>NC_086335.1:13615048-18615048 GCF_032445375.1 Bacillus rossius redtenbacheri
AGCTATGCAAACTGACACATAAGCTCCTCAGTCATTGTGAAAATGATTACACCAGAGACTGTGTCAATATAATGTTCACAAGTGCCATCCCCAGCATCCTTAGTCATACCCACACATTTGTAAAGTTTTACACCTAAATCGCAATTCCCATCAAGATCAAGAGTCAAACTGACATTTCAGAGGACCACCTCCGAACTTTGATACACTCTAATTCATCTTTCAGTGATTCACCACAATAAAATGATCAAAACCACAAAAATACCTGCCATTAAGCAAAAAAAATCCTTTATGAGAACAAGAAAACCGTGCTCATTTTTTCCAGCAGAAGGGGCACATATATTTTAATGTTTTAAATCCTATATCACTTTTTACATGATCATTATATGCATGGCGTAAATTAAGCAAAACCAAGTGGAAAAGCACGATAACTTTCGAATTATTTCAAAGAAAATGTTTAGGTATTCTTCCATACTTTTGACCCAGGTAACAACAGTCAATGTGTGCATGTCTACACATAAAAAATACTGCTGTATCATACCTCGTTTCACACACATAATATCATCGAATACTATCACTGAATTGGCCCTGGCCTTGCTATGAGGTACCACACCCAGCATTTTCCATTTATTGGAAATATCCCAATCCTTCCACCGCTCTAAGAACCATAGCCAACCGCCGATACTTTGGTTGTTGCAGCGACTTTAAATACAGATACACATTCTCGAACCGAAGACTGTTCGGTCCCTCATGTAAACTAAGGACACACATTTTTGCGCATTGGGACGATCATAATCAAACATTTTACTGTCGAAGGTAGTAAAGACCCATGCCGTGACTCACGAGCACTGGCCTGTGTAATGTGCACAGGCAATGGCTCACACTGTGGAACTACTTCCATTACACAACTAAACAGAAAAGTATAAATTGGTATACATAAACTATATTGAATCAATAAAGAGTGATATTTTGTACACAAAAGAAAGGTACAAAAAGGTGTAGGAATAATAAGCTATATTATAAACAAGCTGCCAGTAGAGTTAAATCTTCCCCTTAAAAACATACAACATAATAATGTAAGTAGTCGTTCTAGCCAACTTAACACTCATATTTCACAAAATATAATTAAAGATTACATAAAAAAATTGAGACACAAATATATGCATAAAATATCGATAAGTACTATACAAGACACAAAAAGTTCACAGCATTAAGCCAGAGACTATCATCTGTTGGTTAGAGCGGTGCGGTGATTTTATACACTATACCGTATATGGTAATCATATATGGTACACATCATGCAATTTCCTACAGTGCAGACTCAACTCCTTCAACCCCTCCATTTAGGTCTGAATGCTACTTAACCTCAAACCATACTGGACTCTGAGTGAAGTGGCCACAGCAAGATATGAAGTTGGGCACTGGGATGCAGACATTGTACCTGATGCTATAGACATATACGCTGTGGAACCTACCGCCGGACCCAACACCAAGTGAAAGGCCAGCACATAATTTTTTTGACCCTACCAATAAAGGTACATGCTTACCCGTGTGGGTTTGCACTGTATAGAATACAGAGTACCATTATTTGCTACAGACAAAACAATTTATCAAAGCCTTCAAATCTATCGAGTATTGCAGTGGCAACACACATTTTCGATTGAGGTGGTAACCAAAATGGCCATGTAATACTGAGCGACGTGTGAGTGTGTATCTTGTGCACACTCCCCCAATATGCTTCATTATCTCGAAGCATTCAGAATACCTGCCGAAGAATCCAGTTATGTTGTATCTTGTAATGAATAATCACATTATCGCTACTTCCACGGAGACACTCCACGCATTACGAGCAGACTCACCACCTTGGATAATTGGCCAACATACTGCAAGACTCAGTACAGTCGTCATATGAACATAAAGTTGGCTAGGCAAGGTATGTTGTCCCTAAACTTATTTCTTAACCAGTAATTAGTTGTAAGTCTGTGTGCCTAGTAGAGATAGTTATACTTCGCTAAATTTACTAATTATTTTAAATTATGGAAACGTCCACAGCAACTGCGTGTTCACGAGCTTCGCATCCTGGCGGGCTTCTTTGCTTTTGCTAGGAGCCACCTCCCTGTCTGGTGAGATTTGCAAACCTTTTTTCCCCAACCATCATGGTTTTTGCAGGCATTTTCTGCCATTTTACTGACTGTGAACCAGTACTGATCATGTTTGATTCGGGCTTGTTCGCAGAAAGAGTCCAAGAGCCAGGTGTGGGCATGACTACACCACCCTCGACTCCTTCATCCGGGAAGCAGGACGACTAAGGCGCGCTGGTACCATGTAACACATCACATTCGGCCAGCTAAGACAAATCTCCAGTCTTCCAGATTTTTGTGATTTCAACAGCGTGACAATCAGTTAACTCCGCCCAAGAGATTGGACGAACCTAAACTATTTACTACGGAATTTTAATAACTCTAAACCCGAAAAATGTATTCCCTGGTATTGTTTATTGAAAAAAAATTGTTTCTGATTCCATTTTAATTAAGCCAAATGAAATTTAATAGTAATATTCTAATTAGGGCCTGCCCATACTTCATATTTTGTAGTTTTGCTATATATTTAATAACGCATTTATTAAATAATACTATTTAAATATATTTGTCAAAACATATACATAAATTAGGTTATATTTAAACCGGTTTGGGGGATCAATGTTTCGTAGATTTATGTTAAATTAGTTAAAATTGAAATAATATATATTCAGATGAAATCTCATTTGTTATTATTTTGCCTTTTAAACGAATAGATCCACCAGTATCCCAAAGTTATTTTAAGGGGACATTACGTTACACCAGAGAAGAAGAGAGTATGTGTAGCATTAAGTACATGTAAATTGACCTTAATACCATTTTCACAGTGAATTATATACTTCTATAGTTTATTGCATATGTGTAATTTGACTTTAATGCCACTTTCATGGTGAATGATATACTTTTATAGTTTAATACATTAATTGTTTTCATGTTCAATTATTTGTTCTCAGTATATTCTTTTTCACACTGAATTATATAGTTTTATAGATAAATACATTTGCATTACAATATATATTTTTAAAGTTAAATACATTAATTGTTATCAGTAACCATGTTCATGTTGCATTATATACCTTCTTTTATAATTGAAAACATTAATTGTTTTCAGTAACTGTTTTATTAATACATATAATAATTTTTCAAACTGAAATGTATAGTTATATGGTTTATTGTGTACATTTTATTTGTTTTTTATGTGTAACATGGTTTTTCTACAGTATTAATCTGTAACTCTTTGTGTTATTCCCCATTGGTGTTGGCTACCCATTGACAATTAAAAAAAAATTGGTTGTCTGTAAAGTCGGTTTACGGACGATAGTTTAACGTGACGTCATAACAAAATATTGATGAAATGATTGATCCAGAAGAAAAAGAAATATCATATTCAGCCTGAGACTGAGCCATAATAGGTTTTTGCAACCAAACCATTTAGGCATTAAAAATATTATATTCTTTGAGGAAGAATTTTTTTTGTTAAATTTTTCTATCTTTTGTATGATAAAATCTACCTCTGCATACTTTTATGAATAAAATTGAATCATTTTTATTGAACTATCACTATTTTGTATGGATACAAAGAAAGAGTAAAATGAAATCTACAATTTAATTAATAAATTTACTTTTATTTGTATTATTTATTTCAAATATATTTATTACTATTGAAATGTTGCGTGCGCCGTATTTATTGTTACAAGTACAAAAAAAAATTCGTAGCTGCCGAGATTCGAACCGATTACCTTTAGAATTTGCATTCATCCATGCTAACCACACGTCCACGAGACCATGTTGAGAATAATTGTTTCAGATGGTATAAATTAATAATATTCCACGCACGATATTTGTTTGAATTTCTTTTAACTAGCATATTCTCTGTTGGACTCGAAATATTTACACGCTTGTGGGCTCATAACTATAATACGGTGTGTGATTTAGTTGATCAAATAATAACTCATGACAAATAATTACCAATGTCAAACTAAAGCATGAAAAGTATCATACCAGCAATAAATATTTAGTTACACAGCTAAAACAATACTCATACAACACTGTTTAAATATACTGATTTACACTAGTAATTAAAATAATACGTACTTGTAAGAACGCCATTTCCTTGCCAATATACTCCCGTGGCGCGGAGCACAACAATAACCTCGAACCAGTACACCGCCACGTGCCGGCCGAGTTCTCTGTACCGTCCGCAACATACCAGAGAGATGCCACGCATGTGTAAACACATCCGTGTCGGTGGTCGTCTCTCGGGGCGTGCGCATCTCTCTCGCGGGCTGTTGGCTGGAAGTTCCCTGCGCCCTATTGCGTAACCGAAGGCTGGCAGTGCGTGTGGGATTTGTGTGCGTGCTGGGGGCGGCCTAGCAGCGCCAACTGCTACCGACCGCGTCCCGCGGGTGGCGGATACGGGAGCCCAGCTCGAGAGTTGCAATCTCGCTGGGGTGGCTGTGAATAACCAATAGCAGTCCGCGGACCAATGGGCGGCTTGTGGAGTCGTTATTACGGCTATCGGGGTGAAAGGTAGCTTGGATGTAGCTCGGCGCGTGGCAGGAAGCAGCTTCGTCGGCGAAGGCACCGCAGGGGAGATCGATGTGCTGAAAAAATGCGAAGTGTAGACGAACTGCGGGCTGGAACTTGCGGATCTGTGAACTGCTGCGCGCGCAACGGAATTGAAATGCATCGCAACTCTGAAGGAAGAAATCAGGAACCTTCAGCTGGGGCTGCTGTAGCTGTGGCAGCAGTAGCCTCGAGCGGCGCGATCTTAAACCGTCTCGGGGATTTTGGGTGGCGAGGTTGGTTCCCTCCCCCCACCCTGGCTTGAAAAGTACTGCTGTTGACCTGAAGAAGGAAGATGAAGATGGCGCAACGTCAGGCTGCCTTTCGCGCCGTGCGCCCGCAGTTCGAGCCGGTTTACTGGCTCGTCTGCCCACTTCTGTCTTAACTGTGGCTGCCTGGGCAGCTGTGGCTGGGTCGACGAGTGAAGTCGCCCACCCCTGGGGGCGCATGCGCCCCTGGTTAATAATAACTTAGGAGTTCCCAACCTTTAAATGCGGGCCGCAAGGCCCAAGCACCCAACTCCAGCATGGTTGATTTTTCAGCCCCTCAAACTCTTCTTACCTGTACCCTTCTTCCCTCTTGTCCAGTAGTTAGCTGCTTGCTTAATGCATGATAATTGATCCCCGCATGACCCGGCCCAGGGTTTTCCCTGTGTCTATGCAGGTTTTACCTGGGTCACACTTAGCTAGCTTTTAAGCTAGGCGACCAATGGGGGGTCAGTCATGGCGCCAATTGCAGCCATGGCTGGCCAGTAAACCCCAACACGCACACGATTGCACGCGCCCTTGTCCTGCATGGTTCGAAACCCGCATGGTAGAGTGTATAGGCTTGGGCCTGAGACACACCTAGGTCCTCCCCTAACCTGGACCCTCCCCTACACACTTAGAATTAACTAAGGCTAGGAAAAAAAAACACATCCGTAGTGGGACATCCGTATTGGGACAATTTTTCGTGCGTGCAGCCAGCGTTCATCGATTTATTAGACGTCACGTCAAAAAATGAATGTCTGGAATCTTTTCTTTTCTAATTTACCCCTGAAAAAACTGCATAAGACAAATAAATGTGTGATGTTATCCAGGCTTTAGGAAATAATGTGTTCCGTTGGTAAAAGCATATATTATACTTAAACTCAAGGTGGTTCTTAAGACAAAGTTAATGCATGTGTTCTGAAATGGTCACGTACATGTTTACGGATGTTTGGTGATAGCCAACCTGCACTCAGCCCAGATAAACAATCTGCCCCTCTAGTGTTGCTTAAATACCACCGGCAGGTGGTGGATGCATGCATTTGCGGTTTGTGCATGCTATGAGAGGTAAGTCACTAGATGTACTGCAACACACTTGAATCAGTGTAATTATTTTTATGCTATCTTTTGCACACTAATGTAAATGTTTTAGTATGTGCTAGCATAACCATTGTATTAAATGCGAACATAACTTGTATTATACTTTAACGTAGCTTATCTTACACACCAGGAAACTGCTATTACACACTATATTTACATGCTATTATTGTCACATCTCATGGATAGGTCTCTCCGCGAATAGTGTTCATAGCTAGCTCCCCTCCCTGACTGTAGGTTGTGGGCGGGGCAAGACCCATTGTCATGACAATGTGGCATGGTGGGTGGAGAATGAAGGGGAACAGGGTATGAGGTTAGTCGTACTCTCGGCATGCACAAGGTAACATGGTCATGGCCGGTCACATGGCATTGGTTAAACTCTGCCTGGGCTTCACTCAGTATACAAATATGCATTTACACATTACACAAATTTGTTTCCATTACTGTTTACACGAAATGGTATTCATTTTTTCTGTATTCATATAGCTTTTTGTATTGCTGAACATAATTTCCCATTTCTCTTTTCCACCTAATATCTACTATCCGAATACCCACCAGTAGGCCTAAAATAATTTGGCCTAAAATTAGGCTGAATATTTTTAGGCCATGTGACTTTATGCCAAACAATATTAGGTCAAATGACTTTAGGTCAAATATCTTTATGCCAAACGACTTTAGGCGAAATAATTTTAGGTCAAATGACTTTAAGCCAAACAAATTTATGTCAAATTGCTTTAGGCCAAATATATATAGGTCAAATATCGTAAGGTCAAATAATTTTAGGTCAAATAAGTTTCATAAAATTATTTTATGTGTCTTTATGCCAAACGCCTTTCGGCAAGATAATTGTAGGTCAAATGGCATTAGGCCAAACAAATTTATGTCAAATGGCTTTAGGCCAAATAATTTTAGTTCAAATGTTTCCGAAAATTATTTTAGGTCAAATGATTTCAGGCCAAACAATTTTTGGTCATTTGGTAGAAAGTAACTTTATTTCTGGCAAAAGGAAGTGCTTGCACATTTAGCTCTCTCTATCTCTATCTATCTACCACATTCTTCGAACATTCAACATGGCTAGAAAACATAAAATAAGTTTAGCGTATTAAACACAGATGAACTTTTCTGTTCCCAAATTTTTTGTTTGCTTGTTATTTACATATTGCTTCTCTGGCGGTTATTTTAATAAGCGAAATTAGTGAATGATTATTTTATTTTCTGGTTAATTCGTTTAATAAATACCCCGTCCCTGGAAAAGTCCAATAATGTGCACCACATGTTTTATGTGAGTGTCTTGTCATACTGTCCTTATCACAATTGTGTGGTTCGAGTTGAGTGAACCAGAATAAATTAATAAATAACATGAGTAAGACTTGTTTAACTATATTTTACTTAGGTGACAGGTAAATTTCCCTAATAAAGAACTAACAGTATCAGTATCAGTATCCAGTATCTGAATGAATACATAAAACCAACCGTAAACATAACACCATTAAACAGCACGGAAACTATGTTTGGTCTACCATCTGGCGATCTTGGTTTCGGTCCAGCGGGTGATCCTGTCACGTTTAGTAGCGTATCAACTAGATGGCGCTGCAGTACATCAACTTCGATCTTACACTGGCAGAACCATATCTACCGGGTTCTGCTTATTAGCTATAAAATGCTCCAATCAGGCTTTAAAGCAGAAAAATTTGATTGCCACACAAAAATGACTTGCTGCAAATTTTTTTTGTAGATATCAAAAACATTTTCCAATACAAAGTCAGTAATTGTATCCAACTTTTTTCCAACTTGTAAAAAAAAACTTTCACTCATCCAGTATTTTTTTGTGTATTTCAATTTTTCGTCATACTGGGTGCATGCAAGTAGTATACGAATGTATGTTCTGGGACTGGCGCTGGCGCGTGGATTGTGATTGCCGACCGCCATCTTGGATTGTGACGTCATGGCGGCCATCTTGGATGATTGTGACCTTGACCTTTGACCTTGACCTTGAATTTTATCCTCAAAAATCGCCAAAATCCTCCAAAATTGGGCAAAATTTGCCCAAAATTCCTCAAAAATCCCCAAAATTTCCATTTCTGTGGAAAAAAGTTCCGCCAAAAATTCGCAAAAAATTCCTCAATTCGAAAATCAGGATTTCGAAAATCCTCAAAAGTCGTTTTTCCCTAGAAAGAACCATAATTTCTAAAACTGGCTTAAAACTCCTAAGAGATAGCCGCTTATAAGCCATTTCTAGGAATAAGGATACCATGACCGTCATCTTGGATTATGACGTCACCGTTGCAGTTTCCGTTACGCCCGCCATCTTTAACTTTTTTATTTATTATCCGATTTTAATAAAATATTTATTAAAAATTATAAAAAAAATTAAATAATAAAATTTTAA
The DNA here is from genome assembly GCF_032445375.1 of Bacillus rossius redtenbacheri. Lineage (NCBI taxonomy): Eukaryota > Metazoa > Arthropoda > Insecta > Phasmatodea > Bacillidae > Bacillus > Bacillus rossius. The sequence continues at coordinate 13,623,421 of NC_086335.1, forward strand.
TAAAAAATTTATAAAAAAAAACATTAACGACACGGAGTTCGGAGTCCTCGGTTCGAACCCGGTGAGGGCAAAAAAAATTAAAAATGGCGACAGGCTCCTTCCTTAATGGTGGCTGCAGGCAGACTGACTCCCACCACTTTTCTTAAAGCAGATATATCGTCACCTAGTATGACGTCATGTCCGCCATCTTGTCTTCGTTGCTGGAGACCACCATCTTGTTTTCGTCGGCGAGAGTGCGCTGACGCCATGTTAGTTTAGTTCTTATCCGCTAGAGTGCAGTAATCATTTATTACTAAGGTGCCCGCCATCTTGAAATTTGGATGCCATATTGAAAATCCGTAATTATTTAGCTAGAAATTCGGCAAAAATTCCAAAATTCGTTAAATAAATCACTCATTAATTTACATATTGATTCGATCCGCTCCTGTCCTTGGTTCGATACTTGATCGATGCAATAATGTTTAATTTTATGTAAAAAATAATAATTTCAATAAACCATGTTCAACATTCGTAAAGAGACTCTAAATCCTCTACGACCACCATCCTATCAGACATCAAGACCACCATATTGGAAATGCGTAATTTTAATGCTAGAGATCCGAGAAAAAGTTCAGAAATCATTAAATATTTTTTCCGATCAATAAACTGATTAATTAGATCGACTAAGGTCCTAAGTACGATCCCAGGCCGATACAAAACAACTTTAATATTTTAAAAAAGCACCACTAAAGTGTAAGGTTCGAGGAATTAAACACCGCAAGTTCTTTTACAAACATAATATTTATTACATAATTTCTATTCTACTACAGGATCACTTACGAAAGCCAGCAATCATATAATCATTTAGTTCCGCAGCGGTGTGAAATGACTAATTCTTAGCTCCAATCGGTTTATACTAGACAGAGTCCAGCCAGAACCTTTACAGACATAGTCCACCTCTTCTTGACAGAGTTTCTGGATACCGTATTTAACAGTTTGCTTCACATCGTTAGAACTGTAAATTACTGCAGCCGATGTCTTGAATGCACACTTCTTCACTTTGTCATCGAATGGATATGGCATTCCATATATACAGTCCAACCACAAGTTATTTTTCAAAGGTCCGTTTGTTGCTACATCATCAGTAAGCTGATTGATTATCTTCTGTCTGATATCGTCAAGAAAATTACAAATGTCCTTCGACTCACCGAACGTATTTAGATAATAGTAGTCTTTCAAAGTTCCACGAAATGCAGACTGCGCCAAGTAGAAGCCATTATCGTTCACTTGTAATGCTCTGAACACAGTCTTAGGTTTAGTTCCATGTTCAGACGTCATAACAATCGGTTGCTGGGCATCTGTTTTTTTGGTTGTACGCTTTCGTGTCTCCAATCTAAAGCGAGGAGCCGAAATGTCGGCAGGTAGTTCAGCAGTAGGAGCACAGACTCCACCTTTACATTTTTTCGCATGATGTCGCAAACTGTCAATTCGAGTAAACCATTTAAGGCACTCATCACATCGAAACTTCATGCGAGAAGGATTCTTCGTGCATTTGCTCCGCTCATGTCTTCGTGCATCATGGGAAAATGCGAACGACGTATCACAGTAGCTGCAAGGATACCGTGGTGATAAAGACGATCCTTTCAGACCCGATCCAGATACAGACGTTGCAACAGTAGTACCATTTCCAGGCATTCTCTTATGCACATCGATGCATCGTTGTTGCGCCGAAACCTTTACTTTCTGCCGCACAGCAGGACCTTTGCATGCCTTCATGTGCGTTTTCATATTATCTTTTCTGGCAAACTGCTTATGACATTTCTCACAAACAAACATTTTACGATATAGGTTCTTGGCACATTCGCTCCTCTCGTGTCACCGGGCATTGCTGTTGTTTAAGAAAATCTTGTCGCAGTAACAGCACCGATGTTCGCTAGTTGTCAAATCAGCATCCATTGAAGTCTCCATCGAGGTCGTATCGTCGATCGTCGTGGTTTCCTGCACATCCAGCTCAGTAGTCATTAAGCTATCTTCTGCTGGTGGTATCACATCTGTTGAAATCTCCTCCAATGTCGACGTCGTCGTCGTTGCCAACGGGATCTGCTCCTCCATTGTCGTCGCTGACGTCAAGGTTCCCGTAGACGATGGTACAACGTCCATCGAGTTAGGCGTTATAGTCGGTAAAGATGCCATCGAGTTCTCAAGAACAGGTAATTACACGACTTATGCACCAGATGAAATAATCTAGGTGATCCTTACACCGTCGACGACAGTAACAAACTGAGCGACCTGCTGTCTAGGACTCGCTTATATACATGCACCGGATGGAATAATACGCAAGTCAAATCAAGAACCATTTACTATAATACTAGAGTCAAAACAACATTAAAAATAGAAGGACCATCAACGAAAAGGCAGCACATTTGGAAGCACCGACAACGAAAAGGCAGCACATTTGGAAGCACCGACTACGAAAAGGCAGCACATTTGGAAGAACCGACTACGAAAAGGCAGCACATTTGGAAGCACCGACTACGAAAAGGCAGCACATTTGGAAGCACCGACAACGAAAAGGCAGCACATTTGGAAGCACCAACAACGAAAAGGCAGCACATTTGGAAGCACCGACAACGAAAAGGCAGCACATTTGGAAGCACCGACAACGAAAAGGCAGCACATTTGGAAGCTCCATCAACAAAAAAAAAAAAGGCAAAAAGGAAGCACAAGTTACGAGATCTATGTCTTAGTTAGAAATCAGAATACAAGAAATAAAAACATTAAATTCTTATAATTTAAATTATTTATTTTATTGCTTTACACTATACAAATGCAAGTAAAACAAGCCATTAGTGTATGTAGCCAGCATTCCTCAGTTCCTTGAGTATGAAGGATATTTCTTTGATGCACGAATAGTTTCCTGCACAAAGCGAAACATGTAGAAGTCTTAGCCGGTCAACCAATATGTTTGGATCTTTCCATGGTGTGTAATCATTCTCTTCTACCACCATCTTCCTTGCACCTTTATAATTATTATGATCTCTGGTGTCTTCCGTTTTACCACCAACCGCAGGGTAACTTTCATGTTTGAGACGGTGATCATCACAAGCTTGATCAGATTTATTTAATATATCACGTCGTTTCCATCGTTTCGGTCTCAGGACACCGCCACATTCTTCAATCTTGGCAGCTTTAGGTGCTTCATCATAGTCTATGTCTTTGTAAACAGCCTCAGAGTCACTGTAACAATCACCGTAGAAGGAATCGTCTTCACCCAATTTACCGTAATAATTCGATGTTGATGATGTTGAAGTGTCTTCATCGTCTTCATGCTTCCTTTTTAGGAGTCCATCATTTTTACAAAGTAGGAAAGATCTACTTGAATTCGGCTGGAATATATTCTCACTTTTAACGTTAAGGATTCTTCCATTGTCTTCATTCTTCCGTAAATCATCAACCTCCTTCAATTTAAGTTCGTTGTCGAGATCGGAAGAGCCAAGAAAATTATTGGCGTAATGCAGATCACTCTTCCTTAGGCTAGTAGATTCATCGTTGTCCTCTAGCCTGTACGCAGGCTTGGCGCTACAAGTTCTGCCATGTCTTTTTAGGCTCTCTCTCCGCGTAAACGACTTGCTACATCTAACACAACTTATCATATTGCGCAGTGGATTTTTAACACAGTCATTCTTCTCGTGTTGTCTTTTATTCTTTCTCAAGATAAACTCTTTACTGCAAAACTTACACCTATGTTCTTTCGATACAGCGTCAGATCCCAAATCGGAATTCATATTAGTTACTGAGACTAACGTCAGATACCAATTGAGTGTTTTAAATTAGATCCAATACTTAAAAAGAAATATTTTCATATTTCATCAGCGAGAATTAATATATCTCATGCAAAAGTACTTTATGCATGTATTTCTGCTTTTCAACAACAGATGTCGCCACATGTTGCTTGCAGGTAAATAATATTTAGTTCTTTTATGCGGGATGCGGGATGCTCACTAACGATCGCAAAAGAAGGATGGCTTCGCTAGACTGCAAGGAAAAGGAAGTTCGTCTTGCATGTTGGTGCTCCACAGATGTCTCATGGCGTAATATTAATTTGACTGAGTAATGATATTTTTTAATTCCACCTGATAAAAATATTGCAAGTTTTGATTTAGTAGCAGAAATTATCGAATTAAATGTAACTCCAAATAAAATGACATGTCTCATTAGTCAAAAAAAAAAAATCCATGCAGACAGCGGTTTCTCAGAATAGTCAGAAACACTTGAAGAAACCACAGGAATGATTGCAAGAACACGGGAAAAACCATCAAAATAATGACAAGAATAATCAGGAGCACACGGGAAAAACCATCAAAATACTGACAAGAATAATCAGGAGCACACGGGAAAAACCATCAAAATACTGACAAGAATAATCAGGAGCACACGTAGAAAACCATCATAATATTAACAAGAATAATCAGGAGCACACGGAGAAAACCATCAGGAGCACACGGAGAAAACCATCAGGAGCACACGGAGAAAACCATCATAATATTAACAAGAATAATCAGGAGCACACGGAGAAAACCATCATAATATTGACCAGAATAATCAGAAGTACTCGGAGAAAACCACCACATGTTTTCTTTGATATCATAAAATTACAGGAAAAAATATTTAAAAATAAAAATAAATTAATAAAAAAAAATACATAAATTTCTGGCTTGTAAAATTATCATTGTTGAGCAAAGATAGAGTTCTTGTGCATAAAGTACTTTTTCATGAGATATATTAATTCTCGCTGATGAAATATGAAAATATTTCTATTTAAGTATTAGATCTAATTTAAAACACTCAATTGGTATCTGACGTTAGTCTCAGTAACTAATATGAATTCCGATTTGGGATCTGACGCTGTATCGAAAGAACATAGGTGTAAGTTTTGCAGTAAAGAGTTTATCTTGAGAAAGAATAAAAGACAACACGAGAAGAATGACTGTGTTAAAAATCCACTGCGCAATATGATAAGTTGTGTTCGATGTAGCAAGTCGTTTACGCGGAGAGAGAGCCTAAAAAGACATGGCAGAACTTGTAGCGCCAAGCCTGCGTACAGGCTAGAGGACAACGATGAATCTACTAGCCTAAGGAAGAGTGATCTGCATTACGCCAATAATTTTCTTGGCTCTTCCGATCTCGACAACGAACTTAAATTGAAGGAGGTTGATGATTTACGGAAGAATGAAGACAATGGAAGAATCCTTAACGTGAAAAGTGAGAATATATTCCAGCCGGATTCAAGTAGATCTTTCCTACTTTGTAAAAATGATGGACTCCTAAAAAGGAAGCATGAAGACGATGAAGACACTTCAACATCATCAACATCGAATTATTACGGTAAATTGGGTGAAGACGATTCCTTCTACGGTGATTGTTACAGTGACTCTGAGGCTGTTGACAAAGACATAGACTATGATGAAGCACCTAAAGCTGCCAAGATCGAAGAATGTGGCGGTGTCCTGAGACCGAAACGATGGAAACGACGTGATATATTAAATAAATCTGATCAAGCTTGTGATGATCACCGTCTCAAACATGAAAGTTACCCTGCGGTTGGTGGTAAAACGGAAGACACCAGAGATCATAATAATTATAAAGGTGCAAGGAAGATGGTGGTAGAAGAGAATGATTACACATCATGGAAAGATTCAAACATATTGGTTGACCGGCTAAGACTTCTACATGGTTCGCTTTGTGCAGGAAACTATTCGTGCATCAAAGAAATATCCTTCATACTCAAGGAACTGAGGAATGCTGGCTACATACACTAATGGCTTGTTTTACTTGCATTTGTATAGTTTAAAGCAATAAAATAAATAATTTAAATTATAAGAATTTAATGTTTTTATTCCTTGTATTCTGATTTCTAACTAAGACATAGATCTCGTAACTTGTGCTTCCTTTTTGCCTTTTTTTTTTGTTGATGGAGCTTCCAAATGTGCTGCCTTTTCGTTGTCGGTGCTTCCAAATGTGCTGCCTTTTCGTTGTCGGTGCTTCCAAATGTGCTGCCTTTTCGTTGTCGGTGCTTCCAAATGTGCTGCCTTTTCGTTGTCGGTGCTTCCAAATGTGCTGCCTTTTCGTAGTCGGTGCTTCCAAATGTGCTGCCTTTTCGTAGTCGGTTCTTCCAAATGTGCTGCCTTTTCGTTGTCGGTGCTTCCAAATGTGCTGCCTTTTCGTTGATGGTCCTTCTATTTTTAATGTTGTTTTGACTCTAGTATTATAGTAAATGGTTCTTGATTTGACTTGCGTATTATTCCATCCGGTGCATGTATATAAGCGAGTCCTAGACAGCAGGTCGCTCAGTTTGTTACTGTCGTCGACGGTGTTAGGATCGCCTAGATTATTTCATCTGGTGCATAAGTCGTGTAATTTCCTGTTCTTGAGAACTCGATGGCATCTTTACCGACTTTAACGCCGAACTCGATGGACGTTTTACTATCGTCTACGGGAACCTTGACGTCAGCGACGACAATGGTGGAGCAGATCCCGTTGGCAACGACGACGACGTCGACATTGGAGGAGATTTCAACAGATGTGATACCACCAGCAGAAGATAGCTTAATGACTACTGAGCTGGATGTGCAGGAAACCACGACGATCGACGATACGACCTCGATGGAGACTTCAATGGATGCTGATTTGACAACTAGCGAACATCGGTGCTGTTACTGCGAAAAGATTTTCTCAAACAACAGCAATGCCCGGCGACACGAGAGGAGCGAATGTGCCAAGAACCTATATCGTAAAATGTTTGTTTGTGAGAAATGTCATAAGCAGTTTGCCAGAAAAGATAATATGAAAACGCACATGAAGGCATGCAAAGGTCCTGCTGTGCGGCAGAAAGTAAAGGTTTCGGCGCAACAACGATGCATCGATGTGCATAAGAGAATGCCTGGAAATGGTACTACTGTTGCAACGTCTGTATCTGGATCGGGTCTGAAAGGATCGTCTTCATCACCACGGTATCCTTGCAGCTACTGTGATACGTCGTTCGCATTTTCCCATGATGCACGAAGACATGAGCGGAGCAAATGCACGAAGAATCCTTCTCGCATGAAGTTTCGATGTGATGAGTGCCTTAAATGGTTTACTCGAATTGACAGTTTGCGACATCATGCGAAAAAATGTAAAGGTGGAGTCTGTGCTCCTACTGCTGAACTACCTGCCGACATTTCGGCTCCTCGCTTTAGATTGGAGACACGAAAGCGTACAACCAAAAAAACAGATGCCCAGCAACCGATTGTTATGACGTCTGAACATGGAACTAAACCTAAGACTGTGTTCGGAGCATTACAAGTGAACGATAATGGCTTCTACTTGGCGCAGTCTGCATTTCGTGGAACTTTGAATGACTACTATTATCTAAATACGTTCGGTGAGTCGAAGGACATTTGTAATTTTCTTGACGATATCAGACAGAAGATAATCAATCAGCTTACTGATGATGTAGCAACAAACGGATCTTTGAAATATAACTTGTGGATGGACTGTATATATGCAAAGCCATATCCGTTCGATGACAAAGTGAAGAAGTGTGCATTCAAGACATCGGCTGCAGTAATTTACAGTTCTAACGATGTGAAGCAAACTGTTAAAAACAGTATCCAGAAACTCTGTCAAGAAGAGGTGGACTATGTCTGTAAAGGTTGTGGCTGGACTCTGTCTAGTATAAACCGATTGGAGCTAAGAATTAGTCATTTCACACCGCAGCGGAACTAAATGATTATAAGATTGCGGGCTTTCGTAAGTGATCCTGTAGTAGAATAGAAATTATGTAATAAATATTATGTTTGTAAAAGAACTTGCGGTGTTTAATTCCTCGAACCTTACACTTTAGTGGTGCTTTTTTAAAATATTAAAGTTGTTTTGTTTCGGCCTGGGATCGTACGTAGGACCTTAGTCGATCTAATTATCAGTTTATTGATCGGAAATTTATTTAATGATTTCTGAACTTTTTCCCGGATCTCTAGCATTAAAATTACGCATTTCCAATATGGTGGTCTTGATGTCTGATAGGATAGTGGTCGTAGAGGATTTAGAGTCTCTTTACGAATGTTGAACATGGTTTATTGAAATTATTATTTTTTACATAAAATTAAAAATTATTGCATCGATCAAATATCGAACCAATGACAGGAGCGGATCGAATCAATATGTAAATTAATGAGTGATTTATTTAACAAATTTTGGAATTTTTCCCGAATTTCTAGCTAAATAATTACGGATTTTCAATATGGCGTCCAAATTTCAAGATGGCGGGCACCTTAGTAATAAATGATTACTGCACTCTAGGATAAGAACTAAACTATCATGGCGTCAGCGCACTCTCGCCGACGAAAACAAGATGGTGGTCTCCAGCAACGAAGACAAGATGGCGGACATGACGTCATACTAGGTGACGATATATCTGCTTTAAGAAAAGTGGTGGGAGTAAGTCTGCCTGCAGCCACCATTAAGGAAGGAGCCTGTCGCCATTTTTAATTTTTTTTTGCCCTCACCGGGTTCGAACCGAGGACTCCGAACTCCGTGTCGTTAATGTTTGTTTTTATAAATGTTTTATTAAAATTTTATTATTTAATTTTTTTTATAATTTTTAAAAAATATTTTATTAAAATCGGATAATAAATAAAAAAGTTAAAGATGGCGGGCGTATCGGAAACTGCAACGGTGACGTCATAATCCAAGATGACGGTCATGGTATCCTTATTCCTAGAAATGGCTTATAAGCGGCTATCTCTTAGGAGTTTTAAGCCAGTTTTAGGAATTAGGGTTCTTTCTAGGGCAAAACGACTTTTGAGGATTTTCGAAATCCTGATTTTCGAATTGAGGAATTTTTTGCGAATTTTTGGCGGAACTTTTTTCCACAGAAATGGAAATTTTGGCGATTTTTGAGGAATTTTGGGCAAATTTTGCCCAATTTTGGAGGATTTTGGCGATTTTTGAGGATCAAATTCAAGGTCAAGGTCAAAGGTCAAGGTCACAACCATCCAATATGGCCGCCGTGACGTCACAATCCAAGATGGCGGTCGGCAATCACAATCCACGCGCCAGCGCCAGTCCCAGAACATACATTCGTATACTACTCATGCACTATTTGTTTAACTCGACAAATTATTTAACACGTAAATAGGAACCAGTTGTGACATGGAGAACAAACTGGCGCTACTTTCTAAGCGACACATAGGTTTCATCAGTAGCAGTTGTTAAAATGCATGTTACCATTTTCAACTGTAGGGCACAGAAAATAATTATATCTTGGGACTTTATGTCGGTAATCTAAATGTTCTGTTGTGCACACACTGTAATAGCGATAATTGGAAGAATAAAAGATTACAGATAAGCGTAATAAAAGTCTCATGAATATGACAGTACATAAATTAACTGCAAACATTACCAGCTATAATTTAACCCAAAACATCTTGAAAATGATTTCTTTTAGATTTATTGGAAATGTATTTTACTCACGCACTAGTAATTTCACATTGATTGATGTTTTCTTGTAACCAAAACAATAATAATCTATATAAACACAGTGTAGGATAGTACTTAAAAATAACAAAGAATTTGTGCCAAAAAAATGGCATTTGAAAAACTGACTCAACTGTTTCTTAAATAGATTGCTTTTTTGTTTAATTAATTTTTTTGTATAATAAATTATAGTAGTTTACATATATTCTTTAATTCAAAACATAATGCTATGAGTCTGATTTATAAATGCTATTTTCCATCATCTCTACCACAATGCTATCACATTGTTTTTTTTTTACAAACGCAAAACAAGTTTTATATTAGTGAGCAAATTTGAATTTTAGAGCTAGAATAATCTTGTAAACTGCAATTCTGTGTGAATTTTAGAAATTTTTGTATGTCTAAATAAAGGGTTGTAAATTATTGCTATATAAACGCTACAGCTCAACATATAGCATAGTTGACAGTAAAATAAACATTCTACTATTTGCTAGAAGTACATGTTAAAAGATCAGAGTTAATTATTCTAAAAACAGTTTTAGGCCAAATACCTTTAAGTTAAATTATTTATGCCAAATGACTTAATAGGAAATAATTTAAGGTGAAATGACTTTAGGCCAAATATGTTTAGGTCAAATGACTTTAGGCCAAATACGTTTAGGCCAAACGTCTTTAGGCCAAATAATTATAAGTCAAATAAGTGTTACAAAATTATTTTAGGCCAAGTGATTTTATGTCAAACAATTTTAGGTCAAATGACTTTAGGCCAAATAACTTTATGCCAAACGAATTTAGGTAAAACTATTTTAGGTCAAATGACTTAAGGCCAAACAAATTTATGTCAAATGGTTTTAGGCCAAATATGTTTAGGCCAAACGCTTTACGCCAAATAATTTTAGGCCTAATGACTTAAGGTAAAAAAAGTTTAGGCCAAGTGAACGTTCTGAAACAGTTTTGGCCTTATATTTTAGGGCAAACGACGCGCTCCCGTATTATCCTGTTTATTGTGTAGCAACTGTGTTTATTTCAAATATGTGATGTTCTGCAGGTCTCCTCCAAACTCAATGGATTACATCTCACCCAAAGAGTTGGTGGTACTCCTACAAACCGAGATAGCAACACTATTCTTTGTGGAGGAGGTGTCTGAGGGGATGTCGCGTGTATCTTCCTCCTTGGTCCTACACGAGGGGGCGGTGTTGTAGACGTGGCATTCGGGGACATGTCCCTGGGGCTGTCCCCTATCCTTTGATGAGATACAGGGCTACCGACTGCTTCCACCCTCCTAGGGAATATTTATATTACAATAAACCTAACATTATTTTTACCCCTGTGTTGTCTAATTTTTTTTACCCACTCTGCTATGTATGTTCCTTATGGTTTCTCATTTACTATACACAGTGGCCTGGGTTAATTCTGACAGTTGCTGCGGTAGGCGATGGCCCAACCTTGCGTTTGCAGCGGTAAACACTTTCACTGTCACCCCACAGGCAAGAAATAATTTCACAGCACTGGTCGCGGCATGCTAGCAGTCTACCAGCCACAGTCTAGAGAGTCTTTCCTACACAGCATTTGTAAAGCACTTATTTTAAATATGCTTATTTTATTATACTTGACACATTGGAAGAGAGCTAGTATTATATATTTTTTTATTACTATACAACACTGTAGAAACCTCCTTTTTTACTATATTGTTTTGAATACAACATGCAGCGTGGTGCTAGCACTATAGCGTTTATATTACTGTACATAACGGATTGCACACAGTAATGCTACTGAAGAGAGCTAGTAGTATATATATTTTTTGTTACGGACTAGTACTGTAAATAAATAGTATTTGAAAATGAACTATAACTATACATTTTTATTTATATAATTTTATTACTTAGCACTTCACACATTAAGACATTGCTATGCTATTTTATAAACTAGTACTATATATTGTTTTATTACTATAATTTATAATGTAGGGAATAATTGTTGCCCACTCTGTGCGTGGAGTCTCAGCATACAACACCTAGATGGCGGCGAGAGTATGTGGCGCTCCCTCTATGTAGCGCTCTGGTGGTGTTTGTCGCATTAAAGATTGCAGTGTTCTCTGGTGGTGTGTGTTGGCATTAAAGATGGCAGAACTTCCTACTCTGTGGTGCTTTCTCAGAATGGGAGATGTTAGTTTTTTTGTCATTTAAACATAGCTAGTACTTTTGGCACTCTCTCGGAGCGGTCTTTTGAAATTTAGACATATCTAGTACTATACTCAGGTGGTGTTTATTTTAAACATAGCTAGTACTGTAGCTTATATTTCTTATACTCCTCAAATGGTCTCGTGTTCTGGTGGCTAAGACACTGCTTTCTAACCACAGCCAGCTCATGTGCACCGATCAAATCCCAGCGCCACCCCGCATTTTTGAACACTATTTCTGCCTTCGGAGCGACGGTGGCGTGGTCTGGGAGCAACGGGTGTAACTAAGATTGCGGATTTCAACAATATGGCGGCCTCCAGATGACAATGTCGTGATGGTGGCCGTCATCATTATCTAATCATTGTTTACACTGTCACAGAATGTCATCGTTCCCCTACTGCCTAGGACTTAATTTCTTTACAAGGATTTGTATTTAATACTTCCCACCTATTTAAAATTAATTATAATTTTATTAAATATATTTTCTGCACACATTAGATGTCTTGAAATAATTATATATAAATAAATAATTGTACTATTGGTATTATATTACCTGTCGAATTCATCAAACTGTATTTCCCAACAAATGTAATTTATTGAATATAATTTTAACTAAAAATAGAGCGTTTAGTATTACATTGAATGTAATAATCAGTCCAATGGTCTGAGCTATGTATTAAGCTATATTTTAGTAATAAAATAAGTAAACACTATTTATATATTTTTTTAAATAGCAGAATATATGATCCAGTAATTTTTTTAAACTATTAAAATTTCCAAATCCAAGTTTTGAATCACATTCCTTTAACTTATTATCTTTGCACTACAATCATTGCGCTGCGAAGCTCACAAGGACAATGTGTATTGGGTAAAACTTTACAAACACTTTTTTTTAATTTTAATTTACACTTTATTATGACTATTTTAGATTACCAAATATATACCAGGGTATTTTCCTTAATATAAAGCTTCATTTCGCACACCAATACGTTCAGTTTCCTACTAATTATTGTGAAATGTACTATATATGTGTTTATGTTCACACATTTGGGTCAGCCTTATTCCTGAGAAAATTTCGTTGCATTAATTGCGTGCGTGATTTTTCCATCGGCTAGATTTGATCCACGTCATTTACGGTTAACAAGCGCTCGCCCTTTGGCTGGTTATCCAGCGAATTTAGAATGTGGAAAGTTATTTTGTATTATAATAATTTTATTTCCCGATTTATATTTATTAAAAAACTGGGGGATTACATTTTACTAGAAAATGTTTAGTAAACCATATGTAATACAAATAGTTTTAATATCCTAAAGTTTCATTGAGCACACCAATACGTTTTGTATGTACCCGAATGTTTACGAAAGTGACTATATACACGTTGGTCCGCTATCTTTGTGTCACATTTCCGTTCAATATTCACGAAAATACTAATATCAAATGCCGTATACCGAGAGCTAAGTTGTGTATATATTAAGAAATAAAATTTGCACATCCTTACATGCTCTCTTCTCAAAGAGCTGCATTGATGAAATTAATTCCACTTCGACCGTGTAAAGTTACTTCCCATTTATTTCTTCTACTGTTCATTATAATTGTATAATTTTGTTTATTAGTATCTTAGACATATTTAGGAAAAATATTTTGTGTCATTTATTTGCAAATAATTTAATATGATGGACATCATTTATTAAATGTTAAGCTGTAGTAACATTAAGGTGGGCGGAAAAGATTTATACCTACACAGGTTGGAATAAACCAGTGATGTCCTTAAATTGCTACAACTATTGAAGTGATGAATGACATTGCGCAGTTTAAATTTATTCATGTTTATTATTGTAACCATCTATATGAGAGGACGTAAATCAAATAATTTTTATTAAGGTTTTCCAATCTTTGAAGTTTCAGAAAAATTTAAACATAAATAAGATACCTCAAATAAGTTTTAGATCAAAATATGTCCGCAAGATAATACGAAAATATATTTTGATTGAATTTATCCAAGATACAGTCTTTGAAATGTTTACAGAGGTATTATTTTTTCATGAACTTTTGAAGATGTTATAATTAAATTTCCTAGAATTTTTTTACTATTTTCTGTAAATAAAGATTAGTTATTTAACTTAAACTATTTTCTAATGCTAATGAATGAAAATTCTTGACAATATGACTTTCATAAAAGTGTCCCGTTAAATACCCTTTAAAAATATTTTTCAGTAGTTATATTGAGTTACCTATTTAAATAACGACTCGACGTTTCTTTTTCCTCATACCGTTTTAACATCAAACCTATTTAAGAAGTAATCTTAAATTTTCTTCAGGATAAGTAAAATATATATTATACATTGCGATTAAATATTTACGATGATTTTTTTTCTACACTAGTGAACTGTATTATAAATTTGTTTTATAGTTTTTTCCTCTCCCAGGCTTTATTTCATATTTTTCAATTTATGTTTGTACGAACACATGTATTTTGTTACAGTAGAAATATAATTTATTCTCTTACCTTGGTTAAATGCCAGAGCTGGTACGTAAACTACGATTGGCAGGTAAAGTAATATATGGACAGTAAAAAGAATTGAAGCCATTGTCCTTACTTGCCTGTTGAATCGTAATTGTAAATACTGAAAAAGAAAAAAAAATATTAATAAATATTGAATAAAAACCCAAATAAAAAAAAACGTTCTTTGTAAAGTGTGTACTTACCTCGTATGTTGATGTTAGTTGAAGATCGAAAAATATAGGCAGAAATATGTAATAACTAATAACACAGGTAATAAAACCTGATATATACTGATTGAAGTAAACGGCTCCATACGTGTAGTATTCGGTAGGAACAGCTACGATTGTTATGCTTGAAATATGACTTCAAACATGAAAGAAGAAAATGAAACATTTTAATTACTCCTGGGAACAGCACGTAAAACCAAAATTATGTTATTAAATGTAAGTACCACGTATACATTAAAATGACATTTTAATTTTAAAATTAATTAATAACAAATGTAACAAAAACTTATATATAGTTTCTTTACGAAAAATAGATATTTGAAACAACAAATAGTAGAAAACAATTACTTAAAACACTCTAAATATGTTAAAAAATTTGTAGGAACAAAAAATATATATTTTTTACTATATATTAACTTCTAGAAATACATCAATTGCATTTAAATTTTTAAATATTAATACATTTAAAACCAGACTGTATTTTTTTGGTCAAATAAATAGGTGTATATAAAACATTTCTAAGACAAATTAATTTATTTAATCTGCAGTGACAGGGCTAATATTTCTGTCATACAGCAGAGATCGAAGAATAGCGAAAATACAGAGATCACATGGTAACGAAATTCCTAGCGAAAATGTCCGTATAGTAAATATAATGTTTTAATTAAAGAATTTTTATGGTGGGCAAAGTATGAAACATCCAAAATGTTAAATAACTGTCTTAATGGAATTTAATTGGAATTTATATAAATTTCAATGACAACTTAAGTACTAAAAAGTTATTTCAAACAAACAACAAACCAACGACTTTCAATCCATCAAAGTTTTATATAACTAAATCAACCTAGAAATTATAACAATATTATTACGTAACCAAGCTCTATCTTGACTTATTACGTCTTGAACGCATGTTTATATTGTTAAGATATCCTAAAACTTTAAATTGTTATTATGAAACCCTAACAACAAATCTGAAATTTATTATTATTTTTTTTGTTTCCCATTAGATTTTTTTTTTTCATTTTGAGTAACAGTTTTAAACAGAATATTAGAAAATTGATCTTGGATTTGCAGTTAAGTTGTATTAATTGACATTGTTCTATGCCACATCTTGGTTGGAGTTCTAAAGTGTTAAGTTATTATTTAAACAGGTTCTTAAAAAAAAATCTAAGAGTTAAATTACCCTTTGTGGCATTTGAAATCCAGCCTTTTTCTTAACTAAGTCCTATATTATATTAATCTACACAAATAATAAAAACATCTTGAGCTTAAATTTCTGGGCATTGGATAAAATAATGAAAAACCTATCTGAAATAGTTACTTTCATTTTTAAAATTTTTGCCTTTTTTATGGTTGTTCTAGCGACAATCGAAAACTAGGGATTTTGATTGATATTTTTTATTAGGAATATCTCTCGCTAACTTAAATAATGGCTATACTAATAACAGAATTCAACGCCTAAGGGGTAAAAAAGTTTTAATACCGTTTTAAGTTAGTCAATTACATCTGTGAAACATTTGGTGCATTAGTGAAGATATAAGTAGTAAATAAATGGGCATACTTAAAAACAGGTTACAGACTGTAGATTAAGGATCGTCGTCCTACATCTTAAATTATGAAGTCACGGTGGCCATCTTGGTGTCAAATTCCTTCAAAATTCCTCAAAAATGACTCAAAGTTGCTCAAAAATGTCTCTTTTTTTTAGGAAATAATTCACGTTTGGGAGAAAAATTTCCCGTTTTATCCTCAAAAATTCTAAATTCTAAATTATTCCAAAGACGTTTGCCATAGAAAAAATAAAAATTCCTCATAGCGGCTACAATTCCCCGACATCTAACCGCTTAAAGCCATCGAGGTCATTTACTGTATCATAACCGAAACATTGAAATTCCTTAAATTTTGGCCAAAGAATTTAGAAAAAATTCCCAAAGATATAAAAAATTGGTTAGATAAACGTTACGGTTTTCGTAACGCCCGCCATTTTGTCTTCTAGAATTTTTCCGCCATATCAAATTATAGATCTTTATAACATGTTTGAAACTAATGACTCACTCTCAAACGCTGCCACTTTCGTTATGGCCGTCATCTTGTAAATCTATAGTTTTCAATTTAAAAAAAATGGGAAAAAATCTGCCATTTTGAAAATCGTTGGTCTTCTAGAAAATCGGCAATGATCATTTAATTTTAAAGAGAAAAATTAGAATATTTATCAAATTTATCTAAATATGAATTTATTAATATACCTAACAGGTGAAATTGGACCGTAACCTTTGAACTTTAAAAGTGACCTTAAATTCTGACCTTAGACGCCATCTTGAAACTAACCATTTTGAAACCAATTCCTGAATTAAGCATTTTTTTACGGCCGCCATCATACATTTCGTAGATATTAAGAGTAGCCTACTATATAAATGTTCCTTCGGTGCCGGGATTCTGAATGTGGATGTGGATGGAGTCTGCCATCTTAGATTGTGCCGTCATGACGGTCATTTTGGATGAACTTGACTTTTAACAATGTTGGTTGAAGTCATCGCCACCATTATGTTTTATATAATATTTCGCTATTTTGAATAACGTCATCGCTGCAATTTACATTTCGGCCGCAATCTTTAAAACCTTTATTTATGATCTGATTTTAAAATAAAATATTCTGAAATTTATAAAAAATTATGTTTTCAAATTTTATGAAACAAATTTGATAAAAAATTATTTAATACAATTTTAATAAGAAACGCACTTACATCATGGAGTCCTCGGTTCGCACTCGGTGAGGTCAAAAAAAAAGTTGGTGTCAGGTCCTCTTGGGATAGTGAGTGAGCATCCCGAATTCTAAATTACAAATAAATAATTTATACATCTAAACACGAGGCGACTACATTTGTTAAGAACTGCTTGGCCATGAGGCTTTCAATATTAAAAATTAATTATTGCAGACCAAATATTAACAATTCTATTTAAGTAAAGGTTCAAATTAAAATCTAACAGTATTTCATTAGTCACTCGACCTAACATGGATCCTGGTTCGCTGCCTACAGCTGTATCGGAAGGAAACCGCTGTAGATATAGCAGAAAGTTATTGGTCCTGAGAAGGAATACTAGATATGCAGAGAAGAATGATTGTATTAAAAACCCACTTCAAATTTAGCATGTTCATTGTGTGTGCAGTGTGAGTATTGCGAATCCATTGCCGTGTTCGGTGTGTGCATAGCATTTTCATTGCATTTTTGGCGTGTGCTTTGCTAGTTTATTTCGTTTCAAATGTGTGTATTGCAATTTCATTAGATTTTTATTGTATGTATTGCGTGTCTATTACGTGTTCGGTTTGTGCATGGCTCGTTAATTGCTTGTTTATTGTTTGTCCAGTGTGCGTATTGCGTGTATATGGCATATCAAGCGTGTAAATTACGTATCCAATTGTTTTCGGTGTGAGCATTGAGTTTTCATTGCGTATTGGGTGTGTGGATTGCGTTTTCATTGCGTGTTAATTGCGAGTCAAGTGTGTGGATTTTGTGTTCAATTCATGTTCATTGGGTGTCCATTGCGTGTCTAGTGTATGCATTGAAAGTTCATTGTGTGTTCGGGTTGTTCATTGCATGTTCATTAGTCTTCTTTGCGTGTATTGTGTGTTCTTTTATTTTGTTGAATGTGTGTCGTTATGTTTAATGGTTGTTTTTTATTTTGTTGAATGTGTATAGTTTCGTTAAATTTGTGTAATCAAGACTGAAGTCAAGTCAATATTTACCTCGTGTTTCGGAGACGCCTTGTCTACACTCATGTTAATGAATATGACATTTTTAAAATGTTCTAATGTGTCGTCGAAATATACCTATTGTTTCGGAGGCGTTTACCTATGCGCATGATTTTATACATGAACTGCTTAAAATGTATGTTTATATATAAAAATAATGGTCTCCTGTTTCCTATTTACCTGGCCTGTATGAATGTCTTTTGTGGCAAGTGCCATGGGTTCGATTTTGATATATGCACTACAATATTTTTCGGGGGGCAAACTTCTCTTTGGTAGGTTTTTTCTACTTTCAATCAGCTTTTCGTAATTTAAGGCGATACAAACAAAAACTTTTCATGTACCTAGTTATGATTTCAGTGATGTTTTATACGTGTTAACAACACGGCTGGGAACCGAGGCCTGTGCGCAGCGTGTTGAGGCCAACTGATCGGTCACCAGACATTTCTACAAGCTTGCGAATCTCTCCGCACGCCGGTAGACGATTCCGTCAGCGTTGAGAAATTTTTAAAATTCTTGTGGAAAACAAGCTAAAATTAGTTTTGTTGACTTGTCGTTAGTTAATACTTTTAACTTCGCATGTATTGTAATTTATTTTTCTAAGTGAAGCAATAAATAAATAGAGAGTTGACGGGTAGGTAAAGAACACGTAGTCTTTAATACAAGAGTAGCTGGCACTGATTATGTATACTTACTCATTTTTTCCTGTTGTTTCATTTAATAATGATAATTTTTTGTTGTACCCTAGATATTATACCGTTCAGTATATAAAAAATAAATTTAATTAATTATATACTGCCTGGTAGCAAATCGCGGACAGGAGCCGATCAATAAATTCAGAACATCAATGAGTGATTTGATTAGTTATTTTTGGAAATCATCCCAAATATCTTGCTTTTGTTTTAAATAATTTTATTATAATGGACAAATTTCAAGTTTGCAGGAGCCTGTTAATAAAAAATTACTGCGCTTCAGCGGTAAAAAATTAAACTAATATGGTGGTAGTGCCAACTAACAGATTAAAACAATATGGTGGTATCCTGTAGACGAAAACCAAATGGCTTTCATGACAGTGTACTTTCTGATGAAATTACAGTCTTATCATTAGTGGTGTGAGGTTTGGTCTGTCGGTGTCTTACGTGGCGGAAGGATCTACACGTAATTTTAATCGAATTATCTCGTTGGGTTTGAACCTAGTAGGCTCTACCTTTAAATTTATTTTATTATTAAAATTAAATGAAATTATTATATATTTTTTACATTAAAAACAGAAATAATCATGTATTTAAAATATTGCGCATGTAACAAAAATTACGTTTACCTTATAATTCAAATTGGGGGTCATATCAAAAACTTCAACGATTACGACATATACAGCCGATATGGTGACCGTAACAAAAATTGCATATTCTAGAATCCAAGATGGCAGGCGTAAGAAAAATTTTTTTTACAATTTTTGTGAATTTTTGGTATTAAATAAAAGAAATTCAAGATTGCAGTCAATGTCATGTTCATGATCTCGTCGGCTTAAGGCGTAGACGACAAGGAATTGAAGCTTTTATGAGAAATTTTCATTTTATCTTAGGCAAAAGTCTTTTGAAGCATTTTGAATTTTTGAATTTTTGAATTTTTGTGGAATCAAACGGGAAAATTTCCCTCAAAATCGCACCATGGTAACATCCACAATAGGTACTATTTTTTTTTAAAAAAAATATGTTAGATCCAGGAGAGATGGACCACCTTTTTTGAAACTCTTATAATTTTGTTATTTGTCAAGATATTGGTGAAGTAAATTTCGCTATGATATTCTGGTGATCTATGTATATGAAAAGCAAAGGTATATGTAGAAAATTTTCGTTAACAAAGTGAAGAAAAATGTTGAAAAATTATGCAGTACTGGCTGGTCCATCTATACAATATACCTAGGGTTAGATGGACCAGGCTATATGGGAGAGATGGACCAGCATTGAGAAAGCTATTTAATCATTTATGACTAACTTTAAATTCAGATTTAAGCACTCAAAAAAAAAAATCGTTTCTGACGTACAAGTCTACAGTGCCTATACATTAACATGTTTTACAAGGTCTTTCTTCTTTTATATATAGTTTTTCAAAACCCGTAAAGATTTTACTTCTTTTTTCCCCATACATCGCACTTATTTTCATACTTTGTGCAGTTCTCATGCAACCAATGGGAACACACTGTGCATTCAATCCAGTCTTCTGTACCTTTTGTAGTATTGTAGTCCTCATTAAACCCGACACATTCATCTTCGTCCCAGTCCCCATCATCACTGTCATCATACAAAATTGGCTGAGAAAATTTTTTGGTGTTTGTTTTTTTATGTTTGGTAGGCCTAACAGTCCTAGTTAGGATAGATTCTTCTCTCCGTCCTTTTCTTTCTTCTTTTTATTTAATTTTCTTCAGTTTGTCATGTTTTCCTTGGGTAATACGTTGTATATTATCCTTAAAATTGAGTACTTTTGAAACACTTCCACTCTTACCACGGGCAGTAGTTTTTTTTTTGTTAAGATTGGAATAGGTGAGATGTTGTTCAAAATTTTTGTTGGCGTGGGGTTGTCGACCTCTTTGACTCAGGAGACACTGGTGGGCCCAGACGAAGTTCCAGGAGTCGCCAGGCATTCATCACTGATAGGCTGTTATAAATGTCTTATAGGCGGAGCAGATTCGAGTGGAGGAGTAGACTTATCGGTGACTATGGTTGCATCTTGGTTTGATGTCAAACCAATGTCTGGAGAGTGTAGTTGAACTATGTTCGTTTCAGTAGCTTCAGAAAGTGACGTTTCACTAGAACCTCTTGTGTCAGGGGTGATGATTGTTGAATCTTCGCTAGGTGTCAGGTAAACGTAGTCTGGTATTGCAGACATGTTTAACGGAATAATTTCACATGCCTTGAAGCCGGAAACTGCATTTTCTACAGTCGCTGATTTGGATCAAGCACCTCCTAGCAACTTGTCAAATTGCAGTCTCGTAATCTGCCGCAATGAGTTGTTCCTCATGAACACATTACATTCTTTGTTGTAGTTAGACTTCAAAGATTTAAAAAAGATTCTGTCAAGTGGCTGGAAGAAATGGGTCGTGTGACTAGGAAGGCTAAGCAAAATTATATCATTTTCATCAGATAATTCAAGCATTTCCACACTGCTGCAATGGGAAGAGTGTCCGTCAAGAATCAACTGTACTTTTCCAGCAGGCTTTCTTTGCAAAAAGTGATGTTTCAACCAGTCTAAAAATAATTCAGATGTTATATAAGCAGATGTCACGTTCGTTGCAATCATGGAACCCGGAGACATGCCATCACTCCTGTTTCTTATTCTTCCCTTTAAAAATGCAATATGGAGGAATGAAGTTGCCCTCGCCATTGAAACAACATACAAGCCATGCGGACGTGCTACCCACTAGACCAATAAGTCAATTATTGCATAGTACTTTTAAACAAATTTATATCTGTTCTAAACAAAGGTCAACATAATAGGCGTATTGATCTTCAAAATCAAATTTACATTCGAATATAAAATTAATTTTTAGACACAAATTTACTGAATATTCCATAACATAAATATGGTCAACAAACAAAGGAAAAACAAAGAAAACGGACTAACCGAACGAAAAAAAGGCCACAATTATGACAGCACAAAAATATTAACCAAAAAAAAAATTCAGCACAACAGTTGAAACGAGACAAAAACACAGCAAAACGAAAAGATGAAAGAAACACAATAGATTTCCAAAAAACAGAAGATAACGAAAAAAAACCCACAAATGATGACATCAAAATATATTGAACTCAAAAAAATTCAGAACAACAATTGAAACGAGACAAAAACACAGCAAAACCAAAAGACGAAACAAAAACAATATTTTCTGTTTTAGAAAACTGTTGTGTTTGTTTCGACTTTTCGTTTTCTGTGTTTTTGTCTCGTTTCAACTGCTGTGCTTTATTTTTTTTTGGGTTTAATATTTTTGTGTTGTTATCATTTGTGGTTTTTTTTTCGTTCTGTTATTCCGTTTTCTTTGTTTTTCTTTGTTTGTTGACCATATTTATGTTATGGAATATCATGTGGTGTTTATATCCTGTTGACAAGAGCAATTTTTTGCTTAATTTGTGTTTTTGTCTTTTGTGTTTTTTGTAGTTTTCTTCTACAGACATACATGTGCTTTAGCAATGGCGAATGTCCAAAAGCTTACATCAAGTCATGCACTCCCATTGCACAAATATTTCAAAGATAATACAATTCTTATAATTTCCGAAATTTAGCTATATAGTGGTTAAAATTATAACATTGATATTAAGATAAATAATGATATATTTTTCCAAATATAATTAGGCGTACTAACTGATGTCGGGTACCAATTATAAACACGCGATAACTAGCAAAAAGATGTTTTAAATTTTGGCAAAATGCAACTATAAAGAGGTAAGAAATGTGTGATTAGGGTTTTAAAATAGTAAATATATCTCCTTATTTAATCAAGCTTGATAAATATTTTTAGTACCAATATTAAACGACAAAAAATAATAAATTCTAATTTAATGTTTTGCAGTATTCTCTCCTAAGGTTTTAAAAAGGGGTGCGTAGTTTTAAATACTAACAATTATGTCCCTGCATTGAATTAATGTTAGTAAATAATATTATGTTCCAATAATAAAAAATAACACCT
Source organism: Bacillus rossius redtenbacheri (assembly GCF_032445375.1). Taxonomy (NCBI): domain Eukaryota; kingdom Metazoa; phylum Arthropoda; class Insecta; order Phasmatodea; family Bacillidae; genus Bacillus; species Bacillus rossius. The sequence continues at coordinate 13,646,255 of NC_086335.1, forward strand.
AAATGCAATACAAATATGTTGCTTTATTTTTAACATCAATAATTATATCACCGAATTAAAACAAGCATATAATGTTTTGGGTACCAAGGAAAAACATACAGTATCTACAAAACAAAATTCTTATATTTTGCGAAATCGAAAACAAGAGGTGAGTATATTTTAACAATAGTAAATATATCTCCGACCTAAATTATTAAGGAGAATAAATATTTTGGTGCCAATAATAAACATACGAAAACTACCAACCACAATTTACCACTATGCAAAGTGGCTTAAGGGGCTATAGAGAGGTGAGTATTGTTTTATGATCAATGAATTTAACTCTAAATTTAATGAATAACAGTTAAAAATGGGTATCATTTAGTAACATACGAATACTACCAAAAATTTTTGCATTAAAAAATAAGTAGATTGTTTTAAAACAAACAAACTGACACTAATAAATATATCAGAACAAGAGTAAGATACTAAAAATTCTTGCACCTAAAGGTATGAATTGCTTTTTTTTTTCATCAACTGAAATTATTTTCATAAGGTGATTACTGTGTTGGAATTTATTTATTTTAAAAAATCCTGTCTCCCAAACTAATAAAGTGCAACATAAAATAAAAAGCAAACATAAAAACTAAATATTATTATTTTAATTATTCGCAAGATTCCGACCCTTAAAGGTAAAAATGTAATGTTTGGTTTAAAAAAAGGCAATCCTCTGATTAAACTATTTCTAAGTAGGCCTACTAATTTTTAGTATTTCCGGATTTCGTCATTTAAGGGCGTGAAAAGGGTGAAAATTCTGGTTTATCATAAAAATTTCATATCTCTGTTGCAAATAATTTTGGATGTAAGAAAAATAGCAGGTAATACGTAAATAATTAATAGCGTAGATTATTTTTTACAATTTTGTAGTATTCCGACCTCATAGCCATACCGGCTCACATTAGTTTTTATTGTAAGAAATTTTATATCGAAGAAAACAAAGATAAAGTTAAACTTTTGAGCAAGAATAACGTACAAAACTATTATTTAATATCAGAATTATTAAAAAAATTAACATTTTTAAAATTTGCTGGAGTTCTACTTTATAAAACGTGAAATAAAGTAAATATTGTTTTAATATAAAATGTAATAAATTCTGATATAAACACAATTAATTTTTAAAATAGGAAATTATAAATAAAACTCAAGCTACATTCTCCTCTTCAACATTCTCCTAAATATCAGCTCTTAATTTGTAATAAGGGTTTATATTATTAAAAAAAAATTACTGTGCAATATATTACATCATGATTGGCAAAATAACTTTTACATCAATATAATAATTATTTTGGAGTTCACTTTTACGGTAAAAAGAAACATTAATTTGAGTTTGGTTATTTTATCGCAAAGATATAATGCCATATTCATTTGATTCTCGATTTTCACATTGGCATATGTGTGATAAAAGAGGAGAGGGTAAGAAATTGTTTTATTTGTTTAATTTATACTAAGCATACCAAGCATTAACATAGGTGCGAGATTTAAATTGTTTTAATTTGTCTAACTCGTGAAATGAAAAGGATATAATTGTGATTTCAAAAAATAAAATATTTCTTCTAACACTCTGAAACAATAGTTTTAAAATCAAATAATTAATCTATACGACATTTTAAATTTCCTTTTTTTATCACTTTAAACATTATCATTTCAATACAGTTATGTTCTAACACCTGAAAACTTATTCTGACTTTTTAAGTAAAAATGTTTGGATTTAATAAAATATTTTTTTCAATTGTATGATTTGAGCAATATATTATAAAGTAAAAATAAAAAAATAAGATGCCTGTACAATGAAAGAAATGAAGTATTAACTGTTTAAAGGACTATTTACATTATTTAGGTCCATAAATAAATTTTTTTTATAAAATTTTGACCCTTTTAATTTTTGTCTGTTTGTCTGTTCCAGCATCAATCGTAAACTACAAAACAAAAAACTGATAAAAAATTTAGAAACTTTTTAGCTAATTTGAAAATTAGTCTATATACCATATAAGAATTCCATCTCTTGGGGGCTTGAAAAGATTGATATAATATTTCAAGATCGTTTATTATATATCTGAAATTAATTACTCTTAAGATAAGATATTGGTATCAATAATAAACATATTAAAATAACAAAAAAAAAATCCAGTTTGAAAAATACTAAACCTAACATAAGTAAGGGGGTTATATGTTTATAAAACGAAAAGTGAGCTCTTCCAAATCTATTATATTTAAAAATAAGAAACCAAGAATATACAATTTGCATATAGAGTTTCGTACTACATATTTTTTTCCTTCCATTTACAGAAGTACGTTTTATAAAGTGTGGTAAAGGTGGACAATTTTTTATTTATTTAAAAATAATCAAATGTTCTCAACTAAATAAGCAAGATTTTCAATACTTAGTAACAATAATAAAAATAACTAAACACAATATCAATTTTACTACTTTGCAATATAATCCTCCCTCTAAGGTGTGTACAAACGTTGATTTCAGTTTAAAGAAAAAAATCATTAATGAGACTTAACTAGATATAAGAGTTTGAAATTATGAATGAGCAACAAGCGTATAGAGTAACAAATTAGAATTTTTTCTGGAATTTGGTTTTATTCGTGTGAAAATAGAGTAAGTTTTGTTTTATCATAAAAATGTCATATTGCCCTAGCAAATGAAGTCAGATGACAGAAACTCAGCATTAATAATATAAATAAATATGATCATAGTTCGTTGTTACCATTTTTCGATATTCGACCTAAATGGCAATGAAACGAGATTACAATAGTTTTTATAGTTATAGATCGTATATTCTCACAAATAAAGATGGAGGTAAGAAAATGAGAAAGAATCAAGTCCCTTTTTGATATAATAGTATGTTATTTACCATTACCGTTTTTCAATATTCTACCACAAAAGTGGTAAATACATTTATTAAAATTATGAAATAATTTTACTTTATTACAAATACCTCCCATTCTTAAAGATATTAGCCGCAATCGCATCTTCATTTAAAATGTAGAGTACACATATGAAATATATAATCCAATGTAAAGGTTTATTTTTATTTTGTTTAGTATTACTTAAAAATAAAACCCTAAATATTTTACCCTCTCCTCTTTTACCACAAGGATGTCAATGTAAAAAGTTGAGAACTATGTAAATATGTTAACCAGACAAAAACCAAACTCAAACTTTATATTTTTGTACCACAGATGTAAACTTCAAAACAATTATAATAATTTTAATATTAAATCATAAATGTATTTCCTCTTAAGCTTATCAAGCCCGATGCAAGTTGTGCTGCGTGATTCATAAAAAATGCAAAATCTGCTGTCTTTTTCTTACTACTGCCATCATCCCAGTAACGGAGGCTGCGTAAGCGGGTGAGCCTTGTAGGGAAGTCGGCTGGTATACTGATCGGTCCGGATGGGCGCCAGGCTAGCTTGCAGCTAGGCCACGGTGAATGTGGGTCGTCAGCCCCTGTGCAGCTCACTAGGCTCGCCGGCGGTGCGGAGTTCGCGTCCAGAAAACACTCACATATCTCACTACTCGCGTCTCACGTCTCGCGGTCTCACATCTCCCGGAGTCTCACAGGGTTACACTTCCGTCCTTGGTCGCGCGCTGGCGAAGACTGGCTAGCGATGGTGACAGCACGGAGGAGGGGTGTGAGGGTGCGTTCCGCCAGCGGGGGCTTGTGCTGGCGGGGTGGGGACCGGGCTTTACTGCCCACGGAGGTACGATGTCAAATGCCCCCCCCCCCCCCCCTGGAGAAGCCCGGTCTTACCACGCGCTCGGGCCCCCGCGGCATGTTTGCACCCTTACTGCTGGCAGCAGGTCCAGGTGGGAGGCGCCTGTGAGAGCCGCCGCTGGTAGGGTCTGTGCTCTGCTTCTCCCTGCGTCCCTCGTGGTGTACCTGGGGGTGGCATCTCCGGACGAGGGCCCTTGGTATGTTTCCCATGTGGTATGCCACAAGGTACCTGGGTGGCCGTCGTACTCGGCGGGGGTGGTCAGGTCGACCGTCTCCTGCCCGACTCCCCAGAGGTTGTGGGCTGTCATTGGTCTTTACGGTGGTTACCCCATATTCCGGTTGCCCCCGCGTTTGTTGCAGATGGCATGGACCCCTTTCCTGCGCTAGGCTTACTACCGAGGGGCCCATCTGTGTATCCAGTGATGCAATTGTTTCTCTCTCCGGGCCGATTTGGACTGACAATGAACGGTAGGGCACCCTCTCCCGCTCAGGTATACCTGGTGACATGTCTGTATTGTTGGTTTCAGCCGCCTGATAGCGCTGGGGACTCCCTGTTTTGCCACCGTTCGCGAGCCTCGGGCCTCGCCATGGGCAGTTCGTGTTTTGGCCTCTTGGTCCGGGTGTTGTGGGCCGGTCTCCTGCATAGTTCTCCACGAAGGGGGGGGGGGGGGTTGCGGTGACTGTCGGTGTGGTTCGATGGGTGGTCTTTCATCCGGGTCGCTCACATACATTGTGAAGGTGGCTGCTTTTAGGGGCGCAAGGTGGCCCCAGGCACCGCGAGTTGGCGACTCCAGTGTTTCTGGGTCTAGCTCCTCTGGCTCAGTCACGACCGGTAAGGTATGCGGCGTGCCATCAGCTTCGGGCTCAGATTCCTCTGCTGAGACATCTGTTATACTGAATTGCCCCAGGTTTTCTTGATGAGACTGCGGTCGGCACGGGGTTTGTACGTCGGGTAGTACGCCATTCCTCCCAGTGGAGGGTGTTTATGATTCATCTGGTTCCCCCTGTGACCTCGTGTCGACGGATGGGCAGTTGGGAGTCGGTGTCCCCGGGAGCCTGTCTCCTGGGAGTGGGGCGAGTCGTAGGTCATCCCGGTGTATTTTCTTCACTCGACGCCTGCCTAGGCATACCTGGTATGTCGTCTGGCCGAGCCGTTTCTGAACAGTGTAGGGCCCGCCCCATCGCGGGGCTAACCCCGCGCAGTAATTGCGAGGGGCAGCTGACAACGGTTGAACCCGCACATAGACTTGATCCCCGGCCTGCACCCCAGGAGGGGGTTGATTTGTTATAGGTGTGATCTCCTGCGCGTATGCCCATTGCCTCTGGGGTGCGCCTTCGTGTGCGAGGTTGCGATGCTGGGCCCGTTCCTCCAAATCTTCCGCTGTGTGCGGAACCCCATGAGTGGTCCACTCCCCGGGCAGTGGCAGTTTGCGCTCCTGGACCATCTTGGCGGGTGTCATACCGGTGGCGGCGTTCGTCCGGCGCCGGACACAAAAGAGTGCGTCTGTGAGGTGTTGGTCCCACTGGGCATGGTCCTGGCCCAAATGGATGCGGAGTTGCACTTTCAGCTCCTGGTTCCTGCATTATGTGGGGTTGGCCCGCGGGTGGTAGGCAGGTGTAGTGTGGTGCCGGATTTGTTGCTCTCCACACCAGGCCTTCCAACACCAGCCAAGGAACTGACTGGCATTGTCCGTGAGAACCGACTGTGGGTAGCCCCAGCATGGCAGGAATCCTGTGCCCAAGATCTTGGTGATCATGGCCGCCCGCACGTTCCGACATGGGTAGGCCTCCGTCCAGCGTGTAAAGAGGTCGGTTACTACGAGGTTGAAGCGGTGTCCTCTAGGAGTTCGTGGGTAGGGGCCCATCACGTCGAGAACTAGTGTTTGGAATGCCGTGGTGGGCTCATGGGGCTGCTGTTGTTCCTACCCATCTCGTCTTCGAGCCTTCCGCGACTGGCATATCTCACACTCACGCACGTAATCTCGTACATCGCGGGTGACTCCGGGCCAGTGGTAGAACTGAACCACTGCCCGTCGTGTTTCGACAGTACCTGGGTGGCCGGCCAAGTCATGGTCATGGTGGAAACGTAGCACAGCCTCCCGTGCTTCAGGTGGTACATATTTTTTCCAATCGACATGTTCCCCGGGTGCTCGGTTGATCAATGTCCCGTCCTGGGTACTCCAGGTCTCCTGATCTCCTTCGGTCACCTGCTGGCATCGACGGGCAGCTTCTGGTGAGACTTCTTGTGCCTTTAGTACACATCAGTGGACGTTGTTTGAGGTACATGGAGGATCGCCCTCTTCCAGTGTGTCGGCTGTGATCCGAGTGCAAGTCGCATCTGGGTGAGGTAGCCTGTCTCGGCTGTTGGGGGCAACATGTCTTCCCACTCTTCTGGGTCGATCAGTTCATTGCGCTCGTCCGGCTCACGGGACAGCAGGTCGGGCCGCTGGTTGTCTGCTCCGGGGATGTGTTCGACGTTGAAGTTTGAAGGATTGTAAGAACAATGCCCACCGGTTCAGTTTGCTCTTCCTTCCCTGCATTGTATGCAACTAGGTTAGGCACTGGTTGTCTGTGCGAAGTATGAAGGACTTCCCTTCCAAGTGTGGGCAGTACTACTTCATCACCCACACGACAGCCAGGCACTCCTGCTCGTTACTATGATAACGATGTTCTGAAGAGCCGAACTTCGCGCTGGCATATCTATAACTTGCCGACCCCCATGCTGGTCCAGGTGGAACAGCACGGACCCTACCCCCAGGGTACTGGCGTCGGTCTGCAAGTACAAATGATGCTCTGGGTCGACCCGTGCCAGAGTATGGCATTGTGTGAACACCATTTTGACCTGGCTGAATGCTTTCTGAGCAATTGCATCCCACCGACAGCGATGTTGTGGGGACAGGAGTTCAGTCAGGGGGGCAATGACATGAGAGAAGTTTGGTACATAACTCCTCAGCCAGTTGACCAGGCCGATAAACCGCTGCAATTGCTTGCGGGTCCGGGGAACCTCGGCCTCTACGATTTTCCGCAGGTGCCTGGGCTGTGGGCGGTTGCCCGCTGCGTCCACGACGTGTCCCAGTAACTTGACTTCTGAAGCGCCGATGTGGCATTTGAGCGGGGCTACCATTAAGTGGTGAGTGGCCAGCCACTACAGGACGAGTGCTAGGTGTTGGACATGGTCTTCCCATGTCTCAGAAAACACAATGACGTCGTCAAGGTAGGCCATGGCAAACTGCCTCAAATAGCCCTCCAGCACTCGTGTCATCATTTCCTGGAATGTTTCAGGCACGCACTTAAGGCCGAAAGGCATGGCTCTAAACTGGAAGCGCTGCCCATCTGGGATGGTGAAGGCTGTCTCTTCCCTGTCCCCGTGCCGTATGGGCACCTGCCAGTAGCCGGCCTTCAGGTCGAGGGTGCTGAACACCTTGGCCTGTCCTAGCCCAGCTAAGGCGGCCTCGACACTGATCTGAAGGGGGGAGCACTGACGGTGATGGCGTTCAGGGGCCGGAAGTCGAGGCAAAACCGTAATGAGCCATCCTTCTTGGGGGCCAACACCACACAGGAATTTTAGTGACTACTGGATGGCTCGATGATGCCATCTTGCATAATCTCTGACACCTGCTCCCGGATGGCATGCTGCTCCCTGAAGCCATACCCCCTAGGTGGCTGGTGGATAGGTCGATCATGGGTGGTGGGGATCTGGTGTTCTGCTACTGTGGTGCGTCGGAGTGGGCTGGCTGTGGCGAACACACCCTGCCTCTCGCAGAGTACCTGTTCGTTGGCAGCTTGATACTGTAGGGGGACATCGTGGTGTAACAGTCTCAGAGTCAGCGGCTCACTAGGTGGTTCAGGTTTGAAGCCTATGCCATACACTGTGAACCATTTCGGTATTCCCACGTGGACGCGGGCCGACTTTAACTCCACTACAGCATCATGTGCTGCTAGCCATGGTTGTCCCAGGACAAGGGCCTTGTGTAAATCCTCCAAAACAAGGGCGGTCACTGTGGTAGTAAGGTCCCGAAGGCTTACCTCAATCTCCGCCTGGCCCACCGTCACTCCTGGTCGTGTGGTGGTCGCTAGGCGCAGCTCCGCATGGTGAGGCCGGAGCGTCCCTGGTGGTACGAGGCTCGGGGTGATGAACACATGGCTGGCACCTGTGTCCACCAGCGCTGCGGCCGGCCGGCCATTCACCTCCACCGGTATGCGCAGCAGGTGGTCTTGCAGTTGGAACAGCTGGCTCAGGGTTGGCCTGGGGCCAGTCGTGCTCCCAGTAGCCAGTGGTGCCCCCAGTGGTGGGGCAGTTGGTGCCCGGGAGAGTGTTGTGGCAGGTGGTGCCGATGATGTTAATGGTGCTGGGTCTGTGGTAGGTGGTGCCGGCATGGCTGGTGGTGCGGATGGTGGTCTTGTGGGGGACGAGCTCCTCAGTTCCGCGCCCCCCGGTGGCCCGTTTCCTGATGAGGGTGTCGTCGGGTGTTGGCGTTGTGATGGAGGGAGGGGGCACTCACGATGCCAGTGGTATGTTCCGCTGGGACACCCTGTTGGCCCTGTGGTGGCCGGTCATATTCACGTGACTGCGAGTGTTCATGGTAGCCCAGTGGGTTGAGTGCCATTGGTGGTGCTGTCGCGCCCTCGATGGCCCGCTGTCGTCTGGGCGGGGTTTGCCACTCGGTTGGTTTGTCGACTGGCTGCACTGTGTGGTGAAATGGCTGCTGTTTGCCTGCTCTGGGGCTGGTGCACCTCACCGCCAGATTTTCTGCAAGTTCTTCTCCGTGGCCACTGCCTGCTTTAAGTAGTCTTCTACTGAGAGGTGTTGGCTGTTGTAAAGAAAAGGCTGGATCTCGTCATGTAGCAGTGTGGTGATGGTCGGGAGTGCAGATGTCAGATCCGTGTTTGGGGCGATCCGCCAGAGCAACTGTACATTGTGGGCGATGAACAGCTCCAATTGCTCCCCGTCCCACTGCTGTTCCCCGTAGAATTGGGACGTGCAGAGTACTATCGCTTGGCCGGTGTTAAACCGCCGTGTGAGCCGTTCCCCGAACTCGGGCCATGGCATGTCAAACTGGCCCCAAAGGCTCCACCACTGCTGTGCGGCGCCTCGTAGCTGTTCGCTCGTCCATTGCGCCCACTCATCAACTGGTACCCTCACTCGCGACAAGCATACGTTGCACTGTCGCAGGAAGGCCCTTGTGTCTTCGTGTGATAGTCCACTGAACTCTTGTAGTGTGGTCCTTCCGGCACTCATCTCCACATGTGGTGCGGCTACCCATGGTGGGCTCAGGTCGACTAGTGGTGAGTACTGTTGCATGGGCGTCTGTTCGTAGCCGCACTGAGCACAGTTTTTACAAAGGTTTGGTTTCATGTCGACGGGTGGTGTCCCGGCAGAGGGGTTTCCAGTGTTTGGGATTCCTTGGGTTGGTTGCCAAGGAAGTGGTGACTTCACCTTGTCTCCCCTCGCCAGATGGGGTTCCTTGGTATGTCCCATGCGTTGGCCACGGTCTCACATTTGGTTGGGACTTTTCCCATGTCCGGTGCACACAGGCACGTGTTGTGCCATGGTAATGTTCCTGTAAGTAGATCCATGTTTTTTGGCAAGGAGCATTTCGCACAGAAGATGGTCATTGTGTGGGGTAACATTGTGTTGGTGTTACTATCAGATCTGAGGTGATGGTCAGCCGAAAATGTTTAATAAATAGTTAAAATTACTTTTAACATTGGAATTTTTAAGAATAAAAACTAATGGAGTGGTGTCTGGTCTTTGTTTCGATCGTAGTTGTTAGTTACATGGTCGTGCGCGTGCACCCTGTACCGAGGGGACGAGTGGTGGCCCCTTGCCCAGACGAACGCACAAAGAGGAGAGTGATAGCTCTGAGGGGGGGGGGATGTGGGTGTTTGGGTCATGCTGTAGTTGTCTGCGCGCGCAGCGTCGAGGAAGGAGTGTGGGCCGCTGCCCGGACGATCGCAAAAAAGGGAGGGCAATAGCTGCCCGGACGATCGCACAAAAGGGAGGGTGATAGCTGCCCGGATAACCGCACAAAGAGAAGGGCGATAGCTCCGACAGGTGTTGGGTCATGACGCAGGCCAGCTGCGTCGCTCGCTCCGCTGGAAAGTTGCGTGAGTGGGGAGGGATGCTCTTTGTTCGCTGCGCTGGTCGCGCCGGCCTGTCTGACCATAATCACGTCGCGCGCACAAAATGGCCGTTTCCCGCATACCACTCAGCTTGGTTGTTGAAAAGTTGCTGTAGAACACTGAAATTTTCTTGATTTTTGCCAAACACGCAGGGGCGCCAAATGCCGTCGTCCCAGTAACGGAGGCTGCATTAGCGGGTGAGCCTAGTAGGGAAGTCGGCTGGTATACTGATCGGTCCGGATGGGCGCCAGGCTAGCTTGCAGCTAGGCCACGGTGAGTGTGGGTCGTCAGCCCCTGTGCAGCTCACTAGGCTCGCCGGCGGTGCGGAGTTCGCGTCCAGAAAACACTCCCATATCTCACTACTCGCGTCTCACGTCTCGCGGTCTCACATCTCCCGGAGTCTCACAGGGTTACACTTCCGTCCTTGGTCGCGCGCTGACGAAGACTGGCTAGCGATGGTGACTGCACGGAGGAGGGGTGTGAGGGTGTGTTCCGCCAGCGGGGGCTTGTGCTGGCGGGGTGGGGACCGGGCTTTACTGTTCACGGAGGTACGATGTCACTACTTGCTCATTTTTTTATTTCTTTAGGTGTGAAACAATGAAAATATTGTTTTACAAATAAAATAGTACTTTCTGATCAAATAAAACGTACTTTTAAAAATTTGTAAATATTTATAAACACACCTTAAGCTACCATCTCTAATTCAACGTTCTCTGAAATATCATCTCTGAAGTTGTAACAGGGGTTCGAATATATAAATGATTTTGAAGATATAAGAACCGTCAAATCAGAATTAGCAAAGTTAAATTTTAATTCAATATTAATTTAAGTTTACTATTAATATTTTTAATTAACATCTGCGGTAAAAAAATCTTTATTTTGTAATAATTTATTGTCATATTTATTAGTTATAATCCTTACATAATCATACCTGTGGTAAAATAGAGGGTAAAAAATTTGGTAATTTCGTTTAAGTAATACTAAACTTAACCAAAAATCAACCTAAATATTCGATGAAAAATCGGATATCTTTACTCAACACTTCAAAGAAAGATGCGATAGTATTAAATACCTTACTATATTGGAGGTATGTATTTGTAATATAGGGAAATTATTAATTATTTATAGCATAGCCTTAACCGTAATAAATGAAAGTGTTATTGTGGCGATGACATGAACTTAATTTAAAAATATATATATGATCATGTTTAAAACTTTTTAAAATTTTCTACCACTTAAAATGAAAATTAGGTGACTATGATTTCATTACGTTAAATGTATCCTCGAAAAGACTGAAATATTAGTTTAAAAAAAGATACCAGTATCTATTGTACAAATGTACGTCCGGGGACTGGGTTTGGGGTGTAGAGCCGTGGAGGCGAACAGTAATGTTTGATTGTGACGTCTGGCCATTTTGGATGACTTTGACATTTGACTTGGACACATGCGGCCATTTTGGATCCGCCATCTTGGATCCGCCATCTTATCTGACATTTTGTTTTCTCGTAGGTTTCGCCATTTTGAATTCCGCCATTTGGTTTTCTATAACTTCCCACCATTTTGAATTATGACATCACCATTGCAAATTTCGTTACGGTCGACATCTTAAAAATCCATGATTTTTATTGTAAGAATTTGGACCAAATTTTAAAATTTATAAGAAATATTTACTAAACAAATTATTTTCAAAAAAAATTAAATATGCACTTACGCCATGAAGCTCAGAGTCCTCGGTTCGAACCCGAACAAAGTAAAAACCATTGGTGACCGATCCTTCTCTGCACTCGGTAGATAGCACAAGCTCAACACCCGAATGGTTTTCAAAAAAAAATTGCAACTGCATCAAGATAGGTAAGCAAAATGCACGCAAAGATCCAGACCGAGTATTAAAATGAATTATATTACCAAAAATCCTTCAAAAGCAGAACAAAAAGATCATGGTGTCAAAGTGGGCATTCAATTAAATAAAAATAATAACTATAATAACTTTGTGTTTATTTTACGTAATACTTAAACGAAAGATTTTGTATCCAATACAAACGTAAATTCTCCAGAATAACTGATGGTGGATATTTGATTACGCGCAAAAAGATAATACACTAACAAATTGAAATAAAAATATAGTTATTTAAAATTGACTACGCGCAAAATAATTATATTACATAATATTACAAACTTCCTGGATAAGGACTGTCCCTACACTACAGGCAGTTCCTAAATCCTAAAGAAATATATTACGTCATTTACATTAAAAATAAATACAAAAAATATTAATATTTATAAAATACAGCAATTTACAATATTACAGAAAACGCTAGGGGAGTGCACGAAATATTTAGTCCTTTTCACGAAAATCAAGCTCTATAACGGTGACGGAGCTTTTTTCCATTTCCCAAAACCAACACCCAGAATAAAAGGAGCAGCTGTCCTTATAGTTTCTTTTGTAGGTGCACCAAACACACTCCTAGCTAATTCTCATAAGTGGCATTAAAATTTCTTGCTGCCTGTAATAAATAAGTCTAATCTGATCCCAACAGCCGAGCAATACGTCTTTCAATGCAAGTATTGTGACATTTTCGGGGCGACGGAAGACTACCATAATGGCATTATTCCGCCTGGCCTCTTCGAAAAAGACGGAAATCTGCCATAAGTCCAAAGGACAAGACGTAATTCTGCCATATTTTCTTTCACCCTCCATGTAATGAGTACAGCAGCATTTTCCTAGAAGTAGTGTATAGAATACTCGGTAGGTAACACTGTCAACCCTCAAGCTGTTTCTCAGGTTAACTTTAAAGCGTAGGGGAGAAGTTGGGTATATGGACCGGGGTTGTAAAGTGGACCAGTATTGTTATTCTGTTGTTTGTGCTGCAATCTGCATGATTTTGGAATAAACACATCGGAGAGTGTCCTGAGAAGTCAACAGGTGGCGCTAGTGTGGATTTCACGTTTAGTTTAGCTAGCAAGTTGACATGTTTGTTCTGTTCATCTAAAACTTTTTTAATTGTGAGATTAACTAATATTTTTCTTACGTTTTAAGACAATTGTAAAATATTAAACATACATACATGATTAGTAGTAATGTTAAGCTTCAAACTGCACCTAATAGTATTTTCGCTATACCATTCATAGACCGACATTTTGAGGTTATTCTGTACAACATGGTATGGTGGAAATATGGAACTTTTTGTCCAAGCAATTTTTGCACACTGGAATAATTGAAGTAATTGTAGATCATTATTTAATAAGTGCAAATCCAAAGCAAATATTCAAGGATTTTTTATGTAATGTTTTCTGTGACTGAACACAAAAAACTCAGATGTTAAGGTTTTTAATGTTTATAATAAATTATTTAAAGTTTACAAAATGTGTTTTTAAGATGCTGAAATGCTAGAGAAATATGTTTTGTAGTGTAATTTGTTGGCACAGGGCAAGCAGGACAGGCGCTCAAGGGGAGACATAGGCTCGTACATTTCAAATGTTGATGGGCGTTGCACAGGCTTGCAGTCTTTCAAAAATAAACTCTGCTGAAATTTTAGTATTTTTTATATTATAAAATAAATAATATGACTATGCGTAGCACATTATCCTGCTTGAATAAAACTGTTAGATCTAATTGAAATTTAGTTTATGTGCCTTTACAGTACCTATAAACGAGCTATGACATAAAATAATAACAAAAAAGCACAAGACATAATTGCGAAAAAACACGAAACAACAAAACACACAGATAGATACTGATTGATAAAGTTCAGTTAACAAATTGGTTACTTTGATTTTCACAAAAATCTTAAACCAAAATTTAAATGGTGCATACAAAATAAATATATAGATTACAAAAGTTTTACCAATGAATATTTGTAGATTATTCAAAAGGATTTATAATTTTTTACACATTTTATAGTTACTAATGGTTTTAAAAGTTTCACAAATTCTGTAATTGCAAGATGGAATTCATTATGTCTGAACCAACATAGATTATTATAATAAAAAGTGTATCACTGATCGGACGTCTAATAATTAGAAAATGAAAATAGGTTATATGGGATAATCAAAATACTTAAATGCCTGAAATTTTTAATATTAATTAAAGAACGATTTCTGGATACTTTCAATTCTTTTATAACTAAAATCTTTTGATGCAGAGAAATTTTTAAATTTAATAAGACCTAAAGATCTTCATGTGTTGCTAATAGTATACATATACATTATGGTGAAAAAAATCTTGGCATCCAATATAACTCGAAGGTCGTCAAAGAGGACACCACGTTTAATGACATTATTTACAATGTGAAAATTCTGATTAATTAAGTTATTATTTTATGACTAAAGTTTATACAATTAATGCTCTCGTAATTCAGAGACGTTTCTTTACTGGAAAATCAGATCCGGACGGCTGAAATATCCTGCTGAATAGTTTCGCAAACATGTTTCCCAGATATATTTTTTTCATTAGCATCTTTTCTTGATTAATTCTGATTACAGTTGGAATATCATTTATTTAATATGAAAGAGTATTTGAGATAAACTACTACTTTGCGGAACAAATATTAACATAACCATGATATTGCATTTGCAAATTTGACTACAAAACGTCTATTTGTAAGATTATTAAAACAAACATACCACGCATTGCTTTACGAGGCTAAAAATTGACGATTTTTTAATCATAAGATTATTTTGTAAAGTATCAAAGGCTTTGCTCATGTTAAAATAAATAGAAAATTTTATTTACATTTGGATTTATACTGGCACACACAAACACATATAATAAAAGCATGTGTTAAAAACGATAATCCTGATTAAAAACCATGTGGTTTAACAGAAATAATATTTTTAGGAATAAAATTCATGTGCCTATAAATATTTTTTCGTCAAAAACTGCTAAAATACTACAAACCATAGGTTTCTGTCTAGAATTTAACCGTCAATAATACTTTAAGAAAATAAATACCGATAAATGGTTGAACACACAACCAATCACTGACAGATGCATACTTAATTAAAATATTTTTGTACAAAAGCAAAAATGTTTTAAATGTTTGTTTGAGCATTATTTATTAACATGTTGGAATGATAATGCTACAGTTACTAAAAACTAAAACGCTACAAATCGACAAAAATATTTTTGCAAAACTCCGTTCCCCCGGAATGGCCAACGCATGGGGAGCCCAAGAAAAGAAACGGGCTCCCCATTTGGAAGCCACCTGGAAGTTTTTTTTTCTGTTACACCCACCGTTTCTTTGGTAGCCTGACTTGTTGCAAGGGATTGTATTCATACCAGAGAAAGTGCTACCATTTTGTCTGGGCAATCCGCCTTGGAGGAGCCGGGGCGCGAACCCGGGTCCTACAAGTCACAAGGCAGGCGCTCTACCCCAGAACCAGAGTGGTAGAGCGGATGCTTGTAGTCTTCTTAACACTGACATGATGTTATTACACGAGTTTACTGTAGTTTCGTGTGTCATTAAAACGTGCAGTACGTGCAGTAATATCTAACCTCGGTAACGAACAAATTTATGTGTTCTTATGTTGCTCGTTCACCGTGAATTATGTAATTACATAACAGTGAAATATAATATGTATAACTCGTCTGGAAATTTTATAAGTTACTTTCCTGCAAACAAATTTACAATCCCGCTGTACAATAATTACATAGAAATATAGGCTAGTAAAAACATATGTAAGAGCTTGCACTGTTGATGGTAAAGTTATTTTGAAATAAATGTTAAATATTAAAAGAGTGTGTTTAGTTAAAATATGCGTGTGCTTACAAGCATGAAGTTATTGTATAAACATTTTATTTATTTGGTTTTAAAGCCACAGAAAAGTTAAAATTTTTATATTATTTTTGTCTTTTTTTTTACCGTGCTAAACATTCACAGCTAATCCCTGGAAAGCTATTCAAACAACTGTTTGCAAATAACTAAATATTGGAGGTACTGGGGCAACACGAAGCATACATGGTAACAATATTTTGTAGTGATACATTTATTTACATGTAAATGAACAAATAGTTAAGGTTACATGAATATTTATGGTCCATTTACAATCAACGATGTAACTTAACAGATAAAAACTGAAAAAACAACGGTTTAGGTTGTAATAAACCTCTGTTCCTGTAGACTTAGTAGGTACATAAAAAAAAGCTAGAAACGTACGGGCTATGGCATACGTCAAGAAGACATTTTAACAGTGAACACAGGCGGAACACAGGTAATATACAAATAATTTAGGTGTTAACACCCCAAAAGGTTGGTGGGTGTTAAGGTGGATCGTAATATATAAAAATATGAATAGAACACTGAAATCTGGTAACTTCTAGATTATTTTAATGGTTAAATTATTTTATATTTTGGACAAGCCATATTTATTATAGTGTGGTAGTTAAAACTTTTGGTCACCACTTTGATGACTTACAAACTAATGACAATAAATATTTTTATGAAAATTCACAGGTTCAATCAAATCAAAATTTATTACATTAAATTGTAATTGAATTAAATTTTACTACACGCAGGCCGGCCGCGGATACTTTGATAATTACTTTACAGATTACATTTATTTTAAAGCAAGTTGCACAAACAAGGTTTCAGAGTAATAAAATTAAAAATAAACAACTTTCCATTATTTTGGTTTGGGAAGTACTTTTCATTACTATATTTATATACTTTTTCTTTAAATGGTAGTTGACTAGTTCGCAAATTGTTCGTAGAGAATTTAAAACTTTAAGAATTCTTACATTGTGTCTTCCAAACATAGACTTAGCTGCATGCGAAGAGCTGACATCTGAGCGGCGAGGCGTGACGGGGCGGATAGCGGACTTAAGTTAACAGCACGATGCGGGTAATTTAGAAGGCCGAAATCAGAAACTCAGTGCAGGTAGATGTGGTTGTCTACCCATCACTGGGGATGAAAAACCCCACAAATTGTGGGGTAGGTCAGTGTGAGCCATACATTTTCATATTCGCCTAACTCATCATTAGACTTAGCATAATTTAAATAAAAATTTTAAGTATTTATTATGTAGCCTGTTACAGCCTATCAAAATTTTATCCCAGTATTGTACTCTACTACTTAATAAGTTTAATATTCTTTACTACTGGATTCCCTTTTGGTTACAGTGGGGTTCAAGACTTGGTTCAAGAAATGTTTCAAGACTCGAGTGAAGTTTCTTTTCAAGATATAGTCTACCAAATTTACGCCAATCCTTCGGAGATTGAAGCCCAGAACATCCTAATTATGCTCCGCCAGTGAACAGTCCGCTATGCAACACTTTGAATATGTACTCCAGCACCAATAGGATCAATTAATGTTTTTTATAACTATTAAGTTTATGAATGGTAAATCTGTTATGGTTATTATCATAGTCTCATTTATGAAATGTATTATAAAATTGTAACTAATAACTTCAAATCGGCCGGGCCCCCTTAAATAATTAATTATTACTTCCGATAATTGTAATTTTGTAATTTCAAAGAACATCAAAATAAGATAATGGAGATTTTAATTACAATAAAAAATGTAAACTTTAAGCAAACATATTTGTTTTTCACTTTAATTACGATCCTCCTTCCTAGTTTCCTTTGTGAGAACTAACTAATAATTGTGTTACTCCCTTGTGTCCTCTGAGTATAGAGTAGTTACTGTTTCACACACTTGATGCAGCTTCTAGAATTTTCATTACCATGGATAAAGTTTCTTTAACTACACAAGGGACACAGATTGGTAGTAGAGCATGGTTTTTAAATTGCATTTAGAATGGTTTGCTTTTAAGTCTACCGTAGTGTTGAATTACTACAAAAAAATTAATAATAATTTTTAATCCAGTTTTTTTTTTTTTTTTAATTTATTGAATTGTAAACTGTGACTGGCGGATACTTTTTCCCTTGGTGATACTAGCTTTAACTCCTATGCATTAAAATAAAATTAAAAGATAAATTTATACTTATATAAAAAATCATCACATGGCTTTTAATTTTAGCGGATTTTTTTCCTTTTTAGTAAGTATTATAAAAATTTACGCTCTCAAGTCCCAACAATGAGAGAGAATTGACATTTTAAATTCAGAAGACGAACAATATTTTCATTTCCCGCTGGCTGTCTCTCTGACTTCGGCGCAGTCCAGCCACCTAGCTGCTTGACCCCCCCCCCCTCTTCCTTAACAAGTGCGCACAGTAGGACCGCCCATGACTATCTTATCACACAGTAGCCTACCCAGCCTCCCCCCCACCGCTTGTCGCATAGCGACCTCGCAATGCCGACGACCTTGTGACGTCAACCGACCTTGTCCCGGCAGAACAAGCCTCCCTTCCCCCTCACCAAGCGGAGTACATCCGCCTGCTGTGATAACACTCGTCGCAGACCTGCTATCTCGGGCACGCGACTCGAGGCCTGCTAAGGGTCTCACTACAATAGATACATCGGCACAGATAATAACGATCGCCCATCGTTACAGGTACCCAATGGTTCCCGCCTATAGCAGTAAATTTTGTTAAGAAAATTTCCCCCTTTTGCTATATAAGCTACTAATAAATTCAAAACCTTTTTAACCTTGGTATACACCCAAACATATTCGCTAATCCCCTTACTCCTGGCAGAGTTCAGGGTAATCAACAAGAGCTTTCTGTTAAAAATTAGTGTAAGACTTAAAATAAGTACTCTATTAGTCTAAGAGTGTCCTTAGGTTTAAGTTTAGGTTAAGTTTAAGTTATGAGTGGTGTATATACACCCTAATTTTTTTATATCAAGTTGTACCAAACTAATGTCAGATGATTGCACCAAAGTATCTCTTGAAGGACGAGGCAGTGTATGAGCTAACCCTCCGGGGGCTACCTTCGTCAGGTGTTGCCCAAACACTATGAAAACCACTTAGGGCCGCTTGTCATGATCAAATACAGCCATCAGTGACGAATTTGACACTGGACGCCCTAGGCGAATTTAATACATCGGTTAGCAAGTTCCAAGACATTGCTAGCTATACCAATACCTTGGATGCGAAAACAAACAAAAATAACATACTGCGTGTGCTTACACGACTTTCACCTGTCTCCACCAGACTCACAAATTTAGTGATTTTTTCCCTGGGTAAATTGAATGAAGTTTACCGCAAGGAAGTAGAGAAGTGTCAGCAACAAATTCCAAAGCTCACCTTTAGGTTGAAAACCAAGATTCTCTTATTAGAACAGAAATTTCCCGAGCCTGCAAATCCAATTTCCAGTCCCCAGCTGCAAATGCCTGAAAAAAATGCAATCGCAGAACCCAATCCAAGGACAACACCCCTCCACGACCCAAGAACAGGGCCACAGGTGTTGCAGCCTATCCCCTCTCTGCCTTCACTCTTACCAGCATTACCACCCGTGCACTCTCCACCCCCACTAACAGTTTCCTTTCCCTCCCTTCCATTCATGAGCCATCCCTCTTTCACCACTATCACCTACCCTCCCAGTCGTACGTTGTTCACTTCCGCAACTGTCATGGCACCTGTATCTCACCCAGTTACCAAGGTAACCTACACTCAACTCATTCCAGGCTTTGCCTTTCATCCCTCCCAACAGATGCACCTTCCTCTCACCGCCCCCATCACTTACAACCCTTAGCATCAGTTTCATTCTGCCTTCTCTTCTAATCCAAACTACCCCTGAACATCGTCCTTCCCACTTGGCTCTCGGCACCCAAGTCTCACCTCTACCCCAGCCTTTTCCATGCACCTTGGAAGCCACTGTCTCACAACCAGTAATTGTACCACCTGTCTCTAGGGAAGACCAGCAGCTGCCACAGATCAGTCCTTCCACAACCTACCTTCCCTTAGCCCCAGGAGCCTCCTTCCCCGAAACAACTCCCATCCCTCACAGACACAGAATATCAATCCCAACCCCGTACAAACACAGGTCCAAACACCCGCAACCCCAGGACACGAATATCAGGTCTATGGTAAAACTGCCCACCCAGTGGAAAGGTTGTTAAGAGGCTTCAAGGAAACCAATGGATTAGAGCCGACAAAATTAATCAAATTTGTATGTCACCTGTTCAAATTGCACCAAAAGGGTAACATACCAGATAAAAAACTGTTTGAGGTAATATTCCCATTGACTCAACCACCACTGAGTGAGCGATCTTCCATGGCTAAAGAGAATAATTGGAACTTTGACCAGTATCATGCTGATGTACTGAGTTTTTTTTTATTCCAGCTCGTATGATCACGAACCTGAGACTAGAGTGGTACAATAGATTGCAACACAAAAACGAAGTATTACCCCACTACATATCAGACATTAGGCTGGCTGCACAAGTCTTTCGTTTAGGAGTTTCAGAATGCGAGATTGTCACTAACATTATTGATGGAATTAATCCAGCGCAGCGTTCACGATCGGTATTCCAGACTCTACCACAGAATTTTGCCGAGCTAGACCGATGGTGTATTCAGTCAATAAATTTCGAGTATGCCGACTACCAAAGGAATCGGCAAGTAATTCACATGGAGCCGCAAGGGCCCTGGAACGAAAACATGAATACCAATTTCAAATCTAAACAGTCCTCTCACAACAACCAACAGGCTAGATACAACTACCCCCAAATGCAAACCCCATTCTGAAAATTCTGCAAAGGACAGGGGCATATAGTTGAGGAATGTCGCACGAAAAACAGAACCCAAAACTACCAGAATTCAAAAACATAAAAAACCTGTAACCCGGTGGCCAGAGAAAAAATACTCTGCGCCACCTAAGCTATACGCCCAGGAGAATCGCCTTTCCAACATTACTTACACTTCAGTGACAGAGAAGCCCCTAATGGGTAAAGAAGATTTGAATAAGAATAAAGGTAATTATTCAGGAACATTCAATCAGAACAGGGGTAGAACAGGAAAAATTTTCCAAAAAGGAAAAAGGTTTTTGAATCAACAATATTATCAAAACATTGCTCAACCAAGAATCACAAAAAGCACTTTCCCTAACATTACTCAGTGCAAAACCTGTATTTGTCCGAAGGTTCCAGGAAAAGGTACTTGTCATAACATTTTTGGTAAAATTACTACTGCGCCTCCTTTTGCCAGCACCTTGATTGGCAAACATAAAATACCTGTATTAATTGACTTAGGTTCTGTTCGCAGCCTTATTTCAGGAACTCTTTATCGTAAATTGCAGGAAAACCATTTAATTAAGAAAGTTGAATCAACAAATGTGAGATATTTTACAGCCTCTGAGCAACATGTTAACACTGCTGTGGTAATCAAAGTCAAAATTGAGTGGTTTTCATGGACATTCCCTTTCTTAGTGTATAATGATTTAGCAACAGAACTTATTTTCGGCTCAGATTTTATTGCTAAAACAGGATTGGTGATTGACCTACATGCACAAAATACTGAATTTAAATGTAATAAAAATGTTGTCATCACTTTGGATAGGCCAGACTGTACTCCAAGGCCACACCAACAATATAACAACAAGCATTGAGCATTCAGATAATTTAGTTCTGGAACATCTCAGCTATGAAAAGCAATCAGCGATTAAAATAATGTGCGACAAATTTTCAGATGTTGTAACAAAAAATTTAGGACGCAACCACTTAATGGAATACGATATAAACCTTTTGGTCCCAACTCATGTAAGATGCCACTCATATCAGTTGCTTGGTCCCAAAATGCAAATCATGCTTGACCACATTCAGGACCTCTTGGATAAGGGGGTGATCGAGCCCTTGACCTCCAGTTTCTCTTCACCCACATTTCTGGAACCTTAATATCAAGATCACAGTTTGGTGGTCGACTACCGCAAGCTGAATCAGCAAATAAATTTAGAGGCTGTTCTTCTACCAGACCTAAACACAGCCTGCTATTGGTTCAGCAAGGCAAAATATTTCAGTATTTTCAACCTTAATTCAGGCTATCACCAAATTCCGCTGACCCAAAATTCCAAACCTATCACTGGTTTTTGTGTCCCCTGGAATCTCTACCAATATATAGTAATTCCCTTTGTCCTGGCCACCGGAGCACAAATGCTGACACGACTGCTTGACCATGTACTAGGGGATTTAAAATTTAAGTTCGTCTTAAACTATTTGGATGTTGCAGTGGTATATTCTGAATCATTTTAGGAGCACCTTAACCACCTGACAGAAGTACTCCACAGGTTATGTGGAGCATGTTTGACAGTACATACCAAAAAGTAAGATTTACAGTTCAGGAAATTTCCTTCTTAGGACATTTAAAACAAAGGAGTTACAATATATCCCAACCGTACACAGGCCATCGTGGATTTTCAACCTCCTAAAGACCACAAGGGCATTGCTCATTTCATTGGCATGGCCAATTTCTACTCCAAGTATATCCCAAATTTTGCCGAGCATGCAGCCCCTTTAAATGCGCTGCGCAAAAAGAACATACAATTCCACTGGGGACCAGAACAGGAAAAATCTTTCCAGTTTTTGAAACAGGCGATAGCTAGTCCTCCTGTATTGCGAATGGCTGATTTCAGCAAGCCATTCATTCTACAAACAGATGCATCCAGCCTAGCCATTGGAGCAGTTTTATCGCAGAAAATTGATGGTTGCCGACAGCCTATAGCATTCGCATCTCGAATGCTTTCACACCAGGTAAGAAAATCATTCTCGGTTTACGAATTGGAAATTTCTTGCAGTTGTCTTTGGCATTGATAAATTTAGACAATTTTTAGAACACAGAGAATTTCTTTTGGAAACAGACAACCAAGCTCTTGCATGGCTATTGGCACATCCGAAACATTTGGGGAAACTCGGACGCTGGATTGCCAAGATTTCATCTTTTTAATTCCAAATCCAACACATAAGAGGTTCTCAGAACATTGTGGCGGATACACTATCTCGCATGTTCGAGAAAACCTCTGACGAAAATACCCGAGAGGCCCCCCCAAAATGGGTGTCAGGCTCTTCTTACAGACTTTCCCTTGGCTTTTCAAGACATACAGTCTCATCAGCAATCGGACCAATTTATTGCCAATATCATTGATCAAGTTAAGGTCGGTACATCCCGAAAATTTTACAAGTTTTCAATAGGACTTTTGTATCGACGAACACGACAGTCGAAATCTTTCAAAATAGTTCTACCCCAAAATTTAAAGGATATGATTTTCCAGTATTACCATTCTTCACCTCTAGGTGCGAATTTGGGTACATATAAAACAATTCAGAGCATACGCCGACATTTCATTTGGGATGGCATGCATCGTGACATTGCCGAGCGTGTAAAGCTGTGCAAGCTGTTCGCACTCAGTAAACCTGCCCAATACAATCAGTTTGGATTCCTGTCATCCGAAGTAGCAGACCGACCTATGCAGAAAATGTTCATTGACTACGTAGGGCCATTCCTAATCTCTAAAAGTGGTCACACCATGCTTCTGGTGTGCATCGATGCATTTTCCAAATTCGTCTGGCTCATTCCCTTAAGGAAAGCCACGACTACAACCACCATTACTGCTCTGCGAACCCAGATATTTAAACATGCTGGACTCCCAAGCATAATCGTCTCGGACAACGCCTCTCAATTTACTTCCAAGCTTTTTAAGAACATGTGTTTTTTTTCACGGCATCCAACATGTCAACACATCCCCATATTATTCTAAACCATCGCATGTGGAGAGATTCAACAGGAATCTCCGTTCTGCGCTTATAGCGTATCATGCGAATGCACAGGACAATTGGGACAGTAACCTAATGTGGTTACAGATAGCATTCAATTATGCCCATCATGAGGGCCATAAAACAAACCCATTCCAACTCATGTTAACTTACCAGCCAAACAATACCCTTTCCAGTCAGTGGTCCTTAACGGAACTTTTGCCCGATGATCCAGCGGACATCGGGGAGATTTGGAAGAGAGCTTACAAGAATCTTAATCTAGCACATGAGTTAAACCGAAACAAATACAATATTAAACGTTCCCCTAATCCCTGCTTGTTAGGAGATGTGGTGATGTGCCGGCCACATCCTCAGAGCAAGGCTATTCACAAGAAGTCGGCCAAGCTTATGTATCGCTGGACTGGTCCTTTACAGATCTAGCGCTTTCTGACATCTGTAACAGTGTCACTAGTAGACCCAAGTTCGGGGCAGTATGTGACTAGGGCTCACATCTCCCACTTGAAAAAGGCACACCCTAAAATGAAATAGGTGTGATATTGTGTTTTCCCTGCTCCTACCATAGGAGTTTCCACTAAATATCGGCATTCCATTCTCCACATCTACAGGATGTACAAAAAATCCCTAGATCCTAGTTCGTAAGTACAACAAAAACCATGGTACTAGTTTTAAGTTGAGCTCAAGATGTATTAGTTTTAAGTGGCGCCACATTAGTTATAATTTGTATATAATGAGTTGAAACTCACCTAAGTTATGTCAAACGTTAGTAATCCATTAACAGGGTAACAAAGAATCCTGTGTGTTTGTATGTATGATGATTACCCTGGGCTCCGCCTTTGAGCGGGGGTGTATGAGCCATAAAATTTCATATTCTCCTGGCTCATCTTCAGACTTAGCATAATTTAAATAAATATTTTAAGTATTTTTATGTAGCCTGTTACAGTCTATAAAAAATTTATCCCAGTATTGTACTCTACTACTTAATTAGTTTAATATTCTTGACTACTGGATTCCCTTTTGGTTACAGTGGGGTTCAAGATTTGGTTCAAGAAATGTTTCAAGACTCGGGTGAAGTTTCCTTTCAAGAATTAGTCTAGCATATTTACGCCGATCCTTGGGAGATTGAAGCCCAGAACCTCCTAAATATGCTCCGCCAGTGAACAGTCCGCTATGCAACACTTTGAATATGTACTCCAGCACCAATCGGAGCAATTTATGTTTATTATAACTATTATGTCTATTAATGTTAAATCTGTTATGGTTATTTTCATAGTCTCATTTATGAAATGTATCATAAAATGGTAACTAATGACTTCAAATCGGCCGGGCCCCCTTTAAAATAATTAATTATTAATTCCAATAATTTTAATTTTGTAATTTAAAATAACATCAAAATAAGATAATGCAGATATTAATTAACAATAAAAAAGGGTAAACTTTAAGCAAACACATTTGTTTTTCACTTCAAATACGATCCTCCTTCCTAGTTCCCTTTGTGAGAACTAACTAATATTTCTTTGTTGCTCCCTTGTGTCCTCTGAGTATACAGTAGTTACTGTTTCACACACTCGATGCATCTTCGAGAATTTTCATTACTATGGATAAAGTTTCTTTAACTATACAAGGGGCACAGGTAGTACCATCTATCCACATGATGGTAGACGACCACTAGCGCGGTTAAAAGCACTTAATTCACCGAAAAAACACTAACATTAATATGATGTAGTCTAAACTTTATATTTGTAAGGAGGTTTTCTCCTGGTCGTCGCGACTAAATCCTATAGTCTTTGATGTCCTACTTCTCAGAAGGAGAGATGCGGTCGTGGTAGAAGTAGTGCGGCAGATGTAGAACGCTCCCTGTACCACAGTTGATTGACGACCCTCTCTACTTGAGAAAGTCCCTTAGTTCCTGCATGGGCTCGAAATTTAAAAGTGGGGAGGGGGGAAGAGATAAACAGAGTGGGCGGAGCTAAGTGGGCCATTGGAGGGAAAGTGCCTGGCGATTGGTCAGGGCTTGTGGGTGTCATAGTGCCACAAGAAAAAAATTTAAAACTCTCTATGGGATCGCCATCTTTAGTTAGCACGGGCGCCATGAGATATCACACAGAGCGGTGGTGTTGCTGTATGCTGTCTAAGGCAGAGGGGGATTGGAAGGTGGTGCTCACTGGCAGGAGAAACTGACATTAGCATGCTTAGTTTTGGTTGTGCTCGAAAGATTGCGCACAAGCCTCGTGCATGGAGTGCAAGCATATGTATGGCTTGTTCCTAAAGGAGAGGAGGGGTTGACGAGGGAAAGATCATGGTCCATCCCTCGGTCATGGTTCCTGGAAGCATAGCAGAAAACCTAAGAGGGCCATGGGTGGGGGGAAGTGCTTGTTTATTCCGAGACCAGCACATCCGCTTTGCTCACCAGGGCCTTGAGTCTGGGAAAGCGAGCTAGGCTCGCCTGACGAGGAAGGTACCCCTGCATGAGAAACAAGGTGGTAGGCACGTTAGGCAGGGAGTGTTATCATTCCTGTTCCTGCATGCAGGCAAGATAAAATTGACTCGGCTATCCTACACTGCGTGTAAGCGTCTGCATGTCTCTGCTGAGACGTTCAGACTCTTTAAGACCCACTAGTTAATTTTAAATATTTATAGCCCTAGGTGGTATAGCTGAGAAAATAAAATTTAATGAGGTCCTCTAGCTAATGGGAAAGCAAAAATATTTTAATAAATAAAAGTTGAAAAATTGAACCAAGAAATTACTGATTTTCGGCTCAAGGTGAACCCTGCGATGTGAATTATCAGTGATGATAGCACAGACAAACACCGTAAGCAACAGTTAAGCGAAAAAACCGATATTTTAAAAACCACAACGATTAAAGCACAGAATAACAAGTATATAATTCCTAAGAGAACAGTTGCGACGTTTCGGGAAAGAGATCTTAAGGCACAAATAGACTGATGTTTGTCATAACATACAGTTTAATTAGTAATGGAGTTTGTCCGAAACTACATCTTGAATTATTTTATCTATTATTTTTAATGTTGTTTGTCATTGGAAATTTTATTTAATGAAATTTACTGAATTTGTTGATATTGACATAGATACTGACATTCTTTCAACTGATTTGTGTTTAGTTTGTTTTATGTGTATAATTGTTTACACTTCTGTTAACAAGGCACAGGTATTAGTGCAGAGAAGCTTATTCAAAAGAGGAACCTGTTTCTGTAACAATAAGTGTCAAGAGCTAATTAAAAAAAGAGGGAAATTAGGGTTGCCAAATTTATTTAGACAAAGAATTTTAATTAACAAAAATTACAATGACATGAATTTCAAAGAGAACCAAAGGAATCGTCAACTAACTTAAAAAATTGGTTGTCTGTAAAGTCGGTTTACGGACGATAGTTTAAAATGACAACGTCATAACAAAACATTGATATAATTATTGCATATCTTTGACGTGACAACGTCTAATAAATAGATTAACGCCGGTTGCACGCACGAAAAAGTGTCCTGTAACGCACATTGTCCCACTACGATGTGTCCCATTACGCTCATTGTACGTTTGCACCGCATCTATCTCTCTTCCACTCGATTGGAACAACCATCGATTTGACTTTTCAATCATGTTTTCGTCATTTGAATTATTAATATTAAGTAAATTAACGATTGTCATCCGGTTTTCAGCACAATCGGTATGGTTATTTAAAAGTAATTTTGAATTTTCAAATACGTTTTTGTACGAACAATGGTGTTTTACAGTTACACATAATAATTCCAATTACACACGGGATCTTTTGCACAATGTTTTAAAAAATATTGTAACACATTATAAATAAGTTTGGTGTATTTGGGATGCGTATTTGTTATAAAAACGTATTATAAAAACGAAATAATATTATTCCCCTACGGTGCTGACATTTACGGTGACAGACGCGAACCGAACGAATCGCGCAATCTATCCGCTTTCGCGACAACCAGGCACTCGTTAATACATATTTTCCTTTGTTTATCGCGAGGGGCGTTATTATAAATGAATTATAAATAAAGTTTTATGCCCGGGGCCACAATTGCATATCATTTTGAGCACTGGAAGACATAAAAACGTAAAATATTCTCGACGAAATTTAATCTCGGTCCCAGCGCACCACGAGCGTCTGGGATGAAGATTAAAGCCGAAATTCTTTCATAAACTTACTTATACCTATTTTATTACCAGCAAGGGCATTTTTATTAAATTCTACATTTAATTTCATGACGAACAAACTTCGTCGTAAAATGTGTAATTGCGAAATAGCGTAAAACATTCTCGACGATTTTGAAGTTAAATAGTAAACATGTATAAAATTTAAAGTTAAAATAATCTATTTGTTAAAGTTATAAACATATTTGAATTAATGAGTGCAAATAAAAGTAAATTTATCAATTAAATTGTAGATTTCATTTCACTGCTTCTTTGTATCCATACAAAAAAGTGATAATTTAAAATTGGTTGTCTGTAAAGTCGGTTTGCGGACGATTGTTTAACGTGACAACGTCATAACATAACATTGGTGAAATGATTGCATACTTTTATGAATAAAATTAAATAATTTTTATTGAATTATCAATATTTTGTATGTATACAAAGAAGGAGTGAAATGAAATCTACAATTTAATTCATAAATTTACTTTTATTTGCACTCATTAATTCAAATATGTTCATTACTTTAACGAAGAGATTATTTTAACTATAACTTTTCAACATGCTTGCTATTTAACTTCTTCTAATCTGTGTTATTCTGTTAAGGATAGGAGGATGATAGGAAAAGTAAGAAACGAATGATAGTTTTCAAGTTTAATGTGCCTCGAAAAAGTCAAATCGATGGTTGTTCCAATCGAGTGGAAGAGAGATAGATGCGGTGCAAGCGTACAATGAGCGTAAAGGGACAAAGCGTAACGGGACAATGTACGCAACGGGACAATTAGTCATCCTTTTTCGTGCGTGCAGCCGGCGTTCATCGATTTATTAGACGTTGTCACGTCAAAATATATTTTCAAGCATTATCTATGTAAAAGAGTTTCCGGAGGAGGGACTGGCTTCTGCCCTCACCTTCCACAAATACTGTCTACACCCATGGTAAATGTGTAAACAAAATCACGTGTAGTTATACGCACTAGTACAGGATAAACTCAAAAGACGTGAATCATAATTTAGGAGACCGTAACATTAGATAGTTGTACTTATAATATTAGATGTCAATAATTTTTCAAGACATGTGATGATAGCCTACATGGAGTAGGCCTACTATAATCTGAAACTATGTATTTGTACTGTTATGCAATAATCGTACAGTCACGCCTGTAGCATAAGGAATCACTACAAGGCAATATGAATATGATAAAAAATACACTATCAAAGTTTATGGACTGAGTCGAAAGACACTACATTCGTATTCCAGAGAACATAGGTTCAAATCCCGACAGGTAATTGACATCATTTTGACATGAAACGTCTAATAAATCACAGCGAAATATATAGACCCTATGTACCAGAAAAAAACTGATGAAGAGGTGTGTATCATCTTGCTTTAACATTTTTCTAACTATATAGGCTTCGACCTTAGACGTACTTAAGTCTTCCTTACCTAGACCTCCCAATACACTTAGTTTTAATTTAGGTTAGGAAAAAAAATTCTATTCAGTGCAGCTCACGACTCAGGCATGATAGCGTGGTGATTCGTGTGATTGTGAATAGAGAACTGACAACACTGGCAATACAGATTATAGGTTCACCCAAAAAAAAACATTAATTTTGATATTTTGCCTTCGGTATCTCATATATCATATCACAGGACAATGTTTAACAGAATTTTCGTCGAAAGCTACCATTAAGTGTCTGTTTTGAATTATAATTTTAGTACGTAGTAAATGTCTCGTTATTATTTTATTTTAAACCATTACACTAAAAGCGACTCGCTAACATAGAAGTTACACGTGAAACCAACAGCCGTGATTCTCGATACAGCCCCACTGATTTTTTTCTCTAGAATATTGGTAGGTTGGTTCCTTACTGTAGGTCATGGCTAATTCATTTGACATTGTCGCTCTACTGTGGCATTGTGTTTTGCCATCTATTAATCTGTTAACGGACAGGCAATAATTTCAGAATAATAAGAAAAATGATATCGGAAATAGACTATTTTCCTGGTAAACGTACACAAATATTATTTCAAGGCTTTCATAAATTAATATTCGGAAATGTTTTCACTTAACCAGCACATTACAGTATTTGTAAAAGATTTCTTAGTCATTGAGGCAGTTATAATATAGGTCTAATTTCACAAACACTTAATCAGTAAAACTTAAACAGCAAACGTAAATCGTTCTCAAGTAACGTATAACAAATATTCCGTATTCGCAGTTGACAGGTTGGAAATGCTGTCTTTGTTTTTATCTTTTCTTAATTGCAATAGTTTGTTTCTGTACATCTATATTTTAAAATACTCTTCTAATAGTTTTCACATCACATGCTAAAAACATAATGCTGGAATCACAATACCCTGTAACATTCCCAACATGACAAAAACACCACCACAGCCATTAAGAAGTAAGGTGAAAGTGAATTCAGCCTACGAAAAGTGAACCACATTAGCCCATCAGAAACATAATGTGGGTATTATTAATGTTGTAGTAACATAAAAAATACTTTTTTTGTGAAATAATGAACGCTTGAGTTTATTTTATAGTTCTATTTATATACGTTACATAAAATAAAATCAATTGAATTACCACCTGAGTAGTATAGATGACTATACTCTTGATGGTGATAGGTGACGTGGCATTTTTAACATATGATATAAACTAGCTTAACCCGTCAACGCTTCGCTGTGGATCAGTATTAAATGAAATGGATAGGAAATTAAAGTGGGTCAGTATGTAATTAAATTTAATTGAAAAAAAATTAAAAAATAAAATTATCATTATAACCGTAAATAAATTTTCATTAAATGTATTGATTATCTATAACTTAACTAATTAAATTTAAAAAAAAATATGTTCAATAAAATTTAGAAAATAATGAACGCATGTTTTTAAATTTAATTACGAATCCATTAATTACTATTAAATGGAGATGTAATTAATATTTCAGTTATTATTTCATAAGTTGAATTATTTAAAATTATGGTGATGAATTACATGGGGAATATAGTAGAGTATATAAGAATTATATACGTTTAAACAGAAAAACCAATTACATAAAAATTCACCAGAACTTCAAGGATATGAAGAATAGCTTATTTTTGATTGAGTTCACTACGTTTGATTTCACTCACTTTAAATATCAATAAAATCACTTTTGATTTGAGTAAAAATTAACTAAATTATCATCAACTACACATTAAGTAATATTATACTCAAATAAATAATCACCACAACGAAGAAAATTATAAGAACAACTATTTATTAATAATTAATCTCACCTAATTAAGCTCACTTTAATCAGGTCTACTTGATTTAATTAATTAAAAATGATCAGATATTTGAATATATTTATCCTGACAGCTGTCTGGTCATATTTTTATTTTGACAAAATAAAAAAGTAAAAAAATTGAATGTCATTTATTTTTAAGATAGCTTTAATTCTATGAACATAATCAAGTTATATAATACAAACTATAATAAAATATTGTTTATATTATTTACAAATAAATAACCTATTTCAATTAAATAACTGAAATAAAAATTTATTTATGTACAAATTACAAAATTTACTAAGTAAAATAAAAATTTAATTTAATGTTAATTAAAATAACCAAATAAAAAGCAACTTATTAAAAAAGTTGGACAAAATTCTATAAATAATTGAATTTATAGCAATTAATAATAAATGGAGACAATACATTATGATCTCTGTAAATACAATTAATTACAATTAATTAAATAAATTCTTATTAATTGGTAAAATTTATTCTTTTTCTTCTGATTTTAATCCTTGCAACTAGAGATTTGCGAATTCAGATGTTAAATAATAATCATTTAACGTAATAAATCGAAAATCAAGAATTGAAAAGGAGAGAAAATAAAGGTCATCGTCATCTACGTGCGAAAACTGAACTCCAAGTTCAATTGTTGTATTCTCAGCAATGAATAAGCTATGAATAGGAAAAAATATTAGAAAATATATAACTTTTCATTTAAATTGTAGTGAAAATAAATTATAAAAATTAATACTTGGTTAGCTAAAATGTTCTGAATTTTTTTTTCAAATATTTAAGACGCTGATTGAAATCAAATGCTCATGAGTTTATTGACAAACAAAGAATTGTTGGGTTGTTTTTTACAACGCTTATTCAATTTATATATAAAAATTATATTTTTGTCAACATCAGCAAACTAAATTGAACCCGTAGAGAATCCTACATATTAATTTTATTATTCACTAGCTGCCCGACCCGGCTTCGCACGGCTATACAAATGGAAAAAAGTAAGCCACATCTCCCATTTACAGTAATGGTAAATAAAAAAAATTCAGTGAAAATTTATTACAATGCTGTATAATGTACCGGAGATAAAATGAATAGCACCGATGGTTTCCCGACTCGTGCACGCAACGTACAACTGATGTACCCGTACTTCGCTACAGCAGTCTACAGGCAGATCACTCTTGCGCCGCTCATTATACATGCCCCTCCTTGTGGGTACTCCACTGCCGCGCGATGCCCGTTGCCATTGAGACGCAGAAGACATTAACAATGCAAAAGCCTGTTCTCATGCAGACAAAGTACCCACTGTTGCCTGGTTTTAACCACCCATGGGATCTAATTTTCGGAAAATGTCATCCTAAGTAACATAAGGAACATTACTGCAAGTTTCAAATCTGTTAAATATATATATACTTAAAAAAAAGGGCAATTTTTGATATTTAAAGTACCCGCAAAATTACAACGGTGATGAGGGCTGCACTAACAATGAAATAGTCGTTGCCATAGAGACGAATGAAGCATCAACAAAGCAACAGCCATTGCCATGGTGATTTTCTACCAAAAACTTGAAATTTTGATGTATTACGCCCCTGAAACTCCCCTTGGGATCGGATTTCCGCAGAATCCGTTCTTAGTGAGCGTCTACATCACAAAATGAGTAACTATGCTAAATTTCAAGTCAATCGGGTGTATAGTTTTAGAGATCTCGTGATGAGTGAGTCAGTGAGTGGTATTTCTTTATATATATATATATATATATATATATATATATATAGGCCTATACATATATAGATAGATGGATACAAGTCCTTGTCAGAATTGTAACTAGAGAGGAAAATTATTGATGGTCCGAAAAATGAAAACTATTAAAAAAAAGAACATTACTTTAGTAAAAGAAAAAAATATTAAACACAGAGAGAGGGAAAAAAAACAATAGTTTAGGTTTGCGATTTAAAGTGATAAAAAGTATTTAAATACTAATTGAACTCTTATGAGGGTACTGATTGCTTCGTTTTTAATATCACACAGGTGTTTTTTACTTGGTTGGGAAAATTAAGAATGATAAGGCATCTAGTGCGTGGCAACAATGTTACTAGGCAATAGGAAATAAACTTCTAGTGCCTGCGGCATTGTCAACACACACTTCGTACGTGTACTGCATGTTGTATCTAACCCCCTCCAATGCATTTGATTCTAAATTGGACTTTTAGTAAGGATACCTAATGTTATTGATATTATAATATAGCCTATAGCCTTCCTCGATAAATGTACTATCCAACATTGAAAGAATTTTTCAAATCGGACCAGTGGTTCCTGAGATTAGCGCGTTCAAACAAACAAACAAACTCTTCAGCTTTATAATATTAGTATAGATTATAGGCCGAACTGTAATTAATATTTTTTTTACTTTCTTTATAAATCCCTCGCAATCCCCTTATTGGATGGAATTTCGTAAAATACGTTCTTAGCTGACCTCTACTCAGCGAAAGAAATATTCCTACCAAATTTCAAGTCTCTAGGCCTTATGGTTCCACAGATATCGTGATGAATCAGTACATAGGTGGAAATCTCTTATATTATTTTACTTACTTAACTGTCGTTTGTCAGGGAATTGTGAATTTCGGTAACTAGATTGCATTTCATTTCAACTAGTGAGCTGGAGTTAAAGCATTAACTAGAACCACAAGACTTTGTTTGCTGCTTATTTATTTAAATTCTCTTTAAGATAATAGACATAATTTATTACTCATGTCGGTTGAGTATTAGGACTGTATGGTCGCGTTTTAACATATGGTAGTTTTCCATCGCCCCTAGACGGAATTATTCGATTATGGTAGTCTTCCAGTATGGCAGTCTTCCATCGCCCCACCTCCCTCATCAAAACAGGAAGAAAAGTACCATATTTTTATTTTTACAGATCGTGGCTATAAGTATACAGTGTTGCTACCTATAGCCCATTATTGGAAATATTTGTTTCTATTAGTGCACGATCTGTTGAGTTGATTTATGACTGGAACTACAGAAAGTAACAGTCAGAAGCGCTATCTGTAGCCTTTTAAGTTAACCTAAGAAACAGCTAGGGGGTTAACAGTGCTACCTAGCGACGTATTCTATACACTACTTTGAGAGGAAAGCAGCTTTACTCATTCCATGGAGTGTATAATGAAATATGGTAGAATTCCGCCTCGTCATTTGAACTTATGGCAGATTTCCGTTATGGTACTTCTCCGCCTTTTTCTAAGAGGCCAGGCGGAATACCGTCAACATGGTAGATTTCCGATATGGCAGTCTTCCGCGCCCCCAAATTTTCTACTCCGCACCCGACCAATGCTATAGAGAGGTCTTTTCTCGGCCGGCCGCGGACTCCGAAAGCCAATATCTTTGCAAAACACATACACACACGCCTTCTTCCAGGTCTGCCAACTCGTACTTCTAATACTTAGTAATCGTCTAATTTCCACATGATAGAAAAAACTATAAGTACTGATTTTGTAACATGATTTCAGAAATGTATAAGAAACTCTGAATAAAATTACCGTTTTAAGCCTTTGTTTTGTAGTGGTTTTTCTATGATACCACTTTGAAAAAATGTTACTATGTATTTGCAATGTTTCAGTGTTATTGCCGAAATACCTCGCGTGAGTAAGCCTTGTGCTGCTATCTGGCGATCCTAACAAGAACAAGCAACATTGGCTGCTTTAATTTTTCCTTCCGCCTCGTCTGCTATAAGTTACACAATATATTCTAATTTATTTTTATTATATTTCTGTGTGCCTCAAAGGGTTAATACATCAAGGATAAGGAAGTATTTCTTTCATGTTAGTGTCTCAAGTTAGTGTCAGCTGTCTCAAGGCATATTATTTGTCTAAGTAATATATATTATTTTTAAATTCCATGTGATAAAAAATAATTTTAGTTTAACAATTTGGTGCCAGAAATTCTCAATTTAAATCTAACTAAAAAAATTAGATTGCTTGACTCATTTCAAAAATTCTTTTTAATTCAGTGATCTATTCTTCAGAAATAATTAGAAGCACTTGGAGAAACCACAGGAATGACCAGAAGCATGTGGAGAAACCATGGGAATTACCAGAAACACTTGGAGAAACCACAAGAATAATCAAAAGCACATGGAGAAAACCATCAAATTATTGTCAGTAATAACCAGGAGCACACGGAGAAATCTAATCGAGGGGGAGAGGTAGTTAATATACAGAATGGTATTAGTGGTGGGGGTAAGTCTGCCAGCAGCTGCCATGGGGGTAGGATCGTTCGCTATATTCTTTTGACCTCGTCGGGTTCAAACCTAGGTCTCCGAACTTCGTGGCGTACTTAAGTGTGTTTTTATTATAATTTTTAATTAATTTGATTAAAAATTTTTTTTATAAATTTTAGAATTTTATCCAAATTTATATCATAAAAATTAAGGATTTTTAAGATGTCGGCCGTAATGAAATTTGCAACTTTTTATAATACAAAATGACGGAAAGTTCGAGAAAAAAAATGGCGGATCCAAGGTGGCGGATCCAAGATAGCGGATCCAAAATAGCTGCCAGGGTCAAGGTCAAAGATCAATATGACCCAATATGGCCGCCATGACGTCAAAATCCCAGATGACAGTTCGGCTCCGCGGTTGCACTCCCGGAACCCAGTCCCTGGACATACATTTGTACACTACTGATGCGTAATTTATATTAAAAATTAAAAAAGTTTAAGCAAACTTCTTTAAAAAAAATTCTTATTTTTTGGTCTTGTAATGAATAAATTATTTTTGTTGTGATAATTTATTTATCAACTATTTTTAAATTGTTTATAGTAAATTATATAACTACTTTTATTTCAATGATAACAATTCAACAATACTCTGAAAATGCACTATGAAAGCCACTTGTCGTTAGTTAATTCTTTATAATTCTTCCTTTCAATGTTTGTTTGTAACATTAACTCTCATAAAGTACATAAAACTACGTGGTACAAATAAAATTACGGCATATTGTGTTACCGACTGTAAATTCGTTTACTTCAAAATTTTTAATAATTAATTTGCCCGAAAAAATACTTAACAAAAAATTGGTTGTCTGTAAAGTCTGTTTATGGACGATAGTTTAACGTGACAACGTCATAACAAACCATTGATGAAATGATTGCATACTTTTATGAATAAAATTTAATAATTGTTATTTTAATAATAAAAGAAAGAATATTTGAAAGTATACTAGTAATCAGATTTTAAAAATGCAAGAATAATTTACATTTATTGCTGAAATTGTTGTTGTAATAAGCAATGAAAACCACATTAATTTTTCACTTCACTTTATAAATAGTCGACGAAACAGTTCACGAGTAGATGACTTGTAATTAATTTTAAAAACTGGTATTTAGTTATAAAGTTTAAATATAATTATGAACAAGTTTTCATATTAATAAACTGTAATCAAATATCTATCATCAATTATATGAATCACCATATTTTTTAGTCAATTGTAACATAACCTACTATTACTGCACTCGCCGACAGCGTAACGGACCACAGCGTAACGTAACAATGAGCGCAACGGGACACAGCGTAACGGAACAATGAGCGTAACGGGACACAGCGTTACGGAACAATGTGCGTAACGGGACACTTTTTCGTGCGTGGAGCCGGCGTTCATCGATTTATTAGACGTCACGTAAAAAATTGAAGTTGATAGATGTTACAAAAATGATCGGCGGTGAAAAAATTTCATTTAAAATATTCAATAACTTGCTTGAATCATGAAATGATTCAATAATTTTAATAATAAATTTCTACAATTGTTATAAACATGGTGCCAGAAATCCGCAGGATTTTAGATCTGTCTCACTCTCTTCTTAATGCATTGTTTTCTTTAATTTCATATTTACACCTTTCAATTCCTTAATTTTAAACCCTGCACCTTCGAGCAATATCCATTTCATCAGTTCCCTTAGTTACCCATGATACATGTACACATGTCCGTTACTTTGTAATGCATTCATCACTCAAAATATCTAACCAACAATGAAGAAGGTTTACTTGAACTGTTGCCACTTTTTACAATAAGAGTCTTTATTTAATATCACTATTAATTATTAACTGTTGAGCGATAGCAAGATCACACTGGATCGCATTTTCGCTGTATTAATCAATGACACACTGTTCTCGTTTGACTACTAGCTAGTGTTTCATTGATTTTATTACATGCTTTTTATTAGCTTCACTTGTATGTTTGTTTGTCTGTCCGTCTGTAACTATTTTTGGACTAAGAGTGATCACTGTGAAATGTCCCACCAATTTCAGTACGTTCGTTAGCCGAGCGGTCTAAGGCGCGCAACTTCTGTGACGTCAGCTTTCGGATTCAGCGGTCGTGGGTTCTACTCCCGGCCACGCCGAAAAAAACAAACTGTTTTTTTTTCCCGGTAAATTCAAAGATTACATCTATACATCTAACTGTAAATGATTCGGAGAGACTTTACCATTTCTTTGTGACGTTGCAACTCCAAATAGTTATCTCAGATGGTAATAGGTAGTGTCGGTAACTCATTTCCCTATGATAATTATGCATAAATATATTTTAAAAAACTAAAAAATCATGCTTTTAAATAATATCAAACTAAAAAGTTAAAAATAAATATAGTTTAAAAAACTAAAGAAAAATGCTTTTAAAGATTATCAAACTAAGAAGCTAAAAATAATTTTAAAATTTAATTTATGACAATATTAGGCCTATATAAGCAATACTAGTATAAATGAGAAAAAAGCATGGGGCGCTTAATATACAAAAAATATGGCACAAAGCGCCTCAAGCTTTTTTCTCATTTATACTAGTATTGCATATATACTATTGTCATAAATTAAATTTTAAAATTATTTTTAACTTTTTAGTTTGATAATCTTTAAAAGCATGTTTCTTTAGTTTTTTAAACTATATTTATAAGTTTTGTATCCTTCCTCGGTGATAGCATGTTTTTGTTGCGTGCTGAAAGAACGGAGATTTGATAGCAAACACAGAATAGCTTGTAACACTTCACAAGTTATAATGCAACCACTCATTAAACAATACATACATTTGATCGTCCTCTTAAAACTCACCTAAATATCAGCGACACAGCTATGGGTATGACGCTCATCTTCTTCCCTCCCAGCAGGTAGTCTACCTTGGTGTCCTGCTTGCCGCACACGCCTATCAACACCCCCACCACTGTGGACACCACCAGCATCAGGGCGAACATGGTGTGGTCCACCCAGCTGAAGTGGGCCACGTGTGTTGCTATCGTGGAGTTCGTCATATTGCTGAAAATTAAATATATAAATTAATATTATTTTTAAGCAAAAGATGTTTAAGAACGATATTATTTAAGTTTTACGAATTTAACAACTAAAAGTGTAAATACCATACCGTGTTTTAAGAAGCAAGTATTGTCGAGGGTTCTTAAATAATTAACTGAATTTAGTTTTAGATTTATAATTTTAATTTTTTGACTGTTTTGAACTTCAATATTAATTACGTAAAACATTTTCTTGGTTTAAATTGTATATAATTTGTTTAGTTACGCAATAAAATCTTCGAATTAAGAGCAAGATAAAACCTGTAATCTTCCTAGAAATAAGAGTAACTTTTTATTTTACTTAGCAGCAAATGCAAAAATGAATTATAAGTTTTCAATAGAAATTAAATGATTTATTTTAAACTAATGGTATGGGTATGGTAAAAATGCAAGGTACACATAATTTTGATCTCACATAAATGTCTAATGTTCAAAACGTGACTCCAGTCGAAAATGTTTTATGTAAACACCATAATATTCCTTTTTTACATTAAGGTTGCGAAGAATTATATTTAATTCTTGGGGAAGCCGCGGGTAACGTAACTTCATAAAAAATAAAATTAATTGATTTTAAATACCAAAGTGAATTTCAGTCAAATTAAACTAAATTCTTGGCAGCGTTTAAACATTAATTTTAAAAAACAAAGATTCATTTAAGAAATTGATGTAAACATTAAAATTTATTTTATTTTATTTTTTAAGAATATTTGTGTTTTTTACTATATTTATGTCATCACATAAAACCATTTAAAATTATTACCTCCTGCTTGAAATCGAAATGCTTCTTCTGAGTCTCACGTAGTCTAAACGTTGTGAGTTGTGGTATTCCTTCTCGTCAGTTCGTACTCCGTTTATTAATGTCAGCTTAAATGTAACGTGTTACAACCAACCTTCAAGCTATCAAGATCCTTATCAGATAAATATAGTTGATGTATTTATGTACCCACACAGTGGCTGAAATTCTTCACAAGCGAATCCTGTCTAGTTTCAAAGTCATAAATTTAAACACGTTGTGCTGATAAACTCACCAAAATGTATTCTATGCAATGCAAACAAGAAGATAAAAACCAAAGCTAAGCTAATAATTTTTCCATTTTGCAAGACCAGCAAATAGCTTATTACACAGCCACATATAAAACAATGCTTATAGTAATCTTTAGGATTTATACTCTTGTTTGGTACTTTTCTGACCTGTCACACAGTGTAAAACAGAAAAAAAAGAGAAAAATTTGCCTTTAATGTCCAATCGAAATCTGTAATTACAATTGCAAAATGAATTTTGTAATAACAACAGTAAAATATATGACTAAACCAAATAAACAGAAATTTTACAAAGGTGTTAATCAAAATATACACGTATCTCTAGATGTTAGGCAGATAAATGTTTGATAATATGCATTGAAAAAATTATAAAATATTATATTTAAACGCAAATTTTAATACCTAGATTAGTTTGTTTACTATCACAGTGTTTAGCGCTTTGACTAGCTGCTGCAGCCCACACCTATCCTTAAGCGCTGCAACAGTTTTCAAACCAAGAATCGCTTTTTTATTAATTCTATTTTTTGTAAAGGAAAACACCTATCAATTAACTTTTCCCTCTTTAAATGGAATGGTTATCCAAAACTCTCGTGATGCATAGTTTTTTTTTATTTAGAAACAGCTATATCCGGCTTCACACAGCTTTTAATGTACGCAAGCATGCGTATAGTTTTTCTGAAGAGTAATTACACAGGGAAAGTGTAATTACAAAGCGACTTAGATAAAACAAAAAAAAAAGTTTTATCAGTTTAGTAATATTTACATGGTAAATAAAATCAAATCATTCGCAACAAAATTAACTCATACTTATATTGTTTTACCAGGAACTTCACCGAATGTTTTAAAAAATAATTCTTTGAATTTTTTTGTTCCAATTTGGTACAAATTGAAAGAAAAATGCATTGCATTAATGTTTAATTGTTTAGTTAGGTAATATTCAACCAATTTCTCTACCATCATTTTGACGGTTTTCATTTCACTTTTAAATACTTAACATAAATATTGAATAAATAATATTTCAAGTGTAATTTTAATCAATTTCTTTTAATATATATTTAAAACTATCTGACGGGGTTCTGAAGGTATTGAACTTTTAAGATAAGAGGCACTTTTTTTCCGTTTCAATCCCACTAATATTATAAATGTGAAAGTTTGGATGGATTGATGGATAGATGTTTGTTACTCAATCACGCCAGAACGGCTGAACGGATCTGGATGAAATTTGGCTTACAGCGAGCTCATAACCTGGATTAACACATAGATTACATTTAAATATGAAATTCCATCCCTAAGGGAGTGAAAAAGTGATAATTTCACTTTATAACCGAAAAAATCATAGGTCATAGACATACAAATAGTGAATGAGTGTCAATTCTCTATGTCTGCCACACGATCATACACATAATACGGTCTGGCAAATTCATATTTTTCACCTTGGTGAAACCATCCCAGAAGTATATAAAAGGGTATCCGAGCCCCGGCGCTGGCGCATGAAGCTTGAGCCGGTCCGCCATCTTCGATTGTGACGTCACGACGGCCATCTTGAATAAGTGTGACCTTAACTTGACCTTGACCTTTGACCAACAAAATTTGCCCAAATT
The DNA here is from genome assembly GCF_032445375.1 of Bacillus rossius redtenbacheri. NCBI lineage: Eukaryota > Metazoa > Arthropoda > Insecta > Phasmatodea > Bacillidae > Bacillus > Bacillus rossius. The sequence continues at coordinate 13,687,167 of NC_086335.1, forward strand.
TTCTAAAATTTACCCAAAATTCCTCAAAATTCGCGAAAATGGCCATTTTTTTGGAAAATATTCCGCAAACAAATCTCAAAAAATTTGTAAATTCAAAAATTAGGATTTTTAAAAACCTCCAAATATTTGTTTGCCTTAGAAAGAACACAAATTCCTAAAATCGGCTTAAAAGTCCTAAGAGCTAGCCGCTCTAAGCCGCTGACGTCATCTAGGATTATGACATCACCGTTGTAATTTCCCTAACGACCGCCATCATGAAAATCTTTATTTATTATCCGATTTTAATGAAAAATAAATAAATTAAAAAAAATTATTTAATAAAATTTTGATACAAAATATTAAAAAAAACATACATTTACGACATGGAGCTCGGAGTACTCGGTTCGAACCCGGTTAGGGCAAAAAAAATGGCGACCGAACCCTCCCTCACGGTGGCCGCAGGCAGACTGACTCCCATCACTGTTTTAGTAGCATATATCATTATTTAGCATGATGTTATGACTGCCATCTTGAAAATCCGTAGTATTAATGGTAGAAATACGGGAAAATATATAAAAATTAAAAAAATATATATCAATCAAATTTTAATAAAATACTTTGAAAACACCGTTGCACTTTTCGTTAGGACCGCCATCTTGGAAATCCGTAATTATTATTCTAAAATTATTCTAAAATTTTATTAATTTACATTTTAATAAAATACTATTTAAAAACATTTGCCTTGATGTCCTCGGTTCGCACCCAGTAATAGCAATAATAAAAAAAAAATGTTGATAGATCCTTTATCCATGAAAGCCACCTGCCGAATGACCTAACAATACCAAGGTATATATATACCATCAGCTGGTATGATGTCCGCCATCTTGTCTTAGTCTGCTGGAGGCTACCATCTTGTTTTCGGCTCCTAGAGTGCGCTGATGCCATGTTAGTGTAATTTTTACCTGCTAGAGTTCAGTAAGCATTTATTATTACAGTGGCACCCCTCATTTTAAAATTTGGATACCGTCTTGGAATAGTGTAATTATTTAGCTAGAAATTCGGGAAAAATTTAAAATTTCAAAAAAAAATCACACATTTATGTACTGATTGATTCGATCAATATTCATTCCTGGTTCGATCCCTGGGCGATACTAAACCACTTTAATTAAAACACCAGAAAAGTGTCAGGTTCGAGGAACTAAAAAACGGAAAGTTCTTTTACAAGTGTAATATTAATTACATAGTTTCTATTATACTACAGGAAAATTTGCGATAGTTATCAATTTAATAATCTTTTAGGCCTGCATAGGCGTGAAATGACTAATTCTTAGCTCCAATCGGTTTATACTAGACAGAGACCATCCAGATCTTTTACAGACATAGTCCTCCTCTTTTTGACAGAGTTTATGGATACCATGTTTAACAGTTTGCTTCACATCGTTAGAACTGTAAATAACTGCAGCCGATGTCATGAATGCACACTTCTTCACTTTGCCATCGAACGGATATGGCTTTCCATATATACAGTCCAACCACAAGTTATATTTCAAAGGTCCGTTTGTTGCTACATCATCAGTAAGCTGATTGATTATGTTCTGTCTGATATCGTCAAGAAAATTACAAATGTCTTTTGACTCACTAATCGTATTTAGATAATAGTAGTGCTTTAATGTTCCACGAAATGCCGACTGCGCAAAGTAGAAGTCATCATCATTCACCTGTAGAGCACCGATAACATTCTTAGGTTTAGTTCCATGTCCAGACGACATACCAATAGGTTGCTGCTCATCTGTTTTTTTTTGCCTGTACGCTCACGAGCCTTCAAGCTAAACCGATGAGTCGAAATTTCTGCAGGTAGTTCATCAGTAGGCACACGGACTTTACCTTTCCATTTTTTCGCATGTCTTCCTAAACTATCAATTAGAGTAAACCATTCATGGCGCTCATCGCAGCGAAACCTCATGCGAGAAGGATTATTCTTGCATTTACTCCATTCATGTCTCCATGCATAATAGGAAAATGCGAACGACATATCGCAGTAGCTGCAAGGATACCGTGCTGATGAAGACGAACCCTGCAGACTCAAACCAGATGACGATGTAACTGCAATTATACCATTTTCAGGCATACTCTAATGCACATGAATCATTCGTTGCTGCACCGAAACCTTTACATTCTGCCGCGCAGCTGACCCTTGCATGTCTTCACATGCGTTTTCATATTATCTTTTCTGGCAAACTGCTTATGATATTTCTCACATACAAACATTTTACGATATAGGTTCTTGACACATTTGTTCTTCTCGTGTCGTCGAGCATTGCTGTAATTTGAGAAAATCTTGTCGCAGTTACAGCACCGATGTTCGTTAGTTTTTGTCGAATCAGCAGCCATTGAAGTCTCCATCGAGGGTGAAACGCCGTTAATCGTGGTTTCCTGCACAGTTGGCACTGAAGTCATGAAGTTCTTCTGCTAGTGATACCATGACTGATGAAGTCTCCTCCAATGTTGACGTAATCGTTGCCAACGGGATCTCCACCTTCTTCGTCGTCGCTGACGTCAGGTTTCCCGTAGACGATGCTACAACGTCCAACAAGTTCGTCGTTAAAGTTGGTAAAGATGCAATCGAGTTCGCAAAAACAAGTAATTACGCGACTTTTGCACCAGATGAAACAAACTAGGTGATCCTTACACCGTCTATGTCAGTAAAAAAACTGAACGGTCTGCTGTATAGGCGACGCTCATATACATGATCCCGAAAGACTTATACGCTATTCCATTTAAGAAACATTTACTATATAATAGGAGTCAAAACGACATTTAAAAAAGAGGATCATTTGATCGATAAAATTCGATAAGTTGTGATACGTTCTCGTCTCATGAATTCGATCTCACAAATATACGCTAGGCTCCAAGAGCTTTAATTCGTGCCATAAAAACTATAAATATTTTCTTTCAAGAGCTACAATTCTCGCCATCAGATCCATCTACATTTGGCTCCTATGCTCCAATTGAACATCAGCTTCAAGTGTGCCAACAGCTCCAAAGCACCAAAGCTCCAACACGCAATGTACGTAATGTACGCGCAATACACGCAATTTACGCGCAAAAAATGTAATGAACACACAGTACACAGAGGAAACGAAAAGAAGACAGTGCATACAGTAAACGGAACAAATACATAATGGTCTCGCAATTGACGCACAATACATGCAATGTACGCAATGTACGCAATATACGCAATATACAAACAATGACTACGCATCGTTCGCGCAGGACAAGCATTTAATGAAAACGAAGCACGTTTCCACGGAAATTCTACAAACCGAAAGCTCATTTAAAGAAAAGGAGGCGCATTCGCTCGTTCATTCAATTCGGTAGGATGCGATCGTCAATGATACGTTAGGATATAATGTCTCCGACAATCTATGAGTCCGACAGATTTTAGTTCCATAAGTCATTGGCTCCAATAGACATTGGCTCCATCAGTCATTGACTAAAACAGTCTTTTGGCTCCAAAAGTCATTGGCTAAATAACAGTCATTTGCTCCAACTGCATTTTGTTACAACAGCTCCAAAGATATTTGGCTAGAATGCTACGAGTCTAAGAGTATATGAGGTTACAAGACTGTGAGTCTACAAGGATCTAGCAGGTTACGAGTTATACATGGCTGCGAGACTGCATGGCTAAAAGGCTGCGTGGCTACGAAACTGCATGACTATGAAGCTACATGGATACAAGTCTTCTCGGTTCCAAATGACTGCGAGGCTACATGGCTTTAAGACCATTTGGCTACAAAGCATCAATTCTACTATTCTACAAGACTCCTTCAACTGCCTACGAGTCTAGAAAGCTCCAACTGCTCCAGCAACATTATGTTAAAAAATTACAAGGCTACGTGGTTACATAGCTACAAGTCTACGAGGCTACTTGGTTAGTCTACGAGGCTCCAAGGCATCACGACTACGCGACTACGAACCATGAGGTTACGAGACTACGAGTATAAATGTTTACGAGACTGCGAGGCTACAGAGCTACGAAGCTTCTAGAACACATGTTTACAAGACTGCAAGGATACAGGACTACAAGTCTACATGAGTACTTGGTTACGTAGCTACAAGTCTACGAGGCTACTTGGTTAGTCTATGAGGCTCCAAGGCATCATGACTACGCGACCACAAGCCATGTGGTTACGAGACAACGTGACTACCAGTCTACAATTTTTACGAGATTGCTAGGCTACAGAGCTACGAAGCTTCTAGAACACAAGGTTACGAGACTGCGAGGATACAGGACTACAAGTCTTCATGAGAACTTGGTTACGTAGCTACATGTTTAAGAGGCTACAGTGCTACGAAGCTTCCAGGACACGAGGCTTCGTGGCTTCGAGACTTGACTCTTACTGACTACAATAGCACCATTCAGTGGTGAGAGTTAATTTATGTTATGCAAAATAACCCGTTTAAAGTAGTGTTGATTCTTGGCAACAGATGACACCACATTCTGCTTACAGATAATATTATTAGTTCTTTTATGTGGGATGCAGGATGCCCATTAACGATCGCAAAAGAAGTATAGCTTCGCTAAGCACCAAGGAGAAGGAAGTTCGTATTGCTTATTAGTGATTCTCAGATGTCTCAGAGTTTATTATATATCACTGAGTAATGGTATTTTCGTTTGAATTCCACCTGATAAAAATATTACAAGTGATGATTTAGTAGCACAAATTCAATTAATTAAATTTAACTGTGAATAAAATCACATTACTCATTAAGTAAAAAATCCTTCATGTTTAGATCGGTTTCACAGAATCAACCAGGAGCACACGGAGAAAACCATAAAAATATTGACAAGAATATTCGGGAACACGCGAAAAAAAACATCAATTATTCACAAGAATAATCGGGAGCACACGGAGAAAACCGATAAACACATTTCTTTGATATCTAAAAATCTCAGAAAATGTTTCAAAATAAAAATTAAAAAAATTGATAAAAAAATTACAAAAAATTCTGGCTTGTGCTAGATCTCTATCATTTTTCAACAAATGAGAAGTGCAGTCCAATTCAAAGTAATGTGAACAACAATTTACATTTACATGGTGTCAGTGCACTCTAGCTGACGAAAACAGAACGGTGGCCTCCAGCGGACGAAGACAAGATGGCGGATATGACATCATACAAGCTGACGGTATTACCGTGGTTTTGGTAGTGGGAGGTCAGTCTGCAGGTGGCTGCTGTGGAAGAAGGACCTGTCGTATTTTATTTTTAACTCTAACAGGGATCGAACAAAGGACGTGAATCCATCTTATCAATCAGTATAATAATAAGTTACGTTTTGATGAATTTTGATTTTTTTTAAGTCGGATAAAAAATAAAGCTCTTGACGATGGTGTCTGTAATTATAATTGATACAGTGGGGACATAATTAAAAATGTCGGGTGTGATGTAAGATGTTTTATGACTTTTTATTGAGAATTTTTTTAATACATTAGTAAATTACTGGTTTACTTGTGTTGGTTATCTAACCGAAGACCGAAATCATTTACGTAACGAAACATTTAGATTCGGTTAATTTTTTAATATTTTTTTTAAATTGTTTTTGGATACTCTTGCATTAAAATTTCTGATTTTCAAGATAACGGCCGTAACGAAACATGCAACATTTAAATAATACAATATGGTGGACAACGAAGAAAGTAACGATGACATTTTCAACCAAGATAGCGGGCATAACGAAACATGCAACATTTTTTTATCCAAAGTTGGCAACTGTAACGATATGTGGAACGGTGGCTTTTAAGTAATATTTATTAAATTTTAATTATATAATTTTTTAAATTTAATTTTTTTTTATTGAAATCAGGATAATAATGTCTGATTTTCAGGGTGGTGGACATTACATCATACTAGTTGACGATATATATACCTTGGCATGCGTGGTGGCAGGTCAGTCCGCCGGTGGCTTCGGTGGAGGAAGGACTTGACGTCAATTAATTTTATTTTTATCCTCGCTGGGTTTGAACCGAGGACTTGGATCTACATAGTGATAGTGTACTTTTTTTATAATTTTTTAAATTTTATTTTACATAATTTTTATTATTAAATTCATTCTATTATTTTCTTTATAAATTTTCAAATTTTTGGTGTTTTTATAACATGAAAATCGTGGGTTTTTAAGATGGTGACCGAAACGAAAATTACCACATTGTTTTTTTTAATATTTTTAATTATAATTTGATTATTTAATTTTTTATAAATATTAAATTTTTTCATTAAAATTTGATAAAAAATGTAGAATTAAAGATGGCGGCCGTAACGGAAATTGTAACGGTGACAACATAATCCAATATGGCTGTTTATGGCATATTAATTCATAGAAACGGATTATCAGAAGCTATAGACATTGATGCTTAACTTTTAGGAATTTGTGTTCTTTCGAAGGCAAAGTGACTTTTGAGGCTTTTTAAAATCCTAATTTTCGAATAAACATTTATTTGAAATTTTTCGGAATTTATTTGCAGAAACTGGAAATTTTGGCGTTTTTGGTCAACTTTGGCAATTTTTAGTAAATTTTGTCCAATGTTTCAAATTTTGGCGAATTTTTAAGGTCAAAGGTCAATGTCAAGGTAATCCAAGATGGCCACCGTGACATCACAAATCCAAGATGGCGGACCGGCTCTAGCTCCTCGCGTCAGCGCCACATCCTAGTATGTGCTACTGTATACTAGTTTTATGGATTTTTTAATTTGGGAATTTTGGCTGAGTTGGGCGAATTTTGTGTAAATTTCGAATCATTTTCGGCCAATTTTGAAAGTCTATATCAAGGTCAAATGTCAAGGTCATCCAAGATGTCCGAAAGTATTCACAATCCAAGATGTTCGTGTGTATTCACAGTCCAAGATGGCGTCGACTATCCTCCAATCCGCAGCCTGAAACCAGTTTTTGTACGGCTATTATAACTACTACAGAAAAAATAATGGCTCCATGCATTTTTATTAAATGAAGTCAGTAATCATATGCCTTTTCTTTCTTTTAATCTGTTGATACTGGTTACCAAATTAAAAATAATAATATTTAACCAGTTAAAGTTAAAACCAAAAATGTAATTAACTGTAGATTGCTATGCCTTAAAATAGCTGATAAATACAATCATGCTAAGAAATTTCCCTTTCTTAAGGTCCTGCGAAGCGTAACTAATTGCAAACAAGTTTCTTACATGAAATAAAATAACCCTTTCTGGAGAAATTTTTAAATGTGAAAATATATGAGCAATAAAATTGCCGAAAATATTTCGTGAGCGTTAGAACCTGGTTGGATAATTTTCTCTTTGAATTATGGAAAAATATTTTAATGATATATTAAGAAGTGTTAGCAGGGTTACAAAATTATTATTGGCATCGTACATATATGTGTCAGTACTGTGGTACCTATTTCGTTCACTAAAACCGACAATGCTCGGTGTCATGAGAATGGCAATTGTGCAAAGAGCCTATTGCAGAAAATTCTAATTTAAGGCAAATTCATCTTTCAGTTTGGACGAAGTTACCTCAAAACTGCAAAGGTACACTTTTTTTCGTTTACCGAGAAAAAGTCATTGATTGTGTTAAATGAATGTACGGTGTATTGGTATATATCAGCACACTTGGAAATCTTTACAATCTACATTCAATTTCAATGAAATACCAGCATCGAAGATTGTACCGCAAACTAATATTTTTTGCAAAATTTTAAATAAGAATATTTTTTAAAATTAAATAATGTCACCAGTCTTTCCTTTACTGCAAGAATTTAAACTTGTTCCTCCTCCTGTACACTCCCATCCAAACTTTGTGAAACTCGTCTCCCCAAATTATCCCAGCTCTACCATTCAATGAGCAAGCAGAGCGATCCCATTATTCCCGCCTTGGCGCACGGACGTCTCTGTAATTTGCCCCCGATCCGTGACGAGAACTGCTAGGCCCTGCAAGCTCTCAGGACCACCCAGTTCCTAGACCTCGCCTGATGCGAGCACTCCTTGGCATGATCGCGAATCATCTTCACCAAAGTATAGTCACGCCTCCGGGTCTTGAGAACCGCCTTTCCTACTGGCATCAGCAGCCACCACGCTTCCTTTTCTCCAGGTTTTCCTGGAACACCGCCCCAGGTCTTTGACTGGCCACTAACCCCAGCCAGGCTCAGCCTCTTCCCAAGGCCACGACATTAGTACATGAAATACATACTTTTGCCATCTAGCGGTAGTTTTGTGAATCACTTCCCTGGGACTATGAACGCCCGCGGAACGCCTGCCCTCTGGCATCTCCCGCAGTAACCAGTTCACGTAGTTTATTCCCAGGCCACCAGAGCACTGGCTCAGTCCTCTCCATAAGCCCAAAGCTGCTACCAGCTGCCCAGCGTGTGTCGACCTCTGCTCAGTTCAGCCACACCTCAGTAAGTCGCGCTGACATCGGGTAGTAACAACAACTTCCAGATATCGAAGACTGCCTTCCTCGACAAGCACCTCGGTAATGTTCGGAACCTTTCGGTTCGAGAGCCGAAGCCACCCCACCTTTCTTTCGTTAACGACGCTTTTAATTACGAGTCTCGGCCGCCCCAAGCTCACTGCGCGCGGCGATTCAGGACTGACTGCACCAAACCAGACATAATCGAGACGGCTCATCGTGTTTTTCTTCTAAGATGTGATCAGATTAGACAAGGGATGTTTCCCACCATAGTAGTGTATAGGCGTTAGTCAGTCCATGTAAATCTAGCTAAAGTAGTCATGTATAAGTCATCGTAGATAGTTTATTTTTTTAGACTCATGGATCAACCGCGTCGCGCTCGTCTGCTCAACCAGCGGGCAGAACCTGGAAGACATCACCCTGTTTGACAGTGTACTTGTGCCAGAGTACAAGTGCTAGAAGTACCGGACCAGGCACTAACTACCGGACCCGGGTACTTTCCCAAGGACCAGACCAGTCTCCACAGAGCGGAAGACCAAGGCCCTCTGACATCTCGTCAGCTGTCCCACTTCATCCAACAATCTCCAAAATGCCAACCTTTCAATATTTTTAAAAATCTTTTCCGGACTAGCATCCAAGCACGACGTTTCTCAGATATGAAATCAAGAACCTTACTACAATTATTTCATATGTTTCTTGTTACGAACTTTATTTAAAAATTGTTAATCTACTTATGTTAATTGTCTAATAAAGGCCGGCCCATTCTTGTATAAATGTGATCTCAATTCCATGTTTCATATGTTTTCAGTTAATTAATTTATTTATGTAGTTCTATACTTTATAATTACCAATAACCAAAAGTTAAATAAAATAAGAAAAAATTAAAGGCTGGACGAAATCATTGTTTTACTTTCTGGAACAAAAAGAACCACTCGTTCCCCTCAGTTATCAGGTGAGAGTGACGAGGCGGGACAAGATACGAAAACAAGATATCGTATTACAGGAAGAAAATGACGGCAGATTTCCTAAGATGACACATAAAGTATGTGCCGAATCAGTGCTACTTTAGGCACGATTTTTTTTTATTTTCTTATTTTTACTAAATTTTAAATTTTTTTTTATAACTTCAATTTTCCTCCTTCGCCCGCTGCTTTCGCCCCCATCCAAACTTGTTCGGTCGAGTGTACCGGCAGGTTAGCTTGTTGAGCAGTATAGTGCTCACTGCCGTTTCCCACCAAATTTGCTGGGTCTAGCGGACTACAGGGCTATCATCAGCAACGGTATCCACTGGCCGTCGCGTTTCGTCACGAGTTTAGCGCTACCCGTGACGAAATTAGCCGCCCTAAGCTTCCCATGGTCACCTCCACCCCTTCTCGGAGGTGTGCTGAAGTTTGCTGTCTCTAACACGTTTTGGTGTCCTTTTTTCAAGCTCCGCCGCACGTCCCAATGCCTGGCAGGCGAACTCTCCCATGGCAGGTCATTCACCGGACATACCCCCCACCCCATCCTGGTCCACAGCGGTCATCGGCCAGCCGCGGCAATGACCAACCTCAAGGCCAAAATCCCCCCCCCCCCACTTGCAAAATGGCGGCCATCAAGGGCCGCGATGGTCTCTGCGAGACTCCGATCTGCATGCCCACACCATCTATCGGCGAAAAGACGAACCAGCTGAGAGCGAGAGCGCACTACTGACCACCCTATCCCCACCAGGAGAAACAGTCGACCTCACATTCAGTCGATAGGTCGCCGGAGCCTATTTTTTCTTTCGGAGCCCTTTGGAGCACTTCGGGTTTCCCGATCCCCTCCTCCAGAGGAACAGACGACCGGACTTAATTTTAAGTTAGCGCCCCGGCGCCATTTCAGGGATTTTGAGGGCAGCTCTCATCCAGCGCGCATCTTTGCAACAGGTCGCAGTAACGACCAGCAGATATCGTGATCCGCTTTCGGCAATAATGTAGTTGCTTTCTGAGCCAGGCCTTGTCGCCTAGATTTTTTTTTAGTTTTGCTTCGTAGCTGCCCAAATAGTTAAGTTTAACTTTAGTTTTTTTTTGTTTTCGTCATAATTATTTCTTCTACGGCTACCGCGACCGCCCGCGCCGCGCGTCCCCGGATCACCCCCAGGGACAGCCACTATCTACTTCACCCTGCCAGCTAAGGCAGGGTTTCAGAATCCCAGAGGGTTCCAGAATCCCAGAGTACTCAAGAATTCCAGAGTGCTTCAAGGACCCCAGACCAGTTAAAGATGGCGGCCCAGTTCCGGCGCCACATTTTGCACCTCAACATGTAACTCGTGAGCCTCTATAACGGAGTCTCCCTCCATCTTTCAGCACCCCTCAAAAAGAAGTGAAGAACAGCTTTATAACTCCGCCAGTTTTAGGACGTTTTCCTTATTATTATAAAACATTGTATTTTAAACACATATATTTGTTTTTTTGAGCCTGCGAGCTCAATGTTCCTAAACAGTTGAACTTAGTATAGCATGAAATGGTGTTCCCCCCCCCCCCCCAACCCTTTTTACTTCTATTTTATTCGTTAGTGTACTCAATGTAATGTATCAAAAATATGAATCTAACATTGTTACCAGTTTTGTTTGTTATGGCGGTAATGCCGTAAGATATTTTCAAATGTAAGAATCCGACAATGAAAAAGATACTAAACTACTAATCAACAGTAAAAGCCTCTAATGAAACCAAACCATACGAGTGTTTTCATTTGCTGCTACTTGAAACCACAATCCACGTAACCTTTCCTACTGTCAGGGAGGTTAATTTTATATTGTGTTTGTAAGTGGGCTGTGCCCCTCTGGCAAGTTCTTTTAGATAATTAGCCTGACGCTTCCACCGGACATTTATTATTAATAATTATGGTTTAATCCTGAGCACAGCACCACGGTTACAAGTAATTGCCCTTTCTACCGAATTTCCCGATGGATTTTCTGTTACGCATGTTTAAAGGATTAAATAAAAATAATAGAAACAATGACAAAAACAGCTTTGTAAAAAAGGAAAACAATATAGAAGAAATTGAAGCTGTCAAGAAAGAAGATTGTGATGAAGCCCAAAGAAGACCAAAAATATGGAAATAAGGAATAACATAAATGGTAATGATCATGCACATGTTAATGATTCTGATAACAACGATGATGACTGTAACTTTGAGGCCTATAATAAAACATAAAATTTAAGAGATAAAATAAATATTAATCTAAATTATGGAAAATGACAACAGCAGAAGAGATTGATTAAACGCCTAGGGTATATTCTTACATACAGCCGAAAATTTACCCAACACCAAAAAAAACTGACTATATTTCGTATACTATTGACTTCTTTTTACAAAAAGTCCAAAACACATAATAGTAGTATATAATAGCCAGAGATGGCGCAGGATCCAGGGGCGTAGAGCCGGAGCCGGTGTCCGCCATCTTGGATTTGTGACGTCACGGCGGCATAAATTCCTCAAAATTACTAAAAAATTACTCAAAATGACTCGAAAATTCCTGTTTTAAGAAAAAAATTCCCGTTTTCGAGGGAAAAATTCCCGTTTCGAGGGATAATTTCCGTTTTATTCTGTAAAAATCCCAGCGGCTAGAAATGTCCTAGAAGAGGCTTAAGCATCCTTAACTCAAGCCTCAGTTAAGCCTCTATCAGGATGTAACCTTGAATTTGACCCCGACGGCCATTTAGATCCACCATCTTGGATGACATAAATTTGTTTTCTCGATCATTCCGTCATTGTGTTATCCGCCATTTTGAATTATGACGTCACCATTGCAATTTCCGTTACGGTCGCCATCTTTAACTTTTTTATTATCCGATTTTAATGAAAAAAATTTTTAAATTCATAAAAAAAAATCCATTTCATAAAATTTTAATAATTTTTTTTTAAAAAACATACATTAACGACACGGAATTGGAGTCCTCGGTTCGAACCCGACGAGTGCAAAAAAATAAAAATGACGACCAATCCTCCCCCCGCGGTGGGTGCTGGCATACTGACTCCCACCACTTTTTTTTTAAGCATATATATCGTCACCTAGTATGACGTCATGTCCGCCATCTTGTCTTCGTCTGCTGGTAGCCATCATCAATGTACCGTCGGCGAGAGTGCGCTGACGCCATGTTAGTTTAGTTCTTATCCGCTAGAGTGCAAAAATCATTTATTATTACTAAGGTGCCCGCCATCTTGCAATTTGGACGCCATCTTGGAAATCCGTAATTATTTAGCTAGAAATTCGGGAAAAGTTCCAAAATTCATCAATAAATCTCTCATTAATTTACATATTGATTCGATGGATTCCTGTCCTTGGTTCGATCCCTGGACGATACAAAACAACTGTACTTTAAAAAAAAATACCACAATAGTGACAGGTTTGAGATAATAAAAACATCGCAAGTTCTTTTAAAAATACTTTTATTACATACACAAAACACTACAACAAGTACAAAAAAACACAGACATATTACTAAAGTCTTGTGGATTCCTCGATTCAAACAGTCTTCTTATTGAACGGACTAAGCCTTTTACATGACTTTAAATGTCTATCCGATCCGTTCATCACCGCAGCCAGAGACTGACTGAAGTTCATATCACCAGGGTCCCACTTATATATTCTCATTTGCTGGTACAACACACGAGTCAAAACAATAACCATGTTCATTATACTTCCCGGAGCATTTTTGATAATGAAGATGTAAGCTATCAAGACGTGAAATTAGTTTTTTGCACTTATTGCACTGAAATTGTATTCTTTTAATATTATTAGAACAACTGCTTCTTTCATGTCTGTGAGCATTTAAAGTGTAATCGTGGTGCTGTGCTCACGATAAAACCATTATTATTAATAATAAATGTCCGGTGGAAGCGTCAGGCTAATTATCTAAAAGGACTTGCCAGAGGGGCACAGCCCACTTACAAACACAATTTAAAATTAACCTCCCTGACAGAAGGAAAGGTAACGTGGATTGTGGTTTCAAGTAGCAGCAAATGAAAACAATCGTATGGTTTGGTTTCATTAGAGGCTTTTACTGTTGATTAGTAGTTTAGTATCTTTTCATTGCCGGTTTCTTACATTTGAAAATATCTTACGCCATTACAAACAAAACTGGTAACAATGTCAGATTCTTATTTTTGATACATTACATTGAGTACACTAACGATTAAAAAATATAAAAAAAGGAGGGGGGCTGGGGGGGGGGGAGGAACAAAATTTCATGCTAAACTAAGTTCAACTGTTTAGGAACATTGAGCTCGCAGGCTCATAAAACAAATATATGTGTTTAAAATACAAGATTTTATAATAATAAGGAAAACGTCCTAAAACTGGCAGAGTTATAAACTGTTCTTCACTTCTTTCTGAGGGTGCCGAAAGATGGAGGGAGACTCCATTATAGAGGCTCACGAGTTACATGTTGAGGTGCAAAATGTGGCGCCGGAACTGGGCCGCCATCTTGAACTGGTCTGGGTTCCTTGAAGTACTCTGGGATTCTGGAACCCTCTGGGATTCTGGAACCCTGCCTTAGCTGGCAGGGTGAAGTAGATAGTGGCTGTCCCTGCGCGCCGCGGGAGCTCGTGGTAGCCATAGAAGATATAGTTAAGACGAAAACCAAAAAAAAAAACTAAAGTTAGACTTGACTATTTGGGCAGCTACTAAGAAAAACTAAAAAAAATCTAGGTGACATGGCCTGGCTCAGAAGCAACTACATTATTGCCGAAAGCGGATCACGATAGCTGCTGGTCGTTACTGCGACCTGTTGCAAAGATGCGCGCTGGACGAGAGCTGCCCTCAAAATCACTGAAAATGGCGCCGGGACGCTAACTTAAACTTTAGTCCGGTCGTCTGTTCCTCTGGAGGAGAGGATCGGGAAACCCGAAGTGCTCCGAAGGGCTCCGAAAGAAAAAAAAAGGCTCCGGCGACCTATCGACTGAGTGTGAGGTCGACTGTTTCTCCTGGTGGGGATAGGGGATAGCTGGTTTGTCCTTTCGCCGCTAGATGGCGTGGGCATGCAGATCGGAGTCTCGCAGAGACCATCGCGGCACTTGGTGGCCGCCATTTTGCAAGTGGGGGGGATTTTGGCCTTGAGGTTGGTCACTGCCCCGGCTGGCCGATGACCGCTGTGGACCAGGGAGGGGTGGGGGGTATGTCCGGTGAATGACCTGCCCTGGGAGACTTCGCCGGCCAGCCGTCGGGACGTGTGGCGGAGCTTGAAAAAAGGACACCAAAACGTGTTAGAGACCGCAAACTTCAGCACACCTCCGAGAAGGGGTTGGGGTGACCATGGGAAGCTTAGGGTGGCTACTTTCGTCACGCGTAGCGCTAAACTCGTGACGAGACGCGACGGCCAGTGGATACCGTTGCTGATGATAGCCCTGTAGTCGGCTAGACCCAGCAAATTTGGTGGGAAACGGCGGTGAGAGCACTATACTGCTCAACAAGCTAACCTGCCGGTACACTCGACCGAACAAGTTTGGATGGGGGCGAAAGCAGCAGTCGAAGGAGGAAAATTGAAGTTATAAAAAAAAATTTAAAATTAAGTAAAAATAAGAAAATAAAAAAAAATCGTGCCTAAAGTAGCACTGATTCGGCACATACTTCCCCCCTGAAAGACGGAGTCAGGGTGGCCAACTTGAGCCACCAAAAACCTAAGTGACTTACCCTGTACCAGGATATACTGTAGTAAACTACTTACAACCTATAAGAATTCTTACACGTTTAAATAGAGCTAAAACTTAGAGATAACTTATTGAATAAGTGCCGCCACTTAAAACTAGACATCTTAATATAACACTTCTTAACTTAAACATTTTATGAACAAGTACCATGGTTTTTTTTTTCTTATAATTAGGACCTAGGGTTTTTGATAACAACACTGTGTGTTGAGTTTGGCATGCCGAAGAATTGGCGCTGTTCCTTGCAGAAGGAAAACAGTGAAGAGTGCCCTTACTTTAGGTTCGGGTGCACTTTCTTCAGCTGAGATATGTGCGCGCGCGCGCGATATTCGCCGGAGGTGGGGTCGGCTAAAGCGACAGTGACTGGCGTGAGGTATCGTTGTATCTGCAAGGGGCCATTCCAACGATACGAAAGCTTGGCTGATCTCTTGTCGATCGCCTTGCTGAGTGTGTGTGCTCTGCACAACACTAAATCGCCTACTCTGTAGGGATTGGGATAACGTCTTCTGTTATATTGTTGCCTGCTTGCCTCGTGGGCCAAGTTCAGGTTTTTACGAGCTCTACTCCATACTTCCTTAATGTTCCTGGGGTCGTCTGGCAGTAACTTTTTTAACGTCCATTGATTAGAGAGTGGGGTGTTGGGCTGGTATGTAAACATGAGTTCAAACGGTGTTGTTTTGTGACTCTCATGTCTGGCGAAATTGAAAGCCATTTGCAACCACATGAGATTGGAATCCCACCTATCCTGCGAGTTCGCATGGAAAACTATTAAGGCAGACCGGAGGTTTCGGTTGAAACGCTCCGCATGTGAAGGCTGGGGGTAGTAGGGAGTCGTGGTCACATGCTGAATCCCGTGTGAAAAGCACATGTTTTTGAAAATTGTCGATTTGAAGTTTGTGGCGTTATCGGAAACAATGATGGAAGGTACCCCGGATATTTTGAAAATATTATTTTGGAGGGCTCGAATGGTGATTTCGGCCGTGGCTCTTCTAACAGGGATTAGCCACACAAATTTTGAGAATGCATCTACGCATACTAGAAGCATCGAATTTCCGTCTTTTGACCTTGGGAAGCGTCCTACAAAATCAATGAAAAGTTTTTGCATGGGCCTTTCGGCCACATCGGAACTCAAAAATCCGAATTGTGTTTTCTGGGCAGGTTTGCTCAAATTGCACAACTTGCATAATTTGACCCTCTGGGTTATGTCTTTATGCATTCCGTCCCAGATGAAATGCTTGCGGATGTTTTAAATGGTTTTGAAAATGCCTAAATGTGCGCCTAAAGGTGATGAGTGATAATATTGAAAAATCATGTCCCTGAGATTTCGAGGTAAGGCTATTTTAAAATTCTTACATTGCTGAGTTCTTCGATAAAGAATTCCCTTAGATAGTTTGTGGTATTTTGGGGGTGATCCTGAGTTTATTTGCGCAATTATGTCAGACAGTTGCGGGTCCGAATTTTGGTGGGATCGTAAATCCGAAAAGGCTAGCGGAAAATTTGTGAGCAATGCGTGGCAGGCAATGGGAATTTCTTCCTGAATATAGGAATTGGAAGGTGACTCGAACATTCGGGAAAGGGTGTCTGCCACGATGTTTTGTGATCCTTTAATATGTTAAATTTTAAATTTGAGAGAAGCAATCTTGACAATCCAGCGTCCTAATTTACCTAATTGCTTGGGGTGAGCCAAAAGCCAAGCAAGGGCCTGATTATCGGTTTCCAGCAGAAATTCTTTATGTTCCAAATAGGGCCGGAACTTGTCTATGCCGAAAACTACAGCAAGGCACTCGAGTTCATACACCGAAGAGGCTTTTCTCTCTTGGTGCGTTAAGGTGCGGGAGGCGAAAGCTATAGGCTGCCTACAACCCTCAAACTCTTGTGAGAGAACTGCGCCTATGGCTACGCTGGAGGCGTCAGTCTGAAGAATGAACGGCTTACTGAAATCTGCCATTCCGAGCACTGGAGGGCTAATTATGGCTTGTTTGAGGAAAGAAAATGCTTTGTCTTGTTCTGGACCCCAATTAAAGACTGAATTTTTCTTACGTAGAGCATTCAATGGTGCTGCATGCTCAGCAAAATTAGGTATGAATTTAGAATAAAAATTTGTCATGCCGATAAATCTGGCGATGCCTTTAGCATCTTTAGGGGGCTGAAAATCCTTGATCGCCTGTGTTCGGCTTGGGTCTATGGTTACTCCCCTATTAGATATTAGATGTCCTAAGAAAGAAATTTCTTGTACCGCAAATTTTACCTTTTTTGTATTGACCGTTAGGCCGGCATGGCGTAGTCGTTTAAGGACTTCATGCAAATGAGCGAGGTGCTCTTCAAAAGTTTCTGAATAAACGACAACGTCGTCCAAATAGTTTAAAACGGACTTGAATTTTAGATCGCCGAAAATTTGATCTAGAAGTCGTGTTAACACTTGTGCGCCAGTGGCTAGACCAAAGGGTACTACTTTGTATTGGTAGAGATTCCATGGCACGCAGAATCCGGTGACGTGTTTTGACTCTGGGGTTAGTGGTATTTGGTGGTAAGCCGAATTAAGGTCAAACACACTGAAAAATTTGGCTTTACTGAACCAGTGACATGCTGAATTTAGATCAGGTAATGGCGTCATTTCTACTTCAATTTGTTGGTTCACCTTACGAAAGTCAACAACGACGCGGTGACCTTGACCTTGATCCTTAGGTACCAAGAAGGCTGGGGAAGCGAAATTTGAGGCTGAAGGCTTAATGACGTCTTTTTCTAAAAGTTTTTGTATGTGTTCACGCATTACCTGCATTTTTGGTCCTAACAGAGGGTACGGATGACACCGAACTGGGGTTTTGTCCAAAAGTTTTATTTCATATTGAGTTAAGTGAGTGCGTCCTAATTTCTCACTTAAAACGTCTGGAAAACTGTGACACAAATTTTCTATTTCTTTTCTTTGTCCGTGACTGAGATGGGCAAGTGAAACGTTGTTTTCCCCGTTCGAAACTGACTGGATGGTGTTGACATGAGTCTGACTCTGCGTGTCGGGGCATACAAAGGAAATTAAAATTTGCTTATTAAATTTGAAATGAAATTTACGTGCTTGTAAATCAATTATCATGCCAGTTTTTGCAACAAAATCAGAACCAAATATTAAATCAGTGGCCAAATCATCAGCTACCAAAAATGGAAAAGTCCACGAAAACAAATCAATTTTAATTTTAACAATAACTGCAAACTTTACTTTCAAAGGCTTATCCGCCGCTGTGAAACACTGTATATCAATGGGCTGTGTTTTGTGAATGATATTATCTTGTTGTAATTTATTGAAGAACTTGCCCGACACGAACGAGCGCACTGATCCCGTGTCAATTAGTCCTGGGATTTCTTGTTTTCCTACGGTTGTGTTGGCATAGGGTAGAACTGTGGGTAGATTGGCGAAAATGTTATGACACGTTCTTTTGTCCGTGGTTCGCGGACAATTACATCTTTTGCACATAGGCCTAACAGTGTTGCAATGTTCCATTTGATTGACTTGACGAGCTTTGTTTTTCTTAGCTCGCCTTTGTTTTTGTTTTCTTAGTTTATTTTTTTCTCTGTGTGGGGAAGCTGTGTTTTGTTGAAGTTTTTGGTCGAATTTTGCATTAGGGCCGGTGTGAAGGGAAAAATTTCTAACTGTTGTTTGGGCAGCTGGCTCAGAAAGAATTTTTTCTGGCCAGCGATTTACACGTTTTTTTGAGTCTCGCGAATTTTGATAGTTAGGGCGATAGTTTTTTGCACGACACTGTTCAATGTAGTGCCCGGGTTTTTTGCAGTACCTGCAGACAGGTATCCGTTCATCTTTATTTTGAGGCTTAGCGACTTGTTCATTGCTGTTTTTTTGTTGCGAATTTTTGTTATAATACTGCTGTTTATTTTCTGTTATTCTGGTATTGTTGTGGGTGTAGACATTAGCTTCTCGATTTCGCTGGTGGTCTGCGTATTCTACATTTGTGTTGGAGATGCACAAGCGATCAAGCTCGGCAAAATTTTGTGGTCGGGCCTGAAAAACTGCCCGCGATCTTTCTTGAGGGTTAATTCCATCAAGTATGTTAGAGACTATCTCACTCTCAGACACTCGCAACCGAAGAATTTGAGCGGCTAGTTTGATGTCTGCTATGTAATTAGGTAAGGCTTCATTTCTTTGTTGTAGCCTGTTGCACCATTCCAACCTGATGTTGGTCATCAAACGGACTGGAATAAAATAATTTAGTTTATCTTCGTGAAATTGATCAAATGAATAATTTTGTTCAATCGCGAGCGTAACTCGCTCACTCAAGGGTGGTTGTGTAAAGGGAAAAATGATTTCCAGCAGTTCCCTGTCCGGAAGATTAGCCTTTTGTTTGACCCTAAATAAATGATTGAGAAAATCGATTAGATTTCTGGGTTCCAATCCTGTGGTTTCCTTAAAATTAGCTAAGAGCCTTTCCACAAGATGTGGAATCTTAGCATACAAACTACCTCCAACTGCTTGATTTGAGTTAGAGAATACAGGTACCGGGTTCGGTGCTGGATTAGGGGGTGGAGGTGGAGCTGGTTGAGGTTGTGGATGATTTTGAGTCTGATATACCTGCGGGGCCAATGGCAGGTACGAGGTGGCGGGGCTGATGTATGGCAGTTGTGACTCTACTCGGTCACCGGGTGGCACGGATAAGTTATGTGGCAAAGTTACTGCCAGGTCGGAAGTGAAATTTAGCAGCGGCGAAGCTGACCGTCCAATGGCCGAGGAGATGGGGTGGGTTTCCGGGGAGGTTTGAAGGGATGAAAATGTGGACCTGAATTGCCGATAGGGGTTGAAAATGGCGGGTGAGGTAGAGGGGAGGTATATGGGTTTGGGGCGATGGAAAGGGTGAGCTGCGAACGATTGGCTGGGATGGGCGTAGGTGACCTTGGTGCTCTGGTGATCACCAGTCGCCATGACACTCGCGGAGGAAAACTGCTCGTTAATGGCTGTTGCGGTGATGACAGGAAATGTCTCACGGCGTGGTGTTACTGGTGGAGATGGAGGGGAGGAGGGTAAAGGAGGGGGTGTAGGGACTGGGCTACCTCCGGTTTCCATTTTTTTTGGAGGTTGCGGTACTTGAGTGTGAAACTCTGCTCCTGCAGCTGCAGTTACAGGTTCTAGGGATGTTTGATCAAGTGTGTCCAACTTACTCCGCAGTTTGAAACATAGGGCAGGGATCTGCTGCCTACATTTGTCAATCTCGGTTTGGTAGATTCCATTTAATTTATTTGCGGCTAGTATCTTGAGGTTAGTAAACCTCGTGCCGATATGTGTCAAGCGAGTTAGCGTACGGAGAATTTTGTTTCTGTTTGTTTCCTCTCCGACATAATTGATGTAGCTGTGTATGTCATAGAACTTGCTACAAACACAATTAAACTCACTCAACGGGTCTAGGTTTGTGAGGTGCGTAATGTGTGGTTGTATTTCCTCGGCGCAAGCAGCTCGGAGTCTTTTTCGGAGCGTGGCCACGTCGCCGAGGTCTGATAAGCCTCGAAACTTGAGTTCGTATGTTAGCTCGTCACGGAGGAGGTACTCCGGGGTGGGCATGATTGCAATTACTTCTCTTTGAAGTTGGTACAATCTTACAAATGCAAAACAAATAAACTAAATTTTTGGTGTGGATTGTTCAAAAATAACCCACGTAGAACTTAAACTTATTGTTTAGAATTACCTTAAACTCTATACATAAGACACTCTTAAATTAGCTTAGTTTAATAATATCATCAGTACCACAGCAGGTCGGGAAGTATGTGCCCAAAATAATGAAAAATTTATTAGTTTAGTCAACATTAATTTGGTACTTCTGCTGCTCGAGAAAAGAAAAGAACAAGGCCACGGCGGGCGGACAGTGGTCTGCGAAGGTCGTGCAGGACGCACAGGGCGGTGAACTGAAGACGAAACCACGAACGTGCGCCGTGAGAGATAAATGGGGCGCAGGGACGGGGGAGGGGTGGCTGGGACACGTCCTCAAGATAAGATCACAGCTGGGGGTCCGACGCTCGCGGGCGACCTCGGGCCGCGTAAGAAAAACGTCGCTGGAAGTTAACTGAAATTTTAACTTACAAACTTACTAGTAAAAAGTTAAGCCAGTTTTAGGACTTACAATAATAATATATAACGAAAATCTTAGTGACAAACAAAAAAAAATATTTATACCAAATAAATTTAAAGCATTCTCATAAATCAAACCAAAATACAGTTAACAATTTAAGAGTAACCATAACCACACAAACTGCTACAACATTGTAACCGTAACCATGCTAACTGCTACCAATTTGTAATCGTGGTGCTGTGCTCAGGATAAAACCATAATTATTAATAATAAATGTCCGGTGGAAGCGTCAGGCTATTATCTAAAAGGACTTGCCAGAGGGGCACAGCCCACTTACAAACACAATTTAAAATTAACCTCCCTGACAGAAGGAAAGGTTACGTGGATTGTGGTTTCAAGTAGCAGGAAATTTTTATTTATTTATTTTATTTATTATTATTATTTGAGTGCCTACCAACAGTCAAAGCCTTTAATAGGTAGGCACTTAACAATTATTACATAAAGAAACAACAATAACATACACAAAACACAATGATAAACACAACAATAAAAATGGGACAACACAAACATAAACACATGACAAAGGACCCTTATAAGATTAAGTAGCTAAATTTGTCAAATTTATATTAATTTTTATCAATGAAATAACAATAAAACATTATTTACATCAGAAGTTATCTTAACTGCAAGAAAATTAAGAATTCAAAATATCTTTCATAGAGAATTTTGCCCTTTGGAAAGGGTCTAAATCTTTCAAAATATCATTACAATTATCAGTACACCGTTTTGATAGCTCATTTTTTATGTGATACGTTCGAAAGGGTCGCATTGTTCTATGATTGAATGAAGGAACTCGAAGACCAATTTTGTTGAATATTTCAGTGCTGTGGTAAACATTTATAAAACAATTTATTACAAAAACCTTATCAGAAACTTTCCTTCTAAACTGCAGTGTATGCGTGTTCAGGGTTTCAAGGATTAGATCGTAGTTAAAATTCTCTGAATTATCATCTATTAAATGTTTGTTATAAATGTATCTGAACAATTTCTTTTGTATATTTTCAAGTCTATTTGAGTCAGTGGTAGTTATAGAGTTCCAGATGACAGAGCCATACTCTAATCTTGATCTTACTAAAGTAAAATAAAGACTAATTACAGAATCAAGAGAGCTAGCCAAATAAGTTAAATATTTTATAAGCCCAATTATTTTGTTTGCACTTGCAATTAAATTATCCACGTGGTGATGAAAACAATCATATGGTTTGGTTTCATTAGAGGATTTTACTGTTGATTAGAAGTTTAGTATCTTTTCATTGCCGGCTTCTTACATTTGAAAATATCTTACACCATTACAAACAAAACTGGTAACAATGTCAGATTCTTATTTTTGATACATTACATTGAGTACACTAACGAATAAAATATAAAAAAAAGGAGGAGGGCTGGGGGAGGAGGAACACAATTTCATGCTATACTAAGTTCAACTGTTTAGGAACATTGAGCTCGCAGGCTCATAAAACAAATATATGTGTTTAAAATACAAGATTTTATAATAATAAGGAAAACGTCCTAAAACTGGCGAAGTTATAAACTGTTCTTCAATTCTTTTTGAGGGGTGCCGAAAGATGGAGGGAGACTCCGTTATAGAGGCTCACGAGTTACATGTTGAGGTGCAAAATGTGGCGCCGGAACTGGGCCGCCATCTTGAACTGGTCTGGGGTCCTTGAAGTACTCTGGGATTCTGGAACCCTCTGGGATTCTGGAACCCTGCCTTAGCTGGCAGGGTGAAGTAGATAGTGGCTGTCCCTGGGGGTGATCCGGGGATGCGCGCCGCGGGTGCTCGCGGTAGCCATAGAAGATATAGTTAAGACGAAAACCAAAAAAAACTAAAGTTAGACTTGACTATTTGGGCAGCTACTAAGAAAAACTAAAAAAAATCCAGGCGACATGGCCTGGCTCAGAAGCAACTACATTATTGCCGAAAGCGGATCACGATAGCTGCTGGTCGTTACTGCGACCTGTTGCAAAGATACGCGCTGGACGAGAGCTGCCCTCAAAATCACTAAAAATGGCGCCGGGACGCTAACTTAAACTTTAGTCCGGTCGTCTGTTCCTCTTGAGGAAGGGATCGGGAAACCCGAAGTGCTCCGAAGGGCTCCGAAAGAAAAAAAAAGGGCTCCGGCGACCTATCGACTGAGTGTGAGGTCTACTGTTTCTCCTGGTGGGGATAGGGGATAGCTGGTTTGTCCTTTCGCCGCTAGATGGCGTGGGCATGCAGATCGGAGTCTCGCAGAGACCATCGCGGCACTTGGTGGCCACCATTTTGCAAGTGGGGGGGATTTTGGCCTTGAGGTTGGTCACTGCCCCGGCTAGCCGATGACCGCTGTGGACCAGGGAGGGGTGGGGGGTATGTCCGGTGAATGACCTGCCCTGGGAGACATCGCCGGCCAGGCGTCGGGACGTGCGGCGGAGCTTGAAAAAAGGACACCAAAACGTGTTAGAGACCGCAAACTTCAGCACACCTCCGAGAAGGGGTTGGGGTGACCATGGGAAGCTTAGGGTAGCTACTTTCGTCACGCGTAGCGCTAAACTCGTGACGAGACGCGACGGCCAGTGGATACCGTTGCTGATGATAGCCTTGTAGTCGGCTAGACCCAGCAAATTTGGTGGGAAACGACGGTGAGAGCACTATACTGCTCAACAAGCTAGCCTGCCGGTACACTCGACCGAACAAGTTTGGATGGGGGCGAAAGCAGCGGGCGAAGGTGGAAAATTAAAGTTATAAAAAAAAATTTAAAATTTAGTAAAAATAAGAAAATAAAAAAAATCGTGCCTAAAGTAGCACTGATTCGGCACAAAAGTAATAGTAAATGATGCGTCACAGTATTTGCACTGACGCAATGTACGCTTTTCATTAGTGGAAGAATCCATTGCTGACGATGAAACTTCGGATGATGGTGGTATCAAATCTGTTGAAATCTCCTCCAATGTTGACGTCGTAGTTGCCAACGGGATCTGCACCTTCTCCATCGTAGCTGTCGTCAAGGTTCCCGTAGACGATGGTACAACCTCCGAGTTCGACGTTAAAGACGGTAAAGATGCCATCGAGGTCTCAAGAACAGCTAATTGACACGACTTATGCACCAGAAGAAACAAACTAGGTGATCCTTACACCGCCGACGTCAGTAACAAACTGAGCGTCCTGCTGTCTAGGACTCGCTTATATACATGCCCCATATGAAATAATAAGCTAGTCAAATCAAGAACCATTTACAATAATATTAGAGTCTAATCTACAAATTAAAAAAGAGGATCATTTGATCGAGAAAAAAAAATCTATCTCTCCAATATACGCCAAGCTCCAAGAGCTACAATTCACGTCATCAGATCCAATTACATTTTGCTCCTATGCTTCTATTGACCATTAGCTGCAAGTGCTCCAACAGCTCCATCAGCTCCAAAACGTAATGTACGCAATGTACGCACAATACATGCAATTTACATGCAATAAATGTAATGATAACACAGTACACACAGGAAACGGAACGTACACACAGTACATACAGGAAACGGAACGTACACACAGTACACACACAGGAAACGGAACGTACACACAGTACACACACAGGAAACGGAACGTACACACAGTACACACACAGGAAACGGAACGTACACACTGTATACACACAGGAAACGGAACGTACTCACAGTACACACAGGAAACAGAACGTACACACAGGAAACGGAACGTACACACAGGAAACGGAACGTACACACAGTACACACAGGAAACGGAACGTACACACACAGTACACACCGGAAACGGAACGAACACACAGGAAACTGAACATACACACAGTACACACAGTAAACGGAACATACACACAGTACACACAGAAAACGGAACGTACCGACAGTACACACAGGAAACTGAATGTACACACAGTACATACAGGAAACGGAACGTACACACAGTACACACAGGAAACGGAACGTACACACAGAAAACGGAACGTACACACAGTACACACAGGAAACAGAACGAACACGTAATATTCACGCAATTTACGCATTGTTG
Organism: Bacillus rossius redtenbacheri; assembly: GCF_032445375.1. Classification (NCBI taxonomy): domain Eukaryota; kingdom Metazoa; phylum Arthropoda; class Insecta; order Phasmatodea; family Bacillidae; genus Bacillus; species Bacillus rossius. The sequence goes on from NC_086335.1 coordinate 13,712,393, forward strand.
AACAAAGATAGAGTTCTAGTACAAGCCAGAATTTTATGTATTTTTGTATTATTTTAAAAATATTTTATTATTTATTTGATATTTATTAAATATTTTTTCCCTGTAATTTTATGATATCAAAGAAAACGTGTGGTGGTTTTCTCCGTGTGCTTCCGATTATTCTTGTTATTATGTTTGCTCATGAATATTATTTTCAATATGTGTATGGTTTTCTCCGTGTGCTCCCAATTATTCTTCTCATTATGTTTTTCTCCGTGTGCTCCTGATTATTCTTGTTAATAATTTGATGGTTTTTCCAAGTGCTTCTGGTTATTCGTGGCTAGACATTTAATGATTTTCTCCGAGTGCTGCTGATTATTTGTGTGAAATCCATCTCTGCATAAAAGGATATTTACTTAATGAGTCATGTCATTTTTTTCAGAGTTACTTTTAATTAGTGAACTTCTGCTAAAAAAATTGACATTTGCAATAATTTTACCAGGTGGAATTATAGAAATAAACAACCATTACTCAGTCAAATAATATGCCATGAGACATCAGCGAAGCATTAACATGTAAGACGAACTTCCTTCTCCTTGGTGTCTAGCGAAGCATACCTTCTTTTGCGATCGTTAGTGAGCATCCCGCATCCCACATTAAATAACTAATTAATATTTACCTGCAAGCAACACGTGGCTACATCTGTTACTGACAGTCAGAACTACTTGCATCAATTTGCTTTGCATTAGATAACCTAACTCTCACCACTGAGTGGTGCTATTGTAATCAGTTAGAGTCATGTAGTCTTGTAGCCATGTAGCCTCGTGTCCTGGAAGCTTAGTAAACATGATGCATTGGAACCTCGTAGACCTGTAGCTACGTAACAAAGTATCCATGGAATCATATAACATAATGCTGTTGGATCAGTGGGAGCAAAAGAGAAAATGCTGACGAAGACAGATGCGATTATTGGAGCTTTGTAGATGTGTAGCTTCGTAGTCAAGTATCCTTGTACTATTATAACATAATGCTGCTGTAGCAGTTGGAGCCAAAGAGAAAATTCAGCTGAAGACAGATGCCGCAATTGGAGCCATGTAGACTTGTAGCTTCGTAGTCAAGAACTCGTGTAGACTTGTAGTCCTGTATTCTCGCAGTCTCGTAAACTTATGTTCTAGAAGCTTCGTAGCTCTGTAGCGTCGCAGTCTCGTAAGCTTGAATACCCGTAGTCACGTAGTCTCGTTACCTCATGGCTCGTAGTCGCGTAGTCATGATGTCTTGGAGCCTCGTATACTTGTAGCTACGTAGCCAAGTAGCCTCGTTGCCTTGTAGCTATGTAAACAAGCAGTCATGTAATCTAATAACATAATGCTTCTGAAGTAGTTGGAGCTTTGAAAACTTGAAGGTAGTTGGAGGAGTCTTGTACACTCGTAGAATTGTAGTCTCATAGTCTCTTAGAGTCATAGCATTCTAACCAGTAGTATATAATAGGGGCAGCTGGGACAGGATTCAGTTTGTGGAGCCTGTGGAGCCGACCGCCATCTTGGATTTGTGACGTCACGGCGCCCATTTTTGACTCAAAATTCCTCAAAATTCCTCAAAATTGACTCAAAATGACTCAAAATTTCCCGTTTTCGAGGAAAAAGTTCCCATTTTATTCCTCAAAAATCCCAACGGCTGAAAATTCCTAAAACTGGCTTTAGCATCCTTAACTCAAGCCAGCGTTAAACCATTTATAGGATTATGACGTCACCGTTGCAATTTTCGTTACGCCCGCCATCTTGAAAATCCACAATTTTTATGTTAGAAAAATCGGGAAAATTTTTAAAAATCATTAAAAAAATTATTTGATCGAATTAAATAAAAATCTTAAAATTTTTGTTGCACTTATCGTTACGGTCGCCATCTTGGATTATATAAATGTTGAATATTTCGTTACACCCGTCATCTTGGTTGAGTACCATGTAATTCTTACACTTAACGTTACGACCACCATATTGGATCCTATTAATGTTGCAATTATCGTATGGTCGCCATCTTGAAATTTAGACGCCATCTTGGAAATCCGTAATTTTTATGTTAGAAAATCGGGAAAAATTCCAAAATTCATCAACAAATTAACTTAATAGAATTCTGATTGATTATATCGATTTTTGTCCTTGGTTCGAAACCGGTGAGGGCAAAAAATAAAAACAAATCAGATCCTTCCTCCACATAAGCCACCTTCAGACTGACCTACCACCACCAATAACAAGGTATTTACCATCAGCTGGTATGACGTCATGTCCGCCATCTTGTCTTTGTCCGCTGGAGGCATTCATCTTGTTTTCGTCTGCTAGAGTGTGCTTGCGACATGTTGATATAATTCTCTGTTCACTATACCTTTAACCTCGTCTGTTGTCCTTTAACTTTGTCTTTGACCTTGACCTTGAACTTTGTCCTTGAACTTTGTCCTTGACCTTGAACTTTGACCTTGACCTCTAACTTTGAACTTGACCTTCAAATTTTACCTTGATCTTGAAATTTGTCCATGACCTTGTTATTTGACTTTGACCTAGACGACCATCATGGATCAGTCATTTTATGTTCATTACATGTTACCAGGAGCTACCACATGCTAGTGGTCATTGCCACCATTATGTTTTCGTCTGCTGGAGGACACCATCATGTGTGTACTCGTCTTACCATCATGATAGTTTTATTATAACCTGCTACAGTGCAGTAATCATTTATTATTACTGAGGTGCCCGCCATCTTGAAATTTATAGGAGCCATCTTGAAAATCCGTAATTATTTAGCTAGAAATGCGGGAAAAATCCCAAAAGTCTCCGATGAAATCAATTATTAATTTACAAATTAAATCGATGGATTCCTGTCCACGGTTCGATTCTTGACCAGTGACAGTTGTAACAAATTATTAAATCAATTTTATATTCTGTTTTCCATTACCTTTCGTGGTGTTGATTAATCATTCACTCTACGAAAAAAAACTCAAGTCAATCTTCCTGACCAACGAATTAATACAATGCCGATTATTCTATTATGAAAGTCTAATTTTTCAATAATCTCAATAAACTATAAGCCGTTCATGTACAAAGCCACACATGTAGATTAATTGCCTTCAGTCCATGAGACCGAGTCATGTCATTATCAGAAGTATAGGCTAGTCATTTCAGGACCGCATGACCTTCGTCGTTTGCTAATTATATTCAATTAATCCATCCTAACATTTTTATACATTCTAAAGGTCCAAGTAACCTTGAAAAATATTTTAGTAACACCAAAAGGTTTTATACCTGTAAATATTCAATCACTACATTTTGTACTACACGCAATCAACAAAAAGGAAGCACCGACAAAGAAAAGGCAGCACCACCAACGAAAAGGAAGCACATTTGGAAGCACCGACAACGAAAAGGCAGCACCGCCAGCGAAAAGGATTCACATTTGGAAGCACCGACAACGAAAAGGCAGCACCATCAACGAAAAGGAAGCACCATCATTGAAAAGGCAGCACATTTGGAAGCACCGACAACGAAAAGGCAGCACCGCCAACGAAAAGGAAGCACATTTGGAAGCACCGTCAACGAAAATGCAGCACATAAGGAAGCACCGACAAAGAAAAGGCAGCACCACCAACGAAAAGGAAGCACATTTGGAAGCACCGACAACGAAAAGGCAGCACCGCCAACGAAAAGGAAGCACATTTGGAAGCACCGACAACGAAAAGGCAGCACCGCCAACGAAAAGGAAGCACATTTGAAAGCACCGTCAACGAAAAGGCAGCACATTAGGAAGCACCGACAAAGAAAAGGCAGTGCCACCAACGAAAAGGAAGCACATTTGGAAGCACCGACAAAGAAAAGGCAGCACCGCCAACGAAAAGGAAGCACATTTGGAAGCACCGACAACGAAAAGGCAGCACCGACATCGAAAAGGAAGCACTTTTGGAAGCAACGTCAACAAAAAGTAAGCACCGTCAACGAAATGCAGCACATTTGGATGCACCTGCAACGAAAAGGCAGCACCGGCATCGAAAAGGAAGCACATTTGGAAGCACCGACAACGAAAAGGCAGCGCATTTGAAAGCACCGACAACGAAAAGGCAGCACCGGCATCGAAAAGGAAGCACATTTGGAAGCACCGACAACGAAAAGGCAGCACCGCCATCGAAAAGGTAGCACATTTTGGAAGCACCGTCATCGAAAAGTCAGCACCGCCAAAGAAAAGACAGCTCCTTTGGAAGCACCGACAACGAAAAGGCAGCACCGCCAACGAAAAGGAGCACATTTGGAAGCACCGACAACGAAAAGGAGCACCATCAACGAAAAGGCCGCACCATCAACGAAAAGGAAGCACATTTGGAAGCACATGTTACGAGAACTTAGTCTTAGTTAGAAATATGAATACAAGAAAAATAAAAGAGTTAATTTTTATAATTGCAATTATTTATTTCTTTACATTATACAAATACAAGTAAAACAAACCATTATTTTATGTAGCCAGCTTTCCTCAGTTCTTTGAGTATGAATAATATTTCTTTGATGCACGAATAGTTTCCTCCACAAAGCGAGTCATGTAGATAGAAGTCTTAGCTGGTCAACCAATATGTTTGGATCGTTCCATGAAGTGTAATCAGTCTCTTCTACCACCATCTTACTTGTTTGATTATTATTAATATTATTTTCTCTGGTGTCTTCCGTTTTAACACCATCCTCAGGGTAACTTTCATTATCGAGACAATGATCATCACAAGCTTGACCCGATTTATTTAATATATCACGATGTTTCCATCGTTTCGGTCTCAGGACACCACCACAGTCTTCGATCTTGCCTGCTTTAGTTGCTTCATCACAGTCTATACCTTTGTCAACAGCCGCAGGGTCGCTGTAGCAATCACCGTAGAAGGCATCATTTTCACCCAGATTACCATAAGAATTCGATGTCGATGATGTCGAAGCGTCTTCATCGTCTTCATTCTTCCTTTTTAGGAGTCCATCATTTTTACAAAGTAGGAAAGATCTGCTTGAATTCGGCTGGAATGTATTTTCATTTTTCACGTTAAAGATTCTTCCATTGTCTTCATTCTTCCATAAATCATAATCGTCCTTCAATTTAAGTTATTTGTCGAGATCGGAAGAGCCGCGATCATAATCTCTCCCAAGACAAGGAAAATTATTGTCGTAATGCAGATCACTCTTCCTTAGTCTAGTAGAGACATCGTTGTCCTCTATCTTGTACACAAGCTTGGCATTACAAGTTCTGTCATGTCTTTTTAAGCTCTCTCTCCGCGTAAACGACTTGCTACATCGAACACAACTTATCATATTACGTAGTGGATTTTTATCACAGTCATTCTTCTCGTGTTGTCTTCCATTCTTTCTCAAGATAAATTCTTTGCTGCAAAACTTACACCTGTGTCCTTTCGATACATCAACAGTCACCGAATCAGGATTCATATTAGTTACTGAGACTATTGTCAGATGCAAACTGAATTAATTAAATTAGATACATTACTTAAATATAATTTTTAATATTTCATATACAAGAATTAAGTTACCTCATACAAAAGAAATTGTTACATTTGGTCTCGATTATTAGCATGAGATGTCGCCACGTGTTGTGTTGAGTCATAATTTATTTAGTTGTTTTATATGGTATGCGGGAAGCTCACTATCGATCGCAAAAAAGGATGGCTTCGCTAGACATCAAGGAGAAGGAAGTTCGTCTTACATGTTGGTGCTCCACGGATGTCTCATGACATATTATTTGACTGAGTAATGGTTGCTTAATTTTTATTTCCACCTGGTAAAAAAAAATTGCAAGCGCTGATTTAGTAACAGATAGTCTCGAATTAAATGTAACTCTAAATAACACGTCATGACTCATTAGGTAAAAAATCCGTCATGCAGAGAGCGGTTTCTCATAATAGACAGAAGCACTTGAAACCACAGGAATAATCAGGAGTACACGGAGAAACCCATCATAATATTGACAAAAATAATAGGGAGCACACGGAGAAAACCATCTCACGTTTCTTTGTTATCATATAAATACAGAAAAAATATTTTATAAAAAAAATAAATTAATAAAAAAAAATTAAATTGAAAGCAGGAATAATCAGGAGCACACGGAGAAAAACATCATAATATTGACATGGATAATCAGATGCACTCGGAGAAAACCACCACACGTTTTCTTTGATATCATAAAATTACAGGGAAAAAAATATTTAATAAAAATTAAAAAAATAAAAATTAAAATGACAAAAATTACAAAAATACATTAAATTCTGGCATGTACTAAAACTCTATCTTTGTTACACAATGAGAAGTTCACAAGCTAGCAGAATCTATTTATGTATTTTTGTAACTTTTTTCATTTTAATTTTTATTTTTTTAGTTTTTATTAAATATTTTTTTCCCTGTAATTTTATGATATCAAAGAAAACGTGTGGTGGTTTTCTCCGAGTGCATCTGATTATCCATGTCAATATTATGATGTTTTTCTCCGTGTGCTCCTGATTATTCCTGCTTTCAATTTAAATTTTTTTTATTAATTTATTTTGATATAAAATATTTTTTCTGTATTTATATAATAACAAAGAAACGTGAGATGGTTTTCTCCGTGTGCTCCCTATTATTTTTGTCAATATTATGATGGATTTCTCCGTGTACTCCTGATTATTCCTGTGGTTTCTTCAAGTGCTTCTGTCTATTATGAGAAACCGCTCTCTGCATGACGGATTTTTTTACCTAATGAGTCATGACGTGTTATTTAGAGTTACATTTAATTCGAGAATATCTGTTACTAAATCAGCGCTTGCAATTTTTTTTACCAGGTGGAAATAAAAATTAAGCAACCATTACTCAGTCAAATAATATGTCATGAGACATCTGTGGAGCACCAACATGTAAGACGAACTTCCTTCTCCTTGATGTCTAGCGAAGCCATCCTTTTTTGCGATCGATAGTGAGCTTCCCGCATACCATATAAAACAACTAAATAAATTATGACTCAACACAACACGTGGCGACATTTCATGCTAATAATCGAGACCACATGTAACAATTTCTTTTGTATGAGGTAACTTAATTCTTGCATATGAAATATTAAAAATTATATTTAAGTAATGTATCTAATTTAATTAATTTAGTTTGCATCTGACAATAGTCTCAGTAACTAATATGAATCCTGATTCGGTGACTGTTGATGTATCGAAAGGACACAGGTGTAAGTTTTGCAGCAAAGAATTTATCTTGAGAAAGAATGGAAGACAACACGAGAAGAATGACTGTGATAAAAATCCACTACGTAATATGATAAGTTGTGTTCGATGTAGCAAGTCGTTTACGCGGAGAGAGAGCTTAAAAAGACATGACAGAACTTGTAACGCCAAGCTTGTGTACAAGATAGAGGACAACGATGGCTCTACTAGACTAAGGAAGAGTGATCTGCATTACGACAATAAATTTCCTTGTCTTGGGAGAGATTATGATCGCGGCTCTTCCGATCTCGACAAATAACTTAAATTGAAGGACGATTATGATTTATGGAAGAATGAAGACAATGGAAGAATCTTTAACGTGAAAAATGAAAATACATTCCAGCCAAATTCAAGCAGATCTTTCCAACTTTGTAAAAATGATGGACTCCTAAAAAGGAAGAATGAAGACGATGAAAACGCTTCGACATCATCGACATCGAATTCTTATGGTAATCTGGGTGAAAATGATGCCTTCTACGGTGATTGCTACAGCGAATCTGCGGCTGTTGACAAAGGTATAGAATGTGATGAAGCAACTAAAGCAGGCAAGATCGAAGACTGTGGTGGTGTCCTGAGACCGAAACGATGGAAACATCGTGATATATTAAATAAATCGGGTCAAGCTTGTGATGATCATTGTCTCGATAATGAAAGTTACCCTGAGATGTTGTTAAAACGGAAGACACCAGAGAAAATAATATTAATAATAATCAAACAAGTAAGATGGTGGTAGAAGAGACTGATTACACTTCATGGAACGATCCAAACATATTGGTTGACCGGCTAAGACTTCTACATGACTCGCTTTGTGCAGGAAACTATTCGTGCATCAAAGAAATATCATTCATACTCAAAGAACTGAGGAAAGCTGGCTACATACAATAATGGTTTGTTTTACTTGTATTTGTATAATGTAAAGAAATAAATAATTGCAATTATAAAAATTAAATGTTTTATTTTTCTTGTATTCATATTTCTAACTAAGACTAAGTTCTCGTAACATGTGCTTCCAAATGTGCTTCCTTTTCGTTGATGGTGCGGCCTTTTCGTTGATGGTGCTCCTTTTCGTTGTCGGTGCTTCCAAATGTGCTCCTTTTCGTTGGCGGTGCTGCCTTTTCGTTGTCGGTGCTTCCAAAGGAGCTGTCTTTACTTTGGCGGTGCTGACTTTTCGATGACGGTGCTTCCAAAATGTGCTACCTTTTCGATGGCGGTGCTGCCTTTTCGTTGTCGGTGCTTCCAAATGTGCTTCCTTTTCGATGCCGGTGCTGCCTTTTCGTTGTCGGTGCTTTCAAATGCGCTGCCTTTTCGTTGTCGGTGCTTCCAAATGTGCTTTCTTTTCGATGCCGGTGCTGCCTTTTCGTTGTCGGTGCATCCAAATGTGCTGCATTTCGTTGACGGTGCTTCCTTTTCGTTGACGTTGCTTCCAAAAGTGCTTCCTTTTCAATGTCGGTGCTGCCTTTTCGTTGTCGGTGCTTCCAAATGTGCTTCCTTTTCGTTGGCGGTGCTGCCTTTTCTTTGTCGGTGCTTCCAAATTTGCTTCCTTTTCGTTGGTGGCGCGGCCTTTTCTTTGTCGGTGCTTCCTAATGTGCTGCCTTTTCGTTGACGGTGCTTTCAAATGTGCTTCCTTTTCGTTGGCGGTGCTGCCTTTTCGTTGTCGGTGCTTCCAAATGTGCTTCCTTTTCGTTGGCGGTGCTGCCTTTTCGTTGTCGGTGCTTCCAAATGTGCTACCTTTTCGTTGGCGGTGCTGCCTTTTCGTTGTCGGTGCTTCCAAATGTGCTTCCTTTTCGTTGGCAGTGCTGCCTTTTTGTTGTCGGTGGTTCCAAATGTGCTGCCTTTTCGTTGATGGTGCTTCCTTTTTGTTGATGGTGCTGCCTTTTCGTTGTCGGTGCTTCCAAATGTGCTTCCTTTTCGTTGGCGGTGCTGCATTTTCGTTGTCGGTGCTTCCAAATGTGCTTCCTTTTCGTTGGTGGTGCTGCCTTTTCTTTGTCGGTGCTTCCTTTTTGTTGATTGCGTGTAGTACAAAATGTAGTGATTGAATATTTACAGATTTAAAACCTCTTGGTGTTACTAAAATATTTTTCAAGGTTACTTGGACCTTTCGAATGTATAAAAATGTTACGATGGGTTAATTGAATATAATTAGCTAACGACGAAGGTCATGCGGTCCTGAAATGACTAGCCTATACTTCTGTTAATGACATGACTCGGTCTCATGGACTGAAGGCAATTGATCTACATGTGTGGCTTTGTACATGAACAGCTTATAGGTTTTTCAGATTATTGAAAAATTAGTCTTTCATAATAGAATAGTCGGCATTGTATTAATTCGTTGGTCATGTATATTGACTTCAGTTGTTTTTCGTAGAGTGAATAATTAATCAACACCACGAAAGGTAATGGAAAACAGAATATAAAATTTATTTAATAATTTCTTACAACTGACACTGGTCAAGAATCGAACCGTGGACAGGAATCCATCGATTTAATTTGTAAATTAATAATTGATTTCATCGGAGACTTTTGCAATTTTTCCCTCATTTCTAGCTAAATAATTACGGATTTTCAAGATGGCTCCCAAATTTCAAGATGGCGGGCACCTCAGTAATAATAAATGATTACTGCACTGTAGCAGGTTATAATAAAACTATCATGATGGTAAGACGAGTACACACATGATGGTGTCCTCCAGCAGACGAAAACATGATGGTGGCAATGACCACTAGCATGTGGTAGCTCCTGGTAACATGTAATGAACATAAAATGACTGATCCATGATGGTCGTCTCGGTCAAAGTCAAATAACAAGGTCATGGACTAATTTCAAGATCAAGGTCAAATTTGAAGGTCAAGTTCAAAGTTAGAGGTCAAGGTCAAAGTTCAAGGTCAAGGACAAAGTTCAAGGTCAAAGTTCAAGGTCAAGGTCAAAGTTCAAGGCCAATGACAAAGTTCAAGGACAACAGACGAGGTTAAAGGTATAGTGAACAAAAATTATATCAACATGTCGCCAGCACACTCTAGCAGACGAAAGCAAGATGAATGCCTCCAGCGGACAAAGACAAGATGGCGGACATGACGTCATACCAGCTGATGGTAAATACCTTGTTATTGGTGGTGGTAGGTCAGTCTGAAGGTGGCTTCTGTGGAGGAAGGATCTGATTTGTTTTTATTTTTTGCCCTCACCGGTTTCGAACCAAGGACAAAAATCGATATTATCAATCAGAATTCTATTAAGTTAATTTTTTGATGAATTTTGGAATTTTTCCCGATTTTCTAACATAAAAATTACGGATTTCCAAGATGGCGTCTAAATTTCAAGATGGCGACCATAACGATAATTGCAACATTAATAGGATCCAATATGGTGGTCGTAACGTAAAGTGTAAGAATGACATGGTACTCAACCAAGATTACGGGTGTAACGAAATATTCAACATTTATATAATCCAAGAAGGCGACCGTAACGATAACTGCAACAGTGGTTTTTAAGATATTTTTTTTTTCGATCAAATAATTTTTTTAATGATTTTTAAAAATTTTCCCGATTTTCTAACATAAAAATTGTGGATTTTCAAGATGGCGGGCGTAACGAAAATTGCAACGGTGACGTCATAATCCTATAAATGGCTTAACGCTGGCTTGAGTTAAGGATGCTTAAGCCAGTTTTAGGAATTTTCAGCCGCTGTGATTTTTGAGGAATAATATGGGAAATTTTTCCTCGAAAACTGGAAATTTTGAGTCATTTTGAGTCAATTTTGAGGAATTTTGAGGAATTTTGAGTCAAAAATGGGCGCCGTGACGTCACAAATCCAAGATGGCGGTCGGCTCCACAGGCTTCGCAACCTGAATCCTGTCCCAGCTTCCCCTATTATATACTACTGGTAAGAATGCTATGACTCTAAGAGACTATGAGACTACAATTCTACGAGTGTACAAGACTCCTCCAACTACCTTCAAGTTTTCAAAGCTCCAACTACTTCAGAAGCATTATGTTATTAGATTACATGACTGCTTGTTTACATAGCTACAAGGCAACGAGGCTACTTGGCTACGTAGCTACAAGTATACGAGGCTCCAAGACATCATGACTACGCGACTACGAGCCATGAGGTAACGAGACTACGTGACTACGGGTATTCAAGCTTACGAGACTGCGACGCTACAGAGCTACGAAGCTTCTAGAACATAAGTTTACGAGACTGCGAGAATACAGGACTACAAGTCTACACGAGTTCTTGACTACGAAGCTACAAGTCTACATGGCTCCAATTGCGGCATCTGTCTTCGGCTGAATTTTCTCTTTGGCTCCAACTGCTACAGCAGCATTATGTTATAATAGTACAAGGATACTTGACTACGAAGCTACACATCTACAAAGCTCCAATAATCGCATCTGTCTTCGTCGGCATTTTCTCTTTTGCTCCCACTGCTCCAACAGCATTATGTTATATGATTCCATGGATACTTTGTTACGTAGCTACAGGTCTACGAGGTTCCAATGCATCATGTTTACGAAGCTTCCAGGACACGAGGCTACATGGCTACAAGACTACATGACTCTAACTGATTACAATAGCACCACTCAGTGGTGAGAGTTAGGTTATCTAAAGCAAAGCAAATTGATGCAAGTAGTTCTGACTGTCATCAACAGATGTAGCCACGTGTTGCTTGCAGGTAAATATTAATTAGTTATTTTATGTGGGATGCGGGATGCTCACTAACGATCGCAAAAGAAGGTATGCTTCGCTAGACACCAAGGAGAAGGAAGTTCGTCTTAAATGTTAATGCTTCGCTGATGTTTCATGGCATATTATTTCACTGAGTAATGGTTGTTTATTTCTATAATTCCACCTGGTAAAATTATTGCAAATTTCAATTTTTTAGCAGAAGTTCACTAATTAAAAGTAACTCTAAAAAATGACATGACTCATTAAGTAAATATCCTTTTATGCAGAGATGGATTTCACACAAAGAATCAGCAGCACTCGGAGAAAATCATTAGATGTCTAGCCACGAATAACCATAAGCACTTGGAGAAAACCATCAAATTATTAACAAGAATAATCAGGAGCACACGGAGAAAAACATAATGAGAAGAATAATTAGGAGCACACGGAGAAAACCATACACATATTAAAAAGAATATTCATGAGCAAACATAATAACAATAATAATTGGGAGCACACGGAGAAAACCACCACACGTTTTCTTTGATATCATAAAATTACAGGGAAAAAATATTTAATAAATATCAAATAAATAATAAATTTTTTTAAAAATAATACAAAAATACATAAAATTCTGGCTTGTACAAGAACTCTATCTTTGTTCAACAATGCGTAAATTGCGTGAATATTACGTGTTCGTTCCGTTTTCTGTGTGTACTGTGTGTACGTTCCGTTTCCTGTGTGTACTGTGTGTACATTCAGTTTCCTGTGTGTACTGTCGGTACGTTCCGTTTCCTGTGTGTACTGTGTGTACCTTCCGTTTCCTGTGTGTACTGTGTGTACGTTCCGTTTCCTGTGTGTACTGTGTGTACGTTCCGTTTCCTGTGTGTACTGTGTGTGTTCGTTCCGTTTCCTGTGTGTACTGTGTGTACGTTCCGTTTACTGTGTGTACGTTCCGTTTCCTGTGTGTACGTTCCGTTTCCTGTGTGTACGTTCTGTTCCCTGTGTGTACGTTCCGTTTCCTGTGTGTAGTGTGTGTACGTTCCGTTTTCTGTGTGTACATTCCGTTTCCGGTGAGTACTGTGTGTACGTTCCGTTTCCTGTGTGTACTGTGTGTACATTCAGTTTCCTGTGTGTACTGTGTGTACGTTCCGTTTCCTGTGTGTTTATTGTGTGTACGTTCCGTTTCCTGTGTGTACTGTGTGTACGTTCCGTTTCCTGTATGTGTACTGTGTGTACGTTCCGTTTCCTGTGTGTGTTCTGTGTGTACGTTCCGTTTCCTGTGTGTGTACTGTTTGTACGTTCCGTATCCTGTGTGTGTTCTGTGTGTACTTTCCGTTTCCTGTGTGTGTACTGTGTGTACGTTCCGTTTCCTGTGTGTACGTTCCGTTTCCTGTGTGTACGTACCGTTTCCTGTGTGTACTGTGTGTACGTTCCGTTTCCTGTGTGTACTGTGTGTCTGTTCCGTTTCCTGTATGTACTGTGTGTACGTTCCGTTTCCTGTGTGTACTGTGTGTGTACGTTCCGTTTCCTGTGTGTACTGTGTGTACGTTCCGTTTCCTGTGTGTGTACTGTGTGTACGTTCCGTTTCCTGTGTGTGTACTGTGTGTACGTTCCGTTTCCTGTGTGTGTACTGTGTGTACGTTCCGTTTCCTGTGTGTGTACTGCTTGTACGTTCCGTTTCCTGTGTGTACTGTGTGTACGTTCCGTTTCCTGCGTGTACTGTGTGTACGTTCCGTTTCCTGTGTGTACTGTGTGATCATTACATTTATTGCATGTGAATTGCATGTATTGTGCGTACATTGCGTACATTACGTGTTGGAGCTGATGGAGCTGTTGGAGCACTTGCAGCTAATGGTCAATAGAAGCATAGGAGCAATATGTAATTGGATCTGATGATGTGAATTGTAGCTCTTGGAGCCTGGCGTACATTGGAGAGATCGATTTTTTTTTCTTAATCAAATGATCCTCTTTTTTAATTTGTAGATTTGACTATACTATTATTGTAAATGGTTCTTGATTTGACTAGCGTATTAATCCATACGGTGCATGTATATAAGCGAGTCATAGACAGCAGGACGCTCAGTTTGTTACTGACGTCGGCGGTGTAAGGATCACCTAGTTTGTTTCTTCTGGTGCATAAGTCGTGTCAATTAGCTGTTCTTGAGACCTCGATGGCATCTTTACCGTCTTTAACGTCGAACTCGGAGGTTGTACCATCGTCTACGGGAACCTTGACGACAGCTACGATGGAGAAGGTGCAGATCCCGTTGGCAACTACGACGTCAACATTAGAGGAGATTTCAACAGATGTGATACCATCATCATCCGAAGTTTCATCGTCAGCAATGGATTCTTCCACTAATGAAAAGCGTACATTGCGTCAGTGCAAATACTGTGACGCATCATTTACTATTACTTTAAATGCTCGCAGACATGAAAGAAGCAGTTGATCTAATAATGTTAAAAGAATACAATTTCAGTGCAATAAGTGCAAAAAACTATTTTCACGTTTTGATAGCTTACATCTTCATTATCAAAAATGCTCCGGGAAGTATAATGAACATGGTTATGGTTTTGACTCGTGTGTTGTACCAGAAAATGAGAATATATAAGTGGGACCCTGGTGATATGAACTTCAGTCCGTCTCTGGCTGCGGTGATGAACGGATCGGATAGACATTTAAAGTCATGTAAAAGGCTTAGTCCGTTCAATAAGAAGACTGTTTGAATCGAGGAATCCACAAGACTTTAGTAATATGTCTGTGTTTTTTTTGTACTTGTAGTAGTGTAGTGTGTATGTAATAAAAGTATTTTTAAAAGAACTTGCGATGTTTTTACTATCTCAAACCTGTCACTTTTGTGGTATTTTTTTTAAAATTACAGTTGTTTTGTATCGTCCAGGGATCGAACCAATGACAGGAATCCATCGAATCAATATGTAAATTAATGAGAGATTTATGGATTAATTTTGGAACTTTTCCCGAATTTCTAGCTAAATAATTACGGATTTCCAAGATGGCGTCCAAATTTTAAGATGGCGGGCACCTTAGTAATAATAAATGATTACTGCACTCTAGCGGATAAGAACTAAACTAACATGGTGTCTGCGCACTCTCGCCGACGGTACAATGATAATGGCTACCAGCAGACGAAGACAAGATGGTGGACATGACGTCATACTAGGTGACGATATATATGCTTTAAAAAAAAGTGGTGGGAGTCAGTATGCCAGCACCCACCGCGGGGGAAGGATCGGTCGTCATTTTTATTTTTTTGCACTCGTCGGGTTCGAACCGAGGACTCCAAGCTCCGTGTCGTTAATGTAGCTATGTTTTAAAAAAAATTTATTAAAATTTTATTAAATTGATTTTTTTTATGAATTTGAAAATTTTTTTCATTAAAATCGGATAATAAAAAAGTTAAAGATGGCGACCGTAAGGGAAATTGCAATGGTGACGTCATAATTTAAAATGGCGGATAACACAATGCCGGAAGGTTCGAGAAAACAAAATAACGTCATCCAAGATGGTGGATCTAAAATGGCCATCGGGGTCAAGGTCATGGTCACATCCTGATAGAGGCTTAACTGAGGCTTGAGTAAAGGATGCTGAAGCCTCTTCTAGGACATTTCTAGCCGCTGGGATTTTTACGGAATAAAACGGGAAATTTTCCCTCTAAACGGGAATTTTTCCCTCGAAAATGGGAAATTTTCCCTGGAAAACGGGAAATTTTTTCTTAAAACGGGAATTTTCTTGTCATTTTGAGTCATTTTTGAGAAATTTTGTGTAATTTTTGCCGCCGTGACGTCACAAATCCAAGATGGCGGACACCGGCTCCGTCTCTACGCCCCTGGACCCTGCGCCAGCTCCGGCTATTATATACTACTCATAATATTTTGGATTCCAAAAAATAATGGCTTTTTTTCTCGGTACCAAATTTTTAACCAAGACTGAGTTCTCGTAACAAAAATTCTAACTTAAGATGTAAAGATGCAAAGAGTAATAATGAAACCATTCCAGCAATCGAGACCAAATCAAGAAAAATACTATTTAAATCATTTGGAGCCAAATGCAGACGGAACCATTTTAGCCATACAGAGCCAATTGCAGTTTGAGGTTTTATAGCCAGATGCTTCCGTATCCTACTATGGGATCGTATGCTACTGATAGGGTCGTTTTCTACGGTATCATGCTATTGTGTCCTACTGATAACAATCGTATTCTACCTTGTTGAATGTTGATTCGAATTTGCGTCCTGTTTGTTAAATGTACATGTAGTTTTAACAAATATTTAAAGGTTCAAAACCTATTAGTTTTGCAGAAAGCGTAAAACATTTTAACGTTATCTCGGTCTTATATAAATGTTTAGTTGGTCAGTTTGATTGTAATATATTATATCCGTATTGTATGTCTGACAGTACGGAGACTCTTGTTTTGTGTGCTGGTAATAGTTCATATTTGTTTGAAAGATATAAGAAATATTAACGAAGAATGCGTCGTCGTCAGAATTCGCTTGGCCTATAAGCCTGAAATTGTGCATAGCCTGTTTAAAATGAATTTCAAGTTTCGAAAGAGTTTTTCTCGTGGTTTGGGTACACTTGGCCTATACTCATGTATTTGGCACTCATGTAG
This sequence comes from Bacillus rossius redtenbacheri, assembly GCF_032445375.1. Lineage (NCBI taxonomy): Eukaryota > Metazoa > Arthropoda > Insecta > Phasmatodea > Bacillidae > Bacillus > Bacillus rossius. The sequence goes on from NC_086335.1 coordinate 13,728,932, forward strand.
TCAAAAGATGCACAGAATATTGCAACCATTGTAGGCATAGTGATAACATATTTATTTAGTCGGACATTTTTTCTGTATAAAATAAATTTTCCTAGTAATAATAATTAATAAAGAGGACGAAATTTTATGAAAAAATCATTTATTTAATTATTTAGTAATTATATATTTCACACCACCAGAACAAGAGTATCGTAACTCAAAATGTTTACGTTTTGTGTTATATACACAGGTGAATTCTAGTTATTTCATATCTATATTATGCAAGGGTATCGCAGGTCCGAACTTAGATGTCCTGCTATTATGGTAAAAATTGTTTAGCATTGTGACAAATATCTAATACTATAAATGGAAGACTATCTCATTTTGTTGACTTACGATGCTTTTGCATTTTTACTTTTAAAAATATTTATGCAAGAAGATTGCATGTCTAAATACGATAGTCTAGCTCTTTTCTAAATAGTTTAGTCATTCTTTTCTTAAATGCATGGAGATCATAAAGAGGATACCTATTAGTGAAAATCATGCCTTATATATGTATAATATTTTTACTTGTGCTTTGGAAAATTATATTTTCTTTATAGTCAACGTTCAGCCTGAATTTCTTTAGTCTGAGGTTGTGATGTTCTGCTAAGTTTGGTGGAAGATGATGTTTTCGTGTGAGTTTTGAGTTATTTACTTTCTACAGATGGAAAATGATATCCAGGGGACAGCACTTAGTAGATCTTGCTTTGCCACAAATTAATAAAACGTTTACGGAACCATCTTTCACATAAAGTGAAGTAGAAATAAATAAGCAACTTCAACTTCAACTTCAAAGCAATAGAACAACAACTTACCAGTCTGAGACCAAAGATGGCATTTCAACTGCCAACGAAGAAATGAAACAAAGTGAAATAAATGTATGTAATGTAAATATTGTGAAAAGATTTTTTTGTTTAAAAAATGTTTGAGATTTAAAACTGTTTCATTTTTCGCAAATAATTTATTAGTTGTGTAGTTAGTTCATGAGTCTTATTGTTATATTTTTAATGTCGGTATAGTGATATTATAGTACTAATATTGTTTAGTGGAACACTTCATTTAATTTTATTTGATTTAACTTACACTATTACTGCTAAGTAATTTTATGTATTTCAGGATGCCAACACAGAACAACAGGAAGAATGCCTTACAATGCAGCATTATCTCCCTGCAAATGAAGACTATAATTGTTTTACGAGTGATGGCAACATTATTGAGGATATAGTGTCTACTACGAAGAAAATAGTGGAGGCTAATTATGATTGTCAAGTTACAAATTTGGAAAACATTATTAAATACAGCCTTGACCGGGCACATGGACACACTTTTAATACTGCAGAGGTAATAACCAATATTTTTACTTACCAAATTCAAACTACATTAATTCTGTAAAATATAGGTACAAACTCCTAACAGTAATCCTACATTTTATAGACAGCAGTACCCTATGCTTATTAAGTTAAAATTTTATTTTAAATTGTTGTTCCTGTTTGTTCATTTAGAACTCAAGTGAAGGTGAAGATACATAATATGATTACGACAGTGATAAAGACCCAGAGTGGATTCCTGAAGTAGATACTCCAAAAAAATCACTTGACACTAATGAGAATTCAACCAATATTGTTGAAGATAACGGAAGAGATGACCACTGTAAAACCACTACTGATGGCATTCATTATGAACGAGCTAATGAAAAAAATTGTCCACAAGAATGAGAATGAACTAGGTTTATAATTTAATGTTAGTAACCAGTGTAATAAGATTAGTTTTATTTTGTTTTGTATGGTATCTGTTAAGAATTTAAGTTAGACACTGAATTAAACACTACAGCTTTACATTAATAAAACAATGGTTGTAATGTTATGACTTCGGTAGAATGCTATAGTATGATATAGAGTGGCCTAACTTGAATGTGATTAACATACAACAAGCAAACCAGAACAAATTTCTTATTTATTAATGGATTCAGATAACTCTCTTATTCTATTGCAGTGCAGAAAGGCCGCAAGAGAGTGGCGAAACCAGATGAATGGGAACGAAATATAAAGAAATCCAAGCTTAATAAGGCTTAGCACACGTGAACACCAGTTAGTTAGTGTACTTCTGATTCACTAAAAATAAAAAAAAATAAACACAAATTAAAAAAAAACTATTTCAAAACAAATTAATATGCACTAAAAAGTAAAAAAAAATAATTGCGTATTCTTCTACACCTTAATAATTAATTGACTTTTTCTACTCATCGATTATTATGATAATATAATGTAGTTACAATAATTGTTATTTTTGGAGTCGGTGTCAGCCAAGGAAACTCTACAATATATCTAGTAATAATAATACGATAATACTTTAAGATATATTTTTTTTACAAATTAAATTTTATTCAAACAACAATATACTGTGAGTACTGTGACAGAATACCAATACCTAATTAAACCCATTTAAAAATTAATTTTTTTACGATAATATACTGTGACAATATCTGTAACCTTGAAACGACATAAATACCAATACTAAATTAAACCAACAAACGAACTTTAATACGACACTATGCTAAGACATAATGTAGCAAATGGTGATACGAAAATATAGCCAATATTAAACACAAGGACTTACCATAAGAAGGACGGTGTAGAGATAGAACGAGACAAGAATCTGAAACGGTGCGTATGCAAGTGACTCATATCGCTTGTTTCACTTGACTGGCGCGGTGATTGCCCGGCTCGTCCACTTGACCGCTCCCCTCCCGCTAAGGCTCCACCCACGCCACACGCCTCGGCACCGCTCTCGCCTCTCGCCTAGTCAAGTTGCGCGTGCGACACAAGCACATCTCACATATAACTATGTACCTACATTGGCTGACACCAACTCCAAAAATAACATAATAGTATTTTTTGTTTTTATTTTAAATTTATTATTATTATTTTTTTGTATTTTTATGATATCAAAGAAAACTTTTGGTGGTTTCTCCGTGTGCTTCCGATTATTCTTGTCAATATTATTGTGGTTTTCTCCGTGTGCTCCTGATTATTCTTAACAATATTTTGATGGTTTTCTCTGAGTGCTTCTGATTATTCCTGACTAGACATCTGATGGTTTTCTCCAAGTGCTTCTGATTATTCCTGACTAGACATCTTATGGTTTTCTCCGAGTGCTTCTAGTTACAGATGAGGAATTGATCTCTGCATGAAAGAATTTTTTTACTTAATGAGGCATGTCATTTTATTCAAGGTTTCATTTAATTAGTGAATTTCTGCTACTTAATCAACACTTGTAATATTTTTATCAGGTGGAAATTAAAAAAAAAATATCATTACTCAGTCAAATAAAAATAATCTCTGAGAAATCTAAAAAGCACTAACAGGAAGGACGAACTTCCTTCTCCTTGGAGTCTAGCGAAGCCATCCTTTTGCGATCGTTAGTGAGCATCCCGCATCCCGCATAAAAAAACTAAATATTATTTACCTGCAAGCAACATGTGGCGACATCTGTTGTTGAAAAGCAGAACTACATGCATCAAGTACCTTTGCATGAGATATATTAATTCTCGCTGATGAAATATGAAAAAAAAAATTATATTTAAGTAATGGATCTAATTTAAAACACTCAATTGGTATCTGGCATTAGTCTCAGTAACTAATATGAATTCCGATTTGGGATCTGACGCTGTATCGATAAAACATAGGTGTAAGTTTTGCAGCAAAGAGTTTTTCTAGAGAAAGAATAAAAGACAACACGAGAAGAATGACTGTATTAATAATTCTCCACGCAATATGATAAGTTGTGTTCGATGTAGAAAGTCGTTTACGTGGATAGAGAGCTTAAAAAGACATGGCAGAACTTGTAACGCCAAACCTGCGTACAAGCTAGAGGACAACGATGAATCTACTAGACTAAGGAAGAGTGATCTGCATTACGACAATAAGTTTCCTGGCTCTTCCGATCTCAACAAAGAACTTAAATTGAAGGAGTATGATGATTTATGGAAGAATGAAGACAATGGAAGAATCTTTAACGTGAAAAGTGAGAATATATCCCAGCCGAATTCAAGTAGATCTTTCCTGCTTTGTAAAAAAATTGATCGACTCCTAAAAAGGAAGCATGAAGACGATGAAGACACTTCGACATCATCAATATCAAATTCTTACGGTAATCTGGGTGAAGACGATTCCTTCTACGGTGATTGTTACAGTGACTCTGAGGCTGTTGACAAAGACATAGACTGTGATGAAGCACCTAAAGCTGACAAGATCGAAGAATGTGGTGTTTTCCTGAGACCGAAACGATGGAAACGTCGTGGTATATTAAATAAATTTGATCAAGATTATGATAATCACTGTCTCAAAAATGAAAGTTACCCTGAGGTTGGTGGTAAAACAGAAGACACCAGAGATCGTAATATTTAATAAAAATGTGCAAGGATGATGGTGGTAGAAGAGAATGATTACACATCAAGGAAAGATCCAAACATATTGTTTGATCAGCTAAGACTTCTACATGTCTCGCTTTGTGCAGGAAACTATTCATGCATCGAAGAAATATCCTTCATACTCAAAGAACTGAGGAAAGCTGGCTACATACAATAATCGCTTGTTTTACTTGCATTTGTATAATGTAAAGAAATAATATAAATAATGTAAATTATAAAAATTTAATGTTTGTATTTCTTGTATTCTGATTTCTAACTAAGATTTAATTCTCGTAATTTGCGCTTCATTTTTGCCTTTTTGTTGATGGACCTTCCAAATGTGATTCATTTTTTGATGGTGCTTCCAAAATGTGCTGCCTTTATGATGGTGCATCCAAAATGTACTGCCTTTTTAATTATGGTGCTTCCAAATGTTCTGCAATTTTTGTTGATGGTGCTTCCAATTGTGCTTCCTTTTTTGAGGGTGCTTCCAAATGTGCTGCCTTTTTGTTGATGGTGCTTCCAAAATATGCTTCCTTTTGTTGATGGTGCTTCCAAATGTGCTTCCTTTTTTGATGGTGCTTCCAAATGTGCTGCCTTTTTTGATGGTGCTTCCGAAATGTGCTTCCTTTTTGTTGATGGTGCTTCCGAAATGTGCTTTCTTTTTTGATTTTGCTTCCAAATGTGCTTCCTTTTTGTTGATGGTGCTTCCAATTGTGCTTCCTTTTTGACGTGACAACGTCTAGTAAATCGATGAACGCTGGCTGCATGCACGAAATTGTCCCACTACGGATGTCCCACTACGGATGTCCCACTACGGGTGTGTTTATGCATGCGTGGCAACTCTCTGGTATGTTGCGGACAGTACAGAGAACTCGGCCGGCACGAGGTTCGAGGTTATTGTTGTGCACCGCGCCACGGGAGTATATTCGCAAGTAAATGACGTTCTTTCAAGTACGTATTATTTTAATTACTAGTGTAAATCAGTATATTTAAACAGTGTTGTATGAGTATTGTTTTAGCTGTGTAACTAAATATTTATTGCTGGTATGATACTTTTTATGCTTTAGTTTGACATTGGTAATTATTTGTCATGAGTTATTATTTGGTCAACTAAATCACACACCGTATTATAGTTATGAGCCCAAGAGCGTGTAAATATTTCGAGTCAAACAGAGAATATGCTAGTTAAAAGAAATTCAAACAAATATCGTGCGTGGAATATTATTAATCTATAACATCTGAAACAAATATTCTCAATATGGCCTCGTGGCTGTGCGGTTAGCGACTCTGACTACCATTCGATAGGTTGACGGATTAAATCCCGGCGGTTCAAGTTTTTTTTCGTACTTGTAAAAATAAATACGGCTCGCACGACACTTCAAAAGTAATAAATATATTTGAATTAATTAGTGCAAATAAAAGTAAATTTATTAATTAAATTGTAGATTTCATTTCCTTCCTTTTTTGTATCCATACAAAATAGTGATAATTCAATAAAAATTATTCAATTTTATTTATAAAACTATGCAGAGATAGTTTTTATCATACAAAAGATAGAAAAATTTCAAAAAAAAATTCTTCCTCAGAGAATATTATATTTTTAATGCCTAAATGGATTGGTTGCAAAAACCTATTACGACTCAGTCTCAGGCCGAATATAATTTTTTTTCTTCTGGATCAATCATTTCATCAATGTTTTCTTATGACGTTGTCACGTTAAACTATCGTCTGTAAACCGACTTTACAGACAACAAATTTTTTGATGGTGCTTACAAATGTGCTTCCTTTTTTTTATGGTGCTTCCAAAATGTGCTTCTTTTTTTTTATGTTGCTTCCAAATGTGCTGCCTTTTTGTTTTGGTGCTTCCAATTGTGCTTCCTTTTTTGATGGTGCTTCCAAATGTGCTGCCGTTTTGATTACGGTGCTTCCAAATGTGCTGCCTTTATTGTTTATGGTGCTTCCAAACGTGCTGCCTTTTTTGTTGATGGTGCTTCCAAATGTGCTTCATTTTTTGTTAATGATGCTTCCTTTTTGATTTGATTCTTGGTCCTCTTGTAAACGTAAAAAACATGATCCGTTGGTTCAATTGAATATAATTAGCTGACGATGAGGAAGGTCGTGAGGTTCGGAAATAACTGGTCTATACGTCTGACATTGATTATGACCCGGTCTCTCGGTCCGAAGACGCTTGGTCTATCTAATCTTAATATATATAAATCTCGTGTCACAATGTTTGTCCTCAATGGACTCCTAAACCACTTAACCGATTATAATAAAATTCGCACACCATGTGCAGTTCGATCCAACTTGAGAGATAGGATAGTTTAAATCTCAAATTATAGTCGCAATTTTAATTTATTGCGATTTATAAAAGCGAAATACCACTCACTGACTCACTCATCACGAGATCTCTAAAACTATAAACCCAATTGACTTGAAATTTAGCATAATTATTCATTTTGTGATGTAGACGCTCACTAAGAACGGATTCTGCGGAAATCCGATCTCAAAGGAGAGTTTCGGAGGGGGGAGGGGGGGGGGGGGTAATATATCAAAATTTCCATTTTTTGGTAGGAAATCACCATGGCAACGGCTGTTGCTTTGTTGATGCTTCATTCGTCTCTATGACAACGACTATTTCATTGTTAGTGCAGTCCTCATCACCGTTGAAATTTAGCTGGTATCTAAATATCAAAAATTACCCTTTTTTTTCAAGTATTTATATTTTACAGACTTGAAACTTCACAGTAATGTTCCATATGTTACGCAGGATGACATTTTCCGAAAATTAGATCCCATGGGTGGTTAAAACAAGGCAACAGGATTTTGCATTGTTCATGCCTTCTGCGTCTCCATGGCAACAGGCATCGCGCGGCAGTGGCGTACCCACAAGGAGGGGCAAGTATAATGAGCGGCGCAAGCGTGATCTGCCTGTAGACTGCCGTAGCGAAGTACGGGTACATCAGTTGTACGTTGCGTGCACGAGTCGGGAAACCATCGGTGCTATTCATTTTCTCTCCGGTACATTATACAGCATTGTAATAAATTTTCACTGATTTTTTTATTATTTACCATTACTGTAAATGGGTGATGTGGCTTAATTTTTTTCCATTAGTTTAGCCGTGCGAAGCCGGGTCGGGCAGCTAGTCTAAATATATATAAATCTCGTGTCACAATGTTTGTCCTCAATGGACTCCTAAACCACTTAACCGATTATAATAAAATTCGCACACCATGTGCAGTTCGATCCAACTTGAGAGATAGGATAGTTTAAATATCAAATTATAGTCGCAATTTTAATTTATTGCTATTTATTTGTCTTTTATTATTTGACAGTCACAATTATCTGTTAACTCCAAATGATTTTAACAGATGTCGATACCTTTCGACTGGGTTGAGTAAGTAATCAATAGATGGCGCTGCTATGGTAAATCTACGAACGTGTCATATAAGCTACATTTTAACAGCATAATTACCACGTGTTGTTGACGCTATAAAATTAATTAAATCTAAATATATATAAATCTCGTGTCACAATGTTTGTCCTCAATGGACTCCTAAACCAATTAACCGATTATAATAAAATTCGCACACCATGTGCAGTTCGATCCAACTTGAGAGATAGGATAGTTTAAATCTCAAATTATAGTCGCAATTTTAATTTATTGCTATTTATTTGTCTGTTATTATTTGACAGTCACAATTATCTGTTAACTCCAAATGATTCTAACAGATGTCGATACCTTTCGACTGGGTTGAGTACGTAATCAATAGATGGCGCTGCTATGGTAAATCTACGAACGTGTCATATAAGCTACATTTTAACAGCATAATTACCACGTGTTGTTGACGCTATAAAATTAATTAAATTTATTTTGTAGTGAACGAAATACCGTTTAATTCAATTATTTCCACTTTTTAAATTTTTGGTGTTAGCATGTTACTTAGACTGAAATGTAAATTGAATTCATATTATAATGAAGATAATACAGTGAAATTAATCCTGTTTTTTACTTATTTGTGCTTCATTGATCAAAACTTTATAATTTAATTTGAATATATGTATGTAAGTATTATCACATAATTATAAAATTTAATTAAAATGTCATTGCAAAAATTATACACAATTTCCTACACTTTTTCAATAGTTGTACAAATATTTTTTTTATTGTTTTTATTTAACCTCTATTAAAAAATATTTAGCACTTATTATTTCAGTGTGCTATGATAACAAGTTTTTCAGATTTTTTTTCTTATATTTAAACGATTAAATTAGTATTTCAATTCTTATTGAAATTATTATTTAAACTCTATAATTTAAATATGTACATGTCAGTATTATCACATAATTATAAAAGTTAATTAGAATGATTTTCAATTTTTTTTTCAAATATTTAAACGATTAATTTATTATTTTCAGTCAAATGCCATGGAAAAAATCTAACCTCAACAACGCGAGCACCAGAGAGGCACGATGCAAACATATTAAAAGAGCCCATCAGTTATATGTATGTAAGTATTATCACATAATTATAAAATTTAATTAAAATGTTAATACAAAAATGATACACAATTTCCTACACTTTTTCAATAGTTGTACAAATAGTTTTTTTATTGTTTTTATTTAACCTCTATTAAAAAATATTTAGCACCTTTAACTCCAAATGATTCTAACAGATGTCGATACCTTTCGACTGGGTTGAGTAAGTAATCAATAGATGGCGCTGCTATGGTAAATCTACGAACGTGTCATATAAGCTACATTTTAACAGCATAATTACCACGTGTTGTTGACGCTATAAAATTAATTAAATTTATTTTGTAGTGAACGAAATACCGTATAATTCAATTATTTCCACTTTTTAAATTTTTGGTGTTAGCATGTTACTTAGACTGAAGTGTAAATTGAATTCATATTATAATGAAGATAATACAGTGAAATTAATCCTGTTTTTTACTTATTTGTGCTTCATTGATCAAAACTTTATAATTTAATTTGAATATATGTATGTAAGTATTATCACATAATTATAAAATTTAATTAAAATGTCAAAGCAAAAATGATACACAATTTCCTACACTTTTTCAATAGTTGTACAAATATTTTTTTTATTGTTTTTATTTAACCTCTATTAAAAAAATATTTAGCACTTATTATATCAATGTGCTATGATAACAAGTTTTTCAGATTTTTTTTCTTATATTTAAAAGATTAAATTAGTATTTCAATTCTTATTGAAATTATTATTTAAACTCTATAATTTAAATATGTACATGTCAGTATTATCACATAATTATAAAAGTAATTAGAATGATTTTCAATTTTTTTTTCAAATATTTAAACGATTAATTTATTATTTTCATTCAAATGCCATGGAAAAAATCTAACCTCAACAACGCGAGCACCAGAGAGGCACGACGCAAACGTATTAAAAGAGCCCATCAGTTATATGTATGTAAGTATTATCACATAATTATAAAATTTAATTAAAATGTTAATACAAAAATGATACACAATTTCCTACACTTTTTCAATAGTTGTACAAATATTTTTTATTGTTTTTATTTAACCTCTATTAAAAAATATTTAGCACTTATTATTTCAATGTGCTATGATAACAAGTTTTTCAGATTTTTTTTTCTTATATTTAAACGATTAAATTAGTATTTCAATTCTTATTGAAATTATTATTTAAACTCTATAATTTAAATATGTACATGTCAGTATTATCACATAATTATAAAAGTTAATTAGAATGATTTTCAATTTTTTTTTCAAATATTTAAACGATTAATTTATTATTTTCAGTCAAATGCCATGGAAAAAATCTAACCTCAACAACGCGAGCACCAGAGAGGCACGACGCAAACGTATTAAAAGAGCCCATCAGTTGGCAGAACAAATTGAATCAAGAAATCCAGCTCAAAGAATCAGGACAGCAGAAGGTCATGCACAAGAATCTCAAGAACAGTGTAACGAACGTCTTCAAGAGAATATCATAAGAACAAGAGCAGCAGGAGAACGAGACATAGCCACAGTAGGAGCACAGGAACAATAATTTCAATTTATACATGTAAGTAATATCACATAGTTTTATAAAAGTTAATTAATATATCAATGAGAAAATGGCACAAAGCTCCCCACACTTTTTCAATAATTGTACAAACATTTTTATATTATTTTTATTTAACCTCCATTGAAAGTTATTTTGCACTTTTTATTTCAATGTGCTATGATAACATGTTTTTCAGTTCCTCTTTCTATTATTTAAACGTTTAAATTATTATTTTCAGTCAAATGCCACCGAAAAAATCTAACCTCAACAACGCGAGCAGCAAAGGGTCACGACGCAAACGTGTTGAAAGAGCTCAGCAATTACCAGAACAAATCGAAACAAGAAATGCAGCTCAAAGAATCAGGACTGCAGAAAGTCGTGCACAAGAATCTCAAGAACAGCGTGACGAACGTCTGAAACAGAATATTACGAGAACAAGAGCGGCACGAAAACGAAACATAGCTACAGTACGAGTTCTAGATCGACAAAGGCAACGGATCAGCCGCTCATTAACACGTGCATCATTCGTTCGGCTTGCCTTTGAATATGCACCAGATATTAACTACTCAGCGCATTCAAAAATTGCTATCGGTGGAATGGAAAAAGTATGTCAATATTGTCAGGCATTGAAATTTCGGAATGAAGCAGCCGGCATGTGCTGCGCATCAGGAAAAGTTGTGCTGTCACCTCTACCCGCTCCGCCGGAGCCTTTATTATCCCTTCTTACTGGCAATTCAGATGATTCCAAATTATTTTTGCGTAAGATACGCAAATTTAATACTTGCTTCCAAATGACGTCATTTGGGGCAACTAAAATTTGCGATCGTGCATCCGATGGACGTAATTTTGAAACTACATTCAAAATTCAAGGCCAGGTGTACCATAAAATCGGATCACTGATGCCAATGCCTGATAACAATCCGAAATTTCTTCAAATTTATTTTATGGGCGATTGTGAAGAGCACGCGACGACTCGGTGCCTGTATAATTTTATTGAACAAGCAGAGGAAAGAGAAATTGTGATATTATTGGAAAATTTTTTAGAAGATCACAATCAACTAATTCAATTGATCAAAAGAGTTTCGCCACGACTGCAAAATGACAATTATCAAATCGTCATAAAAGCCGACAAAGTACCATTAGGTGAACATGCTGGTAGATTCAACGCTCCAACTGTTGATGAGGTTGCTGTTATCATGGTTGGTGATCCAGTTGACAAAAGATCTATAAAAATTACACGGCGAGACAACACTGTCAGTACGATTTCGGATCTACACCGTTCATATGACGCACTACAATATCCATTGATATTTTGGCAAGGACAAGATGAATATCACCTTAATATCAAACAGTATGATCCAAATACCGGTAAGTTTGACAATTATCTATTTACTTTCTTACTGTATGTATAGATTTTAATTTCGTATTGTATTTTATTTTTTATTTTTTTAGGTGATTACAGAAATAATAAAGTTAGCTCAATGAACTACTACACCGAATAATGGTTAGACAACATCAAGACAATTATATCCTTCGATATCGTCAGCTGTTCCATTAATACATTGTTGATATGTATGCTAAGGTCGAAAGCGAACGCTTGCGATTCCTTCGATTCAACCAGGCAAAACTACGATCGGAAGAATATATTCACTTACGAGATGCTGTTGCTGGAAACATCGATGGAAATTTAAATCCCAATGACATCGGTAATGCTTTCATTTTACCTTCAAGCTACATCGGCAGTCCACGGAACATGCAGGAATACATACAAGATGCGATGACTTACGTACGTCATTACGGCCGACCGGATTTATTTATTAGATTCACATGTAATCCGAATTGGGAAGAGATACAAACTTTACTATTGCCAGGACAACAAGCCATTCATCGTCATGATTTAACTGCACGTGTGTTTAAACAAAAATTGAAATCCTTAATTGATTTTATTGTTAAATATTCAATTTTTGGTATCACACGTTGTTGGCTGTATACGATAGAGTGGCAAAAGCGAGGTTTGCCTCATGCCCACATTTTGGTTTGGCTTAAAGATAGAATCCGTCCTGACGAAATCGATCAAATAATTTCAGCCGAAATTTCAGACCCATTAATTGATCAAGAATTATTTGTTATAGTCACCAAACACATGATCCATGGGCCATGCGGTGCTTTCAACATGACGTCACCATGCATGGAAAATGGAAAATGTAAAAAAAACTTCCCAAAGCCGCATACGAATGACACGATCACGGATATTGATGGTTATCCAATGTATCGCCGCAGAAGTACTGAGAATGGTGGCCACACATTTACAATGCGACTGCCGAACTTTCCAAATCAAGTTGAGTTTGATAATCAGTGGGTGGTACCATACTCACCACTACTTTCAAAAACTTACAAAGCTCATATCAATGTTGAGCTTTGCAGTTCTGTTAAATCAATTAAGTATATTTGTAAATATGTAAACAAAGGTAGTGATTTGGCCATATTTGAATTACAAAACATAAATAAAAATGACGAAATAGCACGATACCAAATGGGCAGATACATTAGCAGCAATGAAGCTATTTGGCATATTCTCAGCTTTCCCATCCACGAAAGAGATCCTGCTGTCCAACATCTGGCAATACATCTTGAAAACGGTCAACGTGTATACTTCACTGAAGAAAATGTTCTCCAAAGAGCGTTCGAAGCTCCGAAAACGACTCTAACTGAATTTTTTACATTGTGTCAAAAACCTGATGTTTTTGGCCAATTCGCGAAGACATTGGTGTATGGTGATGTTCCACGTTATTTCACATGGAACAAATCCAGTAAAAAATGGGAGCCACGGAAACAAGGAAAACCACATCCTTCCATTACAGGCATATTCAAAGCTAACACATTGGGGAGACTTTACACGGTACATCCAAAGCAACGTGAGTGCTTCTATTTATGTTTGTTATTAGTGAATGTTCCCGGACCAACGTCTTTTGAATTTTTACGAACAGTTAATGGTCGAGTATTCAATACATACCAGGATGCATGTCGTGAACTGCAATTGCTAGAAGACGATAACCATTGGGACTTAACACTTGCTGATGCTGCGTTGACATCAACACCGAATAACATTCGTCAGTTGTTTGCAATTATTTTGACGACATGTTATCCCTCGCAAGCACAAACTTTGTGGGAAAAATATAAAAATTGTATGACAGAAGACATCTTGCACCGAATTAGACAAACAAATCAATGCCAAAACATAGATTATACACCAGAGATGTACAATAAAGCATTGGTCTTGATCGAGGATTTATGTGTTCTTATTTCAAATTTACCACTTAATCATTATGGTATGCCATCACCTAATCGTCCAGCCACCGACTTAGTCAATACCGATTTACAACGAGAAAATCAATATGAACATGGAAGTTTAGCAACAATTATCATGAACAGTGAACCATTACTGACAGCAGAACAAAAAATTATTTATGATCGGATTATGCTGGCTGTTGCTGCTGAACAAGGCGGTTTTTTTTTCTTGGATGCACCCGGTGGAACCGGTAAGACATTTTTAATATCGTTGATTCTTGCCAAAATACGGTCGCAACAAAAAATCGCATTAGCAGTAGCATCGTCAGGAATTGCGGCTACTTTACTGGATGGTGGGCGAACAGCACATTCAACATTCAAGCTGCCATTGGACGTTCATAATAAACCAGATGCAATGTGTAACATCAAAAAGAATAGTGGAATAGCTGCAGTGTTGCGGAAGAGTTCTATAATAATTTGGGATGAGTGCACAATGGCACACAAATATTCACTTGAAGCATTAAACAGAACTATGCAAGATTTAAACAGCAATAATAAACTTTTCGGTGGTGCTATCTTACTTTTGTCTGGTTACTTCCGGCAGACCTTACCGGTTATACCTCGCTCTACTTTCGCGGATGAGATTAATGCATGTTTGAAACAATCATTCTTATGGCGAAGTGTTGAAACACTTCGATTGACCATAAATATGCGAGTACAATTGCAAAATGATCCATCAGCACAAATATTATCCGAACAACTACTAGATATTGGGAACGGTAAAATAGAACTGCAACCAAATACGCAATGCATTAAACTACCAGACAATTTTTGCACTGTTGTTCAGGATAAAAATGAATTGATTCAGAGTATTTTCCCGGATATACAGAATAATTATTTGAATCATGAATGGCTTAGTCAACGGGCGATTTTGGCAGCCAAAAACGTTGATGTTGACGAAATTAACTTCCAGATACAACAGTTGTTACCAGGCGATCTGATGTCTTTTAGATCAATCGATACTGTTGTTGATGAAAATGAAAGTGTAAATTTTCCGATTGAATTTTTAAATTCATTAGATATCCCTGGAATGCCACCACATAATCTTCGATTAAAGATTGGTTCCCCTATTGTTCTCCTCCATAATTTGAATCCACCTCAATTATGTAACGGTACGCGTTTGGTCATCAAAAAGATCACCGGAAACATTCTTGAAGCAACCATTTTGGCTGGGAAGTTTAAAGGAAAAGTGGTCCTGCTGCCACGTATTCCGATGATACCATCAGATTCTACCATACCCTTCAAAAGGCTACAGTTTCCAATTCGTTTAGCTTTCGCCATGTCTATAAATAAATCTCAAGGTCAAACAATGTCCATTTGTGGTTTAGATTTGGAAAATCCATGTTTTTCTCATGGGCAACTATATGTTGCGTGTTCACGTGTTGGGAAACCGTCGAATCTATTTGTGTTAGCTAAAGACAGGTTAACCAAAAACATTGTGCACCGATTGGTGTTAAATTAAATTGAAATTGAAAGTATTTATAATTCAAAATATAGATATTAATGTTTAAAAGTTTAAGACTGTCTGCCTTGCCTACCTCATTCATGAGTTTAAGCGTCACATGTTATTTACTGTATTATACTGTAATATACTTATATTTGTTATAAAATTAAATGGAAATATTAAATCTGATAAATTTTTATTTTGTACCTATTGATTTCTGCTTAATATCAAGTGTAAGAACATTTTAATTAATTGTGTTCAACGTACTTCCCCTTCTAATCTCAATCCAGTGAATTTGTATACCAACATCAACATTTTCGTCTTTGTTCGTAAATAATTTCATTGTACTAAAGGGTTATAGTAGTAGAAAGTCAAATAAGGAGATCACCATATTACACATTCTCTTATTGTTCCTCTTAGATTGTTTACTATAATGTAATATAACAAAAACTTTAGCCACAGCAACGCGTGGCCGGGTCAGCTAGTATGTATGTATGTATGTATGGCTTTGTACATGAACTGTTTAGAGGTTATTCAGACTATCGAAAAACTAGACTTTCATGTCAGGCTTATCGGCAATGTATTTAATTCGTCGAACATTGTCGTACATTGGCGTGTGTTTTTTTTTTTTTTTTGAAGAGAGAATGAATTTTAAACTCCGCGAAAAGTAATGGAAAAACAGAATATTAAATTTATTTAATATTTAGTTACACTTGTCACTGTTCAAGTATCGAATCGAGGGCAGGAATCCAGCGATTCAATATGTAAATTAATTAATATTTTTTTTTTTGATAGATTTTGGATTTTTTCCCGAATTTCTAGCTAAATAATTACACGATTTCAAGATGGCACCCAAATTTCAAGATGGCGTCGCACCTCGGTAATAAATGATTACTGCACTGTAGCGGGTTAGAATAAAATTATCCAGATGGAAATGTACTCTAAAAGACGAGTACACACACAAGATAGTGTACTCCAGCAGGTGGTAGCTCCTAGTAGCATGTACGTAACATAAAATGTTGGATCCATGATGGTCGACAAGGACAAAGTCAAATTTCAAGGTCAAGGTCAAATTTTAAGGTCAAGGTCACATTTTAAGGTCAAGGTCAAAGTTCAAGGTCAAGGTTCAAGGTCAAGATTCAAAGTCAAGATCAAAGTTCAATGTCAACAGTTGAGAACAAAGTATGGTGACCACATAATTATACTTACATGGTATCAGCACATTCTAGCGGACGAAAACAAGATGGTGGTCTCCAGCAGATAAAGACAAGATGGTGGACATGTCGTCATACCAGCTGATGATATATGTACCTTAGTATTGGTGGTGGTGGATCAGTCTGTAGGTGGCTTCTGTGGAGGAAAGATCTTTTGTTTTTTTGCTCTTAGCGGTTTCTAACCACGGACGGGAATCAAACTAATCAATCGGTATTCTAATAAGTAACTTTTTTTATAAATTTTGGAATTTTTCTCGTATCTCTAGCATTAAAATTACGGATTTTCACGATGGCTGCCGTCACGAAAAGTGCAACGGTGGTTTTAAGGAATTTTATTATTTAATTCGGTTGATTAATTTTTTTAATAGTTTTTTAATTTTTCCCGATTTTCTAACATAAAAATTACGGATTTTAAAGATGACGGCCATAACGATAATTGCAACAGTTACGTCTTAATACAAGATGGTGGTTCTGTCTGGAACAGGTGATGATATTATTACTTTAAATTTAAAAAAAATTACAAGTCCGAATATGAATGTTATTTTTATATATACCTTATTTAATTTTCAGTCTGGTAAATGTCTCGATGGCCGAGCGGTTATAGGCGTATGTTTTCCAACCTAGAGATCTATGCTGCGATGGTTCGAATCACAGCACTTCCAATGTATTTTGTATAAAAATTTAAATTTAATATGTCGATAAGGACCATTAAAGCTATGGTAGGTAATGAAACATCGACCTTATGTGATGAGACAGAGTGACGCTGGCGCTCTCTACGAACAAACAGCAGAAACAAACTCGACGGTATCCAAGATGGCGGCCTCCAGCAGAACAGAAAAAATCTATATGGCGACCGACGAAAATTTCATCATAATGAGTGGGGCCCTCGATTTCAATATGGCTGATCCAAAATGGACGCCGGGGTCAATGTCAAAGTCACGGTACTACTTGTTCCGTTACGCTGTGTCCCGTTACGGTCATCCACGATGGCTGCCGTGACGTCAGAGCTCGGTCATCCAAGATGGCTGCCGTGACGTCAGAGATGGACGTGACGTCAGAGCTCGGTCAGCTCCTCGCTCCTCGTCCCGGACCCGTGTCCCAGTATGCCCTATTATATACTATAATCAGACAAGTTACAAAAGAACCTTGGATGAGCTGGGGAGGGAGGTGGCAGTCACGTGACCGAAGCTTCTGGCGGGGGTGGGGGCCAGTTGAGCTGTCGCTCGCTTCCGGGAAACAGTGGTCCGGTGTCGTCAGCTCGCGGTCCTAGTTACACGATCCAACGCTATCCATGGCATCAACGTCGGGTCATAAGTCACGGATTTTAAGCGGCACGCCGTTGCGGGGACAGGCACGGGAGATTGTGTACAATGTGGCAACACATTTGAAAGAGCAAAAGCGATTACATAATTTGAAGTACAACATTGTCGAAGCAACAAGTGCTGCAACAAGGGTTTCTCACTCAACTGTAAAAAGAATTTTGGCAGAAGGTAAAGTAAAAAGCAAAAATAGTTTAAGTTTTTCTACTCCCACGGGAAAGAATAAGGAGCGAAAAAAAAGAATCGAAGTAGATGACTTTACGTGCGGCGCTATACGGCGGAAAATTCACGAGTTTTACACCGTTAGAAAAACAATTCCAACATTAAAGAAACTGACCAGGGCATTACGAGAGGACGGAGTTTTAAATTGCAGTAGAGAGTACTTGCGGCATTTGTTAAAACGTATAGGATTTAGGTGGAAGAAATGCCAATCAAAAAGAAAGATTTTGGTAGAAAAACCGGAAATTTCTGCTTGGAGGGGGAGGTATCTACAAACAATTCGTAAATATCGAAATGCAGGTAGAAATATCGTGTATGTTGACGAAACATACCTACATGCAACACATTGCGTTAATTCCTGCTGGCAGTCGAGCACTGAAGTAGGTGTAACAGAATCAATTGGCAAGGGGCCACGTTTGATAATCGTGCATGCTGGTGGAGAAGAAGGCTTCGTTTCTAATGCTTTATTAATTTTCAAATCAAAACAAAAGTCTGGTGATTATCATGATGACATGAACTACCAAAAATTTTCTACCTGGGTAAGACAGAAGCTACTTCCAAATTTACCTGAAAATAGTGTCATAGTTCTAGACAATGCCAGCTACCACAATGTCCAAATAAATAAAAAGCCTACGACCACTACTCTGAAATCTGGCATCCAAGACTGGTTAAAAGCCAACAACATTCAATTCTCCACACACATGACCAAAGCCGATTTGCTACTTTTGGTAAAATCCCACCAAAGCACAAAAAGATTCAAAGTGGATCAAATAATAGAGGAGTGTGGCCATGACACTATTCGTTTGCCTCCTTACCACCCGGATTTGAATCCGATTGAACTAGTGTGGGCAGATTTCAAAGCAAAAGTTTGCGAGGAAATATCTACATCTTTGGACGATAAACGAAAACTTTGTGAGAAATTATTTTGTTCCTATACGGTGGAACAGTGGAAAAAGTGCTGTGATCACGTTAAAAACATTGAAGCCGAATATTTCAAGAACGATGCAATAGTGGACATCGAAATCGACAAGATAATAGTGAATCTTGACTCATCATGTGGCGAAAGTTCTTCGGGTGACACAGGATCTAGCACTACAGAAACGGCCGAATGTCTGAACTCAGACTCGAGCTCGGAATAGGTGAGTCGCGTTCAAATAAATTTTAACCGTACTTCCCTGTTATACATAGTTATAAATGTTTTTGTACTTTTACAAAAATTCCTTTGTAAAACTAATTGCCAACGGGTTCGAATCCCGACTCTGGCGTTCTTGATGGTAACCATGTTTTCCAGAAATTAAAAAACAGTTGAACGATGTGATGGTTCCTAAACAAAGAACGACGCAAGACCGCAACATAGCGATTTTTAAACTCTCAACTTTCTAGCGTTTTTGTCTGGAGTGTCCGCCTTCTTAATTCATAACAAATCCTTTCCGATAATGTAAAATGCTCAAAATGTGTATCTCAGGCCCTGGGTTTACTTTTTCGCTGCGTTAATTTTATTTGTGTGACAGTAAAGTTTGTTATTCGTGTTTGTAAAATAACTTGTTAAATAACTTACGTTTCCTTTGTAGACGATTGGCGTATTGGAAAAAGCTGACGAAATCCTAGTTCCCAATAATCTCATTCAATATAGTTATTACATTAAAAATAACTTAGTTTTTTCTTGCCATCCTTTTGTCGTTATGGTTTTTTGTTTATATACTTAGCCTTACTCTTTACATTCTTAACAATAGGCGTACAACTTAGACTGAGCGAGATGAGCTCAGATGCATACAAAAAAAAGGTATTAAATACTTGAGTGTTGCCCGCGCAAAGCTGCGGCGAAGAGTTATTTCTTCGTACATAGTTTACTTTGCTACTGGCCAACTGCGTGGGTACGATACCGTGTTCGTGTAAGTCGGGCCGACGCGACGGACAAGAACAAGGGCGGAGTCACTCCCTTCCCCTACTTCCCCTCGACGGTCCTCGGGAACTCGCGCATGCGCAGTAAAAGGTTCAGCTCTATCTTGTCGGGTTACTAACCTTCTCCATGATAAAAACACTTCGATGTGCCAACTTTCATGGCGATCGGTCAAATGGTGTAAGAGTTTATCGACGTCATACATGCCAACATACAATTATATATATTCTTATATTTCGAAGTTTTGGGGCTTTCACTTTTAAAGAAGGGGAGGGGGGGTTGGATGTTCAGGACCTCGAATGGTTTGGAACAATCCATCTCGAAAGAAATGATATATGAAATTTCTGAAATTTTCGAAATTTTGGGCATTTGTCCCCAGAGGGAAGGGGTGATTTTGTGGACCCTGAATGGCTGGGAAACAATAAAAATCGAAAGAGAATGATTTTTGAAATTTTTGAAATTTTGGGGTTTTGACTCCTGTGGTGATGTTGAGGACCCCGAATGGCTCGTAAACACTTTAAATCGAAAGAAAATAGATTTTTGAAATTTTTGGAGATTTTTTAATAATATGGTTTTTGACTCCATGTGGGGGGAGGGTAGTTTGAGGACCCCGAAGGGCTCGGAAACACTGCCAATAGTAAAAATGTGTTCTTAAATTTAAGAAATTTTTTGAAATTTTGGGGTTTTGCATCCCCCCCCCCTACCCAATTTGATGGAGAAGACATCTTTGGATGAAAGATCCACCATCCCCCGGACAATTTAGTTCGTAATGATTTAATTTTAATATAATTTCATCCAATTTTTCGAATTTTTGGGGTTTTCACATTTGTGGAAATGGAAGGGTGTGGGGGGGGGGGGGGATGGAGGTTTAGGACCTGGAATGTTTCGGGACACTCCATCTCAAAAGAATATATATTTGAAATTCCTGAAATTATCGAGATTTTGGGGCTTTGTCCTAAGAGGGGTAGGGGTGACATATCCTAAAGACAGTTCAAATTTCCCATCGTAAAACTGCCCTCAGCCACCGAGGTAATATTTTTGAAAATTAGGATGTAATTACTTCCATTTTTAATTGTGATATCATTGTTGAATTTTTCGTAAATCGTCGCAATTTTGAAAATCTGTAATTATTGTGCAAGAAAATTGGGAAAAATTGTTAAATCAATAAAAATTAATCTATGAAATTTTATCAAACAACTGGCCCGACATTTAGAAATTATTACGTCATGTCCCCCGTCTTGAAAATGCGTTATTACTTAGCTAGAAATCCGGAAAAATTCTAAAATTAATAAAAAAATTATTTAATAGAAAATAAAAAAAATGCACTTAGATCATGGATCTCGAAGCCCACCATTCCAACCTTGTGCGGACAAACTATAAAATGTTACGAATGTCTATTCCCTGAAGGCCACCGACAAACTGACTCCCGCTACCAATGCCAAGGGAAATATTACGGAATCTATTATGACATCACGTCCGCCATCTTGTTTTCATCTGCTGGGGGCAGTCCTATTTATTTTCGGTACTTGTAACAAGAAGCGCTAGTTAACAAATATCGTTTGCTAAAGAATGCTGCCGCAAATTTTGTTTTCAGTAAGCGATATGAGGAACCCTAGTATCTTGTAGTACACACGACATCTGCTGACGCTATATTAGTTTAATTTTTATTTCCAGGGTGACAGCTATCGTGTCGACCATCTGAACAAACTGATGAAATTATTTAATTATTGAGCTAAAAAATATTGGAAAAAATTTCAATAATCATAAAAAAAACATCACTTTTTAAAATAATGATTGGTTCGATTGATTCTATACATTGTTTCGATCCTTGACCAAAACAAAAAAGAATAATTTAACTAAAAAAATAAAAAACGTTGAAAAAATTACAAATACCTTTAATTACATAATTTCTACTCTACTACAGGAAAACCTATGAAAGTTAGCATACTAATAAACATTTTATTTTGCATTGACTTGAACTGACGGATTCTGCACTCTAATCGGTTTACTGAAGAAAGAGACCAGCCAAATCCTTTTCCTAAATTGTCTTTTTCTTCTCGACAGAGTTTCTCAACTCGTTTTTAACACACTGATTTTCATCGACATAACTGTAAATGGAAATATTCATAGTCTTGAAAGAGCACTTCTTTTGGTCCTCGAATGGATTCGGTTTACCATATCTTTCAGTCCCACCATAACTTATATTTTAATAAAGGTCCGTACGTTGCTACTTCATGAGTATGCTGACTTATAATCTTCTGCTTGACATTGTCAAGAAAATTACAAATTTCTTTCTACTCACTAAATGTATTTAGATAATAGTAGTCATCCAAAGTTCCGCGAAATGCAGATTTAGCCAAGTGGAAACAGTTACAATTTACCGGTATTGTACCAAACAGTCTAAGGTTTTTTTTTTCTTGTATAGGCATTATCAAAATCGGTTGCTGAAAATCCGTTTTTGTGATTGTTCGCATACTAATCTCCAACCTAAACGTAGAAGACGAAATGTCTGCAAATAGTTCCGCAGTAGACAAATGGTCTTCATCTTTAAAGTTTTTCGCGTGTCATTTCAAACTGATATGAGTAAAAACCAAGCATGCAACCCTTAAGAATGAAATTTCATACAAGAATGATTCTTCATCCATTTGCTTCTCTCGTGTCTTCATGTCCTATGAGAAAATGCGAACGACATATCGATTGATGAAACCGAACCTTTCAGAATCGAAACATATGATGAAGTAACATGTATTACCGATTGCCGGTGTATTATTAAGCGAATCAATTAATGGTTGCTGTAGCGAAACAGCAGGGCCATTGCATGTCTTCATGTGTCTTTTTTTATATATATTTTGGTGAATTTTGGTTTAGGTAATAAGGTAGTTAATTTTGTATACTTATTGCACTGAAAATTGTAATATTAATAATTAAAAAAAATACCGAATTATTATGATAACATTTGTAATAAGAAAATAATTTAAAACATAATGGTAGACTTACATGTTAGACTTATCGGCAATGTATTTAATTCGTCGGACAGGTAAATTGTCTTGAGTCGTTTTTCGTAGAGTCAATGATTAATAAACTCCGCGAAAGGTAAGGTAAAGGCACCTATTATGGGACCCCTTTTAAATAAAATTCATATATTTTTATTAAGTGAACATAAATTAACTTTTCACGCATAATAAATCACTTGATATGTTTAACTATAAAATGCAATACATACATATTGTTTTAAAATAATAAATGTATGTCCTCTGCAAAAAACGGAAGACACTGCACTTTTCCAAAGTAAAAAAAAGGTTTCCTATTATGGGACACATTATTTCTTTATCCTCTTTTGGCAATGAGGACACACAAAGTGACTGTCAGTGGCACCACAATGTTCATGAGCCCAACGACAGCAGACAGTACACTGTATCCACTGTTCGCCATGTTTTTCATCTGAAAATATGCATCCACAGAAGAGGCATTCAGCATCGTTGTCTTCTTCACCAGAGCTATCTTATAAGATGTCGAAATCATCATCCGACTCGTCGTTGCTGGATTTTTCCATTAATCTTCTTTTACAACATCGTGATCTTGACTTTTGTGTGTTGGCAGAAGGTTTTTGTCAGGGTTTTATGACATTTCCTTGCAGCTTCTTTTTTTTATTTTTTGCTGTTGTAGCTCTTTCCAAACTCTTCAGGAGATCGGATTTGTAAGGCTATGAGGTTATTACAGATGCTTTGCCACATCTTCGGCTTTATAAATTTGCTAAAAGACTAGGAAGTGGCTTAATGTCTTTAGGAGAGATAGGTGTGATGTCCATAGTTTAAGCAGGACTAGCATCAGAAGGCCCTGTGCCAGAAAAATGTGGGCGATCCATAGGCAGAACAGGCTGAGAATTAGATGGTCCTGCACCAGTTGATATGTCATTCGAAGTGGCGATGATAGTTGCACTGGTATGAACATCTCTATCAGGAATTTCGTGACAACTGTG
Organism: Bacillus rossius redtenbacheri; assembly: GCF_032445375.1. Classification (NCBI taxonomy): domain Eukaryota; kingdom Metazoa; phylum Arthropoda; class Insecta; order Phasmatodea; family Bacillidae; genus Bacillus; species Bacillus rossius. The sequence continues at coordinate 13,752,843 of NC_086335.1, forward strand.
AATTACAAAGTCACAATCACGAAACGCATCACTGTTGAATGGGTAAAATCCTGTTTAGCGGAATGCATTGACTGCTATTTCCATTGTTGCAGCTCGTTGATATGCTGAAATGAACAACTTTGCAACCAATAGTGGTGTTACAATACGGTTAGGGTTGTTTCTTAAAGAAGCCTGTATTTCTGAGGCATAATAGGTTTTCAGTGGTTTCATGAAGCCTACATCCAGTGGCTGCATTTTGTGTGAACTGTGAGGAGGGATACAAATGATTGATACGTGGTTCTCTCTAGCCAATCGTATCACATCAACATTTCTGGTGTGTGAGTAGTGGCCATCGAGAACAAGAAGAACAGGGTCTTCAAGTGATGGCTATGTATATTCAAAAAATGATCAAACCACTTTGTGAACCAATCCCCCTGAATCCATCCAGAAGGGTGGCATCCCCAATTAGAACCAGCTGGTGCCCCATCCATGAGTTCTATTTTCATATTATTCCTTGGCCACACTATCAATGGAGGGACAAAAGAACCAACTGCATTCATGCAAGTAACGACTGTTATGAGTGACCCTCTCTCAGCTGATGTCAGTGCAGCTACTTCTCGTTTTCCTTTCAGGGATATTACCTTCTCAGCTCTGTGCTGTACCACAGTTACCCCAGTCGCGTCAACATTGTACAACCTGTGAGGACGGCCTTTAATTTTGTCAAATTCAGTTACATAGAGCCCAAAAAATGTTTTCACATTTTCAGAACTGAAACCTTTTACTCTGGCGTGAGAAATGCCTTGGGGAACTCTTAATGACAACTGTGGATGACGCTTTAAGAAAGACCCCATCCACTTCTTACCAGCTGATTTATTTTTTCTGAGAATGGGTGTTTGATACCATTAGCAATGGCTAGTTGTAAGGCCATCCTTTTAATATCACATTTCCTCAACCCATAAAACCTTTTATCCATCTCAATGAAGTACGGTACGAGTTCATTTTCTAGTTTACAGCTTAATGTAGGCCTTCTTCCTAATGGCACATTTACCAAATCATCAGTACGCAATTCAGTATTTTTCATATACCTTTCCACTGTGCTTTTTGGTACCCCAAAATGTTTCGCTGCTGACTTGTAACCCATAGTACCTGTTTGTACAGCTTTGACAGCTAGGATCATCTGCTCCTTGTCCATTTCTTCCTTTTCGGATTTCGGCTAGGATCCCTCTAAAAGCAAAACATTAATATGAAAGGTAATAATAAATTTCAAATCAATGTCATTTTAGGCAAAGAAAACTGTTAATCTATGCCTATGAATTAATATCCTAAGTCCAGCATTACTTATGAAATATGTCATTACAGTTTGTTAATAACGAGAATTATATTGCTATACATTAGATATGAAGCAATTTAAGTACATTGTAACATAATAAATCATCATTGTGTTGTAACAAGGCGATAGTTAATTGATACTCTCATGTTTAAATGCATAACACTTTATTTAGCAGGAAGCTCTTAATATGAGACCCGGTTCCTAATATGAGATAGTATCCCATAAAAGGGTACTCTGTAGGTCTCATAATAGGAGCCATCAATACGCAACAAAAGTCATTGTGTTGCAGATACAAAAAGTGCACGAAACACAATCTCACTAGCATGCACATAACCACTCATCTATATAGCAATCAGCATGTATGAATGTTATAACAAGTAACCTTACCTTGATTTATATGTAAGCCGTTTCTGTTATCTCGGTGGAAAACTCGATAGCTCGTAAAACACAAAATCGGTAACCACGCTTGTCTGCACATTCGCTCGCTAATGAAAACAATACACACGCAAGAAAACGTTCCCTACACCGAGTTAGTGTATTGTCCGCTAGAGTTGAGGAGCTCCCGGCTGAGAAAGTCTAGGGTCTCATATTAGGAAAGGTCTCATAATAGGTGCTTTTACCTTAATGAAAAACCAAATAAAAAATTTATTTAATATTTAGTTACACTTGACACTGGTCAAGAATCAAACCGAGTACAGGAATCCATTAATTCAATATGTAAATTAATGAGTGAATTTTTGGGAGAATTGTGGAATTTTTTCTAAATTTCTACATCAAAAAATACAAATTTTCAAGACGGTGGCCATATCAGCTTACTGAAGACTGGTAGTAGAGGATTATAAGCCTATTTTAGGATTTTGAACATAATTTTTTGACGTGTTTATTTTTTACAAAAAGTAAAATTTTTCGTATCGACCAGGAATCGAACCAATGATAGGAATCGACTGAATCAATATGTATATTCATTGCAAATTTATTAAATGGATTTTGGAATTTTTCCCGAATTTCTAGCTTTATAATTAAAAATTACCAAGATGGCACTCAAATAATAAAATGGCAGGTGTCACAGTAATAATAAATGATTACTGCACTCTAGCGGGTGAAACATAAACAAGTATGATGGTAGTGCACTCTATCAGACAAGTGCACACACAAGATGGAGTCCTCCAGCACATGATAACAAGATGGAGGCAATGTCCTCTAGCAGGTAATATAATGTTAACTATCGTTGCTAGTAGCGAGTACTGAACACAAAATGGTGGATCTAAGATGGTTGTCAAGGTCATGGTCAACTTTCAATGTCAAGGACAATTGCAAGGTCAAGGGTCAAGGTCATAGTTCAAGGTTAAAGGTCAAATTTCATGGTCAAGGTCAAAGTTCAATGCCGACAGTCGAGGTCAAAGTTATGGTGAACGAAAATTTATACTAACATGGCGTCAGCGCACTCTAGCAGACGAAAACAAGATGGTGGCCACCAGCGGACGAAGACAAGATGGCGGACATGACGTCTTACCAGCTGACGATATATACCTTGATATTTGTGGTTGGAGGTTAGTCTATATATGACTTCCATGAAGGAAGGTTGTGTTTTTTTTTTTTTAGCTCTTACCTGTTTCGAAGCAACGGGAATGGATCTAATCTCTTAGTATATTAATAACATACTTTTTAATTAATTTTGAAATTTTTTATTTAAATGTGATGATAAATAATTCAAGATGGCACCCGTAACGATTATTGCAACAGTTACTTCATAATCCTAGATGACGTCAGAGACTTATTATACATGGATGCTTAAGCCTCTTTTAGGATTTTGGGTTATTTCTAAGGCAAAAGTTTTTTGAGGTTTTTCGAAATCCGAATTTTTGAATTTTTGAGGAAGAAAATGAGAATTTCCCCTCGAAACCGGGAAATTTGGAGTCATTTTGAGTCACTTTTGAGGAATTTTAAGTATTTTTTGTGTCCAAGATGGCTGTCGTTACGTCAAAGGCCTGTCGGTCATTGAAGCCACCACCCACCACAGCCTGAAGCCTGTCTCAGCTTCGCCATTTATATACTACTAGTGATCTTCTGCAAAGTGTACGCAATTTAATGATTTAATACCAAATTTCTCATTTAAGGGTGGGAAAACAGAATGAGATGGTTTTCCTTTATCTTATATGGATGAAGATTTTCCCTTTTTTATATAATTTTTAGCTAATTATTGTTTCGGTAAAATACGCAAAATATCTTTAGAAAGCACTATTCAGTTTTAATTGTATAAATGTGTTTTTTTTTATCTCATATGGACTGTAATTTTCTTATTTTATTTGAAACAGAAGTAAATCACATTTTAATTATTTTTTTTTGTACATTTGGCGAAATTTAATTTAAAAGAAACAAAATTCTCCTTGTGAATGAGGGGATGGGAACTGTTTTTTTTTAATCTCATTAGATAGTGATTCTCCTATATATATATTTTTTCAATTAAAATGCAGATGGTATTATTCCTCTAATTTTTAACGTCAATTTTACAAAATTTTATCAAAATGTACCCAAACTTTATTTAAACTGTTGTGAAAGTGGAATCAAATAGTTTTTTTTTTCTAATCTTATGTGGTCAGTATCATTTCTCTTGTTTTGAAGGACAAGTGAGCATTATCTCATCGATCTCAGAATAAAACTGTAGCTTTATAATTAATTTTAATCATAAATAAAAAATTAAGGTTATGTAGCTACCTAGTAAAAGTAACCACACAAAGGGTCTGAGCTACGTATTAATATTTGTTGTAAAATTTAGTTTAAGAAATAAAAAGTAAGTTTACATTAGGGTTAAAAATCATTAATAATTTATATAAAATAAGGAAAATATTTTTTTTTGGTTGGGATATTTATCTGGGAATTAGAATATTAAATATACATATTTAACAACATTTTATGCTTGACTCATTGGTGATTTTTCAATCCCCAATTATCCAACCATTTTACCCTTTATAATATATTTTTAAAAGAAATTCTGACATTTTAATGACTGTGGTGCTTCTTAGAGCAAATAACGAATTATTAAATGTACAGCCATGCTTTACCCGGGACTAGAACTTAGAACCCTTCGCACCGATAGCTGGGATGCATACAACTGCGCCGCGGTTTCGGCATACTGACTTCAACAGACGGATTCAAGACTCGTGGTTAATATGTATTGTAATTCCGGGAATTTTACGTTTCAACTATTTAATTTTTTGATTAATTAATTAATTTTTGATTAATTAAGCTAACGAAAAGTATTCCAAGAGAGTTTCGCTATCACAAAGATTAATTTGGCACACAGTTACGCTTGGTACTCCACCTGATGTTCATGAAAACGAATATTTAGCCTACAGGTTGATGCCGCCACACGCAGTTGGCTGTCTGGATATCTGGACGACTTCAGCAGTAAGCGCGGTTGCGCTATAAAACTACCTGACAAACTCCCACGGCGTGGTGCGCGCGCACTTATTTGCATGACCGTTGCATACTAAAATGTACCCTCAATGTGCCTGAATAAGAACAACTTCAAAAATATGTTTTCTTGCTATCTGTATAACAAAATTATTAAATCTTAAAAAGAAATGCATAACTTTGTGCTACATGTCCTTTACATTCCTGAATGTCATCGTCGCTTTGACGCATTTAACTTCCTATATGATGAAGTGTAGTGCGACAACGAACATACATAGACGCAACACCGGCTTTGTTATCACCCTACTCAAATATAACGAACTTCTCCATCCATTGTTATGCAATGACTTCACATTGACATAGTTCTTTATGACGAAATGATCTTAAGCTTCCACATGATATAAATTACGATAAGATGCGGAACATTACATGAATAGCAACTGATTGTCGTAACTAGTATTAAATTTTCGCGGAAGCCTCAGCTTTAATATTCTCCTCATTATTAGAAGATACTGCGGCAGAACAAGAGGGCCGTAGAGCAAAACAATAAGGTTATTTTGCATAAAGTTTCATGAAATTTTGAGTTTCAAGCATAAAACTTATTATTTTTTACAAACCCAATTGAAATTACATTACAACTTGTGGTTCTTAGGTAATATTAAAGGAATAAACTGTATAAGTTTTCCAAAAATATTAACGTAAATTATGTTGTGTTTAAATATATAATATGTTGATGAAAACCAATTTTTAACGTAATTACAAATAATTTGTATTACTTTAAATATTTTTTATAAATAATTTTTTAGAATTTCATCATCAAATCAACATTCAAAATAGATAAGACTGGTAAGTAAAATGTAAGTATATAGGCATCTTTAAAATAGTTGAATAAATGTGTCACTACCATTTAGCCCTTCACAACATTAACATGGGTCAATAAAGGCAAAAGGTAGTAGAGATGGAAAAATACTAGGTTGAGGTCAGGTAAGTTTAATTGCCATAAGTTCGAAAAAATTGGTTGTCTGTAAAGTCGGTTTACGGACGATAGTTTAACGTGACGTCATAACAAAACATTGATGACATGATTGCATACTTTTATGAATAAAATTGAATCACTTTTATTGAATTATCACTATTTTGTATGTATACAAAGAAGGAGTAAAATTAAATATACAATTTAATTGATAAATTTAATTTATTTGCAATCATTAATTGAAATATGTTTATTACTTTAACTTTAACTTTTATACATGTTTGCTATTTAACTTATTCCAATCTGTGTTATTCTGTTAAAGATAGGACGGTGATAGGAAAAGTAAGAAACGAATGGAAGTGTTTCAAGTTTAATGTCTCGTAAAAGTCCAATCGATGGTTTTTCCAATCGAGTGGAAGATAAATATATGCGGCGCATGCGTACAATGAGCATAACGGGACACAGCGTAACGGGACAATGTGCGTTACGGGACACTTTTTCGTGCGTGCAGCCTGCGTTCATCGATTTATTAAACGTTGACACGTCAAAAAAACAATAAAATTTAAATTGTTATATTTGCTTTCTAAAACATTAAATCTCTCAACAACAGAGTTGGTTGAAGATTGGGCAGTCTACACAAACATTTTTACTTTACTCATCAGCAAAATGATACCATGGTTACCTAAAAAATAACAAGGGTTAGCTGTAGGTAGTAAAAGGTAATGTATGTATGCTCTATCTTCACATAAGCTCTTTAATACCAGAGCATAACTTATGCACATTCTCCCTAAATTTGAAACATATGCCAAATTTCGGAAAAAAATTAATAATCCAGTACTTTTAAAATTCTTCAAAAGCGCACCAAAGTGAATACTTACAAGTAACTGCTTTTCTCACAAAGGATATATTGTAAGTAAATATAACACAGCCAATTAGCCTATATTGCCAAACTATCTTCTTGTAATATCTGAGTATTGACCTGCACGTCAGAAAATAAATATAAAGTACTGACAAGAAAAAATCCAATGCATTTATAGGTAAATAGGCTCTGCCAAAACGTACAATTTATTTTATAAGCAAGGCGTAAAATCATGACACATATGTAAACAACACCTTTGCTCAACATCTCTCAATTAATAATCAAGCAAAATACATCAAGGTAACCAACTATTAAACCTTGAATAAAAATATTATTAAAATGGCAGCCAATCTAATTGACCATATTATATGTTGAATACTTGTATATGCATCATTAGAAAAAATAACTACTTTCATATACATGTATATAAAATATAACTTTGATTACAGTTCATAATCTTCAAACAATTTAAATACTTTTACTACAAGTGTGACATTTTAAGTATCTTATAACTTGCAAGTGTTCAGACTACAACTTCCTGTCGATAGCTTTCAGTTGTCACAAAAAATTTAACTGTGATCATTGAACCGATACCCGTAATTTAATTTTCCCAAAAATGAAATAAAAACAACAAAATAATAATTTCGTGACACATCCAGCTATCTAATCTATTTTTTTTCAGTTCTATGTATTGTTTTTTGCTCAGCGTGATTCAATTCGAATTGTACCATATGCTTCCCCTGGGTGCCTCATTAAATTAAAACAAAGTTAAATAATAAATAAATACTGCTTAATTTAACTGTCGTTATAATACTTCGATACTAGGTATACTGGCCACAACTACATAAAAAGTCAGTTCCTCAATGCCTATTCAACAGCAAAAATTAATAGTATTTTCACTGTCCGACAGGAAAATATAAAATAACCATTTTTTCCCATCTCCTCCAGCAGCACAATTTGCAGTCATTACAAATATTAACCACTTTTCGATATGGCAGCTCGAAGTCTGGTAAAATCGCTAAAATGGCAATTTTTTAGTCGCTTGACCTCCGACTACATGTTGCTGCTATCGTCAAACCAGGCATTTTATTTGACAGCTGAACAACAGCCATCTCGCTATTAAAACAAAAATCCCCTGCTACTACCAACCAAGAAAACAATATTCCCACTAGAAAAACCCGAGTGCAAAACTCCCAACGCCCCACGCACTAAGTCAGAGCACTTGCTCTGGAACTGAAACAACTACACCCGGCATGCCGCGCCACCTCGTAGCTGGAGCACAGCTACAGCAAAATCTCAGTTAACACTAGAACTACCAAGAGGGTCATTTTTACCCCTTACGATATTTTAAAATGATTCCAAATCTATATATCTGATTCAAATTAACAGACCTTTCGTGACTTTTCCTAAAATTATATTATTAACCATTTTTGAACATCGAGTTACTCAGGTTTTATGCGGAAACTATTTAATTACAATATTTTTGTCCAATAACGTAGCAAATACTTTCATTTTACCTAGAACAACCGACAGGTGTCAAACTGACCTCTGCAGAAAAGTATTCAGTTTGTGATTAATAAATGCCACAGAACTGCATATTAGTAAATAAGTATTTTTAGTAATTTCTTATTAAGAAAAAATACTCCTTTTATGGATGAATAATGTTTCAAGAGGATATTTGGTGTGGAATATCTACGAAGGAAACAATTGCTCTCTCAGTGCATGGTCATGTAGCGTCATTCCGTAGGGCCTGTGATATTGTTATCTGACTCCGCCTTTCCTCACACTAGTGAGACATATTTTATACAAAGATAATTATCATCTCGTCTTACAGTGTTGCGGTTTTCTGACATTACAAAGCAATTAGTTATCTTCCTCTATCTACAGTTTCTGTGTTACTAGTTTCCAGTTACTCCTTCGCTTGAGATTTGTTCTATTTTTTCATCAGTTTTGGAGGACGGGTCATGAAATGTATTTCGTTTTAGTCTCTTACATTTGCAGTTGAGAGAGAGAGAGTTGATTATTGTCTTAGGTAATAGTTTTTTGGTAAACTCTATGTCATTGTACAATCGTTCGAATGTATGATAGATAGTCGCCAAAGACTAACTACAGAACAGGCACTCCGATATTTTCAAGATATTTGTGAAACAAAACTCAGACAGTGAAAATAGTGATAATGATTTTTCTAGTGTTGAAGAATATGTACCTTAGAACAGCGATAGTGACAGACATTCTGATTAAGAGGTGGAATCGGAAATCCTACAAGATGCCGATGTCCGTAAAACATCACGGGCTACTAATCCTTCAGTAACACAAGGAAATAAATGAACAGGTAGCTGAGCAGCAAGCTTCTCAGATGGAAGTGGAAGATATTGAATTCGCCCCACAAGATGATCATGCTCAGGTATTGTGTAGTAGTCGATGGGCTAACCGCAGTAGAAGTAGCAGTAGGTGCAAAACAATTCAATGTGTGAAACCAACAAAGTGTTCTTCACTGAAAAAGATGCCACCTGAATCGGCGACTGTGTTGCGAGGTACTGGGACAGAATCGTTACTCGTTCGAGGATGCAACCTCAAGGTTCTGTGCTATGTGTACATGTAGGGCCTGCTGTCGGTCACATTGAGGTTTCTAGGGATGGAACAGAGTGGGAGGTGTTTGACTTTGGGAACATCCTTCCTGGTAGACGGGGAGCTCAAAATGTAGTAAAAGGAAATAATGGTCCTACACTTCATGCTAAGCGACAGATCAAGGATAATTCTCCGCTAAGTGCGTGGAGACTGTTGCTGACACTAGGCATCCTTATACATATCAAGACATCTACTGAGAATGAAGCCCGCAGAAAATTACATGATAATACATGTACCATCACACTCGTAGAACTTGAAGCTTTCATATCAATAATTTATGCTCGAGAGATTTATGCAGCAAAAGGTCTGGAGCTATCTGCACTGTGGTCAAGCATCTGGGGACCAACATTCTTTATGCAAACCATGTCGCGAAATAGATTTTGCTAAATAATGCAATTTCTCCACTTTGATGATCGAGTTTCACGTAGTGAATGTTTACGGACTGATAAGTTTGCACTAGTGTCACATGTGTGGAATGGCTTTATACAAAATAGCATTGCATGCTACAAGCCTGGTATAAATATCACAGTGGATGAGCAGCTTTTCCCAACAAAAGCTAGGTGCCCATTCATGCAATACATGGCCAATAAGCCAGATAAATTTGGAATCAAATTCTGGCCGGCATCAGATGTCGACTCTAAATATCTAGTCAACGGGTTCCCGTATCTTGGAAAAGAAGATGACCAACCCCGTGATCAGCTACTGGGCACCTACGTAGTTCTACACCTATTGGAACCATATTTGCTGAGCGGCAGAAATGTAACTACGGACAACTTCTTCACTTCTTTAGAACTCTGTCATGCACTGAAGGACAAGAAAACCAGTTTAGTCGGCACTGTCGATCACTTTAGGAAGGAGGTGCCACCTACTGCTAAAAATTGCAAACAACAGTTGCATACAACATTTGTGTACAGGAACAAGGACACAACACTAACAGTGTATCAGGGGAAAGTCAGTAAAAATGTGATCCTCATGAGCTCACTCCATCCAAATGTGAGCATTGCTGACAATGAAAAGAAGACTCCTGAAACCATTCAATACTACAATGCCACTAAATTTGGCGTTGATGTTGTGGACCAAATGGCGCGGAAATATTCTGTCAAATCCGGATCAAGACATTGGCTGGTTCATGTTTTTTTCAATGTGTGGGTTTTGACGTGTATCAATGCATGGATCCTGTACAAAGAAGTAACTGGAAGGAAAATCAAAAGAAGAAAATTTATCCTGGAGCTGTGCGAAGAGCTACGAGCGGCTTACCTGGCTAACAAGAATACCAAGCCACATATTGTTAGCAACGGCAATGAAGAAACAGAAAAATCGCGAAAGAAGTGTGGCAACTGCAGAAAGAACAAAACAATGGCAAGTTGTGCTGCATGCAGAAAACCAGTGTGTGGTAAATGTGTTGGAGTAAACGCCTCATCTGTGTAAAATGTAAATAGGATTTTATATGATGTCAAGTTTTGCTGAAAATAGTAGGGTTATGTTTTTTTTTACTGGTAATGTTTAGGCTGAATAATAACATTTCTATTACGTTTTTATTTAATGTTATTGAACAATAGTATTGCCATTTTTGGTACAATAATGCATTGCTGCAGAAGGAAAAAAACAATGACTAGTGTCGCAGCAATGTATAAAAACATTGTGTGGTTATGATAATACTAGGAGTAAACATTTCATGTGGCGAATTATATGTCATATTAGTGACTGAACTACAGTGGTTACACTGTTCCTGCAGAAATAACACATAAAAAGCAAATATTGCAGGATGTACGAAACCTGATTGTGTTAAATGAATTTCAAGTAAATATCGCATATGTGTAAATGTATCCAGGATTTAGTGTCTTGTCAAATTGTAAGTGAATAAAAGTAGTGCATTAATTTGGTTTTGTATTTTTTTAGATAAGAAACACTTAAATCAGTACAATATTTCTTGTCTCTGCAATAAAGTTGTCACAACTATTAAGGAATTTATTTTTTAAAGATAAAAATTAAAAAGGGTCAAATTGACCCCTCGTGATAGTTCTAGATAGTCAGCTGGTGCCGGTAGTCCTAGTGCTAATTCACAAGAAATTCGTCAACCAGCAATATATAGTGCGCAGAAAGGAACAAATGTTTCAGGTACAGTAAACGTTTTGAAAAGAATAATTCATTAAGTTTTTAAAAATTAATTTTCATATATATTGTGTTTTAAAAATATGCAAAATCATTAATCGCTAGGAAACATGTTGAACATACAAGTAAAGGCTTCTTGTTTTCCTTTACACTATATTTATGTATACCTGCATTGGATTACGTGGGAAGTAATTTTTTTATTTCTATATCATAAAATTCACATTCTCAATAACTACGTTTTGACTTCATCCAAAATAATAGACAACACAAATATTTATAAGATTTCAAAGCCAAAATTTTTCTGTTTATCTACAAAACATAAAAAGGAACACAAACAAAACCTTTACATTGCCACGAGTTTAAGCATCAATCTATTTTGTAATTTGATGTTTGAAGCATTGTAGTTTCCAGAAGTTTAAGGTATAAACTTCCAGATCTTTCAACTACTTTAAGAAAGATTTCTTACAAACGAAAACTAAAAATATGTGTAATTAACCTGATGTAATTGAAAGAAAACTGTTTTTAAAAAGACATTTAAAATTAATTTTTTATAAAAAAATATTTTACAGAGTTTTGGTGAACGATGCGTGCTGCCATTGAAATAACCAACATTTAGTAAGTATATATTGCCAGATAAAGGTAGTCTTTTATATTGTGGCGTAGCTCAGCCAGACATCCCACGTACTCCTATACATAAAACAATTAATAAGCTATAACATTGGGGGGGTTGATTAAGATGGTAGAGTCGCTATACCCGAGACCAAGACTTCTCCCCATACAGGGAGTGTAGGGTATGATTTATGCACTGAAAAGAAACATTATTAATTCATTCAAGCACAGATTTTATTTACTAGGCCAAATACTAGAATCAGAATGAACAAACTCAGGAAAATGTTTAGCAAATAAATTAATAAAAAATTAGTTAACAAATAGATTCACGAATAAATAAATACATTAAATACACATTAAAGTGATGTCGGCCGGCAAACAATTATCATTACAACAACATGGCCGTTCTCTCGTCGCCGCAGCTCCGCTGAGGAATAGTCTACTTCCCAGTTACCACTACATGCATGCTTATAACCAGATGTCGATTTTTCCAATCTACTTTTCCAAAACAACATAATTGGCCTGAAAGGAACTTACGCTACATTATTTTTTAAAAGATTAAGTGCTGGACGAAGATCGTCCAGCCTGAGGCTTCGTCTCAGTATCCATCACTGCCAATCACTTACCCTCACTTCGTCTCAGCGATACGGCCCCGTACTGTCGTGGATCACCCGTCCAGCGAGGTCTCGAAGGCGAAAAAAGCCCCGGTCACTCCCTGGACGAGGGTTTTACCTCCCGAACGAGGTCACCCCGAAAAAACACGAACACCGGGAAAACTTAGCCACGGGGAAAATGGCTGTCCCTCCTTCCCGCAAGGGAAAACAAAAACAAGCGAAGTCGACAGTTCCCTCTGCGCAGGCGCGAGCGAGCCTCCCCCTTCCCCCTCTCGCGCTGCTCGATTGTTTCTGCCCACGTTTCCAAACTCGGACGCAAGATGGCAACACTTATCAGGACAGAGTCCTCGAAACGAGTACACAAAAGCCTCGCGTGGCAGAACTAACAAAACGGCAAACAAGAAACTAGCGTAGCGCAGCGGGTTTTATGGAACAATGTGGTGCAATCCCTCGGCGAGCCCTGGCCAGCGGCCCGCGAGAATAAGCAAGCCACGCAGCCTCGAAAAAGCCCGCGGTGCCTGCAAACTACCATCGCAGCAACCTATATCCTGCTACCCATGTGTCGAAATCAACCGGCCGAGCCTGGAAACGTGCACGTACACCAACACGTTAACCAGACGAGATACAAAAGTAAAATAAATTTAAGAAAAAAAGTAGTGAAATTTTCAGACCGTGACAATATAATTTAATAATATTCTTAAAATACTCATGCGTTTAAATTAATTGCACATGGGTAATTAAGTTTTTTTCTCAAATTAAGCTTCGTCCAATTAAAGTTTAGATATAATTAACTAATAATTTTAAAAATTGCAGAAATCTTTTGTCTGCATACCCACACAGCACAGCTGGTGCCAGCAACGTTGCTGAAACGTTCCCCAGTGCTATGTTGGTCACAGAATTTACAGCACGTTGCCTGCAATTGCAGGCAACGTGCTATTGGCAACGTTACAGTTGAAACATGGCAGCACTTTGCCTGCACGTGCCTTGTAGGTTACGCTTGCAACGTTGCCGGTGGCACCTTTCAGCACGTTGCCTGCACGTGCTGTATAGGTTGCGCTTGCAACGTTGCAGGTGGCACATTGTACCACGTTGTCTGCAAATCTCGTATATATACGTCACTCTCGCTATGTGTCGTGTGTGATAGAGTAAAATTTGTTTGTAGAGTGATAACATTAAATTACTTTTTTAATATGTATTTTATTTATTATTGTAAATGTTTATGGCAGCATACATGGTTTACTGTCTGCCATATATTAATGAATAATATGAACACATTAGTAGAAATTTTGGGGTACCAATAAACACATGTGAAAATACCCTAGGCTTTGATAGATTATTATAAATGTAGGCTAAATATTTGATTGCGATTGTATATATTAATATTAGAGTGGTATATAGGCTACACTGTGTGTATGGTAAACTCCTATGTTTAATTTTTGAATTGTTTTCAAAAGTAGTTTTAGTCAGTTTTATAAAGTTTATTTTATGTACAAGACAGTGATACTTCAGTGAGACCGACATATGTTTCCTATGCTGCTTCTTTTTAAATCCAAACAACTTTCCTAATCTCGAAAAAAATTATCTTATTTCCTTTGTTTTTATTTGATTCTGAACCAATGCCTAAAATAATTCGACATGGATTTGACAACTTCATTTGATAACATCATTACGGTTACGGCCGAAGACATAACGAAATCTCTACAACAAAAATTTGCGTTACATATATATATACAAGACGAAGTTTCACATCGCATTGCAATCAACTATAGTGACGACAATAATAAGTCTTCTAATTTACAGTGAGTTTCAAATATGTTCTTATTGGATATAGTAAAAATTGGCATGTTTTCGTCAAGTAAGTAATTTTTGTAGGAAATTAACATTATTTATGTTTGTTCAATTTTGGTGCTGTGCGGTATATTTTGTTGAAATGTGATTATTTCAAATCGTACATCGAGTTTTCATTTCTCAAATGTTGGCAAAACTACATGCGCAATTCGTTTCGTCCTTCCTTTCTTGCTCTGTATAATCCGTTGTGATCAGTGGTGATTTTGTGGTTAAGTCGTTTCTGTGTTTTTGGAAAAAAGTTTGATTTTGAGGTATTATTGCCGTGGAGGAAATATCAAAAGCTATAAGTTTTGCAGGAAAGATCGGTAAGTGTTTTTTGTTTAACACCTTATTGAATCTTTGTGTTTTCAAATGTAAGAAAAACAAAAGTGGTAAGGTTCACGAGGAAGAGGTTAAAGAGCGGGGAAGTGTATAGATGGGGAGGGCAAGAGATTGGTGAAGCTGAAGTATCAGAGTATAAATATCTTGGGGTGGTGCTACATGAAAACCTTGGGTGGAGGAGCCAGGTACAGAAAGTTGTCTCGAAGGGTAGGAAGGTGCTGGGAATGCTGGGTAGGATATTAAGGGGAACCAGCGCAGAGGTGAAGGAGAAGGCCTACTGCACCATGGTCCGTCATACTCTGGAATATGCTGCAGCAGAGTAGGACCCACATTGTGAGGTGGAGGTAAAGGAGCTGGAGAAAGTTCAAAGAAGGGCAGCCAGGTGGGTGAAGGGTAGGTGGAGAAGGCAGGGTCAGGCTGGCGAGGATGAAGGCAATTTCAGGCCTTCAGTGATGGTGAGGATCTTGGGATGGAGCACCCTAAAGGACAGGAGGAAGGTGGAAAGACTGGTGAGAATGTACAGGATGGTGATGGGAGAAGGGTGATGGAGTGCACTGGATGGACAATTAGGGAAAGGCATTTATAAGGGAAGGGGATACAATAGTAAGAAGGTACAGTTGGTCTGGCGGAGAACGGAGCGGGGCCGGCAGTCAATGCTAGTTAGGACGGCCAGGGAGTGGAATTTGTTGCGGGAGGAGGTGGTGTCAGTGGGGGGAGTGAGACAGTTTAGAAGGGCTGTGGAAGGGATATTGTGAGGGGGTTTGAATGCTTGCCACCGGGCGGTAGCCCAATTGCAGGCCATTATAGTATTATTCTTATTATATAATATGTCGTACAAACACGAAGGCCTAAAATACTAAGCAGGCCAAATATACAACTAGATAGGTAAAAGTTAAGTATTTAATAATATCTATACCCTCGCAATTGGGCTTTCACCCAGTGGCAAGTGGACATCTCACC
Source organism: Bacillus rossius redtenbacheri (assembly GCF_032445375.1). Taxonomy (NCBI): domain Eukaryota; kingdom Metazoa; phylum Arthropoda; class Insecta; order Phasmatodea; family Bacillidae; genus Bacillus; species Bacillus rossius. The sequence goes on from NC_086335.1 coordinate 13,768,490, forward strand.
ATCCCCCTTATGCTAACCCTCCAACCCCCTCCTAAACCTGCCCATCCCTCTCACAGTCACCAACTCCTGCAGAAAATTCTACTCCCTTACAGTCCTCACAAGCATAGACTGTCTACCCCTCTCAGTCCTCCTCCACACCCTCTGTATCTTTTAATTGTTGTTTCCCCTCCCCTTGTATGCTCCCTTAGAGAATTTACTGAGCAACCCTCCCCATCCACCCTCATTATTTATCACCTTGTACATCCTGACCAGTCGTTCTCTATTCTTCTCTCCTTCAGTGGTTTCCATCATAATTTCTTCATCATTAGGGTCAGCCTAAAGCTACTTTCCTCCTTCCCATCTATTCAACACCCATCTCCCTGCCCTTCTCGGCACCTTCTCCAGCTCCTTCACCTCCACCTTAACATACGTATCCCACTCTGCAGCTGCATATTCCAGCACGGGCCTAACCATTGAGCAATATGCCTTTTCTTTCTGCTAGCTCCCTTCAACACCCTATGCAAAGGATGAAGTCTCGGGGTGACCTTCCCACCATATTATAGGAGAGAATTTAAGAGACTGAAGAAGTGTTGGCAGTGTCATGCTACACTAGAGTATGGTATTGATGAAGCAGGTTGGCAAAAAGCTAGAAACTAATATCAAATAGGCAAGGAATGAATATCAGCAAAATATGGTGAAATAAGGCAAATAAAATGATTGGCAGAATATTTTTGGTTATCTGAAGAGGGAAAAGAATACTATTGTTATCTAGTAAAGATGGTTTGACTTCAAGAATGCACAAAGAGAAATTTTATCTATTTCAGCTTCATGTTTCAATCATTTTTTCATCATTATTCAATACATTTAGGTGTAATTAACTTAAGAAGAAAACTGTTTTAATGTTTTTTTAATGCTGTAATTCCATGTAAGGAGAAATAATTATTATTTATTGGAGTTGTTAATGTGTGAGCAGTCTGTAAAATGTCGAATGCAAGTGAATGCTCACATTCTTGTTAATTCTTAAGAAAGCTGCATTCCTCTTTGTCTCAAGCTGTCTTCTTTACAGATGTGAAGAAAATGAATATGTTTCAAAGTAGAAAAAGACCTTTGATGTCATTATCAAAACGACAGCTATCCCGGCAAGCAGTTCAAAAGACAACTGAGGATTTGGAAAGAATATGGGTGAGAAACAATTATTCTTCTAGACCTAGCCTACAAGGAAGTTTGATGGAAGATGTACGTGTTAATAAAGGGGTCGAAAACATTGAGAGCTCAGATGGAAATTTCAGTGAAAACTTACGCGTGAGTGATGCAGAAAACTCGCACGTAAATAATGGAGACATAAGTGGAGAAGACTTGAGTAGAAATTTTAGTGTAACTGATGCAAATTTAAAATTTGATGAATATATAAGTAGTCAAATTTCATCAGATTGTTGTGAAAGTTCCGATTCTAGTAATGAGGATTTTGGAAGTTCGTTCTCAAATGATGGTGAAGTAAGAAAGGTCAGTAACGATAATACAGATTCGCTGAAATGTGATTTGGCATCATGGGCTGTAGAGTTTAAAATTCCCCACAACGCTCTTATATCACTTCTGAAAATTCTGAATTACAATGGGCACAATTTTCCAAGTGATTCAAGAACACTTATAAAAACACCAAGAACAACGTCAGTAATAGCTGTGAAACCTGAAAGTTCCCATCATTTTTACTTTTCAGAGGCTATCAGAAGTATGTGGCTTTTGTTAAAATATTCAGGAAGAGAACTTGACGTTCTACATATTATGATCAATGTAGATGGCCTACATATTGCCAAATCATCATCATCGTGTTTATGGCCGATATTATGTTCCGACATAGTTTTGAAAACGGTACACATGATAGGTCTTTATCATGGTAAAGAGAAACCATCTAGTGCAAATGAATTTCTGGGTGAATTCGTCAGAGAAGCTAAATAAATTGTAAATAATGGCTTTTTGTTTGATAATAAATTGGTCAAAGTAAGAATTCGTGGGCTAGTGTGTGATGCTCCAGCAAAAGCATTTGTACTCAATGTCAAATCTTATGGGGGTTATCACTGTTGTACCAAGTGTGCAATTGAAGGTGATTACCTAGAAAAAAGAGTAAGTTTTACAGGAAAGTGTCAAACAAACAGAACAAATGAGAGGTTTTTGCGATATACTGACGAAGATTACCACAAGGGAGAAACAGTTTTGGCATCAAAACCCCACTTTGGCTGTGTTACAAATTTGCCACTTGATTATATGCATGTTATATGCCTGGGTGTTATGCGGAAACTTTTAAATTTGTGGTTGTTTGGACAACTGGTTTTTCGGTTACCAGCTCGGAGTGTGAATTTGATATCGGAACGGTTAGTAGCAATGCAGGGAAGTGTGACCTGTGAGTTTTCTCGTAGGCCAAGGTCACTACATGCATTAAAACATTGGAAGGCCACAGAATTCAGACAGTTTTTGTTGTACACAGGACCTGTAGTGTTAAAGTCAGTGCTAAAGCAGCATTTATATGAGCATTTTCTGACTCTTCATGTTGCAGTGTATATTTTAGTGTCAAAGAATTTAAGCTCACATTTCAGTTACGCTTATTCTCTGCTGGAACATTTTGTCAGTTCTTTTGAAATTTTGTATGGCAGACAGTATATATCTCATAATGTGCATTCTCTTTTGCACATTACAGATGATGTTAAAAATTTCGAAGTACTTGATGAGTTCAGTGCATTCCGCTTGGAAAATTTTATGCAAATTATTAAGAGATGTATAAGAAAGCATGAGAAGCCATTACAACAGATAGTAAGGCGTTATGCTGAAAACAAATTTTTACCATGTGTTAGAAAATTTCCTGAAATTATGAGCAAAGTTATGCCAAAATGCTTTAATATTCATGAATATGGCCCATTATTAAATCATATGTTTGATATTGAACAGTACAAGAAGATAAGTCTGAAATCCATGAATGTTAACTGTAATGATGGGAGAAATTCTTGTGTTTTGCTGAAGGATAACACATTTTTTATGTTGAAAACATTGTACTAGACAAAAACACAAAGGTATTTCTGTTGGTTGGGCGCAAGAACAAGAAAATACGGTCATTGTTTGAGAAACCTTGCTCTTCGGGACTCCTAAATATTTATATTGTTGAGAGTTATCCCCTTTTACCAGTTCAGAACTGTGACGATGTTGTGTCCAAAGTTTGTAGAATGGATTTGAATGACTTGTGCATAATGGTACCAGTAAATCATGACTTCTAAACAATACAGTGAGAAAATTATGGATCTTTTACAGGTATGAAAAAGTTTGCTGTAATTTAATTTGAAGATGGTGTTCAGTGTGTACCACTTACATGGTTAAATACAGACAGAAAGATTTGCAAGTGGCCTCCGTATGAAAACCAGTACAGAATCAAAAAACCTATTGCAAACAGTGTGTCTCCATCATTAGATTGGAAACATCATCGTGTCCTGCGGGTTTTTGCTACAACATGTACGTTTTATTCTGACATATCTACAGTAATATTTTATGTTAAGTTTCGAAGTGTGAGCTGTAACTAATATACTATGTGTGAGATTGGGAAATATTAGTCACGTAGGCCTACTCTTTTTTTAATGAAAAAGCAGCAATTTATTTTTAATGACATTGATAGAAATGTTAAGTATGTTATTTATTAAGCAGGTTATAAAGGTTGGTTGTGCAAAAAGTTTGATAGTGGGTTGGTAAGAAACAAATTTAAAAACTTACAAATTTTAAGGGAGAAATGGTAAAAATTTAGGAACAACAAAGCATTGAGTCAGTCTTTAGTAGCCATTACATAGTATTTCTTAGCTTTTAGAGGTTTTTAAGTTTGTACTGATTTTGCCCAGGTTACCAGTTGTCCACTCTAGTAATGCATTCTTCATTAGAACCTTTAGTAGAAAACAGTAAGTGCGTTTTGGCATTTAAAAGATAGCTGTGTTATTTGAGGTGACTTTTTTTTGTTTATTTAAAAAACTGTAATTTGGGAATTTTCATTGGTCTTGCTTTTTAAATTCTCCATTTTAAACAACCTAGGGAAACCATTTTAAACAAGAAAGTACAGTAATTATCAAATATACCTTTAAAACATTGTGTAGCTAGGTTGTAAAATGTAATCAAACTTATCACTAGTGCTTTACCTTTCACATGCTAGTACTTTCAAATGAAAATTTAACCTTTAACTAGACAAAAACAGAACCTGTTTAAATAAACAAATGCTACTCAGTAATCTTTGCAAAAAAAAGTATCATTATTTGAAGAAATGTGTAAGCTATAATGGTAGTGTCTGCCAAAACTATTAAATTGACAAATTATTGATTGGTTTGATGTATGTGTTCATTATAATGAAATTAGTGAATATATTCACTTTCCAGAAACTTATCAAAGGGCCATTGAGAAATTAAAGGAGGCCGAGATATTTTCCGACGTAGAAAGTACAGACAATGAGGTGAGGAAGAAAAGAAGAATAGTACCAGCAAGGGTCCTATCATCTGACAGTGAGGAAGCAAATGATGATGCAGATAATGTAGTGCTTCCCACATACCCTCAGCCAACGGCTACTGATGTATTTAGTCAAAGCACAGTTGCACCAAGAAGTAAGTCTGTCTCTGTTGGTGTGCAGACTGACAACACAGTTTCTGAATGAGGTATGTTCAGAAAAAATTGCATGTGAATGTAAAATACTTCGTGTATAAAAGATGTTGCATCATTTTATATACCGAAACAAAAGTGGAAGTAACTTTTACAAAAATTTGGTCACTTTTATTGCTGAATGCAAAAATGGTTGCAAAGTATGTTGTCGCTACCTTAACTATTAATAATGGTACAGCTGTGTCACCTACAGTTATTGCTAAATGTCTGCTACCTCACTTAGTATATTTCAACAAGACTGGAGGTAAAATGGTTTTCTCTGATGTATTACATAAACACACATTTTTCGTAGTAGTAGTTGCATAATGAAAAAGGAAAGAATTTTGTTTTAGTGTCAGCTGTTACCATAGCTTGAATGTAACATCAAACATGACCTGATTTGAGTAACTCTTCTAAAAACATAATGAAAATTGAGGAACGATTTAATTTTAGTTAATACTGTGCTGATCAAGTCATTTCCATTAAACACAAAGTATTTCTTCATGCAATAGTCATTTAGTTGTCTTTCCAAGATTGAAATTCTTCATCTGTGTAGTGATTTTCGCTTAGTAAATTACAACTGAAACAACAATGTAGCTAACACAGAACATGACGTGGGTCATCGACACTTAGCAGGCGTGCGTGGTGCGACCAAGGTGACATCGCGAAGTATATATGTAAGAGACAAAAAGATACACACTGTTTACCTACCCTATATTCCTACCTTGGGTGTTTGCTGCTGTTTCTACTGTAGACATAATCATTTAGAATTGGATAAAAGGACAACCATTTATGGGAAGTTTATTAATATTGATTCCTGCAGGTATATACTGTAGAACATTGATTTTAAGAGGGCTCACAGTGCCTAAGGATGAGCACTGAAAATCGAAGCCTACTTAAAATTTGGTACACTGAAAATAGGAGTTCTACTGTAATACATCCTTGCAAAATACAAAGAAGAAAATTTGTTATTTCTTACTAAAACCACATGTTTAAACCATGTTGCACGAATGAAATTGCTCAAAGTGAGCAGTAGGAGCTTCAATACTCCCACGGTTATTTACAATAGTGTTTACAGGCCTACTGACAAGAAATATTTAGTTCCTTGGCAAAAATAATTTGCATGCCTATGTATTCACCTGAAATGTTTGCAAACGTATATTGCAGGCTATGAGCTATGTAAATTGGGTTAAAATTAAGTGGTTCTAATTGCATGAAAACATACATTATAAGCATGCACATGTAAAGTTTCATTGCAATATAAATCATATGGTAACCGTATGATTGGAAAAAACAATTTTCCATTAAAAAAATAACAATTTAAAACATAAAAAGCTCCTAATGAAGTTTGAACCACAATTTGTGATGGTTTACATGCTTTTATACTTAGCTACATAGCGCATAAACACAAATGTCCTGTACAAACCTATATAAAACAAACTTATACTTGCAAAATGTTCTTTTCTTATCAAGATCGCAATTACATCTTCCATGAAAATGTGACTTGGAGATAAAAATTTATTTATTATTCACTTGCAGTTTGTCACAATTCTGGCGAGTGAGCATTGTAAATTTGTGGCCCCTATGGAATTAGTCTTGCTTTGGTCCAGAATGTTAACATGTTTCTAAGCACTTCAACAGCAAGAAAAAACATTCAGTTAACAATTATTGCATGTTTTGTCAAAAACTGTCTGTATCACTCTTTTTCTTTTTCTATATTCCAGTGCTACAGGCGACAAGTGAAAAATCTCTCCAACTTAACTGCATATTCTGTAGATGCTCGTTCAATATAAAATTGATGTAAGAAGTAATCTTTTATTTTCAAAAGCAAAAAATTTTCAATTTAAAAATACAGTTTTATTAAACTTAAGTTTCAGCAGTGAATCAAATGCATCCATAGTGAGCTGCTACTTATAAAAGCGATCAGTCATGGCACAGAAATAAAAAAATTGTAACTAGAAAATTTCTTAAAGTATGAGCTACAGCGATCACTGGGGTTTGCTAATAATAATTTATTTTATTGTTTGGTATCTAAATACAAGATTTGTGATAATAATAAAAGTACTACATTTATAACAATAGTTGCTTAAGTCCTCTGTGTCAAAGATTAATACAGAAGGAATTTTACTTGTTTCATTCTTGTTTCTACATTTACACTGTGCTGTTTTCAAGCCAGCCACCTTCAGTTGAACGTAAAATGTCTTGTGTGTGCAAGTGTACTCACAATAAGTACTGCAGACATACACCTGTGCTCCATAAATAATCTTTTATGATTACATTATTGTAAATTGTTTGTTCTAGTTATGGAATGTCAGAGATTAATGCTGAGAAAAGTAAATTTGTTGGCACTCAAAGTTGATGCAATAATAGAAAAGTTGGAAGGTTTTGAACCAACACCAAGACATGAGCCAACCAATGGTGCGACTGACATAATGTCGAGGTTTCCAGTCGTTTGTGATGTTGGCTTGGAATAAATGGAAAACCTTATGTTAAAGGAAGAAAATTCATCAGTTGTGGTATGTGCCCTATGTTTTTAATTTCTCATACTTACAGATGTTTAGTCCTGCATAGTACATAGGCCTGTTTATCTTGATTGTTTCTTAACTGTTTCAAGTTAATAGTTTGACATATCTTGGTGGAAACACTTTGACCCAACTAGTGCTTAACATAATGAAGAAGGTCATCACCAACACTTATGTATTGAACTTCAGTTGGTTAGGTGCAAAGCAAAAGAGACCCATGAAAGACCTGAACATAGCAAAAATTGTACTGAGTATGTACTGATATATTTTTTTCATGTTATAACTTATTCTAAACTTATTCGATGATCAAAGAAAACTGTATAAAGGTGTAAAACAGCAGCTTGGCTACTTATTGTTGTCAGTCTTTCACAAAAAAACGACAAACCGTGATGCTGTTAACCATATCCTTTTATTCACATAATAACAGTCATTTCTCCCACACACCTTTTCCTCCATTTTCTAACTCTCTAAAACTAAGGCAGTGCTACCAACTCGGAAGCTACAACTATACCCTCAACACAAAATATCTTTATTGCCGATAACACCTCCCCTCAATAAAATATTTTTAAGAAACAAACAATCTTTTCCTAAATTTGTCAAACAGTACACCACCAAGAAGCTTAGTAAAAATATCACCTAGTTGGTAAGTGGTATTAACATAGTCCAACCTAATTATGTTTTCAAACAGTTTCTATTTTACGAAACACTTCTTAATCTTTAGATGTTTGACTCTAGAGTTGACAGTGGCCATATGTGCCAGCTTTATGGTAGACTGATTATCCTCTAACAGAGTGATGTGACCAACTTCTATTTTAAAATCATGCAACAAGTCTTTCAACCAACAAGCCTCACTGGCAGCTTTACTAAAAGCAACAAATTCTGCTTCAGTGGATGACAGAGCCACTGATTGTTGTTTTTTTGAAAACCAGATAACAGTACAGCCAAAAACCTTAAAGCAACAACCAGTTGTAGACTTACAGTCAACACTGCCTCCCCAGTCACTGTCCACATAGCCTACTACATCATCATTCCTGTTCCCATAGTAATTTAAACACATACTTAACGTACCCTTGATATATCTAAGAACATTTTTCAGAAGTTTGTAAAGTAAAGTGCTTGCACAGGTCTGATATCTACTTAAGATTGTAACAACAGCACACAAATCAGGTCGTGATCCCATTGCAGCATGCATTAAGGATCCAACTAATTTTCTACACTTTGACTCTATTTCCTCATTTTCTAAGCATTCCTTTTTCAATAACTCAAACTTAAATTTCTGTCGATGAGCAAGGACAAAGATTTGCATTCTAACATACCATACAACTCAAGTAAGTTCTGCAGATACTGTTTCTGACTTATGGTTGTACGATTACTAGCTAAATCCTGCTCGAAATCAATACCTAGAAACCTTTTTACACAACCCAGCTCTTTAATTTTGAAGGTATTACATAGTGCATCTCTAAGATAACTGAGCTCATTTTTACAATTTACAAAATATAGAATATCATCAACATACACCAACAAAAACGTTTTGGTGTCGCCTTTACATTAAGAATAAACACAGGCATCCTTATCGGAACGTACATAACCCAGTGATGACATTAATTTATCAAATTTAGAGTTCCACAATTTGGGAGCATTTTAAAGGCCATAAATAGACTTATATAGTTTACCAACAGGATACTCTGAATTTACACCCTCTGGTAATTTCAAATAGAGTTCCTCATCAATTTCACTGTTAAGGAATGCACTGCATACATCCATTTGTTGTACTGGTAATTTCAGTTTGGTGGCCACACTCATAAACACTCTGAAAGTTTTAAGTTTTGCCACAGGAGCATACAAGTTATACACATCACATTCTTGCTCGAAACCTCTTGCCACTAGTCTTGCCTTGTATTTAGTTTCCCCAGTTTCAGTCCCCTTTTTTGTGAACAACCATTTTGAACTAACTACTTCTTTTCCTTCTGTCACCTGTGGTAAGGTCGTCCAAGTGTTGTTTTCATGTAACTGCTGAAGCTCGGACTTAATTGCCTCCATCCAACATTGTTAGTCTTCCCTAGTCATTGCCTCTTTTTAACTCTTCGGTACCGCATCAGTTGCTACGAGTCCTAGATCATACTCCGAGCACCACGCTGGCTTTCTTACACTCCGTCCACTTGCTGTTTTAGGTGGCTTATCTTTGGAGGTTTCTCTGCTTGACACTTCAACTGGTCTCCCCTTTCTTTGGTCTCCTTCAGTAACTGCATCCTCAAACCCTTTAAAGGGAGAAGACATTCCTTCACTTTGTACATCTTCCTCATCAGTACTGGAATTTGATTTTATTTGTTCATCTTCTTGAGTCAGGTCTAAGCCAATCATTTCATTCTCTTCTGCTTCAGTTTCAGTCCTTGTTTCACGTCCCTTTAGTCTCACAAACACCACATCCCTTTTTATTTCAACTTTCTTCTTGTCTTTAAAGTAAATTCGATACCCTTTGGAGTCTTCGTAACCAACAAAAACACCTTTCTCTCCTTTTGGGTCCCACTTCAGTCTCTTTTCTTTCGGTATATGGACAAATACCTCTGTTCCAAACACGTGAATTAGTTTTGTCAAATCAACATTTTTCCTTTCCAAGACTTGATATGGTGTCTTATTATTTTCTTGAGCCTTTGAGGTCCTATTTAACACATACACAGCTGTATTTACTGCCTCTGCCCATATCTGTTTGTTAATCCCTTTCCCACTGAGCATTGACCTAGCAGCTTCCACTAAGGTGCGAATGTCCCGTTCTGCTCTTCCATTTTGCTCTGGTGTATAAGGTATCGTTGTCTGGTGTTGTATTCCGTGGTCCTCAAGCAGCACTTTCACTTCCTGATTCACAAATTCTCCCCCATTATCACTTCTAAGCACTTTCACAGACAGACCTGTAGCTTTTTCAGAAAACTGTATGTAGTATTTCAGCTTCTGGGACACCTCAGATTTACTCTTGAGAAAGTACACTTGCCGGTAATTTGAGTAGTCACCTTTCAGTAGCAGAAAGTATCGAGACCCTCCCACAGACTCTACCTCCATTGGTCCACACACATCAGCATGTACCAATTGCAATGGAGCATCAGTGTGTTGTTTGCTTTAACCAAATGGTAATTTCTTCATTTTCCCCTCCAGACATGCTTCACATGACTCATTGTTCTCTGAGTACTTAATATTGTTTTGATTCAAGACACTTTTCACATAGTCCAGGTTCTGATGACATAAACTTTTATGCCACTCTCTCAACGAGCGTACCACCACTAAGCAGTCTTGTCCCATGATTACGTCCAGAATATACTAATATCCCTCCTTATTTGCCACCGCAGGAATCTGGCTGTCTTTATATACATAGCAATGATCGCCAGCCATTTTAACAGTATGACCCTTTTCAATTGCACTTGATACTGAGAATAGGTTCATTTTAAGCTCAGGGACCCACAATACATGGTTCAAGGTACTGTGCACATAATTCTGTCCATTGTAGACTTTCACATTTACTTGTCCGATACCTTACACCTGAAGACTACGTCCATCACCAACAAGAACACATTTATTAGATACTGGTGTAAAGTTCATGAGGAGGCCACGTTCAAATGTCATATGTTCACTTGCTCCACTGTCCATGATCCAAAAGGTGGATCTTTTATGGTCCTCCAAATCACTTACACTACGCAGTACACTTTCTGACATTACAAAGGCATTTTCATGTTTAGGCCTATACCTTTGCTTGCACTGAAACTTCAGATGTCCTTTCTTGCCACATTCAAAACACTTTCGTAAGTCTTTATCCTCTCTGCATTGGTTTGCCACATGTCCCAGGAATCCACACTTGAAACACTTTAATCCCCCTGTCTTCTTGACAGTGTTCCCTTTATATGATCCTGCCACCATAGCCACATCCTCATCCTTGATTTTAGACTTTAACCTCTCTTCTTCCACTAGTAGTCGTGCCACCAGGTCATCAAGTTTTTGTTTACTAGTTTCTACAGATTCCCATGCTGTAACAAAGTGACCAAATCTCTCTGGCAGTGACATTAATATTTTTGTAATCGTGAACTGTTCCGACACTTCTTCTCCTGCCTGTTTAAGCAAGTGACACAATTCTTGTATTTTTGACAAATATGTAGACATGTCAGAATCCTGCTCGTACTTAAACTGAAAAAAACGTTGTTGCAGTAAGAGTACATTTATACTCGACTGCTGCTCATACACACTAAGAAGCTTCCTCCACATCTCACTTGCAGTGGTGCAAGTAGGTATGTGCATCATTGCAGCCTCACTCAAAGGCATTACAATAATACTCTGAGCCTTTGCATCTCTTTTTTGCCACTCACCTTGATCTTTTTCCGGTTTAATGTATGTTCCATCCACAACTGAAAAAAGATTCATTCCCCGCAACAACACCGACACCTGGAACTTCCACACGTTCCAATTCTTCTGCCCCTCCAGCTTTATCGCTCCCACGGTATTCATCCCTAGCTGCTCCATTTTTCCGGAGTCAACAAGCACCGACGATAAATTGTTGACGACAAAAGCGACTGAATGTGTACCACACCCCGGTACCGCTACTCCACAGAAGCTTCCCACGACGCCATTACCACTCTGCAGAGAACCACGTTGCCGGCCGACACAATTTAAACATCGCTGGTACGAAGATCACTCATGACCATTATAAGCATCCTGGGCCCATAACCTGTCGTCAGTCTTTCACAAAAAAAACGACACGCCGTGATGCTGTTAACCATATCCTTTTATTCACATAATAACAGTCATTTCTCCCACACACCATTTCCCCCATTTTCTAACTCTCTAAAACTAAAGCAGTGCTACCAACTAGGGAGCTACAACTATACCTACAACACAAAATATCTTTATTGCCGATAACACTTATAACTAAAACATGTGCTTGGTTAACAGATTACCATCTGCCATCTTCCAGCAGTACTTATCTACTCTTTGCCCGAGGAAGCCAAGTTTCTTGGCGAAACATTGCAAAACATGCTTGCATGCAAAAAAAAGTGTTATCCAATTATGTGTGTATCAATCTCTACAGTAACCTGTCAGTACCCGGAACCCTTCAATTATAATATGTATTTAGGTGCCTAGCAACCCTTGTCTCCTTTTACAATAAATTATTATGATAAGTTTGCTTTCACTACGCCAAAAGATTTGCTGAGAATAACATGTTTAAGCAAATTGAATATTTACCAGTGTTCACCAGTAACCTTTTATTTCCTAAGGTATTCAGTGGCTCGCAGAATATTATCACTGTCACAATTAAAAAGCAGCAGTGTACATCTTGCACTAGTCACAACTGTGGAAAGACTATGCAGTGATTTTTATAAGAGTAACTTCACCTATTCATTAGGGATGCCCTTCAAGAGTCATTGTTCAGTTGAAGATGGCAGCCATTCATAACAAAATCAAGAAAGTCATGTTAGCATAGCTAGATGCAATTGCATTTCCATCATTGTCACATCTCAAGGAGTGTGTGTAGGCAAGAGAAACCAATATGGCAGGCAAAGATGTTGCTTCTCAGTACGTTTGTGATTCTTGTCAGTATTTAGAATATTTACATACAAAATTTGTGTAAACATTTTGTGCAATATGTACGTGCTTCTCAATCACTCAATTTTTAAGAAGGTAACACTTTTAATTTCTGAATATTTTACATGAAACAGTATACATAAACTGACAGTGCATTACAAAATGCTCATAATTATTAACATTTGACAATATTATGTAAGTAACAAAATAACTACAGTACAAATTTCACTACACAGAATATGGCCGAAACTAAATTGATCTCTTGCTCGACTCTCCAATAAGTAATGGGACTATGTTCTCATTGAGCAAAATCTTTTACAAAAATGTTGTCTAATATATCTAAGCTACTTTTTAGAAATCATCATAATGCTTTGCAGAGTTTCTGTACATTATGCCTTAAATACACATTTTCATGCAATTTCAAAAAATGGAGGTAATTCATATGGTTTAGGTCCTGACCTTCATACCGAAGTTAAACTATTTATCTTTGCCCCAAGTTTTGAATGTTAGTTTTTAACCTTTTGTATCCTCTGTGTGAATGATGGTTGGTTATGTTCAGATCTGCTTTAACGAATGACGAGATTAGGATAGTGTGTTAATGTACTAGTTATGTAACAAAGTGAACACTTCGCCAACTAATTTCAGGAGCTGTGCGGATTGCAGCACCTACGGCAACCGAGAAAGATATCTGTGTGATAATCTCAAACTGGATGAAGCATGCAAAAACCCGACAAGAAAGAAGTAGGCAAGAATTTTTTTTGGAGTTAATTGGTTTTATGCAATGCCAACTATACCTAACCCAAAATTTTTGGTCTACATACATTTTTTTAGAGATTGCTTTCTGAAGAATAAATGCATCCAGGGTAACCTGGTTCTACAAATTAATGTTCCAAACCTCTGAAGTAGCAGCTATCAATTTATGGTATATCTGATAAAAATTAAGTTGTTCCCTGCTCATTTTTTGTTGAAACTTATAGTAATATAGTTTTTGCTTTTAGAAAATAAGTTCGTATGTACATACCGCCAAACCCCATTTTTACACTTCTCAAGGGACCAGCCGAAATCTGAGTAAAATACAGTAAAATTTAGAAAGAGAACAGCTGAACATCATGTAAATGAGGCATTCGGGAATATATGTAAAATGAGGGAATATTCAAAATCCAGTGGTCCAAAGACAAGGATTCTACCGGGTACTGTATTTCAAATTGTCAGGATGATTTTCATGATATTTTAATGATGTAATCTTCACTACTTAGTTTAACTATCAAAAACTACAAAGAAAAGTCAGAAAATTTATTTAAAGTTCAAGAAATTACCTAAGATGTTTAATTACTGCGTAATATTGTAATTTTTGCTTAGATCATGCTTTGTTTTACTGAAAGGTAAAAAAAAAATTCATATTCTAAATAACACAGCGAAGTTCTACTAAAGATCCATTGAAATTTTGTAAATCTTAACTTCCTACCAACTTGTATTATTTTACTTCATTTGATGAACAAAGCCTTTTCTCTTCCTTAATTCTGTGAACAAAGCCTTGTATGGACTGGTAGCTTTCTTATCACATAATTGTGATGGTTGGCAGGCTTCAGCTTGAAAGTTCTAACAGAATCATAAAATATTAAATTTATCATAACCAAGCTTTTTAATTAAATGGCTCCTTTGTGCTACTCTAGAAGATACCAGATCTAATTCTATGGAAAATGTCATTGGTACAACAAAATAGTATTTTTAGTACGTTAATATATAGTATTTTGTAAGCTTTGATTCTTGACTATCCACACTAATTAACTGAGAACATTACTGTGGAATGCCTTATGGTTTGAGATGATAAATACAGTAATTACAGTTTTCTCAGTGTTAGGTACATTATTTATTGCTTTAGATATTAATATGAATATGATGTGTGTTGTGTATAGTGTATATAGCAGTTGCATCAAGCTTTTAGCTTGCTACCAACTTGCATGCCATTCTGTGAAAACTGCATTTAAGAAATCGTATCTTTTAATAGATATAAATGAACTCTGTATAGTTATATTTTTTGTGATTGAGTAGTATTTTTATAGTTAATTTGTGATAGTCATTGCTGTAGCCAATTCCATGGTTGACCTGCTAATTGGGTTCTCCACTTGAGGATAATCAAGATGTTATAGCTATGCAGTGTTTTATAGTTTCTGAAAAATTGGTTTCACCAGAAGACCTGGTAATCCCAGCAATATTTTTAGCCTCATTTGCAAGGGATCGTGTTCTTACATATTTTTTTTTGTTTGCGCCAAATTTTTAGTTTATCTTTTTTAAAAAAAAAATTCCCTGCAAAAGTTTAACTTAAGTAATTATGGTATGCCAATTCAAACACTGGCAGTTCATTATAATAGGAGCAACCATACCCTGACCTTAAAGTAGTACAAGAGCTGTAATTTTAATTTACTTCCAAATAAAAAATTTTTTGTTTATACTAAATATGCGATAATTTCATTTCAGATAGTTAGTAAATCATAGTGATTGAAATATTAACTTGTAATTTAATTACGAAGTACTCTAAAGAATGATCAGTATACCAACGTGATGATAAATTTCAAACAGTCCAGTCACTTGTCTGCATATGGTGTATGAATAACTAAACATAATTGAAAATTAATTCCATACAATTATTGCAGACTAGGGTTTAGAATTATTCCACCATTTAAATTAAACTCGAAAAACATTTTTTTTGAACTGCATCATTATATTGTTGTTGAAAAACAGCTGTTACCTTCCTGCAATTTACATTGCTTTTCTATGGTTCCAATCACTAATTTTATAGTTCATTCCCCCCCCCCCCCACCCTAAATTCACTTGTCTAATTTAGATAAGATGGAAAAGTTATTCATAGGTGCTGTGACATTTGACAATGTCACCTGTCTGGTGTTTGTTTTTCTGCGTCTTTGTGTCGCCGCGCGCTTGTTTGGATACGTGAGCGGCTTTTGTTGTGCGGCGGCGAAATAGCTGAGTTGTCTGTCTTTGTCCGTCTGATTGCTGGCGCTGCGCCGTGGGCGCCATGTGAAACAGGCGCGGCAGCGTTACTGGAGCGTGTGATTTAGGAGAAGTTGGTAAGACTGCAAGCCTAGTGACGTGTCGCGGCAGACAGCTGAACCATGGAAGATTTGTGTTGTTGGTTTTTTCGGAGCTAAAAGAAATGGGGGAGTCGTCGCTCGGAGCTGGAGAAAGAAGTTTGTCGCTCGTGGCCGAGTAAAGGAGTGTCATTTGGGTTTCACCGAGTCATGTAGGGTTCGTGACGCGAGAATATCAGCGCGACGAGAAACGAGGCCAATAGGATATCGAAATGGGCTAGAGTTTAGCGACTGGCAGTGAAGTTCGTCTACAATCAACAAGGTGTTAGGTCGTGATTATTAGACTACATGAATGCTACGGAAATCATTATAAGTTATTTTAGTTTTTACTACGAGAGTTTGAACTGCGGTGTCAAGAAAATAATGTTCCTACGAGCTGCAACTTGGAGATGTGAAAAATAGCATGGCAAATGAAGCTGTTATGCGCTGCGGGCCCTGACTGTCTACCTGCGCGAGCCTTGTTTATCCTCGTCAAGATTATGAGTTTACATTTCTACGAGAATTAACATGGATAGTGGTGACGAGTAAATTATCTCATTTTTTTGCAGTTGTAAATTATAGTTGTGGAAATTATGAATGCTAATGGACCTGTAATGAGCCGCGGCGTTTGACTGTCTGCAACTGTGAGCCCTGTTTACCTTCTCGGAGTCTACGAGTTTAAAGACCAGCGGGAAAATGCACCGAGAGTTCCGAAGCATATACCAATTTTTTTTTTAACGAAGAAATCGGCGGGAGGTGAGTGAAGAAAAGAAGTTACAAGGTACAAGCAGATGTTGTTTACGAGCAACGAGGCGGTAGGAAATTGGCTTCGCAGCAGTGTCTACAGAGCAGCGTCCCAGTATGTCGGATGTCACAGCTTTAGATTCTGCGTGGGTGTTTTTAGTGAGCCTTCATTTCTGCTAGAAGATGCCTGAGGTCACATGTGGAGGTCGATGGATTGCAGGATACAATCTATTCCCGTGTCGGCGCAGTTGGTAACTTCATATACACTGTAAGTTTGACCCGCCCTATTATCATGTTGTTTTGGGAGTCGTTTGTGGTTATAATTATTCCTGAGAAATTGCAGACAAGCTTCACAACTATATTAATTGTAATGTTAATACTACGCTTAGTAAATTATTTTAATAAATGTCATATTGGGTAGGTTTGCGCTGGGTTATAGTTAAAATATTTTTTGTGAAGATATTGCAGACAAATGATATGTTGGTAGTGAACTTTGTAAACTAATGAATATTTTGAAGGAAACCTACAACACTTGTAGACGCTGTTAATAATTTTTTTTTATAAAACTTAATTTATACTTGAAGGCATTTCTACTTTGGTTATAGGAATAAATATTGCCAGTAGAGTTGGTGCTCTGAGAAACCACGCATGTACCTGATAATGTTTAAAGTATCTATTTTTGTACTAAATAATCTTCCTGGTAGAGTTGGTGCTCTGAGAAACCACGCATGTACCTGATAATGTTAAAAGTATCTATTTTTGTACTAAATAATCTTCCTGGCAGAGTTGGTGCTCTCGTACTTTTGCGAAGTTAAAAGTAATCATAACAACCTTGCTAGATACGCTTATTTTGTAATTAACATACAACGGACTGGAATAATGTGTACAATTAAACTTTAGTAGAATATTTTCCCTTATTGTTATATTCTGTAAAGAAGTTTGTAAGTAAACAAAGTATAGTAGTCGGTGCTAAGAGTTAAGAGTACAACCAGCAGACTCAAGAAGGAATTTGTTTACTTGCGTTAATTTAGTGGCAGGTTCATTTCTAGTATAAAGCCTGAAATTTCAGAAATTTGGTAATTTGAATAATACCGAGTGTTTTAAAGTAGCATGGTACATGGTGTGCCAGGTTAAATAGCATGTGTATTTACAGTTAATCAGTAATCAATTTGCCAGATGAGTAATTTTAGATAAGGAAGTACCTGAGCCCAATTTAATTTTAATAAGGATTGTTAAAGCTGTGAGAACTTTAGTTAGTGTTTTTGCTATATTAAATAACCTTGTATGTTTTTATATTTCCCATATGTTAATATTTTAAGAGGAGGTAGGATTTTAAAAAAAACTTTTTTTATCTATTGCTGTGCACCAGGGGAGGGTGGCATTTTGATAAAAGCTGGCATTGGTCCGGTGCTGTGGAAATGTGCCCTGTTCGGCAGAGATGCTTGCAGATGGTAAAGCCTGTCACTCTCCTGAATGCGAAAGACCTATTGTTCCCCTTTTAATTTTTAGAATCTTTGTATATCTTGAGAGTTTGAATTATTTAACTATATATTTGAGTTTGTTGTCTTTGATTATTTCCTTTTTGGCTGATGCCTTGTATTGCATTTGTAATTGTGGAAGTAATTTTGATCTTTAAATACAAACTAGACATCACCCTAGATTTTTCTTTTATTGAATATCCTCCCCTTAACTTGTCTTTGGTTCCTACTTTTGGTCAAGCGTACAAGAGGAGTGTTCAGGCTGTGCAACTCTGATTCTAGGTTAAGTTTGATGTATGCTAGTTTGTGTTTATTTTGATTTATTTTGTAACCAGTGAAAATGCCTACAGCTTGGATTAATGAGTTGTCTAAAGAGCAGCTGAAAGTTAACTTATCAGCTGCTGCTATTAAATTTGAAGAAGGAGATACTTTAGATTACTTGAGGAAAAAAATTTGTTGGGTTCATTAACCCTTTATCACCCAGCGTCCTATTTATAGGACACACTATCTTTGTCCTTGAATCTTAAACACCAGGAAACATGAGACAGCGTGCTGAGTCACATGAGTTCTAGAGACTTTAGTCATCATGTTTTCCACCCTTTGTTCCATATAGTTCGCAGTATTGTGCTGACAGTGAGGAAGTGAAGTCGCTCCTTTTTCTTATCGTGCACGCTCTTCTCTTAGGTATTATTTTTTGCTGATGTATTGGAGGTAAGTTTATCCTTTTTATTACTGATGTACTTATTATTGATGTAACTGTTTAAGAAAATGTGTAATTAATTTTTATTGGTTTTTATTTTCTGTAGAATTGAATATAAATACCAGTGTCCTATAAATATGACGCTAAGCGTTGCACATATTTTACACTTCACGGTGTCAAAATGGAAAAAAAAAAAATTTTTTTTATTTTTTGCAGGGATAAGGTACGAAAATGAGTCGCCAACAGTTTCGATCTATTGAAGAAGCGCTAGAGAATTTCTATTCCGATAAAATAGAAGAGGATTTAGCCGCTCTTCCTCCAGATGTTGACGAATTGACAGACGAAGAGACAATTGATGATGAAAATCTAGAAGCACCTTTTATTCAGGATATTGCAGGTAATATAGAAGTAATTATTCCGGAAGTAGAAGGGGAAAATGACATACCAACTGCTTTTTCGCCACAAGAGTTAAAAACAAAAAAGAAAAAGTTTGACAACCTAAACATAACTTGGGAAAAAAAGATTCCAGAATACACAAAGCTGCCTGAAGCAGGAAATTCATTTTTCAGACTTATTGAGTTAGTGAAGACTGACTTAGCAAATGCAACACCTTTAGAAATTTTTGAAAAGTTTTTTACAGAGGAAATCTTTGATTTTATGGTCGAAGAAACAATAAGGTATGCCACTACCCAGAAAAATATGCATGATTTAAGTTTATCAACACAGGATATAAAAATCTTTCTTGGGTTTCTTGTGTTGTCTGGGTACCATACGTTACCCAGTGAGCGGGATTACTGGCGTGAAGAAGAAGACTTAGGGTTAGATGTTGTTCGGAATGCTTTTAGCAGAAATGCATATTGCACAATCAAATATCTCATTCACTTCCAGGATAATTCTAAAGCTGAGGACAACAAACATGATAAATCGTTCAAGGTAAACCCCCTTATTGATAAAATCAATGACAAATTCCAGCAGTATGGTATTTTCGAGAAATACTTGTCTATCGATGAAATGATAGTCAGATATTATGGCCACAATCCACTAAAGCAGTTTATAAGGTCAAAACCGATACGATTTGGTTACAAGTTATGGGCATTGTGTGGTGAAAGTGGATACTGTTATAAGTTTAGCCTTTACTGTGGCAAAGAACCTTTGGAAACATCTTCTGTTGGTCCACTCGGAAGTAAAGTTGTTATGAGTTTGTTATCTGCAGTTGAAGATCCTTCAAGTCACGTAGTTATCTTTGACAACTTTTTCACAAGCCATTCACTTTTGATAGAGCTGCGGGAGAAAGGCTTTAGAGCTACTGGCAGAATATGTGACAACAGAACAGCAAAGTGCCCTATAAAATCTACAAAGGAAATAGAGAAATCAGTACGAGGCTCATACGATTACCGTTTTGATACCAGTAATGAAATACTAGTTCTTCGTTGGAATGATAACAGATCTGTGACCTTGGCAACCAACTATGACACAGTAGAACCAATTTCATCTGCTTTACAGTGGAGTCGAGAAGCCAAGGAACGACTGCCTATTCCACAGCCTCTCCTGATAAAGTCTTATAATAAATACATGGGGGGAGTTGATCACCATGACTGGCTGTTGGAAAAGCATGGAATTGCTATACGAGGCAAGAAGTGGTATTGGTGCCTTGTAACTCGAGTAATTGATATGACAATCGTCAATGCTTTCATACTTTACCGTCTCATACATGGATCAAAGTCAATCTCAATAAAAGACTTCAGAAGATCCATAGCAGTAAAGTATCTAAAGCTAGGCCATGGGCAAAATGTCATGAAAGGTAGGCCATACTCCTTTCCCTCTACATCTAAGCCAGCAGTATCAGAGGATATTCGATTTGACAGGGAAGACCACATTATAGGGAAGAGAGAAAAGCAAAGACGTTGCCAATTCAGGGGATGCAAAGGAAAACCACTTACATGTTGTACAAAATATGATGTTACATTATGTACAAGATGTTTTCCAAAATTTCACAACAAAAAGGAAAGCAGTAAGCCTAATTGACATTTTTCAGTGTACATGAACACACATGTTTTGTATGAACTAATCTGATGCTATAGGTCCTATATCTTGGAACACTTATCTGTATCCAGTTCAAAATGTAAATGGTAAACTAATTCTGTCCAAACCAATTTTTGGAAAATTCATAAACAAATAAAAATTCTTATTTTTGGTACATTGTCACTCACTCTCTCTATGTAATGCATTATTACTGTGATTCCATATTGTTGATGCACTTTTATGTATGTGAATTTGTACAAAATTATATGATTAGAATTTTTGTTATATTTTATATAGCTTAGTTTTTCGTATGTCGACTTTGTGTGCACAATGTGTATAAAATGTAATTTAAAACATTATTGTAGTTCCATAAAAGTGTAAAAAATATATATTTTTCACAGTTCTCCATAATAAGACTTAGTAAAGCAAATTTTATAATGGACACATAAATTATTTTCTTATAGTGAGGGCTGATCGCGCATTGCCGGTGATTTCGAGATGTTAACTATGGGCGCCACCACGTGGAAGGGCACGTGGACCCGGCGGAGTCTCTCACTCAGGGCGTGACGTAGCCCAAGTGGGGACGAGTTACCAGCCCTTTCTATCCTAGCTACCCAGACCTGGCCCGCTCTAGGCGTCGGGCACGCCACACTCCTAGACTCACTCACCACGTGATTAAATAAGTACTCACTTTATATTTATTCTCCAGATTTAATTTCACTAACACGTCTCTCTACACGCCCGTTACACGTTACACATTACACGGTTAAAAAGCCTGAGGCACGAATCGGTTTAGGTGAGGGCATGGTCCACACACGTGGCCATGCTGCAAAGTATACTTATTACACGGTGATGAAAAAGACTCGACTGAGACAATTAATTAATTAAACAGCCCGCTGACCGAGAGCTGCCCCGAGGATGACGAACGAAAGCGATTTAAAAAGAATTAACGATACAGAAATTACTTGGTCAGTGATGAACAAAGGTTGAGGTCCCCGGGGTGCTGGCGCGTCTGCTCTCGGTCAGTGATGAAGATGGACTGGGCTGAGCTCATCGCTCGCAGGTGGCAACATGGCGCCCTTCGCGCCAACACAATTACCGTTACTGTATTCTACGACTCCGTGCCCCGGCGAAAGTTGAGTAAATTACAGATAAACATTAAAAATATATAAAAATTACTGACAATGGAAAGTTTGTTACTATTTACTTATTTAATGATAATTCATATAAAAGCATTCCTATCCTCGTCCAAGTCCGTGCCTGTTCGGGTCCGCCCGGGCAACGTCTATAGTTATTTAAGGTAACCTATTTAAATTACAGAAAACACAAGTAAATTGCACAACACTGGGGCAAAGACGAATGAAAACAAAAAGGGTTTACAAATAATATTAAAACGTAGCAAATTAGGGGTGCGGCGCACTGCAGCTAAGCGCCCTCTTGCCGGGCTAGACACACACGCACACACGCACGCACGAGCGGGAGGTTTGAACTGAAACGGTGGTTGGGCGGTGTCATATCGGGCTCAAAGGGGCCGCAGGCCCGGACGACGTCAATTGCCCCCTCCGAAAGTAGGCCGATATGACAGCGCCGTTTGACAGATGGTTGGGGGGCGTTGCCTGTGGTGTTTACGTCGCGCACTCCCACGTGGCAATGTTGATGTTTATGTTTGTGCGGGCAGGTGGCAATGTTGACATGACGGACGGACAAGCAATGTTTACACGATGGAAGGGCGAGCAATGTTTACATGATGGCGGCGAGCAATGTTTACAAAATGACAGTTGAGCAATATTTACACTATGGAGGACGATACACACGGACAGAATGGGCGCTGGCTGACTAACCTTGTGGGTGGTGACCCACCAGTTGTCCCGAGCCCCAAATCTGCGTCAGCTGCGGCTGCGGCGGCTGCTGCGTGTGATAGCGTGGCGGTGGCCAGGGCGCCGGCCGGCAGGGGCGGCGGCGGCCAAGGTCAGGCGGCTCGTGGCAGGCGGGCAGCAAGCGCGGGCGGCGCTCGGCACGACCCGGCTCAGCCTCGCCGACAGGCGGGCGCTTCGCGGCCCGTCGTGACAGACGGGTGACAGGTGTCGAAGTCCGGGTGACGGTCACGTTCGGCGGTGGGACGGTCGGGCGTCCCGGCGTCGTGGCGTCGACCTGCATCGCGACAGGCGGATGTAGGGAGCTCAGGCGACTCTTCACGGTGCGGCGTCCCAATGTTGCCAACTTGCGACATTTGGGTGGCGTCTCGTGCGGCAGGGCACTTGACCGGTGTTCCGGTACTGCGGCGATCGGCGTCGGAATCGGGCGTCGTGGCGCCTCGGTCGATTCTGGCGTCGTGTCAGGTGGGCATGTAGGCGGCGTCAGCGTCGGCGTCGCGCGCGTCCGTCTCTTTCGGTCCGGTTCATCCGTCTGTGCCTCGAAGCCAGGCGGGCACAGAGGAGCAAATCCAGGCGGCGGGGCGGCGCTCAGGCGTCTCGGCGTCATGGCCCTGGACATCGTGTCGCAAAGCGTCCTGTTTGCGACTGCGCACTCTGGTAGCGGTGACGACGGCCGGATGACGTCGAAGCCAGGTGGTGGCGACAAGGTGACACGAAGCGTCGGCGTCGAGTCTGGTGGCGTCCGTGGCGAGTCGTGTGGCGGAGACGATGCGGGTTTCGCCGGAAATGACCTTGGTGGCGTCGGGACGGCGGTTCGGTGCGGTGGCGAGGTCATTCCGGCGTCGGGAGGTGTCTCCGACACGAGGCGGGTGCTGGACGGCGTGGCAGACTGCGGTGGGACGGTCGTTGTCGGGCGTCGCTCGGTTGGCTTCGGCGAGTCAGGCGTCATCATAGTCGGGATGAGTGGCGTCAGGTCGGCGAAACGAGGTCTTGCTGGCGATGATGCGTTTGGACCAGCGTCGGGAGACGTCAGGTCGACGAGAGGTGCCGAGGTTGGCGGCTCCAGGACAGGAGGTGGCGGAAGCGGAATTGTCGGCGTCGGGACGGCGAGCGTCGGCGTCGGGATAAGTGGCGTCGGGTCGACGAAACGCAGTGTGGCAGGCGGCGGCGGGATCGGACTTGTGTCGGGAGACGTCAAGTCGATGAGCGTCGGCACGGCGGGCGTCGGGACGGCGGGCGTCGGCGTCGGGACGACGGGCGTGGGCGTCAGGACGACGGGCGTCTTTGTCAGAGCGGTAGGCGTCGGTAACGTAACACGTGGCGGTGCGGGTGACGTCAGGACGTACCTTCGTGGTGCTGGGGTCGGCGTCGTGCGTGAGGAGTCGGCTTGGTGCGGCGGTGACGTTCCGGCAACGGGCGGCGTCCTTGGCACGGGCTGCGTCGGCGAGTCGAGCAGCGTCTTTTCCGGCGTGGTTGGCGTCGGCGTGAGCGGAGTCGTTTTCGGCGTGGTTGGCGTCGGCGTGAGCGGCGTCTTTTTCGGCGTGAGTGGTGTCGGCGTGATCGGAGTCGGTGTCGGCGTGAGCGGCGTCGGCGTTTCGGGAAGCGTCGAGGCGTGTCGTGGAGGATTTTCCAGCGTCTCTGCCTCGTACTGCGCCTGGGTGGCTAGGTAGGCAGTGCACCGTGCGCACGTGAAGGTAAAAAACTTGCGCAGTACGGTCCATTCACGTTCGCCGATACAGCCACGATGCCACAGGCCGGCACATTCCTGGCAGCGGTATCCCTCGCTACTACCTCCGGGACACGACCTAGCTCCACATTTCGTCACACCGTGTATGCGGTACTCCGTACAGTAGCCACACTCGTATCCGGCGGCGGTCCTGCCATGCAAGTCCCAACTCGGGCGGGGAAAGTAACACCCGATACACTCGTCCGGATACATGTCTACGCACGTGGTACTCTGCACACGAACAGTCCTCACGAACACATCAGCACTGTGTTACTTACTGCGCTCGGAGTCCGTTGTTTGTGCGCGGATTCCTGGAAGCGTGCGCTTGGCTGATCACGTGGCCGGCGCGCCAGAGTCCCGCTATGCGCTCCGCGCGAACAATAGTTCCGGCGCGAACTTTAGTTCCGCGCGCTCCGCGTAACAACCGCCTATCTCACACGCTCGTACAGGTCTGGTTTTCGCGGAAGATGTAACTCGCCCCACGCTCTTGGGCGCCATTTGAGGGCTGATCGCGCATTGCCGGTGATTTCGAGATGTTAACTATGGGCGCCACCACGTGGAAGGGCACGTGGACCCGGCGGAGTCTCTCACTCAGGGCGTGACGTAGCCCAAGTGGGGACGAGTTACCAGCCCTTTCTATCCTAGCTACCCAGACCTGGCCCGCTCTAGGCGTCGGGCACGCCACACTCCTAGACTCACTCACCACGTGATTAAATAAGTACTCACTTTATATTTATTCTCCAGATTTAATTTCACTAACACGTCTCTCTACACGCCCGTTACACGTTACACATTACACGGTTAAAAAGCCTGAGGCACGAATCGGTTTAGGTGAGGGCATGGTCCACACACGTGGCCATGCTGCAAAGTATACTTATTACACGGTGATGAAAAAGACTCGACTGAGACAATTAATTAATTAAACAGCCCGCTGACCGAGAGCTGCCCCGAGGATGACGAACGAAAGCGATTTAAAAAGAATTAACGATACAGAAATTACTTGGTCAGTGATGAACAAAGGTTGAGGTCCCCGGGGTGCTGGCGCGTCTGCTCTCGGTCAGTGATGAAGATGGACTGGGCTGAGCTCATCGCTCGCAGGTGGCAACATGGCGCCCTTCGCGCCAACACAATTACCGTTACTGTATTCTACGACTCCGTGCCCCGGCGAAAGTTGAGTAAATTACAGATAAACATTAAAAATATATAAAAATTACTGACAATGGAAAGTTTGTTACTATTTACTTATTTAATGATAATTCATATAAAAGCATTCCTATCCTCGTCCAAGTCCGTGCCTGTTCGGGTCCGCCCGGGCAACGTCTATAGTTATTTAAGGTAACCTATTTAAATTACAGAAAACACAAGTAAATTGCACAACACTGGGGCAAAGACGAATGAAAACAAAAAGGGTTTACAAATAATATTAAAACGTAGCAAATTAGGGGTGCGGCGCACTGCAGCTAAGCGCCCTCTTGCCGGGCTAGACACACACGCACACACGCACGCACGAGCGGGAGGTTTGAACTGAAACGGTGGTTGGGCGGTGTCATATCGGGCTCAAAGGGGCCGCAGGCCCGGACGACGTCAATAGTATACGTAAAATTGTGTGCTTGAAATTGTTATTTAAAAAATTAGTTATACAAATAAAATAAATAATTTAAATGTTATAAGATTATTTTGTGAAAAAAAAATTACTGTGACTCACTTAAACCCAGCGTCATATTTATAGGACACCACTTTTTTCAAAAAATATAGCATATAATTTTTTTTGTAAATTTATTCATGCTTAGGGGTGTCAATTATACCAGATATGTAAATTTTATAACTAATTTTCAAAAATAATTAATTTGGGCATTAATGGGTTAAGGGAAATAAAAGCAGGGCTGATAATGTAGCTGGTAATCAGGTTAGCCAGGCAGCTGTGGCTGAATACAAGTTCCTGTTAATTATGTCATCTTTACAGAGTCTTCCGAAATTAATTTCTTACGAGCCTAGAGCATTGCTTAATTTCATCGTAGCTGTGGATAAAGTGAAACGCAGCCATCTTTTGCAGTCTGATGTTGATTTAATTCAGGGGCTCTTGCCTAAATGCAGTGTTGTAGTTCTCGAAGTGCTTCTGGAAGGTTTAGCTCGGGGTGAGAACTGGGAAATAATTAAAGGGAAGCTATGGGTTTTGGTTTGTCCTACGAGGGAAAAAGAGGATTTTGAGGTGGTTTGCCTTAAGCATTTTCAACATCCTGGTGAACGCATGGTTGAGTTTATCCAAAACTTGTGGGAATGTGCTTCAGCATTGGGAAAAGAATTGTCCGACGATCAGCTGATTAAATTGGTGCTGGAAAACATGGCGCCGAGTATTAGGCAGCAATGTTCCTTCCTGCAGACTCCCAAGTCCCTCGATGAGTTGAACCCATGGGCTATAGAGGTGGACAATCTTGTGTACACTTGTCGTGTTGATAGTGCGCAGGCAGCCAATCTAGTGAAGGGTGAAGGTGAGCAACAGGGAGCTACGAGTAATAGGGTTAACTTTGATAAGAGTGTAGGCAGGAAGGATTTCGTAAAAGTAAGAACAACACGATAACTTGTTTTAAATGTAATAAACAAGGACATTTTGCGTCTAAATGTTGGAATCAGGTTTCTGAGAAGCGGCATTGCTTTAAGTGTGGGAAAGTAGGACATATTGCCAGTCAATGCGACAAGAAGACGTCTAGGACCAGTGAAACCACAAGTAAGGAGCAAGATGAGACCAGCGCCATACCTGGGGAGCAAATAGCTGTTATTAAATACAGAATCTCAGGAAGAAACAAGAGTAGTTTTTGAGTCGAAAGGCTGGTAGCTGGGAAAAGCAGACAAGCCTTGGTAGACACTGGTGCCAATTCAAGCTTTATTAGTCAGCAGCTGGCTAGCTCGTTGGTGTTAGAGAATCCTGAACTCAAGAACCAGTTGAAGGTTAAGGAGGGTTTTCAGTTGCGGGTGGCGAATGGTAGTGGCATCCAGGTTAAAGTTTGAATGAGGCTGCATTTCAAAATTTGTAAGTTCTCGTGGACCAGACAGTTTTGGGTTCTTCCCAATTTAATCTGTGATATAGTTTTGGGTCTTGATTTCTTAGAAGAGACTAGTGCTGTTTTGAATTGTGCTGACCGTGAGTTGACTTTTGGGTTTCAAAAGGATTTTGTGGTGCTGTTATTACGTAAGTCCAAAAAGGAGATGGAGATATGTTCAGGCATACGGGCGGACAAGAATAATTTGTCGGCTGAGCAACAGAAGAAGTTGGAAGACTTGAGGGGAGAATTTGGGGATGTCTTGACTGAGAAGTTGGGGAAATGTGACATGATGCCGTACAGAATTAAAGTAAGTGACGAAGAGCCTGTCAGATGCATGCCTTACCAATGTTCTCCTCCAAAAATTCAGGCATTTAGAGGGATAGTGAAAGGATTAGAAAAGCAAGGGATTATTCAGCGGACGCTGTCTCCTTATGCGTCACCTGCCTTTCTTGTAAAGAAAAAGGAGCCTGGCCAGTATCGTTTAGTTCTTGATTATCGTCTCTTGAACCGCAAGATCAAATTGGACCCCTTCCCTCTTCCTAACATCGAGGTGCGTTTTCAATATTTGAGTGGTGGAAAATACTTTACGGTATTTGACTTAAATTCAGCGTTCCATCAGTGTGTTCTGGATGTTAGTAGCAAAAAGTACACAGGATTTGTAACACCTTGGGGCCACTATCAGTGGGAGCGTGTACCATTTGGGGTCAACTTTGCTGGTCAATGCCTGTCAAGGATTTTACACGCACTGTTAGAGGAATACCAGTTCAAATTTGTGGTCTCCTTCCTTGATGACATTTTGGTGTTCTCAAATTCCTTCGAGGAGCATTTGGGACATGTACGAAAGGTGCTGCAGAAGTTATGCAGTGCGGGGTTTACTGTCAAACCGCAGAAGGTTGTTTGGGCCAGCGAAAAAGTGAAATTCCTCGGGTTCTTGGTTTCCAACGGCAACTTGATCATGGATCCCGAAAAGATTGGACCAATTGTAAATTTACCCCAGCCAAGGAACTTGAAAGGAGTCATGAGGTTTATTGGGATGTTAGGGTATTTCGCCAAGTTCATCCCAAATTATGCGGAACGCTGTGCTCCACCAACATGCTGAAGAGGAAGAAGGTCACGTTTAAATGGGGTAGTGAACAAGAACACACTTTTCAAGATCTGAAGTATGCGATTTCTCACACACCTGTGCTGAGGTTGCCAAATTTCAATGAAAAATTTGTACTCCAAGTGGATGCCAGTAGTCTTGCTGTAGGAGACGTTTTACTGCAGGGTGGAGAGTGGCAAAGGAGACCTATCACCTATGCCAGTCGTGCCCTCACTCTTCAAGAGCAGATGTATAGCACCTATGAAAAGGAGGCATTGAGTTGCAATTTTGGAATGGAACGCTTTGCTAGTTACTTGGAGCATGACGAGTTTGATTTAATGACAGACAACCAGGCCTTGACATGGCTGTTTTCGCATCCCCGCTTACTGGGCAAGCTTGGAAGGTGGATCATGCGCCTGACACGTTTCCAGTTCAAGATCATGCATGTAAAAGGCAAGGACAATGGCATAGCGGATGCGCTTTCAAGAATGTTTGATCCCGCAGAATTTCTGGTGGAAGGAGAAGAAAGGAAAGAAGAACCTGAAACATCAGAGGAAGCATGTGTGGTGATTAATCAGATTCCTGAATCCTTTATTGACATCGCGAAGTGGCAGAGTGAAGATGAAGAAGGGCAAGAGATCCAGCAGAAGATTCAATCTGGAACGTGTGAAGACTACTTAGAGTTGAAGGGTATTCTATATCATCTTGACAAGAAGAAAAACAGACGTGTGTGGGTCCCTGAATGAGTACGGAATATGCTCCTGAGGTAATTCCATGACTCGGCAGTAGGAGGACACATGGGTATAAAGAAAACAGAACTTATTATTCGGAAGGAGTTTTTCTGGGAAGGTTTGGGAAAAGATGTACGAGAGTATGTAAGGAGATGTCCCGACTGTCAACTAGTAAAGCAACCTCGCAATACCAAGGTTGGTATGTACTCTGTGCAAACTCCCAAAAGAGGGTGGGAACGACTGTATATGGATGTGTTTGGTCCGTTACCCCGCTCGAGCAGAGGAAACAACTGTCTCCTGGTACTTGTTAATGGGTTCTCTAGGTTTGTTTTCCTATTGCCACTACGTGATATGAAGGTAAGCACCATCTGCAGAAAGTTAGAAAATGAGGTGTGGAAATTATTTGGGAGTCCGGAGCTACTGATCTCCGATAATGCGACCTACTTTACCTCGCAGATAGTGAAGAATCTGTGTTTTCGATGGGGTACCAAACAAGTGCACACGAGTTCGTACTACCTGTGCCCGAATCTGGTGGAGTGGGTGAATAAATCCATCAAGACAGCCCTTACCATTTTCCATCATGAGAAACAGCGAGGCTGGGACACTGAGTTATCGACACTGAGTGTGGCCTTGAACTCTGTACCACATGAAGTAACTGGTAAGACTCCAAGCATGATCATGTTTGGAAGAGAGCTACCTCATCCTTTGTTGAGTCTGTGGGGGATCTCTCCTGGTTGTTTTGAGGAGTCAGGAGCAAAGCTTAAAGAGATCTGGTATGAAACTCAACATGCTTTGGAATAGGCCCATGCGGTGATGGGAAAGAAGTATAATCAAGGGAGGTCAGAGTCAGAAATTGTTACCGGTGACTTGGTGCTGTGCAAGAAGGTAAATCTGAGCAAGAAAGTGGACTTCATCTCTAGCAAGATGTGTCCTGTGTTCGATGGTCCTTACAAGGTCTTATCCTTTTTGACTCCTGTGACGGTTAATTTGGGAGATCCTGAAAAAGGGTTTATTATCAAAAAAGCTCATATATCGGCAGTTAAAAAGTTTATTGCTACTTAGTTGAGTAGCTCGTTGTAGTGGATCCTGGTGACTTGCGTTCTAGTGTCGTCTTGAGATTCTTCTCTTGTGTAGTTGCCAGTGTTTCTTTGTTTCTTCTTGGGGTTTATTCCCTTGTTGGGTGGGACTGTCTTGAATTTTGAGTTTTGGGGTTTGTGTTCCTTGTCATCGTTTGTTTTTGTGGTTTGTGAGTATGTTCTGCCTTGGATGTTATTCTGAGCTGCTGTCCTTTTGCTGTCGCAGGGGGAGCGTGTTTTAGGAGGGGTGGCTGTGACATTTGACAATGTCACCTGTCTGGTGTTTGTTTTTCTGCGTCTTTGTGTCGCTGCGCGCTTGTTTGGATACGTGAGCAACTTTTGTTGTGCGGCGGCGAAATAGCTGAGTTGTCTGTCTTTGTCCGTCTAAATGGTGGCGCTGCGCCGCAGGCGCCGTGTGAAATAGGCGCGGCAGCGTTACTGGAGCGTGTGATTTAGGAGAAGTTGGTACGACTGCAAGCCTAGTGACGTGTCGTGGCAGATAGCTGAACCATGGAAGATTTGTGTTGTTGGTTTTTTCGGAGCTAAAAGAAGTGGGGGAGTCGTCGCTCGGAGCTGGAGAAAGAAGTTTGTCGCTCGTGGCCGAGTGAGGAGTGTCATTTGGGTTTCACCGAGTCATGTAGGGTTCGTGACGCGAGAATATCAGCGCGACGAGAAACGAGGCCAATAGGATATCGAAATGGGCTAGAGTTCAGCGACTGGCAGTGAAGTTTCGTCAACAAACAACATGGTGTTAGGT
Source organism: Bacillus rossius redtenbacheri (assembly GCF_032445375.1). Taxonomy (NCBI): domain Eukaryota; kingdom Metazoa; phylum Arthropoda; class Insecta; order Phasmatodea; family Bacillidae; genus Bacillus; species Bacillus rossius. The sequence continues at coordinate 13,799,519 of NC_086335.1, forward strand.
CGTTATTATTAGACTACATGAATGCTACGGAAATCATTATAAGTTATTTTAGTTTTTACTACGAGAGTTTGAACTGCGGTGTCAAGAAAATAATGTTCCTACGAGCTGCAACTTGGAGATGTAAAATATAGCATGGCAAATGGAGCTGTTATGCGCTGCGGGCCTTGACTGTCTACCTGCGCGAGCCTTGTTTATCCTCGTCAAGATTATGAGTTTATATTTCTACGAGAATTTTACATGGATAGTGGTGACGAGTAAATTATCTCTTTTTTTGCAGTTGTAAATTATAGTTGTGGAAATTATGAATGCTAATGGACCAGTAATAAGCCGCGGCGTTTGACTGTCTGCCACTGTGAGCCCTGTTTACCTTCTCGGAGTCTACGAGTTTAAAGACCAGCGGGAACATGCACCGAGAGTTCCGAAGCATATGTCAATTTATTTTTTTAACGAAGTAATCGGCGGGAGGTAAGTGAAGAAAATAAGTTACGAGGTACAAGCAGATGTTGTTTACGAGCTACGAGGCGGTGGGAAATTGGCTTCGCAGCAGTGTCAACAAACAGCGTCCCAGTATGTCGGATGTCACAGCTTTAGATTCTGCGTGGGTGTTTTTAGTGAGCCTTCATTTCTGCTAGAAGATGCCTGAGGTCGCATGTGGAGGTCGATGGATTGCAGGATGCAATCTATTTCCGTGTCGGCGCATTTGGTAACTTCATATAAACTGAAAGTTTGACCCGCCCTATTTTGCATGTTGTTTTGGGAGTCGTTTGTGGTTATAATTATTCCTGAGAAATTGCAGACAAGCTTTACAACTATATTAATTGTAATGTTAATACTACGCTTAGTAAACTATTTTATTAAATGTCCCATTGCGTAGGTTTGCGCTGGGTTATAGTTAAAATATTTTTTGTGAAGATATTGCAGACAAATGATATGTTGGTAGTGAACTTTGTAAACTAAAGAATATTTTGAAGGAAACCTACAACACTTGTAGACGCTGTTAATAATTTTTTTATAAAACTTAATTTATACCTGCAGGCTTTTCTACTTTGGTTATGGGAATAAATATTGCCAGTAGAGTTGGTGCTCTGAGAAACCACGCATGTACCTGATAATGTTTAAAGTATCTATTTTTGTACTAAATAATCTTTCTGGCAGAGTTGGTGCTCTCGTACTTTTGCGAAGTTAAAAGTAATCATAACAACCTTGCTGGATACGCTTATTTTGTAATTAACATACAACGGACTGGAATAATGTGTACAATTAAACTTTAGTAGAATATTTTCCCTTATTGTTATATTCTGTAAAGAAGTTTGTAAGTAAACAAAGTATAGTAGTCGGTGCTAAGAGTTAAGAGTACAACCAGCAGACTCAAGAAGGAATTTGTTTACTTGCGTTAATTTAGTGGCAGGTTCATTTCTAGTATAAAGCCTGAAATTTCAGAAATTTGGTAATTTGAATAATACCGAGTGTTTTAAAGTAGGTTGGTACATGGTGTGCCAGGTTAAATAGCATGTGTATTTACAGTTAATCAGTAATCAATTTGCCAGATGAGTAATTTTAGATAAGGAAGTACCTGAGCCCAATTTAATTTTAATAAGGGTTGTTAAAGCTGTGAGAACTTTAGTTAGTGTTTTTGCTATATTAAATAACCTTGTATGTTTTTATATTTCCCATATGTTAATATTTTAAGGGGAGGTAGGATTTTTTTAAAAAAAACTTTTTTTATCTATTGCTGTGCACCAGGGGAGGGAGGCATTTTGATAAAAGCTGGCATTGGTCCGGGGCTATGAAAATGTGCCCTGTTCGGCAGAGACGCTTGCAGATGGTAAAGCCTGTCACTCTCCTGAATGCGAAAGACCTATCGATCCCCTTTTAATTTTTAGAATCTTTGTATATCTTGAGAGTTTGAGTTATTTAACTATATATGTGAGTTTGTTGTCTTTGATTATTTCCTTTTTGGCTGATGCCTTGTATTGCATTTGTAATTGTGGAAGTAATTTTGATCTTTAAATACAAACTAGACATCACCCTAGATTTTTCTTTTATTTAATATCCTCCCCTTAACTTGTCTTTGGTTCCTACTTTTGGTCAAGCGTGCAAGAGGAGGGTTCCAGTGCTATGTAGTCATTTACAGTGCATATTGTTGGTTACTATGGAATGATACTGTTCAAAGTGGTATAATAATACACTGTCTCTGCATTGTACAGAGTATAATAATGTCCTGATATGAATATGTGTATTGGTTTATAAAATTATGATATTAAGTTGTGAAATATTTTTAATGAAATTCTGGCTTTGTGACATTTTTTTGTTAATTTTTACAGTGAAATTCTTTCTTGCGGGAAACGGAATGCAAATGAAGATGATGAAACATTGGAGTAAGACATGTGCAGTGCTTCGTTTGCTCATTTCACACTACAAATTTCAGTGGGAGATATGATTTTGTTTTCGTCCTTTTTTTGTTTATTTTTTCATGTTCAGCAAATAGTTGGATAATAAACTTCTTTTTTAATTACTGCATTGCTCTGAAAAAAAGCTGCATATTTTTTTTCAAATTTTTGGAGCTATAAAACTTGTAAGCGGCATATTATTGCGTGTTTAGAAAAATATTTTTTTTTTTCAAACAAAATTGCAAAACTTAAAAAAGTTTTGTACCCGCACGCTGCTGCCAGTAGAAGCCATATTTCCCAGCAATAAAATTATAGTTGTATAACGGGAGAAAAATTTTAATACACACTACAATCAATTACTAATGTATGCGAAATAACATGTGCATCGTAACTCTATTGTTTTCGTTGTGATGAAAACAACTGAACTTCCAATAATATCAGGCTGGCAATGTAAACACGGGCACGTACCAATGAACAGCGTAATTTCTGTCATCGCATTGGGGCACAATGTTCTGTTGATACAGCAGCTGCTAGCGCAAGTAGTTCAATGGTTAAAAGAGGTGGAAGCAGGGGCACAGCATTTCAGTTGGAACAGCAGTTGCTAACGCGAGTAGTTCATTGGTTAAAAGCATAGGGAGAAGCGTACTTGGAACAGCCTGTGCGGCGTGTGGTTTCGGTTTTGTCGTAACCCCGCAGGGTATTGTGGTTTTTTGTATTTTGTTTTAGATGGGTATAACACACTTTAAACAGAAAATTTATCTTCAAAATATGTTTTCTTTTACGGTTTTAATTTAAATAAAAGCAGTTTTGCTTTCACCTGCCCCGTGGTCTTTTTCATAGTTTTTAGCACTACAATTACTTCCGTACAGTTGATCTATCTATGGAAAGCATGGTCGTAAACTTATATTCAAGGGCGGCTTATTTTGGAAGCAATACGGTAATATGTAGTTTCAAATTTAATTATTCATTTAAGTAAGAATACATTGTGAATTTTTTGAAGTTTTTTGAAAGAATTTGTATTAATTTGCATTTTTTGATATACAGTATTCAATTTAAATATTACTTTTTTATTACTGAATTTAGGAGATTACCTATGGTTAAATAAGTATCATGTTAAAGTTACATCTTAAAGGGCGTTAATTGTTTACTTTTTTTACGTACATTTAAAACCACATGGTTTAGTTATGGAATGTTAAAATACCTGTCATCGTTAAATATTAAAACATCTAAGTTGTGTAATCCATGACAAGATGTTCACAAAAACATGGCAGCGCAGCAGCGGCATATTAAATAGATGTAAATAACAGTATGACCAAGATAGAAATTTCGGAAAATTTTTCTATTATCTGTATTGTGCTACATTTATATACATAATAAAGTGACCCAGACACTAAATATAATATAGAACATAGTTATAGCTGTGAATGCATCCAGTTTCTTAAGCGCATAGAGTCACGCCGGAGGTATTTATATGCGGTAACGTCTGCCTGTTTTAGATTTGCGGAATGTTTTATTAACCTATTTTTATAAATATAATTCATACGGTTTATAATAGAAAACGCCATTAAATAATACATTGTGTGCTGAATCATGTCTTAACAATAATTGTGCCGAATGGTTGTGCTTTAATTTTGAAGTGTAGTGAAAATGAACCTTAACCCCTTTACTTTAAAAACCGATCTTTTCAGTACCCAAAAACGGTTCCGGTCCGTGGGCGTGGAACCGAGGAAAAAACCCGACCCATCCCTATTGAAAACTAATTTATTCCTTTTTGGTACATTACATGATAAAGAAAGGTCAAGAGTGGTTTCATTACAGTGTGTGATCTTCATTAAATGATTTAAGTTTTTTTATTAATATAATGCAATGAAAATTTTTTCCCTTATATCAGGTAAGATTTCTTTTTTAAAAGGCTGTGGTCCTTTAAGAAAAGCTTTAAAAAAAATTACAATATAATTTTTTTTTTTAATGGCCGTACATCTGATGAAGTTAATAGAAAGTATGCTGGTATAGCAAACTCATCCTCTTGAATGCCCTGTTATGATCTGAACATGATAAAACTTAACATATGGTGGTTTGCACGTTATTGATTCAGTATTATGACTTAATTGGTATAGAATTCAATATATTTCTCCTCACGCACAAGAAAAATGATTTCTCAATTATTATGTTCATTTCCTCATTTATCGACTGGTTATAAATATATATTTACATATTTAATATACTGTATCAACCCGTTATATATATAAATCCCCTTCATAACAATTTCATACTGTATTGTTTTTGCAGACTTTTTTTTCACGCTACTTTGGCCTCTTTGAAACAAAAACTGCAAGTTTAATTTACTTTTTACTGGATAAATGGAGTTATACAATCATATTCAAATGAAATTGTATATGTATGACATTAATGTTCCAAAATAATACGCACAAATGTGTTATTGAATGTAATATTTTTTAAAACAAAAAAATAATCATGTGTATAATTTTTAATATGTATGTACTGTATAGTCTAAAATATTGTGATATTGTTTTGTGTGTATGGTTTTAACAGTGTGTGCATAAATTATAAAATATATGAAGATATATGTTTTTATTTATAAAACGGTGTTCCTCTTCATTTGCAACATAGAAAAAAGCATTACATTACAAATTTTTGTTTAACTTTAAAAGACATTGAAAACCTTTTTCACTCAATCTATTACGTTAGTGCAGAATTTATTACATGTGGTCATTCCCTGTTTGTTGGTATTGTGAAATATTTCAATTCAACAGATAATTGAATAACATCCCAAAAAGTAAGTTTTTTGTCTAGTATGTAATTGCTTCTTAGAGTATGAGAAACCTAACAGGTATAACTTTTTCATTGAGATTCTGGACATGTGCCAAACATGTTGGTGATGACAGGTGCTAGAGAGGTACAGGAAAAGTGCCTATTGTATATATACTGGGCAGGTGCATAACATGTGCTGCATGGATGTAGGAAAGGTACCTGTAATGTGCCCTTTATGTGCTGGGCAGATGCAGATCATGTGCTGCATTGGTGCAGAAAGCATGCCTGTCATGTCTCATAACGGTGCAGGAAACGTGCCCTTCATGTGCTGCATAGGTGCCATAAAGCTGCAGGAATCGTGCCCTTCATGTGCTGGTTAAGTGCTGGGCAGGTGCAGATCATGTGCTGCATTGGTGCAGAAAGCATGCCTGTCATGTCTCATAAAGGTGCAGGAAACGTGCCCTTCATGTGCTGCATAGGTGCCATAAAGGTGCAGGAATCGTGACCTTCATATGCTGGTTAAGTTCTGGGCAGGTGCAGATCATGTGCTGCATGGGTGCTGATAACGTGCCAGTTGTGATGTGCAGGCAACGTGCCAACTAGCACGTGGTCTGCACGAGACATTGAAACGTTACTGGCACCTATTCCGCCTATTAGTGGCACATCTAGGGCACGTTGCAGCAACGTTGCAAATGTGCCCTTTGTCGTGCAGGCAACGTGCAGGCAACGTGCAGGCAACGTTGCCGTGCTGTTAGGGTACTTAGTGGAATGAAAAATATCATGCTTCATTACATTACCATTGTTAAAATTTTACTGATACACTGGTTTCATACACTTGTATTAAGGTTTATTTCTGGTAAACACTTTGTTACTACGTGAATTTAGACCATGTGTTTTTAATGTTCTAAAAAACCCTAAACATAAGACTAATTATTGCAAGAAAATACAGTTTTAAATGCGTGTTTATTCTTTCTTATTAGGTAGATGTCGAAAAATTACTACCTATTGTAGCAGTTACAAGGGTGCGACTTCCGGAAAATCTTTATAGAGATTTGGTTTCCTGGTCCATACACCCCAAAAACCATCAACTCAAAAGTTTGTGTGTGTGTTGTATATATACATATTTACACATATATAAACATATATACACATAGACACACATTTATATGTATCATATTTTGATTAACACGATAACTGCAGTAATCTTTCACCAATTACTTCCAAACTAATACATAATTTATAAACATAAAAAATCTCGGTCAATTCGTTAATGGGAAAAATCTTACGAAGGGTTAGAAATGAAAAAGGTTTTGGAAAACAGGAAATTCATTAAAATTACAATAATAAGATAAATATCACATCCGTTTGAATGTATCATGAATCGTATGCCTTGTACTATGCCTTTAAAAAGCTGAGCACTATCATGCCAGACGAACTTCCTTCATCTTGATGTCAAGCAAAGCCCTCCATCTTGAGAGAGGGAATCCTGCATCGCCCATAAAAAAAGAATAATATTTATCACTAAGCAACATGTTTTTTTTGTATGAAATAGATTAACTCTCGTTGCTGAATTAAGCATTTGGAGCACTTGGAGCAATTGAAGCTGTTAAAGCTGTTTGATAACTTGTTAGCACTTGGATCATTTGATGATTTGGAGCACTTGGAGAACTTTGGAGTTGTTGGAGCATTGGAGCAGTTGGAGCAGTTGGAGCCTGCCGTATATTGGCGAGAACGTATGCCTGTGACAACATTGTAACACACTTCATCGAATTTTTTACCAAATTTGCGTCATTTTTTGTCAAATATGTTTCCTGTGTGTCCATTGCGTGTCTGGTGTGCGTGTTCAGTGTGCGTGTCCAGTGCGTGTTTCCAGTGTGTGTACTGTGTGTGTTCATTATGTATGTACTGTGTGTCCAATGTGTGTCAAGTATGCTTACTATGAGTTCAGCATGTGTACTGGTTGTCCAGTGTGTGTACTTTTTGTATTATGTGTTCTTATCTTTTGCTGAATGTGTGTTAGTTCCAGTCATGTGTATAGTCAAATCTGTAGTAGCTCTAAATATTTACTGGGTAAAAACCTCTTGGTCTAGATAAAACATTTTTCATGAATTGTTGGTCATTTAGTAAGCATAGAACATGTTATTTGATCTAATTAGGTACTTGCACTTGATTTTATCGATACTTCAGGTCTTTCAGTTTAAAGACTTTTTCTTCACTATATTATATTAGCAATCGACGAAGAAAGTCTTGTGTTTCAGAAACACCTGGCGTTTAGCCTACGTTTCGTGGTCTGAAGACACTTGGTCTATACGTATAGCAATGTACTTGAATTGGTCGGAATTTATTTCATAAATCGAAAAAAAATTTAATTCCATGTTATGCAACGTAATAAAATATTTAATTCATCAAACACCATTGTATATAGTTTCTTTCGTAGAGTGAATGATTAATAAACACCACAAAAGGAAATGGGTAACATTAGTTAAAAAATATTTTAAGCTTTATTTACTCTAATCAACGGCCTTAAATCAAACCAAAGTCTGAAATCTATCGCGTCAATCATTAAATTAGTGATTATGTGATGAATTATGAATTTTTTTAAAGAATTTATAGGTCAATAATAACACAATTTTTAAGTTGACTGTAATGTCGGCTTACTGGAGGCTGGTAAATGAGTTCTTTAGTCTCTCTTATGATTTCGAACATGATTTATTAAATACGTATTTTTGTCTTAAAATAATTTTGTTTTCCCTAGTTCAAGTATCGAACCTAGGATGGCTATCGATCGAATCAATATTTACAATAATGATAGATCGAATCAATCATTATAATAATTAGTGATTTTTTGATGAATTTCGGGTTTTCCCCGAATTTCCAGTTAATTATTCACGAATTTCCAAGATGGCATTTAAAATGTTTTCATCGACTTACTGGAGATTGGTAGTAGAGGAATTTAAGGTTATTTTAGGACTTTACACTATATTTATCGAATTAATATTTTTTACATAAAATTATAATTTTTTTCACATATCAAGTATCAAATCAATGAGAGGAATCGATGAAATCATTCAGTATATTAATTGCTGAATTTTTAATGAAATTTTTAATTTATAGCGAAAAATTAAAGATTTCTAATATGACATCCAAATTTTATAATGGTGACCATCCTGGCCCTAAAAAATTACTACACCCCATCGGGTGAAAATTAAACTAATATGATAGCAACACACAAGCAGACGAAAATAAGACGACGGTAGCACAAAATATCAGACAAACTTAATATGGTAGCTTCAGCAGACGAAAACAAGATGGCGGACGTGGCGTAATACTTGCCGGCGATATATACACCTTGGCTTTAGTGGTGGGAGTTCAGTCTGTCGGTGGCTTCTGTGGAGGAACAGGCTGTCGTCATTTATAGTTTGTCTTCGCCAGGTTAGAACAGGAGAATCCATCACCTGTGCTTTTAATTAAAGTTTTATTACAATTTTATTATTTCATTTCTAATGCATTTTAAATTTTTTTCCGAATATTTTAGATAATAATTACGGATTTTTAATATAGCAGTTTTCATGACAAACGAATATGGTGGGATGTTTTTATTTCAAATTTTTTATAACTTTTAAACAAATTTTAGAATTTATTCCTATTTACTAGCATAAAAAATATTTTTAAAATGGTGGTCGTAAAGAAGATTTCTACAGTTACATCATAATTCTAAATGGCAACCTTGATATCCTAATGTTCGAGGCATGACCTCGGCGGCTTAGAGCGGCTTATCGCCGTGGAATTTAAGCAATTTAAGCCACTTTGTGCAATTTTTTAGCTTTTATCATTTTTAATCGCTAAAACGGGATATTTACACTCAAAACGGGATTTTTTCCCCCTTGAAATATATATATATATTTAATTTTTTTGAATTGGTGTAATTTATTTTTTTAAATACTTAACTGGAATATTTGGCGGAATTTGGAATATTTTGCTCAATTTTGAAGGTCAAGTTCAAGGTGAAGGTCAAATATGAAGGTCAATGTCCTCCAATATGGCCACCGTGACGTCATAATCCAAGATGGGATGTCCCACCCACAATCCACATTTTAATACTGTCCCCGGACAGGCCAATACTTACTTCTAACTAACCATTGCTGCAAAAATCCGTTCGAAAGTTTGTAAATCACAACGTTTTACCTATAACTTTAATTTAAAATAAGTTTTGATAAGTTATGGCAGGGGTTTGAACAAACAGGGGTTGAATTAAAAATAAGTTCTTAAGTTCCGTACCTCATACACTATCAAATTCGTCTAACTTAATGCAAAACCATGGATTATTATCTTCAACTTTCGTATGAATAAATTGTTTATATGAACGACCTACCTTTACAGCAAGGGGCTGCATAGATAGGGTTGAATGACAAAAAATCACATATCTCAGTTAGTAGGCACACTTTCAAATCCATTCAAATTGTTTGCAAATCCAACCAATAGGATAAAAAAAAATTGTCTCAAACAGTTTCTTAATACAACCAACTAATGCAAAGGATAGATAAAAAGGGGTTAAATTAGGAAAACAAATTTTTAGTTCCATTAGTAAGCACAATCTCAAATCCGTTCAAATTTTTTATTAATCTTGTTATTTTTATTTAAAATATTTTTCTGAAAACATTTTTTATTATAGAAACTAATATTGCAAGGGGTTGAAAAGAACCTGGGGTGGGAATAGCAATATAAATAAAACTTTATTATCTTGTACTCTATCTAATATATTTTTATTTTTATTTTAACTTCCTAAATATTATCTTAAACTTTTGTTAAAACAAATTTTTTTCTTACCAACCATTACGGCAAGGGGAAGGAATAACAAAGTTTGAAAGTATACTGTCATATTTGTTATAATTTATTGTATAAATCCTAAACTTTATCTAAAACTTAGGCTGAAAAAATTTTTGATGAAACAATTTTTGATGAAACGAATTATCTTCGTAAAAAAAGGAAATTATTTTCTGTAATGTGTTGATATTTATTAAGGAATACGTTTAGTTTTCTCTGTATGCTCCTTGTTCCTGTTGAGACTTCTGCTGATGTACCTACTTAAAGTGTTTCTGGTTTTTTCTAAGGAATCCATTTCCATAAAAAATTTAACTAAGAAGGTACGCAATTTTATTCAAAGTTTAGTATGAATTGTTGAATTCCTTATACTAAAAAAGCACTTAGTTATTTAAATAAGATGGAATTTAAACATAAAAACACATAACTCAGTCAAATAATATGCTTTAAGACATTTAAGAAGCACTATTATGAATGAAAAACTTCCTTCTCCTTGATGTCTAGTGAAGCCTTACTTCTCTTGCGATCGTTGGTGATCATTCTGCATCCCGCATGTCTGCCACTGTATCGAAAAGACATAGGTGTAAGTTTTTCACCAAGGAATTTATCTTGATAAAGAATGGTAGACAACACGAGATTAATGACTTTGTTAAAAATCCGCAACACAAAATGATATGTTGTGTTCATTGCAGCAAGTCGTTTACACGAAGGGAGAGCTTAAAAATACACGAAAGATGATTGATACGCCAAACCTGCTTAAGAGATAAAGGACAACCATGGAGCTATTTTTGTAAAAAAAAAAAAGTGTTATTCATTTGGTCATTAATTTTCCTTGTCTTAAACTAGATTATTTTCATAGCTATTGCGATCTCGACAAAAAAATTAAATTGAAGGACGTATATGATTTATAGAAGAATGAAGAATATGGTAGTTTCATTAACATGAAACGTGAGAATACATACAAGCATAATTCAACAGGATCCTCCGTTCTTTGTAAAATTGATGGATTCAAAAAAAGGAAGCTTAAAACATTTAAGAATCTTTATTTTCTACGATTTAGAATTCTTACAGTAATCTGGGTGAAGATTCTTACTACGATAGTAGTATAGATAGTATGTTATAGCGCTGAGTTCTGGATGAAGTGAGGTGCCGACCGCCATCTTGGATTGTGATGTCATGGTGGTAATCTTGGATGACCTTGACCTTGACCATGGTGGTCATCTTGGATCCGCCATTTTGTTTTCCACTATTTTGTTTTATGATGTCACCATTGCAATTTATGTTATGGCCGCCATCTTAGAAATCCGTAAATTTTATGCTAGAAAATCGGAAAATTTTTAAAATTAATAAAAATATTTAATTAATTGAAATCAATAAAAATATAACAACTTTTAATAACAAACGCACTTGCGCCCTGGAGCTCAGAGTACTCGGTTGGAACCCAGAAAGGTCAAAAAAAAGATGAAAACAAGTCCTTCCCTGATGGAGGCTACCAGCAGACTGACCCCCCACCACTTTGACCAATGCATATATGAACTACCCCTTCTCCCATTTACGTACACCCCTGTCCACTTAGCCAATTTTTTTTGTGGGAATTTACCCCTCTCCTCCTAAATATCCGTTTCTCGGAATTTTCTCCTTCCCACTAAACATATTCAACAGCCTTACAAAAAAATAATTTTTTCTTTGATTTTTCCCCCCTCTATAAAAAATATTATTTTTTTTTGTAATGAACACCCCACCAGTACCCCCACCCCTAATTTCTGACCCCTCTACCCCCTAACCACCTTTAAGCTTATAAATACTGGCTGCCGGCCCCGGAAAACTTCAGTTTACCCACGTTTACTGCACCGGGCGAGATTGTAGCCTATTAAGGCATCACTTAAGTTGTGCTAATACATCATCAACGAGTCTGATTCCGTACTTTGGACTTGATAGACATGGTTTCGGTGCAAGATATTAGAGATTTGTTTTCCGAAATAGGTGAAAGGATATGTTGGACTGACCTACGAAGAAATTAGTCACAGGTTGGCTTTATCCATGCATAACACCCTCCATGCGTATCCTGACTACGCGGCTTTCATCATGTAACTTCACCACAACATCCTTGCATCAGTCGATGCTGCCATAGAAGATCAAAGTCAAGGAGAAGACAGCGGCTTCGAGGAAGACATCTAAAAAATTTTAGCAGCCGTATCAAATTTGTACATCAAGCTGGAATTGTCACAAAATGGCATATATACAAAATAACGGCGATGAAGACGACACTACAAGGCAGTTTTTACGGCTTGTAATACCGGCCCTTAGTGGTGCTTAGCCTAGACCAGTCTCTCAGTCATCGTCCAGTGTCGAGCCCAGTCCAACAGCAGCAGCACCTACGATGGCCAGTGTCGAGCCCCGTGTGGCATCCGCATCAAATGACATCACATTATCTGCACGCATCGACCAGCGTTTGCCTGCAACCGACGAGATACATCAGCCCTTTCATCAGATGCTGGCTCGTTCCGCATTCATCGATGTCTCTCTTCCATGGTGGAAGATTAGTTCAGACAGCGACTCGGAAAGCGACGAGACACGATCTCAGGTGAGGAAAACTTGGACCCTTTTCAAGCCGAAGACATTAGTATTTACAGTGAACTTATTGTCGGTCATAGACGTGTAGCATACTTTAATGTTAACGGTGTTAAACAAACACAATTTTGTAATGGTGAGGTTTACTCCATAATATCCACATATCCCTTTATGAGTGTGACTTTGTATGTGATAGACCATGCAAATTAGAAGATGGAGGCGTATATTACCTCCGTCCAAATAGTGTACTACCATGCACCCTAGATGACTTGTGTATTCAAAGCCTGAAAGAACCGTTGGTAGAAATGCTAGGGCGCGTCACGTTTTATTACTAACTGCATCGTCCTGATTCAGAATACTTCACTGGTCGGAGTGGTGTAACGGTACGAGTCACGGGACTTGTATACACAGTAGTCAAGTGCAAATCACAAAGTGCGTGATGACCACATGAACACTCTTGGAAGAGTCTAGGCCCACACCAATTACGTACACCTCAAATTACAAGCATAACTGACTTCAGGATATAACATTCATGCCATCTGAAGTTTTCCAAAGTACAATTTCTATGCTACATGAAGTGACGTACATTTATGAACATCCATGCGGGGAAGAGGCCGTGAATTACGTCGAGGGGTGTACAAATAACATACATTTCCACATCCAAAATAATTTTTTTGATGAAGGAGCTTCAATTTCTGTCAATGATAGTGTAAGCAGCAAGTGTCCAGTAAACTTGTGTACACCAGGAATAAAGTTTCCTTGTTCAATGGATGAAATAAAAAATATAACTCCACACCAGTGCATCATATCAAAATTCAGAAGTGATACCCTCACTTTAGAACACATAATTTTTAGTCCAAAAGATTCGACGAGATTTCTGGAATATTGTGATGGGTCTACCCACACATAAATCAAACAAAACTATGAAAAATTGGCGCGTATAATATAAAGTATGTGCACCTGAGACCTCTGTGATGTGTTCCACAATATAAGTTAAACAGAGTGCGAATTTTTGCCATTTCAGCACCTCATTGTCAATCTGGTATTACAAAATAAATAAATAATAATGTTCTTGTAATGTAATCGTAAAAATTGATGTATAATTTTTTGTACTGTATTAATAGGTTAAGAACTCGCCTAGTGTAGTAAAAGTGGGTAAATGTATGCAAAAAAATTCTTCTAAAAAAAAAGATTTGTAAAAAAAATAACTATATAAATAAAAAATGCATATATACGAACCAAATAAAACATGTTAGAAACAAAATATGTGTGTTTTATCATTAAAAATTAAAAAAAAAGATGATGATTTATTTCTAAGTGTAAGTGCGTGTAAAGGTTGATTAAATGTACTGAAAAGTCGTGGGGGCAGGTGGTACCGGGTTCGTTCAGGCGGAGAATGTGTTACGCTGGAACTTAAAGACTTATGTGGCAGTAAATAATGGTGAAACAAAGGACATATGCACATAAATGGCATACATGAAGAACAACCTGATCGATCAAATCACTAATTAAGTAAATGAAAATGGCCCAGTAAAATTTAATATCTGGCTTGAATGCGACAATGCCAAGCCGGTGCCCTTCAATGAAGGTACCAATAAAAGGGTGTTCAAGACCAAGAACATTGACATATATAAGGTGAGCTATATTGAGGAAGCCATAAATGCCACAATCGAAAAATATGTTACGAAGAAGAGGACTACGTCAGCAAGGTACTAGGGTGGACTTTGTCTGCCATTAAGAAGATACAGCTCCGCTCCCTTCCTCCTAGATTGATCTGCCACCATCAATCAGGAACCAGAGAGCATGCATAAAACCGAAGTACCTGGACAACATGTGCTTCAAGTGGGCCCTACTGGCATGATACGTAGAGGGTGGAGAACTTCAGCGTGTGTACAAGTGGTACCACGAACTGGAGGATAAATTTGACTCAACAGGACTTGAGTTCCCTACCCCCTCCACCAAATAAAGGTGTTTGAGCGAAAGAATTCGGACATCTCCGTCAATGTGTACAGCATTGGCGAGAACGACAAGATCGCGCCGGTGCTTGTGGGGAAGGAGGAGAAATTGTAACATTTTATCTCATTATGCTGTCTAGCGAAAAAAATAATTCCACATTTCTTTTATATCAAGAACTTTTCGATACTCGTCCGGCCTCAGATCGCAGCCCACACAGAAAAAGTCCATGTCTGCGAGATGATGTTTTACTTATTAAAATGACCAGCACCGAGATTCATGACTGTCCGGGCAGCAGTGTCTCAACACACACAAAAAGGTTTTGCAACACCCATGCTTCCTTGCGCGTCGAGATGCCAATGCCTGACAAGAACGGCCAGCCTCCAGTCCTGGAATTCAAAAATCACCACCACATGTCCAAGATGCCCATCGTAGTATGTGCAGACATTAAGACTATAATAATACCTTACAGATATGCCAGCCAAACCCCCAGAAGTTGAGCACACAATCATACCAAAAACACGAGGCATAGAGCTAGTGCATATACATGAAGGTCGACAACAGTGTGATCCCAGCCATGCTAACTTCTTCGCTGCCACAAGAACCTCACATATACACGGGTCCCTATGCTGAAGAGAAATTCGTGTAAGCCATTGTTAATATTGGAAATCAGGTCAAAGACATTTGGGAGACCAGCCTGGCCATGACGACCCTGATGTCACTAGAGTACGTCAGCTTCGCCGCAGCCCATCAGTGCTGCTACTGCAATACAGTATTTACGACAAAGAATTATTATAAACTCCGACACCACTACCATTTCAGTGGCAAGAACCTTGGAGCCGCCTGCAACAGCTGGAATCTTCTGTGCAGGCGGCCTAAGAAACTTGTGGTATACATATACAACCTGAGCTACAATGAAACATTCATCATTAAGAAACTAGGTTTCGACAACAAAAATATATATTTATCATACTCCACACACAGGAAAATTTTATTACTTTCTCCAAGAAGCTGGGCGACAAGTTTTCCGTACTTTTTATAGATAGTTTCAGGTTAATGTCTCATAGTTTGGCGTCCCTTGCGTCGTACCTGCCGGCCGACCAATTCACAGTTACCAGAAAATTTTTTCCTCGTGATGAAATGCTCCTCGTCACAAGGAAGTGTGTGTTCCCATACGATTATGTTTTCAGCCGGGAAAAATTGGACGAGCCACAACTACCACTACAAGATGAATTTTACAATATACTAGCAAACCCGGCGAACTCCGTTTCGCCACCAGATAGCTTCGTTTTATGTAACATTTCGTTTGGTGATTAAAAGATGAAGAATTTTTTTTTTTTGTTTTGTATTTGAAAAGGAAAATTTTTATCTCATTTCACAACAGTAATGAATTCATTTTGATAACAAAAATGAAGTGTTATGTAGTTACACTTCTCTAAGTAAATGAAAGTGAATCCAAAGTAAATACTGAATCGAAGCGTTATACATGTCCGCAAATTATCCGTTTCATTGAAGTGCTCTTTGGTAAACCACATTTTTTGTTTTTTGGTCTGACGTTAACACAAACAAAGCGGATGGTTTCCCAACTCGTGAACACGCAACGTATAACTGCCCATGTGAAAAACAATGATTTTCTAAATTTATTCCGCAAACACTAAGCGATTGGCCTTGCGACTTGTTAATTGTCATTGCGAACGCAAGGCGAACTGGAAATTGCAATCGTTTGAAGTCAAACGGAAGATCAGTCGGAATCATTGGTATTCGAGGAATACATACATTTTCACCTGCGTACTTTCCGTTAATAATGGTTGCCTCAATCAAATTCGGCATAAGTCTTTTTATCGAAAGTCGAGTACCGTTGCAAAGTCGCGGTGGATTCAAATTACGCAATATCATAATAACTGTACCAACGTTTAGTAACAAGTTGTGTGGTGGAAATCCTGGTAACTCCAGAGAGTTCAAAAACTCCGCTGGATAATTTACTACATCATCGGGATTTGTTATAAAAACTACGGATTTGTATGTCACCAAATCGCCAGAAATTATTGATTGAATGGTGAAATTCAGTGCGTGTACATCATTATTCTTTGCGGCAAGAATTGCTCGTTGACTTAACCAAGCATAATTCTGATAATTCTCACTAATGTTTGGGAAAACATTTTCAATAAGAGCTAATTGAGAGTCTACAAATCGGCAAAAGTCGTTGTTAAGAATAATTAATCCAGATGTCGCATCAACTGGGACTTTTCCATTTCCAACATCTAACAATTGTTTGGAAAATTGTGCAGCACTTTGATCATTTTGAAGTTGAACTCTCCTATTAGTGGTTAGCGATAATTTTTTTACGTTATTCCATAAAGGTGATGGCTTCAGGCAAGCATTCAATTCATCTGCAGGCGTTCCACGGGGAATTACTGGCAACGTCTGCCTGAAATCGCCTGCCAACAATATCATCAAACCGCCAAAGATGTTGTTATTTCGCCGAAGATCCTTCAGTGTGAAGTTAAGTGCTTCAAGTGATTTCTTATGTGCCATTGTGCACTCATCCTAAACAATGAGCTTGCATTGCATCAACAATTTTTCCATTGCACTGGATCGGGAAATATTGCATGTTGGAGTATCAATTGTGTTTAAATTGAGTGGCAACTTAAGCGCAGAATGTGCAGTACGACCGCCATCTAGAAGAGTCGCCGCAATTTCAGATGATGCTAACGCCAAAGCTATGTCACATCTTGATCGAATAGTTCTGTGAATACACTTGTTGCTGGCTTGCATGTCTTGTGCGGCGGCCGATGTTGGCACGTCGTCCTCTAGGCATTTTGGGCTATGGACAGAGTGTTGAATTTAACCTTAAATGCACGATCCACATTATTTACACAGTTCAACTTAAGACCTTAAAGACAAATGCCTGCTGTTGAAATTTAATAAAAATTTGCACAATATACGTTATATGTTTGTTTTTTTTTTTACTTTTTTTTCACAATTTCACAGTAAACACAATACCGGTTTGTCACATGAAATTAACTGAGCAGAGAACAATGAGTAGTTGATTTGATGGTTTCCAATTGAAATGTTAGAAAATGAATAACTTATTTTTTTTCTTTTTTTTCACAATTTCACAGTGAACACAATACCGGTTTGTCACATGAAATTAACTGAGCAGAGAACAATGAGTAGCTGTCAAACAATGTATCACGCACCGGCGCCATCTACTTAAAATGTTGGTTTATCCTGAATTTTTCCTGAATTTTCTTTGCTATAAACCTCACGGAGACCGAGACCTTTTCAACGACTGCAAAACCGTGGAAATCGGTTCGTGCGTTCTGGAGTTATAGCGTCAGGAAGGAACACCCGACTTATTTTTATATAGTAGATTAAATGACTCACACATCAGAAACGAAGATTACGAGCATGCACAGGCAGTTGGGGACATGTTCGGCTGCGTGACCCTAAGCGACTACAGCGACGTCTACCTAAAGATGGACGTACTGTTGCTGACTAACATGTTTGAAAACTTTCGTCAGCTCTGCCTAATGACATATGGGCTTGATTGCCGTCACTATGTCTGCGCACCAAGGTTCGCGTTCGACGCCATGTTGAAGCAGACGGGGGTACGACTTGAGTTGATGAGTGACTATGACATGTACATGTTTACCGTAGCTTGGATCAGGGGTGGGGTTCGCCCAAGTGGTAAAACGACACTGCAAGGCAAACAACATTTGCCTGCCCCAAACCTACGATCCCAGCCAACCATGTGGCTGTTGTGAACCTGGACGCCAACAATTTGTATGGGTGGGCCATGTTGCTGCCTCTTAAAGTCAGCGGCTTCAAGAGGGTGGGAACTAATATCAACGTGATGTCAATTCCTGACGAGGGGAAGACAAAGTACATACTAAAAGTTGATTTAGAATATCTGCCTGCCCTCCATGACGACCACAAAGATCTGCCCTTCCTGCCCATCAGCCAGTGCCCTCCTGGCTCACGTCAGTCAAAATTGATGACAACACTGGAATCAGAGAAAAAATATATAGTGGGCCATCAAGCAGGGACTAATGATAAAGAAAATTCACAGAGTACTTGAATTTCAGCAACGTGACTCGATGAAGCCATTTATTGAGAATAATAACCAGATGAGGACAGCGGCCACAAATGTCTTTGAAAAAGAAATCTTTAAACTTGCCAACAAATCTTCGTTCGGGTAACTTTACGAGGATAAATTCCAGAGGCAGTGCATGAATCTCGTATGCAGCGAAATTAGACTCTGTAAAGTTGTGGCAAAGCCAGCGTTCCAGGACCGAACCATCCTTGATGAGACTCTGTCACTAATAAAATTACAGCACAAAACAATTTTTCTTGACTGCCCTATATATGTGGGGTTCGAGATCTTGGACTTGTCCATGATATAAATGTATGGATTCCATTATGACATCATTAAACAGAAATACAAGGATGAAATCTCGCTGGCGTTCATGGACACAGACAGTTTTATATATGAAATCAAGACAAGCGATTTATACCATGACCTGACCGACGATGCTGTGCTCCTGGGCGAGTTCAACACCAGCAGCTTCCCCATTGGCCACGACTGCTACTCAACCACGAACAAGAAAGTATTGTGAAAGTTCAAGTACGAATGCAGTGGAGGGGCAATGGAGGAGTTCGTCTGCCTAAGGGCAAATTTTTATACATACAGATGTGACAACAATACAACTAAAAGAGCGAAAGGCATCCAGAAAAGTGTGGATAAGAACAAAATTATTTTCGAAGATTTTCTTGAGGTCCTGGAGCACCACATGGAGAAGCGCGCAAATGTCCGGTTAATAAGAATATGTCATATTACATTATATACAGAATGTAGTGATAAATTAGCACTCAGTTGCTATGACGATAAAATAATTATTTGCGAAGATGGAATTAATATAAATTATCATTCGGATACAAATAATATATGAAAGTCATGAAGTCTGAATTGTTTTTAACGAATTTACTGCTTGAAACTTGCGTCTGTGCTTGTACATTTCGCTCAGGATTCTCTGTCGGGGTCCCAGGCTGCTGTGGTAACCGAGAGAATGCTTTGACAGGAATCTGAACCAGAATGTGCGAGTACAGAGCCGGTGTTTGACACTTGCTAGCCACTTATTTTCCTGTTGATGGAGGTGTACATAGCCTTCATCGTTGGGTTTTCCTGTGTTCGTTGATTCTATGCATCCTGGTTGTTCGAGCTTTTCTTTATTTTTATGCACCTACATTTTTTTGTGTTATGTATATTTTCTCGAATTTATGCACCAGTGTTACTTATAGTTCTGTGTGATTTCTTGGTTGGTGGTTGGTTTTATGCACCCTCGTTGTTTTGAGGTGTTTTCTTGGTTGGTTGGTTGGTTGGTTGGATGTCTGTCCTTGGTGGGGGCTGATGTCACTAGAGTATGTCAGCTTCGCTGCGATAAAGCATTTATGGAAAACCGTAATATTTTTTTGGTTTGTTGGCTGATGGTGAAGATGGTGGTGTGTCCTAGTTGTTTGTAGCACAATACATTTTTTACGCAGATGCTTTTTACACTGACACATTTGACACTGATGTGTTTTACACTGGTGTGTTTAACACTGATGCATTATACACTGATGCATATATACATTGTTGCGTTTTACACCAATGCATTTTTTTACATCAATGGATTTTACACATCGCTGGGTTCTTATATCGTTCTATTTTTTACATGGATGAGTTTTGACATTGGTGGGGTTCTTACATCGATGGGCTTTCACACCGGTGGGGTTCTTACATCGATGGGCTTTGACACTGGTAAAGTTCTTACATCGATGGATATTTTATATCGTGGTGTTATCCCAGTCGTTGTTATACAAGATTTCGCCATTAATACTTCGTTTATTTACAAGATTTCAGCGTTGATACGCCATTGTTATTGGGCCATTTCAGCAATGGCATGTGACACTGTATCATAAGTTAGTTTAGTATTATTCCTGGTAAGCTTGCATCGTTTTAATGGGCTTTGATACATAAAAGACATTGTTCATAAGTACTTTGTCTACATATGTCGTTTATACTGCATATGAAGGAAAGGTCTTGTGCGTGCCTGGTTTTGTTTAGCGGTGACGGTCTCCAACCCATACAAATATCGGAGAGATTTGATGCAAGTTTTTTTGTTTAAGTGTCTAACATGCTGTTTAAGTATTTAGCAGGTGAGCAGTTGCTGAGATGGAGACCTGGTGTGATGGGAGCCAGGGGACGGAGCTTACGTTCACGAGAGAGAGGAAGAATGGTACTTACTACTACTACTTATGCTTCTACATGCAAAAAAAAAATTTAATGTATATTTTTGTCACAATATATGTATTGAACGAAATCCCGAATTGTATTTATTTACTTTGTTTTAAAAAAGGATTATAAAAAACAATTTAACTTGTTTTTCTTTACCAATTTTTTAATATATGCATTAAAAAATTCAACAAAAACTTTGAATGAGCAAAATGAAATAATTTGCAATACTTTTTATACACTTCTTTTTCTATAATAATAATTTAAAAAAATACATTAGATATGAAAATCAGAAAGAAAATAAATAAAAATATAAAGACATTGGTGTATATATATATTATTTACATAATTTCAACACCCCCTCACCGGCCAATAAAAGAGGAAACATTATTTGCAAATACAAATAATAATTAAACATACCTGTACTAATAAGGATGCTCATACACATAGCATGTAATAACTTGAGTGTTACAATGGGCACATTTCACAAATTTCAATTTGTTTTCTATAAGTCTTTAACGGTTTGTTGAAGGAAGGACAGTTTCCTTGTTTACGTAAATCAATGTCATTGGCACTGCACAGTTCTCTCGCAATAATTTTCTGTTTGTCTCCGATAACATATTAAACATCTCATTCTTTAGTTTCGATGAGGTCACATAGCACTGAGTTCACTTGGTCAAAGCTCACTACATCTTCATTTCACGAGAGTCCGTTCACTTGATAAGTCTCGCTTGGTGATTGTCTGTTTATCTCAGCCCAGTCACACGGTGGTTTAAAAATGTATAGAGCCTACACTAGTCTTGACTTCGTCGCCACCAACGACTGATATTACTGCTAGTTGCTTAATTATATACACCTGTTGGAATGAAAGACACTGAACATTGACAAAAATGAGTGTTTTATTGATAGTACTCAAGTCTTTGACGAGTGAGGCTGACATCCAACGTAACGACGCTGCTAATGGAGCGTTATGAATCTTCTATGCTCGAGAGTACTGACTCTGCAAGGGGAAAATAACTGTCCTTGACGGAGGATCGCAGCTGTGACCCCAGTACTCAGTTACTGCAGGCTTCTCAACGACTGTTCATACTCCATGACCTCATGTGGGGCATGTCGGAAATGAAAGACATACCCTTATCCCACTCGGTTCATGTTAGACAGTCTTGGATGTCTGGGTCTTGCTGTAGGCACATCGGCAGGTATTTGTACACGTAGCGTTTTTCGTGTGGAGCGTACACGAGCAGGAACTCATTTGGTAGATAAGGTAACTCCGTCTCCTTGTCCAGACCACCTAGAGTACAGCACGATTGATTAAATTATCTTAGCCCCGCTCGCACAACAGGCAAACATTAACTCCTCTGTAGATATGGTTGCCAACCGTCCCGTATTGTACGGGATTTCCCGTATTCTGTGACTAAAATAAGTATCCCGTACGTAGGCAGGACGGGACGTGATATTTCCCCTATCTTGTTTAAAGTTCAATTCACACACCTGCATAAAATTGAAAAAGCATTTTCCAGCCTGCGCCGCACCACCTGTTATATATATTGCGACATTGCGAGGCTCCGTTTACTCCGCAGTTCACTGGCCACCAAATAGATCATGTTGACGCCGACAGGTGGCATCACTCGTCCGCGCTTAGTCTGTTATGTTTATGTTAATATTGTGTTGAGTTGAAAACGGATAAAGTTGAGTAAATCGGGTAAAGTTAAGTTGAAAAAATGTGTGATATTCGATCGAATTACTAAGACGATATTGACTCAATCTGCATCGAATTTTTTCGATTATATAGGCTTCTATTTTAAATGTTGTTTTGGCTCGTGTTTTATAGTAGTAGTATAGGAATGACGGACCTGGGACAGGCTTCAGGCTGTGGATTGTGTGGAGTGGGATTGTCGGTCCGCCATATTGGATTTTGACGTCATGGCGGCCAACTTGGATGGTTGTGACCTTGACCTTTGACCTTGACCTTGACCCCGACGGCCATTTTGGATCCGCCATCTTGGATCCACCATTTTGGATGACGTCATTGTGTTCTAGAAAATTCCGGCGATGTGTTTTCCGCCATATTGGATGATGACGTCACCGTTGCAATTTCCGTTACGCCCGCCATCTTAAACTTTTTTATTTATTATCCGGTTTTAATGATTTTTTTTAAAAATTATAAAAAAAAAAATAATTTAATAAAATAATTATAAAAAATATATTTTTACGACACGGAGTTCGGAGTCCTTGGTTCGATCCCTTGTCGATACAAAACAACTTTAATATATTAAAAAAGTACCACTAAAGTGTAAGGTTTGAGAAAATAAAAAACACCGCAAGTTCTTTTAAAAAAAACTTTTATTACATACATACTACACTACTACAAGTACAAAAAAATACACAGACAAATTACTAAAGCTTTTTGGTTAAGATTTATTTCCGCATTTAATCCCGTGCTGTTCAAGACACTGTATAGCTGTGAGTCCTGATTTTCGAGGTAGATTAGCGAAATACTTAAAGCACATCTTACACATATAAATCTTCTGTTGATGTTTTGTAACCTGGGGTCTCACAAGTCGGGAGAAGTTTTTGATGTAGCAGTAGTGTGCAGAACCGCTTTCATTTGTCACAAGCAACAAATCGAAATGATTTTTTCTTTCTTGTTTGGTAACCCGAATCGGACACACCTTATTATCCTCATTTAGCGCATACACAATAACTGAGACTTCAGGGTTATATTTCTCAAAAACTTTTATCTGATGTAATGGTGGCGGATAGCACAGTCCATCGAAGTTGTACTTATTCTCCAAAGCATAATACCTCTTATCAACACGGTTTTGATGACTTCCCTCGACAAATCTTGCCAAAATACTCCATTTAAAACAAAACTGGTCCTTCAAGTTTTGGCAATTGACTACTGCTCTTTTGTTGACTATCGCCTCAGGTAAGGCAATAAATGATGATGTCTGATGGTATGGAAGCATACTATCACTTGATTATTTTCCTATGCACATAATCTTGTGACTGTCCAGACTGTTACAATGCGAAGAAACCTTATCGCATTTGTCGCACTTATATGTCTCTCGAGAGATTGTCAGAGACCTACTGCAGGTTATTGATGCACCACAATATTTGCATTGACGCGATGTACGCTCTTCATTAATTGATGTCTGGAATGCAGATGATGACATGTCAGCTGATGGTGAAACAGCACGTATCTTTGTCTCCTCTGCAGCAGGTATCGGGATCTCCACAGCTGTCGACACCTCAGCCATTGAGCTCTCCGCTGCCATGGTCTCCTCTGCGGTCGGTATCGGGATCTCCGTCTCCATCATCGTTGCCGCCATTGAGGTCCCCGCTGCTGTCGGTAAACATTCTATTCCGGTCGACATAACTAAATCTCACGACAATTAATGGAGAGAGCACGTTCGTACTGCACCGTGGCCAGAGGTGAACTGCGGGTCCAGTCGTCTGAACCTCGCTTATATACCCATGGTCTACTGGTGTACTACATGAGTCAAAATATTGTCTGTATTAAAAATTTTTTTATTAGGTACCTAAAAATTGTAGAAATAAAAAACACACGAGTTCAAGTTTTACACATTTATTTATAAAAAGTACACAAATACATATTAGGTTAAGGATTCAAGCATTTTCACAAGCAAAGTTTTTAATGCCGCACGAACTGACTCGCCGACTCCGGTTCCAACTGGTTCGTTGACTCCGGTTCCAACTGGTTCGCCGGTCATGGTATCAGGAACACAGGTTTCCAGCTGGTCATCTTCTGCAACGTCGACAACTCCGACAAGACATGGTCGGTGACGTCTGTGACCATGTCTACGCCTGGGCTTTGGCTCAGTGCTAATTGGGACAGATTCACTGCCTGAACTGCGACGACGAGACACACACCGTTTGGACGTCTGCGTAGAAGCATCACAGGTCGCAACAGGTTGCAACACGACCATGTTTAGTGTTGCACGTGAAGACGAGGCGACTACCTCAGCGATGCTAGCAGGAAGGATTGTGTGTGGTCTCATGTGATAGACGGCACAGTTTCCAGGTTCGCAACAATCTACCAGCTGCTGGGTCGGTTCGTAGGACACAGGAAAGTGCGCAAACCGCCAATGCTGAGCGCCTCCATCACAGGTTTCTGTATATGTACGTAGATACCCGGAATCCCAGTAGCTGTACTCGACACTGCTGAAGCTAGGTCTTGCGCTCACGTACACATTAGCAGGATGAAACGTAAACATCTTCTTGCAGGTGGAACGTCAACTGAAGACACGTACGTAGGTACGACATTTATATATGCAGACTCCTACTAACACTGTGTGTGCCATTTCTGCATTAACTGCGAGTTTGTACAGGCACAGACAAGTTCAAACTTGTCACGTGGCTGCATGTCGTATATTGCACTAAGCTTGCGCAGGGAAGGACAGCCGTAGTCGGTCTGTATATCTACGATTTCAGCTGCTCCGTCGTCACACAACTTGCTCAGCCATTTCTTCTGTTCAGGTCCGGCAACGTAGATTATTTCGTTTTGAACTAGTAAATCTCCAATAGTGTTTTTCACTTGGTGGTACGGAATTTTTCCTTCGTCCCACTCTAGTCCGTGATAATATTTACACAGCCATTCATTCGACCGTTTACTTTTTTCGTCTAGTAGTTTCCACGGATACGGAGGTCAGAAGCTGCGGGTTCGAGTCTTGTCTCCGGAGGTGACGCTAATTTCCTTGAGCACGAATCCATTTTGACTCTGGAAACCTTGCAGGTTGCAGTACATCTTGTCGCTAGCAATGGTTGGTCGTAACTAAATTAATATCGAAAACGAAACGGTATTAATGTCAGAATTTTCACAAGTTTGTCTCTACAATTGTACGATGCAAGCCGATCGTGAAGTATCAGACAAAAAGCATAGGTGTTTGGTGGAATATTTCCGCTAGTCGTTATCTCGATCCTACAGTCGATGATGTTTGAATTTATTCGATCATCCTGTTTGGAAACGTCAAACACCATTAACGGAGCCTTGTTCTTGAAACTGTCAGGACTCAGTATCGGTGACTGTCTCCGCCCATAGTAAGCTTGCTGAAACTTGGCGTACATTTGATATGCTAGAAGATATCTTCCACTTTCAAAATCCATGTTCATGTCAACGTATGGATAACTTTCGCTGTTTAAAAATATTTTTACATTGCGTATTTGACAGTTATCGAATACGGAGTGACTTACACCTGCATTGAGCTGTCTTCCGGTCTGAAGCCCAACGATGATGTATCTTGGTCTTTCCGTAGCGAAGCTGGACTTTACTATCCAATTGATACGCTGACTATGAGGCAAGCCAGGATAAGTTTCCAGGCTCCAGGATCGGAATGGCACATCGAAGTTCTTGCCATTTTCTATGTTCTTCAACATCTTGACTCGTTCAACGGTGCTCACTTGGATGTGGGGCAGCATCCACTCGATAGACTGTAGTGTTAGCGAGACATCTTGAGGGTTTTCTGCAGCGGCGACAATTGCATTAATATGCGTGTTGGCTAGAAGCAGTACGAGCTCTTGTTTCGAATTAATGATTATATGCTTGTAGTCCTCAGCGAATCCGAGAAGCATGGACAGAGGAACACAAACTTCGAACTTCCCTTCGGCATAAAACGGAAGCTTATATTCATCCTCGAGAGCCCAACCGGCCATCTTTGCAGCAGACAGTTCATTTGGCGTGAGCGAAAGGTAATTTTTCATAGCAGATACTATGCCTACATCTCTCGTCTGGTCTACCTCGATGCCATTGAGTACATATGTAATGCGCTCGATTAGGTGAAGAATACCATTGCAGGATATTGACGTCGTTGTCGGGTGCGTACCATCCGCTTTTGTAAGCGTACCTCTTATACGTAGAAATGACTGCGAAGGTAAAATACAAATATCTTGGTGTTGTACTGCAATGCGTACTTCCGATGGTAGTGCGTACGGTTCGAGCAGGAAAAGGCTGGTACTCGTGCAATTCCATTTTCGTAATGCTGTCTTCAAAAATGACCGGATATTCCACGTTGAGGATTTCGTCATCCATATTTATTTGGCACTTGTCCAATACTGAGAAGATACTTTATGTTGTCAGGTGTTAATGCACCGATGTCTGGTAGAGAACTGTTCTTATTCACGGCAATACGATTTCTTTTATAACTGTTCGGTGTTACGAACTTTATGCCCATCGCTTCAAGTGCAGACGTAATGTAATTTCTTCGTCTTAAAAATTCACCAATCGTCCTCGCTGGTCAACGATTCGGACGACGACTTCGTGTGCGCACTTCACGACGACTGGAACGTAAATGATACTTTGCGGTACTTCTACCAGTTTATATCCTGGCGGGACCATCGGCGAAAACTCGTGCAGCATGTTGCTTAGTCTTCCATTGAGATACGTTCCACTTGCCAAATTACAGTTTATTCTTATGACATTCACAGGCAAAATGTTTACTGCGCGCGTAGATTCGTACGTTCTTCCTGTATCATACACCTTTGATTCGAATCCGAGCATGGTACCTATGGTGCCAGGTTTCGTAAAGTCGACATTTTCACTGCATGTTAGAATACTTTTTTGAGTGTTTGGATTTCCACGCAGTTGAAAGTCTACATCCTGTGGTAACATATCCCTGATGTAATTTGCAATGTCGTCAATTTCATAAGAGCCAACAGGTAACTGTATTTCATGAGCGGTCCCATCGCTTTTCAGGAAGCAGATCTTGCAATTTTCTTCGTCAATGTTCTGTATGGCATTATACGTTTGAAAATCTACGAGTCCGATACACCATTCTCCGTCTAAATCCAGAGGCGGGAAATGAACCGCCCGCAGCTCAGATGCGTGACCTGTCAATGTAAGTGTTATCGACATGACTAATAAATTAACATCACTGCACAACCTTTAAGTAGCAATTTATATTTGTCAGCTAATTTTTGTTTGTTAAAAAGCGAAGACACAAGTGTCCGCAGTTTGTTTGATTAGGCCTCTGTTCCGTTTCGTAATTGTAAAACAATGTAGTGGACCGGCCCAGGTACTGTCGCAGTTCAGGCGGAGGCCGTAAATTTCCAAAACTGTCGTAGTAAGTAGCTTTTTTTCCGGACTTTATGTACGCCACCCAGTGCGTACCTCGACCCGACGACGTGTCTAAATTAATTATGGCGCGCTCACGTGTCTTTGTCTTGCTGGGAAAAGTGTCTCCCATAAACACGCCGCGGAAATTTCCTATTTTAAGTTTGCGTGCGTACTTTATTAAATCTACGTTGGTGAGCGGACGTTTCGGCAAAGAACTTAGGATTTTCTCTTTACTCGTTTCTTTTTCATGCCTCGACCTGTCTTGTGAGGTCGTAAGTACAGTCCTGCACCGTTTTTTTTTTACCGATGGCAATGGCCTTCATGCTGGCATTGGGTCGCTGTGCTTCTTTTAACTGCTTGCGTTCATTCTTCGAAGTGTTGACTGCCCGCACTATACCGCTCGTTGCACCGATGAGGCCGCCGAGAGCACCCAATGCAGGCAAAAGCAAAGGAAAGAATCCTCCTATAATCTTCTTGTCGAGAGTCTGTAATTTTTGCTTGGCTTTTTGCACGCCTGCACCAGTCTTGCTTTTGGTCTTGCGTGAGTTAGTCTTTGACTTGATGGAGCTGGCTCGACGAGCGCCCAGTCCTAATTTCGTCTTTGCCTTCATGATTTTGGAAACGCCCCACGCTGCGATTTTCTCTCCTAGTCCCGCGTTCGACGATTTACTTATATCTTCGGCTTCCTGTGCCAATATCTGATCTGCTCTGTGCCTAGATTCCAGATCCTTGCTTAATGAATATGCGATATCGTGCTGCTTGCACTTTTCGTCCAGAGAATTAATGCCCACGTCACCGCGAGCTAACCTTTTCGCTAGTTTAGTCCCGGGGCCGCAAAATCTGTAGCCGGGAATGTGTATCTCGAATGGTAGGTTGTTTATGAGCGAGTTTACGAGTCCCGCACCGATGTGTTTTTTGTTCTTACCTCTTCGAGTCATTACGCACAACTGACCAGAAAGTATAAATACGCTTCTTTTATACAATTACTTAAGTACAATGCAGGTCGTCAAGCAAGACATGTGTTTGCCCGTGCGCATTACGCAAGACGATGTATTTAGTGCGCGTGAATCACGACATGGCTTACTGTTGCCTTCTGCCGTACGATGCATAATGGCGGGTCCGTCCAACTGCGGTAAAACGTGTGTTTTACTGAGTTTACTGGAGGAGCCAAATGGTCTTCGGTTCGAGAACGTCTACTTGTATTCCAAGTCGTTGCAACAGCCAAAGTACCGGCGCCTAGCTACTGTTCTACGCTCGGTGGATGGTCTGGAGTATTTTCCGTTTAGCGATAATACCGATGTTGTACCTCCAAACGAAGCAAAGCCTAATTCCATGTTTGTTTTCGACGATGTAATGTGCGAGAAACAAGGCATAATACAAGAGTACTTTTCCATGGGCAGACACGCCAAGGTAGACTGTGTTTACCTGTGTCAGACGTACAGTCGTATTCCAAAACATCTCCTACGAGACAACGCGAATGTCATAGTTTTGTTTCGCATGGACGAACTTAATTTACGTCACGCTTATGACGATCACGTAAACACCGACATGACGTTCCAGGAATTCAAAGACATGTGCTCCTTGTGTTGAAATGAAGAACACGGATTCCTAGTCATAGTCAAAGACTGGCCTCTATATAAGGGCAGGTACAGACGAGGTTTCGATCAGTTTATTGCCAAACATGAGTCATAGCATTTCAAAATTCGGTCGTAGCAGTCGAGACTTACGTACTGCTCTCAAGTCTCATGACGGCGATATCCGCAAATACATTTCGCTACTGGCTCAAAAAGTAGACAGTGTGAAAAAGGAATTACTAGAGTATCTCGTTGCCATCGACCAGCGTGTGGAAGCCTCGGATTCTCGCATTCGCGACATGATTGAAGTATCGAATGCACAAAGACGGGACGATCTGAGGACTTTTCAAAGTAGTCTGAAAGCATCACTATCTCACTTGTCAACAAATTCAGATTCAGCCAAACACAAGAAAGAAGTCTCTGCGAACGAATAAAAAAGTATAAAAGGAGGTCTTGCAATAAGTTTTCAGCCAGTACAATGTCGGACCTGGCCAGTGACCTTCATCGAGCTATACAGTCTGTTCGTAAAAAATATCTACTTGCTAGACGAACCAGACTTGCACGTGAGATGGCAAATGAGGAGATATTTAAAACAATCACTAGTCGTCTCGACGAACTTAAAAACAAGGAAGAACCGGCCATCATTGTGAAGACAGAAGTTGAAGATGAAATGCCAACTGTAAAGAAGAGAAAGTATGAACCAGATCGAGAAGAAGAGGACTTAACAAGTACAGAGTCCATGCACAAGAAAAAAATACCGAAAAAGGGACATCAAATTAATGCAATGGTCCGACCATACCTGATATCGTTTACGAGCCGGAATAATGACACGACCTACGGAGTGTACAGAAAACATAATAAATGGTTCCTCGGTGCTAAAGAAATAGGCTTTCTACCAGGAAATATCGTGCGCGTAGCAGAGTTCAAAAGGCGCGGGACTCCGGGTCTGTACGAATTGCTGTTTCGCAGGGAACCTAAAGGATATTCTCACAACGACTTACAAGAGTACAAAAACTGCTAGAGCTAACCAATGCACATTTTCGCGATAGCGATCCAGATAGTGGTGTATATAAAGACGTAGATCATGAAAAAATAGACATTCTCGCTAATCTCTTCAGTGAACTAACAATACATGGAGAAGGTTTAAAAAAGCTAGAATGTGGTCAGATATTTGACTATGTATATTGGGACGACCCCAATGAATTAGTTGATTGCCTTAGAATTCTACATGCTTTGCTTAGCGTAGGAAACTATTCGCACATCAACGAAATAGTCTCCATACTTGAAGAGCTGAGGGAAGCCGGCTACATACAATGAGTCGAACCGGAATCGCTCGCGAACTTCATGCTCCTGCTAGACGAAAATACCTTCGTCGCAAAGTCATAGTTCGTGGAATTGATGATTTATTCCAGGCGGACCTTGTTGAGATGATACCGTATTCCCGATTGAATAAAGGTTTCAAGTACATGTTGACAGTCATCGATGTTTATAGCAAGTTCGCTTGGGCTAGACCTGTAAAATCAAAGACTGCAACTGACGTAGCCAAGGCCATGAACAATATTTTGTGTTATGGACGTGTACCGTCGCACCTGCAAACGGACCTCGGGAAAGAATTCTACAATGCAACCTTCAAGGCTTTGATGAAGAAGTATGGCATCAAACACTACTCTACATTTAGTAACGTCAAGGCCTCCATTGTCGAAAGGTTTAACAGAACTTTGCGTTCCAAGATGTGGCGGCAGTTCACGGCTAACGGAAATTACAAGTGGCTTGACATCTTGCCGAAACTGTTAAGCTAGTATAATTCCACGGTGCATTCTACCACGAAAATGAAGCCAAAGGACGTAACGGACAATCGCCTGCTTCAAACAGTGTTTTCCAACACGAAGAAGAAGGATCCACGAAAGCGTAAAGCTAACGTCGGTGACATTGTGCGAATCTCCAAGCAGAAAGGTATCTTCGAGAAAGGTTTCACTGCAAACTGGAGTCCCGAACTTTTCCGTGTGACACATGTTCGTGAAACAGAGCCTAGGACCTACTACCTCGAAGATTTGGACCACAAACCTATCCATGGAGGCTTCTATGCCGAAGAGATTCAGCCTACGTTGTATCCCGATACGTACTTGGTGGAGAAGTTTATAAAACGAAGAAATGGACGGTCCTACGTCAAGTGTTGGGGCTTTCCACCTCGCTTTAATTCGTGGGTAGCTGATGCGGAAATCGAGAAATCCACAAAACTTTAGTAATTTGTCTGTGTATTTTTTTGTACTTGTAGTAGTAGTGTAGTATGTATGTAATAAAAGTTTTTTTAAAAGAACTTGCGGTGTTTTTTATTTTCTCAAACCTTACTCTTTAGTGGTACTTTTTTAATATATTAAAGTGGTTTTGTATCGACAAGGGATCGAACCAAGGACTCCGAACTCCGTGTCGTAAAAATATATTTTTGAAAATATTTTATTAAAATTTTATTATTTAATTTGTTTTATAATTTAAAAAAAAATCATTAAAATCGGATAGTAAATAAAAAAGTTAAAGATGGTGGGCGTAACTGAAATTGCAACGGTGACGTCATCATCCAATATGGCGGAAAACACATCGCCGGAATTTTCTAGAACACAATGACGTCATCCAAAATGGCGGATCCAAGATGGCGGATCCAAAATGGCCGTCGGGGTCAAGGTCAAGGTCACAACAATCCAATATGGCCGCCGTGATGTCACAATCCAATATGGCGGACCGACAATCCCACTCCACACAATCCACAGCCTGAAGCCTGTCCCAGGTCCGTCATTCCTATACTAATTATAGTAAATGGTTCTTGTTTTAAATTAATCGATCAGTCGCGGGTATATAAGCGAGTCCTAGACAGCAGGTCGCTCAGTTTGTTACTGTCATCGATGGTGTAAGGATCAACTAGTGTGATTCATCTGGTTCATAAGTCGCGTAATTACCTATTCTTAAGAACTCGATGGCAACTTTACCATTTTTAACGATAAACTCAATGAAGGTTGTACCATCGACTACGGGAACCCTGACGTCAACACTAGAGGAGACTTTAACATTCGTGGTACCCCCAGAAGAAGAGACTTTAATGACAGTAGTGTTGGCTGTACAGGAAAACTTGACAAACGCTGTTTCGTCCTCAATGGAGACTTCAATGGATGGCGAATCGTCAACAACTAACGAACTTCGATTTCATTACTGCGACAAGATTTTCTCAATTATCAGCAATGCTCATCGACACGAGAAGAGAGAATGTGCTAAGAATCCTCCTCGCAACATGTTTGGTTGTGAGAAATGTCATAAGCAGTTTGCCGGAAAAGATAATATGAAAACTCACATGAAGACATGTAAAGGTCCTGCTGTGCGGCAGGAAGTAAATCCTTCTATACAATAACGATGCATTGATGTTCATAAGATTATGCCTGGAAATGGTACAACTGTGGCAACGCTAGTATCTGGATCAGGTCTGAAAGGTTCGTCTTCATCACCACGGTATCATTGCAGCTACTGTGATACGTCGTTCGCATTTTACCATGTTGCACGAAGTCATGGCGGAGCAAATGCAAGAATAATGCTTCTCACAAGAAGATTCGCTGTGATGAGTGCCATTAATTGTTTACTCGAATTAACAGTTTGCGACATCATACGAAATAATAATGTAATAGAGATGTCTGTGCGCCTACTGCTGAACTACCTGCAGAAATTTCGACTCCCCACTTTAAATTGTAGACTCGTAAGCGTACAAGCAAGAAAACTGATGTGCAGCAACCGATTGCTATGGCGTCTTGAAATGAAACTAAACCTAAGGCTGTGTTCAGTGCATTACAGTTGAATGATAATGGCTTCTACTTGGCGTAGTCTGCATTTCGGGGAACATTGAGAGACTACTATTATCTAAATACAACAACTGAGTCTAAGGACATTTGTACTTTTCTAGGTGATATCAGATAGGACATTATCAATCAGCTAACTCATGGCATAGCAAAAGATGTTCCATTAAAATATGACTTGTGGTTATACTGTATATATGGAAAACCATATCTGTTCGATGACAAAGTGAAGAAGTGTGCATTCAAGACGTCGGCTGCAGTAATTTACAGTTCTAACAATGTGAAGCAAACTGTTTACCATGGTGTCCAGAAACTCTGTCACGAAGAGAACTATGTCAGTAAATGTTAGGGCTGGTCTCTGTCTAGTATAAACTGGTTGGAGCTAAGAATTAGTTATTTCACGCATATGCAGACCTAAATGATTATATGATCGCTTACTTTTGCATGTGTTCCTGTAGTAGAATATAAAGTAATAAATGTTATGTTTGTAAAGGAACTTGTGGTGTTTTATTTTCGAACCTGTCATTTTTTAGGGATTTTCATATAAAGTTAAATTTTTTATCGCCCAGGGATCGAACCAAGATTCGAATCAATAATTACTTTAATGAGTGATTTTTTTTATGAATTTTGGATTTTTTCCGAATTTCTAGCTAAATAATTACACGATTCCAAGATGGCACCCCAATATCCAGATGGTGGGCACCTAAAGTAATAATAAATGTTTACTGCACCTAGCGGGTTAGAATAAAATTAGTATGATGGTA
Source organism: Bacillus rossius redtenbacheri (assembly GCF_032445375.1). Classification (NCBI taxonomy): domain Eukaryota; kingdom Metazoa; phylum Arthropoda; class Insecta; order Phasmatodea; family Bacillidae; genus Bacillus; species Bacillus rossius. Next base: position 13,833,543 of record NC_086335.1, read on the forward strand.
ATGTACTCTATAACACAAGTACACACAAAGATGGTGTCATCCAGCAGACGAAAACAAGATGGTGGCATAGTCATCTAGAAGGTGGTGGCTCCTGGTAGTGTGTACTGAAACAAAATGTCGGATACTTTATGGTCATCAAGGTCCAAGTCAAATTTAAATGTTAAGGTCATATTCAGAGGTCACAATCAAATTTCAAGGTCAAGGTCAAATTTCAATTTCAAGGTAAAATTTTAAGGTCAAGGTCAAATTTCAAGGTCAATGTTCCAAGTTCGAGTTCAAGGTCAAAGTTAAAGGTCGAGGTCAAAGTTCGAGGTCAAGGTCAAAGTTAAAGGTCAAGGCAAAGTTCGAGGTCAAAGTTCGAGGTCAAGGTCAAAGTTCAATGCCAACAGTCGAGGTAAAAGGTATTTTGAACATAAAATCATTTTAACATGGCATCAGCACACTCTAGCAGACGAAAACCAGATGGTGGCCTCCAGCGGACGAAGACAAGATGGCGGACATGACGTCATACTAGTCTGTAGGTGGCTTCTTTGGAGGAAGGAACAGTAGTTTTTTTTTATTTTTTGCTCTTACCATTTTCGAACGAAGAAAGGGAATCAGCCTTATCAATCATTAAATTAATTAGTTATTTTTTGGTGAATTTTAAACCCTTTTTTATTAAAATCGGTTTATAAATAAAGATTTTCAAGGTGGCACCTTTAACGATTATTAATTCAATTAGTGACATTATTCAAAATGTCGGGTGTGTCGTAAGATGTTTTTATTACATTTTATTGAGAATTGTTTAGTAATATTATTAATTACTGGTTTTCTTTCGCCGGGAATCGAACCGAGGAGCATATCGTTTAAGTAACTAAACATTTGAATTAGGCAATTTTTAAAATATTTTTTGGAATTTTTTAGGAATTTCTAGCATTAAAATTGTGGATTTTCAAGTTGGCGGTCGTTATGAAATATGCAACATTAAAAGAATCTAATATGGCGGTCGTAACGAAAAGTGTAACGATGACATCATATACAACCAAGATGGCGGGCATAAAAAAACATGCAACATTTATATAATCCAATATGGCGACTGTAACGATATGTGCAAGTGTGGTTTTAAGTAATATATTTTTAAATTTTTATTATATATTTTTTATTTTTATTTTAATTTTTTCCTTGTTTTCGAACATAAGAATTATGGATTTTCAAGATGGTGGACATGACATCATATTATATGACGATATATGTCTTGACATAAGTGGTAGGAGGTCAGTCTGTCGGTAGCTTCCATGGAGGAAGGACCTGATGTAATTTTTTTATATTTTGATCTCGTCGGGTTAGAACCGATGTCTCTGAGCTCCATTGCGTAAGTGTACATTTAATTTTTTAAATATTTTTTATTAAATTTGTAATATTATATTTAATTTTTTAATATTTTTATGAATTTTAAAATTTTTACTTATTTTCTAACATAAAAATTACTGATTTTCAAGATGGTGGCCATAACGTCAGTTGCAATGGTGATGACATAATCCAAGATGGCGGTCATGGCATCCTTATTCCTAGAAACGGCTTATCGGAGGCTTAAGACATGGATTCTTAAGCCATTTTTAGGACATTGTGTTCTTTCTAAGGCAAAAATTATTTTGAGGTTTTAGAAATCCTAATTTTTGAATTGTGGAATTTTTTTCGGAAGAATGGAAATTTTGGCGAATTGTGTCTAGTTTTGGCCAATTTTGAAGGTCAATGGTCAAAGTCAAGATCAAAGTTAAAGGTCATAGTCATCCAAAATGGCCGCCGTGACGTCAGAATCCAAGATGGCTGGCGTACACACAGCTCCAGCGCCTGACGCCTGCGCCCGGAGCCCCATTTACATACTACTCATAAGTATAACAGTATTTCAAGATGGCGGCCGTAACGAAAATTTCAACGTTCTAGAATCCAATTTGGCGCCAATAATATAAAGTTTAACGATTTGGTCTTAGTCATCTAAGATGGCGGGCGTAACAAATCAAGCAATGTTTCTAGAATCCAAGACGGTGGGCGAAACTAAAATTGACAACTTTTGCGTCATAATTCAAATTGGCGGTTGTGGCGTAAGACAGTTTTATTACTTTTATTGAGAATTTTTCAGTACATTCAAATTACTGGTTCACTCTTGTCGGGAATCGAAACGAGTACCGAAATCCATGAAGTATTTAAACATTTGAAATAAGCAATTTTTTTTATTCTTTGGAATTATGGAAATTTTTGGTCAAAAATTAAAGAATTAGAATTTTATGGTCCCCACCAGCGGTTTAGGGGCGGCTTGGCCATGGGGGATTTAAGCCATTTCAGGGAATATGTGTTCTTTCTATGGCAAAAGTTTTTTGAGTTTTTTCGAATTCCAAATTTTTTAATTTTTCATGACAAAAAACAGGAGATTATCCCTCAAAACGGGAATTTTTTTTTGCAATATTGAGTCATTTTGAATCATTTTTGAAGAATTTTAATTTCGAAATGGCCGCCATGACGTCAGAGTGATCGGTTATTTATCGGCAGCTCCGTCAGAAGCCAGCACCTCATCTAGAAGCCAGTTTTCGGATCGGCCAATATATACTACTAACTAGTCTGAGATGTGCACGAAGTAAGGGGGAAGCCAAGGACTAGGGAGGCGACCCTTCAAGACTTTTGGCACAACATGTGTTACTCTTGTTCTAACCAGATAGCTACACTGCATATGTTTTAAGATAAAATTATCAGTCATATACTGAACCATTTTCCTTATTTTCTACAATAAATTAGAAAATAACATAAAAATATAATATTTTTTGCATTTAAATTCATTTATTTATAAAGCTTTTTTTCGTTATGTTATTTTACTTTGATTTTTATGTATGACATGCTGAAAAAATTACTGAAACCGTGCTATTTTTCGGCTTAAAAAATGCATGTGTCGAAACTTATAACATAATTTCGTTACATTTCGAAACTGTGAATAATGTTTCCTGAATAATTTTATTGAAATTTTTCAAAGAAATTATTACATTGCTACAAAAAGAAAATCATACCAATTATAAAGTAGACATATTAATTTATAATCATTTACAATTTTACTACCCGTTTTAAATAACATACATAAAAACAATTATTACATGTTTGTTGTTTCTAAAAGCAGAGGCTTTATTATTAGACGAAAAATTAATAATGAAAATTATAGAAAATAATTATTAACAAATTCAATTTATTAAATAATGTATTGTTTGTTCTAAGTTATATTAATAAACTTTGAAGCAAATAAGAAAGTTTTGTTTTTTTGAAACAAAATAAGGTAATTCAATACGTTTTAATATAAATTGATGAAACACAGTTTTTTAAATTATAAAAAATTATTGCAATGTTTCTTTACTTCAATTTACATTCCTATTTAAAAACCAAATTATTTATATCATGCCCTAAAAGTAAGCCTCATATAACTGAGTATGTAACTCAAAATTATTTATTTTAAATTGTTTATGTTAAAGAACAAAAGTTATTTAAAAATACCAAGACAATAGTTCTGTTAATAATGTATGCAGGATTTCTGACTAAGTAAACTAAAAAAAATACTTATTAAATAATTAGTAAGTAAATATATTTATACTTTTTTGTAGAGTAGTTTATTACACTATTCATATTTTCGTGACAATTTCATTCGCTGGCAAAGTGGGAATCATGTTTATATATCTGTATAGGAACAACCACAGCGTTTGGCAAATTGCGTAAATTCACAGAAAATTGACTACAAGCTCGATTTTGTTAATGCACATTTGGAAAGCTTATATAAATAAAAATTTAATGAAGCTCTATTGTTTGCAAGAAAATAAGATGTATGAAAAATTGTTTTGTATAAATTTAACACATTTTCATATTATGATTACAAAATTACACTTTGTATACATCTTATTCAATAGTAAATGAAAATTTACAAAAATTATGTACTACAAAAATATCTTCAAGAAATTAAAATGAAAAACGCGCTTTGATCTAAATACGCATGTTTAATCAATTACATACATAAGGTTATTATTATAAATTAGAAATTTCTTACAATTATTTTAATTTTAAAATTAATATTTTCTTTAGACCTTTTGTTTTTATCTGTGTGGATGATTTATTGTGTGTACATTAAACATTTTATAAATAATATTATTTGAGAACTGCAGTTAAAAATTTTAGCCTACCCTTATACCAAATAAGTACTACTAAAGTAACATTATCATATTTTTTGATTGTGCCTACAAAGTATTTTTGTATATTCCGAAAGCGATAAAATTTTGTATCACAGTAGCTTTTTTAATTAAGAATTTAATAAGCTAGTATTTTTATATTTGTAGTAAAAATAATAGTCATAACATAAGTATTTTTTTTATAAAACTATTATTACCTTAAGTGTCAAAGAAGAAGAATTTAAAGATTTGTATGAAATTTTTAGTCATTATTAATCTTAAATTACTATGGTTGTTAAAAAATTTAATGTAGTAGCAATTTCAAATTACTGTAAAACATTTAACTTTATAATTTTGCTATTCAAAATAGTTTTTGAACGGAAAACATCGCAAACAAGAAAACTCATACTTTAATCTCTATTCAGTAAATGTATACGACACAGCCCATTTATACAATGGAATGAAAAATAAACCACATTCTTATTTGCATAATTTGGGTCCCTTGGGTAAACCTTTACTACATTTAACTGTACACCACATGTATACATTTTGTACTTCCCAAAAGTTTATTTTTTATCATTATATTGACATTTACGTGGATGCTAGCGTTGTCACAACACTTCACAGTTAATCATGCATACTTGGCGGAATATTCTTCTCTGCTCTTGAGGTGCAAGTTAACAAACTCGTCCAATGAATATTTGTTTTATTGTCTTCTTTCGACAAAAGCTTTTTTTTTTTTCATTTTTTATACCAAAGCGTGGCCTCGCACACGAAGTCGGTCTGTCAGTGAGTGTTCACCGAGAGCTGGGGCGCAGGGGTCGAGGGCGGCTCTACGGCGGGACCCGGGTCCTGCGCAGGTACACCAGTGCGGCCCCCGCCAGGAGCACCGTGGGGCAGGTCAGGGCCGCGGCGCCCGAAGCAGAGTCCTCCACGGGCGGAGGGCCCAAACTGTTCTCTTCCCTCGGGCGGCCTCGGTGCTTCACGTCTGGGAAAGTCAAACAAGCATTATACAACTCAATCAATACACGATGTAAATATATTTCAGATTTATACGTCAGTCTTGCATTAACATTTAGACTGTATGAAGGACCATTTCAGCATGTAATTTTATTTTTGTTCAGGCTGGGAGCATTTAATGCCCTACGAAAAAAATAAAAAACAACTAGTGCCACTAGGCTGATTAGAACTCATAACTATTTAAACGTAGTCTAGCTGCTACTACATGAACATATACAACTTTTTAGACGAGTATTATAGAATAATGCAAGTTGGCCAGAATTTTGCAAAAAATAAAAAAACTTTAATACATAAAAGTAATACATTATTTCACATGTTACAAGATTGTTACGTAAACTTAAAAAAAACACACTACGCAGAAAAAAATAAGATATGAATTTTTAAGAAAATATAAACCATATGAACCCAATTAAATATATGTACACACATAAAAGGAAATTTGTGTAAAAATAAACTTGCAGATTTGTACAAAAATATGTGCTCGTCCATAATATTAATTTGTAGTACTTCAAAGTATATATTGTGATTAATTTGTTAGCTTATAAAACTGTAGCTAAAGCGAGCTCATTTAAAACGAGCTTATTTAACATTATTCTCTTTACTTGTTTTCACTATTTCTTTAGTGCATGAATAGGTACTGACACAAACAAGGCCACTGCTCAAAACGCATTCAGAGACTGCACAGTTGACATATTGAAGGAGATACAGAAGGCACGCCGCAAAGCACGGGACGAGATGGGAGTTCTGCAATAAACACAATCTGAGTTCTTGGAGGAAAGACGGGCGGATCTGAAGATGAGACGCTTGAGGCTTTGCGCGGAAGTGGCTCCGAGAAGGAAGTGCGGGGGTCGCTCTCAAGGGAAAAGGCAAAACCCCTGCTTGGTTTCCATTTTCTCTTCTCTGCTCGTCGTTCCTCCGTTCTCTTACCTAGCATCTCTTTACGGAAGCACAACGTTTCATGAATTTCTACACGTGTTAAAACTTTTGTGGAAAGTATTGCCTTTGTTTAAAATTACGGATTTAAAAATTTCTCGTATTGGCAAAAAAAAGTATAATCAAGTTTCGAGTTAGTTATTAAATGCAACAATTTTTTTAATAAGATTTTAATTTTCTAGTTTAAAATTTATTTTGGCTTAAAAAAATCCAAGAAAATTATATAGCTTGAAAATATGTATATGCCCAAACCTTCTAGTAACTTAAATTGAAAAATAAAAGAAAATGTATGTCTATTAAAATTTAAAAAAGGCATTTATTTTCACCAAACAATATTGGCATGTTTCAGAACTGTCCAGGGTCTTTGAAATACAATTTTAAGACTTTACTGTTGGGACTCTGAGTGGTTGCTCTGTTCACTCGCTGCTGAAGTTGGCTTAGCCGTGCAGTTGGGATACAGGGCTGGCGGGACGCGCTGCTGGCTTGCAGATTACACAAAAGCTTGTGTAGTTTGTTTGTTCGGCCGTATACCAGTGTCGCCGGGCGTCACTGTCACTGGGTCAGATTCGCGCCACCACCCGCGGTTTGGCCTCACTTATTCAGCTTTCCTGTTTAGTTGTTTGTAAATTTGGTTTCAACAACCCTGGATTGTTCTGGTAGGCGCGCCGGTGCACGGATGGTTCTTAAGCGACCACGAGTGGTTAATCAGGGCTCAATCTGGTGGAGGCTATGCCCCTCGGAGAAAACGACTTCGTGATATGATCGTTTTAGGAGGAAGGCTAAGCCTCTCCTCCGTGGCAACGAGTAGACTAGATCGGCCCACCTAGGCACACTTGGTGGGCTCTATGTCCTTTCGTAAGTAGAGTTTTCGAGGTATAAGGTCATATGGTACTGAGGGCAAGAAATGGCCCAAGTTATATGTTAAAATCGAGAACAAAGAACTTGACATAAACAGCATGAGTACGAGACAGTCTTATTTAAGGGGCACTTTTAAATCAAATGTAAGATTTGTCTAAGTGCAGGTCGTACGAATTAGAATACCTAACATTTGGTGATGAACTCTCTAGTTCTCTCTCTGTTTCTAGTTATGGGTTGTGACTTATGTTTTATTTTGTTTAAGTCAACTTTAATCGTAAACACTCAATTTATTTTGGAACCTTAAACGACTAGTTTGAAGTTTAGATATTCAGTTGTACCTAAATATGTGTTATTTGTTTTTGAAAAAGTGTATATTTATTTTTATATAATTTTAGTCATTAATGTTTCGGTGGTAAAACTTCATTTAGAAGCATCCTGTATATGGTGATTGAAAACTAACGACCTCAATGATGTTACATCTCGAAATGTTTAGCTCTACCCGATGAATGTTTATACACTGAGTTTTGGAGTTTCCTGTCAAGCGCATATTTTTTGTTCTTAAATTATTACTTTATTATTTATTTTTTTTAAGCCCGCGATTAACAATATAGTCGATGGTTTGGGTTTTGTCTATAACAACATGACATCGTTGGTTATCAGTATAGTTTATTTTACTTATCTAACCCTTAATGCTCTAGTTTTACCCATTATAAAAATAATATTAGAGTAAATATTGTATGAGAACATCCTCAAAATTATCACTAAATATTAAAATTTCAAGTGAGTCTTGCAAATTTTAGGAAACACTGGGCTGTCTCAGAAGTGAGGTAATTGTTTATTCAATTTGCTGATTAATGAAACTCCACTGAAATAAATTTGGATTTTGTAATAATAATTTAAGGTATTCACTACATTGTATGGATTTATATAAAAATATATTTGAAATGACAAATAACATTATTAAAATTCAAAAAACCAAAATTTCCTGTTTTTTATGTCTTTTATCACACAACAAATACTGAACGATTTTTATAATATTTATTCTAATTTTTACGATATTTTGCATACTGAATGATTACGAAACTACACTAGATTAATAATAAAAATGATGTTTATATAATTTTGCGAAAAAAAGGAGGTGCATAACTATATATATATATATATATATATATATATATATATATATATATATATATATATATATATATATATTGTTAGCGCTAAATTTTGTTTCCTCCTGCTCCAGTAAATTCTTAGGTATAAATTTTTCTTCATTAATCCAAACATACCGTTATTACATCCCCTAGGGATATAATTTCCCAAAATGGTAAAATAAATTTCATAGCGTTTGGTTTTTTTTATTTGCTCCAAAAAGCTTAACTTTCTCTTAATTAGATTCAGTGATAGAATAAACTGTTGTTCAACAATATTTATTTCCTTTTCACCCTATAATGGGTAAAGTTATGTTATTTTATTGATTCAAATTTTTAAGTTAGCTAAAAACCAATGTTAAAAATAGGTTGCGTTATAGACCGACTTATGTAGGTACGTGTGTAAGAAGTTATACTTATTTACTAAAAATGTTAAAAATAATATTTTAAAAATATCTAATTTAAGTTACTTAACTTTGTGTTTAGAAACATATTTAACAACAAAATGGATGTATAGTGTTAATTATATATATATATATACATAACCTTCCGAACTTTATGCCGTGTAAAATAATTCTTATTTTTAGAATAACTTGAAAACAAAAGTGTATTGTTCTATTTCATATTTTAACTTAAGTTATGTAAAGAATGTGAGAAGTTTTTTATTTGTAAATCAAATCTAATCATTAAGTTCTGTCTTATTTTAAATGCAGAGTGGCAAAATTTTATCAAGAAGTTCCATGATTAATTTTTAAATGATGGGCAGGGTAATGGAGGTGAAAAATAAAGATTTTATCAATTTTTGTGTACAATAACCAAACTAAGAGACAGATATATATTAAAACTTATTTGAGAAATAAGTTAAATAAATAACAAATAATAATATAATTGTTTATAAATTAATAGTAAAATATTTAATTATTAAATATCTATGTTAAAAATACAAGACATTTTATTGTGCAGGGGTGGGACTGAAATCTACAATATTTACGTTAGACTTAACGCATTTAAACACCTAAGTTTTTTTCCTATTTATTTATGAAAACAATGCTAAAGTGACGCGGCTAATCATCAAAAGGAATATTGAGTTATTACTGTTGTAATACCTAATACCGCAAAGTATTTAAATATGCAATTATTTGACGGATTATTAAAATTCACATAATATATTCCATAATAGTTTCAATATCACTAAGATTTATATAACACACACGCTTGGTACGTCCACTGATGTTCATGAAAGCCACTATATACCGGTTAATGCAACCTTAGGCGACCGGCTGTCTCGACGTCTTCAGCTCGTGGGTATACCCGAAATGCGTAAGCACTTGCTCATTAAACAGTATAGCGTTTAAATTACGTCTATGGTGAACATGCACATTATTGAATTTCACTTGCTTCCTAAAATTTCACCCTCTATGCATATAAAGAAATATAACTTTAAAAATTCATAAAAGTCAGTTTTTGGCTTTAAGTTTTATGCCGGTACAAATTAAGGAACAAACAAACCCCTAATCAAATATAAAAACAATTCGAGACTCTTTAAACTGTAACATTTAGTGTGAACAATGTAAAATTATATTTATTAAATATTTTCCTCGATTATTTAATCTAATGCAGATATACTTTAACTGTGTCGAACAGTCTATCATAAGAATATATTGATAAATAATAAGAGATTACAATTGTTTTACTGCTAAAAGTGAATATCATGTATTTATCAAAACAATAATTTGAAAAATATTTCTACAACATCAAAATGTAAAAAATATTTCACTGATAATAAAAGATGTGCTCAAAAAGAGTTTCATATGTCCGGTTCAACATTGTTTGTTCAATACAATCAACCGAAGTTGAATAGAAAAAATAATATCAAATTACAACATTTTTTATAAAAATATTAAGTCGATAAACAGAAAATTTTTCTTTAAGTGCCTTGACTTTCAGATTTAAGCCGCGTTGAAGGGGGTAATTCTATTTACTGTTTGCTCTGCAGTGTATCAGATTTATACATAGTTGAGAAATCTAACCAAAATAAAAATCAAATTAGTTGATTTCTCAAACCTTAAGATAACTTCTGCAATGCAAAGCAAAACGTTTGTAAAATCTACTTCTTCGAAGAAATCAACACAGAATATAGATATGGTTTATTTGTCCAGGAAAACCTTTTATCTTCTTTAAGATAATTTTTATGTAAATTATATATTAGAGCAATTTTTTTACATAAGTATTTGAAACATATTAATAAATTCCTTAATAATAATACAAGAAGTAATATTTAACTAGGACCTAAAAGAAATTGAACCAATCTACGATAGTATTTTATACGTTTTAGGATCTACTCACATTATTTTTTATACATACGTACCTCTTTCTTTTGTCATCTTTTCAGCATCAGAGTGTACAATTATTTCGTTGATTTCTTGATTTGTGGTAGCGCTTTGTCCATTTTGTGGCCTAAACTTTATTTTCTTGTCTGAAAGCAAAAGCGTAAAAAAATTCCTTACAAAAATATTTAAATGGTTTTGAGATAGGAAATTATATTAACTATTTTAATGCTATAACAATTTGTAAAGATAAATGTTAAAGCGAATCAGGATTGTCATGGTCAGAAAATGTAAATCTTTAATATGACAATTACATCAACATTCTTAAATTAAGTATTAAAATGTTTTTATTTATAATTGTGAAATCGAAATTAAGGCCATTTTAAAGGAGATAAATAAAAACCTTTTCACAAAAAAAGTCTTATTTATAAAGTAATAAAGATCTAGGACTCTTTACCTGAGTCTTTCGTAACATATACAAAATGTTAAACAATATAATGTAGGAAAAAATTGGATTTGTAGGGACAGCCCAAAAAAATAGTACGATTTTATTTATTACTAATGTCTGCACTGATGTTCTCCACCCATAAAAATCATTTTTACTCGGATCATTGAAAGATTAACACTTTCCACTGGAGCTCGACAGTGGCTGGCTCTTCTGTCCGCTTCCTTCGTACACTCACCCACACCGCGCCGCAGTACAGTCCTCAACTATCGCTCGTTGCAACCGACTGGCTCATCTGGCCTTCTCGCAGTTATCGTCTCCCGATATGTCCGGATCGCTAACTAAGGGCCACTAGCCAATTTAACCTTTTGCTGATTGCAAGGGTATCGCCAGTATCGCTCACCAAAGGCACACTCTCTCCCCTACTCTAAGAACTCTCCGAACCCTTGGAGCTCCCGCGGAGGCCGGCGTAGGCGCTTATATACCTGAGGCATCTTTATCGGGCTGACCCGACGCCCCAAACGCCCAGAACAGCGAAACTTAACCGCCCCACTCCTCTTGGTGGCCTCTGTAAGCACGAAATTCCCAAGCCGCTGAAGGTAACAATAGCCCGGAGGATCCTTGTAATCCGGCCAGGCATCGCATCGCGATCTTAAAGATAAAATATAATTCTGTATGACAGTACCATATCATAAGTCAATTTGTCTAAAGTTAAAATAAGCATTAGGCCCCTCTTTCATTTAGGCTACGCATTACTCTGCAACGTCAAACTACACACCCAGTGATTAAAATTATTAATAATACCTACAAAAATACATAAAATGTTATATATGAAGAGTTTTGTTAAACACATTTACTTGTTATCTCCATTTTTGTACGCAAGTGCTGTCATGAGCGTTCTAGTGAAATAATTAATGTTCGAACAAACAAGAATCGAATATTTCTGAAACTTACATAAATATAATCTCGTACAAAATGTATACACCAAAGACATAAGAAGCAAGTATATAGTAAATCGGTATATTAATCAGTCAATTTCTACTTTTTTGGTCTCTTACTACTTTTTATTGTAGATCCCACCGAAGATGAAGAATAGTGGACTAAGGCAATGATCATTCTTCGATCATTAAACAGCTGATAATATTGAAGGAACAAATGATATGTCTTAAAGTTAATTTTTTAAAACTTTTTAATATTAATTTAAATTCTTCAGAACAGCTCTAAAGCGTCATTATAACAATAAATTGCAAACATTTATACCAAAATAAAATTTCAAACCCACTCTAACAGAAAATAAAGTAATTTTTTTGCTGGTTCAAAGTTGATTTATAAAATACTAGCTGGTGCCCGGTGCGTTTCGCTTCACCTAAAAAAAAAAAAAGTACCATATTTATACGTAAATAAAAAACTTTTTTTTATTTTTTAATTATTTTTGTTAACACATGGGTATACCTACAATATTTTTGGTTTTACCATCGTGAGCATAAACAAAAAAAAAAAAACTGTCGGTTAACCAACGTGGGATCACGCGACATACAATTCACCACGTGAAAAGCAAAAAATTTCCAGGTTCATTCCACATACTTGAAGAGATTGACTTTGGGCCTTGTTGATTATCATAGCAAAGCCAAACGAACTGGAAACTGCTATCTTTTAAATTCAAATGGCATGTCAGTTGGAATAATTGTTATTCGAGGAATTAAAACGTCTTCTCCTTTCTATTTTCCATTGAATATAGTTGCTTCGATACTGTTTAACGTTAGTTTTTTTATCGTAATACGTGTGCCATTGCATAATTTTGGCGGATGTATATTTCTTAAAAGATAAATTGGAGCTCCGACTTTTAAATTTAAGTTGTGTGGTAGAATGCCGGGTAATTCCAATAAATGTAGGAATTCTACAGGGTCATTTATAATTTCATCTTCATTCATCACAGAAACAATTGATCTGTTCTTCATTAATTTTTTTCGAGAATTGTATTATGAAATCAATACTGTCATTATTTTTTGAATCCAGAATGGCGCGTTCACAAAGCCATTGATAGTTTTATTTGGTTTATTGTATTTATTTCATTTTATTTTGTATTTTTGTTTGGGAGAACAAAGTCCATTAATTCTTGAAGTGATGGCACAATGGAACAAAAGTTTTCAGGAATGGTTATGCAATTAGTAGTTTGATCGATTGACATTTTTCCATTGCGAAAATCTAACAACTGTTTAGAAAATGTTGCGGCAGATGCATCGTTTTTTATGTGTACACGCATTTTGATTGTTACGTTTAGCTTCTGAACGTGTCACCACAAATGAGATGCTGTTAGACAGGCATTAGAGTTAATCTGCTGGTGTTTATCTTGGTGTTACCGATAATTTGTCTTAAATCTGCGGCTAGTAAAATTAATGCTCCACCAAATGGGCTATCATTGCTTCTTAAATCTTGCAAAGTGCGTGACTTTTTGTGAGCCATCGTGCATTCGTACCAAAGGATAATTTGGCATTGCTTTAGAATTTTACTCATTCCAGAATATTTTGGAAATATTGCATGTTGGACGTTCTACGATTTGCATATTTAATGTTAATTTTAATGCAGAGTGTGCAGTTCGTCCGTTATCCAATAAAGTCACAGCTATCTCTGAAGATGCAATGGCCAGTGCAATGTACTTTTGTGAACGAACTTGTGCCAATATGATACAGATAAAAAATGTTTTACCTGTGCCACCAGGTGCATCTAGAAAATAATGGCCCCCTCTATTATTTAAAATTGCATTTGTTATTTATTCGTGTATCAATTTTTGTTGTTGTGTTAAAGGTGGTATTTTAATAGCAATAAATTGTCTTAAATCATCAACATTGAATTATTGTTCACGTTTAAGGTCACGATCATAAATATCCAGTGTTGACCGACGTCGAGCTACCATTAAAAGTTGAATGAGTGGTTGGTTTACGATCGATAAACATAAGTCTTCTAATTTGATAAGGGATTAATATAAAATATCATCGGAAAAATGTATGTCGTAGTTACTGGTAGTTTTACGAATGCGATGAAGAATATATTCGCTTAAACTATTCTTAAGTTTATCCCAAATTTCTTTATGATATGATGGAGAACATATGGTTAATATGAATGCAAATAACAAACGTATTTGATGTGGTTGACTTGTTAAACTTGCATCTGTCAATGCTTCCTCCCAATGTTGATCACTTTAAAGGAATTGAAGCTTTTGACATGCGTCACGATATGTCTCGCATTCTTCGCCATTAATTGTTTTTAAAGATTTAAATGATGTTGGACCCTCAACATAGTATATCAACAACATACGTAATTAAAAACATTCTGCGTTGTTTGGATCTACTATATATATTTGTCCCAAAGCATAAGATTCAAAGACATTTGGATGTCCAATAACTAAAATTCCTTCCTTTTTTCTGATCAATTTTTTTTGATGATGGATTCCATGTGAAATATTTTGTTACTTGAAAATATTGCAATGTTCTGGCAAAATTATATTCTTCACACAATTTAAAGAAAGCCATCAATGTTATATCTGGTGGATTAAGTGCTCGTTGTATTGCACTTTCAGTTATAAAATAAACACGTTGTCCATTTTCAAGGTGAACACTGAGATCAACAACTGTTGAAACACGATTATGAATTGTAAGCTGAATATAAGCCACACTTCTTCGTTGCTACTTATGTATCTGCCCATTTGATATTGCGTGACTTTATCAAATTGTGTGTTTAGATTTGAAATTACAAATACATCCATATCACTGCATTTGTTTACATACAAATGTATTTGATGTTTTTTTACGAAGTTGGAGTATCCTAAATTGAAATGCGCATTAATTTTTTTGAAAGCAATGGCGAGTAAGGAACAATCAATCGGTTATCGATCTCATAATCAACATTTTTAATTTTTATTGTTGCTGTGTGTCCACCAGCGTCGGGTTTACGACGTCTGCATTGTAGATATACATCATTGCCTGTAATTATGTCATGATGTAAATCTCGTGGATACATTTTACTACATTTGCCATCAATCATACATGGTGACTGCGGATTGAGAACACCACATGGACCATGCACCATATTTTTGATAATAATGTCAATAATACAGGATCATCTTGTTTATTTGGTATTTTTGCACTTATAACATCATCAATTTGATCTGGTGTTATTATGTTTTTCAACCAAATAAGTATGTGTGCATGTGGAAATCCAAATTTTTGCCATTCGATGGAGTAAATCCAGAAGCGAGTTTCTTCAAAAATATAATTCTTAACTATTAAATCCATCAATTTTGATAATTTTTGTTTAAAAATTCTGGCAGTTAAATCATGACAATAAGTTGCTTTTTGACCTGGCATTAATAGTTGATTTAATTCACCACAATTCGGAACACATGTGAACGTTGCAACGTAGCTAGTATCACCAGGACGCTACCAGGTTGCACCCATGCGCCCAACACTGATCTATAGTAAGTGTAAAGATTTAGTGTGAGCCGCAATCGGCGAAGACGTAGAAATATCCCTGCTAGAAGGGACAATTGGAACAGAAATGTTTTGAGTGATAGAAATAATAAAATAATTTATTTATCAAAACATATATTATATATTTGTTTCGTTTCTCAAATGTTAAACATTGTAACAAGAAGCTCCTTGGAGCATATGTAATTAAACATTGAAAGGTAAACAATTATATTGTTCAAAAAAATTTTAAGATGCCAAATGAAATAAACATAGGAAATTTGTTTGAACGAGCCCAATAAGATGGAGTGACTAATTTGTTAAAACATATGACACGTTAAGTTAACCAGCTACGAACCAAACAGCATGGCTATGAAATACAAACTCTCGATATCAGTTAATCATTACGTTAACGAGCCAAAAGGCATGACCAATAAGACACATAATAAATATTCAAGCATAATAATTGAGAGTATCAGACAGTACACCCCTGTCAATGAATTAAACGTACTGCGCAGTGCAAGGGAACAACGAAACAGGATAAAGTACACATTCCACATGTGGCTCAAATTATGAATTTAAAGAAAACGCGGGGCTAGCCACACTAAATTCACTAAGATTCAATAATAAAATAAGTGATTGAAGAAGCCTGGCTCCGATCGAGTATGAGGAAGAGCAAATAATATTACGACTAAACAAACAGTCTAAGCATGGGCACACAAAAACGCTTAACTACAATCATAAGCAGGAGCTCCAACAACATCACACAAAAATGACATCTTGCACTTAAAATTAATGCTGCATAAAACAAAGATGTCGCAATATGCAAGGGTGCAGTGGTAGGCTATGCTGATCATACCAATGCCCCGGAACTAAAAAGCCACGAAAAGAAAACAAGTTGGAGTCAAAACATCGTGTTTCCAGAAAAATAATGAATTTAAATAAATGCCCCTGACGGCCAGCTAACATAAAAACTTAATAAACTGGAACGCACGCTTATTTTTTCGTTAACGCACGGCAGTCTCGTGCCAAAGTCTCACGTTAGACGTTCCATCCAAACTTGTTAAATACATACAAACCACTTGCTCATTCCTCGACAGGACCGACGACAGAAATGATCGCAGCTATCCCTAACCAAAACTTAGCAGAAGAGACCCGAGGGCACAAGAACACGTCAATTTATACCCTCGCATAGATGGCGTGGCGATCGCACATCGTCGGCGGTGGACCTAAGGAAAAAGGGAGGGGGGAAACACAATACACTCAGCTGGAGAGGGGGTAAGGAGGTAGACGGGAAGGAAGGCTATGACTCGGCGACGACGTGATAGGAACGACGCTCGCTTCAACGTAATAAATAGATCTGGACGGCCGTAAGATCTCACATATGTCATGGCATCTTGTGCTGCCAGTAAATGTTGCTGGGAGAATGAGCAATTTTCCTATATCAGTAACATTCCCATCGTTGGCGATTACATCGCGTAAGTGTACTATGTAGTCGTCTGTGCGCAACTTTTTTTTTATTCAAACGAATGAAAAGAAGGCTTTCGCTTCCAATTTTTGCATATATGTCTACTACGAATTGATAAAATAATTGACGACATTGCAGAATGTGGTTTTGTGTCGCTTGCCGGATCATTAAACGGTTTAAATAAAAATTCATTTCAGAAACTTTTTTATTTGTTTCTTCTCTTGTAATTGGATTTACCTGCTTTATGTTGAAGTGATATCCATTTTCACCCTCCCAAATGATAATGGGGTACTGTAATGTGTTGTATGAGCGATGTATTTATGAAACTCTTTGAATCGTGTTGTTTCTAAGGTGTAAAATAATGGCTCGTGCTTAAAACTCTTCAAAAACCATTAATTGTGATACACCAGATAGCAATGACAATAGCTAATGGTTCTGGTGGTGAGCGTAATATTGGCAACATAATCTTACCGTTTGTACAATACAATCCCGGTGCTCCACCGCTGAATTTCAACGCATTACAATACATACAAATTTTACTCATTGAACCAATAATGCATTCAGCATGTTGACTGAAGTAATGGTGTTATTGTAATTAAATGCAAGACAATCAAATAATGGCATGTTTCGTCATATTAAATTTCTTGAACGATTATTTGCAATTCTTTGTTGTTGTTGATTAATATTTTCATTTGCTCTTGCCTGAGATTATTTTCATTACGTAATTCTCTCTATCAGTCTGTCTCTCTAGAGCGTAATTCATTTGTACGTTGTTGATTTGCAATTAAACATTTTTGATGATCTTCTTGAGATTCTGATGCCCATGTTTGTTAATTTCTTATTCTGGTGCTTTCATTTCGTAGGGCACGTAATTTATTACATTCTGATTTTCGTGTCAGTCTCTTCTAGCAGCTTGGCTGTCTTGGCCATGTGATGATCTTTTTCGCATGGCATCGCAAATATAACCAGTTAAATAAGATATTAAATAAAATTAGCTTCGCTATCCAATTTATATCCAAAATCAGAAAACCAATTGTTGTGGTTACCAATTGTGTATTTTAATTCTGTTGTTCTTTTGTTATACATAGTGAGATTCTAATAAATTGTATCTATTATTCAAAATTTTATTAATTTAAATAAACGGCACTAACGCCATCTTTCTGTTACCAGTGTAACCATATTTGTTAGTGTATGGTGTTCTAATGCTGCCACATGCATATACACAACATTTCCTATCAATTCTACGTATGGTTTAAAATATAAAAATCACTGCCACCAGCGCCATCTATCCGGCTCTAACGTAACTATTTTCGTCGGAGTGTTCATGTCGCCCTTTATAATATGCGCGCAAAGTTTCATATCAATTGGGCTAACGGTTCCCGAATTTTAAGTGAACATACAAACACACATACATTATTTTATATATATATATATATATACTAGCTGCCCGACCCGGCTTCTTACGGCTATACTAATAGAAAAAAATTAAGCCACATCTCCCATTTACAGTAATGGTAAATAAAAAAAAATTCAGTGAAAATTTATTACAATGCTGTATAATGTACCGGAGATAAAATGAATAGCACCGATGGTTTCCCGACTCGTGTACGCAACGTACAACTGATGTACCCGTACTTCGCTACGGCAGTCTACAGGCAGATCACGCTTGCGCCGCTCATTATACATGCCCCTCCTTGTGGGTACGCCACTGCCGCGCGATGCCCATTGCCATGGAGACGCAGAAGGCATGAACAATGCAAAATGTTCTGATGCAGACAAAGTACCAACTGTTGCCTGGTTTTAACCACCCATGGGATCTAATTTTCGGAAAATGTCATCCTGCGTAATATAAGGAGCATTACTGTGAAGTTTCAAGTCTGTAAAATATATATAATTGAAAAAAAGGGCAATAATTGATATTTTAAGTACCCGCATAATTCAACGGTGATGAAATAGTCGTTGCCATAGAGACGAATGAAGCATCAACAAAGCAACAGCCGTTGCCATGATGATTTCCTACCAAAAACTGTAAATTTTGATATATTACGCCCCCAAAACTCGCCTTGGGATCGGATTTCCGCAGAATCCGTACTTAGTGAGTGTAAAATTACAAAATGAGTAACTATGCTAAATTTCAAGTCAATCGGGTGTATAGTTTTAGAGAACTCGTGATGAGTGAGTCAGTGAGTGGTATTTCGCTTATATATATATATATATATATATATATATATATATATATATATACTAGCTGCAGTACCCCGCTTTACCCGGGCTGAACACCGGGTGATATATTGTCCGCGAGTTACAGCAAAATGGATAGCGATATGTCCAGTGCGGTGGACATTAAGAAGTGACACATAATTACTGTTTGTGTATCTGTGACCTATGGTTTTCTGTTTACCCATGGCGATCGGTTGAAAAGTTTAGAAGTTGATGCGCTACAGCGCTATCTAGCGGCGAGTTACAAAAAAAATTGTTAGCATAAAAACCTTCTCCATGATAAAAACACTTCGCTGTGCCAACTTTCATGGCGATCGGTCAAACGGTGTAAGAGTTTATCGGCGACATACATGCCAACATCCAATTTATATATATTCTTATATTTCGAAATTTTGGGGCTTTCACTTTTGCGGAAAGTGGATGTTCAGGACCTCGAATGGTTTGGAACACTCCATCTAGAAAGAATAGATCTTTGAAATTCCTGAAATTGTCGAAATTTTGGGGCTTTGTTTCCAGAGGGGGGAGGGGAGGTTCGAGGACCCTGAATGGCTCGAAAACACTTAAAATCGAAAGAGATAGATTTTTCCAATTTTTTAAACTTTCGAAAATTTGGGGCTTAAACCATCTGGGGGGGGGGGTTGACGTTGAGGACCTCGAATGGCTTGGAAACACTCCAAATCGAATGAGATATAAAGGAATATAAGAATGTAGGCATTTACTGTACTCCTATATACCATAATAACAATATTGACAAATAGAAAGCTTATTACCTACCTATTAATAATTATCTAAATAAATTAATAAATAACTCTATGTTTAAGAATTTACGTACATACATAATATTAAACTTCAAATTATACACACCAAAAAAAAAACTAAGGATGTTTGTGAAACTATATTTATTTGTCATAATGTTTAAAAAATTTGTAGGATTCCTTTATATGTAAAACTGTGGTGGCAATATTCCGCTTATCCAAAGGAGTATAGAAATTAATAGAGACATCACTCCCTGTACACACCACACATCTTTGAATTAAATATAAAACAACATAGTCCAAAATGAAACAAAAAGAATAAATAACAACTAATTTGACAAAAATCTATACAACTGGAATGACAATGTTAACATCCGCCTGAAATTTAATAGAAGTAGGTAGGTAAGAATATATATAAGAAATTACATGAAAATAAAACATACATAAATAAAATTATCTCACACTCAACCAAACATAATGTTTAATATGAAATAAAGGAAGATGGCAATTACACGTAACTATTCTAATTAATAAAAAAAATCAACTTTTCTGAAATAGTTAAATTCAAATTTTTCAACAATATATTACATAATTGATAAATATTTCTGGTCTTCGGTCTCAGCAGCCCTAAGACTCTTGACGCTCAGCAGATAAATTATAAACACTAAACCAAACTCCTTGCAAATAAGTAGGTAATGTAATAAAAAATAACAATATTGAAAAATAGAAAATATTAGTAGGCCCTACCTACCTATGAATAAATTTCGAAGAAATTTATAAGTTTAAGAATTTATGTACCTACATAATATTAAACTTGAAACTATCCACACAATAAAAACATAAGAATGTTAGTGAAACTAATTTTTTTTATTTGTCATAATACCTAAAATACGTATGTTTCCAAAATGACACAAAGTATAAATAATGACCAATATGACAAAAAAAAATTGTACAACTCGAATGACATTCAAAACATACACGTGAAATTAAAAAGAATTATGAGTGCCCTAGGTAGGGAGGAAAAATATATATAGAAGAAATTAAATTTAAAAAATGGGTGCGTGTACTTAGGTACGCGCATGTGAAGTTATACTTATTTGGCATCATTAAAAAATTGTTTTTTATTGCATGCAAAAATATTGCGTGGAGTCCCTCCTTGTGGAAGAAGTGAAACTTCGTATTGTGTAAATGAAAATAGGAAGGGGTAGAAATTGATTTTTATTGAAATGATATTGTATCAAATCATACAAAAAAAAAATAAAGGAAATAAATTTGTAACGATTCATAGATTGATTTTCAGAGAGAGAGAGAGAGAGAGAGAGAGAGAGAGAGAGAGAGACACACCTATTGAATGTCTATAAAACTAACTTTTTTATGAGAGCAGATTTTCATGAAATATATCATGAAATCATTCAACGATAAAACCTGTTTATTTAATCAAGCGGACGGGTTCGCCCCAAGGAGAAAATAACGCGGCGAGACCTCGTGGACGTAGAGAAATGACACACTCACTATTTATGTGTCTATGAAACATGATTTTTTTCTGCAATTTAAATTGTAATATACAAAAATGGTATTGAAAATTGAAACAAATATGGCGACACTACAAACTGTCAAGAGCTTTTTTTTTCTTACTCTTTACTTAGTTCCTTACAATAGCAAAACGTTACGTAATGGCTTGAAAGCTATTGCTCGGCAGACATAGAAGAATGACACTAACAGTTTGTATGTCTATGACACACATTACATTTTTTAGTTTTTTATTAACTCATAATCCAGATAAAATATCCAATTGTGAATCCAAACCATCCTCGAATCCCCGTGAACTCACACAAAAAATTTCATCAAAATCGGTCCAGCCGTCTAGGAGTTCAGTGAAAACAGGGTGAAGGGGACCTTTTTCGAAATCAGACGTAGTAAGTAATTGTATTCTTAATTTGAATGTCAAGTGTGCAAAATAATTTATATCACTTTCAGATCCCGACAGATGTTGTTCTGCCACTGTATAGTTTTTTACCTGTATATATCGAAAAATTGGTGGGCTGTATGTAATCTAGACTTTATAAAGCACTATAGAAAAGAGCTGAAAAATAAGAGATTAGTAATATTGAAATGATTCCATTATCTAGCTAAAGCTCAGCTTGCATTGCAATGCCTCATTCAGTTTTGTTTTGTAATATGTTTAAAGTAGTTACACATATACAAATCATCCATCCATATCTCTAAATATATATTTATCTCTATTTACATCTATTTATATATATCTATCTATCTCTATTTATCTCTTTATATCTACATATATACATCCCACTATATCTCTTCTATACATAAATCTCTATATAGCGCTATACATCTATATATCTCTTTATCTAACCCATTTCATTCTCTATACCTCGCTCTATCACAACTTATCTCTCTGTCTCTCTCAATCTCACTCTGTATATATATCACTCTATCTCTGTCTCTCTTTTATATTTAAATAAATTGTCTCATGCGTGCGCACTTAGACAACAAAAACAGACGAAGTGCTGCTATATAATATGAAATGAACACATTTTTTTAAACTATTCGTGCTCCAACTATTGCAAATAGTTATACCGTCTCAGAAACCTTCAAGGGCATCCGCATAACAACTAACCAAAATTTAATCGGAATCGGATAAATAGTATAGGAACGCATACGGCACAAACAAACGAAAAATAAGACATGACAAACGCATCAAACGAAGGTGTGTTTAAAATTCAAGGCAACTCTATATATTGACGAAGTTAAGAAACAAACTGTTATTAGCACCTTTATTTTGCTAGCCGCTGCGAGCTCCACTAAGCGGGCTGGTCTCACCAAGGAGAAAAATATTAATTTGCAAGACCTTACTATGTGTATGATCGTGTGGCAGACATAGAGAAATGACACTCACTCACTATTTGTATATCTATGACCTATGATTTTTTTCTGTTATAAAATGAAATGTTCACATTTTCACTCCCTGAAAGAAATATACATATATATATAAATATATATCCAATTGTGATCTAAACCATCCTCGAATCCCCGTGAACTCACACAAAAAATTTCATCAAAATCGGTCCAGCCGTCTAGGAGGAGTTCAGTGACATACACACGCACACAAGAAATATATATATAAAGATATATATATATATATACCCTTGGGGGTAGAATTAATCGAAATCCTTTCTTAGCGGATGCCTACGTCATAACATCTACCTGCATGCCAATATTTCAGCCCGATCCGTCCAGTGGTTTGGGCTGTGCGTTGATAGATCACTATGTCAGTCAGTCAGTCACCTTTGAGTTATATATATATATATATATATATATATAGTTAACGTTCGACAGATAGTTTTATTTACTTTAATCTTTAATCTGGTATTTATTTTCAAACAATGATTTTTGTTCTTTTCGTATTTTTGTTTAATATTTAAAAGAATATTTATCGCATAACACCGTATAAAATAATCTATATTTCATTTTAAATGGAAAAAAAATAGATATAGGCTAGTTATTTTATGCAGCGTTTATAGCAATATCTATTGATAATATATTTTAAGTGTGTGTATATGTGTTTGTGTACAATTTTAAAGTTAAATTCTTTGTAATTTTGATTCGGTTTTTTTAAGAGGATTTAGAAGATGTGACCTTGAATATAATATTGGTTAATAAATCTCTAATAAAAACTTATAAACTGAGTCGTCCTTCGAGTAAGGCTTTTAAACAGCAGATTTTACTACATAAAGGTGACGCATTGAATCCTGATATAATAATTAGAATCAATCGTCGTTATGTAAGTATAAAAAGGAACTAAAATAAATATCATGTTTATTTAACAGTGTTCACCCGCATCATAATTAGAACTTTTATCCATATTATAAGTAATATTCTGACTTTTACAAATCTTGCAGATGTGTCATTTCATAAAAAGTTGCATTTTTCACTTTACAATAATTATTAAAACTTAACACAGTTATTTACTTTAATATATTTGCGGTTACAAAAACGTTATAAGATTTTATGTGGTTTGTATCAAAATTATCGCAGCAAAGGTTTTCAAAATTTTTAAAATCAAAGGACGGCTTAAAAAAAACTCTAGTAATGACACAATGTTAAAATTTAAAACGCATTATGCGGCAAAGATTTACGGACTAAGTTCTCAGTAGTATATTATAAAGCAGATTAAGGAGTTTTTTCGTTTAGAATATACTCATAATTGACTCACATACAATTTGTATATTGAAATATTCAGATACTTTAAAACGCCAGGGGCGCAACAACAGGGGGGGGGGGGGCAACGGTATTTTCCTCCCCTCTGAAACCTTGAAGTGGGGGCAAACGGGGGCAAAGAAAGTGCTGTGAAATCAATTTTTAGATAATAAAACTGCTTAAATAGCACCATTTTCCACATTTAAATACAAATTTTTCCGGGGGAGTGCCCCCCCCCCCCACCAACCCCCCCCCCCCCCGCTTCAAAACGGGGGAATCGATGATTCTTTATAAAAAGGTATATTGCCCCCCTTTGGAAATTTAGTTGTTGCGCCCCTCTTCAAACCCAATCATATTATTTAAAGTACTTACTCCGACTAAGCAAAAAAAAAAAAATAAAAAATGCTAAGATATAAATGTATTACAAATATATTTTTACATTTAATAAATTAAATCGAAAATCATTTGAAAACAAAGCTTAACCTAAATCACTTTTATAACTAGAGACCGGATTACATGCAAAATAAAAAGCTTGAAATATGCATTAAATATGCATAAATGTGTCAAAATATGCGACATTAAATAATAGAAAAATATTAGTCTTTATTTTTTTTACTCCAAAATCACATAAAATTAGTAAGATATCGACAGTAAATTAACAATTATTTTACATTTAGTATTCATGTAGAAGTTAACAATCAGGTACTGTTCCAAATGTTCGTTATGTACTGAAATTGTGCCTTCGATCACTCAAAATATTTTTATAAGTGGAAAAAGACCGTTCCACATCCATTGAGGTAACTGGGCAGTATTTGAATTTGGATGCTATGTTATCAATTATTGTTTCTGGCAAAAGGT
Organism: Bacillus rossius redtenbacheri; assembly: GCF_032445375.1. Taxonomy (NCBI): domain Eukaryota; kingdom Metazoa; phylum Arthropoda; class Insecta; order Phasmatodea; family Bacillidae; genus Bacillus; species Bacillus rossius. Next base: position 13,858,431 of record NC_086335.1, read on the forward strand.
CACCCATCCCATTAATAACACTATTAATTTGACACAAAGGTTCAAAGCCTGGGTTTTTGCTCAAAACGTTTTTTAACTCTTCTTTTAATTTACACGGGAACACATCTGACAATGTGGAGTTCGTTTGACGGATCTTAGTTATTAACCGAATTGATTCAGTAAACGCCAAACATTGAGTATCAAGCTTTTGAATACTCACAGGTATAGGTATGGGAAAAGTGTATGCTAATCACTGATATGTGTTTTTTTTTAATACCATATACGTTAAATGCTTCCTTAGAGTGACAAATTACCATAGCCTCTGGACTATTGAAGTCATTTAGTACACTTTTGATGTCCTTGTAATGTTCGTTGTAAAACAGTACAGCTTCGATCCATATACCCCATATTTGGCAGTTTTTCTTTATTAGCCTTAAAGCGAACAGGTGCCTTAAATAACACAGTTTTTGTTCACTAAGTCAGTTTGTTTACATTTCCAAACGTGGATCTTACTTCTTCAGAGAGTCGATGTACGCCATCGGCAAAGCACGTCACATGAATCAAATTTGGATAAAATACTTGAAAAGATTTGGCTGCTTTGATCATCTGAGAAAAATATAAACACCCTTTTATCGGCAGAAGCTTCAGGAAATAATTTTTATAATACCCTCATTCACAAATTTGGCGATCGTTGAATGATTTGCCTTTTCAAGTTGTTTGCAGGCCACCAGATAGGAAGCAGAAGGCTCTAGTCTCAATGAACCAAAAATTAAATTCGCAATGAAACGGCCACAAGTATCGGTAGTTTCATCAGCGGAAAACCAAGTAATGCTATCCTGGAGTTCCTTGGGTATTTCTTCCACAACATGAAAGGTACATTTTTGGTATTTAATGTTTACGCAAAGTTCATTAGTCTGGCATATTTTGTTTCAAGCAATGTTTTCGGAGAAAATTATTGAATGTATAATTAGTAAGTTTATGAAGAGGAATATTAATCGCAAGCAATGCTACACATAAATCCATATTAAATAGGTTTTTTTTTATTTTGCCTTCTGAATTAGAATTATTGCTACTTGCCACTGTTATAAGTTGTTTTAGGCCTTTCTTTTGTAATCCTACGACATTAAGACTTGTCTTTACATGCTGGTCAATTCAATTTTTTTTTTGCACAAGTAATATTTTTCTCGCAAACTCAACAATATGAAACACTTCCGTCGTATGTAAATATATTAGGAAAGTCTGCCATCCACGAAAAATACTTTTATTTTCGGGTGGCATGGTACATTTTGAACTTTACACAAACACATAAAACACTACACAAATGCAATGAGAGCGCGTCAACAATTATATGCGTAATTTAATAGCCTAGTGATAGTGGTGTACGATTATATTCCAAACAGTGAACAGTTTAACCTAGTCAAAATAAACCCCAGTGTTTTATATTCTGAAAACAATTGACTGGCGTGACTAACCGCGAAAATATTCCAAAACAATAGACTGCTTATTGCGCTCGAAGGACTGTGTGGCTAAATGCCCGTCTACAATAGCAATGTCCTAAACTGTGTCCGAAGGACACTCGTCGCTGATTGGTCCACGTGACCCTCTGACGTCATGCGTCAAGTGGGCGAAGGTCCGAACCTACCTGGTCCGAAGACATTTCGTCAATTTAAACTTTTTGTCCCAACCTGTGTACTTAGGACACAGAGAAAGAACAGAACACTCACGATATTTGAATTTCCGGTTCCCGTTTGGAAACGTGGTATTTGTTTTTGTTATTGAAGGAAATGGAAGGTGTTGTAAGTCAAGAAGAGACACTTTGCCTTACTGAATAAATATATAATATTGCACTCCCACAACTTTCATAAGTTCAATCTCAAACTACAAAGCATCAAAACAATAAACAAAAACATTAGGTTTGGCACATTTACTGCGCTCTGGTGACAACTTTAGAAATCAATACATTCAGCCATTGGACATCGCAATCGTGTACAGGGCAGTTTTCGGTGAGACAATGTGACGTCACTCACATTTGGATGACATGGACCACGCACAGGTTAGGACACTTGTAGACGGGCTCTAATCAATATGGACAGCTACAACGTAATATTTAATTTGTTCATTATGAATCATTAACTAACCTACCCAGAATTATTGCGAAAATATGCATTATTACAAGATTTTAGGTAAAATTTGCATTAACTAACTAAAATGGGCTAAATATTCAAATCCATATGGAAATATGCAATCGCATATCATGCACTCAACTCTCAATAAAATATTTTTTGCCCCTAAAATTTCTAATTTTTCAGTCTCAAGTTAACATTACCATTAAATTTTTCAACAAATATATTTATTTTTCCCTTACCCAACATTTACGTTATTTAAAAAATACATAGACGCGTTTGAAATCGGCCAAGCCGGCAGATCTGGCGCCGGAGCAGCGGGACCGGCAGCCCTGCACGTGCTGGTGCGCGCCCCCGCCGGCAGAGGCGCTGCTGTCTCGCTCTGCGCCGAGCGCGCAGCGGAGCGACAAGGCCAGCCTCCAGGCGGGGGAGTAATTTGAAACGTTAACCTGGCTGCCTGGCTGCCTGCAGCCCGAGGTGTCATTGTCGCGCGAGATAAGCAGCCTGGCGGGAGGGACTGCTCCCCGGGCGCCATCAGTCAGTGTCACACCTCCCGAGCCAGAGTCTCAACTCGCCGCCAAACTAAACGTTATCCCGGGTTAAACTTCCTCCGTGATCGCATGTCACCTCGCCTTATTTTCCCATTATTAAATGAAACAGACTGGCTGGAATATATATTTTGATAAACCAGCCTCTTGCAAGGCATTAAGATATTAAATTAAATAATAATGTGGTTAAAAATATTTAATACTGAAAATCGGTATGTTGCCTATTGTAATATATAAAGTAAGAAAATAAAACAAACGTTTGCGACTTTGACACAAAATGTTTCCTGCTTATATACCTGGAAAACGCCATAAAACATGATACACGCAATAGTTTTAATTTTTATAAAACAATGCGTGTTTGCAAATATATGGGTATTTAAAAAACTGCATTTTTTAACTTTATTGGGAAATATAAATTATAAATAATTAATTTCATACACATGCTTACTTTTATTAAACTTTAGCGTTCATGGTGAATTTAACACAGCGTATTAACTAAAATGTGTTTGTTTAAATAACATTTTCATTGTTTAAAACAAATACGCCGTGATAAGACAGGTAGTAAAATCATACGTGATACTTGCCAAACATTCTTTGGTTATCTAATAACGGAAATATTTTTTCTATGCATTAAAAATTACAACTTGTGGCACTTATATTTAAAATAAATCAGATTGGCCTTTATTTGAATGTGCAATGTATAAACTCTTATTTTACTATGATGTGGTACTAAGGAGTTAACACCCAAACAATTTTTTTTTCCTTTTTTGAACATCAAAAAACACAAGAAAAACTAATATTTTTTATTGTATATTAAAATACAAATTAAAAGGCCTTGGTTTCTTAAAACAGGTGTATTAATAATGAAATATTTTAATAGCTTACTAAAAGAATTAACATATTATTACAATCGGATATTTATATAGTTATTCAATTAATATGCAAACCATTATGCTGTAAATGACGTGCACTGTGTGTATATGTGATACCTTATTAAATCCATTGAAAAGTATCATTGGAGACCGAGTACAGTATACTTTGCACAGAAAACCATTCCGGAGACAAATGCCCCGCTACAAGCTGAGTACTGAGGCCTACCATTTGTCCGACTGTCAACATATTTTTAATGTTTAAACGTTTAATGACATTTTGACATGGTTGTAATTTTATTTTTATATGGAAATCTGTTGATTCTATGATAGAGTGGACACTAATTAAGACATATAAAAATTAACTATCATGCCATAACTTTGTCTCGAACTCCTATACCCCTTGCATTAAAATCCGGCGTGCATTAATATCGTTACCGATATCGGCGAGTTTATTTCTCAAGGCAGCGTTTCTTATCTCCATTTTCTATAAAGTGATTAGGACTATGTTAATAAATAGTGTGTGCTATTAAAAAAGCTTTTTACTTACTACACACAGATTAACAGTGTATTAACTCAATATGATGAAATATTAAAGTATATTTTGCAAATTTAAACATTGACGAACGGAGAACAGAAACGTCATTATATTTCAAGAGCTGCACACTAGGTTTTTTTTTACGCTGTACATAAACAGTAAATCGAAGTTTTTTTAAGGTTTTGTATATTAGTTATTTTGTAATAAATTGATCATCCATTCATTTGAATTAATTTGCATTTTTTTTTACGTGAACCCAAAAAAAATCGCCATCGGCACAGCCTACAGGCGCAGTTCGATTTCATAGTACCTATTTCTTGAAATTCCTAATCCTTGATGTCTAGCTAAGCTCTCCTTTTCTTTCAGTCGTGTATGAGAATCCCGTATGCCACATAAAACAGCGACTACCTGTACGTCATAGTATTAGGCGCCAACTGTTGCAAGAAGCGAGACTAGTTTCAACAAGTTATTTGCATGAGATAGATTAACTCTCACTGCCAAATGGTACTATTTAGCCAGTGGCAACCTTGTAGACTCTTATCCTTGTAGCTGCCTAGTCTAGTAGACTCTTAGGATGGTATTTATATTCACGTCTTGAGCAATTCCTTCGTCAAGAAATTCTTATATGCATTCTTATTTAACATTTGTGTGCCATAGAGGTTGCTTGAGATGATCTCAAGTGATCGCAAACAAGACAATCTTGATGAAGACCATCTTATGATAGTCACACATTTCTTATTTCTGAGAGGGCATTCTCCTGTCTCATAGTCGTTGCTTGAGAACACCATCGTAGAAGCATGTTTCATAGTCGCTGAGACCGTGCTTAAGAACACGAATAAGATCGTTTTTGCCAAGACCACTGCAGGCATGTCTCGCATGTCTCAAGCAATTGCTTGTTATGATCGCAATGTATAAAATGGCGGATTCTCGTGAACCTCGTGTTTTTAAACTTAAATAAATCCTGTATGAAGTGCTGAAGCAATTTTATATGTATTTTAAATGAGTTAAGTGTTTGTTTGTGACCAGTGGTTACATTTTCAAGTGCTAAACAGACACGTTTATTTACGTATCTATCACAGAACGAGTATAATGGATGTGGAAAACGATACGTTTAATGATGGTTGATGGTACATATCACAATCAGAAAATTTAATTCTACATTCGTGACACCCAAAATACATTAAAAATAATTTAAGAAAAGGTGGCATTACACTGTTAATATACCATAATTTTCCATAAAAATTCGCTAGAGGTTTCGTAGTGTAATGGTTAGGGAAATGGATTTCAAATCTGTAGATTGAAAAAACTATGCGAATGTGGTTCAAATCCTGGCACTGGCAATATTTATATATATATATATATATATATATATATATATATATATATATAGTTACAGTAATTGAAAAATGCAAATATAGCTTTAAGAGAAATTTTATTAGATTAATTTTTTAAAATCTAATTGTTATAATATATTTAAATACATAGCTCAATTTAATGATTTGGTTATTTCATACGCAGTAGGCTTTAAGACATCCTGTAGTCTATATATTTTACTTATAATATGATTAAATTATAGAATCACAAGTAACTTGAACAAGAAAAATTAACCTATTATATGAGGAAATTAATGTCTTATATTATTAATGAACAACCACTTTATAAAGGGGTTTACAAAATTTTAAGTTCCTTACTATGTACCCTTATCAGATTCGTTCAAACTTATTGTTATAATTCTAAACATACATTTTTCTTACTTAAATTAAAAATTTTCTTTTACTGTGTAGTTAAATCTGATATTTTTATTAAACTAACATTTACTGTACCTTATCCTGAAGCTGAAGCAGTGTGACATTTCTCAACAAAAAAAAAGTTTTTCACTACCTGAAATATTTTTTGATAATTATGTAAAGACAGGTAGCTTTTAAAAAAGTAGTAATTCAGTATTAACAGTTCTGAAGATGCTAACTTAATTTTATTATTTTTTAAAACGGTATTATTAAATCGTTAGATACATAATTTCTTAATGTTAAACTTGCACAGGAAAGACAAAAGTCTATAAAGTTCTTAATTTCATTCATCTCAAGTGACACAACCTGAGATGTACTAGAAGGTGTGCATATTTGTGGTCGCAAAACATAAATTTTTCCATGTGTGATTCAAGAGTATTAAAACAATAAACGAATTCCTCACATCAACGTACAAACGCACTTCGAATGTAGTGATATATACTCACTAAATCTTGTTACTATAAATAGCCTCAAATTCTGGGGTTTCAGTGCTTGGTGTGAATAGTACCAGAATATTTAAAGAAAACAGTTCAATCGGCAAAGTTCGTGTATGCTCGTGTCTTTTTGGCTGTCTCAAGTAAGTGCTTCGTCAAGCCATAAGTACGGCAAACAAGCTCTTGCTTGAGCATGCAGTCTTCATGAAGCTCGTCTTGTTCGCGGACTATGAAACATGGAGATTGAAATCGCTGCCTTGAGAAACAAGACCGTCTTCGTCAAGACGGTCTCAAGACATTGCTCAAGATGCGACTATAAATACCAGCCTTAGACTTGTAGTTTCGTAGTTTTGTAGTACTGTAGCCATGAAGTATCGTAGGTTTTGTTGCCATGTTTTCTCGTAGCCTTGTAGGCTTGTAGTCTCATGGAATTGTTGTTTCTTAAACAAGAAGCTTGTAGCTTTGTAGTCGCGTAGCCTGTTTCTAAGTAGCCTCGTATTCTCGTAGCTTCGTAGCCTCGAAGTCTTGTAGCTTCGTAGCCTCGTAGACTCGTAGTCTCATTGTCCTGTTGTCTCGTAGTTTTGTATTCCTGCAGACTCGTAGTCTCGTAGCCTCGTATATTATATAGTATTGTAACTTCGTAGCCAAGTCGCTTTGTAGCTGAATGTTTTTTGGAGCAGTTAGGCCTAAGAAAGCTGGTGCCAATGATTTTTGGAGCCAATGACTTTTCGAATCGAATAAATTTTTAAGTCAAATATTTTTGTAGACAAAGATAGTTGGCTTTAAAGACAGTTTGATGCATTGTAGCCTACTGTAAATAGACCACCGCATTCCACCGAGTTGAATGTTCGTGAAAATGTATATCCTTTACGTTAAATCTACTCAATCAAGCCTGTATTATCGTATTCTAATGATCGTATTCATGTGGTATTTATGTGGTGAGATCGTATCCCTGTGGCGAGATGGTATTTCTGCTATGAGATTGTGTCCCTTCAATGGGATTGTTTCCTACCAATTTTAATTTTCGTACAAATGTGTGTCCTTTTGGTTAAATGTGCTTCCGTTTTATCAAATCCATGTCCAGTGTGTGTGTTGTGTGTTCATTGCGGGTCCTGTGTGTGCATTGTGTGTTTCTTGCGTGTTAATAATGTGTCCACATTGTAATGTGTGTTAATTTCGTGTCTTGTGTATACTGTGTGTCCAATGCCTGTCCTGTGTGTTTTACTCTGTATCGATTGTGTGTCCTTTCTGTGTAGTGCGTGTACGTTGAATGTTAATTGTGTGTCCTTTGTTTGTACTGTTTGTCAATTGCGTGACCTGTGTTTGTATTCTGTGACCTATTTTTGTCAAATATGCTTCCTTTTTAATGAATGTGCTTCCAAAAGTGCTTCCTCTTTTAAATGTTGTTTTGACTTGCGTAATAATGTAAATCGATCGTGTTTTGACTATCACATTATTTTAGCGATCGTGGATCTAAGTACGTCCCAGACGTCAAAACTTTTAGTTTGTAACATATTACGACGAAATAACTATCACCTAGCTTGACTTGTCTGATACATAAGTCCAGTATCTTGCTATTCTTGAGAACTTGATAACATCTTTAAAGTCAAACTCGATGGAAGTTGTACCATTGACGGACCAGAACCTTATAGTAGCGACAACTATTGATACCTCGATGGCAGTGGCGTCGATGGTAACGCAGAGCTCGATTTAATGTGTACCATGGCCACCGAAAATATTAAAAAATACTAAACAGTTCTGGTTCTACCAGCAGAAGAGACTTTAATCGCTTTAGTGCTGACTTCAGAGGAAACCTCGATGAGTGATGTTTCGCCAGCGAAGGAGACTTCAAAGGCTAGTAATTCGGCAACAACTAACGAGCATCGAGGCCTTTTACTGTGACAAAATATTCTCGAACAATTGTAATGCTCGCCGACACGAGAATAATCCTTTTCGCTAAATTTTTGGCTGTAAAAATGCCATAAGCAGATTACAAGAAAAGGTAATAGGTATGAAAAAGCACTTGAAGTCATGCAGAGGTTGTTCTGCACGACAGAAAGTAAAGGATTCTTTACAACAACGATGCATCAATGTGCATAAGAGTACACCGGGAATTGGTACATCTAACGTGTGACATGAGCATCTGGATCGGGTCTGAAAGTTTCGTTTTCGGAAACTAGACATCCTTGCGGCTACTGCCGCATTTTCGTAAGGTGCGCGAAGAAATGAGAGGAGTAATTGTACGAAAAATACATCTTAGGCTATATGAAGTTTTGCCACGATAGGTGTCATGTTTGGTTTACACGTATTGACAATTTGAGACGAGACGCGATAAACTATACAGGCGCCGTACATGTGCCTCTTGTGGAACTACCAGCGCAATTTTCAACTCTTTGGTTTTGCTTTGAGACTCGTATGCGTAAAAACACACAAGCAGATGTGCATCAAACGATTTCGATGGGATCTGGACATGAAACTAAACACAAGACAGTACCCGCTGCATTATAGGTAAATAATTAATGGATTCCACTGGGCGCAATATGGATTTCGTAGAATATTGAAATACTTTTATTATCATAAAACGTTAAGAGAATCGAAAAAAAAAATCTTGATGATATCAAGCAGAACATTATAAAACAGCTTACTAATTAAGTAGCAACGTACGAACCTTTAAAATTATAACTTGTAGCTGGACTGCGTACATGGTCAAACGTTTCCGTTTAAGGTCCAAGAGAAGAATTGAGCTTTTAAGACATTGGCTGCTACAATTTAACTTCTGACGATGTGAAGCAGTTTGTGAAACATGGTATCAAATAATTATGTTGGGATAAAAATAATAATTAGAAAAATTATCTGGCTGGTCTCTGACTTCAGTAAACCATTTGTAGCTGAGAATAAGTCTGTTAAAGCCAATGAAGACCTAAATTTTTTTTTTAGATGGCTAACTTTAGAGAGGTTCCTGTAGTAGTTTATAATTTATGTAATAAATTTTTTTCTGTAGTTTTTTTGTTATATCTTGAACCTTTTCCTTTAATGCTATTTTTAATTAAAATATATTTTTGCATCAGTCTAGGATAAAACTGAAGTGATTATTTTATTCATTGTTATAACTAGCGAGTTTCTGATGAGTTTTGGAAATTTTTACGAAACTACAGCTTAAAATAAAAATTTTAAAGATGACGGCGAAGAAGACTTACAAAATGGTCAATAGTAATAGATTCCATGTTAGGGGTTGTTGACGTACGTAAGATTTGTTATTATTTTTTTTTAATTCAGATTTTTTTAAATGTCATTAAATTACATGTTTAATTTCGCCGGGAATCTAACTGAGGACTAGGATCGGTTGAAAAACGAAAATATTGAAAAAAATAAAAAAAATAATATATTTGGAAAATTTCTTGGAAACTTTGGCCAATATTAAAGAATTTAAAGTTTCCAGTGAAGGACAAGTTCATGACCTTGGCAGCTTAAGGTGGCTACTTTTGAGAAGACTTAAGCCATTTTTAGGAATTATGGTTCTTTCAAAGGCGAATGTATTTTGATGCTTTTCTAACTTTGAATTTTTGTAATTTTTGAGGAATAAAGATTAATTTTCCTTTGAATTTTTTTTTAAATAGGAAAATTTCTAGTAATTTTCAAGAACTTTGTATTTTTTTTAGTTATTTTGAAGTTCCAGGACATCCAAGACGGCCGTTGTGATGTCAGAGCGGTCGGTTATTGACCCGCTCCTTGCTCCTCGGGCCGGAACCATCGCCAGTACGTACCAAGATGCAAGATCCTGCATACTTATGGCTATAACTGATTTAGCCTATTTGGGTTTAAATGTGTAATAACTTCATTAAAAAAATTTAATCTATGCTCAACAAATTTATTCTTACGACCATGCTGGAATTGGTTTTGGAAGGTTTTGGAAGGTTTTGATTTTCAAATCGTCCTAACATCTTTAACTGCCTATTTCCATTTTAGAAACGAATTCAATAATTTCATTATTATAACTTTCAAGTTATTTAGAAACCAATTGCACTCAAGTAGGCTATATACACTGTGTTAGACTATATACATCTGCCATAAAAACAAATTCAAGTAAAAACATTGTTGCCCCCTTTTCGAACAGTTTCATATAATCCCATAATAAATGTAATAATTTATTTTAACATTATTTGTTAGATTTATAACCGTTCAATTATTAAAAGTGCAAAATAAATGTTTTTAGAAGATCGAATTATTGTTGCTAGAATACAAAGTATATATTTAATTCATACTGGTTGATGCTTTATTTCGAGATTTGTAATAGCATAGGGACTGAATTCAAATAAGAGTTTAATAGTCCCTATCTAATGTCAGTCCTTGACCTGTCCCACGTATCGCCGAGCTCAGACTGACCCCATGATAGACAGCGAGCATGTAATACGCGCGCATTTGTATAGGGAACGTCTTCGGATATATACATAATAAACGTTGTTTCTCATTACTTTATATGTCACCCCTAGGTATATGTTAACGATAATGAATATGTGACTACAATTATCAGTATTTGTGCCAAGAATTGAAAACAATTTCTAAACCAAACAAATATTTCCTCAACAATGTGTTTTTACATTTACTGAACTCATTACTCTAATAAAAAACTTCTTATATTACCTATTCTCCATCATCAAAATAAATACGTGTAACACCCTATTATTTCATAAATGGTTGAATGTTTTTTATCAACCGTTTATGGCCCAATTTAGAATAACTATTCTTCGGTTGCAACTGCATAGAAACAGCCGTTAAAGAAGTGACTTTAATATTGTTGTAATGAATACGAAATATGCGATTGAATTATAAATATCAAAAAAGCTTTGTCTTGATTAAGAAGTAATAAAATAAACCATTTAAACGTATTTGAAGCATTTATCTCAATTCCATTACATTTGTTTAGTACTTAAATAATTTTTAAATTTATATGATATAACGTAAATTATAATTTTTATTGATAAATATAAATAAAATTCGATGAATATATTTGTATAATTAAGCATTGTAAAATATTTATCTTTACAATTAACTTATTATTATTATTAACATTAAAACGTTTTGAAATGATTTTTATGATTTGTGCTCATTTGTTAAGAGAATGTACACCATAAAAGAACTGAAGTTTTTCTAGTTAAAATACGTTTAGTTAAATTTTAATTATTTGACTAATATATATTTTTTAAATATGTTTGAATTGTGTATGGTTTAAAAAGCTTTTGTAAATTTGTATTAATAAACACCTGCTTTACAGACAGTTAAAAATATAAGGCATACCGTGATAATATAAACTTAAAATGAACTGAAAAAAAATGTTCGCCAACACGACATAAATTTAAGAATATATTTTATGGAAATTGTCTTACATAAAAATTATAGTACCCACGTTAAAAACGGAAAATTAATCGTAAAAAAAACTAATGACTTATACAAATAATTTATTGTTTGAAGATTAACTGGAATAATTTTTACAAAACAATTATATTAGAAATAAAACGAAAATACTTATTAATTTAAGGAATATTAAAAAAATGATAGTTCATTATAAATTAAATATTTTGGTTTTTAATAATTGTAGCTGTGCTGCATGAATACGAGATGGTGGTCTGTTACATTTTACCTATATTCGAGCTTTGCTTCTGGAGGAACTAAATCATACAAATGTAATATTCTTTTTTTCTTTTAGGAAATGACCAAGACATTATACTCACCGTACTCTGTAGAGATACTGGGTTCTGTCGTCGGCGCGGTCCTGTGCAACGTAGTCGGAGTGGGGATCTCTGAAACACAAAGTAAGAGGAAAATGTTATTACTAGCTTTAATATAATACATTTTTTCTACTAAACCATCATCAAATCTTAAAAAATATATTTTACAAATTAGTCTTTTTGGATAATACATTTATAAAACATATATCAAAACAATTTTTAGATAATTCTTTTACATTTTACGTTAAGATATTTTGAGTTAGTTAGAAAAAATGTCGTCTGCTCTACGAACAATACCTTTGCTTGGATTACAGAAAGTTTTAAAATTTTTATGGGATTTTTTTTTCATATTAACTGATAATACATAAGTTCAAAACTAAAAAGAATAAATGAATTTAATACAAAACCAGATGTTATAACAATAAATTATACAAAACGAAATATAAATAAAAAATAATGTATATTTAACGTAATTACCTCGTGGTATATTGCAATAATGTATTAAAAAATCTTAAGGAATGAGATGATTTGCCTCAATTAGGACTCAAAAATAATACATTTTACCTTGTTTTGGATGTAATCTTTTCTGTTGGGTTACGGTATCATAAAAATACCAATGAACGGATTTAAACACAGTAATTAGAAATATTGACTTAACATTAACACGAAATACTATATGTAAGGGGACGAAAATAATTAAATAACAGTTTAATAATAAGAAAAAAATTTAAATACACATATGAATAACTCTTAAACAAGTAAGTTTTTCTTTAAGAAAAATTCAAACCTTCAAATCTACTAATGCGAGAGGTAAAAAAAAAGAGCATTAAAATGTGCATAAAGAGTTATGATGTATGAATTTGAAATTTTTCGGACATTTTCGGAGTAATATATATATATATATATATATATATTAGGATGGTCCTTATTTTTCAGTCTTAATTTCAAATCGCCCAAACCCCATTTTTTTTTCTTTTGTAAAAGATAAAAAATCGAGGCCTTACTCATTAGGATCAGAGGTCGGGAACCCGTGCCGCATCGAGCCTGAAGTTGGGAGGACAAAGCGCTTCCACGCGCGCGTGTGTCTGTGCAAGCCTCGACATGTCCGTGCAAGCCTCGACATGTTCGAGCCTAGGTCCTCCCGCACTTCTCAGATCTATTTCTCAGTTTGTCTCGAGATGTTGCGCGTGTTACAAGTCCCCGCTATGAAGCAAGCATGTGTTCCAATTTGAGAAGTGACGATAAAAACGTTTATTTAGTGGGTTCAGTGTCTCACTAAATTCGTGGTTGCAAGCTACCCTCATACAAGCAAGTGCTTTCAGTTTTATTTTATAATTTACGGGAAGTGAAATTGCCTCTTGTTGAAAGTGCTAATTAAGTGATAAGGGAGTGTTTAATTTTTCGGGAGAAGGCAAGGATCCCTACGAGATCACTGCAACCTTGCCAGGAAAAAATCATTAAATTACATTATTATTGGCATAATTTACAAAGGAATTCTCATCGGTCATCGGAAACGCAGCGTGAGCGTGAGAATGAATTCATATTAGATTTAAATAATTAATTTTATATCGTGCATGCAAATGCTTTGGAGTTAATTTAAATAGAAGAAGATAGTATATGTTTGTAGCTCCAAAGATAACCTGAATGGAAAGGGTGCATTGCCGGGATTGACAAGAAGACACAAAACGGGAGGAACGGTCAATCGAGAGAGCCATTAAATTTTATGAAAGGAGGGCCAAAGAACAAGCACACCGTGAGGGTAATATTAAATTTCACTTTCACGCAGGAAGTTGTTCTGAAGAGTCTGATTCATCCGACACACCTTCATCTAGTTTGTCCCTACCTTGTCCTACCCAAATAACAGGACCCGCCGAAGAAAATTCCGATGAACCGGATAAAGTAATGTGCGGTCGAAAATGCATTTTAAACCAAAGTTAATGGCAGCCTTGGTTCGTTGCCAAATAAGTCAACGGAATGCATTATTCATTTTAGAAGCAGCAGTTGAAGCACTAGGCCTTAACTTAACAGATATAGCTTTCAATAGGACTTCTCTACAAAGATATATATAGAGAAAGGTTTAAGAAAAATAACTATCTGAAAATTAAACAACTATTTCAAGAGGATGTGCATAAGTTTGTAACTGTGCATTGGGAAGGTAAGCTACTTCCAGCATTGAATGTGTGAGATCCAAAGCAAGAAAGGCTGTCAGTTATAGTTCCCTATGATGGTAACAAAGAAAAATGGTTGAGGGTACCAAAATTAGAAATAAATGTAGTTCAGGAAGAGAGCAGGCCTTAGCTGTTTGGACTGTTCTGGGAGACTGGGGATTGCAAGAACTAGTTCAAATTTTGTGCTCCGACACTACTGCGTCTAATACACGACGTTTCAGTGGTGCTGTAACGTATTTAGAGCAATATGCCGAAAGAGAGCTAATATACTTCCCCTGTAGACATGACATGTACGAGCTAGTTTTGCGGAGTGTCTTCGAACAGGAGTTTTCAAAGGATTCGTACAGTCCAGATATAGTATATTTCAAAAAAAGTAGAGAACAATAGAATACATTGGATCACGAAAATTTTATCACGGGGCGAACTTACTGAAAAGAAATATTGGATGAACAAGAAAATGCGAACATCACAAATTATTTGTATGATGTGCTGCAAAACCAAAATTTAAAACATGATTACCGTGAACTGACTGAATTGTGCATAGTTTTTATTGGAAAGTATCCGGAACAGAACTACAAAATCTAACCACCAGGATCTCTCCATTATGCCTGATGGATGGCGAAAGCTTTGTATTACTTTAAAATGTTTTTATTTTCAGTCGTCAGTTAGCCCTGAATATGTCTGTAGTTAACAGTTTAAGAAATATATGTGTGTTCTTAGTGAAACTTTATGTAAAAGCCTGGCTGGAGTGTTCGTTAGCTGTACAGGCGCCATTGAATGACTTACTATTTACGAAACAATTGATAAAAATATGAAACCATAAATACAGGTATTTCGTCTGCTCCACCTTTGAATATATATACTGTATAGAAGTCGCCAGCCCAGGTTAAAATTTCTAATACGGATTTGAGGTAGTTGGTTAATTCACCGCCGCAATCGCCACCATCTCTAGGGCATCGACTTGTGGTGGTCCCTAGCGGACAAGTGTCGAACTCTTCAAACACCCCTTCCCCCTCCTGTTGAACGACCATGAGCTGCAGTGAATGATAGGTGTGGGTGCGGGAAATGACAGCGGGCGACAGTAATGCGCTCTAATGTGTAAATAACAACTAAGCCGATACAGGGCGTTACGGCAGCGCACTGCAGCGGTGAAGTACCCAAGCTGCTCATCATACGCTTCTGAAAAACTTAGAGTAAATCCTATCCACTCGCGACTTCTATACAGTATATATATTCAAAGGCTCCACTGAAGAAATTTTGCAGTCACTTATGGTATTTATCAGAAGATTTGGCTGTTTTTGCACTTTTTGATAAAAAATTTGCTGTATCATCAAAAATAAAAATGGTTGAAAACTTAAAACGGGAAAATCTCAACACGGAAAGAAAGTATTCCGTTTCTCCAAGCGATACTTTTCACCTTACAGGTAAGATCATTTCTATATTTATTTTTGGTTATGAAATTTATGAAAATATTGTAAACATAACATAAACCTGTCATTTTAAACCATGCTTGGCTCAAAAACCATTTATATATGGCACGTAGTACATAAAATATTATTATTATAGAGTATATTATAAATGGTTAGGGATTTTTTTTCTTTTTGTTTCAGATAAAAATATTTAAGACTACATTTCACAAAAAAGTTTAAATTTCCTGAAAAAATTAGAAATCAACACTAACTTTTTGAATCATAGCCAAGACTTTTGGGACGCAGATGATGACTATTTAAAGAGTCAAGAAACAATAAGTAATTTAAGAGTAGCAAATTACACGGTAATGAGGGGCAAACAAAGACAATTCCTTTTTCACAGTGTTGAAGACCACAGGAAGCAATTCCTTGATTACAAAAAAAAAAAACCTTCATTAAAACGAAAATTTGTTTAAGTTGGAAATATTATTTTATTAAACACCTAAATGTTCATTTAAAAAATTATTTTTAAAATAAAAATATATCTATTAGCATCATTAATTTATTTGCATATTTAAATTGTTACCCTTTTTTCCCATATTCAAGGTCGATGTTGCACGGGCTAAATTTAAATTTACCAGAGGAATTTTGTATATTGCCATTTAACGGAAAAGGGGATAAAAATAAGGGGTGGGGGACCTAGAATAACGAAGTTATTTATCCCCCCCCCCCCCCCACCGAAGGCGACGACGAAGATTATAGGAAGAAATTCTTGGAATGCAAGAAAAAAATCATTAAGAAGTAAATTTGTTTAAATTGAATTAAGAAGTTTTTACAAACATTCCAAATCTGTAATTATTTTACTAAAAAAATATCAATTGAAAAATATTTAAAAAAATAACAGAATTTTTAATTTATTAGCGCGTTTTAATTTTTAACCCTACATTGCAATATTCAATGGCAATGCGGCACTGGTTAACGTTAAAATTTTAAAAAATCTTTTGTATATCTTAATTTTAAAAGGAAAGGAAAAAAATGATGGGTGGGAAACCCGGAATTACGAAGTTATTTTTCACCCCTATAAATCAGGACCTTATATATATATATATATATATATATATATATATATATATATATATATATATGCTGGCCCAGGTTTTATCGTGAGGATCTCGGTTAAGTCGAATAGTTGTTCGGCATCAGAATCGTAACGTATGCCGATAGTATCCTACCGTATTCTATCGTAACCAATATTATCCTGCCAATCGTATTCTACCTTATCCTATCGTACTCTGTATATCATAGCCAAATGTATCCTTCTAGTAGTATAAGAATGTCGGTCTTTGCGCAGATTTAAGACTGTGGTGCGTGGTGCTAGTCCACTATCTTGAATTGTGACATAACGGCGGCCACATTCATATTCGATGACTTTGACAGAAGTTTATTAATGTATGTCCTGGGCCCGGTGACTGTGCGTGGTGTCAGGGTCAATGTCCACCATCTTTTAACATAATAATCTGAGAATATTTCACATCCACCATCTTGGATTCCTCCATCTTGAATTCTATTTGGTTTTCTAGATATATCTGCCATTTAAATTTATGATGCCATGTCTGCTGGCAGACTGACCCCCCACTATTTATATAAATACGTATATTATTTGTTTCATTGAAAAAGTTATCACCCTCCTTCATCCTATCACAGCCATCATCCCGCCTTATTTGTGGTCTCCCCTACACCCTCGACATTCTTTATAGCCATAAATACCGACCGCTTTCCCTGGGAGCCTTCAGTTGACAGATGTTCCTCATTCTGTAGTATGCGTCTACTGAGGTGGCTATCGAGGGTGCCATCTCATGATATTACATTATATCCATTATATAGTTTTTGTCTGCTCAAAGTCGCCATCTTGGATTATATCACAACCACTTTTTTTGATTACGACTTCCTGATTGCTATCTAGATTTCGCCTGCTAGAGGTCGCCATCTTGAAATATGTCACAGCCACTATATTTTTTGTATGTTCTGCTAGAGGTCACCATCTTGGATGTTGTTATTTCCTCGATCTATGTTTCCACTGTTAGTTCCAAGTGTGTGTCATCATCGCTCTGTCTCATGCACTTAAATTAATGTTTCAATACCTACCAGTACTCGTTATGATTATTAGCGAATTATGAAAACCAACTTTTTATACAAATTACATTGGAAGCGAGTTGATGCGAACCATTTCATCATACACCTCTTGTGCCAGAAATTAGGCATTTCGTCACCTTTTATTTAATTTTTCTATAATTTAAATTTTTTTTGGGAAATCTTATTTTCTTAATTTATCTGGTTGTTAAGGGGGTGATTTACTCTTTGTTAGGCCGGTGTACGCCACATGTTTAAACTTGGTGCCAGTGGACCGAAGCCCCTTTCTCAGGGGGCCAATCTGATATTATGATGTCTAATGTGGACGTGGGCAGCCCGGGTTGAAATTTCTCTCGCCTGCAGTCACGTCTCGAGTTTGTAATTTTTTTTTTCTTCATGACCAAAATTGCATAGAGTAGCTTGTGGGCAGCAAGCTGCTACTTCTGAGAGGCTTGCTGAGAATAGCAAGTCTCGTCACGAATGGGGCTCCAGTGGAGCTGTGTTCCCAGCAGAGTGGCATTTACTGACCCCCCTTCCTCTCCCCCCCCCCCTGTTAGTTCTGAGAAATCAAGCTAGGAGCAGTGACCTGACGGGAACTTAGCCAAGACGATGGCCTAATTCAAGGACATTCTCCCTGGTCTTACAGAGACGTCCCCGACATCTAGCGGCGAAAAAAGTAACCGCGGGCCTGGTCGCCAGCATGCAGAGCTCACCCTCGTGACACCTAGTGGCAAGTCAGCTCACCGCCTCAGTTAGTTCCCATATATGCCGCTAGAGAGCAGCGCAGCCGTGCCATAAGGCACTATGCTTTCTTCTCGTGGCCTGTAGAAGTCGATTCTTTGTAGCTTCCTGTTACCGCCGGTAGAGAGCGCGCATGTCGTGTTGTCACGCCACCTCGGGCACCTCCGCATGTTTTCGGCCCTGAGCCGAACCTTCTCCCCCTTTTTTCTTAGGGCTGAGCGCCCGATTTAATTAGAAGCTTTGACCGCCTTCGCCGGCACTTAGTTCTCCGACCTCGGCTACTGACCACGTCTTCTCGGCGTCCTCTGTGCTAAGAGGCTTTTCGCGGCAACGGCGAATTCGTGTGCACAAGAATATAGTCAGCTTGCCTTAGGGATGTGATCCCAGTGGTACAGAAGCCAGTCATATGTAGTATTAAGAAGAAATCATGTTTAGTTAGATTTTATTATTGTTTTTACTTTCCTAAAAATTTTAGTTTCTTCCGCGCAACCGCGAATTCTCGGTATGCGCCATCCTGATGTCGGTGCGAGACACCTCGCGAGCCCTGATTTCACACCCTGTTTGGTGAGTAATCCTTTATTTCTCCCCAAATTCCCTTTTGTTGCCCTTTCGCGCCGACTGTGTATGACTGTCTGGACGCAGGTCTAATTCGTTTTGAATTTGGCTTGTGTTTCAGACAGGGTAAAAATAAATAGCTCCCGCATGATCTTCGGGACCTGCAGCTGATTCCCCCCAATTAGAAGAGTTTTCCTCTCGGTCCGACGTCATCCTGGGAAGACCCGGGTGATATGAGCTATATATATATATTCCACTTGCATAGAAGAAACTAAATTCCTTAATAAGATACCAGCGAGCAGTGCTTTAAGAACGTAATTATCAAGAATATGTAAAATCAAGGAAACTCATATTTATGTAATCGTAAGGAGAATCAAATTTTGGTGCTAGACTGGAAATGTTGTTAATGTAATCATTTGTTTCTTAGGGTGTAATATATATTGTTTTAAATAATGTAGGGGCGCCCCCCGTAACCTTGCTTATTGCTAAGATCTTTATTATCATGTCGAAATGATGCTAAAACTAAACCTCTTAATAATAAACCAGGAAAACCTATAGACCAAATTATTTATATAGTGTATTTATTTATCATTTTCCTTCTTATGCATATCGATCCACGAACTCCCAAGTTACTAGTGTGCAGGGAGTGTAAATTTTATCTTGTTCACCGCCTCGTGTCCCCTCTGGTAATTAACTTAAATTTTCTTAATATTTTTTTCCAGCAGTTTCCAAGGTGTTTTTAATTAATTTAAAACAATATAGTTTTTGGGCACGAGGGGCGTTACACTCTGGATTGAAAAACACACACCACTAACCACCCAACCATTTATACATTTACTAGACTGAAAATTAAATTATATGTATAACACATTAGGGCTTGTAATTTTTTTAATGTTAAGGAATAATAGAATCTCATGTTGGAGGCCGAGCCAACATCTTTATTTTCAAAAATTGCTTACAAGAGCATTAATGATACATAGTGCACAAATCATCAGCAAGAGTGTGTAGCAGCCATCTTTATTTATAGTTCATGCTGCTTATAGTGCTAGTGTAATTAAGTAAACACATTGTCACATTAAAGTCACTGCAACATAATTATTAGTTAATTTATTACCCGCAAGAGTGGAGAAGTATTTATTACTACGGCATCTGACAACTTGTCGGTCATCTTGAATATATGAATATATTATCTTAAAAATTAGAAACAAACTATTCTAAATGTTATCAAAACGTACTTATAAATATTGTTACAAACGCGAGAGACCAGACCGCTATGCCAGGTTTGGAGCTGACTGGCAGCCCTGCAGTGTCATGTGCGGCATGCTGACGTAAGACATGCCACGCGTGCCTGTTCGGATTACAAGGGTTGTCACTACCCTCCTCCTCCCCCAACCGTCCTCATGCCTCGGCACCGTTATCTATTGCTGAGTGGCCGGGAATTCGGCGGGCCGCCATTTGAGCAAGCGACGCAACCCTTCTCGACTGTTCGGGCGTCGGGTCAGCCCGGAATGACGCGAAGGTTCGAGATGGGCGCCACAGACTACTTAAGCAGTGAAGCCAGCCTCCATGACCGGTTTTTGGGGTGACGGTGAATGCCGTGAGTGCCGCGAGTGTGGCGAGGGTTTTGGACGACAGAATCTCACGATGGTGAGGGCCGGTGCGGGCCGTGAGTGTAGCGAGTGTTCGCTGACGGAGTTTTGGCAACAGAGTTCGGCGAGGAGTGCAGCGAGAGTTCCGCGACGGGTGTTGCATGAGTCCCGCGATGAGTACGGCGACATTTTCGAGCGACAGTTCCGGAGTTCCGAGGGTTCTGCGAGCAAGGGGAAGTGCGATATCACAAGAGGGTGAGAGATCCCACTTTTCAGTAGCGCAGCGCGGCTCAACGGGATCGAGAGTGCACTGAGTGGTGCGAGACTGTGTGTGTTAACAGGCGCGAGATAAGGGGAGAACCACTGTTGAGCCTAGCTCCAGTGAGGAGTGCTAACTGCGAAACTTGACAGACATGGAGTGACTTGATAAACCTTTTTTAAGTGAGAGAAGATTTTTATTATTGATACAAATATTACTAATAAATAAAATTGAAATAATTTAATTGCGCCATCCCTTACGAACCAAGAAGTTCTCCCCGCATTAAAAATTGTAACATTTCTGTTGTCAGAAGTGGGATGGACCTAATTAATATACTAAGGATTCAGTTAAATAAATAAAATTAAAGTAAAAAATAGAATTCAGTTTTCCTAGAATAAATAAAGTGTTTAGAACTTTAGTGAAAGTCGTATGTTATAAACTTTGTTTACGTACTCTCTAAAGTTTTGAATGTTATAGAGTTATTGCTATTTTTATTAGAAGGTTTTTATTAATTGATAGCCGTAATCGAAATTAAAATTCTTTTAGTTTATTAGTTTAGGCTGCTGGAGATGTTATTGTTGAGGATTCTAATTAGTTAAGGGTTGCATTAAAATAAATTTTGATTTACATTTTCCTAATAGGAGCCAGTATGAAGACCTTCACGGAATAAGTGAAGTATGAAATGGAGGAGAGTAATAACCACCATAAAGAAAAGAAGAATGATAAATAATAGCCTACAGGAGACGAAGTATGGTCAGGAAAAGATGAAGAGTAACCAGGAGGCCATTCAGAAACAAATTAATAAGAGAAATAATAGACCAACAAGAAGAGGCTGGTATGGCCAAATAGAGAAGAAGAATGAAAAGAAAAACTCACAAGCGGAGCCAAATGCCATAATACTCCATACTGATGAAGGGAAGATAAATAAGCCAAGAGGAGAATAGCAGCAAAGAAGAGAAAAACCGCCAAATAGAGAAGAGCAGCTAGGAAATGAAAATTGAAGAAGAGCTGATTAAGAGCACAAGTGTGGTAAAGACTGGTACCAAAGTGATGAATATTGAACAAAAGAAATAAAGATAAATAAATGAGAGAGGGAAAATGCCGAGAAGTGATTAAATTGAGTCTAAAATAAATGGGAAAATGCAAAGAAGAGATGAAGAAAGACCAATAAGAGCCAATGGGAACACAATGAGTCATGAAAGTGGTACAAGGAGGAACAAAGTGCAAACCAGAAAAGATTCAGGAGAACCAAGAAGGGATGAGGAACCAAGAAGAGACGAAGAAGAGAAAAATTATAAAAATAAATAAAATAAAATAATAATAAAAAATAAGAAACAAAAAAATTTACAAAATTTACAAAATATTCTGACAGCTTGTGAACTTCTCATCGTTGAACAAGGATAGAGGTCTAGTACAATTTCTGATATTAAGGAAAACGTACGATTGTTTTCTCCATGTGCTCCTGATTTTTTCTGTAAGTATATATATTGATGGTTTCCTCCCAGTGCTCTTGATTATTCCTGGTTGTATATCTGATGGTTTTCTCCAAGTGCTTCTAATTATTTGTAAGAAATCGATCACCACATGAAGGATTTTTTAATTAATCAGTTATACCTTTTTATTGAAAGTTACATATAATTAGTGAATTTCTGCTACTACTAAATCAGCACTTACACAATATTTTTATCAGGTGGAATTAAAAATCTCTATCACGAAGGACGAACTTCCTTGTCCTTGGTGTCTAGCGAAGCGTTCTTTCTTTTGCGATCGTTAGTGAGCATCTCGCATCCCACATAAAAAAATAAAAAAATAATGACGAAACACAAAAAATGACGACAATTCATGCCAATTATCGGGACTACTTTTAAAAAGTTCTTTTGCTTGAGATAACTTAACTCTTGCTGATTAAATATTAAAAATATTCTATTTAATTAATGGGTCTAATTTATAACTCTTAGTTTGCATCTGGCATTAGTCTCAGTAACTAATATGGATCCTTATTCGGTGTCTGTCGCTGTATCGAAAGGACACTGGTGTAATTATTGCAGCAAGAATTCATCTTGAGAAAGAATGGAAGACAACACGAGAAGAATGATTGTGTTAAAAATCCACTACGCAATATGATAAGTTGTGCTCGATGTAACAAGTCATTTACGCGAAGAGAGAGCTTAAAAAAACATGATAGAACTTGTAACGCCAAGCCTGCGTACAAGCTAGAGGTCAACAATGGATCTACTAGTCTAAAGAAGAGTGATCTACATTACATCAATAAGTTTTCTTGCCTTGAAAGATATTATTTGCTTGGCTCTTCCGATCTCGACAAACAACTTAAATTGAAGTACGTTGATGATTTATGGAAGAATGAAGAGAATGGAAGAATCCTTAACGTGAAAAGTGTTAATATGTTCAAGCCGAATTAAAGTAGATCTTTTCTTCTTTGTAAAAATGGTGGACTCCTAAAAAGAAAGCACGAAGACGATTAAGAAGCTTAGACATCAACGATATCGAATTCTTGCA
The DNA here is from genome assembly GCF_032445375.1 of Bacillus rossius redtenbacheri. Lineage (NCBI taxonomy): Eukaryota > Metazoa > Arthropoda > Insecta > Phasmatodea > Bacillidae > Bacillus > Bacillus rossius. The sequence continues at coordinate 13,881,803 of NC_086335.1, forward strand.
GTAATCTGGGTGAAGACGATTCCTTCTACGGTGATGGCGACAGTGACTCTGAGGCTGATGACAAAGGCAATGATTATGATGAAGCACCTAAAGCTGACAAGATCGAAGACTGTGACGATGTCCTGAGAACGAAACAATGTAAACGACGTAATAAAACAAATTATCCTGATCAAGTTATTGATGAACACTGGCTCGATGACGAAAGTTACCTTGAGGTTGGTGTTAAAACGGAAGACACTAGAAATCATAATATTTATTATAAACATGCAGGGAATATGAACTTAGCATAAGAGATTGATTATATGTCATGTGAAGATCCTAACATATTATTTGATCGCCTGAGACTGTTGGTGGCATCTGTTCGTAGAGGAAACTACTCACATATCGACGAAGTAACGTCCATAATTCAAGAGCTGCGGAAAGCTGGCTACATACAATAATCGTTTGTTGAACCGTCATATATGTACTATTGAAAAATAAATTAAAAATTTATATTTTAAAAAATTAGGTTTTATTTCTTGTAAAATCAATTAAAACTAAGTCTGAAATCTCGTCATACTGCTACCACTTCATTTATTGTGCTTCCTCGTCATCAATTGTGCTTCCGATTGCGCGTCCTATTCTATATTTGTGTTTCCAATTGTGCGTCCTTTTCTATGATTGTGCTTCCGATTGTGCGTCCTTTTCTATGAATGTGATACCTTTTTCATTGAATGTGCGTCCGATTGTGCTTCCTTTTTGTTGAATGTGCTCCCTCTATATTTAATGTGCTTCCGATTGAGGTTCCTTTTTGTTAATTGTGCGTAATAAAATCTGTAGTGACTGAATATTTACTAGTTCAAAACCTCTTGGTGTTGCTAAAATATTTTTCAAGGTCTCTTGGTCCTTTAGTATGTATAAAACATTTCACGATGTTCTAATTGACTGTAATTAGCTAACGACGAAGAAGGTCATGAGGTCCGGAAATGACTAGCCTATATGTCTGATATTGTTCATGACTCGGTCTCGTGGTCCGGAGATGCTTGGCCTGTATGTATGGCTTTGTACATGAACGGTTTAGAGGTTGTTCAGTGTATCGAAAAACTAGACTTACATGTTAGGAAATGCGACAACGTATTTAATTCGTCGGATATGTATATTGTCTTGAGTTTTATAATTTTTTTAGAGTGAATGATTAATAAAATTCGCGAAGGTAATGGAAAACAGAAACAAAAATGTATTTCATATTTAGTTATACTTGTCAGTGGTCAAGTATCGAACCAAGGATAGGAACTGATTGAATCAATTTGTAAGTTAATTGTAAATTTCTTTGGAGAATTATGGAATTTTTCCCGAATTTCTATCTAAATAATTACACGATTCCAAGATGGCGCCCAAATTTCCAGATGGCGCGCACCTCAGTAATAATAAATTATTACTGCACTCTAGCGGGTTAGAATAAAACTAGCATGATGTTAATGCTCTCTATAAGATGAGTACACACACAAGATGGTGTCCTCCAGCAGACGAAAACAAGATGGTGGCAATGTCCTCTAGCATGTGGTAGCTCGTGGTAGCATGTACTGAACACAATGTCGGATTCAAGATGGTCGTCAAGGTCAAAGTCAAATTTCAAGGTCAAGGTCAAATTTCAAAGTCTAGGTCAAATTTCAAGGTTAAGGACAATTTTCAAGATCAAAGTCAAAATTCAAGGGCAATGTCAAATTTCAAGGTCAATGTCAAAGTTCAAGGTCAAAGTTCAAAGTTTAAGGTAAAGGTCAAAGTTCAAGGTCAAAGTCAAAGTTCAATGCCAAAAGTCGAGGTCACAGGAATGGTGAACAGAAAATCATACTAACATGGAATCAGCACACTCTAGCAGACTAAAACTAGATGGTGGCCTCCAGCAGACGAAGGTAAGATGGCGGACATGACGTCATACCAATTGACGATATATACCTTGTTATTGGTGGTGGTAGGTCAGTCTGTAGGTTGCTTCCGTAGAGGAAGGATCAGTCTTTTTTTTATTATTTTTTTGCTCGTAAAAGTTTCGAACCAAGGTTGGGAATCGATCTAATAAATCAATATTCTAATAAGTTAATTTTTTTATGAATTTTGAATTTTTTTTCAAAATGGCGTCGGTAACGATAACTGATACATAGGTGTAATAATCCATAATGTCGGGTGTGGTGTAAGATGATTTTATTTCTTTTTATTGATAATTTTTTAGATATATTAATAAATTACTGGTTTACTCTCGTCGGGAATCGACCCGAGGACCGAAATCGATTACGTAACTTAACATTTGAAGTAATAAATTTTTTAATTTTTTTTTTTTTGGAATTTCTAGCATTAAAATGACGAATTTTCAAGATGTCGGTCGTAACAAAACATGCAACGATCTAGAATCCAATATGGCACCCGTAACAAAAAGGGAACGATGGCATCGTACTCGACCACGATGATGGTTGTAACGAAACATGACATTTACATAATCCAATGCAAAGTTGGTTTTTATTTAATATTGTATTAATTTTAATTAATATATTTTTTTATAATGTTTAAAATTTTCCCTGGTTTTTTAACATAAAAATTACGTATTTTCAAGATGGCAGACATGACATCATTCCAGTTTACGATATATATACCTTAACATAAGTGGTGGAAGGTCAGTCTGCCAGCAGTTTCCGTGGAGGAAGGATCAGTCGTCATTTTAATTTTTTTGTCCTTACCGGGTTCGAACCGAGGACTCCGAGCTCCATGACGTAAGTGTACATTTAAATTTTTTTAATGATTTTTTTATATTTTTATTATTAAATTTGATAGTTTAATTTTTTATGAACATTTAAAAATTTTCCCTGATTTTGTAACATAAAAATTACGGATTTTCAAGATGACGGCCTTAACGGAAATTGCAACGCTGACGTCATAATATAAGATGGCGGTCTTAATCCTAGATGACGTCAGAGGCTTATCAGAGGCATTAGACATAGATGCTTACGAACTGTGGAATTTGTTGAGAATTTTGGGCATGATTTTTTTCTCTCCAAAAAATGGAAATTTTGGTGATTTTTGGCTAACTTTTGGATAATTTTTGTTAATTTTAAAGGTCAAAGGTCAAGGTTAAGGTCAAAGTTCAAGGTCATCCAAAATGGCCGCAGTGACATCAAAATCCAAGATGGTGGTCGGCACCCGGCACCACACCCCTAAAACTTAAATTATGAGGAATATTATCGGTCAGCTATTAAAGAAGGCGTAATCTCACCATCGTTGACGGACTATTGTTCATCAAGTTTTCTTGTACCATAGAACGATTCATGCGAATAGCGTTTGGTTCACAACTTCCAGCCCCTCAACCAGCGTATTCTTGAATATAAATTTATTTTTTCCACGTTAGAGAGCGCTCTACAACCTCTTTGACGCAATACACTATTTTCGGTTTTAGATCTAAACGCCAGCTTTCACCCGTGTTCTCTCCATCCTTTCTGCCAGAAGTACACTGCCTTTTCTAACCCTTGGGGACAGATACAGTTCAGTCGGATCCCCATGGATGTTAGCTTCAGCCGTCAAGCTCTGAGTAGCGTGTTGGATCAGATACTTCAGGATTTAAAATATAAATCAGTATTTAGTTACGTCTTATAATAACCTGGTAGAAACTTTGGGCACATTTGTGAGAGGTATTTGAACGATTACGAGCTGCGAATCCAACACTTAATCAAAATAAAATATATTTGGGCGGGGAACACGTTAAGTTTTTAGGTTATATTATCTCAAAGGGTCGGCTAAAACTCTATCAAGATAAAATACCTACATTGATAAATTATCCTTGCCCTAAAAATCTAAAAGGAGTGCAGTGATTCCTGGGCATAACTGGCTATTATGCTTGCTTTCTACCCAACTACTCGACAGTTTGTACACCCTTACGTAAGCTACTTAAAAAGAACGCAGAGTTTGTGTGGGGCGAGGATGAAAAGAAAACCTATGACGAATTAAAGGTGCTTATAACATCTTCACCTGTGTTAATACTACCTGATTTCGATAAAAGATATATTTTTCACGTAGATGCGTCAAACATAGCTTTCGATGCGGTTCTTGGTAATTTGGAAAATGGTTCCTCACGTCCTATCGCGTTGCGAGCAGTACATTACCTAATTTAGAAAAATGCCTAAATAGTTATGAGAAGGAAGCTCTCACGTGTTTATTTAGCGTTGACAGATTTCCATAGTATTTGTACTGCTTTGAATTTGATCTTTATAAGTATAATCAGGCCCTTAGCTGGTTTTACAACCATCCTCACAAGCTGGGGAACTTGTTAGGTGGATTTAAGATTGACATGATTTCGATTCAAAATTTACCATGATGAAGGTACTGATAATGTTGTAACAGCTGCGTCTTCGAGAAGGTTTTCGCCGGAAGAATTTGTAACTGTTGAAACTCCTGAAAATTTACCGTCTCACTTTGTTGCTGTTTGTAAACTATTCCCGGAATCATTTTTTAATTTAAGAGATTGTCAAAAGGACTATGCGTTTTGTCAAAACATTAGGCGTGGTTTACGTGCGAAAATAATAGTGCCGTATGTCGAGTAGGCAAACACTATTTATTTTACTGGTAAAACCGGATGGATGCGCAGTATCGTTGTACCAGCCATTAGGCATCGAAAAAACTACGAAGAATAAGTGCGCACTTGGCATGGCCTGAACTACGAGAGAATGTCTGTAAATTCATGCATAAGTGTTCCGACTGTCAGCTCTCTAAACCGCCACAATGTTCGAATGTTTGTATGTACTGTGCTGATACTCCCGTCGCGGCTTGGCAAACGTTACACGTTGAATTTTTGAGCCGCTCACTCGTTCCAGTAGGAAAAATAACTGTATCTTAGTTGTATTGGGTATTTTCACAACATTTGTAATCTTATTACCGCTGTGAAATATGAAGGCGCCCACCTTTGTTAAATCCCTTAGGGATCATACCTGGAAATTTTTGGTGCCCCTGCAATAATAGTAAGTGGTAATGCCAGATATATTCAGTCTACCCTTTGGAAGGAATTGTGACCCATCTATAGCTCGCCTTATTTTCCGCAAGGAAATCAGGTGAAAAGGTTCAATAAGTTTCTTAAGGGTATGCATATCTTCCTGTAATGGGATGACCAAGCGGCATGGAAAACAGATTTAGATTTCATAAACTTAGGTCTTAACTCAGCTGTCCATCATTCCACGGGATTTCCTCATTCTGTACCCTTCCTGGGGCGTGAGATAACCCAACCTCTCCTAAATCAATGGGGATTGCCGCCCCTGGACTCTTTTTTCGGCGAGACCTCTCATGAGGAGGTTCTTAAAAAAGTAACTGATAAATTAAAGAATGCCAGGGATGTGGTTGCTGAGTTGTTTAGTTCTTCTAAGAAACCTCATGGTTTTAAAGTTAGAGAATAGGTAGTTTGTAAAAAAATATATTTGTTACGTCCGTTAGTTGAGAAGATTAATGTGGTCCTTTAAGAATTGGTTGAATCTTAAAGCCAAATACTGTTTTGTTGTAAAATGTTAAAAAGAAAGGGTAATACAAAAAAAGAGTTGTCTGTAAAGTCGGTTTACGAACGATAATTATACGTGATAACGTCATAAGAAAACATCATTGAAAAATTGCAGACTTTTTAATTTTAAAATATTATTTACAGTTTTTGCAAATTTAATTTAGATTATTTTTTTTTAATATAAACATGAACAATTAGTTATAGAAATAAACTGAAATCAAATCAATGTCATTACATTGTTAATTTTGAATGACGAAATTGGACAAATGTAACAAATTTTTTAAATTGCTGCTTTTAAAAAGCCCTCCTTAACCTGTTTGGTATTATAGAAGATTTTTCGCACGCACGCTCGGCTCAGGCGGAACGTGACAATGAGTCATGATTTTTTGTGCGTGCATCCGGCTTTCATCGATTTATAAGACGTTATCACGTCAAGAAGTGCATGTTCAGCAATTGAAAAAGTATCTCACGTAATTTGATGTAAGCTTTTGTTGTTTTGTTTTGTGTGTTATGCCGGAGTAGTTCTAAAGATTTACTGAGCTCGTTGGTCCTCTCCTACATCGGACGCAACGCCGTGCTGTTCTGCGTGCCTGCCAGCCTGTGGCGTCGGTCTGCCCACTCGTCTGATCGTACCTCTACATTCTCCTAGGTTGCCCTCCGCGATATACTCTTCGCCCAGCGGTCATGGTCATCTTCAGGCTCGATCGTCCGCTTGCAGTTTTACGGCTTTCCACACAGCCTGTATGTCGTCTAGTCTGCCCTTCGCCTGTTCAGATACTTCGACCTCCAGACGTCAGCACATTGTCGTCTACTTCTAGGACGGATCCTAGCTTTGAGTACAACTTCCTTACACTGCCGGCTCATCGCTTCCTGTACTGGAAGCGCCTTGACTACCTACTTCGATGTAGCTATCGTCGTATCCAGCTCCATTCTTGACCCAGTGCCCGCCACCACCGGTCAGGGCCCGCACGGATGTGTCTTCCGTCTGTCATGCGGACTTGACCTTATTGGTATCCTTCAAGATCCATCCTTGGAGCCGAGCATCGGTGTGTGTTCGCCTGCTTGCTCTCTCTCCTTCATGCAAGGGAGCTATGCTGGTTGCTGTTGGCGCCGAGACAGGGGCTGACGCGTGCTTCAAATGTTCCCGTTGCATTATTCGCCGATGCTGAACAGTTGCCGTTTTGTGTATGGTCGTAAATTCGAAACGAAATTTGCATTCCAGAAGAATAAATGGCGCTCAAGGTTTATGGAACAAAATTTCGTCTTATTTGCTAAACCTTTGTAAACTCCCTGAGAAGTCTTCTATTTGGTCGTTATTTATTGGATATAGAACAACTATATTTTCCTCCCACACAGGAATATTTTGAGAACTTCCAGAAAAAGAATTGTAATGTGTTCCGTAAGTTATGTACATTGTGAGTGATGAATTTACACAGTTTTCTTTGGAACAGTGATTATGATAATTTAATTTGAGGTTTGGAAATGGTTTGTATTTGTTTGACTCTCCGGTAGCAGAGGTACGGACAAAAAATGTGAGGAAGTTGTAATATAATTACATCAACGGGACTCTTTGCACGTCGCGAGCGTCGATTCCTATCCCCCCCCCCTTTTCCAACAATACTTCACTAAAATCCTTTACGTTCCCCTAAGCTAGCTGCCTCCCTTCTGCTTTTGCCTTGTTGACACCCTCCACTCATTGCTAGCGGGCATATGCACTTGGTTTTAGTTTATGCTATATACATCCTTGCGGCCTATCACTCTACCTTCTTCTTGTTATAATTTTTTGAATCACTTGGTGGAACTTTAGCAGATCATGTAAATCTTCTCGATTATAATAACGTGATTGTAAATGTGTGAGTTAAACTTAAGACGGGATATGTTACGTGTTTGTTACATCATAGGGCTGTTGTCTATTTATTTTGAAATTTAGTTTCTGGCTGAGTCATTTAGCATTATTTTGTATTAATGTTAATTGTTTTCTTTTGGGCTCTTCAGAACCATGGTGCGCCATTATATTTCACGGTTGCTAGTGTCTGGAAATATCCGTCATTATTTAAACATTTATTAATTTAAATTTCAATGAGTCGTTTTGATTGATCATTTTTTGTAAGATTCTTAGTAAATCGTTACCCCTAATTGTAATTAAGATAGAGGTTTTTTATATTATGTTCTGCGCCGTAAATAATTTTCAATGAACTCGCGGTTGACATTTTCTTTATATTGTCCGTGCATTTCCCTGACATGGGATTTTTGAAACGTTTAAATTGTAGTCAATTGCGTTTATGTTTGAGGCCACCCCTTTTGCATCTTCATGTACTTAAAGTTTTTTACTTGTTAGGCCATATCTTTTACTTGCATGAATTGTGTAGAAAATGCGTACAGCACACGTTCCTCTGAAGACCTACAAGTCAGGACACAATTAAATTGTATAGTTTTATTGTGTATTCAAAAATATTCTCCCGTCACAAAAAATATAATTAATGAGCATCAAGGCTATCCGTAATTGTGTGTGTGTATTTATACATATTTACGTAAGACGTTGATGTTAAAATATTTAGGTGTGAATTATAAAGTATTTAATTAACAATATCGTTCGAATTGAAAAACCGGTTTCATAATATGTTGTTCCTGAGACTCATATAGGTATCATTTGTTAAAAAATTTAATATTTTCTTATTGCATGTTTCCCTGTAAATTATACTTTAAAAATAAAAAATAAAACAATGATTGATTATTATTCCGAATAAAGTAAAAATTATTATTTTTATGTAACATGGTTAAGCGTGAGTCATAGTTTCTGATTCTTGTTATAGCACAGGCGTTTGTATGTATGAGTAGGTTTTCTTGTTAATAACGACTGAGCGCACCTTGGAGGTAGTTGGGTTATAGTCCTGCCAAAGATTCGTACCCATCACTCTTTAATTTGATTAACAATTACACACCATATTATAGTTACGAGACAACGACCGTGTAAATATGGTAAGTTCGAGGCGTGAATATTTCTCGATCGGAGTGTAGCTGTGGGTGACTGTGGTTCAACAAAGTTTCATTGAGCTAAGTCCTTTTCGTATGCCATGCTGTCACTTTCACATTCCCGATACCTACCTCAGATTACACACGTCCGATTGAATAATTAGTAAAGCAAGATAAACTACCTATGTATTTATAGGCAGTCTTTAAGTTTTAAATTATTTCAAAACAAAGGTAGTTTTAAAAGTATGAGAAAAACTAGTACTAATTATTATTATATTATCTTCAATTCAATGCATGGTGATTAATTAACAATTCATACCTCAATGGCAACAATTCTGACAGCTCCTAAGATCCCGATGGTGATATGAAAAACGACGACAACACAGATCCTGTTGGCAACGGCATCAACATATGCACCCACTGTCCCAGCAGAGCAGGAGATATTAATACATGCAGTGTCTTCAGCAGCAGGTCAATCCGGTCAACAGTGCCAATGAATTCGATAAAAGACGCAGCAATTTAAGGTAATCCGTCATCCAAATGTACTGTGACGAAATATAAAACTTGAAAATTCATGATTACATGGTACACAAATATAAAAATTATTCTTACGCATTAAATATCAGTAGTAAACTTGTATCCAGTGTATATGCTAAGGAAGATTAAAGAGACACCTGTAATTATAATGAATTGGTTGCACATTCATCTAAACCAATATGTTTCTTCTGTGGCATGACTTTTATGTACATATTCAGTGCGAAGCATTATGAAATATATCACTCTCATTTTAACAAAGCCGAGAACTTATAAATTATAATTTTATGTTGACGAAGAATCTAGAAAAAAAAGGAATCCACCGAATAATTCAGAAGTTAAATATTGTTTATTTTTATAAAATTTGTTTTTAATAAATAATAAGATATTTTAAATATGGCGGCCAACATATCTAAATCGGCTTAATGGAAGCTGGAAGGAGAGTAATTTTATTCTATTTTAGGACTTCCCACTATATTAATTGAAATTAATATGTTTTACGAAATAATTTTTTTTAATAAACGATTATTCATCGAACCAAAGACACGAATACATAAAATCATTGATTAGATTAATTTTTTTTAATTTTGGAATTTTTCTTTTTTGTCTAGTTAAAAAATTATCAATTCCAAGATTTTTGCCAAGACAACCGACAAGATAGCTGGCGCCTTGTATATAAATACGTATGCACACGATTGGGTAAAATTAAAACCTATATCCACTCTGGTTGACGACGTATTATTATTGCTCTGGGTAGAAATTACTGAACAACTGAAATGGCTGCCTCCAGCAGATGAAATCAAGATAACTACTCTGATGTTATAATCCAAAATGGCGGCCTAAATCAAATGAAACCAATATGGTTACTGTTTGATCATATTCTAATGTGACGGCTTCCAGCAGACGAACATAGTATGGCCGACGCGACGAAATACAAGATGTAATTTATACATTAGTTTTAGTGGTAGGACGCCAGTCTGTCAGTGGCCTCCGTGAAAGAAGTATCCGTTGCTATAATTTTTTTTGCTCTCACTGGGTTGAGTCGATGACTGCGAGGTCTTTTCCTTTTTTTTAAATAAAAATATAATAAAAAGTTATTCAAATATATTTTTGTAAGATTTAAAATTTTCCCTACTTTCTAGTATAATAATTCCGCATTTTCAAGGTGGTGGACGTGGCGTCATGATAAAAAAAATTGGTAACGCCTTTTTTAAAATATTTTATTAATTATTTTGGAATTTTTCTCGTATTTCTAGCTTAATATTTACGGATTTTTAAGATGGCTGCCGTTCCTGAAATAAAAACGATGTCACAATTCAAAATATTGGTGTCCAGCAGAAGTCAAGATATCGGACATTACTTCGCTTAAGGGCGTCCATAGGACTGGGAATTTAAGCCTCTATGAGGGATTTTCCTTTTTTTTTTTTAAAGGCGAAAGTCTTTTGAGTCGTTTACAATTTCGAAATTTTTTAATTTTTTTTATGGTTTTTATCCTTCTAAAAGGAAATACTTGAACTTTTAAATTATTTAGATTTTTTGACAGAATGTTTTTCTTAAAATTTAAAATTTTGGCTAATGTTGCTATTTTATTGCAATTTTTGCAAAATTTTGATGGTCATGATCAAATATCAAGTTTTTGTTCATGGTCATGTTCAAAGTCATCCAAGATGGTTGCCGTAACGTTTTAATCAAATTATGCGGTCTCAGACACACACGTCACAGCCAGAACCCAGTCCCCAAAAATAACTTTATATACTATTGGTTTGAATTATATACTACAATTTTTCTTTAAAAGTAATTTATTCTTTTTCTGTCATCTAATGAAATTACAACATAAACGGCAAAGGACATAATTAAAGTCACTTTAATGATATAATGTTAAGAGAAATGATGCCAAACAATCTCGTAAGTGTTATATAAAGTAGTGAGAAAATGTTGTAGCTGTTAAGAACATGATTGTCGACGCGGTATTACTTGAGAAGTTCAAACGAAGCTTGCGATCATTAAAATGAGGCAACGACGAAGAGGCGCTGTGCTTTCTAGTTCCTTGTTTACACTTCTGAGTACCTCACCCCGTTCAAGTGATTCTTAAGAAAGGTTGAAAACCAAGAAGGAAACAACTAGCGATGAGATGTAGCAGCGAGGTTAAAGAGAAGGGAAACATATATCTCTCGGCAGTGTATGGTTCCAGAGGATTGAATAGGGGGAGGAGACTGAGAAGACGAATCGTCACTGAAGTTAAGTTCAAAAAGGTCTCTTGTAGTCTACTTGATAAATGTAGCGGGTCAGATGGAAACATAGTTGCTAAAACATTGCCAATGAAGAAGACGTCCAAAGACTGGGATAAAGCAGCTTCCGATAGGCGTGGTGGAAAACTTTTGCTAAAGAAGGATCGCTTTCTTTGATAAAATATGTTTCTTTAAAAGCGGAGTTGCAAGTCCGACCTGAAAAAAACCACAGTTCCTTTCAAAACAGCAGTAGCACGTACTTAGGTTGAACTAAATTTTGCCTTTTTTATTCGAACAAATATGCAGATTTTTTATTACAATGCATGGCGTAATATTTTTATACCGTTGTTTTATTTTTAAGCAGAGAATATGTGTATTTTAAATAAATTTTACCATACATTTGTTATATTCCAAACATTATATATTTCAATGTTACATAATCTATGTTTTAAAATACGAAAAATGTTTAAGTGAATAAATTATAATCGAAAAAGAGCAAAATTTTTTTTTTAATATTCTTACAAGTTACGCATTTAAAGCTTTAAACGTAAGTGAATAAGTTTATTCACACTTTATTGCGATCAGTGAATAATCATTTTAAAACTTTTATAGTATTTTGCTGTATAATATCGAATAAGAGCAAGAGTACATTTTTAATATTCTTACAAGTTACACATTTAAAGCTTTAAACGTAAGTGAATAAGTTTATTCACACTTTATTGCGATCAGTGAATAATCATTTTAAAACTTTTATAGAATTTTGCTGTATGATTATTGTCGAAATGTAACTCGACAGTAGCGAAGTGACGAAAATATTTAATAACCCTATCAGAAATAACTATTTTTAAATTAATACAATGTAATTATAAGTGAAAAATAGTTTATATTCGGTTAGTAGCACTAGAAGTTAAATAAAACTATTTTACTTTCGTAATTTGGTGACATAAGTAGCCAAAGATTGTTACACTAAATTAATAAACATTCCCTTAAACTAACTAACTATTTTAAAATTAATATTGTTGTATGTATTGTAACTGCGTTTATTATGATCGCATATCATATTCTTTAAGTAAAAATTAAATGTTTTTTATCCCTAAATAAAATATATTTTTCTACTAACATATTTTAACAGAAAATTAAAATATTTTTTGCGTATGCATAACGTAAATTACTTCTCATAAAAAAAAGAAAAACAAATGAAGTGTTTACAAAAAAACCGAATGTGTTTGTGAGTTTTTATAAAACTATAAACAGTCATAGCTTTTTACGTTATACAGAATATATCATAGCGATAAAAACAATGATAAATATGTTTTTAAAAATTTTAATGCAACCAAAAACATTCTTCCTACATTGTCGCCAAAAAAACAATTCGCAATAATATATATGAAAATTAATAGAATGTGTATATTTGAGACATAAAATTTAATAAATTGTATTTGTGTACAAATATTTTTGTTGATTGCGAAGAATAAAATTTAATTTATGAAGAATCCATGGTAGACGTAAAAGCAAAAACTGAAAAAAAAGCTTACTTCATAACACTAGCTAAATATTACACCAAACCAGCTTAAAACGAAATAGTTTGTTTAGTTTAGATTTGTAATGATTTTTAGTCATCCCACACTAATGTGAAGCCAAAATTAATTCCCTAAAAATTAATATGCATCTTAAATTGAAAACGTAACACTTTCATGTTTTGTATGCAAGATACACACACATATATATATATATATATATATATATATACATATAACTGTATTTGAAGTTTTTTTAAAAATAATTCATTGCACATAAAATATCCAAATTTTAAACATTAAATAATATAAAATATTATAGTATAATATTCTATAATATATATAATTTATTTAACATATAATAAATAAAATATTAAATTGAAATAAAATTTAACGTTAAAGTGGCTTAATACTTATTATAAAAATTTGATTTTTAAATCATAATATTTGTGGTAAAATATAAAAGAATGTAATTTAAGTCGATCAAAAGATAGACAACATTTTTACTTATATTAAAACTGTTTGTGGTGAAAGATCTGTATAGTGTCTAAGAATATAAAAATAAAATTTGAATGTAATGGCCACTCTAGTAGTTTCTAAATTACAAAAATATTTATGAAATTTAACTTGTGTGTTAGACTGCTTGTTTGTTAGTTGGCCGGTTTGTCGTTAGTCTGCCTGACAATTGATGTGTTTATCTATTTATTTGTAGGTTTGTCTTTTACCTGTTCGTTTGTTAAGGCATTATTCAAATACTACTTAATGGACTTCCACCAAAAATTGGTCAGTGAAAAGTTTTAAATTTATTTAATGAAAAAAAAATAATATATTTCCGAACCTACAATAGCATTCATACAAAGATATTTGCTGTGTTTTTACTATCTCTTTAGATTTTACCTCGTAGAGGGTAAACAAAAGGCAAATTATGATTCCCAATAATTACCTAATATTACCTTTGAGCAAGTAATGTGGAAAGTAAGATATTGTACACGCATAACCAAAAACCAAACACTTACTAGGCCATTTATTAATTATACGAAGTTCTGTCCCTATGAGTTACAAAAGAGGCAGATATAATATTTATTTTAAAATAAACATATCTTCCAATATAATAATGCGAAACAAGCAAAATTATAAAAAAAATCGACCTAAAATTGTTACCTTTCTTTACTATTTTTTAATTCAACTTTTAAGTGGCTGGATAGGTGTTTAATACTTTTTTTATAACAAAAACACAACTCTAAAGATACTCAGATATTTTTATACCTATGAAGTATGAATAATTCTCACAGAAATCTAAATTCTCATTTTAACGATTAAGCAAAATTATTCGTGTAAGAAATGTAAAAGGATTAAGTTTAGACATTGAAAAATATTTAAATATCTTTATCTACTATAGTTAAAGCTAAGAAAATAAGCGCAAATAACATGGAAAGTATTAGATACGCAAGTATTTTGTCAACTTTGTTGGTTTATTTTTGATGATGGGGGTAAATGATAAGACAAATGGTTTTCTTTTGGGTTCTATTAAAAAAAAAACCTAATAATCTAGTCAAACAAAAGCTATAAAGCAGATAAGAATAGTACACAGTCAAACTTTATAAAAACAAATTTTATTAATTTTTGAAAACGTTATTCCAAAGGTTATAAAATATTATTTTGGTTTGTTACAGAAAAATATCACTTCATCATTACAAAATATTTTTTAAATTTTTCGAGGTTTAATTCTCTGAGTTTGAGATAACGGTAAAATTTTGTCTAATTATGCCAAAGAATACCACCGAATCCACACAGTGAAATGAGTGGCATTTTACACATAATTTTTAATGAAACATTAGACGTTAGCAAATTTTATTGTTTTAATCTAAATCAAGAATACTTTTCGATTTCTTAGAATTATGATACAAATGATTTGTAAAAAGATGAAATATATTTTTATTTAGGCTATGCATACTACTTAAACCACGGAAACATGAATAATAAAAAAATATTGTTTTCTACATTTTAAAAGGGAGCTATGGTTTTACCACCACATAGAATTTTCTACCGAATGAAGTGAAACGAGGTGTGATTTTATTTTGAATATATGTGAATATTTAAATATAAATAGCAAATTTTTTTTAACACTTTCGAAATTCCCAATCATAAAGTTATTTTTGTGGTTTATTTAAGAAACCAATAAACATCAAACATTTAATTTAAACTCTAGCTTTACTTACAGATGTTTCTGATTGGTTACATTATTCCATAACCATGATATAATATAAGCACCATACTGAAACTCTGTACCACTAAGCCGCAGGTGCGCAGCTTTTTTTTAAGTAACTGTGTCTACTAATATAATCTAAATTTATCGTATATTCATCGCTTAATATTGGAGACGTAACTAAATATTTGAAGTAGACAATTTTTAAAATATTTTTCAGAATTTAGTCGGGATTTTTTTGGTAAAAAATTAAAGAATTTGAATTTTATGGTTAAGTTCAAGGTCAATGCTCCCTCACCAGTGGCTTAGGAGCGGCTTGGTAATAAGGAATTTAATAATCTTGAGGAATATGTGTTCTTCCTTAGGCAAAAGTATTTTGAGGTATTCGAATTCCGAATTTGTTTTTATTTTTTCAGGACAAAAACGGGAAATTTTCCCTCAAAACAATAATTTGTGAGTCATTTTGAGTCATTTTGAGTCATTTTTGAGAAATGTTGAGGAATGTTTGAGTCCAGAATGGCTGCCGTGACGTCAGAGAGGTCGGTCATTGACCCTGCACCAGGCAAAACAACCTGAAACCTGTGCCCGGACCGCCATTTACATACTACTCTCACTGAACTGTTATTTGCACTACGTTGATCAATTGCCCATGAAATAAATTAGCAGTAATTTGAAGTCACCATCGGACACCGGCAACAGCGAGCTTGCTTCGTAATATATTTGGCCATGTACCTTCAAATCAAACAGAAAAGTTATAGTTTGTACACAACAACCTAAAAAGAAATAATCACATTAATTATTTTTACCTTAAAAGTTGGCATGAAATTGTCGCGAAGTATATTGGTTGCCCCAAAGGAAGTCATTTGGAAGCAGGTGTTATATTTTTGTATGTATGTATGTAAGGAAATGTATGGAATCCGTTCCAGTTCCTAAAATAATGAGTACAATGGCTCTTGTGGCGGAACCAATAGCACTAATTTCACTTAGCCATTTGCGCAACTCAATACATTTTCTTCATTTTTGTATTTTAATTCCTTACAATTTGGGCAAACTGAATTCATAGATGCAATAGCAACTCATTGGTAGGAAAGGTAGTCAATTGAAACGTAACTGAAAGCCATTCGTGAAACACTGAAAGCAGCTTGAAAACGACGCTTTGCACGTGATTGTAATATCCCAATCCTTTCAATTTTAATTCGCTCTTCACGTTGCTGTGCAGTCCGATTAGATTGAAAATAAGCTTGGTTTGTAACTTTTCAAGATCTTCGATCCAAATTGCTGCGCCTGCGTCTTATAGGCGGCATGGGTCTAAATGAAAACACACTGAACAAATAAACAAACCATTGGTTTTCGAGAGAAGCGAAAATTTATAAAAAACCAAGAAAATGCCACGCACAGAACAAGTAAAGATGACACGTAAGTCAGTAATATTATTTTCTTTCATGACACGCAAAACCTTTCTTTCTTCGAACTTTATTTTGGGTAGGCATAGATTAATATCCATAAGCCTTATCAACTTGAAGGCATACCAAAGATTATCTTAACGCACCTTTGTTTTGTTTTGATTGACGTCAAATGTTTAACAGATGGTGTGTTTTAATTTACTCTGTGGTTTGTATGGGAAAATAAAAGTGTTGTTTTTACTAGTTTCCTCGCAATTTCTTCCTTTGTCTCTCTCCATAAGAACAATCCTTGTGCCTTAACGAATATTTGAAAAAAAAAAAAAAAAAAGCCACATTGATTGAGCCGTTCTCGAGTTTTGCACTTAGCAACACATTTGGTGATTCATTTTTATATAAATAGATGGATTCAAATATTCCTAGTTTGAAAAAAGTAATGTAAATGGCCATATATGCTGGTTCTTTCTTCAGCTTCTGGTCTGGGGTGACTGTTTCTTTTTCTTGTTTGCCGGTGTGGTAGCAGTCACTGATAGCCCTCGGATTTGGTTTCTCAGAGTAACACCTTTAACGATTCGGATGCGAAAATTTTTAGCTATTCTTTCGAATCAGGTATGGATTTCAAACCAATTTCACGCTTATTATGCGAGGAATTGAATATATTCTGCAGGTAGTTCAACAGTAGGCACACGGACTTTACCTTTACTTTTTTTCGCATGTCATCGCAAACTATCAGCACGTGTAAACCAAACATGATACTCATCGCAGAGTATCTTCATACGGTAATGATTCTTCATACATTTACTCCGCTCATGTCTTCGTGCATCATGGGGAAATGCGAACGTCATATCGCAGTAGCTGCAAGGATACCGCGCTGATGAAGACCTACCTTTCAGACTCGAACCAGATGTTGTTAAAACAGTTGTACCATTTCCAGGCATACTCTTATGCACATCGATACATCGTTGTTGTATAGAATCATTTACTTTCTGCCGCGCTGCAGGACCTTTGCAAGTCTGCGAGTGTCTTTCAAATGATCATGCTTTGCAAATTGCTTGCAAAATTGGTTACAGCTGAACATTTTGCGAGGAGGTTTTGTAGCTCATTCTCTCTTCTCGTGGCGTCGAGCATTACTGATTTCTGAGATAATCTTGTCGTATTATCGACATCGATATTCGTTAGTTGTTATTTCGATGAACTATTACACTTATCGCCTGATGGTACCAAAAAAGGAAGATAATCAAATCTTCAAATGTCGGCAATTATTTCATCAATATGCTGTTGATATGTGTGTTAAAAAAGAAACAGAGCGTTTGAAATTTATTGGTTTGAACCATACTAAACCCCGTTCTGAAGAGTATATTCAACTTCAAAATACGATTAATACTAATGGAAATGCAAACAATGTCGGCCGGATGACAATTATTCCAGCAATATATGATGGATGTCCTCGGCATATTAATGAATATGCACAAGATGCCATGACGTATGTTCGTCATTATGACACAGCCGATTTATTTATTACATTCACATGCAATCCTAAGTGGATAGAAATCAAACAAGCGTTATTCCCTGGCCAATTACCCATTTATCGCCATTATATTACAGCAAGAGTCTTCCGATAAAAAATGACTAAATCTTTAATAGATTTCATTGTGAAACACAGTGTGTTTGGTGAGACCAGCTGCTGGATTTATTCTGTGGAGTGGCAGAAACATGTGTTGCATCATGTACATATCTTAATTTGGTTGACTGAGAAAATAAGCCTAAATGAAGTTGATAAAATCATATCTGCTGAAATTCCCGACTTTCAAGTAGATCCAGGCTTGCATGAGGTTGTTATCAATAAACACCAATTTTAACAAACAAAAAACTGACTTAAAAAAATATTCTAAAACAAATTAATAAGCACTAAAAAGTAAAAAAATAACTGCGTATTCTTCTACAACTTAATAATCTACTTACTTTTTCTACTCATCAATATTTAGGTACGATCTATTTGTTTACCACGTAAGAAGGTAGATATAATGTAGTTACAATTATTGTTATTTTTGGAGTCTGTGTCACACTTCAAATCTGACTCAACACATACCTACACCGTCCTTCTTACGGTAAGTCCTTGTGTTTAATATTGGCTATATTTTCGTACCCTTGTTTGCTACATTAAGTCTCAGCATAGTGTCGTACCTATTAAAGTTCGCTTGTTTGGTTTAATTAGGTATTATTTATGTCGTTTCAAGGTTGCAGATATCGTCTATCGAATGAGACGGAGGAGCAACGTGCCCACCGACTCAGCGTGATACACGATCGTCTATCCAAAGAGACAGAAGAGCAAAATGTAAACCGTCAGAGCTTGATCCACGTTACGGTAGGTGACAAAAATATCCGGATAGCCTATAAAAGATTCAGCCGAGTATCGTTAATTTGCTCCTATGAATTGAAGAGTTCCGTTACTTTGCCATAGGTACCATAATCAGAACCTAACAAAACTTTCATCAATCTACCCTTGAAGTACATCCTTTCCAATAAAAAAAGAATCATCGAAATTGGTTTGGCGTGATATTGAGTTATTCGTCCATTTATCGCGCACATACTTAACGCAAATTGATGACTTATAGGTATGTTTTTCCAATGGATTTCATGGTCAGAACTGGAACAAAATGAAATGGGACCACAAGGGAAGCACCAGTTTAAAAAAAAAATCATCAAAATCGGTTCACAAAATCGAAAGTTCTGAGGTAACAAACATAAAAAAAATAAAAAAATACAGACGAATTGAGAATCTCCTCCTTTTTTGAAGTTGATTTAAAACATTATTCATGGCCCATGTGGAACTCGTAATCCCAATTCACCGTGTATGGTGGATGGTTAATGTTGGAAACGGTATCCACGGGCATTAGTAGCTGAAAAAATTACCGGGAATGATGGTTATTCGCTTCAGATCGACTGCAGATAACGGAAAATCAACAATTTTCAAAATAAATTTAAAAAGTATCAAAATTAATAATCGTCGGTTTTTTTTCATATTCACCAATCGTATCAAAGACTTTCAAGGCGCACACCAATGTTGTATCTTTCCATTCCGTCAAAGCTATAAAATATGTTTGCAAATATGCAACAAACAAAAATACAGACGAATTGAGAACCTCCTCCTTTTTTGAAGTCAGTTCAAAAGGACGTGATATGAATGTGATTGGAGTTGGTGCTGAGAATTTCATGAATGAAGTTTCCCAATACCAAATAGGCCGCTATGTAAGCAGTATTGAAGAAATTTGACGCATTTTTTTTTTTCCTTTTCATCGAAGACACCCCACTTAAGTTCACTTAGCCGTACACATGGAAAATGGTCAAAGAGTATATTTTACAACACAGACTGTTTTACAACGAGCAATTCAAACACCGTCTACAACCTTCACCAGTTTTTTTTATATGTGTCAGAATTATGATTACGCCCGAACACTGCTATACTCATAAATGCCAAAATATCATACTTTGAATTAATCCTCAAAACAATTTCAACGACGGAAACAAGAAAAATCAGTTCCAGGTTACCCCAAAGTATATTCCACTGATGCAATTGGTCGAATTTATTCAGTCCATCCAAGCAATGATGAGTGTTTTAATTTAATATTAATTTTAGTCAATGTTCGAGGCTAAACACCATTCAAACATTTACGTACTGTTAATAGTGAATTATGTGGCTCTTACATAGAAGCGTGTCAGTGTTTGCAAATTTTAGAAAATGACTCTAATTGGGATCAAACTCTCAATGATGCTGTAATTTTTTGAAAAACTCATCAAATACGACCATTTTTTTCTATTATTATAACTACTTAATTTTTGGATCAAATACAAAGATGATATGTGTGACGATATCTTGCATCAACTGCGCAATAGAACAGGAAATCTCCATTTACAAATCACAGAAGAAATTTACAACGAGTCGTTGATATCAATTGAGGACATGTGCTTCATGATGTCAGACAAAGTATAATCTCAATTAGGCATGGCCGCGCCTAATCGCCCAATGCACGACGATTTTAATCAAGAGTTGCAAAGTGAAAAATGTACAATTTTGATTATTTAAGGGAATCAGTTCGAATAAATGTTCCGCTGTTGAACCAACAACCAAACAATGCCTTTGATACACTTATGAAAGTTGTCAATGATGGAACTGGAGGGATTTAATTTTTACACGCTCCGGGTGGTACAGGAAAGAATATTTTTAATTTAATTTATTTTTGCAACAATGCGCTCACAAAATGAAATTGCACTCGCACTTGCTTCATCTGGTATTGCAGCAGCATTGTTGGAAGGTGGTTGAACAGTCCATTCAGCGCTAAAATTACTATTCAATATCCAAAGCAACGAAACTCCTACCAACAACATTTCGAAGAATTATACAATGGCAAAGGTTTTGCAGCAATGTAAGTTCATAGTGTAGGATGAATGCACGATGGCACATAAAAAGTCTTTGGAGGCATTAGACAGAACTATGAAAGATCTGCGAAACAATCAAAACTGATTTTATGGAGCAATGATTTTGTTAGCAGGAGATTTTTGTCAAACATTACCAGTGATTCCACTGTCAATGCCAGAGCATGAACTCAATGCATGTTTAAAGTCCTCCATTTTTTTGGATACTAGATTTAAGCAAGAATATGCGTGTCGAATCGCAAAATGATCGATATGGAGAAATATTTTTTAACAAATAATTGACATTGGTAATGGCCAAATCCCTGTAGACGTTTTGACTGACTATATTACATTTCCTGTTAATTTTTGTTAGTTTACTGAATCAAAAAGAAAGCTCATTCAAAATATGTTCCCAAATGTTGCTCAAAATTACAGACATCATTTTTGGTTGAGCGAACGAGCTATATTAGCTGCCAAAAACACGGGTGCAAATGAAATATATTTCGAAATTCAAAATGAAATTGCCGGTGAATTAAGGACATAATAATCCGTTGACTGCGCAAATAACCAAGATGATGTCGTCAACTATCCACCAGAATTATTAAACTCACTGGATTTGCCAGAATTGCCGCCTCATAATCTTAAATTATAAGTAGGATCGGTGGTCATAATGTTGTGAAATATCAACCAACCGCGTCTTTGTAATGGCACACGGCAGTGTAAAAATTACTGAACAATGTGATCGAAGCAACCATTCTAAAGGGAAAATATAAGAGAGATGATGTGTTGATACCTCGCATCCCAATGGTACCAACTGACGTACCATTTGAATTTTAACAACGGCAAATTCCAGTGCGGCTTGCTTTCGCTATGATCATAAATAAATCCCAGGGTCAGTCGTTGAGTGTTTTCGGCGTTAATCAAGAAAACCCATGCTTCTCTCATGGACAGTAGTATGTTGCCTGCTCCCGCGTTGGAAAACCTTCATGTTTATTTACCAGCCAAATAATCGAACAAAAAAATATCGTCTACCATTAAGCATTACAATGAAAATATCATCACATTATTACTAAGTCGTGCAGTGTACGAAACAGAAAACTTACTTATGTATTTAATCGTTGTTTATTATTGAGACATTAAATCAATCAATAAAGTGATCACTCTGAAATAGGTAATATTTATTTTTTTCCATTGAAGTCACGAAGTCTTCAGGGCAGCTAGTACATTATAAAATATCATATAATTTTTCAGTGTACAAAGTGCAAATTAAGGTTATGTTAAAAGGAAAATCGTAACTGCTTCGTAGAATTTCAACTTAACTCTTGAAATGTAGAAAGTTGCCAGAACAATGTTCAGCATTGCTCATTTAATTGTGATTTTAATAGCTATTTATTTTAACTATTGAAGTGTAAAGATAAAAGTGAAGATGTGCCAGAAAAGTGTTCAACTATGCACATTTAACTGTGATTTTAATTATTTGCGCAAGGACAAAGTTGCAAATATGCAAAAATATATATTTAGTGTATTGACGCTTAAAAAATAAGAAATATTTTTTTAAGAAAGTGTTTTAAAAATTTCCAATGCAAATTATAATTCCGGTGTGCCTTAGTATTATTTATCTCTCTAAATTTTATAGATCATGATAATTATTATGCCCTTATAATGGCCATAAAATGGCAAGGTGTCATATTTGGCAATATAGCAAATGCAATGGTGTTGTTATAAATATTTTTTTTGTGTTTACCGTGAAGTAAAATAGTTATAAAAAGGTGGTTTGAATATTTTCTTGAAACTTCTTTTCATGCGAAATTAAGGGTTAAATATATATCGGGTTCATTACTATTTCTACTTTAATTCTGGTAGGCATATTGTAGGCATTCCTACAAGCTTAGTTAATTATACCTTAATGCTGCCTAAAACAAACTCGCATGAATCCCCTATACCGAAGCTAGACTCAATCAACTGCGCCGTGGAAGTCCGCAAGTCCATATCAACAGAAATCTAGGAACCTTCTCGCATTGTGAAAAAAGGGCACATTAATTTTTTTTGTAATGATGCAGACTGAGAATAATTGAAAGTATTACACATACATAATATTACAAATACACTATAACGTATAACTATTCTTCATTGAATACCATATAATGTGTAAAATAAATAATATGTACATAAAATATGATATATAACATCTAAAAGAAGTGTTATATAAAATATGCTATGGTATTTTAGTGAAAATTTCTCAAAAAATTTCAAAGTTCGTATATTGTCTCAACTTATGACGCGATTTTACAAAATACATTATTTAGGGTTTATTACCTGGCCAATCATTGGTTGACAAATTGTGTGAAACGTTTCTTTGGTTCTTTCCCCCTTACCAAGTTTTATTTTCTTTAACACCATTGTTATAAACGGTACCATTGACAATATTGGACATCGAAGCGGAACGTTGCCTTTAAAGAAAAAACGAAAGAAAACGCGATAAATACTATACAAGCCGTAGGAAGGAATATTAATGGTTCGAAAGTAACGTTGCAGTTAATCGTATCGGGACATTTACATCCTGTCTGTAACAAATGTTTGCATAGCAGTAAAAATCAACTGTGGTGTAAGGTGTGACGCAGGTTTCTTATTGATAAATTGGTTCGATGATTGAGTTATGGTGTTATCTTTAAAATAACAATAAATTGTTAGAATTGTACATATTAACTTTTTGTTTGACCGTTCATTAAAAATTGTAATTTATTTTAATTATGGTTCATATGCACTGTAATGTTTTATGAATACTTGAAACTTTTATTATTATTTACTATATACTAGTTAAAGTTTTTTTCTTAATATTTACCATCTTTAACACCCATTAAGTCGTCCAGACCTCTGATAATAATAGGTTACATAACACATGTCTGTATCGATTATTTCAAACCGACTCGTGCAGGAGGTCGGAGTAGTTCGTGCGTGTGACGCAGGGTATCGGAACTCACGGTAGAGCTTGATGCTGCCGTCGGTGTCGCCCAGGGAGTTTTTGGAGACGCACTTGTAGGAGCCGAAGTCCGCCGGCCCCACGGACCGGATCGTCAGCTTCATGTGCACCTTGTAGGCGTTGTCGAGCAGCACGGGCTCGTACTTGCCTCCTGCGACAGGCACCATTCCCCACCTCGGACCAGGAAGTAACATGCTGCACGCCCCCATGCAGTGGCACGGCAAGAGGGAGCACGGTTATTGCTCTCTCCCAACAGGCAAAAAAATAAAAAAATAAATAAAATAAACAAAATAAATTTAAAGAAAATATCCTAATAATCCTGCAGGTAAAAATTCCACCTAATGTCCCCCCCCCCCAACTTAACTTGATATTTTCTAAATGTATAAAAAAAAACATTATGAGAAGAACCTCGGAACCAATTAAAAAGTGTTGTGTTTCAAAACAATAAACTTAAATACTACTAAATAAAAAAAAATACCCAAACTCCCTGCTTTACCAATACACTTACTAAATCGTAAAATAAATAAACCAAATAAAGTTTTATATACGATTCATATTGCAGATTATACTTACAATACAGAAGAAAAGATTTTCATTCTAAAATGCCATATTTTATAGAACATTGTCAAATAAAATCTGTAATATGTAAAAATATTATTTTGCTGTGGAGATAAACGTTATTTAATTTTTAAAATACTTTATTTATTCGTATCTAAATCAATTACTGAATCTAAGGTGAAATATATTTAAGATGTTTTGGAACTGGGTTTAACTCGAATAATTTATCCACTAAGGCAAAATTATATAATTGAATGCTTGATTTTTGTTAACCTCATTGGTTCACCGAGGCTGAAATAAGGTTTAGTAAAATTGGTTTTAAATGGTACTTTTAAATTAAGTAAATCTGGAAATAATTTTTATTTACTCCATTTATTTTTTTGGTTGTATGAAAATGAAATCATATTTTTGATATTAATCATGCAGAATTAAAAAAAAATTGCAATTAAAATAATGTATCGCATTTTCATGTTTCAGAATTTTTTTACGGTTTGCAAACTTTTAAGGTAGTGAAAATAGTATTTTCTTTAAAGTTTAGGAAGCGAAGTGGGAAAAATGTTGACAAGAACATGTTTATATACCATGAATTGATGACCCTTAATATAGCTAAAATGCACGGTCTCATAAGCTTCTACTATAATGAATAATATATTTGCAAGAAAAAGTGTTTTTTTTTTAAATATTCTTTAAACCTATTATCAGAACTTGGTTTCACATTTAATAGTGCATTTGAATTGAAAAAAGTGTTTAAAATATACATCCACTAAATGCCTGGCAATTTTAATAGCATAAAATTTTACATTAATTTTCTTATGTTCCAAATATTGTACTATGTAGATGATTTAAAGAAGTACATCAATATCTTAATAATACATTAAAATTTTAAGTATTATTACTTTATTACTAAATAGCTAAGACAGGTATAAAATAGGTAACTTGACTATATTAATAAGTTCGTTGCATGCATTTAAACCATGTTTCATATTGGTACATGGATTCCTGCAGATGCCTCCTATTTCCACAAACTTGTTTACGAGATGTGGTTTGGTTTAGGTGCCGCTTAACCATAGACAACCTTCCCTAAAAAAAATTAAGTGTAATTAGTCGTAACCGCAACTGTCCGTGAACAGAAAAATTCTCATGGGTTATTATGATGGAAAGTTAATAAATGAATAATTTCTGGGTTTATATCTACATAAATTTAAATTTTTCAACGTTAGCTACATTGTAAATGAGTATGTATGTACAATTTAGTGAAATTACTTACTCACAAACATGCTAAGTATACATGGAAATTCACCAAGTTGACAATACTTTAATAATTTAATTAACAATAAAAAAATCCAAAATTATCACAGTATTTGAAAAATATGTATTAATCATTTTATAAATTTAAAGTTATTTGTTTTGTGTCTTTAATTTACGTTAAAAGTATAAGTTATAAAACTATATATTAAATTTTCATATATATTTATGATCATATGTCTGAAACCTTTTAAAACATTATTACAACGTTAAAAGACTAATTTGTTACTGAGAATAACATAAGATTTTTTTAAATTCAAAGCCAATATAAAATCAATCTATTTAGGTAAATCGTTTTATAGTGACAGACACACAAACAAAATTTACGTTATAAATGTTTTGTGTATTTAATTTGCTAAAAAGAAAAAAATATATATATACTCAATAATACTAACATAATAGACTCTTCTATTTAATATACTTTCCTATATTAAACCAACGACTTTTAGTGTTATTACAATGTTTATTCAACAAATGAATATATATTAAAGTGAGGAACCCTGTAATATTATCATTATGTAAAAATATATCAAATTTATATAAATTTAAAATGAACTTATAATATACTTCATCTGAAAGTTGGTAGAAATATTAAATTAGGTGCTTAATAATTTTTAAAAATTCACACAATCGAAGGAATATCAGTTACATTACAATGGCCGGATGATATTTGAACATTATTTTATTATTATGTTATCGATTTTTCCTCTTTTCCGCTGTCGGTTTCTTGTCCATTCCTTACGTCATATGGTCGTATTCCACGCCTCTGGCCACAACTCGGCTGGACATTCAGAGTCTTTACGCTCCCTCGCCGACGCTTCCCCGCCAGGCCGCCCCAATGAATATACCCCGGTGCACCCCTCTCCTCCCCTCCAAGGGTTTTCAAACCTCTGATCCCACCCTTCTCCCCGGCTCGCACCTCGGACCCCTCGAGAGAGCGCGTCACGCTTTAGGGTTGATGTAAAATTCATGGCTTGATGCAATCTGAAAAGGCCATCTCTGTTTCCATTCTCCGAGCGTCGAGGAGGAATAGGCGATACAGAATGGACCAATCAGCGCTGTTATATTCGAAACGTTCCACCCATCACTAGAATTGCCAAAATATTTTACAGTAATGTTGCGCAGTCAATGCAGGCCAGTTCTTACATAGATGTATGTCATGCTTATATATCTAGGAAATTGCTTGTTTTTTTTTTACTTTATGCTTAGGTATTATCAGAGATTAAATAATTATAGTTTTTAACACTTTTAATCCTTAAAATTAAAATTTAAAAAAATATATACTTCTGTATGTGTTTATGTAATTATGTTTCGTACAGTCCCCTTCAGATGATAAGGATGTATAAATATATATACTATTAATAAAACTGTTCGAAGCAAATATATTAAATTATGAAAATATATATTGGAAATGGCTTTTTACGGTATTAAGAACTCAAAATTAATGTTATAATTTTGGTCTGTTTGTCTGTTTGTCTGATAGATCGAGCATCAATAGAAGACTAATGAACGGATTTTGATAATATTTTTAATGGATGGATCTTAAACTTAAAAACTGGGCTTTATATAAGAAAATATTTCTTAATATAAAAAATTCAACAGGGTTAAATATGGTTTTGAAGTTAATAAGTTATATCTATGAAAATAATCAAACATACCGAAATTATATTGCGTAACAAAAAAACAAACTACAAACCACAATATTTAAAATTTACGAATTTA
This sequence comes from Bacillus rossius redtenbacheri, assembly GCF_032445375.1. Lineage (NCBI taxonomy): Eukaryota > Metazoa > Arthropoda > Insecta > Phasmatodea > Bacillidae > Bacillus > Bacillus rossius. The sequence goes on from NC_086335.1 coordinate 13,909,142, forward strand.
AACCCCTAAGGGTTAAATTGGAGATGAGTAAATTTTAATTATTAATAATACCTCCGAATTAATTTAAGCATGATGAATGATTTTGTGTTCTAATAACGACCTTACGAACACTTAAAATAAAATATTTGTATATGGCAAAATTCAATACCCAAAGCGCGAAAAAGGGGGAAGAAAGTTTTTAATTTTAATAAATATATAACTCCGAATTGATTAAGCATTTAAATGATATTGGGTACCAATAAAACCAATACGAAAACTATCAAACACAATTGTTATACTTTGTGAAATTTAACCCCTAAGGAGTAAGAAAGTGGTATTTACTATTTAAGAATAATAACTATGTATATCTTTAAATTAAAAAAAAACGGAAAATATTAGTTTGGGAGCAAACAATATCTTCAATATCTTCCAACAACAATTTTAATATTAATTCAAAAATAAAAGTTTTATGGAATCTGTTAAATCAAAATTGGGAAAATAAATTTTAACTGTATATATATATATAATTAAGTTATAATTATTTTTTTGTTCACATCTGCGGTAAAAAAATTACGTTTTTTTCCCCTTGTAAACAGATATTGCCATATAGACTCAGTTCTGAATTTTTACATTGGCATTTCTTTGGAAAAGTGTTAAGTGATAAAAAAAATTCGGAGATTATTTTAGTAATATAAAACAAATTAATAATCAACTAAAACGTTGGATAAGAATTGTATACCTCCACAATACATTTCCAATTAAAAAAACAATTATTTCAAATATCCTTAAATAATGGAACGTATTTTAAATAAGGTAATATAATTTAATTTTTCTTAGTATAGCTTTAACCATGGTGAAATAAAGTGTCAGTATAAACGATGACATAAACTTAGTTAAGGTAATTTAGGTGCTAATTAAACAATTTCTTTTAGATTGTTAACCTAATGAATTCAATATGAGTTATGTATGATTTCATCAAAGGAAAATATATCTCCAACACGCTTAAACAGAAAACTCAAAATTAAATAATTTATCCAAACTAAAATAAAAAACCATAAGCATGTATTGAAGTAAATATTTTAACATCTTACATATTATTGGCCCTTTTTTGTAAACATGTTTGCAATTTATCACATAATTGTTTTATACAAAGGTAAGATTTTATTAACACTCAGACATTGTGATAGCGAAGCCGTATTAGCTAGTTTCTTTATAAAACCTAATGAACCTCCATATGTCGTTGCGTTTAAATTATGTTATATATTTAAAAGGTACTGTAATTATATATTTTAAAATAAATGTTCACGATTTTAATAACGTGATTGATTAGCTGTCGTAATATGATTGATATATCGTGATATGAACAAAGATTTCTGACCTCCTTTCCAGCTGTCTCAATTTAAAAAATTGTAAAAAAGTATCATAATATTTAAGTTGAAAGAATAACATAAAATTTAGTATATTGGTTTTCAAGAGATGCATGAACAAACGCTTTCTTTAAAAATAATTTATATCTAAATATATATACATATAACAATGTCTGGTTAGTTACACAATTTAAAACTCAAGAACGGTTGGATAGATCTTAATGATCTCTGATTTGTTGGATTCGTGTCCACCCCGAATATCATATTAACTATTCAAATAATGATAAAATTCATTAATTTTTAAACAAATTAGGTTTGGGACTACACCATAGTCCGTAATTGACAGCTCATGTCACGTAGGTTGGCCATAGACATACAACGTTATAGGTGTACAAACTGTGAGTGTTATTTTTCTATGTCCGCCAAGCAATAGCCGCGAAGCTATTGTAACGAATAAAGTAGAGAGAATAAGAAATAAGAAAGCTCTAAACCGTTTTTCGTTGCCATGTTTGGGACAATTGTTTTCACCCATTTTGTGATTTATTGTTTACTTTTATCATTAAAATTAAGAAAAATTAATTACCCTATCACATTAACATTACAGCACTACCACAGAAAAAATATAATAAAAAATATTTACAAAACATAATGTATGAGAAACTCTCGAAACATTCCAGTACCGCTGCCTATCAGTACATAAGCTGTAAGTCGCGAAAGTTTAAATTTTTTTTTATTTCATGTTTGTGATTTGTTATGAAAATAGCATATAAAGGTTACCGGTCATTTGTTTGTTTTTTTGCGAGTGTTATTAATAAATCTAATTCTGCGAGTATTATTATTAACAATGCAGCGAAAACAAAGCCGTAATACAATTAGGCTTCGGAACATTGCAAATCAATCCACTGAAAAATAACAAGAAATCGCAAGAGAAGAGCGCCGCGTCAGTATGGCCTTACTTCGTGCTTCTCAAACACAAGAGTAAAGAGAGGCAGCCCCTGAAACGGCTCGGTTGGAAATGAGAATTCGTCAAGCTTATCGGTGGAACTGGGAAGACGTTCCTGAGATCATTGATTTTGGCCACTCTCCGTGCGAGATCCGACATTTCAGTAACAGTTGCTTCTTATGGAATAGCGGCCACATTGTTAGAAAGATGCCGTACGGCTCATTCAGCGTTAAAATTGCCGTTAAACCTTCAAACTACTAATAAACCGACATGTAACATTGCGAAACACTCGGCTATGGCCAAAGTTTTTGTAGTATCTAAAATCATCTTGGACGATGTACAATGGCGCTCAAATGCGCACTGGAAGCACTTGTACGAACATTGAAAGATCTGTGCAATTACTAGAGATGTTTGGTAGGCACAATGATTTTTCTGTTTGGCGATTTCCGCCAAACACTCCCTGTCATTCCAATATCGACTGCTAACGAATAAACGCTTGCCTCAAATCATCAAATATGTGGCTCTATGAGAAGAAACTTCAGCTGGCAGCAAACATGTGAGTTGCATTGCTGAACGATCCATCTGCTGAAGATTTCTCCAAGCATTTGCTGACTATCATTTCCTCCGAATTTTTGCAATTTCGTCTCATCGAAAAACGAGCTCATTTACAATGTGTTCCCGAGAATCATTGCTTACCACAAAAATAACAAATGGTTGAGTGAGCGAGCAATTTTGGCGGCTAAGAACAAAGGTTTGGATGACAAATCTTGTAATTCAGAATCAAATCGTTGGTACTCTGCATTCGTTCAAATCTAATGACTGTGTAACAAACGAACCAACTAACCAACTAAATTATTAAACTCCTTAGATGTGCCTGGCTTACCATTGCCCAATTAACAACTGAAGATTGGCTCTTTAGTCATCATGCTTTGAAATCTAAACCAACAAAATCTATGCAATGGAACTCGTTTGGTGATAAAAAACTGATGATCAATGCGATTCACGCGATGATACTTAAAGGAAAATTGAAAGGTGAGAAAGTTCTCATTCCAATGGTTCCGATGATCCCAACCAATATGCCCTTTGAGTTTAAACGAATTCAATTTCCGATTAGTCTTGCATTCGCCATGACGATTAACAAATCAAAAAGCCAATCCTTAGGTAAGTGCTTGTGGTCTGAATCTATTAAATGCATGTTTTTCTCATGGTCAATTTTACGTGGCACTTTATCGTGTCAGCAAACCAACCGCTTTATTTGTTCTTGCGCCTGATAACAAAACGGAAAAGGTCACATATCACAAGGTGCTTGCTTCACTGAAGAGAATTAACCCGAGTGGAACCCATGCAGCAAAATACATAGCTTCAATAAAGGAAATGTCTTTCTGACACGCCATTGAAATACTTGATATGTAATTTTATTGAATTCTTGGTATTCATTTTATTACGTTAATAAAATTCTACATTAAGTTTAACTAAATGTGTTAGCACGACATTCGTTGACTGTTAGGCGGTAGGAAGTTCGCCGGGTCTGCTAGTATATATATATATAAGTAAAAATTTTCAAGTAGAATATTCCTATGGCTTATCAGCTATTTTAATTTAACTTTTCTCCCGAAACGAATATATTTTCCAAGGATTATGTTTTTTTTTAAATACGAGCTGAAAACTTTCATTTAAACAAAAAAAAACAATTTTAATATCTTAAATTTTATTTTCATGTAAACCATAATATCAATATTTAGAAACTTCACTTTATGCCTAATTAAAATATTTTAATGGAAATATAAGTTATGAATATTAATACTTGTGTAATATTAGTATCTTAAATGTATGTCTAAAATTTAATACCTTTGCAAAAATATTACTTAGTACGTAAAATTATTATTTCTAAATAATATATTCGATTAAATATTATTGTTAAATCTTTTAAAAACATTTAAAGTTTTGTTGCTGTAAAAAATTTATTCAAAGTAACAAATATTTAAGTTATTTTTTACTAACTTGCAGCATTCTGCAATTCCTCTCTTTAATTCTGCGTGTCGCCACTGCCACCTTCCCCTTCTATCCTCCACCTTCCTGTTTTCTGTCTTGCTGTGACGTATTCGTTTTCCCTCTTGGGCTTTGCGTTCGCGCACTGACGCTGGCACAGCACATTTAAGCTCTCGGAGCCTTCTGATCAGGGTTGCAAACTTGGGGGGTTTTCCCCCAAATGAAGGGGTAACCCAGTTGTAAAGGGATTTTTAAGAGGGTACGTACATTTATTTAGGGGGATTCTTTTGGGGGATTTTTTAGCGGGTACATTATTTAAATTTTTGAGGGCGTGAAATTTAAGTGTATATCTTGAAGGAAAAAAGTGAAAAAAGAACAGCAACACAAGTGGCTCTGGGGGCTGATTTTCGCACTACTTTCTGATCAAAAGAACGTTTTCACGTTGTCAGTTGTCACGTTGAGGTTGTGTCCGTTAGTTTGTTGTCTACTTGCGAGTTTTATTGGATTGCAAATTAAGTCGTTTATGTTTTTTTCTGTGGTGCTTTTGAATAAAAAAAAATACACGAATTATTATTAAGTATCGTGTTCAAATCTTTTCCAGAATGCCAAAAGAAAAAAACCTTAAATATCAGCAAAAATCTACAAAATGTTGGGAGACTGATCTAAAATTTAAAATAAATTCGTACATATATATAATTGTAGATATTGAATATTATTTTTCAAATTTATTATTCTCGGTTTGGGCAGAAAAGTAAGGAAATGAAAAGACCCATAACCTATACTGAAAGTGAAGATCGAGGTTAAAGAGAAAAACATTTTAGCTCTTAAATAGGGTGTACAGTGAAAACTTTAGGGGTTTTTAATCGACATCTAGGGGGATTTCAAGTTGATCCTAGGGGGAATACTCTGTAGGAGTTGGTACACTACTTCTGATTTGGCCTATTTTAAGTTTATATTTCTTCGGGAAATGATCGGGGTGTAAGTGATGCACTTAAACGACTCCAGATGGAAATGTAAGTTGTATTTTGTACGGGGTTGAGAGACAGGCGGTGGCTTTGTCATCAATTTTCTTTAAATACCTATTATTGCATGAATTCCATTTCGGCCGCCGCCTGTAGAAAATTCTGGTTTGGCTTTAAGACTTTTGTGCCCTTTGGTTTGATAGGTTTAATATTGATTTAACGCTGATTTACGTGGGGCCGTCCCGTGATTGCTTCTAAGGTGGTAGTTCTAATTATTGTAATGTTTGTTTACGCCTCTACGCTTAATAATGTATATGGACTTCTTAATGTTAAGATTTTTTTTTTGTAAATTAACGTCTACTACGTATTTATCTATTGCAGATCTTGTTATATATCAACAGTAGTTGTCCGTCATGCATTAACAGTTATCCATATTTAATGTGTAGAATTCCGGGTTCGACTGAATTGTGCGTATGACGGCTGCTTTTTCCTGGGGCACACGTAATGTACTTTAGCCCATACATATTCTTATATATATACATAAACATATATATATATATTTGTGGAATTGTTTTATATATATTCATGTGTTTGTATGATATAAATTGGATGCGTGTAGCAGGGCACACAGAAACGTCTCCAACATTTACAACGTATGATTGGACGTTTGGAATTTATCTTAAGTCTTTTGTGTGTGAAGACACACTTATTCCGTGTAGCTTTGAAATCGATTCTATGTCTATGTAAGTACTGATGGCTGTAATATTTATTTATGTTTATTCACGGACGTATCCACATGTTTATAACACAATTTAATTTTGAGTACATTGCATGTTGGGCGCAGACTTTGAGAATTTGTGACATTAATATGTAATTTTTACACGATTGTTGTTTACAGATGAGAAGCTGTCTGGCATTAAAATTTGTAAAGGATGGGTTACCCGTTTTATAATTGTTCTTTCAGTAAAAATTTACATTGTATTACAGCCCACACGATTTCCAACCCTATCTTAAAACAGAGTAATGAAATACAAGCAATTTTTTTTTTTGTCTTTCACATTAAGAGATGAGGAAAATAATTTAAATTCTTTAAATAATAGAAAGTCAATAATAACTTTAGGTAGAATAAAAGTTAAAAAAAAATATTTCCAAAATAAATAGTTTATGGATTACAAAATATTGAATACATACCCTGGGCTATGATCTCTCCTTTCTCTCTTGTCCAGTAGTTAATCGATTTTGGGTAAGCTTCAGAGTGGCACTCTAAAGTCATCTCCTGTCCTTCTTGCGCGCCCACAAGCTGATTTTGTATCCATATCATAGGTGGAACTGAAAAAATATAAAACTACATATTACTAAAATAGTGTGCGACGACTACTACATCTGAATAAGTTTGGGTATGCCAAATTTTTGTTTTTATTTTAACGGAAATTAAGAGCAACATGTAAAAATCCGTGTTTAGTTTTGAGAATTTCATGATCACTATTAGTATGTATTGGGGGCTCCGAGGATAGGTTGAAGGTTGAGGATTAAGAATGGAGCCAGTGAGTGACCTTTGAGCTTGATCTTGAATCTGTCGGCCATTATGGATATCCACCATTTTTGAAACATGAAATGACGTTAGCCATTTGGTTTTACAGAACCTTCCGCCATATCGAATTCCACAGTCTTGGGTTCTATAACCTTTCGCCATTTTCAATTATTATTTAAAGCCCGCCATTTGACTCTCTAGAACTTTCCGCGATTCCGACATCACATCTGACTTGCTTTCTTACATCACAGCCGCCATATTGTATTCATCTTATGGAGGTCGGCATCTTGTATGACATGATGTTCGCCATATTGTTTTTAACTGCTGGAGTTAATCATTTATCAGTCTGTAAAGCTAATAACCACTATCACGCAACACAATCATCCTATTATGCCCTTCCCCTTAAAGTCTAGGAAAGTCCTCTTGCGATTATGAGAGAGCAATCACGTATCCTATAATAAAAATTGCTGTTTTAACAATACAACGAATTATGATCCAACAATTCATCCTTTTTATTTTAAGTTCATCTTTTTGATGAATATAAATCCAAAATGCACGTCCTATTTTATTAATGTGCTACCAAATGTGCATCAATTTTATTGATTGTTTGTCCTTTTTTATGATTGTACTTAGAAAATATGCATCCTTTTTAATTAGTGTGCTTCCTGGATGAAATGAATTGTGCGTAGCCAGAAATGTAGACTTAATCGTTAGGAATATTTTTGTTATGTAGAAAGCATCAAGAATAATAAGTAGGATTACAATAGAACTCTTTTAGTGAATATGAAATACCAATATACGTTTTTTAAATTCCTAACAAATAAATATAACTTTAAAATTATTTAATTTAAAATAATTAAAATATTTGTTTTCTCGTTGTACATACAGTAGCATATACTGCGTGTATGCAAATGGGGGAACAAATAATAGGGTACTCTGTTTGCTCGTGGCTTTGGTAGAGTGTGTATCGTCTGGTTTTACTTGCCTAGTACATAAGTTCAACGACTATTCTTGAGAACTCAGTGGCATTTATGAAATCCGTGGCCGCTATTTAAATGATAAAAGTGCCAAATCGGGTGATTTTCCGTCACTGAACTGCGCATATTGTTATACAGTCGTAACTGGAATTCGCGGAAATGTTTACGCCATGTTTTAAATCTAAAAGTGACATTAGTGCAACATGTGTAATAGTCAGTTAACACCCCTTTGGGTTCAATATAGGGGCAATTATAAATTTCACCCATATCATGTACAATGTCACTCGTACAGGCCAAACGTCATATAACTACATCACATAACCACGAGGCCTTCTTCTTTTAAGTGTCATAACTTTTGACCAGGTAATGTACAATGTCCGTCCTATAGGCCAAGTACTTATAATACAAAAATTAAGCCATCTTTTTCGATACTTATATATTTTCATACAAGCCATGAATTAATTCAATGAAACAAAACACGAGTCTCCAAAATGATAAACATAAAGTTTGATATAACATATTAAAAGAATATAGACAAACTAAATAAGCATGTTTACTCCCACTACACGACAAAAAGTTTCTTACCATTAATTCTTAAGTTCTTACTAAATACATTGAGGCGTGCACTGCACGATAGTCCTACGACGCAGGAATAATAACATTATTTATATATTTTTATAATAGTAATTTTCACTTACATAAGGAAGGACTGAAATCTATCGGAACACACAATATTTTAATAGGTATTTAAGACATTTTTTTTAATTTTTTTACTAATTTTTGTGGTTAATAATTACAGATTTAAATCATGGAATCCAAATGGCCAACAATGTTTTGGATGCTACACAAGCTGACGATCTGGCCATACTATAGATGTTAATTAATAAACTAATATGACGGTAGCAAACTTAATTAACAAAAACACGATTGCGTATATAAGATGGGCATGATTGGCTGAAGTAATAGTAATATATATTTCTTTGTTTAGTGGTGGGGGTCAGTCTTCCAGGGCCCACCATTGGAATAAAGAGGTTTTGAAAGTTTGCACTCTCTGTATTCCAACAGAATTTTCCAAGGTCCAAGCTATAAGGTTTCTTATTAAATTTGTTATTTTTGTGAATAATTTTTTTTTTCATTTTTTTTTTTTGCAATATACCTACGGAATTTAAAGATGGGGGACATCATTTCATCCAATATGGCAGAATGTAAGATGGCGAAAAGCCCTAGAAAACAAAATGATGAAATTGTAAAAGGTGTAATGTTCTATAGTTTAAAATAGCGGAAAATTCATGAATCTAAAATGTCAGAAAGTAAAACATCCAAGATGATGGACATGGTATCAAATACATGATGGCGGCCAGGTTAAAAGTCTTGGGGGTCATGGCTACGAAGTCTTGATTCTAAAAATTTTAAAACAATTAATGCTGATTTGAGGACTTTTGGTTCTTTTAAAGAAAAAAAATAGACTTTGAGTATTCAGTAATTAATAATTTTTTTAATTTGATGGAATGTTTTTCCTCTACAATAGACATTTTTAAATTTTAGGATTTTTTAGTTTTTTGTGGAAAAAGTTTTCTTAATGACGGTACATTTTTGTTGCGAATTTTGGGTTTATTTTGGCTGCTTTTGACCATTTTTAAGTCAGTATTGAAAAAATGTTGGTTTCATTTTTCCAATTTTTGAAACTCATATATCAATTTACCCAAATTGGTGGCCGGGTTCAACGCCAAACTTCAAAGTCAATGTATAAGAATGTAAATGTTGGCGGTTGTGACTATACTATACCAGATGGCGAATCTCACAAACACAATCTAGACCCAGGACCATGCACCATCATCCCCTATTATTACTACTTTTATAATTTTAAAACCATTAAAAATATGTTTTCTAAAAAAACATTAAAAATAGGAAACATAAAAAAATAAAAAATACAAAAAAAGTTAATGAATTATGAAAATATTTCTGTTTCTATTAAAAATATCAAACGGCCTCGTAATATTACAAAAGAAAAAAAAAATATAAGTTTTGAAAATAATTTGAAGAAATTAATTTTTTAAACAAAATCCATATTTCTTAATTAAATTTTCCGTAAGAATTTCATACTCTATTTGAAGGGTAATTAAATTGATGAATTTTCTTATTTACTCGCATTTAACCTGCTAGCTATTTAAAAATAATTAATTCAGTGTTTAATAATATATTACTCTCTTTTTGAAAATATAACCATTAAATTGTAATACAATTTTAAATTTATATTGACGATCTAAACCGTTGGCTGTTGTGGCCAGTCAGATACTACTTCTTGGCCTCTGGGTGTAGGCCAAGTCTGTGTACTTGATCGTGTTCTATATGGTGATGGCCATTTATTGGATAATGTTTCAATTTCATTTAATATCTTTTTTGATATTTTTAGTAGATTTTAAACGTTATTTTATTAATGTATTTTTTAATATAAAAAAACTGTGTTAACTATTTTAACAGCTAGTACATTTTGCTGGATGAACGAGACAGGTTGGAAACATGAGTGATTACCTCCAGAAAGAACCAGAACGTAGGAGGACTTAATATTTAGTTTAAGTTTTAACTCTGTAGCTTTAGTTAATTTTAAAGATTTATACATCAATATTTTTTTTTAAATTCTATTGAAATATTTAGCATGGGGTGCAATAATTTTTTAAGTTATTAACGTCGTGTGGCGAATAACTGGATGGTGCCAGAAATCCCGCGCGCTTAGCGCTGGAGACGCGGAGGAGCGGTGGTGTGTGTTTCGCCAGTGCCCGCCCGGGGACAGGCGACAGGTCAGGCGCGCCGCGCGGGTTCGCAAACTACTCAAGAGATACGGAGTTTCATTTGCATGAACATCTTGAGGGCGTGATGTGGAGGCAATTGACAACATGTTTTTCTTTTTTAGTCTTTGGTGGAACGAAAGTAAATGCAAAATTTACGAACCGACTGAGTGCGAAGACAGCGCGCGGTTGTACAGCACGGAAATGACATCACGTTTGCCGCTGGGTCGGTGGTCGTGACGTGGTGTTGAGGTGTTCGTCCATACTCGCCATCACGTGACAAGCAAGGGATTACCGGGCGTGTCACTTGGGAATATCCCGGGTGCAAGATTGGCAGTCGGCGCGGTTTATATGCAAGTAGGTCTCGCCCCTGCCCTTATAATGAACCCACAAGAGGATAGAAGAATTTATTTACGCCCCTAACACTGTGCGGGATGGTTGTGAAGTATGCGACGTATGACATTTTCCTCGGCGTGCAGCTAAAGCCTCGCGAGCCCTAGTTTACTGTGCTGCTATTACCTTGAAAAATTAAATTTTAAATTGTGCTAGCCTTCAAGTGATTTTAAGATTTATATGGTATTGTATTATATTGCCGCCCTCGCCACACCATGCTTTTTTAGAACGCTTTTTTTATTTTTGGTATTTAATTTGGCAAATATTTATTTATAAAATTTGTATATAATCGTTTAACCGTTCGTAGTATTTAGTTATAAGTATTTCAAGCTAGCAATGCTTTTAAAGGATAATTATAATGCTATCTTTTTTTGATTTCCGTGCGTACGAAGTAAGTTTGATTGTAATGTTACAGCATATCATATAACATATATTTTTTTACTAAACATTCAAGCTGTTCCAAATTAAGCGACAGGTATCCTTTCCCAACTTTGTATGAAATATATTGTTACGCCATTTTTAAGTTTTCCTCGTATTAAAATTATATGAAATTTCGTTAAATGTTTTATTAAACTACTACTTATTACCTACTACAGGTCCACCTTAACTTTTTAGTAGTGTTTATCTTTGAAAACTCTATTAGTTTGGCTCACAGCCTATTAGTAAATGTGCAGGTTTAAAGGGTGTAGCGTCTTAAATTTAATGTTTTCTGATGCCGTTGATGCCACAGAGATTTGACGCTGTCCCTAGCAGGTCGTGGGGACTGATACTGCTCTCTGTGAGTGTGGGGGGAGGGGTTGTCTTCCGTACGTTGTCAATCGCACTTGTATATGACTGTATCAGGAGACACCGCCACTTTGGGCACATCATCAATTAAACAAACGTAGCCTCATCCCAAGGGCTAAAAATTAGTTATTAATGGTTAAGTATTGTAAAATGTTCAATCTTTATATATATATTTCTTGTGTGCGTGTGTATGTCACTGAACTCCTCCTAGACGGCTGGACCGATTTCGATGAAATTTTGTGTGTGAGTTCACGGGGATTCGAGGATGGTTTAGATTCACAATTGGATATTTTATCTCGATTCTGAGTTAAGAAAAACTAAAAAAAAAAAAAACACGCTTTAAAAGCAAATATTGCAACGCATTATTAGAAGCCATTAAGTTTTGCTATTGTAAGGAACTAAGTAGAGAGTAAGAAAAAAATAAAGATCCTGACTGTTTATAGCGTCGCCATGTTTGTTTCAATTTTCAATACCCTTTTTGTATATTACAATTTAAATTGCAGAAAAAAAAATCATGTTTCATAGCCACACAAATAGTGAGGATGGTTTAGATTCACAATTGGATATTTTATCTCGATTCTGAGTTAATAAAAACTAAAAAAAACACGCTTTAAAAGCAAAAATTGCAACGCATTATTAGAAGCCATTAACTTTGCTATTGTAAGGAACTAAGTAGAGAGTAAGAAAAAAATAAAGATCCTGACAGTTTATAGTGTCGCCATATTTGTTTCAATTTTCAATACCCTTTTTGTATATTACAATTTAAATTGCAGAAAAAAATCATGTTTCATAGCCACACAAATAGTGAGTGTGTGTCATTTCTCTATGTCCACGAAGTCTCACCGCGTCAATTTTCTCCTTGGAGCGAACCCGTCCGCTTAATTAAATAAACAGCTTTTATCGTTGAATGATTTCATGATTTATTTAATGAAAATATGCTCTCATAAAAAAATTAGTTGGATAGACATTCAATAGGTGTCTTTCTCTCACTCTCTCTCTCTCTCTCTGAAATGTATGTAGCTTTCTCGCGGGTCAGTAATGCAGACAATCTTTACATTCTAGCTCGAGACGGAAAAAACAGTAAATGTGGTTTACAAAGACATTTTATGAAGTGTCTTCCCGTCATTACATTTGAAAGTAGAAACATATTTACTCAAAATTTAGGTAGTAACATATTTTTATTGCAAAGACTGAAATAGAGGTGAGAAAAATTATCATTTGTGAACATAAGAAAACTACTACAACTGTATCAACTGTTATGTTATAATGTTTAAATTTCTAAATGGTGCAAGATAATACAAAATTCCATGCGGAAAAAGTCGTGGGCAGCATATACGTATAGTTATAGGTGTGGGGCTATGCATGCTGATTTTTCATACACTGCATGGATGCGAACATGTAAGAATAATCTATCTTACTATAATAAAACAGTACTTTTTCTGTCTGTCTGTACGCGATTTTGATGAAATTTTGTGTGTGAGTTCACGGGGATTCGAGGATGGTTTAGATTCACAATTGCATATTTTATCTCGATTCTGAGTTAAGAAAAACTAAAAATACATGCTTTAAAAGCAAAAAAACTAAGCATTGTTGATAATTAGCCTCCATGGCAACGGGCTTTTGCATTGTTGTTGCCTTCTGCGTAACCATGGGAAAGGTTTTTGGTAACGGCAGTGGCGTGCCCAAGAGGAGGGGTATGTATAATGAGAAGATACAAAATGTCCAGCGTAGAAAAACTTACCGCCATATCCATATCTCACAAAAAGTACATTTGGGCAGGACAATGTCTGTCGGGTCCGCTAGAAAGATATATAGAAAGATATATAGAAAGATAGGGATGTAAATAGAAAGATACAGAGAGTTATAGAGATATACATAGAGAGATAGGGAATTAGAGAGATAAAGAGAGATGCTTAGTATACGTTTAAAAAATTACAAAAAAAAATTGATTGAGGCATTGCAACGTATGCCGGGCATTATCTAGTAGTATTATAAATGTATTGTGTTTTTAATACGTTTAATACAATTATCTACCACGTAAAAACTATCTAAGCAACAAAAGCTAATTTAACTTTCACTTGTCAATGTAAAGTCACTGAGTACATGCCTGTTTCTTATCCAAGTAAAAAGACGAAACGAATTTTAATTACATAAAAATAAAACTAAATGCTCATAAAGTAGGTATACAAATTGAAAACATTTTTTTAATAAATGTTTTTCCCTGAATTTTTTTAAAAATTTAATTAATTGACATACATTTCGGAGTAAAGAAGTAAAAATTATTATAAAAAGTTGTCATTATATTAAAAAAAACTGTAATTTACATTATTCTAAAAGCCGTTAAATAATCAAATAAACAAAATTAAATTAGAATGCGAACCATTGAACATCGGTAAAAAACTTTTGTTAACATCATTTAATTATCATGAATTCTAAAAGCAATTTTAATTTATAACAAATTGCAAATCTCCTTAGCGGAATGGTACTTATATTTCGGTTGTAAACATCAACACTGTTTGAGAAGTCCTACACAATGTGTTTGATGACTATGTTACTTCTAGCAGGACGGTGGTTTTGCTTGAGGATATAAATTTTCCTTTTTTTTTTTTTTTAGTTATAATGCTTGCCGATTTCATGCGACCCTTTGACAAAGATTCTCCTTCTACAAGCACCTGCGAGAGTTTGTGGGGAGCGTGCACTCACAGTGAACAATCAGCATGATCCTCTTGCTGACGGTGGGAGGCACGCCGTTGGACGCTATGCACAGGTACGCTCCCATGTGAAGCCTGTTCACTCTTGTGATGTTGAACACCGGCCCTTCGATACTGGCCACTGCAACATTTGCAATACACACTCTTCCAAGCCCCGTTTTTAAATGTCCAGGAAGCAAAGCAGAAATCATGACCTTTTGACTCGGTAGTTAAGAGTTCTGGGTTTGCTTTCTGACAAAGTCAGGGATACGTTCTAGGTTTGAAACAGGTGTTGGGTTGTTCATTATTCTCTTTACTACAGAAGGCACTGTCAAGCCACCACCCAATCATCTCGCCTAGTCTGCCTTGGCCACGCCGTGGTCATGTGGTCACGACGACGTCTGGGAATCCAAACCTATCTCTAAGCTTTATCACCCCAAGGGGGGCGGGGTTATGTATTCCTTTACAAAATAACATTCACACCAACAAAAGTGAAAAAAAGGTAAACCACGGGCCATGTGTAAGTTTCTATCGAGTGACCGAAAATTTAGTATATAATAATGTTATTTTATATACACCATTTGCATAAATGCAATTAAGTATTATAATACTATTGTTGTAGATTTATTTTCCACCTTAAATTTAAAAAAATAGTAGTTAAGTCTCCACTTATGTTAATTGTAGTTTTGAAATTTGTTTGGTAACCTCATTTTCTCAAAGTTAATTATTTCAACTACTAGCATTATGTGTTTTAAATTATTTTGCACATTGAAAACCCATTTTTTCTCAGGGAAATAACTCCAGGTTTGTTTGTGAGAATTTTGTTCCATAGTAAATTACATTAGCTGTATTTGGTAAATGTAATGATTTTAAGTTTAGTGTCCCCGCGAAAATAAATCCTGCATACGCCTTTGATCACCACACGAACTAAATGATATATTATGTCATGACTGGCAATTGAAATAAAATAATTGTGCACCTAATAACAAAAAAAATTTTAAGAAAACAAATTAAAGTGATTTTTTTAAATTCAAATACATTCAAGTAATATTACAGATGTATCGTAAGGCGAACAAAACTTTATAAGAAAGTACAAATAGGATCATTTTTATAAGCAATCACTTAAATATGGTGTGATTAAAAAAAATGTGAGCGAGTCTTTAGTACTCGCCAGTGATGTGTAAACATATAATCTCGGTAACGAGCAAACTCAAGCGTTTTCATGTTGTTTATGTTGCAAATTGTCTTAGAATTTAAAATTCGGACACGAAATTAATTGTATTATTCTTTAAAATAATGCTGGGCGTATTAAATAAACTAATAAATAAAATAGTTGCTTTTCAAATTCAAAACTTTCTGGATACGAATCTCACAAATACTTTCTGCGCCAGCCACTAGAATTTGCTGCCTGAATCGTAAACGTTGCTTTCAACCATCAAACGCAAATAGCAATCAGCAACAAAAAACAATCTGATATTTAAAATATTATAAACGACTTTGATAAAATCGCGGCTTTGGACCTGATTTTCAACAAAGGAAATTTATTAAAATACCGCGCATCTTGATAATCTACACTTAGCCAAATAGTAAATACTATAAAGTTTTCGCACACGAGAGAAGTTATACTTTAATGGAGTTTCTAAAATATTAATTTGAAACATTTTAAAACACGTATTTTAACGCTAAGTATATGTTTGTATATTTTTTTCTTAAACGGCTGAAAACAGTCTCTTAATACTTCTTACAAACAAACCTTTATCTGATTGAGCTGATTAAACATTATTATTTTATTATAATGTTCTTAAAAAAATAATTGACGATATATTAACTACGTCCCTTGACGTTTACAAACACGTGCACTGTCACTGTGCTATTAACTCTCTTGAGAATTACGAAGGAGAATCTGTATTGTAATCATTGTACTACCTTTTTTACTAGGTATTTTAAAGCTTGTGATTAATTTGAACTATGACTATTTTAGTTTACATAATATATTCCAGGGTATTTTCACTATCATAAAGTTTCATTTTGCACACCAATACGTTTGGTATGTCCCTTAATGTTTACGAAAGTGACTTTATACTGATTTATGTTGCTGAACGTGGGTCAGCCATCTTTGTGACACATTTCCGTTCAACGACTTACAATCCATTTTCAAGAAATAACTCATACCAAATGCCAGTTATCGAGAGCCAAGATGTTTACACATCAAAAATTACACTACTTTTAGATCTAATACTATAGGGAGATCATTTACATATATATATAACTATGATTATAATTTTTAAGAAATAAACTTACTAAGGAACTGTAAACCACGGTAAGAACAAAAATTAGCGTTTATGCATTAAATACTTCATAAGAATTTCATGACTGAGTCTCAAAAATATTTTATGGCTAAGCCGCTCGGCGCTGAAAGTCAGTCATATCACAGGCTACTAACCACAAAGGCATATTAAGGATGGATAAACACATGAATTAGTAAACGTTTTCAAAGCTCAGAAGTAAAGAGCGCAACCTAGTCTAAAGGGAAAACTTAACTAGGAATCGGCCACACACAAACAACTTCTCCCTTCTTCCCCAATGGTTAACGTACGTTTTTGAATTCGGATTTCAAAGGGTATCGTAAAACTGTCGGGGTGACGTGTTTTGGAATTCACCTGGTTTAATTGTACGCAACGTGCTTCGCCCGAAAATATTTGCTATTTCAGCATGTTGGTGTTATTATACTATGGCGGGATTATTAACAGACAAAACACCTACCAGAACTTTATTTTAATTTGTTTATGCTACTACTATTTAGTACTGGGGAGCAAAGTTATAAACAAATCTAACGTTTAAAATTTAGTAATTACATACTCAAAAGCTACATATAAATTTGATATTAATAAAGTAAATATACGTATACAACAAATAGGCTAAATTTATTTATATATAAGCTAATAACCCATGCCTTCGCTCGCGGAATTTTAGGGTATTGCTTATATCTTACGACTGAAATAAAATTATGTGTTTGATTACACATATTTTCAGATTCATAAAAGATTTACTGCCTAGCAAACCCGTTAGAAACATATTTTATAGTGTTTTTGCATAAGCCTTTTTGGTTTTTAGTACAGCTCAACTGTCGGATTTTATAAAATCTGTTCCAGTGTGTTCGAACATATAATTTTCCATAGTAAAATCAAGTTTACTTTCTTTTCATTTCACGAGGTAGACAATTCAAAAGTTGATAAACATATTTAATTGTTAATAAGTTCATGCAATCGTTTACACAAACACTTATTATTATTATGGTTAAAGCTATTACTAGAAGAATTAATAAATTCACTTTATTACTAATCGCTTCATTATTATGATCTCTTTGATACAATCGCATCTTTTTTTTTGAAATGGAGCGTACATTTATAAAATTTATAATATAAAATTTTATTTATTCTTTAGTAATGCCTAGTATTTGCTTTAAAATATTCCCAAAATTTTACCTCCGTCCTCTTTTCCCACTGGTACGCCTATGAAAAAATTTCTAACTAAATAAAATTGTTAATATCCATTTACCAAATTAAACTTAACTCGTCCTTTTTTTTATTGCAAATATAAAATCCAAAATAATTTAAAAAAATTCATTTTTTTTTTAAATAAATCTTTATCCATCCAATCTTGTTTAAGAAGATCACTTATTTTTTTAAATAAATAAATTGGTCTTTAATTTAAAGTGAGATATTTCTAAAAAAAACATTAAATAAGAAAAGGTAGGTAGCTCAATGTATATTTATTAATAATTTATATTATTATAAATAATGTTTGATTTAATATGTACATATAATTTCTTATTATGTTAATGCCAAATTTACAATATAACACACCTCAATAAGTAGAACTTCATCACGTAGTGAAAATGAGTTGGTAGATTTGGCAAGTTCATAAATTAGCACAGCGTACATGCCGCTTGATTATCTTGAGAGACACAAATTTAAAAAAAAAAAATCGCCTTTTTACATATTTTGCGTTTAGTATAGAAAACAGGCAACAGTTCAAAATTTATGTTATTCTTGCTCAGTTTGATTCCTTCGTCAAAATTTGCTCAAATATTTTTTTTTTATTTCAATAAAAACTAACTTACCTCCGTTTCACTGTCATTGTGGTCAAGCATAAAATTTTTTGGTAAAAACACGTTACATAATTAATTGTTTTAATTACTCGTGCTCAGTTTCTTATATCGAGGTTTAATTACTATGGAGATATGAGTTTTTTTATGATAAAACAATACTTATATCTTTTTCACACCATGAAAAGTTGAAATCAGAATAATTGTTAAATTTCTACTCGTATTCCTATAGACTTGTTGTTCATTTCAAATATCATAAACTTATCCAGTGTATTTTGAAATATGCATTTATTTCTTTAAACCAAACTTAACCCTTTTCATCCTTGGGAAGTAATCTCGTTCAGTTTAAGATTAAAATTGTTAATATAGCAAAAATTTTGTTTGGAAATTTTTATATATTTATGATTGGTACTAAATATATATCTTAAATCAAAACTTGGAGATATATTTATATATCCATCTCAAATAATATTCTTCCCTTTTTGGAACCTACGAAGTGGAATTACACAAACTAGTAAATCTGTAGTTGGCAGTTTTAGTTTGTTTATTGTTGGTACCAAATATATTTTAGTGTGCTTGATTAGATTCCAAGTTATATTTAAATATAATAAAACCATCTCTACACTTTTATCACACCTTAGGGGTTGAATTTCGCAAAATGATAAAATTGTTTTTGTTTATTTTGGTATGTTTATTATTCGTACCCAAATATTATATTAGTATTGATTAGTTTCAGAGACATAATTAATCATCTATTTACGATATTTTACATTTTTTACCCCTTTTTGTTTAATATATACTTCATACCCTTAGGGGTGAGATTCTATAATATATATATATATATATATATATATATATAAGAAAATATATAAATACCCCATTTAAGTCAGCAAAACTCCTTAATAATAAAAAAATGTGTTCAAGGAGTCCACGTATAACAGAAGAAAAAAATTATTAGTATTTTTATTTAGCAAGAGATAATAATTGAGAATAGTAAAAATGCGGGTATGATCTCGAATGAAAAATCTATCATATCCCGCGCCGTGTTTTCTCGTATCCGTTCAATGGCATTTTTGTGCCTCTTTTGGTGGTTTATTACCACGTTGCCTTTCAAATACCATATAACTGATTCTGCCTTTTTATTATTGAAGTAAAACTTCTTTGGGTGCGATGGGAGTTAAATTTCAAGGCCGAATTTTAATGCAAAGTTTTTTGTTAAATATTTTTTTTATTTTTTTTTCCTTACCTAACTAAAAACTAAGTGTATTTTGTTTGGGAGGGTCTGGGTTAGGGAAGACTCTAGGTGCGTCCCAGGCCGAAGCCTTTACGCCTATTCATGCTGGGTTTAAACCATGTAGACAAGGGAGCATGCATCGTGTGCTTGTTCGGGGATTGGCCAGCCATGGCTGCAATTGGCGCCATGACTAACTCCCCTTCTTAATACTAGACTATAACTAGATAAGTTAGGCCCAGGTAAAACCTCCATAGACAGAGGGAAAACCCTGGGCACTTACATGCGGGATGCAAAATTTCATGCATTAATTACGAGCAGGTCGGTTACAGGAACAGAAGGATGGTTCAGGAAGAAGAGTTGGTCAGAGTAGAAAGAGTCTACCATGCGGGGGTTGGGCGCTTGGACGGTTGTGTCCACTTGTGGTGTTTAGGGGCACTGGTTTTTTAGGGGCGACTTAGTCGTTTCCCCCCAGCTGCCAGCCAGCTGAATCTTAATACTATTTTGTAGTCTAACTCTAAATGACATGTGTTGTAGCGCATGTGTGAGCATTAAATGTTTTTAAAAACGTTAACTATCCGCGAGCTGAGACAAGGGCCTTAACTCCGGAGAAACTATAGCTTCAGGTCGCCTGTCGCCTGTCAATGGCTGTCGGCACTTAGAGAAATTAGTTCGTCCGTCATTGTTTAACCCTTTATCACAGCATCTACGCTTCGAAGCTACGAGTAATTAATTTAAATAGTGTTTCCGCGAGTTGGCGCGTCAGGAATCACTCAGGAAAAGGACACAGCGCTTGTCGCCTGTCGCCAATAAGGGCAGTCGGTCGGTCGTGAAACTATCCAGTTCCTTCATCGCGAGCCCTTCAGCCCCAACTTCTACGCTTGATTTTCTACGGTTTTGTGCGCGTGTAGTATTAACTGTAGATGTGTTTAAGAGCTGCCAGCATACTTGTGTGAAGTGCGCTAGGAGAACTGTGCATTTAAAAACACGCCTGCCCTCGCTATGTTAAAGGATAGGGCAGAATTTTCTCGCCAGTCCGCAACCGTTTGGTCGGGGTATGGCTTTTTCGGGAAAGCTGCGTCGAGCGTGGCCGGGTGGCCGCGTAGGCGCGCTGTGATTGGCCGAAGGGTCCGGCCAATGACAGGTCACTACGGTGGTCGGTGCGCGAGTACCATTTTCGGTCGCTTAAACTTAATTATTTCATCCGGGTCATATTGTCCGAGGGATGAAACAAGTGGGTTTTGATTTGTCGCACATTTATCGTAAAATGTTTGTGTAGTTCGAATGAAAAAACCGTGTAATGTCTCCATGTCCGTTTCCCGATGGAGTGCCTCTACTGGGCAGTATCTGGGGGCGTCTGTGGCGATACGAATGCATCTATTTTGTATTCGCTGCAGTTTTAGTAAATGTGTTTTGGCTACTGTGGCCCACACGGGGGCTGCATAAGTAATTATAGGTCTGATTAGGGCAGTATACAGGGCCAGGCCATTGTACACAGTGCCCCCCAGGCGCCTACTCATTACTGGGTAGAGTGAGCTCATTCTCCCATATGCTTGGCCGCGCTTGGTGTCTATATGGTTTCGCCATAGTAGTTTGCGGTCCATAATGACTCCTAAGTATTTAGCTGCATCCTTGTGCGGTATATTTTCGCCGAATAAGGTGAGCTGTGGCCTGTTGTTTGGTTGCGGTAGATTTTTGCGTGTAAATATTACTACCTCTGACTTGGTGGTATTAATTTTAGTGCGCCATTTTGTGCACCACTGTTGCATTGCATCTAGCGCGGTTTGCAGTCGAGTCGTAGCTAGGCGCAGATTATGTGATCTGCTATACAGAACCGTGTCGTCTGCATAGCAGCCTAGTTTCACGAGGCGGTGTTCTGGTTTGGGTATGTCACTTACATACACATTAAATAATACTGGCCCTAAAATGCAGCCTTGTGGTACGCCGGCATGTATGTGTTTGAGTGTAGATTTAGTGCCTTCCGCAGTGACTCTAAAAGTTATATTGGCCAGGTATGATGCTATTAATTTTACGTAACAGTCAGGGAAACCTGTTTCGTACAGTTTGTGTATTAAGCCTGCGTGAAAGACTCTGTCAAATGCTTTTTCAACATCTAGGAATGTAGCAATTACATAGTCCTCGACATTGTATGCGCTAGTGATTTCCTCTGTGAGGCGGACTAGTGGCTGTATTGTAGAGTGCGCTGCGCGAAAACCAAACTGCTCGTTGGGCAGGATGTTATGTTCACGTATGTGTATATTTAACCTATGTAATATAATACGTTCGGCTACTTTTTACAGCGTGCTTAAGAGACTTATTGGTCTGTAGTTTTGCGGGAGGGATTTGTCTTCCCCTGGTTTGTGAAAGACAATTACATTTGCCTTTTTCCATTGCGTAGGGAAGTGTTGTAATACTAATATTGCATTAATACACGCAGCTAAGTATTCCAGCGTTTCGTCTGGGAGTTGTTTTAAGACAATAGCTTGGATGCTATCATTTCCGGGGGCTTTTCTGGGTTTCATTCGCTTAATGACCCTTTTAATTTCTTGTGCGAAGGTGAGTGTCGGTTCCACTAGCACTGGTTGTTGTAGTTTAGTGCGTAGTTCCCTATATATGTGGGCAGTGAATTGCCTATCGCAAGGCTGGTTGTGCGGCTGGAATGCAGTTTCCAGTGTTTTTACAAAGGCTTCTGCCTTGTCCGCGGGTTTGAAAGCTATTCCCGTGTCAGTTTGTAGGGGAGGAATTTTCTGTGATTTATTAAATATGCGTTTCGTCATAGTCCAGGCGCTATTGTCCTGGATTTTGAGTTTAGAAATTTTGTGTTCCCATGAGCGGGCACGCCAGAGTTCTATTTCTTCCGATATTACTGTCTGTAATTTATTTATTCGGCGCTTGGTTTCGGCCGGTCTGTGTCTCGTGTACCGTCTACGTAGGCGGCTTTTTTGTTCTATTAATTGCGAGATGTATGCTGGCAGCTCGTCATGCTCTAACCTAATCTCCTTTTCTGGTATGCACGCGGTTATCCCGTCTTGTATTTTTGTTGTGAGGTCAGCTATCGCTGCCTCCAATTCATTGCCTGTTGTAATATTAAGCTCTTTAGCGTCAGGCAAGGCATGTATTAACCCTCCTGCAGTCGCGTGGTTGACATGTGTCACCCACTTCCTCTTTGTTACCAAGAACTAGGTATTGGGAGGGGTTTCCGGTCCGAGCCTGACAGTACCTTTCTGTGAGGCTTGGCGGATTGTACCACTGTAGTTAGTCGCCTGCTTTTCTCTGACGATGTTGTGTGGTTACTGTTAGAAGTGAGTTGGTTGACATATGTCCCCCGTGCGACCATCTACATAACTTTGTTATAAGGTAGGATTGCAATTTTTAATTTCTGTTTTATAATAATGTATTCTCAGTAAAGATATATTTAATATTATATATTATAATATATTATATATATTATAATATATAATATAATAATAATATATAATATATAATATAATATAATATATTATAATATAATATATATTATAATATATTTAATATTATATATTATAATATTTATTTTAATATTATTAATATATTTTATATATATTTAAATTATATGTTTTTAATTTGAAAGAACTTATTTGCTGTAAAAATTTAAATTTTTTACTTTTGTAATTTAATTATTTTTTCTTTTTGATTGAAAATTTTATAACTGTTACTACGCCTTACTGGCTTTGCAGGCCAGTATGGCGGAACCAAAAAAGAGAAGGACAGAAGTTTCCTCGGATCCAGCCGTGTGGATGAAGTGGCTGAATGAAGTTGAAGAGACCGAGATTGCTGGTGAGTCGGATTCTGATGAAAGTGATTATATGTGTGAGAGTGATCATGATTCTGGCACTGATCAGTCTGGTGACGAGAACAGTGATGCTGACACTGAAGAGCAAAACTATAAAACTTTTGTAGGGAAAAATGGAAAAACAAAATGGGTCTGCAGTTTGCCTAAAAAATAATGTCAGAACCCGTAGAGAAAACATAATTACGCACCTGCCAGGACCGAAAGGAGTAGCCACAAAGCTCGTTTCTCCAGAAAAAATATTAGATCTTTTCATAGACGAGCAGGTTTTCAATATGATTGTAGAATCTACAAATATTTACATTGATTCTGTAAAATGTAAATATGAAAGGGAACGTGATGCAAAAAACACAGATGAAGCGGAAATTAGGGCCTTATTTGGACTTCTTCTTTTGATAGGTACTTACAAAGGCTCAAGGACAAACATTGATAAATTATGGGACAACACCAAGGGGAATGGCTTAGAATCTTGCTACCTGACAATGAGTAAACGGAGGTTTTTCTTTCTTCTCAGATGCCTTCGTTTCGATGACATTCGAGATAGGGCTACTCGAAGAGAATTTGACAAATTTGCTCCCATAAGAAATATTTTTGAAGTTGTAAACAACAATTTTTCAAAATATTTCATTCCTAGTGAATATCTCACAATAGATGAACAGTGGTTGGTATTTCGTGGGAAATGTCCATTCCGTCAGTATCTACCAAAGAAACTGGCCAAATATGGAATTAAAGTGTTTGCGCTTGTAGATGCAAAAATGGCATACACGATGAATTAAGAATGTTACCTAGGTAATCAACCCGAAGGACCTTTCAGGAAAAGCAACTCGCCGACAGATGTTGTTATGAGGCTGTGTGAGCCTATCAATGGTTCACATCGTAATGTGACCACAGATATTTGGTTTAGCAGCTATCCTCTGGCTAAAAACCTTTTGTCAAAAGGACTTACCTTTGTCGGCACTCTCAGAAAAAACAAGGCTGAAATTCCGAGAGAATTTTTGCCAAATAAACAGCGTGAGCCTAATTCTTCAATGTTTGGGTTCCAAGAAGATATTACATTGGTTTCATACTGCTCTAAGAAAAATCAAGCAGTTTTGTTGTTATCAACTTTGTATCATGACAGCAACATTGACGAGGAAACTGGAGATAATCATATTTTACAACAAGACAAAAATCGGGGTTGATTTACTTGATCAACTGATAGAAAAATACGACGTGGCAAGAACTACACGAAGGTGACCAATGGTAGTTTTTTTCGACTTGTTGAACATTTCGGCTCTAAATGCATAAGTAATTTTGAAGCTTAATTTGGGAAAGCAATTATCTAGAAGTGAATTCCTCGGAGATCTGGCTTGGGAATTGATTAGGCCACAGATCCAGTATCGCTCAACATTGCCGCAAATTCCAGTTGAACTGAGACGACGAGCCCACATTCTACTCGGACAACCAGAAGGTAATGCAAATGTATCAAAAGGACGTGACGGTGCCAGAGGACGTTGTTTCCTTTGTGGACGCCACAGGGACAAGACGACACGAAAATGGTGTTCAAAATGCCGAAAATGGGTGTGCAATGAACATCTAAAAAATGTATGTGAAGAATGTTTGTAAAAAAATAATGTGAATATGCTAGACTGTAGTGTTTACAAGTGGAAAGTATGATATGAAAGTGAAGTGACAAATGCCGATAAAGTATGCACAATGAGCATATGTAAATACAAAATGTGTGTAAAAAGTGTATATCATGACGTGATGGTTCCAGGGAGGTTTTTGTTGTCAATGCCATACTGACTGGTTGATTATAATGTATGTGCAATGAAATATGTGTATTAGCAATGTGTGTAAAATGTGTATTTTTGGTTTTTGAACTTTATTGAAACCCCTAAACTTGCAGAAAGATATAATTTACAAACCACAGCATTATTTAACAGTATTATATGAAAATAAAAAATGGGTGACACCTGTCAACCACGCGACCTTTCACGATAGAACAATATACGCTACTGCTGGAGGGTTAAATGATTTTGAAAGCCCCTCCAATCGGCGCGGTGATAGTCTTTAGTTTTGCGGGGCGTGTTGGTTTCTGTGTTCGCATTGTCGAATAGAATGTGAACTGGGAAGTGGTTGAGGACATTTCATGCACCACTTCCAGCTCGAAACCTGTATTAAAACGCTTATTAATAACTATGTCCAGTACGTCAGGAAAAGAATTTATTTGGCCTGTGTCATGAGTAGGCTCTGAGGGAGCATGCACATGGTAATTTCTGTTAAGTTGATGCGTATAGAGCAGTCCACCGTTCGCTGTAGTGCGCCTGCAGTTCCACTCTATATGCTTAGCATTTATGTCCCCGATAGCTAGGAAACACGGACCTACATTGTATAAAGCCTCCAGGTCTGCCATGGTAAGTGATCGGCCTGGCTTAGCATATATGGAAATTATTTTAACTTGTTGTCTATTAATGACCAGGTTAATGCCTACAGCTTCCAAGTTAGGGAACTGTGGGAGCTGGCATTCTGTATGTTTAATTCGCCTATGTACAGCTATAGCAACGCCTCCGCCTCTGGCATCATTAGCCCTATCGTGCCTATAGATGACATAATTTAATATAGTAAGTCGGTCTGCCTGACGCAAAAATGTTTCGTTGATTGCCGCGATATCAATTTTATAATTATTTAAGTGATGAGTAAATTCTGATATTTTATTCTTAATTCCACGTGCATTCCAGAAAAGGATTTTGTATAGACTATTATTAGTGTTTCCGGCCGATTGCGTTTGGTACGGTCCGGAATTATTTGCTGCCATTGAGGCGAGCAGTGAGAAGTTTTACGAAGCCCATTGTGGCCTGTATTTTGTCTGGCAGCTCCGTTTGCGGGTTGCACCATATGGCCATGAGTTGGCACATTGGCATGATGGTCGCTGCCAGGTTGGGGTCCGTCTTGAAGGTCTCAGATTTCTCCAAGACCTGCAGGAAGTCCTCCAGCACTGGTTGTTTTGGTGTGGGCGCGGGGGTGGGCTGGGGTGCCGATGACGTCCCCGGGGCGGCATCAACTGCAATTTTGTTGGCAGGTGCAGGTGAGGCCTGCTGCGGCTGAGCAGGAGGGGCCTTCTGCGGCTCACTGCGTCGTTGGGCCGGAGTCTGCGGTGCGGGAGGCGCAGGTGTGTCGCGCGGTTTGCGTGAGGCACCCTTACCATTTTTGTCGCCGCTCGGGTGCTTTTTGAAGTGTGGTGCGGGCTGGCCCTGGAACTGTCGGCGAGGCCTGTAGTCGTTGGCACAGACTGGCCATTCTGTTTCGCGGTAGTTCGGATCCTGCGCAAGGGGCGCGAACCTGTTTGGTGCTGGTTGGGGGACGTATTGCCCCAATTGGGGGGGGGGGGCGCAGGGGGGCCCCAGGGGCAGTGCCTGGGTGGTGCCGGTGGGCCCGAGTACTGGCGCGGGTTGCCAGGTTGCTGGCCTGAGGGGCCTTGTGGCTAAGGTGGTGTTTGTGCTTCCGCTGCAGCACGCCGATTTGCCTTCATGTCATATTTCGATTGCCGCTCTCGCTCGCGTCGTGTCTGTGGCGGAAGGTGACGGCGCGATTCAGCCTTGTAGACCGGGCAGCCCCGGTAGTTGGCTGCATGCTGCCCTTTGCAGTTGGCGCAGCGTACGTATTCGCGGCTGCCCCCGTGCGGGCAGTCTGGAGCGCGGTGCGGGCCGCTGCACCAGCGGCAGACAGATTTGGAATTGCAGCATTTGCCCACGTGGCTGAAGCGCTGACAATTGCTGCATTGATTTGGCCCCTCCGGGTGGCGAATTCCCGGATGGCAAGGATTTGGTTACTGTCGCAAGTCTGAGGGACTTCGACTACGAGCTTATCGCATTTCTGATGCGAATACTGGTTTTCCAAGAACCAGAACGACTGCACGGGCAGCCGCATGTTCTGGAACGTTTCGGCGAGGAATTCGGCTGGGGTCTCCCTGTGGACACCCCTGAACACGAATTTGCTTGGTATTTCGTCCTTTTGAAGTAGGACTGAAAACTGGGCGCCTATGGCCTGAAGGGCCCTGATTGCCAGTTGATACTCGGGCACGCTCGCGGTCTGTATCTGTAGCTGGTCGCGGCCATGGTTGTAAACCGTGAACTTGTCCTGAAGGGACCCCTTCAGGGCGCGGTAGATCGCCGGGTAGTTGTGGGTGGCATCCACTAGTGCGTACAACGGCTTTATTTGGTTCCGACCAGGTTTGGTCGCTGCCTGTTGCGGCTGTGCGGGCGCTGCGGGCGCGCCGGACGCTGAGGGTGCTGCGGAGGGCGCGGGGGGTGAGGGGCCCCCGGCCACGCCTGTCATGTCATCATGATTCCGTTTCGGCCGCTTGCCCTGGACCGTTTGCCATGGGCAGTCACTCCTGTCGTCGCCTGAGATCATGGGAGCCGTCTCTGAAGTATCCATTTCGGTGCTCCTTTAGTCCGTGTCCGTCGCTGCCTTTCGCACCGAATCACCCACTGACCGCAAACGGCTAGGCCAAGGGGGACAGAGCCCCGGGTGTAATCAGTGTTTCTGGCTCTGGTGAGTCTTAGTCAGTCGTCAACAGCAGCTTAAACCTTTCACCTGTGCGCACAGGGCGCACAGGAACTGTGTTCGGTGGCTGTGTGGCACTAATAAGTGCAAGCACAACTTGTCGATTCTCTTCGCACATTACTCCAGTGCAGCTCCTTGAAGATCTGGTAGGTCTGGCAGAGCAGCTCCGTCAGACGACGTCTCTCCTCAGCAGCGCAGCTCGGAATCTTTTTCGCCTTTTTGTTAAATATTGTGAAATGATTTCTGATGCTGAACGGTTGCGGACGGTGCAGAGAACTTGGCGGGCTGCGGGCTCCACATGGAGGCTTGCGGCTTAGGTGTAACCCTGCCATGCTGCAGGGATAGGCGGGTCGCGCCGGTTGGAACCTGCCTGCGCCTGACGTTACCCCTACTTGGGCCGAGGGCAACGCACG
Source organism: Bacillus rossius redtenbacheri (assembly GCF_032445375.1). NCBI lineage: Eukaryota > Metazoa > Arthropoda > Insecta > Phasmatodea > Bacillidae > Bacillus > Bacillus rossius. Next base: position 13,937,674 of record NC_086335.1, read on the forward strand.
GGGTTTGAGGTTATTGTGCGCCGCACCATTGGTCATCTTTGCAAGAAAATAGTGTTTTTTAAGTACGCATTATTTTAATTACTTGTTTGAATCAGTATTGTTTAACAGTGTTATATGATTATTGTTTAGGTAACCTTGCGTTCTGGATGCTTCGTAGTCAGATAGCCTCGCGATAATGTAACATTGAAGACTCGTAGTCGCGTAGTCTCGTAACCTCATGGTTCATAGTCGCGTAGTCATAATGTCTTGAAGCCTTGTAGACTTGTATCTGCATAATCAAGTAGCCTTGTAATCTTATTACATAATGCTGTTGGAGCAATTGGAGCCATGTATCTTCGAAGCCTCGTAGCCTTGTAGTCAAATAGCGTTAGGCCCAAGACTATTTGAAGTCGAATACTTTTGACATCATTGATTGCTGGAGCCAAAACACTGTTGTAGAAAATGACTGATGGAGGCATTGTATCCTAACGTAAAAATAACGAACGCAACCTACTGAGTTGAATGTTCGTGAAAATGAACTTCCGTTTCGTTTGATGTGCTTCCTTTTTGTTGAATGTGCTTCAGATTGTGCTTCCTTTTTGTGATTGTTCTTTCAAATGTGCTTCCTTTTTGCGATTGTGCTTCCAAATGTGCTTCTTTTATCCATGAATTTGCTTCCAAATCTGCTTCCTTTTTGTGATTGTGCTACCAAATGTGCTTCCTTTTCGATCATGTTTCGACTCGTGTATTATTTTTAATGGATCTTGATTTTACCAGTATATTTTTTCTTCGGTTGCAGGTATATAAGCTATTCCTAAACAGCAGGTCACTCAGTTTGTTACTGTCGTTGACGGTAAAGATCACATAGTTTGAATAATTTGGTGCAGAAGTCACGTTCTTGAGAACTGGATGGCATCTTTACCGTCTTTAAAGACAAACTCGATGGAGGTTGTACCATCAACTACGGGAACCCTGACGTCATCACTGGAGGAGACTTCAACAGTCGTGGTACTACCAGCAGAAGAGACTTTAATGCCGGTAATGCTGACTGTACAGGAAACCTCGATGAACGCTGTTTCGCCCTCGATGGAGTTCAATGGATGACGAATCGTAAACAACTATCGAACATCGATGTCATTACTGCGACCAGATTTTCTCAAACATCATCAATGCTTGTTGATACGAGAAGAGAGAATGTGCCAAGAATCTTCCTCGCAACATGTTTGGTTGTGAGAAATGTCATAAGCAGTTTGCCAGAAAAGATAATATCAACACGCACATTAAGATATGTAAAGGTCCTATTGTGTGGCAGAAAGTAAAGGCTTCTATACAACAACGATGCATTTATGTTCATAAGAGTATGCCTGGAAATGGTACAACTGTGGCAACGCCAGTCTCTGGAACAGGTCTGAAAGGCTCGTCTTCATCATTACGGTATCCTTGCAGCTACTGTGATACGTCGTTCGCATTTTCCCATGATGCACGAAGACATGAGCGGAGCAAATGCAAGAAGAATCCTTCTTGCATGAAGTTTCGCTATGATGAGTGCCATAAATGATTTATTCGAACTGACAGTTTGCGACATCATGCAAAAAAATGTAAAGGTGAAGTCTGTGCGGCTACTGCTGAACTACCTGCAGAAATATTGACTCCTCGCTTTTGATTGGAGACTCGTAAGCGTACAAGCAAGAAAACTGATGTGCAGCATCCGATTGCTATGGCGTCTCGACATGGAACTAAACCTTAGACTGTGTTCAGTGCATTACAGTTGAATGATAATGGCTTCTACTTGGCGCAGTCTTCATTTCGTGGAACATTTAAAGACTACTATAATCTAAATACGATAAGTGAGTCGAAGGACATTTGAACTTTTCTAGATGATATCAGACAGGACATAATCAATCAGCTTACTGATGACGTAGCAACAAACGGTCCATTAAAATATAACTTGTGGTTGAAATGTATATAATGATGACAAAGTGAAGAAGTGTGCATTCATGATGTCTACCGCAGTAATTTATAGTTCTAACGATGTGAGGCAAACTGTTAAGCATGGTGTCCGATTGGAGCTAAGAATTAGTCATTTCACGCCTATGCAGATCTAAATGATTATATGTTCGCTAACTTTCGAAAGTGTTCCTGTAGTAGATTATAAATAAAGAAGTAAAGGTTATGTTTGTAAAGGAACATGTGTTGTTTTATTTTCGAACCTGTTTTTTTAAGGTATTTGTACATAAAATAAATTATTTTTGTATCGCCAAGGGATAGAACCAAGTTTGGAATTAATTATTACTTTAATGAGTGAATTTTTTGATGAATTTTGGATTTTATTGCCAAATCTTTAGCTAAATAATTACAATATTTCAAGATGACGCCCAAATTTCAAGATAGCGGGCACCTTAGTATTAAAAAATGATTATTGCTCTCTAGCAGGTTAGAATAAAACTAGCATGATCGTAATATACTCTATAAGACGAGTACACACACAAGATAGTGTCCTCCAGCAGACGAAAACAAGATGGTTGCAATGTCCTCGATCAGTGGGTGGCTCCTAGTAGTGTGAACTGAACACAAAATGTCGGATTTATGATGGTCGTCAAGGTCCAAGTCAAATTTCGAGGTTTTGGTAAAATTTCAAGGTCAAGGTCAAACTTCAAGGTCAATGTGAAACTTCAAGGTCGATGTCAAATTTCAATGTCATGGTCAAAGTTTAATGTCAATGTCAAATTTCAAGGTCATGGTCTATGTGCAATGTCAATTTTCAAGCTCAAAGTTCAAGGTCAAAGTCAAAGTTCAAGGTCAAGGTCAAAGTTCATTGCAAACAGTCGAGGTAAAAGCTATGGTGAACGGAAAATTATACTAACATAGAGTCAGCACACTCTAGCAGATGGTGGCCTCCAGCGGACGAAGAAAAGGTGGCGGATGTGACGTCATACCAGCTCGTGGCATATATACCTTGTTATTAGTGGTGGGAGGTTAGTCTGCCGACGGCTACCACGGAGTAAGAATATGTCGTTTTTTTTTGTTTTTTTTGCTCTTACCAGGTTCGAACTGAGCATTTCAATGGGTAAGTGCGTTTTTAAATATTATTTTATTAAAATTTGAGTAATAAATTATTATTATAATTTTTGTAATTTTTTCCAAATTTCTAGCATAAAAATTGCAGTTTTTTAAACATTGTGGACATAACAAAAAGTGCAACATTCTAGAATCCAATATGGCTGACGTAACATAAAATGTAGGTATGATGTCATAGTCATCCAAAATGGCGGGCTTAAGAAAACATGCCAGATTTCTAGAATTAAAGATGGTGGACAGAACGATATGTGAAACGGTGTTTTTTTAAGATTTTTTATAAAAAATTGATTAAATATTATTTTTTATTTTTTATTTTTTCAATAAAATCGGAAAATAAATAATAATTATTTTCAAGATGGCGGACATAACGTCATACTAGCTGACGAAACATATACCTTGACATAAATGGTGGGAGGTCAGTCTTTCGATAGCTTCCAAGGAAAGAGGACCTGTTGCCATTTTTTTTGACCTCGCCGGGTTCGAACTCAGAACTCCGAACTCCATGACGTAATGTCTACGTTATTTATACAAATTTTTTTATAATTTAATTTGATTAATTTATTTAAATTTTATAAATTTTCCCGATTTTCTAACATAAAAGTTACGGATTTGCAAGATGGCGGCCGTAACGGAAATTGCAACGGTGTCGTCATCATTCGAAATGGCGGTCATGGTATCCTTATTCCTAGAAATGGCTTATCGGAGGCTTTAGACATGGATTCTTAAGCCGTTTTTAGGACATTGTGTTCTTTCTTAGGCAAAATGACTTTTAAGGTTGTCGAAAACCTAATTTTTGAATTGTAAAAGTTTTTGAGAATTTTTGGCGGTATTTTTCTTTATTTTAAAAAATGGATATTTTTGCAAATGTTGAATTATGGGCAAATTGGGGAATATTTTGAAGGTCAAGTTCAAGGTCAAATATCAAGGTAAAAGTTTTAGGTCATTCAAGATGGCTGCCGTGACAGCAAAATCCAATATGGCTGACTGTCTCCTTGCTCCTCGCGCCTGCGCCCGGCGCTGGACATACTTTTCTATACTACTATTAATCATTTACGATTGATCAATTGATATTTATGTTCTGAGAAGTTATTTTGAAATGAGTAATAATTTTGTTAGTTCATGTTTATTTAGAAAAATTATCTTCTTTCTCAGTTTTTCTCTTGCTGCCGTTTTACCGCTTACGATATATTAACAAGTCTGATTTAAATTGCCAAAATGATTTCACTTCTATCACATGTACTGAGTAACACTCACTCTTTGCTTTTGTTTGTTTTATTTTTGGTTTGATGTTGAATCACGATCTCCAGCCGAATAATTTGAAATAACAAAAAATACTCCAATAGAACATAAATAACACTTTTTTTAAGTTTCTAAGTCATTTTGACATATAAAATCACAGTGTTCACATAGGTACCAGTAGTTGGAAATGGGGGGTTCAAGCACAGGCGCAGGAGCCAGGAGCCCGCCATCTTGGATGACGTCATCGGCGGCCATCTTGGATGACGTCATCGGCGGCCATCTTGGATGACGTCATCATGACCTTTGACCTTGACCTTGTCAATCTATGCTAATCTATGCTAATCTATGCCAATCTATGCCAATCCGTATGCTAATCTATGCTAATCCATGCCAATCTATGCTAATATATGCTAATCCATGCTAATCTGTATGCCAATCCATGCTAATCCATCCGCCATTTTGTATTTCTAGAAATTTCCACCAACTTCGAATCATGACGTCACCGTTGCACTTTGTGTCACGGGCGCCATCTTGGAATTGAATTTTTTTTTCGAACTTTGAAATTCGATGTAAACATCAACCGCCATCTTGTTTTCGTCTGCTGGTGGCCGCCATCTTGTTTTCGTCTGCTGGTGGCCGCCATCTTGTTTCGTCTGCTGCAGGCCGCCATCTTGTTTCCGTCTGCTGGAGGCAGCCATCTTGCGACGTCATATAGTTCTGTTGGTCGCCACCAGATAGCAGCAGGGATTATTTTATTTTTTTTCTTTAACTAAAATAATTTCAGTGCCGAGGCTGGGATTCGATCCATGGGACGTGAAAACGTCCGGGATGTCGTGGTTACGAGGCGGACACCTTGACCACTAGACCACGAGACCAATTGGGATATGGTGGAATAAATAATCTATATATGCCACGTACTGACGTCAAGTTTTATGATAAAAGGGGGGAGGGTGTCCTAATTTTTGAATTTGGCGCGCGATACTAGCGACATCTACCAGCCAACTTGAGAACCAAGATGGCGACGCCTCTGGCAACTAATTTTTGAATTTGGCGCGCGATACTAGCGACATCTACCAGCCAACTTGAGAACCAAGATGGCGGCGCCTCTGGAGACTAATAACTTATAGTTACAATTCAATAATAGCGGCAATTAAATGTTTTGAAATTAAAGCAAACAACGTAAATGTTAAACACATATTTATTTAAATCTTATTACAAACAGCAAGGGGTAAGAAAAATCGATGATTTAAAAGAATTAAATAACGAGTAATAAAATCACATAATATTCACACACTACACATCATAGTGACAAAGGCAACATTAACTCGAGACCCAATTATACATAGTAGTATGGGTGGTCGAATAGCCAGAATTTAAGTAGCTGAACATTACAATGGGCGCAATGGAATTTGCCATACAGTTTTATACATTTATCCAGGCGGTTTCCATAAGTCTTTAAAAGTTTGTTGAAGCTGGGACAGTTTCTTTCATTATGTAAATCAACAATGTTGGCACTGCACAGTTCACTAAAGATACTTTTTTGTTTGTCTCCTAGGACGTATACTACATCTCCTTCTTCAGGGTTGACGATGTCACATAACACTGATGAGATTTGGTCAAAGCTCACTTCACCTTCGTTCCACGAGAGTCCATGCACTTCATAAGTCAGTTTACGATTCTCGCTTTGCGACAGCCTGTCTAGTTCGGACCAGTCACATGGTGGTTTGAATATGTATTCATAGGTCCTCAATACATCACCGTCCTCGATGAACATTGCTGCAAGTTGCTTAACCACATACCCCTTTTGTGATGTGAGGCACTGAATGTTGCAGAGAAATAATGACATTTTTTTGTCAGTACTCACGATAACTGATGTGTGAAGCTGTGCTAGCTCTGCAAGGCTGATGTTAGTTCTACAGGTATGACTGCAAGGCTGCAGTGCTGATGTTGTCTCTAGGATGCTGAATGTCAGACTGGTTGTAACAACCCTTGGTGTCGTAGTACACACAAATTTACAATTCGTCTTCATCACTATCCCCCAAGCCACTATCCGTTCCTTCATCCACATCTTCGTTCACCTCTTGCGCTTCCTTTGCGGCCTCGATGCAGGTCATAACAGCATGATATAAATAGGTGATAAATACCTCTTCCTCAGGGAACTCAGTGAGAATGTTGAGGGTGGAGGATGTAAGGTGGTAATGTATATCATTAAAGTCCATACCTATGTAGCGACGTACTACATCCATTACAAATTCCTGAACATCGTCCATCGTAACACTGTTTAAATTACAATCGCAAACACTCTCCGCGTAAACACTGGTGGAAGCCATGATGATAGGAGCGTGGTTAGAAGCAGACTACCACGTTAGTGGAGCGATGCTGTGAGACCCCAGAACTCGCTCTAAATATCCTGCACAACACATTCCATTAGCCCGGGAATGTCACAAACAACATTTACAAATACCCTGAGTGGCTCTGTGTGTTTCCTCCTACCCGAACACGCGCTGTTGTGAAAGCCTCTTCCCAAGCACAGACGTCACTCCCGCAGCAGACAAAACAGGCGTATGCTACAGGAGCTAGAACAATTGAATAGCCAAATATATATTTAGACTACCCAACTTCATAAATGACATGAGACAATTCCTGTGCGATAATCATACTTTAAATAATGCAATGTATGTATAAACAATAATCATGACTAAGTACTTGAAAAAAAAATGTAAATGAGGTGTTATTCACCTTTAGCGCTTCTCGATTTCTGTATCTGCTACCCACGAATTAAACTGAGACGGGAAACCCCACCATTTCACAAAAGACAGGCCATTTCTTCGTTTGAGAACTTTTTCCACCAAATATGTGCCCGGATACATCGTAGGCTGGATCTCTTCAGCATAGAAGCCACCACGAATAGGCTTGTGGTCCAAGTCTTCGAGGTAGTAGGTCCTGGGTTCCGATTCACGAACATGTGTCACACGGAAAAGTTCAGAACTCCAATTCATCGTGAAACCTTTCTCAAAGACACCTTTCTGCTTGGAGATTCTCACAATGTCACCAACATTAGCTTTATGCTTGCGTGTATCTTTCTTCTTCGTGTTGGTGAATACAGTCCCAAGCAGACGATCATCCTTTACATCTTTAGGCTTCATTTTCGTGGTAGAATGCACTGTGGAATTATATTCACTTATAAGTTTCGACAAAAGATCCAACCATTTGTAATTACCATTAACTGTGAACTGACGCCACATCTTGGTGCGCAATGTTCTGTTAAACCTTTCTACTACAGAAGCTTTAACATTACTAAATGTGGAGTAGTGATTGATACCATGCTTTTTCATCAAAGCCTTGAAGGATGCATTGTAAAATTCCTTGCCAAGATCTGTCTGTAGGTGTGACGGTATGCGCCCATCACGCAGAATGTCTGCCATAGCCTTGGTTACATCGGCTGCATTCTTCGATTGTACAGGTCTGGCCCAGGCAAACTTGCTATACACATCGATGACTGTTAGCATGTACTTGAAGCCCTTGTTTATTCGTGAATATGGAATCATCTCAACAAGGTCTGCCTGAAATAAATCATTAAGACCATACACTATAACCTTACGACGTTTGTAGTTCCGTCTTGCAGGAGCATGAAGCTCTCGGGCAATCCCAGCTTTACTCATGATATGTAACCTGCTTCACGCAGTTCTTCCAGAATAGAGAGTATTTCGTTATCGTGACCACTATGTCCGGCTGATTGTGAAGCCAGTAACAAGCGAAGTCGAGAAACTAACTCGTTTGGATCATCCCAGTAAATATAGTCTCTTTTGCGCTTCAAATCAAATGTTTTTTGCACTAGTCCACTACCTTTCCGCTGCGACCCGATACCTCCAAACATGTGGTATATAATGCCGAATTTTGGATGTTCCAATGTCTTATACTGTCCAGTCAAAGCATTATTATTTTTAAAATATCCATTCGTGATTTCAAGTAAATGTCTATACTGTTTTAAGGCCATGTCGGAGTATACAGATGGATCTCGTGTGAATAGTAGTTCGTATAAGCCAGGTGCAGCCCGAAAAACTTCATCATTCACACGTACCTCACTTTTGGGGAGAAAGAATATTTCTGAATTTCCTATAAACCATCTGTTTTTGCGACGATATACTCCATATATGACATCATTTACTCTAGGGTTAAAATTACTTAGATATGTTTGTGCTTCATCGGTATTGGATTCATCTGATGTAGTAGGTTCAGAATTCTGATGTTTCCTATACCATAGATTCAGTGGTAAATCATCATCGCTGCTACTAGATGTAGCCTTAGGTTGAGGGTTTTTAAAAGTAGATTGTAAGGGTTCTTGTTTCACAATGGGCGCAGGTGCTACCTTTTCAAGTCGGGAAGTAATTGGTTGAAAAATAGCTTCATTGATTTCATTACGCTCTAGGCGAGCCCGTTTTGCTAATAAATATTTAGCACGTACATTCTTAATGACGTGGTCTAGCTTATCTGCCTGGAGCGACATAACTGAAGACAAACGAGATAACTGAAGTCTTATATAGCTCTAAACCCGAACCGATAAAAGTGAGGACAATCGCACTTGTGTACCCAGCTTTACATCCTACGATGTCTTAGGCTTAGTACGGGGAGCTATTGGTTTAGGAGTCGCAGGCTTCGGTAGAGCTATTGGTTTAGGAGCAGCAGGCTTCGAACCTGTATTGATGAGAGAAAGTAATTTATGTATATCATTCTTCATGCTATCGACAGTGCGAGCCATTTGTGTAAACCGCTGAGTGTTATCTATGCTACTTACACTTATTGTCTGGAAAGCATCTGTTAAGTTTGATGTTAGCACATCTTTAACACTAGTCAAAATCGATTCACGCAACTTTCCTTCAAATGAAAAGAGCTTATTTTCCAACACCGAAGTAAACATGTCACTTCATTTTATTAGCATTTCAGAAAGATTTTTATTCAGTTGATCCACAGAGTGCTGCTTATTCGTTTCCATAGTATGCAAGTAGTTGGTAAGCTCTAATTGTACACTTCTCATGTTAGTGAGTGAGCTATTGAGTCCAGTAAACCACTGCTTCAACTCATCCGAAATGGTTCTTAAGGCATGAGTAATCAATCCGGAAATACCGTCAACATAGTTTTTATTAACAGCATCATCAGGATCTTTAGGTGTAGCCACGCGTTTCAAACGTTTACCATCCGCACTGCATTGTCCATCATATGTAGGAATCAAACACGACTCATACTGACGTTTAAGACACCCACCACCAAACTTGGAGACGCTATTGTTCATTCTTCAATGATGCACAACTATGAAGTGGTCGAAACCGCAACGATATCGTCCTTTAAGTAGGGGACTGTCCTTTACAATCACCAGAAACCCATGCTCATGTTTCCAGCATAATGAGCACATATCTTTAAAAATATTAAATGTCATGTCTGTGTTTACATGATCATCATAAGCGTGACGTAAATTAAGTTCGTCCATGCGGAAAAGTACTATAAAATTCGCGTTATCGCGGAGCAAATGTTTGGGTATACAGCTATATGTCTGACACAGGTATATGCAGTCTACCTTGGCATGTCTGCCCATGGAAAAGTACTCTTTAATTATGCCTTGCTTCTCGCATGCAACATCGTCGAAAATAATCACCGAATTAGGCTTCGCTTCGTCAGGGGGCACCACATTGGTATTATCGTTAAATGGAAAATACTCCACTCCTTCCACCGAGCGTAGAACATTGGCTAAGCGCAAGTACTTTGGCTGTTGTAGTGATTTCGAGTATAGGTACACGTTTTCGAACCGAAGACCGTTTGGTTCCTCTAGTAAACTCAGTAGTACACACGTTTTTCCGCAGTTGGATGGGCCTGCGATTATGCATCGAACAGTTGAGGGTAATAAAGACCCATGTCGCGAATCACAAGCATCTACTTCATCATCATTAGTGATGCATACTGGTAACGACTCGCTCTGTGCTACGAGCTCCATGACACTGAGTGTAAACCTATAAAACAGGCATACTTATAAAGAATACTATCAGTTCGTTGTTATGACTCGAGCAAGAAGGAGGGTACAGAAAGGTGGAGGGTTAATAAATTCTGTTATTAACAAGCTACCAATTGAATTACACCTGCCAGGATATCAATACTGTGGTCCAGGGACGAAATTATCGAAACGACTAGCACGTGGTGACTCAGGCATAAATTCTCTAGACAAAGCATGCAAGCAGCATGATATTAGCTATTCGCAAAGCAATAATCTAAGTGACAGACACATAGCAGATGGTATATTAGCAGACACAGCTGCGCAAATTGCAAAGAATTCAGGGACGAAATTCGGGGAGAAAGTTGCGGCTTGGGGTGTAAATAAAATCATGCGTGTTAAACGTAAACTTGGATCGGGCATAAGACACAAACCTATGAAGAAAAAACAGAATAGGAAAGCACCCATAAAGAAGGGTGGACTGTTGCCCTTTATTTTCCCAGCATTGGCTGCGCTAGGTAGTTTGATTGGTGGAGCTGCAGGCATAGCCAAATCTGTTAACACTGCTAAGAACCAGGTGAAATTGCTAAGTCAAAATGCTCAGCATAATGCTAAAATGCAGGCACTAGCACACATTTCAAAAAACGGGTCCGGCCTCTTCTTGCAACCTTACCCAGTGATGGGAGGAGGAGGAAGGCAGAAACCAAGAAGCAAGAAGAAGGGAAACAAGAAACAATAATAAATAACTTACCGAAACGACCTCTTACCAATGTAGACTTAAAGATAGCAATAAAAAAATTAAAAATTCCCTACTTTAGAGATGTGTTTATGAGGAACAACCTACCAAGAAAACCATGGCATAACGAATGTGCTATTATTAATTTAGATTCCTCTGAAGGCCCTGGAAGTCATTGGGTTTCCTTTAGCAAGAAGGGTCTGAATGTTACATATTACGATAGTTTTGGAGATTTACCTCCACCCCTGGAACTAAGACAATATTTGAATCCATCAAATATAACCTACAACTATACTAGGCAGCAGAGAATAAACTCATGGAACTGTGGTCATTTATGCATACAGTTTCTGCTCTCTGTATATAAGAAACACAAGTGAGAGTTTAGGCTCACAGTTCAAAAACGAGGGAAAGTGGCACCACATAGAGAGACGTAATCGTATAACCTGAAATGTCGATTACGTTAATACTAACGGGAAACAGTTCGGAACTATGTTCCACACACTTTCCTCCATTGGAACTTAGTGGTGGAGAGTGGGAAATGGCTCTTGTCGACTTTCACAGCTATAATAGCATTCCTAATGTACATGAAACAAACCATTATTTTCGTTATATCTTAAAGGGTGAAGAGCAGTCCCACGAGCTGATTCTACCAACAGGCAGTTATGAAATTGCGGACATTGAGATGTATGTGAAACAAAAGCTACCAGCTAACATCATCTTCACACTAAGAGGCAACCCCAACACACTACAGTGTGCAATGTATAGTGATGCAGCAATAGATTTTCGTGCAAATGATACTCTACGAAGCATGCTTGGCTTTGAAGCTGGAATCTACAAGGAAGGAATAGTACATGAATCAACACTGGCTGTGAATATCCATCCAGTGAACGTCATACGTATTACAACCAATATCGTCGGCAACAGTTTTCTCAACGGAAAGGTAAACAGCACGCTACATGAGTTTGCTCCACTTGTACCACCCGGATATAAAATAACGGAACTACCAAAAAGTCTCATTTATACTCCAGTCACCGTCAAGAGAATACAGGAACTGATTGTGCGGGTTGTTGACCAGGACGGTTACCTAATTAACTTTCGAAACGAACAAATCACTTTACGTCTACATCTGAGGAAATATGGGCGTGAAATACTTTAATCTGTATAAAGGTAGGGGAGTGACGAAACCTAGAGTCAGTGGATCACGAGACCTCAAGCGACTAACACGTGTAAACGTACGCTTACTTAAGAATTTGGGGTATAAAGTTAATCAAAATGGCCGATAGTATTTTAGAAATTGAACAGCCGATACAATACGATGATGACATTACCAAAAGTGAATACCATTCTTATAGGCCATTCCTACATGGTCCCTATGAAGCAAGCTCTGAGGTAAGAATTTCAATACAAAATGCTGATATCTACACTCTAATCTCCAAGAGCATTCTACGCATACGTGGCACTTTCACCAAGGCAGATGGTACAGCACCGGATAATGCAAAAATTATAAACAATGGAATAATGCATATGATGAGTCGGATAGCATATGAGCTGAATGGTGTTCAGATTGATGAGTGTCGAGATGTGGGGACTGTATCTACCGTGAAAAACTACTTGTCACGCACAAGTGATGAAAATGGACTTAGTGAAATGTCAGGGTGGAGTCTCGAAGAGAACTACAGCCTTCCTGTTACTGCAGCTGGACAGTTTGAGATTTGTGTGCCACTAAACCATCTGCTCGGATTCGCAGAAGACTATAAGCATATTATCATAAATGCAAAGCAAGAGCTAGTGATAGTATTGGCAAATACATTTACTAATGCCATTGTAGATGTAAGTGTCCAACCACAACAAGTGTCACTAACTCTAAATAGCTTCGAATGGCTTGTTCCACAGATCACTGTTTCACCATCCCAAAGAACACGGCTTCTTCGACTGGTGGAGAAGGGAAAAAATATCGACCTAGCTTTTAGATCGTGGAGCATAGAATCATATCCTAGTTTACCACATGCTCAAACAATTTCTTGGAATGTGAAATCGAGTTTTTCCACAGAGAAGCCACGGTATATAATCGTAGCATTTCAAACTGCTAGACATAACACCATTAATGCTGATAAATCGAGATTTGATCACTGCGACGTAAAGAATATCAAAGTATACCTCAACTCAGAAAGCTACCCCTACATTGATTTAGAAAACAATTTCACTAATGGGTATTACTTACTTGCATATAACATGTATGCAAACTTCCAGTCGAGTTTCTATGGACGGCAATGTGCACCGCTTTTGACTCCTCAAAGTTTCAAAGACAGAGCAACTCTGTTTATGTTTGATGTATCTCGCCAGGATGAAAGGATTGCTTCAAATGTAATAGATTGCAAAATTGAAGTTACAACTTCAAGGAACATCCCTGCTTTAACTCAAGCCTTTGCGATTATACTACATGATAGACTTGTATCGTATAACCCAAGAGACAAAACTGTTAAAATACTGACCTAGAAAGGATATTGGCTTAGTCTCGTCTCGACCGCCATGACGAAATGTGTAAACCTCCAAGGCTTCTCTAGTCAGTATGGGTTTATTATCAAGGAACTTAGCATTGCAGATGAAGAAGGAAATGTAATAACACGTAACTTTCAACCTCCATTTAAATGGCGATATCTCACCAGGAAGCATCAAAAAACAAATGCTTGGCTCACTAGAAATTTTCATGGTTTACATTGGGAACACGGACTCTTTCCTTATGCTTCAATACCCAACATATTGACAAGTCATCTGACCGGACCTGTATTGGTTGTAGGAATAGAGCAGAAACGGTGGCTGGCTAGCTATTGTAAGCATAATGTGCTAATATTAGATGTACAAGCAGAATATGACTGTCCATCATTGAAAGAAATAAATAAATTGTACACGTGCAATAATACATGTCCAGGTCCGATCTCAAGACACAATGCAAGCATGCTTAGGGCTTGGATGGTTGATCACCGCGTTGGAATGTTGGAGGGCGTCAGCAAGGCGGTGGGGACAACAACGGAAGCAACGGTACATGTGACTGGACTGGAGGGGGGTCCTAACGGTATAAATTGACATCAACACCCTAGACACAGCAGTCAACTCATAGTCGAGTGGGTATAGTGCTGCTGCTACAAATTCAAGCAAATGCCGTTCGATCCGTCTGCAAAGTATGCGGAAGTAACGCCGGGATTTCGCCGTGTGAACTACATCACCGAGGATGGATACTTTCAACTAGAGGTCTGCAACTTCGGTCATCACTGGACCAGTGATTGTGACGAGGAGGCTCCGGACATCATCGAGACATCCTGCAACAAGGTAGATTGTGTCGTCCATTATCTAAGACCTGACAGTACATTCCCTACAACATTAGAAGCGCTTAAGGCTGCATCAGCGACTGAAACTATAAGCTCGGAACCAGACTATTCCTCAGTAAGGTGCGAGTTGCGGCGCAACACCGATCCGGAGGCAGTTATTAGTTGGAAGGAACAGTGTGACGGGTTTATTCACAACACCACCTACGTTAACCATCATTGGTACACATCCTGCAGCTTTCTACTGTGTAGACTCTACCGCTTCACACCCTTCAGTTAAATTTGTAAGCTAAGAAGCAATTTGAAGGTTCGTGCGGTTGTTATTATGTCTTCACGCCATGACAATGATTTCAACAGCTTGTGGCGGAATACGTGTGAATGTATTAGGACCATACCCTTAGAGGACATACCAAGTGAAGCAGAGGATGAGGAAACATTTCTACACAATTGGTTTGAAATCGAGTACTGCAGACAACATGGGCGACGCTGGTCACGTGAAGAGCCGTGGGGACGATCCCCTGAGCGTGATCGTTCGCCAATAGAGTCCGCACATCAAGTTTTTAGAGATGTACCTACAATTCAACCTGCTCGTGAACCAATGTTACCACCAATCATCGCTGTCGAACCACTGCCAATTGCATCTCGTCAATCACCTCCTACATCAATCAAAGAGAGACCGTCACCTCCATCAATTGTGGGGAGACCAGCACGGACATCGCATCTCATGCTAGGAGCAAATCTAACGTCTAACTTTATAAACGTAAGTGAATCAGCAATTAACATCTCATAGAGTATAGTATACAACTGAAAACAATTTTAACAATGGACTGTTCTAATAAATGCTCTACTCTATGGAATTGCATAACAGACATATTTATCCAAGTGATACATATATTTTTAAATACGACCCTCGCCTCGTGCGATGGCAGTCGAGCTGAAACTGTGGTGGTGTAAGGACCTACAGCAGAAGTAGTTAACCAAGATGTCTAACTTTCAACCGAACATGATATACTCCAGTGTAACGCCCGGTCTAGGTACTGTTGATTACAGTGAGTCTATCGACGGGGTTTTAAAACATTTTTCGGAGAGATGTGACGCTGTGTTTCACGTGAAACAGGTTTTAAACCCAGGACCTCAAGATACACCTCTAGAAGTTATCAACTGTCTGGGCTATGGACATTGTAGTGTGAATATGATGAGAGACGATACAGTTCTCCCTGCAACACCTGAAGAGGTTTTCGCACATGCATTCAACCTACCAGCTATTCGGTCACCACCAGCATCTGCATGTGGCCAGACTTCGCCAGTACAGACATCAACTGCCTGTACCCAGATGGGTGCTACATCGCCAGCACCTACTACATCAGTAGCAGTCCAGCCTAAACACCGGCGTCAGCTTCGCCTTCCTACATCTCGCAAGAGTCGAACCCGAGATCTCAGTCATCTAGGTCCGATCAGTGAAGACACCACTCAAGTATGTTCCACAGAAAACACTAGTGATGAAAGAACTGTTGAGATTGCCCGTGTAGCTGTACGTTCATTACTTCTGGAACTATTGAGCAAAGTATAATGTTATTTATATCAATTTTCTCTTTAATATGTATTTCAGAGTTTATTATACTCTATGTAACTTGTAGTTATGCTTAATATTTAGGTATTGGGTCTCGAGTTAATGTTGCCTTTGTCACTATGATGTGTAGTGTGTGAATATTATGTGATTTTATTACTCGTTATTTACTTCTTTTAAATCATCGATTGTTCTTACCCCTTGCTGTTTGTAATATGATTTAAATAAATATGTGTTTAACATTTACGTTGTTTGCTTTAATTTCAAAACATTTAATTGCCGCTATTATTGAATTGTAACTATAAGTTATTAGTCTCCTCAGCTAGAGTGATTGCTTTAATACATAAATTCTAACACTAACTTCGAGATGTCTTCCGCCACTACGAGAAGAGAGAGAGACTCTACACAACACCAATATTTTATAAATACTCTATCATATTTAATAAACATACATTAATAAATAATAATAATATGGCTACAGGTTCCAAACTTATCTCGACTGGTTACACATTGCATAACACTTGTAGGTTTTTAAATTCAAACTTGGCACCATCCGGCGACAATACCTTGAATTAAAGATGGCCGACAGTGGTGCCATCCGGTAGCGACTTTATGAATTAAAGATGGCGATGGTGGCGCGCTCCGGCTGTAACTTTAGGAATTAAAGATGGCGACGGTGGCACACTCTGGTAGCAACACTAGGAACTAAAGATGGCGATGGTGGCGTCATCTGGTATCGATTGTATGAACTAAAATATGGCGACGGTGGCGCCATCTACCAGCCAACTTGAGAACCAAGATGGCGGCGCCTCTGGCAACTAATTTTTGAATTTGGCGCGCGATACTAGCGACATCTACCAGCCAACTTGAGAACCAAGATGGCGGCGCCTCTGGCAACTAATTTTTGAATTTGGCGCGCGATACTAGCGACATCTACCAGCCAACTTGAGAACCAAGATGGCGGCGCCTCTGGCAACTAATTTTTGAATTTGGCGCCATCTGGTAGTCTGTGCTGGAATTAAAGATGGCGATGGTATAATAATAATTTGAATTTCATGCATTTGGGAAGGCAAAGACACCCTCCCCCCTTTTATTATAAAACTTGACGTCAGTACGTGGCATATATAGATTATTTATTCCACCATATCCCAATTGGTCTCGTGGTCTAGTGGTCAAGGTGTCCGCCTCGTAACCACGACATCCCGGACGTTTTCACGTCCCATGGATCGAATCCCAGCCTCGGCACTGAAATTATTTTAGTTAAAGAAAAAAAAAAAAATAATCCCTGCTGCTATCTGGTGGCGACCAACAGAACTATATGACGTCGCAAGATGGCTGCCTCCAGCAGACGGAAACAAGATGGCGGCCACCAGCAGACGAAAACAAGATGGCGGTTGATGTTTACATCGAATTTCAAAGTTCGAAAAAAAAATTCAAATCCAAGATGGCGCCCGTGACACAAAGTGCAACGGTGACGTCATGATTCGAAGTTGGTGGAAATTTCTAGAAATACAAAATGGCGGATGGATTAGCATGGATTGGCATACAGATTAGCATGGATTAGCATAGATTAGCATAGATTGGCATGGATTAGCATAGATTAGCATACGGATTGGCATAGATTGGCATAGATTAGCATAGATTAGCATAGATTGACAAGGTCAAGGTCAAAGGTCATGATGACGTCATCCAAGATGGCGGGCTCCTGGCTCCTGCGCCTGTGCTTGAACCCCCCATTTCCAACTACTGGTACCAAAAATAATTTACACTTATAAAGTGAACATAATATGTCTATACGTCCATTTTAAATTTTCAGTCACACTATCCACATAAAAATAAATTACACTTATATGGTTAATTGCATAACTTATTAACTCATTTCCTCACAAGTACTGAAATGGATTATAGATAATTGAATTAAAATAAAATATATATGGTAGCGTCAATCGTTATCCCTCACGAAAACTGAGTAGTAGACAAACACAAGCAGCATTACCTGACTTCCGTATCATCATTGCTGCGGCATTTATAGCATACTCCGTTACGTAACCACCCCCCCCCCCCCCCCTCGTAGAATAAGTCCAGTCAATAACCCATTCGATCGCTAGTAGTAAATGCGTTGGAGTAGCGTCGCCACTGACGCACTCTCTTCCTCTATTAGTTCTCCCATCACTTACATATTCCAGTCCTCGCCCGGTCCCCCACCCCCCTCCCGTTCTTAACTATCCCCGTGATGCGATCGAAATTTTCATATCGCGCAGCAAAAAAGTTTTTCTTCAAAAAAATGGTTTATGTCAAGTGTTTTCGATTGATGCTGGAACGAACTGACAAAATTGTAAAAAACATTTAATTTTTTTCTTTTAATAGTGTAAATAAAGATACATTTTTTTCATTATTTCATATAATTTACTGCTTTTTTTCTTTCAACAGTTTTATATTAGTAAAGATTATAAACGTGAAATGTATTATTTCAAGCTATGCATTGGAATCGTACTTCTTAATATGGCGTAATGATACTATATGAACTACTGTTATGACGTTGGACGAAGTTTCCCTTCCCCTCTGCTTCCCTTTCCCATCTGCCGTTTTCAGCCATTCCTCCCCGCATCGTTACCTGTTTACCCCTTCTTTTCTGTATTGGCGCTTGCGCATTGCTTTGTGAGTTCCTGCTTAAATATCCCTGCAGATGTTTTGCTCGTTCTCATTTATTATTTTCTTTTCAGACTGTAATCATTTGTTAGATTTAGGTCTCTGCGTTGTAAATTACTTTAAAATCAGTATACTTTTAAATGTAAGGCATGATAGGTTGATGGGACACACCATGAAACTGATCTCCTATAAACAGGTTGGCTCTGTCATAGTTAACGTACGTAAGGTTTATCGTACCGTATCGTGTACGCTATTCCGGCCTCCCCTGTTTGCGTGTTTTAAGAATTTATTTTGCATCGGGTATGGTTAACTTCCTAAATATACTGAAAGTTGTTAATTTTTTTGTGGTACTTTCTTGTTCGAGTTCGTGACAAAAATTTAATGTTAAGATTTCTGAACTCTCGTTCATGTTTAACGTTTTTTTTTCTGTAACTAATGCGTATTAGAGTGAAGTATGCGTTTGACTGGGATGTCAGTAATGTCAAAGCGCAAAGTTAGGTTCACGTTTTGATTGCATTATGTCCCGATGTTTAGCTATGACGCGTCAGCTGATCCTTGTATGGAATATTTTCTACTACTATGTGATATAATTTTATTGGATGTATGTTCTGGTGTACTCCACTGCTTTTGTAGGCCCGTGGTAGGATCAAGTTTGCAAGCAAGCTATTTTATTATGATGAAACATATAATTTTTAATGGTTTAAAATTAATAATGTACCTGTTATCTTAGACGTGATTGGTAAAAGGTTAAATATTATTTCTGTGCTATTTTATAAACTTTTATCTAATTCCAATTAATGTTGGACGAAATGTGTATGTCGTTACATATGTATGATATTTCAAACTTATATCGTATACATAATAAATGTTTGTATCCTGAGATCGCATTGCGTGAAAATTAAATAATTTTAAAATGTTAAAACTCCACGTGTTTCACTTTGAAAGTTAACACAACTTTAAAATATATTATTCCACCATTGAGCTATGACTCAAAGGTTTTGGGTTCGAATGAGTAGGTCCACTTTAAACTATCATCTTTATGAGTATAATGATTACTAGTCTATTTTTTGATGACCTCTCTCATATTCAATAAAATACGTGGTAATGTTAGATGCAGAATTTCTCCATTTCTTATTTACATAATTTTCTTTGGAATCAATATCCCTGGTATTTATGGACATTTGGTGCAGTGATAAGAATCTAATTATGTGGCTGCGTGATTCGTAATAACAGAATTAGGACTTAAACTACTTTACTGCGATTTGTTTTGTTGATACACTAGTAGTATATATTGGCCGGTCCGAGATCAGGCCACAGGCGGTGGAGCCGAGAGCCGGCTCCGCCATCTTGGATTTGTGACGTCACGGCGGCAAAAATTCCTCAAAATTCCTCAAAAATGACTCAAAATAACTCAAAATTTCCCGTTTTAAGAAAAAAATTCCCGTTTTCGAGGGAAAAATTCCCGTTTCGAGGGAAAATTTCCCGTTTTAGTCCTTAAAAATCCCAGCGGCTAGAAATGTCCTGATAGAGGCTTAAGCATCCTTAACTCAAGCCTCAGTTAAGCCTCTATCAGGATGTGACCTTGACCTTTGACCTTGACCCCGACAGCCATCTTGGATCCACCATCTTGGATGATGTCATTTCGTTTTCTCGAACATTCCGGCATTGTGTTATCCGCCATTTTGAATTATGACGTCACCGTTGCAATTTCCGTTATGGCCGCCATCTTTAAATTTATTATCCGATTTTAATGAAAAAAATTTAAAAATTATAAAAAAATTAAATAATAAAATTTTTAATAAAATATTTAAAAAACAAACATTTACGACACGGAGCTCGGAGTCCTCGGTTCAAACCCGACGAGTGCAAAAAAAATAAAAATGGCGACCGATCCTTCCCCGCGCGGTGGTTGCAGGCATACTGACTCCCTCCTTTTTTTTCAAAGCATATATATATCGTCAGGTAGTATGACGTCATGTCCGCCATCTTGTCCTCGTCTGCTGGAAGCCATCATCAGTGTATCGTCGGTGAGAGTGCGCTGATTCCATGTTAGTTTAGTTCTTATCCGCTAGAGTGCAGTAATCATTTATTATTGCTGTGACACCCAACATCTTGTCATTTGGCCGCCATCTTGAAAATCCATAATTATTTAGCTAGAAATTCGGGAAAAATTCCAAAATTCATTAAATAAACTTGTAATCTATATACTGATCGATTAGGTCGACTAAGGTCCTTGGTACGATCTAGGACGATGCAAAAAAATTAAATATAACATCAATTTAACATAATAGTAACAGGTTCGAGGAATTAAACACCACAAGTTCTTTTACAAACATAATATTTATTACATAATTTCTATTCTACTACAGGATCATTTGCGAAAGCCAGCAATCTTATAATCATTTAGTTCCGCAGCGGTGTGAAATGACTAATTCTTAGCTCCAATCGGTTTATACTAGACAGAGTCCAGCCAGAACCTTTACAGACATAGTTCACCTCTTCTTGACAGATTTTCTGGATACTGTTTTTAACAGTTTGCTTCACATCGTTAGAACTGTAAATTACTGCAGCCGATGTCTTGAATGCACACTTCTTCACTTTGTCATCGAACGGATATGGCTTTCCATATATACAGTCCAACCACAAGTTATATTTCAAAGGTCCGTTTGTTGCTACATCATCAGTAAGCTGATTGATTATGTCCTCTCTGATATCATCAAGAAAATTACAAATATCTTTCGACTCACCTAACGTATTTAAATAATAGTAGTACTTCAATGTTCCACGAAATGCAGACTGCGCCAAGTAGAAGCCATTATCGTTCACTTGTAATGCACCGAACACAGTCTTAGGTTTATTTTCCTGTTCAGACGTCATACCAATCGGTTGCTGCACATCGGTTTTCTTGCTTGTACGCTCACGATCCTTCAACCTAAACCGAGGAGTCGAAATTTCTGCAGGTAGTTCAGCAGTAGGCACACGGACTTCACCTTTACAGTTTTTCGCATGACGTCGCAAATTATCAATTCTAGTAAACCATTCATGACACTCATCACATCGAAACTTCATGCGAGATGGATTCTTCGTGCATTTGCTCCGCTCATGTCTTCGTGCATCATGAGCAAATGCGAACGACGTATCACAGTAGCTGCAAGGATACCGTGGTGATGAAGACGAACCTTTCAGACCCGATCCAGATACTGACGTTGCCGCAGTTGCACCATCTCCAGGCATACTCTTATGAACATCAATGCATCGTTGTTGCACCGAAACCTTTACTTTCTGCCGAACAGCAGGACCTTTGCATGCCTTCATGTGCGTTTTCATATTATCTTTTCTGGCAAACTGCTTATGACATTTCTCACAAACAAACATTTTACGATATAAGTTCTTGGCACATTCTCTATTCTCATGTCGTCGAGCATTGCTGTTGTTTGAGAAAATCTTGTCGCAGTAACAGCACCGATGTTCGTTAGTTGTTGTCGATTCGGCATCCATTGAAGTCTCCATTGATGGCGAACCAGCGTTCGCCGAGTTTCCCTGTGCAGCCAGCACTAGCGGCATTAAAGACTCTTCTGCTGGCGATACCACGTCTGTTGAAGTCTCCTCCAGTGTTGACATCGATGTTGCCAACGGGATCTGCTCCACCATCGTCGACGCTGACGTCAAGGTTCCCGCAGTCGATGGTACAACCTCCATCGAGTTCGTCGTTAAAGTCGGTAAAGATGCCATCGAGTTCTCAAGAACAGTTAATTACGTGATTAATGCACCAGAAGAAACAAACTAGGAGATCCTTACACCGACGACGTCTTAACAAACTGAGCGACCTGCTGTCTAGGACTCACTTATATACATGCACCGTATGGAATAATACGCTAGTCAAATCAAGAACCATTTACAATAATACTCGAGTCAAAACAACATTAAAAATAAAAGGACCATCAACGAAAAGACAGCACATTTGGAAGCACCGACAACGAAAAGGCAGCACAATTGGAAGCACCGACAACGAAAAGGCAGCACATTTGGAAGCACCGACAACGAAAAGGCAGCACATTTGGAAGCACCGACAACGAAAAGGCAGCACATTTGGAAGCACCGACAACGAAAAGGCAGCTCATTTGGAAGCACCGACAACGAAACGGCAGCACATTTTGGATGCACCATCGAATAAGTAAGCACCGACAACGAAAAGGCAGCACATTTGGAAGCACCGACAACGTAAAGGCAGCACATTTGGAAGCACCGACAACGTAAAGGCAGCACATTTGGAAGCACCGACAACGTAAAGGCAGCACATTTGGAAGCACCGACAACGTAAAGGCAGCACATATGGAAGCACCGACAACGTAAAGGCAGCAACTTTGGAAGCACCGACAACGAAAAGGCAGCACATTTGGAAGCACCGACAACGAAAAGGCAGCACATTTGGAAGCACCGAAAACGAAAAGGCAGCACATTTGGAAGCACCGACAACGAAAAGGCAGCACATTTGGAAGCACCGACAACGAAAAGGCAGCACATTTGGAAGCACCGACAACGAAAAGGCAGCACATTTGGAAGCACCGACATCGAAAAGGCAGCACATTTGGAAGCACCGACAACGAAAAGGCAGCACATTTTGAATGCATCATCGAATAAGGAAGCACATTTGGAAGCTCCATCAACTTAAAAATGCAAAAAGGAAGCACAAGTTACGAGATCTAAGTCTTAGTAAGAAATCATAATACAAGAAATAAACACATTACATTATATTCTTATAATTTAAATTATTTATTTTATTGCTTTACATTTTACAAATGCAAGTAAAACAAGTCATTATTGTATGTAGCCAGCATTCCTCAGTTCCTTGAGTATGAAGGATATTTCTTTGATGCACGAATAGTTTCCTGCACAAAGCGAACCATGTAGAAGTCTTAGCCGGTCAACCAATATGTTTGGATCTTTCCATGATGTGTAATCATTATCTTCTACCACCATCTTCCTTGCACCTTTATAATAAATATTATGATCTCTGGTGTCTTCCGTTTTACCACCAACCTCAGGGTAACTGTCATGTTTGAGACGGTGATAATCACAAGCTTGATCAGATTTATATAATAAATCACGTCGTTTCCATCGTTTCGGTCTCAGGACACCGCCACATTCTTCGATCTTGGCAGCTTTAGGTGCTTCATCATAGTCTATGTCTTTGTCAACAGCCTCAGAGTCACTGTAACAATCACCGTAGAAGGAATCGTCTTCACCCAATTTACCGTAATAATTCGATGTTGATGATGTTGAAGTGTCTTCATCGTCTTCATGCTTCCTTTTTAGGAGTCTATCATTTTTACAAAGTAGGAAAGATCTACTTGAATTCGGCTGGAATATATTCTCACTTTTCACGTTAAGGATTCTTCCATTGTCTTCATTCTTCCGTAAATCATCAACCTTCTTTAATTTAAGTTCTTTGTCGAGACAGTTTATGCTAGCTTGTAAACTTATCATTGTTGAGCAAAGATAGAGTTCTTGTACAAGCCAGAAATTTATGTATTTTTTTTTATTTTTTAATTTTTTTATTAATTTATTTTTATTTTTAAATATTTTTTCTTGTAATTTTATGATATCAAAGAAAACATGTGGTGGTTTTCTCTGTGTGCTTCCGATTAATCTGGTCAATATTATGATGGTTTTCTCCGTGTGCTTCCGATTATTATTAATATTATGGTGGTTTTCTCAGTGTGCTCCTGATTATTCTTGACAATATTTTGATGGTTTTTCCCGTGTTCTTGCAATCATTCCTGTGGTTTCTTTAAGTGTTTCTGACTATTCTGAGAAACCACTCTCTGCATGGATTTTTTTTGGTCTAATGAAACATGTCATTTTATTTGGAGTTACATTTAATTCGATAATTTCTGCTACTAAATCAAAACTTGCAATATTTTTATCAGGTGGAATTAACAAATATCATTACTCAGTCAAATTAATATTACGCCATGAGACATCTGTGGAGCACCAACATGCAAGACGAACTTCCTTTTCCTTGGAGTCTAGCGAAGCCATCCTTCTTTGGCGATCGTTAGTGAGCATCCCGCATCCCGCATAAAAGAACTAAATATTATTTACCTGCAAGCAACATGTGGTGACATCTGTTGTTGAAAAGCAGAACTACATGCATAAAGTACTTTTGCATGAGAAAGATATTAATTCTCGCTGATGAAATATGAAAAAATTTCTATTTAAGTATTGAATCTAATTTAAATACTCAATTGGTATCTGGCATTAGTCTCAGTAACTAATATGAATTCCGATTTGGGATCTGACGCTGTATCGAAAGAACATAGGTGTAAGTTTTGCAGTAAAGAGTTTATCTTGAGAAAGAATAAAAGACAACACGAGAAGAATGACTGTGTTAAAAATCCACTGCGCAATATGATAAGTTGTTTTAGATGTAGCAAGTCGTTTACGCGGAGAGAGAGCCTAAAAAGACATGGCAGAACTTGTAGCGCCAAGCCTGCGTACAGGCTAGAGGACAACGATGAATCTACTAGCCTAAGGAAGAGTGTTAAGACAATAATATTCTTGGCTCTTCCGATCTCGACAAAGAACATAAATTGAAGAAGGTTGATGATTTACGGAAGAATGAAGACAATGGAAGAATCCTTAACGTGAAAAGTGAGAATATATTCCAGCCGAATTCAAGTAGATCTTTCCTACTTTGTAAAAATGATGGACTCCTAAAAAGGAAGCATGAAGACGATGAAGACACTTCAACATCATCAACATCGAATTATTACGGTAAATTGGGTGAAGACGATTCCTTCTACGGTGATTGTTACAGTGACTCTGAGGCTGTTGACAAAGACATAGACTATGATGAAGCACCTAAAGCTGCAAAGATCGAAGAAGGTGGCGGTGTCCTGAGACCGAAACGATGGAAACGACGTGATATAATAAATAAATCTGATCAAGCTTGTGATGATCACCGTCTCAAACATAAAAGTTACCCTAAAGGTTGGTGGTAAAACGGAAGACACCAGAGATCATAATATTTATTATAAAGGTGCAAGGAAGATGGTGGTAGAAGAGAATGATTACACATCATGAAAAAATCCAAACATATTGGTTGACCGACTAAGACTTCTACATGGTTCGCTTTGTGCAGGAAACTATTCGTGCATCAAAGAAATATCCTTCATACTCAAGGAACTGAGTAATGCTGGCTACATACAATAATGACTTGTTTTACTTGCATTTGTAAAATGTAAAGCAATAAAATAAATAATTTAAATTATAAGAATGTAATGTTTTTATTTCTTGTATTATGATTTCTTACTAAGACTTAGATCTCGTAACTTGTGCTTCCTTTTTGCCTTTTTAAATTGATGGAGCTTCCAAATGTGCTCCTTATTCGATGATGCATCCAAAATGTGCTGCCTTTTCGTTGGCGGTACTTCCAAATGTGCTGCCTTTTCGTTGTCGGTGCTTCCAAATGTGCTGCCTTTTCGTTGTCGGTGCTTCCAAATGTGCTGCCTCTTCGTTGTCAATGCTTCCAAATGTGTTGCCTTTACGTTGTCGGTGCTTCCAAATGTGCTGCCTTTTCGTTGTCGGTGCTTCCAAATGTGCTGCCTTTTCGTTGTCGGTGCTTCCAAATGTGCTGCCTTTTCGTTGTCGGTGCTTCCAAATGTGTTGCCTTTACGTTGTCGGTGCTTCCAAATGTGCTGCCTTTTCGTTGTTGGTGCTTCCAAATGTGCTGCCTTTTCGTTGTCGGTGCTTCCAAATGTGCTGCCTTTTCGTTGTCGGTGCTTCCAAATGTGCTGCCTTTACGTTGTCGGTGCTTCCAAATGTGTTGCCTTTACGTTGTTGGTGCTTCCAAATGTGCTGCTTTTACGTTGTCGGTGCTTCCAAATGTGCTGCCTTTACGTTGTCGGTGCTTCCACATGTGCTTCCTTTACGTTGTCGGTGCTTCCAAATGTGCTGCCTTTTTGTTGTCGGTGCTTCCTTATTCGATGGTGCATCCAAAATGTGCTGCCTTTTCGTTGTCGGTGCTTCCAAATGTGCTGCCTTTTCGTTGTCGGTGCTTCCAAATGTGCTGCCTTTTCGTTGTTGGTGCTTCGAAATGTGCTGCCTTTTCGTTGTCGGTGCTTCCAAATGTGCTCCCTTTTCGTTGTCGGTGCTTCCAAATGTGCTGCCTTTACGTTGTCGGTGCTTCCATATGTGCTGCCTTTACGTTGTCGGTGCTTCCAAATGTGCTGCCTTTACGTTGTCGGTGCTTCCAAATGTGCTGCCTTTACGTTGTCGGTGCTTCCAAATGTGCTGCCTTTACGTTGTCGGTGCTTCCAAATGTGCTGCCTTTTCGTTGTCGGTGCTTCCAAATGTGCTGCCTTTTCGTTGTCGGTGCTTCCAAATGTGCTGCCTTTTCGTTGTCGGTGCTTCCAAATGTGCTGCCTTTTCGTTGTCGGTGCTTCCAAATGTGCTGCCTTTTCGTTGTCGGTGCTTACTTATTCGATGGTGCATCCAAAATGTGCTGCCTTTTCGTTGTCGGTGCTTCCAAATGTGCTCCCTTTTCGTTGTCGGTGCTTCCAAATGTGCTGCCTTTACGTTGTCGGTGCTTCCATATGTGCTGCCTTTACGTTGTCGGTGCTTCCAAATGTGCTGCCTTTTCGTTGTCGGTGCTTCCAAATGTGCTGCCTTTTCGTTGTCGGTGCTTCCAAATGTGCTGCCTTTTCGTTGTCGGTGCTTCCAAATGTGCTGCCTTTACGTTGTCGGTGCTTCCAAATGTGCTGCCTTTTCGTTGTCGGTGCTTACTTATTCGATGGTGCATCCAAAATGTGCTGCCTTTTCGTTGTCGGTGCTTCCAAATGTGCTGCCTTTTCGTTGTCGGTGCTTCCAAATGTGCTGCCTTTTCGTTGTCGGTGCTTCCAAATGTGCTGCCTTTTCGTTGTCGGTGCTTCCAAATGTGCTGCCTTTTCGTTGTCGGTGCTTCCAAATGTGCTGCCTTTTCGTTGTCGGTGCTTCCAAATGTGCTGCCTTTTCGTTGTCGGTGCTTCCAAATGTGCTGCCTTTTCGTTGATGGTCCTTCTATTTTTAATGTTGTTTTGACTCGAGTATTATTGTAAATGGTTCTTGATTTGACTAGCGTATTATTCCATACGGTGCATGTATATAAGTGAGTCCTAGACAGCAGGTCGCTCAGTTTGTTAAGACGTCGTCGGTGTAAGGATCTCCTAGTTTGTTTCTTCTGGTGCATTAATCACGTAATTAACTGTTCTTGAGAACTCGATGGCATCTTTACCGACTTTAACGACGAACTCGATGGAGATTGTACCATCGACTGCGGGAACCTTGACGTCAGCGTCGACGATGGTGGAGCAGATCCCGTTGGCAACATCGATGTCAACACTGGAGGAGACTTCAACAGACGTGGTATCGCCAGCAGAAGAGTCTTTAATGCCGCTAGTGCTGGCTGCACAGGAAAACTCGGCGAACGCTGGTTCGCCATCAATGGAGACTTCAATGGATGCCGAATCGACAACAACTAACGAACATCGGTGCTGTTACTGCGACAAGATTTTCTCAAATAACAGCAATGCTCGACGACATGAGAATAGAGAATGTGCCAAGAACCTATATCGTAAAATGTTTGTTTGTGAGAAATGTCATAAGCAGTTTGCCAGAAAAGATAATATGAAAACGCACATGAAGGCATGCAAAGGTCCTGCTGTTCGGCAGAAAGTAAAGGTTTCGGTGCAACAACGATGCATTGATGTTCATAAGAGTATGCCTGGAGATGGTGCAACTGCGGCAACGTCAGTATCTGGATCGGGTCTGAAAGGTTCGTCTTCATCACCACGGTATCCTTGCAGCTACTGTGATACGTCGTTCGCATTTGCTCATGATGCACGAAGACATGAGCGGAGCAAATGCACGAAGAATCCATCTCGCATGAAGTTTCGATGTGATGAGTGTCATGAATGGTTTACTAGAATTGATAATTTGCGACGTCATGCGAAAAACTGTAAAGGTGAAGTCCGTGTGCCTACTGCTGAACTACCTGCAGAAATTTCGACTCCTCGGTTTAGGTTGAAGGATCGTGAGCGTACAAGCAAGAAAACCGATGTGCAGCAACCGATTGGTATGACGTCTGAACAGGAAAATAAACCTAAGACTGTGTTCGGTGCATTACAAGTGAACGATAATGGCTTCTACTTGGCGCAGTCTGCATTTCGTGGAACATTGAAGTACTACTATTATTTAAATACGTTAGGTGAGTCGAAAGACATTTGTAATTTTCTTGATGATATCAGAGAGGACATAATTAATCAGCTTACTGATGATGTAGCAACAAACGGACCTTTGAAATATAACTTGTGGTTGGACTGTATATATGGAAAGCCATATCCGTTCGATGACAAAGTGAAGAAGTGTGCATTCAATACATCGGCTGCAGTAATTTACAGTTCTAACGATGTGAAGCAAACTGTTAAAAATGGTATCCAGAAACTCTGTCAAGAAGAGGTGAACTATGTCTGTAAAGGTTCTGGCTGGACTCTGTCTAGTATAAACCGATTGGAGCTAAGAATTAGTCATTTCACATCGCTGCGGAACTAAATGATTATAAGATTGCTGTCTTTCGCAAATGATCCTGTAGTAGAATAAAAATTATGTAATAAATATTATGTTTGTAAAAGAACTTGTGGTGTTTAATTCCTCGAACCTGTTACTATTATGTTAAATTGATGTTATATTTAATTTTTTTGCATCGTCCTAGATCGTACCAAGGACCTTAGTCGACCTAATCGATCAGTATATAGATTACAAGTTTATTTAATGAATTTTGGAATTTTTCCCGAATTTCTAGCTAAATAATTATGGATTTTCAAGATGGCGGCCAAATGACAAGATGTTGGGTGTCACAGCAATAATAAATGATTACTGCACTCTAGCGGATAAGAACTAAACTAACATGGCATCAGCGCACTCTCCTCGACGATACACTGATGATGGCTTCCAGCAGACGAGGACAAGATGGCGGACATGACGTCATACTACCTGACGATATATATATGCTTTGAAAAAAAAGTGGAGGGAGTCAGTATGCCTGCAACCACCGCGGGGGGAAGGATCGGTCGCCATTTTTTTTTTTTTGCACTCGTCGGGTTTAAACCGAGGACTCCGAGCTCCGTGTCGTAAATGTTTGTTTTTTAAATATTTTATTAAAAATTTATTATTTAATTTTTTTATAATTTTTAAATATTTTTCATTAAAATCGGATAATAAATTTAAAGATGGCGGCCATAACGGAAATTGCAACGGTGACGTCATAATTCAAAATGGCGGATAACACAATGCCGGAATGTTCGAGAAAACGAAATGACATCATCCAAGATGGTGGATCCAAGATGGCTGTCGGGGTCAAGGTCAAAGGTCAAGGTCACATCCTGATAGAGGCTTAACTGAGGCTTGAGTTAAGGATGCTTAAGCCTCTATCAGGACATTTCTAGCCGCTGGGATTTTTAAGGACTAAAACGGGAAATTTTCCATCGAAACGGGAATTTTTCCCTCGAAAACGGGAAATTTTTTCTTAAAACGGGAAATTTTGAGTCATTTTGAGTCATTTTTGAGGAATTTTGAGGAATTTTTGCCGCCGTGACGTCACAAATCCAAGATGGCGGAGCCGGCTCTCGGCTCCACCGCCTGAGGCCTGATCTCGGACCGGCCAATATATACTACTTACACTGTTGTATGTTGCTGTTTAAAGTTTATTGGGCGGATTCTCTATTACAGGATTCGAACCCTGTAGGTACACTACAGTGGGAACGAAAGGAGATGTGTTTTTTTAACGTGTTTGAAAACAGTTTATCAATAAAAATGTATGAATATGAACTCAATTTAAACATTATTTTATTCGTAATAAGAAGTAATCAAAAATATATTCGTGGAACTGTTTTCACGGGAGAGAACATTCTCTGGGAAACTACCCAAACTTATAGTAATCAAACACAAATGAAATAAATATGTAATTTTTTTTTGCACAATGAAAAAGAAAACAAAATATTGTACCTATCTGGAGACTTTTGGGATTTGAATTTACAAAGAAGTACTGACGAGATTAAGAAATTTTGTAATACCTGACGGAATGTGTAATTTGTGCGCTTTTCCTAAAACACGTATTGCTATCGGAGTGTTGGTTTCATCTGTTACATACCTTACACTTAATTATATTTAAATAAAATATAAAATCAAGATGCCAGATATTGCCACGGAAAGAAAAAAATAAAAATAACCACGGACATGTGCAGGTTAAGCTTGATTAGGTAGTATATATATATATATATATACATGTATGTGACAGCCACCTCGGAACTTGGGTAGCATAGCTACCACTCAAAAAAGGAAACCAATAAGAGTAAACAATTTAGTTCCCCCCCAAAAATGGACAAAGTTTAATTAAAAGTATGCACTGATAAGGTCTTTGAACGGTTCATGCAACAAAGAAGATAGATTTAAAATTTTTTTTACATACATCATTGCTGGTTACAAAGTATATCATAAGAAACTCCAATATTAGACAAACAATATGGTAACACACAGTAAACAAGCAAATATAAGCAAATGTTAAAATGTTATAACACAGACAGCATAAAAATTCCGTGGAAGGAACTGGGTCAGAAAATATTTTACAGCACAGACGGACACAGTTGGGTTGACATGACGAGACAGTTACAACAAGAACAGCAAATAAGTATAAAAAAAGACCTTAGACAAAGTGTTTTGTCTTTGGAAGCCCGCAGTATTTGTCTGAGTGGTAATCGTTGTGGTGTCACAAATATATTTTTTGTCACAGTGCTAGGTTCGTATTTTGTTGTCGTTGTGTTGCCCACATTATCTTTAATGTCTCACCTTTGGGTTCGTCTGATTTTCGCTGTGTGTTCCAATGTCGTGTTTGTATAACTTACACAATTTATATCCTTCTATCTGTAAACTTTCATTACTTCCACGTGTGGTTGCCACAACCGTTATTTTTATTTTAAAAGTAATTTTAAGAGAGATTAAAAAAATCAATTTTTTTTTTAATTCTACAAAAAAAGTCTTTACTACAAGTCACTACCTGGAAAAAATGTCCATGATTTTCTGACACCATAAATGGTTGTTTGGTATAAAAGAAACAGCCCAGGAAGTATTGTAAGGAAGTAGTTTCCCCTGTTACTCCGCCGCGCACGGACAGCGACACGAGAGGAAGATGAGTACGAGTTACCTACTCTCCTGACCGCCGCCCATGGGGATGGTCTCGCCGCTCTCCCGCCGCCAGGTGATGGTGGGCGGCGGGGACCCCGTGGCCGCGCACCTCAAGGTCACGTTGGTGCCCTCGCGCACCACCATGTCCGTGCTGGTGGGGTAGTCCAGGATGTCCGGCGGCACTGCAACACGTCACCACCCCGTGGCTCACCCAACCGTTCGGCATGTGACAAGAAGGAAAGTTTACATATTCTCACCTGAAGCCTTAGAACTAATAAAATTAACGTAAAAGTTAAAGTTTGTTTAATAACTTTAATTCCTCCGTGTAAATTACTGTACGGAAAAAAAAATAACTGTAGCTCTAGCAATTTAATTACCAATTTAATTCAAACTATGAAAGTAAACTATAGTATACAAATTATTTGCATTCTATAATTATACGTTTTGGAAAATGGAGCAAACATAAGACGGTGTTTTCCCACTATTTTGTGTTCTCCATTGCCACAGTGAGAATAGGAAACACTTAAGTGAATGCAGAAATATAGAGAATACTGTCAGCAATTATATCTACTCCTACGATACCAATTGTTTTGATAACATTACTTTCATCTGCCGGTGTTTCTCTTTCAAAGTCATATATTTTTTTACTGCAGTAAAAGTTTGGCATTACAACATGATGTTATGTGATACAAAAAGAATGGCTATGGAAGTAATTGTGAATATATAAAATGTTTATGAAGTATATGTGGTTTGATAATCATAATATTGTTTTGAGTTGGTATTTGAAGTTTATCAATTGTTAGTTTGTTATAGAACTCAGTAGATATCTTAGTAGTTAATTCTTTGTAAAAATAACTTTTCTTTAAAGTAATAACAAGCTTGTATCATCATGGAAACAATAAAGTTGTTTTTTTTTTTAAATTATAAAGACCAATGATATGACAAACGCATCCTAACCGATGTTAGGTCATCTTGTCTGTACTATTACCAAGTAATTCTATAAATATTAAAGTATTATAAGAATCGGGTTATACTGGCACAGGGTTTCTTGAGAGGAGCTGGGTTAGGTCTAGGAGCTGACCGCCAACTTGGATTATGTCACCGTTGCAATTTTTCGTTACAATCGTCTTCTGGGACTGTGACGTCAAGGCGACCATCTCGGATGACCCTGCACTGTTTGAAAATTTTCTAAAGCGATTTGATCTTAATGCTTGTCAAAGGTAGTTAAAATTATATAAGGTGGCAGAGGACATGTGGTGACATGACTATATCACACAGATTTTAAGGTTGTGGAAGAGTCAGGGTGGAGAAGGGGTAGGTACACTAGCAGCGCCAGACGGCGTGTGTCAGAGTAGAGCGTGCTTGGAATGCATGGAGAGTTGTGTATAATGCCCAAAATACCGCACATATTTGAAAGAAAGCTTCAGATTAATGTAAGCAGTTTGATTATAATACAGGGGAGTGTTTTCGACAACATAATGTATTTTGTTCGGGAGAGCGATTTTGAACACATTTGGTCGAGTATAGAAATTAGTGGGACCTCCACTCCCAGACATGTGATCGATATTACGAACTATTAGGAGGACGAGGAAATTTACCTCCACAACAGGCAAAAAATTGAGTTCCAGAGGTATCAGGGTCACCGCTGGACGCGAAAATAGCAGTGAAGGCGAAATCCTGAGCGAGACATTTCGTCCTTGATGCCTGCACAACAAGTTTTGAGAAGGTCAACTTCTAAAACAGCTGGCGGATCGAGGACCATTGCCGCTTTCCAGCAGTAGCTCTCTACGTCTCGTGCTGAATCGCGCGTATCATCGTTGCTGGAATCAACCGCCTTGATGATGTCACTGATGCCGCTGATGGCTATTGCGAAATCTCGACTGCCTCGGTCATTAAAGTGACGGAGAGGTCGACACCATCAACGCCGCCGTCTACTTCAAGTTGGGTTTAACCCTCTGCCGCTGTATCATAGTGTGGGTGGGACTCGCCATCAGCTCCAGATATCGGGTGAAGGCCTTAAGACTTGCGAAAATGTCCTAGACTTGGGGGATATGAGGGGCTTGTTGAAAGATGTAAATACGATGTGCGATAGCTTGAGTTTGAACTGACGAACTTTGCGCCATTAACTACCTCTTTCAGTAACCTAGTTATGTTAAGAGTGAAAGGTAGGACAACACTGAAAGCCCGTGAACCAAGGCTCAATTAAGTGTTTTGATGTGAGGTTAGTTGAGACCAGAAAATTGGCTGACTGGTCATGCACGCTTACACAATTTGGGTAGTTAATTAATAAAATATAATGTCATGTAAATAATTTATTTCAAAAATATTTTTTTTATATATATTTTACTTATATACCTTTTCCATATCAATTACATAATATCTCTTGAGTATCGTCTTTTACAAAATCATTTTAAATTATTATTTATATATTTATATTTTTAAGTATTTAGCAAGGGCCCCGCTATCACAAAAGGTAATTAACGAACAATCAAACACAGGTTTTTTTTATGAAAAACATATCTTAATTTTTTTGTTACATAATTTCTCTTTCTCTAATTATTATGATTATTTTGACGTTGGATTATGTTGTTTCAAAAGAATTTAGCTTGGTGCGTTGCAGAATTTTGACGAAAATGTCCGACGTGATTTAGTTCAAAAAAAAGATTTTAACACATGCTTTTTGAGGTTAGTAAATCATTCCAAAAAATAAATTAGATGACGGCTTTCCTGGCAGATGCGGTCACTGCATGGCTTCAGGGCCGATGAGGACAGGCCTCATACTCCACAGCACTAGGTCGACTCAAGTAAACCGCATGGCCGGTACTCGTCGACCGCTATTACCAAATAACCAAGATATTTGACCAACTCCGGTATTACAAACATTATCAGACGTTCTTAATTAACTGATCAGAAAAACTCACCACTTAGTGCGGTAAAACAATGCTCAAAGCATGTTAAATTCCCAAACTTCTACAGACACGAATTCTCACTACTTGATCATGGCGTCAAGGTGTTGAAAAAGAAAGACCTTTCTTGCTCACGGCAAGACGAAGAAGAACATAGATAATAAGGTAAGTGCACCGAATATGGCCTAACTAAGGTTTGGATGTGCCTATACACAAAACCAATGACTAAATAGGTGAATAATTTATGTGTGTTGTAGAGAAGTATATTGTGTACTCAAAAATTGTTATAAGACGTGTTTTGCAATGTGTAGGATATTTTTTAATAATTTCATTTTTTGCGAATCTGTATTGTGGACATAATATGGCCTAGTGCTCCTTATATGGTATATTAGACACACGATCGTGATTTAAGCAGATAAAATATTATTAAAGTTTTACTTAGCTGTAAAAAATATTATTCACTTAAATAAATGTATAATGAATTGAAACAATTTAATTTTATATATTCGAATATTGCTTCTAGTGATGTTAAATGTTATTTCTATAATTTTTACTTAAATTTAATAAGAATTTCAACCTATATAACAGATAAATTCTTTATTTTTGAAGCCAACACAAACTTTCTTGCTTCAAAATATTTATAAATATACCTTTTTCTTTACTTAAAATTTAAATTTTTTTTTAAATTGCATGATTAAAGAATAAAATAGAGGAATAGGTAATGACATTAGTCATTGTCACAAATTGTTTAACATGAATGGTCAACAAATGCTATAAAATCAAATTAACTGGCAAACCATTGATTAATTTAAAATATAAGTGTTCATGACATTATTATGAATGTTTAAAATAAGTCTAATTTTATTTTTCACAATATGGACAAATAAACTCATCAGTGTCATCAGCCGTAAGTCCTACACATTCTTCATGGAGATATTTCTCACAAAGCTAACATTTTCGCATGTCATTAACTCTCTCTTCTTTGCACAAAGCACAGTACCATGACTCTTGTATTTGGTCGGCGACAGATGTTGAAGCTTTGGGCAATCTGTCTGTGCGTCTTCCAGCATCAAGCTTTCGCCCACCTGGCCTTGAGAAATTTGCCTTCGTGAGAGAAGTTTTCCTTTTTGCACCAGGAGCTTCCTTTGACTGCTCTGTACTTGGTCTTGAAAATAGAGATTTTTTCAGGTGAATGGCCTTGCAGTTTAGAGATGATTTCCTCTTTGCTGCTCTTGAAATTTCTTTTTGAGGTGTTGGCAAGAAAGTTTTGAATGAATCACTTGTGCTGTTAACAGAGCTGCCTTCGGTGTTATGTCTCCTCAGTACTTCCTGTACCAATTCCTCTTCTTCATGACATGGTAAAATAGGCACTCCTGAACACTCAGGTCGCTGGTTGGAGTTTTCTCGCTGTACCTCTACATGTGTTGGCCCACGCATTAAGAAGGCTAGTTTTTTCGGTGACAGAGCTGGATGCATATGCTTTATCAGGCAGAATGTCAGGATTAAATGGGTAAATCCCTGTAGCTCTGAAGCCTGGCTAAATGTTGGACGGATTCATGCATTTGTCCCACACTCCAGTGAACAATGATCCAAAGCGATGTTTTGTAATTGTTTTGTCACCATGATTACTCCAGTATAACAACACAGCTTCATCCCAATAGTGCTCAAAAGCTCTGAACACCATTTTATCCAGAGGCTGGAGTTCATGTGTCGTATTTGCTGGAAGGCAGAAAAGAGTTATTTGGTACTGATCAGCCACATCAACAATTTCATAATACGGATGGCTTTTAGCACCATTGAATATAATGATGCATAGCCCTGGTGTTTTAAATCTACTGAAATGATGTATCCAGCTTACAAATGCCTTCGTTGTCATACTACCTCGTGGTGTCATCTGGCAGACAGAGCTGGGAGGTAAATTATCTACATATTCTGGCTTCATACGGACACCTTTGAACCGTATCATGGGGGGCACAGCAGAGCCCAATGCGTTGCTACAAGCAACAATGGAAACACTTTCTCCATGCTCTTTAGCAACAATGTATACCCGTTTACTTCCTGTTTTGGCATACACGGAAGGTTGTTTGTGCAGAATTAACCTACACCCCTTTTCGTCGACGTTATATATACTCTCAGGGTTCCACATTAGATTTTTAAAGATTAATAGTTCTTTCAGTTTCTTGTAATAGTCTGACATAATAAACTTGTTGACCTTTTGTGCTCTTGCTGGGTTGAGGTTTTGAGCCGTACATTTAGCAATATTTTTATTTCTTTCCAGAAACCCCTTGAGCCATTTCCGTCCAGCAAGGTCTTTTTGAATAGAAACCATATTCTTGATATTGTTGGTTATACAGTATCGGTAAACACAAAGTCTGATAGCTGTTGCTGTTAAAGGATATCCAGTGTTGGCCAATTTTATTATACGTTCACACAAATCCTGCTCTTGTTCATGGGTAAGAATGCTTCTTCTACCAAGTTTTGATTTAAATGTTTTACCTTCATCGATATATCGGCGTAAAGTCCGACGTGGAACAGCAAATCTTTCTGATGCTACATATGTTGATAGTGTGTTCGACTTGACTTGACCGCTTCAACGGCATGTTGCAAGTCTTTCTCTGTCCACTGAGCACGTTTAAGACGAGGACCCATCACCCAAAACATAGAAAAATTCATACAAATAAATACATTGTAAAAAATGGAAACACAGATTTTATGTTCCTAATATGGCCTACACAGGCCATATTAGGACACTTTACATTTAATTAAATAACCACGTTGAAGTTATGTTTTTAGTAAAATGAAAGCATATTTCATTATACCATCTTAAAGAGTATAAAATTCTTAACATTTTAAAGTAAAGTTAAATATTGTATGACTTACGTGTAAGAAACATTTATTCTTTCATTACGTTATTAAATAAGATGGCTTCGTCAACCAACTTCTAAAAACACAATAAGAACGTCCTGTAGCGAGTCATTGTGCCCGTGGCGTTTTCTCTTGCCGTTAGTTGGAAGCATTCGATACTTTCTGCTGTGCAGTGGTGCTGCCTGCTGGACTTTTCTGAACTAAGTATTTTTTCTGTAAATAGGCCATATTAGGGAAACAGGCCATATTCGGTGCACTTACCTTAGTACTAGTAGAGAATACCTTTTGGAAATACAATATATATATCGATTATTACTTGACAATATTTTACCACAAAATAATGAATTAATTCATAAATTATGAAATTGTTCCTTTACACATTTACTAAAATAATTAAATTAGAATAAATCATGGTACATAATAAACTTGAAGTTACGTTGGCACAATAACAAAATTGATGTGTTACAAATATTTAAGTTACACTTAATTACAATTATTATAAACAATTCCAACTTTGTTCACTAGTAAACTTTAAATATTTAAAATGACATATTAAATTAATAAATTCCAAATTGAATTAAAATATATGTGGAAACCATTTCGCTATTAAAACCAAAAAAATTATAAAATAAGTAAAGTTGAGCAAGTGCCACCAATCAGTACAATTGCACAACTTGGAAAAAAGGTGCATATCTTGAGCATGTTATTGCGTGGGCGTTTTAGCAATGATTGATGTTTATATATAGTTGTTTAAGAGAAGTATATGATAGCCAGAATGAGCCCAGGCTTCTGGCTGTGGTGCGTGGTGCCGATTGACCTCTGACGTCACGGCGAAAATCTAGGTGTCAATTTCCCTAAAATTATTAAAAATTCATAAAAAAATAACTCAAAAGGACACAAATTCCTCTAAAGATCTCTACTTCGAGGGGAAAATTCCCGCTTTGAGGGAAATTTTCCCATTTTATTCCTCATAAATTCCAAAATTAAAAATTCGAAAAACCTCAAAATGGCTTAAAATGAACAAAATACAAATAAGGGCATTAAATTCCCTAAAGACAAACCTCTATAAACCGCCGAGGTCAGATCTTCACCTTGACCATATAATGAAAATCTTTTATTTTCGACCAAAAAATTCAGAAAAAATTCCAAAAAATATAAATAAAACTAGTTGCCCGACCCAACATCGCACGGCTATACTCATGGAAAAAATTAAGCCACATCGCCCATTTACAGTAATGGTAAATAAAAAAAATTAGTGAAAATTTATGACAATGCTTTATAATGTACCGGAGAGAAAATTAATAGCACCGATGGTTTCCCGACTCGTGCACGCAACGTACAACTGATGTACCCGTACTTCGCTAGGGCAGTCTACAGGCAGATCACTCTTGCGCCGCTCATTATACATGCCCCTCCTTGTGGGTACGCCACTGCTGTGCAATGCCCGTTGCCATGGAGACGCAGAAGGTATGAACAATGCAAAATCCTGTTCTCATGAAGACAAAGTACCCACTGTTGCCTGGTTTTAACCACCCATGGGATATAATTTTCGGAAAATGTCATCCTGCGTAACATAAGGAACATTACTGTGAAGTTTCAAGTCATTAAAATATATATACTTAAAAAAGGGCAATTTTTGATATTTAAAGTACCCGCAAAATTTCAACGGTGATGAGGACTGCACTAACAATGAAATAGTCGTTGCCATACAGACGAATGAATCATCAACAAAGCAACAGCCGTTGCCATGGTGATTTCCTACCAAAAACTGGAAATTTTGATATATTACGCCCCGAAACTTCTTTTGGGATTGGATTTCCGCAGAATCCGTTCTTTGTGAGCGTCTACACCACAAAATGAGTAACTATGCTTAATTTAAAGTCAATCGGTGTATAGTTTTAGAGATCTCGTGATGAGTGTGTCAGTGAGTGGTTTTTCGCTTACACATATAAATATATATATATATATATGTAAGCGAAATACCACTATATATATACCAATATATACCTATATATATATATATATATATATATATATATATATACAAGTCCTTGTCAGAATTGTAACGGGAGAGGAAAATTTTTCATGGTCCGAAACATGAAAATTATTTAAAAATAATAAAAATAATTATAGTAAAAGAAAAAACAAACATATTAAACACAGAGAGAGGAAAAAAAACAACAAAAATTTAGGTTTGCGATTTTTAGTGATAAAAAGTATTTACATACTATTTGAACTCTTTTGAGGGTACTGATTGCTTCGTTGTTAATATCACACGGGTGTTTTTTACTTGTATGGGGAAATTAAGAATGATAAGGCATCTAGTGCGTGGCAAAAAGGTTAATAGGCAATAGGAAATACACTTCTATCGCCTGCGGCATTGTGAACACACACTTCGTACTTGTACAGCACGTTGTATCTAACCCCCTCCAAAGCAATTGATTCTAAATTGGACTTTCAGTAAGGATCCCTAATGTTATTTACAATGCAATATAGCCTATAGCCTTCCTCGATAAATTTACTATCCAACACTGAAATAATTTTTCAAATCGGACCAGTGGTTCCTGAGATTAGCGCGTTCAAACAAACAAACAAACAAACAAATTCTTCAGCTTTATAATAATAGTATGGATTGCTAACTTCATATGTTTAGTTGCATAATCAATTTCGGACCTCAGATCAATTCGAGGTGAGAGTAAAATTGTAATATATGTATTTAAAAAAATCTTAATTACGATTTAAAAAATAATTAACAAACGTTACTTACATCACACCTACCATCTTCAATAAGGACCTAACCATTTCAATTATTTTTAGAGCCACTATCTTGAATATCCATATTCTTTATGCTAGGAAATTATAAAAAAAAATTTATAAAATATTTAATTAAAACATTCCGCTATCTTGGATTATGACATCACGGCCGCCTTATTGAAAATCCATAATTATTATCAGAAAAATGTGGAAAAAATTTTAAATTTATAAAACACTTGATTAATAAAATGTTTATAAAATATTATTTATTAAATGCACTTTCATTAAGGACGCATCGGTTCGAAACCAGCGAGGTCATTCAATTAAAAATTGCGATGGACCCTACCTCCACGAAAGCCACTGGCAGACGGACCCCCAACCACTAATGCCAAGGTATATGTTGTTACGGATGCAAATAAAAGCGAGACACACGCTAGCTTTGGAGCTGGCTGGCGGTCCTGCCAGGCTACTAGCATCATTCACGTATCATATGGCCTCAACTGATGTAAGGCATGCCTCAAAAGTTAAGCCGGATTACAAGTGTCGTCGATACCCACTCCCCCCAAAGCACCACCCAAATCTTCCTGCCTCGGTGCCATTATCTATCACTGAGTGGCCTTTGTAATTCCGTGGGCTGCCGCGTGAAGTCGCGTGAGCAAGCGACAATTCTCGATGCTTCGGGAGTCGGATGACGCGGATCATCACTTCTGCTCTCGTCGCTTCGAGAAGGGTGCCAAACACTACTTATGCAGCGACGCCGGCCTTTGCGAAGTATTGAGCGGATTCCGATCGAAGGGAAGTGTAACATCAGCGAAGAGGCTGAGAGACCCCCCAGAGAGTGGCGCGATGCGGTGCCCGACTGAATCGTTATAGTGCGGCGACTCAGTAGTCTGTGTTTGTGGACAGGCGCGAGGTAAGGAGTGAATCTATTGTTGAGCCTAGCTCCAGTGTGGAGTGCGAATTGAAGAACTTGACCGACATTGAGTGACTTACGGATAAACATTTTTAAGTGCCAGTTCTTTGAGATCGCACATTTTTAAGTAAAATAATGTATTATTAATTTAAATAATAGTAATCAATAAAACTGTAGTAAAACCTAATTGGCATATCCCTTACGAAGCCATTTCACCTGAAATTATAGGTGTAACACTTCAGAAGTGGGATAGTCATAATTAAATAATTTATGAATGGTTTATAAAGATAAAAAATTTGAATATAAATTTTTTTAGAATTGAAATAAGTGTTAGGAATAGTAGTTAGTTAGAGTGTAGTTGTAGTTAAGTTAGTGTTAAATTCAGTATAATTTTCGGCAACCTCTTAGGACAAATTACATTGTAGATCGTAGGGCGGTACAGATAGTGACAGATTAGTAGTGGATGAGGACAAGAAAGATGACTGCCGAGGAGCTTAAGAATATAATGTTTTCTGGGACTAAATGAATCATAAAATAGAGGAAATGAAGAAGGGTCAGGAGGAAATGAAAAATGTGCAGCAAGAGTTGT
Organism: Bacillus rossius redtenbacheri; assembly: GCF_032445375.1. Classification (NCBI taxonomy): domain Eukaryota; kingdom Metazoa; phylum Arthropoda; class Insecta; order Phasmatodea; family Bacillidae; genus Bacillus; species Bacillus rossius. The sequence continues at coordinate 13,979,470 of NC_086335.1, forward strand.
ATAGAACAACCTTGAAGACAAGTCAACAGAGTTATTCAGAAACCCTCCAAGAATTCGAAGCCAACATCAAGCGACTCGTGTACCTCACCTACGCAGAAGCACCAACAGTGTTCCACCAGCAGCTAGCAACTAGTGCTTTTATATATGGGCTCAGAGATGCTGAGGTTCAGCAAACTCTTTGTATGGCCCGACACAAGAAGTGCTACGCGGCCTTGGTCCATGCACTGGAAATCGAGGCAGCATTCAGTGCCTCTAGAAACCCAAGCATCAGAACAAGGAGAACCGTACTGGAGCCCTACAAAGCAGCATATGCCAGAAACACCACTAATAAAGTAGATATTCTCAGGTAATAAGGTCAAAGTCATCCAAATGGCTGCCGTAAATAACTTAATTATAGATGGCCTCCGAAAACGACAGTATCCAAGCTGGCTTACGCCATTTCCTATATTCCTACCCCTTACCCATGTACCAGGACGAAACAAACCTTTCTACTAACATTATTTACTATTAATCAATAATGTATATGATTCATAATCACATTTTTAATTTTTATTTGTGTGCAGACTTTTTTAATTCGGTCCATTTGTGTTGCATGTTGCGCGCGTATAGTATAAATTCATTACATTATATTTTCAAAACACGCCTTAAGAGTATAGTCTAATATCAATTGAAAAAAATATCTTATAAACACTTGGAAAAGTTTAAAAAAACACTTGAAAAAGATTTTAAACACAGTTTCTATCACTAATATGTATCCACAATAAATAAATGGTTTTAATTATATGGACGAATATTCAATATCAATCACTAAAATATCAGATTGAAATACACATGTATAGTTTCAATTTGAATGTAGCCTTTTTTCATCCTTTTATAATTTCGTTGCATGGTCCACGTGTATCGTAAAAATTCACTCTCAACGTATTTTTATAACGCGTGTAATGAAGCATAACATTTTAAAACGTTTAACTTTACCAAGCAATTATGTGTGTGCATAATTCTTAAAATCTATCTTCCTTTAAGAAAGAATATTCAATTGATTGATTTGGTAATTACTTTAATCAATTTTAGTTTGTTACCTCCCAGTCAGTTATATTCGTGTTTTTTTTATTTTTTACTTAAAACCAAACTTTCAAAATTTAGATAAATAAATTATTGGAAAATGTTAAAAATATTCGCCAATTTTTTATGTGTTCTTACTTAATTCATTATATTTATCTTGATTTACGTTGAGAAATTGTTTTTTTTTAATTACACACAAACTGAAAACATTTATTCTTCTTATGGGTTTAATTGTAATAAGTGGTATTAACACATTCTTATCTCTATAAATATTATTTTTGCAGAGTTTATTTTTATATAGGGAAAAGGGGGGGGGGCAAAATGGGGACGCTAAGAAGAAATTGCCTTAAAAAAACAATGGTTGTTGCTAATATGGCAACAAATGTTTCTACAGGTGCACAAAATGTCAGGCTATCAATGTAAACTAAAATGATAGTTACAGATTACTCACTGAAAACAATGGCAAAACATTTACGATCTCACGATAACACCCCATCTTGCCCCTCTACCTGGGGTAAGATGGGGCATAACTTGAGGCAAGATGGTGTGACATTATTTACACATGTCACATACATAAGCAGTGTCTTCGTCCTCATCGTATTCTCCAACACATGCACAGTGAGCCCACCCTTGACATTCTATACTCTTAACCTACGCTTCCGTTGATTCAGAAAACAAATGGCCACAAAAAAAATACACTTAGCATCGTCAGTTTCTTTCACTTCAGAGTATTTGTCCTTTTTCTGTTTGATGGTGGGCCTACTATTCTTTGTTGTCATCATTCTGTGCTCTAGGTTTAGCTTATTTTTGCAAGAAACAGCAAGTTTCCCAGTTTGAGTTTTCATGTCATTTCTATATGGCGATTTAGTTAAAATAGCAGTTTTCCCACGGCGCCGATCACTCGAATTGTTCCTTTCTTTGCCGATATGGGGAAACAGCATTGTATCTTTTGGGGATACTCGACTAAATGCACCAGTGTTATTTTGTACAGTGGAGAACGAACGGCTAGGAAATATGCAATTCTTGTTTACTTCAGGATTCGAGGACTCTGGTGTGCTATCTTTTTCATTGAAATCCTCAGGCATTATTCTGTCAGTTGTTTTGGACGAACAACTAGGAACAGAATTATCCTTGCATACTTGAGAACCCGAAGATTCTGGTATGTTGGCTCCTTCAGCGACACTAGGCGCTGGTCTGTCAGTTGTTTTGGAAGGCAAGAATACACTATCCTGAAAGACCACGGGGTGTATTGGCCTTATTCCCATGGTTTTAAAACCATTGATGGCTGTCGTCATTGTGGCTGCTCGTAGAAAAGCACTTCCAAACAAGCTGGCTATCTGATACATTGTGACAACACGCCCTGGGTGGCATCGCAACCAATTGGTTACTGCAACTTCATAATATGTGCTGAGTGGCTTCATGAATGTAACGTCCAGTGGCTGGAGGCGATGTGTGCAGTGCGGTGGGAAACAGAGGAGAATAACTCCTTTTCTCTTGCTAGATCAATTAGTTCAAGTTTTTTTGTGTGCTTAGAATGGCCACCAAACAGTAATAAAACACGATTATCTTTGGAGGCGTTAGTAAAAGGCATAAACTGCTTGATCCACCTTACGAAAAGGTCGGACTGCATCCCGCCTGATGGATGACATTCGGCCCAAGTTCCAGATGCAGACCCATCCATCAGTTCGTCTTTCATCCTCTGTCGAGGAAATATCATCATCGGTGGCATGTAAACGCCTGATGCACCGACACAAAGTTCTACAGTTACTGTTTGTCCTCTATCTGCCGATGTTAGAGCTCGAACTTGTTTTCTTCCTTTCGAAGAGATGATTTTCGATCTTTACTTTGGCACTGATGACACACTTGTTTCATCGTAGTTGTACACTCTGTCTGGAGTAATTTGGTATTGGTCATACAGCTGTACTAATAGTTAAAAAAATTTGGTAACCACAGCTCTGTTGAACCCCATTGCTCTCGCTGCAGAAGTAGCTTCCGGTTTTCGAAGAGACAAATCCGGATGTCGCTTCATTAAGCATTTAAGCCAGTCCAAACCCGCCTCTTCTTTGGCAACGTCAAACTTATGATTCTTGTTATTCTTCACAGCTAATTGTAAAGCTAGTTTTCTCAGATCAGCAGTGTTTAGACCAAACAACATGCCTTCTATTTCTTTCAAGTAAACTACTAGCTCATATTCATCTTCAAGACTTAACACTGTTTCAAATGGTCCCAAACTGACATTGAGTGGATGATAAGGATTTTGTCGAAATATAGCCATCTTCCTCTCTAGTGGTATTTGTGGCACATCAAAAGCAGCAGATGCCTTACGAAAACCCATTTTGTTTTGCAAAACATCATCAATTGATTTTTGCATCGACTCTTCAGACCACTTCTGTCGATCTGTCTTTCTTTTATAGGTCCGTACTATTTTGTCTGAAAAAATACATTAGTTAGGGACAATATTAAAATGACCATAGACATGTGGAATAAATTGTTTAAATGTATTTGGTAACATGTGCTCTACTTAAAAATATTATGGTCTAACTTTATCAATATTGTAATCGGTTGCCTTTTCTGAATTAAAAGGATGCTACTGTCGAGAGAGAGCCAAAATCTTAAGTTTTAAAACCAACATGGTGGATGGCACTCTCTCTCTGAGCATATCGGAACCGCCAGAGAGTACTCTCTGTGACATAAGAGTGACGTAAACGCGAGTACGACAGACCCCACTCTGAGCCAGATTAAATATGCCCACAATGCAATTAACAGTTGGTTCAAATTATTTCCTATCAAATAAATAGTTTAGTAAACAGAACTGCACTTATCTGACAGTTATATCATTTACTATCCGCATAATTTAGCTTTAAAAACAATTATTACATCCATTAAAATACTGGTAGATACAATAAACAAAATCTCCGTTGCCATTATATATATATATATATTGTTAGAGAAAATGTGGACTTTTGCTTATGTGCATCCTACTTCCCCAAAACCCATACGTTTTTACTTTTTACTAGACTATTACAAACGAGCAGGTATGGTTTTTAAACCTATAATATAAATACAACTTATCAAAAGCATTACTCTTGGCGTGACAATATTTAGGAGCTTTTAAGGGGCAAGATGGGAACAATGTTAAGGGGCCAGATGGGGACGTCCCAATCTTGCCTCAACTGTAGCATAAAACTTAAAAGAATTATAATAACTTTACAGCTTTTTTAGTCGCTTCCGTGGTTACAGTATTAAATACCTCAAACACTATGTTATTCAATAAAATCCAAGAAATATAACATTTTAAATCGTGGCTTACCTGTTGGCCTTGCCACAACCAATTAAAATAATATCACAACAGAGAGATACATTAAAATGGCCACCAAACACAACAAAATACTCCAAGCTTACTAAAATCTTGAATCTTGTACGCCGAGCCAGCGTGACTTGCTGTTGGAGATTCAATCGTTTCCCGCAAGATGGCAGCATCATGCAGACAACTAAACACTTGCCCCATCTTCCCTCACGACCCCATTTTTGCCCCCCCCCCCCCCCTTCATCAACTGCTTTATATAGATTAATACTTTTTAAGTTAAAAAAAAACACCCCATTTTAAACCCTTCAACAGTAGAAGTGTCAAAGAGGATAATAAATTATATTTGTATGTATATGAAATTCTTTCTCAGTTCATTACTTTCCCGCACTAAAATATTCGAGAGTATGAATTCTAGTTAAAACAAAATTTTCCGTTTGAAACGACTAAAAAAATTTTAAGCGTTAGAATGATATTGTTTTTTGTATTACATTTGCCCAGTTTCCTTCGTTAGGGAACAGGTTAAGATACTCTATGATACTGTTAAATAAAGTTTAAATTTAATAACAGTTGTAGTTATTCTCGAAAATAAATTAAAGACTAGACACAGAATATTATAATTGTGGCAGCCATTTATTATTAATTTCAAACAGTCTATAAAATGTTTTGCTAATTATATAAGAAGAAAACTTATTTTAAACTATTAAAGAGTGTTATGGTCCAAAACGGTTAAAACGAAAATTGTGTTTTCCTAATTATATCCGCTCCTTCAATTTTCCCAAAGAAATTACTTTAAAAGTATGGTTTCGTGGGGGCCGCGGCAGTAGGCCGAAAATCACTAGGCCGACAGGCACTAGGCCGAAGGCACTCGGCCGAAAGGCACTAGGCCGACAGGCACTAGGACGAAAGGCACTATGCCGACATGCACTAGGCCGAAAAATTGAAAATTTATCTCGCTGGAAATATGTCTTAACTCTGGCAACAGGCACTAGGCCGACAGGCACTAGGCCGACAGGCAGTAGGCCGAAAATTCTAATATTTATATCACTAGGAATATGTCTTAACTCTGGCAACAGGCACTAGGCCGACAGGCACTAGGCCGAAAGGCACTAGGCCGAAAGGCACTAGGCCGACAGGCACTAGGCCGACAGGCACTAGGCCGAAAGGCACTAGGCCGACTGGCACTAGGCCGACAGGCACTAGGCCGAAAGGCACTAGGCCGAAATTTCGGCCAAATGACTTTCGGGTTAGTGACTGCTACCCCCATATGCGTGTGTTGTGTCGGTTGACTCTTCCTGAGAGATGAAAAGTGGCTTCGTCACTGAAGATTAATTTGCCGTCAAAGTCATCGTCTTCAAGATGGTTCTGCATGGCAATGCAGAACTGCAGTCGGAGCAATTTTTCATCGTGGCTGATGGCTTGCAGAAGCTGCAATTTGTACGGCTTTACTAAATAATTTTCCACAATGTTGGCTGAGGGAGGTTCAATTCTGCACTATCCCGATAAGTTGACTTCTTGGGACTCCGCACCATCATGTCCCGTACACAATCCACTGTCTGTTGTGACATGCCTGGCCGACCGGACCGTTTTGCATCGCACAAACAGCCGTCTTCCTCGAATTTCTTGTACCACTTTATTATTTTATTGTAAACTGGTGGTGTTTTGTTAAACTTGCTAAGGAAAGCTCTTTGGACACTCACTACCGATTCGCTAAGGGCGTATTCAAGCACACAAAAGGCTTTCTCTTCCTGGTTCTCAGCCATTTTCAGCAACTACATGCACTAGCGCCCCTGTCGGTTGTTTTTTAAAATAGCTTTTTGGCGCTACATTCAAAAAATACTTTGAGAGTTGTTCTTTCACGGGGTATATAATTTGTTACGTTATTCTTTTCCATTTCGCTGTACCGATTTTATGAAATGTTTCACGGACTTTATAATTAGCCTGTTTATATAGATAGGCCTAATAATACAACCCAGCGATAGGCCTAACTTTAATAAAATACAAACAATATACTGCAACGTTACTGGTCTTTATTAATAGTATTGCTAAGGTTAAACAATACTATTTGAAGGCTTATTAGTGTGATACACATAAATAATCATTAATCTTACAATTACACACACAGAGGTAGGAAGAATAGAAGTAATACTTTCTATGTAATTTCTATGATAACATATTTATTTATTAACGTATTTATTTATCAACGTATACCTCAATTCCATATAATGGTTAATTAAATTATTAATACGATTAACCTGAAATTCGTAAAACGTGTCTGATTATCCGCTGGATCAATTACAGGAAATAAGGTTGGCACAGAAATACACTTTCAAGAGTCTATTCGTCAAAATTATTTAATACTATTACTTCCATTCACGGTGTACGTTGTAGAGATATAAATGTTATTATTTTACTTGAGGGTTCAATGAAAATTAATTATTATCACTATGGCTAAAACTCAGGGTCAGCTTCGAGAATCTATGAAATCGGACCACTGGTTTTCGAATTCTAATTCCATACTAAAAAGTTCGTGTTTTAGATAATTTAAATCGTTTTGCTCAAAGACATATAATGTTTCGAAATTAATTGTAAATTCTTGTGAGGACTAAATGAATTAACTTATATCAATGTCCGGGATGATGTTCCAATTTGCGTCCTTTACAACGCGAAAACGTATTTGTTAAATACGTGGCCTAACTGTCAATTAATGTCATATTTAATACTCACAAACCATATGTGAAGTCTGGTGAATTCTTTTATATATAGAGACTAGCTGCAGTACCCGGTTTTGCCCGGGCTGAACACCGGGTGATATATTGTCCGCGAGTTACAGCAAAATGGATAGCGATATGTCCAGTGTGGTGGACATTAATAAATGACACATAATTACTGTTTGTGTATCTGTGACCTATGGTTTTCTGTTTACCCATGGCGATCGGTTGAAAGGTTTAGAAGTTGATGCGCTACAGCGCCATCTAGGGGCGAGTTTCAAAAAAAATTGTTAGCATAAAAACCTTCTCCATAATAAAAACACTTCGATGTGCCAACTTTCATGGCGATCGGTCAAACGGTGTAAGAGTTTATCGACGACATACATGCCAACATCCAATTATATATATTCTTATATTTCGAAATTTTGGGGCTTTCACTTTTGCGGAAAGTGGATGTTCAGGACCTCGAATGGTTTGGAACACTCCATCTCGAAAGAATAGATATTTGAAATTCCTGAAATTGTCGAAATTTTGGGGCTTTGTTCCCAGAGGAGGGCGGCGGGTTCGAGGACCCTGAATGGCTCGAAAACACTTAAAATCGAAAGAGATAGATTTTTCAAATTTTTTAAACTTTCGAAATTTTGGGGCTTTTACCACCTGGGGTGGGTGTGGGGGGGGGGGGGTGGGGTGTTTGACGTTGAGGACCCCGAATGGCTCGGAAACACTCCAAATCGAAAGAGATATAAAGGAATATAAGAATGTAGGCACTTACTGTACTCCTATCTACCATAATAACAATATTGACAAATAAAAAGCTTATTACCTACATATTAATAATTATCTAAATAAATTAATAAATAACTCTATGATAATATTAAACTTCAAACTATACACACCAAAAAAAAAACTAAGGATGTTTGTGAAACTATATTTATTTGTCATAATGTTTAAAACATTTGTAGGATTTCTTTATATGTAAAACTGTGGTGGCAATATTCCGCTTATCCAAAGGAGTATAGAAATTAATAGAGACATCACTTCCTGTACACACCACAAATCTTTGAATTAAGTATAAAAAAAACATAGTCCAAAATGAAACAAAAAGTATAAATAACAACTAATTTGACAAAAAAATTATAAAACTGGAATGAAAATATTAACATCCGCCTGAAATTTAATAGAAGTAGGTAGGTATGAATATATATATAAGAAATTAAATGAAATTAAAACATACATAAATAAAATTATCTCACACTCAACCAAACATAATGTTTAATATGAAATAAAGGAAGATGGAAATTACACGTAACTATTCTAATTAATAAAAAAAATCAACTTTCCTGAAATATTTAAATTCAAATTTTTCAACAATATATTACATAATTGATAAATATTTCTTGTCTTCGGTCTCAGCAGCCCTAAGACTCTTGACGCTCAGCAGATAAATTATAAACACTAAACCAAACTCCTTGCAAATAAGTAGGTAATGTAAAAAAAAATAACAATATTGACAAATAGAAAATATTAGTAGGCCCTACCTACCTATGAATAAATTTCGAAGAAATTTATAAGTTTAATAATTTATGTACCTACATAATATTAAACTTGAAACTATCCACACAATAAAAACCTAAGAATGTTAGTGAAACTAATTTTTTTTATTTGTCATAATACCTAAAATACGTATGTTTCCAAAATGAAACAAAGTATAAATAATGACCAATTTGACAAAAAAAAATTGTACAACTCGAATGACATCGAAAACATACACGTGAAATTTAAAAGAATTATTAGTATCCTAGGTAGGGAAAAAAAAAATATATAGAATAAATTAAATTTAAAAAATGGGTGTGTGTACTTAGGTATGCGCATGAGAAGTTATACTTCATTGGCATCATTAAAAAATAGTTTTTAATTGCATGCAAAAATATTGCGTGGAGTCCCTCCGCGTGGAAGAAGTGAAATTTCGTAATGTGGAAATGAAAATAGGAATGGGTAGAAATTGACTTTTAGTGAAATCATATTGTATCAAATCAAACTAAAAAAATAAAGAAAATAAATTTTTTAACGATTCATAGATTGATCTTCAGAGAGAGCAAGACACCTATTGAATGTCTATAAAACTAACTTTTTTATGAGAGCAGATTTTCATGAAATAAATCATGAAATCATTCAACGATAAAACCTGTTTATTTAATTAAGCGGACGGGTTCGCCCCAAGGAGAAAATAACGCGGTGAGACCTCGTGGACATAGAGAAATGACACACTCACTATTTATGTGTCTATGAAACATGATTTTTTTCTGCAATTAAAATTGTAATATACAAAAACGGTATTGAAAATTGAAACAAATATGGCGACACTATAAACTGTCAAGAGCTTTTTTTTTCTTACTCTCTACTTAGTTCCTTACAATAGCAAAACGTAACGTAATGGCTTGAAAGCTATTCCTCGGCAGACATAGAATAATGACACTAACAGTTTGTATATCTATGACACACATTACATTTTTTAGTTTTTTCTTAACTCAGAATCGAGATAAAATATCCAATTGTGAATCTAAACCATCCTCGAATCCCCGTGAACTCACACACAAAATTTCATCAAAATCGGTCCAGCCGTCTAGGAGGAGTTCAGTGACATACACACGCACACAAGAAATATATATATAAAGATAAACACTGAGCTAAAACTCACATGTTAAATCACCAAAATAAGCGGCGTATTGGTAATAACCATACCACGATGACACATTATTTTACATTCTCTCTTTAACAATTAAAATTAATTAATCTCCTGACCTGAACCGGCTGCTGATTGGCCGAATAACATATAAAACATATGGCCTTCAGACAACAATCCGCGGCAAAGAACCAGGTAAGATATAATTAAATTTAAAAGAAAAATAATTAAATTTAACAACAAACTTGAACCAAAGAGATTACAAACATATAAAAAACACAAATAAAATAACAAACAATATTATAAGTTAATGTTCGAAAATATCTTCAACTGTTATTATATAGCTGGACTGAGAAAATAAGTGTTTGTAAAATATAGTCTGCAGCTGTAAACATCAAAGGTGGAAAATAAACATAACATAATTAATTACTCTTAATTAAAATAAACAATAATAAACCTAATTAATGTGTGGGAAATCTTGTTACCGCACAATACGAAACAGCAATAGGTCTACATGTATTTAATTAAAGAAAAATATATAATACGACTCACCGATAGACCTGCCTAAATTATCACATTACAATATTTGTAATCAAATGTCGCGGCAAAGAAGCATTTTGTGTGCAACATTAAATCAGTTATCGAATTTTGCATAAAATTATACTGGAATTTCGGAAATAGTTATCCTCACTATCACTGTCAACAATAACCCCGCCTTATATCTCGCCATTTTCTTTCCTGGTACTTGCTTGCTCTCAGGTTAACTAGCTAGCCATCGGTTCATCCACGGGATATGTTAGCCGAAGGGTTATCTCAGAGTTAGGCGCTAACTAGGGGTCGTAAAACGAAAATAAGAGGTATCCTCCAGTTCAATTGTAGCCATAGGCTTAGCCAAGGTTCATATAACTGGCCCTTAAACTCGTTATGTTTTACAAACACTATATTTTTAGCCATAGGAAAGTTAACTGGACTTTAACTTACACCTGCCCTTTTATACTAACACACCAAACCTAATTCATAAAACCTACAATCTTTGAGCCAAAATCAATTTAGTCGAAAATAAACTCAGCTAAACCTTCATACTTAAAATAACTCAGTATGAAAAATTTGGCCTAATACCGTTCGGTCTTAAAGCACTCAAAGTAAAATCGTTTAGTGTGTAATCGTTCATACTGTCATTTTCCTGACAAGCAGTGAGGGGAGTTTTTATGTGTTTAGTATATGTTATTTGAAAAAAAATTCTAAGTAGTATAGTTTGGGGGCTCCAGGGACAAGGTTCCAGGGTGTGGTGACTGTGGTGCCAACCGCCATATTGGATTGTGACATCACGGCGGCAATCTTGGATGCCCGAGACCTTGACCTTTGACCTTGACCCCGGGGCCATATTGGATCCGCCATATTGGATTCGCCATATTGGATCCGGTATCTTTAAATCGAGCGCCCCACTCACTCATGATGAAATTTTTGTCACGGCCACCATATAGATTTTTTTCTTAGCCGCTGGAGGCCGCCATCTTGGATACCGTCGAATTTGTTTTCACTGTTTGTTCCTAAAGAGCACCAGCATCGCTCTGTCTCATCACATAATGCCGATGTTCCATTACCTACCAGAGCTATTATGGTCCTTATCGACATATAAAATTTAATTTTTTTATGCAAAATACATTGGAAGAGCTGTAATTCGTACCATCGCAGCTCTGATCTCTAGGTTGAAAAACATACGCCTTTAACTGCACGACCATCGAGACATTTACCAAACTGAGAATTAAATAAGGTATATATAAAAATAACATGCATATTCGAACTTGTAAGTTTTTTAAATTTTAAGTAATAATAGCACCACCTGTTCGAGACAGAACCACCATCTTGTATTAAGATGTAACTGTTGCAATTATGGATAACGGCCGCCATATTGAAAATCTGTAATTTTAATGCTATAGATTCCAAAAAAAAAAAAAAAATCCAAAAAATTATTTTAAAAATTGCCTACATCAAAATTTTAGTTACTTAATTGTTTTCGGTCCTCGGTTCGATTTCCGGCGAGAGTAAACCAGTAATTTATTAATATATTTAAAAAATTCTCAATAAAAAGTAATAAAAAACATCTTTTACACCACACCCGACATTTTGAATTATGTCACCGCTGTATCAATTATCATTACGGACGCCATCTTGAAAATCTTTATTCATCATCCGATTTTAATGGAAACAAGTTCAAAATTCATTAAAAAAAAAACTCTTTAATATACTGATCGATTATATCGATTCCTGTCCGTGGTTCAATCCCTGGGCAATACAAAACAACTTTAATTTAAAAAAGTGCCACCAAAGTGACATGTTGTAGAAAAAAACACCGCAACTTCTTTTAAAAAACAAAAAAAAAATTATTACACAAATGCTATACTACTACAAGTACAAAAAAACACAGACAAATTATTAAAGTCTTGTGGATTTCTCGATTTCTGCATATGCCACCCACGAATTAAAGCGAGGTGGAAAGTCCCACCACTTGACGTAGGATCGTCCATTTCTTCGTTTTATAATCTTCTCCACCAAGTACATATCGGGAAACAATGTAGGCTGTACCTCTTCGGCATAGAAGCTGCCACAGATAGATTTGTGGTCCAAATCTTCGAGGTAGTAGGTCCTAGGCTCTGATTCACCTACATGTGTCACACGGAAAAGTTCGGTACTCCAGTTCGCAGTGAAACCTTTCTCGAAGATACCTTTCTGCTTGGAGATTCGCACAATGTCACCGACGTTAGCTTTAAGCTTTCGTGGATCTTTCTTCTTCTTGTTGGAAAACACTGTTCGAAGCAGGCGATTGTCCTTTACATCCTTTGGCTTCATTTTCGTGGTAGAATGGACCGTGGAATTAAACTCGCTTATTAGTTTCGGCAAGATGTCAAGCCACTTGTAATTTCCATTAGCCGTGAACTGTCGCCACATCTTGGAACACAAAGTTCTGTTAAACCGTTCGACAACGGAGGCTTTGACATTACTAAATGTAGAGTAGTGTTTGATCTCATTCTTCTTCATCAAAGCCTTGAAGGTTGCATTGTAGAATTCTTTCCCGAGGTCCGTTTGCAGGTGCGACGGTACACGTCCATCACGCAAAATATTGTCCATGGCCTTGGCTACTTCAGTTGCAGACTTTCATTTTAAAGGTAAAGCTCAAGCGAACTTGCTATAAACATCGATGACTGTCAACATGTACGTGAAACCTTTATTCAATCGGGAATATGGAATCATCTCAACAATGTCCGCCTGGAATAAATCATCAATTCCGCGAACGATGACTTTGCGACGAAGTTATTTTCGTCTAGCAGGAGCATGAAGTTTGTGAGCGATTCCGGTTCGACTCATTGTATGTAGCCGGCTTCCCTCAGTTCTTCGAGTATGGAGACTATTTCGTTGATATGCGAATATTTTCCTACACTTAGCGAAGCATGTAGAATTCTAAGGCGATCAACTAATTCATTGGGATCGTCCCAATATACATAGTCACATATCTGACCACTTTCTAGCTTTTTTAAACCTTCACCATGTATTGTTAGTTCACTGAAGAGATTAGCGAGAATGTCGATCTTTTCATGATATTCGTCTTTATATACAGCACTATCTGGATCATCATCGCGAAAAAGTGCATTGGTTAGCTCTAGCAGTTTTTTGTACTCTTGTAAGTCTTTGTGAGAATATCCTTTAGGCTCCCTGCGAAAAGCAATTCGTACAGACCTGGAGTCCCTCGCGTTTTGAACTCTTCTATGCGCACGATATTTCCTGGTAGAAAGTCTATTTCTTTAGCACCGATGAACCACTTATTATGTTTACTGTACACTCCATAGGTCATGTCTTTATTCCGACTCATAAACGGTATCGGGTATGGTCGGACCATTGCATTAACTTGGTGTCCCTTTTTCAGTATTTTTTTCTTGTGCTGAGACACTTCTGGTGTCTCATGTTATTATGTTTAATGTTTAACTATGTTTAATTTTAATTGTTAACTTAATTTTTTAGTTAATGCTTTCATATTTATTTTTATTTATGTATTCAGAAGTCTCAGTTAAAATTAATCAAAAAATTTGGTTTTCCGTGCGGCCATTTACCTCTGTTGAATGGACTTGTCCACGTATGAAAGAGGGGGAATTAGCGGAGGGAGGTGGATGACGTCACGGGTGTGTGACGATTATGGGGGAGAGACTGGTTGGACTCTGGCGAAGACAGTAGTTCGCGGGCGTTGACCGACGACGGAACAGCTGATAGTTCCATGAATATGGGATCTCGGTGTAGCTCCGTGCAAGGGAGTATGGACGCGACCCACACGGCCGTTGTTAGCTGTTAACCCTGGAGACTGCTACGCGGAACTATCGTGGCCGCGGCCTGCATCAGCTGATTTTTATTTATAACTTGGCAGGAACGGCAACGTATTTACCGTAAGCGATTTTAAACTTTTCGTGAAACGCGAGTGTTAACGCACCTCATCCCAAAGTGTGAAGATCGCTGCCATTTGACAGTGCTACATGTGTCACCTATGCCGAGTCTACAGCCCGGGTACCCGGAGGCGCTACAGTTTTGGTAAATCCCTACTACACGGCGAGAATTACTGTAAGTAAAACTTTAATTTGTTATTGGTGGAAGAAGAAGTTGGTTTGGGACGGTAGGCAAGCTTTGGTGTGGACTTCCCCTCGCCCCTGCGTGTTTAGAGTACGGACTTAGACTTATGCGAAGGCAAGGCCTTGGTGTTGTAGGTAACGTGATCGCTAAGGCCGGGCATCACGTCAGGATTGTAATTTTTTATATCTTTTTTATGTATTTTATGCCACTTGTAAGTAGTCCGTGTATTATAATTTATCTTTTTTTTTATGTGTCAGAATAAATTTACGAATGCTGCAATAATCTACTCAACGCATAAGCAAGCATTTTATTTTAGTTTTTGCGTCTCTACCGTGTCTACGCGACTAGCCATGGTAAAGTCAAAGTCAGCGGAGTTCAAACAGAATAATTGTAACTGGCTGTCCTGGTAGGGACGGACGTGGGCTGCACGCCCCGGCACGGGGTAGCAGGCTACAGTGCATGGACTCTCTAATCGTTTTTCCTCTTCTTCACGATCTAGTTCATACATTCTCTTCTTTACAGTTGGCATTTCATCTTCAACTTCTGTCTTCACATTGATGACTGGTTCTTCATTATTTTTTATATGTTCGTCAAGGCGACTAGAGATTGGTTTAAATATCCCTTAATTTTCCATCTCACGTACAAGTCTGGTTCGTCTAGCAAGTAGATATTTTTTACGAACGGACTGTATAGCTCGATGAAGGTCACTGGCCAGGTCCGACATTGTACTGGCTGGAAACATATTGCAAGACCTCCTTTTATACTTTTTTCTTCGTTTGCAGAAACTTTTTTCTTGTGTTTCACTAAATCTGAATTTGTTGACAAGTGAGTTAGTGATGCTTTCAGACTACTTTGAAAAGTCCTCAAATCGTCACGTCTTTGTGCATTCTATACTTCGATCATGTCGCGAATTCGAGAATCCGAAGCTTCCACGCGCTGGTCGATGGCAATGCGATACTCTAGTAATTAGTTTTTCACACTTTCTATTTTTTGAGCCAGTAGAGCAATGTATTTGCGGATAATATCGTCATGAGACTTGAGAGCAATACGTAAGTCTAGACTGCTACGACCGAATCTTGAAATGCTATGACTCATGTTTGACGATAAACTGATCGAAACCTCGTCTTTATCCTCCCTTACATAGAGGCCAGTCTTTGGCTATAACTAGGAATCCATATTCGTCTTTCCAACACAAGGAGCACATGTCTTTGAATTCCTGGAATGTCATGTTGGTGTTTACGTGATCGTCATAAGCATGACATAAATTAAGTTCGTCTATGCGAAAAAGCACTATGACATTTGCGTTGTCTCGTGGGAGATGTTTTGGAATACGACTGTACGTCTGACACAGGTAAACGTAGTCTACCTTGGCGTGTCTGCCCATGGAAAAGTACTCTTGTATTATGCCTTGTTTCTCGCACTTTCATCATCGAAAACAAACACGGAATTGGCTTTTGTTTCGCTTGGAGGTACCACATCCGCATTATCATTAAACGGGAAATACTCCAGACCATCCACCGATTGTATAACTGTAGCTAGTCGCTGGTACTTTGGCTGTTGTAACGATTTGGAATAGAGGTAAACATTAACGAACCTAAGACCGTTTGGTTCCTCTAATAAACTCAGTAGAACGCACGTTTTACCGCAGTTGGTCAAACCCACCATTAGTAATCGTTCGGCACAAGGCAACAGTAACCATGTCGTGATTCACGTGCACTAAATACATCGTCTTACGTAATGCGCATGGGCAAACACACTTCTTGCTTGACGACTTGCATTGTACTGACAAAAAATTTATTGAAAGAAGCATATTTATACTTTCTGGTCAGTTGTGCGCAATTACTCAAAGAGGTAAGAACATAAAACACATCGGTGCAGGACTCGTGAACTCGCTGATAAACAATCTGCCATTCCAGGTACACATACCCGGCTACTGATTCTGCGGCCCCGGCACTAAACTAGCGAAAAGGTTAGCTCGCGGTGACGTAGGCATTAATTCTCTCGACGAAAACTGTAAGCAGCACGATATTACCTATTCATTAAGCAAGGATCTAAAATCCAGTCACCGGGCCGACGAGATATTGGCACAGGAAGCCGAATATATAAGTAAATCTACGAACGCGGGACTAGGAGAGAAAATCGCGGCTTGGGGCTTTTTTAAAATCTTGAAGGGAAAGACCAAATTAGGACTAGGTGCTCGTCGAGCCAGCTACATCAAGACAAAGACTAACTCATGCAAGACAAAACGCAAGACTGGTGAAGGCGTGCAAAAATACAAGCAAAAATTAAGACTCTCGACAAGAAGATTATAGGAGGATTTCTCCCTTTGCTTTTGCCTGCATTGGGTGCTCTCGGCGGCCTCATAGGTATAAAAAGCGGTATAGTGTGGGCAGAAAACACTTCTAAGAATGAGCGCAAGCAGTTAAAAGAAGCACAACGACACAACGCCAGCAAGGAAGACATAGCCATGGGTAAAAAAAAAATACAGTGGAAACTACTTACGACCTCACAAATCAGGTTGAGGCATGAGAAAGAAAGGAATGAATAATCCTAAGTCCTTTGCCGAAAAGTCCGCTCACCAATATAGATTTAATCAAGTACGCACGCAAAAAGAAAATACCAAATTTCCGAGGCGTGTTTATGCGAGACACATTACCCAGCAAGCCAAAGACATATGAGCGCGCCATAATTAATTAAGATACATCGTCGGGTCGTGGCACACACTGAGTGGCGTACATAAAGTCTGGAAAAATTGTAGAGTACTACGATAGTTTTGGAAATTTACGGCCTCCACCAGAACTTAGGCAGTACCTGGGCAGGACCACTACATTTTTCTACAATTACAAAACCAAACAGTCACCTAATCAAACAAACTGCGGACACTTGTGTCCGCTTTTAAACTAAAATTAATTAGCTGACAAAAGCAATTTCTACTTAAAGGTTGAGCAGTGATTATAATTTAGTAGTCATGTTGATAACACTTACCTTGACAGGTCACGCATCTGAGCTGCGGGCAGTTAATTTCCCGCCTCTGGATTTAGACGGAGAATGGTGTATCGGACTCGTAGATTTTCAAACGTATAATCCCATACAGAATATCGACGAGGAAAATTGCAAGATCTGCTTCCTGAAAAGCGATGGGACCGCTCATGAAGTACAGTTACCTGTTGGCTCTTACGAAATTGACGACATTGCAAATTACATCAGGGAAATGTTACCACAAGATGTAGACTTTCAACTGCGTGGAAATCCAAACACTCAAAAAAGCATTCTAACATGCAGTGAAAATGTCGACTTTACAAAATCCGGGGCCATAGGTACGATGCTCAGATTCTAATCAATGATGTATGATACAGGAACAACGTACAAATCCACGTATGCAGTCAACATTTTGCCTGTGAATGTCATAAGAATAAACTGTAATTTGGCAAGTGGAATGTATATCAATGGAAAACCAAGCAACATGCTTCACGAGTTTTCGCCGATGGTCCCGCCAGGATATAAACTGGTCGAAGTACCGCAAAGTATCATTTATGTTCCAGTCGTCGTGAAGTGCGCACACGAAGTCGTCGTCAGAATCGTTGACCAGCGAGGACGATTGGTGATTTTTTAAGACGAAGAAATTACATTATATCTGCACATGAAGCGATGGGCATAAAGTTCGTAACACCGAACAGTTATAAAAGAAATCGCATTGGGGTGAATAAGAACAGTTCTCTACCAGACATCGGTGCATTAACACCTGACAGAATAAGGTATTTTCTTAGTATTGGACAAGTGCTGAATAAATATGGAAGACGAAATCCTCAACGTGGAAGATCCGGTCATTTTTGATGACAGCATTACGAAAATGGAATTGTACGAGTACCAGTCTTCCTTCTCGGACCGTACGCACTACCAACGGAAGTACGCATTGCTGTACAGCACCAAGATATCTGTACTCTACCTTCGCAGTCATTTCTATGTATAAGAGGCATGCTGACAAAAGCGGATGGTACGCATCCGACAACGACGTCAATATCCTGCAATGGTATTCTTCAACTAATCGAGCGTGTTACATATGTACTCAATGGTGTCGAGGTAGACCAGACGAGAGATGTATGCATAACATCTGCTACGAAAAATTGCCTTTAGCTCACGCCAAATGAACTATCTGCTCAAAGATGGCCGGTTGGGCTCTCGAGGATGAATATAAGCTTCCGGTTTATGCCGAAGGGAAGTTCGAAGTTAGTGTTCCTCTGCCCATGCTTCTTGGATTCGCTGAGGAATACAAGCATATTATCATTAATTCGAAACAAGAGCTCGTACTGCTTTTAACCAACATGCACATTAATGCAATTGTCGCCGCTGCAGAAAACCCTTAAGATGTCTCGCTAACACTACAGTCTATCGAGTGGATGCTACCCCACATCCAAGTGAGCACCGTTGAACGAGTCAAGATGTTGAAGAACATAGAAAATGGCAAGAACTTTGATGTGCCATTCCGATCCTGGAGCCTGTAAATTTTGCCTGGCTTGCCTCATAGTCAGCGTATCAATTGGATAGTAAAGTCCAGCTTCGCTATGGAAAAACCAAGATACATCATCGTCGGGCTTCAGACTGGAAGACAGCTCAATGCAGGAGTAAGTCGATCCTTATTCGATGAACATGGACTTTGAAAGTGGAAGATTTCTTGTCGCATATCAAATGTACGCCAAATTTCAGGAAGCTTACTATGGGCAGAGACAGTCACCGACACTGAGTCCCGACAGTTCCAAGAACAAGGCTCTGTTAATGGTGTTTGACGTTTCCAAACAGGATGAGAGAATAAATTAAAACATCATCGACTGTAGGATCGAGATAACGACAAGCGAAAATATTCCACCAAACACCTATGCTTTTTGTCTGATACTTCAAGATCGGCTTGCACTGTAAAATTTATTGTCGAGACAAACTTGTGAAAATTCTGACATAAATACAATAAAGTTATCGATAATAATTTAATTATGACCGAGCATTGCTAGCAACAAGATGTACTGCAACCTGCAAGGTTTCCATAGTCAAAATGGATTCGTGCTCAAGAAAATTACCATCACCTCCGGAGACAAGATTCGAACTCGTACATTCCGACCTCCGTATCCTTGGAAACTACTAGACGAAAAAAGCAATTGGTCGAATGATTAGCTACGTAAATATTATCACGGACTAGAGTGGGACGAAGGAAAAATTCCGTACCACCAAGTCAAATCTCCATTGAAGATTTATTATTTCAAAACCAAATAATTTTCGTTGCTGGACCTGAACAGAAAAAATTTAAGTTGTGTGAAGCTCCTGTTGAAATTGTAGACCTACAGACCGACTATGGTTGTCCTTTTCTGCGCAAGCTTAGTGCAATATATGACGTGCAGTCATGTGACAAGTTTGAACGAGTATGTGCTGGTACAAACTCGCAGTTAATGCAGAAATGGCACACATGGTGTTAGTAGGAGCCTTCATATATAAATGGCGTACATCCGTACGTGCCTTCAGTTGTCGTTTGATCTGCAAGAAGATGTTTACATTTCATCCTGCTAACGTGTACGTGAGCGTAAGACCTAGCTTCAGCAGTGTCAAGTACAGCTACTGGAATTCCGGGTATCTACGTACATATACAGAAACCTGTGGTGGAGGCGCTCAGCATTGGTGGTTTGCGCACTTTCCTGTGTCCTACAAACCGACTCAGCAGCTATTAGATTGTTGCGAACCTGGAAACTGCGCCGTTTATCACATGAGACAGCACACAATCCTTCCTGCTAGCATCGCTGAGGTAGTCGCCTCGTCTGCACGTGCAACACCAAACATGAGCGTGTTGCAACCTGTTGCGGCCTGTGATGCTTCTACGCAGATGTCCAAGCGACTTTTGTCTCGTCATCGATGTTCAGGCAGTGAATCTGTCCCAACTAGCACTGAGCCAAAGCCCAGGCGCAGATGTGGTCACAGATGTCATCGACCATGTCTCGTTAGAGATATCGACATCGCAGAAGATGACCAGCTGGAAACATGTGCTCCTGATCCCGTGATCTACGAACCAGTTGGAACCGGAGTCGAAGCACTAGTTGTAACCGGAGTCGACGAGGCAGTTCGTGCATCATTAAAGACTTTTTTTGCGAAAATGCTTAATTCCTTACCCGAATATGTATTTGTGTAATTTTTATAAATAAAACTTGAACTTGTGTGTTTTTATTTCTATAATATTTAGGTAACTAATAAAAAAAATTTAAAAAACAGGCAATATTTTGACTCATGTAGTATTGCAGTAGACCGCGGGTATATAAGCGAGGTTCAGATGAGTGGACCCTCAGTCCACCTCTGGCCACGGTGCAGTATGGACCTGCTCTATTCAGTAAATTTCACGAGATTTAGTTACTGCTTCAATGTCGACCGGGCTAGACTGTTTACCGTCAGAAGCGGGGACCTCGATTAGAGCAACAATGATGGTGTGTCGGAGATCCCGATACCAGCTGCACAGGAGACAACGACAGCGGAGAGCTCAATGGCTGCGGTGTCGACAGCTGTGGAGATCCCGATACCGACTGCAGAGGAGAAACGATACGTGCTGTTCCATCATCAGCTGAAGTTTCATCATCTGCATTCCAGACTTCAAATAATGAAGAGCGTACATCGCCGTCAATGCAAATATTGTGGTGCATCATTTAATAGAACTTCAAATGCTCGCAGATATTCAAAAAGCAGGTGTCAAAATAATTTACTGAAAAGAACAGAGTTTCAACGTATAAAGTGTGGCAAACAATTTGTACGACATGATAATTTTAAAAGACATCTAATAACCTGCAGTAGGTCTCCGACAATCTCTCGAGAGACATAATATAAGTGCGACAAATGCGATAAGGTTTTTTCGCATTGTAACAGTATGGATAGTCACAAGATTAGGTGCATAGGAAAAGAATCAAGTGCTAGTATGCTTCCATACCATCAGACATCCTCATTTATTGCTTTACCTGAGACAATAGTCAACAAAAGAGCAGTAGTCAATTGCCAAAACTTGAAGGATCAGTTTTGTTTTAAATGGAGTGTTTTGGCAAGATTTTGTAACATACGCTGGGCTTCAGATAAACACTCAAAAAATGAATAAGTAAAAAAAACAATGCCTTGGAAGCTTCATCCCACAAACAAAAACAACAATTATTATCACAGAGGTGCCCAGACATTGTACAAAGGAATTTACTTATAACCTACTAGAAGCTCTAGGAGGCTATGTGGATCGAGGATGAGTAATAATGAAATAACAAGAATGCTGGTTTGATTTATATAACTGCCTGTTTACTAAAATTATTTACTTAGCTTTAATTTTCTTTTATCTTCATATTTTAAGTACACATGTATTAAAATACATTAATTATAAACAGAAGGGAATCCCGGGGCAACAAAACACATATAAATGTAAAACAACCATATCTCTTAAACTTGACCTTGATTTTACGTGAGCTCGCAGGCTCAAAAGAAAGACAATTACAATTTGTTTTTAATTTGCTTTTGAAATGAATCTAACGAAATCCTATGTCCTGAAAACTGGCGGTCCTGGCACCGGATGTTTCTGTAGATTAAAGTCCAGAAGATTTCGATTTATGAAGAAACTGATATGTCGACCGGTGTGGGGAGAAAACTTGTGACAAAATGAGACCAATCATGGACTGCTAATTTTGGCAGAGAAGTTCCATTTTAATTCTTGTATCCAAATCTTGAACCCCGCCTGTAACCAAAGTCCCAAATTGCTAAGACTGATTAACAGGCAGCTAAGGCTGGGCAAGACTACACCATGGGAAAGGCAAAAAAGAAGAGGGGAGATATGACGACCACTTACACATAACAGAGGGGGAAGTGAAGTTCGCTGGCTCCAGGAGTAGAGTAGTTAACTTCCGGCGCGGAAGTCCGCGGTAGCTATGACGAGAAAAGTGAATAAATAATTTAGATTAAAATACTATTACGGGCAGCCAATTAAAAAAAAAGAAAAATAAGGCATTTAAGTCTTGACATTCGTGACTATATGACGTAGTGTCAAGTCTTAGAAGTAATTCTGAGGTGGACTCTCGCAAATCGCGACGTTTGGCGCGTACTGTCCAGAAGCTACCCTTAGAATCTTCAAAAATGGCATCGGTGCACCTAATTAACTAAGTTACAGCACAGATCCAAGAAGAAGGGGGGTGGTGGTGACCTGAAGGTATCCGTGAATGCCCGAAGGGGCGAAGCAGACTGCAAAAGTGCTCGCCACGCTCTCACCAGGGTCGCGGGCGGACTAAGGTCGCAATCGCACCGCGACTGCTTCCAAAGTCGATTATGACAAGCTGTCTCTTATGGGAGGGATGAGTAGAGCGCTCTGGCGGCCAAGATGAGAAACTGTCTGGAGGGTCACAGAGACGTCCGCTAGAGTGCACTGGGCACACTTGCCACCAGCGGACAGAGCAATGTTAGGGATTTTTGCCGCCGCTAGGCTTCGCTGAGGGCTCTGTTGGACAAGGGCATATGTCCTTGGAGAGACCATGTACTCTGTGTGGGTTCACTGGAGGTCGATGCTCTGGGTTGAAGTTCCCGAGAACCCACAGGTGGGAGATGAGGGAATGGGAGTCAAAACTTGCTAAGTCGTCTGGGAAACAGGTTGTGTGGACTGTTCCGAGGCGTCGCCGGGGACTGTAATATGCACCTCGACGTGCTGGCAAACAGCTTACCTATGTTTGCCTCCGAGAAATGAAAGATGCTAGCACGGGGCTTGGGGTAGTGTTCGCTAGCACAAATAATCATACTGTTACAGGGAGAAAACGTGATGTAAACTGCGACCGAGATGCTGCGATAACCAATCGTTGGCAAAAGTATCTAATTGGGCCTGCGAACAAGCGCAGGTGCAATGGGTTACACAAGATTACGTCGGAGAGTACAGTAATAGAATAAAAATTAAATGAAATTAAAAATACAACTATTTTTTGGTTTCCTTCTTAAAAAATAAAAAAATAAACTTTAAATTCAAAACTTGTGCCGGAAATTAGGCATTTCGACACCTTTTTAAATTTTCGTTATATTTTGAATTAATTTTGGAAATTTTATTTTTTCAATTTATTTGGTTACAATAGGGCGAATTACACTTTGTTAGGCTGGTGTACGCCATGTAGTTAAACTTTGTGCCTGTGGACTGAAGCACCTTTCTCAGGGACCTATCTGATATTTTGCTAGTCTAATGTGGACGTGGGCAGCCCGGTTGAAATTTCTCTCGCCTGCAGTCACGTCCCGGGTTTTTAATATTAATTCCCTGCATGACTAAAATCGCATAGAGCAGCTTCTGGCCTGCAAGCGGCTGCTTCTAAGAGGCCTGCTGAGAGTAGCGAGTCTCAGCACGAACGAGTCTCCCGTAGACGCTCGTTCCCAGCATCGTTGCGCTTTTCTGTCCACCCTCCCCTCTCTCTCCACCCCCCTTTGTTCTGAGAAATTAGGCTAGGAGCAGTGACCTGACGTGAACCTCGCCGAGACGATGGCCTACTCCAAGGACATCCTCCCTTGTCCTACAGAGACCTCCACGACATCTAGCGGCAGAAACAGTAACTTCGGCCCTGGTGGCCAGCGAGCAGAGACAACGCCAGTGACACCTGGTGGTGGGTCAGTTCACCGCCCCCGTTAGTTCCCCTTTAGGCCACCAGAGTGCCATAAGGCACTATGCTTTCTAGTCGCGTCCTGTTAAAGTCGATTCTTTGTAGCTTCCTGTTACCGCCGGTAGAGAGCGCGCACATGTTGTGTTGTTGTCACGCCCGCCTCGGACTCCTTCGGAAATTTTCGGCCTTGAACTGAACCTTCCCCCTCCATTCCCCTAGGGCCCTAGCGCCGGTTTTAATTAGGAGCTGTGTCTGCCATCGCGGGGATTTAGTACTCTGACCTCGGTTACTGACCACATCTTCTCGGCATCCTCTGCGCTAAGCGGCTTTTCGGGCAACGATGTACTCGTTCGAATCAAGATGTAGTCAGCTGTGTTTAGGGATGTGATCCCAGAATCTAATGTAGCAGTAGCCGTTTAGTCGTGGCATTTAGGCAACGAATAATGTTTTAGTTTACATTTTGTTAATTTCTGTATCTTCCTAAATCATGGTTTCTTTCGTGTCATCCGCGGATTCCTCGGTTAGTGCCATTTGGATGTCGGCGCGAGATGTCTCCTGAGCCCTGGTTCTACACCCTGTTTGGTGAGTAATTCAGCTTTTTTCCTTCCCGAATTCCCATTTGTTGGCCATCGCGCCGACTGTGTTTGACTGTCTGGAAGCAGGTCTAATTCGTTGTGAATTTGACTTGTGTTTCAGACAGGGTCCAAGTGCTGGGGAGACGAAATTGCTCCCAGCTTGTTGTCCTGGACCTCGAGCTCCGAGTCCCTTTAGAAGATATCTTTCCCGGCTCGACGTCTTACCTTGAAGACCCGGGTGATAATGTAAAATAAACATCTCCCCCTTTCTATCTACGAACTACATTAACCGAATGAATAGCCTACCAGCGAGCAGTGACTTAAGAAACTTAATCCTCAAGAACATGTAGAATCAAGGAAACTAATTACCTATGTAATCATTGGATGAATCAAATTTTGGTGGGATACTTCAAATTTTTGTTTATGTAATCGTTCGTTGGTTAAAGTTGAATATGTGTTGTTTTAATAATATCGGGCGGGCCCATTCTCAAATAACTTAAATATATTGTTAATATCCTTCAATGGGAAACTTATAAATGCCAAAACAAATGGAAAACCGAATTAATTAGTTACATCTTTAAATAAAACAGGGAACCTATAGACCAAGTTACTTGTGTAGTGTTTATTTATTTGTTATATACCTTATTCTATTTGACGATCCACTAGCTCCCAAGTTGCTTGTGAGCAGGGAGTCTAAATTTGTCTTGTTCTCCACCTCGTGCCCCCTCTGGTAAATAACTTTAATTTTCTTAATATTTTTCCCAGCAGTTTCCAAGGTTTTTATTATTAAGTTAAAATGATATAATATTGAGGCACGAGGGGCATTTCAAACTTGTGCCCAAAAATTATGATAAACAGCAAAATTTATCAAGGGAAGTAATCAAAACCGTGTTGATAAGAGGTATTATGCTTTGGAGAATAAGTACAACTTTGATGGTCTGTACTATCCGCCACCATTAAATAAGATAAAAAATTTTGAGAGAAATAACCCTAAAGTTCAGTTAATGTGTATGCGCTAAATGAGGATAATAAGGTGTGTCCGATTCGGATAACCAAACAAAAAAGAAAAAATAATTTCGATTTGTTGCTTGTGACAAATGAAAGCGGTGCTGCACACTACTGCTACATCAAAAGCTTCTCCCGACTTGTGAGACCTCAGGTCACAAAACATCAACATAAGAATTATGTGTGTAAGATGTGCTTTAAGTGTTTCGCTAATCGACCTCGGAAAACAGGTGTAACTGCTATACAGTATCTTGAATTGCACATAATTAAATGTGAAAATAAATCATAACCAAGACTTTAGTATATTTTCTGTGTTTTTTGTAGTAGTGTAGAATTTATATAATATAATTTTTTTATTTTTAAAACAACTTGTGGTGTTTTTATTTTCTCAAACCTGTCACTTTTGTGTCATTTTTGCAATTAAAGTTGTTTTATATCGACCAGGGATGGAACCATGAACAAGAAACGATATAATCAATCAGTATATGAATATGAATTTTGAACTTTTTTTATTAAAATTTGATAATAAATAAAACATTTCAAGATGGTGACCATAACGGAAATTGTACAAGTGGTGACATAATTCAGAATATCGCGTGTGGCGTAAGACTTTTTATTACCTTTTATTGAGAATTTTTTTAATATAATCATAAATTACTAGTTTACTCTCGCCGGAAATCGAACCGAGGACCGAAATAGTTTAAATAACTTAACATTTGAGTAAACGATTTTTAAAAATTTTTTGGAATTTTTTTGGTATTTCTAGCATAAAAATTAAGGATTTTCAAGATGGCAACCGTAACGATAATTGCAACAGTTATGTCTTAATACTAGATGGTGGTTCTGTCTCGAAATTGTGGTGCTATTATTACTTAAAATTAAAAAAAAAAATTACAAGGCCGAATATGCATAGTATTTTTATATAAACCTTATTTAATTTTCAGTCTGGTAAATGTCGCGATGGCCGTTGCGGTTGAAGGTGTATGTTTTCCAACCTAGAAATCAGAGCTGCGATGGTTCGAATCACATCACTTCCAATATATTTTTCATAAAAAATTAAATTTGATATGTCGATAAAGACCATAATAGCTCTGGTAGGTAATGGAAAATAGACCTTATGTGATGTGACAGAGCGACGCTGGCACTCTCTAGGAACAAACAGCAGAAACAAAGACGACGGTATCCAAGATGGCAGCCTGCAGTGGAACTAGAAAAAAATCATGAGCGATGCTGGTGCTCTCTAGGAACAAACAACAGAAACAAAGTCTACAACATCCAAGATGTCAGCCTCCGGCAGAACACAAAAAAAAAATCCATATGGCGACCGTGACGAAAATTTCATCATGAGTTAGTGGGGCACTCGATTTAAAGATGGCTGATCCAATATTGGCGGATCCCAAATGTCCGCTGGGTCAAGGTCAAAGGTCAAGGTCAAAGGTCAAGGTCACGGTCATCCAAGATTATCGCCGTGACGTCACAATCCAATATGACAGTCGGCACCACAGTCAAAACACCCAGGACCTAGTGCCTGGTTGCCCTATTATATACTACTATTTTAAAATAATTTTTTTAAAGCCTTCAAATTATTTCAAGATTTCAATTAAATTTTACTCTGCTCAGCACATTATCAAGGAATTTCCTTTTTTCTACTAAGAAAATTGGACATAAAACCTACACGGTCCATTATCTTAAATTGAAACTCACTTGACTGAAATAAATGAGGAAGGGGAGGAAATTGATCACATTTTTCTGTAATCCTCTAAGCCTGAAGCATACACAACGCACGGAAAGTTCTAGCTGAACCGCACTCTGCTTTGACTCAGACCATAACATTTCTCCACCGTAGCCATAGCTTAGACCTCACCTTACCACACTCAAAACTTAATCTTAATATAATCATATCAGTAAAGGAACCTATATAAATCACCAAAATAACACTGAAATACATTTTTGCATCCCTCAACAACCACAAAAAAGTTGTATTAAAAAAAGAAATAAAATTATTTATAGAAATAATTATTTTTTGTATTTTTACTTGCTCCTTCTCTAACTAAAATCTTGGTCAAATAATGCAAAGGTATCATATATATGAATATAACAAACACGTAATTGATTTTCTTAAAACAACAAGTTAAACTGTAATTTGCTACTAAAAAACTACTTAAGTAAAAAAAGTTAAATAAATTAACCTTACCATAGTAGGATTAAAATTGCGTAATAGTTTCAAAACCTTAATTTCGATTACCCTCCAGAGACAGTGTTTTCGAAACCAGTTGTACCCCGCCTAGAAACTGCACTAACTCCATGTGTGTGTGACCAAATGAAGAAGAAAAACAAAATAAATTACTTTTGTTTCACTTCAAAATACGCAACAGGCAGTAGGCCGACAGGCACTAGGCCGACAGGCAGTAGGCCGACAGGCACTAGGCCGACAGGCACTAGGCCGACAGGCAGTAGGCCGACAGGCACTAGGCCGACAGGCACTAGGCCGACAGGCAGTAGGCCGACAGGCAGTAGGCCGACAGGCACTAGGCCGAAAGGCAGTCGGCCGACAGGCAGTATGCCGACAGGCACTAGGCCGAAAGGCAGTAGGCCGACAGGCACTAGGCCGAAAGGCACTAGGCCGAAAGGCACTAAGCCGAAAAATTGAAAATTTATTTCGCTGGAAATATGTCTTAACTCTGGCAACAGGCACTAGGCCGACAGGCACTAGGCTGAAAGGCAGTAGGCCTAAAATTCGAAAATTTATATCACTGGGAATATGTCTTAACTCTGGCAACCCGCACTAGGCCGACAGGCACTACGCCGAAAGGCACTAGGCCGACAGGCACTAGGCCGAAAGGCACTAGGCCGACAGGCACTTGGCCGAAAGGCACTAGGCCGACAGGCACTAGGCCGAAAGGCACTAGGCCGAAATTTCGGCCAAATGACTTTCGGCCTAGTGACTGCTACCCGTTTCGTGTTCTTATGTAAGCGCGTTAGAAGTTATACTTAATTGGCGTAATTAAAACATAACTTGAATTTTGCATGCAAATAATTAATAGAAAATTAAATAATAATAGTACTAGAGTGATATTATAAAAATGGTTCGTTATGTATAAATACATTGAAATTCAATTCAATGTTAATATAAACACGCGTATTAAACTAGTTACTTAATTTGGTAAAAAAAATGAAGAAAAAAATTAAAAATTAAATTCAATAAACATGCTCAAAAATTATTTTAATTAATCAATATAATTTATTATATTAAAATATATTTATTTATAATTAATAATTAAAATAAATTATCCATTCTGAAAAGTAAACCCACAAACTCTCCCATAAAAATGGCCAGGAGACTACTAAACCTCCACAGATATTTTGTGCCTGCGACAATGGAAGCCCACAAACAGCATTAGATCGTTAAAAAAACGGTTACATAAACTCACTTATATAAATACACTTGAAAAAGTTAATAAAGCCCATTTCGATCACTTATCTTCACAATAAAAAAATGTTTTTAATTATATTCAATATTAATCTCTTACGTCTATGATTTAAAAGCACATATACTATTTTTATATGTAACATTTTTTTCATGCTGTCAATTTTTATTGCATGGTTCCACACATCGTACAAATTCACTCTCATAATGTTTTCTTTACGCACCTAAAGTGATGTAACCTAACCCTTAGTTTATAAATGCACTTAAAAATCAATTTCAAAATGTTTATAAAGACAATTTCTATATATCATATATTCAAAATAAATAGGTACATTATTTAAATGGTATGGACAAGTGTTAACTATCAATCATTAAATTGTGAGTTTTAAAATCACATATATATTTATTTTTGTATGCAGCATTTTTTTATTTAAACAATTTTTTCATTGAATTAACATTTTGTTGAATCGTGCGCGCGCATCGTAAAAATGAACATTAAAATAAATTTCAAAATGTTTATAATTACAATTTATGTATATCATATATTCAAAATAAATACATTATTAAAGGGTATGGACAAGTGTTTAATAATAATCATTAAGTTGTGAGTTTTAAAAGCACATATATAATTTTTATTTATATGTAGCCTTTTTTTATTTAACCAATTTTTTCATCCTATGAAATTTTTGTTGAATTTTGCGCGCGCATCGTAGAAATTCATTCTCATTATTTTTTTCATTACGTACCTAAAGAAATATAATTTCAAAAATTATCGAAATCCTTTATGATGTTTTCAGTGTTTCTAAATAACGCATGCAAAATAGCTTAACAGACAGAAAATTTAATAACTTTATTTTAAGTTCTGAATAAAATTAATAGCTATTCCTTAAAAAATTTCATAATTTTAATTAAAAAAAACAAAATGTTGCTCCAGTAAATTTAACATTAGTATAAATTAAAACCATTTAATACAAAATCGATAGTATTTTAATGTCCATGACATTTCATTGATGCATTTTAAATGATAAACAAGGTATTATTTTTTTATATTTTTAAGCAATGATTACAGATTTTAAGTTATCGCTCTTGCATGATATTCAATAAACTATCTTCCCGTTTATAATTTTTATATAGACTTAATATATCAATCATCTTTCACGTCAGTATACCTACTTTCGCATATGCCAGAACAAAAGGCAGGCACACCCGACACTGTTTAATCCCACGCTGCGAAGGAAAAAAGCGCGCATTCAACCCGGAATCACACGGCATACATGTAAGGCCTCGCAGTCGTCCTTTGTCCCTGCGTGGGAGATTATTCAACCGCACAATGGATTAGGACAGAGGGGGAAAAAAATACTTCGGCGAGGAATAGGCAGAGAATCCACATAGAGAGAATAACCAAGGTAGATGGTAGAGTTTGCTCATAACATCCCACTTTAAACTGGACTAGTGTTAGATGAGGCCGGGAAGTGGTAATGGGTAATGCGATATTCGCCATTTTACATATATTTGCATGGCAAAAACCCGCGAAACTAGGGTTGCCCATCTACGGGCTTGTGTGCCACAAGGGAAACCAGGGTGGAAGAACCAGGCTGTAATGTGGAGGCCACCCGCGCATGACTTGGAGCACTTAGTTCCCTCTCCCCCGCCAACCCCTGGGGCGCAGTCCGAGGATGGAGAGCGATGAGCTCTGAAAGTAAAACCGGCATATGTACAACACGCTGTACTCGCGAATACTTATAGGATCCTTCAAGTCGTTATAGACTTGATCAAATCGTCATCTTTTTTAAGTCCAAAAACTTCTTTCACGGAGCCATAAGCAAACACTATAGTTCCAAATATTATATTCAGATGTATAAAAAAAATTCAGCATAGAAGATATTTTGATAAAGGTTCATGTCAAGCAGTTTTATACTTAAAGGCTATTAAAAAGTGTAAATTTTTACCTTCCAAGTTTGTTTATTGTTGCATCTTAGTATAAGAATGTTACGAAAGCACTTACACTGCATGTAATTTTACACGCAATTTAGCTAAGACTGTAAAAATTACAGCGAATCAGCATTTTAAAAAAGACGTATACTATATTTTTTACACAAATTTATCTGAGTAATTGAAACCTGGTTAATAAGTATATAAAAATAAATATTGTTTATTTATAAATATTGTTTATTATTACGTAGACTTTCCATAAAACAAAAGACCACAATATTGATGCTAGTTTACATGTTTCATCGGACAAAATTAATTTTTAGTGATATATTGGGCTTTCATTTCTGGTTTGAAAGACAATAAAATTAATTAATCCCTTTATAATTACACTATCGTATTCGTTCCAACTGTCTGTATACCTTTTAAATATTATCTAAAACTTTTGTCTGAAACATTTTTTGATACAATAAAAAAAATCATTCCAAAGTGTGAAATAAAAAGAGATTAAACTATAAAAAAATTCCAACTCTCTTATTAGATACAATAATAATAAACAATTGTAAATATTCTAAAAATTTCTAAAAGTTCGTCTAAAAACCTTGCTGATAAGATAAACCTTTACTGCAAGGTGTTGAAAAATCAATGGTCGACTTAAATTATATATATACTAGCTGTACCCTGCCACGCTTCGCTGTGGCACATTGTGATTGAATAGTTGAGAAATGAGAAACAACACAAAGTATAAGTTTAATTTTGCAATACCTGTGGATATATAATATTTTTTTTTTTTGTTTTTCCACTGTATGCGTATATATAAAGACTATCTGGTTTTCGACTCGGGAACACGCAACATACAGTTGCCCATGTGAAAAGCAATCCGCATCTAAATCTAAACCACACATATCTAAAGTTTGACCTTCAGCTTTATTGATTGTGATTGCAAATGCCAATAGAATTGGGAATTGCAATCTTTTAAATTGAAATGGTGTATCGGTCGGGATCATGGGTATTCGAGGAATGAGGACATCTTCACCTTTGAAAGGCCCCGTTAAAATTGTGGCTTCCACTACGTTATTCATTAATTTCTTAACTGAAAGTCGCGTGTCATTGAAGAGTTTTGGCTGATTAATATTCCGCAAGAGGATAATTGGCACACCTATTTTCAATTTAAGTATGTGTGTTGGTATCCCTGGTAGATCAAGTGAGTTTAAAAATTCCATTGGATAATTAACTACTTCATCTGCTCCCACAACGGAGTCTATCGACTTATATGTAATTTCGTTACTTTGAATACTGGATTGAATAACATTATTAAGTTAATAGACATCTTTATTCTTTGCGGCAAGGATAGCTCTTTTACTGAGCCAATCGTGATTTCTATGATTTTTTTGAATGTAAGGAAATACATTTTCGATCAGTTCTTCTTTTGATGTTACTAAATTACAAAAACGATAGGGAAATGATATTCGTCTAGACGTCTCATCGACTGGCAGCTGTCCATATCCAATTTCCATTAACTGTCGTGAGAATACCTCAGCTGATGGATCATTCTGCAACTGGACACGCATATTCGTAGTAAACTGCAATGTACGTACGTGCCGCCATAGTGTTCAATATTTCAGGCAAGCATTTATTTCGTCTGCTGGTGTCGATCGAGAAATTACAGGCAATGTATGCCTAAAATCTCCTGCGAGCAATATCAATGCATTCCCGAATGGTTGAACGTTTCCACGCAAATCTCGTAACAATCGATCAAGAGCTTCAAGCGATTTTTTATGTGCCAAAAAATTTGTTTACATTTTTGTAATACTTTTCCCATACCGGATGCTTTGGAAATATTTCACGCAAGAGTCTCGATGATTTGCATGTTTAATGGCAACTTTAGAGCTGAATGCGCAGTTCTTCCACCTGGTAACAATGTCGCAGCTATTCCAGACGAAGCAATAGCTAAGGCTATGTCATTTTTTTATCGAACCGTTGCTAGAATCAATCTAATTAGGAATGTTTTCCCAGTTCCTTCTGGCGCATCCAAGAAGAAGATCCCCCCAATTCCGTCATTTATCATTTGCATTATGTGATCATAAATGCCTTTCTGTTCACGCGTTAATTTGGGAATGTTCGATTGGACATATGTCTGAAGATCATAAATGTTATAATTCTGTTCACGGCGTAAATCTACATCAAATGCAGCAGTCGCAGTTCGGGCTGGTGCTGGCATTCCTAATTGACTAAGAACTTTATTTGCAATAGCTAAGCACTTGTCTTCAATATTTATCAATGCTTCGTTGTAAATGCCTTCTGTTAATTCTAAGGTCATATTGGCATTTTCAAGGCGTACTCTATGCAAAATATCCTCAGCCATATGAGATCGATATTTTTCCTATAAGTCTGTGGGAGATGAAGGAAAACAAGCGGTCAATATAATTGCGAATAATGCGCGAATTTGGTTTGGATGTGCAGTGTTGCACGCCTCATTCATGCATATATTCCACTGTTGGTCATTTTCTAATAAATTCAGAGCTTGACACGCAGCGCGGAAATTGGCATGTGTGACGTGGTCAACTATTTTTAATTGCTGAAAAGATCTAGGACCAGGCACATTTACCAATAGCATGCGAAGGAAAAACCATTCATCTTGATAGGGATGCACTGTATAAAGTCTACCAATTGTATTTTCTTTGAAAATGCCAGTTTGACCGTCAACTGGCTACCCTCGTCTGCGTCGTACGAATACTTTTTTAGTTACATTCCACGTGTAATAAGAGGGAACTTCTGAATACATCAGCGTTCTGGCGAAAGCGTCATCCTGGCATAAGGTGAAAAAAGCAGTCAGAGTTTTACCAGGTGGATTACAGGATCTTTCTTGCACATTTGCATTTGTGAAATAAACACGCTGTCCATTTTCTAAATGTACTGCCAAGTGAACCACAGCTGGATAGCATTCATGAATGGGAAATGAAAAAATTCGCCATGCAGCCTTATTGCTGCTTATGTATCTCCCAGCCTGGTATTGAGCAATTTCATCGATATCTCGTATTGAATTTTTGTCACTATTATCTGATTGCACACTAAAAACTGCCATATCACTGCCTTTATAAAAATATTTACAGATGTATTTAATGGATTTGACTGAATTGCAATATTCCTCATTAAGTGGGCTTTATATGTTTTTGACTGCAAAGGAGAATATGGAACCACCCAACGGTTGTCTACATCAATATCACCATTTTGCATGTGTATAGTTGCCGAATTCCCACCATCTTCAGTTGATCGTCTTCTATACCGAGGATATCCATCGTAGCCTGTTACTGTGTTGGCTGTGAATGATCGAGGATATTGCTTAGAGCATTTCCCAACTACCATGCATGGTGAATTTGGATTTAGTGTACCACATGGTCCATGTATAATGTTTTTGATAACAGCATGCAAATCCTTATCGACGTCAGCCCGTGGAATCTCAGCGCATATCACATCGTCGATTTCGTCTGAAGTTATTTTATTGTAGAGCCAGATTAGTATATGCGCATGTGGCAATGCTCTCTTTTGCCAATCCACTGAATACATCCAGCAGCGCACAGATCCAAATACTTCATGTTTCACGATGTAATCCATCAGCGATTTAAGCCTTTTTTCGGAAAACACGTGCTATAATGTCATGCCTATCGACAAGTGATTGGCCAGGAAGTAACAGCTGCCGTTTCTCGTCCCAAGCTGTATTGCATGTGAAAGTGATAAATAAATCTGGACGCCCGTAATGACGAACATATGACATTGCATCTTGAGCATATTCTTGCATGTGACGTGGACTGCCAATGTATGAAGATGGCAAAATAGTTAGCTTTCCAACGTTGGTTGTATTACTGTCATTCGCATCTGCACCTCGCAAATGAACATTTTCTTCAGAACGTAGTTTAGTCTGATTCAAACGGAGAAATAGCACACGTTCCGTTTCAATTGTTGTATACATATCCACAATATACTGGTGAAACAACTGACGGCATTTTAAAATATTATTGTCCTCGTTCCTCCGAATCACTAAGTGGTATGCGTAAAAGTTCATTGAGCTGCAATTTTTATTGATATCTGAACCATTTACTGGATTTATCATTTTTACATTGAAATGATATCCATCGGCACCATCCCAAAAGATCACTGGATATTGTAAAGCATCGTAACAACTGTGAGTTTCTGCTACGATTATCAATTGATTATTTCTTCGATGGAGAACAATATCTCTAGGTTGGAACTGATCTCCGACTATGACAATTGCTACTTCGTCTATAGTTGGAGCATTATATCTCCGGACATGCTCTCCAGCGGGAGTTTTGTCTGGGTGAATAATAATTTTGTGGGTATCTGATGGCATCATATCAATTGCTGTTTTGAACAAAAGCACCAAATTGTACCTTTCGTGAAGAAGCTCCTGCAGTTGCGAAATAATGGATCTTCTTAGCGAGGTATGTATTCCACAACGTGCATCTACTTCATCTCTATCATCAAAAATGAAGTACATTTGTAGGAATTTATGATCACTATCTGAGAACGGGAGCAGGGAGCCAGCTTTGTGATATATTTGCCCTTTGATTTCAAAAATTGGCATGAATTGAGCAGTCACGATTTCCGCACCAAATGACGTCATTTGGAAGCAAGAGTTATATTTCCTGATGTTCGATAGGAAATGCTTCGATTAAGCGGTAGATCCAGCAAGTAAAGTTTTCATTGTATCTGATGGTGCATCAAGTTGAGGCAATTTGATTTTTCCGCCAGCGCAACACATCCCTTTCGTTTCATTATTAAACTTTAGAGCCTGGCAGTAGCGTCAGACATGACTCATCTGACCAATGACAACATGCTGACTTGAACTATAATCAACAGCTTGATTGTACCGGAACGCAAGACGATTTTATTCCAGATGCAGATCAGCTGTTCTTTCTGTTCGTGTTTCAGCTATCCTCACACTTTCGCGTTCATTCCGTTCAAAACGAACCAAATTTGTTGCTGCAGAACGCGACTGACGTGCTCGCAATCGTGCATCCTCAAGCCTGGCTGCTCGTCTTTCTGCTGGTTCCATGTTACGTGTCTGGATGGTGCTTAGTCTGTTCCTCTCTCGCACCGATGCTCGCTCTTCCTCAGTCATGTTTGAAAGCCGTCTTCTTGATCCTTCTGTGTGGCGAGTGCGACGGCCCAAATTGACATACAAAAGTTTTAGCTAAAAATTCTAAAAAAAATTACAAATTCTGTACGAACTTGATTTTGTGCCTACGAAGTGAGCTATGATTTTTTGTCCGCCAACGCTTATATTTCAACTTCTTGCAATTATGGCTGGTCGTATCATAAATTTATTCAGGCAAAATATTTTAGTATTACTACTAAGAGTTATAATACGTTCAAATGAATGTGATATTTCCATTATTACAGGAGTTAGAGCGATTTTTTGGTTTTTCAAAAAACCTTCCCTATTTCTACCCATGTGATCGAATATTGTCCATTTACGAACTTGCCCAAGATTTTACACTTCTCAATTTTATGTATCAGTTTGGAAGTGATTCGTGAAAAATTGTGACAGTTGTAGTGTCCACAAAATTGTGACGTGTGTATATATATAACGATGGTTTGGGGGTCAAACGAAAAACATCATAACACTTTTCCGAAAGTCGCACCATGGTAACGGCTACAATAAGTAGTATTTCTTTTAAATCTACCTAATACATATTTTTTTAAGCTTCTGACTGTGTTTAAAGTTTATTTGTTCATTTATTCATGTTTGATTTACAAAAATGAGTGTTTTCAAAAATTTTATATAGCACATTCAACATTAACTTGGACATTCGCATTCCATTATATGCAGCAAATATGTTCGTGCCAATTTTATTCAACCTGAAGAATATTTTGTAACACCCCTCGTGCCTCAAAATTGAATTATGTTGAATTAATTAAAAGGAGCCTTGGAAACTTGCTGGATACAAAAAAAAATAAGTTAAATAAATAAATGGATTTACCAGAGGCGGCACGAGTTGGGGAACAAACAAAATTTAGGAACTTCCTGTAACAAGCAAGGAGGAAGTTGGTGTGGATCGATAAAATCAATAAATAAAAACTACACGATTAACTTGATCTATAGTTTCCCTGTGTTATTTGCCCTGATGAATTATCTTGTTTCCATTATTTTACACACAAAAGGTTTTAACAAGTTTCAAAGATTAAAAAAAAGAACAACGAAAAGGGGGCCGGCCGGCGATTAGTTAACACAATTTACATTCTTAGTTTGAAATATACACATTTGCATTATGAGTTTCACACCCCAAGTTGGATGGATCCGATGATTACATTGATAATTAGTTCTATTCGTTCTACATTTTCTTGAGAAAAACACTGGTCGCTGGTGCGTTGGTCCTCCGCTTAAGATAGTTCGTAGCTAGGTAAGGGGGGAATGTTGAATTTACATTACCACCCGAGGTCTTCAAACGATCACGTCGGGTGGTAGAAACGTTTCTTCTAACGTGACCCACGGAACAGGAAGGGGAGGGGCCACGAGATGGGAGCACTCAATCTCTCCCTGTCATCGACCCTGTCTGCAACAGTCCAAATCAAAACTGATTACAACTTGTATACAGGCAGTCTATGGGGCAGAAAATGCCCAAAAAAATTTAAGGGGAAAAAAGGGGGTCGCGAATTATTACTCACCAAAACAGGGGAGTTGCCCAGCACGCTGCAGTCGTGGAGTCAGCCAGGGTCTGGAGCTCGCGAATTGCCCGGCAGGACGCGGATGATTTCTTCATGATTAAATATAAAAGAGAAAAAATTTCTAAGGCAAATAACTAAACTATGCAGACAGACTAATCTACTAGAATTGACTTGAGGGATAGCATCCCTTCTACAAAGCGACTACATAGTCGTTAGCGGTCGGATGAAGTCTTGCCGATTCGCCGATACTCGATGGAGGTCTGTCTGCAGACGCGACGCGAGTTGATCTGTGTGTCGCGGCAGGACGCGTCTCGTAATTAAAAGTAGCCGCCGGCGCTAACAGGTGGAGGGAGGTCTGGGCCGCCAAAAGATTCCGAACTTGCCAGAATGCGGGCGAGAAAAAAACTCTAGCAGGAGTCTTGAAGTTGGCCACACTGGGTGACAGTAGCGATCTCTGTCGGAGGGGTCTGAGTTGAAAACAATCGACTCGCGCACGGCGTCCATATAACTCAAGGGAAAGCAAGTGCTGCTCTCTGGCGCCCTAGAGGGTAGGCAAGCGGAGAAGTTCGCGACTTGGTCGCTAGGTAGTGCTTGCTATCAGTTCTGGCGCCTTCATTTTTTCGGGTAGACCTTGAGAACGGTCACTGGTGCCCAGGGGGTTACGACCGGTCATTGGTCTTACTTGGAACTGAGAACGGGGGGGGGGGAGGGTAACGTGCAACGCGGCTGGGAATCTCCGCCCCGCCGCAGCTGCAGGGGAGCGAACATAACACTAAAACGTGATGAAAAGGGCGAATCTCAGCTCGTCTCTGCGAACTGGTCGCCTGCAAGCTACAGGCTTGCCTATGCAGTTAGGGTCACGAAGAGAAATAATATTACAGGCTTGAGGCCTGACTGAAGGCGGGGAAAATGGTAAGCGGTCTGCCAGTCAGGGATTAGGCCAGCAAAATATCCGATACGCCGATGGGAAAGGGGCTTCAGAGCACTGAGACAAAGTTTAACTCAGAGGAGTACACCAGACTAACAAATTAAATTCACACTCTAGTAGAGCAAATAAAATTTCCACACAAAAATTTAAAATCATAATAAAAATTTAAAATATATCGTGTCGAATTTACTAATTAACGGCACAATTTGTTATTTAAAGAATATTCCATGAGTATTATATAATTGTATGTTATGTGTGTGGTGTGTGACGTGTGTGTCGGGGACCACCGTATTGGATAATGACGTCACAGCGGATTTCTTGGTTGACCTTGATCTTTGACATTGACCCTAAGAATGTGCCAAAATTTTGCCAAAATCGGCCATATTTTTTCAGTTTTCAGGAAACTAATTCAAAATAAAAATCTAAAATCAATACTCAAAACTCACAAAATCCATTTGAGAGAAAAAGCAAGAAAAAATTCAAAAATTGGGAAATTTACAAAGGAGAAAATAATTTTGCCTTAAAATAAAAAAAAAACGAAAATTCTCCAAAGAGGCATAAAATCCCCGTCGACCAGCCCACTTAAGCTGCCGAGATTCAGTCTGCCATTTTTTCATCTGCTGGAGACTACCATTTTGAGTTGTGTCGTCATCGTGGCAATTATCTTTACGGCCGCAATTTGGAAAATCCGTAATTATCATCAAAAACATTTGGGAAATTTTAAATATTAATAAGAAAATTTATGTAAAAAAAATTATTCTGTCATTTCAAAACTATGACGTCCCTTCCGCCATTTTGAAAAAAATTATAATATTTATGCGAAATTTTTCAAAAATAAATATAATTTAATAAATTAATTATTTAAATAGAATTTTAACTAATTTTTAATTAAAAAAGGCACTGACATCATGGAGTTCGGAATCCTCAGTTCAAACCCGGAGGACAAAATAAAAATTGCGATGGATCCTACCTCCACCGAAGCCACCGAAAGAATGACCTCCCACCACTTATACCAAACAATGTTTACATTACGGCAGCTAGTATGACGTCACGCCCACTATCTTATTTTAGTCTGCTGGAGACCGCAATATTGTTTTCGTCTGCTGGAGGCCACCATATTATATTATGACATCATAGTCACCGTCATTTTTCGTCTTTCAGAGTTCGCCATTTTGAATTATGACTTCAGGTTCGCCATCGTGTTTTAGTATACTGGAGGCAGCCATCTTTATAATCGGTACTTGCTACCTGAATTATGATTGTTACATCGTGTGCCAGAATGCATTTTTGCAATATTGGTTAAGATGTTTACCCGCTAGAATGCATTATTACTTATTGTTAAGACTTCCGTCATCTTGGTTGTCTTGGTTGACATATTATAAATGCGCAATTATTTAGCTACAAATCCAGAAAAAAAACATAATTATTTTTTAAAAAAATTAGATTTTGATGTAATTATTAGATCAATATCCTTTGTTTGATACTTGATGGATGCAAAAAATTTAATTTACAAAATATTAATTTCATTAAATATGGTGGAAAGACTTTAAAAGATGATCAAATTACACTACTATTAGACTCCAGTAAGCCAATGGTGATATATTGGCCGCCATATTGGAATTATGTAATTATGTACATAGAAATTCGGAAAAGATTCCAAAATCAATCAAAAAATAACTCATTCATTTACTGATTAAATATATTCCCTACTTTAATCCTTGGCCAATGCAAAAATGTAATTTTATTCGAAATAACATACATTTAACATAAAAGTGACAGGTTCAAGAAATAAAATACCACATACACAAGTTATTTTAAAAACAGAAGAAAGTATAACATAAATTATATACCACTACAAGTAAAAAACAAGAAAATTACAAGCGTTTGTCAATTTCTACAGTCTTCTCCGAGTGTGAAGAGTGTCCTTTGCATACCTTCTTGGCATGTAATATAAGGGCATCTCCACATGACAGTTGATTACCACATACAGGACACAGCACAGAGTTCTCGATTTCGTTAAAAGGACAGTAATATATTTCATGATGCTTCGCACTAAAAATGTGCACAAAAGTCTTTCCGCAGAATATATATTTTTGTACCGATAAATGCATAACCATTCCATCATATTTCCTGATGTGTCTTTATAATCTTCTATAGCATATAAACTGGGTACAATATTTATCGCACTGATATTTAATGAGTTTAGAGTTATTATTAAAGTCGTGTACAATGTAAACATAAAATTTCAGTTTTTTTTTGTCATAATACGTACTGTTGGATGTTGAAAAACCTCTAGTTGCTACGTCTTGTATCGATGTCACTGGCACTGATGACAAACATTGTTCTGCTGCTGAAGTTTGATATAACACTACAGTTATTAAAATCTCCTACTCTGCTGGAACAGCAGGTGTAACTGTTGACACCATTGCCAACAGGATCTGCCTCATCGTCACCGTCGTCGTCGCCATCGGGATCTCTGGAGCTGTCAGCAACATTGCCCTCAAGGTCTGCACTGTTGATGATACAACTTCCATAGAAGCTGTCGTTTAAGATGGTAAAGACGTCATCGAGTTCTCATGAATAGACGATTATGAGACTTAGGCACCAGACAAGTCAAACAAGACGATACGCACTGCACCACAGGCAGAGGTGGACTGAGATTCACATCGTCTAGTCCTCACTTATGTACTCGCAGCGACTAGCATGAGTCTCGAGTAAAAACCACAGCCAGTTTAATTTTTGCAAACAGGTTTTTGCTTGCACTTTACTAACCCAGTGGAGATTTCATAACGTTCATTTAGACTATCTAGTCGTATAATTATTACATTTTGTTGCATTGGAACAGAATTCTTTGTGTATTTTTCTGACATCCGCTATTTTATTAAAAACACTACAAAAAAATCTGCATTGTGCTAGAACACCATCCTTGCTGAACAAAGCATAATTTCAAAAGCATAGGTCGTGATTTACTGAGTTTGTTTTAACAAGACGTATGATAGTTTTCTCCGCCCATGATTATTCCTGTCAGTATTTGGTTGGTTTTCTCCAAATGCTTCTGGTCAATCCAAGATGTCCGTCGTGACGTCATAATTCAAACTGGCAGCAGTAACGAAAAGTTCAATTGTGACGTCATCATCTGAGATGACCGCCGTGACGTCACAATCCTCAATCCTCGAGCCTAGAACCTGTGCCCGTGGAAACATTTAGATACTACTAGAAATTTATTTCAAATATATCAGGTTTTAAAAATTCCCTGATTAGGTATATTTATCACTTAGAAGCAATTGTACACTTATGTATATGCTATATTTATTATTCCTTAAACACATTCTTAAAAAAAAAGTATAGGTATTGTTGTAAAAACTTAACTTAAAACACTATAAAACAGATTCCATATCCATCAGTGTATAATAAAAAAAATTGATGGATGGAGAGATAGAAAATTTGTGAGTTGCACAAATATTTTTAACACGCGCACAGGGTATAAGAGTACAAACGAGTGTCCAAGTATTCGAGTGTAGGTATAATTATCTGTAAAAATATCCGATTTCAGAAGTATGTGAGTGAATAAGTATGCGAGTACGCAAATATAAAAGTGCGGAAGTACACGAGTGAGCAGGTATAGCTACAAGTGTTAACGTGTGCAAATGCGTAAGTTTGCGAGAGCGCAAGTACGAAAGTGGGCAAGTTTGTAGGTCCGAAACTATGTTATTATGCTAAAATGCAAAGGCGCAAGCAAACGAGCGATTATGCTGCCATGTGTTTTCGCCAAGTTATTTTCAAACTGAATTATGCTTTCAAAAATTCACCTTCAGTAAAGTACATAATAAATTTTCACGCTGGAAGTGTCACAACTGTAATAAACAAAAGTCACCTAGAAACCTGTAAAAAGTCTTAAATTTATATAACTCCATAATTAATGCCATGTTTTTCTCACTCTCTCCCACCAATGCACCGAGCGTCCCACTAACAAGCGTTGGATCAATAATTTACATATATGCAAACTGGAATAATTTAAGTAATTGTAGATCATTAATAATGAGTGGAAATCCAACGCAAATATTCAAGGTTTTTTTTTATATTATGTTTTCATTATTAGGGTGATAGAACACAAAAAACTCAGATATTAAGGTTTTTAACGTCAGTAGTATATAATAGGGCAAGCTGGGACAGGCCTCAGGCGGTGGATTGAGATTGTCGGTCCGCCATCTTGGATTCTGACGTCACGGCGGCCATTTTTGACTCAAAATTCCTCAAAATTCCTCAAAATTGACTCAAAATGACTCAAAATTTCCCGTTTTCGAGGGAAAAATTCCCGATCCGAGGGAAAATTAGGATTTCAAAAAACCACAAAAGTCGTTTTGCATTAAAAACCACGAAATTCCTGATAGAGGCTTAAGCATCCTTAACTCAAGCCTCAGTTAAGCCTCTATCAGGATGTGACCTCGACCTTTGACCTTGACCTTGACCCCGACGGCCATTTTGGATCCGCCATATTGAAAATCCGTAATTTTAATGCTAGAGATTCGGGAAAAAAAATTAAAAATCAAAAAAATTAACTAATCGAATTAAATAATAAAAAATCCTTAAAACCACCGTTGCACTTTTTCGTGACGGCCGCCATCTTGTCTTCGTTGCTGGACGGTGTCCGCCATCTTGGATTCTGACGTCACGGCGGCCATCTTGGATTGTGACGTCACGGCGGCATCTTGGATGAGCGTAACGTGACACTTTTTCGTGCGTGCAGCCGGCGTAACGGGACACAGCGTAACGGGACATATCGTAACGGGACATAACGTAACGGGACAAGTAGATCACGGCGGCCATTTTGGATCCGCCATCTTGGATCCGCCATTTTGGATGACGTCATTGTGTTCTAGAAAATTCCGGTGATGTGTTTTCCGCCATATTGGATGATGACGTCACCGTTGCAATTTTTGTTACGGCCGCCATCTTGAAATTTGGACGTCATCTTGAAAATCTTTATTTATTATCCGATTTTAATAAAAAAAATTCCAAAATTCATCAAAAAATTAACGTATTTAAATTCTGTTTGATTATATCGATGTACGTCCTTGGTTCGATTCCCGACGAGAGTAAACAGTCGATCCTTCCTCCATGAAAGCTACGTAGACTGATCTATCACCACCAATACCAAGGTATATATCGTCAACTGGTATGACATCATGTCCGCCATCTTGTCTTCATCCACTGGAGACCACCATCTTGTTTTCGTGTGCTAGAGTGTGCCGATATCATGTAGTATAATTATCTGGTCACCACACCTTTGACCTTGACCTTGAACCTTGACCTTGAAATTTGACCTTGACCTCGAACTTTGACCTTGACCTTGAACTTTGACCTTGACCTTGAAATTTGACTTTGACCTTGAACTTGAACTTTGACCGTGACCTTGAAATTTGACCTTGACCTTGAAATTTGACCTTGACCTTGAACTTTGACCTTGACCTTGAAATTTGACCTTGACCTTGAAATTTGACCTTGAACTTTGACCTTGACCTTGAACTTTGACCTTGACCTAGAAATTTGACCTTGACCTTGAAATTTGACTTTGACCTTGAAATTTTACTTTGTCCTTGAAATTTGACTTTGTCCTTGATGTCCATCACGGTTCCGTCATTTTATGTTCAGTACATGCTACCAGGAGCGACCACCTGCTGGAGTACACCATCTTGTGCGTGTACTCGTATTACCATCATGCTAGTTTTATTCTAAGATGCTACAGTGCAGTAATCATTTATTACTGAGGTACCCACCATCTTAAAATTTGACCGCCATCTTGAAATCATGTAATTATTTAGCTAGAAATGCGGGAAAAATTCCAATAGTCTCCG
This sequence comes from Bacillus rossius redtenbacheri, assembly GCF_032445375.1. NCBI lineage: Eukaryota > Metazoa > Arthropoda > Insecta > Phasmatodea > Bacillidae > Bacillus > Bacillus rossius. The sequence continues at coordinate 14,023,864 of NC_086335.1, forward strand.
AAAAAATCATTTATTAATTTACAAATCGAATCGATGGATCCCTGTCCACGGTTAGATTCTTGACCAGAGACAAATGTAACTAATTATTAAATAAATGTTAGGTTCTGTTTTCCATTACCTTTCGCGGAGTTTATTAATCATTCACTCTACGAAAATCAACTCAAGTCAATATACCGGACCAACGAATTAAATCAGTGCCGATTAGCCTATTATGAAAGTCTAATTTTTCAATAATCTGAATAACATATAAGCCGTTCATGTACAAAGCCACACATATAGATCAATTGCCTTCAGTCCAAGAGACCGAGTCATGTCATTATCAGACGTATAGGCTAGTCATTTCAGGACCACATGACCTTCGTAATCCATCGTGACATTTTTATACATTCTAAAGGACCAAGTAAACTTGTAAAATATTTTAGTAACACCAAGAGGTGATAAACTAGTAAATATTCAATCACTACATTTTGTACTACGCGCAGTCAACAAAAAAGGAAGCACCAACAACGAAAAGACAGCACCACCAACGAAAAGACAGCACATTTGGAAGCACCGACAACGAAAAGGCAGCACATTTGGAAGCACCGACAACGAAAAGGCAGCACATTTGGAAGCACCGACAACGAAAAGGAAGCACCATCAACGAAAAGGCCGCACCGCCAACGCAAAGGAAGCACATTTGGAAGCACCGACAAAGAAAAGGCAGCACCGACAACGAAAAGGCAGCACATTTGGAAGCACCGACAACGAAAAGGCAGCACCGACAACGAAAAGGCAGCACATTTGGAAGCACCGACAACGAAAAGGCAGCACATTTGGAAGCACCGACAACGAAAAGGCAGCACCGACAACGAAAAGGCAGCACATTTGGAAGCACCGACAAAGAAAAGGCAGCACCGCCAACGAAAAGGAAGCACATTTGGAAGCACCGACAAAGAAAAGGCAGCACCGCCAACGAAAAGGAAGCACATTTGGAAGCACCGACAACGAAAAGGCAGCACCGCCAAAGAAAAGACAGCACATTTGGAAGCACCGACAACGAAAAGGAAGCACCATCAACGAAAAGGCCGCACCGCCAACGAAAAGGAAGCACATTTGGAAGCACCGGCAAAGAAAAGGCAGCACCGCCCACGAAAAGGAAGCACATTTGGAAGCACCGACAAAGAAAAGGCAGCACCGCCAACGAAAAGGAAGCACATTTGGAAGCACCGACAACGAAAAGGCAGCACCATCGACGAAAAGGAAGCACATTAATTTGTCATTGACTGCAATATTCATTGGTTCCAATATTCATTGGCTCCAATATTCATTGGCTCCAATATTCAATGGCTCCAATATTCATTGACTCCAATATTCATTGGCTCCATCAGTCATTGACACCTACAGTCTTTTGGTTCCAAAAGTCTTTTGGCCCCAAATATATTAGGCTAGAATTCTTCGAGTCTAAGAGACTATGAGACCACATGGCTACAGAACTACGTGACTACGAATCTTCAAGTTTACGAGACTGCGAGGCTACAGAGATACGAAGCCTCTAGTACACAGGTTTACGTGACTGCGAGGATACAGGACTACCAGTCTGCATGAGTACTTGACTACGAAGCTACTCGTCTACAAGGCTACAATTACAGCATCTGTTTTCGTCAGAATTTTCTCTTTTGCTCCAACTGCACCACCAGCATTATGTTATAAGATTACAAGGCCGCCTGCTTACGTAGCTTCAAGTCTACGAGGATACTTGGATACGTAGCTTCAATTCTACGAGGTCCTAAGACTTCATGACTACGCGACATCGAGCCATGAGGTTACGAGATTACGTGACTACGAATCTTCATGTTTACGAGACTGCGAGGCTACAGAGCTACGAAGCCTCTAGAAAACGAGTTTACGTGACTGCGTGGATACAGGAATACAAGTCTGCATGAGTTCTTGACTACGAAGCTACTCGTCTGCAAGGCTCCAATTGACACATCTGTCTTCGATGGAATTTTCTCTTTTGCTACATCTACGCCATCAGCATTATGTTATAAGATTACAAAGCTACTTGCTTACGTAGCTTCAAGTCTACGAGGCTCCAATACATCATGACTACGAGACTACGAACCATGAGGTTACGAGACTATGCGATTGCAAGTCTTCAAGGTTACGTCATCGCGAGGCTATAGGACTACGAAGCTTCCAGAACGCATGGTTACGAGAATGCATGACTAATTGGCCGCATGGCTACGAAACTTTATGTCTCTGACTGGCTACAATAGCATTATTCAGTGGTGAGAGTTAATTTATTTCATGCAAAGGTACTTGCTGCAAGCAGTTCCGCTTTTCAACATCAGATGACGTCACGTTTTGCTTGCAGGTAAAATAATATTTATTTATTTTATGCGGGATGCGGGTTGTTCACTATCGGTCGCATAAGAAGAATGGCATCGATAGTCTTCAAGGAGAAGGAAGTTCGTCCTTCCTGCTAGTGCTTCTCAGATTTCTCACAGTACGCCATCTTGGATTGCGACGTCACGGCTGCTATCTTGGATGGGTGTGACTTTGACCTTTGACCGAAACCGCAGGAATGATCGCAAGCACACGGATTAACCATCATAATATTGATAAGAATAATCAGGAGCACACGGAGAAAACCATCATAATATTGGCAAGAATAATCAGGAGCACACGGAGAAAAACGACACATGTTTTCTTTGATATCATAAAATTACAGAAAAAAAATATTTAAAAATAAAAATAAATTAATAAAAATATTTAAATTAAAAACAAAAAATACATAAACTGATTCTGGCTTGTACTAGAACTCTATCTTTGCTCAACAATGATAAGTTTACAAGCTAGCAGAATCAGTTTATGTATTTTTTGTTTTTATTTTAAATTTTTTTATTAATTTATTTTTATTTTTAAATATTTTTTTTCTGTAATTTTATGATATCAAAGAAAACATGTGTCGTTTTTCTCCGTGTGCTCCTGATTATTCTTGCCAATATTATGATGGTTTTCTCCGTGTGCTCCTGATTATTCTTATCAATATTATGATGGTTAATCCGTGTGCTTGCGATCATTCCTGCGGTTTCGGTCAAAGGTCAAAGTCACACCCATCCAAGATAGCAGCCGTGACGTCGCAATCCAAGATGGCGGACTGTGAGAAATCTGAGAAGCACTAGCAGGAAGGACGAACTTCCTTCTCCTTGAAGACTATCGATGCCATTCTTCTTATGCGACCGATAGTGAACAACCCGCATCCCGCATAAAATAAATAAATATTATTTTACCTGCAAGCAAAACGTGACGTCATCTGATGTTGAAAAGCGGAACTGCTTGCAGCAAGTACCTTTGCATGAAATAAATTAACTCTCACCACTGAATAGTGCTATTGTAGCCAGTCAGAGACATAAAGTTTCGTAGCCATGCGGCCAATTAGTCATGCATTCTCGTAACCATGCGTTCTGGAAGCTTCGTAGTCCTATAGCCTCGCGATGACGTAACCTTGAAGACTTGCAATCGCATAGTCTCGTAACCTCATGGTTCGTAGTCTCGTAGTCATGATGTATTGGAGCCTCGTAGACTTGAAGCTACGTAAGCAAGTAGCTTTGTAATCTTATAACATAATGCTGATGGCGTAGATGTAGCAAAAGAGAAAATTCCATCGAAGACAGATGTGTCAATTGGAGCCTTGCAGACGAGTAGCTTCGTAGTCAAGAACTCATGCAGACTTGTATTCCTGTATCCACGCAGTCACGTAAACTCGTTTTCTAGAGGCTTCGTAGCTCTGTAGCCTCGCAGTCTCGTAAACATGAAGATTCGTAGTCACGTAATCTCGTAACCTCATGGCTCGAAGTCGCGTAGTCATGAAGTCTTAGGACCTCGTAGAATTGAAGCTACGTATCCAAGTATCCTCGTAGACTTGAAGCTACGTAAGCAGGCGGCCTTGTAATCTTATAACATAATGCTGGTGGTGCAGTTGGAGCAAAAGAGAAAATTCTGACGAAAACAGATGCTGTAATTGTAGCCTTGTAGACGAGTAGCTTTGTAGTCAAGTACTCATGCAGACTGGTAGTCCTGTATCCTCGCAGTCACGTAAACCTGTGTACTAGAGGCTTCGTATCTCTGTAGCCTCGCAGTCTCGTAAACTTGAAGATTCGTAGTCACGTAGTTCTGTAGCCATGTGGTCTCATAGTCTCTTAGACTCGAAGAATTCTAGCCTAATATATTTGGGGCCAAAAGACTTTTGGAACCAAAAGACTGTAGGTGTCAATGACTGATGGAGCCAATGAATATTGGAGTCAATGAATATTGGAGCCATTGAATATTGGAGCCAATGAATATTGGAGCCAATGAATATTGGAACCAATGAATATTGCAGTCAATGACAAATTAATGTGCTTCCTTTTCGTCGATGGTGCTGCCTTTTCGTTGTCGGTGCTTCCAAATGTGCTTCCTTTTCGTTGGCGGTGCTGCCTTTTCTTTGTCAGTGCTTCTAAATGTGCTTCCTTTTCGTGGGCGGTGCTGCCTTTTCTTTGCCGGTGCTTCCAAATGTGCTTCCTTTTCGTTGGCGGTGCGGCCTTTTCGTTGATGGTGCTTCCTTTTCGTTGTCGGTGCTTCCAAATGTGCTGTCTTTTCTTTGGCGGTGCTGCCTTTTCGTTGTCGGTGCTTCCAAATGTGCTTCCTTTTCGTTGGCGGTGCTGCCTTTTCTTTGTCGGTGCTTCCAAATGTGCTTCCTTTTCGTTGGCGGTGCTGCCTTTTCTTTGTCGGTGCTTCCAAATGTGCTGCCTTTTCTTTGTCGGTGCTTCCAAATGTGCTGCCTTTTCGTTGTCGGTGCTGCCTTTTCGTTGTCGGTGCTTCCAAATGTGCTGCCTTTTCGTTGTCGGTGCTTCCAAATGTGCTGCCTTTTCGTTGTCGGTGCTGCCTTTTCTTTGTCGGTGCTTCCCAATGTGCTTCCTTTTCGTTGGCGGTGCGGCCTTTTCGTTGATGGTGCTTCCTTTTCGTTGTCGGTGCTTCCAAATGTGCTTCCTTTTCGTTGGCGGTGCTGCCTTTTCTTTGTCGGTGCTTCCAAATGTGCTGCCTTTTCGTTGTCGGTGCTGCCTTTTCGTTGTCGGTGCTTCCAAATGTGCTGCCTTTTCGTTGTCGGTGCTTCCAAATGTGCTGCCTTTTCGTTGTCGGTGCTGCCTTTTCGTTGTCGGTGCTTCCAAATGTGCTGCCTTTTCGTTGTCGGTGCTTCCAAATGTGCTGTCTTTTCGTTGGTGGTGCTGTCTTTTCGTTGTTGGTGCTTCCTTTTTTGTTGACTGCGCGTAGTACAAAATGTAGTGATTGAATATTTACTAGTTTATCACCTCTTGGTGTTACTAAAATATTTTACAAGTTTACTTGGTCCTTTAGAATGTATAAAAATGTCACGATGGATTACGAAGGTCATGTGGTCCTGAAATGACTAGCCTATACGTCTGATAATGACATGACTCGGTCTCTTGGACTGAAGGCAATTGATCTATATGTGTGGCTTTGTACATGAACGGCTTATATGTTATTCAGATTATTGAAAAATTAGACTTTCATAATAGGCTAATCGGCACTGATTTAATTCGTTGGTCCGGTATATTGACTTGAGTTGATTTTCGTAGAGTGAATGATTAATAAACTCCGCGAAAGGTAATGGAAAACAGAACCTAACATTTATTTAATAATTAGTTACAACTGTCTCTGGTCAAGAATCTTACCGTGGACAGGGATCCATCGATTCGATTTGTAAATTAATAAATGATTTTTTCGGAGACTATTGGAATTTTTCCCGCATTTCTAGCTAAATAATTACATGATTTCAAGATGGCGGTCAAATTTTAAGATGGTGGGTACCTCAGTAATAAATGATTACTGCACTGTAGCATGTTAGAATAAAACTAGCATGATGGTAATACGAGTACACGCACAAGATGGTGTACTCCAGCAGGTGGTCGCTCCTGGTAGCATGTACTGAACATAAAATGACGGATCCGTGATGGACATCAAGGACAAAGTCAAATTTCAAGGACAAAGTAAAATTTCAAGGTCAAAGTCAAATTTCAAGGTCAAGGTCAAATTTCTAGGTCAAGGTCAAAGTTCAAGGTCAAGGTCAAAGTTCAAGGTCAAATTTCAAGGTCAAGGTCAAATTTCAAGGTCAAGGTCAAAGTTCAAGGTCAAGGTCAAATATTAAGGTCAAGGTCAAATTTCAAGGTCAAGGTCAAAGTTCAAGTTCAAGGTCAATTTCATGGTCAAAGTCAAATTTCAAGGTCAAGGTCAAAGTTCAAGGTCAAGGTCAAAGTTCGAGGTCAAGGTCAAATTTCAAGGTCAAGGTCAAATTTCAAGGTCAAGGTCAAATTTCAAGGTCAAGGTTAAAGTTCAAGGTCAAGGTCAAATTTCAAGGTCAAGGTTCAAGGTCAAGGTCAAAGGTGTGGTGACCAGATAATTATACTACATGATATCGGCACACTCTAGCACACGAAAACAAGATGGTGGTCTCCAGTGGATGAAGACAAGATGGCGGACATGATGTCATACCAGTTGACGATATATACCTTGGTATTGGTGGTGATAGATCAGTCTACGTAGCTTTCATGGAGGAAGGATCGACTGTTTACTCTCGTCGGGAATCGAACCAAGGACGTACATCGATATAATCAAACAGAATTTAAATACGTTAATTTTTTGATGAATTTTGGAATTTTTTTTATTAAAATCGGATAATAAATAAAGATTTTCAAGATGACGTCCAAATTTCAAGATGGCGGCCGTAACAAAAATTGCAACGGTGACGTCATCATCCAATATGGCGGAAAACACATCACCGGAATTTTCTAGAACACAATGACGTCATCCAAAATGGCGGATCCAAGATGGCGGATCCAAAATGGCCGCCGTGATCTACTTGTCCCGTTACGTTATGTCCCGTTACGATATGTCCCGTTACGCTGTGTCCCGTTACGCCGGCTGCACGCACGAAAAAGTGTCACGTTACGCTCATCCAAGATGGCCGCCGTGACGTCACAATCCAAGATGGCCGCCGTGACGTCAGAATCCAAGATGGTGGACACCGTCCAGCAACGAAGACAAGATGGCGGCCGTCACGAAAAAGTGCAACGGTGGTTTTAAGGATTTTTTATTATTTAATTCGATTAGTTAATTTTTTTGATTTTTAATTTTTTTTCCCGAATCTCTAGCATTAAAATTACGGATTTTCAATATGGCGGATCCAAAATGGCCGTCGGGGTCAAGGTCAAGGTCAAAGGTCGAGGTCACATCCTGATAGAGGCTTAACTGAGGCTTGAGTTAAGGATGCTTAAGCCTCTATCAGGAATTTCGTGGTTTTTAATGCAAAACGACTTTTGTGGTTTTTTGAAATCCTAATTTTCCCTCGGATCGGGAATTTTTCCCTCGAAAACGGGAAATTTTGAGTCATTTTGAGTCAATTTTGAGGAATTTTGAGGAATTTTGAGTCAAAAATGGCCGCCGTGACGTCAGAATCCAAGATGGCGGACCGACAATCTCAATCCACCGCCTGAGGCCTGTCCCACCTTGCCCTATTATATACTACTAACGTCCTTATTAAATTATGTAAATTCTACAAAATGTATTTTTAAGATTCTGAAATTGGAGGGAAATATTTTTGTGTAGTGTCGTTTGTTGGCACAGGTCTAGCAGCACAGGCGCTCTAGGGGAGACATAGGCTCGTACTTTGAATGTTGGTGGGCTTTATGTAGGCTTCCAGTCGTTTAAAATTAAACTTTGCTAAAATTTAAGTATTTTATAAGGAAATAGAAAACATTACTATGCGTAGCATATTTTTTCTGTTTATTTAAAATTGCCAGATAAATTGAAATTCAGTTTTATGTGCCTTACAACAATAATAAACTAATTATGACACATACATTGAAAAATAGGTACCATATAAGCACATAGAATAAACTATAAAATAAAATTTACACAATATATACACTTATTGATATCAATAACTTTACGACAAAACACGAAACAACACAACAAACATATAAAGATTGATAAAGTTCATATTAATTAATTGGTTACTTTGGTTTTCACAAAAAACTTAAACAGGAACTAAAATGGTGTGTACAAAACAAATATGTAGATTATAAAAGTTTTAAATAACATTTTTCCTTAAGATTTTTACTAATGAATTTTCTAGATTATGTTAAAAGAGTTATAATTTCTTACACATTTTATTGTTACTGATAGTCTAAAAGTGTCTCTTATTCTATAATTGCAAGTTGGAATTCTTAATCAATAACAAGATATTTTGTCTGAAGTATTAAAAATGGTAATAAAAGGTACATTATAAAAAGTGCATTACTGATGGAACGTCTAGTAAATATAAAATGCAAATTTAATTTAAAATAGGAATTTAGCATATTTGAAAGAAATTTAAAAGCCTGAAAGTTTTAAATATTATTTTAAGATTTTTTTCTGCATACTTTCAATTACATTACAATCAAAATTAGTTATTAAATTCCAAATTACAACCCATTATACTACTTTATGGCTAATCAATTTGAAGAACAATTAAAGTATACTATCAGGTATTTATGCAGAGAAAAATATAAATTTTATACGATCTAAGATCTTCAATGGCAACTAAAAGTTGGCCTACCTATTATCTAAATGTTGGTGAGAAAAAAAAGCTTGGCATCCAATATAACACGAAGGTATTTAAAGTGGACACCACGTTTAATGCAATTACTAACTTTGCGATAATTCTGATTAATTTAATTTATTGTTTTACAAAAAGTTATACAATAAATGCTATCGTAATTCAGAGACGTTTGTTAACTTGATAACCAGATCTGTACAGCTAAAATATCGTTTTGAATATTTTTCCAAATATATAACACAATTATATATTTTTTCATCAGTATCTTTTCTTGATCAATTCTTGATAACAGTTGGAATATCAATTATTAAATATTAAAGAGTAGTGGTGATAAACTAACACTTTGCCGAACATCGAAAATCCATGAACGGACATTTCCAAATTTTACTTAAAAGCATATATTTGAAAGATAATTAAAACACACATATATAGGCCTATATATATGTATATATATATATAACCACGTATTGCTTGACGCGACCTTAAAATGAAAATTTTTCAATCACAAGATTGTGTTGGAAATCACCAAAAGCTTTGCTTGTGTTGAAATAAATAGAATATTTTATTTATATATGGTACACAAATAATATATATAATACGTCTGTGTGTTAAAGATGATCTTGCTGATTGAAAACGACGGGGTTTTTCAGAATTAATATTTTAAGGAAGAAAATTCAAATGCATGTAAATATTTTTTTCTCGATAACTTATAAAATATTACTTTACAAAGATATTGGTCAATTGTTTGTGACTAAATTTTAACTGTCAATAATACTTCAAGAAAATATATAACAATAAATGTTTGAATACTCAACATTGGTAAACAACCATTATTTAAATGAAATGGTAGCTGGAATATCGTAGAAAATTATGGCAAAGCGTACTACTGCCTGAATCCAAATACGAAATATTATAATCATAAATACATAGATAAAAATTAAAAATATAAACGAAAAGAAGACACATCATAGATTCAAATGAAAAATTTACTAATTTAATCAGCTTTATAGCTCCCAGTGAAAAATAAATAAAAATATTCATGCTAACCCGGGTGGCATTTCAGTTAGCTTGTAACTACCCGCGGGAGGGGGGCAGTAGTCTATTTATCAAACACTATAAAATGTACACTTTGTAAATATATCTTTCTGTTAATTCATATTTTCAAGTAAATCAGTGTGGTTATTACTTATAAATAAATTTCAATATGAAACCCCGAACCCATTGGTGGAAAGGCAAAGTGCGAATTTGTGTCTGTAAGCAAATCATACGGAATTGTTAATTTTAATATTATAGATTTTATGTCTGTAAAGAAATATAAAAAATATTACATGTAAGCTATTTATATATAATGACTTGTGTACAAGTAACTTATACAATTTTCACTACGTTTGAGCATTGTAGCCTCTAGCTATGTTTGCATATATTCTATGTTGCATGGTAATCCGTCAGCATGGCGCATTAGTTTACGTTCTACTGTTGTTGGTTCTAGCTCAAGGTCGTGTCTTTTGTGAAGAATGTCGTTAAGAGGAAGGAGTATGTATTCCCGTGCGTCACAGCGGAACGGGGTGATATATGTCTTATAGAGGGAGGGAGACTGCATTGTTTCCTTTGTGGATTGTATTCATTCATGCGTTTTGGGAGATCATCTTTCAAAAACTTTAACAACTAGGTAAACCACCTTGAAACCTACTACCTCGAATTAGTTACCTTTCATAGCGATAGACATCATTTTAAATTTAACACTAGACCGCTTAGCGTATAAGAACACTTGGAAATTAACTAAGAACCTGTATAATAATAGGTTCTGTTACAGAAGTAATGTGAGCGAATAATAAAGTGTTCGTAATCACCGTAAAATCGTATTACATTTGTAAAAATTTTATGCTTGGTGACAAATGTATACAGTTGAAAGTTTTGCAAATATTAATTAATATGAAAATAATGTTTGCCCGTGCTCTGTCACGAATACAATAATCACATACAATGTATTATTTTGCCTCTAGTCTCTGAGGTGACAGGCCTAACAAAATCAGTTATATTACCTGTTTGAGCTCCTAATATCACAGTATCAGTTTGGACTGCACATTATTATGATTTTCATCCTAGAATGCAAAATGAATGGGCGTAGTTGAAATAATTTTTTGTGGGTGGGGATATCATCAGTTGTTGGATTGCTTGGTGAACTAGTTTTATGTGATTTGATTACTTATTTAGGTATATTCACATTATTTGAATACAATTATATTTTATTGGAACTTGCAGTACTATCGAGTACAGGATTCTTGGCAATAGCTTACCTCAGAGTTTAGCAGGAGAATAAATGTTTTATTTCATACAGTGAAACGCTCAGAAACTTAATTAAATCACTGGGATTATTAAACATGAACTTATTTGAGTACCGAAATACAGAAAGATGCTTAATATTTGTGCACATCGCAGTGACACCGCTATTTAACTATTTGTAATTTTGATTGCAAGAAAAGTTGTTATACAGTATTTCAAATATTTTGCTCGTGTAATATTTCTACGTGTTATAGTATCAAACGTGACTTTTTATTTAACTTTTACAGTATCAATAGTCCATTGGAAGGTTGTGTATGTTTATTTCCGTCCAAAAAATTTTTATACAAAATTAAAATATCCTTCAACAAGAGATTTTACTATTCTTACAATTTTGTTTTTAATTATTATGTTCGAATCTTCCCTTCAGTTTAACAAATTAAGTTTATATAATAATTTCACTGTGAATTTAAATCCTCCATACATTCTACAATTGATATTTTGAGAGTAGGCTACTATTACGAAAAAATATTAAATTTTATTTTAAATATTTTTTTGCATACTTACGGATTTCAAATACGACATAAAACATTAATTTTCCTTTTTTTAAAAAAATGTTATAGCAATTGAGGAGACACAGAAACACACAGAAAACAATTAAAAATTAGGGAACATCAAAATATTTTAAACATAGATAGCACAGAAAATTACGTAGAAAGAATTGGTAAAAATAAATTATTATAGCACAGACAGACACATTGAGCTAACAACGAAAAGACATTAGCAACAAGAACAGTAAAAAAGACGAAAAATACTTTAGACAACTCACCAAATTGAATTTTAAGTACTTTCATAAAGATTCAATTGGAAATCTGTTAACAAGGAATAGTTTGCAATACTAAAATATATATTATAACTTTGTACATCACATGGCTTTGGATATTTTTACGCATATAAAAAAAGGTTTATAAGGGTATATTTGAGTATTTTTTTTTTATAAAAATTGGCTAATAATTTTATACTTTAATTGGTGTGTACATTCGACATAGCTTTTTTTAAACCATGGAAAAGATAATCGATCAAATATTCAACAATTTGACTTTCTTTGGTTTTACCGTATCTTAATATGCGCAGTTAATACTATAAAGATATTCAAACAAGGGTTTAAAAATAACTTTTACATACTTGAGGTACTGGGGCAATACAAAGCATAAATAAACGGTGACACTATTTAGTAGTGATACAGTTATTTTCATGTAAATGTACAAATTAACAAATTTGTAAGATAACATGAATATTTCTGTTCCATTTATAAAATAAATACTGTCCACAACGGAAAACAGAATAACTCAACGGTGAAACTTAACAGATAAAATAAAAATAAAAAAAAACAAAAAAAAAAACAACGGCTATACAGAGACATGCCGTTGAACCCAGCGATATGACAAAACAGCGACGACAGCACAGACAAACACCATAAGCCACAGATGAGTGACAAAACATATATTTTGATAACCACAACGATGATAGCACAGAATAACACAGTATATATTTCCTAAGACAACTGTTGCGACGTTTTGGCACAAACAGACTGAGGTTTCTTATGGCATACAGTTTAATGAATAAAAGTGTATGTCTGAAACATCTTCTTGAATTAATTCACCTGTTATTTTAAATGTGGTTTGTTAGTTGAAATTTTATTCAATCAACTACACTGTTTTTGAAATCCACGTAGATACTGACATTCTTAAAAAATATTTATGTTTTGTTTTGTTTTATGTTTATATTTGTATACACTTCTGTTATCAAGGCACAGGTATAACTGCAGAGAAGCTTACTCAAAAGAGAAACATTTTTCTGTTACAATAAGTGTCAAGAGCGTATTAAAAAGGGGGGGGGGGTAGGGTTGCCAGATTTGTTTAAATTTTTTTTTTTAAATTTTCATGGCAGGAGTTTCAAAAAGCACTAAAGGGATCGTCAACTACCATAAAAGTGTATTTTCATGCATTGTCTTTGTAAAAGAGTTTCCGGAGGAGGGACTGGCATCTGCCCCCCCCCCCTTCTACATATACTGGCTACACCCATTGTAAATGTGTAAAAATAATCACATATAGAAACACGCAATAGTACACGATACACTCAAAAGACGTGAACTAAAATTTTGGTGACTGTAATTTTTTAAAGTTGTACTTATAATATTTTATGTCAATAATTTTTCAAGACATGTGATAATAGCCTACATGGAGTACTATAGTCTGATACTATGTATTTGTACTGTTATGAAATTATTGTACACTCACGCCTGTAGCATGAGGCATCAATATAAGGGAATCTGTAAATGAGAAAAGATAAACAATAGAAGTTTATGGACCGAGTCGTAAGACACTAGATTTGTATTCCAGAGAACACGGTTCAAATCCCGGCTAGCCATTGTGATACCGTTTTGACGTGAAACGTCTTAAAAATCGCAATGAATTATATGGGTACCAGAACAGACTAAAAGGTCTGTATCATTGTAATTAAACATTTTCCTAACTATGCAGGCTTCGGCCTGAGATGCACTTAAAAGTCTTCCCTACCTAGACCTTCCAAATACACTTAATTTTAATTTAGGTTAAGAAAAAATATTCTTTTCAGTGTAGCTCACGACTCTGAAATGATAGCGCGGTAATTCTGGTGTTTGTTTATAGAGAACCGTCAGCACTGGGCAATGCAGATTGAACGTTCACCAAACAACATTAATTTTCATATTAAGCCTTTGGTATCCCTTTTATAATATCACAGGACAATGTGAAACAAAATTTTCGTCGAATATTAATTGAAATGAATAGTAAGCTACCATTTAGTGTGTTTTTTGAATTAAAATTTTTCGTACGTAGTCAATGTCTCGTTTTTATTGTTTTTGTTTTAAACCATTACACTAAAAGCGACTCGCTGAAATATAATTTTCACGTAAAGCCAATGGCCGTGAGTCTCGATACAGCCCATCGATTTTATCTAGAAAAATGGTAGGAGGGTTCCTTACAGTAGGTCATGGCTAATTCCTTTCACATCGTCGCTCTACTGTGGCGTTGTGTTTTGCCGTCTGCATTGACCTTGATTTTAATCTGTTTATGGAGAAACCAGCATTTTAGAATAAGAAGAAAAATAATATCCTAAATAGGCTATTCCCGTGGTAAAAAGACATAAAAATAATTTCAATGCTATCATAAATTAATATTCGAAAATGTTTTCACTTAACCAGCTCTTTACAGTATTTTTAAATGATTTCGTAGTCATTGACGCAGTTAAAATATAGGCCTAGTTTCACAACTACTTAATTAATAAAACTTAAATAGCTAATGTGAATCGATATCAATTAAAGTAAAACAAATATTCCTTATTCACAGTTCACAGGTTCTAAATGTGATTGTTTTTATCAATTCTTAAAAGCAATTGTTTTTCTGTACATCTACGGTATATGTTAAAATAATCTTCTAATGGTTTTCACAGCAAATGCTAAAAACATGGTGCTGGAATCAGAATATCCTGTAACAACCCCGACATGACAGAAACAACACCACAGCAATTAAGAAGTAAGGTCGTAGTGAAGTCAGCCCACGAAAAGTGAACCCCAACAGCCCATCAGAAACATAATGTGGGTATTATTAGATAATGATGTAGTAACGTAAAGATATTTTTTTTGTGAAATCGTTCATGCTTAAGTTTATTTTATCGTTCTTTTGATAGACATGACGTAAAATAAACTCTTTTGAATTGCCACCACAGAACTATAGATGGCTATACACATGATGGTGATAATCTGTCGTGGCATTTGAAACATATGATATAAATCATGCAATATTTTACTTTATCTTAACCGTTGGTTGTCAGTGATTGAGATTTCCGGTCACTAGATTGCAATTCATTTCCACTAGTGACCTGGAGTTCAAACATTAATTAGAATCACAAGACTTGGTATGCTGCTTATTTATAGAAAATCTTTCTAAGATAATAGACATAATTTGCTCATGTCATTCAAGTATTAGGACTGTATGGTCGCGTTTTAACTTATGGTAATGTTCCATTACGACCCTTTTCCGTCACACCCCGGCGGAATTCTTAAAGAATGGTAGTCTTTCAGTATGTCAGGAGGAAAAGTGCCACAATGGAAATCTACCAAAATTCTATTTTTACAGATAGTGGTTGTAAGTATATAGTACTGCTTCCTTTAACCTATTTTTGGAACATTTGTTGATTTATTACTGTAACCACAGAACAAACAAATTTATGACTGGAACTACAGAAAGTCACCGTCAGAAGCGCTATACCCTTTTAAGTTAACCTAACAAACAGCTAGAGGATTAACCGCGCTACCTAGAGACTTATTCTATACACTGAAAGAAAAGCAGCTGCACTCATTTCATGGAGTGTATAAGAAAATATGGCATAATTCCGCCTCGCATTTTGAATTTAAAACAGTTTTCCGTTATGTAATTTTTCCGCCTTTTTCGAAGAGGCCAGGCGGAATACCGTTATTATGGTATTTTTCCAGTTTGGTAGTCTTCTGTCGCCCCAAAAATAACTACTTTAATATACTTTAATATTCTTAATCATAATCTTTTTCATCTACGTGGAAGGTAAAATGTAGACACAACTAGCCGAAAAATTTTCCTGTTTTTCTGTATCTTTTCATTTAGGTCTAAAATTATGTTTAAAAAATTATGATTTTACGTTGATACCAAACTCAATGAAAAATAAAAAAATAAAAAATAAAAAAAATACTTCATATTTTATGCAACCTGTGTATGTGACTACGTAAAACAATGATTTTAACTTTCTTAGACAATTTGATAACGTATTGTTAGAGCACTATTACTTTATATCAGTACTATAAAGGTATTAAAAAATTATATATTATTTGTGTTATTGAAACACTAAGAAGCAATGCAATATAAATAATTTGCAAACCAAAACCAAGTTATTTATTAAAAGAAGAACATGTAATTTCGTTTGGGAAAACACTAATAAAAGTTTACGTTCCTTTGAAAATATTTACATCCAATCCCCTTAGCGGTATTAGTAAAAAAAAAAGGTATTTACCTTCAGGGTTAACCATCAATTAGAATAAGACGTCCAACACACAATCATATTTTTTATTTATACGAAATTAGCCCGGATACAGCTGAAACGCCGCAGGCTAGAATAAACTGAGTTTCCTCTGACTCCAGTGAGCATAAACTTTCCCCAGGATTTCTGAAAATTCTATTACTGCAAATGAACTGTATTCAGGGATATTTTTACTTCCCTGCCTCTTTCATGGTTTGCATGCAGAGAACCGGCGAGCAGATCAAAGTGGAAAAAAAAAAAAAAGTGCGTGGACGTACCTAACCCTAGTGAAATCACGTTAGAACTTTCATCACTGCCTCGTCTCTCTCCTCTCCTCGAGCCCGCTCATCGGGAGCTTTACTTGTGATATTTCCAGCACAATCCTTTCCACTCCTGCCACGTGCTCATTACGGCGGAGGTCCTTTCCCATACGTCCAGGAGCCGCAGCTCAGGGGCGTATCTAGCACGGCCCGCCATGCGCCGATAACCACCGAGTGCCAGCCACTGCTCTCTTGAAATGCTAGCTAGGGTATTCACTATTAAAAAAAAAAAAACATTTTGAAAAATAATATAATGTTTGATTTATAGCTTCAAAGCATCCAATCACATGCTTGTAATATTTTTTATGAGGTAGATAAAAATAACCTTTTTTGGTTATAGTAAAAAATACCGATTATTGATTAATTAATTAATAAATTAAATATTTAATAAATTTTCACCTTAGGTTAAATTTTTTTTCGTATTTACACGGTTGCTTTTAATGATGCGATTTGTTTTCTGTCTATACCCGAAGCCTGTTTCTTCATGTCAAACGTATTCATTATCCATTGCACTTCTTAGTCCATAGCATGAATACAATTACATTGCATGCCATGTAAACACTTTTGTAGGAAACCTAACACTTCATCCCCTATCTAACTCTTAAAAAAAAAAACATGCACATTTTCCCTCTTGAATTGCAACTTTAAAACTATTTATAGGAGAATTTATACTATTCTTTGTTGTTTTAGTTTAGTAGTTTTCTTAAAAGAAAGCCGTCAGTGTTGGAAAGAAATGAACATAGGATAACATTATTAGAATCAGTTTATTTTAAAGATGTCCATTCAAGTAAATATTAACGATTTCATTTGTCCTGCACTATTTGGCGGCGTGGCGTCGTCAGATGTATACACCTTGGCCTGTATTTGGTTTAATCAATAAAAAATTAATAATATATTCATTAGATACATATATTTTTTTTTACCCTGACAAATTGAAATAAAATTTTAATTGTAGGTTTTTCTAACATAAAGTTTTTTAATTACCAGGTAACAAAAAAATCAGTAAAATTTCATTTCAGAAAGCATTCTATCTATTTTAAAGGAAATCCCAGTGATATCTTAGAAGATTTCTTCATGCGCGAATATATACATTTTTTTTTACCCCGCGCAATACTGGAAAGGAGAGTTGATTGAGCGAAACGAATGGTTGTTTGAAAAAGTCCAGTTTTTTTCACAGCACGCCCATTCCTACCCTGTGTTCCTTTGTCTCGCCTCGACTTGCGAAGATGAAGGAAACAGCAGAGGTGCTCGAGCTGCGACGTAAACACGAACAATGGAAAGAGTTTGGCTGAGGGTCGCAGGGGCCGGGATGAGCTCTCCAGGGATGGAAGAGTGTGCCTCCTGCCACTGCGGCGCTCGAGGGCCAAGAGCGGGTGGCGGGGCGCGCGGATTGCACTTCGGGTTCATTATCGCGGCAACTGGAGCTCACTTGTTTCTTTCGCCTACACTCGTCACAATGGTCCCGGCGCTCTGCTCCGCGCCGTTCGCGGCGTTTCCTCTCACTTTTTTTTTTTGTATTTTTGCAACTGCTTTTGGGCGAATGAACTGCCCTCCAGAGTGGGAGAAACCTTTTCCGAATTGTATAGAGTTAAATTTAAAAAAAAAAAATGTTCCCTCGGTAGATTAGATATATATATCTATATTTCTATGAAGTAATTAACCTGACTTAAGAATTTCCAAACCAATAAAACATTTGCATTCGTATTGAACATCGGGCTATACGGTACCTACAATCTAAATTAATAATACAATTTTTCGAAGCAAAAAGTCTTAACATTGGTTGAAATGAAGGAAAAAAAATTGACAATTGCTTTTTATATTATTGATTATTCAAAAAATTTATATTTAACTTTTTAAATTTGTTCTGTTTTTGTATGTTCGAGCATCAATTGAAAACTACTTAACGGATTTTTTTTAAAAATATTATAATGCTCTAAGGCTAACTTGAAAACGAGACTATTAATAATTTAAAAATTCAACCCTAAATGGGTGAAATAGGGCTAAATATGGTATAAAGATAATTATTTAAATCTCTGAAACTAATCCAACATAATAAAATATATGGGTACCAATAATAAACATACGAAAACCACCAACCTACAATTTTTATGATTAGTGTAGAATAGTTCCTCCGAGCACAGGTTTCAGGTTGAAGAGCTGAGGATCCCACCATTTTGGATCGTGACGTCACGGCAGCCATATTGGATGAATTTGTCCTTGAACATGACCTCGAAATTCAAAAATTACCAAAATTTGCCCAAAATGAATCAAACTTTGCCCAAATCCGCCAAAATTTCCGGTTTTTTCGGAAAATATTAAGTCAAAACATATTAAACATTTTTAAAAATATTTTTTTTTTTACTTCGAGGGAAAAATTCCTCTTTTGAGGGAAACTTTTCCGTTTTAGTCCTCAAAAAATCCAAAAGATTGAAAAGTCCGTAAGGAGGCTTAATTAGCCATTTCTACAGCCTCCCTAAGCCTCAAAGGATGAAATAGAAGCCATTTTGAAGTATGACTTTTACCATTATCGTTACGGCCGCCATATTGAATATCCGTAATTTTAATGCTAGATAATCAAGAATTGTTTTTAATTTATAAAATAATTAATTTCTCAAATTTGAATTAAATAATATTCGAAAATACAGTTGCACACATCGTTACGGTCGCCATCTTGGATAATAGAAACGTTGCAAATTTCGTTTCGGCCGCCATTTTGGATATGTATGACATCAAGGATACACTTTTCGTTACGACCGCAATTATTACTTCTAAAATGTTGCACTTTTCGTTACTGACACCATCTTTAAAATCCATAATCTTTATGCTAGAAAGAAAAGAAAAACTTTAAAAATAAAAATTATTAATAAAATTTTAATAAAATATTATTTATAAAACGCACTTACGTCCTGGTGCTCGGAGTCCTCGGTTCGAACCCGCTGAGGGCAAAAATAAAACAAATACGACAGATCCTTCCTCCACAGAAGCTACTTACAGACTGACCTCCAACCACTAATGCAAAGGTATATATCGTAAGCTAGTATGACGTCATGTCCGCCATTTGTTTTTGTCTGCTGTAGGTTTCCATTTTTTTTTTCGTCATCTAGAGGGCACTGCCACCATGTTAGTTTAATTTATACCTGCTAGAGCACAGTAATAATTTATTATTACTATGGCACCCACCATCTTGACATTTGGCTTGCTATCTTGGAAATTTATAAATATTTAATTATAAAAACGTGATAAGTACCCTAAATTTATTTTTAAATTCTTCCAATTAATATACTCACTGATTCAATTAATTCCTGTTCTTGCTTCGATCATTAGACAATGAAAAAAAAATATATATTGTACACAAAAATACATCTATTAATAAATCACGTTCAGAATCTTAAAAGCAACTTAAGTTCCCCTATACCAGCCTCCAATAAGCCGATATGACCACCATTCTGGAAATTAGATATAATTAAACTAAAAATTCGGGAAAATGTTAAAAGAATTATCAAAAAAACACTCATTATTTTAATAATTTATTCGATCGATATCCTTCCACGGTTCGATCTTCATCAGTGCAAAAAAATACCAATTTAATTTTTTCATTCGATAACGGACAGGTTCGAAAAATTAACGCAATTTTTTTTTTACAAATACAATAAATTACACATATCCTATAATGGTTTACTGAAGATAGAGTACAGCCAGATCTTTGCCTACATAGTCTTTTTCTTCCTGACAGAGTTTCTCGATACTGTGTTTAACAGACTGCTTCACATCGTTGGAAATGTAAATGAGAGTATTCATTAACTGTCTTGAATGCACATTTTTTCACTTTGTCCTCGAACGGATATGGTTTGCCATATATACAGTCCAAACATATGTTATATTTTAAAGGTCCATTTGTAACTACTTCATCAGTAAGCTGATTAATAATGTTCTGCCTGATATTGTCAAAAAAAGTACAAATGTCAGTCGACCCACTAAATGTATTTAGATAAAAGTAGTCTTTCAACATTTCATGAAATGCAGATTTCGCCAAGTGGAATTCGTTATCATTTACCTGTAATGCACCGAGCACAGTCTTAGGCTTGGATTCATTTCCAGACCTTAACGCATATAGTTTCTGAACATCCGTTTTTGTTCTTGTACGCATACGAGTCTCTAATATAAATTGAGGAGTCAAAATGTCTCCAGGTAGTTCATCAGTAAGCACACGGACTTCACCTTTATATTTTTTTCGCATGCCGTCTCAAATGGTCAATACGAGTAAACCAAACAGGACACTTATCGCTGAGAAACTTCATACGAGCTGGATACTTCATGCATTTACTCTGCTCAGGTCTTTGCGCATCATTGGAAAATGCAAATGTAGCCGCAGTGATGTCTAGCCGTCGAAGGCACTCCTTTCAGACCCGAACCGGATACTGATGTTGCTGTAGTTGTACCAATTCCCAGAGTACTCTTAAGCGAATCAATCAATGTCTGTTTTAATGGAGGATTCCTCTCCAGCCAGTACTGTATTCATTAAGCTTTCTTCTGCTGGTTGTATCCTCTAGTGTTGCCTTCGACGATGCCAACGAGATATGCGTCACCATCGTCATCACAGATGTCAAGGTTCCCATAAACGATGGTACAACTTCCATCGAGTTCAACATTAAATATGGTAAAGATGCCATCGAATTCACAAGAACGGGTAATTACGCGACTTATGCACCAGATGTGGCAAACTAGGTGATCCTTACCCCGCATCAGCCATAACAAACTGAAAATCACGCCGTCTGGAGACTCGTTTGTATAAACGCTACAGGTCAAATAATATGCAAGTCAAAAAACAGATAATTTACATTAATACACTAGTCAAAACAACATTAAAAGGGCAGTATATTTGGAAGCAAATTCGACAAAAGAAATGGGTACGCAATACACGCACAGCACACAATTACAATGCAATAAACACGAAATTGCAACGCAATGACCACGCAATGTACGCACTGAACACTCAATGTACGCGCAATGCCCACGCAATGAACTCACCAAACACGCAATACACACACCGAACACGTAATGTATATACAGGACACACATTTAACGAAAAATACGCACATTTGGACGGAGATTCTACAAAAAGGAAGGACATTTACTTTTAAAGCAGCTTGCCCACAAGTTGTACTTTGTGAATTAGTTGTCTGCTGTAACATTTCGGTTAGTGTCTGTAATAGCAGTGCACAACCTCAGAACTGCATGGGTATGTTTGGATAACTTTCCGTAGTAAGAATAGTATCATCTGTGTCATTCCCAGGATATATATATATATATATATATACATTGTAGAAGTAATTATTTATATTATCCGTCAGACATAAACCATTGTATTACATATTTGTTAGGCTTGTTAGGTATGTACATCTTGAAAGCACATATACACCTGAATCCTAACAGCATTTTAACAACTAATGCATATTCACCTAAAGTAAAATTATTTTGGCAGTTGTTGATATATAGCTGCAAATTAAGCATGTGTTTTCCTCTGATTTATTTGGGAACACCATAAAATCTAAAACACGCCATAATGCAACAGAACCTTCCTCAGGACATCGTTCATATCAAAATGTCATGAACTTTACCGCCAGATGAAAATAATGAAGTTAGGCGTTCATCTCCAGATTTTTAAATTGTTGTAAAAATACAAGCCCCAGAAATGCTTCAAACTCAGTGTTGTCGATATTTCGCAGTTTAGATCTATTCTAATTAACATACCTTTACCTGTACTCACCCAACTTATTAGTCCAGTGTACTTTTTAACTGAAGATGTCATCAAACTAAATTCTCCAAACTCTCTCGGCTCTACTTTTGCACCTTTTGAATGTGCAGGTCCTTTTAGGTTCTCGTTGTTTTCTTTGCCCCAATAGAAGACTATTTGTAACAATGTTTACCGTAATAATATAATGGTTGATGGTTTGCACCATGTTCAGTCAAATAGGTTTCACTTGCGCTTGCAAATTTTCATTTTCAGGAATTTCTTCTAGAGATTGCTTCAACTCTGACTGATGATCACACCAGTTATATCGCTGACAACATTACCAGTTTATTCCAACCACTGAGAAACGCTTTTTTTTTCAAATTTAGAATCACTAACACTAACTTGTTTACGTTATCCAGATGACTTGTCATCGCGTAAATAAATGCCAGACACACATTTACTGGACCTGGGTCTCACAGACCCTAAACATCGTGTTTACTGAACAACAGTTTCCGACTATACCTCACACCATCTCCCTCATAATATGAAGGTAGTAGATTGCCAGACTACAGTAAAAAATAATAAAAAACGGGCCGTACAAAAAATAATTTCTAGGGTTTCTCATACCCAGGTAAATTGTTTAAAAGTTAGTATAATTTAAGTGCCTGGTTTCAAAAATCCTTTTTAAGCGTGTTAGAAGTTAATTTTTAGCTTGATGAAAGACAATTACGCAATTTCATTTTATGAAGTAGACAATTTAAAAAATTGTTCAACTCGCACCTATAAAAATTAAAAAAATGCTTATGTCCTCATTTACACTGAAACTTTCATTTACTATAGTAAAGTGATGATTTTAATAACTAAATAATTTCACCTTATTACAATAACCTCCCATTATTTTAGGATATTCGATACAATCGCATCTTTATATGAAATATAGATTAGATATATAAAACTTATTATCCAACTTTTTTGTTAATTATGAATTTGCTAAATAATACCTAAAATCCCCGAATATTTTACCCCTCGTCTCTTTTGCCTTAAATATGTCAATGCAAAAAATTAATTACTATGTAACAATGGCAATATATCTTAATAAAAGAAAAACCAAACATTATAATAACATTTTTTAGAGTAGATGTAAATCCCGAAATAATCATAGTAAAGTTATATTTATATTTAGTTAAAATTTATCAAGACATCGATTTTAATAGATTCCAAAACTGTTTTTTTAATAATATGAACCCCTGTTACAACTTAATATGTGATATTAAGGTGAATGTTGAATAATAGAAGGTAGCTTAAGGTATGTGTATTTATTATTTTCGATATGATTTATTAAATATGAATTGACCAGAAGTTATTATAGAAGTATAACTTCTTTGCTGAGGTGGTGGAAACGGAAGACAAGGGAAAAAATATATATGTTTTGGGGGAACCGGGTTAGGAGGGGGAACGTGGTAGAGGAACCAACAGAGAAGGCACATACTTTTACACACAATTTTACATAAACTTTTACACAGCCTTTAACACAGACATTAAAACACATTTTTGCACACACATTTACACAGCTTATTACACAGCCTATAACACACACTTTTACACAAAAACACTTTTAACAAACACTTTTACAGACACTTTTACACATACATTTACACAAATTTGAAACCATTTTTAACACACAATGTTTCACACTTTAATACACACTTGTACACATTTTTTTTACACAACCTTTAACATAGCCATTTACACATAATTTTGCTCACACTTTTAAACAACGAATAACACGGTCTTTAACACACACTTTTAC
This sequence comes from Bacillus rossius redtenbacheri, assembly GCF_032445375.1. Classification (NCBI taxonomy): domain Eukaryota; kingdom Metazoa; phylum Arthropoda; class Insecta; order Phasmatodea; family Bacillidae; genus Bacillus; species Bacillus rossius. The sequence continues at coordinate 14,047,734 of NC_086335.1, forward strand.
AAACACATTTACACATAATTTTACACACGGTTTTTCACATACTTTTACACAGCTTTTAACACATTTTACTCACTATTTTGGACACACTTTTACACAGCCATTAGCACACAACCTTACACAAACTGTAACACAATTTTTACTCACACTTATTTTCATATATACCCTGCCTCAGGTTGTAAATAATATGCCGATATTTTTCATGAATATAAATGTTTCAAACAGTCGTCTTGGACATTTGAAATCGAAAAACTGTGGTTTTATAATCAGTATTTGTTTACAAAACTACAATCCAAAATAAAAACCTTAACTACTCAGAGACCAGGACAAACTTTATAGATCTGTTTAAATGTTTCGTTTTTACAAAATTTGTAGTAAAAAAATAACGCAATGGTTTCCGATTTATCCATAAAATATATTATCCACAAGTTAAAACTTCCCATTACTAATCAGAGATGACAAAGCTACATTTATTAATTCATTTTCTGTTTGACACATAAAGATTCTTGAACATAAATGTCTTAACTAAATTCCATTTCCCCAAATACTGTAAAATTTACTTCTCCTTCATCGATTGTTATAGTTTAAAATGTTGGGAGAGGAATTTACAAATGGGTTGTAAAAGTAATCAGACCATGTTTGTAATCATGAAGAACAAAGTATTCAGAAAGTTTTGAGGAATGAGGTGTTAAGTATCATCCACTCCCGGCTTCGACTAGTATTCACACAGAGTGCCACCGGTGCGAAGGCTGGTAACAGCGATTACGGTAATTTCGTGTCGTGGGCTAAAGACGCCTTGTCCCAGCAGCCGAGTAATTGCTCGGGACTGAAGGGTCCCTGAGACTCCACGTCACTAATCCTGTTAGCCGCTCCAATCAGAACTGCAGGTCCCCGCCAGCCACCCATTGTTCCGCCGCGCGAGCTGCGAGTGGGAACTCGCTCCGCTTACGAATGGGAAGGAGGTCGTTGTGGCTGTGAAGGATGTTGGTTTTGTTTGATTTTTTTTCTATGCTCTTTGTTCTAGAATCTTGTGTTTCATTTGGATCTATTTCTTACAAATGCAGATATGTGTGTTTAAGTTAGAACTTATATCAATTTTTTTTGTCATTCTTATGTAATACATTATATTAATAATAATTGTATAAGACTTAAAGCCAAAATTTCTAAAAATGATGTAAAAATTCAACATTTTATTCGATTTAGGAAAACTGATGAAAAAAATATTTTTTTTAATTTATAATATTTTTTTTTTACAATATTAAATTAATATGTCTCCTTACTTCAAACTTTCTTCACTGTCACACGTTATAGTTTGAAATATTTGCATGAAAATAATGCTGTTCCTAAATACGTTTTGTTAAAAAAGAAGCCAAAAATTTATATACGCTAAAGTTTTTTTAACAAATAGACTACTATAAAAACAGGGAGTTTTTGTTTATTAATGTTCAATAACTCTATGATTATATATACTGTTCATAAAACTTTTCAAGGCAAAAAGTCTGTACATTGGATTAAATAAGTAAAAAAAACATTGGAAATGGCTTTTTTAGTTATGGAAAACTAAAAAAAAAATATTACAATTTTTTAAATTTTGTTTATCTGTTTTATCGGGCTATTTTATGAATTTTGATGATTTTATTTAAATAGAATGCTCTTAAGCTAAAATTAGAAATGAGGCTATAGGTATATAACTAGTGATTTCAACCCCTAACGACGGAAAAAGATGTAAATATGGATTTAATATTATTAATTGTATCTCTTAAACAAATCAAGCATAAGACAAGTTTTTATGTATCTACCAATACTAAACACACGAAACATACCAACCACAATTTTTATTTTCAGTGAAATCGATCCCCTGTGCAGTAAAAAAAATGAATGAATCTTTTTAAGATTAACAATGTAATTTCGGAATTTAATTAAGATAAAGAATAATTTTGTGTACCTATAATGACTGTACTTAAAAAACCAACCACAATTTCAATATTTTGTGAAATTCAACCCCTAGGGGGTGAAAAAAGGGGGAGGAATGATTTTAAGTGGAAATATTATATATTTATTACCAATAATAGACATAAGAATACTGCAAACCACAATGTTTATATTTTACTAAATTCCACCCTTAAGGTATTTAATTAGGGGAAATTAATTTTTTAAGATTTATTAAGGTGTTTAAGATAAGTCACAAGCATTCTCACTGTCTCACGGCGTGGTTCTGTACAGTTAACAGTTGTGAAGACTGCTTGACCCTAAAAATCGAGGGCAAAGTGAGTTTTCTGACAATTCACTCTCATAATTTTTCATAACGCGCCTAAAGAAATATATCTTCAACAAAAACTAAATTTTGTATTTGACCACAGACACAGCCTAGACCCGGGTGCAGCCTTAGTTATTTTTTTTTATTTTCGCGCCGAGAGTCATTGTGTTTCAGTAGTGGTTCGCGGGACATCATAAACGTTGACAAAGTAATGACGAACAGTTCTGAAGTATTGCCTAAGTGATGCAAATTCATGTTTAATAATAATAATTTGACAGTATCGCGATGAAAGACTTCATTGAGAAAGTACGGCCATGTTAGTAAGTGGAAAAGAGAAAAGATAAATCGTCAAAATTAATCAAATTTGTGTGTCTGTAATAAAATAACCATAACATTAATATAACATACAATTTCACTGGCATTTTCAATGCAATAATTTTTAACAAGACTTTGAAAAAAAAATACACTGTTGTTCAATCAACTAAGAAGTCGTACCAGTTAGTAAGGCGAGGGGGCTGATTTATTAAAATGTCTACAGTGGAAAGTTTTTTATTGATCTGGATTGAAATTAAAGTGAGACATTAAATAATTTCTAATTTTATTTTAACATATTTTATATGGATGTACGGGTGTTTTCTTCAATGGCTTTGTCTTTCAGATCAGGTACAGCCACGTGGCGTAATAGAGCGCGCCGCTTGGAATTTGTGACGTTTTCGAAACCGTCCAACTCAATTGGCGCCGGACATTGGGGTTTCTGTGTGTGGCCTCAAGCTTTCTCTGTCTAATAATATGTTAAATCTATACTTTATACAATTAGTGTGTTTTAAAAATGATAGCGACGGTAATTTAATTGTCAACAGCAGTATGTTAAATTGTATACTAAATTAATATAAACTCTTAGAAACAATATAAATACATAAAAATAAAGGTGTTTAATTAAAAATGGTAGCTAATGATGTACTCTTCTGGTTCAGCATTTAGTTGGCTGATGCATGTAAGCTTGAACACTTGCAAATAAAATATTATATCTGGTTTTATTAAAATAAGAAATAAAAGTAGCTATAACATGGGTCATATATACAAATATATGTAAAAATAAATAAATAAATATATATATATATATATATATATATAATTTGTGATTCAACTGAACAACGCCTGTAACTCCTTGTGAAGTTCCCCAATACTTTAGTTTAAAACATTATGAGGTAGAATTTATTATTCCTGGTACTGTTCCTGGGAGGGGGGGGGGGGCGGTTGTCCAAATTTGTATCCCCTTGGAAAGGGTAGGGTACTGGCACCTTATATGAGACTGCTGCCTAATTTGAGACCCCTTGGTATCTCACCAAGGAAGTGCTGCACTGTCTCGGTAGTCAGTGGAACTCTATGCCGAAGCCATTTCAGGCACCAGTAGTTCAGCTGGTGCCGCTTAGTTAAACAGTTGCAACGCTGTGACGGTCTGTGAGTTTTGTTTACGATAAAAGTTATTTCCACGCCATCTTAAATATGCAATACATCAGAAAAGGTAAGTGTATATGTATTTATTGGTTTCTATAAATAATATATATAACCATTTATTGTTGCGATCACGTTATTACAGTAAAGATATATATTTTTAGTTAACCAACAAACTCAGGTTTTTTGTCGCAATGTCCAAGTTCCCGAAATGAGACCTGTTAGAGTTACCTAATATGAGACACGTCTCATATAAGGCAACTGGTATATCATATTAGGAAACCTATTGATAGTTATTATGTTAGATCAACGTAATTGTTAATGGACGTTTTTAAAATAATGGGATAAAAATAATATACATACAAGATTCATTTTGCTGAACGCAGCCTATATAAAACAGTGTTTTGTTTTCGAACAATGTCAAATTCAAACTAAAGAATTAATACTTTTTAGTAACTTTTTTTATCAGAATATTGACCAATATTTGTCAACCGAAAGCTTTTTGAAATCACCTTTTTTCTTCCCAGTGTTATTTTGGCACCACCGTTCATTTATGCTATGTAATATATTTTTCAAACATAAAGTTTCCTTTTCCCTTTACCCTAAAGTGCCTCTCTGTAAACATAGGGCCTAAGCTTGGCTACGGTAGAGTAAAGCTTACATAAATTTTACTCAGTTATTTTCCAGTGCCAATGTAGTGTATACTTATAAACATTTTCTCTCAATTAAAAAAACCGTTGTGCATTTATATATATTTTTTGCAGATGTCACCACCTAAAAAAAGGAAAACTTGTAGTCCGCAACAGATGGTTCGTGCAATTCGAGTTGTAAGAAATAAGGACATGGGCTACACACGAGCTTCGAAATACTTTGAAGTCCCTAGGGGTACTCTAGAAAAGTATGTGAAAGATACCAATTCTCCTGATGAGTTTATTGCAGTTCCTCTTGGTATAAGGCCGGTATTAACCCCAGAAATTGAAAGATCGCTTTTTGAATATTGTGTTCAGATGGATGCAAGATATTTTGGCTTGAGAAAAGCTCACATAATGCGGATGGCTTTTGAACTAGCTCTTAAAAACGGCCTGCCTCATCCTTTTTCTGATAACAAGCATTCTGCTGGAAAGAAGTGGCTAAGAGGTTTTTTTAAACGACACCATATTCTGTCAGTTAGAAGCCCAGAAGGGACATCCCTGGCTAGAATAAAAGGTTTTAATCCTGAGAGCGTGGGAAAAATTGTTGATCTTTAAGAACCTGAGTTGAAAAAAATTCATAACCGGCCTCAGAGTATTTAATGTTGATGAGACAGGCGTATCTGTTGTGCAGCATAAACATAGTAAAATAATAAGTGTGAAAGGAAAGAAAAATGTAGTTTTAATATCAGGTGAGCGGGGAGCACTGATTATGGCAGTTGTTTGTATGAATGTGACTGGAACCTACGTACCACCAATGTTTGTCTGGCCACGAAAAAAAAAAAACGCACGATATTTCATGGATGGTGCACCAGCTGGTTCAATTGGCGCGTACAGCCAATCTGGATGGATAAAAACATAAATTTTTACACAGTGGTTTGATCACTTTGTAGCTTTCACATGTCCAAGTGCTGAAGACCCAGTTTTGTTAGTTTTATATGGACATAATGCACACACTAGAGACATACTGTAACTATCATATGCTTGCCTCCACATTCGTCGCATAAAATGCAGCCGCTTGATGTTGGGTTTATGTTTCCATTGAAATCTTATTATGCGCAAGGGAAGTAGAAAATGATCTCTAGCAAAACGACATGTGCGACAAACCCCATCCTTCTCCTCTAAGACTGACACGTGTTGCGAGGCTTTTTAATGTGGCCTACACAAAAACAGCAACAATGGAAGCATCTGTGAATTCTTTTAGAAAAACAGGTTTGTTCCCGCTAAACCGGCATGTTTTCAGAGATTACGACTTTCCTCTTCATTCTTCTACTGATAGGCTAATTACTTTATCATCACAAGCTTTTCCCTCAACAACTGCAGAACAACCTAGTCCGAACGGGTCAACACCACAGCCTGATCCAACTGCAATGTCAACACAACATACTGGCCCTCCTACAAACTCAGCGCCAAATAGGCCTACCATTGCTTCAACAAGTTCTATGTTACAGGCCACTCATTCAACAAGTTCAGCAGAACAGAATAAATATTCTGCCATAATCAATAGAGAGGACAAGACGTCGCATAACAAAAAAACGGTGTCTCCGGGGGACATTATTCATTTGCCATATTTTCCTACAGAGGAGCCAATTTTAAGTAGAAGAGGCACTGCAAAAGTCATCACATCAACACCTTACAAAGACCAACTAAATGAAAGTATTGCTAGAGGTAAGGTAAAGGAAATGAAAAAAAAACAAAAAAAAAAAAACAAGAATCTTGTCGCTAAGGAATATTTCACCTCAGCAGTAAAACCATTAAAAGATGCCAGGATAGGACTAAGTTTGTCAACAAAACGAGGCCAAAAAAAGGAAGACCACACAGTTGGAGTCATCAGAATCGGATGATTTATCCGATTCTTTTTCGTTGGAAGACAGCTCCGATGGGATGGATGATATGGACGACAATGATGCAGAGTGTATATTGTGTTCTGGTTTGTGGTCGGAGGACAAAAGTGGTGAAGAATGGCGTCAGTGTAGAAAGTGCTGTATATGGGTTCATCATAACTGTGGTGCTGATGACCGATTTATTTGCCCCAAATGCCTTAAAAAAGTTTCCAAATATGTTTAAACACGAAGTGTGTATTATTGAAGTTAATGTAAGTAAACATTGTTGAATTGTGAAGTAAATGTGGTTTATGTAAAGCAAAAAATGGAGGGTCTCATATTAGAAACCTATTAAAAATTAGTTCAAAATGTCATAATTCTAAATAAAACAAAAAATAACATTTAAATATGTAAATGATTTCTTTTTAAGTGCACAGCGTGTTAATAAATGGCTTACAGAATATGTGTGCTTTTTGTTAAAAGTATTATTATGTAAAATATATTTTTTATAATTTTTTTAAAAAAAGGTGTCTCATATTTGGAGCCTTTACCCTACCTTTCATACTTTTGGTGGCGGTAGTGTAGCTAGGTAGAAATTGGAAAGGTACACTTTCCGATTTCTTAAAATGTTTCTGTTTTAATGCAAATATGCACTGAAAAGGTATCCCCTTGGAAAGGGTACCTTTCAGAATTTTCTGTACATTGGCACAGCAGAAAATAAACTGGAAAGGTACCCAGTTTATTTTCTGCTGTGCCAATGTACAGAAAATTCTGAAAGGTACCCTTTCCGATTTCTTAAAATGCATATTATTTTCTGCTTTAAAATCCTGAAAGTTATCTCCTTGGAAATGTAACCTTTCCAGTTTGTGACATGGTTGTGCTCGCTCATAAAATCCTAATAGATATCCCCTGTGGAAACATATCGCAACATGGTTGCCAGACATGTAATGTATCGATACAGGCCAAGTGAAAGAATGACATGAATTAAACACATCAGGAAAAATACCTTATCACTAATTTTACATTTAATAAATTTTAATTTATTAGCTCCCTATAACGTTTAATAGAGGTTAGGTTTGGTTATTTTAGGTTAGGTTAGGTAAGGTCTTCTGTGGACACTCCCTACCAGCGCTACCTAGTATGAAACTGAGGAACTAGGTGCTTATATCGATACCTTACTTGTCTGGCAGCGATTTTGGGATATGTTGCTAGAGGGGATAAATTTAATTATTTTAAAGCAGAAAATAATAAGCATTTTAAGAAATCGGAAAGGGTACATTTCCAGTTTATTTTCTGCTGTGTTTTTGTACACAAAATCCTGAAAGGTACCCTTTACAAGGGGATACCTTTTCAGTGCATATTTGCATTAAAACCGAAACAGTTAAAGAAATCGGAGATGGTACATTTCCAGTTTCTATTCAGCTACACTACCGCCACCAAAAGTATGAAAGATACCCTTTCCTAGGGGATATAATTCTATCGTCCCCTGTTTCCTGCCCTCCACGGAACAGTGGTAAGTGCCATAGTAGAAAACTACTATAAGGAAACATTACAAGGGAAAGTTTACCATAATTTTTTAAACATCGATTTTAAAATAATGCAGTGCTGCTGGCTAGAATTTTTTTTTGAAAACTTTTTTTCTTCTCTTGTGCGATTTTTTTATTTAATTTATGATTGGAACTACAGAAAGACCATCAGAGTGCTAACTGTAATTTTTTTAAGGTAACGTAAGAAACTGCTGGGGTTGACAGCTCTACCTACTAACTTATTTCATATACTACTCTGAGAGCGAAGCTGGTGTAGGTACTCATTCTATGGAGTGTATAAGGAACTATGGCAAAATTTCCCTTCGTCCTTTTAACTTATGGTAGTTTTCCACTATGATACTATTCCTCCTGTTCTGAGGTGGCCAGAGGTGATCCTTCCATTACGGTAGCTTTACCTGACTAGGGTCCACTCAGACGAGATATGTTAGGACGTTGAAAGGGACAACTACCTGCATATACTCGCACAGTTTAAGCCAAATCGGTGAACTCCGACTCGAACCCTCCCCGTAGTGTTGTTTAAACTATTAATTTTACTATTTTTAGCTTGCCAATTTTTTTTTCTTTTTAACTGGGTCGCTACGTAGGTATAAAAACTAATACAAAAAACTTGACATTTTTAAGACGTAACCTTCATTACAAACAGGCACCATACCGGAGCGAGGCATTCTCTCTCACCACTACAGTTTAACTTATAAATGCGGTGAAACTTTGAGGCATTGGTTCAAATTAGGCATTTACCAAGTACCCAAACGAATGAAATATAGTAATCTGGGAAAGTATTGAAAACATTTAGAGGAAATTCAGGAATAACATCATATTATATACTAATATCCCATTTAAAACAAAGTTAATAATGAGCTCCACTACCACTAACGCCGTTAATTCGCAGACCACCGCGAGCTTCACTAAGCAGGCGAGACACGCTACGACAAAGTATAGGAAATTGACAGATCTATCCATACGACCGTGACCCATACCAGTTTCGCCTCAGCACCAGACACGTAAAGTGTGACAACGGCGTTGCGGTGACGGGACCAATGCAATGTGCTATTGTGATCTCCGTATAATGTGGTACCAAGATTGTTATTATCAATATTTACAGGTTCAAGGGTTTCAGGCAGACGTATAAAAATATTTATATTTATTATTTAGAGCATTTTTTTCCTTTAAAAATGCGGGCATATTATAATGAAGCCTCAAAACAAAAGACTTGATAACAGCTTATTTGGTTATTTTATATGTATCCATTATTGTGAGTTGTGTTTCTCGTTATGTGGCAAAAACGTGCAAAATTAGTTCATGGATTGGAACGGCTACTTATTATGTTGATGTGTGGAATTTCCAACGAAAACTCACACAAACTGAAATAATATCATTTAACGAACGTGTGGGATGATAGAATTTCCAAGCGTGGGTGCTCTGTAAATAAATTCTAAAAAAATGTAAAGATGTAGAGTATTGTAATTCTTTACAAAGATACAAACACCGAAATAAGTATAATCAATCTATAAAATATGTACAGTTGAGTGTTTTGCAAGAAACGTTTTATGTTGTACCAAGAAGACATTTGAATCCAGTTGAACAAAATTTATGGGCATTGGGCAGAAAAACTTTACTTCTTCAAAAATATTTTTTTCTAATTGCGAAAGTACTTGCATAGTTCCGAGGACTTGGAAATATATTTGATACTTTTTGCAACAATATCACAAACAGCAGCAAAATAATAACCTGGTGTATTTAAGTGTAGTTCATTCACATAAACTATAAAACATTGCTTCGCCGCTATATTTAAATATTCTGTCAATTATACATTTATTTTTAAAAAAATATTTCGTATGTTATGAATAAGGAGACAAAGTATGAAAACTAACAAACGGAATATTTGTAGTATAAAAATAAAAATTAAATAACATTTTTTATAATCTTATTTTAATTTTTTAACTTTCTCTGTAAAAACGGAAAACTACTAACCATTTTAAAACAAAAACTAGTTCACAACACTGCAACGCAAAGAGGCTAAACAGAATTATTCAAGACGTCTTGCGTTGGAGATGACGCACATTGACGTGTTTGTCGTCAGCCCGAGTGACGTAACCACAAATAATCGGTTGAAGGTAGCGCGTGGAACGTCTAAAACAATCACTTCACTGGAAAGTGCCTAATCAAAAAACTGCTGTAAATAAAGGAGAAGGAAGCACCAAATTTTCCAAATATATCGGTCATTTCTTCAACTAAAACGCATTCCTCTAAAGATCCTGTGACTTTATTATTTGCAAAAAATTGGTTGTCTGTAAAGTCGGTTTACGGACGATAGTTTAACGTGACGTCATAACAAAACATTGATGAAATGATTGCAAACTTTTATGAATAAAATTGAATAATTTTTATTGAATTATCACTAATTTGTATGGCTACAAAGAAGGAGTTAAATGAAATCTACAATTTAATTGATAAGTTTCCTTTTATTTGCACTCATTAATTTAAATATGCTTGTTACTTCAACGAAGAGATTATTTTAACTATAACTTTTATACATGTTTGCTATTTAACTTGTTCCAATCTGTGTTATTCTGTTAAGTATAGGACGATGATAGGAAAAGTAGGAAACGAATGGGAGTGATTCAAGTTTAATGTGCCTCGAAAAAGTCAAATCAATTGTTGTTCCAATCGAGCGGAAGAGATATAGATGCGGCGCAACCGTACAATAAGCGTAACGGTACACATCGTAACGGGACAACGTGCGTAACGGGACAATTTTTTTGCGTGCAGCCGGCGTTCATCAATTTATTAGACGTTGTCACATCAAAAAAAAAATTATATCCTCACAGAGGGCCTGCAATCTGAAATTCTCCCACCGCGATCAGCAATTCACCGTCTATCTCCGAGGTTCGCCCAATTCTCCGCGCAGGACTGTAAGTTTACACACTGCCCCACTGACAAAACAGCGCACTATCACTTGCCACAAAAAAACATCCATAATAGACAATACCTCTTCCTGAACCCTCTACTCAAGGGCTACATACAATGAAACATCCACCAAATTTAAAAGTAAAAACAAATATTTTAAATAGTAGGTTCTCAATAATTGCAACCATATAAGTATATTATGAAAATAATAGGAAATAAACATGTGAACATAACAAACATGATGTTAGAAAAATTATTCCTTTAAAAGGGAAGCTTGATTTCAGAGATTTTTTTTGGAAACACTCTTTTGTAGCTATGGCGTTTAAAAAATGTTACATTAAATAATTATCAGATATAATTTTATTGAAAAAGTGTGTGTAAAATATTTATTTTAATATTATTTTACTTTCTTAGTTGAAAGTTAATTAATTATATTGCTGATATTTTCCTAATAAAAATTTATAGGACGAGATATTATACAGAAAAATAAACAATCATAATAGTAAAATCTGAATACAAAATAAAAATTTAGCAAAGACACTGAAATATTATTTAAAATAGTAATTATGATCAATTAATGGTGCAAGGGTTGCAGGTATTAAAATCCACAAAATAAATTTTAAATTATTTCTTTGAATGGTGAAAAAAATAATTTTATTTTCTTACATATAAAAACACCGCTCCACTTCCCCTCAAATACACACTTCCAATAATCCTGCCGTAATGAATGTGGTGGTTATAAAAGAGATTTTTTTTAATTTAAGTCCGATTATTTTTTTATTAATAGTAACCTCCGAATTCCATTATTTTAAATATATTATTAAACACGTTATTCAAAGAAAATCATATATGAAAATAATAAAAAAAAATTTCTTTGGAATTTGTTCTGTAGGAATTAAGTTAACGAGTGTAAACAATTTACCTGTGCAGTTATAAAACATAAATTACAACAAATCCAAATATTTTTCTCATAATAAGAAGTGTATTACAGAAAACTAACAGGCAGAAAGTACAGTTTTTAAAATTGATGAATAAACGTTAGTTAAAAATATTATCTGGGTGAAACAGACATTTTTAACCTTTTCATTTAGTTTCTTATATTATCCAGAAATATTTTTCATAACTTAGAAACCCGCTTTAGATATAGTAGAATGCAAGATTTGCTTGGATTTTTGGTCTTTTTTCGAACATTTTTTGTTGCAAATAAAATTTCAGAAATTATAATTGCCATAAAATATTTTTTTATCAATGCTATTTATATTTAAAAACATAAATATATAGCTTACTTTAATACATCATATATATATATTGCTATGGCCTTTGCGTAATTTTGGTATATTATTATATTTAAAAGAACAAAAATCTTATTTGGAAGTGACGGGCTTAAGAAAAGATACAAAACAACAACCATTTAAACCTCAGAGGTGACACTTAAGGCCCAAAAACAAAGAAAGTCAATGTCTTCGTGAAAAAAAAAACACTTTTGGGACAGTGGATCGTTAGCATCAAATAAAAAAATATAAAAATGCATGTTCGTCTATAGCTATGCTTCTATTTATTATAATTGAATAGTTAATTGTAACTGGAGATAACAAAATTCATTTTTATAATCACCAGTTGACTTTATAAAGAAGGTTATTACTTAAAATTTACAATAGTGTTAATACATTCATACATTTCAATTTATAATGTAAGTTCATCTTAATGAGTGAAAATTTTATAATAGGGGCCGGCCCGTAAATATTTAGAACAATGTAATAAAATACAAATCAACTATAAATATTAAACAAATATCCTATTTACATATTCACGCTTTCCTGTGTTGCTTACAGTTGGCACGTCTAGTTATAGATAATACCAGAATATATAATCATTAACAACTTTGGCTATCACATATTTTATAAACAGCTCGCATCCCGTGGTAAACTGGCTGTGGGTGTCGCGGAGAATTTGGAGGTAGTATTGTCGGGAGTGATAATTTATGATGGAGCCGGGCTACCAGGTGTCGTCTTAGTAGCCTTCGAGTACCGAGGAGCAGAGAAAACGGCAATCTCGGCTCCGTGTCTGGGATACCAATTCTTGGACCCTGTCTGTGAACATGCCAAATCCAAACGATCAGACTGCTTCACAAATAGTCATTACATAGGTATAAATGCCCACAAAAATGGTGTTGCAAACTCACCAAAACAGGGTGTTGCAGTGTGGCTTCATGAGAAGTCTCGCCGAGGTGTCTGCGAAATCCGGACCGAAACTGGCGCGGTGGATGCAGAAGCACTCATAATTTAAATTTAACAAAATATTTACCAAATGATAAAATTCTTCTTTCTACAGCACAGTCTGACTGATAGCTTAATAAAGGCTTACGGAAGGCATCCATAGACGAGGCGACTGCATCCTTGCAGTAGTAGCGAAGTTGTATATTGCTGAGGGCTGGTCGAGAAACTATGCTGTCAATAAGAAGTCGCGCCCGATAAGTCCCTTGTATGGCACCTGTGACACTTAATGAAATCAGTGCTTCGCCTTGGAAGAAGGATGGAGATACTTTGTTTACGGGGCCTAAAAGTTCCGAAGATGTCCGAAGGAGTGATCGAGGAATACTGACTTCCATAACTCGACGTTGGTGTTAGTGTCCGATCGCAACGCTACCTACTGGGGAGTGGCCGAAACAGAGAAGAAGTCGACTCGCACATATCACACGACTACTTCAAAAGCATGGGGCTAATGGAGTACACTGGTAGAGTGCTCTGGCGGCTTGGAAGAGAAAGACAGGAGAATGTTGGTTGTGTGAGTCGCTAGGGGGCAGGATGTGTTTGGCCAAGACTCGGAGTAGTTGATAACTCCACCGCTAGAGGTCAGAGGCGGTACATTTGAAGCAGTGCGGGCACTGCTTAGTGTTTCTTCCTCTCATTTCCCCTCCCCACTCCTTCTTTCCCCTTCCTCACCATCTTCCCTTCCTAACCCCCCTCTTCCTCCCTTCCCCGCCGCGCCACCAGCGCACTCTGCCGTGTATTATTTCCGGCCTATATTACCTCGGCTCCCGGGCTATTTGCTGCAGTCTATCGGTCGTCTGACTCGAAGGCTGTCACTTGGGGCTGGCGTCGCGTTGGTATGTATTCGGCTGTGTAACTTAACTTCTGTAATTTTCGGTAATTAGTATAGTCTCTTATTCTTGCTTGCGCGTTGTGGCCGCACTTTTAATTTTGGATTTTTGCCATGTTTAGTAATGTTTGTAAGTCTTCTTGGACCCTTCAGGTCACTGCTTAATTTAATTCTTTGCTTTAGTTTCTTTTGCTCATGCCGAGTATTACCGGTAGCTTATGTAATAGTGTTTTTCTGCGGTTGTATATGGGCATGCCATGATGGCTTTGGACACTTCTTGTCAAGCCGTGTCGTAACGGAAATAGTAATTGTATGTAAGTGTAATTTCTTTCTTTCTTGTTGTTGCCTAGCGGCCCATATGATTTGTGCTACGTTAGACGCGTCGTCAGTTGGCCCCATTTATCGCAACATTGTTTGAACTTGTATCTGTGTAAAGTATTCCCGCGGGAAACGACATATTATATGCATTGTATGCTAAATTTGTTACTAATAAATGGCCTTGCTTGTTATTTGGAATATGGACTTTACTTCTTGCAGCACCAGCAAATATCTGCCGTGGGTCTTAACGGAAAGACCCCTGTTATTTCTCCATTTTCAGTTCTATCCCAGTAGGTGAGGCTACAACTTCTGCGCTACTCTGCTTCGGCAATGGTTTTGCTGTGTTTTGCTTGTTTTCTTTCATGACCATGAGTGGCTCGGGAGTCAGCTGGATCTACTGGCTTCACCGCGAAGAGCTGATACGGTATGTCGAAGAGAACCAGCTGCCTGCCTCAGTGAGCGACACCGTAGCTGACAAGTGCGCCCGGCTCGTTCAATTCATACACAAGGTCAGTGATGTCTCGTCTGGTGTTCCGATGGCGCAGTCCAAACTGATAATTCCTTTTCTCAAAAATTATTTTTCTCTGTTCACAAATCCCTTCCTGTGTTGAGTGGTAGTGAGCCTAGGCCTATTCTAGATTTTTTTATACAGGCTGAGCGCCTCGCTAAATTGAATTTTGTGTCAGCTGGCACCTTTATAAAAGCTTTGCTTAGTAAGTGTACTGGCGTTTATGTGTCTAGGCTAACAGAGGCTATCATACAGAAGGTCGATTTTCATACTTTTAAGACGTCGGTACTTTGTGCTGTGTGTCCGCCGCGCGTCATGGACTCGTGTAAGCGCGATTTGATTTTCAGGTTTCAGCATCCTAATGAGTCAGTGACTCATTACATTGATGAGGTTGTTTCCTATGCCGATGTTTTGGAAATTGACATCGCTGAGCCTGAGTTAGTACAGCTTATTTTAGGCAACTTTGCGCCCCATGTGCTCACCCACTGTGGTATGTTAGCTCCACCTACCACCTTCGATGCTTTGCGTGCCTGGGGTAGTTAGGTAGAGGCGCGGTTATTAACAGTGTCTAAATATGAGGCTGAGTTCTCGCCTCCCGCTAGGTCTACGTCCGTGTCAACTGTTCGTGACAGGGGATTTCACAGCCAACAGGTTACGTCAGATTTTCGTGGCAGCGACGCACACGATGCTGACACTAGTGTTTTACGCACGCAGGAAAATAATAGTAATCAGCATTCCTCCTTTGTGCCTCGCCTTCATGACAGCTCATGTGCAGGGCGTTCGCCTTCACGTAGATTTGACAGCGAGTCGCGTGCTCGCTTCCCCGCCGGTGGTGCGGCTATTGTAATTCCTCCCCTTGGTCGCCCGTCTGCCCCGCCTCTTGACACTACCCAGCCGCGCCGGCGTTTGTCTGGCGGCTGCATTGCCACTTCTACGCAACCGGTACAGGATGTTCCAACATTCACTCGCACTAGCTGTGCAAATTGTTGCGTGTTTGGACACGTGACTCAGGACTGTGATCAGGCACGCATTGACGTTAACGCAGGTAAATGTTTTTCCTGTAGGGGATTAGGTCATAACCAGAGTAATTGTCCAGGAAACGGCCATTGACAGGACAGAAGAGAGGTAGTTTCTGTCGCTTCTATAGGAAAGCCTCTAGCTCTGTTTCTCTGAATTTCTTGCCCGATTTTATTCACGAGCATTTCTTTTCGGCTCTTTGTTGTTACCGGTGCTACATGCTCGGCCATTAGTGAGGCATTTCTCCAGACCTTAATCAAAACATTTACTAAATTTTCTTTTCGTGTATTATCTGAACACCAGATTAATATTTGCGTGGCGAATGGCGAGTGCCTTCGCGCAAATACGTTCGTGGTTATTTACTTTAAGATTAAAAAACATTTTTCCTGGAATTGGAATTTTCTTGTTGTTCCTGGTCTTTCACCTAATTTTATTTTGGGCTTAGATTTTTTGAGCAAGACTCGCTGCATCCTGGATGTGGGCCAGCGTGAGCTCCATTTTGATTTCGCCTCTTCTGTGAATGTTCCCTTACGTTTGCAGCCTAGTAATTCTGTTATCTTTGAGTACCGCAATGCTGATAGCATTGCTCAAGGGCAGGCTATTGCTGACCTAGTTCACGCCTTTTCCGATGTTATCACCTCTAAATTAGGACGTTGTGACATTTTACCCTATAAATTCTATTTAAATGATGAAGTTCCTGTTCACGCTAAATGTTTCTCCTCCTAAGCTTCAGGCTATGAGCGACATCGTGGATAAGCTCTTGGCCGCTGGTGTAATTTCACCTTCTACATCTGATTTTTGCACACATTCTTTTTTAGTGTGTAAAAAAGATGGCGCGAGCTTTCGCTGGTGCATAATAACATTCCTCTGAACAATAAAATTGCTAACGACAGTGTTTATCCACTCCCTACTGTCGAGTCTGCCCTTCAGCATCTAGGTAAGGCTAGATATTTTTCGGTTATTGATTTGAATCAAAGTTTTCACCAGTGCCTGCTAGATCCTAGTTGCCGCAAGTATATCGCATTTTCAACTCCTTTTGGCAATTTTGAATTTAATCGTGTGCCTATGGGTGTTAGTTTTGGCAGTCAGGCTATGAGCCGGATCCTTGATCATGTTCTATCTTATCTTAAGTATGATTATGTATTTAATTATGTCGATGACATCATTGTTTACAGTAACACCTTTGAGGATGACATTACTCACCTGACTGAAGTCATTTCTCGTTTACGAGGGGCCTATCTCACTGTTAACCCGAAGAAGGTTACATTAGGCAAAACATCTGTTAAATTTTTAGGTTATGTTATTTCACAAGGTACCCTCCTGATGGATCCTGACAAGATCGCCCCTATCGTCCAGTTTCCTAGGCCTGTCAATTTAAAGTGAGTTCAGCATTTCTTAGGTATGTTAGGTTATTTTTCCAGATTCATTTATAATTTTGCTTATTTATCTGCTCCTTTAAATATTTTGCGTAAGAAGGATACAGTTTTTGAGTGGGGCCCCGAACAAGAGAAATCTTTTCAGGCGCTGAAGTCTTTATGGCTTCACCCCCAGTGCTCATTCTACCCGATTTTATAAATCGGTTTGCCGTTCAGGTTGATGCCTCGCACGGTGCACTTGAAGCCGTCCTAGGACACCTTGAGGAAGGCCAGATTAGGCTCATTGCCTATGCTAGTCGCTCGCTATCAGAGTCTGAGCAGCGATTAGGTGTCTATGAGAAGGAGGCCTTGGCTTGCCTGTTTAGCCTAGAAAAATTAGAAAGTTATCTTGATGCTCGGGAGTTCGATTTATTTACCGACAACCGAGCCCTTAGTTGGCTGTTTAATCATCCTCATCAGCTGGGTAAGCTGGGTCGCTGGATTTTGAGGTTATCACGGTTTCAGTTTGTCATCCATCACATTCCAGGTAAAGATAATGTTATAGCTGACTCTCTCTCTCGCATATTTTGCACCGATGAATTCGATCCTTTGGAACCCAGCTTTTCTGACGCTACTAAATTTATTACTGCCTTTAAATTTTTTCCTGAATACTATTTTAATATCAAGGAATGTCAGAATCAGGACCCCCTCTGCCAGCAGGTGCTGAGAGATCTTCAAGATAAGAAGGTTGTTCCCTATGTTGAGGAGAGTGGCATGTTGTATTTTACAGGAACTTCTGGCAGAGCCCGAAAGGCTGTTGTTCCAGTTGTCTTGAGGCCTATGGTGTTAACCTATTTTCATGCATCTCTCCTACGTGGTCATCTAGGAATAGATAAAACTTTTCGCAGAATTTCAGGACACCTGTTTTGGCCCGAGCTTCATGCTGATGTTCGGAGCTTTGTTCAATCTTGTCTCGACTGCCAGATGTCTAAGCCGCCGCATAATTCTAAGGTGGGTTTCTATGCTGCTGATACTCCTGTTGCGCCTTGGCATGTCTTACATATAGATATTTTTGGTTCTCTGACACATTCTAAGAAGGGTAATGTATGTTTGCTTGTTGTTCTGGATATTTTCACAAAATATGTTATTTTATTACCTCTTAGAAACATGAAAGCTGCTACTATAGTTGAGGAACTTAAGAAACAGGTTTTCAAGTTGTTTGGTCCTCCATGTATGATCGTTTCTGACAATGCCCCGTATATTCAGTCTACTATCTATAAGAATTTTATTTTTTAATGTGCTGTTAAACCTATTTATAGTTCAGCTTATTTTCTGCAGTGCAACATGGTAGAGCGGCAAAATAAGGTTCTTAAAAGCATCCTGATTTCCTTCTACCGGTCTGATCAGACTCTTTGGGATTCAGATTTGGAGTACACTAATGTCGGACTTAATTCAGCTCTTTATTCTGCTACTGGTTTCCCACCTTCAATTCCGTTCCTAGGCCGTGAGCTTACCATCCACTTACTGAACCAGTGGGGCTTGCCGTCCCTGGACACCAGCCAGGACGCCCAGGCATTGGAATGTTTACTCGACACGGTTTCCTGTAACATTCATAAGGCTCGTAAGGCCGTTTCGGACAAGTACAACAAGGCTAGAGCACCTCATGGTTATAAGATTTTGGATTTAGTCCTTTGTAGAGCATTTAAATTGCCTAAGTTGGCTGATCAATTGAATGTAAAGTTACTACCTCCTTATGAGGGACCTTATTGTATCGACAAGTTTTTGGGTGCCAATGCCCTTTTATTAAATTGCTGTAAGCGCAAATTTAAGTTTCGAAAGGCTCACGTAACCCAGGTGAAACCTTTCGTTAAGTAATTTTTTATGGGTTTGTTGTAAGTTGTTTGCAGTATTATATCCAGTTACAGTATTTATATATATATATATCTTTGTTGTTGACCCATTATTAATAATTATGAGATTAGCCTATTGGCCTGCTGTTAAGTGTTCGTGTTCCTAGGAACTTGTGTTTCAAATATGTATCTGTAGCTTGTATTTGTTGGATTTGTGCATGGTGCTGCCACTCCCCTTCTCTTTTTTTTTAGTTTGGAGCACCATCCTTTTTCCCTGTTACCCTTGCTCTCTGTGCCCGACTTCCGCCAGCGATCTTCAGCTTCACCTCACCGAGAGACGTCTCCGTGGGACCTTCCGTTCGTCGCATCTCCCTACTGGAGGTACTTGCCTGTGAGAGCCCATCGTGCTACTGCCCATCGTGCTACCATGAACTTACCTGGCGGCTTCCTCGTCGTGTGGAGGCTCGATGCTGTCTCGCCGCTTCTGGGTCTTGGAGAGGGACCGTGTCGATTCCGGCTGAGTGCTTCCCACACCGCAGTGAGTCCATTGCTGCCCCTGGCCCTTGCTTGACGGGCCCTGGACATCGTAGCTGACCCCATCGTCAGCCTGCTAAGGCACTGTGACTTGGTGCTCCCTGCTGGAGTCCCCTCCCATGCCTGGGTGGTTGCGACTCGCAGGACAGCCCTGCTACGAGCCCTTGTTCTGGGCTGAACATCACCTTCATATCTGAACTTCTTACTCCGTACTCTGTATCAGCCGCTGGCTGCTGTCTACCGCTGTTCCGAAGACCTGCGTAGCGTGTGCCTACGTCCGAAGCCATCTCGTTGATCGCCGCGGCGATCCTAAAGCTTGCTGTTTGATGCTGTCTCCAGTCTCCAGTCTTTCAACGTCATGAACTATCTTCATCGTGTGGATCTTCAAGCTCTCCAGGCAGGAACAATTTAGGGAGGGGGGTTTAAGCAGTGCGGGCACTGCTTAGCGTTCCTTCCCCTCCTTTCCCCTCCCCTCTCCACCTTTCCCCTTCCTCACCATCTTCCCCTTCCTAACCCCCCTCTTCCGCCCTTCTCCACCGCGCCACCAGCGCACTCTGCCGTGTATTATTCCCGGCCTATATAACCTCGGCTTCCGGGCTATTTGCTGCAGTCTATCGGTCGTCTGACTCGAAGGCTGTCACTTGGGGCTGGCGTCGCGTTGGTATGTATTCGGCTGTGTAACTTAACTTCTGTAATTTTCGGTAATTAGTATAGTCTCTTATTCTTGCTTGCGCGTTGTGGCCGCGCTTTTAATTTTGGATTTTTGCCATGTTTAGTAATGTTTGTAAGTCTTCTTGGACCCTTCAGGTCACTGCTTAATTTAGTTCTTTTCTTTAGTTTCTTTTGCTCATGCCGAGTATTACCGGTAGCTTATGTAATAGTGTTTTTCTGCGGTTGTATATGGGCATGCCATGATGGCTTTGGACACTTCTTGTCAAGCCGCGTCGTAACGGAAATAGTAATTGTATGTAAGTGTAATTTCTTTCTTTCTTGTTGTTGCCTAGCGGCCCATATGATTTGTGCTACGTTAGACGCGTCGTCAGTTGGCCCCATTTATCGCAACATTGTTTGAACTTGTATCTGTGTAAAGTATTCCCGCGGGAAACGACATATTATATGCATTGAATGCTAAATTTGTTACTAATAAATGGCCTTACTTGTTATTTGGTATATGTACTTTACTTTTTACAGCACCAGCAAATATCTGCCGTGGGTCATAACGGAAAGACCCCTGTTATTTCTCCAATTTCAGTTGTATCCCAGTAGGTGCGGCTACACATTCAAACACTCGTGTCCAGACCTTGAGATAGACCGTCGCTGGCCGGAATTAAGCACCAGTCAATGCTCTGGGCAGTGATTCGCGGAAAAGAGGGTAGGGTGGTGGGTGGAAATTTTCTAGGAACAGTGGTAAATGTGCTCTACTGAGCCTGGATATGTGTCTGGAGGTCAGGGAAACTAACTCCAGGGCCTGACTGGAAGTGTTCGCCTCAGGCGAGCTGTGAGAAATGAGGTTCTCTGTGAAGCTGCAGCCACAAACAGTCCTATAGCCCGTCCCACTCTCAGATTATAGCACACGGCTTATGGCACGCACTGTTGCCAAATCTCTAACACATTACGAATTTCAGGAGATGTGTGTCTTTGTAATTCGGATGGAACAAGAAGCATTTTGAGAAATCATATCGTAATTCATAATATTTTGTACTATTACACATATAAATTTTTAATAATACCACTTTTATGTAAATTTCAAATAAAAACTACCTATTGTAGACGAAAATTTCTTATAGTTTTCTTTTATGTTCTAAAAATCCCATATATATCACATTTTCATGGGCCCGATACATGCCGTATTTTTTGACAAGTCATGTCCAAAATGATAAATAAAATACGGTAATGGAAATTCTCGGTCGAGTAAGTTATGGGAAAAATCGGAACAATTGGGTCGAAATGGAGAATATTTTTTGAAAAACAGAAAAATCGCAATAACTCCCATAATATGAATAATATCGCACCCGTTTTAACGTATGATAGCTTGGAGTACCTAATGCCAAAAAATGTTTTCTAAATAAGTTTTTGATACGACCAGCCATAACTGCATGGTTTCGAAAAAAAATTTCACTGGACAAAAAAAAACGTAACTGCCTTAGTAGACACCTTATCAAATCTGTTTAAATTGTTTGTTAATATCATAATTATTTTCCAAAACTTTGTCTAAAACAATGTTTGGTAAGGTGCTTGGTGTTGAGAAGGATAGAAAAATAATTCAAAATTTTGTACCATGATCGCTATTAAATTCCTTCGTATTTATTTAATACTTTTTACATATTATGTTCAAGATGTTACCATACCAGGCGTACATAGGGTACCATGTCGCTGCTGTTCTGTCCTTATGTTGTAAATGGTTCGCTCGGAACAGCCTGTTACTTTGGAAGCTTCCTTAATTGCATTGCACACACTCATATTTTTTGAAAAATACTTAAATACCTACATTTAACAGAAATTGCACTCCCTCCCGCGTAGCCTACCGATATAATTTATTTTCGGTGTTCTATCTTCCATATTTTATATGTACGTAATAAAAATAAATGTAGAAAATAAAATCACTTGTGTTAATATATAATTTGTCAAAATTATAACTGTAACGAGTCACCGGACACAACGCGTTGCTTCGTTGCGAGACGCGATACTAACTGGCAGGCTGGTTTTCAGAAATGCGTGTCTAAGGAAATACATGGTTGACTAAGGAAGTCGTGTATTTGAAATTGCTTGCAGGACAGAACCCCACTTATCTAAACACACGACCCTGTTTCCTCTTACGACGGCAGCTTGTGAGAGAAACCTCTATTGCAGCGCGCTCTTGTACTGTTAAGAAACATCTTTAACAGCTATTTCCACGGAAACTGTAGAAGCAATTGAGATAGAGCTGCTTTTAAAAACTTATTCAATTCATTGTGAACATTTTTCATGCTTTCGTCCCCATCTTTCTTTAATAGAAAAAATTTTTTCCGCTGGTCAACTTTTTGATGTGTCAGTTTGTAAGAAAATGAATTTCAATAAATTAAAAAAAATATTTAAGTGAAATTTGTACAGTTTTTGTCTTAAAATTTGTTCGGTGGCGTTCTAAGGCATAAATTTATTAATAAAAAAAATCTGAATGAAATACACATGTAGGTTTTTTTTTTTAATATGAAACATCTCGGAATACTTCAAAACAGTTCGCAGTGAATAAGTTATGTTATTTTATTTTTTCGGACACTTAAAATATTGTTAAGTATTCAAAACAAGCATTGCCTGATGCGTATTTCGATGCTATACAACATGAAAAAAAGCTTGGTCCAAAAATTAAAATTTTAATTTCGTTTGATATTAGGCAACAACGCACGAAGAAACAAGGACAGCGCTAACGGCAATCGGCGTGTGTTAGAGAGAGAGAGAGAGAATGCGCCCATTTACTCCCACACTGCAATCTAAGAGTGGGATGCTCTATAGTCATGAGAGTCGGAGTGAATTTCAATCAGTACGAGACCAAAAATCTATCCTCGCAAATATCGGCAAAGTCTCAGATACGGCGCTGAGAATGACTCGAGGAACTAGCCGAAAAAAATTAAGTGGGAATGTACAGTGAGCTGACCAAGTTTAAATTTTAGTTATAAAATTCGTGCTAAAATAATGTTTGAAAATTCAAATTTAAAATTGTGGGAAGAATCACTATTGGCGACTCAGTACTTCTCTAAATAGATCGTGACTACATGGTCTTACTTTATATAAACACATAAAAATAGTTTTGGAATGTTTTAAAGTTAATAGTTGAAGACTATAGCAAACTCATATTATAATTTAGGTAAAGGATAAATGGGTTTTATCTCGTGGACGGTACAACCATTAGCGTGTTATACATTTTGGAAAATAATTTTATGCCATGTTAAGTAATGTAAATAAACAAATGATCTGTATTAAAAATAAAACACAAATAGGTAAATTAATGAGAGCAAATGGTGTTTTCGTAGTTGGGATATCTCACTGGCCTCATTATAGACACTTAAATTGAGATAATAAACGATATGATTAACAACGAAGATCATTGAGATTACCGTAGGAATAAAATATGCCAGAACCTAGTTTTTCATTTAACTTCAAAATCTTTATAATGGTGTGACAGTTAATATGCTCCTGATTATTCTTGCCAATATCAAGCTGGTTTTCTCCGTGTGCTCGTGATTATTCATATCAATATTTTAATGGTTTTATCCGTGTGCTTTCGATTATTCTTGCGGTTTCGGTCAAAGGTTAAGGTCACACCCATCCAAGATGGCAGCCGTGACGTCACAATCCAAGATGGCGGACCATGAGAAATCTGAGTAGCACTAACAGGAACGACGAACTTCCTTCTCCTTGAAGACTATCGAAGCCTTCCTTCTTATGCGATCGATAGTGATAATCCCGCATCCCACATAAAAGAAAAAAACATATTTACCTGCAAGCGACATGCGGCATCATCTGATGTTGAAAAGCGGAACAACTTGCAACATGTACCTTTGCATGAGATAAATTAACACTCACCACAGAATGGTGATATAGTAGTCAGTTAGAATCATGAAGTTTCGTAGCTACGCGGTCAATTAGTCATGCAGTCTCGTAACCATGCGTTCTGGAAGATTCGTAGTCCTATAGCCTCGCGATCACGTAACCTTGAATACTCGCAATCGCATAGTCTCGTAACCTCATGGCTCGTAGTCACGTAGTCATGATATATTGGAGCCTCGTAGAGTTGAAGGTACGTAAGCAAGTAGCCTTGTAATATTATAACATAATTCTGATGGTGCAGTTGGAGCAAAACAGAAAATTCTGACGAAGACAGATGCGGCAATTGGAGCCTTGTAGACGAGTAGCTTCGTAGTCATGAACTCATGCAGATTTGTAGTCCTGTATCCACACAGTCACGTTAAATTGTGTTCTAGAAGCTTCGTAGCTCTGTAGCCTCGCAGTCTCGTAAATTTGAAGATTCGTAATCACGTAGTCTCATAACCTCATAGCTCGTAGTCGCGTAGTCATGATGTCTTGGGACCTCGTATACTTGTAGTTACGTATCCAAGTAGACTCGTAGACTTGTAGCTACATTAACAAGTAGTCATGTAATCTTATAACATAATGCTGCTGGAGTAGTTGGAGCAAAATAGAAAATTCCGACGAAGACAGATGCGGCAATTGGAGCCTTGTAGACGAGTAGCTTCGTAGTTAAGTACTCATGCAGACTTGTAGTACTGTATCCTTTCAGTCACGTAAACTCGTGTTCTAGAGGCTTCGTAGCTCTGTAGCTTCGCAGTCTCGTAAACTTGAAGATTCGTAATCACGTAGTCCACTGAATGGTTCTATTGTAGTCAGTTAGAGACATGAAGTTTCGTATCCACGCGGCCAATTAGTCATGCAGTAAAGAAATAAGTAATATTTACCTGCAAGCAACACGTGATGTCATCTGTTGATGAAATTCGGAACTACTTGCCACTAGAACCTTTGCATGAGATATATTAAATCAAAACATTGAATGGTAATATAGTAGTCAGAGTACTGAAGATTCGTAGCCACGCGGCCAATTAATCATGCAGTCTCGTAACCATGCGTTCTGGAAGCTACGTAGTCCTATAGCCTCGCGATCACGTAACCTTGAATACTCGCAATCGCATAGTCTCGTAACCTCATGGCTCGTAGTCACGTAGTCATGATATATTGGAGCCTCGTAGAGTTGAAGGTACGTAAGCAAGTAGCCTTGTAATATTATAACATAATTCTGATGGTGCAGTTGGAGCAAAACAGAAAATTCTGACGAAGACAGATGCGGCAATTGGAGCCTTGTAGTCGAGTAGCTTCGTAGTCAAGTACTCATGCAGACTTGTAGTCCTGTATCCTCGCAGTCGCGTAAACTCGTGTTCTAGAAGCTTCGTAGCTCTGTAGCATTGCAGTCTCGTAAACTTGAAGATTCGTAGTCACGTAGTCTCGTAACATCATGGCTCGTCGTCGCGTAGTCATGATGTCTTGGGACCTCGTAGAATTGTAGCTACGTATCCAAGTAGTCTCGAATACTTGTAGCTACGTAAACAGTCATGTAATCTAATAACATAATGCTGGAGTAGTTGGAGCCGAGTAGACTTGTATTCTTGTAGCTTTAAATACATGTAGGCTGTGCTGCCTTTTCGTTTTCGGTGCTTCCAAATGAACTGCCTTTTTTTTGGCGGTGCTTCCAAATGTGTTGCCTTTTCGTTGACGGTGCTTCCTTTTAGTTGGTGTGAGTTGTACAAAATGTAGTGACTGAATATTTACTAGTTCAAAACCTCTTGGTGTTACTAAAATGTTTTTCAAGGTCACTTGGTCTTTTAGTATGTCTAAAAAATGTCACGATGGATTATGAAGAAGGTCATGCGGTCCTGAAATGACTAGCCTATACGTCTGATATTGACATGACTCGGTCTCATGAACTGAAAGACACTTGGTCTATATGTATTAATGGCTTTGTACATGAAAGGCTTATAGATTATTCAGATTATTGAAAAATTATACTTTTATGTTAGGCTGATCGTCACTGTATTTAATTCGTTGGTCGGGTATATTTACTTGAATTGATTTTCTTAGATTGAATAATTGATAAATTCCACGAAAGGTAATGGAAAACAGAATCTAAAATTTATTTAATAATTAGTTACACCCGTCACTGGTCAAGAATCGAACCTAGAACAGGAATCCATCGATTCAATATGTAAATTAATAAGTGATTTTTCGGTGACTTTTGTAATTTTTCCCAAATCTTTAGCTAAATAAATATATTCTTTCAAGATGGCGCCCAAATTCAAGTTGGCGGGCGCCTCAGTAATAATAAATGATTACTGCACTGTAGCAGGTTAGAATAAAACTAGCATTATGGTAAGACGAGTACACACAAGATCGTGTCCTCCAGCAGACGAAAACAAGATGATGGCAATGACCACTAGCAGGTGGTAGCTCCTGGTAGCATGTACTGAACATAAAATGACGGATCCATGATGGACGTCAAGGTCAAAGTCAAATTTCAAGGTATAGTTAAAATTTGAAGGTCAAGGTCAAATTTAATGTCAAGGTCAATTTCCAAGGTAAAGTCAAAGTTCAAGGTCAAGGTTTAAGTTCAAGGTATAGGTCAAAGTTCAAGGTCAATGTCAAAGTTCAATGTCAACAGGTTAAAGGTATGTTGAACAGAAAATTATACTAACAAGTCGCCAGCACACTCTAGCAGACGGAAACATGATGGTGGTCTCCATCGGACGAAGACAAGATGGCGGACATGACATCGTACCAGCTGATGGTATATACATTGTTATTGGTGGTGGTAGGTCAGTCTGAAAGTGGCTTCTGTGGAGGAAGGATCTGTTGTTTTTTCTAATAAGTTAATTTTTTGATAAATTTTGGAATTTTTTTCCTTAAAATCGGATACTAAATTAAGATTTTAAAGATGGTGTCCAATTTCAAGATGGTGGTCATGACGTCATACTACCTGATATATTATATGCATGGTAAAAAGTGGTAGGGGTCAGTCTGCCTGCAGCCACCATTGAGGAAGTAGCCTGTCGCCATTATTTTGCCCTCACCGGGTTCGAACCGAGGACTTTGAGCTCCGTGCTGTAAATGTATATTTTTTAAATATTTTTTATTGAATTTTTATTTATTGATTTTTTATAAATTTTAAATTTTTTTCATTAAAATCGGAAAATAAAAAAGTTAAAGATGTAGGGGCGTAACGGAAATTGCTGCGGTGACGTCATAATCCATGATGACGGCAGAGACTTATCGGAGGCTGTAGATATGGATGCTTAAGCCTCTATATGGACGTTTTTGAGCCTCTGTTATTTTTATGGACTAAAACGGGAAATTTTTCCTCAAAACGGGAATTTTTGAGCCATTTTTGAGGAATTTTGAGGAATTTTTGAGTCAAATATGGCTGCCGTGACGTCACAAATCCATGATGGCGGACCGAAAATCACAATCCACATCCTGCATCCTGTGCTAGTAGCCCCCAATATACACTACTTTACACTTTGATTATTTCGTGATAAGGGTCTCTTTTAACTGACTTCAAATTGCATAACAATAACTTATATGTCTGTACAGTGAACTTAATTAGATTATTATTGATTGCTTCAATGATAATCAATGGCATAGGCCAGTTATGGTTTATTGGTTTTCTGAGAAACTGAAAGTCTTCAAACAAGGATGGTGGGTATGCACTTAGCTCATATCTCATGGTTTTCTCAAGTTATAGTTTCCTTGTCTTAAAAATTACAAGAAATAGCTGGATCAATGAGTAAGGATCAATGGTTTTACTATGCGGAACTGTGACTGCAGAGGAACTACTGAGGTTATTTGCCTTGTTGGTCCTCTTAAACGTAAATGAAAATACATTTTGTCCAATCATAATAGCTAAACTTTCCTTCCCACTGACTCGTATTCATGCACATTGACAAATGCCTTCGCCACAATACCATTTATTATATTTCTAAAACAGGTGTCAGCTGAAAAAAGTGACCATGGTGACATATTTTCATAGGTATATATTTTTAATGTCCAGAGTATCTATATCAATTCTCAAGATACTGAAATCCTTTTTTTTTTGTTACACTTGTGGTTTAAGTGAAACAATTTGAGTCCTACATGACAAGTTTAAAGTCAGACATATGGGCGTTCACATAGTCCACAATGTTCGCTTTTCTTCAGTCATATTACTTCCAAGAGTTTTCGTCCATTTCTTTATCTCATTTGTAGTGAGTTAAAAGGTAATTTAGACTAGAGCGGTACATTGGGAAGCGTTAAGAAAAGTAGTTTTTTTTCCTTGTATATTAACAAAAAACTACCATAAGACATAAATTCTTGGAATTTGATGGAGGTCCTAAAAGATCTGACAACACGTATTTGAGCTATTTAATTCACTGATGCACAGCATTTAAATATCATCGAACAAATTTGTTGTATTATAATGAAATCTTTGACCAATAAAATATTAAGTTTGACAAAAATAACAAAATAACAAAGACGTAAGAATTTGTCCTATTTTTATGGTTATAGGCAAACATCTTGAAACTTACCCATTTCCAGTTGCCAGATTTTTGTAGATTTTTCTAATATCTAGAACTCTTGGAATAGAGAAAAAAGCATTCACAGAACTTTTGTTGGAATTTGTTTAAGGTTATGGATCCTTTTTGTCTACATTTACCTTCCACTATAAATATTTTAAATAAGAGTCTATCTA
The DNA here is from genome assembly GCF_032445375.1 of Bacillus rossius redtenbacheri. Classification (NCBI taxonomy): domain Eukaryota; kingdom Metazoa; phylum Arthropoda; class Insecta; order Phasmatodea; family Bacillidae; genus Bacillus; species Bacillus rossius. The sequence goes on from NC_086335.1 coordinate 14,076,355, forward strand.
CTGGTAGTTACATTGTTATTGCTAGAGTAATTGATAGTTACAAAAAAAGTTAAAATTTAATTACGTACTATCAACCAATCTTAGTTTTATGCCTTTTTTTCAAAATTAAAAAAAAAATTTGAAAATTTATCTCATTTAGTATAAAACATTTTCCTAACACCAGTAAAACGTGGTTTCTTAAATATCATAAACACTAGTGCAAACCTGTTGAATATTATGAATAAAATTTAATTATCATGAGGTCACTAATATAAAACAATCTGACATAATGCATCTAGATTCCACTAAAAAAAATTGAAACCTATCGTAATAATTGATTAATTGATTAAAAGGTCTTAGCTTTTGGTCTAGATTTTTTTTATTAACCTGGTTTCCTAATTAATATCTATATAATTTAATGGTGAAAATAGAACAAATTTCATCTAATAGACACAGTGTTTTTTCTGGAGTTGCCCAAGGTGAAAATTTGTTACAGCTTCCTTTTAATGGGTTTGTTGTCATACTGAAGTGATTTACGGAATTCATGATTGGTTAATGATCGTAGAGGTTGCCAGCTAGCATAGATTAGCAGTCCTGTGAACTAGTACACGGGTAGAGTGACTCTCATTTCAGGGAAATATGTCGCCACATGGCAGGCAGGAATGAATTAATTAATGAAAAGAGGCTCACCCCACTGTTTCAAGCACCAGGGATGCTGGATTGATGACAATTTTATAAACACAATTCAGCTTTGGATTGGTTTTATTCCGATCAGCAGTGATACATGGTGCTACTTGGCACATGGATTGTCCTTTGTTCGTACCGAGATTCAACAGAGTACTCGTGTTCCATTGCATATGTGTGCGCGATGGCAGATTAAAATACGTTATAATGTTCTTAATATCCCACACACTTTATCACAAATACTAATCGTGTAGGTGTTCCTGGTACACAACGCTCACTAGAAGCGAAGTGTTCTGTACAGAAGTATGGCTTAACTCCGCATAACAATGGACACTAGTTGATATGAAATACAATATTGCATGATGGTGTGATTACACCTAAATTGATATAACAGAATACTAGTTGAAATTACAAAGCTTTACAGCGATGCAGTGTATAAACAAACACAGACCTTAAAGACATAGCTGGAAATCTATTGCAATAAACAAATTAAAACCACTCAAGTGTGATGCAATGATTAGATAGAAGATAAAATTACTACTGGCACATGACCCTAAGCTAAAGTGAATGGCATGTGGGCAGCAAAGGAGCAGGCCCCGAATACCTCAGGCCATCTAAATAACAAGAATATTTTGGCATGTATCACCTCACATAGTGGCCCGTTGCGGGCCAGACCATAACAATGCCTGATGGTGTATATCGATGACTTAAGACCAGGAATGCAACCAGCATCCCAGTTAGACAAAGACTCATGTAGAAAAATGAAAGGTCCCAAAGAGGCCACACACTATCAATTAAAGTTGTTGGTGTGTTCAAGGGATGATGGTTTCTCCTTTGTTGTCTTGGCAGCAAAAGCGCAATATGGCTCAACACACCCTGTTGGGTCATCTTCCATCACACTGGATGACCCTGTAACTTCGGGTTGACCACCCGCACCACGAATTTCGAGTCTGCCAGAATCATGTCTGATGGCAATTGGGGGGAGGAGATGCCCTGGATGTCGGCTGGTTTGGGGAAATTGTCATGGTATCGCAATGACTCATCAGGTGGTACAGCTTATGAATTGTTGCCCTGCCACACGAATGTTACAGGTTTATGACGGACACCTGACATCACAGTCGTGGTTGGTGACGAAGATGCTTGACGAGCATCTGACATAACAGTCGCTGGGGTTGCGTAATGCGCATCCGACATGGCAGTAATTGGAGTGCATGTATTATGAATCCCTGATGTCACAGTCACGGATGGTGACGAATATGTGTGACTGGCATCCGCCATCACAGGCATGCTCGGTGACGAGGGTGAGTCTGGTGTCGCACTTAGGTGCCGAGCATCCATATCTGCAGGTCTGGCAGAGTCGAGTCATTTCACCACATCGTGGAGCTAAGACCAATTGGGGCAAGGCTCGCGCAAAAGTTCCTGTTACTAGTGAGCAGGTGGTGACACCTAACGTATGACTGTTGGACCAGCTCCAGCAGGGGGAGGGATGGAAGGGGTTGGGGAGTTGCTGGGGTACATGTGGCTGTGAACTATGCCTGATTCTGGCATACATCCTCTCATCGTTCGGCGATGGATGTCTACAGCACTTTCTTGAGAGTGTCTGCCACCTGGAGCTCGCCTAAGAGAGCTAGGTCCTAGCCCTGGAGCAACTCTTCAGGGGAGCTGCAAGTTACAAAGTTTCAGCCTTGGCAGGTGCAATACAATATTTTTTGAGGAGGATATCCCAATTGTTGTGATAGTCACCGAGATGGAGCTGCAACTCTAACTCGATGTCCTAGTTGCGGTGAACCATCATGTCTGCCCTTAGGTGGTATGTGGAGGTGTTCCACCTCCCAGCACCTGCAGTCAGCCATCCAACATTATCCCAGGAACTGTGAGCCATGAGAAATCCGTATCGGAAAAATTTTTTAGTGTCGAGGAGTGAGGTGAAGATACTCCTCCCTGCACAAGTGATAGAAAATGCCTCTGCCCAGCGGGTGAAAGTGTTGGTGACCATTACTCTGAACCAATTCCCGTAGGTCCTGTGAGGATGGGGGCCCCATGACGTAGAGAGTGATGGTGTGGATTTTATCACGGTATATACTAGGGTTCTGTAGTTCAACCCCATCTGGGTGGCAGGCCTTGCTGTGCTGTCAACATTGTTAAACCTGCACATGGTCTTGGGCATCGCCTGCGATGTCCGGCAAGTGAAACCATTGCTGCAGAGCGTGCTGTGCCTGGTAGGCCTCTGGGCGCCCCTCCAGGTCATGGTCGTAATAGAAAAATGTAGGGTGACTAGTCGCACTTCGGAAGGTATGTGCGTACATCATGCACACATGTCCCCAGGCATGTGACTCTGGGGGGCTCTGTCATAGTTATCCAGGTAGGGGAACCCTTGTTCCCTGCATGCGGCAAGCTCCATCAGGGTGGTTGGGTCCTGGCACTGCACTTAACAGACTTTCTTGATCAGGGCAACCAGGATCATGGATATGACAGTTTACGGACCCCTCTGGATTTTTTGGCATAGAGCATAAACAGTAGGGTCTCGCCCATGGGCCCTAGTCTGGGTTCTGTGGGAGGAAGTATGTCGTCCAACCCTTGATCATCATTGAATGATGTTTTGTGATCGGATTGGTGGGACAGCTCATCTGCCAGCTGGTTCTCCTGCCTAGGGATGTGTTCCATGTGGAAAGCGAAGTTGTGGAGCATGACTGCCCACCAGGTGAACTTCGAATTGCCCCTCTGGCTGGAGTTCAGCCACCAGAGGCACCAAATATCCACGTGAAGCATGAAGCACCTCCCCTCGAGGTGGAGTCTGTACTAGCACCAGGAACTTCTGCTCATTGATATGGTAACATCACTCTGCAGGGCCAAACCAGATGCTGGCATATTTTATCACCTGCTTTTTCTCTCCATCGTCATTCTCATATAGTACCTCGCCCGTAACATACTTGATCACATCTGTCTGGACGAAGAGGGGGTGATCAAGCACCAGGCATCACAGTGTGTGTCACTCTCTGAATTGTTTTTTGATATCGGTCAGGGCCTGCTCTTCAGCATCCATCCAACAGATCTTACTCTTGGGTGACAGTAGGTCGATCATGGGGGTGGTGATAGTGGCGAAATTTGGAATGAATGATCTGAACCAATACAAATTCCAATTATTTCGGAAATCGTTTTTTGGTATGGGGAACATCATAATCTCGATTAGAGTTACATGATACGGTAGAGGGGAGCATCCATCTGTACTCACGAGGTACCCCAGGAATTATAGTTCGCCAACAATACTTTCGCGGTGCACATGTCAGTCCGTGATAGGCATACTGTTCGAAGGCAAATTTGAGGTGGGGTGCATGGTATATCCAAGACTGTAACCAGATGATCATGTCGTCAAGGACGGCCGCATCAAACTGGCCGATTTAGGCGTCTAATTGCAAACAATCATAGCCTCAGCTTAATGGCATAACACAAAACTGGAACCTGTGCCCGTCGGGGATGGTAAAAGCCATTAAGGGGGAAGTCCTTGTGCTGGACTGTCACCAGTATCCAGATTTCAGGTATAACGATGTGTCAATTCGAGTGTTTCAAATTCTTTTGAGAATCTATGTGAGATTAATTAGTGGAGGTGGTGCTGGGATAGTAAAGTCGTAAATTGGCTTGAAATTGACAAAAATACCTAGGAAGCTGTTCTTATGATCGGCCATGACTGAGCGACAATTTTAGTTGGACATACTCAACTCTTTAACTCCATCCCCTAGCATGTCCGTGATCTGTTCTCAGATGGTGGTGAGTTTTTGTATGCCGAAACACAGTGGTTTGCGAAAGAGGGAATAAAGGACAACAGGGGAGTGCACTGTTCAATAATGCTCGTTCAGCACAGCTGGTCGGCTGAAGCGAACATCTGCAGTTGCTGCCTGAAAACTGTAATATAGTAGTAACTGTTAGATAGTACACCATGCCACAGGTCTGCCAGATGCATGTGGTCTGTCCTAGCAAGAGGCGGTTTTATGACATGGTCGAACACTCCTGGGTCCCGAAAGCATTATACCTGCCCCGACTTTGATGTTGGCATTCTCCTGTACCAGCCACAGCAGCCCCAGAATGAACTCACCATGGATGTTCACATGATGAGAGCACATGTATGGGTGATGCTCATCTTTGCATGCCCGCGACGTAAGTGTGGCTTGCTGCGATGTCCACCAATGCCTCCGCAAGCCGCCCATTCAACAGAACCGGGACTGGTATGATACTCCCCGCCTCCAACCCCAGTAGATCCGGAAACGTGGTGTAATTGTCAGTTGTCGGTTTGTTCAAGCCAAAGCCAATTTTATAAACTGATTTTGTTAACACAGTTTGTGCTTAAAAGCTTTTTATTAGACTGACAAAACTGGTTTATATGTTATCTTTCGACAATGTCGATAGCTAGAGATACAACACAATAAAATCATAAAATGTATCTGTCTGTTTGTTTGTCAGTTATAGCATCACGCTAAAACTTTTGGACCGATGTTAATGAAACATTTCGTATTTTGAAGCATATTAGTTGACTTAAAAACTATTTTATATTTTTTCTCACCATTATAATGGGAGCCAGAGATATAAGAATAATACCCCTTTTTTCACAACCAAATGGTACCAATATATGGTGAGCTCCTAATTAAAGTTTATTCATATTAAAGAGGGGTCAGTTTTTAGTAGACCTTGCACTAGATGCTACGCAGGTCAAACTGTAATCCATACTAATATTATAAAGCTGAAGAGTTTGTTTGTTTGTTTGTGTGAACGTGCTAATCTAAGTAACCACTGGTCCGATTTCAAAAATTCTTTCAGTGTTGGATAGTACATTTATCGAGGAAGGCTATATGTTATATAATATTATCAATAACATTAGGAATCCTTGCTAAAAGTCCAATTTAGAATCAAATGCGTTGAAGGGGGTTAGATACAACATGCAGTACATGTACGAAGTGTGTGTTGACAATGCCGCAGGCGCTAGAAGTTTATTTCCTTTTGCCTATTAACATTGTTGACACGCACTAGATGCCTTATTATTTTTAATTTTCCCAAACAAGTAAAAAACACCCGTGTGATATTAACAACGAAGCAATCAGTGCCCTCATAAGAGTTCAATTAGTATTTAAATACTTTTTATCACTTTAAATCGCAAAACTAAACTATTGTTTTTTTTTCCTCTCTCTGTGTTTAATTTGTTTTTTTCTGCCCTTTTTTTCTAGTATATAAATTTTACAGACTTTAAACTTCATAGTAATGTTCCTTATGTTACGCAAGATGACATTTTCCGAAAATTATATCCCATGGGTGGTTAAAACCAGACAACAGTGGGTACTTTGTCTGCATGAGAACAGGATTTTGCATTGTTCATGTCTTCTGCGTTTCCATGGCAACGGGCATCGCGCGGCAGTGGCATACCCACAAGGAGGGGCATGTATAATGAGCGGCGCAAGAGTGATCTGCCTGTCGACTGCCGTAGCGAAGTACGGGTACATCAGTTGTACGTTGCGTGCACGAGTCGGGAAACCGTCAGTGCTATTTATATTCTCTTCGGTACATTATACAGCATTGTAATAAATTTTCACTGATTTTTTTTTTTAATTTACCATTACTGTAAATGGGAGATGTGGCCTAATTATTTCCATTAGTATAGCCGTGCGAAGCTGGGTCGGGCAGCTAGTATACCATAAAGATCGAAAGATTAAAACAAAACATATGCGTCCAAGGCATCTTGCCTAGGTGTTTCGTGTTTATTTACGTTAATGACACTATGGACAACAAAATAATTTCATATGACTTAATTTAATGAATTTTTAACAAACTTTATAATTAATAAAAATGTTTGGTATTGTTTTAACTTCTTGTTGAAGCCATGCAATTTGCACAGTAGAGTGACTTCGTTCCTCATTGATGACCAACGGGTGGCCTGCTTAAAGAATCCTGCAATAATTAAATTTAATCTCTATTGAAAAGTACTTAGGCCTTACATCTGTTTGGTCGCTTACTTCTTCTTAACTATACAACAGATTTTAATGCAGTTTTCAATATCATTTAAAGAATTACTTCCGGAATGTTTATGACACTAGTACATTCATATTAAAATTTAAATATAGCACTAATGAAATCACGATGTTTTTTTAAACAAGTCGAAAGAATATGCTTTTGGGGACCTACATGTCTTACGCTGACTTCTACATTACTGATGTATTAAAACTACATGATTAAGAATACATGTTTGTAGGTCTTAAAAACATACAAAGAAAAGTATGCGATAAAAGATGTCTTACAAATGTTTATTTATCTTTCATACAAGGTTTAAAAAATAATGATATATTAGCTTATCCAATTTATTATGTCAGTTACCTTAGTTATTACAAATATATCAAAATAACCTTTTAACATTAATTGCTACTTATAAGAATTTACTAATTTAATTAAATTACCCCAGATAAGTAGATCACTCTCGTGCTGGTAATTTAAGAAAGTAACAAGTTGGTATTCTTTGTATGCAGCAATTAAGGTATCATGAGTATGTGGTGAAGAGAAATCACAGATACAGAAATAAAGGCAACATGAGTCGCTGGTGGAGGAGGGATCAGGGACGCAGAAAGGTGACCTGTGGAGCTAATGAAGAAAGGCTCAGGGATGCAGCGAGTAAGGTAGCCCGAAAGGCTAGTGAAGGAGGACTCAGAGACGCAGCTTGTAAGGTAACGTATACATTTGGTGGAGGAGTTCTCAAAGATCCAGCAAGGCGACAAGGGGGATGATGGCGGAGATCTCGTAGATTCAAAAAGTAAGGAAGCCTTGACGGCTGGTTGAGTAGACTAAGGAATTCAGCAAGTAATTCAGCCTGGGTGGCTGGTGGGAGATATATCAGGGATGCAGCAAGGTGGCCTGTGGGGCTAATTAAGAAAGGCTGAGTAAGGTAGCAAGTAAGGTAGCTTGTGTGGCTGGTAGAGCAGGACTCAGAGATGCAGCATGCAAGTTGACCTGAAGCTTGTAGAGGAATGATCAGGGATGCAGAAATATGGCCTTTGGGGCTGATGGAGGAAGGCTCAGGGTTGCAGCATGTATGGCAACCTGTGTATTTGATGGAGGAGGACATCTGGGTGCAACCAGTATTACTTTGGTGGCTGGTGAAGGGGAGTTTAAGGATGCAGCAAGTAAGATGGCCTCTTTGGCTAGTTCAGAATGGCTCAATCATTCAACAAGAATCATAGACTGATTGGCTGGTGAAGAAGGACTCAGGGAAAAGGAGGGTTTAAGGATGCAGCAAGTAAGTTGGCTTGGTTGGCTGGTGCAGAAGAGTTTTGTTATGCATCAAGTATGGTAAACTGATTGGCTGATGGAGGAGGCCTATGTGGCTGGTGGAGGAGGCCTATGTGGCTGGTGGAGGAGGCCTCAGATACTAAGCAAATAAGGTGGCATGAGTGGATGGTGTAGGAGGTCTCAGGTCTCAGGGATACGGCAAGTAATGTGGCCTAGGTGTTTGGTGAAGGAAGTATCAGGGATGCTAACAATAAGGCTGTCTTGTTGGATGATGCAACAGAACTCAGGGATGCATGAAGAAGGGGGTATATGTGGCTGGTGGAAGAGGTCTCAGGGTTTAAGTATCTAAGGTGGCCTGGGTCACAGGTGTAGAAGGACTCATGGATGCCGCAAATAAGGCTTATTGAGTGGTTGGTGCAAGAGGGTTTAGGGATGCAGCAAATAAGTTGGCTTGGGTAGCTGTTGGAAAAGGGCTCAGCGTTGCAGCATTTAAGTTGGCCTGTGTGTCTGGGGGATCGAGGCTTGGGATAGTAATGGGCGGCCTCTCGACAAACTGAGTAAATTTGTTTGCTCGAAAATTTTTGCTCGACCTGCTCTATCAGCCTCTAGTGCAGCCTATTTGTATATTGTTAAAAATAAAAGTTTTTCACTTTTAATAGTATTTAGTATTATTATCAACAGATGATATCATTTGAATATAAAATAAAAGTTTGTAAATATTATAGTGTTTTACATTGCATAACATAATGAATTTACTAGATTTTTTAATTGAACTTCATTTATTTTTATTGTGCTCGAGATATCCGCTTGTGCACTTCCCTTATTATTTCATCTCTCTATTTTTTTTTTTAAATATTGTTTGTCTATTTTCATCCTTGTATTGTGCCAGCCAATTTTGTATTATTTCTGTTGGCTGATGCTTAGTAAAAATAAAAATAAAAATTTGTATCTACAAAAAAAAATATATTAACGCATAGAAAACATCCAGAGCTAAAAAGACAAAAGATTTATTAGAAGTGGCTTTCTAATAAGGAAGCACTCATTTAGGAACGATACAGAAAATTACACTTATGAACTACCCTCGGGAAAATAGCCTGTTGCAAAAAGGTTTCAGCTTTGATATGACAATGCGTGGATAATATTAAGTCCCACTAACCGTTGACCTATCTCGTCATGGGGTCCGATTTTGATCTCGCAATGCACGAAAAGATGGACATTCATCCACTAACTCTATGTAGCCGGCTGGCTCTTCATCAGGTCCTAATTGATGTGGCTATGACTGCAAAGAACGATACCGTGGTGTAAACTTATCGATTACCTCTTGGTAGCCAACCTGGCTCTTCGTTGGGTTCGCGTTCTGGCAAATTCAAGGAAAATTATAATTTTGAGTTGAATACTCACCTACTACCTCCAAGTAGCCGACCTGGCTCTTCATGGGGTCGGTGTTGATCTGGCACATGTACCAGCCGCGGTCCTGCTCCCTCACGTCCCTGATGGTGAGGTACCACGTGCGGTGGTCGCTGTGCGTCACTGCGATGCGGTGGTTCTTGGTGATTACGTGGGTGGCTATCGTCAGGATGGTCTGGGTGTCTACGCGCAGCCAGGCCACCTGCAAGCATACACAAACATTTTTATTTATATATTTAAACTGCTCTCGAATAAGTATGGCCGGAATTGTAATTTTTTTGAGGTAAACAAAAATAATGTCCTGAAATATCTTGGAATTTTCAATCTCTCCTGGTATCCAACCACCATATAAATCGTGTTTATATAAGGTAATAATACTCATTGTACAAAACAAGAATCATTACAGGCAAATAAATGATTGCGTGTAAATCAGTTAACGTTATTGAAGTGAAACTTCTTTGGCAATGTAAACCTCGACTCGTAAGTATATTGTATGTGGTGTAATGGCAGAAATAGAAACAGCGAACGAAGACAATTTTCTAAATAAATATGATTAAAAAATATTGCTCAACAAAATAACTGCTCAGGATATCAATAATTACTCATAAATCAATAATGCTTAATTATAATAAGTATTTGTCACTACAATAAATTACAATAAATATTTCTCACAAATAAAATGGTATATTAAGATTTTTAGGACCCCAACTATGGCATGAAAACTATTCTAAATAAAAATTATACACGTTTTTAAAATAAAATACAGTTAGATGAATTTTATTCTCTACCAAATTAATAATATGAATTAGTTTTACTCAGCAAAACAATTCATAAAATTTAGTAACTAGATAAAACATCCCGGAAATTTTGGCTTTCATTTTTTTTTCAAGGTTTTAAGAATCCTAACTTTTTTGTTTTAATTATAAATTTTATAAAGAATAGAAATAAATTTATGAACATGAATTAACAAAATTATTAATCACTTTAAAGTAACAGCTCAGGATAACAATAATTACTGTACATTTAATATTCATTGATTAACAATAAATATTTCGCACTGTTGAAATACATCATAAATAAAATTTTTGTACTTAATATCAAAGCTATGTTTTATTACAGTAATGTTACGAACGTAAGCAGGACCGCGGCGCACGCAGGATAGGAGCTGGCTGGCAGCCCCGCACGGCCACTAACGTGACACATTCCGCGCGAGCCTGGTCGGATAACAAGGGTTGTCGCTACCCCCATCCCCCTACCAACAGTCCGCTGCCTCGGCACCGTTACGAGGCACCTTGTGCGGGCCATCGCGCCAGCTGTCGATGCGCTTCTCGACGGTTCGGGCTTCGGGTCATAGTTTCCATCAGAGAATTCCGTAGGAAGATCAAATCCTTCTTGACTCACCTTTGGAAACTTGTCATAATTTTTATTCCTGTATTACAATACATCGTTTCTGATCCTTCGATGTTGCAATGTCATTGCATTTAAATGTATGCGATGCATATGTTTAGTTTTATGCTTTATTCCAAATAAACATACATTAGGTCATAACACTGACGGTTTCTCAGTAAACGAAAAAATTGTACCTACACAGGTTTCGATGTGTTTTCTATTACTTTATCACTTTGTCCAAACTGAATGCCACAATTGGGGCAACGTAACTTTTGTTTTACAAAAAGTACTCTATGCAACAATTGCTTTTCTCATGACGTTTAGATTTGTTGGTTTTAGTGAACAAAATGCTATAGTAGCGATACAGATAGGCCTATGCCGACGATGGCAATACTGCTTTTGGAACCACACTGATGTTCTTGATATTTTACCAAACAGAAAATAATGCATTCAGGGTCCAACACTGTTATTTTCAAAACTTTTTCGTCAATATTATTGCTCTTTACTGTAAAAATTTGAATATTTCGTCAGTGGGAGTTAATTTATCTAATACAATAATCGTATTGCAAGTAATTTTTATTCCTGCCAAAAGATGGCCCCACATTTTGTGTTGAGTTAACTTTTTTTTTTTTATGTGGGTTTGGGAATGCATTCTCACGATCGCAAGAGAAACAGAGCATCGCTAGACATCAAACAGAAGGAAATACGTCTTCTAAGATAGTGTTACTCAGCTGTCTCAAGGCATAGTAATCGACTTAGTAATGTGTCTTATTGATTTAAATTTCAAATGATAAAAATTCTTTATGTGCTGAATAAGTAACATCATTTCGCCAAGTAAACGAAATTATGATTACAATTTCATGCTTTATTTAAAAAAAAAATCTCATAAATAACCAGGAGACCACGGAGAACACCAACAGCAATATTACCACAAATAACCTGAAGCACACAGAGAAGCCTAAATAAATATTGTCACGAAAATTCAGGAGCACAAGGAAAGCACTAACAAAAGTAGGCCTACTGCCAAAAAAATCAGGAGTGTTCGGACAAAATCACCAGATATCTTGAAAATTCAGCTCAGTGAATACATTTTGATATATGCTAGCGTATTAAATATAATAAAATAGTAAGCATAGCCAGTAGTATAGGAATGTATGTCCGGGAACTGGGCCGGCGATAGGTGCCTGGTGCCGACCGAAATATTGGATTTGACGTCATGACGGCCATCTTGGATGACCTTGACCATCATAATTTGCCAAAATTTTCCAAAAATTCGCCAAAAATCCTACAAAATTTCCAGTTTCTTGGAAAAATATTCCCGTTTTGAAGGAAAATTTTCCGTTGAGTACTCAAACAATGCAAAAAACTTGAAATGTCCATAATGAGGTTTAAGAATCCATAGCTATATACAGCCTCCGTAAGCCTCCGAGGTGATGAACTTGAAAATAAGGATTACTTGGCAGCAATTTTGAGTTATGATGTAACAGTTAAAATTATTGCTACGCCCGCTATTTTGTAAATCTATAAATTTTATGCTTATGTTTAAAAAAAATTAATTAACATAATTTTAAGAAAATTTTCTTAAAAAATCCGTCGCACATCTCGTTACGGTCACCATTTTGGATTCTAGAAACTTTGAATTTTTCGTTACGCATGGGGTTTTGGATGTGTATGATGTCAACATTGCACCTCTTGGACTTAGAACGTCACAATTATTGTTTCGGTCACCATTTTGAAAAACCTTATATTTTTTTGCTATAAATAAGGAAGAAGAGAAAGGAAATCTATAAAAATGTATTAAATTATGATTTGAATAAAATGCACTTCCGTAGTGGAGTCCTCGGTTCAGACCTGGTGAGGACAAAACAATGGCGACAGATCCTTCCTCCACAGAAGCCGCAGATAGACTGAACTACCACCGCTTTTTTTCCTAGCCTAAGTTAATATAAGGGTGTAAGGTGGGGGGTCCAGGTTAGGGGAGGACCTAAGTGTGTCTCAGGCCGAAGCCTATACACTCTACCATGCGGGGTATTAACCATGCAGAAAAGGGCGTGTGTATCATGTGTTTATTGGGCTTTATTGGCCAGCCATGGTAACGTTTTAGCCATGACTGACGCCCCTTAGGTTGCCTTATCCTAAAAGCTAACTAAAGTGACCCAGGTGAAACCTGCATGGACACGGGGAAAGCTCTGGGCTGGGTCATGCGGGAATCAAATAAACATGCATTAAAGCAAGCAAGAAAACTACTCGTCAAGAGGGAAAAAGGTCCAGGTAAGAAGAGTTGAGCGGGGCAGAAAGATTCAACCATGCAGGGGTTAGGCACTTGGGCCTTGCGGTCCGCATTATTAAAGTTGGGCACACTTGGGTTATTATTAACCAGGGGTGCATGCGCCCTAAGGGGTGGGTGACTTCACTCGTCAGCACAGCCCAGCTGCCCAGGTAGCCACCTTTAAAAAATAATGGGGCAAATGTAAATATTCCCTTCCCCTATCGCCGGAGCCAAGTCTAGGACAGAGGGACAGCCTCGGTTTCAGTAATATTCACAGCGGCAGAAGGCGGCAGGGCAAGCCCTGCAAGCTGGTAAACCCACTGATTCACCGGCAGCTAAGGCCTGGCGCGATGGCCGAGAGCACAGGTGCTCTCGACGGTGGGCAAACGAGTCGGACGTTACTGGCATCCTGGCATCCTGGCGTTGCGCCATCTTCATCTTCCTTCTTCCAGTCAACAGCCGATGACCTTTCAAGCCAGGGTGGGGGTAAGTCTTCCGGGCAAATGAAGTATCTTGCTGTTTTGGACCCTCATGTCCTCCAAAATCCCTAGGACGGTTTCCGGTTCCGCCGCTCAGGGGTAACGCTGTCTCCAACAGGGCCCCAACTTGAAGGCACCGCCATCTCTTCCTTCAGAGTTCCGATGCGTTTCAGTTCCGTTGCGCGCGCAGCAGTCCACAGCTCCGCATGTTCCATCCCGAAGTTCATCAACACTTTGCATTTTTTTAGCACATTGAGCTCTCCAGCGGTGCTTTCATCGACGGAACTGCTTCCTGCCACGCGCCGAGCTGCATCCAGGCTACCTTTCGCCCCGATAGTCGTGATAACGACTCCACCATGCCGGCCAGTGGTCCGCGGACTGCTATTGGTTATTCACAGTCACTCCAGCAAGATTGCAAATCTCGCGCTGGGATCCCGTATCCGTCACCCACGGGACGCGGTCGGTAGCAGATGGCACTGCTAGGCCGCCCTCAGATAGCTACACTGCCAGCCTTCGGTTACCCAATAGGTCGCAGGGAACTCCCGGCCAAAAGCCCGCAGGAGAGATGCGCACGCCCCGAGAGACGACCGCCGAACCTGAACTCCCACCACTAATACTAAGGTTTATATCTCGCCAGCTAGTATGACGTAACGTACACCATCTTGATTTAGTCTGCTGGAGGCCACCACCTTGTTTTCGTCACCTGGAGTGCGCTACCACAAAGTTAATTTAATTTTTACCCGCTAGAGTACAGTAATCATTTATTAGTACCGTGGCACCCGCCATCTTGAAATTTGGATATCATATTGTATATTCATAATTATTTAGCTGTAAGATTGGGAAAAATTCCAAAAATCTTTAAATTCATTCCTTAATTTACTAATTGATTAGATCAACTCATTTCCTTGGTTGGATCACTGGGACATATTGACCGCTGTCTTCTAATTCAGTAATAAAGTACCTAGAAATTCGTAATATATTTTTAAAAATGCATTAAAAATATCCAATTTGTTTAGTTATTAAATCAACGGATTCCTGTCCCTGGTTCAATACTTGTTAAATGCAAATAAATTAAATTAAATATCAAATCGATGTAAAATAAAAGTGACAGATTCCGAAAAAAAAATTGTTACAAATACAATTTATTACATAGATCATATACTACAACAGGAACACTTGATAAATTTAGCAATTTTATAAACACTAGTTCTGCATTGTCTTTAACTGACTAATTCTTAGCTCCAAACGGTTTACTGAAAACAGAGACCACAGCCAGATCCTTAGCCTACATAGTCTTTTTCTTCCCGACAGAGTTACTCGATACTATGTTTAACAGATTGCTTCACGTCGTCGGAAATTTAACTGGGAGTATTCACTGTCTTGAATGCACACTTCTTCACTTTGTCCTCGAACGGATATGGTTTATCCCATACACAGTCTAACCAAAAGTTATATTTTTTTAAATTGTCCCTTTGTAGCTACTTGATAATGTTCTGCCTGGTATAGTCAAAAAAAGTAAAGCTGTTATTCTACACAACGTATTTAGATAATAGTATTCGTTCAGCTCATTTACCTGTAATGCACCGAGAATAGTCATAGGCTTAGATTCATGTCCAGATGTCTTCGCGATCGGTTGCTGATCATCCGTTTTTGTGCTTGAACGCATACGAGTCTCCATTCTTAAGCAAGGAGTCGAAATGTCTACAGGTAGTTCATCATTAGGCACACAAATTATCTCAAGCCATCTCAGATTGTCAATACGAGTAACCCAAACATGACACTTATCAAAACGAAACTTCATACGAAAAAGAATAATAACCTGGTCGTCGATTACGTGTTTGGCTAATGAATAGAAAGGCTTCACTAAAAACGAGCACAGACTTGAGGTGTAGCCAACAACTACTGGATATTCCTGGCCACCGACTGGATATGCCTGACAACTAACTGAACGTGTAAACCTGACCTCAATCTGGTAGTGTCTAACTACCAACTGTACGGGTCCAGCCAACAATCTAAATATGGCTGTATGCTAAATACATGTCTGATCACTGAATATACGAATATACATGCCTGACCACCGAATGGTTGCGTCTTATCACCTACTGAACGTGTCTGACCGTCAGATACATACCTGCCCACGGAATTAATGTCACTTACCACCGACTGGATGTGCCTGGTCGCCTATTTTGAATAATACCTGGGCTCGTATTTTGGAGACGCTTGGTCTATGTGTTTAGTTTAGATACTAAAAGAAACCAAACTTAAAACTTAAATTAATAAAAATCATCACCATTGACAGCTAAAATATATACAAACTAGCTGCAGTACCCGGCTTTGCCCGGGCTGAACACCGAGTAATATATTGTCCGTGAGTTACAGCAAATTGGATATGTCCAGTGTGTTGGACAATTAGAAATGACACATAATTACTGTTTGTGTATCTGTGACCTATGATTTTCTGTTTACCCATGGCGATCGGTTGAAAGGTTTAGAAGTTGATGCGCTACAGCGCCATCTAGCGGCGAGTTACAAAAAAATGGATAGCATAAAAACCTTCTTCATGATAAAAAAACTTCGATGTGCCAACTTTCATGGCGATCGGTCAAACGGTGTAAGAGTTTATCGACGTCATACATGCCAACATCCAACTATATATTTTCTTATACTTCGAAATTTTGGGGCTTTCACTTTTGTGGAAAGTGGATGTTCAGGACCTCGAATGGTTTGGAACAACTCCATCTCGAAAGAAATGATATTTGAAATACCTGAAATGTTCGAGATTTTAGAGCTTTGTCCCCAGAGGGGGAGGGGTGATATTGAGGACCCTGAATGGCAGGGAAACACTAAAAATCGAAAGAGAATGATTTTTGAAATTCTCTAAATTTTGGGGCTTTGACCCCTGAGAAAGAGGGGGGGGGGGTGATGTTGAAAACCCCGAATGGCTCGTAAACAAAACACTCCAATTCGAAAGAGAATAGATTTTCGAAATTTTGGGAATTTTTTTTATTATTGGGTCTTTGACTCCTTGTGGGGGGAGGGTAGTTTGAGGACCCCGAATGGCTCGGAAACACTCCAAATAGTAAAAAAGTATACTTAAATTTAAGAAATTTTTCGTAATTTTGGGGTTTTGCACTCCCCCCTCCCTCAAAATTGGGTTGGAAGTCGACTTTGAGTAAAAGTTCCACCATGCCCCGGACACTTTAGCTCGTAATGACTTAATTTTAATACAATTTCCTCCAATTTTTCAAAATTTTGTGGCTTTCACGTTTGTGTAGGGGCGGTTGGGGGGGGGGGGGTGGGTTGGAGGAAAAGGACCTGGAATGTTTCGGAACACTCTATCTCGAAACAAATGATGTTAGAATTTCCTAAAATTATCGAAATTTTGGGGCTTTTTTCCAGAGGGTGGCGGGGGGTTCGAGGTCCCTGAATGGCTCGAAAACACTTAAAATCGAAAGAGAAAGATTTTTAAAAAATTTTAAACTTTCGAAATTTTGGGGCTTTAACCACCTGGTGGGGGGGGGGGGGGAGGGAGGTGATTTTGAGGACCCCGAATGGCACGGAAACACTCCAAATCGAAAGAGATATAAAGGAATATAAGAATGTAGGCATTTAATGTACTCCTATCTACCATAATAATAATATTGTCAAATAGTAAAACTTATTACCTACCTAAGAATTATTTTATAAATAAATAATAAATAACTCTATGTTTAAGAATTTACGTACATACAAAATATTAAACTTCAAACTATACACACCAAAAAAAAAAAAGGATGTTTGTGAAACTTTTTTTATTTGTCATTATGTTAAAAACCTTTGTAGGATTTTTTATATGTAAAACTGTGGTGGCCATATTCCGCTTATCCAAAGGAGTATAGAAATTAATAGAGATATCACTCCTTGTACACACCACAAATCTTTGAATTAATATAAAAAAAAAGATAGTCCAAAATGAAACAAAAAGTATAAATAACAACTGATTTGACAAAAAATTTATTCAACTGGAATGATAATGTTAACATCCACCTGAAATTTAATAGAAGTAGGTAGGTAAGAATATATATATATATATATATATATATATATATATATATATATAAAATTAATGAAATTAAAACGTACATAAATAAAATTATCTCACACTCAACCAAACATAATGTTTAATATGAAATAAAGGAAGATGGCAATTACACGTAACTATTCTAATTAATAAAAAAATCAACCTACCTGAAATAGTAAAATTCAAATTTTTCAACAATATATTACATAATTGATAATATTTCTGGTCTTCGGTCTCAGTAGCCCCTTTGAATATATATACTGTATAGAAGTCGCGAGTGGATAGGATTTACTGTACGTTTTTCAGAAGCGTATGATGAGCAGCTTGGGAACTTCACCGCTGCAGTGCGCTGCCGTAACGCCCTGTATCGTCTTAGTTGTTATTTAGACGTTAGAGCGCAGAACTGTCGCCCGCTGTCATTCCCCGCACCCCCCACCCATCATTCACTGCAGCTTATGGTCGTTTAACAGGAGGGGGAAGGGGTGTTTGAATAGTTCGACACTTGTCCGCTAGGGACCACCACAAGTCGATGCCCTAGAGATGGTGGCGGTTGCGGCGGTGAATTAACCAACTACCTCAAAACCGTATTAGAAATTTTAACCTGGGCTGGCGACTTCTATACAGTATATATATTCAAAGGTAGCCCTAAGACTCTTGACGCTCAGCAGATAAATTATAAACACTAAACCAAACTCCTTGCAAATTAGTAGGTACTGTAAAAAAAATATAACAATATTGACAATAGAAAAAATATGTAGGCTCTACCAACCTATGAATAAATTTCGAAGAAATTTATAAGTTTAAGAATTTATATACCTAAAATATATTAAACTTGAAACTATCCACACAATAAAAACCTAAGAATGTTAGTAAAACTAATTTTTTTATTTGTCATAATACTTAAAATACGTATGTTTCCAAAATGAAACAAAGTATAAATAATGACCAATTTGACAAAAAAAATTGTACAACTCGAATGACATTGAAAACATACGCGTGAAATTTAAAAGAATTATGAGTGCCCTAGGTAGGGAGGAAAAATGTATATAGAAGAAATTAAATTAAAAAATGGTTGCGTGTACTTAGGTATGCGCATGAGAAGTGATACTTCTTTGGCATCATTAAAAAATAGTTTTTAATTGCATGCAAAAATATTGCGTGGAGTCCCTCCGCGCGCAAGAAGTAAAACTTCGTAATGTGGAAATGAAAATAGGAAGGGGTAGAAATTGATTTTTAGTAAAATTATATTGTATCAAATCAAAATAAAAAATAAAGGAAATAAATTTTTAACGAATCATAGATTGATCTTCAGAGAGAGAGAGAGAGAGAGAGAGAGAGAGAGAGAGAGTGAGAGACCTATTGAATGTCTATAAAACTTTTTTATGAGAGCAGATTTTCATGAAATAAATCATGAAATCATACAACGATAAAAGCTGTTTATTTTATTAAGCGGACGGGTTTGCCCCAAGGAGAAAATTGACGCGGCGAGACCTCGTGGACATAGAGAAATGACACACACTCACTATTCATCTGTTTATGAAACATGATTTTTTTCTGCAATTTGAATTGTAATATACAAAAACTGTATTTAAAATTGAAACAAATATGGCGACACTACAAACTGTCAAGAACTTTATTTTTTTCTTACTCTCTACTTAGTTCCTTACAATAGAAAAACGTAACGTAATGGCTTGAAAGCTATTGCTCGGCAGGCATAGAGGAATGACACTAACAGTTTGTATATCTGTGACACACATTACATAAAATTAAGATATATTTTTTAAAACCGTTTAAACATTATTTTTTTAGACTAAAGATAGCCTATGTCCATCCCCAGGATATAATCTATCTCCTTGCCAAATTTCATTACGATCCGTCCAGCCGTTCAGCCGGGAAAAGGTAACAAACAGACAGACAGACAGAGTTACTTTCGCATTTATAATATTAGTAAGGATATAGTCATAGAAGTAATGATGACAAGTTCGATGAAAAAATGTAATTGAAATGATTTGGTGCGAAATGTATATGGAGCAGATTGAACACTTCGTGAAATTGGAGCACTTCGAGAAATTGGAACATTGGAGCTCTTGGAGCAATTTCAGCTTTGGAGCGCTTGGAGCTCTTAAAGTTTTTGAGCTGTTGTAGCTTTGGAGCTTTGGAGCTGTTGGAACTTTGGAGCTTTGGAGCTGTTGGAGCTTTGGAGCTTTGGAGCTGTTGGAGCTTTGTATTTTTTGGAGCTTTGGAGCTGATGGAACTTTGGAGCTGATGGAGCTTTGGAGCTGTTGAAGCTTGTACCTGTTGGAGCATTTGGAGCAAATCGTTCATTTGGAGTTTGGAGCTTTTGAAGCCATGGATCTTTGTAGCTTCGGAACCAAAAGCATTTGTACTTTCCTTGGCGATATCAGGCCGAATATTATAAATCAGCTTACTGATGATGTAGCATCAAACGCTCCTTTAAAATATAACATTTGGCTGGACTGTATATATGGAATGCCATATATGTTCGATGAAAAAGTGAAGATATGTTCATTTAAAACATCGGTTACAGTGATCTATAGTTCTGACGATGTGAAGCAATCTGATCAACATGGTGTCCATAAACTTTTTGTCAAGAGGAGAAGGGCTGTGTCAGTAAAGGTTCTGGTTGGTCTCTGCCTAGCATAAACCGATTGGAAATAAGAATTAGTCAGTTCACGCAGATGTAGGACTATATGTTTATAAGATTGCTTAGTGTCCCAAGTGATCCTGTACTAGAATATAAGTTATGTAGTAAAATGTATTGTGTAAAGCAATTTAAGGGTTTTATTTCTCGAATCTGTCACATTTATGGTCATTTTTAATTTTTTTTTGGTTCGCTTAGGGATCGAACCAAGGATCTTACTCGATCTAATTTATCAGTTAACTAATGAGTTATTTTTTTGTTGAATTTTGGATTTTTTCCCAAATAACATGTTAATTATTATGAATTTTAAAGATGGTGGACATAACTACTTATAGGCTGTTGGTGTGCTAGGAAACTGTGCTTATTTTGGAACTTTGAACATGATTTATTAAAACTGTTATTTTTACATAAAAATATTTTTTTTGCATCGACCAGGAACCGAACCGAGAATAGAAACTGATCCAATCAATCAGTTTATTGATTTCAAATTTATTAAATGTAGTTTGGAATATTTTCAGAATTTATAGCTAGGTAAATATTTACACAATTCCAAGATGGCACCCAAATTTCAAGATGATGGGAGCCTCAGTAATAATAAATGGTTACTGCACTCTAGCGGGTAAGATTTAAACTAATATGATAGCAGCGCACTCTAGCAGACGAAAAAAAAGATGGTGGCCTCTAGCAGACATTAACAAAATGGCGGACATGACGTCATACTAGCTTATGATATATACCTTGGCAATAGTGGTGGGAGGTCAGTCTGCTGGCGGCTTCCGTGGAGAAAGGATTAGTCGCCATTTTTATTATTTTTGCCCTCACTGGGTCCGAACTGAGTTCTCTATGTCGTAAGTGCATTTTTACATAGTATTTTATTAATTTTTCATTAACTAAATTTTTTATAATTTTTCAAATTTTCCCATATTTCTAGCCTATAAATAACGGTTTTTCAAGATGTAACTAGAAGTGCAAAGTTCTAGATTCCAATATGTCTGACCAAATGTAAAGTGTAACGATGATTTCATAGTCATCGAAATTGGCGGTCATAACGAAACATGCATAATTACTAGAATTCAAGATGTTGGGTGTAACAATATATGCAATGGTGTTTTTTTTTTAAATATTTTTATTAAAATTTTATTAATTTTTTATATAAAATTCAAAATTTTTTTCATTAAAATTTTATAGTAGATAATGATTTTCAAGATGGTAGCCGTAACGCAAATTGAAACGGTGACGTCATAATCGTTGATGACGTCAGAGGCTTATCGGAGGCTGTAGACATGGAAGCTTAAACCTCAATAAGGAATACGTGTTCTTTCTAAGGCAAAAGTCTTTTGAGGTTTTTCGAAATCCTAATTTTTGAATTTTTGAGGAAGAAAACGAGAATTTTTCCCTTGAAAAAAAGAAATTTAATAATTTTTTCAAATTTTTTGAGATTTTTTGGCGGTTTTTTTTCTCTCCAAAAATCTGGACATTTTTGTGGAATTTGGAGAATTTTGGGCAAATTATGGCAAATTTTGAAGAACAAGAACAAAAGACAATGTCAAGGGCATCCAAAATAGCCACCGTGACGTCAGAGGTCGGTCACACACCACAGCCTGAAGTCTGTGCCCGCAGTCTCATTCACATACTATTTCAATACTCATTCATGTTATAAATCGCAATAAACATATGCTGAAAAACCTTGCCACAAAAATAAATAACAATTATGGTAATCACACTGAGATATCATTGCACGAGGTGCCAGCCACAGCCGGAGTATGTGCTCTGGGCACTTGGATGCACAGCCTGGGTTTGCACTGCCTCCGATGAATCATTAAGTGGTTGTTTACTAGCTTCGTGACGTCACATTGGGACGGGAGTTGTACAAAGACCTGCTGCCAGATATAACAAATTTAAGTACACCCATTCGCTTAATGAAAAAATTGGGAAGTAAGCAATTTGAATATGGCCTTGGGGCAAGGGAAAACAGGGAGATACAGGAAGCTACAGTTTCCGTCACGCAGTGGTTCGGACAAGTTGTTTCATGGCCCTTTGGCCGATTCTGTTCTTCAAATTGCGATCGAGTAACCTTAGCCCAAGAAATATCAGTGAATTTACTCTCTAAACGTCCCAAAACTCGAAGTGTATACATTTTGCATCTCCGAAAAGCAGTTGAAACTGTGCCTAACAATTATAATACACGTTTCCATTGGTGAGTTGGAATGATTTTGAATTACCGCAATCGATTTTGAAGTAAAAAACTAATGCTAATTTAGGTGGCCACAAGATAGGTGCTCACAGTTTCGTTGCCTCACACTATACAAATTTAATAACGATTGAAAAAAATACTAGAATTTAAAACCGATTACAAAACAAACCAATCTGAATTATGAGTAGGTTTTCATTAAATAAAGGCCTTTGAATAATTTTTTAAATATTTCTTAAGAATTTAAAAGCCTTAGTAGACATTCAATTAAAATATTGATCTTTTAAAACACTCGATTTTACGGTATTTATTTTGGTAAGCTTTTGTGAGACTACAATCAGCATAACTTTTCATACATGTATTATTAATGATCTATAATTTTGTATGTCACTATTTATATATTTACGTTTGATTAAAAAAAAACACAATCTTTGTTAAATGCGGTACAACTGTCCTCATGTCTGTACCCGCTGTGTCGATCACAGATCAATGTTATGACCCACGGGTTGTGTCGGTTCATTCCGAATTTATGAGCCAAATGTCTTCATTCGACGCTCATGGTGCACCAGAAAATTTTGGAATCAGCTCATGAAACGAGATCACGGTTGAACTCCAGCGACGCAACTGGCCAGCAGACCAGCACGAGGACCAGATGGGTGGTTGTACATCCCTGCCTGGCCGCGACCATTCTCAAGGAGTTTCGGCTGGGCTTTGGCGGCGATTTATTCATTGTGCCAAGGGATGTGCAGGGGTGGGCGGTGGTACCGAAGGCTGGGCGGGCCCCAAGCGAGGCAAGACGTGACTAGAATTCCGCAAGCCGACGACAAGTGGTGCTTAGAACATCTCTTCTCTGCCTCTTCAGAAGGAGGGAGAGAGGTCGGGCGATGTTGCCAGATGGACTAGTGTGGTGGGGACCAATGGCGGCAGGTCTAGGATGGCCGTCGCGTCTGTTGGGTCAAGAGACACGGGTTCAAACAAATCCTCTGACATGGCTCACGTTTACAAGAATACAATCTGTTCTCCAGAGCTACAATGCCAGCTGAAATACCTAATTTCATGTGCATGATCAACACTTAATATTTTAGAGTTTTTGAATGTTTTTGAACAAGTAGGTGAAAAACGTTTTTGAAAAAAAAAATTTGTGATTGAGTTTTCATTACAAGCCAGTGATTTGAAACATCTTAACACGTTAACGAGCAAATTAATGTGTTCTCATGTTGCAAATACACTTATAATATTAAACTCAGAAACGATATATAACGAACAATTCTTTAAAATGATGCCGAGCGTAATAAGTATACGCAAATTGTGTTTTCAACAACATTTCTGGATGCGAATCACACTTAGGGCGGAATTCATAGTGGTGATATAAGCAATACTTGAAAAAAGTACTGCTTATATGCATGCTTAAGTATGGCATTAAATTCATAGCGAACAAACAGAGCACTGTTTTTTAGGACTACTTCAAGTAATACTTCACGAAGCACTGCGTCAAATAAGTACTGCTCAATACGAATTCACAGTCATGAAATACATTTGCCTTGTTTCGCAAGTATTCATAATCAAATAAGCTATGTTTATTCATTGATATAAGAAATACTTAATGAAGTCGGCTATCTAGGTGACTCAAGTACCGGTACGGATTTGTTTGTTGTATGGAATAGGTTATGTAAGGTATTAATTCCCGTTAATTTTTCCATATATTGAATTAAAATTTTGAGAGTAAACAAATTCAATTTGGGGAAAAGAAACGAAACAAATCGTTGCCGCTTAGTTTTGTAAACAATACAGGCTACGTACGTAACCTCTTCTGCAACTAGCGAAATGGATTTTGGTGAGTGGGACGATTTTGAACAACTTGCGGATGAAGTTTACGAGGACCATGTCAATGTACGGACACCAAAGCGCTACATACGAGATGCATTAAACCCTTTCGAATGGTTTAGTGATTCTGAGTTCAAGCGACGTTTCAGATTCAGCAAGAACACAGTCATCCAAATTATCATGCCGTTAATTGAACCTGCACTGAGGAAAGAAACTACTGCTATGTATTTTAAGACCAACTGCTTAAACAAAATTCTTTCCGAATCAGTAGGTAAAATGTATTCCTCCCTTTTCTTTTTCACTAGCCATTACGAATCACGAAAGTTGTTTCGCTAACACGTGGTTAACATCATCCGCTTATAGATCACAGACACAAGATGGCCAACATAATTTAACAACACAAACATTCAAAACATATTTATGTAGGTGTAAATTCGTTTTTAATAAATGTTCATATTTATGTTATTCAAGTTCACTACCAAATAAAGTATAAATATCATCCTACGTAGTATTTTCATTATTTTAATCACATATATGGTTTGAAACGTGGGAATTTTTATTTTAAAACAGGTAAACTATGTATTTACAGAGGTATATTTGCTTGCGTTACGTTGACACAAAATTCGTCCTTTACTTTTTGAGATACTTCATCAAGTACAGCATGGCCAATTTAAGTAGTGCTTGTTCAAGTATTACTTCGTCAGTATAAGTTTATGAATTCATTGCTGGAATAAGTACTACTTGAAGAATAAGCACTACTTTATAAAGTATTACTTATTCGCCAAACAAGCCTTCGACTATGAATCCCACCCTTAGTGCCCGCACCCGCCGCTATATTTCGCTGCGGAGCTTCTACGTTTAATATAAAATCACTCGATTTGTCACGCGAAAATTTTGAACAATATAATGAAATGGCTCCGATAAACGTAAAATAGAATAGAAAAAATATTTAACCCCAGATTTGGACCTGATTTCCTACAACAATTTTATTAAATCCTACCTATCTTGTTTAAATTCATTAAACAGTTAATACTACAATGTTTACCTATGTATTTGTAAAGTTTGGTTCACGCCATCTGTCACAAATGGCAGCACCATGGTTCTTACACATTTCTGTTCCTTAACTTACAACGCATTCACGAAAGTACTCCCACCATATATAGATAGCTAAAATATTACACATCATAAACTACGTTACATTATAGTTTAATTAATATTTATTTTATTTTTTTCTTTCACAACATGTGGCACTATTTAAAAATATATTTTCAACTTGTGTTTACTTGCATGCATGGAGTTATATCAATTAAATGTATTCATTGTGATATTTTAAGTTTCTAACCAAAGAATCAGAAAATTTCCCTCATGTGAGGATGGCTCGTGGACGATATGTCCTTCGCGCTGTAGTCACAATAGCGCGACGCAATGGGAAAGGTGCGAATGAAATAATTTTCTATTCAAAAAACTTTCGATACATCTGTGACGTCGGCAGAAAAAAGATTTGCGGGCGTGACAGATATTCCGCATTAAAATATTTTCTATTTTCGTCACTGCTTCGCGGGCACGACGTTGCCGCTATGAACGTCAAAATTTAGTTTTCTGAAGATGGTTAGACTGATATTTTTAACTAAGGGTTTGTGTACTCAAATAAACCATGAAATTTTTGAAATGTTTTCGCACACAGTAATTCTCCAGAATAATGTTAAATTTGTATTAAAAATATTTCTCTCAAACATGTGTTTTTAAAGAACCCTGGAATCGTTGATTTTTGTGGTATTTTTGGCGCGTGTATATTGGCTAGAATAATTTAGGCGATAATCCTTTTTCATCCGTTTCGCGGGTAAGTACGCATGTTCATAACGACGCGATGTTCGGCAGTCGCGCCAGCCGCACATTGTGCGATGGCGTGATTGGCCGTGGGCAGAATGAGGCTGGCAGTTGCCGCGCGGGGCGCCTGTGGGCCCGGGCAGTTCCCGGAGGTAATGACGGAGGAGGGGGAGTCCACCAGGAGGGGCGCCGGGGATGTGTTTACCGGAGATCGTCGAGCAGAAGGCCAGATAACGCACTGTTGTTCGAGACGGCCCGTCCTCCGGGTTCGACGAGCAGTGCGTGAAGAAGAGGGCCACGTGACAGCCTCGTGTCGCCGCCAGGTCGCTGGTGCTGCCGCGAGGAGCTGCGCTCAGCTGACGGCCTCCTGCTCCGTGGCTGCTTCCCACTGCTAGCACAGGTGAGGCACGCTGAGCAAGACGCGCATGCGTCTCTAATATACTTACAGTCATGGGCTCACTCAACAGGCCCGCTTCACTTGCAACATCGTGACTATGGAACGGGTTTGATGAACTTAAAAGTCCAAAATCTGTTCTATAGAAAATTTCCTTTAAAATTTAAAGATTTTTCTTGTCGCATGCAAAAAAGGCCCACATAAGGGCAATAAACAACATACAAGAACCCTATTACTTGTATTACTTGTGTCGGTAAAAACTCACGCGGAAAAATCTCGGGCCAAACGGGCCCCCATTGCGAATCTTACAGAGTTGCGACCCTGCTTACAGTAGTGTAAAAAATGTTTGAAGTGATAATGATTGTATACTCTAATGAGAATAATATAAAAAGCATAAAAAATCTTCGGTATGAAAAAATGATTTTTTTTTCAAACCCAAATATCGATATTGTTTCTTTTTTCCAAGAAACTAACAAAGTTTCCCAGCATTTTTTTTAAGCAGTGCTGCTCTCTGTAATGATAAAGACAGAATTATCTTAGAGGAGTTTGAATTTCCTTAATTACTTGCATTTGTTTTAGTAATTTTTTTTTAATATTTCGATTAAAACTTTTTAAAATTTTACAAAAACTATGCATTTGTGTAGAGAGAGAGAGAGAGAGAGAGTGAAAATACATTTATTGGTAAATTTGTATTGCCCTTATCATATATATTATTTTCAATCTCACATAAGCAGTGATACATTTCATATCATTCTTCTTATTAATAGAAATATGTACATATTAAACTTGTTTATTATTATAACAATATTGAATTGAATTTCTTAGAAATTTAAATTTACTAATGATTATGAAACAGAAAAAAAAGAATATAACTATATTTGAACTCCTGACAGAAACCGCTCATGTGAAAGACATAGGTAATTAAAAAATAATAACTTTTTAAAAATAAACTCAAAAATGGAACACAAAATCTTATAAAGGTTTTTGAACCAACCATTATAATGAATTAGAAATAAGTTTGCACGAGAAACAATTTTTTCTGCGTTTGGAAAAAAAATAATAATCTGGATACTATCCACAAGTATCGTATTTCCTTACTCCGTGTAGAGGCAGTTGTTAACGGTAATTATTGTAAAATTTCGTAACACATTTATTTTTAAAGTCACTTATTTTATAAATTACTGAGAACACTTAAACAATGGTAAAATTTCAGTATTTTTATGTAATTGTTTCAACGTGTACCAGATGAATTTTTTTTTAAATTTTGTGATTTTTTTGCCAAAATAGCGATTGAAGAACAAATTGAGCTCTTATCTTTCATAAATATAAGGAAAATATCGTGTCATAACATGTTTTCCTGGGTTTAATTACCTATAGATAACATTGATAAGACGCAATACTTACGGTAAGTATGTGATAATGATAGGATTGTTTCTAAATTATGCCTCAAAATTTGCAAAAAACAAATACTAGTAGATACACGATTTATCATTTCGAGGTATCGGCCAAAACATGTTTTCCGGTGTCAAACATTACCTTGAAACAAGCTGATATCAATATTTTACTACGATGTGCTACAATAAAGTTACGCGAATACATGTAAGGTCAGATAGCTGTGAAGTTAATTGCGTTTTAATTTTAAAAGGCTACAAATTATGTGTGAATTTAAACAGTTTTTATGTCAGTATTTGTTTCAATTACGCATGTATAAAAGTTAATTCTACACACTTTTGATGAAAAATCTATTGGAAATTTGAAATTTCTATATAATTTTTTTGGTAAACTGAGCAATATTAAATTGGTGAAAAAAATTATTTTATAAGTAGTGTTTACCTATGCACTTACTATTTTTTTTCTCTAGCATATTGCTTTTTAGTATTTTTAATGTAATAAACTTCAATGTTTCAAAAATACAGTTTTTTTTTCATTTAATAGGCTACACCCAGCATTCAGAATAAGTTACAATAATCACAACTTAAAACTTACGCTACAAATAATTTTATTTTTTTTTCTGTGTCAATTTTTGCTAAAAATGTATATTAATATTAACTATTTTGGTATATATTATTTCTTTTTTTTTTAATTGAAGGCTTTTGGAACATCAACCACAATAAACATTTGAAAATAAATTAATTTAACTGCCATTACATGTTTTAACATTAAACATTTAAATAACTTACTATACTGAAAATTTTCTTGCCAAACTTTATCTTGTTTTGTCAGGGTAACTCCCTAGGATTACTTTGTAAATAAACTAACTCTCTGTAATAATTACCAATGATTTCGAAATAGGCACGAATATATAAACTTTAAGGATATCGCATTTCTTTACAATTTACTCCACTTGATTTATTAATAAATAAAAATTTGCATACTTAAGAAAAAACAACAAAATCTCTTTGGATTGTTTTGGAAAACGAAGCATACTTTGATATCTAGGATACCTTAGATACCTTGAATCCCTGAAAAAAAAAATCAAATACTTACATGAATATTAGATAAAAGGTTTTGGCAGCCATCAATTTAAATAAAAAATTTAACTTAATACCACAAAATGTTTACATATTTTGGCAAAAAGGTTTATTGTTTATGAGATTACAAAACGATGTTTAATTTAGTTCATTTTCAGCAACAGGTGGTGAATTTTTCAAACTTAATTTCCAAAAAATTGGTTGTGTGTAAAGTCGGTTTACGGACGATAGTTTAACGTGTCAATGTCATAAAGAAACATCGATGAAATGATTGCATACTTTTATGAATAAAATTGAATCATTTTTATTGAATTATCACTATTTTGTATGGATACAAAGAAGGAGTGAAATGAAATCTACAATTTAATTGATAAATTTACTTTTATTTGCACTCATTAATTCAAATAAGTTTATTACTTTAACGAAGAGATTATTTTAACTATAATTTTAATACATGTTTGCTATTTAACTTATTCCGATCTGTGTTATTCTGTTAAGGATAGGACGATGATTGGAAAAGTAGGAAACGAATGGGAGTGTTTCAAGTTTAATGTGTCTCGAAAAAGTCAAATCGATGGTTGTTCCAATCGAGTGGAAGAGAAATAGATGCGGCGCAAGCGTACAATGAGCGGAACGGGACATAGCGGTAAGGTACACAGCGTAACGGGACACAGCGTAACGGGACACAGCGTAACGGGACAATGTGCGTTACAGGACACTGTTTCGTGCGTGCAACCGGCGTTCATCGATTTATTAGACGTTGTCACGTCAGTAAATTATTGGGTTAGTTTAATTGATTCTAAACAAAGTTTGAATATTTTGATGTGTTTTTCGGAAATTATTTTACATAGGAAATTATTTTGTATGCGAATCGTATGCAGATGACGTACATTCACTGGTTGAGTTAACATTGCAAATCTAAAATTTTAATCCTTCTTATTTTATAATTGATAGGCGGCACATTACATTTCCAGCTGTGCATAGCACAAAATAGATCCTACATAAATAAGTTTTAAAAAAGTAATTATTATGTGTAGAACTTTATTACTTTATAAAACATTAAAAAAATTAAACTGTATTATGTGTAATATTTTAAATTTATAAGCAATATTAGATATTGGAGTGTTTTCATATTTTCTACCTTTTTTGACGTTACAACGTCTAATAAATCGATGAACGCCGGCTGCACGCACGAAAAAGTGTCCCGTTACGCACATTGTCCCATTATGCTGTGTCCTGTTACGCTCATTGTACACTTGCGCCATCTCTATCTCTCTTCCACTCGATTGGAACAACCATTGATTTGACTTGTTCGATGCACATAAAACTTGAAACACTCCCATTCGTTTCCTACTTTTCCTATCATCGTCCTATCCTTAAAAGATAACACAGATTGGAAGAAGTTAAATAGCAAACATGTATAAGTTATAGTTAAAATAATCTCTTCGTTAAAGTAATAAACATATTTGAATTAATGAGTGCAAATAAAAGTAAATTTATCAATTAAATTATATTTAATTTCACTCTTTCTTTGTATCCATATGAAATAGTGATAATTCAATTTTATTCATAAAAGTATGCAATCATTTCATCAATGTTTTGTTATGACGTTGTCATGTTGTTCTATCGCCCGTAAACCGACTTTACAGACAACTAATTTTTTTTTTGAATAACAATTAGAAAGCTTTTAAGACGATGAAATTCATTTAGATCATTAATTTTACAATAAACGAATGTTATGCGCTTGTCAAACAAAAAATTGTAGCTACTTTCCGTCATGTTTTATATTTCTTTAATGACAACCAGATACGATTGAAATTAGTGTGATAGATTTATGTGGCTTTAAATAAAATGCCTTAAATGACAAAAATAACTAAAAAATAATCTAACTTAAACTTTGGTTAGAAAAATCCTTGAAGAAAAATTACTTCTGTGTTGTTATATAAATGAAGATTAAATAAAACGTTAAAAACCCACTTAGCATTGTCGATGGTTATCAGTATATGCTGTTTTACATATTATTCTTTCTCTTAATACCAAACCATCGAGGGAAGATTGATTGCATCATATTTACTCTGATTTTTCGTAGTTTGTTTTTTGTTTTATTCAAGTGTTCCCATAAATTCAATGTTATCCCTACAAAAGAACTAAACGATTTTTGATCACACTACTATCATTCTGGCCGATCAACTCAGGCGTGTTCTTTCGGCAGGGCTTCCCGTTTTGCCTCTCACAACATTAGTGTTGACTCAGCCCTAGGCGGACGCTTTGGTGATCCTCAATGCCTGGCCATAGCCCCTTGAAGAGGCCGCGGAAGTGAGGGCTTGAACCGATAGATAGTTTGAGTACACACTACGTTCATGTAGGCACTATCAGGACAAAGGTTGGAAGATAGCTAGCATCGTAGTGGTCGTCGAACCCACGTGCCTGCTGGTAGGACACGAGGCCTCGCAGGCATTGAAGTCTTGCCTCGAACCTTTATATCCTTGTTTGAATGACTAGAATTTGTGGTGTAGGGAAGATCAAAGGTTCTATTTGCAGTGTTAGCTGTGGAATATCACAAAAAAAAAAAAAACCATGAGATATCTGTTACACGCAGTATGGTAAATAAAGTACACATTTACAAATTTAACAGTACTACAAAAATGAATTATTTCAATATAAGTAACAAAAGAAGATAAATAAAAAAATATATTTTTCTAATTTTTTAAATTAAAAAAACATCTTACAGAAATTTTTACAGTATCATAAGGGTTGACCATTTAACGATATATATATATTTTTTTTTTCTTCAGATTTATGATTTCTTCATTGAATTACAGAATTGCACTTCTTCAAACTTGTTAGTTACAACATCTAAAAAATAGATGGTATAAAAAACTTGCGTTTAATTGAAAAAGCCATAATTTAAATGTCTTTTAAATATGTTTTTTACCTGTTTACTCTGTTCTATGAAGCATGACCACAATCATGATATAGTGCCTGATACAAAGATAAAATATAATTATCAACTGATGCAACAAATCAGTAATATATCATAGGTGATAAATGTTTATGTATTGATTTAAGCTAAATAAACTGGAAGAGATATGAATACCATAATATTGGAGGTAACCATGGAATATAGAGTGATGAAATATTTGTTTCTAACATATGCATAACCATGTTTAAAAAACTATAAAAATTTAATCAATACAATAATTAAAATATCTCTGTTCAATTTTAAAAATGTTTGAATCGCTATCCAATTGTTCCAATTTGCAGATATCGCCTTAATTTTATACATAAATGATAAATCTGTAATATTATAGTAACCATTCTTTCTAAGATTTCAAATAATGTTATTACTAACCACAAACCTCCTGCATACAGAATGTTTTATCGAAAATAAGCGAAATCTGCGCCACCCCTGTCCACTTGGTGTTTCGGTTATTTAGGTTTATTCCCTTCATCATTGGCATCAAAGAGTCTATTTTATCATGTTTTTATACCATTGGAGATGTTGGATAGCAAGTTTTATTTCTTTGGTTAAATACCATGGAAATTTTGGAAAAAAACTAGCTGATATAGCTGAGGAAAATATTTAATTGGTTTTAATCTAAGATACGTAAAATTGGTGTAAGTCTCTGCCACTGTAGTGTTCTGCAACGTGGCTATGGTACTTCTACACATGGTTGCATGTTTCATATTGTTTTTCATTGGCATTGCATACCCAGGGATTAAGAAGTTAATTTGTGCACGATAGCATACGCCACACTTTCTAAGCGAAAGATTTCAGTATTGAGCTTAGTCGTAACCGAACATAAGTTGCCTTGCCAGCAGTTCAGTTACACGAGCACTAATCACCTTAGCCCCTTATAAAGGTGAAATTTCGTCTGGCTTAAAAATTTAGCTTTTTTCAAATATATCCAATTTTTTTTTCATTGCTAAGTAGTTTGGATTGATGTTTTTATTAAAATTACATAGCTTTTAATGCAAACTAATGTAGTAACACTTGTCTTTGAAATAAAAAAACAGAGTATGCACAAAGGCTTTAAAATGTTAAAATTTATTTTAATACATCATATAGGTAACACATAATTTGTCTGTAAATAAAGTTTAAATAGATTAGGTTTTCATCAAAATTGCATAAAGTAAATGGTTTAGTGTTTATTAAAAATAAAAATTTAGATATTAAATATTATGCAACACAGAAAATTTGTTACTCTATTTGGTCACGCTCTAGTAACAATAAATTTCAATTTTTTTTTCACTCTAAATTATTGTCTTAAGTTATAATACTATGGAAATTATATTGCTAAGACATAACCTAAACTTTATGAGGCTCGGAGTTCAGTTCCCACTAAATAATTTGTTTTGATTGGCGCTATTTTTTCATAAGTTGTAATTAAAAATCTTCTAAGCTGACACTTGCCAAGTGTTTTGACTTAATCCGTGGATGAGTTTAAATAAATTTGTCATACTAAAAAATTAAAATGTTTCCCATGAACTGTGACGCAAATAATTAAAGTGTTTATATCACATAGAAATTAAAGTTATTTATATGTTTTATGTATCCTCGTCGGTTACTGGGATCTCTAAGGATTATTGTCTTTTTTCTCGTTTTTTTTTTACTTTTGTGGGCCTGTTTTTTTATTATTTTTGCATATACTCAGCAATAGAAAGGCCTTTTTTTTAAATTAATTTACAGGAGTTATAACTGTAATTAATATTAAGATTAAAAAAGTTATATTAAAGACTTCTCCTACTTTCACTGTTGCAATAGTAATAAAGTGATAATTTTATATCTATATATAAAAGATAAAAACACAAAATGTATTAAATAGCTGCAATGTGTACATTGTAAGTTCATAGGTAGTAACTTAGAACTGAATCTATGCTGCCTTAAAAACTCTCTACTGTACTCTAACAGCACTATTAAAGCATGTAAACTAACATGCTTCACACAAATTTACTTTTAGCCTATTGTTAAAATAAGAAATAAGTTATTGCTTGAAAACATAATTAAAACTTTTAAACGCACTTCAAAGCATTAAATACAGTCTAAATGCCACAATGTACGTATAACAATTATAAAAAAGGTTTGTTAGCATGTAAATCTAAATACTGCCATAACTTAAAGTATGGACTTAAATCGCAAATGAACACATGCTTAATTCAATTTGATGTTTGCTTGAAGAAGCGGACGAAGCGGACGAAGCGGACGAAGCGGACGAAGCGGACGAAGTGGACGAAGCGGAAGCGTGCGAGCTCAGATCGCGGGGATGTGGAACACGACGGGCGCGGAGCCGCTCTACTTCGGGTGGCTGGACCACTGCGTGTTCGGCTTCATGCTCCTGCTGTCCACCATCATCGGCATGGTGATCGCCTGCCTCGGCAAGCAGGACACCAAGCTGGACTACCTGCTGGGCGGCAAGACCATGAGCACCTTCCCCATCGCCATGTCGCTGATATTCAGGTGCCGCCACCCGCCCGCTCTCGCCGAGCCTCGTTGTTGCGTCAAACGTTTCTGCAATTTGGTGTTTCACTAATCTCGTGTTTCTCTTTGACAAAAATATAAGGAGCGGATACAATATTTTTAGTATATAGGAAGAAAGTTTTTTGTTTATGTTTATAAAACCCTTCCCTATTTCAACATCTGTTTCCCGATTTTGCCCAATAAATAACTGCAACAAAGATTTAATATATTTATTTTGTATCATTAAATTTTTCAATATGTATTCATAAATTTCAAATGTGTCTAAGGTTATGAAATATAGGTGCCAAAAAATAAATAAAATTTTACCAATAGTAGTGGAAATATCAATTTGGTAAAGCCTGCACTAGGTAGGCATAGAATTATGTGCGAAAATTTTCTAAAATATTTTGCGCATTTTTAATTGCAAACATTTAATTTAGCCTAAAAGTGCCATAGGTTATAAAACATACTTTTTTCCTTGGAAGATTTTTGTTAATAGCGCACTTATAAAGATTGTAATTAAAACTGATAAATGTGAAAGCATTTGCAAAAGACCAAGCGTTACATTCATTGTAAATACAACTGTTAAATGTGAAAGAATCCACATAAAACACAGAAAAAAATAAATTAAGATATAATTACAAACAATTGATGGTACTTAGAGAAAACCCATGTTTACATAAACAAGAGTAAAGAAAATTAAATAAAAAATTTCAATTTTTTTGCATTAAAAGTGCAGATATAGGTTTAAATTATATAATATATTCGGTTAAAACCTCTGTTTCATGTTTGCTAGACGAAGAATCTATGATAATAACGAAATATTTCAAACTCTATGTGATAAAAGGATGAACTTTAGAAAATTTTAACAAGAACTTTTAAAGAGTATTTTCGTATTTATTTATCAAGTGTCAATTAGCACTGAATTATTAAATCAACCTTAAACACAACTGATTTTAAGAATCTGAGACAAATAATTCAATATAGGTAACTAAGTTACATTTTAATAATCAGTAAATTTGCATTTTCAACAGCTGTTTATGGGAGGCTATTAATTCGGAGACATAAAATGTTACTGATTATGGAATTAACAATGTTCTTTTGTCATTTAATATATGTGATATGCATTTTTTATCTACATCCCCCTTCAATCTATTCCTAAACATATTTTTAAAATAATTCAAATTTAAAAATTTAAGTTAAAAGTTAAATAAAAAGTTAAATAAAAGTTTAAATTCAAATGTAGGTTTCTCAGGAATATGAACTGCAGCAAATATTAAAATTGTATAATTTTGTTGCAGCCATGTTTCTGGAATATCTCTGATGGGCGTCCCTTCTGAAATATACACGTACGGCACCCAGTATTACATCGTCAACCTGGCCATTATCATCACAGGGGTTCTCAACTATTACATCTACCTGCCGGTGTTTTTCGATCTGCAGCTCACGTCAACTTACGAGGTGGGTTATCTACTTTAGGACTCACCTTATAACAGTACCTTTACACAATAATTCACACACATGTGAACCGATATTAAATAAATAGTAATTTTTTTTATATTATCAATGCAGGATGAGTCCTTTATCGTGCATATGTGTCTTGAGAATTGCATTTATAAGATTGTAATATATCTCTTCATAAATCTCTTTAGTGTCAAAAAGAGATATAAACATCATCGAAAGTAAAATTAAACGACTAACAGAAGTCATACGGTTAAAATTACATAATATTAGGACTGCATTTTATTAGTTAGTAATTATTTTGGGTTTTGCTAGTAATAGTTCTTTATTGAATCACTTTTTCACTAATGGTAAGAACTACTGCCAATATTTTAGCAATTGTACAGCTCGAAAAAAAATCTTGTTAAACAATAGTTGCAGTAAAAATACACGTGTTAAAAAACATATTAATAGCACATTAATAAATATGCGTGTAATATTCTTGAATACGTAAATGTATATCTATCGTATGTCTTTGTTTCCGTGATCGCTGACGCAACGCCCTAAAGTAGGTTGAGCCGGGGTTTTATCTTATCATCGGCTTTCAATCTATGCAGTGTTTAATTCTGTGGTTCGAATCTGGTCATAAATTTAGGGTTCCGTTTTCTCGCGCACAGGTTCGTAGCCGTATTGTTACTGTATGGAGTCAGTTTGTATTTGTATTTAGTTAGTGAATATGGATTATTGATTAATAATTTTAAATGGCTCTAAAACACATTATATATACTAAAAAAATATGTTTTAAAATATTAACTTCAAAATCTGTTTGATTGGTTAGAAAACAGCTGAACAGGAAAGATCTGCTTAAACTTGGCGATGGTTTCTGGTTAGAACCAGTGGCCTGAGGCACATGCAGAGTGCGAGCTGTTACTGTCTCGCCCAGTGTTCCAGTTCTTTGAGCTGAGGTTCAGCTGTAGTACCTTGAGCTTGTGTTTTTTTTTTTTGTTCCAGTACCTTGAACTGAGGTTCAACCAGCACGTGCGTGTCATGGCTTCGCTGTTGTTCACCATCTCCGTTATCCTTTACATTCCGATCGTTATCTACGTGCCGGCGCTGGCCTTCAACCAAGGTGAGTGGTACATGGTCTCCGAGTGGCGCCGGCTGAACGCGGACTCACGGGAGAAAAACAAATTCCGTGGCGCACGTTAATGATTCCGTAATGACGTCAGGGGCCGCTTCACGTGTTCCTTCTTCGCGCAAGAGCAACGCTGTCTGAGGGTCTGTGAGTGCGACCCAGAAGTTACTTCCTGACGTTATTGTATCTGACGCACTTGTACTGCTTTCAGAATTACGTTCGCAAATTTTTCATGACTGCAATATGTATTTTAACTTTTACGGTATAATCACGTAAAAAACCTTTCCGAGGGGCAAAATATAAAGCAAAAGTGGCACGAAAGCAGAGACAAAAGAAAAAAAAAAAACATGATTACTGGGAATGTATAGTGAAATTTCCGTGCATTTGTGCGTGACTGAGAGAATGCACATAGTAGTTATATAAACATACTGTTTATAAAATATTTAATATTCATTTTCGTCCATTTAAAATAATTGATTTTTATAGATGGATTATAATTTTAATGTACGCATGTAAAATTGTAGTAAATTCATTGTAAATAACATTTTGTTTTTTATAAAATTTACTGTAACTGTAACACGGGAAAAATATTTTTATTTATTTTGCTAAGCTGTTCCAAACCAATAATTAACATGTGCTCGGCAAGGCGCGCTGCCGTTGCGAGACTGGTATTTAGAGTTGACGGACGGTTTCTACGAGCGAGGTCTCGTTCACGCTGCTGTGCGAGCTGCACGTGACATCCCGGCGGGCAGCCACGCGCCCAGCACGGGCTGTCCACTCGGCCTCGACAAACAGCCCGTGAGCAACACAGCGGTCACAGCCGGACCGGGAGCCGTGAGTCACTCCGGCCATCTCGGGCGCCCGCGAATACCTTCCCAAGTCGCATGGCAACACGGCCTGGCATTCGGACAGCTCATGCCCAATGTCATATCCTTTGGTTTACAGAGCAATATTCAAAAATAATTCAAAAGGTTTTTTTTGTTTATGATTTTGCGAAACGTTTCTTTTTTTTTTCCTTAAGTTTAAACGTCTTCTTGGCTTATTGCCTGAACCTAATTTCTTTAGTTTATTGATTTTTTAATATTAAATTTCATAATTGTTTTCACAAAACACAACTCAATAAAGGATAAGCCCCGGCAAAATATTTCGTGTAATACCCGAAGTTTCGGAACGTCAATTGAAAGTAAATGCGTCTCTGTAGACTCAAGACCATAATACGAATCTATGTTACATTAAAAACTCACATAAAGCTCAGTACTGAAATTACTGGACGTTAAGTTAAAGTTCACTTGTACTTTTTTATGTAGGTAACTAAAGCTTTACAGTTTTTAGTTTCACCTCCTACACAAAAATGAAATGACCATTTCCTTTTTTTAAACTTATTGATAGTCTTACGTTTGAGGTAAATATTTAAAACAAAAATAATTGGGACAACGTAATGATGTATTATTATTCCACAAAATAATAAATAGATATTACACAAACTTCAATAAACAGATAATTTTATGAGTGCCTGCAGTAAAACGTAACAATAAAATAAGAGAATTCATCAAATGTCACAGTGACATGACGAGTGTTGTCGTGTACATAACCGGGATCATGAGTCGTGACGTCATTCACCCTTTGTGGTAGTGACTCAGCTGGAAGTTATTTTATTATTATTATTTTTATTTTTTAGAAGTACCTCAGCTGCTAGCCCAGGTATTTTATGTACTTCCTGATGCGATGTAGAAGTAGATTAATTTGGGCTTAACGTCCTGGTTGATAGCGAGGTTTTTAGATACGGTGCCACAGAACTATGCATGGGCAGAGATACGGAGAGAAGTAAGCCATGATCTGTTTAAAGAAATAATCCCAGCAATTTCCTTGAGTGTTTGAACTGAAAGGACCTTGTTTTGAACCAGGGACACCTGCAAGGTCACTCTGTCGTGTCAATTATCACCTCATCATTCGTGAGAGTAGAATTGTTGAAAGCTAAGTGCAGTTCAAACTTTTATGTATATTAAAATAACAGAGTGTTTTTCTGTCTGGTTGAAGATCGTGCATGTTGTTGCGTATATTCTCCATAGGAGGTAGGCGTGTACTTTGAAGCAGTTTATTCAAAACGAATTTTTTTTTTTTAATAACTTTATGCGATTTTTGAACTACACCTAGTTTAAAGTGCGAAAATTGAGTAGAGAAACAATTATGAGATCATAGTAGGTTTTTTCGTAGGAATGTTTGTTAAAATTGTGTAATATATTTGCTGCATATTTCACTCGTATATTCTATTCATTCTTTCACAGCAGTCGTGTGAGTTGGTTAATATTATAGTAAGGTACGATTCAATTTCAGAATAAAATAAGTTTCATTCTAATAATACCTTTTTTTTAAATTTGTAGTGTGGCATAGTAAAAGTAAATTTGGTATGTCTCAGTCTATATAGTCAGCAATACGATAGTGTTTTGCCTGTGGATTTACTTAAATAAACATGATTATATAAGCTAGTCAATTATGTTACAAGTACGTATCATTCATAAACATTTATAAAGTTTTATGATGTGGGTATATAAATATTGTTTCCGTTAAAATTAAAGATTCTTCTAATAATTTTATACCTACAATATCCTTGTAAATGTACCCAAAAATAAAGTTATATTAATATTTTTTTATAATAATGCACTATCAACAAGGGTTAGTTCACTTAATTGTATTACGGTGTGCCTGTCCGGCAACATTCCTAGTGTATATTTCCTAAAACATCGTGTAATATTACACCTAATATAGGTATGTTTTATTCTTGAAGTTAAACATTGATAAAAAAATAACTGATTTTCAGTGTAAATCAATGACTCTTCTGATGGTTTTACATCAAAAATGTTCTACTTAAATATCGGTAATATGAATTAAAATGACTGATTGTGTTTTGATAATAATACACCAACATGGTGTGTCTCATTTTATCCAAGCAATATGCATTTCAAAACACTATCAATCAGTGTTAATTAATAACTTGTATCCCTGTGTGCTTACACTGTAAAAATAAGTAATTTTTCACATTCGAGTAGGTAGATTTTTACATGTAAGTATGAGTGAGTTATGGAATATCAGTGTGTGTAATTGAAACGAAAAATCTTACTTTACATGCCCTATTTAATCCCATAATTTCCCATTTATTAAACAGCTTAAAAGTGAAGGTTGTCGCTTTTGGATCAAGAGATGAGCATTTAACATCTGCAATCATGGTTTGAGCACGCGCCAACCCTCTCTGTATTTTATATAATTATCTACAAGAAGGCACACTAGTGACATCCAGTAGCGAACTAGAGAACATTTTACGATGTGATACAAAGTGCAAAATTGGTTTTTAAATATAATTTTAAGAACGGTAGAAACACACATACA
Source organism: Bacillus rossius redtenbacheri (assembly GCF_032445375.1). Lineage (NCBI taxonomy): Eukaryota > Metazoa > Arthropoda > Insecta > Phasmatodea > Bacillidae > Bacillus > Bacillus rossius. The sequence goes on from NC_086335.1 coordinate 14,116,668, forward strand.
TGAGTGTTACATTACACAGACATAAATAATGGTATTTTACACTATGATACCCATACATAATAACATATCAATGTATATGTGAAATTATGCAAACAGTGTATATGTAATTGAAAATTCTAAAAAGTTAAATTACCTGTCAGTATTTGTTAAAGTACACCTATTTGGTTGGTGTTATTTTACAACAAAATTGTGTTTCTATATAAACCTGTGTAAGTTGTAAACTCTTACCCATGTGGGGTTAAAATACACCTACTTAAGTGTAGAGATACAATTGCCACCTACTACGGTGTAAAATTAAACTTTTTTACAGTGTACCTAACATGAAATATCTTAACCAATAAATTGAGCTATATAAAGTTTTTACATGAATTATACAATAAAATAACGTAGTTTAACTAATTTTCTTAAATTATAATATAAAAATATGACATTGAAAATAATAAAAATATTCTAAAAAATATATTTTCTGATAGTGATTAATTGTACTAATAGACGTTTAATTCTTAATCCTCAGGTCTTAGCTACTGACCCATTAGTCAAAATGAGAGATTTTCAAGAATATTGAACTATACCTACTATTATCCCAGGATTAAAACTGATTTAAAAGATGTGATTTTTAACGTTTAAAAATGTATTCAGTGATAGTTTTGCTATCATAAAATTTTATTTGGCATACCAATACGACTACTACATTACACAATAATCATGAAAGCTAATATATACAGGTCAATGCCGCCACACGTAGTCGGTTGGCCTTCTGGACGACTTCGGCTGGCGGACTCTTCAACCTCGGCGGCATTGTGCGCGCGTTGTTTTTATTACCGTAGCACACAAAACTTTCACTCTCAAGCTGCCTACATAAGGATAACCAGATAATCAGAACTTTACAATAAAATAATTTAACTTGATTTTGGTGTTAATATTTAACCTAATTGGTCCAATAAAAAGATAAATGTTTTGTTACCTCTGTATAAGCTCTCATAGGTACGTCTTGTTTAATAATTGTATGTTTTGTCTCAGTAAGAAAATTATCTTGTAGTATTTGTTTTGTATTAATTAGTAGGTGTTGCCTGCTTTGTATTAAATGCCTACCTTATGTTTACCTGTGTGTCGTGGCTTGCTTGTATGTAATACTTAAACCATATGCAGTGCCTCCTCATGTCTAGTGCATGAACGGTAAAATTAGTAAATGTTTGTATGTCACTATAATAAAATAATGAAAATTTATATAAATTTACAGATATATTAAATACATATTTTGAACTAACGAAATAAAGGTTTTTGTAATTTGTTGTTAAAAAACTTTTAATTAAAATTTTAAATGTAAAACTATCAACTATATATAAGTATATATCTTGGAAACGAATTGTTTAAGAAGCCTACGTGGTACCCGCTAGAAGTATAATTTGAATTATTCCTGCATTAAAGTTTAATAGTGGTTAAAACATACGCTGTTTTCTAGCTGTTGGATTATTTAACGATGTATACCTATAACTTTTAAATTTGTAAAAAGTATTTAATATGTTATAAAAATGCTTCTTCAATTAATTGACGATCCCTCCATATAACAAAATCATTAATTTATATTTAAATTTTTCTTTAGAAATATATGATTTACTATGACAGAGAAAATATCAATAATTCAGTATTTAAAAAAAAAATGTTCAAATGTTATCTGCAGTTATAAATGCATTAACATTAAAAAAAAATGCATACTTTACTTTGCTATGTAAATAGTTAAGTGTATGAAAATGATTTTTTTTTTTTTTTTAGTTTCAAACTACTGACAAAGCATATAGAAATTAGTTTTTAACTTTTTATCGGTATTAGAATCAACTAAAAATAATTCTAGGTGAAAAAATATTTTTCTGTTGTAATAAAATCTTTGTTCATAACATAGCAGTTACTAAATGAATGAAGTACATTATTTAAAAAATTAATATTATTTTTTTGAAATATTTTACAGTAAAATGGTTTTTATTTTTCAGTCACAGGCATCAATCTTCACTTCATAACACCTATTGTCTGCATGGTTTGCATTCTTTATACAATGTTGGTAAGTTACCTGTTAACTAATATGTTTATATGAAAGTCAATGAATTATTGACCCAAGTTATATAAAGTGAATACTCTTTTTTACAACTTTGGGTATAAAAATAGAATTTTTTTTTCATTGAAAAGAAAAATTGTAAGGGATTAATAATATTATATTTATTAAAGAGTGATAAAATATTATGCTCGAATATTAATGACATCATATTTAAATATTTAATTGATAATTCTGGTGTTAGTTCACTCTTGAATAATATTTAAATATATTTTAACATATTTGTTAGTTTGCAATACTTGTGAATAGTATTCAATTTATAAAATGTAATTTAAATAAAGTTTTATGACTTATGTTGCTTTAATGTTCATTAAAACTTATAAAGGAAGCAAAATGTATGAAACATATATTCCATTACTTTAATATCTAATGCTGAGTTATAAATTTGCAATTTCAGCACATTTAGGCCTACAAAAATTGAGCACAAAAATACACATTTTAAACCAATGATTTCCAAAATAGCTTTGTAACAATTTTTATTGCAAATGAATGTGTTATTCCTTTTTTTCACAAAAATAGTAAATTAAATTTTAAGTTTCTAAAGTTTATTAAAACATTAACATGTTGGCTTTTTAAAATTTAACTAATTTTTAGCAGTTTCACTTAAACTTAATAGGTGTATTTTTATTTTGTTAGATAAAGTATTGAAACGAATTTTTAATTCGTATAAGATTAAATATATTTTTTTAAAGTTGTGGTACCCGCTTAGCAGTTTAAATGACACTTTTGCAAAATTATAGTTTAAAAGCGGTTGAAACATGCGTTGTTTTCTAACTGATATTGAGAACTAAATAATATTACTTAAAAGTAAATTTTATTAATGTTTTTGCTAACACTACCCTGCAGTATAAGCCCAATTATAAATTGTTTCTCTATTTGTATTTATATTTTATTTTATATTTTGAACTGGAAAACAGAATCAAGTACAAAGAAAGCTACCATTATAAACAATGAAAATAAGATAAAATACAAATGTAAAGAACTGACGCGTATATTTAAATAGTCAACCACAATCTCGTTACAAAACGAATAAAAATGACCATTTAAAAATAAAAATACAACTATTTTCAAGTACTACGTTTTCAAAACTAACTAGAAAGGATTAAATAATTTCTCCTAGCTGCATACAGATTTATAACCCCATACAAATTCCTACCCCATACAGATTGTCCTGAAAATTTTTGGTTGTAGATCTTTAACACACATAAAAATTCTTATAAGGTTTTAAACTAAAAACTTATAATTGATATAATTCATGCATGAAAAATACACCTCAGTAACTTACAATTTTATTACACTACACATTATATGAATTGTTGTGTGAGTTTTCTCAGCGACAGCTACAACCTACACTCCTTAATATTATCTATTGCATGCGCCCCACGTTTTTAGTCTTAAACTGAGCTACAGTATGTTGAAAGTTTCAAGTCTTCAGCTCATCGTTAAGTTAGTTTAAAACTGATTGCTAAATTGGTACTGAACATACAAAAAAAAAAACAGACAGAAGAAAGTAAGTTCATAAAAATTTAGTATTACGTTTTCTTTATTATAAAAGCTGATACAATAAAATATGTAATAATTGCAAAAACTTTAAAGTGTTTATCTTTAGGTTTATTTTGATGCCAAATAAATAACAGAAGTAATTAGCAACAAAAGCTGCATTAAGGGCTGATGGATCTGTGTTCAGTTTAGACGTCCCTTTGTTCAGAACCACTCGCTCTTCTTACGTATTCTCCTACAGCTTCAGAAAATAAACACAACAAATATGTTATACAGCTGTAACGAAGTAATTATCTTATGATTTTAAACCCTGTAGGCTAAAACTTTGAGATGTATGCTTTTATGCCTCAATACAATCTTCCATAAAAAAAATGTGTGCTTGGAGTCTACGCGTGACAGAAGTGAAAATTAGGCAAAACGCCTTTAGGCAAAACGACACATGCCCCAAATGTTTACAAATTTGTGCAAACTTATGTACAAGTGTAAGCAAATGTGTGTCCAAGTATGTGAAAAGTTTGTGAAAATGTGAGTAAGTCAAGTGTGTGCAAAAGTGTGTTCAAGTATGTGAGCAAGTGTGTGCAAAAGATGTGTGCAAGTGTTTGCAAAAGTGTTTTCAGTTTGTGCAAGTGTGGTCAAGTAGTGTGTGCAAGTATATGCAAAGTGTGTGTAAGTGTGTGCAAGTATGTGCAAAGTGTGTGTAAGTGTGTGCAAAAGTGTGTTCAAGTGTGTGCAGTTGTGTACTGGTGTGTGCATTGGTGAGTGCATTGGTGAGTGTAAATGTGTGCAAGTGTATGCTAGTGTGTGCAAATATTTGTGCAAGTGTGTACATAAATATGTGTGAGTGTGTGCTAGTGTGTTTAAACGTGTGAAAGTGTGTGCAAGTGCGCAAGTGTATGGAAATTAAAAAAATGTGTGTGCTAGTTTCTACCTAAGTGTTTGCAAATGTGTGCAAAATTATGTGCAAGTGTTTGCAAGTGTGCAAACGTGTGTGCAAGTGGTCGCAAGTGTGCGAATGTATGTGCAAGTGTGTGTTCAAGTGTGCGTTAATTGTGTCAAGTATGTTCAGAAGTGAGTGATATTATTTTCAAAAGTGTGTGCAAGTGTGTACGAAATTGAGTGCACGTGTTCGCAAGTTTGTGCAAAAGTCTGCGCAATTGTGTGTAAAATTGTGTGAAATGTGTGCAAAAGTAAGTACTATTGTGTGCAATAGTGTGAGCAAGGATGTGCAAGTGTGTGCAAAAGTGTATGTTTGCAAAAGTGTGTGTGAAAAGTGTTTCAAGTGTGTGCAAGTGTTTTAACTCGTGTGTGCAAACGTATGTGCAAACGTGTGTTCAAGTGTGAGCAGAAGTTTTTGCCGTCTCGTCTCTTCTGCTTGTTCCCCCACAACGTAACTAGCTAATGCGATCGGAATTTTCGTAACGCTCAAAAACTGTAGCCTCCCCAGTAAAGAAGTTTCACTTTAAAAAAATATTTCAGTGACGAGATCAGCCACCTCCCTTGAGCTTTAAAACCGCGCACTATACCACTCTGATATCAAGCATAACAAGAGTTGGCAAGGATAATATTTATTATACTGATTGTAATATCAGTTTTCTGAGGTAATTTTGTACATGTGATGACCTTTTACTATGTATAATTTAGTTTACTAAATGTATTTCAGTTAGTTACACATTAATAATGTTTCATTTCGCACACTAATACGTTAAGTAGGTAAGTCCCCTAATGTTTACATAAATGACTTTATATTGGTTTATTTTGCTACATGTGTGTCCGCTACCTTTGTGACACATTTTCGTTTATTATCTTCCGTTCCATTTTTCAAAATTACTCCTACCAAATTCCGAATACTGAGAGAGGGGATATTTACACATAACAAAATACATGGGTGCGTGGCTGCTACTTACGTCAAAAGTGAAATTGTGGTCACCTATACTACACACTCTGTTAAAGCTTGGTTCTGGTGCAATGCTTATTTATGTCATATCGGCGAAAAACGTAAAATTCTCATGTTAATAATTCATTTTTGCGATATGTACATATGGCGTTTGTAGTCAGCGCAGAACTGCTGAAATCTGTGATCGGCCGCTATGAAAGAAACGTGTCCATGACTTAAATTTTACTCGTTGTGAGAATATTTTTTATTGAATTCCTGGTCGAAAAAATTGGAACGCTAATATATAATTTTTATTGCTGATTTGGACGAGAAACGAGCTACATACTTGTTATACATGTTAGAGCTTGTACATGTTTATATCTAGCCTTTGCAGATTTCCTGGTCCAATTTGTGCTCATTTACAGTTCCATTCCTAAACGGTTATACTGATTTTCAATTTTATTGAATGAATATATACTATTGCATTGCTTGCTGTGAAATGTCATATCATTGATTTCCCTACAATATAGGTAAAAAAACTACGCGATAACGGCATCCAAACGTAACGATGCAGTGTACATGTAACCGTAATTAGTTCTGAATATTCCATGAAATACTTATTGCTTTAAGTGAAATTCATTATCAACAAACTTAACCAAGCCTTTGAGTATTTTTCAGTTTTTTTGTATTAAGGCGCAACGACATTAAAATTAATAATCAAACGATATGAACGCGGACCTATGCAATGGAAATTTTTTAAATGGTGCAGGATAATATGACATGCGTTTTTTTGTCCAGTTGTGTTAAAACCAACATATATATTTATATATTATATTATATAAATTAAATATATTTACCAACATATATAAAACAAAGTTGGGTTAGTTGCACTATGTTTGTTTACCACACACACACACACACGCGCGAATAATACAATAGGCCTATAGAGAACACAAAATAAATAACTGTGGAATTAAAGATACCTTTAGGATTAGGGTGTATCATTGGCACTTTTGCCATGTGACGAGTGTGAGACAATAAGATAATTGTGCTTATGCTTGCAATTTTATTTAAGCAATATTTCTTTGGAAGAAGAAAATTACCCAGCTATGTACAGAATGAAAAATATTTTTCAATAGATAATAGACTTGTTCCTTCAACTAGATATCTTGATCAAGGAACAACAAGTTCACACTTCCACACGCAAGTAGAATAGTATCTCCGTACCCAATGCGATCTAGCTCAGACTTAGCTAATGCTATAAAATATTTTCTTTATATCTATAATCTGTTCGTCTTTACATGTGTGTTTCAAGAGTGTCACTGAAGATTTTTATGAAAAAAAAAGTAATCTTCAGACACCAGAAAAATTTATTTATTAACAATTTAAAGAGCCAGCCGAAAGTTAAAACATTTCGAAAATAAAAATTGCATAGCAACCGAAAAATATTTAAAACCTCATCTTGCAAATACAAATATAAACTATAAAGTACCATTCCTTTAATGTGTCAGCGAATATAAAGGTTTCGAAAAAAAGATTTATAGTGAAAGTGTATTTTTCGATGAAGAAAAAAAGATTATTTGCTACCCACTTGCTACGAGAGTAATGTAATTCGCAAAAAAAATTATATATAAATATATTTAGTTACCGATTGTCACCACACGCTTGTGAATTAGGAGACTATTTCTTTTTTAGCCAGTGTGACAAATATCTTAATTCTACGTTTCCGAAACTCCAGTTAAATGCGACAAGACAGTTTAGTGGATATATTTTTAGTTTGTTTGCCTAGGGATTCAAAGTGTTATTTTACAACTTACAAGTGTGTGGTTGTCACTGAGACGTGCTGTGTTGGCAGGGGGGCATTAAGGCTGTAGTGTGGACCGACTTCCTCCAGTCCTTTGTCACGATGGGCTCCGTGTTCGCTGTGATCGTGATCGGTCTGATTGACGTGGGAGGGTTCTCCGTCGTGTGGGAGCGAAACAAGCAAGGAGGCAGGCTGGAGTTGTTCAAGTAAGTCAACTGCATGGTTTGTAGCTTTTTATTCTGAATACGGTTCATATTTAACTCAATAAAACATTGGATTTGAGAGAGTAGATGATAAATAATCATTGTGACCTCTTTCAGCATGTTTAAATATTATACACTTGTGGCCAAAAGAAAAATTGTTGTAATTGGAGATGGTTAATGAACCGTAAATAACAGTTCTGTTTAAGGAACAAATACTATTTTCTTATACTTTAAAGTAAAATTTTATTTATTCTTTTAATATAAGCTGCATCAGAATACTAGCCTAATGGATACCTTAGATAATGGATCTACTAAAAGTGGTTCGTAGTGGACGCGGCCATTTCTGCGTGGCTTCCAAATTGTCACAAGAGATGCATCGGCATCCCTACATGCGTCCACTAAAATCGAAATTTCCATGGATGCGACACTCGCATCCACCGATGCGTCCCTATATCAAATACCTTTGGTCTCGTGTGATTTTTTGTACAATAAATTACTTCATATTTTCGATATAGAATTTTTTAAAACTTTATAAACATAAATGATAACTCAAATAAGACAAATAAAAACAAAAAAATATAGAGATAGACCAAGTTAAACTTATATGCGTATTTGTTGCTCGTTTTTAGTATTTTTCATTTTTGGAGATTCATAACAAAATTGTATTTTGATCGCTAACATTTATAACAAATACATTAAAATATTTTTTTATTGGTTGTTGTTATATATATGTTTTTCTTAATATTCGTAGATATATAAATGTAAAATAGCTACGTGCATATTAATAGGACGGACAACAGTAAGTGCTAGCAGTAAAAGTATTCGGAATACCATTTATTAGATATCGTCCTTTTTGATGCATTTTCTAAGGGATTTTGGGATGGACGCGTCCCTATTTATTCGTATACAGTTTATCTTTATGTGTTACAAATCATATAGGCTTTTTTTCACATTCAGTTGAAATAAAATCATGATGTTACTTTCACAAATCTTTATTTTTATGTATACAATGTATATAAAATTTTATTAATATCAAAAAAAGATGTGTCATGAATGAAAAATAATATATGACGACTGTTTATTAATTTATAACTTCTAAAAGTTCGGTTACATCTAATAAAACATATATTTTTACTTTTAATTGTGTTCTAAAGTTATATAAAATATGTATTGAAAATTTTGTTCTTATTTCTCGTTCAAATAATTAAAATTCAATTAGTATTACGTTCTTGCAGAGTTATTGCATTTGTCATAACTGAACCATTTACTGCAGCGTTGTTGTATCAACCCTTAAATAACCATAGCCACCTGAAAAAAAATTTAATGAAAAATTAATTTTAATGTAGATAGTGTCAAGTCTGCAAATTATTTATAAGATATTATTTTAACTGTGTAACAAAATAAGTTGCTAAAAATTTATATGACACTAATCAGGATATTTGCAGCGGAAGCTCTGTGTTCACAACCATAAAAATTCCTGTTTTTGAGTGATTTCATGTACACGAAAAAAGTTTGTTTCCCATATTCATGAAACATATTTTGAAATGTATTGTGGTATCCTTTCTTAAGTAAAATTAATTACAAAATTACAGCTATATTACAATAAGCAGTTTATAATAACTTAAGAACCAGGTTTTAAAGTCATTGGAAGAAGATATTCTGTAATAAAGGCCTGTCAACTAAAGGTTAAAAACAAAATAGCATGGAAGTAACTATTTAAAATTATATTTTATTTTCCTTCATTTTGTTTTAAAATGAAGGATATCAAATCAGAAGAAACAGACTTGTGCAACACCAATTTTATTTAGGTTTAAGTACGTGATCTAAGACAATGAAATCGAACTCAGATAGCCGGTTAATCGTGAGTTTCCTATTAAAACTGTGATACGACCTCATGGTTGTGTTATGAATGTTTTGTTTTGTTTTTTTCGGCAGCATGGATCCGAGTTTACTCGCCCGCAACACCTTCTGGACAGTCACGCTAGGAAGTACTTTTGGATCTCTGTCATCACTGTGCGTCAACCAAGGAATGGTTCAGAAGTTTATTGCTTTGCCAGACTTTAGGCGAGCGAGAAGGTAAAGAAAAAACTGTACTTACATTGTTATTTTTAATTCTCATTTAGTATTTTATTTATTATTTCTAATATCTTATAATGTGATAAAAGAATTATCTAAATGGATTTTTGTAGCAAATTAAGCTAAACAATTTATATTATGTGCATAAAAAATGTGCAATGAGGATAGTAAATAGTTGAATTACTTTTAATTTTAGATAAACAAAAAAAAAGGAAACAATTTACTAAGTGTTTGCAATTTATTCAATAAGTATTTAAACGATAAGTTAACATTAAATGTAATAATATAAAATTTTGTTTAAATTATCTGTATCAATTACGCACCATAATTTCTTAAGTAGCATTGCGAAAATGCTAAGAGCATTCAGAAAGAAAATTTTCTTTCTATATTTGTGGTATGTTGGTTAAACACTAAATACGAATTAAAATTAAACAATCCTTTGGCATTTCAAAATACAATTGGTATAGTTTTAATCATATTTGTTGCGTATTTTTTAAGTTCTAAATGTGGTACATTCGTATAGAAATCAGGAGATAACTTGTAGTTTATTTAATATTTAACATTTATGATTAAGATAACCTAAATTGCATTATTAAAATACCACTATGAGTTTTAATTCAATTAAAAAAATAATTTAATATATATCACGGATTAAATGGAATAATAATCATCAATAAACTAGAGATTTTAATAATATTTGTAAATTTACAAGGATCTTAATATTGTTGTATTATTTTTTTAAAAAATCAAAATTTGTTTTTCCATTCCTTCCTCACTCTATATCTCCCCCCTGAGGTTACAAGAGAGAAAAATAGCCCAATATCTAATAGAAATAAAAATTCCCGCTTATTACGCACTTCTCTGGCGTACTGGGGATTTGATTATAATTGTGTGTGAAATTAAATGTGATTCATAACGTTCTTTGCTAAATAAAAACAAATTGCCTTAATTTTATTTGACATATTCTTGGTCTATAGAAATTCAGAAAAGGCATAACTTAAAAAGGAAAGCAAACCAATGATTACTATGTTAATATTTATTCCACGCGATTTGTGTTGATAGATGGTTTCTAAATACGGAATAAATAATTTACTGGCAAACGGTATTATGCATTGTCAAAACGAATAAATTAACTTACAAATGAATCCTACCTTTTCGTAATTGGTGAGTTTTATAAATCAATTGTCAAATATTACCTTACCCACCAAACTGTCATAAAGGTTTGGTTATGTTGGCAATTTTTTTAGGAATTTATGATGTAATGAAGTAAAAAAATATAATGGTAACAACGATATATGACTAAAAATGTGTAACATTATGAATATGAAATGTTTGTTTTTGTATGTTTATAAATAGCAATGAGTAGATGGAAATAGTCTACGGGTGTAATATTATAATTATGTGACTGTGATTTTGTGGTGTATTCTTAAGATAGCTTGTTAATCGTCAGGATTCGTCCATGTTAGGACGTTTCCGTCGCTCGTTGACTATGACCAAGACCTGGACGGCCATTTGGATTTGCTCCACAACGGCCATCTTGGAAACTATAATTATTGAAACTTAGTAATAATTTGAGATATAAATTCGGAAAAATTTCCAAAATTCATCAAAAAATTAATTTAATAAAATAATTATTGATAATATTAATTTCTGTACAAGGTTTTCTACTTTACCGGTGCAAAAAAAAGGTTAATTTCAAGTGAAGAGGGGGTTATCTGTAATGTCGTTTTACGAACGATAATTTAACGTGATAACTTCATAAGAAAACATAGATGAAAAATTGTATTTAAACCACATTAACTTTTCACTTCACTTTATAAACAGTTGACAAAACAGTTTATGTGTAGATTGTGTGCTGCCGCTGTCTCTCTTCTACTCGGACGCATCGACCGATGGAGTGGAAGAGAGATAGATGCGTCACAAGCCGAATGTGCGTCTCTATCGCTTGTTCCGCGCTCTTGCTTGCACACTTGGCTCAGGCAGAACGTGACAATGAGTCATGATTTTTCGTGCGTGCAGCTGGCGTTCATCGATTTATAAGATGTTACACGCCAAAAAAATAATTCAATAAAATATAACGGATATATTATCAACTGTATAAATTCATCACCACTAGCCGTCAGCTACTGGTGCCATTTTGGGCACCATCTTAAGAAATTGTAATTAATTGTTTCTATCCTTACTGGATATAAAAGAAAATAATTATACACACAATTACTAAAAAAAAGTTTCAGGTTAAAAAATTAAACAAAAATTATAAATAACCATTTCTTATGTCATTCATACAACAAAAAAAATAATTAAAACCAGCAAATAACTAGTTTTTCGATTTCTACAATCTCATTTGAAGGAGAAGCAAGTCCTTCGTATGCCTTGACGTGTGTTTTCAAGGCGGATCTACATGACAGACTATTCACCAAGCACGTCTAATCAGTGGCCAGGCACATCCAGTCGTTGCCCAGTCACATCCAGTTGGTTGTCTAAGGACGTCACACAGGTTCGACAGATAAATCAGTCGGTTAGTCACGTTAACAAGTCAAGTTGGTGGCAAGGTACGACCAATGGCTTACCAGGCACGTCAGTGGCCAGGAACGCACGTTCATTAGGTGGAAGCAGCCATCCAGTTGGTAACCAGGCAAGTATATTTAGTAGGCAGTGCACGTGTTCGGCGGCCAGGTACATTCAGTTTGTGGCCGACATGTCCAGTTATAGACTAAGCACGTCTAGTAGGCGACCAGGAACGACCAGTTGTCAGCTTGACACATCAAGTTGATGGCAAAGTACGTCCATTCGGTGGCCAGACATGTCTATTCAGTGTCCAGGAACGCACGTCCAGTAGGTGGCAATGCTCATTCAGTTGGTAGCTAGGCATGTCTGTGCAGTAGCCAGACTAATAATAAGCGACCAGTTACTTTCAGTTTGTGGTTGAAATGTCCAGTTATCAACTCGACATGTCCGGTCAGCGTCCATTCACCACTAGTTGTTGGTTAGACACATCAAGTTGGTGGCAAGGTACATTGTAGCCTTGCACATATTCAGTGGTCAGGCACACCAGCAGTTGCTGGCTAGATAGCTTCTGTCTGTGGCCAGGCACTTCATATAGGTTTGACAGACACATCAGTCTGTTGGTCAGGCTAACAAGACCACTTGTTGGCCAGGCACATCCAGTTGTTGGTTAGACGCCTACACTCTATGGCCAGTCACATCAGATACGTTTGGAAGACACACCAGTCACTTGGTCAGCCTAACAAGACCAGTTAGTGGTCAGACACATACAGTTTGTGGCCAGGCATATCCAGTTCTTGGTCAAACTTATATGGTCAGTAGCCAAGTGATATTTTTCGTCTATACTCAGCTATAATTTTAAAAATTGCATGTACAAAATCATACGCAAAGACCAACCGTCTCTGAACCAAGAGGTTTCATTCATCAATTTGCAACCATCATTTCCAAAAGGTCATGTTTAATGTCACGCTAATATACCAGTCGTCTCCGAACCATGAGGCCAATCACGTCCAGAGTACAGAATTATCTATGCTTATTCATCGACAAAAAGGAACCAGTTTCTAAAATATTCACATAAGTATAAAAATGAAACACATTCAAAAAGCAAGCACATTTGGACGAAAATTCAACTTGGTAAAATAACTTTTTTCTCATCAGAATGACTCTGCCCTATCAATCGAATATGATACTACAGTCTTGTCTACGCACACCTAGCGAAAAATATATACATTTTCACGAAAATTCAACTCAGTAGGATGCGATAGGACATAACGACACCAACAGTAATTGGCCCCAACTGTCTTTGTGCCTGGCCACCGAATCGTCGTATCTTGCCACAACTTGATATTTCAACCTCACCAACTGACTTATTTGTCTTTCAAACCTATCTGACGTTCCTAGACAACCAACTGTATGTGAGTGGCCACTGACTGGATGTGCCTGGCCATATATTGGACACGCCTGGTTAATCGTCTGTCATGTAGATATGCCCTGAAAACAAATGTCAAGTCATGCAATGACTTGCTTCGTCTTGTAAGAAGATACAGAAATAAATTATCTCTAATTAATTGCCTTTTTTGTGCTTGTAGAAATTACAGAAGAAATATTTTTTTTTTGTTTGAACCTGAAACTTTTTGTAGTAATTTTGATTAAATTATTATTATTTTTATCGAGGAAGGATTGAAAAACAACGGATATCTATCGAAGCAATCATTATTTTAACAAACGATTTTTTGATGATTTTTGGATTTTTACCCTATTTTTTAGGTTATTAATTACGAATATGTAAGTTGGTGGCCAAGTTGTCACTAGTACTTGACGGATGGTGGATGATTATTTTAAGCAGTTTAAAGGATTTTTCGCCATATTTTATTCAAGTAAAATTTTTACCAAAATTAATTATTTCTGCTTCGAACAAGTATCTAACCAAGAACGGATTTCAGTCTATTTAATAATTATTTTATCAAGCGAATTTTGTCATGATTTTTGGAATTTTTTTTCGACTTGTCTAGCTCAATATTGACAGATATTCAATAAATTTTGGATTCCAAGAAGGCCGTTGTGGAACCATTAAAGATGGTTTTTGAGGTACTGATCACAGTCAAGGAGCGATGAAAACGTTCGAACATGGCCGAATAATGACGATTGACAAGCCACCACAAGAATCCACTACAAAGTCTTTGTCCCGTAAGAATAAAATTGCGCCCGTAGACACTATTTATATCAACTGCAATATAGAAACGCATGTGTGTACATTAACTTCACACATGTTAGTTCACTATTTATTTCATTTTTGATAAAGAACATTTTAAACAAATAGGAAAACAATTTTTTCATATAAAATGACATGAATTATTGCGTGATTGAAAATGAGTCCTGATGTTTTGATTTTGAGAGTGGTTGTGGCTGAGAAAATTTGACGCACATGAGATTTTCCTGAACGTATCCTCCCACGGTGGTTTGCAACTGTCATCCTCAGCAGTTAGGTCAAGGAACAAAACGTATCCGAACCCACGGTTAAGTATTCCACAACGGAAAATTTCTGAGCGCAAACGGGAGTCTAACCCCGGAACATTAAACCACAAGGAGTCTTAAATACTAGGCTTAGCAACCGTGATGAAAATATGGTTCTGCAGAGGACGCAAAAAACATAATTACTTTGCTAGTATTTTTTCTAAATGCAAATAAACTAAAACAAAGTGCTGATAATTTTTTTGATACATTTATTATAATATTGTGTAAAATAACGTATTACATTTTGGTACACTATTAATAATTTCAAATTTATTTCATATTGTACCTTTTAATTCATTCAAGCTATTTTCTATATATAACGTAAGATTATGAATTAATGCAGGTCCAATGACTTCTAATAAAGACATAATAATAGCATAAGATTTCGAAAAATGCGTCCTTTTCATTAGTCGCTAACTTGGGAAAAGTTCCTGTTCAGCTGCCAGTGCATGTAAGAGGAAGTTATTTTGTTTGAATTTTTTGACCTAATCGCATAACAAGCACTAGTCTGAAAGAATTTGTTTTTTATTCTTTCCCGAAATAAGGTCGTAAAATTGCCCAGTCTGCTTGAGTGGTTAAGAGATCGGTTAAAGCTTCACCATGAACTTCAATTGTAATTATAGTTTTTCTGAAATTTTACAGCTCGCTGGTTATCTTCACCGTTGGGATGACGATAGTGAAGACAATTGTAGTGTTTGTCGGCCTCATCATGTTTGCTGCATATTATGACTGCGATCCATTTACAACCAAGGTATGTCAACATTCATTTCTCGAACAAAGACATAAACAAATTGCCTGTAATTAACGAAATGTTTATATAAATTACTTTTGTCTTCCTTGAAAAGTAATTTTTTTACTAAAAAAAAGTTTTTGTCTGTAAGTTTCATAAAACATTACGATCGTAAGATAGCAGTAGAGCCTAATGCCAAAAAAAGAAATATTTTTAAAATTTGTTGTATTAATTTTTTTAAATTCCTTTTTAAAATGTACACTTATTAAAAAGCAAGTCAATCGAGTTATGGTTATCTAGTAAATCAAAAATAATTTTCATTAAGATTAGAAAACATATTTTTGTCTAGCTATTTGTTGATGTCTCAGTGATTTGACGATTCATTATGTACAGTAAAATTCATACATATTTACAAACACTCAAATTAAGTTCGTAATTACCTCTTATTATGAAAAAAAAAATTAATGAGAGCAACAACTTATTAAATTATGATAAAAATATATATTTTTTAATAATTTATTGACAATTGTTGTAGGTAAAACTTCAGAATGTAGGTAAGCTATACTAAAGCACATTTATGCACAGATTATTTCTCCAGGAAAAGTTTGTAAAGTTTTTTTCCGTTTGTTTTTAAGGAAGACATTTCCCAATAGAAAATTTTGAAGCTTTTAATAGCCTAGGTTTGAAGTATTATAATGTTTCATGCATGTCTACGATGGCTTAATGTAAATTTACATATCTGGTGCCTATTTACATCTATCTATATATAGGCTATATAATTAAAAAATTGCACTAAATACCAATTTTCTTTTGTTACATGCATATTTACAAAACAAAATTTCTGACAAAAGTAACCAGTAATTATTTCAACGATATGCTCAGATATCAGAAGAATAAAGAGTTACCAACAGGTCACTTATAAATAAATGTTTCTTAATTAACTCTTATAGTTGCTGTAGAATAAATTCCCAAGCATTTTGTTTGTTTCTGTTGATGTCAGTTGATTATTTTATTTGTTTTCAAAATAAACATTTTTCTTTGAGATATTCAAAATATGACATATAAACAATGAATGACAATTTTTTTTTTAAATTTAAAATAAATAAAATATGAGAAAACGAGAAAAGTTCTCTAACATATTTGACAAAGAGTTACAGTAACACAGATAAAGAGTAACAGTTACAGATATCGTTTATTTTAACCACTGAATGATTTTAACACTGAGACCATTTTCAAAATTATTTGGGTATTATTGTTTCAACTGTAGGTCTACTGCATATAATTTCCTGAATAGTTCTACTTCCTAACTATTTATTAATTAATAAACAAATTAGGATTTTAATTCAAATAAAATCCCTTACACTTGTTTTATTAATAATAATTAAAGGTTTGTGATGTATGAACCTATAATTTTTCATACAAAGGTCACTTTTAAAATTATAAAGCCTGTTTAAAATTTTTATTTTAGTATTTTAATATATACTATACCCTTGTTTAAAGGTATTTAAATAATAATAATAACTTTGTTTAAAAAAGTGACAAATAAATGGCTTCTTAAAACAATTCGAATTAATTATAAGAATACATTAATAACTTTTTTTCCTGTAGTTGTTTAATATCGTAAATTATTTATTGTTTAAAATTATTATTTTTTTTATATTAAAATTTTCAATTAAATATTTTTTTTAATATTATATGATTATAAATAAAGTTTGATTTTCGTTATTACATTAAGATGATAGTTAATTGCTAAATTTAGTGCCAAAAATAATAAATTAGACATTTCATGGAAACATCAAAATTATTACGACACATGCATGCGAAAAACCCTAACATTCAGGTATGAAATTTACACCACCATTCAAAAATTTTCACTATCAATTTATTTGCACAAATATGACCAGTTTAACGAGTCAATTAACAAATTCGTAAGAAAGGCATATGTTTGAAATTTCAAACAGAAATTAAGATTTTCTCTAAACATTAAATAAATGTATACAATTTTCATTTTTAAATATTTTCATTTACTGAAGAGGATACTATATTTATACTGTTTGAAATTTTATTAAATTAAGTTAAACATCAAAAGTTCTTATTTTTTATGAATCATTTTAGTAATGAAATCATTAAGTGAAATGTATTTTATTAATGTAAAAATAGTGAAAGAAATTAGCTCGTTAAACAAAATAAGGCATTATTAAAAAATACTAAGACTTCCATTTATAATTACAGTTTTAACACAAAAATTATAATATTAAAAGTTGTAGACTGCGAAGAAAGTGTGAGAGCAATTATTTTAATGTTTCAATTAAAAATAGCTTTTAAAAGGGCATATAATATTTAAATATCTAATCTCATGTTTTTCATAATAAATTCTTGTGAAAAATCTTACATGATTATGTTTCTTTGTGCCTTAGAATAAAATTTATATATTAAGATTTATTGAACTCCAACAGAAATAAGTGATATCTTCATCGTGAAAACCTTACCACTTTTTTCACAGAATCTATATTTTTTAATTAGGTAAGGTTAGGCTTGCTGCTTATTTTCAATTTAACTTAAGTAACAACGTCATGTTCCTATATTTAAAGGCCATTTATACAAAATTTTACTCTTTATTGCTGTAATTACTTTATTCAAACACAAATTTTTAAAGTATGTCTCGCAAAATTCCTTAGATAATCAGTAGGCCATTTACTATTGTATCTTGATGTTGTTATAATATTGATCATAAGTTTGCAGCAAGTTTCTGTTTTGTGAGCAGTTCAACAAAAAATAAATTTTTTTTAACACGTCATTAATGTTCATTAGGTAGTCCTTCAGAGCACGCCTTTAAAGTGTTAAATGATATGGTTATATTCCAGAAAATCCTAAAAGCCGATCAAATCGTTCCATACTACGTAATGGATACCTCAGCTGATTTACCTGGACTGCCAGGACTTTTTGTAGCTGGAATATTTAGCGCTGCCTTGAGGTAAGTATTTTCAAGCTACAACGTTCCTATACACATTACTAAGGTCCGCACTATTATCAAGGAACATAATTGTTTTTGAAATGTTTAATTTACTCGAAACTATGGTTCTTAAAAAGACGCTTAAGAATTGCGTTGTATGTTAGGACCTAAAATCCAATTATTTTAAATATTAAATAAAAATTATGAATAACTCTGTAACAATAAATACAAATATTTTTTTAGTTGAATAAATTATAATTCATCAATTTTAACATTTTAAATATAAAATGGTTTATTAACAAGTGAAAAATTCATCCGCAAAATTTCTTTAAAGAGGGGTGGTGGGTTTCGGTTATACTCATAGCACCTCCTACATATTTTTCATGATAATTAATGGGTTCCATAATATTTGAAGAATAATGCAAATCGTTCCTGTGATATTCTGAAGGAAATTTACTGTGAAATTCAATTTATAAAGACAAGCAAAGTTTGTGGAATATTACTTAATAATATTCAGTTGAACCTTCACTTCGAATGAAAAAAAAAATTTAAATTTAAATTAATCTTTGAATAAGTTTGCTATTTTATGGTTAGGCACTGTCAAAGTTATTAAATAAATGCATTTCAATTTTTTTATGTTAGAAAAGGGTTGTGACTGGTAAAGTGCGCTGTCAAAATAAAAATAATTACCTACTTAAATTTTACGTTTTCAGTAAAACAAATTAATAAAAATGGAAGGTTTAGTGGTTTGTAATCATAACTTTTTCAACAGTATTGGATAAAGTGAATGGATTTATTCTAAGGAAGCTCTAAATTATTTTAAGTTATGTTATTGCTAGATAAAATGCTTCATTTAGAAAATTCCCTAAAATTAAATAAAAATCTTATTATTTTGCAAAAAAAAAAAAACATTATAATTATTTCAATCACAGCATACAGTATTTCATAAAAAAAAATCAGTTTCCTGAGGAATATCACCTTTGGCACTATCCTTATACCTATTAAAGAATTTAAACACATTAAAATAATAAATGATAAAACTAAAACTTATGTATGAAAATTTTTAAGAAACAAAAAAGTACTTACGGATCCAAATATGAATTAAAAAATGCATGTTTGTAATAAAAATGTAGGTAACATATTTTTATATATTCCAGAAATCTCTTTTTTCAAGAAACACTAATTTGTTTTTTAATTTTTATAGTGGGAACCCAAAATTAAATCTTTTCATAATTCATCAGTGAAACAACACCTCTGAGTTATGTTTGTCTCTAATTCACTATTTTAGTTTTTAAATAAAGTCCTGCTTATGTGAAGTTGAAAATCAAACAGTGACATTTGATTCGTTTCAGTACCATGTCCAGCAACCTAAACTGCCTCTCTGGCACGATTTATGAAGACTTCATTCTACCTTTTATCAGAGGAAACAAAGTATGGGAAGACAGAGCTCATATTATAATGAAGATAATCGTGTTCTTGTTTGGTCTTCTTTGCATAGTAATGGTATTCATCGTGGAGCAAATGGGTGGAGTTTACCAGGTAAGATACAATGTATTCATAAAATAGAACATATATATTGTAATTTTAAGTATACAGCTATTTAGATTGCGTCATTCCCAATTTTTATTTGTAACAGTCATTTTTTGTGAAGTATTTTATCAAAAGGAAATCACAGATGGTACAAAGAAAGCGAAATAGTTTTTCAGAGAGTTTTAATAACCCTGAGAGTGTATAAGACTACTTTCATCTTAAAAAAAACTAAAAGTTCGCCACCAAAATTTATAATTAAAATGTTTCTTTTGCTAAAATGTAAAGTTTTAACGGATATTCAGAAACTCTGCCTAAAAAAAAAACCTGTTTGTAAAAGATAACATCCTAAAATTAACTTTGTTTATAATAAATTTAAAAGTATTTCATACTCACAAGTTGCCCGCAGTATTTAATAATACCTATATGCGTACCATAATACTGTTTCGTTCAAATTATACAATTTGAAACAAACTTAAATTAATTTGAAGTTTTAATCTCGCAATTTCTTTTTCTGTTGGAAAAATATATTTTAGTGTGTGACATGGTGGAATTTACAGATCCAAGAAATATTTAATTTTTACAATACTTTTAAAGGTTTTCAAAAACAAAAAAAAATAATATTATTATTATATTTTATTAAATATTTAAAGTGTCAAGTAGAAAACAGTTCATGCGTTTGAAGGTATAGATGATAATTTTATTTAGAATTGATTATAACTTAACGGTTCTTTAAAAAAACTACGAAAATGCATTAAAATTTACATAATCTTAATTTGTTGTTGTATGCTTAAAATACCCTTTATTGTCTTGACTATAAATCACAGACGAAGAATACAAAAATGAAAATTAAATCATTGTATTATCTTTTCTATTACAAATAAGATATTTTGTAAAATATTTAATGAAAACTTCCTGAAAACCGTAAACTGGCAATTAACGCATAGTTAAAAATAATAACCTTTTTCCTATAGGCACATTTCCTGGCATGTAAACAGCCAGTTCGCATAATCGAAGAGCTTATATCTTACTAAATGACTTAAAATCGCAAAGCAAAAAATGGAACCCCAAGCTTATTACGTGATGCGGCATGCTCCAAACAACACCATGGGTATAAATGATTTTCTTATAAAAGGAGTATAGCAATTAATAAATTTAAAAAACATATATATGGTTTCTGAAATTAAGAAGTCGAGACCTATAATTCTAAGCGTTCTAGCCAGGTGCCAGCCACTTTCAAACTGTTTCCAAAATATGCATTTATACAAACACTACGGCGTAAAAATTTGAAATGTTGTCTATGAATTGTAATTATTGTATTTAACATCTAACTTTTAAACCGATAAAGTTGTGAGTAAAAACAATTTTTATGTAAGGTTTAAACATTACACTGAAATAATCATAAACAAAATAAAAAGTATGTAAATAGAGTTCCGAGCGCTGGTGCCAGTTCGTTGATTGCGGATTGTGACCGTCGTCTTGGATTGTGAAGTCACGGCGGCCATATTGGTGTCAAATTTACTCAAATTTTCTCAAACATTACTCAAATTTCTAGAAATTTCCCTATTTTGAGGGAATATTTCCAATTTTGAGGGTAAATTTGCCGTTCTATAGTAGCCAAGAAATATTTTTCTTCGATACTCATGTACAAAATCATGCGCATAGGCCAAGCGTCTCCGAACGAAGAGGTGCTATTCGCCGATACGCGACCAACATTTTAAAATGTTCATATTCAATTTCAGAGGTATAGACCAAATGTCTCTGAACCAAGAGGCCAATCATGTCATGAGTACAGATCAATGCTTATTTGTTGGCAAAAAGGAAACACATAATAAAAAAAACAATTTGGACTAATAGGAAGCACATTTGGGAGCATAACCAACGATAATGAAGAACATTTGGAATCACGAGAAAAAAGAAGCACAATAAAAAAAGGAAGAACAGCCAACGAAAAAAATTTCGACATAAAGGACACACATTTGGAAGAAAATTCGACAAAAGAAGCACATTCAACGAAAAATACGTACCTACATGCACACGTACATTCAAATAAGTGGGGATACGATATCGTCACCGGGATTCTATCTGGTCTCAGGGATAAAATCTTTTTGCAGAGATACGATATCGTTGCATGGATACGTTCTTGCCACAGGAATACGATGGGTCGCAAGATGCGCTATGATATAATGCCCTCAACAGTATTTGGCCACATGCGTTCATGGCCACTGAATAGACGTGTGTGGTTACCGCCTGGGCGTACCTTGCCATCCACTTGACGTGTTTGCCTTTCCAACCGACTGATGTGCATTGGCATCGACTGGACTTAGCTGGTAGTTCAACCAGCGTTCGGAGCACCATTTGCATACTCCTAGTCTGCTAAGTTAGTTAAACCTTATGATAGATAAACCCTATGATAGATAAACCCTAGATACCATTGATGGTTGTATGAGCAATAAAGTTTTTATTCCGTTCAACCATAACAACTTAAACGTCATGATAAGAGAATTAATAACAAATAAGTCCAATTTTTGACTAAAAAAATAAAATTGTATCCGATTATATTAAAATACTTTGTTATATAAAGTTATTTGGCATAAATTATTATTTTAGCTATTATTTTTAGATCTCTCATTGTGCTGTGTGTGACGGATCAATAGTAGAATGTTTTTTATTAAAACTTGTGTTTCAACAAAATATTATAATAGCTGACTTATATATATATATTAAATAAAAAAATCTTTTTTCCATAGCAACAAAAAAATTAATAATTCTAATAAATACTAAAAATGAAAAATTATAATAACGTAATATATTTATTCACTTCTATGTTCTAATACATTAAAATACAATAATGAAAGGCATTTTATTAAAAACTTCCACATTGAAGCAATGTATATTTTTAAAAGAGGTATTATCACTTTGGATTTTTTTTTATAAAGTTTATCAGTAATTTAAGCTTCCCTTATTGTTGTTTAACCTGCCAAACGTTTTTTTTTTTTACACTTTGCAGAATTTTTAATTACTCCAACATGTGAATAAATATTTGTATTGAAAAAAATTTCTCGTTATAAATTTGTTTCAAAATTAAATTTTGTTTGATTGCGCAGAAACCCACCGAAGTGGTGTTTGCGCGTTTAATTATTGCTCTTTGTTTATCCACCGGTGTGGAGTGTTATAAAAAGAACACCGATGTTTTGTTTATAGCTCTCCGTGAGCCTCAGTGGCGTCACTGTAGGCGTATTCCTTGGGCTGTTCACTCTTGGAATGTTTTTCCCATGGGCCAATTTCAAGGTGAGAAATTATAATTTTTATTACATCACACTAGTAAAAATTAAACAATTCACATATTGCAAAAAATATATATCATTTTATTATTCCAAGCCTTAACTACGCTACAAAAAATAAGTCGATAAATAAAAATAACTAGTTTCTCTAGAAAAAAGAGAAAAATTAATTTTACAAGATGGTAAAGTCCAAGAATAAATAAAGTTTATTACAAAGCATGGAAAAGCAATTGTGATATGTGTGTATATATATATATATATATATATATATATATATATATATATATATATATATATATGTGTGTGTGTGTGTGTGTGTGTTTGTGTGTTTGTGTGTGGATTTTTGTTTCGATGATAACAATTTTTGATTTCTTAACTACTATCATGATAAAGTTGTTGAATTGTCAAATGGGACGTTTTTGACGTCTGCCGTGCCGTGCACCGAACTGCAGCATTGCCCTGTGCGTATGCGCGACAGGGTGCGCTGGCGGGGACAGTCGTGGGACTGCTGTTCATGGGGTGGATGGTGTTCGGCGCCCAGCACACCAACGCCATTGGCATCGACACGTTCCCCTACCTGCCCCTCTCCACGGAGGGCTGCGAGACCAACGCCACGTTCACAACCACTCCCTGGAGCCCCATGTCGTAAGTACACTCGTTCTCTCCATTATTGCATCATGACTTTGTTTAAGAGATAAAACTTTGTAGGCATGGAAACATTAACTGAATATTTATGTGATATGTTTGGCTGTGTTTAATTAACTGTCTCTAGTTCATTTAACCGCATCATACAGCTGCACTGGCCAGGAGCTAAACTTTCTTACTAGAGATAGTCCAGCAGTTACAGATGATTATGTTTGGTCATTATAGTGTTAAATGTCTAAAATATAACAAAATTATTACTTTTAAATACAGTTTGATGTGGGGAATAAATAATTTAATTTCGTAGTGTTTAACGCCTTGCGGTAATGCAAATAGACTTTAAATAACCCGACCAGATGAAACAATTTTTCCAGAACTAAAAAATATAATTTACTCGATTCAATAAAAGCATGCCAGGTGCTGGGCCACAGACCGAAATAACCACAACTTAGGGCGAAGCCTGAGCGATTGAACCTACCAAAAACAGTTAAACTCATTACAAAGAATAGATGAGCTTTTGCTGTAAATAGTGGACAGTAGTAAATACAATTGAACTCAAAAGTAATGATAATATTATAGCCAAATAAAATAAGTAAATAACGACTGCAAGCAAATACCTCTAAACGTTTCAAAATGAGTGAAACCAACAAAACTTTAAAAAAAAATCATGAAACAAACATATTCTAATGTAAAAGTCTTGGCTTAACCAGACAAAACAATAATGTGTCTATGATTTCTACAACTCAACATCACAAGTTACATTTAAGGTACACAAGTATGTATTTAAAGTCCTGGATTTTATGTATGGGATATACAAAAATATATTTTGCATAATCGTGTGTACAAATTTATTAAACTTCAAATATTAAATATTGTTTTATAAGAGGAGGAATTTACTTTTTCTATGACAAATAACGTAGACTAAAATGCTGATGGAATATGGATAATGATTAAACTTGTTTTTTTTTTCTCGAGAAAAATATGGTTCGTTTTGCCTTTGCTATTGCAAAACACCAAATTTTCGGAACTTGACTTACTTAATTAAATAACCCTCAAAAATAAATAGTACAGGTTTGTGCTTAACACCAGATACTAGTCGAAAAAGTGGTAACTCAGTCATTACTAAAGTGGTATTTTAGCTTACTGCCCACTTCACTCTTAGAGTGGATATTAACGTTACCACCCCGAGCTGATTGTGTTGCTGACAGGACGCCTCACCCACGTTACGAAGACTCGCAGTCCGAGGAGGTGTTCTTGCTGTACCGGGTGTCGTACATGCTGTACAGCGTGGTGGGCACACTGGTGGTGTTGGTGGTGGGCATGGTGGTCAGCTGGGCCACCGGCTTCACGGACACGCGCCACCTTGACCCGCGCCTCATCGTGCCCATCATGAAGCGCTTCGCCGGTCCGCCCGTACGCCCGCACGAGAAGCAGAAGCTATACGCAGGCCCCGTATGAAGATCTCTACCTCTCCTCCAGCCGTCACTTTACACCTCCCTGTCGTGCCACATAATCATGAGGTTTGGCCTGCGGTTTATCTTGTATTTCATATAAAGCAGCTTGCACAGCAAGTGTACCCGCAAGAGAAGCAGAAGATCTACGCTGGCCCCGAATAAACATCACTACCTCTCCTCCCGCCGTCACTTTACACCTCCCAATAATGCCACATAATGATGAGGTTTGGCCTGCGGTACATCTTGTATTTCATATAAAGCAGCTTGCACAACAAGTGTACCCGCAAGAGAAGCAGAAGCTCTACGCTGGCCCCGTATGGATATCCCTACCTCTCCTCCAGCCGTCACTTTACACCTCCCTATCGTGCCACATAATCATGAGTTTTGGCCTGCGGTACATACTGTCTTTCATATAAAGCTGTTTGCACAACAAGTGTACCCGCAAGAGAAGCAGAAGATCTACGGTGGCCACGTATAAAAATCACTACCTCTCCCCCAGCCGTCACTTTACAACTCCCTATAATGTCACATATTCATAGGGTTGGGCCTGCCGTACACTCTCTTTCATATAATGCTGCTTGCACATCAAGTGGACCAGCAAGAGAAGCAGAAGATCAACGCCAGCCCTATTTGATGTTTGATGCTCAACCTCCTCCCTTCATTCTCCGCAAGAAAACAATTATTAACTTACCTTTCGCTTGTCACGTTAGCTGACTATATTTTTACCCAGTCTTTTGGATTTTATCTGAGACTAAAATATAGTTTCAATTCGCAAAGAGTAAAATAAATAAAATTTTTTTAACTTATTTTTTGTATTCGTTTTATCTTAACTGCGGAGATACCGAAAATGTATGTTACAAACCTTATTATATGTTTAAATATTATTGCCATGTGAGTTCCAGCTAGTTTGCTGCTGTACTTATATCAACAGAAACGGGCACCAACGACAAATTAATTTTGATTTCAAAATATCTTCCGCAGTCCAACAAATACGTGTAAAAGATATTTACGATCAATATCTTATGTGCCTAGAACAGATAAGGTTTTTAATTAACACTTATTAATGCCACATAATTGTACAGAAAAGCTGTGACGACTCATTAGATGTGACCAATTTCCCCTTCCATCCTGTATTTTTACATTACTCTTTATAGTACTTAGGTAAATAAGTGTTTTCTTGGTGTCAGTGGAGTGGTGACCAAATGAAATTTGGAGATTTATCTCGACTGACTTGCATTTAATGCGAAATCTCTGAGTGGTTGTTCAACTGGAATATGGTTTAGAGACAGAATTTTCGTAAGAAAAGTATGAGATTTTATATTTTGTATTACGCAGTTTCATACCTGCAGTGCGATTAAAGATTAAATTTTTATGTTTGGATAAAAAATCCTAAAGAACAACTGGGAAATGAACTAGAAATGTGAAGTGTAAAGGTTTTGCTACATTTTTCATTTTGAAGCATTAATAGAATATTAATTAAGCATTTATAAAAAGAATAATTCATGTAAGTAATACTTTTAGTTTCCTTCGTTTATAATATTATGATTTTTTCTAATCTTTTCGGCAGTCGTGCCTTATATCATAGTGGAAATTCTTTTTACTGTATTTTAAGTCTAGTCATAGGTTTATCTACATTTACATTCACAGAGAGATAGAGAGAGACAGAGCGAGCGAGAAAGAGTTAAGGATAGCTAAACAGATAATATAATTTTTGTGCATATAGTTTTCAGAACTATTTCATTTTATTCAAATTTGTAATATAAAACAATGCTTTGCTTGACCTATAAGAGTGAATTGAAACTCTTGAGCTGGGCAGCTATAATGTGTTACAAGGTGCAGTGTTCCATGAAGATGTTTTAAACTGTAAATAAGCTTAATAAAATTTTCGGTATTTGTAAGGACTATAATTATTTTGAGATAAAATAATTTAATTCAAATTTGGGTAACAGTATTTCATGTTATTGTAGTTCTATTCATACATTTATTATAAAACAATTTTTTTTTTCGAAAATAGTTATTCATTACTTTGTTCTTCTTAAGTGAAACAAATAGTTAAGTATGACATAACAAATTAAACTGGTTATAGAATGTTTTTTAATTACTTTTAACAATTTTTTTGTGAATTTATTGTTACTGGAATACTTTAAAATACACATTATTTTATATGTGGAAATTTTAAGCTTTACTAAAGACAAATTTATTACCAAACATTTTTTATTTTTTTAAAATAAAATTATGTAAATTCTTTTAATGGCAAAATGTTATTTTTTAAATATGGATAACGTTTTTAAAAATGAAACATACAATTTTTAATGTTATAATTCAAATAAAACCTTAAGTTAAAAAATAACCCTAACATGTTTATTTGATGTTATCTTTAAAAGATTTGTGCAATGGGAGTGCATGACTTGATGTAAGTTTTTGGACATACGCCATTGCTAAGAACTTTTTCTGTTGAAGAAAAACTAATAAATAAAATAAATAAATAAAAATACTCAAAAAAAGACAAAAAACACACACCTGTGTTTCCGTACCATGTGCGTCTCTGCCTGAGGACGGGAGCAGATAGCAGTTCCCGAAACGTCGCTTGTTTCTGTTTAGGTAAAACTATTGTATTTGTTTGTCTTTTCGTTTTGTCATGTTTTTTGTCTCGCTTCAACTGTTGTGCTGAATTATTTTGGGTTTCAATATTTTTGTGTTGTCATCATTTGTGGGGATTTTTTCGTTCTCTTAGTACATTTTTCTTTGTTTTTCTTTGTTTGCTGACCATATTCCTGTTTCGGAATATTTTGTGGTGTTCATATCCTTGTTAACAACAGCAATTGTTTGCTTAGTTTTGTGTGTTTTTTGTCTTTTTTTGAGTATTTTTATTTATTTATTTTATTTATTAGTTTTTCTTCAACAGAAAAAGTTCTTAGCAATGGCGTATGTCCAAAAACTTACATCAAGTCATGTTTATTTGATTATATTGATTTTTTCCGAGCATTAGGGTACATAGTAAAAAAATATTTACTTGTCACTTAAGTGTTCTGCTTCAAATAAAGTTCTAATTTTAAAATAAACTTCATTAATTGTGCATAGAAACACAAACAAAAATATTTACACAAATTAAAGAACTTACCTTAAGTGATTATAACGAAAAATCATAGCAGTTAACGTTTCATTATTTTACTACGCTAATTGTCAAATATTTTATAAATACCATTAACCCGCAAGCATTAGGATCTACATTACGACATTGCAAATTTATTGAGAATAATTTTGAAAGTCTTTGAAATATTTTTTTGGCCAGTTTTCCTTATGTAATTACTTAATTAAAGAATTTTTTTATGAATACGTACGGAGATAGTACAAATTTAAGTAAATAAAATTTAAGAAAATATTGCAGGGACTTAAAATATTCCGTACATCTATTGCGTTAGTTCAACTTTGTTTAAATTGCCTTAGAATGTGGTTTAATGTAAAATATTTTTACAGGAGAGTTTCTGTTAAGTGAAATTTGTGAAAAAAGAAATCCATTGTTACAGTTAACAATATGATAGTATCTTAAATAATTCATTAGTGAAGTATAAGTAAAAAATAAAAAATATATATTTACTTTTATGAAACTAAATAAATAACATACTGATAAGTATTATAAATTACAAGAGCCGTATTTAAATGTCGGTCCTGCTACAAGGTTCTGTGTGTAGTGATGGTGGCGATGTCAGCCATCTGGGATTATGACGTCAAGGCTGCCATATTAATTAAACCCTTCACCTTGACCCCGGCCACCATCTTGGAGCCACCATTTTGAGCAGCCAAATTTTTTCCATAATTCTGTTTTCCTCCATATTGGATTCTAGAAATTCATTCAATTTTTTATTGTGATGGCATTATTGCAAATTTCTTTACGGGCGCCATCTTGAAAATCTATAAATATTAAGCTATAAATGAGGGAACAACTTTAAAATTAAAAAATATATATATATATATTCAAAATGTTAATAACAATTTGACATTTAGGAATTATGATATGTCTGCCAATTTGAAAAATCCATACTAATCAGAAAATTTCTGAAAAACTTTAATTTAAAAAAAAATTGTTCGAAAATGAAAAAAAAAATCGTTATTTTATAACCGTGATCCGCTTTATAAGTCTGTCGTGATTATTTAGCTTGAAATTCAGAAAAAGAAATTATTTAATAGAAAAAATCTTCAAATACAATTTTAATAAAATTTTAGTTAAACGAGCTTACATTATGGAACTCGGAGTCCTTGGTTCGAGCCCAATGAGGACAAAATAAAAATGGCGACAGATCGTTCCTTTACGGATGCAACCGATAGACTAACCTCCCACCACATATGCCAAAGAATATATTGCGTCAGGCAGTATGATGTTACGTCCGCCATCTGGCTTTCGTCTACTTGATTCCACCATCTATGGTTTGACATATTGTTTTCACCTGCTAGAGGGCGCTACCGCCATGTTAGTATAATTTCTACCCGGTTGAGTGCAGTAATTATTAAATACCTTGATTTCCGCCATCTTGAAGGCGTCTTCGAGGAGAAAATTCTAAAAATCAAACAAATAATAATTCGATCGATTCGTGTAGGTTCGATACTTGATCGATGCAAAACATACTTATTTTTCAGCTATAAACTCTTACTTTACAAAACATGGTCAAAATAGTAAAAGAGGCTTAAATTGTGTATATACCATCCAATAAACCGATGATGATATATTGATCGTAATATAGGAATTCACCATATTTGAATGGAAAAAAATATTATTCAAAATTATTTCATTAATGTACTAATTATTAACTATATATTTATGTCCTCGGTTCAATTCTTATTGTATGCCAAAAAGTTTTTAGTTAAAAACACCATTAAACTATCAAGGTCAAAAAAATTCAAAGCAGTTATGAGGACTGCCGACAGGAGTGAAAACTTAAAACTATGTACAAACTTTTGTTATTATTGTATATCCAAATAAATGGTTTGATCTTAAATTAAAACTTGTTAATCAAAGTAACTATTATTAGTAGTAATAATAGAATTAATAAAATACTATTATAATTTCAAATAAGAAATAATAACTTTGTAAAATATAATTGTGTAACATAATAAAACATTTTTCGATAGTCAGATTTTTCGCAATTTTTACGAAAAAATATCACACAACAGATTTTTTTCATCACGTTAGTAAAATAACTCCTAAATTACTATAAAATACGCATATGCATAGTAGCTAATTTTAGACATTAAAAAATAAATATTTATGTTGTTAATTATTAGGTTATATTGCTACAAAGACTCCGTTTTCTTCGGTATTCAAACAATATATCTATATGAGAATACTCATATATTTTTTACTCACTTTTTACTCCACAGTAATTGTAAACTTAAGATTTAAAATAAAAATGTAACAAAAACACAATTTTAACAATAATATAACTTATAAAGTGTTAGTGTTAACACATCACGTGACCATGTCAATGACGACTTACATGAATTAACTCCCTATCCAAACCTTCCTATAGAAGTTTTAACTTCAAAAATTATCATGCAATTTCTACATGTACAAAAAACCAACAAATTAAAAGTTTTGATCGTTCTCTACAGTCTTCTTAAAAGGATTATCGAGACCTTCACATGCTTTGACATGCGTTTACAGGACAGATCTGCATGACAGTCGATTAACCAGGCACATTCAGATGTTGGCTAGACACCTCCAGTCAGTGTTTAGGCATGAAATTAGCGGCAAGATACATTCAGTGTGTTTTTTTTCCTAACCTAAGTTAAAACTAAGTGTGTAAGGGAAGGGTCTAGGTAGGGAAGACTCTAAGTGCGTCTCAGGGCAAGCCCTATACGCTCTAAACATGCGGGTTTTTAACCATGCAGAAAAGGTCACGTGAATCGTGTGCTAGGAGGGGATTGGCCAGCCATGACAGACGTTTTCGCCATGACTAACTTCCCTCACTCTTAATTCTAGACTAAAACTAGATAAGTTGGGCCCAGGTAAAACCTCCATAGACAGAGGGAAAACCCTGGGCACATACATGCGGGATGCAAAGGTAATGCATTATTACAAGCAGGTGGATTACAGGAATAGAAGGATGGTCCTGGAAGAAGAGTGGGGCGTGGTAGAAGTTCTACTATGCAAGGGGTGGGGCACTTGGACTGTTAGTCCGCATTGGTTTGGTCAGGTCTGATCTTTTGGGGGCGGCTTATGCCATTTCCTGTCGTGCTGCCAGTTAGTACTCATTGTGGCTGTGTGATATGATCGTGTAAGTGGGGCGGTCGCGAACTGTGGCGTCGGACTAGACTCCAGAGTGGTGACAGAGCTTCAGGTCGACCTGTCGCCAGTAAAAGGCTGTCGGTCAGTTAGAGAAATTGCCACCATCGGTCATTGAAAAGTCCTAGCTGCAGTACTACGCTGTGTGAGCTGCGGTCGCGAGCAGGACATCGAGCCAGACTCCAGAATGGTGACATAGCTTCAGGTCGACCTGTTGCCAGCAAAAGGCAGTCGGTCAGTTAGAGAAATTGCCACCTTCTGTCATTGTAAGACTCTAGACTAGCATCTACGCTGTTTATCTTCAAAGGATAATTTATTTATTCCATTAGGGCCCCGCTGGGCCAAAGCACGACTATTTGAATCGCCTGATAGTTTGTGTTGTGCAGTGTGTAGTGGGATGATGTGTGCTTATATATAATTGGGGCCATATATTTACTTAACTTAACATTAATAACTTAATATACGTGAGCTGTCAGCTTGTGTGCGTGCACTCCGCGCGCGTGTTCTCACACTCGGAGCAGGGGGAGGGGGCGCGCTCTGATTGGCCCGCGAGCTGCCGACCAATCAGAGAGCAGTCCCGCTACGTCCGCGTCTACGGCGGGCGGTGTGACAGGATAGATTTTGGGCGTTTATATTTCTCAATAATGTCTGGGTCATAATTTCCTAATGTAGAAATATGTGGATTTAAACTATTTGCGCATTTATCGTAAAAAGTTTGTGTAGTTCTGATGTAGAAGTCTTGTAAGGTTTCCGACTTCGTTTCACGATGCAAGGCTGCTACATCACAATACACTGGGGCGTCTGTAACTGCCCGAATACATTTGTTTTGTACTCGTAGATTTATTAAGTGTTATTTCGCAGCAGTTGCCCATACCGGGGCTGCATACGTAATTATAGGGCGAATGAGTGCTTTGTAGAGCAGCAGACCATTTTTTACTGTGCCTCCACATCGCCTACTCATAACTGGATATAGTGAGCTCATTCTAGCATGGGCTTGAGCCCGCTTGGCGTCAATATGATGGTGCCAGAGCAGTTTCCTGTCCATGTGTACGCCTGGGTATTTTACTACGTCCTTGTTAGGGATTTGTTTGTTGAACAAATGTATTGGTGGCCTGCGTTCTACAGGCGGAAGGTTTTTGCGGGTAAACACAATAGCCTCTGACCTAGCTGTGTTTACTTTTATTCGCCAGAATGTGCACCATTGCTGCTACACAGCTATGCATCCTGGAGTCTGGTCGTGGCCAAATGGAGGTTATGTGATCTACTGTAGAGTATAGTATCATCTGCATAGCAACCTATCTTTACTAGGTGGTGTTCAGGGCGTGGTAAGTCGTATGTATATATGTTGAATAGGACAGGGCCAAGAATTCTGCCTTGTGGTACGCCAGCTCTTCTTTGTTTAATTCAGACAGAGCTCCTTCAGTTGACACACTGAAGGTTCTGTCTGCGAGGAAGGACGCGACTAGCTTAATACAGCAGTCGGGGAAATTAGCTTGAAATAATTTGTAGATCAGCCCTGCATGAAATACCCTGTCTAAGGCTTTTTCTACATCTAAAAACGTTGCAACTACATAATCTTGAGCGTTAAATGCGCTAGTGATCTCTTCTGTGAGACAAACTAATTGATGTACTGTCGAGTGGATACTTCGGAATCCGAATTGCTCGTCCGGCAGTAAGTTGGGATCGTGTATGTGTTTGTTAAGCCTGGATAGTAGGATATTTTCCGCGACTTTCGACACAGTGCTTAGTAGGCTTACTGGCCTGTAATTCTGAGGCAGTGTTTTGTCTTTCCCTGGCTTGTGGAGAACAATTACTTGTGCTTGTTTCCACTGGGTAGGGAAAATATGTAGTCTGAGAATTGCGTTTATGCATTCAGCTAAATATTCTAGTGCTTCGTCGGGGAGCTGTTTTAGGACAACTGCCTGGATGCGGTCGTTGCCTGGTGCTTTACGCGGCTTCATTTGCTTGATAGCTCGCTTAATTTCCTGGGCCTGTGTTAATAGGGGCTCGGAGACTGTAGGCTGGAGCAGTTTAGCGCGTAGTTCACGGTAGATCTGCGCTGTGAAAGGCCTATCGCAGGGCTCCATGTTGGGCTGGAAGGCGTTTTCTAAGACATTAGCGAAAGCTTGTGCCTTGTCTTGGGGCTGAAAAACTATGCCGTTGTTTGTTTGAAGGGGAGGGATTTTATCCGTTTTATTTAAGAGTCGCTTCGTCATGGCCCAGGCACTCCCGTCCTGGATCTTGAGTTGCGAAATCTTTGTTTCCCATTGGATGCTGCGCCAGAGGGAAATTTCGTCGGAAATGACTATTTGGATTTCATTTATCCGGCGATTTGTGGCTTGTGTGCGCCGCCGTGTGTATTCACGGCGTAATCTGTTTTTGTGCGATATAATATCGCTGATGTAAGCTGGCAGCTCGTCATGTTCTAACTTAACTTCCTTTTCTGGGATGCACGCGTCTATACCGGCCTGGATTTTCACTGTGAACTCAGTTATCGCAGTTTCAAGATTAATACTATTTTCTATAGTGAGTTCGGCCACATCCTGAAGGTTTGTGGTCAAGTAATTTTTAAACCCGCGCCAATCCGCGTTTTTATAATCTCTATACTTCCGTGGCGGGTTTGAGTCTGTGTTAGCGTCATCGAAAATTAGGTGAACAGGGAAATGATCTGAGGAAAGGGCGCGGAAAACCTCGAGCTCGAATCCCGTGTTGACACGCTTGTTTATGGCGATATCTAGAATATCTGGCAAGCAGTTAATGCTATTTGGGTCGTGAGTGGGCTCTGAGGGAGCATGCACGTGGTAGTTTTTATTGTGTCGGTTGGCAAACAGCAGCCTACCATTTGCTGTGGTGCGTCTGCAGTTCCACTGTGTATATTTGGCATTTATATCGCCTACTGCCAAGAAGCTCGGGGCTGTTCCGTACATGGCGTTGAGATCGTCCTGGCAGAGGGACCTACCGGGTGGGGCTTACATAGAAATGATTTTAAGTTGTTGTTGGTTTATTGAGAAATTAATTCCAACAGATTCAAGGTTATGAAAGTCGAGGAGTTGGCATACTGAGTGATTAATACTGTTATGAACAGCTAGGGCTTCCCTACCACCTCTGTTGTTTCTATCGCGCCTATATATTACGAAATTAAGTATCGTTAGGCGATCTATCGGTTGTAAGTGTGTCTCGTTTATAGCCGCGATTTTAATTTTCTATTTTTCCAGGTGATTTATAAACTCCGGTAATTTATTTTTAATTCCGCGTGCATTCCAGAAAAGAAGGGAGTGGACCTTAATACTATTGGTCGAGGTTGTTAAGCAACTCGGGACCGGATTAGTTGCTACCATTGAGTATGGTATTCAATCCCTGAACAAAGCCCAGCGTAGCTTGGACTTTTTTGGGTAGGTCAAATCTAGGGTCGCACCATACCGCGAGGAGTTCGCATAGAGGGCCGATGGATGCTGCCAACTTCGAGTCAGTCATGAGTGTGTGGTTGCTTTCCAGGAATTTTCTGGAAAACAGTCGGCTCTGCGGGGCTTTGTGCTGTGGGTGCGGGCGGGGCAGTTGGCGGCATCGGCATTGCATCAACTACCATCGTCTCCACGACTGGAGCTGCAGTTACCTGGCGCGGCGCTACAATAGGCGCTGGCATGCGGGCAGCTGGTGTTGTGGCAGCTTTGCTTGCCAGCAGCTTGTCCTGGGCTGGCTGCTGGGAGTGCTGCTGGGGTTTGCCCTGGCTATTTTTGTGGCCAGTCCAATTCTTTTTCGGCTGCCTCTGGTTGCGGGGGCGCGGGTTGTTAGCCAGCGCCGGGAAATTCAAATCATCCCGGTAGCTGGGTTCGCAGTGTTGTTGGAGGGGCGCGTAGCGGTTTTGGAACGCCTGAGGCATGTACTGGCCCAGGTTGTTCTGGTGTGCCCACTGGTCCCAGTGGTCGGGCCTAGGTGGGCCCTGGTGGCCTGAAGGGCCGGCCTGCTGGGGCGCGGGCTGCTCAGCTGCGCGCTGATTGGCGCGCATGTCGCGGGGAGATTGTTGCTCGCGTTCCTTGCGAGCCCGGGGCGGTAAGTGACGGCGGGTCTCACGCTTGTATTCGCGGCAGCCGCGGTAATTCGCGCAGTGGGGCTCGCCGCAGTGTGCGCACTTCTTCTCGCCGGTGTCTTTACCGGCGTGGGGGCAGTTAATTGCGCTGTGGTCGCCGCTGCACCACCTACACACTACGTGTTGAAGCAGTTGCTCCGTTTTTCGGCACTGTACAGCATTCCTTCCCCTCCCTTCCCCTCCCCCTCTCTCCCACGCCGCTTCACCAACGCTCCCTGTCGGAGTGTTTTCAAGGCCTT
The DNA here is from genome assembly GCF_032445375.1 of Bacillus rossius redtenbacheri. Taxonomy (NCBI): domain Eukaryota; kingdom Metazoa; phylum Arthropoda; class Insecta; order Phasmatodea; family Bacillidae; genus Bacillus; species Bacillus rossius. The sequence continues at coordinate 14,152,446 of NC_086335.1, forward strand.
TATATTGTCCGGCCCCTAGCGTATTCCTTGCAGTCGTTCGGTCTCTGGACTCGAAGGCTGTCACTACGGCAGTGGCTCTGCGTTCCAGTATGTACTCGGCTGTGAAACTTAACGTCTGTATTTAGTATTGTTCTTGCTTGCGCGTTGTGGCCGCGCCTTCATTATTTATTGCTGCCCACTTAAATGTAACTGCCACCTATGTTTGGACCCTTCAAGTCATTTGATTTGGGTTTCTTTTGCTCACGCCGTGTACTGTCCGTAGCATGTTGTAACATTTCTGCTGTTGTATATGGGCATGCCACGATGGCATTGGACACTTCTTGTCAAGCCACATTATAAGTTTTTTTGATTCTGCCTTCAGTTTTTCGCCTAGTGACCCATATTACTTGTTCTGCTTCAGCGCATTGCCACCACGCCCGCTTTACTCTTGCTTACTTTGTTTTATTTATGTGAATGATTGTATGTATTTCGCGTCCCGCGGGAGCGCATTCAGCCCTAATGCGAGTCATAAGCTGCTTTATAAACTGTAAAATTTATTAACTGTTATAACTTATATCACTTGCACAAATACATTTCTATTTTTGGTATTTTATATTTTGTTTTGCACCAGCTTCCCACTGTCGTTGGGTTTTAATGAAACCCCCCACCCCTGCCTTTGTCTAAGTCAGTTGTAGTCGATTGGACTTGTCTCCAATTGGCTTCAGTGTCACCAGGTATGTCCAGTCAGTGGCCAATCACATCCAGTTGGTGACAGTCACATTCATATGACGTCTAGACACCTCCAGTCAGTAGTTATTCATATCAGCCGGTTGTCCGGGTTTGTCCAGTCAGCGACAATACACCTCCAGGTGTACGCTAGACATGTCCAGTTAATGTTAAGCACTTCCAGTTTGTGGTCAGGCTAACACGATCAGTTGGTCACCAGGCACAGCCAGTCGGTGGTCAGGCACTTAAAGTTTTCTGCTAGACATATCTAATTGTGGGATAGACACCTCCATTCAGTGGCCAGACACGCCGGTGACCAGCGATGTCTTGGTGTGAGGTATTCATGTCAAGTTGGTGACCATGCAATAAGTTGATTGGTCAGACACCCACGGACTGTCAGTGGGAAAGAACATCACTTCCAGTAAGTGGCAATGTTCACCTAGTCGGAGGCCAGACACGTCTATTCAGTGGTCAGGAACGCATGTCCAGTAGGTGGCCAGCCACATTCAGTTGGTAGCCAGGCGCAGCCAACAGGTGGTCATACACATCTAGTCAGAAGCCAAGAGGTAATTTTTCGTCGATACTCAGCGAACATTTTAAATTGTATATGTAAAAAAATGCGCATAAACCTAGTATCTCTGAACTAAGAGGTATTTTTCGTCGATACGTGACAAACATTTTAAACAGGTCATGTTCAAGGTCATGCGTATATACCATTCTGTCTCCAAACCACGGGGCCAATCATGACCTTAGCACATATTCATCGATGGTCATTCGACATCAAAAAGAATGCACATTCAAAAAAATCCCACCACATTAAAAAAGAAAGAACATTTAACGAAAAGTACACATATTTGTAAGAAAATTTAACTTATTAGGATACAGTTTTATCACAAATATATGATCTCATACCTGGATGCAATCTCATCACAGGGATACGATCAAATCAAACAGATAATGTCATGTCGCAAGTGATTCACTCTCATCGTAGGAATATAATCTCATCGTAAGGATACGAACTCATTGCAGGGAAGTAGTGTATAATAGTTCCTCCGAGGACTGGATTCTGGCTGTGAATTCGGATGGGGTCAATAACCGATTGTTCGGATGTAACGGCGGTCATCTTGGATTACTTTGACATTGACCTTGTCTATGGCATCTGTGATCAACCATTTTGTTTTCTATAACTTTCCGCCATCTAGGAAACGAATACTTCACTCCCCAATGTTGCAATTTTCACTACAGCTACCATCTTGAAAATCCGTAATTTTTTTACAAGTTATTCGGGAATAAATTTAAAATTTATAAATAATTAATCAAAATTTAAATAAATGTTTAAAACACCACTGCAATTTTCGTTAATGCAGCCATATTAAAAATCCATTTTTTATGCTAGAAATTCTGAAAAATTTTTAAATTTATAGAAAGATAATAAAATTGTATAGAAGAAACTTCTCCATGGAGGATTATTATGTCATCGTCACCATCTTGAGAATCCGTAATTATTATCAGATTTTAATGGGAAAATATTTAAAATTTATAAAAAATAGTACCAAATTTTAAGCAATTAAAAAAAACCAACTGACATTAGGTATGGAATCGCCGGTTCAAAAACAGAAAACGCAAAAATTAAAAATAAAAAAAATTCGGCAGATCCTTCCTCCATGGAAGCCGCCGGCAGACTGACAACCCACCACTAATGCCAAGGTATATATATATATATATATATATATATATATATACAGCCAGCAAGTATAACATCATATCCGCCTTTTTTCCGTCTTCTGGAGACCACCATCGTCTTAATCTGTTAGAGTGCACTGCCAACATGTTAGTTTAATTTTTACCCACTAGAATGCAGGAATCATTTATTATTTTAGTGGCACCTGCCATCTTAAAATTTTGGCACCATTTTGGATATTAATAATTATTAAGCTAGTAAATCAAGAAAAATTTAAAAATTCATTTAAAAATCAGCAATTAATATACTGATAGATTTAATCGATACCTGACCTTGGTTAGATTCCCGTGTGATGCATAAAATGTAATTTAATTTAAAAAATAATTTAAATAAAATAGTATAAAGTCTTAAAAGAAGCTTAAATTACTCTACTACCAGCCTCTAGTAAGCCATTGATGTCATATTAACAGCCATCATAAAAATTCAAATTAATTAATGTGGAAAATCTGAAGTAATTCCAAAATTAAATCGATCGATTCCTGTACTAGGTCCGATACTTGATAGATGCAAAAAATTAACTTTATGTAATAAAAACTCTCATTCATTAAAAATGGTGAAAATTCCTAAAACCAGTTTTGTTTCTTACTTAACCTGCCAGTAGTAAGTCAAAATGACCGCTTTTATTAAAAATTTTATTTTTAGCTATAAATTCGGGAAAAGTTGTAATGTTCATAAAAAAATTACTTACTTAAATAATGATAGACCCTAAAGTTTTCCGTCTTTGGTTTGATTATAGGCCAGTAATAAGGCAAAATAAAGCTTAAAAAACAATTTAAAATTCTGTTTCCCATGGAGCTCTTTAATCTACGAAAATCAACACTAGGCAAGATACCTGCCCGACTATATTAATACGTTGTCACGCTGCCTAACATGAAAGTCTAATTTCTCGATATTTAGAACATATTCCAAACAGTTAATGCACAATTCTATACGAATAGACCAACCGTTTTCGTACCACGATACCAGGTCAAGAACAATGTTAGATGTATAGACCAGTAGTCACCGAAACACAAGATCTTCTTCGTCGATAGCAAATATAACATATTTGAAGGAGTTAAGATATGTTCTCTTAACTGTCAGACACAAAGTATCGATTAAACCAGTTACAAGTATTTTGAACACTGGAACATATTTTACGCTTATAAAAGGACCCAGGATCCCTGAAAAATTGGTTTATCAAGAACACGAGGTTTTAAACCAGTAAATATTCAGATCTACTACAGATATGACTTCGCAATATTTAACGAAAAGACAACATTCAACAAAATAACCCACTGCAAACACTGGACGCACAGACCACACAGTACACGCAACTAACATAGAGTACACACATGCAATGGGCCCACAGTACACAAAGGACATGCAATGGACCCATAGTAAATACACTGGACACACAATAAACACACAGGAACTCAAAATTAACGAAAAGTACTCATATTTGGAAGCACAATCGGAAACACAATAAAAGACAATGAAGGACTATAAACGAAAAGGATGCACAATTGGAAACACTATCATGAAAAAGGAAGCACAATCAACGAAATGACGCTCATTTGGAAGCACAATCAACGAAAAGGAAGCACATTTGGAAGCACATCAACAAAACGGAAGCATAAACGGATGCACAATCAACGAAAAAGAAGCACAATCAAAAAAAAGGAAGCACAATTGTAGGCAAAATAAATGAAAAGAGGGAACAATCAAAGAAAATGAGGCACAATAAAAAAAAATTGGTTGTCTGTAAAGTCGGTTTACGGACAATAGTTTAACAAGACATCATAACAAAACATTAATGAAATGATTGCACACTTTTATGAATAAAATTGAATCATTTTTATTGAATAATTACTATTTTGGATGGATACAAAGAAGGAGTGAAATTGAATCTACAATTTAATTGATAAATTTAATTTTATTTGCACTCATAAATTCAAATATGTTTATTACTTTAACGAAGATATTATTTTAACTATAAAATGTTATATGTTTGCTATTTTACTTAAAGATCGTCGAGAATATTTTACGCTTTTTCGCAATAACACATTTAACGACGAAGTTTGTTCGTCATAAAATTAAATGTAGAATTTAATAAAAATGCCCTTGTAGGTAATAGAATAGGTATTAGTAAGTTTAAGAAAGAATTTCGGCTTTAATCTTCATCCCAGACGCTCGTGGTGCGCTGGGACCGAGATTAAAATTCGTCGAGAATATTTTACGTTTTTATGTCTTCCAGTGCTCAAAATGATATGCAATTGTGGCCCCGGGCATGAAATTTTATTTATAATTCATTAATAATAACGCCCCTCGCGATAAACAAAGCAAAATATGTATTAACGAGTGCCTGGTTGTCGCGGAAGCGGATAGATTGCGCGATTCGATCGGTTCGCGTCCGTCACCGTAGATGTCAGCACCGTAGGGGAATAATATTATTTCGTTTTTTATAATACGTTTTTATAACAAATACGCATCCCAAATACACCAAACTTATTTATAATGTGTTACAATATTTTTTAAAACATTGTGCAAAAGATCCTGTGTGTAATTTGAATTATTATGTGTAACTGTAAAACACCATTGTTCGTACAAAAAAATATTTGAAAATTCAACATTACTTTTAAATAACCGTACCGATTGTTCTGAAAATCGGTGGACGATCGTTAAATTACATAATGTTAATAATTCAAACAACGAAAACATGATTGAAAAGTCAAATCGATGGTTGTTTCAATCGAGTTGAAGAGAGATGTGCGCAAGTGTACAATGAGCGTAAAGGGACACATTGTAGTGGGACAATGTGCGTTATGGGACACTTTTTCGTGCGTGCAGCCGGCGTTCATAGAATTTATTAGACTTTGTCACGTCAAAAAAGGCACATTTGGAAGCACAATAATAAAAGGAAGATTTATTACAAAAACTAAGTAGGTATTTGTTAGAATACAGATTACAAGAAATAAAACAATAAATTTATGAAATTTTATTTATTTACTTATTTCATAATATTAAACACATATAACATAAACAAGTGATTATTGTATGTAGCCCGTCTCTTTCAATTCTTTAAGTGTGGAGGCTACTTAGTCGATGTGTGAGTAGTTCCCTCTACGAACCGATGCCACCAATATTCTTGGGCGACCAACGAGTATGTTAGAATCGTCTCATGATATTTAATCAATTTCATCTGCTGATGTCATCTTCCTGGAATATATGTAATTAGTAGTATGTTTTGGTATTATCTGGCACAGGCGTCAGACTGTGGTGCCGACCGCCATCTTGGATTGTGACGTCATGGCGGCCTTCTTGGATGACCATGACCTTAACTTTTGACCTTGACCTTGATCCCGGAGGCCATTTTGGATCCGCAATTTTGGATCCGACATTTTGGATCTGCCATCTTGGATGATGTCATTTTGTTTTCTCGAACATTCCGCCATTTTGTTTTCCGCCATTTTGAATTATGACATTACCATTGCAATTTAATTTGCGGCCGCCATCTCGAAAATCTTCATTTAAGATCCAATTTTAATGAAAAAATTTTAAATTAATAAAAAATTCAATTAATAAAAATGTATAAAAAATATTTTTAAAACATACATTTATGTCATGGAGCTCGGAGTCCTCGGTTCGAACCCGGTGAGGGCAAAAAAAATGACGACCGATCCTTTCCTCATGGTGGCTGTATGCAGACTGACCCCCACCACTTCTTTCATAGCATTTATATCATCAGGTAGTATTATGTCATGTCCGCTATCTTGAAAACCCGTATTTTAATGCTAGAGATTCGGGAAAGATTCCAAAATTCATTAAATGAATTTGTACTAATTGATTCGATCGATTCCTGTCCTTGTTTTGATACCTGGACGATGCAAACAATTGTAATTTTATGTAAATATAATAATTAAAATAAATCATGATCAAAATTCATAAAGAGTCTTAAAATCCTATACTACCAAGCCATTATGTCCACTTTCTTGGAAATTTGTAATTATTGTCCCACAAATTAAAAAAAAATGTTAGATTCATAAAATAAATCAATCATTAATCTACCTACAGAATCGATACATGGACAATAAACAAAATGAAGTATTTTCAGATAAAGTTTACAAGTTTGAGAAAGTTAAGACAATACAAGTTCTTTTTAAAAAAATTATTGCAAAATTCAACACTACTACAAGTACAAAAAAAAAACCAAATTACTTAAGTCTTGGTTATCCTAAACCAATTCTGTTAAAGATTTATTTTCACATTTAATTTTTTGCCTGACACTGTATAGCTGTTAGTCCTGATTTTAAAGGTTGATTAGCGAAATACTTAAAGCACATCTTACACACATAAATCTTACATCCATGTTTTGTAACCTGAGGTCTCACAAGTCGGGAGAAGTTTTTAATGTAGCAGTAGTGCCCAGCACCACTTTCATTTGTCACAAGAAAATAATCTAAAACATTTTTTTTTTTCTTGTTTGGTTACCCGAATCGGACACACCTTATTGTCCTCATTTAGCACATTCACATTAACTGAAACATCAAGGTTATTTTTCTCAAAATATATATCTGATTTAATGGTGGTGGATAGTACAGATTATCAAAGTTGAACTTATTCTCCAAAGCATAATACCTCTTATCAACAAGGTTTTGATGACTTCCCTCAACAAATCTTGCCAAAATACTCCAATAAAAAAATGAACCTTCAAGTTTTGGCAATTGACTACTGATCTTTTGTTGACAATTGTCTCAGGTAAAGCAATAAATGAGGATGTCTGCTGGTATGGAAGCAAACTAGCACTTGTTTCTTTTTTTATGCACATAATCTTGTGACTATCCAAACTGTTACAATGCGAACAAACCATATCGAGTTTGTCGCACTTATATGTCTTTCGAGAGATTGTCGGATACCTACTACAGGTTATAAGATGTCTTTTCAAGTTAACATGTCGTACAAATTGTTTATTACACTTGTTACATTGAAACTCTGTTCCTTTCAGTAAATTGTTTTGGCACTTTTTTTTCATGTCTGCGCGCACTTTAAGGTGTAGTAAATGATGCACCACAGAATTTGCACTGACGCGATGAACGTTCCTTATTTGTTGAAGTATTCAATACTGCTGGCGAAACTTCAGCTGATGATGGAACAGCACATATCGTTGTCTCCTTTACAGCCGGTATCGGGATCTCCGCCGCTGTCGACACCGCAGCCACTGAGCTCTTCCGCTGTCGTGGTCTCCTCTGCAACCGGTATCGGAATCTCCGACTCCATCAACGTCTCTGCCATCGAGGTCCGCGATGTTGATGGTAGATCGTTCATCAAGGCCGTCATTAAAACATGAACTAAACTCGCGAAACTAACTGAAGAGGGCCGGTCCGTACTGCACCGCAGCCCGAGGTGAACTGAGGGTTCAGTCGTCTGCGTAGAAGCATCATAGGTCACAACAGGTTGTAACACGCCCATGTTTGGTGTTGCACGTGCAGACGAGGCGACTACCTTAGCGATGCTAGCAGGAAGGATTGTGTGTGGTGTCATGTGATAGATGGCACAGTTTACAGGTTCGCAACAATCTAATAGCTACTGAGTTGGTTCGTAGGACACAGGAAAGTGCGCAAACCGCCAATGCTGAGCGCCTCCATCACAGGTTTCTGTATATGTACGTAGATACCCGGCATCCCAGTAGCTGTACTCGACACTGCTAAAGCTACGTCTTATGCTCACGTACACGTTAGCAGGATGAAACGTAAACATCTTCTTGCAGGTCGAACCACAACTGAAGGCACGAAAGGATGTATGGCTGTTATATATGCCGTTTCCTACTAACACTGAGTGGGCCATTTTTGCATTAACTGCAAGTTTGTACTGGCACATACTCGTTCAAACATGCCATGTGGCTGCACGTCATATATTGCACTAAGCTTGCCCAGGGAAGGACAGCCATAGTCGGTCTTTAGGTCTACAATTTCAACTGATGCATCACACAACTTGCTCAGTCATTTTTTTTGTCCAGGTCCAGCAACATAAATTGTGTTTTACACTTGGTGGTACGGAGTTTTACCTTCGTTCCACTCCAGACCATAATAGTATTTACATAGCCATTCATTAGTGCAATTGCTTTTTTCTTCTAATAATATGCAGGGATACGGAGGTCGGAATGTGCGAGTTCGAGTCTTGTCTCCGGAGGTGACGCTAATTTCCTTGAGCAAGAATCCATTTTGTCTCTGGAAACCTTGCAGGTTTGCAGTATATTTTGTCGCTAGCAATGCTCGGTCCTAACTGAATTATCATCGCAAACGAAACAGTATTTATGTCATAAGTTTAACAAGTTTGTCTCGACAATTGTACGATGCAAGCCGATCGTGAAGTATCACACAAAAAGCATAGGTGTTTGGTGGAATATTTCCGCTAGTCGTTATCTCGATCCTACAGTCGATGATGTTTGAATTTAATCGATCATCCTGTTTGGAAACGTCAAACACCATTAACGGAGCCTTGTTCTTGAAACTGACAGGACTCAGTATCGGTGACAGTCTCCGCCCATAGTAAGCTTGCTGAAACTTGGCATACATTTGATATGCGAGAAGAAATCTTCCACTTTCAAAGTCCATGTTCATATCAACATACGGATAGATTTCGCTGTTTAAAAATATTTTTACATTAAGTATTTGACAGTTATCGAATATGGAGCGTCTTACTCCTGCATTGGGCTGTCTTCCGGTCTGAAGCCCGACGATGATGTATCTTGGTTTTTCCATAGCGAAGCTGGACTTTACTATCCAATTGATACGCTGACTATGAGGCAAGCCAGGATAAGTTTCCAGGCTTCAGGATTGGAATGGCACATCGAAGTTCTTGCCATTTTATATGTTCTTCAACATTTTGACTCGTTCAACGGTGCTCACTTGAATGTGTGGCAGCATCCACTCGATAGACTGTAGTGTTAGCGAGACATTTTGAGTTTTTTCTGCAGCGGTGACAATTGCATTAATGTGCGTGTTGGCTAGAAGCAGTATGAGCTCTTGTTTCGAATTAATGATTCTATGCTTGTAGTCCTCAGCGAATCCAAGAAGCATAGACAGAGGAACACAAACTTAGAACTTTCCTTCGGCATAAACAGGAAGCTTATACTCATCCTCAAGAGCTCAACTAGGAATCTTTGGAGCAGATAGTTCATTTGGTGTGAGCGAAAGGTAATTATTCATAGCAAATGTTATGCCAACATCTCTCGTCTGGTCTACCTCGATGCCATTGAGTACATACGTAATGCACTCCATTAGGTTAAGAATACCATTGCAAGGTATTTACGTCGTTGTCGGATGTGTACCATCCACTTTTGTCAGCGTGCCTCATACGTAGAAATGACTACGAAGGTAAAGTACGGATATATTGGTGCTGTACAGCAATGCGTACTTCTGATGGTAGTGCGTTCGGTCCGAGCAGGAAAGGCTGGTACTCGTGCAATTCCATTTTCGTAATGCTGTCATCAAAAATTACCGGACCTTCCACGTTGAGGATTTCCTCTTTCATATTTATTCGGCACTTGTCCAATACTAAGAAGATACTTTATGCTGTCAGGTGTTAATGCACGGATGTCTGGTAGAGAACAGTTTTTATTCACACTAATGCGATTTCTTTTATAACTGTTCGGTGTGAAGAACTTTATGCCCATCGCTTCGAGTGCAGACGTAATGTAATTTCTTCGTCTTGAAAATTCACCAATCGTTCTTGCTGGTTAACGATTCTGACGACGACTTCGTTTGCGCAATTCACGATGACTGAACGTAAATGATACTTTGTGGTACTTCGACCAGTTTATATCCTGGCGGAACCATCGGCAAAAACTCGTGCAGCTTGTTGCTTCGTCTCACGTTGAGATACGTTCCACTTGCCAAATAACACTTTATTCTTACGACATTCACAGGCAAAATGTTTACTGCAAGAGTATATTTGTAAGTTCTTCCCGTATCGTACACCTTTGTTTCGAATCCGAGCATCGTACCTATTGTGCCAGGTTTCGTAAAGTAGACATTTTCACTGCCTGTTAGAATGCTTTTTTGATTGTTTGGATTTCCACACATTTGAAAATCTACATCCTGTGGTAACATATTCATGATGTTATTTGCAATGTCGTCAATTTCATAATAGCCATCAGGTAACTGTATTTCATGAGCGGTCCCATCGCTATTCAAGAAGCAGATCTTGCAATTTTCCTCGTCGATATTCGGTATGGCATTATACGTTTGAAAATCTACGTGTCCGATACACCATTCACTGTCTCAATCCAAAGGTGGGAAATGAACCGTCCACAGCTCTGATGCGTGACCTGTCAAGGTATGTGTTATCGACATGACGTATAAATTATCATCACTTCACGACCCTTAAGTAACAATTTTTTTTGTCAGAAAATCTTTTTTTAGTTAAAAAGCGAAGGCATAAGTTTCCGCAATTTGTTTGATTAGGTTGACTGTTCGGTTTTGTAATTGTAGAACAATTTAGTGGTCCGGCCCAGGTAGCGCCTAAGTTCTGGCGGAGGTCGTTAATATCCAAAACTATCGTAATACTCGGCCATTTTTCCAGACATTATATACGCCACCCAGTGCTTGCCATGACCCGACGATGTATATAAATTAATTATGTCGTGCGCACGTGTCTTTGGCTTGCTGGGTAAAGTGTCTCGCATAAATACGCCGGGGAAATTTGGTATTTTCAGTTTTCGAGCGTACTTGATTAAATCTATATTGGAGAGCGGACGCTTCGGCAAAGAACTTAGGAATTTTTCATTCGTTTCTTTCTCATGCCTCGGCCTAATTTGTGAGGTTGCAAGTAGAGTCCTACAACTTTTTTTTTACACATGACAATGGATTCCATGCTGGCATTGTGTCGTTGTGCTTCTTTTAACTGCTTGCGCTCATTCTTCGGAGTGTTGACTGCCCGCACTATACCGCTCGTTGCATCGATGAGGCCGCCGAGAGCACTCAATGCAGGCAAAAGCAAATGAAGAATTCCTCCTATAATCGTCTTGTCGAAAGTATGTAATTTTTGCTTGGCTTTTTGCCTGCCTGCACCAGTCTTACTTTCGTCTTGCGTGAATTAGTGTTTTACTTGATAGAGCTGGCTCAACAAGCACCCAGTCCTAATTTGGTCTTTGCCTTCATGATTTTGGAGACGCCCCAAGCCGCGATTTTCTCTCCTAGTCCCGCGTTGAACGGTTTACTTATATCTTCGGTGTCCTGTGCCAGTATCTCGTCAGCCCAGTACACGGATTCAAGATCCTTGCTTATTGAATATGCAATATCTAGCTAATTGCACTTTTTGTCGAGAGAATTAAACCCACGCCACCACGAGCTAACCTTTTCGCTAGTTTATTGCCAGGGCCGCAGAATCTGTAGCCGGAAATGTGTAGCTCAAATGGCAGATTGTTTATCAGGGAGTTCACGAGTCCTTCACCGGTGTGTTGTTTGTTCTTACCTCTTCGAGTCATTGCGCACAACTGACCAGAAAGTATAAATATGTTTGATTTTATACAATTTCGTCAGTACAATGCAAGTCGTCAAGCAATAAGGGTGTTTGCCCGTGCGCATTGCGCAAGACGATGAAACAAGCGGTCGTGAATCAGCTCATGGCTTACTGTTGCCTTCTGCCATAGGATGCATAATGGCAGGCCTGTCCAACTAAATTGTGCATTCAACTGATTTTATTAGAGGAGCCAAACGGTCTTAGGTTCGAAAAAATGTGTACATCTTATCCAAATCGTTGCAACAGCCAAAGTACTAGCGACTAGCTACAGTTCTACAATCGGTGGATGGTCTGGAGTATTTTCCATTTAATGATAATGCGGATGTGTTACCTCCAAGCGAAACAAAAGCCAATTCCGTGTTTGTTTTCGACAATGTAATGTGCGAGAAGCAAGGCATAATAAAAGAGTACTTTTACGTGAGCAGACACGCTAAAGTAGACTGCGTTTACCTGTGTCAGACGACAGTCGTATTTCAAAACATCTCCTACGAGACAATGCAAATGTCATAATACTTTTTCGCATCTACAAACTTAATTTACAACACGCTTATGACGATCACGTATACACCGACATGACATTCCAGGAATTCAAAGACATGTGCTCTTTTTGTTCGAAAAAGAACATGGAATCCTAGTTATAGTCAAAGACTGTCCTATATATAAAGGTAAGTACAGACAATGTTTCGATCAGTTTATCGTGAAACATGAGACATAGCATTTTGAAATTCGGTCGTAGCATTCGAGACTTAAGTACTGCTCTCAAGTCTCATAATTACGTTATCCGCAAATACATTTTGCTACTGGCTCAAAAAGTAGAAAGTGTGAAAAACGAATTACTAGAGTATCTCGTTGCAATCGACCAGCGCGTGGAAGCCTCGGATTCTCGAATTCGCGACAAAATCGAAGTATCGAACACGTAAAGACGTGACGATTTGAGGACTTTTCAAAGTAGTCTGAAAGCATCACTATCACACTTGCCAACAAATTCAGATTGTGCTAAACACAAGAAAGAAGTTTCTGCGAAAGAATAAAAATGTATAAAAGGAGGTCTTGCAGTATTTTTTCTGACAGTACAATGTCAGACCTAGCCAGTGAACTTAATCGAGCTATACAGTCTGTTCGTGAAAATTATCTACTTGCTAGACGTAACAGACTTGCATATCAGATGGAAAATTAAAAGATATTTAAACCAAAAACTAGTCGCCTCGACGAACTCAAAAAATAAGGAAGAACCAGCCATAAATGTGAAGACAGACGTTGAAGATTAAATGCCGACTGTAAAGAAGAGAAAGTATGAACCAGATAGAGAAGAAGAGGACTTAACGAGCACAGAGTCCATGCACAAGGAAAAAATACCGAAAAGGGACACCAAGTTAATGCAATGGTGACGAGTGAGAATAATGACACGACCTATGGAGTGTACAGAAAACATAAAAGGTGGTTCCTCGGTGCTAAAAAAAAGACTTTCTACCAGGAAAAATTGTGCGCATAGAAGAATTCATAATGCGCGGGACTCCAGGTTTGTACGAATTTCTGTTTCGCAGGAAGCCTAAAGGATATTCTCACAAAGACTTACAAGAGTACAAAAAACTGCTAGAGCTATTAAACGCACATTTTCGCGATAACGATCCAGATATTGGCGTATATATAGACGAAGATCATGAAAAGTCGAAATTCTTGCTAATCTCTTCAGTGAACTAACAATACATGGTGAAGGTTTAAAAAAGCTAGAAAGTGGTCAGAAATTTGAATATGTATATTGGGACGACCCCATTGAATTAGTTGATCGCCTTAGAATTCTACATGCTTCGCTTAGTGTAGGAAACTATTCGCACATGAACGAAATAGTTTCCATACTTGAAGAACTGTGGGAAGCCGTCTACGTACAATGAGTCGAACCAGATTCGCTCTAGAACTTCATGCTCCTGCTAGACGAAAATACCTTCGTCGCAAAGTCATAGTTCGCGGAATTGATGATTTATTCCAGGCAGACCTTGTTGAGATGATACCGTATTCCCGATTGAATAAAGGTTTCAAGTACATGTTGACAGTCATCGATGTTTATAGCAAGTTCGCTTGGGCTAGACCTGTCAAATCAAAGACTGCAACTGAAGTAGCCAAGGCCATGAATAATATTTTGCGGGATGGACGTGCACCATCGCACCTGCAAACGGACCTCGGGAAATAATTCTAAAATGCTACCTTCAAGGCTTTGATGAAGAAGTATGGCATCAAACACTACTCTACATTTAGTAACGTCAAAGACTCCGTTGTCGAAAGGTTTAACAGAACTTTGCGTTCCAAGATGTGGCGTCAGTTCACGGCAAATGGAAATTACAAGTGGCTTGACATCTTGCCGAAACTAATAAGCGAGTATAATTCCACAGTGCATTCTACCACGAAAATGAAGCCAAAGTACGTAAAGGACAATCGCCTACTTCATACAGTGTATTCCAACACGAAGAAGAATGATCCACGAAAGCTTAAAGCTAACGTCGGTGACATTGTGTGAATCTCCAAGAAGAAAGGTATGTTCGAGAAAGGTTTCACTGCGAACTGGAGTCCCGAACTTTTCCGTGTGACACATGTTCGTGAATCAGAGAGTAGTACCTACTACCTCGAGGATTTAGACCACAAAACTATTCGTGGCGGCTTCTATGCCGAAGAGATTCAGCCTACATTGAATCCCGATAATTACTTGGTGGAGAAGATTATAAAACGAAGAAATGGATAATCCTACGTCAAGTGTTGGGGCTTTCCACCTCGCTTTAATTCGTGTATGGCAGATGCAGAAATCGAGAAATGCTCAAGACTTTAGTAATTTGTCTGTGTTTTTTTGTACTAGTACCTAGTAGTGTAGAATTTATGTGATATTTTTTTTTTTTAAAGAACTTGTGTTTGAATTTTCTCAAACCAGTAAACTTTACCTGAAATTACTTCATTTTGTTTATTGTCCATGCATTGATTCTATAGGTAGATTAATGATTGATTTATTTTATTCATTTAATAATTTTTATAAATTTATGGAACAGTAAATATTAATTTCCAAGATGGTGGACATAACGGCTTACTGGAGGATGGTAGTATAGGATTTTAAGCGTCTTTAAGAATTTTGATCATGATTTAATAAAATTATTATATTTACATAAAAATACATTTATTTTGCATCTTCCAGGGATCGAAACATGGACAGGAATCGATCGAATCAATTAGTACATTGATTACTAATTTATTTAATGAATTTTGGAATTTTTCCCGAATCTCTAGCATTAAAATTACGGATTTTCAAAATTGTGGACATAACGTTATACTACCTGATGATATATATGCTATGTAAACAGTGGTGGGGGTCAGTTTACCTATGGCCACCACGAGGGAAGGATCGGTCTGAATTTTTTTTTTGCCCTCACCAGGTTCGATCCGAGGACTTCGAGCTACATGTCATAAATGTATGTTTTAAAAATATGTGTCATTAAAATTTTATAAATTGGATTTTTTTATACATTTTTAATTTTTTCATTAAAATCGGATAATAAAAAAAGATTTTCAAGATGTCAACCATAACGGAAATTGCAACGGTAACATCATAATTCAAAATGTTGGAAAACAAAACGACGTCATCCAAGATGGCGAATCCATGATGTCGAATCCAAAATGTCGGGTTAAAATTGTTGCCGGGGTCAAGGTCAAGGTCAAAGGTCAAGGTAACGGTCATCCAAAATGGCCACCGTGACTTCACAATCCAAGATTGTGGTCGGAACCACAGACACCACAGCCTGAAGCCTTTGCCAGATAATATCAAAACATACTAGTGCCATTAATGTTTTTAAGATTACTATCGTCCTAGTTTTCATCATAAGCGTGATCGTAATAATTTGTTTTAACATCGATTCTATCGTTTCGGTCTCTGGGCTTCATCACTGTTTTCGATCTTGCCAGCTTTAGGTAACTCAGTCACTGTCGCCATCATCGTAAAAGTCATTATCTTTACCCAGATTACTGTAATAATTCTAAATCGTTGATGTCGAAGCTTCTTCTTTGTCTTCTAGCTTCCGTTTTAAGAGTCAATCTTTTTACATGCTTTATATTAGCTTCACCTGTATGTTTGTCTGTCCGTCTGTAACTCTGTCTGTCCGTCTG
Source organism: Bacillus rossius redtenbacheri (assembly GCF_032445375.1). Taxonomy (NCBI): domain Eukaryota; kingdom Metazoa; phylum Arthropoda; class Insecta; order Phasmatodea; family Bacillidae; genus Bacillus; species Bacillus rossius. The sequence continues at coordinate 14,168,530 of NC_086335.1, forward strand.
TAACTCTTTCGACTAAGAGTGAGTGACTCATCACAGTAAAATGTCCCACCCATTTCATTACGTTCGTTAGCCGAGCGGTCTAAGGCGCGCGATTTCATTTCATCCAACAAACCAGATCTGGTGTTCTTGGCTGAAACCTGGCTTAGGACGGGCGTTCCTTTCACAGTGCCAGGATATGTGATGCATCGAGCTGACCGTTTGGATGGGCACAGGGGGGGCGTGGCACTTCTTGTGCGCCAAACCCAGTCGCACCATAGGCGGCAGACACCTCAACTGCAGCACGTGGAAGCGGTGGCAGTTCGGCTGCACACGAACCCCACGCCCTTCACTGCCGTGGCCCTCTACATTCCACCACCCACCCCATTCCCAGCAGAGGACCTCACCAGCCTTCAACGGCTCGACTCACGTGTCATCCTGGCGGGTGACTTCAATGCCAGGCACACCTCCTGGGGCTGTCTCCGTAATAACTATAGAGGTATTGCCCTCTGAAAGTACCTAAATGAAACCCCCTTAACACTCCATGCCCCCGACACATTTACATACTACCCCCACTCCCACACTGGCAGCCCCAGTGTACTGGACCTGGTGATAGGCACAAACCTACCCAGAGTCAACCCCCTCACTGTCTGCACCGACCTGACATCTTACCACTACCCTATCTTGGGTACCATAGACACAACAGTCACCCCCACTGCCACCAGCCTCATCTTTAATTACAAACTAGCTGACTGTAAACAGTACCGAACAGCTATGGACCAGCAGCTCGACATGCAGCGCAAAGTCCGCACAAAGGAAGAACTGGACCAACATGTCCTTCACATTGCTGAAACCATCATCACCTCAGCCTCACAGCATATCCCCACAATCAAACCACACCCACTTGGGCTCCCACTTCCTGGTCACATTAGGACACTCATTACATCCCGCAACAAGGCTAGGAGCCGTTGGCAACGTACCCGCCTGCAACCGGACCGGGATGTCTACAATGCGCTGTTCCGACAGTGCAGAGTGGCCGTCGCGGAATGGACGACGGCGAACGAGGTCAAGAAGTTCCAAGCACTGTCACTAGCGAATGGCTCGGTTTGGCGTTTTGCACGCAGTCTCCGCTCTGCCAGGTCAACGATTCTGCCTCTAGAGGCGGACGGTGGCATGGCAGAGTCGGCGACTGACAGGGCTGAATGCCTTGCCGACCACTTTGCGAACTCATTCACCCCAGCAGAAGTACCACCACAACTCTCCAAACTCCCCACCCACTACCACCCTCCACCTCCCCCTGCACCTGGTGCTCTCAAACTGGCCACGCCCAGGCAGGTGAGGAAGGAAATCAACCGTGTGCGCAGCAATGCTGCCCCTGGCCCAGATGAAGTCACCCCACGCCTTCTCAAATCCATCTCATGCAAAGCACTCATTTACCTCACCAACATCATCAACAGCATCCTCATCACAGGACACTACCCATTCTCATGGCGCGAAGCCACGGTAGTGCCAATTTTCAAGGGGAAAGGCTCGGCCAAACGGCCAGCCTCGTACCGTCCCATATCGCTGCTCTCTGTGATATCCAAAGTAGCGGAGCGCATTGTCCTGGCCAGGTTGGAAGCGGAAGTAGCACGTCTGCAACCGCTGCCGGAATTCCAGTTCGGTTTCAGGCGTCAACTTTCTACGCAGCACGCATTGGCTCACGTCACTGACCAAATCACCCTCAGTTTCACCCAAAGGACCCATACCGGCATGGTGTTGCTAGACCTGAGTCGTGCATTTGATACAGTCCATCATCACGCCCTAATCCTAAAGCTAGCCTTTCTGGGATTCAACCCTGCACTTCGCTGCATCCTCCATTCTTTCCTGGAAGCCCGTACGTTCCACGTGCGGGTGGACAGGTCCACATCATCGTCTAGGCAGATCACCGCAGAAGTCCCTTAAGGGTCTACACTTTCCCCTCTGTTATTTTCCCTATATACACATGATATTCCTAAGCCCCCCGAATGCACGATTGTCATGTACGCGGACGATACCGCGCTGATGGTTCGCCATCATGATCCCGTATTAATTAAAGCCAGGCTGACCGCGGCTATTAACACAGTCAATAACTATTTTATTTCCTGGGGCATACTCCCTAACCCTACCAAAACTGATGCCATCTTTTTTACTAGACGACGCCCCCGTCTGCCCCCAGCACTGTTCGTGGGAGGCGCAGTGATCAAGTGGAGCGATACAGTGAAATACCTAGGTGTGACACTGGATCGCACACTGCGCTTCTCATCACACTTCTCGTCTGCCACTGCCCGGGCCTACCGCGCATATAACTCGCTGTCCGCCATTCTCCGCCCCCACAGCCCCTTACCAGACAAGGACAGAGTGCGCCTCTTCAAGGCGTACATTGTACCTATTTTGCTTTACTCCTCAGTAATATTTGCACATGTACCCGACACCCGTTTCCACCAAATAAAAACATGCTTCAATAAATTACTCAGAGCAACACTCGGGAAATACAAACATGTAACCAACATACAGCTCCATGCCCTCGCAGACACACAACCACCACGCTCACTTGTAATACAATACGCAGACAGATTCTTTAAGAAAGCAGCACAACACCCGTCTACACTTGTACGAAACATCGGCAAACACAACATCACCAGACCTCACCCTCATAAACTCATCACAGAATACCACCCAGGCAGGCCACCCTGACTGGGCAGTTCTCAAGAATCTTAACATCGGTCAAGAAGATCAGTGCAGTGCAACGGACGCCCACCACAGTGCCGGTGCGACGCACTACCAATGAACGCCGCCCATAGCGACATTGCCAGAAACTAAGTGTATATATATTAAGTTATCTATCTACCTGAATGCTTTTATCTTTTCCTCCCTTTTCTCAAATTTACTTAATGTGTATAGTGTATATGAGTGAAGAATAACTTCCATACCCCAAACATAGAGCCCCGGGGCTCCAGACAAAACCAAAGGTTTTAAACTTTTCCTTTGTATATACCGCTTATATTTTTCTGTTAAACTCTGTGAATTTTGTATATACCAGCAAAGTTTAACTTGTATTTAATAATAATGTATTTTTAGGCAAAAGAGCACTGTGTGCTGGCGTGTCTTGTAAACCATTGTCAAATAACTGTGAAGTGTAAAAATGTATAATAAAAATCTTTTGAATTGATTGAAAAAAACTTCTGTGGCGTCAGCTTTCGGATTCAAAGATCGTGGGTTCTACTCCCGGCCACGCCGAAAAAAAAATGTTTTTTTTTTTTCCCCGGTAAATTCTAATATTATATCCATACATCTAACTGCAAATTATTCGTAGAGACTTTACAATTTCTTTGTGACGTTGCAACTCCAAATAGTTATCTCAGATGGTAATAGGTAGTGTCGGTAACTCATTTCCCTATGATAATTATACATAAATATAGTTTAAAAAACTAAAAAAACATGCTTTTAAAGAATATCAAACTAAAAAGTTAAAAATAAATATAGTTTAAAAAACTAAAAAAAATGCTTTTAAAGAATATCAAACTAAAAAGTTAAAAATAAATATAGTTTAAAAAACTAAAGAAACATGCTTTTAAAGATTATCAAACTAAAAAGTAAAAAATAATTTTAAAATTAAATTTATGACAATAGTATATAAGCAATACTAGTATAAATGAGAAAAAAGCATGGGGCGCTTAATATTCAAAAAATATGACACAAAGCGCCTCAAGCTTTTTTCTCATTTATACTAGTATTGCTTATATACTATTGTCATAAATTTAATTTTCAAATTATTTTTTACTTTTTAGTTTGATAAACTTTAAAAGCATGTTTCTTTAGTTTTTTAAACTATATTTATTTAAAAGGTATGTAGGAGCTACATGAATTCTGTTTAAATGTATTTTCACTTGTCATGTCGAGGATACTTACACTGTCTTTATTCTTCCATAAATCTTTAAGGTCCTTCAATTTAAATTCTTTGTCGAGATCGAAAGATATATGAAAATAATCTCTTTCAATGCAAGGAAATTTATTGACGTAATGCAAATCACTCTTATTTAGATTAGTATATCCATCGTGGTCCTCTAGTGTGTAAGCAGGCTTGGCGTTACAATAGGTGTATAACAGTTCCTCCGGCGACAGTGTTCTGGGTAAAATGCCTGCTGCCAGTCTGCCATATTATATTCTAAGGTCATGGGGGAAAACTTGTATTGACATTGACCATGACCTGGACCTTTAAATTTTGCTTATAATTCCCAAAATCTCTAGTTTTATAAAAAATAATTCTGTCAAAAATCTCAAAAAATTTTAAAAATAAAATATTTCTCTCCCTCCAGGGAAAAATTACCTATTTTCAGGGAGAATTTCTCGTTTTAGTCCCTACAAATGCCATCGGCAATAAGTGTCCATATTAAGGCTTAAATTTCAATCCAAAAAGCCTCCGATATTCCTCTGACGACATCTTGGATAATTACGTCACCATTGTAATTTTCGTTTCACCCGCCATCTTGAAAATCCCTAATATTTAGACTATAACATAGGTAATTTGTTTTAATAAAATATATATAACATTAGTAGTATAGGAATGTATGTCCTGAAATTGGCCACTGGCGGTGGAGCCGGGAGCCGACCGCCATCTTGGATTATGACGTCACGTCGGCCATCTTGGATGACCTTGACCTTGACCTTGACCCCAGCGGCCATTTTGGATCTGCCATCTTGGATCCACCATCTTGGATGACGGCATTTTGTTTTCTCGAACTTTCCGCCATTTTGTTTTCCGCAATTTTTAATTATGACGTCACCGTTGCATTTTCCGTTACGTCCGCCATCTTTAACTTTTTTATTTATTGTCCAATTTTAACGAAAAAAAATTTAAAATTTATAAAAACATTCAATTAATAAAATTTTAATATAGTTTTTTTAAAAAACGTACTTTTTAGACACGGAGCTCGGAGTCCTCGGTTCGAACCCGACGGGTGCAAAAAAAAATTAAAAATGGCGACAGGCTCCATCCTCAATGGTGGTTGCTGGCAGACTTACCCCCACCACTCTTCACCATTCATATATACTTTCAGGTAGTATGACGTCATGTCAGCCATCTTGTCTTTGTTTGCTGGAAGCCATCATCATTATATCATAGGCTAGAGTGTGCTGATGCCATGTTAGTTTAATTCTTATCCACTAGATTGCAGTAATCATTTATTACTGTGACACCCACCATCTTGAAATTTGGCCGCCATTTTGAAAATCCGTAATTTTAATGCTAGAGATTCGGGAAAAAATTTAATAATCATTAAAAAAATTAACTAATCAAATTAAATAATAAAAATTCCTTAAAACCTACGTTTCACTTTTCGTGACGGCCACCATCTTGAAAATCCGTAATTTTAATGCTAGAGATTCGGGAAAAAAATTAATAATCATTAAAAAAATTAACTTATCAAATTAAATAATAAAAATTCCTTAAAATCAACGTTTCACTTTTCGTGACGGCCGCCATCTTGAAAAACCGTAATTCCAATGCTAGAGATTCGGGAAAAAGTTCAAAATTCATCAAAAAATTAACTCATTAAGGAAATTATTGATTCCTGACCTTGGTTCAATCCCTGGCCGATACAAAACAACTTTATTTAAAAAAAACCACAAAAGTGACAGGTTTGAGAAAATAAAAAACACCGCAAGTACTTTTAAAAACTTTCATTACATACATTCTAATCTACTACAAGTACAAAAAATAATACACAGACAAAGAACTAAAGTCTTGTGGATTTCTCGATGTCTGAATCTGCCACCCACGAATTAAAGCGAGGTGGAAAGCCCCACCACTTGACGTAGGACAGTCCGTTTCTTCGTTTTATAATCTTCTCCACCAAGTACGTATCGGGATACATCGTAGGCTGGACCTCTTCGGCATAGAAGCCGCCACGGATAGGTTTGTGGTCCAAATCTTCGAGGTGGTAGGTCCTAGGCTCTGATTCACGAACATGTGTCACACGGAAAAGTTCGGGACTCCAGTTCGCAGTGAAACCTTTCTCGAAAATACCTTTCTGCTTGGAGATTCCCACAATGTCACCGACGTTAGCTTTAAGCTTTCGTGGATCTTTCTTCTTCGTGTTGGAAAACACTGTTCGAAGCAGGCGATTGTCCCTTACATCCTTTGGCTTCATTTTCGTGGTAAAATGCATCGTGGAATTTTACTCGTTTATTAGTTTCGGCAAGATGTCAAGCCACTTGTAATTTCCGTTAGCCGTGAACTGCCGCCACATCTTGGAACGCAAAGTTCTGTTAAACCTTTCGACAACGGAAGCTTTGACGTTACTAAATGTAGAGTAGTGCTTGATGCCATACTTCTTCATCAAAGCCTTGAAGGTAGCATTGTAGAATTCTTTCCCGAGGTCCATTTGCAGGTGCGAAGGTACACGTCCATCACGCAAAATACTGTCCATGACCTTGACTACTTCAGTTGCAGTCTTTGATTTGACAGGTCTAGCCCAAGCGAACTTGCTATAAACATCGATGACTGTCAACATGTACTTGAAACCTTTATTCAATCGGGAATACGGTAGCATCTCAACAAGGTATGCCTGGAATAAATCATCAATTCCGCGAACTATGACTTTGCGACGAAGGTATTTTCGTCTAGCAGGAGCATGAAGTTCGTGAGCGATTCTAGTTCGACTTATTGTATGTAGCCGGCTTCCCTCAGTTCTTCAAGTATGGAGACTATTTCGTTGATGTGCGAATAGTTTTCTACACTAAGCGAAGCATGTGGAATTCTAAGACGATCAACTAATTCATTGGGGTCGTCCCAATATACATAGTCAAATACCTGATCACTTTCTAGCTTTTTTAAACCTTCGCCATGTATTGTTAGTTCACTGAAGAGATTAGCGAGAATGTCGATTTTTACATGATCTACATCTTTATATACACCACTATCTGGATCGTTATCGCGAAAATGTGCATTGGTTAGCTCTAGCAGTTTTTTGTACTCTTGTAAGTCTTTGTGAGAATATCCTTTAGGCTCCCTGCGAAACAGCAATTCGTACAGACCCGAAGTCCCGCGTGTTTTGAACGCTTCTACGCGCACGATATTTCCTGGTAGAAAGTCTATTTCTTTAGCACCGAGGAACCACCTTTTATGTTTTCTGTACACTCTGTAGGTTGTGTCATTATCCCGGCTCGTAAACGATATCAGGTATGGTCGGACCATTGCATTCACTTGATGTCCCTTTTTCGGTATTTTTTTCTTGTGCATGAACTCTGTACTTGTTAAGTCCTCTTCTTCTCGATCTAGTTCATACTTTTTCTTCTTTACAGTTGGCATTTCATCTTCAACTTCTGTCTTCACAATGATAGCTGGTTCTTCCTTGTTTTTAAGTTTGTAGAGGCGACTAGTGATTGGTTTAAATATCTCCTCATTTTCCATCCCACGTGCAAGTCTGTTTTGTTTAGCAAGTAGATATTTTTCACGATCAGGCTGTATGGCTCGTTGAAGGTCACTGGCCAGGTCAGACATTGTACTGGCTGAAAACATACTGCAAGTCCTCCTTTTATACTTTATTATTCATTCGCAGAAACTTCTTTCTTGTGTGTGGCAAAATCTGAATTAGTTGTCAAGTGTGATAGTGATGCTTTCATACTACTTTGTAACATCCTCAATTCGTCACGTCTTTGTGCATTTGATACTTCAATCATGTCGTGAATGCGAGAATCCGAGGCTTCCACACGCTGGTCGATGGCAACGAGATACTCTATTATTTCGTTTTTCACACTTTCTACTTTTTGAGCCAGTAGTATAATGTATTTGCGGATATCAGAGTCGTGGCATACAGTATGTCTGCTGCTACGACCGAATTTTGAAATGCTATGACTCATGTTTGACGATAAACTGATCGAAACCTCGTCTGTATTTGCCCTTATATAGAGGCCAGTCCTTTACGATGACTATGAATCCGTGTTCGTCTTTCCAACACAAGGAACACATGTCTTTAAATTCCTGAAACATCACGTCAGTTTTTACGTGGTCGTCGTAGGCGTGAAATAAAATAATTTCGTCCATGCGAAAAAGCACTATAACATTCGCATTATCACGCAGCAAATGTTTGGGTATTCTACTGTACGTCTGACACAGGTATACGCAGTCTACCTTGGCGTGCCTGCCCATGGAAAAGTACTCTTGTATAATGCCCTGCTTCTCGCACATTACATCGTCGAAAACAAACACGGAAATAGGCTTTGCTTTGTCGGTAGACACCACATCGGTATTATCGCTAAACGGAAAATACACCAGACCATACACCGAGCGTAGAGCATCGGCCAAGCGCTGGTACTTTGGCTGTTGCATCGACTTGGAATACAATTAAACGTTCTCGAACCGAAGACCGTTTGGCTCCTCTAATAAACTCATTAAAACACACGTCTTGCCACAGTTTGACGGTCCCGCCATTATGCATCGTACAGCAGAAGGCAACAGTAAGCCATGTCGTGATTCACGACCGCTAGTTTCATCGTCTTGCGTAATGCGCACGGGCAAACAAACATCTTGCTTGACGACCTGCATTGTACTAAATAAATCGTATCAAATCAAACACATTTATAATTTCTGATTAGTTGCGCGTAATGACTCAAAGAGGTAAGAACAAAAAACACAGTGGTGCAGGACTCGTGAACTCGCTGATAAACAATCTGCCATTCGAGCTACACATTCCCGGATACAGATTTTGCGGCCCCGGCACCAAACTAGTGAAAAGGTTAGCTCGCGGTGACGTGGGCATTAATTCTCTCGACGAACAGTGCAAGCAGCACGATATTGTCTACTCGCTTAGCAAGGATCTTGAATCCAGGCACTTGGCCGACGAGACATTGGCACAGGAAGCTGAAGAAATAAGTAAATCGTCGCACGCGGGTCTAGGAGAAAAAATCGCGGCCTGGGGAGTATCTAAAATCATGAAGGCAAAGACCAAATTAGGACTGGGTGCTCGTCGAACCAGCTCCATCAAGTCAAAGACTAACTCACGCAAGACCAAACGCAAGACTGGAGCAGGCATACAAAAAGCCAAGGTAAAATTACAGACTCTCGACAAGAAGATTATAGGAGGATTTCTTCCTTTGCTTTTGCCTGCATTGGGTGCTCTCGGCGGTCTCATCGGTGCAACGAGCAGTATAGTGCGGGCAGTCAACACTAGCAAGAATGAGCGAAAGCAGTTAAAAGAAGCACAGCAACATAATGCAAGCATGGAAGCCATTGCCATGGGTAAAAAAAACGGAGCAGGACTGTACTTACGTCCTCACAAATCAGGCCGAGGCATGAAAAAGAAACCAAAATCTTAAGTTCCCTACCGAAACGAACGCTCTCCAATGTAGATTTAATAAAGTACGCACGCAAACTTAAAATACCAAATTTCCGCGGCGTGTTTATGCGAGACACTTTACCCAGCAAACCAAAAACCAACGAACGCGCCATAATTAATTTAGACATGACAGCAGGTCGCGGCACGCACTGGGTGGCCTATGTAAAGACGGGAAAAAAAGCTACTTACTACGACAGTTTCGGTAATTTGAGACCTCCGCCTGAACTGCGACAGTACCTGGGCTGGACCACTACGTTGTTTTACAATTACGAAACGGAACAGAGGCCTAATCAATCAAACTGCGGACACTTGTGTCTTCGCTTTTTAACAAACAAAAATTAGCTGACAAATAAAAATCGCTACTTAAAGGCCGTGAAGTGATGATAATTTATTAGTCATGTCGATAACACTTACATTGACAGGTCACGCATCTGAGCTGCGGGCGGTTCATTTCCCGCCTCTGGATTTAGACGGAAAATGGTGTATCGGACTCGTAGATTTTCAAACGTATAATGCCATACCGAATATCGACGAAGAAAACTGCAAGATCTGCTTCCTGAAAAGCGATGGGACCGCTCATGAAATACAGTTACCTGTTGGCTCTTACGAAATTGACGACATTGCAAATTACATTAGGGATATGTTACCACAGGATGTAGACTTTCAACTGCGTGGAAATCCAAACACTTAAAAAAGCATTCTAACATGCAGTGAAATTGTCGACTTAACGAAACCTGGGACCATAGGTTCGATGTCAGGATTCGAATCAAAGGTGTATGATGCAGGAAGAACGTACGAATCTACGCGCGCAGTGAACATTTTGCCTGTGAATGTCATAAGAATAAACTGTAATTTGGCAAGTGCAACGTATCTCCACGGAAGACTAAGCAACATGCTGCACGAATTTTCGCCGATGGTCCCGCCAGGATATAAACTGGTCGAAGTACCGCAAAGTATCATTTACGTTCCAGTCGTCGTGAAGTGCGCACACGAAGTCGTCGTCAGAATCGTTGACCAGCGAGGACGAATGGTGAATTTTCAAGACGAAGATATTACATTACGTCTGCACTTGAAGCGATGGGCATAAAGTTCGTAACACCGAACAGTTATAAAAGAAGTCGTATTGCCGTGAATAAGAACAGTTCTCTACCAGACATCGGTGCATAAACACCTGACAACATAAAGTATCTTCTTAGTATTGGACAAGTGCCGAATAAATATGGAAGACGAAATCCTCAACGTGGAAGGTCCGGTCATTTTTGATGACAGCATTACGAAAATGGAATTGCACGAGTACCAGCCTTTCCTGCTCGGACCGTACGCACTTTCATCGGAAGTACGCATTGCTGTACAGCACCAAGATATTTGTACTTTACCTTCACAGTCATTTCTACGTATAAGAGGCACGCTGACAAAAGCGGATGGTACGCATCCGACAACAACGTCAATATCCTGCAATGGTATTCTTAACCTCATCGAGCGCATTACATATGTACTCATTGGCGTCGAAGTAGACCAGACGAGAGATGTAGGCATAACATCTGCTATGAAAAATTACCTTTCGCTCACGCCAAATGAACTGACTGCTCCAAAGATTCCTAGTTGAGCTCTTGAGGATGAGTATAAGCTTCATGTTTATGCCGAAGGAAAGTTCTAAGTTTGTGTTCCTCTGTCTATGCTTCTTGGATTCGCTGAGGACTACAAGCATAGAATCATTAATTCGAAACAAGAGCTCATACTGCTTCTAGCCAACACGCACATTAATGCAATTGTCGCCGCTGCAGAAAAAACTCAAAATGTCTCGCTAACACTACAGTCTATCGAGTGGATGCTGCCACACATTCAAGTGAGCACCGTTGAACGAGTCAAAATGTTGAAGAACATATAAAATGGCAAGAACTTCGATGTGCCATTCCTATCCTGGAGCCTGGAAACTTATCCTGGCTTGCCTCATAGTCAGCGTATCAATTGGATAGTAAAGTCCAGCTTCGCTACGGAAAAACCGAGTTACATCATCGTCGGGCTTCAGACCGGAAGACAGCTCAATGCAGGAGTAAGTCGCTCCTTATTCGATAACTGTCAATTACGTAACGTAAAAATATTTTTAAACAGCGAAAGTTATCCGTACGTTGATATGAACATGGACTTTGAAAGTGGAAGATTTCTTCTCGCATATCAAATGTATGCCAAGTTTCAGCAAACTTACTATGGGCGGAGACAGTCAACGATACTGAGTCCTGTCAGTTTCAAGAACAAGGCTCCGTTAATGGTGTTTGACGTTTCCAAACAGGATGATCGATTAAATTCAAACATCATCGACTGTAGGATCGAGATAACGACTAGCGGAAATATTCCACCAAACACCTATGCTTTTTGTCTGATACTTCACGATCGGCTTGCTTCGTACAATTGTCGAGAAAAACTTGTGAAAATTCTGACTTAAATACTGTTTCGTTTGCGATAGTAATTCAGTTACGATCTAGCATTGCTAGCGACAAGATGTACTGCAACCTGCAAGGTTTCCAGAGCCAAAATGGCTTCGTGCTCAAGGAAATTAGCGTCACCTCCGGAGACAAGACTCGAACTCGCAGCTTCCGACCCCCGTATCCGTGGTAACTACTAGACGAAAAAAGTAAACGCTCGAACGAATGGCTATGTAAATATTATTACGGACTAGAGTGGGACGAAGGAAAAATCCCATACCACCAAGTGGAAAACATACTTGAAGATATACAAGTCCAAAACGAAACAATATACGTGGCCGGACCGGAACAGAGGAAATGGCTACGAGATCTATGTGACGACGGAACAGTTGAATTTGTAGATATACAGACCGACAATTGCTGTCCTTCCCTGCGCAAACTTAGTGCATTAAACGACGTGCAGCCAAGTGACAAGTTTGAATGTGTCTGTGCCTGTACAAACTCGCAGTTAATGCAGAAATGGCACACACATTGTTAGTAGGAGCCTGCATATTTAAATGTCGTACATACGTACGTGCCTTCAGTTGTCGTTCTACCCGCAAGAAGATGTTTACGTTTCATCCTGCTATCGTGTACGTGAGCGTACGACCTAGCTTCAGCAGTGTCGAGTACAGCTACTGGGATTCCGGGTATCTACGTACATATACAGAAAACTGTGATGAAGACGCTCAGCATTGGCGGTTTGCTCACTTTCCTGTGTCCTACGAACCGACTCAGCAGCTATTAGACTGTTGCGAACCTGGAAACTGTGCCGTCTATCACATGTGACCGCACACAATCCTTCCTGCTAGCGTCGCTGAGGTAGTCTCCTCGTCTGCATGTGCAACACCAAACATAAGCGTGTTGCAACCTGTTGCTACCTGTGATGCTTCTACGCAGACGTCCAAACGACGTTCGTCTCGTCGTCGAAGTTCAGGCAGTGAATCTGTCCCAACTAGCACTGCAGTAGAGCCGAGGCGCAGACGTGGTCACAGACGTCATCGACCATGTCTCGCTCGAGATGACGACATCGCAGAAGATGACCAGCCGGAAACCTGTGTTCCTGATCCTGTGACCTGCGAACCAGTTGGAACCGGAGTCGAAGAGGCAGTTCGTGTGACATTAAAGACTTTGCTTGCGAAAATGCTTAATTCCTTAACCTTACATGCATTTGTGTAATTTTTATAAATAAATGTGTAAAACCTGAACTTGTGTTTGTTTTTTATTTCTACAATTTTTAGGTACCTAATAAAAATAATTTTTATTTACAGACATTATTTTGACTAATGTAGTATTCCAGTAGACCGCAGGAATATAAGCGAAGTTCAGACGAGTGGACCCTCAGTATACCTCTGGCCGTGGTGCAGTACGGACCTGCTATCTTCAGTAAATTTCGTGAGATTTAGTTACTGCTCCAATGTCGAGTGGGGTAGACTTTTTACCGGCAGCAGCGGGGACCTCGATGACAGCAACGATGATGGAGTCGGAGATTCCGATACCGGCTGCAGAGAAGACCACGACAGCGGAGAGCTCAATGGCTGCGGTGTCGACAGCTGCGGAGATCCCGATACCGACTGCAGAGGAGACTTCAATTAATGAAGAGCGTACTTCGCATCAGTGCAAATACTGTGACGCATCATTTACTAAACCTACAAATGCGCGCAGACATGAAAGAAGCAGTTGTAATAATAATTTACTGAAACGAATACAATTTCAGTGCAATAAGTGTAATAAACTAATTTTACGCCTCGACAGCTTACATCGTCATTATATAAAATTCTCCGAGACAGTTAAGTGCAAGTATAATGAACATGAACATGGTTATTGTTTTTACTCATGCGTTATACCAGCTAATGAGAATATATATGTGAGACCCTGGTGATATGAACTTTAGTCCGTCTCTGGCTGCGGTGATGAACGCATCGGGTAGTCAGACTTGAATAATAGACCAGTATCTAGCTGTTCTTGAGACCTCGATGGCATCTTTACCAGTATCAACACCGACCTGGATCGAAGGTCTACCATCATCAGTGCAGACCACGATGACTACGTCGTCTACAGCTACACCTGCTCTCTCAGCACAACAGGGGATTTCGACGCGTGCAACATCTTCCACAGAGCAGAACTCAAAGGCTTCCGAAGTTAACATGTCAACAGTGTTGCAGATCTAAATGTTTATAAGATTGCTAACTTTAGCAAGAGCTGCTGAATTAGAATATATATTATGTAATAAAATTTATCTTTGAAGAAAAGCATGCGGTAATTTATTTATCGAACCTGTCACTTTTCTGGTATTTTGAATTAAATTTACTTTTTTTTTATTGAGCAAGGATCTATCTATGGAGAGGAATCAATTGATTTAATTAATATATTAATGAGTGATTTTCTTGATGAATATTTGAATTTTTCCCAAATCTCTAGGTTAATTATTATGAATTATCAAGATGGTGGTCATAACTGCTTACTCGAGGCCAGTTGGCAAGGAAACTTAGCTGTTTTTAGGACTTTCAAACATATATTTTTTGAAATGGTTATTGTTTCAGATAAAATTAAAAATTATTGCATCAATCAAGTATCGAACTGAGGCATTAACTTAAACTGACTAATTCTTAGGTTCATTCGGTTTACTGAAGACAGAGACCAGCCACAGTCTTTGCCTACATATTCAGTCGTTTTCTTCCCGAGAGAGTTTCTCGATACTTTTTTTTTAACATATTGCTTCACATCGTTGGAATTGTAAATGGGAGTATTCGCTGTCTTGAATTCACACTTCTTCACTTTGTCCTCAAACGGATATGCTTTACCATATACACAGTCCAACCACAAGTTATATTTTAAAGGTCCGTAAGTAGCTACTTCGTCCGTAAGCTGATTTATAATGTTCTGCCTGATATAATAAAGAAGAGTAAAAATGTCCTTCGACTCACTAAACGTATTTATATAAAAGCAGTCTTTCAAAATTTCACGAAATGCAGAGTTCGCCAATTGGAATCCGTTATATTTTACCTGTAATGCACCGAGTACAGTCTTAGGCTTAGATTCATGTACAGGCTCACATTCCTTTGTCGAACGTATATTTTTGTGCTTGTTTACATACCAGTCTACCATTTAAAGCGAGGAGTCGAAATTTCTGCAGCTAGTTATTCAGTACGCACACGGATTCCACCTTTACATTTTTTAACAAGTCGTCGCAAACAGTCAATACGTGTAAACCAAACATGGCAATCATCGCAACGAAACTTTAAACGAGAAGGATTTTTTACACATTTGATTCACTCATATCTTTTTTCAACATGGGAAAATGCGAACGACATATCACATCAGCTGCAAGGATGCCTAGATGATGAACACAGAAACAGGACCACGACGCATGCCAAACTCAGAGCTTGCTGGAGGCTCCGCACGGCCACTGAAGTTACGCCCCATACACTGGTGTAAGGCATGCCACGTGTGCCTGCCCGGATTACAAAGGTCCTCGCTACGCTCCCGCCCCCCTTCCTGCAACTACTCATCGTCATGCCTCTGGCCATTGTCAATAACACTTTTAGTGGCATGGGAATTCTGCGGGTTTCCCGAAGCCGCCGCACGCACGGATTTTCGTGAATGAGCACCGCCTTTCTCTATGTTTCAGGCGTTGGGTCGGCCCTGGATAACGTGACTCGTCACAGGCTCTCGTCGGTTCGAGAAGGGCGCCCCCGTGCCACTTCAAGCAGCGACGCCGGTCTCCGAGGCAGTTCTGAGAGTTCCGATAGTTCCGCGAGTGAAGGGAAGTGCCACATCGGCGAAGAAAGTGATAGACCCCCTCAAGAGTGGCGTGACGTGTAGCGACGTTATCGAGAGAATGCGACCGAGCGGCGCGAGACTGTGTGTGTGGAAAGGCGCGAGGTAAGGGGCGAATTAATGTTGAGTCTAGCTCCAGTGAGAATTGCGAACTGTGGAACTTGACAGACATTGAGTGACTTGCGAATAAACATTTTTAAGTGCCAGTGATTGATCAGATTTTTTTAAAGTACAATTGTTAATTAGTTATGTAAATATTACTAATTAATGAAACTTATAAAACTTAATTGGACTATATCTTACGAACACAATTCTTCCTACATAGGTTCGTAACAATATTATCTTGAACATCACGTGACAACCTTAGACAACATTTATTTCAAAGTCTCAATTGACATGGGGTACTATTATTATTTATAACAATTATTATTTTATTTTCTCAGTAAGTGATATTAAAAGTTTCTCATTTTTTACAACATACATTTTTATTGAGTCATTTCAGTATTTTTTATGTATTTCACTGTATCCATATTAAAGTAAAATAATGATTCCAAATATAATATACATTTTATTTGGTGTCCTTACTGAACCATTCTTTTTTTATTTATTTTTTGCTGAGTTAAATACACATTAAAGCTTAAATAATTAAGCAAGTCTTCAATAAGTATTCTCATGTTGTACATTGTGATTAGTTTTAGTAAATTTTTTATTTAATTTTAATAAAATTTTAAGAGAATACATGGTGCTAACCAATGAGTGAATGATATGTCAGAATTGGATTTATTTTTGTCAAAAATTCCACATATAAACGTTTTTTATAAGTTTTCCTACTTTTATGATAAAAATATATTGGTTCACATATCTTATAGTGTTTGTTAAAAAAGGGTTTAAGTTAATTTGTTCTTATTAAAAATATTTTACAGTAAAAACTTAATATTTAAATGAAATAGGTGTTTAAACAACGTTAATGAAGTAATTATAATTTTAATGATTTTTTATTTGATAAAGAAATAATAACATTTTTATGTATTTTCCAATAAAGTACAAAAATTAGATTAATTTTCCTTTTTAAAATTTTTTGATGAAATGTCTCTTTTATGTGTTATTTCGTGATTTTTACTATAGGGACTTTATAACAAAATTGGCTACAAATTTGGTCTGATTATTATAAGTAAATTCAAAAGCTCTAAACACTCAAAACATGAACTTTTATGAGAATTGTTAAAGCAGTCTAGTTAAATTAAAATTTGTTATTCAGTGTTAAAAGTATTTTAAATCACCGCTAAACGTTTAATACCTATTATTTATTGAAGATAAAATTTAGACACATTATTTTTATTTCTTTAGTGCAATTCATAATTTACGCATTATAGCTGGATTTGTTAATTCGGGACAATAGGAACGCAGTAACGTTTGCAAAGTATAATATAACAAACCAACAAAACTTAATTATTGGAGCTTACTAAATGCCTATAGTCTACATGAAGTAACATCGAAATCAGTTAACTGAATGGGTTAAAAAAAAATTTCTCTACTAAGTGGTATATTTTTCGAATCCTTGATAAAAATTGAATGTTATTTTAGATTGAAAACAATTTTAAAAGAAAATTTATACTTTTATTTGTAGTGGTTGGTTCGAGTGTATTTGCTTAATTGTTCACGTAGGTCATATGTAAATTATTGGAAGTGTTGTCAAGTAAATATGAGCAAACTAGATAATGAAATAATTAAATAATTCAAACAAACTTTCATAATTTATTAAGAAAAATTTATTAGCAGGACGATAAAGAAATTCATTTTTTTATAAATATTGGTTATTGCTTTGGGTCCCTAATAAAAATGGCATCTGATCTGACGATAAAGAAAATTTTAATAATTTTATGGCATACGGTTTTTAATTTTGACGATTTATTGGATATGATATTTTACCAACCATTAATAATGTCAAATAAAGAAGCTGAAACAAGCCGAGATATTTTTTTTATACATATGCCAAAACACATTCAGACACAGACACTGATGGAGATCTCATAAGCATATATTACTTCGGGGAAAAATACTTATAAGTATAAGAGTGCATAAGGTTTTTCCAGCATTTATACACGTTTATATAAGCATAAGTACCCTTTATTTAAATTGGTAACACCTAAATGAATTTTTCTTTTTTCATGGTCATATCTAAATTTCATAGGTATCAATATTTTTGTTCAAGTGTATACAACATATGAACTAAAATAATTTTTCGTCCCATCTTCAATAACAAAAATATTGATGACAAATCCACCATAAATCATATATGTACAGCCTGGCAAAGAGGAGATAGATATATCAGGTCAACAATGTTTTTGAAGCTTAGCCGCATAAAAGTGATAGCTTGCACCAAAGTTTCGCTCAAAATTGTAGCAGTAATTATCAGGGTTAAATAATCAACCGTATATTTCTCACCACAGAGAATGTCTGATACAATGCTAAGCGAAACGCCGGTACACTCTACCACTTCAACGCGTTTTAACCTAGAAAAAAGTATAGTTCATTAGACAACAGTAGCAAAAGTATGCAATCTACTTCAGCACAAAAATTTTATAACTTCTCATTGTTCTCATGAAGACAAACACATTTTTAAAGCCATGCTTACCCATGTTAAAGGTTACAATTGAAAGACGTTTACATTAGGATTAGCCATTATGGTCAAGGACTGCTAACAAATCAGATAACATTTCGTGAGGATACTGAGGTGGGGTTGCTGTTTAAGGTCTAACTAGTTTGCTTCTGATAAGGTAAGTCATAGAAATCTTACACAGGTAGAATTTTTTTTTTAGTGTGATTAGATAGATATAAGTAAAAGAATTTAAGATATTTTGTTTTTATTTTAAACATAAATGTGTATGGTTCTACTTTCTCTTAAACTAAGCGATGAGTAACAACGTTAAAATTTTAGATTTATATTAAAATTAACATGGGCTGGAATTACGATAACCGTCCAGATAACAGTTTTCCAAATTTCTTCCCAAGAATCACTGCTATTAAGAGCAAAGGTGATTCCTTACTTCTAAGCTCAATTTTCTCCCTAATAGGCCTACCCATCAATTGCAATTTATGTATTGTGTTTAATTGATTTTTCTGCAGGACCTTAAACATTATAACTATTTCAAAACAATTGAATAGATTTTGAGAAGCTGTATTAAGTGTTTGAAAATGTTTTGTCGCAGAGTTCGGGTAGTATCCACCAATGCGTCATGACTAACTCCACTGGCACTCCATCCCCCTACTTTGGATGGGCGGACTACAGTGCCTTCGGTCTGATGGTGGCATTATCCACAGTAGTAGGTGGTCTCATTGGCGTGTGTGGTAAGCAGGACACCAAAGCCGACTACCTCCTGGGTGGCCGATCCATGAAGGTGTTTCCCATTGCCGTCTCGCTTGTGTTCAGGTGAATTATCTTCACTTATGAGAATTTCTCAGGTCCATTAATGTTTGAAAGTTTCACTTATATGGCCAGAAAGTTGTACCATTGAATATTCAAGAGTAATTAATATTTTTATGCACAATCTGATGCGTTATTCAATCAGCCATCTGCAGTTATTTACTATGAGACTACGTCTGAGCATATCTTTGCATAACTGTAAAACTTAACTATTTATATAACGCGTGAAGACTGTGTTGAGACCATTAAACTATATTTTGTTTCAAAGAGACTGACTTCAAAAACTGATCCCAATATATTTTTTTATAAAGGAATAAAATTGAGTCCTTAAGCTTTTAATCTTTGGTTGTCACCAATTATACAATTTTCGAACATCAATTGAAATGCTTATTCAAACGGAATTTGGTTCAGTATACTTATAAAAAAACCATACATTAAATGTTTACTGATGAATTAACATATAAGTTATATGGCATTTGGTGGGAGTAATTTCGTGAAAATGGAACGGAAATCGGTAAACGGTAATTTGACACAAAGATGGCGGACCCACGTGTAGAAACAATTACCCCTATATGGTCAATTTCGTAATTATTAGGGTTCAATGTAAATGTATTGTTGTGACAAATGAAACTTTATGGAAATCAAACAATCCCGGTAATTTATTTGATAACTAAATTAGTTACAGTAAAAATTAATATGAAGTTGTAAAATAACTAAGAAAACTGGCATTAAAATGATAACGGAAGTTATTTGTTTAAAGTGAGTATTAAAAATAAATTCTGTGACTGACATTATAATGTCATTTGAAAATTTGAGGTTGATTCCTTTTGCTGATAATTGGTGTGCCTTAAAACAAGTCATGACTAATGTCAGGTATGAAGACCAAATGTCTACCAACCACGAGGCGTACAGTGCGAATATACTCAACATTATTTACACTAACTGAAATACTTCTTTTAAACATTATTACAAAAGTAAAAAAAAATAATGGTGACGAGATTAGGTTAACAAGCGAGCATTTAAAAATATTCTACTTATAAATTCCAAAGAGCCTTAGTAGCACAGTGGTATAGCGCGCGTATCACAAACTATCCATTTATATCGTACTAGCAGCGAAACCCGGCGTTGCTCGGGTTAAAATACATCGCATGGTTAATGGTATAAAAATACATTTATAACATAGATATTATATATTTCTATTTCCGATATTGAAAGACTTATTCGGTTATCAAACATACGTGTATATAGAGTATATATAATAGAGTAAACTAATTAACGAATTAAAATAATTATAAGAAAACTTTAGTAAATTATAAATTCATGTTTTATTTACATATTTACATATTATATTATTCATATACACATTAAATGTTACATTATATATTGATATATATTATACAATTACATTTTTTATTTTAATATTATTTTTTGTTTTGAATTTATTTTCACAACACTTGTATACACTACATTTATAGTTTTGTTGTTCGTACTGTATATAAACCAATTTCGAGGTTATCCTACTCTTGAGCATGCGACGTATAGTTGGCCTTTTGCAAAGCATGGTTCCCTTCAGTCAACTCCACAGTACTGGAATGTTTGGCCCTGTGCTTTGTTAATAGTCATGCTGTAAGCCAACTTCACCGGGAACTGTAACCGTTTAAAAGTAAAGGGCAATCCATTTGATATTAAAGGTGGTATGAATAATATCTTTCCTTTTCCTTTACCATACATTATACTGGCTTCAATGACGTTATTTCGTAGCTGTTTGATGCATTCTCTCGTACCATTACACAGTTTCAGATAGTTCAGATTTCGTAATACAATAAATGGTAAACCAATTTTTAATTTAAGACAGTATAATGGCATTCCTGGAACATTTAATGAATTTAAAAATTCAGAAGGAAAATTGACGCATTCCAGCTCATCAGTCATTGTATCAATTGACATGTAAATTTTCTCTTAGGCCGGAATCATTTCCTCGATGACGTTGTTGATGTCGTTGACAATGTCGTTCTTCGTGGCTAGAATAATTCGGTCGCGTAACCAGAATTGGTATAATTTTCAATAATATTTGGATATAGGCCTACTTCATTAATAAGTTGTTCAGGTGTTTCAACAACATTACATAACTCATTAGTTAATGTTATTTGCCCAGTATTTTCGTCTATTGGATAGGTGCCTTCTCCTATATGTAAAAGTTTTTCAGAAAATTCTTGTGCCTTTTCATCTCCTGAATTCTGCGCCCTCATGATCGTTGTTAATTTATTTTTACGTGTTCCCATATATACGAATTATTTAAGCAAGCATTAATTTCATCTGCCGGCGTCAATTTGGGAATGACAGAAAGCGTTTAACGAAAATCACCTGCTAGTATTAACAACACATCACCCCTTATATTCATGTTGTCGCGTGAACCTTGACGTGTTATATTGAGTGCTTATAGTGATTTTCTATGGGTCATTGTGCTTTCGTCACATATAAAGGATTTGCACTGTTTCAATATTTGTCCACGTGCTGATTCTTTTGTCATGTCACATACCGGAAATTCATAGTCAGCTACATTTAATGCTAATTTCAAACCAGAATGCGTTGTTCGTCCCGATGATGCCAGGACGAGAACAATTTCTTTATTTGCACGGATTTCAGCTAGGATTCAATTTATCAAAAATGTTTTCCCAGTGCCGCCAGGTGCGTCTAAAAATATTAGGCCACCTTGCTGTTTTCTATAGTAAACCATTATTATATCATATGCCTGTTTTTGACTCTGAATTAATAAGTTTTTTTTTGTGTTGAATGCAAAGCCCCAATTCGTCGATATTACAATTTGTTTCTCTTAAAAATTCACTGTTCTTAGCATCCAAATGACTTCGTTTAGGAGATTGAACACTTATTTGTATCTACTAACGTTTGGTTAGATATTGCTAAACATTTATCTTCTATCAATATCAAAGCTTTGTTAAAAATTTCTTCATTGAAATCAATTTCATTTTTCGTCGCAGTTCAGCCAAGATGTCATCGCTCATACATTCTCGATATTTAAGCCATAGATAGTCTATTTGGATTAGAAGGATCACATGTAGTTAATATAATTGCAAATAGCTCACGAATTTGATTCGCTGTTGCCGTTTGGACTGCTTCGTTCATAGATAACTCCCAATTATTATTGTTTTCTAGTAGACCTAATCTTTGAGATGCCTCTCGATATGTTTCACAAATGTAACCAATGATAGTTTTTAGGTCTTCAAAACACGTTGGGCCACGAATAGTGTGTGGTAATAAACGTAGATAGAAACATTCAGCGTTTTTTGGATGCACTGTGTAGACTCGTCCTATTATGTAACTCTTGAATACTCCATCATGTCCTTCTACTGGCATTCCACGTTTTCGAGGATTAAATTGTTTACTTGTTGTAGTCCATGTATAATAGCTTGGTACTTCTGAATAAATTAAGGTCTTAGAAAATGGATCTTTCTGGCATAGTTCAAAAAACGCTGTTCAAGTTGTTCGTGTTGGTGGTTCTGTAGCAACTTTTTGTGCCGTTTTTGTAGTGAAAAACACACGTTGTCTATTTTCTAAGTGGACGGATAAATGGAGAACCAGCGGATCTCGATCGTGAATTGGAAAACTTAAAATTCGCTTCGTTAGTATTGATGTAATGACCCATTTTATATCGTTTTACCTCATCATGTTGGTTTTATTTGGTTACCGTTAAAACAGCCATATCACTGCCTATATTAATATATTTGCACACATATTTAATTGACTTGACAAAACTACAGTATTCAACATTGATATGGGCATTAACATTTTGGATAAAAGTGGATTGTATGGAACTACCCATTGATTGTTAATTTAAATTTCTTTATTGCTTCGTACTTTAAATTTAGCTGAAAATCCGCATTGTTCTGGTGGTCGACATCTGTATTTCAGATATCCGTCTTCGCCGGTGACTGTTTCTTTCAAAAGTGGCTTTGGATAACGTTTCGTACATTTTTCATCTTTAATGCACTGAGAACCATGTTTTTCACTATTATATTATATAAATCAGGATATTCTTCCGGGATTGGAAACTCAGCCTTAATGATATCATCTATCGGATTTGGTTGAATTCTATTTTGAAACCAAATTAAGTTGTGAGAATGTGGCAATCCTTGTTTCTGCCATTCAATTGAAAACATCCAACATGTAACAGCACCAAATATTTGATTTTTTACGATGGCGCCAAAAAAAATTTCATTTGTTTTTGATGAAAAACTCGGGCAACAATATCATGTCAATCACTGGCCGCCTGCCCATATTGTAATTCGTCTTTTATTTTCATGTAAATGTTATAAATAAATCTGGTCGGCCGTGTTTTCTGACATAAGTTATCGCATCTTGAGCATATTAAAGCATGTGACGTGGACTTCCAGTAAACGTAGATGGCAAGATGAACAATTTTCCCATGTTATCGACGTTTCCATCATTCATCATAGCATCGCTCAAATGAATGTATTCATCCCAACGCAACTTTCGTTGATAATGGCGAATAAATTCTAATCTTTCCGTCTCAGTTTTACCATACATATCTAAATTAACCTGCTGAAATAATTGCTGACATTGTAAAATATGGTTATTTTCACCATTTCTCGTCATAATTCGATAAGCATAAAGTTTCATAGCTGATACTTTTTTGTTAGTTTAGCAATCTGTAGCTGGATCGATTTGTTGAATATTAAAGTGACAACCATTCTCACCTTACCAAAAAAATTAGCGGATACTGTAGTGCCAGAACATTCAAATAGTTTGTTCTTTTTCACTTGTGATAATCACTTGAATTTTTTTGTAACTGTTTACTCTTAATTCCAATTGATCTTTACCCGACTGCAAACACGATTGAACTGACGAAAAGTCCCTGAATTTTGTTATATATACCATGAGATTCCAAAATTTCCAGTACCAAAACACTCTAGAATATGAAGATGTACATCACTTCGATTTGGTTCTTTTAGATCAATAATAACTATTGTACACATTTTGGAACTTTACAGATCAATCTAATTTGTTTTTAGAACTTTCTCGAACATTTTAGATAGCTTAAAATAATTTGCACTCATTTTAGAATTTTCTTGATCATTCTAGAATTTACTAGAACTTTCTCAAACATTCTTAATCTATCATAATAAATTTCACTGATTTTGGAACTTTCTAGATCATTCTAGAAATTTCCAGTTTTTTCTCTAAAATTCTAAATCGATCATATCAAATTGCACTCATTTTGGAACTTTCCAGATCATTCGGGAAATTTCTAGAACGTTCTCGAACTTTCTAAATCGATAATAACAGTTTTGGACATTTTGGAACTTTCTAGATGAATCCAGAAATTGGTAGATCTTTCTCAAACATTCTATATCGATTATAATAGTTTGCACTCATTTTAGAATTTTCTAGATCAAAACAGATATTTCTAGAACTTTCTCGAACATTCTATATCGAACATAATATTATTGCACTCATTATAGAATTATGTCAATCATTCCATAAATTTCTAGAAATTTTTCGAACATTTTAAATTTATTATAAATTTTTACACATTTCGGAAGTTTTAGATTATTCCAAAAATTTAAGAACTTTCTTGAAAATTTTAAATCTATTATAATAGTTTTACACATTTCGGAACTTTCTAGATTATTCCAGAAATTTTAAGAAAATTGGTAGAACATTCCAGATCAATATTATAACCGTTTTACATATTTTGGAACTTTCTGGACCATTGAACCAATTTTGAGATCTTTTAAGAAGTCCTCATGCGTTAGAAAATGACAGAAATGTATGTTTTAACATTTTCGCCACCCACAACCACCCCAAACCACGCCCCGCGACCAAACTCCCTTGCTACCACCTGGAGACCAAGATGTATTTACCACCCCAACGGGAAGTTGATTAGGGGTTGGTGGTGATTGAGAAAACTGTGTATTTACGAACTAACAAAGCATTTTATATTTAGATATTTAGATTTATTTTTAGATAAGGCCAAGTTTATAAAACACGCAAAGGACTGCAAACGATGTAATAGCGCAACATTCATCAATGTAAGAAAAATGCTGTGTTTATGAGCACGAAAACGCATCACGTCAACAACCTGACCACTTGAAATTGTAAAACAGTTGGAAACAAATTTTTTCCCTGGCTTCTTTTCTAAGTTAAGTTTATCAAGAAAACATATTATATTGAGTGATATTAATTAAGTGATATTTTCTTTCACAGTATGATAGTTTAACAAAGGATAACGTTATGTTTTTTTTAACACCATTGTAATACCTCTATGCACATAATGTCTGCGTCTATAAAAGTTTTCGGAACACTTCGCTTTCAGCATGTACATCGAAAACGCAAGCAAAAACGCAAAAAAAAGTTGGAAGTTGAACAATACTTATGTTGTGTTCTTGCGCCCTTGCATAGTATATAAACCTGGACTGTAAACTTAGTTTTGGCATCTTGCGTTCCTTGCGTTATTGCGTTTCTTTCACGGTTTATAAAACCGTCCTGAGAAACGCCACATGGCAATGCATCACGCTGATCAATACCAAGCGTGATAAATATTCAATAAGAATGTTTGCTAGTACTTACCTATATTACTGGACGCAAATCACACACGTAGTTCCCGCACCCACCGCAACAATTATGCAGCTAGCAGTAAGTTCACTGCTTTTGCTACCTAAACATTGTTTTCGAAGACGAAATTTATGACTATTAGAAACGGCTCCGATAAAAGAGAAAAAAGTTTTTAAAAAATTAAGCCCGGCTTTGTGGTTTATTTTTTACATTGAATTTTATGAAAAGACTAACCATTTTGTTAAAATTCAGCCAAAAGTTAATACTTCAGAGATTCCCTTTAGCGTTGTGAAGTTTAGTTCGCGTTTTCCACCATCGATGGCAGCACCATCTGTTACACACTTACGTTCCTTAAATTCTGTCGCATTCTCGAAATTACTACAACCAAATGCCTTTTTAGGAGAGCTAAAATGTTTCTCATCAAAAACACATATTGAATAAGTAGGTTTAAAGTAACAGGTAATGATTAAAGTACACACATATGTTTCTTTAAAAATTAACTACACAATTAGGGTACTGATTGGAGCAACAACTACATGCGTAACAATAAGCACGACACTCATATATACAGTTTAAAACCGTGCAACAAGAGAAACCAGAAAATAACTGACCACTTTACTTACATAAATTACCTGATATGGCTGATAATTTACCACTGTAAGAAAAAATATGTTTTAATTTCAAACGTGTGTAGGTTTTATTATGATTAATATATCTTTTACTACTCCTCTTACATTTAACTTGTTTATACTAACAAAATAATAAGAATAAATTTCAACCACTTCACCCCCCCCCCCCCCCCTTTTTTTTCTCCAAGTTTTTCTTCACTGGAGACATCAAAAATATATTTAGATTTTGAATTTTTGAAATGAAAAATACATATATTAAAATCCTAATTTTACTTTCGAGTAGATTAGTGGTTATGCTTAATATTATTTGAACAAGTACACAACATTTGTTTCTTCTCTTTTAGAAAAGTATGAATATGCGAAAATTCAGAACCTCAGATATAGTAAATATAGCGATGTACGATAACAAATAAAACCATACTCATCCCGTTTTTACTACTTCAGATGTAAAATGAAATATGCATAAAAAACTTCCATTAAAATATTATGTTAGTTCATCCGGCAAAATGTACCATATACTAGGTCATTTCATTAGAACAATATTTTTAGAAGGCAATTTAAAGCCTTCAAATAAAATATTACTTCCAGATAGAAATTTTTACATTAGTAAATGTGGTTTATTATATAAAACCTTAATTATTTGCCAATAATTATAGAATTACTGAAATAGGATAAAAGTTTTTAAGATGTTATGTTTTATAAATTACATATCATACCGAATATCTTAATAGTAGTACGTAAATGTTGCTTCGAGCACAGAGTGCAGCGTGAGGAGCCGAGTGTCCCTCTGCCATCATGAATATTGACGTCACGGCGGCCATTTTGGGATAAAAAATGTACTAAAAAAATAACTCATAATGACTCAAAATTCCTAAAACATTTTCCGTTTTTTTGGGAAAAATTACACGTTTTGAGAGAAAATTTCCCATTTTTGGACTTAAAAATGCCATCGGATTCGAAATTCCTAAAAAAAAAAGGGCTAAAACTCCGCATCTACAGCCTCCAATAAGCCTCTGGCAACATCTTGGATTCTGAAGTAACTGTTCGTGGCCAGGTTCGTAGTTGACGTTCAGGCACGTACAGTAGGTGACAATATGCATCCAGTTGGTAGCCGGGAATGTCTATTCAGCGTCCAGGTACGTACGACCATTAGGTGACAAGTCATATCTAGTTGGTAACCAAGCGCATCCAGTAGGTGGTCAAACACATGCAATCAGCAGTCAAAAGGTATAATTTCGCCAATACTCGACGAAAAATTTTAAAAGATTATGTACAATATCATACGCATAGGCCAAGTGCCTCCGAACCAAGATGTTTCATTCACCAATATGCGACCAACATTTGAAACCGGTCATGTTCTATGACACGAAAATATACCAGTCGACTCCGAACCATTAAGCCAATCATGTCCAGAGTACAGACTTATCTATGCTCATTCATCGACAAAAAGGAAGCAGTTTATAAAAAGAAAGCACATTAAAAAATAGGAAAAACATGTGAACGAAAATTTAATATGGTGTGATATGGGCTCGACACAGTCCCAATATACAGTTGGCTCCAACTGCGCCAATGCTCCAAGTGCATCAATTGATCCAACAGCTCCAATTGCTCCAAGGGCTCCAATCGCTCCAAGTGCTCCAACAGCTCCAACAGTACCAAGTGCTACAAAAGTTGCAGGAGATCCAATGTTCCAATTGCTCAAAGACCTTGTCTATATTTGTATAATTTATGTAATAAAGTTTTTATTTGTATTGGTGTTGCTTTATTTCTCGAACCTGTAACATTTATGATAATTTTAATTATATGAGCATGCTTTTAAGTGAACTTTATTTTTTGCATAGATATTTATAATCGAACCAAGGACAGGAATCAATATATTCAATCATTATATTAGAAAGTGATTTTTTTGAAAAAGTTTGGAATTTTTCACGAATTACTAGCTACATAATTACAGACTTCCAAGATGGAAGACATAAATACTTACTGAAGTCTGGTTTATGTGGAACATAGGCTAGTTTAAGGATTTTTAACATGATTTATTAAATAAGCATTTTTTTTTACTAAATTTAAAATATTTGCATTGGTCAAGGATCTAGCCTATGGACAGGAACTAATCGAAACAATCAGTATATTAATTGCATATTTCTTTAATGAATTTTGGATTTTTTTCCGAAATTACAGCTTAATAATTATGAATTTCCAAGATGGCATAAAAATTTCAAGTTGGCGACACCAGAGTAATAATAAATGATTACTGCACTTTAGCAGGTAAAAATCAACTAGCATGATGGTAGAGCATTCTATCACAAAAAAAAATGGTAGACTCCAGCAGACGAAAAAAATATGGCTGACGTGGCCTCAAACTAATTGGCAATGTATACATACCCTGGCCTTAGTAGTGGGATGTCAGTCTGCCTGGCTTCCGTGGAGGTAGGATCTGTTGTCATTTTTTATTTTTGTCCTATACCGGTACGACCGAGGACGTTAGCTAGTGTTAAAATAATATTTTGTTAAATTATTTTTTTATTAATTTTTAATTTGTTTATTTTATAGAATAAAAGTTAGAGATTTTCAAATTGGCAGAGCGTAACGAAAAATGCTACAATCTAGAATCCAAGATTGTTTCTTTAACGAAATGCGCAACGATTATGTAACACGCGCCCAAGATGGCGAGTGTAAAGAAATGTGCAACTTTTATAGAATCCAAATAGCGGCCGTATCGAAATGTGCAACAGTGTTTTCAAATATTTTTAGTAAAGTTTTATGAATAAAATTTAATGAATTTTAAATATTTTCACCGATTTTATAGCATAAAATTTACTGATTTTCAAGATAGCAGCCGTAAAAAAAATTTCAACTATTACGTCATAATCCACGATGTCGCCGGAGGCTTATCGGAGATTGTAGATATGGAATTAAAGCAGCATTTTTTTTTTTTTTTTTTAGGAAATTCAAAGCCGATGGCATTTTGAAGGACAAAAACGGGATTTTTTTTTAACGAGAATGTTTAACGGGAATTTTTTTGGGAATTCCGAGTCATTTTTGACTTATTTTTGAGTCCAAAATGGTTGCCGTGAGGTCAATATCCAACATGGTGGAGCGACACTCGTCTCCGTACCGGAGGAACATTTACATATTACTTTAATTTACGCTTGATTCACCTCTATAATACAATATTTATAATAAAAAATTCAGACTTCCTTTAAACTATAATATTAAAAATTATAAACTCATGCTACAAAATTCAGTATGTAAGTGATTCTCATTTTGTTACATATTGCGTGCTTCAGTTGCCTGGGAGACCTTATCTATGATTATAGAACAAAATAACCTCCTTCGAGAAGAATTTAGAAAACTCATAAAAAATCTGTGACCAAATAATTGGGTAGGTAACTTTTTTTATTACTTGTTTACCAACCACATGAATGGCATGTTGATACTTTTTAAATATAGAAACTAACCAAGCCCCTTTCCTCTACCTTTGAGGTATAATAAAAAAATAAAAATATCTTGTTATGGAACTCATCATGTAATATTTTTGTCATCATTATCTTACCTACCACATAATTTGCTTCAAGAATTTAATTTTTTTTATTCCAGAATAAAAATCTCATACATTTCCCCACATTTGTAAGTAATTTGTGAAATAATATTTTAAAAACACATTATTTATCTTATAATGTAAAGTAGCTAATGCCCAGCACGCGTTGCAATGCCTTATTTAATTTATTTGTAATTAATTTTAAGGTGGTTTACATACACAAAGCATCCCTATAACTCTTTCTATACTTCCCTCTATATATACATATATATCTCCCTTTATTGCTTTAACTCTCACTGTATATATCAATCCATCTCTCCCTCTATATATATTGTCTATAACTCTCTATCTCTATCTCTATCTCTGTATGTCTATCTATATTTCTCTATTTTTCCATCTCACTATAAGTCACTCTATCTCACTATATTTCTCTAACAAGCTTTATCTTTCTCTCTCAAATCGCGTGCTACCAGTAGTATTCGGACAAAAGAAAAGAGGATCTGTCATAAAATACTTACTGATGATCATCCGATACTACTCACGCGTCATAATAAATTGGCATTGATACGCAGATGGTATCAACAATGAAAAATCCGTTGCCATGCAAAGGAATTAAGTGTCACGAATAAAATGGCCAAATTTAATTAAAACATAATTAAATTATGATTTAAGGTTGGTTTTATTAAAATCTCACCTAGACAGTGACCTTCCTCTTGTTTCGAAGGTCAAGTTTGCAAAGTTTCATCTCAATGGTATGAATGATGCGTGAGTGCATAGAATAAGAACGAATAAATCAAAATTGATTTTGATATATTAATAGCTGCAGTACCCGGCGTGGCCCGGGCTGAACACAGGGTGAAGGGGACATTTTAGAAATCAGATGTGGACATTAATTATCTTCTTAATTTGAATGTCAAGTGTGCAAAATAATTTATATCACTTTCAGATCCCGACAGACGTTGTTCTGCCAGTGTATAGTTATTTACCTGTATATATCTAAAAATTGGTGGTCTGTATGTAGTCTAGACTCTATAAAGCACTATAGAAAAAAAGCTTAAAAATAAGAGATTAATAATATTGAAAAGATTCTATTATCTAACTAATGCTCGGCATGCATTGGAATGCCTCATTCAGTTTTTTTTAAAATATGTTTGAAGTATTTACCCAATACAAATCATCTATACATCTCTCTAAATATATACTTATCTATATCTACATCTATAAATATATAACTATGTATCTCTATATATCTATTTATCTCTTTATATCTAAATACGAGGGCTGTTTTTATTTCAACCTCCGAAAGGCTATATAAAAAAAGGATCTTTACGTAACATAGTAATTCTACCACCAAAAGTACAGTACGGTCTTACTTATTTTAATACATAAAAGCCAAAACTATCGAGGCATTTGTCATATCGTAACACAAGCTTATCTATGCATGTTTCGAAGAAGTTAGCCGCCAGTGAATAGAGATAACAGGACAAATGCCTTGATCTCCCGCTCCCTCACGACACCACTGTGAGGCGGGTGGACTAATTGTGCGGAGTATTGTGCCTTATTATTCATATTCTTGCGATAATTCTTGACGCGGGAGCCAGTGCGCCGCGAGATTAGTCCACCCGCCTTACATTGGTGTCGTGAGGGAGCGGGAGATCAAGGCACTTGTCCTGTTATCTCTATTCACTGGTGGCTAACTTCTTCGAAACATGCATAGATAAGCTTGCGTTACGATATGACAAATGCCTCGATAGTTTTGGCTTTTATGTATTAAAATAAGTAAGACCCTACTGTACTTTTGGTGGTAGAATTACTATGTTACGTAAATTTCCTTTTTTTATATAGCCTTTCGGAAATTGAAAAAAAACAGCCCTCGTATAAATACAAGTATAACTCCCACTATCTCTATCTCTTCTATATATAAATCTCTATATAGCTCTATACATCTATATATCTCTTTATCAAACCAATTTAATTTTCTGTACCTCGCTATATCTCAACTTATCTCTGTCTCTCTCTATCTCACTCTATATATATCATCCTATCTCTGTCTCTCTTTTATATTTAAATAATTTATTTCATGCGTGCGATATTAGACATCAAAACAGATGAAGTGCCGCTATATAATATGAAATAAACACATGTTTTGAAAAGATTTGTGCTCCAACTATTGAAAATAGTTATACAGTCAGAAATCTTCACGGGCATGCGCATAACAACTCACCAAAATTTCATCGCAATCGGATGAATGGTATAGGAACGCATACGGCACAAACAAACGAAAATTAAAGACATGACAAAAGCATAAAACGATGGTGCGTTTAAAATTCAAGGCAACTCTATCTATTGACGAAGTTAAGAACAAAACTGTTATGAGCGCCTTTATTTTGCTAGCCGCTGCGAGCACCTTTAAGCGGGCTGGTCTCACCAAAGAAAAAAAATGGGTGCGTGTACTTAGATACGCGCGTGAGAAGTTATACTTCTTTGGCAACATTAAAAAATAGTTTTTAATTGCATGCAAAATTATTGCGTAGAGTCCCTCCGCGTGGAAGAAGTGAAACTTCGTAATATGGAAATGAAAATAGGAAGGGGTAGAAATTGACTTTTAGTGAAATCATAGGTATTGTATCAAATCAAACTAAAATAAATTATGAAATAATTCAACGATAAAAACTGTTTATTTAATTAAGCGGACGGGTTCGCCCCAGGAGAAAATTGACGCGGAGAGACCTCGTGATCATAGAGAAATGACACACACTCACTATTTGTATGTCTGTGACCTATGATTTTTTTCTGTTATAAATTGAAATCATCACTTTTTCACTCCCTTAGGGATGGAATTTCATAATAATATGTGGTCTACGTGTTAATCCAGGTAATGAGCTCGCTGTAGGTGGGGAAGGTTGATCAAGTGTTAATTGGTCAGCTATCGACCGGGGTTGAAAATATAAAATTATATTAAAAATTAGGGAATGGTGATAGAAGGGTGAAAATTTAGGGTTGTATGTATTTTTTAATGCCACATTATAAAAAAATAAAAAATTAAAATTTTGTCCAAAAAATAAAAATGTTAGAGGTATGCAAAATAGATAGTAGCCGATTCTCAGACCTACTGAATATGCATACAAATATTCATAAAAATCGGTTAAGCCGTTTTGGAGGAGTATGGTAACTAACACTGTGACACGAGAATTTTATATATAAGATATTATTCATTCTTAGTATATTACCTTTCGTTTTAATTGGTTGAGATATTTAAATTATTACTATTAAAATTTCCCTATTTGCAAGAACATTAAAAATTTTAAAACAGGCAACATTATTTATTATGTAGTTTTACATGCTCAGTTTATAACATTCGTTAACAATTTTTTGCAAATTAATTTTTTTTTCTATAAAACCAAATTGTTTTACCCCTTTCTAGTTGAATCTTGAGAAATTATGCGAGTAACTCATATACATTATTCGCGCAGTTTCATAACCTCCACTTGATTCCCTTCAGATAACCGATTCCTTTAAATTAAATAAAACAATCCCAACAATTTTTCAACACTTTAACGGACTATTTTTCAAAATCAATCAATTACATGACGTTCATTCTTAGATTCTTAAGTAAACATTGCGTAAATGTGGAAGTATGCAATTTTATTTTTGAAACCAACCAACAGCTTTTACAACCCTAAGGGATGGAACTATGTAAAATTTTGGGAAAATGTTTTGTAATTTTGGCATGTTTAGTTTCAAAACCATTATTTATATTTTTTGCTTGATTATATTTGGAGGTACAAATAATTATTTAAAGTTCATATTAAAAAAAATCCCTCGGTAGAGTTGAAATTCTGTGTGTATATCTGTGTGTATATATATATAGACATGTGTTTAAGTTTACCAAACACCTTTTTAATAAATACATTTCATAATATCCATGAAGAAGTTTTTTATTGAAGCCAGAACAAAGTGACAAATAATAAACGTACGGACGAACTTGCCCAGGCGAAACCTCCATTGGAAGCGAATTTTCAGAAAAATCCGTTTTCAGTTGTCAATGCAGTATAGGGAACATCACTGCTAAGTTCCGAGTCTGTAAGACATAAGCTATATTTAAAAAAAAAAAAAAGAGGAAATTTTTTTTCTTGAATGCTCCAGCAAATTTTAAAGAACTTATTTTTAAAAGTCGTGCAATTTTGATTTTTAACGCTTTCGCAACTCCGCTTGGAGCCGATTGTTGTAAAATATGTTCTGAGAGAATTTTTATGTAGTGTATTATAAGGAATATACGTTAAAAATTTAATGTCTGCACCTATTGCAGTTCTGGAAAATTCGTGATGAGTGAGTCAATGAGTGGTTTTTCGCTTAAATATATTACACAAGTTCTTTTAAATATCAGTCTATGACCGGCTTGTTTTTGAATAACAGTTTGTAATGATAATTTTTACCATACAAAATAAGAATTTAGATTAAAAATATATAACAATGATCATATACTTTCCTTACATTTACTAAGTAAATAATTTATCAATTTTAATTTTCTAGTATATTGTGCCGGAAATTAGGCATTTCGACACCTTTTTAAATTTTTTATTTAATTTTAAATTAATTTTAGAAATTTTATTTTTTTAATTCATCTGGTTGATGACTCTTTGTTAGGCTGGTGTACGCCACATGTTTAAACTTTGTGCCAGTGGAGTGAAGCACCTTTTCAGGGGCCTATCTGATATTTTGCTAGTCTAATGTGGACGTGGGCAGCCCGGTTGAAATTTCTCTCGCCTGCAGTCACGTCCCGGGTTTGTAAAATTAATTCCCTGCATGACCAAAATTGCTTAGAGCAGCATCTGGCCTGCAAGCTGCTACTTCTTAGAGGCCTGCTGAGAATAGCGAGTCTCATCACGAACGGGTCTCCAGTGGACCTCCGTTCCCAACTCAGTGGCGTTTTCTGTCCAACCTCCCCTCCCCCCCCCCCCCCTTTGTTCTGATAAATTATGCTAGGAGCAGTGACCTGACTTGAACCTATCCAAGACGATGGCCTGCTTCAAGGACATTCTCTCTGGTCCAACAGAGACCTCCTCGACATCTAGCGGCAGAAAAAGAAACTTCGGCCCTTGTGGCCAGCGAGCAGAGACCACGCCAGTGACACCTGGCGGCGGGTCCGTTCACCGCCTCCGCTAGTTCCCCTTTAGGCCGCCAGAGCGCACCACCTGCTACGCCATATCACTATGCTTTCTAGTCGCATCCTGTTAAAGTCGATTCTTGGTAGCTTCCTGTTACCGCCGGTAGAGAGCGCGCATGTCGTGTTGTTGTCACGACCACCTCGGACTCCTTCGGAAATTTTCGGCATAAAACCGAACCTTCCCCCTCCTTCTTCCTAGAGACTTTAGGAGCGTGGTCCTCCAGGAGGCTCTCTGGCATTGGCTACTAACCGCTCAGCAGTTCGGGCTAAACTTCTCTCCGTCTCTTGTCGCGGCTACGACGGAAACGACTTCTATTAAGAATGTAGACAACGGTCTTGAGGGATGTGATCCCATTTGTACAGTAGCCAGTCAGGAGTAGTTAATAGAAAAAGTCATGTTTAGTTAGATTTTATTTTTTTTTTATTTTTCTAAAAATTTGGTTTCTTCTGTGTCATCCACGGTATCTCGGTGCGCGCCATCCTGATGTAGGCGCGAGACATCTCGTCAGCCTGAAACCACACCCTGTTTGGTGAGTAATCCGGCCTTTTTTTTTCCTCCCCGAATTCCCGTTTGTTGGCCTTTCGCGCCGACTGTGTATGACTGTCTGGAAGCAGGTCTAATTCGTTTTGAATTTGACTTGTGTTTCAGACAGGGTCGAAGTGCTGGGGAGACAAATTGTTCCCATCTCGTGGTCCTGGACCTCGAACTCCGAGTCACGTTAGAAGAGATCTTTCCCGACCCGACGTCTCACCGTGAAGACCCGGGTGATTATGCAAAATAAACATCTCCCCCCCTTTCTATCTACGAACTACATTAAAAGAATCAGTAGCCTACCAGCGAGCAGTGATTTAAGAACTTAATCCCCAAGAGAATGTAGAATCAAGGAAACTTATTATCGATGTAATCATTAGACGAATCAAATTTTGGTGTGATACTTCAAATTTTTAAATTTTTGTTTATGTAATCGTTCCTTTGTTAAAGTTGAATATGTGTTGTTTTAAATAATTACGGGGCGCCCCCATATTTTTGTTACATGTTAAAATCTTGATTGTGATATCAGAATAATGCGCAAACAAAACGTCGTCATAATAAACCAAGGAAACCTGTAGACCAAACTTCTTATGTAGTGTATTTATTTATCACATACCTTCTTCTATTTAACGATCCATGAACTCCCAAGTGGCTTGTGTGCAGGGAGTGTGAAATTTGTCTTGTTCACCGCCTCGTGCCCCCCTCTGGTAAATAATTTTAATTTTCTTCATATTTTGCCCAGCAGTTTCCAAGCTTTTTTTATTAAATTAAAATAATTTAATTTAAGGGCACGAGGGGCGTTACAAGATAAACCAGAAATTTTAATTTAAAAAAAGAGAAAGGTTATAATCTATTAAATACTTTCCACTAATTATTTATCGATATTAGTACTGCTATACTTCAAATATTGCAAATATAAGAAAATCTTATTTTATTCAACGGAAGTAAAAAATTTTCGTACGCTTAATTCACTTATATCAACAAAAATAGTTTTTTGAAAGTTCTTTGTTTCAAGGTATTTTTGTTTACAGTCAGCTATCTGGAATTGCGCTGATCGGAGTACCGACTGAGGTGTACACTCATGGGACGCAGTACTATGCTATTTCGTTCAGTTTGGTGATAGCTAGTCTAATAAACAACTACCTGTTCCTGCCTGTTTTCTTCGACCTGAAGCTCACATCTACTTACGAGGTAACGATTTAGTTTTAAATTATTATAAACTATCGTTTTATTTTGTCTGCTATGAGAAAACTAGTTTCTTCAATAAGATACCAGACGAATTTTTTTATTTAATTAAAAAAATACTTAATTGAATATAAGAAATAGAATATAACATAATCTGTTAAAAAGATCTTTCGTAAATTTTTGTGTTCAAAATACTTTATTTAAAAAATTTAAATTTTGACTGAAAAGTATATTTTAGCACAATTTTACTGTCAAAAAATTGGTCTAATAACCTCTTCTGGCCAATATCGTCATCACAGTTCAAGTTTGATTTTCTTTAATAAAATGGTTTAATCATTTTCTGTTGCACCATTGTGTTTTGAGCCCTGAAATATGGTCATAGGGAACTTTTATATGAACCAACATTTGTGGTGGTAAATTATAATGATCTCGGATCGACTCAGCAGACATGTCTGGATATGTTTCGGAAATATTATGGTTAATATTTTAATTAGGCGTAAATATTAGAGATTTGTGTACAACGTTTCAGATCATTTATAAAACATTTATTATATTGCTGCTTTTAAAGCGTAAGCCTACAAAAATATCCCAATTTATATACTATTATTTTTAATGTTTGACATGTTAGTTATATAATTGTTATCATTTAATAATGATCTTTATTTTGTCACAATTATCCTATGTATTAAATAAAGTATTTTTGTATCTATACCTTTTAATATTTCACATAGCTTAGGTTTGCAACAATTATTTAAATTCCTTCATATGCTTCGGATATTTTTTTTAGAAAAAAAAAACAAAGAAATAATACTGCAGATGCACGAGCTGCTAATCTTGTGGCAACAATTTACTCGCTGTGTCACAATCGATTGATGCGACTTCATATTGTTCCAGCCCACCGATAGATATCCGCCTATCATTTTTTTCACACTGAAACTGCCAGTTGCCAAAAAATAAAAATGTTTGAGTTACGTTTCACGCCAACGACGTTAGTGTGGTCTCAGCATGTGTTGGCACAACGTGTAGAGGAATGGTCCAAAGATCACTGGATGCGGACCAACAACGAAAATGATGTAAATGGCCATATTTAAAGTCTTAGACCGGCAGCAAAGTCGTGACTTGAGGTGAAGTGGAGTATTAAAACATTTCATTAACCTTCCAAGTTTTTGCTGTAACTTCACTTACCTGAACCTGCAAGCGGCCCTTTAAATAATTTCTCAAAAATTACTCAGGACACTTGGCTACGTCCTAACAAATAATGTTTGTTAAAAACATTTCCGTATCATCTTAATTATTTTGAGCACATTATAAGCCTTATATAAACTAGCGTTAAAATAAACACTAAACAAAAATAAATTTTATTAAAATGATTCTTTATAAGAAATAATAACACACAAAATATGTATTGTTTAAAATATTAATAATCTCTGATAAATTTTTAATAATTAAAAAATAATAATTTTTGATTAGTTAAGGATAGCTCGCTCCGATACCAAATTCTTTGGAGATTATTGGAAAAGTTTTTTTTTGTCATGTTGTCAAATGTGGCTAACCAACAGTTCTTTTTCAGTATTTGGAGTTGCGCTTCAACCAGAAAATACGCTTTCTTATGTCTCTACTTTTTGACATATCAATTTTTCTATACATCCCGATTGTCCTTTACGTACCAGCATTAACTTTTAATCACGGTAAGTTTTAAAGTAAATAAATGTTTACTATAAAGTCATGTTAAACATCTGTACAGGCTAATATAGGTATAGTTTTGTTTCACAAAAAATTGGTTGTCTGTAAAGTCGGTTTACGGACGATAGTTTAACGTGACAACGTCATAACAAAACATTGATGAAATGATTGCATACTTTTATGAATAGAATTGAATCTTTTTACTGAATTATCACTATTTTGTATGGATAAAAAGAAGGAGTGAAATGAAATCTAAAATTTAATTGATAAATTTACTTTTATTTGCACTCATTAATTCAAATATGTTTATTACTTTAACGAACAGATTATTTTAACTATAACTTTTATACATGTTTGCTATTTAACTTCTTCCAATCTGTGTTTTTCTGTTAAGAATAGGAAGATTATAGGATAATTAGTAAACGAATGGGAGTGTTTAAAGATTAATGTGTAATAAAAGGTTATGTTATAATTGACTAAAAATGAATGGTGATTATTATAATTGATGATAGATATTTGATTACAGATTATTAATATGAAATTTTGTTCGTAATTTTATTTAAACTTTATAGCTAAATTCCCGTTTTTAAAATTAATTACAAGTCATCTACACGTGAACTGTTTCGTCGACTGTTTATAAAGTGAAGTGAAAAGTTAATGTGGTTTTCATTGCTTATTACAACAACAATTTTGGCAATAAAGGTTAGTTATTCTTGCATTTTAAAAATCTCATTACTAGTACAATTTCAAGTATTTATTCTTTTATTATTAAAATAAAAATTATTAAATTTAATTCATTAAAGTATGCAATCATTTCATTAATGTTTTGTTATGAAGTTGTCACGTAAAACAATCGTCCGTAAACTGACTTTACAGACAACCAATTTTTTTGGTTGATCTTCTATTTAATGATTATCTTTGTTTTGCTGTAGAAGTGCTATTTTTTATAGATATTGGTGACAATTTAAAAAAAAAGATGAATCTAGAATGTTTATTGGTTAAGAGTTTATGTGAGAGCATCAAAGAATGCAAAATCACACTATAATGGCCAACTTCATAGGTTCATTCAGTCCGGATTATACAGATATTGATATAATGATAGGATAAATGAATAAAGTCACATTATTCAGAAGTGTACTGATACAACCAAAGCCGAAATACCTTGTTTCTACACTTAGTTGCTAAAGGAATTAATTCATGTAATTTAAATGGGCATAGAATATAAAAATTAAGATGGACAAGTTTAGATCGGTTGTTTACAGATCTTTTGATAAACCAAGTCTGTAGCATTATTAAAAAAAATCGGTTGTCTGTAATGTCTGTTTACGGACGATAGTTTAACGTGACAACGTCATAACAAAACATTGATGTAATGATTGCATACTATATGAATAAAATTGAATCATTTTTATTTCAATAATATAAAAAATAATTGAAATTACACTAGTAATCATACTTTTAAAATGCAAGAATAATTAACCTTTATTGCCGAAAATGTTATTGTAATAAGAAATTAAAACCACATTAACTTTTCACTTTACTTTATAAACAGTCAAGTGGAATAGAGACAGATGTGGCGCAAGCGTTCAATGAGCGTAACGGGACACTTTTTCGTGCGTGCAGCTGGCGTTCATCGATTTATTAGACGTTGTCACGTCAAAAAAACTTTAATGTTTTAAGGGTTAGTGTTTTTTTGATTTTCATGTTGCTTTGGTTTTAAGTATAACGGGAAGATTATAAAATTTAATATATGTCTCTATTTTTATTATAAGATGCTTTATTTTATTTGAATAAGGAAAACAAAATGTTTAGGGTTTTTGAATCTTGCTGAATTAAAAAATTCCTCTTGGCACTTTGGTATCCTAAACCAAAAGTTAGAATCGAAGAAGGCA
Source organism: Bacillus rossius redtenbacheri (assembly GCF_032445375.1). Taxonomy (NCBI): domain Eukaryota; kingdom Metazoa; phylum Arthropoda; class Insecta; order Phasmatodea; family Bacillidae; genus Bacillus; species Bacillus rossius. Next base: position 14,208,751 of record NC_086335.1, read on the forward strand.
TCAAACTATTTTGTTTTTCATGTATTGTGTGTTATTCATCTATAATCGTAAATTCAAAACATCTCCAAATAAAAAATAGATGGCTTTAAACCCGCAGGACCGGAACACACCTACTCCACGACCAATTTACACTGTATATAAATAAACGATTAAATCGAGATTTTAAGTAAAGTAAATAATTTGGTTTTCAGCAAATATAAAAATAATGTAAGAGATTCAAAATTTATATTAATATATATTTTGGTTTAAGCAGAACTTTATAAATTTACCAAAACTACTGCTAAAAAGTTTTCTTATGTCAAAATGCAGAAACAATTTCCTGAAGGCAAGGCCAGTCACCAGTGCTTCACGCAAGAACGTGTTGGCCTGTCAGGTGCCGCTAACAGAACACTTGGAACTGAATCTAAAACATACAATAAAATATTTATGGTACACACAGTAAATGAAATGGCAGACAAAAATGTCACTCACATGAATGGTAATAAGAGACATAAATGTGCATTAGAAGTAATATTATTTTTTTAAATCTACACTAATTTTGGGTATACATTTTTTACTTTAGAAAAAGTTTGTTTTATGTATGGTATTTGGTTAACTGTATGTTTTGGCTGTAGCATATAGTACATAAGAGTTGAATTCCTTTAGTAATATCCAGGCTGTAGCTATAACAGTGAATTTATTATTAACTTGTCGTATGGCAAAATGAAAGACGCAAGAAGATAAACGATAGGAATGAAATTATGCTAAAACAAACTTTTTAACTGTGCACAAATTTTACAGCAGCAAAAATACATATAATTTTTTGTTTCGAATTAGGCCTAGTTATTAACTGTGACTAATAAAACAATTTAAAAAGGAGAAATCATCAAAAATAAAACAGTTTAAAAACTATAAATTATAAAAGACAAGTTCTGTCATGTTACACTTTCCACTGACTCAGCAAAGCAGTAGCGCCTGCTATATCCGACTGAGAACACAGACGTTACTTCAACATGTATGGTGGATCGTGAGCTGCAAACTGTTTTCGCCTGAAACTAGGAAACCAGTCGGTAATGCGTGTATCGCGAGTCGTCTAGCTTCCAAAGTTTCACTGAATTTTGTTCAAGATATTGATTAATTTACATAGAATAAGTCAAAATATCTGTGCCAAGTTTCGTGTAGTGTTGATTTCTTTAAATATTCTCCTTACAGATTTTTCAGTTAACATTATTCTTTTCAATGTTCTTTAACATTCTCTAAACACCCCACAAAACTCCGAGCGGACACAACTATAGATACTAACTATAGATACTCACTGTGATAAACTGAGTGACACTCATACCCACAATTAAAGAATAAGAAAGTCTAGGGATGAACACGGTATTACTACACACTCTGCTTGGAATTTATCTAAGTAACCTGCTCAAATACACAAAATGGACCAAAAGAAAAATATGACCCAAGTTTTCGGGCACCGTTTCTCAAGTGGGCGATTTCAATAAAGACAATGGAAAGTCATTCTTTTTTTTAAATATCACCACATAAGTATTTTTAGCTCGCTTTATTAAAATTTTTAAATTAATACATTAAATATTAATTACTTACTAGTTTTTAGGCGAAGTGTAACACTATTTTATGTTTCATAAGTGCGTAGTGATTGGATCATGATTTTCATTCAACCTCTTCACTGATACATACCACCCTTCATAGCAGAGTAGAGCAGTTTAAATGGCATTCCAACGTTTTGTTACACAACAGTTGATGAAGTGGTATTCACAGGTAGGAGCAGCCTATTGCCATCTTTTATAACTAAATTTAGTGCAGTGCATCATTTGTGATATTTTTAAGCATGAAATTTATTTTAAAGTATTAATAAACATTTAGATATTATCTGCTTCTCAAAAAGGGACAGTGCTGTCTAATTTATTGTGTTACAATTTACTATTGCTCTGATGATGTAAAGGACCTAAATATTTTTGTCATTGACGTGTCTTTAGCAGATATTTAAATTGCTTCATAATATTTTATAAAACAAGGGTTAAATCATTTATTGACAATGTATAAAATAAAACAATATTTGAAGACAAATGTGCTCTACTCCGAATTATTGACAACATATGGACCGTGAATATGTTTATTGTTCCAGCCATTGGTATGTAGCTCAATGAATAGCCAAACAAAATGCTTAACATGTTTCACCGTAAGACTTTCCAGGATTCAAATATTATGAAGTGCAATGAAGCATAATCGAATGTTTCAAGGTTTGTGAATCACAATAACGAATTTGTAGTTAGGATATTCAAAGAAATAGAAGAAAATTTTTAATAAAGTTATTTAATATATATGACATTCAAAAGCAATTACAACAAGCATTGTTATTATTTTTGTAAGCCTAATATACACCAATCTTTTTATTGTTGCAACTAATTAGTGTAATTTACTCTTTTTATGTGTGATAATTTTTGGAATCTTATTATTATATCGTTTTCAGAAATATTTGTAAATATAACAAAACAAAAGTTTCAACTTACATCTGCTGTTGAAATGAAATTTTTTCATATCAAGAATATTTTGATGTTAATACACTTTTTTTAAACACTGATTACATTAAATATCTAATTACATACTTAAAACATTTTTTAATTATTGTCAATTGTAAAAAAATATATATTCTGCGCTTCACTATCTGAATCGTCTGAAGGATTTCCTGCCAGTGTGCGTGAAATCTACACTCATGCAGTCATTAATTCTATCTCATTTTTAAAACTGTGACATAGTTTACAATGACATGGTACACTATCTAGAAAAACGACTGAAAAAAATTCAAATGACTTGCATTCGTTTTATTTATAATATTATATTGCGTGAGCATTTATAATCCGATTATAAATAATTTGGCTGGTTGAAATTTCATAAAAAATATCACTAAACACTCTTTTTATGCTACACAAAATACTTAAAGCAGATACTCCTCAATATATATTCCATCGATTTACATTTTTTTTTCAACACTGGTCACAGTCTTGGAACCGATAAATCCAAATAGTGAACTTTTAATACCCATGCCTAAAACAAAAACATTGTAGAAATTCTTCACAATTACTGCATCTCGCCTGTACTACAACCTCGACCAGGGTGGTAGACACTAACGGTCTATCGAAATATTTAAAAAGTCAGTTATTAAAAAATGGCTCTAAATTCACAGTCACGTAACAAAGGGAATATTAAATGAATGTGTGTGTATGTAAGTGTGTGAGAGAATATCATTATCGAAATAAGAATTTCAATTATATTTTAGTATTTTTTATTTAAAACAATATTGAGTATTTTTAAGGTTTGTCTATGATTATTTCTTATTTTTTATGGCTATAACTTTATTTTTAGATGGTTCAGTTAGTAATAAACTATGATGTTAAATTGGTAAACGATTTATCAGAAATGGCTGTTATTTCTAAAGTGTTAGTATGTAATTTTATGTTTTATTCCTATATATAACTTATTTAACGTGGATTATGTATCATAATTTAGTGTAAGAAAATGCGTACACGCCTTTTCTGCGCCAAACTTAAAACAAAACAAATAAAGAAAAAAATTTAAAATCAGTCAATAAGTTATCCTAATCCTTTATTTATAAAATAATGGGTTATAATATTATCCTAAATAAATAGTGCACGTTATGATATAATTTTTATTAGCATGTGTTACTTAAATTTAAGGGGGCTTTAGCTAAGTAATTGATGTCTTATTTAAGTACGAAAAATGAAAAGATTATTTTTGCTTATATTTGTTTCCAAAAATGAAATTCGATTGTTATTGACTTTGCATTTTAAATAATAGCATAAATGAAATCAAACAATATGTGCATCTTAGGTCTATATAATTGTTTTTGTATTTTCATGTAATAGTAATATTTTATTTTTTTCCAAATTCTACTTTTTAAAATGGTTTAAAATTTGTAAAGAAATTTTCAAGGTATCACTTTAAATAAAAATTCATAGAATTAAATCTCTATAAAATTTAAAAATAAAATATTGTATTCAATATTTTCATACTTTTTAAAGAGTTTACTAATAGTTCAGCGATTTTTAAAACAAACGGAAGTAATTTTTTGTATTCTTTGTATTTATTCAAATTACTTAAGCTTGAAAAAGATTTGAAGAACTGTGTACAATAAAAATATTTCATTAAATAATATTTATAAATAAAACCTTTTAAATATCATTGCAATACTTTTTAGTTAACCGTTATTTTTTAATTCATATAAAAATCTTCAAGAAATGATCAAGCTGTAACTATTATTGACAATATGTAATTAACACATCATTTGAAAATTCTAAATATTTTGGGCAAGTTTCAAAGAACCAGATAATGATTAATGCAATGAGATTAATTGGGTATAAAACCTTGCACTTATATAATGCCTTTTGGATTATTTAAATTATTTTATTTTTCTTTCAGTGTCTGGAATAGATGTACATCTCGTGACATACATTGTTTCAATAACATGTATATTCTACACAATGCTGGTGAGTTTAATATATTTTCGAAGTATTTCACTTTAAAAAAATGGTATTTATATATTTTATAAAACACTTGTTTTATATATGTTGGTCTTTTTTAAACACTGAGTTTGAGGAGTAAAATTAGCAAAGCGAATAAATTTCGCAGCTGATGAAAGTTTTCTTATGATCTAAGTAGCTTCAGACTGTGGAGATGGAGAGGGTCTGGGACTTGAGCATCAGGATCGCCATCTTAGACAACGGTGACCTTAACCTTGACCTTTGACCATTAACTTTGAACTCTTACCCCTTAGGTGAGACTTGTTACATAGAGTGTAATTGTACACCCCAATTACATTTTATTAATATATAAGAACAAACATTATTCTTAAAAATTGCTTAAAAACAAAATAATTGTGTTTTCGTATTATGTTTTCATTCCACTTCCTTGATGTTGAATGCTCATCCTTATTATCATAAGTTAGTTTAAATAAAATGTAAAAAAAAATTCGGAAAAAGCTACAAAATAATACCTAACAATAATATTTTAATGAAATATAATATACATCATGGTCTTCATAGGTACAAAGTTCGATTCTTGGTAAGAATTAAAAAATATAAATTTATTCCCAACTATTCACGAGACGACATTACACATATATTTATTTCAGCCATATACTGTTTCCGCAAATATTGCGTTACGGTAGTTATCTTGGAATTGCCATATTGTTTTCGTCTGCTAGAGTGCGCTGCTGCCATAATGGTTTGGTAACCAACCTCTATAACACACAAAAATTAATCACATGATCGTCCACATTGTAGAGTATACCATATTGTCAGCCATTCTGAACGCCATATTGAAAATTTGTAATCATAAAACCAGAAATTAGGAAAAAATTTCAAACATTATTAAAAATTCGCCTATTATTTATATTTAATAGATTACAGTCCTTTGTTTGATTCCAAGCAGTTAAATATGGCTAAAATTTACTTATCAAAAACATTTTACATGATACTACAATAAATAAAACAAAAAAATTATTACAAATTATATTTATTATGGAATTTCTCGTCTAATAAATGTAAAAATAACCAACTTACAAATTCTTTAGCATTTCTCGATTTCCTCATCTGATACGCAAGAATTGAAGTGAGATATGAAACCACACCAAATTCATAGCAGTATAGAGTTAATAAATTGAGTCTTTAGACATACGTGTAGGTTCTAGGTGCAAGATATAAAACAACATATTTTTACAAATATTATTTATTACATAAGTTATGCTTTACTCCAGGTACTACAAAAATTGGCCTTTCAGCGTGTTTCATTTATATTGTCTTCCTGCAGAGGGAAGCAAGTGCTTTACATTTCTCGAAGTGTATTTTCAGGGCAATCCACATGAAAGTTGAATACTACCTATGTTACACAGATGAGAGTCCTGTGTTTAGTTAAAAGGGCAGTGATATATTTTATGATGCCTTGCATTTCTTATGATGGTAAATGTCTTACCGCAGAAGATATAGTTAGGTACTGATGAATAGTCAACCAGTCCTTTGCAAAACCTAACGTTCATTTTTAAGTTCCCGTAGTGTATACATTAGCTAAAGACTAGTTGCACTAATCTCTAACATGTTCAGAGTTAGCATTACAATTGCTTTTTACACACTCGCAAAGCTTCGAGTTCACGAATTTGCCACAGAATTTGCAATCAGGTTCTTGCTTGTGCATAACTGGCCCCGTGTAGATTTCCTCGTGTCGTTTAATGCTACCATGGAAACCAAATAGTTTATTTCAATTGTCAAACCAATACTGTGTTCTTTGTTCACTATTCAGACATTAGCTTCTGTCAAACTTGCTACCACTTAATGCTTTGTTAAAGTTAATACCACAATAACGACATCGATGCTTGGAAAACGTTGGTAAGCTTCCGGTGCCATTATTGATGAAGTGGTACTGCAATCATGGAAGTCTCGTCGGCTGACGACGCTGCATTTATTAAAGTCTCCTCAGCCAATGGAACTGTACCGGCTGAAGTTTTCTCTAGTACAGCTACCACGAGCATTTCTGAGGTTGTCGGCATAGCTACCATCGAAATCTCTGATGAAGATGGTACACCCACCATAAAATTTATGTTCCCTCTGATAATGGTACAACTTCCATTTATGACGAATTTGGAAACGCACGTACTTCAGGATGCTTAGCAAATGGAGTTTATCCACAGTTTATCAAAGCTACAGGTGAACTGAGAACCTGTAATTTGGACCGTACTTAATCATCACCAGTCACAGATACAGTATGTGAGTCAAAAAATCACAATTTATTTCTTTTAAATAATTTTACTACTGCATTAGTTTATATTTATATAAATATTGTGTAAATATATTAACCAAATGTATTACATTGTGGTTAAAATGTGTCCATTTTCTCCAAACATATTTGGTTCCAACTAGCTTGTAATACTACGGTATTTACAGGTTCACTGCAAATGTTTTTGATGCTCGTTTGTTTTGTTTTTCTTTCGTTCCCGGACTTTCGGCAGTGTTTCGTTTGGCGTTGTCACGAGCGTCAGTGGCCTTGGACGTTGCCTTAACGACGCATGAAATCAACAACATTCGGCCGTGGTTCGAAACAATAACATTGTTATTGGTCGCTTGTAATAATTACGCCTAGCGTCGATGTTTGGATCGGCCGATTAATACCGACAATGTGAAATATAAATATTAAGGAAAAAGAGTGCTTCTGACGCCGGGAATATGGCGTGATTTCGGCGAAAATTCCCGTGCGGAATTTGGACGTTTGAAGCAGATCAGCGTCGTGTTTAACTACACAGGTGTGGTTAAACGCGAGAACGAATCACTACGGACGTCAGAAAATGAAGGCAGCGCGCGGCGACGACTTTGCTGATATTTTAAAGTTGAGAAATTCCCTTGTACCACGACTCAGGTATGGCTGACTGCACCATCATTTAGAGACGTTTGCGCCGTGAGTCGATAGCTCCATCCCAGTGAACAATATTAAAATCACGCACGTAATTAACATCGATGTGTTTTCAATCATTTAATTAGATTCAACGAACTATTTCATCAAACTGTTGCACACAGGTCCATTAGTCCTAGGAGTACGAGTCTCGTGTCTGACTAACTGGAGGCAAATATTAAATAGACTTCTGAAAAATAATAAACATGTGCCCAACGTAACTGAACATAGATTTGGACATAGTTTGTTTTCTTTTGGACATATTCGATAAATTTGTGTTTAGAGTCATGTTGGTTACTATTGTTGAGTATTCTACCAAAATAAATGTTTTTATTTTATTGTGGTACTAATTATCACTAGGTTATGTTAATCATAACGCAAGGCTCCCAATCCCATTAAATATTTGTTTTTTATTGTATGCTCATGTTGTATGGGGCATGTTATAGTGAGCCGTATGCTTAAAAGCTACAATTGATCCAGCTGTCTAGTTGAACATTGCTCTACCAAGATCGAATTACTTCAATCGCATTTGGTTTCAACTAGTTCACAATAGTTTTAATATCTCAAACTTCTCCAGCTGTTTTCAATGGCTCAAATTGCTCAAATCACATTTGGGTTTAACTAGCTCACAATGGTTCCAATGGATCTAACAGGTTCCAATGGATCCAACTGCTCAAATTGCTCCAAAAGCTACAATCGGTCTAAATGCGCCAAATGGTCCACTTACTTAAATTTATTTTATAGTTGAAACTGATATAATTGTCCCAACTGTTCCAATTGTTCCAAATTTTCCAAATTCTACCACTGATCCAAATGCACCAAATGCTATAATTCCTCCAAATGATCAAAATGACTATTCAAACATTGCTTTTAGTAGAACCAATTTCTCTAACCGCTCCAATTTCTCACACTGTAGTAGTATATGAATGGGCGTCCGACGGCAGGATTCAGGATGTGGATTGTGTGGATTGTGATTGTCGGCCCGCCATCTTGGATTGTGACGTCACGGCGGCCATCTTGGATGACCTTGACCTTGACCTTTGACCTTTGACCTTGACCCCGGCGGCCATTTTGGACCCGCCATCTTGGATCCGCCATCTTGGATGACGTCATTTTGTTTTCTCGAACTTTCCGCCATTTTGTTTTCCGCCATTTTGAATTATGACGTCACCGTTGCATTCCGTTACGGCCGCCATCTTTAACTTTTTTATTTATTATCCGATTTTAACGAAAATTTTTTTAAAATTTATAAAAAAATTCAATTAATAAAATTTTAATATATTTTTTTTAAAAATTGTACTTTTTAGACACGGAGTTCGGAGTCCTCGGTTCGAACCCGACGAGGTCAAAAAAATTAAAAATGGCGATAGGCTCCTTCCGCAATGGTGGCTGCAGGCAGACTGACTGGCCCCCACCACTTTTTTCAAAGCATATATATCGACAGTGAGCATGACGTCATGTCCGCCATCTTGTCTTCGATGTTGGAAACCATCAATATTGTATCGGCGGCGAGAGTGCACTGACGCCATGTTAGTTTGATTCTTACTCGCTAGAGTGCAGTAATAATTTATTACTGTGACACCCGACATCTTGAAATTTGGCCGCCATCTTGAAAATCCGTAATTTTAATGCTAGAGATTCGGGAAAAAGTTCAAAATTAATTAAATAAATTTGTAATCTATATACTGATTGATTAGATCGACTAAGGTCCTTGGTTCGATACCTGGTCGATACAAAACAACTTTAATTTAAAAAATACCACAAAAGTGTTAGGTTTGAGAAAATAAAAACACCACAAGTTCTTTTTAAAAAAAAAAACTTTTATTACATAAATTCAATACACTACTACAAGTACAAAAAATAATACACAGACTTAGAACTAAAGTCTTGTGGATTTCTCGATTCAAACAGTCTTCTTATTGTATGGACTAAGTCCTTTACATGTTCGTAAATGTCTATTCAGTCTATCAGGTCGACATAATGGTACACCACAATTTTCACATAAAACCGAATTATCGACTTCATTAAAAGGACAGTGATATATTTCGTGTCGTTTTGCAATTTGAATATTTGCTAATGTTTTGTTACAAAATATACAGCTTGATTCTGATGAATGTACAGACAGTCTATCACAATTCCTGAGGTGACGTTTTAATCTTCCATAACGTTTAAACTTGCTTAAACACCTGTTGCACTGATATTTAATGCGTTCAGAGTTATTATTACAATTGTGTATTACATAATCACGTAATTTCAAGTTTTTGATCTTGTTACAGTACGTACAGTTGGGCGATGGAACACTGTTGGATGCTCCTTCCTTTATCAATGACACTGGAACTGTTGACAACCATTGTAACACTGCTGTCATGTTAACTTCTGAAGCCGTTGAGGTCTGCTCTGCAGAAGATGTTGCACGCGTCGAAATCTCCTGCTGTGCGGAGAGAGCAGGTGTAGCTGTAGACGACGTAGTCATCGTGGTCTGCACTGATGATGGTAGACCTTCGATTCAGGTCGGTGTTGATACTGGTAAAGACGCCATCGAGGTCTCAAGAACAGCTAGATACTGGTCTATTATTCAAGGCTGACTACCCGATGTGTTCATCACCGCAGCCAGAGACAGACTAAATGTTCATATCACCAGGGTCTCACTTATATATATTCTCATCAGCTGGTACAACACATGAGTCAAAACAATAACCATGTTCATTATACTTGCACTTAACTGTCTCGGAGCATTTTATATAATGACGATGTAAGCTGTCGAGGCGTGAAATTAGTTTATTACACTTATTGCACTGAAATTGTATTCGTTTCAGTAAATTATTCGGACAACTGCTTCTTCATGTCTGCGAGCGCTTGAAGTTCTAGTAAATGATGCGACACAGTATTTGCACTGATTCGAAGTACGCTCTTCATTAATTGAAGTCTCCTCTGCAGTCGGTATCGAGATCTCCGCAGCTGTCGACAACGCAGGCATTGAGTTCTCCGCTGTCGTGGTCTCCTCTGCATCCGGTATCGGAATCTCCGACTCCATCATCATTGCTGTCATCGAGGTCCCCGCTGCTGACGGTAAACAGTCTATCCCGGTCGACATTGGAGCAGTAACTACGAAATTTACTGAAGAGAGCAGGTCCGTACTGCACCGCGGCCAGAGGTATACTGAGGCTCCACTCGTCTGAACTTCGCTTATATACCCGCAGTCTACTGGAATACTACATTAGTCAAAATATTGTCTGTATTTAAAATTAATTTTTATTGGGTACCTAAAAATTTTAGAAATAAAAAACAAACACAAGTTCAGGTTTTACACATTTATTTATAAAAATTACACAAATGCATGTTAGGTTAAGGAATTAAGCATTTTCGCAAGCAAAGTCTTTAATGCCGCACGAACTGCCTCTTCGACTCTGGTTCCAACTGGTTCGCAGGTCACGGGATCAGGAACACAGGTTTCCAGCTGGTCATCTTCTGCGATGTCGTCATCTCGAGCGAGACATGGTCGATAGCGTCTGTGACCACGTCTGCGCCTTGGCTCTACTGCAGTGCTAGTTGGGACAGATTCACTGCCTGAACTTTGACGACGAGACGAACGTCGTTTGGACGTCTGCGTAGAAGCATCACAGGTCGCAACAGGTTGCAACACGTTCATGTTTGGTGTTGCACGTGCAGACGAGACGACTACCTTATCGATGCTAGCAGGAAGGATTGTGTGCGGTCTCATGTGATAGACGGCACAGTTTCCAGGTTCGGAACAATCTAATAGCTGCTGAGTCGGTTCGTAGGACACAGGAAAGTGCGCAAACCGCCAATGCTGAGCATCTCCATCACAGGTTTCTGTATATGTACGTAGATACCCGGAATCCCAGTAGCTGTACTCGACACTGCTGAAGCTAGGTCTTGCGCTCACGTACACGTTAGCAGGATGAAACGTAAACATCTTCTTGCAGGTCGAACGTCAACTGAAGACACGTACGTAGGTACGACTTTTATATATGCAGACTCCTACTAACACTGTGTGTGCCATTTCTGCATTAACTGCGAGTTTTTACGGGCACAGACACGTTCAAACTTGTCACTTGGCTGCACATCGTATATTGCACTAAGCTTGCGCAGGGAAGGACAGCCATAGTCGGTCTGTAAGTCTTCAATTTCAACTGCTCCTTCATTACACAGATCTCGTAGCCATTTTTTCTGTTCAGGTCCGGCAGCGTATATTGTTTCGTTTTGAACTAGTAAATCTTGAAGTGTGTTTTTCACTTGGTGGTATGGGATTTTTCCTTCGTCCCACTCTAGTCCGTGATAATATTTGCATAGCCATTCGTTCGAACGTTTACTTTTTTCGTCTAGTAGTTTCCAAGGATACGGAGGTCGGAAGCTGCGGGTTCGAGTCTTGTCTCCGGAGGTGACGGCAATTTCTTTGAGAACAAAGCCGTTTTGACTCTGGAAACCTTGCAGGTTGCAGTACATCTTGTCGCTAGCAATGCTCGATTGTAACTGAATTATTATCGCAAACGAAACAGTATTTAAGTCAGAATTTTCACAAGTTGGTCTCGACAATTGTATGATGCAAGCCGATCGTGAAGTATCAGACAAAAAGCATAAGTGTTTGGTGGAATATTTCCGCTAGTCGATATCTCGATCCTACAGTCGATGATGTTTGAATTTAATCGATCATCCTGTTTGGAAACGTTAAACACCATTAACGGAGCCTTGTTCTTGAAACTGTCGGGACTCAGTATCGGTGACTGTCTCCGCCCATAGTAAGCTTGCTGAAACTTGGCATACATTTGATATGCGAGAAGAAATCTTCCACTTTCAAAGTCCATGTTCATATCAACGTACGGATAACTTTCGCTGTTTAAAAATATTTTTACATTACGTAATTGACAGTTATCGAATAAGGAACGACTTACTCCTGCATTGAGCTGTCTTCCGGTCTGAAGCCCGACGATGATGTATCTTGGTTTTTCCGTAGCGAAGCTGGACTTTACTATCCAATTGATACGCTGACTATGAGGCAAGCCAGGATAAGTTTCCAGGCTCCAGGATCGGAATGGAACATCGAAGTTCTTGCCATTTTCTATGTTCTTCAACATCTTGACTCGTTCAACGGTGCTCACTTGGATGTGGGGCAGCATCCACTCGATAGACTGTAGTGTTAGCGAGACATCTTGAGGGTTTTCTGCAGCGACGACAATTGCATTAATGTGCGAGTTGGCTAGAAGCAGTACGAGCTCTTGTTTCGAATTAATGATTATATGCCTGTAGTCCTCAGCGAATCCAAGAAGCATGGACAGAGGAACACAAACTTCGAACTTTCCTTCGGCATAAACCGGAAGCTTATATTCATCCTCGAGAGCCCAACCGGCCATCTTTGCAGCAGTCAGTTCATTTGGCGTGAGCGAAAGGTAATTTTTCATAGCAGATGTTATGCCTACATCTCTCGTCTGGTCTACCTCGACGCCATTGAGTACATATGTAACGCGTTTGATGAGGTGAAGAATACCATTGCAGGATATTGACGTCGTTGTCGGATGCGTACCATCCGCTTTTGTAAGCATGCCTCTTATACGTAGAAATGACTGTGAAGGTAAAGTACAAATATCTTGGTGCTGTACAGCAATGCGTACTTCCGATGGAAGTGCGTACGGTCCGAGCAGGAAAGGCTGGTACTCGTGCAATTCCATTTTCGTAATGCTGTCATCAAAAATGACCGGATCTTCCACGTTGAGGATTTCGTCTTCCATATTTATTCGGCACTTGTCCAATACTAAGAAGATACTTGATGTTGTCAGGTGTTAATGCACCGATGTCTGGTAGAGAACTGTTCTTATTCACGTCAATACGACTTCTTTAATAACTGTTCGGTGTTACGAACTTTATGCCCATCGCTTCAAGTGCAGCCGTAATGTAATTTCTTTGTCTTGAAAATTCACCAATCGTCCTCGCTGGTCAACGATTCTGACGACGACTTCGTGTGCGCACTTCACGACGACTGGAACGTAAATGATACTTTGCGGTACTTCGACCAGTTTATATCCTGGCGGGACCATCGGCGAAAATTCGTGCAGCATGTTGCTTAGTCTTCCGTTGAGATACGTTCCACTTGCCAAATTACAGTTTATTCTTATGACATTCACAGGCAAAATGTTTACTGCACGCGTAGATTCGTACGTTCTTCCTGCATCATACACCTTTGATTCGAATCCTAACATCGAACCTATGGTCCCAGGTTTCGTAAAGTCGACAATTTCACTGCATGTTAGAATGCTTTTTTGAGTGTTTGGATTTACACGCAGTTGAAAGTCTACATCCTGTGGTAACATATCCCTGATGTAATTTGCAATGTCGTCAATTTCGTAAGATCCAACAGGTAACTGTATTTCATGAGCGGTCCCATCGCTTTTCAGGAAGCAGATCTTGCAGTTTTCTTCGTCGATATTCGGTATGGCATTATACGTTTGAAAATCTACGAGTCCGATACACCATTCTCCGTCTAAATCCAGAGGCGGGAAATGAACCGCCCGCAGCTCAGATGCGTGACCTGTCAAGGTAAGTGTTATCGACATGACTAATAAATTATCATCACTGCACAGCCTTTAAGTAGTAATTTTTATTTGTCAGCTAAATTATTTTTTTAGTTAAAAAGCGAAGACACAAGTGTCCGCAGTTTGTTTGATTAGGCCTCTGTTCCGTTTCGTAATTGTAGAACAGTGTAGTGGTCCGGCCCAGGTACCGCCTAAGTTCAGGCGGAGGTCTCAAATTACCGAAACTGTGGTAGTAAGTAGCTTTTTTTCCAGACTTATATACGCTACCCAGTGCGTGCCGCGACCTGCAGTCGTGTCTAAATAATTATGGCATGTTCGTTGGTTTTTGGTTTGCTGGGTAAAGTGTCTCGCATAAACACGCCGCAGAAATTTGGTATTTTCAATTTGCGTGCGTACTTTATTAAATCTACGTTGGTGATCGGTCGTTTCGGCAGAGAACTTAGGATTTTCGTTTCTTTTTCATGCCTCGGCCTGATTTGTGAGGACGTAAGTACAGGCCTGCGCCGTTTTTTTTACCCATGGCAATGGCTTCCATGCTTGCATTATGTCGCTGTGCTTCTTTTAACTGCTTTCGCTCATTCTTCGAAGTGTTGACTGCCCGCACTATACCGCTCGTTGCACCGATGAGACCGCCGAGAGCACCCAATGCAGGCAAAAGCAAAGGAAGAAATCCTCCTATAATCTTCTTGTCGAGAGTCTGTAATTTTTGCTTGGCTTTTTGTATGCCTGCTCCAGTCTTGCGTTTGGTCTTGCGTGAGTTAGTCTTTGACTTGATGGAGCTGGCTTGACGAGCACCCAGTCCTAATTTCGTCTTTGCCTTCATGATTTTAGATACGCCCCAGGCCGTGATTTTTTCTCCTAGACCCGCGTGCGTCGATTTACTTATTTATTCAGCTTCCTGTGCCAATATCTCGTCGGCCCGGTGCCTGGATTCCAGATCCTTGCTGAGCGAGTAGGCAATATCGTGCTGCTTGCACTGATCGTCGAGAGAATTAATGCCCACGTCACCGCGAGCTAACCTTTTCGCTAGTTTAGTGCCGGGGCCGCAAAATCTGTATCCGGGAATGTGTAGCTCGAATGGCAGATTGTTTATCAGCGAGTTCACGAGTCCTGCACCACTGTGTTTTTTGTTCTTACCTCTTCGAGTCATTACGCGCAACTGACCAGAAAGTATAAATGTGTTTGATTTTATACAATTTATTTAGTACAATGCAGGTCGTCAAGCAAGATGTTTGTTTGCCCGTGCGCATTACGCAAAACGATGAAACTATCGGTCACGAATCGCGACATGGCTTACTGTTGCCTTCTGCTGTATGATGCATAATGGCGGGACCATCAAACTGTGGCAAGACGTGCGTTCTACTGAGTTTACTGGAGGAGCCAAACGGTCTTCGGTTCGAGAACGTTTACTTGTATTCCAAGTCGTTGCAACAGCCAAAGTACCAGCGCTTGGCCACTGTTCTACGCTCGGTGGATGGTCTAAAGTATTTTCCGTTTAGCGATAATACCAATGTGGTGTCTACCGACGAAGCAAAGCCTAATTCCGTGTTTGTGTTCGACGATGTAATGTGCGAGAAGCAGGGCATTATACAAGAGTACTTTTCCATGGGCAGGCACGCCAAGGTAGACTGCGTATACCTGTGTCAGACGTACAGTAGAATACCCAAACATCTCCTACGAGATAATGCGAATGTTATAGTGCTTTTTCGCATGGACGAACTTAATTTACGTCACGCCTACGACGACCACGTAAACACCGACATGTCGTTTCTGGAATTCAAAGACATGTGTTCCTTGTGTTGGAAAGACGAGCACGGATTCATATTCATCGTAAAGGACTGGCCTCTATATAAGGGCAGGTACAGACGAGGTTTCGATCAGTTTATCGTCAAACATGAGTCATAGCATTTCGAAATTCGGTCGTAGCAGCAGACATACTGTATGCCCCGACTATGATATCCGCAAATATATTTCGCTACTGTCTCAAAAAGTAGAAAGTGTGAAAAACGAAATAATAGAGTATCTCGTTGCCATCGACCAGCGTGTGGAAGCCTCGGATTCTCGCATTCGCGACATGATCGAAGTATCGAATGCACAAAGACGTGACGATTTGAGGACTTTTCAAAGTAGTCTGAAAGCATCACTATCTCACTTGTCAACAAATTCAGATTTTGCCACACACAAGAAAGAAGTTTCTGCGAAGGAATAAAAAAGTATATAAGGAGGTCTTGCAATAAGTTTTCAGCCAGTACAATGTCGGACCTGGCCAGTGACCTTCATCGAGCTATACAGTCTGTTCGTGAAAAATATTTACTTGCTAGACGAACCAGACTTGCAACGGAGATGGAAAATGAGGAAATATTTAAACCAATCACTAGTCGCCTCGACGAACTTAAAAACAAGGAAGAACCAGCTATCATTGTGAAGACAGAAGTTGAAGATGAAATGCCAACAGTAAAGAAGAGAAAGTATGAACCAGATCGAGAAGAAGAAGACTTAACAAGTACAGAGACCATGCACAAGAAAAAAATACCGAAAAAGGGACATCAAGTGAATGCAATGGTCCGACCATACCTGATATCGTTTACGAGTCGGAATAATGACACGACCTACGGAGTGTACAGAAAACATAATAAGTGGTTCCTTGGTGCTAAAGAAATAGACTTTCTACCAGGAAATATCGTTCGCGTAGAAGAGTTCAAAACGCGCGGGACTCCGGGTCTGTACGAATTGCTGTTTCGCAGGGAGCCTAAAGGATATTCTCACAAAGACTTACAAGAGTACAAAAAACTGCTAGAGCTAACCAATGCACATTTTCGCGATAACGATCCAGATAGTGGTGTATATAAAGACGTAGATCATGAAAAAATCGACATTCTCGCTAATCTCTTCAGTGAACTAACAATACATGGCGAAGGTTTAAAAAAGCTAGAAAGTGGTCAGATATTTGACTATGTATATTGGGACGATCCTAATGAATTAGTTGATCGCCTTAGAATTCTACATGCTTCGCTTAGCGTAGGAAACTATTCGCACATCAACGAAATAGTCTCCATACTTGAAGAACTGAGGGAAGCCGGGTACATACAATGAGTCGAACCGGAATCGCTCACGAACTTCATGCTCCTGCTAGACGAAAATACCTTCGTCGCAAAGTCATAGTTCGTGGAATTGATGATTTATTCCAGGCGGACCTTGTTGAGATGATACCGTATTCCCGATTGAATAAAGGTTTCAAGTACATGTTGACAGTCATCGATGTTTATAGCAAGTTCGCTTGGGCTAGACCTGTCAAATCAAAGACTGTAACTGAAGTAGCCAAGGCCATGAACAATATTTTGCGTGATGGACGTGTACCGTCGCAACTGCAAACGGACCTCGGGAAAGAATTCTACAATGCATCCTTCAAGGCTTTGATGAAGAAGTATGGCATCAAACACTACTCTACATTTAGTAACGTCAAAGCCTCCGTTGTCGAAAGGTTTAACCGAACTTTGCGATCCAAGATGTGGCGGCAGTTCACGGCTAACGGAAATTACAAGTGGCTTGACATCTTGCCGAAACTGATAAACGAGTATAATTCCACGATGCATTCTACCACGAAAATGAAGCCAAAGGACGTAAGGGACAATCGCCTGCTTCGAACAGTGTTTTCCAACATGAAGAAGAGAGATCCACGAAAGCGTAAAGCTAACGTCGGTGACATTGTGCGAATCTCCAAGCAGAAAGGTATCTTCGAGAAAGGTTTCACTGCGAACTGGAGTCCCGAACTTTTCCGTGTGACACATGTTCGTGAATCAGAGCCTAGGACCTACTACCTCGAAGATTTGGACCACAAACCTATCCGTGGCGGCTTCTATGCCGAAGAGATTCAGCCTACGTTGTATCCTGATATGTACTTGGTGGAGAAGATTATAAAACGAAGAAACGGACTGTCCTACGTCAAGTGGTGGGGCTTTCCACCTCGCTTTAATTCGTGGGTGGCAGATGCAGACATCGAGAAATCCACAAGACTTTAGTTCTATGTCTGTGTATTATTTTTTGTACTTGTAGTAGTGTATTGAATTTATGTAATAAAAGTTTTTTTTTAAAAGAACTTGTGGTGTTTTTATTTTCTCAAACCTAACACTTTTGTGGTATTTTTTAAATTAAAGTTGTTTTGTATCGACCAGGGATCGAACCAAGGACCTTAGTCGATCTAATCAATCAGTATATAGATTACAAATTTATTTAATTAATTTTGAACTTTTTCCCGAATCTCTAGCATTAAAATTACGGATTTTCAAGATGGCGGCCAAATTTCAAGATGTCGGGTGTCACAGTAATAAATTATTACTGCACTCTAGCGGGTAAGAATCAAACTAACATGGCGTCAGCGCACTCTCGCCGCCGATACAATGATGATGGTTTCCAACATCGAAGACAAGATGGCGGACATGACGTCATGCTCACTGTCGATATATATGCTTTGAAAAAAGTGGTGGGGGCCAGTCAGTCTGCCTGCAGCCACCATTGCGAAAGGAGCCTGTCGCCATTTTTAATTTTTTTGACCTCGTCGGGTTCGAACCGAGGACTCCGAACTCCGTGTCTAAAAAGTACAATTTTTTTAAAAAATATATTAAAATTTTATTAATTGAATTTTTTTATAATTTTTAAAAATTTTTCGTTAAAATCGGATAATAAATAAAAATGTTAAAGATGGCGGACGTAACGGAAATTGCAACGGTGACGTCATCATCCAAGATGGCGGAAAACAAAATGGTGGAAAGTTCGAGAAAACAAAATGACGTCATCCATGATGGCGGATCCAAAATGGCGGATCCAAAATGGCCGCCGGGGTCAAGGTCAAGGTCAAAGGTCAAGGTCAAGGTCATCCAAGATGGCCGCCGTGACGTCACAATCCAATATGGCGGGCCGACAATCACAATCCACACAATCCACATCCTGAATCCTGCCGTCGGACGCCCATTCATATACTACTCACTGTTCCAGCTTATATAACTGCTCTAATTGAATCCAAATGATTGGTTTAAACAGGCGCATGCAGTTCAAACAAGTAATTAATTGTATGTAGCCCGCGCCTCTTAGCACATTAAGTATAGTCCATTTTTGTTTGATGGTAGATAAATTTTCGCCATTTTGCGAATCAAGTAGATGTCTTAATCGGTCAAACAATATGTTTGGATCTTTTCACGATAAGGAATCAATATTTTTCGTTGCTGCTTTATTCCTTACATTTTTTATTATTTATATATTTTTAAACTCGAATTTCTTCATTGTCACTATGGCCAGCCTCATACTCATAACCATTATAATCCAGTGATCGTCATTATATTAAGCATTATTCGCATCGTGAGTCGTTTCCATAATTTTGTTCTCAGAAGTATTGCTAACTTATGCTCTGTGAATGAACATTTATATAATGATGACATATGTAGGTTTTATCATTGTCATTCTAGTTATTCTCTATAAATAAATACTCTCAGGAGTTTTTTTCATACGAGACTTGAGATACTCTAAGAAATAGTCTATTGTATCGCGTGTTCCTATTTTAAAATTAGACTTACAAAATTTATATCAGGTGGAAACTAAACAAAATATCCCAGTTCGTTAATTTGCCTTAATACAGCTGAGAAACACTATCATACATATCATATCCCTATTCGCCTTGACGTTTAGCAAAGTTCTTCTTCTCTTGCGACCGTCTGGGTAAATATGTAGTTGGGCGATATTTGCTAAAAAATTTTTTAAAATTCCGAAAATACTTTTATGCTATGCTTTTTAACTTCCTCTTTCCATAAATCTCGGCGGAGATAAGAAATTACAAATACTTTAGGAGATTTCGACGTTCTTATTTTGCAATACAAGACCCGTGCAATCATTCGACAGAAGCTATTTATAATTTTGCCGTGTGTTCGTGAATGCCTTATTAATTAAAATGGTCGATTAGGTCAGGTAAGTTACATTATAAATACTTTCAAACTAAGCGGACATTAAAAATAATACGAAATAAATTTAATGGTTGTTTAGTTTTAAAGTATTTATAATGTCACTTACCTGACTTAAGAAACCGGGACAAAGAATAATCAGTTGGAACTCACGTAATTTTTTTTTACTTATTACTTGCGCAACAATATCCAAATAACAAAAATAAAACATTAAAATTTGAAACGTTAAAAACTTGCCTATGTTCACGTGACAAAATTCTACAATAAAAAAAATTGATACTCATAAACAAGAAACAATAGGCTGAACGCCGCATGAATGCACATGTATTGTGATGAAAAATTAAAAAATTCGATATCTCCTAAAGTATTTGGAATTTCTTATCTCCGCCGGGTTTTATGAAAAGAGGAAAGTAGTATACAATAGGGCATACTGGATCAGGCTTCAGGCTGTGGAGCCGAGAGCCGACTCCGCCATCTTGGATTGTGACGTCACGGCGGCCATCTTGGATGGTTGTGACCTTGACCTTTGTCCTTGACCTTGAATTTGATCCTCAAAATCCGCCAAAATTGGGCAAAATTTGCCCCAAAATTCCTCAAAAATCGCCAAAATTTCCATTTCTGTGGAAAAAAGTTCCGCCAAAAAATTTCAAAAAATTCCACAAATTAAAAATTTCTCATTTCGAGGGAAAAATTTCCCGTTTCGAGGGAAAAATTCCCGTTTTTAGTCCTTAAAAATCCCAGCGGCTGAAAATTCCTAAAACTGGCTTAAGCATCCTTAACTCAAGCCTCAGTTAAGCCATTTCTAGGAATAAGGATACCATGACCGCCATCTTGGATTATGTCGCCACCGTTGCAATTTTAGTTACGGTCGCCATCTTTAAAATCTTCATTTACTATCCGATTTTAATGAATTTTTTTTTAAAAATTATAAAAAAATTCAAATAATAAAATTTTAATAAAAAATATTTAAAAATCATACATTAACGACACGGAGCTCGGAGTCCGCGGTTCGAACCTGGTGGGTGCAAAAAAAAATAAAAATGACGACAGATCCTTCCCCCTAGGTGGCTGCTGGCAGACTGACCCCCACCACTTTTACCAATGCACATATACCATCAGGTAGTATGACGTCATGTCCGCCATCTTGTCTTCGATGCTGGAAGCCAACATCATTGTATCGTCGGCTAGAGTGCGCTGACACCATGCTAGTTTGATTCTTACCCACTAGAGTGCAGTAATCATTTATTACTGTGACACCCGCCATCTTGTCATTTGGCCGCCATCTTGAAAATCCGTAATTATTTAGCTAGAAATTCGGGAAAAGTTCCAAAATTCATTAAATAAATCACTCATTAATTTACATATTGATTCGATCGATTCCCGTCCTCGGTTCGATACCCGATCGTTGCAATAATGTTTAATCTTATGTAAAAAAAATAATTTAAATAAACCATGTTCAACATTCGTAAAGAGACTCTAAATCCTCTACGACCACCATCCTATCAGACATCAAGACCACCATATTGGAAATGTGTAATTTTAATGCTAGAGATCCGGGAAAAAGTTCAGAAATCATTAAATAAATTTCCGATCAATATACTGATTAATTAGATCGACTAAGGTCCTTGGTACGATCTAGGATGATGCAAAAAAAATTAAATATAACATCAATTTAACATAAAAGTAACAGGTTCGAGGAATTAAACACCGCAAGTTCTTTTACAAACATAATATTTATTACATAATTTCTATTCTACTACAGGATCACTTACGAAAGCCAGCAATCTTATAATCATTTAGTTCCGCAGCGGTGTGAAATGACTAATTCTTAGCTCCAATCGGTTTATACTAGACAGAGTCCAGCCAGAACCTTTACAGACATAGTCCACCTCTTCTTGACAGAGTTTCTGGATACCGTTTTTAACAGTTTGCTTCACATCGTTAGAACTGTAAATTACTGCAGCCGATGTCTTGAATGCACACTTCTTCACTTTGTCATCGAACGGATATGGCTTTCCATATATACAGTCCAACCACAAGTTATATTTCAAAGGTCCGTTTGTTGCTACATCATCAGTAAGCTGATTGATTATCTTCTGTCTGATATCGTCAAGAAAATTACAACTGTCCTTCGACTCACCGAACGTATTTAGATAATAGTAGTCTTTCAACGTTCCACGAAATGCAGACTGCGCCAAGTAGAAGCCATTTCGTTCACTTGTAATGCTCCGAACACAGTCTTAGGTTTAGTTCCATGTTCAGACGTCATAACAATCGGTTGCTGGGCATCTGTTTTTTTGGTTGTACACTTTCGTGTCTCCAATCTAAAGCGAGGAGTCGAAATGTCGGCAGGTAGTTCAGCAGTAGGAGCACAGACTCCACCTTTACATTTTTTCGCATGATGTCGCAAACTATCGATTCGAGTAAACCATTCATGACAATCATCACATCGAAACTTTATACGAGAAGGATTCTTTTTGCATTTGCTCCGCTCATGTCTTCGTGCATCATGGAAAAATGCGAACGACGTATCACAGTAGCTGCAAGGATACCGTGCTGATGTAGACGAACCTTTCAGACCCGATCCAGATATGGACGTTGCAACAGTAGTACCATTTCCAGGCATACTCTTATGAACATCGATGCATCGCTGTTGCACCGAAACCTTTACTTTCTGCCGCACAGCAGGACCTTTACATGCCTTCATGTGCGTTTTCATATTATCTTTTCTGGCAAACTGCTTATGAAATTTCTCACAAACAAACATTTTACGATATAGGTTCTTGACACATACGCTCCTCTCGTGTCGCCGAGCATTGCTGTTGTTTGAGAAAATCTTGTCGCAGTAACAGCACCGATGTTCGCTAGTTGTCAAATCAGCATCCATTGAAGTCTCCATCGAGGTCGTATCGTCGATCGTCGTGGTTTCCTGCACATCCAGCTCAGTAGTTATTAAGCTATCTTCTGCTGGTGGTATCACATCTATTGAAATCTCTTCCAATGTTGACGTCGTTGTCGTTGCCAACGAGATCTGCTTCACCATTGTCGTCGCTTACGTCAAGGTTCCCGTAGACGATGGTACAACATCCATCGAGTTCGACGTTAAAGTCGGTAAAGATGCCATCGAGTTCTCAAGAACAGGTAATTACGCGACTTATGCACCAGATGAAATAATCTAGGTGATCCTTACACCGTCGACGACAGTAACAAACTGACCGACCTACTGTCTAGGACTCGCTTATATACATGCACCGGATGGAATAATACGCTAGTCAAATCAAGAATCATTTACAATAATACTAGAGTCAAAACAACATAAAAAATAGAAGGACCAACAACGAAAAGGCAGCACATTCGGAAGCACCGACAACGAAAAGGCAGCACATTTGGAAGCACCGACAACGAAAAGGCAGCACATTTGGAAGCACCGACAAAGAAAAGGCAGCACATTTGGAAGCACCGACAACGAAAAGGCAGCACATTTGGAAGCACCGACAACGAAAAGGCAGCACCGACAACGAAAAGGCAGCACATTTGGAAGCACCGACAACGAAAAGGCAGCACATTTGGAAGCACCGACAACGAAAAGGCAGCACATTTGGAAGCACCGACAACGAAAAGGCAGCACATTTGGAAGCACCGACAACGAAAAGGCAGCACCGAAAACGAAAAGGCAGCACCGACAACGAAAAGGCAGCACATTTGGAAGCACCGACAACCAAAAGGCAGCACATTTGGAAGCACCGACAACGAAAAGGCAGCACATTTGGAAGCACCGACAAAGAAAAGGCAGCACATTTGGAAGCACCGACATTGTAAAGGCAGCACCGACAACGAAAAGGCCGCACCGCCAACGAAAAGGCAGCACATTTGGAAGCACCGACAACGAAAAGGCAGCACATTTGGAAGCACCGACAACGAAAAGGCAGCACATTTGGAAGCACCGACAACGAAAAGGCAGCACATTTGGAAGCACCGACAAAGAAAAGGCATCACATTTTGAAGCACCGACAAAGAAAAGGCAGCACCGACAACGAAAAGGCAGCACATTTGGAAGCACCGACAACGAAAAGGCCGCACCGACAACGAAAAGGTCGCACCACCAACGAAAAGGAAGCACATTTGGAAGCACCGACAACGAAAAGGAAGCACCATCAACGAAAAGGCCGCACCGCCAACGAAAAGGAAACACATTTGGAAGCACCGACAACGAAAAGGCAGCACCGCCAACGAAAAGGAAGCACATTTGGAAGCACCGACAAAGAAAAGGCAGCACCGCCAACGAAAAGGAAGCACATTTGGAAGCACCGACAACGAAAAGGCAGCACCATCGACGAAAAGGAAGCACATTAATTTGTCATTGACTCCAATATTCATTGGCTCCAATATTCATTAGCTCCAATATTCATTGGCTCCAATATTCATTGACTCCAATATCCATGAGCTCCAATATCAATTGGCTCGAATTGCTCCAAAAGGTTCCATCAGCATTTTGGCTCCAACAGTTTTTTGGCTCCGATAGTCATTGGCTCCAATAGTCTTTGGCTACAATAATCATTGACTGCAATATTCATTGGTTCCAATATTCATTGGCTCCAATATTCATTGGGTCCAATATTCAATGGCTCCAATATTCATTGACTCCAATATTCATTGACTCCAATATTCATTGGCTCCATCAGTCATTGACAACTACAGTCTTTTGGTCCCAAAAGTCTTTTGGCTCCAAATATATTAGGCTAGAATTCTTCGAGTCTAAGAGACTATGAGACCACATGGTTACAGAACTACGTGACTACGAATCTTCAAGTTTACGAGACTGCGAGGCTACAGAGCTACGAAGTTTCTAGTATACAGGTTTACGTGACTGCGAGGATACAGGACTACCAGTCTGCATGAGTACTTGACTACGAAGCTACTCGCCTACAAGGCTACAATTACAGCATCTGTTTTCGTCAGAATTTTCTCTTTTGCTCCAACTGCACCACCAGCATTATGTTATAAGATTACAAGGCCGCCTGCTTACGTAGCTTCAAGTCTACGAGGATACTTGGATACGTAGCTTCAATTCTACGAGGTCCTAAGACTTCATGACTACGCGACTTCGAGCCATGAGGTTACGAGACTATGCGATTGCAAGTCTTCAAGGTTACTTTATCGCGAGGCTATAGGACTACGAAGCTTCCAGAACGCATGGTTACGAGAATGCATGACTAATTGACCGCATGGCTACGAAACTTTATGTCTCTAACTGACTACAATAGCACTATTCAGTGGTGAGAGTTAATTTATTTCTTGCAAAGGTACTTGCTGCAAGCAGTTCCGCTTTTCAACATCAGATGGCGTCATGTTTTGCTTGCAGGTAAAATAATATTTATTTATTTTATGCGGGATGCGGGTTGTTCACTATCGGTCGCATAAGAAGAATGGCATCGATAGTCTTCAAGGAGAAGGAAGTTCGTCCTTCCTGCTAGTGCTTCTCAGATTTCTCACGGTCCGCCATCTTGGATTGCGACGTCACGGCTGCCATCTTGGATGGGTGTGACTTTGACCTTTGACCGAAACCGCAGGAATGATCGCAAGCACACGGATTAACCATCATAATATTGATAAGAATAATCAGGAGCACACGGAGAAAACCATCATAATATTGGCAAGAATAATCAGGAGCACACGGAGAAAAACGACACATGTTTTCTTTGATATCATAAAATTACAGGAAAAAAATATTTAAAAATAAAAATAAATTAATAAAAAAATTTAAAATAAAAACAAAAAATACATAAAATTCTGGCTTGTACTAGAACTCTATCTTTGCTCAACAATGATAAGTTTACAAGCTAGCAGAATCAGTTTATGTATTTTTTGTTTTTATTTTAAATGTTTTTATTAATTTATTTTTATTTTTAAATATTTTTTTCCTGTAATTTTATGATATCAAAGAAAACATGTGTCGTTTTTCTCCGTGTGCTCCTGATTATTCTTGCCAATATTATGATGGTTTTCTCCGTGTGCTCCTGATTATTCTTATCAATATTATGATGGTTAATCAGTGTGCTTGCGATCATTCCTGCGGGTTCGGGCAAAGGTCAAAGTCACACCCATCCAAGATGGCAGCCGTGACGTCGCAATCCAAGATGGCGGACCGTGAGAAATCTGAGAAGCACTAGCAGGAAGGACGAACTTCCTTCTCCTTGAAGACTATCGATGCCATTCTTCTTATGCGACCGATAGTGAACAACCCGCATCCCGCATAAAATAAATAAATATTATTTTACCTGCAAGCAAAACATGACGTCATCTGATGTTTAAAAGCGGAACTGCTTGCAGCAAGTACCTTTGCATGAAATAAATTAACTCTCACCACTGAATAGTGCTATTGTAGTCAGTTAGAGACATAAAGTTTCGTAGCCATGCGGTCAATTAGTCATGCATTCTCGTAACCATGCGTTCTGGAAGCTTCGTAGTCCTATAGCCTCGCGATGACGTAACCTTGAAGACTTGCAATCGCATAGTCTCGTAACCTCATGGCTCGAAGTCGCGTAGTCATGAAGTCTTAGGACCTCGTAGAATTGAAGCTACGTATCCAAGTATCCTCGTAGACTTGAAGCTACGTAAGCAGGCGGCCTTGTAATCTTATAACATAATGCTGGTGGTGCAGTTGGAGCAAAAGAGAAAATTCTGACGAAAACAGATGCTGTAATTGTAGCCTTGTAGACGAGTAGCTTCGTAGTCAAGTACTCATGCAGACTGGTAGTCCTGTATCCTCGCAGTCACGTAAACCTGTGTACTAGAGGCTTCGTAGCTCTGTAGCCTCGCAGTCTCGTAAACTTGAAGATTCGTAGTCACGTAGTTCTGTAACCATGTGGTCTCATAGTCTCTTAGACTCGAAGAATTCTAGCCTAATATATTTGGAGCCAAAAGACTTTTGGGACCAAAAGACTGTAGTTGTCAATGACTGATGGAGCCAATGAATATTGGAGTCAATGAATATTGGAGTCAATGAATATTGGAGCCATTGAATATTGGACCCAATGAATATTGGAGCCAATGAATATTGGAACCAATGAATATTGCAGTCAATGATTATTGTAGCCAAAGACTATTGGAGCCAATGACTATCGGAGCCAAAAAACTGTTGGAGCCAAAAGGCTGATGGAACCTTTTGGAGCAATTTGAGCCAATTGATATTGGAGCTCATGGATATTGGAGTCAATGAATATTGGAGCCAATGAATATTGGAGCTAATGAATATTGGAGCCAATGAATATTGGAGTCAATGACAAATTAATGTGCTTCCTTTTCGTCGATGGTGCTGCCTTTTCGTTGTCGGTGCTTCCAAATGTGCTTCCTTTTCGTTGGCGGTGCTGCCTTTTCTTTGTCGGTGCTTCCAAATGTGCTTCCTTTTCGTTGGCGGTGCTGCCTTTTCGTTGTCGGTGCTTCCAAATGTGTTTCCTTTTCGTTGGCGGTGCGGCCTTTTCGTTGATGGTGCTTCCTTTTCGTTGTCGGTGCTTCCAAATGTGCTTCCTTTTCGTTGGCGGTGCGACCTTTTCGTTGTCGGTGCGGCCTTTTCGTTGTCGGTGCTTCCAAATGTGCTGCCTTTTCGTTGTCGGTGCTGCCTTTTCTTTGTCGGTGCTTCCAAATGTGCTGCCTTTTCTTTGTCGGTGCTTCCAAATGTGCTGCCTTTTCGTTGTCGGTGCTTCCAAATGTGCTGCCTTTTCGTTGTCGGTGCTTCCAAATGTGCTGCCTTTCCGTTGTCGGTGATTCCAAATGTGCTGCCTTTTCGTTGTCGGTGCTTCCAAATGTGCTGCCTTTTCGTTGTCGGTGCTTCCAAATGTGCTGCCTTTTCGTTGGCGGTGCGGCCTTTTCGTTGTCGGTGCTTCCAAATGTGTGCATTTTCGTTGTCGGTGCTGCCTTTTCGTTTTCGGTGCTGCCTTTTCGTTGTCGGTGCTTCCAAATGTGCTGCCTTTTCGTTGTCGGTGCTTCCAAATGTGCTGCCTTTTCGTTGTCGGTGCTTCCAAATGTGCTGCCTTTTCGTTGTCGGTGCTGCCTTTTCGTTGTCGGTGCTTCCAAATGTGCTGCCTTTTCGTTGTCGGTGCTTCCAAATGTGCTGCCTTTTCGTAGTCGGTGCTTCCAAATGTGCTGCCTTTTCGTTGTCGGTGCTTCCAAATGTGCTGCCTTTTCTTTGTCGGTGCTTCCAAATGTGCTGCCTTTTCTTTGTCGGTGCTTCCAAATGTGCTGCCTTTTCGTTGTCGGTGCTTCCAAATGTGCTGCTTTTTCGTTGTCGGTGCTTCCAAATGTGCTGCCTTTTCGTTGTCGGTGCTTCCAAATGTGCTGCCTTTTCGTTGTCGGTGCTTCCAAATGTGCTGCATTTTCGTTGTCGATGCTGCCTTTACAATGTCGGTGCTTCCAAATGTGCTGCCTTTTCTTTGTCGGTGCTTCCAAATGTGCTGCCTTTTCGTTGTCGGTGCTTCCAAATGTGCTGCCTTTTCGTTGTCGGTGCTTCCAAATGTGCTGCCTTTTCGTTGTCGGTGCTGCCTTTTCGTTTTCGGTGCTGCCTTTTCGTTGTCGGTGCTTCCAAATGTGCTGCCTTTTCGTTGTCGGTGCTTCCAAATGTGCTGCCTTTTCGTTGTCGGTGCTTCCAAATGTGCTGCCTTTTCGTTGTCGGTGCTTCCAAATGTGCTGCCTTTTCGTTGTCGGTGCTTCCAAATGTGCTGCCTTTTCTTTGTCGGTGCTTCCAAATGTGCTGCCTTTTCGTTGTCGGTGCTTCCAAATGTGCTGCCTTTTCGTTGTCGGTGCTTCCGAATGTGCTGCCTTTTCGTTGTTGGACCTTCTATTTTTTATGTTGTTTTGACTCTAGTATTATTGTAAATGATTCTTGATTTGACTAGCGTATTATTCCATCCGGTGCATGTATATAAGCGAGTCCTAGACAGTAGGTCGGTCAGTTTGTTACTGTCGTCGACGGTGTAAGGATCACCTAGATTATTTCATCTGGTGCATAAGTCGCGTAATTACCTGTTCTTGAGAACTCGATGGCATCTTTACCGACTTTAACGTCGAACTCGATGGATGTTGTACCATCGTCTACGGGAACCTTGACGTAAGCGACGACAATGGTGGAGCAGATCTCGTTGGCAACGACGATGACGTCAACATTGGAGGAGATTTCAATAGATGTGATACCACCAGCAGAAGATAGCTTAATAACTACTGAGCTGGATGTGCAGGAAACCACGACGATCGACGATACGACCTCGATGGAGACTTCAATGGATGCTGATTTGACAACTAGCGAACATTGGTGCTGTTACTGCGACAAGATTTTCTCAAACAACAGCAATGCTCGGCGACACGAGAGGAGCGAATGTGTCAAGAACCTATATCGTAAAATGTTTGTTTGTGAGAAATTTCATAAGCAGTTTGCCAGAAAAGATAATATGAAAACGCACATGAAGGCATGTAAAGGTCCTGCTGTGCGGCAGAAAGTAAAGGTTTCGGTGCAACAGCGATGCATCGATGTTCATAAGAGTATGCCTGGAAATGGTATTACTGTTGCAACGTCCATATCTGGATCGGGTCTGAAAGGTTCGTCTACATCAGCACGGTATCCTTGCAGCTACTGTGATACGTCGTTCGCATTTTTCCATGATGCACGAAGACATGAGCGGAGCAAATGCAAAAAGAATCCTTCTCGTATAAAGTTTCGATGTGATGATTGACATGAATGGTTTACTCGAATCGATAGTTTGCGACATCATGCGAAAAAATGTAAAGGTGGAGTCTGTGCTCCTACTGCTGAACTACCTGCCGACATTTCGACTCCTCGCTTTAGATTGGAGACACGAAAGTGTACAACCAAAAAAACAGATGCCCAGCAACCGATTGTTATGACGTCTGAACATGGAACTAAACCTAAGACTGTGTTCGGAGCATTACAAGTGAACGAAATGGCTTCTACTTGGCGCAGTCTGCATTTCGTGGAACGTTGAAAGACTACTATTATCTAAATACGTTCGGTGAGTCGAAGGACAGTTGTAATTTTCTTGACGATATCAGACAGAAGATAATCAATCAGCTTACTGATGATGTAGCAACAAACGGACCTTTGAAATATAACTTGTGGTTGGACTGTATATATGGAAAGCCATATCCGTTCGATGACAAAGTGAAGAAGTGTGCATTCAAGACATCGGCTGCAGTAATTTACAGTTCTAACGATGTGAAGCAAACTGTTAAAAACGGTATCCAGAAACTCTGTCAAGAAGAGGTGGACTATGTCTGTAAAGGTTCTGGCTGGACTCTGTCTAGTATAAACCGATTGGAGCTAAGAATTAGTCATTTCACACCGCTGCGGAACTAAATGATTATAAGATTGCTGGCTTTCGTAAGTTATCCTGTAGTAGAATAGAAATTATGTAATAAATATTATGTTTGTAAAAGAACTTGCGGTGTTTAATTCCTCGAACCTGTTACTTTTATGTTAAATTGATGTTATATTTAATTTTTTTTGCATCATCCTAGATCGTACCAAGGACCTTAGTCGATCTAATTAATCAGTATATTGATCGGAAATTTATTTAATTATTTCTGAACTTTTTCCCGGATCTCTAGCATTAAAAGTACACATTTCCAATATGGTGGTCTTGATGTCTGATAGGATGGTGGTCGTAGAGGATTTAGAGTCTCTTTACGAATGTTGAACATGGTTTATTTAAATTATTTTTTTTACATAAGATTAAACATTATTGCAACGATCGGGTATCGAACCGAGGACGGGAATCGATCGAATCAATATGTTAATTAATGAGTGATTTATTTAATGAATTTTGGAACTTTTCCCGAATTTCTAGCTAAATAATTACGGATTTTCAAGATGGCGGCCAAATGACAAGATGGCGGGTGTCACAGTAATAAATGATTACTGCACTCTAGTGGGTAAGAATCAAACTAGCATGGTGTCAGCGCACTCTAGCCGACGATACAATGATGTTGGCTTCCAGCATCGAAGACAAGATGGCGGACATGACGTCATACTACCTGATGGTATATGTGCATTGGTAAAAGTGGTGGGGGTCAGTCTGCCAGCAGCCACCTAGGGGGAAGGATCTGTCGTCATTTTTAATTTTTTTTGCACCCACCGGGTTCGAACCGCGGACTCCGAGCTCCGTGTCTTTAATGTATGCTTTTTAAATATTTTTTATTAAAATTTTATTATTTGAATTTTTTTATAATTTTTAAAAAAAAATTCATTAAAATCGGATAGTAAATGAAGATTTTAAAGATGGCGACCGTAACTAAAATTGCAACGGTGGCGACATAATCCAAGATGGCGGTCATGGTATCCTTATTCCTAGAAATGGCTTAACTGAGGCTTGAGTTAAGGATGCTTAAGCCAGTTTTAGGAATTTTCAGCCGCTGGGATTTTTAAGGACTAAAAACGGGAATTTTTCCCTCGAAACGGGAAATTTTTCCCTCGAAATGAGAAATTTTTAATTTGTGGAATTTTTTGAAATTTTTTGGCGGAACTTTTTTCCACAGAAATGGAAATTTTGGCGATTTTTGAGGAATTTTGGGGCAAATTTTGCCCAATTTTGGCGGATTTTGAGGATCAAATTCAAGGTCAAGGTCACAACCATCCAAGATGGCCGCCGTGACGTCACAATCCAAGATGGCGGAGTCGGCTCTCGGCTCCACAGCCTGAAGCCTGATCCAGTATGCTCTATTGTATACTACTGAGGAAGTTAAAAAGCACAGAATAAAAGTACTTTCAGAATTTTTTTTTTATTTATTTATTTTTTTTTTAGCAAATATCGCCCAAATACATATTTACCACCGTCTGAAAGCATCCCGCATCCCTCATAAAACAATGACTGCTTTTATAACATTGTGAATGATGCATGTTTTATACTTGAATATGTATGGATTATTACTTATTCTATGTTAGATTCACATATTTCTTTTTATCGGTAGCATGCTCTCTGAGTCATTCAATGATGCGACATCTTTTGTTAAAAAATATAACATCTTGGAGATGAATTCTTCAAAATAATGAATGATATGATGGATAATAAAAATTCCTTTTAAGGTCCTTGATTTCAATATAAAGTTTCAGTTGGCCACGGTTGTAGCTACTGTAGTAAGGAATTGACATTGAGAAAGAATGCTATAAGTCATACAAGGGACCGAGAGTATTTGGCTCATTTCCATAAAACGTTTAGTTAAGGTCAATGCCAGAAATTATTTGGTGGAAGAATTTTTTTACATAAACATCGAAAAATCTGTACAATTAATCTATTTTATGATAATAAGGATGAGTATTCAACATCAAGGAAGTGGAATGAAAACCAAATATTAAGCAAATATTATTATCACAAAAAAATCTAAAAATGTTAATTCTAACACCATTATCGCAGATCTCACAATTTTATTGCAATCAAAAGATGGTGAAGTTATTAAAGTGACACTAGAATAAAAGTTTACACCTCCAAGGTAAATAAAAAAAATATTTTACGAAATACTAGTCGCCTTCGTGAACTAGAGAACAAAATTGAAAAAAAAAAAAAAACCTCAAGGAGAAAAGCTCGGTTATTATGACGAAGCTCTAAAATAAAACGATGGAAACGACACCTCAAATTAAAAAGAAATAATTTGAAAAATACTTATGATAATAATAATGATCACTGGGATGATAATTGTTTTGACTACAAGGCTGGCGATAAAAACAATGAAGAATCTAAAGATTTGAAAGAACCTAAATAAAAACACGTAGAAAGATGACAGCAGCGGAATAGACTGCTTACTGATCGTGGAAATATCCATAAATACTGGTTGACAGATTAAGACATCTACTTGATTAGCAAAATGTTACTATAATTAAAATTTTTTTTACACTACTTAATGAACTAAGAAGCGCGGGTTACATACTATAAATGACTTGTATGACCTAAATGCGCCTATTGAAATCATTCATTTGGATTCAATTGGAGAAGTTCTATAAGCTGGAGCGGTTGGTGAAATTGGAAGAGCTAGAATAATTGGAACTAGTAAAAAAAAAAGTTTGAATAATTATTGGGACCAATTGGAGCAATTAGATATTTGAATCATTTGGTTCAGTTGGAGTAGTTGGAGCATTTGAAACAATTTAAGCAGTTAGAACCATTTAAGAAATTGGTGCAAATGAAGCTGTTCGAGCGGTTGAAGAAATTGGAGCCATTGGAAAAAATAGGAGCAATTGGAAATAATTGGAGCTAGTAGCAGCCAAATTGGATTGTAGCAGTGGGGGATAGTGAAGCTGAGAGAAATGACCACCTTGACGTCGGAGGTCGGTCGGCTCCTCGGTCCTTGAGCCAGAACCATTTTCAGGACCTACTGTTAAGATCAAAACTTAATATATAATTAATAATATAAAATTTTATCACAAGAAAAAATATTCGTATTTACTTATAATCGGAAAAATTTAATCGTACTAAATACTTAAGTTTTAAATTGCACATTTTTATAACACCAAATTCTGTTTCAATACATTATTAATTGGGACTCATATTTTGAATTATTTTAAATAATTTTCTCTATTTACTCTGTTTGGATCTTTAGTTAAAAAGAAAAATTATATTTTGAAAGAGAACATGTCATTATAAAATATTTTTGTAACATTAAATCTTTTGTATTTCATTCCGTCGAAAACCTATGAAGAGTTATCGAACTTGATCATTGAAACTCTTTAATATATATTCATATAGGAATGGCGTTATGATAAAATACATCAGCCATTTAGTGATTGGAACATGACCAGAGCGACGACGGATAAATTAAGCCTATAACACTTTGTTAATTGTAATTTTATTTATTTAAACTTTTTTTTTTCAGATACCATTTTTCAGAAACAAACCATTAACTTAATTAAATATACTTTCATGGACTTTACACCAAAGCTGCTATTGAAAATCATACGATATTAATTTCAATATTAAAGCCAGTTCTATAAATTCTTACGATTTTTTACTTTGAAAGAGAAGAGAAAATTTATATTTTAATTTTTTTACTTAACCACATAGTAAAGTTAAATTTCTAATATCGAGAAACTAAATTTCGAACAAATAATTTATACGTTGGGAAAATTTTATATATATATATATATATATATATATATATATATATATATATATACACTAGCAGTAAATAGCAGAAGGTGTCCTGCCAGAGTTTATTTATTTACCTCCATATATCTAAAATCGATGGTTTGTACGTAATCTATAAAGCGTTTAAAATTTCAATCAATTTTTAACTCACTCACCAAATACTAATTATACTACAAATCACTATTTGTTGTTATTGAGAATTAAAGACAGTAAAACTCACAAAATACCAATTTCCATGGCGATCGTTTGAACGGAATAGAAGTCGATGCGCTGCAGCGCTATTTAGTGGTGAGTTATAGCAAAATTGAAGGTGTGAAAATATTCTCCATAAAAACACTCTTCGATATGACAACTTTCATCGTGATCGGTCAAACGGTGTCGTGAGTTTATTAAAGTCATGCATACCAACATTCATGTGTATATATATAAATATATAAAAATCAAAACCACAGTAACTTTTTGTTATTGTTAAATCAACTAAAAAATACAAATCACAGTCACAATCAGTATTTGTTATTATTTGCTGCTATGTGTTCCTTGAGTTGTAGCAAAATAAATATTGTATAAATAATTGTCATATAAGAATGTCCAAAGATAGTTTAGGTGCATGTGATACAAATATATTTAATGTTTATTGACAGAAAATATTTCCAAAGGCAGTTTAGTTGCGTGTGATACAAATGCCATTTGACTACAAATAAAATAACAATAGTTATTTGTAGATAGAGTGCAAGGCATTGCCCGGACTGAACACAGGGTGAAAGCACTCACTAGGCCTATATGACAGTGTGGTGGACATACACAAATGACACACAATTACTGTTTGCATGTCTATGACCTATGATTTTCTGTTTATCCATGACGATTGGTTAAACGATGTTTAGAAGTTGATGGCTGCAGCACCATTTAGTGAAGAATTATAACAAAATGAATATCGCGAACACATTCTCCGTTTTCCAATACCTATGTATACCAATTTTCATGCAGATAGGTTTAACGGTTTGGAAGTTGATGCATTGCAGCACCATATAGCGGCGAGTTTAAAAAAATGCATTGCATAAAAACCTTCTCCATGAAAAAAAACCTAAATGTGCCAACTTTTATGGTGATCGGTCAAACAGTGAAGAATTTTATCCACGTCATACATACATACATACATACTAACATCCTATTCCATATATATAGATTGGACAACAAAATTCTGGAAAAATATATTGGATGAAATGAGTTGTGGAAAAAGGATATTGGTACGTTATTTCCTTAAAAGGAAATTCACATTAAAACTACATCAAACACAAGTAATATATTGACTTTTATTATTTTATATATACGTTTGAAACACAATTTGAAATTAATAACACCGTACATTAAACTCATAATAACATTACTCTTATGTTCATTCTTTTCAATATTGTGAATAACCTACTATAAATTAAACAAATTCGATCGTAACATCACATTTAAATCTAAAATTCAACCATAGTGTGTGCATTATCTTTCCCTTAATTTGATTTTCTCGACAATAAGGTTGAACTGGTAGAAAATTGAAAAAGTCATTAAACTCTAGGACCCAAATTTACCGTAGCAACTTATTTGTAATGATGCTATCAAAAAGTGCAACTTCAAGGATCGAAAAACATTTCTATTCACTCGATTAATTTTTAATTTTTTTTAATTTATTAAGTTTTTTAACCCTTTTTTCAATAAGCAAAAAACACGAACGAGTGGTGGAAATGAGTGTCCGGGCACTGGAAATATTCTAATAGCCTCATTCATGCGTTGACATTTGTTTGAGATTATGTGTAGTTATGGTTAATGTTGAAGTGCAAATGATTATTATGTATACTTTCAGGGTGGACTAAAGGCAGTCGTGTGGACTGATTTCCTGCAGTCGTTTGTCACGGTTGGATCAAGCCTTATCGTTATTGCCATCGGAGTGGCGCACGTAGGAGGAATTGGCGAAGTGTTCAGTAGAAGCTACGAAGGACAGCGCCTGGAATTGTTCAAGTAACCAAATTTAATATTATTTTAGTAGTATATAAAAATAGCTCCGGTGCCAAGTTCCAGGCTGTAGAATGTGCCCGTAAATATTGATTTATGACGTCACGGTGACCATTTTAGGTGTCAAATTTCCTCCATATTCCTTAAAAATGACTCAAAATTCCTAAAAATTTCCCTATTTCGAGGGGATGGTTCCTGTTTTAAAGGAAAAATGCCCCGTATTATTAATAAAAATTACAAAATTCAGAATGTCTCAAAATTTATTTTCTTTACAAAAAAAATCAAAATCCAAAAAGTGACATAAGAGTTCTTAATGCTAGCCTCCCTAAGCCACTGAGGTTACCTACGTGGCTAAAAAATTCAAAAAAATAAAATAAAATTGATAGTTTTCTACTGTTCTATTATGTCTGATTCAATGCATATAAGCTTCGTTTGCATTTTCTTTTTTTTTTTCCTCGTGTACGTGCTGAATACCGTTTAATTCATTTCGTTCTTTGCGTTGTACTGTAGTTCGATAAGACCAAACAATAGTTTGGTTGGTAACATCGCTAATTCTGCTACGTAAAATGCTTCGTATTACTGGTGGCACTGCAATGCGATTAAAATATATCCATTCAAACTATTTGTTTCAATTGCGACACAAGGAGCTTTGCGGAGAAATACAATTCAAATAAAAATGAACAATTGACTAACTTTAGTGATTATTTAAAAATTGGTTTTCTATAAAGTTGGTTTACGGACGATAGTTTAACATGACAACTTCATAAGAAAACATTGATGAAATGATTGCATACTTCCATGAATAAAATTGAATCATTTTTTATTTTAATAATAAAAGAATAAATACTTGAAATTATACTCGTAATCAGATTTTTAAAATGCAAGAAAAATTAACATTTATTGCTGAAATTGTTGTTGTAATAAGCAATGAAAACGACATTAAATTTTCGTTTAAATATTATTAAGTACAAGTTTTCATATAAATAAACTGTAAACAAATATCTAACATAACCTATTATTACTGCACTCGCCAACATATGCTACTATTTAAGAAGTAAAAGAATAAATACTTGAAATTATACTACTAATCAGATTTTTAAAATGCAATGATAATTTACCTTTATTGCCGAAATTGTTGTTGTAATAAGCAATGAAAACCAGAGATTAAAATCCGTCGAGAATATTTTTGTTTTTATGTCTTCCAGTGCTCAAAATGATATGCAACTGTGGCCCCGGCCACAAAATTTTATTTATAATTCATTAACAATAACGCGCCTCACGATAAATAAAGGAAAATATGTATTAAGGAGTGCCGGGATCCCGCGATAGCGGATAGATATTGGGATTCATTCGGTTCGCGTCCGTCACCGTAAATGGTAGCACTGTAGGGGAATAATATTATTTCGTTTTTATAATACGATTTTATAATAAATATGCATCCCAAATACACCAAACTTGTTTATAATGTTACAATATTTTTTTAAACATTGTGTAAAAGATCCCGAGTGTAATTTGAATTATTATGTGTAACTGTAAAACACCATTGTTAGTTAAAAACATATTTGAATATTCAACATTACTTTTAAATAACCGTACCGATTGTGCTGAAAATCGGTGGACGATTGTTAAATTACATAATATTAATAATTCAAACGACGAAAATATGATTGAAAAGTCAAATCGATGGCTGTTCCAATCGAATGGAAGAGAGATTCCACGCATGCGTACAATGAGCATAACAGGACACATCCGTAGTGGGACATCTCTAGTGTGACAATGTGCATTACGGGACACTTTCGTGCGTGCAGCCGGCGTTCATCAATGTATTAGACATTGTCACGTCAAAAAACGTAAGTCCTTTTTTTATTTAAAAAAGACTAAAAATTAATTATTATAAGAAAACATTCCAATGAATTTACAACAGAATAACACTTAACTGAATTTAAACAACTGAAGATCGACAGAAAAATAAATTATTGTTCAACCTCGATCAAAGAGGAAACATAATTCTCTTTTGCTGAGGTCACAGATTAAAAAGAAATATAAAATAAGGTTTTGGCCATGTAGAAAGGAAAAACTCTCTATAACTGAGATCGTAACTGTTAGGGTTAAAAAAAGAATGATACTTGTTAAGGTAATTGCACAAATCAAAACAAAATTCGTTACACAAAGTTAAAAAACACAGCACAATAAAAAATAAAATTATACTCTCAAGCTGTGACATTTCCCCCGAGACTAGCCCGCCTATGGCATCGTATAAATGTAGGCTTACATTGTCTTACGTCGTACCTCCTATGATAGTAAAGCACAGTCCCCACCCCGCCAATTGCTGTCCCCGCTGGCGGAATGCACCCTCGCATCACATTTGCACGAATCAGTTAGTGATTGTGTCCGCAACTAAGTAAGTGCTTCGTGCGTTGTTTTAGGCATCTGTATGAGAACCAGTGTATTAAATTCCTATAAGAGTTCTGTAATGTGCGTCATCATGTATGTATGTGACCCGTTAAAAGTACCCAGTAACTGTTTTGACGAATGCCGTAATATATTTTGCCAGATTTAATGCATAGTGCTCACTGAGTGTTTTTAATAATATATAAATTGTTGGGCTCCAGGTAACGGAGTTGCCCCCAAGCGACGAACAGTCTCTGGTTTGACTGGTGTTTTTCAAGTAAAAAATACCATATAAAAATCCGCAGAATTTGGAACTTCTGTCAGTCGTTTCCCACATGGGGAATTTATCTTATTATATTGTTAGATATTTAGATGTTAAGTTTCACGTAAAACATTTATTAGTGCTTTATGATTGTGGCGGGCGAGGGCGATGTCCCTCCCCTCTTCCAACAGCCTTCAGGAGTTCGCGGTACAAGGAGGAGGTGACCATCATGTGGGTAAGCACTGAGATCTGCATGCCAGAAACTCATATTAATCAACTGAAATCTTCGGTACTTATTTCACCACGAATATCTGGATCAGTTTGCGGTGCAGGGTGCAACCCTCCCGTTGTAACTTCTACTTCGCTGCGCTACCGCACCGTGGAAGTTTAGAAATAGTTCAGGGCCAACTTATTCGAATCGCAATTTTTCTATAGCGGGACTGCTGCCAGAGGTCGTACACGAGCAACGTGAAGTGCAATCGTGTTAACAATGTTTCCAGTGTAATTTGTAGCATACCGTTTCAGGCCTAGTGCCTGGCCACCAGAAACCCAATCGGTCATGATGCTGTGCTCCGCGGAACTGGAGGTAAGCCTACGGAAATTGACCACTACAATAACAGCTCTTGTAATGGAGGATTTGCACGAGGACACTGTGTTATGTCATCCATTACTAGCGGAACACGTTGCGGTGGTGAACTGAAAAAGGGCCTCATCAATGTGGGACACATGAGCACTGCACTGTTATTTCGACCCATTCCGCCTGGCGAGATATTGACATTGGAGCCATTCCGTCACGATGTTCCTCCCCAGTGCCAGGCAGCGGTCAACTGTGTGCTCCGCAAGTGACAAGATGTGTTTGCCATGGCAAACTCGCTGCAACGCAGCACAGTGGCGGTGCACAGGATTCCGACTACCAATGACAGACATGTTCGTGAGTCCCCCTCGGGGCTATGGGTGTCATATGTTGCGACATGTCATCATTGAGCATTCTAACAGCCATTACAACTCGTGTGTCATGCTAACACCGAATAAGGACGGCTCATTGCGTGTTTGCGTGGACTTCCGGCCGTTGAACGCTGTTACAGTCAGCTTTCCACCCTCACAGATCAGTGGTGAGACTGCCGTAGTTAATTTAGGTCGGGTGAGACCTCAAGGCAGGCTATTGGCAGGTACTTATCTGCTGTGAGGACCGAGAAAAATACAGTGTTCACCATGCTGGATGGGTGGAGATTTAAGTTTATAACAATGCCTTTCGTCATGAAATGCGCCCCAACCATCTTACAAGAGTACTGCAGGACTATGTAGGAAATTTTGTAATAGCCTATCTGGATGAAGTCATTATCTTCTCCGAGACATGGGAAAACCACATCACTCACTTATCGCACGTGTTAGAGCGATTATCTACCTATCATCTCATGGATGCAATACCAAAATATCATATAGGAACACTGGAGGTTAAATTCCTGGGACATGTAGTGAGTGTGGAAGTTAACCACTTCCAGCCTGAGCATCTGAACAAGGTCACTGAGGCTGATGTACCGTGGACCCCCAAACAACTGAAGCGATTCGTAGGGCTCATGAACTGTCTGCGGTGTTATGTACCTGAATCATCACAAGTGACTGCGCCCTTGACTGACTTGATTTCCCCTCAGTACTGTTATAAGTGGGATGCCCCAGCCCAAAGGGCCTTCGATCATGTTAATACCGCATTCACACTGGCCTGAGTCGACCTTGAGAGATGACTATTTTTACAGACAAATGCTAGTGCCCTCAGGGTATTGTGTCATGTGGATTCCCAGGGGGATCAGCAGGCTGAAATGCAAGGTACGTGGTACATACGAGATGGCATGGTGTTGAACTGTACACCCGGGGAAAACGCGAAGTGGAAGACGAGCATTCCACCCGAGGCCCAGGAGGCAGTTCTCAGGTTCTTTCTTGACCACGGTTTGGCTGGCCATTCCAGCACGGACATAACCCAATGCTCTGTCTGTCAGAACTATCATTGGCCCGGCGCCGCTCGTGACGTGCGCGAATATGTGCGCTATTGTGAGATATGTCAATTACAAAAAGCACGGAGACAGGACTGAGAAAAACAAAAAGTCCCACGAGAGCCCACCACGGCTTTTCAAACAATAGCCAGGGAGGTAATGGGCTCATATCCACAGACACCCCGAAGGAAAAATGTTATTCCTTGTAGTCACGGACCTGTTCACGAGGTGGGCAGAGGCGTAGCCACATGGAAATATACGGACTTCCACGATCATCAACAACCTGATGCAGGAGTTTCTGCCGTGCTGGGGCTATCCACAGTCCAACCTCTTGGACAATGCCAGTCAGTTCCTGGGAATACAATGGAGGGCAATAGGCAACAAATTGAGCACCATACGATACCTGCTTATCATCCAAAGGCAAATACCACAGAACGCCGAAACCAGGACCTGAAGGTGTTACTTCGGATACATATCAGAGCGGACTACGTCTCCAATGGGATATACACGTCGCTGACTCACTGTTCTGCACCTGCCAACAGGTAAACGCAGCCACTGGAATGACCACAGCTGGCAAGGCCAGAATCTGCCATTGCCTAGCGAGTGAGCGACTCACGGCACTCCCCATTAGGCGGAAGAGATGGAAGAGCTAATTCTGTGTTATTAATCGAGGGCCACAAGAAGGGGCGACGATGGCAAAGCCCGTATGGGCATAAGATAACGCCGGTGACCAAACGTTCCCCATCAGATGTGAGGGCAGGTGACCTGGTGTTCGCCGGAGTGCACTTATTGTAAGCGGCGCCTCGGGGCTACTGTGAAGGCCTAGCACCACGCTAGGGAGGTCCCTGAACAGTTCAGCGGAAGCTCGGCCGTATGACCTACCTGGTACGATTAGATGGCCGCCATGTGAGGAAACTACACCTCGATGACCTGTGCCTTGCTATACTGCCGGGGGAAGGGTTACCCGGGATG
The DNA here is from genome assembly GCF_032445375.1 of Bacillus rossius redtenbacheri. NCBI lineage: Eukaryota > Metazoa > Arthropoda > Insecta > Phasmatodea > Bacillidae > Bacillus > Bacillus rossius. The sequence goes on from NC_086335.1 coordinate 14,250,457, forward strand.
CCAGACACAAGGACTTCGCTAGATGGAATGGCACCCGAATGGGAAATAGGCGAAGTGACACCACCGACAGAGAAATTAAACGAGAGTAGGAGCCCCCACCTTGAACCTGGATGATACTGCGCTATCTCTACATTTCCATGTTAACTAATGATACTCCCAAAATTAAAGCCAGCATATAAACGTTTGATTTGTTTTCTTGATTTCTTTTTAATACTTCAAATGACAAATAATAATTAAAAATAATAAAATCTAGTTATACTATTATAAATTAATGTTTGGCACACCAATACGCATTGTATGTAACCTATATGCCGATTTATCTTATAGAAAAATACATTTAAGTTTTCCACTAATTTCCCAATATTTTGGATTAATGATCCAATTATTTTGCATTAAAAGTTGATTCGAATTAATAACAACTTAAAAAATTTTTTTAGCCAAATCGGTCCAGCGGTTCTCAAGTTATGCGCTTATCAACGAACAGAATATCATTTTTATTTATATAGATTTATCATAACTGAATGACCAAAAATTATTGATATACTGAGCAGGTATTCTGAAGTGAGAAATAGTTATATTAATTCCTGTTTATTAAAATAAATATTCTCCTTTTTCCGTCTTTTTCTCTCTCCATCTATCTCACTTTGCCGTATTACTCCTTACGATGTATTTACGAGTTGTGGTTTGAATTGCCAAAGAAGTTTCACTTCTTTAAAGTGTACTGAGTTATTATTTTTTTTATTTAGGGATTTTGACTACGATTTCCCAATAATCTCTAACACAACATCTGTTCCTTTATTGATGGTGTTTTCTGTACATACTGGCAGCAATTACATTGTTCATTCCCTATTAACCTTAGAAACTCAGTCTATATGCTTGTAATATTATTTACCAACATATTTATGTACACAAAATTATTGGTTAAATTAAACCGAGTTTTAAAACTTAGAAACGTAGAATCTAAAATGTCATCTTGGGCTTACCTATATTTATTATTGTTATTTTAGTTCTAAAAATATTTTGCATAAGTTAATTTTCAAAATTCGGTTCAATGTTCTTCTTTTTGATCGAGACGCGGCAGTGGCGTACCCACGAAAGAGCCATGTACAGGCTGAGCACAAATGATCGGGATCCAACAGAAAATTACTTCAGCCAATAGCGAAACTCTGAAAACATTTTTTTTTTACAAGATACAATGACAATATACGATCCTCACGTTACGCAGCAAACATCGAGGGGGTATTTAAACTCATCCCACACTTTGTGCAATGTGTCTTATTGTACGACCGGCCTATGTGACCTTGATACTCTTGTCTGCGCTCCACACGCCTTGATCTACTTTTGTCGTTAGAAAACAGTGATAAGACTACAATTTTATGGAGAAATGGAGGCAGCATGTTATCAGTACAATAATTGGCTTTTTGGTATCTTGCTTTTATCATTACGGTGGCCAATAATATACAAACTGAAATTTTTTCAACAAAAAATGTTTCCATAAACACACTCTTTATTTTATTTTTTTCTGAAGACTACTATTTATTTGTATAAAATACGAGAAACAAACCATCTTTTCCTTTTTAAAAATTTACTTCACTTAATTAATTTATTTGTAGTACTTACGTTAAGAGTATTCGTTTTAGTGGTCCGCTATAATTATGTGCAAATTTTTGTTTAGAATTGACAATAACTCAAAGCTGCCAAATATTTTAGAACGGCCTTGTAAATTAAGATGAGAATATTTCACCAGAATATCCCGGGCAAAGATTCCCCTAGGCTAAAAAAAATAATCGCATGTGACAAACACATTTAAGGTTATTCATTGTATGGTATTAATTTTTCTAAAGGTGCTTTCTTGGAGTCATCACAACCTTTAAAATGCAGTTCCGACTGCATCTCACCTATCGTATTTCCCTGGCTGGACAGATTCTTCTCGTTGCACAATAAAGCCAATTCCACTAACCACACACTACGACTGGGTAGCGCAGAAGCTAACTTTGTTCGGCATCACACCTGATGTATCTTCGAGGTTAGCTAGAAACAGATTTTTTTTGTTGAAAAATTTAACTGGTTACACTGGGCAAGAACTACAAGCCGGTTGGCTAAGTGGTTTCTATTGGATGGCATCTCACGAACTTACCTCCAAGATTGACCGGGAATAGCTTCTGTTCGTTGGATAAAATAGCCAATTATATTGGGAATACACTATTGGGTATACATTTTCAACACTGGAATGCACCACCTCACCATTTGTATCTCCGTAGTTCAACCGGAAACAACAACACCTGTTTGTTGGGCGTACTGGTCAGTTCCACTGGGCATAAAGTACAAGTAGAATGACAAAGTGTTTTACATTGGAAGTCATTTGAAATACCGTATTTCCAAGGTTGGCCGGAAAGAGCTTCCGTTCGTTGGATAAATTAGCCAATTTGACTGAGCATACATACACTATGAGCCGGGTAGCGCAGTTATGGACAGTCCTGTACCTCACCTTTTATCTCTCCGACACCATGATTTCCGGGAACATAAACTGTTTGTTAGAAATACATTAGACTGCATCTTACCTATCGTTATCTGGGAACAGCTTCTGTTTGTTCGAAAAACTAGCCAGTAACTCTAGGAATAATTTATGAGCCGGGTTGTGCAGTGGTTTAAAACTGGGCGCATTTTTAAACTACCAGGATTTGAACTGGATCTATTCATTGTGATTTTTGTTATAAAAGGTATAGCAAATTTGATCCAGGAAAATGTGGACATGGTTCATTTAAGGTGAACTATAGCTGATAGCTTCCTTAATTACCTTTAATCTGGCTTGTTATATATCCGTCCGTTTCTTATAACTTATAATACAAATATTTTACAAGTTGTTAAGTGGTTAATGAAACATTTTTTGTTAACAATCACTTAACCAATTACAATGTAAAACTAGATTTACCATAATAAATGTATTTATAAAGCCCGTATAAATTAATTTAGCAAAATATATTATTTCAGATTTAATTATTAAACAATAATTCACAATGAGGAATTAAAAATTTTAATTTATCAATAATATCACAAATATAATCACAATAATTTTAAACACAATAAAAAAAACAAAGTGATTTCCTTGAAAATGCTTTGTTTTGAAAATATTTATCGATTTAACCATTACGTCAATTATTTATAAAAATTTTCCTGAATGTAAATTGATGTTTCAAATATATAAAGTATCGTTACAAACATTTTTTTCTTCATATGGTTATTAATTATGTCCATTAAGACATAAATAAGTTCTTTAATTTAGCCTTAATTTAAAATATTTAAACATTAAACTGCAATTATATAAGGTTTAATGGGTATTTTTCCACACATCATGTAAGAGGCATGAGTTTAATGACTTTTGTCTAGTTTTTGGTTGAACTAATTTACATTGCGATATCAAGTCATAAAAATTACCCGCAACCGTTTAATTTTAATTAGCATCAACCTTTGACTTCTTGGAAGGCGACGCTGATAAATTGCTTTGGCTTTCAGCCTTGATCCAAGCCCTTTGGCCCGGAACACATTCTGGACTGTGACCTTGGGGATGACCTTCGCCTGGCTTTCTTCAATGGCGGCGAGCCAGGGAATGGTGCAGAAAGTCATTGCGCTGCCCGACATTACCAGCGCTAGGAAGTAAGTATAGATATTACACGAAAGTAGCATTAGCAACTCTTGCTAAAATAACACCTTTATAGAAAGAGTTGGTATAATTTCTGTATTCCTTATCCAAGTAAAACAAGCTCGAATAAATGTAATATATTTCTAAAGTACAAAAAATTTATAGCATACTAATTCTATTGATTTTTAAATCTATTTTCATAAAGTTTGGTATTTATTGATAATTTATTTGTTTAATTCATTCTTTGTTACCAAAAATTTTTTACTGAAGATATTTTAATTAACTTATATTTGAATAAATTTAATTAAAAAAAGTTTAGTTTTAATTTTTTTTCCAACAGCCAAATAATGCTCCACAACTATGAATAACTAAAAGCGTGGGGTGCTTTCTTGTATCATTTAGGCCTACGTAATAACGTAATATAAGTGATATGAAATTCAAGACAAATGATATCCAGCACCCCATTAATAATTTTATGTAATTTATTGTTGTTAAGTTCGTATAGTAATTTTTGTAACTTATATCGTAAATTTTTGAAAATTACTTTATGCTTAAAATTTTTGTAACTGAATATATACTGAAATAAGTGATAAAAAATATATTATAAATCTTATTGTTTTTTACTGATATAAATATTAGGAAAATTGATATCAAGCCCATCACGCTTTAAGATAAACAGGGTTGTGGAGAATTATTTGGCTTTCAGATAAAAAACTTAAATTTACTTTTATTTTTTTCGTTTTTATTTTGCAACGACGAAAGCTTTTTTTTTAGTGTTTTTTTTAAATTAAGAATTTGTTTAGTTCTTTTTAAACTCAAAATAAAAAAATATTGAATATGAGTAATTAAAACAGATTAAAAATACTAAAAAATGAGTGATTGAAAGACTTGACTTGATACAACTAACTTAAAACTATTCATTGATTTTCACGTAATCTAGTCATTTCAGCTAATTCGTCATCGTTACTTTGAAATTACATTACCCATGAAAACAAAAAATAATAAGCAAAATCTTGTGTTTTTACAATTATTCTGATTTTACATCGCCCCCCCACCCCTTTTTCCACGTGCTCATTTACCACCATAACCCGACCTATTAGATCGGAAACACTTAAAATCAAAGAAGTTTTGATTTTTAACATTTTTGAACTTTTGGGACTTACCCCTATAAACAACCCCCCCCCCCCCTCCTTCACATGAGCACAGTCTACCTCGGGGAAAATTTCCACCATGACCCGACCTTATGGATACACATAAATCATAGTTATTACCCATAGCTCGAAATTAGTGGATTTTTGACCCTCTGACCCCCACCTACTCACCCTTAACACTAAGGTCTTAAGTTTTCAAAGTATTGTATTTTCAGAGCTTATTTATATGTATGCAAAATTTCAACACAATCTGACGTCAAAAAGTGGGTAACAATGGAATGGAAAGATGATATTACGTAGTCCATTCATGCATACATGTCAAGCTAATAAAAGCGTGGTAAAAAGAAATAAAGCGCGTGTAACTCAGTACACGTGATATCAGTGAAACCTCTTTCACCATTAAAACCTCGACTCGTAAGTATATAATAAAGGGAAAAATGGTAGAGAAAGAGAGAGAGAAATAATACAATTTTTTTAAATAAACTAAACTAACAAAATTATTACTCACTTGAAAATAACAGCTCAGGATATCAACAATAACTTATTAATCAATACTTAATAATTAAAAATACACGTACGTATAGTTCAAATATTCATGCCAAAAAGAAAAAAAAACTATTCGTATTACTGTTTCTTCAAACAATCTTGCCATTTTTAAACACGACAAATCTCTGAACGAAATATGAAGTTCATAACCAGTAGCACTATATATGGGGGAAATGCAGGTACTGTCACAACAGCACGTTCTATGCTGCTGGTTGAACAAGAAGGAACGTGAGCACACTGGTAGAAAATATAAAATTCAAGGCACTCACAAGCCGACTGTATAAGATACTTATATCTATTTTCTGAAACAAGTGCTTGTGCTAACTTTATCTTTTTTTTTTTCGTTTATATATCTATCTTGGTTCTATTTTTTTTGGAAGGTGGACGAATCATTGCACAAAGAGAATAACGTAAAAGGGCCCAGAAACATATATATAGCATAGTGCTCTTTTTACATCTCTTTGGCCGAGTACCTAATCTCTGTACTTTACGTGTTACAAACGTTTTACAGCAATGTTTCACGAAAACGTTGCATTAAAATTAGGCCTTGAAATTTTACTAACAACGTGCTCAAATATGTTTCAATTCCAAAATAGAATGTGAAATTATTTTTAAAAATATAAATACGTAATGTATTAAAATATGAATTGAATTTTATATTGTATACAATTTCATATATAACGTTTGTATGAAATGTACAAAGTAAAAAAAGGAATTAATAGCATTTAATTAGATAATAAATTACTTTAATGTAGCAGAAATTTCAATTGACATAATAAAATGTTATTTTGTCGCCATTTCACATGCTAGACAAATACAGGGGGGGAAAAACGCATAGGGCCTAATGCGTGTCTGAAATATCTTGGTTATGAAAACATTTGCACACGAAAATTTGGTAGTGAGTTAATAATAAATTATATGACAAAAACGTACGTCATGTAACCATCTCACAACATTGTTGTAAAGTTTAATAAAAGTTAACAATGTATAATTTGAAGTTTCTTGGCTAGTAGGTTTCAACCGCGTCAAATAAGAATAGCTCACCAATGTTTCGGTTGACCTTGTGGTCACCATTTTCAGGGTACCAGTTACTTACCAATAACCAGGTTTTATGTTACTGCTTTTCTGAAGATGGTGGCTGCAAGGTCAACCGAAACGTTGATGAAATATTCGTCTTCGAAGTGGCTAGAACCCACAAGCCAAGCAACTTGCTATAACAGCCGTAGTAGCCTGCGATCATCATTAAAGAAAAAGTGGTCAAAATCACAATTTACTTGTAAGCTGTGGTGCTTCCCTCAGGCCTGTCAAATAAAAAAAAGTATTAAAATTTATTTTTGTTAATTTATTCTAAAAATTTAGAGTCAAAACAGAAATTCTGGCGATATTCCGTTGAATTTAAGTTTTCGTATGCCTATTGTGCTTGCCTGAATGAAAAATTTAGTCTTTTTTCGGATGCTTTGTTTTAATTGGCTACAAAAGTTTACACCATTAGTTAATTTTGACTACTAATATTAAATAACATCATTAAAAAGTCTATATTTATTTAAAATATACATATTAAAATCAAAACAAGTCTTTTTGCAAAATATATGTAACAATTTAAGTTATTTTAAAAATTATTTTAACAATATTTTAGAAACAAACCTCAACGTTTCCGGAAGCCTGTGAATAAATGAATTGTGACACAACAACTAGTAAAATAACCTGTCTATTTACAACTTGACATTCCTTTAGTTGAGTGCTGATAGAAATGCCTGTATTACGTAAGGATTTTTGGTATTTGTCTTTCCTTCGTAAAATGATAAAAGTCTGATAAGGAAATGAACATTGTCATTAAAATTTATGGCTTCGTAAACAATTCTCAACAAAATAATCCAAGCAGTAAATAACTAGGTGTATTCGCTTCTATAAGAAACGCGAAACTCAACTTGCGAGGTTTAATTACTTCATATTAATGACACGATTAGTCAAGAAAATTATAAAAAAATTATGTTGTAAAAAATTAAGTGTTTACGTCTTTAAAGTGTACTCTTTTATTTATGTAAGTTCAAGGGAGAGTAAAAAATTTAGTATGACCTAGGCTATTTATTATTACTTAGAGAATGTTGTGATAAAATCTATTCATAGAAACAGCCTTTCACATTTAAATTACTTACAAATACAATTATAGACATGAGATTTTATAAATATTAAATTTAAAGAACAATTTATAATGTCAGTCACTTATACACAACTTTACATTTTAATAAAATAATTGTAATATATATCTGTGTTTAAAAGTATGTAATAAAATCTTAAGGCGTAATTAATTTTATTCAAACTTTTAACTTAAATAATTTTTTTTAAATCTCTTTTTCGTAATGATGGTCACAGAAATATTTTTGTTGAATATTTATTAAATACTAGAAAACCCGGCGAACTCCGTTTCGCCACCAAATGGCTTCGTTTTATGTAACATTTCGTTTGGTGATTAAAAGATGAAGAATTTTTTTTTTGTTTTATATTTGAAAAGGAAAAATTTTATTTCATTTCACAAAAGTAATGAATTCATTTCAATTACAAAAATGAAGTGTTATTTAGTTGAACTTCTCTAAGTAAATGAAATTGAATCCAAAGTAAATACTGAATCGAAGCGTTATACGTGTCCGCAAATTATCCGTTTCATTGAAGCAATAATTAGTGTGTGAATATTGTACCTGTAATTGGATCGACCATCTTCAACGTGATGTCGTATCCGTCTTGCCCTTGCCAATAAATGATTGGATATTGTAACGCATCGTACAAACGATGTGTCTCGTTTACACGATGCATGATATTGCTTCTTCGCTGAACGACAATGTCTCGCGATTTATTTGGATCGCCAACAATAATTGCAGCAACATCATTAACGGTGGGTGCATTGAATCTTCGCACATGTTCACCTGTTGGGGTACAATCCGCTCTTATGATAAATTTGTGCGTATCCGATGGCATTCGTTCCAATGCTGTTTTGAACATATTAACCACAGCATTATTAGCGTGAAAAAATGCTTGCAACTGTTCAATAATTCGTCTCTTTAACTGTTGTGTTCCCTGTATATTGCACCGCACATTCAGCTGATCCACCATCGACGAAATTAAATATATTTGCAGAAATTGATGCGGTTCATCTGGGTTGGCACCATTGAACCATGCAAATGATATATTTGTCCTTGTATCTGTAATTGCAAACAATCATTTGTTTAAGAATACGGTGTAACTTCTGATCGTGTGATGGTGTAGTGTGTGGTGTATATGTAGTTGTTATGTATTGCAATTCATTGTGTTGGTGTGAGTGATACTTTACCTTGCAAGTCGGCATGAAGCCGCCTTCTCGAATGATATTAGCTCCAAAGGAAGTCATGCGAAAGCAGTTATTGTATTCAAGGATGTGTTGAAGAAAATGGCTGGAATCGGGATCAGTTCCATCGAACAATGGTTTCAGTGGCTGTGGTGGTGTAAGTAATGGATCAAGTTTGACTTTTCCACTTGCGCAGCACAATCCAGCCGTTTCTCTTTTGAACTTTAACGCATTGCAATATCGGCATATAGTCGTCATTGGTCCAATAATTAAATTTTCATCATCACTGTAGTTCGCAGTGGGATCATATTGGAATGCCAAGCGATTGTATGATGCGAATGATCTTCGTGTGCTCACGCGTTGTCTCAATCGGGCATTTTCTCTTATTATATTTTGTCTTTCTTCGCTTAAGTTCTGTGAATACACTTGTTGCTGGCTTGCATGTCTTGTGCGGCGGCCGATGTTGGCACGTCGTTCTCTAGGCATTTTGGGCTATGGACAGAGTGGTGAATTTAACCTCAAATGCATGATCCACATAATTTACACAGTTCAACTTACGACCTTAAAGACAAATGCCTGCTGTTGAAATTGAATAAAAATTTGCACAATATAGCCTACGTTATATGTTTTTTTTTTTACTTTTTTTTTCACAATTTCACAGTAAACTCAATACCGGTTTGTCACATGAAATTAACTGAGCAGAAAACAATGAGTAGTTGATTTGATGGTTTCCAATTGAAATGTTAGGAAACGAATAACTTTTTTTTTCTTTTTTTTTACAATTTCACAGTGAACACAGTACCGGTTTGTCACATGAAATTAACTGAGCAGAGAACACTGAGTAGCTGTCAAACAATGTATCACGCACCGGCGCCATCTAATTAAAATGTTGGTTTGTCCTGAATTTTTCCTGAATTTTCTTTGCTATAAACCTCACGGAGCCCGAGACCTTTTCAACGACTGCAAAACCGTGGAAATCGGTTCGTGCGTTCTGGAGTTATAGCGTCAGGAAGGAAAACCCGACTTATTTTTATATAGTAGATATACATTTAATTTCTAATACATCATCTTTTGATTAAAATCTTGCTAAGGCAGTTTGTTTGAGAAGCAAATATTTAATTCAAATGAAAATACTTAATTTATTTTTAAAGGTTGTCACAGAAATGAAGAAACAAGAAAAAATTATAATAGTAGTTTTGTTTCCAGTAATAGTTACTGAAACAAATTATTTTTTTTACCTTGATAGCATTTGAATATTTACAAAATTTTGTTTTTTAAAATTTAACAGAGATCATTTAGTAAGCTGTTTATAGGGAGAAAATTGCCCTTTCGAGTAAATATCCTTTTTTCTGCTGTAGGATATCCGGAGATGCAAGACCCGCAGGGGGGGTCGCAAGATCCGCAGGGAGGGTCAATTATCCTCTTTTTCGGAGTGCTAGTTTAACCTGTAAATCCCTATACCTGTCATTTCATACATTTATTAGGGCTTATAGGTATTTAGGGAGTCACGACTGCCATCTTGGATTACGTCACTCCCGATGGCTATTTTGGATTTGACCTTTACCTTTGACCCCGATGGCCATTTTGTTTTCTAGAACATTAGCCATTTCGAGTTTCGTCTGCCATCTTGAAAATCTTTATATAATATCCGATTATAATGAAAAAAAAATTTAAATTTATAAAAAAAATTAAAAAATCAAAATAAAATTTAATAAATATATTATAAATAAAATTTTAATTAAAACCTGCGTATCGAACACCCCACTCCTCTACATTACGAATACACCATCTAGCACCCCACACCGCTGTTACAATGACATCGTAATCGAACACCCCACTCATCCCTGTTACAATTTTTCTCTACACCGCATTCTTTAAAATAAATTTATTATCAAAATAAAAAATATATACCATCGTTGTTTGCCGGAGGCAGCCATCTTATTTAGTGGAGACCACCATCCTTATTTCATCTGATGGATGTCATCATCGGGTGTAGGTTTCTAAAGTACGTTAGTGTATGTAACGACGGGTTCCTATCACGTACCAACATTATTATGACCCTTATAGACCAACCATTTTTCTTAAACTCTTATCATTTATAGGTTTCGACTAAAATATATGTTATCAATACTGTCGTTGTGGATGCGATAGTTAAAGTAATGATAATTTCAAAAAAACATTTATTACCCCATCTTAGCGGACCAAACATTTTTCAGAGTCCTAACTCACAAATTATATTCTCTTCTCATGTTTGCGTACTCGTGTTTTAAAAGCTGCATGGAAGCAGATATTTTAATGTTTGTGAATAATTACATTCCTAAACAAGTTCATGTTTGCGTAAGTTTATGTCTGCTGGAGACCGCCCTCTTGATTTCATCCGATGTAGCCATCATCATCATCCTAAAGTACCTAAGTGTATGTATGTAAGGTCGAGTTTCAATTTCCTGCCAGTGTTGATATGAACCTTATAGACAAAAATCCACAAAGTCCACAACCATTTCCTTAATCTTTTATATAACAAGATATATGTCAACAAAAACAGAAACTATAAAACAAAAAATGGAAACTATACAACAAAGTTACAGCATTGAGGATGCGATGGTTATAGTAATAATACTTAGTAACTTTTTCTTCCATTAAATATATTTACATACTACTTCATAGTCGTCAAAGGAACCAGACATTTTTCAGAGTCCTAACCCACAAGTAGATAAGTATCTCTTCTAAGTAGGAACATGTTCGCGTATTAATGTTTAAAAAGTTGCATGGAAGCAGATATTTTAAATGTTTGTGTAAATATCCTCCACCGAAATTTTTGATGAAAGAAAAAAACACATGCAGTCTTAATCATGCACGAGAATATAATGCTAGAAACAAAAATGCCGACTTACATTTGTACAGTATTAGATGTGCCCACTCTTCACGAGAGAGACAACATCCAATACATAACATTTTACGTTTCAACTTAATGTCTGATCGCTATAGTGTATATGATGCAGTAACAACACTCACCTCAGCCATTACTACCGCTACGAGATGCACTTCATATTGAATAAAAATAGTTGTTTAAAGTCGTGGCAAGAAGTCTAAGTGAATAAAATATTAAAAAATATTTAACACTCTTTAATAAAAACACACAAACCTTCACACCATCTTCTTCCCCTTTTTAACACAATACCATTCAGAAGGCGTAACCGACCCCCTTAAGAACACCCTGCTCCACAGTACTTTCCATACTAGACATCAATTACTCTGTCCACACAACTATACAAGCATTACACAGCTCCAAAGTCGATGATTGAGGAATAAGGGTCTAATATTACCACACCCCCCCCCCACACTCCCCGAAAATATCCACCACAGTGAGAGTGGAGGTGTTCACAGGTACATCTACGAAGTCTTCCCTGGACTCTTTGTCTTCATCCATCACAAGAGCTTCTTCCTGGCCGCTAGGCTCCTGACAGCACGCATAGAACTCATCCTCAGCAATCTTCTCATAGCTGGCACGACACATGTTACTAGCTCTGTTGATAACTACGAATGTAACATCATAAGGGTGCTATTTTTAAACTGTCCCCACCCCTCTACACTTTTGTTTGCAGTCCTGTTCGTGCGTGCCAAGCACACACGTCACTGACGCACTGCCTTTGACGTCACCACACCTACCCTCTCCCGCCTCAACCCCCTGAACAATCCACACCCCAAATAGCTGCGTCATTTAGACCTGTCGGCACATGTCCCCAGTCTCCTGATACCATTTTAAGCACCTTCGACGAACAACCCAACCCTGGTAACTAGTGAAAAGTTTCAAACAGTACATGAATAAATACTTTTTTATTTATTTAAGACTTGCATTTATTAATATAAAAATTTACATTTGTAGCAAGGAGCAAACCACGCTAACTGCTACCATTATTGTAGCAGCAAACCACGGTCTGATTACCATTTTTGTTTTGCTGGGTGGATCTTTAGGTTTCACAATGTTATTAGTAATGAACAGAAACAAGGTGTGATTCCGTCTGAATATAATTACGTCAAATTTATTAAAGGAAAATTTATAACAGATATTAAAAATATATAAACATACAATATTAATTACATTCTTAAACAACTCTCACGAATATTCAAAAAAAATTATTGGCCGGACGTACATGGAATTATCAAAGTTTCATTTACTTAAAATATATAAACCAATATAAAAATACAAATATATTTTAACTATCCCAGTATAGGTATGTACTTAAAGTCCAGAAATTATGTTTGTATGATTAACATTTTTTGACGGCGTAATTTAGGAAATTTCAATAAAAGGTTGAACAATACAGTAGCGCCGGAGGTCGGGGCTGCGTTTCCCGGAGCTCACGCGGGTACATGATGCCAGGGCGCTTGTGTCCTGTTGAGGAAGGGAGATGAAAATGCCAATTCGGCGTCCGGTTCTCGGACCCTGTCTGGAACAGTCCGAATAAAAACTGATCAGAACTAGAACACAGACAGTATACGGGGCTGAAAATGCCCGGAAATGTTAATGGGAGGTTGGGGAAAGTCGCGGATCGTCACTCACCAGACAGGGGAGTTGGCTTCTGTTTACCGATCCGTCGCCAGCCAGGAACTGGATTCCGCGATTACGTGGCTGGGAGCAGTTGTTTTCTTCATTTCAAAAGAAATAAATAAAAAATAATAATTATTACACTTGTACTACGCAGACGGACTAAACTACTTAAAAAAAATTACAGGGATAGCATCCCTTACATAAGCGACTACATAGTCGGTTGCGGCCGGATGGAAGTCTTGCAGTGTCTCGTCGACTGGCCGATAATCGTAAAATGGTCCGTCTGCATTTGCGACGCGAAGTGTCTCGCGGAGAACCGCGTCTCGTAATTAAAAGTAAATCTCGAATCAAAAGTGGAGGGTGTGACTGGGAGTCCGGACCGAAAGTTTCCGAAGTTCCCCGAGTGGGCGTCAAAAAAAACCTCTGACTGATGTCTCGAAGTTGGTAGCACTGGGCGACTTTAGCGCTACCTGTTGAGGGGTGTCTGAAATAAAAAAATAATCGACACGCCCAAAGCGTCTGCTTCAACAAGGGAATAAAGGAGCAGTCAGGTGCTACACTCTGGCGGCTTACAGGGTAAGTTGGCAAGGCGGTTAGCGAGTTTGCCGCTAGGTATCGTGTACGGTCCATCTTGGCACACACATTTTTTATTCAAGGCGTCCTTGGAGACGGTCGCTGTCTGCTGGGGTTTCTGACCGGTCATTGGCCTTAGACGAATTCTTAGAACTGAAAGATTGGGGTAGTAAAGGGGGGGGGGAAACCCAACGACACTGGGAACAAGCGTCCATGATGTGCTTTTCGAGGAGAGAACCTAATACGTATTCGTGACAGTAAAGGCTATGAGAAATGGTAACAGCTCGTCCAGAGCTGCTGTAGGCAGTTTTAGTCATGAAGTGAAGTAACGTTACAGGCCTGTAACGTGCCTGTAAGCGAGGGAAATTTTAAACTGGCTGCCAGCAAAGTATTAGATCTGCAAAATATCAGATACGTCTCTGGGAAAGGTGCTTCAGAATACTGGCACAAATTTTAGCTTAGGGGAGTACACCAGGCTAACGAAGTGTAAATCACCCTTTAGTTACCAAATTATAAAGAAAAATAAAATTTCCAAAAATAATTTAAAATTATATTAAAAATTTAAAACATCGTGTCGAAATACCAAATTTCCGCCACATACTCCACCACTGAAAGGTGGAGCCAGGGTAAGCAACCAACACTGAGCATGAAATAATTGAAACCTGGTATACTTACCCTGTACCAGAATCGACTTAGATAAACTACTTACAATATGTGATGAACTTACGATGTAACATGGTCATAAAAAACAACTTTAAAAACTAAGTGACATGATTATTCATTTTTACACATAACTTTATGAACTAGGTATCATCTTTCTCTTACGAACTAAGTTACAAATTTATCTTATGTACTAATTTACATCTCTCTTAGATGTTAAGTGGATTTTACATGCTAAGTGGCTCTTATGGACCAAGTGTTCTTATGTATTAAGTGCTCTTATGTAATAAGTGGCGCCACTTAAAAATAATTTCTTATCCTAAAACATTCTTAATACTAAACATCTGAAATGTAAACACTCTTACAAACTAGTACCGTGGATTTTTATTACTTATAAATAGAACCAAGGATTTTTATATCTGTCAACACTGCGTGTTGTAGATGGCATGCCGAAGCTTTGTATAAGACTCCTCGAATAGGAGTAGAGGGATGCACCTAATTTAAGTTGGGGTGCATCTTCTTTAGTTGCGAAATGTGCGCGCGCGTTATGTACGCACCAGAACTTGGGTCGGCTAGGGCGACCGTTACTGGGGTTAGATTGCGCTGGATTTGCCACGGGCCATTCCAGCGATAAGCAAGTTTGGCTGATCGCTTGTCGATCGCCTTACTTAGTGGATGTGATCTGCACAACACCATATCACCTACTCTATATGGATTAGGCGAACGTGTCTTGTTATATCTCTGCCTGCTTGCCGCGTGGGCTAAGTTCAGGTTATGCTGAGCTCTTCTCCAGACTTCTGTTATGTTGCGAGGATTATCTGTGAGAAGCTCTTGTAGTGACCAGAGATTAGAAAGTGGATTGTTCGGTTTATACGTGAACATGATTTCAAATGGTGTGGTTTTGTGTCCCTCATGTCGGGCAAAGTTGAAAGCCATTTGTAACCAGACCAAATAAGTGTCCCATTTATCCTGCGAGTTCGCATGATATGCTATTAAAGCGGATCGGAGGTTCCTATTAAAACTCTCCGCATGTGAAGGCTGTGGATAATAGGGAGAAGTGGTTACATGCTTTATGCCATGGGAAGAGCACATATTCTTGAAAAGTCTGGATGTAAATAGTGATGCATTATCTGACACAATTATTGAATGTAAGCCTGATATTTTAAAAATATTATTTTGCAATACTTGTATTGTGGTTTCTGCTGTGGCTCGCCGGAGGGGAATGAGCCATACAAAATAGCTACGAGAAGCATGTTGTGTCCAGTTTTAGAACGGGGGAAGGGGCCAACAAAATCTATAAATAATTTTTGCATAGGCCTTTCGGCCACATCTGATGTTAAAAATCCAAATTGTGTTTTCTGTGCTGGTTTACTCAGGGCGCATAATTTACATAATTTTACCTTCTCAGCAATGTCTTTATGCATTCCATTCCAAATAAAATGGCGGCGTATGCCGTCAATTGTTTTGTATGTGCCCAGGTGTGCTCCAATGGGTGAGCTGTGATAATATTTAAATGCAATGTCTCTTAAATTCTGAGGAAGGGCTATTCTGTAAGTTTTGCATTGTACTGTTCGTCGATACAGGCGACCTTTTGAAATCTTGCAATATTTTGGCGGTGTACCTGATTTTATTTGCTGAATAATATCTGAAATGTAAGGATCTGAATTTTGGTGACACTGTAAGTCTGAAAACGCTAAAGGAAAATCCGTGAGTAGAGCATTACATGAAACTGGGGGTTTCTCCTGAAGATTTGGTTTGGAGGGATTCTCGAACATTCGAGAAAGAGCATCTGCTACAATATTCTGCGTACATCTGATATGTTGAATAGTGAATTTAAGTGAGGAGATTTTTGCTATCCACCTGCCTAATTTTCCTAGTTGCTTGGGGTGAGCCAAAAGCCAAGCAAGGACCTGATTGTAGGTTTCTAATAAAAATTCCCTGTGTTCAAGGTATTGCCGAAACTTGTCGATTCTGAATACAACTGCTAGGCACTCGAGTTCATAAACTGAGGACGATTTCTTCTCTTGATGAGTTAGGGTGCGAGAGGCGAAAGCTATTGGTTGCCTGTGGCCATCGAACTCTTGTGATGGAACTGCGCCAATGGCGACACTCGATGCATCTGTCTGTAGTATGAATGGTTTAGTGAAATCCGCCATTCGAAGAACAGGTGGGCTGGCTATAGCTTGTTTCAAATAACTAAAAGCTTTGTCTTGTTCGGGACCCCAATTGAATGATGCGGTTTTCTTCCGAAGAGCATTTAAAGGGGCTGCATGTTCTGCAAAATTTGGTATGAATTTAGCATAGAAATAAGCCATTACAATAAATCTAGAAATTCATTTTGGATCTTTTGGAGGTTGGAAATCTGCGATGGCTTGAGTGCGGCTTGGGTCAATTGTTACTCCTCTACTGGAAATTATGTGTCCTAGGAAAGAAATTTCAGAAACTGCGAATTTAACCTTCTTTGAGTTTACTGTCAGTACTGCTTTACGCAGCCGGGTGAGAACTTCAGACAAATGAGCTATGTGATCTTCAAAAGATTCGGAATACACTACGACGTCATCCAGGTAATTAAATACAAATTTATATTTTAAATCGCCAAAAACTTGGTCTAGGAGGCGAGTCAGTACCTGTGCGCCTATGGCTAGTCCCAACGTAACTACTTTATATTGATACAAATTCCAGGGCACGCAAAAGCCGGTGATGTGTTTTGATTTTGATGTTAATGGTATTTGATGGTAGGCCGAATTAAGATCAAAAACGCTAAAATATTTGGCTTTGCTAAACCAATGGCAAGCTGAATTCAAATCAGGTAATGGTACCATTTCTATGTCTATATGTTTGTTAATTTTTCGAAAATCCACAACTAAGCGGTGACCTTGACCTTTGGGGACCAAAATGCTGAAGAGGAAAAACTGGAAGTTGATAGTTCAATAACATCCTTGTCCAATAGGTCTTGTATGTGTTCGCGCATGATTTCCATTTTGGGACCCAATAATTGATACGGGTGACATCTGACTGGGGATTTATCCAAAAGTTTTATATCATATTGCACTAAGCGAGTGCGACCTAGTTTTTTTGTCAAGACATCTGGGAAGTTATGACATAGATTTTCCACTGCTTTTCTTTGCGATGTGTCGAGGTGTGTCAGGGATAACTCACATTCATCCTCAGCTTCGGTATATGTTGCATTTACATTACTGTGATGCTGGATTTGTGGTGCAACAAATGGGATAACAACAGATTTATTAAATTTGAACTTGAAATTTGTTGTTCGCAAATCAATTACTAAGCCTGTTTTATAAATGAAATCCGATCCAAAAATTAGATCAGTAGCTAAATCCTGTGCAAATAAAAATGGAAACATCCAGGTAAATAAATCAATTTTATATTTAATGACGACTGCTTGGGTAACCTTTAGTGGTTGCTCTGATGCGGTGAAAATTGTATTTTTATTGGTTTGATTTCCTGAACCAATTTCTCCTTTTGAAAACATGAAAAAGATTTGCTGAACTAAAACTTCGGACTGAGCCTGTATCAATAAGTCCTGGAAATTCGTGTTTGCCAATTAAAGTGCTCGCATAAGGTAATACTGTTGGTATACCTGCAAAGATATTATGACATGTCCTCTTGCCTGAATTTTTTGGATTTATGCAATTTTCCCAATGTGTCCTAGGGTCGGTAGAATTTTTTTACCTTATTTGAATTTGTGTACATTTTGCGTTTTTGTCTTCTACGAGACTTGTTTGACTTTTGTGACCTGTTTGAATTTTTTGTGTATTTTTGTTGTTGCGCAGTGTAATTACTCCTTGGATGGTAATTAAATTTGTTATTGTATCTACTCGGTGCATGTGGAGTAGTGACTGTATTGCATGAATAATTTGGATATGATTTATGTTAAGGTGGCACAGAAGGCTTGCTTTCTGGCCACCTCGTTACTCGTTTTTTTGGTTGTTGTTGTTGTTGTAATAATTTTTCTGTCTGTACTTAGTGCGTCATTGCTAAATCACATGCCCGGGTCTTTTACAAAATTTACAAAATGGCATCTGTTGCTGGTTATGATTATATCCACTCTGATGGTGACTGTAATCATTTTGTTTTGTTTTGTGAATTGTGTTCATGTTCTCTTTTCTCATTTAGGGTTGTAATACTGACAGAATGGGGTGTCGATCAAGGGAACTCGGGTAACGATTCTTTTGGTAGTGGGCGAATTCTACATTAGTGGCATGTATACACAAACGGTCCAGCTCCGCAAAAGTATGTGGTCTGCTCTGAAAAACTGCTCGCGATCGCTCTGAAGGGCTTATTCCATCTACGATATTGGAAAACATTTCGCATTCTGAGGCGCCTAATCGAAGGACTCGAGCGGCTTCCTTAATGTCAGCAATGTATTTACTTAATGGCTCGTCTTTCTGTTGAAGTCTGTTGTACCAATAAAGTCGCAGGTTTGTGAGCATGCGCGCCGGAATAAAAAAAATCTAATATGTCAGCATGGTACTGATTAAAGGTTAGGTTATTTTCTATGGCCAATGAGGTTCGTTCGCTGAGATGTGGGTGGGTAAGGGGAAAAACTATCTCAAACAATTATTTGTCTGGTAGGTTGCATTTTTGGTGTAGTTTCAGTAAATGTCGCAAAAACTCAATCAGTTTTTTAGTATCTAATCCATTGGTTTCCGGGAGATTGGTGTGTAGTCTTTCTGCTGGGTGGGCGATTTTACTGTAGAAGTGGGTGGTTTTGACCTTGGCCAGGTAGTGGTGGGGTTGATTTGGTGCAGGATTGGGGTTGTGTGGAGGGAGGGATGCTG
Source organism: Bacillus rossius redtenbacheri (assembly GCF_032445375.1). Lineage (NCBI taxonomy): Eukaryota > Metazoa > Arthropoda > Insecta > Phasmatodea > Bacillidae > Bacillus > Bacillus rossius. Next base: position 14,269,697 of record NC_086335.1, read on the forward strand.
CAGATGCCAGAGGGAGGTACGAGGTTGAAGGGCTGACTTGGGGAATTTGTGGGTCAGGATGTGAAATAGCTGTCATGACGGTGGACTGTGCAAGAGAAGTCGCGGTGCTAGATGCACTTACCTCAGGTAGGGGTGAGATTTGCGTGCCAACTGCCGCAGAGGGAGTGTGGACTTCTGGGGTGGTCTGGAAGGATGGAAATGCTGACTGGAACTGGTAGTATGGGTTAAACATTCCCGCCATGTTTGGTAAAAGGTACATAGGTTGGGTGGGGTGAGAGGGGTGCGCAATGACTTCGGGAATAGGCCGAGTGTAGGTGACCTTGGTGACTGGCTGGGGTACCGGCCTCGCGATAGAGGCGGAGGGAAACCACATGTGGGTGGATGGGTAGCCAATAGTAGTGATTGCAAGAAATGGGATTGACGTAAAGGAAACTGGTGGCGGCGATGAAGGCGGAGGCGGGGGCGATACTGGTAATGGAGACACCAGAGTGGCCTTGGTCTGTAGTCCCAGTATTTCTGTAGGCGCCGTTTCAGCCTGTGTACTTGTACCAGGTATCTGTTCCTGAGGGATGGGAATTACGTCAGTAATGCTCACGAAGAGTGGGTCCTGTATGGTGATGAGTTTTGCACTCAACTTATGTGTGAGATCAGGTATCTGTTGTTGGCATTTGTCAATTTCTTTGGTGTAGATACCATTCAATTTACCTCCTGATAAAATGGACAGGTTGTGGAATCTAGTGGCAACGTGGTTAAATCGTGTGATGGTTCTTAATATGTTTGTTTTGTTTGTATCGTTCTGCACACCATTGGCATAAGCACTTATGTCTTGGAATTTACCACAGACAATATTGAACTCCTCTAGTGGGTCCAAATGTAAATTCCAAGCAATTGGCTGTACTTGTTTCTGGCAAACGGCTCTGAGTCGTTTCCTGAGCTCTTGGACATCTCCTGAGGTCGGTTGTCCCCGGAGTGTGAGCTCATAAATTATCTCGTCCTTAAGGAGATACTCCGGAGTGATCATGTTTAACTTATTTTAAAAACTCTTAGAACCTATAACTCTTACTCTAGGTTGTCATGCAATGCACAAAACACTCTTAACTTAAACTTAAATTAACACTTAAACTATTTGGTTGCGCCCTGACTCTGCATAATCAGTGGGTCGCGTACATATAATATTTTGCATTCCCGCCAACAAAAAGGGTAATGTCCTCTCAGGTGAAGGACGGCGGGCAGAGGGGGGAGTAGCAGGCTGCGTGCTATCACGCACGCGTGGCAAGATTACAGGTGTCAACAGACGCCGCGGACCTCGGCCGTCGGGCGGGGAGAAAGGGGGGAGGGGTGTCTGTGACCTTGTGTATGTCACGTCTGAGGACAGCGCCACGGGAGGGACAGCTGTGGGCCGCTGGGAGACGTCTTGCGTGAAAGTTAGATTAATATTGCTTGTAAGGAATTAAAATTAAAGTTACTTATATTCGCGCCAAAATAAATATAACAAGATTCCCGCTCAAATATTTATATTAAAAAAAATTAAATATCTAAAAATTTACTTTATGTTATTATTACTGGGATTGTTTAGAGACGAAATCACACACTAATAAACTATGAACCCCAGCTCTGCTACCATTTTTGAAGCAAGGATCAAACCACGCTAACTGCTACCATTTTTGTAGCAGCAAACCACGGTCTGATTACCATTTTTGTTTTGCTGGGTGGATCTTTAGGTTTCACAATGTTATTAGTAATGAACAGAAACATGGTATGATTCCGTCTGAATATAATTACGTCAAATTTATTAAAGGAAAATTTATAACAGATATTAAAAAATATAGAAACATACAAAATTAATTACATTCTTAAACAACTCTCAGGTATATTCAAAAAAAAATATTGGCCGGCCATACATGGAATTATCAAAGTTTCATTTACTAAAAATATGTAAACCATTAAAAAAATACAAATATAGTTAAACTATCCCAGTATAGGTATGTACTTAAAGTCCAGAAATTATGTTTGTATGATTAACTTCGTTTGACGGCATAATTAAGAAAATTTTAAAAAAAGGTTGAACAATACAGTAGCACCGGAGGTCGGGGCTTCGTTTCCCGGAGCTCACGCGGGTACATGATGCCAGGGCGCTTGTGTCATGTTGAGGAAGGAAGATGAAAATGCCAATTCGGCGTCCGGTTCTCGGACCCTGTCTGGAACAGTCCGAATCAAAACTGATCAGAATTAGAACACAGACAGTATACGGGGCAGAAAATGCCCGGAAAAGTTAATGGGAGGTTGGTGAAAGTAGCGGATCGTCACTTACCAGACAGGGGAGTTGGCTTCTGTTTTCCGATCCGTCACCAGCCAGGAACTGGATCCCGCGATTACGCGGCTGGGCGCGGTTGTTTTCTTCATTTCAAAATAAAAATAAATTTAAAAAAATAACTATTACACTTGTACTACGCAGACGGACTAAACTACTTAAAAAAAATTACAGGGAGAGCATCCCTTACATAAGCGACTACATAGTCGGTTGCGGCCCGATGGAAGTCTTGCAGTGTCTCGTCGACTCGCCGATAATCGCAAAATGGTCCGTCTGCATTTGCGACGCGAAGTGTCTCGCGGAGAACCGTGTCTCGTAATTAAAAGTAAATCTCGAATCAAAAGTGGAGGGGGTGTATGGGAGTCCGGACCGAAAGGTTCCAAAGTTCCCCGAGTGGGCGTCAAAAAAAACCTCTGACTGATGTCTCGAAGTTGGTAGCACTGGGCGACTTTAGCGCTACCTGTTGAGGGGTGTCTGAAATAAAAAAAGAATCGACTCGCCCAAGGCGTCTACTTCAACAAGGGAATAAAGGAGCTGTCAGGTGTTACACTCTGGCGGCCTACAGGGTAAGTTGGCTAGGCGGTTAGCGAGTTTGCCGCTAGGTATCGTGTGCGGTCCATCTTGGCACACACATTTTTTATGCAAAGCGTCCTTGCGGACGGTCGCTGTCTGCTGGGGTTTCTGACCGGTCATTGGCCTTAGACGAATTCTTAGAACTGAAAGAGGGGGGGGGAGAAGGGGGGGGGAACGCAACGATGCTGGGAACAAGCGTCCATGACGTGCTTTTCGAGGAGAGAACCTAATACGTATTCGTGACAGTAAATGCTATGGTCAGCTCGCTTTTGAGAAATGGTATCAGCTCATCCAGAGCTGCTGTAGGCGGTTTTAGTCATGAAGTGAAGTAACCTTACAGGCCTGGGACGTGCCTGTAAGCGAGGGAAATTATAAACTGGCTGCCAGCAAAGTATTAGATCTGCAAAATATTAGATACATCACTGGGAAAGGTGCTTCAGACTACTGGCACAAATTTTAGCTTAGGGGAGTACACCAGGCTAACGAAGTGTAAATCACCCTTTAGTTACCAAATTATAAAGAAAAATAAAATTTCCAAAAATAATTTAAAATTATATTAAAAATTTTAAACATCGTGTCGAAATACCAAAATTCCGGCACACATTTCAAAAAATTAAAATTTATATAGTATCAGTACATTTTATCAACTGATTTTCACATTTATCGCATACTAACCACTTCACAAAAAAGAGATCGCCTTTTTAATGTATCAATTTTTCTACTTAATAATCACTTGGGTACTTGGTAGGCTGAATTTCTTCCCAATAGAATCTGCCACGTATCACCAAACCTCGTAAATCTTCCAAGTAGTAACATCCCGGATGGTAATTACGTATTTTAACAACCCGGAATATTTATGTCGACCATTTATAAATACAAACAAAATATTTAATTTTAGCTCTAAGTTTTACGCCTATTTTTTTGTATCAAAATAAACAGTTTCCAGGAGTGAGCTATATTTTACATTAACAGGCACCCTGCCAGTTTTTCTGTATTTTCTGTAAGAAATTAAGCCACATATTACACCCTTTTGCTGCGAACTCTCTTCACATGACTTCCTTGAGAAAAGGAGTAAATCATTCATCCATCCATCCTTTTATCTCGCTAAACCTAAATTAATTATATTTTTTTCCGAACATGGCTACAAGGCTAAATGGCCGCAAGGGTACATCAAAAACACAAAGAATAATATTTGTATAAAAATACCAAATCAGCAAATTTAAAGCTTACTGTATTTTATTTTATGCTTACTACAAGACCATGTGGTTTTTGAACCATTACATATTCAGCCCTGGCTACAGACTTGACAACAAACAATCAACAAAAGGAAGCACATATGGAAGCACAATCAACAAAAAGGAAGCACAATCGGAAGCACATTCATAGAGAAGGAAGCACAATCAACAAAAAGGAAACAAACATGGAAGCACAATCGGAAGCACAATCACAAAAAGGAAGCACATTTGGAAGCACAATCCACAAAAAGGAAGCACATTTGGAAGCTCAATCAACAAAAAGGAAACACGTTTGGAAGCACATTCAACGAAAAAGGAAGCACAATCGTACAAATGACTTACAATTGGAAGCACATTCAACAAAAGGAAGCACATTTGGAAGCACATTCAACAAAAAGGAAGCACATTCATAGAAAAGAGCGTACAATCGCAAGCACAATCATAGAAAAGGACTCATAATCGGAAGCATATTTGATGAAGAGGAAGCAGAATTGGAAGCACAATAAACGAAGAGGTAGTATGGAGGCGACTAGAACTTGGTGTACAATTTTTTTAATTCCCCATGAAAATGCTACTTTCTTCGTTAAATTTAGTTCCAAATAATTAACAAGACCTGGGATAGTACTATAAGAATCTTCATTTTCACATTTCTTGTGATCATTATAGTCATCTAATATTTTGCTACCTTTTTACTTCTTTGCTTTTATAGACACACCATTCTTAACATTAACCAGCCTGGTTTGAAGATAGAGGGTTTTGCCAGACCTCAAGAGGGAAGAGAATCATCTTACAAACAAGTGTTGCTCGGCTGTATTTAACCTATTTGATGAATGAGTAATGGATATTTTTATTTAAGAGCCACCTGAAAAAAATGCCGAAATTTCTTACTTGTTGTCAGGAATTCACAATACAAACGGATATCTCTCAATATATTCCAAGAACAATACAAAAAATAAAACTCAATAAGATATATATGACTCAAGAAAAACAGGCAGAACATTCCACTAAATTAGTTTATTAACTCAGAATCATTCATCTATAAGAATACAAATGTGTTTATTTCTAATGTGAACACACATTTAAAACACTAATACTCAAATTTCAAACACAATTTATCATATTTTTAAACACAAATCAGCTTATTTCAAACAAGAAACCACACAATTCACAAAAACCACATATTTCAAAACCAAGAACAGAAGTTTGAAGTCATGTTCTTTTATTTTCTAGAGCGACTCGTGATGTTACAGCAAACTGGTTTTCGTCGATGCTATAGATGCTTATGCAGGCAAGAGGATTCTGTTTCTCGAACAGAGGGATCTGGCGAAGTGGATTGGGAAACTCGTTGTTTGTGAAGTTGAACCTTCCCTCGAAGTCATTGTAGTACTGATTAACATGCTCAGATGCTCACCCGCATCTAACTTGACCAGAATTGCACACTTAAAACGTATGTGCTCATCTAAGTATTTACAAATTGACTACCGCTTATTTTTCTTTGATGCAGGTAGATATTTCGATGGAGCTAGCTCAAAGTGGATCAAGTTTGTTAATGTGTAGTTGTAGTCGCTTAACACCAGACAAAGACCATGCGGGGCCTCTTCATAATTAGTATTCTTCCTGTTTAGATAACTTAAAGATGTATTCAGTAATGACATCTTCGACTTCACGAACTGCAAAGAATGGAACATTCGTGGTTTTGAAGGCCCTCTTGTCTTCACATGTACCCATTGTCTTTTCATAATTGCACTCAAGCACGATTAATATTTGAGTGGACCATCATCTTAAATTTCCTCTACGAGTTGGCTTATTAGTTATACCGTGATAAGAGTCCAAGTATGTACATGTGTCCTTGACAGGACTGGTATTATTTTCTACCACACAAGTCTTCAAGTTACCCCAGATTCCCACTTCTGCAATGATGAGGTCTTGGATGTTGGCCAAAACCCGCCTCTGTCACTAGCAATGTTTGGCTGGTGCTTGGCTTAGGTATGACTACAGGCTTAAGCGTGGCCATTCTCTGATTTTTAGTTGATAGTGGATCAGGACCCTTGCACACTTTGGTATGTGCTTTCAACTTACCGGCCCTGTCAAACACTTTAGATTAGTTCCCACACGAATACATTTAATAGCTAGCGGTGAGACCGTAATTCATCTTCTCATGATGTGTGACATGGCTGGAGTTTTTGAAGGTTTTAAAACAGAAGCTACACCAGGTGACTGAAGTCGAGAGGGCAGCACCAGTGCGAGCAATCATCTTTCCACACAGATGACACTGCTTGAGGTCATGCTGCAGATTGTCAGCACACTGACGTTCATAACGGTAGCAGTTATTAGCTGCAGTATAGGTAGCAGGGCAGAAACGTCATTTCTGCATGGTTGATGTCATCACAACAATCGGTAGTCTGTGCTCAATGCACAGAACACGCGAAGGCAGCCCAACGTATGGAGAAATATAACAGAAGTATTAAGAAAACAATGTAGTTAGGCAATACATGAAAATGTTTTCATACATAACTTCAAACCTACAAACTACAGCTTTATTAAACCAATCCTTAAGTTAGCACGAACTTGCCCGAAAATAATCTAAAAAATCACTAAAATATTAAAGTACTGTAACTGACAAGTTACACAGAAGTAGTCAAAAATATTAAAAGCCCTGGTAACTAGTAACTTTTACAAATTTTTAAGTACAGAGAAGCATTTAGCTGAAAAATATTCAAAGTCCACACAACCCCCTATCCACACAAATTTTTAAGTACAGAGAAGTATTAAGTTGAAAATATTCAAAGCTCTACATAGTTACATTTTCACACAAAATATTAAGTACACAGAAGCATTAAGCTCTAAAATGTTCAAAGTCTACACAACCTCCTCTTCACACAAATTTTTAAGTACAGAGAAGCAATAAACTGAAAAATATTCTAAAGCCAGCACAGCTACATTTTAACACAAAAGTTTAAGTACACAGAAGAAGCTAGCAGAAAAAAATGTTCAAAGTTCTGATAGCTAACAAAATTATTTAAAAGATCATATAGATTGCTATCTACAAAAAGAAAAAAAAATGAATACACAGCCTCAAATCAACTCATTTACACGAAATCTAAAATTTAACCCGCAAACTACAACTAATCATACTACCCCTCAATATAACATAGAAGCCCCTTGCTTGAAACCAACCAAACCAAAAAATTGTTACAATTTTAGCACAAAACATAGCTCATGTGCAGGTTTTCATAAAAATCTTGAGTTTCGGTAGGTATGCGATGTGTAAAGGGGTATGGGGTAAAAACTTTTAGCAACCATGAAATAAGTATGATTAACCTCTATAGCTTGGACCAAGTAAAACCACTATTTGTTTTGCCAATTAGAAATGGCGTCGCGATGTACTTTCACAATCATGACTCATCTCTCAATAATGTTTGAGAGTCTGAGCTATCCACAACAGTCTCAAGCAATTCACGGCATCGTGGACCCAAGAGTCCCTCAGCACACAGACATTATCTACACACACAATTAAACTTCTACATGACAATACTTGACATGGTTAATGTTATAGTTATGAAAGGAAATAGTTAGAAAAATTTATATCTAATACTTTTTTGGATTCAGAAAATACACATACATGTGTGAAACTAAGCATGGGACTTGAGCGAAAACATTAGTTGCTCACGAAACATTTTGTGTAAATAACTTCATACCTACAAAACCACATTAAATCCATAATTCATAGTGATAAATTATCAAACCAACCCACAACACCATCAAGTTAATCCGCACATTAGCATAGTGCAGCTTCCCCCACCACCCTTTGAATTTAAACTAACATAAAAATCACTTAAATACCACCTATGTAAAAATTACAAATCGAAAAATTATGCATGCGATAAGTATGGAGGTGATCTCATACATATCAGCATAGGCTCCTACACAAAAAGAAACAATTAAATGTATCACCCCGGCCACCAAAACATTTAGACCATCCCAAGACACATATAATATCTCTTATGCTGCCATTATTCTGAAAATCACAAGATTCTTTGTTTTTAACACCAGCTACATAGTCATTATACTCATCATCTTCTCAGATATCGTCGACACAGCCATCATCATGATCAACATACTCATCCAGATTACAGTTATATTTCGTAATCTTAGGCATCGAAGCTTCTTCTTTGTCTTGAAGCATACTTTGTAAGTGTCTATCCATTCTCAAAGGTCGAAGACTCTGGATAAATGGGCTGAAACATATTCTCAATATTCACAATAATTATACTTCGACTGTGGTCGGTCTTCCTTAAACCTTCAACATCCTTAATTTCAAGTTCTTTGTCGAGATCAGAAGAGCTACGAAGATTCATCCCAAAGGAATAATATTCATGAGTGAGCATAACTTTACAAGTCTTGCAATGTCTTTTTAAGCTCTCTCGTAGTGCAAAATACCTGTCACACTGATCAAAACTTAACCTTTTATGTAGTTGGTTTTTGACATGATTCCTTCTCAATGTAAAAACCCTGTCTCAATAACTACACCAGTAACCTTTTCATGACGTTAATATCACCGATCCAGAATCCATATTAGTTTCTACGACAGATGTCAGAAGCAACCTGAAAGTTCAAACGCAAACACTAAACTTAAATAGAATATAAAAATAAACTATCGGCGAGAGTTAATTCCAAATTTTAAATAATACATGGTTAAGTAGTTCCGCTTCTCACCAACATATTTTGCAACATGCTGATTTAAAGTACTTAATTATTTATTTCTAATAAAGTAAACCTTATAAAAAGAACATAATATTAGTTAAGGAAATATAAATGCTACCCAAATATGACTACAAATGTAGTCAATTCGGCAGCAAATGTAGCCAATTTTCTCCATCTGTTTACAAATGTAACCCTGTAGCCTATGTATTCCGATCTTCAACCCACTTCGTTTCAGAGTATGATGGGTGTATTCATACTGTTTATAAAGCTATGTTATTATGTATAATGCAGGATGTATACTTGGTGTTCCCAAGAGAAGTAAGGATTCGATAGGTCTCAAGGGAAAGAAAATAAAATTTGTGTTGTCCTCGTCACAAGCTACCATTTCTTATATGTAACAAAATAATGAATTTTAATCAAGTGTGTCGTTATTATCATTTTTTTAAACCAACCGAAATTCTCAGCACATAACCAGTCACATGTAGAAATAATCTGACTATGGTGGATTATAACCCCAGAATTCTCTGAAAAATGCTATGTAAGAATCAATTTTATTTCTAAATAAGGCCACATTCGCCAGTTCTAAGAGTGAACATTATGGAGGACGTATACTTGGTGTTCACAAGAGAAGTAAGGATTCAATACGTCTCAAGAGAAAATCATCAAATTCTTGTCAGGTAAAAGAGCAGAAATACACGAATAAATAAATTCTGACTCAGTAAAGTTGCAGCAAACATAGGAATCCATCGTAATTTCACGTGAAAAAATAGGAGCACTCAGAGAAAACCATCAGGAGAAGATGTCGTTTATAAACATCATAAATTTTCAAATTTTTTAAAAAAGTTCAAAATAATCCTGCTTAAACAGCATGAGTGTTCTAGCACAATTTAGCATATGAACTCTTTGCATAAGCAACATGAGAGTTCTGGCACAAGTCAGCTTGTGAACTCTTTGTTTAAGCAACAAGAGAGTTCTAGCACAAATCAGCTTGTGAACTCTTTGCTTAAGAAACATGAGAGTTCTGGCACAAGTCAGCTTGCGAACTCTTTATTTAAGCAGGAATATTTTGAACTTTTTTACAAAAAATTGATAAACATGATGTTTATAAACGACATCTTCTCCTGATGGTTTTCTCTGAGTGCTCCTATTCTTTCACGGGAAATTTTGATGGATTCCTATTTTCGCTTTAACTTTACTGTGTCAGAATTTTTTTTCCGTGCATTTCTGCTTTTTTACCTGACAAGAATTTGATGATATTCTCTTGAGACCTATCGAATCCTTACCTCTCTTGCGAACACCACGTATATGTCCTCCATAATGTTCACACTTATAAGTAGGTGTATTTGGTTCATCCTGGGACAGGGGTGTGGGGTGGGGGATCCGGGGATCCGCGGCGGTCATCTTGGATTACGTCAGTTCCGGCGGCCATCTTGGATTACGCCACTTCCGGCGGCCATCTTGTATTTGACCTTGACCTTTGACCCCGACGACCATTTTGTTTTTCTAGAACATTCCGCCATTTTGTTTTCTAGATCATTCCGCCATTTTGAGTTTCGTCCACCATCTTGAAAATCTTTATGTATTATCCGATTTTAATGGGAAAAAAATTAAAATTTATAAAAAATTAAATAATCAAAATTTTAAAATAAAATTTAAAAATATATTATTTAATACAATTTTAATTAAATACCTGCGCATCGAACACCCAATTCCTCTATATTACGTATACACCATCTAGCACCCCACTCCTATGTTACAATGATATCGTTATCGAACACCCCACTCACCCCTGTTACAATTTTTCGTTACACCGCATTCTTTAAAATAAATTTACTATCAAAATAAAAAATATATACCATCGTTGTCTGCCGGAGGCAGCCATCTTATTTATTGGAGACCACCATCTTGATTTCATCTGATGGATGTTATCATCGGGTGTAGGTTTCTAAAGTACGTTAGTGTATGTAAGGTCGATTTCCTATCCCGTACCAGCATTATTATGACCCTTATAGACGAAAACCACAAAATCCACAGTCATTTTGCTGTTGTAACCACCATTTTTTCTTAAAGTCTTATCATTTATAGGTTTTAACTAAAATATATGTTATCGATACTATCTTTGTGGATGCGATAGTTAAAGTAATGATAATTTAAAAAAAAAAAACATTTATTAACCCATCATAGCGGACCAGAAATTTTTCAGAGTTCTAACTCACAAGTAATATTCTCTTCTCTTGTTTGCGTACTCGTATTTAAAAAGCTGCATGGTAGCAGATATTTTTAATGTCTGTGTATAATTACATTCCTAAACAAGTCCGTGTTTGCGTACTCGTGTTTAAAAGCTGCATGGAAGCAGATATTTTAATGTTTGTGTATAATTACATTTCACCATTCTGTAAGATATTTATAAGTATCAGTACCTCGTGGGATATAGGTTCTATATTAAAAATAATAAACAATATGTAGGTAAAATTGTATTTATTAAATTAAGAACATATTTTACACAACAAAAATGGAGCAAAACAGAAACTATACATCAAAAAACTTAAACTTTACAACAAAAATGGAAACTATTCAGCAAAAACACAAACTGTACAACAAAATGAAAACTATAAAACAAAAAACAGAAAAAAACTATACAACAAATGGAAACAACTACCAAACTGCCAAACTATTTAAATCAAAAACTATTTACAGGAAAAAAAAATTATTCGTCGCCTCATACATATCCGTGGGGGACTGTGTGGATACCATCTTCGCAGATCAACCGTTTGTCGTCCTCCCACGTTATGGCCAGCTTATTGCTGTACTCAGTATAGAGTATGTGCTGACGGGAGCGAATTGCTCTAACGCCTGCCCTCATTGTGCGGTGGTCTTGCAGGGCATCCAGGTAGTCGTCGAATGTTATGTGTTTTTTGACCACACATCGCTGGATGCCCTTGGCCTTTTTCTCGCTCTTACCACCACACCTGTAGGCGTAGAGTTTGGCCCGTAGGCTTACAAACTCCTCCATCACTTCTCCCCCACATTCATCTTTGAATTTACCGACAACTTTCTTGTTGATGGGGGAGAAGCATGGGTGGTCGGAAGGGTAGCAGCTGGTGTCGAATTTGGCCATCAGTGTAGGGTCGGCTTTGAGGTCTGAGTAAAAGTCTGTTGTCTGGATCTCATACACAAAACTGTCTGTATCCATATACATCAGGTGAATATTGTCATGGTAACGGGGTTTCATGGTATTGTAGTGGAAGTCGTACATGAGAGTCTTTGAAAGATCTAGTACGGCCAGTCCGGCATAGATCGGCTTGTCGAAAATGATGGTCTCGTGATTAAGGTGGACTAGAGACAAATTCGGTTCGTACATTGTACGGTCCTTGAAGGACGGACGACACACCAACTTCTTGAACCTCTTCTCGGAGCACACCAACTCCATTTTGAGCCTCCGCCTTTTATTTTCCATCAGTTTACCAAATGTCGAGTTCACAGCGAGCTTAAAGAACTCCTTCTCGAACTCGTTGGCTGCTGCTTTCCGCTTGTTGGTATTCAGCCGAATATAGGGCTCCAACCATGCCGACTGCTCAAACTGTAGGACTCGGTGTATCTTAGTCACTCTCAGCCCATGAGATACTGCTTGCTGTAGATTTTTGTAGTGGACAATGTAGTGCTCTTTATTTTCAAGAGTTGTCATCAGCTTTGATTGCTTTGAGCCGGGCGGGCACTGATTTACGGGGAGAAATGGCAGGTCTTTATGACTTTCGTGGATCTCGGGAGGGTACTCCACATCACACTCAATAATGTAGCCTGTAGGAGAATCATCTGGGACAGACACGACATCAATTGATGTGTCTGCCCATTGGAAATGCCGAATTGGAAGCGGCAGAGACATCGCCCACCCGTACAAATTATTTGCATCAATGTACTCCAGGAATGTGGATGGCTTGGATGCATCATATGTCTCAGGTATGTAGGAGTTATTGGCTACGCAATGACGTTTAATGCTTTGCGCTACTCCTCCCCTAATACCAGCCTCCACAAACATATACATGTCGTAATCTGTGAGAAGCTCTAGCTGTACACCTGTGGTTCGAAGCATCGCATCGAAAGCGAATCCAGGACAAGAAATATAGTGAGACGGATCTAAACTATATGTCTCCAAACATATGGAACGGAAATTCTCGAATACGTCCGCCAAAATCAGAACATCCGTCTTTAGGTACAAGTCAGCGTACTCCCCCAAAGTAGCACACTGAAACTTATCCCAGACTTTCACTGCATGAACGTACTCCATCTCTGAAATCATGGAATCAGTCAGACTATTGTAGAAATCGCCGATAGGTGGAAGACTAGTATCATCTAGTCGAGCAAAAGAATCGACAAAATCATACGGGAAGACACCCTTGCGGGTAACCAACTCCAACTCATCAGGCGCGAAAAACTCAGCAGTACTGACAAACTTGTCTGCCGGCAAGAACTCAGCGAGCGAAGCAAGACCCCGACTCATGAAACGGAACGTATCGACAAACTGAATGCTGAACTTATCATGCAACTTCTTGGAAAAAGTTATCAGCTTCTCCTCTGAATTCGGGATTATGAAGATGTCTTTACTGTCGTACCCCAACTTCCTGATAATGAAGTTCTGGTCGTACGCCAGGTTGTGGAAGAACACAATTAACTTCTTTGGTCTGCGCCTGAGAAGGTTGCAGTCATTACATGCAGGTCCCAGATATTCACCGGTAAAGTGATTGTGATCACGAACTTTCATTGCAGTTCTTCCGAACTTTCCTCCACAGTAGCAACACACACCTGCTTGCAGAAAAGCAGTGTTCTGTGCATGTGTGAGCAGAGTCATAGGAACAGATGTAAAAAATATTTTTTGTACATCATGACCAATCTCCACAATGCGAGAAATGAATTTATCTTCTGCGTCACAACCGCGATACAATTCAGGCTCTGATGGAAGTGCTGAAGTGAGGTGTGCTGGAATGACTGTATTATCTGCTTTCACATAAATGCAGTAGCTGTATGCTTTATGCTTTTGGTACTGCAGCGTGTATGCTTCATCAGGATTCGGGTGACACATATGGATTTTCTCCAGAATTGCTTCAAAGTCGCAATAAACCACGATGGGCATCTTATCAGCATGGTGGAAGTTTTTGAACTGCAGAACAGGAGGCTGGCCATTTTCATCAAGCTGAGGCATCTCCATCCGAACAGAAGCATGCTGTTTGCAGAGCTCACGGTGTTTTTCCAAACACTGAAGACCAGTGAGCCCGCTAACCCTATCCCGATCATCATAATGCTTGAAGCATCTTTTGCAAACATGAATAGCATCATGATGTGTAGTTATTTGGGACCGAACAAGGGCAGAAAAATTTTTAATGTAGGTGAAATGGGAGGAATTGTCATTGACCAAGAGCAGAAGGTCGAAATGATGTTCTTTTTCTTCAGGAGCGACTCGTGCAGGTACAACATTCAGATTCTCGTCGATGCTGTAGATGTTGATGGAGACTCCAGGGTTCTGTTTTTCGAACAGCGGTATTTGTCTGATTGGAGTAGGAAACTCGATGTTCGTGAAGTTGAATTTCTCTTCCAAGTCATGGTATCGCTGGTTGACACGCTCTGGATGCTCTCCTTCCACGTACTTCACAAGAATAGACCACTTAAAACACATGTGGTCTTCGAGGTTTTGTGGATTTATCACCGCATGTCTTGACTCGATGGTGGTAGGCAGTTCGATGTAGGAGCTGGCACGGAGTGGATCGAGCTTGTTTATGCGAAGTTGAAGTCGCTTAACGGCCGACAAAGTCCATCCGGACCCTTTTCCCATGTAGTCTTCCTCCTCCTTGCAGATCTTAGAGATGGATTCAGTTACTGCTTCCTCCACCTCATGAACTGCGTAGAGGGGCACATTAATGGTTTTGAATGCTCTCTTGTCTTCGCTGACATCCACAGGTTTTTCGTAATCACACTCAAGCACGATGTTGAATTTAAGTGGACCGTTCTCCTCTATCTCCTCTACCAGTTGGCTCATTATTTTTGCCTTGATGGAGTTCAGATACGAGCAGATATCCTTGGCAGTACTTGACGTGTTTTCTGCCACATACGTCTTCAAGTTGCCCTTGAATCCTACTTCAGCGATGATGAAGCCATGGAAATTGGCCAAACCAGTCCCAGTCACCACCTTTGTTCGGCTGGTCGAAGGCTTGGGCGTAACTGCAGGCTTAACTGCTACCATCCTCTGCTTCTTTGTCGGAGGTGGAGCAGGCCCCTTGCATATCTTGATGTGGGCTTTTAACTTATCAGCCCTGGCGAACTCCTTAGCGCAGTTTAAGCAGGAATTCACTATGCGGTTTGGGTTAAGACCGCAAGCCGACTTCTCATGTAGTCTGGCGACATCAGCACGGGCGAAGGCCTTGTAGCAGAAGCTACACCGGGTGCCTGATGTCGTGGCGACAGCTCCAGTACATGATGCAAGGTGCTGCTGCATCTTATCGCTGCGTGCGACCATCCTTCCACATAGGTGGCACTGCTGGTGGTTACGATGCTGGTTCTCAGCACACTGACGCTCGTGCCGGTAGCGGTTGTTGCCTGCCGTGAATGTAGCAGAGCAGAAACGGCATTTCTGGACGGTAGACGCCATCACGACAATCGGTAGACTGGTCTCAACGTACGGAACACGCGAAGGAAGCTCGACGTACGGAGAACTATAAAAGAAGTATTAAGAATACAATGTAGCTAGATGTTACATGAAAACAAACATAACCTCAAAACTCTAGCCCTCAAGCTTACTAACCTAAACTGATAGCAATGTTACTAAATAAAAAAAGTTGCAAACATAACCTCAAAACTCTAGCCCTCAAGCTACTAACCTAAAGTGTTAGCAATGTTACTAAATAAAAAAGTTACAAACATAATCTCAAAGCTGCTCCTTCATGTACAATCCTAAAATGGTAGAATTTTTAAAGTACTGATAAAAGTTAAAGCTGAAAAAGTATTCAATGTTAACTAAAAATGATTGATTACATAACCTCAAAACTACTCTAATGCACAACCCAAAAATGCTACAATATTTAAAGTACTGTTAAAAGTTTAAGCTAAACAATTCCTGGCTACCCACACATAAGTGTACAGAGAAAAAACTAGCTAGCTGATAACCTACGAAAAAGCTGAGAAACATTCAATGTTAACGAAACATGTAGCATACCTCAGAAAATAATGAAGTGGAGTTGTAGAACACGAAGTAGCGTTGGTGGTAGAAATCGTGGTAGCAGCGAAACACACACGAACTAGCTCTCTCAAACTCCAAGAACACAATGAAGCTCCGACAGCTAATCCCGGCCTTTTATAGCCGCGGACCTGCTTGTTCTTGGAAAAAAAACAATTAGGAACATAGTATTTTTACCGAACCTACCAATAGGAATGTAGTATGTGGAGGGGAAGTACCATTGTCTTCGGAAAAACCCAGCATGACTCATGCGCAGGTCGTAGCAGGTCTGTGAGGGGTTGGAGGTAGAAATGTAGGTAATAACTTAACATAGGAAACCACTCTCGGGTAAAACCACTAATAGCCTAGGTGATTAGAGATTAGGTCGCGAGGCACTGCATGCATCGTGACTCATCACTCAGGAATGTCGTCTCGCAGTGCCGAGGGGACCCGAACAATAGACTTGACCGTGCATGTCACAACAGATCCATTAGTCGCCCGACTTTGTGGCGCCATGAGGCGCTCAGGTAGCAGTCATGGTCTACGGCAACAGACTCGTTAAAGTGTCATTACGAAGCACTCAAGCTGCGTTCGAGGAACATACAGCTAAATATTCATTATAGATATGTAAGGAAAGAAATAAAAATTAATAGGGTAAGTTTAATACATTTATTAAAAGTAAGAACACATTACAAAGCTATAACATTAAAAATTTATTCTACATTAGTTATGACCAACATTTGTTTAAAAATTTTTAGCATTTCATTGCGAACAATCAGTTGAACATCCATAGTATGACACATTTTGCTGATGTTCCAGGAACCAACCCGTTTCACAACCATTTAAGGAGACTTTCCTTAAGCTCTCTTTTCATTGGTCAAATAAAACATCTCCCTCTCTTCCCCTCATACAATGATGCTGCTTCACCATCATGCTAAAATTCTGCAAGACCAAAAAAATTTGCTTCCCTTAAACCTTACGGTAGAAATTTCATCCTAGGATGCTGTTACTGCATCTAGAAATTAAAAATTATATTATCTCATACAGGTTTTATTTACATGTTAGACTTAACCATCCTACCACACACATGCACACACATGCACACACTTACACACACATGCATACGCATGCATGCACTGAGATGAAATACATACTCGCCCACATAATGTACTTATTTTTACAAAGGCAACATATTAAAACACATAATATTTAAATTTTGTGTAGATTGTATGGTACCAGAAACCATACTGCAAAACGAGCGGACAACACTAGAGTCTTTACTAGGATTGGGCTGATGGATTACCTCTGGAACGCCCTTGTTGCCTTCAACGACTCAGAATTAATACTTTTATCCATCAAAAAACAACAACAGTTTAACTAAGCAAACATACACCCCACACCCCTCAAAAAATTGTTATTACACAAGGCATTATTTACATGCCAGGAGACCGCACATACGAAGTGCGCAGCTTCAGGTTAGAAATATTTATTAAAATAACCGCTAAAGATGCTAATTTGTTTATGAAAAAATTGCACATGACATACAGACACTTGGTTATTTACACACACACACATACATACATACATACATACATACACCCTGCACGGCTTCAGAAGGAAACAATATTTTGAAAACCACTCAAGACTTACATCTGTTTATGAAAAGGAGCTAAAAATTAATATTTTTTCAAAGTTAATTTTAGAGATGAAACCTCATGTGCAAGTCCTTGCATGCGAGAACATTTTATTACACAATTATCTTCCTTTTTTCCAAACCATAGGTCTGATGTCTGGATACCACACAAATCTCATACTTAACATATGAACTACGAGATGACTGCATGCCAGTCCAAGCCCCCTACGCTTAGAGACGAAACTGCACTAGAAGCGTTAGCAAGCATTGCAATTATCTCTTTTCACTAATGCAGTTTCACCTCTGACTAGGTGGACCTCCTGAAACAGCAAACATAGGACAGTGAAACACATTAAAATAATGCATTTCAAAATAATTGAATCATATAAAACACTGCATATTTCTCGAAAAATCACCACGCAACTGACAGCCCTTTCAATCACAATTCTGCGAATGCTATCACAGAATGTTAGATTTAGAAAGAAAGGATCATTCATTCCTTAATTATGGAACACAGTAATACATCACATGAAGAGAAACAAAAAAGGCACACACTTCGTTCTTAGACTCGTGCCGCCTCCTTGACAGAGAGAAAAGATTTTACACATAAAATAGTATATATTTCTTTTCCAGCGATGAAGCTGTACTAATATAACCTTGTCAAGCTTAGATGATCTAGGGAGAGACAAAGTAAATAAATATATTAACAAAAAAAGTCGGCTAAAAATCATTTACAAACAAAATACTTAATGTTCCTTCGATTACATATTTTTCTCAATTTAATAAATGAGAGAACACAAACATTTGCTTAAATCACTATTTATCAATTTTAAACTCTCGTGTACATTAGGAAAAAATTTATATTATCATTCATTATTAGCTGTAATGTAAAAAATTCAAAACAGTTTCTTTGTGGGATGTAGAATGCTCACTCACGATCGAAAAAAGGAGGGGTCTTCGCTGTAACTCAAGGGGAGGGGGAAACCATCTTGAAAGTTGACGTTTCTCATATATTTGGATATATTAGTAATCAAGCAAGTAATAACATTTGGTGGTATAATCTCCGTCTGATTAAAGTTTATTTGCTAACATGAATTCACAAATTAAACGAATCTGTGAGTACATTTGCATATATTTTATAGAAAAAAATGCACAGATTGTTTTATCATGAATAACCAGGAGCACACTAAAAAAAACCAACGAAATTCTCGCCAATAATAACCAACAGCACACGAAAAACAGAAAAAAAAAACGATTTGTCAGTAATAACATGCACCATGCGGAGAAAATCACCAAAATATTGTCAAGAATAAACATCAGTACATGTAGAATACCAATAAATTCTTGACATGAAAAAGGCTGAAGTGCACGGAGAAAATCATCAAATTGTTGTCAGGTAAAAAAAAGCAGAAGCACATAAAAAAAACCAACAAAATTCTAACACAGTAAAGTTGAAGCACATGTAGAAATCTATCGAAATTTCACGTGAAAAAATAGGAGCACTTAGAAAAAACCACCAGGGAGAAGACGTCGTTTAAAAACATCATAAATTATCAACTTTTTAAAAAAAGTTCAAATTATTTCATGCTAGAACTCTCATGTCGCTTAAGCAAAGAGTTCACAAGCTGACTTGTGCTAGAACTCTCATGTTGCTTAAGCAAAGAGTTCACAAGCTGACTTGTGCTAGAACTCTGTTTTTGCTTAAGCAAAGAGTTCACAAGCTAACTTGTGCTAGAACTCTGTTTTTGCTTAACATGAGAGTTCTAGCATGAAATAATTTGAACTTTTTTTAAAAAGTTGATAATTTATGATGTTTTTAAACGACGTCTTCTCCCTGGTGGTTTTTTCTAAGTGCTCCTATTTTTTCACGTGAAATTTCGATAGATTTCTACATGTGCTTCAACTTTACTGTGTTAGAATTTTGTTGGTTTTTTTTATGTGCTTCTGCTTTTTTTTACCTGACAACAATTTGATGATTTTCTCCGTGCACTTCAGCCTTTTTCATGTCAAGAATTTATTGGTATTCTACATGTACTGATGTTTATTCTTGACAATATTTTGGTGATTTTCTCCGCATGGTGCATGTTATTACTGACAAATCGTTTTTTTTTCTGTTTTTCGTGTGCTGTTGGTTATTATTGGCGAGAATTTCGTTGGTTTTTTTTAGTGTGCTCCTGGTTATTCATGATAAAACAATCTGTGCATTTTTTTCTATAAAATATATGCAAATGTACTCACAGATTCGTTTAATTTGTGAATTCATGTTAGCAAATAAACTTTAATCAGACGGAGATTATACCACCAAATGTTATTACTTGCTTGATTACTAATATATCCAAATATATGAGAAACGTCAACTTTCAAGATGGTTTCCCCCTCCCCTTGAGTTACAGCGAAGACCCCTCCTTTTTTCGATCGTGAGTGAGCATTCTACATCCCACAAAGAAACTGTTTTGAATTTTTTACATTACAGCTAATAATGAATGATAATATAAATTTTTTCCTAATGTACACGAGAGTTTAAAATTGATAAATAGTGATTTAAGCAAATGTTTGTGTTCTCTCATTTATTAAATTGAGAAAAATATGTAATCGAAGGAACATTAAGTATTTTGTTTGTAAATGATTTTTAGCCGACTTTTTTTGTTAATATATTTATTTACTTTGTCTCTCCCTAGATCATCTAAGCTTGACAAGGTTATATTAGTACAGCTTCATCGCTGGAAAAGAAATATATACTATTTTATGTGTAAAATCTTTTCTCTCTGTCAAGGAGGCGGCACGAGTCTAAGAACGAAGTGTGTGCCTTTTTTGTTTCTCTTCATGTGATGTATTACTGTGTTCCATAATTAAGGAATGAATGATCCTTTCTTTCTAAATCTAACATTCTGTGATAGCATTCGCAGAATTGTGATTGAAAGGGCTGTCAGTTGCGTGGTGATTTTTCGAGAAATATGCAGTGTTTTATATGATTCAATTATTTTGAAATGCATTATTTTAATGTGTTTCACTGTCCTATGTTTGCTGTTTCAGGAGGTCCACCTAGTCAGAGGTGAAACTGCATTAGTGAAAAGAGATAATTGCAATGCTTGCTAACGCTTCTAGTGCAGTTTCGTCTCTAAGCGTAGGGGGCTTGGACTGGCATGCAGTCATCTCGTAGTTCATATGTTAAGTATGAGATTTGTGTGGTATCCAGACATCAGACCTATGGTTTGGAAAAAATGAAGATAATTGTGTAATAAAATGTTCTCGCATGCAAGGACTTGCACATGAGGTTTCATCTCTAAAATTAACTTTGAAAAAATATTAATTTTTAGCTCCTTTTCATAAACAGATGTAAGTCTTGAGTGGTTTTCAAAATATTGTTTCCTTCTGAAGCCGTGCAGGGTGTATGTATGTATGTATGTATGTATGTGTGTGTGTGTAAATAACCAAGTGTCTGTATGTCATGTGCAATTTTTTCATAAACAAATTAGCATCTTTAGCGGTTATTTTAATAAATATTTCTAACCTGAAGCTGCGCACTTCGTATGTGCGGTCTCCTGGCATGTAAATAATGCCTTGTGTAATAACAATTTTTTGAGGGGTGTGGGGTGTATGTTTGCTTAGTTAAACTGTTGTTGTTTTTTGATGGATAAAAGTATTAATTCTGAGTCGTTGAAGGCAACAAGGGCGTTCCAGAGGTAATCCATCAGCCCAATCCTAGTAAAGACTCTAGTGTTGTCCGCTCGTTTTGCAGTATGGTTTCTGGTACCATACAATCTACACAAAATTTAAATATTATGTGTTTTAATATGTTGCCTTTGTAAAAATAAGTACATTATGTGGGCGAGTATGTATTTCATCTCAGTGCATGCATGCGTATGCATGTGTGTGTAAGTGTGTGCATGTGTGTGCATGTGTGTGGTAGGATGGTTAAGTCTAACATGTAAATAAAACCTGTATGAGATAATATAATTTTTAATTTCTAGATGCAGTAACAGCATCCTAGGATGAAATTTCTACCGTAAGGTTTAAGGGAAGCAAATTTTTTTGGTCTTGCAGAATTTTAGCATGATGGTGAAGCAGCATCATTGTATGAGGGGAAGAGAGGGAGATGTTTTATTTGACCAATGAAAAGAGAGCTTAAGGAAAGTCTCCTTAAATGGTTGTGAAACGGGTTGGTTCCTGGAACATCAGCAAAATGTGTCATACTATGGATGTTCAACTGATTGTTCGCAATGAAATGCTAAAAATTTTTAAACAAATGTTGGTCATAACTAATGTAGAATAAATTTTTAATGTTATAGCTTTGTAATGTGTTCTTACTTTTAATAAATGTATTAAACTTACCCTATTAATTTTTATTTCTTTCCTTACATATCTATAATGAATATTTAGCTGTATGTTCCTCGAACGCAGCTTGAGTGCTTCGTAATGACACTTTAACGAGTCTGTTGCCGTAGACCATGACTGCTACCTGAGCGCCTCATGGCGCCACAAAGTCGGGCGACTAATGGATCTGTTGTGACATGCACGGTCAAGTCTATTGTTCGGGTCCCCTCGGCACTGCGAGACGACATTCCTGAGTGATGAGTCACGATGCATGCAGTGCCTCGCGACCTAATCTCTAATCACCTAGGCTATTAGTGGTTTTACCCGAGAGTGGTTTCCTATGTTAAGTTATTACCTACATTTCTACCTCCAACCCCTCACAGACCTGCTACGACCTGCGCATGAGTCATGCTGGGTTTTTCCGAAGACAATGGTACTTCCCCTCCACATACTACATTCCTATTGGTAGGTTCGGTAAAAATACTATGTTCCTAATTGTTTTTTTTCCAAGAACAAGCAGGTCCGCGGCTATAAAAGGCCGGGATTAGCTGTCGGAGCTTCATTGTGTTCTTGGAGTTTGAGAGAGCTAGTTCGTGTGTGTTTCGCTGCTACCACGATTTCTACCACCAACGCTACTTCGTGTTCTACAACTCCACTTCATTATTTTCTGAGGTATGCTACATGTTTCGTTAACATTGAATGTTTCTCAGCTTTTTCGTAGGTTATCAGCTAGCTAGTTTTTTCTCTGTACACTTATGTGTGGGTAGCCAGGAATTGTTTAGCTTAAACTTTTAACAGTACTTTAAATATTGTAGCATTTTTGGGTTGTGCATTAGAGTAGTTTTGAGGTTATGTAATCAATCATTTTTAGTTAACATTGAATACTTTTTCAGCTTTAACTTTTATCAGTACTTTAAAAATTCTACCATTTTTAGGATTGTACATGAAGGAGCAGCTTTGAGATTATGTTTGTAACTTTTTTATTTAGTAACATTGCTAACACTTTAGGTTAGTAGCTTGAGGGCTAGAGTTTTGAGGTTATGTTTGCAACTTTTTTTATTTAGTAACATTGCTATCAGTTTAGGTTAGTAAGCTTGAGGGCTAGAGTTTTGAGGTTATGTTTGTTTTCATGTAACATCTAGCTACATTGTATTCTTAATTCTTCTTTTATAGTTCTCCGTACGTCGAGCTTCCTTCGCGTGTTCCGTACGTTGAGACCAGTCTACCGATTGTCGTGATGGCGTCTACCGTCCAGAAATGCCGTTTCTGCTCTGCTACATTCACGGCAGGCAACAACCGCTACCGGCACGAGCGTCAGTGTGCTGAGAACCAGCATCGTAACCACCAGCAGTGCCACCTATGTGGAAGGATGGTCGCACGCAGCGATAAGATGCAGCAGCACCTTGCATCATGTACTGGAGCTGTCGCCACGACATCAGGCACCCGGTGTAGCTTCTGCTACAAGGCCTTCGCCCGTGCTGATGTCGCCAGACTACATGAGAAGTCGGCTTGCGGTCTTAACCCAAACCGCATAGTGAATTCCTGCTTAAACTGCGCTAAGGAGTTCGCCAGGGCTGATAAGTTAAAAGCCCACATCAAGATATGCAAGGGGCCTGCTCCACCTCCGACAAAGAAGCAGAGGATGGTAGCAGTTAAGCCTGCAGTTACGCCCAAGCCTTCGACCAGCCGAACAAAGGTGGTGACTGGGACTGGTTTGGCCAATTTCCATGGCTTCATCATCGCTGAAGTAGGATTCAAGGGCAACTTGAAGACGTATGTGGCAGAAAACACGTCAAGTACTGCCAAGGATATCTGCTCGTATCTGAACTCCATCAAGGCAAAAATAATGAGCCAACTGGTAGAGGAGATAGAGGAGAACGGTCCACTTAAATTCAACATCGTGCTTGAGTGTGATTACGAAAAACCTGTGGATGTCAGCGAAGACAAGAGAGCATTCAAAACCATTAATGTGCCCCTCTACGCAGTTCATGAGGTGGAGGAAGCAGTAACTGAATCCATCTCTAAGATCTGCAAGGAGGAGGAAGACTACATGGGAAAAGGGTCCGGATGGACTTTGTCGGCCGTTAAGCGACTTCAACTTCGCATAAACAAGCTCGATCCACTCCGTGCCAGCTCCTACATCGAACTGCCTACCACCATCGAGTCAAGACATGCGGTGATAAATCCACAAAACCTCGAAGACCACATGTGTTTTAAGTGGTCTATTCTTGTGAAGTACGTGGAAGGAGAGCATCCAGAGCGTGTCAACCAGCGATACCATGACTTGGAAGAGAAATTCAACTTCACGAACATCGAGTTTCCTACTCCAATCAGACAAATACCGCTGTTCGAAAAACAGAACCCTGGAGTCTCCATCAACATCTACAGCATCGACGAGAATCTGAATGTTGTACCTGCACGAGTCGCTCCTGAAGAAAAAGAACATCATTTCGACCTTCTGCTCTTGGTCAATGACAATTCCTCCCATTTCACCTACATTAAAAATTTTTCTGCCCTTGTTCGGTCCCAAATAACTACACATCATGATGCTATTCATGTTTGCAAAAGATGCTTCAAGCATTATGATGATCGGGATAGGGTTAGCGGGCTCACTGGTCTTCAGTGTTTGGAAAAACACCGTGAGCTCTGCAAACAGCATGCTTCTGTTCGGATGGAGATGCCTCAGCTTGATGAAAATGGCCAGCCTCCTGTTCTGCAGTTCAAAAACTTCCACCATGCTGATAAGATGCCCATCGTGGTTTATTGCGACTTTGAAGCAATTCTGGAGAAAATCCATATGTGTCACCCGAATCCTGATGAAGCATACACGCTGCAGTACCAAAAGCATAAAGCATACAGCTACTGCATTTATGTGAAAGCAGATAATACAGTCATTCCAGCACACCTCACTTCAGCACTTCCATCAGAGCCTGAATTGTATCGCGGTTGTGACGCAGAAGATAAATTCATTTCTCGCATTGTGGAGATTGGTCATGATGTACAAAAAATATTTTTTACATCTGTTCCTATGACTCTGCTCACACATGCACAGAACACTGCTTTTCTGCAAGCAGGTGTGTGTTGCTACTGTGGAGGAAAGTTCGGAAGAACTGCAATGAAAGTTCGTGATCACAATCACTTTACCGGTGAATATCTGGGACCTGCATGTAATGACTGCAACCTTCTCAGGCGCAGACCAAAGAAGTTAATTGTGTTCTTCCACAACCTGGCGTACGACCAGAACTTCATTATCAGGAAGTTGGGGTACGACAGTAAAGACATCTTCATAATCCCGAATTCAGAGGAGAAGCTGATAACTTTTTCCAAGAAGTTGCATGATAAGTTCAGCATTCAGTTTGTCGATACGTTCCGTTTCATGAGTCGGGGTCTTGCTTCGCTCGCTGAGTTCTTGCCGGCAGACAAGTTTGTCAGTACTGCTGAGTTTTTCGCGCCTGATGAGTTGGAGTTGGTTACCCGCAAGGGTGTCTTCCCGTATGATTTTGTCGATTCTTTTGCTCGACTAGATGATACTAGTCTTCCACCTATCGGCGATTTCTACAATAGTCTGACTGATTCCATGATTTCAGAGATGGAGTACGTTCATGCAGTGAAAGTCTGGGATAAGTTTCAGTGTGCTACTTTGGGGGAGTACGCTGACTTGTACCTAAAGACGGATGTTCTGATTTTGGCGGACGTATTCGAGAATTTCCGTTCCATATGTTTGGAGACATATAGTTTAGATCCGTCTCACTATATTTCTTGTCCTGGATTCGCTTTCGATGCGATGCTTCGAACCACAGGTGTACAGCTAGAGCTTCTCACAGATTACGACATGTATATGTTTGTGGAGGCTGGTATTAGGGGAGGAGTAGCGCAAAGCATTAAACGTCATTGCGTAGCCAATAACTCCTACATACCTGAGACATATGATGCATCCAAGCCATCCACATTCCTGGAGTACATTGATGCAAATAATTTGTACGGGTGGGCGATGTCTCTGCCGCTTCCAATTCGGCATTTCCAATGGGCAGACACATCAATTGATGTCGTGTCTGTCCCAGATGATTCTCCTACAGGCTACATTATTGAGTGTGATGTGGAGTACCCTCCCGAGATCCACGAAAGTCATAAAGACCTGCCATTTCTCCCCGTAAATCAGTGCCCGCCCGGCTCAAAGCAATCAAAGCTGATGACAACTCTTGAAAATAAAGAGCACTACATTGTCCACTACAAAAATCTACAGCAAGCAGTATCTCATGGGCTGAGAGTGACTAAGATACACCGAGTCCTACAGTTTGAGCAGTCGGCATGGTTGGAGCCCTATATTCGGCTGAATACCAACAAGCGGAAAGCAGCAGCCAACGAGTTCGAGAAGGAGTTCTTTAAGCTCGCTGTGAACTCGACATTTGGTAAACTGATGGAAAATAAAAGGCGGAGGCTCAAAATGGAGTTGGTGTGCTCCGAGAAGAGGTTCAAGAAGTTGGTGTGTCGTCCGTCCTTCAAGGACCGTACAATGTACGAACCGAATTTGTCTCTAGTCCACCTTAATCACGAGACCATCATTTTCGACAAGCCGATCTATGCCGGACTGGCCGTACTAGATCTTTCAAAGACTCTCATGTACGACTTCCACTACAATACCATGAAACCCCGTTACCATGACAATATTCACCTGATGTATATGGATACAGACAGTTTTGTGTATGAGATCCAGACAACAGACTTTTACTCAGACCTCAAAGCCGACCCTACACTGATGGCCAAATTCGACACCAGCTGCTACCCTTCCGACCACCCATGCTTCTCCCCCATCAACAAGAAAGTTGTCGGTAAATTCAAAGATGAATGTGGGGGAGAAGTGATGGAGGAGTTTGTAAGCCTACGGGCCAAACTCTACGCCTACAGGTGTGGTGGTAAGAGCGAGAAAAAGGCCAAGGGCATCCAGCGATGTGTGGTCAAAAAACACATAACATTCGACGACTACCTGGATGCCCTGCAAGACCACCGCACAATGAGGGCAGGCGTTAGAGCAATTCGCTCCCGTCAGCACATACTCTATACTGAGTACAGCAATAAGCTGGCCATAACGTGGGAGGACGACAAACGGTTGATCTGCGAAGATGGTATCCACACAGTCCCCCACGGATATGTATGAGGCGACGAATAATTTTTTTTTCCTGTAAATAGTTTTTGATTTAAATAGTTTGGCAGTTTGGTAGTTGTTTCCATTTGTTGTATAGTTTTTTTCTGTTTTTTGTTTTATAGTTTTCATTTTGTTGTACAGTTTGTGTTTTTGCTGAATAGTTTCCATTTTTGTTGTAAAGTTTAAGTTTTTTGATGTATAGTTTCTGTTTTGCTCCATTTTTGTTGTGTAAAATATGTTCTTAATTTAATAAATACAATTTTACCTACATATTGTTTATTATTTTTAATATAGAACCTATATCCCACGAGGTACTGATACTTATAAATATCTTACAGAATGGTGAAATGTAATTATACACAAACATTAAAATATCTGCTTCCATGCAGCTTTTAAACACGAGTACGCAAACACGGACTTGTTTAGGAATGTAATTATACACAGACATTAAAAATATCTGCTACCATGCAGCTTTTTAAATACGAGTACGCAAACAAGAGAAGAGAATATTACTTGTGAGTTAGAACTCTGAAAAATTTCTGGTCCGCTATGATGGGTTAATAAATGTTTTTTTTTTTAAATTATCATTACTTTAACTATCGCATCCACAAAGATAGTATCGATAACATATATTTTAGTTAAAACCTATAAATGATAAGACTTTAAGAAAAAATGGTGGTTACAACAGCAAAATGACTGTGGATTTTGTGGTTTTCGTCTATAAGGGTCATAATAATGCTGGTACGGGATAGGAAATCGACCTTACATACACTAACGTACTTTAGAAACCTACACCCGATGATAACATCCATCAGATGAAATCAAGATGGTGGTCTCCAATAAATAAGATGGCTGCCTCCGGCAGACAACGATGGTATATATTTTTTATTTTGATAGTAAATTTATTTTAAAGAATGCGGTGTAACGAAAAATTGTAACAGGGGTGAGTGGGGTGTTCGATAACGATATCATTGTAACATAGGAGTGGGGTGCTAGATGGTGTATACGTAATATAGAGGAATTGGGTGTTCGATGCGCAGGTATTTAATTAAAATTGTATTAAATAATATATTTTTAAATTTTATTTTAAAATTTTGATTATTTAATTTTTTATAAATTTTAATTTTTTTCCCATTAAAATCGGATAATACATAAAGATTTTCAAGATGGTGGACGAAACTCAAAATGGCGGAATGATCTAGAAAAGAAAATGGCGGAATGTTCTAGAAAAACAAAATGGTCGTCGGGGTCAAAGGTCAAGGTCAAATACAAGATGGCCGCCGGAAGTGGCGTAATCCAAGATGGCCGCCGGAACTGACGTAATCCAAGATGACCGCCGCGGATCCCCGGATCCCCCACCCCACACCCCTGTCCCAGGATGAACCAAATACACCTACTCTTATAACTGGCGAATGTGGCCTTATTTAGAAATAAAATTGATTCTTACATAGAATTTTTCAGAGAATTCTGGGGTAATAATCCACCATAGCCAGATTATTTCTACATGTGACTGGTTATGTGCTGAGAATTTCGGTTAGTTTAAACAAATGATAATAACGATGACACTTGATTAAAATTCATTATTCTGTTACATATAAGAAATCGTAGCTTGTGACGAGGACAATACAAATTTTATTTTCTTTCCCTGAGATCTATCGAATTCTTACTTCTCTTGGGAACACCAAGTATACATCCTGCATTATACATAATAACATAGCTTTATAAACAGTATGAATACACCCATCATAATCTGAAACGAAGTGCGTTGAAGATCGGAATACATAGGCAACAGGGTTACATTTGTAGACAGATGGAGAAAATTGATTACATTTGCTGCCGAATTGACTACATTTGAAGTCATATGTGGGTAACATTTATATTTGCTTAACTAATATTATGTACTTTGTATAAGGTTAACTTTATTAGAAATATATAATTAAGTTCTTTTAATCAGCATGTTGCAAAATATGTTGGTGAGAAGCGGAACTACTTAAACATGTATTATTTAAAATTCGGAATTAACTCTCGTTGATAGTTTATTTTAATGTTCTATTTAAGTTTGTATTTGCGTTTGAACTTTCAGGTTGCTTCTGACATTTGTCGTAGAAACTAATATGGATTCTGGATCGGTGCTATTAACATCATGAAAAGGTCACTGGTGCAGTAACTGTGACAGGGGTTTTACTTTTAGAAAGAATGATCATGTCAAAAAACAACTATATAAAATGTTAAATTTTGATCGGTGAGACTGGTATTTTGCACTAAGAGAGAGCTTAAAAAGACACTGCAAGACTTGTAAAGTTATGCTCACGCATGAATGTTATTCCATGGGATGAATGTTCGTAGCTCTTCTGATCCCGACAAAGAACATGAAATTAAGAATGTTGAAGGTTTAAGGAAGACCGACCACGGTGGAAGTATCATTATTGTGAAAAGTAAGAATATGTTTCAGCCCATTTCTCCAGAGCCTTCGAACTTTGAGAATGGACGGACACTTATAAAGGATATTTCTAGACAAAGAAGTTGCTTCGATGCCTAAGAAAACGAAATATGACAGTAATCTGGATGAGTATGTGATCATGATGATGGCTGTGTCGATGATATCTGAGAAGATGATGAGTATATTGACTATGTAGCTGGTGTTAAAAACAAAGAATCCTGTGATTTTCAGAATAATGGCAGCATAAGAGATATTATATGTGTCTTGGGATGGTCTAAATGTTTTGGTGGCCGGGGTGATACATTTTATTGTTTCTTTTTGTGTAGGAGCCTATGCTGATATGTATGAGATCACCTCCATACTTGAACGCATGCATAATTTTTCGATTTGTTATTTTTACATTGGTGGTATTTAAGTGATTTTTATGTTAGATTAAATTCAAAGGGTGGTGGGGGAAGCTGCACTATGCTAATGTGCGGATTAACTTGATGGTGTTGTGGGTTGGTTTGATAATTTATCACCATGAATTATGGATTTAATGTGGGTTTGTAGGTATGAAGTTATTTACACAAAATGTTTCGTGAGCAACTAATGTTTTCGCTCAAGTCCCATGCTTAGTTTCACACATGTGTGTGTATGTTCTGAATCCAAAAAAGTATTAGATATCAATTTTTCTATTTCCTTTCATAACTATAACATTAACCATGTCAAGTATTGTCATATAGAAGTTTAATTGTGTGTGTAGATAATGTCTGTGTGCTGAGGGACTCTTGGGTCCACGATGCCGTGTTGTGGATAGCTCAGACTCTCAGACATTATTGAGAGATGAGTCATGATTGTGAAAGTACATCGCGACGCCATTTCTAATTGGCAAAACAAATAGTGGTTGTACTTGGTCCATGCTATAAAGGTTTATTATACTTGTTGCATGGTTGCTACATGTTTTTACCTCATACTTATTCACACATCACAGACCTACCGAAACTAAGGAGTTGTTATGAAAACCTGCACATGAGCTATGTTTTGTGCTAAAATTGTAACAATTTTTTGGTTTGGTTAGATTCAAGCAAGGGACTTCTATGTTGTATTGAGGGGTATAATGATTAGTTGTAGTTTGCACGTTAAATTTTTGGATTTCGTGTAAATGAGTGGATTTTAAAGCTGTGTATTCATTTTTTTTTCTTTTTGTAGATAGCAATCTATATGATCTTTTAAATAATTTTGTTAGCTATCAGAACTTTGAACATTTTTTTCTGCTAGCTTCTTCTGTGTACTTAAACTTTTGTGTTAAAATGTAGCTGTGCTGGCTTTAGAATATTTTTCAGTTTATTGCTTCTCTGTACTTAAAAATTTGTGTGAAGAGGAGGTTGTGTGGACTTTGAACATTTTAGAGCTTAATGCTTCTGTGTACTTAATACTTAGTGTAAAAATGGTACTATGTAGAGCTTGAATATTTTCAACTTAAAGATTATCTGTACTTAAAAATTTGTGTGGATAGGGGGTTGTGTGGACTTTGAATATTTTTCAGCTAAATGCTTCTCTGTACTTAAAAATTTGTAAAAGTTACAAGTAACCAGGACTTTTAATATTTTTGACTACTTCTGTGTAACTTGTCAGTTACAGTACTTTAATATTTTAGTGATTTTTTAGATTATTTTCGGGTAAGATAGTGCTAACTTAAGGATTGGTTTGATGAAGCTGTAGTTTGTAGGTTTGAAGTTATGTATGCAAACATTTTCATGTAATGGCTAGCTACATTTTTTTTCTTAACACTTCTGTTATATTTCTCCATACGATGGGCTTCCTTCGCGTGTTCCGTGCATTGAGCACAGACTACCGATTGTTGTGATGACATCAACCATGCAGAAATGACGTTTCTGCCCTGCTACCTATACTGCAGCTAATAACTGCTAATAACTGCAGCTAATAACTGCAGCTAATAACTGAAGCTAATAACTGCTACCGTTATGAACGTCAGTGTGCTGACAATCTGCAGCATGACCTCAAGCAGTGTCATCTGTGTGGAAAGATGATTGCTCGCACTGGTGCTGCCCTCTCGACTTCAGTCACCTGGTGTAGCTTCTGTTTTAAAACCTTCAAAAACTCCAGCCATGTCACACATCATGAGAAGACGGCTTGCGGACTCACCCCTAGCCATAACATGTATTCGTGTGGGAACTATGCTAAAGTGTTCGCCAGGGCCGGTAAGTTGAAAGCACATACCAAAGTGTGCAAGGGTCCTGATCCACTATCAACTAAGAAGCAGAGAATGGCCGCGTTCAAGCCGGTAGTCATACCTAAGCCAAGTACCAGCCAAACATTGCTGCTGACAGAGGCGGGTTTTAGCCAACATCCACGACCTCATCATTGCAGAAGTGGGAATCTGGGGTAACTTGAAGACTTGTGTGGTAGAAAATAATACCAGTTCTGTCGAGGTTACATGTACATACTTGGACTCTTATCACGGTATAACTAATAAGCCAACTCGTAGAGGATATTGAAGTTGATGGTCCACTCAAGTATTACATCGTGCTTGAGTGCAATTATGAAAAGCCTATGGGTACATGTGAAGACAAGAGGGCCTTCAAACCACGAATGTTCCATTCTTTGGAGTTCGTGAAGTGGAGGGTGTCATTACTGAATATATCTTTAAGATATGTAAAGAGGAAGAATACTAATTATGAAGAGGGCCCGCATGGTCTTTGTCTGGTGTTAAGCGACTACAACTACACATTAACAAACTTGATCCACTTTGAGCTAGCTCCATCGAAATATCTACCTGCATCAAAGAAAAATATGCGGTAGTCAATTTGTAAATACTTAGAGGAGCACATACGTTTTAAGTGTGCAATTCTGGTCAAGTTAGATGCGGGTGAGCATCTGAGCATGTTAATCAGTGTTACAATGACTTGGAGGGAAGTTCAACTTCACAAACAACGAGTTTCCCAATCCACTTCGCCAGATCCCTCTGTTCGAGAAACAGAATCCTCTTGCCTGCATAAGCATCTATAGCATCGACGAAAACCAGATGACTGTAACATCACGAGTCGCTCTAGAAGAGAAAAGAACATGACTTCAAACTTCTGTTCTTGGTTTTTAAATATGTGGTTTTTGTAAATTGTGTGGTTTCTTGTTTGAAATTAGCTGGTTTGTGTTTGAAAATATGATGAATTGTGATTGAAATATGAGTGTGTTCACATTAGTAATAAACACATTTGTATTCTTATAGAGGAATGATTCTGAGTTAATAACTTAATTTAGTGGAATGTGTTGCCCGTTTTTTTGAGTCATATATTTCTTATTGAGTTTTATTTTTTGTATTGTTCTTGGAATATATTGAGAGATATCCGTTTGTATTGTAAATTCCTGACACCAAATAAGAAATTTCGGCATTTTTATCAGGTGGCTCTTGAATAAAAATATCCATTACTCATTCATCAAATAGGTTAAGTACAGCCGAGTAACACTCGTTTGTAAGATGATTCTCTTCCCCCTTGAGGTTTGGAAAAGCCCTTTATCTGTTAAACATGGCTGGTTAATGTTAAGAATGGTGTGTCTATAAAATCAAGGAAATGAAATGGTAGCAAAATATTAGATGAATATATTGATCACGAGAAATGTGAAAATGATGATTCTAATATAACTATCCTAGGTCTTGTTAATTATTTGGACCTAAAAATTAACGAAGAAAGTAGCATTTTAATGGGAAATTAAATAATTGTACACCAAGTTCAAGTCACCTCCATACTACCTCTTCGTTTATTGTGCTTCCAATTCTACTTCCTCTTCATCAAATGTGCTTCCGATTGTGAGTCCTTTTCTATGATTGTGCTTCCGATTGTGCGCTCTTTTCTATGAATGTGCTTCCTTTTTGTTGAATGTGCTTCCAAATGTGCTTCCTTTTGTTGAATGTGCTTCCGATTGTAAGTCATTTCTATGATTGTGCTTCCTTTTTCGTTGAATGTGCTTCCAAATGTGCTTCCTTTTTGTTGATTGAGCTTCCAAATGTTCTTCCTTTTTGTGGATTGTGCTTCCAAATGTTCTTCCTTTTTGTGATTGTGCTTCCGATTGTGCTTCCAAATGTGCTTCCTTTTTGTTGATTGTGCTTCCATGTTTGCTTCCTTTTTGTTGATTGTGCTTCCTTTTTGTTGATTGTGCTTCCATATGTGCTTCCTTTTGTTGATTGTTTGTTGTCAAGTCTGTAGCCAGGGCTGAATATGTAATGGTTCAAAAACCACATGGTCTTGTAGTAAGCATAAAAATACATATTTCAAGGATGTTTGTGCTCTACAGTTAGCTTTAAATCTGCTGATTTGGTATTTTTATACAAAGATTTTTTTCTTTGTGTTTTTGATGTACCCTTGCAGCCATTTAGCCTTGTAGCCATGTTCGGAAAAAAATATAATTAATTTAGGTTCACCGAGATAAAAGGATGGGTGGATGTATCATTTATTCCTGCTCTAAAGGAAGTCATGTGAAGAGAGTTCGCAGCAAAAGGGGGTTAATATGTGGATTTATTTGTTACAGAAAATACAGTAAAACTGGCATGGTGCCTGTTAATGTAAAAGATAGCTCACTCCTGGAAACTGTTTATTTTCATGCAAATAATCTAGGCGTTATAAAACTTAGAGCTAAAATTGAATATTTTTTGTGTATTTATAAATGGTCGACATAAATATTCCGTGTTGTTAAACTACGTAATTACTATCCGGGATGTTACTACTTGGAAGAATTACGAGGTTCGGTGATACGTGGCGGATTCTATGAAGAAGAAATTCAGCCTTCCAAGTACCCAAGCGATTATTAAGTAGAAAAATTTATACATTAATAAGGTGATCTCTTGTTTGTGAAGTGGTTAGGATGCGATAAATGTGAAAATCAGTTGATAAAATCGACTGATACCATATAAATTTTAATTTTTTGAAATTTTAACTTTTATATTAATAAATGCAAGTCTTAAATAAATAAAAAAGTATTTATTCATTTACTGTTTGAAACTTTTCACTAGTTACCAGAGGTTGGGATGTACGTCGAAGGTGCTTAAAATGGTATTAGGAGGCTGGGTACATGTAGCGACAGGTCTAAATGACGCAGCTATTTGAGGTGTGGATTGTTCAGGGGGTTGAGGCGGGAGAGGGTAGGTGTGCTGACGTCAAAGGCCGTGCGTCAGTGACGTGTGTGCTTGGCACGCACGAACAGGACTGTAAACAAAAGAGTAGAGGGGTGGCGACAGTTTAAAAATTGCACTCTTATGATGTATCATTCGTAGTTATCAACAGAGTTAGTAAGATGTGTCGTGCCAGCTATGAGAAGATTGCTGAGGATGAGTTATTGCGTGCTGTCAGGAGCCTAGCGGCCAGGAAGAAGCTCTTGTGATGGATGAAGACGAAGAAACCAGGGAAGACTTCGCAGATGTACCTGTGAACACCTCCACTCTGACAGTGGAGGATATTTTCGGGCGGAGGGGGGGGGGTTTATATTAGACACTTATTTCTCAATTATCGACTTTGGAGCTGTGTAATGCTTGTATAGTTGTGTGGACAGAGTAATTGATGGTTAGTATGGAAAGTACTGCGGAGCAGTGTGTTGTGAAGGGGGTCGGTTACGCCTTCTGAATGGTATTATGTTAACAAGGGGGATAATAAAGTGTTAAGGAGTGTGTGTTTTTTTATAAAATAGTGTTAAATATTTTTTTGATATTTTAGTCACTTCGACTTCTTGCCACGACTTTAAACAACTATTTTTATTCAATATGATGTGCATCTCGTAGCGGTAGTAATGGCTGAGGTGAGTGTTGTTACTGCATCATATACACTATAGCGATCAGACATTAAGTTGAAACGTAAAATGTTATGTATTGGATGTTGTCTCTCTCGTGAAGAGCGGGCACATCTAATACTGTACAAATGTAAGTCGGCATTTTTGTTTCTAGCATAATATTCTCGTGCATGATTAAGACTGCATGTGTTTTTTCTTTCATTAAAAATTTCGGGGGCGGATATTTACACAATCATTTAAAATATCTGATTCCATGCAGCTTTTTAAACATTAATACGCGAACATGTTCCTACTTAGAATATATACTTATCTACTTGTGGGTTAGGACTCTGAAAAATGTCTGGTTCCTGTGACGACTATGAAGTAGTATGTAATTAAATTTAATGGAAGAAAAAGTTACTAAGTATTATTACTATAACCATCGCGTCCTCAATACTGTAAAATTGTTGTATAGTTTCCATTTTTTGGTTTATAGTTTCCGTTTTTGTTGACATATATCTTGTTATATAAAAGATTAAGGAAATGGTTGTGGACTTTGTGGATTTTTGTCTATAAGGTTCATATCAACACTGGCAGGAAATTGAAACTCGACCTTACATACATACACTTAGGTACTTTAGGATGATGATGATGGCTACATCGGATAAAATCAAGAGGGCGGTCTCCAGCAGACATAAACTTACGCAAACATGAACTTGTTTAGGAATGTAATTATTCACAAACAATAAAATATCTGCTTCCATGCAGCTTTTAAAACACGAGTACGCAAACATGAGAAGAGAATATAATTTGTGAGTTAGGACTCTGAAAAATGTTTGGTCCGCTAAGATGGGGTAATAAATGTTTTTTTGAAATTATCATTACTTTAACTATCGCATCCACAACGACAGTATTGATAACATATATTTTAATCGAAACATATAAATGATAAGACTTTAAGAAAAAATGGTTGGTCTATAAGTGTCATAATAATGTTGGTACGGGATAGGAACTCGTCCTTACATACACTAACGTACTTTAGAAACCTACACCCGATGATGACATCCATCAGATGAAATAAGGATGGTGGTCTCCACTAAATAAGATGGCTGCCTCCGGCAAACAACGATGGTATATATTTTTTATTTTGATAATAAATTTATTTTAAAGAATGCGGTGTAGAGAAAAATTGTAACAGGGATGAGTGGGGTGTTCGATTACGATGTCATTGTAACAGAGGAGTGGGGTGCTAGATGGTGTATTTGTAATGTAGAGGCGTGGGGTGTTTGATACGCAGGTTTTAATTAAAATTTAATTTAAAATACATTTATTAAATTTTATTTTGATTTTTTAATTTTTTTTATAAATTTAATTTTTTTTTCATTATAATCGGATAATATATAAAGATTTTCAAGATGGCAGACGAAACTCGAAATGGCGAATGTTCTAGAAAACAAAATGGCCGTCGGGGTCAAAGTTAAAGGTCAAATCCAAAATGGCCATCGGAAGTGACGTAATCCAAGATGGCCGTCGTGACTTCCTAATATAAGCCCTAATAAATGTATGAAATGACAGGTATAGGGATTTACAGGTTAAACTAGCACTCCGCAAAAGAGGATAATTGACCCTCCCTGCGGATCTTGCGACCCCCCCTGCGGGTCATGCATCTCCGGATATCCTACAGCAGAAAAAAGGAGGATATTTTCTCTAAAGGGAAATTTCCTCTCGAGAAAGGGAAATTTTCCCTCGAAAAAGGGAAATTTTGTTGTAAAATTCGGTATTTTGAGGAAGTTTTTGCAACCGGAAGTGACGTAATCCATTATGGCCGCCGCGGCTCTTAGGCTCCCGACCCGGGACCCGGTGTGCCAGGATGAACTATATATACCTAATGGGGTACCCAATGCATATGTTACCAGATTTTTATTATATCTCTTTCTTGTCTGTTGGTTTGTTTACTTTTTTTTCACGGTAAAATATTTGCAATATATTTTTTACTAATTTTCAATGAACTACAGACTTGATAATTTAAACATAGCTCAGAATTGAATGACAATGCACACGCAAGATTTAAAAGCAGAATAAAATGATTTGAATAAAAACGTTATATTTACGATAAAATTATACATGTTAAAATTTAACGTAGGGCACATGCAATGCAAAATAGTAGTGATTGTAGAGAGTAGCTTTTGTTGAGAATACACACACAACAGTTCGTATTATCTGCAATGAAATAAAATTGTTAGTTTCTATTGCATGAACCCTACTTTTTTCGTTTTAAATATTGCAGGTATTTTCATAGGTATTAAACATTCACAATCACAAATTTTCAAGACAATCTGTATGGAATTAGTAATCTGTATGGGGTTATGAATATGGTATGGGGCTAAGAGAAATAATTTTTTTACTTTTTAGTCCGTTTTAATAAGTCGTATATTATAAAAGTATTTTTTCCAATAATTTGGTCATTTTTTTTTAAATCAAGTTCGTCCTACAATGCCACATATAAATTCAAAATAATAATATCTAAATAAATAATTTATGGATCCATTCAAATTATATAGCTATAAATAATTGAAAATGTTCAAATGAATTTGAATCAATTTGTTTTCTTAGTAGTTAATTGTATTGAAAATTTCTTAATGCTTTTGAATTATTTTGGAATTTTTTTGGGTAAATGCCAAGTTTTTAAAGGCATTAAAATACTCTTGAAATATTTTTGTACAAAATAGAACATATTTGTGACATCCAGATTACCTTTTGACATTTAAACTAAACTGCTCCATAAATCATATTTAATCAAAACATTTTTAGGAGAATCATTAAAAGCATAGAGAAAATTTATCTTATAACAAACAATTGTGATTAAATCCGAATTGCAAAAATTAGGCCTATTAATTGAAAGGCTAATTAAAACAAAAGACAACTTGCTTATGTATTGTCCAGATTATTCGAGTTTTTGTTTTCTTATGGTTATGTATTTTTTCACTGACAAATATTTTGGTAATGTTCCTTAAAAATAATGTATTGTTTCGATGTATTAATGTGGGAGAACTGTGTTAGTAATGGATAGCACAATTAAGATTTTTTAACAGTTTTATTGATCACCAATATTTATACTAAACACAAATCACTGACACTTAAACATGTTTAACAATTCACTCAATTCTTGCAAGATCCGCAGTTCACACTGCTCACGCCACTCACCGTCGCGGGACTAGGTCACCAAAATTCCGTCACCAAACTCCGCGTCGTGCCACTCTCAGGGGGTGGGGGGATGTCTCGCCCACTTAACCGCTGTCGCACTAGCCTTCGCTCGGAATTAGGGATGCAACATCGCTCTTAAAAACATCGATATCACGAACATCGATGTTCAAACGAAAAAGCATCGATGTCAAAAAACATCGTTCTGACAACCGATACATCGATGTTTTAACAGATGTTTTTTAAATATCAGGAAAAATATGCCAAAATGATTTAAACTATAGTATGTAGCCAAAAACCATACCTACTACAGATTCCTGACCACAATAACCACAACATATTTACAGTCGTGTCTCGTGCAGAACAAAAACATGTACTAAAAGAAAATTCTGCTACCAAAAACTTAAAAATCCGCATGAACTACTTGACCAGCTCTCAGTAAATTTCAAAGAGTTGTGGACAAATTTAAATGACTACAACTTCACAACATTAGCAGAAGTAAAGGTAAACATTCAAAGGGCATGTCCGTAATTTAAATGTATGTAAAGCTGGCCGTCTGTTCGGGGTTTATGTGTGTCAGTGAGGCGGGATGATAAGCGCGACGCTCGCCGGTGCTTCTAGCACAGTGTCTCCTCTGGACTGGCGCGCAGTCTTCTCGTCGTCACAGGATAACTGAGAGAACTGACCGGTGACCGTAACATTATATGACCGAGAAATGAAGATAAAGGTGTACTGCACTGCCATTAAGTGGTTTCGAGATTCTGTATCGGTTGTTTTATGCCTAAAAATTACTCTGAAAACACACCTTTTAGCCAAAAAAAAACTAAAAACACAGTTTAATAACTTAATCCGAATTCAAAAGTACCTTTCAGCATTCAGCGAACACTTGAATGATTTTTGTAAACAGACCCCACTCGGATATCTTGAGCACCGTGTGTGTGCCCGGGCAGACTGCAGCCTTAAGACACAGGCTTACTTAAAATAAAATTTCCCTTGTTTGTTATGTTTTTAGTTATCATTTCATGAATATATTGTAAATAGTACAAATCGTGAGAGATCTATTTATCCAAAAACCATTGCGATACGACATTTAGTTTTCAAGAAACTTTCTTTTTATTTTCGATACTTATAAAACTTACATTTTTAAGTATAAATAAAAGTAGGTAAATGCTAAACCATTTTGGTTGGTATCCTTATCATTTTTTTCCAGTATTTTACGAAGTCCAAAATCATTTAAAAAATAACTAATTTTTTTACACAATTTATTTTTAATTGAAAAAAAAAAAAGGAAAAAGCATGAAGTGTATGTGCAGGTTTAAAATGTAACATTAATTTTCTCGATAGAGCTAGCGAGACCGTATCGGTACCAATAAATAGCTTGTATGTACAACAAGCTATGAAATTGTCCATAAAGTCTCGCTGCTTTTTCCCTATATTTTTTAACATTTAAAAAAAATCTTATGTAAACAATTTTTTTAACGGTATTCATTTTTTCCAATTGATTTTACACATCTTAAAGTACTGGAAAAAATTAATACTGAAATCAACCAAATAGTTCAGTATTTACAACATTTATGATACCTACCTACTTAAAAATTAAGGTTTTTATAGTAAGTATAGACAGTTTAAAAAAATTGTATCTTAAAAACTAAATGTCGTATCGTAATGTTTTTTTATATATTCAATAAATATTCATGAAATGATAGCCAAAATATTATAAAAATAAAAAACTAGGGCAAATTTAATGATGAACGATGTCGATGTTTTTGGACTTTTTCGTCGATGCATCGGCGATGTATCGCTCTTCAAAACATCGATGCTAACATCGATGTTTCATGAACGATACATCGATGTTTTCAAAACATCGATGTATCGTTTGCATCCCTACTCGGAATCCGTGCCGAACTGTCGCAGAGGCCTGTGTGGCGGCTCAAGTACCTAGAGGCGTCCTTCTCGAAGGGCCGAGAGGTACTGATGACGAGCCGCGTCATCCCGGGCCGACCCGACGCCCGAAAAGTCGAGAAGGGCGTCGTTAGCTCACGCGACGGCCCGCGGAATTCCCAAGGCCGCTCAGCGATAGCTAACGGCGCTCGAGGCAGGACGATGCGCGGGGATGAGTAGGGGGAGGGGGGCAGCGACGGCCGTTGTAATCCGGCCAGGCACGCGCGGCATTCCTTACGTTAATGGATGGTGCGTGACGTCAGCGGCAGTGCTGGGCCGCCAGCCAGCTCCGAAACTGGCATTGCAGTCTGGTCTATCGCGTTCGTAACAGTATTAAATAAAGAAAAAAGTACGGTTTAATGTTTTTTTTAAAATATTAGTATTTTGTCACATAAATGAAATACATTCATGGTAAATTACTAATACAAAAAATGCATATGCAGTTAGGAAACTCATAAGGTACAAAAATGTTCTGGTTTGTGAAGACTGCTGTGTGAAGATTTGTAAATGTTTCACGGAAACCAGAAAAAATGCCTTAAAGTTAATCACAAAAATAATGTTATATGTCATATTTATGTTTCAGGTCGATTTGGTGGTTTTGTGTAGGGAATATTTTCATGAAATCGGTAATGGTGATGGTTGGACTGACAATTTACTCTACATACTACGAATGCGACCCAATTAAATCAAAGGTAAAATGTGTTTAGTTTTTACATAGATAAATAATTTGTGAAATAAACTACGGTCGTTATTTATTTGGAAACTTATTTGATGAAACAGTTTAATTTCTGTTAAATGTATGACGTTTATTTGACAACTAGTATAAAAAAAAATTTTATTTATCAAATTTAATGATTAAATATCAAGACGAATGAAAAATGAGGAATTTACATATTAACTTTTCCATGTAACATTGTTATTACCTATCTTAATTTTAGTAGAACCAGTGCAGCAATGTATGCAAGTATTAATGAATTATTTTTACAATATTTTATATTTTAAGACATATTAGGAAAGTTTTTTATGTGTTTTTGGTAAATTGAGCTTTAATTGTTTGTATCTTAACTAATTGCTTTCAAATATTTCCATGTAACCCAATAATGTTGTGATTTTCTGGAATCCAAATTAATAGCCTCATATTTGCTTTAAATTGACGTCCCTTCCAACAAAGCTCAGTAATTGTATCTTGGTAGATAACGAACTGCACTAACAAGCTGTGTCACTACATTTTTGGAATCACAATATCAGGACGGGTGCCATGCAATAGACGCTACGTGAATAAAATGTTTTTTCGACAACTAAAGATCAACAAATGTATGATGCAAACACCACAAAAATGGTGGACGCGCAAGACTTCCCGATTAGATATATTTCCTATCTCCATCGCGTCGCAAGAGTAACGTTAACGAGATGAGATCAGAAATTTGCTTTATTAAGTTGGTTATAGTGATCTTTAATAATATAGTTTTCATTCTTTAAGGTTTTGTTTATTAATTCATCTGAGCAACTTATAAATGCGTAAAAATAAATTGGTTTTTCAGAATTAATTTTTGTATAAAACAATACTTTTTAAATTGTTGGTCAACTTATGTGGTGTCATTAATGGCAGAGGGAGTATGTTAGGTTATTTTATAGTTTTATGCAAAATTATAATTTTTCTGTTTAATTAAGACTGCATGTTATCAGTTACCAGATATGTCACTGTCGCTTCGCGTCCGTAGAGTCCCGCCCGTCCCGCTTGTGTATTCCAGCATAAAGGTTTCCTGCGCAGAAATCTTTGCTAATCATATCTGTTTGCAGAAAGTCAACAAACCCGATAATGTTGTGCCATACTTCGTGATGGACACCGCGGGCTCCATTCCTGGTCTGCCCGGCTTCTTCATCGCCGGCATCTTCAGCGCCGCTCTCAGGTGTGAACTGCGTCAGTGAGGTGACCCAAGCAGTGGTTGTTGCCCGAGCAACGCGACTCTCTCTCTTCCAGCACCATGTCGAGCGACCTGAACTGCCTCTCCGCGACCCTGTACGAGGACGTGCTCCTCCCGTGCGCCGGCAAGAAGAGGGATCTGGAGGAGAGAGCTCACGTCATCCTCAAGACAATAGTGGTGGTGTTCGGCTTGCTGTGCACCCTGATGGTGTACGTGGTTGAGAACTTGGGCACAATATTTGATGTGAGTTCATTCCCGAAGCACAAATCAGGGTCAGAACTGTTATTTTTAACGTTAAGTAAATTGTTAAGGTATTAAACTGTTAAAAATACAAAATTATTCATTTCAAAAACATGAAAACTCATCATGTAAAAATTTTCTACACCTGTAATCGAAATTTTTAAATTTTATATTATATAAGTTGGAAATTACGAACAAGAAAATATGGTTAAAATCCAGTAATGAGGAAGTTAAATTTGACCATATACAATAACAGTGTTTGAGATAATTATTTTCATGTGAAAATTTCACAGACATCCAAAAAAATACAACTGTCTTATATATGGCCCCTGATTTACAAGTCTATGTTAGCTTTTAAGACACTTAACCATACAAAAACCATGTGCTAAATTATCCTTCTTTTTGTTACACGGATTTCCCCTGCTTGAAAATTATTGTATGCATATGTAAAATTTTTGTCTCTTCACGAAGCCTCAATTACTTTTTTTTAACTATGCGGTTATATAAATATTATTTATTTTAATCTGATTATATCTAATTCCAGATTTCTTATTTCCTATTTGTTTAGTTTTGTGTGCTTATGTCACGAAAAAATTCTTCATTAAAATCATAAACAACTGCAATAGTATAAATTAAATTTTAATTAAAAAAATCATTAACTGTTATTTATTTTAATTAAATCATTTTGTTGGTAAATAATAACTTAAAACCAAATTTGTGAAAAAATATGTTTAAATATTTCACTTTATATTTGTTTGGATTAAAAGTGGATATTATTTTATTTTTTATTTTTATGGTTACTGAATTTTTGTTATTATTTTCACTGTCAATCATTTAAGTTATCTCAGTGCAAGGCAATACCGTTCTTTGGATTACAGCAACCAAACTGCTACTGAACAATTGAATTGCATTTGTCGAAAACATGAATGCGATTTAAACTGGCGACACTCTGACGATTATTATTTGGCGTATTTTAAAAATACTGAAATTTAAGATAACTGATTTACTTGACTGCTGTCAAAATAACATCGGGGCAGAGACAAGAAATTGATTTTAAGATCAAGTGATGTGTAGAAGCTATAGTTACTCCCTTCTAACCTGAACGGTTAAGTTGTTTTTTTCTTGCTATCAGAATAGCTCAAATAATTATAGAATTCACCTGACTAGGTTAAATTTTAGAAATATGGGAAAATCTGGAAAAATAATAAACTAGTTTCTACAATTTCTTTTATGTATGAATTATATATGCAGACACAACAATACTTCTATATCATATCATAAAATTCTTCATTTCCATGACTAGCATGCTTCATGTTTAACTATTATTATGTAGATACAATACTTTATAGATATTTATAATTACTGTACAAATCAGTGCTTGAACTTTTTAGAAAAAAATATTTAAACTGAATATCAAAACTCTTTTGTCGTGACGGAATTTGAAATTCTTTCTTTTTGTGTTAACTGCTTACTTTATCGCCAATAATCTTATGATCGGATTTTCCTTGTACTCAGTATATTTGAGCCGTAAGAAATATGTTTCTAAGTTTTTTGGTGTTTTTATGTTACATCAGAGGAAAAGGAAATAGAATAAACAAATAAATCTGATGCGTACGATTTATTAACATCAAAGTCATTACAGATAGCTTAGGTTATTGAATGAGAACATGTTCTATGTTCTGTTTTTGAAAAAAAATTTATGTTCTAATACTTTGCTACTAATATGAACCATGTTAATAAATTTAAGTTCTGTCGTTGATCAAAATGTTCTTTCACGTTTATGCATTTTCTGGCAACACAATCTAGTCATAC
Organism: Bacillus rossius redtenbacheri; assembly: GCF_032445375.1. Taxonomy (NCBI): domain Eukaryota; kingdom Metazoa; phylum Arthropoda; class Insecta; order Phasmatodea; family Bacillidae; genus Bacillus; species Bacillus rossius. The sequence continues at coordinate 14,314,127 of NC_086335.1, forward strand.
TTGCGTGACGTCCTGCTGATTCACTCGCTTAGTAAGTCACGTGACCGTGAGCGGACAGGCAGTGAAATCCTGTCGTCAAACTCTACCTTGATAATAATTTAACCGTTCCGTCGTGAGGAGATTTCAGTTAATCACATTTTAATTAGGGCCAAATCTCTAGGCCGTATTGTTAAACGAATCTTGGAAAAAAATTCTTGTTCTGTACTTACACGGCACTTTTAACTTTGAAAACATTGTTTAAATGAAACTATGAGAGCATATTTTTCAATACATTTTAATTTTGCCACGTTATAAAGCTACCTTTCTTTGCATGGACTGCAGGAATAAATAATTACCTGTATGATTACTCAAATGATTCGGAAACTATTTATAATAATAACATGTTGTAACTACTATTGGCTAATTCGAAAAACTTTTTTGTGCGATATGACATTACTAATTAACGTATTTACCATGCTTGTTTAAGATGAGACAATTAAAAAAATATATATATAATAGCAAAGATTTATATATTTAAAGTAGATGTAAAACATTTGCTATCATCTGACAATTTTTTAAACATGGAAAAAAAAGATCAATTTTTTACTCATTCTTAATTTATTGCCACCATAAAAATTACAGATATTTTGAAGGGGGGGTAAATACAGTTTTCAATAATAATAACTTTTACCATTATTTTTTTAATTATTTTATCGTTAGGGAATTTCTTTGTTTACAATCAAAAACTATTTTCTTTAAATGTTATTTAATACTTTTTCTGCATGGATAAAAACATTTTTTTTTCTTTTTTTAGTTACGTATTACCAGCCATTAAATTTCATAATTTTGCCTTAAAAAAATAAGAACTAAAATTTTGCACATCTGAAAACACTTTTAGCTATCTTAAAAAAGAATAAAATTTTAACATTTAATTTAAATTAAGATCAAATAATTGTTTATATGAAGTTAATAATAAACATTAGGTACTTAATATTTATAGCAATATCTGATACTTCAGCAACAAAATAATTTTACAAAGAAAAAATATATCTTTTAACGCATGATACTTATTTGAATCATTTATTATATATATTTTTAATCACTTTCAAATGGAAATTTGTATTTTTCCATAGATTTTACAATCACGCTACAATATATCTTATAAAAAAAATCTCCATGCTTTCTAAATTTCTCACATGATTGCTGCGGAAAAGAGTCTTCCAAAGTCAAGTCTGGAGGTGAAAACGAATGAAGACCATTGATAGGTCGTATGCAAATATTTTTGGTTGTTTATTCTACTGAATATGAATTATATTCTATTTTGTGAATCATTTATTTGTCCATGAAACTTTAAAGATTGGAAACTAATTATAAATTGTATTGAATATGATTTAATTTTTTACTTAGAGTAAAGAATATTCATTACATATTTATCATTTAAATATGAAATAAAGGATATCTTAAGATGTCCTTATTTTCACCTGCATATACACGAATTTGAGAAAAAAGGATAAAAATTAGTTAATTAAATGCAGTATGTATATTTGTTGCAAAAGATATTCGATCGAATCCAGACTATTTATAAGCATGCAGACAAATTTTTTAAATTATAAATTAAGTTATAAATTTGAAATTTTTCAGGTGGAAGTTTTTAACCTAGAAGACAGGTTGCTTATGGATATAAAACTAATCTTGGAAAAGTATGAATTTCAATTCTGTATGTTGCAGCTCTCCATGTCCGTCAGTGGAATTACAACTGGAGCATTTTTAGGCGTGTACTGCTTAGGAATGATGTGTCCTTGGGCGAATGCAAAGGTATGAATTTTATTTTTTAGTGATAAGTAAAATGTTTATATAAAAATTAGTATTCGTTACTCTACTTGTTTTCCACAAACATGCGGCAATCAAAATGAAAGAAAAAGATATGTTTTTTTTTTACTTAACGCATATACGAAAATTTTGATCACTTGTGTATTATACTCACTCCAAGTAACACCAATATATATATATATATATATATATATATATATATATTGTATATGGTGCAGATTCATTGTTTTTTTTTTTTTTAGTTTTATTAATCAATTTCCAATGTAATATTATAAACATGACTTCAGCAACTGTAACGTCACATTATAATTAAAAAGGGACACATCCTAGCCTATAAAAATGTCAAATTATTCATCAAAAATTATAGTTTGGTAAAGCTGCGTTCATTTGACACATGGTATGCGAAGAGTAAATTAAATTAAGTAAAGTGATGTTTAAAAAAAATTGGTATCAATTTAAAGTCACTCCACGTCTAAATTTAATAGTTTTTATGTCCGGAAATGGCAGAAAGAAGTATTTACAGGTATTACCAGGTAGAAGGACATGATTGGAACAAACAATCTTGAATAATAAATGTTGATAATAAATGTAAATGTTTTGATCTATATTCCAATAACAAGGAATTAAAACTACTGCAAAACTTTAAACTTTCTATCTCATCTATACTAATAATAAAACTGTTCGAGGCAAAGAGTCTATACAATGGATAAATTGATGAAGAATCTATGACAAATGGCTATTTATATTATTGAGAACTCAAAATTATATATTTTTTTATTTTTTGTCCGTTTATCAGTTTGATCGAGCATCAATCGAAAACTACTGGATGGATTTTGATTAAGTTATTTTTAATGGAGTGATCTTTGGCTAACTTAGAAACTAGGCTTTATCTAAAGAAAGAATTCCACCCTAAGGGGGTTACAAGTTTAATATGGTTTAATATTAATTAATATTATCACTGAAACTAATAAAGCTCATTTAAAGATAATGGGTTCCAGTAATTAACACTCGAAAACCACCTACCACAATATTTATATTTTTTACAAATTCAACAACTAAGAGGTGTAAAAGAGGTAAGTTTTAAAAATTAATACTTATATCTCCGAATTTAATTACGCGTAATGAATGATTTTAAATAACTATAATACACATTGGAAAACTTACAAAAATTTTTATATGTTGAGAAATTTAACCCCTAAAGGGTAAAAAAGGTGTAATTATGTTCTATAAATTAATAATTATATCTCCGAACGTAATTAAACATAATTGTGGCTGTACATCGCCAACACATTTGTTACGCTGCGCCCAACACGCGGCTATCAGCAGAAGCTGACCTGACGGTGTGTGTACACCCCTGGGGTTAGAAAGCAGCGCACCCTCCAGGAGTCCTGTTAGCCCGAATACCAAGGGGATTATCACCACTTCTCGTGCGAGCTGCCAGGCCTGCAAGGAGAAAAGAAGTAATAGTTCTGGTCTGCCTTTTAACACGAGCAGGCTGAGTTGCTCGCTGTAGATAAATGTAACTTAAATAGCGCAAACGATGGCGCAAATAAATAGTTTGTAACAGTAGACTCGTTTAATATAGTGTGGCCTACCTACCCCTCATGGCTACAGTGGTAACCTCGACGTGATGAGGTAAGGCTAGTATGTTTTCCAAAATAAGTGTCACGCGATATACATGTTTTGTGTAATATACCCAACCTGTTGCATCGCACATAACGTGAATCACATGTTATTCGCATTGCACGTCGCCCGCGTCACACATAACCAGCGCCATACGTCATTCGCATCGGACATTATCCATTTCGCACATCACCTGCGTCGCACATCACCCACGTCGCATATAACATGCGCCGCACATCATCCGCATTGCACGTCACCCGCGCCATGTGTTGTCCATGCCGCTTGTTACATGCACTGCATGACATCCGCGCCACGGGGTTGCAACCTTTGCGGCGGAAGTAGAGATAATGCACGACTTTCCAGCACATACTTCGGACTTCTGCGAATCTTCTGTGACGTACAGGTAGTGGTTATGTTGATGTTCGGTGACACAGTCCAGGCAATGGCATCGCGCTCCAGCACATCTTCGCACCTCGTCTTTTAATGCGTTATTTTCACTATAGAAGAATTCAGTAGTCATGGCCGAACCTCCATCATCAACTGTCTCCATCGGGCGCATTGCAGCCTACATTCAACCCTTCTGGGCTCCGGACCCGGTAATGTGGTTAGTGCAGGTGGAAAACCAGTTTGCTCTAGCTGGCGTCACTTCCGACGAAACCAAGTTCAATTACATGTTAGGCAATTTGGACTGCAAATACGCTACTGAAGTGCGTGATATACTAAACCATTCCCATATGAAGACAAATATGGCCTACTAAGAACAGACTTTATAATGAGATTAAGTGTTTCACAGGAAAAAAAGAGACGAAACAACTGCTGGAACGCGTGGAGGTTTATGACCGAAGGCCTTAACAGTTTCCTTGGCACCTTCACAGTTTGGCAGGAGCAGTCGTTCCAGGTGACCTTATCAGGTCATTGTGGTTGGGTCGTTTACCACCACCAATGCAAGTGATCTTGGCAACACAGACAAATACTTCTTTATACTCTCTAGCCAAACTTGCAGATGCCATTGCGGATACAAATCTGAGACCAGAGATGACAGAAGCATGTTCGTGAATATGTCGATTCTCATGACAGCCAAAATAGGAGAGATGGCCTCAACACTGCGACAGGAGATCGCAGCTGTAGCATTCCCTACTCGTCTCTGTCAGCACGAAAGTTGCAACAGCTCCCCATCTACATCTCGCCAGCAAGGCTCCCACAGCAGGAGTTTGCAAGGGATATTCTAGTACAACTAATTCTTTGGCGATGGGGCACTAACGTATGTTCAGCCCTGTGAATGCAGCTAGGGAAACATGCCGGGGACTCGCTGATTGTGGCCAGAGACTCCACAGAAACTTCAGGCAGCGACCTCTTCATCTCGGACAAGGGCACAAAGGTACTGTCTTTGGTTGACACGGGTGCTGACATTTGTGTGTTTCCACGCCCAACTACCAGGAAGGCGACCTAAGACCAATTTTGTATTGTGTGCAGCTATAGGTTCAAATATTTCAAAATGGCTTCCTTAACCTAACTTCGTAGACGAAGTTCTCATAGGACTTGACATTTGTGTGTCTTACCTTGATGATATTGCAGGCTAACGGGGAGGGAAAAGCCCCCACCGCAGCGTGCTACCTCGGCGCTCGGGGCAATTCACAAAAAGATCCCTCGAGCCGCAGGGCATACCAAACTAGAGTCCATCCCTTCAGTTAGGGACGAAAGCAGAGCTAGGGTGAAGTGAGCAAAAACATCAAACATCCAAATGATCCATTTTAATAGCCCTTTATTTTCAAAAAACAAATAATCATAAACAAATACAATGGAAGAGAGGACACGGCCTCAAACCCCGTAAGGAGAACAAACCCGCATACAAAGTAGACTAAATAACAAGCAAATACCCACAATATTGCAAACCACACGGTCCCACGGCCCAAACGGCCGTTTACAAACAAGTCGTACTAAACGGGTAAACGGGTAAACAAGTTTCAGCAACATTAACTGGAGGAACTTTCCTCAACAAATTATAAGTTACCAATTACAAGTTACCATATTACTATACAGTATAAGACAGTATATTCAGTCATCAACCATACTAGAAGTATATAAATACAAATACCACTCAAACAGAAAGGCTCAAACAATTTACCATCGCGAATGTGAACATACAAAGAAGAGTTTCAATGAGATCACTATCCATATACCATCAGATAGGCAGCCATAAAATTAAAAGGGCACTACAAACTCGCGTGCACTCGCAGAGTCAAACGACACTCTAATGACGAAGTATCGGGTCAGGCAAAAGGGCGAAGGGCGAAGAATTCACATAGCAAATCATAACATAAGCCAGCTACTCGTAGCAAACCGTACAGGGCACATGAAAAAACTTAAACTAAAACTGCAAACACCTAGACTCAAATAAGAATGAACACCGCATATACACGCGCGAGGGCCTAGTTAAACACCCGTGTCTCACAATGCTTATCATCGAACAGGGAACGACCGGTCCGCGCGACGAGAATACCACACAACAAAAACGACGCCTCGCACCTCGACCGGCCGTCATCAGCGGGCCCGGCAGTACCTCACAAAAGAACGAAAATGGAAAGCACAGTAAAAAATATAATAGGGGCGGAACATAAGTCAAACGCGACAAGCCACAGACACAAAAAGGAAAACGTACAAGGCACATAAATAAACTGGCACGGTTGGCACAGAGCAAAACATACGAAGGATTACCCGAAACAAAATTTAGAAGTGACTAGCCAAAAGAGAAATTTGACCAAGAAGGAGAGAAAAGAAGCTACATTGCTAACACGGCCTAATGTAACGGTCACCACGCTCCAACAATCTAGTCCCAACCATATCTGTAAGCGAGACCCACGCCCTGCCGAGCCCGAAGACGACTGCCGAGTGCCGTCGCAAAACCGTCGCAGGAAGCACAAAGCCGGAGAGGGAGTCGAAAGGGGAAGGAGGGGAGGAAAAAGAAGGGGAGGAACAAGGAGGGGAGGAACAAGGAGGGGAGGAACAAGGAGGGGAGGAACAAGGAGGGGAGGAACAAGGAGACCTATCGAGGAGGGGAAGGGAGGGGGAGGGAATGCCGACGTGCGCGGACAGATTAAGCTGACCGCTGCAATATATTTATAGCTTCCATCAATGAGGTACATCATAGACAGCACCTCGAGGAACTCTTACAATGACCCGCTCAGTATGGACTACTTATTAACTCATTCAAGTGCATGTTTGGCAAACCACAAGTGACATTCTTAGGACATAACATCTCAGCAGATGGGACCACACCCATCCCATGTTATACTTCACTACAAGAACTATTTAAGGTGAAGCATCTATACCAGTATACATGAATGAAAAACTTCTACGAGCGCTTCATTCCCAAGGCTGCCGAATGGCAGGCTCTCCTTCACGAACTTATAAAGGGTGATGTGAAAGACAAAGCCCTGTTAACATGGACACCTGACATGCGACAGTGCCTTTGAGAAGTGCAGAACTAACCTTGCTGTAGCCACCCTGCTCGCCCATCCAAGTTCGATTGCACCATTAAAATAATGGCAGATGTTTCAGATTTTGCATTGGGAGCAGTCCTCCAACAGTTTGTCCAAGCATCCTGGCAACTGTTAGAACTATTCTCCAAGAAATTCAACCCTGTCAGCAAAAATAGTGTGCCTATGATCGGGAGCTACTAGCGATTTATTTAACTATCCATCAGTTTCGCCATTTGGTTGAAGGCAGACCTTTCTCTGTTTTTACAAGCCCCTAGTTTATGCATTCCACTAAAACCCTGTAAAGTACTCTCCCCGCATATCCATACATTTTGACTTTATTAGCCAGTACACCACAGACATTTGGCAAATCACAGGATCCGAAAATATCGTTCCAGAGTGGATGCTGTCGCTGCTACCCTCGATTACTTAGCCCTTGCTGCATCACAGGCTGATGATGATGAAGTACTACGAAGATTTCTACAACTAGATTCTTGCCTGCATCTGCAGAAGATATGCTTGCCACATTCCCCAACAGTGATCTACTGCGATGTCTTCACACAAACAAAACGACCCTTCAAAAATACCCATTTCGCCAGGATACATACAACATGGTGCACCAGCTGTCTCACTCAGGCATCAATGCTTCTGTATATTTTGTCACCCAAACATTTGTATGGCCCTCTATCAAGTCAAACTGTCGAATATGGACTAGTGCATGTATAGCTGCCAACACTCCAAAATATCTCGCCATGTTTCTTCCCCTGTTGGTTCCTTCATTCCACCATCCTCCTGCTTTGACCATGTCCACATAGAAATTGTGTGACCCTTGCCTAACTTACGAAGTTACCATTAGTGACCATCATCAACTATTTCACTCGGTGGCCAGAGGTAGTTCCAGTGGAGAACATTGTGGCTAACGCCATTGTTAGAGCATTTTATGCCAACAGATTGTACACTTTGAAACTCCACTACAAATCACAACCACTTAAGGGTGCCAGTTCGAGTCCTCTCTTTTCAGGCACCTAAGTAACCTGACGGGATTGACTCGCTTTCGGACCATTGCCTTTCATCCTGCTTCCAACGTCATGGTGGAGCGAATGTACAGACAACTCAAGGCCACCATACATTGCCTTATAACAGATCACTGGGTGGACATCTTACCCACCATACTCTTAGGCACCATAGCAGAATGGATTGAGGATCTCTGTGATTCTGCAGCAAATTTGGTATATGGCCAAACACTATGCCTAACTGGTGAGTTTCTTGTCACCCATCCTGATTCAGGACAACTGGAGGCCCCAGGCCTCATCCAAGAGCTTTGGCAGAAATTTCGTGAGCTCCGACCAGTTGGTGGCACAAGACATGATAAGCAGAGAACATTCGTTTTCAAGGATCTTGCCACATCCACCGAGGTCTTTGTTCGCTACAACAGTTCAATAGGGTGCTTTGCAACCTCCTGTTGTTAGCAAAACACAGGAAAAACTGCGACTCTCCAAATGCATAGTAGGCAGGCAACTGTTTCCTTAGATCGCTTAAAACCTGCGTACACCATCCGAGATATCCTTCCAGAGGACAACGAAATGCCACATCCTGCTGCTGGGACGGCAACTCCGATGAATCATCCGTAGGTCGACATCGTGCCTCCCCAATATACAGCACGTCGATCCGGCCGGCAAGTTCGTTTCCTTAACCGCCTCCAAAACAGTTTCTCGTTTTTTGTGCGCAAGTCACTGCCAATACATATGTTGCACTGCGCTCGCCACGCGGCTATCAGCAGGAGCTGGCCTGTCGGTGTGTGTGTACACCCCTGGAGCTAGAGCGTAGCGCACACTCCAGGAGTTCCGTTAGTGTGGATGCCAATGGGATTATCACCCCTCCTCGTGAGGGTTGCTGGGCCTGCGAGGAGAAAAGAAGTACCAGTCCTGGTCTGTGTTTTATTACGAGCAGGCCGAGTTGCTCGCTGTAGATAAATGTAACTTTGTTAGCACACTCGACGGCGCAAATAAATAGTGTGTAACAGTAAACTTGTTTTTTAATCTAGCATGGCCTACCTGCCCCTCCAGAGTAATCAGTAGCCTTACGGCTACAACAATTAGTTCCTATAGGTACAAATAATAAACATACAAATACAACAACAATTTTTTTTTTTGTGGAATTTCACCCACAACGGTAAAGTGTAAGTATGTTTTTTGTGATTATTATTTATATCTCATAACTTAATTAAGCATAATAATTGACTTTGGGTACAATAATAAACATAAGAAAACTACTAATCACAAGCTTGTATTTTGCGAAATATTTCCTTAAGTTGTGAAAATTAAGTATGTATGTTCTTAAGATTAATAATTATATCTTATTTTTATAAAGCATAATAAGTGTTATTGGATACCAACAATAAACATATAACTATTAACTACAATTTTTATATTTTGCGAAATTTAACATGTAATAAATGAAAAAAAACGATAAGTATATTTGTTTAATAATCATAACACCCAGTTATATTATTAATCATAGTAAAATATATTATCAACAAATAATAAACGTGCGAAAAACTACCATTTACAATTTTACCATTTTACGAAATTCTAGTCATAAGGCATGAAAAATGGGGTGAATATGGTTTTAAGATAAATGATTTAAATTTTGGAATTCAATCAAGTACAATAAAAATTGGGTACTCATAGGTAATACACATTTAACACTACCAAACACTGTTCTACCATTTTGCTTTATTCAAATTCTGAGGTTAGTACAAGGGGTAAGTGAATTTTTAACAAAAAATGGAACACTTCCAATGCAATTTTAACTATAAGTAAATTACTAAAAAAAATTTGCATCAAGAGTTACATATTTATTATTTTTTGGGTTGGTAAATATTCGGCTTTTAATGGGGTGATAACGGGATAGTTTTCCATTAATTTAAAACAATTTGTATCCCCAAAACTAATTAAGTTTTTTGGAACTAAATCGTAAAGATTATAAACTAAAAATGACTTTTTTTTACATAATTACAGAATTCATCCCCTAAGGTGTGTAAAGGGGTAAAGTTAGGAGTAAAGAATAAAGAGGCATATTTACGAAAATACTATCCCTTATGGTTGGATATCAGGAATAAACAAGTATATAGAGTTACGAATTGTGTAGATTTTTGCCTTTTCAGTTTTTCCGATTTTCTTCTTTTAAGGGTGGGAAAATGGGAGTATTTTGTGTTTTAACAAAAAAAATTATAGGTCCATAATTATTAAAACTGGATGTAAGAAACACATTGTTACGAACGTGAGCAAAGCCGCGACACGTGCAGGTGCAGAGCTGGCTGGCTGCCCCACACGGCCACTGATGTAACGTGGCCACCGCAACATGAGACGCGCCGCGCGCGCCTGTAATATTACAAGGATCGTCGCTTTCCCCCTCCTACCCTCCGCCCCCGTGCAGCGCAGATAGCTAGACACCTTACACCTCGCGGCTGGGGAGTCCCACGCGCCACCTGGCAGCTGCCGACGCGCGTCTAGAGATTTCTTGGGTCGGGTCGGCGCGGAATGACGCGACAGGCCCCAGCAGCGCTCTTGAATTCTAGAAGTGGCGTCTGTGCTATATAAGGCGAGGACGCCGGCTTCAGAGTTAAGTTCAGCTGGGAGCTGGGAGTTTTCCCGCGGCGGAGTTTTCGGGCGATAGAGTGACCAAGTCCCTGGACGAAGGTTCCAGGGAGGAGAGTTCAGTTCCAAGCGACAGTGTCGCGGGTGCGGTGGAGTTCCGAGCGAAGTTCTGAGCGATGCGTCGAGTGGAACCTCAGCGCAGGGTAGTGCGACGGCAGTGGTGGAGTACGGCGACTGAGTACCGCGACGGAGGTCCACGAGGGGTGCTGCGGCGAGAGTTGCGCCAGAGGTGCGGCCCAGTGAGGTGTGCTGTGTGTAATAACCGAGTTACTAGGGAAGCAACATTTTTAAGTGTAATTAATTATTAGGCATTTTAGTAGATTATTTGTTAGTGCTGTAAATATTGGCGATAAATAAAACTGTGTAGTGATAAAATCTTTAAAGGGGCTATCCATTACGAACACAGCAGTTACCCATAAACATTTATTACTTCATTCATTTAATTAAATTGTATCATTATCATAAATAACAGAAATAAGAATTTATATAGAGTTATTTCTCCTTCCCCCCCCCCCCCCCACCCGATATTTCACCCTAAAACCAGTGAAACGGGAACACGTTAGTTTTTATAGCAGTAAATCAAATATATAATCAAAATAAGATAAAAATAAAAAACGGAGGAAGAATACGTATAAATTGTGATTTAATATTTGTTTTAATCTATATCAATTTTCTATATTCAACGTAAAATGGGAAAAAGGTAGCAAATTATTTTTATTAAAAAAGTCGTACCATTGAAGCTTAGGTATGTGGTATTATTAACAGACATGCAACTTCTACCAACACTTTCTTACAACATGCTGAAGTTCTACATTTAAAAGGGTGAAATAAAAAAAATAGAGTTAAAACAAATGTTCTTATATATCATTGATAAAATCAAACTTACTCTAAGAATAGGAAATGTTTAATAAACATACATAAACCTACAAACTCTTATTGAACATTTTTCTAAATATCACCTTCAAAGTTGTAAAAGGGTTTAAAATCATTTAAAAATAAAAATATGTATGAAATATATATCATTATTGGCAAAATTAATTTTCCCTCAAAATAAATATAAGTTTACTAATTGTTTTGGAGTTCACAACTAGAATAAAAAGAAAGAAAAGTGTTGAGCCGAATTTTTAGGTCAAGTGTGAAAAATTCAATTTAGCTTCGAATAAAACTGTAGATAAGAATGAAAAACTAAACAAGCCAAAACACAATTTTATAAGTATTTATATGAATCCAATGAATCCCATTGATTGTCTTTATAAGATTTATTTTTTATTATAAGTAAAAATTAAAGGTTTTATGCTTCACTTATTAGAATACAAAACTAAGTTATGTTTTAGTAGTTATTATAACATTTGGTTAAATAAAAAACAAAAATAAATGTTATTACAATAAGCAATTAAAATGTAATAGGAAAATATATAATACTCTTAATTAATGGAATTACCAACTGAAAATTTTAAAATGATATTCTACGAATTTAAACTACGAATAACTGTTATTTATTGGCGTTAAACCGACTACAAAAATTATTTCAAAGTGTCTTTTTTTCCCATTAAGGACTATTAATCTTTCTGAAATGTGTTCCCGGATGATTATATATATAAGTTTATGTCTTAACACGCATACAGCAGTAAAGCACGTGCACCATAAGCTGTGTGTTTCCTGCCATGCAGTCAGTGTAATAGTTTTGTCAAGGCACAAGCGTGAGGCACCGGGCTGCAAGCAGGAAAGCGACCAGCCGCGTGTGCCCAGGGTGCGCTGGCCGGGACGACCGCCAGCATCGTCCTCATGAGCTGGATAGTGCTCGGTGCGGAGAGAGCCGTGGCCGAGGGTTCGCTCACGTACCCGCAGCTGCCGCTGTCCACGCAGGGGTGCGCCGGCCACAACGGGACCGCGCTCGTCTCCTTCGTGGAGAGGTAACTATCCATGCGATCACTCATTCGCGTCACAGGAATTTGGAATCGAACCCGAGCCCAACTTAAAATAACTACCGGCGAAGAGAACGATCCATATTACTTTTGACAGCTTTAGACGTGCAAGTCGAAATAAGGCATCATATAACTCGTTCGGTAATACAACAATACTTGTTTCTTTTTTATTGTAAAGGACGTGAGATTAGTTTTTCTTGTCAGTAAGTGTTCACACACTGTTTACCAGTTTAAACTACAAGTTTTGTTAAAATTAATGTAAAATGAAAGTTTGAAATTTAAAATTATACTTTAAGTGCTACACTTGTATACGCCATCATGGTTTAACAATTTTTTGGGACGTCACACCTCACAACATATATTTATAATTATTTAGCTGCATTAACTACATTTTTAACTGAATGCCTGGGTTGTGATATAAATGGCTAAAAAATATAAAGAATATCCTCCTAAGTCATTCATGTATTAAAATAAATGTAGCGATAGGAATTAGTATATTAGTCAAAATACTTACAGAAGACTTTATTATTAAGTTTCTGAAAGTATCTTGACGTATCGTCTCAGCGTTAATCACGTCAAATATCTAATTTATTATGGCGTTATATGTTATAAAACCAATTTGTCTTATTTCAGTTACTTAAAATTACTAAGTGACTAAAGGTCACTTACATACCAGTTTATTTCCATTATAACCCATTGAATTCCAAAATAACAGGGCATGTTTTAAACTACACACGCGGGTCAGAGTCACTGGCCACATGTTGACCTGGTCCAGACTAACTGTGCGTGTTCCCCGTGAATTGTTGCAGCGCGCAGAGCGGCTCTGCCACCACGGAGGGAGTGTTCTTCCTGTACAGACTGTCGTACATGCTGTACAGCGTGGTGGGCGCATTGGCCGTGCTGGTGGTGGGGCTGGTGGTCAGCTGGGCCACGGGCCTTACCGACCCGCGCGGTGTGGACCCGCGCCTGGTGGTGCCCTTCATGCGGGGGTTCACCGGCCCTGTGGCGCGCCCTCGCGAGGAGGAGCTGCTCTGCCACAGCCTCTCCACCTGCTAGCGCCACCCTCCACTGTGCCCTGGGTCCTGGTGGTGCCCTTCACGCGGGGGTTCACCGGCCCTGTGGCGTGCCCTCACGAGCAGGAGCAGCTCAGCCACAGCCTCTCCACCTGCTAGCGCCACCCTCCTCTGTGCCCTGGGTCCTGAGATGGTCGTGCCTGTTCGTCTGGTTCCAAATGCTTGACGCAGCTCTCATACTTAAACGGGCAGCTTTGATAGGCATATTGCGAAGCTAATTTATTTCTGAAGGAACAATAACATGACTTTAATACAAAAACATAAATACAGAAAAAGAATTTTACCTTATTTATTTATAGTATCTGTGTTATGTGTCATTAAATTGTAATATGATAGGCCTAAATTGTTTTTATTCGTTCAACAATTGGTTCTGCATCAACCTTTTTGGTACCGATTAATGATGTAGAGGTTTTTAAATGATTTTTTTTAATAGTTTAACCTAGCAGCCTTAAAATATAAGTTAAAAATGAAAACTTATTCAAATCTCTTATGTATGTTTTAGTTTCTTCTTTGGATTTTTTTTTAAATATCTGCACCTAACTCACTAGCGAGAGTTATATTATATTGGGAGCAAGTCGGCACCAATATAATTCAAACCCACTGCTTTCGTCGTCGGTGTAAAATTTTTATCAATAATTTTTACAAGTTTTTAGGCCTAATGTGTTTTCTCGGAATTTAAAATTGGATAAAATCCCATTCTGGTTGTTTTTTCGTGTAATTATGATCTCATATTTGTTGTCTGTTCTGAAGGTTTTTCTGTGACATACAGTGTAAAATAGTAATGGTGTGTGCTCATATTTTTTTAAAATTAATTATTTCTTTTGCAAGGAAACTTCAAAGAATGTATGCTATTTACGTTTTCCTTTTGTAATAAATTAAAAGATGTATAAAGATATTAATTTGTAACCTAATGAATAATTTAGACGATATCTTGCAGACTGCTATACATTATTAAAACGCTTCACATTAGATTATTTCAATTATAATTTGATTTTATATTAACCTCCTGAGGATATATTTACTTGGATATTGAGGCACAATTATTATTAAACCAAACGATTGAAATTATTTTTGGAGGTAAGTAGCTGGAGCTGGTACACCATATTGGATTGTGACGTCACGGCCTACTGGGATGACCTTGACCTTGACCATTTAACTTAACGTTTTACCTTCAAAATTTGTCAAAATTTGCCATAATTTGCCCAAAAACCGCAAAAAAATCTTCAAAAATGTGATGATTCTAAAACTAGGATTTCGAAAAACCTCAAAAGACCTTCGCCTTAGAAAGAACACAAAATACTAAAAGCTGCTTAAAAGTCCTAAGACCTGCCCGCTCTAAGCCGCAGAGGTCATGACCTTAAAAACTAGGATGCCATGGCCGCTATTTTGAATTATGACGTCACGGTTTCAATATTCGTTACGGCCGCCATTTTGAAAAACTTAACTTATAATACAATTTTAATGAAATAATTTATAATTTACCAAAAAAAAAATCAAACAGATTTAAATTTAAAAAAAATAATTTAAAACGCACTTACGACATGTAGCTCGGAGGTCTCGGTTCGAACCTGGCGAGGCCAAAAATATAAAAAATTGCGATCGATCCTTCCTCCACGGGAGCCATCTTCAGACTGACCTCCCACCACTTATGTCAAGGTAAATATATCGTCAGCTAGTATGATTTCATGTCCGTCATCTTGAAAATCCATATTTACAATACTAGAAAATCGAGAAAAATGTCATGTTATAAAAAAAAATATTTATTAAAACATAATAAAATACTATTTAAAAAAATGCACTTGCACCTTGAAGTCCTCGGTTCGAACCCGGTAAAAGCAAAAATTAAAAAAATTACACCAGCTAGTATGACGTCACGTCCGCCATCTTGTTGTCGTCTTCTGGAGACCACCATCTTGTTTTCGGCTCCTAGAGTGTGCCACCAACATGTTAGTTTAATTTTTACCCCTAGAGTGCAGCAATCATTTATTGTTACTATGGCACCCGCCATCTTGACATTTGGGTGCCATCTTGTAATTGTGTAATTATTTAGATAGAAATTCGGGAAAAATTCCAAAACTTAGTAAATAAATTTGAAATCAATATACTGATTGATCCGATTAGTTCGTGTACTTGGTTCGATCCCTGGGCGACGCAAAATAAATATAATGTTATGTTAAAGGTAATAATTTCAATAAATCATGTTCAAAACCCTAAAAGAGTCTAAAAATCCTCTACTACAAGCCTCCAGGAAGCCATTATGACCACCATAATGGACATTTGTATTTATTGACCTAGAAATTTTGGAAATTATTCTAAATTCACCAAAAAAAATCAGTCCTTAATTTACATATTAAAACGATGGATTTTTGTCCTCGATTTTATTCTTGACCAGTGACAAGTATAACCAAATATTAAATACATGTTCTAATCTGTTTTACATTTCCTTTCGCGGAGTTTATTAATCATTCACTCTACGAAGAAAATATAGCCAAGCCAATTACCTGTCCGACGAATTAAATACGTTGTCGATAAACCTAACGCGAAAGTCTAGTTTTTCTACACTTAGAATAACTTCTAAAACGTTCATGTACAAAGCCATCCATACATATATACCAAGCGTCTTCGGACCACGAGACCAGCTTATGAACGATGTCAGACATATAGACCAGTCATTTTCGAACCTCATGACCTTCTTCGTCGTCAGCTAATTATATTAAGCTAAACCAACTTAAATTTTTACGCTTACAAGAAGGTCAAAAATCCCTGAATTATTATTTATCAAGACAAAGAGGTTTTGTACTAGTAAACATTCAGAGATACTACAGATTTTAATACGCACATTCAACGAAACGCCACACATTCAACAAAAGAACAATCTGAACATATAGTACACACAGTAAACACAGGGAAAGTTATGTACAGACAGTACACACAGGAAACGGAATGTTCACACAGTACACACAGAACACACAGGAAATGTAATGAACACACAGTACACAATAAATGCCATCCTGTATACGTACCTTGTGACAGAAAAATGAAAATGTTAAAAAAAAAATTGACATTTAAAAAATACTAAGAATTTTTGTTTGCGCTGAACTGCCTTTGATGTCATACTTTTCAGAAAAGATTTTTTATTCTTAAAATGTTCTTTAGAAGCTATTTTTGGAGTATCATTTAATAAAAGCTTGACGCGAGAAAAATAGATGCGAAGAAAAGAGGTTTAATTTTTTACCTAGTCCACGTATAACTTTTACATACCACATTTTTATGGCCAGCCCAGAAAACTGATTAAATGCGACGGTGATTTAAAAAAAAATAGAAACGTAAGTTGTTTGTAAAATTTTATAGTGAAGCATTTAATCATGATAATTTCCAGATGGATATATTTACAAAGAAAAGGTTCCCTTAATTTTTTTTATATATTTAAAATATTTTCATATTACTGCAAACTATAAATAATAATAGTAAATAATATTTTTATATGAATAGATATTTGTCGAAAACAGCATAAAATACGGTTCAATACATAAAATATTCTTAAGTTTTTTAATATTTCAGGATGCGAAAGATTTTAAATTTTCGAGAACACACAAACTCAAATATTTATTGGGAACTAGTAGAATAGGATAGCCGGTCCGGAAACAGGATGCAGGATGTGGTGGTGGTGTCGGTGTCCGCCATCTTGGATTTGTGACGTCACGGCGGCAAAAATTCCTCAAAAGTCCTCAAAAATGACTCAAAATGACTCAAAATTTCCCGTTTTAAGAAAAAAATTCCCGTTTTCGAGGGAAAAATTCCCGTTTCGAGGGAAAATTTCCCGTTTTATTCCTCAAAAATCCCAGCGGCTAGAAATGTCCTGATAGAGGCTTAAGCAACCTTAACTCAAGCCTCAGTTAAGCCTCTATCAGGATGTGACCTTGACCTTTGACCTTGACCCCGACGGCCATCTTGGATCCACCATCTTAGATCCGCCATTGTGTTCTCGAACATTCCGTCGATGTGTTATCCGCCATTTTGAATTATGACGTCACCGTTGCAATTTTCGTTACGCTCGCCATCTTTAACTTTTTTATTATCCGATTTTAATGAAAATTTTTTTTAAAAATTATAAAAAAATTCACTTAATAAAATTTTAATCAAAAAAATCGAAAAAACATATATTTACGACACGGAGCTCGGAGTCCTCGGTTCGAACCCGGTGAGGCCAAAAAAAAATAAAAATGGTGACCGATCCTTCCCCTGTGGCGGGGGTGCTGGCAGACTGACCCCCACCACTTATGTCAATGCACATATACTATCAGGTAGTATGACCTCATGTCCGCCATCTTGAAATTTAAACGCCATCTTGAAAATCTTTATTTCTTATCCGATTTTAATGAAAAAAATTCCAAAATTCATCAAAAAATTAACGTATTTAAATTCTGTTTGATTATATCGATGTACGTCCTTGGTTCGATTCCCGACGAGAGTAAACAGTCGATCCTTCCTCCATGAAAGCTACCTAGACTGATCTATCACCACCAATACCAAGGTATATATCGTCAACTGGTATGACATCATGTCCGCCATCTTGTCTTCATCCACTGGAGACCACCATCTTGTTTTCGTCTGCTAGAGTGTGCCGATATCATGTAGTATGATTATCTGGTCACCACACCTTTGACCTTGACCTTGAACTTTGACCTTGACCTTGAAATTGACCTCAAACTTGAACTTTGACCTTGACCTTGAAATTTGACCTTAAACTTGACCTTGACCTTGACCTTGAAATTTGACCTTGACCTTGAATTTTGACCTTGAACTTGAACTTTGACCTTGACCTTTAACTTTGACCTTGACCTTGAAATTTGACCTTGACCTTGAATTTTGACCTTCACCTTGAAATTTGACCTTGACCTTGAATTTTGACCTTGAAATTTGACCTTGACCTTGAATTTTGACCTTGAAATTTGACCTTGACCTTGAAATTTGACCTTGACCTTGAAATTTGACCTTGACCTAGAAATTTGACCTTGACCTTGAAATTTGACCTTGACCTTGAAATTTGACTTTGACCTTGAAATTTTACTTTGTCCTTGAAATTTGACTTTGTCCTTGATGTCCATCATGGATCCGTCATTTTATGTTCAGTACATGCTACCAGGAGCGACCACCTGCTGGAGTACACCATCTTGTGCGTGTACTCGTATTACCATCATGCTAGTTTTATTCTAACATGCTACAGTGCAGTAATCATTTATTACTAAGGTACCCACCATCTTAAATTTGACCGCCATCTTGAAATCATGTAATTATTTAGCTAGAAATGCGGGAAAAATTCCAATAGTCTCCGAAAAAATCATTTATTAATTTACAAATCGAATCGATGGATCTCTGTCCATGGTTAGATTCTTGACCAGAGACAGTTGTAACTAATTATTAAATAAATGTTAGGTTCTGTTTTCCATTACCTTTCGCGGAGTTTATTAATCATTCACTCTACGAAAATCAACTCAAGTCAATATACCGGACCAACGAATTAAATCAGTGCCGATTAGCCTATTATGAAAGTCTAATTTTTCAATAATCTGAATAACATATAAGCCGTTCATGTACAAAGCCACACATATAGATCAATTGCCTTCAGTCCATGAGACCGAGTCATGTCATTATCAGACGTATAGGCTAGTCATTTCAGGACCACATGACCTTCGTAATCCATCGTGACATTTTTATACATTCTAAAGGACCAAGTAACCTTGTAAAATATTTTAGTAACACCAAGAGGTGATAAAATAGTAAATATTCAATCACTACATTTTGTACTACGCGCAGTCAACAAAAAAGGAAGCACTAACAACGAAAAGACAGCACCACCAACGAAAAGACAGCACATTTGGAAGCACCGACAACGAAAAGGCAGCACATTTGGAAGCACCGACAACGAAAAAGCAGCACATTTGGAAGCACCGACAACAAAAAGGCAGCACATTTGGAAGCACCGACAACGAAAAGGCAGCACATTTGGAAGCACCGACAACGAAAAGGCAGCACATTTGGAAGCACCGACAACGAAAAGGCAGCACATTTGGAAGCACCGACAACGAAAAGGCAGCACATTTGGAAGCACCGGCAACGAAAAGGCAGCACATTTGGAAGCACCGGCAACGAAAAGGCAGCACATTTGGAAGCACCGACAACGAAAAGGCAGCACATTTGGAAGCACCGACAACGAAAAGGCAGCACATTTGGAAGCACCGACAACGAAAAGGCAGCACATTTGGAAGCACCGACAACGAAAAGGCAGCACATTTGGAAGCACCGACAACGAAAAGGCAGCACATTTGGAAGCACCGACAACGAAAAGGCAGCACATTTGGAAGCACCGACAACGAAAAGGCAGCACATTTGGAAGCACCGACAACGAAAAGGCAGCACATTTGGAAGCACCGACAACGAAAAGGCAGCACATTTGGAAGCACCGACAACGAAAAGGCAGCACATTTGGAAGCACCGACAACTAAAAGGCAGCACATTTGGAAGCACCGACAACGAAAAGGCAGCACATTTGGAAGCACCGACTACGAAAAGGCAGCACATTTGGAAGCACCGTCATCAAAAAGGCAGCACATTTGGAAGCACCGACAACAAAAAGGCAGCACATTTGGAAGCACCGACAACGTAAAGGCAGCACATTTGGAAGCACCAACAACGAAAAGGCAGCACATTTGGAAGCACCGACAACGAAAAGGCAGCACATTGGAAGCACCGACAACGAAAAGGCAGCACATTTGGAAGCACCGACAACGAAAAGGCAGCACATTTGGAAGCACCGACAACGAAAAGGCAGCACATTTGGAAGCACCGGCAATGAAAAGGCAGCACATTTGGAAGCACCGACAACGAAAAGGCAGCACATTTGGAAGCACCGACAACGAAAAGGCAGCACATTTGAAAGCACCGACTACGAAAAGGCAGCACATTGGAAGCACCGTCATCGAAAAGGCAGCACATTTGGAAGCACCGACAACGAAAAGGCAGCACATTTGGAAGCACCGACAACGTAAAGGCAGCACATTTGGAAGCACCGACAACGAAAAGCAGCAGATTTGGAAGCACCGACAACGAAAAAGCAGCACATATGGAAGCACCGACAACGAAAAGGCAGCACATTTGGAAGCACCGACAACAAAAAGGCAGCACATTTGGAAGCGCCGACAACGAAAAGGCAGCACATTTGCAAGCACCGACAACGAAAAGGCAGCACATTTGGAAGCACCGACAATGAAAAGGCAGCACATTTGGAAGCACCGACAACGAAAAGACAACACATTTGGAAGCACAGACTACGAAAAGGCAGCACATTTGGAAGCACCGTCATCGAAAAGGCAGCACATTTGGAAGCACCGACAACGAAAAGGCAGCACATTTGGAAGCACTGACAACGTAAAGGCAGCACATTTGGAAGCACCGACAACGAAAAGGCAGCACATTTGGAAGCACCGACAACGAAAAGGCAGCACATTTGGAAGCACCAACAACGAAAAGACAGCACATTTCGAAGCACCGACAACAAAAAGGCAGCACATTTGGAAGCGCCGACAACGAAAAGGCAGCACATTTGGAAGCACCGACAACGAAAAGGCAGCACATTTGGAAGCTCCATCAACTAAAAAAGGCAAAAAGGAAGCACAAGTTACGAGATCTAAGTCTTAGTAAGAAATCATAATACAAGAAATAAAAACATTACATTCTTATAATTTAAATTATTTATTTTATTGCTTTACATTATACAAATGCAAGTAAAACAAGTCAATATTGTATGTAGCCAGCATTCCTCAGTTCCTTGAGTATGAAGGATATTTCTTTGATGCACGAATAGTTTCCTGCACAAAGCGAACCATGTAGAAGTCTTAGCCGATCAACCAATATGTTTGGATCTTTCCATGATGTGTAATCATTCTCATCTACCACCATCTTCCTTGCACCTATATAATAAATATTATGATCTCTGGTGTCTTCCGTTTTACCACCAACCTCAGGGTAACTTTCATGTTTGAGACGGTGATCATCACAAGCTTGATCAGATTTATTTAATATATCACGTCGTTTCCATCGTTTCGGTCTCAGGACACCGCCACATTCTTCGATCTTGGCAGCTTTAGGTGCTTCATCATAGTCTATGTCTTTGTCAACAGCCTCAGAGTCACTGTAACAATCACCGTAGAAGGAATCGTCTTCACCCAATTTACCGTAATAATTCGTTGTTGATGATGTTGAAGTGTCTTCATCGTCTTCGTGCTTCCTTTTTAGGAGTCCATCATTTTTACAAAGTAGGAAAGATCTACTTGAATTCAGTTGGAATATATTCTCACTTTTCACGTTAAGGATTCTTCCATTGTCTTCATTCTTCCGTAAATCTTCAACCTTCTTCAATTTAAGTTCTTTGTCGAGATCGGAAAAGCCAAGAAAATTATTGTCGTAATGCAGATCACTCTTCCTTAGGCTAGTAGATTCATCGTTGTCCTCTAGCTTGTACGCAGGCTTGGCGCTACAAGTTCTGCCATGTCTTTTTAGGCTCTCTCTCCGCGTAAACGACTTGCTACATCGAACACAACTTATCATATTGCGCAGTGGATTTTTAACACAGTCATTCTTCTCGTGTTGTCTTTTATTCTTTCTCAAGATAAACTCTTTACTGCAAAACTTACAACTATGTTCTTTCTATACAGCGTCAGATTCCAAATCTGAATTCATATTAGTTACTGAGACTAATGCCAGATACCAATTGAGTGTTTTAAATTAGATTCAATACTTAAATAGAATTTTTTTCATATTTCATCAGCGAGAATTAATATATCTCATGCAAAAGTACTTTATGCATGTAGTTCTGCTTTTCAACAACAGATGTCGCCACATGTTGCTTGCAGGTAAATAATATTTAGTTATTTTATGCGGGATGCGGGATGCTCACTAACGATCGCAAAAGAAGGATGGCTTCGTTAGACTCCAAGGAAAAGGAAGTTCGTCTTGCATGTTGGTGCTCCACAGATGTCTCATGGCGTAATATTAATTTGACTGAGTAATGATATTTGTTAATTCCACCTGATAAAAATATTGCAAGTTTTGATTTAGTAGCATAAATCATCGAATTAAATGTAACTCCAAATAAAATGACATGTCTCATTAGAACAAAAAAAAATCCATGCAGAGAGCGGTTTCTCAGAATAGTCAGAAAAACTTGAAGAAACCACAGGAATGATTGCAAGAACACAGGAAAAACCATCAAAATATTGTTAAAAAATAATCGGAAGCACACGGAGAAAACCGTCATAATATTAACCAGATTAATCGGAAGCACACAGAGAAAACCACCACATGTTTTCTTTGATATCATAAAATTACAAGAAAAAATATTTAAAAATAAAAATAAATTAATAAAAAATAAAAAAAATAAAAAAAAATGCATAAACAGTTTCTGCTAGCTTGTAAACTTATCATTGTTGAGCAAAGATAGAGTTCTTGTACAAGCCAGAAATTTATGCATTTTTTTTTTTTTTTTTTAATTTTTATTAATTTATTTTTATTTTTTAATATTTTTTCTTGTAATTTTATGATATCAAAGAAAACATGTGGTGGTTTTCTCTGTGTGCTTCCGATTAATCTGGTTAATATTATGATGGTTTTCTCCGTGTGCTTCCGATTATTCTTGACAATATTTTGATGGTTTTTCCCGTGTTCTTGCAATCATTCCTGTGGTTTCTTCAAGTGTTTCTGACTATTCTGAGAAACCGCTCTCTGCATGGATTTTTTTTGTTCTAATGAGACATGTCATTTTATTTGGAGTTACATTTAATTCGATAATTTATGCTACTAAATCAAAACTTGCAATATTTTTATCAGGTGGAATTAACAAATATCATTACTCAGTCAAATTAATATTACGCCATGAGACATCTGTGGAGCACCAACATGCAAGACGAACTTCCTTTTCCTTGGAGTCTAACGAAGCCATCCTTCTTTTGCGATCGTTAGTGAGCATCCCGCATCCCGCATAAAATAACTAAATATTATTTACCTGCAAGCAACATGTGGCGACATCTGTTGTTGAAAAGCAGAACTACATGCATAAAGTACTTTTGCATGAGATATATTAATTCTCGCTGATGAAATATGAAAAAATTTCTATTTAAGTATTGAATCTAATTTAAAACACTCAATTGTTATCTGGCATTAGTCTCAGTAACTAATATGAATTCCGATTTGGGATCTGACGCTGTATCGAAAGAACATAGATGTAAGTTTTGCAGTAAAGAGTTTATCTTGAGAAAGAATAAAAGACAACACGAGAAGAATGACTGTGTTAAAAATCCACTGCGCAATATGATAAGTTGTGTTCGATGTAGCAAGTCGTTTACGCGGAGAGAGAGCCTAAAAAGACATGGCAGAACTTGTAGCGCCAAGCCTGCGTACAAGCTAGAGGACAACGATGAATCTACTAGCCTAAGGAAGAGTGATCTGCATTACGACAATAATTTTCTTGGCTCTTCCGATCTCGACAAAGAACTTAAAATGAAGAAGGTTGATGATTTACGGAAGAATGAACACAATGGAAGAATCCTTAACGTGAAAAGTGAGAATATATTCCAGCCGAATTTAAGTAGATCTTTCCTACTTTGTAAAAATGATGGACTCCTAAAAAGGAAGCACGAAGACGATGAAGACACTTCAACATCATCAACATCGAATTATTACGGTAAATTGGGTGAAGACGATTCCTTCTACGGTGATTGTTACAGTGACTCTGAGGCTGTTGACAAAGACATAGACTATGATGAAGCACCTAAAGCTGCCAAGATCGAAGAATGTGGCGGTGTCCTGAGACCGAAACGATGGAAACGACGTGATATATTAAATAAATCTGATCAAGCTTGTGATGATCACCGTCTCAAACATGAAAGTTACCCTGAGGTTGGTGGTAAAACGGAAGACACCAGAGATCATAATATTTATTATAAAGGTGCAAGGAAGATGGTGGTAGATGAGAATGATTACACATCATGGAAAGATCCAAACATATTGGTTGATCGGCTAAGACTTCTACATGGTTCGCTTTGTGCAGGAAACTATTCGTGCATCAAAGAAATATCCTTCATACTCAAGGAACTGAGGAATGCTGGCTACATACAATATTGACTTGTTTTACTTGCATTTGTATAATGTAAAGCAATAAAATAAATAATTTAAATTATAAGAATGTAATGTTTTTATTTCTTGTATTATGATATCTTACTAAGACTTAGATCTCGTAACTTGTGCTTCCTTTTTGCCTTTTTTAGTTGATGGAGCTTCCAAATGTGCTGCCTTTTCGTTGTCGGTGCTTCCAAATGTGCTGCCTTTTCGTTGTCGGCGCTTACAAATGTGCTGCCTTTTTGTTGTCGGTGCTTCGAAATGTGCTGTCTTTTCGTTGTCGGTGCTTCCAAATGTGCTGCCTTTTCGTTGTCGGTGCTTCCAAATGTGCTGCCTTTTCGTTGTCGGTGCTTCCAAATGTGCTGCCTTTACGTTGTCGGTGCTTCCAAATGTGCTGCCTTTTCGTTGTCGGTGCTTCCATATGTGTTGTCTTTTCGTTGTCGGTGCTTCCAAATGTGCCTCCTTTTCGTTGTCGGTGCTTCCAAATGTGCTGCCTTTTCGTTGTCGGTGCTTCCAAATGTGCTGCCTTTTCGTTGTCGGCGCTTCCAAATGTGCTGCCTTTTTGTTGTCGGTGCTTCCAAATGTGCTGCCTTTTCGTTGTCGGTGCTTCCAAATGTGCTGCCTTTTCGTTGTCGGTGCTTCCAAATGTGCTGCCTTTTCGTTGTCGGTGCTTCCAAATGTGCTGCCTTTACGTTGTCGGTGCTTCCAAATGTGCTGCCTTTTCGTTGTCGGTGCTTCCAAATGTGCTGCCTTTTCGATGACGGTGCTTCCAATGTGCTGCCTTTTTCTAGTCGGTGCTTCCAAATGTGCTGCCTTTTCGTTGTCGGTGCTTCCAAATGTGCTGCCTTTTCGTTGTCGGTGCTTCCAAATGTGCTGCCTTTACGTTGTCGGTGCTTCCAAATGTGCTGCCTTTTCGTTGTCGGTGCTTCCAAATGTGCTGCCTTTTCGTTGTCGGTGCTTCCAAATGTGCTGTCTTTTCGTTGTCGGTGCTTCCAAATGTGCTGCCTTTTCGTTGTCGGTGCTTCCAAATGTGCTGCCTTTCCGTTGTCGGTGCTTTCAAATGTGCTGCCTTTTCGTTGTCGGTTCTTCCAAATGTGCTGCCTTTTCGTTGTCGGTGCTTCCAAATGTGCTGCCTTTTCTTTGCCGGTGCTTCCAAATGTGCTATCTTTTCGTTGCCGGTGCTTCCAAATGTGCTGCCTTTTCGTTGTCGGTGCTTCCAAATGTGCTGCCTTTTCGTTGTCGGTGCTTCCAAATGTGCTGCCTTTTCGTTGTCGGTGCTTCCAAATGTGCTGCCTTTTTGTTGTCGGTGCTTCCAAATGTGCTGCCTTTTCGTTGTCGGTGCTTCCAAATGTGCTGCCTTTTCGTTGTCGGTGCTTCCAAATGTGCTGCCTTTTCGTTGTCGGTGCTTCCAAATGTGCTGCCTTTTCGTTGTCGGTGCTTACAAATGTGCTGCCTTTTCGTTGTTGGTGCTTCATTTTTTGTTGACTGTGCGTAGTACAAAATGTAGTGATTGAATATTTACTAGTTTATCACCTCTTGGTGTTACTTAAATATTTTACAAGGTTACTTGGTCCTTTAAATGTATAAAAATGCCACGATGGATTACGAAGGTCATGTGGTCCTGAAATTACTAGCCTATACGTCTGATAATGACATGACTCGGTCTCATGGACTGAAGGCAATTGATCTATATGTGTGGCTTTGTACATGAACGGCTTATATGTTATTCAGATTATTGAAAAATTAGACTTTCATAATAGGCTAATCGGCACTGATTTAATTCGTTGGTCCGGTATATTGACATGAGTTGATTTTCGTAGAGTGAATGATTAATAAACTCCGCGAAAGGTAATGGAAAACAGAACCTAACATTTATTTAATAATTAGTTACAACTGTCTCTGGTCAAGAACCTAACCGTGGACAGGGATCCATCGATTCGATTTGTAAATTAATAAATGATTTTTTCGGAGACTATTGGAATTTTTCCCGCATTTCTAGCTAAATAATTACATGATTTCAAGATGGCGGTCAAATTTTAAGATGGTTGGTACCTCTGTAATAAATGATTACTGCACTGTAGCATGTTAGAATAAAACTAGCATGATGGTAATACGAGTACACGCACAAGATGGTGTACTCCAGCAGGTGGTTGCTCCTGGTAGCATGTACTGAACATAAAATGACGGATCCGTGATGGACATCAAGGACAAAGTCAAATTTCAAGGACAAAGTAAAATTTCAAGGTCAAAGTCAAATTTCAAGGTCAAGGTCAAATTTCAAGGTCAAGGTCAAATTTCTAGGTCAAGGTCAAATTTAAAGGTCAAGGTCAAATTTCAAGGTCAAAGTTCAAGGTCAATGTCAAAATTCATGGTCAAGGTCAAATTTCAAGGTCAAGGTCAAAATTTAAGGTCAAGGTCAAAGTTCAAGGTCAAAGTTCAAGGTCAAGTTCAAAATTCAAGGTCAAGGTCAAATTTTAAGGTCAAGGTCAAATTTAAAGGTCAAGGTCAAAGTTCAAGTTCAAGGTCAAATTTGAAGGTCAAGGTCAAAGTTCAAATTTCAAGGTCAAGGTCAAAGTTCAAGTTTGAGGTCAATTTCAAGGTCAAGGTCAAAGTTCAAGGTCAAGGTCAAATGTGTGGTGACCAGATAATCATACTACATGATATCGGCACACTCTAGCAGACGAAAACAAGATGGTGGTCTCCAGTGGATGAAGACAAGATGGCGGACATGATGTCATACCAGTTGACGATATATACCTTGGTATTGGTGGTGATAGATCAGTCTAGGTAGCTTTCATTGAGGAAGGATCGACTGTTTACTCTCGTCGGGAATCGAACCAAGGACGTACATCGATATAATCAAACAGAATTTAAATACGTTAATTTTTTGATGAATTTTGGAATTTTTTTCATTAAAATCGGATAATAAATAAAGATTTTCAAGATGGCGTCCAAATTTCAAGATGGCGGACATGACGTCATACTACCTGATAGTATATGTGCATTGACATAAGTGGTGGGGGTCAGTCTGCCAGCACCCCCGCCACAGGGGAAGGATCGGTCACCATTTTTTTTTTTGCCCTCACCGGGTTCGAACCGAGGACTCCGAGCTCCGTGTCGTAAATATATGTTTTTTCGATATTTTTGATTAAAATTTTATTAAGTGAATTTTTTTATAATTTTTAAAAAAATTTTCATTAAAATCGGATAATAAAAAAGTTAAAGATGGCGAGTAAACGAAAATTGCAACGGTGACGTCATAATTCAAAATGGCATATAACACATCGACGGAATGTTCGAGAACACAATGGCGGATCTAAGATGGTGGATCCAAGATGGCCGTCGGGGTCAAGGTCAAAGGTCAAGGTCACATCCTGATAGAGGCTTAACTGAGGCTTGAGTTAAGGATGCTTAAGCCTCTATCAGGACATTTCTAGCCACTGGGATTTTTGAGGAATAAAACGGGAAATTGTCCCTCGAAACGGGAATTTTTCCCTCGAAAACGGGAATTTTTTTCTTAAAACGGGAAATTTTGAGTCATTTTGAGTCATTTTTGAGGACTTTTGAGGAATTTTTGCCGCCGTGACGTCACAAATCCAAGATGGCGGACACCGACACCACCACCACATCCTGCATCCTGTTTCCGGACCGGCTATCCTATTCTACTGGAACTAGATGCCAATTTTTTTTTTTTTTTAAACAAGCTTACTTTTGTACACTTCAAACTTAATTTTTAGATTTCCATTTCGCGAAACCACCTAGCAGTTATTTTCTGTTATCATATTTATTTTAAATCATTGTAACATGAATTAGTTGCTTTATATTGAAGTGTGTTCAAATGTAAAATGTTTAGCTTGTAGTATTACAAAAAAATAATAAAAAATCCTTAGGAAATAGATTCTAAACACGTTTTTGAAAAGCACACAATCTATTTCAGTGTAGGTGCATTCAAATGTATACACTTTCAAATACTTTGGTATCGTCGTAGTCGTACTAATAGCTGAATCAAGAACACCTTATAAAACATTATCTCCTACATACAGTAAGAAGAAAACGTACAAGATAAATTAAAGAGTTAACATATATGTTTACACATTTTTGCTAATGAAAAACACCTCTGTTTATAATGTAATTCAATAATAAAATATATGCAATTTAAAAAACACAAATAATATTAATTAAAATTATTACCAAAATATTTGTTTGGAATTCTCATAGCAGCATATGAAAAAATACACACAATTATTGCAATAATTCAATCACTTCTAAAAAAATGCTCTGATTAATGATAAAAACCCTTATAACTTTAAGATAAAGCAAATGCTTGTAATGATTATTCTTAAACTTTGTAAGAAACTAGGCATAATGTAGCATATATTTTTGGTAGCAAAGCCTAGGTGAACTTATTTATACAATAAACTAATGCTTTCTTTAATTAACTTTACTTGCCATTCATTTCTTTTCTTGTGCTTCAAAATATATTTTGGGTCCATACATTTTATTTTCCTTTTTATGCGGCTATCTATTTTTTCAGGCGTCATACATACTAAGTAGAATCTAGTCAGCTGAGGTAACATCTAGTCCAGCCAAAATGGTTAATCTTTAAAAATCCTTGGAACAAAAAGGTTATTGCTGCTGTAGGCCACGAAATCGCAACACTGCTTGTTTGAAATTTAGTGGTACCTGAATTTGGTAATAAAACCCATGATTTTTTTCAGATGCAAAATACCATCTTTTTCTTCTAAACACTTCAAGCGCTTTCTTTATGTACATGTACAAAAAAATTTTTTTCACCAACAGAAGGAAAACACTTTACCTCTACAATGTCTTTACTGCCTACTACAGCGTCCGTAAAAGCACCAAGATAAGGCACTGTCACTGAAATAAATATGCCACACTTTTCTGTTGTCACACTACTGATCTCTTCATATTTGATCAGTGGTGTTTTTTCGTGTAGCCTTCCAAATTGAACATTGTGCCACACTCAATAAGGGAGACAAATGTGAAAAAATGACTTTAAAAATGTGTTTGAAATATTAGTATACAATATAAGGCTGTCTTTTATATGTTACTTTTGAGAAAAAAAATTATTACGTTTTGAAAATTTAAGTGATGGAGTTTTTTGGACACGCATTGAAAAAAACACTTGGTAATATGGCCTGACACTAAGAAAGTATTCACAACACGAACTTGAAACTAAAGTATTTGTATACTTCTAAATAAAGTCTGTTATATTATTAATAATTTTATTTACGATATGTATGAATGAAAAAAAAAATAATTTTAAAATTACTCATATACATTTACTGCTTAAAAGATATTTAAAAGACGATCTATAAATGCTTGCTTGTAACTTTCGGCTATAAAAATAATTTTGAAATGATTGGTATTTACCTACAACTAACCAGAGTTTGAGGTAAAATTGTCAACAAAATAAGAGCTACAATTACAGATTGTAGTACATCAATAATATAAATTGTATCAACACGTTTTCGAAATAATCTAATGATCTGCTTCGTTTTCGATTGGATTGGACAATAAGATACTTATGACACAGATTATATGGTTGAAGACTAGTACATACACCCACATTAAGCATGGGCGTAGCTAAAACAGTGTTAGAAAAGCTGGATAAACACTTTTAAGTACATGACTCATAAAAAAAAACTGAAAAGGAGAGAGGAAGACAGATGTTTATGAAGTCCGACATCCACATGTCTCGCGAATTTCCTTGACAGGTCTCAGAAAAGTTCGTGGCTTCGAGATTCAACACGCACAAGGATTGCTAAATACATTTAGATATTTATTTAATTTAAAACACTTCAATATATTTTAAAAATTTCAGAAAATGTTTTGCAAGTACAAACAGGAAAGTAGCGTCACACACAATATACAGAATGTAGTGAAAGAAAAATTTGAAATTCGTTAATCGAATGTTAGAAACCAAGAAACAGAAAGAAAATTTCCCGCGATGTGTAATACCATTTATAGTCATATTGTTAGCAGAAACCAAATCATGTTGTTTCGGCTGACGTTTACGTTATATAACTGCATTACAAGGGTTTATAAGCTGCAATTTTTATGGGAGGGACTTACTTATTAACTTAAACATATGTCTACAAGAAAACGTAATCATGCCGGTATTCGAATCTGCTACCTCTTGCGCTATAAGCTGGCGTTCTACCGATTACACAATGATAGCCAGCTTCAAAACGGTACTAAAATTGCATTTATCAAATATGAAACACAACATACATAACTACGATAAACAATGAAGTAAAACGAACTGAAAATTTGTTAAATTTGTATGAGGAAATAAGCTCTCAGCTCTAAGTTTGAAGCAACACAGAGAAATACTCAAATTGCAAAAATATGCGTTTAATTTTACATTTTTAAATTCATTTCGCATTGGGGAAGACATAAACTTTAACATAGCATTTCAAATTCTTACTTCGACAAAACTGAAGATCATAAAAAAATTATGTATTACATCAAATATGAAACTGCATTGTTTCACGTAAAATTTCGATTAAACTCAGCTTATTAATATATTTTTGCTTACCCCTCTTCTTCATTGTCCACATTGCTTACTTTTCTTTTTTTCCTCCATATCTCGTCCGCTGCTTTCGCGTGTTTTTTTCGTTTCCGTGGACGAGAATCCCGAGGTTTTCCCGGAATTTGTTTACCCATTAATACTTTGATATTTAAAACAACTCTAAGAGCAAATTAGAAACATAAAATAAAAATTGCATTTATTTCCATAAACTTCACTTCACCATACTTCTTCCTACTGAACATTGACAAGTGTTTATTTTGTGTGACTAATCTTCAAGGTCAGTCAGCGAGGGGGGTGGGGAAAGAATTTCGCGCGGCCTTACAGCAGGGGTTGCCAGTGTGTGCGTACAACACAGGCACAACTATTGTACAGTCCAAGAGAAGAGTGTTTTAGACAACTGACATATAACAAAAACAATGTTTCAAAATTTTATATTTTTTGGATGTTGCAAAAAACTTAAAAAAAATCAAAACTGATTTTA
This sequence comes from Bacillus rossius redtenbacheri, assembly GCF_032445375.1. Classification (NCBI taxonomy): domain Eukaryota; kingdom Metazoa; phylum Arthropoda; class Insecta; order Phasmatodea; family Bacillidae; genus Bacillus; species Bacillus rossius. Next base: position 14,345,901 of record NC_086335.1, read on the forward strand.
TTTTACAGATTATGTTTCAAAATAGCATTTAACAAAATATGAAATTTTTCCATTGAGATATTAATGGTGGTTTTTATTAAAATAATAATGTCTAATTCAAGCGACACTAACGATTGCAGCACACATTCGGCAATTGATTCATCGCTTTCGTAATAAGTTATTTCATTGGGCATTTTGTACAGATCACATGAAACACAATTCATTAGGAAACAAATGGATAGTTAACAAAAAATAGGTACACAAAAGCCCTGATTTATCAATTTTGAAGTGAAATATTTAGAAAATTATGCTTTTTAATCAAAAATCAACTGCAATTTTAAAGTGTTCATACATTAGTACAAGTAATATAATAAAAAAAACAATGAACAAATTCAGATTGTTAGTATACATAGATAATGTGATACTGTGTTAAAAAAATATAGAAATGAAACAACAAAATATAATAAAAGGTAAAAATATAAAAAAAAAATCATATCCACCCGTGCGAAGCCGGGACGGGCGGCTAGTTACTTATTAAATTCGTATTATCTATTGATTGGAATAGCCGATTTGAACAAATCAAAATGTAATATACATGAATTGAATCAGTCTTGAAAACAATATGATTATATGGATAAGGATTTAAACAGAAGTATGGTCTAATTTTGGTCGGTATTTCTATCAACTTTTAAAATGTAAAAAGTGGTTATTGTGACATAGCGATAATAGTTGGACATATAGTATCGCGAAGTTTTTTGTAGATATTGATATGTTCTTTAATAGTGTATAACATACTTTTGTTCTATCATCAATAGTTTCCGCAACGCATGCGACGTAAGATGTTTTATGGCAATTTTTTTACACCTTGGGTTACGTTACTAAAGTTTTTAGTAAGGATTCCTTAACTTTTCTAGCCATAAATATAGCCTTTGTTACTCAGGGTGAATGTAGCTTTCTAATGGTGAAACAATTTTGAAATCAGCACAGTAGGTTTTGAGTTTATTCATTACAAACATACACACAAAAATACAAATCTTTCCTCTTTATAATATTAGTGTAGATTGCTCTAAATTCAATTATTTATAAAATATTGGCCATTTTTTTTAATTATTTGGTTTATATTTAGTTATTTTATTTTTATTGAAATAAGTTAATTTTGTAATTTGTAAATATATTACCTTTTATTTCAGTTATTAAATTCAAATAGGTTATTTATTTGTAAATAATTTTAAAAAAATTATTGTAATTTGTTTTATATAAATTGATTATGTTCATAGAATTGAAGCTATCTTAAAAACTAATGACATTCATTTTGATAAATTTTTAATTTTGTCAAAATCAAAATATATTCAGACAACTATCAGGATAAATATTTTCAAAAAAATCTGATCAGATTGATTTAATTAAATCAAGTAGGCCTGATTTAAGTGAGCTTAATTAAATGAGATTATTATTAATCTATAGTTGTTCTTATAACTTTCTTTGGTTTGGTGATTTTTTATTTGAGTAGAATGTTAGTTAATGTGTAGTTGATGATAATTAAGTTAATTGTTACTCAATTCAGAGGTGATTTTATTGATATTTAAAGTGAGTGAAATCAAACTTAGTAAACTAAATCAAAAATAAGTTTTTCTTAATATTCTTGAAGTTTTGGTGAGTTTTTATGTAATTGGTTTTTCCGTTTAAACGTATATAATTCTAATATACTCTACTATATTTCCCATGTAATTTATCACCATTATTTTAAATAACTCAACTTATGAAGTAATAACTGAAATATTAATTACATCTCAATTTAATAGTAATAACAAGATTCTTAGTTAAATTTAAAAACACCCGTTCATTATTTTCTAAAGTTTACTAAACATATATTTTTTAAAATTTTATTTGTTAAGTTACTGATAATCAATACATTTAATGATATTTTATTTATGGTTATAATGATAATTTAATTTTTGTTACTATTTTTTCTTTAAATTAAAGTTTATTTAATACTTACCCACTTTAATTTCCAATCCATTTCAATTAATACTGATCCACAGCGATGCATGGACGGGTTTAGCTAGTTTATATCATACTAGCTGCAATAACCGGCGTTGCCCGTGCAGAACACAGGGTGAAGGGGACCTTTTTCGAAATCAGATGTAGTTAGTAATAGTCTTTTTAATTTGAATATCAAGTGTGAAAATTAATTTATATGACTTACAGATCCCGACAGACGTTGTTCTGCTAGTTTATAGTTATTTACCTGGTCTGGATTTAATTAAGACTTTATAAAGCAATATAGAAAAAAGTTGAAAAATAAGTGATTAGCTTACTATTATTGAAAAGATTCCATTATCTAGCTAATGCTTGGCCTGCATTGCAATGCCTCATTCAGTTTTGTTTTGTGATATGTTTGAAGTAGTACCACATATACAAATCATCTATCCATTTCTCTATAAATATTTATCTCTATCTACATCTATATACATCTATGTATCTCTCTATCACTTTTTATCTCTTTATATCTACATATATACTTTCCACTATCTCTATATCTTCTATATATACGTCTCTATATAGATCTATACACCTAAAGGTATATCTTTTTATCTAACCCATTTCATTCTCTATACCTCCCTGTATCTCTACTTATATCTCCGTCTCTATCTCACTCTATATATATATATATCACTCTATCTCTGTCTCTCTTTTATATTTAAATAAATTGTGTCATGCGTGCGCACTTATACAACAAAAACAGACGAAGTTACACTATATAAAATGAAATGAACACTTTTTTTTTACACGATTGTTATCCAACTATTGAAAAAAAGCTATACCGTCTCAGTAACCTTCATGGGCATGCCCATAAAAAATAACCAAAATTTCATCGCAATCGGATGAATGGTATAGGAACGCATACGGCACAAACGAAAATTAAAGACATGACAAACGCATCAAAAGATGGTGCGTTTAAAATTCAAGGCAACTCTATCAATTGACGAATTTAAGAAGAAAACGGTTATTAGTGCCTTTATTTTGCTAGCCGCTGCGAGCTCCACTAAGCGGACTGGTCTCACCACAGAACAAAGAGGGAAATATAGAAGTGCGACTCTTACAGTGTAAACTGAAACCATGTTTCACGCGACATGTGTCGCTATCTGTTGGGTGGCCCCATAACAACCAGCAAATAAAAAATTGAAATAGAGGTTCTCATACAAAATTTTTTTTGTTAATGCTTTTTTTTGGTTACATTATGTTTTCTCCTTGGCGGCGCAAAACAAATTTAATCGATGCGAAAATACTTAATGCAGTTATGTTATAAATCGTCATGTAATAAATAAAGGAGTAGGAGGTGCAAAAACTCACTGTACGTGAATTACACACCACAAAATTAGTGGCTACTTAATAGAGTGAATTTTCACTGGTTTGTTTGCCTGATATCTTATACATTACTTCTCCTAATAAATTAATGTAGTTATTTCAGCAATATATTATGAAAACTACTATCTAGCAGATGGGCCCATAACTACTTCAAAAAACTAGGTGTCAGTCTCGGTAATTAGAGTTTCTCTCCCATGCGTCTCACCAAGGAGAAAAATGTTAATTTGCCAGACCTTACTATGTGTATGATCGTGTGAAAGACATAGAGAAATGACACTCACTCACTATTTGTATGTCTATGACCTATGATTTTTTCTGTTATAAAATGAAATTTGCACTTTTTTACTCCCTTAGGGATGAAATTTCATATTAATATTGGGTATATGTGTAAATCAAGGTTATAAGCTAGCTGTAGGTCAAATTTCGTTCAAATCGATTCAGTAGTTTTTACGTGAAAAAGTAACAAACATCCATCCATCCATACTTACAAACTTTCGCGTTCATAATATTAGTTGGAGGTTTAAAATACGACAGCTATCAACATCAGGTGTATAGTGATCTATACTACTGAGGTGGTTATTTAATTGAGTTTATTATATGTAATGTCTATCAAAGAGAACAATAAATAAACTTTAGCGTAAATGATTTCACAAAAAAATGTATTTTTGACGTTAATACATCATTAATAATACCCACATTATGTTTCTGATGGGCTTTAGGGTTCACTTTTTGTAGGCTGACTACACTACTACCTTACTTCCTAATGGCTATGGTGGTGTTTTTGTCATGTTAGGGATGCTACAGGGTATTGTGATTCCAGCATTATATTTTTAGCATGTGCTGTAAAAACCATTAGAAGAGTATTTTAACATATAGATCTACCGAAAAAGAACAATTGCAATTACGAATAGATAAAAACAATCACAGCATTTCCAACCTGTGAACTGCGATACTGTTTAAATTTTACTGATTAAATAGTTGTTAGATTATATCTATATTATAACTGCCTCAAAGACTAAGAAACAAATTTTAAACACTGTAATGAACTGGTTAAGTGAAAACATTTCAGAATTTTAATTTATGAAAGCCTTGAAATAAATTTAATGTATGTTTACTAGGGGAATGGTCTATTTCCGATATCAGTTTTCTTCTTATTCTGAAATGATTGCCTGTCCGTAAACAGATTAATAGACGGCAAAACACAACGCCACAGTATAGCGACAATGTCAAATGAATTAGCCATGACCTACAGTAAGGAAAAATCCTACTAATATTCTATAAAAAAAAATCGGTGGGGCTGTATCGAGACTCTCGGCTGTTGGTTTCAAGTGAAACTTCTATATCAGCAAGTCGCATTTAGTGTAATGGTTTAAAATAAAAACAATAAAAACGAGACATTGACTGCGTAATAAAAAATTTAATTCAAAACAGACACTAAATGGTATCTTACGACGAAAATTCTGTTTAACAATGTCCTGTGATATGATAAATGAGATACCGAAGGCATAATATAAAAATTAATGTTTTTTGGTGAATGTACAATCTGTGTTGCCCAGTGTTCTCAGTTCTCTATACATAATCACACTAATCACCGCGCTACCACATATGAGTCGTGAGCTACACTGAACAGAAATTTTTTCCGAGCCAAAATTAAAACTATGTTTATTTGGGAGGTCTAGGTAAGGAAGACTTAAGTTCGTCTCAGGCCAAAGCCTATATAGTTAGAAATATTTGTAAAGCAAGATTATACACACCTTTTCGTCAGCTTTTTCTGATAACCATATGTTTCGCTGTATTTTTATAGACGTTTAACGTCAAAATGATATTACAATTACCAGCCTTGATTTGAACTTATGTTCTCTGAAAAACGAATTACTGTCTTACGACCTGGTCCATAGACTTCGATAGTGTATCTCTTCTCATCATCAGATTGCCTTGTGATTCCTTATGCTACAAGCGTGAGTGTACGATTATTGCATAACAGTACAAATACATAGTTTCAGACTATATACTCTATGTAGGCTATCACCACATGTCTTGAAAAATTATTGAAATCTTATATTATAAGTACAACTATCACTTATTATGGTCTCCTAAATTTTAATTCATGTCTTTTGAGTATATCCTGTACTAGTGCGTGTAACTACGTGTGATTTTGTTTACATATTTACCATGGGTGTAGACAGTATTTGTGGAAGGGGAGGGCAGAAGCCAGTCCCTCCTCAGGAAACACTTTACAAAGATAATGCTTGAAAATACATTTCTAGGTTAGTTGATGATTCCTTTAGTATTTTTTGAAATTCCTGCCATTGAAAAATTTGTAAAATAAAATTCTTTGTCGAAATAAATCTGGCAACCCTACATTTCCCCCTTTTTTTACAACTCTCTTGACACTTATTGTTACATAACCAGGTTTCTCTTTTGAATAAGCTTCTCTGCACTAATACCTGTGCCTTTTTAACAGAAGTGTAAACATATATACACATAAAACAAACAAAACACAAATCTGTTTAATGAAATTCAACATCTATGTGAATAAAACAAATTCAGTATCGTTCATTAAATAAAATTTCCACTGACAAACATCATTTCAAATAATAGGTAAATAAGTTGAAGATGTAGTTTCGGACAAACGCTATTACTAATTAAAATGTATGTCATGACACAAATCAGTCTGTTTGTGCCTTAAGATCTGTATCCCGAAACGTCGCAACTGTTCTCTTAGGAATAATATACTGTGTTAGTCTGCGCTATCATCGTTGTGGTTTTCAAAATATCTTTTTTTTTTTTCGCTCAATTTTTGCTTATGGTGTTTATCTGTGCTGTCATTACTGTTTCTTTACATCGCTGGGTTCACCTGTGCATCTCTGTTTAGCAGTTTTTTTTTTTTCAATTTTTATCTGTTATGTTTCATCGTTGATTTATTCTGTTTGCCGTGTGCACTGTAAATTTTCTTTGTAAATGGAACATAAATATTCATGCAAACTTAAATATTTGTTAATTTGTACATTTACATGAAAATAACTGTATAGTTCAAATTAGTGTTACCATTTATGCTTCGTGTTGCCCCAGTACCTCCAATATTTAGTTATTTGCAAACAATTGTTTCAATAGCTTTCCAGTATAAGCTGCGCAAGTTAAGCACGGTAAAACAAAAGAAAACCAAATGTAATATAAAAAATATATTTTCTGTGGCTTTAAAACCAAATAAATAAAATGTTTATACAATAACTTCATGCTTCTAAGCACACACTATTTAAATATCTAACATTTATTTCGAAATAACTTTACCATTGACAGTGCAAGCTCATACATATTTTTTTTACTAGTCTATATTTGTATATAAATATTGTACAACGGGACTGTAAGTTTGTTTGTAAACAACTAAAAAATTGCCAGACTAGTTACACAAATGATATTTCACTGTTATGAAATTACATAATTCATGCTGAACGAAAAACATAAGAACACAAATTTGTTCGTTACCGAGGTTTGTGCCCCTTGTGTAGTTAAAGAAACTGTATCTATAGTTATGAAAATACTGGAAGCTGCATCAAGAGGGCGAAACAGTAACTACTGAATACTCAGAGGACACAAGGGAGCAACCAAAAATATTAGTTAGTTCTCACAATGGGAACTAGGAAGGAGGATCGTATTTGAGGTGAAAAACAAATATGTTTGCTTAAAGTTTACCCTTTTTATTGTTAATTAAACTCTGCATTATATTCTTTTGATGTTCTTTGAAATTACAAATTTACCATTAATGGAATCAATAATTAATTATTTTAAAGGGGGCCCGGGCCATTTGAAGTCATTAGTTACAATTTTATGATACATTTCATAAATGAGACTATGAAAATAACAATAATAGTTTTAACATTAATAAATGTAATAGTTATAAAAAAAACATTAATTGCTCTGATTGGTGCTGGAGTACATATTCAAAATGTTGCATAGCGGACTGTTCACTGGCGGAGCATAATTAGGAGGTTCTGGGCAGGGCTTCAATCTCCGAATGATCGGCGTAAATTTGGCAGACTAAGTCTTAAAAGGAAACTTCACTCGCGTCTTGAAACATTTCTTGACTCAAGTCTTGAACCACACTGGAACCAAAAGGGAATCCAGTGGTCAAGAATAGTAAACTAATTAAGTTAAGGCAAAAGGATAACTGGGAGGCAACAATTGTCAAACAGGACGTTGACTTTTCCACTTACCGATCTGGGGTTGAAGTGAAGTGAAGTGAAGTTAAGTCACTCCCCGAAGGGAGGCGGCGCGAGTAGTCGCGATGAACCGTCGCGAAACATAATGCGAAATTACTACTTGGCTACTAATGGCAAAAGCAAACCAGAAGAATAAAGAATAAAAAAATGTTAGGGAACACTCCCGAACTTAAGAGATCACATCTCTTAACTAGATTGCGGCGGTGAATACGTAAACGGCGCGGGCGATGCAGCTCCGGCACGAGATGCTATCGTGGTGACCGCCGAAGGAAGAATCTCCCGCTCTTCCAGGTGACATGTGGTTAAGTACGAGCGAGATGCCCGGAGTCTTAGGGAGTGGGAGAAGTGGTCGCTGATTGGCTAGAATCAGCCCGGCGGGGAACTTGCTCCGCCCTCCAAAAAAAAATATGAAGAGGGCTCATTGACTAACTTAAAGGGGCCTAAGAGGTGCAAAGCAGAGCGCTCTGTTGGGGACAACAGGAACTGACTCTGTGTTGGTACGCGGGAGTCTCGCGGGGGGGGGGGGGGGGGGGGGAAACTAGCGAAAGGTAGTACCATATGGAGCCCTCTTGGTGCGAGCTCTGTCGGGGAGGAAAGGAACTTAGATGAAGTATGGTCGCGGCCGCCAGAGCGCTCGCTCCGACGCCTAAGAGAAGGTAATTTAGTTCGCCGTGCCGTCGGGAGATGGCGCACACTGTCCATTCGCCGGCCTGGGGTCTGTTATAGTGACCAAGAGGGAGGGAGTTTATCCAGATGGAAGGGTCTGGAATGGATAGAGGGGAAAAGGGAAGGGGGGTGGGTAATGCTGCGTAGTGGGAAAGGCCGCCTACAGGACTCCCGAGGCGTGTCGGGACCGACTGTAACCTGTGCCGGCGAACCTGACCAAAGTTGCTTCGGTCAACCGTAGCTTGAGCTACGGGTGTGCCTAGGAGGGCTGACGGAAGCACAGATAGCGTGTGGCAGGACGTGCCCAGAGCACTGAAGGGGTGCGAAATTTCACTAGCGTACGTGCCGAGGAGCGGGGAGACATGAGACGATGCTTAATCAGGACTTGAGTGGTGTGGGAGCCCGTGGATGAAACTACCGGAGACAAAATTAAGTAGGAGAGTACAATACTGGGATAAAATTTTGATAGGCTGTAACCGGCTACAGAAAAAAATACAAAAAAAAATATTTATTTAAATTATAAGCCTAAAGTTGAGCCAGGAGAATATGACAATTTATGGCTCAGGTTAGATGTTACTGCACGTGTTAATGACACACGAAACTACAGTAAACTCGTGGAATAACATTATGTAAGTGTTAAGAAGACTGCAAGTATCCGCTCTAACACTCTGGTTCTGGGATAGAGCGCCTGCCTTGTAACTTGTAGGACCATGGTTCGCGCCCCGGCTACTCCAAGGCGGATTGCCCAGTCAAAATGGTGGCATTTTCTCTGGTAGGAATACAATCCCTTGTAACAAGTCAGGCTACCAAAGAAACGGTGGGTGGAACAGAAAAAAACCTTCCAGGTGGCTTCCAAATGGGGAGCCCGTTTCTTTTCTTGGGCTGCCCATGCGGTGGCCATTTCGGGGGTTTCTCCGGGGGAACGTGGTTTTGCAAAAATATTTTTTGTAGTTTTGTAGCGTTTTAGTTTTTAGTAACTGTAGCATTATCATTCCAACATGTTATAAATAAAGCTCAAACAAACATTTAAAAATATTTTGCTTTTGTAAAAAAATATTTGAATTAAGTGTGCATCAGTCAGTGAGTGTTTGTGTGTTCAACCATTTATCGGTATGTATTTTCTTGAAGTATTATTGACGGTTAATTTATAGTCATAAACCTTTGTTTTGTAGTATTTTAGCAGTTTTTGACGAAAAAAATATTTATAGGCACATGAATTTTATTCCTAAAAATATTATTTCTGTAAAACTACATAGTTTTCAATCAGGAATATCGTCATAAACACATGATTTATATATATATATATATATATATATATATATATATATATATATATATATATGTGTGTGTGTGTGTGTGTTTGTGTAACAGTATAAATCCAGATGTAAATAAAATATTCTATTTATTTCAACATGAGCAAAGCCTTTGATACTTTCCAACATAATTTTATGATTAAAAAATTGTCAATTTTAGGCTTCGTCAAGCAATACGTGGTATATATGTTTTAATTATCTTACAAATAGACGCTTTGCAGTCAAATTTGCAAATGCAATTTAATGGTATTAGGTGTTCCGCAAAGTAGTAGTTTATCTCAACTACTCTTTAATATTTAATAAATGATATTCCAAATGTAATCAGAACTGATCCAGAAAAGATGCTGATGAAAAAATTATATAATTGGGAAATATGTTTGTGCAACTATTCAGCAAGATATTTCAGCTGCCCGGATCTGATTTTCATATTAATAACGATAGCATTTACTGTATAACCTTTAGTCAAAAAAACTATTTTAATTAATCAGAATTATCACATAGTGTGCATTAAGACCTTCGAGTTATATTGAGTGCCAAGCTTTTTTTCACCAACATTAGCAACACATGAAGATCTTTAGGTCTTATTAAATTTAAAACTTTCTCTGCATCAAAAGATTTTAAATCTAAAAGAATTGAAAGTATGCAGAAAAAGGTCTTAAATTAATACTTAAAAATTTCAGGAATATAAATTATTTTGAATATGCTACATTCCTATATAACCTATATGCATTTTATATTTATTAGGCGTTCGATCAGTGAAGCACTTTTTACTATAAACATTTTATTACCATTTTTGTTGGTTCAGACATAATGACTCGGTTTGGATTAAGAATTCCAACTTGCAATTACAGAATTAGTGACAGTTTTGAAACCATTAGTAACTATAAAATGTGTAAAAATTTATAACTCCTTTTAAAAAATCTACAAATATTCATTGTTAAAACTTTTGTAATCTACATATTTATTTTGTATACACCATTTTAGTTTCGGTTTAAGATTTTTGTGAAAACAAAAGTAACGAATTGTTTAACTAATCTTTATCAATCTTTATCTATCTGTGTGTTGTGTTGTTTCTTGTTTTATCGCATTTATGTGTATCAGTGTATATCTTGTGTTAGTGTGTTTTTGTTGTTATTTTATGTCATAATTCGTTTATAGGTGCTGTAAGGCACAAAAACTGAATTTCAATTAGATCTGACAGTTTTCGTTACGCAGGATAATATGCTACGCAGAGTTTATTTTTGAAAGACTGCAAGCCTGTGCAAAGCCCATTAACATTCGAAATATACAAGCCTATGTCTCCCCTAGAGCGCCTGTGCTGCTTGCTCTGTGCCAACAAACTACACTACACAAAAGTTTTTTCCCTCGCATTTCAGCATCTTAAAAACACATTTTGTAGGCTTTAAATAATTTATTATAGACATTAAAAACCTTAACATCTGAGTTTTTTTTATGTTGGGTCACAGAAAACATTACATAAGAAAATCCTTGAATATTTGCGTTGGATTTGCGCTCAATAAATAATAATCTAAAATTACTTCAATTATTCCAGTGTGCAAAAATGTAAATTCTATGAAGCTAGTTACATTACAATGTTACGAGTAAGGCCATTTTCTTCATTCCGTAGAATGTATAAGACATTTTGGCAGAATTGAATACTAGAAAACACATTTTTTTTAATCGTCGTAATAAGAATACAGTGATACCTATATAAAATGTTTGGAAACATTTTATTCTTCTCGTCCGCGATCTGGATATGATTTGTTATTGCAACTATCAACGTCTGCAGCCGTATCTGTACACTTTAAAGTTAACCTGAGAAACAGCTTGAGGGTTGACAGCGTTACCTACCGAGTATTCTGTACACTACTTCGAGAACAATGCGTCTGTACTCATTCCATGGAGGGTGTAAGAAATTAAGGCAGAATTCCGTCTCGTCCTTTGGACTTATGACAGATTTCCGTTATGGTACTTTTTCGAAAAGGCCAGGCGAAATACTGTTATTATGGTAGTCTTCCGATATGGTAGTCTTCCGTCGCCCCTTGTATTATTTTTCCTAAAATTAGTGATAGAATATCTAATACAAAAATATTGTCATTACTGATATAAAATTTAAGAAGAATGATATCAGGCACTCCCACGTTTTTAGTTATACAGAGTTGTGGTGCATTATTTGACTGTTGGACAAAAATTGTAAATTATATTTAATTTTTTGTTTATTCAAAAAATAAAGCGTTTTTTTTTTTAATATTTTTAAACTATTAGTTTAGTGTTATTTTTTAAAGGCTCTGCATTGAAAAAATATTCTGACAACAAAAAGCCAACGTCTTCTTTACCCCTTACTTTAATATTAAACAGTACAACCGTTACAAACTTTTAATTCTTAATTTGATTCGTTTAATTAAATATCAGTAAACATATCAGTCGCTTTTTATCTTATATATACTTGCTCCCGTATAATAATATGAAATGTCTGTTAAAATGCGATTTATAGATTTCCTATTGATGACACAAATGTAGAACATAAATTGTTTGCATTTATCATTTAGGTCGTGAATGTAATAAAATCCACAAATATTTTCTAATATTTAAAACATACTTTTTATCAAAAAATTAAAGTGAATGGGATAAAATTAACAAATAAATCGTTATCAAAATAATTAGGATTGTTCTTACATTAAAAACATATTTAATAATATCACATTATAATAGAGAAAAAATTTATTAACATTTTAAATCACTACGTTGTTATTGTCTGATAATCTCACACCATTTTCGAAATGCATAATATTCTTTACATTTAATTTACATGAACTAAGTGGCTGAAATAAATATCTGTTAATTTTGACATCCGTTTTAATTTTCGTATCGTTACTCTTTCATTGCACTAGATAAACAGATCTTTAGATATTGCCAAGAATCCATGTAAACTTATTATAACAATATAATTCAATTTTTTTTTTTCTGAGATTACTTATTGCATGGAAATACCGATTAATGTTAACTGAATCATAATAGGGGTCTTTTTAAACAATGAAAAGCTAAAAAAAATTTATGCGAATGATATTTTTAACGTATAGGTCATTAAATGTTTCTGAAATTCATCTTAGTTACTTTTTGTGCGGCAAAAAATAACATAAAAAAATTAAATTACATAATATTAATTTATTATATATATTAAAGGTATAACAAAGATGTCTAGAAATAATGTTCAAATGGGTCTTCAATGAAATAGTGTGTAAAAAAAATAAATTTGGCATATTTTACAGATAAAGAAAATCTTTAAAAATTTTTCAGCCTAAGTCCTTACTTTGAATAACCACTTTAAGAAAAACTTTAATTTTAATTGTACTATATAATTTCTTAAGTTTAAGTTTAACGTTTCTTGTTCCAGTCTGTAACCACACACGTGACAATTATATTACGTAGCTACGCATTACGTTTAACATTTCCACGTCTATACTCTTGTCATTCTTTAATAGCTTTATCTATTTTACTGGTGTGTAACCACCAATAGCCCTATAACTGCTCATAACTTTATCGAAATAAATGAAGGTTATAAGCAAAAACCATTAAGTTTAACCAGTACTATGACCAATGAAAAATCCCGAGTACTGAAAGCGCAGTCTTCCCGATGATAACCACAGTATCTTTGAATAGGGCACTAACAATTTACAGCTGCATAAAATTTCAGAACTTATTATTTTCATAAAGTTTGAGGATTTCATTCCGAATAAAAGAGCTTAACAAGATATATACATCAGGTTTATTATTTTAAACATTTTATAACTGAAAATATAATAATTTTTTTTAACTACATAATATTATTATAATTATTGACGTTTAAAATATTTGAAAATCTTTTTTTCAGCAGTTCAAAATATTCATGTTTGTATGTAAATAAAAATATTTGTTTAGTTAAAATGTGTGTCATTAAAAAAAAAAAACAATAATTTAAGATAATTCGACTGCATTTTTTATTTTTGTTATGTTTGTTATGTCAGAACTTTCGACTGGGTGAACCGATTTTGATGGTTCTTTTTTTATTTGAAAGCTGGTGCTTCCCGTGTGGTCACATTTAAATTTGGTCCATTTCTGACAATGGCATCCATGAGAAAACCATATAAGTCTTCAATTTGCTTCAAATATGTGCGCGACAAATGGACGAATAACTTAATATCACGCCAATCGATAGTAGTATAGTTTGGCCGGTCCGAGATCAGGCCTCAGGCGGTGGAGCCGAGAGCCGGCTCCGCCATCTTGGATTGTGACGTCACGGCGGCCATCTTGGATGGTTGTGACCTTGACCTTTGACCTTGACCTTGAATTTGATCCTCAAAAATCGCCAAAATCCGCCAAAATTGGGCAAAATTTGCCCAAAATTCCTCAAATTTCGCCAAAATTTCCATTTCTGTGGAAAAAAGTTCCACCAAAAAATCTCAAAAAATTCCACAAATTAAAAATTTCCCTTTTCGAGGGAAAAATTTCCCGTTTCGAGGGAAAAATTCCCGTTTTAGTCCTTAAAACTCCCAGCGGCTGAAAATTCCTAAAACTGGCTTAAGCATCCTTAACTCAAGCCTCAGTTAAGAAATTTCTAGGATTAAGGATACCATGACCGCCATCTTGGATGATGACGTCATCGTTGCAATTTCCGTTACGGCCGCCATCTTTAAATTTATTATCCGATTTTAATGAAAAAAAAATTTAAAATTATAAAAAATTAAATAATAAAATTTTTAATAAAATATTTAAAAAACAAACATTTACGACATGGAGCTCGGAGTCCTCGGTTCAAACCCGACGAGTGCAAAAAAATAAAAATGGCGACCGATCCTTCCCTCGCGGTGGCTGCAGGCATACTGACTCCCACCACTTTTTTTTTCAAAGCATATATATCGTCAGGTAGTATGACGTCATGTCCGCCATCTTGCCCTCGTCTGCTGGAAGCCATCATCAGTGTATCAACGGCGAGAGTGCGCTGACGCCATGCGTTGCAATAATGTTTAATCTTATGTAAAAAAATAATTTAAATAAACAATGTTCAACATTCGTAAAGCGACTCTAAATCCTCTACGACCACCATCCTATCAGACATCAAGACCACCATATTGTAAATTCGTAATTTTAATGCTAGAGATTCGGGAAAAAGTTCAAAATTCATTAAATAAATTTGCAACCAATAAAATGATCAGTTAGATCGACTAAGGTCCTTGGTTCGATCCCTGGCCGATACAAAACAACTTTAATATTTTAAAAAAAGTACCACTAAAGTGGCAGGTTTGAGAAAATAAAAAAACACCACAAGTTCTTTTAAAAAAATTTTTATTACATAAATTCAATACACTACTACAAGTACAAAAAAAACACTGACAAATTACCAAAGCCTTTTGGATTCCTCGATTCAAACAGTCTTCTTATTGTACGGACTAAGCCTTTTACATGACTTTAAATGTCTATCCGATCCGTTCATCACCACAGCCAGAGACGGACTGAAGTTCATAGCACTTATATAGTCTCACTAGCTGGTACAACACATGAGTCAAAACAATAACCATGTTCATTATACTTCTCGGAGCATTTTTTATAATGATGATGTAAGCTATCGAGACGTGAAATAAGTTTATTACATTTTATACACTGAAAATGTATTCGTTTCAGTAAATTATTCGGACAACAGCTCCTTTCATGTCGGCGCGCATTTGTAGGTTTAATAAAAAATGCGCCACAATATTTGCACTGATGCGAAGTACGCTCTTCAATAGTTGAAGTATTCAATGCTGATGAAACTTCAGCTGATGGTAAAACAGCACATATCGAAGTCTCCTCCAGTGTTGTCAGAGGCGTTGCCAACGGGATCTGCCCAACATCGTCGTCGCCGACGTCATGGATCCCGTAGTCGATGGTACATCCTCCATCGAGTACGACGTTAAAGTCGGTAAAGATGCCATCGAAGTCTCAAGAACAGGCATTTACACGACTAATGCACCAGAAGAAACAAACTAGGTGATCCTTACACCGTCGACGGCAGTAACAAACTGAGCGTCCTGATGTCTAGGACTAGTTTATATACATGAACCGGATGGAATAATACGCTAGTCAAATCAAGAACAATTTACTATAATACTAGAGTCAAAACAACATTAAAAATAGAAGCACCATCAAAAAAAAAGGCAGCACATTTGGAAGCACCTTCAAAAAAGGAAAAACAATAGGAAGCACCGTAAAAGAAAAGGCAGCAGATTTGGAAGCACCGTCATCGAAAATGCAGCACATTTGGAAGCACCGACTACGAAAAGGCAGCACATTTGGCAGCACCGACAACGAAAAGGCAGCACATTTGGAAGCACCGACTACGAAAAGACAGCACATTTGGCAGCACCGACAACGAAAAGGCAGCACATTTGGAAGCACCGACAACGAAAAGGCAGCACATTTGGAAGCACCGACTACGAAAAGGCAGCACATTTAGGCAGCACCGACAACGAAAAGGCAGCACATTTGGAAGCACCGACTACGAAAAGACAGCACATTTGGCAGCACCGACAACGAAAAGGCAGCACATTTGGAAGCACCGACTACGAAAAGGCAGCACATTTGACAGCACCGACAACGAAAAGGCAGCACATTTGGAAGCACCGACTACGAAAAGGCAGCACATTTGGCAGCACCGACAACGAAAAGGCAGCACATTTGGAAGCACCGACTACGAAAAGACAGCACATTTGGCAGCACCGACAACGAAAAGGCAGCACATTTGGAAGCACCGACAACTAAAAGGCAGCACATTTGGAAGCACCGACAACGAAAAGGCAGCACATTTGGCAGCACCGACAACAAAAAGGCAGCACATTTGGAAGCACCGACAACGAAAAGGCAGCACATTTGGCAGCACCGACAACGAAAAGGCAGCACATTTGGAAGCACCGACTACGAAAAGGCAGCACATTTGGAAGCACCGACTACGAAAAGGCAGCACATTAGGAAGCACCGAAAACGAAAAGGCAGCACATTTGAAATCACCGACAACGAAAAGGCAGCACATTTGAAAGCACCGACAATGAAAAGGCAGCACATTTGGAAGCTCCATAATCGAAAAGGCAGCACATTTGGAAGCTCCATCAACAAAAAAAAAGGCAAAAAGGAAGCACATGTTACGAGATCTAAGTCTTAGTTAGAAATCAGAATACAAGAAATGAAAACATTAAATTCTTATAATTTAAACTATTTATTTTATTGCTTTACATTATACAAAAGCAAGTAAAACGAGCCATTATTGTATGTAGCCAGCTTTCCTCAGTTCCTTGAGTATGAAGGATATTTCTTTGATGCACGAATAGTTTCCTGCACAAAGCGAACCATGTAGAAGTCTTAGCCGGTCAACCAATATGTTTGGTTCTTTCCATGATGTGTAATCATTCTCTTCTACCACCATCTTCCTTGCACCTTTATAATAAATATTATGATCTCTGGTGTCTTCCGTTTTACCACCAACCTCAGGGTAACTTTCATGTTTGAGATGGTGATCATCACAAGCTTGATAAGATTTATTTAATATATCACGTCGTTGCCACCGTTTCGGTCTCAGGAGACGGCCACATTCTCCGATCTTGGCAGCTTTAGGTGCTTCATCATAGTCTATGTCTTTGTCAACAGCCTCAGAGTCACTGTAACAATCACCGTAGAAGGAATCGTCTTCACCCAATTTACCGTAAGAATTCGATGTTGATGATGTTGAAGTGTCTTCATCGTCTTCATGCTTCCTTTTTAGGAGTCCATAATTTCTACAAAGTAGGAAAGATTTACTTGAATTCGGCTGGAATATATTCTCACTTTTCACGTTAAGGATTCTTCCATTGTCTTCATTCTTCCGTAAATCATCAACCTCCTTCAATTTAAGTTCTTTGTCGTAATCGGAAGAGCCAAGAAAATTATTGTCGTAATGCAGATCACTCTTCCTTAGGCTAGTAGATTCATCGTTGTCCTCTAGCTTGTACGCAGGCTTGGCGCTACAAGTTCTGCCATGTCTTTTTAGGCTTTCTCTCCGCGTAAACGACTTGCTACATAGAACACAACTTATCATATTGCGCAGTGGATTTTTAACACAGTCATTCTTCTCGTGTTGTCTTTTATTCTTTCTCAAGATAAACTCTTTACTGCAAAACTTACACCTATGTTCTTTCAATACAGCGTCAGATCCCAAATCGGAATTCATATTAGTTACTGAGACTTATGCCAGATACCAATTGAGTGTTTTAAATTATATCCAATACTTAAATAGAAATTTTTTCATATTTCATCAGCGAGAATTAATATATCTCATGCAAAATTACTTTATGCGTGTAGTTCTGCTTTTCAACAACAGATGTCGCCACATGTTGCTTGCAGGTAAATAATATTTAGTTCTTTCATGCGGGATGCGGGATGCTCACTAACGATCGCAAAATAAGGATGGCTTCGCTAGACTCCAAGGAAAAAGGAAGTTCGTCTTGCATGTTGGTGCTCCACAGATGTCTCATGGCGTAATATTAATTTGACTGAGTAATGATATTTGTTAATTCCACCTGATAAAAATATTGCAAGTTTTGATTTAGTAGCAGAAATTATCGAATTAAATGTAACTCCAAATAAAATGACATGTCTCATTAGGCAAAAAAAAATCCACGCAGAGAGCGGTTTCTCAGAATATTCAGAAACACTTGAAGAAACCACAGGAATGATTGCAAGAACACAGTAAAAACCATCAAAATATTGACAAGAATAATCAGGAGCACACAGAGAAAACCATCATAATATTGACAAGAATAATCAGGAGCACACGGAGAAAACCATCATAATATTGACCAGATTAATCAGAAGTAATCGGAGAAAACCACCACATGTTTTCCTTGATATCATAAAATTACAGGAAAAAATATTTAAAAATAAAATAAAATTAGTAAAAAAATATAAAAAAATTAAAAAAATGCATAAACAGTTTCTGCTAGCTTGTAAACTTATCATTGTTGAGCAAAGATAGAGTTCTTGTACAAGCCAGAAACTGTTTATGTATTTTTTAAATTTTTTTATATTTTTTTATTAATTTTATTTTATTTTTAAATATTTTTTCCTGTAATTTTATGATATCAAGGAAAACATGTGGTGGTTTTCTCTGATTACTTCTGATTAATCTGGTCAATATTATGATGGTTTTCTCCGTGTGCTCCTGATTATTCTTGTCAATATTATGATGGTTTTCTCTGTGTGCTCCTGATTATTCTTGTCAATATTTTGATGGTTTTTACTGTGTTCTTGCAATCATTCCTGTGGTTTCTTCAAGTGTTTCTGAATATTCTGAGAAACCGCTCTCTGCGTTGATTTTTTTTTTGCCTAATGAGACATGTCATTTTATTTGGAGTTACATTTAATTCGATAATTTCTGCTACTAAATCAAAACTTGCAATATTTTTATCAGGTGGAATTAACAAATATCATTACTCAGTCAAATTAATATTACGCCATGAGACATCTGTGGAGCACCAACATGCAAGACGAACTTCCTTTTTCCTTGGAGTCTAGCGAAGCCATCCTTCTTTTGCGATCGTTAGTGAGCATCCCGCATCCCGCATAAAAGAACTAAATATTATTTACCTGCAAGCAACATGTGGCGACATCTGTTGTTGAAAAGCAGAACTACACGCATAAAGTAATTTTGCATGAGATATATTAATTCTCGCTGATGAAATATGAAAAAATTTCTATTTAAGTATTGGATATAATTTAAAACACTCAATTGGTATCTGGCATAAGTCTCAGTAACTAATATGAATTCCGAATTGGGATCTGACGCTGTATCGAAAGAACATAGGTGTAAGTTTTGCAGTAAAGAGTTTATCTTGAGAAAGAATAAAAGACAACACGAGAAGAATGACTGTGTTAAAAATCCACTGCGCAATATGATAAGTTGTGTTCTATGTAGCAAGTCGTTTACGCGGAGAGAAAGCCTAAAAAGACATGGCAGAACTTGTAGCGCCAAGCCTGCGTACAAGCTAGAGGACAACGATGAATCTACTAGCCTAAGGAAGAGTGATCTGCATTACGACAATAATTTTCTTGGCTCTTCCGATTACGACAAAGAACTTAAATAGAAGGAGGTTGATGATTTACGGAAGAATGAAGACAATGGAAGAATCCTTAACGTGAAAAGTGAGAATATATTCCAGCCGAATTCAAGTAGATCTTTCCTACTTTGTAGAAATTATGGACTCCTAAAAAGGAAGCATGAAGACGATGAAGACACTTCAACATCATCAACATCGAATTCTTACGGTAAATTGGGTGAAGACGATTCCTTCTACGGTGATTGTTACAGTGACTCTGAGGCTGTTGACAAAGTCATAGACTATGATGAAGCACCTAAAGCTGCCAAGATCGGAGAATGTGGCGGTGTCCTGAGACCAAAACGGTGGCAACGACGTGATATATTAAATAAATCTTATCAAGCTTGTGATGATCACCGTCTCAAACATGAAAGTTACCCTGAGGTTGGTGGTAAAACGGAAGACACCAGAGATCATAATATTTATTATAAAGGTGCAAGGAAGATGGTGGTAGAAGAGAATGATTACACATCATGGAAAGAACCAAACATATTGGTTGACCGGCTAAGACTTCTACATGGTTCGCTTTGTGCAGGAAACTATTCGTGCATCAAAGAAATATCCTTCATACTCAAGGAACTGAGGAAAGCTGGCTACATACAATAATGGCTCGTTTTACTTGCTTTTGTTTAATGTAAAGCAATAAAATAAATAGTTTAAATTATAAGAATTTAATGTTTTTATTTCTTGTATTCTGATTTCTAACTAAGACTTAGATCTCGTAACTTGTGCTTCCTTTTTGCCTTTTTTTTGTTGATGGAGCTTCCAAATGTGCTGCCTTTTCGATGATGGTGCTTCCAAATGTGCTGCCTTTTCGTTGTCGGTGCTTTCAAATGTTCTGCCTTTTCGTTGTCGGTGATTTCAAATGTGCTGCCTTTTCGTTGTCGGTGCTTCCTAATGTGCGGTCTTTTCGTAGTCGGTGCTTCCAAATGTGCTGCCTTTTCGTAGTCGGTGCTTCCAAATGTGCTGCCTTTTCGTTGTCGGTGCTGCCAAATGTGCTGCCTTTTCGTTGTCGGTGCTTCCAAATGTGCTGCCTTTTCGTTGTCGGTGCTGCCAAATGTGCTGCCTTTTCGTTGTCGGTGCTTCCAAATGTGCTGCCTTTTCGTTGTCGGTGCTTCCAAATGTGCTGCCTTTTCGTTGTCGGTGCTGCCAAATGTGCTGTCTTTTCGTAGTCGGTGCTTTCAAATGTGCTGCCTTTTCGTTGTCGGTGCTGCCAAATGTGCTGCTTTTTCGTAGTCGGTGCTTCCAAATGTGCTGCCTTTTCGTTGTCGGTGCTGTCAAATGTGCTGCCTTTTCGTAGTCGGTGCTTCCAAATGTGCTGCCTTTTCGTTGTCGGTGCTGCCAAATGTGCTGTCTTTTCGTAGTCGGTGCTTCCAAATGTGCTGCCTTTTCGTTGTCGGTGCTGCCTAAATGTGCTGCCTTTTCGTAGTCGGTGCTTCCAAATGTGCTGCCTTTTCGTTGTCGGTGCTTCAAAATGTGCTGCCTTTTCGTTGTCGGTGCTGCCAAATGTGCTGTCTTTTCGTAGTCGGTGCTTCCAAATGTGCTGCCTTTTCGTTGTCGGTGCTGCCAAATGTGCTGCCTTTTCGTAGTCGGTGCTTCCAAATGTGCTGCATTTTCGATGACGGTGCTTCCAAATCTGCTGCCTTTTCTTTTACGGTGCTTCCTATTGTTTTTCCTTTTTTGAAGGTGCTTCCAAATGTGCTGCATTTTTTTTTGATGGTGCTTCTATTTTTAATGTTGTTTTGACTCTAGTATTATAGTAAATTGTTCTTGATTTGACTAGCGTATTATTCCATCCGGTGCATGTATATAAACGAGTCCTAGACATCAGGACGCTCAGTTTGTTACTGCCGTCGACGGTGTAAGGATCACCTAGTTTGTTTCTTCTGGTGCATTAGTCGTGTAATTGCCTGTTCTTGAGACTTCGATGGCATCTTTTCCGACTTTAACGTCGTACTCGATGGAGGATGTACCATCGACTACGGGAACCATGATGTCGGCGACGACGATGTTGGAGCAGATCCCGTTGGCAACGCCTCTGACAACACTGGAGGAGACTTCGATATGTGCTGTTCCACCATTAGCTGAAGTTTCATCAGCATTGAATACTTCAATTATTGAAGAGCGTACTTCGCATCAGTGCAAATATTGTGGCGCATTTTTTATTAAACCTACAAATGCGCGCCGACATGAAAGGAGCTGTTGTCCGAATAATTTACTGAAACGAATACAATTTCAGTGTATAAAATGTAATAAACTAATTTCACGTCTCGATAGCTTACATCATCATTATAAAAAAAGCTCCGAGAAGTATAATGAACATGGTTATTGTTTTGACTCATGTGATGTACCAGCTGGTGAGACTATATAAGTGCTATGAACTTCAGTCCGTCTCTGGCTGTGGTGATGAACGGATCGGATAGACATTTAAAGTCATGTAAAAGGCTTAGTCCGTACAATAAGAAGACTGTTTGAATCGAGGAATCCAAAAGGCTTTGGTAATTTGTCAGTGTTTTTTTGTACTTGTAGTAGTGTATTGAATTTATGTAATAAAAATTTTTTAAAAGAACTTGTGGTGTTTTTTTATTTTCTCAAACCTGCCACTTTAGTGGTACTTTTTTTAAAATATTAAAGTTGTTTTGTATCGGCCAGGGATCGAACCAAGGACCTTAGTCGATCTAACTGATTATTTTAATGGTTGCAAATTTATTTAATGAATTTTGAACTTTTTCCCGAATCTCTAGCATTAAAATTACGAATTTACAATATGGTGGTCTTGATGTCTGATAGGATGGTGGTCGTAGAGGATTTAGAGTCGCTTTACGAATGTTGAACATTGTTTATTTAAATTATTTTTTTACATAAGATTAAACATTATTGCAACGCATGGCGTCAGCGCACTCTCGCCGTTGATACACTGATGATGGCTTCCGGCAGACGAGGGCAAGATGGCGGACATGACGTCATACTACCTGACGATATATATGCTTAAAAAAAAAGTGGTGGGAGTCAGTATGCCTGCAGCCACCGCGAGGGAAGGATCGGTCGCCATTTTTATTTTTTTGCACTCGTCGGGTTTGAACCGAGGACTCCGAGCTCCATGTCGTAAATGTTTGTTTTTTAAATATTTTATTAAAAATTTTATTATTTAATTTTTTATAATTTTAAAATTTTTTTTCATTAAAATCGGATAATAATTTAAAGATGGCGGCCGTAACGGAAATTGCAACGATGACGTCATCATCCAAGATGGCGGTCATGGTATCCTTAATCCTAGAAATTGCTTAACTGAGGCTTGAGTTAAGGATGCTTAAGCCAGTTTTAGGAATTTTCAGCCGCTGGGAGTTTTAAGGACTAAAACGGGAATTTTTCCCTCGAAACGGGAAATTTTTCCCTCGAAAAGGGAAATTTTTAATTTGTGGAATTTTTTGAGATTTTTTGGTGGAACTTTTTTCCACAGAAATGGAAATTTTGGCGAATTTTGAGGAATTTTGGGCAAATTTTGCCCAATTTTGGCGGATTTTGGCGATTTTTGAGGATCAAATTCAAGGTCAAGGTCATAACCATCCAAGATGGCCGCCGTGACGTCACAATCCAAGATGGCGGAGCCGGCTCTCGGCTCCACCGCCTGAGGCCTGATCTCGGACCGGCCAAACTATACTACTATCGATTTCGATTATTGTATTTTTTTATTGGAAAGATGTACTTCAAGGGTAGTTAAATGGGAGTTTGGTTAGGTTCTGACTATGGGATCCATGACAAAGTAACGGAACTCTTCCATTCTTAGGAGCAAATTATTATAATATTATTGTAACAGCGAATGCAGGTAGTTATTGTACATAAAGTAATCAGTTCTTCTGGTAATAGCGTACTATACAAACCTGCTCGTAAACTGGAACGATGTTGTGGCAAACAGCACATGGTACATTAGCGAAAATATTAATAGCCGCTTCAAAATATTGTTCATTTGCAATATCCTTACAAATATGACTGACTCGTCGCATTCTACTAAGTCGAAAAGAACGAGTTTCAGGTGTTTCGTTTGATAAGCGATCGTGAATCAATCCAAGTCGGTGGGCACGTTGCTCCTCCGTCTCATTAGATAGACGATTGTGGAATAAGCCGAAACGGTGGGCACTTTGCGCTTCAGTCTCTTGCGATAAGCGATCGTGGATCAAGCTCAGACGGTTTGCACGTTGCTCCTCTGTCTCTTTGAATAGACGATCGTGTTTAACGCTGAGTTGGTAGGCACGTTGCTCCTCCGTTTCATTCGATAGACGATCGTTTATCAAGCACAGACGGTGACTACGTTTTTTGATATTTTCCCTGTTCAAAACTTTTTTCATGTAAAGCCGCATTTTTAAAGTCTAGTTTTGCGCTCTTCGCAAATCTCATTTGAAATTGGCCTCGAGGTAGATTTCCTCTATTGAGATAAGTGTTTCTCCCTGACATCGTGTGTTTCATTTAAACGGAGCTAGTAGTATAGTTTGGAGGCTGCGGGGACAGGGTTCAGGGTGTGGTGCCTGTGGTGCCGACCGCCATCTCGGATTGTGACGTCACGGCGGCCATCTTGGATGACCGTGACCTTGGCCGTTGTCCTTGACCTTGAATTTGAAATTAAAAATTTGGCAAAATTAGCTAAAATTCGCCCAAATCTACCAAAAAATCCTCAAAAATCGCCTAAATTTCCAGTTTTTTGGGAAAAAAATTGAAAATTATCAAAAAATTTTAAAAATAAAAATTTCTCTTTTTGAGGAAAACTTTCTCGCTTGCTTCCTCAAAATATCAAAAATTTTGATTTCGAAAAACCTCCAAATCTTTTTACCTTAGAAAAAACACAAATTCCTAAAAGCGGCTTAAAAGTCCTAAGAGCTAGCCGCTCTAAGCCGCAGACGTCATCTAGGTGTAAGACGTCAACGTTGCAACTTCTGTTACGGCCGCCATCTTAAAAATCTTAATTACTATCCAATTTTAATGAAAATAATTTTTACTTTATAAAAAATTCAATTAAAAATTTTTAATAGAAATATTTAAAAAAAAACATACATTTACGACATGGAACTCGGAGTCCTCGGTTGAAACCCGGTGAGGGCAAAAAAATAATAAAAATGGCGACTGATCCTTCCCTCATGGTGGCTGCTGGCAAACTGACCCCCACCACTTTTTTCATACTATAGGTATCATCGGTTAGTATGACATCATGTCCAGCATCTTAAAAATCCGTAATTTTAAAGGTAGAAAATCAGGAAAATTTGTAAAAATTATAAAAAAAAATAATTTAATTAAATTATAGTAAATATATTTAAAAACACAGTTGCACTTTTCGTTACGGCCGCCCACACGCAAATCCGTAATGTTTACAATAGAAATTTGGAAAAAATGTCTAAAATTGCAATAAAATTTTATTAATCACATTTTAATAAAATACTATTTAAAAACACGCGCCTTGATGTCCTTGGTTCAAAACAAGTAAGATAAGAGTAAAATAAAAAAAAATGTCGATGGATCCTTCTTCCATGGAAGCCACCTGCCGACTGCACCAATACCAAGGTATATATATCATCAGCTGGTATGATGTCATGTCCGCCATCTTGTCTTCGTCTGCTGGAGGCTACCATCTTGTTTTCGGCTCCTAGAGTGCGCTGACGCCACGTTAGTGTAATTTTTACTCGCTAGAGTGCAGCAATCATTTATTATTACCGAGGCATCCATCATTTTGAAATTTGGACGCCATCTTGGAATTGTGAAATTATTTAGCTAGAAATCAATATCCGTTCCTGGTTCGATCTCTGAACGAAGCTTAAAATAAATTTAATGAAAATACCAGAAAAGTGCCAGGTTCGAGGAATTAAACACCGCCAGTTCTTTTACAAACATAACATTTATTACATAATTTATATTCTACTACAGGATCACTTGAGAAACCCAGCAATCTTAAAAACATTTAGCCCTGCATAGGCGTGAAATGACTAATTCTTAGTTCCAATCAGTTAATACTAGGCAGAGACCAGCCAGATCCTTTACAGACATAGTCCTCCTCTTCTTGACAGAGTTTCTGGATACCGTGTTTAACATTTTGCTTCACATCGTCAGAACTGTAAATAACTGCAGCCGATGTCTTAAATGTACACTTCTTCACTTTGTCATCGAACGGATATGGCTTTCCATATATACATTCCAACCACAATTTATTTTTCAAAGGTCCGTTTGTTGCTACGTCATCAGTAAGCTGATCGATTATGTTCGGTCTAATATCGTCAAGAAAATTACAAATGTCTTTTGACTCACTAATCGTATTTAGATAATAGTAGTCCTTCAATGTTCCACGAAATGCAGACTGCGCCAAGTAGAAGCCATTATCATTCACCTGTAGATCACCGGTACCAGTATTAGGTTTAGTTTCATGTCCAGACGTCATACCAATCGGTTACTGCTCATATGTTATTTTTTTGCCTGTACGCTAACTAGTCTTCAACCTAAACCGAGGAGTCAAAATTTCTGCAGGTAGTTCATCAGTAGGCACACGGACTTTACCTATGCATTTTTTCGCATTTCTTCCTAAACTATCAATTAGAGTAAACCATTCATGGCGCTCATCGCAGCGAAACCTCAAGCGAGAAGGATTCTTCTTGCATTTACTCCGTTCATGTCTCCGTGCATCATAGGAAAATGCAAACGTCATATCGCAGTAGCTACAAGGATACCGTGCTAATGAAGACGAACCTTCCAGACCCGAACCAGATTACGATGTTACTGCAATTGTACCATTTCTAGGCATACTCTTATGCACATAAATCATTCGTTGTTGCACCGAAACCTTTACTTTCTGCCGCGCAGCTGGACCTTTGCATATCTTCACGTGCGTTTTCATATTATCTTTTCTGGCAAACTGCTTATGACATTTCTCACAAACAAACATTTTAAAAAATATAATCTTGTCGTAGTAACAGCAGCGATGTTCGTTAGTTGTTGTCGAATCAGCAGCCATTGAAGTCTCTATCGAGGGCAAATCGTCGTTCATCGTGGTTTCCTGCGCAGCCAGCTCTGTAGTCTTTAAGCTCTCTTCTGCTGGTGGTACCACGACAGATGAAGTCTCCTCTAATGTTGACGTTGTCGTTGCCATTGGGATATGCACCTTCTTCGTCGTCGCTGACGTCAGGGTTCCCGTAGATAATGGTACAACGTCCATCAAGTTCGTCGATAAAGTCGGTAAAGATGCCATCGAGTTCGCAAGAACAAGTAATTAAACGACTTTTGCACCAGATGAAACAAACTAGGTGATCCTTACACCGTCATTGTCAGTAACAAACTGAGCAGTCTGCTGTCAAGGACTTGCTTATATACATGCACCCGATAGAATAATACGCTAGTCAAATCAAGAACCATTTAATATAATACATGAGTCAAAACAACATTTAATAAAGAAGCACATATGATCGAAATAATTAGATGCAGTGTGATACGTTCTTGCCTTATTAATTCGATCTCACCAATATACGCTAGGCTCCAAGAGCTCCAAAGCTCCAAAGATCCAACACAAACAGCTCCAACATTTGGAGCTGTAGGAGCATTGAAGCGTTTGGAGCATTTGGAGCTGATGGAGCATTTGGAGCTGTATTTATATTCTGATTTCCATTACCTTTTGTGGATTTAAGTTATCATTCTCTTTACGAAAAAGACTCTAAACAAGATACCTGTCCGACGAATTAACTATGTTGTTTCATGCCTAACATAAAAGTCTAATTTTTCGATGCATGAAAAAAAAATTCAAACCAGTTCATGTACAATGCTATACGTATAGGGCAGGTGTTGTCTACGGACCACGAGACCAGGTCATGTACCAAGTCAGACGTATAGGCCAGATGTCTACGAACCACAAGACCTTCTTCGTCTATAACTATTATGTTTCAAGTATAGTCAATACAAAGTCTTCGAAATGTTAGACCTAAAATATCGATAAAATCAATTACAAGCAATTATACAAACGGAACATGTTTAATTCTTACTAAGGGAACAAGAATCTCTAAAAAATGTTGTATCAAGACCAACGGATTTCGATACGGTAAATATTCAGAGCTAATATAGATTTAAAAACGCGAATTTAACGAAACGAGAAACATTCAACAAAAGAAAATGACACATTGAATACACACAGTACACACACAGAACACAAACTGGACATACAATACACACATATTACACACAATGTACATACAATACACACACAATACACTCTGGACACACAGTACACACACAGTACACACAATGGTCATACACAGTACACACAGCACACACTGGACACACAGTAAACGCAGTACACACATTGGACACAAAGTACACACACTGGACACAAAGTACACATACTGGACCCACAGTTCACATACACTACACGCATGGACACACAGTACACGCAATTAACACAACGAGCACACAGTTTACACAGGACACACAGTACACATATATGACACTTAATGGCCACAAAGTACACACACAGGACATACATTGAACACAAAATACACTTATTTGACACACTTTACACAGTTTACACACATTGGATACACAGTACACACACAGGACACGCAACGAACATGCAATACACAAACAGGACATATATTTGACAAAAAGGAAGCATATATGAAGGAAAATTCGATGTAGTGTGATATCATCTCGTCACAGGAATACGATATCGCCAATATATGGAGCTTTGGAGCATTTGGAGTTTCAGAGCACTTAGAGCACTTGAAGTATTTGAAGCTTTGGAGCACTTGCACTTGGAGCTGTTGGAGCTGTTGGAGCATTGGAGCAATTTGAGCAGTTAGAGCCTACTGGTTGCCAAGAGGATTACCACCCTCTCTCGCGGGGCTGTTTCCAGGCCTGCGAGGAGAGAAGTGCCAGTCCTTGTTTGCCTTTGTCACGAGCAGGCCGAGTTGCTCGCTGTATGGTAAATGTAATATTTGTTCATACACTCGACGGCGCCAATTAATATAACTTGGCCTACCTGCCTATGCAAAGCAATAAGTAGCCTCACAGCTATAATAAGAAAATATTTATTTTACTAATATATTATTTTTTACTATTTATTAAAAAGTGAATTAAAACTAAAAAAAAATTTATATTGTGTTTAAAACTTTGAACAGTTTTAAACGTGTATACGAAACAAACTTTTTGTTGATAGGTAAAAATCAACAAATCTTAACGGTAAGTGTGTTTATTTTTATTTCAAAACTAAGTTTTAGGAAAGCCCGATAAAACTTGACCGATATGTGGCAATCGAAGGCTAGCCATTGCGTTCTCCTTCGTCAGGCTGGTCATACCGTGAATGCGGTCGGGGTCAAAAACTCCCCACTCGGCGGACATGCACTTGACCCAAATAGCCCAACGCTACACGCGCGCATCTGCTTAGGGGTTGAGCTGCATAAGTAGCCTACAAGCTTTCAAACAATTTATTAAGTGCCACATTGACTTCAGCTGGTAAAAAATTTGGTAAATATTTCTTGACATATGCTTTAAACGTGATCAAAACTATCACATTCGTGATTCAGATCGTCTTTACTCACGCTTTGTTAATGTGAAGCATTTGAACTGAAAAAGGAACTAAACATACCTGTTTTATCATCCGTTATCATAAAAAGATAGTAATGTAATACTCAGCAACTATTAAAGAATTATACGTTTGCAAGACACACATTTATCTGTTTTTGTTTGCAGGTAGGACACTGAAGCACCTGAAAAACTAGGCCATGTAAACAAAATTTATTCAATTTTAATTATTTACAATTTTTTTCCAATAAATTTTAAGGAGCCTTTACTGTGAATGCACTTTATTCACAGACTTTATATTACCTACCCCAAGTAATGTCATCTGCTTGCTTTAATTAGCATAGTATTGCCAAGAGAACTATTAAAAACCGTTTAAATTGAACAATGTCGAATGTTTACTTGAACTTTTCTGTTGAAATAAACCCTGCACTCATTAATTTTCACGTTTTAATTTTATTGTTATATTTTAATTAAGTATATTAGACATAAACTGCTAAGATTTTCGGCATAGAAACTGAACCATGTGAAGAACTGTGATATTTAATAATTTTAAGGTGTGCCAACTGCGTACGACTTGTAAGTGGAAGTGTTTTGGACTTTTACAACCAAATTAAATATTTAATATTGGGACAACAATTTTGTTCTGCACTTCTTACGTCTTTGGTGTTCTCATAGTTATTTATTATTCTTAGAAATTTTTTTTGTAAAAACACTGCGATTCAATTTAAATAAGTATACCCGAACATTTGCCGTTGGTGGTCGTGCTATGATCTACTTACAATGTAAAAAAAATAGTGTGATTATACACCTATGTCTGCGACAGCAGTGTTACGATTTGTGTTGTGTTTTTTACACCAATTTTTTTTAATTCTATAAATAAAATACTTTTTAAATTTTTACACACTAGTGAAATAATTTGTTAAATTTATCAAAGGTTTTGGTACATTTTTAATCAGTGTAACGGAAAATTTCATATGCAATAAATGTATTAAATGTCACTAGTTAAAGAAAATTTTACGAAAAAACGGAATACATACAGTCTATAAATGCTAATAATAGTTATTTCGAATATATTATTATTAAAAAAAAATACAAACAACCTAAAATAATCTACCTGACCTTACTGAGTTTCAAACACAAGACCCATTGTTACACAGTAATTTAGACTATTGTACAAACTAATACATAATGAACTAAACGATATCATGACGGGTTTCACTTGTGATCTATAAACAAAGCGCAGACGAATAATCAATGGACTTTGTCAACATTAATATCTATTTTCACATACTAGGTAGTTGTGAATGTACTTTGACGAATGCTATGTAATAAAGCAACGACACGTGTTTAAAAACAACAGTGCAGAAATTGAATAATTCGTGCTCAGATTCTTAACTTCCGCCTGATTTGCGTCTGAGATAAGATTTATTTATTATAAATATCAATGTTACAGCCTTTTCAAAACTTTTCGGTCATTTTAAGAATAAAATATAAAAATACACAAAGTAAATATCGTGAAATTTATTTCGGCTCAGTTTCATAATTCACACTCGAGTATATTCAAAGATGTGTGTTTTACTTTTAAAATATACTATTAAGGCTTTAGGATGCTTTCAGAGTAGAATATCTGTAAATAGTAAATCAAAGTTAGTAGTTCCTGTTTTTTATTAAATATATTATATCCTAACTACCTCTTCTTCAACTTCGGAGTTATAGTGTATCAGAATGCCTTATTACCTTTATGTGTAGAATTTCGTAAATAAATAAAGCATAGCTTTTAGATTGGCAAAATTACTTGCTAACAAATACAAGATCGATTTGTTCTGTTATTTTAAAGATATGCCGGAACAAACAGTTTAAGAGATATTATTTTTTGTGTTCCATAAAATGATAAAAGCTTTCCATTGTTTTAATAATAAATTCATGAAAAGTACAGAATAATTACCACAAAACGATTTTTATTAGTATAGTGAGTAACTTATACGTATAAGACTAATCACTAGAAATTACAATATTTATTTTAAGTTTGCAAGACAAAGACTACATTAGCCTAATTTTAATGTTTGCGTTCTTACATATTTTTCATTGTTTTACAAATTATTTACTTAAGTCTTAGAAAAATGTGTTTTTAATTAATTTAAAGAAATTTTTTATTATTAAGGCAATATTTCTTAATTGTGAAACATTATTCTTAAACCAAAGAAACAATTTGTGAAAGTTACTTCGTTTCAATGTAAAATGTTTTGTGACTTTCTTAAAAACCATTAGAAAACTTTATTATTTAAATTGCAAATTGACAACTAAGATAAACTGAATTGATAATGTTTTAAAACTTTAAATTCCTCATGGTTAAGGAAAAAGGGTTAATATTAAAAAATACTATGTATAAAAACATTTGCAAGATAAGTTTCTTAATTAAAATTCTTCCTTAGTGTGCCGCCAACAAACAATTTATTTTATTCCAGATTGAAGAACGCAAGTAAAAGCTACAAACATATTATGAATTTTCTGATCCTTTATCTTCATATTGCAGCGATGATATATATATGTATATTTATATATATATATATATATATATATATATATATATATATATATATATAGCATTCACAAAGGTCACAGTCCGTAAATAAATTTTTAAACTTTTATAATGTAAATCTCTTTTCAAACCATTAAATTTACCTGTAACACTTAATTTTGTGAAATTTACTTCGTTTCAATGTAAAATGTTTTGTGACTTTCTTAAAATCCATTAGAAAACTTCATTATTTAATTTGAAAATTGACAACTAAGATAAACTGAATTGATAAAGTTTTAAACCTTTAAATTCCTCATGGTTAAGGAAAAAGGGTTAATATTAAAAAATACCATGTATAAAAACATTTGTAAGTTAAGTTTCTTAATTTAAATTCTTCCTTAGTGTGCCGCCAATTAGCATTTAACGGTACAATTGTAAATTTGAATTTAAAATTATTATTTTAGCATTAATTTGTAGCTAAAATGTAAACTTTTTCCATTACCTGTACACACCCACTTATTCTTTGTCAGGCTAGTTCCCCAGTTCCTTCCCAGCACCGTGTCTGATTTTTGCCAAACCTCTGCGAGGGAAGCATTCAGTGTCTTCTTATCCTCGCTTCGGCGCACTTCTAGTTTCTGTAACACGGCCTATAATCAGGACTGCTTTTGGCTACAGCTTCACAGGGCTGCCAGTGTCTCAGAGCTCAACTGAGGTGAGCACTTATTGTCATTATCTGTTTTACAATTCCAGGGCCCCCGAGCAAGTATAGGCGCTCTGGGTAAG
This sequence comes from Bacillus rossius redtenbacheri, assembly GCF_032445375.1. Taxonomy (NCBI): domain Eukaryota; kingdom Metazoa; phylum Arthropoda; class Insecta; order Phasmatodea; family Bacillidae; genus Bacillus; species Bacillus rossius. The sequence goes on from NC_086335.1 coordinate 14,378,425, forward strand.
ACATTTCTCACAAACCAGCATCCCCCCCATCCCCTTTTTCTCCAATCACCACCCAGAGCATTGAACGGTGCATAACTACGGCCAGCGATGGTCTATTTCAAGGTCTAGACAAAAGTGTTCGAATGCACCACCCCTGACCTCTATTGACGAAATTAGCAACTACTCCTTCTGGTGGTCAAGCACATCCTGCCCCCTGGCAACTCACTCAACCAACAATCTCCTGTCTTTCTCTTCCAAGCCACCAGAGTGCTACACCAGTCTCCTCCATAAGCCCCATGCTTTTGAAGTAGTCTCGTGCGACATGCGCGAGTCGACTCCTTCCCAGTTTCGGCCACTCCCCAGTAGATCGCGCTGCGATCGGGCACTTACACCAACGTCGAGATATCGAAGTCAGTATTTCTCGATCCCTCACTCGGAAGTCTTCGGAACCTTTCGTACCTGAAGCCGAAGTATCCCCCCTTCATTTATAAATCAAGCGCCGGTTTTAATTAAGCATCAAACTGACCTCCGCTCCCCACCAACAGCGCGATGTCAGACTGACTACTTCGTTTCTCGGCTAGAACTCAGCAAAATTCACCATCGACACGTCCACTAGGATGTAACCGTCTCGTCAAGGGATGTTTTCCTTATGTTTTTAGATAGTAATTAGTCATTCTGGCTTTCAATGTAAAGTTTTTTTGATAAATTTTAATAATTCTAAATTATGAGTACTTCCGCATCCACCGCACTTGTTTCGGTCAGGATATCGCGCGCATCCCGGCGGGACCCCTCCTCAACGCAAGGACAACACGCTGTTTTGGTGAGTTTTCAACACCTTCTTTCTCTTCCCCGATGATCCCCGTTTTTGTGGGCATTTTTGCCCGTTTGACGACTGTCTGTGAAGCAGGTCTAATTCTTTTGGATTTGCCTTGTTCACAGACAGGGTCCCAGAACCGGTATCCCTGAACCGGTATCCAAAAATCAATATCCAAGAATTCGTATCCCGGAGCCGGCGCCGAAATTGCGGCAAAATGCTCTTCCTCGTCATCGGTAACCGGAAACTACTGAGGCGCCACATGGCAGCCCGGCTACAGTATGATGTATCACTCCCGACCTGCAAGTTACAAATAGACGACCCCCAAATTCCCTGTGACTTCTACAATGCGCCAGTGCCACACAATTTCTAATTGCCAGATAATCAATACTTAATATTATAAATGCGAAAGTAACTCTGTCTGTCTGTCTGTATGTCTGTTTGTTTGTTACCTTTTCCCGGCTGAACGGCTGAACGGGTTGTTATGAAATTTGGCAAGGAGATAGATTATATCCTGGGGATGGACATAGGCTATCTTTTGTCTTATAAAATAATCTTTAAACGGGTTAAAAAATATATCTTCATTTTATATAATGTGTGTCATAGATTACAAGCTGTTAGTGTCATTCCTCTATGCCTGCCGAGCAATAGCTTTCAAGCCCTTACGTTACGTTTTTCTATTGTAAGGAACTAAGTAGAGAGTAAAAAAAAATAAAGATCTTGAGAGATTGTAGTGTCGCCATATTTGTTTCAATTTTAAATACCGTTTTTGTATATTACAATTTAAATTGCAGAAAAAAGTCATGTTTCATCATAGAGGTATAATAGGTAGAGGGAGCGTTGGCAATACCATGACATGTATAACTGTGTGGTCAACACCTATCACGTGACTTAAGGATAATTTGAGCGGGAATTCAAAGTTTGTTTCAGATTCGTAATTACAAAAGCATGAACGTAACGATTCTGTAGGCGTTCGCTGATCATCAAATGAGAGTATTTATACCTTTGGGAGTGTAAGATGTGCTATTCAGAGAAAATATTTTACCAAACATGGATTTTATCTAAATAAGGCTGGAAAATACTTGAGTGAAAAATTCAGCAAAGTAGTTAAACAGTTACTTAAGAAGGAAGATGATGTTCCTCTTTATTTTAATGATAATTTAATGATTGTTCCAAAAAACTTGTAAACGTACATGTGTTTTTGTTTTTAAATTGTAATACATATTATACAAAAAATATTATAACTTTTAAATAGGTTAGTGAGTAACTGGGTTGATTCTACAAAAAAAAATTCAAATAGAAACCACTTTTTATAATAATTTTGAAATTATGAGTACAATAAATTGTTCCTAGGATAAGTTAAATAATATTACTCTTAATTTAATTAATCAAAATGTTAGAGGTGCTGTCACCCACCTCTCTGTGAGGGATAGCAGGGAGCACCTAGCAGGGTCACTGGCAAATAGATGTAATATATTTTTTTTTCAGTTAACTTTGATTTTATTTTGTGAGGTGATTTAATGTGAATTATATGGTGGAAAGTACTCACAAAAAATTGCTAAATTTTCTTTTCTTAACGTACAGTATGATCAATGTGGTAATTTTCCAAATAGAATAACATTCTCAACAGCAACAGCTATTGGTAATATATTTAAGAATAACTAAAAATTATCATTAATTTAGTACAGGAGCTACTTTAAATGGTCAGTCTGAACATGATCCACAGGTTTTGAGCATAAATTATAATTTAAGTAATGTAAATAAGTCTATAACAAAAGTTAGATTTAAACAAATATATGACAGCTCTCTTAAACTACTATAATTTTCTTTAGTCAAAATCTTGGAAGCCTTTAATGTTTGAATCTGAGTCTTACACACTTTATAACAATTTTCAAAAGATTGTATTATTTCCTTTCAATGCTTGTTGCCCCATAAAATACTGTAGTACTCCCAAAAAATCTATAAATCAAAATGCATGGCAGGGCCGTAGCCAGGATTTTGTGAAGGGGGGGCGGGGGTTCCGTTTTGTGAAATGGGAGGGTGGTCCAGTTTTTCATGAAAAGGGGGGTGGGTGGGTTAAGTTTTGTTAACATTTTTTTCATTGAGTTAAATAAAACTCTGTCACACTAACATCTTAGGAAACAATTCACTTATAGAAGTCCATTACTTACACACATAAATTAAAGTAGTGATTTTGCTAGAGAAAAGACAGCTAAACATTTTATATTTTGGATTTGTGTGCGAAGAGGGGGGAGGGATGCATTGTTGTAGGCCACTATGATGATTACAATAATACTTTCAAATTAATCCCTGTGTAACCTTATGTATTGCTTATAATTTTCTTATTTTGATTTCACTGGTTCTTACTGTTTTAAAACACTGAAGGGCGAAAAGGGGGGGGGGGTTCTGTAACCTCCCCCCCCCCCGGCTTAATCACTGTCCATGGTTAACAAAGGGTATAGCTTAATCTTGTCAAGTTAAAAGAGACATATCTAAAATCTAGAAATACGGGTCTCCTTGAAGATATAATTTATTATAAAAAATATAGTAAAAATTTAAAAAATTAAACATATAAATTAAAATGAAAAAGTAAAAACATTAACAACTCTTCAAATAAAATCAAGACACCTATAGTAAGACCTTAAAAATCTACATTTCATATACAAATGAAACTCTGTCTTACCTGATGTGTGTGTGTGTATATATAAAAATAATTTTTATTTATTTATTTATTTTCGTCCATCTGAACATACAGACATTTGCACAAATGGTATAGGACACATCAAGAAATATAATTTAACATACAAACAGTAAAAGTTAAATAAACCAAAAATCCAGACATGGGAAAAAAATAATAAAACTGGTGTTACAGGTACATATAGAGCTTCTAAAGCTAAAATTTTAAATTTGACAGTTGACACAAGTTTAACACCAAATGGTTGCAGAAACATTAATACAAGTAGAAGTATAGGCTTGATACAATAATACAATTGTATACAGTTAGGCCCTACAGTTAAAACAGTAGTAGTACAGTTACAATTATATATTTTACAATACAAATAAAACATATCTTAACATAACTACATGCATAAAGTTAAAGTAGTAATACAATAGAGACAAATATTGTACAATATATGAATTACGAATTACAGTAAACTCCCTATTATCCGCGCATGCTACGAAAAAATACAGCACATATGTAAATCTGTATTTTATTACAAGTGAGCAAATTTGAACTCTACTGACGAGTGTATTGTGTGCAGTATACAGTAAAACACCACAGGCGAGCCCAGTGCGAAGGCGCAGATGAATCACGAAGCGGCTTTGCAACACATCGTCGGACTGCTTCACTAATTAGAGGAAAAAGACGACGATGCGCAGTTGGCTGAAAAACTTATGTTTCGGAAATTCAATCAAGAATTAAGAAAAGATGTTTCCAAAGTAAGAAACAAAAGCAAGTGACTGATTTTTTTTTTCAAAAAGTTGTAAATTTTAAGAGTTGTGCTTTTTAATGTCTAATGAAGTACGTACAGTATGTACCTACTGTATCCTTGTTACGAAGTAAGTAATGAGCACTTTTATGTTTACATCAGTGAAATGTATTGTATGTGAATTATTCAGTAAAATACTTCAATTTTAGCATTATTTAATAATTCTTTCTGTAAATTGTAACTTTTACTGTAAATAAATTTTTAGAATATTAAGTTGAAATTAATATTTCCTTTTTTGTTTCCCTTTTTCGGCTCTTTTGCGGATTATCCGCGATTTTCACTATCCGCTGTGGCTCTGCCACTTAATTTCGCGGATAATCGGGAGTGAACTGTATCTCGTAAACATTGAAATTGTATTTATAAATAATCAAAAATAAAAGTAGGTATAAAGTGGAAGTTAAGGTTGTTCTATTTATATAGTCTGCTGTGGAGTAGTAGCATTCTTGAAGTAGCAAGTTAAAAACTTTTTTTTTAAATTGTTGAAAAAAAATTATTTCCTTAATGTTCTGCGGTAGATTGTTGAATAATTTAGCTCCTTTAAAATTCACTGTAATAAATACAAGGGCGCCCATACCCATGGTCAGGGGAGGGCCATGCTCCCCTCACCCTAGCTTTCAGGAAAAGAAAAAAAATTTTAGGTGTTTTTTAAGGATTTTTGGCAAATTTTAGTAATTTTTGGCACTTTTTAAAGGTCTAACCCCCCCCCCCCCCTAAACCTACGGGCGCCCTTGAATATATTTCCACGTGTACGTTTTTTTTATGCCTTGTATTGTGTGTGTGTATCTGTGAATTAGTTTTGTATGAATTGTGCATATTTTTATAATTGATTTATTCTACATCCAGTGAGACTTGTACTACAAATAGATTTATGGAAAGTAATACAAATAAATAAAATAATATTGCTTTGTGTAACTGTTGCATTACTGTGATGCAAAAGTTATATTATGACTTTAGACCGAACTTACTGATTAATGTAAAGGCTAGTGCTTAATGCATTGCAATTTCGTAGTGGTTTTGTTGTAAACTTCTTCACAGTCTTTTTTTCTCATCCTCAGTGCATTACACTTATTTCTGTGGTTCTTTAGTCCATTTTTTACAATAGCAAGAAACTTTTTGGCCTTCCTCGGAGACTGAATATCCTGTTCATTAAAGTCACCAATGTAATGGTATCTTTGAAAAACATAACTGGTGCCACCTGTTGAGAGCACAACAACTAATGAAAAAATATTCAACACACAATTTGAACACAAAACTCACATCTCGATCAAATAACACAAAACAGACACTACACAGAAGTGACATTTATTAAATATATTTTTATATGATAGTTGACACCATCTGGTAAAACATTACAGGAGTTAAATTGACTAATTTTCATTCATTGTAGCAAGGACAGTGAGAAAATAGAATTTATTATATAATGATAATCATGAATTTAGCACACAAGTTTAGAACGCCATTAGTGGACATAATAAAGGATAATGTACTGTGAAGGAGGATAGAGTGGAAGAAGAGGGGATGGCAACCAGTCAGTCCACAACCCAATTGCGTGCCACAGATACAGGGGTGCCCACAATTTCAGGGGGAGGGGGGTGGTTTAAAGACGAGAAAAATGTATATATTATTTACATAATTATAGCTTCTAATGTGAAAATACGTTTCTGGTGCTTTGATAATTGAAAGGGATCTTGTAAATCAAATTGCAACCCCGCACTTTCCTCAACAAAAGCAGTTTGGCATCTGTCGGTTCAGGATGGAAATATTACCTGATATGACCAAAATTATTATTAGAAAATCAGTTTTAATTAATGCAAAATGTGATAAAATATAATACTAAAAACTTATTATATTATAAAATATTTGAGTAAATCATTGAGAAGATGGCATAAAAAATTTCGGGGGGGGGGGAGAAATTAGGTTGGGGGGGGGTGAGTCATAGTGTTTGAGGGGGGTGGGCACCTCTGACAGATAGATAGTTTTTTATGCATAATTCTACAAAACATATGAAGTCACACTCTATGAAATCAGTATAGGCTAACGTGTGTGCATTAAAACACTACTATCATAAGCCTACTCATAAAGAAAGTCATAAATAAAATATCAATAGTGCACCAGTTTTGTTAAATAATTTCACTGTATCAATTGTGGATGTAATACTAATTGATAAGCATAGTATAGTATTTACTCTAGGTGTAAAGTCATAATGAAAGTTAAAATGCCTTTAAAAATTTACAACTGCAACTTCCAAGACTCACTCAAACTAAGGTTGTAGTAGTAGTGGGTATCCTACATCATCACCAACTGAAATTTGAGTCACATGTCAATAAGGAAGTTAAACAAAAACAGTAAGTAAAATTAATTTGTGGTACCTAGTTATAGTAACGTTGGTTTGGTGGATGTATTGGAATTTGAGAGAAAATACATTACCAAACATGGCTGGAAAAAACTTGTTAATCGAAAAAATCTCTTTATTTTAAGGATAATTTAATTAATGTTCCAAAAACTTGTAAATGTATGTTCTTTGTTTTTAAATTGTAACACATTAGTTCTTGAGTCCACCAGACTTTTAAAACATATAATGCATTATAATACTTTAACTGTGTCTTAATTAGGCTTTCAAAAGAATAAATCTACTGATAATGCAATATTTAAACTAACCACGGAAATCTAAACTCTAAATAATCATTAACATGTTATTAGAATTTTTATGACCTACCTAAGGCTTTATTGTGTAAATCATGAAATCCTTATTGAAAAACTGGAATACTATAGAATAAGAAATAATTTCAATAATTTACTTAAATCATACCTTAATTCTAGAATACAAATTGTAATTACAAAAGATAACTTGACAGGAACAAATTCAACTTCTAATACTGGGATCATTTACCATGGAGTTCTCAAAGGATCTGTTCGTGTCTGTTTATTTATATAATTATTACTCTTTTATGTACATTTGTACTAATTTATCCTATACATCTTTAGGTATACTCTTATATTGTTTTGTATGTTGTATCTTACTTATCTGTCTTACCTATTTGATGTTATATATATAATTTTATTATAATTGACTTATTTTACATCCAATGAGACTTGTACTCCAAATTTATTTAGGAATTTAATAAAACTAATATAAAAAAATATTGCTTTGTGTAGGCCTAGAACTTACTAAAATAGAATAGATAGTTTACAACATTGTGCTGCATTATTATATCAATGTATAACAATGCTGCATTCAATTAACTATCCGGAGATCACTAGCCGAAATGAATTACACACCAAGTGGATGCAATACTTTGTTGCACATTTAGGTGAAATATGATTATAAATTTGTTAAGTGATGTATTTCTTTACCTTCTGCCTCTGTTGACACATACGTTTCGGACGAGTATGTCGCCTTTGTCGTATCTCGGACATAACCTTGTTTACTTCTCTTTCCATTAGTGTCGTGACATTCCTCTACACACAACCGTTTGACTGGTTTCCTCGGGTTTGGAGTGGTAAGCAAATGCGGAGGGAAATCTAAAATTGTGGGAACTGCAGTTTTCTTTAGCCATGTACCACCAAACTTCACTCTATCGAAGCACTCGTCTTCGAAATGTTCGGAACATATTTTTGTCGCCGAAGTTGCTTTGAAATCTTGTCGCCTTACTTTGATTTCCCCCAACCTTCTACGGTTTTCGTCCTTCGGAAAACTGAAAAAGATTAAAATTTAGAGATAAAAAGCCAATTATAGCTCTCAAGTACCAAACACCAGCGTACTTTTAATGCTAATATTCACGTAAATAAGCATATTTACCTGTGAAAACTTAGTGGCCTTCCTTTATGACTTGCATCCAAACGCACAGCAATACAGAACCATTTTCAAAAATTAGCACATAACACGTATTTTCGCCCCGATGCGATATGTCAACAACAGCAATCGTCCTTAAGTCACGTGTTTTTCGAGCCAACCATGTTGAACACGCATTTGTGACGTCACGCTCTCTCTACCCATATTACCTCTATGTGTTTCATAAACACATAAATAGTGAGTGTGTGTCATTTCTCTATGTCCACGAGGTCTCGCCGCGTCAATTTTCTCCTTGGGGCGAACCGATCCGCTTGATTAAATAAACAGCTTTTATCGTTGAATGATTTCATGATTTATTTCATGAAAATCTGCTCTCATAAAAAAGTAAGTTTTATAGACATTCAATTGGTCTCTCTCTCTCTCTCTCTCTCTCTCTGAATATCAATCTATGAATAGTTACAAATTTATTTTCTTTATTTTTTTAGTTTGATTTGATACAATATTATTTAACTAAAAATCAATTTCTACCCCTTCCTATTTTCATTTCCACATTACAAAGTTTAACTTGTTCCACGCGGAGGGACTTCACGCAATATTTTTGCATGCAATTAAAAACTATTTTTTAATGATGCTAAAGAAGAATAACTTCTCATGCTCGTACCTATGTACACGCATCCATTTTTTTTATTTAATTTTTTCTATATATATTTTTTTCTCCCTACCTAGGGCACTCATAATTCTTTTAAATTTCACGTGTATGTTTTCAATGTCATTCGCGTTGTACAACTTTTTTTTGGTCAATTGGTCATTATTTTGTTTCATTTGGAAACATACGTATTTTAGGTATTATGACAAATAAAAAAATTAGTTTCACAAACATTCTTAGGTTTTTATTGTGTGTATAGTTTTAAGTTTAATATTATGTAGGTACCCTACATAAATTCTTAAACTTATAAATTTCTTCGAAATTAATTCATAGGTTGGTTGGGCCTACTAATATTTTCTATTTGTCAATATTGTTATTTTTTTACAGTACCTACTTATTTGCAAGAAGTTTGGTTAAGTGTTTATTATTTATCTGCTGAGCGTCAAGAGTCTTAGGGCTACTGAAACCGAAGACCAGAAATATTTATCAATTATGTAATATATTGTTGAAAAATTTGAATGTTACCATTTCAGGTAGGTTGATTTTTTTATTAATTAGAAAAGTTTCGTGTAATTGCCATCTTCCTTTATTTAATATTAAACATTATGTTTGGTTGAGTGTGAGATAATTTTATTATTGTATGTTTTAATTTCATTTATTTTCTTATACATATATATTCTTACCTACCTACTTCTATTAAATTTCAGGTGGATGTTAACATTGTCATTCCAGTTGAATATTTTTTTTGTCAAATTAGTTGTTATTTATACTTTTTCTTTCATTTTGGACTATGTTTTTTTTTTTTAATTCAAAGATTTGTGGTCTGTACAGGGAGTGATATCTCTATTAATTTATATACTCCTTTGGGTAAGCGGAATATGGCCACCACAGTTTTACATATAAATAAATCATACAAATGTTTTAAACATTATGAAAAATAAAAAATTGTTTCACAAACATCCTTTTTTTTTTTGGTGTGTATAGTTTGAAGTTTAATATTATGTATGTACGTAAATTCTTAAACAAAGAGTTATTTATTATTTAATTTAGAAAATTATTCATAGGTAGGTAATAAGTTTTTCTATTCGTCAATATTTTTAATATGGTAGATAGGAGTACAGTAAATGCCTACATTCTTCTATTCCTTTACATCTCTTTCGATTTGGAGTGTTTCCGTGCTATTCGTAGTCCTCATCAGGTGGTTAAAGCCCCAAAATTTCGAAATTTAAAATTTTTTTTTAAATCTTTCTCTTTCGATTTTAAGTGTTTTGGAGCCATTCAGGGTCCTCAAACTACCCTCCCCCCACAAGGAGTCAAAGACCCAATAATAAAAAAATTTCCAACAATTTCGAAAACCTATTCTCTTTCGATTTGGAGTGTTTACGAGCCATTCGGGGTCCTCAACATCACCCTTCGCAGGGGTCAAAGCCCCAAAATATCGAAAATTTCAGGAATTTCAAATATCATTTCTTTCGAGATGGAGTTGTTCCAAACCATTCGAGGTCCTGAAAATCCACTTTCCACAAAAGTGAAAGCCCAAAAATTTCGAAATATAAGAATAGTATATATAATTGGATGTTCGCATGTATGACGTCGATAAACTCTTACACCGTTTGACCGATCGCCATGAAAGTTGGCACATCGAAGTGTTTTTATCATGAAGAAGGTTTTTATGCTATCCATTTTTTGTAACTCGCCGCTAGATGGCGCTGTAGCGCATCAACTTCTAAACCTTTCAACCGATCGCCATGGGTAAACAGAAAATCATAGGTCACAGATATACAAACAGATATTATGTGTCTTTTCTTAATGTCCAACACACTGGACATATCGCTATCCATTTTGCTGTAACTCGCGGACAATATATCACCCGGTGTTCAGCCCGGGCAAAGCCGGGTACTGCAGCTAGTTGTACTATATATGTGATAACTCAAGTGGGATGTGCAGGAATTTAATTATGCTACATGCTTATAATTATTACTCTGGGATTGGTTATTTTTATTTTTAACTATGGTTCTAGGCACCTCTTAATAATTTGTCACAGGCCGGCTCTATTTTAACATTTTAAATTATTTACCTATATTATAAATTGTAACTTTTTATTTATTAGTCAAATAATATATTTGAAATAATTAACTACTTTAACAAAAAAAACATATTTATCAAAATGTTGTTTTGTTTACTTTTGTTCAATTAACTATGATATAAAAATAAATATAGTCACAGTTATATACGAACCTGTATTTTTTTATTTATTCTTTTGAAACTAAAGATCCACATTCTGCCGAAATATTTCCAGGGAGACATTTACTTTACACCAATGTAGAGAGACAGAGAGAGAGAGAGAGAGAGAGAGAGACAGATTGTAACATTATTATTGTATATTATTGCACTAAATATAGCAAAACTATTTAAATATATATAAAATATGCGATAAATTTGTGATATAAAGAGGTTCAAATTATGCTGAGCATAAATATATTTTGTACACATTTTAAATGCGATGTCAAAATTGTTCAACGTTAATTAAAAACTCAAGTTTTTATCATGTAAGTAAAGTAAGCGCATTTCTTTGCAACATATAGTTTCGTATTTGCATTCTTGTACCATTCTCTACGAATGCTTTCTACAGTTTTCACAGGTCTGCCATTGCTTGGATGCTGCAATGAAGATGATTGAGTGTATTTTAAATGGGAACTATCGATGCAACCTATTTTGGTTTTATTTGTATTTTCACCTGATATTAAAACAAAAAATATATATAGCCTATACTGTTTTTTTTTCTTATCGGTTGTTTGTTTGTTTTTTGTGCCAACGAATATATATATATATATATATATTTACTTTTACATACATATAAAATAAACTTTACTAAATTTAAATATTTATGAAGTTTCATAGATCTAAAATTGGCATTTATACCGTTTACGTCTGTATATTTGATTAATAAATGCATTTCCCATTTTATATTTTTAATTACAACTTATATGACTTAATACTTGAAAACCTTAACTACAATGCGAAAGCCATTTAGATTAAAATTGTTTAAAGGTTTACATATGAATGTTAAACATATTGAAAATTACTTTAATTTTTGGAATTAACTCAAACCGGTAATAAATGAATTAAATGTTCTAAATATTACGTAGTTTTAAACCTTTTTAAACTTAAGCAGGGTTTTAAGTAGTATTTAATTTTTTATGATTTTAAAATTTCATAAAGATAAATATTTTACATATTATTTTATCCAAAATATGTTTTGATAAATAACTAAACGAATGAGTCTCGTACGTTTAACTTGTACATACAGAATCACTATTTTTGTTAGGGCTACAAACTACTGACATTTATTTTATGGAAAATATTCAAAACCATTACAAATTAAATTAAAGATAAAACTAGCAATAAATATGTGTTATTATTTAGTTACTGTTTTCGTAACTACTTTGGTTTCTAGTGCTTTTTTCGGACGTGAGAATAAACATAATTAAAAAAGTAATTTTAGACTAGCTAGCCCCTTTAATCTAATTACTTTTCCAGCGTAATATTTTACCCGCGAGTTTTTCTCCAAGAGAGACCCGTTGTGTTGTTATGACTGAGAAACACGCAAATTTCTTAAAAAATAAGGTAGAATTCTCTAAATATTGCATTTCTTCCTTAAAATATATTTTACGGTGGGGATTCATAAAATTATAATTAATCAAAGTTGTGTTTTGCTAAGCTTTATCTTTTTTTTTCTTGTATTTTTTAAAGTAAATTGCAATTTTAAAATAAAATTACTTTTCTTAGTAGTGAAGTAAGTGGTTATATATATTTTCGTTACGTGTTTCTCATAAATTATACTCAATATCTGATTTCATATTTATTATAGGTAAACATTAAGATGTTCATATATATATATATGTATGTTTTGGTTTTGATTTTTGTATTTCTTTGTTTCTTGTTTATAAATATCATGATTGTTGTAAGTATTGTATTTCTTAGTTATGAGATATTGAAATTAGAATTTACTAAGTTAACATATTTATTAATAAAGTCAGTATTTTGACACATCGTTTTTCAGAGTTATATTTCATTTTTAACTTTTAACTGATTTATTTGTGTATATCTGAATTTTGTTTGCTCCTAAATTATGAATTCTATGTTTTAAGGACTTTATTTTAATCGATTAAACATTTCTTATGTTAGGAAAATTTTAATGCTTGGTATTTAAAAGTTGTTGAGGTTTTCTAGAATAATAAGACTGACTATGAAGTTATATATAGATACAGCAGTAGTAAAGTTTGGGGGATACTGGGACTGGAGTCGTAGTGTGGTGCGTGGTGCCAATGTCCGCCACTTGGACTGTGAAGTTACGGCAGCCATCTTGGATGTCATTGAACTTCAAAATTCCTCAAATATTCCTCAACAAAAAATTCCTTTTTCGAAGAAAAAAATTGCCGTTTAGAGGAAAAATTTCTCATTTATTTACCTAAAAAATTCCAAAAATAAAAATTCGGAAAGCCCCAAAATACTTTTGCCTTTAAAAAAATCCAAATTCCTAAAAATGGCCTAATACTTCTAAAATCAAGCCGCCCTAAGCCGCTGAGGTCTCCACATTAATAATTACTGAAAAATGGAAATTACTTCATTTTCTGACCAAAAATTGCAAAAAAAAAAAAAAAATGTGCAAATTACCCATAGCAGCTTAAATTCCTCGTTGTCCAGCTGCCCTAAGCCGCTGAGGTAATGAACTTGAACGTAAACATAAAACATTTAAATTTTGACCAATAATTTCCAAAAAACATTAAAATGTTGTTTACTTCAAACGTTGCAATTTTAATTACGAGCGCCATATTGGAATTGAACATGCTTTCCCCGAATGTTGCAGTTTTCGTTACGCCTGCCATATTGATCGAGTATGATGTCATCATTGTACTGGAGGCCGCTATCTTTGATTTTATAAACGTTGCATTTTTCGTTACCACCTATCTTAAAAATCAGTAATTATTATCAAATTTAACGGGAAATATTTTAAATTAATAAAAAACTCATTTGATAAATTTTAGGAAAAAACATACTTGAATCATGGAGTCCTCGATTCGAATATGACGATGGCGAAAGATTTAAAAAATGATGAATCCTTCTTCTACACAAGCCACCGGCAGATTGACCTCTAATCACTAATTCCAAGGAAAATATTATGTCAGTCAGTATGACGTTATGGTAATCATATTATTTTAGCCTGCTAGATGCCACCATCTTGGATCCGACATATTGTTTTCTTCTGCTAGAATGCGCTTCCAAAATATTTGTTTAAATTTTGACCGATAGAGTGAAGGAATCACGTTTTAATGTGACTAGGGCGCAATTTTGAATGATTAAATTAAAAATTCGGGGAAAAATTAGAAAAAATCATTAAAAATTACTTTTTAAAATATGATTCTACTAATTTCTGTTCTTGGTTCAATCTTTTCTTGGTGTAATAAATAAAAATAATAAGTACAAACCATAAATGCCAGTTTCGAGAAAGAAACACTTTTTTCAAATTAAAAAATTACTACAGAAATTTTACACATACAAAAATAAAAAAAGTACTAGTGTTCCTCTATGTCAAAAGTCTCCTTAAAAGGCGAAGCTAGTCCTTTGCTTGCATTGACATGTGTTTTCAGCGCATTCCCACGTGTATGTATATTACGCAGCTTTTTCCAGTCGGTGACCATGCACATCAGTCAGTTGGCTAGACGCAAACACGGCCAGTCGGCAATGTTGGTGGCAATTTACGCCAAGTCCGTGACACATCTATTCAGTGACCGGGAACGCATGTCGAGTAGGTGGATATCCCCTTATAGTTGGTTGTTCAGGAACGTCAGATAAGTTGGTCTGACACGCACGTTCAGTCGGTTGGTTAGGCTAACACGTTAAGTCGGTGGCAACTAACGCCCGATATATTTTTCGATGGTACTTGGCGAACATTTTAAACAGTTAATGTACAAAATCATGCGCATTATTCAAGCGTCTCCGAACTAAAAAGCCAAGTTGTGTACAATGTTAGGTGTGTAGGTCAAGCTTCTCCAAACCAGAGGTGCTATTCGCCGATAGGTGACCAACAATTTGAACATGTCATGTTCAAATTCAAGCATATAGACCAGACGTCTCCGAACCACGAGGCCAATCATGTTCTGACTACAGACTTATTTATACTTATTCGTCGTCAAAAAGGAAGCATAAAATAAAATAAAAGCACTTTCGTCAAAAAGGAAGCACATTTAAAAAAGAAACACATTTGACAAAAAAAGGACACAAACTATACAAAATGGACACGCAATACACACACTGGCCCCACAATGACCACTCAACGAACACGCAATGAGCACTAAATAATCACACAATGGACACACAGGACACACAGTACAAATACAGAACACGCAATGCACACACCGTATACAAACAGAATACACAATTGACACACATTAGGTGTATATAATATTATGACCGGGGAAATAGGTCCAGGAAAAGGTGTTTGGTGGCGGCTTCTGCTTTGGAACCTACATCTCCAATGACGTCACGGTGGACATCTTGAATTATAAAGTCACTTTTGATCTTTTAGGTATGGTCATCTTCGTTTCTGACATCTGGACGACCATTTTCGTTGACAATGACCTCTGACCATGACTTAAATCTTTGACATTTACCATTAACTAGGAACATGACCTTAAACTTTGACGTTTCTCCTTGAACTTTCACCTTGACCTTTGACCTTGACTTTGAGAGACTTTGACATTGAACTTGACTTTCGACCTTGATATACGACCTCAGTCGCAAATTTGGATTCCTCCATCTTGTTATCGAGCGTCCCAATCTTTGTACGTTGGAATTTTCGTTACAGCCACTATCTTGAATTCTAATAACATGTCCACCATCTTGTTTTCGAGTTCCGCTATCTCTGAACGTTGCAATTATCGCTAAAGTCACCATATTGATTCTAATAACATGTCTGTAATATTTTTTTCTTCTGCTGCAGGCCACCATCTTGGATGATGAAGCGACTGCCAATTTTTTATTTTTTGCGGTAGGCCAATAATTTTATTTCCATCATATTTTTTACGGTGTTTGTACCTAGAGAGCAGTATCATCGCTCTATCGAATGCACATAAAGTCGATGTTCCACTACCTTCTAATGTTGTTGTGGTCCTTATCGACACAATAAATGTATTTTTTTTCCAAAATACATCGGAATCTCTATGATTCAAAACATGATAGGTCGGACCTCGGGGTTGGAAAACATACGCCTTTGAACTCACGGCCATTAGGACATTTACCACACTGAGAATTAAGGTAAGTAGGTACATAAAAAATTACAAACATTCGAATTTGAGTATCTCTTCTTTATTTTAAGGAAAATAGCATCACCTGCTAAAGAATGTTGACGCAATCTTTATTTTTAATACTTGCTACCAGGAGCGCTAGTTAACACACATCACCTGTAAAAGAGTGTAGTCGCCATCTTGTTATGAATATACATTACTAGGAGCTCTAGTATCATGTAGTGCACATGCCAACTGCAAGAGTTTTTGCCGCCATATTAGTTTAATTCTTAGCAGCTAGAGGGCAGTTTTAATTATTAACAATCACCTGTAACCGTATCCGCCATCTTGTTGACCATCTTAACTGCCATTTTGAAATTCAGGGAAAATTCTAAAAAAAATTATCTGAAAATTCAGCAATTACCTTGGTTATTGATTAAATCAGTTCCTGTACTTCATTCGGTCCTTGAATGCGGTTTAAAAAGTAATTTTATTAAAAAAAAAATGTTAACGTAAAATATGGCGAAAAATCATACAAGCAGCTTAGGCTCCTAGTCTACCAGCCTCCAGTAAACCGAAGAAACATTTTGGCCGGCATCATGATAATTCGTAGTAATTCACGTAGATTTTATGGAAAAATTCTGAAAACCATTAAATATAATCGCCTATTAATGTAAGATTTGTTCGACAGATTTCCGTCCTGGGTTTTATTCTTGGCTGGTAGATAATATGAGTGACTAAATATTAAAATACATTTTAAATAGTTTCCCATTACCTTTCATGGAGTATTTTTTATAATCCTCTCTACAAAATACGTCTCTATACAAAAACCTGTTGTACAAAATAAATACGATGTTGCTGTGCCTACCATGGGAGTCTAATTTTCATACTTGTAATACGTTCTAATCAGGTCTTGTACAATGTTAGGCGTACATACCAAGGGTCTCTAAACCAAGAGATAATTTTCTATGATAGTCGACAAACATTTTAAACATGCCATGTCCAACGTCAGACGTTTAAACCAGGCATCTCCGAACCACGAGACCAAACAGGTCCTTTGTACATCCTTAACGATCCACAATCAATAATAAGGATGCAAATTTGGTAACACAATGAAAAAATTAAACACAATTGGAAGCACAGTTAAAAAGTAAATACTTTTAAGGACAAAAAAGAAAAGAAAGAACAATTGGAAGCAAAATCAAAAGTAAGGAATATATTTGAAAGTACCATCAAAAATGGAAGCACAATTAGATGACAATCAAAAGTAAGGAATATATTTGACAGTACCATCAAAAATGGAAGCACAATTAAAAAGACAATCAAAAAAGGAATCACATTTGGAAGCACAACTAAGAAAAGGAAGCACATTTGGAAGCAAAATTAACAAAAAGGAAGCACAATCGGAAGCACAAACAACGAAAAGGAAGTACATTAGAAAACACAATAAAAAGGAAGAACAATCAGAAGCACAATAAAAAAATTAAAAAAACAGTCAACGAAAACGAATCACAATTAGAAGCATAAGTCAAATAAAACTAATCATATCAGAAGCACAATAAACCAAAAGGAAGTTCAATTAACAAAAAGGAAGGACATTTGAAAGCACAAACACCATAAAAAGAACAATTAACAAAAAGGAAGCACATTTAGAAGCATATTCAACGAAATGGCAGCACTTTGTAAGCACATTCATAAAAAAAATGAAGCAAATTTGGAAACACATTAAAAAAAGGAAGCACAGTCAACGAAAAGGAAGCTCACGTGGAAGCACAAAAAAACGAAAATAAAGCACATTTGGTAGCAAATTTGACAAACTGGCCTCACTTTGGAAGCACATTAAAAAAAAGGACAATCGACGAAATGGAAGCACCTTTGGAATCTCAGTCAAAAAAAGGAAGCACTTTTTAAAAAAAAGGACACACATTTTTAGGTAAATATAAATTTCTAGGGTACTATCTCGTCGCAGGAATACGGCAAAGGAATACGATCTCGTCACAGAGATACGATCCAGCTACAAGGATACGATCTTGTTGCAAGAATACTGACCGAGTTATGATCTAAGTGCAAGGATACGATCTTGGCCAAATGGTTACGATACAGTCACAGGGAACGATCACACCATAGAGATATAATCTCGTCACGGATATACTGTGCCGGAAATGAGGAATTTCAACAGTTTTTTTTAATTTGTTATTATTATTTTTAATTATTTTTAGATATTTTATTTTTCTTATAATCTGGTTTCTAAAGGGGTGATTTACACTTTGTTAGGGTGGTGTATGCCCCGTAGTTAAACTTTGCGGCAGTGGACCTAGGCACCTTTTCTCAAGGATCAATCTAAACTTTTGCTCATCTAATGTAGTCGTTAGCAGCCCAGTTGAAATTTCTCCCGCCTGCAGGCACGTCCCGGGTTTGTAAGATTATTTCCCTGCATGACCAAAACGGCATACAGAAGCTCTGGACAAGTCGTTACCATTTCTCAGAGACGAGCTGACCATAGTCTTTCCCATCACACATACGTCTTAGGTTGTGCCAAAAGTTTAGTGTTTCGACACTTTTTTTTGTTTTCATATTTTAAATTATTTTTGTAAATTTTATTTTTCTTTATAATTTGGTTACGTTGGGTGATGCACACTTTGTTAGGCTGGTGTACTCTACGTAGTTAAACTTTGTGCCAGTAGACTGAAGCACCTTTCTCAGAGACCTATAGGATCTTTTGCAAATCTAAGACTTCTTTGGCAGCCCGTTTGACATTTCTCTCGCTTGCAGGCACGTCCCAGGTCTGTAACATTACTTCACTTCATGACTAAAACTGCATACAATAGCTCTGGACGAGTTGTTACCTTTTCTCAGATATGAGCTGATCATAGCCTTTACCGTCACGAATACGTCTTAGGTTCTCTCCCTGAAAGGCACGTCATGGACGCTCGTTCCCAGCGTCATTGCGCTTTTGTCCACCCCCTTCCCCTCTTGGTTCTAAGAATTCAGCTCCGGAGCATTGCCCTGCCGTTAACCCCGCCAAGCGTTGGCCGGCGTCAAGGACGACTTGCATAAAAAATGTGTGTGCAAAGATGGACCACCCCACGACATCTAGCAGTGGACATAGCAACTTCTTCTCTTGTGGCGAGCCCGTGGAGCTGACCACCGCAACATCTGGTGACAAACTTACTAACCTTCCAGCTAACTTCCCTGTAGGCCGGCAGAGTGCAGCACCTGACTGCCCTCTATAGCCCCTGGTTTTAGCAGGATGGCTTTGGCGAGTCGGTTCTTTTTTTATTTCAGACACCCCTAAACAGGTAGTGCTAAAGTCGGTGTGTGCTACCAACTTCGAGACATCAAAGTCAGAGTTTTTTAGCCCAACAATGCATGATTTTTTCTTTCTTTGTAAAAAAATTACACTATGTTAAAATATATTGATAACACACAGGAAAAATAGAAAAAAATATATATTTTATTATTTATAAATTTTATTAGCAATTTATTAGAATGATTCATATATTAATCATCATGTGTAAACCCAAGTGGTGCACATCTGAATCATACTTTTGTATAGTAACTATGTCAAATTTACTATAAGCAAAATTATAGCTAGTAAAATATCGTAGAGGAAATTTTAGTAGTAATAAAATGTAAATAATTCCAGTAAAAAAAGATACAATATGTAAAATCCGGGAAAATTTTTTTCTCAAAGTCATCACCAGTCTTTACAAAACTAAGATTACATAACATTCAGTTCCCAAACTCAACAATTACAAAAAATCAAACAAATTGCGAACAAAAAGCTCGCAATATCAAAGTCACAATGTTCTTTTATAGTAATAACTAGCTGACCCGGCAGACTTCGTACTGCCTAATTAAATTGCAATAAAGTCTGGTCAAAATGATTTGTAATGTGACATTTTATTGTTCCTACATATATTATAGTCGGGGCAAAAAATTCTCCTGAACAGAACCGTCACCCTGGTGATAGGGCGTTGTGAATAAGAAACATAATTAAATAAAGCATATATAAGCATTTAAAAATAAGTAATCTATTTATTGTTAATCATGTGAAACATAATAAGTTTTATTTTCATTGTAGTGCTTTGTGATATACGATGTTGTTGGTTTGATTATCTGGCGAATAGACAAACAAATCTGATGGTTTTCCAACACAGGAACAGGCAACATACAATTGACCATGTGAGAAACATGGGTTTTCCAGATAAATACCACAAACACTTAATGATTGCCCCTGAGACTTGTTTATGGTCATAGCAAAAGCAAGCTGAACTGGAAACTTTAGTCATTTAAAGTCAAACGGCACATCATTCGGAATCATTGGAATGCGAGGTATGAGAACATCCTCCCCTTTATATTTTCCTTTCTGTATAGTTGCTTTTATCAAGTTGTTTAGTAATTTTTTATTGCTAACCGTGTGCCGTTGCAAAGACGCGGTTGGTTGATATTTCGCAACATTAAAACAACCGATCCAACCTTTAATTGAAGATTGTGAGGTGGCAATCCTGGCAAATCCAGCAAGTTTAAAAGTTCTGGTGGATATTTCACTACATCATCTTGGTTAGTAGCGGAATCAACTGATTTATATATCCTCGATTCGCCTGTAATTTGTTCTTGTATTTTTAAATTTAATTAATTTACATCTATGTTTTTGCAGCCAATATAGCTCGTTCGCTCAACCAATCATGGTTTCTGTAATTTTGAGAAACATCTGGAAACACCTTCTGAATAAGTTCATCTTTTGATCGAGTTAACTGACAAAAACTTGGAGGAATGTTAAAGCAGCCAGTCAACATGTCTATTAGAAATTTGCCATTACCAATGTCAATGAGTTGTTTAGAGAATATGTTTCCAGATTGGTCATTTTGCAACTCTACACGCATATTCTTGCTTAAATAAAGTACTTTGACATGTTTCCACAAATTGGAGGACTTTAGACATGCATTGAGTTCATCAGCTGGTGTTGATCGTGGAATCACGGGCAATGTTTGACGAAAATCTCCTGCTAATAAAATCATAGCACCACCAAATTGGTTATGATTGCTCCGTATATCTTTTAATGTTCTGTCTAAAGCCTCCAAAGATTTTTTATGTGTCATCGTGCATTCATCCCAAAAAATTAATTTACATTGCTGCAAGACCTTTGCCATTGCAGAGTTCTTAAAAATTTTGCAGGTAGGAGTTTCATTGCTTTGCATATTTAATGGCAATTTTAATCCTGAATGGGCTGTTCGACCACCTTCAAGCAAAGTTGCTGCGATTCCCGATGAAGCGAGTGCAAGTGCAATTTTATTTTGTGAGTGAATCGTTGCTAATATTAATGAAATCAAAAAAGTTTTTCCTGTACCAGCAGGTGCATCTAAGAAGTAAATCCCTCCAGTTTCATCATTTATTACTTTCATAAGATTATCAAATACATACTTCTGTTGTTCATTAAACAGTTGAAGGTTCGTTTGAATTAATTCTTTTAAAGTGTTGAGATCATACATTCATAAATTATAAAATATATATATTTTTGCACCAAACACTATAAAATAAAATAAATAATCAATGTAGGGTATAAATTTATGGATTATCAGTGTTCAAACTTAAATATTTTTTTTTCTTAAAAATTATAGTTGTCTCCTAATAAGTTGTAACTAATATCTATCATCAAATAATTATATTGTGTTTCAAAATAATAAATGTGTTGCTAAAAATGAATCAACAAATAATATGATGACTAAGTGATGATTATGATTATTGACACATCTTAATATAGGTGACAGAACATATTGTTCGCTAAAATAATTATGATTAATTGATATAATATATACCTTGAAAGTTGGCATAAAATTTTCCCGAACTAAAATTGTTGAACCAAATGAAGTCATTTAAAAGCAATTGTTATATTGTTGAATATTTGTCAAAAAGTGTATGGAATCTGTTCCTATTCCTGAAACCAATGAGTACAATGGCTCTGGTGGTGGTTCCAATGGTATCAATTTCACTTTACCATTTGCGCAACACAATCCATTAGCTTCGTTTTTATATTTCAATGCCTTACAATGTGAGCAAACCGAGTTCATGGAACCAATAACAACACATTGGTAGTTACTGTAGTCAATTGGCACATAGTACCTGAAAGCAGCTCGATTCAAACTTGCGCGATTATTAGTTGAATGTCGCGCTTGCGCTTCACGCGTTTGTGATATCCGAATTCTTTCACGTTCATTTCGGCCGTTATGTTCTTGTGCAGCATGATTAGATCGGTAATTAGCTTGGTTTGTAGCATTTCGGGTTCTTCTACCTAAATTGCTTCGTCTAATAGGAGGCATATCTATATTATAGATTATTTTGTCACATGCAATAATTAGCGATCATAGGTAAATAAACACTGCACAAAATACTATATAGGTTAAGAATTTGTTTCGTGTATCAGTTGACAAAAGCAAACTCATTAGGGTAGGTAACCTGTTGTTGTTTCAATTTTTTTTAAATTTGATATGACTTGGAGTCAAATCCTTCAAGCCGTATTTAAAATAGGGAAATGAAATAATAAAAACTTAAACATATGAAACACTTTTGGTAACGCTGGTTTTGTTGGACTGATGTAATGACTTGAAAACTGATGCATTTTTAAGTAAAACAAATTAAATAATATCGCGAAGCCGACCAAATTGAACTATTCGATTTCGGTTTTTTTTTTTTTTTATCTGTGCTCCAGCGCATACTGTTTTGATAGATATGATTGAACTTTGTACAGAAGTAATAAAGTGCAAATTTACTCTTTGACATTAGGAACATACCTACATTGTTTAAACAACAATGAGTGCTCGTTTTAGTTAGAAAAAGTTTGTATGGGAAAAAGAAAAGGGCTGGTTTTAAGGTTTTTCCGGCAATTATTCGAATTTTATCGCGGTAAAAACCATCTTTGAACTTCAACGAACATTTAAAAAAAAATTGGCCAAATTGGTACAGGCGTTGTTGAGTTATCCGCTTACCAACACATTTTGCGATTCATTTTTATATTATAGATCAGACTTTGAAAAACCTAACTTTGCTGGAATGAAATTGCGTGAAACAGTTTGTGTTCTTATTGAAACATAGAGCTACTGCACATTTTGAACACACTACATAGGTCTGTTTCGTACACGCTGGTAGCTTACAGCGTATTCTTGTCGAATTCCATGTTGGTAAATGGTTCACATTGTCACGTCTCACATCAGGAGGAGGAATTCGTGCAGCTGGTTCTCTCTTTTTTTCAGAACATACTGCTGTTGCACTTCGGAAGATGGCCTTCCTCGTTTTGATGCTGAGGAACATCCAATGGCACATAGTGTGGTGGCTAGTTCAAGTCTGAATTCTGAGAGTTTCATTGAACTCCCATGCATTCTTCGATGGAGTAGCCAGGAATTGATAACTGTAACATCAATGATGTGGTAACAAAAAGTCTCATGTACCACTTCCTCGTGCGCATAGTAAACTATCAAGTAAGTCCACGCCCCCCATGTGACGATTATATTCCCGTATTATTGCTGGGCATTTCACAGTTTTCCTAGCTTTCTCTTTTCTATCAAATCTTGATATTGTACCCTCTGGTTGTATTCCACTGAATATGGAGATCAAGACCAAAGACTTGTTGTACTTCCATAACACATTGCTTATCTCTGTGTTTTCATATGTGGCACAATACTCAGTAGAGTATCCTATGTTCTCTTTCTTCAGCTGGTAATCAGTTGGTAGCTTGCAGTGTGGTATTATATTCCTACGAACAGTTCCCAGGCTGAGAATACCTTTACCTGCTAAATAGGACAGTAGGGGCACACTCGTATAGCAATTGTCAAAATAAAGTTTATGGTTTACTCCATTTGGAATATCGTGACACAGTCTAATCACATTTCCATTTGCGACAAAATCTGGCTCATCTACAAGTTTGTTTTTAGCTTCATTTTCTGTTCCAGTGTATATTTCAAACTTATAGGCAAAGCCAGACACACCACAGAGAACAAATAACTTATACCCCATTTATTTGGTTTCTGAGGCATGTACTGCTTCATATGGTGGCGAGCTTTTGTGGAAAACATCTGTTCGTCAACAGACAAACACTCTTCCATTGGAACGGTAAGGAACTTCTTTCCAATTTCATTGAGCACAGGGCGCAGTTTGTGAAGCTTGTCGTACCCTTCAAAACCTCTTTCTATGACTTGCTTCGTATGATCATTGAAATGTAGCACAACTCTTATTTTCTCAAATGTTTTCAGATTCATTGCCTTCTGCACCATTTCTACACCAACAGCCTTATCCCAATAAAGCCTTATGTTGGAAAACTTACAAACAGATGAAAAAATAAGAATTCCCAGGAACCTGTGAAATTCATCTTCAGTGAGCTCGAAAGGTTTGTTTGGGTTTATAGAAACACCATAACGTGTTGACTCGAACAGTATTTTCTGCACAAGTTCCTTCCCAAAAAAGTACTTAAAACATTGGAATGGTGTTTCCAACTCCTGTAAGACTTCTGGGTTGGCACTTTTTCCAGAAAACTTCTTTTGCTGCTCTGGAATACACAAATGTTTTTTTTTTGCAAGTTATATGTGGAGCTTTTTTCGTGGAGGTACTAGCTTGAGCTGAATTATATTGCTTCTTGTTTGAATGAGTTTCAGAACATGTCTCAGGTTCATTTGTTGGCCTACTATCGCTGTCATGTGGCGACTGGAGAATTTGTTCTCCTTAATTACCTAGCTGACTGCTAATGTGAGTGCAAAGTTCTCCAAAATCTTGCACTTCAGATGGCAAGTGATCAACCAACAAGCCAAGAGTATCATTTCCACCTAGTAATTGTTTTATGCTTTCTTGTTGTTCAGGTAACACATCTATAACACTATCCAGTAATGCGGAAGAAAGCTGTGATTCATTTACTTGTAGGCCTATAGCACCACTATTTGAAGTAGTTGATTCAATTTCTTCATCACTATCACTATCCATGTCATCTTCACATCCACTTGGAATACTGGCAAGTAACAATGGAATGTCTTCTGGCTGAATTTTCTTCCTGGTTCTCTCATCATCAATGTAATACACAGACATCTGAAATGGAATTGAAAATGAACTGCAGTGAAAGTTGTATTTTATTTCTCGATATATGAACCCACAAAATGTGTGGAATTATATACATCAAATATAATAATTGTAGTGAATTGTCAAAGGTAGTAAAAAAAAATGTAATTCATATTTTTAATTTCTTAGGTTATTTATAACACACACATAGGCTCTATATATAACTATACAAATAAATATATAAAAATATATCAGGAACTAAGTTAGTTATGCTTTATTTTGTGTGACAACACTAGATTTCACAGTATAAAATACCCATGAACAACCCACCCCGTAAAGTGTTTCAGCTATCATGTGAGATGCAGTAACATGAAGTGATTCATATTTGAATCATACACATTATTGCCTAAAAATTTTATAATTTATGTCAAAACTTGTTTATTTTCATTTACAGGTAATACTTACACATTGGACTAAACTAATTTATTTTTTCTTGTGCTTACCTTCAGTTAAAACAATAAATAAAATTGCTTCCAATTCTCTGCATTGTTCACTACAACTGTATAATGTAAACACCACAGTTAACACTACACAGAAGACTGTTGCTCTGTGGAACACACAAACTGGAAGGTTCATAAATGAATCACTTAGAGGTTAGAGCTTAGAAATGTATAGCTGGGTTATATAGACAGGAAAAGCGGTGTGATGCAAATGTGCACCACCATGCATTGTAGGGTTATGATGCCCACTCGGGGAACTTCGGAACCTTTCGCTCCGGACGTTCCAGTCCCCCCCTCAACTTTTGGTTGAACATTTACTTTTAATTACGAGACGCGGTTCTTCGCGGGACACTTCGCGTCGCGACTGCAGACGGACCGTTTGTGATTATCGGCGGATCAACGCACTGCAAGACTTCCATCCGGCCACAACCGACGATGTAGTCGCTTAAATAAGGGATGCTATGCCTGTAATCTTCTTCAAGTAATTTAGTCCATCTGCATAGTATAAAGAGTAATAGTTATTTTCTTTTAAATCTTTTTTTTTATTGGTAGAAACGTCCGAGCCAGCCGCGTATTCGCGGGATCCAGTTCCTGGCTGGCGACGCATCGGAAAATAGAAGCCAACTTCCCTGTCTGGTGAGTTACGATCCGCGACATCCCCCAAACTCCCCTTAACTTTCGCGGGCATTCTCTGCCCAGTTTATACTGTCTGTGTACAAGTTCTGATCAGTTTTGATTCGGACTGTTCCAGACAGGGTCCGAGAGCCGGACGCCGAATTGGCATTTTCACCACCCTTCCTCAACAACACACAGGTGCTCTGGCATCATGTTCCCGAGTGATTTCCGGGAAACGAAGCCCCAAACTCCGTTGCTTCTGTATCTTTTGACCTTTTTCTAAACTTTCTTAAATTACGCCATTAGACGAAGTTCATCAGATAAACATGATTTCTGGACTTTAAATTTATATACTGGGATAGTTTAAACATATTTGATTTTTTGATTGGTTTATGTATTTTTTAATGAAACCTTTTTATAATTTAATGTCGGGTCGACCCATATTTCATTTTAAATATATCTGAGAGCCAATTAATCAAGTAATTGACATTGTATGTTAATAACTTTTCTATCTGTTAAAAATTTTCCTTAAATAAATTTGACGTGATTATATTCAGACGGAATCACACCTTGTTTCTGTTCATTTCTAATATCATTGTGAAACCATAAAGATCCCCAGCACAAGGTTCACTCCTCGAAAGTCACGGCTAGGAGGCCCGTTCCCAGCCCGGTTGCGTTTTCTGCCCTCCTTATTTCACCTACACCCCCCTTGATTCTAAGAATTTAGCCCAAGAGCATTGCCCTGGCTTGAATCCCACCAAGGCGATGGCCTACTCCAAGGACATTCTCGCTTGCCCTGCAGAGCCATCCACGACACCTAGTGACAGAAAAAGTAACTTCGGCCCTCGTGGCCAGCGAGCAGAGACAAGGCCAGTGACACCTGGCGGCGGTTCAGCTCACCTCCTTCGTTAGTTCCCCTTTACGCCGCTAGAGAGCAACTCCGCGGCGCCATAAGCCCCTATGCTTGCTAGTCGCGTCCAGTTAAAGTCGATTCTTTGTAGCTTTCTGTTACCGCTGGTAGAGAGCGCGCATGTCGTGTTGTTGTCACGCCCGCCTCGGACTCCTTCGAAAATTTTTGGCCTAGAACCGAATCTTCCCCCTCCTTTGCCCTAGGGCCTTAGCGCCCGTTTTAATTAGGAGTGTGGTCCTCCATCAAAGGACTTTGACATTGGCTACTAACCGCGCTGCAGGTCGGGAAGATCTTCTCACCGTCTCTTGTCGCGTCTACGACGGAAACGCCTTCTAATGAGGATGTAGTCAGCTGTCTTGGGGGATGTGATCCCAGTTGAACAGTAGCCAGTCATAAGAAGTGATTAGAAAATAGTAATTTTTTAGTTAAATTTTATTAATTTTTTTTAATTTACTAAATGTCGATTTCTGCCGCGTCATCCGCACATTTCTCGGTCCGTGCCATTCTGATGTCGGCGCGAGACATCTCCTGAGCCCTGGAGCTACACCCTGTTTGGTGAGTTACT
Organism: Bacillus rossius redtenbacheri; assembly: GCF_032445375.1. Taxonomy (NCBI): domain Eukaryota; kingdom Metazoa; phylum Arthropoda; class Insecta; order Phasmatodea; family Bacillidae; genus Bacillus; species Bacillus rossius. Next base: position 14,406,063 of record NC_086335.1, read on the forward strand.
CCGGTATTTTTTTTCTTCCCGAATTCCCGTTGTTGGTATTTCGCGCCGACTGTGTTTGACTGTCTGGAAGCAAGTCTAATTCGTTTGGAATTTGGCATGTGTTTCAGACAGGGTCCAAGTGCGGTGGGCGGACGAATTTTATCCCCGCATGTTATTCGGAACCTCGAGCTCCGAGTCACCTTAAGAAGAGAATTTTTCCCGGCCCAACGTCATACTCTGAAGATCTGGGTGATATTAGAAATATATCTCTCCCTTAAAATGAACTAAATTTATTAAAATAAAAACCTGCGAACAGTGAATTAATAACTCAATCCCCGATAATATGTTAAATAAGCCGAAACGATAAACAATGTAATCAGTGAAAGAATCTAATATGGTGGAGTATTTAAATTTTTTGTTCTGTGATGATGTGTAATTAATATAATATAAATTGTTTTAATAATATTGGGCCAGCCCACCGTTAAGTAAGTTTTAAATCTTGTCTATACCTTTCTTTGTGAAACTTAATTAATCCAAAACAACTGACAAACACGTTGAACTTAATCATGCTGAATAAACCGGGAAACCTATAGAGCAACCTACCTATATTGTGATTTATTTGTTTCACATTCACCTATTTCCTATTTAAACGATCCACTAGCTCCCAGGTTGACTGTGTGCAGGGAGTATAAATTTGTCTTGTTCACCACCTCGTGCCCCGTCTGATAAATAACTTTAATTTTCTTAATATTTTTCAACCCAGCAGTTTCCAAGGTTTTTTAAATTAAGTTAAAATAATCTAATATTGAGGCACGAGGGGCGTTTAAAAACGATCTTGCCACAGGGATACGATCTTATCAGTAGAATATGATAATAAAGGCCTGACTAAGTACATTTAACAAAAAAAGATTTACATCTTCACAAATATTTAACTCAGTAGGATACGACCGTAAATTTACAATACGTCCAAATGACTTTGGCTGAAGAAGTCTTTGACTCAAACAGTCATTGGCTCCAATAGTGTCTATCTCTAAAAGTCATTTGATCCAAAAGTCATCGGCTCAGCACTCTTAGTCCTTACTGCTTCAACAATATTTGTGTACAAGGCGACTTGGCTACGAAGCTACAAGACTAAAAGACTACGAGATTTTAAGAGCCTGCAGGACTAAAAGACTACGAGGCAACAGGACAATGGGTCTACTAGCCTACGAGGCTCCAACTAGCAACAAAGGCTACTAGACTACGAGGCTACAGGACTAAAATACTATGAATCTACAACTTTACGAAGCTACAAGTCTCCAAGTCTACGAGACTATGAGACTACAAGACTACCATACTACAAGACTACAAGACTATGAGGCTAAGAGGATACGAGTCTACAAGGCTGCAACTGGCTACAATAGCTCCATTCAGCAGCGAGAGTTAATTTATCTCATGCAAATAAATTGTTGAACGTAGTCGCGATTCTTTCAACAATTGCCACCCCGTTCTGTGTTGTATAGGCAGTTGCTGTTTTATGTAGTATGCGGGATGCTCACTCAAGATCGCAAGAGAAGTAGGGCTTCGGTAGACACCAAGGAGAAGGAAGTTCGTCTGGTATGATTGTGATTCTCAGATTTCATAAGGTATATTGTTTGACTGAGTAATGATTTTTTTGTTTAAATAATACCTGTTAAAGGTATGGTTATGTGCTGATATAGCAGCAGAAATTTACGAATTAAATATAACTGAATAAAATTGCATGATTCAATAAGTAAAAATCTTTACAAAGAGATTGATTTCTCAGAAATAACCAGAAGCACTCGGGGAATATCAGCTGAAATCTTGCCAGGAATAACCAGGTGCACACAAAAAAGCAACAGAAGTGTCGCTATGAATGACCAGAATAACTTGCAGAAACCAACAAAATACTGCCAGAAATAATTATAAGCACATGGATAAAACAACAAAATATCGAGATTAATAATCAGGAGCACATGGAGGAAAACTTTGGCAGAAATATTAAGGAACACATGGAGAAAACTATTTCATGTGTTCCTAAACGTTTATCAAGTCCAGTAAAAGAAAAATATGCAACTAAAAATATTAAATAATAAAATATAAAAAAAAATTACAAAAAATAATAATATTTACAAACATCGTTTCAGCCCGCTTGTAATAGGTTCCTTAGTACAGCAATGACAGAGTTCTAGCACAAGCCAGATTGTTTTAATGCGTTTAGTGCGTGTTTTTTTCGTGTATGTTGCGAATATTGTGTATGTATTGCGTGTCCTGTGTGTCTGTGTATTGTGAGTACTTTTCTTAAGTAGAATGTCCTTTCTTTTTTGAAAGTGCTTCCTTTTTGACACATGTATTTTTATTTTTATAATGTGCTTCTCTTTTAACGACCAATGAGCATCGATAAGTCTGTACTCAGGATATGATTGGCCTAGTAGTTCAACATTGAAAATGACCTGATTAAAATGTTGGTGTCTCGTATGAGTGAATAGCACCTCTTTATTCGGAGATGCTTAGCATAAACACCTAACATTTTACTTGACCTGGCCTCCTAGTTCGGAAAAGCTTGGCTAAGGCGAACGATTTTGTAAATTAACTGTTTAAAATTTTTGCCGTGTATCGACGAAAATACTTCTTGGCTACTGACTGGATGTTTTTGATAATCTACTGGACGTGTCTAGCTACCAATGGACATGCGTTAAAGGTCGCTGAAAATACATGCTTGGCTGCCGACTAGACGTACCTTGCCATCAATTTAACATGTTAGCCTGATCTACCAACTGGACGTGCGTGTCTGAGAAACATATCCGATGTTCCTAGACCACCACATATACGTGGGTGTCCGTGTACTAAACATGCGTTCCCGGTCACTGAATAGTCGTGTCTGGCTACGGACTTGGCGTACATTGCCACCAACTGAACGTACTGGTCGTGCGTGTCTGGCCAAATGACTTATGTGCATGGTCACCGACTGGACGTAGAGTGTTAATATACATACACGTGGAAATGCGCTGAAAACACATGTCATTGCAAGACATTTAAGAAGACTGCAGACATCGAGAAATATTAGTACTCTCTTTGATTTTTGTACTTCTAAAATTTCTGTAGTCATCTTTTTATTTGGAATTAGTGGTTCATTCTAAACCTGGAATTTTTGGGTTATTTTAATTAATTTTTTTATTAGGCCTACATCAAGTAAGCGTTGAACCAAGGATAGAAATCAGTAGAATCACATTATTACAAGTAATGTTTTAATGATTTTTATTTTATTTTTCCCGAATTTTTTATTTAATAAATCAAGATGGCACCTTAGTGACAAAATGGCGGACGTCACAGTAATACATGATGCCTGCACCCTAGCGGTCAAAATTGAAAAAAAATATTTCGGTAGCGCTTTCTAGCAGAAGAAAACAATATGTCGGATCCAAGATGGCTTCCCCCAGCAGGCGAAAACAAGACGGTTATCATGACGTCATACTGACTGACGTAATATCTGTCTTGGTATTAGTGGTTGGAGGTCAGTCTGCCGGTGGCTTGTGTGGAGGAAGGATCCATTAATTTTTTAATCCATCGTCATTTTCGAATCGAAGACTCCATGATACAAGTATGTTTTTTATTAAAATTAAATAAAAATATTTTTTGTTAATTTTTAAACATTTCCAATTAAAATCAGACTATAATTACGGAATTTATTAATGGCAGGCCTATCGAAAATTGCAACGTTTTTAGAATCAAAGATGGTTTCCTCCAGCAAAACAGAATAAACCAAGATGATGGTCGTGACATTATCCAAGATGGAGGCCACAGCAGCAGACAAGATCGCGCCTGTAACGGAAATTGCAATGTTCTAGAATCCCTGATGGCAGCCGTAACGAAAAATGCGATGATGACATCACACATGACCAATATTTCAAGGCGTAACGAAAAGTGGAACATTCGGGGAGTGAGACGTTCCTTTTTTTATATGGCGGGTGTAACGAAAAGTTCAAAATTTTAAGTAAACATTTATTTTTTATTTTTTGTGAAACTTTTTTGGCATTTATTGGTCAAAATCGTTATTTTGGTTTTTACATTGAAGGATGTGACCTATGTGGCTAAGGGCGTCTATACGACTGGGAATTTAAGCCGCTATGGAGAATTGTAATTTTTATGACTTTTTAATATTTTTTCAGAATTTTTGATCATTTCAAGTTTACGGTCAAGGCAATGTCGTAACCTCGACGGCTTAGGGCGACTTGCTTTAAAGAGTCTTAAGCCGTTATTTAGGAATTTTTGTTTATTGAAAGACAAATTTTTTTTAAGGCGTTCCCATTTTAAAAATTTAGAATTTTTGAGGGAAAGAAATTGGGGAACTTTCCATAAAAAGGTTAATTTTCCCTTCGAAATATGGAAATTTTGCTGATTTTATGATGAATTTTTAGGACAAAATCATCCAAGATGACCACCGTGAAGTTAAATCCTAGATGTGGGATGTCGACACCACCTTTTTATTTATTTTTTTAAGATGGGTGGTATACAGGCAAGTTTTGACTCTGTCAGTCGCCAGTGTGACAAATCATCACCCCCCCCCCCTTAACGTTATATTGTTATGTTACCCCGAGTCATTATGAAATTATAGTTGTCATTGTTGGTGTTTAAGACAACACAAATTATATCCATGTCTTACCCGGTATTCGAACCCAGAGCCCCCGCACCGTAGCCCGGTGCGTTATCGACTGCGCCACGGAGGCCGACTCTCTCACCAAATTCCAGTTCCTGTCCAAGTAACCCCCAATATATACTTCTTACAACGAATTTAATTTTTTTTAGTCTCACGATGTTCTTTTTAATCAGAAGACATTAAAATTAAAACTTAAACATAGAATAAATGATGTTTATAATTACGTACGCGCGTTAGAATTTATAGTTACTTTAATAAAAATACAAAATTAATTTAGCAAAATAAATAAATTCCCGGTTCTTAATGTAAAAAGAAACATGTTTTCCAATTAAAATAATTTAATTTAGTAAAATATTTGAGGTATATTTTAATAAATAACGAAAATCAAAAAAAAATATACTGAATGCTCGTCTAATTTAATTCATTAATATTAAAAAATTATAATGAAAAACTTTTATATTTATTGTGAATATAAATTATGCATTTACATAAATATATTAACTTATATAAACACTTGAAAAAACACTTAGAAAAGTTTATAAACAAAATTTATATTACTAATATTTACCATAAATGACTGTTTTTAATGATATGGACTAGTATCCAATATCAATCGCTAAAGAATAAGATTTAAAAGCAAATATCTTTTATTTGTATATAGCGTTTTATTCATCTGTGAAAATGAATTTTCGTAGTGTGCGCACATCGTTAAAATTCATTCGTATAATGTTTTTATAATGCACCTCAAGACGTATCACTAAAAAAAAAATTGTTTGTCTGTAAAGTCGGTTTACGGACGATAGTTTTACGTGACAACGTCATAACAAAACATTGATGAAATGATTGCATACTTTTATCAATAAAATTGAATCATTTTTATTGAATTATCACTATTTGGTAGGTATGGATACAAATAAAGAGTGAAATGAAATCTACAATTTAATTGATAAATTTTCTTTTATTTGCACTCATTAATTCATATATGTTTATTACTTTAACGAACGGATTATTTTAACCATAACTTTTATACATGTTTGCTATTTAACTTCTTCCAATCGGTGTTATTCTGTTAAGGATAAGACGATGATAGAAAAAGTAGGAAACGAATGGGAGTGTTTCAAGTTTAATGTGCCTCAAAAAAGTCAAATCGATGGTTGTTCCAATCGAGTGGAAGAGAGATAGATACGGCTCAAGCGTACAATGAGCGTAACAGTTCACAGCGTAACCGGACCTTGTGCGTCACGGGAAACTTTTTCGTGCGTGCAGCCGGCGTTCATCGATTTATTAGACGTTGTAACGTCAAAAAAAAATTCAAAGCAGTTATGGGGACTGCCAACAGAAGTGAAAACTTAAAACTATAAACAAACAGGTGTTATTTTTGGATATCTAAATTAATTTTTGATAAAAATCCGAAACTTTTTCGCAATTATTAAGGAAACATATTATCCCACAGCAAATTGGTTTTATGACGTTTGTAAAATAATTCCTAAATAACTATAAAATACGCATTGCATAGTAATTGTAGGTATTAAAACAATAAATAATGATGTTCTTAATTTTTAGGTTATATTGATACAAAGACTCAGTTTTCTTCGTTATTCTAACTATATATCTATATGAGAATATTAATATATTTTTTAACTCACTTTTTACTGCATACACACATTCGATTCACATATGCACATCACTGATGTATAGCGACTGAAGACGCGTGTTAATAAGATATGTTTTGGTATATGTCGTGTGCATTACTTGTCGACCTGTGTTATGTGTATTGGCTGTGCGCGCACCACTGAGTATTTATATGTATGTATACATATATATATATACATTCACAGCTGATGACACGTGACCATGTCAAATGAAGACTTACATGAATTTTTTCCTTATCCAAACCTTCCTATAGAAGTTTTTCACTTCAAATAACTATTTCATTCGTAGTGCGTAAATTTTTTATTTTATTTATTTTTAAATAAATGAATGCATGAAGGGATACCTACATCACAACACTTGACCTTGGTTGCAAGGCGAGTGCTTGGACGGGGAGTGTGGTGTGTGATGCGCGGCGGGGTCGAGTGCCGCAGTCGGGCCCGGCTGGTGACACCACTCTGGCCCCGCGCTGCCCCACCCGGGCGACCCCGCTATCTCCCCGCGCCGACCCCTTCTGCCTCCCAGCACGCTTCCATCGCACCGAGCCTATTGCAACTTCATGCATGTCCAAATAATCACGAACAATCCGTTGTCCGGGTCCTCAAGTTTTTTCCATGACATCCCACCGAATTCGTTAGCTTGTGGAATTTAGGCATGTCGAACGTTGAGCATAATAAAGTGACGTTTGCCTAAGCAACTAAGGTTTTTAAAAAATTAGGATTTTTTTTACTATGAAACAGCTAAATCTAGAAAGCCTATATAATACTCAAATATATGTGCTTGTTTTTCATTAGGGATGTATAATTTAGTTTTATAGTGTTTACGTAAATTTGAAAATACAGTACACTCTCGATTATCCGCGAAATTAAGTGGCAGGGCCACCGCGGATAGTGAAAATCGCGGATAATCCGCAAAAGAGCCGAAAAAGGGAAACAAAAAAGGAAACATTAATTTCAACTTAAAAGTCTAAACATTTATGTACAGTAAAAGTTACAATCAACAGTACAAAATTTTAAATGATGCTAAAATTTTAGTATTTTACTAAATAATTAATAAGTGCTCAACCATACGACTAGAAACAAAGTGCGACAGAAACAAAAATAGCAACGCATGCCAACCTACTGCGTGAGTTCCGAGAAGGCCTGTGGCGTTTTACTGTATACTGCACAATACACTCGTCGGTAGAGTTCAAATTTGCTCACTTGTAATAAAATACAGATTCACATATCTGCTGTATTTTTTAGTAGCATGCGCGGATAATAGGGAGTTTACTGTAATAAAAAAATGTTTTAAACATTTTAAAGAAGTTCTTTCCATAAAAAACACAATATTTCTTCAGTTCTTTTTTTTAAGAATTATGGAAAGGTTAGTTAAATATTTTTACATAGTGAGAGTTAAAAATTAGATTTAGTGTTTATAGCAGTAAATAATAGTATGTACTGGCCCAGGAGCCAGTGTGTGGAGCAGTGGAGCCAGTCCGCAATCTTTGATTGTGATGTCATGGAGGCCATCTTGACCTTGACCTCGTCCGCCACTCATTACCGTCGCACATTTCGTTACACACGCCATCTTTAATGTGTATGACATCATCGTGGCCATTTTATTATTATTACCACCTTTGATTCTAGAACGTTGCAATTTAAGTTACAGCAACCTTCTTACATCCTTGTGTCAAGTCCGCCATCTTGGATCTGACATCACAGCCACATCTTCGATAAAGACATCATGATCACGATCTTGTTTTTGTATACTGGATGCTGCCATCTTGGATTCCATCATATTTGTTTTGTTTTTTTTGTGTTTGTTTATAGAGAGCGCCAGCAATACTCTGTCTCATGCACATAAAGTCGATGTTCCATTATCTACCAGAGCTGTTATGGTAATTATGAACATATTAAATTAAATATATTCACGCAAAAATACCATGATAGCTCTGACTTATAGGTTGGTAAACGTACGCCTTTAACAGTACCGCCATTAAGACATTTACCAGACTGAGAATTAAATAAGGCATACACAAAATCCCTTTAGTCACAGCCTATAGGCATGTGTAGACTTCGAAGTAGCTACTTATTCTGGAAATAATTTTGAAACTTTTATAAAAGTTTATAATATTTTAAGAACTTCGTGTAGATAACATATTTATGTTCCCTAAAATTTTTTTATAATTGATCAAATAAATATTTACTCATTTTCCATGCATCGAGAACATGACTTATATATTTAACTCAATATATCCATTGTTGAATTGTTTATAACGCAGATTTAAATAGTTTAGAACGCATCATTGAATAGCTTAGAACGGATTTCATATTATATTCCAACTAAGGAAATTATTAAATTTTTTTGATCATTGCACTAAGGGAGCGTTCAAGTATTACGTAAAACGTTACGATGCGTTACAGGGGAGGGAGGGGGGTTTGACCTACGCGTTACGTTTTTTTTTTTTTTTTTTTTAAACCCTTCAGTACGGTCGCGTAGAGACAGATTCTTTCACGCATTTTTAAAAAAAAAAAATTCTCAAAATTTCAAATGTAATGATAACTTCAATTTTTTTTTACCTTCACAAAATTGCTTCTGATTGTTGCTTTACAGGATTAGTGAATAATGTTTTTTTAACTCCAAACGTAAAGCATATATATATATCAACAGCTGTGATAGTTTTTCTCGTCACTCCAGTAAAGTAGTTAAAACAAAAAATACCGCTATTCGGATGGCTTCGTTATACTTCGGTTGTCAACGTAGACTCCAATCGCCATATTAGAAATTATATAGGTATTGATATTCAAAATACACTGTTTTCTATGTGTGACATTTTCTCTCATCACAACAGTAATGTTGTGGTACGAAAGACGATTGGTCTGAAAGGTTAATAAAAAAACTAGTGAATTAAAATCTCCCAAATTGGCAACCCTTTTCGTTTTTTTTTACGGGGGATTCCCGATTGAATTGTTCGTATTTTGTTCTCCCAAGGTGGCAACCCTTTTAGTTTATGTGCTCCAAGCACTCGACCGACTGTATGAAAATTGACAACTACGATGTTTTGGCGGAATATAGAAACCCTGAAGATAGCTTGCAGGATCCAGCAGAACCTAATATGGCGTGGTATAGCGCTCACGTCCGTGAATCGCAATATTTCTTGCAAGTTATTAAATGCGCGGATGAATCCTGCTGTTCCCGCTTGAGGAGTGCATTAAAATCTGTCTTTCCAGAAACTTTCCGGCCGCCACCCTGCTAAATCCTTCAAACCGCAAACAAGTTCGTGGTACCTAGTCAGATAGACAGAGGATCATGCAAGTTTTCGCCACTTCTTGTGACGTTGTCTGTTGAACTGTCGCCTCCTCTAGAAGGGTTTAAGCAGATGCCTTACGATTTATTTTGCCCATCAGTACAATCCGACCTAAAGAACCGAGTATGTTCAACCTGTGGGATTTATTTTACATCCCACAAGAGTGTTCAAATACACAATTGTTACATGCATGGCAAGACTGCCCAATACCTTCGTGAAAGTCGAGTACGGCCACAGCGACTTGCTGCAAGAAGGGCAAATGAGCTTCTCTGCATTGTGCGTTGCTGTGAAACATCGTCTGAGGATGCCGATTGGCTCGACGAAGACGAAGTTGATGCAAGCGGGTTAACAATTCCGGAACCCTCTTCGTCTGCTCTCCGGATGCCAGTAATGAAAGAATCTGAGTGGCTGGCAAACCCATGGACAGATGAGCAGTAAAACTCCAATTTAATTGTTTCTTTTTTACAATCTACTTATTTTAATTATGGCTAATTTTATTTAAAATCTTTTTCGTTTTCGTTCGATCGTATTCTTAAATACTATTATATTTTGACAAATATATTTTATTTCAGTTAGTTTTATGTTTGTAATTGCATTGCCAAAGGTAAAAATAATTATTAGAAATAAAATTTGTTATTTGATTTTAATAGCTTTATTAGTAAAACGCTAAAATAGGAGAATAAATGAGAAGAACAATGGCGGATAAAGCAAAAAGTGAGTAAGGACAGAGCCAAGTCAGGAAAACGACGTAATTAAATGTATGATTGAGTAGTAAAAATTTATTAGGACAAAAAAAAACATTAGAAAGCTCTTGCTTTTAAAAACAAGACATTTCAAATGTTAATAAATAACATTAACGCGATTAAAACAATAACAAAGGTATTTTAGTGATTTATTCCGGTACGTTACGCCACATAATTGTGACTTTTAGGTAAAAATGGTCACTTGGGTTTACGTTACTTTTACTAGGGGGGAGGGGGATGTACAGAAAAACGTTACGGCGCGTTACATGGGGGGAGGGGGGGTCAAAAATATAAAAAAATTGCGTTACGTAATACTTGAACGCTCCCTAATAACGAATATGTATTAAAATTATTTTGCACTAAGGTTTAAGATAATATTAAAATGGTTTGAAATAAAGTTAAAAGAATTTGATGCTAAGAAGGTTTTAAATTTTTAATTTTAACCAAGTTTTTACGGTAGTAATTGATCGAAATTTTTTTCTGCCTAAGTATCAGGGAAAGATTAGAATTAACACAATAAAATATAACGGATATGATAGTGTATATTTAAAAAAAAAAGGTAATTATATATTTTTTTTTACTTTCAAACCCTGTTTTGTCAACATCTTGCAGAAATGACTGGGTGAACCAAAATTTGTATTAATAATAGTTTTAATCAGTACTTGTTAAGACAGTTAAAAAAAATAATGGATTCGATAATGAATCAAGTAGGGAAGTTATATGTATTTTATCATTACTACCCCAGGTTTTTCAATCCATTGCATAATGGTTTGTACTATCAAACATTATTTCAGACAAATGTTTTATGTAGTATATAATAGCCCGTTCTGGGTTCTGAATGTGGTGCCGGTATCGATATCCGCCATCTTGGATTATAACGTCACTGCGGCGATCTTCCATGATATATGAGCCTGACCTTTAACCTTGACTTTGACATTACCTTGAAACTTTGCCAAAATTGGCCTAAAATGACCCAAAATTTGCCGAAATCCATCAATATTTCCAGTTTAAAAAAAATTATTTCAAGGGTAGAATTACCTTTTTCAGGGCAAATTTATCGTTTTAGTCCTAAAAAATAGCAAAAGCTTGAAAATTCCCCAAGTGGCTTAAATTCCCTGGCGACAAGCCGCTCGAAGCCACCGAAATCATGACCTCGACTATAAGGATATCACGTCAGCCATATTGAATTATGACTTGACTGTTGCAATAATTATCGTTACGGCCGCCATATTGAAAATCCGTATTTTTATGCTAGAAAATAGAGAAAATCTTTTAAATGAATAAAAAATGAACGAATGAAAATTTAATTTAAAACATACAGCCATATTGAATTATGACGTCAAAGTCGCCATATTGCCAATCCATAATTATGATACAAAATATTAAGAAAAAATTTAAAAATTGTAAAAAATTAATTAGTCAAATTTTAATAAAAATTAATTTTAAAATACATGTAATGAAGTCCTAAGTTTGAAAATAGCGAGGAAAAAATTAAAATGGCCACAGATCCTGTTACACAAAAGCCACCAACAAACTGACCTCCCACCACTAATACTAAGGTGTAGGCCTATATATCGCAGGATAGTATGACATCCAGAGACTCTGCGAGGCCCCTGGTATTATGCTGAAAAGAGGCCCCTTTCGCAGGAGTGAACATACCCCAAGCAAAAAACAGGGGGTTCAGGGTCCTTCCCGGAAAAATTTGTATTACAAGGTGCAAAATATTGAATATACAGTTGGAAGAATTGCAATATTTTCTACTGTTTTTAATCTTTACACGAATAAATAATAATTTGTATTACATTAACTTAAGTTCAGTTCCTGTGATACAAAAAAACAATACAATTCCAAAGGTTTTTCAATAAAATAAGTTTTACAATGAAAAAAAAACACTGTAAGTCTTTCACTATATATATATAAATATATATTTTATTTATAGCTACTTATACTTAACAGAACTAAGTATTATTAATGTTTATATCGGATGACATCAAAACATGCAGTAATAATTAACCTAAAATTGTTTTTAAATTATTCAATCTGCGACTGATTAATTTCTGAGGTTATATTGAAATCAATTAATGGTCTTTACTACTGTAAGCTGTAACAATACCAATTTTTATTTCAATAATGCAAAAAAGTGTTAATGAAAGATTGAACTTCTTCAAAATCAAGTATACCTTCCCCTTTAAGCACTAGCACCAAAGTCTACTTCAAAGTTTTCAACCTCTTGCACATAATGTCTATGCCTATCAATAATTTAAATATGCTTCTTTCTACATTTTTTGAAGCAAAGTCTTTGATGACATCACTAAAGTATAGCGTTTTAAGTATGTCACAATAATCTTCAGTTTTGGAAAAGATCGTTCACCCGAAGCATTTGACACCATCATTGATAAGAACATTCTCAGAGAAATTTCCACATTCGGAAATGCTGGCAAAAATCCATTTTCATACAGATGATGATATATGGCTTGTAAATTCAACTTCTTTGTAGGAGTAGATCGACACCCAACATCATCACCTCCTTCCAAATTTTCTTCGTACATTACAATATTTCTTTCCCCTTCTGATTCACCAGAGTTTGCACAATCGGAACCAATATAAACGTGTACAAGCTGCAAAATGTCTTTATTTTCTGTAAGATAACTTTTTAAATGTAGGCATTATTCAACAAGCTCCAACTTGTTTACATCTTGTTTGTATACAGAAGCAAAATAGTCCCAACAAATTTTCAGTTTGTCTTCTTGAAGATCAATTAAATCCTCCAGAAATCCGAATATCTTCATAACTCTTCTGTATGCTTCTGTGCGTATATTTAGATTCAATACCAATGAGTCTATGATTGGAAGGTAGGTCTCAACTCTAAGTTTATCTGTTCCTTTGAAAATAGTATCTGGGTTGCTGCTGTTGTCGAAAAATGTAAGCCGAGTGCTGCGTCTATTTGTTCTGTTCTCAGAATTCTCACTATTTGTGTTTTTAGTTGATGCCAAAGCGGAACTTTCGTAGCTGTCAAAACTGCCTCTTTTCTGTTCAACATATGATTTTAGAGACTCGAGAACTTTAACAGCTACTGACAGAGTAAGAGTAGGTTTTTGCAGGACTGTGTTGACCTTGTTGATTCTTCCCAAGTATCATTCCAAAAGTAAGTGAGAAACACTGTCTCAAATCTTTCCATGCATTTCTTCAAACCCACAGCATTTAATTTCGTGTCAGCATACTGCTTGGTGTCATTTCTAATCGCATCCAGTACTGACTCAATCACTTCATATCCTTCGCTTAATGCTAAAACAGCATCTGCCCTAGCTGACCATCTAGTGGTGGAGAGTGGTTTTAGCTTTTTACTTCAATCAGTCATAGCAGATAACAATATGTTCCATCTGCTAGTTGATGCTGAAAAAAAGTTGTTCTGTGATTGAATGAAGTCAAAATATTTTGTCGCATTTTGGTTGCTTTCTGCTGCTACTACACCTACAAGATTCAAAGAGTGGGAAGAACATGGTATAAATTCTGCTAGTGGGTTTTTGTTGTCTGATTCTTGCTTGCAAACCAGTGTATTTGCCACTCATGTTTGATGAATTGTCGTAAGATTGTCCCCGACAATTTTCAAGAAGAATACCACAGTTTCTCAACAAACAAGTTACTTATTTTAAGAGTGTTTCGGCTGAATGCCCATTAATGGCAATGAATTTCTAGAACCTTTCAGTTGTTTCACTATTTATTACATACCTAATAATAAACGTAAGTTGATCAGTATGTGCTACATCAGGTGTGGAGTCTACACATATCGAGTAATACTTGGCCTCCTTAAGGTCTATAACAATCTGCTCAAACACTTTTCTCCCCATCACTTCAATGAATTCATTACACACAAAAGACGACAGGTAAGAAACATTTCCTTGGCCTGTATTTCCATATTTCTTTATATGTTCTTTTAAAAATGGATCTATTCATTTATCAACTCAAGTGACCCTAAATAGTACCCGTTATGTGGATTACCAAATTTCTCTTCATCTCCTCTGAATGGTAGACCTCTTTCAGCTAAAAACCTTACGACAGAGACAACTCTAACAAAATATTCTGCCAATATTCACATTCCTTATTAATTTCGATCTGGAGTGCTGTATCAATTCTTCCTACTTCTTTGCAGCGTCTCAAGTACACTAACATATTATTTCTATGCTCCTTCCCATTTTCGTGGGCAGTTAGAGACTGTGTTGAATGTTTATAATAGTTAAGGCCTTCTGAACAGAAGGGACTGGAAGAATTAGAACCAAAATGTTTACAAACAAATCAATATACTCGACCAGATGATGATGAATACAGTAACCATTCACGCCTGATTTTCTCCCCAGTCTGAAGCTCCCGGAAAAACATGGTTGAACACAATGTTCGTGACTCAATTACTTTTTTGCTATCTTGTGAACACTCATATTTACGAACAGAATCAATAAAATTGTGGTTGAAATTTTGACAGCATGAAGGACCTTTCCTTATCCTATATTATTGAAGTTCATTTTTAGAACCTCGAAATAACTTCCATTGTTATACATCTTTACCTGGTTCCATTTCATCACAACTGCGTATTTCATATTTTTCATGTGAAACTGAATTCTGAAGGTCATAAATAGTTGCAGGAGAGCTGTCGGGATAAACTTCTTGAACATTTACGAGTGAGGAGGATGACGGTGACGGACCAGGAGATGAAACATTGTGATCAACTGGAACTGAATTCTGAAGGTTATAAATAATTGAAAGAGAGCTGTCGGGATAAGCTTCTTTAACATTTACGAGTGGAAAGGATGACGGACCACAAGATGTAGCATTGCGATCAACTGGAAGACGATCTGAAGAACTAGAAGTGAGATTAATAACTAAGCCTAAATTTATTTCAGCACCAGAAACTGTTTGAAAAAATGAAGTCACTTTTGGTAAAGATTCTATAAATAGTTCACTTCTTTTAACCTTTTGTATTTTATGGGCAGCACTTTCATAGATATGTTTTATGATTGCGATTAAGGAGCACGTTCAATCTTCTAATAAATTCCCACAGTTACATGGTAGACTGTTCACCTGAAAATAAATTACTTGATTTAATCATACAATCAAAATAAGAAAATTGCAATACATATATATATATATATACACACACACACTATTTGGATCGAAAAACTACATAGGTCATTTGCCTATCTGTGCAGATAAATTTATTGTATAAACCAATGAATTTTGGAAATAAACGACTGTCAAATAGCTACATGGAACAATAACACAAGATAAAAAAATAAAAAATTCGAACAGGCAAACTTAAAACCAAAAACATTAGATATTCTATCTGTGAACCTTCAGCCTAGCCAACTGTCTTTTTTTTTATGTTAGAATCCTTCGCGAGGTCGAGACAACACCAACAAGTCTAACATTCCCCCCTTTACAACTATTATGTCAAGCCCTGTGACTATGTGACAGCGACAATACAGACTTGTGTCAAGTGGTGACTCTAACGGACGAACACAAATACCCATGTCTTACCCAGGACTCGAAGCCAGAAACGCAACCGCCCGCATCACAATCAGGCGCGCTACGGAGACCGGCAACTCGGTCACTATGCCACTACTGAAGGATGTGCAAAACTTTAGAAAAATAAGGAAAATACAAATTTCTTAGAATCACGTTTTTAGAAGTAAAGTTTTTATATACTGTTAAGTAATTATATGACTTTTTATTTTAATTACTAAGTAATTATATGACTTTGTCTTATAATTTCTTATGTACCCCAATCCCAAAAGAAAATAAGAACATGTTCTATTATAGTTTCTGTTATATTTTCGGGTAAAGAAACTGTAAAACCTAGAAGCCCGTTATACAATGGCTCGGAAGCGAATTCGTATCATAAAAACACATGTGAAAATGTGTTCTAATCCTGTAAATAATATTTGAATCGTAATCACTATAAATACCACATATTGTCACAAACTGCATATTTCTCCTCTCTTTTTTCTGCTTCTCTTTTCTGTTTTTTTCTCTTTTATAATTCCAAACACTAATGGAGGTGATGTACTGATGTACATAAGAAGCTGACGTAGATTCAACATGAATTTATAAACTATATACGACAGAAATGTTTGTTTAATGATTAAACATGAGTAATATTGTAAATGCATAACCTTTTTCATTTATTTTGTAATCCTTATGACTTGTCCAATAGCTTTGTACAATTGGGTATGAAAAATATCCTAAGGATGCAATAAAACAAACAAAAAAACTACGTTTTCAGTTCCGCATCCAAATTATTTCGCTTCTGCGCCATTGTAGAACGAACTTAAAAACTACCACGGAACTGGGCCTCGTACGAATAAACAGTACGCTAAATTTCTCATGCTATTGCTAAGCCCGGTGATACAAATCAGTTACCATTACTGTACACACATTTTACAAAACGGCAAATTATTTGTAGTAACAACACAGAAAACCAACTTTCACTTACTCTCATAGCCCAGGGCAGAACTGTTTCTTTACGCAGTAGATCGATTCATCGATAGGTAAAACGCACATTGTTTAAATGTACTGCCAGCAGAATGCGCGCAGTGCACCTGCACGCTGACCACCATTCGACAGCTAGCTGCTTGATACGATTCCTTTCGATTGGTTTTATACAGTGTAATGTATAAATTAATAAAAATGAAAAAAAATATTTATGTAAGGAATTATGTATCATCGAATATTTTTTATTCCTCAAGCCGGAACAAGAAATATTTTTCTTGCAATTGTGTATTGCCACACACTTGTCACAGACAGAACAATTGTAGTGTGTGTTTTCTTTGGCGTTGGTGATTTATATGAGGCAGACTGAGGTCCCCTGGGGAGCGAGGCCCCCGGTGGCCGCCGGGTGCGCCTATACGTTAATGCGGCACTGATGACATCACGTCCGCCATTTCGTTCTCGTCTGCTGAAGGCAGGGGGTGCTGTCACAACGTAGAAACACACAACTTAGAAACATGTAACCTAGAAACACACAAGATAGAATTTCTATGTTATGACAGTTCTAAGTTGTGTGTTTCTATGTTATGATGTTTCTAAGTTGTGTGGTTCGGCGTTGTGTGTTTCTACGTTACGTGTTTCTAAGTTATGACAGTTCTAAGTTGTGTGTTTCTAAGTTGTGATAGTTCTAAGTTATGACTTTCTACGTTACGACATTTCTAAGTTATGTGGTTCGGCGTTACGTGTTTCTAAGTTACGTGTTTCTAAGTTATGACAGTTCTAAGTTGTGTGTTTCTAAGTTGTGATAGTTCTAGGTTATGACTTTCTACGTTATGACGTTTCTAAGCTGTGTGTTTCGGCGTTACGAGTTTCTAAGTTACGTGTTTCTAAGTTATGACAGTTCTAAGTTGTGTGGTTCGGTGTTGTGTGTTTCTACGTTACGTGTTTCTAAGTTATGACAGTTCTAAGTTGTGTGGTTCGGCGTTGCGTGTTTCTATGTTATGTGTTTCTAAGTTATGACAGTTCTAAGTTGTGTGTTTCTAAGTTGTGATAGTTCTAAGTTATGACTTTCTACGTTACGACGTTTCTAAGTTGTGTGGTTCGGCGTTGTGTGTTTCTAAGTTACGCGTTTCTAAGTTATGACAGTTCTAAGTTGTGTGTTTCTAAGTTGTGATCGTTCTAAGTTATGACTTTCTACGTTATGACGTTTCTAAGCTGTGTGGATTTAGAATGGTAACATGCGGTTTTGTATTGTGGCGAATGTTTTCATACGGTCTTTCATTCTGTCCCTACATAGTTCACGTCTTGACAGCTAGGAAGAGATGAGTAACTCTCTTTACCACTAGTGCTATCTATTGGTAACTTAAAATACTACATTTTAAAACCTTGATATTTTATCAACTATGGCATTCCTGCACAGTATGTGCATTTTACGATGAACCTTTTTATGAAAAATACATTTTATCTTGTATATCAATTACACACATGAAAAAATTGAGCTTGTATCCAACCAAAAAAAAAAGAACCTAAACGTTAACTAGTAAGCCTATTATTTGAAGGGAAATCCAATAAAAATAATATGCTCTGAATTAAAAAATGAATTTTTACATCTAAATATAAATGTGGAGGAAATACCGCTCATTTTACTAGCAAGTGACTTATTAAAATAGAATTGGTGAACTTTGAACAAAGAACATAAATATTTCAGCAACTCAAGCTTACTGATTATTTTCATTGCATGGTTTTTTAAACTGGAAAACATACTTATGAACCATCTTATGAACTGAATGATACTTTAACTATTAAAACTGCGTTATTCAAAGAAATATTTTAATGCTGTTTTTATTTCTTTTATTTGAGAATGTTTCGCTAATTTGGTCATTTTCGAAGGGAAATTATTGTACATAATTCATTGTTCAATAATATTTTTGTGCGCTGAAATAATACTCGCAATGAAATGAATTCATGACTATGGTTAGTTGCTACGTTATAGTAAATGCATAATTATTCCATAAAACATTGAAAGTTAGCCATTTATGTATGAATATGTTACGAGTTTATATTCTGACGAAAGTTTGAAAGCAACATGATTAATATGCCTTTAAATAAAAAATTATGTAACATTATTTACTGCAGGATTATATAATCATGCAAATTGA
Source organism: Bacillus rossius redtenbacheri (assembly GCF_032445375.1). Lineage (NCBI taxonomy): Eukaryota > Metazoa > Arthropoda > Insecta > Phasmatodea > Bacillidae > Bacillus > Bacillus rossius. The sequence continues at coordinate 14,425,017 of NC_086335.1, forward strand.
AATTTTTATATTTAATAGATTTTTAGTTTAACTATACAACACAACAAGACATTTCTTCAACAAATTGTTATTTGTAGGTATATTAATAAAAAATAGCATAATATTTTTGTTAAATTCGTAAGTGTTTTCGGATGGTATGTGATCGTGGCTTGGAATATTCAATAAAACATGCATATTTTATGATTAGAGTTTCGAAATTATATTTGACACTGTTGTAGCGACCAGGCATTGTCTTTATGACATTTTTACATAAGAGATTGTATTGTTTAAGCGGTTCAATAATTTAGAACTAATTTTCCTAAGCTGACTTATACTATCCACAATTCATTAATGCTTCAGAATTTTATTTTAATAGTTAACCCTAGACTCGTTATTCTGTACTCACACATGAGACATTTGGTTTTCATTTTATATGAAAACTAGAATGTAATTAATTGTAAGAAGTTTTTGTTTACGCAACCATAGAAAATAATGATTTTTTTTAGTATTATATTACATTCAACGACTTAAATTGCATTAAACTAACTGTAGAATAATTTTGAGTATGTCTTGCAACCGTTGAACAATATACACGTGCAATATTATATACGGTTGAGGCCATTGTTAAAGGGTGTCAACCACTAAACATTCAATATAGAAAATTTATTTTCAAGGGCGTATTTATAAATAAAAATTTATTTTAAAATATTTGTTTTTTAATGACATTATGGCGCTTGGAACAATCGGTTTTAGAAAGTGCAGAATGAATTTTTTCCAAGGCCAAAATCAATTAGGCCAGATTATATTAACTGAATACATTTCTGTATAGACTGATTCATACGTGCTGCACTAAACAAAAATGTGCGTTTTTGTAGTAGGTTTTATGTGCCCTTATTATTAGTGTAACTTCTCTAGACACAAAAATTTTGTACCGGTTAATGTAACATCATTAATAAAAATAATGTAAAAATTCTAAGCCAAAAAAAGGCCTACGCATTTTAGGTAGAATTCGCAGAGCGAAGGTACCTATTGAGGAATTCCGCGAGTCACGACATACAGAAAATTTCACTATATTTTCTCCGATCTAGGTCCCCAGACCCCAAAAATACCCTCCGTTCAAATCTTGTCCGCAAACTTTCAGGCGTATTTATCAACGGATCAAAATGAAATTTGGCATATACACTCTTTGGGTCGAAGATGGGCCGGATAAGTTTTGTAGTTTAAAATTGGCGGAGTAGTGAATTTTTGGAAAAGTCGTAATTATCAACTATTCAAAATGAAATATGGTATACACACACTTTGGGTACATATCTCAGTCGTTTTCTAAAATGGGCCGGATCGAGTTTGGTGTTTAAAAAGAATACCGGTGGTGAATATTTCGAAAATATTTAACAATTTCTAATTGAGGTAAATATGAATGTCTAATGTATTGTTGGATTGGATTTATATCCCATACATATTGTTGAAGCCACAATTAATTAGCAATATAATGTTAGGTACATTGGATTTTCTAGAAATATTCATAAGAGTTTACATTGTTATAATTCTGGAATTTTTCAGAAAGTTTTTTTTTTATATTGGTAGGCCATACTGCAAAATTTACCTTCCCGACTGGCTGCCATCGGGAATTTTTTTTATTCATACAAATGAATATTTTCAAAGTGACTTTTCTGCATGTATATTTGGATTCGTTAACAATAAACAAAAGTGAATACAATTAATTAGATTTAAAGGCGTAAATGCGCATCCCGTCCATTTCACACTTATCTTATTCGTCACATGGGCGCGCGAAAACTAAAGTTTACGCTTTTGTTTTACAAATACAGTAGTCTTGATTCTTTTTTTACCACCTGAAATTAAACCTGATTCATATGCAAAAATAATTTTCATTACGTCAGAAATAATTTTAACTGTCTTGTTCCCAGCCTCCGACTTTAAATAACTTCGCGGATGCATTTCGCTAAATATACCTAATGAGTCACTCTCTGCTTTTGTTTTCGTTTGGCGAATAGAATGATTTTAAATAACTACTTGCGGTAAAATTTTGTTCAGAAAAAATGTGTATATTTTTATTTACCTTGAAACGTATTGATTTTTAGTAACAAGCCACTACAATAATAGTTGATGAAATGGACTTCACGCTAGTAGCTTGCTATAAAGCTAGGCCCTTCTTAATAATTTATGTATTTTTAAGCTCCAATAAGTAATCAGTTTTTCACATTGTTATGTACACGCGTTTCTTTACATTTGCGAACACGTTATGCGTCACCCTCTAATGTACATATTGTTACGAACATGAGACACGGCCAGCCGGCCAGCCTTGGTAGACTTGAGAATTCGTCCCGGCCCTGGCTGCACCCCCCACCCCTCTTCCTCACCAACAGCCGCGTGCCAAGGGATGATGTGTGTCGTACGCGAGGATACCTGCGCTCCCCCTCCCTATTGTGCCGTGCCACTCCCCTCCCCCTGACCCCAGCCATTGTGTGAGCTGGCGTTGCGCGAAGGTTCCCTGACCTCCGTGAAGCACCCCCAGGTGACAAAGGCACCGACGAGAAGCTTCGCGCTACCGACAGCGCCGGAATTTTCGAGTTCGCAGCCGTGGGAGTATGCTCGGCGCGGCTGCCCCCCAGCAGTCTTTCGGAGGGCGACGGCCCCAACTGGCGATAAAGGCGATAACCGCGCGAGGTCGGCGCGGAGTCCAGGCGAAGGTGTGAGTGTTTCGGCAGTGAGTCGGGAGTCTTGGCGGGCAGAGCCCCAACTGGCGATAAAGGCGATAGTCGCGTGGAGTCGGTGCGGAGTCCCGGCGAAGGAGTGAGTGTTCGGGTGACGGGTGACAGTGCGGAGTTCCGGCGTGAAGGCGGCGAGAGTGGACGGCGCCGGCGATAGTCCTGGCGGCAGTGCGGCGCGAGAGTCTGCGAGGGATCGGCGCGACACCGGAGCGGCGGCGCCTGGAGCCCCTGTGTTGCAGCGGCCGAAGCTTCGGTAAGGACAGCAACGTGCGGAAGGGCGAGCCACTGGGGAGTCAGACCCCAGTGTGCAGGAAGAAGTGACTCGGCAGAGACGTTCGGTTATTTTTAGTGGAATGCTATCAAGAGTTATTGTGTCGTGTTTTCATGTAAATAAGAGTGTAGATAGTAGTTCTAAATAAAGACAGTGAAAAATTAATTGGGCTATCCTTACGAACCCCTTCCCACAACAGGTGGTCGTAAGAATATTTATATATGTGTAGACGTTCTTTGATAACCAATTTTTACCATACGTCAATAAGTACATATGTACTGCAATGGTGGCTATACTAAGCTTGGAGGCTGTGATGTGATACATAAACCTATTATCACCAAATATATGGTTTATTGTGTTTAACTGAATTTTAATATACCTCGGAAACATTTATAGTGTGTAGAACCAAGAATGTGTTTTACTACAGAAATATAAGTATTCCAAATCTTCTCTATCACTGTGTTGTATTGTGTTGTAAATGAGAAATGGTATTTTATATAATCACGGGAAAATTCCTAACTAGGGAGTGGTTTTCAGTATCAATTATTCAAATTTAAAAAATTCACATTAATCACTAATAAAACCGTAAGGGCACCACTTCGTTAACATAAACGAAGGTATTATTCTGGAATAAGAAAATTATTTACCAAACTGGTTTCACCACGAGACCGTGAACAACACGTAATCTAACAATATTTCTCACAGGGTTACACAACAGAACATGTGCAATGAGATATTTTTAAATACGGCTAATTATCACAAGTGCCATTTGGAGTAGGACACAACTGAAGTAAGGAACGGTACTCACGCATTATTTTAGGTAACAATAGAATATTTCTTGTTTTAGATCAACATTACTTTAAATCATTTTATTTAATTTCGGCTAGTTTATCAGGTTTTATTTACCATGGAAGACAATTCCCAGACCAATAGTTTCATACGAATGGAACTAATGTTACTCAACACTTAACGATCTAAAATATTACATGAAATATCGGTTTTGATTTTTAAAGTAATAGATGATTGTTCACTCATTCTTAATTGCAATAATTCATGTTCGTTGCGACATGTATTTGCCTGTAAGCCTTATGAGATTTGCCGGCTTACATTAGGAGCTGTACTTCACTTACAACTTAACACACCTCTGCTCAAATTGTCTTTAGATATCTCCCTATGTAACTATTTATAGGGCTTCCAGACCAACACTTTTCCATATTACGATGGTTGATGTGTAGCTAAATATATCACTATAGCTGGATAAAACTTAAGCGACACTATTTCCATTCAATATGGACGCTGCCTCAAAGGAATTTTTTTTTCATTCAATTCGAACATAGTTCAACTTTATTGACGCCAGTGATGTCATACCGTAGGTTAATTAAGATCTAACAATTTAAAAAAGTAGTAATTAACGACATTATTTTTGTACAATCGCAAAATTAAAGCAAGAGTTTCTGACACTGTTTCAATTCTTATAGAAAATTTATATTTAAATCAATGTAAACCGTCAACAGACTTGCTTATAAGTAAGTGACCATGCTCTGGGTTGCATGTACACAAAACAACCGTAACCCTTTCCAACGTTTTGTTTGACTCAAATACATAGGAATAAGTTTAATATATTTTGATAACAATACGAATGTAGCAGTTACGTCTTATTTTCATTTCGAACGCCTATTTACGGGCTACACCGTACAACATAAGTTTTAATAGAAATATTTTATTCAATAAACGTTCACCTACTGAAATAAATTCAAATCTATATTCGCTAAACCGCACGAGTCATTCAGTGGTTTATGCTTTTTTTGCAACAAAAAGACTTCGAACGTGCCCTTGTGCGTAAAATCAGTTTGTTTGTCGGATATGCAAATAATGTAATAACTTAATATCCTAGCAGTAAAGTAAATAATTTTTTGCAAACAACATCGATATTGGACGTTGCGCTGGCCGCTTAATGACTCAATCTATATTAGCTTTTTTTGACAACGAAAGGTCCTTAATTATAAAGTATCTATATGTTCCGTGGGTGTCACCTATTTAATTTAATAACATTTCTTACTAACGAATCCTAAAACGTCGTATGAAACTGCAAAATAACCGTTATGAAAGTGGATAAAACTCTATTTTAAACTACACGCTATTTCGATTTATCCGCAGCATTGTCTCGCAAATATGATTTTTCTCTCCAATTTAAAAATTTTTACTAAACATTTTAAGAGAACTGATTTCTTAGTTTTAAGTGACGTAGTATCTGAAGAAAAGATATTTACATAATGGTGAATTTTTAAGTCAAGAAAGTCGCTGTAGAGTTCAGAAAGGGTTAAAATTGATTTAAAATAGGATATTATGCATTTCATTTCGGTTCCTAAACCAGCATATAATTTCATGTTACAAAATATAAAATTAACTGTTTCTAAATCTACCAATATATACTTACGAAAAATACCTACGATAAGATCTTACGTGATTTTAAGCAGTACCTAGTGGTTTTCATGCTATTTATGCTAAATATGTAAAAACATATTGCTACGTGCAACGTGAAAAGCTCAAGGACACCTCGCTCAAGGTCACGGCCCGGGCAGGGCGCCTGGACATGAGCCGACCTGACCTCCTCCTGGATCCCTTACACTCATCGGCAGCTACTGTGGTCAGCATAGTCCGTGCTTCCCCCCTTCCCTCCTTCCTGCACTCTTCATCCTAGCCGGCTGTCCCCTTGTCGGAACACATTGTTTACACTCTAAGTTACTAGCATCCTCCATAACCGCTGAGTGTAACCGTGTTATTCACCGCCAGGTGACAGACGACGCCCATCGAGAAGGTTCAAGGTGCCGACACGCGGGGAACGTTCGAGTTCGCGGGCGCGAGACCTATTTAAGCTTGGCGCGGCCGCCTCCGAGTAGTCTTGGTGGGCGAGAGCCCTAGCTGGTGATAAAGGCGATAACCGCGCGGGGTCGGCGCGGAGTCCCGGCGAGCGAGTGGAGTGACGGGCGACAGTTCGGAGTTCTGGTGTGGAGGCGCCGACAGTGGGCGATACCGGCGATAATCCTGGCGGTAGTGCGGCGCGAGAGTCTGCGAGGGATCGGCGCAACACCGGAGCGGCGGCGCCTGGAGCCCCTGTGTTACAGCAGCCGAGGTTTCGGTAAGGACAGCGACGACTGGAAGGGCGAGCCACTGTGGAGCCAGATCCCAGTGTGCAGGAGGAAGTGACTTGGCAGAGAGAACTGGTTATTTTTCTTGGACTGTGATCAAAATCTAGTGTGTCGTGTTTCCATGTAAATGGGTGTGTAAATAGCAGGTTAAATAAAGACAGTGAAAATTAATTGGGCTATCCTTACGAACCCCTTCCCACAATAGGTGGTCGTACAATATAGTATGATACACAGATAGTGTTTTCCAGGTTTTTGCAATAATATATTTGCTTAATGAATATAAGCATTACCCAAAACGTCATAATTTATTCAAAGGAAGCGGGCTTATCTTACCTAAATTCATAATAAAAATAGCCTATATACTTTCTGATATTTTTGCCACTGATAGATGTAGTGAAAACCATAACCATTAAAACATTAAATCCGAACTCGGATTTTTGCAATTGGGAAAAGTGGCGGCCATTTAACTCTGGTTTTCCCGCTTCGCTCCATTCCGCACCTCATACCACCTCATTCATGTGGAAGTGGTGACCCCACCATAATAATAGCCTATAAAATGCACCATCTCATCTATGCAGTACCCTGCCTCGGCGGTCGGCGTGATAGGTTACGTGTCCATTTTCATTATTCTCACCACAAGTTTCGTTTCGTTTACTCCATTTTACCAAATCTAATGTACAATAACTTTTTGTGGGTTTATTATTTGAAACATATTATTATTAGCAGAGTCCCCCTCCCCCTACCTACACAGCCATTCTGTTTGTTCATGTAGGTAATGAAATAATGCATCTACCTTCAACCACAGTCTGGAAAAGCATTTTTGTAACACTTAGCATGTTTACTTCACGTCTTACCTACTGCATGAATCTGTTTGAGAAGACGTAATACTAGTGTAAATGTTATGCCACTTTTTTCCCTTTTTAACACGCTTTCATTAGCTTGGTATGTATCTATGTAACGGAATAATTGAACGTGATTTTCACCCACTTCAAAGCGTCTGATTAAATTGAAACTTCGCACACTTATCGAGGGCTGATGACAATACACTAATTTAAAACATTTGTCCGATTATTCTGATCAGGATCGTCAGGATTAACGATTTACCACGGAATCTTTTAACTTAATTTCCACCCACATCAAAATGTCAGATTAAGTTGAAATTTGCACATTTATCAAGGACCGATTACAATACCAGAATTTAATAAGTTTGAACAGGATCACCAGGATTATATTAAATTTATAATTAGGTAATTTTTTTTGTACTGCACACAAGGTAAATTGTTTATGTATTCTTTTTGCTTAATATGTACCTAAGACACATGTAGAACTTAGTCGCGTAAGGTCTCTGGATGGTATTCGTATTGAATAACTTGATTGTTTAAAGTTGACAGGAAGACTCTAATGTAGGCCTAATGGTGATGCACTGTATTAAATGTTGAGATTACGAAATGAATCATAGAACTACATGATGACCTGTTTTCACATATGATGTATTAAAAGCCGCTTCTTCCTTACTATGAAATTATCGTGTTTAAAGATACATAAATACAAGTTTAAAACCACTCTTTTGTATCTAGCTGAACTAAAAGCTATAAACTAAATAATAATTTAAAATACTCGAAAAGACGGCGGACCCACATTATAGCCTACATCATATATAGTTACTGCTTTCGTGAGCATCCAACGAGCAAAATATTAAAACTTTAAAAATATTCCAACTATCCGTTAATATTTTATGATATAATTAAAAGTAATGAAATAAAATATGACAACTTAATAAATATTATAAAATCCTGGTATTACAATTTTTAGTTCGCATTGAAATTAAGTGATAACGCAGTGAGAATCATACTGTAAATTCGCCAATAATTGTTAGCTTGTATATATTCGACGCCATGTTGAATGAAAGAATTTTGTGTTGAAATATTTACTGTTAAATCTCTAATATTTAATCAAATCAATAAGGTTAAGGGTTTTTTGTAGGAAGTATTACCCACCAGACAGGCTTCTGTCCTTTAGGCAAAAAAATGTATTTAAATCATTGATTTAGGGTTATAATGTGTTTGTTTTAAATGTTTTGGGCTAATATTTAATTTTTAAAAACTCTTCATTAAATTCAGTGTCCAATATTTGTATTTTCAACATGAGAACACATGAATATGGTCGTTACCGAGGTAAGTTTTTTACACATTGCTGAAAGACTCACTCACATTTTATTTTTAAATATTACATGGTAATATTCTGTGTACATTTTAATGCTATCTATACCATCATAAACTTTATCTTTGTTATGTTAAAGTGTTTAGTTTCTAATTGATTATGCAATATTAGTTAATTTATATATGTTACAAAGTAAAAGAATACGCAACACCTAACTTTGACACCTATAAAGGCGTTAAACTAAATAGGCATTTTCTACAAGCTAACGTTAGACGATGTTTTGGACAGCAGTGAGGTAGGTGCCAGTCAGACCGGATTATCGCATGCTCGATGTCTTGTGTAAGAGGTTGAGCCGGATGCAGCATTTCACAGAAGACAGAAACCCCAGCAGATGCGACACACCTCGTTATTGCTACTACACTGCTGTGACAAGTCGACGCCTCACCTCCCAGCCCTCTCCCTTCCGGTCCTTCAACCTTTCTACTCATTCTCGCTATGTTTTTGACCTGCTTCGTTAGGGAGGGGGATCCCAAAATTCCTAAGAATGCAAAGCTCCTTGCGCCCAAAACTCCCCGCTGAAAGCTATTCGTCGAGTTTCTGAGAATGAAAAGATCAAGGTGGGTCGTAAAACCACCCAAAAATAAAAGATGTTTTTGGTTGGAAAGAGGGCGGAAACCCCCACCCCACCCCACCCCTTCCAAATTGTGAATGTGGATTTCCCAGGGGGTTACCACCAGATATATAGTAGGATGCATTATGATTAAATAATGTGTTACGTCTCAAATGTGAAGTAAGCGGGCGATCCTCGGCAAACGTTTGTGTTCAAACAGAAGGGTTTATATAGATGCCCATGTGTTTGAATGTAACAGTTAATTCTTAAAAGATTTTATTTGTTAAAAAATTGTACATACATTTTCGGGGTTTTTATATCTACCACTCAAAAAAGCCATAGCATGTGTATTGTAAGAGCTGGGAAATTATGCATATGTTTATCTTGACTTTATGACGCAAAATTAGCCTGATGTAGTCCAAGATTATCGACGAACAAAAACTTTAGTAATTATCTAATAACATCGTTTAATAATACTTAAATTTTTTTAAAGGTTTTTTTAGGTCATGAAAGTACGAATAACACAATATTTTATCAAAACCTATAAATTTAATAAAGTACCCAGATCCTGAGGCCAAGGAAATCAATAAGTAATCTTGATTCTAATATTGCTCGGTAAAAAACTAAATGTCTTTGATTTTATACTGTGGGATTGGTAGTGTCAGAATCGTCTGTGCCCGTTTGCAGAGAAACTAATAAGGCATTATGATTAACCTGGCCGTGACATTTCTGTTAACTTTAATTCCTACGTATGACACGATCCTTATGGTTTATAACATATGGAACGTTTGCCGCCGTATATCTTTGGCGTCATGCCAGTAACGTTGCGGATTGTTAAGTAAAAAGTCAAGTTTATCCCTGGCTAAGGTTCCACAACATTTTTTTGGGCTACCCAGTATGTTGTAATGATAATCACAATAATTCATTTTAACCCTCATGGTGTTTACTCATTTACCTAAATAAAACATCAACATAAGCTATGAAACAAATATAAACTCAATTTTGCAACTAAACTACGAAGTTGACGAACAGAGAGCCAACCAGGCAGCACAACCGATTGCTTCCAAAGGGACTTGAACCCGTGTTACTGAATCTCATTCTTTTGTTATCTGCCGCATTGTCCTCGACATAATGTGGGTTCGGGTCCCCGCTGCAAAAATACCTAATCATTCGACTCAAACTCTCTTTAAAGTCATTTGACTCCCTTTAATTTATACCACAACCAAAAACTTATTTTTCATTATCTTAACGCAGGAAGTGAGGCGGCATTCTGCAGCCTGGAACTCTCATCCGGCCGGCGGCTCCATGCTCGATTCTACCATTTGGTTATGAGGCTTGCAACTGCTATAATTAACTACATTACAGTTGCAGATTACTCTGTAGCGATATAGCCTGATCAATCAACAAGTCTGAGCTAAGTCCTAGAAAACTGTTTTTTATTGTTTCATTAAAACAATCCTTAATGCATTTACACATATAGACTGTCGGAAAACGTACCTATTCGATACTACCATTTTAAAAATTACTTAAAAGAAAACACTGAAGATAAAATGTAAATTGAAATAATCAGGAAATACTTAGTTTATTTCATCTCAGGCACTTTTAATAATAGTTGTTTATGGAGAAATCTGTTCTATTTCACTAATTTATAAAGCACAAATATACAATTACTTAACGGCCAACATAACTGGCATTAGGGTGTGATTCTAAATAATCTGTTAAATTGTATTAAACTTCAGATCTAAGACTTGTTTGATATTGTTGAATGAAATATAACCTTCTACCTTCTATTCTCACATACATATAAACTATCCACTACATTATATTGTCACTGCATGTTTGATTAAACTCTTTGCGTTATCTATATTTAATAGAAGTGTCAGCGGACCTGACATGTGATAAAAAAAAAATGTATTTCGAAATGTTAACCTCAATTCCTAACTGTTTCCTGAGCTACTGCAGAAAATGATGAATTGTGTTTACAAATGTTTTCAAAATATTTTTTTCTGCCCATTTATAGAGGTTTTATTTCAATTAAGTCTATCATACAATGATTTAAATATTTATTTCGAGTCAAGAGAGGTAAAATTTTTGTTCCCTTATGTCAACATGAAATAAATCCACAATCAGAAGCATAAAAAAATTTTGAAAGACATTCAGTGTGCATTTAAATGTACCTCTCGAAATAATTTCATCATTTGCATTATAAGGTAGCATTTGACCTATTAAGCGAATATATATCCCTTCTTATTTATGATTCGCTCCGACCCATCAATGTTATATGCCGAGGTATAGTGGTTGTAGGGGCGAATACCTTTAAGGAAAAAACTGTAATTGAATGAGTGAACTCAATATTAAACAGGGTTTAATATACTAAATGTTCAATGTCCTATTTCGAGTCATAATGGAATTAGGTTCGAATAACTGAATTAATAAGAAAATGTATGTATAAAGGTCATTAAAATTATTGAAACCACTTAATATAATGTACTTCCTAAATTTCTCAACTTAAATAGGCTGGACTCAATACGCATTGTTGTTGCGCAAAAGAGATATATTATAGTGAGCAAGCTGTATTTAATATTTAATGAAATAATGAATAGGCGAGAATCAATTTACATTGATGCTACACATTATTGTTTTTTTACAAAAGATGAATATTAAAAATATCTGTATTTCAAAAATATATAAGGCAAACTGTTACAAAGTAAACAACAGCGCGACTGACAAGCAATATAAACAATGAAAATATTTTTTTATATTCCACAGATAAACTGGGTTATTTCTACTACGTGAAAAAAAATCCGTTTTCCATTCATATGAATAAAGCAGTCACAATGCGAATACATGTATTTGTGTTATTTAATCAAATACATTTATAATGCATATTATAAATGAATGTTATCTGTCTTTACTCCTTCTTGTGAACTTTAACTATGCGAAATTTCTCAATTCTCAGTGCTCACATACTGTTTAAAAAGGTGTAAAAATTTTTTCCTTCACGTATATTAATATAGTAAGATCAATTTAATTTGTTTGTTTGAAACTACTGATCCGATTCTGACAATTCTTTCAATATTAGGAATCTACATTATCCCTCAGTGCTATGGGCTATTTTTTATTCCGATAAAGACTTGTTTTTTAGTAATAAATCACAAAAACTGTAATTGAAGTAAGAAAAATTCATCTGGTAGAGTGATATTTCTTTATGACCAACAAGCCAATTCCTCTTTTTCATATCTATTGTCTCCATGGCAACAGGCTTTTGCATTGTATCCATTACTATTGTCAAGGCAGTGGCGCACCCATGAGGAGGGGCATGTATAATGAGAAGTGCAAGAGTGTTCTGCCTGTAAACATCAGCAGCGAAGCACGGATACTCCAGATGGCGCTGCGACCTATCAACTTATATACTGGTCAACCTATCACCATGAGGCGATGAGCGGGGTACTGCTTATTTAACAGAAATGTGATATTTTTAATGTATCTTCCTCTAAACTCAAGCTTATATCCAACGAAGCGAGCGGGTGAAGAGTTAGTATAAAGATATATCACACTGTTATGGACACGATAACTGCCATAATTTTGCACAATATCACAAACATCATACATACTGATACATAAAATATAATAATGGAAATTCTTGGTTGAGTTCTGTAATGGGCAATGTACGACAATTTGTCTTAAAATGGGGAAGTATCTTTGAAAAACAGAAAAATTGCAATAATTTACATTACACGATTAATATCGCGGCCGTTTTAACCAATAGGACTTGCAGGAGGAATCCCTAAAAATGTTGTCTAAATAAATTTTTGATTAAACCAAACATTACTGTATAGGGGTAAAAAAACAAGGGTTGAGGAATAAAAAAATTCATAACTGTCTCGGTAGGCACGCTATAAAACCCGTTCAAAATTTATATAAATCTTATAACTGTTATAGAAAACTTTTGCCAGAAACAGTTTTTAATAAGACGAACTATTGCTGCAAGAGGTTGAAAAACAAGAGTGTTACTTTAAACCAATTCTTGATCTACTGACTATGTACACTATTGAATCCTTTCGTACTTGTTTCAACCTGAAATCTTTTTACAAATTTTTTAAATTCAATTTTTTATATCACCTACCATTACTCCAATGGTAAAAAGTAAGGCTGAAGAACAAAAAAAATTCATAACTGTCGATGTAGACACCCTAACAAATCCAAACAAATTGTTTTAAACCTCTTTGAAGGATACATAAAATCACATTTCCTTTATTATTTTCCAGAACGTTTTCGGAAGAAATAATTATTTCTAACCTTACCTTCACCTGTAGGCTGTGCCAAACAGTTTTTTTTAGCTTAACTTATGATTGATTTTAAAGTATTTAGTTTATTTATAAAGAAAGATATAATGGGGATACAAGAACGTACTAGCTTTACTTACTTCCTGACATGTTTGCAGACATTTCCTAAAGTGTGTTATGGTATTCCAATGGCTGATCAGTTATTTACTTTTTTAGCTAGTTGTTAGGTTAGCTGCTGTGTCATACGTATATAGAAAACATTAAATCTTAGAGAAAACCTGGAGATCCGACAAATATAAGATGAATACTCAAACACACACAAAGAAAATCAAGCCTGGCAGTATTTTGTTCCAATTCCTTGCATATAATTCGTTGTGCTGTCAGTGCATTCAACATTTGCTGATTTTGGCTTGGTTTTCTGTGTGATTGTTTGTTTAAGTATTCATCTTTAGTTTGTCGATTCATCAGACTTTCCCTGCAAACCACTTCCCCCCCCCCCTCCTTGGCGACGCCATTGGGAGTGTGCAAGGGTTTCTTTCGTTATTTCTTAGTAGGATGCATTTAGAAATATGGGTACTGTCGATAATCACCAATGGTACGTCTGCTACAGTTTCCAGATTTCGCCAAAAAAATTATTAGGTATCCCACCAAATTTGTGTGGTGTTGCCAGTGGTTTTAGTCATGCGTGAAAAATACAACAGCTCTTTCTGGAGCCTCCATGACTGTTCTCCGTTGTGCCTGATGCCCGAGTTCTCACAGATTGCGGCACAAAGAGATTAAGTTTCACGGCCATCGTGGCTCTGTTTTGTATAAATACTTAAATTAAAATACAAATGTAAAAGTCTCAAAAATTCTCATGAACTAAGCCCTAGCCTCACTTGTTACCAACTCCTACACATGCAATTTTTGGCTGTACCAACATTTGACACCTTTATATAATTCGGATTAAAAACTATGTAACTTTCAAGCAAGACCTAGATGATTTAAGAAATAATAAAAATGAAGGTAGCGAAAATAATTGAAACTTAAATCAAATTAATTTTTCATTTTCGGATCAACGCCCACTGTTCGCAGGCGGCCACAGATATCGCTACTGAAAAAAAGTGCCAAAGCTCAAGAACATTTTGAGGTAGTATAATCGATATAAGGTAAAAGTTGCTTGTGCAACCTTACTATTGGTGGCTGGCCAAATGTCGCGGAAAAAACGATGAATAAGGTTCACAAACGTCGTTTGTAGCTGGAATTTGCGAGCTAGGAATTTCTGAGAAAACTGTATGGTAGATAAATTTGACTCGTGTCACTTATAATTACTGAATGTTGTAACACCGAAAAGAAAAAAAAGTCTATTTGAATTTTGCGATAGCACGCAAGACGAATTTAAATGTTATGATTTCGCAAATAAACTGATATTCTCCGATGAAACAACTTTTTATTCATAAGGACGAGAATACTATGTACTATTGAGGCCTTACTTAAGGCGCTCGAGTTTAAAGTCGGAGATCGCAGAAGGGAGTACCAACTAAATGCAGTGAGAAGTACGGTCCCTAGGCAAAAAAGAATGACCTGGATAATAATTGAAAACATCACTGCCGGTTTACTATTTAATATTTCCGCTTGGCATCGGCTTGGTACATTGAAATACAGAACCATTTACACAAATCTGCGCAAGATCTAGATCTCGCATTAAAGAAAAGGACATCTAAAGTAATCACATATTATAAACACTATATTACGGGTAATTCTACAAATATTTAGAAAGCATTAGTTTTTCCCTAACAGGTCTGTTAATTACAATCCTGGATGACGTAATTGTCTATAACTGTTGTTTAGGCACAATTCCCAATGTTTTGGTCAAACCGGACTCTCGTTTCGACGTAATTATGCGAGTCTCACATCCCGCACCACAGCAATGTGTTAAGTCTGGCTTGCAGTTTACGTAAATTCTCACGTAGCGTAAAAAGGAGAAGTAGAGTTTATTTCGCCACATTACGATTCAAGAAACTAGCAAGATAATGAATTTGAGTTTATGATCAGTCAAGTCTCTCTGCTCATTGTTTTTCCTTGAAAAACCAACCCGGTGTCCGGCTGTTAATAGCGGTTGCGTCGAGGCTTACTTGTAGTTGCGCAGCATGGTGGACGATAACCCGGGCTGGGCACTCGTCGATGCGTAGGTGAATGGAACAGCCTTTCCATTTTAGCAGCGGCGCAACACGCCTGCACCCACGAGCCGAAGTCGACTCCACCAGCCGCCAGCACCGTCTCCCCGCTCGCCAGCCGCAGACCGTCGCAGGTTAACGCGTCACCATGACGTCATAAGGCTCAGCGCGCCGCGCGGTGTTGGCTCGCGGAAACACACACAAGCGCAGCGCCGCGAATGTCCGTAATGCTTTTGTTTTAATCGATCTTCAAGACGAAAATGAACCAAGTGCCAAACAATCTATCCTAACATATTATATAATTAATTACCAAATTAAAAGGACGTTAAAACAAACAAATAATAAAAGTAAAGTTAATGGAGGCGTGGCAAACGCCTCACTATGTAGGGTAATATAGTTCGCTATAAAACTGTGAAGTAAGAAATATATTCAGGGATCATGAGTTTATTTGCATTGCCACTAAGAAAATAGTATGTACCAATATTTTTCCCAGCTAAAAAAACAACAAAACGTCGCAATTAGGTGAAAATGATGCAATTGTGGTTAGGTATTTCCAACTGAGTGAGGATCGTATCAATACTTTGATTCAAAATGATGAGGACCCACCCATTGGGCTTTGGATTCGACATTGTGAACTGAAGTATGCCATTGCCTCTGTGAGGCACACGACATTCTCCGGCTGCCATATTATTATTATATTTTTCTTGACATCTACTGTTCTAAAAATCACTTCTTGTTATTCATTGTAATTTTGTTTAGTTGTATCAAGCTCTAGTTCATGAATCACATTGCTGAGAAACCACAATGAACTTAAAGAACGCATTAATGCAACATTACGAACAGTTACCAGTGGAACATTACAAAATAGGTGGAACAAACTCGATCACAGATTACATAATTGTTTCGTTATGAAAGGTTCACAAATCGAACATCTGTAACTTTTAATAATCAATGGGGAATGGTTTTTTAACAGTCACTAAAAAAAACATGACCCGTTTTCCTTATTTTCCATATTTACTTATTATAGTATGTGTAATGGTAGTTACTGTTACTTATATTATATGTAATGGTTTGGAAAACATATTTTTTTTTAAATCTGGTCTTTCGGTTATGCTAACCATGCAATGAGGCTTTATAAAAAAAATTTTTTTACTGATCAGGACCGACATTAAGTTATTTGTACGATACAAGTAGCCAATGCCGAAAAAATATAAAATATGACTACCGACTGCGGTAGAGTGCTTCGTAGGCGGCACTAGCATGTTACAGCTCACCAAAAAACGCAGTATGTGGATGTACTGATTATATAAATACTTAGTTAAGCCGAACCTAATGCAAAAACACTCGAGAGATAAATAATTTTGAAGTTATTTTGATTAACTTCTCTTTAACCATTTTACGATCGACTAATTTAAAAATAATCCCAGCTAAGTAGCAACTTATCTTAGAAAGTGAGGCCTTATAAATAGTTTTATTAATTTATAGACTTCATAACCGCGAGATTAGTTTATTTTCACTTCTTGGATATTATCAAATATATTTTTTCTCAATTTCAATGCTTATTTTTTCATAGTGTAAAAAGCAGACAATCTTTAGTGTCTACTATATTGAGTTTGCATGCGTCTAGCAAATAACACTTCAATTATCGATAGTTATAATTATTACTACATTTTTTCTGGTGGTCCAGAGAATATTTTATTTCGAAACATAAGTAGATACAGAAGAAAACATAAAAATATTCTAATAATTAAATACTTTCCCATAAAGCATAATTAGAACATTAAGATAAGACTAGCGAGAACACACATTCTCATATTTCCAGTTGATGACATGCCATGAAAGTTTAAGAAATATGAAGTGAAAGATTATTTAATATTTATTAAGTTCCATGCTCTAGTTTTTCCGTTGAAAATGTTTTTAGGCTTAGGTCTGTGACGTTCCGATAGGTTTAAGTTTGAAAACTTCTAAAGATGTGTAATCATTATTTACTATTGCTGCTAATATGCACTACAGAATAAACTTGGATAGAAAAATTATCTTCAATTGAGCTATTTCTACCTCCCTTCCTTTACTCAACAAACAAAAAATTTTTGTCTCGCTGAACACTGTAAAAATTACTAAGAAGCAATAGTCGGCTAAAAATAATGAAATCATTAAGGTAGCCTATACTAAAAAAATATCAGAAATATACATATGTCTGGGGGATTCTCTTGTAAAAACAGCAACTGAATGATTTTTAATTTAAATGAAAAATTAAATGTAACTGGGTAATAATTTTATTATACAAATAGGAGTATTTTGCCAAGTACATGAGAATTGAGTATCCAGCATATGTAAGTTTATTTTCTGCCGGAGCAAACATATTGGAAAAAATAAAATATACAAGTAAGAGTTGAAAGCTCGGCTCCTGAAATTCCACTCGAGAAGATTTCATTCGTGTACATGGTCATTCTCTGCCAGTTCAGGTAGCTGAACAAGCCTAATCCCCGAAGGGTGGGGGAGAGGGATTTTCCGAGCAGACAAGCGGTGTATATAAGGCCCTGGAAAACCATTGTCGAGACAAAATGGAAACACTGACAGGTCACCGGGCAGGTTGTGTGACATACGTCCACGAGAACTACGAATACGTCAAAGATAAAAATGTTAGGGACATTTCGTATTTGCGCTACAAAGATAAAGGGTGTAAATCGCGAATTGTGTGGAATGATTTTGAAATCATCTCTAACGTCAATACACATAATCACGATCCAGATTTGAAAGAAATAGAAGTGTTGCGGTTAAAGCAGGCTCTTCGAGAACGTGGAGCATCGATGACGTCACGCATTAGCTACAGAGAAGCATATGATGAAGAATGTTTTAGGTGAGTACTATTTCATTGTGTAATTTATTTGGCTGCTATATTTACAAAGAGTGACTGATTAGTTCATATTCCTGTACGTTTTAACATTTATAGCTACTCAATTTACTAGTCATACTATGTATGCAAAGGATATAATGCTTTTTCTTCTTATTGAAACCATTTTACTGTGTATTTATGTTATTCATGTTAACTTAAAATAGCTCGCTTTATCTTAACTAGAACTTCCAGTTGGAATTACTTTATTCTATGAGCACGATGTAGGCCCTACCTACTTCGAGCCCATTATAGTATTTAATGAAAATGTTTCAAAGTGCACCTGCTAATCAATTTTAGATAGGAAACCTTCTATATTTAGTTGAATTGTATTTGTGATTTTGTTGTTAATATCATCACATTACCGTATTTCAATACATTCACTTATCGTACTTATTTCATCTACGAAACTCACTGAATTGTCGGAGTGATACGTAAACATATATAACGAAAGCGTATGGGTGTTATGGGCTAATGTTTAAATTAAACTTATGAAGTAAAAAAATTCCAAACAGTTAGCCATTATAATGTACCTTAAAGAATCATTATAATTTCCATAAAAATCATAATTTCAAACTATATAGTTACGTATTTTACGTTTGAGATATTTGAAGTTATTTGTATTCAGTAAAGATATCACTTTATTCTAGCACATTGCAGTATTATTGAGCATGTGTCACAATTAAATACTGAAAGCATGTAAATTGAAACCTTCTAAATTACAAATGAGAAAAAGGTATGTAATACTTTCCCACAAGCCATAGTCATGCAAGAGCATTTAACAGGTATTTTATTATTTTGTCAAGCAAATATCTCTAGCTTTGCAGATAATATTCATAGTTTAATATTTCCATCGCCAGTTTTACTGCCTTATTTGCCTATCGGCTACTATAAGCATTGCGTTAACAAGACGTTCTTAAATGTTGTTTATTGCTACGACTAAAACACAATTTGAAACAATGAATGTTGTATATGTGCTTTTATTGTATTCGTGTTTTTTGATAATAATTTTATAAATTAACTTATGTTACTTGCATAGAACTCAGTATTTAAGGCATAAACTATGTTTCCGAATCGTATTATTTCCAGAGAGTGTTAGATAGAAAATTACTGTCAGAGGTTTTTAACCAGTAATAATTTTTTGTGTTTATGTTTTTATTGCTGAAAGCAGGAACTGCATTTTTAGGAAGACATAAAATTCTTAGTTTTATATTCAAAATGTTTGAATTTGTTAATAACACTCGATAATATAATGAGGCTTTATCTTTCACCAATGAAAAAGAAATAATTTTTTTAATGTACTGGTACTCTCAAACACGATTTCATCTATTTAGATTAAATTCACAAAAACTTTGTTATCGGTAGACGATAAATTAATCAACTTGGTTCTCAACTACCGGAAGAAATTTAAAATTAACATTTTTCTAAATAATAAAACGTAATTTCAGCAGTAAATGAATAGTGCACAATATTCGTCTATGAGTATCACGTGAGCTTAAAGCGGCAGTCACAATTCCACGACAAACACGACACGAAAAATCAGATTAAGCGTCGAACCTACAGCGTTCCAGCACGACAGGTACTATCATAGGGTCAGAATACTACGACAGCATTAGCACGATAAACTTAAATATGGTAATCGTAAAATATTTTGAAGTCACATGCGACCATAAAATTCAGCATAGATGCGCCTGAAACTGTGTAAACCCTATTATTTTCTAGCCTGAACTTTATCAATTAATAGTTATTCGCTTAAATAATCCTTTATTCAATTCGATTTTGAAGAAATTTTGCATAATAACATTGGTCATACACAACAATATTTCTTTATAAAGGCGCACTACAATAATTGTAATAATTGTGAAAAAGTACCTACACGTAAAATTAAATTTAAATTTTCTGCGTAAAGATTTACCAAGCAGGTAATTATTAGTGATTTTTACTTTTGTTTGAACATTTTTACTTTCCGTCATGCGGCAAGACACGACGAAATTAGAAAATGAATCTAATACTTGCGGGCCGTCGGGGCGCGAATTTTGAGTTTCATTGGCTACTGAGCGTGTCGGGCCTGTCGTGTCTTGTCCGTCGTGGCATTGTGGCTCCAACTTTACTGAATAAATGCAACAGTAAACAAATGTAACACCCTACAGATGTCAATATCATTAAAATTCAAAATTGAGTATATATTAACAATCATATAAATGATATTATTGCTTTATTATAAAACTTAACTTCTTCCGAGTTAAATCAGTTTCGTGAGCTATTGGGTTTTTTAAGGGTGCTCCAATTTTCCTCTCTCATTCACTCCGCCAATGCTTTAATGTCATCTCATCTTATCTAATGACCCTGGCGTCAACTAACGAAGCCATAATTCATTTGATTTTCTTTGAAAAAAATATTAGAAAGTTTTATTACCACAAGAACTGCGAGTACCTTTAAATTTAGTTTACATATTGAATTATAAGGGCGTATATTGTTCGAAGAGAAACATATGTACGCACGTAGAGGCAACCCACGTGACCCAAATACAAACATCTGATTGCCGGTATGGAAACAAAAGGGAGTCTGATTGAAATAAGTAGGTGGTCTTTTCTTGTGACATGTTCTAGGGTGCTAAGAGGGTAGTTTATTAAAAATTAAATTTTTTCTTACACAATTAAGTATTTTTGCTTATTATTTTAAATAAATAACGTCATAATATAACTACCGTTTCTTGAAAAAAATTTGTTAAAATTTCATTACGTATTAATTTAATAGTTATAAGAGACTTAAGGAACATTTTTACTGTCAATCCTTGCAAGAGTATGTAATCGTGCTAAAGTCTATACATTTAAATTAATCGCATTTTTTGTAGCCTTTGAAATGTTTTCCTTAATTTTTTGTATATAATTAATAAGTCAAGAGATATTTCGGTATGCCCAACCCTGAAAACCTCATGTTCGAAGGATTATAGGGGAAAATTATTTTTTTCATTGATAAATGATATACACATATTTATAAGTAATTAATTAAATAGACTACATACAAACTATTAAATTAAAACTATACATAACACGGTTAAGAACATACTTTTAGTTCATGCTTGTGTTTACATAAACATTGGCCTTAAAGTTTCATTAAACCATTAAGTAAATATTTATTATGTATAAGAATTTTATAAAAATAAACGATAGGCCTCCACATTGAAAAAACCATTACCCACGTGTTTAAACAAGCATTTCAGAGTGTTGCATCGGCAATAGCATATTATTATGTGTGTCACGCCTAAGAAATTGTGAGCTTATGCGGGAATAATTTTCGTAAAAATTTTAAATGTGTCATTTATTACGATTCTCGTGAAGGTGACAACTTATAGGCGCAAGAAATATTTTCATCTCCAAAGGGTATGACTGCAGTGGTAGAGAACAGTTATAGCGTTACAGGCAATAGAGATTATAGAGTTACTTTATGGTACCGAATTCGTTTTCTCCGTCTGGACAACCAATAACAGGCAAACATACAAACAGACATTAGTTTTTATTATTGAAAATAACAAAAACATTATTGTGTGTGATTGGAATGAAATTGCGTTGGTAACTAGGTATTAGCCGTAGTGTAAATCCACCAATTTCGGATATCTTACCTGCGGAAATTGCTTAATATTTTCAGTATTATGAAAATAAATAATAAAACAAAAATTTTACATGCTACATACATATGTCGCTTATCTGGTCAGTATAATCTCATAATAATCGTAGGGATTTTAGATTTGTTTTAGTCCATATTTTTCGTATTTATGTCGTTATTTTAGGGCAAGGATACTTTACCAGTATTAAAAATTTTATTCACGGTTTCGGATGATAAGACTTTAATTTATATGTACACTTAAATGCCCAAATTTTCTTACTGTTTTATTGTAAAATACATGGTTCATGATAACTACTAAATACTGTTCATGGAATCAAGAAACAGATACACGTCGAGCAACGTATTGTAGTACTTATAAGACTTAAATTTAAATTACTTATTTACTAAATAAAAAAAAATTAAAACCTCAGATATTCACGTGTCTTTCCACTATATACAGATTACATTTTTTTACGCTTGATCGCAAATGCAAACTACCGATTAACCCAAAACTAA
The DNA here is from genome assembly GCF_032445375.1 of Bacillus rossius redtenbacheri. Taxonomy (NCBI): domain Eukaryota; kingdom Metazoa; phylum Arthropoda; class Insecta; order Phasmatodea; family Bacillidae; genus Bacillus; species Bacillus rossius. The sequence continues at coordinate 14,447,372 of NC_086335.1, forward strand.
CGTATATATCAGGCGTCTAACAGTCAGCACGCAGGAAATTAGCTGCCATGCAGATGTAGCTCGTATAATATTACGAAACGCGATGTGTGAAGAAAGGGCTGTTAAGAAATGACATAGAAGTCTAAGTTTGGTGCTGGACTAGCACGCAAAAAATAATACATTATAAACTATCAGAAATTAAATTCCACAATATATGCAGAAAATATTGAAATTTATTCATGTTAGTGGCTGGTTGGAACATGAAATTGCTCAGGAAAATAAACTTTCTTGAGCTTTTGCTGAAACACATCATTATTTTCGAAAACGTTTGAACCTTATCATAGTATTCCTTGAAACCAATTGAATTATCTCAAAAAAAAACATTCTTAGTTCTCTAAACGTTCTCATTTTTTGTTATAACTCTAAAAATCTCAAGGGTCATGTTAATAACCGTGTTTCTGATGAGAGAGGCTTTCGAAAAAACTAGGTACATTAAGAACAGATTAGGTTAATAAAAAACTACAATGCGCTTGGCGTCACGTGGAAAAAGGGCTCTCCCTGAGTAAGTTTTCACCGTTCTTCCGATTTATTAGTTGGGTATAAAAAGTGTCGCAGTTCACACATGCTAACAAATTAAATGCAGTACACTGAGTTTTGCAAACTACCCTGAGTTCACTTTAACTCAACACCTTTCTATACGTAGTTTGTTTTGACAAAATAAAAAACAAATCAGTAACTTCATCAAGGTTACATGTCAAGTAAAGAAATGAAAATCGCCATGTAGCTAGCTTCCCGCCCTGAGGCAGGGTCTACAAGAATGAGATGAGGCTGACACTCAGTGGAGCCGGCTGCCCTACCCGAGGGACAGACCTGTCGTTCCGGCCAGCCTACATGTCAAGTACCGATCCCCAATAAATGTTTCTTTATTTAGTTGGCATCCGTGAAACTTTCGCGCCCTTATAGTCATATTTTATTACTACAGTCACTATCATAATTCTGGGGGAATTACTCGCTATAATATAAAATGTTGTGGTCAAGTAGGCCTACTTGTGTGTTAAATGCCGAGTTGTATACCTGCGTGTGCATTATACTATAGACGCACAAAATATGGGCATAATATTGTAGGTACAACCGAATGAAGTAGCGCAATGGTTAAATTTTTTCAATTTTTTTGCTTCATTTAGCGCATTCAAGACGTGTACACGTTCTCTTTGCCATTACAATCCGATAAATACACAATACAAAAATTAAACAAAGAAACATAAAATTACATACAAGCAAGAACAATAAAAACTATTAAATTAATAATGAATGGCTAGTTAATGACATTTAAGTTTAATAATTTAAACCATATGAGCTCATCTATATTGCAAAAAAAATTAATTTTTTTTGTAATATTTAAAATCACAAATTCTTACACACGTTTTTTCACTTCTGCGTTGGTTAAGTGGAAATTTATAACTGCGCAGGCAGTTTGGGTTGAGTATTCTAGTCGAGTTTGCACCAGAGAATTTAATGAATTTGACATAACATTGGTCACACACATGGTTAATTGAAGTTCATGATTTGATTTTGATCGAGGCCCACGACTGCGAATTGAGCTTCAAACATGTATATCTGATATAAATATTTAGAGAAGAACTTGTCTAAGTATTTGGTGTAGGTATAGCAATTAGTGTGCTTAGTTATCATGTATGGATTTAGTTGTAGCCAATTCAGTTTTCCATAGTTAGATTTGAGTAATAACGTAATTATAGAATATATGAAAAACGAATGCAAATATTTTGAACCTTGCAGCCTTTTTTCAGATGGTTTATGTAATTTAGACTACGTGACAATAATCGATCAAATGTATAGTGACTGCACAAGTGTGTAGCTTTCACGCACATGACAATAAATTCATTAATAATTATATTGTGAACAGAATTACACGATTTCATTACAAACATCAGTCACAAAAGCCCTCCAGAGATATGTTTCCATACATCATAATCTTACATCTTTTAACAGAGTTTAAGAATACAATATTCGCATCTTCTGAAGTGGCCTATCCATGATTACACGCTGTTATTATTTAGAGATGAAGAAGTTATTGAAATTAATTGCTTTTTATTGAATTCAAATACGATTTTATATGACATCGCACACTCTAACTGCTTCAAATTTTCTATTCAGTTTCTAAATTTCATGTACGATGCTGTATGTACTGGCGACAATGAGAAGTTGTAAGCATAAAGTTGTTGGTTTGTATAAGTTATTAGAGGCTTGCGATGTAGTTGAAGGGCACGAAATGGAAAGGACCTGTGATAGACCCTTGAGAATCGATGGCTTCAATAGCGTTCCATGGTGATCGGCGTTTATCACGCGTGGCTATTTACTTTTACTGTGTATAGGGTTTAATAGCAAGTAATTTTCCGAAATAAAAATTTGACCAGCGTGAAATAGTTGTATAGTAATGAACCAATGCAGAATAATAAGTGAAAAGCTTATGTGTTTTGTTTTATTATATGTGTTATTTTATCAGATTTCCGCTGGCAAAAGAAGTAGTAGGATTCCCATCGGCAGAAGAGCTGATGAGGCGTGCACGTAAAAGAATTGTACCACCCCAACCACAATCACTACAAGAGTTTGACGAGATGATGACGCTTGATCAGTGGAAAATTTGGGGGAAGTCTCTAAGTGGTGAACGGTTTTTTCTTAAAACCATTGTTTCCACCGATGGTGGGGTGGCCGCTTTATTTGTTTCACCACATTTCAAGGATTTGCTAGGTACAGAAAATTCTAACGTTCAGGCTGATGGCACTTTCAAGTCTGTGCCTCTTCATCCTAGAAGCGAACAACTATTTACCCTGCACGTGGTAGATACTGAAAGGCATGGAGGACTTCAAAATCAGGTATACTTTCCAGCGTAAATATGCACCTACCTAATTTTTGTATTAATTAAAAGTAATTTAATAGCCTTTACATGTACTAAATTTCAATCATCAATTCTGCACTTGTGAGTTGTACTTCATAGAAAGGCAAATTACCGCAGACAGAGAAAATCTGTTAAACAGGTAAACACAAGGTATTGAAAATGTGTTTTTAAACCTGGAAATGCAGAACAAATTATTATATCTTAGTTACAAAACAGTATCAGCGGTTCTTCTTTCTATTTAATATAATGTCTCTAAACTGGTATGCATTGTAATCAAATATGTGTGTAATTTAAATTAATCTCATCAAATTTTATTAACAATTAATAAACGTAAATGACAAACTATTGTCTTTTAATTTTAAGTAAAATCTTGGTTGCATTTCATTTTCTCCTGATCAAAATAAAGATGCATTGTCCCCAGTTTGATCAAATAAATGCATTCGTCTTATTTTAAAGTGGCACACTTGGTTATGTAATTTTAATGATAATGATAATTGTATAGGAAAATATTTAGTTATTTCTGTATGTTATGCATGTTAATGTAATTTTGTCTTAGTAACAATTTTATACTAATATTCCTGTTATCTTGATAGACAGTAGTTCGATGACGCAGGAAAAAATGTTAGGACAAGAAAAACACGGGAAACTCTGGGAAATTGACTAATGTAAGAGTGTGGGAATCCTGAAATAGAGAGAAATACCAACAGAAGCACGATATTTCCATCATTAGCAGTATTCCTAAAATTAGTAAAACTTTAATATTTTACAAATATTACGAAAGGCCTAAGGTAACATGGAATCCAATATAACGGATATAAATTTTGTTTTATTTTCAGTATTTTGAGAGTAAAATATGATCTTAGTATATACGTAACAGCTGGAATAAATTAATGTCCAAGTTTTAAATATTCGTGTAGGTGAGCTGAATATCTGTGCATTTAATAAACTTTTCCATAAATACATCAATGACGCAAACGACACAAAATTTCACATGAGACGATGCCAATTAAATTTTTGGTAAAGTCAAATAAATTCAGGCTTTATATAACCTCATTTAATCTAGGCAAAATTAATTGACAAGGAACGACAGTTGTAAATAAAAAGCAAACCGTGAGAATTGCCTTTTCGTCACATCAATCGACTTATAGATATTCGTATGCTCAGACATTACATTGACATTATATGTATAACTCTATTGAATAAATATGGAACTATTTTCTGCATCATAAATGTTATTCATGAAACAATGTAAAATATTTAAAACAACCGGTTTCCTGCTAAAGAATTTATATGTAGGGAAACAACTTTTATCTTGTTTTTATAAACGAGTTATCATTAAGGGAGTATTTGTTTACTAATTTGATTTATTACTTCAGATATACCCTGCAGCTTACGCACTTATGACGAGAAGGACAACTGAAGCGTACGAAGCCGTTTTACGAGGTTTAATCGAAGAAGTGCCAACATTTAAGCCAGCAACTTTAATGAGCGACTTCGAACCCGCATTGCGCTCTGCCTTTCGACGTGTTTTTCCAAATGTATCAGTGAAAGGATGTTGGTTTCACTACGCCCAAGTAAAATACCATTCAATTATTTTAAATTTTAATAGCTGTGCTGTTTATCGTCATAAATCAATTAATGCATTGATTATGCAATCAAGGATAAAACTGGTGCAGAGCACTTAATAGCTAAAGCAAATTGGGATCGAATACTTGGTGGCATGGTTACAATACAATACACCACACTTTATGCATGCAATTCTAAGAAGTAGAATGTTAGGGCCAATGCAGTATTATTATTATTAATAATGATTTAAGTTTTCAGAGGTGTTACATTTATGTAACATAGGATCTGAAATTTAACTCCAACTCACGACTAAATATAATAATAGTTCTTGACCACTCAGCCAGTAACAAAATATATTGGAGGTCCTATTGTTTAAAGCTGTTGTCACAGTCCTTTCATATGGCTGCTTGGAAAAAAAGGTGAGGTTCATTTTAGTTTTATTTTATGGATCAATTGTGTATAGTCTGTCATTGCAAATGCAAAGCATTTTTCTCTACTATACCTTTACTGTAAAAGTGAAGTCTTTTTAAAATTAAATAACAGGCATAAATATCCGTTATAAAAATATTAAATTGCAGCTGCTGCAGCTTCAGTAATCATTTTAAGAAGCATAAATCTATTTACATGAAATTTAAAACTGACAGCACTTGAAATTGGTCTGCTTTCTAGCTTGGAAACTTTGAAGATACATTTAATTTTTTTTTGTCTCTGAAATTTCAGCTTTTATGTTTGTGTTGATGTGTGTAGGCTATAAGTGTGCATGTGTAATATTGTACTGAATGACTTTCTACCCTAAGAGCCAGATGGTTGGACACACATTCTGTATGTTCAAAGGCAATTTTTCGACGCGCGCAACAACTGGGAATGGCGAGAACCATCCGCTCTGAAACTGGAGAAACGGCTTTGAAGATGCTTATGGCCTTACCGTTACTACCCACAGACAAAATTATATCTGGAGTACAAACAGTGGAAGAATATTTGCTGCAGGAAAACATGATGGTTACGTTTCAAAGACTCACACAATACATAAGAGATTTTTGGATTGGTGTGGTGACGCCAAGTGTTTTGTCTGTAAATGGCCTCGAGTGGAGGACCAACAATGCCGTTGAGTCTTTTTACAGAAAGTTGCTTAAAGCTGTAGGTGGGCCCAGACCGGAATTTTGGCATTTCATCAGTAAGTAAATTTATTTTCATAGTAAATATGTTAAGAATGTTATAATATTTTCCTCGTTTGTTAATAACTATGTTTTTTCAGCCGCTCTTAGAAAACAAGACAGTTCGTTCCATACTACAAGGCGAAACGTAGAGAGGCAGGTGGCAGCCCAGAGAACGCGGCGTCGATCGTATGTGCGGCAGGACGAAAACATTCAGCAAATGCAGGGGGAGCTGTCTGAAGAATCAATTTCTATTAAAAGATTCCTCCAACGAGCATCCTGGACTGTGAGTTCGTTAGCAGAACGACTTCTACGAACATCTTTGGTGGCAGCTGTAATGGACGATGAAGTTACAGCTGAAGACGAATTCCAAGATGACACACCACCAGAACATCTTCCTGACATACTGTTTGATGGAGAGGTTACCATCACAGATGAGGTGAGTTAATTAAACATTTAAATACATATTTAGAACAAAGATAAAAATTCCCTAGTTTATATAGTAACAAAGCTTTACGCATTTTATAAGTGAAATGTTTTATTGGTAAACCGTATAACAAGATAAAGGAAAATCTGCGGAAAATTGTTACATCCGTATTACCAAATGTACTGAAATAATTTAAAATAGAGTCTTTTACTTTTTTAATAACACAATGGCAACTTAATTTCTTTTGTGATGAATCATGAAATAACTATAAATTTAGAAAAAAAGGGCTATATATAATATTTTGTAATGGAGTATTTCTCACCAGTTTGATTGAAACATAATTTTATTTGCGCGTTAATTTGAAGTCGGCAATTCCATGTATAAATATTTGCAATATTTAAATCAAACATTATATAACTTTAAATAACATTAGTTTATAAAAATATTAAAATAATTTAAGCAAACTTTAATGCCATGTTATTAATATCATGGCTTTACATTCATTGGTAGATTTTCAGGCATGCTAACACATTCCAATAATTCATAGTTTATTATATCTTAAGTTTATGTCGTCTCTAATGACGTTGTGGTCTGCTAGTTGTCTACTACAACTAAATTCTGAAAATTCTCACGTTCATAGTCGATTACCAAAATTCTTTGTATCACACTTCACAAAGATGTGACGTTGACCGGGGCTTTCCCCCAATGACCCTGACCGTCCTGACTCAGTCCCCCCCCCCCCCCCCGCGTTTGTAGAGCCGCAGTGCGTGGGCATGTGAGAGTTCAAACAGTGCGCCACGACCCCGGAAGACACCCGTTTGTGCAGTGCAATATTCCCAGTTCCAATTTAGTAGGAATTAAAATAAAATATATATTTTTCTTTTCATCAAGTGTATGTGGTTTCAGCAGACTGACTTGAAGTCCCCTGTTGTAATGTGATTTGAGTGAAATGTTTTCACTTGACAAAGCCGGAACCGGAAAAACGAGCGGATTCGAACTTGACCGAAGAAGGAATTATTTCAAACTTTACTTATTAATGAATCCTATTTTATAATCAGTAACGAAAGCTTTGGAGGACGTGCTTTATATATGTACGTGTCTGTGTTTTTATCAATAACGCATGGTATGAATTCGATAATCATAACGGTTTACTTATTCGGCGCAAAGACGCCTCGGTGAGAGCCCTCTGCCAGCTTAGTCGGACGTCATCACCGGCCGAGGTATGACGCACCGGAGACTTCATACGTTGCCGTCACTGAGCCAGTAGTTATGTATTTTATTTTAATTGTTCTAATTCACTTTCTTAATACCATAGAGTCCTACCTATGGCGGTATTCATTAATTAAGAAAACGAATCCTTGATTCTTGTGAGCTTTGATATAAAGTATTATAAATATTTTAGCTTGTGGCATTCAGATACCAATTATTTTTATTTATTTCATTTCATAAATTTTAATGTGCACTTAAACAAAATATAATCATATAGAATTCCTGACAGAGTGTCATTGCGCTGTTAGGCGAGGGTATAATCAGGGTATAAACAGAACAAGAATACGCCAGAAATTAAGGAGCCCGCCTCGTCAGGGCGTATATGTGTTGGTGAGGTGAGATGATAAGCGTGACTCTCGCTGGTGTTACTAGCGCGGTGTCGAAGCGATGACCATTACACTAAATGGCGACTAAATGTAGATAAAGGTGGAAGTGGAATGCAAGGCCGTTAAGTGGTCTCAACAATATTAACGGGCGTTTCATGACAAAAAACTACTCTGGAAACACGTATTTTAGCCGTTTTCACTCTCCTAAAAATACAGTTTAAAAACGAAATACAGAAACAGAACGACTTTTCCGCCCTCACCGCATTCTTATATGCTTTCCGTAAACAAAGACCACTCGGATATATTGAGTAGTTTTCAAATCGCGTTTGTTCTACTGAAGCTCTGCACACCGTATGTGTGCCTTGTGTGCCTCGGTAGGCGGCGCCCTTGATAGCCTCAACTGAAGTTAGATGCAGTGCCTTGAGTAAATACATTTGTATTCTATGTTTCATACCCAATTTTTTTTTTGTTTTTTTAGCTAGACCAGTATGAAATTCGTATTTTGCTCAATTTCTCTTTAATTAAACACTCTATGTATACAAATAATAAAAAAACCAGCATTAATGTTTGTTGCTTGCCTTAAATACCCATGTTTTCATGTTTTGTATGCATCATATTCAAATTTATTTTTTATAATTGGTGTTAAAAAATTCAAAACATTTATTTGGTTATTGCATTGTTACAGACCACAAGCACATCCAGCTTGGTGGAAGAGAGGACACCAAATATTGGAAGAAGATATCGGCATCGTGAACCTCCATATCAGAGACCAAGAAACACGAATGAAGAAGCTGGAAGTTCGTTTGAATCAATTTTAGAGGTATACAGTCAAACAGTACTAACGAAATCATAATAGTGATTTCTAATAGTATAATATTAAATTGTTTCTGTATATTTTAATGCTTTGTATTCAATACTGGTAGATGTTTCTATTGTCCTCTGTGGATGATTTGATAGTGCACTACGAGTAGCATGATATGTCACAATTAAATTGGCTGGTCATAGCAGATAATTAAAATAAAAATCTGTTAATAAAAGGGTGAACTCACGAGCACGTAATTTTGCTAAGTTGGGTTTCAGGAGCGGATAATTATTTTAAGGATGAAAAATGTAAAATTAATAATGAATGTTATCCTTATTTTTAATGTTACATCAAAGTGAAACCACTGAATTCTACCGATGCGATGTGTAAAATTGTTTGTTAGCATGCGAATCATAGGACTGAAATATTTTTGTAGCGTATAAGAAACAATTACAAATAAAATATTAAATGACTTTACTAACCTCCAACACAGAATGAGTTATAATTCGACTGATAAATTTTAGCTGTTAGTACAAAACTCATCCCTGCGTTGTAGTAAAATCATTTATTTTAAATATTTGAGCGTAACAACATTCTTATGTAGCCTACATAATTCTAACACAACCTATAACAAGGCGTTATGTTTATTTTTAAAAACAAATTCAAGATTATATTAAAATCTTTATTGAAATTTTTCTCTCTTAAAATTTTATTAACACGTACAGAAAACTACGTGTGATTAAATAACATGTGAAAAAAATTATGCCTACATACCGCAAATAACATTTCAATTATTTAGATCGTTACTCTTGAACAAAGTCTAATAACTGTTTTATGAAGTTTAGCTGTAACTTACTTCTGATTAAGCCACACAAATGACACGTCATCACAGTTGGAAAGTAAAGGCCTATTTCTGGTCTCAAATCAGCTTACAGAGCGAGGTGGCACAAATGTTACATATTGGATTAAAATTCTAAAGATCTCGGGATAAATTCCTGTTATGTCCATCCGATTTTGGTATCCCATGGTTTCAATAGATTAGATACTTGAGGCAGAATATGCAAAGTAATCTCATAATAGAATATGGCCAATTTTCTCCCCAGTTTTCATGGCCTGTATATTGTTTGTCCTAATAACATTGCCGAACGAGAAGTAAGAACATAATTAAAATTATTTTAGGATCATTATTTTGCATAAAACCAGGGTCAATTAACTATAAAAAATCAGATTTGTGGGAAAGTAGCTTTAATAAATTAATCTCAGCTGTCGATAGGGACGCTTTAGTTCATAGAGTTCTAACTGCAATATTTCGACAGCTTGACAGAAGAAGCTGTTGAATGTTCGATTTTAAAATAATTACTAAGTTGACATTTTCTGTATGAGAAAATTGTAGGAAATTCCTTATTTGCATATTATAAAGTGAATAAAGTAATTCCGTATATGACATATAAAGAAAATCAAAGATGTTTTATTGGAAAATCACAATAAAACCATTTTTGGTGAAATATAACTTTATTCCGTGCATCTTAAATTTCAAGAAATTAACTTGTTGGGTAGTACCTATTTTTGAGAGAATGCTATAAATTTAAAAACTATTGTTTTATTAATCCATTTTCAAGATCTGTTTAGATTACATTCACACAGGAAAGGAAATATTTAATGCAATAAACAGTTTAGAAACTCTTTCAAGCAATTTTCGTGTGCAATAAACAAATAAAAAGGTAATTAAATATTTTTCCTATAAAGGTAAATTATTTTTGCATGTTAAAGAATGAATCACTGGTTGGTTACTTCAGCAAAGGAAGTGTGCAATTTGAAGAATTAAGAACACATTTTACACTCAGTAATACAATATACATCGGGAACATTACAACTATTCAGCTTTGAAATTGCTAAAAAATATAGTGTAACCCTTCATTACTATCCATCTTTAATAAATTACCCTTTTAATTTTTTTTCGCCATTTGAATTTACTTTTGAATTGGCAGTATTTTGATACATATTTGATTTTTTTACTGTATTGTTATTATTGGTATAACACTGTATAGGGTAATCTTATTTTGATTGAAAGCACGGTTTACAATTTTTAATTTATAACCCTGGAAAAAATTAAACAAAAGTAATTGCACATAACTAAAAAAAATCATTTTTTGAAAATGTTACCACACAGTAATTAAAACATGAACGTGCTAATAAATTTACTATTCTGCAATCACCTTAGAAATAAATGTAATTGTATTCGCTGGCTGGGACAATATTTCATTATTTTTAAATTATGTCCTTTCTTTGGAAATTAATAACTATTAACTGATCTCTATGATGTTATTCAAACAGTATTAATTTATTTGTTGCTATATCATTGGGTTTTATGCAATAAAAAGTTGGAGGATTTGAAGCAAATTAATCCAATTTAACAGATTATGACGGGAAATTCATGATGGTACTATCTATTTCAACTCAATTACCTGTGTTTGCTTGTTGCTTAATGCTCGTCGTATTAAAATATGCCATGGGTGATATAAAATCAAAGGGAGTTGAATGATTGAAAATAGAACTTACGCATAGAGTCGTACTAGATTAATTTTTTTTAATAATTGGTCTTATATTTTTTAACAAACCCAAATAATAAAATAAATGCATTGCTGCATATTTACCAAAAACCAACTTTATAATCTCGTAGGTAATTTTATTTTGTGAACTTTATAAATCCATGGTTGACATACTTAAAACTATTAATTGATAAATTGCTTGCTGCTTATTAAAAATTGTTGCTATAGTGAAGTACAAAGAAAACTACAGCTGGAACGAGCAAGCATTATTTATGTATTTTATCCACAACTAAACGCTAAACTGACTGTCACTCATTGCGAAATCAGCCATAATTATTTTATTTTTTGCATTAGGTGACATGATTTATTTATTGAAGCTTAATTTTAAACCAATCACTACTTTAGATTAAAAACTTGTTTTTTCGGGATTAAATACTGAATTGTGGGGAGCTTTGAGCTATTAGGCTCTATTTGTAAATTAACCGTGTCTTATTGGTTACTCAGACTCTAGTGAATAAAGGACAACTAGATTACTTCTTTACAAATTGCCATTAATGTTTTGGAATACAAGATCTTGTAATTTATAAAATATGCAATGATCATGCGTACGCCACAATGGCTTTACAAGAAGCGTCATCCATTTCAATTAAAAAAAGTGTTAACACCAAATACTTCTTATTTAATAGGCCATAGCATTAACGGATACAAAATTTTAAATCTACCTTGATTTATTCCGATTGAAATTATTGTAATTTTTTGTATTGTAAAAAATATTTCATAGTATCTTTCAATATACATGTCTGTCGTATCTTGACGTTTATTTAACTGCTTTCACTCAACGTGTAAGCACAGGGGGGAGTTTATATGGATTTTAAAAGGGTATATCTTGTGAGAAAAGTGCGGTCACTATCATTTAATGTTTAAAATGTATTGCTTTGTTCTCAATGAAGGTGTCTCTTCAAGAAAATGGAATGGATCAAGAAGATTCAGAACGAGTTGAACAACCTTTATCTGAAGTAACTACAAGTTAGTACATTTGTATTTTCTATACAATGATATCAATTCAGTCACGTATGATTTTATGTAAGTAAACTGCAGTGTTAATTACTGCTAAATTCTTAAACTATGACAAAATGCATGAGTGTGAATCATGTTAGTAGGCTATAAGTCAGTGAGGTCCTCATCGAGTATTATAACGCACCCTATGATGAACTGCACCAACAATAATGATATCTTTTATACGGTTAATAAAAATTAAGCTTCCTAAAGGGATTAGATGGAACAATTATTTGGCCAGCGAGATAATTCGCAACGTCCGGGGATACCAACGATATATTGGTCGAGTATAAAACTTTCTTACTACCTAAAACATGTTCAGACATAATAAATTTATTTTTACAAGTGTTTGCATGGAGCTAAGGGGATGGCATTTTTCGCGAATAGATCTGAACACCTGTTAGACTGCAAGAAGGTATACCCGCGCAAGCTGTTTCTTCCTTGTGATTTGCGGTCGTCTGCAAGAGAAGACGTTGCTTTATTTGACCGGGCCACTCAAGACGCGTTTGCTTCCGTCACTGAATTACTGTCATTGATTGTATTGTAACAATCGACAAAATAAACTCATCCAATCACGACACACAGGCAATGCTATAGTGTTTTAACTTTCAACTAGTCTCTGAATTTTTCGCGAAATATGCATGCCCCTAAGCTTGGCTTATTGTGTACCTAAGTAAAACATGTGTAATTATTTACCCTTAAGATTGTGATGTTACAGATTTATGATAACAACTCTGTATGAAGTTAGGTTAACACAATTCAATCTTCTAAATCAGATATGTTGCCACACATTTCTATTTACGTGTGCAGAGAATTTGATGTAGAGTATAACTTATCAAAGCTATTATAATTTATTTAAATTTTTGAGCAGAATTTATGGGATACAGAAGTTGTTTAGTTTAAAAAAAAATTTAAATACCTAAACCAGTTTATAATACACGTATCTGCTTGTTATGGTCATTAAAAGAAATTACTCACTCTGAGTAAGATGAACAGCAAGTTGCACGAAGGCACCTTTTAAGATCTCAAATGACCCATTGACGCACCAACATCCAAATATTGGCAAATAAACAATTTCATAAGATTGAACTCAACTAGTAGAATAAAACATTAGTACAAAATAAATTTACTGCCCGCTCGGTTGATATTTCTTTGCGAGTATTTAATATTACTTAGACAATTAATTATTTTCTTTATTTTCCAGTATATTTAAAATTTTGAGGTGATGTTTGAAGAAAGATTACATGAATTCATGACGATAGTGTGACTTTCGAAAAAAATTTTTCCAAATAAATTCGTTATATAGTCTCCATACCCAATACCATGCCAGGAATATATACATAAAATAAAGAGGTGATAAATCTCTGTCCATTTCGTTAATGGGTAAAATCGGACCAGTGAGGAAGAAAGCAACAATAACTTCTAAACTTTTAAGAAATTGGATTTCATTTTAAGTAATTATTCCTTATTAATATAATACCAAAAAATTTAGTTTCTAAAGTTTTTTTATAACACCAAACATTAGCTCTATAGGTGAAAAAATAGGGGTTGATGGACTGGAGAATTTATAACTTTTTAGGTCCATTTTCACATCTGTTAAGTTTTATTAACTTTCGTAAATTCATCTAAAAATAATATGAAACAGGTTTTATACAACCACCCCTTACTATAACGAGAGACTTAACTAAGATCGTAAAAACCAAACATGCATGGCTCTTATAAGAAACAATATTGAGGCCATAAAAAATGTTTTAGATATTGTTAAATATTACCATTATCTTTTTTCTGAGATATTTTTGATAGCAGCAACCTTAAGTGCAACATGATAATAAATTGTTTTAATACATAATTATGGAAGTAAATGCGTATTTTATTTTCACAGGAGTTTTCGCTAGCGGCGCAGCACAAAGTTTTCAGAATGCTCCAGATTTCCCTAGAATATTCTTCAAGATTCTATAAAGATCCGTGTAACGAAGTATGACATTTAAAATCTACCTGAGCGTGCAGCTGAGCCAGAAATAATTTTTAACCAGCAGGGCTAATATTTGCATGTATTGTTAAATAGGCGTATATACATTTCATAACTAGAGACCCGGAAAATTCGCGGGTTCAATGACCTCCAGGATATAATCCAATGTCCTCTACACACTCGGGCAAATGCCAACTGTTCGTTGGCTGCTGACTTGTGAGTCGTCTCGACTGGGTGGCCTGTTAATCGACACTTCTATGAGTGAGGGTCTCTAATTGACCCTCAGTCCTCCAGATTAACAGTGAACCAATGACAGAAGCAGCACTAAGGTATATCTATTGGAATTTTAGCATAACACGAAATGAACCCGCGCATTTTCCGGGTCTCTATTCATAACATAATATTTCAATGTTTAAAATTTCTATATGTTTATGAATGTACGTGTAAAGAGTTTATAGTACATACAATTTTCTAAGACTAATATTTAAATATAATTTTATACTCGAACGAGTTTCAAAAACTCATAATAGTAGTCGATAATCATGAATATTAGTTATCAGCACCCACTATGCAAATCATGCATCTTCATTTTAATATAAGACACCGTATTTCGAAATAATTAGCTATAGGGAAGTACAATATTAAATTTAAATAATACTCATTTAATTTATTGCTATTGAGAAAAAAGTTGTGTTAATGAAGCGAAATGAATTGGAATGAATAATATAATTGTGTCACTACTCTAATATTTAGCCTAGGCTATATATATGCATATAAACTTTCTCCGCCTAATAAAACAGTGTTTTCTGGGAGTTAATGTTAATATCGCAGTAATAAAAACGCCTTAAAAGAGGTTTGGCCAACAGCCATATTGAGCAAATTTAAATTGTCTCTTTTCAAAAGCTAAAAAATACCTTCAAACGTCAATATGTATACTATAACAATTTAATTTGTTTTAGAATGTATTTTCATGAAATAGAACATGCAAAGTAACAACACACTGACACTAATGCATCAATATTTTTCCAGGGTTGTGCATGATTTGCAACATCGGCGAGCCAACTAACATCATTGTCCCTTGTCACCATCAAGGCTTGTGTGACGAGTGTGTGGCTGAGCTTAGGAGGAGAATGACTTTACCACCTGAAGAAGACGAACTGGGGGCATTGAATATAGAATATTCACTGTGCCCCTACTGCCGTACTCAAATACACGACTTTTTACGAATCCACATTGTGTGAAACTGTAAATAACGTAATTTTTTTTTTTCGTTTAGATTTAACCACCATTCTGTACATCACTTACCCAAACATAGTATATTTCTTGTAAAGTTCTTAACTGCCGTAAGTGTGTCTTAGGCCAGTTTTTTGATTGATACAACGGTAAATAATTAATTTCAATGGTCTTAAATTATGAGATTATTAAACATTATACAACTTACAAGTTTTAGAATCATTAGAAACTTAGGTATTTGTTTATATGAGTTTCAGAAAACGGCACCTTAAGATAATATAAGCTTCTTCTTAAAATTTTATTTATTTATTGACTTCTACATTTTGCCGACGAAGAAACCAAACCCAGAAATTAACAACAAATAAAAAGCCCATGGAAAAATCCCATCATTTGACAAGATTTGTTTCGGAATTCAAAGTTACGTTACTCCAAATACGTTCAAATATGTTTCAATTTACCAACGTCACTTGACACGGTACTGTTCTTTTTATCCCTAGCTGAACGCAGTGAATGAATGCAAACCCGAATTCTGGCATAACATAACGATCTCGACTAATCGAAATTAGTCACTGGTGCGCTGAAAAGAAGCCAGTAGTTGAAGTAAGCATACATCAAAGATATAGTATGAATGGATTATCAATAAACAATTCTGATAGAAAAATCTTGGGTTTGTAATTATGTTTACTAGCCTTTTATTTTGTTAGGCAAATGTTGTTATATTGGAAAATTTTACATTTAAAAAAACCACTACCCAAAGATTTATGACTAATCGAGGTAACTGTTGCAAAAACAGCGTCTGTGGTAGGAATGTCACACACACACACATATATAATATTATTTCTCAGATAATAATGTGCGAAGCTTGATCCATTATACCCCTATAATCAGCGAGACGCTGAGACACCTTGACCAGCATCCACAATAATATATTATAAGTTTAAAGTGTGAAGAACGACTTCGTTAAAAAACATCCTTTAGTCTTTTAGGTTTAAAGTGATACATGCAGTATATTTTTGTAATAAAATACTTTTTTATCATTTTGCAACATAAAAAGGTTAAACGAGAAAGGAATCCAACACAAAAATTTATTTTTTTATTAAAAAAAAATTTTTTCCGTTTCTTTTCACATGCAGTTTATTAACACTTTTTTAGTTAATTTAATATGAATGGCTGAATGGGCTGCAAACGAGTCGAATTTAAAGTTAAAAAATTTTCAGGGTTGTTCGCGGGCTCGTTACATTCCCGGGCTTCTGTTAGCACAGTTTTATGATTCTAAGTGTCTATCCCGTCTCGGTCAGGAGAGTTTTCACTCGATGGGGTGTATACGCTACTATTATTGCAAACTAACAATTTCCCCCCCCCCCTTGTTTTTTTTAACCAAAATACGTGTCATTCACATTCATAGCTGATTATTTTACTTGAAGAAAACTGTAATTTCACTTTCAATATCCAGCAAATTTTATTCATGTAACGTTTACTTAATGATAAACGTGCAAACCAAAAATTGTTACATAATCGAAATGGTGACAATTTAATCATTCAATTCAAGTTCGTCAAATATAGTCTGTCCTGTAATGTGGATTCTATTAATCGGGAGACCTCGGCAAATAGTTTTGTTCAAATACAAACATCTATGATGAAATTTGTCGTACAAGTGTGTATGAATGTATCAGTTGATTATTAAAGAAACTACTTAAAAAACATTTTCAGAAATATTTTGTACTTATAGACACCAATTTTTAAGAAGCCGTTTAAAATGCGTTAAATATGATGAATATTTGAGTAAATATATCGCGATTATTAAAACCATTAGTGTCGAAAAACGAATATGTTAACATCCGCAACAAAAAATATGTTAACCCGACATTCTTAGTTTAACATTCGTAACAAACACCATATTTTAATTAAATGTGTAAGTTTATTACATACACTTTAAATGAGCGTATAAACATCTCTGTAACTTAAACTATAGTGGCTAATTTCTGGAACATAAGTTGGGAATTTATGGGCTATGCTCCTTGATCAGGTACAAGTTCAGTTCCCGGCTGTTATGAATCAGGCTGAAGCCGTTCCTGGCCCTTTAAACATGAATATGCTTTGTGCGCAACTTTAATTTTACATTAGTTTTAAACCTTATTTTCCATATTCCTATTTGAACTAAATTGTTATTCCCTCTGTTTAAAGAAAAACCATTGCTGAAAAGGAAATTTAGTTAGGAATAGTAAATAACTTAGATAATTTCTGTGGAGTTTTTTTTTGCAACGGTTATGTATTTAAGATTTACGGTTTTCATGAACTAGCAAAAGAGTTCCTGGTCCATGCATCGGTAGCATTGATGTCGCAATTCCCACGTGTAATCGCATTTGTGCATGTATTAACGAATTTGGTTTTGCTTTAAAAATGTCAGTATTTTTTACTATGGTTATATTTTGTTATGATGAAAAATCTTTTTAGAATAGTTACAACATTTTTATCAAAATGGAAGTGTTTTGTGTTAAAAATGTATATAAAGAATAATATTGGGTTTTTGCAGTCAATCGTGTGCATAGTGTGGTATACAAACATATTTCGTGGTTAAGGTTATTAAAAGAGTCCATCAAATGAAAAAAATCTTTTTTTTGTGAAAATTTGTTGTTTTGGTTCAATGGGTAGTTTCTGTTTGTGTTCATAGCTAATTACTGACTGATATTTTGTTTATTTGTGTTTAAATATTAATATTTTCTTCTATAATATAATTATATTCTATGCTAATGTGTGTATTTATTTTGTAATTTTTTTAAATATTAAAAGAAAAATTTACTTACATATGTTACTTTGTCTTGTTTTTTAAACTGTAGAATATATAAATATTTAAATAATTTGTTTTTTACTATACCAATTTAATTTATTTAGGTTGTGTTTAAATGCATCATACAATAATTGTAATAAATCTATTTCAACACTAATGTTTTATGCTTAACTCTTTGACGCCAAACTGGTGATTTGTAAGTTACATCATAAGGTTTTTTTTAGAAAAACTTCAAATATTATGCGTTTTAATAAATAAAAATCTAAATTAAAAATGTATTTTGGAAAAAATTATTTAATCCCGCCCTTTGATTAATTTTTGTGACCAGCCGCTACGAGTGCTATTTGAGTGTTTTAAACACCGTAGTTGCAAATCCATAGATTAGTTTTGTCTTAAATTTCATATTACCACATTTTATAAATAAAAAAGTTTTTCTGATTGGTTATAAAAAAGAGGATCTATTATTTATATATAGCCTTTCTGTCAAGACGCATGGCTACGTTTCCCTATACGTTTAAATAGCTATCTGTTAATAATTATAGCTACTCTCGTAATCTTACGGAAAATGATGTAGGCCTATGATGTGAATAAGGTTGTTTCGAAATTAAATTTTAACAGTCATATTTGAATGTTAATTTGGTAAGCGTATTCACGTGGCCTCTGTTCTTGCAGTACCACTTCTTATTGAGTTCTGCTATGTGCGCCTTGTCCGGAACACTAACAGAAGGGATGGGGAATATTTAATTTTGTCTCATGTAGCGGTCGCGACTGTATCTGTAAGTCGCAAGGCCAGGCCACAACCCGCGATAGCGAAAATACCACGTCACGTCACGTCACTAGAGCAACACTAGAGAAACAGCATGTCGTGGGCCGCATGTACCCGCAGCAAGTCGTCGTCTGTGGAGCAGCAACTCGCGACACGCCCAGCGCTGCTTGTCCAGCGTCACACTAGTACTTCCTCAGCGCGACGCGCGACACGAGCGTGGCCAGTTACTTTTCGAAATAACATGTGAATTCAACCTAAATGATATCGCCTATCGCGAAATAACGAACAAAGCAAGAAATCACTATTTCATCGCACCGAAGTAGGGCACTGCCCAGTTTCTGTATGTTCAACATTACTATATAAATGTGCAAAATATATTTTTAAAGTTTCCATTAAAAATATATATTTTTAAAAAATGTCTGGAATATAAAGAAATTTTTCTTAATTTCAGAAAATAACTTCTATAAAATGAAGGCAATGAAATATAAGCTATTTTGGTTTCTCTGAGATTACATCAATTCAAAGTTTGTTTAAATTAATGTCATACTATAAATATTAATAAAACTTTAAAACGAGATTAAAATAACTTAATAAACTAGTATTTCATTAAAAACCAAACAAAATCATTGTTCTTCCAGTTCCATGCACGAAAACCCGTAAATAAATAATATTTGCGTTAAAAATATCACATCCTCCTACATTACAGATTTGGTCATGCGACTTTGCCGCCACTAACTACCAGTGTACTTCGAATACATATTTCATTTTGCCCGTAATAACAATAAGCCTTCATAGTTGAACCGTCGCCCGGCGAAATGCAACTACCGATCCCTTATGATGCCTTATCTTTATGGCATTACGTCATTACGTAAGACGCCTTAATGCGGCCGTCATAAGTTAATACTGTTACGACTCGCTGTGGGACATAAAGGGTTCGTAAGGATAGCCCAATTAATTTTCCACTATCTTTATTTAAAAACTGCTCTTTACACTCTTATTTACATTCTTTTTTGTGCTGGTATCGGGATGTAGACTGCTATCAAATTATGAAATGACAATATAATAAGGGACTCCGAAACATAAATTTCAATTTCAAGTACGTCGTAGGTTGTGTTAAAATCTTGGACCCCTCTCGACATAAATATGATGCGTTGCTAATTAAGGCCACAGACAATACAGAGTATTCTCAAGAAAACTATTAGTTAATTCATTGGCAAATAACCCCTTCTTCCACTCTCCAACTTGCTTTTGGCAATGAATCAGTCATTCAGTATTATCTGAAGTCGAATAAATGTTTGGGTGCAAGCACTATTACTTAAAATGGTTGTCCCAATCACATCATACAGTGGTTACTTTTAGAATGAAGTAAATAGAAAAAGCAAAACGTCCGTAGTAGGTAAGTTACAACATTTTTCCTATGGCAATGGTAACTTAAAAGTCTGTTGATAAAATACACTACAATCTTAGGTGATGGAAGAGAAATACCACGAGAGGTAGAGAGAAAGAGAGAGAGAGTTAAATGTGTGATTCAGACGTAACACTGACAGAGTGGATATCTGGACAGCCAACAGAGAGCCGCATTTTTGGCCGCACGAGTCACGCTGAAATTTGAACTCAGTTAAAACTTCTGTGTAGCGAAAGAGCAGAAAACACCATTTTGCCTAAATTTCTACAAATCCAAGCTAAAAATAAACACGTAAACGGGAAAACAGCCTTCCATAATTATATCAGCTATTTGTAAAAAGAGTAGGTAGTAAATTACTAACCAGTAACGCATCCAAAAATATGTAGGTATATTTTAAACGAAAATTGTTGGTTTTTTAATGTAGTTTGAGAATATGGAAATACGTTGTGCAAACCACAAATTAATTAAAGTTAAAAAGACAAAAAATATAAAAATACTGCACAAATTTAAACATAACAACTCATACAATTTCTTTATTATCACACTTCAACTAATGGGAATTATTCAGAAATGCACTAACTTACGCGTGACGTGTGACCTCTAACGAGGTAGAGTTGGTAGGACTCTGTTAAGGTTAGTTCTACTCGTAGTAGAATTAACCTTAACTCTGGTTCAAATTCATTTTATCAATCTTGATTTTTTTACCAAATTTTTTCCCCAAAGAACACAGCGCAATTGTCTAATGAACTCGCTGTCACGTTGTAACCGGCTGTCTGGCTAAACTTTTTCTGCATCCCCAATGAACAATGCTTGTGCAATATTATTCAGAAAATAAAAAGGAAAATTGCAGCTTAACTTGTACTTTTATGTAAAGGGAAAATTTAATTTCTTTGTTCCTGATCTAGCCCAAAAATGTGCAACGATTTTTAACAAATATGTTTACGAGATTTATTAACTATGAACCCATTTTCTGAACATTAACATTTCTATTTTCTCTATAAAAACTATATTCAACTCAAAGTTTTGACGTGTATTTTACATACATATTGTAGGTATATTCCCCAACACTATTGTTAGTTTAAAGAGAAGAAAGCCTTATTACGCAACAACAGCATTATATGAGAAATTAAAATTTTTAATCAATAACATTTTTACTATTTGGCTCAGAGTTCCGTAAACAGCGACGGCAATAGCAGTAACGGAAAAATTATATTTTAAAAACTCGTTTTAAATTTATATTTTTTAAAAGAAGTGTATTTAGTCCAATGTTAAATCATTTTATTTATTATAAATATACAAACAAAAAAATAATATTTTTATGGACACTTATATAACGTATTCATTAAAAACCTGAATAAACTCAATACATCGTTCTAATGTGGCTGGAAAACCATTTCCTGATGTCCATTCAGCGATATGTAGAACTGACAGCACTACCTATACTTTGAGATGTGAACTAAAAGAAAATGTTTATGTAGCCAAAAGAGTGCAGCACTGAATGCAGGCAGTGTAAACAAAATATTTCTCACTACAGACTTTTCAAAATATTTATGCGTTTTCATACAAAATTCTAAGTGACATGATTCGGTGTTGTGTGTTTCTACGTTACGTGTTTCTAAGTTATGACAGTTCTAAGTTGTGTGTTTCTAAGTTGTGATAGTTCTAAGTTATGACTTTCTACGTTACGACATTTCTAAGTTGTGTGGTTCGGCGTTACGTGTTTCTAAGTTACGTGTTTCTAGGTTATGACAGTTCTAAGTTGTGTGTTTCTAAGTTGTGATAGTTCTAGGTTATGACTTTCTACGTTATGAAGTTTCTAAGCTGTGTGGTTCGGCGTTACGAGTTTCTAAGTTACGTGTTTCTAAGTTATGATAGTTCTAAGTTGTGTGGTTCGGCGTTGTGTGTTTCTACGTTACGTGTTTCTAAGTTATGACAGTTCTAAGTTGCGTGGTTCGGCGTTGCGTGTTTCTACGTTACGTGTTTCTAAGTTATGACAGTTCTAAGTTGTGTGTTTCTAAGTTGTGATAGTTCTAAGTTATGACTTTCTACGTTATGACGTTTCTAAGTTGTGTGGTTCGGCGTTGTGTGTTTCTAAGTTACGTGTTTCTAAGTTATGACAGTTCTAAGTTGTGTGTTTCTAAGTTGTGATCGTTCTAAGTTATGACTTTCTACGTTATGACGTTTCTAAGCTGTGTGGTTCGGCGTTGTGTGTTTCTACGTTATGAGTTTCTAAGTTATGACAGTTCTAAGTTGTGTGTTTCTACATTACGTGGATTGTTACGAGTTTTCTTAGTTATACATGTTCTACGTTGTGACTTTCTACGTTATGTGTGGTTCCCCTGAAGGCAGCAATCTTGTTGTCGCCGGGGCAGCCATCTGGTATTCGTTTGCTAGAGTGTGCTGCTGACATAATAGTTTAATTTTCACCCGATATAGTTCAGTAATTATTTATTGCCAGAGCACCCAACATTTGTTGGCCATCTTGGCCGCCATCTTGGAAATATATTTTTATTAAGCTAGAAATATGGGAAATATTAATAAAAAAATCAGCAATTAATTAATTGATAAATTCTATCAATTACATTGTTTGATTCGATCCTTACTGAATCTCAAAAAGGTAATTTCAGGTTAAAAATACTCTTATTAAAGAAAATATGGTAAAAAGATTCTAAGAGCAGCTTTACTTCCTAGGAAACCTGCCTCCAGTAAGTCGTTGATGACATATTGGTTGCCATCTTGGAAATCCGAATAGATATTACATAGAAATTCGGAAATAATTCCAAAAATCACTAACAAAATCACATATTAAATAATTTATTCGGACAAAATCCTTCCTCGGTTCCATCCTTGGTCAATGTAAAAAAATAAAAGATAAATTTAATTAAATGTAATATTAATTTCACATACAAGTGACAGGTTCGAAAAAATACTTTTTTTTCGTTGCAAATATAATGTATTTTATAATTTCTACTTTACTACAGAAAAAACCTTTTAAAGTTAGCAGTCTAATAAACATTTAGCTCTGCATCAGCTCTAACTTACTTAAATTAGCTCAAATCGGTTTACAGAAGACAGAGTCCAACCAGATCCTTTCCTACATAATTCTTATTTCTTCCCGAAAGAGTTTCTTGATACTGTGGTTAACAGACTGCTTCACAACGTTTGAAATGTTATTGGGAGTATTCAGTGTCTTAATATTCCTACTTCATCACATTGTCCTTGAAATGAAATGTATTGCCATATACATTGTCCAGCAACAAATTATATTATATATATCCGTACGTTGCTACTTCATCTGTAAGCTGATGAATTATGTTCTGCTTGATATCATCAAGAAAAGTAAAAATATATTTTCACTCACTAATTGTATTTAAATAATAGCAGTATTTTAACATTCCATTAAATGCAGATTTCACCAAGTATAATCCTTAATCATTGACCTGTAATGCACCAATCACAGTCTTGTTTTGAGTTATATGTCCAGGTGTCATCGCAATCGGTTGCTGCCCAACTTATTGTGTGCTTATAAGCATACGCGTCTACAACCGAAACCAAGGAGTTGAAATGTCTTTAGGTAGTTCCACACTAGGCGCATGGACTTCACATTTACAGTTCCTCGATGTCGTCTCAAAATATCATATGTGTGTGACCTAAACATGACACTTATTGCAGCGAAACTTTATACAATATGGATTCTTATTACATTTACACCGCTCATGTCTTCGCGCATCATTAGAAAAAGCGACAAAATTCCACATACCCTGCAAGGATGCCTAGTTGATGAAGAGGAACCTTTCAGGCTCAAACCAGATGATGATGTTTCTTATGTTGTACTAATTCCCGGTGTATCTAAAGCACATCTATCAATCGCTGTTGTAGAGAAACCTTTACTCTCTGCCGCGCAGCGGGACATTGACCCGTTTTCAAGTGTCTTTTCAACTTAGGATTACTTGCAAATTACTTGCGTCATTGTTTACAGCCAAACCTTTTTACGATGTAGATACATAGCACATTCTCGTTTCTCGTGTCGTCGAGCGTTACTGTTGTTTATGAATATTTTGTCACAGTAACGGCTTAAATGCTTGTTTGTTGTTGAACGAATCAACATCCATTGAAGTATCCATCGACGGCGAAAAGTCATTCGTCTAGGTTTCCTCTGCATCCATCACTCCGCTAGTGTTGTCATAGACGATGTCAACGGGATCTGCGTCAACATCGTAGACGCTGACGATAGGGTTCCTGTAGACCATAGTACAACAACCATCGAGCTGTACCTTAAAAATGGTGATCCTTAAACCACCGCAGCCAGTAACAAACTGATAGTTTCATCGTCTGGGAACTCAATTTGCGCGGAACCCACTAATGTGTCAAACGGAAATTTTTGATTATTTACTATCAATTTCCTAACATCTGTTGTGTCCGGCCAGAATGAACTAATTGAAGAGTGTAAATTAACCCTACTTGAATCCAAACTAAAAATATTTCTTAGTGTAACTATTTTATCTGTGGTAAATAAAAATAGGTGATATCTGTAACAAAAGTAGTGTATTATCTAAGTGTTATTGTATCGTTGACATAACAATCATACAACCTATTTGATTCACAGAATTAATAAGTCAGTATAAGTAAAATTATTTGTTAATATAAGATAATTTGAATTCTTTCAGGGGTTTTAGTTAATCATCAATCCAAGTGCAAAGTAGTAATCAAGTTCCTAAAATTAATATTTAGGCAAAGGTGTAAATCAGTTACTTCAGATCAAAAAACTAAAAATTATGCCTCTTTTTAAGTTAAGTTCATGTTGAAAGTTACAATAAGCTAAAATCAATTATATATGAGTGTGTGCCGTTTAGTAATCAGACGGTTAGCAAACCTCTGGGTTTCAGTGAAAACATACTACACCAGAATAAACCTCTTACTCAATAGTTACTAACTCCAAAATGAATTCCAATCATGTACTACGTCTAAAACTAATACTGGGATCCCGGTATAATATACGATAAATTAAATTAGCCAAGTTAGTATGTATGCAGAATAGGAGTTACAATTTTAGTTTAAACATTCAATTCTTTAAGTCTCTTTGAATGAATAATTGTTAATTAACGTAGATAGAAATCTTGAACGTAACGACGAAAGTTTATACAGCGACGGGACGGGACTGGAACATGCCAACCTCGGTTTCAGCAAACCACACCAGGGAAAATAGGCAATACTCGGTGACCACTGCACAGCGCGATCAACGGACAGCGACCTCCATCACTCTCGTTACTGATAGAAACAGTCCTTCGGGCACTCCTCTCGAACGGTCTCCTGGGGCTGGTCGTCGGACTGGCTCACGGATCGTCCTTCTCTGGATACTCCATCGTCGAGTTGAAACGTTCTTCCACCCTTCCTTCAGTCAGTCGTTGTTGGACAGGACAGAAGTAGACTCGGACATCAAACCTTCATTGGATTTGTCGATTATTCTTTCGCAGGTAAATTTTAGATTATCCTCAAAATTATATATTCCTGGTAAGTTATTTTCTACACGTCGATATCCGCAGCTAATGGTTCAGGACTCGTTGATAATAACTGGTAATTCTTCGTAAATAATTTTATATAAATCCACTTAATATCTTGCAAATATCAAAAAATCTTCTCTAATTTTCAGCAATCCAGCTTTAAATATTTAATATCGTCATATTTCTTGTAGTAGTTATTTGGAGAATCTAACTTAAAAACCTTTTTACTGACGAACATTCTAAAAGAACAATTTTCTCTATCTTGTTTATTACAACACGATTCTCTAAATTTTGTCAAAACATGAACTGTTTGTCCAGAAATTAAGTAATGAAAACTCCTATTCTTTACAAATGCAGAGAAAAAAAATGAATTAAAATAAAATTTAAGGTTTATGACCAAAGATAAAATCATAATCATAGAAAAAGCAAAATACTTTTCAAATCACACACAATTGCATAGAATAAGCGAACCATAATTTAAACTGATGAAAATGTTAAGCGTGAATAAAATAAATAAACCGATTTCTATAAAGTGTAGAAATTACCTTTATAACTTATATACCCGCAACTTATCAAATTATATGCTAGTCAAAACAAGATAAATTTACTATAATACACAAGTAAAAAAAATATTCAAAAAAGAATAACACTTACAAAAAGGAAGCAAATTCAGCAAAATAAATGGACGTGCAATACTGACCCTGGACATGCAATTAACACAAAATACACACCTAGGACAGGAAGTGTACACACACTTACACACAAGGACACGAAATATTCACACAATTACACTCACAAGACATGCAATGTACACACAATTACAGACACAGGACACACCATAATACACGCAATGACATGCAATGCACCCACTTGACAATCAATGAACGCATAGTATACACTGGAAAGTAAATAGACACGCAGTGGATACACGGTACATGCAATTGACACACAGTATACGTATTGGACACACAGTACAAATACAGAACATGTATGGACATGCAATGGACATACAATACGCGCAATGAACACACAACACACACACACACACACATATGCCAATAATTTTACTAAAAGGAAGCACTATGGATGAAAATTTAACTGTTTGTGGTATGATCTCGTCATAAGGATACGATAATACAGGCTTTACTATGTAAATTTAACGAAAAGGATGTACATTTTCACGAAAATTTAACTCAGTCGGATGCGAACGACAATTTACGATAGAATATAATGCATCGAACAGTCTTTGGCTCCCACATACTTTGTCTCAAAAATTAATTGACTCAAAAAGTCTTTTGGCTCCACCAGTCATTGGCTTCATTAAACTTTGGCTATAACATACTTTTGCTCCAGCGGTTTTTTGGCTCCAAAATGTGTTTGGCTCAAACAGTCTTTCACTCCAAAAGTATTTGGCTCCATCGGTTTTGAGCTTGGCTGCTATTTGGCTACGAAACTAGAAGGCTACGAAGCTATGAGATTACAGGACTACAAGACTACAAAGCTTATACTGGCTACGAGGCTACAAGACTACTAGGCTTCAAGGCTACAAATATACGAGGCTATAAGTCTACTAATATACTAGGCTACAAAGCTATGCGAATACAGGACAACAAGACAAGTCTACGAGACTGCAAGACTACATGTCTCTAACTGACTTTGACTCCATTCATCAGCGCGAGTTAATTTATCCCATTAAATAACTTAATGCAGGTAGAACCTATTACTGCCAATGGATGGCGCACCATGTTGTGATGGGGTAAATATTTATTTTTTATGCGGGATGCGGGAAGTGTGATGCTTTCTCACGGCCACAAGAGAAAGATGTATTCACAAGACCACAAGAAGAAGGAAGTTGTCTTTGATAATAGTGTTTCCTAACTTTTTAAAGGCGTAGTTTTCGTCCGAGTAATTATATATTTTTTTTTGGATTACACCTGATTTAAATGGTGTAAGTGCATATTTAGTTACAGGAATAGTAATTTATATGAATATCTGACTAAAATTGCATGCCTCATTAAGTAAAACAATTTTCATGCAGAGATTGATTTCTAAGAAATAACCAGAAACACAACGAGAACATCAGTAGAAGCCTCGCTATGAATAACCAGGAGCACACAGAGGAAAAATTAACAGAATATTCACTATGAACGATCAGAAAAACTTGGAGAAACTAAAAATATATTTACAAGAATAAACAGGAGCACATGAAGAATACCAACGTATTAATAACTTGAATAATCGGAAGCACATGGAGTAAACTTACGCACATTTTCCTGAATCACGATCAGTGAACCACAAATAAAATTATAAAAATAATCAATTAAAAAAAATAATGGAATTTATTATAAAATTTAAAAATTTAAAAAAAAAAATACAAATAAAATCTTCTTCCAGCTTGCTTACTACTCCTTTTTTGAGCAAGGATAGAGCCACACAAGCCAGAATTTTTTGTAATATTATATTATAATTTTTTATTATTAATGTCTTTGTTATTTTCATTTATTTATTAATTATCTTTGTCTTCTTGGACTCCAAAAGTCATTCGCTCAAAAAGTCAGCATCTTCAGCTGTCATAGGCCCAACTGCTCCAACAACATTTGGTTCCAAGGCGACTTGGCTACGACGCTACAAGTCTATAAGTCTACGAGGCTATGACACTACAAGTATATAAGACTACGAGGCTACGAAGGTACGAGTCTGCAAGGTTCCAGCTGGCTGTTTTTATGTGGGATACGAGATGTTCACTCTCGATCGCAAGAGATTCAGGGCTGCGCTAGATATCAAGGATAAGTAAATTCATCTCGCATGTCAATTTTTCTCATTTGTCTCAAGTCATAGTAATCGTCTAAGTAATGAATTTCATCGACACTAGCTCTTTCATGTGTAATGCGGGATGCTCACGATTGCAATAGAAGGAGAACTTCGCTAGACATCAAGGAGATGGAAGTTCGTATTGCATGATAGTGTTTCTCTGTTTCTCCGCCATCTCAAGACATATTAATCGATTCAGTAATGAATCCACCGTCCTGATAAAAAATACTTTTGTGCTGTTTTAGTAACAGAGATTAACTACATAAATAAATGTAACTTCTAATAAAATTTCATGTCTTATTAGGTAAAAAAAAAAATTCATGCAGAAATTGAGTTCTAAGAAATACTTACAATCCCACGGAGATCATCAGCAGAAGTCACACCAGGAATAACCAGCAGCACTAGGATGAAACCAACAGAATCGTCAACATGAATGAACAGAATACCGTCGTGAAAACATTATTATATTGGCAGGAATATTCAGGAGCACATGGAGAATCAGACAATAAATTAAAACATACTATCGGGAGCACACAGAGAATACTAAAGCACATTTTCCTTAATCAAGATCAGTGAATCGCAAAAAAATAAAAATAATTAAAATTAAAAATAAATATTTGAATAAACTGTTTCTGCCTGCTACTGTGAACTTCTCCTTTGCTAAGCAAAGATAGAGTTATGTCACAAGAGAGAATGTTGTGCAATTATTTATATTTCTGTATTACTTTTTTGTTATCCACTGATATTGATTTAGGAACATGTGCGTTAGTTTTCTCCATGTTATTCTGATTATTCCTGCCAATATTTGTTTGGTTTCACCACATTATTTTGGACGTTCATGGCGAATATTCTGTTAGTTTTCTCCTTGTGATTCTGGATATTCCTAGCGAGACTTCTGCTGATGATCACAATGTGCTTCTGAGTATTTCTTAGAACTAAATTTCTGCATGAAAAATTTTCTACTTATCAGACATGACATTTTATTTAGTGTTACATTTAATTAGTGAATATCTGTTATTAAATCAGCACAAACATATCTTTATCAGGTGGAATTCCAAAAAAAAAGATTCATTACTGAATCGAGTACTATGTCTTGAGATGGCGGAGAAACACTATCATCAATACGAACTTCCTTCTCCTTAATGTCTCGCGAAGTCCTCCTTCTATTGCTATCATGAGCATCTCGCATCCCACATGAAAGAGCAAGTGTCTGTGTAGCATGTCAAACGATGAGATTCATTACTTAGACGATTACTATGACTTGAGACAACTTAGAATAATTGACATGCGAGATGAATATCCTTCTCCTTGATGTCTAGCGAAGCCCAAAATCTCTTGCGATCGTGAGTAGGCATCCCGTATCCTACATGAAAACAGTTACTGTCTGTACAATACAGCATGTGGCGTCAACTGTTGCAAGTATCTGGAATGCGTGCAACAAGTAATTTGTATAAGATAAATTACTCTCACTGCTGAATGGAGCTATTAAAACATGTGACAGCCATGTAGACTCATAGTCTCGTATTCTTTGTTGCAATGTAGCCTCGTAGCCTTGAAAACTCGTAGCCATGTAGCCTTGCAGGCGGTTCGTAAACTTGTAGTCAGCTGTAACCTTGCCGACTCGTAGCTTTGTAGCCTCGTAGTATCGCAGCTAGTAAGAGCCTTTTAGACTCGGAGTCTCGTAGTCCAGCACCCTCGTAGACTTGTAGTCTCGTAATCTTACAGACTTGTAGCTTCGCAGCCATGTCGCCTTGTAGCCAAATGTTGTTGGAGCTGTTAGGCCTAAGACACCTGAAAATGCTGACTTTTGAAGCCAATGACTTTTGGAGCCAAAGATTTTTGGAGCCAAAATATTTGGAGCCAAAGACCTTTGGTTTCACAGATAGTTGGTGTCAAAGACAATTAGAGGTACAGAAGACATCAGTGAATTGACGTTCGCATCGTACTGAGTTAAATGTTTGTGGAAATGTACATCATTTTAGTTCAATGTACATATTCAAACCCGTATTATCGTATCCAAAGATCATATCGTTCCCATTTGCGATATCTTATCCCTGTAACGAGGTATTATCCCTACGATGAGATCGGTTCCTTGTGACAAGATATTTTTTCTATTGCAAGATCGTATTACTATGATGAGTTTGTATTCCTCCGATTAGATCGTATCCCTCCGATGGGATCGTTTCCTACAAGTTGAATTTTCGTACAAATGTATGTGCTTTCCGTTAATTGTGAATACTTTTTTTTTCAGTTACTAGTCCAGTGTGTGTATTGTGTTGCGTATCCTGTGTGTTTATTGCATGTTAGTTGCATGTCCAGTATGTGAATTGCGTGTTCGTTGCCAGTTAAGTGCTTGTATGCACTGTATTTCCATTGCGTGTCCTTTGTGTCCTTATTTTTGTGCTTACAAATGTGCTTCATTTAAGTTGTTTGTTCTTAAGATTGTGCTTCTGTTTTAAATGTTTCCTTTTTTATTTACATCGATGAGTCTGTAGATAGGCCATGATCGAACTTCTGCTTTGGTGATGCCTGGACTAAACGCCTGATATTAAACATTACCTGTTTTAAATGTTGTTCGAGTATTAACGAAAATGTTCTCTTGTTTTGAAGTCGCTTGGCTAATGCGCATGATTTTGTACATCAATTGTTAAAAATGTTTGCCGAGTATAGACGAAAAATTCCTTTTGGCTACCAACTGGATGTGTCTTTGCCACCTACTGGACATGCGTTCCTGGATGCTGAACAAACATGCCTGGCTATCAACTAGACATGCCTTGCCACCCACTGGACGTTTCTGACTGCCGAATACGTACCAGGCCACCTACTGGTTGCACCTTTCCACTTACTAGACATGAGTTCCTGGCCAAAGAATAGACGTGCTTAGCCACCAACTGGATGATACTGGCCACCTACTGGACGTGTGTAGCCACTGATTGGACGTGTCTGATAAACCGAATGTCATGTGGAGATGCGATGAAACCACATGTCAAGGCAAACCAAGTACTCACTTCGCTTTCTAAAATGACTGTAGACATCGAAAAAAGCTTGTTATTTTTTTGTTTATTTGTACTTGTAGTATTTCTGCATTAAATTGTTTATTTGTAATTTTGTTGTTTTTTCACGATCCTGTTTTTGTTTGGTATTTTATTAAATTTTTTTTATTGCATCAAGCAAGGATAAATCCAATGATGGATAGCAAGTAAATCAATCATTTGTTTAACAGGTTTTTTAAAATTATTTTGGGAATTAGTTCTGATAATCTAGCTTAAATTGAACAGAATTACAATATGGAGACAAAGATGGCATTGGTAGCTTACTGGTGTCTATTGGATGAGGAATTTAATCAATTTTAAGATTTTTTTCATATTATATTTTAAAAAATATTTTTTTCCTGAAACTAACGTTTTTGCTTCAGTCAAGGATCAAACCAAGGACAGAAATTAATATAAACAAAAAATATTTTAAAAAGTGATATTTTAAGAGTTTTTAGAATATTTTCAGTTTTTCTAGCAAAAAAAAATACTGATTTCAGAATAGTGTATTCCAAGATGGCGGATGTAGAGTCATCGAAAATGGCCACCAACTTCCTGATCATAGTTAACGAGCGGCGGACACGCCCGAACATGACTGAATTCTAATAATTCACAAGCCACCCAAGAATCCACCACAAAATCTTAGTTTCATCATAAATACGTTAGGCCTGTAACGACTATTTATACTAAGTTCTCATTCTCTATCGACGTGTGGACTGAGACAACGTCAGAATAAGATTTTTTTTTGGCATAAGAGCTCACTTCCTTGAAAACTTTTGACAATATTGTTCTAAGTATCGTGCAGTTACAGTCTAATTAACCAACTGAATTTCCCTAGAAAGCCATGTTTAAAGTTTTTGAAGAATGGAACATTAGTATGTGAAAGGTTGTAGGTATAACAGACAGTAGGTATAACTTGGTTTCTGCTGTAAAAAAGGTATTTTGTGCATCAGCATATTCACTACTTTTCTCATACTTAGAACTTAGTTAATGAAGCTCCTTTTATTAATGAAAAAAGTGTTCGCACAAATATAAAGTTTAGGGCTGTTGTAAAGTTTATAAAAAATAGTGCTCATGTGTCTGAAAAATTTAGGAATGTGCAAATAGACAACAATGTGGCAGAAGAAAATGTAAAAAAAAAAAAAAAAAACATGATTTTACATTTGAAAACGAGATAGAACTCGACATACTCACGATCGAGAGATTTGTTTTAGTTTTAAAATTAGTATGTCAGAATTTAATCTATGATACCTCAAGCCCAGAAATCTTGAAACTCTTCTAAAACTTTTCGATTTTGCTACAACCAAAATATCAGGAGAGAAGTATGTCACTATGTCAAACATAATTCATATTGATCATTGTTTGAACAATAGATTAGAAGTTTTCGAACCATACTATGCCAAAATTTTGACTGTAAGTGACTAATTGTTAATGGCAGTCAACAAGAGATTTTGGATGGCTGAACAAAACCATTCATTACAAGAGCCCCACTGCTTGTGCTAAAGCAAAATAAAAACTTCAAGCAGTGTGTGCTGGTGAGCAATGATCAGAAGAATAATAGGAAGATGCGCGTGCTTTGGAGCTGCCAAGTAATTTAATTTTTGGCGAATGTGTACTAACTCCTTTTGAGTTAGTACACACCAAGAGTAAGAAGAAACAAAGTTTGGTGGGAATTAGTCAGTAGTTACACCATACGTAGAATCCAAGTAGATCCCTGATGTCAAATTCACTTCATCAATGGGAAGAGATGAAGACAATTTTTCCTGTCTTTACAAACTGGCACGAAAATATCTACTCAACATGACTACGTCTGAATCTTGCGAAAGTTCTTTTTTAAAAGGGGTACTACCTTTATCTAAAGATAGAAATCATTTATGTGGAAAGTACATGCAAAAACTTGTTTTTTTGGGCAGTATTTTAAACGTAGTTGCGTTTGAACAGAAATTAAATGGATTTCATGTTTTCACATTTATTCATATTCATTATTTTTAAAAAGTAATAGGTAAAATTCATTAAGTGATTTAGTATTTGTTCTTACAATAATATATATATACATAATTTTTTATCCCTTTCAATAAAATATGGATATCGTTCGATGTTGATGATATCGATATTTGATTTCGATATTTTTGTAATCTCGATACCAAAAATTGATTTTGCTATCGATAAGTAATATCGGATCTCAACCGATATCACAACAACCTTAGATAAGGCAACTAACCCCCATGGAAATACGTGACAGATGCACCAAACGTTAGCCATCAATAGAAGAAATTTAAAACAAAACTCTTATTGGCGCAGTTAGTTCGCTATGCACCACCAGCTTCACGAAGATGCTGGGTCTCGCCAAAAAGAAGGATAACAAGTGGTTAGACATTGCTATATGACCGTGTTGTGGACACAGAAACATTCAATTTTTGTATTGCACTTGGTTCAGCCATTTTGTTATGAAGAGGTTATTATAAAATTAAGCTCTGGATACATCCCTCGGGATCTGTGCACTTTTCCAGTATAAAAAGTAACCCATCTTACTCTCCGGCATGCAAATTTATGCATAAACCATGTTGATCCGTTGCTCCGTTGCTGAGAAAAAAAAAATTACAAACAAAAAAAAAATACTTTTTGCAATTTTAATATTAGTAAGGCTGCAATATTATTTTAACAATAAGAGCTACTGAGAACTTACCCAAAGTTTCTGTGGATTTCACTGCCTTTACCGTATACGGTATAAATACGGAGCTGCCAAATAATTTCTGGTAAAATTGCCATTCCTTTAATTCCTTATGTGACCTTATAGTAGATATTCAGGTTTCAAGATATATACATACCTGCAAAAATTAAAAAAAATACTATTAAACACGGAAAACGATTATCAAATAGATTCTTAAACTAATGGCTTTCAACATATAGAAACATTTAAATTAAGTCTGGCATGCACACACAATACTTATTTGCACAAAATATCACACTTATAAATTAGTTATAATTGACTCCTTTAAAACACGACGGAAGATTATTTAAGAAATAATTTATTTGCGTGTTTCAACGAACATACTTTACTTTTATAAGTTATAAATTACGGTTGTTAGGACTATTACTATTTTTAAACTTAAAAAATTGGTTGTCTGTAAAGTTGGTTTACGGACGATAGTTTAACGTGACGTCATAACAAAACATCGATGAAATGGATGCATACTTTTATGAATAAAATTCAACCATTTTTATTGAATTTTCACTATTTTGTTAGGATACAAAGAGGACTGAAATGAAATCTACAATTTAAATGATAAATTATTACTTTTATTTGCACTCTTTAATTAAAATATGTTTATTACTATAACGAAGAGATTATTATAACTATAAAATTTATACATGTTTGCTATTTAAGTTCTTCCAATCTGTGTTATTCTGTTTAGGATAGAATGATGATAGGAAAAGTATAGGAAACGAATGGGAGTGTTTCAAGTTTAATGTGCCTCAAAAAAGTCAAATCGATGGTTGTTTGAATCGATTGGAAGAGAGATAGATGCGGCGCAAGCGTACAATGAGTGTAACGGGACAACGTAACGGGACACTTTTTCGTGGGTGCAGCCGGCGTTCATCGATTTATTAGACGTTGTGAAGTCAAAAAAAAAAGTAAATTTGATTTTTTGCAAATACTTGTGATGTGATGGCATCCAAGTACATAAAATATATAAAAACATAACAACAAACCGTATTACTCTCCATGAAATATTTCCCAAATTCCATTTAGTAGGAAATCCCGCATTTCTTAGAAACCGCCAAAAAGTTAACTACTATACTACTGACAATATAACGGAAAGTTAAACAAATTTTTGTCTATATGAATTTTAAAATAAATGTTTGAAAAATTTCATATTGTTTTAATGACATCAAATATGGAGTATTCACAAAAATGTTTTTGTTTGGACCCAGCTTTACTATAAAATGTTGGGCTTTTTTTACCATTCTTGGTTGAGATATATTAAATAAATAATTTAGTAAAATAAAATTATGTATGATTTACCCACCTATATAAACTGAGAAAACGGCAGATGTTTTGATAATCATTAGCTAACATGCGCTAGCATTTATAAAATAACACAAATCAAATATTTTGCACAAACCCTAAAATTCAGTTCTTATTGAAAGAAACGTGTGTAATATTTGTTATAGATAAGAAGAAGCTACCTGAAATAGCTGTTCAATTCAAAGCTAATTTTTAAAATAACTTAAATAACGGAAATTTTTTAAGTTTTTTAATAATTAAGAAGACAAAAATACAAATATTTTGAATTATCCAGTTCATGAAAATCATTGAAACATGATCATTGTTTCTTAAAGCGATCTCAATGTAAAATCGTTATTGAGTATTAATACCTTTAAAAATACACAATTTTGATGCTTCAAATAAAATACAGATTTTTTTTTTCACTCTTAAATTTTTGCCGGTAATTGGTTTATTAGCTATACGATATAATTTTTTTCACAAATCCCATTGAACAATAAACTATGTGTTAGAGATAGTCTACATGATTTTACAAACTTTTATTCAAAAATTAATACTCATCTCTTCTTTTTTTTTAATTTCAATTGTTATGCAAACTTATAATTGCGAAAGTACTCTTTGGTCCACTATGAAAGAATTTTCTTACACTCGCAACGTAATTAAATAAATGAATTTTCGTCTTAAAATATATTGACTATGGAATTTATAAAGTTATATTAATATGAATATTTGGTTAAGTGGCATAGAAAGATTCATTCCAACATAATATTGATAGTTGTACTCCTCAACATTCATTTTGCGTGATAATACAGCAAATTTGCACAAAATTAGAGACCTGATTTTGTAATTTCTATAAAGGTCTTCTTAGTCCTATTCTCTGCTTTTAACTTTTTTTTAAAAAATACTATACACTGAAATAACATATTTTTTAACTCATGTTAATTTAACTAAAATATTCATTCAATTAACGCAATAAACAAATGTTAAAATTATTATTCTTAGAATTCACAGTGAGTGTTCTAGAGCTTTTTTAATTAGATCAATATTTAATGCAAGCACAATCACTTTTAATTAAATTATTTTAATTATTATGTTTTGAACCCACGATCCTATAATTGGCCTCTTCACCTAAGTGCATACTGAAAGGTTGTAAACTAAACTAAAGTACTGGTATAAAAAAAGTACAAGTAGGGCTATTAACAAATCCTACGTGACATTTATGTTTTTGTCAGTATAAACGCCCAATTATGCAGAAACATGGTCTTTTTAGTTTACTGTGAATAAAAATTTGAATTTTATAAATACGTATGTATGTTTAAAAAATTGTTAAAAATTTATGAAATTTTATTTAGTTATTATTCATATAAATTTAAAATAAACGTGCAAATATTGTGCAACTAAAAACGTTTTTTAATGATTTGTACATTTGAATAACTCAACGAAAATCTTTAGTAAATTTCATTTACTGAAAACGCTCTTTAAAATTACACAAACTGTAAATTTTGTTGAAATATAATAATGGCAAACTTTTTAATTTATATATAATAAATTATATATATAAAATATATACATATATAAATAAATTTTACCTGATTTTTTCAGTGTACATAAATCACGTCATCAATCAATAATCTGGTGAACAAACAAAGAAAACGAAAAACTGATTTAATATTTCCATAGTGTTTCCACAGACTATGCAATCAATATTAAAAATGATTATGATTAAAGAAACAGTTATTTAACTGCTTTGGTTTTACTTGATTTTATATTTAGATTTTATATATTTTTTTAATGTAGAAACTTCTATTATTATATATAATCATAGATAAGACATATTTATTTTAAACCTTTATGGCTGGATTTCTGTACCATAGTAAAAACTAAAATATATTTTATTATTTATATTTATATTTTACAAAAACACCAGCTAAGTTTCTTCATTTAAACTTTGAAACCAAATTAACATATATTTATGTTGGTTTTTGAAATAAAATAATATTCGTTTCTCAGTTATTTAATTTTAATAATACTTTCAAAAATAACACTCTCTTGAAATAATTATATTGTTACATGTGGGAAATAAAGGTCCGGAATGAAAGCCACATTAAGTATTTGCAGTATGATTTACTACCTACACTGAGAGAAAGAATTGGCTGGTGCAAACAAAATTTGTTTGAAACAACGAAATAATTTGTTTATATATTAGCAATTAAATATTTAGTTGTTCTAACCAAATTATTTTGTTGAGCGAATTTGGTTTCGCCAAACAACTAACATTTGGTTGGCCGAACCAAATATTATGTTTTCCCAAACAAATATTTTGTTGGTTCAACCAAATATTTTGTTGGCCCAACCAAATATTATGTTGGCCCAACCAAATATTTTGTTGATTCAACCAAATGTTTTGTTGGCCCAACCAAAATTTTTTTAGTTCAACTAATTATGTTTTCAATTCAACCAAATATATAGTATGGCCAAACAAATGTGTTATCGTTGTAACAATTTTGCTTTAAAGTTACCAAATATTTTGTTCCTATAACAAAAGATATTGTTAGATCAACCAAATATTTGTCTAGTGTAACCATATATTTTTCAACGTTACCAAACATTTTTTTGGGGTTTAACCAAACCTTTTGTCAGGTCAACCAAATGTCTGATTGGTGAACCCATATTGCTTCTAAGTTTGCCAAATATTTTGTTGGTTTAATCTATGTATTATTGGTTTAACCATATTGATTTAAGGTTACTAATTATTTTGTTGGTATGACCAAAATTATTGTCAGGTCAACCAAATATATAATATTACCAAATATTCAGTTGGATCAAATATATTTTTTATGAATCCAACCCAATGTTTTTTTTTATTCTCAAATAAAAGTATGGTAAATACAACGAAGTTCTTATTGTTTTCTATCAAAATTTTATTGTTTTAACCAAATATTTCAGTGCAATCAAATTTTTGATTGACTCAAAACGATCGCTCTATTGTTACCAAGTATTTATTCAATTCAACCGCTAATTAAAACAATTATTTTAATCCTTAGCCACATATTTGGCTGTACATATTTATTATTTAATTTTACTTAATCCTTCACCCAAATATGTCAGTTCCAATTAAAAATATTGTTTTATTAAAACAAATCTGTTACTCCCAACCTAATATGTACTTTATTTAACAAAATTTCTACTAACTTTACCAATACATTGTTTGTTCAACCAAATACCTGTTACTAACTAACAATACATTTGTTTGCTTGGGAAATATTACCCAATTTTTTTGGGTCAAAAAATATAATTTCCAGCCTAGCTCAATTTAAAAAAAAAAATGATTAAAAGATATAATTTATAAATTGTGTATATATTAAAATAAGGAAAAAAAACTATCATTGCATTTAGGCAACCACGGCACAGCAAAACTGACAAATAAGCGAACCAAAATTTTATCTTATAAAGAGTTAAGCAAATACACCTTCTAAAGACAAGACTATTTTATTGATTAAATGCTAAACTGAATTACTTATATTAGTATTGAAACACTTATAGATTAACAGAATAAATAGGCTGAAAATTGACTTAACATCTAAAAATTATTGTGATAATAATAACAACACACCGAAAGCAGAGCAATTTTGAATAAACACAACATATATAGAGATAAGCCCTTCATTTTTTTTAAAAATTTGACTTCTGGCTGAAGTTTAAAGCTGTGTGTTCGCTTTCCCACTGGCTTATTTCATAGCAAGAACATTTCAGTTCTAGTTTGTAGCACTACCTGATTCATTATGTCATTCCTATCTAGGTGTCGACTCACAGTAAAAGAGAGGTGTGTTCAACCTACGTTTACTCATTAACAATAAGCAAGAGTAAAGTTTACCATTATAGTTTTTGACCAAATGAATACGCAAAATATCTTACTTCAGAATTCCGGAAGTACAAGAATAAAGTAATATAAAATAGCTTGTTATAATTTGTTCCAATTAAAACATTCAATTAAAATATTAATCTAAGGAAAATATTATTAAGGAAAGCAGGAGCAACAACCAAAAAAAAAAGAAAATTTCAAAATGACTTCTCAGACTTTACTGTAAAATAAAAACAAATTTTTACAGCATACATTTTTTAGTGATAGTTTTAACACCGGCCACTCAGTTATAAATTTATATACCGCAGCAGCAGTCGTACTGTTTGATTTCTTCACACAGATGGTATTTTACCAATGTTTTAAAACTTCTGTCCATGACAAATTTTAAATGAAAAATTGAGAAAAAATACATAAACTTCAAGCTTGTAATAGAACACTATCTTTGCTCAACAATGAGATGTTTACAAGCTAGCAGAATCTCGTTTTGTATTTTTTGTAATTTTTTTAGTTTCAAATTTTTTATTAGTTTATTTTTATTTATTAAGTAATTTTCTCTAATTTTATGATATCAAAGAAATTCGTGATGGTTTTCTCCGTGTGCTCCCGATTATTCTTGTCAATACGTTTGCTCCGGATTATTCTTGTCAATATGTTGATGGTTTTCTCCGTGTGCTCCCAATTATTCTTGTCAATACGATTGCTCTTGAATATTCTTGTCAATATGTTCATGGTTTACTCCGTGTGCTCCTGATTATTCCTGTAGTTTCTTTAAGTGCTTCTGTCTATTCTGAGGAACCCCTCTCTGTATGAAGGATTTTTATCTAATGAGTCATGACATTGTATTTGGAGTTACATTTAATTCGTGAATTTCTGCTACTAAATCAGCACTAGCAATTTTTTTACCAGGTGGACTTTAAAAAAAAAACATTACTCAGTCAATTGGTTGATCGGCTAAGACTTCTACATGTTTCGCTTTGTGCAGGGAACAATTTGTGCCTCACAGAAATATCCTTCATACTCAAAGAACTGAGGAAAGCTGGCTAAATACAAAAATGGCTTGTTTTACTTGCATTTGTATAATGTTACGAAATAAATTAAATATTGAAAGTAACAATTTAATGTTTCATTTCTTGTATTCTGTTTTATAACTAACTCGTAACACAGCTGCCTTTTTGATGGTGCTACCAAAATATGGTGCCTTTTTGATGGTGCTTCCAAAATGTGCTGCCTTTTTGTTGATGGTGCTTCCAAATGTGCTGCCTTTTTGATTGTGCTTCTAAATTGTGCTTCTTTTTTTTGATTGTGCTTCCAAAATGTGTTTCCTTTTTTATTGTGCTTCCAAAATGTGCTGCCTTTTGGATTATGCTTCTATAATGTGCTGCCTTTTTGTTTGTGCTTCAAAAATGTGCTGCCTTTTTGATTGTGTTTCCAAATGTGGTATCTTTTTGTTGATGGTGCTTCCTTTTTGTTGATTGTGCGTATTAAAATCTGTAGTGACTGAATATTTACTAGTTCAAAACCTCTTGGTGTTACTAAAATATTTTTCAAGGTCACTTGGTCCTTTATTATGTATAAAAAAATTCACAGTGGTCTAATTGACTGTAATTAGCTAACGACGAAGAAGTTCGTGAGGTCCGGAAATGACTAGCCTATACGTCTGATATTGTTCATGACTCGGTCTCGTAATCTGGAGACACTTGGCCTGTATGTATGGCTTTGTACATGAACGATTAATAGTTTATTGAGATTATCGAAAAAAACTAGACTTTCATGATGGGCTTATCGGCAACGTATTTAATTCGTCGAACATTGTCGTACATAGTCTTGAGTTTTATTTTTGAAGAGAGAATGTTTAATAAACTCCACGAAAGGTAATGGAAAACAGAAATTACAATTTATTTAATATTTTGTTACACTTGTCACTGTTCAAGTATCGAACCAAGCACAGGAACTGATCGAATCTATTTGTAAATTGATTGTAAAATTTTTGGTGAATTTTGGAATTTTCCCCGAATTAATAGCTAAATAATTCCACGATTCCAATCTAGTGCCCAAATTTCAAGATGACGGGCACCTCAGTAAAATTAAATGATATCTGCACTGTAGCGGGTTAGAATAAAACCAGCATTACGCTAATACACTCTATAAGGTGAGTACACTCACAAGATGGTGTCCTCCAGCAGACGAAAACAAGATGGTGGCAATGTCCTCTAGCAGGTGGTAGCTCCTGGAAGCATGTACTGAACACAAAATTTTGGATCCATGATGGTCATCAGGGTCAAGTCAAATTTCAAAGTCGAGGTCAAATTTTAAGTTAAAGGTCAAAATTCAAGGTTAAGGTCAAATTTCAAGGTGAAGGTCAAAGTTCAAGGTCAAGGTCAAAGTTCAAGGTCAAGGTCAAAGTTCAAGGTCAAGGTCATCCAAAATGGCCACCGTGACGTCACAAATCCAAGATGGCCGCCGTGACGTCAGCGCAATCGGCCGGCTCCACGGCTCCC
The DNA here is from genome assembly GCF_032445375.1 of Bacillus rossius redtenbacheri. NCBI lineage: Eukaryota > Metazoa > Arthropoda > Insecta > Phasmatodea > Bacillidae > Bacillus > Bacillus rossius. Next base: position 14,489,291 of record NC_086335.1, read on the forward strand.
GCTACACACCCTGAATCCTGTGCCTGGACATACTTTCCTGTACTACTCAGAATTATTTATTTTATCACGATGTTTCCACCGTTTTTGTCTCAGAGCTTCATCACAGCTTTCGATCCTGACAGCTTTAGTTGGTTCTTAACAGTCGTTAGTTTTTCACCAGCCTCAAAGACAATGTCGACACCATCGTAGAAGTCAATGTTTTCACCCGGTTTACTGTAAGAAACCGAAATTGTTAATGTTGAAGCTTCTTCATCGACTTGAATTTTCCTTTTTAAGCGTCCATCTTTTTTACAAAGTACGGACGATCTACTTCAATTCGGCTTAAATGTATTCACACTTTTCAATTTAAGGATTCATCCACTGTCGTCATTTTTCCATAAATCATCATCGTCCTTTAAGTTATTTGACGAGATCGGAAGAGCTATGAACATAATCTTGTTCAAGACAAGGAAAATTATTTTCGTATTGTAGAACACTCTTCATTAAATTAGTTCCATCGTTGTCCTCCAGCTTGTAAGCAGGCTTGGCGTTTTAAGTTCTATCGTGCTTTTTTAATATCTCTCTTTATGTAAACGACTTCCTACATCGATCACAATTGAACATTTTGCGTTGCAGATTTTTAACACAATCATACTTCTCATGTTGTTAACCATTCTTTTTAAGTATAAATTCCTTGCTGCAATACTTACACATGTATCCTTTCGATAAGCTGCAGACATGGAACAAGGGTCCATGTTAGTAACTGAAACTAATACCAGATTTTTACTAGGAGTTTTAGAATGGAACTATTACAGTAGTATACAAATGGGCATCCGGGGACTGGCTTCTGGCTGAGGAGCCTGAGGAGACGATCCGCCATATTGGATTGTGACGTCACGGCGGCCATCTTGGATGGTTGTGACCTTGACCTTTGACCTTGACCTTGACCCCGACGGCCATTTTGGATCTGCCATCTTGGATCCGCCATTTTGGATGACGTCATTGTGTTCTCGAAAATTCCGGCGATGTGTTTTCCGCCATTTTGAATGATGACGTCACCGTTGCAATTTTCGTTACGGCCGCCATCTTTAACTTTTTTATTTATTATCCGATTTTAATGAAATTTTTTTAAAAAATTATAAAAAAATTAAATAAAATTTTAATAATTTTTTTATAAAAAAACAAACATTAACGACACGGAGTTCGGAGTCCTCAGTTCGAACCCGACGAGTGCAAAAAAAAATAAAAATGGCGACCGATCCTTCCCTCGTGGTGGGTGCTGGCAGACTGACTCCCACCACTTTTTTTCAAAGCATATATAACATCATCTAATATGACGTCATGACCGCCATCTTGTCTGCAATGCTGGAAGCCATCATCATTGTATCGTCGGCTAGAGTGCACCGACGCCATATTAGTTTAATTCTTACCCGCTAGAGTGCAGTAATCATTTATTATTGCTGTGACACCCGCCATCTTGTCATTTGGCCGCCATCTTGTCATTTGGCCGCCATCTTGAAAATCTGTTATTATTTAGCTAGAAATTCGGGAAAAGTTCCAAAATTCATTAAATAAATTTGTAATCTATATACTGATTGATTAGATCTAATAAGGTCCTTGGTTCGATCCCTGGCCGATACAAAACAACTTTAATTTTAAAAAAGTATCACTAAAGTGTTAGGTTTGAGAAAATAAAAACACCGCAAGTTCTTTTAAAAAAACTTTTATTACATACATACTACACTACTACAAGTAAAAAAAAATACACAGACAAATTACTAAAGTCTTGTGGATTTCTCGATTGAAACAGTCTTCTTACTATACGGACTAAGTCCTTTACATGACATTAAATGTCTATTCAGTTTATCAGGTCGACATATTGGTACACCACAATTTTCACACAAAGCCGAATTATCGACTTCATTAAAAGGACAGTGATATATTTCGTGTTGTTGTGCACTCTGAATATTTACCAATGTTTTGTTACAAAATATACAGCTTGATTCCGATGAATGTACAGCCAGTCTATCACAATTCCTGAGGTGCCGTTTTAATCTTCCATATTGTACAAACTTGCTTAAACATCTGTTGCACTGATATTTAATGCGTTCAGAGTTATTACTACAATTGTGTATTACATAATTACGTAATTTCAAGTTTTTGATCTTCTCGCAGTACGTGCAGCCGGATGATGGAACACCGTTGGATGCACCTTCCTTCATCAATGCCACTGGAACTGTTGACAACCATTGTAACACTGCTGACATGTTAACTTCTGAAGCCGTTAAGGTCTGCTCTGCAGAAGATGTTGCACGTGTCGAAATCTCCCGCTGTGCTGAGAGAGCAGGTATAGCTGTAGACATCGTTGTCATCGGGCTCTGCACTGATGATGGTAGACCTTCGATCCAGGTTGGTGTTGATACTGGTAATGATGCCATCGAGTTCTCAAGAATAGATAGATACTGGTCCATTATGTTATACAAGTCTAACTATCCGAGCCGTTCATCACCGCAGCCAGAGACGGACTGAAGTCCATATCACCTGGGGTCTCACTTATATAGTCTCATTAGCCGGTACAACACATGAGTCAAATCAATAACCATGTTCATTATACGCCTCGGAGCATTTTTTATAATGGCGATGTAAGCTATCGAGACGTGAAATTAGTTTATTGCACTTTTTGCACTGAAACAGTATTCTTTGAGCATTATTCTGACAGCTGCTTCTTTCATGTCTGCGCGCATTTGAAGTGAAAGTAAATGATGCGTCACAATATTTGCATTGATGCGATGTATGCTCTTCATTACTTGATGTCTGGAATGCAGATGATGAAACGTCAGCTGATGGTGGAACTGCACGTATCGTTGTCTCCTCTGCAGCAGGTATCGGGATCTCCACCGCCGCCGTGGTCTCCTCTGCAGTCGGTATCTGGATCTCCGACTCCATCATCGTTGCTGCCATCGAGGTCCCCGCTGCTGTCGGTAAACATTCTATTCCGGTCGACATAACTAAATCTCACGAAACTTAATGGAGAGAGCACGTCCGTACTGCACCGCGACCAGAGGTGAACTGCGGGTCCAGTCGTCTGAACCTCGCTTATATACCCGTGGTCTACTGGTATACCTCATGAGTCAAAATAATGTCTGTATTTAAAATTATTTTTTTTCCTATTAGGTACCTAAAAATTGTAGAAATAAAAAGCATACTAGTTCAAGTTTTACACATTTATTTATAAAAATTACACAAATACATATTAGGTTAAGGAATCGAACATTTTCACAAAAAAGTCTTTAATGCCGCACGAACTGACACGTCGACTCCGGTTCCAACTGGTTCGTTGACTCCGGTTCCAACCGGTTCGCAGGCCACAGGATCAGGAACACAGGTTTCCAGCTGGTCATCTTCTGCGACGTTGACAACTCCGACAAGAAATGGTCGATGACGTCTGTGACCACTTCTACGCCTTGGCTTTGGCTCAGTGCTAGTTGGGACAGATTCACTGCCTGAACTGCGATGACGAGACGCACACCGTTTGGACGTCTGCGTAGATGCATCACAGGTCGCAACAGGTTGCAACACGTCCATGTTTGGTGTTGCACATGCAGACGAGGCGACTACCTCAGCGATGCTAGCAGGAAGGATTGTGTGTGGTCTCATGTGATAGACGGCACAGTTTCCAGGTTCACAACAAGCTACCAGCTGCTGAGTCGGTTCGTAGGACACAGGAAAGTGCGCAAACCGCCAATGCTGAGCGCCTCCATCACAGGTTTCTGTATATGTATGTAGATATCCGGTATCCCAGTAGCTGTACTCGACACTGCTGAAGCTAGGTCTTGCGCTCACGTACACGTTAGCAGGATGAAACATAAACATCTTCTTGCAGGTCGAACGTCAACTGAAGGCACGTATGTATGTACGCCATTTATATATGCAGGCTCCTACTAACATTGTGTGTGCCATTTCTGCATTAACTGCGAGTTTGTACAGGCACAGACACGTTCGAACTTGTCACGTAGCTGCACATCGTATATTACACTAAGCTTGCGCAGGGAAGGACAGCCGTAGTCGGTCTGTAGGTCTACAATTACAACTGACACATCACACAGTTCTCGTAGCCATTTCTTCTGTTCAGGTCCGACAACGTAGATTATTTCGTTTTGAACTAGTAAATCTTGAAGTGTGTTTTTCACTTGGTGGTACGGAATTTTTCCTTCGTCCCACTCCAGGCCATGGTAGTATTTACATAGCCATTCGTTCGAGCGTTTACTTTTTTCGTCTAGTAGTTTCCACGGATACGGGGGTCGGAAGCTGCGTGTTCGTGTCTTGTCTCCAGAGGTGACGCTAATTTCCTTGAGCATGAATCCATTTTGACTCTGGAAACCTTGCAGGTTGCAGTACATGTTGTCGCTAGCAATGCTCGGTCGTAACTAAATTATTATCGAAAACGAAACAGTATTTATGTCAGGATTTTCACAAGTTTGTCTCGACAATTGTACGATGCAAGCCGATCGTGAAGTATCAGACAAAAAGCATAGGTGTTTGGCGGAATATTTCCGCTAGTCGTTATCTCGATCCTACAGTCGATGATGTTTGAATTTATTCGATCACCCTGTTTGGAAACGTCAAACACCATTAACGGTGCCTTGTTCTTGAAACTGTCGGGACTCAGTATCGGTGACTGTCTCCGCCCATAGTAAGCTTGCTGAAACTTGGCATACATTTGATATGCTAGAAGGAATCTTCCACTTTCAAAGTCCATGTTCATGTCAACGTACGGATAACTTTCGCTGTTTAAAAATATTTTTACATTGCGTATTTGACAGTTATCGAATACGGAGCGACTTACTCCTGCATTGAGCTGTCTTCCGGTCTGAAGCCCGACGATGATGTATCTTGGTTTTTCCGTAGCGAAGCTGGACTTTACTATCCAATTGATACGCTGACTATGAGGCAAGCCAGGATAAGTTTCCAGACTCCAGGATCGGAATGGCACATCGAAATTCTTGCCATTTTCTATGTTCTTCAACATCTTGACTCGTTCAACGGTGCTCACTTGGATGTGGGGCAGCATCCACTCGATAGACTGTAGTGTTAGCGAGACATCTTGAGGGTTTTCTGCAGCGGCGACAGTTGCATTAATGTGCTTGTTGGCTAGAAGCAGTACGAGCTCTTGTTTCGAATTAATGATTATATGCTTGTAGTCCTCAGCGAATCCAAGAAGCATGGACAGAGGAACACAAACTTCGAACTTCCCTTCGGCATAAACCGGAAGCTTATATTCAATCCTCGAGAGCCCAACCGGCCATCTTTGCAGCAGACAGTTCATTTGGTGTGAGTGAAAGGTAATTTTTCAAAGCAGATGTTATGCCTACATCTCTCGTCTGGTCTACCTCGACACAATTGAGTACATAAGTAATGCGCTCGATTAGGTGAAGAATACCATTGCAGGATATTGACGTCGTTGTCGGATGTGTACCATCCGCTTTTGTAAGCGTGCCTCTTATACGTAGAAATGACTGCGAAGGTAAAGTACAAATATCTTGGTGCTGTACTGCAATGCGTACTTCCGATGGTAGTGCGTACGGCCCGAGCAGGAAAGGCTGGTACTCGTGCAATTCCATTTTCGTAATGCTGTCATCAAAAATGACCGGATCTTCCACGTTGAGGATTTCGTCTTCCATATTTATTCGGCACTTGCCCAATACTGAGAAGATACTTTATGTTGTCAGGTGTTAATGCACCGATGTCTGGTAGAGAACTGTTCTTATTCACGGCAATACGATTTCTTTTATAATTGTTCGGTGTTACGAACTTTATGCCCAACGCTTCAAGTGCAGACGTAATGTAATTTCTTCGTCTTGAAAATTCACCAATCGTCCTCGCTGGTCAACGATTCTGACGACAACTTCGTGTGCGCACTTCACGACGACTGGAACGTAAATGATACTTTGCGGTACTTCTACCAGTTTATATCCTGGCGGGACCATTGGCGAAAACTCGTGCAGCATGTTGCTTAGTCTTCCGTTGAGATACATTCCACTTGCCAAATTACAGTTTATTCTTATGACATTCACAGGTAAAATGTTTACTGCGCGCGTAGATTCGTACGTTCTTCCCGTATCATAAACCTTTGATTCGAATCCGAGCATCGTACCTATGGTGCCAGGTTTCGTAAAGTCGACATTTTCACTGCATGTGAGAATGCTTTTTTGAGTGTTTGGATTTCCACGCAGTTGAAAGTCTACATCCTGTGGTAACATATCCCTGATGTAATTTGCAATGTCGTCAATTTCGTAAGAGCCAACAGGTAACCGTATTTCATGAGCGGTCCCATCGCTTTTCAGGAAGCAGATCTTGCAGTTTTCCTCGTCGATATTAGGTATGGCATTATACGTTTGAAAATCTACGAGTCCGATACACCATTCTCCGTCTAAATCCAGAGGTGGGAAATGAACCGCCCGCAGTTCAGATGCGTGACCTGTCAGGGTAAGTGTTATCGACATGACTAATAAATTATCATCACTGCACAACCTTTAAGTAGCAATTTATATTTGTCAGCTAATTTTTGTTTGTTAAAAAGCGAAGACACAAGTGTCCGCAATTTGTTTGATTAGGCCTCTGTTCCGTTTCGTAATTGTAAAACATCATAGTGGTCCGCCCAGGTACTTTGGCAGTTTGGGCGGAGGGCGTAAATTACCGAAACTGTCGTAGTAAGTGGCTTTTTTACCCGTCTTTACATAGCCACCCAGTGCGTGCCGCGACCCGCCGTCGTGTCTAAATTAATTATGGCGCACTCACGTGTCTTTGGCTTGCTGGGCAAAGTGTCTCGCATAAACACGCCACGGAAGTTTGGTATTTTAAGTTTGTGTGCGTACTTTATTAAATCTACGTTGGTGAGCGGTCGTTTCGGTAGGGAACTTAGGATTTTTTCATTCGTTTTTTTCTCATGCCTCGTCCTGTCTTGTGAGGTTGCAAGTAGAGTCCTGCGCCGTTTTTTTACCGATGGCAATGGCTTCCATGGTGGCGTTGTGTCGCTGTGCTTCTTTTAACTGCTTGCGCTTATTCTTCGAAGTGTTGACTGCCCGCACTATACCGCTCGTTGCACCGATGAGGCCACCGAGAGCACCCAATGCAGGCAAAAGCAAAGGAAGAAATCCTCCTATAATCTTCTTGTCGAGAGTCTGTAATTTTTGCTTGGCTTTCTGCACGCCTGCACCGATCTTGCGTTTCTTGTTCTTGCGTGAGTTAGTCTTTGACTTGATGTAGCTGGTTCGACGAGCACCCAGTCCTAATTTCGTCTTTGCCTTCATGATCTTAGATACGCCCCACGCTGCGATTTTCTCTCCTAGTCCCGCGTTCGACGATTTGCTTATATCTTCGTCTTCCTGTGCCAATATCTCGTCGGCCTGGTGCCTGGATTCCAGATCCATGATTAATGAATATGTGATATCGTGCTGCTTGCACTTTTCGTCGAGAGAATTAATGCCCACGTCACCGCGAGCTAACCTTTTCGCTAGTTTCGTGCCGGGGCCGCAGAATCTGTAGCCGGGAATGTGTAGCTCGAATGGCAGATTGTTTATCAGCGAGTTTACGAGTCCCGCGCCGATGTGTTTTTTGTTCTTACCTCTTCGAGTCATTACGCACAACTGACCAGAAAGTATAAATACGCTTCTTTTATACAAATACTTTAGTACAATGCAGGTCGTCAAACAAGACGTGTGTTTGCCCGTGCGCATTACGCAAGACGATGTATTTAGTGCACGTGAATCACGACATGGCTTACTGTTGCCTTCTGCCATACGATGCATAATGGCGGGCCCGTCAAACTGTGGCAAGACGTGTGTTTTACTGAGTTTACTGGAGGAACCAAATGGTCTTCGGTTCGAGAACGTCTACTTGTATTCCAAGTCGATGCAACAGCCAAAGTACCAGCGCCTAGAAACTGTTCTACGATCTGTGGATGGTCTGGAGTATTTTCCGTTTAGCGATAATACCGATGTTGTACCTCCAAGCGAAGCAAAAGCCAATTCCGTGTTTGTTTTCGACGATGTAATGTGCGAGAAACAAGGCATAATACAAGAGTACTTTTCCATGGGCAGACACGCCAAGGTATACTGCGTTTACCTGTGTCAGACGTAAAGTCGTATTCCAAAACATCTCCTACGAGACAACGCAAATGTCATAGTTTTGTTTCGCATGGACGAACTTAATTTACGCCACGCTTATGATGATCACGTAAACACCGACATGACATTCCAGGAATTCAAAGAAATGTGCTCCTTGTGTTGGAAAGAAGAACACGGATTCGTAGTTATAGTCAAAGACTGGCCTCTATATAAGGGCAGGTACAGACGAGGTTTCGATCAGTTTATCGCCAAACATGAGTCATAGCATTTTGAAATTCGGTCGTAGCAGTCGAGACTTACGTACTGCTCTCAAGTCTCATGACGACGTTATCCGCAAATACATTTCGCTACTGGCTCAAAAAACAGACGGGGTGAAAAAGGAATTACTTGAGTACCTCGTAGCCATAGACCAGCGCGTGGAAGCTTCGGATTCTCGCATTCGCGACATGATCGAAGTATCGAATGCACAAAGACGGGACGATCTGAGGACTTTTCAAAGTAGTCTGAAAGCATCACTATCTCAATCGTCAACAAATTCAGATTTGGCCAAACACAAGAAAGAAGTCTCTGCGAACGAATAAAAAAGTATAAAAGGAGGTCTTGCAATAAGTTTTCAGCCAGTACAATGTCGGACCTGGCCAGTGACCTTCATCGAGCTATACAGTCTGTTCGCGAAAAATATTTACTTGCTAGACGAACCAGACTTGCACGTGAGATGGAAAATGAGGAGATATTTAAACCAATCACTAGTCGCCTCGACGAACTTAAAAACAAGAAAGATCCAGCCTTCATTGTGAAGACAGAAGTTGAAGATGAAATGCCGACTGTAAAGAAGAGAAAGTATGAACCAGATCGAGAAAAAGAGGACTTAACAAGTACAGAGTCCATGCACAAGAAAAAAATACCGAAAAAGGGACATCAAGTTAATGCAATGGTCCGACCATACCTGATATCGTTTACGAGCCGGAATAATGACACGACCTACGGAGTGTACAGAAAACATAATAAATGGTTCCTCGGTGCTAAAGAAATTGACTTTCTACCAGGAAATATCGTGCGCGTAGCAGAGTTCAAAACGCGCGGGACTCCGGGTCTGTACGAATTGCAGTTTCGCAGGGAGCCTAAAGGATATTCTCACAAAGACTTACAAGAGTACAAAAAACTGCTAGAGCTAACCAATGCACATTTTCGCGATAACGATCCAGATAGTGGTGTATATAAAGACGTAGATCATGAAAAAATCGACATTCTCGCTAATCTCTTCAGTGAACTAACAATACATGGCGAAGGTTTAAAAAAGCTAGAAAGTGGCCAGACATTTGACTATGTATATTGGGACGACCCTAATGAATTAGTTGATCGCCTTAGAATTCTACATGCATCGCTTAGTGTAGGAAACTATTCGCACATCAACGAAATAGTCTCCATACTTGAAGAACTGAAGGAAGCCGGATACATACAATGAGTCGAACCGGAATCGCTCGCGAACTTCATGCTCCTGCTAGACGGAAATACCTTCGTCGCAAAGTCATAGTTCGTGGAATTGATGATTTATTCCAGGCGGACCTTGTTGAGATTATACCGTATTCCCGATTGAATAAAGGTTTCAAGTACATGTTGACAGTCATCGATGTTTATAGCAAGTTCGCTTGGGCTAGACCTGTCAAATCAAAGACTGCAACTGACGTAGCCAAGACCATGAACAATATTTTGCTTGATGGACGTGTACCGTCGCACCTGAAAACGGACCTCGGGAAAGAATTCTACAATGCGACCTTCAAGGCTTTGATGAAGAAGTATGGCATCAAACACTACTCTACATTTAGTAACGTCAAAGCCTCCGTTGTCGAAAGGTTTAACAGAACTTTGCGTTCCAAGATGTGGCGACAGTTCACGGCTAACGGAAATTACAAGTGGCTTGACATCTTGCCGAAACTAATAAGCGAGTATAATTCCACTGTGCATTCTACCACGAAAATGAAGCCAAAGGACGTAACGGACAATCGCCTGCTTCAAACAGTGTTTTCCAACACGAAGAAGAAAGATCCACGAAAGCGTAAAGCTAACGTCGGCGACATTGTGCGAATCTCCAAGCAGAAAGGTATCTTCGAGAAAGGTTTCACTGCGAACTGGAGTCCCGAACTTTTCCGTGTGACACATGTTCGTGAATCAGAGCCTAGGATCTACTACCTCGAAGATTTGGTCCACAAACCTATCCATGGCGGCTTCTATGCTGAAGAGATTCAGCCTACGTTGTATCCCGATACGTACTTGGTGGAGAAGATTATAAAACGAAGAAATGGACTGTCCTACGTCAAGTGGTGGGGCTTTCCACCTCGCTTTAATTCGTTAGTGGCAGATGCAGACGTCGAAAAATCCACAAGGCTTTAGTAAGTTGTCTGTGTATTTTTTTTTGTACTTGTAGTAGTGTAGTATGTATGTAATAAAAGTTTTTTTTAAAAGAACTTGCGGTGTTTTTATTTTCTCAAACCTAACACTTTAGTGATACTTTTTTAAAATTAAAGTTGTTTTGTATCGGCCAGGGATCGAACCAAGGACCTTATTAGATCTAATCAATCAGTATATAGATTACAAATTTATTTAATGAATTTTGGAACTTTTCCCGAATTTCTAGCTAAATAATTACGGATTTTCAAGATGGCGGCCAAATGACAAGATGGCGGGTGTCACAGCAATAATAAATGATTACTGCACTCTAGCGGGTAAGAATTAAACTAACATGGCGTCGGTGCACTCTAGCCGACGATACAATGATGATGGCTTCCAGCATTGCAGACAAGATGGCGGTTATGACGTCATACTAGATGATGTTATATATGCTTTGAAAAAAAGTGGTGGGAGTCAGTCTGCCAGCACCCACCACGAGGGAAGGATCGGTCGCCATTTTTATTTTTTTTGCACTCGTCGGATTCGAACCGAGGACTCCGAACTTTGTGTCGTTAATGTTTCTTTTTTATAAAAAAATTATTAAAATTTTATTATTTAATTTTTTTTATAATTTTTAAAAAAATTTCATTAAAATCGGATAATAAATAAAAAAGTTAAAGATGGCGGCCGTAACGAAAATTGCAACGGTGACGTCATCATTCAAAATGGCGGAAAACACATCGCCGGAATTTTCGAGAACACAATGACGTCATCCAAAATGGCGGATCCAAGATGGCAGATCCAAAATGGCCGTCGGGGTCAAGGTCAAGGTCAAAGGTCAAGGTCACAACCATCCAAGATGGCCGCCGTGACGTCACAATCCAATATGGCGGATCGTCTCCTCAGGCTCCTCAGCCAGAAGCCAGTCCTCGGATGCCCATTTGTATACTACTTATTACTTAAATAGAATTGTTTATAATATTTCGTCAGTGAGAGTTAATTTATCCCAAACAAAAACTTGTTACAAGTAGTTACTATCCCCGCCAATAGGTAGCATCATGTTTTGTGTTGAGGTAAATATAATTTATTTTATTTGGGATACAGGATCCTCACTAACGAAGGAAGGCTTCGCTAAACATCGAGGAGAATGAAATTCGTCTTTAATAATAATGCTGTAGACGTCTCAAAGCATAAGATTTGACTGATTAATTGGTGCTTTTTTGTTTGCATTTCATATATTAAAATATTTTTAATTATAATTTCGTAGCAGAATTTCATATTTAAATAAAACTCTGAATAAAAATTTGCATTACTCATTAAGTAAATTTTTTACGTGCAGATATCGATTCCTCAGGAAAAAAAAAAAAGCAGAATCACTCGGATATCACCAGCAGAAGTCTCGTCAGGAATAATACGAACCGCGCGAAGAATTCCATCAAAATTGTGGCAGAAATAATCAGGAGCACAAGGAGAAAACTAACGCAAATTTTTCTTAATATAAAAATATCTAAGAAAAAAAAATTACAAAACTATTATTAAAAATAATAAAAATAAAAACAATAAATGAAAAAAAAAATTCTGACAGCTTGTGAACTGCTCGTTTGTTGAGCAAGGTTAGAGTTCTAGAAGGGGAGACTGGGTACGGTTGTGCAAATTTTCATTTGAACGGCCATAATATCGTAAGTATTCCAGTTAGCTGGAAGAAAGGTGTGTTTTATAATGAAACAGACATTTTTCTACGTACAAATACTACAATTTTGTCTTAAAGGTTAATTTATAACAGTCGTTTGAAAAAAAAGAAACAAATGTCACAATCGTCCCCACCCCAAGGACTGTTGTGACAGTGCCTGGGGTCAAAAGTGACATGTTCAATAATACACATAAATGGTCTTTAATCAACTTAATTGCACGTAATAAATGTCATACAATCATTTTGTGATGAAATACGTCAGTAACAAAGAAACATTTGCACCACTTATAACTTATAAGACTTTGTAACATCTTTAAGTTTTAACAGTCTTCTTATTAATCAGCCAATAGGTTACTAAACTTATGTCATCTTAAGATTTAAATACACATGAATTGTCTTAAATCATCTATAAGGCACATGTTAAATGTCATACAAACATTTTGTGGTAAAATACAGGAAACAAAATAAAATTTGTATCACTAATAACTAATAAGGCTCTATAACATATTTAATCATCAACAGTCTTCATATAAATGAGCAAATAGTTAACTAAAATTCTAATCAGCTGTATAACAGCTTAAACATAAATTTTTAAAGTGAACATGCAACAAAAAAAAAAACTAAATCAATAAAATCTAAGGAAGTTATTACTTCTAAAAAAGTAACCTACTGAGATCTAGTCAGACTCTTCACAGTTATGACAAATGTAATGACAACTACCATCTGTGCACTAAAAGTGGAACAAGAGCTTACATTTTCCTTGGCATTTGATACATCTAAAAGTAAAAAAAAAAATTGTTTTACTTATGTCACAACTGTACCCAGGAAATATGGCACAACCGTACCCATTGCATTTATTCACAAAAAAAGAAAACTATTGCCATGATTATACCGGATAACCTATGTTCAAAATAATCACTGCTTTTTAACCGCTAATGTTTAAGTCTTTACGAGAAAAAAACACGTATCGCTCTATCTGTATACATGAAACAACAATCACACAAATAAATCGATCAACAAAACTTACTTTTCATGGAAAAATAGCAATGTGGAACCCTGCAAGCCGCTACGTCGCGCGCCGGCTGACGCACTACTGTGAAACATGTGCGGACAGGCACGCCGCTCCTCTCTTCCTCTGCACCCGCTTCCCCCCCTCATCTCCGCCAGTAAAACCGGTATTCCTTATAGTTTCACTAATACGACGACTGTCACGTAACCTGGCACAATCGTACCCAGTCTACCCTATGCAGGGCACATCCAATTTAGCAACAGTGTTTAACTGTGGTTGTGTTTTAATTTATTAAACACACTAACAAAACAGTATTTGACTTAATACTGAAATTTTTAAAAAATCTGGGATCGTTGCGGCTAACTCATGTAGTGGTTAGCTAATGAAACCATTCAAAACAGTACCACTAGGTGTCAGTGCCAGTCGGTAGTCAGTGTCTTATCGTTAATCAGTTCAATTGTAGAAAATGATATCACCTAACCCACTCAGTATATATGTTGTTATAACGTTTATACAAAACAATAATGATTTAATGTAGCCAAGTTAAATTGTTTATATGAGAGTTAACATATCACACTCAAAATATTAGCACAAACGGAAAGATGCTGGAATAATAAGTGTGAGGGTGTATTGCAGTGTCGAACCGTTGGATACTTAATTGTTTCAATCCTTAGTTCGCTACTTTTGTAAATATCGCCAAAACACTGCATGTTAAATAATTTTATTATTTAAAATAGCATCTGCAGATTAAAAAAGTGCTACTATAAACATCTATCTCAATCGGAGTTTACCCGAAATTCACATTTACATCAAACAGATTTCGAACACCATTTAAGAGAAAAACTTTGATTTTCAGTTCAAAAATTATATAACTTAAAAAGCTTGCTACTGATTGGCTGGTAAGCCGCACTGATCAACGTCTGTAATTGTACCAAACACACAATCATGCCGTAAACAATACTGTATTTGTGTGGAATGTTACTGCTTTATCATAAAATCACTCGATAAGTATTACAAACATACAAATATGCTATTTAATAAGTCCATTTATAAACAATTGATCCTTAGAGAAAATTATTCTGTACTGGACTAGTATGATGCATAGAGTTTAAGCATCACAGATACGACTTAAAATCATCTACACACCACTGTCTGGCAGGGAGAATGTTGCTAACGTTGACACATTAAAAATAAACGTTAATAAAAACATCTGGGATAAATGTATAGCACCGGTTGCAAATTTCTAGGTAAAATATTATGGATTTCCAAGATGGTGACCATCATCGGCTTACTCAAGGCTGGAAGTAGAGGAATTTAATCCTATTTTAGGACTTTCCACCATATTTTATTAAAAAGATATGTTGGCCTCCAGCAGAAGATAACAAGATCGCTGCCTCCAGCAGACGAAAACAAGATAGTGGACATGACGTAATAATAGCTGGCAATTTAGATGTATCTTGGCATTAGTGGTGGGTGGCCAGTCTGCCGGTGGCTTCCGTGGAGGAAGGATCCACCACTATTTTTAATCGAATGACCTCGCCAGTTTCGAACCAAGGACTACAAGCGCCATGATGTAGGGTTCTTTTTTTAAATTTTTTTAATTAAGTTTTTGGTAATTTTCCCAAATTTATCTGATAATAATTATTGATTTTCCAGATGGCATTTATTACGAAAACTGCAATAGCGACGTCATAATTCAAAATGTCACAAAGTTCTAGAAAACAAAATGGCAGAATTCAAAATAACGGAAAGTTCTAGAAAACAAATAGGCAGAATTCAAGATAGCGGATCCATGATGGCTGCCGGTGTGAATGTTAAGGTCAATTTTGAAGGTCAAAGTAATCCAAAATGGCCGACCTGACATCACAATCCAAAATGGCAGACTGGCACCAGGCACCACAGCTTGAAGCCTGGCACCGGACCGACTATTATATACTACCCGTCTACAATAACGTATATATGTGGAAAGTTATTACTTTTATTGTAAAATCACTTGGGAATTATAAAAGTTCATAAAAAATGCTATTTAATCAGGTCGTTGACACTTAATTGGTCTTTAGAATACATTGTAATTGTACTGGAACTTGATGATGCAAAGTGTTTTAGCATCACAGATACGATTTAGCTCATCGACACAACGCAACAGATATTAAAATTAATAATAATACAAACATCTGGGATACGTGTAGTAGCACAGTACCTCTCTGAGAATCTACAATTTAAAATAATGAGATATTTATAAAAAATATTATTTGTTTCTGCTACCCCGCATGTTACAAATAAAGTAACCTTCATTGCGCAATATTGTGCTTGATGTAAATCATAAATGCAAGGTAATACATGAGATACGAAGTAAGCTGAGGGTTTATTCTGCCAAGCGTCTCTGTCACGATGTGAGTAGAACTGTAAATATGAGAGAATAAAATTTTGCAACCATAAGATTTTCGAAAAATTGTTTAAATCAAATAATATTACACATAGTTTTAAGCTTCTTATCAGTTGAGTGGGCTTTATTTTATCACTTTAAAAAAGTGGTTGTATTTCCTTTACGTAATGCATACTTGTTACTCAATGGAATAAGAAGAAATATATTTTCATGTACTGATTTACTTCATAGAGGTCAGAAAAGATTTTAATAACAAAAAAAGGTTATCAGTACATTCCTTCGCACATTAACACGTGCCGAGCTTTATTTTTATCTCACCGAACAGTATACACTTTTGTTTCTTCAGAGGAGGTTTCTACGTCTAAGACTAACAGCTGTTAGTGCTGCTGTAGAAAGTGTGTATAGAAAAAGTAAGTTATTCAAAACGCTATTGTTAAAATTAATGTTTGCGTCATATTTAGTACATTAAATTATTATATATTTATAAGTGCTTTATTTCTTATTGGTATAATTTCGTGGCCAAGACTGTAACAACTTCTTGGCTTTTGAGTTTTAACAACGTAAAAATAATTGATGATTTTTCCGATGTTTGGACTTGAGTAGAAGCTCAGTTTGTCCAATTGGCTGCAACTTGGCAAGCCAGAACGTTGAGCACATCATTATTACCTTGAACGTGGTCCCAAACCAAAAAAAAATATAAATAAAGAAGTAACTATAATGATTACTTTTTCAAATGTTTTGGAATTATTTTTTTATTGAACAACTTGCAATTAGGTATAGACAGACACAATGTCAAAGAATGTGTATTAATAGAATTATAACTCCTTCTAGTAAAATAGAGTCTGATGTCAATTTATCATCCTTACCTTGTTTACTTCTAATTATAAAGATTGTTTCTCAATAAGGCAATTAACGCATTATTTTATCAAGCAGGTTCTTAAAAAAATATTTACATTTCTTACAAATGTTCCCTTATAGTAACTATTTCATGTATTTAGCGTCATAAATTTTTTAATGTGAGCGAATTGTACAAAACAAAATGTGTCAGCTTCCACACTTACTGGTAAATTTACGTTTCTGCTAGAAATATTACAAATGTTCTTACCTGAAAACTACGTTCAATGAAAGATTTATTGCTAGTAAATTGGACCTTATTGGCAGAAACATGTTCAACTGTATACAGTGCGCGCAGAAAATAAGAAAATAGTTAGGACATTGTTTAATCATTAATATGTGGATTTGAGTTATTATAAATACAGGAACATTAAAATTATTCCTTTACATCCGACTAAATTTTGAAGTTATACTTTTTTAGGCGCGTTATGAAAAAATGATGGAGTAAAATTTTAAGATGCGCGCACATCACTGTAACACCAAATTAACTGGTTGAAGCTGCGCGCACCATATGGCGACATTTTTACAGGAAGATGGCGGACCCATGTGTATGAATATAAACCCACATTAGGGGACATACCAAACATATTGGTGTGCCAAATTAAACTTAATGATAGTGAAATTACCATGGAATTTATTTTAGTAAACTAAAATAGTCATAGCATTGAGTAAATTCCAAGGTTTAAAAAATACCACATTATTTTGGTATTACATCAAATATAATACATAATTTCCTAGTAACCTTCTATCAGGAAAGTGTTTATACTGCGCGGTCAATATGCTGAAGGGCAGTGATTCAAAAACTTGGCGGTAGATATATTTTTTTAAATTTTTTGAAGTTATACTTCTTTAGGCGCGTTATGAAAAAAATGATGAGAGTGAAATTTTAAGATGCGCGCGTATCACTGTAATACAAAATTAACAGGTTGAAGTTGCCCGCTAAACCGCTCATTAAGTCTCGAAAAAAATCTAGCAACAAAATAGAAATAGACCTTCTATTAGTCGCGCATGTTGGCACGCTCGTCGCCTCTGATCACTTTTTTCATATTTATAATATTTATCCACATGTTTCTAGTTTCTACATTAACTACACGTGTTTTAGTTTCATACAAGTGCGAATTATATATGTGCTAATAAATTATATTCAGTAGTGATTTAAATTGAATATTTTTATTACTTACCATTATTAACAATTCGTAAATATTAGTAAAAAAATTGTGTCTTTATACATTTTCAAGTGCTCCAATATAATAAAGGTCAACTATCCGTATGTATTTTGTATTGATATAAATTAAAATATTATTATTTCATATAATTAATACTAAATAATATTAAATTATTAATGTTAAATATATATTATTGGTTATTTAATATTTACAAAATAAGGAAATAAATTTAATAAAACATTTACAAAAAAAATTGTCATAAAAATTAAAATCGAACAATATTTAAATTTTAATTTTTAATATTTACTATTAATTTGAATAAATAATAAATATTTATAAAATAAATGAAAAAATTTAATGAAAACTTTTTGATAAGAATTAAAAGTGAATTTTAAATTAAGAAAATAATAAATATTTAAAAAAAGAATAAACTAAAATTTAATTTTTGAATATATAATATACATGTATTTATTTTCTTTTAAAATATTAAATAATCAAGAATAAATATTTAAAATGAAGAATCTTATAATATTTAGTACAAATTATGTCATATAGAGGCCTATTTATTATTCTCTAAACTTTATTTATTAATTTTTCATATTTAAACAGAAATTTATTGACTGTGTTGACTATATTTTCCCAGCCCTTTTATTATTTTATTGTAATTAATTATTTTCATGCAATTAAAAACTATTTTTTAATGATGTCAAATAAGTATAACTTCTAACGCGCATACATAAGTACACGCACCCATTTTTTTTTACTATCAGAAGTGTTCGACTGTTGCTTCATCACCTTTCAAATACACTGCTGTTCCATCAAGTAATAGAAGATCCTGAGACAGTCTAGATATTTATTTCTCCGAGAATTTCGTAGATGACCAAGCAGCCTATACCAATAACAAGATAACACAAAAAGCCACGTAACATAAAAAAAAAACATCGTTTTAGTCCACTCTATAACCGTTTCCATACAGTTTAGTTGAAAGGAAAGAATTGTTAGAATGATGATTCCATCCTAAATTAACTAGCATTGGATTTATAAATATGGCAATAAACTATCTGACACAGCCAGAGCCTTTACACTTATTTCGTTTAAGTAAGTTGGCCTAGCTGATCATTAAATTTAATTCAATATTATATGATGGAGAGGATTTCCTTGAGTTAACTTAACCTGTTGGCAAAATGATAAAATTTTGCGCTTGATTTGCATCGGATTCACATACCAGGGGATTTTTAAGTGATTTTCTGTGATATGGGCAGTTTGAAATATATTCTGCATTTTCTACCACAAGAAGAAACAATAAAAAAGACTAACTTTTTGGCCGACAAGACCTCTCTACCACCAGTTAACATAGGCGTATTTATAAGTTATCATAAATACTATATTATTTAGAAACATATATTTTTTTCTCAAAAAATTTGAAAAAAGGAATTTGAATAAACCCAAAATACTTTGCCTTAAAAAGAACACAAAACCTAAAAAAAAGTCTTTAAAAGCTTACTGGCTTAAGCCGTTGATACAAGGCCCTTTCATTTGACCATAAAATTCTAATTCTTTAGTTTTTTTATCCAATAATTCCGCAAAAATTACATAATATAACAAAAAAAAATTGCATACTTCAAATGTTTAGTTACATAATCAATTTTGGCGTTGGTTCGATTCCCGGCGAGAGTAAACAATTAAGTTATTAAAAATATATTTTTTAAAAATACTTAACAATATTTAAAAAAAAATAATAAAAATTTCTTACGTCACACCAGGCCATCTTCAATTATGACCTAACTACTAAAATTTTTGCTTCTGCCGTCATATTGAAAATCCGGATTCATCATCAGATTTGAAAGGGAAAAATTTAAATTAAAAAAATGTAATTAATAAAATTTGAATAAAATTTTTTTAAAAACACTGTTGCACGTTTCTTAACGTCCACCATATTATACATGTTTGACATAATCGTGGCGCGTTTTGTTTGTGACACCATCTTGGACTCTAGATCATTGCACTTTTCGTTAGGACCACTATCTTGAAAATCCGTAATTATTATACTAGAAATTTGAAAAATAAAATAAAATTTGTAAAAACATATATAATAACAATTTTATAACATTTTAATAAAACACGCACTTACGTCCTCGGTTCAAACCCGGTGAGGTCAAAATAATATGACACGTCCTTTCTCCACGGAATTCAACGGCAGACTGACATCCCAACACTAATGCCAAGGTATGTATCGTCAGATAGTATTACGTCACATCCGCCATCCATCTAGTTTTCGTCTGCTAGAGGCCTCCATCTTGTTTAAGTCTACTAGAGTTCACTACCCACATGTTAAATTAATTTTTACCTGCTAGAGTGCAGTATTCATTTATTATTACTGTAGCACTTACCATGTTGACATTTGGGTGGCATCTTGAAATAAAAAAAAAATTAAAATAAAAATTCTAGATATATTCCAAAAATCATTAAAAAATCTGAAATAAATATTCATATTGAATCGATGGATAACTGTACTTATTTGGATTGTTGATATATTCAATGCAAAAAAAAAATAATTAAAAATTCTACATTAGTGACAATTTGTAAAACAATTAACATTTTTTGAAAATAAATATTTTATTAAATAGATCCTATACTACTACAGGAACACTGGCTAATGTCAGCAATTCAAAAAACCATTTTGTTCTGCCCTAGATTGAACTGACTAAATCTTGTCGCCAATCGGTTTACTGAAGACAGAGACCAGCCAGATCCTTTGCCTACACAGTATTTTTCTACCCGACAGAATTTCTCGATACTGTGTTTAAGAGACTGCTTCACATCGTCGAAATTGTAAATGGGATTTTTCACTGTCTTGAAATGCACACTTGTTCACTTTGTCCTCGAACGTATATGGTTTGCCATAAACACTGTCCAAAGCTCCATTTGTTCGAACAGCTTCAACTGCTCCAGTTTCTCCAAGTGATTTTAAGCTCCATTTGCTCCAAGAGCTCCAATGCTATAATTGGCTCCATTATACCAACAGATCCAAGTGCTCCAAAGCTCCAAATGCTCCAACTTCTCCAACTGGTCCAAGAGCTCCAATTACACTAAGTGCTCCAACTGCTCCAACTACATTCGGCTCAAAATGATTTCATTTTTGTTCGAACTTGGCCAGAAGGTTATTCGAAAAAAGGAAGCACAATTGTAATTTAATAAAAGAAAAAGAAGCATAAACGGAAGCACATTCGACAAAAAGGAAGCACACTCAACAAAAAGGACCCACATTTTGAATGTAAATTCAACATAAAAGGAAGCACATTTTACGAAAAGGATACGTTCTCAGTAGTAATATACGCGTGTACAGTCTTGTCTACGCACATTTAATTAAAAGGGCATTCATTTTCACAAACATTCTTCTCTGTAGGATTCGATAGACAATATTAAGTGAGGAAATAATGCCTCCAATATACATTGTCTTCAGCAGTAGTTTGGCTCCAAATGTCATTGGGTTCGAACAGTCATTAGATCCAAAAGTCATTGTCTACAACAGTCATTGGCTCCAACAGTTATTAGCTCCAACGGTCATTGGCTGTTAAGGTCTTTAGCTCTATCAGTCATTAGTATCCAACCGTTATTGGAACCAGTTATATTCGAAACCAACAGTCTTTTTCTCCAAAAGTCCATGGCGCCATAAGTAATTGGCTCCAAAATTTTTTTAGACTTAGCTGCTATCTGTCTATTAGACTAGGAACCTACGAAGCTACAAGACTACAGGACTAGAAGACTACTAAGCTACAAGTCTATGAGGCTACGACACTACTTGGCTCTAACTATCTTTGACTCCATTGAGCTACGAGAATTGATATAATTAATAAAAGTAACTGGTTGTAATTCTTTTATGTTGGATGCGGGATGCTCACTAACAATCGCAAAAAAGGAAGGCTTCTCTAGACATCAAGGAGAAGGAAGTTCCTCTTGCATGTTAGGGCTTCTCAGCTGTCCCTAGGCACATTATTTGACTTATTAATAGATGTTATTTGTTTGAAATCCGCCAGATAAAAAATATGTTACTTAAAATGAAATCGTGTCACTCATTTCAGTAAAAAATTTCGTTCTGTTTTCAGTTACTCAGAACTAAATAGAAACACTTGGAGAACATTAACATATTTCTTGACGGAAATAATGACCACACTGAAAAAAAAAAAAACTATAGCATGTTTTCCTTAATATCAGATAATATACAAAAATAATAATAATTACAAAAAAATTGGCATGTACTAGAATTCTATTCTTGTTCACCAAAAGTGAAGTTCACAAGATGGCAAAAGCTGTTTTTCGTAATTTTTATTTATTTTGTGCTTCCTTTTTTGTTGAAATTCCATTCAAAATTTTATTCCTTTTGGTTGAATGTGCTTCATTTTTGTCGAATCTGCTTCCGAATGTGTTTTCTTTTCTTCAATGTGCTTTCTTTTTGTTAATTGAGCTTCCAATTGAGCTTCCTTTTTCCAAATAAGCATCTGCCCAAGTTCAAACAAACAAAAAATGCAAATGAAATCAGTTAGAGCCCAATGTATATGGAGTAGTTTGAGCACTCAGAGTAATTGGAGCTCTTTGACCAATTGGAGAAGTTGGAGCAATTAGAGCAGATGGTACTGATACAGCAATTCGAGCATTTGAAGCTTTGGAGCACTTGGGGCTGTTGGTCTGTTGGAGAAAATTGTTACATTGAAGATCTTGGAGTGATTTGAGCTTTGGAGCACTTGGAGCAATTGGATCTGTTTGAGTAATTGGAGCTTTGGAGCTCTTGGAGCATTGAAGCAATGGAGGTCTTGGAGATTTAGAGCATTGGAGGTCTTGAAGCAATGGAGAACTTGGTGCTTAAAACACTTGGAGCAGCTGGAGCAGTTGAAGCTTTTAGAGCACCGGAGCTTTGGAGCACTTGGAGCGATTGGTGCTCTTAGAACTGTTTGAGCTGTTGGAGCCTTTGTAGCACTTGGAGCTGTTAAAGCTTTTGGAGTATTGCAGTAGTTGGAGCCTACCGTATATTGGCGAAACTGTATTCCTGTGATGAGGTCGCATCACACCACATCCAATTTTTGTCCATATGTACTTCCTTTTTGTCATTTCCTGTGTGTGTATTGCATGTTCGTTAATTGGACGTAGTTATGCAAAAAGGAACCAACCCACATGAAACCTATTCTAAGTACTGTATTTTGAAGTAAAAGTTAATTATAAATAGTAATTCTCCTATTGATAATATAATGTGGGTATAATTTTAATGGTCTAGTATAAATACTGATATAATAATAGCAACGACGGTACGATCAACCTTGTACTATTTTAATTTATTTTCAAATAAATTACATATAACAAAATTGTGTGTTGGTTCCTTTTTGCATAACTACGTCCAATTGCGCTTCCTCTGTGTCGAATTTTTGACCAAATGTGCGTAATTTTTGTAAAACGTGTGTACATTATTGTTCGGTATGTGCATTGCGTGTTTGATGTGCATATTTCGTGGTCATTGCGTTGTCATTACACGTACATTGCGTTTTCAGTGCGTTCATTGAGTGTTTGGTGTGTAAAATGCGTGGTCATTGCGTGGTCATTACATCGTCATTGCATGGTCATTACATCGTCATTGCATGGTCTTTGCATGTACATTGCGTGTCCTGTGCATGTATTGTTTACCCATTTTTTGTCATATTTGCTTCAAAATTTTCTTCTTTTTAAATGTTGTTTTGTCTTGCGTATTAATGAAAATGACTCGTGTTTTACTTGCATAATATAATTCGAATGGGTGCGTGTACATAATCGAATCCCCAGACGGCGGGGCTTTCAGTTTGTTTCTGGCTACGGCAGTGTAAGGATCACGTGGTTTTTTTCTCATCTGTTACATAAGTCGCGTAATTACCTGTTATTGTAAACTCGATGACATCTTATCCGACTTTAACGACAAACCCAATGGAAGATGTACCATTGTCTGCGGGAACCCTGGCGTCAGCAGCGACGATGGTGGTGCAGGTCCCGTTGGCAACGACGACGAAAACGCTGGAGGAGAGTTCAACAGTCGTGGTACCACCAGCAGAAGAGAGCTTAGTGACTACATTGATAGATGCAGAATAATCCTCGATGAACGACGTTTCGCCTCCGATGGAGATTTCAAGGGCTAGTAATTCGTCAACAACTATCGAGCATCAATGCCGTTACTGTAGCAAGATTTTCTCAAACAACATTAATGCTCGGCGACAAGAGATCAGTATATGTACTAAAAATCATCCTTGCATAAAGTTTGGCTGTAACCAATGACACAAACAATTTGCAAGGCATGATAGGTTGGAAAGACCCTTGAAGACATGCAAAGGTCCTACTGTACGACAGAAAGTAAAGGTTTCCCTTTAACAGTAATTAATCAATTAACTTAAGAGTACACTAGGAATTGGTATAACTAAAGCAAAATCATCGGGTTCGGGTCTGAAAGGTTAGTCTTCATCAACTAGACATCCTTGCAAATACTTTGATATGACATTCGCATTTTCGCTTGATGCATGAAGACATGAGATGAGAAAATGTGTAAAGAGTTCTTCTTATATGAAGTTTCACTGCGAAGTGTGCCATGTTTGGTTTACACGTATTGACAGTTTGCGACGGTATGCGAAATACTGTAAAGGTAAAATCCGTGTGCCTACTAATGAACTACCTACACGCATTTCCACTCCTTGCTTTAGATTGGAGTCTCGTATGTGCACAAGCACAAACACAGATGTTCATCAACAGAATGTGATGAGGCTTGTACATGAATCTAGGAATCAGACTGTGCTCGGTGCATTACAGGTAAATGGTAACAGTTTCCACTTGGTGAAATCTGCATTTCGTGGAAAGTTGAAAGACTACGTCTATCTAAATACGTTTAGTGTCTCGAAAGATATTTTTTACTTTTCTTGGCGATATCAGGCAGAAAATTATCAGCTTACTGATGTTGTAGAAACATACAATTAAAATATAACTTGTGGTTGAATGTATATATGAAAAACCATATCCATTCGAGGGCAAAGTAAACAAATTTACATTCAAGACAGTGATGACTCCCATTTACAATTCCGACGATGTGAAGCGGTCTGTTAAACACAATATCGAAAAATTCTTTCGGGAAGAAAAAGACAGGCAAAGGTTCTGGCTGGCCTCTGTCTTCAGTAAACCGATTGAAGCTAAGAATTAGTCAGTTTTTAACTAATGCAGATCTGAATGTTTACAAGATTGCTAACTTTGGCAAGTCATCCTGTAGTATTATATTATCAATGTAATAAAAAGTATTTATAAAAAATGATTTTTTTTAACCTGTCACTATTGTAGTATTTTTTATTAAAATTATTTTTTGCACTTGATTGGTCAATTATTGAAATAAGGACAGGAATCCATCTATTAAATAAGTAAAAATATTGTTGATTTTTTTTGATAATTTTTGTAATTCATCTTTAATTTCTAGTTTAAGTATTACAAAATTTCAATATGGCACTTAAATGTGTAGACAGTAATTATAAATGATTACTGCAATATAGCAGGTAAAAAATTAACAAACATATAGATAGTGCACTCTAGCAGACGAAAACCAGATAGAGGCCTTCAGCAGACGAAAAATAGATGACGGACGTGACGTCATACTAGCTGACGATATACTTGGCATTAGTGGTGGGAGGTGAGTCGGCCGGTGGCTTCCGTGGACGATCTGTGAACTTTTTTGACCTCACCGGGTTCAAACCATGGACGTAAGTGCTCGTTTTTTTATTAAAATTTGATTAATTATTTTTTTATAAATTTTAATTTGGTTTTCACAATTTCTAGCTAATGATAACGGATTTTCACGATGGAAGTTGTAACGGAAAGTGCAACAATATAGAATCCAAGATGGTGTACGTAACGAAACGCGAAATTATTATGTCATACACGGTTAAGATGGCGGGCGTAACGAAATTTGCAACGTTTCTAGAATCCAAGATGGCACCCGTAACCAAATGTGCAACAGTGTTTTAAAATATTTTTATTACAATTTTAATAAGTAAGTGGTTTTATGATTTTTCTAATTTTTCCAAATTTTCTAGTATAAAAATTATGTATTTTCAAGATGGCGGCCTTCACGATAATTGTAGCAGTTAGATAAAAATAGAAGATGATGATTGACGTCATAAATATTTATTTTTATGTTTGATTTTATAAAGAATTTTTAGTTTATCACTACAAAGTATAAAACAAAGTCACTTCCCGCTGTCTGTCTATCCCTATGTATGCTTAGATCTTTAAAACTACGCAACGGAATTTGAAGCGGTTTTTCTTAATTGATAGAGTGATTCAAGAGGAAGGTTTATATTTATAATACATGCATATTATAGTAGAGAAGCACTGATAAGTTTAGAGGTTTCTAATGTGATATCGTAAATAAACCGATTTTTTTGCGCTTACATTGCAAACGCTGGCTGAACCCTACGAGATAGATCAAAATAATCTTTTACAGTATTATACACCATAAAAAGTTCTACAAAAAAAAAGTCCGTGATAGTACATGTCTATCTCTAAGGGATAACCCACAATAACCAATTTGTATCCTGTACATTTTACGAGAAATAATGGCTTATTTACGAAGCGATTTTAAGCAATACAGCATTAATCCTTAGCCAATTAAGTACCTAAAATACATGGTGCATTTAATACAGATTTATATGGAGCTTTACAGAATGTAATTTAAATGAATATTTTGGAAGATATTACAGATTTAAAATGCAGGGACACAGCGGTTGCGGCGGTACCGACCGGGGGGCCGGTATAAAAATATTCTGTAGTATAATTAGAATCAGCATTGCACCATTGCAAAGCCGGCGTGGGTAGCTAGTTATTAGTAAATTAAATGTTTACTCTCGCTGAGAATCTAACCAAGGTCCGAAATCGATTAATAACTAAAAAATTGAAGTAATCAAATTATTAATTTGTTTTTGGAATTTTTTGGTCACAAATTAAAGAGTTTGAATTGTATGGTCAAGGTCAAGATCAAGGTCCTTGTATCATTGTATCAACGGCTTATTGTGGTTTGCTTTTAGAAGTCTAAAGCTTTTTTTAGGATTTTTTTTTCTTTCTTAGGCAAAAGTCTTTTAAGGTTTTTCAAATTCCTAATTTTTGAATTTTTGAGAAGAAAAAAAAACAGGAAATTTTCCTCAGAACGAAAATTTTTTCCCTCGAAATAGGGATATTTCTAGGAATTTTTTAGTTATTTTGAGTCATTTTTGAGGGATTTTTAAGGTCGAGGTCATCCAATATGGCCGCCGTAACATCACAATCCAAGATGGTGCACCCCGGCACCGGCATCACATGCCACAGAGAGGGCAGAAAATACTTTTACGCACTACTCAGCCTAGTTCGGCTTTGAGAAAAATCTTCGCAGGTGATTACTTATACATTTTAATCATCGATTGTACACCAAGCATTTTTGATGTATAAACAACTAAGCTCTCCGCATTCGGCAGTAAGTAGAGGTAATTTCGTGAATGGAAATGGTTTGGAACGGAAATGAGTTCCTAAACCAGGTGTTGTCATCTGTGAGAATCTCAGAAATCTCGAAAAAATGGTGCGGTGCACCTGCATGATTAATCAGCATTTATTTAACTCTACGAAAATCGAGAAACTTACTAAGCGCATTTGTGTACCAAACTAAACTTTATATTATTACAACTAAGCTTTTTTCTACCTTTATGACACAATTTATGTTAAGAAAGTAATAATGAAAACTTGAAAAAGCAAATAAATATTTTGGCAAACTTTAGTTTATATTCAAAAACACAAGAATTTATTAGCCTATATTTATATTTAAGACTATCTTAAAAAAAAGAATTTCGTTGTTAATTTTTTTAATTTAAATGTTAAACAGTTTAATAGCTCAATGAAGTTAAGGTTTGTTTGTAAAAAGGATCGAGAGACTGGTTTCTGTCTTTTAAGCAAAAACAAATCTACATGCATATACCTAGTGTTATTATACCCTATTTATTTTAAAATATTTCGAGTTTATTTTATTAATGTATCTTTTAGACTGAAACTTTGAAATAAATAAATAAGCTATCTTATTTATTTAATTCATGGTTTCAGTCTAAAAGATACATTAAGAAAATAAACTCGAAACAATTTAAAACAAATATTATAACATTACGTATATGCATGTATAATTGTTATTGCTTAAAAGACAGAAATACATATCTGTAATGCCAAGTTTGTTCCAACACAATACATTTTTCTGGCTAGTAACTTATATGTAGGTATTTTTAATTTTGTGATCATATCTCGTTATGACTATTCAAGTTCACATAAGATATTCCAGAATTGTTTTGCTGCCATAAAGTTTACTTTGGCACAAAAATACGCTTAGGCCTAGTACATCCTCCAATTTTCGCTAAAATTAATACATACGAGAGCATGATACCATACATGTGTCCGCTATCTGGACGAATTCGGCTCGTGGCTATAGCGGTTTATTTCTACATGCGCATTTGACATTCAACCTGTAAAATTTCCGTTGTTTAAAGCGCGCTTATTTTATTGCATTTCGAGTGTATATGTAAATCTCATTTTCAACGCGGCTCAAAAAGTTTAACCTCAAAATCTCAAACGATGATAATTCCGGTGTAGGGGGAAATTTCAAAGTATCGTTTTTGAGGCTTTTACACCTGACGCGTTTAGTACTCATGTTATTTGATAGCTCTAAGATCTCAATCGTATCAACTTGTTGAACAGAATTAGAGTTTAGTTTTTAAAAGGGGATTCATTTTACTACTTTTTTTTCTATAATGAATAGATTTCGTATATTTATCACTCTTAGTTTTTTTTAAGTATTCTACGTGTAATTTCGTGTCCGAGTTTAGTATTATAATTTTATTTGTAACATGAGAACACATAATTTGCTTTTTATCGACGTGAGATGTTTACTCATCACTGGCGAGTACTAGATGTCTCACTCACATTGTTTTTATAGTTAAAATACATTCACAAGTTTGTGAAGTTGCGTAAAAAAAGGTATTTCAGAAATAATTTTTAAACTTTAACGATTTACATGGTTCTATAATAAATAAGCAGATATTGTTTTGTCAACAATATTGAAAACGTTTCAGTAAGCTTTCTGCCATGTACTTATAAAACGTTCTCTATTATTTTATTTTTCTGAAAGACAATATAGGAAAATCGAATATTTATAATATTAAAATGTAGCAATCAAGAAGTAAAAGACTATTTTATATGTTCAATACATTGTAAAAATTTTAAATTTAGTTTACGAATAAGTTTTTTAATTATTAATAATTATTAGTGATAAACGAATTTAAAAATGCTTAGTTTAATTTAAACTCAAACTAACATGATTAATGTACGAATATTAATAAAAACCATTAAGGTTCGCTAAGTTCACGGAAAAATCTACTTCTTTTTTTCCCAGGGTATGTTCATCTTGTTTACAACGAGCACTAGAATCGTAAGTAAGAGTAAAGGGTAGTTTATAAAAAGATTTGCTTATCTAACTTTATAAAGAACTAGTCGCTTACTTAAGTAAAATTCATCTTTTAAAAGTTCGCAAATTTACTGTGATTTATCATGTAGATTGCCATACAAAACCTTATTAAATTGCAGCTGGACGAAACGATGGAGAACTGTTTAAGTTTGTGGCGTATATCTGACATTTTCCTCAGCTGAAGCAATATGATTTTCCTCAGCTGAAGCAATATGATGAACTCCACGACAGCATCACACGTGGCCCACTTCAGCTGGGTGGACCACACCATGTTCGCCCTGATGCTGGTGGTGTCCACAGTGGTGGGGGTGTTGATAGGCGTGTGCGGCAAGCAGGACACCAAGGTAGACTACCTGCTGGGAGGGAAGAAGATGAGCGTCATACCCATAGCTGTGTCGCTGATATTCAGGTGAGACGTGAATCGGCTAGAATTGTTTACTTACGTGCATCTCTATTTGTTCGTAAGGAACCACTTCTCTTGCCGGAGCACGAGCGAGTTCTTTCTAAAGAACAAAACTAATTTTTATTTGAGATAATTAATAAATTTTAAATATTAGTTTGATAATTGTAATATTTTCTCTAATTAAAAAAAAAATTAATATACTACAGAAGTGGTTCCCAACAAAATGTCCCGCGCTACCCTGGGATTCCGTGGCAGAGACACAGGGGTTCCGTGAGTCAGGACGAATGTCGTATAAAGCAGGCACAATTATTGTAAAATAAATTTCTTTGAAGTATTTGGGGTTTCGCCAAAAGAAAAGTCAATCATAGGGATCCCTGGCCGAAAAAAAAAATTGGGATCCGCTGTACTAGGGAATAAAATTATTTGTTTGATTTAAAATAGCTATACATTATAGATAAACATTTATGACAATCGCATACTGCTACGATTTCTTAAACTTATTTTAAACATTTGGTTTTATTGCAGGAAAAAATCTTTATTTATAGTTGTATATATTTTTTTTTCATATACTATAAATAATCATTTCATCTACTATTTATTCACGTAACATTTACATTTTTTGACATTCCTCAAATAAATTTATTATTGCTTCTAGTTTTGTGATATTTGGAGACTTAAAAACGAAATTCGTGAATTCGAAGTAGCACTTGACAAACTGCGACGGTTTATTAATTCCTAGAACAATTTTTCTTGTTACTTAGATTTCAGCACAGTTCTTGTCTCCCGGTGCTCTAGTATAATCATGACCAATATTTCTTACTTTTGAAGGTAATTTAATTTATCAATAAATTTATTTAATGTCATTGTATACATATTTTAGCTATGACGTCTTAAAAGCAGAATACATTTCGTTTGTTAAAATATGAATTAAAAATTAGTGGTTGAATATTTAATTTGTTACTGGTTATTTATTTTATAAAATAAAATGTTCAATTTGCTATTTACAAACAAATTTTCAAAAACCCCTCCAAAATTGTATATGCTTTTCAATAAATCTTATAATTACGGTACTACGCATTTTTAAGGATAACTTTACAAAACATTATTCTTCTTTAACATTAGAAATTTGTACAGCAGAGTTGATTTTCAACTTGGTTTGAAATAACTTAATAATTTACGCGGAATCGCACTGGTTAGAGCTCGAGGTATTAAAACCATTAAATGTACCGAAGCATTTGTTGGCTAAGACCAACACCAGCGCAATATTATGACTAAGTTATTTTTGCATAGTCAATAATGACATTACTTAACCCATATTCTTACGTGACTCAACATTATTATTTCACAGTTTATTAAATTTTAAGAAAAGTAAACGTGAAATATTAGCGTTCATTAAACACTTGTGTCCCGGTTTGACAGAAAAAAAACCTCTTTACATATTATAAATACAAATAACAATAATAAACATATAATTTGCAGTCGCGGTTACAAACAAACCTTACATCAAGCCATATCCTACTTATTTGTCTATACTCAAGAAGTCTAGTAAAGTACATTTCCAGCTCGTCGAACCTAATTTAAACTCCGAAGTCCGTTGTAACTGGTAACGAACGCTACTACGTTACGCTGGGGTCAAACACCAAACATTTATTTCACGTACATTACTGGTGGAAACTCGCCGCCTACATAGAACACCATTTTGAGCACAGCAAAAACCATATTTAAAGTTCCATTTCCTTCTGCACGGGGGCCAGATGGGCGTTACAATTACTTGTATGAAAGCTGACTACCACTCTAATGATAATGTCCACAACGGTTATTATCCGGTCATAAGCACCTTCAGTATTAGTACTTAACCCTTTCAAACTGTTTTTAAATTTCAAGAATACAGTTAATTTTGAATAAGGCATCAATTATGCACACCTAAGAAACACCGATTCAAGTTTTTTTGTTAGATTATTAGACAAATGTATTTTTGGAACCTAGTATGGGACATGTGTGTCCAATCAGTACTTTCGAGTGGAGCACAAATGTCCCATTAGGTTATGAAGTAAATATGTCACATATGTTTGATTTTAGTAATCAATATTTATTTAGATGCTATACTAAAGATAAACATATATTGTTTATTTAGTAAAAATTTTAATATTTATATAAATTATTTATAAATCATTTTACAATTTTTCACTGAGTTAAAGGTATGAATAAAACAAAAACAATGCAGTATAGAAATTTACAGTTAGAAAATTGTTTACGTGTTCACATTACCTCTTCTATAAAACAAAAACAATGCAGTATAGAAATTTACAGTTAGAAAATTGTTTACTTGTTCTCGTTACCTCTTATATATTTGAAGACAGAAACACCAATACCTATTAATAAAAATCTATCTGACTGTATCGAATTCAATTTATATATTAATAAGAATGATTATACATTTTATAGGCTAAAAAATTTATGACAATTTGTGCGAATATATGGAGCAAGCAAAACGTTTTTTAGTGTAGGCCCTAATTGCAATTTGTTTCTTCTTTCTATTGTGAGTATAGTAACAGCCTCCCCCTAATTTTCATAACATTAACAGTTATGATTTTATGTAAGGTGTGATAGGAAGTAAAATAATTTTTGCAGAGAGGCAATTTACACATCTCGCAAAGTTCTTGTTTCCATTTTCTTTCTTGAGCAGTAGTATTAACTCCTTCTTGTACTTCCTCCAACTGAAATGTGATCATCTAAATTACACATGCTTTTGAATATTTTTGGTAGACGACCGCTTGATATTTTGCGTCTTATTTGGGTCATTTACTTCGAAAAAATTATACATTCTACCAAACTGAGAAGAAAATGAGAAATGGAATATCATTTCTCTTTATGTCTTTGAAAACAATCCACAAATTTACAGCCAAAATCATTAGCAGCTTATAAAATAGTTTCTACCTTCATTTTGCAGATTTTCTGTCATAATCATACAGTGCTGGTATCTGATCAGAAAAATTTAAACATCCCATATATTTTTATGATAAACTCAGTGTTTAAAAATCTCAAAAAACCGCGTTATTGTTGAATGAACAAAAAATAAAAAATAAAATTTAAGTTGTTTTCTCCAATATCCATATCATGCACCACAACTCTATAGCTAAAACGTGGGATGTTTGATATCATTTGTCTGAAGTTTTATATCAATAATAACAATGTAATTTGTAATATATTCTCAAGCACTAATTTAGGACATAGTCATTTCGAAATTTTAAGGTATATGCATTTCGAACATTTTAGGATATAGTCATTACGAAAATGAATATATGAACTTAATAACAATAATGAACTTAAAATTAGTAATGGGGTGCTCCAGGCGCGCAAATCTGAGGATTCGCAATTGGAGCCCCCGGAATTTTACACAGTGTTGGGGGGGAGGGGGGCAAAAATTTGGCACGTGGGGTTAACTGACATGTCATATCCAAGCGCGGTGCCCGTTTGCAGTACAATGCCCATATTTGGGCCTACATGCATGCAATAAAAATAAAACGTTAAAATATACAGAAAGTTTACCATAACACATAGTTTTGATATCAAACACGTTTCACAGTCACGCTTTTGCAAGTTAGAGGCTTCTTAATTCCAGGGGTCCATGGCCACCTCCCCCCCCCCCCCCCCCCGAAGGTTCAACGCTCCCGGGTTACTTGATAACATTTGTTTTAAATTTTCTATCATAAATTTAAGGATATAGTCATTAAGAAATTGAATGAAGATAGCACCCCACGCTTCTAGTTATAGAGAGTTGTGTTGTATTATTTGGCTGTTGACAAAAAAAAATTTAATTGATTTTTTTTTTTAGTTTTTAGTTCTTTCAGCGATGAAAGCGGGATTTTTAGTGTTTTCAAATAGATGGTTTATTTTATTATGTTTAGTGTTACAATAAGAAAAACAATTGAATATAAGTAATTGAAACAAATTAAAAATACTAAACGTGAGTGATTAAAGTATTTATTTGTTAAAATAAACTTAAAATTAGTCATTAATGTCCACGTAATCTTGTCATTTCAGCAAATGCGTAAACATTAAAGGGAACTTTTCTTGTTACCTTAGAGCAATCAAGTTCTCCTACTTGAAGACCATCTAGTGATTTTACGCGATTAAGAGCTACAAAAGCCTGTCCAGCAGGAAACCGACGCGATCCAAAAAAAAATAACTGCATAATCTGCAGTGCAGCCTTGCATTTTATGCACGGTAGATGCCCAATTCAGTATTAATGGCAACATTCGCCTTTCAGCAGTACCATTGCTGTATTTCGCTGAAAATTCAATGGCAATTTATTTAATTATATGTACACCATTTTTGCCGAAATTTGATGGAAAACTGATGTAATGTCCGTATCTTACAGTTTATCACGCCGAAAATGTGGCCAAATAATTTCACATATAGTACCCACCATAACCTGACCTCGGAGACACTATAAACCGAAACGAATATATTTAAGGGCCTTTCCAAGGGGGAGAAATACCAAGCCCAGGCACTCTTTTCACCATAACACGACCTCGGAAAAACTTTAAATCGAAAAGAATATCGTTATATAATTTTTAAAATTTAGGAGCATTATGCCCCATCCCCTTAACCGAGCCGAGTTTCCACCATAACCATACCCTTTTGGATCGTTCTCACTCCAAATCAAAAAAGTAATGAGTTTAAATTTTTTTAATTTTATGTCATTAAAACCCTCCCCCCACCTTTTTAAAGGGAAATAGTTGACCCCGGGGTAAATTCCCACCATGCCACGACCTCATGGAAACAAAAAGCCTGGTTATTACCTCATTGCTCGAAATTAGTGTTTTTTTTAATCCTCTGAAACACCCCCCCCCAACTCATCAATAAAAAAACAAAGGTTTTAAGTTATTAAAATTTGTATTTTTAGTGGTTCTTTCTATGTATGCAAAATTTCAACACATTTGGAGGTAAAAAAGTGAGTAAAAATTAAATGCAAATATTTTATTACATAGTTTTTTCAAACATGCATACTGATGAAGCTAACAAAAACGTGGTAAAAACATTGCGTCAGGGCATTCAACACTAATTCAGCTTCATTCTTTTATTTGTTTCACAGTTTTCCTTTTTTTGGTTTTGTTGTGACAGTTACTAAAAAATTATACTTTTTTAGTATCATGCCACTTGATTGCCAAAGAACATGATTTTTGTAAAGCTGATTAATTCATCTTTTCAAGTGTTTCGGGAAATTTTGACACTTTTTTGTCTCTATTACAGTGCCAACTTCTGCGCAGTGAAAAGTGTCCATTAGGTGCACTAAGTTCAAAACCTTATCTAACCTTAAAACTATATCTGTAGTAGAAATGTTTCTGCCAACCTGCTTTCAACTGTCTCTTATAGTATACCATTGGTATGATGGTTCTCTTTGCCACAATAAACTTTGAAATCATACAAGTAACAGGTCAAAGAGTCACATCTAAGTGGAAACTTTATTCTTCTCAGAAGAATGTATGGATTCCTCTGAGGACTGGAGCTGGGCATAGTCTTATTTGATTCTCACGTCACGGCGGCCATATTATGTTATCTCAAATTTGGACGATATTCTGCCAAAATAATACCAAATTTTTCCAAAAATTGCCAAATATTCGACTAAATCCTCCAAATTTTCAATTTTTAAAAACAAAAAATTTGCCAAAAATCGGGAAAAAATTTCCCTAATTCTAAAGAAAAATTCCTGTTTTGAGTTGAAATTTCCCGATTTTGTCTTCAAAAATGTCAGACACTTGAAAATTCCCCGAAGGTCTTAAACTCCTCATGGGCAAGCCGCCATTAGCCACTTAGGACATGACCTTGACAAATAGGATGCTAAAGCGGCCATTTTTAATTGTTATGTCACCGTTGCAATATTATTTATGGCTGACATCTTGATAATCCGTAAATATTAAGATATGAATACAGGGAAAATGATAAAATTCATAAAATTTGAATTAATAAATTTTTTAATTATAAACATTCCGCCACTTTGAAACTATGAAGTCTTGGCCGACATCTCGAAAATCCATAATTATTTATCTAGTTTTTCGGGAAAAAATGTAAATTTATTAAAAAAATGTTTTATTAAAATTCATAATATTTTTTTCTTAATTCACTTACGTCAGGAAGCTCTGCGTCCTAGGTTCGAACTTGGTGAGGATAAAAAAATGGCAACGGATGCTTCCTCCACGGAAGCCACGGGTAGACTGACCCACCACTAATGCCAAGGTATATAATATCGTCAGATAGTATGACGTCACGTTCACCGTCTTGTTTTCAACTGCTGGAGGCCACCATCGAGGATCCAACATATCGTTTTTGTCTGCTTGGGGACACTGCCGCCATATTAGTTAAATATTTGCCCGATAGAGTGAAGTAATTATTGTTTTCAATGGTGCCCGCTATCTTGTGGAATATAGGCCGCCATTTGGTAAAGCAGTATTTATTAAGTTATAATTTCGCAAATAATTCCAAAATTAATCAAAAATCGGCAATTGTTTATTGATTTGATTGATTACAGGGCTAGGGTTCGAACCTTGCTTGATTAAAAATACGTAATTTTACATAAAATATATTTATTCAATACAATATGGCAAAAATTTCTAAAAGAGGCTTCGATTCCTCATCTAGTAGCCTCCAGTAAGACGATGATGTATTATTGGCCGCCATATTGTAATAATTAACCTATAAATTCAGGAAAAATTACAAAAATCATCTACGTTCTCACCCTATACCTTGAGGACAAAATCCAAGCCCACATAATTGTTAAGTGGAATCCTTGAGATATATTTAAATTCTATCCCCTTAAGTTCATGATCGGTTCGATTGTTACGTATATGTTTTCCGTTTTATCTAACAACTTTATAACTATTGTGATCCAGTGAGTTCAAGTTCGCGAGTTCGTGAAAACCATCTACTTATAATTTTCCATGTTCTTCTAAGGATGGTGGTTGAACTTCCTTAACTTCATTGGAGCACTGGAATAAGTTGCCATTCCGTCCACGCTGTGTTTGCATGCACCATGATAGTCCACATATAAAGGAAAATTATTTCGATGAGATTTAAGTTTAAAAATGCAAATATATTAAATGTAGAAAATGAATGAAATTTAAATTTATATGTAAGGGGTTCTGTTTTTCCTATCTTATGAAATTCTAATTATTTTATACTGATATTATCCAGTATTAGTACAGTGTTATAAATATATCTTGAAACTTCAAACGTTTGACCAGTAAAACAAAAAGAATCTCAAACTCTGTGTGGTTGTTGCTTAAATCCAGATAATGTAGAGGAAATTTTTCCACGGGTAGTTTCAAACGGAATCTAAAAAATATTAAAGTAGGATTGTGAACGCCATCTCATTATCTGATTTCTTGAATATATTTTTTTTTCAGTTTGCAGCCAAGCTTTTCTAATAAGCAATAATTAAATAAATAATATAATAAAGAGATTCGTTTCAAATTTGCTGGTAGTTTGTAGTTTTATTTTTTTGCTTTTGCGATTAGGGCTGTTTTAATGGTTTAGTGAGTACGGTTCAGCATTTACAGATTGTAGATCAGCAACAGCATTACAGACTTAAATTTGCAGAGATGTCGTTACGCAACATGTTTAACCTATGTTGGGGGGGGGGGGGGAGATTAATTGACGCAGATAAGTGGCAATTTACCAACTTTACCAAGAACGCTTTCACATCAGAATTGTACCGAACATAATGACCAACATACGTCTTAAGAACCCCATACCAGCCAAGTCGGCGAGCATGCTCGACGAGCATATCCACTAGTGTATGTGGCCCTTTTATACTATGGAGGTAATGCAACCCTATGGAATATGGCTACACGTAAACCTCGCGCAGGTCGCCTGTTTGTCAAGGAGCATTAGAACGTGACGGCGTTGTGATCACGCGTCCTCTCAGGCTCTGGACTATGCATAAGGCGTGGGAATACTATTTGCGCCCTCAACTTTAATAGATTTCGATCACAGTTCTTTGAAAAACTTCTTGTTTTGGCAATCCGTAACCACCCATTAAATTTATTCCTTGTTTAGTGAACTTTCTGAATAGATATAGAATGTAAAAATAAAAATAAGTTATTAATATTTGAATGCATAGCCAAAAGCAAAATATCTGTCACCAAGTAGCAACACCGCTAAAATAAACTGGCTTTTTGATTTGGAATAACAATTTTGGGATATTTTTGTAATTATATATAAATTATTATTAATAAAAAAAAAGTAGTTTGTGAAAGTAATGGTACGTATTTCCGATGAGAGTTTCAGTCTTTCGTGGCCAATTATTATTTTGTCTAACACGCCTTTTTTCGTTTGTTTGTACATCAGGATTTCCTATGCATCAGCCTGCAGCTATATGCAGCTGTGTAAGTCTCTGCTGTATCCACTAAGGAGTATGTCTCTTCCCCATACCGCTACAAACCAAAATAATTACAAATATTTTATGCAAATAAATTTTCCTTTAAAAATTTCTAAATGAGTTTGATCTCAAACTGTAAGATTCTATAACAAAGGTCAAGAAATGTTATGCATGCGTTGTTTCACACTACGAAAACATATTATGTGTTTCTTCAATTAAAGTTATTATTTTATGTGGTTGTCTGTATGTATATGTGGTTCTTTGAATAAACCGGACACAACAAATATAAAGTGGGCCAATAATAATGTTTTTTTGGTCATTCGATAATTTTGGAGTCGGTATTATTTCTTCACTCCTGAAGAAATGTGTACTATTATATATTGTTTTGAAGTAACAGAAATAAGATAAAGTTTATGAATCGTCACATTAAT
The DNA here is from genome assembly GCF_032445375.1 of Bacillus rossius redtenbacheri. Classification (NCBI taxonomy): domain Eukaryota; kingdom Metazoa; phylum Arthropoda; class Insecta; order Phasmatodea; family Bacillidae; genus Bacillus; species Bacillus rossius. The sequence goes on from NC_086335.1 coordinate 14,527,661, forward strand.
TTTCGATTGGTATAGTTGAATCTGTGGTTTTTCCGCAAATATATGTTGCAATCCAAGGGAAAGTCGAAGTACCCAATTCCTGGTAAGTCTCTTAGGTTTGCTTTCCCTTGTCCCAAGCTGACATCCAATATTCAGACAACCCAAAATTATGTTTCAATTTTTTGTTGTTTAAATATGTGGCATAAAACCCTGTACTTTCTATAAATAAATTTTTATACATATATTTTTTATTAAAATATCAAATTTTCATACGTACAAAACAAAGTTATAAATTTTAAATGTTCAGATTATAAGTTATTTATTTTTTCAACCCATTGTGTAATCCATAATTTTTCAATTACTGTTTTTGTAACTAACACTGGAAGCTGCGAGAAATCTGTACATTTTAATTTTTACGTTTCAAGCCACATTTCAGGCATTACAATCGTCGCTGTACCTGCAGAGTTCTACACTTACGGAGCTGCTCACTTCAACCAGTATTTAGCAAGTATAGTAACCTGTGTCATCAACTACTACATTTTTTTGCCGATATTTTTTGAACTTCAGCTTACTTCAACCTACGAGGTGAGTAGCTAATGACAATGTTTTGATTTCATTATACATTTTTTTCTTTTTCTGAATTTTTCTCTTTTATTTTACAGTATTTAGAACAGCGATTTGATAAGCGAGTGCGCGCTATGGCCTCATTCATTTTTGCACTAAATGTGATTCTTTACCTGCCTATCGTGATATACGTACCTGCTCTGGCTTTTAATCAAGGTATTGTAAAATAAATATTATTGCTTACAAAAATAAAGCTAACATACATCTATGAAAATGTATTAGTTTCTATATAACTTGAAGATTGACAAAAATAATAACATTGCAATTATACTAAATAATAAACATTGTTTCATTTTAAATTCATGGTTTATAAGTTTCATACAATGTTTAAAATAGCTTAATATATACTAATATTATAAAGGTGAAGAGTTTGTTTGTTTGTTTGAACGCGCTTATCTCAGGAACCACTGGTCTGATTAGAAAATTTTTTCAGTGTTGGATAGTACATTTATCGAGGAAGGCTATAAGCTACATTATATTATCAATAACATTAGGGATCCTTAATAAAAGTCCAATTTAGAATCAAATGCGTTGGAGGGGGTTAGATACAACATGCAGTGCACGTACGAAGTGTGTGTTGGCAATGTCGCAGGCGCTAGAAGTTAATTTCCTATTGCCTATTAACATTGTTGCCACGCACTAGATGCCTTATCATTCTTAATTTTCCCATAAAAGTAAAAAACACCCGTGTGATATTAACAACGAAGCAATCAGTACCCTCATAAGAGTTCAATTAGTATTTAAATACTTTTTATCACTTTAAATCGCAAACCTTAAATATTGTTTTTTTCTCCTCTCTCTGTGTTTAATTAGTTTTTTTATTGCCCTTTGTTTCAAGTATATATATTTTACAGACTTAAAACTTCACAGTAATGTTCCTTATGTTACGCAGGATGACATTTTCCAAAAATTAGATCCCATAGGTGGTTAAAACCAGGCAACAGTGGGTACTTAGTCTGCATGAGAACAGGATTTTGCATTGTTCATGCCTTCTGCGTCTCCATGGCAACGGGCATCGCGCGGCAGTGGCGTACCCACAAGGAGGTGTATGTATAATGAGCGGCGCAAGAGTGATCTGCCTGTAGACTGCCGTAGCGAAGTACGGGTACATCAGTTGTACTTTGGGTGCACGAGTCGGGAAACCATCGGTGCTATTCATTTTCTCTCCGGTACATTATACAGCATTGTAATAAATTTTCACTGAATATTTTTTATTTACCATTACTGTAAATGGGAGATGTGGCTTAATTTTTTTCCATTAGTATAGCCATGCGAAGCCGGGTCGGGAAGCTAGTAATATATATAAATATATGACAGGATTATTAAAGAAATATTTTCTATATAAAAGTCTTGAACATTATAAAAAGTTACAGAATATATTTTAAAATAACTTGATTCCCATTTTTAAATGATCTTAAATAAAAAAACAAATAGAGTACACCTGGTTCAGATAAAATTTAAAATTTCTTATAAATATAACTATTAACAACTAGCCACATTTAAGTTAACGTAATTAAATCTATGAGAGTAAAAATGCTTATTAAACATGTTGAATTCTTTCATGAGGGCCGATTAGAGAACATTTTGCATTGAGTCTCATGTCCGTAAACGTATAGTTCTTTTGCTTTAAGCCGAACATCACCACGATGAACACATCCCACGTGGGCTGCTTCAATGGGGAGAATGTTTACGAAGTTTCCCTGAAATAATGCGTCTGAAAATAGTCCTGCGCGCAGTTCACTGCTTGCGTCCAGTTATCAGTCTCGTAGAGAGCCTTGCTGTTAAACATGGTCGACTGCGCGTTTGATGAGTATGCCGTTATGACGCTACTTCACAACTATATATTGCACCGTGGTTACTCCGCCTACTCGGTTTGGAAGCAGACTTACTACTGAAATTGAAGTTAGCCCGACAACCACGCATGCAATTGTACACTGTCGGCCGTGTGCTTCACAAGCAGCTGCTACACACATACCACTCCCAGGAGGTACATGCCACTGTCTAGCACATATGACCCCACCACTTAGTTCTTTTACCCAGTTCCTGCACCTTTGTGTGTAGTAATGCCACTTTATATTGCACATTATCTTCATACGTGAAGCCAAACTCGCCAGGGAAGGTGTTCTTAACAAGTGCAACAGCCGTGTGTGCGCGGGGTCCCTAAACAACATTTGATTGGTCAATCCCTTCTGCCACTTCGCCTGGCGGGGGCCACCAACGTGACAATCCTGCAGGACGTATTGCTCAAACTCTCTGAAGATGCGACATTCAACGTCCTGATCGCCATGTAGTCTCAACAAGATGATGTACCACCGCATTCTCCACATGGTTTCCGCTGTCACCTTGACTAACAATTAAAGATGTGGTGAGGCGGTCATGGCGAACAATGATTGACGGCACTGGATACGTAAATGTTGATACAACGTGAGGAGACTGGTTCACAGGAACCCGGCTGAGTCCTAGTAGGATCTGCCTGAGCCCCTTGTGGACTACTACGCTTTGTGAGCTAGTGTACCGGGACATGTTACGCATTTAAAATGTTTCTGCTAAACTAAGGGTCACCAAGCTTATACTAGATGGTCGTAGAAATACTGGAACAATATACGTACACCACGCCTTTCATTGACGCAATATACCGTAGACATGTCCACGTGTGGCACATTTCTGACTGGTAGCGGAGTAATTGTATGTTCCCGTACATGTGTTGTTTTGCAAGATGCTTTCTAATTTGTTCTTTCTAAAAGCATAGAAATATCAAAAATAAATGTACAGACTGTGTACATCTTTTATGCACGTTTGGTTGTTAAAAATTTCAAACTTTGATAATTTTAGCGTTAATTTATTACAAACTTTGGTTACTATGTATAAATATATTATAATTTATTTAATTATCTCTATTGCTTTTGTTTCTACAAAACTGTAGCAAGGATGTGGATAATATTTTTTAAACAGTGTATCTTTTCCGTAATCAAAACACAGGCAATATTTTTTTTGGTTACAGTAAGTGGCATTGGAGTTCATTTCATCACATCCGTTGTCTGTGGAGTCTGCATGATATATACAATGCTTGTAAGTAACTTTATCTATATATTACTTTTTCTAGAAAAGAATTTTTGAATACTTTATTATTTTAAAACTAATAATAATTGATCTGTTAAATTTCTCAGGATGTCTAAGAAAATAAAAGTAGGTACATACAGAAAGATAAAATAAATATAAGGTTTCTTTGCTACATAACCAATTCAGAATGGGTTGTCACAAATGGCTAAACTTCATAAACCGGTTTATTCTTTATATTTATTAGCTAATACCCTTTTTTCGCTGATGCCAATTTTTTAATATTATTAATATTTTACTGTTGTATCATACGTATAAATAGCACGAAACGTTTAAAAAATATAAATAGTAAAATAAAAATCAAATTAGATTATGCCATATTCTATTATTCTATGTTGCCACTTTCCTTTAATATTGTTATATGCACAGAATTATTGAAAACACACTTTTCTATGAGTAACTATTTATAATTATATGCTTATATTAATTTAGGACTAAAAAAATTTCATCTTTCTTAGAATATAAAACATATATCAAAATTATAATATTGCTTGTTATAAAAGAGAAAGCAATGTTTGGTGTTAATGAAAAAAAAATTCACTATTGTTTTTTTTTCAAAGGAAATACCCATATGAAAATTGAAAACAAGATATGAATTTGAATATAGTCATAAACCAAATGATACTTGTTCATATTTAGAGAGAAATTAATTATAATAAACTAACATACCATTTTTTATGCCACATGAAACATTTTATAATTATTTGAATTACATATATTGTTCTTTAAAAAAATACTGACCCCAATTACAACTTTAGAGCTAGAATTTTAGAAAACTTATTTTTTTATTTAGTTTGTTTATATAATTATATTTAAATTTCATTATAACAAAAATCTATATCACACCTTATATCACAACTCCCTTCTCACTGGTGCAGAAATGGGAACGGGTTGCATATTGTTAATTGATTTTGTATATTAATTAATCATACCGAAAATTTTACCGACCGTTTGATCAATTTCACTGAAATTATTTTTTAATAAATAAAACTGACCGAATTTTCTCCACAGTTAAATATCCAACAAAGCCAGAATTGTGTTTTAAATATCATTCAGAAAGAAATTCTTGCACAGATTCTTATCGTTATCGCCTGCTTCTTTTCTTTAAGTGTATGATTTATTAATATATATATCTAAATGAATACCTTTTATCACATCGGTACCGTGAAAACTTATTTAAACACGCATTGAAACTCATCATGAAAGTGAGGTTAGCTTATTTTAATACTTCAATTTTGATTTCATTCTTGATACCATTTATTGCGTCAAAATATTTACTTACACTGTTTCTGTACCTTTGAGGTCAATTTAAAAAAATGAGTGGTAAAAACATGATACGTTATATTATATGTTCATTATTCTTCCTCAGTTTATTGTATCCTAATTGAATTGCTCCGGAGCTATGATTGTTTTAAATAAAACCACCTTACACTTTTCAATTCGTATAGTGATATTTAAAAAAATTGTAAAAACGCACTAAGCAATTGTGTAAATTATTCACGCCCATATTCATACATCCTACTTAATTATTTGCTTCATAGATTAGATTTTTTGTTATGTAACCCAACTTACACATTTTTCACCTATTTTGTGATTAGCTTTCATAAAATATTAAAAACACCCTACGTAAATATCATAATGTTAATTATGCATGTTTTGGATGTACTATTTATTACTAAAAACAAAACTTATTTATGAAAATGCAGGTTAATTTATTATTAATGTTATTCGTTTCCAGTTTCTTTGGAGTAATTGATTTTGTGAGATTAAAGAAAAAACTTACCCCTTTTTACATTTGATACTTCAAATTTATTATTTGAACACAATATATAGCTCTATATGCATGCTATTAAGTTTTAATTTTAGTATATTTTGAAGTTTTTTTATAAATATCAACAACAAATTTCATACCCCTAAGGGGTGGAATTTTGCAAAATTCTAAGAAGGGTTACAAGCTTGATTAATTATATCACTAGATCTCAATATTTATTATACTATTAGCTTCAGATTTTCCATTAAAATATTTTAAAACCAAATTTTAATTTTTTAAATCCTATAGCGGTGATATTCTTTAGTTACATATAGCCCAGTGTTTAGGTTGCCCCAATAACTTACTTATTAACAAATTCATTAAAATATGTTCTTTAGTATTCGATTGAAACTGAACAAATAGACAAATATAAGAACAGAAAAAACAATAAAAATTACAACACTATTATTTGAGTTTTAAATAATGTGATAGCCACTTCAAAATATTTTACATAATTTCATCCAATGTACTGATGTTTTTTTATTGTTATTATTGGTGTCTATATATATATGACTTCAGCCAATGTTGTTATGCCGAATAAAGTGTATCCTATTAAACATTTTTATATTTACTACTTGTAAAATTGCAATTTGTGATGAATAACTGTAAAATATGATAATAAAATATAATGTTTTGATTACATTTTCGTTTCAGTGTGCGTTTTAGTTACGCATCAGGCAAATCATATAGATAAAGTAAATAAATTAAACCAAAGTTTTCAAATGGTTTAATGAATATTTTGAGGCGTTTGCTACGCCTCCATTAGTTTCACTTTTATAATTAACTAGCTGTACCCTGACACGCTTCGCTGTGGCACATTGTGATTGAATAGTTGAGAAATGAGAAACAAAACAAAGAATACATTTCATATAAGTTTCATTTTGCAATACTTGAGAATAAACAATATTTTTTTTTTGTTTTTCCACTGTATGCGTAGGTATAAAGACTATCTGGTTTTCCGACTCGGGAACACGCAACATACAGTTGTCCATGTAAAAAGCAATTTGCATCTAAATCTAAACCACACAATTCTAAAGATTGACCTTGAGCTTTATTGTTTGTGATTGCAAATACCAATCGAATTGGGAATTGCAATCTTTTAAATTGAAATGGTGTATCGGTCGGGATCATGGGTATTCGAGGAATGAGAACATCTTCACCTTTGAAAGGCCCCGTTAAAATCGTTGCTTCCACTACGTTATTCATTAATTTCTTAACTGAAAGTCACGTGCCATTGCAAAGTTTAGGCTGATTTATATTCCGCAAGAGGATAATTGGCACACCTATTTTCAATTTAAGTATGCGTGGTGGTATCCCTGGCAGAACAAGTGAGTTTAAAAATTCCGTTGGATAATTAACTACTTCATCTGTTTCCACAACGGTGTCTATCGACTTATATGTAATTTCATCACTTTGGATACTGGATTGAATAACATTATTAAGTTGATAGACATCTTAATTCTTTGCGGCAAGGATAGCTCTTTCACTGAGCCAATCGTGATTTCTATGATTTTTTTGAATGTCAGGAAATACTTTTTCGATCAGTTCTTCTTTCGATGTTACTAAATTACAAAAATGATCGGGAAATGATATTCGTGTAGACGTCTCATTGACTGGCAGCTGTCCGTTTCCAATTTCCAGTAACTGTCGTGAGAATACCTCAGCTGATGGATCATTCTGCAACTTGACACGCATATATGTAGTAAACTGCAATGTACGTACGTGCCGCCATAGTGTTGAATATTTCAGGCAAGCATTTATTTCGTCTGCTGGTGTCGATCGAAAAATTACAGGCAATGTTTGCCTAAAATCTCCTGCGAGCAATATCAATGCATTCCCGAATGGTTGAACGTTTCCACGCAAAACTCGTAACGATCGATCAAGAGCTTCAAGCGATTTTTTATGTGCCATCGTGCATTCATCCCAAACAATTAGTTTACATTTTTGTAATACTTTTCCTATACCGGATGCTTTGGAAATATTGCACGTAGGAGTCTCGATGATTTGCATGTTTAATGGAAACTTTAGAGCTGAATGCGCAGTTCTATCACCTGCTAACAATGTCACAGCTATTCCAGACGAAGCAAGAGCTAAGGCTATGTCATTTTTTGATCGAACCGTTGCTAGAACCAAATTAATTAGGAATGTTTTCCCAGTTCATCCTGGCGCATCCAAGAAGAAGATCCCCCAATTCCGTCATTTATTATTTGCACTATGCGATCATAAATGCCTTTCTGTTCACGCGTTAATTTGGGAATGTTCGATTGGACATATGTCTGAAGATTATCAATGTTATAACTCTGTTCACGACGTAAATATACATCAAATGCAGCAGTCGCAGTTAGTTCGGGTTGGTGCTGGCATTTCTAATTGACTAAGAACTTTATTTGCAATAGCTAAGCACTTGTCTTCAATATTTATCAATGCTTCGTTGTAAATGCCTTCTGTTAATTCTAAGCTCATATTGGCATATTCAAGGCGTACTCTATGCAAAATATCCTCAGCCATATGAGATCGATATTTTTCCCATAAGTCTGTGGGAGATGAAGGAAAGCAAGCGGTCAATATAATTGCGAATAATGCGCGAATTTGGTTTGGATGTGCAGTGTTGCACGCCTCATTAATGCATAAATTCCACTGTTTGTAATTTTCTAATAAATTCAGAGCTTGACACGCAGCGCGGAAAGTGGCATGTGTGACGCCGTCAACTATTTTTAATTGCTGAAAAGATCTAGGACCAGGCACATTTACCAATACCATGCGAAGGAAAGAACATTCATCTTGATTGGGATGCACTGTATAAAGTCTACCAATTGTATTTTCTTTGAAAATGACAGGTTGACCGTCAACTGGCTCCCCTCGTCAGCGTCGTACGAATACCTTTTTAGTTACATTCCACGTGTAATAATAGGGAACTTCTGAATAAATCAGTGTTCTGGCGAAAGCGTCGTACTGGCATAAGGTGAAAAAAGCAGTCAGAATTGTACCAGGTGGATTAAGGGATCTTTCTTGCACATTTGCATTTGTGAAATAAACACACTGTCCATTTTATAAATGTACTGCCAAGTGAACCACAGCTGGATAGCGTTCATGAATGGGAAATGAAAAAATTCGCCATGCAGCCACATTGCTGCTTATGTATCTCCCAGCCTGGTATTGAGCAATTTGATTGATATCTCATAGTGCATTGTTGTCACTATTATCTTATTGTAAACACTAAAAACTGCCATATCACTGCCTTTATTAACATATTTACAGATGTATTTAATGGATTTGACTGAATTGCAATATACTATGTTTATGTGGGATTTATATGTTTTTGACAGCAAAGGATAATATGGAACCACCCAACTGTTGTCTACATCAATATCACCATTTTGTATTGTATACTTGCCAAATTCCCACCATCTTCAGTTGATCGTCTTCTATACCGAGGATATCCATCGTAGTCTGTTACTGTGTTGGCTGTGAATGCTCGAGGATATTACTTAGAGCATTCCCCATCTACCATGCATGGTGAATTTGGATTTAGTGTACCACATGGTCCATGTATCATGTTTTTGATAATAACTGCATGCAAATCCTTATCGACGTCAGCCCGTGGAATCTCAGCGCATATCACATCGTCGATTTCGTCTGAAGTTATTTTATTGTAGAGCAAGATTAGTATATGCGCATGTGGCAATCCTCTCTTTTGCCATTCCACTGAATACATCCAGCAGCGCACAGATCCAAATACTTCATGTTTCACGATGAAATCCATCAGCGATTTAAGCTTTTGTCGGAAAACACGTGAGTAGTATATAATAGGGGCTCCGGGGACACGGGTTCTGGGTGTGGATTGTGATTGTCGGTCCGCCATATTGGATTGTGACGTCACGGCGGCCATCTTGGAGGAGTGTAACGGGACATAGCGTAACGGGACAAGTTTGACCTTGAGCTTTGGCCCTCAAAATTTTCCAAAATTGGGCAAAAATTGCCCAAAATTCCTCAAAATTTCCATTTCTGTAAAAAAAAAAATCCGCCAAATTTTTTTTAAAAAATTCTAAAAATTAAAAATTTTTCTTTTCGGGGGAAAAATTCCCGTTTCCAGGGAAAATTTCCCGTTTTTAGTCCTTAAAAATCCCAGCGGCTAGAAATGTCCATATGTAGGCTTAAGCATCCATGTCGACAGCCTCCGATAAGCCTCTGACGTCATCATGGATTATGACGTCACCGTTGCAATTTCCGTTACGGCCGCCATCTTTAACTTTTTTATTTATTATCCGATTTTAATGAATTTTTTTTTAATTTATAAAAAAATTAAAATAATAAAATTTTAATAAAAAACTTATAAAAATATACTTTTACGACACGGAGTTCGGAGTCCTCGGTTCGAACCCGACGAGTGCAAAAAAAAAATTTAAAAATGGCGACAGGCTCCTTCCTTAATGGTGGCTGCAGGCAGACTGACTCCCACCACTTTTCTTAAAGCATATATATCGTCACCTAGTATGACGTCATGTCCGCCATCTTGTCTTCGTTGCTGGAGACCACCATCTTGTTTTCGTCGGCGAGAGTGCGCTGACGCCATTTTAGTTTAATTCTTATCCGCTAGAGTGCAGTAATCATTTATTACTGTGACACCCGCCATCTTGAAATTCGACCGCCATCTTGAAAATCCGTAATTATTTAGCTAGAAATTCGGGAAAATTTCCAAAATTCATTAAATAAATAGCTCATTAATTTACATATTGATTTGATCCACTCCTGTCCTTGGTTCGATACCCGATCGATGCAATAATGTTTAATTTTTTGTAAAAAATAATAATTTCAATATACCATGTTCAACATTCGTAAAGAGTCTCTATATCCTCTATGACCATCATCCTATCATACATCAAGACCACCATATTGGAAATTCGTAAATTTTATGCTAGAGATGCGGGAAAAATTTCAAAATTCATTAAATAAATTGACAATAAATATACTGATTGAATAGATCGACAAAGGTACTTGGTTCGATCCCTGGCCGATAAAAAAAACAACTTTAATATTTTAAAAAAGTACCACAAAAGTGACAGGTTTGAGAAAATAAAAACACCGCAAGTTCTTTTAAAAAAACTTTTAATACATACATACTACACTACTACAAGTACAAAAAAAATACACAGACAAATTACTAAAGTTTTGTGGATTTCTCGATTCAAACAGTCTTCTAGTTGTATGGTACTACAATTGTGTATTACATAATCCCGTAATTTCAAGTTTTTGATCTTCTCACAGTAAATGCAGTCGGGTGATGGAACACCGCTGGATGCTCCTTCATCAATGCCACTGAAACTGTTGACAACCATTGTAACACCGCTGACATGTTAACTTCTCAAGCCTTTGAGGTCTGCTCTGCGGAAGATGTTGCACGCGTCGAAATCTCCTACTGTGCTGAGAGAGCAGGTGTAGCTGTAGACGTCGTTGTCATCGTGCTCTGCACTGATGATGGTAGACCTTCGATCCAGGTTGGTATATATAGTGGTAATGATGCCATCGAGTTCTCAAGAATAGCTAGATACCGGTATATTATGTTATACAAGTCTAACTATCCGATCCGTTCATTACCGCAGCCAGAGACGGACTGAAGTCCATATCACCAGGGTCTCACTTATATAGACTCATCAGTCGGAACAACACATGAGTCAAAACAAGAACCATGTTCATTATACTCACACTTAACTTTCTCGGAGCATTTTTTATAATGAAGATGTAAGCTATCAAGACGTGAAATTAGTTTTTTGCACTTATTGCACTGAAATTGTATTCTTTTAACATTATTAGAACAACTGCTTCTTTCATGTCTGCGAGCATTTGAGGTGATAGTAAATGATGCGTCACAGTATTTGCACTGACGCAATGTATGCTCTTCATTAGTTGAAGAATATAATGCTGACGATGAAACTTTGAATGATGGTGGTATCACATCTGTTGAAATCTCCTCCAATGTTGACGCCGTCGTTGCCAACGGGATCTGCACCTTCTCCATCGTAGCTTTCGTCAAGGTGCCCGTAGACGATAGTACAACCTCCGAGTTCGACGTTAAAGACGGTAAAGATGCCATCGAGGTCTCAAGAACAGCTAATTGACACGACTTATGCACCAGACGAAAAAAACTAGGTGATCCTTACACCGCCGACGTCAGTAACAAACTGAGGGTCCTGCTGTCTAGGACTCGCTTATATACATGCACCGTATGGAATAATACGCTAGTCAAATCAAGAATCATTTACAATAATACTAGAGTCAAATATACAAATTAAAAAAAAGGATAATTTGATCGAAAAAAAATTCGATCTCTCCAATATACGCCAGGCTCCAAGAGCTACAATTCACGTCATCAGATCCATCTACAATTGCTCCTATGCTTCAATTGACCATTAGCTGCAAGTGCTCCAACAGCTCCATCAGCTTCAACACGTAATGTACGCAATGTACGCGCAATACATGCAATTTACACGTAATAAATGTAATGATTACACAGTACACACAGGAAACGGAACGTACACACAGTACACACACACAGGAAACGGAACGTACACACAGTACACACAGGAAACTAAACGGACACACAGTACACACAGGAAACGGAACGTACACACAGTACAAACAGGAAACTGAACGTACACACAGTACACACAGGAAACTGAACGTACACAGAACACACACAGGAAACGGAATGTACACACAGTACACACAGGAAACTAAACGTACACACAGTACACACAGGCAACGTAACGTACACACAGTACACACAGGAAACGGAACGCACACACAGTACACACAGGAAACTGAACGTACACACAGTACACACAGGAAACGGAACGTACACACAGTACACACAGGAAACGGAACGTACACACAGTACACACAGAAAACGGAACGTACACACAGGAAACGGAACGTACACACAGTACACACAGGAAACGGAACGTACACACAGTACACACAGGAAACGGAACGTACACACAGTAAACACAGGAAACGTAATGATCACACATACAGTAGCGGAAACACACACAGGCTTAGTTGGAAATCAGAATACAAGAAATAAAAACATTAAATTTTTACTTTCAATTTTTTATTACTTCTCAACATTACACAAATACAAGTAAAAGAAGCCATTATTGTATGTAGCCAGCTTTCCTCAGTTCTTTGAGTATGAAGGATATTTCTTTGATGCACGGATAGTTTCCTGCACAAAGCGAGCCATGTAGAAGTCTTAGCCGGTCAACCAATATGTTTAGATCTTTCCATGATGTGTAACCAATCTCTTCTACTACCATCTTACTTGGTTGTTTATTATAAATACTGTTAATATCACAATCGTCCCAGTGATCATAATAAGCATTATCAGATTTATTTATTATAACACGACGTTTCCATCGTTTCGGTCTCAGGACATCGCCACATTCTTAGATATTTTCAGCTCTAGGTGCTTCATCACAGTCTATGCCTTTGTCAACAGCCTCAGAGTCACTGTAACAATCACTGTAGAAGACAACCTCTTCACCCAGATTACCGTATGAATTCGCTATCGATGATGTCGATGTGTCTTCATCGTCTTCATGCTTCCTTTTTAGGAGTCCATCATTTTTACAAAGAATGGAGGATCTACTGAATATAGGCTTGAATGTATTCTCACTTTTCACGGTGTTGATACTTTCATTAGTTTCAGTCTTCCCGAAGCCATTAGCATCCTTCAATTTATGTTCTTCCTCACGATCGGGTGAGCTAATACCATCACGCTCAGGACAAGGAAAATTATTGTCATAATGCAGATCACTCTTCTTTAGTCTAGTGGATCCATCGGTGTCCTCTATGCCGTAAGTAGTCTTGACTTTACATGTTCTACCATGTCTTTTTAAGCTGTCAATTCGTGTTAACAACCTGCTACAACGATTACAGCTTAACATGTTGCGTAGTGGGTTTCTAGCACAATCATTCTTCTCATGACGTCTAGCATTCCTTCTCATGACAAAATCCTTGCCACAGTATCTACAGCGGCTTCCTTCTGATTCAGCTATAGATAACAAACCACGATTTATGGTAGCTTCTGTGACTAATGTTAGATACAAACTGGCAGTTTTCTCCAATTGGAACCATTTCTTAAATAGAGTTTTTGAAATATTTCATCAGCGAGAGTTAAGTTATCTAACGCAAAGCAAATTGATGCAAGTAGTTCTGGCTGTCGTCAACAGATGGCGCCACGTGTTTCTTGCAGGTAAATAATATATATTTCATTAATGTGGGATGCGGAACGCTCACTATCGATCGCAAAGGGAGGTTGGCTTCGATAGTATCCAAGGAGAAAAAAAATTCGTCCTTCCTGATAGTGCTTCTCAGATTTCTCACGGTCCACCATCTTGGATTACGACGTCACGGCGGCCATCTTGGATGGGTGTGACCTTGACCTTTGACCGAAACCGCAGGAATGATCGCAAGCACACGGATTAACCATCAAAATATTGATAAGAATAATCAGGAGCGCACGGAGAAAACCATCATAATATTGGCAAGAATAATCAGGAGCACACGGAGAAAACCGCTACAAGTTTTCTTTGATATCATTAAAATACAAAAAAAAAAAAAAATAAAAAATTAAAAATAAAAACGAAAATAAATTCAAACATTCTGCTAGCTTGTACTAGAACTCTATCTTTGCTCAACAATGAGAAGTTCACAAGCTAGCAGAATGTTTGAATTTATTTTCGTTTTTATTTTTTATTTTTTATTTTTTTTTTTGTATTTTAATATTATCAAAGAAAACTTGTAGCGCTTTTCTCCGTGTGCTCCTGATTATTCTTGCCAATATTATGATGGTTTTCTCCGTGGGCTCCTGATTATTCTTATCAATATTTTGATGGTTAATCCGTGTGCTTGCGATCATTCCTGCGGTTTCGGTCAAAGGTCAAGGTCACACCCATCCAAGATGGCCGCCGTAACGTCGTAATCCAAGATGGTGGACCGTGAGAAATCTGAGAAGCACTAGCAGGAAGGACGAACTTTTTTCTCCTTGGATACTATCGAAGCCAACCTCCCTTTGCGATCGATAGTGAGCGTTCCGCATCCCACATTAATGAAATATATATTATATACCTGCAAGAAACACGTGGCGCCATCTGTTGACGACAGCCAGAACTACTTGCATCAATTTGCTTTGCGTTAGATAACTTAACTCTCGCTGATGAAATATTTCAAAAACTCTATTTAAGAAATGGTTCCAATTGGAGAAAACTGCCAGTTTGTATCTAACATTAGTCACAGAAGCTACCATAAATCGTGGTTTGTTATCTATAGCTGAATCGGAAGGAAGCCGCTGTAGATACTGTGGCAAGGATTTTGTCATGATAAAGAATGCTAGACGTCATGAGAAGAATGATTGTGCTAGAAACCCACTACACAATATGTTAAGCTGTAATCGTTGTAGCAGGTTGTTAACACGAATTGACAGCTTAAAAAGACATGGTAGAACATGTTAAGTCAAGACTACTTACGGCATAGAGAACACCGATGGATCCACTAGACTAAAGAAGAGTGATCTGCATTATGACAATAATTTTCCTTGTCCTGAGCGTGATGGTATTAGCTCACCCCATTGTGAGGAAGAACATAAATTGAAGGATGCTAATGGCTTCGGGAAGACTGAAACTAATGGAATTATCAACACCGTGAAAAGTGAGAATACATTCAAGCCTATATTCAGTAGATCCTCCATTCTTTGTAAAAATGATGGACTCCTAAAAAGGAAGCATGAAGACGATGAAGACACTTCGACATCATCGATAGCGAATTCATACGGTAATCTGGGTGAAGAGGTTGTCTTCTACAGTGATTGTTACAGTGACTCTGAGGCTGTTGACAAAGGCATAGACTGTGATGAAGCACCTAGAGCTGACAAGATCGAAGAATGTGGCGATGTCCTGAGACCGAAACGATGGAAACGTCGTGTTATAATAAATAAATCTGATAATGCTTATTATGATTACTGGGATGATTGTGATATTAAAAGTATTTATAATAAACAAGCAAGTAAGATGGTGGTAGAAGAGATTGATTACACATCATGGAAAGATCCAAACATATTGGTTGACCGGCTAAGACTTCTACATGGCTCGCTTTGTGCAGGAAACTATCCGTGCATCAAAGAAATATCCTTCATACTCAAAGAACTGAGGAAAGCTGGCTACATACAATAATGGCTTCTTTTACTTGTATTTGTGTAATGTTGAGAAGTAATAAAAAATTGAAAGTAAAAATTTAATTTTTTTTATTTCTTGTATTCTGATTTCCAACTAAGCCTGTTTGTGTTTCCGCTACTGAATGTGTGATCATTACGTTTCCTGTGTTTACTGTGTGTACGTTCCGTTTCCTGTGTGTACTGTGTGTACGTTCCGTTTCCTGTGTGTACTGTGTGTACGTTCCGTTTTCTGTGTGTACGTTCCGTTTTCTGTGTGTACTGTGTGTACGTTCCGTTTCCTGTGTGTACTGTGTGTACGTTCCGTTTCCTGTGTGTACTGTGTGTACGTTCAGTTTCCTGTGTGTACTGTGTGTGCGTTCCGTTTCCTGTGTGTACTGTGTGTACGTTCCGTTTCCTGTGTGTACTGTGTGTACGTTTAGTTTCCTGTGTGCACTGTGTGTACGTTCCGTTTCCTGTGTGTGTACTCTGTGTACGTTCAGTTTCCTGTGTGTACTGTGTGTACGTTCAGTTTCCTGTTTGTACTGTGTGTACGTTCCGTTTCCTGTGTGTACTGTGTGTCCGTTTAGTTTCCTGTGTGTACTGTGTGTTCGTTTAGTTTCCTGTGTGTACTGTGTGTACGTTCAGTTTCCTGTGTGTGTGTACTGTGTGTACTTTCCGTTTCCTGTGTGTACTGTGTAATCATTACATTTATTTCGTGTAAATTGCATGTATTGCGCGTACATTGCGTACATTACGTGTTGAAGCTGATGGAGCTGTTGGAGCACTTGCAGATAATGGTCAATTGAAGCATAGGAGCAAAATGTAGATGGATCTGATGACGTGAATTGTAGCTCTTGGAGCCTGGCGTATATTGGAGAGATCGATTTTTTTTTCGATCAAATGATCCTTTTTTTTTTATTTGTATATTTGACTCCAGTATTATTGTAAATGATTCTGGATTTGACTAGCGTATTATTCCATACGGTGCATGTATATAAGCGAGTCCTAGACAGCAGGACGCTCAGTTTGTTACTGACGTCGGCGGTGTAAGGATCACCTAGTTTGTTTCTTCTGGTGCATAAGTCGTGTCAATTTGCTGTTCTTGAGACCTCGATGGCATCTTTACCGTCTTTAACGTCGAACTCGGAGGTTGTACCGTCGTCTACGGGAACCTTGACGACAGCTACGATGGAGAAGGTGCAGATCCCGTTGGCAACGACGGCGTCAACATTGGAGGAGATTTCAACAGATGTGATACCACCATCATTCGAAGTTTCATCGTCAGCATTGGATTCTTCAACTAATGAAGAGCATACATTGCGTCAGTGCAAATACTGTGACGCATCATTTACTATCACCTCAAATGCTCGCAGACATGAAAGAAGCAGTTGTTCTAATAATGTTAAAAGAATACAATTTCAGTGCAATAAGTGCAAAAAACTAATTTCACGTCTTGATAGCTTACATCTTCATTATAAAAAATGCTCCGAGAAAGTTAAGTGTGAGTATAATGAACATGGTTCTTGTTTTGACTCATGTGTTGTACCGACTGATAAGTCTATATAAGTGAGACCCTGGTGATATGGACTTCAGTCCGTCTCTGGCTGCGGTAATGAACGGATCGGATAGTTAGACTTGTATAACATAATATACCGGTATCTAGCTATTCTTGAGAACTCGATGGCATCATTACCACTATATATACCAACCTGGATCGAAGGTCTACCATCATCAGTGCAGAGCACGATGACAACGACGTCTACAGCTACACCTGCTCTCTCAGCACAGTAGGAGATTTCGACGCGTGCAACATCTTCCGCAGAGCAGACCTCAAAGGCTTGAGAAGTTAAAATGTCAGCATTGTTACAATGGTTGTCAACAGTTCCAGTGGCATTGATGAAGGAGCATCCAGCGGTGTTCCATCACCCGACTGCATGTACTGTGAGAAGATCAAAAACTTGAAATTACGGGATTATGTAATACACAATTGTAGAACCATACAACAAGAAGACTGTTTGAATTGAGAAATCCACAAAACTTTAGTAATTTGTCTGTGTATTTTTTTTGTACTTGTAGTAGTGTAGTATGTATGTATTAAAAGTTTTTTTAAAAGAACTTGCGGTGTTTTTATTTTCTCAAACCTGTCACTTTTGTGGTATTTTTTAAAATATTAAAGTTGTTTTTTTTATCGGCCAGGGATCGAACCAAGAACCTTTGTCGATCTATTCAATCAGTATATTTATTGTCAATTTATTTAATGAATTTTGAAATTTTTCCCGCATCTCTAGCATAAAATTTACGAATTTCCAATATGGTGGTCTTGATGTCTGATAGGATGATGGTCATAGAGGATATAGAGACTCTTTACGAATGTTGAACATGGTATATTGAAATTATTATTTTTTACATAAAATTAAACATTATTGCATCGATCGGGTATCGAACCAAGGACAGGAGCGGATCAAATCAATATGTAAATTAATGAGCTATTTATTTAATTAATTTTGGAAACTTTCCCGAATTTCTAGCTAAATAATTACGGATTTTCAAGATGGCGGTCGAATTTCAAGATGGCGGGTGTCACAGTAATAAATGATTACTGCACTCTAGCGGATAAGAATTAAACTAAAATGGCGTCAGCGCACTCTCGCCGACGAAAACAAGATGGTGGTCTCCAGCAACGAAGACAAGATGGCGGACATGACGTCATACTAGGTGACGATATATATGCTTTAAGAAAAGTGGTGGGAGTCAGTCTGCCTGCAGCCACCATTAAGGAAGGAGCCTGTCGCCATTTTTAAATTTTTTTTTTGCACTCGTCGGGTTCGAACCGAGGACTCCGAACTCCGTGTCGTAAAAGTATATTTTTATAAGTTTTTTATTAAAATTTTATTATTTTAATTTTTTTATAAATTTAAAAAAAAATTCATTAAAATCGGATAATAAATAAAAAAGTTAAAGATGGCGGCCGTAACGGAAATTGCAACGGTGACGTCATAATCCATGATGACGTCAGAGGCTTATCGGAGGCTGTCGACATGGATGCTTAAGCCTACATATGGACATTTCTAGCCGCTGGGATTTTTAAGGACTAAAAACGGGAAATTTTCCCTGGAAACGGGAATTTTTCCCCCGAAAAGAGAAATTTTTAATTTTTAGAATTTTTTAAAAAAATTTGGCAGAATTTTTTTTCACAGAAATGGAAATTTTGAGGAATTATGGGCAATTTTTGCCCAATTTTGGAAAATTTTGAGGGCCAAAGCTCAAGGTCAAACTTGTCCCGTTACGCTATGTCCCGTTACACTCCTCCAAGATGGCCGCCGTGACGTCACAATCCAATATGGCGGACCGACAATCACAATCCACACCCAGAACCCGTGTCTCCGGAGCCCCTATTATATACAACTCACGTGCTTTAATGTCATGCCTATCGACGTGTGATTGGCCAGGATGTTAAAGATGCCGTATCTCGTCCCAAGTTGTATTACATGTGAAAGTGATAAATAAATCTGGACGCCCGTAATGACGAACATATGACATTGCATCTTGAGCATATTCTTGCATGTGACGTGGACTGCCAATGTATGAAGATGGCAAAATAGTTAGCTTTCCAATGTTGTTTGTATTACCGTCATTCACAACTGCATCTCGCCAAAGAACATATTCTTCAGAGCGTAGTTTAGTCTGATTCAAACGGAGAAATAGCAAACGTTCCGTTTCAATTTTTGCATACATATCCACAATGTACTAGTGAAACAACTGACGGCATTTTAAAATATAATTGTCCTCGTTCCTCCGAATCATTAAGCGGTATGCGTAAAAGTTCATTGAAATGCAATTTTGATCGATTTCTGCACCATTTACTGGATTTATCATTTTCACATTGAAATGATATCCATCGGCACCATCTCAAAAGATCACTGGTATTGTAAAGCATCGTAACAAACGGTGAGTTTCAGCTACGTTTATCAATTGATTATTTCTTCGATGGAGAACAATATCGCTAGGTTGGACCTGATCTCCGACTATGACAATTGCTACTTTGTCTATAGTTGGAGCATTATATCTCCAGACATGTTCTCCAGCGGGAGTTTTGTCTGCATGAATAATAATTTTGTGGGTATCTGATGGCATCATACCAACTGCTGTTTTGAACAAACGCACCAAATTGTTTCTTTCGTGAAGAAGCTCCTACAGTTGCGAAATAATGGATGTACTTTGCGAGGTAGGTATTACACAACGTGCATCTACTTCATCTTTATTATCACCAATGAAGTACATTTGTAGGAATTTATGGTCACTATCTGAGAACGGGAGCAGGGAGCCAGCTTTGTGATATATTTGCCCTTTGATTTTAAAAGTTTGGCATGAATTGAGCAGTAACGATTTCCGCAACAAATTATGTCATTTGGAAGCAAGAGTTATATTTCCTGATGTTCGATAGGAAATGCTTCGATTCAGCGGTAGATCCAGCAAGTAAAGTTTTCAATGGATCTGGTGGTGCATCAGGTTGAGGCAATTTGATTTTTCCGCCAGCGCATCACATCCCTTTCGTTTCATTATTAAACTTTAGAGCCTGGCAGTAGCTACAGACATGACTCATCTGACCAATGACAACATGCTGACTTGAACTATAATCAACAGCTGGATTGTACCGGAACGCAAGACAATTGTATTCCAGATGCAGATCAGCTGTTCTTACTGTTCGTGTTTCAGCTATCCTCACCCTGCAGAACGCGACTGACGTGCTCGCAATCGTGCATCCTCAAGCCTGGCTGCTCGTCTTTCTGCTGGTTCCACGTTACGTGTCTGGATGGAGCTTAGTCTGTTCCTCTCTCGTACGGATGCTCGCTCTTCCTCAGTCATATTTGAAAGCCGTCTTCTTGATCCTTCTGTGTGGCGAGTGCGACGGCCCAAATTTGACTTTCTGAGAGGCATTATTTCGGTTTTCACTGAAACAGAAGAAAGGAATGAGATTATAACTTCTTATGGCTCTCACAGCTCTTATATTCTCCTATCTCTCGTGATTATCATAGCTGCAGCTCGACAACAATGAGACACAGGATGGACAGCATTGAAAAATAATAATATATTTATTGTCCATCATGTAATTGGAAACGAATATTGTTTCTCATGTGACTGCGCCATTACTATTGCGGTTGTCAGCGAGTGTTTTCCTCGCTTAAGGCAGATGGCGCGGTCATTGGTACACAGCTAATAGGTAAAAAAACTGTTTTTTCGCACTTGTGCTATGAATGTGATGCAATTGTTGTTATTGGCGATAGAACATTTTAATTTAAATTAAAAATAAATAATGGTAAAGAGTCTACGGAGTTCAAAAAATGAATCGCCTAGAACAGGGGTCGGCAACCTGCGGCTCGCGAGCCACATGCGGCTCTTTGGATGTGAAGCTGCGGCTCTTTAGTTCCGTACCAGAAATACTGCATCACCAGGTCATTTATACAGAAAATACTTTTTTTATTACAAACCAGTAATAAGCCTGGTTTTTTTTCCCACGACTGTTATATTTTACTAAACAATATGTCATCAAGCAGTTAAATTATCAATTCAAAGCTATCCACCCACCCGAGGTTTTCGGTTTACTAGTACTTACGGGCCCACCCAACAGATAGGCTTATATATGAATAAATTTTTCTTATGAATAAATATATTAGTTTTTTTTATAAAAAAATCTTTATTTATGCAAGTACTATTTATTGTTGGCAAGAAAATTTTTTGTGGCTCTTTAAAAACTCTGAAATTTTGTAAATTGTAATTTTTGGCTCTTCCGACTCAAAAGGTTGCCGACCCCTGGCCTATAACCATCTACACGGAATCCCACATCACGTGGTGATAGTCCCATACAAAACATAACCTCTACTTACGATTGATTAAATTGTTGTTATTGGCGATAACACATATTAATTAAATTAAAAATTAAAAAAGGTATAGAGTTAAGGAGTTCAAAAAATGAATAGCCTAGAACAATCTACATGCAATCCCACATAAAGTGGTGATGGAACCATACAAAACATAACCTCTACTTACGATTTGGATAACGGCGCAGCTCAATCGAGACACGATCACACTTAAGTACCTCATCCATATTGTAGGCTATAATTAGTCCCATACCAGTACGCTTAGTAATTTTTTAATTATTGCACCTCACAATAAAAGAATTCTCAATGTATATAGCCATTTCCCGCTCGCTTCACTTGACGTAGTTTTTTCCATTGCTAAGAGAGATCCTTTGGCATGGAGAAACGTTTCCATAACAGAAAATGCGTGTTTTTTTTGTTTTTATTAGTGATAAAACACATTAATAAAATGGCGCAGTTACTTTTTCGCGGTCGCGGGTATGTTGCTGAAGAGAAAAGTAGATAAAATCAATCCTTGATTCGGGTTGTATATAATGGTAAAATTTTAGCTCCATCGGTGCAGAAATTTTTGAGTTTTTGAAGCGTACACAAACAAACATAACATTTTTATACATATAGATTTGTAGTTTTAACATCTTTTGTATTATTAACGTCTTTTTAAATTTATTTGGTTTGGATTATATTATATGATATTATAGATAGTTTGGCGCTTGTCTCAAACTCGCCCTGAAGTATGGTTGATAAAACATTACGGACATTAGCGGCTCTGCGTTTGTGTTTCCACGAGCCAACACCGCGCCGCGCGCGGAGCGATGTGACGTCATGGGGAGGCGTGAACGAGCGGACTACTGCGGCTGGCTAGCGGACTGACGGGGCTAGCGGCTGGTCGAGTGCACATCGGCTTGCGGGAGCAAGTGTCTTGGACTGTAGCAAAATGGAAGCCAGTATCCCATTCACCAACGCCTCGAGCAGTGCCCAGCCCAGGCTGTCATCCACCACGCTGCATGGACAAAAAGTAAGCCTCGACGCACTTGATATTAACAACCAGACATCGGGTTGAGTTTTCGATGGAACGAAAAGAGAGCGACTATAGTGATCACAAACTGAGACCTTGATAGCATCAGAAATCGTTAACGCCGCGAACTAAACTCTATTTCCTTTTCTCATGTTGGGCTGTGCGAGAAAACTACATTTACTGCAAGTGAGGCTTAGACGTTTTTTATGATGTGGTGCGAGATGTTAGGCACGGATTATAGCGTCACAACTAGAGACCGATTTGACAAAAAGAATTGGGGATGTGCAAAAAACATTTATAGACAACTACGTTATCCATGATTACTTTTAACGGAGTTATTAGGGAAAATCTAAACTTTCTTAAATGTTTGCAAAATTAAGTGTAAAATGTGTTTGTAATGATTAGTTATATGAGATGTGTTTTTTTTAAATGCAAGATCGCGATCTGCAAATTTGTGTCAGTTGTCCTGTAGTCAATGTACCAAGCCAATACCAAGCCGTAAAATTAAATAGCAAACAGGCAGTGATGCACTTAATTATTTTCCAAGCCGTCTTTTCCCACTTAGGGGATGTACTTTTCACTGCATTTACCCTTTTTACCCAGCTGCGATTTCTTGCTGTAAACCCAAGCGCCTCAAGTAAGGCCTCAATTTCTTTTAGTTATTGAATGGGTGTAAGTAATTTATTTCAATAACATAATCATTAGGCTTATTTCAAACATAATGGCTTATTATATTTACCTGATTTTATAATAAGTAATAAACCAAGTGTTAAAGTTTGTTTTCAGAACCTCAAATTCTTTTTTTTTAAATAAAATATTTATATTTTTACCTGGTATCAAAAATACTATTAGTGTTTAAAATAAAATAAAAACACAATTTGTGATATTTAAAAAAAATTTTTTTTTTTTTTTACTCGTGTTCGTTACTACATAAAAGTTAAATTACATAGGTCTGCGAAATATTTTTAAAAGTTTTTTTGTTAAATGGTTAATATTTGTTTTAATTTTCTTAAAAGTAATAGAAAACGGTGTTCATATGATATATATCACGTCACATTTATCAGATTTAGATAATATAGCATTTAAATACGAAAAAGACAAAAACAAAAATTTAATAAAAGGAATGAGAATCATTTTAGAATATTTAAAAACGTTTTATTGAGTTTATAGCTATTAAAATACAACATTAAGGTATACATGAAGAAAAAAATTAATAATAACGTTTTCTTTTAGATAAAAAGGTGCGTTTTGTTGATTTTTGTTTATGATTTTTTATTTCATCTCTGTGTATCATCCAGCAATATTCCGCCATCATATTAACGTCCCAATGGCTTTAATATCTTCTTTCCATCTCTTTTATGTCCTGATTAAACCGTTCACCTTGTTCTTCACTGTAGTCGCCTAGATTTTTTGGGAAACAACCAATGTTAGAATTTAAAAAAAAATGTCAGACTCATTTTACATCCTAAATTTTTACAGGCGTTTAACATTTCCTGGACAATATTTCTATACGCAGGATCTTTTGTGTTGCCTAGAAACTTAGATACGACGTTTTTAAAGCCATGTCAGGCATATCGTTCCAAGGTTGTCATCACTTTTTCAAATTCTGTATCCCTAATCAGTTTCCTGATATCTGGTCCCGTAAATATTCCCTCTTTCAACTTCGCATCAAATAAGCTAGGGGAAACATGAACAAAGATACTTCAAAGTATTGCCATCTTGCGGTAATGCCTTTACGAACTGTTTGATCAAACCAAGCTTAATGTGAAGTGGTGGAAGCAATATTTTTTCGGTTTCCATCAAGCTCGGATTGATGATATTTTTTACTTCAACTTTCAATTCCATTATAATTTTGCAATCAGTTTTGTTAATGTAAATTTCTAACTCTACTGTCCCATTCACAAATATAACAGGGGAATTTTGTGTAGCCTTGCTGTTGACCAAAAAGCATGCATATGATTTTTAAGTCACCGCAATCTAACCATTTGTGTTCGGTGTATCTTATTTTCTCCAAAACATGTTTAAAGTTTTCGTAAGTTTCTTTAATATAAATTGAATGAGCTACGGGTATCAATGCAAATTTATTGCCAATATGCAAAAGGACAGCCTCAAAGCTTCTTTTTGAAGAATCTATAAAGAGTTGCCATTATTGTGTATTGTATTATATATATAGATTTTTTGTATTAAACCGCTAATATCACAGCAAAATACTAAATTGTCATCTTACTTAAAATAATACACAAATTCTTGTTCTCTGTTTCGATACCAGTAAAATATAGTTGCAGCATCTAATAAATTTTTCTTTTAGTCGAGAACCGAGAAGTTCTGCAGCGCCCTTAGGTAATCCAAGATCCCGTACCAAATCATTTGCAGATGATCACTTTGTTCTGAGTTTTGTGATAAAGGCGTTTCGAAGCTGTTAGTTTTAGTAGGAACTGGTATGGGTAATTCGGGTCCATGTGGAACTGCCTTTGTAACACACAAAACATCAGGATTCACAATTTTGGCGTGGTTTTTAGAATAAATCCTATTACATTGGTCAAACAAAAATAACAATCATCTGTATGATTTTTTTGTTTCCGCCACAACATAGGAATACCGAATGACAATGATTTTGATTAACCGTAAGTCCACTTCAACACATAACCGGCATACTGTATGCGGAACCCACTCTTTCTCTTGGTAACATAACCTCAGTCCGAAGTAAGCATAATAAGCATTTTTTACAAAGTCTGTTACTTTTAATCTTTACTTAACTATTGTATTTTGTCCGCAAATATAGCAAAATACATTTGGATTGTTTTTGCAACTCCGAGAACCCATAGTTACAGATTTAATACAACAATCTTTTATTACACTTTTTTTGCAGTTTAAAACACTATCATTAGTCATAACCTACATAAAACTTTTTTTGATACTTTTTCTAACAGGGGAAAGGCAGGTTAGTAACAATAGACTATATGATGTTCTGTAATAGAGTATAGAATAGAAATACAGATCATGAAATCTATTTTGTAAAAAAAACAAACGAACTTACCAATCTAACGAAAATGTTTTCAACAAGCTTATTTTAATGAATATTTATTGCTTTAAAAAGGTTTGAAAGTTTTTTTGAAATCACAATACTTATACTGTTAGTAAAACAGTTCGAGGCAAACAGTCTGTACATTGGATGAAAATTTTGGAAGTGGCTATTATTTAAATAATTGAGAACTCAAAAAAAAAAGTTTAAAAAAAGTTTATTGGTTTTTCTGTTTGTCTATTTGTCTGTTTGTTCGAGCATGAATAAGAAACAACTGGACGGATTACGATGAACCTTTTTCTGTTAGAAAGGTTTTCGCCTAACTTGAAAACTCGTCTATATGTTATTACAGAATTCCACCTCTAAGTGCGTTAAAAGTTGTTAAAATGGTATAAAAAAATGATTATTTCTCTTGAACTAATCAAGTTAAATAAATAAATTCGGAACCAATACTAAATGTACGAAAATATTCTACCAAAAAAAATTAATCTTTTCGAAATCAATTCCCAAGGGGTGAAAAAGGGTAAGTTAGTTTTAAAGATTAAATATTTTATTTTCGAATTTATATTGGGTAACAATACTAAATATACGAAAATGCCAACCACAATTTTTATATTTTGCAAATTCAACCTCTAGGGAGTGAAAAAGGAATAACAATGTTTCTGAGATTAATAATTATATATCAGAATTTAATTAAGGATGAGAAATTATTTTTGGGTACCATTTAAACCAATACGAAAAGTGTAAATTTTATATAGTTTTATATTTTGAGAAAATCAACTCTTAAAGGCTGAATAAAAAATAAGTATGCTTTATAATTTTTCATTATATCTTGGGAGTAAATTATAATGAGTTCTAATAAAATACATGTGGAAACTAACAATAAATATTATTAATTTTCCGAAATTCTAACTTTAATAAATAATAAATGTAATTATGTTAAAGAATAATTATTATTCCTTCAAATTACCTAAGCTATATAAATTATGCGAAAACCATCAACAAAATTTGATATATTTTGCGAAATTCAAACCTTTAGGGGAGAAAAAGAAATAAATAAGCTGACCAAGCATAGAAAAAATACAATTCATTAGGGATGATAAAGCAATGAATTCGTTTTAAAGTTAAATAAATATTAATTAGAATTCAATCAACCATAATAAAAATTGTGTACCAATAACAAACCAACGAAAAATATCCAATACAATTTTTAATTTATACCTAATCCAACCAGCTAAAAGGCTAAAATGGTATATATGGTTTTAAGATTAATATATACATACAAGTTAAATTTAGAATTTAAATTATTTTGGGTTCCTTGAAATTATATCCCACAAAATTTAAATGTTCATTTCTTGACAATGTCATTGAACAATATATTTTTTTTTGGTAAAAGTCTGTTTTCAATCATCCTACTTTAGGAAAAATTTGTAATTATATCCTTGTTGTTAAAACTTAAAGCATATTTTATTCAATGTTTTAATACTAAAATATTTGCTACATGTAAAAAGAAAGTTGTTTAGTAAAAAATGTAATCGGTTCTAGAATTGGGTATGATTTTATAGTCCCGTTGAATAATATGCTTATTTTCGCTTTAAGTTAATCAGCGTATCATACAGTAAAGTAGATTTTATTTGGACTCTAGCTAATGTTTATTTATCCATTTTAAGAAGATATTTAAATCTATGCTTCGTGTAACGTAGTATATACTTAACTTCAAGAATATGCATATTGTAACATATATTTTGTATACTATTGTAAAAGTAAATTCGTCCTTAAATTTATTATTCATTGCATAGTTTTAACAAAAGACTGGATTTTTGTTTATGTATGTATCAATAGGCTACAACTATTATAGTACCCTTTGGAGATAAGAATTTAATACACTGCACATTTGCAACTAGTCAACTTTGTTTTACCTTTAACAACATATGTTAGTATTAAATATTATTTACATTAATAATGTATATGAGATTAAATTGTTGCGTTTGTTAAAATATTTTAATACTGTATTGAGATTGGAATGGTAATGTTATTGGTGGTATCCTCTGTTAATTCTTAGTATCATAGTGATAAATATTGTGTTCGGTTTAAGAGGGAATTTTCATGCTTATCGATTTCACATCAATACGCTGTAAATGACCAAATTTGTTTAGCACAATACAGGCTTTTGTTTTCCTTCCGAGTCAATAACTATTTCTTTTCATTTAAATTCGCAGAGACAACTTAATGATTACAGATAAACATGTTAGTGTGTCATATTGGCGCTCTGGGTTTGTTATTTTTAATTGCATTATATTTAGGAATTTCCAAGAGGTACAAATATTACTAGATAAGCTCCTTCGTACCAATAAAAACATTAGAAATATTCCAACCGCAATTTTACCATTTATGAAATCAAAACCCAATGTGGTGAAAAATGATTTTAAATGATTTTAAGATAAAAAATTATATCTCTGAAATAAACCAAGAAAAAATTGAATTATTTTACTAAAAATTAACATACGGAAATCATCAAACACAATTTTACCAGTTTGCAAAATTTAAATTCTTAGAATGGTAAAAAGGTTAAAAGTGTGATTTTAAATTTAAAAACTAACACTAATAATAAGAATTTATAAAGTAAAGAAACTTGCATCTAGCGTTACGTATAGCTTATTTTGCGTTTATTAAATTTTGATGTAATTAAATGGTGGAAAAATAATAAGCTATTAAATTAAAATTTCATTCGTTTTCAATATTTCGCCCTAAGAGGGGCAATGTTATAGGTTTGGTTAAAATTTTTTTTTTTCGAATTTACTTAATATAAGGGTTAGAAATAAATAATGAACATAAAGCATACGAGTAGCCTACAGAGTTACAAATTGCACTTTTTTTTTTTTTTAAGTTTTCAGGATTTCTTCTTTTAAGTGTGTGAAAAGGGAGTAAGCTTTGTCCAATCATAAAAAAACATATATCCGTAGTAAAAAAGCGAGATTAAATAATCTTAGCTTAAATATCATTTATAATTAATTACGTAGTGTTTTTTTTTTTAATTTTCCTATATTCGACTCCAAAAGTAGCGCAACGGGTGCACGTTAGTTTTTATGGTAATAAACATAGGTATATCGAAGCAAATTAAAATGAAGGAAAGTAATTGAGCAGAAATAAAGTAAAAATTATTATTTAATATAATCCATTTTTCAAAATTCGACCGCAAAATGGGTGAGTAGTATAGTATGGGGGCTCCGGGGACAGGCGCAGGCGCGTGCAGCCAAGAGCCGAACCACCATCCTGTATTGTGACGTCACGGCGGCTATCTTTGATATCAGTGACCTTGACCTTTTACCTTGACCTTTGAACTTGACCTTGACCCTGGCGGCCATATTGGATCCACCATACTGGATCCGCCATATTTAAATGGAGTGCCCACTCATAATGATAAAATTTTAGTCTCTGTCGCCATATTGATTTTTTTTGTTTCACTGGAGGCTACCATCTTGGATACCGTCGACTTTGTTTCTGCTGTTTGTTCCTAGAGAGTGGCAGCGTCGGTCTGTCTCATCAGATAAGGTCGATGTTTCATTACCTACAAAGCTATTATGGTCCTTATCGACATATTTTTAATGCAAAATACATTGGAAGCGCTGTGATTCGAACCATTGCAGCTCTGATCTCAAGGTAGGAAAACATACGCCTTTAACCGCACGGCCATCGACACATTTACCAGACTGAGAATTAAATAAGGTATATATAAAAATAACATGCATATTGGGAGTTGAATTTTTTTTAAATTTAAAGTAATAAAAGCACAACCTGTTCGAGACAGAACCACCATATTGGATTATGACGTCACTGTTTAAATTTCCGTTATGGTCGCCATCTTGAAAATCCGTAATATTTATGTTAGAAAATTGCAAAAAATTTTCAAACTCATTAAAAAAATGATTTAATCGATTTAAATAATAAATATTAAATAAAATATTACTTAAAAACCACTGTTGCACTCATCGTTACGGTCGCCATCTTGGAATATATTGTTACGAACGTTAGTAAGGCCATGTCACGCGCAGGTGCACGCCGTAACATCAGATGTGCCGTGCGCACCTGGGCAACCGCTTTATCTCCCTCCAGCCCTCCGCACTCCCCGCGCGGCGCCCTGCCTTTGACAGGTAACTGACACCGGACAGCAGGGAGTTGCGCGAGCCGCCCACACGTGTTTTCGAGAGATTTATGCCGTCGGGACGGCTCGGAGCGACGCGACAGGCCCCGGCCGCTCTCGTGAGTTCTGGAATTTCGCTGGGGCCTATATATAGGCCCGATGACGTCAGTCTGAGTTAGTCTGAGTAGAGTTCGGAGTGTTCAGTCGGGAGTTCTCCCGCGGCGGAGTTTCCGGGCGATAGTGCGGCGGGTGCGGCAGAGTGGCGAAGTCCTTGGACGAAGGTTCCATGGCAGGGAGTGAGAGAGTTCAGTGGAGTCGGGAGTTTTCCCGCGGTGGAGTTTCCGGGCGATAGAGTCGCGGGCGCGGCGGAGTCCCGAGTGAAGTTCCGAGCGAGGAGTCGAGTGGGATCTTTGCTAAGGGTGTGACGGCGGTGGCGGAGTGCGGCGACGGAGTCCCGCGGCGGAGACCTACGAGGGGTGCTGCGGGGAGAGTTATGCCGGAGGTGCGGCCCAGCGAGGTGTGCGGAACGAGTGACTGGGGAATAGATCTTTTTTTAAGTGAAATTAATTATTTGCCAATTTAGAAGATTATTTGTAAGTGACAAGTAGTGGTAATAAATAAAACGGTGTGTGTGATAAAATCTTTAATTGGGCTATCCTTTACGAACCGGTGGTAAATCGTAACATTTTTGGTGTCTGAAGTGGGATAGCCCTATTTAATAGATTTAGGATTCAGTTACATTATTAGAATAAAAGTTAAGAATAGAATTTAGTTTACGAGAATATAGTTAGTGTTTAGAACTTTAGTGAATTTGGATTATTCTAGAGTTAAGAGTTTACTGTAGTCAGTGATAGTTTTAATGTAATAGAGTTATTGTTAGTTAAATTAGAAGGTTCGGCTAGGTCATTTAAAATTAAGAACAGTATTAGAAAAAAAATATTTAGGTTGATTAATTAGTAAATTCTTTAGAAAGAGATGGCAGCTGAAGAGTTAAGTGTAGAAGATATCAGGAAGATAAGAGTTCTCCTGGAAGAAATGGTGAATGACATGAGGGCATGGAGAACCAGTATGAAGAACTCTGCGAAAAAAGCGAAGAGTGAAAATAATGACAGTAAGGACCATCATTATGAAACGAAAAGCGGGTCAAATAATAGCCTACAGGAAATGAAGAAGGATCAGGATGAAATGAAGAATGGCCAGGAAGAAATGAAGAGCGAAATGAAGACCAGCGAAGAGAAGAACAGAAAAATGAAGACCAGCCAAAAAGAGAATAACAGCGAAGAGGAGAACAGCAAAGAGAAGAACAGCGAAGAGAAGAACAGCGAAGAGAAGAACAGCGAAGAGAAGAACAGCGAAGAGAAGAACAGCGAAGAGAAGAACAGCGAAGAGAATAACAGTGAAGAGAAGAACAGCAAAGAGAAGAACAGCAAAGAGAAGAACAGCGAAGAGAAGAATAGAGAAGAGAAGAACAGCGAAGAGAAGAACAGCGAAGAGAAGACCAGCGAAGAGAAGACCAGCGAAGAGGAAAACAGTCAAGAGAACAGTGAAGAGAACAGCAAAGAGAACAGCGAAGAACAAAGCGAAGAGGACATTAGCCAAGGAGAGGAGAACAGCCAGGACATTATGATGAAAGAAGAGCTGAAGAAAAGCACAGAAGTAGTGAAGATTGGTTACAAACTAAAGAATAATGAGCAAAAAGAAATGAAGATAAACCAAAGAGAGAGGGGAAAATGCCAAGAAGAGCTGAAAAAAAGCCTAGAAGAGAAAGGTCAAGAAGAGATAGAGAAGTGCAAAGAAGAAACGAAAAAAGACCAAGAAGAGACGCAGGAAGACCAAAAAGAGGTGAAGAAAGACCAAGAACAGGGGAAGAAAAACCGAGGAGTAAAGAAAATGCAAGGAGTAACTGAGTGCAGTACAGACGATATTCAGAAGAACAAAGAGGGAAAGAGGAACCAAGAAGAGAGGAAAACGAGCTGGGAAGAAATGCTGTGTGAACGAGTAGCTACGAGAGAATAAAAAGAGAGAAAAAGGTAAGAGGCAAGGGAACCATTGGAAGGCAATGAGCAAGACTCTCATGAGTATCGGGCCTGTCCAAGACAACGGTCGGCCTGGCTCGGGCGGCTGACTGAACGACATTGGGCATCAGCAACGCAGAAGTGTCACTGGGTGACGAGAGAAGCAACATCTACTGCGAGAGAGGGTTATCTGGTGAGACTGTACAAGCCCGCGATGGAGGAAAGGCAGGAGGCCTAAACTTCGATTAGCATGGGGACCTCCAGGAGGAGATGCATTACCTGTTCGGGACGAACAGGTTTAAGGAGGGGGCAATGTTATGAACGTTAGTAAGGCCACGTCATGCGCCGGTGCACGCCGTAACATGAGATGTGCCGTGCGCACCTGGGTCACCGCTTTATCTCCCTCCAGCCCTCCGCACTCCCCGTGAGGCGCCCTGCCTTTGACAGGTAACTGACACCGGACAGCTGGGAGTTGCGCAAGCCGCCCACACGTGTTTTCGAGAGATTTATGCCGTCGGGACGGCTCGGAGCGACGCGACAGGCCCCGGCCGCTCTCGTAAGTTCTGGAATTTCGCTGGGGCCTATATATAGGCCCGATGACGTCAGTATAAGTTAGTCTGAGTAGAGTTCGGAGTGTTCAGTCGGGAGTTCTCCCGCGGCGGAGTTTCCGGGCGATAGTGCTGCGGGTGTGGCAGAGTGGCGAAGTCTTTGGACGAAGGTTCCAGGGCAGGGAGTTAGAGAGTTCAGTGGAGTCGGGAGTTTTCCCGCGGTGGAGTTTCCGGGCGATAGAGTCGCGGGCGCGGCGGAGTCCCGAGTGAAGTTCCGAGCGAGGAGTCGAGTGGGATCCTCGGCGAAGGGTGTGACGGCGGTGGCGGAGTGAGGCGACGGAGTCCCGCGGTGGAGACCCACGAGGGGTGCTGCGGCGAGAGTTGCTCCAGAGGTGCGGCCCAGCGAGGTGTGCGGAACGAGTGACTGGGGAATTGACATTTTTTTAAGTGAAATTTATTATTTGCCAATTTAGAAGATTATTTGTAAGTGACAAGTAGTGGTAATAAATAAAACTGTGTGTGTGATAAAAATCTTTAATTGGGGTATCCATTACGAACCCGCGGTAAATCGTAACAATATAAATGTTGCCCTTTTCGTTACGAACGCCATTTTATATCCTATTAATGTTGAAATTATCAATAAGCCCACTATCTTGAAAAATCCACAATTTTAATGCTAGAAATTCCAAAAAAGATATTTAAAAAAAAAATTTAAATCGTTTACTTCAAATTTTTAGTTATTTAAACGATTTTGGTCGTCGGTTCGATTTCCGACGAGAGTAAACGACTGATCCTTCCTCTAAGGAAGCTACCTAAACTGACCTCACGTTACCAATAACAAGGTATATGTCATCAGCTGGTATGACATCATGCCCGCAATCTTGTCTTCGTCCGCTGGACATCTTGTTTTAGTCTGCTAGAGTGTGCTGATGACATGGTAGTACATTTTTCTGGTCACCATACCTATGACCTTTACTGTTGGCATTGAAATTTGACCTTGACCTTGAACTTGAAATTTAACCTTGACCTTGAAATTTGTTCCTGTCCTTGAAATTTGACTTTGACCTTGACGACCATTATGGATCCGACATTTCGTGTTCAGTACACACTACCAGGAGCCACCACCTGCTAGAGGACATTGTCACCATCTTGTGTGTGTACTCGTCTTACCATCATTACCATCATACTTGTTTAAGTTTTACCCGCTAGAGTGCAATAATCATTTATTATTACTGAGGTGTACGCCATCCGAATATTTTAGTGTCATCTTGGAATCGTGTAAATGTTTAGCTAGAAATTGGGGAAAAAATACAAAATTAATTTAATAAATTTTCAGTTAAATACTTATTTATTAGATCGATTCCCGTCCTTGGTTCGAAACCAGTAAGAGCAAAAAAAAAAAAAAAACATCAGATCCTTCCTCCACAGAAGCCACCTACAGACTGACCTCACACCACCAATACCAAGGTACATATATATCGTCAACTGATATTACGTCATGTCCACCACATTGTCTTCGTCCACTGGAGCCCACCATCTTGTTTTCGTCTGCTGGAGGTCACCATCTTGTGTGTATACTGTATACTCGTCTTACTATCATTATCGTCATGCTAGTTTTATTCTAACCCTCTAGAGTGCAGTAATAATTTATTATTACTGAGGAAATTTGAGCGCCATCTTGGTATTTTATAATTATTTAGCTAGAAAGTCGGGAAAAATTCCAAAATTTATAAAAATAAAATCATTAATGTACTTTATTGAATCGATACTTGGTTCGATCCTGGATGATACAAAAAAAATGATGTAATAAAAAATACCTCAAAAATGACAGGTTCGAAAAATAAAACACCACAAGTTCTTTCACAAACATAATATTTATTACATAATATATATTCTACTACAGGATCACTTGCGAAAGCCAGCAATCTTATAAACATTTAGCCCTGCATAGACGTGAAACGACTAATTCTTTGCTCCAATCAATACTCCAACAGTTCCAAATGCTCCAACAGCTCCAACAGCTCCAACAGCTCCAAATGCTCCAATAGCTCCAACAGCTCCAACAGCTCCAAATGCTCTATCAGCTACAACAGCTCCAACAGCTCCAATTGCTCCAAAGCTCCAACAGCTCCAACAGCTCCAAGAGCTCCAAAAGCCCCAAATGCTCCAACAGTTAAAAATGCTCCAACAGCTCCGAATGTTCCAAAGCTCCAACAGCTCCAAATGCTCCAAAAACTTCAATGCTCAAACACCTCCAACAGCTCCAAAATGCTCAAACAGCTCCAAATGCTCCATCAGCTCCAACAGCTCCCACGGCTCCAAATGCTCCAACAGCTCCAATTGCTCCAATTGCTCCAAAGCTCCAACAGATCCAAGAGCTCCAAAAGCCCCAAATGCCCTAACAGCTCCAAATGCCCCAACAGCTCCAAATGATCCAACGGCTCCAACAGCTCCAACAGATCCCACAGCTCCAAATGCTCCAACAGCTCCAAAAAATACAACTCCGAATATGCATGTTATTTTAATATATACCTTATTTAAGTTTCAGTCTGGTAAATGTCTCGATGGCCGTGTGGTTAAAGGCGTATGTTCTCCAACCTAGAGATCAGAGCTGCGATGGTTCAAATCACAGCGCTTCCAATGCATTTTGCATAAAAAATTAAATTTTAATGTGTCGGTAAGGACCATAATAGCTATGGTAGGTAATGGAACATCGACCTTATTTCATGAGACAGAGCGATGCTGGCGCTCTCTAGGAATAAACATCAGAAACAATGTCGACGGTATCCTAGAAGGTGGCCTCCAGTGGAACATATATATAAATATGGCGACAAAGACTAAAATTTCATCATAATGAGTGGGGCGCTCGATTTAAAGATGGCGGATCCAAGATGGTGGATCCAATATGGCCGCCGGGGTCAAGGTCAAGTTCAATGGTCAAGGTCATAGGTCAAGGTCACGGACATCTAAGATGGCCGCCGTGACGTCACAATCCAGGATGGTGGTTCGGCTTTCGGCTCCACGCGCCTGCGCCTGTCCCCGGAGCTCCCAAACTATACTACTTGGCTGAAAAGGTGGGCAAAATTTTTATTATCAATGTATCTCTGAAGCCAATAAAGCCAATGTAAGTTTTGTAGCATGATTTATAAACATACAAAATCTACGTACGGTTTTTTTTACGTTCTCTGTAGTTCTAGTTATTTAATATATTGGTATTGGGTTAAGTATAAATAATAACTTCTGATTAAATCAATCTTATTTTAAGATATTATAAATCAACATTCTTTCAGCTACTTTCTTTTATTGAACGTTCTTCGAAATATCACCTTTTAAGTTATGACATGGTTTAATACAATTTTTAAAAAGTTATGAAATTTATAAAATCAGTATTAAAAAATTATTTAAAATAAAAATAAATATAGGTTTATTATAACTATTTTGGAATACACATAAACGGTTAAAAGAAAAAAATTGCCAGTCAAGTGGACTGTCAAGACAAGTGAAAACTTAAAACTTTGTTTTTAAATGTTATATATGACATCATTTCAACGTCTAATGTACATAAGAAAATGATTTTGGCATTATACCAGTACGATGTCAGCATGATATCATTTATCCTTATATCATTTTTAGTCACAACAGATGTCTGTGGTATGTAAAAATTACGTAAAAATTCATTACCTAGCTATGACTTACCAGTGATGTCAGACCTAGGTCATGTATTCGCGTGGTCAGATTTACTTCAATTACTGCTACTACAGCATGTTGGTAATGCGAACTCACAAGATTTTACCCATCCAAAAAAGAGTCCAACACGCACATGTTACAGTCGAGTATATACAATGTATATGTGTATATATGCGTATACATGTACACAGGCCGCTGCGAATCGCCAGTCTGGCGCAACACATCATTAGCATGTCAGTGACGTGAACGGAAAAGGAGAGGGGTAAATATTTTGGGATTTTATTTGTGTAATACTAAACAAACTTAGAATTAATAATTAGATAGTAAAGTTTATATCTGTAATTTTTAATTCAAATAAAGATGCGACTTTATAAAGTATCCTTAATTAATGGGAGGTATATTTCATTAAGTAATATTACACAATTATTCTAAGTGTAGCTTTAACCATAGTAAATAAAAATTGTTGTTGTAAACGATGGCATAAACATAATTAAAATGAAATAGATGCGTCTTTTACAATTTTTTAAATTGTGTGCCTCTTGAAATGAAAAGTAGGTATGTGTGATTTTTAAGAATAAATAAATAGTCTAACACTCTAAAACAGAAGTTTTAAAATCAGATACTTTATCTACAGTAAAATTTTTAAATGGACTACGCAAATATACTTAAAAAAAAATTCTTAAATTGTTTTGTAATGAAATAAATCTTTAATGCACCTGAAAACTTTATTGTTCCTATTTATTTAGAAAAAATTTTTGGAAATAAACACAATTTTTTTTTTCAATTGTAAGAATTTTGTTATATTCTGAAATTGCGCGAGCGAAGAAGTGGGTGTTATGCTAATATATGTATACTTATATGTATATGTTTAAATAAAGTGACAATACCGGCCGCACTAAAATTGTGTAAATAACTTTTTGAAATTTAAGAAACAATTCCGCTTTTACAAAAAAAGACCTTTAAATTAAATTTTAACAATACATCATAACAAATTTTTTTTTTCAGATTAGTTGGTAATAATAGTAAAAACATATACAAAATAATCCCTGCGTAAGCAACTAATGAAAACAGCAAAAGATCAAAAATTAATTTTCTTACGAGAATCAGAAATTTTATAGTAAAATATTATTTGTCTTTTAAAGCAAAGGTTAAGCTTAAAACTGAAATAAATACATTCCTGCTTCTAGCATAAATCTTTTTTTAAAAATAATCTTGGTTTTTACGATGCACAGTATTCTTTCAAAATCAAATTTTTTTTCGGCCTATGCATCGGTAAAGTATGTTACAATATTTTCTGTCTTCATTTATCCACTTAACACATAAACGTAAAGTTTAAAATAGATTTTTATACAATTTTGGTATGTTTCTGTTGCTAATTCAAAAATTTAATTAATACACAGAACCAAAAGAAAAAAAAATTGGGTGCATAGGATTTTCGAACTGATTGTAGCTATATTTGGGGCGATGAATCTAAATATGAAATGAGTTTTTTTTTCTATCAGCTCTACGTTTTGAGACAAGGGAAGCTTGAAATGTGATGTGTTCTTTTACACATTGAGGACAAATGTGATTCAATACCAATAGATCAATTACCGAAAATTAAAGAAACATAGATTTGGTTTTGGAGAAGATAAGATGTTTTGAACTTCAATGGGTGATTTACGTGGACTTAAAAATGGTAAAAAAAAATTCTCGGTTAGCAAATTGGCCACACCAAATGTTCTTTCTTGGCCTTTGGGACAACAGAAACTAAACATACCACTGGTTTAGACAAGTGTGGCCTAAGAGAGAAGACATCGTTGAAGAAAAAATGTTATTAACAACCCTTTATTATACGAGAGAATATTATCTTTCCTCCACTGCATATCATCTGGGCCTTATGAAACAGTATGTAAAGGTTCTTGATAAGGACCAAACATGCTTTGCATTTATAGGGGGAAAAATGCCTCACTTGAGTAAGGAAAAATTTAAAACAGTAATATTTAACGGACCAGAAATAACAAAATTCATAAGAATGAGGTTGAGCATAAATCTTGGACTTCATTTGTTGCAGTTGTTGGAAATCTTCTGGGTCACCGAAAAGCAAAAAACTATGTTGAACTGGTAAAGGACATGCTTAAAAAATTCAAATCCCTTGAGTGTAACATGAGTATTAAGGTGTACTATTTACAAAGCCACCTGGATCGTTTTACGGAAAATTTAGGAGACAGGAGTGAGGAGCAAGGTAAAAGATTTCATCAAGATATTAAAATTGCGGAAAACCCCTATCAAGGAAGAGGGTATACGCACTTAATGGTAGATTATTGCTGGAGTTTAAAAAGGGACATTTCTCAGATGTATTCAAGAAGTTAACAAAAATTAGGTTCTGAATTGTTGAGAGACCTGTTGGTTCCATCGATGACTCTCTACTTAATTTTTATATATAATAATAGTGTATACTAATAATATTTTAATAAAAAATGTTTATTAAAATAATTTTGTATAATTTAATAATAAGAATTTTATTTTTAATTTGTTGATTGCATTCAAGGATTTAACCTAAAATAACGTAAAACGTAAATTTGACTAAAATGTTATATCTTAGAAATTTTACCTCCTAGGCAAAAAATAATCACACATTTTAATGCAGAGCACCAAATTCATATTAAATCAGCTCCAAATACCCCGCCCCCAAAACTGTTGTTGGTCTGTATTGTTACGATTTTAATAATCGTTGAGTGGGAAGGATTGGTTTCGTAAAGGGATAGCCCAATAATTTTTAATTGCACAGTTTTATAAAATGCTAATATTAACAACACTAATAAATAATATAAACTAAAATGCATGCTAATCAATGACTCGCACTCAGTATCTCAAGTCCTTACACACCGCACACCTCGCTGGCCGCACCCCTCGCGCAACTGTCGCCGCAGCACTCCTCGTGGACCTCCGTCGCCGCCGTCGCACTTCACTTCGCTAAGGCTCCGCTCGACGCTTCACTCGGATCGTCGCTCGGGACTCTCCCCGCACCCGCGGCACTCTCGCCAACCAAAAACTCCCCTCGCCTAGGAGCTCACTCTAACTCACCGAGCAACTCCCGCGCAGGCCGGTTTCCAGGCTTATATATACCATGGCGCCCTTCTTTAAGTGATGAGAGCGGCTGGGACCAGTTGCGTTATCCTGTGCTGACCCGACGCCCGAAGCGTCGGGAAGGGCATAGGCAGCTCGCACGATGGCCCGGGGAATTATCACGGTGGAGCCGTGTGGAGGAGGGGGTAGGGAGGACCGTTGTAATCCTGACAGGATTGCGTGGCCTGTCCCAATTCAGTGGGGGGTACTTGACACGCGCCTGATGCCAGCCATCACCCAACCCGGTGCGCGTTGCGACCTTGCTTGCGCTTTAGCAGTACCTATTATAAAACATTTTTAGAGTTAAAGTAGTAGTTTACGTAAAAATATATTTATTTATTACCAATCATATAAAGTTGGTGTACGTTATAATTTATTTTAAACATTAGTTAAGATTTATAAACCGTTTTAAAATGTATAAAACAAACTGGTAGATTTTACATACTCTGATGAACCGAAAATATAGTATACAGTATTTAAGCTCTATATCGAAACATAATACGATATAATTACTATTATAGTACTGATAAAGCAATACTTAATGCTAAATATTTTGTCTAGTTATAGTATAGCTGATTTTTTGTAAGCTATAAAACCAATTGCATTTTATTTCAGGGTGGCATGAAGGCAGTTGTGTGGACAGATTTTCTACAGTCATTTGTCACCGTTGGATCATGCATAGCAATCATCATTTTAGGACTGGTCAAGGTAGGCGGTTTCAATATTATGTGGGACAGAAGCCGAATAGGAGGAAGACTTAACTTTTTCGAGTAAGTCATAAATTAAATAATTGCAGACATAGTACTATATATTTTCAAAAACCATACTCATTATTTTAATTACTTATTTAGATGATTTCATTCTTGGAGACATTATGAATATTTAAATATTTTTTGCAAATGTTGAATTACAGTCATTATTTATAATCATTTAATTAAGCATTAATTTATATAGATATAAGGTCTTAAATTGGATTTGAATGCGTACTTACCATATGAAATGTTAAATTATGGAGTTAATATAAACTTTGAGTTAAATATTATTACTAATAACTAATATAACCAATACATTACATTGTAAACAACTTTTTAGCTTTATTTAGTTTCATTCCGCCTATCTTTACGAATGTTATTGCATTTTAAAATTCAGAAATTGTGTTCCTATACCGTTTTCATGTCTGATGACAAATATTTTGGACTTATTATAAAGCATTTGATTTTAATTTACTGATTTTGTCACTTATAAATATTGTATTCAAATATGTACCTTCATTATAAGTTTTATATTATAATAATTGAGGATAAACTAAAAACATTAAACAGTTTTGAATAAACCACTGATAGTCTAAAAAAAATTCAAAGAAAATAATTTTTTTTATTTATTTACTAACAATAACATTGTTTTAAACTTCTTAAATAAAAAATGGTAATCATAAAGTGAATCAAAAATACGATTTCATTTTTTTTCATAATTTGAAATTAAATTACGAAGCACATTGCCACTTCTGCTTGTTATATTTAAACAATTTTGTTTTCAAAGAACAAGTATCCTTCAGGACAGTCTCAAAAAGTATAGTTTCACTGAAATATTTTGGGCCAAGAAAACAAGACTCCAAAATCAGATGCTGTAATTACAAGACAAAAATTTCTGAAAACATGAGTTTGATGATATGCGCTCGAAAATTTTAAATTTCATTTTTAATATAGAACTGAAATTTTCTTGTATACACTTCCATATATTTCATTCTAGAGTGTCCACAAACCAGAGATAGAGAGTATGGACGTTTGTCGTTTCCTCTCTGTGAAAATTTTGCTGTACAAAGCCTTAAACGCGGTAATCACAAGATTTCATTGGTGATTATAATAGGTAGACAAATAATGGAACTTATAAAAAACTGATAAATCAAATTAAATACAATGAACTACCGCTGTTCTTGAAGAATTTCATTGAAGTAATTTTTCTAATATTATAGGCAATGTTAATTAATATAGGAGTGTTTGAGCAATGTTTTATAAGGCTCTTACTAAGTCAAGATTGACTTCTTATTTTAATGGACACAAATGCAATTTATTTCATTTTACTTTTTCAAAACTAAGATATTTATATTATTTACAATACGAATATTGTTACTGAACAGGTGATCGGTGAATACAATATTATTTACAATCAGCCAAATAGTTTTTAAACATTAATAACAAAATGTTGTTATTTTATAATTTTGTGAAATTTTTAGCTTATGTAAATAATATAAATTTAAACTTAACATTAAAATTTTACCAATTTTGATACATAACTGGTGGCCGTTTTTAGG
The DNA here is from genome assembly GCF_032445375.1 of Bacillus rossius redtenbacheri. Lineage (NCBI taxonomy): Eukaryota > Metazoa > Arthropoda > Insecta > Phasmatodea > Bacillidae > Bacillus > Bacillus rossius. The sequence continues at coordinate 14,569,124 of NC_086335.1, forward strand.
CTTTAGTTCAATTTAATTATTAAAAAAAGAAATAAATTATTATATTATAGTTTAATATTGACCATAAGTATTATAATTTCAGTTTGAACCTGGATCCATTTGCAAGAAATACGTTTTGGACGTGTGCTTTAGGCAATATATTCTCCTGGATGAGCGGACTGTGTGTGAACCAAGGAATGGTACAGAAGTTCATAGCACTGCCCACTTTGAAGGAAGCCAGAATGTGAGTTAATTATTACATTACCTATGTAAATATTTTTTTCTGGTTTCATTTTACTGAGAAAGATAAAAAAAATTCAGACTGTAACTGATTTGTACACTTCCTTCTCTTTGCAGTTTTGTAGAGAGAAATTAAGGGCACTGAAGAAAAAAGGTTTTGTTGGACCTCTTCCCAAATACCTTAAACCACTCTCTATTTAAATAAAATTAAAGACTGCAAACACTTTAGAGATTACAATGGGTCTAAATGTGACAGAACTACGTTTTTTTACCTTATCTTCTCATTTTTTCAAATGTTTCTAACAAGAGAAAATATATTTATCCCATAACACTTATTCAGACAAATATGAGAATAAAACATTAACTCTGTTTAAAACTAAACAATTTTCTTAATACTGAACAATATGAAATACAAAACTATGCAACTGAGGGCTTCTAAAATAAGCTTGTTTTATTCATTTATTTGTTAATCTCACGAATGCAAGAAATAAAATTTCAAATTCTCCAGATTCAAACCCTTCAAACAAATTAACACTACAATGACAGTAATCCACTTCAATGATGCCTTTTTTATTTTGTGGTTGAGAATTTTTTATCAGTCGTAGCCAAATCAGCACGTAATGTTGGAGTTTAAACATTAGTACACAAAGATTATTTTAAATCTTATGAACTATTTGGATCTTCAAATGTTTAACTATCGTCCGTAAACCGACTTTACAGACAACCAATTTTTTTGCATTAAAATTGTATCTTTGTACGTAAAGATCATTAAACCTTTATTTCACGCATAATGAATCGAAACAATATATAACATGATTATTCTTCACCAAATGAACATGTTATTGTTATAATACACTCAAATGTGCAATAAAGTAGACTAACCACGGAGCGTAAATAATCGGAGTTACGGGCTGTAATATTAGTTATTCATTATCATAAAGTGGCATCCCCCTACACTCCCACCATTCGTAGCAACTTGCAACGTATCCATTGCCTTATCAGCCATTTGGCATTCAGCCGCCAAGCGATAAACAACTTCTAATTCTCACTTGAGGTAAAACTAAATATTTTATAGATACAATTTTTGGTGTCTCTTTGCAGTATTTAATCGTAAATTTCGTCCAGGTGGACATGTTTGTATAAAGATGCATGGGCCATGCTATGAGCATATCGTATTACTTATGGTTTCCACACGTTTTATATTCACCCTACTCTCAGGGTAAACTCATACATTATGAAAGTCTCTGAACGTAGCCGGGCTCTTCTGTTGCCTGGTGCCCTTAATATCAGGTTTTAGGGAAAGTGCCCCCTCCACTCAAAGGAAAAGCCTTGTCAATTTTTCGATGACTCTGATTATATTCCTATTGCAATAATTTTTTGAGTTAAAATATGATTTTTAAAAAAAAGTGAAAAATGCTAAAAAAATAAATTAATATGACTAAAATATTCATTTTGTGCTTTGCAGTGGGCTACTAAGTTTTCTTGGTTGCTGTCAGTATTCTGTCAGACCTTTTGACGAATAAATAAATGAGCCTCGTCCGCACCAAGGTAATTATAGACGCGTGTTAAAATGAGAATGGAGTAGGATATTAACGTAAAGAATGGGTAAGGGAAACAGGAGTAACTGATAAAACCCAATGGTTCATAGCAACGTCTGCCATGATTCCCACTTGAGAAAATGCTGTTTCGACTTCCGCAATGAATCGAACCTGGATATTCCTGGAGGGAGGCGAGTGTTTTTACAATTTAATCGTCACCGTGCCTTCATTTCAGCTCTCTTATCAAGCTTCGTCCCATATCGTTTATTCATGAAGCAATTTGGAGTTATGTTTCGCACATCATATCCGAGCTAAGATGGGCTGATTCCTTGCACCAATAAAGTAACTGTGTACTTTCTTATCTTTACTTCCAATACACTGGTTTATAACGCTCTTATATTGGACTTTCTGTATTGATCTTTACAAGATTTATAACGCATCATTGATATGGAAGACCGTTTAGCACGTGTCTATACTTCTAACACATTGTATATATTTTTTGATGTGACAACGTCTAATAAATCGATGAACACCGGCTGCACGCACAAAAATGTGTCCCGTTACTCTGTGTCCCGTTACGCTCATTGTACGCTTGCGCCGCATCTATCTCTCTTCCACTCGATTGGAACAACCATCGATTTGACTTTTTCGAGGCACATTAAACTTGAAACACTCCCATTCATTTCCTACTTTTCCTATCATCGTCCTATCCTTAACAGAATAACACAGATTTGAAGAAGTTAAATAACAAAGTTGTATAAATGTTATAGTTTAAATAATCTCTTCGTTAAAGTTATAAACATATTTGAATTAATGATTGCAAATAAAAGTAAATGTATCAATTAAATTGTAGATTTCATTTCACTCTTCTTTGTATCCATACAAAATAGTGATAATTCAATAAAAATGATTCAATTTTATTTATAAAAGTATGCAATCATGTCATCAATGTTTTGTTATGAAGTTGTCACGTTAAACTATCGTCCGTAAACCAACTTTACAGACAACCAATTTGTTTATTTATTATTGATAATGTGAAAATTATTTCAAGCCAAATGTAACGTCTAAATAATATACATTATAAATAAAATTCTACAATGAACACTGTATGAATAGTTGAGGTATGTAATAAATTGTGTGAATATCACATTGATTTCAGGATCTTAAGCATTAACACGGTGTTTTCTCCGTAAGTTTTTTACGCTCTTTGTGGCCCCACAAGGCAGCTATCTCAATGGCTGGCGTGATTCTTCTTTGACTTCACAGTTAGAAAACGACTGCAATTAAAAACACTTCATAAAATAAGAAGAGAATTTTCAACTGAAAAGTTATGTATCCCAAAATTCATTGCAGATTTTCAAATATTTGGCATATTAAATTTAAAATGTTACTGTGAATTTTGACGTGTTCACACAAAACCATGGAAATTTGAATGCTCTCAAAAATTTGGTTACACATTAATATTTATTCTGCATACATGGATGAGCAAGCAGTCGCCACTAGGTATTTGAAATACTGTTATACATTGTATAAGGTTGAATGATTTTGTTTAAATTATTTTAAGTTTTAAGTTTTTTTACTGTGCCTATAATTACGGTAGCGCTATTTATAAATGTATTAAAATATATCTAAATATAACTTAGGTTTTGACATTAGACCATAATTATTCAAATTTTTGTTCCGATACAAACATAGAATACAAATTTCTCAAAATAATATTTTTCATTTATTTAATTTATCTTAATTGAAAATAAATTAAGACATAAATATTACTTTTAATTTTTCTTATGCGTTTAGGACATTGTGAAAAATTGTCCATGTTCAAAAACAGTAAATTAAAACGTTACAGGTCACTAATGATTTTCAACGCTGGATTTTTCATTGTGAAGTCATCATCACTTTTCATCGGTCTGCTGATTTATTCAAGCTACTACGAATGTGATCCTATAACATCAAAGGTGAGAAAGAAATATTAATATTTGTAGAGTTTGTTTTGCCAGCAAGACATTTGAATAAATGTATCCCCACAAAAGAACATTATAAGAATGAGGACATTAAGACGCGTTAAACATATACAAGTTTATTTATATTATCCTGTAGAACATGTATTAAAAATATAATCATAACAATTTTAAAGAAAATAATAAAATTAAAAAACTGTGTTTTTGGAGGTATTTTTTTATTAATTGCAACTCGTTTTTTTTTCTTTTTAACACTATCCACCTGTGATTGCAAGATAAAAAACAATTTGGTTTCAACATTAAAGCGGAAATACAATTTAAACAATTTTTTTTAGGAATTTTTGGTCATAACATTAGTTCTGTTTTAATCACCACTATTACAAACAATTATTAAAAAAGAAATTTAAACAAAAAATTACTTTAACTGTAATATTCGACTTATATGGCCAGATATACTTTGGATTCTGGATTAAAGTCACATCCGTAAAAAAATGTGCCCAAAATTTGTCACGTATATTTATATATCTTGAGTAATCTGGTAACAAAAAGAAAAACAAGAAGCAGATAAATTTTTAAAAATTTCATGAAAACTTTTTCAAAAAATTATTTTTTAACTGAAGTTTTCCAATTCAAATTTTTGCAAAAAAATTATAACTAGAATTATATATAGGCCTATATAAGTTGTGTAAGTTACGCCATTTATAACTCAAGAACGGCCGGACTGATTTTAATGATTTCCAATTTGTTGTTTTCGTCTCTGCCCTAAAAAGCAGATAAACATTAACATATTGATAAAATTCAAAGGAGAATGTGTTAGTTACACCATTTATAACTCAAGAACGGACGGAATGATTTTAATGAACTCTAATTTGTTGTTTTCGTCTCTGCCCTAAAAATCAGATTAAGTATTAACATATTGATAAAATTCAAAGGAGAAAAAGGATCTTTAAATAAATAAGGTTTGGAACTCCACCGTATTCCGCAATTGACAGCTCAACATGTCACGCAGGTGTGCCATAGACATACAATGTTACACATGTACATACTGTAAGTGTTATTTCTCTATGTCCCCCAAGCAAAAGCTGCAAAGCTATTCTAACGAATAAAGTAGTGAGAGAAAGTAAAACGAAAGCTCTAACCCGCTGTCATCACCATGTTTGGGACAAATGAGTAGCTGGATGCAAGAAGGGCCTTTTTATGAAATGGCCCTTCATGAGTAAAACGTGTAAATTTGTTCCCCTAAGCACCACCGTATGCTCCTCAAAATTAGGTTTGGAAATTTCCATCCTTAAGGAAGATATTAATTTATGATCAACAAAGAAAAAAAGGCTGTTTTTGCATAGAACCATAAAAATGTTTTTTTTTTTTTGTTATTTTAATGTGTGGAGTTCACGGGATGTGCACTCATTAGAGAGATGCTTGAACAACGATTTGTTTGTGTGCACGGCCGTAAGAGCGCTAGTGTGCTCACTGCTCAATGTTTGTTTACGATTCGTTGCCAAGGCTCATTTAAAATGGCGGCAATTTTTCTTTCGTATTTTTGTTTAAGACTTTAGGTTATTTGCGTGCTACTTGCTAATTGCTTCGTAGGTGGAAACTGGAAAATATCTGGTGTTTATTTATTCAATTATTTAGTGGCCATATTTCCATTGAGGTATATTATTAAATTGATTATAAAATTACGTATTAAGTAAAATATAATGCCACCACGTGTACGAAAATGCTAGCTTGTGACATAGGTGGTTTTAGCATAAATATATACTTAGGTCATTATTCCACCAATGTTTATACGGTTAGTACTGTGCACGGCCACAACAGCGCTGCAAATAGCGTTCTAGCTGTCATTCAGAGAGTGGCCTTTCTATCCCTCCCTCTCTTTTCTATGGTGGAGTTACTTTTTGTTGTATTTTAATAGGAAATTAAAGTGCTTAAAATGTTGCGAAGTGAAAATGAAGACTGTTCTGACAAAAGTGAAGAAATAAATAAGAACAGCAATGTAGGAAAGCGAAAATTACGGTTTGAGAATTTATGGGGGAAAAAAATAAGAAGAAAGCAAGAAGGAACATAGGGCTGTGCTACAGATTTTCGAGTGGAAAAGTAGTGCATCCGAAAAAATTTCATCCTGTAGATAAGTGTTGCTCTAAACAATGCTACAAAACAATCGATGTGATTGAGCAAGAAAAATTTTTCAAGTCATTTTGGTCGGTTGGCGACAAAGATAAGCAAGACAATGTTATAGCAGGTAACTTAATTTCTATTGCTCCTAGAACAGTGATGGTAAATTCAGTTTACAAGAAAAGGCCTCTCATTTGGAAGTATCAAAAACCGTTGCAGTCAAGTGGTGTTTCCATTCCTGTTTGCCAAGCGTTTTTTATTGGTAAATTGCAAATATCAAGAAAGAGGTATAAGAGTTATTCAAGGAAAGTTGGGTAAAGGTGACTTGGTGATTAAAGACAACAGAGGTAAACATGCAAACTGTCCAAGTAGGATAAAGCAAAATGTTTGGGAGTTGGCCAAAAAACACTTATCCTCCATTCCACGTGCTGAATCACACTATTCTGCAAAGAAAACAAAAAAGTTGTATTTTACTAACCCTACATTGTCAGTTAAAAAATTGTTGGAATGCTTTCAAAGAATATTTTAGAACTGAAACAGGAATGGCATTAGGTATTAAATATACCACTTATAATAATTTTTTCAGAACCCAATCAAACTACAGTTTCCGCAGACCTCGAACAGATGTATGCGACTTGTTAAAAGAATGCATTGTTAAGCTGAAACTCCGACCAAATGATGCTTGTTGACAGTTGTTTAACATACACAAATGTCGAGTTAAACGATATCAAAGTATGAAGCAAGATATAGTAAACCAAAGTAAAAGAGACACGAAAAATGTAGTGTTTGAGTTTGATTTTGCCCCAAATCTAGCACTTCCAAAGCTTAACGTTACTAGTCAATTCTACAAAAGTTTGATTTGGTTGTATGTTTTCAATATCCATGAACATAATGATGGCACGAGTGCACTGTATTGGTATTTGGAAAGTGATGGTAAGAAAAATGCTTATGCTGTATGCTCTATGTTATACCATTTTATTTCCAGCATTATTACTCCAAATTTGAAATGTGTAACAATGTTTTCAGACTCATGTGGAGGACAAAAGAATAACCTAACAACGGTACAGTTTTGTTGTTGGCTCTCTAAAGTGTTAAAAATTGTATTGCACCATATGTTTTTCCAGTAAGGGGACATTCCTACTGTCAATGTGACATGAACATTAGTTTGTATTATAGTAAAGTGAATAAAATGGAAACAGTGGAAACTGCATCAGGATACGTATCCATCTTAAAAAGTTGTCGAACAATTCCTAAACTATTTCAAGTAGTTGATGCGAGTGGACTTATAAAGAAGTGGTCATACATGATGAGCTGGATTGCTGAGAAGACACCAATAACCAGAGACGAAAGGTTCTCTATACATAAATATGTACAACTAAAATATTCGCATGGCATGCTTTCAGCATCCAAAACCTAAATGCCTATTTATCTCCCATTTAAAGTTTTCAAGACTTCCAAGGTGAATGAATATCATCTACCTGTTGAAGACAAGAATATTTTGAAACCAGCCAAAGTTCGAGATGTAAAATCCTTAATGCGCTTTCTTTCTGAAGACTCCCAAAAGTGGTATGAAGAAAATGTTTTTCGTTGATTTAACCAGACATGAGAAAAATGTTTTAATAAGAAGAGAAGTATTTGCAAACATTCCTTGCACAGTGGTATCAAAGGTTTTGTTTTCACTAAGAGTAAAATGATTGACAATGTGTTAAAAATATGTTACTGATTTATTTGATATCTTAATGAAAGTTTGGTAACAGACTAAGAACGTGTTTACTGCTTTAACTCTCTGTTTTTCTTGTTACAACTTAAACTAGGTATAGTTATATTGACTGAGCGGTGTTAACAAAACATTACGTTATTTAAGACATTTATTTTTGTTTGTATATCATTTTTACAAGCTAATATTTACCCTTATATATTTTTGTTATCGTACAACCAGCTGTAAAATTTACTGTTTCACATTTTTTCCCATGCATTTAATAAATAAAAAAAACTTTTTAATATTGCATTGTTACTTAAAAAATCATCTCTGCAAACATGGGCCTTTAAATTTATAATATTTCAATAATTTTTTTTAAAGTAAGGATATATTTTTCATTATTAGAGATAATGATGTGGACGGTCAGGTGTGAAAGAAACAATAATTGTTTGTATCACAAGAACATAATTTGGCATTCAAAAGATAATGTTATTCCAATAATTAAAAGGCTTATATATTTTTTCCATGCTTTTTCGATAAGCCCTTCTTGCATCCATCTCCTCAAATTTTTTTACCAATTTTGTGATTTATTTTTTACTTTTATCACTTAATTTTTTTTAATATGAATCACCCAATCACATCAACACTACAGCACTTCCACAGAAAAAAATTAATAAAAAAGATTGACAACACAAAATGTATGAGAAACTCTCGGAATATTCCAGTGCTGCTAGTAGTATGTTTTGGTTCCTCCGGACGCAGGGTTCAGGGTGTGGTGCCATGGTGCCACCACCTTCTTGGATTGTGACGTCACAGTGGCCATCTTGGATGACCTTGACCTTTGATCTTAACCTTCAGCTTTGACCTTCAAAATTTGAAAACATTTACCAAAATTTACCAATTTTACTAGTTTTATGGAAAAAAAATTCCGCCGAAAATCTCAAAAAATTTGAAAAAAATAACATAAAATTTTTTTCGAGAGAAAAATTCCACTTTCGAGGGAAAATTTCCAGTTTTAAGTCCATAAAAATATCAGCGGCTAGAACTGTCCATATATAGGCTTAAACATCCATATCTACAGCCTCCGATAAGCCTATGACATCATCATGGAATATGAAGTCACAGTTGCCATTTCCGTTATGGCCGCCATCTTGAAAATCTATATTTATTATCGGATTTTAAAGAAAAAAATTCTAAAATTTATGAAGAAATTTAACTAATAAATTTTAATAAAAATTATTTAAAAAATAAATGTTGCAATTTCCGTTACGGCCGTCATCTTGAAAATCCACAGTTTTTATGTTAGAAAATAGTGAAAAAAATTAAAATTTAAAAAAAATTTATAATCTATTTAATAATAAAAAATTTCAAAAATTATATTTTTAAAAAATCAAAAAAAAGTATACTTACGCCATAGAGATCGGAGTTCTCGGTTCAAACCCGGCGAGGTAAAAAAAATGGCGACATTTCCTTCCTCCATGGAAGCTATCGGCAGACTGACTTCCAACCACTTATGTCAAGGTGTATAATATATATCGTCAGCGAGTATGACGTCATGTTCGCCATCTTGGAAATCTTCATTTATTATCTGATTTTAATGAAAAAATTAAAATATTTATAAAATATTAATTTATTTATTTACAATAAAAATCTTTAAAAACACAGTTGCAGATATCGTTATGACCAACATCTTTAATTCTAGAAACTTGGCATGTTTGGTAATGCCCGCCATCTTTTATGACTATGACATAATCGTTACACTTTACATTACCTCCGCCATATTGGACTCTAGAATGTTGCACTTTTTGTTACGGCCACCATCTTGAAAAACTGCAATTTTTATGCTATAAATTTGGAAAAAAATAAAAAAAATAAAAAAAAATTAATACTCAAATTTTAATAAAATAATATTTCAAAAATGTACTTACTCCTTGCAGTCTTCGTTTTGAACCTGGTAAGACCAAAAAAAAAAAAACTTTGACAGATCCTTTCTCCACGGTAGCCACAGGCTGACTAACCTCCTACCACCAATATCAAGGTATATATCGTCAGCTGGTAAGATGTAATGTCCGCCAACTTGTCTTCGTCCACTGGAAGCCACCATCCATTCGTCTGCTAGAGTGCGCTGACATCATGTTATTTTAATTCTTACCCACTAGAGTGCAGTAATCATTTATTATTATTACTACGACACCCGCTATGTTGTCATTTGTGCGCCATCTTAGAATTGTGTAATTAATTCACCAAAAAAAATTGGTTGTCTGTAAAGTCGGTTAACGGGCGATAGTTTAACGTGACAGTAATAAAAAAACATTGATGAAATGATTGCATACTTTTATGAATAAAATTGAATAATTTTTATTGAAATATCACTATTTTGTATGTATACAAAGAAGAAGTGAAAAGAAATCTACAATTTAATTGATAAATTTACTTTTATATGTTCTCACTAATTCAAAAAAGTTTATTACTTTAACGAAGAGATTATTGTAACTATAACTTTTATACATGTTTGCTATTTAAATTCTTCCAATCTGTGTTATTCTGTTAAGGATAGGTCGATGATAGGAAAAGTAGGAAACGAATTGGAGTGTTAAAAGTTTAATATGCCTCGAAAAAGTCAAATCGATGGTTGTTCCAATCGAGTGGAAGAGAGATAGATGCGGCGCAAGCGTACAATGAGCGTAACGGGACATTTTGCGTTACGGGACACTTTTTCGTGCCTAAAGCTGGCGTTCATCGATTTATTATTTGTTGTCACGTCAAAAATTTGCAATCAATTTACAGATTGATTCGATCAGTTCATGTCCTTGGTTAGATACTTGTTCGAAGCAATGCGTTTAAAATTTATGTAAAATATATCCATTTCAAACAATAATGTTTAAAAATCCTATGAAGGCTTAAAATCCTCTACTACCAGCCTTTAGTAAGCTGTTATGATCGCCATCTTGGTCTCCGGCCACCATCAAAATCTTCTATCTTGCCTGCTTTAGGAGACAGCTGAGAAGCACTATTACGCAAGACGAACTTCCTGCTCCTTGATGTCTAGCAAAGCCTTAATTCTTTTGTGGAAGTTATTGAGTATCCCACAACTTTCTTAAAGTAAATTAATAATTTTATCTGAACACATCATGAGGAACATGTTAGCAAGTATCGGAACTACTTACAGTTGTTTTGCATGAGAAAAATTATTTATCGCAGCTGAATGGAGTAAAAGACAGTTAGAGGCATGTAGTATCGTAGCCTCGTAAACTTGTAGACTTGTAGCCTAGTTAATTGTAGACTTGTAGCCACCAAACTTGTATTCTAGTAGTCTTGTAACCTAGTAGTATTGTAGCCTCGTAGCCTAGTAGCCTCGTAGTCATGTTGTCTTACAGCTTCGTAGCCACTTAGTCTCGTAGCCAAATAGCAGCTAGGTTTAAGATTGCTGGAGCCAAAGACAGATAGCGCTAATGACTGTTGAACCCAATGATTTTCGAGCCAATAACGGTGGAGCCAAAAGACTTTTGGAGTCAAAGACTGTTGGAACCAAACACTGTTGAAGACACGGGATTTGAAGCCAAACCCTGTTGAATCAATAGACTGTAGGAGGCATTATATCCTCTCGTAAATTGACGATCGTGTCCTACTGATTTGAATTTTCGTGTACATGTACATCCTTCTCCTTAAAAGTGCTTCCTGTTTGCCGAAATTTAATCCAAATGAGTGTCCTTTTCGTTAAATGTGTGTACTGTGTATAATTTTCGTGTTCGATATGTACGTGGCTATAAACCAGAAGCCAAGCTACTTTATTTACTAGACATCCTTGTAGTTCCTGTGATTTGAAGTTCGCTTTTTCACATGTTGCATGAAGACATGAGAGGAGCAAAATTGTAAACAGTCCTTCTTGTCCGAAGTTTCGCTACGAAGTGTGCCATTTTTGGTTTACACGTACTGACAGTTTGCGACGGTATGCGAAATACTGTAAAGGTAAAGTCCGTGTGCCTATTGCAGACCTGCAGACATTTCCACTCCATCCTTTAGATTGGAGACTCGTATGTACGCAAGCACAAACACAGCTGTTCAGCAACCGAATGTAATGAGGCTTGTACATGAATCTAGGCATCAGACTGTGCTCAGTGCATTACAGTTAAATAGTAAGATTTTCCACTTGCCAAATCTGCATTTCGTGAAGTGTTGAAAGACTACTATTACCTTAATACATTAAGTGAGTCGAAAGATATTTGTACTTTTCTTGGCGATATCAGGCAAAACATTATCAGCTTACTGATGTTGTAGATACATACAGACAATTAAAATGTAATTTGTACTTGGATGAGTATACGGCAAACCATATCCATTCGAGTACAATGTTAACAAATTGACATTCAAAACAGTGAAGACTCCCATTTACAATTCAGATGATGCGAAGCAATCTGTTAAACACAATACTTATCAAAAAAATCTGTCGGGAAGAAAAAGACTATGTAGGAAAACGTTCTGGCTGGCCTCTGTTTTCAGTAACCTATTGAAGCTAAGATTTAGTCAGTTTAAACCAATGTATATCGAAATGTATATAATATTGCTAACGTTAGCAAGTTATGCCGCAGGAGTGTAGGATTTATGTAAAAAATTGTATTTGTAATAAAAGTTTTTTATAATTCAAACATGTCACTTGCATGTTACATTTATGTGATTTTTAATTTTATTTACTTAATCTGCATTGGCCAATGATGGAAGCGAAGAGTGACATCGATAGAATGAATATATTATAAATTAGTGATTTTTCAATAAATTTTGGAATTTTTTTCCGAATTTATAGGTCAATAATTACAAAATTCCAAGACTGCATCCAAATGTCAATATGGCTGGAGCTACAGTAATAATGAATAATTACTAAATTCTGGCAGGTAAAAATTAAACTGACATGACGTTTGCGCACTGCAGCAACCGAAAACCAGATGGCGGCCTCCAGCAAACAGAAACAAGATGGCGGGAATGATGTAATATTATATTGGCGATATTTATACCTCGGAATCAGGGGTGGGAGGTCAGTCGGTCGCTGGCTTCAGTGGAGAAAGGTTATATCGTATTTCTTTTTTATTTTTACACTCACCAGGTTAAAATTAAGACGTTACTGCATTATTTTAATTGATGAATTAAATTTTTTATAAATTATTAATCTTTTCCCTAGTTTCTGTCTAAATAATTGAAGATTTTCTTTATGGCGGTCGTGACTTCTTAATCTAAGATGGCGGAGTGATTATTTAATTTTTTTATATTAAAAATGTTTAATATTTGTTTTCCTAGCATAAAAAGTATAGATTATCAATATGGCAGACGTAACGATTATAACAATTATGTGTGATTCAAGATGGAGGCCTTAACTAAACGTGCAATGATGACGTCATAAACATCCAAGATGGAGGTTGTAAAGAAAATTGCAACGTTTCTTGAATCCAATATGGTAACCGTAAAGTATTGTAAATCGGTTTTTTAAATAATATTTTATTATTTTTTATTTATTAATTTTTTTATGAATTTAAAATTTTTTTTTTTTAGATTTCCTTGCATAAAAATTACTGATTTTGAATATGGTGGCCTTTACAAAAATTGCAATGGTAAGGTCATCATTGAAGATGGAGGGTATGAGATAAGAAATTATTTTTGTATATTTTTAGTAACGGTTTTGTTAATATATTATAAATATATTGCTTGTTTACTCTCACCGGGAATCGAACCAAGAATAAAAATCGATTCAGTAACTTTACATTTGAAGTAAGAAAAAAATTTTAAAATATTTTTTGGAAATTTTTTGGAAAATTTTGGTCGAAAATTAAAGAATTTGAATTTTATTGTCAAGGTCAAGATAAAGGTCCTTATATCAGCGTTGTATGGCGGCTTACGTTTAGGAGTCCTAAGCAATTTTTAGGAATTTATGTTCTTTATAAGGCAGAATTATTTTTAAGTTTCTCGAATTACAAATTTTTTATTTTTTCAAGGAATAAAACGGGAAATTTTCCCGTTAATGAATTTTGAGTATTTTTTTTAAACTGAAAAATTTTGCAGTTTTTAGAAAATATTGGCCAATTTTGAAGGTTAAGGTCAAGGTCATTCAAGATGGCCGGTGACACGTCACTATCTAAACACGGAATTCCTGCTCTCGGCTCTAAAGCCTAGAAGCCTGGGCCAGTATCCCTTTTTCTATACTATTAAAAAAAAACATTATATTTTTATCAGTTTGAAATGACTTTGTCAGTAACGAGACATTTTTATACTATTTAATTAGTAAAAAAAATTATATCACTTATCATTATTGTCACATTCATTCCGCGATAGAAAATGTTGTCATGTTAAATGTAGGTAGATTATTCATTCATTCTTATAATGAGTTTGTACCTACAATGTTTGCAAAATTGATAAAATAAGTTTTATTAATAATTAAAATAAAAAATAAAAACTCTTTCCTTTAAAACTATTTAGTAAAAGTTAAACTCAATTCGTAAAAAAAGATGTTTATTTAAGTCTATAGGAGTATATACAATTATATATCTTTATATAGACTTTGTTTTGCATTGCAACTTTGTCTACAATAATAAACGGTACTTTTATTGGATTATGTCAATTAATGAAGATAAATATAAAAAAATTTCCACGGCATCCCCACGAATTCGTACACACTGCAGAAAGGTTATTTATATTTATGCCATGAGTTTGTAGTCATCAATATATATTAAATTTTATTATAAACATTAAATTATATCAGTTAATCACGGCAAAGCATTTGGTTCCGAAATGGAAACAATTTTTTAAAAAATTATGGTATTATTAATAAAAAAATATTTGTTCTACAAAAAGCAAATTATTTATACTTTAAAATAATTATTTTTTAACTAAACTTTTTTTTTCAGCAAGTGAATAAAGCCGATCAAATTCTTCCCTTCTTCACGATGGACACAGCTTCTCACTTGCCAGGACTCCCGGGATTGTTCATTGCCGGAATTTTCAGTGCTTCACTCAGGTATGATATCAATTTTTACATTTATAATTTTATGCAGTGCTGTGTTATATATTTTACACTGCCTAATCAGAGTTCAATCGGAATCGCATTTTGTTTTTTTTTAAATGTGGTAATCAGGAAAATAGAGATCTTCAATTTATGTGAAACTTGATTCGTCGTTACCTTGTTCCGGATGTCTTTATATGAAATAGCACGTGAAAAAGTTATTTTAAACAAACAAATCACTGAAGTATAATACAATTAAAAAACGATAGATTGTTTTTTTCCCTAAATTGTGCACTACTGAAGCCAACGTAGTTCAGAATATAAAACTAGTAAATGGTTAGTTCCGTAAAAAAATTATTTCTTTTTACAGACGCTTTTATTTTAAATATACTTATTAATACATTTTAATTTATGTTATGACATTGAAACAATCAAAATAAATATATTTTTTTAACGTATCACATTATCTATGTATACTTACAATCCGAAACTGTTCATCATTTTTTTACTAAAGTAACTTATTTAATCATAAGGGAGACATATTACTTAGTTTTTTTTATTTAAATTTTTACAACATTTTACAGTTTTATCTGATCTTACATAATTAAATTTCCTAAGGTTTTTATTAATATTTTTTGTTGTTTTTTTATTTTTATTTATTTTTTGTTGTTTTAGGTGTTTGTATTTATTTTAAAGAGTTTTTCTAAGTCATTGTAATTATTACATTTCTGTATTTATATTTTTATTTTTAAGCTTAATTTAATTCTATTGGTTCTTACTTTTATTTTACAAAACTTATACCTTAAAGCTTCACTGTACACTATGTTGGCAGTGGTATTTGTAAGTGATAACAAAACATTGATTTTCAGGAGATCCTACTCAAAAAAGGACAAAATATAATTGCCCATGAGAGAAGTACTCTTTTCTTAGGTCGATGCCAACAATCGAAAACGTTTGTCCCTGTAATTTAATTTATCGTAATGGCAGGAAACTGTAACCTTTTCAAGGATATAGGAAAATCTGTCGGAATCATCGGGATTCGCGTAATGAGAGCGAGCTGTCCGGCCGCATTCCCAGTGATGATTGTTGCTACAATCACATTGTCTCGTAATTCCTTTATCAAAAGTCTTGTGCCATTACACATACTGGGAGGGCTTTAATTTCTCTATAGAATATTGGAAGTACCTCCTTTTAATTTTAGTTAGTGGGGTGGAAAACCGGCAGGATTAAGGGAATTTAAAAATTATTGTGGGTAGTGCACTGTATCTTCGATGTTGCACACGGTGTCAATAGATTTATAACATTTAAAATCACCCGGAACTTTTTCCATAATCATTATATTTATCTTATTTACTGAGTCGTTTCTCGGTGACACTATCGCCCTCGAACAGAGCCAATTGAAATTTCTTTCTGTGAGATTTTCGATGTCAGGAAAGATTGTGTCTATCAGAATTTCTAGACTGTTAACAGTTTGAGCTAATTCATTGTCCAACAATACTTGGGGGCTATGTAAAATGTTGAAAAATGTAAATAAAAAATACTAAGTAATATGTCTCCCTTAAGATTAAATAAGTTACTTTAGTAGAAAAAGATAAACAAATTCGGATTGTAAGTATACATAGATAATGTGATACTGTGTTTAAAAAATATATAAATGAAACAACAAAAAAATATAAATAAAGGTAAAAATATAAGAAAAATCACGTGTGAAGCCAGGACGGGCCACTAGTGACTTATTAAATTCGTTATATCTTTTTATTGGAATAGCTTATTTGAACAATTCAAAAAGTAATCTACACGAATTTAAACAGTCTTGAAAACAATATGATTTATTTGGATAAGGATTTAAACAGAAGTATGAATAACATGGTCTAATTTTGGTCGGTATTTCTATTAACTTTTAAAATGTAAAAAGTAGTTATTGTGACATAACGATAATAGTTGGACATATATTATCGCGAATTTTTTTAGATATTGATATGTTCTTGTATATTGTAGAACATACTTTTGTTCTATCATCAATAGTTTCCGCAGTGCATGTGACGTAAGATGTTTTATGGCATTTTTTTACACCTTGGGTTACGTTACTAAAGTTTTAGTAAGGATTCCTTATCTTTTCTAGCAATAAATATAGCCTATGTTACTCAGGGTGAATGTAGCTTTCTAATGGTAAAAGTTTTGAAATTGGCACAGTAGTTTTTGAGTTTATTCATTACAAACATACACACAAAAATACAAATCTTTCCTTATAATATTAGTTTAGATAAAACGCTGACATGAAAAATTCGTTTCAGCAGATTTTGCACTGGAAATTCCCCAAACACAAACTGTGCAAGATTATAAAAAATATTCAGAATTAACTTATTTTAATAAGTATTGTTTCTTTTTTGTAATATTATTATACACTGATATTAATCCATGCTTTACTACATAATTATATAAATTCGTCACTATACAAATCCTGTTGTTTAACCAGTATAGCAAAAAATATCTCATCGAAACCAGTTTTTTTAAGTTCAAGAATTATGCCAAAACAGTCAGACAAACAATCTTACAATTTTTTTAGTATTATTTAACTTACAAATATGTTGAAAAATTATTTTCGCTGGCTATGTTAAATATGTTTATAAATTCAATGTTTCAACTTTTCACCTTGAGCAATTGCATTATCAATATAGATATATTTTTGCAGAAATAATTTGAATATTTTCGCCACTATTATTCTATCTAGCATAAGATTATTTTCTTTGATTAATAAATTATTAAACTCTATTTTTAAAAAATTACTAAAATATTGGTTTTCCAGCACACTTTCAAGCAATTTCAACTGTTTATCCGCAACTATAAGTGAAGACTTCGTTTATCCATGGATAAAAGGCAAAGTATTTGAGAACCGGATATTTCATTTCGTGATGAAGATTACAGTAATCGTTGCAGGGCTTTCTTGCATCCTGTTGGTAATTGTCATTGAAAAAATGGGAGGAATTATAAAGGTTAGTATGTGGATCCTTAAAATCAAAAAACATTTAACTTAAGTTTTTCATCAGAACGAGTAACGAAGTAACTTGGTTATAAAGTATCATAAAAAAGAATTTTAATTATATTTATATATGACCAATCGATGATTCGGAACTACCATGTAGGCCTGACTACAATAAGACCAAGAATTCAGAACTATATTCTCTTAAAGTATGTTAGTAATGTTAGAATTATTTAAGAGAATACAAAAAAAAAATGTTATTAACAATCGATTTTGAGATTAAAATGGTCTGATACGCAAACTTATCAAACAATAGAGTCTTAAAAATTATATCATTTTTTCATTATTCACTTTGATGCGCATTCAAATTGCAAACTCTTAACTATAGTAATATACCATTTTGGTGGAATATAGACCAATAGCACAGGGAACTTGTATCAGCTTTAGTGTAAGGTGAAAATTAGCCACTTAGCATTTACTCGCAATTTAAATATCCTTTTATGGTAGAGGCATTTCAAATAAGCTTCGTAAGTGCATTTTTTAATGCCAGTTAAAGTTAGATTAACTTTTTTTAGATAGAAGATTGAAAACTAGCTTATCGTTATCGATTCAGAGATATATTGTATATGGAAATTAAATAAATTTACTCGTGGTTTTTATTGTATCCATCAGTTTTAAATTTAAATAATGATCAGATGAGGCTATTAATGTGAATTATATTACTTCCCACTAGTGATGTTTTAATGAAACATGTTAAAAATATATCACTGTAATACCTGCAACTAGTAAGCATTTAGCGTGTATTTATATCACTAAATACAAGAAATCTAAAAACAAAGTAATAACTTCTTAGGTAGTAATAATATTTTGTCAAATGTATTTTCCATTAGTTTTTTTTAAATAACAAAGTGCTAACTATTTTTAAGATGTTGACTATTATCTACGAAAAAAGCCGCATATTACTACTAAGGTAACTGGTCAATTTTAGAATGATAAATTTCTTACAACGCATAGTTTCACACCAAATACAAAACCAATAGTTTTGGCAGCTATTTCGCAAATATTACATTTTACATAGCGTGAAGCATTTAAGTCTCAACTGGTTTTAGCTTAATTTATTTTAATTAAAGACCTTTTGTAAAATATTTATTTCAAATTTTCTTAAAAATATTAATAAATATATTTGATTTAATTACATATACGTAAACATATATTTAAAGTAGACTAAAACCAGTTCTTGCCATACATGTGCATTTTTTTACTATCTTATTTTAAAAAGTTCTCAGTTTCGATAGTGCAAAGTTTAGTTTTTCTAATGTTAAGGATTTTAAAATATTATAAAAAAAAATCGCATTGAAAGACATAAATAATATTCCGTCAAAATTTTATATTTTTTAATATCTTAAATGTACTACATGACTCCATTGTGCATATATATTACCAGGAAGAAAATTACGGACTGTTTTACGCATGCAACTTCATTTTTCCAGTCTATGATTATTTATTTCTACATGTGCTTTATGTAAAGTTCTATGCCATTTAGAACCAACGTGTTTAATATGAAAGCTGTAATATCAGCTTTGGCCAAATATTAAAAAATTCATAATGGAAATTCTAACCCCACTTAAATTGTAATGTACATTAAAGTACATGTAAAATGTCAGTGCATGTTAATATAACAAAAATCTACCGTGAGTATCTGTCAAGTTTTCAGCCTGATTGAACGCAAAGTTCAAACAGACTACTAATTAACGATGATTAGTTTGCAAGATGAGCGTGCACGTAATAATATGTATTGCCATTTAGTTATTGGAATAGCAGAGAGATAAAGTGTTCTCAAAGTGTTTAGCGAAGATCATAATTTGATTCATTAAAATGTTATTATAAAGTATTTAACAAACGGGGCACCCACAAGTGTTTCAGTATCAAAACTTACAAGCATAACAGCTTGATTTGAACAGTACAAAAAACAGGTGAGATTGCACGTATTAAGTGCGACAAAAATCGCCAGATTAAGAGGGTTAACACAACTCAATGAGAAAACACAGGGTACATAAAAATTTTCGCTGTTATACGGACTACAAATGTCATTGTAATACGTTACAATGAATACAAAAAAATTGCACAAATATAAACGAGACGCGTCACGAAAAACCTAACGGGTGGTTCTGTGCAGCGGGCAGGTGGCATACATTCGGCAAAACACGATATAGGCTCGCACAAGAGACAAGTTTAAATTACAGGGCAAAGAGACAAACAAATTTAAGCAAAAATAATTACGTGCCCACAAAAAAAAAGCGAAGAAACCTATATCGGTGTGGCACGAGAGGATGGTCACTTTACAAGGAAACAAAATAAAAAAAATATCATCAACGTGACGATGCAATCCACAGTCAAACGCAACTGGCAGCATGGCGTGACACAAAATTACAGCCCAAAGAGCCCGAATACAGTAAAAGCTCATGCATAATTACGCATTGGCGAAACAACGTGTTACAATCTGAGCATGGCCACATCGTACAACAAACTTACAGTTACTGTGTCGTGCATGAAGTTAACGTTATCGCCGATACTGACCAGAGATCTCCCAACTGCAACCTAATGACCGCGAAGACCGTAGCAGACAGAAAGAAAAACAGACAGGAACAGACAGGAACAGATCCGAGTTGCCGCCAATTTTTCGTCATTGGTTAATCCCTCAGCGTGGGGGAGGTACAAGCCTTTTTAGGGGATCTTGTTCTCCCATTTTGTAGTCATAAAGATGTTTATGGTAAGAGGCATCCCCAGCAGTCGTTGATTACAGGCAAGTATGTCGCCACACTTAGTCCAGGACTGAGAATCCCTTAAATACAAGTGGCACAGAGGGCGCTAGTGCTGCGGCGGGGAAACAAAACTGTTGGAGAAGGAGAGGGGTTGCGGAGGAGGAAATATACCAACCGAACAGTCGTAGCGGAGGCGAAGGAATCACCTGACTATGCGGCCAATGCATGAAGCACATGCTTCAAGTAAATAACAATTCAATAACTACAAATGCCTTAAAAATCTAAGATTATCACATTCTCACGTAATTATTATTTCATTAAAACCACATTATAACTAATGAAAAAATGTACATTGTATTTATAGACTGATGCGTGTGGGGCCGCCTCTTCACCTGGATTTCCAAATCTTGTATTTTAATTTTACGAAACTTTAGCGTAACTCATTTTTCATGCTGTAATTTTAGCTGTTATTGGTAATTTACAAGACTTTAAGGGGGTGCCTTCCATTTCAGGGCAAGATTTTATATTTACATTAATTACAGATAAACTTGTAGACTTTTTCAATTGATTATCTTTCACGGAATGAAAAATATACACAGCTTATACTTTTTGTAGAATTAGCTGCCAAAGTAACATTTTCAACGCTTTTGGGTTGTACAAATAAGGAGAATTTCATTTATTGCAAAACTGAAACTTTTTTGGTTTAACTGCTATGCCACTGGATACTTCAAGAAATGGTTTGAATTTCTTTCAGAAACTATTAATTAATTTTACCTGGCATTTCAAAATTCTCAAATTTGTTACTATTTTGACAGCCAAGAAACATGAAGCGAGTTTTTGTGAAAGAAACGCAAACCATATCATGAATTAGCAGCTAATCATGCATAACGTATGAGCTTTATATATTTTTCATTTCGTGAAAGTAAAACAATTGAAAAAGTCTAAAAGTTGATCAGTATAAATATAAAATATAAAATCATGACCTGAAATGGGAGGCACTTCCTTAATACTGCGCTATTTTTAAAACTTTTTTAAATAGCTTTACAGTCATTTTAGTGTTTGGTAAATTTTAAAGGCGGCAGTTTAGATTCTCGTGATAAATTTTTCGTTCCTGAGAGGTGTGCCACTTATTTTGAACGTGTCACATTGTTTTGCGTGGTTGTGCCAACTGCTGCGACGCTAATGCCAGAATTATGGGTGTGTTAAAAACTGGTGCACGAGAGTGGTGTGGGCATACGGGCAGAACCTCATCGCGATGCCTGAGAGAGTTCGTCGAGAGACCTGAGCGAGGCAACACCTGCTTGGAGCGGGGCCCTAGATGCCCACGAGCGTGGAAGGGCTGTTACATCCCGGACTAAGACCGCGTGCAACGAGGCCGCTTCATCTCTTCGGCCGCACTCACGAGGCCCGCAGATTTATACATAATGTTACGATCGCGCTTGGCTGCAGTGCTTGGCGTCGCCGCGCTCGTTCGGCCTGTCTGCACCCCCTTCCACCCGCATCCTCTCCCTGGTATCTCGTGTCATACTATCTCGCTACATGCTGACCGTCGCAGCGCGCACCTGCCTCAGATCGAGTTACTTAAAGAGGCCGCACTGCGGAATAAAAGGACTCAGACATGTTTATCGGCGCGTTTTGTGGGAACCCGATGCTTGTTGCGTTTAACGGCGTTCTTTGAGCAGCCGCCGCGTCCTTCGAGGACTCACGATGCGTTTCTGGGCATTTCGACTGCGAAGGTTGCGCGATATCTCGGAGACATGCCCGATTGTTCTGGACGGGAACCCAAGGGCTATATAAGGAGGTTGGGCCGACCTTCGAGTTGAGTTCAGTGGGGAGTTCTCCCGTGGCGGAGTTTCCGGGCGATAGTGCCGCGGGTGCGGCAGAGTGGCGAAGTCCT
This sequence comes from Bacillus rossius redtenbacheri, assembly GCF_032445375.1. Lineage (NCBI taxonomy): Eukaryota > Metazoa > Arthropoda > Insecta > Phasmatodea > Bacillidae > Bacillus > Bacillus rossius. The sequence goes on from NC_086335.1 coordinate 14,591,280, forward strand.
TGGACGAAGGTTCCAGGGCAGAGAGCCTGAGGGAGTGAGTGGAGTCGGGAGTTCTCCCGCGGCGGAGTTTCCGGGCGATAGTGCCGCGGGTGCGGCAGAGTGGCGAAGTCCTTGGACGAAGGTTCCAGGGCAGAGAGCCTGAGGGAGTGAGTGGAGTCGGGAGTTCTCCCGCGGCGGAGTTTCCGGGCGATAGTGCCGCGGGTGCGGCAGAGTGGCGAAGTCCTTGGACGAAGGTTCCAGGGCAGAGAGCCTGAGGGAGTGAGTGGAGTCGGGAGTTCTCCCGCGGCGGAGTTTCCGGGCGATAGTGCCGCGGGTGCGGCAGAGTGGCGAAGTCCTTGGACGAAGGCTCCAGGGCAGAGAGCCTGAGGGAGTGAGTGGAGTCGGGAGTTCTCCCGCGGCGGATTTTCCGGGCGATAGTGCCGCGGGTGCGGCAGAGTGGCGAAGTCCTTGGACGAAGGTTCCAGGGCAGGGAGTGAGTGAGTTCAGTGGAGTCGGGAGTTTCCGGACGATAGAGTCGCGGGCGCGGCGGAGTCCCGAGTGAAGTTGCGAGCGAGTCGTAGTGTGGGATCTCGGCGAAGGGTGTGACGGCGGCGGCGGAGTGAGGCGATGGAGTCCCGCGGCGGAGACCCACGAGGGGTGCTGCGTCGAGAGTTGTGCCAGAGGTGCGGCCCAGCGAGGTGTGTGGAACGAGTGACTGGGGAATAGACATTTCTTTAAGTGTAATTAATTATTTGCCAATTTAGAAGATTATTTGTAAGTGACATGTAGTGGTAATAAATAAAACTGTGTGTGTGATAAAAATCTTTAATTGGGCTATCCTTTATGAATCCGCGGTAAATCGTAACAATAAGATATTAGCCTTTTTATTTCATTGCGTTTAAAACACGCGAGTGAGAGCAACAAATGTATCATGTTAGTTTTTGAAACATTTTGGCTCGTGTGTGATTTGGAACTCAAGAAGATACTGCAACATTCCTTTACTGCTCTCAGCTGCGCGGTGGGTTACCAAATATATTCAGTAAGCTGTTCTTTCGTCTAAGACTCCCACGGTTATAAAAAATGTAATTTGGCAAACTAAAATTATGAATTTTCTTAAAACACTTGGAACTACAACTGCATTTTTATTTTTCGTGCAAGCTGAACTATTCTTGCCTTTGTCGGAGCAGGAGAACTGGCGACCAACAGTGAGAATTTAACTGTGCGCACGAGGCGTGCAGTGTAAGCAGGACTTTGCACACCGCGGGCCTGGTGTATCTGTGAACTGTGTCGAGCCACGCAAACAGGCTTGCTACCGTGGCCATAGCTTAGTCGAACATTTGCGCGCTTATTATTTGGTTTTCCCTGATTTAAAGACCCTGGCATTAAGTAACTGTTTCACACCAAGCAACATAAACAGTTGGCAACTGGTCATATTTTGCTACGATCCCAAGAAAGTTGAACTTGAATTTTTTCGACACTTTGAAATAAATTTTATTTAATGTGTTGTTAACCATTGCGTGTCTAGTGCAGTGCTTAACCTTTTTCTAATATTGGCACACCTCGAAACTAAACATTGATTTGCAGTAGATGGATTTTAAGTACTGTAGGGCCAGTGTAGAAATTATGACTAAGATGTTGTGTATATAATTATTTTTTTTATAATTCTGCAATTTTTACCGGCGTTCCCATTGTTACTCAGTCGTTCTAAGCACCTCCTTTTAAAATTTAAACTCCTCAAAATCTCTGAAGTAATTTATTACTGATGATTCATAAAAATTCCCTCTGTGATATTTTGATTTTCATTATTGAGATTTAGGAATTATTGTGTAATACAATTTTTGCACTTTTGCGTTTTAGATCAATATTTTAATTTTTATACCAAAAATGAGGCTTCTAGACTACCAACAAAATTATTAAATATTTTTAATATTTTTAAAGAATTACTTTCTCTTTTTATTGCGCTCTGGGAAGGCAAAATTTTAATGACTTGTGTAGAAAAAAAGTTACATAATGTAAGGAGGAATATTATGCCAAGATATGCGGTATTGTTTTGATGTTAAGTATATTTTGGTTCCTAACAGGTTTCATCAAGCACATCAGGTGTAACATCAGGAGCCCTCTTGGGCATGTTCGTGCTTGGAATGTTTTTTCCGTGGGCAAACAACAAGGTAATGTTCCATTAGTTTATATTAATAGAATAAATCTGTCGCCATTCGTTAAAGTGCTACAAATGTTTTTACAGTGGTTGATTTAAGAAACACATTTTTTAAAAAAAGATTGGAATTATGTTATAATTAATGCTGAAGCAAATATATCACTAATTTTTTGTGGGCAGTTTAATGCAATTTATTTCAGAGTATATCCTTTAGATTTTCACACCACTATTTATAATAAAGCATTAATAATTATTTAAGGACAAATCGTTTTTCACACCTTCTTATAACACATCATCTAAATATTAATTAATATTTAAGGAGTAAATAATTCAGAAAATGCACCTATGACGGTACTAAAACATGTTGTTCTCAAACCAAGTGTTCTGACAGTAAACGTCAGCTAGACATTGTGCTAGCTAAATTAAATTATGTGTGGAAATTTGTGGAACCAATAATGTACAGAGACGTTAGTTCCAGATTTATAGAATAAAATATTTTTTTATTGATAGGGTTAACAATAGAGTGAAGAAAAGGAACATAATTATGTGACGCACACTACCGTAAAGATGTCTGAAAACTGATAAAAATATTATTTTATGAATTTAACAACTGACATGATACAATTCAGTCATTGTTTTGACTTTGGTGGTACGCAATGTGGTCCAAATCGCTTCTCTTTATACGGAATGTGAAATGACGTTTGATGCAATTTTATTAACGTTGTTTTTTTAATTCAGTAATTTGCAATTAATTATTCAAAAATAGCTGTTTAAATGAATCTGGTACTGGGAACTATTTTTTATGACATATTGGAGTCATCTAATCGTTTAAAACGTTGATTTTAAATTGGCGTAGTTTTAACGCAGAGATCTTAAAAGTCTTCTCCATCCGGCGCCCATATTGTCCTGAAGTGCTGCAGCGCAACTGTTAATATTCCGCTCTAACAGTGTATCTAGTTAGGCATCCGTCCAGTCTATGACGGCCTACGTACCACTGTATATATGCAAAATCGTTATAGAGAACTATATTCCACGACGCAACCAGTTGGAATAAAATTAATTTGGAAATCTACAGCTGAGGTAAGCTGTACCAGCCATTGTTGAAGGTAAATGAGAATACTTACCTACTAAATGCCACGTATATTACTACTGTGTTTGAAAATTTCTGACTACTATGATATTTTTATATTGAAGATTAAGGGCTAGTTAATTAAAATATGTAACGTTTTATTCACTCTGTTAGTAATAGTGAAACATTTATTTTTGGTTATTATAACAATCACTATCATTATTGTCTGGAAATAATGTGCTATTTCATGATAACGTATTGTTCTGGTACTTGTTTGTTGTAAACCGAGCTAGGTACAACACAAAAGCTTTGTATGAGCACATTCATAAACATTTCCCCCAAAAAGCCTTCCCAATACGTAATACGTCCACATAAGTACTAACACGGGTCCAGTAACAATTTACAATTGATCGAAATCATAAACAAGGAAAACTCATATCATTTGTACAATTATTTTACCTAATAAATAAGCATAGATAAACTATAAAGTAATAATACGAATAGTATATAATAGCCTGAGCAGGCGAAGGAGGCGGAGTGTGGAGCTAGGAGCAGGTCAATGAACGACCCCTGATGTCACGGCGACCATCTTGGACTCAAAATCCCCAAAATGTTTCCAAATAGACTCAAAAGTCCTCAAAATTCCTAGAAATTTCCCCATTCGAAGAGAAAGAAAAACATTTTTGGGAACATTTCCTGTTTTTATTCCAGAAAAATTTAAATATTGGAATTTTTCCCAAAGAGTTTTATAGTCCCGATGGGCAAGCCTCCAATAAGACTTTGGGGGGATCTTTACCTTGACATTTGACCTTGAAATTTGACATTGACCTTGACCTTTAACTTTTATCTTGACCTTGACATTTAACTTGACATGACCTTTGAAATTTACCTTGACATTTACCTTTGACATTGGCCTGGAACTTTGACCTTGACTTACACCTTTAAACTAAGAAGCCATCTTGGATTTTTTCAATTTTACACCAAGCACCCTACTCCCTAATATCGCAATTTTCTTTATGGTCACCATTTTGAAAATCCGTAATTTTTGTGCTAGAAAATTGGGAAATGTTTTTAAATTATTAAAGAATTTAATAAATAATATTTGAATTTCAAACGCACCTCCTTTTGAACCCGACGAGGTCAATCGATTAAAAATTACAATGGATCGTTTCTTCACGGAAGCCACCGGCAGACTGACCTCCCACCACTAATGCCAAGGAAGATATTACGTTCACTCAGTATGACGTCATGGCGGGCATCTTGTTTTCGTCGTTTGGAAGCCAACATCTTGGACCCGACATATTATTTTCGTCTATGAGAGTGTTGCTGCAATATAAATTTAATTTTTACCCACTGGAGTGCAGTAATTTTTTATTGTAAGGGCACCCACCATTTTGAAATTTGTCCACCATCTTAAAAATATGTCATCATTAGGCTATAAATTTGAAACAAATTCAAAAAAATATCATAAAATTTACATACTAAAATAACGATTGATTCGATCGATATCCGTCCTTGATATGATCCTTGTTTAGAGCAATAAAAGATAATGTGATAAAAACTACCAAAAAATACAGTTTCGAGAAAAATTACATAATTACAAATAAAAAAATTATTACAGAATTTTTTTACAAGTACAAAAAGAATTACAACCTTTTCTCGATGTCTACAATACCTTCTTAGAAGGCGATGCGAGTCATTTTAATGACTTGACATGCGTTTTCAGGGTATCATCACATGACAATAAATTAACCAGCCACGAGAATTCGGTGGCTAGGCACACCTATTCAGCGGCCAGGAACGCACATGTAGTAAGTGGCAAGTCATATCAAGTTGATGGTCAGACATGTATATTCAGTGGCCAGGCACATAATCGGTAAGCAGACAGGTTTTGATGTAAGCTATGCGTGTCAGTCGGTTCGGACAGGCACGCACAACCAGTCGGTTGGATAAAAACGTCTAGCAGGTTGACAAGGTACGCATTTCCAGTTGGTGGCCAGACCACTTCCAGTTGGTAGCTATATGCATCCAATATGTGGTCAAACACATCCAGTCATTAAATAAGAGGTATTTTTCGTTGATACTGGGCAAACAAAATCATGTGCATAGACCAAGCAAGCGTCTCTGAACCACGAGGCCATTTCATGTACAATGTTAGGTGTAAAGGCCAAGCGTCTCAGGTCTCGTCTCGTCTCGTCGATAGGTGACCAACATTATTATCAGATCATGTTCTATGTCAGGCGTATTGACCAGTCGTCTCCAAACCACGAGGCCAATCATGTGCTGAGTAAAGACTAATCGATGCATATTCAAAAAAAGTTTGCATATTCAGAAAATAAAGCACATTCATCAAAAAAGAAGCAAATATAGAAGAAGAGTCGACAAAAAAGAAGCACATTTAACGTAAAGGATGTAGCTTTCGACAAAAATTCAACCAAGTAAGATACGATCTCTTCGCAGGGATACGGCACCGGGCAGCAGTAGTGATGTCATAAAATGATTCACTTATTTTCTTTAGGCCTAGTTTGAAGGATAGAAAGGTGGCCATGATTATGTTTGAAGTATAAAGTTTGGGAATACAACATACTTAAAAAATGAACGTTACATTTATCGTCAACAGGCATGGGCTTATTTCATTTCTCGGTCTTTTTAAATGAGATAACACTTCACATAAGAAACAGCCCTTAAACGGGCATCATGAATAATATATATGGTACGAAAACAGGCAGGCATAATTATGTAGTGTACAAAATATTTAGGTAAAGAGATTGAAGCATTGTAAATGTAAAAGGAATGTATATATGCAAACACCACTCTAATCATATAAATTAATTCTTAAATATTCCATACCAATGTACGAATATGCCAATGCGCGCAAAGCAACGTCCACTCAAGGTCATCGGCGGATGACTTGCACATGTTGTGATTGAGTTAGGAAGCTGATGTGAGGGAGAATGGAACCAGAATTCTAGATTATCATACATACACAATAATATATATAAGTACAATAATACTCCAGGGGTAAATACCGATGAAAACTGAGTTCAAAATTAAATTGATTAACCATACATACACTATGCACAACAAAGTATAGGTATGCAAGATGTGTAAAATATGGCATGCATATCTTAGACTTAGAATAAGTTATATCTACTAGGTATCAAACGCACGCTTCTTATGACCGAGAATCATATCAATATCAATATCAATATATATATACATACATTTGTGTGTGTCTGTGTGTGTTTGTGTGTGTGTAAGCGTACACCAGTAGAACGAGTTTGAGCCAATAACAAGAAAACGTGGCAGAATATCTCGACAAATTAGAATCTCTATACGTAAACATGTAACTTATAAACTATTAGCAACAAATCCCGTTTAAAGCAAAAATTTACGTGCCAAGACACAGACAATTGAGTGGCACACACACAATTATCACATTTAACGTTAAAATTACTCATAGGCGCCACCCATAAACATATGAAAACCTCAAAGCAACACAAAACAAAATTCACATCAATGATTCACATTTATGGCATACTAGCATACTATCAAAATACAAAAGACAAACGTGTAAATTGGCCTACGCAAAACCACGTGGAGAAGACGTAAAAAGTAATAAAGCACAAGCGAGCTCAACGAACATATAACAAAGATTGAAGCGTGTCCATGACACAAGAAAAAAGTTACTTAATAATTCTTGTTTCCCTCAATAATGAATTCGCACAGTACAACAGACATGAGTTGCATGCATGCGCTTAGTCTAATAGTAGAAAAAACTAAAACGCCTATAACAAAAGTCATAAAGCGACATTTCACTGACAGAAAGCCCTGCAGCAGTTCAAAACATGTGCAATTGAAACTAAAAGGCCGCGTAACGAATAATCTTATACGAACATGGCTTTAAAAATAATTTTCACAAAAGAAGTTAATTTAGACACTGTTTTATACACGATGATTCTAATGTCTAATCAAACGATGTTTATACTAACTGCAAGAACATGAAATTTTCATAACGACAAATTGTCTAACTGTATTTAGTTTACATGACGGCTCCTAAAGACAGAAACAACAGGTAACAAAACGACTGATAAATTTTAAAAGAAGACTCAAATTAGCTCTGCAGGAGCTTATATAGACCCAGACCTAAACTAGTTCGCTTGCGCGGAGGGAAAATGCAGGGGAAGCAATGCGCACGACATATTAGCACACGTATCGATTCAGAAAAAGCCTTAGTGGAAGGAGAGGGGGTAAACGTAAAGGTAACCTAAAGGAAGTGGAAAAAGGGGAAGAAAGGCACGCATGAAAGCTGATAGACGAAACGTCCGTTTCAAAACTTAATGTATTTTCCATATACAATTTAAAAAAAAAGAATTCTACTTCATCAACCAAAATACGAACATAAACTTTATCCATAGCATCATATTATAGTAAGCACGTTATCTTCTTTATTGTGCATAGGCTTCAAACCGCTAGTTACAACTTAACGCGAATGTCACCAAAATGTATAATGTATTGTACGACACAATATATAAATTAAATGATGAAATGATTTTGACATAAATGAGATTTTAAATGTATTTAAAAATTCCAGTAACAAATATCCTCTACCAAACACCACTGTTCTCAAGAATGTAAATAAATATACAAATATTCTCTAACCATACACACACATACACAGATCAAATTTATGCTTTTAAACAAATATATCTTACCAAGTTTTCTTATTTAAACTGAGCAAAAAATAAACTTTTTTATGTTTTTGGTTGTAAAGCAACGAACAGTCACTAAGTAACTTGCCCGCCCAAGCCCATGAAATCGTTTTCTGCCCCAAAAGAAAAGAAAATATTAAATAGAATTTCCGCCCAAAAGCTTTTTGCAACAGGCTAATTGATTCTGCTTGAGTCAGCTGTTAATAGAAAAAATGGCAACAGAAAGTATATATATTGAATCATTCTGCAATATCTTGGAATCAGGTAGTAATTCTTATGGTCTCGTGTTTGAAGTTTATGATAACTGTCACACACTCTCCTCTTCACTAGTGCAATGTTAATGTCCCCTCAAAATAACTTTGGGAGACTGGTAGATCTTTTAGTTTAAAATGCAAAAGAATAACAAATACGATTTCGTTTATATATCTGTGCCTCTATATTTATTTTACCAACAAAACATGATCTCAGCTAACAAGTTAAAAAGTAACTTAACTTACATATATGCTTTGCCAAATATATTAAAATTATATTATTGGTTATATTAAAACTATTTTATTTTAAGAATGGGTCAGCCCTTATTAGAATTTTTATAATAAAAGCTTTCTTTTTGGCATAGTTAAACTGAATCAGAAACAATAAAGATGAAAGTAAACAATCCCAGAGTTTTAATTTTAGTGCTTAGAGTTGTTAGCCCCGTAAGTAATAGTTTCGGATGTTCTTGTCTCTTCAACGCAGTAATCTTATTGTCACGCTGTAGACACCACTGAGAAATGGGAAGCATGGAGATTTGAATTTATCTGGACGAAGGTGATGTATTACAGGCTTCAAGGGCGCCTTAGCCGTCCTGCGTCCCCAAGGAAGAAAGCGGGGATGTGGTCGCCATGCCCGCTCCAAGCTCTTGAACCCTGTCTGTGAACAAGTCCAAATCCAACATGGCCAGAACTGGTTCACAGACAGTCAGTTAATTGGCAAAAATGCCCACCAAAAACGGAGATAGTCGGGGAATAAAAAGGTTGGCAAAAACTCACCAAACAGGGAGTGGCTCCTAGCACTCCGGAAGGTAGCCCGCCAGGGTGCGAGGCGAAGACAAGCGCCGAACACACGCGGTTGCCCCGGACGTTTCCATAAATTAATAAAATTAGGAATTTGGCAAAGTATAACTAATTTCTACATGGCACACAGACTGAATAAATACTGGTTATGATAGGGATTAAGGACAACATCCCTTGACTAGCCGACTACATTTTCGTACGACGACCGACTGAAGTCTTGCTGTTTAGCTGGCGGATGATCCGAGGTGGTCAGTCTGCTTGTGCAGCGCGGAGTGCCTGTGGGGCGGCAGCGACTCTTCATTAAAAAGGTGCTTTCTTTCGAAAGAAAAGGAGGGACTTCGGCTTTCGGACCGAAAAGTTCCGAAGATTTCGAGGGGATGGTCGAGAAATACTGACTTCGATATCTCGAAGTTAATGTTAGTGGCCGATCGCAGCGCGACCTACTGGGGAGTGGTCGAACCAAGAAGAAATCGACTTGTGCATCTATCGCACAATGCGACTTCGAAAGCATGGAGCTTATGGAGGAGACTAGTGCAGCGCTCTGGTGGCTTGGAAATTAATGACGGGGCACTGCTTGTTGCGTGAGACGCCAGGGGGCAGGCGTTTAGCAGGCGTTCCAACACCCAGGGGAAATAACTCGCGAATCCACCACGAGAGGGCAGAGGCGGTACTTTCGAAGACCGAATGGCTTCGGCTGGGATAGTGGCCAGTCAGTTCCCTGGGCAGGGTTTCCTGGAAAGGCTTGTGTTGGGGGGGGGGGGGGGGGGAGTAAACTGCAAGACGGTGGGAAATTAAGCTCTACAGAGGCCATAGACGTGCCGATACGTTGGGTAAAACTTTTGCGAGTGTGCCTCTAGGTGCTGGCCTCAGGAGAGCTCCGAGAAAAATAGGCCCCTGGAAAACGCAGGGATAAGCCGTTTCGATCACGGCTCGGAGGTGAGTTACAGACGACAGTTGTGCATCCAAGCGGGGATAAAATGATACACAGGCTGACTCGCAAAGACTCGGCAAAATTAGATATAAGGCTGGGAATGGAATGGGGAGACTGCCCTGACAAATATTAAATGGGAGTGTACAAAGAGCGGAAAAAGTTTAAGTTTAAGCTGCAAAATTACTGGTGAAATTGATGCCTCAAAATTCAAATTCAAAATTGTGCCAAAAATGCTAATTGGCGGCACATAAAGAAAGGTATATATGGAGAAATATTTGGAACATAATATAATAAAAGCACATGCTACAGGTGTTGCTAGACTTAATAGCAAACCTATTTCAGCTGCAAAGCCCTACACTGGATTATTTGTAGATTTTATGCAAAACTATTTATTGGGCTGCCTTTGGCAGGCAATATGAAAACCTTTAAATTTTAAAATTTTGCTTCAACTTTATGGCTACAGGTCCAACCATTAAAGTTGAAAACCAAACTTTTAAACCAAAATTTACGATAGAAATTATGCCAACCAATTAAAGTTAACTAATATTTGAAGCCCATAAATAAACAGTAACATATACTAAGTTCGTCTATGAATTTAAATAAAATATGTATGTATTAAAATAATCAAATGCAATTTCTAAGCTGCTGTGATTTTTCGCCAGGGTTGTTTAGCTGGAAGTGCAGCTAGTCTTTTGTTCATGGCATGGATCATCATCGGTGCCCAGCTCTACAAGACTATGGGCGTAGAAAGATTCCCACATCTACCCATGTCCACTGAGGGATGTGAGGAGGTTTTCAACATCACCGTGCTAGAGGCACCAGTGTATGTGTTACTATAGCAACGAGTATATTGCACAAACTTTTGAGAGCATAAATATTAGAGAGTGAAATTTTAACAATGTCCTATTTTTCTTTATTGTAGCCACGTGAATTTACGTGTACCTATTTACTGTTATCTTAAGTCACTGTTAGAATAATGTGTTTCAGCCAGGTTTTAACAAAACCTGTTACAATACAAGCATATACAAGAATTATAATAATTCGAGACTTATACGAATGTCAGTAATATTACTTTGTATATTTTTGTTTTGTATATTTATTTTGTTTATGACAAAACTGAGGCTGATCCGTGGATTTCTTAATTGCTTGATGAAATTTAACTGACAAAACATGTTACCGGTTTTAATTCTTGAGTTACATGACACTTTTAAATGTTACGTAAAGATTAATTTCAAGTGCATTATTGTATTTTAACAATCCAGTTTATGTTTAATTTGTATGTCACTTTCAGATGGTTTCCATCCCTGAATAAAAATATAAATTTATATAATTAATATACCAAATATAATGACCATTCTGTTATAGAAGTTTGATAGTCTTTTTTGTTGAAGAAAAGTATCAGTTTTTGCTGTGCCGTTATTGTAAATTTTTGTGCTACTTTGTCAAATTGTAAGCGTTTTTCTTTTACTTTATTTTCAACCATAGCAAAAAATATTATTTTTATTAATTTTTTTTAATTTAAATAAACATAGGCTACATAGATTACCATGTTTTCAAGCTTAAATAAAATGTATTTTTTTTTTTCAATTACAAGCCCAAGTAGGATGAATCAAGTTATAATAATTTTTGCTCAGGCGAGTTTGCAATATTTCAAAGACACTTTTGGTAAAACAAGCCAGAATAGTGATTTAAATTACAGATGCCTTTTTTTCTTACACACTTGAAGTTAACGATTAAATTAATGAGTAATAAGTTTAAACATATTTTAAGTACCTATAACAACATTCTTTGAACCTTACTAAAAATGTTCTTTTGAATATCACCCTGTGTGTGCATTAATATTGTTCTAGTTACATTGTTTAATTAACTTTTTGATGCACTTAAAGAAGAATTGATCACAAAGAATTTGAAGCAACTGTTATATGGTGTAACAAAATTAAAGCTTATTTTATATGATAGTAGTTAGTAATAAGTTTTTAACACATGAAAAGCAATGGAAATCATATTTTATATTTAAACCATAAACGTTTTTACTTTACATAAACATTACAAGTCTAAGCTTTTAAAATGCAAAGAAAAAATCGGAATAGAAAAACCTATTTCAAAATAATTTTCAGAAAACCCAGAAGTTAATTTATTTTAAATGACTGTCTTAAAAAACTTTATCGCTTTCTTTTTGCTGCTTAATATGTAACTTCAGTTATTAATTGTTTGAAAAAATGTTATTATGAAAATATATATTTTTTTCCATTAATCTATTCGAAATAAAGTAAAATATATTTTGCATAATGCAGTGTCCAAAGTCATTATCAGGAAATTAAAGTAAGTGTTAAAAACTATAAAAATAAAAAAATATATATTATAATATTGGCAGGTATCAAATTCACTCATTCACTTTTGCAAAAAAAAAAAAATATGTTTTGACAGAAGCTGGTGTTTGTGCTATCTAAGTAATTTGAATACCGTGGTTTCTTTGTTGTTATTAAATTAACTTTGAGAAGATTTTTGTGTCTTAAAGGAACACGGTTCGCCAACAATTGGCCAATATCAAGTTACGCTTATTGTTTTTCTCGAACAGGCCCACCGCGCTGCCCGCAGGGATGGGTGAGGACGCCTTCGCGCTGTACAGGATCTCCTTCCACTACTACTGCCTGGTGGGCACCGCGGTGACCGTGGTGGTCGGCCTGGCCGTGAGCTGGTGCTCGGGGCTGCAGTGCGCGCGCACCGTGGACTCCCGCCTGCTGGTCTCGTTCATGAAGCAGCGCGGACACGCGCGGCCGCGGGGAGCCCTGCATCCCTCGGAGACGGAAATGCTTGCACCGATGGCGAGAAACAATTACAACAAATAATACAACTACATCTGAGGAATATTCATCGGGTTTGAAATCTTTTGGACGCATTTTATTTGGTAATTTGCCCTACTGCTCAATGAAAAATGTTTATAAAATAACGATCTATTTGTATAATATTTTATTAATCCCAAATATATTCACAAATTTATAAAGAATAAAAACTGTGACCAACAAAACAACAAACATTTGTATTTATGTTAATGGCCTTAGACATTAAAATATTTTCATGTCATTAACTATCTGGTAAATGCTGTTCCATGCGCATGTATAAATTTGGGTTTTAAGCATCATTTAAACATTTTGAAATGATATGTTTCTCTATCTTTAGAAACACTAAAGTTAAAACATAAGTCCTATCTTCAACAGCAAGAACTAATAGGATGTCTTAATGCTAAGGATATTAATATTAAAAATTTAATTTTACTGCAAGAAAATTTTGGAAAATAACGAAGGATTTATATTGTAATTTTAACGGTGTTAAAATTTGTGCAATATGTTTCCATAAAATTTACTGTCTTCAATATCATAATTATTAAAACGGTTTATATTCCATTGAACTCTTTCTCTAGACCCAGATTTGGGGGTCTTTTATTAAAAGATATCAGTAATTCTAAAACTTTATATGATCAAGATAATGTGGTTTTTAGAAATGTTGAATTCATAATAAGCGGGCAGGAGTGTCAATTATTTAAAATAAAATATTTTGATTCTTTAATTTAATCAATCAATGTTTTGTTGAAAATGAAGAAAAAATATCTTTCTAAAATAATTCTATTTTTTTTTCAGTTAAATAATCGGTTTTTAATTTCATGTAAACACAAAACAATTAATTGCACTAAACTATTTACCTAAAAGTTAATTTTATCTTACCTAACCAGTTCACATGAAGAAGTTGTGACTCTCATATAAATTGTAACCTTTGTCGTTGACACCTCGCTCAATTCGCGAACGGCTCAGTTACTTACTAATAGATCAGATTGGTGCGGTGTTGAAAGGCGAGAGCAAAGTCCAGGCAGCGCTGACAGCTGGTTCCATACCACCCGAGGATTAAAACAGGAAATGTTCCCTCAAAACGGGAATTTTTCCCTCGAAATTTTGATATTTTTAGAAATTTTGAGACATTTAGAGTCATTTTTGAGTCATTTTGAGGCCAAGATGGCCGCCATGATGTCACAGTCAAACATGTCGGTCAGCTCCTCCGACTCAAAGCCGCGAAGCCATGGCTCGGATGAACTATTATACACTACTCTTACTGTGTTAGACATTTGGAAACAGCGCTTGGCATTACCCGTGAACGGCTATCTAAGAGTGAGACGGTCTATAAAAGCAGCAGACAGCGAGCTCACCACTCTCCCCTGTGCCTGTTGATGTCATGGCGAAGCACAGGAACTGCATGGCACTTTCTGGTAGAGCGGAGTCACTGCGACGAACACTTGCTGCAACCACTTACTTAATCACCTACACATCAGTCTCTTTCGGCTGTAGGACCGTCACTTGCAAAAGGTTGGCCTTGGATAGTTTTAGGGACTCAGGTCAATGAGCTGTCAATGAATTAAAATATTCTACCCAGTAGATGGTCATTTCCTACAAGTCTATCACTGGTAAAAGATTCTATTCCACGCGGTTTTTCTAATATATCTGTTAATCTTACATATTAACGTAAAATTAAACGCCAATTTTCAAAGCGATAAAATAATTTTTTCTTTTGTTTTAAAACAAATACAATATTATTGATAAAATGTGAAGAAACTCTCAAACAATAAGCAGATGATAAAATATTTTTAAAGAAAAAGTTACATTCAGTGCTTGCACATTAAGAAAATAAAACACCATTAAAGATAAAAGTAATGAGACATATTGAATTGTATATTGTATGCTTATATCTTAAAACGATGCCTAAAGATACAGTAAAATTGTCACTTATTAATACGAAGAGTACTTAAAAACATAGGGGTATTTTATAACTTGTCCTAACAAATATACTTATTTTATAAATTTTAATTATTTCCATTAAATATTTTAAGAATAATATGGGCCAAAATAAATGTGTTTTTTACTGCGGAAACAAATAAACTTATCGTTACACAAAAAACTTAAATTTTAAATCTTTAAGTTAAATTCCATCAAAATGCATTGAAATATTTTCTCTTATAGACTGACAAAAACACATTAATTAAATTTCCTATGTCTAACATATTTAATGGAACATTAGCAAGCCAACCGATATTTTTTTAAAAAGGTATTAGGAACAATTCGTGATGTATATAAACGACTATGTTGTAGACAAAAGTAAGTATTGACTATTGAAGAAAAAATTAAATGCTCAAGCACTAAACTTCGCTTGTCAACATACACATCTGAAGAAGTTTTGTAATTTATTTTTTTGACGTGACAACGTGTAATAAATCGGTGAACGCCGGCTGAACGCACGCTGAACGCACGGAAATGTGTCCCGTAACGCACATTGTCCCACTACGGATGTGTCCCGTTATGCTCATTTTACGCATGCGCCGTATCTCTCTTCCACTCGATTGGAACAACAATGGATTTGACTTTTCAATCATGTTTTTGTGGTATGAATTATTAATATTATATAATTTAACGATCGTCTAACGATTTTCAGAAAATACGGTACGGTTATTTAAAAGTAATTTTGAATTTTCAAATACGTTTTTTTTTCGTACGAACAATGGTGTTTTACAGTTACACATAATAATTCAAATTACACCCGGGATATTATGCACAATGTTATAAAAGTATTGTAACACATTATAAATACGTTTAGTGTATTAGGGATACGTATTTGTTATAAAATCGTATTATAAAAACGAAATAATATTATTCGCCTACGGTGCTGCCATATACGGTGACGGACGCGAACCGAACGAATCGCGATATATGTCAACTGCAGCGGGAACCGGGCACTCGTTAATACATATTTTCCTTTGTTTATCGCGATGGGCGTTATTATTAATGAATTATGAATAACATTTCGTGCCCGGGGCCACAATTGCATATCATTTTGAGCACTGGAAGACAAAAACGTAAAATATTCTCGACGAATTTTAATTTAAGGTTTTCATTGCTTATTACAACAATAATTTCGGCAATAAAGGTTAATTATTCTTGCATTTTAAAAATCTGATTATAAGTATAATTTCAAGTATTTATTCTTTTATTATTAAAAAAAGTAGCATCTGTCGGCCAGTGCAGTAATAATAGGTTATGTTAGATATTTTATTACAGAATATTTATATGAAAACTTGTTCATAATTATATTTAAACGAAAAGTTAATGTTGTTCTCATTGCTTATTACAACAACAATTTCGGAAATAAAGGTTAATTATTCTTGCATTTTAAAAATATGATTACTAGTATAATTTGAAGTATTTATTCTTTTATTATTAAAATAAAAATGATTCAATTTGATTCATAAAAGTATGCAATCATTTCATCAATGTTTTGTTATGACGTCACGTAAAACTATCGTCCGTAAACCGACTTTACATACAACCAATTTTTTTAATTATTACATGTTGGCATAAAAAAAAATATTTTAGTTATATAAATATATTGTATTCAGTAAACCATTAAATAAATTATGTAAAATAATTTTTTAATTAAAAAAGGAATGTTTCTTTTAAAAAAGAAAATTTCTCTATGAATTTCAGTAGTATATGATAGTATGTCCGGGCACTGGCGCTGGCGCGTGGTGCCTGGTGCCGACCGCCATATTGGATTGAGATGTCACGGTTATCATCTTGGATGACCTTGACCTTAAACTTTGACCTTGACCTTTCACCTTAAAATTACCAAAAGTTGCCCAAAATTCCTCAAAATTCGCCATAATTTCCAGTCTTTATTTGGAAAAAAAATTCCGCCAAAAAATCTCAACAAATTTTAAAATTAAAAAAAAAACATTTTCTTTTCGAGAGAATAATTCCCGTTTGGAATAAAAATTTCCCGTTTTTAGTCCATAAAAATTCCAGTGCCTAGAAATGTCCATATATACATGTCTAAATCCTCCGATAAGCCTCTGACGTCATCATGGATTTTGACATAACCGTTGCAATTTCCGTAACGGCCGCTATTTTGAAAATCTATATTTATTATAGGATTTTAATTTAAATAAATCTAAAATTAAAAAATCAATAAATTAATAAAATTTTAATAAAAATATTTCAAAACAAATGTTGCATTTTCCCTTGCAGCAGCCATCTAGAAAATCCGTAATGTTTATGATAGAAAATCGGGGGAAAAAATAAAATTTAATAATCGAATTTACTAATAAAAATTAATACAAAAATATGAAAAAAATAAAAGTTCACTTACGCCATGGAGCTCGGAGTCGTCTTTTCAAACCCTGCAAAGAAAAAATAAAAAAAATGGCGACTGGTCCTTCCTTCACGGAAGCTATCTGCAGACTGACCTCCCACCACTTATGTCAAGGTAAATATATCGTAAGCTAGTAAGGCGTCATAACCGACATTTAAAAAATCTTTATTTATTTTATAATTTTAATGAAAACAATTTAAAATTTATAAAAAATTAATTAATTAATTTTGAATAGAAATCTTTTAAAAAACTCTTTGCACATATAGTTACGATAATCATCTTGAAGTCTAAAAAATTGTCATGTTTCGTTATGCCCACCATCTTGGATGAGTATGACGTCATCGCCACAAATTACGTTACATCCGTCATTTTAAATTATAACGTCACCGTTGCAATTTCCGTTACGGCCACGATATTAAAAAAATGAAATTTTTAGGCTAGAAATATATAAAAAAATATAAATTGAAAATTTAATAAACAAATCTTAATAGAATAATATTTAAAAAACAATCTTAATTCTTGCTGTCTTCAACCTAACCAGGTAAAAGCAAGAAAAAAATCGTCAACAGATACTTCCTCCATGGTAGCCGCAGGCAGACTAACCTCCCACCACCAATACCAAGGTATACATCGACAGCTGGTATGACGTCATTTCGGCCATCTTTTCTTAGTCTCCAGGAGGCCACCATCTTGTTTTCATTGATAGAGTGTGCTGACGCCAAGTTAGTTTAATTCTTACCCGCTAGAGTACAGCAATAATATATTATTACTGTGACACAAACCATTTTGTCATTTGGATGCCATTATGAAATTGTGTAATAATTAACATAGAAATTCAATAAAATTTTGAAAATTCATTATATAAATTTCCAATCAATTAAAAAAATTTTCGATCAGTTCCTGTCCTTTACTCGATAATTGGTCGAATAATATAATGTTTAATTTCATGCAAAAAGTACCAAACTCAATAAGTAAGGTGGTAAGTCATAAGTATGCATACTTTCCAAGATAACCACCATCCTATAAAACATTACGAATGCCATCTTGTAAATTTAACATAATTAACCTAGATTTTAGAAAAAAAAAGTACAAAATTCATGAAAAAATAAATCATTAATTCACATATTAACTCGAAACTTGGTTGGATCCCTGTAAGATATAAAATAAATTAAATATAACATCAATTTAGCATAATAGTGACACGTTCCAGAGATAAAACACAGCAATTTCTTTTACAAACGTTATATTTACTACTTAATTTCTATTCTACTACATGATCACCTAAGGCTTACAAACATTTAGGTCTGCATAGAAGTGAAATGATTAATTCTAAGCTCCAATCGGTTTATACTAGACAGAGACCAGCCAGAACCTTTATTGACATAGTCCTCCTCTTCTTGATAGAGTTTATAGAACCATGTTTAACAGTTTGCTTCACATTGTTAGAACTGTAAATTACTGCAGCCGATGTCTTGAATGCACACTTTTTTACTTTGTCATCAAATGGATATGGCTTTCCATATATACAGTCCAACCACAAGTTATATTTTAATAGACCGTTTGTTACCACATCATCAGTAAGCTGATTGATTATGTCATGTCTGATATCATCAAGAATTGCACAAATGTCCTTCGACTCAATTAACGTATTAAGATAATAGTAGTCATTCAATGTTCCACGAAATGCAGACTGAGCCAAGTAGAAGCCATTATTGTTCACCTTTAATGCAGCCAACACAGTCTTGGGTTTAGTTTTATGTCAAGACGTCATAGCAATCGGTTGCTGCACTTTTTTGTTTTGTTTTTGTTTTTACGCTCACGAGTCTCGAATCTAAACCGAGGAGTCGAAATTTCTACAGGTAGTTCAACAGTAGGCACACAAACTTAACCTTTACGGTTTTTCGCATGTCGACGCAAATTATCAATTCGAGTAAACCACTTATGGCTCTCATCACACCGAAACTTCATGCGAGAAGGATTATTCGTACATTTACTCCTCTCATGTCTCCGTACATCATGTGCAAATGCAAACGTCATATCGAAGTAGCCACAAGGATGCCTAGTTGAAGACGAACCTGAACCAGATGTCGATGTAATTGCGGTTGCACTATTTAAAGGCGTACTCTTATGCACATCAATCATTCGCTGTTGCACGGAAACCTTTACTTTCTGCCACACTGCAGGGCCTTTGCATGTCTCCAAGTAATGCTTCAAATTAGCATTTATAGTAAATTGCTTGCGACATTTTTTACGGGTAAACATGTTACGGTAAATTTTCTTACCACATTCTCTCTTCTCGTGTCGTCAAGCATTGCGGATGTATGAGAAAATCTTTTCACAGTAACGACATGGATGTTCGTTAGTTGCTGACGATTCGCCAACCATTGAAGTCTCCATCGAGGGAGAAACAGCATTTGTCGAGGTATTTGGTTACACGATTGTTTTATTCTCCTCCAGTGTTGACGTCGTCGTTTCGAACGGGATCTGCTCCGTCATCATCGTCGCTGATGTCAGGGTTCCCGTAGTCGATGGTACAACCTCCATCGAGTTCGCCGTTAAAGACGGTAAAGATGCCATCGAGTTCTTAAGAACAGGTAATTACGTGACTTATGCACCAGATGAAACAAGCTAGGTTATCTTTACACCGTCGACGACAGAAACAAACTGAGCGACTGCTGTCTAGGACTCGCTTATATACATGCGCCCGATGGAATAATACGCTAGTCAAAACAAGAATTATTTACTATAATGCTCGAGTCAAAACAACATTTAAAAAGAAGCACACAAAAATAAGGTAACTCAATTGGAAGCAAAATTCGATATATATTATGAACACGCATTGTAATCTATGTACACACAGTACACACATTACACACAGTAAATGGTACGAAGCCGCAATGTTCACGCAATTGACGCGCAATACACGCAATGTAACGCAATGACTGCACAACTTTCACGCAGTTCAAGCATTTAATGAAAAGAAAGCACATTTAGATGTACAATCAACGATAGGAAGCACAATCGGAAGCCCTTTCAACAAAAAGAACGCACATCTAGCGAAAAGTACATACATTTTCACGAACATTTAACTCAGTAGGTTTCGTTTGTTAATTTTAAGTTAGTATACAATACCTCCATAAGTCATTGGATCCAACAATCAATGACGTCAAAAATATTTACCTCCAAATAGTCTTAGGCCTAGCGCTATTTGACTACAAGACTAGGAGACATACGAAGATTCAAGACTACAGGATTACATGTCTACATAAGTACTTGACTTCGAAGCTACAAGTCTACAAGTCTCCAATTGATACATTTGTCTTCGGCTGAATTTTCTCTTTGGCCCCAACTGCTCCAGCAGCATTATGTTATATGATTACAAGGCTACTTGGTTATTAGCTACAAGTCTACGAGACTTCTTGGTTACATAGCTACAAGTCTACGAGGCTCCAAGGCATCATGATCACGCGACTACGAGCCATGACGTTACGAGACTACGTGACTACGAGTCTACAAGGTTACGAGACTGCGAGGCTCCGGGACTACGAAGCTTCCGGAACATAAGTTTACTTGACTAAGAGGCTATAGGACTACGAAGCAGTGACGTAGCTAAGGTGACTGGCGCCAATGGCCAGAATTGAAAATGGCACCCCATCTTGGATTAAAAGAGGGGGGAGGGGAGTTCAGTAACGCGATACCGTCGCGGCGGCGCCCCCTCCTGCTCCGGCGCCCCTTGCGGGGGCCATCCCTGCCACCCGCTTGCTACGCCACTGCTACGAAGCTTCCATAACACACAGGACTAAGTGGCTACGAGACTGTCAGGTTTCGTGAATGCATAGCTCCAACTGACTACATAGCACCATTCCATGGTGAGAGTTAATTTATCTCACTCGAAATTACCTTTTTGAAGTAGTGTCGATTCTTGTCAACAGATGACACCACATGTTGCTTACAGGTAAACATTTAGTTATTTTATGTGGGATGCAGGATGCTCACTAACAATCGCAAAAGAATGAAGGCTTCGTTAAGCACCAAGGAGAAGGCAGTTCGTCTTGCATGTTAATGTTTCTCAGATGTCTCAGAAATTAAAATTATTTAACTGAATAATGATTTTTTTTTAATTCCACATGATAAAAATATTGTAAGACACAACACACGGCTAGGAGGCTTCGAGTATTCATGGCCCCAACTGGCTACTTTAGCTCCAGTCAGCGGCGAGAGTAAAGTTATCTCATGCAAAAGAACGTTTTGCAAGTAGTCCCAATTATTGACATGAGATGTCGTCACGTGTTGTGTTGGGTCAAAATATTTACCGTAACCTTGTAGACTCGAAGTCACGTAGTCTCGTAACCTCATGGCTCGTAGTCGCGTAGTCATGATGCCTTGGAGACTCGTACACTTGTAGCTACGTAACCAAGTAGTCTCGTAGATTTGTAGCTACGTAACCAAGTAGCCTTGTAATCTTATAACATATTGCTGCTGGAGCAGTTGAAGCCAAAGACAAAATTCAGCCGAAGACAGATGTATAGCCAATTGCTTCCGATTGCGCTTCTTTTCTTTGATTGTGCGTCCAAATGTGTTTCCATTTTGGGATTGTGCTGCCGATTGTGCTTCCTTTCGTTGATTGTGTTTCCAAATGTGTTTCCATTTTGGGATTGTACTGCAGATTGTGCTTCCTTTCGTTGATTGTGCTTCTAAATGTGCTTTCTTTTCATTAAATGCTGGAACTGCGTGAACGCTGTGTAGTCATTGCGTTACATTTCGTGCGTTGCGCGTGAATTGCGTGAAATTTGCGGCTTCGTACCGTTTACTATGAGTAGGTACTGTGTGTACATTGCATACATTGCGTGTTCATAAAAATTTTGCGTATTTTCTTACCAATTGAGTTACCTTATTTTTGTGTACTTCTTTTTTAAATGCTGTTTTGACTCGTGTATTACAGAATTTGGTTCTTGATTTCACTAGCGTATTATTCCATCGAGTTCATGTATATAGCCGAGTCCTAGACAGCAGTCGCTTAGTTTGTTACTGTCGTCGACGGTGTAAAGATAACCTAGTTTGTTTCATCTGGTGCAAAATTGAGTAATTACCTGTTCTTAAGAACTTCATGGCATCTTTACCGTCTTTAACGTCGAACTCGATGGAGGTTATACCATTTACTATGGAAACCTTGACGTCAGCGACGACGATAACGACGACATCAACACTGGAGGAGACTTCAACAGTCGTGGTACCACCAGCAGAAGAGACTTTAATGCCGGTAGTGATGGCTGTACAGGAAACCTCAACGAACGCTGTTTCGCCCTCGATGGAGACTTCAATGGTTGGCGAATCTACAACAAATAACGAACATCGATGTCGTTACTGTGACAAGAATTTTTCAAACATCAGCAATGTTCGACGATACGAGAATTTAAAATGTGCTAAGAACTTTTATCGTAAAATGTTTGGCTGTAAAAAGTGACGCAAACTATTTACTAGAAATGCTAATTTTAAGCATTACATGGAGACATGCAAAGGTCCTGCAGTGCAGCAGAAAGTAAAGGTTTCGGTGCAACAGCGAATGATTGATGTGCATAAGAGTATGCCTTGAAATGGTACAACTGCAATTACATCGACATCTGGTTCGGTTTCGTCTTTAACTAGGCATCCTTGTGGCTACTTCGATATGACGTTTGCATTTGCACATGATGTACGGAGACATGAGAGGAGTAAATGTACGAATAATCCTTCTCGCATGAAGTTTCGGTGTGATGAGAGCCATAAGTGGTTTACTCGAAATGATAGTTTGCGTCGACATGCGAAAAACCGTAAAGGTGAAGTTTGTGTGCCTACTGTTGAACTACCTGTAGAAATTTCGACTCCTCGGTTTAGATTGGAGACTCGTGAGCGTAAAAGCAAAAAAATACAAAAACAAACATGTGCAGCAATCGATTGCTATGACGTCTTGACATAAAACTAAACCCAAGACTGTGTTGGCTGCATTACAGGTGAACAATAATGGCTTCTACTTGGCTCAGTCTGCATTTCGTGGAACATAGAATGACTACTATTATCTTAATACGTTAATTGAGTCGAAGGACATTTGTGCATTTCTTGATGATATCAGACATGACATAATCAATCAGCTTACTGATGATGTGGCAACAAATAGTCCATTAAAATATAACTTGTGGTTGGACTGTATATATGGAAAGCCATATCTACTCGATGACAAAGTTAAGAAGTGTGCATTCAAGACATCGGCTGCAGTAATTTAAAGTTCTAACAATATGAATCAAACTGTTTAACATGGTGTCCAGAAACTCTGTCAAGAAGTGGAGGACTATGTCAATAAAGGTTCTGGCTGGTCTTTGTCTAGTATAAACCGATTGGAGCTTAGAATTAATCATTTCACTTCTATGCAGACCTAAATGTTTGTAAGCCTTAGGTGATCATGTAGTAGAATAGAAATTAAGTAGTAAATATAACGTTTGTAAAAGAAATTACTGTGTTTTATTTCTCGAACATGTCACTATTATGCTAAATTGATGTTATATTGAATTTATTTTATATCTTACAGGGATCCAACCAAGTTTCGAGTTAATATGTGAATTAATGATTTATTTTTTCATGAATTTTGTACTTTTTTTTTCTAAAATCTAGGTTAATTATGTTAAATTTACAAGATGGCATTTGTAATGTTTTATAGGATGGTGGTTATCTTGGAAAGTATGCATATTTATGATTTACCACCTTACTTATTGAGATTGGTACTTTTTTACATTAAATTAAACATTATATTATTCGACCAATTATTGAGTAAAGGAAAGGAACTGATAGAAAAATTTGTAAATTTATTGGAAAATTATATAATGAATTTTGAAATTTTTATTGAATTTATATGTTAATTATTACACAATTTCATAATGTCATCCAAATGACAAGATGGTGGGTGTCACAGTAATAATATATTATTACTGCACTCTAGCGGGTAAGAATTAAACTAACTTGGCGTCAGCGCACTCTACCGATGAAAACAAGATGGTGGCCTCTTGGAGACTAAGAAAAGATGGCCGAAATGACGTCATACCAGCTGTCGATGTATACCTTGGTATTGGTGGTGGGAGGTTAGTCTGCCTGCGGCTACCATGGAGGAAGTATCTGTTGACGATTTTTTGTTTGCTTTTATCAGGTTCTAACCGAGGACTGTAAGTCGTAACAGTGTTTTTTAAATATAATTTTATTAAAATTTGGTAAATTAATTTTTATTATAATTTATGAATTTTTTTCAAATATATAGCATAAGAATAATAGATTTTCAAGATGGTGGCCGTAACGGAAATTGCAACGGTGACGTCATAATTTAAAATGGCGGATGTAATGTCAATTGTAGCGAATACATCATAGTTATCCAAGATGGTGGGCGTAACGAAAAATGCCAATTTTCTAAACTTCAAGATGGTAGTCGTAACGATATGTGCAAAGTGTTTTTAAATATAATTTTATTAAAAATTAATTATACAATTTTTTATAAATTTTTAAATGTTTTTATTAAAATCTCAAAATAAAAAAAATGGTTGTCTGTAAAGTCGGTTTAAGGACGATAGTTTAACGTGACAACGTCATAACAAAATATTGATGAAATGATTGATCCAGAAGAAAAGGAAATATAATATTCGGCCTGAGACTGAGCCTTAAAAGGTTTTTGCAACAAAACCATTTAGGGATTAAAAATATTATTTTCTTTGAGGAAGAAATTTTTTTTAAATTTTTCTATCTTTTGTATGATAAAATCTACCTCTGCATACCTGTATGAATAAAATGGAATCAATTTTATTGAATTATCACTATGTTGTATGGATACAAAGAAGTAGTGAAATGAAATGTACAATTAAATAAATAAATTGAATTTTATTTTGCATTCATTAATTCAAATATATTTATTACTTTTGAAATTTAGCGTGCACCATAATTATTTTTACTAGTAAAATAAAATTCGCAGCTGCCGAGTTTCAAACCGATAAACTCTTGAATTTGAAGTCATCCACGCTAACCACACGGCCACTAGACCATATTCACAAAACTTGTTTCAGATGTTATAAATTAATAATATTCCACGCACGATATTTGTTTGAATTTATTTTAACTAGCATATTCTCTGTTGGACTCGAAATATTTACACGCTCGTGGGATCATAACTATAATACGGTGTGTGATTTAGTTGATCAAATAATAACTCATGAAAAATAATTACTACCAATGTCAAACTAAAGCGTGAAAATTATCATACCAGCAATAAATATTTAGTTACACAGCTAAAACAATACTCATACAACACTTTAAATATATTTTCACTAGTAATTAAAATAATACGTACTTGTAAGAACGCCATTTCCTTGCGAATATACTCCCGTGGCGCGGTGTACAACAATAACCACGAACCAGTACGCTGCCCCCAAAAAACCAGTGCCCCTAAACACCACAAGCGGACACAACCGTCCAAGCGCCCAACCCCCGCATGGTAGACTCTTTCTACTCTGACCAACTCTTCTTCCTGAACCATCCTTCTGTTCCTGTAACCAACCTGCTCGTAATTAATGCATGAAATTTTGCATCCCGCATGAAAGTGCCCAGGGTTTTCCCTCTGTCTATGGAGGTTTTACCTGGGCCCAAATTATCTAGTAATAGTCTAGTATTAAGATGGGGAGTTAGTCATGGCGCCAATTGCAGCCATGGCTGGCCAATCCCCGAACAAGCACACGATGCATGCTCCCTTGTCTGCATGGCTTAAACCCAGCATGAATAGGCGTAAAGGCTTCGGCCTGGGACGCACCTAGAGTCTTCCCTAACCCAGACCCTCCCAAACAAAATACACTTAGTTTTAGTTAGGTTAGGAAAAATAATAAAATTACACGTGGGACATCCGTAGTGGGACAATTTTTCATGCGTGCAGCCAGCGTTCATCGATTTATTAGACGTTGTCACGTCAAAAAAGATTTTTAAGATGGCGGACATGACTTCATACTAGCTGACGATATATGTATATACCTTGACATAAGTGGTGGAAAGTCAGTCTGCCGATAGCTTCCATGGAGGAAGTACCTGTCGCCATCGTTTTTTTTTTTTTACCTCGTCATGTTCGAACCGAGGTCTCCGTGCTTCATGACGTAAGTGTATGTACATTTGTTTTGTAATTTTTTAAAAATATTTTATTTATAAAATTTGTTATTATTTAATTCGATTGATTAATTTTTTTTATGATTTTTAAAAATTTACCGATTAACTAACATAAAAATTACGGATTTTCAAGATTGCAGCCGTTACGGAAAAGGCAACGGTATTTTTTAAATATTTTTATGAAAATTTAAATTAATTTATTTTTTTATAATTTTTTTAAATTTTTTTTTAATTTGATAGTAGATAAAGATTTTAATTATGGCGGCCGTAACGGAAATTGCAACGGTGACGTTATAATCCATGATTAACGGCTTATCGGAGACTGTAGACATAAAAGTTTAAGCCTATATATGGACTTTTCTGGTCGCTGGTATTTTTATGGTCAAAAACGGGAAACTTTCCTTATAAACGTGAATATTTCTCTCGGAAAGATAATTTTTTTATTTTTCAAATTTTTTGATATATATGGCAGAAATTTTTCCAAAAAAACTGTAAATTTTGGCGAATTTTAAGGAACTTTGTGCAAATTTTGGCAAAATTTTGAAGGTGAAAGGTCAAGGTCAATGTTCAAAGTCATGGTCATCCAAAATGGCCGTCGTGACGTCACAACCCATGATAACGGTCGGCACTAGACACCACGCGCCAGCGCCAGTCCCCGGACATACTATTATATACTTCTAATTTCAAACATGTTCAAGAAGACAAGTCAATTTGATGTCAGCGTCCTACTGGTTGTTAGTAAGCACCATTGAGGATATTTCATATTTAATAAACCTTAATATATATTTTAAAAGTATTTTATAAAAAAATTATACAAGCCAATTATTTAACTAAGGATGTTAGTCAAAGAAGTCAATATTTTAGTAGGTCTTTTATTTATTTTTTTAATTCTAAATTTTTTGGTTAATATTTAACCAACGAATTTTCAAGATTGTGACAAATATTTTCGATAGGATGGGGAACGCAAATAAATTTGACAATTTGGAGATTGACACTTCTGCACTCTAGATGGTAAAAAAATAAAACTATTTGTTGGTGGAGTAGTTACTACTTTATCAGACGAAATCTGCGATACGTGACGCCAGCACTCCAAGAAGCAGGAATTTAAATTAAATATTGTGGCCTCCAACAAGAACTGTATTTATCCTCCATAAGAAGTAAAAAAAATACAAAAATAAATGTTTTATTTAAAAAAATACTTTTATTATATTATTTATTGGTTTGGGATATGTCTCAAAGGAAATTGGGTCAAAAGTTTAAATTTTCCATGTCATAAGTCCAAATTTTATTGGTTAAAAAAAACCTCGTTTCTGATATTTTTGTACAAAATCTTTGAATATAGTGTGCCTATAAGGTTCATAACATGACTGTTAGGTAATACGATGATCGACTTACGTGCATGAGTAAGAGCGACACAGGTGCAATCTAGGACAAACACAGCAATCACATTGGCTGCCACCAGCACACAAAAACAAGATGGCGGGATGTTGTAGACTCAGAATGGTGGAATTTATAATCCAAGATGGCAGTCTGGTAGCCAATGGTAAAATTTAAATGGCGACCGTGTTGTTACAATTCAAGGTAATGGATGGTACCTCGGCTCATAACCTTCAACCTGCCACAGGAAAGGCATTCCTACTAGTTAAAAAAAAATTACAAATAGATAAAAAAATTAGAAACAGTTTTCCTGTTTATTATTTCTTGTTTATAATTTTATTTTTTTTGTATTTAATGAACAAGCACGTTTCTGTTACGGATTTATTGCGAATAAAGATGAAAACATACAATAATATATAAAATAATATAATTGTTCATTTGTATCAAAAAGTGACATATTTCTTATAACTCCCCATTTAAATATTGAAATACAAATAGATAAGTTACACTTGTTTACGGTTTACGTCAGATTATGCCATCACGCATCTAGTATCATTAGTGGGCACGTACCATGACGATTGAAGAGAGGTGCGAAGTACATATAATTTATTTATAGTCCCGATTAAAAACTTGAATGGAGATTGGGTGAAGAAATGGAATTTGAGTTCTACTTATGAAGGTGTAACTTAATGTCGTCGTAAGCGTTTAAGACATCACTTCACAATAACCTCCGTAAATTATGAAAGATTTGGCTCGCATTGGAGAGCATGCAAGGGAGTGGTGTTTATCTCCACAAGGCTATGCGAAGTATTGTTTTAAAGGTATCGGCAGTAACCGAGCAAATTCTTGCGAAACCAAGTACGATATTTTTAAACCACTTCAATAAGTCATTTACATACATGCCCTTGACGTAACATTTGCTGGCTTTGTTTTAAATGTTGCATGATTTATGACACAGTTTTATCTTAAATCTTTAACAACAAAGGTGTTTAAGTAATAAGAGCTATAAGAAGGTTCTCATTTTCTTTTTACTTCCAGTTTGAACATTTTAGTTTTAAGTAAATGTGTGTGTGAGTTTTTTTACAGTGTAATATACAATATTTAAAAATAAACGTTATAGACTTGATCAAACACCACACACCGTTGAGAAGAAGTACTTGGATCATCCGCAAAAGGTAAATATTGTTATAACTTTTGTAAAGCTAACAAAATGTTTACAAATATAACAATCATTTTATTATTAAAAAACACATATTTTACTATAATAAATTATTTTAAATGTCGTGAAAATGCGTAAAAAAATTAATTATTTTAGTTTAAAGCTGAAATTTCATCATTCTAAAACAAAAATGTTTTTTAATTCCCAACTTATAAACTAAAACACAAAAAAGTCAGGTCTATATGATATTAAATTCATATAATATTTATATATTGTGTGCTGATTTTATGAAAAATGTATTCGAGAATATAGTTTATCTTGATGAAACCATTCAAACATTATTTTAATTTTATAAGGGAGACTATTAAAAATATATTATATATATACATATACACGCGTGTGACCAAACTCATTTTAACTAAGGATTTAAAAACCTTTTTACATTTCCACTTTCAATTAATCTTTCCAGATCATAAACTAATTTTTAAAAATTGCCTTGTTTTTAAGAACTATAGCATTTAATTGGAAATGTAGAATACATATATGAAATGTATTATCTTACACATTATTTGATTAGAAGTAATACTTAGTATAAATGAAACAAAACTAAAAATGTTTTTCCCCCTCTCTTATGTTCCTACAATGATGAATATAAGAAATTTCTGAACTACTTAGAGAGCGAATAATACAAAATCCCTTTTAAAAAATATACAATATCATCCCAATTTTAAGACCTTCGTTTGTAATTCATTAATATTTATAATAAATTTACATTTGTTTAAAATTTTTGTTTATTTTGACAAATGTTTATTTGTTGTGAAAAAATGAATTCCATAATTTTTTCTTAAATATATTTACCCTTATTACAACCATAAAATGGAAATTTCTGAAGAAAAAAATCATTAATATAAGGTATTTTAATTGATTACCACACACATATTTAAAACATTTTTTTTTAAATATGTAATTACGATTTCTACAATAAAATATTAAATTACACGAAAAACCTTTCTCACTTTTAGGGATAGATTTTTTAAGTAAGTAAAATTTTACTGTATATATTTCATTTATTTTTAAACAAATCTGATTGGACTTGTATTATTTTTCATGTAACACCTTCAGAGATATTATTTTATTATAAAACGTAGCTGATCTCTTTTCACAACCTTTACAGTAAAAAAATCCCCAAATGGAAATATAAAACACGTTATGAAACTCATTATGTAGGTTATTCTTACTCAGTTTTTATCGCCTGCTTGAATTGCTTCGTAGATATGAACTATTATCATAAAATCAACTAAAGAATTTAACTCGTTTGCACTCTTATTGGCTAAACTGATAAAAAAACATACTACACAAAACGAAATTTAGGTTTGGTTTCATCAGTTTCTTACATCCCGCTGGATTTAGTTGGCGATAAGATTTATTCCTTTAAAATCTATGTTAACCCTTTTCCTCTACATTTGGGATCAAATTTACAAACATTAAAAGAAAAAAAAACACACTTTGTATATAGTTAAAAAAAATATTTTATTCACGCTGAGTTTCTTATCTCCTGCTTTATTTACTAAGGAGATATGATTTATATATATATATATTTGTAAAATAAAACTAAACCGTTTATCTCCTTTTGAGGTTTAATTGCTAAAGCTGATAGAAACGCACTAATTAAATAATTGCGTTTTTTTCTAAGTCAGTTTCTTATATCCCACTTTATTTGATTGGAAATGTAACTTAATTAATTTTATAATTATAAAAATTTTTTCACCGCATTTACATTCGAATCTCAAGGAAAAAAAATACAAGGTCACTCATTTAAATACCAAATTCTTTCAAAGATTATTAATCTTCACTTAATTTTATTTGGCGATAATTTTTTGTGATAAAATTGAATTTCACCCTATTTATCCCATTTAACAGAATAATTCAAAAACAAATTATGCTACTTATATGCATGTTGTTAATTTATCATATCTTACTTTTAGATCTAGTAGATTTGAAAGTAAACATCCAAGAACTTAAAACCAAAAGTACGCTTTTTCGATCCTTAAGGTTACAATTAAAAAAAAAATGGAAAGTACTTGTTGGTATTTTTGGTATGTTATTGTTTCTACCCAACATATTTTCTTATTCGAGATTAGCTTTGGAGACACGATTAATATATAAAGGCATATTTAACCGTTTATCAACCACATTGAGATGATGTTTAATTAATTATATATTGCCTGATGTGTTAGTTAGCCAAATGATTTAATAATACTGCAGTTTCATTTTAATACGTTTAGTATTTTTCGATTGATGCTGAAACAAACGACCACCAAAAAGAAAACTGAACAATTAATCATTTATTTATTTTTTTAACATTATTAGACATTTGCAATAGGTTTCTGTAAATTTTATGCTATTTTACAGATATCACTTGGAAGTGATTTATTAATAGTAAATTAGCTATATAAAATGGTTTAAGATAATTCTGGGGTTTATAAAACTAAAAGAAACTTGTATTTTTAAATATAAAAATATTACATTAAAAACTAATTCTTTAAACATGCATAACATTAATAACAATTTCCTTTTGTGTTGAACATGTAGTATTTATTATAATTCGAGAAATAGATTATTATTTATTGAATTGTAAACGTCTTAACTGTCAGTATACAGAATTTGGTAGGAGTATTTTATTGAAAATGAAACGGAAATGCGAAACAACGATGCTGCGTCTTTGTAGAATTCGCAGAAACCTCGACAATGCGGCGGAAACAAGTGTATCAAATTAAACCTGTATTTCGTCACCTTAGTTAATATTAAACTACATATAGCCTTAGTGCCAAATCAAACTTTATGAAAGTGAAACTACACTGGAATATATTTTGTGTCCTAAAATAGTAACAGTAAAAAGTACATAATTCTTATTTATAATCACTTAACAATTTTAGGCTTTGCACCAATTTTAATACATGTTCTTCTTAATC
Source organism: Bacillus rossius redtenbacheri (assembly GCF_032445375.1). NCBI lineage: Eukaryota > Metazoa > Arthropoda > Insecta > Phasmatodea > Bacillidae > Bacillus > Bacillus rossius. The sequence continues at coordinate 14,623,033 of NC_086335.1, forward strand.
ACTCCAAGTAGTATTGGTAGCATGGTGGTAAGGTGTGTGTTTCGTAAGCATTATGGCCGTGGTCAAAGTTCGTGGAAGTTGTTTTTTTTTTAGTTAAAAGAACATTATGATATTATAATAATTTTTAATCAGCTCAGTAATGTTAAGGTTTGTTTGTAGGACGTATTTACAGACTGATTTCAGTCGTTTAAGCAAAAACAAATAAACAAAAATATATTTATTTTTATGTATTTTAAATGATTTAGGTTACTATTTTAGTGTGGAAAATTTATTTTATTAACAATTTCATTGAATTTTAACAAGGTGGGCAGTATTTTGTTATAATTTCTTGTCAAAAATTAAGTCAAATTACGGGATATGTTAGACGGCAACTTTTATTTTGAAAAATACTAAAGATAGCGCCACGTTCGTAATGCTTTATAAAAAAAATATTTACTATCTTTGACGCCCAGTTTGTCCCAACACAATTTTTCTGGATAATAATATATAAGTATTTTTAGAAATGCTATTATATGTTATTAATTACTCAAATTTACTACCATTAATTTGACTTGGAACAATAAAAGATTTAGTACATCGCCCGTGAGTACGGCATCTTGACGACTTAAGCTCTTGGTTATATCAGTTTCTGCATTCATGCGCATTAAAAATTCAACATGTTAGATTTCCGTTGTGTAATGTTATGTACAGTTTTCATAATCGTTTTTGTACATATGGAGTCGTAAGTCACGTGTTGTCTATATTTTTGACTATAACACATGTAATTGTTGTATAATAAAGAAGAAAAATAATTAATAAAAAACATGTTTCATTTTTACTTTAATGTATCTTGATTTATCAAGTTGTAAAAATAGATGTATATATCCTAATATAGGGAGATTCTGGTACTGTAACGTTCATGTAGGCGTTCGCGTTACTTTTTTATTAACATTCATTGATGGTGTATTTAGAAGACCGATATACTAGCAGGAGAGATTCTGAATTATATTAACATCATTTACATTCTGTTTTTCAGATTGGAACAGTCCTCCAATTTCGTATCGGGTAAAGGCTTCGTTATATTAAACAGCCTTTTAGAGAGACATATCTTGTTTCTCCGTGGGGTGCTGCAGGTGGGAGGGGTGGTGGCCTCTCTATGAGAGATCTTGGGTTCGGGTCTTCCTTAAGATATTTATGGATATGATTATATGTTTGATCTTGAAAGTCGTGTATACACTATGCATTATAGAAAATTTTTATTTTGAGTCTATATTATTTTTGGTATTCGATTTTTATTTGAATTGTAGTCATGTCACGAGTCATGCCATTTGAAGCAGTGTAAGTATATGCTGAAATGTGAGTGTAGTAGTTTTCTATTGTGATTCAGTTATGGGTGGTGTAATTTTATTTAAGTCAGTATTCTGGTTTAACATTTTTTAATATCTGTATTTATATTTTTATTACTCTCATGCGATTATGCTTTTTGCAGTAGCACCTGATTTAAATTTTTTTGTTAAGGGTTTTTCATTAACTCTATATTGAAACGCATTATTGTTGTTCTCTGTGCAGAGTTGGCCCCTCTTTACAATGAATATAAGGGGTTGACCTCCTTCTACTTTCTTCTCTCACAGATGGAAGTACTAATATAATAAATAATTGAATTATAATAATAATACTAATTTACAAATAAAATTAAAAAAATTCCAAAAGCTTCAGTATGACTTGGTTTTATTATTATAAAAAAACAAAAGAATGGCATAAACACAAATAAATACGAAATATTATATAGCAGAGGTTAAATGAACAAATTATATTATTAATCCAGATGGCAGACAGAGTAGGACAATTAATTATAGTGTTGATAATACCAATATTAAAAATAATATTTTGAACAATAACTGATATAAGTAATCTGACAATACTTAATTATAATAATTGTTAAAAATATCCCTCGGCATTTCTGTATACGTTTATCAGATGCAAAATCAGGAATTATGATGTGACCAGACTTAATTTCAAATGTTTTAATAACTTCTTAATGTGTCAAAGGTTCGTTAGGATTCAAATATTCTGTTCTTAGGAGTGTGTACATTACCGTATTTAAACCTGGAGTTGGTGTAAATGTACTTATCTTTCTTTCAAAACACGGTAAAACTCCACTGAAATACCTTTATTCAAGTTTATATAGGTATTAATAAATATGTAAAAGTTTTATTATGGGTTGGCTCCGACTATTATTTGCTCAGGGATAGTACGAAAATCCGTTTCAGGACACCTGAGTTTTCTTTTCTCCTGCTTCATTATTATAATAAAATAAAAGTTTTATTATAAGTTCAATGTTCGAAGTGATTTATAATAAAAAAAAACAAAACCAGGAAAGTTAGTATGGATGAAAATCAATATTTGTAGCAGTCAATTTGCAAAGGGACGCTATCGTCCAAGATGGCTAAAAACGGTAATAGTAAATATACGATTTTACCTTAAAACACATCTTTTTGGTAATGTGATATCTGGATCCACAAATATTCACAAGTGAAACTGGTAACTGGTCAAATACTTTTCACTACCTAATATTGGCCTTAATAGCACCAAACAATACATTTCTACATTATTTCAAGGCCTGGCGTCGGCCTAACGCCGAAACGATGTACGCCCAAAAATTCAACAACAACACTCTATCTGTAGTTCCGGTTTTCTGATCTAGTTGAAAGGACTACTTCCGCCTGTATGCTGGAAACTTAGGACAAAATTATGGCTACTGGCACATTTTGTAGTAGCTAAGTACGGTAAGTACAAATAGAATTTAAGATATTATAAATGACATGTGTCAAACGATAACATGAAACATGATACAATAAAATATACATAATAAATATGAAATCAACATTTAAATGTCCTTAAAACAGTTCTCAGTGTCTTTTCATTAGCAGTTCAAAACATTCGCAACAGCACAGCTGCGCGAGGATGAGTTAGTAAAAAAAAAAATAATAATAAAAGTACATGCTAGTGACTTGCTAGCCTCAACAATATCTTTTCTAACACATTATAAGCGAATGAATACAAATAAATATATTTAAATACAGCTTAACAATAATAATACTGTTACATAACGTACGTGACGTTACAGTTGGTTTCTCACTGTGGTAACGGTCTTTTGTTTCCGTGTTTTTTTTTGTAGTGATGGTAATTTTTTCTATTTACATATAGGAATGTAAAGGATTTTTCTTTGCTTCTCTTATAAATGTTTTGAGTTTTACATGCTGCATCATGCTTTCTCAATAAGGGAGTATTTTCTCGAGAGGATTCGTGTTCTATTTTTTCATCAGAGTTTTCGCTGTTGGGGTTTTATTATCTGTGATAGGCAAGTTTAAAATGAATAATTTTCTGCATTCCGCTGTATTGTGTTCGTGGGTTTGTGTGTGTCTGCTTTAGTGTTTTGATTAATTTTGTTATATTTAACATGGAATGTTTTAATTGGTTTATTAATACCTATTTGTATTTTTTAAACATGATTTATGGTATTAAAGCATAGTTTTTTTTTCACAGTCATAGAGTGCTCATACATTTGGTGGTTGATTAACAGTATGTATCACTGGCCTGTAAATTTTTTTTTAATGTGTTCCACGCTTAGGCAAGTTTCGCGACACTACTGGAAGCGTACTAAAAATAACACGCGTGATCGCAGCGGGTCAGTGACAAAACAACTTTACACCGATTGGTCACTTTCACTTCTCGGTGGCTGCCGTCGCGAGAGTTACTGTCAACAGTCTCCCGAGTGACTACACGGCGCACAGAGGTGTTACTATTGCGGTCCTGCTTTAAAATGTCTTTCTTCTACGTTTTATTTTATTTGCTAATCCTTACACACCGTCAAGTAGGTGGCTTGCACTCCACACGGCGTACATATGTGTTACTATAGCGGTCCTATTTTGTTTCCTTATTCGCTTCTGTTTTCTATGAAACCTTGCATTAGGATTTGTTGCTGGCTTGTTTCTTGTCAGTGTTGATTTATTACTATTTAATTTATTCTTAGTTGTTTCTTTTTTCAGTGTGTTCCGGAGAAGTCATGTGACATGATGATCCCTTTGCTCTAGTCAATATTTCCTTTATTTCCCTTTTTTGTGGTGATGCAGCACACCAGCGAAGGATGTGGTTGTACTTAAAATTTTTTAGTTTTCAGAACGTTGTTGCACAGAGAAATTAGTGGATGAAGTTGGCATTTCTAATGACTCCACATTTTGTGCTTCAGTTTCATTGTCATGGTCGCTAGGGATAGTATTTTCTAAAATTGTTGAAGGGAGGAACTTTTCTTCAGATATTTTATCTGCGCGAAAAGAATTCAAATCCTTTAACTACGTTGCCTACAGTTGCACCCTTTCTTCATGCTACATTGAATATGCTACCAAAATAGTACTTGGTAATGAAAGCTGTGGGTTTGGTATGAACGAATGAATTTTTTTCATTGCTGTAAAATGTTTTCAAAGGCTTAAAAACAGTTATGTTCAATTGTTGCAAGACATTAGTAGTGTGTGGTGGTAGAAATAGAAACTCTATTTGAAGTTACACACAATACTCCATGCACTGTAGTGACTGGTGAGATATATGTCCATCCAATAACAGTATGCATCTTCATGGTGAAAGATGTGTTTAACAATGCTGCCGCCAAACCAGAAACAAATCTTTGTACCTGACTCCGATATTGTAACTTGACTACCAGGAGGCAATCCATTCTTCTATTCTTTTTTCATTCTGTTGCCACTGAATAGAATGAATGGTGGAATTCACATCCCGCTATCACTGTCATAGACAACTGCTGTTACATTTTCTCCTCGTTCTAATTTTGTAAGTGATCCGACCTCTCTTACCCCTTTTACTAACCACCTTCAAGGACCTGTTGTTTATTGGAAAACCACTCTCATCGACATTGTACATGTTCTGTGGCTGGTCCTGAATACCAAACTCGAATAATACATTTCTCAAGATGTCATATAAATAATCAAAACGATATTTTTTTTAAACCCATAGCCCGATATTTCTAACGACCTTCTGGATTCCTCAAGGAAATTGCATTTCTATGTCTGGCCATGAAAGACAAAAACCAATCCTTTCCAGCCACTTTTATTTCATCACTCCATGGCGTAATTATGTTCATCAATTTTGCAAAATGGTACACTGCCCTCCTCATACTGACTGATGAGTGGCCAAAACCACGGCTAGAAAGACTTTTGAGTTTATTCACGAGATCAATTTCTTACTGTGGTGAAAATGTTGTGGGATGACCAATCGCCTTTCTTTTATTGAGAATTTGTGCATGGTTAGCATAGTTCATCAAATATACTTGAAGACGAGCTCCACGGACTCTTCTCTGCAGAGTAATGAATGGAACATTGAAGTGCAAAGCAGCAGCTCTCATACTTAAATGGCCATTAAGAGCACTAAATTTCGCTTGATTCATTCTTTATTCAGACCACTTTAAGTACGTATTCTTAATTTTATAATTCCTCACCAAGTGAAAAAAAAATTAACCTCCGTATAATTCAAATATAAATTTTATGTGTAAGCATTTGCTGTAATTATTGAAGTTTATATTTACAGAATTAAAAAAAATGCAAACTAATGTTAACTGCAAACAATATTGCAATTAATCGATTCACAATAAACATTAAATATAATATAATCGTTTTTGGTTTTTTCTGTAATATTTTAATATTTTATTAATTTTTTTTGGATATTGTATTTATATTTTTAAAATTTTATTTCTTACACATTAAAACATAAAGGCAATTAAACGAAAACGAAGGAATTTTTCTGGGAAATTAAAATAGTCCCACCAAAAACTATTCAAATACCCCCACGTGAGACAAAGTTCGAAACTTCTAATAGTTCCTAGACCAAGCAACGTATGCCGCTAATTGTCATGTAGAATCGCGAAGAGATCCTTGCAGGCCATGATACAAACACAACATGCACAAAGTTGCAGTTATTATTCTCGTCAGAACTTAAATTACAAACAGCGAAAACTATATCAGTGCCCTGCATTTACAGAAAATACAAACCTAACAAATTTTAAATTTATATCACATGAGATACGTTAAAGATTTTTAGTTAAATCTTCTAGTGCTTCCATCCACAACTCCACTCACAAGTTACCACATGGGAGATGGCGTTTTACCTTTAAATAAAAGAGGTATTTTTTTTCCTTTATTTTTATTAAAATAACCCCACCCTACCCTAGACAATAACACTAAGGCCCTACGTACTTTACGCAAGTGGCAAACTCGGCGGCGGGTAGGGCAACGTACTGAGCACAGCGACGGCAGTATTCTCTTCGGATGTTCGTCAGCGGTCGTCGACTGGCGTTTTCTGCTTCCACTTCTGCTGCTGAGTTTCATTACTTGGAGTTTATGTACCCGAAATCTAGGCTCGGGACCACCAACAAGGACACACTGCAAACTTCTGTATTGGAGTCGATATTTGGCCTTTGGCTCTCACGATTCATTAACTATTATTTAATTCTGGGAATTATTTCTAGCAGGAGCGTTTCTTTTAGTGATGAATAACCAGTAGTGAATCTTCTAAGGGTCACGCTTAAAACAGAACGCTTCATACTTGTCTCCCAGTACAGAAAATCCAAAAAGTAAATATTCAAACCGTAGGGATAGGGGAAGTATCATAACATATGTAAATAACATCACTCTACACATCATTCCTTACGATAGGATGCATAAAAATAAGAACCACATCAATTATCTTCGATAAAAATGTCTATACATTAGTAAGGTCTCTGGCTTACTTAAAATCTTGGCTATATATATATCAACATATATATACATATATACACAGAGAATTCCATCACTTATGTGGTGAAAAGTGGTAAATGCTGTTTAAAGAAATGTAATTATTTCTCTAAACCTAATCAAACCTAAGAAAATTTTGTAAGTAATCATTCGAATACTACCTTCCACCATTTTAAGATTTTGTGACATTCAATCCCAAAGAGCTGATAAACTGGTAAATTAGGTTTCAAAATGAATGTGGTCTCTGAATCTAATCTAGCGTAAGACATTTATTGGTACCAAAAATAAGCTCAGGATTACTACCAAAAAAAAATTGTACAATATTGCAAAATAAAATTTTAAAATTAATTATTACATCTCCATATTTAATCAAGCACATGAAAATATATTGGAAACAATAAAAAACATTCCAATACTACCAAACAACATTCTTAGTATTGTACGAAATTCATCCCTGATTGGTGAAAAAAGTGTAAATTAAGTATTAAATTACAATATATTAAATCTAATAGAACTTAACAAAAATTTTGAGTTATTATTAAAACATACCAGTATTACCAACCACAATTTTACCATTTGGCGAAAATCAACACTTATGGGATGGAGAACATTAGAATAGTAGTGGTAAATTAATAATAATACAAATACTTCCAACCCCAGTATTATCGTTTAGAAAAAATTGAACCCTAAGTAGTGAAAAAAGTATTTATTAAGGATTTAAAATAAATTATTATATCTTTGAATATATATATGCATAAGAAAATATCATGTGTTACAATAATAAATATAAAAATACTACGAAACAAAATTCAGCCATGTATCGAAATTCAACCCAAATAAGAAAAAAATGTGTTTTAAGTTTTAATATTAATGATTACGTATATCAGCGAAATAAACTAACAATTATATAGTATATTGGTGTTCAAGAATATGCATACAAAAACTACCAGCCAAAATATTACCATTTTACGAAATTCAAATCCTAAGCACTGATAAAGGGGTAATACGGTTTTAAGATAAATGATTATAACTTGAAATCTAATAAAGCAAATTAAAATATAATGATTTCCAAGAATAACGATATGAAAACATCCAACCGATATATGACATATTTTGAAATATAATAACTAAGGTGTAAACATGGATGAAAAGGGGTTTTACGATAACAATAAATAACTCCAAACCTATTCAAGCAGAAAGAAATAAAATGATTATTAATTATTCAAAAACTAAAATCTCAAACCACAATTTTATAAATTCAACATTTAAAAAATTAAAATTATTTTAATATGGTGTTGGGATTTTAATTAAATATCCGACAACAAGGGCTAAAAAGGGGTTATATAGTTTAAAGATGAATGTTTAAAATTTCAAATACAATTAAACTTTATAATGTATGTTGGATACCAATAATAAACATTATAAAACTTCAAACTTAAAATTTACTTTCCGAAATTCAAACCCTGAATTAGTTAAAAGAGGTAGATAAATTTTTAAACGAAAAATTAGGCATCCGAATCAATAAGAACTAGAAAAAATAAAATATTAATAAAATTATTGCACCTATATTTGTTTATTGTTTATCGTTTTAATTTTTTAAGTTCGTATTTTAAGGTAGCAAAAAGGGGGTAAGTTTTAATTTTGTTCAATTTGTTTCTCCAAAAATAATTATGTAAGATGTAAAATTTGTAAAAAAAAATTATCTTATAAACTAAAAATCATTATTTTACTGTTTTTCATGATACCGCCCCTAAAATTTGTAAAAGGGTTAGGTTATGTTTAATGAAAAAGATGCATAATTATTAACCTACTAGACTTTAGGGTAAGAAATTAAGATTGTACAACAGGCATTTAGAGATAAAAATTGTATTTCTTTCAATTTTATGGATTTAGACTTTTAACGGTGTGCAAAAGGTGTAAGATTTGTAATATAATAAAAAACATAATACTCATAGAAAATAAACCTGTAAGAAACATAGCATAAATCAATCAATCATTTATGTAGATTGTAATTTGCCTACTTATTTTAGATATTTGTCCCCAAAGACAGTGAAAATGTGTCACGTTAGTTTTTATAGTAATAAATAAAAAGTTCAAACAAATTAAGATAAAAGTAAGTATCTGAGTTTGACTAACGTACATTATTAACATTTAATAGCATATTTAACCTTTAGTATTTTTCTATATTCGACCTCAAAAGAGGTGAAAATATGGTAAATTTTTTAATTTAAATCGTATCTCTAAAGCTAATAAAGTGGAATGTACGTTATGCTAATTGATTTATAAAAATACAATATGTACCAACACTTTTTACGGCATGCTAAAGTTCTTTATATAAAAGAGTAAAATATTGTAAATATTGTTTTACCATAAAAAATATTTTCTGATTAAATCAAACTTTTTTTAACTTATCGGAAATTATTATTTAACATAACTTAACTATTTTCTCTTATTAAATATTCTACGAAATATATCTTAAGGTGTAACAGGGGTAAATAATATTTTTTAAATATATTATGGAATCCAAAAATAAGTTTTGGCAAGATAAAATTTAATTTACTATAAATGCATGTTAAATATAATTATTTTGGTGTTTACATTTGCGGTAGCAAAACAGGATGAGTGTTTGGTTTTATTTGGTTAACGGATTTTTCCGTATTTACATAGTTATAAATTTTAAATTTGCATCCGTTTGGAAATAGAGGAGAGGTGTAAAATATTTGGGGGTTTTCTTTTGAGTAATACTTAGCAAAACTAAGAAATTACTTATACTTCGGACACTAATTTTTTCATTTTTACACTTAATTTCCAATAAAGTTGCAATTTTATCAAATATCTTGAAATATTGGAAATATCATAAATGTAATGAAATTATTTCATTATTCAACGCGTAGCTTTAACCAAATAAATTCAAGTGTTAGTGTAAAAGATGGCATGAAATTTCCAAAATGAAATTTGTGCATATTAAAAAAAAATTAATTGTCTACTTCATGAAATGGAAGGGAGGTTTTTTTTTGTATTCATGAATGTAAAATATATATTCAAAAACACTCAACCATAAGTTATAAAATCAGATACTTAATCTATATTTAAATTGAAATAGCCTACGCCTAAACAATTTATTGACAAAATAGTGTTCTAAAAAAATTGTTATGAATGAAATAATTCATGCGTCTGACAATTTATTTGGCCTATTTATTTTATAAATATATTTGGAATCAACAACATACTTATCTTTCTGTGGTAAGATATCAGCAATACCCTGAAACTGTGCCAGAGAATTGGCAGTTTATTTATTGGTAAACATAAAAAAGGGTGCTAACCCAAAATTTTACTAATGAATTTTTATCGTAAAGTAAATTTTTCTAAAAGAAAAAGAACTATATAAAAAAATATCATAAGTGAAACTGTTGAAGATATTGCATTCATAAATTGTTCTTTAAAAGTCGGTTATTACTTTTAAAACGTTTGAAATTGTATTTAATAAATATATTATTTACAAACATGTTCAAGACTAAAAAATTTCCGAAATATTTTAAGCGAATCTATAAACCACGGTTTTTATGAAAATGGCTGTATTAATTTGTGTAATATGTGATTTTGAAAATTATAAAAGTCAAAGGGTTCACTAAGATAAACATTTTTAGTAATATAAAAATTATTTAATTGTGGAGTTAATTGTAAATATAAGACAACGGTTAACTGGTATTAAGCCCGTGCAATTACCAACATTGGATATAACATTCACATCAATTAACTAAGTAGATAGGATAAACCTTTTTTTCCAGGGAAAAAGATATACCACCGCAAATATAATTATTTATTAGAATAATTTTCAAATATATTTATTCGAATGATTATCATTTTCATACTGGAATTTTCGGTCACATTTTTAAAAAAAGTTTGTTTCTCATATATAATGTGCAACTGGTTTGATTTATCATTATCTTTCTAATAGACACGTTATTAAATTTTGTTTATAAAATAAATTCTGGAACAAATAAAGAGTTTCAGTGCTTTATTATGGAGAAATTTTTGTACAAAATCCACTGTTAAGCTTCATAAAATGTTTAATAGTATATTTATTTAAAAATTTAAAAAGTTTTCATTGTTTAAAAAATTCATCATTTCATAAAAATCAAAAGCAAAAAAAATTGATATATCAAAAAATTTATTTCATTAAAAAAACGTAAAACTTAGAAATTGCTCCTATGATATGCTTGCAGAACCACGTTTAATATAATGTTATATTTCTAGCTGAAAAGAAGAAATGAATTATACGATAGCTGGTAACCACGCCCACTTCAGCTGGGTGGACCACACCATGTTCGCCCTGATGCTGGTGGTGTCCACAGTGGTGGGGGTGCTGATAGGCGTGTGCGGCAAGCAGGACACCAAGGTAGACTACCTGCTGGGAGGGAAGAAGATGAGCGTCATACCCATAGCTGTGTCGCTGATATTCAGGTGAGACGTGACTCCTGCGCCTGGTGCTGGTGCGTGGAGCCGGAGCCTGTGTCCTCCGTACTGGATTGTGATGTCACGGTCACCATCTTGGATGACATAGGCCGCCAATTTGGATAACCTTGAACCCGGCCATCTTGGATTCCACCATCTTGGATTCTGTTACAGCCACCATTTTGTTTTCTAAAACTTTCTGCCAGCTTGTTTTTTTTTGAGGCCGCCATCTTGTTTTAATTTGCTGCAGCGAACTACATTATTTCATCTGCTAGAGGTCGCCATTTTGGATGGTGTTCTTAGTTCATATGGATCTCCCTGTCTCATGCGCTGATGGTTGATGTTCCATTTTCACCCGGTATTGTTATGGCCCTCATAAACATATAAAATTTTAATTTTTCATCAAAATTGATCGGAAGTGAGGTGTTTATAACCATGGCAAGTAGAGCGTCAGGTATGGAAAACTTTTAGCATTTGACAACAAGACCATCGAGATATATAGGGGGCCTATATTAGATTAATGATTCCTATCCTCTGTTAGACAACGAAAATGCACAAAATCATATTTAAAAAGAACATTTATCTTTAAAAAGGTTCTCATTGAGATGCATGTTATTCATCCTCACTACAAACAAAAAGCCTATAAGAAACAACAGCCCCAACTGAACAAAATATTCTCATGTCATTATTACTGGGACGTAGTCTGTATTAAGTGTACCTTATGTCTATTAGAGTTCCATCTACAACCATATATGCGATGCATATTTGAACCACGAGTTCTTCTTTGTAAATACTAACTATGCATACTTCCAAGTAAAACTGACAAGCACATAAATTGATCATCTCCGAACCACGAATCCTGCTGTGCGTATACACTCAAAACTTGACTTACACTTACTATCAAACCTATTTCAAACATAATAGACAAGAGTCCCAAAAAATGTCAGACCTACAGTACGGGAATAAACTGGTGTTATTTACGATTGGTATTTGCAAGCATATACACAACAATTTCAGATAATACACTATTTAGCTAAAATCCATATACCATTGATTCTGTCAACGTATCCTGCTGATCATATTCTGCCAATCCTATCCTGACAAACGTAACCAGTTGATCGCATCGTATAGTATCCTTCTGTATATTACCATTAATATCCTATCGTATACTGCCGATAGTATCCTCCCAATCGTATCCTGCCATTCCTATCCTATCTTACCTTACTATATCCTAACAATCGTATACAGCCAATCGTTTCCTACGGTATCCTATAGTTTCCTGCCAATTTTATCCTGCTAATCGTGTCATATGGTATCCAGCAAAATTTATATTACAGTATCCTGTCAGTCGATTCCTATCATATATGGCCGATCGTATCCAATCATATACTGCCGATCGTATCCTATAGTATTCTATTGACCTTTCTATCATTTTATCCTACGGATCTCAACGAAACAGAATATCCCAGTATTCCATTTCCTGATGTATCATTCCGAGGCCAACCAAGCAGAATATCCCACTGTTTCATTTTTCGATGCATTCTATTGAGTTCAACAAACTATATATCCTAATATTCTCTTAAATTATTCTACCGATCCTAGCCAAACAGTGTATCCCAGCAATCCTTCTGTAATTTTATTTCACTAATCTCATTCAAACAGATTATCCAAACAATACTTTTAAAATGATATTCTTTACTTACTGGTATCCTAAAAATCTCACATTTTTTTAAAATTATGACCATTACAAAGAGGACTAATATTTTATAAAAATTCCTTTTTAACACACCACTTCTCTTTTGAACATTTAATTTTGCAACATCGAGATTAAAAGGTTAAATATATATTTTAACTCTAAGAACCAGGTATGTCATTATTCAATATACGCAAGTAATATTTTAGGCACCGAAGAATAAATTGTAGAAAAGTGAGAATTATTTTTAAAAATAGTCATAATTATTTCATCTTAATATTAATTATAATTTTCACACCTAATATAAATATGATAAAAACTTAAATGGTTACATTTACTTACCAACCTCCAAAAACGGAGGAGCTCTTTAGTTTGTTTGTATATATATTTTTTAATGTATGTTCGGGCATAAATTCTTTTTTTAAGAACCGGTTTTTAATGATTCTTTTTGCTTTTGGTTCAGTATAACTCCAAGGTGGTTCCATTTTAATTTCATCGTTATTGGAATTGGAACTTCAAATATACACCAGGGAACTCCTGAAGATCAAATATAAAATTTATACTGATTGAGGTATTGTTAAATTTACGAAAATCCCAATAAAATATGAGTACCAAAATATGGTAAAGAATGGGCTGGTCTGGACTTGGATTATGAATGTTAATGACAAACATCACCAATGTATCAAGCAGTATTGAAAATCCGTACTTATTTTCGGAATATAAAGTGAAATTTTTTAAATAAATACAAATTTAATTAATTATATATATTTTAAAAATTACGCCATTTTTAAAACTGGCTGCTATTTTGACAAAACGTTATAATCGTACGATTATAAAGAGAAAAAAAATTAAAAATAACTAAATTTGATTAAATTCAAACTAAAAACTTACTTGTGAAATTGCATCCTCTGTTTGAACCCGTCAATAGCGATCGATTACAAATTACGATGGATCATTACTCCACACAAACAACTGGCAGAATGAACTCCAACCACTAATGCCAAGGCAGATATTACGTCAGTATGACCTATGACGTCATGACAGTCATCTTGTTGTCGCCTCTTGGATCCGACGAATTGTTTTCGTCTGCTAGAGAGCACTACCGTCTTAATAGTTTTATTTTTCGCCGCTAGAGTTCAGGAATCAATTATTACTGTAAAGTCCACCATATTTTGATTTGGGCGCCATCTGGAAAATCTGTAATTATTATCTATAAATTCGGGAAAAATTCCAAATATCATAAAAAATACTAGTGATTCGAATGATTTCTGAACTTGGGTCAATCCTTGCTTGATGCATTTAAATATAATAAAATTTAATTACAAGGAAATGCCAGGTTCGAGAAAAAACAACAAAATTACAAAACGAAATTTATTACAGTAATTCTACACGAACAAAAAACAAAGTACCAACGTTTACCTATGTGTAAAGTCTTTTTCGAAGGCCAAAAACGTCTTTTGCATGCCTTGACAGGTATTCTTAGCGCATTTTCACATGTAAGTCGATTAACCAGCTGCGTCCAGTCGGTGACCATGCACATCAGGTGATTGGCCAGACACTCACGAACAGTCAATTCGAAAGGCTATAACGTCCAATAGGTGGCAAGGTACACCAAGTTGGTGGTCAGTAACGCATGTCCAGTTGGTGGTCAGCCATATCAAGTTGGTAGCCAGGCCCATCAGGTAGGTAGTCAGACACATCCAGTCATTAGCCAAGAGGTATTTTTCGTCCATAATCGGTGAACATTTTGAACAGATCATGTACAAAATCATGCGCATATACCAAGCGTATCCGAACCAAGAGGTGCTATTCGCCGATACGCGACCAATCTATACTAATATTATAAAGCTGAAGAGTTTGTTTGTTTGTTGTTTGAACGCGCTAATCTCAGGAACCACTGGTCCGATTTAAAAAATTCTTTCACTGTTGGATAGTACATTTATCGAGGAAGGCTATAGGCTTTATTATATTATCAATAACATTAGGGATCCTTACTAAGAGTCCAATTTAGAATAAAATGCGTTGGAGGGGTTAGATACAACATGCAGTACATGTAAGAAGTGTGTGTTGACAATGCCGCAGGCGCTAGAAGTTTATTTCCTATTGCCTATTAACATTGTTGCCACGCACTAGATTCCTTATCAATCTTAATTTTCCCATACAAGTAAAAAACACCCGTGTGATATTAACAACGAAGCAATCAGTACCCTCATAAGAGTTCAATTGGTATTTAAATACTTTTTATCACTTTAAATCGCAAAACTAAACTATTGTTTTTTCCTCTCTCTGTGTTTAATTGGTTTTTTTCTTTTACTAGAATTATTTTTATTATTTTTAATTGATTTTAATTTTTCGGACCATCAATAATTTTCCTCTCCTGTTAAAATTCTGACAAGGACTTGTGTATATATATATATATATATATATATATATATATATAAGGAAATACCACGCACTGACTCACTCATCACGAGATCTCTAAAACTATACACCCGATTGACTTAAAATTTAGCATAGTTACTCATTTTGTGATGTAGACGCTCACTAAGAACGGAATTTGCGGAAATCCGATCCCAAGGGGAGTTTCGGGGGCGTAATATATCAAAATTTCCAGTTTTTGGTAGAAAATCACCATGGCAACGGCTGTTGCTTTATTCGTCTCTATGGCAACGACTATTTCATTGTTAGTGCAGTCCTCATCACCGTTGAAATTTTCTGGGTACTTTAAATACCAAAAATTGCCCTTTATCAAGTATATATATATTACAAACTTGAAACTTCACAGTAATGTTCCTTATGTTACGCAGGATGACATTTTCCGAAAATTATTTCCCATGGGTGGTTAAAACCAGGCAACAGTGGGTACTTTGTCTGCATGAGAACAGGATTTTGCATTGTTCATGCCTTCTGCGTCTCCATGGCAACGGGCATCGCGTGGCATTGGCGTACCCACAAGGAGGGGCATGTATAATGAGCGGCGCAAGAGTGATCTGCATGTAGACTGCCGTAGCGAAGTACGGGTACATCAGTTGTACGTTGCGTGCACGATTCGGGAAACCATCGATGCTATTCATTTTCTCTCCAGTACATTATACAGCATTGTAATAAATTTTCACTGAATTTGTTTTTATTTACCATTACTGTAAATGGGAGATGTGGCTTAAATTTTTTCCATTAGTATAGCCGTGCGAAGCCGGGTTGGGCAGCTAGTATTTGATACATGTCATGTTCAATGTGACGCATATCGAACAGTCGTCTCCGAACCACAACGCCAATCAGATCTTGAATACAGACTTGTCGCTGAATATTAGTCAAAAAGAATGAACATTTTAAAAAGATAGCACATTTGAAGAAAAGGTCGTAAATTCAACTCAGTAGGAAACGAATTAAACAGGGATATGATTTCGTTGCAGGGATATATTATCTTTAGTTGGATACGATAATGTAGCCTTGACTTCATACATTTAACGAAAATTATGTACATTTTCACGATTTTTTAACTCTATGGGATGCGATTATCAATTTATGGTAGCCTACAATGACTCCAAACGTCTTTGCTACAAAAGTCATTTGATCCAAACTGTATTTTATTGCTTCAAGTAAGGATCGATCCAAGTACAGAAATCATTCGAATCACGAGTATTTTTTACATGATATTTGGAATTTTTCCCGAATTTATAGCTAAATAATTAGATATTTTCCAGATGGCGCCTAAATTACAATATGGTGGACTCCACAGTAATAATTTATTCCTGAACTCTAGCGGGTTAAAATTAAACTAACATGTCGGTAGTGCTCTAAGCAGATGAAAACAATTTGTCAGATTCCAGAAGGTGACCTCCAGCAGGCAAAAACAAGATTACTGTCATGACGTAATACTGACTGGCGTAATATCTGCCTTGGCATTCGTGGTTGGAGTTCAGTCTGCTGTTTGTGTGGATTAAGGATCCATCTTTATTAGTAATTTATCGCTCCCGACGGGTTCTAACAGAGGATGCCGATTTCACAAGTACGTTTTTGTTTAAATTTTATCTAATTTATTTTTATTTAATATTTTTATCGTTAAAATCGTAGAATTATAACGTACTGTCAAGATGGCAGCCAGTTTTAAAAATGTCATAATTTTTTAACAAAATTAAATTAATCAAATTTTTTTATAAATTTTAAAAATTTTCTCATGAAATTCCGAAAATAAGTACGGATTTTCAATACTGCACGCATAACGAAAATTGAAACAATGACGTCATTTTGTGACAATGACGAAAAGTGCAGCGATCTCGAATCCAAGATGTTGGGCTTAACGAAAAATGAAACAATTCTAGAATATTACATTTAGACTTTGTACTAATACTCATCATATGCATATGCACAAGACCTTTTAAGTTATTCTAAACATATAAATATGTTGCAAATATACACATGCATAAATCCTACATAGGTATGCTAAGAATAAAGATCAACTCTATTAATTTTAGACATGCATACGCATAATATATGGGAATAAAATATTTATATACGCATAATTATAATGTTCATTCTAATTATGATTTTGCAACACTGGTAGGTAATGGTACATGGAACGTACGTCCTTGAGACATAATGACGCTGGTGCACTCTAGGAACAAACAGCAGAAGCAAACATGGCGACATCAAGCAGAAGAAAACAATATGGCTGACACTGCTTCATATAAGATAGCGATGTCCAGCAGCTGAAATTAAATGGTGGTCTCATGCAGACGAAACAAAAGACAACAAAATGTTGGCTGTGACCTAGTAACTAAAGATGACATGATCCTTGATGTTGCCGGGGTCAAATTCAAGGGCTTTCAAAATGGCATCCATTATTTCACAATTTTATATGGTGGGCATTAGCTTCGGTTCCAATCACTAGCAAATGCGCCGGATAGCCTTTTTTATTCTACTTATGCTGCACGATGAAGGACCTGGTAGGATAAATTTTAGAATAGTTTTTAATAAAGGTTTCACACTGAAAGAAAAGTTGATTAAGCACGATTTAGAGAATGCCACTATATGTATATATTTAATAAACATTTATAATAGGGCTTTAAGAAATGTGGTACCGACACGTTAATTTTGAATTAAATTATAATAAGACTTCAACCAAACCACAGTCCATTGTCATGTAAACTGGCTTACAACTTTTGCCTTTGTTCCTAAAAATGTTGTAACCTAGTTATATAACATTGTAATAAATTTCACACATCCTTCTATAAAGTAATATACGATATAAAATTTCAGGGATAAGCACAGATTCAATCTAAGGAAAAAACTTTTAAATACACTCAAGTTTAGTTACAATGCAGATTAAAAATATGAACGTTCTTATCTCCTACCTTTATTTGTATATCCATAGACAGGTCAAGTCAAAACGAATTCAAACACGGCCTAATTATCTTTACCCTTATTCCTTCAGGTTTTAATTACAAAAATAAATGTCATTTCTTTATTTTCTGAGTATAATATTTTTGTCCACATTAAAACCCTAAATTTCGTCATTTAATAATACACTTTGCTTTAGCTAATGATAGAAAAAAAAACTTCTTTTTTTAGAAACTCAGGAACTGCATTTCATAAGAAAATTTTATTTTTTTTAGTTATATTTCATATGCTTATAGCGTTGAAGCAAGTAGTGTGATGTAGAGACTTCGGGTCTCAGCTTTTTCTTATGGGACTATGACTTGGTGGCTTACTCAGTTGTAGCTTAGCAGTCAGAAATATTCGGTCATGTCTGCCGCTCGTTGACTTTAATGGTTCGCAGTTGTGCTATTGTCGCTTGCGAGGTACTCTGCCCTCGCCACACGCCATATATTTTTTTTTTTCACGGTATTGGTTACTTCTATTGTAAAAATTGCTTAATATAAATATTTATGATAGTTCCTTAAACATTTTAAGTTAGAAAACAATATATTTTAAGGCATGTGGATTCTAACCCAATACCTTTAATTTGCAGCCCAGCTTCGTTAAACAGTCTTTTTATTTTTTGTTTATTGAAAAGATTATGGCTGGTTCATTCCCATAACAGAACTAAATTTGTATGAAGGGTATACAAATGGGTTACATACTCTCATAACAAGAAACTAACATGTTCTACCATTAATGTTTTAAAAACAGGAAAAGGTAACATCCATATCATATTATTAGAGTTTTGTTTTTTACCATTAACCACCTGTCACGTGGTAGCTTGGCGATGAAGCAGCCCAGTAGATATGGCACTTGCTTATTGAGCACGAAAGCAATCACGTTTGTTATGATCCACACGGCAGCCCTCCTCTTCATGGTCGGAAACGTTATTATGTCAAGATAGCACATCCTGTCTGTACACACGTCTTTCTGTGGTATGCCTAGAAGTCTTGCAAGTGTTCGTTGACACCACTTCAACAACGGGCGCGAGAAAGAGCAGTCATTGACTCGATGTATAGCAATGTCACGATAGACACAGAGTTCACACCTGTCGTCCTGGGTTACCACGATTCGTTTCCTGAGATATTTGGTGGAAGTCAGGTCGTTTACGAAAGCAAAACGGATATGAGTGTGTAGTTCCGAGTCCGCGATATTTTTCCATATTTACGTCCAAAACAATGAGAGGATCTTTGTCTGAATTTTCGGTACAGTGGTTGTTGTTCTTCGATGAAAATCATAGAGGAAACAAGTTAACAAATTCGTTCCATCTGGGAGTCCTGAAATGGTGGTCCTCAGATGCTCTGCGGCTGTCCTGTAGTTCCATGTATCGTCCCATGCTTCTGTGTACAAAGCTGATGATCTTCCACCCTTCAAAACATGCTGTATAATGGACTTCTGGAATAAAGATCTTGCTTTCTGCTCGTGTTGAACCTCCTTTGATGGCACGAATCGTTGTTTGATCTCTGCTGATGCAAGTCGCTATAGATGCTGGCATTGGGAACACCTGCACCATGTACCATAACTGTGACAGTGTGTGGGTGTTTATAATGTATATTCTCTGAATAATGTCGAGATTTTGAAGGTGGGATTCGAGCAGGCTGCCGCGTAAGGTTTGAGCAACATAATCCCAGTTCTCTTGAATTGTCTGCTCCATGTTGCAGTTAAGGATTGTTATAAGTATTTGTATCGCATCCATGCATTGAAGGAATACCGTGGAGCGATCACCCCTGGTTCTTCTTTCAAGTTAAGGATGTGCGTTTTTGAGAAGTTGCTTTTAGCCACCATAGTTTGGTGATACTCCGATAGAATATTTGAACAGATGTGTTTTTCGCCTCATTGCCCACAATAATTGTGATGTCTTGTGTGTAGCCTATGCATGTTAATTGGTTTCCATGAATACTCAAGACTGAGAGAGTAGAATTGAACTTACTTGTAATGGGCTTGATGTATATTACGAAAACCGCCATAGAGAGCGGGCATCCTTGTCTAAATTGTCACCAAATCTGCCATTGATAGACAACCTTGAAGTTTCCATGGAATGTACGGAATGTTGCCAGGAGCGTTGGTGGGAACCGTAGGAGCTCAAGCACTCTGTCCTAGAACGACAAATTCACCCTCTCATAGGCTTTCTCAAGATCAATGTTCAGTAGAGCTACAGAACCCGGAGTTATCTGAACATCCCGAAGTGCGGTGGTGGTGTGTGAAATGGATGTTCCCTGCACTGTACATTGTTGATTAGGTCCAATGACATCTAAGAACAGATTTTTAATTTGATTAGAATTCACCAACGCAATTGGTTTGTAGTCAGCACAAAGAAGAGTGACAGGCCTATAATAAGTGATATCATGTGGTTGTTTCACCTTAGGAAGGAGAACAATAATTCGTTCTGTTTGTGTGCGTCCCAGGCATCCTCGTTGGATGACTGTTCGAGCCATTTCACATAATTCACCTCGAATTATCGGCCAATAATTCTGGTAAAATTCATATGGCATACCATCTACACCAGGGAATATTTTGTTTTCGGAGCTCAAAAAACGATGTGAGTTATTTCTTCCTTCATTAGTTCTGACACCAGTCCACACTGTGCTGCATCACCAAGACTGCTGTCTTTATATGTCTATAAATCGTGTTTCTGCATCAAAGTCAATGGTATGTTCGCTATAAAGCTTCTTATATGTAATGGTAAATGCTTCTAGGATCGTGGCTGAATCCATTATTACTGTACAATACACATTCGTTATAACACTTATGTGCCTTTTGGTCTGCATCATCCGCACCTGCACGAGTGAGTGGATAATAAGCCGTTCTTGTTGGAACCCTCTGAGTGTAACTGAATATGAGATGACTTTTCATGTTAGACAGGTGTTTGGCCAATAGTTTTTCTTTCAGTCGACGGGATTCCTCCCTCTAGTTCATATCCTACACTGATTGCACACTTAGTTCTTTCAGTGCCCTTTCGTACAAGTAGAGAACAGAGTCTTGTTCCCATAGGCATTGCGCACTGTCGTATTTAAACCATTAGGTAATGCCCAGTTTGACACAGTTTTCCCACCACTCTAACGCATCCGCATATCGCTGCTTTTACCGCAATCATTGTTGGCAGTGCCTTCGGAAATCATCGTCTACTTTTGTTTACCCTAGTAATCTGATCTATAGTCTCCCATAATTCAGTCCTGGCATTGGTGAAACTTCTGAGGCTGCCACTGTTCGTACTACCATTGCATGATCAGTCACCACCACCGGTACCACATCATCAGTTCTGGCATTCCTTTGTGTGTCAGTGACTCATAAAACCTGTCCAAGCCTGAGCTAGAGGTATATGCATGGAATGTGTATTGCGGTGTTTGTATGTGGAGAAATCTACCATGTCTTCTACCTCTATATCTGTAACAAGTTCTTGCAAGTTATTTCCGGGCAAAGCCCAGCCTAGCCTCACCACCACCACCTCCTAGAACTGAACCAGTTAGGGTGTACTAGGAGCACTACATTTATTCTTAGTATCCATCCTGACCCACTGAGCTGATGTGAGCCAAGAGTGGATTTTGGCCTTAGATTTTACATGTTTCTAATTCTGGTATACCATACCATTCTGAGGGCCTTTACCAGAAAAAAACTTATCCATTCTGTCTTTACCGCCATGCCAGCAGCCATAATAAAGCCTCGTCAGTTGTATAAATATCTCCTACATGTTTAAACTGTTTACGGAGTGAATTAACAAACTTGCTCTTAGCTGGCAATATAATCACATTATTTGCTAGGTTAGAATTTATACTCTGCCTTATGGATACACACAGTATAAATATATTTTTTGTTGTGAATATGACGGTTAGTATTCTTCATGGTGCTGCGCGGAAACTTGCTGATTTGAAAGGCCAATAAAAAATAAAGTAGTAGAGATATAATTATAATTTAATTTTTCTTGTAATAAACATCATTTGAAATTTTTCCATTACATAGTTTTAATGATGACATACATCAAATGATGGCCCCCATTGTCAATGCATTGAGTTACCTGATTTCTGAAGTTCTCTGCAACCCTGTCAAGTATATCGACAGGTATGTTGGCGATAGCTTGGTGTATGTTGATTTATAGATGATGTAGGGTCCTTGGTCGGTCATTTTAAACAATTTATATTAGATAACCCTATAAAAAAATTAGCACGGAGTGAAATCGGGGGAACGGGCGAGCCAAACAAGGTCGCCTATCAATGAAATTAGGCGCTCTGCGAAATGTTGATTCAAATGATCCATTGAACATCGCGCGGTGTGTGCCGTGGCTCGATCCTGTTGAAACCATATATCCTCAACATTCATTTCTGTGAGTGCAGGCAGACAAAATCCTTCAATCATTTGTGTGTAAAGAACCGCAGTCACCGTGACTGCGCATTCATTTTCTTCAAAAAATTAAGGACCAATTATCCCCAATCTGGTACTGCACACCAACAGTTACTCGTTCACAGTGAAGTGGCCGCTGATGAAATTCACGCTTATTGTTATCACTCCAATAACGCATGTTTTGCTTGTTTACACTCCTCGAAATGTGAAAGTGAGCCTCATCACTGAAGGACACGTGTGTGTCATGAGGCAAGTTTTCAAGGAGCACTTCACATGCATTTCGGCGACCAATAAAATCGTGTTCACTAAGCACTCGTGTCACAACAATTTTGTAGGGATAAAAGTTCAGCTCATTATGAAGAATTCGTATCACACGGCGATACGATATCCCCAGAGCAGTGGCGTGTTTTGGTGCTGAACGCCGTGAAGAGCGCAAAAATGACTCCCTCACTTTCTCAATGATTTCGGGGGTAGTGACAGTCCGCAGACCTCCTGTCACAATGTTAAACCACACTTCCACTCGTCCTATATGTGTCTACCCACGTAACAATCGATTGCCAACCAGGAACTGGGCCTGTAGGACGAATATTGAATCGAATACGGAACGCTCGTTGAGTGGTGATAATGGAACGGCCATTAGAAAAGTAAGCCTCGACGGCAAATGCGCGCTGCTCATTGGTCCAACGCATAGCAACAACTGACTAGGCGGGTGTCAACATCGAACGAGACCCTCCCCACTATTTTACAACCCCATCTCACATCTTGACGCGAAATACAAATCAGCAAGTTTCCGCGCCGCCACCTGTATATGAAAATCTTTTTTATCATAGATGAGTTTAAAAATTGGGAGTAATGTAGAATAGTTCCTTCTGTGCCAGGGTTGCAGGGTGTGGGGCTTAGTGTCAACAACAATCTTGGATGTGATGTTACGGCGGAGATTTTGGATTTAAAATGACTTAAATTTTCTGAAAATTTTAATTCCCGTTTTGAGGGAAAATTTCCCGTTTTAGTCCTCAAAAATGACAACAGCTTCGAAATTCCTAAAAACAGCTGCAATTCCTTAATGACTAGCCGTTCCAAGCCGCACCTTGACAATTAGAACGACATGACCGCCATTTTCAAATTATGACCTATATCTTGCAATTTTTCGTTACGGCCGTCATCTTGCGTCATCTTGAAATTCCGTAATTATTATCAGATTTTAATTGAAAAAATTTAAAAATTCATAACAAAATTTAATTAATAAAATGTTAATGAAATATTTTTAAAAAGCCGTTGAATACGATCTCCAAATTGAATTATAGAAACGTTGCATATTTCGTTACGCCTGTCATCTTGGTCGTGTATTTCTTAATCGTTGCATGTTTAGTTACGGACACTATCTTGTATTCTAGATCGTTGCTCTTTTCGTTACGCCTGCCATCTTGAAAATCAGTAATTTTATGCTTTAAAATCAGGAAAATTTTAAAATTTATAAAAAAATATTTAATAAAATTTTAATAAAATATTATTTAAAACTCGCACTTAAAACCTTGGTTCTAACCTCGTGAACTAAAAATAATAAAATTACGATAGATCCTTCCTCCACCGAAGCCATTGACCGATTGACCTCCCATCCCGTGTTTGGTGCGAACATTATGTGGTCATTGCGTGTAAATTGTGTGTCCAGTGCGTGTATTATGTGTCCAACTCTTTTGTCAAATTTGCTTCCATATGTGCTTCTTTATTTAATGTTTTTTACTAGTGTATAATTATAAATGAAACATGTTTTACCTAGCATATTATTCGACCGGTTTCGTGTATATTAGCAGGACCCAGACGAAAGGAATTTAAGTTTGTCACTGGCTAAGGCGGTGTAAGGATCACCTAGTTTACTACATCTGGTGCATAAGTCACGTTTTTCCCCTTTCTTGTGAACTCGATGGTATCTTTACAGTCTTTAACGTCGAACTGGATGGAAGTTGAACCACCGACTACGGGAACCCTGACGTTAGCGTTGACGATGATGGTGGATATCCCGTTGGCAACGTCAACGTCAACACTAGAGGACACTTCATACTCTGTGGTACCACCAGCAGAAGATAGCTTAATGACTTCAGTGCTGGCTGCACAGGAAACCATGATGAACGACCTTTCGTCCTCGCTGGAGACTTCAATGGCTGGTGTTTCGACAACAACTATCGAGCATCGATGCCGTCACTGTGACAAGATTTTCTCAAATAACAGCAATGTTCGATGACATGAGAAGAGAGAATGTGCTATGAATCCTCCTCAAAAATTGTTTGGCTCTGATAAATGATATTAAACAGTTTGCCAGAGAATATAACATGAAAACGAACATTAAGACATGCAGAGGTCCTGCTGTACGACAGAAAATTAAGGTTTCTCTGCAACAGCGATTAATTGATTTTCTTAAGAATACACTGGGATTTGGTAAAACTGCAACAACATCAACATCTGATTCGGGTCTGAAAGGTTCGTCATCATCAACTAGGCATCCGTGCAGCTACTGTGGTATGTCGTTCGCATTTTCCCATGATGCAAGAAGACATGAGCGGAGCAAATGAGTAAACAAACCTTCTAGTACAAAGTTTCGCTGCAATGAGTTCCATATTAGGTTTACACGTATTGACTGTTTGCAACGGCATGCCAAATATTGTAAAGGTGAAGTCCATGTGTCTACTGTGGCACTACCGGAAGACTTTTCTACTCCCCGATTTAGGTTGGAGACTCGTAAGCGTACAAACAAAAAAAATATGTGCAGCAACCGATTGCCATGACGTCTGGACATGAAATTAAAACCAAAACTGTGTTCAGTGCATTACAGGTGAATAATAATGGGTTCTACTTGGCGCAGTACACATTTCGTGGAATATTGAAAGACTACTATTTTCTAAATACGTTTAGTGAGTCGAAAGGCATTTCTACTATTCTTGACGATATCAGGCAGAACATTATCATTCATCTAACTGATGACGTAGCAAAAAACGGTCCTTTGAAATATAACTTGTTGTTGGACTGTATATATGGTAAACCGTATCTGTTCAAGGAAAAAGTGAAGAAGTGTGTTTTCAAGACATCGGCTGCTGTAATTTACAGTTCTGACGATGTGAAGCAGTCTGTTAAACACAGTGTCCATAAACTCTGTCAAGAAGAGGAAGACTATGTCAATAAAGGATCTGTTTGGTCTCTGTCTAGTATAAACCGATTGAAGCTGTGAATTAGTCATTTCAGGCCAATGCAGGACCAATGTTTATTAGATTGTTAAATTTTGCTAGTGTTTCTGGAGTAGAGTAGAAATTACATAATACATGTTTTAGTTGTTCTTTTGTGGTGTTTTATTTCACGAACCTGTCATCTTTTAAATATAAATTAATGATTAAGTATCGAACCAAGACGATCAAATAAACTATTATATTAGTGAGTGATTCTTTTAATGAATTTTGGAATTTTTGACGAATTCCTATATTAATTTACATGAATTTTCAAGATGGTGGTCATAACTGCTTACTGGAGGCCATTTTTCAAGGAAACTATGCTACTTTAAGGGTTTTACTCTATATTTATTTAAATGAATATTTTTTAGATAAAATATTTTTACAACACCCCGGGATCGAACCAAAGACAGGGACTGATCGAATCAATCAGTATATTAATTTCAGATTTTTTAATGAATTTTGGGAATTTTTCCTTAATTTCTAGCAGAATAATTACACATTTCCAAGATGGCGCCCAAATTCTCAGATGGCGGGCGCCACTGTAATAATAAATTAATACTGCGGTCTAGCGAAAAAGAAATTAAATTAAAATTGTGGTAGCGCACTCTGAACGACGAAAACAAGAAGTTGGGACCCAGCAGACGAAAACAAGATGGCGGACATACGTCAGACTAGCTGGCGATATATATATATATATATATATATATATATATATATATATATATATATATACTTTGGCATTAGTGGTGGGAGGTCAGTCAGTCTGTGGCTTCGGTGGAGGAGGGAACTATCGTAATTAATTTTATTTTTGACCTCACCAGGTTAGAATCAAGGTTTTAAGATCGTGTTTTAAATAATATTTTATTAAACTTTGATTAAATATTTTTTAAACTTTTTTTTAATGTTCCCTATTTTCTAGCATAAAATTCCAGATTTTCAAGATGGTGGGCTTCACGAAAAGTGCAACGATCTAGAATCCATTATGGTGTCTGTAACGAAACGAACAACGATTATTTAATACACATCCAAGATGACAGGCGTAACGAAATGTGCAACGTTTCTATAATCCAATATGGTGATCGTATGCAACAGGGTTTTAAAAGTATTTTATTAACATTTGATTAATAAAAGTTTGTTATGAATTTTTAAATTTTTTCCTATTTAAATCTGAAAATAATTACAGAATTTCAAGATGACGGCCGTAACGAAAAATTGCAAGAGTTACGTCATAATTAAAAAATGGCGATCATGTCGTTCTTATTGTCAAGGTGCAGCCTAGAGAGGCTAGTTATTAAGGAGTTTAAGCTGTCTTTAGGAATTTCGAAGGCTTTGTCATTTTTGAGGGCTAATACGGGAAATGTTTCCTCATAACTGGAGTTTGTCCTTCTAAAATAGGAAATATTAGGAAATTTGAATCATTTAGAGTCAATTTTGAGTCCAAATGGCTGCCGTGACGTCACAATCTAAGATGGCGATCGGCAGCAAGCACCGCACCCTGCAACCCTGGCGCAGGAGGAACTATTCTACACAACTATTGGATAAATTATGTTTATTTTAATGTTATTTGTATATTTTGTATATTGTACAAATTTTATTTACAGCTATGGGTTCGTAATATACGGACTCTACTCCTTAGAAGTACACCATAAGAAAATAAAGATTTTAATAAAAATAAATTTTCTAATCACAAAACTTTTGTTTTTATTTTATATAAACTTTTCGTTCCTATATAAATGAAGATAGCATAAAATGTTTATCCCACATGTGATATGTTAATAAAAATAATATAAATCTGGACTGTAATGATATATTGGTAGGAAATTCGGTACAAAAACTACTACAAAAATAAATTAATGAAAAAATATCCAAAATACAGACTTATGGTGTAGTATTAATGAGGTTTAAAAATATATATAAGAAAATACAATAAAATGAAAAAAATGTTATCTGGTTGCTTAATCTGGACTTATTAAATATTTTACAATTGTCAACGAATAATTATAGTTTTTTAAAGCATATTACGCCTAGTATACATACATAAAACACTTTTCTCCTATCTTTAATTGGTAGCTAAGTGTTCAGGCAGGATTGTGGATGAAAGAGACGAATGTTACCGAAGATGGTTGACAAGGTCCCGATTTTTTTCCCCTAACCTAACTAAAACTAAGTGTATTTGGGAGGGGTCCGGGTTAGGGAGGGACCTAGGTGCGTCTCAGGCCGAAGCCTATACGCCTAGTCATGCTGGGATTAGCCATGCAGGGAGAGGGTCGCCTGCATCATGTGCTAGGAGGGGATTGGCCAGCCATGGCAACGATTGGCGCCATGACTAACTCCCCTCACACATAAATCTAGACTGTAACTAGAGATAGGTTGGGCCCAGGTAAAACCTGCATAGACACAGGGAAAACCCTGGGCACATTCATGCGGGATGCAAATTGGCATGCATTATGTGTAGGAATTTACAGTAGACAGAGGATGGTCTGGATGAAGTGTTGGACAGAGTAGAAAAGAGTCTACCATGCGGGGGTTGGGCACTTGGACTCGTGGTCCGCTTTGCTATTTGTCCAGTACTGGATTTAGTGACCAGGGACGCAAGTGCCCCTGGTGGTGTGTGGTTGCACTGACCACTCACTCCGCCGCCAGTCAGCACGAGGTCCCGATCATAGTCAACGAGCGGCGGACACGCCCGAACATGGCCTAATCTTTCCGATTGGTAAGCCACAATTGTGTAAGCCACCAAGCCATAGTACCATAAGAATAAAATTAGCCCGAAGTCTCCAAATGACAGTAATAAAGATTTTATATCGTAATTTTTTAATACCGATACATTTGAGCTTCTATAAACCAAATAAACACCATATTAGAAAATAAATTTTCGTAACGATAAACTTAAAATATCTAATTTCAATATGGGTTTTAATGCCTTGTTTCTTGTTTCTCACTACAATAGTTTTGAATGTAGCTATTAACTTTTCTTTGCTAATCTAAATTAATTTTTTAATTCACTTTAAACAAATGTTTTATTAAATGTTTTAGAGAAGTTTGCTGTTTGTTAAAGTCATAATTCAAACACAATATTTTTCTTCTGTGTTATTAGCATTGATATTATTTGGTATTTATAACAAAGACGAACTTAAAATCATTTCACTCACTGAACAGTTAAAAGTGTAAAAAAAATTGAAGCGTCACTTTATAAACGTTTATGTATTCAAAGAAAATTCAGTTACTTTCGTTTCATACAGTAAATTAAATGATATACCTTTTTTATTTATCGAGTTTTCACTAATATTTGTTACATTTAGTAATCATATAATTTTAAAAATTGTTCAAAGAACTAAGTAACAAAACAGTTTTCATGGAAACCATTTAATAGCCTAAGATTGATTCAAGAAAAAAAAATACAAAAACTTTTAAACCTATACATTTGTGTTTCTGATTTTTCAAAAACTGATTTCAGATATTTCACCCAGTTTAATGTTATTATAAAATTTATTTCAATATGCCACTACAATTAAAATAAAGAAAATTGAAAACTTTTTCGTCAAAAACAAGTGTAATAATTTAAGATTAAAGGTTTTTGTGTAATAATTCAGGTAAATATAAAGTGCTTTGCTTTTCCTTATAACACTGTTTTATCTTTTACAGCCATGTATCTGGAATTTCAATAGTCGCTCTACCAACGGAATACTATACCTATGGAGCGATGTACTTCAATCAGTTTTTTGCAGGTCTTATTACATGTATTATCACTATATCAGTATTTCTACCAATATTTTTTGAACTACAAATTACTTCTACCTACGAGGTGAGTCGTGAGTGTTAAAATATCTTAAGAAGTTGTACAATAATTAATTTTATAAAAATAAATAGAGTGTATACTTTTTTTCAGTATTTAGAACTACGTTTTGACAAAAATGTTCGCACGATGGCATCCTTTCTATTTGCCTGCAGTCTTATTCTCTATCTTCCAATTGTGATCTACACACCAGCCTTGGCTTTCAACGAAGGTAACATAATAACACATTTGTTTTATTATTTAATTTATAATTACTTTAATTTAAAATACATGAATTTACTTAACATACAAAAATAGTTTTTTTTAATGTTTACTGTACCTGTTTTATCAACAATTTCTAGAAAATATCACAATAATATTTTTTAATTATATTTTAATATGTAAGAAACAAAAATACATTTTTTATAGAAGCAATGATTGCATTATGACAAATATTTACACCAAAAAACCAACAGGTAGTTTATTTTTATTCAAGAATTAGTTATTTACAACTTTAAACTTTTATATGTTTAACAAGTTATTTGAACTATTCAGATTGTAAAAAACCATATTTATGTTCCCATTTTTATATATAAAAAAATCGGCTCAACTCTTACTTAGTCTTAATGTATTGCCTAATGAACTGTCAAATATAAATGCTTATAAAAGAAGGATCGTATTAAATTGGTAGGGGAAGACATTGGCATACCTTTGTTTAAAAATATTTATCTCCTTAAAGACCATGAAACAGACAATAAATACGCCTGGCATATAGGATATCAGGAATTTCTTTTTGCATGTCACCGTCAACATGTTGTGCAAGTGATAAACGCGTGTGTTTGATTTCCTTAGTTAGAGTCCAGTAAAAAAAAATATGTGAAACAATTGTTTGAAAAAGAAACAGTACCTTCATTGTCCTTTAACTCTACATCTACATATTGATTTTTATTTCCGTCTCTCACAAGTCGTCCATGTGACCTTATCAATTAAATTTTAACGTGCTTTTAGATTTATTTGTCTTATTTAAGGAAGTACGCTAGTAACAATTGTTTTTGTTATATGTTAAAAAACAGTTGGGATGTAAGATTTTCAAGGAGACTTTACATTTTAGTCACGTTTCGTATATTTATATCAATATTTACTATTTAAGTTAAGTTGTTGGTCATCTGAATCTTATATGGTGGCCAGTAATTTACTGTCTCTATCTTTCACAGTGCTATAACATCCCCTGTTATTTAAATTATATCGACACAAATGTTAACATACAGGATTTAATATTTTTTTTTATTTTCAGTTAGTGGCCTAAGTGTTCATCTTGTCACCTCTGTAGTCTGTATTGTGTGCATGCTGTACACAATGCTGGTAAGTACATCTGAAAATTAAAACATTATTTTTGAAATGATTCTTCTTAGTATTAATTTCATTAATTTAAATACCATCCATATAAAAATTTGAAAGTGCATACCATTTCAAATAGTATGTTTACTGTTATTTAAAATAGTATATTTATGAAATCTTTAGAACTTGTTTTATTTAAATGCTGAAAATTATTAATTCATGATATTTCTTGAAAACTTCAGAATAATTCATAATTTTCATACATAAAACAACTTAGTAGAGTAAAAGAATGATATATGTTTATTGTTTGCATCCAACAACTAGAGTGAATAGTTATCAAGGAATAACATTAAAAAAGCGTTTAAATAGTTAAATTATTATAACGAATTATTTAAACATTTTAATATTTTATATGTTTGAAAAGAAATATGATAGAATGAGAAAAAAAAATTGTATTAAAGAATACAGAAATAAATATTTATTACTTGGTTTAGCCAGCCAGAAAAAAAAAATTTCTGATGTACTGAAATATAGCAGAATACTGAAATCAGCTATAACAGTAAATATATAATAATTCAGATACGTATTGTTTTGTAATATGGCTGTCTGCCTAAATTTTTGAAAGACTCTCACTTCAAATTCAAAATATGTAGCAGTTTTGTCCAAGATTTGAAACTGTGTTTTGATGTGTTTTTATTAATTAAGAATTCTTACTCAGTGTAACAGTTTTGACAATACATTGCGAATTTAAATTTTGTGATATTTGTTTCGTATTTATAACCAATGGCTGTGCGTTTCGGATTCCCAGCCGCCACGTTTCGAAAATCCTAACATTCACATATTACCTTTAAATTTTTTTTTCTTTATGACCTGATACTCCATGACATGAAAACCCTAATTTTTTTTAAAAAAGTACAAAAGAAACTGAAATTACTAAAGGGTTATCTAACACATTTCCCAGCAAAAAGGTTTCATTGCCAAATAAGCCCCATTAATACATTTTGGAAAAAAAAAATTTACAATTTTTGTAAAGAATGGTAAAAAAAATACGTAATCAATCAAAAATATATTTTAAAAATTGAAACACAATAACAATAGTAAACTAAAATATTAATAATATCTTGCAAAAACTATGTTACTTAGCAAACAACACTTGCCACAACCACGCATGCCAATTTTAACTAAACTCTCCACATACCGTTAAGCTTCCTCTTCCTCTCTCTTTCCTCAACCATAACTTTTTCCCCATCTTTTAAATGCATTCTAAATAAGTCAATAACCACACATATTCATCTCATTCATAAACTCAGTGTCTTCTAGAGAAAATAACGTGACAAGTTTTAAGTAAAATTCTCCAACCACTTTAGCATGATATGTCAATTAAAATAAAAATTTTGTTTAAATTATTTACATTTCTTAAAAAAATGGTTTAATGGCTGCCACTAGAGTTACCAATACACCTTCAGAGAGAAAAAAAATATATGAGTTTTGCATGGTACATAAATATTTTAAAATTCTATACAAGTGTGCATGTAAATATGTATGTACAGATATACCTACAAATTTATAAGAATGTGTGCAAGTATCCGTATGCTGAAGTATGTGAAAGAGCAAGAATGCTAGTTAAAAGATGTGTGAATATGCAAATATGCGAGTGCGCAATCATGCGAATGCTCAACTGTACGAATACGCAGCTATTAAATACGCAGGTGCGCCTGTAAACAGGTGCGCAATTATGGTATTATGTTATAACGCCATCGCGAGGTTCTACTACAATCTGTGTTAATTGCAAGTAATTTGAAAGTTAAATATTATGACATGAGTAGATGTATATAGTTCATCCTGGGGCACCGGAGGACGGAGGGGGATCCGGGGATCCGATCCAGCTACCTTAAGGCTTCGCTTCATCAGCCATGTTGGAAATATGTCACTTCCTTCGACCATGCACACACGAAAAAGTGTCACGTTACGTTCATCAGCCATGTACACACGAAAAAATGTCCCGTTACAGTAGTTGGAAATGGGGGGTTCAAGCACAGGCGGAGGATCCAGGATCCGACCTTGAACATTGACCTTGACCTTTAAATATGACCTTGAACATTGACTTTGACCTTGAAATCTGACCTTTAACCTTGACCTTGAAATTTAACCCTGACATTGAAATTCGACCCTGACCTTTAGCCTTGCAACCCTCGATGTTGCCAACCTGATGACGTCATCTAATCTGTATGCTAATCCATATGCTAACCTAACCTAACCTAACCTAATCCATATGCTAATCTATGCTAACCTAACTTACCTAACCTAGCCTAACCTAACCTAACCTAACCTAATCCATATGCTAATCTATGCTAACCTAACCTATACTAAACTAACCTAACCTAATCCATATGCTAATCTATGCTAACCTAACCTAACCTAATCCATATGCTAATCTATGCTAACCTAACCTAACCTAACCTAATCCATATGCTAATCTATGCTAACCTAACCTAAACCTAACCTAACCTAACCTAATCCATATGCTAATCTATGCTAACCTAACCTAACCTAACCTAACCTAATCCATATGCTAATCTATGCTAACCTAACCTAACCTAACCTAACCTAATCCATATGCTAATCTATGCTAACCTAACCTAACCTAACCTAACCTAATCCATATGCTAATCTATGCTAACCTAACCTAACCTAACCTAACCTAACCTAACCTAATCCATATGCTAATCTATACTAACCTAACCTATCATAACCTAACCTAACCTAAACTAACCTAACCTAACCTAACCTAACCTAACCTAATCCATATGCAAATCTATGCTAACCTAACCTAACATAACCTAACCTAATCCTATTACTGTTGCATGTTTCGTTATGGCAGCCATCTTGGAATCGTGTAATTATTTAGCTAGAAATTCGGGAAAAAATCCATAATTCATTAAATAAATCACTCATTAATTTACATATTGATTCGATCAGTTCCTGTCCTTGTTTCGATACTCGACCGATGCAATAATGTTTAATTTTATGTAAAAAATAATAATTACAATAAACCATGTTCAAAAATTGTTATGAGGCTTAAAATCCTCTACTACCATCATCCTATAAGCCATCATGTCCGCCATCTTGGAAATTCATAATTTCAATGCTAGAAATTCAGGAAAAAGTTCAAAATTCATTAAATAAATTTTGTAAACAATAAAATGATTAATTAGATCGACTTAGGTTCTTGGTACGATTCTGGATGCTGAAGAAAAAATAAATATAACAATTATTTAACATAATAGGGACAGGTTCGTAAATAAAACATCGCAAATTCTTTTACAAAATAATTTTATTACAAAATCTATATTTTACTACAGGATCACTTTCGAAAGCCCTGCATAGGCGTGAAATGACTAATTCTTAGCTCCAATTGGTTTATACTAGACAGAGACCAACCAGAACCATTACAGACATAGTCCTCCTCTTCTTGACAGAGTTTCTGGATACCGTTTTTAACAGTTTGCTTCACATCGTCAGAACTGTAAATTACTGCAGCCGATGTCTTGAATGCACACTTCCTCACTTCGTCTTCGAATGGATACGGCTTTCCATATATATACAGTCCAACCACAAGTTATATTTTGATGGACCGTTTGTTGCTACATCATCAGTAAGCTGATTGATTATGTCCTCTCTGATATCATCAAGAAAATTACAAGTGTCTTTTGACTCACCTAACGTATTTAGATAATAGTAATCTTTCAATTTTCCACGAAATGCAGACTGCGCCAAGTAGAACCCATTATCATTCACTTGTAATGCACCGAGCACAGTATTAGGTTTATTTTCATGTCCAGACGTTGTAGCAATCGGTTGCTGCACATTGGTTTTCTTGCTTGTACGCTTACGAGTCTCCAATCTAAAGCGAGGAGTCGAAATTTCTACAGGTAGTTCTTCAGTAGACACACGAACTTTACCGTTGCATTTTTGCACATGCCGTCGCAAACTATCAATACGTGTAAACCATTCATGACACTCATCACAGCGGAACTATATGCGAGATGGATTCTTCTTGCATTTACTCCTCTCATGTCTTCGTGTTACATGAGAAAAAGTGAACGACATATCGCAGTAGCTACAAGGATACCTTGCTGATGAAGACAAGCCTTTCAGACCCGATACAGATACTGACGTTGTCGCAGTTGCGCCATCTCCAGGCATACTCTTATGAACATCAATGCATCGTTGTTGAATAGAAACCTTTACTTTCTACCGAACAGCAGGACCTTTGCATGTCTTCATGTGCGTTTTCATATTATCTTTTCTGGCAAACTGCTTATGGCATTTCTCACAAACAATCATTTTACGATAAAGGTTCTTGACACATTCTCTCTTTTCGTATCGTCGAGCATTGCTGTTGTTTGTGAAAATCTTGTCACAGTAACAACACCGATGTCCGTTAGTTGTTGAATCACCAGCCATTGAAGTCTCCATCGAGGCTGAAACGAAGTTCATCAATTTTTTCCTGTGAAGCCAGCACCACCGGCATTAAATACTTTTCTGCTGGTGGTATCACATCTGTTGAAATCCCCTCCAATGTTGACGTCGTCGTTGCCAACGGGATCTGCACCTTCTCCATCGTAGCTGTCGTCAAGGTTCCCGTAGACGATGGTACAACCTCCGAGTTCGACGTTAAAGACGGTAAAGATGCCATCGAGATCTCAAGAACAGCTAATTGACACGACTTATGCACCAGAAGAAACAAACTAGGTGATCCTCACACCGCCGACGTCAGTAACAAACTGAGCGTCCTGCTGTCTAGGACTCGCTTATATACATGCACCGTATGGAATAATACGCTAGTCAAATCAAGAACCATTTACAATAATACTAGAGTCAAATCTACAAATTAAAAAAGAGGATCATTAGATCGAAAAAAAAATTCGATCTCTCCAATATACACCAGGCTCCAAGGGCTACAATTCACGTCATCAGATCAATCTACATTTTGCCCCTATGCTTCAATTGACCATAAGCTGCAAGTGCTCCAACAGATCCATCAGCTCCAACACGTAATGTACGCAATGTATGCACAATACATGCAATTTACATGCAATAAATGTAATGATCACACAGTACACACAGGAAACGGAACGTACACACAGTACACACAGGAAACGGAACGTACACACAGTACACACAGGAAACGAAACGTACACACAGTACACACAGGAAACGAAATGTACACACAGTACACACAGGAAACGGAACGTATACACACAGTACACACACAGGAAACGGAACGTACACACAGTACACACAGGAAACGGGACGTACACACAGTACACACAGGAAACGGAAGGTACACTCAGTACACACACAGGAAACGGAACGTATACACACAGTACACACAGGAAACGGAACGTACACACAGTACACACAGGAAACAGAACGTACACACAGGAAACGAAACGTACACACAGTACACACAGGAAAGGAAACTTATACACACAGTACACACAGGAAACGGAATGATCACACATACATTAGCGGAAACACACAGGCTTAGTTGGAAATCAAAATACAAGAAATAAAAACATTAAATTTTTACTTTCAATATTTAATTACTTCTCAACATTACACAAATACAAGTAAAAGAAGATATTATTGTATGTAGCCAGCTTTCCTCAGTTCTTTGAGTATGAAGGATATTTCTTTGATGCACGAATAGTTTCCTGCACAAAGCGAGCCATGTAGAAGTCTTAGCCGGTCAACCAATATGTTTGGATCTTTCCATGATGTGTAACCAATCTCTTCTACTACCATCTTACTTGGTTGTTTATTATAAATACTGTTAATATCACAATCGTCCCAGTGATCATAATAAGCATTATCAGATTTATTTATTATAACACGACGTTTCCATCGTTTCGGTCTCAGGACATTGCCACATTCTTCGATCTTGTTAGCTCTAGGTGCTTCATCACAGTCTATGCCTTTGTCATCAGCCTCAGAGTCACTGTAACAATCACTGTAGAAGACATCCTCTTCACCCAGATTACCATATGAATTCGCTATCAATGATGTCGAAGTGTCTTCATCGTCTTCATGCTTCCTTTTTAGGAGTCCATCATTTTTACAAAGAATGGAGGATCTACTGAATATAGGCTTGAATGTATTCTCACTTTTCACGGTGTTGTTACTGCCATTAGTTTCAGTCTTCCCGAAGCCATTAGCATCCTTCAATTTATGTTCTTCCAACGATCGGGAGAGCTAATACCATCACGCTCAGGACAAGGTAAATTATTGTCGTAATGCAGATCACTCTTCTTTAGTCTAGTGGATCCATCGGTATCCTCTATGCCGTAAGTAGTCTTGACTTTACATGTTCTACCATGTCTTTTTAAGCTGTCAATTCGTGTTAACAACCTGCTACAACGATTACAGCTTAACATGTTGCTTAGTGGGTTTCTAGCAGAATCATTCTCCTCATGACGTCTAGCATTCCTCCTCATGGCAAAATCCTTGCCACAGTATCTACAGCGGCTTCCTTCCGATTCAGCTGAAGATAACAAACCACGATCCATGGTAGCTTCTGTGACTAATGTTAGATACAAACTGTAAGTTTTCTCCAATTGGAACCATTTCTTAAATAGAGTTTTTGAAATATTTCATCAGCGAGAGTTAAGTTATCTAATGCAAAGCAAATTGATGCAAGTAGTTCTGGCTGTCGTAAACAGATGTCGCCACGTGTTGCTTGCAGGTAAATAATATATATTTCATTAATGTGGGATGCGGAATGCTCACTATCGATAGCAAAGGGAGGTTGGCTTCGATAGTATCCAAGGAGAAAAAAGTTCGTCCTTCCTGCTAGTGCTTCTCAGATTTTTCACGGTCCGCCATCTTGGATTGCGACGTCACGGCGGCCATCTTGGATGGATGTGACCTTGACCTTTGACCGAAACCGCAGGAATGATCGCAAGCACATGGATTAACCATCAAAATATTGATAAGATTAATCAGGAACACACGGAGAAAACCATCATAATATTGTCAAGAATAATTAGGAGCACACGGAGAAAACCACCACAAGTTTTCTTTGATATCATAAAAAAACAAAAAAAAAAATAATAAAAAATTAAAAATAAAAACGAAAAAAAAAATCAAACATTCTGCTAGCTGGTGAACTTCTCATTGTTGAGCAAATATAGAGTTCTAGTACAAGCCAGAATGTTTGATTTTTTTTTCGTTTTTATTTTTAATTTTTTATTAATTTTTTTTTTGTATTTTTATGATGTCAAAGAAAACATGTGGTGGTTTTCTCCGTGTGCTCCTGATTATTCTTGCCAATATTATGGTGGTTTTCTCCGTGTGCTCCTGATTAATCTTATCAATATTTTGATGGTTAATCCGTGTGCTTGCGATCATTCCTGCGGTTTCGGTCAAAGGTCAAGGTCACACCCATCTAAGATGGCCGCCGTGACGTCGCAATCCAAGATGGCGGACCGTGAGAAATCTAAGAAGCACTAGCAGGAAGGACGAACTTTTTTCTCCTTGGATACTATCGTAGCCAACCTCCCTTTGCGATCGATAGTGAGCGTTCCACATCCCCCATTAATGAAATATATATTATTTACCTGCAAGCAACACGTGGCGACATCTGTTTACGACAGCCAGAACTACTTGCATCAATTTGCTTTGCCTTAGATAACTTAACTCTCGCTGATGAAATATTTCAAAAACTCTATTTAAGAAATGGTTCCAATTGGAGAAAACTTACAGTTTGTATCTAACATTAGTCACAGAAGCTACCATGGATCGTGGTTTGTTATCTTCAGCTGAATCGGAAGGAAGCCGCTGTAGATACTGTGGCAAGGATTTTGCCATGAGGAGGAATGCTAGACGTCATGAGGAGAATGATTGTGCTAGAAACCCACTATGCAACATGTAATAGTTGTAGCAGGTTGTTAACACGAATTGACAGCTTAAAAAGACATGGTAGAACATGTAAAGTCAAGACTACTTACGGCATAG
Source organism: Bacillus rossius redtenbacheri (assembly GCF_032445375.1). Lineage (NCBI taxonomy): Eukaryota > Metazoa > Arthropoda > Insecta > Phasmatodea > Bacillidae > Bacillus > Bacillus rossius. The sequence continues at coordinate 14,662,063 of NC_086335.1, forward strand.
AGGATACCGATGGATCCACTAGACTAAAGAAGAGTGATCTGCATTACGACAATAATTTTCCTTGTCCTGAGCGTGATGGTATTAGCTCACCCGATCGTAAGGAAGAACATAAATTGAAGGATGCTAATGGCTTCGGGAAGACTGAAACTAATGGCAGTAACAACACCGTGAAAAGTGAGAATACATTCAAGCCTATATTCAGTAGATCCTCCATTCTTTGTAAAAATGATGGACTCCTAAAAAGGAAGCATGAAGACGATGAAGACACTTCGACATCATCGATAGCGAATTCATACGGTAATCTGGGTGAAGAGGATGTCTTCTACAGTGATTGTTACAGTGACTCTGAGGCTGATGACAAAGGCATAGACTGTGATGAAGCACCTAGAGCTAACAAGATCGAAGAATGTGGCGATGTCCTGAGACCGAAACGATGGAAACGTCGTGTTATAATAAATAAATCTGATAATGCTTATTATGATCACTGGGACGATTGTGATATTAACAGTATTTATAATAAACAAACAAGTAAGATGGTAGTAGAAGAGATTGGTTACACATCATGGAAAGATCCAAACATATTGGTTGACCGGCTAAGACTTCTACATGGCTCGCTTTGTGCAGGAAACTATTCGTGCATCAAAGAAATATCCTTCATACTCAAAGAACTGAGGAAAGCTGGCTACATACAATAATGGCTTCTTTTACTTGTATTTGTGTAATGTTGAGAAGTAATTAAATATTGAAAGTAAAAATTTAATGTTTTTATTTCTTGTATTTTGATTTCCAACTAAGCCTGTGTGTTTCCGCTAATGTATGTGTGATCATTCCGTTTCCTGTGTGTACTGTGTGTATAAGTTTCCTTTCCTGTGTGTACTGTGTGTACGTTTCGTTTCCTGTGTGTACGTTCTGTTTCCTGTGTGTACTGTGTGTACGTTCCGTTTCCTGTGTGTACTGTGTGTATACGTTCCGTTTCCTGTGTGTGTATTGTGTGTACGTTCCGTTTCCTGTGTGTACTGTGTGTACGTCCCGTTTCCTGTGTGTACTGTGTGTACATTCCGTTTCCTGTGTGTACTGTGTGTATACGTTCCGATTCCTGTGTGTACTGTGTGTATGTTTCGTTTCCTGTGTGTACTGTGTGTACGTTCCGTTTCCTGTGTGTACTGTGTGTACATTTCGTTTCCTGTGTGTACTGTGTGTACATTTCGTTTCCTGTGTGTACTGTGTGTACGTTTCGTTTCCTGTGTGTACTGTGTGTATGTTCCGTTTCCTGTGTGTACTGTGTGTACGTTCCGTTTCCTGTGTGTACTGTGTGATCATTACATTTATTGCATGTAAATTGCATGTATTGTGCATACATTGCGTACATTACGTGTTAGAGCTGATGGATCTTTTGGAGCACTTGCAGCTTATGGTCAATTGAAGCATAGGGGCAAAATGTAGATTGATCTGATGACGTGAATTGTAGCCCTTGGAGCCTGGTGTATATTGGAGAGATCGAATTTTTTTTTTCGATCTAATGATCCTATTTTTTAATTTGTAGATTTGACTCTAGTATTATTGTAAATGGTTCTTGATTTGACTAGCGTATTATTCCATACGGTGCATGTATATAAGCGAGTCCTAGACAGCAGGATGCTCAGTTTGTTACTGACGTCGGCGGTGTGAGGATCACTTAGTTTGTTTCTTCTGGTGCATAAGTCGTGTCAATTAGCTGTTCTTGAGACCTCGATGGCATCTTTACCGTCTTTAACGTCGAACTCGGAGGTTGTACCATCGTCTACGGGAACCTTGACGACAGCTACGATGGAGAAGGTGCAGATCCCGTTGGCAACGACGACGTCAACATTGGAGGAGATTTCAACAGATGTGATACCACCAGCAGAAGAGTATTTAATGCCGGTGGTGCTGGCTTCACAGGAAAACATGATGAACTTCGTTTCAGCCTCGATGGAGACTTCAATGGCTGGTGATTCAACAACTAACGGACATCGGTGTTGTTACTGTGACAAGATTTTCACAAACAACAGCAATGCTCGACGACACGAAAAGAGAGAATGTGTCAAGAACCTTTATCGTAAAATGATTGTTTGTGAGAAATGCCATAAGCAGTTTGCCAGAAAAGATAATATGAAAACGCACATGAAGACATGCAAAGGTCCTGCTGTTCGGTAGAAAGTAAAGGTTTCTATTCAACAACGATGCATTGATGTTCATAAGAGTATGCCTGGAGATGGCGCAACTGCGACAACGTCAGTATCTGTATCAGGTCTGAAAGGCTTGTCTTCATCAGCAAGGTATCCTTGCAGCTACTGCGATATGTCGTTCACTTTTCTCATGTAGCACGAAGACATGAGAGGAGTAAATGCAAGAAGAATCCATCTCACATAAAGTTCCGCTGTGATGAGTGTCATGAATGGTTTACACGTATTGATAGTTTGCGACGGCATGTGAAAAAATGCAACGGTAAAGTTCGTGTGTCTACTGAAGAACTACCTGTAGAAATTTCGACTCCTTGCTTTAGATTGGAGACTCGTAAGCGTACAAGCAAGAAAACCAATGTGCAGCAACCGATTGCTACAACGTCTGGACATGAAAATAAACCTAATACTGTGCTCGGTGCATTACAAGTGAATGATAATGGGTTCTACTTGGCGCAGTCTGCATTTCGTGGAAAATTGAAAGATTACTATTATCTAAATACGTTAGGTGAGTCAAAAGACATTTGTAATTTTATTTATGATATCAGAGAGGACATAATCAATCAGCTTACTGATGATGTAGCAACAAACGGTCCATCAAAATAGAACTTGTGGTTGGACTGTATATATGGAAAGCCGTATCCATTCGAAGACGAAGTGAGGAAGTGTGCATTCAAGACATCGGCTGCAGTAATTTACAGTTCTGACGATGTGAAGCAAACTGTTAAAAACGGTATCCAGAAACTCTGTCAAGAAGAGGAGGACTATGTCTGTAAAGGTTCTGGTTGGTCTCTGTCTAGTATAAACCAATTGGAGCTAAGAATTAGTCATTTCACGCCTATGCAGGGCTTTCGCAAGTGATCCTGTAGTAAAATATAGATTTTGTAATAAAATTTATTTTGTAAAAGAAATTGCGATGTTTTATTTACGAACCTGTCCCTATTATGTTAAATTATTGTTTTATTTATTTTTTCTTCAGCATCCAGAATCGTACCAAGAACCTAAGTCGATCTAATTAATCATTTTATTGGTTACAAAATTTATTTAATGAATTTTGAACTTTTACCTGAATTTCTAGCATTGAAATTATGAATTTCCAAGATGGCGGACATGATGGCTTATAGGATGATGGTAGTAGAGGATTTTAAGCCTCATAACAATTTTTGAACATGGTTTATTGTAATTATTATTTTTTACATAAAATTAAACATTATTGCATCGGTCGAGTATCGAACCAAGGACAGGAACTGATCGAATCAATATGTAAATTAATGAGTGATTTATTTAATGAATTATGGATTTTTTCCTGAATTTCTAGCTAAATAATTACACGATTCCCAGATGGCTGCCATAACGAAACATGCAACAGTAATAGGATTAGGTTAGGTTATGTTAGGTTAGGTTAGCATAGATTTGCATATGGATTAGGTTAGGTTAGGTTAGGTTAGGTTAGGTTAGGTTAGGTTAGGTTAGCATAGATTAGCATATGGATAAGGTTAGGTTAGGTTAGGTTAGGTTAGCATAGATTAGCATATGGATTAGGTTAGGTTAGGTTAGGTTAGCATAGATTAGCATATGGATTAGGTTAGGTTAGGTTAGGTTAGGTTGGGTTAGCATAGATTAGCATATGGATTAGGTTAGGTTAGGTTAGGTTAGGTTAGCATAGATTAGCATATGGATTAGGTTAGGTTAGGTTAGGTTAGGATAGATTAGCATATGGATTAGGTTAGGTTAGGTTAGCATAGATTAGCATATGGATTAGGTTAGGTTAGGTTAGCATAGATTAGCATATGGATTAGGTTAGGTTAGTTTAGGATAGGTTAGGTTAGCATAGATTAGCATATGGATTAGGTTAGGTTAGGTTAGGTTAGGCTAGGTTAGGTTAGGTTAGCATAGATTAGCATATGGATTAGGTTAGGTTAGGTTAGGTTAGCATATGGATTAGCATACAGATTAGATGATGTCATCAGTTTGGCAACATCGAGGGTTGCAAGGCTAAAGGTCAGGGTCGAATTTCAATGTCAGGGTCAAATTTCAAGGTCAAGGTCAAAGTTAAAGGTCAGATTTCAAGGTCAAGGTCAAAGTTAAAGGTCAAGGTCAAGGTCAATGGTCAAAGTCAATGTTCAAGGTCATTGTCAATGTTCAAGGTCATAGTTAAAGGTCAAGGTCAATGTTCAAGGTCGGATCCTGGATCCTCTGCCTGTGCTTGAACCCCCCATTTCCAACTACTGTAACGGGACATTTTTTCGTGCGTACATGGCTGATGAACGTAACGTGACACTTTTTCGTGTGTGCATGGTCGAAGGAAGTGACATATTTCCAACATGGCTGATGAAGCGAAGCCTTAAGGTAGCTGGATCGGATCCCCGGATCCCCCTCCGTCCTTCGGTGCCCCAGGATGAACTATATACATCTACTGACATGTTATTTCTCAGTTCTTATAGTACACAATGTAGGTTTGCATCGAAATAAGAAATTGTAACAAACATGGCGACAAGAAAACTAATACAGTTTTATAGTTATCTGGCTCTCTATTCGTTATTCTCACAATCCCTCCCTCCTTTCATGTACCTGTGTTCGCATAATATTTTTCGCTTGACTTTGTCTTAAATAATTTGCAATTAAGAAATTTTATTCGTTTAAAATAATTGCAAAAATTTTCTTATTTTTAACACCATAATGCAGAATATTTTTTTGTTAACAATGAATATTTGCCTAGCTTTCCAAAAGTCACAGCGTTTGAGCTCATAAATATAGCAGGAATAAAAAGTGTAACTTTTCCAAAGATATTGAATTAAATATTTTACTTACGATCTATAAACATATATATCTCGAAAAATTATAATTATAGCCATCACATAATATGATATTCTATTTCAGACACATATCATCATTGTCTAAACTTTATCACAAATACAATGAAAAACTTAGGTCTTAAAATTATATTTTCTCCAGTTACATCATTTATTGTTGTTGAAATGTATATGAACAGCTACGAGGGTTGTCTAAAATGTTTCCTACCCCAATATGAAAATGGCAGCACTCGTCAACAAACATTGCGGATATGTGTTTGCTGATGCTTTGGAATTAAACGTCTAAAATTTCAGGCATTTTGGAGTTGCATTGTTTTTCAACAATAGTTTGCGTGAGTCGATGCGCGTATCTGTGTTAATGAAAAATTGAGTATCAAACTGTCACTGAATAGTTGTTTTTGAAAGGCAATACGCTTTCGCTAAATTAAAGATGAGTCAGGCGCTGTGAGCGGGGACTCTGAACCATCATTTGCCACAGTTATATTATGGGTACCTAGACTCAAACATGGACGAACAAGCTTCGGTGACAAACTTTTGTGACACGAAAAACTGCGAAGGGGAAAACACAGCTCCAGAAAAGGTAAAGACTGTTCCTTTGGCCAGGAAAGCGGTGGTGACTGTTTTCTAGGATAGTCATGTAAATGTCTTAATCATCTTGAAAAAGGAAGAAATAAATCATGACCAGAGCATACTTAGGATCAGTACTGGACAAACTGAAGGCAGAAATTGCAGAAAACGGTCACATTTCAAAAAATAAAAAAAAGATTTCAGGGTCATTCCATTGTTACGGACGGGACAGTTAGACCTTAATAATAATGTTGCACACTGTCTCAAATATATTATTTAACTATTTTATCAATATCTGCAGTTACTCACCCTTAGTACGTATTATACAACAACCAATTGTTGATGTACGAGATAATTAGTAATTTTGATTCTTGAATTATACATCTTTTTGGTATTGTTACGGACGGGACACAGTTTGGACAGGATGGCAAAGGTGAGTTTTTCACCGAATATTTTCTGTGAATTATGAAGTGATTTACATCCAGTTATTACAATACATGGTATAGTAGTAGTTAGTTCAAACATGCATAACCTCCTGAAATCAGAATTTAGTTTTTATAACCGTCAATAAAATGTTTTTGAGAAAGTGACAGGTTACGGACGGGACGTTACGGATGGGACAAAAGTCTGAATTTAATTTAGTACTTTTAATTTAGTACTCTGGCTTAAATAATTATCTTAATAAACAGAACATAATGGAATTAAGTAATATCAGCATATATAATGCTATTAATTGTCTATTTTAAAGTTATTATTGGCCTTTGAATAAAAAATGAATACTTAATATTTTTTGAAAATAATTAAGTGGTTTTTATCCAATTAATTTACTATTTATTAACTAGATGATGAGAAGTTAAAAGTGTGCTATATACTGACAAAATATTAAGTTTTAAGCAAAAGTTAAAATGTTTGTTAGTGAGTGACCTGTTATGAACGGGACATGACCTGACACAAAATATAATTTACAATACCACCTTACTGAACATAACAATTTGGTTTAAAAGTTACTCCTTAATGAACAAAACAGCAAAAATTATAACATTACCAGTCATTTCAGTATCATAAATATTTTTTTAAGTTAATAAAAGAAGATTCTACATAATCCCAGGAATTATCTTTTCAAATTTGTAAAAAATCCTATCTCCAAGCTGTTTTAATTCAGGTTCTGGCAGTAAACCTATCACTTCTGAAAAGTTAACAACACATTTCTTCCTTGTATCAGTTTTAAAAAGAATGTCCTGGCATCCAACGCGTACAACCTGCTCCATGTAAGAAATCTCAATGCTGCCATCATCTTCTACTCCTCCCTGGCTCACCACCACATATTTATGTTTTTTCTGCTGTTTACTCTGCCCTACTTGCTCAGTGAGTAGGTACTGCCCTCCTTTGACATTGTTCTTGGTAAGTTTCTGCACAACACACTCTTCATCTGTCTCAGAATCAGTGTACACTTTACGGTAGTATGGAATTATGTTCCTTGGCTTCAATGTGTTGTTATCATCAGAAACTTCAGATTCAGAATCACAGGCATTCCCATCAAAATACTTTATTCATCTGTAGTTGAGAAGACTTGGTTCTACCACTTACAATATATCCCGGGTATAAAAAAGAAGCACGGAAGTAATGACTTGAACGGACTTTTGGAATTGGAGAGATGTTTTTCCATCGCTCTTCTAAGAAAATTCTGTTATGGTCAATCTCAGCCCTGGGAATAAACATAATCTCAATACCTTGAACAACACCAGAACAAGTTGTGTAAAATTCTTCTGCAGATGAAACAAGAGCTTTCCTTGTTTTTGCTCTCTCCCACACTATCCTTTTCACTGTACCCCCAACACCATCTACAGCCCCTTTCCCATGAGAGGTTGCAAAAAAGCACCACTCTCCATCCACTCCATAATATTCTACCAAAAAGCACAGGTTTGACAACGTATACTTATTTTTAAACTGGCTGGCAGCACCATCAGAAAAAAATATAACTTCTTCAATAGAGTATTTTGTCGTCAAGTCATTTAGAATTGCTTTGAGGAACACCCATACGCAAAATTTGTCGTGGGTTAAATCATCACTTACAATTGCATAGCACTTTTTTGATCCATCACTTAACCATGCAACACATGTAAATATGGTTACTTGAATGTTGCTCCAGTGTGCACTCTGAATCTCGTCCTGCGACACACACGAGTAATTCTCGGCAAAGTCGATCTGTATTAGAGCTTCATGTGGCTGCAAATACTGTTTCTTTTGTTCAAATATGGAGCTTTGGGTCGACTTAACAAAAAAATGAATTTTGAATATTGGCAACTTCTTTTTAAGAATATCTATAGCATGCTCTACTGACCCTGCCATGTTGCTTAGAACAGGACGACCATTAATTTCACACCACTTTTTCCATGAAAGATCGGATTGTAAGTCGTAGTCTGCTGGTATAATATCCATAATACCTTTTCTAGAACATTTCTCACACATTTCAGACATACATTTCTCACTCATTATGTCACAGGTAAGTTGAAGAAGCAACTCTCTTCCTGTTTTTGGAAAACTGGCGACTTTCCTTCCCAATGCTTCAAGTAAATAGTTAAAGTTTGCATGATACTCGCATACACACACATTATGTGGCATTTGAGAAGACAACAGAACATGCTTTGGTCTTAGATCATAAAACTTGCTCTTTTTAATAGGAATATCAGGATGCTCTATAGTGAAGAAGGCATATGCTTCTTTTACAGTCATAACCATTTGTCGTTTCTGCTTTTTCTGTATTTCGCCAGTAACTTCATCCTTAACAGTTTTGCAGTCACGCTTACCAGGAGCCTGACGACTGACATCATCTCGCATGTAAAACAATACTACTTTTTCTTTTGATGTACTACATAAGACAGTTGAAATTGCTTTTCTAGGTACTTTTTCAATTAACCTTGAATATTCAAGAGGTACTTCATCACAAATCAATTTTTTTATCACAGCTAACTTTTTGCTTGGGCTTTGAGGAAGGATTCGTTTGACCCTCAGAGTGGCTTTACCAAGAGTCTGCTTGCATTTAAAAGACCCCAGATCGCTTCCATCAATAGTAGGTTTAGTTTTCATTTCTGACTCAATTCGGTGTTTCTTGTTCAGTCTATACAGTCTTTTTCTTTCTTTCTCTTTGAGTCTTTTTAATTTAATTTGTGACTTACCAGATAGTGTATGCTTTATCATGTCCAAATCTTTTTTTGCTTGAGCTCTAGCTACCCTTTTTCGTTCTGCATCTGCATGTTTATATTTCTTCAATTTTTCTTCATCCTGTTTTAGTTTTTCCCTATGTTTACTCACTCTCATTCGGATGCTCACCCTATCCAATTCCTTTTCATCCATCACTGCTTCTGAAACAGAAAAGTACCTACAAATATTTTGCTAGAGTGGCTATACACTGTTTTCAGTTAATTTACAGAACCTCTAAAACTCTCAAAGTAAAGATTTTTGTACTTTACAGTTTTCTAAATTTGTTGATATTATTATATAAATTCTCATTTGAATGTTAAGTTATTAGCACATGTTTAAGTAAATTCGCAATAATTTACAAGAAACAACAAAATTATTATATATTATAATAAATCTTAAAAACGTTACGGACGGGACAAATCATAAAAAGTTAATTATTAGTCCAGAAAATTAATTATCAACATTAAACTTTAAGGTTATGTTTACATATAGTTTAAGTATCTAGACATGCATGATAAACAATTACTTGATTAATATTTTATGAGTATAATAAACATTCTTACTTTTTTGTTACAGACGGGACACCATCAATTAGGTCTTCAAGAAACACTAGCTGAAACCTCTGAAAAATAACTTTTTATCACAAACACCATATAGATGGAAGCCAAATGAACTGGTCTTTTCCCTCCAAAACACAGCTGTTAAAGAAACACATATTTAGCCAATGTTAAAGGAGCACCAACTTGACCTGCCAATATCATGATAATTATTAGGTACCCATTTTAAAATGAAAAGTTGTGCATGAAAAATTAGAAATAATTGAAAAATGTATATATTTCTAGTTAAATAAGGATATGATGGGTAGTTATAGTCATATAAAAACATTTTATAGTATGTTTTAATTTTGCACAATTTGGTCCTTTTTGGCATGGAATGGCTGTTCACCAAGACAATGCACCAACTCACACATCAGCGATTGCCATAGCGAAAATCTACGAATTGCGGTTTGAAATTATTGACCACCCTCCTTACTCACCATATTAAACCCAAACAAATTTTTTTCCTTTAGGCTAAAAATTGCGCTCAGGGCCAGAGATTTTTTCGAATGAAGAGACCTTGACCTATGGTAAACAAATATTTTGCAGAGACGAACGGAAAAGATTGTCAAACAACTGCGAAATCAAAATGGTTGAAATTTCAGAGTGTATTTTTGAAAGAATGAGCAAACACACTCGCCAAGTTTTGTTGGTGAGTGCTGTCATCTTCATGTTGAGTTCGAAAACTTTTTAGACAATACTGTATAGGGTTGTTATACACATGTGCAAACTGAAAGCTTCATCACATTAAATGACCCACATTTTATTTCCTATCTTTCTTAAAAGAAATTTTTAGTGTAGAAAAATACAGAAATTAACATTTCAAAGCTTATTAAAGTAAGTAACAGAACATATGCGTTAAATCCATCACGAATCTTTGGTACGGCCAGAATAAGAGCTCATAAATGTAAAAGTAAAATTTTTAAAGCAATTCTCTCTCCTATACATATGAAACGTTCTAGGTGGTGTATTTTTTAATGATTTTAAAAAATTTCAAAATTCTAACTTTTAAGAATTTAAATATTTTTAAAAGGTTCTTCTTTTAGGACCAAAATTATTAATATCTACTGTTATCGTAAAATATGTGGTTAACCAAAATCATAAAAACCAATTTAATTTGCCGTGCTAGTTAAAATTGTGTAATGAAAAGACCTTTACTTCTTGGATTGCCAAAAATGTTATTTATGTATGCTAAGCTGTACATGTGCAAGGTTTAAACACATTTCAGACAACATACCATTAGCTGATCACAGCAATACACTAATCAAAATACACAATACTTATAGTGACTGTTTACTTTTTAATTTGAGTTAATAGAGCAATACATAGATAGAGTGTTTTTAAAATCAGAGTAGCTGGAAAAATGAGTGAAACAAACCTAACAGTATGAACTACGTGAAGTACGACTTTTTGCCATATAGACAAACCAACAAATAAACGTAGTAAAATACGTATTATGATAGTACCTACAACTGCACTAAAAAAACACAACAAATGTAAACTAAAATTATTATTATTTTCAACTCTCTGTCTATAAAATTAATTTAATTTTTATATCCCAAACACGTGAATTCAGGTTAAGTAATGTTTCAATTCCTGGAGCTTTGTAGAACACAGGGGGATATTTCACAGTAGTTCTAAATAAAGTGTTAAAATGTTATAATAATTAAATAGGGAAAACATTTTGAAATAAATATTTTTTTTATATTTTGAACACTTGCTCTCGACTAGTTTCACACGGTATATTTTAAAAGTCTTATCAAAAAAACACTGGTCGCAGAGTTACCTCGACTAGGTTCACTGAATTTTTAAAAATAGGTTCCAGGTACGAAAGTTCACAAAAAATACAAATTTAAATTCAATAATAATTAGCATTTAAAATTGACATATTTCTTTAGCCAGGGGTTATCGCACGAAACCATTTTTTGGTTCCTGTGGGTATAAAATGCTTCCAACTGTCTAACGATGTGGGATTACAATTTAACACAGCCGTCAGTTTTAAACATTTATTTTAACACACCTGGATAATTATGATGCAATCCTCTACTAGCTAACTATTAGACATAGGCCCTAGGCCGTTATAAGTTCAACGAATTCCTAGTTATATTTATATAGAACACAGCTTTGCTGCAATACGTGAGACAAAATGGATGTCAGTTGGAGAAAGAACTATGTTCTTCAACACTATCGAATTTTAAACATTCAACGTTCAACCAATGAGATGATGCCATGACGTTATAAACCTATATTTCTTAGTACCACAAACACACGTAGTTTTAAAATAGTAAACAGTCCAAACAGTTCCTGTTAATTTGTAAGAATTATTGACAGGTAACTTTCTTTTACAATCAATATTATTTAAAGTGTGTAAAATGACTCATCACCTTCTATATAAGAAGTTGTGGTTTGGACCGCATCAATAGTTCCAAAGTAAAAACGTTATTATTTTACTAAATGACATATATACCATTCATATAAAAACAATGTTTCCGTAAATCTCCATGTGGGTACCCTACTGCAAAAATTAAATTTCAAAATAGGATGCAATCAGAAATTTTCTTTAACGGTTCCACGAATTTCGAAAACTAATGTTTCGTTTTAACACTTTACTAAATCCCTCCTTTTTAAAACCTTTTTGGACTTTACAAACTGATATCTTTGGCTACATAATTGAAATTTTTTTTCTTTCATCTGCAAAAAAATGCTAAGAAATAATAATTTAATTAAATAACACGTTTATTATTCTTAAAGGCAAACGGAAATTTGTTGAGTGAAAATCTTTAAAATTTAAACTTTAAACATTTTAAGCATTTGATTACGGTAAAGTCATCATAAATTATGAGAAATGGTATGGATGGCAAGAAATAGGTCGCATATGATCCGGCTTAAAGTACCTAGTGGTAAAGATCACTTAAGATTTTCTGAAACTCAGCCCACATAAAAAAACCGTATAAATGTTCTATTTATTTATTAGTAAAATCATAAATATTATCCTTTTAACTTCATTCCTAAGTTTCAAAAAAAATATTTGTTGGTCAAAGGGCTCACGTGTAATAACCCCCCCCCCCCCCTTCATTATTACAAAGCTGAGCGAATTACGACCCTAGTTCTACAAAGCATTTTTTATTTGCTAGAGTATTCGTATCAGCCTACAAATGAATTTCATAGTATAGTATATTCACCTAAATAAATAAAATCTTATATAGATTTGCCTACAAGAAAATTATAGATAGACATGTTGTAATGCATCTTTGTTGCAGATTTATTATTATATTTATATTAATCACTGATCAACTTTTAGACTTTTTCAATTTTTTAACTTTCACGAAATTAAAAATATATACAGCGCATAGTTTTTGCATAATAAGCTGCCAAAGTTAAATTTTTAATGTTTTTGGGTTGTACAAATAAGGAGAAATTAATTTATTGCAGAACTTAAACTTTTTAGGTTTAACAACAATGCCACTGGTTACTTCATGATATGGTTTGCAGTTCTATCACAAAAACTCATTTCATGTTACTTGGCTGTCAAAATCGTAACAAATTTGAGAATTTTGAAATTCCAGGTAAAATCAATTAACGTATTCTGAAAGACATTCAAAATAATTCTTGAAGTAGCCAGTGGCATTGCAGTTAAACTTAAAAAATTTCAGTTCTGCAATTAATTAAATTCTCATTATTTGTACAACCCAAAAACGTTAAAAATGTAACTTTGGCAGCTAATTATGCAAGAAGTATGGGCTGTATATATTTTTAATTTCGTGAAAGTTAAACAATTAAAAAAAGTCTACAAGTTTATCTGTAATTAGGAAAGTCCTCTAGTACCGGACGGCCTCTAGCATCGGACACATAAGAGTTAACGAAAATCCCGCTAGGTATCAACGTAATGCAGGGTGCGTCTTAAAGGTTCCTTCCAGTACACAAATGTTCCGGCAGAGTGTGTTAGTTCCTCGAGCTGTGACCACACTGTGAGCGTTTTTGTGAATATCATCGTTTATGTTTCTACCCTAGTTAAGATTTGAAAGTGAACTACCCGGAATTAGTTGAATGGATTGTGTCTAAACTGTATTCAGGTAACTATTATAGTCTGAATAACATATTCTTTGATGTTAGTGGAAATCTAACAGTATTTATCTAATGGCGAGAATTAATTTGGTCGCACGCGGTTCCGGTAGCACCGGACACTTAATGTCCTCTAGTATCGGACACACAATTAGCCAACATGCCCTTTGTCCTGTAGTACCGGACACATACATAGGTACTCTATTTTCTGTATTAAGACACACAAATATAAGTCTTCTGTTTTCAGACACATATGTAACTGTTTTAAGGCTTGTTTATAAATTCCTGAGTATTTTTTCAATAATGAGATTTGTGTTTAGTATGAATTAGCAAGAATTTGCATGATTTACAAATGTTGATTACGAGAGTGTCTCTAATTGTTTTCAAAAGTAGTTTTCGTTACATATTTTTGTTATTGAGTTTATAATTGTTACTTAAAGGAGTGGTACAATCTAATTATGAATGTATTTAAATTTAACATGCGTGTTGAAGACGTTACTAATAATTTGAAATTATAGCATTTATTTTTACTGTAGCTAGTAAGAGAAACCACATGCTAATTTTACACGGTTGTTTAATGTGTTCAGACATGAAATAGGTTTTCTGTTTGCAGATTATATAGATTTCAAGCATGTCGAAAGACAAAAATGATGCGAAAAGAAGAGGCAAATGGTCCGAAGACGATATGAAGCTGGCTGTAAACAATGTTTTGGCTAAAAGTTTAAGTGTACGAGAAGCTGCAATAACTTTTAGTGTTTCAAAGAGCCCTTTACAGGACAGATTAATGCGAATTAAAAGTGATGGGAAATTCAGATCTCACCAAAATTAGGCCGGTTTGAGAAGACATTTTCAGATAGTTACGAGGAACAATTAACCTCTCCCATCAAACAGTTAGATGATATGTTTATGCCTCTCACCAGAAAAGAGTTCCTGAAGCTAGCGTATGATTTGGCTGCTGCTTTGATTCTGCCCCATAGGTTCAATAAAGAGAAAAAAACTTGCAAAGAAAAACTTCTACTACGATTTCATGAAGAGGCATCCTGAATTGTAATTGAGAACTGCAGAATCTACCAGCATAATGCGAACAGTGGGTTTTAATAAGCCTCAAGTTACTATATTTTAAGACAAACTAGGTCAATTGTTCGATAAATATTCTTTCCCACCTTCCCGTATTTATAATGCGGATGAGGCGGGAATATCTTCTGTCCATGAAAACAGCAAAGTGATTTCAGTGAAAGGAAAAAGACAAGTTGGGAAACTAACTTCTGGGGAGAGAGGTAGAAACGTAACATTAGTGTTCTGCATGAGTGCTACGGGGCACTTCATTCCACCTATTTTTATCTTTCCTCGACATAAAATGAATCAAAGGCTTATGATTGGTGCTCCTGGTGAGAGCTTCGGAGTCGCTCAGCCAAATGGCTGGATGAATGCAGACATTTTTTAGCATGGTTAAAACACTTTGCTAAGCACGCACATCCAACGGAGAAAAGTCCCACACTTCTCGTCCTCGACGACCACTGCAGTCATAAGGAACTGGATGTCATTGTGTATGCTAGATCGCAGCATATCCACATGCTATCAACACCTCCCCACACACTCATAGGCTGCAACCTCTCGACAGGTCATTCATGAAACCTTTTAAAGGGGCGTACGCAGAAGCATGTTCCGCATGAATGAGAAAGAATCCTGGACTGCATATTAATGAATACGACATTGCAGAGTTGGCAAGTTCTGCATACACCAAGGTCTGTCGTCTGAAGATCACTCTGAAAGGATTCTCGTGTACAGGCATCCATCCATTCAACTCGGGTATATTTTCAAATTTGGATTTTCTACCTTCCAAAATGACAGAAGTGAAAAATCCGTCAACCAGCCAAGAAAATGAAATGTATGCCACACAGTCCAGTTCAGCACCATCCAACGTGGAACCAACTCCAGGTTCAAGTGGATTAGTTAAACCTTTGACTATTTAAAAAAAACTCTCACCTCTCCCAGATGCCAGCAAACGCAAGATTCAAAGTAGGAAAAGGAAGACGCAGAAAAGTGAAATTCTTACATCAACTCCATTTAAAGAAGCCCTGCAGGCTAAGCACAATGAGACAGTTGAGAAGGAAACAAGAAAGTGTCTGAAGTACAAGAAATCATTCCAATTCGATGCCTTTGCAACATCATCACAGTCAAGTGTACAGAAAACCATCTGCATATTATGTGGAGAAAGTTTTGAAGAAGATGGATCCAATGCTGTGTGTGTAAAGAATGGGCCCATGAAAACTGTGCAAGTGTTGAAGGAGCACCAATATTTTATAAATGTGACAGATGTGATAAACTTAAGAATATCGTCTAATATTCTTTTGGGGGTATATTTTTATGCTGGATATTCTGTGAAATCAAGAAATATTTTATTGACTTATGACACCATTTTCTTCTATTTATACACTCTTATTCTAAATTTGAATGACGTCGTGCACTTTTGAAAACGTTTTTACATTAAAACAGCTAATTTTATAACTTTATACTGCTTAAAAAGCTCTAGCATAATATTTATATGTATCCCCGAGATTTCTAAACACATTCAATGTATTACGATCCTGTATATATAAATTACTTAAATTATGTACACAAATTTTTGACAAGTTTTTTAACTGTCCGATACTACCTGCCAATCTCGAGAAATAAGAAAATAACTCAATAATTTTAACTCAGTGTTTTCACTAATTGCATTAGAGTTTTTGTTTATTGAATGAGTAATATTATTAAATATTTGTTCGAAGATATCTGGAATATAATACTTAATTTAAACAGCTATTAATTAAATTACTATGAACGAAAAATATTAACTGTCCGGGGCTAGAGGACTTTCCACTGTAAATATAAAATCTTGACCTGAAATGGGAGGCACCCCTCTAAAACACGCAACATTTGATATTAAAATAGAGTTTTATAAATCTTACTTAATGAAGAACTGTTATAACTATATTTTCCACAGAACAATTAAATTAATAACATTGTTATTAATTGGATTACCAGTTTGTTCTAAACACAAAGTACACTAAGAATTTTCATCCACACCTGAATCCATTATTTTCATTTCTTTCTTTCCACGAAATGAACAAACGACACGATACTGTGTAAATAGGTTTCTTTACGACATACCTTTGAACAGTAAGTATCATATATATATACATCCCATCCAATAATTATTTCATATCCGAACATGCTAAATATCTCCATTTGCATCTATTCAGTATTTAAACACAGCTAATAACTAGAGACCGAAAAAATTCGCGAGTTCATTTCTCGATAGGCTAATATATAAATAGTTATACCTCAGTGCTGCCTCTGCTATTGGCTCACAACTCACCTGGATGACTCTGAGGTAATGAGAAACACCCAACCAAAGCTTTATCGAATCACAGGCTGACGTTGGGACGTCTCACAAGACAGCAGCCAATGAGTGGGTGAAATTTGTCCGAGTGTACGTATAACTATGGAATTCATCCTGGAGGTCATTGAACCCGCGAATTTTTCCAGTCCTTACTAATAAAGGTTTCAATTATATACCACATGCATAAAACACGCTATAATTGATGTAAATTATTGCCAGCAAATCTTCCCCAAACATGAACACCTTAGTCAATTAAAAACATATTTTTCCAGCGTTACCTAAATTGCTATAACACTGTAATCAAATTTTCCTTCAAAATATTTAAAACTCCTTTAATATACAACAAAGTAATAACCATATTTATGACATTTATTTTACTTCAACGCGGATCACTTTAATAATTGTTAAAAGCTTATTGTTGTTAACAAATATTAAAATATAAATTAAACTAAATAGAATAAAAGTTATCACAGCACTATTTTCTTAAATTTTTGCAAGGTGTTCGCGGATGTTTGAATGACGTGGAAACTCTTTGTACTGTACTCTATTTATGTTTTGTCAGTGGATGATTTCAAAAGGAATAAATTTCTCAAGATAAAAATTTATTTTAAAACAAAAAATATGGTTTATTGTTTCTTTAGAATTTTGATACATTATTAATTTTTTGTAATGATTCGTAATCACACAATGGTTCAAATTCAATATCACAAGTGTTGGTAATTTGTAAAGATTTATTTTGAAATAATATTTAAACAAAAAATTATGTAATTAAAAAGATTTTGTGAGACGAATGTTAAAACCAATTCATGTTCATGTTTCAGAAGAGTTTTACTATATTTATAAGAGAAAATCTCGATTTTGGCTACTACCGGCAGTTTTAAATGTACCGTCTTGTATAAAATTAGTGTTTGTAAATATTTAGTTTTATATTCGTAATTGAGGAAAAAGGTTAATTTAAGAAATGCATTTGTCAAATAATTAAAACAAAAAAATATGTCAATTTAATCATTGTATTTACTATACAAAAATGTTTTTCTTAGAAATGAGATTTATTCTCTTCGTTATGGGTTTGGAAAACTTTACCATGACTGACTTACAATACAGGCAGGAACTGTTGCTTGCTTCAATATCTTCTTTACTTTACAGGGTGGAATGAAAGCTGTGGTGTGGACAGACTTTTTGCAGTCATTTGTGACCGTAAGCTCTTGCATAGCAATAATTTGTGTGGGACTCGCCAAGACCGGAGGATTCAACGTCATGTGGGACAGAAGCGGAAAAGGAGGAAGGCTTGAAATTTTTGAGTAAGTTTGTGTAAATTAAATGGTTAAAATAACCTGACAAAAAATTTTCATCCTTGTTCTAAACCAACATGGAATTTACTTGTTTTGAAGGTTCTTAAAATAAAGAACTTTTACAACTAATCTCATTAAAACATCAGACACTCACATGGACAGTGAATTTTGTTTAGGGAATGAATTATATTTTTATCCATTCTATTGTCAACTTACACACATAGGGCTGGTGCAAATATATTTAATTCTTACTTATTTTGGGATATATTCAGTGATTCATTAGATTGCAAGTGCTTTTTCTTAATAAACTATTTGACTTCACGTGTATCGCAGTAATATTCACAACATAGAGGTGAATTGGATCAAAAGAATCTCGTCGAGTTACAGAATTACAAAGGATAAACAAGGAAGACTGCGTGGTAGATTTAAAACATTGTAACGATAATGTATTCGAATGGGGAACTAAGAACAGGCATCTCTTTCAATATTTTTGGCAAATGAATATCTCCCAATAACTGCCGGGAACAAATATGAGCATTGGTGATATATGATAAAGTAATTCTCCGCAAAAAAATATTCTTAAATCCATTTATGTCTATGTAATTCATCAAATTTCGCAGTTATATTATTTGGGATGATAATATACAAACATTATAGAAATGTATGGACCTGGTTTAATTTCACATTTAATTGTTTAAAATTTTCATTCATCGCATAAAGTTAGTACTAGTAGTACTTAACTTTAAATCTGAAATTTTTACTATGCAATTACATTGCTTGTTCCTAGGATGAAAATAAACAATACTAAAAAGTTTAACTTAATTTTATCCTGATTATTAAAAATAAATCTACGTTAGTGTTTTCTGCTTCTTGATATCACAATATTATGTTTATTTTTTTAGTTACACATAAGAAACTGTTACAAAATAAGCAAATATTGGCCAATGTTTAATTATTTCGTTAAAGTTTGGTAACTTTATTCATACTAGAGTCTTTGACAAAAAACATTTTACTGTTAGTGGTTTAAGGTATTCATTTAATAAAAATGCGTGGTAAAAATAATTATGCAGATTTTAGCCAACGCAATTTCATTACCTATATCCACCTAGCCTGAAAAAAAAATACTTAAAAATAGTTTTAACCAAGCACTATCTCAATTATAAGTATAAAGTGAGATATGTTTTTGTCTGCTACTCTGTGTACCACCGTTAATGTAGTAAGATTATTTTTATTCTAAGACTTTAGAATAAAAAGAAAGTATTGGCTCTAATATTTTTTCACAACTAATTTCCGTTTTTATGCAAGAAAAAGTCATAGAATGATGTGCTTTAATAAGATTTGTCAAGGTTGGGGTCCAAAAATGTGTTCCAATTATTGGCATGAATAATAATTCCTAATAGGTAATAGGCTATAAGATTCTACCCAAGTAGCTTGGTGCGTATTACACTGTTAAAGTTGTAATTTTTTTTAAATATCAACTGTGTTGTTTTCTTGCATGTTAACACTAACAATTGTTTATAGCTTGTAGAAATATTAGGGAAAATTTTTGTTTTATAAAAAACATTTTAACCGTTATATATAAAATATAACACATACTATGAAAATTTTAATTCTCCAGTACAAAAAAATTAAACAGGGTAAAGATAAGCTGTTAAAGTCTAGATTTGCTACGTTAAACTTCGGATTTTAAAAATGTTCCTAGCTATAAAAAATGGCCAGCAATTCAGTTAAAACTACAGCCTTATAAAGTACGATAAAAAAATTAAACATGTAAAATTAAAGTCACAGTGCGAAGGCCGAATGAAGTAGAAAAAGCAATCATTTAATAATAAAAGTTTTAGTATGATACGCAATCCTTTTGCAAAAATATATACAAACTTTCAAGATTCTAAATTTATTTACTTTTAATAGATGACACTTTGTACGTGTCAGTTCAACGAAAAATGCATCACTGAAGCTCATGAACTGCAGTTCATGAACGCTTGCCCAAAAGAGAAGATTGGGGTGCCTAATATTCACCCTCACACTTTCCATTTTCGAGCTCCCCAGTCATAACCAAGCACCCCTACACGCCATCGAGTGCACCACTCCTGAGCTTGGTACTTGATGAGTCATCGCCTTGATTTGCCTTGCCAGCTGTGAAGAACTTTGACTTAAGCAAGGGAACTCTTGCGAACCTGAACTAGTAACAATATAATAGTGAAATATTTAAGTTATCTTTTCAATGGAGGATTTAGATTTAAAACAATTCTTTGGACATCACTCACTGCAGTTTTGCACTGTTTGTCATGGAAAATTTCAATGATTAAAAAATAAAATGAAAACATTAGCCCGCAGCTAACAAGCCATACTCAGCTAATATCAAGTTGTAAATATCATAAAACACAGAATTTCCGTGAAAGGAATTTAGTCATGATAATAAATTAGCACACAGACAAGCAGTGTGCTAACAACGGCGAACTAGTTTCGACCAAAAAAAAAATTCAGACAGACATCAGCTTAAGACACAGTGAACAGACAAACCCGACGAGGAAACCTAACAAGTGTTGCGGACAACACAACGTCACAGCACAGACGAACACAATAGGCTTGCTATGACGAAACCGTGGCGACGCTTCGGGAACTGGTGTCTCTTCAATGAATGTGCAATGGTGTATGTCGTCAGAATTGTACGTAAAAAAATTAACAAATTTTTCGACTAACAATGAACTTTTAATAAAAATAGAGCCTTTCGTCATAGTGAAAATTTACTTGATAATTGTGGTAACAACATAGGATCTATCGATATAGTCGATAGTTGCAAAAGTGTGCTAAAGTATGCAAAATTCTGCCAAATAATGCCATAGTGTGCGAAAGTATGGAAAAGCATGAAAAGTTATAGGAAGTTATAGAAAAGTGTGAAAAATTACAAAAAAAAGTCAAAAATTTATGGTAAATGTGGAAGATTAGAAAAAAATATCAAAAAAATTTGTAAAATTATGCAAAATCAAACAAATTATGGAAAACCTGAAAAACTTATGCTAAAAAAATTGCACAAGTGTGAGGAAGTTGGCAAAAATTTGGAAAAGTATGTAAAAGCGTTAAAGATTATGGAAATGTTCCACAATTTGCGATTAATTGTGCAGGAGTGTGGAAAAGCATTTAAAAGTGTCCAATTTGAAGCAAGATTGTACAAATGTTTGGGAAATTATGCAGAAGTGTATAAAAGTATGTGAAGTGCGAAAATATATCTAAAAGTGGGAAAAGTGAAGAAAAGTATAAAAATATGTTCAAATGTTTTGAAAGAGAGGAAAAATATCCAAAAGTAATTAAAAATATGTAAAAAGAAACCGAATTCTTTGAAAGCAAGTATTGTGCTTGTGTATGCACTGTGTTGTAGGTTGGGTGTAGAATTCACTTGACCAGTAAAACATAAATGTAAAATACATAATTATTAATGTTTATTATTCTATCAATCTTCACTATGTAAAACGTATTTGAAACAGAATGTAAAAGGGTTTAATTTGAAAATATTCAATAATTTACTCAAACGATTACAATAATCAATAAAGTACACATTGATTGTTCAGAATTGATTGTCACAAAAACATGGTACCAAAAACCTCAACGAATTTTACTTCTTGTTTTTTTACACGAATTTCCACCCCGTCCCTATTCAGAATCTTAGAGCAATATGACTCACAAGCTGTGCCCGTGACTTCGTCCGCGTGGAATAGTGTCTTTGGGTAGCATTTTTAATTATTTAGGCTAATTATTTTACAAATAAGACACATACGTATAAATACTTTAATTAGCTATTTGCAGTGTTTCACTACAAATAGCTTATTAAATTATTTTAGTATATAAACACATAAGGTATAAAGTAAAATACTAAATTGAGCTACGTCATGCCCAATGATTAACTATAATAATATTAATGACAAATAATAATGACGTAATAACCTCTAACTAAATTCTAAAGTAATCTACTTTTGACGAATGAACTAAACAAATCAATGACCCAACAAAAGAAAAAAATATATTTAATACCCTAACCCAAAAACTTTAAGTTATTTGTATGTAACGAAGAACATTAATTAAATACACAAAAAACGTGTAAGCAAAACGAATTGTAATAATTTGCAGTCCATAATAATGAATTTTCAGCGGAAAAAATCAGTATGCGCATGCGCGTGGCACAGTCGTCTGCCCTCACGTGTCTGCTTATCGGGTGAGCACACTTAAGCATATTTCCCCACCTACACCGCGCCGTACCACACCGCGCTCCGCCCCCCCCCCCCCCCCCCCCCCTTTTCCCATGCGGCTTCACAGCGCTCATTGTGTACGGCGCGGTGCTTGGCAAGTTTCTTACTCGCGTTAACTTCAGTTTCACATTCTGTAATGACTCAGTAAATGTTACATCAGAATAGCTCTAATATTTTGTCTCTTGTCGCAAACTTATAAAACATTTACATAAACCTTACATATTTCCATACAAACTTTCATCCCTTATTACCTTTTGTTATTTTACACCCTTGAGGGTAAAGCTTTTAAAAACTTTGAATGTCAAATTTATTTAAATCGAATAAACAGCCTAAAAAAATTTGTTTCAAGCTTCTTGCTCTAAAAATGACGATACTTCCATACAACTTTTTATCCCCCTTTTCAACCCCTTACAACATTTTTTTCGCATTATTTAAAATGAAGCCTATATATTTTCTCAGGCTCTAGACTATCTGTGTACCAAAATTAATTTAAATCAGTTCAGTAGTTTTGGCGTGAAAGCGCGACAGACAAACAGATAGACAGAGTTACTTTTGCATTTATAATATTAGTAAGGATCAACAGCCTAAAAAAATATGTTTCAAGCATCTAACTCTAAAAATGACGATACTTCCATACAACATTCCATCCCCCCTTTCAATCCCTTACATCCCTTTTTGCGCTTCAAAAAGTAGACTATGTCCTTTCTCAGGTTCTAGACTATCTGTGTACCAAATTTCATTTGAACCGGTTCAGTAGTTTTGGCGTGAAACCGCGACAGACAGACAGACAGATAGACAGAGTTACTTTCGCATTTGTAATATAAGTAAGGATTTAAAACCCCGTGCCATTGAGCAATCTTTTATTACCTTCGTTACCTTCTTAACTTTTGTTAACGATTCTTACTTCCATTACGTTAAGTTACCCTGAAACTGTTTTTTTTTTTTTTTTAAACACATTATTATAAAGCAGAGAATCTTAAGCTCAGTCGTCAGTCAGAATGAAAAAGAGAGCTCAGATGTATAGGCAAATCAGTAAATTCATTGAAAACATGGATTTGGAAGCCATAAAAAAGAATTAAAAAAAATATTTTATAGAAACATACCAATCCAAATAATATTGATCGAAGACAAACATTTATAATCTTTAATTTTTCCGCAAGCATACTGTGGACTACTTTGTTATTTAAATATTTTTTATCTATAAATTTATTCAGTCAAAATTAATGTCGAACACTTGAAAAAATTACATAACAATTGGAGTAGGTATTTTTCGGGAATGTTAACTGTGGCACTTAACCAACATTCCACACCAAATGTAAGCGATATAGAGAAACATAAAACAAGCGAGTTTTCAGACGTGTTTCGTTTTGGTCTGCACCATTAGGATGGTCGACTGGGTGTGGAGACGACCAGGGGAGAAACTCATTTAATGTAAATTTTTTGCGAGTAACGGAATTTTGAATAGCAATGAGTTGTGGATTGGGGAGGAATAAATTTACACGTTCTTACTGAAACGATTTTCATTGATAATGTGGCTCTTACTGCCCAGGTCGTACATTGAGAAAGTGCTCCTAGAGGCCCTTTTTGTATATTACAATTTAAATTGCAGAAAAAAGTCATGTTTCATAAACACATAAATAGTGTGTGTCATTTCTCTATGTCCACGAGGTCTCGCCGCGTCAATTTTCTTCTTGGGGCGAACCCTTCCGCTTGGTTAAATAAACAGCTTTTATCGTTGAATGATTTCATGATTTATTTCATGAAATTCTGCCATCATAAAAAAAGTAAGTTTAATAGACATTAAATAGGGTCTCCCTCTCTCTCTCTCTCTCTGAAAATCAATCTATGAATCGTTACAAATTTATTTCCTTTATTTTTTTAGTTTGATTTAATACAATATGATTTCACTAAAAATCAATTTCTACCCCTTCCTATTTTAATTTCCACATAACGAAGTTTCACTTCTTCCGCGCGGAGGGACTCCACGCACTATTTTTGCATGCAATTAAAAACTATTTTTTAATGATGCCAAAGAAGTATAACTTCTCACGCGCGTACATAAGTACACGCACCCATTTTTTTTTTTTGCTTTTTAATGGGAACACGTCCTTGTGGATATGTCTTGGCTTAAGGTTGACAAAGTGTGCTCACTCCAAGTCTCAGCATGAAGTTGCGTACAACAATACCGCCAATTAAATCCATTGCTGTTAAATCTCCAGAATTTTCTGATGTGTGAAGAAAATGCATGAAACTTGTCACCTTATTAACTGTTGGTATTTTCTGTCTCCGTATTTCGACAGACAAAGTAGGCTACCACTTACTTACTTTGTAAAATGCATACCACCACATCTTAAATTCGAAAATCATGTTGGTGTTTGGCATAATCACTTCGAATTTCTGTTTTTTACTAGATGATGCAATCAGTTTAACACAATCTTCGACTGTGTATATACGATCTGAATGTTTCAACTTTTTTTTAACAAAGCCAAAATCCCGATTTCACGGTAATAATGAGTGTCCACGAATCGGTAAATACTGGTTCATAGAAACAAATATCTTTGACGTTACTAGTGCTAAAAACATTCTCACTTTAGTGTTGTTTCTTTTTTTTTTGTGCCGAGCACCCATCAGTACAACGTGCAAATGATTTGCACTCGTTGGAAAATATTCATTAATGTATTGTTTGAGGAAGCTTCAAACTTCGTTTGAACAACGTCATGATAAACGTAAAATACGACATTACTGTTTTCCTTGAGGTTGTGGATGTAAAATATATTGATAGTAAGCTGTTTCAACTAGAATGATTCCTGGACCTGTTTTTTGGGAATGTGTATATTTTGCATATAATTTACTGCACTGCCTGCTATTTCGTCATTAAAGTTTACAATCTTCTATAGCTTTCATCTCTTGGAACGAGGCAAACGAATAATATTTTCAGTTACTGCAACTTGACGAGCTTTCGTTTTAAGGAACTTATTTGAATTTAAACATCTGAGTTCCTCACACGTACTGCATGTATCCACTTGCGGTCTACCAAATGCCAATTTATACCTTTCAAGAAATACCTTCTAGTAGAAACCATAATTAACGCTCAAACTAGGACAATTAACAACAAATAATTCGTGCATTTTATTTGGGTTAAGTATTTCATTCGAGTAATTAAATTTTTGTTGGTGTTGTGCTGTATTTACAGAAAATGAGAAATTATGCTTTACTGCAGTATTAATCACAGCTTGTGTTTTCGCATTTCCTGAGGTTTGCTGTCCTCTTTGGGTTCTGATGAAATCAAGCTTATCAGATAGCCATCTTGCTGATTTTTTTAATAAACTTAGAAAAAAGAGTCAATTTGCTTTACTTCCAATACTTTCTTGTAACACTGTTGGTTGCGTCAGAAATCAAAATAAAATAAATGGATTTGATCATTAACAATGTTAAATTATTCTCAGAAATACGTTATTTTTTAAAAAAATGTAATATATAACCAAAATTAAATGTCTTGTACTACTTAGGGCAAAGCTAACTTATGATGATATTTTATACTTACTTGCAGTCACCGTCAGGTTTCTTCTCTGGAACATACTTCCTTTATAATTATAGTGGGGTAAACACTTAACTCTTGCCTTTATAACAATATACCACATATATTTTTTACCTGGCATTCTCCCATTTCACTCACTTACATAAATTAATTCACCCCCAGGGCAATCATTGCCAATGACTGACGCCATTTTACAACTATATAATGCCAAATATCAGGGATACCAACTGTGTTGGGAACAGTTCATAACGAAATCCACAAGCATGTTACTTAAGGGTTTTCTGCACACATTTATTTCAGAAACACCATAAGTCAATAAAGTATAGGAGTTTCTGAAAAATATAAGCATTCAAATGGCATAAAAATATGCATTGAGTTTTTTGACTTACGGGATTCTTTCGTAAAGCGTGCAGTTACATGAGAATAATAACTATCTGCGAAAAACCTTATTTTCTGAAAAACAATGACTTACGGGGTTTCTGAAAAAACAAATTCTATTATTATTGGTTAAAAAAAGCTTCATCAATCTTCTTGCTCGAAATATCAAACGGCCATAGGTCAGAAAAGGTGTTTTGTACCAATTAATTAGTAATTTGTTGGTGGTGGGGTGTTTGTGCAGTCACTTTATCCCTCATTATCAACAAGAAATGTAAGGTTTTCTGTAACAGTGGGTGTACTATGTATTTTAGTTACCTCAAGCATTCAAGCTAAATAAAAATGTAGTTTTTGTGTTGTTTTATTACTTATTATTTTAATACGAAATGTTATTTTATTCTAATTTTTTTAGCTTCAACCCAGATCCCTTTGAAAGGAATACTTACTGGACAGTAGTTGTCGGCAGCACTTTCCATTGGATGTTCTCACTTGGTATTAATCAAGGAATGGTGCAGAAGTTTATTGCACTTCCATCCTTAAAAAAAGCTAGACTGTAAGTATAAAATTGATTCAATTTTAGGATATTAGGATATTAAATAAAATATTTATTTGTGCCATTGGTTGATTAAATATTTAATTGCAGTTTTTATCATTACCATAATAATTTTTTTTAAATTTAAGTATTTAATGTTTGATGAATTTTAAAAATTATTTATTGGTAGATCAATATTCCAGAAACTTAATAAAAATTATTTGAATTTAATATTTATATCTAGGAAATTTTAAAAAGAAAATTATTTTAATACTACAATTTAATCTAATTTTTGGAATATTGATTGTTCAGAATGAAATCTTGCATAGTTTTGGTTTCATTAATAGTTAATGACGGGGCGTATTAGTGCAATTATGTTTTTTTTTTGTTTATAGGTACATGGAACCATTTTTGAGCTATAATTTACTTGTGATATATAAGATTTATTTTTTCAATTGTAAAAACCCCGCAATTATTAGTATTGAAACACTGGGCAAGCATTCGTAAGAAAAACCGGGCTCAAATGATTAACCCGTTGTGATTTTTTTTCTGAAAATTTTTTTGCAATTTGCAATTTCTGAGATGGTTCCACTAAAATGCAATGTCGGATCCCTTACTTGTTTTCCTGCAAAATATTAAAACATTAATTTTTGTGCTTTACATTGCGAAATACAATCACTGTTTATCATTCTCGGCGATAAAGGGTGAATTAATATATAGAGGATATATTAATGTGTGTGAGTATGTTATTTTTATCGATGGAATTCTTATGAAGACTCATACTTCAAGTATTCAAACGCATTACATATAAATAATTAAATCTTCTTTACCTGGTTGACATGCTCTTGTATTTTATTAAAAAAAAAATTCCGAAAATGTCTTTTCAATATGTTCAGAAGTTGCATGTTAACTAATAAATAATATCCATTATTAGGGAAATTAATAAGAAAATATTGTATTGTTAGTAATAGCAACAAATAATATGAAATTTATTCACTTAAACAATTATTATTTAACAATTATGTAATTAAAACATTGTAGGGATTAATTCTGGCTGCGATTCAGAATACGACAATGCAAAACAATAGTAAATAAATGGTTATCATGGCCATGGTTGCTGGGTGAAAATTGAGATTGTCATCCTGCATCTTGTATTGTGACGTCAGTCATGATCGACCTCTTGGATGTGCTTGATTCTGGATCTTTAACGTTAATCTTTAACCCAGTTGCTATCTTGGATTCTGACATCAAAGCTTCATATAGGATGACCTTGACCCCTGACGCAAACATGGAATCCACCATTTTGAAATATGCCACAGCTTCATCTTGGAAACTAGAACATCCCGCCATTTTTAATTACAATGTCACGTCCATAAAAAAGTTTCCTGGAATTTTCCACCATATAGTTTTCTAGAACATTCAGCGATATTTTAATTCCGCCATCTTGGATTACGACATCACAACCACCATTTGGTTTTCTACTTCTGTATTCTGCCATT
The DNA here is from genome assembly GCF_032445375.1 of Bacillus rossius redtenbacheri. NCBI lineage: Eukaryota > Metazoa > Arthropoda > Insecta > Phasmatodea > Bacillidae > Bacillus > Bacillus rossius. The sequence continues at coordinate 14,690,368 of NC_086335.1, forward strand.
GTAAATTCTGATGTCACATCAATAATCATATTTTCGTCTGCTGCAGATCACCATCGTTGGTGACCAAATACTCGCCATATTTCTGGAGGTTACTATCTAGAATAAAGTAATGCCGGTCATTTTTTTTTTCGACTGCTGTAGGTCGCCATCATGTTTGCGACTGCTGGAAGTCACCATATTGGATTATTTAATACCCGCAAAATGGTTTTCATCCTTTGGAATCGCCAAATTAGGTAATGCAATAATCGCCATAGGTTTTTCTTCTGCTGGATGTCACCATATTTGTTTCTGCTGTTTGTTCTTAGTGTGCCAGCATCGCTCCTTCTCATGCACAGATGATCGATGTACCATTCCCTCCCGGTGAATATGATAACATTTAGAAAATATTTAACTGCCAATTAAAGTGCGACAGACTTGACATAGCTTCAATGCATACATTCAACAGCTTACCTCAGAAGCTGATGCCAAAAACAATTATAATTCTCTCCTAGACAAGATATTTTCAAATATCTTCCTCAATAACTATTTACTTTCCTTACAATTTTAGCCTAACCTGTATATTATATTCACCGAATCCTAGCTATCTTCAATTATAATTTTTAAAATATATAAGAGCGTATCTCAATATCAAATTAATTGAATGCAGATTGGAAGAAACCTTCTATTTTCAATTATTGTTTCCTTTAAAAATTCAGGTTAATGTATCAACTCCAAACATTTAAGAAATTGATACACTCAAAAATATTGAGAAAAAAAATTACTGAAATAGCATAAAAAATTAAATTCATAATTACTTATGTGCTCAAATTGACACAACTACTTGATATTAATATTAATATAAAATGTAATCAAACTTTCTTTTTGACTGTGACCACACTCTAAAATACAATTTAATTACCAAATTTAATTTTATCTATTGTGTAAATTATCATATAAAACTTATACTTATTAATATGTAAATATAACAGTTTGGACGTATTTTTTGACGTCTTTATTTCGTCTATATCAAACAATAATTACTTTATTTTTGAAAAAAAAAATCAGTTAAAATATTTGTAATTTTTATACAAAGCGTATTTAATTCTAAGTTGGATACATGTTTTGAATGAAGTGTATTCAAAGGCATATGTTTTCTTTACCAGTGGTCCAAGCTCTCATGGTTCGAATCACCTTGCATAAAATTTATTTTGTTAAAAAAATTAAATGTATTATGTATATAATTGTCATAACAACTCCCGTAGGTAATGTAACATTCGCCTTACGCGCGTTAGAAAGAGCGATGCTGTCGCACACTTGAAACAAACAGCATATACAAGAATGACAAACATTATGTCCTTTAATATGGCGACCTCCAGCAGACAAAAACAACATGGCTTGAATTACATCATACAAAATGACAACCTTCAGCAGACAAAAACTACATGACGTGAATTAAATCATCTAAGATGGTGATCTCCAGCAGTCGAAAATAATATTACGGATTTGATGTCAGAATAAAAAATAGTGAAATACAGAAGACGAAAACTAATGGGTAGACGAGTAAAATAATAATTCAACCTCGAAATGAATGATAATAAGTTACAAAGTTAAATGAATCTATGTTTTGACATTTTATATGGTCAACTGTAGAATCCACTACTTAAAAGACATTATAAATATTATAACTCACTAAAAATATTACAATCAGTAACAAACATTAATTATTAACTTCAATTAATATTTATAGTAATTGTTTATAAACGAAAAGTATTTTAATTTACCTGAGTTTAGCTATTTCAACAATAAGATATATAAAATTAAATTGCTTAAGTACAGTTTAATTATATTTTATTCTATCATGTTTATAGTTTAAGTACGATAGAATTTAAGTATCTTTTTTTAAAAGGTGAAAATACTTGAATATTTGTTAGTATGTATAATATGAATAAAACCAACCCCCCCCCCCCTTTCCTCATATGACTTTATATATTTATTGTTATTGGGGGTAGATTTTTAATTTTTGCGAACGGTTTCGTTTTCAAGGCGTCACTCTCTCTACTGAGACATTTCTCAGTTTGTTGGTAAAGAATATATTTTGTTTATAAATAAAATTTATAAATATCCTTTATTTAATAGTAAATAGTTAAGGTTTGTTAATACCTATTATATTTTAGTGAGATAAAAACTTTATAATTTGTACTAAGTACTGAATTCTAAAGTTCACCTTGCTTTATCGTACATACGGCCAAGCGCTACACACTCTGCAAGCTCTATCTCAAGAATGGTTAAATGTATAAAATATTGTCTAAGATCAAATTTCTAGAGAATTTTATACTCAAAAAATTTAGAGCATATGAAACAATATATTTACAAAAATAGTTTTTGTGACCTTTGACCTTGAATAGCTTCACTCAGGTACACAAGATTTTTTGAGACTCTTAATATAACACATAAAATTTCAAAACAAATATTGATACAAGTTGGTAGCGTATTATCTTTCATTCTGAGGTTTGCCCTCTTTGTTTTCCTTATATGACTACAGCGGTGACTGTAACAACAGATTCCAAGATGGGGGAATTCTAAACGGCGGAGGGTTCTAGAAAACAATACGAAGGAAAGTTCTAGAAAACAAAATGGTAAATATAAATAATTAAAACTGTGGAACTGTTCTAGAAACCAAATTGAGTCAGTGAGTTCATAATTTAAAATTTCTGAATCCAAAACTATGTCCGTAATACCTGATTTTATGATGGCATCCGCGACATCAGAATTCCAGATGGCGGCGGCCAGAGTTAAGGTAAAATGTTGCATGTCAACGTCAAGGACAAATTTCAAAGTTTAGATAATCCAATATGGCCGCTGTGACGTCATAATCAAAGATGGTGGACAACAATCACAATCCTCGCCCAGCACTCAGGGCTAGATCCGGTATTTATATACTACTCGAGACAAATCCGTAAACAGGTTCTTACTTACAAATGAACTTTTAGTATAATAACAGGCACCATAGAGTTCCACAACCACAAAGCTTCGTGTCTATCTCTATACAATATGAAGTGTTAGTAAAATGATTAAATTTATTTCAAAGTATGATTCGAGACAACTTTTATAAAGTTAAACATATTTCCTGACATTGGGTTTTGTTAAAATTAAAAACTTTTCTTATTTTTTTTAACACTTACTTACTAATGAAGATTTTAGATGGATATCAGTCATCATGAAGGGGCATACAGCAATCGGTCGTAGCGAAACTTGACTGTACTCACTCCTGCCATTAGCACTGGCCAATAATAGGCCAGCGACATTCCCCTGCGAAATTTCTCTCGGCCTATTGTCTAGGGCTCTAGGCGCTTAGATTTGTGCAGGAGAGTAGGTGTATTTAGTAGGTATGGGGACATGGGCTGGGGGCTGGGGAGCCAGGGAGCCACGGCGGCCATTTTGGATTATGTCACTTCCGGCGGCCAAGTATGCAAAATTTTACAAAGAAATAAAACATAAAAAATAAAATTATACCACCTGTCACCCTCTCAAAGGTCGAATTTCGGTTATTGGAAAGAATTATGAATGATAGTATACATGTATGTTTTATTCCTTAGTTTTTTTACCTCTATTTATAATAAATGTATAAATAGGCATTTTCATTTTAAAAACTTTACTAACCCATTTACGCTAAATAGGTTTTGAATTTACAAAAATAGTATAACTTGATTTTGTACCTATATTAAGTATGTTTTTAATTGATACCCATTATATTTCCTTGTGCTTAATTAACTTTGGCGATACAATTACTATCATACAACCATATTAACCTCTTTTCAATCTCCTTGGAGACAGAATTCTGACATTAAATGTGGTAAAGTGTTTAAGTTAGCGAAATAACTTACTAATGAAAAGATTTCATTAACTTCCGTCAAGTATTTATCGATTGATACCGGAACAAACAGAACAAACCAACAAAAAAAATTGTTAGTACTATAATTTGGTGTTATGAATAATGTTAACGGTTATTTCCGCTAGATGATTATTATTTCATTAAATGTACGGACTTCTTACCTCGAACAGTTCTACAATTAGTTTAGATGAATTATTAAGGTAATATATCTGACATTATGTAATCTCTAAACACCAGTTGTATTCCTCTGTTCTAATTAATTGTGTGTAGTTCATATATATTTATTGTTATAACAAAACAAAAAAAATTTATGTAATTGATTGTTTTATAGGTCATTGGTGATTTTCTTCTTCGGATATTTGTTAATGAAGACATTGGTGCTTCTTATTGGACTGGTCATTTATTCTAATTACTATCAATGTGACCCTGTTACATCAAAGGTTGGTTCCTTTATTAATATTTACATAAATTAAAGATTTTCTCCCAAAACATTTTTCTAATTAAAACTATAATTCCAGTTTTATATGTTTCTTAGTGTTGTGATATACGATAAGGATTATTTTTAATATTTTTCTTGCAGGTGATTGACAAAGCTGACCAAATTGTACCATTCTTCGCAATGGATGCTGCAGCTCATATACCAGGACTTCCTGGCCTGTTTGTTGCTGGGATATTCAGTGCGTGCTTAAGGTGTATTACAACATTTTTACAAACTTATAAAATGGTTTATGCCTTAAAATGGCTTACATTTTTAAATAAAAATTATTTTCTAAAACTTATTACCCTTAAAAGTTTTTCAACTCTGTGCATATCAGTTGGTTCTTTACTTCTAAAACAAGGTACATCCCTATGTATACCTTTTTTCCACACACAACACCATGGATTTTGATTCACATAGGTACTTTTCTTATACAAACTAAATTTTTTCTTGTGACTATGGAATTTAGAAACCAGTTTAGTTAATGTGTTTTTAATTTAAAATAACACATAAATTGACGAAATTAGTAAGTTAACAACTTTGTCAAAGTGTAGGTAAATCATCAAATAAACTTTAAATAAAAATTAAAATAATACGTCACTGAAACATTCCGATGCAACGGCAACGATAACACTTGGAAGTAAAAAAACTAAATGATGCTAAGAAAATATATTTAAAAATATAAAAATAAACTATAAAACACACATGCTACAGTATATTAATACCTAATATAAAAACACGGGCCTTTATTTATTTATTAGCCATAGTTAATTGCTTATAATAAAATGACGTATTGGCACGGGTTTGTCAAGGCTGTAAGTGAATATTTTAGAATTAAAATATCTTATTGATATTTTTTATGTACTTTGCAATATAGTTCAACTTTCTATTTGGCACTTTATCTCTGTTTTTAAAATTTTGGTGTTCCTCCCCGACCCGCTATATGGAATGAACTAAAGAAAGTGTTTATCAAAAGTCGAGTAAATAATTATCTGGGTGCAAGAAATTGTCGCTCATTATCACCTCATATAATCCTTTATTTTAGAATAAAGTTTGTAAAAAAACGAAGAATTGTTTATTGAGTCATTTAAACAATGTTTTTTTTTAAAGTTTATTGTGCGAAATACGAAACAAAAATAATTTAATCATTTGAGATGAAAAATCCTCTATAATTAACATACTTTAATTACAAAAAAAAACGTAAACTGTCGTTGTAGGAGGTACACCACAACGTATGTGTTAAGGTATTGGAAACTTTCAAAGTCAGTGATGAAAAAGAAAGACCGAGAGAGAGAGAGAGTTAAATTACTGATTCAGACGTAACGCAGGTCACACCGAGCAGATAGTTTGGAAGTCTGGATAGTCAACAGAAAGCCGCATTTTCGGCCGCAAGAGTCATGCTGAAATATGAACGCAGCCCGAACATCTGCTTTCCTAAAGAGCAGGAAAATCCATTTTGCCCATATTTATATTTATAAATCCAAAGTAATAATTATAAAAACGGGAAATACCCCTTTTATAATACCCCAATTATAATAGTAGTCATACAGAGTAATAAACAACTATGTAATGACACAGTAAAAATATGAATGTTACAAACAAAAATCGTTTAAAAATATGAAAATAAGTTGTGCAAACAATTAAATTAATTGAAGTATCTAAAATTACAATTTTAAAAATGATTTTTAAATACAAAATAATATACATAAAAATATAACATGTTTACCCTTCAATTAACGAAAGTTACGTATGATCGAATCAGGTGGCGCAATCACGAGGGATCTCATTCAAATTCTGTTTCATCAGTCGTGATATTTTAATCCAACGTTTTTTGAAATGATACCGCCTAACGCCTCCCTGACACGTTGGAACCGGCTGTCTGGCTAAATATTTACTGCATTCACAGTAAAAATACTTGTGCAGCATTGTTCTGAGAATTAGGAGGAAAATAGAACTTTAATTTGTAATTATTTGTAAGAGAAACATTTTAATTTATTTTTATTCGTTATTACGACCTAATATTTGCAACAGTTTTTAATAATATATATATTTTAAAATAATTTCTAACAAGTGTAACCTTTCTCTGAACATTAACAGTTATGATTTCTCCAAATAATCTGCATTCGCACTCAAAGTTTTGACATGTACTTTACTTTCTTAATGTATGTATGTATGTATGTTCTCAAGAAATTAATTTTTTCGGTACTTTAAATAAATGTATTTTTTAATATATAAATGACACTAATGTAAGTTTGAAGAAGATAATGTCTTATGACGGAAAAACAAGAGGGATAATAAAGTTAATTTCAGAAAATAATATTTTATTTCGGTTTACCGTCTTGTTTAGAGTGAGGTCATAGACACGGGAAAGTTATTTTTTAAAATTTTTTTTTTATATTTAGCCAAACAAAAATGTAGTTAATTGAACATTTTATTAATTAAAAGTAGTACACAAACAACAAACAACTTCTTTTACTTAAATAAGTTTAAAGTTATTCGTGAAAAACCGGAATCAAACAAACGTGTCGATCGGATCTGGCTGATAAACCATTACCTGGTCTTCATCTAGCTATGTGTGTAACTGACAGCACCACCTATAGAGTGAGATACAAACTAAACGCGAAAGTTACTATTTTGCTAAGAGCGCAGCCCTGAATGCAGGAAGAGTACAAAAAATCTTTTGTTACTACATTTCTCATCCAAAATTCTAGGTTGTGTGTTTCGGCGTTGTGTCTTTCTAACTTACGTGTTTCTAAGTTATATTAGTTCTAAGCTGTGGGATTCTAAGTTGTTATAGTTCTAAGCTATACTTTCTAAGTTACGACTTTTTTAAGTTGTGTGGTTCTGCGTTGCGTGTTTCTAAGTCACGTGTTTCTATGTTATTACAGTTCTAGGTTGTGTGATTCTGCGTGTGTGTTTCAAAGTCCCGTGTTTCGAAGTTATGATCGTTCTAACTTATGACAGATATAAGTTACGTTGATTTTTTATCGAGGTTTCTAAACTATGACTGTTCTAAGTTGTGTGTCTCTAAGTCATGTGTATTTACCGATACCAGGAGGAGGGAGGGAAGCCACCAACCCTTTGTATTAAAAAAACGCTTGCGAAAACGTCACAGTGAAATAGGAATTAAAAAAGTTATTCTGCAGCACCTCCTCACACTTCTCGCGTAAATCATACAGATTTTCGCCCATGACTCACTTGTCCACCATCTTCGTGAATTTGTTTCGAGAGTGAACATAAGAAAAAATATGATAAGTTAAATTTAGGTCTGAGCAGGACTTTTGACATGAAAACTGTTATAGACAGATGCAGACTCTTATGTATGCTGAGCACGAGAGCAGATGTGCCATTAGAAAAGATTAAAGTAGACTTCCAAGGAATTTGGCTTTGTGTGTTACTGGTTTGAGCAAGAAAATTGGGATGGCACACAGAAAATTTCAGAGTAGGTATAATAGGTCTTAGACGCATTTAACCACGAGGTTGTGATTGTTACACATATTAAAGTTTAATTTTCTGCTAGGCAATGTTTTGTGCAGTCCCGTTTTTATAATGGATATCAATAAAGAGTAAACGTGTTACTAAAATATAATTTAAATTTAAATTAAATGTTATGATCACAAAAAAATAAAAGAAATTGTATTCGCTATTTTAAAGCATACACGGGAAAAAGATTTTCTATAATTTTTTAACATTACATTATTGTACATAGGATTTAAATTAGGCTTTTTATTTTTCTTAATTGATAACGCATCGTTTAATAATGGCACTTTAACTTTTGTATGTGCATTAGAAGAATCTTAATCAGTGTAATTTACACCGCAAAGCTGGTAACTTTAAATGTATCTCTTGGTGTCCTGTAATCTCTATATTTTTCAGGTTCGAATTTCATGCGTATCATATTTATATAAATCAGATCCACATATGAGAATTAGGTGAAATGTTAACTTCAAAATTAATAAAGTGATGATGCATGTTGTAGAATTAACGAATAAATAAAGCTATTCTTCATTGATGACAAATTAATAGCGTTTGTTATACAACGTGGATGAGCTGTTTAAAAAGGCGAACAGTGCAAAAAGGCCGCCGAGATTTAAATTCATGTCGCTACCTTTTAAAAGCAATTTTTTTTCTTATACATGCCCAAGGTTCTAATATGGCGAATAATGACTTTACAGGTTGTATAAGCTACATATTTAGAGATACATTTTAAAAGTTAAAAGTTTATTAACTATTGGTAATTGTATTTTCAGCACGCTGTCAAGTAATTTCAACTGTCTGTCAGCCACCATTTTTGAAGATTTCATTTCTCCCTTAATAAAAGGGAAGAAGTCCTTTGAATCGAAGATTCCATACATTCTTAAAGGAATAGTAATTTTAACAGGAATGATCTGCCTTTTAATGGTGCTTGTAGTTGAGAAAATGGGAGGAATTTTTCAGGTAAAGAATATAAGATTTGTTCACGTACAATTAATTAATTATTTTCTTAAATATATGCAAACCATATAAAAATTATACACGATTTTTTAGTTATTCCAACGTTGTGGGTTGGAATTAAAACATTTTTACTTTATAAACAATAACTAAAAATGCTTAAGAAAATAATAATTAAAAATAAAAATCAGGGACACAAAATTTGTAAACAATTAAAACAAAATAATTAACGAAATATTTTCTATATTGTAAAATATTATCATGCGTGTTCTTAAAACAAAGGAAAGATTATTTCTGTCGTAGTTTTGGTTTACTTTAAATATCTTACATTATTTAAATGACAGCGATCATTTAAATCATTCTTTCCTTGAATAAAATTACTTTATTACTTAAACTAAAATCGCAATTGACTTCTTAACAAATTATTTTAATTTTGTCACAATTAACATATAGTTTTTCTTTGTAATATAGAGCATTAAATACTTCAAATTATTTTTACTCATATTTTGAGTTTTTTTTTATTTGGAGGTTGTTTTGATTGTTGTCAGCATGCTGAAATAATTAAGATGTAATTTAACACAAAATAATTCAAATTATCATCACATATGATAATTCTTGACCTCAAAAACATTGTAAGCTAATAATTATTGCAGCAAAAAACTAGTATGATTTTTTATATATTTCACTACATAGTTGCTATTGAACTAACATTAATCAGCTAGTAATACTTTATTTATCTTCCCTTAGCGAACAGAATAGCTGTTAATATTGAATGAAGCTGTACTTGTTTAAAGCATATTAGGAAATAATTTAAAAAAAATAACTATTTTGCACATTATATATTCTGTAAAAACATATTATTATTTTCACTTCTTTTGACAAAAGTGCTGGTAACTTTTTTTTTTTTTTCATAAATTAAGTAGAAAATATTTGTGTATAATTGTTTGTGATCAACTTTATCCCTACTTATAATATTCTAATTGTGAATGTAAGTTTAGTTTGTTTGTTACGCTTTCACGCGAAAACCACTTAACCGATCATCATGAAACTTTGTATACATTTTCTTGGAGGTATTAGAAGAAACATAGGATACTTTTTATTGAAAAAAATACAATTTTTTCCGAAGGGCAAAAAAATTGATATTTATATGTATGATCATCTGACTGCGAGTTTGAGTAATTTGAATGACATTTAGCGCCATCTGGTGTTTCAATAAGTAAATTAAATAATTAGGTAATTTGATAACATATAAACGGTGGCCAATTTTCTATTCAATTTTATTTTTCTGTCACCACCAAGTAATTCTTAAACTTTTTAAATTTTTGAGGTAAGGTGTCTATTTTCTTCGGTGATTGTTGTTTGGACATTGATGCTGAAGGTTATACTAGTAGTATAGGAATGGGCATACGGGCGCAGGCTTCAGGCTGTGGATTGAAGATTGTTTACATTGTGACGTCACGGCGGCCATCTTGTATGAGTGTAACGGGACACAGCGTAACGGGACATAGTATAACGGGACATAACGTAACGGGACAAGTAGATCACGGCGGCCATCTTGGATCCGCCATTTTGGATGACGTCATTGTGTTCTAGAAAATTCCGGCGATGTGTTTTCCGCCATATTGGATGATGACGTCACCGTTGCAATTTCCGTTACGGCCGCCATCTTTAACTTTTTTATTTATTATCCGATTTTAATGAAATGTTTTTTAAAAATTATAAAAAAATTCAAATAATAAAATTTTAATAAATTATTTATAAAAATCATACATTAACGACATGGAGTTCGGAGTCCTCGGTTCGAACCCGACGAGGTCAAAAAAAAAATGGCGACCGATCCTTCCCTCACAGTGGACGCTGGCATACTGACTCCCACCACTTTTTTTCAAAGCATATATATCGTCATCTAGTATGACGTCATGTACGCCATCTTGAAATTTGGAAGCCATCTTGAAAATCTTTATTTATTATCCGATTTTAATGAAAAAAATTCCAAAATTCATCAAAAAATTAGCGTATTTGAATTCTGTTTGATTATATCGATGTACGTCCTTGGTTCGACTCCCGGCGAGAGTAAACACTCGATCCTTCCTCCATGAAAGCTACCTAGACTGATCTACCACCAACAATACCAAGGTTTATATCGTCAACTGGTATGGCATCATGTCCGCCATCTTGTCTTCATCCGCTGGAGACCACCATCTTGTTTTCGTCTGCTAGAGTGTGCCGATACCATGTAGTATAATTATCTGGTCACCATACTTTTGTCCTCAACTGTTGACATTGAACATTGACCTTGACCTTGAACCCTGACCTTGAACTTTAACCTTGACCTTGAAATTTGACCTTGACCTTACAATTTGACCTTGGAATTTGACCTTGACATTGAACTTTGACCTTGACCTTGAAATTTGACCTTGACCTTGATATTTGACTTTGTCCTTGAAATTTGACTTCGTCCTTGAAATTTTACTTTGTCCTTGTCGTCCATCATGGATCCGACATTTTATGTTCAGTACATGCTACCAGGAGCCACCACCTGCTGGAGTACGCCATATTGTGTGTGTACTTGTATTCTAGAGTACATTTCCATCTTGATAATTTTATTCTAACCCGCTACAGTGCAGTAATCTTTTATTATGGAGGTGCCCCCCGCCATCTTGAAATTCGGCCGCCATCTTGAAATCATGTAATAATGTAGCTAGAAAAGCGGGAAAAAATCCAAAATTCATTAAATAAATTAGTAATACATATAATGATTGATTGGATCGACTAAGATCCTTGGTTCGATCCCTGGCCGATACAAAACAACTTTAATTTAAAAAAATACTAAAAACGTGTTAGGTTTGAGAAAAAAAAAACACCACAAGTTCTTTTAAAAAAAATTTATTACATAAATTCAATACACTACTACAAGTACAAAAAAAAACTGACAAATTACCAAAGCCTTTTGGATTCCCCGATTCAAACAGTCTTCTTATTGTACGGACTAAGCCTTTTACATGACTTTAAATGTCTATCCGATCCAGTCATCACCGCAGCCAGAGACGGACTGAAGTTCATATCACTTATATAGTCTCATTAGCCGGTACAATACATGAGTCAAATCAATAACCATGTTCATTATACGTCTCGGAGCATTTTTTATAATGACGATGTAAGCTATCGAGACGTGAACTTAGTTTATTGCACTTATTGCACTGAAATTGTATTCTTTGAACATTATTAGAACAACCGCTTCTTTCATGTTTGCGAGCATTTGAGGTGATAGTAAATGATGCACCACAGTATTTGCACTGATGCGAAGTACGCTCTTCATTAATTGAAGTATTCAATGCTGATGAAACTTCAGCTGATGGTGGAACAGCACATATCGAAGTCTCCTCCAGTGTTGTCAGGACCGTTGCCAACGGGATCTGCTCCAACATCGTCGGCGCCGACGTCATGGTTCCCGTAGTCGATGATACATCCTCCATCGAGTATGACGTTAAAGTCGGTAAAGATGCTATCGAAGTCTCAAGAACAGGCAATTACACGACCAATGCACCAGAAGAAAAAAACTAGGTGATCCGTACACCGTCGACGACAGTAACAAACTGAGCGTCCTGCTGTCTAGGACTCGCTTATATACATGCACCGTATGGAATAATACGCTAGTCAAATCAAGAACAATTTACTAAAATACGAGAGTCAAAACAACATTATAAAAATAGAAGCACCATCAACAAAAAGGCAGCACATTTGGCAGCACCGACAACTAAAAGGCAGCACATTTGGAAGCACCGATTTCGAAAAGTAAGCACATTTGGCAGTACCGACAACGAAAAGGCAGCACATTTGGAAGCACCGACTACGAAAAGGAAGCACATTTGGAAGCACCGACTACGAAATGGCAGCACATTTGGAAGCACCGACAACGAAAAGGCAGCAAATTTGGAAGCACCGACAACGAAATGGCAGCACATTTGGAAGCACCGACTTCGAAAAGGCAGCACATTTGGCAGCACCGAAAACGAAAAAAAAAAAAGGCAAAAAGGAAGCACAAGTTACGAGATCTAAGTCTTAGTTAGAAATCAGAATACAAAAAATAAAAACATTAAATTCTTATAATTTAAATTATTTATTTTATTGCTTTACATTATACAAATGCAAGTAAAACAAGCCATTATTGTATATAGCCAGCATTCCTCAGTTCCTTGAGTATGAAGGATATTTCTTTGATGCACGAATAGTTCCCTGCACAAAGCGAACCATGTAGTAGTCTTAGCCGGTCAACCAATATGTTTGGATCTTTCCATGATGTGTAATCATTCTCTTCTACCACCATCTTCCTTGCACCTTTATAATAAATATTATGATCTCTGGTGTCTTCCGTTTTACCGCCAACCTCAGGGTAACTTTCATGTTTGAGACGGTGATCATCACAAGCTTGATCAGATTTATTTAATATATCACGTCGTTTCCACCGTTTCGGTCTCAGGACACCGCCACATTCTTCGATCTTGGAAGCTTTAGGTGCTTCATCATAGTCTATGTCTTTGTCAACAGCCTCAGAGTCACTGTATCAATCACCGTAGAAGGAATCGTCTTCACCCAATTTACCGTAATAATTCGATGTTGATGATGTTGAAGTGTCTTCATCGTCTTCATGCTTCCTTTTTAGGAGTCCATCATTTTTACAAAGTAGGAAAGATCTACTTGAATTCGGCTGGAATATATTCTCACTTTTCACATTAAGGATTCTTCCATTGTCTTCATTCTTCCGTAAATCATCAACCTCCTTCAATTTAAGTTCTTTGTCGAGATCGGAAGAGCCAAGAAAATTATTGTCGTAATGCAGATCACTCTTCCTTAGGCTAGTAGATTCTTCGTTGTCCTATAGCTTGTACGCAGGCTGGGCGCTACAAGTTCTGCCATGTCTTTTTAGGCTCTCTCTCCGCGTAAACGACTTGCTACATCGAACACAACTTATCATATTGCGCCGTGGATTTTTAACACAGTCATTCTTCTCGTGTTGTCTTTTATTCTTTCTCAAGATAAACTCTTTACTGCAAAACTTACACCTATGTTCTTTCGATACAGCGTCAGATCCCAAATCGGAATAGATATTAGTTACTGAGACTAATGCCAGATACCAATTAAGTGTTTTAAATTAGATCCAATACTTAAATAGAAATTTTTTCATATTTCATCAGCGAGAATTAATATATCTCATGCAAAAGTAATTTATGCATGTAGTTCTGCTTTTCAACAACAGATGTCGCCACATGTTGCTTGCAGGTAAATAATATTTAGTTCTTTTATGCGGGATGCGGGATGCTCACTAACGATCGCAAAAGAAGGATGGCTTCGCTAGACTCAAAGGAAAAGGAAGTTCGTCTTGCATGTTGGTGCTCCACAGATGTCTCATGGCGTAATATTAATTTGACTAAGTAATGATATTTTTTAATTCCACCTGATAAAAATATTGCAAGTTTTGATTTAGTAGCAGAAATTATCGAATTAAAAGTAACTCCAAATAAAATGACATGTCTCATTAGACAAAAAAAAAATCCATGCAGAGATAGATCTCTCACAAATAATCAGGAGCACTCGGTAAAAACCATCAGATGTCTAGTCAGGAATAATCAGAAACACTTGGGGAAAGCCATCAATATAATAACAAGAATAATCAGGAGCACACGGAGAAAACTACCATAATATTGTCAAGAATAATCAGGAGCACACGGATAAATCCACCATAATACTGTCAAGAATAAACAGGAGCACACGGAGAAAACCACCATAATATTGACAAGAATAATCAGGAGCACACGGAGAAAACCGCCACAAGTTTTCTTTGATATCATAAAATTTCAGAAAAAAATTAATAATAAAAAATTTAAAAAAATGAAATAAAAAATACATAAATAGAATCTGCTAGCTTGTGAACTTTTCATTGTTGAGCAAAGATATAGTTCTAGTACAAGCCAGAATTTTATGTATTTTTATATTTCATTTTTTTAAATTTTTTATTAATTATTTATTTCTGAAATTTTATGATATCAAAGAAAACTTGTGGCGGTTTTCTCCGTGTGCTCCTGATTATTCTTGTCAATATTATGGTGGTTTTCTCAGTGTGCTCCCGTTTATTCTTGACAGTATTATGGTGGATTTATCCGTGTGCTCCTGATTATTCTTGACAATATTATGGTAGTTTTCTCCGTGTGCTCCTGATTATTCTTGTTATTATATTGATGGCTTTCCCCAAGTGTTTCTGATTATTCCTGACTAGACATCTGATGGTTTTCACCGAGTGCTCCTGATTATTTGTGAGAGATCTATCTCTGCATGGATTTTTTTTTTGTCTAATGAGACATGTCATTTTATTTGGAGTTACATTTAATTCGATAATTTCTGCTACTAAATCAAAACTTGCAATATTTTTATCAGGTGGAATTAAAAAATATCATTACTCAGTCAAATTAATATTACGCCATGAGACATCTGTGAGGCACCAACATGCAAGACGAACTTCCTTTTCCTTTGAGTCTAGCGAAGCCAGCCTTCTTTTGCGATCGTTAGTGAGCATCCCGCATCCCGCATAAAAGAACTAAATATTATTTACCTGCAAGCAACATGTGGCGACATCTGTTGTTGAAAAGCAGAACTACATGCATAAATTACTTTTGCATGAGATATATTAATTCTCGCTGATGAAATATGACAAAATTTCTATTTAAGTATTGGATCTAATTTAAAACACTCAATTGGTATCTGGCATTAGTCTCAGTAACTAATATGAATTCCGATTTGGGATCTGACGCTGTATCGAAAGAACATAGGTGTAAGTTTTGCAGTAAAGAGTTTATCTTGAGAAAGAATAAAAGACAACACGAGAAGAATGACTGTGTTAAAAATCCACGGCGCAATATGATAAGTTGTGTTCGATGTAGCAAGTCGTTTACGCGGAGAGAGAGCCTAAAAAGACATGGCAGAACTTGTAGCGCCAAGCCTGCGTACAACCTATAGGACAACGATGAATCTACTAGCCTAAGGAAGAGTGATCTGCATTACGACAATAATTTTCTTGGCTCTTCCGATCTCGACAAAGAACTTAAATTGAAGGAGGTTGATGATTTACGGAAGAATGAAGACAATGGAAGAATCCTTAACGTGAAAAGTGAGAATATATTCCAGCCGAATTCAAGTAGATCTTTCCTACTTTGTAAAAATGATGGACTCCTAAAAAGGAAGCATGAAGACGATGAAGACACTTCAACATCATCAACATCGAATTATTACGGTAAATTGGGTGAAGACGATTCCTTCTACGGTGATTGATACAGTGACTCTGAGGCTGTTGACAAAGACATAGACTATGATGAAGCACCTAAAGCTTCCAAGATCGAAGAATGTGGCGGTGTCCTGAGACCGAAACGGTGGAAACGACGTGATATATTAAATAAATCTGATCAAGCTTGTGATGATCACCGTCTCAAACATGAAAGTTACCCTGAGGTTGGCGGTAAAACGGAAGACACCAGAGATCATAATATTTATTATAAAGGTGCAAGGAAGATGGTGGTAGAAGAGAATGATTACACATCATGGAAAGATCCAAACATATTGGTTGACCGGCTAAGACTACTACATGGTTCGCTTTGTGCAGGGAACTATTCGTGCATCAAAGAAATATCCTTCATACTCAAGGAACTGAGGAATGCTGGCTATATACAATAATGGCTTGTTTTACTTGCATTTGTATAATGTAAAGCAATAAAATAAATAATTTAAATTGTAAGAATTTAATGTTTTTATTTCTTGTATTCTGATTTCTAACTAAGACTTAGATCTCGTAACTTGTGCTTCCTTTTTGCCTTTTTTTTTTCGTTGTCGGTGCTGCCAAATGTGCTGCCATTTCGAAGTCGTTGCTTCCAAATGTGCTGCCATTTCGTTGTCGGTGCTTCCAAATGTGCTGTCTTTTCGTTGTCGGTGCTTCCAAATGTGCTGCCATTTCGTAGTCGGTGCTTCCAAATGTGTTGCATTTTCGTTGTCGGTGCTTCCAAATGTGCTGCCTTTTCGTAGTCGGTGCTTCCAAATGTGCTGCCTTTTCGTTGTCGGTACTGCCAAATGTGCTTCCTTTTTGAGACGGTGCTTCCAAATGTGCTGCCTTTTCGTTGTCGGTGCTGCCAAATGTGCTGCCTTTTCGTTGTCGGTGCTTCCAAATGTGCTGCCTTTTCGTTGTCGGTGCTTCCAAATGTGCTGCCTTTTCGTAGTCGGTGCTTCCAAATGTGCTGCCTTTTCGTTGTCGGTGCTGTCAAATATGCTGCCTTTTCGTAGACGGTGCTTCCAAATGTGCTGCCTTTTCGATGACGGTGCTTCCAAATGTGCTGCCTTTTCGTAGTCGGTGCTTCCAAATGTGCTGCCATTTCGTTGACGGCGCTTCCAAATGTGCTTCCTTTTCGTTGTCGGTGCTTCCAAATGTGCTTCCTTTTCGTAGTCGGTGCTTCCAAATGTGCTGCCTTTTCGTTGTCGGTGCTTCCAAATGTGCTGCCTTTTCGTAGTCGGTGCTTCCTATTGTTTTTACTTTTTTGAAGGTGCTTCCAAATGTGCTTCCTTTTTTGTTGATGGTGCTTCTATTTTTTTAATGTTGTTTTGACTCTCGTATTTTAGTAAATTGTTCTTGATTTGACTGGCGTATTATTCCATACGGTGCATGTATATAAGCGAGTCCTAGACAGCAGGACGCTCAGTTTGTTACTGTCGTCGACGGTGTACTGATCACCTAGTTTTTTTCTTCTGGTGCATAGGTCGTGTAATTGCCTGTTCTTGAGACTTCGATGGCATCTTTACCGACTTTAACGTCATACTCGATGGAGGATGTATCATCGACTACGGGAACCATGACGTCGGCGCCGACGATGTTGGAGCAGATCCCGTTGGCAACGGTCCTGACAACACTGGAGGAGACTTGGATATGTGCTGTTCTACCATCAGCTGAAGTTTCATCAGCATTGAATACTTCAATTAATGAAGAGCATACTTCGCATCAGTGCAAATACTGTGGTGCATCATTTACTATCACCTCAAATGCTCGCAGACATGAAAGAAGCGGTTGTTCTAATAATGTTCAAAGAATATAATTTCAGTGCAATAAGTGCAATAAACTAATTTCACGTCTCGATAGCTTACATCGTCATTATAAAAAATGCTCCGAGACGTATAATGAACATGGTTATTGATTTGACTCATGTGTTGTACCGGCTAATGAGACTATATAAGTGATATGAACTTCAGTCCGTCTCTGGCTGCGGTGATGACTGGATCGGATAGACATTTAAAGTCATGTAAAAGGCTTAGTCCGTACAATAAGAAGACTTTTTGAATCGGGGAATCCAAAAGGCTTTGGTAATTTGTCAGTGTTTTTTGTACTTGTAGTAGTGTATTGAATTTATGTAATTAATTTTTTTAAAAGAACTTGTGGTGTTTTTATTTTCTCAAACCTAACACGTTTTTAGTATTTTTTTAAATTAAAGTTGTTTTGTATCGGCCAGGGATCGAACCAAGGACCTTAGTCGATCCAATCAATCATTATATGGATTACTAATTTATTTAATGAATTTTGGATTTTTTCCCGCTTTTATAGCTACATTATTACATGATTTTAAGATGGCGGCCGAATTTCAAGATGGCGGGGGGCACCTCCATAATAAATGATTACTGCAGTGTAGCGGGTTAGAATAAAATTATCAAGATGGAAATGTACTCTATAATACAAGTACACACACAATATGGCGTACTCCAGCAGGTGGTGGCTCCTGGTAGCATGTACTGAACATAAAATGTCGGATCCATGATGGACGACAAGGACAAAGTAAAATTTCAAGGACGAAGTCAAATTTCAAGGACGAAGTCAAATTTCAAGGTCAAGGTCAAATTTCAAGGTCAAGGTCAAATTTAAAGGTCAAGGTCAAATTTCAAGGTCAAGGTCAAAGTTCAAGGTTAAGGTCAAATTCCAAGGTCAAATTTTAAGGTCAATGTCAAAGTTCAAGGTCAAGGTTCAAGGTCAAGGTCAATGTTCAATGTCAACAGTTGAGGACAAAAGTATGGTACCAGATAATTATACTACATGGTATCGGCACACTCTAGCAGACGAAAACAAGATGGTGGTCTCCAGCGGATGAAGACAAGATGGCGGACATGATGCCATACCAGTTGACGATATAAACCTTGGTATTGTTGGTGGTAGATCAGTCTAGGTAGCTTTCATGGAGGAAGGATCGAGTGTTTACTCTCGCCGGGAGTCGAACCAAGGACGTACATCGATATAATCAAACAGAATTCAAATACGCTAATTTTTTGATGAATTTTGGAATTTTTTTCATTAAAATCGGATAATAAATAAAGATTTTCAAGATGGCGTCCAAATTTCAAGATGGCGTACATGACGTCATACTAGATGACGATATATATGCTTTGAAAAAAAGTGGTGGGAGTTAGTATGCCAGCATCCACTGTGAGGGAAGGATCGGTCGCCATTTTTTTTTGACCTCGTCGGGTTCGAACCGAAGACTCCGAACTCCGTGTCGTTAATGTATGATTTTTATAAATAATTTATTAAAATTTTATTATTTGAATTTTTTTATAATTTTTAAAAAACATTTCATTAAATTCGGATGATAAATAAAAAAGTTAAAGATGGCGGCCGTAACGGAAATTGCAACGGTGACGTCATCATCCAATATGGCGGAAAACACATCGCCGGAATTTTCTAGAACACAATGACGTCATCCAAAATGGCGGATCCAAGATGGCCGCCGTGATCTACTTGTCCCGTTACGTTATGTCCCGTTACACTGTGTCCCGTTACGCTGTGTCCCGTTACACTCATCCAATATGGCCGCCGTGACGTCACAATGTAAACAATCTTCAATCCACAGCCTGAAGCCTGCGCCCGTATGCCCATTCCTATTTTACTTATACTTTTCTTTCAAGATAATTTTGTAATTTAGTGAAAATGATGTGGATCTAATTACTCAAGTTTTCCCGCACTTGCAGCAAAATTTGAATAGTGATCGGTGGTTGTACGCAAGAGCAATATTGGCGCCCAAAAATGTATATCTTTAATAAAATCTACACTTATATTTTAAAAGAGGTGCAAGGGGAAATGGAGTATTTGTCAATATATACAATCATGGATAGAGAACAAACACTTCATATCCTTCGGAGTTTCTAAATTCACTTGAACTTTCGGGTGTACCCTCACATAAACTTCAAATGAAACTAAATGTAGGCCTACAAGTTACGCATATACGAAATCTAGATGCTCCTCGACTATGTAATGGAACGAGGCTTCGGATCACACAGTTGGGGCAGAATATTAATTAATTTATTTTTTTATTCTACGTTAATACTTTGAACTTTTTAAAATGATAGGATTAAAAATTATCATTTTTTGTAATAGTGAAACATATTTCAATAAATCATGTTTTCAGTTTTTTAAGCTAAATCGGATGTTAAAATGTTTAAATACTGATGTTTCCAGTCACGCAATAAAAAAATTGTCATATTATTTTATTTTCTTTGCAATGATCTTTGATACTTAAGGACATAACGCGAGCGAAGCCGCGGGTAAAAGCTAGTCTTTTATAATTTGCCTGAGTTTAGAAAAAAAATTATTTAATACTTGTTGGTAGGTATTTTATGTCATTAAATGTACAATTAAAATAATACGAGAATTTAATCATCTTTAAAGTAAAATATATTTCAAGTTAACTTTAATAGTTAGACATCCAGTAATTTTTTTTTCAAAATGAAGTTAATATTTTTTAATTGATATATTTTCTGCTATATAGTAACAAAATTTAAAAACTTATTTATTTTAATTTATCTTATTTATACATTCAAAAGTTAAATCTTTCCATTGTAACTTTTTTGAGGCACAAACTGTTTTTCTGTTTCCTTCTACAGGTTGCTTCAACCCTAGCCGGCATAACTTCAGGAGCTACACTGGGCATGTTTTTTCTTGGCATGTTTATTCCATGGGCCAATTGGAAGGTAAATAGGATTATGTATTTAAAACCCGTTTGTTTACTTTTTTTGCAACTGAGTTCATAAATTTGGGATTCGTTGCTTATTGCTTTAAAAAAAGAAGTAAAAATGATTTTTTTATTAAATAAAAATTAATAATTTTATAAAACTTGGCAAAAAATAGTCATCACTCATGAGAATAAATAATATTAAAAACCATATATAATAATGTATAGGATGTAAGGGATGTTTTTTGAAGGGTGGTTATTTAAAGGCTGGTAAGAGAAGAAAATTTTGGCTATTGAAATTGAAAAATTAATTTGGTACAATCTAAGCAAGTAAAGCAATTTTTTTTTTTTAATTTTTGGCCCTGGATCGAATAAACAAATTCACCCTAAAAAAAGGTGTATTATTTGTAAAAACGAAATTACATGTATTATTTAAGTAGTTGGTTTTTGTATGTCCTGGGACAGGCCTCCGGCTGTGGTGAGTGGTGCCAGGTCAATGACCGCTTGCTCTGACGTCACGGTGGCCATCTTGGACTCAAAAATTCCTCATAAATAACTCATTTAATTCCACCTTATAAAAATATTACAAGTGCTGATTTAGTAGCAGAAATTCACAATTTAATTGCAACTCTGGATAAAATGGCATGTCTCATTAGGTAAACAATACTTCATGCAGAGATCGGTTTCTTAGAAATAACCAGAAGCACTTGGAGAAACCACAGGAATAATCAGGAACACAGGGAGAAAGCCATCATAATATTGACAAGAATAATCGGGAGCTTACTTGTGCTAGAACTCTACCTTGTTCTACAAAATATAAGTTCACAGCAGGCAGTATTTTTTGTAATTTTTTCCATTTTTTTATTTTTACTATGAATTTTTTCTGTGATTTTCTGTAATTATGTAAATCGTGATGGTTTTCTCCGTGTGCTCTACATGACTCGCTATGTACAGGAAACTATTCGTGCATCAAAATAATATCCTTCATACTCAAAGAACTGAGGTAAGCTAGCTACGTACACTAATGGCTTGTTTTACTTGCATTTGTAAAATGTTGTGAAATAAATTAAATATTTAAAGTAAAAATTTAATGATTATATTCTTGTATTCTGATTTCTAACTAGGACTTAGTTCTCGTAACACAGCTTCCTCTTTAAATCGTGCTTCCAAATGGGCGTCCTTTTCGTTAAATGAGCTTCCTTTGGTTGATTGTGCTTCCAAATGTGCTTCCTTTTTGTTGATGGTGCTTCCAAAATGTGCTTCCTATTTTTTGATTGTGCTTCCAAATTTGCTGCCTTTTTGATTTTTCTTCCAAATGTGCTTCCTTTTTGTTGATTGTGCTTCATTTTGTTATATTGTGCTTCCAAATGTGCTGCCTTTTCGATGATTGTGCTTAGTAATATCTGTAGTGACCGAATATTTACTAGTTCAAAACCACGTGGTGTTGGTAGAATATTTTTCAACGTCTGCTGATCCTTTCCTATGCGTAAAACATGTAACGTTGGTCTAATTTAATATAATTTGTTGTCGATGAAAAAGGTCGTAAGTTTCGGAAATGACTGGTCTATACGTCTGACATTGTTTATGACCCGGTATCGTGGTCCGATGACGATTGGTCTATATGTATGACTTTCTACATGAACGATTTAAAGGTTATTCTAAGTATCGAAAAACTAGATTTTCATGTTAGGCTTATCGGCAATGTATTTAATTAGTCGAACAGGTATATTGTCTTGAGTTGTTTTTCGTAGAGTGAATGATTAATTAATTCCGCGAAAGGTAATGGAAACTAGAATATAAAATTTATTTAATATTTAGTTATACTTTGCCCTGGTCAAGAACCAAACCGAGGAGAGGAATCCATATATTCAATATGTAAAATTAATGAGTTATTTTTTCCGTGTATTTTGGAATTTTCCCCGAATTTATAGGTCAATAAATTCATATTGTCAATATGGTGGTCCTAATGGCTTACTGGATGCTGGTCGTAGACGATTTTAAGCCTCTTTTAGGATTTAGAACATGATTTATTGAAGTTATTATTTTTAACATAAAATTATTTTTTTTGTATCGCCAAGGTATCGAACCAAGGACAGGAATTGATCGAATCAATCATTACTTTAATAGGTTTTTTTATAAATTTTGGATTTTTTCCCGAATCTCTAGCTAAATAATTACACAATTCCAAGATGGCACTCAAATTTCAAGATAATGGGTGCCTCGGCAAAAATAAATGATAACTATACTCTAGCATGTAAAAATTACACTAACACGGTTGCCATTTTTATTTTGTCCTTGTCGGGTTCGAACCGAGGACTCTGAGTTCCAAGTCGTAAATGTATGTTTTTTAAATATTTTTTATTAAAATTTTATTAATTGAATTTTTTTATAGATTTAATTTTTTTCATTAAAATCATATAATAAGGTTTTTCAAGATGGCGGCCGTAACGGAAAATGCAACAGTTATGTCATAATCCTCGATGATGTCAGCGGCTTAGAGCGGCTAGCTCTTAGGACTTTCAAACCGCTTTTAGGGTGGTGTTCTTTCAAAGGCAAAAGTATTTTGATGTTTTTCGAAATCCTAATTTTTGAATTTTTGTGGAAGAAAACAAGAAATTGTTTCTCAAAATGGGAATTTTTGAGTAATTTTGAGTAATTTTTGAGTCCAAGATGGCCGCCGTGACATCAGAGCAATCTGACATTGACCTGGCACAACTCAACACAGCCTGAAGCCTGTCCCAGGACATACCAAAATATACTACTTATTTATTAAAAAGTTTTATTATTAATGGAAATTAGAAAAATTACAATAGACAAAATATGTAATCATCACATATATAGTTATGATTTTAATAATTGTTAAATGGGACGAGCTGGGTTCGTATAAGGATAGCCCAATTATATATTTATTTCTGTACAGTTTTTTTGACTGCTAATTTTTACAATACTATTACATAATCTTACTTAAAATGCCTACTAATCAATTACTCGCACTCAGTATCTCAAGTCCTTACACACCGCACACCTCGCTGGCCGCACCCCTCGCGCAACTCTCGCCGCAGCACTCTTCATCGGAACTCCGTCGTCCACGTCGCACTTCCTTGGTCAAGGAGCTCACTCCAATTCGTTGAGCCGCTCTCGCTTATATAGATCCTGACGCCCTTCTAGAAGGGACGAGCGTGGCTGGGGCCAGTCGCGTCATCCTGTGCCGACCCGACACACGATGCGTCGAGAAGGGCTTTGGCCACTCGCGCGAGGCAGGGTGCCGCACGGGGAGCGTAGAGGAGGAGGGGCTAGCGACGACCCTTGTAAACCGGGTAGGCATGCGTGGAATGTCTTACGTCAATGGATGGCACATGACCTCAGTGACCGTGCGGGGCCGCCAGCCAGCACCGAACCTGGCGCGCGTCGCGGCCCTGCTTGCGTTTGTAACAATTTTATTTCTCTAGACAGTTTATCTTTCGGTCCGCGAGGTCTTTCTTATTCCTTTATCAAAATTCCATGATTTACCCATCGTTTTAAAGCTTATCGTTCCGGCTAATGACGAAAAACATACCCACTATCTAGTAATGTACCGCTACTCTTAAATTTGAGATTTAAAATCATCTAAGAAGAGGTCCTTTAATGGATGCGTCTATGTTTCGATAGATATCGAATCGGATTCGATAAATATCGAAAAGTATATCCACTTGAAACATCATCGTTTACATATTTTTTTATATTGCTCTTCCGTTATAATATACAGAACATTTGATAAAGAAATCATAGAGAATCCTTGATCTTAACCAAAAAATTCCACCAAAAAAACCACTTAACCAAAACTTCTGACACGTCAAACTTTTATTATAATTAAGTACTTTTGCAATAACTGTTAATATTTTGTATCAGTAACATACCCTAAAAATATAACCTCTTACATTTACTTCTCATAGCAACAGTCAGTATTGAATATACGTACAACAAAAAAGTGAACGATGATCACATAATCACTTCCAACATTGTATTGAAAGAGGTTTTGTAAACGCGTATATTATTGATATGTTTGAATATATTACTTATGTAAAAAAAAATTCGTTGTCTGTAAAGTCGGTTTACGGACGATAGTTTAACGTGACAACGTCATAACAAAACATTGATGAAATGATTGCATACTTTTATGAATAAAATTTAATAATTTTTATTTTAATAATAAAAGAATAAATACTTTAAATTATACTAGTATTCCGATTTTAAAAATGCAAGAATAATTAACCTTTATTGCCAAAATTGCTGTTGTAATCAGCAATGAAAACCACATTAACTTTTCACTTCACTTTATAAACAGTCGACGAAATAGTTCACGTGTAGATGACTTGTAATTAATTTTAAAAACTGGCGTTTAGCTATAAAGTTTAAATATAATTATGAACAAGTTTTCATATAAATAAAATGTAATCAAATATCTATCATCAATTATATGAATCACCATAATTTTTAGTTAATTGTAACATGACCTATTATTACTGCACTCGCCGACAGATGCTACTTTTTTAAATATTGAATTTATACTAGTAATCAGATATTTAAAATGCAAGAATAGTTAACCTTTGTTGCCGAAATTGTTGTTGTAATAAGAATTGAAACCATATTAACTTTTCGTTTAAACATAATTATTAACAAGTTTTCATATAAATAACTGTGATCAACCTATTATTACTGCACTCGCCGACAGGTGCTACTTTTTTTAAATAATAAAAGAATAAATACTTGAAATTATACGAGTAATCAGATTTTTAAAATGCAAAAATAATTTACCTTTTTTGCCGAAATTGTTGTTGTAATACGCAATGAAAACCAGAGATTAAAATCCGTCGAGAATATTTTTGTTTTTGTGTCTTCCAGTGCTCAAAATGATATGCAATTTTGGCCCCGGCCACGAAATTTTATTTATAATTCATTAATAATAACGCCCCTCGCGATAAACAAAGGAAAATATGTTTTAAGGAGTGCCTGGTTCACTCTATAGCGGATAGATATCGCGATTCATTCGGTTCGCGTCTGTCACCGTTGATGGCAGCACGGTAGGGGAATAATATTATTTCGTTTTTATAACACGATTTTATAACAAATGCGCATCCCAAATATACCAACCTTATTTATAATGTGTTACAGTATTTTTTAAAACATTGTGCAAAAGATTTCGGGTGTAATTTGAATTATTAGTATGTGTAAATGTAAAACACCATTGGTCGTTAAAAACGTAATTGAAAATTCAATATTTCTTTTAAATAGCCGTACCGATTGTGCTGAAAATCGGTGGACGATCGTTAAATTGCATAATATTAATAATTCAAACGACGAAAACATTAATGAAAAGTCAAATCGATGGTTGTTCCAATCGAGTGGAAGAGATATGCCACGCATGCGTACAATGAGCATAACATGACACATTCGTAGTGGGAAAATGTGCGTTACGGGACACTTTTTCATGCGTGCAGCCGGCGTTTATCGATTTATTAGACGTTGTCACGTTAAAAATATGTAACAGCTATTTGTACTGATGTGTTCGATTACATGACCTCTTTTGTACCGACACCCGTTTACTTTTTTCTATTCTTTTTCAAAATATCATTTCTCTCAAATGTTTAAAGAATGGAATGCCATACAAAACGATTTGATGCGCACTGTGGAATTCGCAAGGGTGAAATAGTTTATTTTAGTTTAATTAAAAAAATTACACAGTAATGAATAAATAAAACAGAAGTATTAATAAGTATAAGTGTTAAGGAATATTAGAGACCTGCAAAATTCGCGGATTCATTGACTTCTAGGATAGACTCCACAGTCCTTTAAATACTCGCAGAAATGACACCTGTTCATTGGCTACTGACGCGTGAGACGTCTCAACTAGGCTGTCCGTAATTCGGCACTTTCTTGGTTTAGTGTTTCCCATTGGCTCACATTTCACCGGCTAAAATGTGGGCCAATAGCAGAAGCGGTACTAGGGTATAGTTGTTTTGATGCTAGCCTATCGCGAATTGAATCCGCGAATATTGCATGTCTCTAGGAATAAGTAATAACTTAATAACATATGTTTAAATAAAGAAATAAAAAAAGAATTAGAACATTTGCATTTGCATGTGTGCCGATAATGCGCCACTTCGGCACCATTATTTCTAATAATAATAAAAATTAGATTATTTCCTAATTTTTTTAAATTTTATCTAAACTTATATGACCAGTTTTTAAAAATTTAATCGGCCCAGTGTACGGCCGGACCCATGATTCTTCGGTGTAGTGCACTCCTCCCCCTTTTTTTTCCTGACTCAACCGCAGTTTTCTCCGGCTAGTCTTAGCCAAGCAGCCGGCTTCATATTTTTCTCGCTTGGAGCCATGCCCCGGGTGTTGGTAGCCAACACCTTCGTGTCACAAAACGCTTGCGGAAGGCCACCTGCCACCCACCACTCCCTCCAAGTAACAGCCTGACATCGGCGAGATTCGCGAGCCACGCTGCTCGTGTTCCCTACCGTCCAAGCACGTCCGACGGAAGCCCTTTCCCACCAGAGTAAGCATTTCTCTCCAGCCCCCCCCCCCCCCCGTCCTTCCCTGGCCAAAGGTGTTGGGAGCCAACGACCCCCGATGACCCGGACTGCCCGTCCGAGCGCGATTGGTCGCCATCAGGAGGCGCGACGTTCGAACGGTCTCGCACTCGAGGCCAACAGTCCTTCATGCCCGCGCCATCTAGCGAGAGCGGCCAGAACTAACGGGCAGCTTCCCCCTTCTCTCCGCCAGAGCGCAGCACGGCTCTCTCCCACACGAGCCGTGCCTAAAGAATCAACTCGGCTCCTAGTCGAGCGGTCGGCCCTTACCTGTAGTTACCTAGCGACTCGCCAGAGCGAGCGAGCTTGAGAAGCCGCCCCCCTCCACCCGGGATAGCCAGAGGAGCGCGTTTTAACTACGCGTCCCGGCGCCATTTTTAGAGATTCCACTGGCAGCACTCGAAAGAGACGTTTCGACTCCGCATCCAGAGAAAGAGAATACGAATCGTGAACCGTTTCGCTACAGCATGTAGTTGGCTCTCGGCATAGCCAGTTTGGCTCTCTATTAAATTTTAAGTCTTGGCTACCCAAAATAGTTTAGTTTCCATTTTTTTTGTCAACTTCTTTATATCAACCATGTTTACCGCGATCTTCGGCGAAGCGCGTCACCTGGACTACATTAGGGACCGCCCTGTCCGACTACACCCCGCAGCTTCGGTAAGTGTGTTCTTCAAGGTCCCACACACCTCCCTTTTAATCTTTCTCCTGGACTTAACTCCGCCTAGATTCAGCCGTCTGTTAACCAAATTGGAATTTTTAGTTACAGACGTGGTCCAAGAAGTAGATTCAAGATTTATGACGGAACTTCACCGCCAAAATTAGCAGTCCGTGATTGGGCTCATGGAGTAACAAAATTTCTCCCCACACTGGTCGACATTCAAGTTACTTCATAAATCGGCTTTCTCTAAACTTTAATTCCCAGAAACGTCCGGTTCCAGGACCGCCAGTTTTCAGGACATCGTAGTTGATTAAATTCATTTTAAAATCAAATTAAAAATGTAATTATCTTACTTTTGAGCCTGCGAGCTCACGTAAAACCAGAAGAGATATGGTTGTTTCTCTTTTATATGTAATTTTCGCACCGGGCTCCCTTCTGTTTGTAATTAATGTATTTTAATACATGTGTGCTTATAGATAAAAACAGAAAAGAAAAAGCTAAGTAAATAATTTTAGTAAAAGGGCATAAACATAAATCAAACCAGCATTTTTTAAATTTAATTATTATTCATCCTCGATCCACATAGCCTCCTAGAGTTCCTAGTAGGTTATAAGTAAATTCCTTTATACGACGTCTGGACACCTCTGTGATAATTGTTGTGTTTTTTTGTTTGTGGTCTGACGCTTCCAAAGCCTTATTTTTTTTTACTTATTGATTGAAGAGTTTTTATCTGCAGCCCAGCGTAGGTTACAAAATGGTATTCAGAGCGTAGTTTGCTCTCTGCTACACATGTACATGACACAAACTTCAGAATGTCTTCAGGGGCTACTTCCAATGTCGGTTTAAGTGGGTAGCGACAAATTTCCATCCTTTCATGTCCAAACGCACTGTTCAGGCAGAAATTAATTATCAAGTCACAGCTTTACTTGGTAGTAACATATTTATGAGTGCTGAAATGCAGTGTCTGACGTATGTAATAAATATTGCAATTT
This sequence comes from Bacillus rossius redtenbacheri, assembly GCF_032445375.1. Classification (NCBI taxonomy): domain Eukaryota; kingdom Metazoa; phylum Arthropoda; class Insecta; order Phasmatodea; family Bacillidae; genus Bacillus; species Bacillus rossius. The sequence goes on from NC_086335.1 coordinate 14,719,396, forward strand.
GGCACTAGACATTTTCAAAGTCATTTGAAACAGTCTGTATCTTTATTGATTTAGAGAACCTTTACACTTATTATCGCTGTACAGCGATGAAAATATAATTTGACTCACTTCTTTCCTTCCTTTTTTAACACGCAAGTATTAGCTTCACTTGTAACTAACTATGTAATACAATCTTGAAAGTTGATCTTCTACATGCCGTAACTATTTGAAACTTTGCAAGAATATGCATTTAGTGTGACAATACAACGGTTTGATGACTATATCCTGAAAAGAGAGAGGGAAGAAGTATCATAGGGGCAAAAAACCATTTCTTTCGACATATGGGCAAAAGACCACTACTTTCGAGCTATGCTTTTTGTGTAGATATACATGAGGCCGGGTCATGGTGGGCATTCTTTCCCAATTAAACTGCCCCCCCGTCCACCGGTAGAAGGGTTGAGTTGGTCATTGCCACAAAATTGATAAAATTTCAATAAAACGATTCTACAGTTTGCCCACTTTTTTTAAAAGGCGGAAAAATTTAAGTATGTTGATATGGACGTGCTTCCGAGGCCTTCGGACACCACTTATTACCCTCGGGGGGGGGGGGGGGGTCGAATTCCCCTTTTCAGGAATTTGAAAATTGTTATGCATTTCGAGGAATTTATAAAAAAAATTAATATGAAATAAAAAAGAAAAAAAAAACAACTCAAAAACACGCTTTCTATGTTGTATAAAGTATGAAATTATTTTTAATTGTAATTAATTTAAGTAATGAACTACATCTCTGTATAACGCAATTATTTAATAAGCTTAAAATAATCATCAAGTAATAAACAGAACAATTTATTTTAAAATTATACATTGGTGTTTTTGATATCAGTTGTCTTATTTTTATACCACTAATGACTATTCTTTAGGACAGAATAACTAATAGTTGTTTTGTTTTTACTTGTTTTTTTTTATTTTAAACTGATTAAAAATTTCGATATACAAAGATAAGATTCATTCTGTCGCTGTTGAACCAATTACTTAAATTTAAAGATTATTTTATACTTTTTAGTTTAGTAAATATGTAAGCATTTAACATATCCTCCGTGAAACTCCTCCTTAAAATTTCTCCTGCCACTTTAATTCAAGATACTTGGTCTGCTATAACCATATAAGTACACGTAACTGAACGTAATGTTATTGTACCATTAACACATAATCTCTTTAAGAATTTTTCTTCCAACAGTGGGTCCATTTTATGAGACCGTTCAAACATCTACAAGTATATGTTCCTTGTTTTCGAATAATTTAAAGGACCACTGGAAATTAAATAAGGCATCGTTATTTTGAGATTATGCAAATAGATCTCCCAGATGTTTGTTCCTATAGCTGCTGTGTGTTTTTTATTAATGGCATCATCTCTAAATACTGAATCCAAAGTTTCGTAGTTGTTTCTTTCCGTTCAGTGGAGTCAAGTTGTCATCAGAATTTTGAATAAACGTTTTTTATGTGTAAATATTCGTTCTTAGTGTGTTCGTCATTCAGGACGGCTTTTCTTATCTTCAAGAAACTTGCTAACATTGCACCGTCTTAAAAAGTATTAACATTTTTGAATATCAACTTATGGACAACAGTAGACATAAATTATGAGCACGTTCTGCTAGTGCGCAGGTGTGCAAACTAATTATAAGCTTCTCCGAGTTTTCAGCATAAATTACTGACAATCGCTTCTGCAAGCCACTGCCATTCAATAGGTAACATATTGTTTCTAAAAAGGACATAAAAAGATTGAATTCTTTTAATCTTAAACTGAATATCTTCAATTGTGAATGAACGGGAACAGAAATAACCACATTTACAGGTTTTATATATAAGAGGATTTCAATAAAAAAAATTTATGTAGACCCTTTTCCCATTCAGTTTCTGACATTGTTAATGCTATGTGGGTAGTGCCGTAGTCAGATGGTGGTCCCACGATTAAAGTCACCTGTTTACCTGTATATATGCCATTGTACTCAGAGCACGGTTTTCCAAAATCCCATCCCATCCAGGGGTTTCCTCCAAATTTTTTAAATTTCCAGCCATTCTAATATTATTGTGATATGAAGGATAGTCATCGTACGTTTTCACACAGTAACTATTTGTTTTCTTTCATTTTCTGGTGTAACTTCACATTATAATTACTTCTTTCAAAATGGATATACCGAAATTTCAAAGTATTTTTTTTTGCGGTGGGATAAATATCCGTGGGTTGGTAACAGTTGCAGTTAAGTTATTCTATCAGAGGCTTCGATGCCAAAAATAGACGTGTTCACGAAGCAAAAAAAAATTTGAAAAAAAGGAACTCGGGAAAAGAAGAGAAGGCTCATTGCTGTTGGTTGTTTAGAAGCAGTTACATTTTCATTGGCACCTTTCATCTTTTTCCCATTACCATCCGCACTTTTAAATTGTATATCCGTTTATGGAAATGAGTATAAAATTTTTTTCTAGGTTAAAATTACATTCTTGAATTTTTTATTCGATACGGTGTCAAATTATACTCATAAAAGTGTTCCATTTTACTAGATATTACCATAATCATGTTTTTTCTTTTCCATAAAACTGAAATTTCCTAAAAAATCACTTTTTGCATTAACAATTTTTATGGACATTCTTTGGTTCTTCATTTTCATGACAAACAAAAAGTTTTAAACATGTTTCATCGAAGGCCTTTCTTTCTTTTTAGTAAAATTTTTGGAACTATTTTACCTGTACCAATTATTGTCATTGTATACAATTCTTCTGGTTTAACATATCGAAAAATCAATTAATAATTTTAATTTGATAAAGTGCAGGAAGAGAAAAACAATCTTTACTACAAGCTACATGTCTTATATTCTGAATTGAGGACAAATTTTATGACATTGCTTTATATCTGATCATTACTTTTATTAATCTTGAGGTACATTGTTGTGTTAAAAATGTTGATATTTTAATTACGATATTTTTGTTTACGGAGAAAAGATAAAAAAAATTGAAATGGATATTTAAATAATTGCTTTGGAATTTCCTGAAATTTAATTTCTGTTGTAACAAACTACAGGGTATTAAATACAATTATTTATTTACCTATAAATTTTAGGCTACAAGATTAAGTATATATTTTCGTAATTTATTTTTACTTTTTAGAAGTTACTTATAATTTGTCATAATGTTTGTACCATAAGATTTCGGATTTTTTAATTGGTCTAAATTGATTTTCCAACAATAACCAATTGTAAACAGATAAAAAATTTTGATAATATTGTATGTATTTACGTGAGGATTTTGGGTTTTCAGGGTTGCCTAGCGGGAAGTATAACCAGTCTTGTGATCATGACATGGATAACTACCGGTGCCCAAGTCTACAAGGGTACGGGAATAGAAAGGTTTCCGTATGCTCCCATGTCCACTGAGGGATGCGAAGAAATCTTTAACTTCACTGCTCCAGTTACACCAACGTAAGTTATCCAACACATTAAATGATCTTGACTGCAGCCGTCATATTTAATGACCTTGACACCAGCTGCCATCTTGAATGCCGCTATAATGGATAATAACGTTACAGCTGCCCGTTTTTCTATAACACTCCACCCACCATCTTTCATGTTGTCATGTCCCCCATAAAAAAATAATATTATTTATAAAAAATAGAAAAATTAAGAAAATAATAAAAAAAATTTTTTTACAAAATTCTATTAAAAGCAATAAGTAGTTTACCTTAAAGCCTGTGGTTCGAAACATGTTTATGCACGTGTGAAAAAATTCAACACATATTTCTTTCATAATATTTACCATCCAAGTGAAGCCCACCACTATTACCAAGAAAAATATATAATACTCCAACCAGTATGACATCATGGTGGCCTTATTGGATGCGCCATATTGCATTCTCTTTTCGTCTGATAGAGATCACTACTGGCATATTGTTAATTTTTGCCGCTAGAACACAGTAACATAAATCGCCAAATCATTAGTTGCAATGATTTCACACTCCTTGTAGGCCATATTCGCCGCCCAATGAAAATAAAAAAACATCAACATCAAAATGCTTTTAAAAAATTAACATATTTATATATTAAATGAAACGGTTAATATCTATCCATTTCAATACTTTTTCGGGTCGAAAAATAAAGTACTTATTTTAGAAAACACCATTCCAGTACTATATGTAAATTTAACGATTTACCAAAAAAATGTCCATGGATTAATACTACAGGAAATAAAACAAACAAGTTAACAAATGTTTATTACATATATTATACTACACTGCAAGTATAAATAGTCTCAAAATATTATTGACTCTGTCAGTCTTCAAGTGTATGAAGCGAGTCCTTTGCATATCTTTCAGGGCAAAACCACATGAGAGTAGATCACCACACATGTCACAATTGAGAGTATTCCATTTCATTAAAATGAAACTAATGTATTTCATAATGCCTTGCACAGAACACGTGTGTTAAGGAATTTCTGCATAAGGTCTAGTTTTGTCATAGTGACTGTTTAACCACTTATTTGTACCTAATGACATGCTAATAAAGTTTCCACATAGTTTTAACTGGCTACACTGATATTTAAAATGTTTACAATTATTACTACGATCGTGTATTACACAACCACCTTCCTTTAAGTTTCCAGTTTAAAGGATTATTTCGTTAATGGAACATCGTCAGTTGTTGCTTCCTTGGTTATCGGTGTTACTCCTGCTACTGATAAATGCTTATTCGTTTAATTCTGCGATACTGCTAAGACCGTAAATAATGTCAGAGCTGCTACCCCCAAGATCCCCATGGTTGTCGCCATCGCTGATATTTCTATTGATGATGGAGTTGACATTACTGTTGTTGTAGGTGGTTGTTCAGTCAGAGCAGAAATATATCCCATTATGATTGTATAGGTGTCATAGAGGGTTTCGTCTTTGATGCTACTGTAGTTGTCAAGTCTGATTAAGGATTAACTGTGTTCAGTAACTGAGAGAAGAGTCGGTCCTCGATCTTACACAGTCAAAACATAAATGAGAGTCACGCCAAAGCTATCATTTATGTATGGTTGTGAGAAAACTGTTTGACACTGAGTACCATATTATTTCTTCATTTTGTCACTTTAAAATATTTGGATTGACTGCCAAATTATCGCGATGTCGATATGACATACTATTCACACTGCTACAAATTAATTGGTTTGCTCAGTGAAGAATTAAATCCTTTTAGTGTATATCATGGTACACATGTTTGCCACCAAATTTACTATCGGATTTTACTTACACATAACCGGTACATGCATATTTCACTATGGAATTTTCAGCTATCGCATGATCCCATCAGTTAATTACATTTGACACACTAATAGAGTATTTGGAGTTTATTATTCGGGCATTCGCATCATTTACAGATGCGAACAATAAAACACTTGATAAAATACATTTAACAGTGTCTATACTGATGCATCGAATATCTTTGTTAGTCATTGCTGTCACTGAGGCCGCTGTTCTCAATACCATTGCTGAAGACACTGTACTCATAAAGTCTCATTATCCGACGAAAGAACATTTAGGTTTAGAGAGTTCTTCTGCTGGTTTAACCGCGTCTGTTAAAGTAAATTCACTTATTGACAGTGATTAAGCATAAAGTATGTCCGTGGTCATTGGCTTCACAGACATCATGTTCCCTGGTAATGTTCTTACATCTTCCAAATAACGTATTGTACGATTCACCAAAAAAATGTCCATGGATTAATACTACAGGAAATAAAACAAACAAGTTAACAAATGTTTATTACATATATTATACTACACTGCAAGTATAAATAGTCTCAAAATATTATTGACTCTGTCTGTCTTCAAGTGTATGAAGCGAGTCATTTGCATATCTTTCAGGGCAAAACCACATGAGAGTAGATCACCACACATGTCACAATTGAGAGTATTCCATTTTATTAAAATGAAACTAATATATTTCATAATGCCTTGCACAGAACACGTGTGTTAAGGAATTTCTACATAAGGTCTAGTTTTGTCATTGTGAATGTTTAACCACTTATTTGTACCTAATAACATGCTAATAAAGTTTCCAGATAGTATAAACTGGCTACGCTGATATTTAAAATGTTTACAATTATTACTACGATCGTGTATTACACAACTACCTACCTTTAAGTTTCCAGTTTAAAGGATTATTTCGTTAATGGATCATCGAAAGTTGTTGCTTCCTTGGTTAACGGTGTTACTCCTGCTACTGATAAATGCTTATTCGTTTAATTCTGCGATACTGCTAAGACAGTAGATAATGTCAGAGCTGCTACCCCCAAGATCCCCATGGTTGTCGCCATCGCTGATATTTCTATTGATGATGGAGTTGACATTACTTTTGTTGTAGGTGATTGGTCAGTCTGAGCAGAAATATATTCCATTTATGATTGTATAGGTGTCATAAAGGGTTTCGTCTTTGATGCTACTGTAGCGGTCAAGTCTGATTAAGGTTTAACTGTGTTCAGTAAGAGAGAAGAGTGAGAGAAGAGTCTGTCCTCGATCTTACAGTCAAAACATAAATGAGCGTCACGCCAAAGCTATCATTTATGTATGGTCGTGAGGAAATTGTTTGACACTGAGTACTAAAGAGAGACGATCTACACTACAGTTAAAGTTAGAATGTAAACCTGGTTGTATGAACCTCACTCAAATAACACAGTCACTTGTATAATATGTTAGTCAAAATAACTTCTAGTTTTTAAGTTAATTGATTTAATTTGAGGGTAGCTAAAAACTCTCATAATAAGAAATACAATATTAAAATATTAGATGATTTATTTTAGAAAATATAGAAATTACTAATACATAATAGGTTAAGGCTATCAGCATTTTTGTAAGCAGAGTCTTTAATGCTGCATTAATTGCTTCTTCGACTCTAGCTAATGCCTCGTCAACTCCGGTTATTGCACCATCAATTCTGCTTAAAATTCGTTCGATTACCTCTGGCTCAGGAACACAGGTATCCTATGATTACCACAGCTGCGACATGACTTTGTCTCAATACTTATTGAAACAGGAACACTGTCAGAGCAAAGACGATATTTATGTGTCCTCTGTCGTTTGTACCTCTGCAAAAATGAATTTGCTGGTCGTAAAAGTTTGTAACAAGCCTTCAAATGAAAAGTTTGATGTCGCATATATGCAGTGAAAGATACTACTACTTCGACGATGACTAAAAAGATTGCAAGTGGTCTAGTGTCATAGATGACAAAGTTTAAGTGTTGCAGCAATCTAGTAGTATTTGAGTCGGTTCTTAGGACAGAGGAGAGTGCAAAAATCCGCCAGTGCTAAGCACCTTATTGAAGGAGATCTGTTTATCTGCACAGATATCAAGCATCCCAGTAGCTTTACTTGGCTCTGCTTAAGATGTTATCTTATGCTCACATAGAGATTAGCAGGATGGAGCAAAAACATCTTCTTACAGGTCAGATGACCACTGTCGGCACAAACTGTTGCAGACATTTATATATACAAGAACCATAATAGTTCTTTCAAGACTAGGTACTTCATTTCAAAAAACCTTTACGCAATATCTGAGAATTGCAGCAGGCACAATTCCATTCGTATCCATTTTCAATTGTAAGGTTGCTTGCCATACATTGCACTATGCTTCTGCAGAGAAGGACCGCCTTAGTAAACCTGAAGGTCAACGATTTCAATGGCTTAGTGAAAAAAAGTTGCATAGTTATTTCTTCTATTAGGGCTCCGCGACATAAATGATGTTATTCATTATTCTGCAGTAGTAAATCTTCAAGTGTGTTTTTTGCTTGGTGGTACAGAATATTTTCTTCGATTCACTTCAGGCTATGGTGATATTTGGTTAGACAATTGTTGATCCACTTGCTTTTTTCATTCATATTTTCCGTGGATAACGAAATGAAAGTTACAAGTTCGAGTCATGCCGTCATAATTGTAGGTGATGGCAATCTCCTTGAGCATAAATCTATTTGGTCTCTGGAAACCACGGAGGTTGCAGTACATCTTGAGGCTAGCAATGTATTGTCGTGGCTAAATTAAAATTGTTAACACATAACTTATTGTGAGAAAATTTTTAATAGTTGGTCTTGGTAGTTTTATTATGCAATTCGATCATAAAGTATTATACGGAAAGCACAGGTTTTTGGTGGAATATTTCCGTTGGTCGATATCTCCATCCTACATTCGATTATGTTTCAATGCATTTGATCATCCTGTTTGTATATGGCAAATATAATTACCAGAGAATTTCTCTTGAAATGGTGTGGAGTCAGTATTAGAGACAATATCTGTGACCGTAGTATGCGTGCTTGATCTTAGCATTCAATTGATATGCTATTTACTACATTCTTCAGCATCTCTAAATGTTTTACCATGCTCACTTGACATGAAGATGTATCCACTTGATAGAGTGTAGTGTCAGCGAGACATCCTCTGGATTATCTGCAGCAGCTAATATTGCACTAAAGTGAATGTTGGTTATTAACGATCCAAACTTTTATTTGAATTATTATTGTTGTCTTGAACCTATCTAAGCAAAATGAACAGAGAATCACAGGCTTTGAACACTCCTTTGACATAAACATGTTTCTTGTACTCATACTTGAGGGGTCATCTGGCCATCTTTGAAAAATACTGTTCTTTAGGCCTATGCGAATGTTATGCCCACATCTATTCTCTGGTCTACCTCAATACCATTAAGTACATATTTATGTAATTGGATTGATTAGGTGAAGAATACGATTACAACAAATTGTCTTTTTGGTCGGATTACCTCGATCTGATTTTTTTTATAAATGACTGCAAAGGAGAGGATTTCGTCATACATCTATACTGAAAAAAAAAAAATTACTTTTTCAAGTGTTAATACACCGAAATCTCGCAGAGAACTGGTCTTCTGCACCCAATGCGATTTATTTCATAACTGTCCAGTCTTTCAAACTTTAAGCCCATCGCTTCTTTGCAGACATATGCTATTTTTTTCGTTTTTAAAATTCTCCAATCACCCTTGCTAGGTCAACGATTCTGACGATGAATTTGTATGAACTTTTAACGAGAACTGGAACTTAAATAATGCTTTGTGGCACTTCAAACAATTTTAATCTTGATGGAACCATTGGTAAAAACTCAAATAAAATGTAGTTTAGTCTTACTTTGATATATGTTACATTTGCCGCCTTGCAGTTTATTCTTATTTAATTAATATTTTTCCTGCAATGTATGTATTTAGTTTTAATCCATGCATCGTACCTATTGATATTGCTTCATAGTTTGACCTTTTCACTGCAGGTTAAAATAATATTTTTGTGTTTTATTTCCGCACAGTTGAAAGTCAACATCCAATGATAGCTTTTCCTGGGTATAATTTGTAATGTCAATTTCGTAAGAGCCAGCAGGTATTTGTATATCTTGAGTGGTCACATCCCTTTTCAGGAATCAGATTTGCATTTATGGTAATCAATATTTTGTATAGCAATATAAGTTTGAAAATCTCCTATTTCAATACACATACTTCAAGTTCTACATATGGGAAATAGACCACCCACTGTTCCAAACTTTGGCAGATAAATTATGATCTTTTCACTTGTTACTTTCTTACAACGCAACCTTATTTGTGCAGTCACGGGTTAAGTCAAGTGCTATTTTTTTCGTGTCCGTGACTATGGCTTTTGTGTTGGCATTGTGTATTTGTGCTTCTTTAACTCTTTGCGCTACTTTTTCGAAGTATTGATTGCCAGTACTGTACAGGTTATTGCACCAATGAGCCCGCCGATCAAACACAAAATAATCGTCCAGTAATTTCGTATTCTGAGTCTGTGCTTTTTTCTTTATATTTCGCACACCTCCACCAGTCTTGCAAGAGCATGTTATCTTAGTCTTGCGGGTCCAATTTTAGTTTGACAAATAGCCATTCCTAATTTATTCTTGGCCTTTATCACCTTCAATACATACACCTCATGCTGCGATTTGTTTTTCCGATTCGTAGGCCTGGCCAGCCATTTATATCTTTGCCTACATGAGCCATTATCTCGTCAGAAAGATGCCTACATTCCATATTCTGACTGAGGAAATATGTTTTGCCTGCATGCCACATCAAGAGAATTAACGTCACCACAAGCTAGTCGTTTGGCTAATTTCGTTCCTGGACTACATATTCTGTAGCAAGGAATCTGTAGCTCAATACTCAGATTATTAATGCAATTTTGCTATTACCCCCACGGGACATTATGCACCTCAGAGCCAAAGGTATAAATGTGTTGGTTCTGATAGAATTTCGCCAATATCACACTAGTCATCAAGCAGGAAATGTGTTAGCCTGTGCTCATGACGCAGTACAAACCAGTCCGTGTAAATCATCTGATGGATATTTGTTGTATTTTAATCGTAGGCCAATCCAACTGCTGAAAAATGTGTGTTTTACCAATTTTGCTAGAAGAACCAAATTATCTTAGGTTCGAGAACATGTACCTGTGTTCCGAGTCGCTGCAGCAGCCTTTGTACTAGAGCTTGGCTACGATTATTTAAATGGTGGAGTGCATGGAGTTTTTTCTTTACTGACTTTGCAGGTGTGATAACTTCTAGCAAAGCACAAGCCGATTGCGGGTTTGTTTTCGGCGATGTCATGTGCGAGAAGCTTGTCCTGATTCAAACATAGTTTTCCATGGGAAGACACACAAAACTAGGTTAGAGCATATGTAGAACAGAATACCTAAACATTTGCTACGGAACAATGCCAACGACACGTTGTTGTATCGCATGGACAAACTTAATTTATGTCATTCTTATGACGATATTATAAGCACTGATAAGAGGATTCAGAAATTTAACCACATGTTGACCTTGTGCTGAAAAAAACCTGCACGGATTTCTTGTTATTATCAAGTACTGGCCTTTATAAAAGTGCTGATAATGACAAGTATTCAATCAATTTATGTTCAAACATGAATCATAGCACTTCCAAATTTGGTCATAGCAGTTGAACTTTAAGTACTTAAAATTACTTGCATACTGTTCTCAAGATTCGTATCACAGAAATCCGTAAGTACATTTTGCCACTTGGTATAAAATTGTAAAGTGCGAAACACGAATTACTTGAGTACAAAGTAGACATTGACCAGCGTGTAAAGGTCTCGGATTCTAAAATTCGTAACATGATTCAGGTAAAGAATTCAATAATATATGTGTTAATTTGACGACCTTGCATGATAGTCTGAATGATTCACTATCTTAATTAGCAAATTTAAAAGATCTTGCTAAATACAGTAAGATTGTGATCGAGTAATGTATGGAAGAAATCGGTAAAGTTAGTGAGGACGAAAAAATGTACAAAGGAAGATTTTGTTACTTATTTTTAAGTAAGTATAGTATAGACTTGGCCAATAAACTTCATCGCACTACACAGTATGATTCTGCAAGATATATTCATGCTAGATGACTGAGACATTCACATTAAATGGAAATTTAATAAATTTTTAAACTATTCACTTGCCATCTTGACCAACTCAAAAACAAATCTGAATCATTCATCACCGTGAAGACTGTAATGAATGACATACAAAAATAAAATAAGAGGAAATTATCAAGTAGCTCGAGGAGCACATGACTTTACGAGTACAGAATTAATGCTCAATAAAAAATAAGGGAAATGTGGACACAAAGTTAATGCAATAGTTCGACCATACCTGAGACCATTCACGAGTCTGAGTAATTATTCGACCTATGGAATGTACCGAAAACATAAATGTTTTCTCATTGCTAAAGGAATTCTCTTATTACCAGGAAATACCTATTATATTATTAGATGATTACAAAATACCTGGGACTCCATGTCTATACGAATTGATGTATAGAAATTAAACTAATGGCTATTCCTGCGAATATTTTCAAAAGTAAAAAAAAACTGATGCAGCTTACTAATGAATATTTTCGCGATAGCTATCCAGATAGTCACATAAACGAAGCAAAACAAAAAAAATCAAAAATTATTTTATTAATATTTTAAGTGAACTTGCAGTAAAGGTTAAAAGCACGAAATAAGTTAGAACGTTGTCTATGCGTATTGGGACGAGTCAAATTACAATTGCCCCCCAGTAATACGTAATAATACATTATACACATGTTTCTGTCCGTCGGCTAATAACGATGGATTTTTTTTGGGAAATTAGTAGATTATTGAGTTAAAAAAAGTACAATTGAAGCAATTTGGAAGATTATTATTTTTTTATATTTTTTCTTAGTCCAGATAGAATCAATCAAAAATGTTTTAGCTATAACATTTTCGTACGCAAATAATGTTGGAGTTGCCACACTATTGAAGTGTCAGGATGGTTGAGATACGGTCCGGGGTCTCTGGGTTAGAATCCCGGGTAAGACATAGATGTATTTTGTGTTGTCCTAATGGTCTCCTTGGCGCTTAACCATACACCAACCACTACAAATACAATATCACAACGACGTGGGGTTAAATGAAAGAAACCACATTACGGGGAGGGGGGAAGTGTTTGGTACATTGGTGACTGTCAAACTTGCCAGTGTGCCACCCATATTTTATAAAATAAAAAATTAAAAACGTTGTCTAAATTGCCAGACTTATAGAGATCTTTGCTTTGACTTTGAAGTTAAGTGAGCGTTCTGGTACACTTTTAGCATGAATTCGAATCCCACTCATGACCATTATTTTAAAAAATTTTTTTAAAACAGCTGGATTTAAACTGTAATTTTTTGCTAAATCGGATCATTTAAAAATAAACAAATTTTAATCAAACAAAACCTTACAGCAAAAAAATAACTAAATTTAAAATTAAATCATTAGAAATACATAGAATTTTATAAGATTCTAAACACCTTGAAGAACATTCTCCGAAATTTTCAGCTCGCTAAATAAAAGTTAAGAAGGGTGGTATTAATTGCAGAAATAGGTATGGCAAATGTGAAAATTAAGGGTACTACACCAATTATTTGAAATATAAAAATAGGACTCAGGGGGATCCAATTTCAAAACCAGAACAGTTCACCCGAATTGCCGAGATGGTTCTTTACTGTAGAACCTGGCTGGTTCATTCCCCCTGCCCTTGAATGTGTTGTTGGTTCGATTTCCATCTCTGACGACCATACCGTTGATTAGCTGTAAACATCATACAGGGCCATCGCGAGACACTTAGTGCCCGGGGCGAGGGGTACATATCATCTTGTGGCGAACCCAGGAGGACTCTAGACCCGTAGTTTTGGAGGTTTTGTTTGCTGAAAGAAGCCTGGGAGGCGGCGATGGACTCGCGGCCGCGGTGTGAGTCGGAAGTCCCTGATCCAACCACAATTCTGCTCTCTGACTGCCAGCAGACCAGCTGGTGTGGCCACTGCGTCCGAAGAGACGTCGCCTGGAGAACAAGGTGATCTCGCTGCTGACTTCGCTTAGTGCAGGAATCTATTCGCAAACTAACAACATAGTTTTTATACTTAAAGAACTAGGGGAACCATACTATAAGTCTAACACGAATCACTCGAGAAATTCCTGCTCTTGCAAGATGGAACTATCTTCGACCCAAAGTATTAGTATGTGAGCATAAGTGCTTTATTCCACGGGGATCTTGTTAAGATAATACCATATACAAGAACGAATACATGTTGACAGTCATTGATGTGTATATCAGGTGAGCTTAGGCCACACCTTTGAAATCGAAGAAGGCGACTGGTGTCACTAAAGCCATTGCAATCATTTTGAGCAAACAGATATCGGCCAATAATCCCACAATGCGACCCTTAAGGCTTTGATGAAAACGTTTGGCACCAAAAACTACTTTGTATTTAGTTATGTCAAAACCTTCGTACCACCATTTTGTACATCAAGAGTGTGAGTACACGGCTAAAGAAACATACAAGTCGTTGGTTACCTTGTCGAACATTCCTACTGATGAATCCCATCAAAAGGTGCATTTTAACACGAAAATTAACCCCAAAGGCTTAAAGGACAATCGTTCACTTTAGACAGTTTCCCAACACGAAGAAGAAAAACAGACGAAAGCGTTAAACTTTTGCAGATCTCCAAGCATAAGGGCGTCTTCGAGAAAGGTTTCACTACGAATTAAAGACCCACACTGATCCCTAAGACCCACGTTTGCGAATTAGAGCCCAGTACCTATCCCCTCGAAGATTAATTTCACAAGCATATTCGGTGTGGCTTTTATGCCAAAGAGATTCAGCCTACGATGAATCTGTACAAATAATTTGTAGAAAATATACTTAAACGAAGAGATTGTTGACTCTACAATTCAAAAGTGGGACTTTATCGTTTTAATTCGAAGGTAGCAAATGCGAAAATTCAGAACTCCTAAAGTTTTCAATAACGTGCTTGTTTGTTCATGTTGTGGTTTAGAAATTTAAGTAATAATTATTATTGTAAAATAGTGGCTTCATATCTTGAACTTGTAATGGAAACTATTTTTTAATATGTCAATTTAACTAACTTTGTAATTCTTAGTGTCAAACCAAGGACAGAAATCTAAAGAATCGATAAATATATCAATAGTTAAATTTTTAATTATTTTTAAATTTTTTTAGGATTTTTTCGTTTGAAAAATATGGATTTTCATTATGGTGGCCAATAAAGGTGACAAGATGGTGGGTGTTACGACAGCTGACGATCGTAGTGGGTAACGAAACAAAACATTATGGTGTTAGCATATTCTAATAGACAAAAAAGAATACAAGATAGCAGATCTAAGATGACCTCCATGATGTCATACTGGTTACCGTAATATATATTCCTTGGTATATGTGGTAGGGGTCAGTCGGTTGGTCAATATTGTGGATAAATTATATTTCGATTTTTTCACAAGTACAGGATAAAACTTAATAAAATAATTTTTGTAAATTTAAAACATTTAATGATGTTTTACACAATAATTACTGTTTTTCATAAGGGCGGACAGGATTTCATGCAATATTATGGAATCCTATATGGCGTAAGGTCAAAGTAATCTAAAATTCCATACTTCAAGTCACTATCCAAGATGGTGACACATGGTACCAGAAACTCATCCAGCAACAGGGACTAGTACCGGCTCTTATAAACTACTCAGGTTCTAATTTTTAATCCTGGATAATTTTTTTGAAATATTATTTTCCTATATACATTTGTGTGATACTGTGTAATATAATAATTGAATATTTTATTATGTTAACCCTTCAGGTCAAAGACTAATGGTATAAAAACGATAAAGTAAATAAGTTTAGTAAAATAAATAAATTAAAATATCATTATGCAGTCAAAGTGACTGTGCAAATAAAAACAGTGATTCACAAATTAAAATATACGAATTTAATACCAGGTACCTTTTTTTAATAATAAATAGATGGTTATGTCATATCCTATGTTCATACTGTACAAATATATGAACATGATTAGAAATACTACAACTAAAGTTTCGAAATTATCACTTCCATTTAAGCTGAGATTATTTAAATGTTTATTTTTACAATTTTTTTATTTTATCTAGAATTGTGCTCACTGTATTAAAAATGCTTTTAATTTAAACATTTCTTAGCTTAGAAGTTAGATGCACTGACTAAATAAGAAATAAAATTTTATATCAAAGAAAGGAAAATAAATTAGCGTCGAGCAAACAGGTGGACATGCAGCTGTGGCAGTCAAAAAAATATTTTCTTGATTTTATTACTGTTTACGTGCATGAATTTCCCCACAATCAATAAAAATTTACTCGTCCATATAAAATTATGAATTTTTTGGCCATGCCAAAATGTATATTTATGAAATACATGTGGTTATCAATATCGACACAATCACTATAATTAATGATTTTTGCTGTATCTACATTATTTTACTAAAACCATGAACATAATGGTTACCAAATCATGTCTTTTTTTAGTTTTAAATAATATTTTTTTTTAGTATCTAAATATGTTTAAAACTATTTTCTTTAAAAATGCAATTTAAAACGGAATTCATTTTTTCAGTAGTATAACAGCAATTTATAATTAAGTTTATCAGAATCAAACCTAAACCAATTTTATTAATTTTTTTTGTATTTGATTATAATTTAATTTCAATTTTTGAAACAAATGTTTGAATAAAAATTTAAAATAAATAAATTAATGTTATTAATAGACTTAACATAATAATTTAAATTATAATTTTGCCGTGTTCTATCCCTACAGGCCCACAGCATTACCTCCAGGAATGGGAGACGACGCCTTCATACTTTACAAAATTTCCTTCAACTACTACTGTCTTGTGGGAGCAACCATTGTCGTAGTGGTTGGACTAGCCGTCAGCTACTTCACAGGATTCCAGGACCCGAAGACTGTGGATGCTCGGTTACTGGTTTGGTTCATGAAGAAATACGGCGACTCGCGTAAAGCGGACGTCCAACATCCCTCAGAAAAGGAAATGTTGAACATTACAACGGAGTGTATTCCAAATGATAGTAAAAATAATCATTTGTCTTGAAAAATTGTTTTATTAAATTTTGATGAATTTTTTGTAAATAAATTTATTTATTAAAAATTTATTAGACATTTGTTTTAATATCTTTCAATTATTTTACATTTGCACAAATATGGAATTTAGTTAAAAACATATTGCTTTCTAAAATTTATGTGATAAAAGGCAAATTTTATTTCACGCTCTGTAAATTTTTACAATCCAACCATTAAGTTTGTTTTAGTAAATATCATGAAAATATCTTGTTTATGATAATTATTAAAGTGAACAAAATTATGTAATCATATATGATCAAGCATGTAAATTGATTGGCAACGGCAGCAACAGCATGGAAGAAAAATTATTTTTGATTTTTATGCATCACACTAACTCACTGCCGAGGCCAGAATGTTGTTCCGATATTTTTATTTTAGAACATTTGTGGGAGCAGCGCAACGTGAACTCTAACGCAGAACAGATATTGTATGTATTTAGAGTTCAGTTAAATTGTATGTGGCTTAACATTACTCCGGAAAGGTATCAACAGCTGTATCATTTTCTTCTGTATTGAGTCTGTGCATGTATGCATCCTAATGGGATTGATGCTTTTCCTGACATTAGATATGCTTTTATATTGTTAGACCGAATTACAATTATTTTATAACAGCTGCAAAAATAAGGTTAAAAAAATATTTTCACATAAACAAAACCGAAAAGAGTCATAGCAGGTCTGACAGCAAATAAAAAAATATAAAAAATAATTAAAAGAAATACTTTAGATTATTAAGATAAATTAATATTTATTAAAATAATTTTTAATAAACATTAAAATAAATGATTTCCGAATTAAGTGCAATATCAAAATGCAGAATAATTGAAAATCTTATATTTAATTTCGATGATAAAATCCTATCTTGAAATAATTTGAGTGATTTTGTCTTGAATTCCTGTTACAAAATCAGCAATATTTAATATTTTAATCAGGTGGCACTGAAACTCTCTTTTCAGTCCATAAACTATGTTAATTAAAACTGAGAAACACTATAATGCAATATCATTCCTCTTCCCTTTAAGGTCTAGCGATGCCCTCCTTCTCTTACGACCGTCAGAGAGCATCCTACATTCCACATAAAACAGCGACTACTTTGAAAACACAATGAATTAGAATGTTTGATAAGTCTATTAAAATACAAGATAATTATGATAGGTGGATTGAAATATTTCTTCTTAAAGAAAGAGCACTCTCTCAGTCATTACATGATGCAACATCTGTTAGTCAAATGCAGAACTAATTAGGCATGCATTTTTCCAAATAGAAAATTAACTCTCGCTAATCGATTATTTAAATTAATGCTTATGTGTTGGATTTAAATACATACTTTTTGTAGTATGCATCTGTAAAAAGTCACAAAGGTGATTTTGTGCATTCCGGAGAGATGCCTGCGGTGTTATCGAAAGGCCAACTTTGTTGTTACTGCAGCAAGTAGATTACCTTAAGAAATACATGTATTGTATTTTGGGTCCTTATCAAAAACCATTTATTTGCTGTCAGTTCCAGAAGTATTTTGGACGAAGATGTTTCTTGAATAATCATCGCAAAATTGTACAACCAAGCTAACTAATAATAACGAGGACATGTCTACAGCATCAAGAAAATGGAATGACAGAAAATAATTAGACCAATATTAATATCTCAAGGAAAGTGAAAATGATGATGCTATAAACACTAATGCAGATTACACTAATGATTTAAAATAGAAAGCTGGTAAAGGTATCAAAAAGACAGTGAAAGAAGAATGGACTTATACCTCCATGGAGAGGAAAAAAAAATTACACCAAATCTTAGTCACCTCCGCAAACATAGAACAATAAGAAACACATATAGCCGACTAGATCGAAAACTATTTTGAAGGCCCCAAAACAAAACGATGTAAAAAATGTTTTAAAATAAGTATAAAAGATACCGTAAATGTATGTAATGCTGTTATGAATTATGATTATGTAGCTGGCAATAGTGATGAAGACTAGCGACTTTGAAATTATTAATAATGATCATGTTGTTAAGTGGTTTGTGTGTTTTTTTCTTAAAAACACAGCCAATCAATTTTAAAAACATATGGGTCCTCCGATTTCAAAAGCACAAAGATCATTTGCAATTTATTACTTAAACATTCACAAAACAAGAGTAATTAATCTAATAGTAAATGCCGATTCCGTGGTCTCACCTAAACTTGGCTGCAAACAAAATTTTTGTTTCAGAAACTATTAGAAATAATTTTCCATATTCACAACGAAAACACTTCACTCTGTTTTGCACTCTGTTTTAATACTTATTAAAACACTTAAATGTTAAAAAAAGACAAACTCCATAGTTACTTTGCTGCAATTGTACAAACGTGTATTATAAAATCGTTCCTGGAGCTAAAGTTAGACATATTATGCCAGAAACAGTCTCCAGTTAATATGCATGTTATTTTAAAAATACAAGAACAAGGGGCATCTGCTACAAACGCTGTCGAGAGACGCTAATCGCATTATATCAAGCAGTCTCTCCAGAAGCGACGGATTGTGCGGCCTCCCAGAGACGAGCGCCGCATCATGCTAACTCGTCCGTCACTCGTTCACCTCCGCAGAATGGAGCATAGGGAGTGATGCCGCCTGGTTGGTCGTCTGGACAATAACTCAACGGCCTCGTCTGCTTTCCTTGGATTGCACTCGCCCAGTTATTGGGCAGCCAGAGTTACTTGATTCCAACCAGCAACCCCTAGTTGTCTAAATGATTCTCTTTGATTAGGATCAGCTCAGTGGGCAGTAGCCAATCGAGTAGTTATTCGTGGGAGGAGGACTCCAACCTGGACTCTCATGATGTAGTATTTCTTGCCATCTCCTCGATGGTGTTTCTGTTCACTGGCATTACAGCCATCAACTCATTCAGCGAGTATCTGATTGTCACTGGTGGACCGTAACCAGTTTCTCTCATCGGGGTGTAGACAATAGCATATTTGGTGATGTCTGGCATTACTCGCTTTCGGACTAAAAGTCACCCAGCGAGTTGCTACTCTTTGGTGGTGGACTCCAACACATTATTCACAGTGAGTCTCTTGACACTCCTTACTGCCCCGTTCAACATTTCTCCCTATGTCAATAGTCATGGTGACCAGTGCTTAGTCTCCCTCTTTTGTGGTGGCATCGAGTTGGTCGCAGCTATCTTCTTGTATAGTTGATCGCCCATGAACGTCTTTTGGTGACTTCCGATGTCTGGTCACCTGCATGGCAGTTTTATGTACTTGTAGGCAGCAACCGTCGTTAAGACTGAGAAAACTGTAATAAAACCCAGAAAACTATTGAAATCACTGATCCCGGTTATTTTTCTGTTGCATCACACGAGCTCGCAGGATGTTTCACTGAATTAAGAGTTTGGTAACTGCTGACGCATGTGGAGACATAACAGATGTACGACCCGTTACAATGTATGGAAACTAAAATAAGCGGAAAAGATTGATTACTCATTGTGAAAAGATTCTAACATATTGGTCGTCAGGTTAAGACTGCTATTTGCTTCACAAATTGCCTGAAATTTATCTATCACCAAAATAACTTAGTGACATAACAGTTTTAGGCTACATACTGTTAATTACTTATAAAACCTTAATGCATCTGTTGAAACCAGTTATTTGGAGATAAATATAGCTAATTGGAGCTATTGAAGCCGGATTATCCAGTTGGCGCTAAAGGTAATTGCAGCTAGTTGGAGCCTGATGTAGCTTTATGGAGCCATATTGAGCCATATGTAGCCAGTAAGAGCCATTAGAGCTATTTGAAGCAATTGCATCTAATTAAAGCCATTGGAGGCAATTTGAGTCAAATGTTATTGGAGCTAGTTGAAACAAAGTGTAACCTGTTGGAACAATTTTGTAATATGATTGGTCAATCTAAAATTCGTACATAATATAAACGTTATATAAAAAAGGAAATTTATTGTTTTAAATCAAATTTTATACCAGAGACCATGAGTGTATAAGTGAGGTCCAGATTTGGAGTCGTCAGTTCACCTGCGGCTTTTTTAGTATATGTGAATCAGCTCTTTTTAATACACACACAGGAATTTAGCTGGAGCATCTTCATTGTCTAGCTTGATGGAAGGTGTACCATCGGCAGTGTGGACCATGTTGGCAACAAGGCCGCCAAATGCAGAGACATTAATGGAATGTGTTCAGTAGCGGTCGCGGGGACTGATGTCAGCGATGCTGACGACTTCAGATTTCTAGAGGGAATGTATACCATCATCATATGAGATTTCGATGGCAGCGATACTGACACCTTGGAAATGTTAGTGGTAGCTGCACTTCAGGAAACATGATTACAGCAGTTTCATTGGCCAAGGAAACTTTAACTTCTGAAGTGTCTTCAGCTAAAGAGACTTCAATGGATACAAAGACATATACTTTGGTAAATCCATCAGCGAAGACCAATGGAGGTGCAGCGACAATTTCAGACTACCGATGTGACTGCTGGGGAAATTACTTTACCATATAATCTTATGTTGACCGGCATTGAAGATGTGTATTCCCTAATAGTGTACAAAGAGCAATGTATCAGTGCCCCTACTATTTCGTTCTCGTAATAACTTAAAGCGACATGATGAAATTTGCTTCGGGCCAGTTAAGCAGTGCCCAGGTTGTAAATTCTGTGACAACATCGTTAACTTGAAGCTTCGTGAATGTGTAATACACAATTGTAATGGTGACTCTGAATGTGCTTGATAACAGTGTCATAGAAGTTCTAGCCTTTTATTCATTAAATATAAATGAAATATTAAAATATGGCATATAATTTAATTAAATATTGAACTCTCAGCTGAGTAACATATGTAGTGAGTAGTATATAAATGTTCCTTAGAACCTGGCTTCTGACTGAGGTGCCAGGTGCCGACCCCTATCCTGGATTGTGATGTCATGGCGGCCATCTTGAATGAACTGGACCCTTGACCTTTACCCTGGTGGCCATATTGGATCCACCATTTTGGATCTGCCATCTTGGATATGCCATCTTGGATCCACCATCTTTAAATCGATTGCCCTTCTCACTAATGCTACCATTTTAGTTACACCCACCATCTTAGATGTGTATGACAACATCGTTGCACTTTTCATTATGGCCACCACCTTGGATTCAAGTACATTGCAGTTTTTGCTATGGCTGCCATCGAGAATTCTAATAACATGTATGTCATCATGAATTCTAATAACATGTCCACCATCTTGAATTCTAATAACATGTCCACCATCTTGGATTTGATTTCAAAGCCATTTTTATCGATTGTGATATGTCCGCCATCTTGTTTACATTCGCTGGAGGAAACCATCTTGAATGACGATACATATGCCAATTTGTTTTTGTTTTTTTTTCTGTTCTGCTGGAGGCCACCATCTTCGAAACCGACATCTTTGTTTCTGCTGTTTACTCCTAGATAGCACCAGCGTTGCTCTCTCTCATCACATGAGGTCGATGTTCCATTACCTACCAGAGCTATTAATTATGGTCCTTATCGCCATATTGAATTTAATTTTTTTACAAAATGCATTGGAAGTGCTGTGTTTCTAACCATTACAGCTCTGACCTCTAGGTTAAAAAACAAACGCCTTTAACCGCATGGCCATCGAGACATTTACCAGACTGAAAATTAAATAATGTGTATTAAAATAACACACATATTCGGTCTTCTATTTTTTTTCAATTGAAGGAATAATAACATTGCCTGTTCAAGACAGAACCAACATCTTGTTTTCAATACTTGCTACCAGGAGCAATTGTGTCATGTAGTAAACATGCCATCTGCTAGAGTGCGTTATCATCATGTTAGTTTAATTTTTACCTGCTAGAGTGCAGTAATCAATTATTATTACTGTGTCACCCACAATCTTGATATTTGGGCACCATCTTGGAAATGAGTAACTATTAATCTATAAATTCGGGAAAATCCAAAAAATTATAAAAAAATGTAATAAATAATTACATAAAAACACTCCGCGATTTAGAATTCAATGTCACGTCCATAATCTTGAAAATTGGTGATTATTATCAGATTTTAATAGGAAAAAATTAAAATTTAAAAAAAAAACTAAACAAATATTAATAAAATATTATTCAAATTACGCACTAAAGTCCTTGTTTCGAAAATGGCGAGGGCAAAAATTAAGACAAATTCTTTCTTCAATGGAAGCCGCCGGCAGACAGACCTCTCACCAATAATGACAAAGTATATATCGACAGCTAGTATGATGTCACGTCCGCCATCTCATTTTCATCTGCAGGATGCCACAATCTTGATTTCGTCTGCTAAAATCCACTAACACCGTGTTAGTTAATATTTTGTTCACTTTGCATCTAACCTTGTTCAAAAATGTTGACCTTGACCTTTGACCATTACCCTTTGACCTCTAATGTGGAACTTGACCTTTGACCTTGAATTTTGACCTTGACCACAGTGACCTTCTTGGATCCACAATCTGGTTTTCAGTACTCGCTATCAAGAGCGTTAGTTAACACACATCGCCTGCTAGAGGACATCCCCACCATCTTGTTTTCAATACTTGTTACTAGGAGTGATAGTGTCATCTAGTACAGTGTCACCTGCTAGTGGGTGTTGCCGTCATATTAGTTTAATTCTTAGCCGCTAGTGTGGGGTATTATTTATTAACATACCGTTATCTCTTGTGGTATCCGACATCTTGACATTTCGACGACATATTAGAAATTCATAATTTTTTACCTAGAAACTCATACAAAATTCATTAAAAAAAACCTACTTATTAAAATAATGATTGATTCGAACTATATCCGTCCTCGGTTCTAGCCTTTATTTATACAAAATAATATAATTTCAGGTAAAAGAAAATTAATTAAATTAAAATTATCATAAAGGTTACAGGTTTGAAAAATAAAACAACACAACTTCAAATAAAAACATTAATTACATAAATTGTACAATTACAAACAAGTAAATTACCATCATTCCTCTATAACTAAAGTCCTCTATGAAGGTGAAGCGAGTCTTTTGCATGCCTTGACATATGTCTTCGAGTCAGTTATGTATAACAGTTGATTAACCAGGCATGTATATTCAGTAACCAGCCACGTAATACGCCACCAGGAAAATCCAGTCGGTGGTTAGACCTATTGAGTCCGTGGCCAGGCACATATTTGACGGTCAGGTATGTCCAGTTGGTGTCAAGGCGCGTCCATTCGAGGTGGCCAGGCATTTATATTGTCACGAGCAAAATTTTACGTGAAGGGTTTATTGAACTTGGCTTTGCGCAAGTAGTGCTTTGTGAGAGTCCGCTTGAGCTCCTGATGCTTGCATGCGACACTCGGGTGTTGTATTTTGTCTTCCTGGCACGGTAGATTGCTAACGCTCTCTGTTTTTCTGGAATGGTGGCGTGATTCGCCACCCGGGGGCCTGGCCAGCTACGCGGGTGGTTGCGACATCGTGGCCTGGAATCTCCGGGAGCGTTGGCCGCCCTAGTCGTTTTCGCTGCATTGTTGTTTTCGCCCAGGCACGCGCGCCTGACATGCTGGTGTTGGTGTCGCAATCTGGTTGAAGAAATGCGAGTCTGGCATGACGGGTGAAGAGGGGATAGCGTCGGTTGGCGGCATGGCGGTTGTGTTGTGAAATCGCGGCCGGGATTTTTGCTTTCGCCTGGAATGTTCTCGACGTGATGACGATTTGAGGGGCAATTAATAAATGGGCCACCCTGGGTGCACCCAGGGTGCGCCCAGGGTGGTTCTTCTCGGTGAGGTGTTTGAGGACTGTCGGAGCCCCTCTCTGGCAGGTAGCTGCGTGCTGCCGTTCGGAGACAGTGTTGTAAGTAATGGCGAACACGTAACTCTCCTTCACCTAGGTTAAAGTATGTAGGCGTATTTCAAATTGTGTTAGGATGACTTAACTTTTTGTTTCTTTCCAGGATTGCAGGCAGTTTGGAATCCAGTAATGTTAAATTTCTTTTGTTAATTTAGCCTAAGGATGGGTCGAGGTGTGTGTTAAGATTAATCATGTTATTTTAAAAGTTAATACTCGTGCCAAGAAGAGGATAAATTATTGTTTTTTTTTTTCAAAGGAGTATTTATTTATTTATTGTGAACAAAGTAGTTTGAAATTATTTACATTATTTATTTATTTATGTGTTGGTCATAGTTTACCGGAAATAAACCTGAAACGATGTGGGATGAATAATTCTTTTTTTCATTGAACACCTTAGATACAACCCCTGTCCCAAGGAGGTTAGACTTCCTTGTACCAGCTATACTGCTACCCCCCTCCCCTCCAAATGTTTTTGAAATCTTAAGATGTTATTTTATTATTTTTATTTTGAGTGACATTTGGCAGATATTGACGGAGACCAAGGGCCTCCGTCACAATATTCTGTGGTCAGGCATCTACTTAAGTTATAGCCATATTCAGGGTGTTGGCTAGAAACGTCCATTTTGTTAGGGCACTTCTAGATCGAGGTCACGATCAGTTAGTGATCAGGCAAATCAAGTTGGTATCCAAGCACATCCAGTAGTTGTTGGTTAAACACAACCAGACTGTGGCCAGGCACGTATATATTAAGATGCCAGAAAAGCACAATCAGTAGATGATAAGAATTTTCCAGTTGGTAGTTAAGCCATTATATTCAGTAGCCAGGCATGTAACCGATGTCCAGAGCATTCAGTTTGTGGCCGACATGACTAGTTATCAGATAGGCATGTCCAGTAAGCAACCATGCACGACTAGTTGGTGGACAGGAATGTATTCGGTGGTCAGACATGTCCAGTAGGTGGTAATACGCACCCAGTCAGTGGCCAGGAATGTCTATTCAGCATTCAGTAATGTACATCCCTTTAGGTGGTAAGTCATATCTAGATGGTAGTCAGGTGCATCCAGTAGGTGGTCAACACACTTCCAATAAGTAGTCAAGAGGTATTTCTTCGTCAACACTCGACGAAAATTTTTAACAGTTCATGTACAAAATCATACGCATAGACCAAGCGTCTCCAAACCAAGAGATTACATCGACCGATATGCGACCAGCATTCATTTTAAACAGGTCATGCTCAATTTCATGCCAATATACCAGTTGTCTCCGAACCATGAGGCAAATCATGTCCTGAGTACAGACTTTGACAAACAGGAAGCACAATCATAGAAAAGGAAGCCATTTGGATGTACAAGCAAAGAAAAGGAAGCATAATAATAAAAGGAAGCACAAAAAAAATAAACAAATTTAACGAAAATAGCGCATATAGGTACGAAAGGTCAACTCATTAAAAAACGATCTCATTATATTGACTCTGTCCCATCAAACGGATATGATACTACAAGCTTGTCTAAGTAGATTTAAAGAAAATGACATACATTTTCACTAACATTCAACACAGTATGATGTGATCGCCAATTTTACATTGGCTCCAGCAGTATTTTGGCTCAAAAGTCATTGACTCCAAAAGTCATTGGCACCAACAGTCATCGACTCCAACGGTCATGGGTTCCAACAGTCATTGGCAGCAACGGCTATCGGTTCCAACAGTCTTTGGCTCCAACAGCCATTGGCTCCAGCAGTCATTGGCTACAACAGTCAATGGTGCCAACAGTCATTGTCTCCAACAGTCATTGGCTCCCATGGTCATTGATTCCAATAATCATTAGCTACAACAGTCATTGGCTCCAGCGATCATTGGCATCATCGGAAGGCTACGATAGACATCAAAGTAAAGGTAGTTCGTATTGCATGTTAGTGCTTATAATGGCATATTATTTGACTGAGTAATGTATGTTTCTTGTTTGAATTCAAATTGATAATAAATATTTTTTGTGATACTTTGATACCAGAAATTTACAATAGACGATATGATTGTGGTGGGGAATACAGTGAAAGAAAAATTGCAAAATCTCCATGATGTATTCGACAGGCTTCACCAAACAAATCTTAAGTTAAATCCTAAGAAGAGCTTCTTGTTAAAACATGAGGTTACATTCCTGGGACATATTGTATCATAGGATGGAGTACGAAAAGATCCTGAGAAGATCCATTCAGTTAAGGAGTGGCCTCAAACCTAAGGATAAGAATGAAGCAAGGAGTTTCTTGGGACCCTGTACTTGCTATAGGTGGTTTGTGCTTGGGTTCTCGATGATAAAAAAACCATTGCATCAGCTGACCGTGGATAAGAAACTATTCATATGGACTTCAGCACGTGAGACTGCCTTTCAAGACCTCAAGGAATCTCTGTGTACTAACTGTATACTTGCCTACCCCCCTCAACATGGAGAGTATAGCCTCGACACAGATGGAAGCGGAGATGGTTTGGGTGCTCTACTTTCCCAGGTACAAGATGGAAATGAAAAAGTAATAGCATACTTCACCAAAGTTTTGTCTAATTCTGAATGCAACTATTCTATCACAAATGATAACTCTTGACTGTAGTAAAATTTCTGCAACATTTCCACAAATATTTACATGGGAGAAAATTTATTTTACGCACTAACCATGACGCACTTAAGTGGCTACTACAGTTTAAGAATCCAGAGGGAATACTTGCTAGGTGGATTGAACAGATACAGCAATGTTATTGTCGGATAGAACCCTGGAAGACCGAATTCTCGGCAATGTCGATGGCCTCTTTTAAAGAACTTGCAAGACAGTCTGCAACAATTTAAATTGGGCGGAAAAAATGAGGGAATCATGATTTTTTGCGAACAACGATTACTAATAGGGAATATAAATGGGGTAATGCCGGCTTGTAAGCAGCTCCATGGCAAGATCCTGACCTGGCACCTATTATAAGCTGGCTATAGAGTGGTACTGGAAGACAAATATCGCATAAGATTTCCAGTGACCATAGAACTGTAAAAGCTTTCTCGGAAAAGTGGGATTCCTTGAGTATGGTGTATGGGCTGCTAATAAGGGCGCGGATGAGTCCAAATGGAAATTTATTTACCATGCAGATACTCCTTCCAAAGAGTCTGGTGAAAGAGATGTTGAATGAAATCCATGATGAGAGGTTAGTCATTGACATGACTCCACCATTTTCCAATACTTAAGATGACAAACAGTATGTTCTGGTGGCAATGGATTACTTCAGTAAGTGGCCAGAGGTTTATGCACTTCATAACCAAGAAGCTACTACA
This sequence comes from Bacillus rossius redtenbacheri, assembly GCF_032445375.1. Taxonomy (NCBI): domain Eukaryota; kingdom Metazoa; phylum Arthropoda; class Insecta; order Phasmatodea; family Bacillidae; genus Bacillus; species Bacillus rossius. The sequence goes on from NC_086335.1 coordinate 14,746,990, forward strand.
ATTGCGGATGCAATACTCAATAACTTTATTTTCAGATTTGGGGTACCTATTGAGCTCCATTCAGAAAAAGGCTGCAATTTAGAGTTGTCAATATTTTAGGAGATGTATCGGCTGCCGGGAATAAATAAAAGCAGGACTACAGCCCTAAATATTCAGTCCGATGGAATGGTGGCGATGTTTTAACAGAACTTTTGAGGAAAACCTTGTCAAGGTTGTGACCATGCATCAACAGGATTGGGATCAACACATACAGTTGTTCCTAATGTCATATAGGTCGGCCATCTATGACTCCACTGGACAGACACCTGCGAGTATTGTGTTTGGACAGGAGTTGAGGCTGCCCTGTGATGTCAAGTTCGGTCGTCCTCGCACAGAGCCGACTAGCACCCCTGATTATGTGAATCGTCTAGAGGAGCTAATGGCACATATACATGAGGAAGCTCGCAAAAATTTTCCATTAGCGACGAATCGAATGAAGACGAGGTACGACCTGAAAGCTAACTCAATCAGATTTCATGGGGTGATTTGGTGTGGATGTACAACATACAATGAAGGGAGGAAATGTGCCCTAAACTTCAAGCAGCGTGGTAAGGCCCGTATGAAATCTTTAAGCCGCTAAATTATGTGGATACCGCATGCAGAGAGGTAAGAGGGGACGGATGAAAGTAGTACATTTGGAATGGTTGAAGGAATATGCTAGAAGAGATGCATTACCTGTTCGTGATGAACAGTGTTACGAATGCAGACATGACCATGACACGCACCAGGTTCAGAGCTGGCTGAGGACCCTCCATGGCCACTGGCCTCACATGCCGTGTCACATGCCGTCCACTGATGTAAGGCATGCCACTTGTTCCCTGGCCAGATTACAAGGTTCATCTTTACCCACTCCCCCATTCCCAACCCCCAATATTGCCATTCACTGAGCGTCCTTGGGAATTCCTCTTTGCACCATGTGAAGTAGCATGAATAAGCGCCGCTCTTCTGAACTTTTCGGTCGTCGGGTTGGCACAGGATAACGCAACTTGTTACAGCAGCTCGAGTCGGTTCTGGCTTGTTCTATAACTTTATCCTTGTTCTACAAGTGAGAAGTTCACAGGCTAACAGAAGCAGTTTTTGTAATTTTTTTAACTTTATTGTTTTTATTTATTATTATTTATTAATTTTAATTTTTTTATGATTTTTCTTATATCGAAGAAAATTTTTGACAGTTTTCTCCGTGTGCTCCCTATTATTCTTTTCAATATTATGATGGTTTTCTCCGTGTGCTCCTGGTTATTAATCATGAGGTTTCTCCAAGTGCTTCGGGTTGTTTCTGAGAAACCGATCTATGCAAGTATGATTTGTTTCCTAATGAGACATGACATATTATTCAGAGTTAAATTTAATTAATTGGATTTCTGATACTAAATCATCACTCGTAATATTTTTATCAGGTAGAATTCAAACGACAATACCATTACTCAGTCATATATATAATAATAAGCTCTGAAACATCTGAAAGTCACAAAAAAGCAAGACGAACTTCCTTCGCATTGGTGCTTAGCGGAGCCATCCTTTTTTTGCGATCGTTAGTGAGCATTCCGCATCCAACATGAAATAAATAAATAAATTATGACTCAACACAACAAGTAACGGCAAATCATGCCAATAATCGGAACTACTTGTAAAAAGTTATTTTGTTTTAGATAACCTAACTCTCGCCTATTAAATATTAAACATATTCTATTTAAGTACAGGGTCTAATTTATAACTCTCAGTTTGCATCTGGCATTGGTCTCAGTAACTAATATGAATCCTGATTCGGTGTCTGTCACTGTATCGAAAGTACACAGGTGTAATTATTGCAGCAAAGAATTCATATTGAGAAAGAATGGAAGGCAACACGAGAAGTATGATTGTGTTAAAAATCCACTAAGCAATATGATAAGTTGTGCTCGATGTAGCAAGTCGTTCAATCGAAGAGAGAGCTTAAAAAGACATGATAGAACTTGTAACGCTACGCCTGCATATAAGCTAGAGGTCAACGAATGATCCACTAATCTAAAGAAGAGTGATCTGCATTACGTCAATAACTTTCCTTGCCTTGAAAGAGATTATGTTCATGGCTCTTCCGATCTCAACAAAGAACTTAAATTGAAGGACGTTGATGATTTATGGAAGAATGAAGACAATGTAAGAATCCTTAACATGAAAATTGTGAATACATTCAAGCTGAATTCAAGTAGATCTTTACTACTTTGTAAAAATGGTGGACTCCTAAAAAAGGAAGCATGAAGACGATGAAGAAGCTTCGACATCAACGATATCAGTAGTTGGAAATAGGGGGTTCAAGCACAGGCGCAGGAGCCAGGAGCCCGCCATCTTGGATGACGTCATCGGCGGCCATCTTGGATGACGTCATCATGACCTTTGACCTTGACCTTTGACCTTGCTAATCTATGCTAATCTATGCCAATCTATGCCAATCTACGCTAATCTATGCCAATATATGCCAATCTATGCTAATCTATGCCAATCTATGCTAATCCGTATGCTAATCTATGCTAATCTGTATGCTAATCCATGCTAATATGTATGCCAATCCATGCTAATCCATCCGCCATTTTGTATTTCTAGAAATTTCCACCAACTTTGAATCGTGACGTCACCGTTGCACTTTGTGTCACGGACGCCATCTTGGATTTGAATTTTTTTTTTTCGAACTTTGAAATTCGATGTAAACATCAACCACCATCTTGTTTTCGTCTGCTGGTGGCCGCCATATTGTTTTCGTCTGCTGGTGGCCGCCATCTTGTTTTAGTCTGCTGGTGGCCGCCATATTGTTTTCGTCTGCTGGAGGCAGCCATCTTGTGACATCATATAGTTCTGTTGGTCGCCACCAGATAGCACCAGGGATTATTTTATTTTAACTAAAATATTTTCAGTGCCGAGGCTGGGATTCGATCCATGGGACGTGAAAACGTCCAGGATGTCGTGGTTACGAGGCGGACACCTTGACCACTAGACCACGAGACCAATTGGGATATGGTGGAATAAATAATCTATATATGCTACGTACTGACGGCAAGTTTATGATAAATGGGGGAGAAGGGTGTTTTTGCCTTCCTTAATGCATACCTAAGGCGCCACATTTGAAATTAAAATTGCACAGACTACCAGATGGCGCCAAATTCAAATATTAGTTAGGGAGTCGGCAGGCAGGTGTCGCATGCCGCCATCTTGGTTCTCAAGTTGGCTGGTAGATGTCGCTAGTATCGCGCGCCAAATTCAAAAATTAGTGGCCAGAGGCGCCGCCATCTTGGTTCTCAAGTTGGCTGGTAGATGTCGCTAGTATCGCGCGCCAAATTCAAAAATTAGTTGCCAGAGGCGTCGCCATCTTGGTTCTCAAGTTGGCTGGTAGATGTCGCTAGTATCGCGCGCCAAATTCAAAAATTAGTTGCCAGAGGCACCGCCATCTTGGTTCTCAAGTTGGCTGGTAGATGGCGCCACCGTCGCCATATTTTAGTTCATACAATCGATACCAGATGACGCCACCATCGCCATCTTTAGTTCCTAGTGTTGCTACCAGAGTGTGCCACCATCGCCATCTTTAATTCTTAAAGTTACCGCCGGAGCGCGCCACCATCGCCATCTTTAATTCATAAAGTCGCTACCGGATGGCACCACTGTCGGCCATCTTTAATTCAAGGTATTGTCGCCGGATGGTGCCAAGTTTGAATTTAAAAACCTACAAGTGTTATGCAATGTGTAACCAGTCGAGATAAGTTTGGAACCTGTAGCCATATTATTACTATTATTATTTATTAATGTATGTTTATTAAATATGATAGAGTATTTATAAAATATTGGTGTTGTGTAGAGTCTCTCTCTTATTCTCGTAGTGGCAGACAGTTGTAGCAATTGTAGTCAGTTTGGAACCACTATACTACATCTCGACACTACTTAGAAATTATGCCTCCACTATTTTACCCGGACTTGGCACCGGGCAAGCATGGAACCAGAGGAGTAATGCAAGGGAATGGCTTTTCATTTGTTTGTAACAAACAAACCATCCATCCGATTACATTATCCCAAGTACCATGCCTGGCTGTGTTACCCCCCCACGAAGCTGAAAAATGAAAACAATTCCCATAAGAACACAAGGGGAGGGTAAATATGTGCAAACATTGAGGGAAAAATAACCATCGCTGAAACATACTTCCCAGCATTAATTACAACAACAAAAGATGACAGCAAAGAGGTTGGAAGGAAGATAATAATAAATTACTCCTCCACTTCAAAATCTCTCGTCATCCGTTCATCGTCTATCTCCGCAAACAAATTTTGTAAATAAGCATCCCACTCATCTTCCGTATAATTATCCATGTCTACATAATCACCTTCATCATCATCAAAATCTTCGTCATCATCATCATCAAAATCTTCGTCATCATCGCCATCATCGCCATCATCATCATCTTGATCATCATTGTCATCATCAACATCATAATCATCATCATCATCACTACCACTGCTGAGTAGCAGAATGGCAGTTCGAGCGGCATCATTTTCAGCCTCTCTGTCCAGGGAAGAAAGTGTCCTTCGATGCAGAGGGCTGCGGGATCGCTCCCTACTATCATCCATTTCGCTGTCGCTGGATGAAGCCATGATGATGAGAGCGTGGTTAGAAGCAGACTACCACGTTAGCGGAGCGATGCTGTGAGGCCCCAGAACTCGATCGAAATAACCTGCACAACACATTCCAAAAACCCGACGCAGCCTATGGTTGACGACACAAACACCCCTAAGTGGCTCTGCGTGTTTCCTCCTGCCCGAACACGCGCTGCTGTGAAAGCCTCTTCCCAAGCACAGACGTCACTCCCGCAGCAGACAAAACAGGCGTATGCTACAGGAGCTAGAACAATTGAATAACCAAATATATTTAGACTACCCAACTTCATAAATGACATGAGACAATTCCTGTGCGATAATCATACTTTAAATGTTGTAATGTATGGAAATAAATACTCTCCACTCATTTTTCAAAAATCGACACTTAATTCAACATTCATATTCAAAATCAACACTCAATTAAACACTCATTCTCCATCTGCACCCGATACAGAACTAAGTTACAAAAATTAAGATACACCTCTTAATATCAACTGTTTAAATTTTATTAAATCATAAAATACAATTTATAAATATTCTTCATCCAACTAAACATTATTTTATTCTATATAACATCTACATCTTAGAGCATTAAGTATACTGTACATGTTTCTTTGATAACAGACAAATCTTTAATTTAATGATTGCATTTAATTTTTACAGTTAAATAATATTTTGAAAATTAAATGTTGACAAATTAATAACATGTCCAGCGGCCATATTGAAATTTTGTACTGTGATATAAATTTGAGGACAACGATCCTGAAGAAGCTAGTTGAATCATAGATCTCATCCACTACCCGTGTACTGTGGTCAAAATGTCTTTTCATCCATCTGCTGAGTATGCAGAGGTAACGTCTGGATTCCGTCGTGTGTTCTTCGTGACAGCTGATGGTCAGTTCCAGCTGGAGGTCTGCAACTTTGGTCATCACTGGGTGTCGAACTGTGACGAGGACAACCTAGATGTACGCAATCAAGCATGTAGTAAGGTCAACTGTGTTATATATCATATACGACCTGACAGTAAATTTCCCACAAGCTTAGACATACTTAAGGCTGCATCAGCAACCGAAACGTTACGTGTGCGTCCAGGACAAGCGTCAATGAAGTGTGAGTTGCGGCGTAGCACCGGCGCGGTTATCAGTTGGACGGAACAGTGTGACGGGCTTATTCACCACACCATTGAGGAAGAAAGTAATCAAGTATGGTGGGCTTCATGCAACTACCTGCAATGTAACCTACATAGTTTTAAGCCTCTGTACGAACCCGGTAGTTAGTACCAAGTGACATCTATGAAATACAAGCAAGAGAACCATTTTTGAAAAAAAAAAAAACGAAAGTGTTGCACAACAATAAAGTTGGTACAACTGTATGACATTGTTTCCGTCATAATCGTGAAACTAATTATTATAATATTAAATAAGACTCATGCGCCAACTGTATACAATGAACCACATACCACCAGTATGCTCTGAGCCATACGCAGTTTACTTATGAAGTGGAATATTTTTAGTTTTAAAATTACAATGTTTGTAACTCGAGAAATTTAATTTTAAAAGTTTTATAAATGGCTTGTTTTTAAAAATATATTATTATTATTTGCAAATCTGTGGTTGCACGAGTATATGTCGACTTTCTTGTAATAAAAATAATGAATGTATTTCTCGACTTTAATTTAAGTAAACCCCCAAAGTGTATAACTTCAAATTAATATTTATTCGTGTAAAAATCCCTAAAGCAAATAGTGCATGCTTTGAAACGCAGGTTGAGGTCAACGGTTCGGAGCAGCATGCTAGGCCAGCGACCGGACGGAAAAAGTATTTCCGGGGTAAGGAATTTTGTTGACTGCCTGTGGGAGACGGGTCAGTCTTAAGGTGGTTTCATGCGAGGTCCTTCGTAATGAACAGACCCAACAAATCCGAAATTAATTTTGTAATACGCATGTCTAAAGGAAGTTCAATAATGCATACCATTAGTTTATAATGTATGAAACTACTGGTATGCATTAATACTAAAAATCAAACCACTAAACATATAAAAAAAATTAATGTTTTTAAAAATATATATTTATAAACAGTCATCATCTTTAGAACCTGTGTTGGAAACCAATATAAATTTACTCGATTTTTTTTAAAAGCTAACACATCAAATGAACGTTCAGGTGTGAACCCACCCTAGTGACTCGTCCATGACCTCTCTGACGTCACACACAGAAATCCTTTATATACTCGAGCGAGCGCAACTCCAACCATTTTGTATCGTGCCTTCATGATCGAGTTCTACCAGTCCACTAGTCCACGTCTTCAGTTCACCGCTGAGGTAAGATGCCCGCTCCCCGTTTATAAAAGAAATATTAGTATAACAGTGCATTGTTCAGATCCATGTCACATTAATATTAAAGTATTGTCATTCGTGCATTTCATTAGTTGTGAAGTAACACTATTCGCGGCTGAAGATTAACGGCTTATAGTAATAACTAAATTCGTTTGCAACTAATTATTTATTTTACAAGAAGCAAAAGCAGTAGTTAAAAATAATCTATATTGTTAACGTCTGTACCGTGGCGTCAACAAGCATCTAGATTTTAAATTTAACTCAAAATTAAAAACATTTTGAATGTCTAGCAATCATTACGATGAGTCAGATTATTCGGCTCTAAAAATCTACAACCTTTCGATAACACTATAGGCATCGATCTGCATTCTATATTAGCTTATATATTCAGGTGCATTCAGATATTTTAAAATTGAAACATATTTCCTAAAATAATTCATTAGCGAGAGTTAATTTCCTCTTTTTGCATAAACCATGTATCTACTAGTTTTGTTACGATATATACCAACACACATCAAATCACGAGTGTCGTGGTGGCTAATATCTAAAAAACTTTACGGAGAATTACCGTCTCAAGAATAAGTAGAAGCACACTGGGGAAATCCAACACAAATCGTGCACGCTTATGCTTTATTCCTAACACGTCTGTAGGTTAGTTGTAAACTGTTTACATTGATCCCCTCTGCAACTCGTAGCTACAGTGTTGTGCTCCTATCTGGTAGACATGGCGCTCCATAGTCTGGAGTGCGCGGTTCGATACCCATCTCGTCCAGTTTTATGTTATTACAAAAAAAAGTTGTTCACTATGTCTATATATTGAAATCTTTCATAGTCACATTTACTGTATACGTTACGTCCAAGTGCAATTCTAGTATCGCATGCATTATTGTCTGCGAGCCATAATCTCGTAAGCAACCATGCTCAGTCCTCTTTCCCTGACTGAACCAAATGCCAGACATGCTCGGGGGGGACCGATGACTTTATTTATTCTGACAAGCCACAAATTAAGATGTATTTATTTTAAATAATTATTTCCAATGTAACACTAGTAGGCTCATTATTAGTTTTATAATTTATTGTGCATGTCCTTACACAGTTTTATTCTCTAGCATGAGTAATATGGATTTTTCATACTAGTGTATTTTCACATAGAATAGTTATTTTCGTATTTATTAAACACATTTTTGACTTGAGTGGTAGTTGACGTCTACATAATGTACTGTAATATCCTAGCGGCTTACATATATACCGCTGCTCTCAGGCATCGGTCCTATGCTATAGGGTACGGACAAGTCTTTGACCTCGCCTCAGCTGATGTAACCTGTAATTTTATCACGTCTCAACTGATGAATACGTAGTCTGTGTTAACGTCCTACTGCAGGCACGAGCCTTCAGTCCGCCACAGTCAGAAGCCTACACATACTTGTAAAAAGTATTACACTTGTGATTGTTATTTTATGTAGTGTCACATGCAGTTGTAGCCATGAAACCATTTACGATACCCTGGGAACAATGTAGGGACCACATTAGGAAGTAATATTTTTCTTGTTGTACTTATGCTGAAATCATATATCCTAAAGTGTCTGGCCACATACAGAAAAAGGACGCATAGTTGGCAGCACACTATGTTATGAGTAGCGATACATTAATTTATATAGATTATGTTTTTATTTTAAATATCAGTGTAAGTATGTCTAGTATTCCAGCAATAAAACAGCAGAGCTACTTCCTTTCATTATACGTAAATGCCCCCCTGACAGCATCGGGTGCTCGAGACATGTCGGGACACGACTCAGACTGTCATGAAGCGCGCGCCGCCTGTCTGAAGAGAGTGGTGTAAGAGAGGTGGGGTTGGGGGGAGGGGGGGAGCTTCAACATACCTTCTGAAAGGTTTCCATTAGTGCTCTGACCCAGCGCAGAGCTACGTGAAATTATATATGCACTGCGAGTCCATTTCCTTACATCGCGCACGATATTACTGAGTCTCATACCTTATTAAATCATAAATATTATTTGTATTTTTGTTAACTCGTTATTTACATTTGCTGCGTATTTCATTACAAATATATTCTTAATGAATAAAGTTTTTTCACGCACGATACCTAGCACTGTATCACGTAGCGGTAGACGGTCTGTTAGAGTCTCGTCGGCTAGTACACACATTTCCTACCAGTACAATTAATTATTATAAAGCTAGTGTGACCTGCTTATGTTTACACAGGAAATATTACAGCTTCAAACTGTTGACACATTTTTTTTTGTCAAGTTCTCAGTAATACATAAAATTTTTTTTAACAAGTTGGTGGTCCTGCTTATACACTTTCATCTGTTTTTATGCAAGTGACTGCTGGTTATTCTTCGAAATAGTATTTTAACTAGTATTTCGTTGGTAGGTATCTACTTCTCCGTCGAACCGCATCGAGGCTTCTCTGCAGGATCCGGAGCTGATAGCAAGATATATAGCATCATCATCATCATCATCATCATCATCATCATCCACGTCTGCTGATATTTCAGTTAGTTCAGGGGTAGGCGCGATGGGTCCTAGTTGTCGCTTTTGCAAGAAGTTATTTACGGCCTGGAAAAATGCCTTACGTCATGAACGACAGTGTGCAGACGCACCTAACCTAGAAATGCACCTCTGCGAGAAATGCGGCACTACATTTGCTCGTTGGGGTAACCTACAGTGCCATTTGAAGATCTGTACCGGCACACATACATCTCGCAGCAAGCATTGTCGGTACTGCTACAGGCAGTTTACGAGGACCTTCGATGCTCGTAGGCATGAGGATTCCTGTACTGGAAACCAGGCTCGAGCAGTTAATGCTCTTTGTGATAAGTGCGGAAATGTTTTTGCCCGGCGCGACAATTTAGCAGCACACCGCTTGGTATGTCGTGGGTCTGCGGCGACGACTCCAGCTCTCCCGACTCGGTGCACAATGCTTGTGAGTAATGAGCAGCAAGCCTCTACTTCTAGAGCAGTTCAACCCATGGTGTTGCCTAATACCTCAACATCCCAGGCCACATCAACCATTGAGCCAGAAGATATTAATAATAATAATGATTTCGTTGAAGTGGCTCGTGCATTCAGTGGTAGTTTGCGCACCTTCGTAGCCGGGAACAATTTCGACCGTTCATTGGATATCTGTACATATCTTGAGACGATGGAGGATAGAATAGTTGCGCAGCTAACTGAGATTGTAGAGGCAACTGGGGCCGTAAAATTTAATATGTGGCTCGAGTGCAATTATGCAAAACCAGCACCATTCGACGACAGTGCAGACCTGCGTGCCTTCAAGACCCCCAACATCCCTCTATACAATGTAGATGATGTTGCTATAGCTGTTCGAAATAGTATTTTGAACATCTGTAAGGAGGAGGACGAGTACATGAGCAAAGGTTCTGGCTGGTCGCTGACGTCAGTGAAGTGCATACAACTTCGTGTCAGCAAGCTCGACCCACTGCGTGCATCTTCCTATCTGCCTCTGCCACCATCGATTGCTATCAAACATGCTGTACTTAATCCCCAGAACGAAGATCAAGAATGTTTCAAGTGGGCCATTATCTCCAAGTTTGTTGGGGGATTTAATGTGTGTCGAGTTGACCAACGATACCTGAACCTGGAGACACAATTTAACTTTGACGGACTTGATTTCCCTACACCAGTCAAACAGATTAATGTCTTTGAGCGACACAACCCAACCGTGTCAGTTAATGTCTATACTCTCGGTGAAGAGAATAAGGTGGTCACAATTCGGGTTGTTGATGAAGAGAAGCAGCAGCATTTCGATCTTCTGCTAATATCTGATGTCGATCACAAGCACTACTGCCTCATTACGGACTTTTCACGGCTGATACGGTCTCAGGTAACCAATCACAATGAAAGAATATATATATGTAAGAGATGCTTCAAATCATTTGATGATCAACTCCGAGTGACTGGAATGATGGGACAACAGTGCCTGGAACAACATAGGAGGTACTGTGTTCCTCATGCACCTGTGCGTGTTGAAATGCCGCTTCCAGACAAGGATGGAAACCCACCCAGGTTGGAATTCACCAACTTCCACCACATGGGTAAACTGCCTATAGTTGTGTATGCAGACTTCGAGGCCATGCTAACCAAGGTGGACTCATGTCAGCATGACCCCAATATAGCATACACAGAGAAGTACCAGAAGCATGAGCCATATAGCTATGGTATATACATCAAGGTGGACAATGCTCGTATACCCACACACCTTACAGCAAACCTGCCACAGGAACCGATTATATACCGAGGTGTGGATGCTGCGAGTAGGTTCATGGAGGATATAGTTGAAATTGGGAACAAAGTGAAGGATATATATGCTACCTCCATCCCAATGACACCTCTGACACGGGCCCAGTACATTACCTTCAACCATGCAGCACAATGCTGCTACTGCCACAAACCCTTCACTGCATCAAACTATAGGGTGAAGGATCATGATCATTTTACAGGAAATTACATTGGACCTTCCTGTAATGGCTGTAACATGTTGCGTCGTAGACCAAAGAAGCTAGTAGTCTTCTTCCATAATCTCGGCTACGACCAGCACTTTATTGTCAAGCAGCTTGGGTATGACACTAAGGAGATCTTCATCATACCACACAGTGAAGAGAAAATGATAACATTCTCGAAGAAGCTTGGTGATAGGTTCTCAGTCCAGTTCATTGACACACTTAGATTCATGGCATGCTCCCTGTCTACACTAGCACATAACCTACCACCAGCACAGTTTGTCACCACCATGAAGTTTTTCGATCCCACCTGTGTGTCGCTCGTCATGCGGAAGGGAGTATTCCCATATGATCACATTGATTCCTGGGAACGTCTGGACGAACAACAGCTACCGCCCAAGGAGGCTTTCTTTAACATTCTCACCGACTCTACCATTAGCGATGAGGATTATGTTCATGCACACACCGTCTGGGATGCCTTTCATTGCTCGACATTGGGGGAGTATAGCGATGTATACCTAAAGTCAGATGTTTTGATCTTATGTGATGTTTTCGAGAGCTTCCGCAGCCTTTGTCTTGACACGTATGGTATAGATTGTGCGCATTACGTCAGTGCACCAGGATTTACTTTTGATGCCATGCTCAAGACTACCCAAGTTCGGTTGGACCTGCTCACAGATTATGACATGCATTTATTTGTTGAGTCAGGCATCCGAGGTGGGGTGGCACAGTGCATGAAAAGGCACTGCGTGGCAAACAATGCCTATGCACCTGAGACACACAACCCCACCAAACCTTCATCGTCTCTTGCATACCTAGATGCCAACAATTTGTACGGTTGGGCCATGTCTTGCCCTCTACCACACAGTGACTTTCAGTGGAGCAATGATACGAACATTGATTTTACCAGCATACCTGATGATAGTGATATTGGCTACATTGTGGAGTGTGACGTCGAGTATCCAGTAGAATTACATCCGTCCCACCGGGATCTACCCTTCCTTCCTAGGAATGAGTGTCCTCCCAATTCTACCCAATCTAAACTTCTCACCACTCTCTCCAACAAATCCCACTAATTTATCCATTACATTAACCTCAAACAAGCAATTTCCCACGGTCTCCGCCTAACTCATATCCATAGAGTCCTACATTTTCGTCAGTCAGCATGGTTACAGCCATACATAGCATTGAACACTGGAAAACGACAAGCCGCACAGAACGACTTTGAGAAAGACTTTTTCAAACTAGCTAATAATGCTACTTTTGGGAAATTGATGGAGGCGAAACGTAAGAGGCAAGCAATGGAGCTGGTGTGCTGTGAAGAGCGCCTCCGCAAGCTTGTGGCTCGCCCCACCTTCAAGGACTACACAGTCTATGATCAGAGTCTGGCACTGGTGCACCTTCAGCACGAGAAAATAATGTTCGACAAGCCAATATATGTTGGATTTGCCGTTCTTGACCTCTCCAAGACTTTGATGTACCACTTCCATTATGATGTGATGAAACCCAGGTATAATGATAGGCTTGAGCTAGCCTACATGGATACAGACAGCTTTATTTATCAGATTGATACTCATGATTTCTACTCTGATTTGCAGTCTGACCATGCACTGTTAGACCACTTTGACATGAGTGGTTACCCTACCAACCATGTCCTGCACTCTGCGACCAATTCTAAAGTAATCGGGAAATTCAAAGATGAGTGCTGTGGCCGACCCATGACAGAATTTATCGGCTTGAGGGCTAAGCTGTACGCCCTAAAGTGCAGTGACATTGTAACCAAGAAGTCCAAAGGTGTGCAAAGGTCTGTGATTAAAAACCGAATCACTTTTGAGGACTACCTGCGTACACTACACCAGGAGTCTACATTGCGTGTAAAAGTGCGATCTATACGCTCCTACCACCATGATATCTATTCCGAGTGCACCAACAAACTAGCACTTACTTGGACAGATAACAAAAGAGTTATCCAGGATGATGGTATACATACGCTACCCCATGGCTACGTTGGGTAATGGAGGCTTATCACATGTATTTATACATTTTTTATTTAGGCCTTCTCTTCCCCGTCCTCTTTGCTGTCATCTTTTGTTTTTGTAATTAATGCTGGGAAGTATGTTTCAGCGATGGTTATTTTTCCCTCAATGTTTGCACATATTTACCCTCCCCTTGTGTTCTTATGGGAATTGTTTTCATTTTTCAGCTTCGTGGGGGGGTAACACAGCCAGGCATGGTACTTGGGATAATGTAATCGGATGGATGGTTTGTTTGTTACAAACAAATGAAAAGCCATTCCCTTGCATTACTCCTCTGGTTCCATGCTTGCCCGGTGCCAAGTCCGGGTAAAATAGTGGAGGCATAATTTCTAAGTAGTGTCGAGATGTAGTATAGTGGTTCCAAACTGACTACAATTGCTACAACTGTCTGCCACTACGAGAATAAGAGAGAGAGACTCTACACAACACCAATATTTTATAAATACTCTATCATATTTAATAAACATACATTAATAAATAATAATAATAATAATATGGCTACAGGTTCCAAACTTATCTCGACTGGTTACACATTGCATAACACTTGTAGGTTTTTAAATTCAAACTTGGCACCATCCGGCGACAATACCTTGAATTAAAGATGGCCGACAGTGGTGCCATCCGGTAGCGACTTTATGAATAAAAGATGGCGATGGTGGCGCGCTCCAGCGGTAACTTTAAGAATTAAAGATGGCGATGGTGGCACACTCTGGTAGCAACACTAGGAACTAAAGATGGCGATGGTGGCTTCATCTGGTATCGATTGTATGAACTAAAATATGGCGACGGTGGCGCCATCTACCAGCCAACTTGAGAACCAAGATGGCGGTGCCTCTGGCAACTAATTTTTGAATTTGGCGCGCGATACTAGCGACATCTACCAGCCAACTTGAGAACCAAGATGGCGACGCCTCTGGCAACTAATTTTTGAATTTGGCGCGCGATACTAGCGACATCTACCAGCCAACTTGAGAACCAAGATGGCGGCGCCTCTGGCAACTAATTTTTGAATTTGGCGCGCGATACTAGCGACATCTACCAGCCAACTTGAGAACCAAGATGGCGGCATGCGACACCTGCCTGCCGACTCCCTAACTAATATTTGAATTTGGCGCCATCTGGTAGTCTGTGCTGGAATTAAAGATGGCGATGGTATAATAATAATTTTAATTTCAAATGTGGCGCCTTAGGTATGCATTAAGGAAGGCAAAAACACCCTCCTCCCCCATTTATCATAAACTTGCCGTCAGTACGTAGCATATATAGATTATTTATTCCACCATATCCCAATTGGTCTCGTGGTCTAGTGGTCAAGGTGTCCGCCTCGTAACCACGACATCCTGGACGTTTTCATGTCCCATGGATCGAATCCCAGCCTCGGCACTGAAAATATTTTAGTTAAAATAAAATAATCCCTGGTGCTATCTGGTGGCGACCAACAGAACTATATGATGTCACAAGATGGCTGCCTCCAGCAGACGAAAACAATATGGCGGCCACCAGCAGACGAAAACAAGATGGTGGTTGATGTTTACATCGAATTTCAAAGTTATAAAAAAAAAATTCAAATCCAAGATGGCGTCCGTGACACAAAGTGCAACGGTGACGTCATGATTCAAAGTTGGTGGAAATTTCTAGAAATACAAAATGGCGGATGGATTAGCATGGATTGGCATACAGATTAGCATGGATTAGCATACAGATTAGCATAGATTAGCATACGGATTAGCATAGATTGGCATAGATTAGCATAGATTGGCATAGATTAGCATAGATTGGCATAGATTGGCATAGATTAGCATAGATTAGCAAGGTCAAAGGTCAAGGTCAAAGGTCATGATGACGTCATCCAAGATGGCCGCCGATGACGTCATCCAAGATGGCCGCCGATGACGTCATCCAAGATGGCGGGCTCCTGGCTCCTGCGCCTGTGCTTGAACCCCCTATTTCCAACTACTGATATCGAATTCTTACAGTAATCTGGGTGAAGACGATGCCTTCTACGGTGATGGCGACAGTGACTCTGAGGCTGATGACAAAGGCAAAGACTGTGATGAAGCACCTAAAGTTGACAAGATCGAGTACTGAGACGATGTCCTGAGTCCGAAACACTTGAGACGTCGTAATAAAATTAATTATCCTGATCAAGCTATCGATGACGAAAGTTACCTTGAGGTTTGGTGTTAAAACGTAAGACACTAGAGATCATAATATTTATTATAACCATGCAGGGAATATTATCGTAGCAGAATAGATTGATTATATGTCATGTGAAGATCCTAACATATTAGTTGATAGACTGACACTGATGATGGCATATGTTCGTAGAGGAAACTACTCGCATATCGACCAAGTATCGTCCATACTTACAAGAACTGCGGAAAGCTGGCTACATACAATAATCATTTGTTTAACTGTCATGTGTGTACTATTGAAAAATAAATATATTATTTAAATTTAAAGAAGTATCTTTTATTTCTTGTAAACTGAATTCAAACTAAGACTGAGATCTCGTAATACTGCTACCTCTTCGTTTAACATGCTCCCAATTGTGCTTCCTCTTCATCAAATGTGTTTCCGATTGTGAGTCCTTTTCTATGATTGTGCTTCCGATTGTGCGTCCTTTTCTATGAATGTGCTTCCTTTTTCGTTGATTGTGCTTCCAATGTGCTTCCTTTTTGTTGATTGTGCTTCCAAATATGCGTCCTTTTTGTTGATTGAGCTTCCTTTTGTTGATTGTGCTTTCGATTGTGCTTCCTTTTTGTTGAATGTGCTTCCAAATGTGCGTCTTTTGTTGAATGTGCTTCAGATTGTGCGTCCTTTTCTATGATTGTGCTTCCTTATTCGTTGATTGTGCTTCCAAATGTTCTTCCTTTTTGTTGATTGTGCTTCCGTTTATGCGTTCTTTTTGTTGATTGTGCTTCCAAATGTGCTTCCTTTTGTTGATTGTGCTTCCAATTGTGCTTCCATTTTGTTGACTGTGCTTCTGATTGTGCTTCCTTTTTGTTGTTTATGCATAGTAAAATCCGTAGTGACTGAATATTTACTAGTTAAAAACATCTTGGTGTTGCTAATATATTTTTCAAGGTCGCTTGGTAGGCTACTTTAATATATATAAAGAATTTCACAATGGTCTGATTGACTGTAGTTGGCTAACGACGAAGAAGTTAATGTGGTCCAGAAGTGACTAGCCTATACGTCTGATATTGTTCATGACTCGGTCTCGTGGTCCGGAGACGATTGGCCTGTATGTATGGCTTTGTACATGAACGGTTTAGAGGTTATTCAGATTATCGAAAAACTAGACTTACATGTAAGATAATGCGACAACGTTTTTAATTCGTGGGACAGGTATATTGTCTTGAGTTTTATTTTTGTAGATTGAATGATTAATTAACTCCGCAAAAGGTAATGGAAAACGGAATATAAAATTGATTTAATATTAAGTTACACTTATCACTGTTCAAGGATCGAACCAAGGACAGGAACTGATCGTATCAATTTGTAAATTTATTTTAAATTTTTTTGGTGAATGTTGGAATTTTTCCCGAATTTCTAGCTAAATTATGACATGATTCCAAGATGGTGCCCAAATTTCAAGATGGCGGGCACCTCAGTAATAATAAATGATTATTGCACTCTAGCAGGTTAGAATAAATTTAGCATGATGGTAATGTACTCTATAAGACGAGTACACACACAAGATGGTGTCCACCAGCAGACGAAAACAAGATAGTGGCAATGTCCTCTAGCAGGTGGTAGCTACTGGTAGCATGTACTGAACATAAAATTTCGGATCCATGATGGTCGTCAAGGTAGAAGTCAAATTTCAAGGTCAAGTTCAAAGTTCAAGGTCAAGTGTAAAGTTATATGCCAACAGTCGAGGTCAAAGATATGATCAACATAAAATCATACTAACATGGCATCAGCACAATCTAGCAGACGAAAACAAGATGGTGGCCTCCAGCAGATGAAGGCAAGATGGCGGAAGTGACATTATACCATCTGACGATACATACCTTGTTATTGGTGGTGGTAGGTCTGTCTGTAGGTTACTTCTGTGGAGGACGGATCTGTCGTTTTTTTATTTTTTGCTCTTACCAGTTTCGAACCAAAGATGGGAATCGATCTGATCAATCAGTATTCTAATAAGTTAATTTTTTGAAGAATTTTGAACTTTTCTTATTAAAAACAGATAATAAATAAACATTTTCAAAATGGCATCCATAACTATAATGATACAGTGGTGACAATTCCAAATGTCGGGTTTGTTGTAAGATGTTTTTATAACTTTTTATTGTGAATCTTTAAATGCTTTAATTAATTACTGGTTTACTCTCGCCGGGAATCGAACCAAGGACAGACATATTTAAAACAATTAATCATTTGAAGTAGACAATTTTTTAAATAATTTTTTGGAATTTTTTCGGAATTTCTAGCATTCAAATCACGGATTTTCAAGATGGCGGTCGTAACGAATGATGCAACGGTTTTATAATATTTTTATTAAAAATTAATTATGATTTTATAATTTAAAACTTTGTACATTAAAATCGGATAATAAATGAAGTTTTCCAAGATGGCGGACATGACATACTCGCTGACGATATATATACCTTGACATAAGTGGTGGGAGGTTAGTCTGCCAGCGGCTTCCGTGGAGGAAAGATCAGTCGTCATTTTTTTATTTATTTTTGACCTTACTGGGTTTGAACCGAGGATTCCGAGCTCCATGGCATAATTGTACATTTAATTTCTTAAAAAAATATTTATTTTATTAAATTTTTATTATTTAATTTGATTGTTTAATTTTTTTATAAGTTATACTTTAAAAATTTTCCCGATTTTCCAACATAAAAATTACAGATCATCAAGATGGTGGCTGTAAGGGAAATTTCAAAATTTTTTACATATTTTAAACAAATTTTGATTATTTAATATTTTTATAAATTTTAATTTTTTCAATAAAATCCGACAATAAATAAAGATTTTCAGGATGGCGGCCGTAACGGAAATTGCAGCGGTGACGTCATCCAAGATGGTGGATCTAAATGGCCACCAATGTCAAGGTCAAAGGTCAAGGTCATCCAAGATGGCCGCCGTGATGTCACAATCCAAGTTGGCAGACAACACCACAACACCACACCCAGAACCCAGTCCCCGGACATACCTAAACATACTACTTAAAGTGTTTCATATTTCGCTCCAAATAGTGTAGCAATAAGCCCTGTCAGTGGCTGTAGCTCCTTGTGGATCATCCTGTAAGTGTTTACGTTGCGCTAGCACCGTGTCGGCTAGAAGCAGTCTCCAGGGCCGGAGCTCTCGTCACAGCGGCCGTGGCCATTTCAGGACAGCCGGGAGGTTCTCGGAAGGATAAAATTATCCGCCCATAATTGTTATACCTGCTCTTTCAAGTGTGCGTCTGGGACGCTCTGAGAACATGCTTTGCTCCTCAAACACATAGCTCTATCGATTCCCAGAACACCTGAAGCTGGAATGTTATCCCAGCAAACATGTTGGCCAAAGGAACTTCACTATAAATGCTCTTTGAAAACTCGTGCAGTCTCTAAGCGCGGTAGTCCAAGACATTCAAGTAAGGTAGCGAATAAGCACTACTACCTTCTTGTTGCGATACGACTGTTACCTAACTCGCTGACCGTATTCCAGAACGTGTCAAAACCGAATTCCCGTTATTTAACGAAAAAGCATCCGTTTTAATAAACTATGTCCTGCACGACGCTAGAAATTAATTTCAGTGCATTCTAGGGGACGTTTAGCAACACACGATATTATTTCTACGCCAAATATCTTACAGATAGTAGCACTACCGCGCCAAATAAATGGTGTAATTTTAATTTTCTCAAGTACTTTTTAAGTTTGGATTATTTGTTTTTATGACCATTAAAGTGTAAAAAAAAATGTATTATAGGATATGTACGCTATATTAAAGCTTTATTTGACACAGAAGCACCCTTTTATGTTTTTAGATTATCAAAAAATGTCTTTATAAGAGTTAATGGCGCCCGATGCAGTTCAGCCATCTTACGAAATCAGCGAAAAAGTAAGCTCTGCGCATGCGCGTAATTTGAGCCACAGAACGTCAACGGATACTACACCAAAATTCTTAGCCTAAAAATAAGGGACTGACCGTGTCCTATCGTGAACTAGGAATATGGTTAAGGTACAGGTGTAGCATATTCAAAACCTAATCCTTTTTTTTGTGTCTTGGAAAACCGGCCTCAGTCACATGTTGCTCGCAAACAAGGAAATGTCTGGCCTTGACTTCTGCGTATACCATGTAGGCCTAAGTAAAATATTTGATGATATTGACATATGCTGTTATGAAAGTTATAGTGACACAACGTGCAGAATTGTTTTGTAATGCTTGATACAGAAGCAAAAAACCAAACTTGCAAGTCCAGATTTATTTCATTTTGTACTAGTAGAACAAAAATATATGTTGTGAACTTAAATGCAAGTTATTCCTTCGACAATCAAGGAAAATCGTATATTTATTTTGTCGCAATTTTGTTGCTAAATTTTACATTATTGCGTTATTTCATGCAATCTGAACATTATAGGTGAAAAATAAAACTTATTTATTGGTTGTAATTATCGTTTGCTCCTTTACACCAGAACGCAAAAACATTTCAAGTTAAAAAAAAAGCCACAGCGTAAAGATAGCGGTTGAAACTAAAAAATATTTCACAACAAAACCTAAAATATTATATACAAAACAACTAAGTCACACATAAAAGACCTAAATATTGCCATTGGGATTTGTGGCAAAAATAAAGGTCCACCATCCTGCAAGAAGCCAAACCTGCGAGCAATTTCGTTACAATTCCAGAAATATTCGTTAAAATAAGGGATTTCTTTATTGTATTTGGTCAGGTGAAAGTGGTTGTTAACCTGCGTATAAGGATGTGACATCTATCCTAATAAGAAGAAAGAGGTCAACACTAGCGTCATGAACTTACTCGTTTTTCCTGTAATTAAGGCCAAGATTTTCCTTGCAGTCTCTGACGTCCATCATTGCTCGTAGCTCGTGATTAAGGAAAACCCCGACAGATGTTCGCGTGTGTAAGTCTCACTGCCAGGGTCCCTATGACTCGATCAGTGATAAGGAAGCCTGGCACACGTTTACGCTTAGTAGATAAACATTTTCAACATCTGACTCCGGACCCGTTTCGTAATGACAAAAATGTATGTTTGTAAGCCGCCTCACTTGGTATGAAAGCCAGAAAGGTTTAAAAGCATCTCCAACACAAATAAGTTTCAAACGGATGATTTTTTTTAAGTAAAACATACCATGCCTTATTCATCAAAATTTTACACACTAATATAATATATAATTTGTATAATTAGTTAATAATTTATTCATTCGATATATTAATTTAAATTTATTTAATTAAAAAAGAGTTTTTGTGTTTTACGGTAATTTCTTTAATGTTAACTTAATAGATATAATATAAACGTAAAATTTTTTTAAGTTATATAAAACATATATGTTCCGAAACCTCTCTAAATTAGTTCCAAATTTGGCAACGAAACTTATCATTAGGTTAAGAATGTTGTCTGTATCGCAGAATGTATCAACTGGTTTCGTTTAGTTTACACATATTCAGATTACACTGGTTAAGTAATAATATTACTTTTATACTGGAAACAAACAAAAATTACAAGTCATGTTATATCGCTTGTATATCATTGTTCCATGTATCAGCACTGCTCTTTATGGACCGGCAGAACATACTTTCATTGTGTTCTTATTATATATGTGTTGATTGTGTTACTTATACTTGTGAGATTGGATTTTTTTTCATTAACCTGCCAAAAGTCCCATTCTGTAAAACGGCGGTGAAGAAGCCAAAAAATAACCACAGAAAGTAACGAATAATGTTTTATCTTTATTGCCAAGCTCTTATTGTCAGCTGCATGTACGTAAGTAGACGACCGCTCAAAACTGATGATAAATCCTTTCTGCCCTTATTAGCTGGGTTTCTGCATTGAGAACATCCAGCCTGAAGTCAGGCAAAGAATAATAATATAGGATCTATACAGCTGTATATTGCTGCATGCCTTTTTTGCTATGATAGTCTACTCAAAGGCACATTAAAGCTATTAAATAAATTCGATTTGTATTTTCCGAAGGTAAGTAAAACTATCTTGTGATGCATAATCGTAATTCAAATATTTTAAATAAAACTTTAGTTTGTCAATCGGCTATGTCAATTTCACAGCTATGCGTTTGAAGGAAACAAAAAAAAAAAAGAGTTTTTATTTAAATCTAGATCGTGAAAATATTAATAACATTTTCACTTGATATAACCAAACAGATCACTTTTCAACTAAATTTCATTTGACTTTGGTGCGATATCACTTACAATTTAATAAAATACCTATGTTAAATAGACGACGCTAGGATTTACGTGTGAATTAGTGTAATTGATATTTAACTGCTAGCTTATAAATCCATTAAATAAATGTTTAGCTTTATCATGATGCAACATTTTATTTAACACACCATGATCGTTAACTAAACATTACAATTTATATTAAAGTTAGACAAGTTAAACTCTTATTTATGTTGCTTATGCAAAACAAATAAAAATATAGTTTATTTATAAGACATATCAGTAGTATAGGATAGTATTTTCTGGGACTGGCTTCTGGCTGTGGATTGATGATTGTCGACCGCCATCTTGGATTATGACGTCACAGCAGCCATCTTGGATGACCTTGACCTTGACCTTTGACCTTGACCTGGAATTTGATCCTCAAAAATCGCTAAAAATGACCAAAATTGGGCAAAAATTGCCCAAAATTCCTCAAAAATAGCCTAAATTTCAATTTTTTTGAAAAAAATTTCCGCCAAAAAATCACAAATAATTCCACAGTTCAAAAATTAGGATTTCGAAAATCCTCAAAAGTCGCTTTGCCCTAGAAAAAACGAAAACTCCTAAAAGCGGCTTAAAACTCCTAAGAGCTAGCCGCTTATAAGCCGCCGACCTTGAAAATAAGGATGTCATGGCAGCCATATTGCATGATGATGTCACCGTTGCAAATTTTGTTACGGCCGCCATCTTTAACTTTTTTATTTATTATCCGATTTTAATGAAAAAAAATTTTAAAATTATAAAAAATCCATTTAATAAAAATTTAATAAATTATTTATAAAAAATGTACTTTACGACACGGAGCTCAGAGTCCTCGGTTCGAACCCGGTGAGGGCAAAAAAAAAAAACTAAAAATGACATCCGATCCTTCCCTCGTGGAGGGCGCTGGCATACTGACTCCCACCACTTTTTTCAAAGCATATATATATTCACCTAGTATGACGTCATGTCAGCCATCTTGTCTTCGATGCTGGAAGCCATCATCATTGTATCGTCGGCTAGAGTGCGCTGACGCCTTGTTAGTTTAACTCTTACCCGCTAGAGTGCAGTAATCATTTATTACTAAGGTGCCCGCCATCTTGAAATTTGGCCCCCAACTTGAAAATCCGTAATTATTTAGCTAGAAATTCGGGAAAAGTTCCAAAATTCATTAAATAAATCACTCATTAACTTACATATCGATTCGACCCGCTCCTGTTCTTGGTTCGATACCCGATCGATGCAATAATGTTAAATTTTATGAAAAAATAATAATTTCAATAAACCATGTTAAACTTTCGTAAAGATACTCTAAATCCTCTACTAGCATCATCCTATCAGACGTCAAGACTACCATATTGGAAATTCGTAATTTTAATGCTAGAGATTCGGGAAAAAGTTCAAAATTCATTAAATAAATTTTTTAATTTATATACTGATTGATTAGATCGAATAAGGTCCTTGGTTCGATCCCTGACCGATACAAAACAACTTTAATTTTAAAAAATACCACAAAAGCGACAGGTTTCAGAAAATAAAAATCACCACAAGTTCTTTTAAAAAAATTTATTACATAAATTCAATACACTACTACAAGTACAAAAAAAACACTGAAAAATTACCAAAGCCTTTTGGATTCCACGTTTCAAACAGTCTTCTTATTGTACGGACTAAGCCTTTTACATGACTTTAAATGACTATCCGATCCGTTCATTACCTCAGCCAGAGACGGACTGAAGTCCATATCACCAGGGTCTCACTTATATAGACTCATCAGTCGGTACAACACATGAGTCAAAACAAGAACCATGTTCATTATACTCACACTTAACTTTCTCGGAGCATTTTACATAATGAAGATGTAAGCTATCAAGACGTGAAATTAGTTTTTTGCACTTATTGCACTGAAATTGTATTCTTTTAACATTATTAGAACAACTGCTTCTTTCATGTCTGCGAGCATTTGAGGTGATAGTAAATGTTGCGTCACAGTATTTTCACTGACGCAATGTACGCTCTTCATTAGTTAAAGAATCCATTGCTGACGATGAAACTTCGGATGATGGTGGTATCACGTCTGTTGAAATCTCCTCCACTGCTGACATCGTCGGTGCACACGGAATCTGCTCCTTCTCCGTCGTAGCTGTCGTCAAGGTTCCCGTAGTCGATGGTACAACCTCCGAGTTCAACGTTAAAGACGGTAAAGATGCCATCGAGGTCTCAAGAACAGCTAATTGACACGACTTATGCACCAGAAGAAACAAACTAGGTGATCCTTACACCGCTGTCGTCAGAAACAAACTGAGCGACCTGCTGTCTAGGACTCGCTTATATACATGCAACGTATGGAATAATACGATAGTCAAATCAATAACCAATTACTAAAATACTAGAGTCAAATCTACAAATTAAAAAAGAGGATCATTTGATCGAAAAAAAACTCTATCTCTCCAATATACGCCAGGCTCCAAGAGCTACAATTCACGTCATCAGATCCATCTACATTTTGCTCCTATGCTTCAATTGACCATTAGCTGCAAGTGCTCCAACAGCTCCATCAGCTCCAACACGTAATGTACGCAATGTACGCGCAATACATGCAATTTACACGCAATAAATGTAATGATTACACAGTACACACAGGAAACTGAACGTACACACAGTACACACACACAGGAAACTGAACGTACACACAGTACACACACACAGGAAACTAAACGGACACACAGTACACACAGGAAACTGAACGTACACACAGGAAACTGAACGTACACACAGTACACACAGGAAACGGAACGTACACACAGTACACACAGGAAACGTACACACACAGTACACACAGGAAACGGAACGTACACACAGTACACACAGGAAACGGAACGTACACACAGTACACACAGGAAACGGAACGTACACACAGTACACACAGGAAACGGAACGTACACACAGTACACACAGGAAACGGAACGTACACACAGTACACACAGGAAACGGAACGTACACACAGTACACACAGGAAACGGAACGTACACACAGTACACACAGAAAACGGAACGTACACACAGTACACACAGGAAACTGAACGTACACACAGTACACACAGGAAACGGAACGTACACACATTACACACAGGAAACGGAACGTACACACAGTACACACAG
Organism: Bacillus rossius redtenbacheri; assembly: GCF_032445375.1. Lineage (NCBI taxonomy): Eukaryota > Metazoa > Arthropoda > Insecta > Phasmatodea > Bacillidae > Bacillus > Bacillus rossius. The sequence goes on from NC_086335.1 coordinate 14,772,034, forward strand.
TAAACGGAACGCACACACAGTACACACAGAAAACGGAACGTACACACAGTACACACAGGAAACGTAATGATCACACATACAGTAGCGGAAACACACACAGGCTTAGTTGGAAATCAGAATACAAGAAATAAAAACATTAAATTTTTACTTTCAATATTTTATTACTTCTCAACATTACACAAATACAAGTAAAAGAAGCCATTATTATATGTAGCCAGCTTTCCTCAGTTCTTTGAGTATGAAGGATATTTCTTTGATGCACGGATAGTTTCCTGCACAAAGCGAGCCATGTAGAAGTCTTAGCCGGTCAACCAATATGTTTGGATCTTTCCATGATGTGTAATCAATCTCTTCTACCACCATCTTACTTGCTTGTTTATTATAAATACTTTTAATATCACAATCGTCCCAGTGATCATAATAAGCATTATCAGATTTATTTAATATATCACGTCGTTTCCATCGTTTCGGTCTCAGGACACCGTCACATTCTTCGATCTTGTCAGCTTTAGGTGCTTCATCATAGTCTATGTCTTTGTCAACAGCCTCAGAGTCACTGTAACAATCACCGTAGAAGGAATCGTCTTCACCCAATTTACCGTAATAATTCGTTGTTGATGATTTCGAAGTGTCTTCATCGTCTTCATGCTTCCTTTTTAGGAGTCCATCATTTTTACAAAGTAGGAAAGATCTACTTGAATTCGGCTGGAATATATTCTCACTTTTCACGTTAAGGATTCTTCCATTGTCTTCATTCTTCCGTAAATCGTCAACCTCCTTTAATTTATGTTCTTCCTCACGATCGGGTGAGCTAATACCATCACGCTCAGGACAAGGAAAATTATTGTCATAATGCAGACCACTCTTCTTTAGTCTAGTGGATCCATCGGTGTTCTCTATGCCGTAAGTAGTCTTGACTTTACATGTTCTACCATGTCTTTTTAAGCTGTCAATTCGTGTTAACAACCTGCTACAACGATTACAGCTTAACATGTTGCGTAGTGGGTTTCTAGCACAATCATTCTTCTCATGACGTCTAGCATTCCTTCTCATGACAAAATCCTTGCCACAGTATCTACAGCGGCTTCCTTCCGATTCAGCTATAGATAACAAACCACGATCCATGGTAGCTTCTGTGACGAATGCTAGATACAAACTGTCAGTTTTCTCCAATTGGAACCATTTCTTAAATAGAGTTTTTGAAATATTACATCAGCGAGAGTTAAGTTATCTAATGCAAAGCAAATTGATGCAAGTAGTTCCGGCTATCGTCAACAGATGGCGCCACGTGTTGCTTGCAGGTAAATAATATTTAGTTCTTTTATGCGGGATGCGGGATGCTCACTAACGATCGCAAAAGAAGGATGGCTTCGCTAGACTCCAAGGAGAAGGAAGTCCGTCCTTCCTGTTAGTGCTTCTTAGATTTCTCAGAGACTATTTGACTAAAAAATGATTTTTTTTATTTCCCACCTGATAAAAATATTACAAGTGCTGATTAAGTAGCAGAAATTCACTAATTAAATATAACCTTAAATAAATTAACATGACTCATTTCATAGAAAAAATCCTTCTTGAAGAGATCAATTGCTCATCTGTAACCAGAAGCACTTTAAAAAAAAAATAAAATAAAAAAATACATAAAATTCTGTCTTGTTCTAGAACTCTATCTTTGTTCAACAATGAGAAGTTCACAAGCTAGCAGAATATATTTATGTATTTTTTATTTTATTTTTTTTATATATTTATTAATTTATTTTTATTTTTTAGTATTATTTTATTCCTGAAATTTTATGATATCAAAGAAAACTTGCGGCGGTTTTCTCCGTGTGCTCCTGAATATTCTTGTCAATATTTTGATGGTTTTCTCCGTGTGCTCCCGTTTATTCTTGACAATATTATGGTAGATTTCTCCGTGTGCTCCTGATTATTCTTGTCAATATTATGGTGGATTTCTCCGTGTGCTCCCGTTTATTCTTGACAATATAATGATAGTTTTCTCCGTGTGCTCCTGATTATACTTGGCAATATTTTGATGGTTTTCTGCAAGTGCTTCTGGTTACAGATGAGCAATTGATCTCTTCATGAAGGATTTTTTCTATGTAATGAGTCATGTTAATTTATTTAAGGTTATATTTAATAAGTGAATTTCTGCTACTAAATCAACACTTGTAATATTTTTATCAGGTGGAAAATAAAAAAAATCATTTTTTAGTCAAATAATCTCTGAGATATCTAAGAAGCACTAACAGGAAGGACGGACTTCCTTCTCCTTGGAGTCTAGCGAAGCCATCCTTCTTTTGCGATCGTTAGTGAGCATCCCGCATCCCGCATAAAAGAACTAAATATTATTTACCTGCAAGCAACACGTGGCGCCATCTGTTGACGATAGCCGGAACTACTTGCATCAATTTGCTTTGCATTAGATAACTTAACTCTCGCTGATGTAATATTTCAAAAACTATATTTAAGAAATGGTTCCAATTGGAGAAAACTGACAGTTGTATCTAACATTAGTCACAGAAGCTACCATGGATCGTGGTTTGTTATCTATAGCTGAATCGGAAGGAAGCCGCTGTAGATACTGTGGCAAGGATTTTGTCATGAGAAGGAATGCTAGACGTCATGAGAAGAATGATTGTGCTAGAAACCCACTACGCAACATGTTAAGCTGTAATCGTTGTAGCAGGTAGTTAACACGAATTGACAGCTTAAAAAGACATGGTAGAACATGTAAAGTCAAGACTACTTACGGCATAGAGGACACCGATGGATCCACTAGACTAAAGAAGAGTGATCTGCATTATGACAATAATTTTCCTTGTCCTGAGCGTGATGGTATTAGCTCACCCGATCGTGAGGAAGAACATAAATTGAAGGAGGTTGACGATTTACGGAAGAATGAAGACAATGGAAGAATCCTTAACGTGAAAAGTGAGAATATATTCCAGCCGAATTCAAGTAGATCTTTCCTACTTTGTAAAAATGATTGACTCCTAAAAAGGAAGCATGAAGACGATGAAGACACTTCGAAATCATCAACAACGAATTATTACGGTAAATTGGGTGAAGACGATTCCTTCTACGGTGATTGTTACAGTGACTCTGAGGCTGTTGACAAAGACATAGACTATGATGAAGCACCTAAAGCTGACAAGATCGAAGAATGTGACGGTGTCCTGAGACCGAAACGATGGAAACGACGTGATATATTAAATAAATCTGATAATGCTTATTATGATCACTGGGACGATTGTGATATTAAAAGTATTTATAATAAACAAGCAAGTAAGATGGTGGTAGAAGAGATTGATTACACATCATGGAAAGATCCAAACATATTGGTTGACCGGCTAAGACTTCTACATGGCTCGCTTTGTGCAGGAAACTATCCGTGCATCAAAGAAATATCCTTCATACTCAAAGAACTGAGGAAAGCTGGCTACATACAATAATGGCTTCTTTTACTTGTATTTGTGTAATGTTGAGAAGTAATAAAATATTGAAAGTAAAAATTTAATGTTTTTATTTCTTGTATTCTGATTTCCAACTAAGCCTGTGTGTGTTTCCGCTACTGTATGTGTGATCATTACGTTTCCTGTGTGTACTGTGTGTACGTTCCGTTTTCTGTGTGTACTGTTTGTGCGTTCCGTTTTCTGTGTGTTCTGTGTGTACGTTCCGTTTCCTGTGTGTACTGTGTGTACGTTCCGTTTCCTGTGTGTACTGTGTGTACGTTCCGTTTCCTGTGTGTACTGTGTGTACGTTCCGTTTTCTGTGTGTACTGTGTGTACGTTCCGTTTCCTGTGTGTACTGTGTGTACGTTCCGTTTCCTGTGTGTACTGTGTGTACGTTCCGTTTCCTGTGTGTACTGTGTGTACGTTCCGTTTCCTGTGTGTACTGTGTGTGTACGTTTCCTGTGTGTACTGTGTGTACGTTCCGTTTCCTGTGTGTACTGTGTGTACGTTCAGTTTCCTGTGTGTACTGTGTGTACGTTCAGTTTCCTGTGTGTACTGTGTGTCCGTTTAGTTTCCTGTGTGTGTGTACTGTGTGTACGTTCAGTTTCCTGTGTGTGTACTGTGTGTACGTTCAGTTTCCTGTGTGTACTGTGTAATCATTACATTTATTGAGTGTAAATTGCATGTATTGCGCGTACATTGCGTACATTACGTGTTGGAGCTGATGGAGCTGTTGGAGCACTTGCAGCTAATGGTCAATTGAAGCATAGGAGCAAAATGTAGATGGATCTGATGACGTGAATTGTAGCTCTTGTTAGCCTGTCGTATATTGGAGAGATAGAGTTTTTTTTCGATCAAATGATCCTCTTTTTTTAATTTGTAGATTTGACTCTAGTATTTTAGTAATTGGTTATTGATTTGACTATCGTATTATTCCATACGGTGCATGTATATAAGCGAGTCCTAGACAGCAGGACGCTCAGTTTGTTTCTGACGACAGCGGTGTAAGGATCACCTAGTTTGTTTCTTCTGGTGCATAAGTCGTGTCAATTAGCTGTTCTTGAGACCTCGATGGCATCTTTACCGTCTTTAACGTTGAACTCGGAGGTTGTACCATCGACTACGGGAACCTTGACGACAGCTACGACGGAGAAGGAGCAGATTCCGTGTGCACCGACGATGTCAGCAGTGGAGGAGATTTCAACAGACGTGATACCACCATCATCCGAATTTTCATCGTCAGCAATGGATTCTTCAACTAATGAAGAGCGTACATTGCGTCAGTGAAAATACTGTGACGCATCATTTACTATCACCTCAAATGCTCGCAGACATGAAAGAAGCAGTTGTTCTAATAATGTTAAAAGAATACAATTTCAGTGCAATAAGTGCAAAAAACTAATTTCACGTCTTGATAGCTTACATCTTCATTATGTAAAATGCTCCGAGAAAGTTAAGTGTGAGTATAATGAACATGGTTCTTGTTTTGACTCATGTGTTGTACCGACTGATGAGTCTATATAAGTGAGACCCTGGTGATATGGACTTCAGTCCGTCTCTGGCTGAGGTAATGAACGGATCGGATAGTCATTTAAAGTCATGTAAAAGGCTTAGTCCGTACAATAAGAAGACTGTTTGAAACGTGGAATCCAAAAGGCTTTGGTAATTTTTCAGTGTTTTTTTTGTACTTGTAGTAGTGTATTGAATTTATGTAATAAATTTTTTTAAAAGAACTTGTGGTGATTTTTATTTTCTGAAACCTGTCGCTTTTGTGGTATTTTTTAAAATTAAAGTTGTTTTGTATCGGTCAGGGATCGAACCAAGGACCTTATTCGATCTAATCAATCAGTATATAAATTAAAAAATTTATTTAATGAATTTTGAACTTTTTCCCGAATCTCTAGCATTAAAATTACGAATTTCCAATATGGTAGTCTTGACGTCTGATAGGATGATGCTAGTAGAGGATTTAGAGTCTCTTTACGAAAGTTTAACATGGTTTATTGAAATTATTATTTTTTCATAAAATTTAACATTATTGCATCGATCGGGTATCGAACCAAGAACAGGAGCGGGTCGAATCGATATGTAAGTTAATGAGTGATTTATTTAATGAATTTTGGAACTTTTCCCGAATTTCTAGCTAAATAATTACGGATTTTCAAGTTGGGGGCCAAATTTCAAGATGGCGGGCACCTTAGTAATAAATGATTACTGCACTCTAGCGGGTAAGAGTTAAACTAACATGGCGTCAGCGCACTCTAGCCGACGATACAATGATGATGGCTTCCAGCATCGAAGACAAGATGGCGGACATGACGTCATACTAGGTGAATATATATATGCTTTGAAAAAAGTGGTGGGAGTCAGTATGCCAGCGCCCTCCACGAGGGAAGGATCGGATGTCATTTTTAGTTTTTTTTTTTTGCCCTCACCGGGTTCGAACCGAGGACTCTGAGCTCCGTGTCGTAAAGTACATTTTTTATAAATAATTTATTAAATTTTTATTAAATGGATTTTTTATAATTTTTAAATTTTTTTTCATTAAAATCGGATAATAAATAAAAAAGTTAAAGATGGCAGCCATAACAACATTTGCAACGGTGACATCATCATCCAATATGGCTGCCATGACATCCTTATTTTCAAGGTCGGCGGCTTATAAGCGGCTAGCTCTTAGGAGTTTTAAGCCGCTTTTAGGAGTTTTCGTTTTTTCTAGGGCAAAGCGACTTTTGAGGATTTTCGAAATCCTAATTTTTGAACTGTGGAATTATTTGTGATTTTTTGGCGGAAATTTTTTTTCAAAAAAATTGAAATTTTGGCTATTTTTGAGGAATTTTGGGCAATTTTTGCCCAATTTTGGTCATTTTTGGCGATTTTTGAGGATCAAATTCCAGGTCAAGGTCAAGGTCAAGGTCATCCAAGATGGCCGCTGTGATGTCACAATCCAAGATGGCGGTCGACAATCATCAATCCACAGCCAGAAGCCAGTCCCAGAAAATACTATCCTATACTACTCATATCTCTTAGGTTTACTGTGATTTGTCTTTAAATAAGCTCGCTCAACTTGAAAGCCTTTGTTTAGTACAATATAACTCTCAACCATTCCCTTACTAAATATTTAATTAAAACGAAGTTTATAATCTATGTCCATAGTAAGTCACCTTAATTTTAAAGGATTTTTGCGGTGTTGAACATAGCTTAAAAAGTAACAGCATAATAGTTGAATTTTCAGATATTTATGCCCTCTCTTTTTTAATACTAAGCCAAAACTTTCAATACAATCTATACAGAGAATTTCGGCTTAAGAAATATTTGAGAGAGCTTTAAACAATTAATTGAATTAATCGTCTGGACTTATGTGATTATGTTATGTATAATATGTCACAATACCTTGAAAAGATGTAATTTTTTCCCTGCCCCGGTAAACATTCAGCTGTTTAGCTAAAAATCGAAATATAAGCGAGAAAATCTTTGATAACCGTGACTAGTCTTTATAAGTTTATGCACTTAGCTATAACCACTAAAAAAAATGGTTTTTGTAAATCATAAAGGTTAATAAACAAAACAAACCGATTGTTGGTAATAATTTCAAATACTGTTAGTAAAATATTTTATGGCCTACTAGAATTTTCATGGATTCCTTAAAATCTAAAATCTACTCAACTGTTAAGACCAATCGGTGCCGTAGCCGTGCTCGGGTAAAAAACTAAACGAAACCACTTGTGCCGAATCCGTACGCTCGCCCAAATCGCTCCTGCCGCAGTCCTGACACGTGACAGATGTGTGTGAACGGCGCATTCATTCTCGTCACGCTGTTCGCTCCGACTGGCCGTGCACGCTCGCACATCTCGCCGTGCCACGTGTGTGCAGACCGTTACTCACAACCCCCGTGCCTGCTCGTCACTCAGGGTTCAGAAGGGCCACATTCGGGAAGAGCCAGATGACCAGCTTTTTCCCTTTCCTTCTCCCCGACACTAGTATGACGCGCTGAAGTAGAGACACGCGTCACACCACCCCGGGGAGGAAAACTGTTACTAGTCGTGCGATGAGAATGTATCCTAGTCTGTAAGGTGGGGCCAGTTAAACATCTCTTGCGATATATTTCCATAACTTGTTCAAAGTTTGTCACGAAATATATTTTACGTTGGTTTTTTTTTTTTTTGTAGAAGAAGAAAGCATGTCACTGAGCGCTTCCTAAAAACCCGTGGATGTTCATTTCACTGGCCACGACGTGTCCTCTGAGCGAAGTGACATTTAGGTGGACCTGGGGTCGAATACCGGTCTGTCAGTTTTTCATTGTTTAGCGAAATCAATTCAGGACATTTTTAGGATTGTTCCTTGCTAAACGCCATGGCCGAATTCATCGTGCATAGCTATCCTAGCACAAATATGACGTATTACATACACAACTGAAAAAAAAAAAATTAAGAATTGCATTGACACGAAGTATTTTTTCGCCTGGTTGAACTATTCACGACACACATTCAGCCGCGATAGCTGACCCGCACCGCCGCAGGGACAATCTTCACCAAATACAAACTTCGCTTCGAAGAGATGACGCAATGAGCGTGGGCAAACATTTTGTTGTTTGTACACAAAAATCTGCAATGAGTGCAAAGTGTGCCCTTCCCCCCTCCTTTTTTTCCAGACGAACCCCACCACAGTTACGCAATTTCTCGCAAACAGATACCTCCCCTCCAGACCATGTTTGCCGGTCGCTACGTCACGAAACTTGATATTGAGGCCGGCCGGGCATGTTGCGTCGTCAACAATGGCCTTCCCCTATTCCCGCTCTCGCCCTTCGCCCGGGCGCGGCTGCTCCCATGGCCACGCTTCCCGCAAAAACAACACAGGCGAGCGGCGAGTTGTTCTCGCCCCACGCTGCGCATGCGCACTCGCGGCCCGAGCGTCTGGACGGCGGAGATCCGGAGCGATCTGATAGGTCAGTACAGACCCGAATAGACCTTACGGCCCAAAAGAGCATTTAACCTTGGAATTTTTTATCATAAATTTATTTTTTCAAACTAAATTAATTAAATTGACGGATTTATTTTCGAGGAGAACTCAAACATTTATCCACACAAATGTTGACAATGCATAATCAGACATTAAAACAAATCTTATATTAGTAAACTTACATCAAAATAATATCAAGACTATAAAAATTCTTTACAAAAAAAAATATATGTGATATTAATAATCTGTTCGAATTTAGTTAAATAAAATCAGAACAATTCACACATGTATTTAAAATATATATTAGAAATTATTACTTTGTATTATACATTTAAACTCTTATTATTTAACAAATTATTAAACTATACCGTACAAATTTTGTTTTATAAGCTATCTGAAGTTATTTTAAAATGTTGTTAACGAAAACTTAGGAGAATGTAACAGAATATGGAAAAAAAAAAAAAAAAAAAGACCTCTTTCCCCATGGGAAACAACAACTGAGTTTATTTTACACAATGACTCAAGATCTGATTTAAAGGATGTAAAAAAATTATTTCACGTGATTCATAGTCAGAAAAAGTAATGTTAATTAAATATGATTATTTATATTTAAAAATTCATAATTTGGTTTTATGTATAAAGTTTTTCAGGTGAAATTTTTTAACACGAGTTTTTGACGTGACTTAGTCTAATAAATCGATGAACGCCGGATGCACGCACGGAAAAGTGTCCCACTACGGATGTCCCACTACGGATGTGTCCTATATGCTCATTGTACGCATGCGTGGCATCTCTCTTCCACTCGATTGGAACGACCATCGATTTGATTTTCAATCATATTTTCGTCGTTTGAATTATTAATATTATGTAATTTAACGATTGTCCACCGGTTTTCAGCAGAATCGGTACAGTTATTTAAAAGTAATGTTGAATATTCAAATAGGTACGTTTTGAACCAACAATGGTGTTTTACTGTTACACATAATAATTCAAATTACAACCGGGATCTTTTGCACAATGTTTTAAAAAATATTGTAACACATTATAAATAAGTTTGGTGTATTTGGGATGCGTATTTGTTATAAAATCGAGTTATAAAAAACTAAAGAAGATTATTCCCCTACCGTGAACAAAATTTTTATAAATGGATATATAACATCTGAAACTATTAAAATAGAAAATGGCCTCGTGGGTGAGCGATCAGCGGCGCTATCTTCTAATTGTAGGGTTTTCGGTTGGAAACCTGGCAGGTGCGAAATTTTTTTTGTACTTGTAAAAATAAATACGGCGCACGTAACATTTCAAAAGTAATAAATATATTTGAATAATGAATGCAAATAAAAGTAAATTAATTAAATTTTACATTTCATTTCACTCCTTTGTATCCATACAAAATAGTGATAATTCAATAAAAATGATTCAATTGAATTCATAAAAGTATGCAGAGGTAGATTTTATCATACAAAAGATAGAAAAATTAAAAAAAAAAAAAAATTCTTCCTCAAAGATTATAATATTTTTAATGCCTAAATGGTTTGTTTGCAAAAACCTATTGCGGCTCAGTCTCAGGCCGAATATGATATTTCCTTTTCTTCTGGATCAATAATTTCATCAATGTTTTGTTATGACGTCGCGTTAAACTATCGTCCGTAAACCGACTTTACAGACTACCAATTTTTTTTTCGCTATATATTGTATTCATCGTAAAAGTCAGGGCTAATAAGATGAGGGAAGTATCTGATCCCGTCATTAACTAAATTAAATGACCATTTTTTATTTAACTGGCAAATGCATAAGTTTCTGAACACGCGATGTCCATTCCCATCATATTCACTTGCTCTAAAATCCTCCAAAATCAATCAGCTCCACACGGGACAGGCTGCACTTCTTTGCAGCAATTATTTCTATTCTGTCGACGAAATTACGGGATACCAGTACAACGCCCTCGTTGTACAAGCGACGAGTTAACTGTCAAACCTGTAACAGTTTCCTTTATAGGTATCATTTACTCAAAACTCAGGCATTCATAACAACACCAGGTACATACTATAAGGAATCGAGGCCACGAGGAAGCCAAGTAGCTCGGCTAGCCCGTCAGCTGGCCCGTTAGCCCACAGGTGGGTCCTGATCCACAACACTACACACCTAGTCAGATTATCAAAGGCGCCAAGCTCCCCTTCCACCCGATTCACCCTCGTAGCTTACCCCTTCCTCGGCGCCTCTGGAGGATTCGGCACGTTCCCAGAGCCCCGCCTGCGTGAAGTGGCGTAACTAGAATGCCATTTTTCTGGGAGCTTCAGGTGTCAATTCGACCCTAAAGGAACGCAATCTCATTCTAGGAAAGGGCTGTGGGATATGAAAACTGCGACGCCAGCCTCCTAAGCAGTGAAGTGAGGAGGGTTAGTGATCTCTTGGCGAGTAAACGCGTTCGACTACCTACGGGCTTCATACGCGGAGACTGGTCGTGTACATCCGGGACTGTGTTGTGTGCGACGGACAAGTGAGTAGCGTGAGGCAGTGTGTTTGGACAGAGGTGCGCGTAAGAGGCGAGTTGCAGGGAAAGCCACTCTCAAGCCGAACACTAGTAGAGAGAGTAAACTGTGGCCTCAAAGAAACTGTCATTAATTTCTGGATATACATTTTAAAAGTTTTAATTTAACTATTATTGTGAATAGAAGTAAATAAATAAAACTGTAGTTAGTTAAATATTTTAGAACCTGTTTTACCACGCGTAACATTTGGTGTCAAAGTAGGGATAACCCTTATTAATTGATTTAGCTTAAAAAAAATTAACAATAAAATAAATTAAATTTGTTCATTTAAGATTACAGTTAGTGTTAAGAACTCTGGTTAGTTTTAAATGTAGTAAAGTTAGTGTTAAAATTGAGGGGATGATTAGGCTTGGTCTTTAGTGAAACATAAGTGAAATTAATAGAACATGTTACAGTTACATGGGCAGTGTATGTTGACTAGTAGTGGCCAAAGGGGAAATTGAGAATGAAATCAGGGGACTGAAGAGTAGCCAGGAAGTAATGAAGAGTAGCCAGGAAGTAATGAAGAGTAGCCAGGAAGTAATGAAGAGTAGCCAGGGAAATTGGAGAGAAGCAAATAGAAAATGGAGAGTAGCCAATAATAGATGAAGAATAAAATGAAGAGTGAGATAATTAACAGCCAAAAATAAATGAAGCATGAAATGAAGATTGAAATAAGGAACAGCCAAGAAGATGTTAAGATTGTCTTGAAGAGCGAAATTGACGAAATGAAAAATCACAAGAAAACATGCGGAGAGAACTAGTGAAGAAGAAGATTGACGAAACCAGCATTCAGTTTGACTGTAAAATACAGTTTCTGGAGCAGTATCTCACACAACACGAACAGAAAATTTCCCGACAGGAGAAACACCTGGCTGAAAATTAAAATGCAGTGAAACAATAGATAATGCGGTTTGAAAAGGCAACCTTAACGCGTGTTGAAGATGTAACCGAAGAATGCCATAGGATGATTAAAGATGCTACAGCCGCTGCAAACCGGAAGAGTGTGTCTGGAGAAGTCAATGTGTAAGGCACTGCCAACGGCCACACATAATTCAAGACACCCACTTTAGATGGCTAATCTCCGTGGGCAATATACATGCGACAGTTGAGGTGGCTGCGGAGGTGATTGGCTGGAGTGGGTAAAATAAAATGTGGACTAAACGAACGAGTGATTAATTTTTGGACATTTATTTTAAGAGTTTTCATTAAATTAACAGTGTAAATAGTTGCAAATAACATTTTATAATTAATCAAGCTATCCTTTTTGAGCCTTTTTCCCACGCGTATCAATACAAATAATATAAATTTGATTATAATATTTTTTTTTCAGTAAACCAAAACTAACTCAGTATTTTATCAAAATCGATGCAGTTGTAAAGTAGTGATTGAGTAACATACTAGTTATAGACTTTCCACATTTATAATATAAAAGAGTAGGATCAGAGTGATTAAAATGTGATTATACGTGTAAATTAAGGCAGTAGAAAATCTAGGTATCATTTAAATATTAATTTGTTTTAGAACTTTGAGCGAGAGTAGTATACAAATGTTCCCCCGAGGACACGGGATCTTGGATTTGTGATTTTACGGCGGCCATCTTGGATGACTATGACCTTGACCTTGACCCCGGCGGCCATTTTGGATCCACCATCTTGGATCTGCCATCTTTAAATCGAGTGCCCCACTCACTCATGATGAAATTTTCGTCACGGCCACCATATCGATTGTTTTTCTGTTCTGCTGGAGGCCGCCATCTTGGATACAGTCGACTTTGTTTCTGCTGTTTGTTCCTAGAGAGCACCAGTGTCGCTCTTGATTTTTTTTCTGTTCCACTGGAGGCTGCCATCTTGGATACCGTCGACTTTCTTTCTGCTGTTTGTTCCTAGAGAGCGCCAGCGTCGTTTTTCTCATCACATAAGATCGATGATCCATTACTTACCAGAGCTATTATTGTCCTTATCGACATATTAAATTAAATTTTTTCTGCAAAATACATTGGAAGCGCTGTGATTCAAACCATCGCAGCTCTTATCTCAAGGTTGGAAAACATACGCCTTTAACCGCACGGTATTGAGACATTTACTAGACTGAGAATTTAATAAGGTATATATGAAAATAACATGCATATTCAGATTTGTAATTTTTTTTAATTTTGAAGTAATAATATCATCACCTGTTCGAGACAGAACCGCTATCTTGTATAAAGACGTAACTGTTGCAATTATCGTTACGGCTGCCATCTTGAAAATCTGTAATTTTTATGCTAGTAATTCCGAAAAAAATCCAAAAAATATTTTAAAAATTGCATACTACAATTTTTTGATTACTTAATTGTTTTCGGTCCTCGGTTAGATTCCCGGCGAGAGTAAACCAATAATTTATTAATATATTTAAAATATTCAAAAAAAAAAGTAATGAAAATGCTTTACACCACACGCGACATTCTGAATTATGTCACCACTTGTATCAATTATCGTGAAAGGCGCCATGTTGGAAATCTTTTTTGATTAACCGATTTTAATGAAAAAAGTTCAAAATTCACCAAAACAAAATAACTTATTAGAATAATGATTGATTAGATCGATCCCCGTCCTTGGTTTGAAACAGGTAAAAGCAAAAATAAAAATACGACAGATCCTCCCTTCACAGAAGCCACCTACAGACTGACCTACCAGCACCAATAACAAGGTATATATCGTCAGCTGGTATAACGTCATGTCCGACACCTTGTCTTCGTCTGCTAGAGTGTGCTGGTGACATGTTAGTATAATTTTCTGTTCACCATACCTTTTTCCCGGCGGCTTCTGCAGAGGAAGGGTCTGTGGTAATTTTTTTTTGTATCTCACCTGGTTGGAACCGAAGACTCTATTATGTAAGTGCGTTTTAAAAATAATATTTTTTTTAATTTAATTAATTTTTAATTTTTTCCTTTTAAGTATGGTAATAATTAATGATTTTCAAGATTGCGGCCGTGACGTCATAAACAAAGATGGTGGAGTGTTTTTATTTACATATTAATTATTTTTATTATAAATTTTAAAAGTTTTCCTATTTTCTAGTATTAAAAATAAATATTTTTAAAATGGCGTTCGTAACGATAATTTGAACAGAGACATCATAATTCAAGATAGCTGGAATTACGTAAGAAATTTATATTAATTTTTATTAAAGTTTTTTAGTTTTTTATTAATAAATTTAACATTTTTACTATTGCCGGGAATCGAACCGGGGACAGAAATCCATTAATTAACTAAACATTTGACGTAACCAATAATTTTTCTTATATTTTGGAATTTTTTCGGAATTTTTTGGTTATTTTATAAGTGTGAATTTTACGGTAAAGGTTTAGGTCATCCAAGATGCTCGCCAGATGCTTAGAGAGGCTTGTCGTTGGGGAATTAAAGCCCCTTGGGGGGAATTTTGGTTCTTGGTAAGGCAAAAGTCCTTTCAGGTTTTTTGAATATCGAATATTTAAATTTTTCAAAAATAAAAATGGATATTTTCCCGCAAAACGAAAATTTTTCCTTTGAAATGGGGATTTTTTTTTAGAAATTTTTAGTTTTTTGAGTCTTTTTTGAATCCAAGATGGACGTCGTGATGTCACAATCCCAGATGGCAGTGAGCTTGTACGGCTTCAATCCTTGAAGCCTGGGCCCGGATGCCCTATTATATACTACTCTGATGAAAATTTATACAAGAAATAATAAAAATATATTAGAAAAAAATGTTAATAATGAAGATCCTCTTGAAAAAATTCATTTCGTGTCTCTGGTAATTCAATAATATTTCTTGCTTTAGATTTGATTCAATATACACCTTCACTTGACTTGCAACTCATAATAATGGCACATACAGCTGGCCGTGTGAGAATAATAGGGTTTACAATCTGTCGCTAATATGATAAAATGACTGGCATTGCACTCACTTTGTTTATTTTAATAGTATATACAGGAATTATAGAAAAATGGCAGGATTTGAATATGAAAAATAATGGCGTGTCGGTTGGAGGAGTTCAATCCTGAGAATTAGAACTATACTTATCATTGTTATTGTCAGATGAATATATTTTGGCTCTTATCAAATTTCGTCCAGGCTCTTCCTCAATCATTTGAGTTCCATTTCAAATTCCTTTTTTTTTCTTTTTTTTTTGTGTTTAAGTTTCTCAGGAACATGATAATCACACCTTTCTCAAGCAACAACACATGATAATGACGATGCTTTATGTCAGTGATAGTGATGAAATGGCTAAAGGATAAAATATTTTACTATATTTGTATTTAAGATTTAAGTTTAATTTTTCCTTAAATTATTACATTTATTGTTTGTATAACGTAGCAATTTAATCGCTTTTATAATTTAAGCTAATGAATTCTTTTTTGAGTCAAAAAGATAAATTTTATTTTTTTAAATTTATTTTCAGCTATAAATTTATTGCGGTCAACGGAACTACAGAAGTAATCGGAAATGGTCTGTATAAATAACGTACCATCCAAGAATTTGCCTTGAATGATTTTGGTTGAACACGGAAAAGCAAAGTCAGAATGGCCAGACCGGTAGTGGCACCGCGGTTCTCTGGATGGGTCGAACATATATTTCCAGGTACGTATGTGCGAGAGCTTGTGGGAGAGCAGGAAGTTAGTTGGAAGTAGTGCATCCACTAACGATTAATCCGCGAGTCTCCATTCTCTCCATGGAAAAGCAAGCTTCACAAATAAAACACATTAGCGAGTGCACAGCAGCCAAGCGTAATTCCGATAATTGTCCGATTGGCAACAAACCGGACAATATTATTTTGGGTCCGTGAGCCAGTAACATTTTATTCGTAATAGCATTTAATCATTTATAAAGCAGGAACCACAGCTCAGTATTGTAATATCTCGACAATTTCTTGCCACAATTTCATTGATAAATTAAAAAGGGTTTTTCTAATTCCGCCTAAATGGTATCCTACTCTATTTTCATTGGCTGTTGCGCCATGCACCCGTAACAGATATAAAATATATACTCATTTCCCTCACATGCGCACGACATGGAGGGCCTATCTATCCCATGCAAACGACCGTTTTGAGAGCTGTTGCGAATCAGTAGATCCGTAAACATGGTGGTTGAAAACTCGTGCGCACGACCTACTGTTAGAGTTTTTTTTTTTTTTTTTTTTTTTAATTGTTCATCCAGCTCTAGTCGCGTGTGACCTTGGAGCCTCGGGAGAACGCACTGCCTCTGCGACGAAGGTCGCGCGAGGCTGCCAGACGGGGAGGGGCGAAGAGTCGGCCGCCGGCTAGTAGCAGCGACCACGGTCTCGGGGTTCGTCGGGCCGAGTATTTAGCCCGCCGCCGCCGCGCCGGCCAGCCAGTAGCGCGCGAGGACCCGTGTTGTAGGCCAGCAGCGAGTGTCCGGCGCGCGCGGGCGACCCTGGGAGACCTCGCCACCGAGCATTCATTCGCGCATCTCTCAAGGTGAGTCCCGCACATCATAGTACCTGTATGCATCTGGCGATTTTCTGTCAAATTATCCCTCGCGTATTGGCTCACGTTACGATATTTTTACTGCTAAAACTGCGTGGATCGTAGTTCTTCGAGAAGTTTTAAGAAATATGTACTATTTTTTTTAGAATCTTTTGTACGAACACTCCTTTTCTTCTCGATCAGGATGGTGGAAGCTTGAGCGGATACTTTGGTATTTACGAAATGCAAGTTATGCACGGGTAGTTTTTTAAATCTCTTGTGCTTGAAGAGTGGCACAGGTAGATTTAATATGCAACAATATATATTTTTTAAATTCCAATATGAAAAATAAATAGAACCAATTCAATTGATTTGCAAAGTTTTTAATTCTTTTTTGTTGTACAACTGCTATTAGCTTGAAGAATGTAGTGAGGGTGATGACGCATTGCAAGTTTCGTTATTTACAAACGACAGTGATTTTACTGCCTTTGGTTGCTCGTTGCGTCTTAGCGTTCAATGCGTACCTAGTTCACATGTCTGGCTGAAGGCAACACTCACAGATTATTAATTTTAACCTTACTCTTAAAAAAAAAAAAATCGGCTAGTTTTGAATGCACAACACGTGCACAACACGTGCACAACACGTGCACACGTTTGGAATGACCAAAATGTTTACAAACCTACCACTGTTCAGTCAAAGCTACACCATTAGGACAAGGCTGCCTTTACCAAGTTCGATAGGAACTTGAAGTAAGGAAAAAACAGGCACTTGCCCTGAACTACATATTCCAGGTGCCTGTATCTATCATAAAATTGTTTGAAATGTTATTTTTGTGTATTCACTATTATAGAATGCATATGAAACATTTTACATGCCCAACGTGTATTAATTAATAGCAGCCATTTATTCGCTTTGTAACACTATTGCAGGTTTTTAAAAACCATGTTTTGTGGTATTCCATTATAACCAAGCATATATTACGTTGGCTTATGCATTTACCAATAAGGAGTAGTTTTAAGGTAATATTTAACGGCAGAATTGTTTACTTCAGCAGATATTTTGGTTATAGTGCTAAGAATGCATGACTAAATTGTAATGATAGGAAGCTAAAATGTAAGGTAATAATATTACAGGGACCTCAGGACTTTTCCCTATCTGCCAGCCTCGCGGCTCCATTGAACGGCCATGCGCGAGTGTAGAATACAGTGTAGCGGCCCAGTAGGAAAAGGAAGTCTTCCTAGCTGGTGACAGTCAGGTGGAATGATAAGTGCGACGCTCGCTGATGCTTCTAGTGCGGTATCACCTCTAAGCGCAAAGCTGTGAACTAGCGCGCATTATTCTCTTCGACCAAAGGAAAGCTTAGTGACTACAATATATTTAAGGCGTAAAAGAAAGGTAAAGCACGTACTTATGCTGTTTCTGAGAATCTGACACAGGTGTTTACTAACAAAATGTTACTCTAAATGAACCTTTTTCAGGCATATTTATTTACCATTTAACACATTTCGAACACAAAATTCTGAAACAGGGTTACCATTCCAAACTCAAAATTTTTTTGTCAAGTTGCTAACGAAAACTACACAAAAATCTTGATCAGTGTTTAATACGCATTTGTTCCTCTGAAGGTCGTACGTACTATTTATATGTGCCAAGAAGAATGAACAACTAAAAACTAAAAATCTAGTGTTAAAATAATAACTAAACAGTTTATTATTAAAGACGTAAAATATCAGAGTGATCTGCTTCGACTTATAATTAATGTATTTAGGGTTGGAAGTCTGTAGACCACAATAATTTATCCAAAAAAACTATAGGAAGTTGCTATTTACATTATCTAAAATTCAAATAAGATAATATATTTTTTTTTATATTTCTTAGGTTGGTGCGATTGCGACGTTAAAAATATATTTTATAAAACTAATATTTCAGTTTTACGTAAGTATATAATATTTTACATTCCCTGTTAGATTTTAGTAAAACTCTCAAACTCACATTAATAGTAGGTATTTTAATATAAAAAAGAATTAAAACGCATTCTTCGTTAAATTAATTTTAAACATCTAGTAAAGTATCGGCTTTTTACTTATGAAACTTAGAAGACTGAAATAACCTATGTTCAAAAATAGCTTTTTAGTCACGGCACCAAGTATGATTATTGGTTTCGAATTTCGTATGGTTACTTGGCCGTTGAAACTTATTTAAGGTAATGGTAAACGTAGATATTTTGTGATATTTTTAATTTAATTTATGTTTTTACAACTTACAAAGAAATATATATATTTTTTTAATTTTACTTTAATGACTGCGCACGCCAAATTTGCCAAATATCTTCACCATAAAATGAAGCAAAACTTAGATATGCTAAATTAAACTATTTCAATGGTAGTTTTTATTTATTATGTCATTATATTTCGTTTATCATGATGTGGTTTCAAGTTTGAGTTCATATCATTAAAACATAACAGAAATTTTAAAATAAACTTGCATATTCGTTGGAAAATTAGCGTTATTTCCAAGAATTTGTTACAAGTGAAACGTGTTAGTGTAAACATATGGCATCGGAAATGATTTTTCGATATCATCGGTCGTTTCCTAGCAGCAGCAAAGCATCTTTCTATTACAACAGCTGCAGAAGCGGTGATCTGCGATGGAATCCGCGAAGCGCTGTCTGCTACAAGACCCGAGGGCTCGACCCAACTTTCTCGCGGCTGATTGGCTGACGGACGACGAGCCTCTCTGCGTGTCGACCTCTCTCTCTCTCACACAAACACCCCACCCCCCCCAACAATCACAAGGTTGTACTACAGGCAAACTGGTTTTAGCGCCCCCCCACCACTCGCTCCCCTCACAAGCGACCGCGTGTTTTTATCCTCACTGCTCAACATTCTCAAAAACATTCGTCATGGCTGTACAAAAACATCCATTTTTATATTCATATTATCCTTGTAGTGATGAACACAGTAATGAAAATTAAGAAAACCTTATGTTGTTCGTTTAAAAGGCTGTCCTAAACATGTATAACTTATCTCTTTGTATCTTAAATTAATTTTTGTTTAACTCGTGTACTTAAAAAAAATTTAGGGTTTTAAAAACATTTATTTAAAATACGTGCAAATTATTTAGATGTTCCCATAGTACAGTAAAATTTCCAACCCCACATGTAATTCTACCTGTATATTTTCATATGTCACTGCAAAAAAGACATAAATAAATAGTTGACATAAGTCAATTCTACTTGAAGTTCATAATTATGATTTAATTATTAAATTGATTTCAATAAAAAATTTTTATTTGAGGTACAATGTTAATGCATCCAATAAAATATAACATAAATTTTAATGTTCTTTAAAGATTTGCATAATTATAAGTTTTCTGAAATACTAATTGTATGTGCAAATTACTTCATAAACTAAACAAAAATTGTTTTGAAGACTCGTACATACGCACAAACTATTTTTAAAATAATTATCTTTATCCCAAAATACAACACTGGTTTTGCGATGTTAATCAATTTTGATTTATTATTATCATTAAACTAAAAGTATAAGTATATTTCATAAATAAAAAATTAAAAGAAAAACTATTTTTAATTATGGAATTATTTTTAAAAAAGTATAATGAAAACTTGCAATTTTTAACGTTTATATATGTAAAATATAGAATGGTAGCCACAAATTATTCCTACTCCTTTACTTTTTAATTTAATTAATATAAATACAGAATAAAACATAATCATAAATGTTGGTAGGCCTTAATGTTTTTAAATAAAATTAACGCAATTAAAGTTTTTAAGTGTGTTTTTAGATGACACGATGTTATTAACAGTAAAAAAAATTGTAACTTATATGATTTTTAAAAATTAATAAACTAATAACCTGTTGCTTTGTTCGCTCAGTATGGGCAGTAGTGATATTTTACCATTGAAAAAAAAAGTGTGTATTTATTTCGAAACACTTCTACTAAAGAAATAGACACAATTAATTGTCAGGCGTACAAAATATTTCACTTACAACAGAACCATTTAGGAAAATTTTCTAAATGGGTTATGCGTAAGAAAACAATTTAGGAATTATATTTTCTAAAGTGGTTATGTTAAATCCTTTTTTTTAATTTTTAGTATATATCAAGCACCTAAATTATAACTATCGTTTCAAAAAATTTGAGTATTTATTTTGTCCTGATGAAAACGTATTTATTAATAGAATAAACATATAAACCTACATATTGCATTTAAATTGTATTTTTGCTATTGTTTACAGTATCATTTATTTTGGTTATAGGTATCCATAAAAATAAATTAACTTTATGAGATCAAACTACATTATTTTAAGATTTTTTAAACAATTGTATTTTTATTTGAAATGTAGAGAAAAGGTAAGAGATGCCTACATGAAAATACAGAACAACAGATTTAGTAAATATGGCAATATCAGTTAACCAAGTATACAAGTTAACCGAAGACCTTACAAATAAGAGAGGATTAATAAAAATAGGTCACGTAGTTTTCGAGTCATTCCGGAACAAACAGACAAACAGACAAAATATTGTTAAACTGTATTTCTTTAATCTTAATAATGTTAGTACACATTTCCAATAGTCTTATTTTTTTCTAAACTCCCATCCAATGTAGACATTTTACCTCAAACAATTTATTATAAGTTTCGATATATGTGATGGTAGATGACAGCACAAGAAAACTTTCCCATTTCCTCTTTCTGCAGAACTAGCAAGTATAAAGTGAAATCTCACATTATGTTATCAAACTGTTGACATCAGCGATATTGCGTCAACTTGCACGGGCTTGCGGACGGCAATGCAAGCGAAGCACAATGGTTACATCGACCACGTGTTCCAAGACGCGTGCCAAATGTTATCAACTTTCAGCGATCACACCAACATCTCCGTGGAAGCGGCTCGTTTGCGACCACTCAGGGCGTGCAAGGAGTTTATCCTGCCATTGAATATATCCCTGTCTGGTTTCTCAACGTTGCATAGAACATCCATCTCGTTGGAAACAAAGTTACGGTGGTTTTCTGCGAACCGGGCGTTTACATCATTTCCTGGAATGCACCTTCCAGTGATTCACTTGTTTAGTTCCGAATTTACATTGTGCTGGTTTAGCTGCGTTCTGCCACGCACATTGAGCGGGTCGTGTTGTTTTGCAGCTCGCCGCCGAACATGGAGGCCAACGGCTCGCTGCAGGACACGGGCAGTCGCTACGAGGCGATCATGTTCGACTGGGTGGACCACACGCTGTTCGCGCTGATGCTGCTGGTGTCCACGGTGGTTGGCATACTGATCGGCGTGTGCGGCAAGCAGGACACCAAGATAGACTACCTGCTGGGCGGCAAGATGATGAACACCATCCCGGTGGCGGTGTCGCTGGTGGCCAGGTCGGTCTCTCCTGCCTGCCTCCTCTCTGTGCGTCTTTCCTGGGGAAACCACTCTCCTGGCGCTTTACTTTACTTGCTACGAACTGTTTCCTCTGGGAGTCTCAGTTATTATTATTTTTTGAATAACTGCAAGGGCCATCCGATACATAGTGTTATGTCTCTCATGAGTGATGTTTGCTCAAAATAAAGCCAATTATTAATACTAAAAGTTAAACATGTATTATGGCATTTAAACTCTTGAAATCATATGGTTTCTTAAGGTCCTTATAAAAATACTTTAAGTGGGGTTTACTATAAAGCGGCCGACATAGATTATCGACAGGTAGCTTAAAATATTGTTTCACAATTATTGAGGAATTAATTTATCAATGACGAACTCTGTTACCGACCGTGCTGCCATTTAACTTCTGTTTAGAATTGTGAATATTTTAGCTAACTTAAAAATGACAATAGAATTCTAAAATAAGTTACATTCTATCATTTTCTCTCTAGTGTTTTTTATAAGGTATCCACACAAATCTGCATTAAATTTGTTTACTTTTTTTTCCAAACCCATATTTAAAATTTCCCTGAGTAGTGTTTTTTTTAATTATTTACTTTTTTGTAATTTTATGGACGAAATAACTAAAATACTGCCTCCATTATTACCATATTTGGCGTAAAATTATGTAACAAAAATAAACATTCAATCAGAACCTTGCATACATCATATAATATAAGTGTGTAGTATGAGAATACACTAAAATACCATCTGAAAAAATTCTATAACATTGTGGGACATGGCAGACTGAAGCATGAAATTGTCCCCTTTAATTTACTACCACTGGGGGATTTCCATGAACTTTTCAGGATTACAAGTACATATATTATTTGATTTTTCTTGACCAATTCCAACTTCCCTGACTTTTTCTTGACTTACCAAATTTGTGAACATACTGTTTAATATATTTCACTCTTGATATACGATCGCATTCAATAAACATCAACAAAACAATTTTTTCGTAAGCTTATATTATGAGAATATATCATGCAAATACGTATTATTTTGGGACTTTTCATGATTGAAATATTGACCACAGGCTTGTGGTGACATATAACAGTTACATACTTTTTTAAGGATAGACAGCACACAACAATTCCTTTGACTGGTTATATCTAGTATTAAGTAGTACTATGTATATCTTTGGCACGTTTTAAAAGAACACTTTAAATAACATTCCCCTCTCTCATTTCTTGAAAAAATAAATAATACATTTTTATTCTTCTTTTTTTTTCGACTTAGCCCAACGCCAATAACCACCAGGCAAACGAAAGAAGTTTTTGACAAGTATTACTATGTCAATACAAGTTCGCGGCGCTAGCGCCTGGGGTTAAAACAACACAATATTCGGGCACAGATATATAACTATATTTTAAGGAAAAAATGTTGGGAAAAGAAGAGGAATTTTGATATTATTTGAAAATTTGGTAATGATTTTCAGCTGTGCGTCTCGTCTGGTGAGCCTTTTTCAGTGTTTATCAATTAATTTAGTCGTTCTTTGTGAATTGCATGTATGAGACTTAACCAATCCGAGAAATGCTACCTAAACATGTTGTTTAGTGCCGGTCAGACACAGCGTCATTTCAGCGGTATAGTGAATTTTGTAGACGACCAAGTACAAAGGCTTACATGTAATCATATGTTCCACCACTTAGCTCTCTGTGTTTGAGGTGCACCTCTAGATGAGAGCGGGGTTATTAGAGACGCTAGCTGTCAACATCAGTCATGGTTGTGGAAGGTATACTCCTTATAATTGCTTGGCGCTATTTCAGGCTACAAAGAAAACTTAAATCAGAATAGTGGGTCTGTGATTCAAAGACAGATTTCTCCAATAAATAATAAAGGCATTATTTCTATTGCTTCATTCCTATATGTAATCCCTGTTAGGGTATAATAGGAGATTTATCAATCTAGTAATATGTGATTCAAAGACAAGTAAAACCTATCTCTCAGTATTTTACCAGTTGAAACTGGAGAAAAAACGCAATAAGGAAAACTTGAAAGCAAGGAAAACTATCAGCGGAATAAAATTACCATATATTTTTTTTAATTTTCTATGAAATTATTACAACAGTTTCGCTCTTAGCCTTACTAGGAATAAATGTCTGTTGTACGTCGGTAGGTAGCGCTGTCAGTTCTGACCAGTAGGTGTGGAATTAACTTATGAATTGACTTCACGTTTCCACGCGATAAAAAGTGAACTTTTCCCAAAGCGAAGTAAAGGTAGCACTTTAAGCTTTTAAATATCGTATGGGAGAAGTGTTACAATTACACCAGAAACTTTTCCCTGCCGCTAGATGAATGTTTTCCTCTCCCTTGTTTTTGT
The DNA here is from genome assembly GCF_032445375.1 of Bacillus rossius redtenbacheri. Taxonomy (NCBI): domain Eukaryota; kingdom Metazoa; phylum Arthropoda; class Insecta; order Phasmatodea; family Bacillidae; genus Bacillus; species Bacillus rossius. The sequence continues at coordinate 14,796,183 of NC_086335.1, forward strand.
GCAAATGAATTCGCAGTACGTTTTATTTTGGCGCTGCACAAATGTACCATCGTTTGTGTGTGCGCGCAGCAACGTATCACAAAACCGTATTTCCTACAAGCGGCTATCAGAACATTGTGTCAGTTGTGATGCAAGAGTTGTATGAACATATTAGGAATTTATGTATAAAATTATCAGGAGCAATATAGTGTGTATTTACAAGAACTCGATTCAGAGCATAAGAAGCCTAAGAATGAGCCTTTCAGTAAAGCTTATCGCAAAGTTAAACTGACCGATCGAAATTAATTTTATGTGCTATTTTATTTTTCCACAAATATTGTATTCAAATAACTTAGACTCTTTTAAAATAAACAAAAGAAAGCTTTGTATCATAATGTTTATTTACATTAAAATTAATAAGGTTTTTTATTTCAAAATAAAGGAACTACAGATTCGCCAGTACCTAGTGAATCCATAAATTCCGGAATCTAAATTAAGTTTTTTTTGTAATGCAATAATGCTAATGTATGTTTGCAAAAGTTTGCTTGTATATGAAAATGTTGTTCAACAAATTCTAAAAATTTTGCTTATCAATTTGCAGATTTTCTACATCACTTATTACTCTAATGATTGCTTGGACAGGAAGATTTAGCGCGAAATCAAGCTTATTAGACGTTACTATTACTACATGTATATTGTGAATTTTCACCCACGCAATTCAGGTGTCCACATGCACTAATACAGAGCCGGTGCTGAGTGCTGCATTTATGAAGGAACTAGCAGTAAAATACAAATTAAAACAAAACACTCTAGCCAACAGTGTTTTTAAAGGACGGCTGACTTGAGAGAGAACTATCTGCATAGTTTCCACCCGACCCATTCTTCAGCATTCCTAACAGTTCTCACGAGCAGGTAGCTAGTCGTGAATGACCTACAGGCGAGCTAGCTAACCTGGACGCTGATCAGTTCTCCCTGTGTTATCTCAATACAGCAACTCCCCTTCGGGGCCAACACCACACAAGACCTCCACAAAACCACGGGGGCCCGCGGCCTGGTACTCTGCGAGCCAACCAGTGAAGCCGTCACGGACCACTCTGGCCGGGCGGCTCGGCACGGCTGTAACGACACATTCAGCTCGCGGCACACGTGGCCTGCACTGTGCTGATCCGATTCTCTCAGTCAAAACTTTGTAAAAATAAAACCCCTTTTTCTAGAGGGCCCCATCTACCGGGGCACACATACGTAGTGTGCAATGTTTGTGGAAAAAAAAAAAACAATGCCTATTTTAAAACTACTCACGATAGCCGAGTGGGTCTGTTTACGAAAAGCATTTAGGAATTTGCTGAGGGCTGATAGTATATATTGGCCGGTCCTTGCGCCTGGGTCTAGGTCGAGGTGCGATGTGCCGACCGACCACTGACTTTGGTGCCAAATTTCATAAATAATTCTCCAAAATTACTCGAAATACCTAGCAAGTTCCCTATTATGAGTGAAAATTTCCCTTTTTTAGGGAAAATTTCCCATGCTTCCCCCCTTGAATGCCAGAAGCTTGAAATGTCACCATTTACGCTTAAATTCCACAATTAAAAGCATCCAATAAGCCTCTGGTAAGGATCTTTGACCTTGAACATGTCCTCAGCCACCATCGTTGCACTTTTCGTTACTGCCACTATCTTGAAAATCCGTAATTTTCATCAGAAAAATCTAAGAAATTATAAAATTGATAAAAAAATCAAATTAAAAAAAAAAATGATTTAAAAGAAGTTCCTCCATGTTCAAATGCCTTATTTTTAAGCTAGAAAACTCGGGAGACTTTTAAAATTCGTAAAAAAATATTTAATAAAATACATCAATGAGTCCTTTTTTCGAACTCAGCGAGGTCAATGGAGTAAAAATGGCGACTGATACTTCCTCCACGGATGCCACCGGCGGACTGACCTCCCACCACTAATGCCAAGGCAGCTATCATGTCAGCCAGTATGAAATAATGTCTGACATCTTGTTTTCGTCTGCTGGAGGCCGCCATCTTGGATACAACGTACTTTTTTTGTCTTCTACCGTTTGCTGTCGCTATATTAGTTTAATTTTTGTCCGCTAAAGTGCAGGAATCATTTATTGCCAGGGTTTCCACTATCTTGTTGACAGTTTTGGCCACCATCTTGGAAATAAGTAATTTTTAAACTATATATTCGGGAAAAATCCAAAATCATCAAAAAATTTCCTCTTTGAAATAATGATCAACCCAATCGCATATACATTGCTTGGATCGATCCTTGATTAATAAAAAAATAATATTTAAAATTACTAAATAAAAGAAAGGTTCGAGGAAAACAACCAAATTCCAAAAAAAAAAAAATTCCATCAGTACAAAATAAAAGCAATTTATTAGTATTTCTCAATTTATGCAATATTCTTAGAAGGTGAAGCAAGTCCTTTGCATGCCTTGTCATTGGCTTTCAAGACATCTCCACGTCAGTCGATTAATTAGCCACGTCTACTCAGAGGTCAGGAACGTACGTCCAGTAGGTGGCAAGGCACATCCAGTTGGTCAGAACATGTCTATGCAGTAGCCAGGGACACATGTCCAGTACGTGGCCGGACAATCTCCATTTGCCAGGCGCATACAGTAGATGTTCAGACACATCTAGTCGGTAGCTAGGAGGAATTTTTGGTCAATACTTGGCGAACATTTTAAACAGTTCATGTACAAAATCATGTTCATGGTTCAATCGGCTCTGAAACAAGAGGTATTATTCATCGTTACGCGACCAAAATTTAAACAGTTCATGTTCAATGTCACGCATTTAGACGAAATTAATGTTACGCATAAGTTAAATTTCAAAATGCACTAGTCGAGAGAGCTTGGTGGTGCACCGGTAAGAAGGATTTGATGCAAATGAGTGCGGGTGCGTTCGACGACCGAGTCTACGAGCCTGGCTAGCCTTCGAGTGGCAGCTTGGTGGATCACCGTAACTTCACTATTGGCACTGGGTCAGAACACCTGGTGTTCCCAGCCACGTCCTCAATAAACAAGTAAGTCCATCAGCTCCATCCCCAAAGACTTAAGCATTCCCATGGGCGGAATCAGCTGCTATTTATTGTGCCCCAGTTTGACTAAACTAGTGCTGCGGCTTCATATCAACGTGTGCTAGGCAGACTGCGCAGACTATAACATGACCCGGGTCTTTTAAACTGAAAATTATTTTATACGATAGTTTAATAACTATATATATATGGTATTTTCCGCGTACAGTGTTTAGGCTAAATAGGATAGCGAAATTAACGATAATTTTAAGTGAAGTAAATTTATAAAACATCTATATGTACTTTAAGTAATATTTTAGTACCCTTTTATGAATGTGGGCCGATCAAGTGTAATATAAACAAGCCTTTTCAAACTCAGATTCAGGGTTTAATAAATTATGGAACGTATTTTCTAGTTGCGTGATTTATTTTAATAAGATGATTTCATTTGGTACTTACCTTAAATTTTTGACGTGACAACGTCTAATAAATCGATGAACGCCGGCTGCACGCACGAAATAGTGTCCCGTAACGCACATTGTCCCGCTACGGATGTCCCACAACGGATGTGTCCTGTTATGCTCATTGTACGCATGCGTGGCATCTCTCTTCCACTCGATTGGAACAACAATCGATTTGACTTTTCAATCATATTTTCGTCGTTTAAATTATTAATATTATGTAATTTAACGATCGTCCACCTATTTGCAGCCGACAAATTTTTTTTTTAATTTCCCGCCTACCACTATAAGAAATAAATATGGTGGACTACATACGTTTTTAAAACTCCCAAAACACAAAACATTTTTTTTATAAATATATGTATATATATAACATCTGAAACAATAAATGTAGATATTGCTTCGTGTCCGTGCGGTTAGCATCGCTGACTATTAATCAATAGGTTGACGGTTCGATTCCTAGCCGCTGCGAATTTTTCTTTTTGTACTTGTAAAAATATATACGGCACGCGCGACACTTGAAAAGTAATAAATAAATTTCAATTAATGAATGAAAATTAAAAAAATAAATTTATTAATTAAATTATACATTTAATTTCACTCATTCTTTTTATCCATACAAAATAATGATAATTCAATAAAAATTATATATTTTTTATTCATAAAAGTATGCAGAGGTAGATTTTATCATACAAAAGATAGAAAAATTAAAAAAATATATTTATTCCTCAAAGAATATAACATTTTTAATGCCTAAATGGTTTGGTTGAAAAAACATATTACGGCTCAGTCTCAAGCCGAATATGATATTTCCTTTTCTTCTGGATCAATCATTTCATCAATGTTTTGTTATGACGTTGTCACGTTAAACTATCGTCCGTAAACCGACTTTACAGGCAACCAATTTCTTTAGTATATAAATATTCTGCTTTTCTTTTTTGGGCACTTGCTTTTAGAAACAGGCATGAAAAAATTTAATAAAATTAAAAAAAAAAAACGTTGGAAAATTTTTAATTTGTTTGGAGAGACGTTTTCAGATGGGTGTCTGCATAAATTTGCTCGTTACCCACGTTAGATTTTTATACGTGACTGGCGAGTGTTAAAACTCTAGCTCAAATTTTATTTTTTATATTTCAATCCCTGATTCTCAACCGATTGCAGTAATTGTTCAACTTAAATAAATATATTTCAAACTAAAGTTTGGGCTGGTATTTTAAAGATTAACAAATAAATGTTAACGATTTGAAACTGTTGCTTATGAATGGCGATATGAATTTGTCGTCCTTTCACCTCGGTTTTTCCACAGCTTGAAGTAATGGTTGATTATATCAAACAGTTTTTTGCACATAAATTTAAGATAACATTTATAATATTAACAATCATATTGAAGTTCTTACTATGAGATTTATATTTTTGGGGTCCTTTAACCCTATTCTTTTTCATCTCTTTTAGGAATGGTAGGTCGAATAAAAAATTATTTTTGGAAAAGGTTTTTGGTATTTATTTAACAATATAGAATCCCATCATACGCATGCAATATTTTTCATATTAAAGAATTTCTATCGACTTTTCTCTTTTTCTTAAATTTCCCCATTTTTATCCCTTTGTCGGGATTTTGCCCATTAACGAACTCGACCACGACATTCAATTATTTAATTTTAAATTTCAGTTAAGATGTGATTTGTGCAAAATTACCACATTTATAGTGCCCATAAAAAGTGATACCTACATAAATGAATATAATAACTTTACAGATGACAATTGGTTAATTGTGAAATGAAGAACTATATCATGATTATTCGGAAGTTATTCAATGTTTTTTTAGATATCTACCTTAAAGTGTTACATACTACATAGTATTATGTTTTTTTATATAACAGATCACATTCCTTTCTGTTTTGAAGATTATTGTTATTTTTTCTCCATACTAATACATAAATCATATCTCAGGAAAATAATGTAACTATTTTCGAATTTGTAATGAGTGAGCAACATTTAGCTATATATATATCAGTATTATAATATTATTTCTACAAAAATTACACCTGAAGCAAAAAGTAATGAAACAGAAAAACTAGTTAGAATTATTAATTTTATTATGATTTACATTTATATTACTTTTCATAGCATTTTTAAATGTTTTTATTTTATCCGGTAATTTGAAATACTATCATATTGTTCGCAAATTTGGATTTCTTAAATGCATCTTAATTAAGTATAAAAGCAAAATATTTCATAAGTATTATACTGAGGTGATCAAAATAAATTAATTGAAGTTTTCATACACGTACAAAGATTCGTAAACAAATATTACACGAATACGTTTATTTATGTACTGTTTCAATATTTTAAGAGGAAACGTACACTCAGTGTCTTCTAATAAATTATGATTGCTATATAAACATAAAATATATTAGTTTAGATTAAAAAATATATCTATTTTGAATTTTGTTATTTTAATAAAAATAATAATAATATTATGTTTGCTTATGTATTGTTTTTAATTCAAAAATGGTTTTATTACTAAAATAATTCAAAATGTTCTTTTCATCAAGAATTATCTTATAAAATAAAAAGTTAAATATATTTTAAATGGAAGTTAACAGCAATTATAGATGACATAAATAAAAAAAATATTTATATTATGTTTGTATGTATATTATGTTTATATATCCTATTAATATTATAAACGAGAAAGTTTGTAAGTATGGATGGATGGATATTTGTAACTCTTTCACGTAAAAACTACTGAATGGATTTTAATGAAACTTTAAAATAATATAGCTTATACATCAGAATAACACATAGGCTACAATTTATGAAGATATTGTGTGGATTGTCCAAAATATGACGATAAGTGTCAAGTAAGTAAGACAAAATCTACCATCTGCGAGCTATTCTGGCGTGCGCTGGCAAAACCGCTATAGTTACACATATGTAATGTATGATGGAAATGTTTATCCCACTAATATTATAAATGTGAAAGTTTGGATGGATGGATGGATGTTTTTACTCAATCACGCCAGAACGGCTGAACAGATCTGGATGAAATTTGGCCTACAGCGAGCTCATAACCTGAATTAACACATAGACCACATATTAATATTAAATTCCATCCTTAAAGGAATGCAAAAGTGAAAATTTTATTTTATAACAGAAAAAACCATAGGTCAGAAACATACAAATAGTGAGTGAGTGTCATTTCTCTATGTCTACCACACGATCATACACACAGTAAGGTCTTGCAAATTCATATTTTTCTCCTTGGTGAGACCAGCCCGCTTAATGGAGCTCGCAGCGGCTAGCAAAATATAGGTGCTAATAACAGTTTGGTTCTTAACTTCGTCAATAGATAGAGTTGCCTTGAATTTTAAACGCACCTTCGTTCGATGCGTTTGTCATGTCTTTAATTTTCGTTTGTTTGTGCCGCATGCGTTCCTATACTATTTATCCGTTTGCGATTAAATTTTGGTGACTTGTAATGCGGATGCCCGTGAAGGTTTCTGAGACGGTATAACTATTTTGCAATAGTTGGAGCACGAATCGTTTAAATAAAATGTGTTTATTTAATATTAAATAGCGGCATTTCGTCTGTTTTTGTTGTCTAAGTGCGCACGCATGAAACAATGTATTTAAATATAAAAGACAGACAGAGATAAAGTGATGTATTATGACGAGTTTGCCCGTCACCTGTTTGTTTCTATTCTTCGTCCGGGTGATGTTGTGCCCGTTTAACTGTAAGGCGTCACTGCTAGCTGTGTGCTGGCGGCGCCCCCTTTTTTTGTGGTGAGTGCGACGTGGGAAATTTTGGTTTTGTGAGGTTGGTGGTTGTGTTGTTTTTTTGTTGTCTGAAACATAGGAAGGGAGAAAAGAGTTAGGTGGAGTGGGACGAGGTGGGTTAAGCTGGAGAGAAACAGGCGAGCTGTGATTAAGTTTTTTTGGGGGGAGTCTTGGAGACGAGAATATAACGGGTAGCGTCTAGGAAGAGTGTTGGGCTTGACAAGGGAAATCGGGAGTGACGAGAGTTGTACGACGCAAATCAGAGGTTGGGGATTCGCGGTGCGCGAATAGTATAGCAGTGAGCTATAACTTTTTGTGTCGTTTTGGTCTACGATGGCAGAAATTCCTGAGGTGGAATTGCCCCGTTTCTCCGGTGGCAGCCAATTTCTGTGGTGGAATTGCCCCGTTTCTCCGATGGCAGCCAATTTCTGTGGTGGAATTGCCCCGTTTCTCCGATGGCAGCAAATTCCTGTTGTGGAATTGTCCCGTTCCTCCGATAGCTGAAATTCCTGAGATGGGATTATACCATTTCTCCGCGCCGCAAGCAGCCATTTTCCTGGATTTTGCCTGTTTTTCGAGGAAGGGCAGAAATCATCGGTGACCCAGGTTGGAATAGATTTTAGTTTTTATTGGATAACGGCCTGATTACTGCACAATCAAAATAAATAAAAAAAGGAAAATTTAAGTGTGGCGTGACATTTGAAGAATTATTGTGGTTATAGTGAAGCTGTTTAGTCCACGTTTGATATATATATATATATATATATATTTATTTATTTATTTATATATTTGTAAAGTCATAAATGTTTTATGTGAACTTGATTAATGACCATATACAATTTTATAGAATTATTTAGACATTTATGTGAGTGTATTAGCCACCAGCATGTTTGTAATCTGCAAAACCGTTACTTTTAGTGGCAAATGTCGCATGAGGTGGTCTTAGGAGTGTTACATGAATGTATTACCCATTTGCATGGTTGCAATCTGTAAAACTGTTAGTTATAGTGGCGAATGTGGCATGAGGTGATTTTATATAAATGTATTAGCCACCCGCATGTTTGTAATCTGCAAAACCGTTAGTTAGAGTGGCAAATGTCACATGAGGTGATCTTAGGAAAATTATATGAATGTATTACCCATTTAGCATGTCTGTAATCTGCGAAACTATTAGTTTTTGTGGCGAATGTGGTATGAGGTGATCTTAGGAGATTAGCCACCAGCATGTTTGTAATATGCAAAACTGTTAGTTTTAGTGGCAAATGTGATGTGCAGCTATTAAATATAAATTGAGTTGTTATTACCTTTTTCACTTTGAAAATAATCCTAAATAATAAAAGGAAAAGTTCTAACGCCTGAACTTAGTGTTTATTTCTCAGAGACTCTCCCTCTTACCCTTACTGTACCAGTGGGAGAAGAGAGAGAAACTCATTTCAATATATATATACAGAGTGAGGAGAGGGACAGAGAGATAAGTTGAGATAGAGCGAGGTATAGAGAATGAAATGGGTTAGATAAAGAGATATATAGATGTATAGCGCTATATAGAGATTTAAATATGGAAAAGATAGAGAAAGTGGGAGGTATATACGTATATATGTAGATATAAAGAGGTAAATAGAGATAGAGAGATACCTATATAGCTATAGATGTAAAAAGAGATAAATATATATTTAGAGAAGTGGATGGATGATTTGTATATGTGTAACTACTTTAAACATATTACAAAACAAAACTGAATGAGGCATTGCAATGCATGCTGAGCATTAGCTAGATAATGGAATCATTTCAATATTAGTAGGTAATCTCTTTTTTTCAGCTTTTTTCTATAGTGCTTTATAAAGTCTAGATTACATACAGACCACCAATTTTTCGATATATACAGGTAAATAACTATGCACTGGGAGAACAACGTCTGTCGGGATCTGAAAGTGATATAAATTATTTTGCACACTTGACATTCAAATTAAGAATACATTTACTAACTACATCTGATTTCGAAAAAGGTCCCCTTCACCCTGTTTCCAGCCCGGGCAACGCCGGGTACTGCAGCTAGTATAGGTATATTATATGTTAACCTTTAATTGACATAAATTCTGGTAAATAAGTTATTTTTATGAAGCAACGTATTCAGATACCCGTAAAAACATTTTTGTAATAATTTTTTTATTTAAAATTTTTGTAAAAAATTCTTTATTGTATAAGTTAAAAAGTATATCAGGAATTTTTCTTTTAATATTGTGTTTGAAGTCGTTCCCACAGCTGTTACTTGTCGAAAATATTGTGGGTAATTAGATGTTACATTTCTAGAAAGCGCAGAGCTCTGTGATTATCGATATATTTTTTAAATTGGGTTGTATAGTTTGTAAACGTTGAGAATTTCATCTCAAACAAATTAATTTACATTATAATTGAGATTTTCACAGAGGTGTTCACATCTTTTAAGGATTAGTAATAATATAATAACATTTAATATTTGCTTAGCTTACATTTCGTTTGAGTTACCAGGCAATTTAAGATTGCTTATGTTAAAGTAAATAAAACCTCAAACTTTAGCTAAAATATTGTTTGTTTTGGCCTTTCCAAAAGTTTCTGAGGAAGGTGTTTTACTTGGCTATTTTTAGAATAAACTTTCTGTGCTGATAAAACGTTTATACATTTTATTCTACATTTAATTCCTACCAACGGCATTTTTTCTTCTTAAAAATACAAAAAAAGAAAATGTATTGTTATTGCGTGTAAAAATATTAGTAGTTTTATTTATATTTGGTCATAGATATAATTTTGAACTGTTACTCCTCACATGACCATGTGTATCTGCTTGAACGAGTCACAAGTCCTCGAAACTTTTCCACATCTCATGAACCGACATCGCCACCGAAGTGGCCTGTTGCTCAAGGAAATGACCTCTAAACTGAGATATCTGTGTCGTTCAGGAGACCCGCGCAGACGCGATGGCGAACTCTGACCGCTGAAGGCGCCTCGTGATAGCAGCAGTCGTCGTTAAAATTTAATGTGGGTTAATTGACAGTGAAGAACTAAAATAAAAAAAAATTTACTCTAATAGTCCAAGCTTTTTTTATGATGTGTATCAATATTTCGAATCTCACTTGGCTAGTAAGTTATATGATTATTGCATAAAATAAATTGGGTGTGGCTGTGTCATGAACATGGCCGTGTGTTTTACGTGAATACGTGTACGTAACAGGTAATATTTTCTATACAAAATATAAAATACGATATTTTATTTAGGTTATAATCATGTTTGAATTCTAAGAAGGCATCATTCCATCGCATAACTTCAACCGGCCCAGCTGCAGATGTACTAGCACCGTCGTTGGTCCGCTCGGCCGCATTCATTCTTTTACGTTCCCGGCACTGCTTCACTGGGTCATATGGTGTTTTATAGGTATCATTCGATTGATTTTGGGAAGCCCTTTCCAAACGTATATGATCTCTGTATTTGGATTTGGCTTTTTGACGGTTATAGGCCGACATTATAAATTTTTATTTTAATACCATATATATTCACTGTAATTATCTTAGACTAATGTTTTATACATGCAATCGATAGATATTGAAGAGAGTTGACGATTGAAACTCAAACGAACGGCGTAGCTTCTTCGAATCAAAAGTTACACTAAATGGAATTATCGAAACGCAGTAAAATGACCTCAAAATGGCGGCGCTTCCCCTTCCACCACGCGCGATGCGTCATAGTCCTCACTTAGCGTAACGAATTCATTGATCCTTTAGTTATCCAGTTGTATAATTAAAATTTGTATGGAGATGATAGATATATAGCTGCAACACAAAACTGTATCCCCCGATTTTGTTAATAATTCGTTTTTTGAATTGCCTCCCACTATTGAAGCAATTTCAAAAACGTATTCACGTCAAAAAAAACGACAAAAAGTTAAACTAAGTTTACTTATAATTGCTTATTTAGAAAAAAATATTCATTTTAGATGAAGTTTAATTAAACTGTTGAAAGAGGTGAAAATTGAAAGTTAATATTTTTGTGGATGGCGAAAAAATGGTTTATCTGTATTACGTGTTTAGGTAAACTACAAATACGGTACCTTTAAAATGTATTTTAAAACTTTTCTTAGACACTATTATTTGCTTATTCTCAAAATTGTGACTTTATTAGTATCCAGATTAGAGCCTTATCTGACATATATCTTAAGTCGGATGAGGTAAGGTCATTTACTCGTGAAAATATATAACTGTTGCTTGGAAACAAAGTGTATGAAATGATGTAACTATTTAATTGTGAAAATTATTACAAATTTAATAGCATGTACATTTGTTCAATCCAAATTAGCATAAAAATAAAAATTATGTCAGATAAATATAAAATAAGTAATTTATTACATAGAAAAAGTTTTAAAACTTTTTAGAACAAAATTTAAACTTTCTTCTTTTAAAACATGTTTATCTTTGGAAAAAATTAAATATTGTTAAAAACATAATATTGGGCTTAGGAAGTCTTGGTCATAAAAAGCGCTGGAGGGACATCATTGTTGCCTAGACTTAGATTATTAGACGGTTGTAAAGTAGAAACGGTTTGTCTATACCAAAATAAAGCAGTTACAGATTTTCAGAAACTCACTGATCAATCTTATTTGAAACTATCTAATAATTCGCTGCTTCATTGGCACAATTTCTGAGTATTGCTAAAATCTTACCATTAAAAAATGTTATTTGCTCAATTCCAATATTTTTAGTGTATGAATTCAAGAATTAAATTGCCAGATGTATAACATATTTTTTTAATAATATAACTGTTTAAGAATGATATTTTTGGAGTAGTATTGCCTAGGCACTTTTTAAGTATCGATTAACTATCTGATTTTCAAACTTCTGTTTCGGAAATATAACATAATGTATTCCCTTTCCCACCCTTAAAAGACGAAATTCAGAAAAACCACAGGAAAAAAATAATAATTAGCAACTCCCTGTGCTTTTTGTACATTCTTAAAATCTAATTCTAAGAGACAGTAAATGCGGAAATAATGCATTTTTATTGCTAAAATTACCCCTTTACACACCTTAGAGGATGAATCTTGCAATTGTTTTTTTAATAATATTTATTTTTAGTTTAATATTTATGCAAATTTAATTTACATAAAACTTAATTAGTTTTGGAGAAGCCATTTATTTTATTTAACGGAAACACATCCCGTTATCACCCTATTAAAAGACGAACATTTATAAACGCAAAACATAAGTAATACGTAACTTTAGATGCAGATGTTTTTAGTATCATACTTCTCGTTCTAATTGAATTGGAAGTGTTCCATTTTTTAAAATGTTGAACACGCCCTTCTACCAACCTTAGAATTTAAATAAAACAAAATGGTAGAACAGTGGTTGGTAGATTTTGTTTCTGTATTTTTTGAACCGTATTATTTTTTATTGTGCTTGATTAAATACATTGCTTTAATCATTTATCTTTAAACCATATATAACATTTTTTTCACACCTTGTTGCTGGAATTGTGTAAAATGGCAAAACTGTAGTTGGTAGATTACGTATGTTTATTATGGGTAGCAAAAAAGTTTACTATGCTTAATAATTTTATTCGTATATATGATAATTAAAATAATATACTAATCATTTTTCATTTATTAAAGGTTAAATTTCGTAAAATATAAAAATTGTGGTTAGTATTTGTATTTATATTATTAGTTATATGCACTTAACACGCTTTATATTTAGAAATATAATTATTATTCGTAAAAACATACTCATTTGTCACAACTTAAGTGCTGAATTTCGCAAAATATAAAAATTGTGATTAGTATTTATCGTATGTTTATTACTGTACCCCAAATCATTTATTACGCTTAATTAAGTTATGAGATGTAAATAATCTTAAAAACGTACTTTTTTTCACTCCTTAGTGTAGAATATTTCAAAATGTAGAAATTGTGGTTGCTAATTTTCGTGTTTTTAGTATATATTTAGTGTATTCATTAAATTTAATTAAATTCTAAGATAAAATTAATCTTTTTAATATACTCTACCACTTTTTCACGCGTTAGGGTTTGAATTTCGAAAATACCAGAATTTTTGGTGGATGTTTTTGTATGGTAATTATTGATACCCATAATTACTAATAGTTCTGAAATAAGAAGTCATAATTACTAATATTTAAAATAAACTTACTCCTTACTCATCCCAAAAGGGGTTGAATTTCTAAAATATAAAAAATTGTGTTGGCAGTTTTTGTATGGTCATTATTAAACCCCCAAAATACTTAATTACGCTTAATTAAATACGGAGTTACATTTATTAAAATTTAAAACATTCTTATCTCTTATTCATACCTCAAGGGTTTAATTTCGAAAATAAAAATACTTTGGTTGAAAATTTTTGTATGGTCATAGGTGGTACTCAAAACTTATAATATTAGGCTATATAAAATACAGAGCTATAGGTATTAATGTGTAAAGCATACTAACCCTTAGGGGTTGAATTACAGAAAATATTAAAATTTTTAAAAGTTTTTGTATGTTCATTATTGGTACCAAAACCTTTCATTACACTTAATTAAATTCGTAGATAAAATTATTTATTAAAAAAAAAAAACTAACTTATCTCCACATCTTAAGATTTGAATTTTGCAAAGTATTAAAATTATGGTTTTTAATTTTTTGTACCTTCATAATTGGTACCAAAAATCATTCATTACACTTTTAAATTCGGAGATATAATTATAAATTAAAAAAAAAAATACTTACCTATTTTTCACCATTTAAGAGTTAAAATTCGCAAAATTTTTAAATTGTGCCGGGCAATTTTTTAATGTATATTATTGGTACCCATTGCCTTTTCTTAAGTTTGATTAGTTTCAGCAAAAATATTTTTTATCGTTAAACCATATATAGCGTTTTCTTCACCCCTTAGGTGTGGAATTCTGTATTTAGACGTAGCCTAGTTTCTAACTTATCCAAAGGGATTTTCATTAAAATAAAACTTCATCAAAATCCGTTCAGTAGATTTCAATAGACAATCAGACAAATAGACAAGAACTTTAAAAACTGTATTTTTGATTTCTCAATAATTCAAATAGCCATTTGCAATAGTTGTTTTTTTTATAATTTCATCCAATGTACAGAATTTTTGCCTTAAACAGTTATATTATTAGTATCGATTTATGTGAGTTATATAATACTTTTTTTCCTTGATTCACAATTGATTACGTCCAATAAAGCATTTCGTGAGCAATATCAAATAGTGGACAAATTATTTAGAGAAACTAAGGCAATACACGTCAGAGCAAACACTGCCTATTTGCAGTACCTAAAAGTACTTTAAGTGCCACTTGTTTACTCTTTCCTAACCAGTAGTGACTCCGGAAATGTTATTCCAGGGTTAATTGTTTATTGTATAAAATATAAATATGTATTTCTACCCACCGCAGTTCTGTATAGTATAACTAAGAAACATGTAAAAGCATGTAAGACATAGAAAAAAGACATCTTTGTCTAAATATCGCAAGCTAAAGTATCTTGGGACGCACCCAGCAGTTGCAAGTCACTTGCCGACGTAGTAACCCCGGTTGAAATGCGTCAAATTTGCTTGAGTGTAGATATCCAGACTCACTGGGCTAAGACGTAAAATTTTTGATTAATAAAACAAAAAAATTCGAAATTAAACATTGTGAATGTTTACGGTAAGTACATACAAGACGAGTAAATTAATATCGGTTAGTAGTAGCTAGTAAAAAATATAGTTTTGTTTGTAGAAATTTTAATATTAAAACATTTTAAATTTAAAATTGGTTTACCGAAATTTAATAACGAAACTTGCTAGATTTGTTATGTTTTATTTTCGTTTGTCTCTAAATTTATTTAGCATTAATCGTTTTTGCCTTTTAATGTATCTTGGTGTGGCACTTGCGAATTGGTTTATTTTAAGATGAGCTTAACTGTCAGTTAAACCAGGCTCAGGAGTTTACACATAAATACAAAACATACCTATACAACATTCATTCAAATAGGCGAAGATAAGATAAAAACAAAATATAATAAATACTCGTACTACAGTAATATCTATAGCTACAAAATCGCCAACATAAAATCAACCACAAAACGTAATTTTCGAAGGCACACGTGAAAACAGCAAACTGGGAACTGTAGGCCTACTCTTGTTCAATTTTAAAACTTTAACAAAATATGACGTCACTGTAATGGGGATGCGCAGACCGCATTGAAAAAGTGTACGAAACCCGGTGTGCACATCACACTGTAGCGACATCACTGCTTAAAATCATTTAGTAGTAGTTATCACAGACATATTATGTTACATAAACGCAAAAAGATAAGAAATTGAACTGCAAATCGGAAATATACTGCCTCAATTTATTAAATAACAATTTCCGTTTGAAAAACCAAATTCTCTTTTGCTTTTATATATACAGACACCTACTGTTCGAAATGAAACCAGATCGGTTAAAAACTTCAGATGCAGAATTTATTTATGTAAAAAGAATAAACAGTTTTTTCAAAACAATTATCCCGTTTAGAATTCAACGCTCTTACCATTGTGATAGTGACGGTTCCTTCCCACTACTTCCTTAAACCAAGCATGCTGATACCAGGTACCTGTCTGTACACTGCTCATAGGGCTTTCATTGCAGTGTTATTTAGTGTTTTCCCTCCATTGCCTTACGAAGGATAAAGTCGAAGACACAACACGACACCAACGATTGAGCCGACAAAATAACTTCCCACTTGCGAAGAATCCCCGAGCCGGCCGGTAATCAAAACCTACCCCTTTGGCTTACATTAACCTACCTAGTTGCTCTAACAAAATATGTTACTTTGGGGAAAGACTAATTTTCTTTATTAAACAACCGAAAATGTACAAAATAATTTCCTTTCAAAAAAGAAATCATTAACGGTTATAATAAATTCACAGATATCATCACTCAAAGTGAAAAATAACGTTTGAAAAATTCCAATTTTCTATTATTGTTATTTAGCAATTGTGATTTCCAGCTGTTGGTAAAACTGATTAAATAAAGGGAACATCTATTTGTCAATATTTTATATGTTTTCGTAGCTGAGTGTTTGTTTGCATCTGCACTGTTTGTAATATCAGTAAATTTATGGACCTTACAACGAAGACTTCACCTCAAATAAACGAACAGTTCTCCGTTATTATAGATAACTGAACATGCTTAGAAAATACGCCGCATTCCGACAACAGAATTTTGCTTTTTTTTTTTGTTATGAACGGGGTAAACACACAATGAAAGAAGCAATGGCTTTTTGCAGCAGCCTGAAAAATGTTTTTGACTGTTTTGCTTGTTAACCAAGATTAACAGCTTGTAAATTGTCGTATGTAGTTTATTGACACACAAAGATTTGCATTTGCGCTGCAAATGTGGTAATGCAATCGTAACAAAAGGTTCGGCACGACTTAAGGCTGGTTACAGTGCAGACTCGCCCCCGCTATTGTATACTTTCACCTTTCATTTACGAATAACGCTGGTTACAATCATTCAGGTATCTTCGTAAATTTATGGCTATCTTCGTTAATTTAAGGACACTGAGACGAATCCAAAAGAATTTTCTAACACAACTGGTTATGACTGTAGTAAAGACACTCTTCTTTTTTCCACGCGTGTGATTACGTTTCTTTCAAACAAAACATACAACTCGGAAGTCAAAACATAGCGTAGTTTCTATGAGTTTTGAGTTATTTTAAATCACGAAGATCGCTTCGTTTGTTTGAGTTGAATTGTTCGTTGAAGAGTCCGTAAATGGACTGCGAGTCGTGAAGAGTGTGTGTCCCGCAGCCACTTGTCGGGCATCACCCTGATGGGCGTGCCGTCCGAGATCTACGTGTACGGAGCGCAGTACTCCACGGCGCTGCTGTCGGCCGTCTTCATGTGCGTCATCATCAACTACATCTACCTGCCCGTGTTCTTCTCGCTGCAGCTCACCTCCACCTTCGAGGTGAGTGCTGCCCGCGCGCTAGGACCACGGGTCCGTTCCTTCCCAGTGATGCCACAGCTGTTCCGAATCTTTAACGCAATCTGGCGTTCCAACAATGAAATACTTTGGTCCGCGTCCTTTATTTGCGCTTAATTTTTTTTTACATCATATTTTTAGGCATTTATTAATTCATCAATTGCCAGGTAAATCATTTGACACATAAAAATAATGGTAAACAGCATTTGACTGGCTTAGCAACAGACTATAGTTTTGTTTTAAATAAAAAAATAACACCATAAACCCCTCAAAGAACAAAACGTTGCAATAAAGAGCGCTATTCACATGTCATTTCACAAAACGTTTCATTGAGTGTTCTGTGAGGATTCATTCAACTATTCGAAATGTCATAGAAAATGGCTGTGATTTTTTATATGCTCTTTTCAAGCATCCCTTAGGCTAAAGTGTCATTTAAGGGTGGTATTTCAAAACATCCTCTGTCATTGTTTTGTACGTATCTTCGAAAGCAGGATCGTTACAGATAGAAACAAGAAAAATAAAAATCAATCATTGACCATGTAAAAGAATTCAGCTTGAGTTTACAGTAGGCTAACTAACTAAATTAAAAAAGAGCTGTAGTAAATTATATTAACCATGTAAAATCAATATCCGAATTGACGGTCTAATATTTGAACCCATTATTTTTCTACGTTCTTAGCTCTAGCATTTTTTTCTGAAAAAATCAATATTTATAATAAAGTGAAACACACAATTTTAATGAATGTTTTAAGAACTTTATTGTAAAAAAAAATTAATCGTAAAGTAATGTAGTACCTATATCGTAAAATAGAAAAGAAGTAAATAGTGAAAATAGTATATATGGCTAACGATAATGATATCATTTTGTATAATAATAAAATGCATACAATTTATTCGGTGCTATATATATATATATATATATATATACATATATGAAGATTTTTCATTGTTTCAGTTTTAATAAGTATTCCCAGAATAATTTTCCCATCGTTCTAAAAGAATGCATTCCATCGCTCTTCATTGTCATTGTTTCACATGTAGGTATATATTTGTGACTTTAATATCAAAGAGAGATTAAAAAACCTTATGTTGTTATTTATTAAGTGATAAATCTAGCAAAAAGCTTATTTGAAAATTATATTGGCAATACGATCCTAACAGCTTCTCTGAGCTTGATTTAAGGCCTTGTTGTGGTAGTTATGCCTGCGGTAACTGATTATTAGAGACCGGAAAAATTCGCGCTTTCAATGACCTCCAGGATGGACTCCAATATTCTCTACTCACTCGGGCGAATGCCAACTGTTCATTGGCTGCTGACTTGTGAGTCGTCTCGACTGGGTGGCCTGTGATTCGACACTTCAATGAGTGAGGGTCTCTAATTGGCCCTCAGTCCTCCAGATTAACAGTGAACCAATGACTGAAGCAGCACTAAGGTATAATTGTTTGAATTTTAGCATAACACGAAATATATATGCTTTGCATGTGGGGTTATTTCCTAATGTTTTTCTAGGCAAAGGGCTTGTTTTGTCTCAGTACCTGGAGCTGCGCTTCAACCAGAGGGTGCGAGCGATCGCGTCGATGGTGTTTACCATCTCAACAGTGCTGCATCTGCCGATAGTGGTATACGTGCCAGCCTTAGCTTTCAGTCAAGGTAAACTTCCATTCGTCTGAAGAAAATACTTTAAGGCAACATATATTAATTTACCAATGCACTTATTAATTTTGTTTCACACATTATTAGTGATATTTCACATTCTTTTCTTTACTGTAATTACTAAACATTTTTTGTGTTTAATTTTAACGATAATTTTTTTTTTTTGCTAATTGATTGCAAAATGTGTCACGAGGTATTTGCTAAACTCATTTTGCTATCTCTGTTCATAATATTATGGATGCTTGAGTGATCTTTGCGGTTTTTATTTAACCTTACAAAAACTCGTGACAAAAATTTGACAAAACATTCAATTCATGGCAGAAACAACTATTATATTACCTAATAAACAAATAAATAAAAGTATACAAGGAATATAGTAACAAACATTGAATTGACCTAACCTATGTTGTTTCATTACTATAAAAACACGTCTAGTAATGAATACACTATAAATGTGTAATCACGTTATATGCATAATTCAAAATTGTTGTATTTCTTACTTTATTTAAGACTTTATTGGCCGTTTTCGCTAAAGATAAACTTAAAAACACCATTATTGCCATCGAACCATTTTAAGCGTAGATGTGACTTCCAATTTTACTCTTTTTTAACACTAAAAAAGCTGTTTCTAAGCAAAAATAATTATTTTTTATAAACAGATGGATAAAATAATTTTAAACTGACTATTTTTTGAGTGTTATAGATTTATCACACTTTTATATTCTTTATTTAAGTAAAATAATCATATTTTGTTGAAAAAAGGTAATTTTAGGGTAAAAATCTATGAATGTTTTGTAAGGTCATATAAACTTTTTCTGTGATGGAATTGCACAAACTTAACGTGAATCTTAGTAAAGAAAAATGCATTTTTCTTTCTAAGCTTTGGTTTGTATTATAATTAAGATTTTTCGCTTATATTTTCAATGCATTAGTTAATTTTTTATTTATATGTGAAAACAAAAATAAATTAAACAAACTGATAACCTAACTAAAACATATATATTATTAAATAATACGACCTTTTTCTCCTCACAAAATTTAAGTGTTGTGTATTAATTTTCTCTTGGTTAAAAATATGACGTTTTTTATTGTATAAATACATACCAAAATTTGTTATGTACAGCAGGTAGAAATAAACCAAATTGTAAATCTATCTAAAACTATAACCAAGTATGGAGGAAGAAATTCATTGAAATGAGTTAAAGGAGCGAGATCTAAACTCCAAAACCGGTAAGATCAAGTCATAAAATAAAATATTGCGGTTTTGACGACATTTTCCACTCAAAAAAGGGTGCGGGCAAATTGACTAAATGTTATTTGGAATACTTTTAATAAAATTCTTAATATTGTGTAAGTAATATTAAATAGTTTATTCAACAGCTGGTTCTGGCTCGAATTTTGAGAATGGTGCCAATGACGGCCATTTTCTGACGATACGAACGCCATATTGGATGACCATTACATTGACCGTTGGCCACTTCTGCCATTTTATATTCCATCATATTTAATTAAACATAATTGAAATCGAGTGTCCCTCCAGCGATTGTGGCACTTATAGTTACAATCGAACCTTCTACCAAATTGGATGACATCTCGATGGGCAGTCTTGTTTCTAAATGCCACCATATTGGATAACGTGGTAGCAACTTTTTTTCAATTCTGGTGTTACGTCAGCCATCTTGTTTTCGTCTGCTGGAGGTCGCATTCTAGACTGACGTCACAGTGGCCATGTGGTTTCTGTCTGGTGGACGTCGTGATCTTGGATAAAGTAAAGGCTGTCATATTTGTTTCTGCTGTTTTTGTGTAGAGCACCAGCATCGCTCTGTCCGCGCACATGAGTTAAATGTTGCAATACCTATAAATGTTGTTATGGAACTTGGCATATTAAATTAAATTTTTTATACAAAACACATTAGAAGCGAGGTAATTCTAATCATAATGCTTGGAATTCTAGGTTAGAAAACATACACGTTTCACCACACGGCCACCAAGACATTAAGATAAGCAAGAATTAAATAAGATATTTTAAAATTAAAACACATATTCGGACTTGTGATATTTTGTATTTGTAGGAATAATACCTGCGAGAGGACGTTGCCACTATCTAAACTGCTACAGTGAAGGATATTTATCTACCGTGGCATTCGCAACTTGTCGCCAATCTTGGCCACCACCTTTTAAATAAGTTATTATTAACCTAAAAATTCGGGAAAAATTCTAAAAATCATCAACAATATAGTCTGTCAATAAATTATAGTTTTATTCGAATACTGTGTTCGATCCTTAGTCGTTGCAAAAGTGTTAATTTTACAGTAAAATTACTTGTTTAATTAATAATGTAAAAAATCCTAAAAACCAATCAAACTCCAGTCAACTGCTGATGCCATATTGGACGCCATCTTGAAAATTCGTAATTATTAAACATATTATCAAGAATCTCTCTCGGGAAGAAAATGTCTGTGTAGCAAAGGATCTGGTTGGTTGGTCTGTCTTCAGTAAACTGTTTGGAGCTAAGAATTAGTCAGTTTAAGCAGATGAAGGACTAAATGTTTATAAGTTTGCTATATTTCTATCGTTCACAGGGGTTCCAGTAGTAGAATAGAAATTATGTAATAATTTGTATTTTTAAAATATTTTTGGTTTTTTACTCGAATTTATATCTAATTGGTTACAAATTTACAATATGTCATAACAGCTTACTGAAGGCCAGTTGGCAAGGAATCTAAGCTAATTTAAGGACTTTTGACTTTATTTATTTAAATTATTATTTTTTGCTTAAAAGATATATTTTGTGCATTAATCAAGTATCGAACTAAGGACAAGAATCGGTAGATTCAATTTAAAAAAATAATTTCAGATTTTTTTAATGAATTTTGTAAATTTCCCCAAATGTATAGGTAAATAAATACAGAATTCCATGATGGTATCCAAATGCCAAAATGGCGGGTGGCACAGTAATAATAAATAATGACTATACTCTAGTGGACAAAAATTTAACTAATATGGCGGCAACACCCAAGCAGACACCGTGTGTACTACGTGACACTAGTGCTCCTGGTAGCGAGTACCTACTGAAAACGATATGGTGGTTCGTTCTTGAAAAGGCGATGCCTTCAAAATAAAGAAAATTACAATTCCAGATATGTGTGTTATTTTATATACCTTATTTGATTCTCTGTCTAATAATCTCTAAATTGCCAAGGGGTTAAAGGAGCATGTATTCCAATCTAGACGTCAGAGCAGCGATGTGTCGAATCACAGCACTTTCAATGTATTTTGTATAAAAAATTACATTTAACATGTTGATTAGGACCATAATGGCTCTGGTAGGTACTCGAACATCGGCCTTAAGAGATGAGACTGAGCGACGCTGGCGCTCTCTAGGAGTACACAGTGGCAACAATGACTTCAGTAACCAAGATGGTGGCCTCCAGCAGACGAAAACATAATGGCCAACATGATGTAAGAATTTTAAAAAGTTCTGTGAAATCAAATTTAAGATGGTGGACATGTTATTAGAATTTAAGATGGTGGCTATAACGGAAAGTGCAACTTTCTCTAATCCAAGGTGCAACAATGACTTCATACACAAACAAGATGGCGTGCATAACGTAAAGTGCAGCATTATTGAGTGGGGCTCTCAATTTAAAGATGGTGGATCCGAATTGGTGGTTCCAATATGGCTGACTGAAGATGGCCATCTGGGTCAAAAGGTCAAAATCAAGGTATTCCAAGATGGCTGGCGTGACGTTAAAGTTCTTGATGGTGCTATCGGCACCTCGGTTGGTCCTGGTGATGCCTGGCGCAGGAGGAATAATTATATACTACTTTTACAAACAGGTCATGTCCAACCTAAAACATGCGGATAAGCGTCACCGAATTACGATCCTTGGCCAGGCCAGAGGACAGCAACAACTTGTGGTGTTTCATCACCTACTGTGCCAACTATGACAGCATTAAAAACCCTAACATTTCCGAATATGATTTTAAACGATTGTAATAATAACTCTAAACATGTTAAATATCAGTGCAACATGTGTTTTAGCTCACTTACACGATACGGAATATTGAAAGGGCGCATCAGGAATTGTAATGGTCTGGTTGCGCATTCATCAGGACCAAAATGTATATTCTATTGCAAGACGTTTATGCACATGTGAACTTTAAGCAGTGTGTTGTATGTGGTAATAACCTTTAGTCTGGAGCTGCCTTAAATCACCTTCTAAGGAATGCAGAGGACTTGTTTCACACGCTAAGAAAAATAAATATCTCTTCAAATTTTTTTATTAATAGAATTATCATAATAAAATTTTGTTTGTGAATTTTTTTTATACCTTGAACCTTAAAACTTTATTCATAAATATATGCGATTAGTAAATTAAAGAACAACTATTTTCCTAAACATGTTTTGCATTGACGAAGGATGGAAATAAAGACGAAATAAAATCTTTTCAATTAAAAATATTATGAATGCAGATTTTTTAAGAAATAATAATTTTTTACGATTTTTCTGAGAATAATTACGAATTTTTAAGATGGCGGCCAATATGGTATCAGCAGTTGACTGGAAAATGGTAGATTAGGAGTTTGACCCATTTTTCGGATTTTTAACATTGTTAATTTAATAGTAATTTAAACATAAAATTAACATTATTTGCATCAACTAATGATGTAACAAACTACTGGATTTGAATAAAACAATCCTTATATTGATAGACAATACTGTTGATGATGTTTGGATTTTTTCCCGAAATTTTATGTTAATAGTAACATATTTAAATGTAGTGGCCAAGACTGGTGACAAGATGGTGGATGCCACAGTAGTAAAATATTCTACACTGTAGCAGTTAGAAATTTAATCAATATTGTGGGTATTTCTCTAGCATACGTTGTGTACGCTTGCGCTCCTAGTATTGAGTACTGAAAACATGATGGTGGCAGCTATTTCTAGAAGACAAAGGTTCACTACCGCTCCTAGTAGAAAGCATTAAAAATAAATATGGCGGCAACGTCCTCTCGTAGGTGCTGCTATCATTCCTTCAAATAGAAATATATTACAAGACCGAATATGTTTTTTTTTTTTTAAGGTCTTACATAATTCTTGCTCTGGTAAAGGTCTTGGTGGCCTTGTGATCAAAGATGTTATTTTTCTAACCTAAAGTTCCAAGTATTATGGTTAGAATTACCTTGCTTCTAATGTAGTTTGTACAAAAATTTAATTTAATATGTCAAAATGTTCCATAACAACATTGATAGGTATTGCAACTTTTACCTCAAGTGCACGGACAGAGCGATGCCGGCGCTCTCTACGAACAAACAGCACAAACAAAGATGGCGGACTCTACCTCATCCAAGATGGCGTTCTCTAGCAGACGAACACAATATGGCCTGTGGGACATTATCCGAGATGACCTCCAGCACACGAAAATCAAAATTCAAACGTGACACCAGAATCGAAAAAAATGTTTCTGTGACGTCATCCATTACGGTGGCCTGAATCTGTCAAAAACAAGATTGCCACAGCGATGTCATCCATGCTAACGTAACGAAAATTGTCATGAATGTGAGTGGGGCACTCGACTTCATTATAGCGGAATTAAAAGTAGTGTCCAAAGTCATGGATAAAGGTCGAAGGTAATTTTCAAAGGTAATTGAAGATGGTGGCTGTGACGTCAGAACACGGTCGGTCATTGACCCCTTCCCCAATACACGAACCAGAACCAGCCACTGGAGTACGTATTATATACTACTTTTGTAGGAATTTTGTTACTTTATCATGGCAAGGTCTACAAATAGACCATTATGTTCTGTTTTTATTTTATGTATTTTTATCAATATTTAAGTGGTTATTATGATTACGTTTTTAAAAATAAATATAAGGTTTTTTCTTGTGTTTCAGTGAGCGGAGTCAATATTCATCTTATAACGCCTATTGTATCAATTATCTGCATCCTCTACACGATGATGGTATGATTTAATTCTGTTTTACTACATGTTAATGTTAATACCTTAATAAATTTCAGCCCGACTACTTTGTATACCACTATACATAGTGGTAACCGTTTATGAATACTACCTCTTTCACGGATTTTAACGTTGTATTTTTATATATGTGTTATTTATTTGGTCAGTAATAAAAACGTCCCAAACTAAGACATTTTGCCTGAGGCAAGGCAGATTATACAATATTAAAACCAATTGTGTTGAAAAAAACTATTTCAAAAAATAAAATCAATTAAAAATTATATAATACCTTCAATTTGATAAAAAAAATCAATTTAATTTTATTAAAACTAAAAACACGCTTTAAAATCTGAGTAGGAATTTTGTCCTTAAGATTTTCAGTGGAAGTAAATAACATAAATTCAGTTATTATTTATTTAATTTTAGTTGTTTATCACTAAATTATTAGTTTATGAATATTTTTTAATATAATGCTGGGTATTCTCTGTGGCAGTTTGGCTTCAAAATTAATTTCAGCAGGAGTATATGATAGCCGGTCCTATCGCTGGGTGTTGGTAAGGATTGATGTTTGTCAACCGCCATCTTGGAATGTGACGTTACGACGGCCAGCTTGATTGATCATGACCTTGACCTTCAAAATTTGCCAAAAACTGTCAAAAAATGACCCAAATTTCCCCTAAAACTTCCAGCTACGAGAAAAAAATCCCGCCAAAATAAAAATAAAAAATTAAAATTTTACCTAATTTGGGGGAATCTTTCTTGTTTTGAGGGGAAATTTACCATTTAAATTCACAAAAATTCAATAATTCGAAACTCTGAAAGCCTCAAAGACTTTTACCTTTGAAAAAAAACAAAATTTATAACAACGGTTTTAATTCCTCATCGATAAGCCTCCCTAAGCAGCCGAGGCCATGATCTTGAACATTATCATTTATTTATTGACCAACAATTTGGAAAAAATTAAAAAAAATGTAAAAAAATAAATGGTTTACTATAAACGTAGCACTATTCGTTAAACAAATCGGCTTGGATTCTAGAACGCTCCACTTTTCGTTACACACGCCAGAATTAGAATTACGTCATAGTTGCACTTTTAGGTACGGCAGCCTATTTATAAGCTGTAAATATTATTCGAATTTAACATAATTGTTTTATTTAGAATTTAAATTGTGTAGCAATATTTTAATAAAAAGGCATTTTGAAAATCATCCGCCATATTGAAATTCCTTATTTTTTATGCTAGAAATTCGGAAAAAATTTTAAATTAAAAAGAACATTTGGGTTAAATTTTAATAAAAATACTTTCCTCGTTCATTTAGACCTTGGTTAAAATCCATTACAAATGGCGACTGATCCTTCTTCCAGGGAAGCCACCGGCAGGCTGACCTCCCACCACTAATGCCAAGACAGATATTACGCCAGCCAGTATGACGTCACTGCAGCCATCTTGGATTCGTCATATTTTTGACTGGTGGAGGCCGCCAAATCATTATCGTCTGCAAGAGGCCGCTGTTGCCATATTAGTCAAATTTTTACCTGCTAGAGTGCAGGAATCATTAACACCTTGGCATCCGCCATCTTCAAATTCTATTGTTTTTTTACGAACTAGAAGCGTTTCTCTTTCTTTACAGTTTTCTTAGAAGGCGGAGCGAGACCTCTGCATGCCTTGGCATGTGAGTTCAGGCCAGTTATACATGACAGTCGGTAGCCAGCCACGTCGAGTTGGTTGTCCTGGAACGTGCACGTCCAATCAGTGATATTCCAATCCTGGATATTCCTGACGCGAATCTGCTATTATTCTCCGAGTGCTTTCGGTTATTCCTGAAGAAAAAAAATCCCTGCGTGTATTCTTTTTCGTACTTAGACACGTAATATTATTCAGAATTTAGTTTAATTTCTGAATTTCTCTTACTAAATATGGAATAACATATTTTTATCCGGCAGATTTCTGGAAAAAAACCAAATTATTGCTCAGGACGATTACTATGTCTTGAGACAGTTGAGAAAAGCTAACATTTAAGACGAACTTCTTTCTCCTTAATGTCTAGCGATGCCCTCCTTCTCTTACTATTGAAAAAGAGCATCATCCCACATGAAAGAGCGACTGGCTGCACAGCAACGCATGTTGCGTCAACTGTAGAAAGAATCGACTCTACTTGCAAAAATTTGTTTGCATGAGATAAATTAATACTCGCTGCTGAATAGAGCTATTGTAGCTAGTTGCCATATTGTAGACTCGATATCTTGCAGCCCGGTAGCCTTGTATCCTTGTAGCCTTGTAGCCTTGTAGCTCTGTAGTCTCGTGGCCTGTTGCAATATAGCTTCTCGTAACTTCATAGCCTCTTAGTTTCGTAGCTAGATAGAGCTTCGTAGATTCGTAGTCTCACTGTATTGTTGTCTTTTAGTCGTAGTACTGTAGCCTAAAAATTTCGTAGCTTCGTAGTCTCGTAGCCTCGTAAATTCTTATTCTCATACCTTCTATCACAGTTAAAAATATTTGTTATAATGTTTGCCAATGTCGGCACTTAAAACGACTTAATAAAAGTTTTTTTAAACAAGTAAACAAAGTTTTTTTCCCTAAAAAAATACGAAGCCTTACAATTCTTGTAATAAAATTTGGATAAAAAATCCAGCAGAGTCAATGATAATTGTAGCCGTAATTAAAAATAAAATAAATTTTAACATTCCTACAGATCCTATTCTATTACTGAAAGGGGGAAAAAACTTTAATACAATGTGTAATGCACGGATAGCTTATTCTGCAGTTTTAAAATTTCTAGATGTGAGTAGTTACATTATTTCAATTTTATACTTCACTAATGTTTATTAAATCATAATTTATTGCTACTTTATTTAGTTCTAATATTTTTGTTGCACTAACTTTCAATTTACAATTCAAACAGTTGCTTTCAAATTAGTTTTTTATAGCAAGTATTTACACTGAGATAATGATGAAATCAAGTACTTGATAACAATTTGTAAACATGAAGTCATTTTTACCTAACTCTTTTATATAATATAATTAAATCTAATATATATATATATAAATATATATATGGCCTAGCTAATTTACCAGCGCTTCGCTCAGGAAGTCTACAGAAAACACACTGCTCATAAGGCCCTCTATTTTTTTATCTTGTGGGTACGCCACTGTTGCACCTGCAACCAAAAATAAAATAAATCAGATTTTGAAAATAAAATAATTCATTATAACTAAAGTAAAAAGGAGGGAATGCAAACAAAAGACGCCATTTTTTTAAGGTATTTAAAAACACATTTATTTAACCAATATTGTGTCGATATGATGGCAGATATAATTACATAAAACTTGAATAGGATCCTAAAGTAAATGAGGTATATACAATGCCAACGTTGATACCGTGGAGACGAAGAAATCATTGCCAAAAATGCTACGGCCATTGCAATTGAGATAATTTGGAAAACGAAACCCAAAATCGCTAAAAAAAAAGAAGTTAATAATAAAGAAGGAAAATTAATATTTGGAAAAATTGCTTCGACGTGCAACGAACCCCTCCGGAGAATTTGTGATTAATATACATTAAAATACGTTTCTCTGCTTCTTTATGAACTATTAACCTACTTTATTTTTCTGACAAACATATTAAAGAAACTAAATTTATTTAAAAAAATATTTTACTTATCAAAAATGTGTGTGTTATATTATTTTTTAATTAGTATTTAGCTTTATTAACTTAACCTCATTTACAATAAACAAAACAATTTTAACTTGTACTTTACAAAAATGTTGTGTTTGTTTTGCAGGGTGGTCTAAAAGCTGTCGTCTGGACAGATTTCTTACAGGCCTTTGTAACAGTTGGCTCTTGTTTTGCTGTCATAATTCTTGGAATCATGAACGTCGGTGGCCTTGGGGCCGTGTTCGAAAGAAGCAACGAAGGAGGCAGAACAGAAATTTTCAAGTAATATGTCACTACCATAACTTATTCTTCTTATATAACGTTAGATATTTATTAAAGTGTTTGCGTCATGAGTAGCCTATCATGTGTATTTTAAAATGGCATTTGCGATTTATTCTCTGACATGATTGATCAAGCAATAAAATAAAATGTTTTTTGAAATGTTTAGCATCTAAAATTGTACTTAAATAAACCATATTGCCATCTATAAGAACAAATCAGTGCTTAGGAAAAAATGTAAGCCAAATAATAGTGAAAAAATTAATATCAATCAAATAAAATAAAAATTTAATACGATAATGGCAACATCTGCAAAAAAATATTCAAAACATATATTTTGTTTGTTTGTTACATAGTTTACATTTTTTGATAAACAAATGTTTATTTACTAAAGATTTGCAAAAACATGCTTAACATTTAAAATAGAAAATAATAATAAAAGAGACTGGTTTTCTAAGATTCAAATAAATTACAAATAAAAATGTCATAAAAGTTGTCCAAATTTTAACCAAAATATTTAAAAAAATTTAAACTCAAATATTTTAATAATTTAAGGTAATTAAAACAAGCATTTTTGCTATGCCTAGCCATTTTTCGAAACAATTTTTGTAATCATAATATAATATTTTGTTTGGGTCCTGCTAAAAGATTTTTTTAAGTACTGGTAATGCGTTTCGTAAGTAGGCTTACTCTGTTGCTCGAGGTACAAATTATGTTATAAAATTACTTGTGTATTCTATCAAAATATGCTGAATGAAACATCTTAACTTTAGTTAAAATTGTAGAGAAAATCGTATCAAATTTAAAATCATTTTTTTATGAGAATGTTTCAGTAAGCTTTATTCACAAACAAACGAAACACTAACGATTGTAAGCCATTATTATTTTTAAAACTGCGTAAAAAATAATTCTCAAGTATTAGCTTCTTTAAAATAAATAAAATCACGTTTAAATATTACGATTCTCCAAATTATATACGAGCATATAATTAAATGAAAGAGTTAATTACACTACACATGAAATATTGGTTAACATGAAAAAAAAAAATCTAATAAAAACTAGAAAAGGCAACTGTTTCGAAAAACATGTAGCGAAGTGCAAGAATAAAAATAAATTTCAATAGAATACTTCCAATGACTTCTCGATACCCTGTGTTTAATACTGATCAACAGTTTTCACATTCAATTGGGTTCTAACAGTTAATTCTATTTTACGAATATATTTGGTTGGCAGTGAAACATAGGACATACTTGTAATAGGGATTAAAAAAAAAAACTTTAGTTTACCCTCTAGGATCTCCTTAAGCATAAACCATAAACCCGAAGGTTGATTACGCCGAAACAGTATTATTTTTACAATTTCAGCTCCTGCTGAAAAAAAAGTAAAACACCTCAGTATTCACTGCCACAGAGGAATAAAACGGTATCAGTGTCAGAAAGTCTTATTTCACACACCATCGAACCTAACATTGTAAAGATTTCGTAAAAAAGTATTTTAATTTGTGGATTAAGTTACATAAGAAATTTCAGATAAATATAAAACTGCGAATTATTCAAAGGTTGACTTTTAACATGACCGTTATAAACTAAACCTCTTTTTTTAAATATAACTTCAATTAGAATCATTTGCAAAAAGAGTGGTTTAGTTTATTAAAGTATCTTTATATTTTTGCGAAAACGTTTTACAGTTTATATTTGCCGATATTTTGTTCATCATACGTGTTTGTTCATGGGAAGTAACGGCAATGTTTTATTTAAATTCTTCTTTGAATAATAGAATATTCTTAGCGATGTTCACTTGTTTCAAAAATACTTGTACTCAAACTAATTTTCTCAGAACACATTGAAAACGGATAGGGCTATAAAGAATTCTGTGAAGGTTGGGAACAACAAATAATATATATTTTTATGTTTATATATAAATCATTTTTAGACCTACTTTTATTGCGTTAAAATCACTAAAAGGTAATTTTTTCTGTAATACACATTTAAGAATTTAAATAAATACCATGTTTTTAAATGGAAAATATGTGTTTAAAGTATTTCCCAAATTTTATATAAAAAACGCCAAATTATCCTGTAACTGTATTTCTATGTTCCCAAGATGTTAAAAATTTTAAAGCAATCAAAGTTTTTTTTTACTATTAGGCTACTAATAAAAATGTTCTAATATATTTGTCTTGTATCAAGAAGGAATAAAAATTATTCCGTAAAAATTAACCATTAGCGGCACAAAAATGAAAAGTAAGTCATTCGATTTTGTTAATTAACGGACTAAAACCTAAGAATTTGTAAGGCATGGAATTTCTCGTCACTGAGATCCACAGGCCTAAAAACCTCTTATTGCTCCCACCTGATTGGCTGACACATGAGGCGAGTGTTATGGTTACGTAACAGCAAGGGCGAGTTGTGACAATAGTGAAGGAAGAAGATGTTATTAATATATACGTGGTTACAATGTTAAGCAAGCAACGCTTAAGCACTATCCTTGAAGACAGTTGTATCATTTCCTCTGGGTTAGCAATAACTTAACTGAAAAACATTGTACATTTTTAAACGAAAATTATATTTTCATTCATTAATCCGGTGGTTTTAATCTTTCCACTTCTCCCTGTGGATATAAATCATAGTCGTAGATACTTTGTAATTCTAAGCATGGAGTTAGAAACTGTCATGAAATAGCATGCGGTAAACTAAAGAATACTTAAAGTTAATTGTTACCTCACCATCAATTTATTTTATAACATCGCAGGAATAGTGCTTAACCACGTCTGTAGATGGTTAGTAAGTATATGTTAGACTTTCTGTCTTTAAAGCTGTTAAATTAATAAAACACAGTCCTTTATAACTGTTTTTACAGTGCAAATACTACATCTTACTCAGTGGCGTAGCGTGGGTGGGGCGGAGGGGGCGGCCCGCCCCGGGCGGCAGCCCGCGGGGGCGGGTCGCCGGTGAAGCGGGTTGAGATCTGATCTATGATTCATTCATTACATGTGTCAGACACACTATAATGTTCCATTTTTATCTAACATTTTGCGCACCAACTATTTTTTAATATTTATTTAAAAGAAAAACTGCGAAATCACTGACAGAGCTCTTTATAACGTTTGTTTGTTTACATACGAACGGCAACATCGCATCACGCCGCGCCGCCCGGCGCGCGCGAGCCGAGTTGAGCGGCACTCCTTATTATGTTAATTACTCATACAAAATCTTTTGTTTCACGCGTCAGCCCGTGTCGATGCCTCTCTTTCGCACTCATTGAATTTAGTACTACGCATTGTACTGTAAAGTTTGACCTTATCCCAGGGCAAACCAAACAACTTCCGCGAACCGGGACACAGTAAAACTCCTATATTGCCCCGTACCGCGAGCGCAGGTAAACCTAAAAAAATATTAAAACCCAAACTAATAGCAGGCTTAAAAAATACTAATAAGGTTGCGAACAGTGAGAGGAGGCAGCAAGTTAAAAAGACGCAAAATTTATATGACAACATTTAATAAATATATATATATCATAAAATCGTTTCATCACAAATCGGCGCATCCATCATAAAATACCTACCCTATTACTACTTATAAAAATAGCTATATAATAATACTAAAAAAAATACTTTAACAATTCCCCGAAAAAATTATAATTTGATCATATACTTCGGAGCTCCAAAAATTAAATATAATTACCAAAAAGGCATTAAAAATATATAAGAACATGTTAATACAAATACAAATACAAATATAGATACGCACCGGGCGTATCACCGCTGTAAATACTAATTAACATAGGCGAAATCTAGCAAAAAATTGACACACCTTAACATGCAAATAAATATACCAAAAATTTAGCAAATTACAAATTATGGGTTTACAAGCCCTTCTCAGTTAAATCATTTTCTAACGGTCGACGCCTTTTTTCTTCTAGGTCTGGCAGGGATTGGGTGAATTACGCTGAACGTAAAATCCCAGTTTCAGTTTTATTAGTCCGTTAATTTAAATCCCAAAAATCCACAAATTATAGTTTCGCACCAGGGGTCTAAAGGGTCAACGGGGCAGTGGCACAATTACCTCAGATCTACTTTGAGCTCCGCTAGACTATAAACTTGGCTATATTGTCGATTGAACAAGAATTGGCTGCTAATATTGATTTTGACAAAGTTATTTCTGACTTCGCTGCTCATAAGGCCCGTAGAATCCGCTTGTAAAACCACTCATCCTATTTTAACTTCAATAAAAGGTACCTCATTGCATGTGAAATTTAATTTTAACTAAGCACCTATAGAATGGGGGCGGCAAAATGGGTCTCCCGCCCCAGGCGCCGAGATGGCACGCTACGCCACTGATCTTACTCAATGTTATGGGTGGGCTCGAAATCATGGTGCAGGCCATCAACTGGACAATAGAGCTGTATCAGGAAGTGACCGTGTAGTGGTGAATGCATGGCCACTCCGAGTGCTACAGTCATTTAGTTTGACTTACAAAGTCTAGAAGTAGACGGAATAGGCACGTTCCCCTGCCTCTGTGGCTTAGAAGACTGTTAGTAGGACTGTGTGAAATGATTACACAGTGTGTTTATAGGGGAATGAAGAAGGGATGAGAATGAAGGGAAGAAACTCGCAAGTTAAAATTTCAATTACCTAGTCTTAATAGCCGCAAGCGGTTGAATTAGTGAAAAAAACTACCTACATGATGAAATTTAGAATCCATGATATTGGCATTACCATAGAGTTTGTTAGCTTGTTAAACTATTCGATGTAAACAAAAATATTTATGTTAAAGGACCAAATTGAGGTGTTTCAAAATGATTTTGACGGTTCTTTTTTTTCTGATCAGCTTGGACCCAAGCCCATTCGCGAGAAACACCTTCTGGACCGTGACCATAGGGATGACATTTCTGTGGCTCAGTCAGTGCGGGATCAACCAAGGGATGGTGCAGAAGTTCATCGCGTTGCCGTCCATAACGAACGCAAGAAGGTAATTGATTATTTACATGCATAAGATTTTAAAAAAGGGGGTTTCTGTAAAGTCGGTTAACGGACGATAATTTTACGTGATAACGTCATAAGAAAACATTGATGAAAAATTGCATACTTTTAAATTTTCAAATATTATTCACAGTTTTTGCACATTTAATTAAAATTATTTGTTTAAATATAATCACGAACAATTATTTCTAGAAATAAAGTGAAATAAAATCAATGTCAATAAATTGTTAATTTGAAATGCGAAATTGGACAAATAAATAAAAAAAAAATTGCTGCCTTTAAAAAGCCCGCCTTAACCTGCTTGATATTATAGAAGATTTCATGCACGGTGGTTGGCCGGTTATTGCACGCTCGGTTCAGGTGGAACGTGACAATGAGTCATACTTTTTCGTGCGTGCAGCCGGCGTTCATAGATTTATAAGACGTTAACCCGTCAAAAATCTTATCATTTGGAATTAATTTTGAATGGTTTTCTTTACACTTTATAGAACCTTGCATAGTAAAGATAACAGTTTAGTAAATATTATTTACGGAATGAACCGTAAGTATAAAATAAGAGCTTCTGCGTTTTTTCTAAACCGAGGAATAATTACATTTAGGTACGTAAAGTTGTTTAATTATCAATATTAATTTATACATTAGTATTTTATTTTATTATTTCTTCTGCCCCTGCTATTTAATCACAGGGTTTCATGACTAAGCAGATGCCGAGAACATGGTTGAAACCCACTTTTTCAAGACGAAGGTAATCTATTCATTGTCTGATAAATGCAAAGCTATGAGAACAATGAAACATTTGTACCGACGTCATGAAGACAAGACTCGATATGGTCACAAGTAGCTGGTAAAAAAATATATTTTAATTCAGTTGTAGTAATATAAATAATTAATTTAATAGATTATATTTAATGAGTAAATGTTATTTTTAAATGTGTATTTGATAGTGAATTCCTTTGTGTCAATTTTTTCAGTAGTAGTATTTTCGTTGTAACGTGTATGATTGCTTGGAAATTTCCGTCAACACTTCACATTTGATTTTTTTCGTTTGTTTTTATTTCCTTTTTTTCATTACTTTTCATATTTATGGATTTTTATTTGTATTGGTTTTTTATTTGTATAGCGTCCGCCTATTTTGGACTGCATCTGTTGGTCTGTGCTTAATAAATTCATGAATAAATGCATAAAAACGTATAAAATATATAAATTTGGGTTACAATCAGGATCTGCTTGGCTATTAAATACTTAATAGCAAACATATTCATATAAATATTTATTTTAAAATTTTAAAAAAGTTATGAATAAATACTTTTTGTGATTTATTGTAGAATATAAAACTACATAAAATTAAATAAAACTAAATATTTTGTACATAAGACATTTTTTTAATATTTGATAATATCAGAGTACTTTATTAAATTTATCTGCTCTTCCTGATAGTAAATAAGCAATTTTTGATATCCTTGAAGTTGAAAAATATTTGCTTAACAAACAATTTCAGTTTAACAATATTTAAAATGTTCCAGGTCTCTCATAATATTCTGTATTGGATACATGTCAATGAAAGCAATAAGCTGTTTCATCGGTCTTCTGATTTACGCGTCGTACTACAACTGTGATCCGATACAAACAAAGGTATGTGTAACATCAAAAACAATTTTTATTTTTAAAAGGGTGAGTGAACGATTCACATGTACCTTTATTGAAGACTTTAAACTGTTTTTTTTTCCGCTTCAGTTTATGAATGTGAATATCATTAAGCCATCGTTAGAGAATTATCAGTGTCATTAAGTTAAACCTGTGCTACCCACAGGGTTTAAGCAAAACTATTATATATTGATAAATAAATACCTACAGAGTGTAAATAAAAAGAAAAAAAAACACTATACTCTGTTTTAAAAAAATATAGTGAAAAAAATATTTTTCTACCGCATAAAAATCAGCTATATACAAACTAATATCTAACTGCAGCATGTTTTAAAATTGTAATTAATTGGTATTTTATGAGAAATAAAAATAAATGTTAATGACCATACCGTTTAGTGCATTTCGTGTTATTTAACATATCAAAGTGACATGGCTGTCACGGTTAATAAAAGATGTAGATGTTAGACATTCACATTTTGATATGCCTCTATATCTGCCTCAAAAATTTCAGATGTAAAAATAATTTTACTATTTGCAATATTTCTAAGCAGTTATTTGAATTATCAAATTGTTTTGAATTTTAACTATGTATTTTAAAAAAAGAGATGCCTGAAAAAAATTAAAGCATCATCTGCTCACTAGAGAACTTTGAATGCATAATCCTACGTGCAACCAATTATTTTAAAGGGCGCATATCAATATTTAATTTAGACAATTTTCCGATGTTTTATGTATTTCAGAATTATAAATTTTACAAAATTTTGCAAGTGAAACCCAGCACACAAGCTTAAAAATATTATGTATGTATATATAATATATATATTATCAGAATATCGAATTAAGTTTTAAATTTGCTCTATCTATATAATAATGTTATCATAAATGTTATTACATAAAATATAACTACATTAAAAAAAATTAGAACAGGAAATTGACTATCTGAATTCAGCATTAAGATCTTCAACATCTGAAACAGCAGTGTACATTTAAAGAACCGAAGCGTTTCTGACATGCATTATTTTTTCATTGGATTTCGTAATTTCCAACCGTCATCTTTGTTTACATATTTTCAGGGCCATATTGGATAATGTTTTTCCGACCACAAATGTATTACGTCATTTCCGACCACTAGCTTCGATGAAATAAATCTTAACCAACATCTTGGATTGCGTCATTTCTGGCCACCATCTAGAACTTAATCATATCCAGCCACCATATGGAATTACATTACCACTGACGGTTGAAGCGGCTTGAAGATTAGAAGTTCGGATTTTCTCATAACTGTTATACAACCGCCATTTTGAAAATAGATCTTTCATACTATCATTTATGCTATACAACCGAAATTTTGGATTCAATTTGATCGTGCTCACCCATTGGATGACAAATCAACTTCCTATTATGTTACCACCCCCATTTTGGATTAAATCATCAATTTTCCCTTATGACATCAACACCGCATTCTTAGATTTAATAATCTCATGCTCTTTCATTCCACTTCTTTGCAGCCATCTTGGATTAAATGTAAATCTTAATTTGCTAATTATTACTCTCATACAGAATCTATCTTGGATTATGTCATCACTACCTTTGACCTAAGCCATCACCACCGTCTACCTTGTACAACATCATGTGACCTATGAACCATTTCATCTCGTAATGAATCACTTATTAATTTTACCAATGAGTAATCTGTAATAACTTATATATTTTTATTCTCTTTTATTCAAAACACATTTTTTTTTATATAATCATAAACTATATATTTACATTTGATTATTTTTTCTAGCTTCAAGAGTTTATGTATAGCCTATTATTCGTTTTCGGTAGATTTTGAAGAAATGCTTCCTATCGTAGCCTTTACAATGGTACGAATTACATAAACGCTAATGCATGCTATAGGGGGGACCGGGGATGGTTGTAACACGAGGTAGGTTGTAACAGACGACATAGTTCGTTCAGGTCTCAACAGAGCGCAGCTGTCTCTACATCAAGCGACGTGCCTGTTCATGAGTCAGTTTATACCTACGTGACTGTCAACGCCCTACGCAGGAGAATACGTTCGCCACATCAAATAATTTGATTTTTTTAAAGGTAAGTGAATTACATCTTTCATCGAACTTACGTTCCCGTTTTTTGTGTAATGCAGCAATGATGATGTTTAAAATACGTTGTCGGATGACGTAATTGTGCTTTACAAATACCTGCCTCTATCTTCCAAATGTTTTGAAAAGTTCTGTTCACACAGGGTTTTTTCGGTAATGGTGTCGTGTGGGGCAGGTTGTAACAATGAATTATCTTTGTTACAACCTGCCCCGGCCCCTCTGGTGTAACAATGCAACACACATGATGTTTTTTCGTTATTTAAAGTTAATTTTAATACATTTTAGTGAATATATATTTTCCAACAGCATATTGGAAATAAATGTATGGGAATAAATCAGTTATATTCTATGTTTAAAATGTTTGAATGATATTATTTTTCTATTGGTAGATGAGAAATCCCAAGAGGAAAATTGATCGCGGCAAGGCCACGATTGAAACACTTACACAGGCTGCCCAAGATAATGTGTCTTTGCTGCCTAATCCAGAGATGAAAACTTCAGTTGACGGGTATTCTAGGCCAATGGCCACTTCACCTAGGTCTACTTCAGTTATTGTGTCTTCTTTGCCGTCAACACCAGTAAGACTGTCTACATCATCTGGTTCTGAAGTGATAACATCAAAACGTAAATTTTCTCCTGAAAAAGTGCTACCATTTCCTAAATCGGTATCAAGGAAAACAGCAAGGAAGAGGATTGAGCGTAAGAGTGCTGTGTTAACAGATACTCCTGAGAAGCAAGCTATCGAAAATTAATACAAGAAAAGAAAAATTTCCAAGAACGAACACATAGAAAAGATGTAGAAAGTTACTGCAAGAGCACACTTGAAAAAAAGAATAACGAAGGATATTTAAATAACTTCATCTGAAGAGGAAGATTATGATGAAGCTTGTTTGTGTTTAGTCTGCATAGAACCATTTTCAAAAAGCAAACCTGGGGAGGAGTGGGTACGATGTTTGGACTGCAAGCAATGGGCTCATTTTCAATGTGCGAAGAAGTCCAAGCGGTATATATGTCTCAACTGCATGTCAGATGGAATATCCGAGTAAGAAGTGCCTAGTAAAATTTTTGCAGAAGCATTATTATTAAATTTTTTTCTTTGTTTTCATTGTAATATTTTATTTAGCTATATTTGTATTTTCATTGATATATTTAAAGTGAAATCCCATGAGTTTATAATTGAAATATACCTTGTGTATTATTAATATATATGCATCAGACATAGAAAGTGTTTTTCTGACGAATTATGTCAATATTAAAATTCTGTTTTATAGGGTAGGCCTAAATTTTGAAATGTTTTTGTTAAATACGGATTTTTTAAATGTATTTTAAGCAAATATTTCCTTGATGTGTGTTTTGAACATCATCCCTTTGTTTAGATATTATCCATGTTACTTTCATGTAGTCAGCCTTTATTTGATTAAAATTCATTGTCTTAATGTGCTGTAACAACCAACCCCAAGTACTGTTACTATCAACCCCGCCGTGGGGATGGTTGTAACATTCTGCCTCCACATAGTTTTCACAAATTTTTGTAAGTTGTATCACTTAAGATACTTTTTATCTGCTATCAAACGTAAATAACATTACCGTTTTTCTATTTCCATGACTTGTTTGACTAAAACTCAAAAAAACTTTGTAGTTATTTGTCATCAAAGTTGAAATGTTACAACCATCCCCGGTCTACTTATAGATCCCAAAACCATCGTCAACTCAAAGGTTTGTATAAAAATCAGTCCAATCTGATAAATATAATAAAGTAATGGAATATCTCGGGTAAGTTCGTTAATGAGCAATATCCGACCAAAGGGGTAGAAATAAGGGAAGGTTTTTTGAATAACAGATAAACCGTTTTAACTCCCATAATATGATGAATATCGCTTCCGTTTGAACGTATCATAACACGTATGAATAATATCAACATCTTTTGAAAAATACTTTTTGATACGACAAATCATAAAAGCAGGGGGTGGATAAAACCAGGGTTGGAGGACAAAAAAAATTCTTAATTTTCTTATTACGGACAGAATAGAATCCATTCAATGTTGTTTAGTAAATAATCATTTTATCTAACAATTTGTCTAAAACTATTTTGGATTGGACAAACAATTATTGCTGCAAAGGTATTGAAAAAGGGGTAGAATGAAAGGAAATTCATATAATCCGTACCATAAACACTTAAATACGTTCTTATTTCTTGTGAAATCTTATTATATTATATTAATAACTATAGTTAGAAATAACTTTTCAAACGACCAACCATTACTGAAAGGGGTGGAAAATAACAGGAGTTGAATAAAAAAAAATCATAACTCCCTTAATATGCACACTATTAAATATATTCAAATTGTTTGTAAACCACATAAATATTGTCTAAAACCTTTAGCTGCAACAATTTTTAATACTGCTTAGCGTAACTGCAAGGGGCAAAAAAAAAAAAAAAACAAAGGTTAGAGGAAAATAAAATATAACTCCCTTATTAGAAACCACCTCGAATACTCTCAATTTTTTTTGTAAATCTTATAATTATTAACTAAAACTTTTTTAAAAAGGTATTTTTGTTAAAAACAACATTCCTGCAAGGGTTCAAAGAAACAGTGGTATATATAAAATTAAAATCTTATTTTCCTCCCATAAAAACTATTAAATCCATTCTTATTTATTGTGAATCCATAAAAGATTATTTAAATTTCATCCAAAATTATATTTTATACTACCAGCCATTACGGCAAGGGATTGATAATAAAAGGGTAGAAGGACAAAACATACTAAAATAACACTCTTAATTAAATACACTGTCAAATCCAAATAAATTCTCTTGGTAAACCTTATACAAATTATCTAAAACCTTTGTGTGAAACAATTTCAGATACAACCAACCATTGCTGATAAGGGTGAAATAAACAGGTTGTTAAAGGACAAAAAAATCCTAGCTTCCTTTTTACGTACTTAGTAAAATATTTATTTATTATTAAGTATTTAAATAATCATATAAATCTTTGGTTTGAAACAATTATCGATAAAAGGAACCATTTCTACAAGAGACTGAAAAGTCAAGGGATAAAATGAAGAAATAAATAAATAAAACTTCTGTACATAGTAAACTATTTAATCAATTATTATTTATTAAAAAGTTATC
Source organism: Bacillus rossius redtenbacheri (assembly GCF_032445375.1). NCBI lineage: Eukaryota > Metazoa > Arthropoda > Insecta > Phasmatodea > Bacillidae > Bacillus > Bacillus rossius. The sequence goes on from NC_086335.1 coordinate 14,836,835, forward strand.
AAATATTGTCAATATTTGTCTTCAGTAAATTCTTATATAACCAAAGTAGAATAGGCATTGGGTTCATGGGTGCGGAGCCGGAGCCACCGCAAACTTCATAGTTACACATTGCATTACGGTCGCCATTTTGGATTGTAACATCGGGTGGCAATCTTGGATAACCTTGAACTTGACCTTTGACATTGAAGACCCTGGCGGCCATTTGGTTTTCCCGCCATTTTGCATCCACTATTTGGTTTTTATGACATTTTATCTTCTAGAAAATACCGCTATCTTTGAATCGAAATCCCCAATCGCAAACATTGCACTTTTCGTTATTGCCACCATCTTGAGAGTCTGTAATTTTTAGTATAGAAAATTGGGGAAATATTTAAAAATTAATAAAAAATAATTAATAAAATTGTTACATAAATTATTCCGCAATTTTGAGAATTGTACTCCATATTGAAAATCCCTATCTTTTTGGCCAAATATTTGGGCAAAATTTTTAAAATTAATAAAAATTTACTTAATTAAATTTTAATTAAAAATGTGCCCATGCCTTTCAGGCCTTGGTTGAAACCTGACGAGGGCAATCGATTCAAAATGGCGATAGATCCTTCCTGCACTGAAGCCACCGGCAGAGTGACCTCCCAACACTAATTTTATTACATCAGCTAGTATGACATCATGGCGGCCATCTTGTTTTCTTCAGATGGAGGCTACTGTCTTGGATACAACATATTGTTTTTGTCTGCTAGTGGGCACGGTCACCATATTAGTTTAATTTTTACCCGCTTGAGTGCAGTTATTATTTATTGCCATGGCGTCCATCATCTTGGAATCTCTTATCTTGAAAATCTGTAATTTATAAGCTTGAAAACCGGGAAAAATTCCAAAATTATAAAAAAAATCACGTGTTAAAATCATGACTTATAGGATCGGTTCTTTGTGAGGTTTGATTCCAGGCAGTTAATAGATGATTAAATGTATAATTTATATATTTAACAGTTTGTAGACCAGTATACAATAACTAAAAAAACCATAAATTTCACATGAAACATCAGAACAGAGAAGGAGATAGCACACTACAAGTGCCAGTCACTCATTCGGTAATGACCTTGTAATCGATACCTGCCCACCAACTTTGTATTTTTTTGTAGTGTCGAGTGGTCGTCCACCTGGCCGCTCGCTCGAGGCACGCAACGCAGCGAACATCATGGCAATACAAAAAAACATGGTTGAAATCATAAAATAGTTAATGTAAAGTACTTGTTGGAATGGCTTTAAAGTACGAAAAACGGAAAGAGTGTAGAAAATAAGCCTGTGAATGTAACATTTACGCACTGAAAAAATTGTTTTAGTGCATTCACCAGAGTCGAACCCAAGCCAAATAACACAAAAGACATCACCACGTAAAAAAAGTAACATAAAATCTTCATACAACAAAGTGTCTTAGAAACAAGAGGTCATGTACAAAGTCAGGCGTAGACCATGCGTCTCCGAACCACGAGGTCAATAAAGATCTGACTGAAAACATAACTTTGCACATTTAACGAAATGACACACATTCCACAAAGAATAGAGCATGAAATAAACACAATGGACACGCATTGATCACACAAAATACACACCAGACATACAATGGACTGTCGCCATTAGGCTTGGCTACTGGGCCTACTAAAGGCGACAACTCCCGCACCCGGCCTCGGTTCACTTCCAAAACGCACAACATAACGGGAACTTTGCGTCAAAAGCCATAACTTCATGTAAAACGCAACCCATGCTAATGGGGACACATAAATCAATAATATTAAATTTAACAGCACTGTGAAACCAAAGCAAGTAGCTTCATGAATTAAATACAATACCCAAATAATAATACATATATGTCTTAACATGAATTAATTTACGCATTTCCAAAAAACACAATGATTGCAAAACGGCAAATTATAGTAATACTGACTTTTCACGTGGCCATGAACTAAATATATATTAAAATAAAAATAAAATTGGAAACTATATTTAAATAATTTATCTCATTAACCTTCATGCATAATTTTACGCACGAGAAAATCCAGTGCGTGTTTCTCGTTTTCGTCCTTTTCCAAATAGTACCTACTCAAAAATACACTTACTTAAATCTATTACATAATATTTTAAAAAATCATATATTCGAGCTTGCTTTATACTAAATTAGGCTAACACATTTTTGTTAAAAATAATGACTTTATTTGATAAACAATCTTAAATAATTCAATATAAAAAAATTCCAATAAAATATTAACATTATTTGGCCGTTAAAAAATGTATATAGCTCGGACAGTCTTCGCTGCATACTCAAGTGTATAGTCAAACGCGGGGGTGACGTCAGCAACTGTACACTGGGTCTTTAAACGGATATATTATATGACTCTAGTTTTTGTTATGTATTCTCTACACTAACCTTGTATGAAAATAAACTTATACTATGCAACATTTTTTTAAAATATTAATCGAAGGAACATCCTTCGTAACTAAGATAGTCATTTCACACATCTTCGCACCATGCAAAATCTCCGTCAACCAAATATAGTTGTAAGTGGCCACTTACTTGTTTTTCTGCAGGGCATCCAAACCAGATAATGACTAGCTTAGTTATATAATGCCAAGGTGTATCTTGTTATTACGGCACACCTTAATACACACACGCGTTCCGTTCCGACGAACCGCATGTGACAGGCAGTTACAAGGATAGTTTCTTCCTTGTGTTCCGTTGCACAAACACTCGCGTAAATTATACACACTCAACTTTCAATTCTTGTCGAACCATATTTTCTTAAACATAAAATTCCGTGACTTTGTAAATTTGGCGCGGCAGCCCGCCGACGTGCACCGTCTCGTTGCCCGCACGGAACTACTTACACACCAACAGCTGTAATGTCTGGCGTCACACCCCCTCTCTCGCTGACGTCACGGCCACAAGCCATATATTCAGTCTTATGTAGTTTATACATTATATTTAGACCTAAAAACATTAAAATATTCGTCGAACATCGTACATTGAAATAATATCAACAAAATCATAAATATTAATTTTCATGCAAATTATTGCATTTGGCCTGCGAGAAAAGTGCAATACACTAACGTTTCTTGTAAACCTCAATAAAAAATAAACAAACGTTAGGTCAAAGGTCAAGGACATCCAAGATGGCCTACGTGACGTCACAAATCCAAGATGGCGGTCGACTTTAGGCTCCACGCCCTGAACCCTGGCGCCGGAATCCCCAATTAATACTGCTGACATGTCTGGTTAATCAAATGTTATACATAACTGACTCTAAAAACTCTGTCGAGGCATGTAAAGGACTCACTTCGCCTTCTAAGAAGACTGTAATTATCGAGAAACGCTAGTAATTTACTTGTTTGTATTTGAAGAATTTATATAATAAAGTTTTTATTTTAATTTGTGTTGCTTTATTCCTCGAACCAGTAATCTTTATTATAATTTTAATTAAATTAGTATGCTTTTAACTAAACTTAATTTTTTGTATTGACCAAGGCTCAAACGAAGGACAGTAATCGATCATTTTAATCATTATATTAATAAGAGATATTTTTGATGAATTTCTTAATTTTTCCCGAATTCCTAGGTACATATTTACAGATTTATAAGATGGTGGACTTAAAGGCTTACCAAACTTTTGAACATGAATTATTAAATAAGTATTTTTTTACATATGATTAAAATATTTGCATTGTTTAAGGATCTAAACAATAACATGAACTGATCGATTCAATCAGTAATTTAATTAGTGATTTTTTCGATGAATTTTGGAATTTATTTTTCGAATTACTAGATCAATAAATACAGATTTACAATACGGCATGAAAATTTAAATATTGCTGGTGCCACAGTAATAATAAATGATCACTGCACTCTAGCTGATAAAAAATAAACTAACATGATGGTAGCACACTCTAGCAGACGAAAACAAGATGGTGGCCTAAAGCAGACGAAAACAAGATGGCGGATATGACGTCATACTAGCTGACGATGTATATATACCTTGGCATTAGTGGTGGGAGATCAGTCGGTCAGTGGCTTCAGTGGAGGAAAGATCTGTTGTCATTATTTTTACCTGACTGTATTTGAACAGTGAAAGTAAGTGCGTGTTTTAAATAATATTTAAAAATAAATAGGTTTATTTTTTATACATTTTAATTTTTTTTTTCCGATTTCCTAGCATAAAACTTATGGATTTTCAAGATGGCGGAGCATAACGAAAAATGCAAAAATCTTGAATCCTAGATGGTCTCCGTGACGAAATGCTTAACGATTATGTCATACATGTCCAAGATTATGGGCATAAAGAAATTGGCATAATTTCTATAATCCAAGATGGCAAAATGTGTAATGGTGTTTTAAATAATATTTTATTAAATTTTGATTACTTATTTTTTTATAAGTTTTTGATTTTTTTATTAAAATATAAATAATTACAGTTTTTCAAGTTGGTGGAGATGACATCATACTATCTGGCGATATATATAAATGGTGGGAGGTCAGTCTGCCGGTGACTTCCATGGTGAAAGGAACGGTCACGATTTTTTTCATTAGACCCTCACTGTGTCCGAACCGATAACTCCAAACTCCATGAAGTAAGTGCGTTTAAAAAAAATAATTAAAATTTGATTAATTTTTTTTTTTGATATTTTAGAATTTTTTTCAAATTTCAACCATAAAAATTACTGATTTTGAAGATAGCGGCAGTATCGAAATTGGCAATGGTGACGTCATAATCTCAAGTGGCATAAATTTCTAGAAAACAAAATGGCGGAATACAACAATGGCGCAAAGGTCGAGAAAACCAATTGGCGGATCCAAGATGATGGATCCTAAATACCCAACGCGGTAAAGGTCATCTAAGATGACCGCCGTGATGTCACAATCCAAGATGGTGGTTCGGTTCCATGGTTTCACAGCCAGAAGTCAGTGCTCGTACATACATTTGTACACTACTGTCATATTCACATGTACTCAAGTCAGGTTAGTAAGAAGGGTGTTCTAACACCTCTCAAGACCACCGTCGCAAAATATCATTTACAGCTTGTAAAACATGCCAACCAGCATTGTCATGAAAAACGATAAGGTGATTGTAGCGCAACACACTTGGACGTATGCGTCGTATAGCCGGATGCAGATGGTGCTGTATAAATCGGCACGAGTATACTGCGCAGACAGTTTCTTCTTGAGGCGCAGTATGAGTAATAATGACACCATCGCATTCCGAATGCCACAATCAGCATTACCTGCACCCGACTGGGTTCCTGACGAAACTTCTGGGGACGTGGCGAACCTGGGTGAGCCCATTCATTGGATTGGCGCTATAATTCAGGCTCGTAGGCTTGAGTCTACGACTCATCAATGACGCCAATATGCTGCCTAAATGCGTCGGTGTCATTGCAGTATCGGTCGAGATGTGCCAGCCAGTGCATACCGGTGCCATTTATGTATGTCAAGTCGATGTGGATCCAAAGGGATGCAATTTTACTCATTTTAAGTCTATTCTTCGGTATGTGCCACACTATTTGATGGCTAAGCTAACAACGTATATTTCCCGGAAAGTCCCTCGACGGTCTGTGGAAAGGAGACCACTCACGATGTTGAGGAATGGATGCCAACCTGTGCGTTGCAAATAAGCAGTCTCAGTCTGACCCGCATGAAACACTTGGACGAATCGTGCAACCGTCCTATACGGTAACACATTCTTGCCATAGGCTTCAGATAATCTTTGATAACATTGAGATTCATTTTTGCCACAGGTAACCTCGATTTTAATCCACGACCGCTGATCACTTTTTTTGTAAACATGCTATCGAGCGGTAGAAACTATTCTAACCACTTCAAATCCACACAGCAAATAGCCCTTCTACTTGATCGACGTTTGTCTGTATTCTACACATCGACAACAGCACCACCGCACTGCTTTGATATTTTCTTTGTGCATGTCCGATGTTCTGCAACTTTCTGGGCTACGTTGCCTGTTATTTATTTATAAGGCTCGTATATGTTTAGTAAAAAGTATTGTTATATTTGTTTTAACATATGATCAGCTTAAAAATATGAATCTTTTTTTTGGCATGGTTTAATGAATAAATATACTGGCATTTGAGGGATATTTAGAATTATAATGGTGAGTATAAGTATAGTAAATATCTGACTTACAATAAATATGTTATTCCTTGCTTTACAATGGCTTGTCGAATACATGTAAATTGAAATATAATACCAGATATTTTTAGTTGAATCTATATATTTTTAAAATTAAATTGAATATATTCGTTTCATAAATTGTATAAAACTATTTGATGGGGTTGAATATGTTATGTAAAGCTTTGGTTGTTACAGTGATAGGGTTTGATAGTATTAGTCTACAATTCTAGAAATATATTTCAAATTAATGTTTCTGTTGATTATGGTGATACATGCATATTCCATACTACCTTGACATCCAGTGCTTAAGAAGAAATTAACACACTCTGGTGTGGTTACTGATCATAACTTACACTTAAAATGGTTAGTAAAATAAATATGACTAAAAGTAATAATAATAATTAAACACACTCTTGCCGCTAGATATTATGATGGTGTTAAATGGATGTTAGTAATTAAATATTAATCATAGGTGGTACTTGTTTTCTGATGAGTCAAAGGTCACATGACATAATACCATATAGGTTGTGGTAATGTCATAGGTCAAATGTGATGATGACCTAATTTGAAACAGAAGTTGTATAAGTGAGGGCACTAGCAAATTTAATCCAAGATGGCTCCAGAATAGGTGAAATGATAGAGCACAAGAAAATTTAATCCCAGATTGTACTGGTGTTATCATATGGCAAAAAGTGATAATGTAATCCAAGATGGTGGTGGTGACATCTTAGGAAAATAGTGGTATGCAATCCAAGATGGCTACTGCATAAGTGGAATTAAATTGCTTGATCAAATTGGACCCAAAATTGTGGTTGTATAACAGTAATGAGGGAGTATGATCAAATTAAATTAAAAATGGTGGTTGTATAACAGTGGTGAGGTCATTATATCGAAGCCTCAAGCAAGAGTTGAGTTACGATATAATACGATACATTAGCAGAATAAGTGAAATGAAAGAGCACGAGAAAGTGATGTTATCTAAAATGGATGTTGCATTATTGAAATGATAGAGCTTGATTGAATTAAATTTAATATGATGGTTGTATAACATAATTGCTAGGGTCCCTCATCTGAGTTTTCAAGCCTCAAGCCACAGGTCTCATCAGTTTTGTTGTTATCCAAAATTGCAGCAGAAAATGTCAAATGATTAAATCCAATATGGCGGCAGTAACATACGATAAATGTGTTTATATTATCTAATATTGTGTTTGCATAAGTGGAATGAGACAGAATAATTAAATTAAATCCAAAATGTCTGTCGTATAACACTTATGAAAACATGCGCTCCAAATCTGTTTGAACCGTCAGTGGTAACATAACACAAAATAGTGGCCATAAGTGATGTAATCTAATATGGTAACCCAAGTTATGTAATCAAATATGTTGGCGATCAGATGTGATGTAAAACCAGATGGCGGCTGGAAACATAAAAGTAATCCACGATGGTGACCGGAAATTACTTTATCGAAGATACCGGTAGTGATGTCAAAGTTTAATGGTAATTCATCCTTCCCCTATGCCTGAAGACTCTGCTTTCGGATCGGTTATTCATATGTACTTACAATGTTTTTTTTTTCTTCAGAGTATTGAAAGGAAAGACCAGCTTCTACCATACTTCATAATGCACACTACTTATCACCTGCCTGGACTTCCTGGACTATTTATCGCAGGCATATTCAGTGCCGCCCTCAGGTAAGAAAATAAAATTCCTGAAAATATTTTTAGTATCATATTTCAAATGTGACTAATCAGTGGGCCTGTTACTACAATTAAAAAATAATATCAGCACCATGTGTAACCGTATTGCTGATAGTTGTTAACAACGTTATGCTATTCAATAATGACACTACTTTTCATAATTCCATTTTATTTTGAAATAAGAGTTTTTTTCTTTCAATTGGTAAAAGAAATGCAGGAACACACCAAACATTTCATATGCTTAAATATTTTAGTATATAATGGTTCATTATTTGTATATAAATACATTATTAACTGCAGAGTAGCATTATTGAATCCATTAAGTCTTAAATAACGCTACATTAAGAAAATAAATTGTAGTTTTACACTTAAACCAATTTCTTTTAAACAAATTATTCGTCGGTTATTAAAATTGACATAAAAGGTGAGAAAGACAAAGAGGCATTATTTATCCACTATCATAGTCAGTGCTGGAATCATATATATATATATATATATATATATATATATATATAAGTTTTGGATGCCAATTCTGCACAACACTATTCTTTTAACCAATGCTGCATTTAGTGCACTGAACCCAGCTTCCTTTTTCCCCTTTATCATCAAAGTAACATCCCCCAAAATCTTCTCAATAATTACTGAAAACGTAACTAGTAATTTGGTTTCTGTTTTACTGTCGACTTTTAAAGATTAATGTTGATAGAATTGGCTTAGGCATACTAGGAAGTGAAAGTTTTCGTGATACTGTTCCATGAACATTTCTAGACCCTCTTGTACTCGGTTGTATTCGTTTGATTTCTGGTATCCATTTTCATGTTGTGAGTGATAACATTAAGTGAACAGGAGAAGCACCCTGGCTTTATTCGGTTTCAGACACTGGAAGTGAATGGGAAGATCCAGTAGTGGCACGTACGATGGGGTTGAGGTCATTTGAAAATGCAGTGGAATAAATAATGTTATTATAAAATGGGTGTGTTTCGGTTGCGTGGCATGAAGAAACTGCATTTTTATGAGTGACTGATCTCAAACATGCACCACAAAATATTGAACTAAACTTGAGTATTCCAGTAGGACGACCAGGATTGGCTCTTAGAAATGTCTTAAAACCTTTTGTCCAGTATACATTTAAAGCCTTAAAAACTTATTCTTCCAGCAGCTGAAGTTAATGGCTGTAATTAGCAGGCCTAATCAAAAGTTGGATTTCAAGCGATTCGGCTGTATACAAAACAATGTGGTTTTATATGAGAACAGGTCCTTGTAGACGATAGTTGTTTAATTGTTAATGGCAATTGCAGAACTCTGGTTCGCATGTATCCCTTTTCAGTCATTGCATAAACTGGCCCAGGTGGAACTTAATCCCAATAGTCAGTTTTATATAATTACTTTTAAAGATTACTTTTAAAGATCCTGTAGCATTTACACAACCTTCAAGAGAAACTCTTCCTCCTTTCTCAGCACATGTTTTCACATAGAACCTTTACTTCCTTTCCCAAGAGAGCCGTAGCACAACTGTAGCTGAGTCTTATCATAATTTTAAATATGTTGAGCACAGTGGCGTAGCCAGGGGGGGGGGTTAGTGGTTAAACCCCCCCCCATTAGCACCAAATCTTTATGTAATTAATTTCTTATTCATCACTCAAACAAATTTCATATAAAAATTAATAAAAATTTTACCATTACAATATTTAAATTGAAGTACCGAAATCTGCTAAAATAACACTATTTTACACCTTAAAATCAAAATTTTTCCGGGGGAGGACCCGCGGACCACCCGCTTTAATACGGGGGGGGGGGGGAAGGGGTGTCCATGCTTCTTAACACCCCCCATACACAAATCCTGGCTACGCCACTGATTGAGCATTTGACTAGTTAATTTCCGAAATGATATCTTTTTAGATTGTGAAGTATATTCCCACGATTTCTGTGTTGTAACGCATCAGCTTACCGTAGCTCAGAGGTTCAAGAGTTCTCATAGAGAGCTCTGCTCAGTATGAAGCATTAAACCTTCACACAATCCTCCTCCCGCTTGCACACCACGAAACTGATTATAGATTTTATTTGAAGCACAGTAATTATAATTTACCAAAATAAAACTCTCTTTCTTGTCAAACCAAAACAAAATGCTTGGATCTTCTTTATTCTTGTGTTAAAGTTGTGTCCCGCCCATTTTTCTTAACAACTGGTTGGTTACCTTATGTTCTACGTGGAACATTAGTTTCCTCAGCAGCTGCTGATGCTATAAATTCCTGCTGAACAAGTTGTACAGCCCTGAGGAGCTGTTTCTGTTTCTGGGACCGTTTGCCACGAGTCACTTGTGATATGTATGGCTTTTTTTTTTTGCTAAAAAAAAAATATTTTTTTAAAAATAATGGTGAAATGGTAAGTTTAATTTAAGTGTGGAGTCTCTGGGTTTGTGTCCAGTAAAAAGAACTGGTGTTAATTTATATTATCTTAAGTAATTTTTTATATCATTTTATTAAAACATTCAGAAATGCTAGTACAGTTTTAGGTCAGTATGCTAAAATGGAGCATTTCTTCTGAAAATATTACAAAGTCATAATATTTTTTAGTTAGTTTAAATTTGGAACTTATTTGAAAAATATCTAAGGATATATAAATGTACTTCATGCATTCTGGAAATCAAACAATGGTTTACTAATATCATGACCTAATTTAAAATTTTAAATTCTTTATTAAAAGCACGCAATAATTATTTATCCATTTTCACTGGTTATATCTCTAACCCAAAACTTTCATGTGTGATAAAAAAAATTATTAAGCTGTGAAATTATTTCTTAGAAATAAACTGTCACTACACTCGCGTAAACAAATTCCTTAGGACCTAAGGGATATTCTGATGGCAGTAACATTAAAAAAGAGAAATCTAGAATTATAATAGTAAGTTCCAATTTTCATACAACAGCATGAATAAAAATTAAAACGGAACTCATCCATAAACAATGATTAAATAATAAAATCTTTAAAAAAAGATTCATCTTAAGCTTATAAAACTTACGGTACAGCTTAAATATTTAAGAAAATACTCGTGTTTTAATATCGTTAGTGGTTTACATTGTAAATACTAACTCAAATGATTTCAAGCTCCTCGCACATAATAGGTTTCACATATCTACACTGGAATATTCCTGAAATCTCCTATACTCATTATATTCCATGTAAAGCATTTTAACAGATATTAAGGTTATAAATTTTGTATGAAATTAACTGTGCAAAACGGAAAATTTCACTATCATCATTTACTGACAATAAGTGATAACTTTAAAAATAATTAAATTATATGAAATTATTAAGATATAATATATATTATTTTTAACCGTATTGACTTTAAATATTATCTCTCTCAATTTAAATCACATAAGATATAAATTTAAGTCTACTACTTCAAAATATTTATTATTATGATTCCCTTCATGAAATTAAAAATAATCTTTACAATTTATTGCCAAATTTATTTTATTAGAATACGGTATTTTTTTCCGTAATCACTGCGTTATATATTATATAACACAGTCGTAAATATAATCTCATTAGCTTCAACCTCAATATAAACGTGAAAAAGCGTTATGCAGAAATTTACTAATTAGTGTTTTCATTGCTCACATTAGCAATAATAATTGCATTGCCTGGGTAAAGATATTTCCGCCCGACCAACTGAATTTAAATACTTATAATAATTTTAACTCAGGAAGAAACCCAAGAAAATACTTCGAAGAGATGAAATAGGCGAAAATAGTCAAAACACCTCATATTTTCTGTAACTGATTCGTAATAAAAAATAAATTGCAGTTACACAAGAAATTCGCTAAATGGCATCGGTCCACTTCGAAAAAGGCAGATATTCCATGCAGACACAATCAATTCACACCTACTTTGAACATGCAGCAAGGAAAATCTCGTAGAACACTTACGCTAGCGAAGTGCAGCTGAATAATTACAATTCATATCATAAATTCTCACTTTCATAGTCAGCTCTATTTACGAGCCAAAATAGTTCGCATACCAGCAACAGGATTCTCGCTTCAAGCAAAAGCAACAGCATCATATGGCGAAGCAGCCTTTTCAGGTCGCCATGTAGAATGCCGCATGCCAACGAAGCAGCATAACACCCTTTTCCTCTATGAATAATAAATACTGATAATCAAGCAGCAGTCATTTCTCGTATATATTCACGCCGTACGACCTTTACAACGCAGCATGCTCAAAGTTGAACCAATTTTCCTGCACACACGTGTAAATACATCACTTATCCCAGCCGGAGTAAAATTGCAATTTAAAATATAATATTAAAATATTTTTTGTGGGGATTTTTGCACTATTTGTATTTAATGCCACCTCAACGAGATTATATGCGTAAAGAACGTGATGCTAACGAGTAAAATTATTAATATAGATTTAAAAAAACGTAAATTTTTACTCACTCGAATCACCTGCAAGCAGCAAGGTGACCATTTTTAAAATCTCTGTCCAAATTCCAGTGCTACTAACTGTCATGATTGTTGTCACTTGACTGCCACTGCCTGTGGTTTTTAAAAAACCATAGCAGGTAGCCACAACAGGGTACAAGGGCTTGAAATGTGTACAACTGAAAAAAAAAAATCCATTTCGGCACAGCCTATAGGCGTAGGTAGATTTCCAAGTACCTATATATTTGGAAATATTTTGGAAACTTCTATAAACTCCTGGAAAATTTTAAGAACTTAATGTAGCCTGAATAAAATGTTATATTTTCGTCAATATTCAAAAGGAACGATTTAACAATATCTCATATTCCATGCAGCGTAAATATTTTGAATGTATTATTTTTTTAATTTAATGCATCCGGCATTGAATGTCTTAACGAATTGCATAACATGCCTAGTAAGGTAGTCATGCAAATTATTTTTGATCTTCACACACTATTTTTCATAGTTTGCACTAATACGTAGTCGTATAAATTTCTCTGGACAAAAGGTCTAAGGTAATTTGAAGATAGTTATTAATAAATTCCGGCAAATTATATAATAAATAAGTTTAATTTTTCTTAAATTTTAAACCCTGTTTTTACTGCAATAGTAAGATTCATCAAAAATGTTACCAGCCAATGGTTATAAATAATGTTTAGGCATTTTACAATAAATGTTATTGGAAATTAAATTAAATGTAGGCCTATTAAAAAAAAATGTAATGAGGTTGAGTTTTTCTAACCTTGTTAATTCCACCCCTTACAGTAATAGTTTTAATAATCAAAAATTGTTTCTACAACAGTTTTCGATAAAAATTATAAAATTTACAAACAATTTCAACGGATTTGATAGTGTAATATTGATGGAGTTATGAATTTTTTCTATTCCCCTTTCTTACCCCTTGCCGGAATGGTTTATCTAATAAAAAGTTGTTTCAGACATAAGTTTTAGATAAAATTTTATAACATTAATACACAATTAGTACGAGTTCAATGTTTTGCCTACGAAGGGAGTTAAGATTTTTTTGTCCGCTAACGCTTGTTTTTTCAACCCCTTGTAGTTATGGTTGGTTGTATCAAAAACGTATTCAGAAGAAAAAAATTTCGGTTTCACTCCTACGAGTTATAAAACGTTCAAACGAATGTGATTTTCCATATTACGGGAGTTAGAACGATTACTACTACTAACACCAAGATATAGGCTATATTATTCTTTTAAGGGCGACGTTAAGGCAGCCATATCTGCTGACATATTGGATTCACTATCATCTTCTGGAGTGAGCTAGTGCCAATCACCATGTTGCATAACATATTACCCACAATACAGCATTAAGTTCAATAACCTTTAAACGTATTTGAATAAATATAATTCCATAATTCGAAATTAATTTTAAATATTTTTAGGTGCAGCTTATTTTGTTCCATCACTTTGGAAAAGAAGCAAAAACCTTAATAACTCATTGATTTCTTCCAAACAATTGTAAAACCATTCAAAAAATTAAAAGCTATTAGAAAAATTTCATATCAAGGCCACTGGCCTTCAGGTACTTTACCAGATTGGGTGGGTTAGCGATTTTAGTTTTTTATTTTTAAAATAAAATTATACATATTTTTAGGTAAGCTGTTGAGTATTAAACCCATCTCGGCAAATTAAATTCTAGTTAAGGTGTAATATTTTGGTAAAATTTACAGTTTAATTTCTTTTAGGAATTTTAATTTTTCGGGGAACAAAATAATAATTAATTCACGAAAAAAATTTTTTTTCCAGAAATTTTGGAAATCCTTTAGTCAGTTTTGAGTAATTGTGAGTTTATTGAACGTCGCGGTAATCAAATTTAAAAATAATATCCGGTCACTCACATCCAAGGCTTTTATATGCCATACTTCACCTAAGTTCCATTTTTTTCACAATATGTCTCTTAATTATTAAGTTATAAGGAGTAAAAATAAAATCTAAAGAAAATATTGTCACCAATGATTTTAAAACTACGGAAATAAAATATTGACTGATGTGACATAATATTCGACTGATCTACAATTATTTACTTAACATATTTTTTAAATATTTTATTCGATGTAAATCATATTAAAAAATATATTATTTATTCACTTAGAATATACTATCTGACATATTTTAAAATCAATATTGATTTTTTTTTACTTATTAAAATGTATACTTAGTGTCAGTTACATCTTACTCGGAATTCGAATAGGGAGCCTGTCGGATCTAACGCCGAAGTGCATCAAACTGTTTTACTGGGTACATTTAGCCCATTCTGTAACACAGGCAGTTACGATTTTTAAACATGAAGACTGCTATATTTCTGATTTGTTTAATTGAATTTTGTATATTTCAAATTTATTTGTATATTTAGGTAACTGTCCCTTTATTGCTTGACTAGTAGAACTTTAAAATAAAATATTAAAATAAAGCAATGAATGGGTTGTATTAGTGATGCATACCAAAATATATTCGATTTTCAAAATATGTATAAAACGGTGAGGAACAATGTTCCCGGGAGAAATTGTTCCGTTCAACATACCCAATTGCAATTTAATGCAATATATTAGCAAAAGTAAGAAGTTAAATGTGTTTGTGCAGCAAATCATTATCATAAAGAAAATATATTTGATATGAAAAATATGAATTATAAAACTTTGATATTAACTGTATACGCATTAAGGAACCATTACTTTTGAACGTAGCAACACTTTAGCTGGTGTTTCCAGGAGATGCACAGATTTGTTCTGTACATAGTTTTCCAAAAATATATCACTAACTATAAAGTACGTTGCGGTTGTACAGGAATTCTCCCAACATCTTTTGTAGTGTAGTTATTCTAATAAATCAACTTAAATAAATGGATTGATACTGATTGAAGAAACCCAGCAGTAATAATGTTTTTGCCAAAACCTAATATAATTAAGTTCAAAAGCTTTCGATACGGTATGACTAGTGTGAGGATGACAAAACTTTATCGCTAAGTTTTGTGCAGGTAAGGCAAAAAACATTCTCGGCTACAAAAAAATCATAAATATCAATGAGTTTTAAACGTTTTTTTTAGTACATCCATCGTTTTAACGTCTTTGATTTATGAAGTCAAATTTATCTTAGCCATGATACTGAATATAAATATTTATTCAAATGCAATGATAATGGTCAAAAATATTTCAACTACAGTGCACGTATACAGAAAGGCCATGTCATCAGCTAGAATAATTAAGCAAAAAAAGCTCATCGACTCTCGTTATCTCTCCTTCACAGGTAGACCAGGCCATTGAGCTAACAATGCAGTAAAGTGTGTGGAAATTCAGGCAGTTTTCTCAACTTTAGGTGCTTATATAAATTAATATAAGTTATAATCTAGCTACACATAAAAAATAAAATTCTAGAAGTATTAATTATTTTGTAAAAAATTACAAGATTGTATTCATAGTACTTTAATGAAATGTAATAAGACACAACTATAAACTGAATAATTTATTTTAAATTTGAATTCTACCTTACGTGTTTTGTAATGAAAATTTCTGTTTTTTTTAAATACTTTTATATACCCTCCTAAAAAGGCTTATCACTTTCCCTATGAGTAATAATTCTGTTTATTAAAGTGGTGTTCAAATCAGGGCTGGTAATAGATTGGTCGTTATTATACGTTACCTAGTGGTATATTAGGTCTTTTTGAATAATTAATCAAGACAGGTTTACAGGTTTTTACAAGCACGTGCGCAAAACCCGTTTTATTTAATATTCATTTTATTTTGATGCCCACATGAAGTCTAATGTATCGAGCCTTATATGGTAACCCATTCCACAGAGTTTTTTCCCTGTTTTCTTTTGTATGTCATGTTTGAGTCGCGTCAGAGGTACGAATTACTCAAGAACCTCTAGACCTTTTTAGAATCAACTACTTAAAGTGAGTTACACAACTGCGAATCTGTAAAAAAATCTCGTTATATTTTTATTGTAATGTCACTAGTTAAGAGAGAGTCAATTAAACCGGGCCATTTGAATTCGCTAACAAGTGAGTTTAGTGCAAGGTTATTTCTATATATTATTACGTTTTTGTAGTGGTATTATGTGTTTTGTAAGTTTACCATTAATTCAATAATTTATGATATTGTTTCTTAATTTTAAACCATTGTGAACTTAAGTAGTTCATCGAGTAGCCAGCGACTAATCAAAACAAAGAACCCGAAAGTGAGTAGCATGAATGGTACTTAAGCAGTTTTTAAATTTTCTTTCCGTGTAATTAAATCTGAAGTTTAAACAAGCAACAAAGAACTAAAAAAATATATTCTAGAAATAAAATGTTAAATAATTATAAATATACTTAATTTTACAGAAGATCAAACGATTATAGATTTTTTAAATTAAAACCGATTTGGTTCTTGCATACAATTGTAGTCCACCATATCAGAATATTAAAATACGCATAATACCTGATAACAATATTGCACACTAAGACATTGTGTGCACGTGACGTAGCCTATAAATAAGTAAGCAGGTCAGTTGCTCCCTTCACGTTGTAATAACGTTTTTGAATCGGGAAGTAAGTATCTTTGTAGACGAATTCGTAGCTACAATTCTCCATGGTAAAATATATTATTCTTTTAAAATTAGAGTTTTATATTTTTTAAGTAAAATTTTGTGAATGTATACAGTTCAACCAAATATAATACTAGTTGATTTAGCAGTGCTTCGCTACGGAAGTTCACAGGCAGAGCACTCTAGAACCGCTCACAATACACGCTCCCCCTAGAGGGCACGCAACTGCTGTGCCTTGAATAAAAAAATAACTGATTAAGATTTTGAAAACCAGCGTTTAAAAAAATATAAGAACTAAACTAATATAACTAATATAACTGGAAGAAATAAAAACAAAAGCCACAATTTTGAATCAAACTGATATTTAAAGCTTTCAAATGCACATTTGTCACTAAGATGACCAAGAAATTACAGAAAGACTGAGTTAAGATCCGAAATTGAATACAACACTGAGCTGAGCTGGAGACGAAGAAAGTATTAACAATGCAATAGCCATTTCCAGGAGATGAAGAGCACACCATCAACAATACAATAGCCGTTATCATAGAATTATCGAGAAATTATGACCAACAAACGCTAAAAATAAAAATAAAAATTAAAACGAATTAAAAAAAAATTTTGTTTTGTGCAAAAGGATTTCCTCTGGAGAATCCAGGTACCATTTTTAATTGCTTTAGGCTTCACCGCCTCCGCGCTATGCGAACTACAGACAAATTATCTCTTTAAATAATAAAGAATATTTTGTTATTGTTGCAGTAGAAAGTACAGTTAAACATTTCATGGATTACAAGTTTGCACTGAGGATAACGGAGAGGATAAAACCTACTGAGGCACAAGGCAGGAATTTAAAGCCTTTGACTTAGCGATTGCAACCCAGCACTTTCATTTTTCTAGTGAGTTATACCCATTGTATGTGGTCATACAATTATTAACATGCACAAAAATCACGCAAGATAAACGAAATGGTTGAATTAACTTTGTTATTTTCATTGGCCACAGATTTTAAGTAAACACTTAAAAATTACTTTAAGACATAAAATTTATTGCTTTATTTGCTTATACCTTCGGTAAAAATTTCAGGAAATATTAAAAAAAAATTTTAATAAAAATTTCGTATTGTTTTATATCAACGTAACCACACTGTCAAGGGTTTGCTAACAAATAAATGAGAAAAATATACAAAAGTACAACAGTAAAAATTTACTAACTTGAAAAATAAGTATAAAATATAAATAGACAAAACGATTTGCTATAAATGAATAATGTTAATTAGTTTTTATTCTTTGAATCTGGGATAGTTTCTTGTAATAATGAATTACTTTTAGATCGCTTGTATAGGGTAGGTGACCCAAATATGAGACCCGGCCTTAATATGAGACCCTTGGTTATCTTGACAAGTAAGAGCTGCTACCTATTAGCCGCTCTTGGAACTACTAGCAGACTCAATTTCCCGACCATGGATAGAGTGAGACATTTATCTGATGCGCGCGAGATCCAGAATAACAGTTTATACGATTTTCTTCATTTTGAGTTTTCGTGAGTGGCATCTTGCAGCTTTATTATCAACATAGAGGTACGTTTATATTAATTATCCATTCATACTTTCTTATGAGCAGTGAAGTAAGCTTCCATGTGTATAAATAAGGAACTATGGCAGTTTAAAATTTCAGCCTTGTTGATGTGTTTTGTAGCGGCCATGACAAGGTGCCTAATATGAGACCACTTACGTGTCCTAATTTGAGATAGGGTCTCATATTAGGAGTAAGGGTCTCATTTTAGGTGATTTAGATTTAAAATAATACTGTCGCTGTAAGAACAGTAACTAATAAGTTTAATTATATATAAAATATCTTAAAATTTTGTGATAGAACATAGTTAGATATGTAGGCTCTGCTGAGAAGGCCAGGGAAAGCCACGTTTCGATCATCTGCTTAACTCCACACCCATCTCATAAGATGCAGCGGTTGTACGTAGGTTTAATGTTACCTCTCAAGACATCTTATGCTCAGGAAGTAGAAGACTGGCTGTGCCGAAACCCAAATCATGTGGTTACAAACTTTACAGTGGCTAAACTTTTCAGTGGCTAAACTTTTCAGTGCTGCATACCAAAGAGCAGCAACAATGGAAATATCTGTTAATTCTTTTAATAAAACAGGCCTGTTTCCATTTAACCGAAAAATTTTTCGTGATTATGAATTTGGAGCTTTCTCTAAATCATTAAATGGCCAAGAAACTAGAGAAGAAAATGGAGCTCAAGAGAATTCAGATACAGCCATTTGTAGAGAAGACCAGAGTCACCCAAGAGAAACTTCGATGCAGACAGATCAGCCATGTTGCAGCAGTGTAGTTAGGCCCTTTATCAGACCTGTGGATATTTCACCACTACCAAATTTTCCTTCAAAAGAAACAGTGCTAATGTTATCACATCATCGCCATACAAAACAAGATTGGATGAAAATGTCGCAAGAAAGAAAAAGGCTGAAGCTCGTAAGAAATTGGTTCTTGGGAAACAGAAAGGAAACGAAGCTAGACCTACACAAACCAGATCTCGCAACACGGACAAATTAAGGATTACTGCCAAATCATTCATCGCTGTAGATTCTGAGGACTCCAGTGACGAAAATACTTCGCTGCATGACAGTTCAAATGAAAGTGATGGATCTGAAAGTGATGGATGCAGAGTGTTTGTTATGCGGCTGCCTTTTCTCATAGGACAAACATGGCGAGAAATGGCGGCAGTGCCTCAAGTGCTATGGGTGGGCTCATGAAGATTGCAGAGCTGATCCATGTTTTGTGTGTCCTATGTGTAACAAACAAAAGTGCAAAAAGTGACTAAATTATATCAAATATGGAATTTGTAACATAATCTAGGGAGTGTCTCATATTAGGAACACATTTTTGTTTTCACAAAATTTCGCATTTTTTTTATTTCTTAGTTTAATTATTTTCTGTATTAATACAAGTGCTCAATCCTGTTTTGATGTAAAAGCGCATTACATAATATATCATATAAGATAAATAAATCTACCAATAGTGGTTTTAATAACAAAATATAAATATTTTAAAAAAGGGTTCTCATATTCGGTACACTTGCCCTACATTCAGTGATGTACAGTTAAACTTTTCATGAAAAGGTTACACTTTTTTGATAAATGTTTCATTGATTTTTAGAAGTTGACATCAGAATATTCTAATAATAGTAAACAAACATATTTTTGCATCACTAGAATAACAAACTTATATTATTATTTCTTCAATTTTGTAACAATATTCAAACTTAGAATTCTAAATACCTACTCGCTGGAGCAACTGTCTAAAATGTTTCACCTTACTTTGAACACTGTTTATGAAATTTTTCTAAATACAAACGATATTTGGCCAAGAATTAAAACGTAATATTTCAGGAAGAACAGTTAGTAATTTCACTCAAAGTAACTCGTCATGAGGGTGATTTTAATATCTGAGCTTATATCCAATTGCTTCTGTATGAAGCGCAAAACGATGTTTCGACACAGTGAAGTCACTATCGACGTGTATGGCATGCCAGTCAGTTGTTATTATTATAAAATGTGGTTCAGCTTCTCAACAGCAATATCTTAATAATACTGTCATTTTTACACCATAAGTATTTACATGGAAATTTCGCGGAGTCATTGAGTGACAGGTTAAAACTTAAAAAACATAAGTAAATTGTACCCTCTTATTATCTGGATTCTTATGAAGAACATTCCATTCCATTGCGTAGGTTTATTTGATTATATCTCTCTCTTGCTAGATGGTAAATGACTGATTTACATTCGTGAAGGGGAGTGGTGAAATAATGCGATCCAATCATCAAAGCAATGATAAGGTAGGCATATATTTTTAATCTAACTAGTGACTAAAAGAATCCGCGTGATTTCCAGGTCTCTTAACTTTATACGTACAAAAAATGTTTTGTAAATACAATTCCGAAATCAAAATTCTTAATCGGTGGCCATTGTCGCTAATATTTTTTTTTACTATTAATGATTTACAGTACTTTATTTTTAAAAAAATATTTTTTGCTGTTTAAAAAAACTGTAGGTTTTTTAAGAAATAGATAAATAATCAGTTACCTAAATAAAAAACATTTCTAAGTCGAATTTTGCTTAACGAGTATCGATAAATATACTTTGAGACCGATAATTTGAGGTCAAAATTCTTGAAACCATCACTTATGTATCGGCTCATAAGTCATAATTCCATCCACAAAAGAAATATGTTGATAGCTGACATACCACTGTTACGTGTATCACAAAGCTGTGCGTGTGTTACTGGAAACAAATAAATAATTTTTTTTTCCACTTATAGGCTTTTTGCAGTGAAACGTCTCTACATCTGGTAGGGCAAGTAGAGATCAGAGCGTAAACAAAAACGAAGAGGCAACGCTAGGTAGTGCAACGCTCAAAATTATTTGCTTTGAAGAGGGGGGGGGGGGGGTAATTAAACATAAAATAGAAAGAAAATAGTCAGATACGAGTAAGAAGATTATTTGCCATGTTTGTTACAATTTTTTACGTACAGTATGAAATCATCATTATGGTATATAGTAAATACATATTTATATATCATATCATCCTCTAAATAAAGACTACAGCGAAATCGATTGCATGTTTGCAAACCTGTATACTTGCACCCATGACAACTTGCGAATTGCACTGGTATTTTTTGTTCATTTGCATAATTTCGCAATCGGTTACTTGCACACATTCTTTAACAGTCGCCTGTAAGTTTGTAGTGCCTGCACGCTTGTAGACATTATTCAAATAATTATGTGCAGTACAAATTTTCACGCAACCATATTTATTAGGTTAAGTTCAGAAGTGACAAGACACACAAATAGAACACATAGTGATAACTGTTTCAGAATTTCCTCGAATGATTTGGCAAATGAACCCCAGTGATGGCTTAAATGTAAATTTAATTTGGCATCTGGTTAGTGAATTTCTTTCACTGATGTTAAAGTTGTTTTATGACATGTTTTGATAAGTAAATACTTTAATATATAATACAAATACTAACCTTATCCGTTTAACAACGAGTACGACCAAAAAACTATAGTTATATACGCAATTATATCTAAAATTAAATTTATAATTTTTTGGATCATCGTTGAAAAATTTTTTTAGGAATTAACTGACTCAAGTTATTTGAACTTAAAAATGACAGTCTCTGAGATAAACAAATTTAAATCCCTTTCCGAAAATAAAGTATATACCAGCTAAAATCATACGAAAATAAAGCTATATTGCGGAAAGGAGGCCAACCGGTTATAGCTGCAACGTGTTGTTTAAACCCACATTTCGTCTGGTGACTGGCACGTTGTCATTGTGGGGACGTGTTTCGCCAGCACGATGTCCAGCCACCTGAACTCGCTGGCGGGCAGCCTGTTCGAGGACTTCGTGCTGCCGTGCATCAAGGGCACGAGGCTGTCGAACCACGCCACGCTCATCCTGCGGATCATCGTGGTGCTGGTGGGCGCCGTCACCGTGCTCATGGTCTTCGTGGTCGAGAAGCTGGGGAGCGTGCTCGAGGTAGGCGCGCTTCTGCTGTCTCTCTCTCTCTCCCAGCCTTGCTTGCTTGCAGGTTCAGCTGATCAGCACATCAACTACCAACTTCCTTGCTTATTAGCCTGCGTTTTCGACGGTCATACATTAAGATAAGTTTTCTGACAAAATTTAAAGACGTTATGTGCATATAATACAAAAATAATATTTTATTACATAGTATGAATCTCATTTACTCTTGTTAAACTGTTACACAGTTAATGATAATATATATTTTTTTAAATCAAACATTGAAACCTCTCTTAGTTTTTCTTCATAAATAATGCATTGGTCTTTTAAATTAATCCAAGGAAGTTGACAGTCGTATTTTGACTTTAAGCCGGATCTGACTAGGTTCGAATACGGTATGGCGGGATGTTTGCAGGTTTGAAAGAAGCATTGTTTCTTTATCTTCAATTTTTTTTTTATATTTTATTACAACTACATACTCCTAGTCACACCACTAACCTCTCATCTCTGTCTCCTTTAAAAATAATATCTCTGCTATCATCCTGTACGAATGCCAACCATAGTAAAATTGTAAACTTAATACTATAAACATCTCATATACACCACAATAAGTGGTCATTCGGGGAAGATGACGTTCTTTTTAATTTTAATAAATAGTACAAATTCAAGTGGTGTAAACAGGTAATTTGTTTGTGAGTGATAAAGTTTTAAGAGTGAAGAATTGGAGCTTATCGAAACGCTATTTATTGAAAAACAGTAACTTGCAAATGTTTGATGTTGTAGAGGTACTTATATTGATTCTTTTTTGAACACTTTTAATTAAAATTTCGATTTTTTTTTTTTTGTAATTAAAAATATTTTTTAAATATCTGTGTGTTAACAGCTATGAAATGTCCATAATTTCTTAATTTAACTTTTAAATAACAACATTTTACTATCAATTAAAATTTATTTTCCAAAATATTATTTTATATATTAAAGAAAAATATTAACTTCTGTTTTGGTTAAAGCTTTCCTACAGTGTTGGAGGAGTGACATCCGGTACATTGCTGGGTGTTTTCTCGTTGGGAATCCTGGTACCATGGTCAAACATCAAGGTGGGTGATCTAAAAGATTTTTTTAATACGTGCACTATATATATGTATATATTTGTGTGTGAAATTTTAAAATAATTAGAATAAATAATCTATAGTTTTATTGAAACTCTACAGTAAAATTCTTTTGTTCATATAACTTTCATGCGTTATGAAAAAAACTATTGAACTTGTTATCTATATACATCACATCTTCGTATATGTGAATATTTTATTTAAGTAACATAACTAATGGTTTTTCATCTTATAAATTATTTGTATACAGTTGCCGAAGCTAAAATTATTAACACTTTTTATGTAGAACGATAAAATGGGTATATTTCCAATATTTTATCCGCTAGTGAACGGATATTTTTTGACTAATTTAAGGAAAAATCTTTATTTGCCTTATTAAAGCTAGTAAAATGATAATTGGCACATAATTCACATACTAGAAATGGGTGTTTTGAACATGCAAAAATACTTATTTTTTATTGTATTTTAATCTACCTAAAACTTCGAAGGTACACTGCCAGCAGTGTTAGATGATGCCTGAGTGTTCGTTACGGTAGCCTTTCCTGGGAGAGGAGTGGAGGGGATGGAGACCCAGCGCGCATGCGCAGAGAGCGTATTCCGATTCTTTCACTTCGCATACCACCCTGACTAAAAATATTGACCAGTCCACTTCGTGCTACCGTGACGTGTTTCATGTTCATAGATAATCAGAGAATAGTAAACTGATTACGTATTAAACATAAGCTCTCAACCAGTTCGCAATAGTGGTTCCTTCTTCTGATTTATTAAATACTAGTTATTAATTGTAACGTGTTCTCTCGCGAAATTTTTTCCCCAAGTATCGAATATAAAAATGCCGACTACGTTTTTTAAAATTAAACAGAAAAAACTTCATTCGCAGGTGCAAGAGGTAGTGTTTAATATGTTAAATCTGATGGAAAATGAAGCTCGGAATGGTGTGATTTCGTTATCTATTCCTCTTTAACAAGTGCAACTGCGAACGGTGCAAGCAACGGGAGTTTCTCGTGCTACTGTACAACGTATTAAGAAAGTATGTCAACACATTAACGAAGATGGTGAAGGATCGTTTGAGACGCCTAACAAGAAAAGAAATAAGTTTCAAAATACGAACTGAATGGGTTTGACGAAGGAGTAGTTCGAAGGATAATTTATAACTTGTATATCATAGAAAATCATAACTATTTACAAATAAAAATCATAAATATATTTTTTATAGAAAATCCTATGTCGTGAAAAATGAAGAGAGATAATTGGCAAGAAATCATACAATAACACAGAGAAAAATGCACTTCCATGTAGAGTGACAAATACACGAAGTTTATTAACGATGCCCTTACAAACGGAAACATCCTGTGGTCAAATGGGGAAATTAGAAATCGATGGATTTAAAATAGAGAAAGAGGTCAAACCGTCAGGAAGTTACAGTTCCAATCACAGGACTGCGCTCACCAACTGCCCTCCTAAAGTGAACTGTAACAGTCGGATAAGAAAAACTTAATGCGTAACCTAACGGCGGCGCAGTTGATAACAGACTGAGTACAAGGTCCATCCTTCTGTTGACGTCTGTCGGAGCTCGTGCCGGTTTGAGAGGCCAAATTATCTCAGTGATGGTGTTGACGTCTGTTGGAATCCCCTGTATCAAAAGCACTGTTTCATCCATGATGATACTCACTATGTTATAAATATTTACAAATGTATTTTTAAGGTGTTATAAAACTGAGATTTTACTTTGGCAACAAAAACAGTGTCTATTTTAATAAAAATATGTTTTAAACTCTTTATTTTACCAACATTTGTAAGCACTATCCTTAAAAAAACAAAATCACGAAGCTTTAGAAAATAAACTATAGTAACTATAGTTAATATTTTGCACCATGTACTTTTATTTCAACACACTAAATCATTTTGACTTTTTAAAAATATCTCTAAAAAGTTTGAAACATAATTTTTAAAGTAAATTTGACTAAAATTAAGTAATCGTGAAATCGTACAACCGCAACAAAATAAACTATAGGTTAACTTATATAGAATAAAATATTTACATTTAGCACTTAAAAATGCTTTTAATGTGAATTGTCTGACAAAATGTTTGTTTTAAATATTATTTTTCTTATTGTTTACGTGTAAAATTTAAAATGCTAATTAATTTTTCGTATTTTTCGCAAATATGTGAGTGTGATTTTATGACATTTTATATAGGTACCATTTTATTTCTTCATATATGTTCTAAACACCTAATTGTGGGCTGATTTTATTTCATTTCACGTAGAATTACTTTGAAACACAATTTTTTATAAGTTAAAATTATCATAATCAACCAATCATCTCTCTATTCAAATATTTTACATTCATATTAAAGAATACTTTGGCAGAATGCTTTTGATGTTTATTATTTATGCAATATTTATCGCTAGATACAAAAATATCCTTTAAATGATATTAAAAAGTAAAAAAAAATTAAATGATTACGAATACTAATTTTTCTTTAATTTTCTCATATTTTCTTAGTTAAATTCTTTCTTTAAAATTTTTTTCTCCTCTTATTAAATAAATATTTGTTATCTAACTTAAGACAGCCTACAGCTTTACATCTTCATTTAATACTTTCATTGTAAAACTGCGATTCTTTCACTGACGAGCTACTGAATAATCTTTAATGCTACTGAAAAAAGGTTACGTTTATTTTTGCTAAAATAATTGTTGTGCGTGAAGTAAAATGTTAAAAGTATTAAATATTTTGCAAACAAGAAATGGTATTATGAATAATGCGAAAAACGCCCCAAAATAACGTTAGTGGCACTACAAGCGTTACTTCCTTTTTCTAATGAACTGCTTCAGCTTTCTTCGAAACTAACATATTGTCGAACGGATATTTTGCCTAGACCAAAGGAGTTGCAATGTGGTCATATTTTCTAGCGACCACATAAATGGTACACTTCGACAAAAAATCAATCCAATAAGCTATTTGAAAATAAAACGTGGTATCGTTATGACGATAATCTGGCTACATGGACCGCTACACATTGTCACAGTGGTCGTTGGAAGATGTATTTGCCCTCGAAACAGGAATTGTTCCTGTGAAAATGGGAATCTTTAGGGAATTTAGAGTCATTTAGAGTCATTTTTGAGTATTTTTTGAGTCCAAAAATACAGCTGTGACGTCACAATTCAAGATGGCGGACCGGCTCCTCGGCTCCTCACCCAAAACCCAGCGCCAGAACATGCTATTCTATACTGCACAAATAAACGATAATTTATATTACCTTAAATAGTTTTTTTATAAAGAGAAAAAAGCTATGTTAACAAAAATGCTCTAAAAAATAAAAATCATGCGTGAACGCCAAGTGCGGGAGAAGAAAAATCTCACAGATAGAGGGATAGGATATTTTTGGGGAACATAAATATTTTTAAACTATGTTGTTAATGTTGTATATAAGTCTTTATATTTATCCATGACGAGTGGAAAATAAGCATTATATTGTGTATTTATGATGGCTAATATAAAGATACGTAAAAATTTGATTGAGGTTTATGTAACTATAAAAAAAGCAAGTTGTTGACAAAGCTTCATTTTATATTTTGTCTGTGTTTATCTTGCACATTCTTCAGTAACTCGAAAATTGTATCCATTCACTAACGCTAAGCCCTATATGGCTAAACGTAGAAACAATCTTATAACAAGCACGTCATGAAAAAATTCTCTTGAGTCTTATTTGGGCCATAAAACAATAAGATTTAGTCTGTGATCAAATTTTAATAATATGTTTACTTAAATAAAAATAAAATTCAGTTAAGAAGTGGTTTTAAATTATATAAAGCCTATGATTGATTCTGTTCCTGTGGTGCATATTCCATCATTAAAAGAATATAAAAACATACCTATATTTGATCAAGCTTAGTTTGTTTTGTTTAGGAAAGTATATTTGTTACTAGGAATTATTTCTTTTATAAAAAGGCAACCACGCCACCAAAGTATCAAGTCGACTATCACGGACTAGTAATTGCGGGTGTACGAACAATTCTAATTCTGCAGCTCTAAGTTGATATGTTGTTTACTTTTCTTGTAGAAATTTCTTATTAACATGTTTTTTTTCTTCAACATATAATATTCTGATAAAACTAGTTTCACAAAACTCAATTACAAGAGAAGTTGTAAAAAATCCGATATAGCCAACAAATATAGGTTTGCGCAGAGAAATCACGGTTGCATATTTTGAAGACTGCATAGTTCCTTAAAAAGAGGCCCCAGAATTGCAAACTGGAACAACAGAAGTTGGAAACCATGCGTTTTAATTTGACCTACAACTCCGTTGATTAACCACCTTAGCAAATCTTTTCGTATTGTGAGAAATAAATGTACAAAAGAAGTTCTATTTACAACACATAATATGTAACCCTGTTGAATTTAAGTTCCAACTAAATACCCGTTTTTCCAAAATAATCTGTGATCCCTAATAATCAAATTTGCACGTATATAAGGCGTTTGCCTTTCTTAATTTATATTATAAATACATTCACACTTAGTTGATTAAGGAAATATATTGAAGTTATACTTATAATGCGACTTTCAACAAGGTTGCGTTAAACGTTTAACGCTACCATGGAGAATAACGCTACCATGGAGAATTATTTGCATTCAATTAAAAACTATTTTTTTAATGATGCAAAATAAGTATAACTTCTCACGCGCGTACCTAAGTACACGCACCCATTTTTTTTACTGTAGTTTCCTTCACTGCAGGTAGTGCTGCTACTACTGTCTGTTACCAGGTGTATAGAATTTTCATATAAAAATAATCAGTAATTAACTTGAACGATGAAATTTTAACAATAAAGTAAAAAATAATAATTTGGTTAATACTGAAAACATGGAAACATTAGTTACAATGAGTTTTACAAAAGTGTTACTCTCCAATTTTTTTTCGTTTTTCTCCCCCTCCGCTCTCACAACAATTCATTTTTTTCCTCAACCCAGTCTAATCGATCAACCTATCTTACCTACGTTACCTATATTCAGTTCCGTTATCTTGTTATAAAAGTCATAGCTAAACTTACCTTATCTACTGTTAAAAAAATGTCACTTCAAAATTACCATGATAATTAAAGTAACGTATTTTAATGCAGCAGTTTTAAAATCTCTATGAATACTTTATAATAAAAAGTCTGCTCAGAACCTACATATTTTGGTTAAAGAAATTAATTTCTTTATTTACACCTCAATCAACAAAAACGTTGTTACATGTAAGGGAAAATCCCCATTAATGTAGAAATAATGTCCAACACTAGCAGAAATCACTGCAGACCGAAACACCGGCGTTGAAAATCACTTAATTCAAAGACAAATGAAGCTTTTTTTACTTTCGAAAGGGAACAGTGCTTTTTGCGAGTGGGTGGAGCAGTGGCAAAAAGGAGAGTGCCCGTGAGCTCATGATCGGCTTGCCACCCCTGACTTTCAGCGAGTTGGCAACCCTCCACACTTCCCCGCATCTGCAGCTCGGCACTGTTGTTCCATTAGCTTCCCGGCAAAACACAGTTTGCATCACTGCCGTGGTCATCGATTGCAGGGTGTTCGCGAGCTGATAACGCCAAATCTCTGCTGGGGCGGCAGTAGGCTAATGAAAAAAAAATCTCCTGCCCAGAAATCAACAATAGATAGCCAGGTATCAATGTTTCTCACGTACATAATTAAATCTAATAAAAATTATTCACAAATTGTTCTGTCAGACTGATTCGTTTACGTAACTTGGAAATGACATAGATATATTTAGGTTATTAATCCGTTGAAATTCTTTGGAGTGAAATTTCCTTAAAGCAGGTAGGAAAAATCAAATTAAAGCCGTTATCAAAGGGTAACGAAAATAGATTTATCAAATGTCTACGTAAATAAATTTAGTAAATCTATGTGTTTAAAACGTGTATTTTTTTTTCCTAAACATAGAATTTAAGATGGGAACAAACGAGCTTGAGGTGTAAGAGTCATTGCAATTATATCTTACCTTTTTCACTTAAGAAAAAGAATAGGATTCTAAAGGAGATATTTTGTGTTGAACATTTTCTTTGCCAAATCAGTTTACAGTCACTCAATATGATCAATTTGGCTTCATTAAATCATATTATATAATATAGCAGCATGCCTTAATTTAATATTGGCGGGCTGATAAAAAGGTTGCACGGTAGTGTTATTTCGGTAAATTTTAAGTTATTATTTTATGTATGACTACAACTGTAATAATTTTATCCACAATAACAATATGATTATAAACATCCTAGTAGTTAATCTCTGTTGTAAAGAGGACACATTTTTAGATGTTAAACCTTATGGCAAAGAAACATCGTTAAGTGTTTTGGTTCCCTTTATTCTCCGTTAATTCCTTTTGTATAAAGACTGACAAATTTCTAAGCAAGTGAATGATATGACGTCGTACGACGATCTCGGTGAACGCGGCTCGCTAGGAACGGACGCGAGCACCTCTGCCACTCACTGCGCGGTGCTATGGCCGCAGCGAGGGAGACACCCACACGTCTGCTGAAGACGTCTTCGTCACGATGGATATCAGCATGAGTGGAATCGTTGCGATGCAGGATCACTGGCGTCCATAAGCCAACCCATTAGTTCTATATTTCAGCGTTGGTCATCGCCTTCGGATCGTACACTGTAGTTTTTATTTTTTTTTTAATATGGTGAAGAGAAATATTCATTTAAAATTACAGATATATGTAAATGTGCATATTAACACGAAAACAACTGTATCACAACAAAATAGTGTTCGCATTTACACTGGGTTCAGATTTCTACCCGGGTTTTTATGCTTTGTGTGGTCCCAGTTCCTCCAATAGATAAAGTTATTTGTAAACCGTTCCCTGAATAGCTTCCAGGATTAACTGAGCACAGTAATAAACATAATAAGACCACATGGTCTAATAATTTATTATTTGATTATGTTTTCCATGGTTTTAATGGTTTTGTTTGAATTAAACATCATTTCAAATATTAAAAAAATGTGTCAATTTCCGTAAGAAATAACTCATTATTATCTCGAAAACATTGTTTCATGTAAGCGAAAATTCCCATAGCCATGTGTTGTACAGGATTACAATGTATTTCTTGGCAACTGGTTTCCAAAGGAAACTTTTGTAGAAGTAGAGGATTTTTTTTCTCTGTGGGAGAATTAAAGAAAGCTTTAGCTCCAAAAACTCTTCTTCGATTTTCTGAGGTGAAAACGTGTACAAAATAATGTACCTCTCAGTGTTACGCGGTTTTATTGACTAAAAAGCCAGCTTCTAAAGTATAGTAGAGCAATTTTAAAATCTTTGGATATTTAATAATTAAGGTTTAAGTTAAGAAAAGTTAAATACATAACTTAAAAAATAAATCCTTTATGTGACATCAGATCTATATAAGGCATTGACCCTGCCAAGAATTTGTGACATTATATTTTTGGTGCGATGCAGTTGGTCTGACTTCTCACAACTGGCAGTCAATTGTCTCCTCACCTTTAATATCGCGGGAGATAAATAAAATATGCAAACGCTTAAACACAAGTAATTTAAAAAAAATTATAACTGTGTTAAAACCACCTGCACACATGACTTTGTCTGATTTAAAAATGCACCAAGCTGGTGTCCCAGTGTTGCAGTCAATATTTCTTAAAATATCACGTGTGCACAATTGCATTTGCCTTTCAGCCTTTCCTCTCGCACTTCTCTATACATCGTCGCTTATCGAAGTTCTAGTTTTATGAGAATCTTACCTGTACATGTACTTTATAAAATATTTTACGTGGTTTAGTTCAGTATTAAAAAAGGTAATGACTCATCGACAGTCAGAGAAGGACGCTATCGTTCGTATAAGTTTTTCAGATCATAAAACCGGCCGTAGTATACACATAAGTATTATAAATATATAAATATGTATAATTTTTCGCCAAAATGTGTCTACCCAAGCAATACATATGTTGTCATCAATATTATATTTCACACTATTGTAAGTCCCAAACATGTAAATAAAAAAGGAATGGTTGAGTATCAATAATTTGAGGCATTATATAGACATAAGAATATAGGTTCTTACGAAATGAAACAAGAGTGTTTTATTTATTATTTGTACACTTCGTCGCATTCGATAAGAACAGGTTGTGGCTAAAAATGTAAAAATTGGAAATAAGTGATGCTGAATTCTTCCAAAGCTATTTATTTTTAAAATTTCACCTTAAAAGTCTAAACCTTCACATTCTGTATGGTGAATAAGCCAGCCTGTATGGGTAAAACTGAGAGACTTTAGTATATTTTTCAATACTCTGCCATTTCAGCGCGCCTCAACAAGCTGTTTGAAGATAGTTCTGTAACTTTGTTCCAGGGAGCTATCGCGGGCAGCATCAGCAGCATCGTCGTGATGTCCACGATCCTGATTGGCGCGCAGAAGGCCATCGCGGCTGGGAAGAGACATGCCGAGCTGAGCACCTCCGTGGAAGGCTGCGACTTTAACGTCACGCACATTCTTGGAAACACAACAGCGTGAGTGAGCGACGGGAGTGATAACACATATGGAGCACGTTAATGCGAAATCTTTGCACGACTTCATAGGGAAAATAGAGCACCAAAACACTGATTTAATTGTTCTGAGGCCACTAAAATTATTTTTCTTTTATTATCCTAGTCACTAAGATACATATTGTGTTGACAAAAAAATAATCTTGTATAATCCACGAATAAAAATTGTCGTCACAAGTAAAGATTTTTTAAGTTATGCAATTATAATATTTTTTTGGATAAAATAAGTTTTAAAATTACATGTAACTAAACGATTATTTAAATATTTTTTTAATGTGTGTTACTTTTTGTATTGATATTGCTTTACTATCTCCTGTTTAGGGTTATTAATTTTTATTTACAGGCTGAATTATGTCCATTAATTTCTGAAATTTTAGTTATGTTTCTACCATGACCGAAACGACGAAAATCTTCAGAAAATTCTTTGCGTTGTTCAATAACGTTTGTTAAAAATTAGGAAATCTACAATATGAAAATTCTTTAAAATAATTTTTATTACATGTGACCTTCTATACAGTTGACACCAAGCCAGGTAGTACTTCGAGAAAAAAATATCATATGTATATTTTTTAAAATAGATATTCTTATTACATAAATTCCTTGGTATTCGGTGGGTATTCATAGCAATAAAAAGGTACTAGGATGTGTTACCGAGTGCGTGGATATGTGGTGATGCTAGAAGAAAAGAAGAGAGTACAGACAAATAACTTCAAATTATTTAGGATTGGTTAGCTCAGTCAATTGTACGTTTACAGTGAGAACTGTATTTGTGAATGAATGCAAGGTTACGTAAAGCATATAGATAAGCTGTTAAATTTTATGGTTATTACAGAAAGAGAGGAAATAAAATAACTGAATTTGCATATCATCGGTCCACTGACTGAAGACTTGAACAAAACTAATTAGTTCGTTTTCAAATTGATGCAAAATAAGAATATTAGTATTTTAAAATTATGGCTTTGACATCATGTTCGTGGTCCTAGTTCTCGACCACTAAGTATTACTCACCAAGGTGTTATACATTAGTCGTCGCATACTATCAAATATATTGATAAAATTAGTTTCGTTAGTTCGCAACACAGGCTGCACCGCGCTAGGGCCGGCCTTACCATAACAATAACACACGGAGAAAATATTTAGAAAACACAACCGTCCCTTCAGTTTCACCTGGTCCTATTTAGCCAGCCAATCAGGTTTTGGGAGTCCGTAGAAGTGCCACCTACGTGGAGCGAACAGGCAAAAACCTTCAAAAATCTCTGTGTTTAAATATTCATATTTCGTGACATTATAAACAAATATGAAAATTTGTTACGAGTGGGGAAACGGGTTTTTAAGGAAATTTCATTTTTTTAATACACGTTTATTTATAACTAATATTTACATCACTAATTTAATCAAAACACTTGTTCAGAAATCATTGAATCACTGTGTATTACATGCACCTTTTTTTTGTGGTAGTTGGTTCACTATTAATTAATCAAAAGCAATATTTTTTTTTGCTTTCGTAGCAGATTGGGCATATCTGTACATATTATATTCCAGTGATAAAATATTAGGGCAATTTATTTTCTCAGCATTTTAATTTATTTGACAACTTATTCTCCACTTTACTATTCAAACGGTCAAAATCAACACATGCGTAGAAGTAAATAAAAACAAAAGCAATATATATGTTAATTCAAGAACATTTAACTTACCGTTATTATGCTATACGTTTGGTAAATTTCGTATATCGTAACATATAACGCCTAAGTATATTAAGTTTTCCTTTGTGTTGAAATAAGCTACGTCATTGTTTCCATGCACTCCAGCTCATTATAAAATCAAAACTAAATTGTAAAATTATTATGTATACATTCGCATGTGTACAAATACCACCATAATTTATTTGTTGTGTGAATTTAAATATATATATATTTATCCAAATTATTTTCATAACTTAAAAAACGATTATATTTAATAATTTTCTTCTAATATTTTTAATGCCTCTTTATCTTTCCAGTTGGGATTTCTAGCTTTTATTTTGATCACGCTTCAAAATTTGTGCCTGAATTTTTTTTCTATTTGTGTATTTAGTGGTTTTAGCTTCACACAAAGCCAGGAAATTGTGCGTGATCGTTGAATTAAAGGCCGAACTTTTGGATTATTGGTCTTTTGCTGATAGGTTTGTTGTCTTCGTATAAAGAAAAGTGTGAAATCAAATGTGATACAATTGAAGACTTGGTTAATTTTTACAATTGTTCTGATTTTAAGTTGTCATTAAATCAATGAGCAAAATTATGTGGGTGTCTAGTAATAGATAAATAATTTACCATATAATTTTTTTTATAATTAAGAAAGTGCTAATGATTACAGCGGTGACCCAGCTTTTGATGTGGAACCAAACCTAATTTTTATATCTAAACATGGTGTGTAATCTAGCTCTAAGCTGAAGCAATTACAAAGTGTATTCGTCAGTCATCTCCAAAAGAGAAATTTTCATCGTGTTCTCGAAAATGTGTGAATAGGGTTAGACTCCAATCGAAAGTGGACATTATTTCAGTTGTTGGAAAACAAGTAACATTACACTGTGAATTTCTTATGGAAATATACCAGAAAAGTTTATGTTAAATAACAGATATGTATAAAGTTGTACATTAACATAAAAACAACTGTATCTGTACAACAAAGAGTTCTCCGTTATTCTGGGTTTGGATTCTTACCTTGGCATTAATGCTTTGTGTTGTCTCAGTACCTCCAATACTTAAAGATATTTGTAAACCGTTCCTACAATAGCTTTCCAGTATTAACTGCGCACATAATTAGCTCGATAAAACATAATAATGTCATATCGTTGAATATTCGATTATCTATACCTCAGATCGAAAATTATGCTTTAACGAAAAATATACTGAAAAACATAATTATACTCTAATTTTTATTAGAAAAACTCAGTATTATCTTGATAAATGTATTTAATACATGCAAAAATAAGCATAGCAATGTGTTGCAAAAATTGGCAATGTTATTCTAGAATGTTACAAACTAGTTGTTGGCAACTGGTTCCCAATGGAAACATTTTTTTAAAATCCAAAACTTTTTTTTTCCTGTGCACAGAGAATCCTTTGTAGCTTCTGTTTCACCAGTGCCAACTTTAAGTCAGTTTCAAACTGTTCCACGCGACCATTTGTCCGCAGAGTGCCGTCCTCCGAGCAGCTGGAAGGGGACAACCTGTTCTTCTTGTTCCGCATCTCGTACATGTACTACACGCTGGTGGGGACGTTCATCGTGATGTTCGTGGGCGTGGCGGTGTCGTGGGCCACAGGCTGGGACCAGCCCGGCCTCAAGGACCGGCGGCTGTACGCGCCCTGCCTGCACAGGTGCGGCACATGTGCACCACACGAATAAAACATTCCGACACTTTTAACCCTGGCTATAATTTGAGACAAATTTACTGTAAATATTTATAGACCAATAACTAATTTAGCATTTCACTTATTAAAAGCTTCAGAGTTAGTGTTATTCAAAAAAATATTAATTTACATATGAATGAGCACATAAAATAAAGTTTTAATCATATTATTTACACATTAAAAATGTAAAGTATGTAGACAGAAATGCTTAATTAATTACACGATAACACTGCGTTTCGTATTAAATTAATTATGAACAGTTTTAAAATTATTTATATATTTTTTTTCGTAATATTTATTTTTGTTTGTTATATTTTAATTTTTTTTAATAAAAGTTATATGTATTCAACCTGTTCATAGAAAAGACCAAAGAAGTTATTAAATATCAGGTCAAAAAATTTAAATTCTTGTTACAAAATTAAAAATTAATTACGTGGAAACATTTAGAAAAAGAAAAACATTAAAACCTCTACTTCCAGAAACTGTTAAAAATATAAAATTTTAATTTCATGCTTCCATTGTTAAGCAGTAAAAACATAAAAATAATTAATAGACTAGACGTACAAAGGTCTAAATATTTTTTTTTAAAATGTGATCAAGGATACTTACATTTGCAGAAGTTTTTATTGACCTTGTTCCTACAGACAACGCGCTAACTCAGTGTAACTTCTGGTATACACAGGTACACTCATCGTACACGAAGAGGCGAGGGCATCAACCCGACTGAAGAAGTTCATCTTAACACGAGGAGTTCGAACGAATGAACGTTTTGAAGAATAAGAATAGTAAACCCAAGTTTTATCGATGAAAGCTGGCGGACTGTTTGTGGACCTTGTGTTGATATTAGATACCTGAGATGAGTGCATGTTACCATAGGTTTTCAGGGTTTCTCCTGAAAGTAATTAGATTGATTGATACTGGCAAAATCAATTTATTGCAGACACCATGACTTAGGCTACATTTAAATATCTTCAAAGTAGGACTTCTTTCCATTGCCCATACGCATCCATGCTGAGACTGCTGACAGCTTGACTCTCCGCCATGACCACTTTTCGAGCTACCCCGCCTTGGCGACAGGGTGTTTCTGGCCAAGGAAAAATTTCCAACCTGGCCACAGTCTGCGTCCAGACCAGACCTGTCTCCGTTCCCCCGGCAGCAGAGGGTCATGAAAGGACGCCATTTTCCGACCTTTGAAATCATTTAAGACGCCACGACGAGGTACCTTTGCCGAATTCCAGAGAATGAGTTCCATAGGGCGTACGAGCAATGGAAATAATGTTGGCAGCACTGTGCAACTTCACAAGGGACCTACCTAGAATTTTTATCTTATGTATTTTTGTCTGTAGTAAATTTGTCTGCCAGTATCAATCCAATAATTTTCCGATCAAACCTCGTGTGCCATGTGTAAAATTTTTGTTTGTTGTATCTTGAGAATTCCCTACCCGTATCAATGTTTTGTCTCTGGGACATCGTCTAAGACTATCAAGATACTGAATTAAATATGGAGGTTTTGCATAATATGACCGTACTAAGTGAAGCGTAATCAGATAACGAAAATACAGTAGAGTCAACATGAGTATTTTGCATTCACGTCAACAGCACAAAACGCTTAATGTTTATGTAATAAAAAAGTACTACAAGTCTGCTTGATTTTCAGCATCATGTGGTTCGTTGTCGCTTGAATAAAAGCCGATGTGAAAGATCGCTGAGAAAAAGGATTGTTTGCATATGGTGAGAAAAAAAATGATTTAAATAACCATTCCGAAAAGGAAAGTTTTTGTTCACGGAACGATTTTACTTCCTCAAATAAATTAATTTTTACGTTAAAAATACAAAAAAATATCATAAAATTTTACAAACAGCGATGTAAACGAATAAAAAATATATAGGGGAGGACGGGGCAAGTTGACGAGCGGGGCAAGATGACGAATGACTTATTTCCACGTCATGGCACTAGATAGCACCACCTAACAGACACTACTAGCGCTCCACACTGGTGGGCACTAAAGAATCGCACAGTGAAGCCGCTGCCACCATTTAGTTGCTTGTTAGATGATGTTCGTACATTTGGTCTGACGTATTGTAATTTTCAAGAACTTCGAAGTAATATCCCATGGACAAACAGGTAAGATATTTGGATATTCAATGCCACACATTATTACCTTAGACTATATACTTTTCTTAACCACTATATATTGTTAACCTTTTATTTTTTTTCCTAGCGAAAAAATCCAATACTAATAACATTGCTGATCGGGGCAAGTTGACGGGCAAGATGACGACTCGTCATCTTGCCCCAAGTGCTTTATACGGTTTTTGTGGTATCCACATACAACTCTTTTATAACTTTTGTTTGATTTTCTGAGCTTTATAATCTCATAAGCAAAATGCAAGTGTCATCACAAGCTCACCCATGAAAGCGATTCTGGTTCAGAGGAGAGCTCAGAGGATAGAACAAGAACGTTTGAAGCAACAAAGACAAGAGTCTAGAGAAGCCAAAAAAGGAACTTTTACTAAGAAACTGAAGCTCGATTCTCGAGAAAAATCCAAGAAGCTCCAACTTTCGACAGGCATGACTTCAGCTCAAATATCCGAAGTGCAGTGTCCAGTGTGTAGTGAGATTTATGTCAATCCTCCATCAGAAGACTGGATCGAGTGTTGCAAATGCCACACATGGTGGCACGAGGACTGCTCGAACTTTGAAGGAGGAAAATTTGTGTGCGATTATTGTTTATAAAACACCAACTCTGAATTAGTTATGTAAGTTAACTATTAATTGTAATTTTCAACAAACCAAGCCTTTAATAACATGCCTTAAATGTAAAAACGCATGTAACAATGTTAAATTAGTTAGTTTTCAGTAGTTTGCATTCTAAGAATAAATATGTTTAAACTTGTGTCAAAAATGTCATCTTACCCCGTAGTCAAAGTCATCTTGCCCCGGTAACGGGGCAAGATGGCACATTTGCATTATATTTTTAAAAGGGCAGAATTTTTGAGATAATATAGAAATATAAATTTTTTTCATGTAGTTACACCACGACAAAAGACTATTCTAATAGTGTCTGGAAAGAAGGAAATCGTATTTCCAAAATTAAAATTATAAAAAATGGTGAACTCTTAACATCGCCAACTTGCCCCGTCCTCCCCTATTTCTTAAATCACACTGACATTTTTCACTTTGGTCTTCTTTGCTAATGTTTGCATTTGTCACAAACAGATAAAATATTTTAATCTTTCATTTCAGTCTCATCATACAAACACGTGTTATAGTTTTATTTTATATATTTTATATATATATTATATGTATTGTTTCGCTGCGGTTCACAACAACATTAAAAATCACATATTCTTAAAGTTCGTAAAATACATAGTGCCTCAATATCCTTATCATACTCCTAAGTTTGAAGTGTGCCAAACGTGTAAAAGAACACCTCTTTTACAATTTTTGTATTATGGTTTTTAATCGTATTTATCTGTATTTCATCATAAGCGTTTTTATTTATTTGGAAGTCTTATGATTAATATGTTTAAGTCTTTTAGTGTACCATAGAATTATTTATTAAATGTTAATATAATTCCGTTGACATATAAGTTTGAAAAATTTAATGAAGCAATTTTTAACAATTAAGACATTGGCATTAAAGAAGGGTAAAATTAAGCAGTTTATTTATGAAACATTTTTATTTATCATGTGTGTGAGTATGAGAAACAAATGCTTAATAATGATAATAAAAAAGTGGCACATAAAATAATTGTATGTATGCATGGATTACTTTAAATAAATTGATATGCATATGTATTCGTTTGTTTAGAAAATACACATGTTTGTGAAACATGTTTAAATATTTGTATTACATATGTACGGAGATACTAGGAAACCACTAGACAGGATACTTGCTGTGAATGAAATGATTAACAATACAGAAAAATTTTGAATAACTGGACCCAAATTAATACAAGGAAAATATATTATTTAACATGTAAATGCCGCACCACAACGTAAGCTCAAAACTTCGGCCTCAAACAATGACGTGTTTTGTTCGGAAACGTTCTCTGTACAATCTTTGTTCTGCTGGCATTGATGTTCCCAAGCCTGTATACGCAATGTATGTCGGTCATCTCTTGATGCGTTTACGCATCTATCTTTTTGGAGATCGTCGGCAGAAATGACGAAACTTGCCGTTAAATGCGCGTTTAAATAGTTTATTGGAAAGCGCCCTGCAGCACTTCATAACTTGAGTTCCAAAAATACATTTTATGGTAACTTTTGCTTGTATAGTCACGTTCTATTATACACCAACGTATGTCTCACGAATTTTGACGTATTCTGAACTTTAAATAAATCTATACTTTATAGATATTAAATTAAAAAAAACAGTTGTCTGCTCAAAATTATTAAGTTATCTAATTAAAAGTATTATTTTAAAGCACTTCACTTGCATAAAAGTTTAGTTGTATGGTTTAATTTTGACCGATATTTAGGGTATAGTTTAAAATGCTTAAAGGCACACTGCCCACATTGGTAAGTAGGCTATACATACGGTGTGCAGCGATTGGAAAAAAAGGTTTCACGCAAAAAAAAGGTAAACATGTTTCAATTGTGTATTTATAAGGAAAACATTTAAGATAATATTGAGATTGGAATGGTAATTGTGTATTGATTTCGTTTTTAATATGTATTTTTTGCAAAGAATAAATGGCCGAAAACGGGTATTTTAAGAATAATTTTAAAGTACAAATCTCTTGGTAGAGTTTCTTGAAAGCACGGCGTATTAGATATTTATCTAAATTTCCACCCAATAAAATATTATGGTTACCACTCGAATCTCAAAGATGTCATATGTACCATGTGAAGACTGCATTTCAATTCTGTGCATAGCGCGTAGAGGCGAAGAGGTACGTAATGTTTGAGCCATTGTCGTCCTTAGCGTTTTCACGCTTTTATAGTGTTTTTATTCAGCCAGTTGGCAAATTGTTCCCAATCTATAACGAACAAATAATTACTTTATTACACTGAATCTGGTTTTATATCTGCTTATGTTATTTTTATTTTTTATTTACTAGTTTACCGAAGCATGTCTTTGTTGAAAAAAACTAGCCATCTCAATATATTGTGAAATGTAGGGTAGTGGTAAAAAAGTAAACGTTTATATTATAAAGTAGTAAATTGTAACATTAAAGTGTATGGTAATTATTTTTCTTGTGTTACCTTAAAACAGAATAAACAAAAATTAAGGTAATGTGAACCTTATGTTTATCTTTATATATATATTTCTTGTGTGCGTGTGTATGTCACTGAACTCCTCCTAGACGGCTGGACCGATTTTGATGAAATTTTGTGTGTGAGTTCACGGGGATTCGAGGATGGTTTAGATTCACAATTGGATATTTTATCTCGATTCTGAGTTAAGTAAAACTAAAAAAAAACACGCTTTAAAAGCAAAAATTGCAACGCATTATTAGAAGCCATTAAGTTTTGCTATTGTAAGGAACTAAGTAGAGTAAGAAAAAAATAAAGATCCTGACAGTTTATAGCGTCGCCATATTTGTTTCAATTTTCAATACCCTTTTTGTATATTACAATTTAAATTGCAGAAAAAAAAATCATGTTTCATAGCCACACAAATAGTGAGATTGGTTTGGATTCACAATTGGATATTTTATCTCGATTCTGAGTTAAGTAAAACTAAAAAAAAACACGCTTTAAAAGCAAAAATTGCAACGCATTATTAGAAGCCATTAAGTTTTGCTATTGTAAGGAACTAAGTAGAGTAAGAAAAAAATAAAGATCCTGACAGTTTATAGTGTCGCTATATTTGTTTCAATTTTCAATACCCTTTTTGTATATTACAATTTAAATTGCAGAAAAAAATCATGTTTCATTGCCACACAAATAGTGAGTGTGTGTCATTTCTCTATGTCCACGAGGTCTCGCCGCGTCAATTTTCTCCTTGGAGCGAACCCGTCCGCTTAATTAAATAAACAGCTTTTATCGATGAATGATTTCATGATTTATTTAATGAAAATATGCTCTCATAAAAAAATTAGTTAGATAGACATTCAATAGGTGTCTTTCTCTCACTCTCTCTCTCTCTCTGAAATGTATGTAGCTTGCTCGCGGGTCAGTAATGCAGACAATCTTTACATTCTAGCTCAAGACGGAAAAAACAGTAAATGTGGTTTACAAAGACATTTTATGAAGTGTCTTCCCGTCATTACATTTGAAAGTAGAAACATATTTACTCAAAATTTAGGTAGTAACATTTTTATTGCAAAGACTGAAATAGAGATGAGAAAAATTATCATTTGTGAACATAAGAAAACTACTACAACTGTATCAACTGTTATGTTATAATGTTTAAATTTCTAAATGGTGCAAGATAATACAAAATTCCATGCGGAAAAAGTCGTGGGCAACAGATACGTATAGTTATAGGTGTGGGGTTATGCATGCTGATTTTTCATATACTGCATGGATGCGAACATGTAAGAATAATCTATCTATCTTACTATAATAAAACAGTACTTTTTCTGTCTGTTTGTACGCGATTTTGATGAAATTTTGTGTGTGAGTTCACGGGGATTCGAGGATGGTTTAGATTCACAATTGGATATTTTATCTCGATTCTGAGTTAAGAAAAACTAAAAATACACGCTTTAAAAGCAAAAAAACTAAGCATTGTTGATAATTAGCCTCCATGGCAACGGGCTTTTGCATTGTTGTTGCCTTCTGCATAACCATGGGAAAGGTTTTTGGTAACGGCAGTGGCGTGCCCAAGAGGACAGGTATGTATAATGAGAAGATACAAAATTTCCAGCGTAGAAATACTTACCGCCATATCCATATCTCACAAAAAGTACATTTGAGCAGGACAATGCCTGTCGGGTCCGCTAGAAAGATATATACAGAGATAGAGATATAAATAGAAAGATAGAGATAGTTATAGAGATATACATAGAGATATAGAGAATTAGAGAGATAAAGAGAGATGCTTAGTATAAGTTTAAAAAATTACAAAAAAAAATTGATTGAGGCATTGCAACGCATGCCGGGCATTATCTAGTCTTTATATATATATTTCTTGTGTGCGTGTGTATGTCACTGAACTCCTCCTAGACGGCTGGACCGATTTCGATGAAATTTTGTGTGTGAGTTCACGGGGATTCGAGGATGGTTTAGATTCACAATTTGATATTTTATCTCGATTCTGAGTTAAGAAAAACTAAAAAAACACGCTTTATAAGCAAAAATTGCAACGCATTATTAGAAGCCATTAAGTTTTGCTATTGTAAGGAACTAAGTAGAGAGTAAGAAAAAAATAAAAATCCTGACAGTTTATAGTGTCGCCATATTTGTTTCAATTTTCAATACCCTTTTTGTATATTACAATTTAAATTGCAGAAAAAAATTATGTTTCATAGCTACACAAATAGTGAGTGTGTGTCATTTCTCTATAAAATTATTTGTGTAGTTTATTGATTCCATAACGAATTTTTTCAATCATTTTTAATAAAAATTATTCATTTTTTAAATAAAAAAACTATTTAAAATAAAACTAAAAAAAAATTTGAAAAAAATTCTATTAAAAATTATTTACGTTGGAAAAAATTATTCATTTTAAAAGTTATCAAGCAAAAAAATAATTTTTTATCAAATTTACACGTGAGTTTTATAACAACAAACCTAACCTAAAAATTATTTGGTAGCTTAATAACTTCATAACATATTTGTCAATTGTTTTTAATAAAAATAAGAATTTTATAACGTGAGTTTTATAACAACCAACCATTTTTCAATTGTTTTCAATAAAAATTAGAAAATGTTTATTTAACTAATTTTTCATTTATAAGAAGTTGTTAATTTTGAAATGTTTTACATTTGATCCGGTAGACTGCGCTACCATCGCAGCATCAAATATTAAATATTATTCTATTTCAATTTCAGTTTGTCCCGACAGTTGGTGCTGCGATTAAATTGAGAAAAATATTTGAAATTTTGTGTTATTATTGTGTTCGTTTAAGTCGTGTGCTAATTAAAATATTAACTATGAATATAAATTGATGTTTGAAGAGTTTTGAAGTGTTCCTAAAAAACGATACTTTTTGCGAATTTAGGGTGGAATCGAAGTAAGTATATATTTTGTATAATTTTTTTATCAAATTTACACGTGAGTTTTATAACAACCAACCTAACGTAAAAATTATTTGGTAGCTTATTGACTTCATAACATATTTTTCAATTGTTTTTAATAAAAATTAAAAAAATTTATAACGTGAGTTTTATAACAACCAACATAACCTAATAATTATTTGGTAGCTTATTGACTTCATAACATATTTTTCAATTGTTTTTAATAAAAATTTGAATTTTATAACGTGAGTTTTATAACAACCAACATAACCTAATAATTATTTGGTAGCTTATTGACTTCATAACATATTTTTCAATTGTTTTTAATAAAAATTAGAATTTTATAACTTGAGTTTTATAACAACCAACCTAACCTAAAAATTTATTTGTGTAGCTCATATATTTCATAATAAATTTTTTAAATTGTTTTTATTATTCATGTTTTAAATAAAAATAATTATAAAAAAAATTAGAAAAAAATTCTATTAAAAATTACATACTTTGAAAAAATTATTCATTTTCAAAATTATTGACTTTATAACATATTTTTCAATTGTTTTTAATATAAATTAGAAAATGTTTATTTAACTAATTTTTCATTTATAAGTAGTTGTTGATTTTGGAATGTTTTACATTCGATCCGGTAGACTGCGCTACCATCGCAGCATCAACTATTAAATATTATTCTATTTTTATTTCAGTTTGTCCCGACAGTTGGTGCTGCGATCAAATCGAGAAAAATATTTGAAATTTTGTGTTATTATTGTGTTCGTTTAAGTCGTGTGCTAATTAAAATATTAACTATGAATATAAATTGATTTTTGAAGAGTTTTGA
Organism: Bacillus rossius redtenbacheri; assembly: GCF_032445375.1. Lineage (NCBI taxonomy): Eukaryota > Metazoa > Arthropoda > Insecta > Phasmatodea > Bacillidae > Bacillus > Bacillus rossius. The sequence goes on from NC_086335.1 coordinate 14,881,276, forward strand.
AGTGTTCCTAAAAAACGATACTTTTTGCGAATTTAGGGTGGAATCGAAGTAAGTATATATTTTGTATAAATTTTTTATCAAATTTACACGTGAGTTTTATAACAACCAACCTAACGTAAAAATTATTTGGTAGCTTATTGACTTCATAACATATTTTTCAATTGTTTTTAATAAAAATTAGAATTTTATAAAGTGAGTTTTATAACAACCAACATAACCTAAAAATTTATTTGTGTAGCTCATTAATTTCATAATAAATTTTTTAAATTGCTTTTTTATTCGTGTTTTAAATAAAAATAATTATTAAAAAATTAGAAACAAATTTTATCAAAAATTACATACTTTAAATAGTTTTTGGTGATAATTAAAATTTTATTTTCAATAAATAACTCATATTCGTTGTGGATTACTTGAGTTTATTTCGTATAAATTTGTTAACAACCAACCTAACCTAAAAATTATTTGTGTAGTTTATTGACTTCATAACATATTTTTCAATTGTTTTTAATAAAAATAAGAATTTTATAAAGTGAGTTTTATAACAACCAACATAACCTAATAATTATTTAGTAGCTTATTGACTTCATAACATATTTTTCAATTGTTTTTAATAAAAATTAGAATTTTATAACGTGAGTTTTATAACAACCAACCTAACCTAAAAATTTATTTGTGTAGCTCATTAATTTCATAATAAATTTTTTAAATTGTTTTTTTATTCGTGTTTTAAATAAAAATAATTATTAAAAAATTAGAAAAAATTCTATTAAAAATTACATACTTTAAATCGTTTTCGGTGATAAATAAAAAATTTATTTTCAATAAATAACTAATATTCGTTGTGGATTACTTGAGTTTATTTCGTATAAATTTGTTAACAACCACCTTAATATAAAAATTATTTGTGTAGTTTATTGATTCCATAACGAATTGTTTCAATCATTTTTAATAAAATTATTCATTTTTTAAATAAAAAACTATTTAAAATAAAACTATAAAAAAATTGAAAAAAATTCTATTAAAAATTATTTACTTTGGAAAAAATTATTCATTTTAAAAGTTATCAAGCAAAAAAATAAAATTACACGTTTTTTATCTTAAATTTGTGACAATAATTTTTTTTTGTTAATTAATTAAAATTTCGTTATCAATAAAAAAAAACTCACATTCGTTGCGTATTATTTTACAGTATTTTTTTTTTTTTTTTTCAGTAAAATGCCACGTCTTCGAGGAAGAGCCAGAAATATTGGTCGACGTACTCCGAACGCGCAATTGGTCCATGATCGTAGAATAAATAGAACAGATGAAGAACACTCGGCGGATAATGCAAATCTGAGAAATCAAGTTGCATCTACACGTGCGAATGAAAATTCAGTACAACGCACTCGACGTCTTCGTGCTAATGCAGTAAGACAACGAGAGGCACGTCAACAAGCGACGGATGCACATAGAGAACGTAACCAACGCCGGATGCAAAATGATCGAGCATTGACAAGAGCATCACTCAATCGCCTTGCGTTTGAATATGATCCTGAAATCAACTATTCGTCACATGCGTTAATCTCGATTGGTAGTATGGACAAAAAGTGTCAACATTCAAGTAGAAGTTCAAGTACAAAGGTGAATCAGCTGGTTTATGTTGCGCATCTGGAAAAATTTCACTGCCATCGCTAAATCCACCGCCGGAACATTTAAAAACACTTTTAGCTGGCACCACATCTCAATCGAAATTGTTTTTGCGAAAAATTCGTAAATTCAATTCATGCTTCCAAATGACATCATTTGGAGCAACAAAAATTGTTCATAATGAAGATGGTCGTAATTTCGAATCTACATTCAAAATTCAAGGTCAAGTGTACCACCAAAATGATTCATTGTTCCCAATGCCTGATGCCGATCCAAAATTTTTACAAATTTATTTTATGGGCAATGAGGAGCAACAATCACACACACGCTGCGCTTACAACTATATAGAGCAGATGGAGGAACGAGAAATTGTGGACATTTTGGAAACGTTTTTTCAAAACCATAACCAGTTGTTGCAATTGTTCAAGACTTTTTAAGAGACTGCAAAACGACAAGTACGCCATTATTATTAAAGCAGACAAAGTGCGCTTCGGAGAGCATGCAGGCACATATAATGTTCCAACTATTAATGAAGTTGCAGTTGTTATGGCTGGTGACCCATGTGAACGTCGGGACATTTGCATTCAACGCAGAGATAATACGATGCAAAAAAAATCAAGACAATCATCGTTCTTACGATGCATTGCAGTATCCGTTGATATTTTGGGAAGGAAAAGATGGATACAATTTAAGTATTAAAAAAGGAATCCAACTACAGGTACAACTTATAGACTATCTTACAGATTTTTTTTTTCAAATAATTTCTGTATCTCTCATATATATATTTATTTGCAGGTGAAGAACTGATCAAGAAAGTTAGTGCTATGAACTTCTACGCATATCGATTGATAATTCGTGCTAATGAAGACAATACCATTCTCCGATGGAGACAGCTATTTCATCAGTATATTGTCGATATGTACGTAAAAATCGAAAGTGAGAGATTACGATATATAAAATTTAATCAAACAAAACTTCGTGCTGAGGAGTACATTCATTTGCGTGACGCCGTTATTGGTAACGTAGATGCATCTAATGACATCAACAACATCGGTAGCGCATATATTCTCCCATCATCATACATTGGTAGTCCGCGTCATATGCAAGAGTATATTAAAGACGCCATGACTTACGTACGTGCATATGGCCTACCAGATCTTTTTATCACATTTACGTGTAATCCAAACTGGGATGAAATTCGAAGTTTGTTGTTGCCAGGTCAAACATCGATGCATCGCCATGATATCACTGCACGCATGGGTTTTTAAACAAAAATTAAAATCTTTGATGATATGATTACACATCACTCGGTATTTGGTGAAACACATTGTTGGCTTTACTCTGTTGAATGGCAAAAACGAGGTTTACCTCATGCGCATATTTTGATTTGGTTGGTGGATAAAGTACGCCCAGAAGAAATCGACAAAATTATTTCAGCCGAAATTCTAGATCCGAATGTTGATCAAGAATTGTTTGACATTGTAACTACTAATATGATCCATGGTACATGTGGTACTCTAAACATGATGTCACCATGTATGGACAATGGAAAATTTACGAAACGTTTTCCAAAACCATGCCAATCTGATACTATCACCAATATTGACGGTTATCCATCTTACCGGCGTAGAGACGTAGACAATGGCGGTCAATCATATGAATTGCGTCTGTCAAACGGTGTGACAGTAGATATTGATAATCGCTGGGTAGTTCCATATTCACCATTGCTGTGCAAAACCTATAAAGCGCACATAAACGTTGAACTATGCAGTTCAGTGAAATCTATAAAATACATTTGTATGTATGTTCACAAGGGCAGTGATAAAGCTGTATTCGCTGTTCAAAATGTAAATGACAATGACGAAATTACACGTTATCAAATTGGTCGATACATAAGCAGTAACGAAGCTATTTGGCGCATTTTTACGTTTCCTTTACATGAAAGGGATCCTGCTGTTATACATTTGGCTGTGCATATTGAAAACGGACAGTGTGTTTACTTTACAGAACAGACTGCACTACAAGAAGCTTTAACGGCTCCAAAAACAACTCTTACTGAATTTTTCAACCTTTGTTGCCGACAAGATGTTGTTGGTCAATTCGCAAGGACATTAATGTATACTGATGTTCCTAAATTTTTTACGTGGAATAAATAATCAAAAAATTGGGAACCACGGAAACGAGGCATTCCAGTCCCAGGATTCACCGACATATTTATGACAAATACTTTAGGTCGAATATATACAGTTAATCCTAAGCAACGCGAATGTTTTTTTTTTTTTTTTGCGTTTGTTATTGGTTAACGTTCCTGGACCAACATCTTTCCGATATTTGCGAAAAGTCAATGGTACTTTATACGACACTTTCTTTGATGCGTGTCGTGAGTTACATTTATTGGAGGATGATAACCATTGGGATCTCACACTTGCAGATGCAGCACTGAGCTCATCTCCACAACAAATTCGTCAATTATTTTCAATAATATTGACAACGTGTTTTCCGTCTGAAGCATCTGCTTTGTGGGACAAATATATAGACTCAATGAGTGAGGATATTTTACATCGGATTAGAATTACTAATCAAAATCAAAATATTGAATCCTCCGCAGAAATATATGAGTCATTAATAATTATTGAGGATATTTGTATTCTTATTTCGAATATGCTGCTCATCCATTTCGGCATGCCAGCGCCGAACCGCCCAGCAGTAGATACCATCAACAGCGATGTTCAACGGGAACACCACTTCGATAGAACTTCTTTGGCTACTTTTGTTGCCAATAATGAACAATTGCTCACTGCTGAGCAACGAAATGTATATGATCAAATTAATGTATCAATTGCAGCGCAACAAGGTGGATTCTTTTTTTTTGGATGCACCAGGTGGTACTGGTAAAACATTCCTCATTTCATTGATACTTGCGCGCATCCGATCACAAAATAATATTGCATTGGCTATTGCTTCATCAGGAATCGCAGTAACGTTACTTTATGGTGGACGGACGGCGCATTCAGCGCTTAAATTACCTTTCAATGTTCACACAAATCCCGAAGCAATGTGTAACATAAAGAAGCATTCAGGCATGGCTCAAGTTTTGAGAAAATGCAATATTATTATCTGGGATGAATGTACTATGGCCCACAAGCATTCGCTTGAAGCTCTCGACAGGTCCCTGAAAGATATCAAGGATAATACTAGGCTTTTTGGTGGTGCTCTATTGTTGCTGTCTGGTGATTTCAGACAAACATTACCAGTCATTCCACGCGCGACATATGCAGACGAAATAAACGCATGTTTAAAAAAATCTTATCTATGGCGAAGTGTCAGAAAATTATGCCTTACTATTAATATGCGCGTTCAACTTCAAAATGATCCATTAGCGTCAAGATTATCTGAACAATTGTTGGATATTGGCAATGGTAAAATTGAATTGTATGAAGATACACAATATATTCGACTTCCAGAGAATTTTTGCAACATAGTGAGTTAATAAACAGTATCTTTTCAGATTTGAGACATAATTGTACTAATCATGGATGGCTACGAGAGCGAGCAATTTTAGCTGCGAAAATTTAGATATTGATGCCATCAATTTCAAAATACAGCAATTACTGCCTGGTAATGAAACTACATTTAAATCGATCGACACTGTTGTTGATCCTGATGAAGTTTTTAACTATCCTGTAGAATTTTTAAATTCATTAGATTTACCTGGAATGCCACCACATTATTTGCGACTGAAGGTTGGTTCACCTATAATTTTGCTTCGAAATTTGAATGCTCCGAAATTATGTAATGGGACGCGATTAGTTATAAAAAAAATCATGGGCAACATTCTTGAAGCTACTATTTTGAGTGGAAAATTTCAAGGTGAGGTATTTCTACCACGGATCCCAATGATTCCTTCAGATTCGCCTATACCATTCAAACGTTTACAATTTTCAATCCGCTTGGCATATGCTATGACTATAAATAAGTCACAAGGCCAAACAATGACAATTTGTTGCTTAGATTTAGAAAATCCGTGTTTTTCTCATGGTCAATTATATGTTGCGTGTTCCAGAGTTGGAAAACCATCGAATTTGTTTGTTTATACGCCTCAAGGATTAACTAAAAATATTGTACATCCAATAGCATTAAGATAAATTAAGTTTATGTAAATTAATAAATAAATGTTATAAAATAGTTTCAGTATAAGATGTTTTACCTTTACTTAAAACAAGTTAAAGTTTGTATTTACGATGCTGTTATTGCCACACTCCACGGATAATATCCCAACCTGTAATCAGTCATATCATTCACTTAAAATTTTCGGTGACGCCTAGAAATATCCGTGTCAATAATCATAGACAGTGGTTGCTATTATCCAGTCTACAAATTTAATCCGTGGAGTGTGGTAATAGATGCATCTTTTTAGTTAACACAGCTTCTACATTTCACTTTACTCATACAGTATATGCATACTTACACACACAGTATATACTTACATGCTACCGATCGGTCGAATTTGTATAAGTGTACATGTAATGACGTTAGATATTAAAATAACTCTTGAATAATAATTTTCATCAAAACAGTCCAGATTGTTACAGCTTATTGAAGAATGTTTGAAATTTTCTAATTAACGACGTGTGTACAGGACAACGTCTGTCGAGTCTGCTAGTTTTATATATAACTAGCTGCAGTACCCGGCTTTGCCCGGGCTAAACACCGGGTGATATATTGTCCGCGAGTTACAGCAAAATGGATAGCGATATGTCCAGTGTGTTGGACATTAAGAAATGACACATAATTACTGTTTGTGTATCTGTGACCTATGATTTTCTGTTTACCCAGGGCGATCGGTTGAAAGGTTTAGAAGTTGATGCGCTACAGCGCCATCTAGCAGCGAGTTACAAAAAAATTGTTAGCATAAAAACCTTCTTCATGATAAAAACACTTCGATGTGACCAATTTCATGGCGATAGGTCAAACGGTGTAAGAGTTTATCGACGTCATACATACCAAAATCCAATTATATATATTCTAATATTTCGAAATTTTGGGGCTATCACTTTTGCGAAAAGTGGTTGTTCAGGATCTCGAATGGTTTGGAACACTCCATCTCGAAAGAAATGATATTTGAAATTCCTGAAATTGTCGAAATTTTGGGGCTCTGTCCCCAGAGGGGGAGGGGTGATTTTGAGGACCCTGAATGGCTGGGAAACAATAAAAATCGAAAGAATGATATTTGAAATTTTTTAAATTTTGGGGTTTTGACCCCTGATGGGAAGGGGGGGGGGCCGACGTTGAGGACCCGGAATGGCTCGTAAACACTCCAAATCGAAAAAGAATAGGTTTTTGGAAATTTTGGGAATTTTTTTAATTATTGGGTCTTTGACTCATTGTGGGGGGAAGGTAATTTGAGGACCCCGAATGGCTCGGAAACACTCCAAATAGTAAAAAAAGTATTCTTAAATTTAAGAAATTTTTCGAAATTTTGGGGTTTTGCATTCTCCCAATCCCCTTACCAAAAATTTGTTGGAGAACACGTCTTTCGGTAAACGTTCCGCCATCCCCTGGACACTTTAGTTAGTAATGACTTAATTTTAATACAATTTCCTCCAATTTTTCGAAATTTTGTGGCTTTCACTAATGAGAAAAGGGAAGGGGGGGGGGGAGGAGGTTCAGGACCTCGAATGGTTCGGAACACTCCATCCCGAAAGAAATGATATTTGAAAATCCTGAAATTTTCGAGATTTTGGGGCTTTGTCCTCAGAGGGGGAGGGGTTATTTTGAGGACCCTGAATGGCAGGGAAACACTAATAATCGAAATATAATGATTATTGAAATTTTCTAAATCTTGGGGCTTTGACCCCTGAGAAAGGGGGGGGGGGTTGGTTATGATTTAGACCCCGAATGGCTCGTAAACACTCCAAACCGAAAGAGAATAGGTTTTCGAAAGTTTGGGAAATTTTTTTATTATTGGGTCTTTGACTCCTTGTGGGGGGAGGGTAGTATGAGGACCCCGAATGGCTCGGAAACACTCCAAATAGTAAAAAAGTATACTTAAATTTAAGAATTTTTTAAAAGTTTTCGTTAATTTGGAGTTTTGCACTCCCCCACCCCTCCCACAAAATTTGGTGCGAAGTCGACTTTGGGTAAAAGTTCCACCATGCCCCGGACACTTTAGTTCGTAATGACTTAATTTTAATACAATTTTCTCCAATTTTTCGATATTTTGTGGCTTTCACTTTTGCGAAAAGGGAGGGGGGGGGGATGTTCAGGACTTCAAATGTTTCGGAACACTTCATCTCGAAAGAATAATAGATATTTGAAATTCCTAAAATTATCAAAATTTTGGGGCTTTTTCCCAGAGGGGGGCGGGGGGTTCTAGGACCCAGAATGGCTCGAAAACGCTTAAAATCGAAAGAGAAAGATTTTTTAAAAATTTTAAACTTTCGAAATTTTGGGGCTTTAACCACCTGGGGGGGGGGGGGAGTGGTGTTGTTGAGGACCCCGAATGGCTCGGAAAAACTCCAAATCGAAAGAGATATAAAGGAAAACTTATTACCTACCTATGAATAATTTTCTAAATAAGTTAATAAATACCTCTATGTTTAAGAATTTACGTACATACATAATATTAAACATCAAACTATACACAACAAAAAAAACTAAGGATGTTTGTGAAACTATTTTTATTTGTCATAATGTTTAAAACATTTGTAGGATTTGTTGATAAGTAAAACTGTGGTGGCCATATTCCGCTTATCCATAGGAGTATATAAATTAATAGAGATATCACTCCCTGTACACACCACAAATCTTTTAATTAAGTAAAAAAAAAAAGTCCAAAATGAAAAACAAAAAGTATAAATAACAACTAATTTGACAAAAAAATTTATACAACTGGAATGACAATGTTAACATCCGCCTGAAATTTAATAGAAGTAGGTAGGTAAGAATATATATAAGAAATTAAATGAAATTAAAGCATACATAAATAAAATTATCTCACACACAACCAAACATAATGTTTAATATGAAATAAAGGAAGATAGCAATTACACGTAACTATTATAATTAATAAAAAAAAACAACTTTCATGAAATTTATACAACTGGAATGACAATATTAACATCCGCCTGTAATTTAATAGAAATAGGTAGGTAAGAATATATAAGAAATTAAATGAAATTAAAACATACATTAATAAAATTATCTCACACTCAACCAAAAATAATGTAAAATATGAAATAAAGGAAGTTGGCAATTACACGTAACTATTCTATTTAATAAAAAAATCGACCTACCTGAAATAGTAAAATTCAAATTTTTCAACAATATATTACATAATTGATAAATATTTCTGGTCTTCGGTCTCAGTAGCCCTAAGACTCTTGACACTCAGCAGATTAATTATAAACACTAAACCAAACTCCTTTCAAATAAGTTATAAGTAGGTACTGTAAAAAAAAAAATTAAATTGTAATGTACAAAAACGGTATTGAAAATTGAAACAAATATGGCGACACTACAAACTGTTAAGATATTTATTTTTTTCTTACTCTCTACTAAGTTCCTTACAATAGAAAAACGTAACGTAATGGCTTGAAAGCTATTGCTCGGCAGGCATAGAGGAATGACACAAACAGTTTGTATATCTATGACACACGTTACATAAAATTTAGATATATTTTTTTAACCTGTTTAAAAATTATTTTTTTTAGACAAAAGATAGCCTATGTCCATCCCCAGGATGCCAAATTTCATTACGATCCGTTCAGCCGTTCAGCCGGGAAAAGGTAACAAACAGACAGACAGACAGAGTTACTTTCGCATTTATAATATTATAGTAAGGATAAAAAATAAATTGAAAATAAAATGTAAGATTTTATATTATTTGAATTTAATTTTAAATAAAAAAAGTTTGTGTACATGTAAAAATAATTAATCTGTGATAAGTCGAAATACCTTCCCGAATACTTTCTCAAATACTTTTTCGCAAGTATATGACGTAAAGCTGTTAGTATTTTATTTTAAGCTCGCGTACTAATTATTTCTTTTTTAATAATTAAATGTTAATTTTTGTCTGAAAGATTAGGTATATGGTTTTTAAAAACTTTTACTTACTAAATATGTCAAATAAAGTAAAAATACACAAGAATTTAAGTAAATACTTTAAGAACAGCATCGACTTACCAAGAGAAGTAAAATTCTTACAAAATTGCATAAAACTTCTAAGAATACTTTGAAGTGCCGACTTTACAAGAATGATTTTTTGAGGAAATTATTGCAAAACGTGAACTGCGTCCAGAAATATTTGTTTCGGAGGTGAAAATAAAACTCTTTTCTTAAGGTTGCCGTCTGTCCGGGAACACACACGATGCGCAGAGATTCAGTATAAACCACGCTATTAGAAAACTACTCTAGATTTCCGAGTGGTGTTTCTTAACAAAAAGCATTTAATAATACGCTGAGGGCCAAAATGTAGTTTTTATTCCGGATAAAAATTTATTTTTGGCTTTGGTTATCATTATCGCTGGCCGAGAATCAACAAAAGACGGAAATCTATCACGTCAATCATTAAATTATTAAACGATATTTTGATGAATTTCGTAATTTTTTTCCGTATTTCTAAGTCAATAAGTACAAATTTCCAAGACGGCGGTCATATCGGTTTATAGGTGGATCCAAAATGGTCGCCTGGTTATAAGTAATCACCAAATGTCAAAGTCACTTTCGAAGGTCAATTTCAAGATCTAATGTCAATGTTTAAAACAAATATCTATGTAAATATCAAGTTCAAAGATAAAGGTAAATATCAATCGCAAAGGTCAATGTAAGGGTCAGAGGTCAAAGGTCATGGTAAAGGTAATTCAAGATGGCAAGATGGCAGTATTGACATCTAAATCCAACATGGCTACAGTAACAAAAAGTGAATCATTGACATCATCATCCAATATGTGGTCGGCACCGGCACCACACCCTGAAGCAGGAGACCCTATTATATACTACTCATTAGGTATTGAAAATGACTGGTTGAACATCCATGAGGACAAGACTGTCTTCTTTGTCAAGACATTTGTACAAATGTTCAGTTTAAATTCCAATTAAATATACCAATGTCCTTTAAAATTTCATAAAATTGCAGAAATCTCAGATGTGTGATAAATAAAGTAAACCGAAGGTTGTGTAAAATTTCCCTGGAAAGACATTAAAAGAATGTAAAGGACTCTTGAAACTCCAAGGATTATAAATAAATCTAAAATCACTAAAAGGCAATCCTTGTTTGTGTTTAACGCAGTAGAGATTAACTTATATTATAAATATGTGATGTGTCTGTGGTAGTGGCGAGGCGTGAGTTTTACATGAGAGGAAGCAACAGCTCCGTTCACCCCAAAACATTCGGGGGGGGGGGGGGTGGCCCTCCCCCGGGAAAATATGGATTTCAAAGTACAAAAGGGTGCTATTAAAGTAGTTTTCTTAACTGAACATTGACTATTCCACTGGTAGAAAAAGTGACTTTTTTTTTAAATTTATAAATAATTTTTGTAAAATAATAATGTTTGACTTACATTATAATAATAAATAATATAATACCTACTCTACATTATTTATATACTAAGTGGGAGTGTAGTTTCACCGATAACTGGTATGAAATATATAAACAAACAACACATGGCAAAGTAAGTACTTAAAATAAAGAATAGTAAAAATTAAATCTTGGTATTTTTCGTACCAACACAAAAGAAATTATCTTCATACGTGATCAGAAACTCTGGTAACTGGTACGTGTACCAAGAAATTGTCACGGAAGAATTCCACCGTCTGCTTCGGCCATGTTCGCTTCAGTTCGGCAAGAAAGCGTTACCTTCGTAGCTTCTACCACGTATTTTTACAGCCAATCCTCTCCTCGAACCTTTGTACAACGCCACCCCCCTTCCGAAAGGAAACTATTGCGGCAGCCTTCCTGCTGAAAGTGGTTCTACCAGCGCTTCTTAACCTAGCAACGCTTCTAAAACAGCATGTTTTGTGTGTCAACGAGTTCTATTCTTATAGCGTACAACGCACAGTATTGGGTCCCAAGAAGATAGTGTAAAAAATACATAGGCTACACCTAACTGCACGAGCCAAAGTAAAATACTATTTTTAATAAAATATTTGTTTAAAAATACAATTTCTGGAAACTGCCTGGGCAAGCACTGCTTGCCTTGCTTGCCCTGACGAGACGCCACTGGTCTGTGGATGGTGATTAGGTGTAGATGAATCCAGTTGAGGCAGCTAGGAAGGGGTGTAGATTAGGTAAAATAATTATTAGCAGACCAGGAAAGTGGTACCGAGTGTTGCTAACAATGGGAAAGGTATTTGTCCAGAGACCCGAAGGCGGCTAACAGTATAGCAGGGTGTTGTCCATGATCTTGAAGGTTGCTAACAGGGAAGGAAATGGTACAGAGAATAGGAACTGAATTACATTCTCGCCATTTTCAACTACTTAATCCCCAGATTTACCAGCGGAAAATTCTCTAAGGTTAGCTGATTGCCACAGTGAGTTATACATTGTAACACAACATTCGTTATTACATACACAACAGAGGAATGGTTTATATAACATCGGGGCGGAGTATTTACACCTTTGATTTCTACTCATATCAGTTTATGGGCTAATGTATATGTACACATTGGTTTAGATAGACAACAAGAAAAAATATATTATAATCCAATTTTAATCTTAAGTGCGGTCATTCGGCAAGGTTTAATTTAAGATTCTCAAATTCCTAAATAAGAATACTTTACACGAGAATTTTGTTGCCTAGTGCAACACAGGGTCTTTCTTCATTGTGGTAAAGCTGGATCAAAATAGTTATGTGTCGTTTCATCCCACCACATTTGCGGCCTCGGCTGGCCTTCCAGGATCATCGCAAATGCCTGAGATCAGCACGCAGGACTTCAATCCTAGGTCTGACCCCTCCATAAGCCTCTGCACAAAACTGTCATCTCGTGGGATGCTGAAGTTGCTCTTGGTGTTGGAGTAATTGAAAAAATTAATTTTCTGTCTTAAGGTCAAAAGTGATGAATTTTCTATAAATCTCACATTCCTATGGATTTGATGGGCTCTCTGTTACAGTTTAACTTCATGCTGTGCGATGTGCCACTCATATGTCACCATAGTTTCATTGGGGATTTTAGCTATGGGTTCTTCCCTTTCGTCTGGCTCTGAAATATACAAATTGAGTTTGGTTTGGCAAAGTGATGTTGTATCGGCATCTCGTGGGGAAAATTCCTATAGTCGCTGGCCTCCTGCAACCAGTTAAAATAAGGTGAATCCATTTGTTGGCTCTCTTAGGTTTTTAAATGGGGTGATCAGCTGCAATTTAAATAGGTGGATTGGGAATTACACCTTTGTTCTCCAGTTGAGAGCTAGAGGAGAGGTTTGTCCGAAGTGAATTTTTATTTTCTTTGCGGTATAGAGTTGACTGCTTCTTCATTAGCCAATCTTGGCCCAGAACAATGTCTTCTTGGAAATCCTCTGTGTCTTGCAGAGTATCTTCATCTCTTGCAACACATATTTCTTTTATAATGCAAGGGCAGTTCGCCTTTTTAGTCAGTTTTGCAGTTTAGTATTTGGACTTCATATTAGTCCACATAGCAAAAATTATATATTTTCTCTTAAAACTGTGGAAGATTATGGAGTTGGTTGTACTGTGTGCACATAGTTCCTGTGATAGTAGTACTTTGTGGTGGAGCCTAAGTTCTGGGATTATTTCCCTTGGGCTCATACATAGAATTGATGAGCAGTTTTGCCTTCCTCCAGGAACCTTCTTAATAAAGCTATTTTATAAAGCTCATTTCTGTGTAGCACCAAACAGGTTTATTGGAGATGTTCTTCTGGACAGTATCGACATATTGGTAAGCTTCAGTTTGGGTTGGTGTTAGCCCTGTTTCATTCTGAGGAAGCTATGGGTTTTGAGGAGATATTGCTCCATTGAGGGGTATCGACTGAGTTGTTCTGACGGATTCCGTGTGATATTAATAATTAATAGGTATTCTTGTGATTTTTTGGTTCTACATGAAACCTTTCTATTTCTACCCCTTTGGTCGGATATTGTCCTTAAACAAACTAAACCGAGATTTTCCATTACTAAATTTTATGTATCAGTTTATAAGCTTTTGTGAAAAATTGTTTCAGCTACCATGTCCATTAAAATGTTATATTTAACTGATTATATTAATTTGGTTGCAACAGAGTACAGAAGTATTCTGTTGAACTTAATTTAATTAAAGTATTTATTTGAGACGCAGTGAAATGATTTTAGAACTCAATTTTGCTATATTTAAAAAAGGATTTTTCAAAAACAATATTCATATAACTGGTAAATTTGTAACTAAATTGAAACTTTGCCTCCTTTTCTGAGAAAATAAATATATGAAAAAATTTATTTATTAAATTTTGTATATTCACCTGTAATCTTTTAGCGAATAGACTGAGAAGCTCCCTATTTCTCTAAAGCTGAAAAATACAAATATATCCATACACACACGATGCTAGCACCTGCATACTTATTAAAATTTATCTTGTAATTTTGTCCTTACATACCAAAAGCAAAATTGTTCGGTCATACTTAGGAAACCGTCTAATAAATCATAAAAAATAAGATTTGCCTATTAAAATATTTATCTATACTTGGTAAATAATTTTAGTGCCAGTCGCTGTTATATTATAATGTGCATTCTCTTTCTTAAATTTCCGTCCAAACGTATATGTATTTTTTTAATGAATGTGTGACAAAATTTCCATACAATTTAACAAAGTGCTTACAAATGTGAGTAATTTTTAAGGAACGTGCGTCAAAATGTATCTTCATGGATGACGAATATGTATTCATGAATGGAATGTCAAGTGATAATTATGTGTTACAAAAAGACACTTTGAAAAGACATAATAAGACATGTCCATTAAACGTTACCAACAAAGGACATTTTGGTGTTTGTTTGTTTTGCCTCCATTCTTGGTATTCAAGGAAATAGCGTGTTTCACTTTTTTGTGCTGTCAGTAGGAGCACATGTCAAATAGGTATATATGTATATAAATATGATTCTATAAGGATTCATTTTAATTATATGAGTTTTTGTAACAACTGATTGAGTTGACTTAAGGCAAACTAATTTTAAAACGTTTTACAGGATAAAATCAAAAATACTTACGATGAAACCGAATAAGTTACATTTTTTGGCAGTATAAACCCATCTTAAGTTCAAGTGTTTTTTTTCCCTTCAAAGTTTAAATGTTTTTTATCTATGTATCAATACGAACAATTTAACAAACATGAAGAGTTATGGTACTGGTGGCTAGGCACAGTAAAATATTTCCTGTGAAATAATATTGCTACGAAATATTCTTTACCGACATGACTTTTTTTTTTCTTTTCCCCGCGGTAGGTGAGGGGAGGGAACACAAGGCACAAGAAAGCGCGGAGGCTCTCATAAAAATGCCAGATATGTAATACTGGTAGCAATACCGCGACCAGCACTTTATCATTCCACTACCCCCTCGCCGGTCGCCCCTCTTGCCGTTCGATATTTCACCCCCCGCCATTGTGTATTCATGCGCCAACAGTTGCCGTCCGCGCCCGCTGTGTCGCCCAACCCCCTGGTCGAGGGCAGACACCCCCTTCCCGCAAGGCGCTCGTACGAACACCCTCGGCGACATTCTCCTCGACGACACAGCAAGTAAGCCCCGTCGCCGCATCGGGAATCCATCCTGGGCGCATCGAGAGCCCTGCTTTACAGATATTGCCGAACATCTCTTTTCTTCCCTCGCGCAGAACCAGTGTGTACCCCCGGGGCATTTTTACTTCACAGGCCACGTGTGTAGCATCGAGCGAAGCGATAGTTTAATGGTTATCGCCTCTGTTGTCTCAAATTCATAATTTATCGACTTTAATTTTCACTTATCAATTCATCTAGAATTCGGAATTAGAATGCGAAAAAATAAAAGCATAGTTGAGATTTCTGTAATTTTAAAATTTAAATATTAATAAACATTGGTGTCTACCGAGAAGGAACAGTTATTCTCGAATTGCATGCGATAATGTAGCGTTCAAGACACTGAGCCTGTTTCAAAAGTTTCCGTCAAGAATGCTTAAGCTATGTACAGAGATGAGGTATATCTTTAAATGCAATATATTTACTGTGAATATAATTTTTACAACGAAAAGTAGTGTTTTTTATTTCCATATAGGGGATTTTCTCCTGAAACAGATGTTCTGTGCAGAGGATTTCATATTGATACGAATGCGAGAGACAAGACCACGATGCCAGGTTTGGAGCTGGCTGGCGACCCCGCAATGTTACTGACGTCATGCGCCATCCATTGACGCAAGACATGCCACGCGTGCCTGCCCCCATTACAACGGTCGTCGCTACACCCCCCTCCTCCTCACCACTCCCCGCGTGGCGCCCTGCCCCCGCGATCTGCCAATGCCCTTCTCGACGCTTCGGGCGTCGGGTCGGCATAGGATGACGTGACTGGCCCCAGCCACGCTCTTCATTTCTTGAAGGGCACCAGGGTCTATATAAGCCTGGTCGCCGGTCTCTGCGACAGTATGGCTCGGTGAAGGGAAGTGCAACTTTGGATCGGTGACAGTGTGGCTCGGTGAAGGGAAGTGCTACTTTGGCTCGGCGACAGTGTGGCTCGGTGAAGGGAAGTGCTACTTTGGCTCGGCGACAGTGTGGCTCGGTGAAGGGAAGTGAGACTTCGGCTCGGCGACAGTGTGGTACGCTGAAGGAAAATCCGACGGCGGCGACGGAGTGAGCTCCTCGGCGAGGAGTGGTGCGAAGGCGGTGACGGAGTACGACTAGAGTTCGGTGACGGAGGTCCACGAGGGGTGCTGAAGCGACAGTTGCGCGAGGGTTGCGGCCCAGCGAGGTGTGCGGTGTGCAAGAACTTGAGATACTGAGTGCGAGTAATTTATTAGTAGGCATTTTTGGTTAGAATATTTATTAGTGTTGTAAATATTAATAGTCAATAAAACTATGCAAAAATAATAAATAATTGGGCTATCCCTTTGCGAACCCAGTTCTTCCTTCTAAACGATTATTAAAATCGTATCAAAAATACATTCAATACAGCTATTCTCTAACAAATTCTTTTTCAAACAAAGTAAAACTCCTAGACCAAGTCAGTTGACACTTACTTTTTTAACACTTTATCAAAGCTATTGATTAGAGACAAACAATTTTTGTATTTTTTGTATCAATTTTAATAACGTTACATATTTATGTAAAATGTATTAAACTATCTACGGAAATCGCTTTTATCTTTCTACCAAAATTTAAACGGCTATACTAGGAATCCCTTTTTAAAGATTGTATGAACATTGTGATGGTACTCGGAATTCAAGAACATTTCCATATTACATTTATCTTCTAGTATACTGGATCAATATCACAAAATTTTATCTTAGAAGTTTGGAATTTAATGTTTGATGAAATTATTTATTTCCCGATAGGAAAAAAAATTCAACTACAGCCATAATATAAAACCATACTTTAAGATACTTCATTTATAAAAAAAACATTAATCTCTAACCTATAAAACCATTATTTCCTCTCCACATATGGGAAATTTGTTAACTGTCTTATACAGTCACTGCTTGTGCACCTAGGCGAAACAGATATCTTGGCTCCTACTTGTGGTGAAGAACAACAACCAGTATTATAATACTGCGGAATTACTGTTTAGTTCGTCGCAGTCGGCAGCCTGGCCTTCTTCCCGGCTCGCCGCCGGCTCGAACCTGGGGCTTGGCGATGCTTGTCGTCACGAAGGAGACACACGCCCTGGTCACAGCGCGGGGTCACGCCCGGAACTCGGTGGTGTTGTGTTGTCTTCTAGCCCGCCGGCTCGAACCTGGGGCTTGGCGATGCTTGTCGACACGAAGGAGACACACGCCCTGGTCACAGCGTGGGGTCGCACTCGTAACTCGGCGGTGTTGTATTGTCCTCTAGCCCGCCGGCTCGAACCTGGGGCTTGGCGATGCTTGTCGACACGAAGGAGACACACGCCCTGGTCACAGCGCGGGGTCACGCCCGGAACTCGGTGGTGTTGTGTTGTCCTCTAGCCCGCCGGCTCGAACCTGGGGCTTGGCGATGCTTGTCGTCACGAAGGAGACACACGCCCTGGTCACAGCGCGGGGTCACGCCCAGAACTCGGCGGTGACGTGTTGTCCTCTAGCCCGCCGGCTCGAACCTGGGGCTTGGCGATGCTTGTCGACACGAAGGAGACACACGCCCTGGTCACAGCGTGGGGTCGCGCCCGGAACTCGGCGGTGTTGTATTGTCCTCTAGCCCGCCGGCTCGAACCTGGGGCTTGGCGATGCTTGTAGACACGAAGGAGACACACGCCCTGGTCACAGCGTGGGGTCGCGCCCGGAACTCGGCGGTGTTGTATTGTCCTCTAGCCCGCCGGCTCGAACCTGGGGCTTGGCGATGCTTGTTGACACGAAGGAGACACACGCCCTGGTCACAGCGTGGGGTCGCGCCCGGAACTCGGCGGTGTTGTATTGTCCTCTAGCCCGCCGGCTCGAACCTGGGGCTTGGCGATGCTTGTCGTCACGAAGGAGACACACGCCCTAGTCACAGCGTGGGGTCGCGCCCGGAACTCGGCGGTGTTGTATTGTCCTCTAGCCCGCCGGCTCGAACCTGGGGCTTGGCGATGCTTGTCGACACGAAGGAGACACACGCCCTGGTCACAGCGTGGGGTCGCACTCGTAACTCGGCGGTGTTGTATTGTCCTCTAGCCCGCCGGCTCGAACCTGAGGCTTGGCGATGCTTGTCGTCACGAAGGAGACACACGCCCTGGTCACAGCGCGGGGTCACGCCCGGAACTCGGTGGTGTTGTGTTGTCCTCTAGCCCGCCGGCTCGAACCTGGGGCTTGGCGATGCTTGTCGTCACGAAGGAGACACACGCCCTGGTCACAGCGCGGGGTCACGCCCGGAACTTGGCAGTGTTGTGTTGTTCTCTAGCCCGCCGGCTCGAACCTGGGGCTTGGCGATGCTTGTCGACACGAAGGAGACACACGCCCTGGTCACAGCGCGGGGTCACGCCCGGAACTTGGCAGTGTTGTGTTGTTCTCTAGCCCGCCGGCTCGAACCTGGGGCTTGGCGATGCTTGTCGACACGAAGGAGACACACGCCCTGGTCACAGCGCGGGGTCACGCCCGGAACTCGGTGGTGTTGTGTTGTCCTCTAGCCCGCCGGCTCGAACCTGGGGCTTGGCGATGCTTGTCGACACGAAGGAGACACACGCCCTGGTCACAGCGCGGGGTCACGCCCAGAACTTGGCAGTGTTGTGTTGTTCTCTAGCTGCCGGCTCGAACCTGGGGCTTGGCGTTGCTTGTCGACACGAAGGAGACACACGCCCTGGTCACAGCGCGGGGTCACGCCCGGAACTCGGCAGTGACGTGTTGTCCTCTAGCCCGCCGGCTCGAACCTGGGGCTTGGCGATGCTTGTCGACACGAAGGAGACACTTGCCCTGGTCACAGCGCGGGGTCACGCCCGGAACTCGGCAGTGTTGTCCTCTAGCCCACCACCGGACTAGAGGGCTCGAATCCTCTCCCTGGCCTCCAGCCAATCACGGCCCTGCGCTAATTTTCCATGTTCCGTTGTGACGTACCTGAGGTCAATCGTTTATCTATGGTTTAAGCTCATTTTACATTGTTATTTATCCAATTAAAAAAATATATTAATTTGCATTAGCACACAATTAGGATATTTTTAGTTTTGAATAAATTATATGCAACAAATTATTATCAGTGTTCATTTTATATAAAAACATGTACATATTATTTAATGATTTGGGCATATAGAAAACAGTAATTTTAAGATAATTAAATAAAAACTTAAAATTACAAATTTTATATTCAACAACATATATTATGCAATGCACAGATTGATATTTTTGTCTGCCAAAATTATTTAGATGGAATTATTAAAATTGTTGTTAATTTTTTTAATAATTGCATAATTTATATAAATACACCTTTCGGACTTCCTAGTACTCGGTTCAATTCCTGCACAATAAGTTGTTGTCCTAGTTGTAGAAATATAGTGTTATTTGCCAAATTTTATGTGAGATTTTTGGATTAATGAAAAATTATTTTAAAGTTTTTAATTATTATACTTTCATATTTTAAAAATAGTTTGCCATCTTGAAAATCCGAAATTATAATCAGGTTTTAATTAAGAAAAATTAAAAAAAAATTATAAATTACTTAATTTCACCATCTGGAAAACTGACCACCATCTTAAAAATCAGCAATTATTATCCAATTTTAATTAAGAATTGTTTTAACTAAATAGGAAAGTTATATATCAAAAAGATTAATAATCGCAATTTTTGAAAAACTGTCACTGTTTTAAAAATTCTTAAGTATTATAAAAACTGTATAGAAATATATTAATTTTTTTAAATTAATTAATTAAATTTATTTTAATAAAAATAACATCGGCTATTAAATAAATTGTTTGCCTCAATGAAGATCCGTAATTTTTATGCTAAACATTCGAAAAAACTTTAAACTTTACAAATAATTAATAAAAAAAATTCCACCATTTTCGAGCCATCCACCGTTATGAAAACCTGTAGTTACTTTAAAGATAGAAAATCTCCAAAAATTTTAGAATTAATAAAAATTGATTTAATACTATTTTAACGATACAACTTATAAAAAGGTACACAGTTGGAACACGCTAAGGGCAAACAATTAAAAATGGCAACGATATTTCCTCCAAGGAAGCCAACGGTAGACTGAGTTCCCACTACTTATTCCAAGGTATATATGTCAGATGGTGACCATTTTGTTTTAGTCTGCTGGAAGCTGCCATATTGTATAAAACAAATTGTTTTTGTCTGTTAGAGGGTACTTTCGCCATATATATTTTTTAAATTCCTACCCACTAGAGTGAAGTAATTATTTATTGCCAGGCCACCCGCAAATACTGCAATCCGCCATCGTGAAAATCTGCAATTTTTTTTAGATAGAAAATCGGGAAAAATTCCAAAAATAATAAAACAATTTACTCAATAAAATAATTTTCGACTGGATCGCATACAGTGTTTGATTTAGTCACTGATAAAAAAAGTCAATTTTAAGTAAAAAATAGTTTTATTATAATTACTTAAATGGACAGTTTTAAGAATAAATAACCACAAAATTAAAAATTAGAACTATTATGTAAATTCCACAATTAAATAAAACAAAAAAATACTACAGTTTCTCATTTTTACAGTCTTCTAAGAGGGCAGAAATAGTAATTTGCTTGAGTCTTCAGGGAAGTTTTACATGACTGTCAATTAACCAGGAATTTCCAGTCAGCAGCAATTCACCGTCAGTTAAATGAACAGACCCAGCCAACCACTTGTTCAGGACAACATTACAAGTTGGTGGCCAGGTACATCCAGTCGGTGGCCAGCCACATTCAGTTCTTGGTTACGTACGTAAAGTCAGTAGCCAAAATGTATTTTTTTTTTCGATACATAGCATACTTTTCAAACAGGACACGTAAGACGTTAAATGTATATACCAGAAACTCCGAATCACGAGACAAATCGACCTTACTCCAGACATATGAATGAGGTACTTTAGTGTGATCGTGTCTCGATTGAGCTGCGCCGTTATCCAAATCGTAAGTAGAGGTTCTGTTTTGTATGGGTCTATCACCACTTGATGTGGGATTACATGTAGATGGTTCTAGGCTATTCATTTTTTGAATTCCTTAGACCCTATAACTTTTTTTTGGTAAATATGTAGAGTCGCGGTATATGCGAAAAAAAATGCTAAAAATCCAAAAATACTTTTATTCTATGCTCTTTCACTTCCTCTTTTAAAATCAGCCGGCGGAGGTAAAAAATTCTAATTACTTTAGGAGATATCGAATTTTTTAATTTTGTAATACTATACCTGTGTGTATTCATGCGGCGATCACAATTGTTTCTTGTTGACGAGTATCTATTATGTTTCTATTGGACAATTTTGTCACGTGACAGTTCCGTGATTGGCCAGTATTCAAATGAACCAATACGTGATTATTTATTCATTTATTGTTCGTTACGATGTTTAATTACAACGGTCAACTTCTGCCATTTGATCATTAGATGTAGTCGTTCTGGGGAATCGTCTATCATTATTGTGTTACATTCTGTCTTTGAAATGGCCTGTGTTTCTGGGAATAGTCAGCTATGCGGCGGGTGTTCCTTGAATGTATTCGATTTTGTGCATTTGTGTGATGATTGGAAATTGTTGTTTTAATATTTAGTTGATCATGGAGTTTTGAGTTGTGAGGTAAAGTGCGACCAATGTGGGACGGTAATTGAGTTGCCCGAGGACAGCAAATTTTTTCAATGTCACCGGACAACAATAACTCATGCCAATAAAAAAGTTAAAAGAGTACCTTGTTGTTTCAAAAAATCTTTCAGGAACGGCACGTGGTTCTCCAAAAGTAATCTTTCGATTCAAACTATTTTGAAGATTACTTTTTTTTTTTTAACAATTCATCACCCTAATACAGTATTTATTCAGTTCAATTGTAATGTCAGCTTGAAAACCGTCGTAGATTGGACGTCTTTTCGTAGGGAAGTTTAAATGAAGTGGAGTTTGGAAGTAAATGTAGGGAAATTGGGTGGGCTGGGGAAAGTTGTCGAAATTGATGAGGCTAACATTGGTAAACGTAAGAATAATAGGGGGCGAGTCATTCAAGGTCAGTGGGTTTTTGGCGGTATTGAGAGAAATAGTGATAATATTTTTCTCATTCCTGTCAAAGATCGTACGAGCAGAACGCTCCTGCGCGTGATCAAGAAGTATATTTCGCCTGGAACAACAATTATAAGCGACTGTTGGCGTGCTTATAATTGTCTTTCTCAGCATGATTATCTTCACCTGAAGGTAAATCATAGTATGAACTTTGTTGATCCCGACACAAGGGCGAACACCCAAAGAATAGAGAGACTTTGGCGGGAAGTGAGGCAGAATGTACCTCGATATGGTCGACGAGTTGACCACTACGTCGGGTACCTTGCGGAATTTATGTTTCGTCGGAGGTATCGCGACGTAGGTGAACGACTACATCATTTCCTTTTAATGGCTAAGGAAATGTACCCGCCTGCAACTTAGGCGAGTATTTATGTTTCTAATTTTAAAGTGTTATTTTTTATTTGGATATTGTTGCGCAAGTAATAAGTAACAAAAAATTTTTACGTGAGTTGGTAATGTTCATCATTTGTACGGGTGTGTTAGGTCAAGTCAGTTACATTATAAATAATTCAAAACTAAAGAACCGTTGAAATTAATTCATATTATTTTTAATGTACGCTTAGTTTGAAAGTATTCATAATGTAACTGACCTGACCTAATCGACCATTTTAGTTCGTACTATTCATACTTTGTCCCGGTTTGTTTGGTTAGGTCAGTTACATTGTAAATAATTTAAAATTAAACAGCCATAAAAATTAATTCACATTATTTTTATGTCCGCTTAGTTTGAAAGTATTAATAATGTAACTGACCTGACCTAATCGACCATTTTATTTATTACGCATTCACAAAAACACGGCAAAATAAAAAAAATGGCGGTTCGAATGGTTCTGCAGGTGTTGTATTGCAAAATTAAAAAAATTCGATATCTCCTAAAGTATTTGGAATTTCTTACCTCCGCCTGTTGATTTGAAAAGAGGAAGTGAAAGAGCATAGAATAAATGTATTTTCGGATTTTTTGCATTTTCTTTCGCATATACCGCTACTCTACATATTTACCCTTTTTAATTTTTAATTTAATTAATATGTTCTATTGCCAATAACAACAATTACATCAATCGTAAGTAGAGGTTATGTTTCGTATGGGTCTATCACCACTTGATGTGGGATTGCGTGTAGATGGTTGTAGGCGATTCATTTTTTGAACTCCGTAGACCCTATACCATTTTTTTAAATTTTTAATTTAAATTAAAATGTTATATCGCCAATATCAACAATTGCATCACATTCATAGCACAAGTGCGAAAAAAAAAGTTTTTTTTTTTACCTATTAGCTGTGTTCCAATGACCGCGCCATCTGCCGTAATCGAGGAAAACACTCGCTGACAACCGCTATAGTAATGGCGCAGTCACATGAGAAACAATATTCGTTTCCAATTACATGATGGACAGTAAATATATTATTAATTTTCAATGCTGTCTATCCTGTGTCTCATTGTTGTCGAGCTGCAGCTATGAGAATCACGAGAGAGAGGAGAATATAAGAGCTGTGAGAGCCATAAGAAGTTATATTCTCATTCCTTTCTTCTGTTTCAGTGAAAACCGAAATAATGCCTCGCAGAAAGTCAAATTTGGGCCGTCGCACTCGCCACACAGAAGGATCAAGAAGACGGCTTTCAAATATGCCTGAGGAAGAGCGAGCATCCGTACGAGAGAGGAACAGACTAAGCACCATCCAAACACGTGACGTGGAACCAGCTGAAAGACGAGCAGCCAGGCTTGAGGATGCACGATTGCGAGCACGTCAGTCGCGTTCTGCAGCAACAAATTTGGTTCGTTTTGAACGGAATGAACGCGAAAGGGTGAGGATAGCTGAAACACGAACAGAAAGAACAGCTGATCTGCATCTGGAATACAATCGTCTTGCGTTCCGGTACAATTCAGCTTTTGATTATAGTTCAAGTCAGCATGTTGTCATTGGTCAGATGAGTCATGTCTGTAGCTACTGCCAGGCTCTTAAGTTTAATAATGAAACTAAAAAGATGTGTTGCGCTGGCGGAAAAATAAAATTGCCTCAACTTGATGCACCACCAGATTTATTGAAAACTTTACTTGCTGGATCTACCGCTGAATCGAAGCATTTCCTATCGAACATCAGGAAATATAATTCTCGCTTCCAAATGACGTCATTTGGTGCGGAAATCGTGACTGCTCAATTCATGCCAACTTTTAAAATCAAAGGGCAAATATATCACAAAGCTGGCTCCCTGCTCCCGTTCTCAGATAGTGACCATAAATTCCTACAAATGTACTTCATTGGTGATGATAGAGATGAAGTAGATGCACATCGTGGAATACATACCTCGCTAAGAAGATCCATTATTTCGCAACTGCCGGAGCTTCTTCACGAAAGGAACAATTTGGTGCGTTTGTTCAAAACAGCAATTGATATGATGCCATCAGATACCCACAAAATTATTATTCACGCAGACAAAACTCCCGCTGGTGAACATGTGCGGACATATAATGCTACAACTATAGACGAAGTAACAATTGTCATAGTCGGAGATCAGTTCCAACCTAGAGATATTGTTTGCCATCGAAGAAATAATCAATTGATAAATGTAGCAGGAACTCACCGTTGTTACGATGCTTTACAATATCCAGTGATCTTTTGGGATGGTGCCGACGTATATCATTTCAATGTGAAAATGATAAATCCAGTAAATGGTGCAGAAATCAATAAAAATTGCAGCTCAATGAACTTTTACGATTACCGCTTAATGATTCGGAGGAACGAGGACAATTATATTTTAAAATGCTGTCAGTTGTTTCACCAGTATATTGTGGATATGTATGCAAAAATTGAAACGGAACGTTTGCTATTTCTCCGTTTGAATCAGACTAAACTACGCTCTGAAGAATATGTTCATTTGCAAGATGCAGTTGTGAATGACAGTAATACAACCAACGTTGGAAAGCTAACTATTTTGCCATCTTCATGCATTGGCAGTCCACGTCACATGCAAGAATATGATCAAGATGCAATGTCAAATGTTCGTCATTACGGGCATCCAGATTTATTTATCACTTTCACATGCAATACAGCTTGGGACGAGATACGGCAGCTGTTACTTCCTGGCCAATCACACGTCGATAGACATGACATTATAGCACGTGTTTTCCGACAAAAGCTTAAATCTCTGATGGATTTCATCGTGAAACATGAAGTATTTGAATCTGTGCGCTGCTGGATGTATTCAGTTGAATGGCAAAAGAGAGGATTGCCACATGCACATATACTAATCTGGCTCTACAATAAAATAACTTCAGACGAAATCGACAATGTGATATGCGCTGAGATTTCACGGGCTGACGTCGATAAGGATTTGCATGCAGTTATTATCAAAAACATGATACTTGGACCATGTGGCACACTAAATCCAAATTCACCATGCATGGTAGATGGGAAATGCTCTAAGCAATATCTTCGAGCATTCACAGCCAACACAGTAACAGGTCACGATGGATATCCTCGGTATAAAAAACGATCAACTGAAGATGGTGGGAATTCGGCAACTATACACAATCAAAATGGTGATATTGATGTAGACAACCGTTGGGTGGATCCATATTCTCCTTTGCTGTCAAAAACATACAAAGCCCACAAAAATTTAGAATATTGCAATTCAGTCAAATCCATTAAATACATCTGTAAAAATGTTAATAAAGGCAGTGATATGGCAGTTTTTAGTGTGCAATCAGATAATAGTGACATAACTGCAGTACGAGATATCGATGAAATTGCTCAATATCAGGCTGGGAGATAATAAGCAGCAATGAGGCTGCATGGCGAATTTTTTCATTTCCCATTCATGAATGCTATCCAGCTGTGGTTCACTTGGCAGTACATTAAGAAAATGGACAGCGTGTTTATTTCACACATGCTAATGTGCAAGAAAGATCCCTTAATCCCCCTGGTACAACTCTGACTGCTTTTTTCAACTTATGCAAGGACGACGCTTTCGCCAGAAGAATGATGTATTCAGAAGTTCACTCTTATTACACGTGGAATGTAACTAAAAAAGTATTCGTGCGACGCAGACGAGGGAAGCCAGTTGACGATCAACCTGGCATTTTCAAAGAAAATACAATTGGCAGACTTTATACAGTGCATCCCAATCAAGATGAATGTTTTTTCCTTCGCATGCTGTTGGTAAATGTGCCTGGTCCTAGATCTTTTCAGCAATTAAAAATAGTTGACGGCGTCACACATGCCACTTTCCGCGCTGCGTGTCAAGCTCTGAATTTATTAGAAAATTACCAACAGTGGAATATATGCATTAATGAGGCATGCAACACTGCACATCCAAACCAAATTCGCGCATTATTCGCAATTATAATTACCGCTTGCTTTCCTTCATCTCCCACAGACTTATGGGAACAATATCGATCTCATATGGCTGAGGATATTTTGCATAGAGTAAGCCTTGAAAATGCCAATTTGACCTTAGAATTAACAGAAGGCATTTACAAGGAAGCATTGTTAAATATTGAAGACAAGTGCTTAGCTATTGCAAATAAAGTTCTTAGTCAATTAGGAATGCCAGCACCAACCTGAACTGCGACTGCTGCATTTGATGTAGATTTACGCCGTGAAAAGAGTTATAACATGGATGATCTTCAGACATATGTCCAATCGAACATTCCCAAATTAACGCGTGAACAGAAAAGCATTTTTGATCGCATAATGCAAATGATAAATTACGTAATTGGGGGGGATCGTCTTCTTGGATGCGCCAGGAGGAACTGGGAAAACATTCCTAATTAGATTGATTCTAGCAACGGTTCGATCAAAAAATGACATAGTCTTAGCTCTTGCTTCGTCTGGAATAGCTGTGAAATTGTTATCAGGTGGAAGAACTGCGCATTCAGCTCTAACGTTGCCATCAAACATGCCAATCATCGAGACTCCTACGTGCAATATTTCCAAAGCATCCGGTACGGGAAAAGTATTACAAAAATGTAAACTAATTGTTTGGAATGAATGCACGATGGCACAAAAAAATCGCTTGAAGCTCTTGATCGATCGTAACGAGATTTTCATGGAAACGTTCAACCATTCGGGAATGTATTGATATTGCTCGCAGGAGATTTTAGGCAAACATTGCCTGTAATTTCTCGATCGACACCAGCAGATGAAATAAATGCTTGCCTGAAATATTCAA
This sequence comes from Bacillus rossius redtenbacheri, assembly GCF_032445375.1. Lineage (NCBI taxonomy): Eukaryota > Metazoa > Arthropoda > Insecta > Phasmatodea > Bacillidae > Bacillus > Bacillus rossius. The sequence continues at coordinate 14,908,863 of NC_086335.1, forward strand.
CTCTATGGCGGCACGTACGTACATTGCAGTTGACTACGAATATGCGTGTCCAGTTGCATTATGATCTATCAGCTGAGGTATTCTCACGACAGTTACTGGAAATTGGAAACGGACAGCTGCCAGTCGATGAGACGTCTAGACGAATATCATTTCCCGATCATTTTTGTAATTTAGTAACATCGGAAGAAGAACTGATCGAAAAAGTATTTCCTGACATTAAAAAAAATCATATAAATTACGATTGGCTCAGTGAAAGAGCTATCCTTGCCGCAAAGAATAAAGATGTCTGTCAACTTAATAATGTTATTCAATCCAGTATTCAAAGTGATTAAATTACATATAAGTCGATAGACACCGTTGTGGAAGCAGATGAAGTAGTTAATTATCCAACGGAATTTTTAAACTCACTTGATCTGCCAGGGATATCACCACACATACTTAAATTGAAAATAGGTGTGCCAATTATCCTCTTGCGGAATATTAATCAGCCAAAACTCTGCAACGGCACGCGACTTTCAGTTAAGATATTAATGAATAACGTAGTGGAAGCAACGATTTTAACGGGGCCTTTCAAAGGTAAAGATGTCCTCATTCCTCGAATACCCATGATCCCGACCGATACACCATTTCATTTTAAAAGATTGCAATTCCCAATTCGATTGGCATTTGCAGTCACAATCAATAAAGCTCAAGGTCAATCTTTAGATTTGTGTGGTTTAGATTTAGATGCGGATTGCTTTTCACATGGACAACTGTATGTTGCGTGTCCGAGTCGGAAAACCAGATAGTCTTTATATCTACGCATACAGTGGAAAAACAAAAAAAATATTGTATATCCACAAGTATTGCAAAATTAAACTTATATCAAATGTATTCTTTGTTTTGTTTCTCATTTCTCAAATATTCAATCACAATGTGCCACAGCGAAGCGTGGCAGGGTACAGCTAGTTATAAATAATTTTCTAATTTTTCAAATACAAGTAAAAGAAGTTATTATATTTTGCAGCCATATTCCCTCAGTTCTTTGAGTATGGTGCCTCCTTCGTTTAGGTGCTAATAGTTTCCTGCCCTAAGTGAAGCCATCAGTAGTCTCAGATGATCGATAAATGTGTTAAGATCATCCCATGATATTTGATCTATTCTGCTGCCGTCATATTTCTTGCATGTTTATTATAAATATTTTTAAGATCACTATGGTCCCAGTAATCGTCGAAACCTTTATAAAAATAATTTATTTTAACATGATGTTTCCTTCGTGTTGGTATCAGAACTTCGATCTTGCCAAATTCATCACAATTTTCGATCGTATCAGCCTGAGAAGTGTCATCATAGTCTTCGATCCTGTCAGCTTCAGGTGGTTCATCGCAGACTCCGATGTTGTCAGCTTCGGGCCATTTTCTATTGTTAAACATTTCATGTAGTTGACTAGAATTTGGTGTAAATATATTATGATTTCCCATGAAGATGCTATCTTCATATGTATATTTTTATTTCAAATAATTAGCAAGATATGGGATAGTATCATTAGCATTAGCATTTTTACATTCTTCGTGATCATGATAGTCGTCTTATATTTTGCCTTTACTCCATTCCCTAAGTGTTCTAGACTCGTCTTTGTTATATTTATTCAGCTTAGCTGTACAGTTCTTGAGATATTTATTCAAGAAATGCCGCCATTTAGTTTTCTAGAACATTCCGCCATTTTGAATCATGAAGTAACCGTTGCAATTTCCGTTACGGCCGCAATCATGAAAATCTTTATTTATTACCGGAATTTAATAAAAAAATAAATTTATAAAAAAATTGAATAATCAAATTTTAATTAAAATAATTAAAACCAAAATTTGCAGTTTTCGTAACGGCCGCCATCTTGGAAATCCGTAATTGTTATGTTAGAAAATCGGGAATTTTTTTAAATTATAAAAAAATTAATCATTCGAATTGAATGATAAAAATTTATTTAAAATTTTTTTTTAAAAAAATATATAAAAAATGAACAATTACTTACTCGGGGTCCTCGGTTCGAACCCGGCGAGGACAAAAAAACAGATGGCGACCGATCCTTCCTCCACGGAAGCCACCGGCAGATTGACCTCCCACCACTTATGTCAAGGTATATATATATCGTCATTTAGTATGAGGTCATTTCTGCCATCTTGAAAATATTTATTTATTATCCGATTTTAATGAAAAAAAAATAAAAATTTATAAAAAAATCATTTAAAAAAATATTTAAAAAACCATTGCAAATATCGTTATGTCCACCATCTTAAATTCTAAAAAAAAAGTTTTTTTTGACCACCATATTGCATGACTATGACGTCATCGTTAAAATTTACATTACATTCGCCATATTTGATTCTAGAATATTGCACTTTTAGTTACGCCCACCATCTTGAAAAACTGTAATTTTTATGATAGAAATTGGGAAAAAATTTTAATATTAAAATAAAAAATTTATAATTAAAATAAAATAAAATAATATTTAATAAACGCACTTACCCCTTGAAGTCCTCAGTTTGAACCCGGTAAGAGCCAAAATAAAAACAAATCGTCGACAGATCCTTCCTTCACGGTAGCCGTCGGCAGACTTACCTCCCATCACTAATACCAAGGTATATACGTATGCCACCAGCTAGTATGACGTCACATCCGCCCTATTGTCACATCCGCTGGAGGCCACCATATTGTTTTCGTCTGCTAGAGTGCGCTGACGCCATGTTAGTTTAATTTTTACCTGCTAGAGTGCATTAATCATTTTTTATGCACGGTGATATGAAAATATAGCCAATATTAAACACAAGGACTTACCGTAAGGACGGTGTAGGTATATGTTGAGTGATATTTGAAGTCTGACACCGACTCCAAAAATAACAATAATTGTAACCACATTATACCTACCTTCTTGTGTGGTAAACACATAGATCGTACCTACATATTTATGAGTAGAAAAAGTTAGTTGATTATTAAGTTATAGAATTAAACGCAATTATTTTTTTTTCCTTTTTAGTGCATTGTACATTTTTGGAATTGATTTTTTTAAAGTCGGATTTTTTGTTAAAATATGTGTTTGTTGTTAAATGTGCTTCCTTTCGTTGATTGTGCTTCCAAATGTGCTTCCTTTTCTATGATTGTGCTTCAGAATGTGCTTCCTTTTTTTGATTGTGCTTCCGATTGTGTTTCCTTTTCTATTATTATGCTTCAGAATGTGCTTCCTTTTCGATTATTGTGCTTCCAATTGTGCTTCCTTTTCAATAAAAAAATTAATTTAAATAAATTCAATACTTTGACTCAGGTAGTATACCAGTAGGCCTCGCGTATATATGTAAGTGAGGTTCAGATGACTGGACCCTCAGTTCACCTCTGGCCGCGGTGCAGTACGGACCGGCTCTGTACAGTAAGTTTCGCGAGTTTAGTTAGCTACTGTTCCAATGTCGACCAGGATGGATGATCTACCATCAACATCGTGGATTCTGGTGGCACCAACGTCAACAACAGCGATGACAACGACAGCGGAGAGCTCAATGGCAGCAGTGTCAACAGCCGCGGAGATCTTGACGACATCGGTACCATCGACTGCAGATATTACGGCACAATCTGCGATACCTGTATTGACTGAAGTTTCGACATCAACATTCCAGACTTCAATGACGCGTTCATCGCGTCAGTGCAAATACTGTGGTGCATCATTCACTAGCACTTCAAATGCTCGCAGATATGAGAAAGTGGTTGTTCGAGTAATGCTCAAAGAACACTATTTCAGTGCCACAGGTGCAATAAACTAATTTTACGTCTTGATGGTTTACGTCGTCATTATAAAATATTCTCCGGGAAAGTTAAATGCAAACATAATGAACATGGCTGATACTTTGAAACATGTATTGAAGCTGCTAGTTAGAATATATAAGTGAGGTTCTGACGACTGGACCCCTCAGTTCACCTCTGGCCGCGGTGTCATGCGGATCGGATTGTTAGCCTTGCATAACATAATAGACCAGTATCTAGCCATTCTTGAGAACTCGATGGCATCATTACTACTATAACACCGACCAGGATGGAACGTCTACCATCAACAGTGCAGAGCCCGATGACAACGTCAACAAATACACCTACTCTCTCAGCACAGCAGGAGATTTCGACGCGTGCAACATATTCCGCAGAGCAGACCTCGAAGGATTCAGAAGTTAACATGTCAGCGGTGTTACAATGGTTGTCAACAGTGCCAGTGAAATTTATAAAGGAAGCATCATCCAACGATGTTCAATCACCCTATTGTAGGTACTGTGAAAAAATCAAAAAAACATGGAATTATGTGATTATGCAATACACAGTTATAATAATAACTCTGAACGTAATAATTATCAATGCAACAGATGATGTGGCCAGTTTAACACAATGGAAGATTAAAACGACACATGTGGTTTTGCAAAGGATAGGTTGAACATTCATCAGAAATCAGTGGCAAAACATTAGCAAATATTCCAAGTGCAAAACGGCATGAAATATACCACTGTCCTTTTAATGAAATCGATAATTATTCTCTATGTGAAAAATATGGCGTACCAATGAGTTGACCTGATAAACTGAAAAGTCATTTAAATATTTGTCAAGGACTTACTTCGTACTCTACGAAGACTGTTTGAATCGAGAATTGCTCAAGACTTTAGTGAATTGCCTGTGTTTTTTTTGTACTTGTAGTAGTTTTGAATTTATGTAATAAAATTTGTGTTAGTAAAAGAACTTGTGGTGTTATATTTTTTGAACCTATCACTTTTGTGGTATTATGAATTTAATTTATTCCTTATGTGCATTCTATCATACGAAAACAATATGGTGGATTCCACGAGACGAAAACAAGATGGCGGACGTGGTCTCATACTAGCTGGTGATGTATATATACCCTGGCATTAGTGGTAGGAAGTCAGTCAGTTTCTGGCTTCCGTAGAGATAAGATCTGTTTTTATTTGTTCTTACCGGGTTCGAACCGAGGATGTAAGTGAGTGTTTTCAATAATAATTCATTGATTTTTGATTAATAAAATATTTTTACAAATTTTAAATTTATTCCCGATTTTCTAGCATAAAAAAATTACGGATTTTAAAGATGGCAGAGCACAGTGAAAAATACAACAATTTAGAAGCTAAGATGGTGTCTATAACAAAATATGCAACATTTATGTCTACACATCTAAAATGGTGGGCGTAAAGAAATTTGCAACATTTTTGAATCCAAAATGGCAATAATAACGCAATGTGCAACAGATTTTTTTAAAAATATTATTTTTTTAAAGTTTGATTAACTTTTTATAAATTTTATAAATTTTTTATTAAATTTGGATAGTAATTACAGATTTTTAAGATGGCGGACAAGACGTCATACTAGCTGGCGGTATATTTACCTTGGCATAAGTGGGGGAGATCTGTCTGCCGGGGGCTTCCATGAAGGTAGAATGGTTTGCCATTTTTTTATTTGGCCCTTACTATGTTTGAACCGAGGACTTCATGACGTAAGTGCACTTTGCAATAATATTTTATTAAATTTGATTAATTTTTTTTATAAAGTTTACATATTTTCCAATTTTATAGCATAAATATTACGGATTTTCAAGATGGCAGCCGTAACGAAAAATTAAATGGTGACGTCATAATTCATGATGTCTCAGAGACTTATCGGAGGCTGTAGATAAGGATTCTTAAGCCTTAATATGTACACTTCAAGCCCTTGGCATTTTTTTAGGAAAATTAGGGAAATTTACTCTCAAAATTTGAATTTTTCCTTGAAAACGGGAAATTTTTAGGACTTTTGAATACTTTTGAGGAATTTTTGAGGAATTTTGAGGAAATTTGATACCAAAAATGCCCACCCTGATGTCTCAAATCCAAGATGGCGGTGGGCTCTAAAGCTCCACGGCCCGAAGTCTGGGCCAGTATGCCCATTTACCTAGTTCTACAATACACAGTGACATGTTATTTTTATGATTATAGAGCCATATATTGTAAAATATTTTGTTCTCTTAGTTAAGTTTAACTTTATGTTTTGTTGATAGTTATCATACTTTTGTTTCCAAAACGAAAAAATTCCATTATTGATTCAACACAGTTCTCACTCAAACAGCTACTTCTTCATCAACAGTTCTGCAGATACGGTACTTTCTCAATATATATTATTTTAACATGTATACTCTCTCATGTTAGCATTAAATTAAATAACAATGTGACATTTTTGTATTGTTTGCATAATAAGAAAATATAATTGTTATAAGAAAAGAAAAATTTAAGTGCGCATTATTAATCATTTTTAAACAACATTACACTGCCATGTTACTTCACTATGTTGCGAATTAAAATAACGCATGAAGGAATCCCTTACTTCAAATGATTCTTTCATAATTATTTTGGGCACCGCTTTGAGTCCCATCATTTTTCAGAATGAACTTCATTTAAATTTACTATGTTTTCGCTTGCATCTCTGGTCACTAAGTAATTTTTAAGGATAAAAACGGTTTATAGATGACTCTCCATCGAGCAGCGAATATAACGAATGCATTTTCTTCAACACTTGTTGCACATAAAAACCTATAATTATATATTAAACGCTCTTTATTCAGGGTATTTCCTGGGTAAGGACGCATATCATGTTTTAACAGAGGAATTGCCTCATCTTCAGCTGCTACGTAAGGCATTGCTTCTCCTCCATCATATAATGCATTGTCAAGAGTTATATTTTGTCCTGTCTTCAACCGTCCAGCTATAAAGCACTGTAGAAAATTCCACCATCACTGAAGCGTTATTTAGTACCAACATCCATCATAGCAAATGCATAGTTGGCGTCTACTAAGGCCAATAATACGTTGGAAAATGTTTTCTGGTAGTTAAAATACATTGTACCTAAATTGGGAGGAGCTTTAATTGGTACATGCTTGCCGCCCAAATCTCCATTACAGTGTCAGAGTTCAACTTCTTCTTCTTAAAACCTTCAGCTATTAATTTCAGTTGTTCGGTTGTTGGTTCAGGAATTTTAGTTAGTTGCGAAAAACGCAAAATTACATCACATACTTCACTGAAAACACGTGCTACACTTCTGTGTCCGAGTCGATAGCTTTATTCCAGTTATTTGAAGGTCTCCCCATTAGCCATTTACATTTCCAACAGACACGACACATAAAAAAAACACTGTTTATCATTTAGAGAATAAACAATTGACAAAAAAAATACATCAAAAATGTATACTGACAGAAATTTATTGTATTTACATATAATGTAAAACTTTAAATAACATTTTGTATATTATGTATATTTGACTTCATACCTTATACAAACAGCAAGTTTTTCTTGATAATCTATTAGTTTGCGCCATTTTGTACTCATCTTACTTATATCAGCAGCAATAACATTGTGAAGATCTTCAAACTGGGACCTGCATATTCTAAAATATTTCTTAAACTGCTCATCGGTTAGGTCAGTCACTTATGTGTAGACCTCCCAAAAAAATTATATTTATCTTAAGTATGCACTTAAACAAAACATTTTATTATTCGCTAGAAATACACTAACTGAAAATTGTTCATTTTCTGATTCGGACTCTGTACGCAGATCCAGAAGCACACGTCTGTCGCACATCGTCAAAGTTTGCATCTGTTCGCCAGAATGAAGTGCGATCTCCTGTCTCCTGTTCACTCAGGTCTAGTAACTGTGGCGGCGAAAACCAAAGTAGTGCAGTCAAAGTCATGTCTGGTCAAGTCAAGTCAACACCAGTCCACTCTCTGTGGTGCCTTAGCTTTAGTGTCATCTAGAATGCTACACCTGCATACATGTTTTGCAAACATAAATTACAATAATGTTCTTTCTTAGGCACAAATGTGCAACATTCCGGCCCCATACAGATTTCATCATGATTTTTTAAGCTATTATGGCATGCGAAGTGTTTTTTTTACATATGATGCCGGCTCCTTTCATGCCTTTGAGAACTAAAAAACTTTTAGGAACGCATTTTTTAAAGTACCTACACTGATGGTCATTGATTATGAACTTCACTAAAGTCAAAGTATTATTGGCACCAAGGGCTCCTCTCCTTGCTGACCAAACTGCACCCATTGAAGTCTCCTCTTGTGTAGTGTTTCTCTAGTGTAGTGCTTCTCTAATGTAGTGCTATTTGGTGATGCAGGTGCTGCTAACATCTGGATCTCCACGGTCGTTGGATCTCTGCTGACTATTATAAAACTTTAATAAAGGCCAACATTGGAAAGGCACAAACGCTAACAAAATTCTAGGCTGCTAAGCAAATAGAGCTGATGTGTACTCTACCAAAGCGACAGACGACCTGGGAGTCAAGCCAATCTGATCTTGACTTAAGTACTTGCAGTCAGTAGTATAATATGTGAACCAAAACAACAATAACTATTAATTTTATGGTTTGGTTTAACTAGTATGTTTTTAAAAACATATATCTGGAACTAAACATTTTAAAATTTGGTTTCCAAAAAACAAAAGTCTTATACAAAACTAGCTGTACCCTGCCACGTTTCGCTGTGGCACATTGTGATTGAATATTTTTTTTTTGTTTTTCCACTGTATGCGTAAATATAAAGACTATCTGGTTTTCCGACTTGGGAATACGCAACATACAGTTGTCCATGTAAAAAGCAATCCGCATCTAAATCTAAACCACACAAATCTAAAGATTGACCTTGAGCTTCATTGATTGTGATTGCAAATGCCAATCGAATTGGGAATTGCAATCTTTTAAATTGAAATGGTGTATCGGTCGGGATCATGGGTATTCGAGGAATGAGGACATATTCACCTTTGAAAGGCCCCGTTAAAATCGTTGCTTCCACTACGTTATTAATTAATCTCTTAACTGAAAGTCGCGTGCCGTTGCAGAGATTTGGCTGATTAATATTCCGCAAGAGGGTAATTGGCACACATATTTTCAATTTAAGTATGTGTGGTGGTATCTCTGGCTGATCAAGTGATTTTAAAAATTCCGTAGAACATATTAATTAAATTTAAAATTTAAATAAAAGGTATAGGGTCTAAGGAGTTCAAAAAATTAATAGCCTAGAACCATCTACATGCAATCCCACATCAAGTGGTGATAGACCCATACAAAACATAACCTCTACTTACGATTGATGCAATTGTTGTTATTGGCGATAGAACATATTAATTAAATTAAAAATTTAAAAAAAATGTATAGGGTCTAAGGAGTTCAAAAAATGAATAGCCTAGAACCATCTACATGCAATCCCACATCAAGTGGTGATAGACCCATACAAAACATAACCTTTACTTACGATTTGGATAACGGCGCAGCTCAATCGAGACACGATCACACTAAAGTACCTCATTCATATTGTATATATAGTCCCATACCGGTAAGCTTAGTCATTTTTTAATTATTGCACCTCACAATAAAATCATTCTCATTGTATATTGCCATTTTCCGCTCGCTTCACTTGACATAGTTTTTTCCATTGCTAAGAGAAATCCTTTGGCATGGAGAAACGTTTCCATAACAGAAAATTTGTGTTTTTTGTTTTTATTGGTGAGAAAACACATTAATAAAATGGCGCAGTTACTTTTTCGCGGTTGCGGGTATGTTGCTGACGTGAAAAGTAGATAAAAACAATCCTTGATGCGGGTTGTATATAATGGTAAAATTTCAGCTCTATCGGTGCAGAACTTTTTGAGTTTTTGAAGCGTACACAAACCAACATAACATTTTTATAGATATAGATTATAATAGCAATATATAAGATATAAGCTATAAGATAAGAATTATTTAATTTTCAAATGTATTGTACGAAATGTATTTTTTAATTTAAACGTATTTTTATCAATAGAGTCGAAAGAATATACTTTCAAATTAAATAAAGTTTTTTTATTCTTTCTTAAAATATATATATATACATATTTGTGTAAATTATAGTCGTCAAGGCACAATGGTCGAGTAGCCTGATGTGCTTGAACTTCGACAATATGGAACAGCATCGTCGAGCGTGGTCACAACTAAGTTGGGTGACCATGATATTTAGTTATAGAAACTTTTTTTTCCGACTTTTCCGGTGGATTTTCCCAAACTTTTATTTCATATAAACACTCTTCTGTTAAGATGCAATGTTCTGTAAAAATTTCAATCCAAACCATCGTATAGTTTCCGAGTTTTGCGGCCAAATACATACGGAAGCTAAATTTTTATATATATAGATAATGAGGAAAAGTCATTTTAAATTTTTGTAAGCAGAGTCTTTAATGATGCGCAAACTACCTCAACTTCGATTTCTATATCGCTGGTCTCATTCACAGCAACAGATCATCTTCGTCATTACTCTCGGTGATGTAACTTCTCTGAGACATAGGTGAATACGTTTGTGAACATGACTACGACAGGAATTTGATTCGACACTGTTGCGACAGGATCTACACTGCTAACCCCATTCACCTTTTCGACGGGTGCAGAAAAGTGCGCCTCATATGACGTTCAGAAATCTGTGCAGATTCATCGAAAGTCGTACGTAACAGGTTTCGTAAAGTCTTTGCCTTTAACGTTGTGCCATGCTTAACTCCACTTGCAGGAGAAGCGATTACTTCTTTGATTCTGGCTGGAAGAATCCTGTCTACTCTTATGTGATAAACAGCACAGTTTTAAGGTTCACAGCAATCTATCGGCCACATGTGTCGGTTCGCAGGGCAGAGGAAAGCGCAAAAACCTAAAGTGCTAAGCATCTCCATCGCAGGTTTCCTTATTTTAGCGCAGATATCCGGTATCCAAGTAACTTTACTCTAAACTTGTGAATCCAGGTCTAAAATATAAATAATCACTTCCTGGTTGAAACGAAAACTTCTTCTTGGAAGTTATATGGAAACTGGGACTATATAATTTTTATTAATTTGTTTCTTTAAATCATTGAATAAATATAAAACACAAATGTAAAATAAAGCAGTAATAGGTAACTATTATATTATACATGATCATTAAAAAAATAATTTACGAATGTTTATGAATTTACATAAATATGTGATTTATTTTGAAATATCAAACCAAAAAACTATTTCCATTAATACTGATCTCATACGAACGTGTAGAGGGAGGATATGTATTGTACTCATCACAAGGGAGAATGGACGTACCACACACGCTTCATCAACACATAATTACAAAAGCTCTCATTTTCCGCCTGGTCAGGTGTAATCACAGCGACTAATCACGCTCCATATGAACAGCAGAGCGAAGACCATTAGCAAAATGTTTGGCATGAAATATAACCGGAAATGTAGGTTTTGCGCCAGGTAACAAACACGCATAGAATAGCCCATCATTACCAAAACGAATACAAAGTGAAAGTAGGAAAAACGATTCCATAAAAAATACCCAAAAAAATCATTACTAAAAATTAAAAATACAAATATTCAAATAAATTGTACTTTTTAAACAAATATTGTAAAACCTTATACCCAGTTATTTATATAAAATACCTGCATAAAATAATTTTCAAAAGTGCGTATTACCATTTGAAAATACTTCATAAATTACTCAAAATCTAGGTAAACACGATTATTGACATACAGCTAGCATTTTCAGTAGCATCACTCGATAAATGATTGGTGTGATAGCTCGTCCTTCGCCAAAGTGAAATGGGTTTGTTTCCATCTGGGGTCAAGCCCAGAAGTTCGTACGTGTTGGAAACGTTTGGGGGGGGGGGGGATGGGTTACCTTCCTCAGACAGTCACACACGTCCACCGCGAGTTATTGGGTGGTTTTTACCCCATGTCCTCGTAAAGCCTTTAGTTATGAGACGAGGCACTTATGGATAATCAAAATAAAATGTTTCCAAATGAATGTTATTCAAGCCAAATCTTTTTATTTTATTTTAATTTGTTGAAAAGATTTTAAACCAAGGTGGTGTTGCAACCAACTATCTAGGATAGAAAATACAATCGAAATTTTTTAAGGCTTTTAGGTATCATTTCAGAATGGTAAATTTGATTATCACCACAGTCACAGAAAGGCCAATGCAAGGTTTTCCGCCAAGAAAATAGATATTCGTTTCGCTTACTTTGCATTGCCAAATATATTGTGTGTTATGTATTCCAATCTGCTTTCGTAAGTAAATTTATATTTTATTAAACATTTTTAACTAATTTTTGATAAATTCTCAAAAACATTCAATTTTTAAAATAAATTTTGTAACATAAATACCATTTATAGAACAAATAATACATAGTAAATTATAATATATATATATATACATATACATATAAGTAGAAGTACCCGATGTTACCCGAGCTTTATGCAGTGTCAGCGCACTTTTGTTTAGAGAGAGAAAGGTATTTGGATGCAAAAATGTAATATTTCCTTCAGAAAGTTAATATAACGGTAGAAGGGAGATGGTAGTAGGAGTTGTGTTTGAATGCTAAGTCTGTAAAATATAATCAAATCGTATTATAAATTTTTTAAGGGGTGTGATATGGGATAGGGTGGCTTTTGAAATATAATGTACACAATAATATTTCTTATATATTTATTTTTAAAATCAAAAGTAGACAGAAGTTTTGAAAGTTGTGTAAAATTTCTTTAACAAAACCAAAACTATGGGTTTTATAAAAATCTTATGTAGACAAGATCAGAATAAAAATATCCCTTTTGGCATAGCCTAGAGGGTTAGGTAGATTTCGAAGTGTCTATTTATTCTAGAAATGTTTTTAAAACATCTTTATCTTCTGGAACATTTTAAGAACTAAACACACATATCATACAAAAAGTGTTTTAATATTCCAAAATGATCGATTAAACATATCATATTCCAAGCAGAGAAAAGATTTCGAATGTTTTTTAATGAGTGCATATAACATTGAATAGCTTAGAAGGAATGCCATTTATGAGTCTTAAGGTAGTAATATATTTTTTTTTTTAATCTTCAAACACTATTTTCCATCCCTCGCACTTCAATGTGGTAGTATAGAAAATTTGCTTTGGACAAAAGTTTAAGATAATATTAAAATGGTTTTAAATAAATCCGAAATAATTGGATGATAAGGAAATTTTGAACTTTTTGCTTAAATTTCATCCCCTGTTTTTATGGAAATATTTCATTTCATCGAATAATTGTTTCAGCTTAAGGTTTACAACAAAGTTAAAGATTTCTGCAATAAAATATAACGAATTTGAGGATAAATCTACTGAAAAGATAATTTTTTTTTTTGTTTAAACCCTGGTTATTTCAACTCTTTGCAGTAATGGTTGATTATATAAAAATTTACTTTAAACATAAGTTTTAGAAAATGTTTAGAAAGTTCAAAAATATAGAAGGGATACGATAGTGCACATGGTAAAGATGATTTATTTATTTTTGTATTCGACCATACGTTTTCCCAACCACGTGTTTCAGACAAACGTTTTAGACATAAATTATACAATTCACAAAAATTTTCAACAGATTTCCTGGTGTGCTTACTAATTGTTATTATATTTATATATATTTTTGTATTTTAACGTATATTTATCCACTTTTACCCGTAATGTTTGTTTGAATCAAAAATTGTTTCAGACAATAGTTTTAGATAGAAATAACAAGATTTACAAGCAATTCAATCGGATCTGATGGTTTGCCTGCTAAGGGAATTGTGATTCCTTTATTACTCCAGTCCTTGTTTCTTCTGCCATTAGCAGTAACAGTTGGCCGTACAAAAATTATTTCACACGACAGTTGTATTTAATATTTTAAGTTTTTACTATACTTAAGAACGGATTTAATAGAGTTCAGGATACCGTAATGATGTTTTTTTTTTTTAAATTCTATTCCTGAGATTTTCAACCTTTTGCAGGATTGTTTATTTTATAATAAAAATTTTTAAACAAAAGTTTGAAATAGAAATTATAGGTTTTACAAACAATTTGAATGGATTCGATGGTGTACCTTCAATAGGAGTTTTTAATTTGTTTGTCATCCAATCCTTTTTTTTTTCAACGTTTCTAGTAAAGGTTGGTCGTATTAAAATTATTCATGCAAATGTTTTTGGTACTATTCCTACAAGTAATACATTCAAACAGATGTGATATTCGTCATATTATAGGAGTTTTAGCAATTTTCTGTTTTTTCGAAAATATATACTAACCGTTTCTACATTTTTCGGTTGGTTAGTGTCCATTACCGAAATTAAATGGATTTTTATCACTTTATTTTGTGTATCAATTTAGAATTTATTCACATAATAAATGGTATTTATTGTGTCTAAAAAGTATATATAAGATTTTGAGTTGATGAAATACTATACTAAATTTTCCTGAAGTCTACCCGGTAACTACTAGAGTTGGAAGTATTTTCTTGACTATAACCTAAAATAAATAAGCATAAAACCTTCTATATATGTTTATAGGCCTTAATCCCAATCATTCATTTAAATAGTGTTTTTAAGATTTCTTATATAATAAAATAAATATATTTCCCTGTTAAAATGAAAAAGTCAATTCAATTGATTGATATATGTCTTTAAATTTATTACAAAATTAGTTATTAAATAAATGAGTTATATTTAGGTATTTTAAATTATTAATACAAATGCAACAATAAGCCACTGACCAACACAGGCATGACAAAATAACGTGATGAATATTATGGTAATCATATGTAATCCCAGGATTACAACGTTTTATCTAAGTTGCGGTTGTGACTGTTAACGTTTATGGAACATATACCAAGATAGTTTCGATATCATAAGTACATAATTTGCACACCGATACGCTTATTTCGTTCCCCGATATTCATTAAAGTGAATATATACAGGTTAATGTCACCACATGCGATAGGCTATCTGGACAACTTTGGAACTTTTGGGATGGCAGTAACGCGCTTGCGCATTATAGACTTCCACATGGTAAAATTCCGTTCTCGGTGAACGCGCACTTCATTGCATTTTCTTTGCTGACTGAAATTTAACTCTCAGTGCACCTAAAAGAGTTTACATTTAAAAATAACTATGCTCTTACCATTTTCATAAATCAAAACGGAATGGTTTTTAAATAAATGATTAATTTTACCGACCTGATGCCTATAATATTTTCCTTAAGGATATTGGCAATTCGTCAACTACATTTATTACAATGTTACACAATTTGCACGAGCGGAGCTGCGAGTATTTACACTGTCTGTAATAAAATCCAAGGCACAACTAACTATCACATGGAGACGTTAACCATCACTCCCAACCACAAAAGTGAGAGGGTCAAGGATCCAAAAAGCATATGGTGGCCTAGCTTGAGAGCTAACAGAGGCTGGTAAACAGAGAAGAGATTTTTTTGTATCATTAAGTAAAGTGGAACCATGAAAAACACTCATGAGATGTTTTTTTGACGTGATAACGTCTAATAAATCGATGAACGCCGGCTGCACGCACGAAAAAGTGTCCCACTACGGATGTGTCCTATTTGCTCATTGTACGCATGCGTGGCATCTCTCTTCATGCTCATTGTAGGGCCTACGCATGCGTGGCATATCTCTTCCACTCGATTGGAACGACCATCGATTTGACTTTTCAATCATATTTTCGTCGTTTGAATTATTAATATTATGTAATTTAAAGATCGTCCACCGATTTTCAGCACAATCGGTACAGTTATTTAAAAGTAATGTTGAATATTCAAATACGTTTTGAACCAACAATGGGGTTTTACAGTTACACATAATAATTCAAATTACAACCGGGATCCTTTGCACAATGTTTTAAAAAATATTGTAACATATTATAAATAGGTTTGGTGTATTTGGGATGCGTATTTGTTATAAAATCGAGTTATAAAAACGAAATAATATTATTCCCCTACTGTGAACAAAATTTTTAAAAATGTATATATAACATCTGAAACTATCATATATCGAATATGGCCTCGTGGCTGAGCGATCAGCAGCGCTAACTGCTATATGTAAGGTTGTCGGTTCGAAACCCGCCAGATGCGAAAATTTTTTTCTACTTGTAAAAATAAATACGGCGCACGTAACAATTCAAAAGTAATAAATATATATTTGAATAATGAAGCAAATAAAAGTAAATTTATTAATTAAATTGTACATTTATATCACTCCTTTGTTTACATACAAAATAGTGATAATTCAATAAAAATGATTCAATTTTAGCCATAAAAGTATGCAGAGGTAGATTTTATCATACAAAAGATAGAAAAATTTAACAAAAAAAAATTCTTTCTCAAAGAATATAATATTTTTAATGCCTAAATGGTTTGGTTGCAAAAACCTATTACGGCTCAGTCTCAGGCCGAATATGATATTTCCTTTCCTTCTGGATCAATCATTTAATCAATGTTTTGTTATGACGTTGTCACGTTAAACTATCGTCCGTAAACCGACTTTACAGACAACCAATTTTTAGTTTTTCAAAGCGTGCTGATCTAAATCTACCACATCACACAACGGAGGCATACGACATATTGATCATGAATGTGATCTAGCGTTCCCAACGATTGGCCATCCGTTTCTTATGGCCATTTATTTAGGAAAAAAATTATATTAATTATAATGATATTTTAACTTGTATTTGACTATATAATTTGATTAAACTGAAATAAAAGTCTATAAGGTTTTTAACGCGATAAACAATAAAAGCACTGAAAATTTTCTGAAACAACTATTAAGATCATTCTTTCTCTACATTCTTAAATTTTTTGCGTTACGTTTCTAACTATGGATATGATGTTTTTAACCTATAACCTATGCATGGAATTTCACCATTTATTTTTGGCAAATATTATGCATTTGATAACCGAAAATAAAAGATACATGAATTTTATAATATTTTAGTAAAGCAATCAGTATACAATTGTACATGTAAAAAGTTAAAGTTTAATCACATAAATATAAAAAAAGGAACTTAAAACACATAAGTAATGTGTATTTTCATTTCAAACTGCTAAAATAACATTAAATTTACTTAACACTCCTTAAATTATCGTACACCTAACGTTTGAAACAATATTATATTATGAAAAATAATTTGTATGTTTCAAGTCAAATATGATAATTATTTTGTTAACTGTGACTTAATTATTTTTAAAAAGAAAATGTATAATGCGTTAAATATTGAAAAAGAATAATTTCGTTTTATTAAATATGTCTCTGAAGAAAGTTCAGTAGAAATTATTTTTCCCCATTATAATGTTCAAACTTTATTTTAAAAGAAACAAAGTAAATACGCATAAAAATTAAATATTTTTTTTGAAAATATTATTATATATACATTTTTGAATTTAATTAAACTAAAAATATTTCCGAAGCATCTTGTAAACAAGTAATGTTTTATGAATTGGTAAGTTAAAAATAGATATAGCCTATTTTTATACTTACTTAAGTTTATGGTATTGATGATAAATTGATCAGTTTTTTTATTTTGTAGCGTCTTCAAGTTTTAGGAATCGTGAATGCTTATAAATAATAAAAGTTTTTACGCCTATATATACAATGTTAATATAACTATTTACTGTTGTGTCTTGCATTCTTTTAATGCCGTGCAATTATTTTGAAGCTGTTTCATATATTTTCTTTCTGTCTGAAGAATTTCTGTGTCACACATACATTAAGCCATGTGAAAGCTGCAGTGAAGCATTCTCCTCATGTACTTCATGCGACAGTCATAAGTTGTTTGTGGCATTTTGCTTCTTTTTATCGTGACTTCTATCCGCGTGGTATTAAAAATGAGGGTGGAAGGCGGACGGTGAGAGAGATGGAAAAAGGAACTGGCAGTTAGGAAAAAAAGAGACCCGAGAGACATAATGCTTAAGCGCAGCAACTTCCTGCCCATCAATCATATTCACTGCATTCATAAAACTAAAAGCTACGTGTACATACGTACATAAAGTTACAGCGAGCCAACATTTACGCAAATTATCGCATCAGATTGTGACATCAAAGTGTAGCATTTAAAGGCGTATTTTCTTTCGTAAAAAAATATTTTCGGAAAACACAAAGCATTGTAAGTTGATTAAACTGATGTACATAAAATATAGAACTGCATTTAAATAAAAACCATTGAACTTGTGGGTAAATATAAATGAGCGGTGAAAACGATTTTGTTTTGTTTCTTTATATTTATATTTTTTTTATTTGACACTGGAATTTACAACAATCTCCTTTTTAACATAATGTTTTTACCTCTAACGTAGAGTGTGATAATTTATAATATCTAAATGTATAATTGGAAGTATGTATGTATGTATGTATGTATGTATGTACACTGTTTGACAGATCGCCATGAAAGTTGGCACATCGAAGTGTTTTTTCACGGAGAAGATTTATATGCTATTAATTTTTTGTAACTCGCCGCTAGGTGACGATGCAGCGCATCAACTTCTAAATCGTTCAACCGATTGCCATGGGTAAACAGAAAATCATATATCATAGACATGTTACGGTGTGATTTCTCACCCCGAACGATTTCTCCTAAAGTGCGCTACACCTGCAGCACATACAAGACAAGCGGGTGGCAGGACGACTAGGCGATGCCATCTCGTTGATTGACAGCTCGCAAATGGGCCCTTACCCCGCATAGCTACAGCCTTTAGCGACGGGGCGCACTGGGATTGGCTAACGATGATGTCATTTGCCCAGCTCCTGGTGTAAATAGGGGACGTCCGGCACGATACGAGGAGGGTTGGCTGGCAGCCCGGCGGGAAACGATTAAAGTCGCCCCCGAAACAACCAGTACCACCCAAACCAATGTGGACAGCAATGTCCAAGCCCCTGACCCCCCGCACGGTAGACTCTTTTCTACTCTGTCAAACTCTTCTTCCAGATCCATCCTTCTGTTTTCCCGTAAGCCTCCTGCTTGATATTAATGCATGAAATAATGCATCCCGCATGTCAGAACCCAGGGTTTTCCCTGTGTCTATGTAGGTCTTACCTGGGCTCAACTTATCTATTTCTAGTCAAGTATAGTCAGTGAGGGGAGTTAGTCATGGTGACAATCGCTGCCATGGCTGGGCAATCCCCCTCCTAGCACATGATGCATGCTACCCCTCCTGCATGGCTAATACTCTGCATGATTAGAGCGTATGGGCTTCGGCTTGAGACGCACTTAGTCTCCCTCCCTAACCCGGAATCCTCCCCAACACACTTAGTTTTAATTTTGGGTTAGAAATAAAAATCGATACGAGGAGAACTCCACCTCCAACCCAAGAAGGAGATGCTCCGCAGAATGTTCCTAACATCTTTGCCCGAGGCGGAAACTACACACCAGAATCGACAACGCCGTCACGCTGCCCGAAGACACTCCAACTACCAACTTCGTCGCTATGTCCGAAGGTGGATCTCGGACTTAGAGCCGCGACCCAAATGTAAGTTGGACTTCATTTTATTTTGGAAGAAATGAACTTAGCTGCTGACAACGGAACGAGGTTGGGACTTAGCCGCAGAATAAGGTGAAGGTAAAAACTCGCTAAGAAACTCGTCGAGAGCAAGTAGGAACTCGCTTGACGAGTTTTCTGTATAAGTCGTACTTTGGTCTTGTATTCCTTGGGCGATGGGACTATCCTTTCAAAGGTATAAAATGGAAATTGGAGACTGTGTGTCTAACAACCTCTAAGGAAACCCCCAAACATTACACAGGGATTTCTACACCGCTCCTTGGGCACTTCAGAGACGTTACTCTAACATAATAATACCAAGTAATAGCAGGAGACATCCACAGCACGGAGTACCAGTCACCCTGAAGCCTGTTGGAGCCGGCATCACGCACGCAGTCCGATCTATTTCAAGGTCCGGTGCTTCCTACGCCAAAGAGGCGAGACGGAAGCAAGGAAAAAGACTTCGCCAACACTTCGGCAGCCCATCCTGGGAGTTTTGGTGTGGAGCCCGAGTGACGAGGCGAGTAGAGTTACAAGTTCAAACCCGATCACTCGCAGGGGTTTATAATCGTCAGTCACCAGTTCAGACTTGAATTTACTGTATTTACGTATGTATTGTTGAAGTCTATCTTGTTTTGGACTTGTTATAATATTTGTAAAAGGCAATCTTTAAAAAGTACATATTATTTTCTAAATATAACCCCAAAAACAATGCCAAAAAACTTTTAATAAGAATTATTGTTTCCGAATAAAAATTAAAGTATATATTTACATTGAAAATAAATACTAGTTAAAAAGTTGATATATATATATTTTTTTTAAGTTTTTGTAAACTTTCTTGTGCTTGTATTAGGAAACATAAAATTTTGGTTAACAGTTCGTAAACTCTCTCTTTCTGTCCAATTCAAGCGAAGAAAACACTGAAAATTATAACGGTTAATGTTTCAATTAAATCTACTTCGTAGATATCATGCAGTTTGGATGCTTACAATAACATATGTAAAATGCAATATTTTAATGCCAGGAATCTAATTAGTGCAAGTTTATATTTTATTGTAAAATATGTCAGCGAGCTTTCATTTAAGCAAAATATAAATAAAATGCAAATTTATTCACTAAGTTTGAGAGTTACTTCCTGTATACAACAAGTTCATTTGAAACTCTTTCTGAATATCTACTAGAGAAGAAATTGGGGGGGGGGGGGGGGAAATTAAAGCGTGTTTTTTTCGCTAAAAAATTAATAATTAACATGCTTACATAAACTTTATTTTTACAAACTTAATTTCAATCAGTTTAATGATTGTGTTAAACAACAAACGTACGAAGTCTATTATTATTTGTTTTGTAATCCCAAATGTAAGCATTGATGAACTGTAAAATTTTAATTATTTAAATTATGAGCTAGGAAAATTTATTTATAATATTATAATACTGCTACTACACATGCAAATATACATCTTGCCAAATATTTATCTCTTTATGTGTCTCTAATATTTTTTATTCACTTTACTTGCAAAATACTCTTTTTCATAAACATTTCAAAAATCAAATACTTTGTTGCAATGCTTCTGCGGTAAAATTTATAATTTTACATAACTTATGCGGCTCTTGAAACCAAAGCTCCCCAGTTTCCACTCTGTCTTGGCCAACTCTCCATTACTTCCAAGCGTTCCTCGACGCATCCCATCTTCAGCTCGAGTCACAAAGGATTGGTCGGTGGAGAGCCAACAGGTAAAGAAGTGCGACCAGAACGAGACTGGGGCACTCGAATGGTTTCCTAATGAGTTAATTCCTTCTGATACTTTAAAAGGGTTTGCGCTTAAACTTTAAGTCCTTTGGAAAAAAAAACAATCTGAGCCAGCGATATTAAGAAAAAATGACAATAGAAAAGAAAAATACAGCAAAATAAAACAAATAAATAATGATTTTAAGAATTTTACGCACTTTTATTACCTTCGCCTGTATATATGTATATATGTTTGATGTAATTAAATTTTCCAATTCAATTTTCACCCGCTTCCAGACGTCTAAGTAATATGTTGTCCTATAAATATTTTTCGACACAGGTTTAAGCTGACATTAAGATGGTTATTAATAAATAACGATGAATTTTATACTAAGAAAGTTATATTTTGTTTTTAACTTCAACACTTATACGGTAGGTAATAGTTCATTTCATCAATAATTGTTTCAGCCAAAGGTTTCAGATAAAGTTTAGCCATTTTACAATACGTTGTTATGGATTTCTTAACAAATTTATTATTAATATTATTGGTGATTATGTTTGTAATGAAGAATAATTTAAGTACCTAAATTTTATATTTCGTTTATTTTATCCGGTATCCGCCCGGATACTAGCATACTATCCGGTATTCGGCCGGATAGTAAATTTACGCCTGATAGGCTGGTAAGGGTAGTTACTGGATATCTGTTTCAACACTAATTTAAACTTTGCTAGCAGTAGTACGCGGCGTTGCCCGGGCGGAACACATGTGATATATTGTCTGAGAGTTGAAACATAACCAATAATTATATATGACAGTGTAGTGGACACAGAGAAATGATTTTCTGTTTACTCTTGGCGATTGGTAAAACGGTATAAGATTTGATGCACTGCCCCGCCATCTATTGGCAAGTTACAAAAAAAAATGGATATAGTTAAAACCTTCTCCATGAAAAACCCTTTCATGTGCCAAAGTTGTAAGAGTTTATCACTTTTTACATACATACCAACATTTGTTAAAAAACAAAATGATATCCATCCTCTCCTCGGCAAAATATCAGCTGGTGCCGTGTACATCATACGAACGATCGGTTTTGCAGATACGCTGAAGGTTATCACCATCACACCGTTGAATCACAATGTCGCGAGAAACCAAAATTCTTGCCAACAACCACAAAAGCAACTTCATTTAACGTCAGTGCACTGAAGCGTTTTTTGTGGTTGACTGCTAATTATTTATCTGCATTGATCAATATTTTGTGATTAACTGTAGGGTATCATTTCTAGTGCAGTCATAAATAATTTTACCAATTGATTATATTCATGTAAGAGTTGCTGCAGTTGCACAATAATCTAATGATTTAGGTTACGATTTATGGCACAACGCTGATCGAATTCATCATCAGAATTTCCAAGGAAAATAAACTGAATAAACTGGTAATCAACATTCCCTGACGGCAACAATGCTCCTGCACGATGTTGAGTTTGTCCTTGAATCTGTAAATAAGAAAAAAAAACTTGATTTATGAGCCTTAGTGAAACTTAGTGTTTTGTGTTTGTGTATGTGATGTGTGATACAGTTGAAAAAGAATTTCCTTTTAAAAATGGGTTGTAATTTTGTTCTTCAATAATATTCACCCCAAATATTGTCGTTTGAAAAGAATTGTTCTATTTTTGTATATTCTACAAGAAATGCTTCGATAGAGGTTCATGGCCACAAAACAATGATTCCAGTGGATCTGCTGGTAATTTGACATTTACGCTCGCACAACATAATCTTGGTATAAATCTCAAAGCATTGCAATGTTGACAAACATTGTGCATTGAACTGAAGTTGACCGATACATTCGCGTCGTAATTTAATGTTGGATCATATCTGCATGTTTATGTCGTAATGTCAAGCTTGGCAGTCTGATTTTTCGCCATTCCAAATTTATTTGTATGTATGCTCCAACTAAGTAAGTCTAAATCGACTATATCCGTCATTCTGGAGTAATGATGGATCACGTTTGAGAAATTCTAACACCATTTTCTTTCAAACGTTGTCTTCGCTTTTCGCAGTCTCATTTACTTGACGATCATGTTAGTTGGCTTGCGTTGCGCGTACGCTGACAGATATTTCGATCCCTCAATGGTGGAATTCGTATCAATTAACTACAAACTGAAATAAACTTAATGTTCAATTTGATAGTTTTAACGGTTATGTTATTCTATGAAAACATGTTACATTTTTGAATGCACCAAAGTTAAGATAACCACTGATTAAAAACCGAAATATTCAATGTGGAATTTTAATGAATTTTATGGTTATAATATGAAAATATGTGACAGTATTGAATGCACCAAATGTATAACCACTGAATAAACACTGAAATATTCAATATGGAATTTGATAAATTTTAAGGTCATGTTATGCCATGAAAAAATGTGACGGGTTTGAATGCAACAAAGATATGATATCCACTGATTAAACACTGAATTATTTAATACAGAATTTTTTGTTGTTATGAAAGCCTGTGACAGCATTACTCCCAAAATTTATTTCATACAAACCTTGTCTAAACAATTACGAACACAAAAAAGCATATCGGTCGAGAAGTTCTCAAGTGATGATCATTCATCCATGTGGCAAATTATTTATATATATTTACGTATAGTGTTATAACAAATAAATGCATTTAAATTATAGTTTTTCGTAGCCAGAGTAACAATTTGATGGGTTTTAAATTAAGGCCACGCCATTGAAAGTAATCCTGTGCCTGTCGTTCAAGTATGATTTGTGGCAGCCATATTAGTGGATGATAAACAACTACAGACCTGTGGTTCTGACACAGTTTCTATAAGAAAATTTGCCAACAAATTTGTTAATCGCATTTGAAGATGATTATTTATCGAGACGTGGTAAAATTATTTGCATCCAAAAGAGTTCCTTTACAAGCACTCGTTGAGACATAAAATCAATATAAAATCAAATTTTAAAATACACGCTACACGTGAAAGTTCTTTTACATAAGCAATACTCTACACATATATACTAATTAATAAAACTGAAGAGTTTGTTTGTGTTTTTACTTGATAATCTCTGGAACTACCAGTCGGATTTGAAAAATTCTTTTTGCATTTGATATTCCAATTTATAAGGAAGGTTATAGGCTATTTAACATAACGCTATGACATTTAGGAGCTAAACAAATAGAAAAAGTCACAAAGAACGATTAGCAAAAAGACTTAATAGCACGGGCAGGATATGTGGTGCGGTGGGTAGTGGGAAACAATACTGGTAGTTCCAATATAAAAAAATAGTATAATTAATTTTATCAACAAAATAAGATGATATTCCTATCCTCAACTTTTTTTATAAATTGTATGGGAAACGGTAATATTCTTCTGACAAGAAAACAGTTCTTTAAGTAAAATGTATAGTTTATTTTTTTTTTATTTTTCATTATTTTGTTTGATTCAAAATTCCTGGAAGAAAATCCCAGCTTTCTTGGCAGTCTGCAACATCAAAGCGTCTGAGACTTTTCCGAAAATATGAAATGGAAGATGACCTTATGAATAAGTTAAACACTCAACGTAGCATTGGGCATCTGTCGTTTTGCGTAAAGGCATTTTGCCTAATTTTAGGCAAAATGCCGTAAAGGCAAAACGCCATTTAGGCAAAACGCCGTAAGGCAAAACGCCGTTTAGGCAAAACGCCGTAAGGCAAAACGCCGTTCGAAAAATCGCAGTTAGGCAAAACGCCGTTGGCCAAATAGGAGTTAGGTAAAACGCCATTAGGCAAAACGCTGTTAGGCAAACCGCCATTAGGCATATCGCGGTTAGGCAAAACGCCGTTAGGCATATTGCGGTTAGGCAAATCGCCGTTAGGCAAAACGCCGTTAGGTTAGGTTAGTTTAGGTCAGGTTAGGCAAAACTCCGTTAGGCAAATCGCCATTAGGCAAATCGCCATTAGGCAAAACGCTGTTAGGCAATTCACCGTTAGGCAATTCGCCGTTAGGCAAAACGCCGTTAGGCAAATTGCCGTTTGGCAAAACGCCGTTTGGCAAATCGTAGTTAGGCAAAACGCCTTTATGCAAATCGCCATCAGGCATAACTGTTAGGTAAAATGCCGTTAGGCAAATCGCCTTTAGGCAAATCGCCTTTAGGCAAATAGCCGTTAGGCAATTCGACGTTAGGGAAAACGCCTTTAGGCGAAATGACTTTAGGCAAATTGCCGTAACGAATTTATGTTTAGGCAAACCGCCTTTAGGCAAATCGCCTGTTACTCCGTAGCATTACCGAACAAAACCAGCTTAGGGAATCGAGTGCTGAATGTTCTCATCGTTTAACCCAACATCGAGTGAGATCAAATTTTAGAGTAGGTAGCGAAACCTAATTACTAAATTTGGCATTTGGTTATGACTCTAATGCAGATTATTCCGAGATAAACGACGTTGACATTGGCAGAATGAATAATATTAGCAACAATTGCAGAGCATATAAATAGAAAACTGAAGCGCCTGGTTTATGTTGGAGCAAGGTAAAGTAAATATCCATCAAATTCCGGAGCCAACACCAGTTTTGAAAGAATTATTATTAGATGTATGTTCGGGCTGAAAACATTTTTTAGGTCATACAAGACAATATAACTTAACAATCGATTTTAAATGACTTCATTTGGTACCAAAGAAATTCGTGCGGGAAATTTTATGCCTACATTTAAGATACACGGACAAGTTTACCACTTGATAGGAAATTTACTTCTTACTCAAATTGCGCAACCCGAAATTATGCAAATATATTTTGTTTTCCAAGCTGATCAGCAATGTTTGCGTTCAAATTTAAATACGCGTTTACGAATTTGCTTCATTGGCAATTTTCAAAGATATTTTCACGATCTTTATATTTATATTCAACGTTTAAAATCTAATCTTGAAAACAGACCAGCGCACGATCTAAAATTATTTATCCACGCTGATCTAAAACCTCCCAACGATAATTGTGGTAGTTATAATGCGCCAACTGTAGACAAGTAGATATTCTTTTGGCAGATGCAGATAAAGTTTCGGGAAATATTGTGTTAAATTCCAAACATGATTGTCTTTAAAGTGTTTCTGAGCTACCTACATAGATCGTATGACTCATTTCAGAATCCCCTGCTCTTCACAAGAGGAGATGATGCGTAATGCATCAAATTTCAACAACAAAACTTTGCTGCACGACCTAAGACATCAGTATCATGTATGCAATTTTTTGCTTTTAGTTATATGGTAAGAACAAATTATATGAACAGTTTACATTATTTCAGAGTATTGTTTAACACAATTATTCATTTCAATATCCGCAAAAATAATATCTGATAGGCTTGAATTTATAAGAAGGAATTTAAAAAAAGTTGAAATTTGAGGAATATATACATTAACGAGACGCTGTTGTAAATCATCAAAATTTTAATGCTTCTAATATAGGTCAATATGTTATATTACGTTCTTAATTTACAGGATCTCCACGATATATGAATGAAAAGAGCCAAGACGTCACGACATATGCTTTTTATCACATTTACCTGTAGTCTAGAATGGCCAGAAATTAGAGTGTTTCCGAATGTGGCCAATATACATGAAGAAAATATAAATATATGTGTGAGAGGTCAAATTTAGAGGCCAAGTATATGAGCATTAACTCCAAAAACTACAAAAAAATGTACAAACTACCAGGCGACTTCATATACTAGCTTGCCAATGATACCGTAATGGATCAAGAAGACGCCGTAAATTACCCTCAAGAATTTTAAATTTCATTTAATCCGTGAATCGGCATTCCAATTATTATATAATGTAACCTTAGCCCACCAAAATTATGTTACGGAACCAGAATTCAAGTGAAAATTCTTTCTTATAAACAATCTCATACTATCTATAATTTTAACTGGACCAGTAGTTGGGCACATGGTTCTAATACCTCGCATTTCGATGATAGCAACACTTTTACCATTTAGTTTAAAACTGTTAGAATTTCCTATGAATGTATCGTTAGCAGGCACTATTAATAAAGCTCAGGAACAATGTTTTAAGTATGTCGGAAAAGATTTGAGATAACACCGTTTTTTCCACGGAAAATTATATGTTACTTCATCTAGATCAAGATGCGGAGAAAACCAGCGTATATTAATACCTCACGAAAATATGACTTTATATATTGTTTATACTGTAATGCTTTAAATAATTTATAAAAAGTAGATTGTCTTTTAAAAAAATTATAATTCGTACGGTATTTGTATTTACTTTGCATGTAATTTGTTTTACTTAAAGGAAAAAATTTAAAAAAATTATAGTCTTTCAACACAAGTCATTTATACAAAAATTATTATAATTAAATAACGACCAAAAAACCCAGTGAAGCGGGTACATCCAGCTAGTTGGTAATAACCATCTAACATCGCAGGAATTCATTTAGCTATTTAATCTCAAACATATAGGCCTACAAATACTAGCTGCAGTACCCGGCTTTGCCCGGGCTGAACACCGGGTGATATATTGTCCGCGAGTTACAGCAAAATGGATAGCGATATGTCCAGTGTGGTGGACATTAAGAAATGACACATAATTACTATTTGTGTATCTGTGACCTATGGTTTACTGTTTACCCATGGCGATCCATTGAAAGGTTTAGAAGTTGATACGCTACAGAGCCATCTAGCGGCGAGTTAAAAAAAATGGTTAGCATAAAAACCTTCTCCATGATAAAAACACTTCGATGTGCCAACTTTCATGGCGATCGGTGAAACGGTGTAAGAGTTTATCGACGTCATACATGCCAACATCCAATTATATATATTCTTATATTTCGAAAATTTGGGGCTTTTACTTTTGCGGAAAGTGGATGTTCAAGACGTCGAATGGTTTGGAACACTCCATCTCGAAAGAATAGATATTTGAAATTCCTGAAATGGTTGAAATTTTGGGGGTTTGTTCCCAGAGGGGGGCGGGCGGTTCGAGGACCCTGAATGGCTCGAAAACACTTAAAATCGAAAGAGATAGATTTTTAAAATTTTTTAAACTTTCGAAGTTTTGGGGTTTAAACCACCTGAGAGGGGGGGGGGGTGATGCTGAGGACCTCGAATGGCTCGGAAACACTCAAAATCGAAAGAAATATAAAGGAATATAAGAATGTAGGCAATTTCTGTACTCCTATCTAACATAATAACAATATTGACAAATAGAAAGCTTATTACCTATCTATGAATTATTATCTAAATAAATTAATAAATAACTGCATGTTTAAGAATTTACGTACATACATAATATTAAACTTCAAACTATACACACCAAAAAAAAAAACTAAGGATGTTTTTGAAACTATTTTTATATGTCATAATGTTTAAAATATTTGTAGGACTTGTTTATATGTAAAACTGTGGTGACAATATTCCGCTTATCCAAAGGAGTATAGAAATTAATAGAGATATCACTCCCTGTACACACCACAAATCTTTGAATTAAGTAAAAAAAAACATAGTACAAAATGAAACAAAAAGTATAAAAAACAAGTAATTTGACAAAAAAAATATACAACTGGAATGACAATGTTAACATCCGCCTGAAATTTAATAGAAGTAGGTAGGAAAGAATATATATAAGAAATTAAAAGAAATTAAAACATACATAAATAAAATTATCTCACACTCAACCAAACATAATGTTTAATATGAAATAAAGGAGAGATGGCAATTACACGTAACTATTCTAATTAATAAAAAAATCAACTTTCCTGAAATAGTAAAATTCAAATTGATCAACAATATCTATCTATTACTATAATAAACAGTAATTTTTTTCTGTCTGTCTGCCTGTCTCTCTGTTTGTACGCGGTGTTCTACAAAACTACTATACGAATTTTAATGGGGTTTTCAATTTAACTTGAGCGTGGCAGAGAAAGAAATATAAGCTTTATTTCATCAAAATCGGCTCAAGGAAAGAAAAGAAATCTTAATTTTATGACATACAATATAATCAATATAAGAAGCCATTAAGTTTTGCTATTGTAAGGAACTAAGTAGAGAGTAAGAAAAAAGTAAAGAGCCAGACTTTTTTTAGTGTCGCCATATTTGTTTCAATTTTCAATACTGCAGAAGAAAATCATGTTTCATAGACACATAAATAGTGAGTGTGTGTCATTTCTCTATGTCCACGAGGTCTCGCCGCATCAATTTTCTCCTTGGGGCGAATCCGTCCGCTTAATTTAATTAAATAAACAGCTTTTATCGTTGAATGATTTATTTCATGAAAATCTGCTCTCATAAAGACACTATTGAATCACCAAAATGTTCGATAACAAGAAATTGTGATAGGCAAAAGTGTTACAAGAATGCTCTCTAATCGTTTGGGATGAATGCACGATGGCGAGTAAAAAAGCAGTTGAAGCTGTGGACAGGACACTACGGGACATTAGGCGCGATGAAAGGCCAGTGGGGAATGTCACACTACTCTTTACTGGAGATTTTCTGCAAACTCTACCAGTTGTAAGTCGAGGGACTAGAGCCGATGAAATCAAAGCTTCACTGAAGAATTCTTACATCTGGCCTCAAATAAAAAAACTGCAATTAACAATTACATTAGAGCACAGCTGGGTCGTAATTCTCATGCGCAAGAATTTTCCGGTGTTCTATTAAAAGTTGGAGAAGGTGCCCTCCCTGAGCAACACGGTCAGGCGACGCTTCCAGAAATACTTGGCAGAGTCGTATCTTCGGAAGACGAACTCATATGTTCGGTATTCGGAGATCTGTCAAACATACATCAGGAAAATACGTGGTTATGTGAACGTGCCATACTCACTCCAAGAAATGACCAAGCTGCTGCAATCAATGAAAATTTTTTAAACGAATTGAATGGGGCTGAAGTGCTTTACACATCGTTTAACAGCGTCCTTAATCAGGACGACGCCACTAATTATCCAGTTGAGTTTTTGAGTTCTCTCACTGCAAGTGGTCATCCTGTTCACAAAATTGTTCTCAAAGGCGATGTTCCAATAATGCATCACAGGAACCTTACTGCCCCAAAATTGTGCAATGGAACCCGACTTAAAGTAACTGCTCTACAACTAAATATAATCGAAGCTGAGATTCTTACTGGATGTCGCTCAGGGGAAACTGTTTTCATACCACGCATACCGATCATCCCGAATAACTTCCCGTTCGGGTTCAAGCGCACACAGTTTCCAATAGCAGTTTGTTTCGCGATGACAATAAATAAGTCTCAGGGTCAGAGCCTTAAGGCAGCTGGTGTAGACTTAAGGTGTGATTGTTTTTCTCACGGCCAGATGTATGTGGCTTGCTCGCGGGTCAGATTTCAGACAATCTTTACATTCTAGCTCAAGACGGGAAAAACAGTAAATGTGGTTCACAAAGAAATTTTATGAAGTGTCTTCCCAAAATACATTTGAAAGTAGAAACAAATTTACCCAAAATTTAAGTAGTAACATATTTTTATTGCAGAGACTGAAATAGAGGTGGGAAAAATTATCATTTGTGAACATAAGAAAACTACTACAACTGTATCAACTGTTATGTTATAATGTTTAAATTTCTAAATGGTGCAAGATGATACAAAATTCCATTTGGAAAAAGTCGTGGGCAGCAGCTACGTATAGTTATAGGTATAGGGCTATACATGCTGATTTTTCATAAACTGCATGGATGCGAAAATGTAAGAAAAATCTTTCTATCTTACTATAATAAAACAGTAGTTCTTTTTCTGTCTGTCTGTTTGTACGCGGTGTTATACACAACTACTATATTAATTTTAATGGGGTCTTGCGTATAACAGTCATTACTTAATTATTTGCCTTCAATGCAGTTACCTTATTTCACGTCCAGCGAAATGGGCGGGTTCAGCTAGTATTACATAATTGATAAATATTTCTGGTCTTCGGTCTCGGCAGCCCTAAGACTCTTGACACTTAGCCGATAAATTATAAACACTAAACCAAACTCCTTGCAAATAAGTAGGTACTGTAAAAAATTACAATATTGACAAATAGAAAATATTAGTAGGCCCTACCAACCTATGAATAAATTTAGAAGAAATTTATAAGTTTAAGACTTTATGTACCAACATAATATTAAACTTGAAACTATCCACAAAATAAAAACCTAAGAATGTTAGTGAAACTATTTTCTTAATTTGCCATAATACTTAAAATACTCATGTTTCCAAAATAAAATATAGTATAAATAATGACTAATTTGACAAAAAAAATTGTACAACTCGAATGACATTGAAAACATACACGTGAAATATAAAAGAATTATGAGTGCCCTAGGTAGGGAGAAAATATATAAGAAGAAATTAAATTTTAAAAATGGGTGCGTGTACTTAGGTACGCGCATGAGAAGTTATACTTCTTTGGCATCATTAAAAAATAGTTTTTAATTGCATGCAAAAACATTGCGTGGAGTCCCTCCACGTGGAAGAAGTGAAACTTCGTAATGTGGAAATGAAAATAGGAAAGGGTAGAAATTGATTTTTAGTGAAATCATATTGTATCAAATCAAACTAAAAAAATAAAGGAAATAAATTTGTAACGATTCATAGATTGATCTTCAGGGAGAGAGAGAGAGAGAGAGAGAGAGAGAGAGAGAGAGACCTATTGTATGTCTATAAAACTAACATTTTTATGAGAGCAAATTTTCATGAAATAAATAATGAAATCATTCAACGATAAAAGCTGTTTATTTAATTAAGAGGACGGGTTCGCCCCAAGAAGAAAATTGACGGGGCGAGACCTCGTGGACATAGAGAAATGACACACACTCACTATTTATGTGTCTATGAAACATGATTTTTTTCTGCAATTTAAATTGTAATATACAAAAACGGTATTGAAAATTGAAACAAATATGGCGACACTACAAACTGTCAAGATCTTTATTTTTTTCTTACTCTCTACTCAGTTCCTTACAATAGCAACACGTAACGTAATGGCTTGAAAGCTATTGCTCGGTAGACATAGAGGAATGACACTAACAGTTTGTATATCTATGACACACATTACATTTTAAATAAAGATATATTTTTGAACCCATTTATAATTTATTTTTTTAGACAAAAGATAGCCTATGTCCATCCCCAGGATATAATATATCTCCTTGCCAAATTTCATTACGATCCGTTCAGCCGTTCAGCTGGGAAAAGGTAACAAACAGACAGACAGACAGATTTACTTTCGCATTTATAATATTAGTAAGGATGCGAAAGTAACTCTGTCTGTCTATCTGTTTGTTACCTTTTCCCGGCTGAACGGCTGAACGGATCGTAATGAAATTTGGCAAGGAGATAGATTATATCCTGGGGATGGACATAGGCTATCTTTTGTCTAAAAATAATAAATTTTAAACGGGTTAAAAAAATATATCTTAATTTTATGTAACGTGTGTCATAGATATACAAACTGTTTGTGTCATTCCTCTATGTCTGCCGAGCAATAGCTTTCAAGCCATTACGTTACGTTTTGCTATTGTAAGGATCTAAGTAGAGAGTAAGAAAAAAATAAATATCTTGACAGTTTGTAGTGTCGCCATATTTGTTTCAATTTTCAATACCGTTTTTGTATAATACAATTTAAATTTTTTTTTTACAGTACCTACTTATAACTTATTTGAAAGGAGTTTGGTTTAGTGTTTATAATTTATCTGCTGAGCGTCAAGAGTCTTAGGGCTGCTGAGACCGAAGACCAGAAATATTTATCAATGATGTAATATATTGTTGAAAAATTTTAATTTTACTATTTCAGGTAGGTCGAAATTTTTTTATTAATTAGAATAGTTACGTGTAATTGCCATCTTCCTTTATTTCATAATAAACATTATGTTTGGTTGGGTGTGAGATAATTTTATTTATGTATGTTTTAATTTCATTTATTTTCTTATATATATATATATATATATATATATATATATATATATATATTCTTACCTACCTACTTCTATTAAATTTCAGGTGGATGTTAACATTGTCATTCCAGTTGAATATTTTTTTTTGACAAATTAGCTGTTATTTATACTTTTTGTTTCATTTTGGACTATGTTTTTTTTACTTAATTCAAAGATTTTTGGTGTGTACATGGAGTGATATCTCTATTAATTTCTATACTCCTTTGGAGAAGCGAAATATGGCCCCCACAGTTTTACATATAAACAAATCCTAGAAATGTTTTAAACATTATGACAAATAAAAAATAGTTTCACAAACATCCTTAGATTTTTTGGTGTGTATAGTTTGAAGTTTAATATTATGTAGGGGAGACCGGGGTAAGTTGGCGAACGGGGTAAGATGACGAATCGTATGTAACTAATCCAGAAACACAGATAGACGGTTGGCGCACCTGTGACCTTGTGTGTCACCATCTGCACCTACTAGGCAGGTGCAGCGGAATTTTCCAGTCAGTTTGAATGTGGCAGTTTTGAGAGGCAGTCTGTTTCGTGAGCCATTGTTGTAATATTGAAGGTACGTATGTTAAGCTATTACGAGAAAAGAGTCAATTTGTTTTAAATGTTTATACATGTTAAATGAAATGCTGACTTTTGGGAGTATTTTAGTGTATAGATTGTTGAAGAAAATTTGTTAATGTTGTTCGTGATTTTGGTAAAGCAAAAATACGGCTGCTGGGGCAAGTTGACGGGGGCAAAATGACGAATATGTCATCTTGCCCCTGCAATCGTCAACTTGCCATAGGTAATGACAGTGTGAGCATTATTTTGTATTATATGTGTTATTTAAACCAATGATGTACAGATATGACGAACATTTAAGTAAAATAAAAATAATAATGAAATTATAAAATATTATAAATAGTTCCTGTGTTAATAGTCGTAACAATTTTGTTTGATTTTTTGTAGATGCCTAGGCATATTATAAGCGGAAAACGGAAAGGAGGCGTTGGAGTGACGAAGAGATGGATAGAAGAAGCAGAATGAAGAGAAGAAAAATGAAAGAAAAACTAAGAAAACTGAAAAACAAAGCTCTGATCATTCTGTAGCAAAACCATAAAGCCTAAATAGCGTTTCTTGCCCTGCATGTGAAGAAGTTTACGTGGAACCTCCAAATGAAGACTGGATTCAATGTTCCACATGTTCTGAGTGGTGGCACGAAAACGTTTCCAATTATGAAGTCAAGGAATTATATCAAAGTCGTTCAAATATGTTACAATATATCTTCTTTAGATCCTGTACGTTGTTTAGTGTAGGATATCTATAAAAATATTGTTTACTTTGTCCATAAATATATATATTTTGGTTTCGTCATCTTACCCCAATAGGTTCGTCAACTTACCCCACTCCTGGGGCAAGATGACGAATGTGCTAACTAATTGGTTTCTTGTCAATAACTTCGGAACTACGCAAAGTAATACAACATTTTTACATATTTAGGTAGAAATTAGTATGTACTTCGTATTGGTACCAAATTAGATATTATATATGCTTATTTATCTGTTAAAAGCCATTTCAAAGCTTAACATCGTCAACTTGCCCCGGTCTCCCCTATGTACGTAAATTCTTAAACATAGAGTTATTTATTAATTTATTTAGAAAATTATTCATAGGTTGGTAATACGTTTTCCTTTATATCTCTTTCGATTTGGAGTGTTTCCGAGCCATTCGGGGTCCTCAACATCACCCCCACCCCCCCCGCCCAGGTGGTTAAAGCCCCAAAAATTCAAAAGTTTAAAATTTTTAAAAAATCTTTCTCATTCGATTTTAAGCATTTTCGAGCCATTCAGGGTCCTAGAACCCCCCGCCGCCCTCAGGGAAAAAGCCCCAAAATTTCGATAATTTTAGGAATTTGAAATATCTATTCTTTCGAGATGGAGCGTTCCGAAACTTTCGAGGTCCTGAACCTTCACCCCCCCCCCCCCCTCCCTTTTCACAAAAGTGAAAGCCACAAAATTTCGAAAAATTGGAGAAAATTGTATTAAAATTAAGTCATTACGAACTAAAGTGTCCGGGGCATGGTGGAACTTTCACCCAAAGTCGACTTCGCACCCAATTTTGTGGGAGGGGGGGGGGAGGAGTGCAAAACTCCAAAATTACGAAAAATTTCTTAAATTTAAGTATACTTTTTTACTATTTGGAGTGTTTCCGAGTTATTCGGGGTCCTCAAAACTACCCTCCCCCCACAAGGAGTCAAAGACCCAATAATTAAAAAATTTCCCAAACTTTCGAAAACCTATTCTCTTTCGGTTTGGAGTGTTTACGAGCCATTCGGGGTCTTCAACAACCCCCCCCCCCCCTTCTCAGGGGTCAAAGCCCCAAAATTTAGAAAATTTCAAAAATCATTCTCTTTCGATTTTTAGTGTTTCCCTGCCATTCAGGGACCTCAAAACAACCCCTCCCCCTCTAGGGACAAAGCCCCAAAATCTCGAAAATTTCAGGATTTTCAAATATCATTTCTTTCGAGATGGAGCGTTCCGAAACTTTCGAGGTCCTGAACCTTCCCCCCCCCCCCTCCGTTTTCACAAAAGTGAAAGCCACAAAATTTCGAAAAATTGGAGAAAATTGTATTAAAATTAAGTCATTACGAACTAAAGTGTCCGGGGCATGGTGGAACTTTTACCCAAAGTCGACTTCGCACCCAATTTTTGGGAGGGGGGGGGGGGGGGAGGAGTGCAAAACTCCAAAATTACGAAAAATTTATTAAATTTAAGTATACGTATTTTTTTACTATTTGGAGTGTTTCCGAGTTATTCGGGGTCCTCAAAACAACCCCTCCCCCTCTAGGGACAAAGCACCAAAATCTCGAAAATTTCAGGATTTTCAAATATCATTTCATTCTAGATGGAGTGTTCCGAAACTTTCGAGGTCCTGAACCTCCACCCCCCCCCCCTCCTCCCTTTTCTCAAAAGTGATAGCCACAAAATTTCGAAAAATTGGAGGAAATTGTATTAAAATTAAGTCATTACTAACTAAAGTGTCCGGGGGATGGCGGAACGTTTACCCAAAGACGTGTTCTCCAACAAATTTGTGGTAAGGGGATTGGGGAAATGCAAAACCCCAAAATTTCGAAACATTTCTTAAATTTAAGAATATTTTTTACTATTTGGAGTGTTTCCGAGTCATTCGGGGTCCTCAAACTACCCTCCCCCCACAAGGAGTCAAAGACCAAATAATTAAAAAAATTCCCAAATTTTCCAAAAACCTATTCTTTTTCGATTTGGAGTGTTTACAAGCCATTCGGGGTCCTTTACATCCCCCCCCAGGGGTCAAAACCCCAAAATTTGAAAAAATTCAAAAATCATTCTTTCGATTTTTATTGTTTCCCAGCCATTCAGGGTCCTCAAAATCACCCCTTCCCCTCTGGGGACAAAGCCCCAAAATTTCGACAGTCTCAGAAATTTCAAATATCATTTCTTTCGAGATGGAGTGTTCCAAACCATTCGAGGTCCTGAACATCCACTTTTCGCAAAATTGAAAGCCCCATAATTTCGAAATATAAGTATATATATAATTGGATTTTGGTATGTATGACGTCGATAAATTCTTATACCGTTTGACCGATCGCCATGAAAGTTGGCACATCGAAGTGTTTTTATCATCCATTTTTTTTGTAACTCGCCGCTAGTGGCGCCGTAGCGCATCAACTTCTAAACCTTTCAACCGATCGCCATGGATAAACAGAAAATCATAGGTCACAGGTACACAAACAGTAATTATGTGTCATTTCTTAATGTCCAACACACTGGACATATCGCTATCCATTTTGCTGTAACTCGCGGACAATATATCACCCGGTGTTCAACCCGGGCAAAGCCGGGTACTGCAGCTAGTTTATAATATTAGTAAGGATGTGCTTAATTAAATACTTTATGTTTATTTAAAATTGTTTTCATTTTTGATATTTAGTTTTGTGGTAACGTGTTAAAATTTATGTATGTAGTCATGTACTTTTCATTTTTCTTTATATCTTATATATTTATTAAACTTAACATTTTTTTTAAAAATATTTTGTACAATTTAAATGAATGTGTCTCAAATATTCTTGTCTAATATCACATTTTATTTGGCTTTATTTAAGTGTGACTTATTTTAAGTTTACATTTAGCACCATAAGCTGCAAAACAATTCGCCATTTTGATAGTTACGTCTTTGAATATACTTAGTTTTTGGCATGTGAATAATTGAACAGTTATTTTTTTATCATTTAATATTTATAATGGTTTCTTATATTTCTGTACATAATGAAACAATAGAGAACCAAAGCAGTACTCATAAAAAAATTCAATATTACAAATATAGGTAATCATTTTTAGGTGTTCTTAAAATGTAACTGTTTTAATTATTCTAGTTATATATATATACAAGATTGATATGCCTTATAATTTTATGTGTGTACACTCTCTAATGTTTCATTTTATATGATATTTTAAATAATTTTGCTAGCTATCCGAACTTTGAACTTTTTTTTTTCTGCTAGCATCTTCTGTGTACTTAAACATTTGTGTGAAAATGTAGCTGTGCGGGCTTTTGAATATTTTTTAGTTTAATGCTTCTATGTACTTAAGAATTTGTAAAAGTTACCAGTTACCAGGACTTTGAATATTTTTTGACTACTTCAGTGTAACTTGTAGGTTACAGTACTTTAAAATATTTGTGATTTTTTAAGATTATTTTTGGGCAAGGTAGTACTAACTTAAGGATTGGTTTTGAAGTTGTGTATGCAAACATTTCCATGTAATGGCTAGCTACATTGTTTTCTTAAGACTTCTGTTATAGTTCTCCATACGTCGGGCTTCCTTCGCGTGTTCCGTGCATTGAGCACAAATTACCGATTGTTGTGATGACATCAACCATGCAGAAAATGCCTGCCCTGCTACCTATACGGTAGTTAATAACTGCTACCATTATGAACGTCAGTGTGTTGACAACCAGCAGTATGACCTCAAGCAGTGTCATCTGTGTGGAAAGATGGTTGCTCGCAGTGATATTTTGTGGTAATATCTTACAACATGTACTGGTGCTGCCCTCACGACTTCAGTCACCTGGTGTAGCTTCTGCTTCAAAACCTTCGAAAATTCCATCTATGTCACACATCATGAGAAGACGGCTTTCGGTCTCAACCCTAACCATAAAATGTATTCGTGTGGGAACTATGTTAAAGTGTTCGCCAGGGCTGGTAAGTTGAAAGCACATACCAAAGTGTGCAAGGGTCCTGATCCACTATCAACTTAGAAGCAGAGAATGGCCACAGTCATACCTAAGCCAAGCACAAGCCGAACATAGCTGGTGACAGAGGCGGGTTTTTTTACCAACATCCACGACTTCATCATTGCAGAAGTGGGAATCTGGGGTAACTTAAAGACTTGTGTGGTAGAAAATAACACCAGTTCTGTCAAGGACACACATACATACTTGGACTATATCAAGGTAAACTAATAAGCCAACTTCTGGAGTAAATTGAAGAGGATGGTCCACTCAAGTATTACATCGTGCTTGAGTGTAATTGTGAAAAGCCAATGGGTACGTGTGAAGACAAGAGGGCCTTCAAAAACACGAATGTTCCACTCTTTGCAGTTTTTGAATAGGAGGATGTATTTACTGAATACATCTTTAAGATATGTAAAGAGGAAGAATACTAATTATGAAAGGGGTCCGGATGGTCTTTGTCTGGTGTTAAACGACTACAACTACACATTAACAAGCTTGATCCACTTCGAGCTAGCTCCTACAAAGAAATACCTACCTGCATCAAAGAAAAATATGCGGTGGTCAATCTGTAAATACTTAGATGAGCAGATAAGTTTTAAGTGTGCAATTCTGGTTAAGTTAGATGCGGGTGAGCATCTGAGCATGTTAATCAGTGCTACAATGACTTGGAGGGAAGGTTCAACTTCACTAACAACGAGTTTCCCAATCCACTTCGGCAGATCCCTCTGTTCGAGAAACAGAATCATCGTGCCTGCATGGACATCTATAACATCCATGACAACATTTATCCTCGAATATAGATTTATATTTTGTATACTTAATTTACTATGCATCTAGTGTGTGTACTTTAAACCTGTGTGTCATTTGTGTATCTATATGATTTAGAAGTTAGAGTCTAATATTAACGCAGCAGATACATAAGTTGTCTCCTGACCGCACCCATACTGTTAGCTAGCATTAGTTCTTGTTTTTCGAGGCGTTTAATGTAGTGGATTTAATATTATTCAAGCAGGAATCGTACTTGATGAATTCATATTTTTCTTACTGCGATGTTCTTTGTAGAATATGTTCTATGCTTTGGAAGAGGCTTTCACTGCAGAGCGTGTTAGGGCAGGAGTAACTGCCGTTGAGGGGGGTTCACAACTCGCCAAGCCACTCAGGGTATTTGTAAATATTGTTTGTGACATTCCTGGGCTAATGGAACGTTGTTTGGGATGTTCCTAGGATTTATTTCCAAGACCACCGCACCAGCTACAGGGTTGCGACTGGCAGCCTGTATTTCACAGAATTATGGTTTAGTTCGACTAGTCTCTACCCGCGCCCCTGTCACCATGACTTCATCCAGCGACAGCGAAATGGATGATAGTAGGGAGCGTTCCCGCCGCCCTCTGCATCGAAGGACACTTCCTTCTTCAGGACCTAGTCTAATTACTTCCCTGGACAGAGGCTGAAAATGATGCAGCTCGAACTGCCATTCTCCTACTCAGCAGTGGTAGTGATGATGATGATGATGATGATTGATGATGATGATTTGAGGTTGCATAATCGGATGGATGGTTTGTTTGTCACAAATACAAATGAAAAGCCATTCCCTTACATTACTCTTCTAGTGTCATGCGTGTAGGTGTGTGTGTTGTTTCGTTTCATGTGTGTGTAGTTACCCTTTATTGACATCATGGCTCGGAGACGATTGACCTATACGACTGACATTGAACATAAACTGTTTTTTTCATGTGGGTGTAATATATATATACATATATGTCCTTTTGGAGTAGGTACGGTCAGTCTGTTTGTAGAAGTCATTGAGGTAGGATGTGTACGAGTATATTAATAAGGACTCGTCAGATACCCGGGTGGCAGTGATGGCAACGGAGAACTTGGTGAATACAGGTATAGGGAATTTTTTTCTGGTCGATTTGGGGTGACCCCCGACTGTCTAGACTTAACCTGTCTTGTTCCAACATGGCTACCGACTTGTCTCGACTTGTTTTACATTGCATAACACTTTTATTTTAATTAATGTTGGGAAATTTGTTTCAGAAATGGTAAATTTATTTTTGTATGTTGGAATTCTTGATGGTTATCAAATGTTTTCATGTGGGTGTAATATATATATGTCCTTTTGGAGTAGGTACGGTCAGTCTGTTTGTAGAAGTCATGGAGGTAGGATGTGTACGAGTATATTAACTAGCACTCGTCAGATACCCGGGTGGCAGTAACGGCAATGGTGAACTTGGTGAGTACAGGCTACCGACTTGTCTAGACTCACTCCGTCTCGACTCGTTCCCGACTTGTCTCGACTGACTACATAACACTTGTAGGTTATTTACTTAATAGGTATATACAGTTAAATGAGTAATCCCCTATAAGCATACATTCAGGGATTTTGACAATGAAAATTCTCGTGTGTGAGTCTGATGCACATAAGGGTACGTATACTTTGACGCATAATGCCACACCTCTCCGGCCAAGATGGTTGCTAGTGTAGCTATCTACCAAATAGGTTTTAGAATTTGAATTTGGCGCTCTCCGGTGGTAACTTTAAGAATTAAAGATGGCGACGGTGGCGTGCTCTGGTAGCAACACTAGGAACTAAATATGGTGACGGTGGCGTCATCTGGTATAGATTATATGAACTAAAAGATGGCGACGGTGGCTCCATCTACCAGCCAACTTGAGAACCAAGATGACGGTCCTCTGACAACTAATATTTGAATTTGGCGCGCGATACTAGTGACATCTACCAGCCAACTTGAGAACCAAGATGGCGGCGTGCGACACCTGTCTGCCGACTCCCTAACTAATATTTGAATTTGGCACCATCTGGTATTCTGTGCTGAAATTAAAGATGGTGGCGGTATAATAATTTTAATTTCAAATGTGGGGCCTTAGGTATGCATTAAGGAAGGCAAAAAACCCCTCCCTTCTTTTATTATAAACTTGCCTGACAGTATGTAGCATATATAGATTATTTCTTCACCAATATCTCAACTGGTCTCGTGGTCCTGTGGATAGAGTGTCTGCTTTCTAACCTCGACGTGTTCTATGTTTTCACATCCCATGGATCTAATCTTAGCCCTGGCACTGAAAATATTTTAGTTAAAGAAAAAAAATAAAATAATCCCTGCTGCTATCTGGTGGCGACCAACATAACTATATGACATCACAAGATGGTGGCCTCCAGCAGACGAAAAAAAGATGATGGCCACCAGCAGACGAAATAAGATGACGGCTGATGTTTACATCAAATTTCGAAAAGTTGAAGTTCGAAAAAAAATATTCGAATCCAAGATGGCGTCCTTGACGAAAAGTGCAACGGTGATGTCACGATTCGAAGTTGATGGAAATTTCTATAAATACAAAATGGTGGATGGATTAGCATGGATTAGTATAGATTAGCATTGATTAGCATGGATTGGCATACAGATTAGCATAGATTGGCATACAGACTAGCATGGATTAGCATAAATTGGCATACAGATTAGCATGGATTGGCATACGGATTAGCATAGATTAGCATGCGGATTAACATTGATTAGCATACGGATTAGAATGGATTAGCATACGGATTAGCATGGATTAAATGACGTCATCCAAGATGGCTGCCATCCAAGATGGTGGTCGGATCCTTGCTCCTGTTCAAGGTCAAGGTCAAGTTCAAAGTTAAAGGTCAAGGTCATAGTTAAAGTTAAAGGTCAAGATCAAATTTCAAGGTGAGATGGTCCCCATACATACAAAATACACCTACTAATATTTTATTGAGTATTATTTCTTTACGAATAAAGTCGAATTAATTAATTGTAGAAGTCAACTATAGTAAGTTTTACTTTGAAATTTTACGTGAGTTCTCAACCGGGGATAATGCAGATAAAAGGAAATACATTTTTAAAAAGCAAGATATCAAGCATAAAAAAATTTTAAAATCTAGCTTAATAATACACATTTAAAAAACATTTCGCGTTCTTAGGTAAAAAAAAAATTGTGTTTCACTATTGTGAGATTTATATTTTTAACAAATATAAATGCCAAAAAAGATAAAATCCTGTAGAATTAATATAAGCCTATAATAAAACATCAGTTAGAATAAAAATTAGCAACTTACTGTTCATTAATTAACATTTTGGGAAGTAAATTTTACAAAATATGATAGAAAATAATATAACAGTACTTTTATGTATGCCATTTTGTTGGCTATACTGCTCACTGAAAATCATAGTAAAATACGCTGAAAAACTTACCAAAAGTACTATTTTCATACACACTAAATGATACACTGGTCACACATTGTGACCAACTGAGTTGCAATATATATAAAATATTTATTTTGCTTTTTTGTGAAGTTTTGAATTGTCATTCGTGTAAATTCATCTTGAATTTTATTTTCATTCGAATTACTCAGTCACTGCAGTCAAATTATGGAATTTTACCTTTCCACAGTCCATGGCAGATTTTTACTTTTTTACACTCTGTGTAGGAATGCATATTATGTGCCAACCTTCTATTATCTCACGGTTAACGACACATTAACATACTCTAAAACAATATAATATTTAGAAAAAAAAATCCAATTTTCCAAATAATTTTGCTTATCTCTTTACAAAACAAAATATAAATAAATTTCTAGAAGTATCTATAATACATTTAGTTTGTAGAATGTTCTAGAAGACTTTGTGTGGTTTCTAACAGCTTCTAGAAGAATTTGTGTGGATTCTAGAAGTTTCTGACCTTATATGTAGCGAGGTCCTCTACCACACAAGACAGCGTCGCTTCTCGACCAACTGGGATCGTCACGTTGGCAATCGGTTCTCCGAACTTTGGCACGTCTGCAACAGAGAAAAAGAAAAATTCACTAACTTGGGAAGCTGGAAAATGTAGTGCCAAACAAAGGAAAATTATATAGCTTTCCAAACTGACTCAAGGATGTAAAAAAAAGGTAAAAGTTTATTTTCAAATAATAAAAATTTTCACTTCTGTAAACATACAATTTGTTTCACAATATTATAGTTATATAAATTTTACAGTGGAATAAAAAAAAGGTACCTGAACACACTTGAGACTTTTTTGTTGCAAATTTGGGAACATTTCTCTTCACCAAAACTAAGTAATTATATATGACATCTTAAAAACTATTCTTAAATCATATCTATAAAACTACCTTATATTATAAGGTTAGATTTTAAAGAAAAACTACACATCGTAGTTAGTACCATGGTGTGAATTTCAGAAAATTTTTACATTGTTTTTAGTTTCATGGTTTATGTACCCTAAACGCATCTTGAATTCAAAAGTTTGACTATATACATACATATCACATTGTTACGGACAAGATAACTGCTATAATTTTGCACATATCTCCTCAAAACTGACATATAAAAATTTATGTATAATATCTATCTAAATCTGTGGTAGAATCAAACAAATATTACTAATTGATAATCCGAATGAATTTATTATATCTTGTTAGCTTAAAACCTGAAACATTAAAAAAAAATTTATACGACCTACCCTAACAGCTAGGTACAAACAACGAAAGTGGTTTGAGGACAGTTAAATTCATAACTTCCTCAGTAGGCACACGATCAAAACAATTATAATATTTTTTTAACCCTTTGTATGTTATCCAAAACCTTTACCTAAAATAATTTCTTGTATGACGAATCAATGCTGCAAGGGGTTGAAATTAAAAATATTACATAATAATTGGGTGTAAATTTTTTATTTTATTTTTTACAGCCAAACATTA
This sequence comes from Bacillus rossius redtenbacheri, assembly GCF_032445375.1. Lineage (NCBI taxonomy): Eukaryota > Metazoa > Arthropoda > Insecta > Phasmatodea > Bacillidae > Bacillus > Bacillus rossius. The sequence continues at coordinate 14,952,858 of NC_086335.1, forward strand.
TTGCAAGTGTTGAAAAAACAGGGTTTGAAGGGAAACAAAAAAAATCATAAATGCCTAAGTAGGAACCCTATCAAATCCATTCGGATTATATGTATAAACCTTATAAATATGATCTACATATTATGCATGAAATCCTTTTGATAAGACTAACCATCGCTGGAAAGGGTTGAAAAACTTAACTTGAAATTTAAAAAAAAAAAAAACACCTTTTCCGTACCATGTACGATATCCATTTTAATCTTTTTTATTGTTAAAATGTTTTATACTAATTACAATTAAGGTCTTTAATAATTATTATTCTACTAACCAATACTAAAATTAATAGAAAATAAACTGGCATAGAGGACAAAAAATATATAATTACTTTTGAATGCTCAATATCAAATCCGTTAAAATTGATTTTAAATATAATACTTTTTATCTAAAACTTTTATTTGAAGGAATTGTTGATGAATACAATCATTGCTGTTCGACTGGTAGAAAAACCGTGGTGAAAGGACAAAAAAAATGCATAACTCCCTTATGAGGTAAACTTTAAAATCTTTTAAATTTTATCGCAAAACTTCTCCATAGAATCTTAAAAAAAGTGTTTGAAACAATTTTTGATACAACAAACCATTAATTCAAGAAGTTGAAAAAAATAGGGACTGAAGTAAAATGTATCATGTATCTTATCGATTCAGTTTTATTTATTAGTTTAAACCTTCTTGATAGTTCTATATAAAACCTTGTCTAGAATACAATTTAATACGACCAACCCCAACTGAAAGACATTAAAAACACAAGGGTTGAAGGACATAAAATAGACATTTTCCTTTAGAAAGTAAAGACTGTTACGAGAATACTAGAGGCATTGCAATGATGCAGGGCGGTCAACCCCGGCACGTTGACAAGGGGGGGGGGGGGAGGGTCCACCTCCAGGACATGTAGAGCCGGTCACACAGCTACATGGTTATCCTATTAGAGCGGCGCCTGTCTGTACCCCACAAGGGTAAGGACCGTTTCCAGAGCCCTGTCTGCATAATGTGGCGTAAATATGACGCCATTTTTCTTGAAGCCTCGAGTGTTAAGTCGGGGCCACGGAACTTTCCAGAGCGCAGCTTTCCAAGTATAAAAGACAACGCTGACTTCTGGCGAGAGTGTGACAGACGCTGGCAGTGGCGTAGCGTGTGTGGGGCGGAGGGGGCGGCCCGCCCCGGGCGGCAACCCGCGGGGGCGGGTCGCCGGTGAAGCGGGTTGAGATCTGATCTATGATTCATCCATTACATGTGTCAGACACACTATAATGTTCCATTTTTATCTAAAATTTTGCGCACCAACTATTTTTTTATATTTATTTAAAAGAAAAACTGCGAAATCACTGACAGAGCTCTTTATAACGTTTGTTTGTTTACATAGGAACGGCAACATCGCATCACGCCGCGCCGCCCGGCGCGCGCGAGCCGAGTTGAGCGGCACTCATTATGTTAATTACTCATACAAAATCTTTTGTTTCACGCGTCGGCCCGTGTCGATGGCTCTCTTTCATACTCATTGAATTTAGTACTACGCATTGTACTGTAAAGTTTGACCTTAACCCAGAGCAAACCAAACAACTTCCGCAAACCGGGACATAGTAAAACTCCTATATTATTATTATTATTATTTATTTATTGTTTACAAAAGTTACAATATTTCTTATATTAGTCTCGCAAAACCTATTCACCTAGGTTTGTCTGCGAGTACGGAGTCACACTCGTACATTAAATCTTATTTTATAATACACTTAAAATTGCTCTAATAGCTGTTTGAACATTGATTATTGTTTAAAAAGTATGGAGTATATTAACATAAATTACATTGAGTTAAGGTACATCTTTTTAAGTTTACGACTGAATTTTGTCCTGCTACTTGAATTTAAAACTTCAATAGGGGATGTTTTGTAAATCTAGTAGTAGTCTAGGAATATATTTTTTTTTTTGTTTTTGGATATCTTGATTATTTATGGTACCTGTCATACAAAGAAAACATAATTTTTCATTTAGTTCAAAAATGGCGCCAACGATTTTTCTCAAATTTCTCGTCATTTTATCTTTTAATAACATCTATAACATGGCTTACTCAGTCAGTTTTTACCGGGAAACTCTAAAAAAGGTAGCTGCCATACAAAATCAATTTTGTTTGTAAATTTTCCTATAAGCACGGCAAACCGCGCCGTCACCAAAGCCACTTTTGTTTTGTGATAGATAAAATACTTATTTGAAATTTGAACGTGTCCTCCGGCCAATATTCATGGGAATACATAACTTATTTTACAGGTACAAGAAGAAGACGTACCTGCCGTCGCAGTTGGAAGTAGTTCTGGTCCCACCACAGAGCAGGGTAAAGACAAAATCGACTCATTAAAAGTACCTCAAGCATCTAGTCATAAGCCTGCAGAAAAATTGAATGTTGCCAAAGAAGACATAATTGAAATCGTGCCTTCTGCTCCTGCCGAAATCAAAGATGTGAATCTCGACGATGTAGGTTGCTGGCCTTCTCCTATGACCGACGAAGTAAGAACGCTTCTAGTATGTCGCGGATCTGACTCAGTACAGCACATCGATTCCAAATTTGCCGATGTTGTTCGCTCAGGGACTTCAACGAAAGGCGGTACCCGAAAACTGACCAAAGAGTGGTTCTACAAACCATTATCTAAAGGCGAAAAGGTTCTCCGAACATGGATGGTGTACTCGCCTTTGAAGCAATCCTTGTATTGTTTTTCTTGCAAGCTGTTTGGCAATTCCGGCTCTAACTTCGCATCTGAAGAAGGATTCAACAAATGGTGGAAGCTAAATCCAAGAATAGGAGACCATGAAAATAGCCTGGGCCATGGACAGAGCTTCTTGAAATGGAAGGAGTTGGAAGTTCGCCTGAACTGTAAAGCAACCATCGATCAGAAACAACAAGAAGTTTTCGAAAGTGAGGAGAAGAAGTGGAGGGATGTACTGTACAGGTTGCTGAATATTATCCAGTTCTTAGCCAAACAGAATCTGGCCTTCAGAGGACATCAAGAAGACATTCGAGGAGATGATAGTGGCAATCGCGGGAACTTTCTGGAGTTAGTGCACCTCCTAGCTAAATACGACCCTCTTCTAATGGAACACCTGACAAAGATAAAGCTGGGAGCAAGAGTCTCAGTTTCGAATCTATCTCCAGAAACCCAGAATGAATTTATAAACTTACTGGGACAGCAAGTTTGATCCACCATCATCCGTCGTATTCAAGAAGCTAAATATTATTGCGTAATCTTCGACAGCACACCAGTCATCTCCCACAATGACCAAATGAGCCAAGTTCTGCGATACGTACATATCGAAGGAGAAAAAGTCGCCGTGGTAGAATCTTTCATTGACTTCTTCGAACCAAAAGGAAAAAATGCAGAAGATCTCAGCAACGATATAATCGCGAAGATAACATTAGACGGACTGGACATACAGAATCTGAGAGGACAGGCTTATGACAATGCTGCCACAATGTCAGGGATCCACAATGGAGTTCAAGCCCGGATTAAAGCACCGAATCCGAAAGCTATATTCGTTGCATGCACAAACCACTCACTAAACTTGGCTGGGGTACACGCTGCTTCTGAATCAGTGGATTCCGTGACATTTTTTGGAACTCTGGAGAAGCTGTTTGCCTTCTTTTCCGCATCAACTGTTCGATGGAACGCTTAGGTTGCCGTCACAGGTCAAGCATTAAAACGAGTCACTGAAACGCGCTGGAGCGCTAGACATGTAGCTGTCAAGATGCTTAAAAATAAATTTGAGGTAGTTCTTGAGGCACTGGAACAATTAACAGATTCATCTCAAACTTCCGAAACAGGATCGGGAGCCAGTCTTCTCCTGACAGCCATGCAGTCATTTAACTTCCTAACTTTTCTTGGCTTTTGGGCTGCAGTGCTACCTGAAGTAGATGACGCACAGATTTACCTGCAGCAACGAGGACTAAGTGTGGATAAGTGTGCTCAGAAACTCTGCGCTTTGAAAACCCTCTTAGTGGAAAGTAGAGACCGTTTCGTGCAAGAAGCAATCGACTTTGCTAAGACTCTCTGCGAAAAACTCGGAATCGAACTGAAAACGAGCAGAATTCGCAGGAAAAAACGCATGCATGGCGATGAATCTTCTGAAGATGCAGCTTTGTCTCACGAACAGGAAATCCGTCGAGAGATTACCACATCATTCGACAAGATCATTCAAGAAATGACGACTCGATTCCAGCAAATTCAAGAAATATCGGACAAGTTCGGATTTTTGATGCCAGCGAAACTTTTGGACAGCAAGTTCGAGTGTGATCTTTCCCATGTATTAGAAGACATCGACAAGGACGAGTTTCAGATGGAGCGGAAGCATCTTTATCAGTTTGTTGTTGTTGCCTGTTCTGAATCAGAGGAACATATAAGTGGTAATGGACCACTGGAGCTCCTCCAGTTCATTCAAAAACTGAATCTCGGAATTTCGGTTCCAAATATAGTCATCTTGATTCGTATATATTTGACTTTGGCGATTAGTGTTGCAAGTTGAGAGAAGTTTTTCGAAGTTGAAGCTAATAAAAAATTACCTCAGATCTACTATGAGCTCCGCTAGACTATCAAACTTGGCTATATTGTCGATTGAACAAGAATTGGCTGCTAATATTGATTTTGACAAAGTTATTTCTGACTTCGCTGCTCATAAGGCCCGTAGAATCCGCTTGTTAAACTGCTCATCCTATTTTAACTTCAATAAAAGGTACCTCATTGCATGTGAAATTTAATTTTAAGTAAGCACCTATAGAATGGGGGCGGCAAAATGGGTCTCCCGCCCCAGGCGCCGAGATGGCACGCTACGCCACTGGACGCTGGTTGTGACATCGGCGGGTGAATGAGAGATTAAAGAGCATTGAAGTAAGATGGTGAGTGACCCCTTGGTGTGCGATAGCGTACGGCGAGTGACGGGCTTTATGCAGAGATAAGTATCAGGGACCGAAGCATCGGGGTGTTGTATGTGCGGCGGACGAGAGAGTAGTGTGAGGCAGTATGTTGAGACAGAGAAGCGTGATACGAGACGAGTAGTAGGGAGTGTCACGGTCGAGCTAAACTCCAAAGGGGTAAAAAAATTGTGAACTTAATCAAAAATTACTTACTTTTTGGAAAGATATTTAATTGTTGGTATTAAATTTATAGTGTTAACATTTTTAATAAATAACTCCTTTGTCAATTGGACCTGTTACTCCCACTCTCGTAACATTTTATCACACATCCGTAGGTCAATATTTTACTCTTCCTACTGTATCTGGGCTTGACAGAGTATCTCTCGACTCCTCATTTCTTACCGCGCACCTCTCTCTTAATACATTAACTAACACTACTCACTCGTCCGCCACACACACAACACCCGGATGCCCCAGTACCCGACTAACCAATCTTCTAACACTAAGCCCGTCGCTCGTCGTCCACTTTCGCTCACCTGGGGATAGCTCTCCCTATTCACTTCACTGTTCTCGCAGGTAAGTCTCTCCGTTTATATAACAGCCAATTGCTGCCCTGGAAAGGTCTCGTAAACATCTGACGTGTTCGTGACCAAAATAGTTTTATCAATTCTGTTGTAGTTTATTGTCAACATTTTGGCAGAAATTTTTTTTTCTTAGACAAACTATTCTGCAAAAGGTTTTTAAAAATGGGATTAAGATAAAACATTCAAATATTCGGCATGACGTTTATCATCAAATTCATTCAAATTCATTGTAAACCTTCAAACGATTATCTTAAACCACGACCACTTAATTGTGCAACTATAAATTTCGAAGGTCATAAAAGATATATCCAGCTTAGTAGGCATAGTATGAAGTTCAACTTGAATTATTCAATGCTAGATTCATTGAATCGTAAACAAACGAATTATTTTCTCAGCAAGGAATTAGGAAAAAAGTATATTCCATCAATTTGAAATATTAGAGAACATCAAGCAAATTATGTAAATTAAAGTCTCAAAATATTCCACAAGATTACAGAACGTTCCAGACAAAATAGGTACTTTGAAATCCCACTGCGCCCCTGGCTATGCTAAAAGGGATTTCTTTATTAAGCTATGTGAAACAACAACCGTAATATATAAAATTTGAAGATAAAAATTATTTTAATAAATCTTTAATAGACAATATTATTTACAACTTCAATTGGAAAATATAAGTATTCCTGGCTCTAAGTATTATACTTAAAATACTTTTAATCCTAAGTTTATGTACTAATAAATGTAAAAATATATACTTGCATACTTTCGTCGAATGTCACCAAAGTATAGTTTTTAAATAGCTGAAAATCGATAGAATTGAATTAAAAATAAAAATATATGTTGTACAACGTACGTTTATCCTTTGTAAGCCTTGCACAAAGAGAAAAAAATTGTTGAAAGGAAAGTGCACAGTTCCGAGTGGACACATATACATTTAAAAGGCCAAAGGAAAACTACATATACGAAATAAGGTTCATTCTACCATGAGCTGCCTGTTTAACACAAAGAAAAATTCTGAAAAATAAACCAAATCACCGTTAGTTCGGATTCTGGTGGATGTAAAAACTGGTGAGCGAAATTTCATGTACATAGACGGAATTGAAAGGATTTGTTATTGCAAAGCGGCAGTATGCTTGGTTAAAAATAGCAAAAGAATTATCCTTTCAGGATCCTTTTGGTTTATTTATGACGTGGGAGTGTTTCATGCGATAACGAAAACTTATTTTTGAATTCATGCCAACCTTAAAAGTGAAAAAACATGTAAAATTACAGTATTATTATTTTATTTTAAGTAAATTATTATTTAAGCATCGATATTCAAATATCTTGTTTAAGCAATATTTTATATAATACTTACATTACTTTTTTCGCATATAAAGTACTTAACTTTAATTTATTTTTGTTTACTAGTGTCATCCATCCATTGGTTAAATAAAAATATATTTTTATTAAAGCATAATCATATTTATTTGTACATTATAAATAAAGTTCTTTAAATGAATCTGGAATTATAAATATATATTTAACACAATTCCTTATACGTACGCCATTACATATAGCCTACTTGTTTTCTGTGGTTTTATGTTTTCATTTGTATGTTGCATTCTTGATACTTTCCCAGAACCAAAAGTTTATAACTGCGATGGCGTTTTAAAAAAATGTGTTTAATCATAAATAAGATTACCAAACTTTCCATTTTGGCGCATTCCATTATAACTCTTAAAAAAAAACCTAACTTGAGAGTTTTTGGTGATTTAAGTAATGTTTTTTGAACAATAATGATAATATTTCACTGTTTATGGGAATAAACTTTTATTAAGTTTATGCCTAAATTAAATTAAATAAAATGCGCTAATGTGTGGCATTTATAAAATAAACAATGAACAACAAAGAAATAATAATTTTCATAGTCCATGTGTTTTATATTAATGAAAATATATTCGGCACAGTTAAGTGCCATTAAATATTTGTTTTAGTGAATAAACAATATTCTTTGAAATCTTGATTACGTTCACAAATCTATAATTGTTTATAATTAAAATGAATAATTATAATTTATTTTAATAAACTACAAATATGAACGTTTATTTAAACAAATTCTCAACACCTGTGTTATTTAAAAAGTAGTGGTTTTAATTAATAAAAGCTTTTTACTTAATATTTGTTCATGGAGTAAAGTTGGTAATATAAATGCTATTTTATTGTTATTTTATTGAAACCAGAATGCTTGGTTTTTACGATATTAATGATATTTTATTTTATATTTTCCTTTGAAACTAGTAATACGCAAACCTTTTTAATTTTTTAATATTGATAAGTTTGCCAATTTATTAAACAGCCGCCTGAGTGCTTTCGGTTAATGAAATCACAAACAACCACTATTTCTTTATTAATGATTCCCAAAATAACTGTGACACACACACGGCTATTTCATTATAAATTTTACTATGCCATTTTTATGTTCCCAATTTCTCTATATAGATATAAAAAAAGTTTAATTACTCATAATAAATTCTCAGGCACTACTAGACATAAAGATCTTAAGTTGGGGAGGAATGTTCCTTCTGCTACGCAGACATGCGTTTGGAAAGAATTTTACGAAAACCAGCTCCCAAGTGCGTTTAGGAAGCGACAAATATTAAATTTCCGATTTGTAGAAAATATCCATAGCAATGGCTGTTGCATTGTTGATGCTTCCTTCGTCTCCATAGCAATAACTATTGCAATTTTAATTCATTATTTGCCTTATGACAACGGCCATTGCATTGTTAAGATATATAAAATATTAAATATATAGCCTAATGAGCGTAAAACCTTCAAGTACAGTGTTTAATGTGTAGCCAAAACCAAAGAATCACATAAATCTTTTTGCCAACAAATAATTGATGGACGGGTCAAAATTAATTCATACCTATCGAAATGCCACCGAATATAGGTACTAGTATTGGTCAAAAAGTTCCTGCAGCTAAAGGAAAAAAGCTGTCCGGGTGTCGGAAACAACTGTATATCGAATGAGAGCTTCCTCATCCAGGGACGGGGAAATTCAAAGACGGCTTTGTCTACAACTGGAGTCTCGGGTCTCTGCCAAAAGCACGGGCTACGCCATGTACTTCAGCTAGTATAAGCTCAGAAAAATGAAAATAAAACTGTGCCCTGTTTTACCTCTTTACGTTCATTATAAAATATTTTAGAAACAGTCAAACAATCTTATTATAATATAAAATATGATGTTATATGTAAAAATAATAATTTCTTATTTTCGCCCCTATTTTACTACAGTTTTTGAAAATTTAAAAACATACTATCTAATTTATTTATTATTTCAATAACTTGTGCTCAAATTCCTACCGCCCATTTGATTTGTTTTTGGGATATGTAATATTACTACAACCTTAATTCCAATCCACGTCGTTTGAGATTTTATTAATAAAAAGGATAATATCTTGATGAAAATTACTTTGTTCCATTTCTTAACACTGATAAATATTCATGGAAAATATTAATTTTTTACTGTAAAAACCTAGTTTACACAATTTGCACCCACTTTGTAGTTTATCATGAGAAAATATTGAAACATGAAATGTCAATTACCTTATACAATATCCAAGCTCAGTTACTTACCTTCTGCTTGCTTTGCTTTGAAGATATTATTTTTTGTTATAAACCATATTATCTTTATCTTTTTTTCATTCCTTTCACAGTCATATTTCTAAAAATGAAGAAAGTACAATAAGTAACTCTATACGCATATTTTTGTTAGTTTCTTACCTGTTCTTCTTGTGGATTCAGAATTACGCAATTTTTTTCTTTAAAAAGCAAAACCTACTACTTACACTTTTCTCATAGGTAAAATCTCTCAAACGGTTTAACATTTTTAATAATTTTGGAGAGTATTTTACATAATTAAGAGACGAATTTTTAAAAACGTAAAAAGTAAGCATTACGTAACTTTATATGCAGGTATTTTAGTATCTTACTTCCAGTTCTGATTGAATTGGAAGTGTTCAATTTTTTTGTTTTAAAAACACACGTACGCCTACCCTTTTTACCAATGGAGTTAGTAACTGCCAGGAGACGTCATGGCGTGACGTAGGTGAAGTCACTATTTAACCTCGCCATCGCCATATTGTATATGCCCAAAACATGGCGGAAATTGTGCTTGACCACTCTAATGATAGTTAGTAAGTATGACTTAGAATCTCTGTCGTTAAAAATAGTCACTTTTATACAAAATGTCATTTAAAACTGTTCCCCTGCAAACACTACACTTAAGCCAATGTTTTGGGTGCTTAACCAATATGGCGCAAACATTAGCTGAAGGAAAAAAATCGGCTTCACGCAGTTAGCATGTAATCATGCAGACATGACCACCCCCTACTTTTACCAACCTTAGAGTTTGATTAAAAAAAAAAGTATAAAAGTAGTTGGTAGTTTTCGTAATTGTATTTATTTGGACCAAATTTTATTTGTTGTACTTCATTAAATTCGAAGTTTAAATATTTTATTTTAAAACCATAGTCACCCCCTTTTCACAAGTTATGGCTTGAATTTCACATAATAATATCATAGTTTGTAGTTTTCGTAAGTTTATTAATTATTGGCAGACAAAATAATAAACTGTGCTTTATTATTTAATTCGTAAAATGATTATTAATCAAAGTATATTTATGAATTAAATTTCTCAAAATATCAAAAATTTTGGTTAGTATTTGCATCACTTACTACGCTGTATAAAATTTGGGGATATAATTATTAAATTTTAAAACATATTTACCCCTTTTACACACCTTAGGGATAAAAATTTGAAAAATATCTAAATTGTGGGGTGTAGTTTTTGAATTTTTATTATTGCTACCCATTATATTTTCTTAAGTTTGATTAACTTCAGAGATATAATTATTTAATTTTAAAGAATATTTACTCAATTTTCATCCCCTTGGTGAAATTCTGTATTAAAACTTAGCATACTTTCTAAAGCCAAAAAGCTTTCCATAAAGAAAACTTTATGAAATTCTGCCTAGTAGTTTTCGATTGATGCTAAAATAAAAACAGACAAAAACACATAAACTTTATATACTATATGTTTGAGTTTTCAATAATGTATCTAGACATTTACAATAGTTTTCATAATTTCATCCAATGAACAGACTTTTTACCTCGAACAGGTTTATTATTAATATAGATGGTGTAGCAATTTGTCAAAATTTATTCATATAAGAATTGTCAAACTAATACATATTTTCAAAAAGTAATTGTTTGAGTAACATCTAAAACAGACTTTGTATTGACACACATTTAATTTAATAAGTAAGTAAAAAAAATATTTGTATCGAATGATAAAGTTAGAAGATGAACAGAGTTCACGTACTATTTTACTTTAATTTTACAGCTGATTTAAAAGAGAATTAATTACATTCAGACAAAAATTTTTGAGTAACAGCAACTTTAACGATCTAGTATTAGGAAAGTTGTTAAGGAATTTTAACTTTTTCAGTTTGAATAAATGTTTACGAACGAAAATTATAAATATAAACAGATAATTTTCTTGTGAGCCAGAAATTATATCAGGTTCTCTTGGATTGTGTTCCATGTCGGCCTCAAGCGCAATGTTCGTGTTCCCTTGGTTTGTTTCCCTCTCCTGACTGCTATGCGAAGTGACTTCCCATCTGTGCATGAGAGCTAAGGTTTTATTTTGCTGATATCGACCATCAAAACACGAAGTGGCGTAACTGCAAAAATGCCGATGTTGAGATATACTGGCTACAGACATATCTTTACGTGGTCTATCATGTCACGAAGTGGCGTAACTTAATTCCCAATGGTTTTGAAGATATAATGCTTTTTCATTTCGTCGTAAGTGTTTTGGAGACTATTCAGCAAAACACGTACTGACTTAAGTTAACTTACGCCTGTTCGTGTTTTCCGAAAAAAAAAATTGTTGACTATTTCTCGTTTTATACGAAGTGGCGTAACTACATGTGGGGCGGTCGGAAAATGCAACCTAATTGTTTTGTTGCACAAAGATGGGAATAGAGGGAAAACACCGGAAGGAAGACTGATACCGCAATACCGCACTATCTATATACTGATCTGCACCACTATCTGCTCGTCTGTCCATCACAACACATGCTTTAGATGTAGAGCCCAGGTAAGCATTTTGTTAAAATATTACTTATTAGGCCTACAACCATAACTAACCCTTAACCACAGACGTGAAACTTTTGTGCGTATATACAGGCGTGAGGTCCCACGCTGCAAATAATGCTGACACTAACACCATTGAATATATATAATGTATAGAAGTCGCGAGCCCAGGTTAAATTTTCTGTCCGGTTTCTTAGAAGAATTGTTGTAGTTCCAAGCTCCGCCGCTGCGATCGCTTTCATCGCTGGGTATCGGCTGTATACGCCCCTGGCGGTATTTGGCAGAACTAGGTTAACCAGCCCAGTCGTGACATCATCCTTCACCCCCCCCCCCCCTCGAAAATCCCAGACCAACGATTCAAATTACCCGGCAGGTCTTATCAACATCGTTAGGCGACCTTGAAGAGGAGCTTCCCTTACCGTCGTTTGAGAATGATGAAATCCCAAAAGAAGCTAGCCACGGAAATCACTGAATGATGGGATTCTGTACCCGAGTGAAGTGAAAATTAGCTATTAAAACTTTGTATTGGGCCAATAGTCAGTGTTACGTTCAAAATATGGTTTTATTTTAAAAGTAAAATACTTATTTAAACTATATTTCGCGTTTGTGCAAATTTACTTTTAGATATTGGCAAGGAAAATCAACATACCTTAAACAACCTTCTCTTATTCAACGTTATCTATTAAGTAGTAAAAGGGGTAGATATTATTTTTAAAAATAAAAAAAATTATATAACCCACTAAATCAGTATTGGCAAGATATATATAAATTCAATATTAAAATACGCACATTAAAAATTTTTGTAATTAACTTTTTTCTGTAATAAAAATTCAGGATGATTTTGGTTTAATTGGTTTACGTATATTGCTATATTTTCTAAATCACATAGAAAAGGGAAAACAGTGCATCAGTGAAAATTCAAAAATTTAGTTTAAGTAATACTAGCCATACCAAAAGATCAATATGCGAGATAAGAAATTTGGTAACTGCTCTACATTTCAAATAAAAATGCACTGGTTTCATGAATACTGAAATGTATGCGTAATAAGGCATATTATGTTATTATACTAAGCATGACTATAACTAAAAAAATTACAGTAATTTAAAACGATGGCATTCTTAACATACAATAAGTGCGCGAGTCTTAGTTTATTTTTTAATTGGCTTCTTCGTCAGATGGAAAAGAGTTAAGATTTCATCAAGGAAAAATATATTCTCAAAGTCACTAAACCGGGAGATAGAAAATAAGGTAGGTACTTAATTTTAAATAAAAGTTAAAATAGACTTACGCTAAACCAATTAAAAATAAGTCGTAAAAATATTTTTATTTATTAAATATGTTCTATACTTGACAGTTCTTTGTGTATAATTCTTCAAAAATATTTGAAATTTAATACATATTTTCTTAAAATGGTAGAATATCAGCAATACCCGGAAATTACGTGAGCAAAGCCACGGGTTATTAGATACACTTTTATTATAAAATAAAAACAATTATGCATTTGTAGTTCACGAATGTGATATTTTGTTTATTGCTTCACAACATTCATTTGCCAGTCTCAAATTTCATTGTACCACTTGTCAGAAATGTCACCAAAAATGAGAGATAGTTTTTTTTGACGAATTTCAATTACGAGGAAACCTTTCGCAAGACTTTTTTCTTCGCAGTAGTCACTGGGACACCATTAATTTAAATCCACTAAGATAATAAAATTGTATGTATAATGATTTGTTTTTGTATATTTATATAACTTTCCAACCAATTTTTAATGATTTTCATGTGAATAAAAACTTGTAAAGCAATTTAATTAACTGTGTCATAATACTTCTGATTAGATGGAAATACAAACTTTTCATCAGTAATATACGATGATAAAAATATTTATTATTGTGAAATAATATTCACTGTTCAAATGCAAATTTAAATAGATTATTCATACATGTTTCCTGCTAATTAATGGTTTAAAATAATAATTTTTTAATATAAAATCATTTTTCTCTTGTGTTAAAATGGGTTGCTAAAATGAGGAATTATAAATATGTCACTTACTAAGTCCGTGCACAGATTTACACAAAACAGCAATGTAAATAATCTTTTTTGGTAGTTTCTAATTTTGTGCCCTGGATAACATGAATTTGGTTTAATTCATACCAAAGTGAATTTTTTGAACAACTTAAATTGATGTCATAAACAAATATTTATTTTATATTAAAAATCCACAAACAGTTTTTAAAATATAATATTTATCACGCCAGATGGAATAATAAACAAAAAATAGCTCTTATATGTTGTCTGTGTTTAAAGAATTGTATTATATTTCATGGAAATAATATTTACCTTTCGGTTATTAAAAGAAAATATATTTGTATTCAAAATACTTGCGCATCGTTTTTACGAGCATAAAGGCCGGGATACATTCGCAATAGCACGCAAACAGCACACAGATAGCACACACGCACAGAGATAGCACAGAGCTTGATGCTACATTCACGCACAACACAACACAAAATAATACCGGAAGCATTCAAAAAAGTTTTTTAAATGTAAAACTCCCGTTCACAATTTTGGTCACTGAAGTTGGCATACGTGACGTTTGTTTAGATTCGTGTGTTGTTATTGTGGTACGGTTTTCGTTAAACCCAGAAATATTTTAAATATTTCAAAGTTTACGTACAAAACACAATGAGCATTCAAAAATATATATCACTGTTTATTTCAAATCCGGCTTCTTTAACACATTCAGACACAGACTTCCAAGCATTTAATTTAGCTTCTTCATTTTTGTATCCTGCGGATCCCCTGTCATACAAAATATTTTTACTTTCTATTACAGCTATCAAAAAGCTATCAAATGTGCCTTCCATTTTTATGTTATCGCGTGTTTGAAAACAATAACAAACTACTCAAGTCAAGAGCACCAATACTTTCGTGACAATTGTTCTTTTATAAGCCCACTCGAGTAGTACTTAAACTGTTTGCTGATTGGCTACCATCATGGTCGCGCACAGAAAATAACCTAAAAGTTAAAAGTTAATGAACTTTCTGTGCGCCGATCCTGTGCTATTTTTCTGTGCGCGTGCTATTTGCCAATGTGGCAGCTCATATCTAATAGTGTATGTTGAACTTCTGTGCGTCTGTGCTGTTTGCTTGCTATTGCGAATGTAGCCCGGGCTTAACTTGTGTATCTAACCTCAAAGCAAGGAATATAAAGAGTGGGAACTCAATGCTATAACAAACACTCTTATTTTCTTTGGAGATCCGGGAAATGTGCTTTATTTATAAGCAACTTAACATAGTAAATCGTTAACTTTTCAGATCTATGTTGGCAAAATTGATTTTTTTTGTGGTCATTCGCTACTGGGAATATTCACCATATAACGTTTAAGATTATTTATTTTGAATAACGAAACAACCAAAACATTATGTAAAAATGCTTCATCTTATGTTAAAAAAATTATAAACTGCATAGCCACAAAGTATGACATCATACCATTAGTTTCTGTTACTAATAACAACACGTGCACGCGTTTGAACAGTCATCGCAGCCATAGTTGTTTCATAGCTACCAAAATCATTCAACGTTGTCAAGAATTATTCCAAATTATGTTTTGCCATTTTACTCAATGCGCCACTCCGTTAACACAACATTTTATAAATTCTGAACCACGAATGTCAGTGGGAATGTACACTATACTGTACATTCCAATCTGATACGCTTTAAGAAATTTCTGTAGTTTTCTTATTATTAAAACTTAATTTTTGATGTTGGCATCTTTTAACCGCACTTTTTTTTTTTTTTTTTTTTTTCGGTGGCCGTACTCCTCCAATTCAGTTGCGCCCGCCGATATCTAAGCGCTCGGATTTCAACAAAAGGCACCGCCTCTCGATAGAGTGAAACAGAGAATTACGCGCACGACCTTGAAAAAAGCGACGCTACAGCGCTCTGGCGTGGAAGCTGGTAACTACGAGTACCCTCTTGTGGAAAGAAGAGCTGTCTAGCGGCGGAGCTAACAACTACCTCAGTTTTGGATCCGAAAATTGGAATAATAAATCCTATCCCCTCGCGACTTCTATAAGTTATATATATTCAATGCTAACACAGACGTGAAGTCAGGTGTCAGATAACCACTTATCGCTCCGGCGGCAGAGAGAAGACTGAATGGTAGGAAGGTACTGAAGATCATGTGTCCACGAGGTTACTGGTTACTGATGGCAGAGGGCGTCAGAACGCTGTGTGGTCCCGGGGACCTCATGTCTGTGGTTAAGGGTTAATAAATTAGTCTGCATATAATTTGTACATCAAGAACACTTATGTTCACCTTTAAATGCATTGTTTGATAAACTGTTTATTAGTGAATTATTACTGCAGGTAAAATTAACTCTAGGCTATTTTGAAGTGGACGTTACAACATACATTGCAAGTTTAATTTTGTATATTTATAATACATTACTTATTGTATCTTACAGATCGACGCTGGAGTTTGCATGCAAGTAAGAAGTGGACTAAAAGAAGATGGACGCTTTAGTGAAGTGGACTGACGGCACCCGGAACGTGGTGAGATTAACTGATTTAATTCCAGTTGATAAGGGCAATGCTTTTAAAAAAGGCTCCAAAGTTAAAATGCTTTACAATAAAACATTTTATTTTGGAACAATAATATTGTTAGAAAACAGTGATTCAGATAGCATGTCTGATGAAGACGAACAGGCATTGGCCGAATTTGTGCCTCTTTCCCGCCTTAAGAGCAATAACAGAGATACCGAAGCTGATCACAACCCCAACACTTCATTTGGAAATACAGATATAGCCTCTAATGTAGACTTAAATTGTTTTGGTAGTGAACCCGATGACAGCGACGCGGATCCAGATTTTACAGAACTGTGCGAATTAAAAAAATGTAAACTAGTAGGTGTTCAAACATGTTGTTGTGGATTGCTTGTTTGCAAATCCCACTGGTCAAAAAATGAATGTGACCATATTGTTTTAACTGATAGCAGCGATGAAAGATTCATTGCTAAATCTCCAAAGAAGAAAAAGAAGAAACCCCAACCTAAGTTTGCAGAAAAGAATAATATTGATAATACAGATCCCATGCATTCTACATGTACTTCCAACGGTTGTAACTTAGAGATTTTTGCAGCTTGTGTGAGATGTCTTGAGTTACTATGCTTTAGACATTTTGAGGAAAGTGATGAGTGCAAAAACCATACAGATAATTTAGAAAAATTGGAAACGCTCATCGAAGAGCCAAGAGAGCCAGAAGATTTTGTTACAGAAGGGTCTGCACGAGAATTTCCCTTAGAAAAACGGTACAAAATAAATAGACAGAAAGAAAGAAAACAAAGGAGAAACACTGGTCACGGCTATACACAAGAAAAGTCTTACAATTTAGTTGCTCCAAGAGAAATTAAAGACCGTTGCATTGGTAGATTCTGTGAGAAAACCAAGAAGTCTTGTAGTAAATTTACAGATGAAGACAGACAAAATATTTTCAAGTCGTACTATGCTATGGGTAGTCTTCAATTACAACGAGAGTTCATTGCAAGACACATAGTGTCAGGGGCAACAAAACGCAAAACTACAGTTGGCGACAGTCGTAGAGCACAGTCAAAACAGTATTTTTTAACATTAAAAAATGAAAAAGAAGCAGTGTGCAAAAAGTTTTTTCTTAATACTCTTAGTATTAGTGAACGAACAGCAAGAACAGCTGTTGGAAAAGTAGCAGAGACAGGTGTTTTAGAACCAGAAAAGCGTGGAGGAAGACAGGAAACCCTAGCAGCTAGAGATGCAGATATTCGTAAGCGAATGACCGATCACATCAACAGATTTCCAAGAGTAGAAGCGCATTACTGCAGGGCTAATACAACCAGAGAATTTCTACATGATGATTTGAATATTAAAAAAATGTTTAACCTTTACCAAAGTGAAGATCCCAACGCCAACAAGGGCAGCATCGGGTTATACAGACTTATTTTTAGAAGTTAAAATTTAAGTTTTCATCATCGTAAAAAAGATATGTGTACTCTCTGTATGACTTACAAGACAGGCGATGGAGACACAAAGGACAGAATTAAACAGAGGTATGACCAACACATTGCGGAAAAAACAAAAGTTAGAGCAATAAAGGAAAGGTGTAAAGCAGCAGCAATTGAAAACAAAACTAATGTTTGTTTAGTATTTGACCTTCAGCAAGTAATCTTCTTGCCGAAAACCAACGAGAGCGCCGTATTTTATAAAAGACGCTTATCAGTGTACAACTTTACAATATACGACTTGGGAACCAAGGACTGTCATTGTTTTACTTGGAATGAGTCAATAAGTAAAAGAGGTTCATCTGAAATTGCTTCTTGCATATTCCTCATGCTTAAGGAGCATGATAAAAACAACGTAGGCAAAAAAGTGACTTTGTTTGCTGATGGCTGTTCTGGCCAGAACAAAAATAGTATTCTGCCTGCAATGTTCCTTTACTTTTTGTTCAATAGCTCTAACATTTCTGAAATTAGTTTGAGATTTTTTGAACCTTACCATGGTCAAAATGAAGGTGATGCTGCTCACAGTGCGATTGGCCATGCCATAAATCAAGCAGGCGATCTGTTTGTTCCTTCCCAGCTGGTACCAATAATTAAACTCGCCAGAAGGGCGCATCCTTACATAGTCCATCAAATGGAAACAAGGGACTTTTTGGACTTTAAAAGACTCTCCAAAGAACTGCGCATTCTCACCATTCGAGAGGATAACGAAAAAGGACAACCCATAAATTGGCCTAACATGGTAGAGTATGCTTTTAAGAAAGACCATCCTACAACAGTTTTTTTCAAGAACAGCCATCTTGATGAAACGTACAGGTCATTTACTTTAAAACGTGATGCTGACAAGAACCTGAAGATGCCCCTAGATCGTCTCAACGTTCTACCGCAGGCTATAACAAAAGAAAAGTTCAAGGATCTGATATCACTTTGCGAAGGACCTACTCCCGTTGTAAGGGCTGCAGAGTTTCAGAACTATTACAGGTCCTTACCTAATTAACTTTTCAAAGATTGTTGTCTAGAAGAGATGAAACTTGAATATCGTTATTAGTGTTTCTTCTTTGTTATTGATATTTTATCAATCAATATTATTTAGTTAAGATAAGTTTTTTTATCATTTTGTATGGTTTTTAAAGCTAAACAGTACTGTTTTTATTGAAATTGACATCAGGTTATTTTATTTTACTTTTTTTTAAAACAAATTTTTTATTTTATGAAACCAACAAAGTTGAGTATCACTAAGTGGATATTGTAGTTCTGATAATAATTATTTTGCCTAGTTTTTGTTGTTTAGAAATTTTTGTTTAAGAGTGTAGATTTTTCAATGTATACATGTTAGTTTCACTATAGTAAAAATTTTTATGTAAGCAGTTTTCAAACCTCTACTTTTTTAAAACCATAACATATTATGTGAAGCTACTCGATTAAAAATTTTTTTTAATAATACACTGTGTGAAGAAGGCCCAATAATTAATGCTGAGTGATTGAGTTATTTACTGCTAATAAGATATACTTTCCTAATAACCTTTAGTGTTTGTACTAACAAACGATTTGTATTGTTATAAGTAATAAAACTTGAACATTTTTCATTATTTAAATGTTTTATTTCGCGGCGTAACTCTGCAATGAATGAAAACAACAAAACACGAAGTGGCGTAACTACAACATTTTTTATATTTTATTATAAATATTAAAATATAAATTTGTAATAAATAAAGTAATTATAGGTAACCCAAGTCAGACATCTTAAATATATATAAAAAATTAAATGAAGGGTTTTCTAGTTTGGGATTGTGCGGTATAGCACTTCAAACATAGGTGCTTTTCTTATTTTTGCTCTCCTGAAATTTGGCATTTTACAGATACGCCACTTCGTGTTTTGATGGTCGATATATACGTAATGTGTAAGCTCGTGAGTTTAAGCTTCTTATTTTTAATGAGATAAAGCTGTTAACAGGTACTTTTTTCTTTAAGTTTTCTTGTCAAAGTAAATAATGTCACGATTGTGGCACTAAGCGTGTCAGTGAAGAATTTTCTAAGTCTTTTGATTTAATAAACCATTTATTTGCCTTTAAACTTTATGATTCCCTGTTTTACTGCCGTTTATATGGATTTGTGTAAATGCGGTTTCAGTGTTTTGTTATTTATGTGATTCTTTTATCTAGTATTTTCACGTGAGTGTTGAATGCAAAAGATGATCTGGGGCTTATTGTTTGTTGGTCCTTATTCTTGCTATACAGTGTCAACATATTTACTTGCTGGGTTACTGTTGGCAGTTAGGGTATCACTTAGACGTTCATTTTTTGCAATGATTAGCTGGTGCGAGGTCAAATGTAACTACTAGAATGTTGTGCCTGGTCTATAATTCTCAGTTCTCTGGTTTGTGGAATATGTTTAAATCTCTCGTCAGTTTTGCTTTCCATTGTCTTTGATTTTTTCCTTTGGTAGGTATTAAGGGTAATGGTTACAGTACGGTTTTAAAATTGTTTAAAATGGCACGTACAATTATGTTTTTGTTGGCATTGTAATGTTCGTAATGTATTTGTTCGTCTATACTCGAGCGTGTTTTTTTTAAAATTATATGTAATGAAACCTTATAGGTTGTAAAGTAATGTAATGTGCTAAAGAATGTTATTTATTTTATTTTTTATTTTTCTTACCAAAATTTAATCCACTTCTTTGCTTGATTACTCAGCCACAGGGCAAAACGAGTAGTTTGGAACATCACACTGGGATATTTTGTATGTAACATGCTTCTCGGGTCAGTTGTTCTTATGTAGCACCTACACTTAATTTTATCTTTAGCATTTAACACTTTATATGCAGCATTGTTTTGAGTATTCGGTATCAGGGGAGCTTTATCCTAGGGTTGATAAAAAAGTCTCTATAATTTATTAAGCGTCTACTGATTTGGCACATGCGCACACTCAGTTGCAATTTTTGGACCAAAAAAATTCTTGAATTGAATGAAGCGGCCATGATAAATTTGTTAATTTTGTAGACTAAGCGTTGTGACAAGTTTTTAAAGTGTGATTTGTTTAATATGTACAAATAATGCTTCATTTTATTTGAAGATATTTTGAAACGCTTCTATTTTAGAAGATCTTGAACTTTTAATCTCTAAAACTGTACTATTTTCCCTGTCATTCTTAGCAATAAATGAAAGTGTTATGCGAGTTATTTTATTGATTCTATTTGAATTTTAAAACACCGTACAAGTTGTAGAAGGTCCTCCTCTCTTATAATTTTGGAATTCTTTTGTTTACAAGTAGGGGATTTCGATGCAGCTTCTGGCACTACCGGTTTTAATCATTAAGGCCACGATACCAAAGGAGCTACGCCAGTATACTGGACACTCCATGCGTGGGTTCCGATGGAAATAGCGCACAGACCTGAAGCCCCACCGACGGCCAGGTTAAGGCCACCCGTCTCGTCTGGACGGCCAGTTTATCATGAGAGATAGCGTTACCGTCGTGCGTGCTCCGTCGTTGAAAGGCATCTCATTCTGGCTGACCAGAAGCACAGAATAAAACCTCCTCCTCGCTTCCATCTCCCTCCGCGTCACCCCCTGGCCGTGATTTATGTCGGCCACACTGTCCGTAGTTGGAGGTTGGCGTGCGTGATGCCCATATCCTGACGAGGCAACCAGCCGGCCGCGGGAACAACCGCTGCTTTCACCAGCCCCGTGCCACGGCATCCTTTTGTCGTGCGGCACTGCGCTATAGGTGTTGGGACCTCTCATATCCAGTTGTTGGATCTTGATTCTTGCCGCTGAGATTAATAGCGAGAGTCCCCTTCCCCCTCCCTCCACCGTCCCCCCTCGCCAACACTTTCCCCCACCTCCTTGTTACCGCGCGGAACCTTCGAGAAGAGACCGGGCGTTTCCTTCGCGCGGCAGACAATGGTGTTTGCGGGAAGGTGAGGGACGCCGCGGGAATTACTCCGTGGTCTGACGCCGAGTAGTTCCTTTCTGTCTCTTTCCCCCTCTCCAGCCCCTTCATGTTTGGAGCGGAAGGGTGAATAGCAAAAGTGATAAGTTTCTTTCTCCGAGGCAAGCGCTGCGAGAGTTAAAACAAGCGTGGCTGTATTTTATGATTTTTATTTTACTTGCTTTTTTTACTGAATTTTGAAGGGAAAGATTATGACTGCCTAGACGAGGGTTTTAGTAGACCTCGAAGTTGAACTGGTTAATATTTCATAAGAAACGGACTCATTTTATTCTTGGCATTTTAAGTCGAATGCGTTCCAGAAAGGAACCGACACTATGATTCTTGTAATCGCTCGTCTGTGATTCCCTTATAAAAAGCATATTGGTGTTTTGTTTTATTACTAAACTATAAATCAATTAACAGAAAAATGCACTCCTATTATTTTAAATGTATAAATAACCCAACACTTTCCGTTCGTATGATTAACAATTTATTTTAAGTCGGATTGTCTTAACGTAACTGAGGGACACAAAGTTTCGTGTGTTCATAAAGGTACTTTGCTGAAACAGCGAATATTGGAATATTTTTACACCTTAAAGTTAAACCTGTTATTTAAATCAGTAAAAGTTCGTGTTCTCTAACAAATGTAAGAAAAGAACTTGCTACAAAGTCAAAACGGATCTCATTATAGTTATTATGTAAAAATACTAAAATAATATGTTTTTATCTTTTATAGTTTTTTACGAAAACATATGCTTAATTTTGAATGTATTCAACTTAAAACATTAGGTTTATTTGTAAAATATTGACGTTAATACTTTGTTTATTGTATTAATTACATAACTTGAACACAATAGTTAAAGTTTAAAAATATTCTAGAATATTTAAAGCATTTTCAGTTCAAAGTAATTTTTTAGTAATTTTTTTTGCTATCTTGGCTACAAAAAATTATTAGTGTCAGGTTTACTTACAACAATTATTATATTATTGTCACGTTCATGGTAACCAAAATATTCCATTTTAAAAGCGAGCTCCGGTTTTTTTACCACTCCCTAATAAGCAAAATACTGTAACACAAGATAGTTGTAAGCAATAATGCACAAATTGTAAAAAAAAAAAATGCTCTAAATACAAAAAAAAATACTTAGGGAAATGTTTTCTACTGACAAGAGGAGCTTAGCTCTTATTCGTTTGCTGTAAGCTGGGGAAGCACAGCTCAAAAGTCGCAAAATTACTTCCGGCGGAGAAGCATAAAGACAGCCAGACTCACAGTTTAATCACTTTCCAACTCGTTTAAGTAAATGAAGTTTTGTAATTGAAAACGTCTGTACGGCATTTCCGACTTCATTACAAGCTTTTGGTTCGTATAATCCTTAATAAAGCGCACTTATAGCTCACTTCCCAATGAAAGCTCTCAGTTTGAGAACGTGCCCGGAGGAAGAGCCATTAAATTATTTGTCCATCTTTAAAAGTTTAATAGAAGGTTTATATTATTTAATATACAAACATTTACATTTTTTTAAACTAAAACCTGGGGAAAATATTTATATAAGTTAATGAGAAACAAATATATACATAATTATATGTTTAAAAATTTGGAACTGCTCCATAAAAACATTATACCCTTATTCTTAAGAATGTCTGATATTTATGCTATGCAGTTTATTTAATTAATTTGACTTATGAAAAAATGTAATTAAGAGATTAACAATAATTACGCATATATAAAATTACCCATACGTATTTCTCTTAAACTCACCCGAAATATTTCTTTTGGTAGGATATTGGTAACTTATAGAAACTGAGGTAGAGTAAAAATTGAAAAATGATTTATGACACAAGAATAATAGTTTCTTTTGAAAATATAGTTTGAAATATTTATTGAAAACATTTATTATTACATTTTTATATCTGAGAACGCTGTTTTACTCTAGTGAGTTTAGAGTTTGTATTAAAGAATGAGTATTAACACTAGCCAGCAATTACAGAAATTTTGGCCTACAAAAATTAAAGAAGCTCCGCATAAATTATCTTTTGTGTTGCTAATATCCTTCTCGTGACTATGTGTTAGAATGTGATTTTCGCCGTTATTACTAGGACAAACTTAGCATGAAGAAAGTATTACTTAGATCCAAGGCATGTTATTATTGCTGCTGAATATTTTGTTAACAGTTTATAGCATATCATTATGGTTTAGGACTTTCAACACAAAACAAATATAATTTATTAGGCTACACGTAGAATAAAACATTTTTATCATTTCTTTAAATAGTAGTTTGCAATTAACTGTGCTACTTCTCCCCCTTTACATATTTTATTTTTTTATATTTCTTTTCTTACGAATGCAAGATTTAATACACATAGAATATTTAGTTGCACTATCTGACGAAAATATTTTTGATTCTAATGTAATAACAGTCTTTTAAAATCGTATATAAAATTGTTTGATTGTCAGTTTTGGCGCTTATAAAACTAATTTTTCGAGATGTGAGGTAAAGTGATTTAGTCTTCAGTGTACTAAAAACGTCTTATCTAAAATATTATATTTGAACTTTACCAACCCAAAATTGATTTATTTCTTGAACTTATTCCTTCTAAGATTTAAATACATAAAAATGGCGTACATGACCTCTTAGGTATAACCAGTGTCAGTAGCTGTCATGTTGAGGGTTGCATTTTCGCGGGTAATAGTCAAATTTGTTTCAAAATAAAATGCATTTTTTGATTTCAAAGTAGCTTTTAGTTTAAAAGCATCAATTTATTCGGATGGTAGCATATACAGAAATCATAGTTCATAACCAAAGTACAGAAATATATGCTAGTTTTGTGTAATGAAACGGCGGAAAATTGTTGTTTGGAGCCAACTGGCATAGTTTTAACGGTTCATCTTTTTGTGATATTGTTATATCTTTTTTACATAGTCACTGCAAAGGTCTGGTGTTTTTAAGAAAATTTACCTACACTTTTGATATTTTTGTTTGATTCGCCCATTCACAATTAATTTTCTTACGAAGTTAAACTAACAACATTTTTATAAAACTATTATTTTAATAAATGTACACATTTAAAACTACAAGTAATTCTTACATATAGAATATAGTATTAACAGGTCTTTTAAATCTTTAAGGGTAGACGCACTGTTTGTAAATTCCACAGGAACAGGACTCGTATTAAGTTTAATTGTGCTGCCGTCAGCCGCATACGAAACGCATGCAAGCATATAAGCTTTGGCTGTGCGGAATTTGTGGCAAACTCTAAAGTTTAATTGCAGGTCTAGATTCGTTGCAAAGCAATGTAACCATTAACAAGTAGAGAAGTTATATAAAGAAAATCTTAAATATTGAAGTGAGTGCACTTTCAGATGGAATAATGAAGCAAATACAGTTTCTGCTGTGTTATAAACCTATAGTAAATTATTTATCTACATAAACAGACCTATTATTCGAAAACTTGTTTATCTTGTAAAATCTGCACACAAAAAACGGTTTTTACACTAAAAAATAGGCAAACAGTTTTTGTATGTTGAACAAATAGTTTTATTGGAAAATTGTTGATAGAGTTAAGATAATACTACAAATATTCATAGAAAATTAAAACTTAAATATTTTACTAGTCGAGTGGGGTATAATAACTTCTCACTATTTGTTTCAAACGATTCTTCTGTGAAATTTACACAAGTTTTTTTGCTATAAAAGTATTGTTCTTGATGTTTTTATACAATGATGACTGATAAGAATATGTTATTTCTATTCTGACATAATGGATCAATAAAAAAAATAAAAAAACGATAGTTTTCTGCATGAATTCACAACAGTACAAACCTATGTCCAAAAAAAATAACTTTAAAGAGATAAGTACACATTGCTACAAATTTAAAGTAATTTTATCTTTTAAAATCTGATTCAATTGCCATAATTTTTTTTTCAAAAAAAAGCATTAGACTTTATAGAAGTTAAATTAAATTATTAACTTTAGGGTCTGGATTCGTTTTTCAAAAAAAAAACTTAAAAAAAGAAATTGAAATAGGTATTGAAAATTTTTTTTTCACAAATACGTTAAAAATTATAATTAATACATATATTTTTTCTTAAATAACAAAAATACTTGAAGCTGTTTGAAATTTGAATAAATTCGGATTATAAATTGAAAAGAAAATGTCACCTAACTAGTACTTATATTATATAAAAAATTATTAATTTTTTACGTGTCGATATTTTTTCTTAAATGTATATCCGTAATTATTTAATTTCTAATACATTAAATATGTATATATTATATTTTTTTACAAAAAATAACATTTAATTATTAAAATTGAACCTTTTTAAGTTACTAAAAATAAAATTACATATATAAGTTATTTAAAGAATAAAAAACTAACTTTATTGCTAGGTTCTTTTAAAAAATTGAATAATAACTTTTATAGTAAAAATGCCTATATTAAACTGAAGTGGAATACAAAAGCGAGAACGTGTGATCTTAAAGAACAGTAATTCGGTAGTAAAGAATAGATGTTTCTTTTTTTTCATAAATAGGAAAAATACATTTGTCAATGCTGTAATCGTTTCCAGAATTACAAATAGGTTTAAAATAATTGCAAGAAATCTAATTGAGCCCAATGTTGCAAACAAACCTAATTACTTGTGCGCCGCCTCGGACGCAGAAGCCGAGGCCGCCAGCTGCGGCGGCGCGCAGAGACGTGGAGGCCGCAGTCACGTAGGACGCCGGCGTCGCCACGTGCGCTCCAGCAGGCCGCGCGAGACGGGCGGGGCCTGGGATCCGGCGAAGAGAGAGACAGGCGGGGCCTGGGATCCGGCGAAGAGAGAGACAGGCGGGGCCTGGTATCGCGGCGAACAGAGACACGAGGATGCAGGCCGCGGCCAGCAACACGTTGCGATGGGACGTGGCGCCAATTTCGAGCAAGCGAGGGGCCTCTATTATTTTTATTTCGGACGTGCACCTCCGGGAAATAGTCGGAAAATACGACGGAGAACTGCGTTTTGAAATTCTTCTCAAACTAATCATTAGCCCGATTACAGATGAACCCTCTTGACTTACACTTTAATGATTCACTAGTTCTATTAGTACAGCGTTGAATAAGTAATGCTTTTAAGTATTCGCAAATTTAAGAAATGTAAAAATGAGAAAGTACGCAGGAAAGAAGTAAGATAATGTGTGAACAATCTTTGTCATGGTTAAAATTAAATTCGCAATGAGAAATATCTCTGTCACTTGTTGGGAAATATTGTAACAAGAGAAAACAAGGCCGCGACGCACGCCGGGTTCGGTGCTGGCTGGCGGCCCAACACGGTCAGTGACGTCATGCGCCACCCATTGACGTAAGACATGCCACGCGTGACTGCCCGGATTACAAGGGTCGTCCTCCTCTCCGCTCTGCGCGTGGCACCATGCTTCGCAAGAGCGGCCGACACCCATCTCGACGCTTCGGGCGTCGGGTCGGCATAGGATGACACGACTGGCCCCAGCCGAGCTCGTCACTTCTAGAAGGGCGCCAGGGTCTATATAAGCCTGGACGCCGGCCTACGTGACAGTGGCTCGGCGAAGGGAAGTGCGGCGATAGTTGCGCGAGGGGTGCAGCATAGCGAGGTGTGCGGTGTGTAAGAAATTGAGATACTGAGTGCGAGTAATTGATTGGTAGGCATTTTAAGTAAGATTATTTATTAGTGTTGTTAATATTAGCAGTCAATAAATTTGTGCCAAAAAAATAATGGGGCTATCCCTATACGAACCTAGTTCTTACCAATCAACACTTATTAGAATCGTAACAATATGTTCAGGCATAATGAAAGTTGTAACTAATTCCTGGCTCATTTGTTGTTGCAATGTATTTTTAACAACAGTCACTGTATGGTGGCATATTTCATATCGTTCCCATAGCATTTGGGTAAATAATTTTCATCCGGAGTTATTTAACCTTTAACAAATGACACCCACTCCGTGGGCTGATACCTTTGTAAAAACACAATTCTTTGGAGTAACTAAACCTATCGACAATTGGTTTTAAATTATACAGCGTCCTCCAAATGTAAAGGTGTGCCTTTTTTTAACAGGGAAGCCTTATTTTCACATACGAGAGAGTCATAAGCTCGATCGTGCATCTTCGGTTTTTTTTGTTCATTGTAAAAGGTTAGGTTAGCTACATTATAAATGCTTTAAAACATTGTGGACGGTTAGTTTCGTTAGGATAGCTACATTAAAGATACTGTGAAATAATGTAAACGGTTTCCTAGCCCTGGATAGCTACATATTATAAAGTTATTTGCTAAGCAACCATAAAATGATTTTACAGTATTTTTAATGTAGCTATACTTACCTAATATAACCAACCATCCACAATGTTTTTAACTATTTATAATTTAGCTAACCTATCCTAATCGACCGCAAAATTTAGTGCCACACCTGTTTATACAATGAGATAGAATGAAAAAAAAAGCTAGTATGAACTTCGGGGAACTTTGGGTGTGGCTCTCTCGTCTGTGAAAAAAGGCTTCCCTTTTTTAACAAGGCTCAAATAATAATTGCTTTTATAGTGAGGTTTTTATATACTAGGTGTAATGATCCACCAAATGTTTAAACTTATAAAGCCACTATAAATCTTTGCCACGAAGAAAAACAGTGCCAATATATATTAACATTATCTAGATTAACCCAATACAGTGCGTTTACATGTGAGATAATCAAGCAAAGCATATTAAAAAAATAATGTTATAAATAAATAAATTAATTAAGTTAATCGTTGGCACTTCCAAAAGTGCGGAAACTTTGTTATTTAATGCAAAACTCATAGCGAAAATAGGTATCTAAAGAAAATAAGCAATATTAAATAAACGGATCTCATTATCGTAGAAGATTAGCAAAGTTAGTGATTTTCACATCGTCGTGCAGCAATGCAGAAGACAAAAGAGATAACTGACAAATTAAATAATAGATTTTATGAGTAGTTATTAAATTAAAGTAAATATGTTAAAACTATTTGTCGTAACATGTTTGAGTTGTTAAACTACTGCTGAAGAGAATAGAAGAAAAGCCCTCCTGACTTCCAAAAAATATTTGGTATGACATAAATAATTGCTGACAATGGCTTTTCAAGCACCCATTTTTTATGGTATGAGGGCATGGATTGATCTGAGTTTAAATTTCAAATTTCATAATTCACGCCTACAAACTAAAACTTGTCACTTAAAAGCTTAACAAACCTAACTTTTGGCTATACTTTATGTACAGTACTTTTTTACAAAGTTATGTTATTAATTTTATTGCAAAAAAACCGGTACAAGAAGATTAAATAAGATGTAAAGTTGTTAGAGATTAAAACACACACACATACACACACACACACACACACACACACACATATATATATATATATATATATATATAAATAAATATATATATATATATATATATATATATATATATATATATATATATAGGAGAATAAACGTTAGGTAATTAATTAAATATTTTTTTTACATTGTCTAAGGTTTGGTTCAAGGACAGTTTTCCATCGAAATAATCAGTGGATAATTGAGTAATTTTTTAACGATATTGGGATTTTTACCCCGAATTTAAGCTAAACAATTACATATTTCAAGATGGTGATAATTATGTCATTATCAGCTTACTGGACGCTGGTAGATTAAGAACCGTAAGCTGCACTTAGGATTTTTGGTCATATATTATTGTATAAATATTTTTTACATGAAATTTCCTTTTTTTTGCATTGTCAAGGGATCGAAGCACGAATGTGTATCGATCGAATCAATCATTATTTTAATAAGTAATTTTTTTGATGAATTTTAGAAATTTGCCCGAATTTATAGATAAATAAATTCATATTTTCAAAATGGTGGTCAAATATCAAGATGGCGGTTGCCCAAGCAATAAAAAATAGTGTTCTCTAGCGGGGAATAACTAAACTAACATGGCAGTAGTGCCCTCTAGCAGACGAAAACTATATGTCAGATCTAAATTGGAGATCTTCAGCAGACGAAAACAAGATGGTGGACGCGTTTTTATACTATCTGGCGATATATTTAAGCAATAGTGATGGGAGGTTAGTTTTTGTCTGACCTCAGACGAAGGAGCTATCATCATTTTTACTTTTGCTATCAACGGGTTCGAACCGAGGACTCAGTGGCGTAAGTGCATTTTTGAATTAAAATTTTACTACAATAAATTTTAGTAATTATTTTTTATAAAGTTAAAATATTTTCCAAATAAAATTTAATAATAATTACGGATTTTGAATATAGTGGACATGACTTCATAATCTAAGGTGGTGGCACGATTTATATTAAAACTAGCTGCAGTACCCGGCTTTGCCCGGGCTGAACCCCGGGTGATATATTGTCCGCGAGTTATAGCAAAATGGATAGCGATATGTCCAGTGTGGTGGACATTAAGAAATGACACATAATTACTGTTTGTGTATCTGTGACCTATGGTTATCTGTTTACCCATGGCGATCGGTTCAAAGGTTTAGAAGTTGATGCGCTACAGCGCCATCTAGCGGCGAGTTACAAAAAAATGGTTAGCATAAATACCTTCTCCATGATAAAAACACTTCGATGTGCCAACTTTCATGGCGATCGGTCTAACGGTGTAAGAGTTTATCGACTTCATACATGCCAACATCCAATTATATATATTCTTATATTTCGAAATTTTGGGGCTTTCACATTTTTTGGAAGGAGGGGGGGGGGGGAGGGGGGGTTGGATGTTCAGGACCTCGAATGGTTTGGAACACTCCATCTCGAACGAATAGATATTTGAAGTTCCTGAAACTGTCGAAATTTTGGGGCTTTGTTCCCAGTGGTAGGCGGGTTGGGGGGGGGGGGGGGATTCAAGACCCTGAATGGCTCGAAAACACTTAAAATCGAAAGAGATGGGTTTTAAAAATTTTAAAAATTTCGAAGTTTTGGGTTTAAACCACCTAAAGGGGGGGGGGGGGGGGTGTGATGTTGAGGACCCCGAATGGCTCGGAAACATTCCAAATCGAAAGAGATATAAAGGAATATAAGAATGTAGGCATTTACTGTTCTCCTATCTACTATAATAACAATATTGACAAATAGAAAGCTTATTACCTACCTATGAATAATTATCTCAATAAATTTATAAATAACTGTATGCTTAAGAATTTACGTAAA
Source organism: Bacillus rossius redtenbacheri (assembly GCF_032445375.1). Lineage (NCBI taxonomy): Eukaryota > Metazoa > Arthropoda > Insecta > Phasmatodea > Bacillidae > Bacillus > Bacillus rossius. Next base: position 14,983,639 of record NC_086335.1, read on the forward strand.
TACATAATATTAAACTTCAAACTATACACACCAGAAAAACTAAGGATGTTATTGAAAATTTTTTTATTTGTCATAATGTTTAAAACATTTGTAGGATTTGTTTATATGTAAAACTGTGGTGGCAATATTCCGCTTATCCAAAGGAGTATAAAAATTAATAGAGATATCACTTTAAATTAAGTAAAAAAAAAAAACATAGTCCCAAATGAAACAAAAAGTATACATAACAACTAATATGACAAAAAAATTATACAACTGGAATGACAATGTTAAACATCCGCCTGAAATTTAATAGAAGTAGGTAGGTAAGAATATATATAAGAAATTAAATGAAATTAAAACATACATAAATAAAATTATCTCATACTCAACCAAACATAATGTTAAATATAAAATAAAGGAAGATGGCAATTACACGTAACTATTCTAATTAATAAAAAAATCAACTTTCCTAAAATAGTAAAATTCAAATTTTTCAACAATATATTACATAATTGATAAATATTTCTGGTCTTCGGTCTCAGCAGCCCTAAAACTCTTGACGCTCAGCAGATAAATTATAAACACTAAACCAAACTCCTTGCAAATAAGTAGGTACTGTAAGTAAATAACAATAAAGACAAATAGAAAATATTAGTAGGCCCTACCAACCGATGTATTAATTTCGAAGAAATTTATAAGTTTAAAAATTTATGTAGTGTACCTACATAATATTAAACTTGAAACTATCCACACAATAAAAACCTAAGAATGTTAGTGAAACTAATTTTTTTTTTATTTGTCATAATACCTAAAATACGTGTGTTTCCAAAATGAAACAAAATATAAATAATGACCATTTTGACAAAAAAAAAATTGTACAACTCGAATGACATTGAAAACATACACGTGAAATTTAAAAGAATTATGAGTGCCCTAGGTAGGGAGAAAAATATATATAGAAGAAATTAAATTTAAAAAATGGGTGAGTGTACTTAGGTACGCGCATGAGAAGTTATACTTCTTTGGCATCATTAAAAAATAGTTTTTAATTGCATGCAAAAATATTGCGTGGAGTCCCTCCGCGCGAAAGAAGTGAAACTTCGTAATGTGGAAATGAAAAAAGGAATGGGTAGAATTTATTTTTAGTGAAATCATATTGTATCAAATAAAAAAAAAACAAGGAAATATATTTGTAACGATTCATAGATAGAATTTCAGAGAGAGAAAGACAGAGAGACCTATTGAATATCTATAAAACTAACTTTTTTATGAGAGCAGATTTTCATGAAATAAATCATGAAATCATTCAACGATAAAAGCTGTATATTTAATTAAGAGGACGGGTTCGCCCCAAGGAGAAAATTGACGCGGCGAGACCTCGTGGACATAGAGAAATGACACACACTCACTATTTATGTGTCTATGAAACATGCTTTTTTGACGTGACAACGTCTAATAAATCGATGAACGCCGGCTGCACGCACGAAAAAGTGTCCCACTACGGATATCCCACTACGGATTTGTCCTATTTGCTCATTGTACGCATGCGTGGCATCTCTCTTTCACTCGATTGGAACGACCATCGATTTGACTTTTCAATCATATTTTCGTTGTTTGAATTATTAATATTATGTAATTTAACGATCGTCCACCGATTTTCAGCACAATCGGTACAGATATTTAAAAGTAATGTTGAATATTCAAATACCTACGTTTTGAATCACAATGGTGTTTTACAGTTACACATAATAATTCAAATTACACCCGGGATCTTTTGCACAATGTTTTAAAAAATATTGTAACACATTATAAATATGTTTGGTGTATTTGGGATGCGTATTTGTTATAAAATTGTGTTAATATTGTACCCCTACCGTGAACAAAGTTTTTATAAATAAATATATATAACATTTGAAATTACATTACTTTAGTATGGCCTCGTGGGCGTGTGGTTAGCGTATCTAACTCATAAACTGAAAGTTATCGGTTCGAAGCCGGCAGCTGCGAATTTTTTTTGTACTTGTAAAAATAAATATGGCGCACGTAACATTTCAAAAGTAATAAATATATTTGAATTAATGAATGCAAATAAAAGTAAATTTATTAATTCAATTGCACATTTCATTTCACTCCTTTGTATCCATACAAAATAGTGATAATTCAATAAAAATGATTCAATTTTATTCATAAAAGTATGCAGAGGTAGATTTTATCATGAAAATGATTGAAAAATTAAAAAAAAAAATCTTCCTCAAAGAATATAATATTTTTAATGCCTAAATGGTTTTGTTGCAAAAACCTATTACGGCTCAGTCTCAGGCCGAATATAATATATCCTTTTCTTCTGGATCAATCATTTCATCAATGGTTTGTTATGTCGTTGTCACGTTAAATTATCGTCCGTAAACCGACTTTACAGACAACCAATTTTTTTTCTGTAATTTAAATTGTAATATACAAAAACAGTATTGAAAATTAAAACAAATATGGCGACACTACAAATTGTCAATATCTTTTTTTTTCTTACTCTCTACTTAGTTCCTTACAATATCAAAACGTAACGTAATGGCTTGAAAGCTATTGCTCGGCAGACATAGAGGAATGACACTAACAGTTTGTATATCTATGACACACATTACATAAAATTAAGATATATTTTTTAACCCGTTTAAAATTTATTTTTTTAGACAAAAGATAGCCTATGACCATCCCCAGGATATAATCTATCTCTTTGCCAAATTTAATTACGATCCGTCCAGCCGGGAAAAGGTAACAAACAATCAGACATACAGACAGACAGAGTTACTTTCGCATTTATAATATGAGTAAGAATTAGTAAGGATTTTTATTAATAAATTATATTTTTTTCTAAAATTTATAACTTAATGTTTACGAATTTTCAAGATGGCAGCCGAAACGAAACTTCCAAAAATTATATCACAATTTGGAATGAGGCCATGACATCCTAATTATCAAGGTCATGATTTCGGCGGCTTATGGCAGCTTGCTGTTACGACTCTTAACACCGTTTGTGGGAAATTTATAGCCGTTGCCATTTTTGAGGAACAAAATAGGAACTTTTCCTTAAAACGGGAATTACTCCCACGAAAAAGGAAAAAAAATTAATTTTTATAATTTTTGAGATTTTTTGGTAGAAATGTTTTTTTCAAGAAACACTGGTAATTAAAGATTTTGGCGAATTTCGGGGAAAATGTAGAGATATGTTGTCATTTTTGGCAAATTTGGGTAATATTTAAGGTGAAGGTCATGATCAAAGTTCAAGATCAAGGTAATCTAAGATGGCCGCCGTGACATCATTTTCCAATATGGCTACCAACACCACCGACACAACACCCTGAACCCTGGCATAGTACTTACATTTATATACTACTTACACCTAAGTGTTTCGTATACATTGATCATCCTAAAACAAAGATTGATTTCTTTTCTGCGCTTATTAGAAGTATCTACGAGCCATGTGGTCTCGGTTGTTGAGTGGTAGGATAATTTTCCTCCAACTAAGGTGATCCAGGTACGTTACACCTATCCCTCACTTAGCACGTCTTCAGATTGCGCGGATTCATTTAACGCGATGTTTATTTTACTGCCCCAGTCTTGAATAATACGTCTGTAAATTTCAGTTAGCAATAAATCTTGGCAGGCAAAAAAAAAAAAGTCGAGTACGACGCCACGAAGTCTGTTTCAACTTCTGTAAAAACAGATGTGCAATTGGATACATTTAGTCAAACAAGGGGGAAGAGATGCGCACGCAGGTATGTCTACGCTATCGGCTGTTGAACAAACATCAGCTATGGCAAGTTAAATTGCGTCCATGGATTGTAAAGGACCGAATGTGTTTACGTCCACGCGTATGCCGCCGTGCCGTACCGTTGTTGCCTGGCCCCAAACCGGGCCGTGAACGCTGTCTAGCCTGTGGCAGGGAATTCACTCAAACAAAAACAACGTCTACCGGTAACTGTACGTGCTTGATCACTCATAATGCATCGTGTTCAAGTATTTGAGACAAAACTATAAGTACGGCGCGCAGATTGTCATGAAGGCTACGCTTATATTGGTCGCACATTAGTTTTAAGCAAGTCAACTGTGCGCACAATTGTACGAAATAAGGACTCTTACAAAAATTTTATATAAGTCTGATGCTGTTGGTTGTACTAGCGGGAATATATTTGACATAGACCTAGATACCCGAACAGTAATGAAAGATGATTCACATCGAAAGAGTTGTTAAATTAATGTGGCATTAAAAAATAATTATTGGCCTGACAGGATTGGTGTGAACCAGTTGGTGATACGCGAATAAGCACTTTAATTTTTGAAAAATTAAAATGTAACTATCCGGATAGTAATATCGGTTTCACTGTCAGTTAAGGATGGTTTGGAAAGGTACGCGACGTAAATTAAAGTTCACGCCCGGGCGGGAAAGTTAGCCAGCTGACTGACAATAAAGTACATAACAACGTATCTCCCGTTACGCGGTGTCGTATTCGTCATAAAAAGTGCGGTGAGAGGCATATAAAGATAAACGGTGTGACATATTTATAGTTGAGTGTTATTCAAAGCATTTATATTACGTAAAGTATATTTTCCTACACAATTTTGGAACACATTAAATAAATTAGCCTTGCAATTTATGGAAACTATTGCTTCAGTATACGCGATTTCACATAACAAGAGCATTTTTAAGGAACTAATTAGTAGTGCTTAGTGAGGGATAGGTGTACTTTGAGAGGCGGGAATCGTGGCGGAGGTTGCCGTAAGCTTGGTAGTTTTCTCGGAGAACTTTTGCTTCCTCTGTAAATTTAATCCAGCAGTGCCCTTTTTCATAATATTAGGTCATAGGAGAAGAATCTTCGTAGCTACACGTGGGTACAAGAACCCTAAATTTGATAATTCTGCTACCATCCAAGCTAGGCCTGGACACAAGAGATTAATCAATTAAAAGCTCCAACTTGAATGTGGTTTTCTTTTGTAACCGATTTCAAAAATAGTAGGAGCTTCTCAATTCATCTGTAAATAAGTTTTTATGTATGTGCGGGCATAACTTCTTTGTTTATGAACATATCTTAATAATACTTTTGCGTTGGGTTCAATGTAGCACCAATGTGGTCACATTTTAATTTCACTATTATTGGTACGTGAACTTCAAAGATAAAATTAAATTTATCATGATTAAGATATATTTAGGTTAATGAAGATTCCAAAACAAGATAGGTAACTATGGTCAATGACGTGCTGGACAGGTTAACGACAAACAGCATGAATGTGTAATATTGAGTTACTATGAATAATACGTTAATACTATAGTTAGGTACCTTACTATACTTAGAACTAAGCAGAAACACATTGAAAATCTTAAGCAAACAATAACACCATACAAAAGGTGAATAGATTTATTATGTGTAAATTATGAAATTTTTAATATATGTTATAAGTAAATAGGATACTTTGTTAGTACCTATACAATGTTAATTACAGGACAAAATAAGACTTCGCAATTGTATATATTTTGAAAATGCTCTTTCGTTATGTGGCCTACTCAATAATTTATTTGATTGTAAATCAGACAGTTTTATTTATTCCTATGTTTGCATATACATACACCTGGCCTTTAGATAATTTTTTTGTATCCTAGGTCTATTACAGCTTTATAAAGTGTAGTGCCCCGTAATTTTTGAACATGACTTCCCAGCTTACAATCGAAGGTAAATTCAGCGCTCGAAGTCTACATATCATTTAGTGCCTGCAATTTTGCAAACACAAAAGTTATCGCAACAGTAGTATAGGATAGTATGTTCTGAAACAGGATTAAGGCTGTGGAGCCTGTTAAGCCGACCGCCATCTTGGATTTGTGACGTCACGGCGGCAAAAATTCCTCAAAATTCCTCAAAAATGACTCAAAATGACTCAAAATTTCCCGTTTTAAGAAAAAAAATCCCGTTTTCGAGGAAAAAATTCCCTTTTCGAGGGAAAATTTCCCGTTTTAGTCCTCAAAAATCCCAGCGGCTGAAAATTCCTAAAACTGGCTTAGGCTAAGCATCCATGTCTACAGCCTCAGTTAAGCCATTTATAGGATTATGACGTTACCGTTGCAATTTCCGTTACGCCCGCCATCTTTAAATTTACTATCCGATTTTAATGAAATATAAAATTTTAAATTTATAAAAATTCAATTAATAAAATTTTAATAAAAAATATTTAAAAAACATACTTTTACGACACGGAGTTCAGAGTCCTCGGTTCGAACCCGGTGAGGGCGAAAAAAAAAAAATGACGACCGATCCTTCCACCACGGAAGTCACCTACAGACTAACTTACCACCACCAATAACAAGGTCAACTAGTATGATGTCATGTCAGCCATCTTGTCTTCGTCTGCTGGAAGCCATCATAATTGTATCATCGGCTAGAGTGCGCTGACGCCATGATAGTTTAATTCTTACCCGTTAGAGTGTAGTAAACATTTAATACCGAGGTGCCCCCGCCATCTTGTCATTTGGCCGTTATCTTGAAAATCCGTAATTATTTAGCTATAAATTCGGGAAAAATTCCAAAATTCATTAAATAAATCACTCATTAATTTACATTTTGATTCGAACCGCTCCTGTCCTTGGTTCGATACCCGATCGATGCAATAAAGTTTAATTTGATGTAAAAAAATAATAATTTAATTATACCAAGTTCAACATTTTTAAAGAGACTTTAAAACCTCTACTGACACCATCATCCTATAAACCATCAACACCACCATCTTGGAAATTCATAATTTTAATGCTAGAGATTCAGGAAAAAGTTCAGAAATCATTAAATAAATTTCCAATCAATGTACTGATTAATTAGATCGACTTAGGCCCTTGGTACGATTCTGGACGATGAAAAAAATTAAATATAACATCAATTTAACATAATAGTAACAGGTTCGAGGAATTAAACACCACAAGTTCTTTTACAAACAAAATATTTATTACATAATTTCTATTCTACTACAGGATCACTTACGAAAGCCAGCACATTTATAATCAATCATTTAGTTCCGCATCGGTGTGAAATGACTAATTCTTAGCTCCAATCGGTTTATACTAGACAGAGTCCAACCAGAACCTTTACTGACATAGTTCTCCTCTTCTTGACAGAGTTTCTGGATACCGTTTTTAACAGTTTGCTTCACATCGTCAGAACTGTAAATTACTGCAGCCGATGTCTTGAATGCACACTTCTTCACTTTGTCATCTAACGGATAGGGCTTTCCATATAGACAGTCCAACCACAAGTTATATTTTAATGGACCGTTTGTTGCTACGTCATCAGTAAGCTGATTGATTATGTCCTGTCTAATATCACCAAGGAAAGTACAAATATCCTTCGACTCACCGAACGTATTTAGATAATAATAGTCTTTCAACGTTCCCCGAAATACAGACTGTGCCAAGTAGAAGCCATTATCGTTTACTTGTAATGCACCGAACACAGTCTTAGGTTTATTTTCATGTTCAGACGTCACAGCAATCGGTTTCTGCACATCTGTTTTTTTGCTTGTACGCTCACGAGTCTCCAATCTAAAGCGAGGAGTCGAAATGTCGGCAGGTAGTTCAGCAGGAGCACAGACTCCACCTTTACATTTTTTCGCATGATGTCGCAAACTGGCAATTCGTGTAAACCATTTAAGGCACTCATCACAGCGAAACTTCATTCGAGAAGGATTCTTCGTGCATTTGCTCCGCTAATGTCTTCGTGCATCATGGGAAAATGCGAACTACGTATTACAGTAGCTGCAAGGATACCATGATGATGAAGACGAGCCTTTCAGACCTGATCCAGATACAGGCGTTGCAACAGTAGTACCATTTCCAGGCATACTCTTATGCACATCCATGCATCGTTGTTGCGCCGAAACCTTTACTTTCTGCCGCACAGCAGGACCTTTGCATGCCTTCATGTGCGTTTTTATATTATCTTTTCTGGCAAACTGCTTATGACATTTCTCACAAACAAACATTTTACGCTATAGGTTCTTGGCACATTCGCTCCTCTCGTGTCGTCGAACATTGCTGCTGTTTGAGAAAATCTTGTCACAGAAACAGCACCGATGTTCGTTAGTTGTTGTCGATTCGGCATCCATTGAAGCCTCCATCGAGGGCGAAACGAAGTTCGTCGAGTTTTCCTGCACAGCCTGCACTACCGGCATTTAAGTCTCTTCTGCTGGTGGTATCGCGTCTGATGAAGTCTCCTCCAGTGTTGTCATCGGCGTTGCCAACGGGATCTGCACCTTCTCCGTCGTAGCTGTCGTAAAGGTTCCCGTAGACGATGGTACAACCTCCGAGTTCGATGTTAAAGTCGGTAAAGATGCCATCGAAGTCTCAAGAACAGGCAATTACACGACTTATGCACCAGAAAAAACAAACTAGACGATCCTTACACCGCCGACGTCAGTAACAAACTAAACGACCTGCTGTCTAGGACTCGCTTATATGCATGCACCGTATGGAATAATACGCTAGTCAAATCAAGAACCATTTACAATAATACTTGAGTCAAATCTACAAATTAAAAAAGAGGATCATTTGATCGAAAAAAAAATATAATTCGATCTCTTCAATATACGCCAGGCTCCAAGAGCTACAATTCACGTCATCAGATCCATCTACATTTTGCTCCTATGCTTCAATTTTCCATTAGCTGCCAGTGCTCCAACAGCTCCATTAGCTCCAACACGTAATGTACGCAATGTACGCACAATACATGCAGTTTACATGCAATAAATGTAATGATCGCACAGTTCACACAGGAAACGGAACGTACACACAGTACACACAGGAAACGGATCGTACACACAGTACACACAGGAAACAGAACGTACACACAGTACACACAGGAAACAGAACGTAAACACAGTACACACAGGAAACGAAACGTACACACAGTACACACAGGAAACGAAACTTACACACAGTACACACAGGAAACGGAACGTGCACACAGTACACACAGGAAACGGAACGTACACACAGTACACACAGGAAACGGAACGTACACACAGTACACACAGGAATCGAAACGTACACACAGTACACACAGGAATCGAAACGTACACACAGTACACACAGGAAACGAAACGTATACACACAGTACACACAGGAAACGGTACGTACACGCAGTACACACAGTACACACAGGAAACGAAACGTATACACACAGTACACACAGGAAACAGAATGATCACACTTACAGTAGCGGAAACACACTGGCTTAGTTGGAAATAGGAATACAAGAAATAAAAACACTAAATTTTTACTTTCAATATTTAATTACTTCTCAACATTACACAAATACAAGTAAAAGAAGCCATTATTGTATGTAGCCAGCTTTCCTCAGTTCTTTGAGTATGAAGGATATTTCTTTGATGCACGAATAGTTTCCTGCACAAAGCGAGCCATGTAGAAGTCTTAGCCGGTCAACCAATATGTTTGGATCTTTCCATGATGTGTAATCAATCTCTTCTACCACCATCTTACTTGCTTGTTTATTATAAATACTGTTAATATCACAATCGTCCCAGTGATCATAATAAGCATTATCATATTTATTTATTATAACACGACGTTTCCATCGTTTCGGTCAAAGGACATCGCCACATTCTTCGATCTTGCCAGCTCTAGGTGCTTCATCACATTCTATGCCTTTGTCAACAGCCTCAGAGTCACTGTAACAATCACTGTAGAAGACATCCTCTTCACCCAGATTAACATATGAATTCGCTATCGATGATGTCGAAGTGTCTTCATCATCTTCATGCTTCCTTTTTAGGAGTCCATCATTTTTACAAAGAATGGAGGATCTACTGAATATAGGCTTGAATGTATTCTCACTTTTCACGGTGTTGATACTTCCATTAGTTTAAGTCTTCCCGAAGCTATTAGCATCCTTCAATTTATGTTCTTCCTCACGATCCGGTGAGCTAATACATTCACGCTCAGGACAAGGAAAATTATTGTCGTAATGCAGATCACTCTTATTTAGTCTAGTGGTTCCATCGGTGTCCTCTATGCCGTAAGTAGTCTTGACTTTACATGTTCTACCATGTCTTTTTAAGCTGTCAATTCGTGTTAACAACCTGCTACATCGATTACAGATTAACATGTTGCGTAGTGGGTTTCTAGCACAATCATTCTTCTCATGACGTCTAGCATTCCTTCTCATGGCAAAATCCTTGCCACAGTATCTACAGCGGCTTCCTTCCGATTCAGCTGCATATAAACCACGATCCATGGCAGCTTCGGTGACTAATGTTAGATACAAACTGTCAGTTTTCTCCAATTGGAACCATTTCTTAAATATAGTTTTTGAAATATTTCATCAACGAGAGTTAAGTTATCTAATGCAAAGCAAATTGATGCAAGTAGTTCTGGCTGTCGTCAACAGATGTCGCCTCGTGTTGCTTCCAGGTAAATAATATCTATTTCATTAATGCGGGATGCGGAACGCTCACTATCGATCGCAAGGAGAAAAAAGTTCGTCCTTCCTGCTAGTGCTTCTCAGATTTCTCACGGTCCGTTATCTTGGATTGCGACGTCACGGCGTTCATCTTGGATGGGTGTGACCTTGAACTTTGACCGAAACTGCAGGAATGATCGCAAGCACACGGATTATCCATCAAAATATTGATAAGAATAATCAGGAGCACACGGAGAAAACTGCCACAAGTTTTCTTTGATATCCTAAAAATACAAAAAAAATTAATAAAAAATTAAAAATAAACACAAAAAAAATTCAAACGTTCTGGCTTGTACTAGAACTCTATCTTTGCTCTTCAATGAGAAGTTCACAAGCTAGCAGAATGTTTGAATTTTTTTGTTTTTTATTTTTTATTTTTATTCATTTTTTTTTGTATTTTTATGATATCAAAGAAAACTTGTGGCGGTTTTCTCCGTGTGCTCCTGATTATTCTTATGAATATTTTGATGGATCATCCGTGTGCTTGCGATCATTCCTGCAGTTTCGGTCAAAGGTAAAGGTCACACCCATCCAAGATGGCCACCGTGACGTCGCAATTATAGATGGCGGACCGTGAGAAATCTGAGAAGCACTAGCAGGAAGGACGAACTTTTTTCTCCTTGCGATCGATAGTGAGCGTTCCGCATCCCGAATTAATGAAATAGATATTATTTACCTGGAAGCAACACGAGGCGACATCTGTTGACGACAGCCAGAACTACTTGCATCAATTTGCTTTGCATTAGATAACTTAACTCTCGCTGATGAAATATTTCAAAAACTCTATTTAAGAAATGGTTCCAATTGGAGAAAACTGACAGTTTGTATCTAACATTAGTCACCGAAGCTGCCATGGATCGTGGTTTATCTGCAGCTGAATCGGAAGGAAGCCGCTGTAGATACTGTGGCAAGGATTTTGCCATGAGAAGGAATGCTAGACGTCATGAGAAGAATGATTGTGCTAGAAATCCACTACGCAACATGTTAAGCTGTAATCGATGTAGCAGGTTGTTAACACGAATTGACGGCTTAAAAAGACATGGTAGAACATGTAAAGTCAAGACTACTTACGGCATAGAGGACACCGATGGAACCACTAGATTAAAGAAGAGTGATCTGCAATACGACAATAATTTTCCTTGTCCTGAGCGTGAATGTATTAGCTCACCCGATCGTGAGGAAGAACATAAATTGAAGGATGCTAATAGCTTCGGGAAGACTTAAACTAATGGAAGTATCAACACCGTGAAAAGTGAGAATACATTTAAGCCTATATTCTGTAGATCCTCCATTCTTTGTAAAAATGATGGACTCCTAAAATGGAAGCATGAAGACGATAAAGACACTTCGACATCATCGATAGCGAATTCATACGGTAATCTGGGTGAAGAGGATGTCTTTTACAGTGACTGTTACAGTGACTCTGAGGCTCTTGACAAAGGCATAGACTGTGATAAAGCACCTAGAGCTGGCAAGATCGAAGAATGTGGCGATGTCCTGAGACCGAAACGATGGAAACGTCGTGTTATAATAAATAAACCTGATAATGCTTATTATGATCACTGGGACGATTGTGATATTAACAGTATTTATAATAAACAAGCAAGTAAGATGGTGGTAGAAGAGATTGATTACACATCATGGAATGATCCAAACATATTGGTTGACCGGCTAAGACTTCTACATGGCTCGCTTTGTGCAGGAAACTATTCATGCATCAAAGAATTATCCTTCATACTCAAAGAACTGAGGAAAGCTGGCTACATACAATAATGGCTTCTTTTACTTGTAATTGTGTTATGTTGAGAAGTAATTAAATATTGAAAGTAAAAATTTAATGTTTTTATTTCTTGTATTCTGATTTCCAACTAAGCCTGTGTGTTTCCGCTACTGTATGTGTGATCATTCCGTTTCCTGTGTGTACTGTGTGTATACGTTTCGTTTCCTGTGTGTACTGTGTGTACGTTTCGTTTCCTGTGTGTACTGTGTGTAAGTTCCGTTTCCTGTTTGTACTGTGTGTACGTTCCGTTTCCTGTGTGTATACGTTTCGTTTCCTGTGTGTACTGTGTGTACGTTCCGTTTCCTGTGTGTACTGTGTGTACGTTCTGTTTCCTGTGTGTACTGTGTATACGTTCTGTTTCCTGTGTGTACTGTGTGTACGATCCGTTTCCTGTGTGTACTGTGTGTACGTTCCGTTTCCTGTGTGTACTGTTTGATCAATACATTTATTTCATGTAAACTGCATGTATTGTGCGTACATTGCGTACATTACGTGTTGGAGCTGATGGAGCTGTTGGAGCACTTGCAGCTAATGGACAATTGAAGCATAGGAGCAAAATGTAGATGGATCCGATGACGTGAATTGTAGCTCTTGGAGCCTGGCGTATATTGGAGAGATCGAATTATATTTTTTTTTCTATCAAATGATCCTCTTTTTTAATTTGTAGATTTGACTCTAGTATTATTGTAAATGGTTCTTGATTTGACTAGCGTATTATTCCATACGCTGCATGTATATAAGCGAGTCCTAGACAGCAGGTCGTTTAGTTTGTTACTGACGTCGGCGGCGTAAGGATCGTCTAGTTTGTTTTTTCTGGTGCATAAGTCGTGTAATTGCCTGTCCTTGAGACTTCGATGGCATCTTTACCGACTTTAACGTCGAACTCGGAGGTTGTACCATCATCTACGGGAACCTTTACGACAGCTACGACGGAGAAGGTGCAGATCCCGTTGGCAACGCCGATGACAACACTGGAGGAGACTTCATCAGACGCGATACCACCAGCAGAAGAGACTTTAATGCCGGTAGTGCTGGCTGTGCAGGAAAACTCGACGAACTTCGTTTCGCCCTCGATGGAGGCTTCAATGGATGCCGAATCGACAACAACTAACGAACATTGGTGCTGTTACTGTGACAAGATTTTCTCAAACAGCAGCAATGTTCGACGACACGAGAGGAGCGAATGTGCCAAGAACCTATATCGTAAAATGTTTGTTTGTGAGAAATGTCATAAGCAGTTTGCCAGAAAAGATAATATGAAAACGCACATGAAGGCATGCAAAGGTCCTGCTGTGCGGCAGAAAGTAAAGGTTTCGGCGCAACAACGATGCATCGATTTGCATTAGAGTATGCCTGGAAATGGTACTACTGTTGCAACGCCTGTAACTGGATCAGGTCTGAAAGGCTCGTCTTCATCATCATGGTATCCTTGCAGCTACTGTAATACGTCGTTCGCATTTTCCCATGATGCACGAAGACATGAGCGGAGCAAATGCACGAAGAATCCTTCTCGAATGAAGTTTCGCTGTGATGAGTGCCTTAAATGGTTTACACGAATTGACAGTTTTCGACATCATGCGAAAAAATGTAAAAGTGGAGTCTGTGCTCCTGCTGAACTACCTGCCGACATTTCGGCTTCTCGCTTAAATTGGAGACTCGTGAGCGTACAAGCAAAAATACAGATGTGCAGAAACCGATTGCTATGACGTCTGAACATGAAAATAAACCTAAGACTGTGTTCGGTGCATTACAAGTAAACGATAATGGCTTCTACTTGGCACAGTCTGCATTTTGTGGAACGTTGAGAGACTATTATTATCTAAATACGTTCGGTGAGTCGAAGGATATTTGTTCTTTCCTTGATGATATTAGACAGGACATAATCATTCAGCTTACTGATGACGTAGCAACAAACGGTACATTAAAATATAACTTGTGGTTGGACTGGCTATATGGAAAGCCCTATCCGTAAGATGACAAAGTGAAGAAGTGTGCATTCAAGACATCGGCTGCAGTAATTTACAGTTCTGACGATGTGAAGCAAACTGTTAAAAACGGTATCCAGAAACTCTGTCAAGAAGAGGAGAACTATGTCAGTAAAGGTTCTGGTTGGACTCTGTCTAGTATAAACCGATTGGAGCTAAGAATTAGTCATTTCAAACCGATGCGGAACTAAATGATTGATTATAAATGTGCTGGCTTTCGTAAGTGATCCTGTAGTAGAATAGAAATTATGTAATAAATATTTTGTTTGTAAAAGAACTTGTGGTGTTTAATTCCTCGAACCTGTTACTATTATGTTAAATTGATGTTATATTTAATTTTTTTCATCGTCCAGAATCGTACCAAGGGCCTAAGTCGATCTAATTAATCAGTACATTGATTGGAAATTTATTTAATGATTTCTGAACTTTTTCCTGAATCTCTAGCATTAAAATTATGAATTTCCAAGATGGTGGTGTTGATGGTTTATAGGATGATGGTGTCAGTAGAGGTTTTAAAGTCTCTTTAAGAATGTTGAACATGGTATAGTGAAATTATTATTTTTTTACATCAAATTAAACATTATTGCATCGATCGGGTATAGAACCGAGGACAGGAGCGGTTCGAATCAATATGTAAATTAATGAGTGATTTATTTAATGAATTTTGGAATTTTTCCCGAATTTATAGCTAAATAATTATGGATTTTCAAGATGGCCGCTAAATGACAAGATGGCGGAGGCACCTCGGTAATAAATGTTTACTGCACTCTAGCGGGTAAGAATTAAACTAACATGGCGTCAGCTCACTTTAGCCGACGATACAATTATGATGGCTTCCAGCAGACGAAGACAAGATGGCTGACATGACATCATACTAGTTGACCTTGTTATTGGTGGTGGTAGGTTAGTCTGTAGGTGACTTCCGTGGTGGAAGGATCGGTCGTCATATTTTTTTTTTCGCCCTTACCGGGTTCGAACCGAGGACTCTGAACTCCGTGTCGTAAAAGTATGTTTTTTAAATATTTTTTTATAAAATTTTATTAATTGAATTTTTATTAATTTAAAAATTTTTTGATTTCATTAAAATCGGATATTAAATTTAAAGATGGCGGGCGTAACGGAAATTGCAACGGTGACGTCATAATCCTATAAATGGCTTAACTGAGGCTGTAGACATGGATGCTTAAGCCAGTTTTAGTAATTTTCAGCCGCTGGGATTTTTGAGGACTAAAACGGGAATTTTTCCCTCGAAAACGGGAATTTTTCCCTCGAAAACGGGAATTTTTTTCTTAAAACGGGAAATTTTGAGTCATTTTCAGTCATTTTTGAGGAATTTTGAGGAATTTTTGCCGTCGTGACGTCACAAATCCAAGATGGCGGTCGGCTCCACAGGCTCCACAGCCTGAATCCTGTTTCATAACATACTATCCTATACTACTCGCAACCAAGCCATTTTCATCTTTCATTCTGCTTCCAGTCGTATCATCATTAAATTTATTAATACACATTCAGGTAATTAACCTTCTTCGATTTGTTCTCTTCGAAGCCCTGGACACTTTAATTTATTGACAATCCCTATTTCTCAATTTACAAGCCGGTCTGAGAACGATATATTTCGCCTTACCATGACACAGAATTCTCTAGTTATTGAGATCTTTTGGACCGAAAATGTTTTGTGGCTTTTTTCTATAAGTGGCTATTTTACGAGACTCGTCTACAGCGTTAATGTGTATACTCCACATGTTTTCGCATATGCTGCTGTCATGGAATCAATGTAAGCATTCACTTTTTCCACAGTTTGATAGATTCGAACTGCATCTCAGTCAGAAAACTCCCCTGTTAAAGATATTCTGCGACGTTCATTTAGTATTGGCATCTGATTGATAGTTAATTAACAAAATTATTTAACAAATCATTTAATTCACTATCGCTTCGTTGGCGCATATTTATAGTCCGCTCGGAAAATGAAACTTATGCTACAAATTAATTCTGTTGCAAAAAATATGGTTGTATAAACATCAATTATCTTTGACAGGAGGCAGTTCCATAATGTCATCAAAAAATAAGATGTTAACTCCGCCAATAGATAATTCTCAAATTCTCGTAGGAAACCATTGAAATTTCGTCAAAGAATAGCCAATATATATGGAACCACTTGCGTCTCTCTTATTGAATCTTCTGTCCAAACAAACGATATATTGTCATGGTAATGTCTTTTTCGATAGGAAGTAAGTAGTATGTAAATGGCGGACCGGGCACAGGGTTCAGGGTGAGATGCGAGGTGGCGACCGAGCTTTGACGTCACATCCATCTCTGACGTCACGGCGGCCAGTTTGGACTCCAAAATTTCTCAAATTTACTCAAAAATGACTCAAAATGACTCAAACATTCCTTTTTTGAGGAAAAAAAAAATTCGTTTTCTTACTCAAAAATTCAAAAATTAGGAATTCGTAAAACCTCAAAAAACTTTACCTTAGAAGGAACACAAATTCGTAAAATATGCTTATGCATCAATGTCTACAGCCTCCGATAACCCTCTGATGTCATCTAGGATTATGACGTCACCGTTGCAAATTACGTTACGGTCGCCATCTTGAAATTTTTTATTTATTATCCGTTTTTAATGAAAAAATTCTAAAATTCATAAACAAATTAAATATTCAAAATTTAAATAAATATTATTAAAACAACGCACTTAAGCTATGAAGCTCGGGGTCATTGGTTCGAATACAGCAATTAAAAAAATATACGTAATTAATTTTATTCAAGGTTACATTTAATAAGTGAATTTCTGCTACTAAATCAGCACTTACAATAATTTTATCAGGTGGAATCAAAAAATGAATCATTACTCAGTCAAATTTTAAGCTCTGAGACATCTGAGAAATACTAACAGGAATGACGAACTTCCTTCTCCTTGGTGTCTAGCGAAGACATCCTTCTTTTGCGAACGTTAGAGAGCATCCTGCATCCCACATAAAAAAAAATTAATAATATTTACCTTCAAGCAACACGTGGCGTCATATGTTGACAATAATTGGGACTACTTACAACAAGTTTTTTTGCATGAGATAAATTAACTCTCGCAGCTGAATGGAGTCCACGTCTGTTAGAGCCAAGTAGTCTCGTAGCCACGTAGCCTTGTGTCCTGGAAGTCTAGTAGTCCTGTAGCCTCGTAGCCACGTAGTATTTTGAGATTTTATGAATTCCTGATTTTTGAATTTTTTCTCGAAACGGAAATTTTTGAGTCATTTTGAGTTATTTTTGAGAAATTAAGAGGAATTTTGGAGTCCAAAATGGCCGCCGTGACGTGAGAGATGGATTTGACGTCAGAGCTTGGTTGGAACCTCGCACCTCACCCTGAACCCTGTGCCCGGTCCGTTATTTACATACTTACTAATGAAGTAAAAATACGGAATTAAGAGTCTTGCCAAATATATGTCGCGAAGCAACTCCGTCATAAATTAAACTTCCACATTTTTGGTTTGAGAAATACATGTGGCTAATTCATGTGGTACAGTAGCAACTCCCGCCGTATTAAATAAGTTTGAGGTGTAACATAACGTTTTAATAGTATTTGAGCATCAATTGATCGAAAATAATTCTGATGGAAAATCAACACGCCGTAGCATCTTTATATATATATATATTTCTTGTGTGCGTGTGTATGTCACTGAACTCCTCCTAGACGGCTGGACCGATTTTGATGAAATTTTGTGTGTGAGTTCACGGGGATTCGAGGATGGTTTAGATTCACAATTGGATATTTTATCTCGATTCTGAGTTAAGAAAAACTAAAAAAAAACACGCTTTAAAAGCAAAAATTGCAACGCATTATTAGAAGCCATTAAGTTTTGCTATTGTAAGGAACTAAGTAGAGTAAGAAAAAAATAAAGATCCTGACAGTTTATAGCGTCGCCATATTTGTTTCAATTTCAATACCCTTTTTGTATATTACAATTTAAATTGCAGAAAAAAAATCATGTTTCATAGCCACACAAATAGTGAGGATGGTTTAGATTCACAATTGGATATTTTATCTCGATTCTGAGTTAATAAAAACTAAAAAAACACGCTTTAAAAGCAAAAATTGCAACGCATTATTAGAAGCCATTAAGTTTTGCTATTGTAAGGAACTAAGTAGAGAGTAAGAAAAAAATAAAGATCCTGACAGTTTATAGTGTCGCCATATTTGTTTCAATTTTCAATACCCTTTTTGTATATTACAATTTAAATTGCAGAAAAAAATCATGTTTCATAGCCACACAAATAGTGAGTGTGTGTCATTTCTCTATGTCCACGAGGTCTCGCCGCGTCAATTTTCTCCTTGGAGCGAACCCGTCCGCTTAATTAAATAAACAGCTTTTATCGTTGAATGATTTCATGATTTATTTAATGAAAATATGCTCTCATAAAAAAATTAGTTAGATAGACATTCAATAGGTGTCTTTCTCTCACACACTCTCTCTCTCTGAAATGTATGTAGCTTGCTCGCGGGTCAGTAATGCAGACAATCTTTACATTCTAGCTCGAGACGGAAAAAACAGTAAATGTGGTTTACAAAGACATTTTAAGAAGTGTCTTCCCGTCATTACATTTGAAAGTAGAAACATATTTACTCAAAATTTAGGTAGTAACATATTTTTATTGCAAAGACTGAAATAGAGGTGAGAAAAATTATCATTTGTGAACATAAGAAAACCACTACAACTGTATCAACTGTTATGTTATAATGTTTAAATTTCTAAATGGTGCAAGATAATACAAAATTCCATGCGGAAAAAGTCGTGGGCAACAGATACGTATAGTTATAGGTGTGGGGCTATGCATGCTGATTTTTCATATACTGCATGGATGCGAACATGTAAGAATAATCTATCTTACTATAATCAAACAGTACTTTTTCTGTCTGTCTGTACGCGATTTTGATGAAATTTTGTGTGTGAGTTCACGGGAATTCGAGGATGGTTTAGATTCACAATTGGATATTTTATCTCGATTCTGAGTTAAGAAAAACTAAAAATACACGCTTTAAAAGCAAAAAAACTAAGCATTGTTGATAATTAGCCTCCATGGCAACGGGCTTTTGCATTGTTGTTGCCTTCTGCATAACCATGGGAAAGGTTTTTGGTAACGGCAGTGGCGTGCCCAAGAGGAGGGGTATGTATAATGAGAAGATACAAAATGTCCAGCGTAGAAATACTTACCGCCATATCCATATCTCACAAAAAGTACATTTGGGCAGGACAATGTCTGTCGGGTTCGCTAGAAAGATATATAGAGAGATAGAGATATAAATAGAAAGATAGAGAGAGTTATAGAGATATACATAGAGAGATAGAGAATTAGAGAGATGAAGAGAGATGCTTAGTATATGTTTAAAAAATTACAAAAAAAATTGATTGAGGCATTGCAACGCATGCCGGGCATTATCTAGTATTAAGTAAATTTTTGCATACGCACATGATACATCTGCAAAATCTTTAATGGCTCTTCGAAATTGTTCGTTTCTTAATATATGTCATGAACGGTAGGCTATTCATCTTAAATTTTGTAATCGACTGTCCCTTTATTCAGATGTTTCATTAAGCATCCTCTGTGAGGAATAATAACGTAATGCGCATAATTGTTGTGATCGCTGTTTGTCAGATTTTTTGGCTAGCCACACATGAATCAAATTTAAACGATTAAAACGTTCTTCTTCTGTTCCATAAGAAAATCGCTCGAATTTGACTAACATATGTCGATGAGCAACGGTGTTGAAAATCTAAAATTGTTAAATTATTACGCATCATGGTAAAGCGATGATCTCGATATTCTTGACTTTCGTTTCTTTATTTATTTAACACATAAACTCTCATACCCAACAATCTATATTCCTGCTCTTGTGTAATATCATTCTTATATCTTTAAATATTTATGTTTCTATTTTTGTGTTTCCATCTTTTATCTTCAGTTTAAACTAGCCGTTGTTTCCTCATTAGATTAGTGTATTTAAAAGGGCTACCCATTACTAAAAATGGTTTTAAAAAAAAGACTACAAAATACACATATGTATCTAATTGAAGTTCACTAAAAAGCAAAAAATAAATCTTTCACGCCAAATTAAAATTATTTTTTTTCCATTTATTGCAATTAGGAACTTATTGTTTAGTATGCAATTGTTAGGTAATTGTTTTATAATTTTGAAGTCGGTGCCTAGTATAACATAAAAAAAATTGTCTGTAAAGTCGGTTTACGGACGATAGTTTAACGTGACAACGTCATAACAAAACATTGATGAAATGATTGCATACTTTTATGAATAAAATTGAATCATTTTTATTTTAATAATAAAAGAATAAATACTTGAAATTATACTAGTAATCAGATTTTTAAAATGCACGAATAATGAACCTTTATTGCCCAAATTGTTGTTGTAATAAGCAATGAAAACCACATTAACTTTTCACTTCAGTTTATAAACAGTCGACGAAACAGTTCACGTGTAGATGACTTGTAATTAATTTTAAAAACTGGCGTTTAGCTATAAAGTTAAAAAAAAAATTATGAACAAGTTTTCTTATAAAAAACTGTAATCAAATATCTATCATCAATTATATGAATCACCATAATTTTTTATTCAATTGTAACATAACCTATTATTACTGCACTCGCCGACAGCGTAAAAAAACACAGCGTAACGGAACAATGAGCGTAACGGAACAATGTGCGTAATGGGACACTTTTTCGTGCGTGCAGCCGGCGTTTTCGATTTATTAGACGTTTTCACGTCAAAAAAAAGAGATTTTGTAACTTAATACACGTGATAGAAGTCAAACATCCCTGGTATTTCATACCTCAACTAATTATGTTTACTAATGATCTTCATATTTCTTTGGCCAAATACCTGTTCTCTTCCCTGTTCGCGTTAGAAAATTTACGCAAAAATGTTTCACGAAAATCTTTCATTAAATATCGGCATTTAAATTTTAATCTCATTGTACCCAAATATGTTTCAATTCAAAAGTACACTATAATTGTTATTGATAGTCACTAAATTTAAATTACTTTTTAAAATCATCTTTAATGCTAGTTAGGAAAGAACTTTCCCTGGGATCACAGTGGTTGTTAAGATTTCCAGACAGTGTCCCGTAATTAGCTCTGTAGTCGTTCAGTTAAGTTTGTATTTATGTTGGTTGTGTGTGTTTGTGATAAATAATGGATGCTATACCTAATGTTACGAAGTTAAAATTGAGAGTTAGTTTTTCAATTTTTTTTCTCATTACTGTTGAAAGTTAATCTTTTCTCTTGTTCGTGGCGCGGTTTCCCTCAGGCGCAGGTTGTGCAACATCAGCGAAGGCAGGTGGGTCTCCGCTGGGCTGGGAGGAATGCAAGCCTAGCGCGTGTTTGCCTTGCGTTTCAGCCCGGCCAGCTGACGTGCTGTTATGCTACCGGGCTGAGGAAATCCTGCGCAAGCCTAGCTTGCCTTTCTTTCGAGACCGGCTGAGGACGCATTTTCTGCGCACCCCTTCTGCGCATGCGACCGTCTGCTCCGCGAGTGTCGCAATCTGGCGGACGGGTTTGTGACTACGTGTGCATCTCAGTTGCCGCTGCGCCGCCGCCGGGCGGCCGGGTTAGTTTTGATAAACTTTTCGTGTTTGAAAACTTCACGTAAAACTTCACTTCAGGAAGTTTTCTCGTAGGAGTTTTTGGGACAAGGAATTTGTTTATAAGGGGCTCGAAATGTAACCTCGGGGCCGTAATCCCGAGACAGACTGCCCTGCTGCCCGGCCGCGTGGTAAACGATGATTTCTGGTGAGTGAAATGGCGTCCTGATGGCGTCTATGAAGGGTCAGGCATTTTTCACGAAAAAATCTAAACTCCTATTAGACTGCATCAAGGTATACCCACACCATCAGTTACCTTCTTCTGATTGGCGGCCGTCTGTGGGAGAAGTCGTTGCCTTAAAGAAACTCACACAATCATAAATAAAGACAAAGCTACGGTGTTTTAACTTTCAGGTAGTTTTGGAATCTTTTCGCGAAAAGTGCATGCTCCTACGTCTACGTCTTAGTTTTCCGCACAACGTGGCGTTCATAAATGTTAAATTTAATTTGTGCTCTGAATTTTTCCTTAAACAGTGTTGTTAACGTAACTTTTGAAAATGTCACCTTTAAAACTTTTAAGTTTAGTTAGTACTTAACTTTAATGGATCTCTATATTTTTTGATGTTGTGAACTCTATTTAGTTGTTCAGTCTCCTCATGGTGTTTCATTAAAATCTAGATAGTTAAATTTGGAATTGAAACCACCAAATCTGTTGCAAACTTCTTTATTACTTTAAGGAGAATAAATGTTCAGAATAAATTCACAATGAAAGTGCAGAATAAATAATGTCCTTACAGAGTCGAGATGGTGCAAAAACAACTGAAGTAGTAAATTAAAATTGTAATTTAATAATAACTTCAGTATTGTAAACTTTTGTTTTGATCGTAAGAAAACCACGTATTTCTTAGAATGTTGGTTAACTTACTCACGATGGTCTTGTGTAGTTTCCCTGATATGTGTATTTAATTAGTAAGGTGTGATAGTAATTTCAGCGCCCAGTGGTGAAAATTATTGTTTTGCTTGTACGGGCTGGTTAAAATGTTAATTTAAGAGGTGTATTAGTAGATTTTTTGTGATGAGGCCCTATTTATTTATTTTGTAGCAGGGAGGCTACTGATTATTCGGGAGGGGCAGGTAGGCTATTCTAGAATAAACAATAGGTCTACTGTTGCACACTATTTATTTACCCCGTCGAGTGCGCTAACAAATATGCATTTGTCTACAGCGCACAACAGCTTGCTGGTACTGAAAGGTAGACTGTAACTGGGTCTTCTTTCTTCCTCGCCCGCCTGCAGCGCCGCATGTGGAAGGGATGATAATACCCTTGGCATCCGAGCTAACAGGACTCCTGGAAGGTGCGCTGCATTCTAGCCCAGGGGTGTACACACACACCGACGGAACAACTCTTGCTGATAGCCGCGTGGTGGGCGTAGCGCGGTAGATGTGTTCGCGATGTACCACCACATATTTATGAGTTTTTTTAGGTTCTATTAATTTAGTGTTACGGTTGTTTGTGGATTGGAAATTATTTTAGTGACATGTTTCTTTACAGTATCCCTAATTCAGTGTTCTGGTACAAATATGCTCTTTTTACACGCTTTATATTAGCTTCACCTGTATGTTTGTTTGTATGTTTGTAACTGACTCCTTTGGGTGCGATTTTGACCCACTTTAAACGGCCAGATTTCATTCAAACTTTGTAGATTTATCGAGGACCGA
This sequence comes from Bacillus rossius redtenbacheri, assembly GCF_032445375.1. Taxonomy (NCBI): domain Eukaryota; kingdom Metazoa; phylum Arthropoda; class Insecta; order Phasmatodea; family Bacillidae; genus Bacillus; species Bacillus rossius. The sequence goes on from NC_086335.1 coordinate 15,007,202, forward strand.
TGACAATACACTAATTTGATAAGATTATTCCATTAATCAATTTTCAAAATAAATTTTTTGTCAATTTATATAATTGGTAAAATGAAGCAAAGACGTATTTGTAAAGAAAACAATTTCGCTCATGTGCGAACTCTTTTCTTTCAGTTTGTCTTTGGCGCGATATAAACAAAGCCTACTAAATATTGTGACATTTAATTAAATGAAAAGTGAGAGTGGGTTATGATTATTGTGAACAATATACTTTCTTGAAGAGAATATTATCTATATTTTTAAAAATATGAAAAGAAAAAAAAAACCTAAAATAAGGGCTTTAAATGTTGTTTCTTTCGTTAAATAGAGAAATACAATTACGTCTGTGTTTCATTTTACCAATTAACCAATAGTGAAACATTAGTATAAAACATTTTCTGCAAATATTTCACGAAACATGGAAAAATTGAAGTTTGATTTTGCTGTGAAACCAACAGCAGATGGGAAATCAAACAACTTAATCCATAACCTCAATAGCTACACCCGATGGGCAGATTTTTGAAATTCCACTCGAACACCAACCTACAAATCTACACCAAGCAGTTACAAATACTCCAAACTATGCCAAGGTCAGTAACTCATTAAATAAAAGACATCAAACACGGAAAATATTGATAAGTTTTACAGATGATATATCAAAAACATATTTGGATAGAGAGCAAAGCTTACAGTTTAAGGAATTTTACCTGGAAGAAATTGAGGAAATAATTTTTAAAATAAGCTTAAAACAATAATAAATGAAAAATACTAGTATTATTGTGAAAAAGGCGTGGGGCGCTTTGTATCATATTTATCGTACATCGAGCGCCTGATGGTAGAGCAGCCGACATGTTATCGGAAGGCTCTGGGTTCGAATCCCAGTCCGGTCTATCCGAATTTTTCTCACATATTGTATACACTCTCATTGAGCAGGTCCTTTCCTCATCCTTTCTCAATCCTTATCCTTCCCAAAATTCCTGTTACGTAAATGTGGAACGCTTCACGTACGTAATAATTAATCCGTAACTCCCATCCTTTCCTGCATCACAGCATTAATTTCGTACAGTATGTAAGACTGGTCGATATCACTTGTTCGTCAATAACCTTATACCATTAAGTCCTACTGTAGCCTATATATTGATAACGTTTAAATTTTTGAATGGCTTCTAAAATCGAGATTTGACTAACAATACAGCTGTACACATGAATAATTTGTAAAATAATTACAGTTACTTATAGTTATCACGGAATTAATAGTAGATTAGAACAAATAACAGTTTAAAAAAATTAAACAACACGCTTTTATAAGTAAACAAAACTTAAAAGTAAAAAATTAACAAGAGTTTAAAAAACTAAAAAAACACGCTATTATAGAAAATCCAACTAAGAAATAGAAAATAAATTTTAATAAATTTAATTTAAAAATAGTGTAAAATAAAAAAAGTATTTTATTAAAAAAAAAGCATGGGGTGCTTTTAAAGATATTATCAACATGATAATCTTTCTACTCATATATGTCAGTAAAATAATTATAACTATTGACACCATGCACCCCACGGTTTTTTTAAAATAAAATACATTTTTATTATTTAACACTATTTTTAAATCAAATTTATTAAAATTTATTTTCTATTTTTTAGTTGGATTTTCTATAAAAGCGTGTTTTTTTAGTTTATTAAACTCTTATTTATTTTTTAATTATTATTTTTTAGTCAGTGTTACAAGAATCATAGCCTATCATACCCCCTTTTATTAAATTGAGTTGTGATAATAAATTTTGTTATAGCCTACTATGCACCGACTTCAAAATTATAAAACAAGTAATAATTACTTAATAAACAATAATCTTAAGTGAAAGTGGCTACGATATTTTTACATGTTTAAAAGAGATTTATGTTATAGTACTTAGCACACGCAATAATAAATGTGTAAGCTGGAAAAATATTTTAGATTTGACTTCTTATCAATACCGAAATATTACTGAAAAAAACGTATAAGTATAAATTAAATTAAAACACTTTTTGCACGGCCACATTGAAAAATAAAATTGATCAACACTTTAACTATATTTAGTTTACGAAGGGTTAAATTTTTGTTTTAAATAAAATTTATGTTTCATTAAACAGCAATGGCAAAATTTCAAGAGAAAATGTACATAAACTAGTATATGGTGTGATCTAGTGTTTATTTGCCACACTATTTATTATCATTGTGTGAATAAAATGTTTGGAAATTAAACAAGTAAAGGTATACTTAATATTAGCTTGGCCCAATATGAGGTTGCGTGCAGGAGGAAATATATAAAAAAACATCATGGTACTTAAGAAAACAGACATAGTTGTACTTAAATACTCAGCACATAAAAGCATGTGACACATTTTCAAAGCAAACTACAGCCATATAGTTCTTGAAACTAAACATAAGTTTATTAGGCCTAGATAGAGTTGCCAATACGACGGGCACATGAAATATCAATATTCTTTATCTTCAGAAATAAATTCAATTAAATTGCCAACAAACTCAGTTCAATAGAATATTTAAAACGGCATCTAAGGACTTCTGGCCTTGGGTGTGCTTATCTGTTTATTTCCAATGTTTGTTTATAAATGATCTAGACGTATATTTCTGAGAAAGCAATGTTAAAATATTAGCTCAAGGCTTCAAGTATAATTTCAATCACTTAGCATCCACGGGGTACGATACATAGTACTTTAATAAAGGTAGTGATACTAAAATTTGTGTTAACAGTTTCTGAATAGGTGTACCTGGAAGGATGATGCAATGGACCCACCTTATATCACTCGTAATTAGTCGTAGAAAGAGATAATACGTCAAACTTTGCGTGTTTCTCGCGATGAAAACACTTACACTAAGTAAGTGCCGACATACACTTTTAGTGCAAATTTATACTTTCGTCAGTTACAGCTGACGCGTAATCTGGTTCTTACTTAGAGGGAACTAACCGACTTTACTTTAACATTCCAAGAACCATCATGGTTGGTGCATACCAACCCCTTCAAACTTCAAATTGCCGCGCCACCAAAGCATCGACCAATCACATAATGGAATTCAATAATGTTTGTAAAACTCTTAAACAGTCATAAAATTCATAACATATTGTTAATAATATAATTAATATTTGAGCCAAACATCAGGAAATAAATAACTTATAGTGTTAGCAGCAGTATAAAATATGTTATTGCTCACATGTAAACAAACAAAATATTTTAATGGCTGGTTGCCTTAGCGACGGTAAAAATTAAAATGATTAATATAGTTTTAGTATTCTGAATACTGTTTAAGTACTTTTAATATAATACGAATCTCGGACACGGAATTTAACGCAGAATTCATAAAAAATATTGCCTTTATTGATTAATAAACAGGTAAAAAAAAAATATTCGCTTTTTAAACACCAGAATTTCTAGATGCGAATCACAACAAAATTTCCGGGCCCAACGCTTGAATTCGCTGCCTGAATCGTCAAAGTTCCTTTCCACCATCAAAGACAGAGAGCAGAGCAGAACGAAAAATCCGGAAATTTATATATATTAGAAAGGTCTCCGATAAAACCCCATTTTGGACCTGTTTTCGAGAAGAAATTTTACTTAAGTACTGCATATCTTGTTAAATATACCTAACCAGTTAAAACTATTAAGTTTCCGCACATGTTCAAATATACGCTTCTATGGAATTACTAAAGTATTCGCCTGAAACATTTAAAAACTCATATTCTACAATAAGTATATGTTTCTATATTATTTTTTTTATCAAACGACTGGAATGAATCCATAAATACTTCCTAAAAAAACTTTCAACTTACTACGCCCTGATTCAACATCTTACATAAAATTTGTATTAAAATAATTTAAAAACGTTTTTCTGTTACGAGATTTATGCCATGTCCCTTAAGGTTTAACAATCGCGCTCTACCGCCTTTCTTCTAAGCCTGTTTTAGAAATTAGAATGAAAATATCTGTAATTACCTTGTGTAACCAGTTTTAATAAGTTTTTAAAACATGGGATTACCTTTACCTATGAATAATTCAGTTTACCAAATATATTTCAGGGTTGTTTCAATATGAGAATTTTTTATTTGACACACCAATTCTTTTGGTTTCGTAAGAAATTTTTACGAAATTGCCTATATATGGGTTTATGTTACTACACGTGGGCACGCCATCTTTGCATCACAATTTAGTTTATAGACTTCCTTTTCATTTTAACGAAATTACTCATACTAAATGCCATATACTTAGCGATAAGGTTTTCACACATAAAACATAGTGTCAACTGTTTGCATAACTAAGAAACTGAATTAATATTTTTTCTTATACACCACTTTTTGGTGCAAGAAAGTTACGTCATGTATTAATTCTATGATATTTAATGTAATGTACCATTAGAAATATAAATTATGGTTTATTATTCATTTTTAAATATATTTAGCTATATAAAATAAAATTATTAATTTAAACTAAAATTTGGATTTTTCTTTCAAATTTGAGTTTTTACTTGTAATTTTTCATCAAAAGATTCTACAACAATTCCTTTATAAATAAAATCCGCATATTGAATATCATAGAAATCCACTTTTGCTATCCCTGATATAAGGGAATTAAATTAGCAATTTATAGTTTCGCTAGAAACACGCTGTTCCAATTCCTCCACGCAAGCAAGCCCATGGGAAACACAATTTTTTTCCCCGCCGAAGTACACTCAAAGCCGCAGGAATGTAGCGGATTGCTTCCGGAAATCAGCGACGCCGAGCAGATGTAATTAAAGCAACCACACCGAACTCTCGGAGGGCCAAAGTTTGGACAAACTAATTACGTTAAAGCCACAGCTCTTCCCGGTCGTAGCCGACACCGAGTCTGTCATGCTACCGTAGTCGCAACCTATCCCACAGAAGCACAGCGAAGATAGCGCCGCATATGCTAATATCCCATCGGATAGATCTTGTTAGGATTTAACAATATCTTTCTTTTCAACTATTTAAATGTATTCATGTGTATCAAAAAGGGCGTTAAAGAGTTTAAAACATCGATATTAGAAATAATTTATTGCTTTTTTAAATAATATAAACACATGAGACGATTTTTGATTATGATTACCTTGCAAAAATTTATAATTTAACTAACTAAAACACAACATTTTTCCCACTTTGAATTAAAAAATATAACATTATAAGTGACCATGCTAAACACTTCTTAATTTCATTATTAAAATATAAACTGCATCAAAAACAACTCGTAAGACATTTAGGATTTTTTATTATTGAATGTAATACAAGTTATGTTTACCAAATGAACGAATTTATTTGGATTTAAAAAAAGTAAATTTTTATTACATTACTGAAAATATTACATAAAAGCATGATTTTAATGTACGTTTGTATTTTATGGTAGTAAAAATGTCACAAAATTGGCAGATATTGTTCCTAAATATAGACTCAATCATAAAAATCAAAATTAATTGTTTATAAAATAATTTTATGTTATTTTAAGGAACACAAATCTCAGATTTTAACACTTCAAAGTTTTCAATAGATAGTTAATGTTCTGCGTTCTTTGAATGGTTCTTGCTATAGAAATGATTGAGTTAAGATGTTTGTTTGGGCATTTGCTATTGCTGGTTACACTGTGTGTAATAAAAAAATCTTAAGGAACAAAACATAAAAAATACAAAAAAATATGAAATAAAAACACATATAAAACCGTTTAAATATGCCGATGTCAAGAAATAAAAATCATAAGCACCACAGAAAAATTTGTAAAGGGGGGGGGGTTCGATAAAAAAAACATTACAGCACAGCCAGACGAAGTGTGCTAACACGACGAATGCCCTCTAGGATAGACTCCACAATTCCCTACGTATTCGGGCAAATGCCACATGCGCATTAGCTAATTAACTTCTGAGATCTGTCAACGAGAATTCTTCCGTTTCGAAACTTTTTTGGTTGAAGGTTTTTCACTGGCTCAAAGTCCTTAACAAAAACTGTGAGCAAATTACAGAAGTAATATGAAGGTACAGCTGTTTGGATCCTAGCATAGCGCGAAACGAATCCGCAAATTTTTCCGGTCTCTATCGGTTAGCAACCAGGAGAGTAAATAAATGCAAAAAACGACCGTGGACAACATAGTGTCGAACATAGGAACTTTACGATCATACCAAACATATAAAATGGACAACACAGCGACAACACAAAGAAGCGTAGGCGAACCCGGCGATGTGACAAAACATATATCCTGAACACCACAACGATGACAGGCACAGGCAAACACAATATGTTTCCTAAGACAACAGTTGCGACGTTTCGGGAACTAAGATCGGTTTCCCTCATAACGCACAAACAGACTGGTAGAGGACACTGTCGCCGATCCATCATACAACCATCCGGGGCATTTAGTGTGTGCGAGACGTGAAACCGAGGTTTCTATAACTCACTTGGTGCATAGTAATGCAGGTTTACCCCACAGTATTGTTAGAATCACTTGGATCAACAGGCGGGGTGCGTGTCTTGTGGGATAGGTTCGGCACACGGGCTTGTGTGTGCGCTGGCTTGTAGTGTAATGCTAGAAAAGTTACGTGTACCTGTAGTCGGCGGGGGAGAGAAGCTCCTCAACAGTTAGATCGGCTAACTGGCGTGATGCGGAGTCGTGATGGTGAGCTTTAGAGGCTTGTAAGTTTGTGGGAATTTCAAGTGACCAAAATTTAACTCGGGTGTGGCGTGTAGTGTAAAGCTGTGCGAGCTGCTCCAACGAGACCCCTATAACACAGGACAGGCATGGGTAGTTCGCCCATATGTGCATGTCACGGGTGACTCAGGCCGACACACGCTCAGGCATATAGACGACATTTTTTTTTTTTTTTTTTTTACTTGTTTGCTTGAATCCCTGAGCCTTCACTTGTGAAGAGTGCCGCCCAGAGATCCTTTGCAGTTTTGCTATGGAGTACCTAGTCCACTGGACTTTTACCTCCTGCCTATGGGTTGAATTTAATTACTTAGACTTGATTAATCTAACAATGGCATTTGCCAGCTTGCATTTGTTGGTTTACTCCTCGTGACAGAACTCCACTCCTTGAATGGAGGCTGCCACGAGTCCCTATACATATACTCTTATTTATTTAACCCAGTCTTTTTATTAAAGTTTTGCTTTATTTAACTTTTTTTTTGTGATTTTGCTTTATTACTTATTATTATTTACCCGATATGTTTACACCAATTTGGTGTGAGTTGCCCTGTCGTATGCTAACTTATTTCTAGTTTGGTTTGGAGTACATGCATAATAGATTTAATAACTTGTCCTATGCCTACCCCCCCCCCCCCGCCAAGGTAATCATTCGCCTAGAAGGGGCTTCCCTACTGGAATTTAATGGCAGCGTCATGACATACATTTTGAATTTCTCTGGGTTCACTCTATATATTGAGGGGCAGCTGCTTCCTTATGAATTACCCTACTAGGATTTTCTTGGCTTACTGGGGTGTTGTTTGTTCAATCTCCTTGATTTGATTTGTGTTTTGATTTCCTATTCTAATATTTCCTGTTAACCTGGAGGTTGTCACCTTTTTCTAGGTTCCCGGCAGGCCCCTCCGGCTAGCGTGGCGCTTGAGGGTGAAACTCACCACCGGCACTGGCCCTGCCGGGCAGTCCCTTACTTGGGTTATTTCCCCCAGGTCGCCCTTGATCTGCGTTGTGTGTCTAGTTTAGTGTGTTCTTGTCTCTATTGCTGTATACCCCCAATCTACGGACAGCAGGGTTTGGATGACCTTGTGTTTTCATGTAGAAGTTTTTTCTTCCTGCTTCTATCATTTCATTTATTGTTTGTATTTTAGCTTTTTGATGGAGTTCTTGATTTGTTGTTCCTCTCTTGCTTTGAAGTATGACTCTGAGGTATTTGTTTTGGGTTACTTGTAGAGGCGGAATGTGGTACTTTGCTGCCTTTCCCCATACCTCTGACCCATACATCATAGCAGTTCTTATGATGGCTGTATATAATAGTAGTTTAGTCTTCAGTTTGATGTTGCTTGACTTTATCAGTGGATATATCTTCCTCATTTTTCCTCTGGCTGCTAGTGCTGCTGTCTTTAGGTGGTGTTGCCATCTTAATTTTGAATCTAGGTATACTCCTAGGTATTTTGTTTCCTTTACTATTGGAACTGTTTTTTTGTACAGTTTAATTTGTTTGGTGTTAGGGGCTTTTCGCCTTGTGCATTCTATGATAGCACTTTTTGTGGGGTTAACTTTGTTAGCCCACATTTCCCAGTACTCTTCTAATTTCTTTATGTGTCTTTGTACCAGCATTCTTGCAAATGAGGTGCTTTTGTCTTTTGCATATAGGACCGTGTCATCAACATATATGGTGATGTTGGTGCCCTCTTCTTTCGGGATGTCTCTAGTGTAGAATGCATATAGGAAAGGTGAAAGAGCTCCGTCTTGTGGGACCCCTGCCTGGATGTTTCTACTTGCTGATTTCTGCCCTTCTAGCACTACGACACTGGAACACAGGTGGTATTTATACCTTCGATCTCTCTCTTTGTTTGGCCAATGACAGACGAGCAGCCCTCTGATTGGCTGTGCACCTGAGAGCTAATGTTATTGGTTGGTGTCTTGCTGCTAAGGTAGATGGTTGACTATAAGTATTTGTGGTTACTTAGTTTCAGTCTTAATTTAAGTTTACTATGTTTATTTTTTAAATTGAATGCATTGTTGACTGACAACATTCCTATTGCTGACAATAAATGCTTTTTCTTTTATTTTCCTTTTTATTGGTCGTTTTTCCTTTATGTGTAGAGGAGCATTGTCCCAAAGTAGTTTATGACGGTAGTCCCAGGCATGTTCGTCAAGTCTGGAGTTTTGTGTTTCACCCATCTTTATATTGTTTTTTGTTCTTTAATATGCGTTGCAAGGGCTCGGCCAGTTTCTCCTATGTATGTGCATTCTTATTCACAGGCTATCAGATAAACACAGTTCTGACATAGAAAATTATCTTAAATGATTTTCTCTGTTGATCATGATGGAATTTGCCATGAAAACTGTTCTTAGTTCACGTTTGTACCCCAATCGTCTTATTTTTTCAGTAATGCTACAAAACCAATTGGTTTTTCAGAAGAATATTGTTGAATGTTGACTGTGGGTGGTCGTAGCCATGTTGTTTTAGATTCCAGATGGATAGCTTGGAGTTCATCTTCTAAGTGATTTTGTTTATCACTAACTAATTTTTCGTCAAAGAATATTACCCCAGCTCGGACAATAATAGAGTTAATAATGTCTGTTGCAGTACTTGTTGGTTAGTTATAGTTGAAGTTCAGGTATTGGTCTATATGTGTCGGTTACTTTTAAACCTTATTGGTGGTTTTACTTTTTTCTCTGTAGACTAGAACATCTAGGGAAGGAAGGATTCCTTCGGTTTCTGTTTTCCATGTGAACTGCATAGAAGGCCAGAGTGAAATAATGCAATTGGAAAACTCCTCTGACTTTTCGGGTTCATTTTGCGAGACAATAAGAGTGTCGTCAGCATAGCGAAGCAAGATTTTAGGTGAGTTGTTAATTGTGTTTAATGCTTCCTGCTCGAAACTTTCCATAAAATAATGGACATAAAAGTAGAGCATGAAGAACCCATTGCCGTTACATCTGTTTGTTTGTAGCATTTTTATTTGAATTGGGAATACATTGTGGTAACACAAACGGAGATATGATTGATGAGAAACAATTATATTAATTATAATTATATGTTTTATATTATGTAATTATATAATTAAATATATAGTAAAATAATTTTAGCAATTTAAGTTTGATTTAATCCTCCAATAGCTCTATAAATAACTGATAAAACTATTGCACTGTCCCATTTAATTACAATTGTATGGATAATTTTTAACATTAAAATAATTTAGCAGTGATAAATTTACGACTTGGAATATATGTTATATGTATTTTTATACCTAAGTTAGTATATGATGACTTGTGTAACTTAAATATCCCGTTAAAATGAATTTGGAAGACTGGTGGATCTTTTAGTTTCATAAGGCTGAACAAAAAGGGCGTGATTTCGTCTAGATATAGCTTAGTACCTCTATGTTTATTTAACTCTTAATTAATTTCACATTAAAATTATAACATTTGATGAATTAATCGACAACTATATTAAAATTATTAAATCATACTAAAATATATTAAAATTACATAATTTTAAGAATGGGCCAGCCCTAATTAGAAAATTATCATTTTGTTTCATTCGACATAATTAAAACAAAATCAGAAACATTAAACATGTTAAGTTTTACAATCTCAGCATTACCGCTTAGAGCGATTAAAGTCCCGGAAGAAAATTTTTCTGGTGTTTCTATCATTTCAACTCCGCGATCGAATGGTTATTCTGAATACATAAAAACCTGGAGGACTGGAGGTTTGACGTTTGCTGGGCGAAGTTAAGCTGTTAACATGGCGTCTGGGCGCCTTAATCGTCCTTTTTGCTGGAGGGAGGACTCGAGGGTGGTGTTGTTAGGTGCGCATCCGGAACTTGGACCCTGTCTAAGAACTAGCCTGAATAAAACACTTTTAGAACTAGTTCACAGACAGTTAGCAAAATAGGCTGAAAATGACCACTAAAACGATGATAGTCGGACAATAACGTTTGTCAAAAACTCACCCTAGAGGGAGATGGCTTCTAGTGTCAGCCAGGGTGCGGAGATCGCGAACACATGGTTGTGGAAGTTTCCATAATTTAAAATGATTAATGAAGCATGACTATTTCTACGAGGTGACTAATTATTAATTACAAAAAAGCTGTAGGGACCTCTTCCGTTGCCTAGCTGAGTACATTTTTGTACAACGATCGGAGTAAAGTCTTGTTGTGCGGAATACCGGCGATACGGTGTGGTCTGTCTGCACACGCGGTGCGAAATATCTTCGGGGCGGAAAAGTCTCGTAATTAAAACGACGAAGTCAATCAAAAAAAGGGGGAGAATTCGGCTTCTGGTAGCGAAAGGTACCGAAGATTTCCGAGGGGGTGGTCAATAAATACTGATTTCGATATCTCGAAGTTGGTGGTACTGGCCGATGTCAGCACGACCTACTGAGAGGTGTCCGAAACAAGGAGAGATCGACTCGCGTATCTCTCGCACGAGATGAATAGAGCTTATGGAGGGAACTAGTGCAGCGCTCTGGTGGTTTGAAATGAACTACGGGGCACTGTATGTTGCGTGAGGCGCCCGGGGGTAGGCGTTTAGCGGGAGTTCAAACACCTAGGGGAAATACCTCGCAAATATGCCACGACAGGGCAGAGGCGGTACATTCGCAGACCGATAGACGTCAAATGTATTCAGCCCTGGGTTGATTACCGGCCAGTGAACTGGGGCTGGTTCCATTGAAAGGCTGGAGTGATGTGGTGGGGTGTAAACTGCCGTGCTGTGAGAACTAAGCCAGAGACGTGCCGAAACGTAAGTTAAGACGACCCGCGGGTGTGCCTGAAATCGCTCGCGTAAGGCTGGCTCTCAGAACCTAGCTGCTCTAATAGCTTGCTGGACATAGCACTTCTTGTCACGGCTCGGAGGAGAATTACAGGTGACGGCCGTGCGTCAAAGCGAGAATAAGGCGAGCACACAGTCTGACTTACACTGGGTCGGCAAAATAAGATTTAGTGCTGGGAAAAGATTGGGGAGACTGGCTTGACAAAGATTAAACGGGAGTGTACAGAGAGCGGAAAAAGTTTAAGATTTGTAGCTGCAAATATTACTGTCAAAATTATTAATTTTTAAATTTCAAATTTAGAATTGTGCCAAAAATACTCATTGGCCGCACATTTGTACTCATCCAATTACATAAAAACTGTTTTTAATAAACTAAGAACTGTATGTTACAGAAAACTAGACTACTAACATTAACTTTTATGTTGCTTAAAATTTCTTGCATGTTACAAATAAATATCACACCAAATGTATTTTTCAGGTATTGCTATCACATATAATATACAGAATATAAAAATTTCTTACTTTGACTGATTCTAAGGTAGCACTTACTTTGGATAACGTTTTTACTTACAAAAAAACTGTTTCACGTCAAAAGAAAAACTTAACTTCATATCGTAATTAAATGAAATACGAAAATGTAGATATCACAGCAGTAGTGTGTAAATGGAGGTACTGGCACAGGCGTTAAGCAGTGGATTGTGATTGTCGGTCCACCATATTGGATTGTGACGTCACAATGGCCATCTTGGATGAGCGTAATGGGACACATCGTAACGGGACACAGCGTTACGGGACAAGTAGATAACGGCGGTCATCATCGATACGCCATCTTTAAATCAAGCGCCCCACTCATTATGATGAAATTTTCGTCTCTGTCGCCATATTGATTTCTTCTGTTCCGCTGGAGGCCGCCATCTAGGATACCGTCTACTTTGTTTCTGTTGTTTGTTCCTAGATAGCTCCAGCGTCGCTCTTGATTGTTTTCTGTTCCACTGGAGGCCGCCATCTTGGATACCGTCGACTTTGTTTCTGTTGTTTGTTCCTAGATAGCGCCAGCGGCGCTCTTGATTTTTTTTCCTGTTCCACTGGAGACCGCCATCTTGGATACCGTCGACTTTGTTTCTGTTGTTTGTTCCTAGATAGGGCCAGCGTCGCTCTGTCTCATCACATAATGTCGATGTTCCATTACCTACCATAGCTATTATGATCCTTATCGACATATTAAATTTAAATTTTTATGCAAAATACATTGGAAGCGCTGTGATTCGAACCAGCGCAGCTCTGATCGCTAGGTTGGAAAACATACGCCTCTAACCGCTCGGCTATCGAGACATTTACCAGAAAAAAATAACATGCATATTCAAACTTGAATTTTTTTTTAATTTTAAGAAATAATAGCACTACCTGTTCGAGACAGAACCGCCATCTTGGATTATGAGGTCAGCGTTGCAATTCCGTTACGAACGCAATCTTTAAAATCTGCAATTTCTATGTTAGAAAATCGGGAAATTATTTTAAAATCAAAAAAATAAAAATAAAAGAATTGAATAGTAAAAATTTAATAAAATAGGTTTTGTTTCGTCCAGCCGTCTCGGTTGAGTACAATGCCATCCTTACAATTTACGTTACGACCGCCATATTAGATACTATTAATGTTGCAATCATCGTTATGGTCACCATCTTAAAATATTTTTATGTTAAAAAATCGGGAAAAATTCCACAATTCATCAAAAAGTTAACTTATAAGAATACTGATTGATTAAATCGATTTCCGTCCTTGGTTCAAATCCGCTAAGAGCAAAAAAAAAATCAACAAATCTTTCCTACACAGAAGCCACCTACAGACTGACCTACCACCAATACCAAGGTATACATCGTCAGCTGGTATGACGTCATGTCCGCCATCTTGTCTTCGTCCGCTAGAGACCGTCATGTTGTTTTCGTATGCTACAGTGTGCTAGCAACATGTTAGTATAATTTTCTGTTCACCATACCTTTAACTTCGTCTGTTGGCATTGAACTTTGACATTAACCTTTAACTTTAACCTTGACCTTGAACTTAACCTTGACCTTGAACTTTGACATTGACCTTGAACTTTGACCTTGACCTTGAACTTTGACCTTGACCTTGAAATTTGTCCTTGGCCTTGAAATTTGACTTTGTCCTTGACGACCATCATAGATCTGACATTTTATGTTCAGTATATTTAACCAGGAGCTACTGCCTGCTAGTGGTCATTGCCACCATCTTGTTTTCGTCTGCTGGAGGACACCATCTTGTGTGTACTCGTCTTACCATCATGCTAGTTTTATTCTAACCTGGTACAGTGCAGTAATTATTATTACTGAGGTGCCCGCCACCTTAAAATTTGGGCGCCATCTGGAAATTATGTAATTATTTAGCTAGAAATGCGGGAAATATCCCAAAAGTCTTCGAAAATATCAATTATTAATATACAAATTGAATCAATGGATTCCTGTCCACGGTTCGATTCTTGACCAGTGATAGTTGTAACTATTTATTAAATAAATTTTAGGTTCTGTTTTCTATTACCTTTCGCGGAGTTTATTAATTATTTACTCTACGAAAATCAACTCAAGACAATATTCCTGACCAACGAATTAAATACAATGCCGATTAGCCTAACATGAAAGTCTAATTTTTCATTAATCTAAATAACATATAAGCCGTTCATGTTCAAAGTCACACATGCAGGCCAATTGTCTTCAGACCATGAGGCCGAGTCATGTCAATATCAGACGTATAGGCTAGTCATTTCAGTACTGCATGACCTTCTCCGTCGTAACCTAATTATATTGAATAAGCCCATCGTGATTATTTTTAGACATACTTAAAGTCCTAGTGACCTTGAAAAATATTTTAGTAACACCAAGAGGTTTTGAACTAGTAAATATTCAGTCACTACAAATTGTACTACGCACAAATAACAAAAAGGAAGCACTGTCCACGAAATGGCAGCACATTTGGAAGCTCTGACAACGAAAAGGCAGCACATTTAGAAGCACCGACAACGCAAAGGCAGTACCATCAACGAAAAGGCAGCACATTTGGAAGCACCGACAACGAAAAGGCAGCACCGTCAACGAAAATGCAGCACATTTAGAAGCACCACCAATGAAAAGGCAGCTCCTTTGAAAGCACCGCCATCGAAAAGGCAGCTCATTTGGAAGCACCGTCAACGAATAGGCAGCACATTTGGAAGCACCGTCAACGAAAAGGCAGCACATTTGGAAGCACCGTCATCGAAAAGGCAGCACAACTGGAAGCACCGACAACGAAAAGGCAGCACATTTGGAAGCACCGTCAACGAAAAAGCAGCACCATCAACGAAAAGGCAGCACTTTTGGAAGTACCGACAAGGAAAAGGCAGCACCGTCAACGAAAATGCAGCACATTTAGAAGCCCCACCAACGAAAATGCAGCTCATTTGGAAGCACCGCCAACGAAAAGGCAGCTCATTTGGTAGCACCGTCAACGAAAAGGCAGTACATTTGAAAGCACCGTCAACGAAAAGGCAGCCCCGTCAACGAAAAGGCAACACATTTGGAAGCACCACCAACGAAAAGGCAGCTCATTTGGAAGCACCGCCAACGAAAAGGCAGCTCATTTGGAAGCACCGTCAATGAAAAGGCAGCACATTTGGGAAGCACCGCCACCGAAAAGGCAGCACATTTGGAAGCACTGTCAACGAAAAGGCAGCACATTTGGATGCACCGCCAACGAAAAGGCTGCACCGTCAACGAAAAAACAGCTTAATTGGAGTAACCGACAACGAAAAGGCAGCACCATCACCGAAAAAGAAGCACATTTGGAAGCACAAGTTAGGAGAACTTAGTCTTAGTTAGAAATCAGAATACAAGAAATAAATACATTAAATTTTTATAATTGTAATTATTTATTTCTTTGCATTATACAAATGCAAGTAAAACAAGCCATTTTTGTATGTAGCCAGCTTTTCTCAGTTCTTTGAGTATGAAGGATATTTCTTTGATGCACGAATAGTTTCCTGCACAAAGCCAGCCATGTAGAAGTCTTAGCCGGTCAACCAATATGTTTGGATCTTTCCATGATGTGTAATCAATCTCTTCTACCACCATCTTATTTGCTTGTTTATTATATTATGATCTCTGGTGTCTTCCGTTTTAACACCAACCTCAGGGTAACTTTCACTATCGAGACAGTGATCATCACAAGTTTGATCCGATATATTTAATATATCACGATGTTTCCATCGTTTCGGTCTCACGACACCGCCACAGTCTTAGATCTTGCCTGCTTTAATTGCTTCATCACAGTCTATGCCTTTGTCAACAGCCTCAGCTTCGCTGTAGCTATCAATGTAGAAGGCAACATATTCACCCAGATTACCGTAAGAATTTGATGTCGATGATTTCGAAGTGTCTTCATCGTCTTCATGCTTCCTTTTTAGGAGTCCATTATTTTTTCAAAGTAGGAAAGATCTACTTGAATTTTGCTGGAATGTATTCTCACTTTTTACGTTAAGAATTCTACCATTTTCTTCATTCTTCCATAAATCATGAACGTCCTTCATTTTAAGTTCTTTGTCGAGATCGGAAGAGCCGCGAACATAATCTCTCCCAATACAAGGAAAATTATTGCCGGAAGGCAGATCACTCTTCCTTAGCCTAGTAGAGGCATCGTTGTCCTCTAGCTTGAACGCAGGCTTGCGAGCCGCGCAAGCGACTTGCTACATCGAACACAACTTATCATATTACGTAGTGGATTTTTAACACAGTCATTCTTCTCGTGTGTTCTTCCATTCTTTCTCAAGATAAATTCTTTGCTGCAAAACTTACACCTGTGTCCTTTCGAGACAGCAACAGACAACGAATAAGGATTCATATTATTTACTGAGACTATTGTCAGATGCAAACTGAATGAATTAAATTAGATACATTACTTCAATAGATTTTTTTTAATATTTCATCAGCAAGAATTAAGTTACCTCATACAAAAGAAATTGCTACATGTGGTCTTGATTATTAGCATGAGATGTCGCCACGTGTTGTGTTAAGTCATAATTTATTTAGTTCTTTTATGTGGTATGCGGAATGCTCACTAACGATCGCAAAACAAGGATGGCTTTGCTAGACATCAAGGAGAAGGAAGTTCGTCTTGCATGTTAGTGCTCCACGGATGTCTTATGGCATATTATTTGACTGAGTAATGGATGCTTAATTTATTTCCACCTGGTAAAAAAAATTGCAAGTGCTGATTTAGTAACAGAAATTCTCGAATTACTCTAAATAACATGTCATGGCTCATTAGGTAAAAAATCCATTATGCAGAGAACGGTTTCTCAGAATAGACAGAAGCACTTGAAGAAACCAAAGGAATAATCAGGAGTACACGGAGAATACCATCATAATATTGACAAAAATAATAGGGATAAATATACTGAACATAAAATGTCGGATCTATGATGGTCGTCAAGGACAAAGTCAAATTTCAAGGCCAAGGACAAATTTCAAGGTCAAGGTCAAAGTTCAAGGTCAAGGTCAAAGTTCAAGGTCAAGAACAAAGTTCTAGGTCAAGGTCAAAATTCAAGGTAAAGGTCAAATTTCAAGGACAAGGTCAAAGTTCAAGGTAAAAATCAAATGCAAGGTCAAGGTTAAAGTTCAAGGTCAAGGTCAAAGTTCAAGGTTAATGCCAAAGTTCAATACCAACAGACGAGATTAAAGGTATGGTGTACAGAAAATTATACTAACATGTCGCTAGCACACTCTAGCAGACGAAAACAAGATGACGGTCTCCAGCGGACGAAGACAAGATGGCGAACATGACGTCATACCAGCTGACGATGTATACCTTGGTATTGGTGGTAGGTCAGTCTGTAGGTCGCTTCTGTGTAGGAAAGTTCTGTTATTTTTTTTTTGCTCTTAGCGGATTCTAACCAAGGACGGAAATCGATCTAATCAATCAGTATTCTAATAAGTTAACTTTTTGATGAATTTTGGAATTTTTCCCGATTTTCTAACATAAAAATTACGAGTTTTCAAAATGGCATCTAAATTTCAAGATGGCGACCATAGCGATTATTGCAACATTAATAGGATCCAATATGGCGGTCGTAACATAAAGTGTAAGGATGGCATCGTACTCAACCGAGATGGCTGGATGATACGAACATGCATCATTTATATAATCCAAGATGGCGACTGTAACGAACAGTGCAACAGTGGTTTTTAAGTAATATTTTATTAAATTTTTATTATTCAATTCGATTACTTAATTTTTTTTATGATTTTTAACTTTTTTCCCGATTTTCTAACATATAAAATTGCGGATTTTAAATATTGCGGGCGTAACGGAAATTGCAACGGTGACCTCATAATCCGAGATAGCAGTTCTGTCTCGAACAGGTAGTGCTATTATTACTTAAAATTAAAAAAAAAAAATCAAGTCCGAATATGCATGTATTTTTTTTATATACCTTATTTAATTCTCAGTCTGGTAAATGTCTCGATAGCCGAGCGGTTAAAGGCGTATGTTTTCCAACCTAGCGATCAGAGCTGTGCTGGTTCGAATCACAGCGCTTCCAATGTATTTTGCATAAAAAATTAAATTTAATATGTCGATAAGGATCATAATAGCTACGGTAGGTAATGGAACATCGACATGTGATGAGTCAGAGCGACGCTGGCTCTATCTAGGAACAAAAACAGAAACAAAGTCGACGGTATCCAAGATGGCGGCCTCCAGTGGAACAGAAATAAAATCAAGAGCACCGCTGGCGCTATCTAGGAACAAACAACAGAAACAAAGTCGACGGTATCCAAGATGGCGGCCTCCAGTGGAACAGAAACAAATCAAGAGCGACGCTGGCGCTATCTAGGAACAAACAACAGAAACAAAGTAGACGGTATCCAAGATGGCGGCCTCCAGCGGAACTGAAAAAAATCAATATGGCGACAGAGACGAAAATTTCATCATAATGAGTGGGCCGCTCGATTTAAAGATTGTGGATCCAAGTTGACCGCCGTTATCTACTTGTCCCGTTATTCTGTGTCCCGTTACGCTGTGTCCCGTTCGCTCATCCAAGATGGCCTTCGTGTCGTCACAATCCAAGATGGCGGACCGACAGTCACAATCCACCGCCTGACGCCTGTGCCAGTACCGACATTTACACACTACTCACAGCGTATTTTTTTTTTAAAAAATGTAATAACAACCATGTTCTACCAAATATACTCAACCTTAATTAATGCTTTAACTACATTGGTAAACTCCTTTACCAATGTCACTGCACGGCCTTGTTGCATTGACCGTACCTATATCAGGGCCACCACTAGTTGTGAAAGCACTAGCACCGGCAGCGAACTATCGTTCCGTTTTATTAATCATTTACAAATTTTCTTTCCAGCTTAAACAAACGGTATTCAGTGCTCAGGGTGTTTACATATAATTCACAAACCGCTCAATGTTTCTGAAATGTGACTGCAAACAAACATAATTGAAGAGCAATTGCACTTCTCTGAGCACAAATTTAATTTCATTATTTTGTTTCAGAGATTATTTTTGGACAGTGAACAAAGTTTGAATGCGTGTCACGTTCGTTTTTAGACGTAAAGATTTTTGTACAGAATATTATCAGAAAAATTGGGACAAGCAGAGACCATTTACATGTAACATCCTAACATAAAATCATAAGGTAATCTCTTAAAGTCACATATAGGCGAGTAACCGTTACAAAGACTGCAGGTTTATTTGATGACTGTCACGTAGAGTCGACCTTATCGTCACAGCGATTTTAGACCTCGCCAGCCTAGCCAGGTAAAGGGATATCGCGGTAAATATACAGAAACGGCATTTAAAGCAAAGTAATTAAAAAAAACAACTAAAATTCGGTCATGGGGACTGTCGACAGAAGCAAAAACTTAAAATTTTGTTTTTAAATGTGTAATAGGAAATCATTTCTACGTCAAATGTACGCCAGAAAATGATTTTGGTATTAAATCACTAACATGTCGGTAATGCGAACCCATAAGTTTTGCCCCTACCATTAATAACTTTAAAACTAGAAGAAATGCAGTTTTTTTATTGAAAGAATAAAAAATTATTAACTAAAATCAACAAATAATAATAATCAAAATTTTCTCTAATAAAGCAATTACATGACATTTGAAGAAATTCACATCCTAAATAGATTTAAAAAAAAAGATGAAACATAACCTCAACTTAACGACCTAAAAACATCCAATACTCGCAATATGTACCACACAATAACTTTAAAATTTCCTTGGAAAATAAAGATAAAATTAAAAACTTGTGTCTTTAAAATATAATAAATTAAGTTTTATCCTTGAAATATAAAAAAATTAACACGTCACGTAACCATGTCGATGACGACTTACATTAATTTACTCCCTATCCAAACCTTCGTATAGAAGTTTTCACTTCAAAAAAGAAATCATGATCAAGCGAAAGGAGACCTGGACGACAAGAGACCTATGCAAAAGGCAACAACCGAGCGACTAGCGCTGTCCAGCAGATGGGCGAGTCTGCGAGAGGCTCAGCGCTATCAAGGGCCCGGGGCTTGTCGCAGCGCATGGTGAATTATGTATGCGGAGAGGCGGCGCCATTACCTGCCGGGCGCTCTCAACAGGTGCGCGCAGCCCGCCTCCCACGTACCTGCTGCTGGTGCGTCCCATCGGGGACAGGGTGCAGCCGAGTCAGCAGGCAAGCCGGCCACTGGCTTTACTCTCAAACTAGATACATTTTGCTCATTTGAACAGCATGCCTCAAAAAATGTTTCTTTAAAACAAAATAAAAATCACTATTAAAGTCTACATTGCACCAGAACCAACGTTTGACTTTAAAGTAGTTTTTTAAATGTAATATTAGTTAAAATTTTACATTTTAAAGATAAAAATTTTAATATAATAACTTTATAGATTTAAGGGTTATATATAAATAGGCCTATGTATGTTTTTTTAAGTAAGCTACAAATTTTTAACGAATTCAACACCTACTGGAGTGATAAAGGGATAAAAATGGTTTTCGCATAATGGTAAATTTTTTACGCTAATCAAGAAATATATGTTGAGTAAAAATAATAAATACACCCAAATAACCAAATAAAATTTTACAGTTTTACGAATTTAATCCTCTAATAGGTGAAAAAGGTGAATATATTTTTTAATAGTTTACTAATGATATTTCCGAAGCTAACGAAGCAAAAAAAAATGTATTGGTTACACTTATTTAAATTCATTGGGAAGTAATGAATTAACTAACTTGTTATAATATTTAATTACTTTCTTAAAATAGATTAAAGGGGCAAATGAAATACGAAAATAATTTCAATCAATCAATAGACAGTTTTATGTGGTAGCTAAATTGTTTTTAACGATTTTTAGAACTGTCCGTATTTTTAAGGAAATATTTTTAAATTTCAAATAACAGCCAAAATTACATTAGCAGCTTACTGGCGGTTAATAAATGGCAAAATTTAGCAACTTATAAGACCTTTTAAACATATTAAATTATTTAAATATGTTTCGGTGGTACTTTTGCCACCGCAACGTTTACCCGTCCTTCCCGAGATTGTATCTTTTTAACCCCGCTTACCACCCGTCATACAACCAAGCATTTCCAGTTGCATAACTATTAGAGAAAGATGTGCTGCGCTAGTATGAGACCGGGTCATGTACTCGAGTAATGTGACCAGCAAGTATTCCGTTGCGATATTTGGCATGTGACTCCTCTAGTAAGATATGATGGGCAAGTCTAGCGCAATGTATTTCTTATGGGACTACGACTTGATGGCTTGATGGATTGTTGGCTTCTCAAACGTCAGGATTCGGTCAATTTTAGGCGTGTTCGCTTCTTAATGACTACGGTCAGGAAGTCGGCGGCAATTTTAGATGACTCCGCATACACCATCTTGGAATTCACAAAACTTGAAAATTTGTAATTATTTAGCTAGAAATTAAAAAAAAATTCTAAAAATCATCAAAAAATTCCCTTTTTAAAATGAAAATATTGATTATATTGGTTTTTGTCCTTACTTAATACTTGCTCATGTGCCGGAAATTAGGCATTTCGTCACCTTTTTTTAATTTTTGTTCTATAATTTTAAAATTTTGGGATTTCTTATTTTTTTTAATTTATCTGGTTGTTAATGGGGATGATTTACTTTTTGTTAGGCTGGTGAACGCCACGGATTTAAACTTTGTGCCAGTGGACCGAAGCCCCTTCCCAGGGGGCCAATCTGATATTTTGCTGTCTAATGTGGACATGGTCAGCCCGGTTGAAATTCCTCTCGCCTGCAGTCACGTCCCGAGTTTGTAATTTTAATTCCCTGCATGACCAAAACTGCTTTGAGCAGCTCCTGGGCTGCAAGCTGCTACCTTGCAGAGGCCTGCTGAGAACAGCATGTCTCGTCACGAAGCAGTCTCCAGTGGAGCTGCGTTCCCACCTTAGTGGCTATTTCTGCCCCCCCCCCTTCCTCACTCTCCACCCCACTTTAGTTCTGAGAAATCAAGCTAGGAGCAGTGACCGGACGGGACGATGACCTGATGCAAAACCTTCTCCCTGGTCCGACAGACACATCCCCGACATCTAGCGGAGGAAAATGTAACCGCGGGCCTGGTCGCCAGCGTGCAGAGCTTACCCTCATGACACCTGGTAGCAAGTCAGCTCACCACCTTAAGTAGTTCCCCCTTACGCCGCTAGAAAGCAGCGTCGCGGTGCCATAAGGCACTATGCTTTCTTCTCGCGGCCTGTAGAACTCGATTGTTCGTTGCCTTTGTTTCGGTCCGGTAGAGAGCGCGCATATCGTTTTCTTGTCACGCCCGCCTCGGACTCCTTCGGAAATCTTCGGCTTAGGACCGAACCTTCCCCCTCCTTCCTAGGGCTTGAGCACCCGTTTTAATTAGAAGTATTGTCCGCCACCGCGGGCACTTAGTTCTCTGAGCTCGGCTACTGACCACGTGTTCTCGGCGTCCTCTGCGCTAAGAGGCTTATCGCGGGAACGGCGATTTTCGGTTGCACAAAGATGTAGTCAGTTGCTTAAGGTATGTGATCCCATTTGTACAGTAGCCAGGCAGAGGTAGTTTTTAGAAAAGTCATGCGTAGTTAAATTTTTTTTAATTTATATTTAATTCCAAAAATTCTGGTTTCCTTCGCGCATCCGCGGATTCTCGGTGCGCGTCATCCTAATGTCGGCGCGAGACATCTCGCGAGCCCTGTTTACACACCCTGTTTGGTGAGTAATACTTTTTTTCCCCCAAATTCCCGTTGTTGGCTTTCGTGCCAACTGTGTATGACTGTCTGGACGAAGGTCTAATTCGTTTTGAATTTGGGCTGTGTTTCAGACAGGGTCGAAGTTACGGAGGGAGAAATTGCCCCCGCATGATCTTCGGGACCTCCAGCTGATCCCCCCCCCCCCCTTGTTAGAAGAGTTTGGCCGGCAGTCCGAGGTCATCCTGAAAAGACCCGGGTGATATGAGATATATTTTTTTTTACTTAAATAGAAGGAACTAAAACAAAGATACCAGCGAGCAGTGTTTTAAGGACGTCATCCTCAAGAATCTGGGAAATCGAGGAAACATATATATATATATATATGTAATCGTTGGGAGCTATATTTGAAATTTTGTTAATGTATTAGTTTGATTGTTTGGTTGTAATATGTATTGTTTTAAATAATGCCGGGGCGCCCCTTTTAATTTTGATAATTACTAAGATTTTTATTGTCAGGTATTAATAATGCGAACATAAAATTCCTTAATAATAAACTAGGAAAACTTATAGACCAAGCTACCGATTTTGTAAATTTATTTATCAAATACCTTCTTCATTGTAAAAATCCACGAACTCCCAAGTTCCTAGTGTGCAGGGAGTGTAAATTTTGTCTTGTTCACCGTCTCGTGCCCCCTCTGGTGATTAAGGTAATATTTTCTTAATATTTTGCCCTGCAGTTTCCAAGGACTTTTTGTTTAATTTAAAATAATAATAAATTTGGGCATGAGGGGCGTATCAATTGGTAGCAGAGCATGGTTTGGTCTATAGGCATAACTATATCGAGTAGGCATACCTAAAATAAAAAATAATAAATTTAGATAAAAATAAATTAATTAAATTTTGTGATAGCAATTTTGTAATAATAACATTTGAACTGATCGCTGGTTCACCCGGTAGTTATATTGCTTTTCAATTTTAAAATTTATTTTGAGTTTTACGTCCCACTGTGATTGTGTTTGCGCGCGGTGAGACACCGCGCGGCACCGTCCCGTCGGCGCTACATCCGTGGAGGCAGCGTGCCTTTTCAGGCGCGTGTGTCATTCTCCCTGTCATCCTCTTCACCCCTCCTCTTCACGCCTCACCGGCTGTAGGAGGCAAGGTCATGTCGTTGCCCCCGTGTCCGGCAGCGAAACAATGCGTTGCAATCTAGTTTGTTCCTCACGGCCGACAGTGCCCTGAGTTTGTCTAAATTCCTCCTTTTATCTGTGTTTTTTTTTATAACACATCCGCCTGCAAACCAGGAAATCTTCGTGAAAAACAGATCATCGAAGTCCTTTCGGACATTATGGTATTTTTTGTCTCTCGGCGTCTTGCGCGCGCCGACGTGTTATCTCTTCTCTACTCCACCCACGTACCATGTGTTTTGTAAACAAACTACCCATGCTTTGTATGTCCTAATGATATAATTTTTTATGTCACAAAACAAGCACTATAAATAATCTATACTGCATTAATTCTAGCAGCAAAGTATTTTCTTAATCTAGGGAAACGTAAATTATAACATAATCTGTTTATATAACTTAAAATAATATTAACAATACAAATAATATGATAATATAAACCTTTCATTTTAGCTAAAGTCAAGAAACTTCGATTGTTTACTATTTCTAAGTATCTTAAAATTAACGATTAAGTATTTTAATAATACATAAAATAAATCTAAAAAAGGGTCCATTCATTAAGTAACATAAAATAAGAATATGCTCATAAGTAATTTTAACAAGTACTCTAACCCTATTGCATCGTTCACAAGCAACGTGAATATACTTCGACGTACCATTTCATTGTGTTAGTACACACATCCATGTGCCTAGCTTTGGTTTAGATTTATTTAGTGATCACCCAACGAGAGGTGCAATCACTCGTGCCTTTAAGGAAAGGTTACTGAATTAAATTGTTTATATACACGGGTTGAATCGCCAATACTTTTTACGCTAGCCATGAGGTGAGGAATTTATTGTAAGATAAGTACTATACCTTTTTTTAACATCGAGTTTTCTATAAGCAATTTACCAATTAATTTAAGAATGTAAGGTAAACTATAAATGATATTTTTGTAATTATGAATTTTGAGTAAACAATTTATTAAATTTTATATATTTTTTGGATCGGTGTTAATTTCCTTTTATAAGGTGGTGTACAGCTATGTATTTAAAACATCTAATTTTTTTTCCATTATCCATTCTTCATCCAAATTCGTTGATCTTTCGGGTTTCGAACACGAACTAACTCAGGGGTGAAATTCCCTCGTAGGTCTCTCTGCTTCAGCCTGGTGGTCTGATCAACCGTCAGAGCTTGAACATATTGAGCCTATGTAAGTTAATAGATGTAGGTATCCGGGACCGAGGTGTACTTCGCTTTTTAAGCAAGTATTAAATTCATATATTTCTTCTGATCCATCGTCAGATTGTGCAGAGCTATGACTCAATGCCTTCGACTTCTTATGGACAGCGAAACAATTATGTACAGGGGTTATATTCCCAATTTAGATTGTAAGTTACGGGTTACCATACCCATTTACAGGGGTTACAGTCCCCATTAGTCACTGAGTGCTCAAGGACGCATTTCCCTTGTTTCGGCCTCAGTGCTTTTCGGCCTCCCTCACAGCGCCCATTTTGTGTTCCTACACGATATCCAAAATCTGAGATCAACGGGATGAATTTCATTTAATTAATATAACAACGGCATAAATAGTTGTAAGCTTACAGGTACTTTAAGGTTAAGCTTGAACTTTAATTTTTTATTTATTAAATGATTTTAGGGATTTATTTTAAATAATTCAAACCAAGTTCAAATGGAACCTATTTAGTTATCAACCTTGTGTTTGACTCATAAAGTGTTACAGTCAAAGGACATGGAATTAATTCGGCTTCTATTACAAGTAGTAGGGCAACAGACATATTTTTTATCTTTTCTTTTAGCTCATTAATAATAATAAAATCAAGCGTATCATAATACGTATTCCCCTTAAATTAAGCAGCTATGAGGTGACTAGTCTCATTTTAATATTTAAGGTAATCCCGAGAGTGGTGAAATACTTTTAACCCCCAACGAGAGGTCCACTGAATTAATTTGGGTTTGTTTAAGCATCCCGTTTCTAGGCTAGCACATTCAAGGTAATTTAAGATATTTTAATTTTTAATTTTTTTTACTTACGTAACTTCAGTCTTTAAGAAGCTAATCGACGCAAAGAGTTGTAATTTTTTTACTTAGTAATACCTCTCTGATGGGTTTTGTTTTTTGAATCTTTATGAATTTTGTTCCAAGATTTTATATATTTAATTTCTGATTACGTTCCTTTTTTTTTTAATAACCATAATTCGTAAAGTAAGCAAGAATAATGTTTGTTGTGTTTTTTTTTACTGATGTTGCATTAGTACTTTTACATGTTTATTTCTTTATTTTCCTTGTACGTAAATGTGATGTACAGTGACGTACATAGAGTCTGAGCACTAAAGCTGTCACATCTAGCCATTTTTCGATTTTTTTTGCATTCTACCCCAAAGTTGTATTTCTTTTACATCGTTATCGATGAGATTGTTTATTTAAGTAAGAGCTACGTGACTTACAGACGGCAAACTGGTTTCTTTTATGTGTTTTTCTAAAATAGGAGCTAGGTCAAGCTAGCCAACGAGCGGCGCAAAAGTTAGGGTCCTCTGAGCCAACGAGCCATGACCAGGTCCTCTGAGTGAAAAATCTCATGACCATTTTCGAGTGTTCTTTGGGTTACATTCCCACCACTCATCTTTGGACGGCCTAAGTTCAAACCCCCTCTCAGGCAGTGCGAATCCTATCAGCAGTCATGGAAGATCTAACCGCTGCATTATAATTTATCCCTTTTGATTTATAATTGTTGGTTTATTGAATTTTACATTTCTTTAAATAATTTAAATTTGAGTGCGAAGAGTCGTTCATTTATCGTTTTGTTTGAAGAATACTTTTAAATAATAAATATTAGTTAATAATAATAAACATTAGAGTGGTATGCGCTGAAATTTCTTAATTTATCGAATATTTAATATTTTTAAATCCATTTATTCCTATGGAACGTTGATATTTTGGCGTTTTCATCCCCAATAATTTTAAATTTCGCCAAGGGAATTCCACCCTTAGGTCCTGTGTCACTCTGGGAGAGAGGTTCTGTTTCGCCTTCGGACAAGCAGCAAATTTGACCGTCTTCCCCATCGCCTGACTGTGCAGGGCTGAGTCCCAATGCCTTCGGCTTCATATGGAAAGACTATTTTCAGGGGTACACAAATACCCACCTTTCATAACTGGCACCCGACGGACCAAGTTCCGGTTCCGGCCCAGTGTTTTCGGCCCGCCTCACAGCGCCCATGTTTAGAGTTTTGTCACGTGACATCATTCCCAACATCTGAGATCAACTTTCCGAATTACATCATTCACCGTTAAGGGTGATTTAGACAATTATAATACACCTTCGATTTGATCAACATAATTTTTTGTAAGTAGTAGGATAAAGGCGGACCTGGTACTAGTTTTACTGAGAAGTGAAAGTGTTTTTTTTTTTATTTCCCTATATGCTCCGCATTCAAGCGGGGGAGTATGTGCCGGAAATTAGGCATTTCGTCACCTTTTTTTAATTTTTGTTCTATAATTTTAAAATTTTGGGATTACTTATTTTTTTTTAATTTATCTGGTTGTTAATGGGGATGATTTACTTTTTGTTAGGCTGGTGTACGCCACAGATTTAAACCTTGTGCCAGTGGACCGAATCCCCTTCCCAGGGGGCCAATCTGATATTTTGCTGTCTAATGTGGACATGGTCAGCCCGGTTGAAATTTTTCACGACTGCAGTCACATCCCGAGTTTGTAATTTTAATTCCCTGCATGACCAAAACTGCTTTGAGCAGCTCCTGGGCTGCAAGCTGCTACCTTGTAGAGGCCTGCTGAGAATAGCATGTCTCGTCATGAAGCAGTCTCCAGTGGAGCTGCGTTCCCACCTTAGTGGCTATTTCTGCCCCCCCCCCCTTCCTCAATCTCCACCTCACTTTAGTTCTGAGAAATCAAGCTAGGAGCAGTGACCGGACGGGACGATGACCTGATGCAAAACCTTCTCCCTGGTCCGACAGACACATCCCCGACATCTAGCGGAGGAAAATGTAACCGCGGGCCTGGTCGCCAGCGTGCAGAGCTTACCCTCATGACACCTGGTGGCAAGTCAGCTCACCACCTTAAGTAGTTCCCCCTTACGCCGCTAGAAAGCAGCGTCGCGGTGCCATAAGGCACTATGCTTTCTTCTCGCGGCCTGTAGAAGTCGATTGTTCGTTGCCTTCATTTCGGTCCAGTAGAGAGCGCGCATGTCGTGTTCTTGTCACGCCCGCCTCGGACTCCTTCGGAAATCTTCGGCTTAGAACCAAACCTTCCCCCTCCTTCCTAGGGCTTGAGCGCCCGTTTTAATTAGAAGTCTTGTCCGCCACCGCGGGCACTTAGTTCTCTGAGCTCGGCTACTGACCACGTGTTCTCGGCGTCCTCTGCGCTAAGAGGCTTATCGCTGGAACGGCGATTTTCGGTTGCACAAAGATGTAGTCAGTTGCTTAAGGGATGTGATCCCATTTGTACAGTAGCCAGGCTTAGGTAGTTTTTAGAAAAGTCATGCGTAGTTAAATTTTTTTTTATTTATATTTAATTCCAAAAATTCTGGTTTTCTTCGCGCATCCGCGGATTCTCGGTGCGCGTCATCCTGATGTCGGCGCGAGACATCTCGCGAGCCCTGTTTCCACACCCTGTTTGGTGAGTAATCCTTTTTTTTCCCCCAAATTCCCGTTGTTGGGTTTCGTGCCAACTGTGTATGAATGTCTGGACGAAGGTCTAATTCGTTTTGAATTTGGGCTGTGTTTCAGACAGGGTCGAAGTTACGGAGGGCGAAATTGCCCCCGCATGATCTTCGGGACCTCCAGCTGATGGCCCCCCCCCCTTCCTTGTTAGAAGAGTTTGGCCGGCAGTCCGAGGTCATCTTGGAAAGACCTGGGTGATATGAGATGTATATATTTTTTTTACTTAAATAGAAGGAACTATAACAAAGATACCAGCGAGCAGTGTTTTAAGGACGTCATCCTCAAGAATCTGGGAAATCGAGGAAACTTATATATATATATATATATACTAGCTGACCAGGCCACGCGTTGCTGTGGCTAAAGTTTTTGTTGTATTACATTATAGTAAACAATCTAAGAGGAACAATAAGAGAATGTGTAATATGGTGATCTCCTTATTTGACTTTCTACTACTATAACCCTTTAGTACAATGAAATTATTTACGAACAAAGACGAAAATGTTGATGTTGGTATACAAATTCACTGGATTGAGATTTGAAGGGGAAGTACGTTGAACACAATTAATTAAAATGGTCTTACACTTGATATTAAGCAGAAATCAATAGGTACAAAATAAAAATTTATCAGATTTAATATTTCCATTTAATTTTATAACAAATATAAGTATATTACAGTATAATACAGTAAATAACATGTTACGCTTAAACTCATGAATGAGGTAGGCAAGGCAGACAGTCTTAAACTTTTAAACATTAATATCTATTTTTTTGAATTATAAATACTTTCAATTTCAATTTAATTTAACACCAATCGGTGCACAATGTTTTTGGTTAACCTGTATTTAGCTAACACAAATAGATTCGACGGTTTCCCAACACGTGAACACGCAACATATAGTTGCCCATGAGAAAAACATGGATTTTTCAAATCTAAACCACAAATGGACATTGTTTGACCTTGAGATTTATTTATAGACATGGCGAAAGCTACACGAATTGGAAACTGTAGCCTTTTGAAGGGTATGGTAGAATCTGATGGTATCATCGGAATACGTGGCAGCAGGACCACTTTTCCTTTAAACTTCCCAGCCAAAATGGTTGCTTCAAGAATGTTTCCGGTGATCTTTTTGATGACCAAACGCGTACCGTTACATAATTGAGGTGGATTCAAATTACGGGGGAGAATAATAGGGGAACCAATCTTTAATCGAAGATTATGTGGTGGCATTCCAGGGATATCTAATGAATTTAAAAATTCAATCGGAAAATTTACACTTTCATTTTCATCAACAACAGTATCGATTGATTTAAAAGACATCAGATCGCCTGGTAACAACTGTTGTATCTGGAAGTTAATTTCGTCAACATCAACGTTTTTGGCTGCCAAGATCGCCCGTTGACTAAGCCATTCATGATTTAAATAATTATTCTGTATATCCGGGAAAATACTCTGAATCAATTCATTTTTATCCTGAACAACAGTGCAAAAATTGTCTGGTAGTTTAATGCATTGCGTATTTGGTTGCAGTTCTATTTTACCGTTCCCAATATCTAGTAGTTGTTCGGAAAATATTTGTGCTGATGGATCATTTTGCAATTGTACTCGTATATTTATGGTCAATCGAAGTGTTTCAACACTTCACCATAAGAATGATTGTTTCAAACATGCATTAATCTCATCCGCGAAAGTAGAGCGAGGTATAACTGGTAAGGTCTGCCGGAAGTCACCAGACAAAAGTAAGATAGCACCACCGAAAACTTTATTATTGCTGTTTAAATCTTGCATAGTTCTGTTTAATGCTTCAAGTGAATATTTGTGTGCCATTGTGCACTCATCCCAAATTATTATCGAACTCTTCCGCAACACTACAGCTATTCCACTATTCTTTTTGATGTTACACATTGCATCTGGTTTATCATGAACGTCCAATGGCAGCTTGAATGTTGAATGTGCTGTTCGTCCACCATCCAGTAAAGTAGCCGCAATGCCTGACGATGCTACTGCTAATGCGATTTTTTGTTGCGACCGTATTTTGGCAAGAATCAACGATATTAAAAATGTCTTACCGGTTCCACCGGGTGCATCCAAGAAAAAAAAAAACCGCCTTGTTCAGCAAAAACAGCCAGCATAATCCGATCATAAATAATTTTTTGTTCTGCTGTCAGTAATGGTTCACTGTTCATGATAATTGTTGCTAAACTTCCATGGTCATATTGATTTTCTCGTTGTAAATCGGTATTGACTAAGTCGGTGGCTGGACGATTAGGTGATGGCATACCATAATGATTAAGTGGTAAATTTGAAATAAGAACACATAAATCCTCGATCAAGACCAATGCTTCATTGTACATCTCTGGTGTATAATCTATGTTTTGGCATTGATTTGTTTGTCTAATTCGGTGCAAGATGTCTTCTGTCATACAATTTTTATATTTTTCCCACAAAGTTTGTGCTTGCGAGGGATAACATGTCGTCAAAATAATTGCAAACAACTGACGAATTTTATTCGGTGTTGATGTCAACGCAGCATCAGCAAGCGTTAAGTCCCAATGGTTATCGTCTTCTAGCAATTGCAGTTCACGACATGCATCCTGGTATGTATTGAATACTCGACCATTAACTGTTCGTAAAAATTCAAAAGACGTTGGTCGGGGAACATTCACCAATAACAAACGTAAATAGAAGCACTCACGTTGCTTTGGATGTACCGTGAAAAGTCTCCCCAATGTCTTAGCTTTGAATATGCCTGTAATGGAAGGATGTGGTTTTCCTTGTTTCCGTGGCTCCCATTTTTTACTGGATTTGTTCCATGTGAAATAACGTGGAACATCACCATACACCAATGTCTTCGCGAATTGGCCAAAAACATCAGGTTTTTTACACAATGTAAAAAATTCAGTTAGAGTCGTTTTCGGAGCTTCGAACGCTCTTTGGAGAACATTTTCTTCAGTGAAGTATACACGTTGACCGTTTTCAAGATGTATTGCCAGATGTTGGACAGCAGGATCTCTTTCGTGGATGGGAAAGCTGAGAATATGCCAAATAGCTTCATTGCTGCTAATGTATCTGCCCATTTGGTATCGTGCTATTTCGTCATTTTTATTTATGTTTTGTACTTCAAATATGGCCAAATCACTGCCTTTGTTTACATATTTACAAATATACTTAATTGATTTAACAGAACTGCAAAGCTCAACATTGATATGAGCTTTGTAAGTTTTTGAAAGTAGTGCTGAGTATGGTACCACCCACTGATTATCAAACTCAACTTGATTTGGAAAGTTCGGCAGTCGCATTGTAAATGTGTGGCCACCATTCTCAGTACTTCTGCGGCGATACATTGGATAACCATCAATATCCGTGATCGTGTCATTCGTATGCGGCTTTGGGAAGTTTTTTTTTACATTTTCCATTTTCCATGCACGGTGACGTCATGTTGAAAGCACCGCATGGCCCATGGATCATGTGTTTGGTGACAATATCAAATAATTCTTGATCAATTAATGGGTCTGGAATTTCGGCTGAAATTATTTGATCGATTTCTTCAGGATGGATTCTATCTTTAAGCCAAACCAAAATGTGGGCATGAGGCAAACCTCGCTTTTGCCACTCTATCGTATACAGCCAACAACGTGTGATACCAAAAATTGAATATTTAACAATAAAATCAATTAAGGATTTCAATTTTTGTTTAAACACACGTGCAGTTAAATCATGACGATGAATGGCTTGTTGTCCTGGTAATAGTAAAGTTTGTATCTCTTCCCAATTCGGATTACATGTGAATGTAATAAATAAATCCGGTCGGCCGTAATGACGTACGTAAGTCATCGCATCTTGTATGTATTCCTGCATGTTCCGTGGACTGCCGATGTAGCTTGAAGGTAAAATGAAAGCATTACCGATGTCATTGGGATTTAAATTTCCATCGATGTTTCCAGCAACAGCATCTCGTAAGTGAATATATTCTTCCGATCGTAGTTTTGCCTGGTTGAATCGAAGGAATCGCAAGCTTTCGCTTTCGACCTTAGCATACATATCAACAATGTATTGATGGAACAGCTGACGATATCGAAGGATATAATTGTCTTGATGTTGTCTAACCATTATTCGGTGTGCGTAGTAGTTCATTGAGCTAACTTTATTATTTCTGTAATCACCTAAAAAAATAAAAAATAAAATGCAATACGAAATTAAAATCTATACATACAGTAAGAAAGTAAATAGATAATTGTCAAACTTACCGGTATTTGGATCATACTGTTTGATATTAAGGTGATATTCATTTTGTCCTTGCCAAAATATCAATGGATATTGTAGTGCATCATATGAACGGTGTAGATCCGAAATCGTACTGACAGTGTTGTCTCGCCGTGTAATTTTTATAGATCTTTTGTCAACTGGATCACCAACCATGATAACAGCAACCTCATCAACAGTTGGAGCGTTGAATCTACCAGCATGTTCACCTAATGGTACTTTGTCGGCTTTTATGACGATTTGATATTTGTCATTTTGCAGTCGTGGCGAAACTCTTTTGATCAATTGAATTAGTTGATTGTGATCTTCTAAAAAATTTTCCAATAATATCACAATTGCTCTTTCCTCTGCTTGTTCAATAAAATTATACAGGCACCAAGTCGTCACGCGCTCTTCACAATCGCCCATAAAATAAATTTGAAGAAATTTCGGATTGTTATCAGGCATTGGCATCAGTGATCCGATTTTATGGTACACCTGGCCTTGAATTTTGAATGTAGTTTCAAAATTACGTCCATCGGATGCACGATCGCAAATTTTAGTTGCCCCAAATGACGTCATTTGGAAGCAAGTATTAAATTTGCGTATCTTACGCAAAAATAATTTGGAATCACATGAATTGCCAGTAAGAAGGGATAATAAAGGCTCCGGCGGAGCGGGTAGAGGTGACAGCACAACTTTTCCTGATGCGCAGCACATGCCGGCTGCTTCATTCCGAAATTTCAATGCCTGACAATATTGACATACTTTATCCATTCCACCGAGAGCAATTTTT
This sequence comes from Bacillus rossius redtenbacheri, assembly GCF_032445375.1. Lineage (NCBI taxonomy): Eukaryota > Metazoa > Arthropoda > Insecta > Phasmatodea > Bacillidae > Bacillus > Bacillus rossius. The sequence goes on from NC_086335.1 coordinate 15,040,808, forward strand.
GAATGCGCTGAGTAGTTAATATCTAGTGCATATTCAAAGGCAAGCCGAACGAATGATGCACGTGTTAATGAGCGGCTGATCCGTTGCCTTTGTCGATCTAGTACTCGAACTGTAGCTATGTTTCGTTTTCGTGCCGCTCTTGTTCTCGTAATATTCTGTTGCAGACGTTCGTCACGCTGTTCTTGAGATTCTTGTGCACGACTTTCTGCAGTCCTGATTCTTTGAGCTGCATTTCTTGTTTCGATTTGTTCTGGTAATTGCTGAGCTCTTTCAACACGTTTGCGTCGTGACCCTTTGCTGCTCGCGTTGTTGAGGTTAGATTTTTTCGGTGGCATTTGACTGAAAATAATAATTTAAACGTTTAAATATTAGAAAGAGGAACTGAAAAACATGTTATCATAGCACATTGAAATAATAAGTGCAAAATAATTTTCAATGGAGGTTAAATAAAAATAATATAAAAATTTTTGTACAATTATTGAAAAAGTGTGGGGAGCTTTGTGCCATTTTCTCATTGATATATTAATTAACTTTTATAAAACTATGTGATATTACTTACATGTATAAATTGAAATTATTGTTCCTGTGCTCCTACTGTGGCTATGTCTCGTTCTCCTGCTGCTCTTGTTCTTATGATATTCTCTTGAAGACGTTCGTTACACTGTTCTTGAGATTCTTGTGTATGACCTTCTGCTGTCCTGATTCTTTGAGCTGGATTTCTTGATTCAATTTGTTCTGCCAACTGATGGGCTCTTTTAATACGTTTGCGTCGTGCCTCTCTGGTGCTCGCGTTGTTGAGGTTAGATTTTTTCCATGGCATTTGACTGAAAATAATAAATTAATCGTTTAAATATTTGAAAATATAAATTGAAAATCATTCTAATTAACTTTTATAATTATGTGATAATACTGAAATGTACATATTTAAATTATAGAGTTTAAATAATAATTTCAATAAGAATTGAAAATCTAATTTAATCGTTTAAATATAAGAAAAAAAATCTGAAAAACTTGTTATCATAGCACATTGAAATAATAAGTGCTAAATATTTTTTAATAGAGGTTAAATAAAAACAATAAAAAAATTATTTGTACAACTATTGAAAAAGTGTAGGAAATTGTGTATCATTTTTGCATTGACATTTTAATTAAATTTTATAATTATGTGATAATACTTACATACATATATTCAAATTAAATTATAAAGTTTTGATCAATGAAGCACAAATAAGTAAAAAACAGGATTAATTTCACTGTATTATCTTCATTATAATATGAATTCAATTTACACTTCAGTCTAAGTAACATGCTAACACCAAAAATTTAAAAAGTAGCTTATATGACACGTTCGTAGATTTACCATAGCAGCGCCATCTATTGATTACTTACTCAACCCAGTCGAAAGGTATCGACATCTGTTAGAATCATTTGGAGTTAACAGATAATAGTGACTGTCAAATAATAACAGACAAATAAATAGCAATAAATTAAAATTGCGACTATAATTTGAGATTTAAACTATCCTATCTCTCAAGTTGGATCGAACTGCACATGGTGTGCGAATTTTATAATAATCGGTTAAGTGGTTTAAAAGTCCATTGAGGACAAACATTGTGACACGAGATTTATATATATTAAAATGTAATCGTTGGGAGCTATATTTAAAATTTTGTTAATGTATTCGTTCGATTGTTTGGTTGTAATATGTATTGTTTTAAATAATGCCGGGGCGCCCCTTTTCATTTTGTTAATTACTAAGATTTTTATTGTCAGGTATAAATAATGCGAACATAAAATTCCTTAATAATAAACTAGGAAAACCTATAGACCAAGCTACCGATTTTGTGTATTTATTTATCAAATACCTTCTTCATTGTAAAAATCCACGAACTCCCAAGTTCCTAGTGTGCAGGGAGTGTAAATTTTGTCTTGTTCACCGTCTCGTGCACCCTCTGGTGATTAAGGTAATATTTTCTTAATATTATGCCCTGCAGTTTCCAAGGACTTTTTGATTAATTTAAAATAATAATAAATTTGGGCACGAGGGGCGTATCACTCAATGCAAAAATTGTAATTTCTGGTAAAAAAAAATTATTTAATAAAATATTGTGAGATAAACCTAAAAAAAAGTATCAATTCCCCATCTACCAGCCGCTAATTGAATCAATAAGTTCTTGTCCTTGGTTAGATCCTTGCTTGATACAGAAAATGTAATTATAGGTAAAAAAAAATTAAAAAATCGTGAAAAATCCTAACATAGCCTACGCTTAAATTCCTCATCCACCAGCAGCCAGTAAACTCTCGATGCAATCCTGGCCACTATCTAGGAAATTCGTAATCTTTTAGCTAGATATTCAGAAAAAAATCATTTGTTAAAAGAATGATTAGTTCTTTAGATTACTGTCCATTGTTTGATTCTTGCTCGATGAAAAAAATATATAAATTCCAGTAAAATTATTTATCTACTTTTATTTAATTTTGATATGACACGTTCGAGGATAAAAAAGAAACAAAATAACTAAAAAAAAATTCTTTCATAAATTCTACATGTACAAAATTCTAAAAATTGAAAGAGTTTCTCGAAGTTTACAGTTTTCTCAAAGAGCGAAGCAAGTCTTATGCATGCCTTCAAATCGATTATATCGTAGTATTATTTATTAATAACAGACAACTGTTACGATATCTGCCATGTTGTTGTGCCGTAAATTAGGGATTTAGGCACTCTTTATTTAAAATTTTGTAATCTTAAATATTTTTGGAAATTTTTTTTTTTACTCATCTTATTTCTATACGGCCAGGCCATCAGCCTCTGTTCTCAGAGGCGAGCAGATTTTCTTTCCCAGCCTAATGCTAGCTTAGCGTTCTGGCTAATATTTATCCCGCCCCCAGGCACGTCGGAGGCCGGCAACTATTTCTTCACGTGACTTCTTTTGCCTACAGCAGCTTGTGAAGCAGTGCAGAGCCCTGCTAACTCTGTCACGAATCGGTATAAGGTTCACTAGCAGCAAGACACGACAGGAGGATCCCGTGGGCCTTGTGTACCACAGACCATGCGTTTTTGAAGCCATCCCCCCCCCCCTGCTCGCCCACCCTTTCTTCTCAGAAGTGAAGCTAGGAGCGACGACCGCGCGGGGACGTTAACAGAATTCAAGGCCATCTCAGGCTTGACAGCCGCAGTTACGATTCTGGACTTTAACGACATCTAGCGACGGCTGTGGTCACTAACGCCACTTGTGGGCGTCGGCAGCGCAGACTCTACCACGCTCGCGCGGAGGTAAAGACAACCTTTCTCCCCCTTATGTCTCAGGCCGCTAGGTGGCACCTCTGGTTACTCCATTACCCCCTAGCTTGACACTCTCGTTGGTCACTAGTCGATTTATTAGTACTTCTTCTCGCCACCAGAAGATAGCGCCTCAGTCGCGCAGTCACTCCAGTAAGATCTAATTTTTTTATGCCGGACACCTTCGGGTGGGCTCGGTAATTTTCGGCTCAGAGCCTACCCCCCTCCCATTCTCTAGAGACCCTGCGATTATGATATACTGGTGATATCCCGCTCTGAAGGGACTTCGGTGCGCGCCTCCTGACTGACTGGTACCTTCGGTAACTGCGATCTTCGGCGAATCATCGACATCGCATCGTATATTATGTATTCTTCTCAGACTAGAGGGATGAAATCCCGATCTAAAATTAAACGCAACCAGTCAGTAGTTTAGTTAAAATTAGAGAGACTTAGTATTTTATATATATATATATATATATATATATATATATATATATATATATATTTAATTAATCATGATGACTTCCGTGTCTACCGGGACTCGTGCTTCGGGTTTTCGGAGACGAGACGCCCCCTCCTGAGCGCCAGGACCAACACCCTGTTTTGACAGGGTTCCAAGTTTGGGGCAACCAAAATCCTCTGCCAGAACTTCTGTAGTCGGTTCCTGAGCAGAATCCACCATCTTTAGGCCTACTACCTCGACCACCGTCAACCTACAGCCCCGGGTGATACCCGCTTCATTCCATTATTTTCTTGGCGAACTCAAAAATAGTGTAACCCAGTTAAGACAGCGGACAGTAAAAGCAGTTCGAGGAGAGGAAATTGATATAATGTTTTGCAAGGACTATATGTACAACCTGTAAAGTTAGCGACATTAATTTCATTCATGTTTTTAAATATTGTTATCTTTGTTATACATTCAGGGCCGGCCCGATCATAAATAAGTTAAAGGATATTTATAATATAATAAGTGTAATTGTGTGGAATTTATGTAAGATCACTTATCAATGAAAATCAAATGTTACAAACAAAAAATTTAATCTATAAAAAAAGTAAGATCAATGATTAATAAAATAAGGAATTCTATAGACGTAACTGTTGTTTTTAATTAGTTAATCTATAATAACGATCCCTTTTCTCCCAGGTGTTTGTAAGGAGTCTCTAAATTTTCTTTGTTTACTCCTAGTGTCGCCTCTGTTGTTGACTTTTATAGCTATTAATTGTGGACCCCAGTATTCAGAGTTTCCAAATCTTTTTACCTTCTTATTTAATTATTCTTTAAGACACTTGGGGTATTACATTGTCGGTGGTCTTAGACGCGGTCTTGGAAATACGTAATAACTAACCTACATATTCAGGAAAAAATCTCTAATAAAATAAAAAAGTTACATATTAAAATAATAATAATGTTTGTAGATTTTTGTCATTGGTTCGATTCGCGACTAATGATAAGAGTTTCATAATCAATCTCGCTACGAGAAACAACTCTTTACAAGATACTGAAGTAATACATTCGCTGTCGCAAAGTATTTTTGACCTGAAAACGTCTTTAAAATTGCTTCCATAGTGGGAGGCAATTCAAAAAACAGAATGATAACAAAATCGGGGTATAAAGTTTGGTGTTGCATATCTATTACCTCCATACAAAATTCAATTAGGTACACCATTGGATAGCTTAAGGAACAAATAATTGGTTACGCTAAGTGAGGACTGTGATGCATCGCGCGCGGTTGACGGGGGAAGTGCCGCCATTTTGAGATCATTTTGCTGTGTTTAGAGTATTTTATTTTGTGTAACTTAAGACTCGAAGAATCTACGACGTTCGTTGGTTTTTCAATTGTCAGCTATCATCAAAATCGATTGATTGCATATATAAAACATTAGTGTCAATTAGTTACAGTGAATATATGTGTTATAATAAAAATATATTATCAATAATATATAATGTCGGCCTATACGCTTCAAAAAGCCAAATCAAAATACAGAGATCGTATACGGTTGAAACGGTCTTCCCAAAAGCAAAGGCCTACCAATAAAACACCATATGACCAAGTGAAGCAGTGCCGGGAACGTAACAGAATGAATGCGGCCGAGGGTATCAACGACGGTGGCAGTACATCTGCAGCTGGGGCGGTTGAAAATAGGCAAGTGGATGATGAAATCGCTTCTATATCGACGCCGGACTGTGTAGGCATCGATTGTATACGATCGTCGATTATGAAGACACATTGGGCAGCAGCTAGTGCACGTTTCACTTCGACGTTTGTCAACTATCCATTTGGACATAAGTGTGATGTGTGTAATCATCTAAGGTTTCTGCACTCATTAAAGCCAACAAAAGGAAAATATCACCTGTTACGTTCACCTATTCACGTACAACACATGGCCGTGTTCATGTCACAACCACACCCCATTTTTTTTAATACTTGGAATACCTTCAAACTAGATCTTCTTCTTTTCTAAGTGTCTTCTAACCACGAGACCAGGTCTTGTACAATGTGAGCATTATAGTCCAAAAGTCTCCGAACCACACAGCCTTCGCCGATAGCAAATATATATATTTTAAGCAGTCAAGAACATTTCTTTGAACCGTCAGACTTAAAGTAACGATAAAATGAATTACATGATATTATACCAACGTAACATGTTTTACGCTTACTTAAGGACTAAGAATCACTGAAAAAGGTTTCATTAAGATCAAGATATTTTTAACTAGTAAATATTTGTAAACGAGTGTGCACGCACTTGCTGCGGAAACACATAAGGAAACTCGTGGCAAGTCCTTCGTCCAAGTGGTCGAGCCTTCAAGAGGGGCTTCTTAAGGACCTCCTGGTACCTGCACCCGCCAACGAAGACCAAGTCAAGAGCTGTAAGGGAAGGATAGTGCTACTCGGCGGGCGAGCGGGCGCTGGACAACACCTCGCTGCAAACCCGGGATTCATATTTCTCCTATAGGACTTTGTGTCTAGGGGCCACTTTCGAAAAACCCCAGTTTCAGAGAGGGATTAATGATTCTAGTAATTTGTTAACGTCATCTATGTACTTATATATATTTTTTGTTTGGTTTAAAGAGGCACTTTGACAACATTGTGTAGTATTATTTTCAGTCACTGCATCATGATAATTCACCAGTTTATTTAACTTTTTTTTTCTGGTAAATTTTTTAGGTGAGAATTTTAAACTGAATAATTGTTCGAAACAAAGTTTGACGTGGAAGGTGGTTTTCATTGCTGTGGCTCCCACGACCAAGTCACATTAGTGTTTTGAACATTAGCGACCATGAAGCAAAATAATCTGATTTCTTTTAGACAGTCTTGTTATAATATTTGTTAGTGACAAAAGATAAATATTTAACAGATATTTTTGAACTATACTTTCAAATATTTTTAAAGCCTTAATCTCCTGTTATGCTCATAATTAATTCTTTTTCTTACCTGATTGTCAACATTATTTATTTTCGAGCGAGTCGTGTATACAACAGGATAATTCTATATAAAAATAAGAGAACATGTGTTCGTTAAAAAAACCTATTGTGATTTTTGTGGGTTTGATTTAATTGTTAATAAATACGACTTAATCAGGGCAGTTTTGGGGTTCATTCGGTTTAAATTTCTGGTTGTTGCTCGTGGGAGGGGGGATGAAACAAGTTTTTAAGGTTAAAAGTAACTTAATCGAAATGAGCCAAAGATCAAAGCAAGGACATGCATTTATTGAGTCAATCAAAATGTTATAATATATTTTTTAAAATTATTTTAATTTTTAATTATTTTTTCTTACTTATACTTTAATAACAATTATTTTGAAGATGGTGGCCAATATAACATTAATAGCATACTGGTGGCTCGCTGGTATAGGAGGAATTTAAGCCACTTTGAGGATTTTTCACGACACCAAACTTACTAAGTACTTATTCTAAGCCTAAATAACCTTTTTCACATAAACCAAGTATTGAAACGAGGGCAGTAGTCTATAGAATCAAACAACATATTTATTGGTACATTTTTTTAATAAGTTTTGTAATTCTGTACGGAATTTGTATGTAAATATTAACGAAATTTCAATATGGAAGCCTGGATGCTCATGATCTGGTAACTGGCGTTACTGCACTATAGAAGGTATGAGTTAAACCTAGATGGCGACAGCGCACTCTAGGAGACGATGTCTGCAATACGTGTAGTTAGTGCTTCTAGTCGTAAGCATTAAAAACAAAGGTGTCTGCAGCGTACTCTATGAGACGTAGTTTATTATACGTGACACTAAACGTTCTATTAGCAACTATTAAAAAATGTGCTGCCAACTAGTATTTTGGGCACAATTCAAAATGTGAATTTCTGAAAAATTATGTCGCCAGTCGTTCCAATACTGCAAGAACTTGAACTTTTTCCGCCTCCTGTACACTCCCATTTAATATTTGTCAGACCTGTCTCTTCAAATTTTCCCAACATAAATATAATTTGCCGATTATCTAATGACCCAGCAAGTAGCCTACTATCGTCTTATCCCTACCTTTGTGCACGTACGCCGCCTGTAATTCCCCTCCGATTCGCGACAAGAACTGCTATGCCCTGCAAGCTATCAGGGCAGGCTGTTTCTAAGACCTCGCCTGACGAGAACACTCCATGGCTTGATCTCGAGTCATTTTCACCAACGTTCAGTCACGCCTCCGGGCTCAGCAGAGTCTCGTTCCCACTGTCATCGCAGTTCCCCCGCCCCCAATTCACATATTTTTCCTGGGAACACTGCCCAGATCACTGACCGGCCACTAACCCTGGTCAGGATCGGCCTGTCCCAAGGTCTCCACACTAGTCCGAGAATGACTGCCTATGCACTCTAGCGGCAGAGTTGCGAATTAATTACCCTGGGTGTTTGAACGTCCTCTAAACGCCTGCCTCCTGACGTCTCCCACAGCAAACAGTAACCCGTAGTTCATTCCCAGGCCACCAGACTGTTGGACTTGTTCCCTCCATAAGCCCAATGCTTTAGTAGTCGCCTCGTGTGAGTCGATCTCTACTTGGTTCAGACACACCTTAGTAGGTTGCGCTGACATCGGCCTGTACCATCAACTTCGAGATATCGAAGTAATTATTTCTCGACAAGCCCCTCGGTAATATTTGGAACCTTTCGGTCCGGAAGCCAAAGCCTCCCCTCTTTCTTTTGATTGCCGTCGTCTTTTAATTACGAGTCGTGGCCTTCCCAAGCTGACTCCGCGCCGTGACTCCAGACGGACCACACCGCATCGTCGGCATCAACACTTCACTCCGGTCGTTGTTTAAAGATGTAATCAGCTAGGCAAGGGATGTGATACCTACAACTCTAGTATTAAGTAATTAGTCAGTCTGCATACCTCGTAGATGTATTCATGCTTTGGTAAATATATTTTATTATAATTTCTATACTTTGGAATCATGGAAACGTCCGCGACAACCGCGTGTTTGCGAGCTCCGCACCCTGGCTGACGCTGGAAGCCATCTCCCTGTATGGTGAGTTCTTGATAACCTTTATTCCCCGAACATCATCGTGGTTAGAAGGCATTTTGTGCCTACTTTGCCAACTGTCTGTAAACCAGTTATGAACATATTGTTTTCGGATCTGTTCACAGACAGGGTCCAAGGGCCGGATCAAGTTCCAAGAGTCGGATGCGGACAAAGAACACCGCCCTCGAGTCCTCCCTCCAGCAATCAGGACGACTAAGGCACCCTGACGGCTCGTTAGCAGCCCAACTTCGGCCAGCAATCGTCAAACCTCCAGTCCTTTAGTTTTTATTATATCTTCCGAATAGCATTAAATCACGACGCTGAGAAGATCGGAATAATATAAATTTTTCTTTTGGGACTTTAATTGCTGTAAGAGTGCTGGGATTGTGAATATTGTTGCTGATTATATTTTAATAAGGTTAAATTATGAAGGGTAATTTTCTATATACGGCCGGTTCGTCCTTTTGATAATGTAATTTATAATCAATGTTAACATAATTTAATTATATGATATGTAAATATTTGTCAATTAATTCATCAAATATCATCTTATTGTAAAATAGTTAAATAAACATAGAGGTACGTATCTATAGACGAAATCATTATTTTGCCTTTTGAAACCAAAAGATCCACTAATTACACAAGTCATCAAGATAAAGTGAAGTGTGACAAAATGATAACATAACTGGGGTTTACTCTGTTATTACGGAAGTGTAACAAAACGAATATTGTGGTTTAGCTTCCAACATAAACTGCTATTATTAAAACAATTACAATTCGGAATGTAAGTTATTTATATATATCTTAAATAATTCTTCGTGTGGTATAGGTCTCCATGGCCGCATAGTCAACAGCATATGTTTTCCATACCAGAGCACCTCGCGTTCAACGTATTCTGTACGAAAAAATTATTTGAATAAGATCCTAATGGTCATAACAACACTGATAGGTAATATAATATCGAACTTTCATGCATTAGACAAAGCAACTCTGGCACACTCTAGGAACAAGCAGCAGAAACCAAGATGGTGACCTCTATTAGATAAAAAAAAATTATGGGGGACATTACGTAATCCCAAATGGCACCGTCCAGCTGACGATAACAAAATGGTGGCCCCCAGCAAATGAAAACAATTGGCGACACCAGTAGAATAAAACATTATGGCAGTTATGACATCATGAAGCAAGATTGTGGATTGCAAAATGGTAGCTGTGACGTCATTATTTAAAGGGTGTAATAAAAATGGCGGAATAAAATTTGACAGAATTAAAAATGGCAGAACCAAGTTGGTGGCCGTGACTCCAGAACAAAAATATTGATATCGGCAACTCCGGCACCTCCCCTGCAACCCTGGGACGGAAAATTCATTTGCATACACCTTTCTTCAGTAATTGTTAAAAGAGCTACAGTACAGTCACTTACAACGTTATAACTTAGTTTACCGTATTAATAGTTTGTAAAAAGTTTTTTTTTAAATTTGTGAACTCTTTATTTTAACACAGATTTAGTTGGATATAGAATGCTTTAAAACTATACCATCACATAACTATAGTATATTATTTCAACAAAATATATTTATTTAAAGCTCATATGTTTTAATAAGTAAAGACACGAAATAATGTTTTATATATTTGTTACACATATTTTATTAAATTTAATTTTTAAGATAACTTGACTTATGTTGAATTAATAAAACTAATCGAATAAAAGCGTTTCCTAAGCAATAATCTTTGCACCAATGTTTTTCTTTAATTTTACGAAAATTATATTCAAAAAGTAGGCCTCATTTCAGTTAACCATTGTTAAGCACTGATTTATTCTGGGTTTTTAAACCAATTACGCTTACAAAGTATCTGCAAATTATTGAAGAACTCTTAAAATATTTTAATCAATAAAGATAGGCTTTTTTATTTAAGGAATTGAAATATTTTAAAAATCTCATTGAACAATATATATGTTTATGCTTTCGGCTGCTTGGATTTTTAGAAGATCAATTTTTTAAAAGTTTCTGAGCAAGTAATTTTTTTTATATTAAGCTGGTCAAACAATTTCCAATAAGTATTTTGTTACAAACATAATTCAAAATGTCATGAGATGAGATATAAATGAAAATGTAACTTCTATACTTCCATTAGGTATGTTTATAATAATAATTGGTTATATTTTATGTAATAAATTTTACTGAAGATGTTTCAATTTTAAATACAAAAGTCAAATGAAGAGCTTGATGGACATACGCTATGAAATTCCTTAAAATAAAGCAAATGAAATGTCAATAAATGAAAATAGTGAACATTCATACACTCAAGCACGTTATATTTACCGTTATAAATATAATCTTAGAAAAATATTTGCGTAAAGTAATAAGCAAATGATTAATTTTGTTTGGTTACTTCTTGGGCAAAAACATTTTTAAACTGTGAATTTAATAAGTTCGTTAAAATTTACAGCTCTGAAAAGCAGTTTGGGGACCGTTTGAGCAGCCACATTCATAAAAAAATTAAATTTGTCATAAATAAATTATTATCTAAATAATGCTTCCTGTATAGTATATATTTTAACATTTATGTAAAATTATAATATTTGTCCCCTAAATAATCATATACGTCTTTGCAACTGTTGTTAAAAAAACTTTCAAGTCGTCTTTAATACGTTAGAATGATTTTGTTTAGTATAAATATTTACATTAAGTTTTAAGATACCAACACTTTTGGTGAGCTAAAAATTGTTTTAATTGGCACTTAAATTGTACAATGTGTTTAGTGGTTCTTATTTTACGCTTATCATTAATAATAAGGTAATACCTTTTAGTTTTCTTAAAGGAAACACGAAGTAACTAAAAAAATACATTTATTATTTTTTATTGCATTTAAAATTAATTGGGAAATAACTCGATGTTCCCCTAACCTTCTTTACGGTCAAAGAAATTTTTAACTAAGGAATAATCTCTACTTAAATTAATACTTTTAATAGATTCGGCATAACGTCACTTATCGTTAATCGCTTCTACTACATTAAAAAATTGAATCAAAATTGACAACGCTTGACTTGTTTTGACAAGCTGAAAAGTTTGTGTCTTTCATATAATATATATTTTTTTGTTTTCAATTTTTTATTTACGAAATGGTTATCTTTAAAAGTAATCCTTCTGTATGTAAAATGTACGTGGAGTAGTATTCAAATGACATATATTTAGGCTAGTGTTCTAGTATGCATTTGGCGTCCTGGATTTACATGTCAGTATTTTAAACTGTTTGTAGGTTTTTGAAGCCAATCACCATAATGAAGATCCTATTTCCTAAATCATGTACGCATACAATTATGATATTTAAATCTTGCTTAAAGCTAATATTATTTTGTCTGACATAAAAGTGACATTTCTGTAAAATGATTCCATGGATTTTTACTGGAGTTATGTAAAATTTGAAAAATAAAAGGTGGAAAGTTGTATAAATGGCGTGGCTATGTTTTTCTTTTTTAATTAATAAAAAATTGTTGGTTTTGAGCCACACTTCAACTAGCACTTCGAGCGGCAAAAAATATCACGGCACGGGGTCTGCTCTTTCTCCGCCGCGAGTGAAGGAAGTGAGCTGTAAAGAAGCGAGCAAAGAACCAACATTTGAATGCTTGGCTCTTGCAGCTTGTTTGCCGAGCTGTTGTGTATTGTTGACGCAAGAGACTGAGATAGTGGGTAGGTGGTCTGGACGGCGAAGGAAGGGGGGTGGTAGAAGTGCAAACAACTCCGTTCCTACAGTCAACTTCCTTCTTCTGTTTCGACGCATCTTCCAGCAACCCTTCGGCCTTGACGCCACAAGATCAAATATGTCATCACTGCCCCCAAAGAAAGGGAATTTGCGAAACGTGGAATTCCTGAAAGTAAATTTTGAAAACAGCGCAGTTTAATTGCATGATTTAAAAAAACAGCATTTTAGCTTGTTCAGATCAAACTAATAATTTTATCATTTACATAAGTTGGTCAGAATTTGTGGACTAATTTGTGAATTTGCGACGACGTGCGTCGAATTAAGTTTTGATGTGTGTTGATTTGTGTGTGGATATAATTTAACAAATGCATAGAGAATGCATATGTGAATTTTATGTTAATTTGAGTTTTGATTTATGGGGATTGGTGCATTTATTGTTTTGTAGTGGAGATACCTTGAGTGCGCTCAAAGTAAGTCATAACTTTCCTAAGTGAAGAGGAAGTTATGCTGCATGTTGTGATTGGTGATTATTTAGTTTGGAGATAGTTGATGAATTTCCATTTAATTTTCCCTTAATCTCAAAGACTAAAAACTTAGAACAGAGTACAATTCTACAGACTACTTAGAACAATTAAATAATGAAAATACAAGGTAAATTTTTGTTCTACGACAAAACTACATAACAACGTTAAGATATTAATGTAATTTGACGATTTTCCTGTAGTCCTGATCTGACTGTAATTTTATCATATCATTACACATCTTTTCATAGTAACCAACCCACTAATCCCTGCTAAATATTTTATAGTAAGAGTGTATTTCAACAACTATGATATGATGGCTGTAATTGGATATATGGGTTTGTGTACATCCTGATATAAAAGCCAAATGATGATGACCAAATTGCCGTGAGTGGGCACTGTGCCGTAAATTAGAGGTTTAGGCACGTTTATTTAAAATTTTGTGATCTGAAATATTTTGGAAATATTATTATTTTTTTTTCTCTCATCTTATTTTCTTTACGGCCAGGCCCTCAGCCTCTGTTCTCAGAGGCGAACTGATTTTCTTTCCCAGCCTCATGCTAGGCTAGCATTCTGGCTAACATTTCTCCCGCCTCCAGGCACGTCGGAGCCGGTAACGTTATTTCTTCGCGGGTCTTCTTTTGCCTATAGCAGCTTGTGAAGCAGTGCTGAGCCCTGCTAACTCTGTCACGAATCGGTATAAGGTTCACTAGCAGCAAGACACGACAGGAGGATCCCGTGGGCCTTGTGTCCCACAGACCATGCGTTTTTTGAAGCCACCCCCGCCTGCTCACCCACCCTCTCTTCTCAGAAGTGGCTAGGAGCGACGACCGCTCGAGTGCGTTAACCGAATTCAAGGCCATCTCAGGCTTGGCAGCCGCAGTTACGATTCTGCACCTTAACGACACCTAGCGACGGCTGTGGTAACTAATGCCACTGGTGAGGCGTCGGCAGCGCCGACACTACCGCGCTCGCGCGGAGGTAACGACAACCTCTCCCCTCCTTATGTCTCAGGCCGCTAGGTGGCACCACTGGTTACTCCATTAACCCCCTAGCTTGACACTCTCGTCGGTCACTAGTCGATTTATTAGTACTTCCTCTCGCCACCAAAAGATAGCGCCTCAGTCGCGCAGTCACTCCAGTAAGATCTATTTTTTTTTATGCCAGACACCTTCGGGTGGACTCGGTAATTTTCGGCTCAGAGCCTACCCCCCCTCCCATTCTCTAGAGACCCCGCGCTTATGATATCCTGGTGAGATCCCGCTCTGAACTTACTTCGGTGCGCGCCTCCTGACTGACTGGTACCGTTTGTATCTGCGATCTTCTGCGAATCATCGACATCGTATATTATGTAGTCTTCTCAGACTAAAGGGATGGAGTCCCTAACTAAAATTATTAACCAGTCAGTAGTTTAGTTGAAAGTACCTAGAGAAACTTAGTATTTTTTTTATATTTTTTTTTTAATTTAATCATGATGACTTCCGTGGCTACCGCGAATCGTGGTTCGAGTTTGCGGAGACGAGACGCCCTCTCCTGAGCGCCAGGACCAACACCCTGTTTTGGTAAGTCTTGACGTCATCCCCCCCCCCTTTAATTTCCCTCTATTGGCCTTTTGCGCCATTTAAGCATACTGTCTGGAAACAGGTCTAATTCTTTGGAATTTGGACTTTTGTTTCAGACAGGGTTCCAAGTTTGGGGCAACCAAAATCCTCTGCCAGAACCTCTGGAGTCGGTTCCTGCGCAGTATCCAACATCATTAGGCCTACTACCTTGATCACCGTCTACCTACAGCCCCGGGTGATACCCGCATAATTCTATCTTTTTATTCACGAACCCAAGATTAGTGTAACCCAGTTAAGACAGCGGACAGTAAAAGGCAGTTCGAGGAGAAGAAATTTATATTATGTTTTGGAAGGACTATATGTACAAACTTTAAAGTTACCAATGTTAATTTCAGTCTTGTTGTTAAATATTTTAATTTTTGTTATACATTAAGGGCCGGCTCTATCGTAAATAACATTAAGGAATATCATATAATAAGTGTAATTGTGAGTTATGTAAATAAGATCACTTATCAATGAAAAACAGTCTTTACTAAGGAAAATTTAATCCATCAAAAAAAAAGAACAATGATTAATAAAATAAGGAAGTCTATAGACGTAACAGTTGTTTTTATTTATTTAATATATAATAACGATCCTTTTACTCCCAAGTATTCGTAGGGAGTCTCTAAATTTTCTTTGTTTACTTCTAGTGTCGCCTCTGTTGTTGACTTTTATAGTTATTAATTGAGGGCCTCAGTAATCAAAGCTTCCAAATCTTTTAACCTTATTATTTCATTATTCTTTAAGACACTTGGGGTATTACAAAATGGTAGCAGAGCGTGGTTACGTCTATAGGCATACCTAATTTGAAAGGTCATACCTAAAATTAAAATTAAAAAAAAAAAATTGAATAAAAAAAATTTTTGTTTATATTTTTTTGTCACATAGAATCTTTTTGTAGTAAGTAATTTGTGAACTGTCCGCTGATACACAGAGTAGCTAAATTGACCCTTGAATTTTAAAATTATCTTAAGTTTTGTGTGTTTACATTTGAGCGCGCACTGTGAGCAGCTGGCTGGCTGCCCGCCCACGCGACTCAGCCCGCGCGCGTGGCTTATCAACAGAGACGTGTCCGCTGGACAAGATACTCCCTCCCCCCCACACCCCTAGTTAAAGGCGCTGCGCGCCAAGGTCAGTCCTGCCGGCTGACGAGACGTTCCTTGTAGGTACCCCGTTGTGCAAGCTAACCTGACAGCTTGTTACCCCCGAGTACACTGTTCATTTCCCGACGCGCGTAGTAATTATAATAATAAATTATGAAGGCACATACTTCCCACGCAATAAAGCAATTGTTTTAATCATAAGCTAGATTTAAGTGTATACCTAAGTTTAAAGTTTAAGAGATAATTTTAAGAGGGTATTGTTTTGTTTTGTGTAATACTATGAATCCGGACAGGATGATTACTCCGGAGCTATTACTAGTAGATGAACTAAGTTACGAGTTGCAGTTGCGTAATTTACCAACTACTGGAAATGCGCAAGAGCTGCGAAAGAGGCTTCGAGCCGCAGTACGTGATAAGTTACCTACCTCAGTACATAATCTAAATTTATAAATACTCGAGGAATTCAACATAGCTTGCTCCAAATTTTACGACATAGCTGCTTTCGTAAGTTATTCAGATGTGGAAGAGAATTTGCCCAATGTAAAGCGACACATTATGCGATTAGAGCATGTCACCAGACGACTGGAAAATCTTGTGGTACTTTCCGCAGATGTGCTCAATGGTGTTTATCGAACAGAGCTAAATCGTTGTCTGCAACAGACAAACGCCTTCCAAATTAAATTGAAAGCTAGGGCAGCCCAATTAGAAACTCAACAGGACCTCCGGGCCAACATTGCCCAGGCAGAAAACCTAGGAATGGAAACACTAGGAAATGTAGAGAGTGGAAATCCGGAATTTCCTCAGGAAATAAGGCAACCCGACACACAAGTATCTTTGTGTCAAACAAGGCAGGTTCCGCCCATTTCATCAACATCAACATCTCAATCACTCATCACAGTTCCAACCCCTCCCATCCCAGCAGCCACCATTCAAATTCCCTCAGGCATACATGCTTCTACAGCTCCCATCACCAGTGTCACATTTTCCGGTAACTTGCCTACAAATCCACATCCTTTAACACAGCAAAATTTGTTTTTCCCATTCGCCACAAACCAGCCATATTTTAATCCATATTCCCAGTTTCATTCTTTATTGACATCCGGGCAAGGAACTCCGATCCCTACCATCCCCACCGCGCAAATGGCACATCCTTCACCCCCACCTCCGCCATCAACGCAGAATCAACCAGAAACAACATTACCAGTTACGCCAAGGGCGGCTGAGTATAGCTGTTATGGGAAAATTGCCCATCCAGTCGAGAGATTACTTGTTGGTTTTCCCGAAACAAGTGGTCTTGACCCAGATAAATTAATCGAATTCATAAGGCACTTACTTAAAATCAGACAGAAAGGGGGCATTCCTGACAAACAGTTGTTGGAGATAGTTTTTCCCTACACCCAACCACCACTGAGTGAAAGAACGAGTCAAGCCATAGAAAATAGTTACTCTTTTGACAAATACCACGAAGAAATTTTGAATTTTTTTATACCTGCCAGACTTTTGACAAATTACCGTTTGGAATGGTACAACAGGCTACAGCGAAGTAATGAAGCATTGCCACACTATGTAGCATCAATCAGAGAAGCCGCGGCGGTTCTCAGATTGGGCGTATCAGAGAGCGAAATAGTTAGTTGCATAGTAGACGGACTAAATCAGGCAGAGCGCTCACGCGCTGTTTTCCAGGCTAGGCCACGGAGTTTTGTAGAACTAGATCAACTCTGTATACAGGCCATGAGTTACGAATATGCAGACACTCAGAGAAACAGGGCAGCGAAGTCCGTGGATAAGCATGATTCTCAGGCAGAAACTGCAAATAGTTTTCCATACACGAAACAACAAAATAGCCACCCACAACAGAAAACAAACTACTACAGAAATAATAAGTATAATTCAAACAAGAACATACAACAACAAACACCTTTCTGTAATTATTGCAAGCAAACAGGACATTACATTGAGCAATGTAACCACAAAAATTTCAAACCAAATTTCAACAAGGCAAAAAACGCGTAAGGCGGTGGCCAGGCAAATTTCTACCTGGTCCACCTAAAACTTCATCCGAGAGGAATTTTTCAGTGCATAATGTGCATACTAACGAATCACAACAACAAAACAAAAATCAACAAAGGCATAACGCAGGAAAACAAAAACACAAGAAAAATAAACGAAAGAAATACACAGAAAAACACAGGAAACACAAGCAGAAGATTATAACACAGCAAATTAATCATGAAGAAAATTCTGAGAAATTCACAAGAGTTTGCAAAACATGTGTCAGCCTGACTAACAAGGGAAAACGTAAGTGTCACAACATTTTCGGTCACGTCCGAACTGTAGTACCATACACTAAAGCAATGTTTGGCAAAAATCAAATTATTGGTCTGATTGATACAGGAGCTACTCGTAGTTTTATTTCAGGCGATTTGTTTAGGGAATTACAGAAGAACAAGCAGGTTCTGAAAACAGAAGTCACGGATGTGCGCTGTTTTACTGCAGCGGACGAACCAATTAGTATATCTAAAGTGGCTATAGTGAAAATCAGGATAGAATTATTCACTTGGAATTTCCCTTTTCTTGTGGCAGAAAACTTAGCCACGCAGCTTATTCTAGGCTCCGACTTCATCGCTAAAACAGGTATTTTGATTGATCTACAAGCAGGAAGTTTTGTATTTAAATTTAATAAAAATCTTGTCATATCATTCGTGGAACCTGAAAATAAAAGGTCAGGACAAGTTACTAATGTTTCTACCAACACTGACGAGAGAAATTCTTTGTCCCTGGATCATCTCGAGCCCAGTAAACAAGTTGCTATTCGAGATTTGTGTAATGAATTTTCAGATGTGCTAACTAAGAAATTAGGTCGAACTAACCTGATTGAATATCAAATTGAATTGACTGATACCACGCCAGTCAAAAGTCACCCTTATCAACTTTTAGGTCCTAAAATGGAGATTATGAGAAAACACGTACAGAAAATGTTAGATAATAAGGTAATAGAACCTTCTAATTCTCCTTTCAGTTCACCTGCATTTCTAGTACCCAAGGGCACGGAACAACGTTTCGTCACTGATTATCGAAAACTGAACAAACAGATTAAAATACCGCAAACACCCCTCCCAGATTTGAACTCAGCCTTTCATTGGTTTAGTAAGGCCAGGTATTTCAGTGTGTTCGATCTCAATTCGGCGTACCATCAGATCCCACTCACGCAAGACTCAAAACCTATTACCGCATTTTGCGTACCTTGGAATCTTTACCAGTATAATGTGGTACCTTTTGGCTTGGCTACAGGTGCTCAAGTACTCACACGACTTCTTGAACAAGTAGTAGGAGATTTTAAATTTAAATTTGTTTACAATTATTTGGATGATCTTGTAATTTATTCAGAAAGTTTTGAGGAACACATCCAGCATCTGACTCTTGTCCTTGAAAGACTGCGCAAGGCAGGCCTCACTGTAAATACAAAAAAGGTAAAATTTGCTGCTTCCGAAATATCTTTTCTTGGACATTTGGTATCACACAAAGGTGTTACAATTGATCCAGAACGAACACAGGTGATCAGGGAATTCAAACCACCTAAAGACACAAAGGGCATAGCTCGTTTTATTGGCATGGCTAATTTTTATGCCAAATACATACCAAATTTCGCCGAGCATGCGGCACCTTTGAATGCATTACGTAAGAAAAATACACAATATATTTGGGGTCCTGAACAAGACAAGGCATTTAATTTCTTGAAAGAAGCCATAGCGAATCCACCTGTTCTGCGCATGGCAGATTTTAGTAAACCCTTTATTTTACAAACAGACGCCTCAAGTGTTGCTATAGGGGCGGTATTGTCTCAGGAAATAGATGGCGCCAGGCAACCCATTGCCTTCGCCTCACGTACATTAACTTTTCAGGAAAGGAAAGCATCTTCAGTGTATGAATTGGAATGTTTAGCAGTAGTTTTTGGTATTGATAAATTCCGACAGTTTCTGGAACATAGGGAATTTCTATTGGAAACTGATAATCAGGCACTCGCCTGGCTGTTAGCTCACCCTAAACAATTAGGAAAACTTGGAAGGTGGATCACCAAAATTTCTTCTCTCAAATTTAATATTCAACATATTCGCGGTACTCAAAACATTGTGGCTGACACACTTTCTCGAATGTTCGAGAACCCCTCCGAAACAATATCTCAGGAGGAACCTCAGATTTCGTGTCAGGCACTCCTAACCGATTTCCCCTTAGCTTTTCAGGACATACAAACACATCAACAAGCCGACCCATATTTGGCAAAAATAATTGAACAAGTTAAAGCGGGTACAGCTCCGAAATTTTATAAGTTAGCTAAAGGTCTCCTACAAAAACGTACACAACAGTCAAGGCACTTTAAAATTGTTCTTCCACAAATCTGCGTGATATGATTTTCACATATTACCATAGTTCACCTCTCGGTGCCCATTTAGGTATTTATAAAACCATTTAAGGTATCCGACGCCATTTTATTTGGGAAGGAATGCACCGGGACATTACACAGCGAGTTAAGTTATGTAAGCTATGTGCACTAAGTAAACCTGCACAAAATACACAGTACGGTTTTCTTGCCTCAGAAGTAGCCGAAAGACCTATGCAAAAACTTTTTATTGATTTTGTAGGGCCGTTTCCTCGATCCAAATCCGGACACTCTATGCTTCTTGTGGCCATAGATGCCTTTTCGAAATTTGTTTGGCTTATTCCACTCCGTAAGGCTACAGCTGACACCACTGTGCGTGCATTACAAAATCATATTTTTAAAACTTCAGGATTACCGAACATAATTGTATCTGACAACGGAACACAGTTTACATCCAGAACTTTCAAGAACATGTGTTTCTCGCATGGTATACAGCATGTGACGACATCGCCATACTACCCTAAACCCTCGCACGCGGAGAGATTTAATAGAAATCTTCGTTCGGCGCTCATAGCGTTCCACGCGAATGCGCAGGAAAAATGGGACAGTAATTTGGTGTGGTTACAGATGGCATTTAATTATGCCCGACATGAAGGACACAAATCCACCCCATTTGAGATTATGTTTACTTATAAGCCCAACACACCCCTTTCCAATCTTTGGTCTCTCGAAGACCTACTGCCGGATGATCCCAAGGACATCACGGAGATTTGGAGAAAGGCGCGTAGGAATTTAAATTGGGCTCACCAAACAAGTCAGAGAAGGTACAATAAGTACCGCTCCCCTAACCCCTACAGGGTAGGTGACACGGTAATGTGCAAAGCACACCCGCAGAGTAAGGGCATCGATAAGCGATCGGCCAAGTTATCGTATCGCTGGACTGGACCATTACAGATCCAACGGTTTCTAACCCCAGTGACTGTGAGTCTAGCCGACCCCAGTTCCGGAGAGTATGTGACACGAGCGCACATCTCCCACCTTAAGAAAGCGCATCCGAATTTAAAATAGGAGCGATTACTTTCTCTAAGCCTTGGCATGCCAGATATATATATTTAAGACTCAATAAGGAGTTTAACTGAAGAATACAAAACCTAGGTAGTAACATTAAGTAACAATAAAAATCCATGGTACTAGTTTGTAAGAAAACTTAATATAAGGTGTTAGTTTAAGTGGCCACTTAAGTTAATAATTTTATTTAAGATAATGAATTTAATCATGTTAGTCATTAAGAATGTGCACATTAGTTCATAAGAGTGTTTAATATTTTTTTTGTGTTTTAGCATGTAAGTAGTAGGATACAGGCGAACCTGGTAACTCGTCCTACTGAAGTTTTTGGTTTCTTGTTTTTGCTTTCCCCTAAGCTCCGCTTTAACGCGGGGGAGTATGTGCCGTAAATTAGAGGTTTAGGCACGTTTATTTAAAATTTTGTGATCTGAAATATTTTGGAAATATTATTATTTTTTTTTCTCTCATCTTATTTTCTTTACGGCCAGGCCCTCAGCCTCTGTTCTCAGAGGCGAACTGATTTTCTTTCCCAGCCTCATGCTAGGCTAGCATTCTGGCTAACATTTCTCCCGCCTCCAGGCACGTCGGAGCCGGTAACGTTATTTCTTCGCGGGTCTTCTTTTGCCTATAGCAGCTTGTGAAGCAGTGCTGAGCCCTGCTAACTCTGTCACGAATCGGTATAAGGTTCACTAGCAGCAAGACACGACAGGAGGATCCCGTGGGCCTTGTGTCCCACAGACCATGCGTTTTTTGAAGCCACCCCCGCCTGCTCACCCACCCTCTCTTCTCAGAAGTGGCTAGGAGCGACGACCGCTCGAGTGCGTTAACCGAATTCAAGGCCATCTCAGGCTTGGCAGCCGCAGTTACGATTCTGCACCTTAACGACACCTAGCGACGGCTGTGGTAACTAATGCCACTGGTGAGGCGTCGGCAGCGCCGACACTACCGCGCTCGCGCGGAGGTAACGACAACCTCTCCCCTCCTTATGTCTCAGGCCGCTAGGTGGCACCACTGGTTACTCCATTAACCCCCTAGCTTGACACTCTCGTCGGTCACTAGTCGATTTATTAGTACTTCCTCTCGCCACCAAAAGATAGCGCCTCAGTCGCGCAGTCACTCCAGTAAGATCTATTTTTTTTTATGCCAGACACCTTCGGGTGGACTCGGTAATTTTCGGCTCAGAGCCTACCCCCCCTCCCATTCTCTAGAGACCCCGCGCTTATGATATCCTGGTGAGATCCCGCTCTGAACTTACTTCGGTGCGCGCCTCCTGACTGACTGGTACCGTTTGTATCTGCGATCTTCTGCGAATCATCGACATCGTATATTATGTAGTCTTCTCAGACTAAAGGGATGGAGTCCCTAGGTAAAATTATTAACCAGTCAGTAGTTTAGTTGAAAGTACCTAGAGAAACTTAGTATTTTTTTTATATTTTTTTTTTAATTTAATCATGATGACTTCCGTGGCTACCGCGAATCGTGGTTCGAGTTTGCGGAGACGAGACGTCCTCTCCTGAGCGCCAGGACCAACACCCTGTTTTGGTAAGTCTTGACGTCATCCCCCCCCCCTTTTAATTTCCCTCTATTGGCCTTTTGCGCCATTTAAGCATACTGTCTGGAAACAGGTCTAATTCTTTGGAATTTGGACTTTTGTTTCAGACAGGGTTCCAAGTTTGGGGCAACCAAAATCCTCTGCCAGAACCTCTGGAGTCGGTTCCTGCGCAGTATCCAACATCATTAGGCCTACTACCTTGATCACCGTCTACCTACAGCCCCGGGTGATACCCGCATAATTCTATCTTTTTATTCACGAACCCAAGATTAGTGTAACCCAGTTAAGACAGCGGACAGTAAAAGGCAGTTCGAGGAGAAGAAATTTATATTATGTTTTGGAAGGACTATATGTACAAACTTTAAAGTTACCAATGTTAATTTCAGTCTTGTTGTTAAATATTTTAATTTTTGTTATACATTAAGGGCCGGCTCTATCGTAAATAACGTTAAGGAATATCATATAATAAGTGTAATTGTGAGTTATGTAAATAAGATCACTTATCAATGAAAAACAGTCTTTACTAAGGAAAATTTAATCCATCAAAAAAAAAGAACAATGATTAATAAAATAAGGAAGTCTATAGACGTAACAGTTGTTTTTATTTATTTAATATATAATAACGATCCTTTTACTCCCAAGTATTCGTAGGGAGTCTCTAAATTTTCTTTGTTTACTTCTAGTGTCGCCTCTGTTGTTGACTTTTATAGTTATTAATTGAGGGCCTCAGTAATCAAAGCTTCCAAATCTTTTAACCTTATTATTTCATTATTCTTTAAGACACTTGGGGTATTACAGCACATATTTGTGGTTAATGAGCGTATGTGTAGCCAAGTAGACTGCTGAAGGTGAGTTTGGAGCTGAATAATTCTCACCTTGTGGTCGTATAATGCCATGTTTAGGCAACTGTGTGAAGACGAAAGATTGTGGCCTGATCGTGTGCTGTTAATTAAATGTATAAAAACATGCAAATATGAGTGTGAAGATTTTCAGTGTTGCTAAGTAGGAAGCAGAATGTCACAATCTAGTTACACGTTGGTGACAATGGCTATAGCAATTAGTGTATGTTGGTGGTTTAACGTCTTTTTGTATAAATTATGATGGTTAAATGTTTGTTGAGTATAACTGATCTAGGTCTTTATCTTCATAAATGTATCGTTTATACTCTTGCAAATTAGTGTTTAATATGCATCATGTGTACCAAGTTATTTAATCGGAAGTCCTTCGTGTTTGGGATAAATTTTTCTTTAGTGATATTAAAAAGTTTAATGGTATGAGTAAATAATACAGACTAAAACTATTTATATGTCAATAAGCATAACAGAACGATCTCTGAAAGCTACGTATGGAAACGGCTATCCAACATACTTGCATTGAGTATTTAAGTAAGTGTAAATCGGCCAGGCAAATGCATTAAGTATAACTTCATATAATCCAAAAAATATATTTGCCTTGAAAAGTGTTGGAAGTATGTTTCTATAGAAGTTTGGTGGTTCGGGCACCTTTGGTCTCTAGTCATATATTTTGGCATACTATGTTTTATTTTGCAGTAGGCCTAATATTCGTATATTTGTATACTCGTATAGTTTTCTATAGCATGTGTAATTCAAAATTATATATATTTTAAAGGTGTGCGAAATATTTTGAGTGTTGCATTGGAAGGTGATATTTTTATCTTTGAAGGTACTCTTTGGTAGAATTAAGATATATGAGAACATAAGGAGTAGTGGATGTTGAATTTTAATAATTTTTAGTAATTTTTTCTTGACATGCAGCCAGGAGTCTCAACATTTATGTTATGTATAAACTTATATTAAAGGAAAACGGATTTTTTTACTGAACGGATTTGGATGAGATTTGGCATACAGCTAGCTCATAACCTGGATTAGCACACAGGCTACATATTACTATGAAATTCCATCCTTAATGGAGTGAAAAAGGGGTAAATTAATTTTATAATAGAAAAAATAGACATACAAACGGTGAGTGGTTTTATTTATCTATGCCCGCCACAAGATCATATAGTAAGTTCTAGCAAGTTCCTATCCTTCTCCTTGGTGAAATTTGTTCGGTTAGTCGAGCTCGTGGCGGCTAGTGAAATAACGACGTTAGTAACAGTTTAGTTCAGAAATTCATAAATAGATGGCGTTGCCTTGAATTTTTAACGTGCTATCGTTTGTTGCGTCCGTCACGTCTTGCCTACGGTTTGCGAAAGTTTGTGAGTGAGTGTGTGTGTTTTTTACTTCTACATGCTGTATTAACACTTAGGTTTCTTTTTATCTAGAAAAAAAATTGGCTGTTCCTTTGGGATGATCAACGTCACTAAAATGTCTTTAAAATGTGACTGCCTAGCATTTGATGTAGAGGTTTGTCATAACCCGTTTTGAAATACATAACTAAATACCCTCATCGAGTAAAAATAAGAATGTTCCTGCAGGATAGTATAATCACTCTCTGTAACAGCATAGGCCAGGAAGATTATATACATGAAACTAGGTGCCGCTGACAATCTTTAAAACATACAATTGCTTTAATTCACGAGTCAATCTGAGGTGCTGAAGGTTTTCTTCGAGTGCCGATGGATGGCACCAAGCTACATTTCTAGGATTTCGGTTATTTTCTTTTGGGATATGTTTGTGTTATCTCTTTGTCATGTGGTTTTGGATGAAGCTGATTTTGTTACTTATCGATTTGTTTGCAGGTTATAAGTAAACGTAATTAGTGAATTGAATTTATTTGTTATCGTGACTCGCAAACGCAAGTGTAATCTTCCGCAGATCTCTCGCCAACAGCTGGAGCTGGAAGGCGGCCAGACAGCGAGGCAGTGGCTTCGCGCAGAGCAGCTGCTCGGGCGAAGGGAAGCTCGGCGCAGGCGCAGGCCCGAGCAGCCCTCAGCGTCTCAGCGCGCCTCTGGGACGGCAGAAGAGGCGGGTGCGCGCCGACAAGTTACTGCTCAACGACAAGCTCAGCGTCGGCAAACATTTGCAAGGAACAAGTGGGGTGTTTCTCAAACATGTGCTTCTGACTATGATCAAACTTTAGACTGTAGTCACCACAGACTCAACAAAATTTACAGAATGAATAATGCATGCAGATTTAGTGGGGCACCAAAATGAAAGGAAGAACCGACGGGAATGTGTTGCTTTGGGGACAAAGTAGCGTTTCCCAAGTTGGAAGAGCCTGTTGATTCTTTAAAAGAACTATATTCTGATGAACTGTAGAATTCTTTTAATCACGTGTTAAGGGCGCACTGTCTCATACAGTAACAGTATCGCTGGAATATGTGTGAGAAATATCTTCCAATAAAGCTGTTTTGATAATTGAATTTTGTACTTTTTATTTTGTTTTAGTTATATCGTAAAAACTGCAATACATGCAATAGTCAATCTAAGTGTTGTTACAGTCTAAATTCCAAGTTTAACAAAAAAACTCGAGCAGAGCATCAACTTTCCTTACGTTATTATGTTATTAAACATTTGAGTCGCAGTAAAGAAGTGCAATTTGTGTTAGCCTACATACTTTTGTAAGTTTTAAAAATTAAATTTAAAATTTTATTTTTCTTAAACTAAAAATATATACCCTCATAATAATACACAAAATTAAAAGCTCAAACAGTTGACACCGTTTGTTAGAATCGGGGGGGAAACAATATAAGTAACACGTGAGTTTATACGAAGTTTAGTAGAAAAAATATTTCCATGTTTCTCTCTTTAAGACTGTGGCACAATAAGGAGTATAAAAGGAAATCCTTATCTGTGTCTATTTTCTTTTAATTTATTGCGAAAAATTATATTATCAGAATTTCTATAAAGTTTTTCTTTTAAATAAACGCAAACCTTCCCAGTTTGTTTAAAATATCGTTAGGTGCTGGTCTGTTTGTAAAAGACATCAACATATTTGAAAAGGCAAACAAAAATTTTTCATAATATTTTATCAATTATCAACGTTAAAACGTTATCTTTCATTTTATTCCATTCCAAAATTATACATTATTTTTGTTTGTGTTCAATCTATTTTTATTTTATGTGTTCTAAATAAGTGAAGCATTTTTATCGGTACCAGTAGAAGTTCTTATCATTTAGCTTAAACTGATAGATTGCAATATTGCATACCGGTTTCTTAAAAGGTCCTGTAAACCTCCAAATTATGTCACGCCAAAACAGAAATCTTTTCATGACTTTCACCAGTTGTTATAAGTTTATTACTTTTTACTTTCAAAATTTTATTATTTTCACAAATGGAACGTTTACAAAATTCAAGTTATAAAAAAATATATATATTGACATTTTTTAGGCTAACGAAATTTTTATGTTTTAAATTGTACAATTAAATAATACGATTTAAATATGTAGCTTACCTACACGCCCCTTGAAAATAAAAAATAACTTTTATCTCACTTTAAGAAATTACATTTTATCAACATTAAATAAACATAGTTTTTTTAAGTTTTTAAAAATTACCACAGTTTTTAAATTTACTCTCAACATATTAAAAACCAAAGTTTTATCAAATGAAACCAATTAAAGGTTTTTCTGTTGCTTTGGCTGCTTATAAAATTACATTATTACATTAACGACGTGATGATATTGTTGCTTCAAACACAAAAACGAGGCTCTAACATTGTTTTTTTTTCTTTTCTTGCTTAATGTACTTATATGTAATAAAAAAATATATAAAAATAGAAGTATATTATTAATAAATAATAAAAGCACTGGCCAGATATTTATTTAATTAGAACTAGAATATCTAAATAGGCTAGCATGATTTTTCAAAAGCTACCATATTTGTGATTGTAACCTGAAAAACACAAAATATAAAGAAATTGAATTCCCGAATTTGACGAACTCGTACAATGATACAAAAATAAGTAGAACTACATTCAAAGTACAAATAAGTCTTCGGTGTTTTTGAAGGCTTAATTAATTTTCGCATACAGTTTTCTTGGTCTCGACTCCTAAACTCGATTCCCAGAGGATGGTTCTCATTTCCAGCCCGCTGGCTCGCCGGAGCTACTCTGCATGCATGCATTTGCCCTCCAGCCAGCCGCGAGCTCCCGCAGGAGAACTCCTCGCTCCTTCATCCTGTCCTGACGGGGCTAATTGATCGATACATCCCCTGTCGACCTCTCGGCTCCGGGGGGCCGGCATATACATGCGCGCGTATATACAGTGCATACCTGAGCGCGGTTCCAAGTGCGAGTGCGTGTACGGGAAACCACTGCCTTGTGTCCTTATAAAAATAGATCTCCTCCCCAAACAAGAAATTTTGGCGAGTCCCTTAAAAAATGAATAGTATTTTTGTCCTTAATGAAAATTGCTTGAAATATGTATTATTCTCATACCTACAAAACAAATTATATTAAAAACGTCTCTTCTCACAAATTTGATGTATGTTTGACTGTTGTGTATTCTTTTATGCGTTGTCAGTTCATTCGTTTCTGATAATAATATGGTTTCTTTACATTAATGCTGTACTTATTTTTAAAACACAACTGTCAAACTGCTATTAATATATACCTAAATAATTAATATTAATGTTAATGACAGTGGTAGTTTATTATTAGATTAATAAATTCAAAAAAATATAAAAATTTTTGAAACAAAAAGTTTTGCTTAAATAACCCAAGTTTTTTATGAATAATATCAAATTTTCGATGTTATTGTTAAAAAATTATTACTTATAATTATAGACCTGCAAAATTCGCGGATTCATTCGGTGATAGGCTAGAATTCAAACACATATACCTCTTAGATAACTTTGCTATTGGCTTACTGTTCATCTGGACGAATCTCAACCAGTTATAAACCATCAACAAAGAAGAATCTAATCACAGACACATCAGCTGAGACGACTTACAAGTCGGCAGCCAATGAACTTGCGTTATTTGCCAGAGTGTATAGGGGTATGTGCTGTCTATCCTGAAGGCCATCGAAACCGCGAATTTTGCAGGTATCTACTTATAATAAACTGGTTAAAAAATATAATTTTTTTTATTTTTCTGTTAAATTGTTATTATTGTTAAATTTTATAAAACTTAGTATTTAATAATCAATTTACATGTCAGCATTACATAAATACATCAAAAATAGTTCAATGTTTAATTTTAAGCGGATCACACTAAATAAAAATGTAAAGTAACATTAACAAAGCATAAAACTATGTTATTTTTGTTAGTACCTAGTCGAAGTAACTTTTTTTTTCAGTCAATAATGGATACTCCTACATAATTTTTATTTATACACCTTTAAACTCGTATCTTTGTTGCATTAAGATAATACATTAAACCACTTTTTAAATTCAAAACTTTGCTACAACAAACTTTATAACGGAGATGTTTATGAAACATACAATCTGTACATTATTTATGGTACCTAATATTATGTTTTATTATCATTAAGAGTTCGGAAATGCCAACATCTAATCTCAATTTGCGAGCAATCCAACTGTGGTTTAACATGCTATGCAACGTTCTAAAAAAATTCAAATCAGCACTGTTACCAATTCTTGGAGTATAAAGTCCCTTTTAAAAAAAATGTATTTCTATTCTACAATAATAACACTCCCGTGCTGTCAAAAACACTGAAATTTTTTTCCCGGCCATTTCAATGTTTTAGAATCAGATAAAAAATTTGTTTTACTACGCGGCAACGTTTCCAGGCCTTTTTCGCCAGACAAAAGGCATTAACGCGCTGTCGGCAGCAAGCGCCGCCGCGGCCTGTCCTCGGCTCTCCATTAGGAGCCTGGGCCTCGAGGGGAGGGCATCAGGTTTCTTGACACCGCGCCGGCGAGATTAATTGAATCTGCCCGCCCTGGACGCCGGCTCTCTGGGGGCGGCGGTGAGGAGTTTCCCAGTTTCCCCGGCGCCCAGGGAATCACATGCAGTTGTACCAGGCGCCGTCTCACCCTCCCTCCTCCGCCGCCATCGCCCGGCCGCAAAGTGTCCCCCATTCGCGCGAAGCACCCGCCCAGCCGACCAATTAAGAGGCAGCTCGCCTCTTCCTGCCGGCGCAGAGACATTCCCACCTGAGTGGTTCAACTCTCCCTGTTTTCCCTGTGCAGTGTCGCTCTTCATCTGCGCCCGCCGCCCTTGGAGTATTGCCCGCGCGCTGTTATGCGCGGGCTACCAGAGTGACGCGTGGACATTAACTTCTTAATTTTACTATAGCAAATGGAACTAACATTTCAATTTCAGGTGGACGTTAAATTAACTTATGGCTACATTTATACAATTAAAAACATTTTAGCTATGAAAACTTATAAAACACAATTTAAAAAAATATACATTCAATAAAAATTAATATCTATAAAATTTTAATTTAATTTTTTTTTAAGTTTTCATTTTCTTATTCAAACGATATTAAATAATATGAGGAAGAAGTCTATAAAATTCACATAAATTTGAAATTAAATTACAGTAAAATTTAATTTAATTTTTGACTGGGTCAGTAAGTTATATTTGTTATATTTCAGCTTTGTAACAATTACAGAATATACAACTTGCCACGTAAGACTGTTTTAATGATTACAAAGTTTAAATTTTATACGATTCCCTGGAATAAAGGCCAGTTCTATGCGAGCCCATAGATTCTTCTGGGTACATGTAGGGGAGACCGGGGCAAGTTGGCACAATTTTAGAAAATTTATTTTTTAAAGATATGATATTAACAAACATTAAAGTTTTGTGTCGTTAACAAAAATAATGGACATTAAAGCACATATTGCAATTACTAGATTTAAGTAAATTTTAATATGAAGTTTTCAAAACAACTTTTATTGAAGTAAAGACAAGCGTGCCAACGTGCCCCACTATTGGGGCAAGTTGGCACAACACACAAATATCAAAAGATTGTAATAAATAACCTGAAAATATAAAATAACCCATAACAATATATCAATATAAAATAAACACAAAAATAAAAGTTAACTAACTTGTTTCTTTGAACAATATACGTCCGTAAACAAGATAATTTTCATAACATTTTCTTGCATCTGAAACACACATAACATATAGTGTCACCAGAAATGCAGTCTTCTTGTGCCCATTTATGATACTTGGTACACTGCACCCATTCTTGGCTGCATTCTGAATTGCTAAATGCTCCTAAGTAGGAAATACAAAGGCCATCCTCATCTTCACCATCACTTTCCAAAGGAGAAGAGCATTTTGGAATGCAAATTTTCTTCGAAGTGCAATCCAAAGGAAAGAGGTTCTTTGGCGGTTTACCGTTTCTTAAACGGCCTTCTTTCTTTTTCTATGCAGATTCTTGTTCCTCTGCCAAAGCCCTCTTTATTGGAGTGTCTGTCAAAATTGCTGATTTCCTTTTCTTTCGGCCTTTGCCAGTTTCTTTTCTTGGTCTTGCTTTGGCGAATGGCCTTACCAAATCTGGGGAAGGATACGAAGTCTGGGCAGTAGGTAATGGGGACGAATAAATATGAGTAGGTAGATGTTGATGGTATGTTCTCAAAAGGCATACAAAGGGTTGTCAAGATATATTAAATAAATTAAAACAAATTTTTGTAGGCTTACTTTCCATAGCATAGCTAAATTGCACCCAGGGCAAAGATGCAGGAACATTCGCCAGATGCTGTAATGGTTGTGCTGCCATAGTCTGTGGTGGTGCTGCTATAGGCTGTGGTGGTGCTGCCATAGGCTTTGGTGGTGCTGCCATAGTCTGTGGTGGTGCTGCCATAGTCTGTGGTGGTGCTGCCATAGTCTGTGGTGGTGCTGCCATAGGCTGTGGTGGTGCTGCCATAGTCTGTGGTGGTGCTGCTATAGGCTGTGGTGGTGCTGCCATAGGCTGTGGTGGTGCTGCCATAGTCTGTGGTGGTGCTGCCATAGTCTGTGGTGGTGCTGCATTAGGTTGTGGGGATGTAAGAGGATGTGGTGATGCTGGCCCAGATAGTGAATGTTTATTTATAATAATTAGCGCAATATCTAGCCAGTGTCCTATATGGTATACCGAAATCTCGAGCTGCTCCCCTTATTGAACGGTTCGTTCTTTTTACAGCAAGTAAAGCTGCTTCCATTGTTTCAGCTGACACTTGGCCCCTGGTAGTCTTCTCCTTGTATGTACGCACCATTGTGAAATCTTAGGAACAAACAAACAGTTATTTTTATAATTCATCCTCATTTTTTGTAATCAATAATGAATAGACTAGTTGTAAAATATAGCAAATGTATTATAAATATTAAAAACATTTATTATTTGTATTATTAATATTGCATAAACATTATCGGGATTTAAAAATGGGCTGTTAATAAATTTTTGAGTTATGGGGCACGTTGGCACAGAGTGCCAACCTACCCCTAATTCATTGTTTACTTGGTTGTTGTTTCCTTGGTTACTTCTTTATATTACCCTCAATAAAACTACAGAACAAAATTAACTCTTCTTGATAGCTGAAATCAAACCTTAAACAGTTGTCGTTAAAATGAATATATATACAAAAAATTACGTTATGTATGCAATGCTATTTAGGATTTAAAATTAAAATGAAATTTTACTTACAAGTTTAATAAATACAAACAGGTCTCTCTTCCGCTGAAGAAGTCACATTTTTCAGTACCGTCAACGGAGGGACAAGACACTCGACTGACGCACCTCGCGTAGTACTGGTGGTGCTTTACTGCGTCTGTTTAGAGAACTATAGCGACTGTGCCAACGTGCCCCTGATGCAAACCTGCCCCGGTCTCCCCTACATAAAATATTGAACCTAGATGACTAAAAATAGTAACTTATACAAAGTAAAAATTATTAGTTAATCCTGATTTATAGATTTTTTCCTTTTCTCCAAAACCATTAGTATTTAAAATCATCAGTACGCATTTTAATAAACTAGAAGGAATCAACCGTTCCTTTGTAGACAATTAAGTTACTTAAAGCTTTTTTTCATGTTTATTATTCCTAAAAAATTTATAATTTTCACAAGAAACTACGTATTTGTGTCTTCAAACATTATAAATAAATCATTTTTTTTTTAATATAATTACACTACTTAAATTTTCAGTTTTGTTAAACGAAATATCATAATAAAAACGAAAATCTATCAATTACTTGAACTTTTGGAATGTAAGCTTTAATGATAAATTTTAAATAACTTTACCAGAGTTTGTTTGGATTTATTTAGGAAAAAATGGTTAAAACTTAAGAGGACATCTGTATCGGTATTCCAATCAAAATTACGGTAGATATCAGAAGTCTAAGACCACGGGTTTATTTAATATAAAATTACCCTATTTTAAATTACTTTCTTATATTTTCATGAAAATTTTGTAAACATTGCAGATATATATATACCCCGAAAGCATTACGATACGACATTTATTTTTCAAGGTATATATATATATATTTTAAATTTACTGTGCTTATTTTAAAAAACATCATTATTAACTATAAAATATATTGTAGCCCTAAATATTTAACTAGTAGCTTTATTTCAGTATTGCTTTTTTCACAATATTGTGAGAAGTGTAAGATCATTTGAAAAAAAATGTGTTTAACAAGATTTTGACATGTTCGTCAGCAGACTGTTCTTATCCTGGTGTAAAACTCTCATAACTTGTAAGTCAGTAACCATGGTGCGTGTGTTAGAGAGGCATATATCAATATTAAGCAAACATACCTTATTATAAATACAAATATTATTTACAAAATTTCATTTATGTGTAACCTTTTTAATGCATGTGTTTTTAAATTTTAAAAAATGGAGCTTGTAATAAATACGTACTGTTGTGGACAGAATTGAGAAGTGGTTCGATATGCGTAAATAGGATCACGGAATTAAACTTTCATTGATGAAGACACTAATAAGTCAGTGTTTGGTGAGCACTGCAAGCTAATAACTTTCTGTTTTATTGCTGCTCATTAATTTTTTTTTATTCTGTCAACCCAGCTATTGTCTTTTTTGTTTCTATTTCGTAAATTGAAAATTAGCATTTGTTGTGCTGATTGCCACACTATTTAATTTAAATTGATTTTGTTTTAATGTTACATAATAGACTTATGTATAAATAAATATTAAAGATCCAGAGGCAATCCAATTACAGAACAGTATAGGCAGCTTAAACTCCATTGTCCCTTCGAAAAAATCACTTCCAAAAGAATAAACGAATACAAGCTAAAGGCTAAACAGTTGTTTGGTTCAAGATGCGCATTGACTTTCTATGAAACATTTGAAATATTTTTACACAATGAAGCATTGTACTTGAAAAAAATTAAACTATTATAAAAACCTTTCTGGCATCCTTTATACATGAAAGCTCTATGCGCTAAAACAAATTATTAATGAATACTGCTAATCAAATGAAATAAATAATACATGTTTATATTAAATCGTCATGTTTGGATTCATCAACTTCAAGTAACGATGAAACAGATAATGCACTGATAAATATTTCAAATTATGTAAACACTAGTCTGACATCCCTCGATTTATCGCCCTTTAAATTTAAATACTTTTGTGGTAGAGATGTTGAAGTATTAAAAATTTTAAAATAATTCATGCAAAAGAGACTATTTAAGGAACATTTCGCTGCTGTTATAGATAAGCTTCATTGCAAGTTGATGGAGCCTTGTCCAAGTAAATAATGTGCAGATTGTTTGAATTACAACCAACCGATCACAGAATTGAATCAAAATTTACACATAACACCAGTATAAACTAACAAATTCAAATTCTGATTTTAGAATGGAAGAATTTAATGTTTTCAGAATATTTCGCAAAAGTTCTAGACAAACTTAAATAAGACAATGCAATATTAAATATGACAAGTAGCAAACGATGAAAGAGTATCACAGAAAATGTTGCTAAAAAAACGGACAATATTTTTAGAAGACGACAATTCTACTCGAATATGCCCTATAAAAAGATAATATTTTTAAATGGTCTAAAAATTTTTTGGATACTGTGATGCTAAATCTTGTATAATTTAAAATAAAAGCACATTAAAAACTAAATGCTACAGAAATAGGATTCTACAAAATGTGCCAATTACGACCCAAACAATGTGTAATGTTGGTTAATCAGTCAGTGCGTAGTACAATACAGCGAGATGTGAAGCTCACGAGGGCGTGCAGAAGTCAGTGTGAAATGGGTAGCTGTTCTTTACACGCCCGTCACTTCGTCCCGCTGTCTCGCCCACTCCAGTTAGTCGGACACACAAGTAGGCAGGTAAGCATTCAAATAAGACTGATGAAACCCAGACGCTTTAGAGACTTCCTGCTGTGGAACCTCCTTCTATGGGTCAGTCGGCCGCTGAACAGATATTAAAAGTTAAAAACTTATTTTGCATTAATGAGTATAACTACATCATCTACAAAGTGATTTTGGAGGTCTCCAAGAATAGGATAAACTTTGAGATTATAAGATCCACAAAGGAAAATTTAACTCTTTTCAATGACTTATGATAGTCAATATGTATATATATTTGCTTCCAAAAACTGGTAAAATTATTATATTTAAAAATAAGTAGTCAAATTAAAGATAATATTGAAACTAATATAATAATCCAGTCCCTTGTTACTGCAGCATGGTTTGGCCAGGTAGGCGATGCATTAAATCCCTAATGAAAAATCCTGAAAAAAGTATATATTTCGTTAAAAATAGGTAATAAAAATTTGCGTTGAAGACATTTTTCTGAAATATTAGAAGCCAACTGTAAAAAAAACATACTACAGTCAGTTTTTAAACTTAGCAATTTGTGCATCCTCCACAAAATGTTGATTTAGAATGCCATGATTCAGCACGTTGTCTAGCTTAAGTGCACAGCTGTAGGACATAAAACTTGGAAGTATTTACGTGAATCACTTCTGTGTTAGTCACATCTTTCCACACACGGGGTTATAGTGCCATTAATGTTTCAGTTATGCTATAAAAACTTTGCAAATCGTCCTCAAATACATCTGGCAACATTCGGCGCAAGTTAAAAACAAAACCAAAAGGGTTGAGTTGGAGCCACTGATTCTATAATGTTATAAAACTGTATCCATCGGTCTGTTTGTTTGTTTGAACATCACGAGAAAACAACTGAACCAATTTTGATAAAATATTTTGTGTTTAAAAGCTTATATTTTGATTTAAATTGTGGTGTACATTTTATCTCGTTTCAATGACGGGAGCCGGAGATATTAAATAAAAAACACATTTTTGCATATATGTTTCCTATCCTAATTGGCGACACCCGTACGCTAAATTATATTTGTGGCTTACTACCGAACTAACAGCCCTAATAAGAGTTTAGTTTTGAATTTCCTTAATAGATGGTGTTGCCAGGAAAGTGAAATGAACTATAGCTTGGTGCGTCCATCACGTCTTTGTTTGTTCGAGCATCAAGAAAAAACTACTGGACCAATTTTTATGAAACCTTTCGTGTTTAAATGCTTATTATTATACTTAAAAACATGTAGAAATTGTATCTTTCTAGAACACGAGCGTCGCTTGAAAGAAATTATAGTAAAGGTTGTATTGAAACAAACCTGGCGTCAAAGATAGTTGAAATGTTCTATAAAGAATTACGAACGAGGCTGTATCTTTTTAACACAATTTTACTAGCTTCACTTGTAACTTACTTTGTAATCAAATCTTGAAAGTCGATTTTAACCTACTTCTGTCGTATCGATTTGAAACTTTGCGAGTATATGTAATGCGGATGACGATACAATACTTGTATCTCTATTACCTAAAGGGGTAAAAACTCGATACATTCGAGCTATAGGCAAAAACCACTCATTTCAAGTTATGTGCAATAACCATGCTTTTTGTGTATCTATGAGGTCAGGGCATGGAAAATTCGCCAGCGCTCGAACACCCCCCTCCCCAATCCCCCGTCAAGAGGTCAACACCCAAAATAAGAACATTTAAAAAATACATTTTCTTCCCATTTGGAGTGTTTCCGATCCAAGAGGCTGGGGCATGGTGTAAAATGTGCTCGGGTTTCGATTCACCCCCCCCCCCTACCCTCAACCTGCGCGAAGGGTGGTAATTTGCTCCTGATTTTATGAAAGTCAGGAGAATTTAAGTATGTTGATTTTGACGTACTGCCGAGGACTTCGGGCACCATCGGACCCCTTCACGGGATGGTTTCAATAAACCCCCGAATTTTCGGTACATCAAGAGGAATTTATTAAAAATAATTCAATGTGAACTAAAAAGTTCAAAATAAAATTATATTTTAAAACCTAAGAAAAACTCTTTCATTGTTCCACTAAACAACAATTTTAAAAATATTTTTAAAAATTTGTGTAACAGCTATATAATGACCTTCAACTCTGTATAAATAGTTTTATATAAGCTTAAAATAAGAATAATGTAATAAACAATACAATAATTTTAACTAACATAATGACTTTGTTCTTAATAATAGCCATTAGTGGTAGAAAATTTGAACAAGTGTTATCAAGCGTGCCTCTCTCTCTTCTTTAATTTTTATATTTACTATCCTAACGAATATACATTAATAATAGAAAATTTAAGGCAACTGATATAAAGCTACACACGCTATTTTAATTTATATAAATATATTGATTTTTTTATTTTTGGTATCTTATTTCAAGCTTATTAAAAATTACTTTTACAGATTAATAGTTCAGTCTGTTGCTATTGAAATAATTACTTAGAATAAATGATTTTTAATGTTTAGTTCATAAAACAAAGAAAACTATTTTTTTTTAGATTTTTTAAATATAATTTTACTCTATTTTTAAAACTAAAAGTTGAATTTCAATAGATAGTTTTTTTAAGATTTTCACTAAGTTATAAAAGTAGCAGTTGTTTTTACGACACGCATCACCTAGAACTGAAAACCATGAACACCTTGCAAAAAATTACTACGAGACTACTAGATTTATTGCATTGTGCTGTTTCATGACTGTCCCACGCACAGAAAGTGTTTTGTTTTTATTATAAATAACATTTTTATAAATTATTATTATTATTTATTGACATTTTTATGTTTTGCTCTATTGTTGTGTATTTGGACATATCTACGACTACCATACTCTATGGCGTAGCCCAAGTGACTTTGAAGCTCAATTAGCAAGACCCCTCTAGGGCAGGGGTCGGCAACCTGCGGCTCGCGAGCCACATGCGGCTCTTTGGATGTTAAGCTGCGGCTCTTTAATTCCGTGCCAGAAATACTGCATCACCAGGTCATTTATACAGAAAATATTTATTTTTATTCCAAACCAGTAGTAAGCCTGGTTTTTTTTCCACGGTTGTTATATTTTATTAACATTTTGAAGGCTGCCGACGTAATATTACGTCATTGTGTGTTTTGGTAAAAATGCGATCGACGCAATATTACTGCGCAAATTTATTTATTCAAGTACTGTTTATTGTTGGCAAGAAAAATTTTTGTGGCTCTTTAAATACTTTGAAATTTTGTAAATTGTCGTTTTTGGCTCTTCCGACTCAAAAGGTTGCCGACCCCTGCTCTAGGGAGCAATTGACTTAAACGGAAAATTGAACTTTTTATACATAATTTGCATAACAAAACTTTCATTGCTGAAAAATCAAGTTTTAAATTTAAGACATTTTAGCATATTAAGTTGTATTTTTAAGTGTCTGTATTTTGTTTTGATGTGGTAATTAAGTCAACGAACTTTGTGTCTCGGCCAATGAGAGGCCATGTTACTTAAAATAAGCGTCATTACATAAATTAACGGAAAAAGTCTTGGAATCACGACGGCGTTGGCTAGATAGCCTGGGTTTCAATCCCCTTAAAAATCAGAAATATCTACGAGCTAAGTAGATCATCCTATTACAAGCATGTTTTAAATCGTCGTTTGAGTTTTAATTACATGTTATTTAAATAGGGAACGTCCTATATGACGTGTAATTAGGAGTGAATTACCGTGAGTAAATTACCTACTCATGATGCTATCCTGAATGAACTGTTTTCTGCATACACGTATTTTAATTTTGCCGACGGACATATAAACATTGATTTTGTGCCTTCATTGTAATAGTTATGTTTCTGTTATACACAGTTACGGTGAAATGGTGAAAGGCCAATATTTTTTCCAACAAGTATTGGTTTTTATGAGTTTTATTTGTTAAATATTTATACCATTTGACAATAACATTCTAAAAATTTTAATATTATATAAATCATAGTAACCTCCAATTCACTCGTGCGATTCCTGAAATAAAGTTCTTAAGCACTTTATTTTTTTCTATAAAATAAATACAAATTACTAAATCAAATTGTTTCAAGCAGAAATTCAAATACAATTTGTTCCTTCCATCATATAGTTAATTAACACTATAAATTTGTCTCTTGCGTTTGATTTTCCATCCATTCGTTCGTCAAAGACTTGTAGTTTTTAATAAAAAGTAACTCTAAAATTTAGTGTAAACAAGTCATAGTTATTTTGTGCATGTAAATATGAAATCCTCAAAACATGTTCTAAAAATTATTGAATCATTGTTTGATAAATAATAGAATTAATTGATTGTTTGTGGATGATATGTTTTGCCATATATGTATATTTCAAAATAGTATTTAAAACAAAATTGATATTTTCAAATCAGTTAAATCGCGGTTTATTCATATTCTTCTGTTCTCTTTGCTTATATTTAAAATCATTAAAACTAATGTAAAAATTTTACTATGTTTGTGTACGAAACGTGAGTGGGCTTGTAAAAAAAATAATACTTTTAAAAAGGTTTAATTCAAATAATATTTTTAATTTAAATGGGTTATATAACAATAATACATATTTATTTTGCTCATGATAGTATCAGACTAAGGAATTAAAAAACAATGGCCACGGCTTATTTTTTGAGAGGATCGTTGGCTCCAATATATTTTACTGAGTAGTTATTTAGTCAACATTCCACGTGGTCTAAACTCACGAATGGCCGAATCTACAATTGTTAAGCTGGTAGAAACCTTTAACACCGGTCATATGCGCGATATTCCCTTCATGTAAACTCTATTCGTTTTGACTTCTGGGCGCTATAAAACCTCATATTAAATATCCCTCCAATGTAAAATGAACAAATAATTCACTGCATAGTGTAAAACATGCCGTAAAATATATTTTATTGTTGTTATAGCTGAACACTTGTATAGCTATTTATAATAATTCCGTCTCTCTTTTATTGGCGCAGTTAAAGTTTTTTTTTTTTTTTTTTGCTCTCATTTCCCAGTTCACTCTTAATCTTTTTAGGAACGTAAACTCTTATTTTGTTTTTTATTTGAAGTATAATCTTTGCTCTTGCAGTTAAAACTGGCATTAATGTGATAAAATAATTTTAAAGTCTAAAGACGGACCTATAGTACGAACCGAAAGTACTCTTAGTGATATTATTCCATTTATAACATTTTATTTTCGCATGATAATCAAATCATGTCAATTTCATTCGTATTTTCATGTATATTCTCTGAAGGCTCCCATTATTACAATTGTGTTCAGTGTTTTGAATTATGAGGAAAAAAAATTCTTTATTATAGTGAAAATATTTTATAACAAATTCAAAATTTCTAAATGCAAATAAGTGGAAATACACAAATATTTTATGCTGTGATGTTAAAAAATAATTAAGGTTAACGTAAATGCTTTTAATTTTTCTGAATTACGGTTATTTTCCCGCTGTGTAGGGAACAAACTGTTTCGGCGTGCCGCAACGTAAACACAGTTTCTGTGTTCGCTCACTAGAATGCGCAAAGGGTGTTGTTGACTGAAGGTGGCCTGACAGGTAGCAGACGACACCGCGCTGTTGCCGCCCCGTTCACAGCTGACGGGAACAGAAGCACGAACGAATATCACACAGCGTTTACTTATCGCTTGATTAGCTACTAAGAGTAGTATGTACTTCGTATGTGTAAAGAACACCATTTAAATATTATCCACAAAGGTTCGTTTGGACTTTCGTATGTATATTGTTTTAATTATATTCCTTTGTATAATGAAGTCATGGAATTAAATGTGATAAATTAATAAAAAATTACTTTAAAGTTTGTAAATGTGGCAATCTATTATTTAGTAGTGTTCAATACATAACAGATGACCAAATATTTAAACATTTAACAACTTACTGGAAATACTTTATTTAGGAAATAATAATATATAGTAATTTTACCTCAAATAATTTTTTATATTGCAAATGATATTTTGTAAATAAGAAAATGTCAGAAATGTTTCATATATGCCACAAATACTTTGTTACACAAAAATTGATATTTTTAAGCTCTATAATACATATTACTAACAGCTAACTAAGACATATACTGACTGCTATATTTCTGATGTGAGAGTTACAAGTAGTAGGGATTTTGCGGTGATGACTTATCGTAGCCCACCGACAAGTTCAACAATCAGGAGTGTATCTTTGGAGGGGGGTGGGGCCATTAAAGTAAGAATTCCGACAAGTGAAAGAATTTTTGCAGTTTTTACGTCGCCATGTTTGTTACAACTGTGAGTTTCCATTGAAAAACATCAATTATTTACTTCATTGCTTCCCGTAGTTTTATCATTCAAGTGACTGTTTTAAATGTAAAGTTTTACTTCCAGCGCATGTTAAAAAATACTCAATTTGTGAAAGGAACACTATACCCATTAAAAAAAGTAAAGTTGTGCCTATAACAAATTGAAATTTCAAGCCAATTATTTTTATCGCGATTTGTTTTTTAATGTTATGTTTATTCCTTTATTTTATTTATGTGTGCGCAGAATAGTTTTGCCTCTCCATTTACTGATTGAGAAACAAATCTCCGGTGAAACGTTCAAAGATATATATTCCCGGATGCCCGAAGGTTGCCTCACCTCTCTGTTCTTGTTTACCCAAGTCCGGGAATGTATTTGTTGGGCCGGGAAGCGGCCGAACATCTTGGAGGGAATCGTAAATTGACCTGCCATCGATTTTACATTTCCCACGGCTTTTCTTTGCGAGCAGCGCTTTCCCTCACCCTTAACTAACCATCATTTTCCTTTCTACGAGCAGTCTCTTCAGTTTATACTTCCTTATAGTATTAACAGTAGGGGTCTGCTCGCAATTATTCCAAACCCTCCAGAGTGGATGCAGGGGTGTGTAGGGGAAGACTATTAGTAAAAGGATTTCAGGCCAAGTTCTTCAGTTCTAATTTCCCACTGTTATCCAAGAACATTGTGCCTGCAGATCCAGCGAAACTTGTCCTGAAAACACCCGCTGTCACTTCGCATCACCCAAACTCTTTCCCCCCCCCCCCCCGCCCCTCTCCCGAAATTGTTCATTTTCATTTTGTTTCGAGTTGCCGGTGTTTCATTCTCCTCGTCCACATTTCCAATTCAATTAAATAGATACCAGCCGGCTCTGAAAATTCGTCGGCGAAACGGCAAATTTATCAACTTGGCGTCTGTTTACAAACCGCTTCTCGCCTTTGTCGCCACTGTTGGCGCAGCTGGTCCTCTTCTACCCCCTCCCTCACCAACCCCCGGCACCACACTTATCCGAGCGCAGCTCCCGTGGCAACTCTGCATCCCGGTCTTCGCCAAGAGCCTTGCTACACATTCGGTTACAAATCAATATTTTTATATGCATTTATATTCATAATATGCAAACACAAATATTTTGGTAAGCAAATTTCAGCATCTTTTACTTACCAAAATATTTTTTTAATTATCATAATATTGTTATAATTTAATTATTATAATGTTGTGTGGATGTTCATAACATGACTCCTAATCACTCCTTGTTTATAGGGCATGCATTCTGAGATGTAATAAAATGGAAACACTATTGTTCATGTTAACGTTTGAACGTAATTATTTTTGTTTTTGTTGCTAAATCGAAAACATCTATTTATACAAATAATTTAAAATATTATATGTATAGGTAAGTTTTTTAACAGCATTATATATTTTTTAGAGAGTAGTTAATTTCATAAGTAAATGTTTGCTAAACTTTTTAAATTGAAAAGAAAAATATGTACAAATTTATATTCCTACACCAGCATATAAAATAATATTATTACACTCGCAAAAAGATATATCCTCACTTTTTAAATATAGGATGGTATATTTGTTTGCTGGATAAAAAATATATGTAGGCCTATATAATTTTTTTAAAAATATTATAAGTGATCAAGATACATACAATTCATACGTGGTCAAAAAGATAAATAAAATTATTAAATTGATTTTTTTTAACATTCTTCTCTTGTATATCTACAATTTAAGATCTAAATAGGCATGCGAAATTTCATAAGAAAAAAGGATTACAAATATTTCTGAAGCTTGAGTAAAAGTTAACAAATAAATAAAACAAAAAAAAAATATTATTTTGTACTTTGAATAATCTATACAAGGAAAACTATGCATTTAAAAAAATAAAGTTGTTTTACTCATGTATTTTTTTTCTATCAGAAAAGAAAATTATTTACAGGGATGAAATTGGTTTGGTATCGGAAATAAATGTCCACTTTATGAGATTAAAAAAATATATTTAACCATCAGTAAAAATAAAATGATTTATTTTTGTCAAAAGAATTCACACAATATCACATGGTAAAAAAGTTATTATTTTCTGCTTATTAAAAAGGTAACCTGTCTATCCTAACCTGCAAATCGTACTATACTGTCGATCGTATCTGTTTCCTGCTAATTGTATCATATTTTATCCGGCAATCGTATCCTGACTATCTTATTCTATAGTATCCTGCCAATTGTATCTTACCATATTATACAGTATCCTGCCGATTGTAGTCCAATATTTCATATCGTTTCATGTAGATAATATCCTACCATAGATATCCTAGATATTGTATCCTATGTTACACTATTAATTGTATCCTGTTGCTTCCTACAAATCTTGTCATCTTTATCGTATCCTACCTTATACTATCGTATCCTACCAATCATATACTGCGACATAATGCTACAATTATTTTATATCGTATCCTGTTGTATCCTTTCAAAAATATCTGGTCGATTGTATCCCACCATATCATATCGTATCGTACCTACCGTATCCTGTCTCTATTGTATCCTACCAATTAATATCATACACTGTCAATCGTATCTTATCTCATTCAGTTGAACGCATCCTACCTAGTTGAATGTGTGTCCAAATTATCATCAAATTCATGAAATGTGTGAAGTCAAGTATATAGTCAAGACTGAATAGTTAATGGTCATATAGTAAGCGTAAAACATATTTCAGGGATGAAACACGCTTAGTTAGTTGGCCAATAAGATTGCAATAGGTTGTACTTGTACTTAAGGTCTAGTAGTTCGGAGAATATTTTATTGTCTGCATGAAATATGTCATGACCTGATTGAAAGTCATTTCATGTGTAGAAAAAGGTCTGGTGCAAAGACACTTGGCGTAAATGCTTAAATTGGAAATACTTGTAGTCATAAGGTGCACCAATACAGTCTCCATGGTATGTATAATGAAATTGAGTAGCATTTTTATTCAGTCATGCAGAGAGTCCTTATTGCATTGAGGATGATTATGTGTAATAATTATGTTTGATCTTAAATAACGTTTTTGCATCGAACAATAATCATACCAAGGACGGAAATGTATTTCGTATTTAATAAACTAATAGGTTTATGTAAATAGGTACCTACATTTTCCAGAAATTTTTAGTAGGTATTTCCGTATTTTCAATATGGAATCTTAGATGAAGTCATCGGCTTACTGGTGTGTGGTAAGAAGCTTTGAAGCCAATTTGAGGTTGATATTTCATTATTTTTTTTAATTATTAATATTTTGTGCATAAATAATTTTTTTTGCGTCGACCAATGATCTCACCAAGGACATAAATCGATCGAAACTATCACCAAATAAATAGGTGATTTTGCTGGTGATTTTTAGAATTATTTCTGAATTTCTAGGTTAATAATGACCAATTTTCAACACATTGGCCAAGATGGCCGGAAATATGGCGGATTCAACAATAGCAGACAAAATGGTTATATATATTATAGTACACTCCAGCTGACGAAAACAAGATGGCAAACCTAAGATGGTTTTGCCATGACGTTATAGTGTGAAAGGAATTTTTTTTTGGGAGGGGGGGAGGTAGTTGCCTGATAACCTGCGTGAAGGAAGGACATGCCACAATCTGTTTTACAGTTATTGCATACACCTGGAATCGAAATGAGGACTACGGGCTAGATGTCATATATGATTTGTTATGGATAATTTTTCATAGTAAATTTTCTTTAGTTTTTGTGTATAAATAGAAACAGGGTTTCAAATAACACAGAATTTGTCATATTTTAGACATGGTACGGGTTAAAATTTCATATTCAGGCTAATGGC
This sequence comes from Bacillus rossius redtenbacheri, assembly GCF_032445375.1. Lineage (NCBI taxonomy): Eukaryota > Metazoa > Arthropoda > Insecta > Phasmatodea > Bacillidae > Bacillus > Bacillus rossius. Next base: position 15,085,741 of record NC_086335.1, read on the forward strand.
TTAAATTAAAATTTTTAACTTTTTGAATTGAAGTCTTTTGAGAACATTTGCCCCTCTGGCATGTTTTTGGAAAAGAAAAGAAAGGTTATTTCCTATAAATCGGTATTTTACCCAATAAATATAAACATTTGAAGTAAATTGGAGGAATTTTCAATCGTTTTGGGCAATTTTATGAAAATGTTTTCAAAAAATCCAAGATGGCGGAGGACACCACGACACTACAACCTTGAACCTGCGCACTGACCTACTAACAGTGTTGTTAAAAGTAACCGGAAAAAGTAATTGGGCACAATTACAATTACTGTGGTGACAATATAACTAATTACAAGTAAAAATTACTTTACACAGAAGTAATCAGTAAAATTACAATTAAAATTAGGTACTTTCCGCTACCATTTTAAAACTGACTTACGATAGAATTTTTTTACACACTGTTACATTAATATACATACATATATGTTTTGTTTAAAAATGATTTCATGTAATGATTAAATTTATTATCTCTAATTAAATAAATAATATTTGAGGACAAACTTGCTTGAATAACATCAAAAGACTTCATTCAAGTAGCTACTTGTAATAAAAGTAACACTCTTTAAATTTTGGAATTGGCCTTACAAAACAATTACAATCGTGAAAATACAGTAGCTAATGTCAGTAAATAGTGTAAAAAACAATGTTAATACATATCATTAATAAAATTCATTATCTAGTTTGCTTACCGTGCATACGATCGTAGCACTACAAGCGTAAAATTATAAACTTTACTAATTCAAAAATGTATGTACTCTTGTTCTGAATTGTATTCATTATACGTTCCGAGAATAAAAGTAACGGCAAGTAAATATAAAGTATACATTATCTTAATGTATCGATTAAAATTAATGTTATGTATTCCGATTGCAAGTACAACGAATTACATTTTTTAAATGTAACTCGTTACAAGTAGGCTATAAATTACTTGAAAAGTAATCGTAACAAGTAATCCGATTACTTGTAATTCGTTACTTAACAACACTGCCTACTAATACATACTACAAGTAACCTCGCTGTTTACTTTAATTGAAGTTGCTTATTTTATATCACGAAAAATATATTCTTTCTTTGAAATTGGACTCATTCTGGTCTTTTTTCCCTTTTGAATTGGTATTTAATGATTAAATCTATAATTCGATGTTATATGCCACAATAAAATTTTATTATTTGAATTATTTTTGCAATGGGGAAGACTGACATACGCCATTGCTTTTTGACATCGGTTTATTTTGGCTCGTTATTCTGCATGTTTGTGTATTCATATTTTTTGTACATTATTGTGGTTTCACTGTGACAAACAGTGAGAAACAGCAGTGCTGTTTAACGTTAAAATGTTTTAAATCATATTCTTCATCTGGTCTACAACGCTATTTTGAAGACGGAAACATAGACAAAACCAAAGTTTGGACATTGGGGAATAAACCAGCAATGGCGCACAAGTGAGGAGATTAAAAGCAATTGTGTGTAGCGATTTAGGTACTCGAAGAAAACTGACATTAGGATTGCCCGACCGAGATTCGAACCTAGTTGGTCTGGAATGCATTGCTTACCACTACTCCGCCTCTGCTACATCACTGTTGGTTGTATTTCCTCGAAAGTCAATGATGTTATATGTCCAATCTCATTTATACTCTTAATGGCTTATTTATCTGAAACTCCAACTGTCCTCTTACCAGCTTAACATTTTTATCAATAATATTTCTAGTATTTCCATGTGTTTATATAAAACTTAATAATTCCGACGCAAATATAATTATAATCATCTTTTCACCTTTATTTTATCTTGCTACTAATAAGTATTGTATTTTTGATGCAGTCAGCCCTAGCTATGGTTATTCTTCAGTTTATATGAATGTTTGGTGTTTATTTTTCTAAAGCACTCGGTGTTCTCTACAGTCTTCCGTTACTGGTTTATAACTCTAATTTTTGTGATCGTTAAAAAGTTTTCTCTCTTTGATTTCGCAATAACCTACTGCGTCTGTTAGTCCCTCATGCTCATAAATTACTTTTACTTAGGCCAATCGCTTTTATATTTTTTATAAGTTAATTGCATATTCCATAGTTACTGTATTGTATACTAAAAACTATACATTTGTTTTGGCATTGAAAGATTTTATTTTGTTAGCCATTATAAAATTTTCTTAAAAGCGTTGGAGGTAAATAAAACTTCATTTTTTAATTATTATCTCATTTTGATGTTGTCTTGTGATCTTAATATGTTGGGCATTTAGTGGTCATATGAAATATTACCAAAAATGTATATTTTTATAAATAATTTTGAAAAAAAAATTAAAGTAAGTTTTTCTATAATGGATCGTCCATTAATCACGTGATGTTCGAAAAGGGGGGGGGGGGGGGTGTCGGATAAAATCACGAAATATCACAATGGGGGAGGGGGGTGTAGAGAGATATCACGTGTATTTATTTTTTCGCGCGAGATCTACTAAACCGAAAAGCGACGCGTGACCTTGACTCGCCGTAGCCAGGCAACAATATCCCCGCCCGCCGCAACATGAACCACCCGGCTCGGCTTGCCAGTCGCCAGTAAGACTGTGATTTTGGCGCCGAATACACGCGTAAATCACATATAAGCCTTTCCTTTATTATTTTTATGCTAGTGAGAATAAACGTGCAACCTTAATATGTGTCTGGACATTTTTATCACTGTGCTTAATTTTCCAGAATTTAATTAGATTATACCTATATTTAAAGATAATATTCAGAATTTTTGAAAAATATTTTGTACCAAAAAAAATACACGTGATTTATGGGGGGGGGGGGGGGGTAAGTCTGAAACCTCACCACAAATCACTAGGGGGGAGGGGGGGGTTAAAAATTTGCTAAAATAAATTACATTATTTATGGACGACCCCTAAAAACTATAAAGAAGAATAGTTCAAAAAATTAAGTGACATTTTCTAACTCTTTTTTGTCACCAAATAATAATTTCATTTCTGGGAGTCGGACGATGAATTTATGGTAGTAGGACGTTGCATGACTGATAGTACCACGATGTATTGAATGAGCGATAGAAGATTTGTCAACATTTCGGGTTCAATGTTTTGGTTTTCGCTTGAGGAAATCTCTCTATAGTGCTCAGGACTGGGGGTTGTGTAGCACTGCGTCTGAACACTGAAATCCACAATTAAAACTCTTGACCTTGAGGATATAAAATATCAATGTGTTCCTAACTGTGGCGTTGTCTGGGTCACTGAGAACTGAGCAATCATGATCCTTCATCAAATTTATATACTTAGCAATGTTTTACAGTTTCTATGGCTTTTTTCTATAGCTTGAACTTTATTTAAAAATATTATTTAATTTTCAATATTATTATTTTTACACTATTCACAGTAATGGTCTAAACTTGCTTGGTATTCAATGCTGTCTACTTGCAAGTGGAACAACACACATAATGCAGTTCTAATCGTCGGTATTGCCGACACGACTCTGAGAGGCTTACAGCAGACACGGACAGGGATCCGCATATGCAGATGTCTCGGACCGCGCCTGCAACTCGGCATCAGCCGCTGCGGCCCGCCTTTGTGGGTATTACAGCCTGTCGGGGGAGGGGGTGTGTGGCGAGGTTCGGGGGCACCGAGTCCCATCACGCGGGGGTTAATAGCCCGGTATCTCCTTCCCTCGCCCCTGACCCACCTGTTCTACATCATTAATCGGGTGGAAATCGCGTTTGTATGCGAGCCCGGACGGAGTGGGCAGTGAGGAGTAGGTTATACATCCGAGCACGTGAGGGCGGCCGCGCCCCACCAGGCCTTCTCTCGTTCCCGAGCTCTCGTGAATGATAACCCGCCCTCCCCTCCGGCGGTAATCCCATTACTGCAGCTCGCGTCAACCCCCAGCCATCTCCCCCTCGCCCGGGCGGCGGACCAGCGAGGCATCGCTACGTGTCTGTCCGGCCGAGCCTTTCTGGTGCGCGGCAGAGGAAGACATTTACGAGCGCCCGAAAGGTTGGCGTGGCACCTCGGCTGGGAGGCGGGCAACTTGTCGGTCACGTGCGGGACTTGACACAACGCCGCTGCTCTCCCCGGTCAGCTCCGATCCTTGCGGCTCCCTCCTCCCCAGGCGTACCACCTGTCAAACCTACCCCCACGTGCCACCTTTATGGCGCGACGCCCCATCTCTCTCGCGCGCTGTTGTTCCTCCTGGTCGGCCCTTTGTTCCCGCCTTTCTAGGCCCTGATTTCGCTGCTTTCTGATCCACGTGCTTCAGCTCCCACAACAGATTATATTTCACTTACGCTTATTGGGACCTGAATACAAGCAGGTGAAAAACACCATCAAAATTTTTTTTTTATTTCTGCACATATTTTCACGTTGTGTAAGAACTTATAAACCGGTTCTCGTTTTTGTGTTGGAAACGCTATTTGAAACACTTCGTGTGGTTATCAGCGAGAACCTTTTTGAGTAATATGTTTGAAGTGATCCTAAAGAATTGTTTTTTTAAACTGTAGAGCAAAGTATCAGGAAAAAAATAGTTTATGCTTGTATAGAGTCACAATTTTTTTCCCGCACAAGTTATAAATATAAAGTGCTTTTTAAAAAACCAGAGATGTTAAATTCATTAAATTATCACCACAATGCACAATTAAATACCCTTCTTTTATAGGTATCTAATATTTGTTATCATGTACATTATTTTTTTCTATCTTCAATAAGTAACCGACTTTATTCTATACAGACAGAGCGCGTAGCCTATGCATGTAATGGGTTGGCCATAAAAAATACATTGTTTATTTTCTTATCAGAAACTGAGTTAAGGCTCGCTTTGTTATTTTTCTCTTTTTATTTATATTTCCTTTTTTGCTTAAGTCATGACATCTTAATATGTTTTTGTTTGAACAAAACGTCATTATTTCTTAACTTAATTTTTCTCAGTAAAAATATATTTTTCCACTTTTAGTTTAACTCAAATACTTGTGGCCAAACATTCTTTGCATTTATGTTCTCTCTCGGTTTCTTTAATATTATATTATGTTAAAAAAATTTATTTTCGTAAAAAAACTTCGCTATGGCATCTATTTTAAAGAGCGAAGTTTTTATTTTTATTTGCTCTTTTATTTTTGATAGCGAGATACATAATTTAAAAAACTTTTTTTTATGTTAATGGATGCTTGTGACACAACTTTTTTTAATGAATAAACGTAACTGGGCGGAAATTTGCTCATTACAACATAATTTTGACTATTGCTAAGGAATTGTGATAAAAATATTATAATATTGGTATTTTCATTTTTATGTCGTGGAAACTGCAAAGTGGAAAGTGGAAAATAATAAATTTTAAGAATTTATAGAACGTTTATTGTAATTATATGATTCAGTTAAATTTACCGTTATTTCACTCCACTAATGGTTTGAGCTATATTTCTTTTATTCATAATACATACCATAGAGGTGTTGATACTTCAGAGCACAAACGAATGATCTTATTAATAAAATACTTCATTGATATTACATACATAAATTTGTACTTTACCTGAAAATAATAAATCGAATATGTTCATGTTTTTGAATGGCAAAGTAACATTTTTCAACAAAGTTGATTCCACCCAGTCTTTGTAAATACACTATTAATTGGCGTATAAAATTATGTATTTACTTTTCTGTTTTTAATCTGATGATATTAATAAAAATCATAATATATTATATGATTTTATTATATTTCAAGTAATGAGAAAAAAAAATTTTCTTATAATAAATTATATGGCATTTACCATTGTCATAAAAATTTACGTGGTTGTATTTGTGTGATCGAGTTAAGCGATGATAAATAACAAATTACAATTGATGAAAATGTATAAATTATAAAAAATGAGCCTTAACAATTGTAAGTATTCAGTACATTTAGTTATTGAACCGTGTATAATTAAAAAATATAAAAAAATACTGTTTTTTTTGTTTTAAAATTTTGGTTGTAAAAAGGCATTTAATTGAAAGTTAAATATTTCGGATATATCAAATTTATTTAAACAACAAAAAATGTAAAGGAAATACTGACTCTCGTGTTCAAAGCGATATTTCCAATAATCAGTTATCAAACGTGTCTTCGGGCATTGTGTAAAAGGTTTGTTATACTCTCCAGCAGTTAACACGTGATCATACGATCAATATACATAGAAAACTTCAGTAATGCAATTGAGATTATGTATCTCCACTACATATAACATAAAGTTACTCATATTTGCAACAATAAAACCTAACAGTCGTTCGTTTTATACTGGCGTTAGTTAATTTGAAAAAAAAGTAGAAAATTTATTTATAAAAAATATGTTTCTTTATTCAACCAGTAATTTGAATATTATTATATACTTGCTTTTACCCGCGGCTTTGCTCGCGTTATGTTCTTAAAGATCAAAGATAAATGTAAAGAAAATAAAATAAAATGGTAATTTTTTTTTATTGCGTGACTGGAATCATCAGTATTTAAAAATTCTAATATCCTATTTAGCTTAAAAAACTGAAAACATGCTTTATTGCAATATGTTTAAATTAAACATTAATCCTCACATTTTAAAAAGTTCAAAGTATTAACGAAGAAAAAAATTTATTAATTAATATTCTGCCCCAATTGTGTGATCCGAAGCATATTTCCATTACACAGTCGAGGAGCATCTACATTTCATATAAGCGTAACTTGTAACCCTACATTTAGTTTCATTTGAAGTTTATGTGAGGGTACACCCGAAAGTTCAAGTGAATTTAAAAACTCCGAAGGATATGAAGTGCTTTGTTCTGTATCCATGATTGTATCTATTGCACCTCTTTTAAAATATGTGTTGATTTTATTAACGATATAAATTTGTTGGCGCCAATATTGCTCTTGCGTACAACCACCGATCACTATTCAAATTTTGCTGCACGTCCGGGAAAACTTAAGTAATTATATCCACATAATTTTCACTAAATTACAAAATTCTCTTGAAAGTACAATATAACTTTCAGTATCAATGTCCAAACAATAATCACCGAACAAAATAGACACCACACCTCAAAAATTTAAAAAAGTTAAAGTATTTCTTGGCGGTGACAGAAAAATAAAATTGAATAGTAAATTGACCACTGGTTTACTTATTGAAACACCAGATGGCGTTAATGTCATTCAAATTACTCAAACTCGCAGTCAGACGATCATACATTCAAACATCATCTTTTTTGCCCTTTGGAAAAAATTTTTTTTTTTCTTTCATTAAAATGTATCCTATGTTACTTCTAATACCTCCAAGAAAATGTGTACAAAGTACACATTTAGTGGAATAAAAATATATTAAATAATTTCAAAACTTTAAAAATTAAATATATTAAATAAAAAAACTTTTAAGATGTGTAGTGGCTGGCGAAGAGTAGAGGTCATGATCCGTAGAATATATTCTTTATATACGCAGTACATACAATAAAATTCCTTTTAAGACGTGCCTATATATAAAAAAGTGTCACCTTGTATGTTTGTTTGTTATAATATTCTATATAATTTGATTCAATCTAGTTCGACAATAATATTTGTCATTAAGAGACTTTTAAGTTATTTTAAACAGTAAACGTTATATGAATCATGCAGTAAGGAAACATTTTTAAAAGACAAATTGTTTTAAAAAATTTTAATTGCATGAATTGAGCAAAACATACTATCAGTTTTTGCATTATTTTATGTTACAAGATTAAGAATAATTTTCATTTAAATATTTTACAAAGTGATTTTAACCAAGGGCATAAATGTTATCTAAGAATTTTATTTAAAAATACGGAATGTTTATTCTTGTTATCTTTGCTCACTGATGTATGGAAAGTCATTGAATTTTAAATGGATAAACCACTATATGCTATTTTTTAAGTTATTTCGCGTAAAAACGTGTTGAAAACAATTGTGATAAATATGGATATATATATAAAGTCGAACTAGATTTAATCAAATTATATCGAACACTGTAAGAAGCAAACATACAAGGAAACAAGGGGACCAGTTTTTATACATAGGCACGTCTTCATATATATATATATATATATACGATTCGGGATTACCTATTGATGGCAACTTGGTGGCCATTTCTAATATTCAATTTCATAAAAATTATTAACAAATACCTCAAAATTCCCGAAAAATTTAATAGAAATTTTCTATTTGCAGGGAAAAAAACTGTTGTGAGGGAAAATTTCTTGTTTCATAATCCAAAAATTCCAGAGGCTTTAATTATCCCTAGTGAGGCTTAGATCTCACATTTACAAGACTTTAATATCCTCTGAAGGGAGCATAAGACTTTGAATTCAGTCGCCATCTTGGATGAATTAAAGTCTGCCATTTTAAAAATCCGTAATTATTAAGATAAAATTCAGTAGAAATTGCAAACTTCATAAAAAATTTAATTAAAATTTTTAATAAAACAACTTCCGCCATTTTGAATTTTTTTCCGCCATATTTAAACACCATATATATTATGCTAGGTTGTCGAGAAATAATTAATAATTAAAAAAATTACTTAGTAAAATTTTAGCCAAAAATTTATAAAAGGTACTCAGTTCGAACCCGGCGTGATCATTCGATTACCAACAAAATTACAATCCAAATTATGATATAATTTCTACCTTACTAAAGGAACACTTGCAAAAGTAAGTAAATAAAAATTTTGTTCTGCATTGGCTTCAACTGACTAATTCTCAGCTCCAAATGAATTACTGAAGACAGAGATCAGCAAGATCTTTTACTTAACTAGTCTCCCTCTTCTTGACACAGGTTATCGATACTGTGTTTAACAAACTGCTTTACATCGTCAGAATGGTAAATGAGAGTATTCGTAGTATGAAAGCGCACTTCTTCTCTTGGTCCTCAGACGGATGCGGTTTAACATATACACAGTCCAGCCGCAAGTTAAATTTTATATGTTCCTACATTGGTAATTCATTAGTAAGCTGATTAAAATTGTTATAATTGATATCATCAATAAAACTCGTCACTAAATGAATTAAGATAGGTAATAGTAGTCTTTCAAAATTCCACGAAATTCAGAGTTCACCAAATAAAATTCCACTTCACCTTAACTGTAATGCACCGAGCACAGCCTTGGGTTCATTTTAATGTCCAAGGTGGCATCGCAAACGTTGCTGCCCATCTGCTCGTGTGCTTGTACGCAAACGAGTCTCTTACCTAAATATAGGAGTCGAAATGTCTTCAGGTAGTTACAGTAGGCACACGAACTTAATATTAACAGTTTATCGAATGTCGTCTCAAATTGTTAATACGAGTAAACTACGCATGACACTCATCACAGCGATACTTCATACGAGAAATAGGCCTATTCTTCATGCATTTACACCTCTCGTGTGTTCGTGCATCCTGGACAAATGCAAACGACATATCACATTAGCCGCAAGGATGTCTAGTTGAAAAAGATGATCATTTCAGGCTCGAGCTGGATGCTGATGTAACTGTTGTTATACCAATGCCCGGTGTACCCATAAGCACGTCGATACATCGCTGTTGTAAAGAAACCTTTACTTCCCACCAAACATCAGGGCCTTTGCATGTCTTCAAGTGTCTTTTAAACATATAATATTTGTATATTGCTTTCGATCCTTTTTGCAGCTAATCATTTGGCGAGAAAGCTTCTTAGAATTGTATCTCTTCTCTTGTTGACGTACATTACTGTTATTCGAGAAAATCATGTCACAGTAACGACATCGATGCTTGGAAGACGCTGATGCTCCTTCAGTGGACATATTTATGCTAGCGATACTGAATCCATTTAACTGGCGAAACGTCATTCATATACATTTAATCTGGAGTCAGCATATGACTTAGAATCTCTTCTGCTGGTGAAACAATGGCTGTTGAATGATCCTTTAATGTTGTTTGACACCAAAATGGCCGCCGTGACGATATAATCTAAGATGGCGTAAGTAACGTCAGAGGTCGTTTTACAATACAGGCAGCCTAAGCCTGGATCCTTTTGCCGGACCGACATTTGTACATTTCTAACAAATACATTTTACCGAGGATCTAATATTTTTAAACTTAACAAATTTTTTAATTTTTTTAGAACTGATAATAAAAATTAAAAAATTTCAATTTCAAAGTTAAATGTCTTGTCATTTATGAATATCTTATTAATGTGTGGGTACTTAATATGACCAAATTAATGCAAAATAATAATATACATGTCCATGAATGAAAGTATTTTTTCACGAGGCAAAAGGAACTGTTGAATACGAAGGATATGTAATTGTTTTAAAATTTTAACAAACGTAAGTTCATACAGCTAAAAGATATATTTTATACTGAGTACATATATTAGGAATGTCAAAAAATCCTTTTTTAATGCCCTAATAAATTTTATGGCCAACCATTAAAGAAACAAACACTGAACACAGAAACGAATGGTAAATGATAATAAATATTTTTTTGTTAGACTTTTGAATAATTTATTTTAGTACACTATTAAAACCTTATTTTCAAAAATTTTATATTTCTTGAATTAAAGTTATATTTATACTATTGAAATTATTCCGAGATAGTACCAACGTTTGGTAATAAACGAAAACCAGAATTATTCTTTGCTTTGGTTTTGTATTTACTTAAATTTCAAACGAAATATTTTTAATCGTTTCACAATATTATCATATTAGCAAAACTATTTTAACTTAATTCATCACTAATTATATAATATCACGATAATTTGCATTATTCCATAAATTGCATCAGAAATTATTTTTAACACATAGAAAAACTTGAATATCAATAGATAATGTTTATTCTCCGTGCAATTTATAAAAACTTTTTTTTTAAATTAAGTTTACATTTTCATAATATTTGTTAACAATCATTCGCGTAATAAATATAAACATTAACACTGTAAATTTAAGTAGAAAACCTTTAAACGTTTGAATAAAGTGACAACATACAAAAGCAATGAAAAGGTGATGAATGTCTCGTGAGAAAGTTTAAATATTCGGTGATAAAGTATTGGAAATATCCCAGATTAATGCAAGCTGTAAATCACTTCGGACTCCTTTCTTCACAGTACCGCGAAAATACAGATAAGCTCCCTATTCAGTCAACCTTTTGACAAACGTCCATTGAAAAACGTTTAAAAATTATATTTCGAAAGAAACGTATATTAATTTTTCTACAAATGCATTTACAAGGAATACAGTTTTAGAAGTTTTGGTATATTGATGTCAGTTGCATGAATAAATATACAAGTACTACCTATTGTATTATAAATTACCTTGGAAAAAGTTAAAATCATTATAAATATAAAAATGTAATTAAAATGTATAAAATATTAACAATAGCTCGGCCCCCAAAATAGGTGGGATGAAAAAGTTTAAATATTTAAAATTTACCTTAAAATTTGTTTGAAATAATATGATTATAGTTTTGCGCTTTTATAATTTTTTCTAATCTACCAAAGTTCCCAAATCCTTACAAAGTTTCCATAAAATAACAATAGTAAAAATATATTAAAAGTTTACAGGGATTCTATAATAAATTATACATATTATATAATAAAATATATTTGTATAAATATTATAATTACTAAATATATGCAATTAAATACTATTTATACTTAAGAACATAATCTGTATTGTCACTCAAATAATTATGTTACGCATCTTGTGGTAAATATGTGTAATAAATGTATAGAATAATTGTAAAACGTTATTTGCAAGATACATATTTCTTTATTATCATTTGTACATAAAATACTGTCTGTTTTTTTTTTTTTTTTTTTTAGTTTTTAATGAACAGACACATAGACCATAGGTTCTTAAGAAAAACTATCACCTAATTTTCGTTAAAAGTTAATTTTTATATTTTTTTTTGTTCACAAAATAATAACTTTAAAAAGGTTTTTTTAAATTGAAATTTCACTTCCGTAGACGTATAAAATTTTAAAAGTCTTCTTTTTAGTTATCCTACAAAGTCAAATTTATTTTAAATTATTTATAAATATGTTCATTAGTTTTTAATAACTTTATTAAATATGTGTAACTCTTGAGTTAATTATGCATTATTTGTTACAATGTTTTTAGAATTTATTCATAATATAATACGAACTCTTGTGTTCCACATTGAAAGAACGTTAAGTTAATTATACGTTTTTCTTTCCCAAGTTATGCCCTAGAGAATATGTCGTCAGCGATACTTGACTGTATTTACAGAAACATAATTCGAAAATAAAATCTGTTAATTTATGTATGTGGAAAACATTTACTATCATACTACATTTAAAAAAGAGAAATTTGGGAATCTATTTTTATTTTTACTGTATTTTTTTATGGAGCATTAATCAGTTAATTTAAATGTGCCATTTATTTAATTTTTAATGACATATTGAAAATATAAATTTCAAATACAAGGTTAATTGTTTGATCAAATTAAAATTATTTCGTGATCATATTATTTATCGACAGGTAAACATTTATTCACGGAGTTTTTAATAGTAAAAATCCAATATAAAAATTAGATATTAAACTAGCAATTATTCAAAGAGTAGAAATTTTCTACATATAACGGGTTACTAATTTAATTGCAATTCTATTTAAGATTAAAACGTGTACTTTTGTTTGAAAAGAAAATTTTTTCCCTCTGGCAGCAAATTATTTGTTTTGAATGCTTCCTGCGAACGTAATTTTAAATGAACAGATTTCGCTTGGAACGGAAATCAAATATTTTTTTTAACTAGCGAATAAATGTTCAGTTACATGAACAATTTATTGCTTTCCGAACGAAACATTGCCACCAGAACCCACAAATAAAAAGACAAATTGGTTGCAGCTGCCTGGCGCTGTGAGAGTGAAATTCATATATTATTCCGTGATTTAAACACGTGTTGTGATTACTAATTTATCCCGCTTCATTCATTTCATAAAACCTTATCGGTGATGTAGCCACGAAAGGTTTTTAACTGAGCCTTTTCATAAAAAATGCAATCTCGTTTTTTTTGGCAGGCCAGGGAATATATCTTTAAAATAATTTAAGCAGACAGTAAAACAATAACAGATATTAAACACTGAAAATGAGAATCGTGTATTAAATTTATCTTGCACCACTTTTTTTTTTGTTAAACGTTTTTAAATTTGGTGATATTCAATTCATCAAAAATATATTTTATTCTCTAGCTAAATAATATGATGTGTATGTACCTTCACTGACTTGATACATTACTGTTCAGGCAACATTAGTTATTAAAAATTAAAAGCTGCATAAAGTGTTCAATCAAAAGCATAAAATTTAAGCTGAAATAAATGAAGAAAAATAAAAAATTGCGTCAGGTAAACATAGAAAAAATATGTTCGCTAGAAATAAATAACCCATGTTGATTTCACAAAGTGTCCTACAACACATATTCCGTGGTGCCGCATGTAAGGGATACATTAAAACCAGCTTCAGAAAATAAATCTTAATTTATATATGTATTAAACAAGAAATTAAATTACACCGTTTTCCAAGAATGGTCGTCGTTCCTCGGTCACTGGTCCTGTGGTTATACACAGGCCTTCACGTTCATCATTGTTTTCGCCTCCAGATTCTTTCTTTAGCGGTATCTGAAAACCAATGTCTATAAAAACCACCCGCATGCGATGTGAGATCTAAAGACAAACGTTACTGTAGAAATTAGCTTTAAAGGAGTGCGTGTTCTCTAAGAAGTGACCACGCATATAGTGAAACGTGCTTGCGTATGAATAACTAAAAGGGGCAATCATTTTGAGAATATGTTGTGAAAACATGTTTTTTTTAGTGGTTTCATTGATAACAATGTTATAAATGTCTTAGTCTTGTTTGTATCTAAGTAAAATTTAGCTTTATAAAATACATGGTTTGAATTGAAGGTATTTGCTATTGTTATTGTTATTTCAATCTCTCTCTATAAGTACTAATATTTCAAGCCAAAATTTGTTAGTGCCAAATAAATTTACGAGCATTAGGATGGTGTCTAAACTAAACTTAATCCACGGCAGCAATCGGGTTAGGAACCAAAAGGGTGACATTTCCTCATGTTCAGACTTTCTACCGAAGAGATCCTGATTTGTTTTCTGGTTTAATGGGGGACTTTGATGACCCACTGTTGGAAGTCTCATTGTTAGATCTCATTCCAGCGCACTTGAGGGAATACAGCAGAATCCTGCCGGAAACCGTTATACTAAACAATGACACTTAACAGAACGTTTATTTTAACGCATATTTATTTATTTAGTTTTTATTTCTGAAGCTTTTGAGCAAGTTTGTGGAGCAGCAAGGCACTGGAATTGCATAACCTAGTGGATCTAGATTTAATATACGGGTTCATCCTTTCTAAATTATATTTTACTCTTAATTGGTACTTTATTGTCCTTGACTAAGTTCATGGTTGATTTATTTTACAACCTTCCTTTTTTATTGACTGTTGCCTTTTTAAAGTGCCACACAATCTATGAAATGCTAGGCCTAACTCAAACAAAAAATTCTTTGATGACTTCACATTTCTAATAACTTATCTCTATAGTGTGCAGTACTGAAGATAACATTAACATGATTTTAATTTATAATGGAAATAAAAGAGAACAGCATTATCTTATATGCATGTCTTAGTGTTTGATAATAACAAAATGCGTATTTCGCTTAATGAGGAGTCAGTGTTTTTAACTGCCACGTATCTACACGTACGTCGTTTGATTTCCAGCAACTCTGTTCGGAAACGTCATTAAAGCCCGAATGTCGCTCTGACGCCCGAACTAGAACCAGTTTTCTAATATACACGTGATCTGAGTCGGCGGGAGACCCCCGCGAGTTATGGCCCATAAACCCCGCACATAGCCATAAACCCCATCTAGTGGGGCGCGAATTTCCCCAACTTCTGGGACGCACACGCCTTCTGGCGGTCATATTACCACGCTACCGGCACGCGTATGAAAGGATCAGTGAATGGGTGAAATATCTCACAGCCCATAAGTAAATATACTGACTTATTAGTATATTTACATAAGCAAATACTGCTTCGTCACTGTCATTATAAAAAAATATTTTCTTTTAACTGTTTAACAACAAATATTAATTGTCTTGTTGAACATAACGGCAATGGAGTACAGAACCTAATACATTGTTTGTCCTTGTTCTCTTAGAAGTTACGTCAAAAAAAAAAATTTAGATGAAATTTCAATACGATTGATTTCTGTTTTTTTTTTTACTTTTGAACGCATTACTTTTAGGTACCTACTGAAAAAGGCATGAGTAAGGCTTCTAAGAAAACGCAAATCATTGATTTATTCTCTTACATGAGGCAAAATGTTACAAATGTTTTATAAATTATCTAAACATTTATATTTGCACTTTTTAAAGTTAATAATGGTAAATATATTATTATAAATCAATTATAAATCTTATATTTTTAAGACAAAAAAATAATAGAAAATTTATAGTAGTTTCAAATTGTTATTACCGTTACTTTTTAAAAACCATCATCAAAAATGTTTTACATATGTCTGATTGTTGAAACTTAGAAACACATTTATTTCTTCCACAGGACCACAACCTAGTTACTGTAGTAAAAAAAATACCTACAGGGGCCATGAAAGTCGTAGAAAACCTGAGTACACCATATAATGTTATTAAGGCGAATTCACACTGGACCAATATCAACACATGACACACCTCCTATCATGCTGTATCCGCCTCTCTGGCCACTTTCTTATCTTCAGGGAGGTATAAAGCGTACATGGAGGTAAAGTATGTTACTACATATTTCTAATGCATTTTCACTTTAGTACATTTTCTTTTTTTAAACATTAGGTTAGTAACCGAATAACATTTCTTACAGCATGTGCATAAATTTTTATTAATTTTTAACTTTGAAATTATATTTATGTTGATGAAATAGAATTTATTAAATTATAGATATAAATTTCGTGTACTTACTAACTTGTAAGCGTGTGAAACGCTGACATAAATTAATATTATCTGTGAGGAATATATGATTGTTTTCGAGTACGGTAACTCCCGTGAGAAGATCAACTATATAATGCCAACGCAGTGAATATTCTTATAAAATATATAGTATATAATTCATTGTTTTAATCTAAAGAGATACTGCCCAGTATAATTTATTGACAGCTGAAGACATGTGTTGTTATACGTCTACAAATTAACGAATGAAGACTTAACCTCCCGTTGTCTCTGAAGTCGTAAGAACACCAGGGGTCAAATGGAGTAGCGGAGACATGCCAGTGCTGTGAGACATGTGATTTACTGGGGAAAAAAGTAACTACTCAGCGACAGAGAGTCTTCCCACTCGCTAAGAGTTATGATGTCTTACCCCGCTGCGTGGCGAGTTATATAACCATGCAACTATCACTGCGATTTGGACAACCCTTGATTCTTCGGGTTTTGTCTGGTAGGAGTTATTTGATAATTACTTAGTCAGTTGAAAAATCTCGAGCCATTTTGTATCTAACATTTTAAAATTATTTTAGATTCTACAAATTTGAGTTTTAAGTATTTATCTGATCATTTATTAATTTGTAGGGATAATTTCAGCATTTAAAGTAATTGATCATGCCTTTTAGCAAACGCAATACTATAAAAATATAAAATTGTAGACTACAAATTAAAAAAAAAACTTTTACGTGTGGAAATATTTTTGTTGTATTTTTAAATTCATTAGCACTGTGTTTAAAAAAACTGTTACAAATTGGAAAATTATTTATTGTTCAGGAAGCTCTATTGAATCAAGATTACATTTTTATTCATTTATTTAGGTATAATTACATTTTGATATAACACGGAAAACTGAAGGTATCGAATTTATTAGCAATGGGGAAATCACATTAACGCATGCTTTGTTATGTGGAAAGGAACATACATAACATCTGATACGTAATTTAATAACTACAGACCGGATAAAATTCATAAACTACTGAAATATGGAAAAAAAAGTGTTTTCAGGTGGCCAGAATGAAAAAAAAAATATGTACTCTTATCGAAAGAAAAAACATTTAAGAATTAAACTATCTTAAAAAGATATTTTATAAGTTAAGCTTAAAAAATCATTAAATTTTAAACGCAAAGCTAAATGCTTTTAAACAAAATAAGTATGAATGTTATATTTTTAAAACATTTCCTCAATTATTTCAAACAATCTAATAAATAGACAGCATTATAAAACAATCTAAGAAGTGTTATTTAAAAGTGATGTTTTAAATAGTTTTTACTTTACAACAGAATAATATTAATTGTAAGAATAAAAATATGTATGGTGAACACAAAGTACATAATTGTCCTAAAATAACTGAAAGATTCTCCAATATTTCTTCATTATGTTCAAAATGGTTTTAACTTTTTTGGTTAAATAAAGGTAAAAATGTAATGTATCGCTGCTGTGAAGCATAAATGTTACAAGTGTCGGACAGCTAAAATATCATCCCGTGCATTAAGCGTTCACGCATGAACCACTCCAGATTGCAGTGACATGAATTAAACAGTAATTGCGTATTGACAGAAACCGGATTTAATAACTTCTGGTCCAATTATTTTGCTTCTCTCCCCATTATACTAATCGATTAATTCGTATCGCTTTATTCTAGAAATTGTATTATTGAAATCGTATTTCTTATAGTCAAATTTTTAGGTACTTCTTTCATTGAACCTAAAATAAATAGTTTCAGTTGGAAATATAGGTATACATTTTATTGAATAATATTAAATTTTGCACTACTTTTCTTTTGAAATACATTAAAAACTTATTGATAAGAATTCTAACATGATTCTTTTATTCGGCTGGGTCAGCAAGGAATTTACAAAAAGAAAAATATTCATCTGTGATACAAAACCAGTTATTTGGTTAAAATTTAACTTAATACTGAGAATTCCATATTATGAATATTAACTAGTTCGAAATATATTACCATGAATCGAAAGAGGTCGCGAAGCATTAAATTAATTATTATACTTAAAAAAAATATTTTTAATAGGGAACATTTTTAACATTAGTACTAAACACATGGTCGCTTAAACTTAAATAATTTATAAAGTTACAAAGCAGAAAAAAATTTAAAGAGAATATGTTATATTTACCTTTAAGGCCTATTAATGTTTTAAAAATACATACGTAATAATAATGGAAAAAATACCAAGCAAATGCCAAAAAATTAAATAATGCAATATTATTTTAGGTACGGAGATAAATTAAGCTTTATATTCACGAATAATTTCTTTTAACAAAAAATAAATTCATGTGTTTTAACCCTCCGTGGACCGTCCTCAAAAAATAATTTCAAATAAACTAAATATGCAGCTTGAATTATTACTTAGATATAAAAGTAAAGTATGTATTTTTTTGTAAATTCCCAGTTTTCTAAATAAACATTCACCGCTTTCCACATAGTTGTGATGGTGGGTAGACCTAGTTCTATCATCAATACTAAGGTAGTAGGGTGCAAGAGGCTGTGTCTTTGTTTTTATTTTTTAGTTTAATTTTAGACACGTTTTCCCGATAATCTTCATGGCAACCGCTATTTAATTTTTTATGCTTCATTGGTCTCCATCGCAACAGATATTTTACTATCGATGTAATATTCGTCTACTGGCAACAGCTATTGCATTGTTGATGCTTCCTAGCGAAATTTTTATTCTTTTAAATGCTACAGGATAACTGTTGCATCGCTTTAAACTGATGGTTGGCTTGCCGATATTTTGCTGAATATCGTAGAAAATTTTGTAATGACATGAAACTCTATATTAAACGCCTACAGTATTTCATCATTTGACAAATCAAAACGAAGTACGGTATTTATACCGCGAATACCTTTAATTAAAAAATTATGCCCTTAATTTTCAAATGTTTACATTTCGCTTATCGTTTGATTATCAAAAATCTATCAAACAGACACTATTGATATCATATCATAATAAATTCTCACTCGTGCAACGCCGGGTATTAGAGTTATTGTTCGTTTAAAAAATCCAAATTTTAAGGCCCTTAAAAAACCTTTGAATCCGATATTTATTTCGGTCATTTTTAGACAGTTTTAGACAACTTTATTCATGAAAGGACATTCAAAATCTGATTTATAATTTTCATTATTTTTAAATAAGACTCGTCAGTGGCGAACCCACAAGTAGGGGCTGTATAACGAGCAGTGCGAGTGTGTTCTGCCTGTAGACTGCCGTAGCGATGCGCGGGCGCATCAGTTTGTGCATTTATATGCACACACAAACACACACATACACACATATATACCTATAGTAAATTTGTGTAATAGTACAATACCCTGCATCTTAATTTAACTCCAAGGTAACTTTAGAATAGCTTAGTTTTTTTAGACATAAATCTTTTAAAATGGATTCTGGGTGGTAATAAAATATATATTTCCCTAAAACTTTAAGACTATCCATCAATTAGTAGATAAACAATAAAAAAACGGGTTAACGCTAGCATGTATGCTACACCTTTGAGCGATCAAATATTTAATTGTGTAAACAATTAATAATATTGACAACAAAATATAACATCTGTTTCAGTAAATTACAAACGCACTGAGATTAACAAAACCACCACAAGAATAACGATTCACCTGAGTGTTGTCATTTTTAAACGCCTGCTAACGAAGCACCGTTATCTGATTTAAAATCTTGGAATGGCCTTTAAACGTAGCTTTAAGTAATTAATAATGACTTTTCAGTAAGACCTCCTCGTGTAAGGACATTATGAGAAAATAAACACTAAAATATTTCACTGTCATAAAATTTTTAATAAATATAAGTATATGAAATTACAAAGAATATAAATTAAATTACAAAAGACCAAGTGGTAGCGAAACAAACTGAACTCTTTCAAAACTTAGTTTAAATTTTCTATAACAAAGTATTTTTATATATGTATGTTATAGGAAGTATTAAATTTTAATATATATGCTTCAACAATTTATTTCTAAGCCAATAAGGGCTTTTGAACAAAAAATAATAATTTTTATAGTTATTCCAATAAAATGCTTTTTAAAGAATAAATTTTATGAATATATAAATTTTTATTAAATTTAAAGTGAAATGCATAATCTCAAAAAAATCATAATCTAAAGCATTATAAATATATCTTTAAGGAATGGTGTAAATATTTATGTACATTATTTGAGTAATGTATCAAGTCATTGTTAAGCACATCCTTAAAAAAGCTTTTTATAGTTTAACACTGAAACATTTTTTGAAAAAAATAATCTGTACATAATATTAAAATGCTGTTTAATAAACTTACACCTATTTTGTAAATTATCATTTATCCTAATTGTTTCGAAGAATGTATTTTACAATTATTAATTAATTTTTATATGGAAAAATAAGTAAACATAGGTATAGCGTTTCCATGACAGAACATCTGAAAACTTCAAACATACTTGCTGGAATATTTATATTATCATATTAAAGTTTTTTGTTAATATATAAACAAAAAGTCACATCCAATCGACGAAACAAGTTTTTTTTTTGTATTTTGCAGACTTTTAATGCTCCGCAGAACAAAGTGAATTCGAAATAAAACTCAAACTAAAACAGGAGAATTTAATTCCAAGTGTTTATTCACTAGAGAATATTAAGTTTACGTAAAGGATGCGATAGGGCGATGCTGAATAGGCGTCACGTCGCTGGCACTCCGGAACTTCTAGGTGCACCCCCCCCCCCCCTCGCCATGTCTTCCGCGCCTCGGAGAAAAACTGACCCTCCGACTGCTTGGATCGTCGCGAGGAAAGTTTAAGTAGACGTTGTCTTTGTATTCCCGTCAGTTCGCCCTCTTCGGCGGAGGGGAAAACCTCGTTCGGTATGCATCATCCATTTCAAGTTGACGAGCTGGCATCCTTTCGCCGACATCACTATTGCTGGAAAGGATCTTGGGAGTCCTTCCGAGGCACAATGGGCTGGAGGCGCTTCTTCAGATGGGTCGTGGGAGGTTCGGGACGAGGAGAAGGCAGCCGTACGTATTTGATTCTCGGGGAAGGAGAACGGAACACAGCTCCTACCTTACCTTCTCTTCTTTTACCTTTTGCACCTCGCAAGAAAACACACACACACATCTGTCACAAGAGCAGCATTTGATGCTTCTCCTTCCGAGTACATATCTGTGTTCTGCGGATCTCGAATACCCTTCGTGCCACCCGTCGAAAGGAAGAGATCAAACTTGGTATTCTCACTGCGTCTTCAGTTGTATTGTTACGAGCGATGCCCGTAGATGCCGGCTCCAAGTATAACCAAATACATTTATTTGAAGAGAACTGTTCTGCACTGAGGCTTCATATTACAGATTTTAAAGTTAAATATATATTAGATAATATATTTTATTTATAATAATTCCGGGATCCGGATGTTACGTTCAGAGTAATGATTTGTTTACCTAAATTATTTATGTATTTTTTTTAAATTAAGTTGGCTAAATCACGAACATTTTATTAAAAAAATCGTCTTGCAAAATTATAAATAAATATTTATAACGTCTTTTAATGTATATACCCTACAAAGTCAAATTGAGTTCAACAATTGTTGGAGCAGTGGCGTAGCGTGGGTGGGGCGGAGGGGGCGGCCCGCCCCGGGCGGCAGCCCGCGGGGGCGGGTCGCCGGTGAAGCGGGTTGAGATCTGATCTATGATTCATTCATTACATGTGCCACACACACACTATAATGTTCCATTTTTATCTAAAATTTTGCGCACCAACTATTTTTTAATATTTATTTAAAAGAAAAACTGCGAAATCACTGACAGAGCTCTTTATAACGTTTGTTTGTTTACATACGAACGGCAACATCGCATCACGCCGCGCCGCCCGGCGCGCGCGAGCCGAGTTGAGTGATACTCCTTATTATGTTAATTACTCATACAAAATCTTTTGTTTCACGCATCGGCCCGTGTCGATGCCTCTCTTTCGCACTCATTGAATTTAGTACTACGCATTGTACTGTAAAGTTTGACCTTAACCCAGGGAAAACCAACAACTTCCGCAAACCGGGACACAGTAAAACTCCTATATTGCCCCGTACCGCGAGCGCAGGTAAACCCAAAAAAATATTAAAACCCAAACTAATAGCACGCTTAAAAATACTAATAAGGTTGCGAACAGTGAGAGGAGGCAGCAAGTTAAAAAGACGCAAAATTTATATGACAACATTTAATATATATATATATATATAGCCTATATATATATATAATAAAATCGTTTCATCACAAATCGGCGCATCCATCATAAAATGCATACCCTATTACTACTTATAAAAAAATAGCTATATAATAATAAAAAGGCATTAAAAATATATAAGAACATATTAATACAAATATTAATACAAATATAGATACGCACCGGGCGTATCACCGCTGTAAATACCATTTAACATAGGCGAAATCTAGCAAAAAATTGACACACCTTAACATGCAAATAAATATACCAAAAATTTAGCAAATTACAAATTATGGGTTTACAAGCTCTTCTCAGTTAAGTCATTTTCTAACGGTCGATGCCTTTTTTCTTCTAGGTCTGGCAGGGATTGGGTGAAACACGCTGAACGTAAAATCCCAGTTTCAGTTTTATTAGTCCGTTAATTTAAATCCCAAAAATCCACAAATTATAGTTTCGCACCAGGGGTCAAAGGGGTCAACGGGGCAGTGGCACGGCTGGCACTTACTTGCTTTTTGACGTCGTGATGTCTGGTCACCAAATACACTCGTTTGCTCACGAGTGTTTTTAATGGCAAACCCTTGCCATTATACGTTACCGTAGCTGCAGGTAATTGTACGGATATGACGAATTCTTCGCCATACCGTCTTGGAGTTTATTTCGGCGCACATAATTCATCCTTGGAAAATCCTCGCGATATTCACACACGCCTCACCAACCACTCGCGTTCATCGTACCAAAGCGTTCTAAATTATATAAATAAACCCCGTTCATATTCAAAAAGGAACACACGTATACAGTTACTTCGATGTGGAACCATCACCATGGCCAACCCGCGTTTTACTTCACGTGCGCGCCCGCCTGGGCCTACCAGGCGACTCCGCTCGCCCGTCTCACCTGACGTCACACAATCAGCTGTTCTGCTCGCGCGCCGTCTAGCGCAGCGATTACCAACATATTCGGTAGTGTCCTCGAACTTTCCAGACCAATTTAATAACTTAAAATCTTAAACTTTAAAATAATAAGACTAAACAAGAATTACAAATTTCTTTTTTAAAACAACATATAACAAACTTAAATCCAAAATTTCTCGTATTACCAGGGCATCCGAAAGATTAATAAAATACGTTAACCATTTCTGCCAACATAAACATTATCAAAGGTAGCAGCTGTAGCACACATGCTACAGTACTGATCTTTGTTTGTTTTAGTGCATCGTGAAGTACCGTTACGCAATCACGCTTTACTCGTATGTTTGTTTCGCGAGGGTTTCGGATACGGAACGAAAGTCATTTTGATTGTGTTTCGATCTTTTAAATACTGTTGAATCTTCTAAAACTAAACATTTAGAACTTTACCCAATCTTTGAACTAGTTTTTGAAAATGAAAAGAGTCAAAGAAAGCGGTGCGGAATTCCGCAAAAAAAAAAAAAAAAAAAAAAGGCTAAGAAAGAAGCAGATGCGAAGTCTCAAGGTGCATTACTAATATTTTAGTTCCAGTTCTGGTCCGAAAGCCACGTTAACGTCTTCGGTGGCATCCTGCAGCAGCGGAAGTGATTCCAGTGTAAGTAGGTATATGATTCCTCCATCTAGAATCATGCATGGCCTAGAATTACCCCAGTTATTTATTATTATTATTTATTTATTGTTTACAAAAGTTACAAAAATTTCTTACATTAGTCTCGCAAAACCTATTTACCTAGGTTTGTCTGCGAGTACGGAGTCACACTCGTTCATTAAATCTTATTCACTTAAAATTGCTCTAATAGCTGTTTGAACATTGATTATTGTTTAAAAAGTATGGAGTATATTAACATAAATTACATTGAGTTAAGGTACATCTTTATAAGTTTACGACTGAATTTTGTCCTGCTACTTGAATTTAAAACTTCAATAGGAGATGTTTTATAAATCTAGTAGTAGTCTAGGAATATATATATATTTGTTTTTGTATAACTTGATTATTTATGGTACCTGTCATACAAAGAAAACATAATTTTTAATTTATCTGAAAAATGGCACCAACGATTTTTCTCAAATTTCTCGTCATTTTATATTTTAATAACATCTATAACATGGCTTACTCAGTCAGTTTTTACCGGGAAACTCTAAAAAAGGTTGCTGCCATACAAAATCAATTTTGTTTGTAAATTTTCCTATAAGCCCGGCAAACCGCGCCGTCACCAAAACCACTTTTGTTTTGTGATAGATAAAATACTTATTTGAAATTCGAACGTGTCCTCCGGCCAATATTCATGGGAATACATAACTTATTTTACAGGTACAAAAAGAAGACGTACCTGCCGTCGCAGTTGGAAGTAGTTCTGGTCCCACCACAGAGCAGGGTCAAGACCAAGTCGACTCATCAAAAGTACCTCAAGCATCTAGTCATAAGCCTGCAGAAAAAGTGAATGTTGCCAAAGAAGACATAATTGAAATCGTGCCTTCTGCTCCTGCCGAAATCAAAGATGTGAATCTCGACGATGTAGGTTGCTGGCCTTCTCCTATGACCGACGAAGTAAGAACGCTTCTAGTACGTCGCGGATCTGACTCAGTACAGCACATCGATTCCAAATTTGCCGATATTGTTCGCTCAGGGACTTCAACGAAAGGCGGTACCCGAAAACTAACCAAAGAGTGGTTCTACAAACCATTATCTAACGGTGAAAAGGTTCTCCGAACATGGATGGTGTACTCGCCTTTGAAGCAATCCTTGTATTGTTTTTCTTGCAAGCTGTTTGGCAGTTCCGGCTCTAGCTTCGCATCTGAAGAAGGATTCAACAAATGGTGGAAGCTAAATCCAAGAATAGGAGACCATGAAAATAGCCTGGGCCATGAACAGAGCTTCTTGAAATGGAAGGAGTTGGAAGTTCATCTGAACTGTAAAGCAACCATCGATCAGAAACAACAAGAAGTTTTCGAAAGTGAGGAGAAGAAGTGGAGGGATGTACTGTACAGATTGCTGAATATTATCCAGTTCTTAGCCAAACAGAATCTGGCCTTCAGAGGACATCGAGAAGACATTCGAGGAGATGATAGTGGCAATCGCGGGAACTTTCTGGAGTTAGTGCACCTCCTAGCTAAATACGAACCTCTTCTAATGGAACACCTGACAAAGATAAAGCTGGGAGCAAGACTCTCAGTTTCGTATCTATCTCCAGAAACCCAGAATGAATTTATAAACTTACTGGGACAGCAAGTTCGATCCACCATCATCCGTCGTATTCAAGAAGCTAAATATTATTACGTAATCTTCGACAGTACACCAGACATCTCCTACAATGACCAAATGAGCAAAGTTCTGCGATACATACATATCGAAGGAGAAAAAGTCGCCGTGGTAGAATCTTTCATTGACTTCTTCGAACCAAAAGGAAAAAATGCAGAAGATCTCAGCAACGATATAATCGCGAAGATAACATCAGACGGACTGGACATACAGAATATGAGAGGACAGGCTTATGACAATGCTGACACAATTTCAGGGATCCACAATGGAGTTCAAGCCCGGATTAAAGCACTGAATCCGAAAGCTATATTCGTTGCATGCACAAACCACTCACTAAAATTGGCTGGGGTACACGCTGCTTCTGAATCAGTGGATTCCGTGACGTTTTTTGGACCTCTGGAGAAGCTGTTTGCCTTCTTTTCCGCATCAACTGTTCGATGGAACGCTTTGGTTGCCGTCACAGGTCAAGCAGTAAAACGAGTCACTGAAACGCGCTGGAGCGCTAGACATGTAGCTGTCAAGATGCTTAAAAATAAGTTTGAGGTAGTTCTTGAGGTACTGGAACAATTTACAGATTCATCTCAAACTTCCGAAACAAGATCGGGAGCCATTCTTCTCCTGACAGCCATGCAGTAATTTAACTTCCTAACTTTTCTTGGCTTTTGGGCTGCAGTGCTACCTGAAGTAGATGACGCACAGATTTACCTGCAGCAACGAGGACTAAGTGTGGATAAGTGTGCTCAGAAACTCTGCGCTTTGAAAACCCTCTTAGTGGAAAGTATAGACCGTTTCGTGCAAGAAGCAATTGACTTTGCTAAGACTCTCTGCGAAAAACTCGGAATCGAACTCAAAACGAGAAGAATTCGCAGGAAAAAACGCATGCATGGCGATGAATCTTCTGAAGATGCAGCTTTGTCTCACGAACAGGAAATCCGTCGAGAGATTATCGCATCATTCGACAAGTTCATTCAAGAAATGACGACTCGATTCCAGCAAATTCAAGAAATATCGGACAAGTCAGCCAGCGAAACTTTTGGACAGCAAGTTCAAGTGTGATCTTTCCCATGTATTAGAAGACATCGACAAGGACGAGTTTCAGATGGAGCGGAAGCGTCTTCAGCAGTTTGTTGTTGTTGCCTGTTCTGAATCAGAGGAAGATATAAGTGGTAAAGGACCACTGGAGCTCCTCCAGTTCATTCAAAAACTGAATCTCGGAATTTCGGTTCCAAATATAGTCATCTTGATTCGTATATATTTGACTTTGGCGATTAGTGTTGCAAGTTGTGAGAGAAGTTTTTCGAAGTTGAAGCTAATAAAAAATTACCTCAGGTCTTCTATGAGCTCCGTTAGACTATCAAACTTGGCTATATTGTCGATTGAACAAGAATTGGCTGCTAATATTGATTTAGACAAAGTTATTTCTGACTTCGCTGCTCATAAGGCCCGTAGAATCCGCTTGTAAAACCGCTCATCCTATTTTAACTTCAATAAAAGGTATCTCATTGCATGTGAAATTTAATTTTAACTAAGCACCTATAGAATGGGGGCGGCAAAATGGGTCTCCCGCCCCAGGCGCCGAGATGGCACGCTACGCCACTGTGTTGGAGCCAAAGACTATTCGAGCCCAAGACTTTTGGAGCCCATGACTTTTATAATTAATTACTTTTGGAGCCGAAGACTGTTGGAGCCAAAGAATTTGGATACAAAGACAGTTCCAACTACATAATATTGGAGTTAAAGCCTGTTGGAGCTGATGATTTTTGGAGCCATTGATTTTTGGCCTAACGACTGTTGGATACAAAGACCGTTGATGTTAAAAAGTTGGAGGTATCGTAGCTTATTGTAAATTGATGAACGCATCATGCTGAGTAATATTTTCGTGAATATTTACATCATTTTCTTTAAATGCGTGTAGTCAAGCATGTATCATCGTATCCTACTGATTAGATCGTATCTCACTGGCGAGATCGTATCCCTGTGGCGAGATCTTATTCGTGTGATGATATCGTATTCCTGTGGAGAGATCGGATCCCAGTGCCGAATACCTTAGATGAGATCGTCGACCTGTGGCAAGATCGTATCATTTTGACCACATCGTATCTCTGTGACAAGATCGTATCCTTGTTCCGTATCATTCCAATGAGATTGTTTCCCTGCGACGTTTTCATATGTCTGTTATGAAATTTTATTCCTGTTATCAGATCTTTTCTTACTTTTTTTCGTCTAAAGCTGCATCCTTTTAGTTAAATGTGATTCCATTTTGACAAATATGGTTTCTTTTTTAATGTGTCTTCTGTTTTTGAATGTTTTTTTTAAACACAGTTTTCCTCGTGGATCGTAGACATTTGGTCATACGACTGACATTAAACATGACCTGTTTAAAATTTTGGTCGGGTATTGATGAGATATAAATCTTGGTTGGGAGACACTTGGCCTATACACATAACATTGTACATTACCTGGCCTCGTGGTTCAGAAATGCTTGGCTTATACGCAAAAATACATATTTCCTACCGTCTGGATGCACCTGGCTACCAAACTGGAGGTGGTATGACCAACTAGTGGACATGCGTTCCTGGAAACTGCATAGACGTGTCTGGCCACAGACTTCGCGTGATAGCCTCACCAACCGACTGGACGCGCGTACCTGGCCAACCAACTGACATGCATTGCTTACATCAAGACGTGGCTGGTCACCGATTACGTGCCTGGCCACTGAAAAGACTTGCCTGACCACAAATTGGATGCTCCTTGCCATCTACTGGAGGTGCGTATATTGGCCACTGAATAGGTGTGCCTAGCCAACGACTGGATGTGACTGGCCACCGACTGGGCATACCTTGTCAACCTGCTAGACGTGTCTGTCCAACCGACTGCATGTGCGTGCCTGGCCAAACGATTGGCGTGCATAGCTTACATCAAGACATGACTGCTCACCGATTACGTGCCTGACCACAGAAAAGACTTTATTAACCACCTATTGGATGTGCCTTGCCATCTACTAGAGGTGGGTTTTGACCATTGAATAATCGTGCCTACCCACTGATTGGATATACCTAGCCACCAATTTGACGTGACTGGTTAACCGATTGTAATGTGGATATGCCCTGAAAACACAAGCCAATGCATGCAAAGGACTTGTTCTGCCATCTAAGAAGACTGTAGACTAATACAGAAAAGATTGTGATTTTTTTTGACCTTGTAATAGGGAATAATTTCTGTAATAAATTTTTATTTGTAATTTTGTCTGTTTTTCTCGAACCTGTCATATTTTTAGTAATTTTCATCAAAATATATTTTATTGTATTAAGCAGCGATTAAACCAAGCACTGTAACCGATCGAGTCAACCGGTAAATTATTAAGAGATATTTTAAATAAACACTGGAATTTTCCCCGAATTTCAAGTTAAATAATAACGAATTTACAATATGGTGGCCAAGACGGCCAACAAGCTGGCGGGCACCCTGGCAATAAATGATGCCTGCATTCTAGTGGATAAAAATTAAACTAATTTGGCTGCAGTGCCCTCTAGCAGGCAAAGAAAAAAACAATATCGGTTACAATACGGCGACCTCCAGCAGATGGAAAAAAGATGGCCACCATGACGTCATACTGGATTATGTTATATCTGCCTTGGAATTAATGTTGTGAGGGCAGTCTGCATGTGGCTTCCGTAGAGGCAGATTCTGTCACCATTTTTAATCGAATGTCCTCACCAGATTCAAAACCGAGAATTCCATGTCATAATAGAGTTTTTTAATTATAATTTTATTTATAATTTTTGTTATTTTTTATTTACCTTTTTAATGAATATAAAAGCCGTTTATCCACATGGTGGCCGTAACGAAAAGTGCAATGTCTCTATAACCAAAGATGGCGGGTGAGTAAAGAGAAAGATTTTTTAATAAAATTTCATTTAAATATAATAACAAATATTTAACTATTTTTATTAATAAATTCATTTTGTGTTCTTGCCGGGAATCTAATTGAAGACTTAAATGAGTTAAGAAACTAAAAATTTTAAGTAAACATTTTTTTTTTATAATTTTTGAAATTTTATCGAATTTTTTGTCAAAAATTAGAGAATTTCGAGGTAATGGTGAAGGTGAAGGTCTTAAACCAGAGACTTGGTTTTTTGGTATTTTTAGGAATGTAAGCCTCTAAGAGAAAAGTTAATCCTACGTGAGTAAAATTAGGCCTCTCTGAGGAAAAGTGAGCCTCCGGAATTTTTTGAATGGAAAAACCGAAAATTTAGCCTAAAGTCGGGAATTTTCCCCTTGAAAAAAGGAAATTTACTTGAATTTTGGGGAATTTTGAGGAATTTTGAGGAAATTTGACAAAAAAAATGGTCACCGTGACGTCATAATCCAAGATAACAGTCGGCACTTAGGCACCTCAGCCTTAAACCTGTGCCAGTATTGGCTATTACAAACTACTGTGTTGGATAGCTAATGTTAGGATATATGTCGTTATTGAATTCCTGATACATAATAATAAACTAGCTGCAGTACCCGGCTTTGCCCGGGCTGAACACCGGGTGATATGTTGTCCGCGAGTTACAGCAAAATGGATAGCGATATGTCCAGTGTGTGAGACATTAAGAAATCACACATAATTACTCTTTGTGTATCTGTGACCTATGATTTTCTGTTTACCCATGGCGATCGGTTGAAAGGTTTAGAAGTTGATGCGCTACAGCGCCATCTAGCGGCGAGTTACAAAAAAAATGGATAGCATAAGAACCTTGTTCATGATAAAAACACTTCGATGTGCCAACTTTCATGGCGATCGGTCAAACGGTTTAAGAGTTTAATGACGTCATACATGCCAACATCCAATTATACATATTCTTATATTTCGAAATTTTGGGGCTTTCACTTTGGTTGAAAGTGGATGTTCAGGACCTCCAATGGTTTGGCACAACTCCATCTCGAAAGAAATATTTGAAATTGCTGAAATTTTCGATATTTTGGGGCTTTGTCCCCAGAGGTGTAGGGGTGATTTTGAGGACCCTGAATGGAAGGGAAACACTAAAAATCGAAAGAGAATGATTTTTGAAATTTTCTAAATTTTGGGGCTTTGACCTCTGCGAAGGGTGATGTTGAGGACCCCGAATGGCTCGTAAACACTCCAAATCGAAAGAGAATAGATTTTCGAAATTATGGGAATTTTTTTTATTATTGTGTCTTTGACTCCTTGTGGGGGGAGGATAGTTTGAGGACCCCGAATGGCTCGGAAACACTCCAAATAGTAAAAAAGTATACTTAAATTTAAGAAATTTTTGAAATTATTCGTAATTATGGGGTTTTGCACTCCCCCTTCCCTAAAAATTGGGTGATAAGTCGACTTTGGGTAAAAGTTCCACCATGCCCCGGACACTTTAGTTCGTAATGACGTAATTTTAATACAATTTCCTCCAATTTTTCGAAATTTTGTGGCTTTCACGTTTGTGGAAGGGAGGAGGGTGGAGGTTCAGGATCTGGAAAGTTTAGGAATACTCCTTCTCGAAACAAATTGTATTTGAAATTCCTAAAATTATCGAAATTTTGGGGCTTTTTCCCAGAGGGTGGCGGGGTGTTCGAGGACCCTGAATGGCTCGAACACACTTAAAATCGAAAGAGAAAGATTTTTAAAAATTTTTAAAACTTTCGAAATTTTGGGGTTTTAACTACCTGAGGGGTTGGGGGGGGGGGGATGATATTGAGGACCCCGAATGTCAAGGAAAGAAACACTCCAAATCTAAATAGATATAAAGGAATATAAGAATGTAGGCTTTTACTGTACTCCTATCTACCATAATATCAATATTGACAAATATGAAAACTTATTACCTACCTAACAATAAATTTCTAAATAAATTAATAAATAACTCTAAGTTTAAGAATTTACGTACATACATAATATTAAACTTAAAACTATACACACACACAAAAAAAAAGGATGTTAGAGAAACAAATTTTTATTTGTCATAATGTTTAAAACATTTGTAGGATTTGTTTATAATATGTAAAACTGTGGTGGAAATATTCCGCTTATCCAAAGGAGTATAGAAATTAATAGAGATATCACTCCCTGTACATACCACAAATCTTTGAATTAAGTAAAAAAAAAAAACCGCAGTCCAAAATGAAACAAAAAGTATAAATAAAAACTAATTTGACAAAAAAGTTTATACAACTGGAATGAAAATGTTAACATCCGCCTGAAATTTAATAGAAGTAGTTAAGAATATATATATAATAAATTAAATGAAATTAAAACATACATAAATAAAATTATCTCACACTCAACCAAACATAATATTTAATATAAAATAAAGGAAGATGGCAATTACACTTAACTATTCTAATTAATAAAAAAATCAACTTTCCTGAAATAGTAAAATTTTAATTTTTCAACAATATATTACATAATTGATAAATATTTCTGGTTTTCGGTCTCAGCAGCCCTAAGACTCATGACGCTCAGCAGATAAATTATAAACACTAAACCAAACTCCTTGCAAATAAGTAGGTACTGTAAAAAAATAACAATATTGACAAATTGAAAATGTTGGTAGGCCCTACCAACGTATGAATAAATTTCGAAGAAATTTATAAGTTTAAGAATTTATGTACCTACATAATATTTAACTTGAAACTATCAACACAAATAAAACCTAACAATGTTAGTGAAACTAATTTTTTTTATTTGTCATAATACCTAAAATACGTTTGTTTCCAAAATGAAACGAAGTATAAATAATGACTAATTTGACAAAAAAAAAATTGTACAACTCGAATGACATTGAAAACATACACGTGAAATTTAAAAGAACTATGAGTGCCCTAGGTAGGGAGAAAAAATATATATAGAAGAAAAAAAATTTAAAAAATGGGTGCGTGTACTTAGGTACGCGCATGAGAAGTAATACTTCTTTGGCATCATTAAAATATAGTTTTTAATTGCATGCAAAAATATTGCGTGGAGTCCCTCCCATAGAGGTATAATAGGTAGAGGGAGCGTTGGCAATACCATGACATGTATAACTGTGTGGTCAACACCTATCACGTGACTTAAGGATAATTTGAGCGGGAATTCAAAGTTTGTTTCAGATTCGTAATTACAAAAGCATGAACGTAACGATTCTGTAGGCGTTCGCTGATCATCAAATGAGAGTATTTATACCTTTGGGAGTGTAAGATGTGCTATTCAGAGAAAATATTTTACCAAACATGGATTTTATCTAAATAAGGCTGGAAAATACTTGAGTGAAAAATTCAGCAAAGTAGTTAAACAGTTACTTAAGAAGGAAGATGATGTTCCTCTTTATTTTAATGATAATTTAATGATTGTTCCAAAAAACTTGTAAACGTACATGTGTTTTTGTTTTTAAATTGTAATACATATTATACAAAAAATATTATAACTTTTAAATAGGTTAGTGAGTAACTGGGTTGATTCTACAAAAAAAAATTCAAATAGAAACCACTTTTTATAATAATTTTGAAATTATGAGTACAATAAATTGTTCCTAGGATAAGTTAAATAATATTACTCTTAATTTAATTAATCAAAATGTTAGAGGTGCTGTCACCCACCTCTCTGTGAGGGATAGCAGGGAGCACCTAGCAGGGTCACTGGCAAATAGATGTAATATATTTTTTTTTCAGTTAACTTTGATTTTATTTTGTGAGGTGATTTAATGTGAATTATATGGTGGAAAGTACTCACAAAAAATTGCTAAATTTTCTTTTCTTAACGTACAGTATGATCAATGTGGTAATTTTCCAAATAGAATAACATTCTCAACAGCAACAGCTATTGGTAATATATTTAAGAATAACTAAAAATTATCATTAATTTAGTACAGGAGCTACTTTAAATGGTCAGTCTGAACATGATCCACAGGTTTTGAGCATAAATTATAATTTAAGTAATGTAAATAAGTCTATAACAAAAGTTAGATTTAAACAAATATATGACAGCTCTCTTAAACTACTATAATTTTCTTTAGTCAAAATCTTGGAAGCCTTTAATGTTTGAATCTGAGTCTTACACACTTTATAACAATTTTCAAAAGATTGTATTATTTCCTTTCAATGCTTGTTGCCCCATAAAATACTGTAGTACTCCCAAAAAATCTATAAATCAAAATGCATGGCAGGGCCGTAGCCAGGATTTTGTGAAGGGGGGGCGGGGGTTCCGTTTTGTGAAATGGGAGGGTGGTCCAGTTTTTCATGAAAAGGGGGGTGGGTGGGTTAAGTTTTGTTAACATTTTTTTCATTGAGTTAAATAAAACTCTGTCACACTAACATCTTAGGAAACAATTCACTTATAGAAGTCCATTACTTACACACATAAATTAAAGTAGTGATTTTGCTAGAGAAAAGACAGCTAAACATTTTATATTTTGGATTTGTGTGCGAAGAGGGGGGAGGGATGCATTGTTGTAGGCCACTATGATGATTACAATAATACTTTCAAATTAATCCCTGTGTAACCTTATGTATTGCTTATAATTTTCTTATTTTGATTTCACTGGTTCTTACTGTTTTAAAACACTGAAGGGCGAAAAGGGGGGGGGGGTTCTGTAACCTCCCCCCCCCCCGGCTTAATCACTGTCCATGGTTAACAAAGGGTATAGCTTAATCTTGTCAAGTTAAAAGAGACATATCTAAAATCTAGAAATACGGGTCTCCTTGAAGATATAATTTATTATAAAAAATATAGTAAAAATTTAAAAAATTAAACATATAAATTAAAATGAAAAAGTAAAAACATTAACAACTCTTCAAATAAAATCAAGACACCTATAGTAAGACCTTAAAAATCTACATTTCATATACAAATGAAACTCTGTCTTACCTGATGTGTGTGTGTGTATATATAAAAATAATTTTTATTTATTTATTTATTTTCGTCCATCTGAACATACAGACATTTGCACAAATGGTATAGGACACATCAAGAAATATAATTTAACATACAAACAGTAAAAGTTAAATAAACCAAAAATCCAGACATGGGAAAAAAATAATAAAACTGGTGTTACAGGTACATATAGAGCTTCTAAAGCTAAAATTTTAAATTTGACAGTTGACACAAGTTTAACACCAAATGGTTGCAGAAACATTAATACAAGTAGAAGTATAGGCTTGATACAATAATACAATTGTATACAGTTAGGCCCTACAGTTAAAACAGTAGTAGTACAGTTACAATTATATATTTTACAATACAAATAAAACATATCTTAACATAACTACATGCATAAAGTTAAAGTAGTAATACAATAGAGACAAATATTGTACAATATATGAATTACGAATTACAGTAAACTCCCTATTATCCGCGCATGCTACGAAAAAATACAGCACATATGTAAATCTGTATTTTATTACAAGTGAGCAAATTTGAACTCTACTGACGAGTGTATTGTGTGCAGTATACAGTAAAACACCACAGGCGAGCCCAGTGCGAAGGCGCAGATGAATCACGAAGCGGCTTTGCAACACATCGTCGGACTGCTTCACTAATTAGAGGAAAAAGACGACGATGCGCAGTTGGCTGAAAAACTTATGTTTCGGAAATTCAATCAAGAATTAAGAAAAGATGTTTCCAAAGTAAGAAACAAAAGCAAGTGACTGATTTTTTTTTTTCAAAAAGTTGTAAATTTTAAGAGTTGTGCTTTTTAATGTCTAATGAAGTACGTACAGTATGTACCTACTGTATCCTTGTTACGAAGTAAGTAATGAGCACTTTTATGTTTACATCAGTGAAATGTATTGTATGTGAATTATTCAGTAAAATACTTCAATTTTAGCATTATTTAATAATTCTTTCTGTAAATTGTAACTTTTACTGTAAATAAATTTTTAGAATATTAAGTTGAAATTAATATTTCCTTTTTTGTTTCCCTTTTTCGGCTCTTTTGCGGATTATCCGCGATTTTCACTATCCGCTGTGGCTCTGCCACTTAATTTCGCGGATAATCGGGAGTGAACTGTATCTCGTAAACATTGAAATTGTATTTATAAATAATCAAAAATAAAAGTAGGTATAAAGTGGAAGTTAAGGTTGTTCTATTTATATAGTCTGCTGTGGAGTAGTAGCATTCTTGAAGTAGCAAGTTAAAAACTTTTTTTTTAAATTGTTGAAAAAAAATTATTTCCTTAATGTTCTGCGGTAGATTGTTGAATAATTTAGCTCCTTTAAAATTCACTGTAATAAATACAAGGGCGCCCATACCCATGGTCAGGGGAGGGCCATGCTCCCCTCACCCTAGCTTTCAGGAAAAGAAAAAAAATTTTAGGTGTTTTTTAAGGATTTTTGGCAAATTTTAGTAATTTTTGGCACTTTTTAAAGGTCTAACCCCCCCCCCCCCCCCTAAACCTACGGGCGCCCTTAAATATATTTCCACGTGTACGTTTTTTTTATGCCTTGTATTGTGTGTGTGTATCTGTGAATTAGTTTTGTATGAATTGTGCATATTTTTATAATTGATTTATTCTACATCCAGTGAGACTTGTACTACAAATAGATTTATGGAAAGTAATACAAATAAATAAAATAATATTGCTTTGTGTAACTGTTGCATTACTGTGATGCAAAAGTTATATTATGACTTTAGACCGAACTTACTGATTAATGTAAAGGCTAGTGCTTAATGCATTGCAATTTCGTAGTGGTTTTGTTGTAAACTTCTTCACAGTCTTTTTTTCTCATCCTCAGTGCATTACACTTATTTCTGTGGTTCTTTAGTCCATTTTTTACAATAGCAAGAAACTTTTTGGCCTTCCTCGGAGACTGAATATCCTGTTCATTAAAGTCACCAATGTAATGGTATCTTTGAAAAACATAACTGGTGCCACCTGTTGAGAGCACAACAACTAATGAAAAAATATTCAACACACAATTTGAACACAAAACTCACATCTCGATCAAATAACACAAAACAGACACTACACAGAAGTGACATTTATTAAATATATTTTTATATGATAGTTGACACCATCTGGTAAAACATTACAGGAGTTAAATTGACTAATTTTCATTCATTGTAGCAAGGACAGTGAGAAAATAGAATTTATTATATAATGATAATCATGAATTTAGCACACAAGTTTAGAACGCCATTAGTGGACATAATAAAGGATAATGTACTGTGAAGGAGGATAGAGTGGAAGAAGAGGGGATGGCAACCAGTCAGTCCACAACCCAATTGCGTGCCACAGATACAGGGGTGCCCACAATTTCAGGGGGAGGGGGGTGGTTTAAAGACGAGAAAAATGTATATATTATTTACATAATTATAGCTTCTAATGTGAAAATACGTTTCTGGTGCTTTGATAATTGAAAGGGATCTTGTAAATCAAATTGCAACCCCGCACTTTCCTCAACAAAAGCAGTTTGGCATCTGTCGGTTCAGGATGGAAATATTACCTGATATGACCAAAATTATTATTAGAAAATCAGTTTTAATTAATGCAAAATGTGATAAAATATAATACTAAAAACTTATTATATTATAAAATATTTGAGTAAATCATTGAGAAGATGGCATAAAAAATTTCGGGGGGGGGGGAGAAATTAGGTTGGGGGGGGGGTGAGTCATAGTGTTTGAGGGGGGTGGGCACCTCTGACAGATAGATAGTTTTTTATGCATAATTCTACAAAACATATGAAGTCACACTCTATGAAATCAGTATAGGCTAACGTGTGTGCATTAAAACACTACTATCATAAGCCTACTCATAAAGAAAGTCATAAATAAAATATCAATAGTGCACCAGTTTTGTTAAATAATTTCACTGTATCAATTGTGGATGTAATACTAATTGATAAGCATAGTATAGTATTTACTCTAGGTGTAAAGTCATAATGAAAGTTAAAATGCCTTTAAAAATTTACAACTGCAACTTCCAAGACTCACTCAAACTAAGGTTGTAGTAGTAGTGGGTATCCTACATCATCACCAACTGAAATTTGAGTCACATGTCAATAAGGAAGTTAAACAAAAACAGTAAGTAAAATTAATTTGTGGTACCTAGTTATAGTAACGTTGGTTTGGTGGATGTATTGGAATTTGAGAGAAAATACATTACCAAACATGGCTGGAAAAAACTTGTTAATCGAAAAAATCTCTTTATTTTAAGGATAATTTAATTAATGTTCCAAAAACTTGTAAATGTATGTTCTTTGTTTTTAAATTGTAACACATTAGTTCTTGAGTCCACCAGACTTTTAAAACATATAATGCATTATAATACTTTAACTGTGTCTTAATTAGGCTTTCAAAAGAATAAATCTACTGATAATGCAATATTTAAACTAACCACGGAAATCTAAACTCTAAATAATCATTAACATGTTATTAGAATTTTTATGACCTACCTAAGGCTTTATTGTGTAAATCATGAAATCCTTATTGAAAAACTGGAATACTATAGAATAAGAAATAATTTCAATAATTTACTTAAATCATACCTTAATTCTAGAATACAAATTGTAATTACAAAAGATAACTTGACAGGAACAAATTCAACTTCTAATACTGGGATCATTTACCATGGAGTTCTCAAAGGATCTGTTCGTGTCTGTTTATTTATATAATTATTACTCTTTTATGTACATTTGTACTAATTTATCCTATACATCTTTAGGTATACTCTTATATTGTTTTGTATGTTGTATCTTACTTATCTGTCTTACCTATTTGATGTTATATATATAATTTTATTATAATTGACTTATTTTACATCCAATGAGACTTGTACTCCAAATTTATTTAGGAATTTAATAAAACTAATATAAAAAAATATTGCTTTGTGTAGGCCTAGAACTTACTAAAATAGAATAGATAGTTTACAACATTGTGCTGCATTATTATATCAATGTATAACAATGCTGCATTCAATTAACTATCCGGAGATCACTAGCCGAAATGAATTACACACCAAGTGGATGCAATACTTTGTTGCACATTTAGGTGAAATATGATTATAAATTTGTTAAGTGATGTATTTCTTTACCTTCTGCCTCTGTTGACACATACGTTTCGGACGAGTATGTCGCCTTTGTCGTATCTCGGACATAACCTTGTTTACTTCTCTTTCCATTAGTGTCGTGACATTCCTCTACACACAACCGTTTGACTGGTTTCCTCGGGTTTGGAGTGGTAAGCAAATGCGGAGGGAAATCTAAAATTGTGGGAACTGCAGTTTTCTTTAGCCATGTACCACCAAACTTCACTCTATCGAAGCACTCGTCTTCGAAATGTTCGGAACATATTTTTGTCGCCGAAGTTGCTTTGAAATCTTGTCGCCTTACTTTGATTTCCCCCAACCTTCTACGGTTTTCGTCCTTCGGAAAACTGAAAAAGATTAAAATTTAGAGATAAAAAGCCAATTATAGCTCTCAAGTACCAAACACCAGCGTACTTTTAATGCTAATATTCACGTAAATAAGCATATTTACCTGTGAAAACTTAGTGGCCTTCCTTTATGACTTGCATCCAAACGCACAGCAATACAGAACCATTTTCAAAAATTAGCACATAACACGTATTTTCGCCCCGATGCGATATGTCAACAACAGCAATCGTCCTTAAGTCACGTGTTTTTCGAGCCAACCATGTTGAACACGCATTTGTGACGTCACGCTCTCTCTACCCATATTACCTCTATGGTCCCTCCGCGCGGAAGAAGTGAGACTTCGTAATGTGGATATGAAAATAGGAAGGGGTAGAAATTGATTTTTAGTGAAATCATATTGTATCAAATCAAACTAAAAAATTAAAGGAAATAAATTTGTACCG
Organism: Bacillus rossius redtenbacheri; assembly: GCF_032445375.1. Lineage (NCBI taxonomy): Eukaryota > Metazoa > Arthropoda > Insecta > Phasmatodea > Bacillidae > Bacillus > Bacillus rossius. The sequence continues at coordinate 15,124,937 of NC_086335.1, forward strand.
ATTCATAGATTGATCTTCAGAGAGAGAGAGAGAGAGAGAGAGAGAGACACCTATTGAATGTCAATAAAACTAACTTTTTTATGAGAGCAGATTTTCATGAAATAAATCATGAAATTATTCAACGATAAAAGCTGTTTATTTAATTAAGCGGACGGTTTCGCCCAAAGGAGAAAATTGACGCGGTGAGACCTCGTGGACATAGAGAAATGACACACACTCACTATTTATGTGTCTATGAAACATGATTTTTTTCTGCAATTTAAATTGTAATATACAAAAACGGTATTGAAAATTGAAACAAATATGGCGACAGTACAAACTGTCAAGATCTTTATTTTTTCTTACTCTTTTCTTAGTTCCTTACAATAGCAAAACGTTACGTAATGGCTTGAAAGCTATTGCTCGGCAGACATAGAGGAATGACACTAACAGTTTGTATTTCTATGACACACATTACATAAAATTAAGAAATATTTTTTTAACACTTTTAAAATTTATTTTTTTAGACAAAAGATAGCCTATGTCCATCCCCAGGATATAATATATCTCCTTGCCCAATTTTATTACGATCCGTCCAGCCGTTCAGCCGGGAAAAGGTAACAAACAAACAGACAAACAGACAGACAGACAGACAGACAGACAGAGTTACTTTCGCATTTATATTATTAGTAAGGATAGTGTTAAGGGGACTGGGAATTATGAAATTGTTTAAAAAAAAACATTTTTTATGTTTTTGCAGATTATTTTTCTTCAGAACGTTAGCTTTAAAATGATATATTACACTAAGGGTAAATACTAAAATAATTTAGCTAAAAATAATAATTTAATAGTTGTGATTTTCAGGAAAAACCTTCAAAGTACGAAAACAATTACAAAATTCAATGTTCAATAACTTTATATTTTAAAATGCTATTATATTGGGACTTTTATAGACTGAAAGATATTTATTCCCTCTTTCGATTTTGATATTGGAAACCATGTTGAGGCTGTTGTTTGTTTTTTTATAGCAGCTAATACACACTAGTATTTTCAAGTAAAATTTTCAACTGTTTTAGGTGTTTTTACATTTTGTATATTTTCAGAGTCCTTCTTTATGGTTTAAAATGACTAAAAGTAAGAAACTCTTCAAAAAGAGGACAAATGTAGGCAAACAAAAGCCTATAGTAGTGTGTGAGCCACATGGTGTTGATGTTATGAATGAACCAGTTGAGGTTAGTTCCAACAATGAAGTGCTTCAGTGTTCATCTGAGAAGAAACTCAGTGTAAATATTTACAACACATTTGAAAATAACTGTGACTCAAATGAAATTATTAATTTATCTGTTTTACAAGAAGCTATTCAGAAGTTTGTTGTCTGTAAAAGTTGCAGTGGCATTGTTTCTCTATGTTCAAAGAGAGGTGTTGGTCTTGCCTGTGAAATAGTTTTGCATTGTAGTGTGTGTGAGGAGAAACTAGAGTTTTCTAATAGTAAGAAATATCATTATTCTACAGAAAATAAAAAAGTAAGTTATGATGAAATTAATTTGAGACTGGTTTATGGGTTACGTAGTATTGGGAAAGGAGGAAGAGCTGGCGAGAAGCTTTGTAGTGCCCTGAACTTACCCAAACTTCCATCGAAGTTTCAACGCTATGTAAGCATTTTAGGTTCTGCTGTAGAAGAAGTATGCAAAGACTCAATGAAATCAGCTATGGAAGAAGCAGTGGCACAAAATAATAATGATCGTGATTTGACAGTTGCCCTTGATGGCTCGTGGCATCGTAGAGGGCATGTTTCACTGCATGGTGTTGTAACATGTACGAGTGTTGATACTGGTAAAGTTATAGATGTAGACATTTTATCAAAGCACTGTACATGCAAGGATAAACTAAATGGTCAGCATGAAGAAGCATGCACTGCAAACTACAAAGGCACTAGCGGTGGCATGGAGGTTTCTGGTGTTGTAAACATTTTCAATCGATCCATATCACAGTACAATGTACGATATACAAACTATTTAGGTGATGGTGATTGCAAGGGACACAAAGCTGTTCTTCAGGCTGCCCCTTATGGCGATAAAACAGTATCAAAATTAGAATGCTTAGGGCATGTACAAAAGAGGATGGGTACTAGGTTGAAAAATTTGAAAATCAAATTGCAGGGAAAGAAACTAGAAGATGGCAAAGTTTTTGGTGGCCGAGGACGAGTTACTGATTCAGCTATAGCGGACATTCAAAAATATTATGGTTTGGCAATAAGAAGAAATTCAAATAATCTTCAAGGAATGAGAGAGAGTGTATGGGCAGAGTATTTCCATTTACTATCATCGGATGAAGACCCCCAGCAGTGGCGAGGCGTGAGGTTTACATGAGGGAAAGCAACAACTCTGTTCACCCCAAAACACGGTTGTGAGGAGGGGGGGTCGGGGTCCGGGGGCCCTCCCCCGGGAAAATATGGATTTAAAGGTACAAAAGGGTGCTATTTAAGTAGTTTTCTTAACTGAACATTGACTATTCCACAGGTAGAAAAATTGACATTTTTTTAAATTATAAACTATTTTTGAAAAATAATAATGTTTGGCATACATTATTCTGATAATAAAATACATACTCTACATTATTTATATACTAAGTGGGAGTGTAGTATCATCGATATCTGGTACAAAATATATAAACAGACAACACATGGCAAAGTAAGTACTTAAAATAAAGAGAAGAAGCTCATAAAAATGTACTAAAATAGTAAAAATTAAATGTTGGTATTTTTTGTACCAACACAAAATAAACTATCTTCATACGTGATCATAAACTCTGTTAACTGGTACGTGGTTATTCACAGTCACTCCAGCGAGATTGCAACTCTCGAGCTAGGATCCCGTATCCGCCACCCGCGGGACGCGGTCGGTAGCAGTTGGCACTGCTAGGCCGCCTCCCGTACGCCCACATATCCCAATAGGGCGCAGGGAACTCCCAGCTAACAGCCCGCGAAAGAAATGCGCGCGCCCTGAGAGACGACCGCCGACTGAAACGCGATCTCGCCACCTGCCCTGCCGAACTGTGGCGGACATAGCCGAAGCAGTCGGCGGAAGAATTCCACCGTCTGCTTCGGCCATGTTCGCTTGAGTTCGGCAAGAAAGCGCTACCTTCGTAGCTTCTACCACGTGTTTTTACAGCCAATCCCCTCCTCGATCCTTTGTACCATGCCACCCCCCTTCCGAAAGGAAACTGCTGCGGCAGCCTTCCTGCTGAAAGCGGTCCTACCAGCGCTTCTAAACCTAGCAACGCTTCTAAAACAGCATGTTTTGTGTGTCGACGAGTTCTTTTCTTATAGCGCACAGCGCACAGTATTGGGTCCCAAGAAGATAATGTAAAAAATACGTACACCTAACTGCACGAGCCAAAGTAAAATACTATTCTGAATAAAATATTTATTTAAAAAATACATTGTCTGCAAACTGCCTGGGCAAGCACTGCTTGCCTTGCTTGCCCTGACGAGACGCCACTGACCCCCAGCATGGACTCTGTCCTAAGGGTTCAGAAAGTTGGTGTAAATATCAGCGTGCAAAGAGTAAAGGAGAATGTTATAAACATGCTGATCACTTTTACCTTCCTCGTGTCGTGGTTGAAGAAATGAAACCCATATTTAGAGATCTAAGTGAGCCCGAGTTGCTGAAGAAATGTTTACATGGATGGACACAAAATCCAAATGAGAGTGTAAACAGTGTTATCTGGAACAGATTTCCCAAAACTACATTTGTTGGTTTCCGTACCTTGCATTTTGGAGTGTGCGATGCTGTTGCATCATTCAATGATGGAAATTTGGTGGTGTGTCATGTGTATGAAAGATTGGGTTTCCCTCCTGGTAAAAATTGTGTGGAAGCAATGAAGAGACTAGACAGCTACAGAATAGACGAAGCAAAGCGTGTGGTGAAAAATATTGAAATGAAAGCCAGGCATAAGAGGAATGCAGCAAAACGGAAGTTGGAGGATCTGTATGAGCAGCAAGAAGACCCGGATGAGCCATCATATGGAGCTGGAATGTATTAGAATGTTAAGTGAGATTGTATTGTATACAGTATTTACTTTAAATGCATTTTTCTCAAAATAAAAATTTTCTCTGCAAATGCCCCTTTTTCTCAGGAACTATTCGAGATAGAATAATGAAACTTGGAACATAAATTGCTAGTATGATTATGCGAATTTTAACACAAGATTATTTTTCTAAAATAATTAGAAAAAATGTTATTGCAAAAAAATTTGATAAAATTTTGTAAAAAAAATTTTAAAATGCTAAATATTTCCCCCCCCAATTATACCACAACACAATACAATTTCCATATGTCTATTCCATAAATAAGACTTCATGAATACGTAAAAAAAATTTCAACATGCTGTGACAAAAGGATCCTGAGAAAATGGGACATTAAGATGCTAACTTTAACACTGTCAAGATAGGGCATTCCCGGTCCCCTTAAGGTAAATGTTGCATTGGAGAGCTAGTTACTAAAACTTCATTTCTTGGCCGCCACATAAGTTAAATAGTAATTTTGAAATAATATTTTACTATATATATTAAACTTTAGTGTCAACACGATTTATAATTGTATTTATAACTCAGAAATATATATATATATATATAATTTTTGCAAGTAAATATTTTTAACTATGTGTCGTCTGTCATCTGCAAATCTCTCCCGCAATCTATTATCGGCCGCGCCAAACATACCTACACTGTAAAAAAAAATGTTTGATTTTTCACATAACCTTTGTATCAGCAGTTTTGCCACCAACGTTACTGTAAATTAACATATACATGTCTAGCGGTACTTTTACTTTGATATCAAGTAAAAATACTACCAAAAGTGTAAAGGTAGAATTGCTATGCTTTGGTAAACATGTCTTTGCTGTTTGTGTTTTTTTACTTTGTAATATATAAATCCTACAGTGTTAGTAAATTTGACTTCACCTTTGTGTAAATTTACAATAAAAATTAACATGATTATTACTTCTACTTCCAAAAAATTTTAACTTTTGTAACATACAAGAAACTATAATGCTGATTCGTAAAACATTACAAAATTAGAAATAAAATTTCACTTATTCCAAACAAATATTTAAAAATATATATGTATTTTACAAATTTCCAAATCAGCACAGCTGTAAGAAAATTGATGGAGATTCAAAAAATTAAAATGTTATAATTATGAAAAGTTTTATTACAAAAATAAGTGAGCGATAATTGCAGTTCTCGACATAATGAGTAAACATCTAACCTTGGCAACAAATTCGTGTGTTCTCATGTTGTTCATGTAACAAATAATCTTATAATATGAAACTCAGACACGAAATATAAAGTAAAATTTTGTTTAAATAATGCTTAGTGTGATAAATATATTGATTAATAAAATATTGGCCTTTCAAGTAAATTACATAGATTGAATCACATACATTTTTTCTGCGTTCGCCGCTAAAATTCGCTAGCTACCTGAATGGTAAACGTTGCTTGCCACCATTACCCGCCAATTGAAGCACAAAACAATTGGAAATTATAAACTAGAAAAAACGGTTTCTTTAAAAGGGAATAATTCTTGATAAAATGAAAATCCCCGGCTTTGTTACTGATTTTTATAAGTAAATTTTATTAAACTACTTTCCATCTTGTTAAAAATTCATTCAAAAGTTAATACTATAAATTATCCGGACACATTAGGAATTATTCTTCTATTGCATTTTTAAAATATTAACATAAGACAAAATAAAAAACTATTATAACACTAAGCATATTTTTAATATATATATATATATATATTTTACTTAAATACTGAAATCGTTCTGTAAATAATTACTACAAACAAGCATTAATCTAATTGAACTTATTCAATATAACTATTATATAATGTTATTTATTATAATGTTATTAAATAAGTGATAATTTGGATGCGAGTACTTCTGTACGCGCGTAAGCAGTAATACATACATGGTGTAATTTAAAATTAACTTCAGTTTAGCATGCAAATTATAAATGGAAATAAAATATTAAAATGTTTTCATTGAAATTATAAATACGTTTGGTAAAATATAAATTTAATCAAATAAAATATTCCGTGAAATGGCCTACCATACATAGTCAATGGACTCAAGAAGTGGCGCCTAATACCGCTAGAAGGCAGTTAATGTTAATGCGATCTAGACAATAATTGTGTTTCAATTTGTTGTGCTCGTCGCCAGCTAAACCCAGAGAGTAAATTCATGTACGCGATCTGGACTTAGTAGGTGTTTACCAATTGACGACCTGTTCCCTCGATAATTATTTACAGTTCCTTTAATGTGTATTTACCGAGCAAGTGTAACGTAATTTGGTATGTATTATCATAGAAATATGATTATTTGTAAACATAACCTTTTTCCTTATTAAATTCTTATAAAAAAATAATAACTCATTGGTGCCACGTGCTTCATAAATGCAACTTCACACATAACAGTGATAGGACGTTTTTAGGCAATCTAAAATTTGAAACACCCGCAATCATGCGTTGAAAGTAGATTTTTACTAGTGTCTCTACATTCTTCAATGGAATATGAGAAATAATTAAAGGGTTTATAATAGCTAAAAATTATCAATAAGCCTATTGGAAATACCTATACATATCGTTACAAATTTAATGCTTACACAGGATCCAAACTCAGAGTTGAAAGTTTAGAGATGCAAATTATGAGTTACAAAAGTACACGAAATATGCCAAAGTTTGAGAAAGTGTTTAAACGGTTACAATATTAGTTCAAGTTATATGAAATCATACGCTTTTGCCGCCTTGAGTAACCGCCATCAGTAACCCCCTGCCATCGAGCAATATACGTGTATCTCACCATACAGCGATCACTCACCGTCTCTCTCTCTCTATCCCCCCCCCCGCCCACGGCAGCGTTAGGAAGTTATGCAAACGCGCAACGCGGGAAACTCTCTAAGAAGTATTACTTGCAAATTGTCTAGATTTGAGACTTGAACCACTGCCCTTGCGGATAAGAAGCGAGCGCCCTATGGCAGAGCTACCGAGTACGCTAACATAATACAAGGAGAATATGTTTTGTAAGGAGTGTAATGCTAGATTTCTTAGGTAATTCTAAACTACAAATTACTTTTTTTATGCCTTTTTCCGTTGACCAAAGATATGTCGGGCTAGTTTCACTATCATAAAGTTTTTCATTTGGCATACCAATATTTGTGGTACCTATGTCCCGTAATGTTAACGAAAGTGACTATATAAGTTTTTAGGTTTCTTTAAATGGGTCCACCATCTTTGTGTCACATTTCTGTTCATCGACTTCCGTTCCAGTTTCACGAAGTAACTCCCACCTAAGAACATATACCGAGAGCTAAGATGTTTACACATCAATTATAAAGCAAAATAATAGAAAAACTCAGTACACCAAACTATTTTTTTAACTAACACTTTGAATACACTCCTTTATGAGACTGAACATTTCCGTCTCCAAGATATGTCGGACGTCCACTTTAGGTGAGTCACCGTATTCCATGGACGAATCCAGTAGTTGAGCATTCACAATCCTTGAAACATGAATCCAATAAACGTGTTTACTCCAGAACAATTTTTATTTTTATTTCAGTTAAATGATCAAGTTAACATTTTTATCATTCTTAAAATGTACAAGCGAATTATAAAATATACGTAATCATGGTCATAAGTCCACCGTCTTTACCTGTCGATCAACATGCGCACTAATTTCTTGGTCAGTTTTAGAAATACCACGTTCATAACCTAATATACATTAAATATAGTCATGTCATTTTGAATTGCAAAATACATTTTATCTTTTTGCAGTCCCTTGGTATTAATAGATATACTCCGACAAAAATTTACCTAAGCAATGACGTATGCGTGAACAACAAGTACAGTGTACAGACTAAAAAATTAACACTGATTAATTTAACATTTTCAATTTAAATTTCATCATACAAATAAATTGGTTCGTTTAATACATTTACTAAAATAATGAATTAAATTTTATATATTTTAACCAAAGCATAATTTTATTTTCTACAAACATTTGTGTAAAATTACACAAATATGACTATATTTTACAAACTAACACGACAAAAAGGATAATTAAAAAACCTCTATAAATACGCTATTTTATAATTTTTTACCATGTACTACTGCTAGGCGTGTTCACACGAGTATTTATCGTGATTTACTAAGTGTGAGTGTATTTTTTTAATAACTTGTTCGAAAAGAATTTGACTGGACAAGTTTCATATTTTTCCTGGCCATGGTCGACAATTTAAGGAAAGAAAAATGTCACGAGTCTTTTAGTACTCGCCAATGATGTATAAAATCTTAAAATCTGTAACGAGCAAATTCATGTGTTATTATGTTTCAATTAAATATATGATACGAAGTTTGGTCACGAAATTTAACTTAGAAATCTTAAAAATAATGCAGAGCATTATAAATGTACGCAATTTGTGTTCTCTACTACATCTCCGGACGAGGATCACACGTAGATTTCGTAACCGCCGATAAAATAAACTGCCAGAGCAGCTACATCGAATATAGAATCACATTTACGTTCTTTGACATCCGCCGCATTAACGAGATCACGCCAACAAATTGCCATACACCGAGAGCTAAAATTATAAAAGTGAAGTTTTAAAAGGGCTAGGACCTACAGGGGGTGGAAAGTGAACATAATACCACTAGAATCATTATTTAAAAATATCACATATTGTTCTCTTTCTCCCTCTACCAGCAAATCAGATGAGTTGGCATGTCCCTAAATTATTCAAATGTTACGTATTAACAAATTTTTTTCATTACTAATTTTAAAATAAATATTGAAAGTATGTGTTATAATTGAGCTTTTTTTACAAATTAAAAAATAATATAAGTATGTTCTTAAGGACACAAGCTAGAAATTATTCTTATGTGTCATTACTAAAATGTGATTAGATTGTAGTTATTATAAATATCATAACATTCTTGCATTGACACTTAAAATAACTTTACTTACTAACAATGTTCCAATCAACAATCAATACTTACTTCTTTGAAATGAAGGTAATGTATTCTTACAATATCAGCTTAGTATACACAGTACCAACCTTACAAAACCGTAACATTATTTATGAAAAGCTTGCCACTGTGGAATAACCATGTATTTAAATGTTTAAGGATTTGTTGCATTCTGCAGGCGATCACCAATCGGGCTGGGATTTTTCACCTTTTGCAATGCTATGTGAACTTCATAATGAAATTTGAAGAGGATTCAGTACGATTTGAAGCCGAAGCTCATGAACAATAGGTAAAGTTATGAGGAACTTAGCAGACAGCATGTTTAAATTTGTATTTAATTTTTTAAGTGACCACATTTTCAAATGACAACTGAATTTCAAAAATTAAAATAAGGTTGAGTGAATTTTAGTGTAAATAATTTTGTTTGATTAGTTTCAGTTAAGTAATTACCAAAGTCATAATTTTTTCATTAAGCAGCATTACGTCTTTAACACACACTAGGGAACGACCTAACAAATAGGTAAAAATTATTTGGTAGTTATTACTTTTTAACTAATATTTCAACATCCACTTTATTATCTTAATATATATTATTATTTCATGTAATTTCTTTTCCACTCATTGTGGGTAAAAGTTTGAGACATCGTACAAAATGTGTTGGGCCTAAGTGTTTAACTTTAGTTGAAAATTTTTATTCAATATATAAATTTTGCTCATTATATATGAAACATTATTATTATACGTATATTTATTCACCTCATATTATGTTGTATTTGAGGAAATATGTTCAAAGATTAAGGATGTAAATAAGTGATATTACCTACAGTAAATATGTAAATTATGCCTTATTTACACTGCAAATATTTTTCAATTATAAAACAATTAAAAAAAACACTTTTTAATACTTTAGAGTTAAATATTTGAAAATTTATGAAATGTAATTTTTTTGTGTTTGTTATTTACAGCCGAAATGTTAAACTGTTGTTGAACGCAACAGGAAAATGACTGTTTGTTACCGATCCACGCGCCTCAGCAGGGCAGTCGGAGCCGGGGTCACGCAGGCAATCGGCGCGGCCGACCCTCGCCTGAGGCGCCGCAAGAGACGACGCCCTTGGGACAGTCCTCACACCTCCTCCTCGCCGGCCCTCGCGGGTGTTCGATCCAGTCCCTCTCCCACCAACCCAGCCATTTCCCGGTTCCTCCCGGAGCAGAAGGCAGCACGGACTCGATCAAGCGATTCTTCTCCCGGAGAAGGAAAGGCGACGAAAGTAGAATGTCAACCAAGTGCTGAAGGATTCCCCCTCCCCTTCCCCTTGTCAAAACCGAGTTAGGCTGCTTGTTTCTGTGATCCTGCGGCACATAATGATCCTATTGTAAAAGCTCCTTTGGGTTGTGCCAATATGCCAAAGTTTATGGATTTTTTTTTTCATTTGATATATATTATACCTAGAGACCGGAAAAAACCGCGGATTCTTTCCACGATATACTAGAATCCAAACAACTGTACATTTATATTGCTTCTGTGATTGGCTTACAGTTGATCTGAATGACTTTTAGCCAATGGGAAACCTTCAACCAAAAAGGTATCGAATCGCAAGCGTCCCAGTTGACAAGTGTCACGAGTCAGTAGCCAATCAGCAAGTGGCATTTTCCTGAGTATGTAGAGGGTTGTGGAGTCTATCCTAGAGGTCATCGAAAGCGCGAATTTTTCCAGTCTCTAATTATACCTTTTACCTGCTACCATGCGGCATTCTTAGGTAGTCACGAAAAACGTACCAGCCATATATGTAAATGTTCTTGCTTAATCATAAAATTTGTACGCGACAAAAACAAATTAAAAGCTATTAATAAAAATCTCAAAGACGCGTTAGTTTATAATTTTTTAGATTTGTTGCACACATATAAATATAATTTAACAGTAGTAAGAGTAAGCGTTGAGCTAGAATGCTATATAAAGTTTTACTTAGACAGAAAATAATGCTTAAGAAGTCACACTTATATGGCCAAGGACAATGTAAACAAGAGTTTTATAAATATTAAACAATATTTTCAATTAATAAATACATGGAAACTATGGAACCTTGACAAATATAAATCAGACTGTCCATTAGTTCTAGTTCGAAAACATTTGATCGCGATGTAAAATAAAAGTTTATTTACACACCTTGGTAAGGCTACATAAAACATTTTTTTTTTCTGAATAGTGCCCGTTTTCGGAAAAGTCTCCAAGGGTGAGTATTTCAGACTACACGACAACCATACATCTCTTGAAAGTATATTGTTTAATGTAGCAACTTTAATGACTCAATATTCAAATGTTTTTAAACTTGTGACTCATATGCGAAAGAAAGGACACGTTGCGTACACACATCCAAATCCAATTTATGGCTCACATTCAATTATTTAATTTACAAAACCAATATCACAAAACTTATTTTCCCGGATTTTACGCAACACCTTTATCGAAAAAAGGAGGTGTTTGTGATTGCTATTTGTTAATAAAATAGTAACATTTGTAAAAAACACAAATATCAATAGTGAAAAAACCTCAGTTGTTTAAATTTTGTAGTTCTTGAATTGTTCAAATGGTTAAGCGTTTGAATCAACTAAATTAAATTTAAAACTATTCGGCGTATTTTCCTTCTATAAATATTTGATTCCAGATAGGAAGCGAAATTTTTTAATTTTATATGGTAGGTAGTGAGGGCGTACGTGCAAATAATCAAGACCGTTTTTAATTGAATTTGAATTCATTGAATTGATTGCATTTTTATCCATTCGCAAACATAAAGGAACATTTAAAATAAATAACAACGAACGAATTTTCAAAAAAAAAAAAACAAGCACCCATATATTATCAAAAACCTTTCACCATTCGTAGCCGCACATAAGTGTATAGGGAAGTGAATGTAATGTTTACCAATTAATTTATAAATGTGACACAATAACAACATACAATTAAATATAATTTAAAATAAATAAATGATAACTTGTGGACGAAGGTTTCGCAAAAAATATTTTTCGTATTTGAATAAGTAACATTCATTTTGGCTTTATTTAATAACTATATTTAAATTATTTATTTTTATAGAATTTTACGAAACCCTTCAAACATATATATTTTATAAATTTTGGTTAAGTTTAAGAAAATATGACTTAAATTTTACATTTTGGCGGCTTCTGACCCTGCGTGTCAGCTGTTTAGCTGAGAGACAACCGCTAGCTTGTATCTGTGGCATCACGGGAACCAGCTTGGATGGTTTCAATCTCCAATAATCTTGACCTTTGACCTAGACACCGGCCACCAACGTGAATTACATATTATCCACCATATTTGACTCAAGCATCTTCAATTATTAACAATTCCAGAACATTCTTCCACCTAGGAAAACTTTTGATTTTATTTTACTAGGTAATGCCATCTTGGTTTTATCTGCTGCAGACTTCATTTTATTTTATTTTGCTGTAGGCTGTCAACGTATTTTTTTCAACTAAAAATTCACATATTAATTTATGTTTTTTTTTTCTGGAGTATTCCAGTACCTATCTCATGCACGTAAGGGCGAGTTTTCATTTCATACTTTAATTGATATGAACGTTATAGGTTCTCGGTATTTAAAATTAGTCAGAATCAAGACAGACCCCGCAGACTGTATCACCAAGACTAACGAAGGTGTATTAAATGTCACCGAAAAACACAATTTGTCAACACGAAGATGACTGCGGATTTCTACTGTTACTTAATCCTGTGTTAAGTACACTCGATGGCCTCATAGGTACTAGGAAAGGTACAATGCGGGGAGTCGACACTTCGAATAATGACCGCAAGCAGTTGGAGGAAGTTTGACGACTCAATGCCAGAAAATAATTCATCGCCATGGGTAAACATATCTTTGTTGGTCTTAAATTACGGCCAAACAAATTACTTCGAGGTACGAGAAAAAAAGGCGAATCAAAGATCCAACTTTTTTGGCCTGTACTATATCAAGCTAATTTAGATTTAATAAGTTTTGAAAATAAGCTCATGCCTACGTATGTTCATGCGAGAAAATTTACTGTGAAAAAATACTTATGAGTGTAACATAATTAATTTAGACACGTTGGTAAGCATACGCATACACTTTTAACGCAACATTAAGTTGTGAAAAAAGGTTAAATATTGCGACTGTTTAGGTAATTTGAGACCACCACCACAACCAGAATGGTACCTCATTCAGAATGCACTTTAATCCTTTTTAAGACCAAACAGTCACTTAGCTAAGCAAATTGGTATACAATTAAGCCCAATCTTTCTTTTTAGAAATAAATAAAATGCCTAAGTCCTTTTCGAATTTAAAAGCAATTTCTGTAGCACTACACTTACCAGGTCGTAGATAAGAGCTGCGGGCTGTCATTTAAAGCCTCTAGATCATTAAGAAGAATGGGACTGGCATATTTTCCAACTACAACATGGTACTGAATATTAAAAATGGTCTGTGCAATACGTTTCTCAAAAATAGAGAGGACCACTCGATAGGTACATGATCTTATTAAAAAAAACTTATTATATGACCAGTTGTAGACTTTTGACTACACCAAATATATAATACTTAAATGTGGTGAAAATTTTGGATTAAAAAAAACCAGATACCATTAGTTGATGCATGTGATGTTCTATTCTGCAGGAAAAACATGCGAATCCAAACAAGCAGGAAAAATATTGCCTACTAATGTGATATTTATATCTGGAATTTGTCTAGTGAAACATATTTCAACGGAAGGCCAAACAATATGCTATGTGAGAAATTTGCCAATGGTTCTGCTAGGTTATAAATGGATTTAAGTGCCTGGATTCATAATTTATATTCCAGCCATCGTCAAGAGTGCACACGAAGTTATCAGAGTCTTTGACCAACACGGAAAATTGTTGAATTCTAGAAACTAAGAAACACGTTAAGTTTGCAGTTGAAGCGATAGACATACAACTTGTGAGATCTGGCAGTTATAGGATTAGCAAGCATAAGACCAGTTTGATACCATATGCCAATGCGTTACAAACTTAAAGAGTAAAATATTTTGTCAACAAATGGCTTACCAAGTACGGCCATAGTTTACAACGGTAGAATTAAAAATCAGTACCACTAAGTGAAAAACACTCTTGGCTATTTACTACTGCAGAATACACGTGGAATAATAGGCTAATATGCGTCGCTGGAATCGAGAAAATCAAATGATTCTAGAAGTTTTGTGACGGAGCAGCTGAAATTTTTCACCTGAAGGCCGACTATGGCTGTCCTTCCACTATGAAGCTTATGGCAATGTATGGAGAGCATTTTCGTATTCCGGTCAGGTTTGTATGCCAAGGATGACCAGTCAAATTTGTGTTTTCCTGTTCCTGAGACCAGTGATTTATATAGTTACTGGTATTGACGAGGCAGTCCGTGCAGGATAAAACACTCTACCTATTAAAATGCTTTAGCCTTTTCCTTAACACATGTATTTTATATAATTCATTAAAAATTAAATTTTGGTTGTATATTTTATTTAATGATAGTACAATGTTTTTTTTATATATCGGGAAATTTCATTTCTCCCGTGATACTGTGATTTCACTGTTGTTGAAAGAAAAGTAAAATGGTGTGATCAAATTTGAACTTAAATAGAGAACGGAGAAATGATGAAACCCTCCAACCCGAAGAATAACTGTCTAGAAGTCAGAGGCATTATTATCAATTTTCAAATATCAAGAAGATTGTGCCTTCCAGTAAAGAAAACTCAGGATGATATTCTCTAACTGTAGGAGTAGGTAGCTACATGCCTAAAGAGAAATAAGAATCAAAGGTCTATGAGTATTTGTACAACTGTAATATGTGTGTTTTAAACAATTAATTTTCGATGTTTTACTGATAGTTGTACAACTGGCACATGAATGACATAAACAACACTGAAAGAACTCTATATATAAAATTTAAAACATTTTATTTTATATCTGGTCTACGTTTTTATTTTATTTTGTGTGCAACTACTAGATTTTATGCAACGCCCAAAGCGTTAAGGTTATTTATACATAAGTTATTTTATGTGCAGTGTCTTGTTCTTATGTAACACACAGCGATTTAAAATTTTATCTTCATAAGATTATTGTGTTTAATTTCATTGTACATTAATGACCTCAAAGTTGTTATGTGAAAGTGTTTATTTCAGAAACAGTATCCATATTTTTTATTAGCTAAAATTTGCAACCTAGTATTGTTGTATGTTTATAACACAAACAGAGTTAACATTCAATTATTATTAGAATATGTCACCGGTGATGCTTATAAGCAACTTATATGCATCAAAGTTGTGCAACGGAACAAGATGAACTATGAAAAAATTGTCACAAAATTTAATCGAGGAAACAATCATTGGTGGCAAATTGAAAGGCAAACACGTACTGATTTCCCGCATACCGATGTTTTCCAAATAATTACAATTCGAATTAAAGCGGCTTCAGTTCCCTTTGCGTCTTGCCTTTGCTGTTACCATCAACAAAGCACAAGGTCGATCGTTGATTATTGCTGGCTTAAATATGGATAATTCAAGTTTTTCCCAAGGCCAATTTTATGTAGCTTGCTCCCGAGTTGGCACACCAAAAACAATTTATACGTTTTTGACGTGACAACGTCTAATAAATCGATGAACGCCGGCTGCACGCACGAAAAAGTGTCCCACTACGGATGTGTTCTGTTTGCTCATTGTACGCATGCGTGGCATCTCTCTTCATGCTCATTGTACGCATGCGTGGCATCTCTCTTCCACTCGATTGGAACAACCATCGATTTGACTTTTCAATCATATTTTCGTCGTTTGAATTATTAATATTATGTAATTTAACGATCGTCCACCGATTTTCAGCACAATCGGTACGGTTATTTAAAAGTAATGTTAAAATTCAAATACGTTTTGAACCAACAATGGTGTTTTACAGTTACACATAATAATTCAAATTACACCCGGGATCTTTTGTACAATGTTTTAAAAAATATTGTAACACATTATAGGGTAAATATGTATTGTACGGATTAGCGCCAAAAAAAATCGTACAAACATGAATTAACTTTCATTATATGCTATGTTACGTCCTCTTTTTAGAACCGCCTGCGGAGATAAAAAATTCCAATTACTTTTGGAGATATCGAATTTTTTAATATTCATTTTTTGGCGATTTTTTTTTAAAAAAAATTTAAAAATCCGAAAATACCTTTATTCTGTGCTCTTTAACTTCCTCTTTTCATTAAACTCGGCGGAGATCAGAAATTCCAAATACTTTAGGAGATATGGAATTCTGTAATTTTCATGCTGTGCACTGATGCGCGTTTAGCGGGAAGCCTACGATTCACACATCCTTCTGGACATACCCGAATACTCACGTTGGCAAGCCTTCTTTTCTTAAAATTAGCAAGAAGTAATTAAAAATACTTTAAAACATTGTGGATGGTTGGTGATATTAGGTAAGTATAGCTACATTAAAAAAAACTGTAAAATCATTTTATGGGTGCTTAGCAAATAACTTTTTAATATGTAGCTATCCAGCGCTAGGAAACCGTTTACATGATTTCACAGAATTTTTAATGTAGCTATCCTAACCAAATCAACCATCCACAATGTTTTGAAGTATTTATAATGTAGCTAACATAACCTAATTGACCATTAGTTTACATGAGTTGGATATTTATTTACAATAAACAAAAAAAAAAAAAAACCGAAGATGCACGATCGGGCGTTTGCCTCTCGTCTGTTGAAAGAAGGCTTGCCAACGTGAGTATTCGGGTATGTCCAGAAGGATGAGTGAATCGTAGGCTTCCCGCGCTCACCATTGTTGCTTGTTTACAAGTATAATTTTTTTTTTTTTTTTCGCGACGTAGTTGAACGACTACATCACGTAAAAAGAAAATTACGTGAGTTCCTACTGTTCGTCCTTTTTTCCGGTTTGTTAGGTCAGGTCAGCTACATTAAAAATACTTTAAAACTAAACAACCATTAAAATTAATTTTTATAATTTTTAATGTCCGTTCAGTTTCAAAGTATTTATACTGCAGCTGACCTGACCTAATCTATCTTTGTCCCGTTTTGTTAGGTCGGGTCAGTTACATTATAAATACTTAAAACTATACAAGTAAAATTAATTGATATTATTTTTAATTTCCGTTTATTTTGAAGTATTTATCATGTAACTAACCTTACCTAATGGAAAATTTCTGTTATTTAGGCATTCACGCACACACGGCAAAATATAAAATGTCGTCTGTTGAATGATTACATAGAGCTTGTATTGCAAAATAAGAACGGCGATATCTCCAAAAGTAATTGGAATTTTTAATCTCCGCAGGTGGTTTTGAAAAGAGGACGTAACAGAGCATATAATGAAAGTTATTTCATATTTGTACGATTTTTTTTGGCGCTAATCCGTACAATACATATTTACCCATTATAGATAAGTTTGGTGTATTTGGGATTCGTATTTGTTATAAAATCGTGTTAATATTATACCCCTACCGTGAAAAAAGTTTTTATTAATATATATATATGTATATATATATAACATTTGAAACTACATTACCTTAGTGTGGCCTCGTGGGCGTGTGGTTAGCGTACCTAACTCTTGAAGTAAAGGTTGTCGGTTGGAAACCCGGCAGCTGCGATTTTTTTTGTACTTGTAAAAATAAATACGGCACACGCAACATTTCAAAAGTAATAAATATATTTGATTTAATGAATGCAATTAAAAGTAAATTTATTAATTCAATTGCACATTTCATTTCACTCCTTTGTATCCATACAAAATAGTGATAATTCAATAAAAATGATTCAATTTTATTCATAAAAGTATGCATTGGAGGATTTTATTATGCAAAAGATTTAAATATTAAAAAAAAATTCTTCCTCAAAGAATATAATATTTTTAATGCCTAAATGGTTTGGTTGCAAAAACCTATTACGGCTCAGTCTCAGGCCGAATATGATATTTCCTTTTCTTCTGGATCAATCAATGTTTTGTTATGACGTTGTCACGTTAAACTATCGTCCGTAAACCGACTTTACAGACAATTTTTTTTTTACTACAATTACAACAACAAAAATCATCGTCCATACGCTGGTATTTAAATGAATTAATAAAGAAAATATAATTACTCATTTGCTTTAAATATATGTTTTTATTCCTTGGGCGTAGCAAGGCACTGTACCTATAGGGTATGGCGGGAGTGGACCTGACCCTGTGGGGAAGGTGATTGTCCCTTGAGGTGTCGGAGCTGTTGCCGGCTCCAGTATCCGAGACATGATCCAACAGGTTCACGGAATGAGTGCAAGGATGCGAATATATGGCCTCTCCGCACCAAGTGGCAATCCTCTGCCTCCACGTGGGCACCGCTGTTTGGGGCGAATCGTAGTGACCATGTTAGGATGGGTAGCCTCAGCCTCTAGAGAGGGCAAAGCCTGGCGTAACCCTGCCGCAGTGCATCCTCAATTGCATGTATGGGACCAGAAATTGTGGATTGGCTGAATCTGCGGGCAACAGCAGAGGCGTTTGAAACCTTTCTGGGGGGTTCGACTGCCGAGCCCCGGCGTCTTGGTGAATGGATCAGGCCTATGGCAATGGATGGACCATGAAAGGCGCCCCTGTGTTCGGATGCACCCGGGCTTAAAAAAGAGCTGTAAACTGCTCGACTAGGTGTGATACGTTCCCATAGTTCAGTGGTCGGAGGAGGTACCGAGGCTACCCCGATGCCCTCCCGCATACACACTGTGGTTGTCATGTCTAGCCAGGGCTTCCTGCGATCACCGCCGGATGAGTTCAGGCACTTCCGGGCCTTAATCGGCTGTAAATCTGTCGCGCTGAGGTGGCAGGTCGGAGGGTAGTCCGAGGAGACGAGGACATACAGTGGAGTAACTCTGAAGAGTGTCAGTCGGTTAGCAGCTGACGAACAGTCTGCCGAATCAACGCCAAGTTGGTAGTAGTACGGGAAGAATCCATGAAAGATTGAACGGTATCCCGCTGAGGTTTCCTCCGAGGCTATGGATTCTGATTGGGTAGGACTCGTACTTGGTAGTGGTGCTCCGATCGCTTGGCGCAGGCTCCAAGGGTTCCCTAGCCTTATGCGGAGCCGACGTTGTGAGCGACCACACTGCTCCGGTATTAGCCTGGATATCTAACACAGGTTGGATAGGCCTCCACCGGACCACGGGTTCACTGGGTGTTTTGAGGGGTCCCAGTGTGATGTGGGAGATTGGGGAAGGCGCCAGCAGTGCTTATAAAGTATTAGGGCACAGAACAGAAGCCAACTGTCTGGTTAGCTGAGTGAGGTAAAGGGGCTTAGGCGGCGACTATCCTGGGTTGGTGGCCCCAGCCCTTGGTCGGTGCCGAAGCTCTAATACCCTCCCAATCTACAACAGGGAGCGATCCCTCACAGTTATGTTTATTTAAAAGCTCTGGAATGTTTTAAAAGAGAACTGAAAGATACTCCCACACTACCCTTTAAGGACGCACATTGGGAGCAAGGTCGGAATACATCTGTACCTAAAGATATCTGCTAAAATTTCAACACATGGCCGCCCCCATCAATACACCAGATGTCATCTAGCTATATATAATTATTGCTACCCGTGCGAAGCCAAGGCGGGTTGCTAGTATGGTATAAAATGTAAAAATTTCAGTTTGTAAATAATGTAGGCCAGATCATCTGTGAGGTTGTGTCGCAATAAATCAGAGATCGTTAAAAAATAAAATTATTTATTAAATTTCACAAAATATTAAGATAATTTAAATACTTACAGTATAAATATAAAATCTTTTAATAGGAGTTTTATTGATACATTAATTAACTGTGTTTATGTTATTTTGGTGATTAAAAAATCTGTATTTATTTGTGATGGCTAATTCGCTAGTGGTGATACTGAACTTATAAAAGGTTCAACATCTCATTTAATTTTATAATTTTGCTAGAAACTAAAAAACTTCCGTAAATAATTTGTACGTTTTAATTTTGAGAAATTATTTAACATATCTAGCAATGCTTGATAAAAACTGACACTAAGTTAATAAAAATTCCTTTCGGCGCAGCCTACAGGCGTAGGCAGATTTCGAAGTACCTATTTATTCTGGAAGTATTTGGGCAACTTCTATAAACTTCTGGAATATTTAATTTCTTAATTTACATTCTTTATTTATGTTCTCCAATATTAAAAATAAATCGATTAAATGTTTGCTCATTTTTCATGGAGTGAAAATATTACGAATATTTTTAATTCAATGTATCGAGCATTTTCACAACGCAGCATTGAACAACTTAAAACGAATTTAAAATTATTACTAAGTAAGGTAATGATTTAATTTTTTTTGACGTTCACACATTTTTTTTTCATCCCTTGCACTAATAATGTGGTGGTGTTATAAAAAATTTGATTTTCACCAAGGTTTAAGAAAAATATTATGTTGGTTTAAAATAAATTCAAACAAATGTGATACTAATAAAGTTTAATTTTTTTTTTTAAATTTAACCTAATGTTTTACAATAATTATTCGTTTCAGCCAAAGTTTTAGATATAGTTATGGATTCATACAATAAATTAAAACGGATATAATATTAAATCTATTTTAAAAAAGTAATGCATATTTTTTTTTATTACCTTGTTATTTCCATCTCTTGCAGTAAAAGTTGGTTAAAAAATAATTTATTTTAGCAATAGTTTTTTTTTTTAATATTAAGAAACTTAAACAAAAATAAGAATGGATGTGATAGTGTACCGAATAGAGAATTTTTTTTATTTAATCATTCCAACCCCAGGTTTTTTCAACCCCTTGCAAAATTGGTTTCTATTATCAAAAATGTTTTCAGACAATTGTTTTAGATTAAATTTATATCAGTTCAAACGGATTTTATATTGTGCCTAACAAGGTAGTTATGATTTTTTTGTTATTCAACCCCAGTTTATTCCATCCCTTGAAAACATGGTACGCCGTAAACAAATTATTTAAGACAAGAATTGTAGATAAAAATTCAAGGTTTTACAATAAATTAGAACGAATTTTACAGTGCACATTGTACGGAAATTATGAATTTTTTAAACTTCTACCTTTTTTTCAATCCCCGGCAGCAATGGTAACTTTATAAAATATCCGAACGAATTGGATGTTGTGCTTAGGAAAGGAGTTAAGATTAATTTTTTCATCTAACCTTGTTTATTCTACCCCATGCTGTAATGGTTTGTCGTATAAAATATTATTTCAGACAAAAAGTGTAGATAATAATTGTAGGTATTACAATGAAACATAACGGATTTAACAGTGTACATAGTATGTGAATTGTGAATTTTTTTAAAATTCTTACTCTTTATATTTTTTTAACCCCCTGCAACAAAGGTTCGTCTTATCAAAAATTGTTTCAGACAAATGTTTAAAAAAAAAATATTATAGTTAGAAACATTTCAAAATAATTTGATGGTTTACCTACAAAGGGAGATATGATTATTTTTATTCTCTCCCTCATATTTTCAAACCCTTGAAGCAATGGTTCCTCTAAACATAAATTGATTCAGACAAAGGGTTTAGATAAAAAATTTAAGATTAATATAACATTTGTATGAATTCACTGTAGTTTTTATGTATGAATTTATGAATTTTTGTCCTCTCACCCTTATTTTGTCAACCACTTTCAGTTATGGTTGATCGTATCAAAAACCTATTTAGACAAAATATGTTGGTATTACTGTACGAGTTATAATGTATTCAAACGTATGTGATATTTTCCATATTATAGGAGGTACAGCGATTTTTCTGTTTTTCATAATATATTTCCCATTAACATTAACAAACTATGTATTTAATTTTTTGACTTGACGCTGGTTTTGGGGTCTATCGACCATGAAACAAAGAACAATTTAAAATTTTCTGAAAGTAGCATCATGGTAACGGCTACAATAGGTAGCATTTCTTATAAATCTACCTAAAGTGTATTTTTTTAAAATTTATATTATATTATAATGGATGTTCAATAATGAAATACGTTAATATAATTTATAAAATATAATAGTAATATTTTAATTTTAAATGTATCATAGAAACAGAAAGTTATGTCTTGTCACTATTAACAAATACGGTAATCACAAATGTGTGAAAAAAATAGCTTTTAAAATCAAAACCAGTATTCTGTTATAGGTACATAGTTAGCCTGCTCTCCAAAGCAAATTATTTTAGGATTAATTATTCTACATTTCTGTTAAGATTCTTAAGAATGAATTTAAATATCCAACTTTAAATTAATACATTTCTTGAATTTTCAAAGGGATTACATTAACTTGTAAATTATTAATCACTAATTTTTAATTAGCTTTGTAAGGCAAAACTTAGCTTTGTTGAAGTATTAATCGTAATATTAAAATATAATTTTATTTTAAGATGTACTGATTTGTCACCAAAGGTTGTGAGTAAACGTGGAAAATTTAACATAACATAACTTTTTATTTCTTTCTCGCGTTTTCTCAAGTAAACTTATCATTATTTTTCTTTAACTTTTGGAAGAATCCATTATAATATTAAGTGTTTTATGTTTATTTTCATGCTGTATATACCCATTAAATTGTATAGGCACTTTTTTATGGTATGCTTGCTACGAATTTGGTTCTAGTTTGAAACACGATAGACTTTTCTAAGTTTGAGTTGAACCTTCAGTAAAAAGTACAATTAAATGATATAGATACAGGTTTACAACTGCATGGATAACATATTATTAGTTAAAAAATTTTTTAAATGTTACATTTTTTTTTCGTTTCTTTTAACGGCAATTTTTTTTCCTTTGTAACTCAAAATGTGCAAACTGCGATGAAACCAAGGACTTAAAATTAAAAGAGCAAAAATAAAACACATTTAAATGTTTTGCACTTTCAATCTAAAAACTTCGCAAAATATTTATATTTTTTTATTGGCCTAAACAAATTAATTTTTATGTAAGTTATAAAACCTGGCCCCCTTCGTGTTTTTACTGTTAGTTGGTGCAAGCCGCTCTCATATAATTCTATTTCAATGTTTGTTACTCGGTACTGCCACGAAGTTCAGGTTACATTTTCCATTGTTATTGTATCATAAGCATCTAAAACAGTGAGGATTTGAAGCATTTGACCACTTTTGTGGTCTATTCAAGGACATTGAAAGTCACACCATGAAATAGGCCCTAATTTATATTTTCCTCTTATCGGTTAAAATTAAAGCCTCTTAATTACAATTGCTCAAAAACATTGTCACGACCAACATTTTAATTTATTGATATGACCTGAGAGAAATTTCAGTGAAAAACTCATATTTTAACTGAACCTAAAATTGTATATTAGGAAACTAATAAATTCATATTAATTTTAAAATTTTTAATATTTATTTTTGTTACCGTAATTGTATTTCATATGACATAGCAGGAAATTTGTTTTATGAAATAAGAATGTATGGAAGTATGTTTGCCTGTTATCTAGTTGTCTGTTGAAATCCACAACACGTCCTAAACGTCATAATCGGAACTGTGTGGCTGTGTTGACATGCCACAGAAAAGAAAAGTCTCACGAAATTTAAAACGAACTGACGGCACGGAATAACGGAATCGCGAGTGTTTGCGTGGACCGGCATTGGTAGAAGGAAAGAGGATTATTTTTATCGCTGTAAGGGTCGGAGGGATTGGTGAGATTGTAAAGGGCAGGGGGATGGATGAGTTGACCCAGTGGCCGTCAGTGGAACGTAATGGATTTCTGAGAGGAGGAGCAAAAAAAAAAAAAAAAACGTTCTAACGAAAATTGAGTAGATAGCGCTGCGATTACGCTTCGAAAGAGGCTTGACGTTACGGGATCAAAGGAAGAAATGGAAAACATAAAAAATTATGCATAAACCACTGCCCTTAAACTAACTTATGCATATATTGTTTGAATAATCATATTCTTCAAAACATTTTTGATGTTTATTTTTGCAGTAAAATATATGTTAGTAGTTCAGGCTGAGGAGCGAGGAGCCGGGTCAATGTCTGACCTCTCTAACGCCACGGCGGCCATTTAGGATTTAAAAATGTCTCAACATGTCTGAAAATTCCTCAAAATTACCCACTTTCGCAGGAAAAGTTCCCGTTCTGAGGAAAAATTTCCCGGTAATTGTCCTTATAAATGCCAGTGGCATCAAAATTCCTAAAAATGTCTTAAATTCCTTAGCGACTAGCCGCTCTAAGACGTACCTTGTTAATTAGAATGTTATGGCCACCATCTCGGATTACGACGACACCTTTGCAATTACCGTTACGTCCACTGACTTGAAAAACCGTAACTTTTATGCTATTAAATAGGGTAAACATTAAAAAAAAAATTAAAAAATCAAAATTTAATAACAATATTTAAATACACTGTAGCATATTTAGTTATGGTCGCCATCTTGGATTCTAGAAACGTAGTAGGTACATTTCGTTACGCCCACCATCCTAGATGCGTATGAAGTAATCGCGGCACATTTCGTTACAGACACCATCTTGAATTCTAAACCTGTACACTTTCCTTTACGGCCACCATCTTGAAAATCCGTAATTATTAACCTAGAAAATGGAAAATAAATATAATTACAAAAAATTTAACAATCCAAATTTAATAAATAATATTTTTTAAAAAAATTACGTCCTCGGTTCGAACCCGGTAATGACAAAAATAAAAATGACTATGGATCCTTCCTCCATGGAAACCACTGACCAACTGACCTACCACCACTAATGACAAGTTATATATTATGTCAGCCTGGATGATGTAAAGTCCGCCGTCTTGTTTTCGTTTGCTGGAGTCCACCATCTTGTTTTCGTCCACTAGAGTGCTCTACCATCATGTTAATTTAATTTTTGTCCGCTTGAGCATAGTATTTATTTATTATTACTGTGGAATCCACCATCTTTAAATTTGGAACCATCTTGGAAATTCGTAATAATTAACCTAAGAATTTGGGAAAAATTCCAAAATTCATTAAATAACTTTTTAATGGATATACTGATTGATACGACTAGTTCCTGTTCTTGATTCCTTCCTTGACCGATGCAAATTATTTAATTTTATGTAAAAAAACTTTTTTAATAAATCATGTTCAAAATCCTTACAGTAGCCTTAATTCCACATAAACCAGCCTTCAGTAAGTATTTAAGTCCGCCATCTTGGAAATCTGTTACTATGTAGCTAGAAATTCAGGAAAAATCCCAAAACTCATCCACAAATTTAATTATTAAAATAATGATTGGCGCGATACACTTTTCTCATTGGTTTGATTCTAGGACAGTAATAAGGATAACTTTATCTTAAATTAAAATTTATACTCAGTTTCTCATTAACTTTCGTGGAATTTATTAATCACTCGCTTTACGTAAAACGACTATATACAAGATACCTGTCCAACGAATAAATATATTGCCGCTATGCCTAACATGGAAGTCTATTTTTTTCGATACTTAGAATACATTCCGTCAAGTTAATGTAAAATTCTATACGTATAGGCCAATTCTCTTCGGACCACGATACCAGGTCATTAATAATGTCATTCGTATAGACCAGACGTCTACGAAACACAACACATTCTTCGTGTATATATATATATATATATATATGTATATATATAAAGCTAATATAACATTTTTCAAGCAGTCCAGACAAAGTCTTCGAACTGTGTGACCTAAAGTATCGTTAAAATCAGTTTCAAGTATTTATACCAACAGAACATGTTTTTATGCTTACAAGAGGACCAAGAATCCCGGAAAAATGTTTTATTAAGACAGGTTTTGGACTAGTAAATAATCAGAGCTATTACAGATTTGACTACGCGCAATTAACACACAGGAAAAGGAATGAACAGATAGTAAACACACAGGAAATAGAATTAATACACAGTACACACAGGAAACGAATGAACACACTGTACACACAGGGAATGGAATAAAAACAAAGTACACACAGGAAACGGAATGAATACAGAGTACACACAGGAAACGGAATGAATACAGAGTACACACAGGAAACAGAATTAACACTCAGCACACAAAGGAAACTGAATGAACACACAGCACATACAGGAAACGAATGAACACACTGTATATACAGGAAATGGAATGGACATGTAATGTAGACAGTGAATATGCATTAGCATGAACTCAGGCCTAGAAATCATTTTTTTGTGAAATAACATCATTCACTTTTAAGCTTCAATATATTTTATTAATTTTATTTGAAATAGGGCAGGTAAAACAAGTCATTATAGCATTAAGCCAGCTTCCCTCAGTTCTTCGAGTATTAGGGATACTTCTTTGATGTGTTAATAGTTACCTGCACAAAGCGAAGCATTTAAAAGTCTTAACCTGTCAACCAATATGTTAGGATCTTTCTATGATGAGTAATTAATCTCTTCTGCTGCCATATTCCATGCATGTTTATTAAAAATACTTTTAATTTCACTTTTGTTCCAGCGATCATCTTAAGCTTTAGCAGAATAATTTATTTTATTACATCGTTTCGGTCTCATGGCTTCATCACAGTCTTCGTTCTTGCATGCTTTTGGTGCTTCAGCATAGTCTTCGATCGTGTCACTAGCTTCAGAGTCACTGTCAACCTTTCCATAGAAGTCAACGTCTTCAACTGAATTATTGTAAGAACTCGAAATCGTTTACGTAGACGCTTCTTTATCGGGTAAAAACTTCCTTTAAAGTGTCCAGACTTATCCCAAAGTATGGAGGGTCTACTGAATATGGGCTTGATTGTATTCTCACTTTTCACGCTGATGATACTTCCATTAGTTTCAGTCTTCCTTAAACCATCGGCATCCTTCAATTAAAGTTGTTCGTCGTGATCGGGAGTGCTACTAACATCACTCTTCCTTAGTGTTGTGTCTTTATCAATTTTCTCTATACAGTAAGTGGGCTTGGCTTTCCATGTACTACTGTGTCTTTTTTAGATGTCAATTCGAGACCTGCTACACCGATTACAGCTTAATATTTTTTCGTAGTGGGTTTTAACACACAATTATTATTCTAGTGACGTCTAACATTTCTTCTCAGGTCAAAATTCTTGTTGTGGTATCGGCAACGGCGTTCTTCCGATTCAGCCGTAGACAACAAACAAGGTTCTATGGTAGCTTAGGTGACAAATGTTAGATGCAAATTAAGAGTTTTCAATTGGAACAATTACTTATCAACAACATATGGCGCCACGTGTTGCGTAGTAGCAAATATTCTTTTCTTATGTGGGATGCGGGATGCTCTCTCGCGATCGCAAGAGGCAGGCTTCCCTAGTCATCAAGGAGAAGGAAGTTCGTCTTGGATTAGGTATAGTGTTTCTTAACCGTCTTATCGCATATTATTGGACTGAGTAAATATTTTTTGTTTGAATACCACCTGATAAAAATATTGTAGACTAAGTGCTGATTTACTAGCACAAATTCACTTATTAAATGTAACTGTGAATATAATTGCATGAATCATTAAGTAAAATATATTTCATGCAGAGATTGATTTCTTACAAATAACCAGAAGCACACGGAGATCATCAACAGATATCTAGCCAGGAATAATGTGGAGCACTCAGAGATAACCAACAATATATTAACAGAAATAATCAAGAACACACGGAGACAACTAAACCAAGTTTTCCTTATCATCATAAAATCGTTGAAAAAAATTAAAATAAATAAAAAACAACATTTCAAAATTATTTTTAAAATAATAAAAATAAATAAAATATTACAAAAAATTCTGCCAGAATGTAAACTTCTCCTTTGTTGAGCAAGTATAGAGTTCTACTACAAGCCAAAAAATTTTGTAATATTTTCATTTTTTTTAAAATTATTTTTAATAATTCGCTAACACAGTGTTCTCCAAACAAATTTAGTACCTACTGTTCGTTTTAGAAATTTAATTGTTACAGTAAAATTTTAATCGAAACATGACTTTACCCAAATTTAGCGTAATGCAAAAGTGCTTAATTCACATACGACCACCTAGATAGGAGCAATTTATAGGTACGTTAGTACAACAAATAAATTATTTTACAGAATTTTAAAATTAATATCTTCAATATTTTTGTCTTCAAAAACAATAATATTCTTCAGCATTTTTTGATTTAGGCTAATTTCAGTTAGTAGATTTGTGTAACGATTTATATTTTCTTGAAAAATCTTTGAATATCTGTTATTTCTTAACATTAATGTATTTGAATGGTGGAAGCTGGAATCAAACATTTTAACTTCAGCTGTGAAATGTGATGTCTGAGCAGTAATGGATTCCATATAAAAAATTATAATAACTTTTTAAATAATACATACAACTAATATTTTTTAAAACTACAATTTATTGGTAGGAATACAAAAAAAAATATTTTTGTTCAGAGGTGTCAACCACGTTATTTGTATTTATTATTCTCGAACAGAAAATTTGTGCCCTGGAAAAATTAAAATTAAATTTAATAATGACAATAATATTTCATGCAACAAAAAAGGAAATATTTGGATGCAAATGGCGACCTTTCAGATCATATATACAAACATTCTGCAAGAGTCCAGCCTATAAAGCTCTTTATTTGTTGGCAAGCCTTCGCCAGCGCTGGGGGTTCAAAATCAGAATTTCAAATTATTGCAACAATCATTATTTTTATTTCACAATGTGTTTAATGATTTAATAAAATAAAGGTTAAATATATCCCTCGAATTCTAATAGAACCTTAATCTAACAACTAAGAAAGATTGTTTCAGATGAATGAAATCTCTTCCCTTTTTATTTAAACAATTCATAAACACCAATTATTGATCACAACAAGACAAAATAAAGGAAACAAATATTATGAAATAAATCTAGGGAAGGTATAATTCTATGGGTAATATAAATAACCGTCATAAATATTACTTTGAAAATATTCTGGGTAATGACAAATGTACTAAGACGCTATTGATTTACTAGTACTAGAGTCAGGTTAATTAAATCTGCTATCTTAGTTATTAACATAAGCACCACCTTAAGAAGTAATTAATTGTCAATAATGGCAAATAATAAACAATATATAATCACATATTTTCAGGCTATATATCTTAAAAAAAATTTAATTGGTTCCTACAGACTTCCCTCTTAAAAATTCGGGATAAAAAAATAGCGATTAGACAGTTCGGGTTTCAAGAAAATAGTGTACTGTAAAGAATTATTATATTTAAGTGATTTTTTTAACATGAATTATGCTTACTCATATTTTTTACCCACTAAGCAGTACTACCAATTGATTAACCAAAACATTTTCATTTCGTATGCTATAAATCTTAGAAAAGATTTGAAGTAATGCGTTATTAAAAATATATATATAAAAAAGTATTGGATAAGGTAACTAACATAAAAGTTTTTTACATTTTAGGAAATGAGAAACAAAGTTTTTTGTAAAGTTTAACAAGGCGTAACCATTAAAAGTTTACTAAAATTAAAAGTAAAATGAAGAAAATAAAATTTTTTGACATAAAGAGAGGGAATAATATATTTATTAATAATATTACCTTATATGGTGTGTACAGGTTAAAATTTAAGTATAGTATATGGTATAAAAAATTGAAATAACAAATAAGTGGAAAATGAAGGATAATAATAATTTCAATTACAGACACGTTTAATCAAACTAAATATTTTTTTTCGTTACAAGCAAGTATTAAGTAATGTCGCTGAAATATTATGGATATAGGCATTTTATTTTTTCAAAGTAAGATTTTAATCACCAAATATTTCTGACAAATTCAAGTAAGCTTTAACACATATTTCATTATTTCCGAAGAAACGCATAATTTCCCTGAGTCTGAGTCGTTCACTGTATCCAGTTATCATTGTTTGGCTGCAAAACTTACAGAAGGTGTATTGATATAATGTGTTTTTTAGATGATATCTTTACTCCCCCTTATTGAGAAGCTCCTTAATTCTTCCCCAAATTCCCATCCTTGCCACACTGGGAGCATCTTTAGGCGTCCACAAAGGTCTCTGCGGCGTCTTCTTCCCGGCTAGGGGCAATAATGGCGATGTGCGAGGAGCAGGATGTATGTTGGAGCGACGCCACTCATATTTCTCTTTGGTAGGCGTCCCCCATGCTGTGTCTCGCACGCGCGGCGGGGTTGAGTTATAAGGAGGAGAGTATGGAAAGGGGTATATCTACGCTCACCCCTTTGCTATTCCCGACACCCCCAATGGAGAGGTTGTAGCTCGCCTCGAAGGGTGGTTGCATGGCTTTTATTTTTCGGTGGCTGGGAGAGGCTAGAAATAAAATAAACCGTCCACCACCTCGACCGAAGGAAGCTTGTCCTTGCTCTGTGAGCTGCTTCGCAGAAGCAGGCGCTGCAACTCACGCCGGAAGGACGTCGTCGCTAGAAGGACGCAGGATGCCAGACCGTGTATCGCGAGGGCGTTCAAGGTCCTTCGCCTAGTAATAACTTCCTGATGCCCTCGTCCAGCCCCCGAGCAGTTTCACCACACAATCTAGATGACAGGGTTTTCATACAGGCGGAAGTCGTAGTTCAAACAGTAAACTGTGTACGTCCCTCTTACAAAACATTCTTCTGAATTAAGTGGATCCGACTTAATTATTTATAATACAGATAAAGTGATAATTTAAATTTTCCAACAATCCGTTACTTAATAGGTCTATAAAATTAAATTTGGCAGAATAATAATTTGGTAATATTAAAAAAATATAATATTTTACTTCGTTCTGAAAAAGGATATTTATTCACTTTATATGTGTGTACATATTGAGATACATATTTTTAATTATTAATAAAATTAAATAAGTATTTTAAGATATATTTTTGAAAGTTTTCTAAGATACAAATTTTTATTGAGAATTCGATGGCTGCTAACGTGCCGCAGCTTAAAAAAAAAAATCACAACACCTCAAGGCACATTTTTATCCCTACACATAGTAGGCCCATCAACTTCAAATCAAGGTATTCTTGAAAAGCTAGATTTATACATTTTTTAAGACCTTAAAAATGTCCTTCCACATATTACATAGGAGAGAGATGAATGTCGGTGTGTTTTTTTTTAATGTAACAATTTAAGAAGCCATTTTAATAAATATTATATTTGGGTTTAATGTTATTTGCTACAAATTATATGATCTTTGAATCCTTACAAATTTTGCATTTTATTGGTGAAAAAAAATTTTACTTAAAAATTTTAAATGCTTAATTTGTAAGTAGTATAGTATGGGGGCGCCGGCGCCAGGGTTCAGGGTGTGGTGCCGGTGCCGGTGTCCGCAATATTGAATTGTGACGTCACGGCGGCCATCTTGGATGAGCGTAACGGGACACAATATAACGAAACACCGCATTACGGGACACCGCGTAATGGGACAAGTATATCACGGCCGCCATGTTGGATCCGCCCTTTTGGTTGACGTAATTTTGTTTTCTCGAAAATTCAGGCATTTTGTTTTCCGCCATTTTGAATTATGACGTCACCGTTGCAAATTTTGTTACGGTCGCCATCTTTAAAATCCTTATTTATTATCCGATTTTAATGGGAAAAAAAATTAAATTTATAAAAAATTCACTTAATGAATTTTAATAATTTTTTTATAATTAACAAACTTTTACAGCACGGAGCTCGAAGTCCTCGGTTTGAACCCGACGAGTGCAAAAAAATTAAAATGGCGACCGGTCCTTCCCCCATGCTGGCTGCTGGCAGACTGACCTCACCACTTGTTTCATAGCATATATCAGGTAGTATGATGTCATGTCCGCCATCTTGAAATTTGGACACCATCTTGAAAATCTTTATTTATTATACGATTTTAATGAATGCAATTCCAAAATTCATCAAAAAATTAACTTATTTGAATTCTGTTTGATTAGATCGATGTACGTCCTTGGTTAGATTCCCAGCGAGAGTAAATGGTCGAACTTCCTCCATGAAAGCTACCTAGACTGACCTACCACCAACAAAAACAAGGTATATATTGTCAACTGGTATGACGTCATGTCCGCCACCTTGTCATCATCCACTGGAGACCACCATCTTGTTTACGTCAGGTAGAGTGTGCTGATACCATGTTAGTATAATTTTCTGTTCACCAAACCTTTGTCCTCAACTGTTGGCATTGAACTTTGACCTTGACCTTGAACTTTGACCTCGACCTTGAACTTTGACCTTAACCTTGAAATTTGACCTTTAACTTCAAATTTGACCTTGACCTTGAAATTTGACCTTGAACTTGATATACGACTTTGACCTTGACGACCATCATGGATCCATCATTTTAAGTTCAGTACATGCTACCAGGAGCTACCACCTGCTGGAGTACACCATCTTGTGTATGTATTCGTCTTATAGAGTACATTTCCATCTGAATAATTTAATCCCAACCCGCTACAGTGCACTAAACATTTATTACCGAGGTGCCCCCGCCATCTTGAAATTTGGACGCCATCTTGATATCGTGTAATTATTTAGCTAGAAATTCGGGAAAAAATCCAAAATGCATAAAAAAATTTCACTCATTGATTTACATATTGAATCGCTGGATTCCTGCCCTCGATTCGATACTTGAACAGTGACAAGTGTAACTAAATATTAAATAAATTTAATATTCTGTTTTTCCATTACCTTTTGCGGAGTATATAAATCATTCTCTCTTCAAAAATAAAACACAAGTCAATGTACGACAATGTTCGACGAATTAAATACGTTGTAGATAAGCCTAATATGAAAGTCTAGTTTTTCGATAATCTGAATAACCTTTAAACCGTTCATGTACAAAGTCATACATATAGACCAAGCGTCTTCGAACCGAGAGACTGAGTCATAATCATTGTCAGAAGTAAACACCAGTTATTTCCGAAACTCACGACCTTTCTCATCGTCAGCTAATTATATTCAATTGAACCAACGGATCATGTTTTTTACGCTTATAAGAGGACAAAGAATCCAACAAAAAAAGGCGGATCATGTTTTTTACGCTTATAAGAGGACCAATAATCCAATCAAAAAGGCAGCAACATTAACAAATAGGAAGCACATTTGGAAGCATCATCAACATTAAGGCAGCTCATTTGGAAGCACCGACAACGAAAAGGCAGCACCATCAACTTCTCTTTGATGTGCAAAGTTAGAGTTCTAGTACAAGCCAGAATGTTTGTATTTTTTTTCGTTTTTATTTTAAATTTTTTTATTATTTTTTTTTGTATTTTTATGATATCAAAGAAAACTTGTGGTTGTTTTTCTCTGTGTGCTCCAATTATTCTTATTAATATTATGGTGGAATTCTCCGTGTGCTCCTGATTATTCTTGTCAATATTATGGTAGTTTTCTCTGGGTGCTCCTGATCATTCTTGTCAATATTATGGTGGTTTTCTTCGTGTGCTCCTGATTATTCTTGTCAATATTTTGATGGTTTTCTCCAAGTGCTTCCAATTATTCTTGACAATATTATGGTGGTTTTCTCCGTGTGCTCCTGATTATTCTTGACAATATTTTGATGGTTTTCTCTGGGTGCTTCTGATTATTCCTGACTAGACATCTGATGGTTTTCTCCGAGTGCTTCTGGTTACTGATGAGAAATTGATCTCTGCAAGAAGGATTTTTTTACTTAATGAGGCATGTCATTTTTATTCAAGGTTGCATTTAATTAGTGAACTTCTGCTACTTAATCATCACTTGTAATATTTTTATCGGGTGGAAATTAAAAAAATATCATTACTCAGTCGAATAATAATAATCTCTGAGAAATATAAGAAGCACTAACAGGAAGGACGAACTTCCTTCTCCTTGGAGTCTAGCGAAGCCAACCTTCCTTTGCGATCGATAGTGAGCATTCCGCATCCCGCATTAATGAAATAGATATTATTTACCTGCAAGCAACACGTGGTGACATCTGTTGATGACAGCCAGAACTACTTGCATCAATTTTCTTTGCATTAGATAACTTAACTCTCGCTGATGATATATTTAAAAAATTCTATTTGAGAATTGGTTCCAATTGGAGAAAACTGACAGTTTGTATCTAACATTAGTCACAGAAGCTACCATGGATCATGGTTTGTTATCTGCAGATGAATCGGAAGGAAGCCGCTGTAGATACTGTGGCAAGGATTTTGTCATGAGAAGGAATGCTAGCCGTCATGGGAAGAATGATTGTGCTAGAAACCCACTACGCAACATGTTAAGCTGTAATCGTTGTAGCAGGTTGTTAACACGAATTTACAGCTTAAAAATACATGGTAGAACATGTAAAGCCAAGACTACTTACGGCAAAAAGGACATCGATGGATGCACTAGACTAAAGAAGAGTGATTTGCATTACGACAGAATTTTTCCTTGTCCTGAGCGTGATGGTATTAGCTCACCCGATCGTGACGAAGAACATAAATTTGAAGGATGATAATGGCTTCGGGAAGACTGAAACTAATGAAAGTATCAACACCGTGAAAAGTGATAATACATTCAAGCCTATATTCAGAAGATCCTCCATACTTTGTAAAAATGATGGACTCCTAAAAAAGGAAGCATGAAGACGATGAAGACACTTCGACATCAACGATTTCGAGTTCTTATGGAAATCTGGGTGAAAACGATGCCTTCTACGGTGATTGCTACAGTGACTCTGGATCTGGTGACGTGATCGAAGACTGTGCTTAAGCATCTAAAGCAGGCAAGATCGAAGACTGTGATGGTGTACTGAGACCGAAACGATGGAAACGTCGTGTTATAATAAATAAATCTGATCAAGCTTGTGGTGATAGCTGGCTCGATGATGAATGTTACCCTGAGGTTGGTGTTAAAACGGAAGACACCAGAGATCATAATATTTATCATAAACATGCAAGGAAGATGGTGGCAGAAGAGATTGGTTACACATCATGGAAAGATCCAAACATATTGGTTGACCGGCTAAGACTGTTGGTGGCATCTGTTCGTAGAGGAAACTACTCACATATCGAGGAAGTATCGTCCATAGTTAAAGAACTTCGGAAAGCTGGCTACATACAATTATCATTTGTTTAACTGTTATGTGTGTACTATTGAAAAATAAATGAAATATTTTTTAAAAAAAAGTATGTTTTATTTCTTGTATTCTGATTTTCCAACTAAGCCGGTGTGTTTCCGCTACTGTATGTGTGCTCATTCCGTTTCCTGTGTGTTCGTTCCGTTTCCTGTGTGTATGTTCCATTTCCTGTGTTTACGTTCCGTTTCCTGTGTGTGCGTTTCGATTTCTGTGTGTACTGTTTGTACATTCCGTTTCCTTTGTGTACTGTGTGTACGTTCCGTTTCCTGTGTGTACTGTGTGTACGTTCCGTTTCCTGTGTGTACTGTGTTTTCATTCCGTTTTTTCCTGTGTGAACTTATTGTTCCTTTCGTTTACTGTGTGCACTGTGTGATAATTACGTATATTGCACGTACATTGCGTGTTGGAGCTGATGGAGCTTTTGGAGCCGAGTAGACTTGTATTCTTGTAGCTTCAAAGACATGTAGTTTCGTAGCCACGCGATCTTTTAGCTATGCAGTCTCGTAGCCATGAAAAAACTCGTAACCAGCTAGATTTTTTAAAGACTCGTAGCCTTGTGGCCTCATAGTCTCATAGACTCGTAGAATTCTAGCCGAATATATTTGGAGTTGATGAGACAACAGACAGTTGGAGTCTATGACTGTAGGAGTTAATGGCTGATGGAGTCACTAGACTGATGGAATCAATAGACTGATGGAACCAATGCATATTGGAGCCAATGAATATTGGAGCCAATGAATATTGGAGCCAATGAATATTGGAGCCAATGAATATTGGAGCCAATTAATATTGGAGCCAATGAATATTGGAGCCAATTAATATTGGAGCCAATGACAAATGTGCTGTCTTTTCGATGATGGTGCTGCCTTTTCGTTGTCGGTGCTTCCAACAGTGCTGCCTTTTTGTTGATGGTGCTGCCTTTTCGTTGTCGGTGCTTCCAAAAGTGCTGCCTTTTTGTTGATGGTGCTTCCAAATGTGCTTCCTTTTTGTTAATGGTGCTGCCTTTTTTATTGGATTATTGGTCCTCTTATAAGCGTAAAAAACATGATCCGCCTTTTTTTGTTGGATTCTTGGTCCTCTTATAAGCGTAAAAAACATGATCCGTTGGTTCAATTGAATATAATTAGCTGACGATGAGGAACGTGGTGAGGTTCGGAAATAACTGGTGTTTACGTCTGACAATGATTATGACTCGGTCTCTCGGTCCGAAGACGCTTGGTCTATATGTATGGCTTTGTACATGAACGGTTTAGAGGTTATTCAGATTATCGAAAAACTAGACTTTCATGTTAGGCTTATCGACAACGTATTTAATTTAACATTGTCGTTCATTGACTTGTGTTTTATTTTTGAAGAGAGAATGATTTATAAACTCCGCAAAAGGTAATAGAAAAACAGAATATTAAATTTATTTAATATTAAGTTACACTTATCACTGTTCAAGTATCGAATCGAGGGCAGGAATCCAGCGATTCAATATGTAAATCAATGAGTGAAATTTTTTTATGCATTTTGGATTTTTTCCCGAATTTCTAGCTAAATAATTACACGATTTCAAGATGGCGTCCAAATTTCAAGATGGCGGGGGCACCTCGGTTATAAATGTTTACTGCACTGTAGCGGGTTGGAATTAAATTATTCAGATGGAAATGTACTCTATAAGACGAGTACATACACAAGATGGTGTACTCCAGCAGGTGGTAGCTCCTGGTAGCATGTACTGAACTTAAAATGATGGATTCATGATGGTCGTCAAGGTCAAAGTCGTAGATCAAGTTCAAGGTCAAATTTCAAGGTCAAGGTCAAATTTAAAGTTAAAGGTCAAATTTCAAGGTTAAGGTCAAAGTTCAAGGTCGAGGTCAAAGTTCAAGGTCAAGGTCAAAGTTCAATGCCAACAGTTGAGGACAAAGGTTTGGTAAACAGAAAATTATACTTACATGGTATCAGCACACTCTACCTGACGTAAACAAGATGGTGGTCTCCAGTGGATGATGACAAGGTGGCGGACATGACGTCTTACCAGTTGACAATATATAGGCTTGTTTTTGTTGGTGGTAGGTCAGTCTAGGTAGCTTTCATGGAGGAAGTTCGACCGTTTACTCTCGCTGGGAATCTAACCAAGGACGTACATCGATCTAATCAAACAGAATTCAAATAAGTTAATTTTTTGATGAATTTTGGAATTTTATTTATTAAAATCGGATAATAAATAAAGATTTTCAAGATGTTGTCCAAATTTAAAGATGGCGGACATGACGTCATACTACCTGATATATGCTATGAAACAAGTGGTGCGGTCAGTCTGCCAGCAGCTACCATGGGGGAAGGATCGTTCACTATTTTTATTTTTTTGCACTCGTCGGGTTCAAACCGAGGACTCCGAGCTCCGTGCCGTAAAAGTTTGTTTTTTTATAAAAAAATTAATAAAATTTGTTAAGTGATTTTTTTTTAATTTTAATTTTTTTCCATTAAAATTAGATAATAAATAAGGATTTTAAAGATTGCGACCATAACAAAATTTGCAGCTGTGACGTCATAATTGAAAATGGCCGGGAAAAAATGCCGGAATGTTTGAGAAAACAAAATGACGTCATCTAAAATGGCGGATTCAAGATGGCGGCCGTGATCTACTTGTCCCGTTACGCGGGGTCCCGGTACGCGGTGTCCCGTTACATTTTGTCCCGTTACGCTCATCTAAGATGGCCGCCGTGACGTCACAATTCAATATGGCGGACACCGGCACCGGCACCACACCCTGAACCCTGGCACCGGCGCCCCCAAACTATACTACTTTTGTAATTATTACCACATTCATTACTCTGAAATATTTACAATAAAATAATTAAATTTCAAATGCAGTTAGTTTAAATTACTTTTATTTTTAAACTTGAGAACCTATATATAAATAAATATGTATACTTTTTAAACATACTTTATTATTTAAGAGTATTTTTAAATAAAGTAATTTAATTTTAAGCTTATTTTAATAAAAGAATACATTTTTAACGCAATATTTCAGATTAATTTAAACCCTTACGTTTATTTTTTTCTAATTATGTATTTATATAGTGACAAAACCTTTTTAAGAGTTTCTAAAAATTATTATCACATACCGCGACCCTCAGTGGGAGAGAAAGTGTTTGTAAAACATTTATTTAAATAACACTCAATCCTAAAATAAGTTTGAAGCCCTTGGCTGTAGCCCTTTAGTTATTGTACGCTGACCCAAATGCTACCACCAAAGTAACATTAGAAAGGGTGCCAAAAAATAAAATCTTTGTTTATCTTAAATTTTTTTAATATGTTTTAATACATAATTGCTGTTAAACACTTTATAAATGATAATGTTTATTTGTAACAATGTGCAGTGTCACTGAAGTCCTGACAAGTTACCATTAATATATGTGGACAAAATTCTACGCTTTAAACATACATGCCTTTCTTAATGCTGTGTACGTAATTCGACGATCGGTAATTTTACACACCTTTATAAACTTCGAATCAAAAGGATACATTTAAATACCTGGTATGCAAAGCTGTGTTAGTATGAGTCAAAGGAGAATATGCGATGGAATTCTACATATTTGGCCATTAAATAACATACTAAACGTTGTCATTGGATGGTAAATTTTCTTAGCGTTATCATTTTTTATTAATGAGCATCTATTCACAGCTACGTGTTGAGAGCTCACTGAATGATGCATTTCAGGGGACGTTGACTCCCAAGGTAATCTCGCTGTTAATCGGTTTGCTACACGGTGAGTGAATAATCTTTCTCCGGTTCACCCTAGACCTAAAAAAATAATAATATTTTTTTTTTATTTTGAGAAATGGAATATTAAATAATTTCATTTAAAATATGTAGAGAAATTTTAAGATACCGGTGTGCGCTATATGTTACCTAGGAAGGAATTTGCCTGTTTTTATAACAAAAAGATCCAAGACTTACGGATCTACAACATGTTCATAAGTGACAAATATGTTTGTGAATAACTTGCTCACAGTCAGTTTGATACATAAAAGCAACCTGATACAAAGACCAACAAAACGTATCACTTAAGTATAGGTCTCCCAAATCTCAGTGCGAAGACGAGTAACATTAGTTATTTACAGTCGGGCGAGTTATAAGTAGATTCTAAATGAAACCAATACACGTGGGTTAATTGAATACAATCAGCATTGCAGTGTCTAATGGATATGACGAGCACCATTGGCAGACGACATCAGAGTAAATACAGAACAGGTACATAAAAGTTAAATTTAGAAAGCAATAAATAAAAGTTTAGTTTTTTAAATAATTAATTGGTTTAGTGAGATACATAAAAACCAACAATTAGAAAGACGAAACAATGTACACAAAAATAAATATTTATTCAGTTATATTTTGGAAAGTAGCCAAAATATTTAATAACACGGAAATTATAAATGTTCTAAAAAAAATGCAAATTAATTAAAAAATATATAGTACTAATTTGAAAAAAAATTGGTTATGCATACTTACAGATCGATTTTTATGGATTTATGTAAAATACAGTTAAGCTAGACATAAAATTAAATTAATTACTTATCGTACCCTTTAACAGGCTTATAGCTAAAATAAATTTTCCAAAATATTTCACCATGATTCAAACCAAAAAATATACCTCACTCATTCTTTCTTTTCCAGTGTTTGAGGACGGAGAAAGACAAAGAATAATGGGGCTTTATGCTAACAGTCCGTTAAGAGCTTCATCTGTTATGTACTGCCTCGCGAATTGCTGCGCAGCACATTTCCGCCGTCGGAACAGCGGTCCAAATGCGGTGTTTCTGAAGGACCGCGCTGAAACATAGGCAGAATATGGTGGCGGAGGCCCTGCCCTTTGAAGGGCGAGTACGAACAAGCCAAAGCAGCGGGCTCAAGAATGTATAAGGGAGTGAAAAGGTTCGCCATGCGTCATTCCTCTTAAAGTGTCTACACCGTCCTCAAAAAGGTTGAATTTTGCGATAATTTTTTTTCAAAACATGCTTATATCATATTTCAATTTGGTAAATTAAAAAGTGGTTTTTTGAAGTGATAACATCTTATAAATTGATGATCGCGTGCTGCATGCACGAAAAATTGTCACGTTCCACCTGAGCCGAGCGTGCAAGAACCGGCCAACCACCGTGCGAGAAAATCTTCTATAATATCAAACATGTTAAGGCGGGGTTTTAACTAATTGTTCGTGATTATATTTAAACAAATTATTTAAATTAAATTTGAAAAAACTATAAATAATATTAGAAAATTAAAAAGTATGCAATTTTTCATCAATGTTTTCTTATGGCGTTATCACGTCAAATTATCGTCCGTAAACCGACTTTACAGACAACCCCCTTTTTTACTTGAACATTTCTTTCCTTTGAAAAATAAAACATACTTTTATAAATGGAAAATATGTAACATTTAACCAACAAGTAAACTAAACGTAGGTAATATGAAGCAGAATTTGGAATGACGACCAAATCCTGTGCCCATAATAGTTCTCGTTTATAACTTATCAGTTGAGTTAAATATTTTTGATTATTTTACATTTTAGTCTTTTTGAATGCTTCTATAATTACAAACATATTTTAAAGTGCTTTAATACACATTTTAAAATCATTTGAAGGTTGAAAAATTATGATATTTACATTTTATGGTGTCTTGTTTTTATCATAAAATGGTTAGAAATTTTTTTGGAAAAATATATTTAATTATTAAAGATGCCCTCAAGTTTTTATTTTTATATGATACAACTGCATCAAAAGTTACAGGACAAAAGTTATCGCGTTTCACATTCTTGATAGAATCTTTAGAGTCATTGTTGTGTTAATTTTATAAATGATTATTTTATAACAATCTGGATACTATTAATATTTAAAAAATAAATAAATCTCTACTGGTTCGCACATAAACGTGTAATCAGTAGCATCATAAAGTAAGACAATAAATTTTTTTATGGTTCATTTTATTTCATAACTGGTAAGTATGGATAATTTTATTTTCATCGTGTTAATGAATTGTACTTTATATTACTGTACACATTAAAAACGTGAAAATAAATTACCGTCTTATTTCTAACAGGCAATTATCTAAATAAATAAACACGTTGTATAATATTATTTTCCAACAAGCATATAGTAGAAAAACATTTATTTTTATAAAAATATTCTACCACGTAATTGTTTTCCAATTATATTTTTTACTTGAAATTTTACCCTCGGTGATTTTGATTTTTATCAGATCAAATAAATTACGCATGCATTCTTAGAAATTTCATAGTTCATACGAAGATACGGTATAAATTTAGACAATTTATTATATACATGAATTCAAAATGTGGGGCATAAAAGCAAATGAATTATTAAAAAATTAAATAGTGATTTACTCATAGTCTTACACGATTTAAATAATTTTTTTAATATTACGTAATTTAAATAAAACAGATTATTTATAAAACAATAAATAATTAAAAAATATTAGGTATTTTAATAATTTCATTTAAAAATTAATAATTTCAAAGAACTGTTTTGATATTGTTGCCTAATTTATCATTTTTTAAATAATGCAATGTTTTTATTTATTAAGTAAAATTGAACATTTTAATAAAACATGTCACAGATTTTGCATAAATGTTATAAAATAATAAACCAGCGTAACTATAGTGAATATATAATGTGATGTATCTTACAAATTTTGCTTACAAAAAGTAGAACGATTATAAATTAGAAAATATGGTTTCAGGATTTTAAAGTTATTTAAAAAATAGGAAATCATTATTGGTTCACTAAAACTCTTTCAATTTCTGATATTCTCTATGTTCACATATGTAGTAAATTTTTATACCTAACCATAACTCATTTAGGACAGTGACTCCATTTAATAAATTAAAAGTTAAAACTCTCAAACAGAAAACAAAAGGAAGCCCGCACAAAATGTTGGCGCTACTTTGAGACAGTGCTAACCTTCAGTGCAGACAACACACAGCAGTTAATCTACAAGGCTATCGTGACCAACGCCACTGACTAGAGCTCGGCACATGGGTTTACGCCTTGCCCGTAAAAACGATGGTGTGTCAGTCTTATATGGCATGCCTTTTTGGTACCATCGTGGTGGCCGAATTATATCTAAGAGCTAGGTGTTCTTTCTAGCAGAGTATATACGTGCTGTGCGAGACATATAAGCCATGCTGAAACAAGCGGATGTGGCCTCAACACACAATCCAATAAGTTCGTGCCATTAACCACGAAAGCCTACGATTAGAGCAATTGTAAAACTGTTGTTTTTACCAAATTAACAAAAAAAATGTATAATGGACAATGTTCTCAGAGCTATTAAAAAGCTAAAGTTTTCGTATGTAACAAAAAAAATAGCTGAAAAATTTTAAAGCTTTATTTTTTGTGTGAAAATTATTTATATTTTTATCTTAAATATGATGAACGTTATGACCAAAGGACATTCCAAATGTATAAATTCCTCGGTATTAGTATCACTTTAATTGAAATGCTTAATGATATCTTTATTTGTGCTAAATTAGTTTTATCAATGTTGTCCATGGAGATAAATCCTCATTATCGCTGTTTGGAATGACCAAGTGGAGCGCGGAGACCGCTGCAGGCCGAGCGCCGATCAAAACTTGTCGCCTCGCGCGCACGAGCACGTTACGGCAGGAGCCATCCAGGGGCGTTTAACGACGCATAACGCTCTTAACTCAGCGCCGCGGCTGGAATGCGACGCCCCGGCGTCGTCACGTCGATGGTGGACTCCGCCTACTGCGTGATTGTGAGGGGGCGCATGGCTGCCGGACTGGGCGAAAACCAGCTTGCATGCGACAAACACTATTTCAGAATACATTTTAGTTTATTTGAAAATTTGGCTACTTTTATCTCGTAGTAACAAATACTTTAAATGAGTTATTCATATAAATGAATTAATAAATATTTAATCGTAAATTTCATATATGTCTCCAAAATACATTTAAAGTCAAACAATCTATGCAAGTGAAAACAGTGATCATTTACAAATTTGTTAGTTCCAAGGTGAATCACGTCTATAAAATATTATTTATCTGGCTGTAAAACCCGGCTTCGTACAGGTTTATAAAGAATTTTACCAGGGGAGGTTTTTCTTCAAGAAATACCTTAAAAAATATACAGGTATCTAAATAGTAGTACTTATATAAATGTATTTCCAGCGACTGGAGCCGGAGCGTGGTGTTGGTGTCCGCCATTTTGGACTGTGACATCACGCCGGCCATCTATGATGACCTTGATCTTTGATGTTGACCTTCAAGATTTGCCAAAGATTCGCCAAAGGTTTTCCAGTTTTTTTTTACAAAAATTCCGCCCAAAAATATTTATATGTATATTTTTTAAATTCTATATATATATATATATATATATATATATATAGAAATTTAACAAATTACATTTTTGAAGGAATAAACCCGTAAAAAATTCAAAAATTTGTCATGCGAAATTTCTCAAAATATTTTTGCCTTTAAAAAAACAAATATTCTTGCAAAATATGCTTTAATTAATAAATTAATACCATCTAATATCTACCTATCAGTATATTTTACATAGGCCAAAAAGATTTCATTGCTGCCATTTTGGATTATGATGTCACCATTTATATTATTGTTACTGTCTCTGTCTTTAAAATCTGTAATAAATATCGGAAAATTTGGGGAAAATTTAGAAATGGAAAAAAATGTAATATAATTTTTATTTTAAGATTTCCACCATATTGGATTAATAAGTCATATCCACCATTTTGAAACTGAGTAATTTTTATTAAA
This sequence comes from Bacillus rossius redtenbacheri, assembly GCF_032445375.1. NCBI lineage: Eukaryota > Metazoa > Arthropoda > Insecta > Phasmatodea > Bacillidae > Bacillus > Bacillus rossius. The sequence goes on from NC_086335.1 coordinate 15,168,765, forward strand.
AAAATGGAAGATTTTTAATTTTAGTAAAACTTTTTAAATACAAATGTATAAAATTATAATTGAAAAAAGCACTTATTTCACGGAGTCTGGGGTCGAACCCGGTGAGACCAAAAATATGGCGAAGCATTCTTCCTCCATGGAAGTATGACAAACTGACCTCCCACCACTAATACCAAAGTATATATTAAGGCAGCCATATGGCTTTCCTCTGCTTATGGCCACCATCTTGGATTGTGACATAATATTCCCTATCTTGTTTTTGTCTGCTGGAGGCAACAATCTTTGTTTTCAGTTCTTGCTAGCAGGAGTGATAGTGTCACGTCGTCCGCCAGAGAGCACAGTCACAATATTGGTTTAGTTTTTACCCGCTAGAGTGCATAAGTATTTTTTGCAAAGGTTTCCGCCATATCTCGGAAAATCTGTAAGCATTTAGCTAGAAATTATGGAAAAATTGCAAATTTTATCAAAGAAATCACTCATTAATTTAATGATTAAATCGAGGGATTCTTGTCCTTGATTCAATCCTTGGTCAAATCAAAAGATTCAAATTTAATAAAATACCTCTTCTTTGTACGTTACAGTAAATTTGGCCGGTTTAAGAAATAAATAAACAAAATTACAAACCTATATTTATTACATAAATTATACACAACTATATGAACACTTGCTCAAAATAGTGATCTAATAAACATTTCGTTCTGCATTGGCTTGAACTGACTAATTTTCAGTTCCAAGCGGTTTACTGATGACAGAGATCAGCCATATCCTTTTCCTACATAGTCTTTATCTTCCCGACCGATTTTCTCGATACTGTGTTCAACAGACCGGTTTATTTCGTCGGAATTATTAATAGGAGTAATCACTCTCTTGAATGCGCACTTCTTCACTTTATCCTCTAACATATATGGTTATTATGTAAGTACTTTCTCGCTTCTCATGTTGGCGAGCATTGCGGTTGTTCAAAAAAAACTTGTTACAGTTACAACATTGATACTCGATAGTTGTCGATGAATCATCAACCAATGAAACTCCTTCGCTCATTCATCGAATTTTCTTCTGTAGCCAGCACTACATGAATTAATGTCTCTTCTGCTGGTGTAACCATGCATGTTGAAGTCTTCCCTAATATTGTCGATGACAATGGCACACATTCCATCGAGTTCTCATAGTTGTCGTTCACGATGCCAACGGGATCTGTGTCACCGTCTTCATCACTGTCATCAGGGTTCCCATTGACGATGGTACAACTTCCATCGAATTTAACGTTATAGATGGTCAAGCTACATTCATCGTATCGTATGTATCAGACGAGTCCAACTAGGTGATCCTCACACCATCTTAGCCAGTGACATACCTATTGAGAGTCGCGTCGACCTGTCCTCACTTATATACTCATGGTCGCTGGTATAATATGTAAGTCAAAACAAAAACCATTTACATTAACACATGAGTCAAAACCACATTTAAAAATGTAAACACATTTGGAAGCAAATTTGAAAATAAAAGTACATTTAACGAAACAACACACACACTAGAAAGAAAGGACACAACTAACAGGAAATGCACCCACTGAACATGCAATGCACACACTGGACACACAATAGAGAAAAGGAAACAAACTGGACACACAATCGACACAAATTCAGTAGAAAGTAAACACACTGGACACACATTCGTCAAAAATGACACACACAGGACACACATTCATCAAAAAGACACGCACACAGGATACACATTCTGCAAAAAGTACACACATTGGACACACACTCGTCTAAAAGGACATACACTGATCACATTCAATAAAAAAGAAGAACAATTTACAAACATTCAACTTGATAGGATATGATAACATTAGTTGGCTGGAATCCATGACGTAATTTACTGTTTAAATAAAAATTTTAATAAATTCTATTTAAATAATTTTAAAGAATTAATATTTTTTTTCTTTTTTTCTTGTAAAATAATAAAGGATTTCCAAGATGATGGACATGACATCTTAATCCAAATTGGTAGAATGTTATTTATAAATAAATGTGTTATTAGAAAGTATTAAATTATCAATTTTTCCAATTTTTTCGTGTAATAACTACAGATTTTCAAGATTGTGACGTAACGATAATTGCAACGGTGACGTCATAATCCTAAATGGCGGCCATGAAACCTTATTGGTCTAGGTAAAATGTCCTTATATTTTTATTGGTGGCTTGTAGATGAGGAATTTAAGTTTTTTTTAAAATAATTTTTGTTATATTAAAGGCAAAAATATTTTGAGACATTTCGAATTTCCAATTTTTGGACATCTTAACGGGGTTTTTCTTTCGAAAATGAAATTTTTGCATTTTAATTTTTTTGGTTTTTGAGATTTTTTGGGGGAATTATTTTTAAAACGTTAGTTTTGCCTAATAATGGAGAATTTTTGGCAAATTTGGGCAAATTTTGAGTAATGTTTGGCTTTTTCTTTGGAAAATTTTAATGATCAAGGACAAAGGTCAAGGTCAATTAGATGGCCGCTTTAACATCACAATCCAATATGGCGTACACCGACACCGACACCACATTCCGGCTCCAGTAGCCAGAAGTACATTAATGTACTACTCTAAATATGTGCTCGACGCATCGATTCCCTCTTAAATATCTCGCATAGTCAAGTATATACAGCTGTTCTTAAACGTGGTCTCTTCGTAGCGGTCACGGAACACAGTTGTATTCACGCAAGGGAATGGTGACAGACATAGAACGTTGCCGTGGAAATTTAAGACACTGTAAACAATTTAAATGTATAATAGGGTTTCGTGCTTTGTATTTTTTTTTTCTCAAATATTGGAATAGCTAATGAAAATATTTTTTACTTTTACATTTAAAAATGGTAGACTGTACTAATGTACATGCAGTAAATATTATTATTACTTGGCGTCGTACAAATATTTAATTTTGCAAGAAAAAATATTAAATAGAAGTAATATAATGAAATGACAGGAGTGATATTAAAAATGCATTCTTGAAGAATAATTTTCAACAAAATAAAAATAATACTCATTATTCAATATTAACATGAAAACATGTAAAAAACTTAACTACTTAATTTAGTAAAACTATCAAGATAAATTTTGATTAATAATCTAATTTATTGATTTCAAATTATCTTTGGAAAAAAATGTAATAATTTAAAATTTATAGTGCATTTAAAGTAGTATATAATAGCTGGTCCTGCTACTACTGTCGGATTGTGGAGCTGGAGCTGTTGTCCACCATCTTGGATTGTGACTTCATGGTGGCAATATTGGATGATTTTTACATTGAACTTTCACCTTGACGCTGATCACAATCACCATATTGGTTACGCCATTTTGTTTTGCGTGTTTTTTATTCCTCCATTTTGAATTATAATGTCACATCTGCCATTTTATTTTCCACAATTTGGTAATAAATAACTTTATGCTATTTTGTTTTCCACCATTTCGGATTCCATAAATTTAGCCCATTTTTTTTCAACCTTTTCGATTCTGCCATTTTGTATAATGATGTCGTCATTGCAATTTTAGTTATGACCGACATCAATATCAGTTATTAAAATTAAAAAAATTGGGAAAAAATTCATAAATTTAATTAATTGGTTTTATTTTTAAAAATTTATCTCTTAGTTTTCCGTCATCTTAAACTAAGATGTTGCCTTTGCAATTTTTGTTATGCCTGCCATATTAAAAATATCTAAGTATACCTAATGCTAGAAAATCGGGAAAAATTTCAAAATATGTTTAAAAATTATTTAAATACAAAATTTAATAATTTTTAATTAAAAACGCATTTATGTCATTGGGCACGGAGAACAGTCATCTCAAATTTGGTAAACAGAGCTCGAGCCATTTGTGAAGAAGACAATATTGGGGAAGAAATGAAACATCTAACAAGCGCTCTTCAAGCGAATGGTTATTCAAAGTCAGAAATCAGGAAAGCCACGAAACCACCTCAACAGAAAAAGAAAGAACATCTTCCTAATAAAACCTTCATTCCTTATGTCAAAGGAATTTCTGACCAATTAGCAAAAATTCTTAGGAAGCATGAAATTCATACAGTTCTCAAACCCATAGAAAAGATTGAGGGGTCTCTGACATCGGGGAAAGACAAAACAATTGCCGAAATCCTAGCCGGTGTGTACAAGATTCCATGTTCCTGTGGCAAGCTATATATAGGACAAACTGGCAGACGAATAATCACATCAGTGACTACAAACATGAAAACCCACTATCAGCTATAGCAGAACACTCCGTGAAACCACACACAGCATTGATTTCTACCAATTCCACACACTATCAAACATCCAACAATACAAGAAAAGATACATTCGAGAATCAGTAGACATATTAAAACACCCAGTAAACATTAATAAAGAAGATGGTTACAAATTGAGCAAAATATGGAACTCACTTTTTAGAACTCCTCAAAACATAGCTCCACATTCAACATCAGACAGATCGCCCCTGACTGGCAAAACAGCCCAGCCAACCTGAAGAAAGGAAGGTTCTGATTGGTCCACAGCTGCAGCCAATCAGGAAGCACATTCCCCTCAGGCGAGAGTACATGAAGGCAGGATAGCTTGTAAGAAACTCAGTTGGTTACTGCTCCCTGATGATGGCGACTTCAATTTCGAGCGAAACGTCGGTGAATTATTCGCCAAGGACATGGCTACAACCCAGAAGTCAAGCTAATTCAGAAAATGGCCGTGAAAGACTGCGAACATTCTTACGCACATTTTAAACCTTAGTTTATCAAAAATAACTCACATTTTATACATACATATTTAACAAAGGACACACATTAAATATGCACATATTTGACGTAACTTTGTAAAAAATGATGCATTTTTTTGACGCAAAAATATAAAAAATTCATGTTCATGTATCAAGAAAAACCCCAATTGTGGAAGAAGCTTCATAAAAATAGATACAAATCTAGTATAAAGGAGGCACACTAATAAAACTAAATTATTGGCCACATTTTCATTTAAAATGCCGAACATTTAAACAATATTTTCAACAGAAAAGACCTACCTTTTGGATGCTCATTTATTAAAAAAGTGTGAAAGGTTGGTTAAGTTAGAGACCTTAAAAATTTTAAACAGAGTTTTTTGAGGCATAAAAAAGTTTACACAAAAATACCATTTTCGGAATTTTCATTTTAACGGCAGAGTGCCTAGAAAATGTTAAAAATATCACGTATTCAAGTGAGTGAAATTTCATTAAATCTGGTAGGGTCAGTCAAGACGATGGCATTATCACAACGTAACGAAAGTTTAAAGGAGTGCGGTGCATAATTGTATGTTTATTTTATTGCCAGTTTGTATATTTTAGACGCTTTCATTTGCAATCTTATATGATTGTATACTTTTGCACATTCATACTCGCCATTTGTTCACTTCCATTCTTGTCACATTCTTAAGCATTCTCATTAGTGTCTTAAGAATTTTGGCTTCATAATAGCATTGCGGCAACACAACATTGTGTTTAATTTTTATAATAGTAGGATCGAGAAAATTCTTCGTTATATTTCCAATGAAGGTAAATAATTTAGTTGTATTAAAAAAAAAATCTCGTTATTATTCTGAACTGTTCCTAATGGGACCATTCTTTGCGTTGTCTGTGAAGGGATAACTAATTCTTTCGTTCAAAAGACCATATTTATGGTTCTCTAGTTATCTGATACTCCAATTTCATTTTAATACATTATTTGTCATTACATTAATAAAAAAAACTACTTGTAACCAAATTCACTCTCCACCAAACGTTTTTGAGACTTCTAAATTTCCAGGAATATTATGTTCGTCGTCCCGATTTGACAATCTTGGTATCAACTGGAATTCTCTGACCAACCCTTACTAGTAGTATAAATGTTCTTCAACACATACCCTAAGTCAAATATTTGATAACAAATTTTGCATGATAAATGTTACATGATTTTTTTTTTTTTTTGCATTTGTGAAATGTTACCTTCAAAATAATTAAAATTAATTGTTTGTTTTCAGCTTTTACGGAGCAAAATTTTTTTCTTTCCATTTTGAAATATTTTTTTTACGGTTTGACTTACCAAAGATTTGCGATTTTGGTGTGTACATTGCGTGTCCAATACGTTTTCGGTGTGTACATTGCGTGTTCGGTGTACGTTGCGTGTTCGGTGTGTACATTGCGTGTTCATTACGTGTTCATTGCATGTTCGGCGTATGCATTGCGTATTAATAACGTGTTTGGTGTGTGCATTGTGTATGCATTATGTGTTCGGTGTGTGCATTGCATGTTCATTGCATGTTAAGTGCCGGAATTGCATGTTCATTGCGTGTTAAGTGTATGTATTGCATCTTAATTGCGTGTCAGGTGTTCGTGTATTGCGTGTTCATTGCACGTATTGTGAGTTATTTTCTGTTGTTGAATGTGTGACGTTTCGTTAAATGTCCTTAAATGTGTGTTGTCAAGACTGCAGTAAGATCATGATTGGCCTCGTGGATCGGAGATGCCTTTATTTTTAATCTTGATACTGAACATGAACTGTTTAAAATGTTCGTATCGTCGAAATGATAGCAAATGTTTGTAGAACTATATCGTGGTGAACTACAGGAGAACACTGAACGAGGAGAACGTTCTTGGTCGGGCGACACAGCGCGATCGAAGCGTCTCGCCCCGGGCCCTGGACGAAGGTTCGCCCGCGCTCATCGCGTGCTTGCTCAGCCACTCCTTCTTCCCCCGATCTTGTAGTTAATTCTTAATGCCACGCATAATGAGGACGATAATTAGAGACGTTGGGTGTGGAGTGCGGGCGCACAGCCTCTCCGAGGCTCGATGGAGTCATGGGGGGTAGCAGCCCCTCGGAGGCTGACTCGGTGCGTGCTCCCTAGAGAGAGATACGCGACACTAGCCGGTAGTACCCTGCGGCTAGCCCCCTCCCCTGGGGACCGGCAAATAGGCCTAAGGGTTGGAGACTCCTGGCGGAGATAGGCAAGGGGTTCGTTCTCGTAATTAGACTATAGTGTCCGTGTCTCAACGCCTATCGATTCGCACCCCCCCTAACCCCTAACCACACCTTCACATTCCCCCTCTCCCTCACCCCTCGGGCTGGTAAATTAGCTCGCCAGTGGCGAGCTGCGATAATGAGCCAGAGGGAGGGAAAAGGCAGAGGGGGGGGGAGCTTCTTGTTGACAGGCGAGCCACTAACCTGCGGAAAGTAAAAGAAATACGTAGTGGCTACTGGGTATTTGGCGAACCAGCAGAGCAGTAACTTTGGTTTTTAATACGAGAATTAAGACTGATTACATTATGAGCTATATTTTGTGATAGATATTGCGTCTTAACCGTCACCTTTGATTATTACAACCTTCAAGTTGAAAATATAACTAGCAATAGTAACTTATTTTTAAAATTTTGTTTATTAGATTTTGTAATTCAAAATATTATTTATCATTACAGTTGAACTGAATAGAAATCACGTGAGTTGTTTGCTCAAAAATCGTTTTGCCAATGTTTTGTTTTAAAACTCAGTTTGATATTTAATGCTTTAAGCAAACGGAGATGTTTTATTATCGTAGGTACAAATTATCGTTTAAGGAAAAATTACAACGAAATTAATGTCTTTATATTTAATACTATAATAATCCTGAGGTTTACACAAATGAGCTTGCATATGTGTAAGTGCAACGATATGAGATTAATAATTTATTTGCTTTACAACATCTGACGTATCGACTTCACATTTGAGGTTTTTAATTGAATTGTTTTTAATTTTTTATATTATGCAGCTAAATTATTCATTTCTTCTGCTGTAGGTAACGAAAAACCAACATTAACATATAAAAGTTGTAATTCGATTTATCTAAAAGTTTGTATCATCTGATTTATACTAAGTTTTTGCATACATCATTGCTAAATAAACATTATTTAACAAAATTATTGGTACTGTAATATTTTCTAACATTGAAATAAGTCACATAATATTTATTAATTTAGAAAACAGGAATAACTAAAATTTGTATCAATGAAACGCTTTAATGGCATATTTGTAATGAATTTACCATGTATGTTAAACAGGGAAAACTCTTCATGGGATTTAAAAAATTAAAACTGACAAAGCACATCAGACTATATATATTTTTATTTTTCTTATTTGGTTTGGTTTTATGTGCCATCCAACAGCTGAATGCCATTAATATGATACAAAATAAAATATATAAAATATAAAATAACTTAAAAACACAATAAAAATAAAAATCTGTAAACTCAAACAACTAACTAAAAATAAACTTACATTGAACAACACAACACACGGACCGACACAAAAATATAATTAAAGTACTTAACAAAAATTATTATTTTTTAAAATGAAAACGTTTTCATGAAAATTTGGTGACCAGGAACATCAGTCGGTTGGTCAGACCGCACAGCCATTCGGTTGTAAAAGATATCAAGTTTAGTTGGTGGCAAGGCACGCCAAGTCTGTGGCCAGGCACGTTTATTCAGTGGTCAGGAACGCATGTTCAGTAGGTGGCCAGCCAATAAACAAGTGGTGGCCAGCCACATTATGTTGGTAGCCAGGTGCATCCAGTAGGTGTTCAGACATATCCAGTCAGTAGCCAAGAGGTATTTTTCGTTGATACTCGGTGAACATTTAAACAGATCATGTAAAAAATCATGCGCTTAGACCAAGCGTCTCCAAACCAAGAGGTCAAACTGTACCATACTTCAGTATTGACTACACACATCAAAAAGGAAAAGACATTCGACAAAAAAAGGACACACAATACACACACGGAACACATAGTTAACACACAGTACACACAAAATACATTACATGTACACGCAATACACCTACTGGACACGCAACGAACACTCACACAGGACACACAGTGAACGAAAAAATAGCACAGTCGGAAGCACAATAAAAAAACACAGTTGGTAGCACAATAAAAAAAGGAAGCTCTTTTTGAAGAGATTTCGATAAAATGCGACACAATTGGAAGCACAATCAAAAAAGGAAGTACAAGAAAAAAGAGAAACACATTTCACGAAAAGTCACACATTTGTACTTAAATTTAACTTTGTAAGATATGATCACGTCACAGGAATACGGCACAGGGATACGATCTAATCGCTGGGATACGGTATCGTCAGAATGATAAGGTCTCTTCAGAGGGATACGATCTAATTGAAGGGATACTCTCTCATCGCATTGATACTTTCTAATCAGAGGTATATACGCTCTATTCTGGGGTATACGAACCTATCACACGGATATGTACTCGTCCGAGGGACATATTTTAATCGGATGGATACGCTTTCGTCAGAGGAATACGTTCTCCTACGAGAGTTAAGTTAAGATCAGAAGGATAAGCTTTCTTCAGAGGGGTACGCTTTCTTCAGAGAGGTACGCTTTCTTCAAAGGGAAACGCTCTCGTCAGATGGATACGCCCGCGCTCTCTTGTAAGAGGGATACGATCTCAGTAGTAGGATACGATACTACAGACTTAAATAAGCGCATCCCTCTTACAACGAACATTAAACTCCGTTAGTTAAAATTCTCTTAGTAGGATACGATCACTAAAATATGGTAAGCTCCAACTGCTGCAACTGTCTGATTACAACTGTCCTTACCAGTTGCAACAATTGGCTACGAGTTTGTAGGACTAAGAGGCTACAGACAACAATGTCTTAGTGTCTACAAGACCAAAAGGCTACGAAACGACGAGTCTACAAGTATTAAAGGATCCCACTGTTTTTGCTTCACCAGCTAAAAAAAACATTTACCTATTAGGCTATGAGTTTACAAGGCAAGGACTATGTGACATCAAGTCCACGAGCATACAAATAGCTGCGAGTTTACGACGCTACTAAACTACGAGACTATGATACTACGAGTCTACGAGGGTCCAACTAGCTATGATATTACGAGGCCACGTATCTACAAGCCTACAAGGCTACATGATTACATAGTTACGAGAACACGAGGACACGAGCCCACCAGACTGCAACTGGCTACACCAGCGCCATTCAGACGCAAGAGTTCATTTATCACATGCAAATAACTTGTTGCTAGTAGTCTCTAATCACAGTTAGCGCCACATACTGTGTTGTACAGAGAGTCACCCTTTCAAGTGGTTATCAGCCATCTTAGGGCATATAGTTGACTGAGTATTGATTATTTTTGTTTGAATTGCACCTGATAAAACTATTGTAAATGCTGATTTAGTAACAGAAAGTCACTAATTATATGTAACACTGAATTATATTTTGGATTAATTACGTAATAAATTTTTAATGGTGAGATTGATACCTCAGAAATAACCAGAAGAAATCGTAGAACATCAGCAGAAGTCTCACCAGGAATAACCAGGAGTACATGGAGAAAACTATTAAATTATTGACAGGAATAATCAGGACCACCCGAAGAAAACTAACACATGTTTTCCTAAATCAAGTTCAGTGAATCATAAAAAAAATTACAATAACAAATAATACCTATAAATAATACAAAATTACAAACAAACGCTTTTGCAATATTGTGCTAGAACTCTCCTTTGTTCAGCAAGGATAGAGTTATAGCACAACAAGAATTTTTTTGTGATTTTTTTATTTCATAACTTTTTTTTTTATTATATTGTTTGGAAAAAATTTTTGTGATTCACTGATTTTCATTAAGTTCTCTCTGTATGCTCCTAATTATTCCTGCCAATATTGTGATGATTTTCTCCGTGTGTTCAAGATTATTCATGCCTAAATTTTGTTGGTTTCTCAAAGTTTTCCTTGCCATTCATGGCGACGTTTCTATTGGTTTTCTCCGTGTGCTACTGGTTATTCCTGGCGAGACTTCTGCTGATATTCTCCGAGTTCTTGTGGCTATTTCTGAGATATCAATCTCTGCATTAAATATTTTTTACTTAATAATACATACAATTATTTCCTGAGTTACATTTAATTAGTGAATTTCGGTTACAGCATATGGCGCTACCTTTTGAAAGAATCGGAACTACTAGAAAAAAGGTATTTGCATGAGAAAAATAAACTCTCGCTGATGAATGGGGCTATTGTAGCCACTTATAGTCTTGTGGACGCGTATCCTTGCAGCATCGTAGCTTTGTTACCTCGTAGCTATGCTCTCCTGTAGCCTCGTAGTCTCGTAGCTTCGTGACTATTTGGAGCCTCGAAGACTCGTAGTTTTATAGTCTTGTAGTTTAGTAGCGTCATAAACTCGTAGCTAGTTGTAGCCTCGTAGACTTGTAGTCTCATAGTCCTGTGGTCTCGTGGCCTTGTAACGTCGTAGCATTGTAGCTAAATGTAGTTGTAGCTGGTGAAGGAAAATACTGTTGGATACCACGAATAATTGTAGCCTCGTCCCCCCCCCCCCCCAAAAAAAAATTGTGTTATTGTAGCCTTGTAGCCTTGCAGCTTTGTAGCCAATTGATGTAGCTTGTTGGAGGCAAGGACAGTTGTAATAAAAGAAAGATGTAGCAGTTGGAGCCTACAATGTTTTAGCGATCGTATCCTACAAAGAGAATTACAACCTACTGAGTTGAATGTTCGTGTAAATGTACGTTTGTTTTGTTAAATGCGCGTATTTAAGTCTGTTGTATCGTATTTTAATATTGAGATCGTATCCTCTAATTATATCTTATCCCTCTAACAAGAACGTATTCCTCAGAAAAAGCGTATACCTCGGAAAATAACGTATAATACTGACAAAAGCAATCCCCCTAGTGAAAATGTAACCCCTTAAGAAAACTTATCCATCTGAAAGTTTTGTATCCCTCCAATTAGAATGAATCCCTCCGATGAGAATGTATACTTCTGATGAGGATGCATACCTGCAATCAGATCGTATCCCTTCAATGAAATTGTATCTCTCTGAAGTGACTTTTTTTTTTCTGTTGAGACTGTATTCGAGGTTTTAGATCGTACCGTGTGGCGAGATCGTATCCCCGTGCCGTATCGCTGTGATGTGATCATATCATACCAAGTTGAATATACGTAAAAATGTGTGTCATTTTCGTTAAATGTGCTTTATTTTTTCTTTGTTGTTCCTTTTTTTGATTGTGTTTCCTAATGTGAACATATATTTATTATTCATCGGATTGTGCTTCCATTTTGTTTACTGAATGTCCTCTGTGTGTTCATTGCGTGTGTACAATGTGTTCTTTGCGTGTGTTCTGTAAATCCCATGTGCGTATTGCGTGTCCAGTGTGTGTACTGCGTTTCCATTGCGTGTCCTGTGTGTGTACTGTGGGTCCATTGCGTGTCCTGTATGTGTACTGTGTGTCCATTGCCTGTACTGAGTGTGTACAGAGTCTTCATTGCGTTTCATGTGTGTGTACTGCGTTTATTGCGTATCCAGTGTGTTCTGCGTGTCCATTGCGTGACTGTGTACCTACAGTGCATGTCCAGTTTGTGTACTGTGTGTTCATTGCATATTTACTGTGTGTAAATTCGTGTTTACTGTGTCTCCTGTGTGTGTATTGCGTGTCCACTGCATGTCCTGTGTGTGAATTATGTGTGTTTATTATGTGTTCTGTGTGTGTATTGTGTGTCCTTTTCTTATGTCAAATTCGTTTTTTTATGTGCAGAGTCAAGACTGAAGTAAGTTCACGGTTGACCTCGTGGTTCGAAAACGCTTGGTCTAAGCGCATGATTTTGTACATGATCTGTTAAAAATGTTCACCGAGTAAGATCGACGAACAGTACCTCTTGGCTACTGACTGGATATATGTCTGAACACCTACTGGATGCGCCTAGCTACCAATTGTATGTGACTGGCCACTTACTGGCTATGCGTTCCTAACCACTGATCAAACGTGCCTGGCCACCGACTTGGCGTACCTTGCCACCAACTAGACGTGATAGCATTTACATGCTACTGGTTGTGGGTGTCTGACCAAACCACTGATATTCTTGGTCACCAACTTGTCATGACTATCTCACATCAAGACGTGGCAACCGGAGACTGGACGTGTCTGGCTACTGACTTGAGGTGTCTAGCCAACAACTGGATGTGTCTGGCCACATACTGATTGTGCCTGACCACGAACTGGAAGCGCCTAACAACCAACTGGACGTGTATGGTTAATCATTTACATGTGGAAATTCCTTGAAATCTTTTGTCATGTAAATTATTTACGTACTTCGTCTACTATGAATATTGTAGAATTCGCGGAACGTCAGTTCTTGGTTTGTTTTTTGTTCTTGCAGAGATTTTTTAAAAAAATTTAATTGTATTTAATTGTTTTATTTCTTGAAAATGTCTAATTTTTTGGTATTTTCATTAAAAAAACCTTTTTCGTATTGATCATGGATCGAACCGAGGCAATTAAAACAGTGATTATTTAACATGCGAATTTCCATGCTGTTTTGAAAATTTTCAAATTTCTACCTAAAAAATTACAGAATATCAAGTTAGCGGATGCCACAGTAATAAATTATTCCTGCTACTTAGTGGTCAAAATTTAAACCATTATATTTGTAGCGTACTCTAGCAGAAGAAAACCATATGTCGGATCAAAGATTGCGGCCTCCAGCAAACGTCGCCATTTTTAATCGAATGATCTCGTCGGGTTCAACTCCAGAAAGTTTTAAAATTTTTTGATTCAAATTTAATTAAGTATTTTTGTGTAATTTTAAATTTTTTCTATTAAAATAAGATAATATTTTTAAATTTTCACGATTGTGACCGTAAAGAAAATTGCAACGTTCTAAAATCGAAGATAGAGAGTGTGGAATGAACAAGGTGTTTTCATAATTTTAATTAAATTTAAATTAATTTTTTGAAAATTATTTATTAATAAATTCAATTTTTACGCTGGCTGGGAATTGAACCGAGGACTGAGATGGTTTTGATAACTAAACATTTGACGTAAGCAATTTCCCAGGAATTTTTCCACTTTGCCTTCCAGATGTTTTGAAGAATAAAACGGGAATTTTTTTTCCCTCAAAACGGAAATTTTTCCGTTGAATTAAAAACATTTCTAACAACTATGATTAATTTTGATAAAATTTGAATAATTTTTGAGGAATATTGAGTTTAAGATGGCCACTATGACGTCAGGGTGAAAATTCGTTTACCCGCTCCACGCTCTACGCCTAGACTCCATCGCCATAAGATACCAATATATACTACTAAGAAACCTTATAAATAAACATGTCTTATTTGTTGCTAGTATTGTAGATAACAAAATTTTAGAATTTATCTCATACATTTGTTACAATGACACAATAAAAACAATGTCATGATATTGGCGCGAGCAAAGACGCGAATTTTTAATTTATTTTCGAAATGTTTGTACATTTCCACAGAAAGGAGTTGTTGCGTTACGCAGTTATTTGTTGGCATTGTATTGAGGAATTGACATCTTCTTGTCTTGTTAACTAGTGAATCTCATACCTATTTTATGAACATCAGACAATGCCAAAAGTTTTAATCAACACGATATATTTGTATGTTATGCAATTGGCAGGGTGAGCATTTTCTGGATTCTTAATAAGAGTTCACATCATTTTGAAATGTCCTCCTGTCTCACGATTTAATATGTAGACAGACGCTTGCGGGCGCAACACGAGAGAGAGAGAGAGAGAGATGGGACGAGGACGCAGCAGATCCACTCAGCTCTGGAGACGGGACGTTGATCAAACAAGCACGTCTGCCGCGTCATTGTGTGCTGTGGTGGTGAGCTGTTGTGTCGAATGCAGCCGGCGAGAAAGAAAACCACGCCTTCCGGGCACCAAGACGTTGAGATGCGAGACGAGGGTATTTTTTTTTCGGGGAGAAAATAAATTCCCTGTTCGCGAGGAGGCGCACTTGCAGCCCACGGGCGACGCAGACATTGCGTCCTGCTAGATAGTGTCTCGGGAAATAAAGAACGAGACCAAAAGAACATAATATGTCAGCTGATGTGCACTGAAGGGATGATGTAATACATGTTTTATATAAACAATTTATTTATATACTATTAACAAGATATATGTTAAATAAACACAAATAAGTGGAGGAAACAATACTAGATCTCTATGATTAAAATTTTTTATTGAAGGTTTCGAAAACGTTTTCATGCAATTTTCTAACTAACACGTAAGTAGTCTCATGAATACATTGTGAATTTTCAAGTATCATACTTCTTTGCAAGTAGGCAAAACATAACACTGGTGGAACATGAGGTTCTCAGGGTGTTAGAGGTTCGGAATCCCTGGCCTGGGTACATACGCTGTATTGGCCTGTGAAGGTGTGGTTTAAAGACACAAAAAACTTTCCGATTGGGGTTCACGAACCCCCTGTCAGGTATGGCCACGGGCTTAAAGATAGGTTTGGCAACTTCCTATCCTTTACCTTGGAGTGTGTATACCGCTTATTAAAGCTCACGGTAGCCTGCGAACGAACGGTGCTAGTAGTAGGCGGGACCTCGATTAACCTTGTTTTAAATGTGTTTCGTATATAATATTATATAATTGCAAATTCCGCCTCAATTTTTAAATTTTTTTTTAAATAAGTCTATTTTTCATTTGTTTGGGTGCTTGGTAAATACCTAATCCGTATTAATGCATAACATGTCTGTATGTTTGTTATTACAGCTGAAGTGGTGATGGAGATTGCCGCACTCTTGTATTGCGCCAGATTGTAATGAAATATCATGTTTCTGCTAAACCTTAAATTTTAAATCTTAAATATAGAAATAAATGTAGATCATTTGTGTGCATTATTTTTATTAATAAATCTCTGATAAGATTCGTATATAATTCCTTTGTAAAGGAATCCACCACAAATTTTGGCATTCTAAGAAGCGTTATTTGAGTGACATTTTGTATTAAACTTCCGCGAAAGTTAATAAAATTTAAGTTCTTAATCAAAATATTCAAATCCTAACGTAATTATGTTATGTCTCAAAAATAATTTTATTTGAAAATCACATTCTGTGCACAAAGTGCGACTTAAAAATTACATAATATAAAACTAGTATTCATTCAAAGAAATAATACGTTTCATTAAATGTAATACTAACAATTGATATTATATGTAAACGAAGCTCTTCAATATAAACAATAATATTATGAGAATATGCTGGACTTTAAGTTATGACCAAAAAATTAACTTCTCCTTACGATTACCAGTTCTGGTAATTTTCAGGTAACCTTTCGATTAAGTTGGTCAAATTTATTTTCATAGACGTTATTCACTTTTATTAAATATTTTAATGTACGGTAAATTTTGTAATGCATTTAATTCCTCCAAATTTTGCTTAATCGAAACCAGTTCATTAAATCGGAGTGCTAAGCTGTTTTGATAAAACACAGTACGCTTGCCAGTACGAGTGACGAATGGAGCCGAAGACAGTGAAACACGCTCTGCGCTGGGAAAGCAACACGCCCAACCCCTGCACGGTTAATTCTTTCAGCCCCGCTCAACTCGTCTTACCTGGACCTTTTTCCTTCTTGTCCAGTAGTTTCCTGCTTGCTTAATGCATGATATTTGATCCGCGCATGACCCGACCCAGGGTTTTCTCCCTGTGTCTATGCAGATTTTACCTAGGACCCTTTAGTTAGCTTTTAGACTAAGACAACCTAAGGGGCGTCAGTCATGGCGCCAATCGCAGCCATGGCTGGCCAATGAACCCCAATTAGCACATAATGCACGCGCCCTTGTTCTGAATGGTTAATACCCCGTACGGTAGAGTGTATAGGCTTCGGCCTGAGACACACTTAGGTCCTCCTGTAACATGGACCCTCCTCTTACACACTTAGATTAACTTAGGCTAGGAAAAAACCTCGCTGAGACCGCGAGGACTGTGTTTGACCGCCGCACCGGACGGAGGCGGGACGCCCTGGTGTTCCCGCGCCGCTTCTCTAAGTAAGGCCATCGGCCAAACCACCGTGATAATGCCTGCACAGGCGAAAAACGCGAAATCGCCAAAATGACGTTTCGGTGCGACAGAAACTACTTCTTTGTGGTGTTAGTGACTGATTTTACTCTGCTCGTGTACACAGTGTTTTGACATGATTATAGTGCCGATTTAATGAATTTGTATCCACCATGTTAATAGCAGCGAAGGTCGTTGATAAACTTCCAAGTTGTAACGTGTTTAAAAATACGTTACGAATATAAGATGGTAAACTGGGAACAATATGCTATTTTTGCTGGCAAGCTATTAGGCAGGTTTTTAGTTGAGCCCTAGAATATTTATTATTTAATGTGCACCAAGTTTTTTGAAATATATCGTGTTTTATTGAAAACAGAAATTTTTTGAGAATTTTTTATATAAAATTATATAAACTGTTTAGAGTTTTCAATTTTTCTTGTATGTTGAGAAATTTAATTCCTATGGTCACCGACTAGTAATCTGATAGTATTGGCCGGGGGCGGGTAATATGTAATTCGGGATTTTTATATTGTATCTTTTTTGCTTCAATTGTTTTGGTTATATAAATCATTGAACCTAGAATAACCATGATAATTAAGAATACTTACGAGAAAAAAAAATGAAAAAAATTGTTTTTAGATCATTCCTCTTGACAGCTCTGTTAAGTTAGCAGATTGAAAGTTTCTCTACTTATTAGAATGATGGTTGATCTCACACATATCGCAATTATAAGGGGGCTTTGAATTCGGCAATTTTGCGGGCTAGTGTATGCAGTGTGTGTTTTTACTGACGCTAGCTTTAGAACCTCTAGGTGTGAGTGTGTGGGGAAGGTTGACATCTTTAGTCTCGACTTGTGGAGACCAGTGTAGTGACATTATTTACATTAAAAAGTACTAATTTATATTTAAAAAAAAAACTGATTTTAAAGTATTACACTTTCTTGAAGTTTGAAATTAATAGCAAACGAATATTATTATTTTTTAATTACGGAATTAGTATTGATGTTCTTATGGGAGATCACAGTTTGTTTATGATCTCCATTATTTCACTCCAAATTTCATCTGACAACTGTGGCAAAGTTACAAGTTATTTCCATGGATGGAACCCCTACAAAGGTTCCCAAAAATTAAAAAAAAAATCCCCTACTTTCACTGAAGTTTAAAACGTAAAAGAGTTTTAAAAAATACGCCCACTTTTATATTAGACACACATTTACGACAGTGTTAATAATAGGTTCCACATCTTCTAGCACCATCAGTTCACAGGCCGCCACGAGCTTCACTTAGCGGACGGAGAATGAAGGTAAAAATTGCCAGATGTATCTATATGACATCAACCCAGGCTATAAAAGGCTATATTCATCGACCGGGAAAGGACCAGCTCGACGGCAGAGTATATATAGCCGGTCAGGTGATGGGCTGTCCCGATACTCAACGAACACCACTGAGTCATGGAACACTGCCGTGGGCCGCGACCCACCAACCACCGCCCGGCGACGAATTACGATCTACATCACGGCCGACTGACGTAATGCCGCCCGGAGACAACGTTACGTTGTACGTAAGGAGTAGAGACCGGTAAAAATTGCGGGTTCATTTCATGATAAGCTATAATCCAAACAACGGTAGGTATCTTTATATTGCTTCTGTGATTGACACACAGTTCATCTGAAGGACTTTAAACCAATGAAATACCTTCAACCAAAAAAAAGTATCGAACCGCAAGAGTCCCATTTGACATGTGTCACGAGTGAATAGCCAATGAGCAGGTGGCATTTGCCCGAGTGTGTAGGGGATTGTGGAGTTTATCCTAGAGGTCATCGAAATCACGAATTTGTTCGGTCTCTAGTAACGAGTCTACACGAACATCATTGTTGAGCAGGCGGCGGAGTGAAAGCGAGTGTCACTCCACTAGTGGAGACGAGTAGTGGGAGACTCGCTGCGAAGCGCTTGGTGACAGGAGGTGACATGCAAGTCGTCAAGACAGCGCCCAGGGGGGACGAAGAGCGGATAGGCGAGGCCGGGACTAGCTGGCGACAGCGGGGGCCAGTGGGAGTGACTCGCTCGGACACGCCGGTGCTACGACTGAAGCGAGTCCCCGGTTCCACAGTGGCGGACTTAAGACAACACGAGTGGACCAAGGATTCATCACGATGCAAGTGGCGGGGAGCCAGGCGGTTCCTAACCTCTGGCGTGACGCAGCGAGGACCGACCAGCGGTGCAGTAACCGGACTTCGAGGCTGCAGGCGAGTCAGCATACGGCAACGCCTCGGGTGGAGTAAGTTTCCAGTGAACTGGGGTCTTAATGACTAGCTTCATAAGGTGCAGGTATGATATGGTGATGATTTATGTAAATACACAGTGCACTCTCCTCTTTGTTATAATGTAAACTACTCGTCAGTCAAAAGTCATAATATTGTTCAGTGCCAAGATAACTATTCCAATGAAAATTACCTTTGAGAAAATATACGCTGCAATGGTTTTTCTTCATTATTTAAAATAATATAATCAACAGTATTTTTATTGATAGTAATACGTAGCCTGAGTGGAGCAAGTAGCCAGTGATTAGTTAGCTCCTCTTACCTGGTTATACAAGCGCTGTGTTGGATAAGAAGTTTTATTGTGGGTGCTTTTTGTGTGTAAGGCTGTGATAGTTATCGATATTTAATTACTATTGTTTATTTGTTTATCAGTCGTATAACGCAAAACAGCAGAAGTATCGTTTTTCAGTATCAGCCCTTAAACGTTATAAAAAAAGTGTTCATTGTGTTCTATGACTATACTCTTGCAAAATAATTACTTTACATTTTGGAATATGTAGTGCTGTTTCACACCCTGCATCTGTTACCAAATACCTTTTTGGGCTGTTTACAGTAGTCACCAACAGCCCTTATGGTAAGTAACTGAATTTGAGTACAAATATTGATTTCTACGCTCATGTAATTTCTGTAATATTAGTAGCGAAAATAGTGCTAATAGATTGTCACTTGTTATTTTTAAAAATCAATACAAAATTATTTTTTCCTAAAAACTTTCACCATGATATTATTAAATCTAATTTTATAAAAATAATTTACGACAGTATTTAAAATATAAACTAATAAATCATTATATATAATAAAACTAAGTTGATAAAATGTGCGTGCCAATAAAACTTAAAAAGGAGTCACGGCACGATAAAGGGAATTATATAGTGTGATAGCCCTTTATCCCCCCTCGAACAAGAAAGTTCCCGTTTTAACCTAAAGGGCGTGTTTTTAAAGATATAAGGGCTTTTCCAACCCTTCAACTTGGAAATTAAGTGAAGTGGTGCCATCTGTTGTCGAGTATTTGAACTTCATTCAGAACAACGATTATTTGGGTTGCATTTCGAAAGGCGCAGCGAGCAATTGCAGCATGTGTAGTAATGGCGCGAAATTTAAAATTCCAATTTCAATAAAGTCTTAAATTACATTTGTTACTATAATAAAGTTATTAAATTTTGTGTATTTATACAGCAGTAGCTAACTTATATTTTGGAGTTAAAGCGACCTAATTTAAGTTATTCAAATTAGTTCTGAAAACATTTTAAAATTTAAGTTTTTAAATTTTGCGCCTTTACTACGTATGCTACAGCTGCAGAACCTATTGTTACGGCGGACGATAATGTCGAGAACATTCTAGAAGGTGTGAGAAAGAAAATATTCTCAAACTTTCTTGAATATCCTAGAGCCTCTCTGAATATATAAGAGCCCGGTGTCGCCCGCCAGAGTTAGTTCGATTATAACAGCTAAACAAGAGATTGCGAAACGAAAAGGAAAGAAGTTATCTGTGAGCCTTTATTTTGAAATATCACGTGTGAGTATTTTTAATCAATAGTGTGTTTAATTTATTCTCAATTTTGAAGCGAAGAAGAAAAAAGTTGTCTGTGAACCTTTATTGTGAAATATCAAATGTGAGTATTTTTAATAGTTTGTTTAATTAATTCTAATGTTTTTTTTCCTTTTCTTTTAATTGTAATTTCCTTTACCTTCAAGCAGTCGGGCGACGTTGAATCGATGCCTTCTATATACTTTTGGCCGTAAACAAAATAACGCGCGACCGCTTGAAGGTTAAATAAATTTTTTTTCTTTGTCTCAACGTACCCCACGTTTACATAACAATATATTTGTCTATAAAATGTTTATTTAATTTATTTTTTCATAATGCAATGCCTAGACGTAAAAGAGGAGGAGATCTTGCCAGTTCTGCAGCGAAACGGCGGAAACAAAAAGAATATCGAAGAAATTAAACGGAAGAAGAGCACGAAGCACGTTTACAAAATCAACGAACCAGAATGAGCACCCTGACAAACAGAAAAAGCGAAGAAAGAAAAGTAAATAAAAGTATTGAAGAATCGAGAATTTTAAATGATAATCTAACAAAGGAAGCATTCCACTACAAACCGACGAAAAATTATTACATTCATAAATATGTTGTAATCGGAAAAATGAATAACATTTGCCAATTTTGCCACGCGAAAAAATTCAGTAAAGAAACTCCAGGTCTCTGTTGCATGAATGGAAAAATTCGATTACCACCACTGGAAGCACCTCCGCAGGAATTTCTACATTACACGACCGGGGAAACACTAGAATCAAAACACTTACTTCAAAATATAAGATCATACAACTCCTGCTTTCAAATGACTTCTTTCGGTGTTACTTCGATTAACACTAATAGAAATGAATTTGAATATGTATTTTTAATTCAAGGGCCAATTTATCACAAAATAGGATCGTTACTACCAATGCCTAAGGAAGACTATAAATTTCTGCAAGTATATTTCATCGGAAATGAAGAACAAGAAATTGATCAACGATGCACAAATTTTAATGGATTGAGACGCGAAATAATCCAAGATGTACAGAGGATCTTACACAAATACAATCAACTGATTTACATATTCAAAACAATATTAGACCGCATGATTTCTGATGACAATAAAATTGTAATAAGAGCCGATAAAAGACCACGTGGAGAACACGAACGTAGATTTAATGCACCTCAGATAGATGAAGTCGCCATCGTAATTTTGGACAATGAAAATACAAGCCGTGTCATAATTGTACAACGAAGAAGAAAATGACTACAACTCATTGCAGAGACACACCGTTCATATGATGCTCTTCAATATCCGTTAATATTTCTGCTCGGAGAGGACGGATATCATTTCAATATAAAACAAATTCATCCTGAAACAGGCACAGAAACAAACAAAAAAGTCACTTCCAAGGAGTTCTATGCTTACCGCTTAATGATCAGAGACAATGAAATATACAATCACATACTCAACACTCGCCGTTTATTCCAACAATTTCTGGTAGATATGTACGCAAAAATAGAAGCAGAACGGATGCTTTGGATAAGACTGAATCAGAAGAAACTACGCACAGAAGAATACATCCACCTTCGAGACGCGATAATAAATGACGGCAATATTGACGATATTGGAACAATGGTAATCTTACCCTCATCATACATAGGAAGTCCAAGACATATGCACGAATATACTCAAGATGCCATGACCTGCGTAAGAAAATATGGACGTCCTTATATCTTCATAACATTTAAATGCAACTCATCATGGCCAGACATCAAAGAACAACTAAAATACGGACAAACCTCCATGGATCGACACGACATAATAGCCCGAGTTTTTCGACAAAAACAAATAAGATTTATTGAAGTCATCACAAAATACCACATCTTTGGAACCGTTAGATGCTTGATGTATACAATCGAGTGGCAAAAACGATGATTACCTCACTCACACAATCTCATATGGCTACACGATAAAATTTATCCCACGGATAACGACAAAATCATCCAAGCCGAATTTCCCAATCCACAAAAAGATCCGGAACTATACAACATAGTAGTGAAAAACATGATTCAAGGACCACGTGGACCATTAAACTTCAATGCGCCATGCATGATTGATGGAAAATGTACATAAAAATATCCAAAACCATACTTGGACGATACAAAAACTGAAGATGACGGCTATCCCAAATATAGAAGACGATCACCGAAAAATGGTGGCTACACAGCAAAAATACGAATACAAGGCAGAGACGAACTGGAAATAGATAATCAATGGGTAGTACCATATAACCCACTACTTTCCAAAATGTTCCAAGCACACATTAACGTTGAATACTGCAATTCAGTAAAATATATTAAATATATAATATGTAAGTACGTAAACATGATGTGGCAGTATTTCAAATAGTCAATAATAGCGAACAAAATAACAGAAATGATGAGATCCTCATGTACCAAATGGGAAGATACATCAACAGTAACGAAGCAGCGTGGAGTATTTTTAGTTTTCCCATACACGAACGCGAACCAGCTGTGCAACATCTAGCAGTACATTTGGAGAATGGACAGAGAGTTTACTTCACAAAAGACTCGGCTAGAAAAATTGCAAGCGAACCACCTCAGAACACGACATTAACAGCTTTTTTCCAACTTTGCCAAACCGATCCATTCGCAAAGACATTACTGTATGTCGACGTCCCTATTTATTATACGTGGGACAAAACAAGGAAAATTTTTCAACGACGAAAACAAGGAATGCCAGAGGAGGGTCATCCAGAAATCATGAAAACTAACGCAATAGGTCGAGTATACACTGTACATCAAAACAATGCCGAATGTTTCTATCTCCAGATGTTGTTACACGAAATACGGGGACCAACAAGTTTCACAGATCTGAGGACCATTGACGGATACCTATGCCAGACGTACAGAGAAGCATGTCAACGCTTAGGATTATGGGAAAAGATAACCTCTGGGAATTAACACTACAAGAAGCCACACTCACAGCTTCAGCTGAACAAATTCGAGAGTTATTCGCCATAATTCTAACATATAACCCATCAAACCCAAAACAGATATGGGACTCATTCAAAAGGAGTATGAGTGATGATATATTGTACCAAATCCGACAAACTAATCCAGAACTGACTATAGAATTCAATGACGACATCTTAAATGAAATACTCATTCGCTTAGAAGATAAATGTTTAGCAATAAATAACGAGGCCTTAGTATACCTGGAATGCCAGCACCACAAAGAAATGCTTTCAGTGTGCTAAACTACGAAATTACAAAGGAAAAAAGCTACAACTTCAATGAACTACTTGAATACATTGCTCACAACAAACCACTATTCAATGACAATCAAAAAAAAAAGGTTTACAATGTTATAATGAACCGGATAAATAACAACACTGGTGGAATTATTTACTTGCACGCACCAGGAGGCACCGGTAAAACGTTTCCAATAAATCTAATACCGGCGGAAATACGTGCTAAAAAAACACATCGCACTGGCACTAGCATCATCCGGCATTGCAGCCACACTTATGGAAGGAGGACGAACTGCCTTTTCTGCCTTACAACTACCGTTGAATATAGCCGAACAACAATTCCCGGTATGTAAAATCTCAGGAAAATCTGGACGGGGTCAACTTTTAAAACAAGCTAAAATTATGTCTTCTGGGATGAATGCACCATGGCCCATAGAAATCACTAGAAGCCATGGACAGAACATTACAAGAATTGCGAAAAAAATTCTGAAATAATGGGAGGAGCTCTACTCATACTCTCAGGAGATTTTCGACAAACACTTCCAGTTATTCCCAAGTCAACACCAGCAGACGATATCAATGCATGCTTAAAAAAGTCACATCTCTGGCCACAAGTACAAATACTGCAACTAACAAAAAACATGAGAGTTGAATTATCAAAAGATGAAACAACAGCACATTTTGCTAAAATACTTTTACAAATAGGCGAAGGTACATATCCTACTGACCAAACGACCGGCCTCATTGAACTCAATAGTGATTTCTGTAACATAGCCACTACTGAAAACGAACTAATCGACACAATTTATCCAAATATTATTCAGAAATATACCAACGTAGAGTGGTTATTTCAAAGAGAAATTTTGGCCACTAAAAATAATATTGTTGACGATATCAATTTTAATATTCTAAAGAAAATACCTGGTGAAGAGAAAATATATAAATCGATCGACACGATGGTATCCATTGAAGAAAGTTTCAACTTCCCTACTGAATTTCTAAACTCTTTACAAGTACCAGGAATGACATTACACTGCCTTCGTCTAAAAATTGCATCTCCAATCATACTACTCAGAAATCTCAACTCCCCAAAACTATGTAATGAAACGAGGATGATCGCAAAACAGCTATCGAATAATATCATTAAAGCTGAATTTATTTCAGGAAAGAACAAAGGACACACAGTATTTATACATAAAATACCACTGATCTCTTCTGAATTGCCATTTCAATTTAAAAGATTGCAGTTTCCAATTAAATTTGCCTTTAGTTTTACAATTAACAAAGCGCAAGGGCAAACTTTAAAATATTGTGGCATCAACCTCAAAGAATCCTGCTTCTCTCACGGTCAGCTATATGTAGCTTGCTCAAGAGTAGGAAATTCGAAAAATTTATATATATATATTACACAAATTACATAAATTTCCCTAAAAATCAAGAGTGGCCAAATTTCCGCAGAGATTGACCAAATTTCCCCAAGAGGGCTGAAATTCCAAAGATTGCGGTCAAATTTCCACATAAAGGGGTTATTTTCCTCAAAAGCCTCATCAGAGTTCAGGACGCTGGCCTCCAAGAGTTCAGTTAAGTAGCGTTCAGTTCGATGGTTATAGTCTGGGCGATAGTGCCGCAAGTGCAGCGGCGTTCCGGTGCGATAGTCCAGGTGATAGTGCCGCGGGTGCGGCGGAGTTCCGGTGCGATAGTCCAGGTGATAGTGCCGCGGGTGCGGCGGAGTTCCTGAGCGAGGAGTTCCTCGGCGAGCGAGCATCTCGGCGAGAGTCCAGAGCGAAGTTCCGAGCGAAGCGTCGAGCGGACCTCGGCGAAGGGAAGTGCGACGGCGGCGGAGTGTGGCGACGGAGGTCCTCAAGGGGTGCTGTGGCGAGAGTTGCGCCAGAGGTGTGGCCCAGCGAGGTGTGCGGTGTGCAAAAACCGAGTGATTGGGGAATAAACATTTTTAAGTGTAATTGATTATAAGGAGTTTTTAGAAGATTATTTGTAGTGATGTAAATATTGGAAATAAATAAAACTGTGCAGTAAAATCTTTAATTGGGTTATCCATTTACGAACCCAGTTGTTTACCACACGACGATTATTATTAATTTGTAACAATCTGTAACAATATGCAATTTTAGTATTTAAAAAAATACTTTACTGAAATGTTAATTAAAATTTAAATAAAATATATATACGAAATCACAACCGCCATCTTGAATTCTAGAACCTTACAACATTTTTAAAAGTGAAGTCGCATCAGATATCTTGAATAACCGTAATTTTTATCCCAAAAAAGTATAGAATTTAAAAATTCATGATATTTGTTTAAAATTTTTGATAAAAAAAACCACCTTCGTCATGGAGTCCATGAATAGAACCCGGCGAGGAGAAATAAAAAATGACGATGGAAACTTCCTGCTCCAGGGTAGCCAGCGGCACACTGACCTCCCACCAATAAAGCCAAGGCAGATATTACGCCAATAAGTATATCGTCACGTCCACCGTTTTGGATTCCGCTATCTTGTTTTTAAAGGCTAGATTGTTCTGCGGACATATTAATCTCATAATTATCCGTTTTCAGTAGATGATATTTATAAAATTATATTTACCATTTTCTTTCTTTATTTCACTTCATATTTTTTTTGGAAAAATGGGTTTAGTATATAAAATTAAAATCCACAGGCTGATAAACCCCTAAAATAATTTTTTTATCTGCAGGAAAGGTACTAACGGACACACAAGCAAACAAACAAATATCTCTTGCAGAAAGGCACATGAAAAAATCTTACAGGATATTTGAAAAAATAAAATAAAAAATACACATCAATATAGATTTTAGTAATGTTTCCTTCTATTACACCATCTAAGAAAACAAATATCAAAAATTCTACATTATCCTACTAAAACCAGTAAATGGTTAAGCGTTTCTTATTTAATTTTTACATAACCATGTTTGCAAAGTTAAAATTACGCAATAACTAGAAATATATTATTTTATGCTCTCTAGTGAAATCTGTTGCAAAGAGTCAGATACATTTATATTCTACTTTATGATAAAAGCATTATTGCTTTCTTAATTTCGAAGTCATATAATATTTTAGCAAAAGTTGTAGTCAACCTGAAATATTTTGTTGCCATGTATTGTTCAAAATAAATGAAGTTTAATTTTGGATAATTATTAAATTAGGTATAAAATGTAAAAAAAAATGGAGATCCCTCAAAGTTTTTTTGATGTTTTCAAAATAAAATCCAATTTTTTTTCAAATAAATTTGAAGCATATTTATTGTTAGGATTTTATTTGCCATAGTGATTTTAATGCTTCTTCCTTTGTTTAGTAATGGATTACATAAAATTTGTAAATACCAGCATCGTGTATGACATCGTCAAAATTCATTTGGCGCTAACCATAATTCAAGATTAAATTATAAACTTGAAATTTCTATCATTATAATGGATAATATTGTGTGAATAATGTGTGATTATTTTTTTTTAAATTCAATTTTACATTTTTTACAGTATATTAAAAAAACAATGTCAAAAACTATCAAATTACAGCAAATTTATTGTGTATATTTTTGTTTAGATTAAGAATATGCATTTGAATAATATATCAGTGTGTATGGTAGAATTAATTATATTTTAAAAGTTCTTGTTTTGCAATATTTTATGCACCTTGCTTTAATACTAAATTGTTTTCATAAATAAAATTAATCTCACCATAAAATATATTTTTCTTTTTTTAAAGTGCACGCTGGGAATCCCATAAAAACAATAATTACATTAGTTTAAAATTTTGCAAAAATAGTTTTGGATTACCAGCGAACTAAATAATTAAATCTTGTACTTAAAAATAAACCAACGATATCAATTTTTAAAACAAAGTTTAAAATATTTTTTATGCATGCATCTTTATTTTTTTTTTAAATATTTACACAATTTTCAAAGCACTTACTGAAAATTGTTTTAGACACAATGATACAATTTTTTGAACAAACATTTTAAATTAAATTTTCTCTTGTGTTAAAGTTACTGAAATCTTGTTTTCAGAGTTATATTATAAATGTTCTTTTAAAATTTAGAAATAATAGCAGTAGTGTCAATGCACGTTTAAACAACAAGTTTTTCAGAGTTTTAAAATAATCGTTTTTTTTAAGAAGAATAAATAACTTATAAAAGGTAAAAATCCTTCAATCGGAAAAAAAAATTGAAGCAAAACAGATATAAGATTTTGATGAATCATTGTCAAATACAGAATTATAAACGACCAAATATATATAATATTTCGAGAAGATTCAGTAACAATATATATTCTAGAACATTAAATTATTAACCAACAAGTAAGTAAAAAATGTCTTCCATGTACAGGATTTGTAATAATATGTAAAAATTTAATCTGGCAATTCTATAACCTAGCTTAAAAATAATTTTTCTTACATTATTCAAAGCTTTTTTCTGCAGGTGTAGTGAAATGATTCAGAATAGTGTTTATCTGTAAAGCTTCCTAGTATCAAAAGTAATCACATAAATAAGTGAGATGGCGTAATTATTAAAAAACGAGTCAAGCGATCATGATTGACTTATTATTCTTAAAATTTTCTTTAAATAATTTCATAGATATGCTGGTTTGGTGTTTAGTCATAAACCTAGTAGTCAACAAATTATTCAATATAAAAATAATCAAGAGGTTCGTTTTATCCAGCCTACAAGTACCCTTTCTATTAAAAAAAATACAAAACAAGAATTTATCCTCAGATTGGTATGATATATGGCATTATATTTAACATACGTTTACGATGCGGAACATTTAAGATGTTACTTTACATTTCAACATAGCAATGTAAACTATTATAGTATAATGTATTTAAATAGAGTTTGTAGTAGTATTTGTATAGTCGTATTTAAATAGAATTAAATGTTCTACTTTTTTAGAAACTAAAAATAATGTTGGTAGTTCTTTCTGTTTTAATGCATGATCATCCAAAATACTGTTACAATAGATAAAAATGTACTTCTGTTTTTACCTTCTCTGAAAAGAAATTTTGCTCCCAGTGGCCACATAACAGTTTTGTTAGACTCTTGTTACCACAACACTCGATTAATTCAGCAGATATATTGCATGTTGTAAAACCAAATGTAATTTTTTTTTCAAACCTCGTTGGTTGAAAATCACAAGTGACAATAAATTTTGTTCTTTTTTAAACCGCGTTCAGTATTTACATTGAATTGGCTTAAACGTTTTATTGTGAACTTTTATTGCCACTCAGGTGAGTATGTCACTGCAGGATAATAAACGCCATGTTTGCGGAAGCTATGAAGAGCCTATTCGAATTTTTTGTGGACTACATAAACGACAGTATAACTCTGAATTTGAGATCAAAGCTACTGCAATCATGTAACCAGGTGTGAGAAAAATTAACCATTTTTTAATATGGCTAACGTAAAATTAAGTTAAAATATTAATAAAATTTTATTTTGTTTAGAGGAACCAATATGAATGTGCAAAAGTCTGCAAGAATAAAGTTCATCTGTAGGAGAACAAAACATAATGAACTTTTCCCAATTGGCTTTCATGAACGTTTATTACGTTAGTTGCATAATGTTAAAGAAAAAAATTTTTTTTAACACTTTTACTATAATATTTGTTTCCATTATTATCGAAAATAATAGGTAAACAATTTTGAGTTTCATGTTTCAGATTGAAAAAGATTAATGTTTTAATTCAACCAAGCAAAACCTTGCAAAATATTTATTCACTCCGGTTCAGACCGCTTGACTTTTCAAATGTTTGCATATAACTAAGGAACAAAAATATGTATATATTTGACTGAAATAACGTAAATAAAAATTATTATAAACAGTCCCAGTCAATCTATCTTCAAGAAAAAGTTATTTTGATTTCATTGCATTATGCCAGATTCTAAAATAAATTTAACTTAAAATATCCTATGAAATGAAAACGATTTAGGATAACATTATGTGTGAAGTTTATAATCGTCATAACTAATAGTTAGTTAGTTTAAAAATAGTTGGCATATATGCTTAGAAGCCTTGTAGTTGTTTATTTATAAAACATTTTAGTGAACCCCCATTTTTAATGGGATTAAATTGGAATAATTATGGCCGCAAATATTTTTCATTAATTGTTTCATTGGACTATTCTAACTTAACTTCTTGGACTCTTTATGTTGATGTTTGATAGTAGGTAAATAGATAAGCAACCAAAATATTCTCAAAAAATTATTCATATTAATTTTACTATCCACAATAACGGCCTTGATTAACTTTACATTATTGAGGTGTCTCAGTGGTGAATATTTACATTGTTTTTTTAAAGTAATGGAGCTAAATCTTAGGCCAGATAACACGATTTCAATATCATTGTTTCTTATAAAATTATTCCACATATAGGCCTACAGCGAAGACTATTTTATTTATATACATGCTTGCAATATCTATATGTATTATTATTGACGTTTTTCACAAATTGGAAGAGAAATGTTTCAAGGTTTTATTCAGCGGGCTTTATAAATCTAGATCAAAAATTCACAAGGATGCATGGCCGCGACACCCGTTATTAGGGAAATTTCCCAAGATAGGTGTATGATTATCCAAAACCAGGTTGCAAGTATGTGGGTATTTAAGTGTACAAGTATATAAATGTGCAAGTATGCACATGCAATAACATAAATAGGTAAGTGTTCTATAATGGAAATATGTCATCCAATGCCCCACTCTTGAGTCTCTTTGTGCATTATGCTACTCAAACAGACTCTAAAAAATTATTAAAATTTCATTTTATGTTATATTTTAAAAGGCTCTAAGTAAATAAATCATTGTTTTGACTTTGGAACTACATGACGAAGTCCAAACCGCAAACTATTTTATGGATGAAGTAGCAACGCACGGATCTTTAAAATATAATTTGTGGCCGGACTGTGTATATGGCAAACCATATCCGTTCGAAGTGAATAAGTGTGCATTTAAGACAGTGAACAATCATATTTACAATGGCGACAATGTGAAGCAATCTATTAAATACAGTATCGATAAACTCTGTTGGGAAGAAAAAGACTATGTAGAAAAAAGAACTGGATAGTTCCCCTCTTCAGTAAACCGTTTAGAGCTGAGAATCAGTCAGTTGAAGCCAATGCAGAACTTTATGTCAATTAGATTGATAACTTTTACAAGTGTTCCTATAATATTCTAGAAATTATGTAATAATTTTTTGTCTGTAACAATCTTATTTTTTTTCGAATCTGTTATTTATTTTGATAATTTTGATTAAATTATCTTTTTATTGATTCGGGTTGGATCAAGTACTATAGTCGTTCGAATCAATAATTATTTAAAAAAATTTTTTTTATGAATTTCGGAATTTTTTCCGACTTTATAGCCTAATAAACACTGATTTCTAAGAAGGTGGCCAATACGCCATTAATATGGTGTACACTCTGGAAATAAATAATCATGCACTCTAGCAGGTAAAAATTAAACTTATATGGTGGTAGCGCACTATAGCAGAAGAAAACCATATGTCGGATCCAAGATGGCGTCCTTCAGCAACCGAAAACTAGATGGCATACGTGACGTTATACTATCTGGCGTTATATAAGTATACCTTGAAATTAGTTGTGATAGGTCAGTCTGCCGGTGACTTCCGTGGGGAAAGAATCTGTCTTCTTTTTTAATTGCCGTCACCAGGTTAGAGCCGAGATCTCCATGATTTTTTTAAAAATAAAAATAAATTAAATATTTTTTTTTCATTTTCTAGCATAAAAATATTTAGCTTGAAGATGGCCGGCATAACGAAACTTGCAACGGAAACGTAACATCCTAATGGTCGAGGTCATGACCTCGGCGGCTTAGGGCGGCTTGTCTATCGGGAATTTAAGCCTCTTTAAAATTTCTTTTTTCTAGGGCAAAAGTATTTTGAGTTTTTTCAAATTCCCAATTTTTGAATTTTTTTAAATAAGAAAAAAATTATTTTATTGTTAGATTTCTTTTAGATTTTTTGCTATATGTATTCATAAAAAAAATGGAAATTTTGGCGAAATATTGGCAAATTTTGAAGGTCAAAGGTTAATGTCAAAGTCAACCAAGGTGGCCGGCGTGTCGTCAAAATCCAATATGGCGAACCGGTGGCAGGCTCCGCACTTCTACTCCTGGGCTCGGACGGGCGAAGATATAATTTTATGAATAGGAACCGTTTGGAATGTTGCGGTAATTCCGCAACCAATTGTTCATTTGATACGGATTTTTAAATCCACCCAGAAAATTCAGTTAAGAGCAAACAGTTTAACCAATCTTAAGTGATATTGATATTTATTTAGAAATAATTTTGTCAACTTAATTATTTTAAATTATAATAGTTTGAATACTAGCTTTCGAACATTTGTGTAATAACCCGTTGAGTTACGTAACACCAGGTAAATAATTTTATAAACAGAGTTGAATTTGGATTTCATTTAATTAATATTATTTTATTATGAGTTCAATTTTATGGCATTATTAATTAGTATGTACTCTCATTAAATGTCTTTCACTAAGTATTGGTTTGTATATGTGGTAAAGTGTCATAGTTCACGTAGATCATTTCATTAGATTTAGTTTACTCAATCTCCCAGTTACACTGTTTTTATTTTAACTACTTCCTAGTTGTTTATTGTTCTCTTCCTTCAAATGAAATTAGGTTTCATATTATTACTAAACAATCATAACAAGCATTGTGTGTTGTTTGCTTGTCAGTGTATTGTTGTGCTCGCCTATTGGTATGTCGCCTGCAGTGTGTTTACACCATACATACGTACAATTTAGCAGGCATAACAGTAGCACATATGTCTGCCATTCTTATAAAAAAAATGTTTTGCAACGCAAATACAAGTAGTTTGGCGTCCACTACGAGTGGCCCAAAATACAAAAGAGTTGTTCGTGACTAAGGTACACCGTCAGTTTTTCTTTTGTTTGTTTACTGCACCAAAGGTGTAATGCCCAGACTACCTTGCACTACGTACAGCCTGTGTAAACGTGCTGGCGACCCTAACGAACAGGAGGGTAGTCAAACATATAGTGACATCCTGACTGCTAGTCTGGAGGAACTGAACTGTTTAGGAGGACAATACTGTCTAGACACAATGGCGTTCCAGCAAACACACGTGGACAAACAGCTGAAGCGGTAATAAGACCCCACACTGTCGACGGCGGTGTAGGCAAATAAGAGTTGGCGCTCCGATTTTATGGCAGTTTAGACGAATTATGCCCCGAAAAAATGGGACTCAAAATCAATTATAGACTGTTAAAAATGGAATTACGTTTTGGAATTAAAGAGCAAATTTTATTTACAAAACTCGTGTGCGATCAACTTAAGTTAAATTTTGCTAAAGATTTCACTTTACATATTTCACTACCCTCAAATTTTTAATTCAACATTTCTGTTCAGTTTAACTGGTAGTTGCTTACTGATTCAATTTTATGAACTTTAAGTTTCATTGTTATGTTTATGAAGTGTGTAAATTTATTGAAATAGCTGCATGAATTATGACTAGCTACGAATTAAGTGAAATTTAAATATACGTCTGAATTTTTGTAGGGAACGCGCTGTTGTTTCTTGTAGAAATTACGTGTTCAGGCAATATACTTTGCTTTGTCCTTTTGAACTTTCCGAAAACTATAATGCTACGAACACGCGTTCTACCTTACCGTGAAACTTTTTTCTTGACTGCGATCAAGTAGAGAGCTACTACCGATACATACATGAAAATTTTACTGCAACTTTGAATTACGTTCTGCAATATTAGACTTAAACCGTTTTAAATATTGTAGGGGCTCGTTTGCAAGAATTTTAGGAGCCCGAAAACAAAAATGCTTTAAATTATGAGAAGTTTACTATTTACAAAATTTTTATTTTTGTAATTTACTTATATTTAATATTTTATTAAATTTTGGAGTTTGGATAAGCGTGTTTTATGATGCAAAATTTTAAAGTAACGTAAATAAAGTTGAGATAATTTGACTAATAATCATTGTTTATAAAGAAGTCACTTGACTGGAAAATAGTTATTTTTGCATTTTTGGTACATTTTTAATAAACCTTTGGGTTTTAAGGTTTTAGATAATTTTTTTTCTCTATTGTCCAATTTAATCAATTTAATTGATTTCTTTCTCTTCTTTTTTATGTTACATTGGTTTCATTGCCGTGAAGTTTTTGCACTCAAATAATGTATATCGTTAATATTTCTTAAAATCTGTTTCTTGAAATTTACACTACATGTTGGAAGTAAGATGGCTGCAGGAAATCACTGTTGCACCTGCACAAGACAGCACACTGCTGGGTGCAGTGGCTTCGAACCTCAGTGCACCATTAAGAACAGTATCATAGAACCTCATTGTACTAGTCAGGGAGTTGGCTTAGAACCTCAGCATACGAGATAGGGCAGTGTCTTAGAATCTTAGTGCACCAGTAAGGGTAGTGTCACAGAACCTCAGTGCACCAATCAGGGTAGTGGCTTAGAACTTCAGTGAACCAATCAGGTAAGCATCCCTGTAGGGTTATTCTAAGTTATTTGGAAAGGAGTTCCCTATCGTAAAATGGAT
The DNA here is from genome assembly GCF_032445375.1 of Bacillus rossius redtenbacheri. Lineage (NCBI taxonomy): Eukaryota > Metazoa > Arthropoda > Insecta > Phasmatodea > Bacillidae > Bacillus > Bacillus rossius. Next base: position 15,203,331 of record NC_086335.1, read on the forward strand.
CGGCATCTCACTTTAAAATATGGCGGCTTGGAAGCGTGGTGGCAAGAGTTACTTATAAGCTGGATATTCATAAATTATTTACTTACTTTTTCTTTATTCTGAAATTTAATTTAAATGCATTTACGAATTCTTTGTTAACTGTCTATTATTCCAGCATATGCAACTTCATACTGTATTCTCGGTTTTTTCATCTAAGTAAGAAGTGGCAGGGTAGGTTAATTCATTTTTTGGTAACCTAATCTAAAAATATTTTCAATTAAAATCTCTAACTAAACAATCATTCTTTTGCTTTCAAAATAAGTTCATTTTATTTTTTGTTGGAACAAATACTAAATTTTTTAAGGTATATAGGATATTAAGCTTTCACATGTCTTGCTTAGCTTTATCAGCATAGGTACTCATGTATTGTTCAGTTATATTTTTTTGAATTTAATGTTTTTAAATAATATTTATAGTACATAAATTATTAATTTATATTTAGTGTTTCAAATGATGCTCAAAATTCTTTTATATTTATTCAAACAAACAATTTAAAATGGTTAATTTTGTCTTGCGAGTTTACTGAAATTTAACTAGTAAAGTAAGTTACGATAAACTAAACTATTTTTGTTTAGTTTAAATATGTATGTAATAAATATCTACCTAATATGTTTTAAGTGTTTATTATTGTGGATGAAAATACATACTGAATCACTTTAAAGAATACAAATAATATAAAATTTTTGTAGAACCGAAAATTAAATAGTCCCATGAAGCATTATGGCATACGGTGCAGTCACCATATCTACTGAGCTGAATCTTTTATTTTATCACTGACATAATATACAATTATATAAGCAAGAGAAAAAATCGTGTATTTAGGTATTTTTTGTTAAATCGGTATTCCATTTTAATCATTAAAACGCAAATTTGTTAAGTGTTTAAATTTTTAATGTACCTATGAATTCGCCCAGTAACCGTAAAAACACTTTTGAACTTTTATACCACGTAGACATAAAACATTAGTGAATGTTTTACATTTAATTTAGCAAGTTGTTCATTGTGTAAACTGCACAAGATTTTTCGTACGATGAATACCATTTTCATCTAACCCAAATGTACACGTGTGGATACACAAAATAATTTATCGGCATATAGCGAGAAATTTCATTCTGAATTTCTCTTGTTTCGTGCTAGACGAAGATGAGATGTTCCTTTAGTTTGCGACATTGTTTTGAAACTAATATACGCTGTTCCACATTTTTACAGTATCTTACCGGTCATTCAAACGCAGAGTTTAAAACAATAGCTGCGATTTAGTGATAAATTATAAACATTTAACAGTGGTTTAGAATCGTTATGTTGTTCTGTTCATCTGAAAGAACCTGGAAGGAGAGGGGGCAGGAATGAAGAGTTGGAGAATCATTAGAGCCGAACATGACGAGAGAGCACCCTCGTAAAGATACATCACTTAGGATAGTATTTGAAACACTTATAAGTAAATTTTATTTGTTCCGATTGACGAACGAGCAGTGTGTCGGAATCGACCTCGAAAGCTGGCGATATAATAAACGAAAAACTTAGAATAAACACCCCTGGGCCGGTAGCGCCGATGCACCACCGCACGGGGGACTGGTCGGAGACCATGCCGACATTTGCGTGAAACGTACACGAAAACCCAATCTGAATTTTACGGTAATTTGAGGCGTACGCTGTGACGTTCGGCTTAGTGGATGCCAAACACCCGAGCTGCCTAAACACCGCACTTAAAGGTCACGCGTTCTACCGGTTGGAGGTGTTGCAGCCCACCACTAGGACCTGCAAAGAATTCCAAACGCTCGTCAGACCACAGTTTTGGAACATGTTGGCAGAGGGGAACTTAAGGGCGCAGCTGAACACCGAAAGGTATGATCATAAGAATAGCAAGTCACTGGAAGGTCAGCTGTCTACCATGTTCGAGAGAACGAGGTACCTTGACTTGAGCATGTGTGATAGGTATCTCAGAGATGTAATCCTCCCACAGCTTCCTCTGAATTATCCGTAGCAAATGTCCAGCCGCACATTCCGCGATCTCGTGGTATTTCACAAACAGCAGCTGATTATCAACAGGTCGTCAGCACAGCAAAAGACGGCTAGAAGCACAGCCAGTCACCACAGCGTGTACAGGAGCCACCAGCACGCAGTCCACAGCCGGTCCTGGCGACATGGGTCGACGGCCGGGAAGCCTGGCTTCCACGGGAAGGCACCGAACACCAGCTCCTACTACAGAGGCGCAGCGCCCTCTCAGAAGTGGAGGTGGCGGAAGCCAGGCAAGAGAAACCACAGAGACATCTGACATTATAAAACGTTCACCTTACATATCTTAAAGATAGAGCATAGCAATTAAATCAGAAATTGATTTATATTTTTGACATTTTAAATTTTAGTACTTTCCCTAAATAATCCAGGATTTTGAAACTGGTTTAGATAATTTTCTGTATTTATTAACACTTAGTCACGTAAGTCATATATGACATTGAATCTTGACCAAATTTACCTATATAGATATATAGCTTACATTTTAATTCTAAAATGAATGTAATATGTAAGTCTTATTTTCATAAAACACTCAATTATTATCAATTAATAATACCATAACTAAACCAACTTCAATAATCTTATGAAAATATTGTTATTCATATAAAGTTATTATTTATTTAATTAATATAAATAATTTTTTGCGAGTAAAATGTTTTCTTTCAGGGATGAGAGAAGATATGATATTTGATATATTTACCACCATACGACTGAAGGCAAGTATTTCACAGCTGAATAAAAGGTAACGCCAATTCCATCTGCCTGCGGCAGTGGCTTATATTTTAAAACAAAATCAGCACATAAAATTAAAATAATTATTAATCCAATCTAATGTGTATCACAGCCATAGTACCTTAAAAACAAGTAAAAAAATATTTAAGAAGAATTAATAAGGAAATTTCATCGTACACTCAGTCACTATCCAATGATATAATCCACATAAATTTCCTTACATGTTTGGATAATTAGAAAACTAACTTTTCTCCACTTAGCAAACCGTCAGAAATAACTCTCCTTATTTTGCTGAGTCCTGAGCATTTACACGAAAAACATATAAATGAGTTTTAGACTTCACACACATCAGAGTCAAAACTCACAATGTTTTGTGATGAAACCTCATTTTTGTCGGATGCCACATTTTATAATTTGCAACGGTCGAGCGCGACAGGCAACAAAAAGCGACACATAAATTACGGCAACGCCATCACGTAAATTAAGTGGAAGAATACCTTGGCATGAGCCCAATTTGTCAGCGGAACTTGCTATTCTGAACACTGTCCGTTTTATCCCGCTTTGTGATTGCAGGACTGGCGGCTCATGTCACGTAATTAAATGACGAATTTAATCTATTCCTCGGCATTTACATTTTCATTAAAAACGTTTATGCCTCTTTTGATCTTCAGCAGACTATTTCCAGGCCTCATCCCTTAATTTGTATGGAAAGCACATCTTATTGTGTTTTTATAGCGTTATATTAAAATGTTTAATTCTCTGCTGGATTTGTTTTTGCATTTTATTTTCACACTCAACTATAACGGTCCTCCATATTGTCTATCGAAAAGTAGCATCGTTGTTGCACAAAATATACGTTTAGAAGGATTCAGTAAAAGAAAGCATGATCCTGTAGTGTCGGTCATCACAGTTCTGTCTAAGCGAAAACGCCATGAAAGTTAGAGGAAGGAAAACATCCTGAAAGCCTTTAAATCCACACAAAATATATTTTACGAGCGCGTTAAATATTTGTTTCTCGTTTTGCGGCGCCACCGACAGAGGGCGGGTGTCGCCGGGAATGAAGAGACAGGGAGAGGAGAGTGGACAGTAAAATGGGGCACGAAGCGACGCGGGGGTTGGCTGATTTTGCGAGCCAGGTCCGTAAATCAGGCGGCCAGCGCAGCATTCATGTGCCAGCGAGCCCCTTTCGCCCCTCGGCCAGTGCTCGTGACTGTCACACACCCCGCGCGCCCTAAACTGGCCGGCCCCGCGCTGTTTCGCCCGCGTACACATTCATTACACGGCCGGCGGACCCATTGTGCAGCCTCCCCTGCTGCCCCTGACCCCTGGCCCGGCAGTTCCCGTGCAAGCCCTTCCTCCGGGCGCAATCAAAATTAGGATTCTCGCTGCCCGCCCGACGGCGTGTCGGCGGGTTGATGGCCCGTCCTCGGAGCCTCCTCGCGAAGGACCACTTACGTGGTTTATAGGCCGGCGGCTCGCTCCGTGGTCTGCGCCTCACCCTCCGAGAGAGTACAACCCCCGCAGGAGCCTGTGCGACGTGGCCACGGCAGTCTCGAGGGTGCCTGATTGTCGCCCTGGTTTGCGCGCGCACTGCTGTCGGCCGGAAGGCTCGCCTGGCCGCGTGGCAGGACGCTCCAGGAGCCAGGAGCGGCAAGGTTGTCTCCCTGGCCGTGAGAGGCTGTAAGACCAACACGGTGACCGGGTCTCAACCCACAGTCTGAGACTGAATCGCCGACAGCGACGTCATCACTTACCCATGGAAGGTAAAAGCGTAGTTATAGTTTAGTGATGGAATGCAATTATGATAACAATTGGAGAGGTACGAGATCACCATCTGGCTTACGGTATTCTCCACTTTTATCTCCGTAGCGGAAAACCCGCGTTGCAGTTCGTTGGGAATGAAGCCCAGGTCGCGATACTGATATCACAATTCTAACATTATATTATTGACTATACTTATAATACCGTTATGTACTACGAAGTGATAAATTTAAAAAAAACACGTGAAATCCTGATAAGGTATTATTTTATCATCTCCTGAGAAAGAGTCGGTGTTTTGACCAAATGTATGAGGAATTTGCATAAATCTTCACAATAAAACATCTGCATCGCCTGCATTGAAATGTAATTATATTCCAGCATCAAAGAAACGGAAACAAAATATAGTAATATAGTACAACAGAAACAAAATAATGACAAGTTTTCTAAGGAAAATCATGAATGATTTGATCTTCCTACAAATATCATTTATGGATTTTCTGTTTCTCAAACTAAAGATTAAATAATATTATTCGAAAACTTGACAGCAAAAACAGCTTTATAGAAAATGACCACAAAAAAAAATTTAAGCTAGCAAGACCTACGATTGTGATGATGTTCTGTGACAAAACGGTGGAAACAATAGTTAAACTCATTAATCTGATCAAACCTATGATGCTCACTAGGACGATGACAATGGTGACTTTGAGGCTGGTGTAAAATGTATGACATCTGAGATCTTAAAAATATCAATAATTAATATTCATGGAAGATGACACCAGCAGATGAGATTGATTACACGCCTGGAAATATCTTAACATATTAGTACACAGGATAAGACTAATACTTGTTTTTTTAGAGGATGAAACTATTCGCTGCTCAACGAAGTAGTCAACATTCTACGTGAACGAATAAGGGCAGGCTACAAATAATAATGACCGGTTTTACCTGCAGGTTTAATAAATAGCAAAATAAATCTATTACTTGTATTTGAAAAAGAGCATTCTTTCATTACTCGCAATCTGATTTCTAACAGAGACTGAATTCTCCTAGTATCCTATCATATCCAACCAGTCGTATCCTGTCAAACATATCTTACCAGTTGTATCCCTCTGATGTGATCGTATTCCTCTGATAAGATCGCGTCTCTCTGATAAGATCGTACCTATACTTTGTTGAATTTTTGTACAAATGTGTAGTATTATCATTAAATATACTTAGTAAAGTATTTAATTAGTACTGGATATTTAATGGATTGAACCCATTGGTCTTGTAATAGATTATATCCAAACAATTGGTTCGACAGTTCGAAGACTCTTTAACTTGTCTTGTTGGTTGAAATAGGTCATTACTTATTTGAAAGAAATACCTTGTATCGACGAAGAAGATCCCTTGGTTCGAAGACTCTCGTCGTGTCTGCTTGGAATAGTTCATATTTGTTTCAAAGACGAATATGGTTATGTCGTAAGGATACACTTGGCCTATACGCGCGAAATTGTACATAGCCTGGTCTCTTAGTTCTGGATGCTATGACATATGTTCGTGGTACGGAAAAACTATTCTTATATGTTTGTAGTTGGCACTTTATTTAAAAAAAAAATTAACAAATACAGCCTCTAATGTAGGATTAGTGATATTGAGATAAATGTGTATTCAGCCGGTAGGAGTTTTTTCAGTGATAATTAATTAACGTAAAAATTAAGAGCTTTATTTACACCTTGTATCGACCAATTAAAGACACTAGTTCTGAAACGATTCGAATCAAACAGAAATTTATTTACAGATTTTTTGATAATTTTTGGAAATTTATTTTCTAAATTGAAGCTAAATTATTGTAATTTTTCAATATGGTAATCAAGATGGTATCGGCAGCCTATGGGTGGCTGTTGGATGAATAATTTAAGTGACTTTTTAAATTATATCCATGATTTATTAAATAAGTGTTTTTTAATATTTAATAAATTTTTTGGGTAAGATCAAGGATCAAACAAAGGTAATAATTGATCGAAATAAATCAATAAATTCATTAGAGATTTTTACAAATATTTGTTAATTTTTCCCGAATTTCTAGCTGAACAAGTACAAATTTTAAAGATATTGGTATAAGATGAGCGACAAGATACCACATGTTAAGGTAATAAATTTTACTGTACTTAAGCGGGTAAAAAACCATTTAATAGCAGCAGCGCTCAATAGCATAGGAAAAGAAAAATATATTGCGGATACGAAATGCCCGCCAGATCACACTAGCTTATGTATTTTCCGCCTTGCCATTAGCGGTGGGAGATCAGTCTGCCAGTGGCTTCCTGTGTGGAAGTATCTAAAATAATTTTTTTTGCACTCAGCAGTTTAGAGATGAGGACTCTATGACACATGTATGTGTTTTTATTAATTTTTTAAATAGTAATTCATAATTGTTTTATTTTTTCAGAATATCTAGGTTAATATTAACAAATCTCTAAGATGACGGACGTGGACGTGGCGTCATATAATATGGCGACTGGTGTGAACTGTCCCAAGTGGCTAAATGGCGGCTTGACGACGGGGATTTTAAGCCGCTTTGGGGGATTTTGGTTTTAGAAGGAAAAATATTTTGGGGCATTTCGGGTTCCAAATTTTTGTATTATTTGCTGGTTATTTTTCCTCAGAAATTGAATTTTTTGAATTTTCTGAATTTTTTTTGAATGTTTATGGTGGATATTTTTTTCCTGCAAGCTAGAAATTATGGTGTTTTTAGGTGAATTTATGGCAATTTTTTAGTAATTTTTGGCATGTTTTCAAGGTTCAGTTCAAGGTCAAAGGTCAAAAGTCTTCCAAGATGGCCACCGTGACGTCACAATCCAAGATATATTACCGGCACCAGGTACCTCGCCTGGCATCAGGCGCAGTTCAAACATGTATATACTATAATGGCACTATGACATTCCGTCCCTGCACTACACCGACAAGCTCTCTCCTCTATAGCATAGATGAAAGAGAACGACGTGACGTGCAGCTGTAATAATGAGCGGTTGGTTGTAGTTTGTTCGACCACATGGCCTGCAAAGAAGATGAACATATTTTCCCCCCAGCTTCTAATAAATTTCGATGCCATTTGGCTGTTACAGATATTACTATTATGTTAAATATCTTCCACTTCATTTTAATATTTCCAAATATTTTATTTTCATGTTGTTTAATATAAAATATGCTTAAAAAAAAGTTGCTACTTGGTTTTTTTTTAAATGTTAGATACAAACGGTTAATGATTAGAAATGTAATGTTAATAAATAATGATGCTGTATAAATAGCGTTTTTAACATTTTTTAATAGGCTGGAATGCACTTTATGTCATAAAACTCCTTGTAATAGAGAGCTATTTCACAGAGGTTTGGGTGATTAAAGTTATAATAGTTAATTATTAAACTTTAGTAACAACGAACTTGTCTCTTCCCTCGCGTGATTAAGACGATATTTAATGACATTAATAGTGTTTTAGGCAATACGTGTAACTACACAAAAAAAAAGAAGTTATGTTTCTACGGTTTTTAAACACAATAAATGTAATCAAATTGAAATTGTAATCGGTAACTGCAATAAATAACGAATTTCTGTTAGTAAATTAGTTTTTTCTAAAAAAAAATTGTTAAAAAAATATTGAGTGATGGTTTATACGGAAAGGCAATTGGTTCGTTAAGTGTAAAATCACACATTTTGCAACGTACCACAGATAGAAAAATAAGATAGAAACGCTCGGTGGTTGACGTTTGCACCCTCTAAAGACAAAAAAAAACGTTTTCTTGCCAGAATGGCTGCCAAAAGTTACAAATTTGGGGTTAGACAATCAGCATTAGTAGTAGTGATGAGAGTCGTTGTGCTTTGTCTCACGAATGAAGAATATTTATAATAAAATCATTTTATCTATAATGGAATTATTTTAGCTGCATACAGAGAACCTTCAGAATCATTTACGCGAGTATTTTTATTGCATATTTTACAGTTAATAAATATATTTAAAAACGTATGCAACATTATAACATTACAGATGCAGGATGCAAGAATAAAATAAAGTTATAGTTTAAAAAAACAAAATATCCCCAATTTTATCGTCGAATAAACTAAAAATTAAAAAATAAAATTTGAAATTAAGTTTTTGTCCAACAGACAAATAATGCACCAGAACACTGTAACTCTAAAAACGCAGAATGCTTTAAAACATTTTTCTTAAATTCTCTATCGGTAATAACATAATGATTTGTAATCGATTTTCTGTCAGATTTGTTTAGGTTATATTCATTTCGAAAATGAATGTATGAACTTAATAACAATAATTAACTTAAAATTAGTAATAGGGTGCTTCAGGGGCGCAATCTGTAGGATTATCATGTGGGGCCCATGGATATCGCTTGGGAAAGTGAAGGGGGGGGGGGGGTGTTTGCGCACGTCATAACTGGATGCGGTGCCTGTATGCTGTAGAATGCCCATATTTTGGCCTACATGAACGAAATAAGAAAAATAATTAAAATATACAGAAAGATTTCAATAAGACATAGTTTTTACCTCAAACACGTTTCACAGTCACGCTTTTTAAATTGCAGCAGGCCCCCCTTAGTGAGGGGCTTTTTAATTCCATGGGGGGCTCGGGCTCCCTGGCCCTTCCCAGGATCTACGCCCAGGGGGTGCTTGATACAATTTGTCTTAAAATTTCTATCACTATTTCAGGATTTAGTCATTACGAAAGTGAAAGAAGAGAACACCCCACGCTTATAGTTGTACAGATTTGTGGGGCCCTTTTTGGCTATTGGAAAGAAACTTAAATATAATCTTTATTTTTAGTTTTAAGTTCATTCAACAACAAAAGCGGGTATTTAAAAAAATTACATTATTTCGTCCTTTTTAGTCCCAAAGTAAATTAAAAATATTGATTCTTAGTAATTTAAAACCAATTAATAATACTAAATATAAGTGATTAAAGTATTAATTTGTTACATTGAAATTAATATTAGTCAGTAATGTTAAAGTAGTCTAGTCTTTTCAGCTAATGCTTCAATATTACATGAAACTTTTCTTGTTATCTTAGAGCAATAAAGTTCTTCTACTTGGGGTCCATCCAGTGACTTAACGTGACTAAGAGCTACATAAGTCTGTCCGGCTGCAAAGAGATGCGATCCCAAATAAATAACTGCATAATCTACAGTGCAGCCTTACATTTTATGCACCGCTGATGCTCAACTCAGTATTAAACGCAATATTCGCCTTTCAGCAGTACCGTAGCTGTATTTCGCTGGAAACTGAATGACTATTGGAGTAGTATATGAATGGGGCTACTAGATCAGGCTTCAGGCTGTGGAGCCGAGAGCCGGCTCCGCCATCTTGGATTTGTGACGTCACGGCGGCAAAAATTCCTCAAAATTCCTCAAAAATAACTCAAAATGACTCAAAATATCCCGTTTTAAGAAAAAAATTCCCGTTTTCGAGGGAAAAATTCCCGTTTCGAGGGAAAATTTCCCGATTTAGTCCTTAAAAATCCCAACGGCTAGAAATGTCCTGATAAAGGCTTAAGCATCCTTAACTCAAGCCTCAGTTAAGCCTCTATCAGGATGTGACCTTGACCTTTGACCTTGACAACGGCGGCCATCTTGGATCAACCATCTTGGATGACGTCATTGTGTTCTCGAAAATTAAGGTGATGTGTTTTCCGCCATTTTGAATTATGACGTCACCGTTGCAATTTTAGTTACGGCCGCCATCTTAAACTTTTTTATTTATTATCCGATTTTAACGAATTTTTTTTTTAAATTTATAAAAAAATTCACTTAATATAAATTTAATAAATTATTTATAAAAAATTACATAAACGACACGGAGTTCGGAGTCCTCGGTTCGAACCCGACAGAGGCAAAAAAATAAAAATGGCGACAAGCTCCTTCCTCAATGGTGGATGCAGGCAGACTGACTCCTACCACTTTTTTTTCAAAGCATATATACCATCAGGTGGTATGACATCATGTCCGCCATCTTGAATATTGGACGCCATCTTGAAAATCTTTATTTATTATCTGATTTTAATGAAAAAAATTCCAAAATTCATCAAAAAAATAACGTATTTGAATTCTGTTTGATTATATCGATGCACGTCCTTGGTTCGATTCCCGGCGAGAGTAAACGGTCGATCCTTCCTCCATGAAAGCTACCTAGACTGATCTACCACCACCAGTACCAAGGTATATATCATCAACTGGTATGACATCATGTCCGCCATCTTGTCTTCATCCGCTGGAGACCACCATCTTGTTTTCGTCCGCTAGAGTGTGCTGATACCATGTTAGTATAATTATCTGGTCACCATACATTTGTCCTCAACTGTTGACATTGACCTTGACCTTGAAATTTGACCTTGACCTTGAACTTTGACCTTGACCCTGAACTTAGACCTTGAACTTGAAATTTGACATTGAACTTTGACCTTGACCTTGACATTTGACCTTGACCTTGAAATTTGACCTTGAAATTTGACCTTGACCTTGAACTTTGACCTTGACCTTGAACTTTGACCTTGAACTTTGACCTTGACCTTGAAATTTGACCTTGAAATTTGACCTTGAAATTTGACCTTGACCTTGAAATTTGACCTCGACCTTAAAATTTGACCTTCACCTTAAAATTTGACCTCGACCTTGAAATTTGACCTTGACCTTGAAATTTGACCTTGACCTTGAAATTTGACCTTGACCTTGAAATTTGTCCTTGACCTTGAACTTTGACCTTGACCTTGAAATTTGACTTTGTCCTTGATGTCCATCATGGATCCGACATTTTATGTTCAGTACATGCTACCAGGAGCGACCACCTGCTGGAGTACACCATCTTGTGCGTGTACTCGTATTATAGAGTACATTTCCATCTGGTTAATTTTATTCTAACCCGCTACAGTGCAGTAATCATTTATTACCGAGGTGCCCCCGCCATTTTGAAATTCGGACGCCATCTTGAAATCATTTAATAATGTAGCTAGAAAAGCGGAAAAAAATCCAAAATTCATCAAAAAAATCACTCATTAACTTACATATCGATTTGATCCGCTCCAGTCCTTGGTTCGACCCTCGATCGTTACAATAATGTTTAATTTTATGAAAAAATAATAACTTCAATAAACCATGTTCAACATTCTTAAAGAGACTTTAAATCATCTCCTACCATCATCCTATAAGCCATCAAGACCACCATATTGAAAATTCGTAATTGTAATGCTAGATATTCGGGAAAAAGTGCAAAATTCATTAAATAAATTTGTAATCTATATACTGATTGATTAGATCAACTAAGGTACTTGGTTCGATCCCTGGCCGATACAAACCAACTTTAATTTAAAAAATACTAAAAAAGTGTTTGGTTTGAGAAAATAAAAACACCACAAATTCTTTTACAAACATAATATTTATTACATAAATTAAATACACTACTACAAGTACAAAAAAATCACTGACAAATTACCAAAGCCTTTTGGATTCCTCGATTCAAACAGTCTTCTTATTATACGGACTAAGCCTTTTACATGACTTTAAATGTCTATCCGATCCGGTCATCACCGCAGCCAGAGACGGACTGAAGTTCATATCACATATATAGTCTCATTAGCCGGTACAACTCATGAGTCAAATCAATAACCATGTCCATTGTACGTCTCGGAGCATTTTTTATAATGATGATGTAAGCTATCGAGACGTGAAAATTGTTTATTGCACTTATTGCACTGAAATTGTATTCTTTGAACATTATTAGAACAACCGCTTCTTTCAAGTCTGCGAGCATTTGAGGTGATAGTAAATGATGCACCACAGTATTTGCACTGATGCGAAGTACGCTCTTCATTAATGGAAGTATTCAATGCTGACGAAACTTCAGCTGATGGTGGAACAGCACATATCGAAGTCTCCTCCAGTGTTGTCAGAGACGTTGCCAACGGGATCTGCTCCAACATCGTCGACGCCGATGTCATGGTTCCCGTAGTCGATGGTACATCCTCCATCGAGTACGTCGTTAAAGTCGGTAAAGATGCCATCGAAGTCTCAAGAACAGGCAATTACACGACTAATGCACCAGAAGAAACAAACTAGGTGATCCGTACACCGTCGACGGCAGTAACAAACTCAGCGTCCTGCTGTCTAGGACTCGTTTATATACATTAACCGGTTTGAATAATACGCTAGTCAAATCAAGAACAATTTACTAAAATACTAGAGTCAAAACAACATTAAAAAAATAGAAGCACCATCAACAAAAAAGGAAGCACATTTGGAAGCAACGACAACGTAAGGGCAGCACATTTGGAAGCACCGACTACGACAAAACAACACATTTGGCAGCACCGACAACGAAAAGGCAGCACATTTGGAAGCACCGACTACAAAAAGGCAGCACATTTGGAAGCACCGACAACGAAAGGGCAGCACATTCGGAAGCACCGACTACGAAAAGGCAGCACAATTGGCAGCACCGACAACGAAAAGGCAGCACATTTGGAAGCACCGACTACGAAAAGGCAGCACCGCCAACGAAAAGGAAGCACATTTGGAAGCACCGACTACGAAAAGCAGCACATTTGGAAGCACCGACTACGAAAAGGCAGCACATTTGGCAGCACCGACAACGAAAAGGCAGCACATTTGGAAGCACCGACTACGAAAAGCAGCACATTTGGAAGCACCGACAACGTAAAGGCAGCACATTTGGAAGCACCGACAACGAAAAGGCAGCACATTTTGAAGCACCGACAACGAAAAGGCAGCACATTTGGAAGCACCGACTACGAAAAGGCAGCACATTTGGAAGCACCGACAACGTAAAGGCAACACATTTGGAAGCACCGACAACGAAAAGGCAGCACATTTGGAAGCACCGACAACGAAAAGGCAGCACATTTGAAAGCACCGACTACGAAAGGGCAGCACATTAGAATGCACCGACTACGAAAATGCAGCACATTTGGAAGCACCGACTACGAAAAGGCAGCACATTTGGAAGCACCGACTACGAAAAGGCAGCACATTTGGAAGCACCGACAACGAAAAGGCAGCACATTTGGAAGCACCGAAACGAAAAGGCAGCACATTTGGAAGCACCGACAACGAAAGGGCAGCACATTTGGAAGCACCGACTACGAAAAGGCAGCACATTTGGCAGCACCGACAACGAAAAGGCAGCACATTTGGAAGCACCGACTACGAAAAGGCAGCACATTTGGGAGCACCGACAACGAAAGGGCAGCACATTTGGAAGCACCGACTACGAAGAGGCAGCACATTTGGAAGCACCGACAACGAAAGGGCAGCACATTTGGAAGCACCGACAACGAAAAGGCAGCACATTGGAAAACACCGACAACGAAAAGGCAGCACATTTGGAAGCACAATCATCGAAAGGCAGCACATTTGGCAGCACCGACAACGAAAAGGCAGCACATTTGGAAGCTCCATCAACAAAAAAAAAAAGACAAAAAGGGAGCACAAGTTACGAGATCTAAGTCTTAGTTAGAAATCAGAATACAAGAAATAAAAAACATTAAATTCTTATAATTTAAATTATATATTTTATTGCTTTACATTATACAAATTCAAGTAAAACAAGCCATTATTGTATGTAGCCAGCATTCCTCAGTTCCTTGAGTATGAAGGACATTTCTTTGATGCACGAATAGTTTCCTGCACAAAGCGAACCATGTAGAAGTCTTAGCCGGTCAACCAATATGTTTGGATCTTTCCATGATGTGTAATCATTCTCTTCTACCACCATCTTCCTTGCACCTTTATAATAAATATTATGATCTCTGGTGTCTTCTGTTTTACCTACCAACCTCAGGGTAACTTTCATGTTTGAGACGGTGATCATCACAAGCTTGATCAGATTTATTTAATATATCACGTCGTTTCCACCGTTTCGGTCTCAGGACACCACCACATTCTTCGATCTTGGCAGCTTTAGGTGCTTCATCATAGTCTATGTCTTTGTCAACAGCCTCAGAGTCACTGTAACAATCACCGTAGAAGGAATCGTCTTCACCCAATTTACCGTAATAATTCGATGTTGAATAAAAATAAATTAATAATAAAATGAAAAAAAAAATGCATAAACAGTTTCTGCTAGCTTGTAAACTTATCATTGTTGAGCAAAGATAGAGTTCTTGTACAAACCAGAAATTTATGCATTTTTTTAAATTTTTTTTATTAATTTATTTTTATTTTTTAATATTTTTTCCTGTAATTTTATGATATCAAGAAAAACATGTGGTGGTTTTCTCCGTGTGCTCCTGATAATTCTTGTCAATATTTTGATGGTTTTTCCCGTGTTCTTGCAATCATTCCTGTGGTTTCTTCAAGTGTTTCTGACTATTCTGAGAAACCGCTCTCTGCGTGGATTTTTTTGTCTAATGAGACATGTCATTTTATTTGGAGTTACATTTAATTCGATAATTTCTGCTACTAAATCAAAACTTGCAATATTTTTATCAGGTGGAATTAACAAATATCATTACTCAGTCAAATTAGTATTACGCCATGACACATCAGTGGAGCACCAACATGCAAGACGAACTTCCTTTTCCTTGGAGTCTAGCGAAGCCATCCTTCTTTTGCGATCGTTAGTGAGCATCCCGCATCCCGCATAAAAGAACTAAATATTATTTACCTGCAAGCAACATGTGGCGACATCTGTTGTTAAAAAGCAGAACTACATGCATAAAGTACTTTTGCATGAGATATATTAATTCTCGCTGATGAAATATGAAAAAATTTCTATTTAAGTATTGGATCTAATTTAAAACACTCAATTGGTATCTGGCATTAGTCTCAGTAACTAATATGAATTCCAATTTGGGATCTGACGCTGTATCGAAAGAACATAGGTGTAATTTTTGCAGTAAAGAGTTTATCTTGAGAAAGAATAAAAGACAACACGAGAAGAATGACTGTGTTAAAAATCCACTGCGCAATATGATAAGTTGTGTTCGATGTAGCAAGTCGTTTACGCGGAGAGAGAGCCTAAAAAGACATGGCAGAACTTGTAACGCCAAGCCTGCGTACAAGCTAGAGGACAACGATGAATCTACTAGCCTAAGGAAGAGTGATCTGCATTACGACAATAATTTTCTTGGCTCTTCCGATCTCGACAAAGAACTTAAATTGAAGGAGGTTGATGATTTACGGAAGAATGAAGACAATGGAAGTATCCTTAACGTGAAAAGTGAGAATATATTCCAGCCGAATTCAAGTAGATCTTTCCTACTTTGTAAAAATGATGGACTCCTAAAAAGGAAGCATGAAGACGATGAAGACACTTCAACATCATCAACATCGAATTATTATGGTAAATTGGGTGAAGACGATTCCTTCTACGGTGATTGTTACAGTGACTCTGAGGCTGTTGACAAAGACATAGACTATGATGAAGCACCTAAAGCTGCCAAGATCGAAGAATGTGGTAGTGTCCTGAGACCGAAACGGTGGAAACGACGTGATATATTAAATAAATCTGATCAAGCTTGTGATGATCACCGTCTCAAACATGAAAGTTACCCTGAGGTTGGTAGGTAAAACAGAAAACACCAGAGATCATAATATTTATTATAAAGGTGCAAGGAAGATGGTGGTAGAAGAGAATGATTACACATCATGGAAAGATCCAAACATATTGGTTGACCGGCTAAGACTTCTACATGGTTCGCTTTGTGCAGGAAACTATTCGTGCATCAAAGAAATGTCCTTCATACTCAAGGAACTGAGGAATGCTGGCTACATACAATAATGGCTTGTTTTACTTGAATTTGTATAATGTAAAGCAATAAAATATATAATTTAAATTATAAGAATTTAATGTTTTTTATTTCTTGTATTCTGATTTCTAACTAAGACTTAGATCTCGTAACTTGTGCTTCCTTTTTGTCTTTTTTTTTTTGTTGATGGAGCTTCCAAATGTGCTGCCTTTTCGTTGTCGGTGCTGCCAAATGTGCTGCCTTTCGATGATTGTGCTTCCAAATGTGCTGCCTTTTCGTTGTCGGTGTTTTCCAATGTGCTGCCTTTTCGTTGTCGGTGCTGCCAAATGTGCTGCCTTTTCGTAGTCGGTGCTTCCAAATGTGCTGCCCTTTCGTTGTCGGTGCTTCCAAATGTGCTGCCTTTTCGTTTCGGTGCTTCCAAATGTGCTGCCTTTTCGTTGTCGGTGCTTCCAAATGTGCTGCCTTTTCGTAGTCGGTGCTTCCAAATGTGCTGCCTTTTCGTAGTCGGTGCTTCCAAATGTGCTGCATTTTCGTAGTCGGGGCATTCTAATGTGCTGCCCTTTCGTAGTCGGTGCTTCCAAATGTGCTGCCTTTTCGTTGTCGGTGCTTCCAAATGTGCTGCCTTTTCGTTGTCGGTGCTTCCAAATGTGCTGCCTTTTCGTTGTCGGTGCTTCCAAATGTGCTGCCTTTTCGTAGTCGGTGCTTCCAAATGTGCTGCCTTTTCGTTGTCGGTGCTTCAAAATGTGCTGCCTTTTCGTTGTCGGTGCTTCCAAATGTGCTGCCTTTACGTTGTCGGTGCTTCCAAATGTGCTGCTTTTCGTAGTCGGTGCTTCCAAATGTGCTGCCTTTTCGTTGTCGGTGCTGCCAAATGTGCTGCCTTTTCGTAGTCGGTGCTTCCAAATGTGCTGCTTTTCGTAGTCGGTGCTTCCAAATGTGATTCCTTTTCGTTGGCGGTGCTTCCAAATGTGCTGCTTTTCGTAGTCGGTGCTTCCAAATGTGCTGCCTTTTCGTTGTCGGTGCTGCCAAATGTGTTGTTTTTTCGTAGTCGGTGCTTCCAAATGTGCTGCCCTTACGTTGTCGTTGCTTCCAAATGTGCTTCCTTTTTTGTTGATGGTGCTTCTATTTTTTTAATGTTGTTTTGACTCTAGTATTTTAGTAAATTGTTCTTGATTTGACTAGCGTATTATTCAAACCGGTTAATGTATATAAACGAGTCCTAGACAGCAGGACGCTGAGTTTGTTACTGCCGTCGACGGTGTACGGATCACCTAGTTTGTTTCTTCTGGTGCATTAGTCGTGTAATTGCCTGTTCTTGAGACTTCGATGGCATCTTTACCGACTTTAACGACGTACTCGATGGAGGATGTACCATCGACTACGGGAACCATGACATCGGCGTCGACGATGTTGGAGCAGATCCCGTTGGCAACGTCTCTGACAACACTGGAGGAGACTTCGATATGTGCTGTTCCACCATCAGCTGAAGTTTCGTCAGCATTGAATACTTCCATTAATGAAGAGCGTACTTCGCATCAGTGCAAATACTGTGGTGCATCATTTACTATCACCTCAAATGCTCGCAGACTTGAAAGAAGCGGTTGTTCTAATAATGTTCAAAGAATACAATTTCAGTGCAATAAGTGCAATAAACAATTTTCACGTCTCGATAGCTTACATCATCATTATAAAAAATGCTCCGAGACGTACAATGGACATGGTTATTGATTTGACTCATGAGTTGTACCGGCTAATGAGACTATATATGTGATATGAACTTCAGTCCGTCTCTGGCTGCGGTGATGACCGGATCGGATAGACATTTAAAGTCATGTAAAAGGCTTAGTCCGTATAATAAGAAGACTGTTTGAATCGAGGAATCCAAAAGGCTTTGGTAATTTGTCAGTGATTTTTTTGTACTTGTAGTAGTGTATTTAATTTATGTAATAAATATTATGTTTGTAAAAGAATTTGTGGTGTTTTTATTTTCTCAAACCAAACACTTTTTTAGTATTTTTTAAATTAAAGTTGGTTTGTATCGGCCAGGGATCGAACCAAGGACCTTAGTCGATCTAATCAATCAGTATATAGATTACAAATTTATTTAATGAATTTTGAACATTTTCCCGAATCTCTAGCATTACAATTACGAATTTTCAATATGGTGGTCTTGATGGCTTATAGGATGATGGTAGTAGATGATTTAAAGTCTCTTTAAGAATGTTGAACATGGTTTATTGAAGTTATTATTTTTTCATAAAATTAAACATTATTGTAACGATCGAGGGTCGAACCAAGGACTGGAGCGTATCAAATCGATATGTAAGTTAATGAGTGATTTTTTTTGATGAATTTTGGATTTTTTTCCGCTTTTCTAGCTACATTATTAAATGATTTCAAGATGGCGTCCGAATTTCAAGATGGCGGGGGCACCTCTGTAATAAATGATTACTGCACTGTAGCGGGTTAGAATAAAATTAACCAGATGGAAATGTACTCTATAATACGAGTACACGCACAAGATGGTGTACTCCAGCAGGTGGTCGCTCCTGGTAGCATGTACTGAACATAAAATGTCGGATCCATGATGGACATCAAGGACAAAGTCAAATTTCAAGGTCAAGGTCAAATTTCAAGGTCAAGGTCAGATTTCAAGGTCAAGGTCAGATTTCAAGGTCAAGGTCAAGGTCAAAGTTCAAGGTCAAGGTCAAAGGTTTGGTGACCAGATAATTATACTACATGGTATCGGCACACTCTAGCAGACGAAAACAAGATGGTGGTCTCCAGTGGATGAAGACAAGATGGCGGACATGATGTCATACTACCTGACGATATATATGCTTTGAAAAAAAAAGTGGAGGGAGTCAGTCTGCCTGCATCCACCATTGAGGAAGGAGCTTGTCGCCATTTTTATTTTTTTGCCTTTGTCGGGTTCGAACCGAAGACTCCGAACTCCGTGTCGTTTATGTAATTTTTTATAAATAATTTATTAAATTTATATTAAGTGAATTTTTTTATAAATTTAAAAAAAATTTCGTTAAAATCGGATAATAAATTTAAAGATGGCGGCCGTAACGAAAATTGCAACGGTGACGTCATAATTCAAAATGGCGGAAAACACATCACCGGAATTTTCGAGAACACACATTGACGTCATCCAAAATGGCGGATCTAAGATGGCCGCCGTGATCTACTTGTCCCGTTACGCTGTGTACCGTTACGCCGGCTGCATGCACGAAAAAGTGTCACGTTATGCTGTGTCCCGTTACGCCGGCTGCATGCACGAAAAAGTGTCACATTACGCTGTGTCCCGTTACGCTTATCCAAGATGGCCGCCGTGACCTCACAATCCAAGATGGCCACCGTGACGTCACAATCCAAGATGGCGGAGCCGGCTCTCGGCTCCACAGCCTGAAGCCTGATCTAGTAGCCCCATTCATATACTACTTATTGGTTTAATTATATGTACAACATCTGTGCTGAAATGGACACGGACTGATGGAATGTCCAACTTAACACACTTGATCACGTCGGAAGAATGGCCAGATAATTCCAGATATAGTACCCATTTTGCCATTAACGAACCCCAGGCACATTTTCCATCATAACCCGACCTCGGAAACACTATAAATCGAAACGAATATATTGTTACGATATATAATGTGGAAGAACTGGTTTCATAATAGATAGCCCAATTAGTTTTTTTCTCAGTATTATTAATTACTTATATTTAATTCAATAATAAATTATTATAGTTCAAAATGTCCGATCACGAATCAAAAGTACTAAAAAATTTTATTCTCAAGTCACTGAATGTCTGTCACGTTACACAGTTCGCACTCCTCACTGGATCTAGGCTCAACAGTGGTTCACCTCTTACCTCGGCCCTGTCCACACACACAGTCTCGTGCCACTCAGTCGCCGAACTCTCACGATCCAGTCGAACGCTGTGTAACGCTACTCTCGGGCGTGATGGGGGGGGGGGGGGTTGTCACCCACCCTCTTCGCGGATGTCGCACTTCTCTTCGCTCTCGGAACTCGGCACTCACGCGGCACCCATCGCGGGACTCCGTCTCGCGCTACTCGTCGTGGAATAACTATCACCGCACTCGTAGCACTCAAGGCACTCGCCGTGGAACACTGTCACCAAACTCCTGCGGAGGCCGGCCGTCGCTGCTTAAGTACCTGGGCGCCCTTCTCGAACCGACGAGAGCGGCCGTGGCGAGTCGCGTCATACCGGGCCAACCCGACGCCCGAACAGTCCAGAAGGGTTGTGTCAATTCATGCTGCTCCGCGTGGCTGCCTGCGGAATTCCCAAGGCCACTCATGGATAGATGCCTGTACCGTGGCAATAATATTTTGTTATTTTTGAAATGTAGGTGTATTAATGCCGTCACCCCACCGAGTGGGAAAAAGACGAACCCTGGACACATTTTCCACCATAACCCGACCACGGAAACACTCTAAATTGAAAAAAAAATTATTTTTGAAATTTTCGAAATTAAGGGGCATTAACCCACGCACGCACCCCCCCCCCCCCCCAAAACCGTCACAATAGGGTGAAAAAAGAAGCCCCGGCACATTTCCCACCATTAAATTACCTTGAAAAAAATCCATGGAATATATTTTTAAAATTTTCCACAATTTAGGATCGGAAACTTTACAATTCGAAAAATCGTTTTGTTTTAAAATTTTCGAAATTTTGAGTCTTTAACCCCCCCCCCCAACCCACCCACAACTCATCAATTATCTTTCTAGGGTAATAGTCAACACCGTTTCAAATACCCACCATAGTCCGACCTCATTGATACACAAAACCCATAGCTCTAAATAAGTGGTTTTTTAACACTCTGACCCCTCCCCACAACGCTTAGAGAAGTATAGAATAGGGCATACTGGCACTGGCGCTGGCGCCATAATTATTATATGGAGTATGATTTAGTTAATCAAATAATGATTTCTTACAAATAATTACCCTGGCAAACTAAAGTGTGAAAATCGTTATAACAGTAAAAAACATTTAGTTAATGTATTTATATTTACAAACTCATATAACACTGTTTAACAGTAGTGATCTACACAATAAAAATAATACTTTCTTGAACGAACACCAATTTCTTGATAATATGACCCGCGGCACGGTGCACAACAATAGGCTCAAACCCCGTTGTGTTGCCCTCCCTAATACTCCCTTACTAGATGCCAGCATGTCAGGGGGTTGGAGCTTATTGTTGTGCACCGCGCCACGGGTCATATTCGCCAGAAAATGGTGTTCGTTCAAGAAAGTATTATTTTTATTGTGTAGATCAGTACTGTTAAACAGTGTTATAATGTAAATGTTTTTTACTGTACGTAATGATTCTTGACAAATAATTACCCTGGCAAACTAAAGCTTTAAAATCGTCATAACGTGCTGGTATCTAGTAAGGGAGTATTCGGGCAGAGGGCAACACAACGGAACATGTCAGGGTGGCGTCAGGCGCAGGCGGGTCCCTACCGCCGCGACCCGCCTATCCCTGCAGCATGGCGGGGTTCAACCTGAGCCGCACGCCACCACGTGGAGCCCGCTCAAGGCATCGGGGTCCGGGAATTGTCTGCACCGACCTCTCCTTTTATCGCCAGAAATCGATTCAAAACAATGTTTCACGAAAAAGTTCCATTAAAATTCGGCCTTGAAATTTTACTCCCATCGAGCCCAAAGAAATTTCACTTTAAGAATATTTTGGTGGACGCGCCTATTCTACAATCATCGATGAAATGGCGGCTTTCACCGCCCTCGTTCGGCATTGTTAGCGCGTCACGCCTGATGCTTCGGGGCGCACGGAAAACACCCATTATTCCCGCTCGGTCGGATTCGCTCGGGGCCACTTGCGGCCGGCTCAATGTCGCCATGCCCGGTTTGCGAGTCGCGCGCTCTGCTTATCGATCCTTCTTGCGGTTGAAAACGACGTGCAAGTTACAGTGACAGTTTACGCGAGCTCTCAACCACGAGGGCACATGCATAGAAATATATGTTTTAACTTCTAATTGGTGGCCACGTGTCGTATTTATTCCCGATTTGGCTCTTCCCTGCATCTTGAAAAAATTTTTTATTCATGCAGAGGTTTTCCGTGTTAGCGCAACCCCAAAACTTGTTCCACGAATTTAAATTCCTTTCACTGAAGACAGGATAAATGAAAAGCTTTTGGAAAATAAAGGTCTTTTTATATTATTTTAATTTTTTTCATACTTGAAATTTTTTTTAAGAACTTTTGTATTTTTCACCATTATTTTTATCTAATGTTTTAACTCTGTTAATAAAATGATATTAAACATCTAGGACATCGGTTTTCTTGGCCTGTGTCACTATCAGCTTCTCGGCTTCTGATTTAGGACTGTCTCTCGTGGAGGTTTGACGGACATGAACGCAACACAGAAGTCAATAAGCAGTTAGATAGTAATCAAGATATTTTGTAAAGACGCACTAACTTATAAATTTATCAAAAAGCGCGCATTACCTAAATATTTAAATTATTTAACTACTTGTATTTTACCTAATTTAATAAAAACTTTTTGCCATATCAGTATTTCAAAAAATATGTTTGTAAACTCTTGATACCAAAAAATAAATTAAATTCTTTTATTAAATAAAATATTTAAGTATTGTTTTCTTTTTTTAAATTTTAATCAAGCAATATTTTTATTTTTATTTTTGGAATTACATTAAAACACATAATCGAAATATATCACAACATTTAAGAAATGAAATGTTTAAAATGGTTGAGTTAAACAAAGAACCTTTCTTTAAAAAAAATTAAAATTTACCTTGAAATATATTAAAAAGTTGGGAATATTACTATATTTTTTTATTGTTAAAAATATAACCACCTATTAATTTGGTAGGTTTTCTTACGATTATAGAAAAATTATATTTACCAAAAAATGTAAGCATTTCGTGTAAATTGTTACTATATTACTTTATTTCCTTCTAAATCATTATTTTCATTAAATTTATTCCTAATAAATTAGAAAATACGTGAAAATATTGTATATGTATAACTATGATGTAGAAATTAAGGTCAAAATAAGCGATGTCCCAAAAATCAAAATTAATATAAATTAAGAGTTACTTATTTCATTTACAAGTAAACTTTTTATTCAATTATTAAACATGTGAAACGAATGCTCATAAATTTAGTTTGAAAACAGCAAACGTTTCTAAATTTGATAAATTTCTAATTGGGTTATTTTGAAACGGCATCAGGGTCGGCGGGGAGGAAAATTTTAAATTCGCGCCTAGATCGTTGGTGGTTTCAATGTGTGGTTTCCCCTCCTTTTTCCCTTCTTACCCTCTCAATTTACCCCATTAACCCTTCCCGTGCTAGAGTTCTGGACGACACCGATATGTAATCATGCAGTAACGAGTTAGGAAAGATATTCGCCTATAATAGCTTGTAGAGGCAAAATGCTTACTAGTTAGCCTTAGTACTCGATGCGGGTCGGCGCGCATTGTAAGTTAGATAGTCTTAGTTAGAATTCAGTGTTTGCAAAATATAATTTTTGATCCCTCTCGGAAAATTATTTTTCCTATTATGATGCCACTTTCTGCCTGCAGGGAGTGGGCCTGACCCTGCGGGGAAGGTGATTGTCCCTTGAGGTGTCGGAGCTGTTGCCGGCTCTAGTATCCGAGACATGATCCAACAGGTTCACGGAATGGGTGCAAGGATACGAACATATGGCCTCTCCGCACCAAATGGCAATCCTCTGCCTCCACGTGAGCACCGCTGGGATGGGTAGCCTCAGCCTCTAGTCATAGCCTCACCTTAACTAAAGAGGACAAAGCCTGGTGTAACTCTGCCGCAGTGCATCTTCAATTGCATGCATAGGACCAGAAATGGTAACTTAACTAAATCTGCGGGCAACAGTAGATACGTTTGAAACCTTTCTGGAGGGTTCGATTGCCGAGCCTCGGTGTCTTGGTCGCAAGGGTCCCATAGTGAATGGATCAGGTCTATGGTAATGGAAACGACCTAGAATGGCGCCGGCGTGTTCGGGAGCACCCGGGCTTAAAAAAGAGATGTAAACTGCTCGACTAGGTGTGACACATTCCCCTAGTTCAGTGGTTGGGGGAGGTACCGAGGTAACCCCGAGGCCCTCCAACCCACGCATGACCGGATTGTCATGTCTAGCGGGGCTTTCTGCGGTCGCCACCGGATGAGTCCAGGCACGTCCGGGCCTTAACCGGCTGTAAACCTGTCGGGCCGAGGTACGGCAGGTCGGAGGATAATCCGAGGAGACGATGACATCCAATGGAGTGATTCTGAAGAGTGGCGGTCGTTCAGCCAGTTGGCGAACGGTCTTATGCCGTATAGACGCCAAGTTGTTAGTAGTACGGGAAGAATCCATAAAGGTTGAATGTGTTCCTGTTGATTTTTCCTCTAGGCCCAGAATTCTGATTGGGTAGGACTCGTACTTGGTAGTGGTGCTGTGATCACTTGGAGCAGACTCCAACGGTTCTCTATCCCTATGCGGAGTCGACATGGTGAGCGACGACACAGCTCCGGTACTAGCTTGGAAAGCTAGGAGAGGTTTTGATAGAACCTCCACCGTACCACGAGTTCACTGGATGATTGAGGGGTCCCAGTGTAATGTGGTAGAATGTGGTAGGCGCCAGCAATGCTGATAATGTCTAACGGCTTAGGAAGTAACCAATTGTCTGGTTAGCTGAGTGAGGCAGGGGGTGAAGCTGGTGTCTATGCTAGGATGGGTAGCCTCAGCCTCTGGACATAGCTGGATCTCTAACACCTCTCCTGTTTCACGTATACGGCGTATCCGTATACACGCCCGTGGGGGCTCCGGTAGGGCTTATGCTAAGACGTCGCTTTCTGCCTGTAGGGATACGGTTCTTCAAGTCGCCTTGCGAGAGTGACCCTTTGTTGGTAACGCGTATTTCGTTTGTTTTGAGGATTTGCGCTCATACCAGCGGTTGCCACTAAGTCTCTCGTTTTTGGTTAGATAGTAAGGTAATCGTATTGAATAGCCACATAATGAGTTTTAAGCTCGTTATTTTTTTTTTTTCGTGGTCTCGAGCTCCTCATTAATATTTGCGTTAGTTAATATGAGACATGTTGACGTCAATTTTTGGTCACTCCTGTTGGCCTGTTTGTAAGTTCATGAATCACCAAATGCTCTGTCGCCCAAGTGAAACGTTATCTTTCTTGGTAAATTTATCTTTACTTTTCTCAGAAAATATTGTTTATAATCAGAACGATCGTTTGCATTTGATGTCAGTTTGATTTGTTATTTGCAAACAAGCATTGCAAAACTAGGAGTCCCAGATTAGGGAAGCCATGGTATTTTTTTTGTATAGCTGTAACGTCATTGACTTATAAGATTGTGATGGTACAAATATATATACATATATATAATATATCATGTAATATATCCCTTCTCTTGACTGAATTTTGTACTATTTTGAGAGATGTTCGTGTATTGCAATCTTTGAACACACATATTATATTTTATGCTTCGTTTCCTGTGTGACATCAGAGCTCTTAGACGTCATTAGTGTTTAAGTTTTGCAAATTTTTTACTAAGTACTAATCGTCTAGCACGTCACAAAGTTTGTTCACGAACACTTGTATTGCATGCAACGCCTTGTATTGTCTGAGTCACGCTTTATCTTTGCACATTAATGTTTCCTTGTTTATAAAACAGCATTAAATTAGATCATTATGTGTAATCATTAATTTGTAATAATTTTATAATTGTATATCGTTGGGCTCAAGTATTATATTTAATATAAAAATTAATTATGAAACTGAAAAAAAATTTAATATGTTAAAATAATGTACCTTGTTCCTTCTTATCATCACAATGTGATTACGTTTTAGCTGAGGTCTGAATTGACAAGGAATTAATTAATTACTTTAGTGTTAAAGTGCTGAATATATCTGAAAGCCTTCTGCCTTGTTTTACATGCAATCAACGGGGCAGGGGGTTTGGATGAATTAGGTACCCCCGAACTTTACTTTTGCTTAATCCATGTAATACCATAATCAAAGTTATAATGAATAAAAAGAAAATTTTAACATAAATTATCTCATCATTTTTTTTTTAAATTTCTCAAATAATAAGTTTAAAACTTACACACTATTTAAGTTTATAAAACATGTATGTTATTTTTTTCACTATGGATTAAAATACTGGTTATTCACTTAGGGTAGGTTGGGGCTATTTGGGTCAGGGGGATATTTGGATCAAAATAAAAATAATTAACCTCATAAGAAAAATAACTGCAACATTGTGCATGTTGTGTTTGTATCCCGGCCTGATAGTATCACATCGCCGTTCTACATGACAATTAGTGACATCTGTTGCTTGATCTTATAACTATTAGAATTTTACAAGATTTTTTCACGTGGGGCTTTTTGAATCATTTTTGGTGGTGCTATTTTAATCACACTGAAACATTCCTTCCTTATCGTTTTTATTGCCTTTATGTTTTAAGATGTGCAGCAAAGAAATAAAATCTTAAAAATATATACAATATCTAAATAAAATTATCAAAGTTTAAAAATAAAATTTAAAATATATAACATAGTAAAAAATCGATTTTATTATATTTAATGTATATTGTGAATCGATTAAGTGCAATTGTGTGTGCAGTTAACATAAGTTAGCATTTTTAAATTCTGGAAATATAACCTTCAATAAATACAGCCAATGCTTCCACATAAAATTAATATTTGAATTTTACGGAGGTTGATTTTTTTTCAGTTGTTTAGGAATTATACAAGTAAGAATGCTTACTTGATGTGGTCTGAAGAAATAATGAATCAAGCAAAAAAATTGTGTTCTTATTGGCCATTTAATTATGAGAGCTGCTGCTTCGCATTTCAATGTTCCATTCAATTCTCTGCAGAGAAGAGTCTGTGAAGCTCGTCTTCAAGGAGATTTGATGAATGATGCTAACCATGCACAAATTCTCAATAAAAGAAAGACCATTGGACATCCCACAATATTTTCACCAGAGCAATAAACTGATCTCGTGAATAGACTCATGACATATCCGGAACACATTAAAAAAACAAAAAACTACGAAGAAATTAACTTTTATTAAATCAGAACTGGCAAGAAACGAACCAACGACAAGTCCTAATGCAAAATTTCATAGAAAACAGTAGCGAATAATTAAACAAAGTGAGACCTCTACATCAGATGAAGACAATAATACACCATGTGGCTTCTGTGGTGTTAGATTTTTGGAGGGAAAGTCACAAAGAAAAGTTGACTGGATAGTTTGGCAAATGTGTGGCAAATGGTTTCATGAAATTTGTATTGGTGCTTATAAAAAAAATTATTTTTGGTAGAGTGTTTGAAAATTTTTCGATCACTTTTTTTATGCCTTATTAATGTTTTTGTATGTGCACTTTTAATCAAAAAAAATACGTGACTCAAATAGCCCCACAAATGATCCAAATAGCCCCATGATTTATGGATTTTCATGCTGGCACAGTATTTTAGTTAATGTTTTTTTCTACCATGAAATGAGTGAACTAAAAATTGTTCTTTCTTCATATTATGAAAAAATTGTTACTTTTTTTCTGTATTTTTTGTATCTGATCGCATAAAATATTGAATTATTATATGGCTTCTAAACTTTTAACCAGTGTTCTTAAATAACAAAGAGCTTCCAATTTTAAATCAATATAGGTGTTATAAATTTTCTCCTGATATTGTTATGCTATATAATGATTTGATTTATAACTAACGGCTAGTGTTTTTCGTATTTGTATGTAGTACTTTGTGTTTGCAGATTTAATGGTTTATGTTAATAACAAAAAATTTAATGTCCGTGTTTTCACTTGCTAAATATTATACAACAATTTATATTTTGATAAAATCCTTAAGAATATCTTAACCGAATATTGTAGGTTATTTTTTGTGACAGTTTGTGAATTAGTAAATCAAAGTTAATTATCTGTATATGTGATGTAAACAATAAAAAATTGGGTTTGAGTTTGTGGCTGTCAACAAGTATGTGTATACTTCAAAAGAAATAACTTGAACGCGATTTAAAAATACATTTCCTTTTTATGGAATTGTAAAATAGGATATTTCAATTCATCGCCTCTAATTATTTTGAAATTCTTGTATCAGTTTCAATAAGAATTTGTTTTATATTTTTAAAAACTATATTTTTTTTTATAATTCAATTTCTAAACAATAAAAAATCTCGATTATTTTACGTTAGCTAGTGATGCGTTATTACATACTTATTATTATAATTTGTCAATAAACTATGGCATAATTTTCTTGAGTGGTACTGAGTCGAATCAAGGACGAAATAACTACTCATATGTTCAATACCTTGAGCATAAATGGTCAAGTCGCACATATTCAATACAAAAGACTCGGTTGGTCTTCATTTATTTCATTTGAGAAAACGCTACATGTTTGTGATAAGGCCATTTAGTTTTTGTTTTAAGTGTGTATTTTAAAATCCATCTTCATGTGTGGTTGAAATAAATATGCATTTTGAACTATCGAAGCGTACCTTGGCAAATTATTTGGAACATGTGTAGATACATTTCCAAAGCAACGATTATGTAACGATGACTAGGAGTTTCGATTGTTATCTGACCCATGTGTCTGAGTTAATATTTTAGGGGTATCAAATCCAGGAATTTTCGCGATTGCTTAGAGGAATTTTGAGAAAAAACCTTTTTGTATTCCTTAAACATTGATTGATATGTTATTTATTTATTTACCTTTGAAACTGTAAAAAAAATAATATTTATAATATTCCTTTCTTATATGAGCGTGGTCAGATGTATACAAATTTTACATATAAACTTGTTTTTATTTAAATTTGTCTTTAAAAAACGATTATTTGGTATTTGTCTCAAGAATCGTCCTATTTGGTCAATTTTTTTTAACTAAACAATATTTATCATTCTTAGTAGTTAAACTATTCCGTTATATCTACACTATACTTTGCAAAAAAAAAATGCTGATCAAATAATATTAAAAAATACCTATAATTTATGTATACAAAAAAAAATGTTTTAATCCCCAAAAAAATAATCAATGGGCTAGATTATATTTAAAAGTAATAACTACTTATTTTATGAAAGACTGAACTGCCATAGACGACAATGACACGTTATTTTCTTTCTTTGACTAAAACAAATTTTAACAAAATTTCATCCATATTTTTATTAAAATTCCCTAGTTTTAGTTTGTGTAAACAAAGCTTATATTTGGCTCCACGAGGATACTCCATGGAACGTAGTAATTAGAGAGACAGTGGCTGACAGCGTGACGTAAATGTATGCGGAGCGTATGGCTGACAGGACATCAATAACACTTGCCTTACTCACTTCCCCGTTTCGGCCTGAACTTTCACCTATGCCGTCAGTTGATCAGTTGATGAGCCTGGGCTACCATTTATCATCATGCTCACCTGTTCTACGTCGTCATAATTTCCGTTAAAATGATTAAATATTATAAACACACGTAATTTTATTGATGCCTATTTTTTGTAAACTTTAAATATTCCGCTATATATCTAAGTACATACAAGGAAGAAAGTTAACCCCATAAGCCTTATAACATTCCGAAAAGAAATACAATTATGTTATTCAATTCTACTTCTTTACAATAATAAACCGTTTTTTCAATACAACAAAGTTTTACCATATATCGTAATAGCAATTCAACGCCAACAAATAATTGTTTTGTATAGCCTATTTTAAAAACTTACTAATTAAATCATGATGTTTGTAGTCAAACTGTTCCTATCTTCTTAACTTCCCCATTGAACAGACGCTTATACGTTTGGAAGGATCACATAAATCTCAAAATGTAGTTCTAAAACTCACTTAAACTGTGACAATACGGGCCATGGGTAAAATTTTCTGGGTGCTTATACGCTATAAATAAATAATAAATGCACTTTATCAAGTGCAGTTAGGAAGCAAACCGGGTCCAAGGACTCGCGCTGGAGGTTATTTATAGCTGCCGCTTTGCCAGATATTCACGAGCTGCTGAAGAGCCATGGAATCGTAAATTCCGCTCAGTCAGCAAACGGATTAGTTCTTTATCGCTAATTGCCGCGCGCTCCACAAACTATTCATCAGAGCAAAGGGATTAAAATTGGCCAATTCACCAAACAAAATGTGTTTTGTTTTTTTTTTATTTCCGCCACAGTCTCCGATCACGGAATAGCCAGCTTTATCATTTTAATGAACAAATACCTGAATGGAAGGAAAGCAAATGCCTATTTTTTTATTTCCCATCGAAGCGAAATATGTGTTAACTGTTTCATGAATTTTAAATACTTCAGTGTATACAAACGACATTCTATTAGCTCAGAAAAAATACACTGAAAATACGTTTTTTGCCATTTTGTTTTGTTTATTATAATATCTCAAGTATACCAACTATTGCCACTACGTTACACAAAAGTACACAAAAGATAGCTTTAAGTCAAGCGACAGTTAATTTTTAAGAATTGACAGAGTATTTTTGTCAATATTAGTACTTCCAGCATTACAGCTATGACAATCCCAACATCAAGAAAATTTCTTAAATGAATAAATAGCTAAATCATTGACCTTCCTCAAGTGTAATTTTAATGTCCACCAAACGTTCTGATATTCTGTTCATACTTAGTGGTTATTTACAAATTGTTATATTAAAATAACATTATTTTTAGATTTTTTAAAAATCTTGGCACCAATCTGAAACTAATACTAAGTTAAAAATTTAATAAAAATTACTTAAAAATCATAAAGTTATCTTAACCTAGAATTATAAAGAAATCGAAAAAATTTAAAAGGTATTTTTTAAATATATGTTTTATAATTATGTATGATTAAAAGTTTTATGTGAAATGAAATCACTTTAACATTCTTGTATTTTCTTAGAATAATATATATTAATTCCAAATGAATAAAAAAAATATAGGCTACTATTTTCATAAAATAATAATTGTTTAACTAAATAACTCGAAAACGGCATTGTCACGAAAGAATCAAAATAATGTTACTTAAAATCTTGCCCACATACATATAGGTGCCGCGAACGGGTCCGAAGATCGTACTGGTTGCAATCCGTAGTCTTTCACTTCCTAACTACTTGCAGATCTGTCGCGACTCATCTCTCTACAGATCACAGAGTACGCCGACAAATTCGCTCTCTAATTATATGTGAAAAAGGAATTCAATGTGGTTTCAAATTGATTAAATATATGTGTAATATTGGTTATGGGAATAATGTCAATGTAGTAAAGAGAAGCGACTTTTCGGTATTAATAGCAGAAGTAATTCAGCAAACGGCTGTTGCTCTTCTTCTCTACCAAGTAACTCTCGAGCTAAGATTTATTTATCTGCCTGCGTTTAAATTTCAATATATATATATATATATATATATATATATATATAAGTGATTTTAATACATAGGTTATTTTGTGTCCGTTAGTTGAAGGCAGAAGAAATATTATAATTATAATTATAAAATGTTCTTCCACAGCAAGACTACTGTCAATAAGTTGCTGCAATTTTTTTTTTTTAAACTTACATCATAGATTATTGTGGAAAATCACTTTTAACAAGGGCTGTAGAAGGAAGAGTATTATTCTAAGGAAACGTGAATAAGTGACATAATATATCCCAATGCCGAACAAATATATCCTGTATCCGTGTTTAATTTAGAATTACATGCCATTGCTGATATTCCATGCCCTTTGCAAAAAACATCGCAAGCAGAAATCAGAACAGGAGTGTTACACGACTGTTAAAGCGTAAATAATGTTTTTAGTAGAATCAGTGGTTATTTTAGAACTGCCAAACGTGGGTAGAAATAGAACTATAGAAATATTATAATGCAGAGTAACTGTTTGACTTTGAACTTAGCTTTCAGTTCATTAAATAAGGAACAAGACATATTAATAAAACTATGTTTGTGTTAGTAATGTCAAGAAACTTAAAATTTTTGCATCGACATGCGACCAGGCATATTGTTTTGAATGGTTCCATTAAAGAATACTCTGCGTCTCAGTGAGCAGAGAAAATTTTTACTTGTTAGGAAATTCTTTTTTGGCAGATTCTCATTAAATTCTAGTTGATGTAGCCACACGAAATGCGAAACACGGAAAAAGGTATGGAATCTGAAGCAATTGCCAACTATAAAAGAAAATATTATACGATAGTATAATACAAGGTAAGAGTCCATTTTAATGCAGGAATAAGGGCATAATAATTAAAGATATGCATGTTATATATAAATATTGTTATGAAATGTAAAATTAAATAATAATAATAACATATATTATTACACAACCCAGACGATACAGTAGAAAACTACTTGTCTTTACAATATTAGGAAAGAAATTTAAGTATGTTAAGAATTATTAAGAAAAAATAGAACTATATTGTACTTAATATTTATCTATATTTATTTGTTTTAGTTTGCATAAAATAATAAAAGAAATTAAAATATTATTACAATAATGACATTCATCGCAGATTGTATCTCACATTGGTTGACTGTTTTCTTCTAACTTTTTCTCTTTTATCTAACTTCACCAATATAATATACATGTTAAATTAATAATTAAACGTATTACATAAGCTTGCTTAAATAGTTAAAAACTCTTTTCGTGTAATTTTTTGAGTAATAAGGACCACCAAATTTTCTAAAATACAAAACATATTAATGAGATCGTCAATACTTTTAAGCAGTTCTTTTATGTTCATGTAAAAATTATATGATTTTAATTCGACAGATGCGCCTATCCAATTGAATTCGAACACTGGAGATGATATAAAAAGGTTCCACTATTTCAGCTATCAATTTTATGTCATGAAGTTATGGTGGAGTCTTAAAAAAAAAAAAAAAATTAAAAGCCTGTCTTATTTCCTGGAAAACCAGTGATAGCCATAAACTTATTTATGGATAACTCCTAATAGCCAATAATTTAGAAAATTTGTAATGATTATGTCACTTTAACTTCCACCATAACATTTAAAATGAATGTGACCATTCCTCTTGGTGAAATGCCTATCACGATTTTTTGTTTGTTTTTAATATCCTTGTAATTAAAGTACAGAGACACACTTTGACTACATTAGGTGGCTTTTCAAATTTTACTTCCGTACAATCAATTATTAGTTTGCATTGAGGTATTCTTTCTTTTGGACACCGCAAGTATTGATTCCTCAATACGTTCTCTGATAAGCTACAACAAATAATTATTCTTTGTAAATGCTGCAACAATAAAGTCGTTTAAAAAATGCGTGTACCGTGAACCCTCAACATCATATTCATAGCAGAATATGACAAGCCCGGTATTCGTCTTCATTAAAAATATTAAGAAACAATTTTCTGATACAATTTTGCTCTACGACTATTTCAATAAATAACAATATTATCTATAGATTTAAAACCGCAAATGTCACACCCATTATTTCCTTAGTTCTGTCTCGTCGTTTGATAAGGGGTATCCTTGAAATTCTTGTACTTCATTGGACAAATCACTCGTTCCTGAGCTCTTATCTTAACAATTCTTATATGAATTCAGGCAAGCATGTAATGGAAAAGATGCTTGAGTACACAGTTCACTTACATAAATTTTTCATTAAAAACAAAATCATATATATTTTTATTACATCTATTTGTATCGGAACTTCGTTTTTCCTGTTAATAGCACTCATAGAACCTTTATAAACTAGAAAACTTATATTGTTACTGTTTTTAAATTGTGGCTCTTTCGTTCTTTTCAGAAGCGTGCGATGAGGCAGTATTTTATTGTAACTTTGGAAATAAACTGTGTACGTATACAGGGTTTTTGGGTTTACGAACTTTTGTGTCCAATAAAATGAACATTTCATATTTTTAACGCAGTTAATAGTTACCAAAGGAAACCGTCTAGACTGAAATTTAAAAAAAGACATTAAGGTGTCTAATAAAAAACATTAACAAATAATTTATAAAAATTAAATTTTGTAAAATTAATATTAAAATAATATTTAAATAATATGTTTCCGTTGAATAACTGAATAGTGATGACAAAAGTTTAAACCCTAAGTTTACGGACCATACGTAAAAAATATATAACAGGATGTGCTATCCGTAAAAATAAATAATTTTTATATTATTTATAGGTATTTTTGTTAATTTTCTTAAACAGATATCTATGTTACTCACAAAAATGTACAACTTCTCTTACGAAAAATTCAGAATATTTATAGTTTGTTTTCACGTGTCTTCCGATTACTATCTCAGCTACAAAAACCGTCAACCAATTTAAATAAAATGTGTTTTATAGGCCAGTTTTTATATCTCCACATAGTTTATGCGTAAATTAATGAACTTGTTTATAGTGTAGGTCTGCCAAATGGCACATTTATAACCAGTGTAAGGCTTTCTTATTTTGTCTGCGTACAACTTGAATCCAACCCTTCGTTGTTCCTCCTCAGTTTTCCACTTTTGAAATGAATATACCACAATACCTGATTAGGTATTTCTGTGAAAATTACTGCACCCAACCACATATAATTTTCGTTATTTTTCCGCTTCTTATACCCATTCATATTGCAAATCGTTTCAAAAATTTTGCCTGTAGGCTGACAACTTGCAGTGTCCTGCAGTTAGTTACCACATTAGCCGCCAGAGTAGCGTAGGCTACATGGTGTCTATAATATAACTGAGGGTAAAATACTTTACTTCAATACGCAAATATATTGTTAAGATTTATTTATGTGCAGAGAACTGGGTTCGCAATGGATAGCCAAACAAAGATTTATTAAAGTTTTATTGATTAATAATATTAACGCTAAACAAAAATCACTAAGCCTTAAACACGTTTATAAAGTCACTCAATGTTTGCAAATTCCACAGTTCGCACTTCTCACGGAACTCACCGTCGCGGGACTCGGTCACCAAAACTACGTCGCCGAACTCTCGCCGCACTCGCGGCACTCACGCGGCACCTGTCGCTGAACTCCGTCGCCAAACTCTGTTGCCGAACTCTCGTTGCACTTGTGGCACTCACCATCGCGGGACTCTGTTGTCAAAGACCGAGGCCAAACTCCATCGCCCAGTCAAACTCCTCTTCGCGCCACTCTCAGGGTGGTCTCTCACCCTCTTCGCCGCTGTCGCACTTCCTTTCGCTCGGAATACGCTCGGAGCAGTCGCGGGGGCCGGTGTCGCGGCTCAAGTACCTAGATGCGTCCTTCTCGAAGGGCCGAGAGAGGCTGATGATGAGTCACGTCATCCCGGGCCGACCCGACGCCTGAACTGTCGAGAAGGGCCTCGTTAGCTCATTCTACGGGCCGCGGAATTCCCAAGGCCGCTCAGCGATAGCTGACGGCGCCGTGGCAGGACGATGCGCGAGAGGAGGGCGGGGGAGGGAGACAGCGATGACCCTTGTAATACAGCCAGGAACGCGTGGCATGTCTTTCCTAAGTGTAGGCCACGTGATACGCACCTGGCGCCAGCCAGCTCCGAACCCGACATTGCGGTCTGGTCTTTTGCGTTCGTGAAAATATATAACATTGCAACCTTTAAATTAAGTCCAACATTTTTTTTTTTGCATACATCAAGTTTGTTTAAGAATAAATAAGGATAATTATTTTATGTCTATGAGACTTAATACATCGCAGTGCTGAATGAGACGGTGTATTGCTGAGACACAAGACTCGTTAAGAAGACAGGGATTAGAGCTAGTCCTGCCAATCTAAGTTCTGTTTCACATGAGAAATACAGATATGCAAGTTAGTGCGCAGCACTTTTGGGTCAGCCGCAGCCATCAATGACGTCACCGCTACCATATAAATAGCAAAACTTAGTTCATTCGTAAAGCATGCATATTTTATTTAATAAATTATGCTTTAAAGTTCAGGATGAGTTGATCAGCAAAGCAAACCTTTTCTCTTCTCTTTGACACAAAATGATTTTTAAATTTTTTTAATGACGGGTTGAAGGAAAAGTTTTGCAGAAAAATACGTAAATTTTGTGTTATTTTTGGACTTTGAGATAAATTAGTAAAACTTATAGAGGCACGAGATAAGTATTTAAAGTGATGTCCAAAGTAATCCCCTCAATCCATGGAGCCTTGTTTATTATTAAACATGTAGGCTATGTTTAATTAATATATTTAAGTTTGATATTATAATTAACGTTTGGAGTTCACTTTTTAATAAACAGTTACTTTTATCTATAAAATGCTAACAAATTTTTTTTTCTTCAATGTTATACTTGTGGCGTTGCTGCTAAATAATCCCAATTTTTTGTAGTACATGCGGTCTAATTAGGCTAATTATTGTACACTAAATTGCTAGCGTACAATTTAAGGTTCCCGCGGGTAATACGGCCTGTGGGCTAGTAAGGCCTAAGTGACAGGAATCATAATAAATATGAGGCTCGCCTTCAAATGACGCGCGCACACGACTGGCATGCGGCCGACTCGCCTGTGCCCGCTCCTCGTCGCCAGAGTTGAGCCGCACTGCGTGTGGATGCCACGTCGCACGAATACAAACAATCCGCGGCAAACAGTAGTTAGTATCTTCAATAATTTTACAGCTAATTATGTGAATCTATGCTCTATTTATTTACAAATTAAAGTTATTTCGACGCTTAAAGTTGGAATTTTTTTGTAGTCTAAATATTAATTATTTTATTTTTCTTGCTTGCGTGTAAGACGGATATTAAAACCTATCATATTTGTTCATAAACCTTATTATTCACCTTTTTAAAAATTGTTATATCAAATTTTAAAGCCTTAAATGTATTTAGCAATGTAAATATGAAATTAATGAATGATTTTGTTGCTTTATGTTGTTACTTCTGGCTTTATTTTGTTTCTTTGAACTTTGTTTTCAGTGTCAACGACCACAATGCCTACAAGTCGGGCATTATGGTCTGAAGAAAACTTTGTGTTGACTGTTAGAGCAAAACAAAGGGGTATCCCAAGCACATATAAAGCTGCAGAGTGGTATAACGTCTCTAGAAGAACCATACAAGACCATAACCAGAGTGGCAGCTTAAAAAACATCTTGGTCGATAAGCCATCCTGAAAAGGATAATCAGGTTTGCTGAAATATGAATTCCTGTGACACCAAAAATTCTCCCTCGCTTGGTGTACAGATTTTGTGAGCGAAATAACATTCAGCATAATTTTAACGAAATCACCATGCTAGCAGGCAAAGACTGGTTTAAATATTTATGAAGAGTTTGGCGAAGAATTGTATATATTTTTATAGCGAAATAGCAGCGTTTATATTTTTATTGATATCAAGTTAATTATTCAGCGTATAATTTAATTATTTGGTCAGTTAAAGTTATAGGCCTTATAATCGGGCTAAGTCAGAGTTTATTACAATGTTAATTAGTTTCTTTTTTATTGCAAAAGAAACCATTTGAAATTAAATATTGTTATAAATATTCTGCAAGAATGATAAGTATCAAAACATGTTTATTTACTATGGTATATTTATTTTATTTTTAATCTCCTATACTGTGAAACTGAAAATCAAAATTTAAAGAAAAAAATATTTTCTGGGTGAAAACCAAGTTTGTATGGACTAAAAAATAGGTTCAAAAACAGGATAGATAAATATCAGCTCGATTTATGTCACTGTCCTTCGGTGCAACGTTTTTGTAAACTCGATGATTTAGAAATATTTCTCTAATTAAAATTATTTTTTCAAGTAATTCATAACACTCTAAAGTAAGTTTAATTCCTTGGGTAAAACAGAATTGCATTGGAAACCACGTGCAAATATTTTCGTTATTTATTATTATAATTTCTAACAAATGTGTCTTAAAAAATTAAATTTTCGTTTATCTTTAAAACTTCATGAAATTATATACTGGCGGGATTTTTTGTGGTAAGAGGCATGCCTGTTTATAAGCCCTGGCACATTAGCATTCACAGGAAAACTACCTTTTTTCAGCCAAAATTTTGGCTAATTAGAAATTAGTTTGCTTTCATTTAAAAAAAAAAATGGGAATTGTTATTATTCACTAACAATTGTACTGACGAATAAAGACTAGTTTTTCTAAGTGTAGGTAATTGCATGTAAATTTGCGTCTCTCCGCGTTCACCAGCTCCAGCCCGTGTAACCCGGGCCAGAGCCAGCCTGAACTTGCGCTGAACTTTGCGCGCCTCCCCTCCGCGACCAGCCCGCCAGCCAACCTGTCCAGGCGTCACCGCGGCCGTGATCCCGGGGAAATGTCAAGCAGAGGACTCGACCTCCCCCACCCCGGGATTCCTCGAGGTCGTCCCAGCTGGCTGGATGAAGGGAGGGAGGCCCTATGTTTGTACACAAATGCGAGTTGTGATTGCGTCAGGGTTTTAAGATTAGTATTTGATATGAGTCGAGTGAATAAAACTGCGTCACTTCCAAAATAAGGCTATATATTTGAACACACCTTAAACATTTTTAGCATATAAATTTATTAAAAAAATTTATGTGTGTTAGTGTAGAATTTTCGTATTTATGTAGTGCTTGGTTAGGTCGTTTAGTATCTTGAACTAATGTTAATAAACTGTAAATGGTTTGTCTGTGAGAGTTCAGTGCTTTAACTTGCTATTTATCTTAATTTTTTAATATTTAAACTAGTAAATACTTTTAATAAAATATCTATATATTGTTTGAAAGAAATGACATATAATTAAATGAAAAAAAAAAATATTTTAAAACAAAAATTTGCTAAACAATTGCTGCGTAAGAGTTCTGTATTTCTGTCAATAAAAAAGTGAGTGTTTATGTTTATAAATATATAACTAAACAACTTGGATTTTAAATTTATTGTTCTCTTAAACAGTTTTAAATTTAAGATAATATTTTAAAATTATGGTATTTCAACATTATTCGGATAATTTTTTTGTATATTATCAGTAGTTTTAACATACAAACAGTTATATTTACCAAAGAATAAATGTATTTGACTTCAAAATACAACCAAAGAATTTAGTTTGGATAACATATACAGAATTAGCACCAGTGAAAGTAAAATATAAAATTTTGTTTTACAAAATTATTATTTTTTGATAAAAGTATTTTTTTCTAAATCACACTGTGGGAATGATAAGCCAATAATAATACATTTAAATAAATAAAATCTTTTGTATTTATTTGGCATATGCCTACAGTTATATTACTATATTTTTGTGCACGCTATTTTATTTTGAAAATTTCATATACATTTATTAAATAATCAATTACTTATGATAATGTATTTCATACATCTTAATTCCAAATAATTTCATGACGTCTAAAAGGAAATAACTATGTAGTGATGAAACAAATTTCACCTAATGTTTGAAAAAATATTATATCTAATTATATTTTATTGTTCATTTCAAATAATTATTTTTAGCTAGCTCTGGTACTCGTCGTGCAATATTTTCATTTCCAATTCATCGCAAAACATTCTTATATATTTAGCTACAAACACCAAATCCGAAGAACAATTCTAGCTAATAAAATATCAACAAAGAATATTAATGATTGAAATGAATTTCATATCTTTAGAAGTAGAAATATAGAAGTAATTTTAACATTTTTTTTTGGAACTCGAATAAAGGTAAAACAGAAATTAATATATGTTATTATATTTGCAGTAGCTTAAAAATAGGTTATTTTACATTGCGATCATTTGGAAATTTCAGTGTTTTGTGCGTATATGACATATACGTGAATAGAGTTTCGTTTGTAAGAAAAAATTGAATTATTTTATACATAAAATAAGTATAACTGTATTTTTAATAAATAATATGGTTAAAATTTAGGCTGGAAATTAAAATATTGCTAAAACTAAATAAATTATTTTATGCTAAAATTAGAGCTATCGACATCGAATTGTAAAAAAAAAACTTAGTTACAGAATGTATTGTATGTTTCATGCTTCCTAAACGTGAGAAAGGTCGTATTTATTGAAATAAAGCAAAGCGGATGTGATATTTTCCCAAATTAAATCAAGCAAAAGAGATTTTCAATGGTTTTGCATGTGGTGAAAGACATGCTACATTACCATTAGTAATAGGTACAAAATAGTTAAGTGTTCATTAAAATAAAACTGTAATTAGGGAAAAGTGTTATTTTGTTAAAGTAAAAATGTTGGTAAAGTTACAAAAATAATATTAGTTAACCTGTGACAAGAATAAGAACAGTAAAATTACACTTACAATTTTGTATTGAATAAGAACAGTTTTAGCTCTAACACGATATTTGAAAACAACAAGGATAAATATGTTATACTCGAAAAATTGTGCTTACTACCAATGAAAGCACTTAATGTGAAATAATTATTATCCATACAATATTTTTCTAATTCTCTGTGCTTGTCGCCTGCTATACCCGGCCTGTGACTACAAATTAACTCCGTGGATTTAGTGCGTTTTGTTACCATATATAGAAATATTCAATGGTTTAAGTAACTGAAGTCAATTTATGTGTATGTAATGGAAAAATATTAATTTTTTGGGTGAATATTCTCTTCACCATTTCCACAAAATGCAACCAATTCCTCATAAAGCATGTACATATACGTAGTTTTAAACGTTTCTCTTACAGTGCCTAAGTATAAATTAAGATGATCTGTTAGGTGTAAAGAAAATACACTCAATTGCCATTAACATTAAGTTTTACTTTCTCTGGTAAATTTAAAAAGTTATAAGAGAGAAAACCGTGTTAAAAAATTCATAGCTTCCATAATATTTTGAAGTTGGTTAGTTCTCTTAAATATGACGCGTATATGCTTTAGAATTTAACCTGTTAAGTTTTTGTTTGGTTCGAAAGTCTTTGCCTGCTACAATCATCCTCAACACTCATACTAAAGTATCCATATCTTCAAAAAAAATATTAAAACACTTTGTTTTAGTGAAATCTTTATTATATAGCTAATAGTGATTATTCCAAAAAGACAAATCTTCATGATGTTGAAGTGTAACATTCATGCCTAGTATATAATTCCCATTCAACATCAGTGCATAAACATTACACCATAACTTAATAAACATATGGATACACGGATTAATGTATATACGCCAAAGCGTGTAAATATGGAAGGATATGAAAAATTATCGGAATATATGAAAAAAAAAATTTGACTTAAAAAATAATTAAATATTTTGGAAAGATTATGGAAGTATGAAAATAAATACGAGTGTACAACCAATTAATTTTTTAAATTTTATTTTTAATGGTTATGAACTTTGTGAAAATTTTGAACGAAGACAATATATTGTGTGATGGTATGCGAAAGTGTGCAATGTGAGAAACAAGTTAGTTTTGTAAAAGTAATTTTGTTGATGTGTGCGGTAATGTGTGGTGTGCGGTAGTATGTACTACGCCTTAAGTGTTTAGTTTGTAGTGTGCTGTAGTGTGCGGTAGAGTGTAGAGAGTGGTAATGTGTTGTGAGCGGCATTGTGATGTGTTTGGCATTATTTTTGTGTGCAGCAGTGTGCCGTTTGTGGTAGTGTATAGGGTGTGGTAGTGTATAGTATGTGGTAGTGTATAGTATGTGGCAGTGTTTAGTGTGTGGTAGTATTAAGTGTGTGGCAGTATTAAGTGTACTTTTGTGTGTAGTACGCAGTAATCTGTTGTGTGTGGTAGAATGTATTGGGCATTTAGTGTTTAGGTTTGTGGTGTCCGTTAGTGTTTAGTGTGGGTTGTGTGTAGTAAGCGGTAGTGTGTAGTGGTGTATAGTGGTGTCTAGTGTGTGGTAGTGTATACTGTAAGATAGTGTGAGGTGTGCGGTAGTGTGAGTTGTGCCTTCAGTGTTTAGGTTTGTAGTGTGCGGTAGTGTGTAGTGTGTGGTAGTGTGTAGTATGCGGTAGCGCGGAGTGTGTGCTAGTTTTAGTGTGCGGTAGTGTGCAGTGAGTAAGGTGCGGTGGTGTGCAGTTTGTTGTGTGCAGTAGTGTATAGTGTGAGGTGGCATGTAGTATGCTGTGGTGTGTAGTGTTATGTAGTGGGTAGTGTGATGTTTTGTTTAGTTTCATGTCGTGTTTAGGATGTTGTAGTGTGTAGTGTGGGGTAGTATTAAGTGTGCGGTATTGTGTAGTGAACGAATGTGTGTAGTGTGCGGAAGTGTATAATATACGATAGCTTCTAGAGATATATGGCATGTAGTGTGCTATGGCATGTAGTGTTATGTGGTGTTTATTATGCGGGAGTTTATAGTGTGCGGAAGTGTGTAGTGTACGGTAGTGTTAAGTTTACTGTAAAACTTATGTGATGCTGTGCTGTGCTAATGCTGTAGTTCTTATGAGCTGTAGTAAATTCATTTTAGCTATAAATAAATAATGTAGTAAAAATTTCATAAACACAATTTTTCAAAAGTGCTGACGAAAAACTGCCAATGGCTTTGATATTTCCAATCTTTATTTTATTTGTTACAATATTCTAACTTCATGGGTTTGTTGTTATCGCTTTGTGGTCAGAAAGAAATGACACTCACTATGGCTAACCTACTGTGATCATTTTATTAAACTGGATTGACCCATTTTTCACTACTAGAGTGGTTAAATTTCATAAATATGGTAGCCTATATGGTAATCCAGAATATGGGCTAGCTGTGTTTCAATTTTTTCCAAATCCATTCGGTATTAACGTTATGATGAGAAACAAACATTAAATTATCCAAACTAAATCAATTATATTTTTTTGTAGGTTAGTATTTTTATTTCAAGTGGCACCCAGTGATTTATCTTTGTTTCATTTCAAAGAATCTTTTAACCTCTTAACTATTTACTATAATTCCCTCCCCCCTCCAGAAACCTGCAAATCCATGACCCCGCTAGCATAGGAATATATTTGTTATAATGCGCTCAAAAAGTTTAATAATAATATTAACTTGTATTGCATCTGAAAAAAAAATTATTTTATGGTAGGTATCATATTTGCGTTTAAAAACTGTAAAAAATATAGAACTTTAAAAATAATGTGATGTAAAATTTACGTAGCACGTACGTAGTTTACCCCAAAATAAAGATTTTTCCTCTCGGTATAATAACACTGAAAATAAATCCTTCTAGTGCCTTTGAAGTAGAGAAACCCTATCACCACACAGCTCGCCCTCCTAATTAACCACGCACACAGCCGATGTGGTGATGATTGCACACGAAGTAATGAACCCCGCGATCTTGTATTTTGTTTTTTCGTTCCGGAACCAAATAAAACTGGCCCCGGGTTTACGTGCATCATTAATCTCGCTTCGCGCAACTGTTTCATATTGAACTTTCTTTTGTCGCTAGTTTTCACTTCGTTCCGCGACTGTTGGTTCGGCAGAGGGAGCGGCGGGGACGGGAGGCGGGTAGAGACGACAGAGACGGAGAAAATGCAGAGAAGGGTGGTAGTTGGTTGGTGCCGGGCAAG
The DNA here is from genome assembly GCF_032445375.1 of Bacillus rossius redtenbacheri. Lineage (NCBI taxonomy): Eukaryota > Metazoa > Arthropoda > Insecta > Phasmatodea > Bacillidae > Bacillus > Bacillus rossius. The sequence continues at coordinate 15,246,987 of NC_086335.1, forward strand.
GACACAATGGTGGCAGAGTCTCGTCCTGTTTGACGAGGATTAATTATCTGTATCAGCAGCTCCCCAGCTCCTGGCGGCCCTCCCTCCCTTATCGGTCAAACACAAGCCACCCCCTTGCCGCAGCCACCCTCTTGGTCCCCATCCGACCGAGAGAAATGTGCATTCCGCGCGGGCGAACCGGGGGAAGGGGGGTGGGATTTTAGAATGTCGGGCAGTGGGGGAGATGCGGTAGCTTCACTCATTATTTTTGGCCAGCCATGTGTAAGAGCGACTTCGCTTCCGTCCTGTCTTCCCCCCTTCATCACCCCACCCGGCAGAAAGGCGGTGGTAGGGAAGCATTAGCTGCTGGAACGGGGGAAGGGGAAGCACAGTTGATGTTTGCGGTTGCGAACCAACCCCCCCACCCAACATCCCATCGTAATCCCGTCCTGGCGGGCTTTCCCCTTCCGCGGATTAACAAGGCGTAACCATCCGCGTCCGGCAAGGTAGCGCGCAGACCTCCCCTCCCCCGGCTTCCGCGCCGACAAACCGCTAAATGTTGTGTGTTCTAGCCGGGCGCATGCCAGACGCTAACTTGATTTACCGCGGGGGTCCGCCGATGCCGGGCGGCGCATCTGGCTGCGTCCCCTGCTGCGAGCGTGTGTGTCCTGTGGACATCGATCCTGGCCGCCTCGCAGCTCGACCCCAGCTCGCGACGGTCCCGCACGAGACCGACAAGTGCAGGTATGAGGCCGTCGTCAGTCGGGGAATCTGCCGGCTCGAGGTGGGCTTCCGACCGCTCGTGACCTTGAGTGAAGCCGGGCTGTCGGGTGTCGTGTCAGCGATCACGGCCACGGAAAACCTCGCCAAAGGCACTAATGAACTGCTTCTTCGTTTAGAAAAATATAATCGAACACCTAACAAGCGTACATAATTTATTGTACCAAACTACTTTATTATTTTTTTATGTAGGGGAGAGTTGGGTAAAACAGGGTAGTTGGGTAGAACGGGGTACCACTGTTATTTTCCGTACACGTGCTGCTATCTGTGTGTACGTTTGGTAAGTTACTCCTCTACACGTCGTCACTAGAGTGAGGTAGTATGAAGTGTCGCACAGTATTCTTTCGTGCGTAATAATGGAAATTACAAATTTATGATGTTTCACTAAAATGTTTAGCGTGTATTGGCTATACAATATTTAATCAGTGGTTGCAGATATATTTTATGGTAAGTTGTATTCAAGTAAAGTATTATATTTGCTATGTTGTGCCATAGTAACCGATGTAATTGACTGGTGTTAAGATTTTCTGTTTTCGTTTTTGCTTGAGAACCTGCATGTAGGGTAAAACAGGGTACACAGGTAATGGGTAAAACGGGGTAGTACCCCGTTCTGCCCAACCAGTTTCCTGTTTTAACCATATTTTCGATCAATTGTGCAAATGACTTTTAAAATTAAAAATAGTATTTTTATGCACACTAAATGTTATACAGAGTTACCTACAGTACATTTATACAATCACCCAAAAGACAACAACTGACCGAGCTAACTCCAGGCCTTCAGAACCGAGTGGAAATGACACTGTCGGTGATATTCCATTGACTGCTGCAACAACTGACCGAGCTAACTCCAGGCCTTCAGAACCGAGTGGAAATGACACTGTCGGTGATATTCCACTGACTGCTGCAACAACTGACCGAGCTAACTCCAGGCCTTCAGAACCGAGTGGAAATGACACTGTCCGTGATATTCCACTGACTGCTGCAACAACTGACCGAGCTAACTCCACGCCTTCAGAACCGAGTGAAAATGACAGTGTAGGTGATATTCCAGTGACTGCTGCAACAACTGACCGAGCTTACACAAGGCATTCAGAGTCCCATGGAAATGTCAGTGTTGGTAATATTCCTGGGACATCTGGTTTGGTATCTTCACCAACTGAATCTCGTTTAGGCCTATCTGATAAAAACAATCGAAGTGCTTCATCAAACGGTAGCTTCACAATTCCACCGACTACAGTGATGCCGATTCCCCATGCCAAAAGAAACCTGCAGAAGGAAGAGGACGACGACGGGGCAAGGCAGCTGTGCTAACCGACTCGCCATATAAGAACGAACTAATTATTATTCAGTCAGCTTTACCAAAATCTTTAAAAAGGAAAAATCCTGGTGTGTCTAAATCACAAAACAGTTCTAAAAAACATAAGAATAAAGAAGACAGCAACAAATCCATACCAACAGTAACTTTGCGTGTGTCTGATGATGATGACGTTCCTTGCATGTATTGCACTGAACAGTTAGTTCTCCACTTCAAAATCAGCCGAAAGTTGGGTGCAATGCTTAAAGTGTCATTCTTGGAGCCATGAAGGATGTGCTGGTGTAGACACAGATGACTGTAGGCCATTTGAATGTGATTTCTGCCAGTTTGGAATATAGACTCTGGCCTTATTTTGTGTTCTGACGGGCCTACTAAGCCATAATAGGCTAATTAAACAATCATATGTTTTGTCAGATATTTGGGTTAACCGCATATGCAAGGTTGTATTATACATAACTAGATTATGCTATTAGACTAACCACTTCCTCAAAATTAACAGTGTTGTGTTATTGTTGTTCAAACAATGTTTGTGATTTTCCGCAAACCAATGTTTTTGTGAAGTTTTACTGTAAATACAGAGGGACATGTAAGGTGAAGGCTTATAATTGAATTTTTTTTTAATTCTCATATTTTTACTGACAATTGTATTTATTTGTCATACTACATGTTGTTCAGAATTTTTTATAATGCACATATTTAATCATTTAAAAATCTGCTTTCTGTACCCCGTTTTACCCAACCAGTTGGGTAAAACAGGGTAGTGTGCATACATTCAAATAATGAAAAATCTCTGCAATAATAATATTTCAGAAGACACGGTACTAGTTGCAGAATTAAACTCACATTATAATCTACGCATGCTGATGGTTTCATACATATACCGCAATATTAAAACAATAAATTTAAGCGATTTATACTAAGTACCCCGTTATACCCTACTCTCCCCTACGTGGAACAAAATTTACTAAAAATAATAAATTCATGCTTCATAACTTAAAATTTTCAGTAAAATTATCTACAAAAGAAGTTTTATTTCTTTCCAAGTTGTAAGTTAATTTATTAAGGCTCGGTCACCCAAAGACAAGATTTGTTTTCTTCATTTTCTCATTACTATAATTAACAGTCTAGTTCTGAAACAGTAGCAGGATTCCTAAATTGCGTTAGCTTTCTGTTACTTAAATTCAGTGAGTGTAAAATATTATATAAGTTGGGAAGGTGATAATGATTCGAACACATGCACGCATTTTTACAACCCTTATATCACTCTCAGTAAATATTTGTTAAAAAATATTATTGGCAGAAAAAAACAAATGCAGGTAAGCTATTGTGATAAAATTTCAGAGATAGCTCATAAAGTAAATTAATGAAGAGTCAACAAAAAAAATAAACAAGGCGTGTGAGACTTACACTTAAAGTCAATTTAATTCAATCGAAATTTTAATTATATATGAGCCAAAACGAGGATTCACATTAGTTGCAAGATGATAACATGGCATTTCTTTATAGGTATCAATAAAAAACATGATTTTTTTCTTTAATGAAACTTGTAGATAGTTTCAGTAATATTATTGTAAGATCCAACCAATCTACGTTAAGTTGTCATTAAAATTGAATAACTAAGAAATAATTTAAATAACGCCGTAATAGATTCATGATAAAAATATAAATACTGTTAAAAATTATATCCATAAAATTTTTTGAAACTATTTTATCTTCTGTGATTGGAACCCAGAAAACCTATTCTTGAAACAATATTTCAAAAATAAAAAAAAATTAAACATAAATTTCTTATTAATATTGAAAAGTAAGATCCCAACATAGTAATCCTGCTCGTTACTTTGTATGTCATTGTTCAAAATGTTTTAAAGATCTCTTTCAAGGTTAAAATAATGTACGTTTCATTATATTGTGTTAAATCCAAAATCTTAGGATTCCAGTGTTTTATATATAAAGATAACATTTATGGTTTCTTAAATAACTTCAAAGGACTGTTTCTGATTCATTTGGCATTACAGCATTTTTTTAAAAAACTTATTAATTTTTTTATCAAACCAATGTGTTAATAGTACAAGTAAATAACTTTATAGAAATATATTCTATTTATTTGCGTTCACAGTACTTTTGCAGGCTATTCAAATATAATTTTAATACATTTTACCAGTTTGCCAACGTTTATTTTAGCCAGTGTTACATCTTAATTAGACTGTTAAAATAGTATAAAATAAAATCTGTATGCTAGTGGATGTAGAAAATATTTTATATTATAGAGATTATACTTTTATTTAAAATTTTACAATTTTTTTCTGATATTTTAAATAACGTTTTTTGGCCTTTCTACGATTGAATAAAAATCATATTCAATTTTATTTGTAGACAATTATATCTATTAATATTTGTAACACAATATATAAGTGAAAAGTGTATATCTGTAGGATACATTCTATGTCGGAATTAAGCAACAAGTGGTTTGCTTTTAAAGAGAGTTTGCCTTGCAGGCGGGGCTAAGAAGAGGAAGTGACGTTGCATCAGGAGCTTGAGTTCCGGCTAGTGGTTTGGGTGAACATGGCCGCTTTCTGACTAGCGCCCGCTCTTCACAGGACGAAGTCTGAGCTGCAAGGTGTAGACGAGGAGGAATATTAAGTAGGGAAAGAGAGGGAGAGGGAATAATTATAAGAGCAGACCATTAGCTCTAAATTTGGGCCCACCCGTAATAGGACGCGAATGCTGGCGTCCGGGAACGAGATGGATAGTTTTATCTCTAAGTGGCAAGTTATAAGGAAAGGCCAAAGGGACGTTAACGAACTCTTGCTTCCAAGTGCGAGCCTTGACGTGCTGGGAAGTTACGTATGGACTTAATTAATTTGGTGGTCGTTTAGACGAAGCGTTAGCTAAGAAGAATGGGGGAAGTGACATGAATATTAACCTTTCGTAAACATATATTTAGAAATAAGGCGGCCACAATTTTCATCATATAATTTACATAATGACATTTATTGTATTTCAATTATTTTAAAGGATTTAAAAATTTCAGAATACCGACGGAGTAAAGTAAAAACAACTACATATTAATGCTATTGTCTTTTATAAACTAAAATGTATGCTAACTTCATATTTTCTAAAGAAATACAAATTATGATGAAATTTGGTATTTATCATAATAGCATTTTATGTTTTAAAATGATTAATTGGTTCTAATTTAACTCTCATTTGAATAATATATATTTATGAACCTATTTGGACTTTTTGATTTTATACAAATATGAAAATATTAACAGTCGAACTGTCGAATGTAAGAAAAATGTATTTTTAGTATTTTTAAAATATTTTTTTAATATTATTTGCTTTGTATTACTGTTAAGAATTAAAATATAGATTGTAATAATAAAAATATTAAATAATATTTAATAAATCATCCATTTTACGTGCTATTACAAACCAACAAGTGTAGTGGTTTACTCCAAACATTTTATGTAAAAATCGTGTCCAACCTAAAAAAAAAATCTATTTTTTATGTTGTGGCATCATTGAACATTATTTGAGTAGGTAATACGATTTATCAGGTTTAAATAGTTTTTATGCCAAGTGATTGCAGGAAAATCTTATTTATCATCTTTAACAGTTATATATACATACAGTTGTATATACACAGAAGTTATTTTAATTAATTGCAATTTGGGTTCACATACATTTTATTTTTATTGCACACACGAACACTTGCAGTGTATAAGAGATAAATATAAAATTAATATTCGTACAAATAATTGACAAACGCTTTTCTAAATTTACCTAAAAAAATTCTTAACACAAGTTGCCCAAAATTATATTATTTAGTGTTAAGTGCTTGACAAAAACGCACCTTACACTGCTGCCACCATAATGAACGATCGTTAATGTACATTTAAAGAGCGGCATAACCATTCACCAGAAACATGGCATGGATGCATTTAGGAAGAATATAACACTCTGCATAATATGTGGTGATAAGTTACAGGACTTGAATTTGAACCCGAAATATTATCTTATGGCGTAATGTCCGCACGAACGTCCTACTGAGGTAAAAATGTTTAAAAAAATGTACTTACAAGTTCATATTATTACATGCTTGCCAAGAATGTTAGAAAAAACTTTCCCTGTTAAAAATATAGAGAAATTTAAATGGTTAAAACTTTAATGACGAGTCGACGAATTTGAAAGGAACGGACTCATATAAATCGCTATCCTTCAGATAAAATATTTGCCGTTTGCGCTAACTTTTCCCAGTAGAGCAGTATCCACTTCGAGGGAAAGCATTCCACATCCATATAATGTAGCCGATAAACTTCCTTGCCAGTAACAGTAAACATACGTTTTCCCAGCGCGAAGTTTAGTGCATCGACTGCAAGTGGACCGGAGAATGTTGGTCATATAGCAGTAATAAAACTCGCGCCCTCCCCTTCGCCGATTCTCTCCCTTCAGGCGCGCTGGGCTGGGATCGTGGACTAGCGAAGCATAGCTTGCGTGTCTATTGAAGTATGTCAGTCCTATCGGTATTACTAGTTTTATAATATGTTTCTTCTTTAATTTAGGCTATTTTAATTTATAAGGATTAGCACTATTAGCAGAGAACCAACAAATCTTTATATATTCATATCTAATTTTATTAAATTTAGCTTGTGTAAACTATGTCATTAACGTAAGTAATATTTAAAAAGGCGATCATTTGGTTTGTGTTTCACTTATACTGCAATAGCACCAGACAAAAACTGTGAAGGAAATTGATCGTTAGTTTTGAAGCCTGAGGTATTAAGTCCTTTCAAACGGTAATATACTCTTTCTATACAAATATATGCTTACATATTTATCTTTTCGAGAAAAGTGTCAATACATAAAAAAAAATGCGGAAGAAATTTTTGGAAATGGATATTTAAAATATATAGAAAGAAAAAAATTGTTTAAAAATTTTTATATATCAATCTGTTTTATGTTTGTCTGTTTGTTTGCTTAAATTGAAAACATCTTACGAATTTTGATGTAACATTTTTCATTAGTAAGGTCATTGGCTAACTTAAAACCTAGGCTATGTTAAATTACAGCATTGGACCCCTATTGGGGCAAAATGGGGTCAATATTTCAAAGAAAATTAATTAAAGCTCCGAATCTAATACTGCATAAGAAAATAATTTGGGTACCAATTAGAAACATACGAATAATACAAACCCCAATTTTAAGATTTAGTGAAATTAAACTCTTAATGGGCGAAAATGGGGTTATATGGGTTTTAAGATAAATAATTAAATCTTCGAATCTAATGAAGCATACGAATACTATTAGGCACCAATAATAAATATATGTAAAATACCAAATAATATTCACCATTTTGAGACATTCAGCTGATAAAGGATGAAAACGGGGTAAAATTGGTTTTAAGATAAATAATTTTTCCTATACTTATCAGGCATAAGAAAATAAATAGTAAATATAAAAAAACTACCAACAACAACTGTGCCAATTTGCAAAATTCTAAAATAAAAAGTTACCATGTCCTTTTCTTTTAGAAGTAGAGTTTATAAACTCAGAAATAACCACGTTCATGTAAAGTTACATATTGTGATTTATTCATTTAAAAAATTTGTCTTTCAAAGTTGTTAAAAAGAGTAATTTATGATTGATTTTTAAAAAATCTCTAGTAGTAGGTAAATACAAGTAGCTCTGGGGACTGGAATATGGGTGTGGAGTCGGAGCCAATGTCCGCCATCTTGGTTATCTTCGATGAAATTGACCCCGGTGACAATTTTGTATATGCCAAATTTGGAAACGCCATTTCTAATTTAAAATCCGCCATTTTGTTTTCTAGAACTTTCTGTCATTTTAAATTGTGATGTCATCGTTGAAATTTTCGTTGCAACTGCCATCTTGAAAATCCATAATTAATAGGGGGAAAATCGAGAAAAATTTATAGAAAAATTAACTATCAAAAAAAATTTAATTAAAAAAGTTACTTATGTTATGGAGTTTGGAGGCTCGGTTAGGAACCCAGCGAGGACCAAAATTAAAATGGCGACGGATCCTTCCTCCACGGAAGCCACTGAAAGACTGACTTCTCACCACTAATGCCAAGGTATATATATGGCCACCAAGTATATCACATCGGCCATCTTGTTTACATTTACTAGAGGCCACCATCTTGTTTTCGGCTAACAGAGTGAACTGCCACCATGTTTGTGGAATATTTATCCGCTAGAGTCGAGTAATATATATATATTTTTACTTTGGCGCATGCACTGTTGAAATTTGGGATACATCTTGGAAATTAGTATTTATTTAGCTTTAAATTCGGAAAAATTTTTGAAATTCATTTGAAAATCATTTATTATTTTCTGATATATTCGATATGTAAAAAATATTAATTTTATTAAACATGGAGGAATGTCATAAAAGAAACTAAAATTCCTCTACTATCAGCCTCTAGTAAGCCAATGATGACATGTTGAACACCATCTTGTAAATAGTTAATTTTTAAGCTAGAAACTCGGAAAAATAATCAAAAAACCAACAAAAAAAACTTATTAATTAATTGATTGTTTCGATCCTTGCTCGATCCAAAACAAATGATTTAATTAAAAAATTCTATAAAAGTGGCATTATCATGGAATAAAACACTCAAGTTATTTTACAAACAAAACTAATTATTACATAAATTTTACACTACTACAAAAAAGCAAGCATATTATAAAAGTCTTTAGCGTTTATTAATTTCTGAATAGGCAACCCACGAATTAAAGACAGTCCTTTACATGTCTTGAAATGTCTTTTTAGTTCATAAGGTCGACAAAGCAGGTACCTTAAAAAACTATAAATAAAAACACACACAAATTTCAAGTTTCACAAATTAATTTTGAAAAAATACACAAAACATATTAAATTAACCCCTTAAAGACCACTATTATAAAAAATCAAGTTAAAAATTTTTCACTAGTGTTTTTATTGTTAAATAGGGATATTATTTACATAAAATATGATTTCAAAGTTCATTCTTACTTTATTATATAAAATTCAATTATGTATCAAATTTGATACACTGGTCAACAAGTGGTAAATGTTGCACCAAATATTTAGTGGCAGATAAATTCCTAAAATTGTCCAGATAAGTATTGTAATAAATACACAAAATAATTTTTTTCATAAATCCGAATTACACTGAAAAGAATAACTTGGTTTGTGTGCCTTTTAAGATTTACTATGGTTGTAACAATGCTAACAGTACAATAAATAATACAGTACAATAGGAACACACTGTTGTAGCATTTCTTAGTAATTCATCCAATGTTGCTAACAATGCAAATTATTTGTGTATAGTAGGAACATTTAGTTGTAGCATTTATTAGTATTACATCAATGATTTTCTTGTGTCATAACAATGCTTATAGTAGAAAAAACAATGCTGAACAGAAAGAACATGATAACATATCTATGGTCATTATAATGCTAACAGTATAAAATATTATACAATACAGTAGGATCGTGCCATTGTGGCATTTATTAGTAAGACATCCCAGATTTTTAAAAGTCATTACAATGCTAAGAGTAAAAACAAAATATTGCACAGTAGGAACATGTCATTGTGGCATCCCTTGGACATAATTTGAAACACAGCAATAATATAGTCCACCATGAAATGAAAAATGATACATTGGCTCATTGTAACAAAACAAATCTAAAAGTTTTGTATGAAATCCCATTTAGGAATGAAATTCCACAAAACAATTTTTATGTTTTGTGATGCATAAGTGCACCTTACACTTGGTACAATAAAAACTTGTCAAGCCTTTACATAACATAAATTTACATCTTTTCCTGCACTCTTGGACCTTGGGCCAGTGAACGAAACCATCTCTCTTCAACACAAATGATGGCAAGACAGCGGCTGATTTTTTCTTCTTCTTCATCATGTACTCGTGGTCTACTGCAGCTTGAGAATTTACATAAGATATATTTACAGCTTTGCCTGTACTCTTGGACCTTGGGCCAGTGACAGATACCAAACCTCTTCAACACAAATGATGGCAGGACAGCGGCTGATTTTTTTTCTTCTTCTTCTTCTTCTTCTTCTTCATGTACTCATGGTCTACAGCAGCTTGAGAAGATGATCTGCCAAGCTTCTTCATATCGATGCCTCGCTTGCAGAGAAGTTCAGCAACATAAGTTCTGAAGTACAGAAGATCCAGGCAGTCATTTTTGCAAAGATTTTGGGAGTCGCAGTCACTTCTGTACAAAAGCCATTAGTTGACAAGCACAAGGTCAATAAAGTGAAAAAAGAAACGCAAGTTGAATTTCTTTGAGCGGATTTGAATTCTGTAATATGCTATTAGAGCAGCCATTAGGTCCACACCTCCCATGAATTTATTGTATGTGGTAACTGCTCTAGGACATGAAACTTCAGTTGAAGCCTTCTGTTTGCTGTCATATCTTTTCACATTGCTAACAGGATAATATGCAGATTTGAAAGTTGAGCAAACTACTACACAACGATTATCGCACCATTTTACTGCTCTGATATCAATATCATCAATGTTTGTTTCTTTCTCTTCAATGCAACCTCTTCCTATCTTTTTCATTTCCTTGTCACTGGAAAAAAGATAGACCAGAGTATCTGTTTAGTCTCACAGTACTGAGAGATCCAATTCCAAGCTTTCCGAGTGTTACAATTAAGCCCGGTGATGAAAACCAACTGTCAAAATACAACAAATAGTTTTGGTGGCCTGTAGAACATTCACTGTGGTTAGCAATCCAGTCTCTGTCATCATCACTATCGTCCAAATTATCGTCTTATGAACTGTCAGGCAGAACTGCCACGTTCTTTATCTTCCCTGGCACACGACTCATCTGTAAATAAACAAGTCAATAACATAAGCAAATGAAAATATATGCATCTGTTTCAAGATCTTATCAGTAGGTACTAAATAGTTTTCAGTTATTGAGCCAAAATAGAGTACACTTTACATTCAAATATCAACCAATACATTGAAATTACTTAATAGTTGATGCAAAATCAAACTAACGCCTCATATCTTGAACATTTCATTATTTTAGATCTTAAAAATTTACATAACCTAAAATTGGACATTTTCCATTGGTGCCCAATGTAACTAATTTGATACATAAACATTTTTGTTATTTCAGAACATAAAAATGCATCAAATTATAAACTTCTTGGTATACACAGTTAGCTAAAAGTATAAGCTATAAGATGATATTTTTTATGTAGGAGAAATATTATAATTACCTTTGTTTGGCGAATATAAACTCAGTCAATTTGAGAGTATTCTTCACAAGATGGCTGCTATGGAAAACAACAGTACCATAGATTACACTAACAACAGTATGAAAAACGTTTGGCTAAAATATATCACTGAAGTGTTTCTAGACACATTACCAAAGATATATAATGAATATTTGGACAAAAAATAATATTTATAAGGTTAAACAAATTATATATTAAATATGTTACAGTGGACTATAGGGGGTTAAGGTATTAAGCATTTTCGTAAGCAAAGTTATTAACACTCCACAAACTGCCACGTTGACTGTGGGTGCTGTCTGATTGACTCCGGTTCCAACTGGTTAGTTAATTCTGTACGCAACTGGTTCGCGGGTCTCAGGCTCAGGAACACGGGTTTTCGACTGGCCATCTTCTTAGGTGATGACTTTCGTTGAGACATGGACGACGTCTGCGACTTGACTTTTCCTCGGTGCTTTTTGGGACAGGATCACTGACTGAAATACTACGAGATTCACGTCGTTTGGGCATCTGTGTAGTTGCATCACAGGTCGCAACAGGTTGCAACGTGTCCATGTTTGCTGTTGCACGTGCAGACGAGGCGACTACATCGTCAATGTTGGCTAGAAGGATCGTGTGTGGTCTATGTGATAGATGGCACAGTTTCCAGGTTCGCAGCAATATAACAGCTGCTGAGTAAGTTTGTAGGTCACAGGTAAATGCGAAAACCGTAAGTGCTGGGCACTTCCATCACAAATTTCCGTATATGTGTGCAGTTATCTGGAATCCCAGTAGCTGCACTCGACACTGCTGAAGCTAGGTCTTACGCTCACATACACGGCAGATGAAACGAAAACATCTTCTTGCAGGTCGGACTATAAATGAAGGTACTAACTGTCGCAGTCGCATGCCATTTATATATGCAGGCTCCTACTCACACTGTGAATGCCATTTCTGCATTAGATGCAACTTTTTACAGGCTCATGAATCGTTCAAACTTGTCTTGTGACCTCACGTCATACATTGCACTAAGCTTGCGCAGGAAAGGACAGCCGGAGTCGGTCTGCAGGTCTACAATTTCAACTGCTGATTCACACAACTTGCTCAGCTATTTCTTCTGCTTGGATCCGATGACATAAAATATGCCGCACGGATTATGCAATAGCAAATCATCTAGAGGGTTTTTTACTTGTTGGTACGGAATTTTACCTTCGTCCTTCTTCAGGCCATGGTAGTTTTGCATAGCCATTCGTTCGCGCTTTTAATTTTATTCCTCTAATACTTTCTAGGGATACGGAGGCTGGAAGGTGCGGGTTAGAGTCCTGCCGTCGTCCTCGTAGGTAACAATTATCCCCTTGAGCACAAATCCATTTTTGCCCTGCAAACCTTGCAGGTTGCTGTACCTCTTGACGCTAGCAATGCTCGGTCGTAACTAAACTAATAACGCAAACAATGTAGTATTTATGACAAAAAATTGAAAAGCTTGACTCGGCAATTGTACGATGCAATCAGATCGTGAAGTATCAGACAAAAGCTTAGGTGTTTGGTAGAATATTTCCACTCGTTGATATCTCGATCCTATAGTCGATTATATTTGAATTGATTCGATCATCTTTTTCGGAAATGTCAAATACCATTAAAGAAGCCTTGTTCTTGAAACTGTCAGGACTCAGTATCAGTAACTGTCTGCGACTATAGTATGCTTGCTAAAACTTGGCAGAGATTTAAATGGAAGAAAAAAATCATATGTTTTCAAAGTCCACGTTCATATCATAGTCCAGACAAAATAGATGAAAAAGACGCTGAGTTTGCATTGATTCCCAACAAGCTGGATTTTTGCACAGGTCTTTAATACGTTATTACGAATAATGTGTAAAAAGTCCCCATATATCCCACTAGTGCGTAGTTTTTTATTCGAGGTCAAGGGTCACGTATATCTCTGAAACGATAATAGCTACCGTTAAAATGGATCAGATAAAGTTTGTAGATCGTAAAATTCTCTACAAAAAAAAGGTATCAATATTTTTTTCCTTACGAATTACCATTCTCGAGTTATCGCGATTTCAAACCTCGAAAATACTAATATGCACTCATATGCGGACAGTATGCATCATTGGGTCTTCCATTTGAAGAAAGAAATATTAGAGTATTTGTTTCATGACTCGCGCACTCAAATACGGGTAAAATATACAATTTTGAGTGAGTCAACTATCCGTCCCTAATTCCATTGGTCGGTTGGCCTTGAATAACATCTGCCTGCGACACTCCATAAACATACCTTGATTCAGTGTTTTAAAATTAAATTACACCTTTATTTTTAAACATTTACGTAATATTTTGGTTTGTATTGACTGGGAAGCTCGAGCCAAGCGCCGAGGCGGACGGCTGGGGCAGTCGGGCCGCGGACCGAGCGCAGACGGGCCCCGGGGCTCCAAGGGGCGGAGGGGCTATTAGGAAGCCAATGAAGAGAGTGAGTCAGGAAGGGAAGAAACAAGAGCCCCGTGCGGTCACACCGCTTCGTAACGGCCTCTGGGACCTTCACTAGCAGAGATAAGTTCTGTGACTCCCGAGGTTGCTTCGGGATTGGAGTGCTCACAAGTTTTCCAAAAAATCCGCCAGAGAATTACTGGGGGAAAAAAAATTGGAACCGTTGGAAACAAACGTAAGAATAAAATTAGTATAAAAAAGGGCATCTGAGCCCAAGCTTCAGTGCGTGGTGCTGTTACTCCATCTTGATTTTTAGGTCACGGTGTCCATATTAGACACCAATTCCTCAAAAATTATTCAAAATAACTCAAAATTTATAAAAAATTCTCAATTTTGAGAGACAATTTCTGTTTTGAAAGAAAATTTCCTATTTTATTTGTCCAAAATTCGAAGATTGGAAATTCAAAAAAATCTCAAAAGTCTTTTGCCTTATAAAATATCAGAGGTCCACAAAGTGGCTTAAATTCCCCAGCGAAAACTCACCCTAAGTCACTCATGACCTTGACGTTACCTTAAACATAAACATTAAATATGAAATTATTGACCAAAAAGTTTGCAAAAAAAATGTCTTTAATTATTTAGTTACTTAAACGATTTCGCTGCTCGGTTCGAATCTTGACGTGAGTACCTAAACAGGGAATTAGAGTAAAAAAAAATTTATTACAGTTTGAATAATATTTTTATGACTTATTACTTACATCACACCCTCCATCTTGGATTCCAGAAACTAACCACTTCACGTTACGTCCCGCCATCTTGAAAATTCGTAGATATTAAGCTATACATCCGGGAAAATTTTTAAAATTAATAATAAAATAAAATATATAAGATATAACAAAAACATTCCGTCATTTTGGAGTACGACGTCTCACCGCCATATTGAAAATTAGCATTTATTATGATAGGAAATAAAAAATTAAAATTTTATAAAGTAATTTATAACAATTTTAATAAAAAACATTTCGCCATCTTGCAAAACTACGTCACGCCGCCATATTGAAAATCCGTAGTCATTTTTAGATCTTAATAGGAAGAAATTTAAAATTTACAACAAAAAATTATTAGTCAAATTGTAATATATTTTTTACAAGATTAACTTACTCGGTTTGAACCCAGTGAGGTCATTGGATAAAAAATTATGAACGATCCTTCCTTCACGGAAGCCACCGGCAGACTGACCTCCCACCACTAATTCCAAGATATATATATATATATATATATATATATATATATATATATATATATATATATATATATATTACACGAAAGGTAATGGGAAGCAAAATTTAAAGTTTATTTTAAGCTTTAGTTGCCCTTATCGCTGGCCGAGTATCAGAACAAGTAGGGATATCTATCACGTCAATCATTATTTTAAATATTGATGATAAGATGACGGACATGACGTCATACTAGTTGGCGATATATTTATATAAATAATGATTGACGTGATAGATGTCCCTACTTGTTCTGATACTCGGCCAGCGATAAGAGCAACTAAAGCTTAAAATAAACTTTAAATTCTGTTTCCCATTACCTTTCATGTAGTTTATTAATAATTCAATCTAGGAAACTCAACTTTATACAAGATATATGTCCAACGAATAAAATATGTTGGGTGCTTCCTAAAACATAATTCTAATCTCTTTCCGATGCATGAAATATATTCCAACCAGTTCATGTAGAATCATATACGAATAGGCCAAGTGTCTTTGGACCACGAGACCAGGTTATGTACAATGTCATACGTATAGGCGAGACATTTCCAAACCGCAAGGCCTCCTTCGTCGAAAGATAATATAGCATAATGTCTAGAAGTCAAGATAATGTCTTCGTACTGTCAGACCTAAAGTTTAGAGAAAATCAATGACTTGCAATTAGAGCAATGTAACATTTTTTATGGTTACTAAAGGTCTATGAATTCCTGAAAAATATTTTGTCAAGACCAAGAGGTTAATAACCAAGAAATATTCAGAGGTAATACAGATTTGACTACGCACATTTAACGAAACGACACACATTCAGCAAAAGCAATGAAAACACAATACACTCACACTGGACACACATTAAACACAGTACAAACACTGGACATACAGTACACAATCACAGTACACAGAGTACACACAGAGTACGTGAAAATTGACACACAATATACACACATTACACACACGATACTCAGTACACACAGTACAGACTCTACACAAACAGTACACACAGATCACACACAGTACATGTAATGGACACACAGTACACACACTATACATGTTATGGACACACATTTAACCAAATGGACACGTAGTACACGCAATGAAGCCAAAACGCCCACACACAGATGACACGCATTTGACTAAAAGAAAACACTTTTGGACGGACAATTCAACTTGGTGTGATATGTTCTCATCAGTAGGATCCGATTATACAGGCTTGAATACATACATTTAATGAAAAAGGCGTACATTTTCACGAACATTCAACTCAGTTGCATGCGAAAAAATATTTTATGATATGATATAATGCCTTTAAAAGTCTATGTCTCCAATCGTCTTTTGACTCCCCAAGTCATTGACTCCAAAAGTCATTGGCTCCTAATATTGGCATACAAATACTTTTACAGCCAATGATTGCTAGTAGTATAGGATAGCCGGTACTGGCACTGGGTTCTGGTAGTTGTGCGTGGCTCTGGGTCAATTACCGACCTCTCTGTCGTCACAGCAGCCATTTTGAACTCAAAAATTCCTCAAAATGACTCAAAATTCCAAAAAAAAATCCCGTTTTTGTCCTGACAAATAAAAAAATTCGGAATTCAAAAAACCTAAAATACTTTTGCCTTAAAAAGAACACGTAATCCTTAAAGCGGCTTAAAAGTCCTAAGAGCTAGCCGCTCTAAGCCTCTGACGTCATCTAGGATTATGATGTAACAGTTCCACTTTTTGCTATGGGCTTCATTTTTAAAATCATTGTTTTTTTTCAGATTTTAATGAAGATATTTTAAAATTAATAAAAAAATTATAAAATTTTAATAAAAAATTTTAATTAAACACACCGTTGAATATATCGTTACAACCACCATTTTGATTCCATAAATATTGCAAATATTGTTACGCCCGCCATCTTGGATGGGTATGATGTCATCACTACACTGTTCATTAAGATTGCCATATTGGATTCTAAAACGTTGCACT
This sequence comes from Bacillus rossius redtenbacheri, assembly GCF_032445375.1. NCBI lineage: Eukaryota > Metazoa > Arthropoda > Insecta > Phasmatodea > Bacillidae > Bacillus > Bacillus rossius. Next base: position 15,263,983 of record NC_086335.1, read on the forward strand.
TTTTGTTATGGCCGCCATCTTGAAAAACCATAATTTTTATGCTAGAAATTATAAAAAAATTTCAAAAATTATAATAAAATTTTATTAATCAAATTTTAATAAATTATTTTTAAAAACGCACTCACGCCTTCAATTCCTCGGCTTGAATCCGGTAAGAGAAGACTAATAAAAAAATGTCGATGGATCCTTTCTCCACAGACGCCACCTGCAGACAGACGTCCTACCAACTCCAATACCAAGGTATATAACGTCAGATGGTATGATGTCATGTCAACCATATTGTTTTCGTCTATGGAGTCCGCTGACATCATGGTAATTTAATTCTTTGTTGACAATACCTTTAACCTCGTTGTTGGTATTGAACTTTAACCTTGACCTTGAACTTTGACCTTGAACATGAACTTTGACCTATACATTTGGCCTTGACATTGAACTTTGACCTTGTACCTTGACCTTGAACTTTGACCTGGACCTTGACCTTTGTCTTTGGCCTTTGACCTTGACCTTGACGACCATCCTGTATCCGTCGTTTTGTGTTCAGGGGGTTTATTCTAAGTTTCTCGGAAAAGAGTTCCCGATCGTGATGCCACGATTATCGGAAGCTTTCTACAATATGGTATTCTATGTTACTTTCATCAACTCGGAACCTTTCGATTCTCGGAAGCCAACGATCGTTATGTTACGAGTATACAATTGCTGTCGAAAAACGTTTGCCGATCGGGAATTAGCAGCCTGTTGAAATCATGGCGGATGCACGATTTATGTGTACACAAATAGTTAAACATTGTCGAAAATAATACATTTTTGGGCGTGATCTATTTTCACGATATTTTACGTAGTTGTCAATTGTGTTTAATATTTTGTAAAAGGGAATGTTTTCCCAATAGGATTGAATAAGTATGATTTTGTAGCGTTATTCAAGTAGTTGACCTAACAGTCACGAGAGGGCAGCAGGGCTTGCGGGAGTGCGAGGCAGTAGCGCGCACTGCGGCGAGTAGGACTACTGCAACACTTAATCGAAATTAAGTTTCGCGTCCATTACCGTTTCCCGAGTGGTAACAGTAATTACTGAAGATACGTGTACATTTATTATGTATAAAATATTGATCCATAATACATGTACAAATATCTTCAGTAATTACTGTTACCACTCAGGAAACGATAATGGACGCGAAACTTAATTCCGATAAAGTGTTGTAGTAACTTAACCATACCGGCCGCTGCGCGCTACTGCCTCGCACTTCGGCAAGCCCTGCCATCTCGTGACTGTTAGGCCAACTGACTTTTATCCGTATACATATCACAATACCGTTTTATAGAATGATTTTATGTAACGTATATAAGTAAAAGAAATGCATTCCTTTTTTTTTCCCCCTTCTTTCGGATGAGTCCTTACCATGGTTACCGCTTTAAGATACAATCAAAGAAATTGAAAAATTACATCATGTAAGCAGTGCTCCAGATACATAATAACTAAGTCGGAATGTAAAGACGTTCTTTCTATAATAACAATATGATAACGAAGATTTTATGCGAGTAAATTGAAAAATAACCCAACTTTCAAAATACATATTCATAAATTATTCGCCTGTTTCAGATATCAAAAGTTTCAACAATAACTCAGCGTGTGTATTTTGTTGCAGTTGTGAAATTCCATAAAAATTTTCTCCGCAAGATTTCGGGGTGCTCCTCCATAAAAAAAAGCAACATTTTAATTTGCCTCTCACTCACACGAGATCGCCGAGCAGCCATTATTTCAATAATACAATGACCGACCACATGCAAACAACTCTAAACATTTCACACCAAATATCCCGTAAAAATAATTTAAGAAATAAACATGTTTTTGCTTGCTAGAGCACTTTTAAAATTACTTAAGATTTTTATAAATACTTTTATCAACATTGAAACATCTGGAAAGTAGCTATATTGTCTTATAAACTCTGTGTTTTTATTTATAAATTTGTTAGAAATATGAAGTGTTTTTTGTTGTTATGTAGCAGTTTTCAAATCTCATCTTCGCTGCCAGAAAAAATGTAGAGGGGGAAATCGTAACCCGAACTTTGCCGAGATAGTTAGGCCTCGTAACGCTACCGCGCTTAGAATAGCAATTTCAGTACCTTTCGATTACGATCGTTCGGAATCTTGTGTTGCCGATCGGCCAAACAGCTATATGTCGGAATCGATATCGAAATGTTCTGATAGAAAACGCTGGAAACTTAGAATAAACCCCCAGTATTCGCTACTAGGAGCTATCGTTAACATTATATCACCTGCTAGAAGACATTTCCATCATCTGGTTTTCGTCTTGTGTGTGTACTTGTCTGATAGTATGCATTATCCATCATATTAGTTTAAGTTTTACCCATTAGAGTGCAGTAATAATTTATTATTACTGAGAAATCAGCCATCTTGGAATTTGGGTGCCATCTTGGAACTGTGTAATTATTCAGCTAGAAATTCGGGAAAAATTACAAAATTCATTAAATAAATTTCCAATAAATATACTGATTGATTCGATCGATTCCTGTCCTTCGTTCAATCTTTGGGCTACGTAAAAAATATAATTTTATGTAAAAAATACCAATTTCATTCAATAAGGTGGTAAGACATAAAATAAGCTTAAAATCCTCTACTACCAGCCTCCAATATGCCGATATGACCGCCATATTAGAAAATTGTATTTATTGACCTAATAATTCAAGAAAAATTCATACCTTCATAAAAAATCTCTTATTATTTTCATATTGAATCGATGGATTCCTGTCCTCGGTTAATTCTAAACCAGTGACAAGTGTAACTAAATATTAAATAAATTTTACAATCTGTTTTCCATTACCTTTCAAAGAGCTTATTAATCATTCAATCTACGAAAAACAACTCAAGACAACTGTACGACGAATTAAATACGTTTCCGATAAGCCTATCATGAAATTCTAGCTATTTGATAGGCCTACTTATAATAACTTCTAAAACGTTCATGTACAAAGCAATACATACATATACACCAAGCGTCTTCCGACCGCGAGACCGGGTCAAAAACAATGTCAGACATATAGATCAGTAATTTCTGAACCCCACGACCTTCTTCGTCGACAGCTAATTATATTGAATTAAACCAACTTAACATGTTTTACACTTACAAGAGTACCATGAATCACTAAATAAAGATGTCTCAAGAAATAGATATTTTTGACTAGTAAACCTTCAGATATACTACATATTTTAATACGCGCATTTAACGAAACGTCACACACCTAAAAAGATACCTCAGATCCAAAGCTACAATTGCTCCAAAGCTTCAACAGCTCCAAAGCTAAAATTTCTCTAACAGCACCAAAGCTCCAAATTCTCCAAAGCCCCAAATGCTCCAAAGCTCCAACAGGTCCAAATATACAACAGCTGCAAAGCTCCAAATGCTCTAGAAATCCAACAGTTCCAAAGCTCAAACAGCTCCAAAGCTCCAAAGTTCCAACAGCTCCAAATAATCCAATGCTCCAAAAGCTCCTAACGTTCTAACAGCTCAAAAGCTCCAACAGCTCCAGTAGTACACAAATGTTTCCCCTGGAACACGGGTCCTGGGTGAGGTGCCGAGGGGCCGACCGCCATATTGGATTGTGACGTCACGACGGCCATCTTGGATAAGTGTGACGACCTTTGATCTTGACCTTGTATTTGACCCTCAAAATTTGCCAAAATTTGCCCCAGATTCCTCAAAATTCCTCAAAAATTATTAAAATTTAAATTTTTTTTGGAAAAAAATACCGCCAAAAATTCTCAAAAAATTCCACAAATCAGAAATTAGGGTTTCAAAAATCCTCAAAAGTCGTTTTGCCTTAGAAAGAACTCAAAATCCCAAAAACGGCATAATCATCCATGTCTAAAGCCTCCGGTAAGATATTTCTAGGAATAAGGATACCATGAACGCAATCTTGGATTATGACGTACCCGTTGCAATTTCCATTTTGGCCGCCACCTTGAAAATATTTAATATCCGATTATAATTAAAAAAAAATTTAAAATTTATAAAAAAATTCATTTCATAAAATTTTAATCAAAAATATTAAAAAAACAAACATTTATGGCACGGAGCTCAGAGTCCTCGGTTCGAACCCGGTGAGGGCAAAAAAATAAAAATTGCGACCGATCCTTCTACCCCGTGGTGGTTGCTGGCAGACTGACCCCCACCACTTATTTTAAAGCATATATATCGTCAGGTAACATGACGTCATGTCCGCCATCTTGAAAATCCGTAATATTTATGTTAGAAAATCGGGAAAAATTATAAAAATAATCAAAAAAATTAATCAATCGAATTAAATTATAAAAATCTTTAAAAAACACAGTTGCACTTTTCCTTACGACCACCATCTGGAAAATCCGTAATTTCAATGCTAGAAATTCCGGAAAAATCCCAAAATCCATCAAAAAAATTCATTCATTAAGGAAATGATTGATTCGAAACTTGGTTCGATCCTTGGAAGATACAAAAAAAAAATTTTTATGTAAAAATACCTCGAAAATGACAGGTTCGAAAATAAAACTCCACAAGTTCTTTCACTAACACTATATTTATAACATAATACATATTTTACTACACGAACACTTTGAAAGACGGCAATCTAATAAACATTTAGGTTTACATAGGCGAGAAATGACTAATTCTCAGCTCCAATCGGTTTATACTAGACAGAGTCCAGACAGAACCTTTACAGACATAGTCCTCCTCTTTTTGACAGAGTTTATGGATACCATTTTTAACAGTTTGCTTCACATCGTTAGAACTGTAAATTACTGCAGCCGATGTCTTGAATGCACACTTCTTCACTTTGTCATCGAACGGATACGGCTTTCCATGTATACAGTCCAACCACAAGTTATATTTCAAAGGTTTGTTTGTTGCTACGTCATCAGTAAGCTGATTGATTATGTCCTGTCTGATATCATCAAGAAAAGTACAAATGACCTTCGACTCACTTATCATACTTGGATAATAGTAGTCTTTCAACGTTCCACGAAATGCAGACTGTGCCAAGTAGAAGCCATTATCGTTTACTAGTAATGCACCAAACACAGTCTCAGGTTTATTTTCATTTTCAGACATCATAGCAATCGTTTGCTGCACATCTGTTTTTTTATTTTTTATTTTTTGCTTGTACGCTCACGAGTCACCAATCTAAACAGAGGAGTCGAACTTTTTACAGGTAGTTCAGCAGTAGGCGCACCGACTTAACCTCTACATTTGTTCGCATGATGCCGAAAACTGTCAATTCGAGTAAACCATTTAGGACACTCGTCACATCGAAACTTCACGCGAGAAAGATTCTTCTTGCATTTGCTCCGCTCATGTCTTCATGCATCATGGGAAAATACGAACGACGTATCACAGTAGCTGCAAGGATACCATAGTGATGAAGACGAGCCTTTCAGACCTGAGCCAGATACTGTCGTTGCTAAAGTTGTACCATTTCCTGGCATACTCTTATGAACATCAATGCATCGTTGTTGTATAGAAACAATTACCTTCTGCCGCACAGCAGGACCTTTACATGTATTCATGTGCGTTTTCATATTATCTTTTCTGGAAAACTGCCTTTGACATTTCTCACAACCAAACATGTTGCGAGGTGGATTCTTAGTACATTATTTCTTCTCATGCCGTCGAGCATTGCTGCTGTTTGAGAAAATCTTGTCGCAGTAACAGCACCGATGTTCGTTATTTGTTGACGAAAATTTAAACGAAATGGTTGAGAACTTAAAATTGATTATGAATGTTGTTTATACCGATAGCGTTTCGCAAACCTTTACAGTGTGTTGTAAGTCCCCAATAATCTTTTATGCTATGATATAAAAATTCTTAAAACAAATATTGTTACGACATGGATAGCAAGATTAAAGAGTCCATTGAAGTCTCCATCGAGGGCAAAACAGCTTTCGTCGTGGTTTCCTGTACAGCCAACACTACCGGCATTAAAGTCACTTCTGCTGGTGGTATCGTGACTATTGAAGACTCCTCCAGTGTTGACGTCGAAGTTTCCAATGGGATCTGCTCCTTCTCCATCGTAGCTGTCGTCAAGGTTCTCGTAGACGATGGTACAACGTCCATCGAGTTCATCGTTAAAGTCGGTAAAGATGCCATCGAGTTCGCAAGAACAAGTAATTATGCGACTTATGCGCCAGGCGAAACAAAGAAGGTGATCCTTACACCGTCGACGACAGTAACAAACTGAACGACCTGCCGTCTAGGACACGCTTATATACATGCACCGGATGGAATAATACGATAGTAAAATCAAGAACCATTTACTACAATGCACGAGTCAAAAAGACATTTAAAATAGAAGCACCATTAACGAAAAAGCAGCACATTTGGAAGCACCATCAACAAAAAGGAGGTACATTCTCACGTACATTCAACTCGGTAGGATGCGATCGTCAAAGTTAAGTAAGGATATAATGTCTCCATCAGTCTATGAAACTATCAGTTTGTAGTTCCATAATTCATTGGCTTCAATATTCATTGGCTCCAATAGTCATTGCCTCCACATGTCATTGGCTCCATTATTCAAAGGCTCCAATAGTCATTGGCTCCATCAGTCATTGACTCCAACAGTCTTTTGTCTCCAAAAAGTCATTGGCTCCAAAAGTCATTCGCTCCTACAGTCATTGGCTCCAACTGCCTTTTCTTTCAACAGCTTCAATGATATTTGGCTAGAATGCTACGAGTCTAAGAGACTATGAGGCTACAAGGCTACGAGTCTAAAAGGATCTAGCTGGTTACGAGTTTTACATGGCTGCGAGACTGCATGACTAAAAGACCGCTTGGCTACGAAATACAATCTATGAAACTACAAGGATACAAGTCTACTCGGCTCCAAAAGCTTCAACAGCTCCAACACGTAATGTACGCAATTTACGCGCAATAAATATAACGATTACACAGTTCACACAGGAAACGAAATGAAGAAATAGTACAAACAGTAAAAAAACGGAATGTACACACAGTACACACAGGAAATGGAACGTACACACAGTACACACACAGGAAACTGAACGAACACACAGGAAACGGAATGATCACACATACAGTAGCGGAAACACAGGCTTAGTTGGAAATCAGAATACAAGAAATAAAAACTTTAAATTATTACTTTCAATATTTAATTTATTTCTCAACATAATACAAATACAAGTAAAATAAGCCATTAAGTTATGTAGCCAGCTTTCCTCAGTTCTTTAAGTATGAAGGATATTTCTTTGATGCAAGAATAGTTTCCTGCACAAAGCGAGCCATGTAGAAGTCTTAGCCGGTCAACCAATATGTTTGGATCTTTCCATGATGTGTAATCAATATCTTCTTCCACCACTTGCTTGTTTATTATAAATACTTTTAATATCACAATTGTCCAAGTGATCATAATAATAAGCGTTATCAGATTTATTTAATATAACACGTCTTTTCCATCGTTTCAGTCTCAGGACACCGCCACATTCTTCGATCTTGTCACCTTTAGGTGCTTCATCACAGTCTATGCCTTTGTCAACAGCCTCAGAATCACTGTAACAATCAATGTAGAAGACATTCTCTTCACCCAGATTATCGTATGAATTCGATATCGATGATGTCGAAGTGTCTTCATCGTCTTCTTGCTTCCTTTTTTAGGAGTCCATCAATTTAACAAAGTATGTAGGATCTACTGAATATAGGCTTGAATGTATTCTCACTTTTCACGGTGTTGATACTTCCATTAGTTTCAGTCTTCCCGAAGCCATCAGCATCCTTCAATTTATGTTCTTCGTCACGATCAGGTGAGCTAATACCATCACGCTCAGGACAAGGAAAATTATTGCCGTAATGCAGATCACTTACTCTTTAGTCTAGTGGATCCATCGATGTCCTCTATGCCGTAAGTAGGCTTGGCTTTACATGTTTCTTCCATGTATTTTTAAGCTGTCAATTCGTGTTAACAACCTGATACACCTATTACAGCTTAACATTTTGCGTAGTAGTTTTTTTTAGCAAAATCATTCATCTCATGACGTCTAGCTTTCCTTCTCATGACAAAATCCTTGCCATAGTATCTACAGCGGCTTCCTTCCGATTCAGATGCAGATAACAAACCATGATCCATGGTAGCTTCTGTGACGAATGTTATATTCAAACTGACAGTTTTCCAATTGGAACCATTTTTTAAATATAATTTTTTAAATATTTCATCAGCGAGAGTTAAGTTATCTAATGCAAAGCAAATTGATGCAAGTAGTTTTGATTCTCAACAACAGATGTCGACACATTTTTGCTTGCAGGTGAATATTAATTATTTTGTGTGGGATGCGGGATGCTCACTAATGATCGCAAAAGAAGGAAGGCTACGCTAGACATCAAGAAGAAGGAAGCTCGTCCTTCGTGATGGTGTATCTCTTCCGTCTTATCAGATATTTTTGGACTGAGTAATGTGTTTTTTTTAATTCCACCTTATAAAAAAAATGTTGTCAGTTCTGATTTAGTACCAGAAATTAGCAATTTAATGGCATCACAGGATAAAATCACTTAACTCATTAGGTAAAAAGTCCTTCATGCGGAGATAAATTTCTCTTCTGAAACCAGAAGCACTCGGAGAAAACCATCATATGTGTAGTCAGGAATAATGAGAAGCACTAAAAGAGATCCATAAAATTATTGTCAAGATTAATCGGAAGAGCTTGGAGAGAACCATCAAAATATTGTCAAGAATAATCAGAAGAGCTTGGAGAAAACCATCAAAATATTGCCAATAATAATCAGTAGCACACGGAGAAACCACCATAATATTGACAAAATAATCGGAAGCACACGGAGAAAACCGCCTCAAAATTTCTTTGATGACATGAAATAACAGAACAAAAAATTAATAAAAAAATTAAAATAAAAACGAAAAAATACAAAAAAAAGATTCTGGCTTGTACTAGAACTCTAACTTTGCACAACAATGAGAAGTCCACAAGCTAGCATAATTTTTTGTATTTTTTAGTTTTTATTTTTATTTTTTTATTTATTTTTTTTTCTGTGATTTCATATCATCAAAGAAAATTTTGATGCAGTTTTCTCCGTGTGCTTCCGATTATTTTTGTCAATATTATGGAGGTTTTCTCCGTGTGCTACTGATTATTCTTGGCAACATTTTGATGGTTTTCTCCAAGCTCTTCCGATTATTCTTGACAATATTTTGATGGTTCTCTCCAAGCTCATCCGAACGGTATCCAGAAACTCTGTCAAGAAGAGGAGGACTATGTCTGTAAAGGTTCTGTCTGGACTCTGTCTAGTATAAACCGATTGGAGCTAAGAATAAGTCATTTCTCGCCTATGCAAACCTGAATGTTTATATGATTGCCATCTTTCAAATTGTTCGTGTAGTATATATATATAATGTAATAAATATAGTGTTTGTGAAAGAACTTGTGGAGTTTTATTTTCGAACCTCTCATTTTTGATGATTTTTTACATAAAAAATATTTTTTGTATCTTAAAGGGATCGAACCAAGTTTCGAATCAATCATTTCCTTAATGAATGAATTTCTTTGATGGATTTTGGGATTTTCCCCGAATTTCTAGCATTGAAATTACGGATTTTCAAGATGGTGGTCGTAACGAAAAGTGCAACTGTGTTTTTTAAATATTTCTATAATTTAATTCGATTGATTAATTTTTTTGATGATTTTTATAATTTTTCCCGATTTTCTAACATAAATATTACGGATTTTCAAGATGGCGGACATGACGTCATGTTACCTGACGATATATATGCTTTGACATAAGTGGTGGCGGTCAGTCTGCCAGCAGCCACCACGGGGTAGAAGGATCGGTCGCCATTATTATTTTTTTGCCCTCACCAGGTTCCAACCGAGGACTCCGAGCTCCGTGCCGTAAATGTATTTTTTTTAATATTATTATTAAAATTTTATGAAATGAATTTTTTTATAAATTTTTATTTTTTTTCATTACAATCGGATAATAAATATTTTCAAGGTGGCGGCCAAAATGTAAATTGCAACGGTAACATCATAATCCAAGATTGCGGTCATGGTATCCTTATTCCTAAAAATATCTTACCGGAGGCTTTAGACATGGATGCTTATGCCGTTTTTGGGATTTTGAGTTCTTTCTAAGGCAAAACGACTTTTGAGGATTTTTGAAACCCTAATTTCTAATTTGTGGAATTTTTTGAGAATTTTTGGCGGTATTTTTTTTAAAAAAAAAATGGAAATTTTGAACGTTTTTTTAGGAATTTTTAAGGTTTTTTGGGCAAATTTTTGGCAAATTTTGAACGTAAAATTCAAGGTCAACGTCAAATGTTAAGTTCTCACTTATCCAATATGGCTGTCGTGACGTCACAATCCAATATGGCGGTCGGCACCTCGGCACCTCACCCAGGACCCCTGTCCCAGCGGGAACATTTCTTTACAACTAGTTCCAATGGCTCCAACAGCTCCAAAGTTCCAAAAGCTCCAAATACTCCAACAGCTCCAAATGCTCAAACAACTCGAACAGTTCCAATTGCTCCAAATGCCCCAAACCTAAATTCGCTCCATTTTCTTCAATACTTCAAGAGCTCTAAAGCTCCAAGTGTTTCAACTGACTTTGGCTCCAACAGTGTTTTGACTTCAACTGCTCCATCGGCATTTCGATATATTGCTCCATGTCTACGAGGCTCCAAGGTACCATTACTAAGTGACTAGGAGGCTATGAGATACGAGACTATATAGCTACAAGTCTACAGGTTACAAGTCTGCAAGGCTACAGGACTACAATGCTTCCAGAACACATGGCTACGTGGTTACGAGACTGAACGGCTTCAAGTATACATGGCTCCAACAGGTTACAATAGCTCCGTTCATAAGCTGCATTTTAGTTATTTAATGCAAAATAACTTGATGCAAGTAGTATCTATTCTTGTCAACAGGTGATGCCACGTGTTGCTTGCAGCTAATTATTATTTAGTTATTTTCTGTTGGATGCGTGATGCTCACTAACGATCGCAAAATAAGGATGACTTCGCTAGACACCAAAGAGAAGGAAGTTCGTCTTGCACGTTAGTGCTTCTCAGATGTTTCATGGCATATTATTCGACTGAGTTATTGATGTTTATTTTTTCAATTGAACCTTATAGAAAAATTGCAAGTGCCGATTTAGTAGCAGAATTTCACTTATTAAATATAACTCTGAATAAAATGACACGACTCACTAAGTAAAAAATCCTTCATGCAGAGATCGATTTCTCAGAATTAACCACACACAATTGGAAAAACAATAGGAATAATCAGGAGCTCACGGTGAAAGCCATCAATATATTGAGAAAAATAATAAAGAGCACACTGAGAAAGCCATCGAAATATTGAAAAGAATTATCGGGAGCACACAGAAAAAACCATCACACGTTCTTATTAATAACAGAAAATGACAGGAAAAATTAAAAATAAAAACAAAAACATATATAAAAATTACAGAAACAACTTTTGTCAGCTTGTGAACTACTTATTTGTTGAGCAAGGATAGAAATCTAGTACAAGACAGAATTTTTGTGATTATTTTATATTGAATGTATTTACGTCTAAATATATATTAAAAACTACATAAGACTGGATAAATGGCCAGAACCTTTTCGTGCCGCTATAGTATTGGCGTGTGGTCGTGACGTCAGCGAGAGAGGGGGTGTGACGCCAGACATTACAGCTGTTGGTGTGTAAGTAGTTCCGTGCGGGCAACGAGACGGTACACGTCGGCGGGCTGCCGCCCCAAATTTACAACGTCGCGGGATGTTATGTTTAAGAAAATATGGTTTCGCAAGCGTTGCAAGTAACACTGGGTCCGTATAATCTACTCGAGTGTTATTGCAACAAAAAACGAAGAAGCAACTATTCTCGTAACTGCCTGTCAAATGCGGTTCGTCGGAACGGAACGCGTAATAAGAAGATACACCTTGGCATTATATAACTAAGCTAGTCATAATACAGTTTGGATGCCCTGCAGAAAACAAATAAGTTGCCACTTACAACTATATTTGGGTGACGGAGATTTTGCATAGTGCGAAGATGTGTGAAATGACTATCTTAGTTACGAAGGATGTTCCTTCAATTAATATTAAAAAAAAACTGTCGCATAGTATAACTTTATTTTCACTCAAAGTAAGTGTAGAGAATACATAAAAAAAACAAAAGTCATATAATTACTCCGTTTAAAGACCCAGTGTACAGTTGATGACGTCACCCCCGCGTTTGACTATCAACTTGAGTATGCGGCGAAGACTACCTGGGCTATGCTTAACGGCCAATTTAATGTTAATACTTTATTTTAATATTTTTATATCGCAGTATTAACTATTGTCTATAAGATTAAGTCATTATTTTTAAAGATTTATTTTTTAATAAAGCAAGCACGAATATTTGTTTTGTGAAAGTTTGTGTATAGGCTAATGTTTAATGTACTTTATTTTATTTTATTTTTTATTCAATACCATGCGAAAGTCAGTATGATTAAAATTTGCCGTTTTGCAATCATTGTGTATTTAAGGAAATGTGTAAATAAATGGATGTATTAATAATAAATGGATATATCTTATTTTTATTTTGGTATTTTAATTAATTCATGCTGCTTCTTCAAGACACTATACCGCTTTGGTTTTACAATGCAGTTTAATTTTTTAATATGTATTAAGCATTTATCAGTCCCATTTATCATGGGTTGCGTTTAACATGATGTTAGGGCTTTTGACGCAAAGTTTCCGTAATGGTGTACATTTTGGAAGTGACCCAAGTTCGGGAGTTGTCGCATTTAGTAGACCCAGTAGCCAAGCTTAAGGGCGACAACTGGCAATATAATTTGAGGTAATAATTTTAAAGGCGAGTTGAGGTTGAAATTTTAGAACACACCAGAAATTCTATGAAATAAGCGCGCACTACACAACAGAAATTTCACAGGCCAAAGACCAATGCGCATGCAGTCATAAACTGCTATAGGCACGAGCCGAATTCGTCAAGATGCCGACCCGCATGTGACAATATGCTCGCGTATTTATTAGTTTTCGTGAAAATGGGGAATTATCTAAACGTATTGGCGTGCCAGAGTAAATTTTAAGGTAGAGAAACTAACCTGGAATAAACTTTGTAAACTTGTATATTCATACAAAGATATAATAGATACTTTAAAACTACCTTATATTTATTAGCCATTAAAAATGTGTTGTTACAAACATGGCGTTAATTATAATAAATATATTTTTTTCTAAAACATTACAAAAGCTGCGCTTTATTTTAATTTTTTCAAAATTAAAAAAAAAGTCAATGAAACCAAATTAACTTTGATAATAAAAAAAATTAAACCATTAAGTTTATGTATGTATATTTGTGTTTGTTTTAATAACATTAATTAGCTTGAAAATACATACAACAAACAAACGTTAACCACTTTGAGCTAATTACATATTTAAGATTTAACAGTTAATATTTCATTGAAAAATTATTTGGCTTTGAAAATGTGTCTCAGCACTATGACAAACGCTGTGCTATTTATAAATTTCAATTTTTACTAAGGAGGGTAAAAATTGTAAGGAGTACTTTTAAAGTTGTCATTATTTATTTTTATGAATATAAATTAAAACATAAAATATTAAAGAAAAGTTGTACTGTGATACATTTTAGTGTGGTAAATTGGTACGCTTAGTACATCCCCCGATGTTCGTAAAAATTAAAATATACAAATGAATCATGTGTTTCTGCCATCTTTTTAAAATTTCTGAGAATTCTAGAGGTGGCAGCATCGTGCTTACACATTTCCGTTGCAATCGCATTCCATTCCATTCACGTAATCACTCGTACCAATTGCTATATATAGAATGCTAAAATGTTTGCACATAAAATTTTAACATTTTTGCTATAAAAAAGTACATATTTCTCGTATTGTTCCTCATGAGAAATTACGTATAAGAAATTGGAAATTGTAGTGTTATTACACCACGTAAAAAAGTACAAAGCAATATTCTATATTTATTTTCCAACAGTGAAAACGCAACCCGGCAAAGCCAGATTAAAGGTATCCGAGTAAGTATTCTTTATTGCTTTACATAAATATAAAACCTCGCGGTTTAATTTAGAAAAAAACGATACCACTCGTAAAATAAATAAAATCCAATTCCACTGTTTTTTGAGTGGAAGATTTTGTATTTTAATCTAAATAAATGAAAATGATTTATACGTTGTTTTTACAATGAGCTGTTAAAGTGTATGTATATATAAATACATATAAAAACATATAAATACACACTTACACAAGCTTATAACGTGCCGCTTTTTTGTAGAATTTAGGCTGATATTTTACCATTAAATGAAAAGAAAATTTGGTTATTTCAAAAAATGTTTACTTAAGAAATAAGACAATAATACATCAAGCATATCAAAGAGTTGATTCAGAACAAAGGCAATGAAGAATTGTATTATCTTATGTGGTTATGCGTGGGCCTATTAAAATTTTTAGTAGGCCTATATATAAATTCACTAATTTTTATTACTTTCGTTTTTGCTTGTTCGAGGAACCCTTGTCCCTTTTACGAAACCACACCCTTTTTTTCGTTTCCTGAGGTAGACAATCAAAAAAAGTAAAACATATGCCTGTTTTACTATAATTAATTATATTTTTATATACATTTTCTTTTATTTTGGTTAAAGTTATCTTTTAAATAATAAAATAATTTTACCTTGTTAAGAATACCTACATTATTTAAATATATTTTAAAATCATTGCATCATTCGTTGAAATTTAGGTATATTAAATGTATCATATTTCTTATCGAAGGTTTAATGTTAATAATTAAATAATTATTATCAGTTATTACTGGTATAACTTCAACTATAATCTCAAATTTTAACCCTCTTCTCTTTTCCCACAAAGTTGCCTATGTGAAATTTTAGAAAAATATATTTAGAAAATATGGCACTATCAGATAACCAAATGAATCCAAACTCACTCTGTTCTTTTTTATTACAGATTTTATATCAACAAAAATTTTATTAGCTTATTTTTATCTAAAATTAAAATTAATCTTACGAATATTTATTTAGAGGATTAGTATTCTTTAAATTTTAAAACAATATTATCCGCTGTTACAAATTAAGAGGTGGTATTTCGGAAAAAGCTTATAAGATAAGTTATTTTAAGGTATGTTTATAAATCATTGTCAATATCTAAATTATCTTTTTAATTTTATCACCAGATTTTTAAAAAATTAAACACCATAATTAAAAACCTATATTCCTTATAAAGTAGAATTTTAGCAAATATTTTAAAAGAGTTGGTAGTCTGTGCATGTTTATAAATCATACCGCATAAGAAACATTCCTCATAAATTAGCTTCAGAGATATGACTTAAACAGTAAAACTAAAATGACTATCCATTCACTCCTTTTGCGGTTCGAAAATATAAATAAGCTACTAAAACAATTAATATACGTTATCCTTTTTCAGTTTCTTTCTGCTACTTAGTTTGCATACGTACGATTAATACTTGTTCACCCCATTTCACTACCATTGAAATAGAATTTTGGAAAAATTGTAAAGTCATCCTACATAATTAATTATTTTAGTTGTTCATTCTCAGATTCTTACATTCATCTTTAATTGCTATAATAAATGATATTTTTTTATAATACTACAAAACTTAAACCCATGCCATTTCCTTCAATTTCAAATTTTATAAAAAAAATATTAATTTTAACTTTATATGTTTATTTTTCATTATTAATCTATAGGCCTTGGATCCGATTGTATGTATGTATTCTTGATCCCAAAAATACCCCTTTAACACGTCTTAGGAGTGTAAGCTCTCAAATTATTATTTAATAACGTCTGTTTATAACGTTTACTTTTTCCCAATTTTTATGTAGTATTTACTTAGTTCCGGAGATTAGAATAATTTAAATTAAATAAAAACTTACCTCTACTTTACACCCTTAACAAACTTAATTTTAAAAGTTATAAAAATATATAAATAAACCTACATGCAAGTTCTTTCTTCCAAGTTTCTAACCTGTAGTCTAATTTATTCGAAAGTGTTCGTTTTACTTTTTAAACTATACTTATCCCTTTGACACTCCTTAGAGGTTGCATTTTGCAAAATGATAAAAAAAATTTTTTTTAAATTTCGTATGTTTATATATTGGTATCCTATATATATTATAATGCTATAATAAATTCAAATACATAAACGTTTACTTAAAACCAGATTTACGTAGTTTTTATACCAAAGGGATCGATATTCAAACAATATTAAAATATGGTAACTAGTTTTCGTATGATTATTTTTGGTACTTAATGACGTATTAAAAGTTCGAATAGCTTTGGAAGTATAAATGTTAATTTTAAAAACATTGTGATCGTGTGTATTGGTCACGGTAAAAGTTAAAAGAGTCTTGTTGAATGCTTTTAATGCCGTGTTGTTTACTAGTTTGCATTTTTCTTTTTTCCGTACTTAGAGAAACAATTTGTGGCGGCCATATTAATTTCAATTTATCGTTTTTTCTTTAGCTATCGCCTTTGTTACAAGTTATATTATATTTGTTATTTTCCTGTCAAGTTTATTTTTTGTTTGTTTTGAGATTTATATTATAAATGTTTTGCTCGTTGGCTTATAATAAATAAACTATATTTTGGATTGTGTTGTTGCAAAGACCATACAAAAGCAGAAACATTATTTTCAAGGATCTGATATATAGAAAATTTGGCTATTATACTGTTTATTGTCTATTTACCTCTAGTATGGTTTTTTGAAGAGAGTAAAATAAAGCCAATATAGTTAACCTAATTCTTCTCTTGCTGTGAATGCTTTGTCACCTTGAAAAGAACTACGCAATAGGTTATTTTTCATTTTAATTTAAAGTTAAGTATGCAGGTTAGGCCCCATATGGGCACGTCTTGTTAACCTTGTAATTTTTTGTGAGTAAACTTGGTAACCAGAGATGAAGCTTGCAGTGAGAGGTGTGTTTTTCCCGATGGAACCGGCCTCAACATATTTACCACTTTTGCACTCCTAAGGGGTTGGTTTCACAAAAATTGTAAAATTATAAATGTTAGATCATACTCATTTATCAAGAACGAAAGTTTCTCTCTTAATACTAACTTGTTCCGAAGGCAAAACTGCAACACTTCACCCCCCACCCCTCACCAATCCACCCGATGGGTTATACTGTATTAAATCACTTAGGTGAAAATGGTTACAAAAATTTTCGCAGCTGGTTTGGATTGTGGATTAGCTTAGTTGTGGCGTGTTTCTTCTATGACAAAGTAAACATGATTTACATTTTATGATTCACCTGCACGAGGTGCACCGCAATATAATTATTCCGTGATGATTTTTGTGTATCAGGGTCCAGTTGCCATCTTATTTTAAGCATATTGTAATGCTGGAGATGAAATTCTCCATTAGACTGCACACATGAAAAAAATCACTGTGTTTCAGTTTAGTAATTTTATAATATAATTACTGCATTTGTTAGAATAAAACTTTATCGTGTGATTGAAAATTTGCATGACTAGAATATCAGACTTGTGTCATCCCTGGGTTATTTATTAAAAAGCCATGCAAATTCATAACTAATACATAAGTATATCAGTTAAATGAAAGAAAAATGTATAAAAAAATTTCGTACATCCAAATAAAATAAATTAATTAAAATTTGTGCAAAATGTGATTAACTTCAGCCAAATTTTTTCCATACTGAGAAAACTTAATATCTAAAATACACGTAGAAACTTTTTATTTATTTAATGTAACCTTTTAGGGATAGAAAAATACATTATTTTTTAAATCAGTGGAAATAAATAAAAACTTATTTTTATAATTATTTTTAAATTTTTAAAATGTTTCTTTAAATTAAATTTGTATTTGTTTGTTTAGAATTCCTATGTTTTATATGTTGATGTTATAAATAAACGATTACGTGGCGGTCATTTTACTTTACACACAATTAATTTACTGAACTGACATCTAAAACAGTTAAATTTTAGTTATTATTTATAATTTGTTACTTTGTTTAAATAAGAGATATATTCACTGTATTTTGCATGAAATAAGTTATTCTACATGTAAGAAAATGTTTTTATTTTTTACTGCAATTAACGAAAAGTGAAACTGTCAAATTGCTAAAAATGAATTTAATTTAATTTTATCATCTCATGGGTAGTTTTGTCCATTGGATACCAAAATTAAAACATTATTTTACACTTCGAGTTTGGAAAAAAAGAATGTCTTGATGTTAGTTTTTGGACATACGCCATTGCTTAGCACATGTATGTCTGTAGAAGAAAACTACAAAAAAACACAAATGACAAAAAACACAAATTAAGCAAAAATTGCTGTTGTCAGGATTTAACGCCACACAATACTCCACAACAGGATTATGGTCAACAAACAAAGAAAATACAAAGAAAATGTACTAACAGAACGAACCCCCCCCCCCCACAAATGATGACAGCACAAAAATACCGAACCCAAAAAAATTCAGCACAACAGTTGAAACGAGACAAAAACACAGCAAAACGAAAAGACGAAACAAACACAATCGTTTTTCAAAAAATAAACTATTGTGTTTGTTTCGTCTTTTGGTTTTGCTGTGTTTTTGTCTCGTTTCAACTGATGTGCTGAATTTTTTTGGGTTCGGTATTTTTGTGCTGTCATCATTTGTGGGGGTTTTTTTTCGCTCTGTTAGTCCATTTTTCTTTGTATTTTCTTTATTTGTTGACCATAATCCTGTTGTGGAGTATTGTGTGGCGTTAAATCCTGACAACAGCAATTTTTTGCTTTATTTGTGTTTTTTTTTTCATTTAAGTTTTTTTGTAGTTTTCTTCTACAGACATACATGTGCTAAGCAATGGCGTATGTCCAAAAACTTACATCATTTCATGCACTCCCATTGCACAAATATTTCAAAGATAATAATAAAAATGTGCTTAGAATTTTATAATAATGTTTTTACATAAAATAAATATATATATGGCTGAGTTTAAATTTATTTAATTACTTATTGCTAATACAATTTACTAATAATTACTAATAGCTAATAATATAATAACTACTATGGATCTAAAAGTTGCATATCAGAGGCATTATCGCCCATTTAAGAAGTTTATTATAAAACATTTTCATTAAAACTGACTTTTTATCTAAATAACTCATATAATATAAGAAAATAAGTAGAAACAAAATTTATTTATTGGTGACATACGTCCCTCGAAATGTTT
Source organism: Bacillus rossius redtenbacheri (assembly GCF_032445375.1). Classification (NCBI taxonomy): domain Eukaryota; kingdom Metazoa; phylum Arthropoda; class Insecta; order Phasmatodea; family Bacillidae; genus Bacillus; species Bacillus rossius. The sequence goes on from NC_086335.1 coordinate 15,283,247, forward strand.
GAATTTGTTTGAAAATAAGAGAAACAGTGGCCCTGGTAGCATTTTCAACCGGTATGTCCAAGTCTGATGAAGACTCCCGTGCTGATTGTGTTCTTAAACGCAGTGTTCTCAGTCTTCGTTTTTACGAGCTATGCACTTTTTTGGGTGATAAAGTTAGTTCAATTTACTCACCAGTGTTCCGCAAATTCTTTCCTCTGATTTATACACAGTTCTCTGCTCAGGATATTACAATTTTTTCTTATTCTCTTTCTTCATGCAACATTTTCTCAGGCTTATTTTCCGGGAGGTAGAGTCGGTCTGTTTGGAAGAAAGGAAGCAAGGAGAGGGAAAATAAAGCGCGCTGCTCGGTTGGGAACTGCCGAATGGAGGCAAAGGGAGAAGCGCAAAGGCGGAATGTCCACACGGCGAGACGGAGACGGATGGCAAAGGACTCGCTGCAAGGACACGACAAGAAATGGCGCGCTCGGACACGAGAGACCTCGCAGCCTCACGGCTCTGTCTGTCGGGCGAATCGCGCATGACCAAGCCCGGAGGAACTTATTAGAAGGTCCTGCTTTGCTGACGCGCGCCCCATCCGTGTGGACGTCTAGTTATTTCCCCCTCTCTTTTCCCTCACTTTTCCGTCTTTTGTTCGGCTAATTAAAAATTCTCTCCCGCTCCCCGCCGGTGCGGCTTGGCATGCGATGAAATGAAGGGCCGTAATAAAACTGCGGGAACCAAGGAATAAAGTGGGAATCTCCATTTGTCACGCCCCTCCCTCGCGGTGGGGAATTTCGGGAACTCCAAATAAAGAAGGAGTTTAGAAAGCTACTTACAAGTTCCCACCCGCAGAGAGAGTAAAAAACAAGCACGGCTAAATTTTCGCTCAGAAAAAACTAAAATACTTTTCCAAACATTACCTCTCACATTTCTCTTAAGCCACTACCTGCATGTTTCATGCCAGTCCTGAACAGCATAGGTGTATGTTGCATACGTCATCCCTCTTCACAAAATCTTATGTGACCACATTGACCACATGACTCCTTCTAGTTGGCCATACAACATTGATAAGTAAAATTTAAGTAGATTCATCCATCTGCAGAAATTTATATCATATTACATTCAATTTTTTTAACATTTACAGTTTTTTAATTAATAAAATGTTATAGTTTTCTTTTATTAAAGGTTTCAAAGTATATATTTGTAAAAAGAATTATCAAAAAATTATTCAGTTTTCAATTAAAGTAATAAATTTATATCCTAAGTTTCGATTATTTTTAATGTTCTATGTATCTTTTTGATTCATAGGAGATATTATTTTCTTCTTTATTCTGTGATATCTTATGTTTTAACCAAACCAAAAAAATATTCTTATACTAGCATATATATATATATATATTATGTCCAAAATTATGCATATGCTGAGCATATTTATACAAGTTTTGTCAATATTATGTATTTTTAGTTTAAATCATACGTATACTAAATTTTAATAGTCTAAATGTAATAGGTACTCAAAGAGCACTATTTTGTAATAAAACTACTGATTTTCTCCATATTCTGATGATAGTGCTTTAGACCTTAATGATTATAGTAATTTGAATAAGAAACGTTTAAGGAACCTGAAATCAGAGCAAGGAATTGATTTTAAGTAGTGGAAAGATCCAAAAATATTGGTTGACAGGACATCTACTTTGTTCGCAAAATACTTAAAAATTTATCCCAAGAAAGAAAGATGGACTATACATGTTAACTAAGAAGAGTAGTCTACATACAATAAATGACCTGTATAACCTCCACGTGACTGTTAAAACCAGCCATTTGAAGCCACTGGATCCAGTTGTGGCCAAATATAATTGGAGATAGATGGAGCAAAATGTAACTTTTTGGGGCAATTTTAGAAAGCTGATTAGTCATTTTAAAATTCATACAGAATAAAAGTATTCAATTCAAATAAAAAAATATTTGTTTTTGATTCTTGCATTATACCAGTGACCATGAGTATAATATTTGACCAGAGGTGGAGTCCTCAGTTCACCTGTGGCTTTGGTAGTGTGTGTGTGTCGAAAACCTCTCTTTAGTACGCATACAGGAAAGTAGTTGGATTATCATCATTGACAAGTTTGATCGAATATGTACAATCGGCAGCGCGAACACTGTTGGCTGCCAAACCAACGATTTCAGAGATATCGATGGAAGGTGTATCATCGCCGTCGGGGGTTCTGATGGCAACGACACTGACAACTGTAGAGAACTTATGGAACGTATAATATTGTCATTGGAGACCTCAATGGCAGCGACGCTGACGACCTCAGAAATACTGGTGGTAGCTGCACTAGAGGAGACATGAGCAGACGCCGTTCCATCAGTCGAAAAGACTACAACTCTTTCAGTGTCTTCATCTGAGGAGACTTCGTTTCAAACAATGACATCCACTATGGTGAATCCATTTTCGTCGATCATTGAAGGTACAGTGACCTTTTCCGAGCATCGATGCCGCCACTATGGAAAATACTTAACCAATGCATCCCAATGAGGTTAAAAAATTATGAATATTTTCAAGATTAATAATTATATTTATTTTTCTGTATTTATTTAAGTGTAATAAATTATATAAGGTACCAAAAACAAACATACGCAAAATATCAACCACAATTTAATACATTTAGCGCAATGCCACCTTTAAATGGCGAAAAAGGTAATTTCTTACATTAATAATGTCTACGAATAAAACAAAGCGTATTAATTATTTTGGGTAACAATCATAAAAATACGAAAACTACCGACCTCAAATTTTACCATTTTTAGTAATTTCACACCTAAGGATGAAAAAAGAGGTAATTATGGTTTGTCAATAATTAACTTTATTTCAGAAGCTAACTAAGCATAGCAAAATATACTACAGAGCAATAATAAACACACAAAATCTACCTACCAGAGTTTAACATATTGTGAAATTCAAGCCATGAATGTTAAAAAATTTGGAGTTATTTTTTTTTCAGAAAAGTAATTTTTTTTTTATAAATTTATCAACCAAGATAGAAAAATTGGCTATTAATAAACCTACGAAAACAACCAGCTACAATGTTACTTTAAAAAAAAAGAAGTCCATAGTTAGGTTAAAAAGGTAGGTGTGTTTTTAAAACAAACAGAGAAAAACCATTCCATTTCATATAGAACCAGAAGTGATAAACATAAAAATTGCAACTAGAGTTACTTATTGTTTATTTTGGTATTTAATAAATTACGTCTTTGATGGGGGGAAAACGGTGTTAGTTTTAATTTATTTTTTTTAAAATCGTACCTCTGAAACTTTTAAGCAAGATAATATGAAGATATAAATTAATGAACCATAATTATTTTTTCACTTTTATGCAATATAATGCTTTTAAGGGGTGTAAAAATTTTAAGTTTGGTATAAAAATAAAAAAAACATATTTCTGAATCTAGAAGATCAAAGGGTAGATTTTAAAAACGAACCGCAAGCATAATATATATTATATATTTAGTAGTTGTATTTTTTCAGTCATCCGAATTTCTTCATTTAAGGGTGAGAAAAGAGAGTATGATTGGTTTTATATATATATATATATATATATATATATATATATATATATATATATATATATATATATAGAAAATGAAGCCGGGCGTGAGAAACGTATCGTGAATAACGCAAATAATTAATTACTTAGAGTAATTTAACATGTCTCGATATTCGACACCAAAGAAAGTGAAAGGGGTCACCTTAGTTCTTAAAGTAATAAATTAAAATCGAAAAAATATTAAGATATAAGTAAGAAACCTAGAAAGATAAACGTACAAAATTATGATGTAATATCAGGTTTTGACTTTTACCATTTTTCTATATTCGACCGCAAAGGGTGAAAAAGCAGTAATTATTCTTTAAATCGTTTTATCTCTGGAGGTAATCAAGCAGGATGTATGTCATGGGCTATGATTTATAAACAGGCAGAATCTGCCAATTATTTTTATAATTTGCTGAAATTAAACTTCTTGAAAGGGTTAATATTTTAAAAATGGTTTTAACATTTAATCAAAATATCTTCTGATGAAATCAAACTTAATTTATGACACTGGATAATGATTAATCAAACATGCCTTAAACTATATTATTTTATTCAATGTTCTCCAAAGAGAAGATATATTTTTAGTCTCAATATAAATATATATTTATTAAAATAATTTTGAAATTTACAACTGCGGTAAAAAGAGAAAAAAAAAACAGGATGAGTTTGGTTTTTGTTTGGCTAACGTATATTGCCATATTTACTTAGTTATAAATGTTTACATTGGCATCCGTGTGGGAAAAAAGATGACGGGTAAAAAATTTAGGGATTTATTTTAAGTAATATTATGCATATTATTAATTAACTAATATGTTGGATAGTAAATATGATGTCTGCACTTAACATTTTAAATAAATTTGCGATTGTATCAAATATCCCTAAATACTATTCTTAAGATAAAACTTAAAAAAATAATAATTCCGTAACTTAAAAAAATTAAGAAAAAGTAAATAAATAGTCTATTTATATTATTGAAAGTTCAGAATTTTGGTCTCTTCGTCTATTAGTCCGTTTGTCTTTCGGTTTGATTGTCAATCTTAAACTACTTGATGATTTATATAAACTTTTTTATTATAAGGTGTTTGGCTAACTTAAAAACAAGGCTATATATAAAAACAGCGTTCCACACTTAAGGGGGTGAAAAAAGGAGTGAATATAGTTTTAGATATTAAATTTTATCTCTGAAACTAATAAAGCTAAAGAAATTTATTCGGTATCAATAATTAATATACAAAACCATCCAAATAAAAACAAATAAATTGATTAAAAAACTGAAGGTTTTAAAATAGGGTAAGTATGTTTTGTAGAATAATAATTAGACTATATCTCCGAATTTAATAGAGCGTAATAAATGATTTTCGATACCAAAAATAAACATACAAAAACTACCAAACAAAATTATTGTTTTTCGGGAAATTCAACCCCTAAGGTATAAAATAGAAGTAAGTATGCTTTTAAGATTAGTAATTATATCACCGGATTTGAATAAGCGTAATAAATATTATTGTGAATATTATTGGGTACCACAAATAGGCATACGAAATCAAACAACATTTATTGAACAATAGGTTTCAAAATGGTGTAAGCATATTATATTTTTATTTGTAATTAAAATTATAAAAAATGACAGAATTATCAAGATAAGCGTTTTAGACAAAGCTCTCTTCAAATAGAATTAGATGTCAGAAGTAAAACTGAATAAAAAAATGTATATTTATTTTGTACCAATTATTATTTTGTTTCATTTAAAAGTCCATTGTCTTAAACGCGATATTTATTTATCATAAAACGCCATGAATCCAAAGATGTTTATGTGTAGTCACTCTTTCATTAATAATACAGTTTACTATATATAAGTAAAAGGAAAACAGATTGCTACCTGAAGCCGTAAATTCCCTGAGGGTTTCTCACATTCATAGAAAGTAAACAGATTTTGCGAAACACATGTTAATGTAGACCACTTAATACTCTCGAACAACCAACTTATAGGCAACCATGGTAAAATCATAGGGTGCTTTTATAGTTATTTAAAATTTTACACTTAAAACAATATGCATTCTCGTAACTTTAAAAATCTTCTTATAAAGTAATGAAGTAGTACCTATATTTATGTAATATTTACTCATACCTTGTATACGACTCAATATGATTCGAAGTTTCTACAATTTTATTAAATAAAATGTACCTAATATAATTTTACCTAATAATCTATAAAATATCAAAAGCAAACTATAAATAATTCCATATGTATATAATTTTTAAACTGTGGGGGTAGACCACCAGTAATTTTATGAAAATGTTGGAGAAACGAATGTTGGTCAAATGATACCGTCAAAATACTTTTCGGTAAAATTATTTTCGGCAATTTCCATTCAGTCTAGTGCGCCTGTCGAGTAAAGTATTATCAGTCTACTGCTTGAACCCCTTCCGTGCTCAATTTCTTACTTTATTCTTAAGAATATTTAATGATATACAATTTTTTATTTAAAAACCTATTGAATGTCATTTTATAGCCTTAAGGGTATAATTTCCGAAAATTTTAAAACGTTGTTGGTAATATTTGTAGCCTATGTTTAAAAATCAAACTCATTATCTAACTTCCTGATTCATTATCTTGCGTGGTATTATTGACTCCTATCAAACAATACGTACACAAATTAAATCTTTGGTGCTGAAGAATTAAAAAAAAAATATAAAATTCACGTCCATTTAGTTTTTTTTACTTTTGCTCCTAATCTTACTTCCTTCTTAATTATATTTTGAGGTAATATTGTGTTTAATTTAAAACAATACCTGTCATATTTTTAATCTATAAATTGCTAAATTTATGAAAAAAAACCTTAAATACTTTTATTTAGGCCCAGCTTATTTTCTCCGCTTTGATTTACTTTGGAGATGAAATATTATTTCTTTGTTCCTTCCTGCAACTTCAATTTCCTCAAATAGGTAATTCTTAAGTTTCTCCTAAAATATATAAAAATATTTTATCAAAATTTAAATATTAAGGATTTTTTTTTTTTTTTTAATGCATCTGGGAATTTGGTACCTTATTTCTCTTCTTAAGGGCACGCCATTTTGATAAATCTTGATTATAAGAATATTTCCCAATAGATTTATGATTATGAGTTAGGATCGAGAGTTTTAATACTTTTACATATAAATTTATTTACATAAAAATGCTACATACACACACGTTTCGAAACATAACCGCCTGCGTCCATTTCACGTCTTAGCTGAAGCTTCTCGAGGATTCAATAACTCCTCGTCTGTTCGGAGCAAACTGAAGGAGTTATTCATGTGTAATGGAGTGGTGATTCCTTTACCACATTCCCCCCCCCCCCCCGGCACATTCAACACAAATCAAAATAGATTTCTCTCATTCCTATCTTCCACTGCCCCCTTTCATTTTCCTTTTCACTCAGTTTCTCACACATTCGCCGACGACGTTGTTGCGAAACGTGGGGAAAAAAATAGCACTCGTTTGGTAAGCTGCGCGCGTGCTAAGCCCGGTGATTAATTGATTTCCCCGGGTATCCGGAATACAGATGATGTACTGGAGGGGTCGGGCATCCATCACCTGTTGTGTCAGCGTGGGTCCCGGGGCGGGAAGGGGTTAGGCGCGGGAGAGAGGAGGGAGGGGAGTGGGTTCGTACATCGCCACTTCCCTCTCAGCCCGCTTCCCAACACCAACACCGACACCTACTTGGAACGCCCGCGCCAAGATTTTTCCGCCGACGTCTCTTCTCCATTTACCAGCCCCGCGGCGGTGCGTGGGAAAAGAAGGGTGCATTGCGGGCCCTTGGGACACCCCCCTACCCTCACGGTGGATATCACCCTCTTCCACGACCTCCAGCTCGATACGCAGGGGACTGCAGGAACAGATCCCGTGACAATGCACACTTTCAGACCAGGAATATTCCGGAGTGAGCCTTGTGCTACATCAGCGGAGTGTAGGAGAGGCACGCGATGGAACTCAGGTCCGCTGGTCTCCGTGACCCGCGTGCGTTCCGCCCTGGCAGTCGCGTCTCTTCTGGCCCTACCGCGTCTTCGCCATTCCTCAGACAACGTGACGCATAAATAACGTCATTTTTATTCTCTGCTTTAAGAACCGGCACATCCATTTATTATGTTTTCGCCAAAATATAAACAGAGTCGCTTTCTATATGTTTGGACTTGATCAATTTTCCGCTAATGTGTCAACAGCAGTAGTACAAATCAAAAAAGGTTTTACAAGTTTATAGTAGCTGTAATATTTCATTGAAATAAAAACTATATTGTACCTCATAAAATGTAAAAAAGTTGCATTTTCTTACTGGGAATCAAGTTTATTAAATAGTCCACTGATGTGATTAGGCATTAAAATTCAACAAAAGGATGCCTAAATTTTGGAATGTTCCAATTTTTCATAGAAAAGATAATACATTATATAATAGTATTTTTGAAGGATATTATAATTGTTTCATTGCCATTTTTGTAACAACAATGTTATCGCTTTTTTTATTACAGTAATTATTATTTAACCAGCATGGTTCACAAAAAGTTAGGAAAATGAAATAAATAAAATATTTAAAAAAAATCTTGGATTGAAAGACATTTTAAAATGAGTACGAAGTGTTTTTTAAAAGATATATTCATTTTGATTGAGAAAGAAACTTTATTAATATTATATGAGTAAATAAAAGATATAAATCGTCAAAATTTATGTGCCATAAATTAAAAAATAATGGGATGAAACTAGTAAATTTGTAATAACCAATTAAATCATATAAGCGGCAAAGTTGTGGTATCTTGTATTAAAATATTTCTGGTGAAATAGTGAAAGAATATCAATACTAACAATATTCTCGGCAAAAATTCTGTACACTATGTAAAATGAGGAAAAATATATTGGAAATGGCTATTTATATAATGGAGAACTGATATATATATATATATATATATATATATATATATATATATATATATATACTAGCTAAACCCGGCCACGCTTTGCTGTGGCACAGTTTAATATTAATTCATTGTTTAATTTAATATTTTACTGTGCATGGCTGTGGAATGTAATAGAAGAAATAAAAATGTGTTTAGCTTAAATATTTTTATTGTAAAGCTAATGGAAGGACTACATTCCTTGTTTTCCCATTTTTTGCATAAACATATAGATCAGATGGTTTACCGACTCTGGAGCACCCGACATATAACTGTCCATGAGAGAAGCATTCATTTTCTAAATTCAAACCGCACACTTGCAAAGATTGTCCTTGTGCTTTATTGATGGTCATAGCGAACGCAAGGCGTATTGGAAATTGAAGTCGTTTGAACTCGAACGCCATATCTGTCGGAATAAGAGGCATTCGTGGAAGTAATACGTCTTCACCTTTATGAAGTCCAATCAAAATTGTTGCTTCAATAAGATTATCCATTAATTTTTTAACTACTAATCGTGTACCATTACATAATTTAGGCTGACAGATATTTCGAAGCAATATAATTGGCACACCAATTTTCAAATTCAAAATATGTGGTGGCAATCCTGGAACATCGAGTGAATTGAGAAATTCCGTTGGAAAGTTCACTGCTTCATTTTGGTGCACTACTGAATCAATAGATTTGTATGTCATTGTTTCACCTTCGATTCTGTTTATAATACTATTGTTCATATCGTGTACGTCAACATTTTTAGCCGCTAGAATGGCTCTTTCGCTCAACCATGCATGATTTTTGAATTTTGTTTCGATGTTTTGGAATACCTTGTCTACTAATTCCTCTTTTGAATCTACGATGTTGCATAAATCAGATGATAAGCTGATTTTTCCTGTTTCTGGATTTGTAGGTACAGTGCCGTTACCAACTTCAATTGATTGTCTTGAAAATATGACTGCTGTTGGATCGTTCTGAAGTTTAACTCGCATATTCGTGGTTAAATGCATTTTTTTACTGTGCTCCAAAAATTTGAATATTTTAAGCAGGCATGCAATTCATCAGCAGGTGTTGAGCGAGGTATCACTGGGAGCGTTTGCCTGAAATCACCGGATAGTAACACCAACACTCCCCCAAATGGATCTGGATTATTTCGCAAATATTTCAGTGTATGGTCTAATGCTTCCAATGACTTTTTGTGAGCCATTGTACACTCATCCCATACAATGATTTTGCACGTCTGAAGAACTTTTCCCATTCCTGATGTTTTTGAAATGTTACATGTTGGACTTTCTGTGCATTGCATGTTTAGTGATAGTTTAAGAGCTGAATGCGCTGTTCTACCTCCTTCCATTAATGTTGCAGCAATACCCGAGGAAGCAAGAGCTAATGCAATATGGCCATTTGAACGGATCGTAGCAAGGATTAAGGAAATTAAGAATGTTTTTCCAGTTCCACCTGGAGCATCCAAAAAGTACAATCCACCGGATTGGTTGGCCACAGCTTGTATGATAGTATTATATACTATATTTTGTTCTTGAAGGAGTCTCGGTGTATTTTCCTGGACGAACAGCTGTAAGTCATTTCTGTTGTATAATTGTTCTCTAAGTAGTTGTCTGTCAAATGTCGCATTGATGGACCGGTTCGGTGCCGTCACTCCCAATTGAGTCAACGACTTACCACATATTGTCAGACAAAGATCCTCAATGAATATCAGCGCTTCATTGTATACTTCTTCTGTGAAATCCAAGTCATGATTATTTGTTTCTTGACGAATTTTGTACAGAATATCTTCAGCCATGTAGTCTTTGTATTTCTCCCACAATTGCGCTGGTTGTGATGGGAAACATGCGGACAAAATAGTTGCGAACAGCATACGTATTTGAGATGGATGAGAAGTAGCACATGAATCTTCAATTGACTTGTCCCAATGATCGTCGTTTTCCAACAAATTAAGTGCCTCGCACGCTATTCCATTCACTGTTCGCAAGTGCATAAATGATGTTGGACCACGACATGTAATTAGAAGCAAACGTAAATAAAAGCATTCTGCATTGTTCGGATGTACAGTGTATATCCTTCCTAAAGCATTTGATGAAAATATTCCAGGTTGTCCAGTTACTGCCTTCCCTCTCTTTCTTCTTTCAAAATTCTTTTTGGTCACATTCCAAATAAAATAAGTTGGAACATCTGCATACCTCAAAGATTTTGCAAAATCATCTGTTTGACATAAATGAAAAAATGCTGTTAATGTTGTGTTCGGTGGATTTATTGCAATGTCTTGTAGGTTTTTCTCTGTGAAATATACCCTTTGTCCGTTTTCGAGATGAACAGCAAGGTGAATGACAGTTGGATCCCTCTCATGGATTTGAAATCCTAAAATGCGCCATACAGCTTCATTGCTGCTAATATATCTGCCGATTTGGTATTGTGAGATCTCATCTAAGTTACTTGTTGATGAAACTCCTAACACGGCCATGTCGCTGCCTTTGTTGACGTATTTACAGATGTATTTTATGGATTTCACAGAATTGCAATACTCCACATTGATATGTGCTTTAAACGTTTTTGATAAAAGTGGCGAATATGGAACAACCCAACGATTATCAACTTTAATGTCATTTCCTCTCACTTTCATAACAATTGCTTTCCCATTGTCTTCTGTACTTCTTCGTCGATATAGTGGCTAACCATCACTGCCAGTGATTGTATCTTTTAAAAACTCTCGAGGATAACGTTTAGAGCATTTTCCATCTATAATACATGGTGAATTTGTATTGATTGACCCACATGGTCCATGTATCATGTTCTTGGTCACAACATCATACAACTCATTGTCAGTTGTAGTATCTGGTATTTCAGCGGATATGACTTTATCGATTTCATTAGGCATCATCTTCATAGTAAGCCATATTAAAATGTGTGCATGTGGCAGTCCTCTTTTTTGCCACTCCACAGAGTACATCCAGCATTGTGTTTCTCCGAAAACGTGCAGTGAAGTGATGAAATTAATTAACATCTTTAGCTTTTGTTTGAAAACACGTGCTGTTATGTCGTGGCGATCAGCAGGAGATTGTCCAGGGAAAAGTAACTCTTTTATTTCATCCCATGCTGGATTACATGTAAATGTAATGAAAAGATCAGGACGACCATATTTTCGCACATATGTAAGAGCGTCCTGCGCATATTCGTGCATATGTCGTGGACTACCAGTATATGTTGCAGGCAATATTGTCATCTTGCCTATGTTACTTATATCACCATCATTTATAACAGCATCTCTCAAATGTACATATTCTTCTGATCTCAGCTTTGTTTGATTGAGCCTAATGAATAGTAGTCGTTCCGACTCTATTTTCGCGTACATGTCGACGATGTACTGGTGGAAGAGCAGACGGCATTTAAGAATATGGTTTTCTTCATTTTCACGTAACATAATTCTATAGGAATAATAATTCATAGAACTAACTTTTTTGTCAGTGTATTTGCCTGTGACTGTGTTTATCATTTTAATGTTAAAATGATAACCGTCTTGACCACTTGGAAACATAATTGGATATTGCAATGGATCGTAGCACCTATGAGTGTCAACAATTCGTTGTAGTTGCTCATTTCTGCACTGCAAAACGATATCGCGATGATGATGAAATTCTTCTCCAACCATGACAATTGCTACCTCATCAATTGTTGGCGCATTATATCGTCTGACATGCTCACTTGCTGGTGTATAATCAGCATGAATAACAATTCTATGAGTGTCTGATGGCATAAGATCAATCGCATTTTTGAACAATCGAATCAAACTATTATCGTCATGTAACAACCGTTGCAACGACTCAACAATGTCCCTTCTTACTCCAGCGTAGATTTGACATCGTGCATTCAACTGAGCACTTTGATCTCCCATGAAATATATTTGTAGAAATTTATGGTGATTATTGTGGAAAGGAAGTAAAGAACCAGCTTTGTGGTAAATTTGACCCTGAACTTTAAATGTTGGCATATAATGCTCCGTTATAATGTTAGCGCCAAATGAAGTCATCTGAAAACATGAATTATATTTTCTAATATTTTGGAGAAAATGTTTAGAATCATCAGTAATTCCATTTAACAAATTTTTCAGTGGTTCTTTTGGCTGTTCAAGTTCAGGTAGCTTCACTTTACCGCTTGCACAACACATTCCTGGAGTTTCTCCTTTGAATTTAATTGCTCTGCAATGAGGACAAACTTTATCCATTTTTCCGATTTGAACAAATGTACATGAGGTATTGTATATTATATCCGGTTCATATGAAAAAGCCATTCGGTGGTATGAAACTTGGTTATTTAGATGTTGTAACTGCATTCGTCTTCGCCGTTGATCTATTTCTTCTTGGCGTTGTTGAGACGAATATGCTGCTCTTCTTCTTCTCGCTTCTTCTCGTAAGAGTTGAAGTCTCTCTTCCCTTTGATCGGCCAATTCTTCTGCTCGCCTTTGAATACTTCGTTCTCTAAGATGTTCATTATATTCTTAACGTTGTTGATCAGTGCGATTTGATAATCTCTGACGCTCTGCGTTTGCACGTCGAGTATGGCGGCCAATGTTTGAACGTGGGCGAGGCATCACACGAACGGTGATGAACTGTAAAAAATGACAATATAAATTAACCATAACAATTATTTTATAACTCATTCATTCGATATTCATAATTTTTAACGCTAATAAATAAACTCTAATTTTTTGGCATTTCTTAAGTAAATATATACAATTTTTATCCCATTTTTACGTTAATATTTTTAATATTGTAAATAAAATTAATATTTTTATGTACAAAATGAGGAGTGGACGTAGTTATAAAATAATATTCATGGATTTTATTTTTTAAATCTTAAATTTTTTCTTAATACAATGAAATATTAGTTCTGTAATTATTGTTCCGTTCATAATTGTTTACACAGAATGTATTGAAAAAAAATGAAGTCAATTTATATAAAACCTTCTATGAAAGTTATATACTGACTGTTTCATTGATAAAATTACTAAGAAATATATAAAAAATATAAGTTTTAAAAGCGAATAAAAATTTATAATTAACCAAAATAAACTCAAAATAAACATATGTATAATTTTAAAACATGTAATTAAATTAATTAAAATGTGAAGTTTTTATTGTAAACAAATAAATATGAAAAACACATTTCCAGTGTCACATGCTGTGCGATGCCCAGAAACATAAAACTTCTGCAATATTTTATGAGAAAAAGCAGCTAATAATAGGGTAGCTCAACTCACAACGATAGAATGTGGTTAAGTGTCGAAAAACGTGTCTTAGTTAATATATATACTTTAAGAGGATTTTTCGGCCTTGACAATTTTCGCACAACACAGAAAACACGATTTTTCATACTTTGGCACCATAAGGTTTAATGATAGTAGCCTACATAATTCATATTTCCAGTGAAAAAATAAAGTTAAATTATTTCCAAGATAAAAAAAATATATATGAATACAAAATTCTGAAAATAGTGTTTCATGAAATCACAATTTTTTTATAAAACATAAGTTTACTGACTTTACAGATGAAATCCAACCAATTCCATTCTTTAATTAAACATTTATAAATGATACCATACACATAAACTGGTCACAGTGACACATTTTGTGCTTAATCAATATTTGGCTTTTTAGAAAACAAAACAAAAGTGTTAAAAGATTATTGTTGGAAAAATCAACAAACACATTTTGCTATGACAACAGGGTTGATATGACAACCGGTTTGATATATCAACAATTATCATAACAACGTACGTGATTATAACAAATTATAATAGCAATATATAAGATATAAGCTATAAGATAAGAATTATTTAATTTTCATTAATTTAAACGTATTTTTATCAATAGAGTCGAAAGAATATTTATTTTCAAATTAAATCAAGTTTTTTATCCTTTCTTGAAATATATATATATATACATATTTGTGTAAATTATAGTCGTCAAGGCACAATGGTCGAGTAGCCTGATGTGCTTGAACTTCGACAATATGGTACAGCATCGTCGGGCGTGGTCACAACTAAGTTGGGTGACCATGATATTTTGTTGTAGAAACTTTTTTTTCCGACTTTTCCGGTGGATTTTCCCAAACTTTTATTTCATATAAACAGTCTTCTGTTAAGATGCAATGTTCTGTAAAAATTTCAATCCAAACCATCGTATACTTTCCGAGTTTTGCGGCCAAATACATACGGAAGCTAAATTTTTATATATATAGACTAGCTAAACCCGGCCACGCTTTGCTGTGGCACAGTTTAATATTAATTCATTGTTTAATTTAATATTTTACTGTGCATGGCTGTGGAATGTAATAGAAGAAATAAAAATGTGTTTAGCTTAAATATTTTTATTGTAAAGCTAATGGAAGGACTACATTCCTTGTTTTCCCATTTTTTGCATAAACATATAGATCAGATGGTTTACCGACTCTGGAGCACCCGACATATAACTGTCCATGAGAGAAGCATTCATTTTCTAAATTCAAACCGCACACTTGCAAAGATTGTCCTTGTGCTTTATTGATGGTCATAGCGAACGCAAGGCGTATTGGAAATTGAAGTCGTTTGAACTCGAACGCCATATCTGTCGGAATAAGTGGCATTCGTGGAAGTAATACGTCTTCACCTTTATGAAGTCCAATCAAAATTGTTGCTTCAATAAGATTATCCATTAATTTTTTAACTACTAATCGTGTACCATTACATAATTTAGGCTGACAGATATTTCGAAGCAATACAATTGGCACACCAATTTTCAAATTCAAAATATGTGGTGGTAATCCTGGAACATCGAGTGAATTGAGAAATTCCGTTGGAAAGTTCACTGCTTCATTTTGGTGCACTACTGAATCAATAGATTTGTATGTCATTGTTTCACCTTCGATTCTGTTTATAATACTATTGTTCATATCGTGTACGTCAACATTTTTAGCCGCTAGAATGGCTCTTTCGCTCAACCATGCATGATTTTTGAATTTTGTTTCGATGTTTTGGAATACCTTGTCTACTAATTCCTCTTTTGAATCTACGATGTTGCATAAATCAGATGATAAGCTGATTTTTCCTGTTTCTGGATTTGTAGGTACAGTGCCGTTACCAACTTCAATTAATTGTCTTGAAAATATGACTGCTGTTGGATCGTTCTGAAGTTTAACTCGCATATTCGTGGTTAAATGCATTTTTTTTACTGTGCTCCAAAAATTTGAATATTTTTTAATTTAAACGTATTTTTATCAATAGAGTCGAAAGAATATACTTTCAAATTAAATAAAGTTTTTTATTCTTTCTTGAAATATATATATATATACATACATATTTGTGTAAATTATAGTCGTCAAGGCACAATGGTCGAGTAGCCTGATGTGCTTGAACTTCGACAATATGGTACAGCATCGTCGAGCGTGGTCACAACTAAGTTGGGTGACCATGATATTTAGTTATAGAAACTTTTTTTCCGACTTTTCCGGTGGATTTTCCCAAACTTTTATTTCATATAAACACTCTTCTGTTAAGATGCAATGTTCTGTAAAAATTTCAATCCAAACCATCGTATACTTTCCGAGTTTTGCGGCCAAATACATACGGAAGCTAAATTTTTATATATATAGATTTCTTGTGTGCGTGTGTATGTCACTGAACTCCTCCTAGACGGCTGGACCGATTTTGATGAAATTTTGTGTGTGAGTTCACGGGGATTCGAGGATGGTATAGATTCACAATTGGATATTTTATCTCGATTCTGAGTTAAGAAAAACTAAAAAAACACGCTTTGAAAGCAAAATTTGCAACGCATTATTAGAAGCCATTAAGTTTTGCTATTGTAAGGAACTAAGTAGAGAGTAAGAAAAAAATAAAGATCCTGACAGTTTATAGTGTCGCCATATTTGTTTCAATTTTCAATACCCTTTTTGTATATTACATATTAAATTGAAGTAAAAAAAATCATGTTTCATAGCCACACAAATAGTGAGTGTGTGTCATTTCTCTATGTCCACGAGGTCACGCCGCGTCAATTTTCTCCTTGGAGCGAAACCGTCCGCTTAATTAAATAAACAGCTTTTATCGCTGAATGATTTCATGATTTATTTAATGAAAATATGCTCTCATAAAAAAATTAGTTTGATAGACATTCACAAGGTGTCTTTCTCTCACTCTCTCTCTCTCTCTCTCTCTGAAATGTATGTAGCTTGCTCGCGGGTCAGTAATGCAGACAATCTTTACATTCTAGCTCAAGACGGAAAAAACAGTAAATGTGGTTTACAAAGACATTTTATGAAGTGTCTTCCCGTCATTACATTTGAAAGTATAAACATATTTACTCAAAATTTAGGTAGTAACATATTTTTATTGCAAAGACTGAAATAGAGGTGAGAAAAATTATTATTTTTGAACATAAGAAAACTACTACAACTGTATCAACTGTTATGTTATAATGTTTAAATTTCTAAATGGTGCAAGATAATACAAAATTCCATGCGGAAAAAGTCGTGGGCAGCAGATACGTATAGTTAGATATAGGTGTGGGGCTATGCATGCTGATTTTTCATATACTGCATGGATGCGAACATGTAAGAATAATCTATCTATCTTACTATAATAAAACAGTACTTTTACTGTCTGTCTGTTTGTACGCGATTTTGATGATATTTTGTGTGTGAGTTCACGGGGATTCGAGGATGGTTTAGATTCACAATTGGATATTTTATCTCGATTCTGAGTTAAGAAAAAAAAAAAAAAAACACGCTTAAAAAGCAAGAAAACAAAGCATTGTTGATAATTAGCCTCCATGGCAACGGGCTTTTGCATTGTTGTTGCCTTCTGCGTAACCATGGGAAAGGTTTTTGGTAACGGCAGTGGCGTGCCCAATAGGAGGGCATAATTAGAAGATACAAAATGTCCAGCGTAGAAATACTTACCGCCATATCCATATCTCACAAAAAGTACATTTAAGCAGGACAATGTCTGTCGGGTCTGCTAGAAAGATATATAGAGAGATAAAGATATAAATAGAAAGATGAGAGAGTTATAGAGATATACATAGAGAGATAGAGGATTAGAGAGATAAAGAGAGATGCTTAGTATACGTTTAAAAAATTACAAAAAAAAATTGATTGAGGCATTGTAACGCATGCCAGGCAATATCTAGTATATATATATATATATATATATATATATATATATATATATCAGTAGTATAGGATAGCCGGTCCGAGGACTGGCGCTGGCGCGTGGTGTGTGGTCGGTGGTGTTTTCCGCCATCTTGGATTGTGATGTCACGGCGGCCATCTTGGATGGTTGTGACCTTGACCTTTGACCTTGACATTTGACCTTCAAAATGTGTCAAAATCCGCCAAAATTGGGCAAAATTTGCCCAAAATTCCTCAAAAATCGCCAAAATTTCAAATTCTGTGAAAAAAAATTCCGCCAAAAAATCTCAAAAAATTCCACAATTCAAAAATTCCCGTTTTCGAGAGAAAAATTCCCGTTTCGAGGGAAAATATCCCGTTTTTAGTCCTTAAAAATCCCAGCGGCTAGAAATGTCCATATGTAGGCTTAAGCATCCATGTCTACAGCCTACGATAAGCCTCTGACGTCATCATGGATTATGACGTCACCGTTGCAATTTCCGTTACGGCCGCCATCTTTAACTTTTTTATTTATTATCCGATTTTAATGAAATTTTTTTTAAAAATTATAAAAATATTCATTTAATAAAATTTCAATAAAATTTTTTTAAAAATCATACATTAACGACACGGAGCTCGGAGTCCTCGGTTCAAACCCGACGAGTGCAAAAAAAATAAAAATGGCGACCGATCCTTCCCCCCGCGGTGGCTGCAGGCATACTGACTCCCACCACTTTTTTTCAAAGCATATATATCGTCAGGTAGTATGACGTCAAGTCCGCCATCTTGTCCTCGTCTGCTGGAAGCCATCATCAGTGTATCGTCGGCGAGAGTGCGCTGACGCCATGTTAGTTTAATTCTTATCCGCTAGAGTGCAGTAATCATTTATTATTGCTGTGACACCCGACATCTTGTCATTTGGCCGCCATCTTGAAAATCCGTAATTATTTAGCTAGAAATTCGGGAAAAATTCCAAAATTCATTAAATAAATTTGTAATCTATATACTGATTGATTAGGTCGACTAAGGTCCTTGGTACGATCTAGGACGATGCAAAAAAAAGGAAATATAACATCAATTTAACATAATAGTAACAGGTTCGAAAATAAAAACACTGCAAGTTCTTTTACAAACATAATATTTATTACATAATTTCTATTTTACTACAGGATCACCTGCGAAGGTTAGCAATCTTACAAACATTTAGGTCCGCATAGGCGTGAAATGACTAATTCTTAGCTCCAATCGGTTTATACAAGACAGAGTCCAGCCAGATCCTTTACAGACATAGTCCTCCTCTTCTTGACAGAGTTTCTGGATACCTTGTTTAACAGTTTGCTTGATATCGTTAGAACTGTAAATTACTGCAGCCGATGTCTTGAATGCACACTTCTTCACTTTGTCATCGAACGGATAAGGCTTTCCATATATACAGTCCAACCACAAGTTATATTTCAAAGGTCCGTTTGTTGCTACGTCATCAGTAAGCTGATTGATTATGTCCTGTCTGATATCATCAAGAAAATTACAAATGTCCTTTGACTCACTTAACGTACTTGGATAATAGTAGTCTTTCAATGTTCCACGAAATGCAGACTGCGCCAAGTAGAAGCCATTATCGTTCACTTGTAATGCTCCGATCACAGTCTTATGTTTATTTTCATGTTCAGATGCCACAGCAATCGGTTGCTGCACATCAGTTTTTTTACTTGTACGCTCACGAGTCACCAATCTAAACTCAGGAGTCGTAATTGCTGCAGGTAGTTCAGCAGTAGGCGCACTGACTTCACCTTTACAGTTTATCGAATGTTGGCGCAAATTATCAATTCGAGTAAACCATTTATGACACTCGTCACAGCGAAACTTCATGCGAGAAGGATTCTTCGTACATTTACTCCTCTCATGTCTCCGTACATCATGTGCAAATGCAAACGTCATGTCGCAGTAGCCACAAGGATGCCTAGTTGAAGACAAACCCGAACCAGATGTCGCTGTTACTGCAACTGAATCATTTCCAGACATACTCTTATGCACATCAATGCATCGTTGTTGTATAGAAACCTTTACTTTCTGCCGCACTGCAGGTCCTTTACATGTCTCCAAGTGATGCTTCAAATTAGCATTTCTTGTAAATTGCTTGCGACACTTAATACAACCAAACATTTTACGATAAGGGTTCTTGACACATTCTCTCTTCTCGTGTCGACGAGCATTGCTGATGTTTGAGAAAATCTTGTCACAGTAACGACATAGATGTTCGTTAGTTGACGATTCGCCATCCATTGAAGTCTCCATCGAGGGCGAAACAGCGTTCGTCGAGGTT
Source organism: Bacillus rossius redtenbacheri (assembly GCF_032445375.1). Classification (NCBI taxonomy): domain Eukaryota; kingdom Metazoa; phylum Arthropoda; class Insecta; order Phasmatodea; family Bacillidae; genus Bacillus; species Bacillus rossius. The sequence continues at coordinate 15,303,214 of NC_086335.1, forward strand.
TCCTGTACAGTCAGCACTACCGGCATTAAAGTCTCTTCTGCTGGTGGTATCACATCTGTTGAAATCCCCTCCAATGTTGACGTCATCGTTACCAACGGGATCTGCTCCTTCTCCGTCGTAGCTGTCGATAAGGTTCCCGTAGTCGATGGTACAACCTCCGAGTTCAACGTTAAAGACGGTAAAGATGCCATCGAGTTCGCAAGAACAGGTAATTACGGGATTTATGCACCAGATTAAACAATCTAGGTGATCCTTACACCGCCGTCGTCAGAAACAAACTGAGCGTCCTGCTGTCTAGGACTCGCTTATATACATGCACCGGATGGAATAATACTCTAGTCAAATCAAGAACAAAATATTATAATACTAGAGTCAAAACAACATTAAAAAAAATAGAAGCACCATCAAAAAAAAAGGAAGCACACTTGGAAGCACCGACAACGAAAAGGCAGCACATTTGGAAGCACCGACAACGAAAAAGGCAGCACCATCATCGAAAAGGCCGCACATTTGTCATTGGCTCCAATATTCATTGGCTCCAATATTCATTGGTTCCATCAGTCTATTGATTCTATCAGTCTAGTGACTCCAACAGTCATTGACACCAACGGCCTTTTTCTTTATCAGCTCCAATGATATTTGGCTAGAATGCTACGAGTCTAAGAGACCATGAGACTACAATTCTACGAGTGTACAAGACTCCTCCAACTACCTTCAAGTGTATAAAGCTCCAAATGCTCCAACAGCTCCAACACGCAATGTACGCGCAATACATGCAATTTACACACAATAAATGTAATGATTACACAGTACACACACACAGGAAACGGAACGTACACACAGTACACACAGGAAACGGAACGTACACACAGTACACACAGGAAACGGAACGTACACACAGTACACACAGGAAACGGAACGTACACACAGTACACACAGGAAACGGAACGTACACACAGTACACACAGGAAACGGAACGTACACACAGTACACACAGGAAATGGAACGTACACACAGTACACACAGGAAACGGAACGAACACGTAATATTCACGCAATTGACACACAGTACACGCAGATTACACGCAATTTACGCAAAGTACACCCAATGTACGCAATGTACGCAATATATATGTAATGTACACACAATGACTACGCTTCGTTCGCGCAGGACAAGCATTTAATGAAAACGAAGCACGTTTGGACGGAAATTCTATAAAACGAAAGCTCATTTAACGAAAAGGAGGCGCATTCTCTCGTTCATTCAACTTGGTAGGATACGATTTTCAATGATAAGTTAGGATATAATCTCTCCATCAGTCTATGAATCCAACAGTTTATATTTCCATTAGCCATCGACTCCAACAGTCATTGACTCCAACAGTCATTGGCTCCAACAGTCATTGCCTCCAACAGACATTGTCTCCAACAGCCTTTTGGTTCATCAGCTCCAATGATATTTGGTTAGAATGCTACGACTCTAAGAGACTATGAGACTACAATTCTACGAGTGTACAAGACTCCTCCAACTACCTTCAAGCGTACAAAGCTCCAACTACTTCAGCAGCATTATGTTATAATAGTACAAGGCTACTTGACTACGAAGCTACAAGTCTACATGGCTCCAATTGCGGCATCTGTCTTCGTCTGAATTTTCTCTTTGACTCCAACTCCGCCCGCCAGCATCTCTTCGATCTGCACCTCGATTATGTTATAATAGTACAAGGCTACTTGACTACGAAGCTACAAGTCTACATGGCTCCAATTACGGCATCTGTCTTCGGCTGAATTTTCTCTTTGGCTCCAACTGCTACAGCAGCATTATGTTATAATAGTACAAGGCTACTTGACTACGAAGCTACACATCTACAAGGCTCCAATTATCACATCTGTCTTCGTCAGAATTTTCTCTTTTGCTCCCACTGCTCCAACAGCATTATGTTATATGATTCCATGGATACTTTGTTACATAGCTACAGGTCTACGAGGTTCCAATGCATCATGTTTACGAAGCTTCCAGAACACAGGGTTACGAGACTGCGAGGCTACAGGACTACGAAGCTTCCAGGACACGAGGCTACATGGCTACGAGACTACATGACTCTAACTGATTACAATAGCACCACTCAGTGGTGAGAGTTAGGTTATCTCATGCAAAAGTACTTTATGCATGTAGTTCCGCTTTTCAACAACAGATGTCGCCACATGTTGCTTGCAGGTAAATAATATTTAGTTCTTTTATGCGGGATGCGGGATGCTCATTAACGATCGCAAAAGAAGGATGGCTTCGCTAGACTCCAAGGAAAAGGAAGTTCGTCTTACATGTTGGTGCTCCACAGATGTCTCATGGCGTAATATTAATTTGACTGAGTAATGATATTTGTCAATTCCACCTGATAAAAATATTGCAAGTTTTGATTTAGTAGCAGAAATTATCGAATTAAATGTAACTCCAATTAAAATGACATGTCTCAATAGACAAAAAAAAATCCATGCAGAGAGTGGTTCCTCAGAATAGTCAGAAACACTTGAAGAAACCACAGGAATGATTGCAAGAACACGGGAAAAACCATCAAATTATTGACATTAATAATCAGGAGCACACGGAGAAAACCATCATAATATTGGCAAGAATAATCAGGAGCACACGGAGAAAACCATCATAATATTGACCAGATTAATCAGAAGTACTCGGAGAAAACCACCACATGTTTTCCTTGCTATCATAAAATTACAGGAAAAAAAAATATTTAAAAAAAATAAAAATAAATTAAAAAAAAAATTAAAAAAATAATTAAATGCATAAACAGTTTCTGCTAGCTTGTAAACTTATCATTGTTGAGCAAAGATAGAGTTCTTGTACAAGCCAGAAATTGTTTATGCATTTTTTTATTTTTTTTATTTTTTTATTAATTTATTTTTATTTTTTTAAAATATTTTTTTTTCCCTGTAATTTTATGATAGCAAGGAAAACATGTGGTGGTTTTCTCCGAGTACTTCTGATTAATCTGGTCAATATTATGATGGTTTTCTCCGTGTGCTCCTGATTATTCTTGCCAATATTATGATGGTTTTCTCCGTGTGCTCCTGATTATTCTTGCCAATATTATGATGGTTTTCTCCGTATGCTCCTGATTATTAATGTCAATAATTTGATGGTTTTTCCCGTGTTCTTGCAATCATTCCTGTGGTTTCTTCAACTGTTTCTGACTATTCTGAGGAACCACTCTCTGCATGGATTTTTTTTTGTCTATTGAGACATGTCATTTTAATTGGAGTTACATTTAATTCGATAATTTCTGCTACTAAATCAAAACTTGCAATATTTTTATCAGGTGGAATTGACAAATATCATTACTCAGTCAAATTAATATTACGCCATGAGACATCTGTGGAGCACCAACATGTAAGACGAACTTCCTTTTCCTTGGAGTCTAGCGAAGCCATCCTTCTTTTGCGATCGTTAGTGAGCATCCCGCATCCCGCATAAAAGAACTAAATATTATTTACCTGCAAGCAACATGTGGCGACATCTGTTGTTGAAAAGCGGAACTACATGCATAAAGTACTTTTGCATGAGATAACCTAACTCTCACCACTGAGTGGTGCTATTGTAATCAGTTAGAGTCATGTAGTCTCGTAGCCATGTAGCCTCGTGTCCTGGAAGCTTCGTAGTCCTGTAGCCTCGCAGTCTCGTAACCCTGTGTTCTGGAAGCTTCGTAAACATGATGCATTGGAACCTCGTAGACCTGTAGCTATGTAACAAAGTATCCATGGAATCATATAACATAATGCTGTTGGAGCAGTGGGAGCAAAAGAGAAAATTCTGACGAAGACAGATGTGATAATTGGAGCCTTGTAGATGTGTAGCTTCGTAGTCAAGTAGCCTTGTACTATTATAACATAATGCTGCTGTAGCAGTTGGAGCCAAAGAGAAAATTCAGCCGAAGACAGATGCCGTAATTGGAGCCATGTAGACTTGTAGCTTCGTAGTCAAGTAGCCTTGTACTATTATAACATAATCGAGGTGCAGATCGAAGAGATGCTGGCGGGCGAAGTTGGAGTCAAAGAGAAAATTCAGACGAAGACAGATGCCGCAATTGGAGCCATGTAGACTTGTAGCTTCGTAGTCAAGTAGCCTTGTACTATTATAACATAATACTGCTGAAGTAGTTGGAGCTTTGTACGCTTGAAGGTAGTTGGAGGAGTCTTGTACACTCGTAGAATTGTAGTCTCATAGTCTCTTAGAGTCGTAGCATTCTAACCAAATATCATTGGAGCTGATGAACCAAAAGGCTGTTGGAGACAATGTCTGTTGGAGGCAATGACTGTTGGAGCCAATGACTGTTGGAGTCAATGACTGTTGGAGTCGATGGCTAATGGAAATATAAACTGTTGGATTCATAGACTGATGGAGAGATTATATCCTAACTTATCATTGAAAATCGTATCCTACCAAGTTGAATGAACGAGAGAATGCGCCTCGTTTTCGTTAAATGAGCTTTCGTTTTATAGAATTTCCGTCCAAACGTGCTTCGTTTTCATTAAATGCTTGTCCTGCGCGAACGAAGCGTAGTCATTGTGTGTACATTACATATATATTGCGTACATTGCGTACATTGGGTGTACTTTGCGTAAATTGCATGTACTATGCGTGTACTGTGTGTCAATTGCGTGAATATTACGTGTTCGTTCCGTTTCCTGTGTGTACTGTGTGTACGTTCCGTTTCCTGTGTGTACTGTGTGTACGTTCCGTTTCCTGTGTGTACTGTGTGTACGTTCCGTTTCCTGTGTGTACTGTGTGTACGTTCCGTTTCCTGTGTGTACTGTGTGTACGTTCCGTTTCCTGTGTGTACTGTGTGTACGTTCCGTTTCCTGTGTGTACTGTGTGTACGTTCCGTTTCCTGTGTGTACTGTGTGTACGTTCCGTTTCCTGTGTGTGTGTACTGTGTAATCATTACATTTATTGTGTGTAAATTGCATGTATTGCGCGTACATTGCGTGTTGGAGCTGTTGGAGCATTTGGAGCTTTATACACTTGAAGGTAGTTGGAGGAGTCTTGTACACTCGTAGAATTGTAGTCTCATGGTCTCTTAGACTCGTAGCATTCTAGCCAAATATCATTGGAGCTGATGAAGAAAAAGGCCGTTGGTGTCAATGACTGTTGGAGTCACTAGACTGATAGAATCAATAGACTGATGGAACCAATGAATATTGGAGCCAATGAATATTGGAGCCAATGACAAATGTGCGGCCTTTTCGATGATGGTGCTGCCTTTTTCGTTGTCGGTGCTTCCAAATGTGCTGCCTTTTCGTTGTCGGTGCTTCCAAGTGTGCTTCCTTTTTTTTTGATGGTGCTTCTATTTTTTTTAATGTTGTTTTGACTCTAGTATTATAATAAATTGTTCTTGATTTGACTAGCGTATTATTCCATCCGGTGCATGTATATAAGCGAGTCCTAGACAGCAGGACGCTCAGTTTGTTTCTGACGACGGCGGTGTAAGTATCACCTAGATTTTTAATCTGGTGCATAAATCGCGTAATTACCTGTTCTTGCGAACTCGATGGCATCTTTACCGTCTTTAACGTTGAACTCGGAGGTTGTACCATCGACTACGGGAACCTTATCGACAGCTACGACGGAGAAGGAGCAGATCCCGTTGGTAACGATGACGTCAACATTGGAGGGGATTTCAACAGATGTGATACCACCAGCAGAAGAGACTTTAATGCCGGTAGTGCTGACTGTACAGGAAACCTCGACGAACGCTGTTTCGCCCTCGATGGAGACTTCAATGGATGGCGAATCGTCAACTAACGAACATCGATGTCGTTACTGTGACAAGATTTTCTCAAACATCAGCAATGCTCGTCGACACGAGAAGAGAGAATGTGTCAAGAACCCTTATCGTAAAATGTTTGGTTGTATTATGTGTCGCAAGCAATTTACAAGAAATGCTAATTTGAAGCATCACTTGGAGACATGTAAAGGACCTGCAGTGCGGCAGAAAGTAAAGGTTTCTATACAACAACGATGCATTGATGTGCATAAGAGTATGTCTGGAAATGATTCAGTTGCAGTAACAGCGACATCTGGTTCGGGTTTGTCTTCAACTAGGCATCCTTGTGGCTACTGCGACATGACGTTTGCATTTGCACATGATGTACGGAGACATGAGAGGAGTAAATGTACGAAGAATCCTTCTCGCATGAAGTTTCGCTGTGACGAGTGTCATAAATGGTTTACTCGAATTGATAATTTGCGCCAACATTCGATAAACTGTAAAGGTGAAGTCAGTGCGCCTACTGCTGAACTACATGCAGCAATTACGACTCCTGAGTTTAGATTGGTGACTCGTTAGCGTACAAGTAAAAAACTGATGTGCAGCAACCGATTGCTGTGGCATCTGAACATGAAAATAAACATAAGACTGTGATCGGAGCATTACAAGTGAACGATAATGGCTTCTACTTGGCGCAGTCTGCATTTCGTGGAACATTGAAAGACTACTATTATCCAAGTACGTTAAGTGAGTCAAAGGACATTTGTAATTTTCTTGATGATATCAGACAGGACATAATCAATCAGCTTACTGATGACGTAGCAACAAACGGACCTTTGAAATATAACTTGTGGTTGGACTGTATATATGGAAAGCCTTATCCGTTCGATGACAAAGTGAAGAAGTGTGCATTCAAGACATCGGCTGCAGTAATTTACAGTTCTAACGATATCAAGCAAACTGTTAAACAAGGTATCCAGAAACTCTGTCAAGAAGAGGAGGACTATGTCTGTAAAGGATCTGGCTGGACTCTGTCTTGTATAAACCGATTGGAGCTAAGAATTAGTCATTTCACGCCTATGCGGACCTAAATGTTTGTAAGATTGCTTACCTTCGCAGGTGATCCTGTAGTAAAATAGAAATTATGTAATAAATATTATGATTGTTAAAGAACTTGCAGTGTTTTTATTTTCGAACCTGTTACTATTATGTTAAATTGATGTTATATTTCCTTTTTTTTGCATCGTCCTAGATCGTACCAAGGACCTTAGTCGACCTAATCAATCAGTATATAGATTACAAATTTATTTAATGAATTTTGGAATTTTTCCCGAATTTCTAGCTAAATAATTACGGATTTTCAAGATGGCGGCCAAATGACAAGATGTCGGGTGTCACAGCAATAATAAATGATTACTGCACTCTAGCGGATAAGAATTAAACTAACATGGCGTCAGCGCACTCTCGCCGACGATACACGGATGATGGCTTCCAGCAGACGAGGACAAGATGGCGGACATGACGTCATACTACCTGACGATATACATGCTTTGAAAAAAAGTGGTGGGAGTCAGTATGCCTGCAGCCACCGCGGGGGGAAGGATCGGTCGCCATTTTTATTTTTTTTGCACTCGTCGGGTTTGAACCGAGCACTCCGAGCTCCGTGTCGTTAATGTATGATTTTTAAAAAAATTTTATTGAAATTTTATTAAATGAATATTTTTATAATTTTTAAAAAAAATTTCATTAAAATCGGATTATAAATAAAAAAGTTAAAGATGGCGGCCGTAACGGAAATTGCAACGGTGACGTCATAATCCATGATGACGTCAGAGGCTTATCGTAGGCTGTAGACATGGATGCTTAAGCCTACATATGGACATTTCTAGCCGCTGGGATTTTTAAGGACTAAAAACGGGAAATTTTCCCTCGAAACGGGAATTTTTCTCTCGAAAACGGGAATTTTTGAATTGTGGAATTTTTTGAGATTTTTTGGCGGAATTTTTTTTCACAGAAATTGAAATTTTGGCGATTTTTGAGGAATTTTGGGCAAATTTTGCCCAATTTTGGCGGATTTTGACACATTTTGAAGGTCAAATGTCAAGGTCAAAGGTCAAGGTCACAACCATCCAAGATGGCCGCCGTGACATCACAATCCAAGATGGCGGAAAAAACCACCGACCACACACCACGCGCCAGCGCCAGTCCTCGGACCGGCTATCCTATACTACTTATATCTTTATATATATATTTATTGTGTGCGTGTGTATGTCACTGAACTCCTCCTAGACGGCTGGACCGATTTTGATGAAATTTTGTGTGTGAGTTCACGGGGATTCGAGGATGGTTTGTATTCACAATTGGATATTTTATCTCGATTCTGAGTTAAGAAAAACTAAAAAAAAACACGCTTTAAAAGCAAAAATTGCAACGCATTATTAGAAGCCATTAAGTTTTGCTATTGTAAGGAACTAAGTAGAGAGTAAGAAAAAAATAAAGATCCTGACCGTTTATAGCGTCGCCATATTTGTTTCAATTTTCAATACCCTTTTTGTATATTACAATTTAAATTGAAGAAAAAAAATCATGTTTCATAGCCACACAAATAGTGAGGATGGTTTAGATTCACAATTGGATATTTTATCTCGATTCTGAGTTAATAAAAACTAAAAAAACACGCTTTAAAAGCAAAAATTGCAACGCATTATTAGAAGCCATTAAGTTTTTCTATTGTAAGGAACTAAGTAGAGAGTAAGAAAAAAATAAAGATCCTGACAGTTTATAGTGTCGCCATATTTGTTTCAATTTTCAATACTCTTTTTGTATATTACAATTTAAATTGCAGAAAAAAATCATCTTTCATAGCACACAAATAGTGAGTGTGTGTCATTTCTCTATGTCCACGAGGTCTCGCCGCGTCAATTTTTGCCTTGGAGCGAACCCGTCCGCTTAATTAAATAAACAGCTTTTATCGTTGAATGATTTCATGACTAATTTAATGAAAATATGCTCTCATAAAAAAATTAGTTAGATAGACATTCAATAGGTGTCTTTCTCTCACTCTCTCTCTCTCTGAAATGTATGTAGCTTGCTCGCGGGTCAGTAATGCAGACAATCTTTACATTCTAGCTCGAGACGGAAAAAACAGTAAATGTGGTTTACAAAGACATTTTAAGAAGTGTCTTCCCGTCATTACATTTGAAAGTAGAAACATATTTACTCAAAATTTAGGTAGTAACATATTTTTTTATTGCAATTATTGAAATAGAGGTGAGAAAAATTATCATTTGTGAACATAAGAAAACTACTACAACTGTATCAACTGTTATGTTATAATGTTTAAATTTCTAAATGGTGCAAGATAATACAAAATTCCATGCGGAAAAAGTCGTGGGCAGCAGATACGTATAGTTATAGGTGTGGGGCTATGCATGCTGATTTTTCATATACTGCATGGATGCGAACATGTAAGAATAATCTATCTATCTTACTATAATAAAACAGTACTTTTTCTGTCTGTCTGTTTGTACGCGATTTTGATGAAATTTTGTGTGTGAGTTCAGGGGTATTCGAGGATGGTTTAGATTCACAATTGGATATTTTATTTCGATTCTGAGTTAAGAAAAACTAAAAATACACGCTTTAAAAGCAAAAAAACTAAGCATTGTTGATAATTAGCCTCCATGGCAACGGGCTTTTGCATTGTTGCTGCCTTCTGCGTAACAATGGGAAAGGTTTTTGGTAACGGCAGTGGCGTGCCCAAGAGGAGGGGTATGTATAATGAGAAGATACAAAATGTTCAGCGTAGAAATACTTACCGCCATATCCATATCTCACAAAAAGTACATTTGGGCAGGACAATGTCTGTCGGGTCCGCTAGAAAGATATATAGAGAGATAGAGATATAAATAGAAAGATAGAGTTATAGAGATATACATAGAGAGATAGAGAATTAGAGAGATAAAGAGAGATGCTTAGTATACGTTTAAAAAATTACAAAAAAAATTGATTGAGGCATTGCAACGCATGCCGGGCATTATGTAGTATATATATATATATATATATATATATATATATATATATATACACATATATATATATTTATTTCCATTTATGTAAGTTTATTTGTTTGTCTATTTGTCTGTTTGTTTGTTCAAGCATTCATCGTAAATAATTGAATGATTTAAATTAATTTCTTTTTATCAGAAATGTGTTTGGCTTACTTAAAAAGGAGCTGTATGTAATGACAGAATTCTAACCTTGAGGGGGTGAAAAACAAGTTAATATAGTTTTAAGATAGTTAATTAAATCTCTGAAACTAATCAAGCATAAATATATATTTGGTATTAATATATATCATAAAAAACTAACAAAATATTTTTTTTTAGAAATTCAAAAGCTAAGCGGTGAAAAGGAAGTTTTTTTCTTTATAATATAAGAATTATATCTCCGTTTATTTTGAGAAAAATTAATAATTTTGGATTACAAAAATAAACATATGAAAAGTAGCAAACATATTTAAATATTTTGCAAAAACAACCACTAATGTTTAAAAAGGGGTAAGTTTGTTTTAAGATTAATAATTATGTATGCAAATTTATTCAAGCACACTAAAATATATTGTTTAGTAAAAAATTATGCGAAAACCACGAACGACATTTTACTAAAATTCAATTCCTAATGGGTGGTAAAGAGGTATGTTTTTAGTATCAATAATTATGTATCAAAATTTAACTCAGATAAATGACTAATAATGGCTACTAATAAGAACGGATGAGAACTACCATACACAATTTATATAATATGGGAAAAAAGTCTTAAAAAAGTGTACCTTTAGTTTTAAGATTAGGAATTATATCTGCGAATTCAATTGAACACAATAAAGGATGCTGGTTACCATTTATAAAAATACGAAAACTCCCAAACACAATTTTTAATAATATGTAAAATACAACCCCTAAGAGGTGAAAAAGTGATATGTACGAATAGTAAGAGTACATATCACTGAAGTAAATATAAATCACCAAATTTAACTAAGCATTATAAAAGATTTTGAAGCCAATAATAAACATACGACAACTACGAAAAACAATTTTTATACTTTGCGAAATTCGACCCCTATTAGGTGTAAAATAGTAGGTTTTTAAGATTAATAACTATATCTTTGAATTCAACTAAGCGTATTTAATGATTATGGGTACAAATAATAAACATACAAAAACTAACAAAACCTATTTTTATACTTATCGAAATTCAACTCCTAAAGGGTGCAAAAGGTGTAAGTTTGTTATTGAAGTAAGTTATGGAATCCATTAAAACAGTTTAGGGGAGAAAAATAATAACTATAAATTTAAGATAGTTTAATTGTTAAGAGTGCGCATCTGCAGTAAAAAGAAAAATCTCAATGAATTTGTTTTTAGTTTAGTTAAAGGATATTGCCATATTTAATTAGTTCTGATTTTTTACACTGGCTTCCTTGAGAAAAAAGAGGGAATAGATAAAAAATATGCGACTTTTTTTGAGTCATACAAAGCAACTTATATGTTGGTTAATATGATTGATGTATTTTTTTATATCTATACCTTAAATTTCAAGTAAAGATGCAATTGTATCAAATATCCTTTATTAATGGAAGGTATAAGTAATAATGGGAAATAATTTAATTATTTTATGCAAGCTTTACCCATTGTAAATATTAAAGTGTAAGTAGTGTGAACGATGTAAAAACAAATTAAAATGAAAGAGGTGTGTTTTTAACAATTGTTTTAATTGTATACCATGTAAAATTACACTGAAATAATTGTGATTTCTTCTTTGTAAAATATATCCTGAAACACTCTAAATCACATATTTTTAAATGAGATAACTAATAAATAGTAATAATTTAAAAGGCAAACACAGAACCACTTAAAATAAATATCATTATTAGACAGTTTCTTATGAAATAATTTTGTATGCACTTGACAATTATTGTGTCCATTTATTAAGTAAATAATTATTAAATTATTTCAATGGTAAGATTATAGGAATACTCTTAACACTATGTGAGCGAAGCCGCGGGTTATTGGCTAGTCTATCTTATTAATAAAACTTTTGGAGGCAAACAGTCTGTAGATTGGGTGAAATTATGTAGAACTATTTTTAAAAGCTATTTACATTACAATAAACTCGAAAAAAATTGTTTTTCAACTTTGTTCTGTTTTTCTTTATGTCTGTTTGTCTGCTTCTATGTCTGCTTGTTGCAGCGTCAATCGAAATCAACTTGACGGATTCGGATGAATTTTCTTTTATTAGAAAGGTCTTTGGTTATAATAAGAACTAGGCTATGTATGATAAGAATTTCACCCCAAAAAGATGTTAGAATAGCGGATAATATGAATTTAAGATTAATCAAGATTTAGAAAAGATACTAGGTACTCATTATTAACATACGTAGTATACCGAATACAATTTTCGTATTTTGTAATATTCAAACACTAAAGGTTGAGAAAGGGTTAAGTATATAATAAAGATTGATCATATATTCCTGAATCTAATTAAGTGTAGTAAACGATTATCAGTACCATTAATTAAGATACGAAAATTAAAAAATATGTATTTATTTAGTGAAATTCAACCACTAAGGAGTGAAATAGGGATACATGTGATTTTTTATTCATTAACTTTACACCCGTTCATAATAAAAAGTGATAAATAAAATTAATACCAATAATGATCATAGAAATAGTACGAACCACAACTTTTATAATTTGCTAAATTTAACCCCTAAACGGTGAGAAAGGGGATAGCGTGTTAAAAAAATTAATAGTATTAACTAAATTTAATCAAATATTGTTAACATGATTTATTACATTAATACACATACGAAAACAAGCAATCATATATATTTTTAATGACATTTAACCCCTAGTTTGTGAAAAAAGACGGTAATTATGTATTTAATTTTATTATTTATATATCTCTGAATTAATTTAAGGAAATAAATTATTTTGGTACCAATGAGAACCTACGAAATATATTTAAAACAATTGTAAACTTTGCGAAATCAACTCCTAACAGGTAAAGAAGGATAAATAATTGTTTAAAGATAAATAATTATATTTCCTATATTAATTTAAGGTAGTTAGTGATTTTGGGTTATAATAATAAACATACTAAAAATACCAACGACCATTTTTATATGTTGAGATATTCAATCCCTTATGGGTAAAAAAGACACGATTTTAACATTAATAATGTACTTCCGAAATAAAAATTACTATAAGAAGTTATTTGGGGTACAGAAAATAAACATAAGAAAACTACTAAACAACAATTAAAACATTTTTAAAATTCAACCACTAAGAGATGAAAAAGCGGTAAATATTATTCGAAAATATTTTTTTCATATTTCCAAAGCTATCCAATCAGTACAAAAGATAATTGGGACCAAAAATAAACAAACAAATCTTATCAACCACAATTTTATCATTTGGCGAAAATCCAGCCCTAAGGGAAAAATGGTATGCATATGGTTTTAAGGTAAATAATTTAAAAATCGAATTTAATTAATATTTCTAAAAAAAATTCTGTACCAATATTATGCACACAAAAAGTAGCAACCACAAAACCACAATTATTGTAACATTTTGTGAATTTCAAACCCTAGGATTGGTAAAAGAGGTAGATGTATTTTTGAACCATTAAACTGACACTTCCAAATTAATTATTAGTAGTAGTAAGAAGCTTTTAAAAAAATTTGGATCTAGTTACATATTGTTTGTGGGAAAAGAGGAGACGAGTAAACAATTTGGAGGTTTGGTTAAAGCAATACTATTCAAAATAAGAATCAACTAAAACGTTGTATAAGAAATTTGATATATGTACTCTACATATTAAATAAAGGTGCGATTGGTAAAAAAATCCATAAATAATTGGATATATTTGAAAAATTGTCAAATTATGGAATTAATATACTGTAGGGCCGCGACGTCTTGGCGTGTCGTTTTTGCGGGAAGCGGGGAAGAGTAAATGAGAGGGGAAGTAGCTGCGCGCGCACATCAGCCGCTATGCGGTTCATAGCAAAAACATCAGGCGCCACGCTCTCAGTCTGAAGTGAACAATGGAGCCCGACGCAGGACGTTCAAGATACAATAAATTAATACATAGTGGGGAGAGGGAAATTATAAGTAGTGTAATCCAGTGTTGTGATGAAGAAGATGCCAACAAATGTCTGCTAGTACCTCTAACAAATGCAACCGAAAGAGCTGCGCGATACACAGGTATAAGCCAAAGATCAGTTTCGCGCATCCGAAAACACAACAGAGACGCCAAATAAAAAACAAACAACAACATTATAAGTTTTTCAATGCATTCCCCGTAATTTCACCCGCGGTTTGTTTGTTTTGCATTTGGCAATTTTCCAAACTTTCTGCACCGCTTGTTAGAATATTTTTTATCTACAAGTGTAGCCGATATTGCTACACATTATATTGCATTATATAACATGATATTATATTACATTATATACATTATGTATTGCATTATATATTTTATGATATATATTAATGTATATTATATTAATACATTATTTAATTACAATTTATATGTTTATATTTACATATATATATATATATATATATATATATATATATATATATATATATCACTCCTCTATTTGACCGTTAAACAGCCTCTCATGTTTAATTATTCATTTCAAGCCAAAAAAAAAAAACTGGGAAACGTTTGCTGTCAGTTGATGACTTTGATAGAAGAGTGATCAGAGACACTAGCCACGAATTTTATGCAGTAAAAAAAAGACAAGGAAACTACTGCCAGTTTTGAAAGAAAAAATCGGATGGCGTTAGGGAAAGACATCGCTGCGTAAAATACTCAAACAAATGGGTTTTGTGTGGAGAAGAAGCCAAAATAAGCGAATGCTTCTTCTCGAAAGATCTGACGTTGTTGCTTGGCGATAACGGTAGCTGACTCAGATGAAACAGTGCAGGGAGGCTGGGAAGAATATATTTGACATGGATGAATCCTGGGTTGACACTAATTTAACCTTTCAGAAATGTTGGCAAAAGAAAGGTGACGTTGAAGGTGTAATGGCAACAGGAAATGCAGCGCACAGACTGATAGTTTTAAGCGTTGGTTCTAGGCAGGGCTTCCTTCCTGGAGCCTCTCTTGTTTATAAAGCAAGCACAACAACAGGAGACTATAAAATACGTGAGGATGGTTTGTTATAAATATGGTTTTCGGACCCCTCGAAATTACTAAAAGGGTTCTTTCAGAGTGCTGTTATGGAAAAAATACCAACCCGTGTGCATAAAAGTGGTAAGGTTCTTGAAGTGCGTGAAAGTGTCATGTCGATCGTCTTCACATTTCAGCCAAACCAAATGGAAAAGTAAGCATCAGCGAGGGAGTTACATGCAAGTCTTAATTAATTGTGTTTCCTACAGCAACCCACAATTACAAATTTAGTTTTAACTTTAAAGAATTGTATAGCTATGTTTAACTATGTTTAAATAAGCTGCCCAGTCGAGCAAATGGTGCACTACCTTTAAATAATAAATTACTGTAAAGCATTATCGCATCTTTGTATCATTAAGATCTGCGCTGTGTTGCACCGTACGTGAGATTGTTCTCGACCAATGTTTTCGGAACGGCATGAAGACTTCCAGGCCGTTGCTATCAGCGGAGCAGGCAAGGCGGGACGTGTCGATTACAAGGTCGCTGAGCTCTAGGGAGTCTACCCGCCAAGACGTCGCGGCCCTACTATAAGCATAACTTGAACAATAGTAAATGAATATATTAGTGCAAACGATGGCAAAAAGTTAGTTAAAATAAAACAATTGCGTGTTTAACAATTTTTTACATCGTTTAAATCATGATATAAAAGATTTTATTGTGATTTCATCAAGGAATTATTATTCCGGAAAACATTTAAACAGAAAATTTAAAATCAGATGCTTAATAAATACAAAAAAAATTTATTCCCATAACCCCCTGATAAAATATTCTGAAAAGAATTTATGATAAATATTTTCTGCAGGTGATAGTTTATTGTGTGAGTTTATGTAGTATAAATTTCTTGAATAAATAGCGTCAGTGAAGCCGCGGGCTTATGGCTGGTATATTTTTAAAATGATTTCTCTCTATGAAAGCAAGCACAACAAAAATACAGTAAGAGATAATATTGCTTTTGAATAACATACTTGGATAGGTTCTAAAAAATTAATGGAAGCTAGGGTGTTTGATAAATGTCATTTTCATTCAGTTTTATTCACAAAAAAAAAAATTATTGTTAACATAACTGAGCATTTTAGCCCAGGAACAAACGTTTATTTAATAATTATTTTGTGAGAACCTCTGGTCAAGTATACATAATTATTCTACAAGTTATTTTTACTGTAAGTAGGGCTTGGGTGCAGTTAAATTTAACCTTAATTTGTGGAATAACATTAATATTTTATTGCGCTAGTAGTTAAGGTACAGAGACTGCCAAACACATAAATACTCTGCTTATGTTCAGCGCCATTTGCTTATTCCCGGGTCGTTATTACTGGTTATTTTGCCACTTTAAGCACTTATTTAAAAAAATTCGTGTTTATTTACTGTTAATATATTTAAGTCGTTGAAAAAAGAAGTAATTGATCATTGGTTGCATCTGAAAACTAATGTACCTATGATCATTTTTTTTAAGGCAATGGACTAAAATATAAACTAAGATTTCTCCGGTTTTCATATTCTTTTCAGTAGGTAGTTAAGCGTCGTTTTAGAAAGTTCTTATATACATTACTTCTATAAACCTTTAACTATTTTTCGTCATTTTACAAGCAATATACTTAATTATTTATAATCATTATAAAAAGAAAACTATCTTTAGCTTTCACGGCCAATTTATGAAGTTGCTTGACTCCTCGGTTCTATCCGCGTCAAAGGCGAGGATTCGATCGACGTTTCAGCAAACCCGGCAGTCGCCATCTTCAAGGTAGCCATTTCCTACAAGAATCTTCATTTTATCGATATTTGCGTTTTTCGATTCCCCACTGTTTATTTTTGCAAAACTATTTACTGATGTATTTTTGCAGTTTCTAGTCTGTTTTTTTTCTTATGGTTGATTCTCGCAAACCTAAATAAAATACGGCGTGCTTTCTCTGTCACGTGCCTTTGCAGTGGGGCTATTGTTTACCGGCGCACAGCATTTTCTTGGGTGAGTTAGCCTTGTGATTGGGCTAATTGACGGGAGAGAATTTTTAAACACGTGATCCAAACAGCAAACGCCTCACTTCCTCCGACCTAGATTTTTTTTAATGCACCAAGTTCATATTGCAGCGCACAGTACTTAATTATATACATCCTAAGTTTTTCAGAAGGTTAACTGGTTGGTGTGTGTCTAAAGAGCCCAACATCACTAGAAATACTACATTCGGGGGAAAAAAGAATTAAATTTAAATCAATTATCAGGTTAAATGGAAAAAAAATTCAATATGAATTTTTACCAGATCTTAAAGTGATGCTCAAAATTTTTTCATTAAATATTAATTTTTATAACAATTTCCGTGAAATAATGCAGTTATTCTTCGATGGCATCCGGAATGAGGCTTTTCAGAACGCGCACGTAATTAAAAACAGAGATGAATTTTAATTTGAGATCGAATAAATAAAATGCATATTTATCCTAGATGTAAAAAAATTAACAATAAAAGTTTGTTTATGTTTACAAAACTATAAATCCCCGATTGTTCAAAATAATTTTTGCTATAAGTTTTAAGTATTTTCTAAAGCTTGGTTTGTTTGGTAAATATAAACATGAAGTATTTTATTAGTTAAATAAAAAAATTATTATGAAAGTATGAATTATTTTAGAACTGCGATAGTTTAAAATGATATAAGTAATTACTTTAAATTTTACTAATTTAAAATTATTTAAAAAAAAAGGGAAGTAAACCACTTTAAACAAATACGTTTACCGTGAAAATTATTCTTTGTAATGAATCACAAACATTGAAACAAACTGTGGTGTTACATGATAGGTTCAAAGTTGGCAGTAACAGTGAGGTTAAAAAATAACTGTATGAAGCAGAGAGTAAGGATTAAAAAAGACGAGAGAACGTACGGTTGTTGTATTTCCAATAAATAGGCCTAGGCGGTGGCTGAGAGGAACTGGCGGGAAAATACCATAGCGTCGTCTGCCTTATAAAGCACAGCGACGTTTATGTCGGTACTTCTTGTGCGCGCGAGCATGAAACTGTTCCGAGTTTTTTCCAGCCTCATCTCTTATTCTTAAAAAAAAAAAAGATAAAAAACACGCTCGAGAAACTAAAACTCGAATTGTTTGTGGGTGCAAACGTGCGGAAAAAATTGGGCGAGGCACAGAGTAGGTCAAGTCGCTATGGCACCTCAAGCTCTGGCTTTGCATTAAGTTCCGTAGCCAAAAGAAAAAAAGATGCAACCACGTTTATAAAACAACACGTTCTTTCACATTCTTTGCACGAATAATGTTACAGTCAGTTCTTCGCACAAAAAAAACCGTAATACTCTCGTTAATTTTGTTTTTTCTCTCTTTCTGAAGAGATGCTTGATAATTTACCTAAATTCATTTCTATGATCAAATTTTAAATGAACATTTAATCCTAGCATTGTGACATTTTAGGTCAAAATGGCATATGTTGATGAGTATTTTTTTAAAAAATGTAAGACCATTAATACAATTGAAATTTAATATGGATAAGTAATGTTCGTTTCCTTACATATTGTTTTCTTTAAATACACATTATTATTAGCAAACACATTACATATTTAAAACCCTATTATTAATAAAATAATTTTGTTTAACATTACGTACAAAAAATGTCATTAAATGGTGTCATTTTAATGACGTAATATCTTCCAGTTAAACTATTTTTTTTTTAATTTTTGAATATTTAAAAAATTAAAAAAAATATATTTTCTGTCCACTAAATAATGTAAAGAATTTTTTTTTGCTTTTAAGCATTTCGAAGTTAACACTGGCAATGACTTTTAATATAAAATGGTAATATCTAGGATTAATTTACAGTAGATGTATTTTAAAAAAGATTCCTAAATACAGTTGGAAATTGGAGTGTAAAATTCCAAATTATACTACTGTACTACTTTATTGCATTTTTATTACGTGAATTAAAAGGTAAAAAATAAGAAATGTTGTTAACTGAACATACATAATAATAAATGTCCTAAGAGAAGCAAAATACGTTTTAACATTCCAGAACAATTATAAAGCAAATCGTTTAAATAATTTATACACAACTTAAAAGTTATGACATTTTTATTTAAATTTTCCAAATAAAATTTTGAATATTTACCTTATTAGCCTACATCGAAATATTAAACACAAATAATGGCAACATTGTTTTGTAGCTTTTAATTTTTGTAACAAACATTTGCTGCGAAAAATGTAATTGTTTTATAGAATACTTGCATGTAGAATGTTACAGTTAATAGTTGGCATATTATATAAAATTTATTATATTTAAAATACATTGTAAGTTCAGTTTTACATTTAAAATATTTATATTAAAAATAATTGGAATATGAAATGTTTTGGAAT
Source organism: Bacillus rossius redtenbacheri (assembly GCF_032445375.1). Classification (NCBI taxonomy): domain Eukaryota; kingdom Metazoa; phylum Arthropoda; class Insecta; order Phasmatodea; family Bacillidae; genus Bacillus; species Bacillus rossius. The sequence goes on from NC_086335.1 coordinate 15,322,569, forward strand.
ACATTTATACTAAATAACTAGCCTAAACAACAAATTATATTTTATCAAGTCATTTCATTACTAAAATGTTAAAATTGAATAATAAATGCACTTGAGAGGAACAGTAAATTTTTTAATGGCTTGTGTTTTAAAGGTTTATTGTAGACTAAAATAAGAATATTGTTATGCTAGAATGAGTTAATTAAAAAGTTATTTTCTCTACTTTTAATATAATTATTAATTTAGCACGTGTAAAAAGGCTGTTAGCCCCATTGTTTTTGACTTTTTAAGGATTCCTAGCATAATATCTTGTTTCGTGTCGCTTGTCTCAAGTTCAATAAACGTTTCAAAGGGATACAGAAATATTTTTTTAACAAATACTCTCAAGATTATCCTATTTTGAACATAAGTGGAGAAGGTTTGTTTAAATTTTAATATATATTAATTAAAATTCCTTTAAGTTACAGAAAATAAAATGACTATCGCTCAAAAATATATCAGGTAGCCTGAATATTTTACAGAATTTTTTTTTTCTAAATATACAGGTACATGGCATGTTAAGGAATACACATTTTATTTCTTTTTTATTAAAAATACAAACATGCATCATATTTTTTTTGTATTAACTACTTTTTTGGTATCTGTATCACGGCTACATGTGTGGAAAAATTAATACGGTGGAATTTTTTCTATACCTTGCTGTGGAAACATTAAAGGTTGTGGTATAACTGATAGCTGGAGTTAAGGCACATTCATAATAAGAAATGAATCACGGCCAGCCTTGATTGGAAGATGATCTAGCCAAAAGGGACGGGAGTTCTTCCAGGGACCGCGAGTCGCTAGCGTGTGAGTGCGTGCGCTCGGGACATGCGTCTCCGCTCTCATCAGACCTCCAGCAGTGACTCCCTGCCCCCCCCCCCTTCCCGTGCTGGGCCTCGCCGAGATGGCAGATTACTAGCGCCCCGTCGTCGCGCGGCTATTGTTCTTACCAGGCAATCCCGGCGCCTCGCGACCTCGCGCGAGCTGCGCCCTTCCACCACTCGCCGGCGAAACAAACCCCTGGAGATTCCATCAGCGGGGAACTCCCGCAGCGCACGGCGACTGCACGGCGATAGCAGTAATAACAAGCGAACAGCGCTGTTGGGGGGAAGGGGGGGGGGAATTAGCGGAGAAGGTGTGTTTTGCTTGTGTGCGGCAATCGTCGGCCCGGCGGGTCCGCGCGCAAAACCGAATCCCCGCGCCGGTAAATTACGTTATCCGGGGAGACCTCCCGAGGGACTGGCTGTGTTCCCCACCTACCCCCCTCCACAACGGCCAGATCCTCAGGCTCAGGGTCCAGTCGGCCAACCAGCCACCCGGCTCTGTTTCACTTGAAGGACTGCGCTTTGTTCTGTGAGGAAACCACTCCACGTGCACGTCGAAACCTAGAGGTGTTACCTTGCAAGTAGCCCTTGGAGCTGAGCCGATTATTTTTTAAATTAAAACGTAATTTCAAAGACGTTTAATTTATAAAACCGTACATCAAAACAAATGCATTAAATTAACTGTAAATTTGGTGGTTATGGGTCCATTTCATTTTATAAAAGATCTGCGAATGATAGGACGATCTATGATGCATAGTTACATACCTAATTATGAGACAAATTTCTTGTCACGCAAATATAGTTACCTTAACCCAAAAGAATTTTAATTTTATATATATCATTAAAATTGTATTATGTTAGGAGAATTGTTATATAAAAACTTACAGAATATATCTTTTTGATATTATTTTTTACTAATATTTAATATATTTAAACATACAATCCTTTATTTTCTCCTTACAAGAAAAGAAATATTTGTTTGGTTTAAATGTTTATATTTTAATAATAAACATTTAACTTGGGAATTTATTTTGGACATAAGCCACTGCATTGCTTTCGTGTTCGTAAACTGCCTTAGTGCCGGAAAATGGAAAATATGCCAGTTGCCAAAATGTAAATATTCACTTATAAAATTTTTAGGGCTCACCTCTGCTTGTTAGATCACTTGTACATTGTCTGTTTACACGTGTGTCTATATGTGTTCGATGTTCATCTCTGCTGTCCTCTTTGAGCCGAGTTTAGCTCATCTATACTGTCCTCTTTATTTGTTTTTATTAGTATGTTTTTTTAGAACGTTTCTTGAATCTTTTCTTGATCTTCTATCGTTTTTATTACATTTTTTTACCCTCCTAATATCTCAGAATGGTAAATTGTTTTACATATATTATTATATTATAACTATTCTATGTTAGTCCTCAGTATTTTTTCTATTGCTCAGCAAATCCTTATCATGTCTGATAACAAAATCAGTGGAATTGCTTCAGCTTTTCATTCAACACAGAGTCATTATATTCCATTGTTACACTGCGTCGAATATAAAGGGATTTTTTTGTAAACTTTATTTGCAAGCAACACGTGGCGACATCTGTTGACAAGAAACTGCACTACTTGCAATAAGTTCTTTTTGCTTGACATAACTTAACTCTCACTGATTGAATATTAAAAAAAAATCAATTAAAGTAATGGATCCAACTTAAAACTCTCAGTTTGCATCTGGAATTATTCTTGGTAACTAATGTGGAACCTGATTCGGTGTCTGACGCTGTATCGAAAGGGCACAGGTGTAAATTTTGCAGCTATGAATTTATCTTGAGAAAGAAAGGTAGGCAACACGAGAAGAATGATTGTGTTAAATACCAACTACAAAATATTATAAGTTGTATTCGATGTAGCAAGTTGTTTACGCGAAGAGAGAGCGAAAAATACATTGTAACGCCAAGCCTGCGAACATGCTAGATGACAACGTTGGATCTACTAGTCAATAATTTTCCCTGTCTTGAAAAAGATTATGTTCATGGAACTTCTGATATCGACAAAGATCTGAAATTGAAGAACTATGCTGATTTATGGAAGCATTAATACAATGGAAGAATCCGTAACGTGAAAAAAGACAATTTATTCAACCCGAATTCAAGTAGATCTTTCGTACATTTTTAAAATGATGAACTCCTAAAAAGGACGCTTGAAGACGATGATGAATATTTTACATCAACGATATCGAATTCTTAGAGCAATCTGGGTGAAGAAGATGACTTCTACGGTGATGGTAACAGTGTCTCTGAGACTGATGACAAAAGAAAAGACTGTGATGAAGCACCTAAAGCTGACAAGATCGAAGACTGTAAATGTGTACTGAGCCGAAACGATGGAAACGTCGAAATAAAATAAATTATCCTGATCAGGCTACTGATGAACACAGGGAAGAATGTGAGCTTAAAAATATGAATAAAATACATTATAGAAAAATGATGATAGCAGATGAGATTAATCATGCCACATAGTAAGATCCTAACATATTGGTTGACAGGTTATGCCTTCAACATGCTTTACTTTGAAGAAGAAAACTATTCGCACATCAAAGAAATATCCTTCATACTCAAAGAACTGAATGAGGCTGGCTACATACAATAATAACTTGTTTAACTTTTTATGAACTATTTTGAGAAATATAGTAAATAAATAAAATATAAAAATTAATATTTTTTTTTGTATTCTGATTTTCAACTCAGAATCAGCTCTCGTAACATAGATTCTTTTTTTTCCATTTTACTTCCAAATGTGCTTCCTTTTCGTTGATAAAGCTTCCGATTGTGCTTCCTTTTTATTGATTGTGCTTCAGATTGAGCATCCTTTTGTTGATTTTTCTTCTGATTGTGCTTCCTTTCGTTAATCATGCTTCCAATTGTGCTACTTTTTGTTTATTGTGCTTACGATTGTGCTTCCTTTCGTTGATTGTGCGTAGCAAACTCTGTAGTGGCTGAATATTTACTATTTCAAAACCTCTTGGTATTAATAAAATATATTTCAATGTCTCTTAGTCCTTTAGTACGTATAAAACATGTTACATTTGTCTAATAGATTGTTATTGATTTTATGATACATAAGGTTCAGACAGTTAGAAGACTTTGTCTTGACTGGTTGAAATAAGTTATACTAGCTGACGACGAAGAAGGTCATTCATATGTTCGGAAATGTCTGGTCAGGTCTGACATTGTTCATGAGCCACTCTCGTGGTCCGACGACGCATGGTCTAAATGTATGGCTTTGTACATTAACTTTTTTAGAAGTTTATCTAAGTATTGTAAAATAAAATACTACCATGTTAGGTAATACGGCAACGTATTTAATTTGTTGGACAGGTATACTGTCTTGTGTTATTTTTCTTAGAGTGAATGATTAATAAACTCCGCGAAAGGTAATGGGAAACAGAACATAATATTTATTTAATATTTAGTTACACATGTCACTGGTTGAGAATAAAACTGAGGACAGAAATCCATCGAATCAGTCATTTTATTAATTGCAGATTTATTTAATTAATTTGGGAATTTTTCCCGAATTTGTATTTAAATAATTACACAGTTTCATGATGGCGTCCAAATGTCAAGATGGTAGGTGCCACAGTAATAATAAATGATTACTGCGCTCTAGCGGGTAAAACTTAAACTAATATTATGGGAACGCACTCTACCAGATAGCATGTGTATTACGTGACACTAGTGCTCCTTGCATCGATTACTGAAAACAAGATGGTGGCAATGTCCTCTATTAGGCGATAAATGTTAACTATCGCTTCTGTTACCGAATACTGAACACAAGATGGAGGATCCACGATGGTTACCATCGTAAAGGTTAAAGGTCAAGGTCAGAGTTCTACGTCAGATTACAAGGTCAAGTTCAAAGTTCAAATGAAGTGTGTGTTAAAAAAAAATTTTCTTGCGAACAGCTGCAAATTTTACATTTAAAAATTTAATCCATGATTATTTCCAAGTTTTTTAAAAAGGAAATAATTTATCTTTGATGCTATATTGAGTTTTTATTTATTTAATACTTAATAATCATAATTTAACCTTACCTTATTTTCTTGATAGTATCAACTTCAACTATAGTATGAAGACAATAAAAATATGAATTTTCTATACGCAAAAAAAATCAGGATATCATCATCTTTATGTCTTCGTTATTTGCTAAGATCGCTTACGAATCTGAATAATTTAACGCAGTTAAAGTAGCTCAGTAATTTTGAAATTGATTCAGTCTTGGAAATAAGTTTGACTGTACTAGATTATTTTAATAGATTTTTTTTTTCAAAATTAGTCTTGCATTGAAATAAATGAATGTGATATTTCAATTAAAAGACAAAACAATTATCACAGGAATCGTCATAATCTTAAAGAAGTTCCTAAATTAATTATAATAAAACACGGTATTATGTTTGGTCAAGCAGTAATAAAATGTTCCAACCAACAAAATGAAAGTTCGATCATGTTATCTTATCTTAATATAATAACATTATTATATAATGTTCCTTCTCTACTTCAAAACAACACTAGTGGAGTTACTAATGATCTACCCTCCAAAATTTTACCTTAAAAAGTGCTGGTTTGAAGACATTTAATTCTTTAAAGCATTGTTGAAAATATTTTATGTAAAGAAAATCCTCATAATATCCAACCGGGTAATTGGTTTTGTAGACTAGGGACTACAGACCATCGCGTAAAACACTGTAATTACTAAAATTCCATGAGTAAGAAAACTCTCTAGGCCTACAAATACAATGAAGACACTGAAAGTAATTTTTAAATTATTTTGTTTTTGTAATTGGTTACATGAGAATATTATTCTTTCTTTTGTATAACCTTAAATTATATTTATAGCCGTAGCTTTTCTTAACAACTTGCAGAAAATTATTCGTTTAAGTCCGTTAGTTATAGAGACCGGAAAAATTCGCGAATTCATTTCGCGATAGGCTAGAATATAAATAGTTATACCTCAGTGCTGCCTCTGCTATTGGGTCACAACTCAGCTGGATGACTCTGGGCCAATGAGAAACACCCGACCAAGGCTTTATCGAATCACAGGCTGCTACGTTGGGTCGTCTCACAAAACAGCAGCCAATGAGTGGGTGGCATTTGACCGAGTGTACGTAGAACTATGGAGTTCATCCTACAGATCAGTGAGCCCGCGAATTTTTCCGGTCTCTAGTTATTTATTATTCACATTTGTTTAAACAATCGTTTACGAACTGAATTTTCGTGGCAAATAAAAATTGTCCCAAATTAGTAAATAAACAAAAATAATATATATATAAATCACGTCATTTATCTTTCACTTAAAACGACTTATCAATGATCCCATTGGCAAAACTATATCTATTGATGTTAACACAGTATACGATAGCTGTGTTAAAGGCATTGTATAATCACTTTAGGTGTTTAGCTTCAATAGGTATTTGATAACTCTGGTCATGAAGCCTTAGATTATAGTATAAATATGACGGTGTTTCTGTGGTATAAACTAATTATTTTTACTACAATTATAAAATAACAGTTTGATACACAAATATAATTGCTGCACTCTGATTAAGAAATAATTTTTTCAAGTATGTGTCTGAACCTAACCCAAATTACTCTGTATTTTTAAAAATATTATATATATTGTAAGATGTATTTGAAAACGAGAATAATAAATATAATTTTGGTTAGTTAAATTAAGTTGGTTCAGTTACACAATAAATAATATATTTTACGCTGTAAGACAACATTCATTAAACTAAACAACCATAATTGTCCTTTTCGTATTTTCTATTTTGACATAAAAGTTTTTTAAATTTTAAGTATATAGAACACAAGCGAAATTCGAATACTTGATTGGCTGGAGGGATGGAAGAACCAAAATCCGCATTTCCACCTTAATTACTTTCTTTTAAAGCTATAGATATTCTGGTTAAATGGGATGGAAGAGAAACTGGTAAGCAAATGAGACTCCAGGACTGTAAATTACACCTATTCACCAGGCACGATGCTATAGAGAATTCAGGAGAAAGAATAAAATATATCAGGAGCTGTACGACTGGAATTTAGAAGGGATGTACAAAAGCTTATAATTAAGCATAGACATTAAAATAAACTGATAGATTTAGGTAGTATTATTTTTTCTGTTGGTATATTTGTTGGTGATCTGAACTAAATATTTTAAATATTTACAAATATTAATTTTTTTATTTGTATTAATTTGTGTTCATATAAATAAACAAAAAATAAGTGAGTTTATATGTATATATTTAATTGTTTTTTTTTATTTTTTCCTTTAAAAATTGTAAATGCTCTAAGCTAGTAGCTCATACATACTGTTTCAAATTACACAAAGAGCTTCTTTTGATCACTTAAATTAGAAATGACCAACTGATAAACGATTCTGCCACGCTATAGAACAAAAGCAAAGCGATATCTTCAAATATCCAGGAAATGAGATAAGTACCCGGTATGGATGTGTTTATAAATAACCATAAACAAATACCTGTGTGGGAAAAAAAAAAGACTATGGTTAGTAATTATAATTTTTAAAAAAATATTTACAAATATTAACAAATTTCTTATGTATAAATTAATTAATAAAAAATTTAAAAAAACTATAAGCATAGTATTGCCCTTTATTTTTTATGAGTATTGTAGTGCATGATCAAGAAACAGCGCAATTAGCCAAAATAAAGTTATTTTATATCACACTTTAAAATGCTGTATATAAAATATTACTTTCCGCAGAGCCTACAGGCGTAGGTAGATTCGAAGTACCTATTTTTTCTGGAAATATTTTGGAAACTTTCTATAAACTCCTGAAACATTTCAAGGACTTATCGTTCATAACATTCTATATGTTCTCCAATATTCCACTATGATAAATGAAACATTTCCCATGGAGCAAATATATTTTCAATGTTTGTAACTCAGTGCGTCCAGCATTAAATAGCTTAGAACGAATTTCATATTACGCATACAAAGTTAGTTAAGCAATTTTTTGAACTACAAAACATTATTTTTCACCCTTTGAACTAAGCTATGGTAGTGCAAATTATTTTGGAGCAAGTTTAAGATATTAGGATGCATTAAAATAAATTTGAACAATTTTAATACCAAGATAGTTTCAGGTTTTTTTTTTAAATTTTAACCCCTGTTTTTACGGAAATAGTTCGTTTAGTCAAAATAGTATCAGCCAAAGGTTTTAAACAAAGTTTAAAATATTTACAAAAAACTATAACGGATATGACAGTATATATATTTAAAAAAAAAGGTTTCTTTGTCTTTCAACCATTTATATTTCTACCCCTTGCAGTACTAAAATGGCTGGTTAGATAGAAAATATCCTTTACATGCAAATTTTAGAAAATATTTAGAAAGTGAAAAAAAAATAGATTCATAATAAACATGGTAAAGAATTTTTATTTATTATTTTTTTCCAAACCAATTTTTTTTACCCCTTGTAGTAATAGATTGTGCCATCAGAAATTGTTTCAGACAAAAGTTATTGATAAAAATTATAAGATTTACAAAGAATTGTGTGCGTTCTAAGGGATTTATGATTTTTTTTTGTTATTCAACGCCTGTTTATTACACCCCTTGTAGTAATGGTTGGTGGTATCAAAAATGTATTTAAATACAATTGTTTGTTCGTACTCCGACGAGTGATAAAATTTTCAAATGGACGTTACATATTTCATTAAATGATATTAATAGCGATATTTCTGTTAAAAAAAAAATAAAAATTCTATCCTTTGGTCGGATATTGCCGATTAACAAATTCTTCCGAGATTTTCTATTACTACATTTTATATATCAGTTTGGTAGTGATTTGTACAAAATTTCGGCAGTTATCGTTTCCACAGAAGTGTGATATATATTATACAAACACTTGAATTGACGATGGTTTTCGGGTCTATGTAACATGTAAAGAAAAAACATAATTTTTTCAAGTTTTCTGGAAGTCGCACCATGGTAACGGCTACAATAGGTAGTATTTCTTCGAAATCTACCTAATCTCTAAACAGCATACTTCAAACTCGTCAAATGTATTGTCATTAGATAAGTGGTATTGCTTGTAGAAAATTAGGTAATACATATTAAGAAGTCCTAAAGTCTGTTCATATAATTATTGCCCGAAATATCCGTGGCAGTTTGTCATAAATAACTAGGCTTTTAAATGTTGTTGAATTTTAGTATGCCTTCTGGAAATAAATTAGTGATAAAGACTGATATTGCCCAAGTAATAATGCGAGTGGATGTTCTTAATAATTACACAATAAATTAACTGTTTAGTATTTCTGCAAAATAGTAGTATACGTTGGGGGATCCAGTGACAGGTTCAGGTCTCTGAATTAAATAGCCGATATCCGCCATCTTAGATTGTGACATCACTGCGGCCATCTTAGGTGATTTTGACCTTTCATCATGACTATTGGACTTGCTGTTTACTTTAATCTTTACATTAGATATTAATATTTAACCTTGAAGTTACCCTTGCAATTGGCTGCCATTTTGAATTCTGCCAACTTGAATTATAAAATCACAACCGTCATATTGACATAGAGTGACCCAAACATAAATGTTGCACTTTTCAATATGTTAGAATCATGTGCCTATATGGAATCTGACGTCACGGTCAGCATCTAGGTAAACTCATTGCTGCACTATCTATAGAGGTGTCCGTTTAATACAAGTACAGACAACGAACCAGAAACCATGTTAGCTTCTGCGACTAATACCAGATGCAAAACAGAGTTTTAAATTGAAACAGTTACTCAATAGAATATTTAATATTTCGTCAGCGAGAGTTAATTTATCCCATACAAGAATCATGGCGCAAATAGTTCCTATTCCTGCCTACAGATGGCCCCACGTGGTGTATTGAGGTAAATATTATTATTATTATTTTGTGGAATACAGGATGCTCACTCACTATCGCAAGTGAAGGAGGGCTTTGCTAGACAGCAAGGAGAAGCAAGTTCGTCTTGCATGCTTGTGTTTCTTAGCCGTTTCAAGACGTAGTTATCGACACAGTTATGAATCAATTTTGTTTGAATTCCACAAAATAAAATAAAAAATACTTTGTAAATGCCAATTTCTTATCAGGATTTCACTATGTAACCGAAATTCAGAATAAAAATGTTTGTTTTTTTAATGAAAAAAAATATAATAGCTGCGATTGTTTTCTCTGGTATAGCCAGAAACACTCGTAGAATATCAGGGAAAGTCTCTGTAGGAAAATTTAGGAGTACATCTTCAGCACCATAAGCAGTATTTTTAGAAATATCCTGAACCAATTGCAAAAAACCAACAAAATATTGACAGAAATAATCAGAAGCACACGGAGAAAACCAACCAAATATTTCCACAAATAATCAGGAGCACACGGATAAAACCAACAAAATCTTTTCAAAAATAATCAGGAGCATTCAGAAAAAAACAACAGAATTCTTCAACAGCCAGCTCAATGAATTTTATATTTATAAAATAAAGAATTATATATATCTGTTACAAATGTGCATATGCATAATACATTTATAAACATGTTATGAATTATATTATATACGCAAGCATACAATTGAAATTAACATACACTGAGCTGGATTTTCAATACTTTTATGGTTTTCTCCGAATGCTTCTGATTATTTATAACAATATTTGGTTTTACTTGCATGTCAATAAATTTGAAATCTTTTTATTTTTAGATTTTAAATTAGATTTTTTTATTTAACAAAATCTGATTTCTAAGAAAGAGTTCTCAAATACAACTTCTAAATAAAATAAGTAAAAATTATAACCAATGACTAGCAAAATCTAGTGATTTCACAAGGTCATTCAAGCAATCCGGACACGTTCGATCATATTTAAATTCGTTGCATTTGAAGCTAAATGCAGTTGGAGCTTTTGGAACACTTGGACAATTGGAACTGAGAGCGATTAGAGCATTTAGAGCTTTTTAGCACTTGAAGATGTTCGAGCAATTGGAGCACTTGAAGCTCTTAGAGCACTTGGGCAGTTGAAGCATTTTGGGTAAATTGGAGAATTGGAGCACTTACTGCACTTTGCAGTTGAATCACTTTGGAGTACTTGGAGTATTTGAGCACTTAGAAATTTTGGAACAGTTTGAGCACTTTTGCAGTTGAAACACTTTGGAGCAATTGTAGCATTAGCTCATTGGAGCCATTGGAGCAATTGGAGCTTTGGAACATTTGTAGCTGTTGGAGCCAATGACAGTTTGAGCCAAAGACATTTGGAGCCAAAGAAAATGGAATCATAGACAGTTGGCGCTAAGTCTTTTGGAGCCAGAGACGTTTGGATCCCATGAATTTTTGAGCCATAGACTGTTGCATCTTTCGTATCATACTGCATCTTGTGACCAATAGTATATTACTAATAATTCTGGATCCTTAGGTATGTAGTCAGGTCGATTAGCTTCGTAATTCGGTGAGTTATGGTCTATACGTTTGACATATTACATGACCTGTTTGAACTGTAAGCTTTGTATTTAAAATAAGTAATCTTGCTGCTGTCTTTATGTACCACCAAGAGGATATGGCTGGCCACCGACTGTATGTGCCTGGCCATCAACTGGTGCCTGACCAATAAGTTGGTTGGGCCTTTTCATTTAACTGTGCGTGCCTTGTTACTAACTGTACGTGCCTAGTTAATCGACTGTCATGTAGAACTGCCCTGAAAACACATGCATTAAACTCAGTTTGTCTTCTAAGAATACTTTAGAAACTTAAAAACACCGTTAATTTGCTTGTTTATTGTACATTTGCAGTTGTTATTTTTTTTTTCCTAATCTTTCCCTTTTGGATTTTTAATTTAATAATGTTATTTCAACCATTTATTTTTTGTATTTATCAATGATCGAGCCGATAACTGTATGCGAGTTGGCAGATAATTATTTTAATGATTTATTTTTCATAATTTTTCATTTTCTCTTGAAATACTAGCTTGAAAATTACAGATTTTCATTATGGTGGATTCCAAGATGGTGGATGCCCTGGCAATAAATAATTACTGCACTCTAGCGGGTAAAAATTAAACAAATATGGTGTCAGCACCCTCTAACACACGAAAAATATAAGTCGTATTCAAGATGGTGGCCTCCAACGTACGAAAAATAGATGGCCGCCGAGACATCATACTAACTTACGTAATATCTGCTTTTGGCATTAGCAGTGGGAGGTCTGTCTACCAGTAGCTTCTGTAGAGGAAGTATACGTCGCCATTTTTAATTGATTGCCCTCGACAGTTGTGAACCAAGGACTACATGACAAAGGCACATTTTTTATTAAAAATTAATTATTCTTTAAATTTAGTCTTTTTCCCATTAAAATCGGATAATAATTACGGATTTTCAAGATGGTGGGCTATTTTCAAAATGGCGAATAAAAATTGTATTTAAAATGTATTAAGTTTAATTTTTAATTTAATTTTTTTTCAATTCAAATCGGATAATACGTATTTTCAAAATGGTGGACGTATCAAACAGAATCTCTATGATGGCTGAGGTCAAAGTCAAGATCGAGATCATGACCTCGGTGACTTCTGGCGGCTTGCTGATAAGGAATTTAAGCGGATTTTAGAAATATTGATGCCATTGACGTTTTTGAGGAATAAAATGGTATATTTTCCATTAAACAGGAATTTTTCCCTCGAGACAAGGAATTTTCTCTCGGTCATGTGAGATTTTTTAGAACAATTTTCCGCCTCAAAAACTGGACATTTGGGTGAAATTTGGCGAAATTTGAGCAAATATGGGGTAATTTTTGGCAATGTATGTCAATTTTTGAAGGTAAAATCAAATGTCAAGGTTAAAGGTCAAGGCCAAAGGTCAATGTTAAAAGTTTAAGGTCAAGGTTAATTAAATCTCAGTTAAAACAATTTTTATGCATATTTGTAATATTTGGCCATTTTTTTAGCATAAAATATATGTCTATATGGCAGACCAATATTAAAATTGCGGACATCATTTTATTTAAAGTTTTATTAAAAATAATTTAATAAATTCTAAAAATTTTCCTGTTAATATCGGATCTTAATTACCGATTTTAAAGATAGTGACCATAACTAAAAGTACAACGGTTATATCTATACACACACAAACTGATGGCCGTAAAGAAAAGTACATCGTATCTAGAATCCAAGATGGTGGATAGTTCTAGAATCAAGATGACGAAAGTTCTAGATCCCATGTTGTCGGCCGAGGTCAAGGTCAAGGGCAACCAAAATGGCGACCGTAACGAAAAGTGCAACGGTAATGTCATACACATCCAAGATGGCGGTTGGCTCCTCCGGTTCCTCCTGCGGAACCTTGTGCCAAAAGTCTATTTTATATAATAACTGCTGATATATTTTTTTATAAAATTTCTATACAGTCTCCTATGGGGTTCATATTAACACTGGTAAGTAATGCAAAATTGGCTTTAACGTGAACATAGCAAAACTGGTACACTCTAGGAACAAACATAAGAAACAAATAATATGTTAGCATCCAGCAGACAAAAAATGATGGCGGTCTCCAGCGGACGAAAACAAGATTACACTTTCTAGCAGATAAAAAATGGCGGTCATGACGTCTTCCAATATGGTAGACCTTTTAAAGAATACAGTGGAATTAAAAATGGTGACATTATCTAGAATATATTATGGCAGCTAAGGTTAAAGTCACTCAATATGGAGCCGAAGTCCAAATCAAAGTCCTCAAACACTGCGGATGACAATCCCATTTTATTTCTTACAGAACGACCATTGACAAATAATGAAGCTGTAAATTTATCGTTTAGAATTAACATATGTTAAATATATGTGTATTTTTTTAAGTTGCAAAAATATAGGATTATGAAAAGAATACAGTTATAAGCTAAAGGACAATAAGTATAGTAAGATAAGTAGATATTTTAGCCCTAAAATATTTTTTTCTTTACATAAAATGCCCTCTTACATGATTAAATATAAAAGATTTATAATTGTTTGTTTTCCTTTTTCAGGTAATAATTTTCCTGTTTTAATATAAAAGTAATAAAATACTGAATATATTAAAAACTGAATTTAATTTTTTTCTTGTTTATAACATTTAAGATGATAATTTATAAAAGGAAATCACCAAAAATTTGGATAAATTTAGTTTAATTGAATTCTGCCAACCTTTCTTATTAATACGCTAAAATTTCTATGTAGGAAATTAATAACTCAAGAGGACGTACGGAATTTTTCACCCAAATGCTCCACTGAAGCTTTTTTCAGATGATTAATGTACTGAAATTTTCGTTCTTGGTACACGAATATAAGTAGAATTATTACTTTCGCGTCTGTTGAAATTTGTCGCAGAACGACTTTATTATTCCCTCAGAACCCAACGCTACACTCAAGAGCTGAAAAGGAATTTCTTCGTTTCATTTTGGCCACATAGTTGGAGAAACTGGCACAGAATGGTAGAAAGGAGAAATAAACTCGTTACTTCTTTCAGACTCCCTTAACGCAAAGGATCATGGCCAGATTTAGAAACAGTTTTGCTACTGCGAATAAAATTCATGGTTTCAAATAACAGTATTTATAAACAGTCATAATTTTGTTTGTTCTAACGTAAATAAATGTAATATTGTTAATATAAATCAAAATATTATATTTTTTGAAATTTTCTTATTTGTTAGTATTTATATTCTAATATTTTTGAGTTAATCGTTTGATGAATAATTGGCAGGTATATTTGCTTTTAATAATTCATGTTGATATATAATTTTCTTATAAGAAATCATTTTAATGGCAAAGTCATTTTCTGCGTTTCAGGCATATTTTACGTGCTTTAAATTCAAAATAATGGTAGTTACTTTTCGCACTGTATTAATGGTCTTAATTTTCTATCTCTCATGATTTGTCTAAGTGTATTTGCGGGATACTGGATTAGCGCAATAATTGTAAACGTGCTGATCGATTTCTTTTTCTTTAATTTCTTCAACGGATAGTCTGTTGAAGCTCTATGATGTTAAGTGAGGGACCAAATTTTCTGCACGGTGCCTGAAACACTATTTGAACGAATAATCGCAGTTATCCAAAGCATTTATATTTCTTGGATTGATTACCTGGAGTTGTAAAAGGCATAGAACATACTAAAAACACAGATATTTTATTTTATTTTAATCAGCTGTGATGTATCCTAGTATTTTTTTTTAGAAATGAGTCTTATTTCTTGATGTGCAAGAATTTATATTGTTTTCATGTTTTAAAGAATTTTAATAATATTCGCCCAAAAAACGTTTCGTTATAATGGAGCATACGATTTCCGTATTCACAATATTTAATAATTCATTTACTTTAACAAATTATTAATAAAGTAATACCTTCTCTGTTATGTGTGAAAATTTAAGACATTAAGCTTCCATCTTGAAAGGCATATAGCCTACCAACAGCCTTAAATATCATTTTAGAATAACAAGTCATATATGTGATATCAACATATTTTTATATTCCATCATGAACCTACAATCGATTTTTGTCGGTATAATCATGACCCACCCTATTTATTCATTATAATATACAGAGAAACAAAAAATACATTATAAACATATTTATAAATAATTTTGTTTTAAAATAAATTTGTCCAGTTTTTAAAACATTGATAGAAGAAATTGCTCATTTTCTGACGGTAAAGCTGTCTACACCCACATCCAACCTCATTTATCGCAAAATTGATCTAAAATTCTAATGACTCGGCCATCAATTATCACATTTTTCCTGCAGTTTTTTTCGGATCCATTTACAATAATATACAATATAACTTTCCAAAATTTTATCAATTTTTTTTTTTAATTTAAGATTGAACTCAATTGTAGATCAAACATTTACATTTTTTTCAAATAACTTTGCGTGGTATCTTTTTCCAATAACAATGATTAGCGCAATATTCTTTCTACAATTAATCAAGCACAGAGCATAAACAGTAATAATATAACAGTGTTAAAAGAAAAAAAATCTTCTATAATAATTTTGAAAAATAGCTTCCTTTTTTGTAATGTTTTTAATATATATATGTTTTTTAATTTTGTAAAAAATAACGTACTTGCGGTGTTCGTGCATCAAGGACAAAATGAAAAGTTTGGTTTTTAGTGCACTTGGATCTTTGCCATATTATTAAGGCTATTTTATTTTACTTTATGTTACCTCCCGCCAAACTACTACACCAATCCACACAAGTAGCATTATCCTACGTCACAACATATCATTTGACGACTAGCTAATAACCCGAGGCTTTGTTCGTGCCAAATTCACGATGCTCCTTATATTGCTACATTTTTAGACAATTGTGCCAAATATTCCAAATGAATTTTAATAAATAAAAGAGACAAAGTTAAATATATGGTATATATGAGATATTATTCTTCAAAAAACCTTTTGTGGTTGAAATTTCGGTTGTAATGCGTGAGCCTGTTAGAGTTATTCTTATGGATTAATATTTGCTAGTTAAATATCTCCAGTTTAAGTATATTCAAATTTAAATTTTATTAATGAAAACACACTCATTTAAATTCTATAAGGGATATATATATTTTTTTAATTTGTAAGACACTCACCCACTCACTTAATTTGGTTTTATCTACAGAAAAATCAAGTCACAAATCCAACTGTTTCATTTCATTCTACGATTTTAAAAACATTTGCATCGTTTAGTAGTATGATACCACTATCAATATGTATTTTTGAATTAACCTACGGTTAAATGGTTAGCACTTGTGGAATAAAATTTACAAAATTTTATCCCTCTCCTCTTTTCCCATGAGATACCTATGTGAAAATCATAACTTCTTTATTAGAAAATACAGCAATATTCTTTATCCAAACTGAACCAAATTCACTCTTATTTTTACTATGTCAGGCATGAAAATAAAACTTTTTACAAAAAATATATATTCATAGTTTTTTATAAATTGTTTGCTTGTTACAACATACATTGAACAAACTAATTTCATTTACTTTTTTCTTTTAAACAATAATCACCCTTGTTAGGAATAGATAATTTTTAATTTAATTGTTTAAATTATTATGTAACCAATTTTATAGGTTAAATATATTTACACAATTAAAATTTATTATGAGTTTAATTCCGGAAATTGGTAAAAGCAATTTTTTTATTTTGTATTTTATGTCATACTTCCGCTTGATAAGCTAAGCTTATATGTTATAAATAATTAAACAAAACTTATGAACTTTTAACCACTTTTATGGTAGTAATTCAATAAATTATATTTACAAGATATGTATTTAGTAATGTTCATTATTCATATTTATTTTCTTACATATAGCTTTATTTACATAGGAGATATTATAACAAATTTAAAACACTATATTTTGATTTTTCGCTACTTTATGCATGAAATTGTGTAATTATATTAAGCATTGTTGTTCAGTTAGCTTATTGCCTATTTATAAAAAGTCGTTAAAAACTTTTTTTAAGGAATTTTTCGATCATTCCGAAACAAAGAGATAAACCGAAATACAAAAATTGAGGATTCTTTACCTCGAAAAGTTTTTATTTTTAATGTAAATCGTAAGACTACGAAAGCATTAGCATTACAAAGAAAAATTGACCATTGATATAAAAAAGAAATTCTAATGATTTTAGAAAAATAAAAATCATAATAAAATTGTGTTCTTAAAAATAATTTAACGTAAGGTTTTCCATAAATTTTGAGCAAAATAATAACATTTTATATTATAAAGTTGTTCTATAAAAATAGGCGTCATATACAATTAAATATACATACTACAATATAGTTCCCATGGTTCGGAATCCAACTTTCCGGAAAGATGATTGTCCGGCGCCACCTATGAAAATACGCGACCTTATGCTTAAGCATATTTTTTAGCTAAGGTCTAAAACATATTATACAATATGCACATAAATAGCGCTCGGTGCAGATCGTAAACAGTTGGAAGCGCTCGGTTCTGCTCGCAGTTCGATTTGAGCCTTGGCCGAGGACGCATGCATTTCTAGGAACAGTGTGTGTACTCGTACACAGGCCAGGTGGTATTCCCAGGTTATCCAATAAATGTTTGAGTGCAATCCAACCCGGCGTGTAGCTACCCCTACAACCTCGCCACAAACCCTGCTAACTTAGTCCTGGGCTTTGGAAAGTGGTTTTTTTTGTGCGAGTTAGGGTGTACTCAGGTTCGCCCAATGGCAGCGCATGTGAGCGACGAACGCGAGATGCCTCAGGACCTTCGTGATGTGCTCCTGTCCAGTGATGATGAAATGTACATGAGCAATGAAGACGGCTTCTTCACCATCGTCAACAAAAAAAAAAGGGGGAGGGGAAACAGCGACAGGCTTCGTTCCCCACTGACGAACCCCACGATCAGAAAGCATCAGGCCAAGCGAGTTCGCAAACAGTGAAAGCGAAAAGACAGCGACGAAAACAGTCCACTCGGGATAAAATAATGCGGTTGAAACCCCTGTACGTGTTCGTTGACTCAGGCAACAGGGCTATTCTATACGCAGTCTTGCAGTAGCGCTGGTCGTGCGTCAGTCGCGGCCATGACCAGCTCATGGCTCACACTGCCTCTGTGGAGGAGTACCACAGGGCAGTGCGTGCACTGGAGCAGGCCGGAATACAACAATCCGTACTGCTACACCGGGACGAGATCCCAAACGAGTTTGTGTCCTGTCGGGTGCACAGCAGCACCGACGAGGATTTCATACAGGCGGAGTTCCCCGCAACGGGGCTCCCTTGCAGAACTTCTGGTGTCTGTTCAACAGGCAAACAAGACGCCCCATTAATGATCTAGTCATAGAGTATTTACAACCTGAAAACCTTCGGTGGCATCGTTATTCTTGTCGAGGACTACCGACACTCCAAAGGCTCCTGTGGTAACTGCCAGAGGTTTGGGCACCCTGCAACAGCTTGCAGCCAGGGGCTTGCACTAGGGAGGGTATGAGCTACAGTCTGAACGCGCAGTGCACGACAACAAGCGAGCTGCAGCCGTGGCTCAAGTCCACCCGTCCCAGCAACAAGCAGGCCCATCGGGCTGCCATCTCCAGCCCCTGAGACATACGTGGCGTGCCACAAGTTAACCCGCCCCACAGCAATGATAGAGCCCCAACCAATATGTAGTACTGGGTGACAGGTACGAGTGGGAGTACCGTCATGGCAAATGCATGGAAACGTATAGGCCAGCCCTTGCCCCAGAGGCCCCCGAAGAAACATCATTCGGGAAACAAAAACAGTAAAGCCTGGGGGGCAATGACAGGAGAAGTAACAACCATACATAAATAAGGCTCTCGCCACCACCACCACTCCCCCCCCATCAACTCCAAGAATGTTGCGCTAGGAACAACAAGAGGCCAGTCATATGCGGGTTGAGTCACCGCCAGCAGTGCTGCCAACTGCTTCACTGCAACCGAATCCTGCGGAGAAGACTGCGATGGGCCCCAGCGATTTTCTGAAGTTTGTGGACCAATCAAATGCCTTCAACGAGGACCCCAACTGGCACACACCCTGGAACCAATGTGCCATTTAATGGCCATTTCGTGTAATCCGTCCAAGTCACTAGAGGATAACATTAAAGCCACCACGGGCTTCGTGACAGCCTTGGCGGCCAGCTTTATTGCCACCCACCCTTAATTAAGACTCAGCCATTAATTTTAACCTCTTTGAAATCAGATTAAGTACCATCCTATACTGTAATGCACTGGGTATAAGAAATAAAATAATCGCGTTTACAGATAATTTAAATAAATATAAAATTTCGCAGTGAATCAAAATCATTATATTACAGCCGATCGACTCACGATGTTTATAGACCTGACCGTGATACCAGAAGCGGCGGGGTTGCCTTAGTGGTCCATAATAGTATAAAACAAACCAAATTAAATTTACTAGATTTTAACACATTTAAAGTGGTCGGTATAACAACTGCACTAAATAATCACTAAATAGTGTTAATCTCTATGTATGCTCCGCCGGGTTAATCACTAACGGAGAATGAGCTGGACGTCCTATACGGCTCAGCATTAGCATTTCTGACAGTTGACAGTTGCTAAACACAAAGACTAGAACTGTCGGAGCAACACAGCCAGCGACACGCTGATGCAAAACGCGAGTCTAGAAAAAATTATCAAATTCATACTCTCTCCGAACCAACTCATGACAGTGGAGCACAAAGGTCCAAGCCCGATATATTAGAAGTTGTTTTTAATAAAAGGGTTCAAACGGGCTTCGATCTCAGAATGTTACAGGAAATGTCGTCTGATCACTTTCCAGTCCACCTAATATTCGATAACACGGACACTGTCACCAATCCGCCGAGAAAAGTTAAAGAATATAAAAGATCTGAATGGCGAGGCTTTCATACGTACTTAATTGATAATGTGCCTGCAGTCGATGCTGCCAACCTAGAAACAAAAGATAAAGTAGTATCAGCTATAACGGAACTTACACTTAAAATTAAAACCGCAATAAACTCGTGCATCCCGAAAAGGAAGTAAAGTTTAAGAAGGATGAACTCCCGGCCCATATAAGGGATATAATTTCTAATAAAAATACTATAAGGCGCGAACATAATAGACGCAGGCAGTGCGACATTAAAACGTGCATTAATAAATTACAAAAAGTAATTTCCAATGAAAGATCTCTATGGAGGAGCAGCCAATGGGAGGCGCAATTTTCCCAGCTTCAGGTGAAAGATGGTAGCACTTGGAGTATGACAAAGCGGTTTCTCCATAACACAGATAAAAAAGCTTTACTGTAAACCACACAGCAGTTGCATTTAAACCGATAGAAAATGCACAATCATTCGAAAATACCCTCGTTATTTTGGAACCCTGTGAGCCACAATTTAATGCCGGAATAGGTATATAGATGCCTAAGAATAAAACTTAATCAGCCTTAAGTATCAGAACCTTACTTAACACAATCACAGGAAATTAAACAGGCTCTCAAACGTATGAAACCACGTAAGGCCCCTGGAAACGATGGCATTCAGGCAGCAGTTTACAAGAAAATGCCTGACAAATTTTTAGAATACCCATCGGAATTAATAAATGTCTTGATTAAATTATAGTATTTTCCACAGAAAAGAAGCGAATTTTATAGTTTTCCATAAAACAGGAAAAGACAAGACACTGCCCCAAATCAGAGACCAACTAGCTTTCTTAGAACAGTATCGAAAGTAGCAGAGTACATAATTCTGCAGCGACTAAATACACACATCAAAGAAAATAATATGCTCCCAAACGATCTGTGTGGTTTTGCAGCACGTTTTCAACAACGCATCAACTGATCCGTATGACAGAACAGAAAAAAACGCTTGCTCGAAATAGCTATAATATCGCAGCGTTTTTGGACACATAAAATTCCTTTGTTATAGTGTATTCATGCTGGATTAATTTATAAATTATATCAAACTGTCTTCCCCGTCTGTTATGTTAAATTACTGTCCTTTTATTTAAACAATCGATCGTTTAGTGTCACGATAGAAGGGGCACAGTCTGATTAAAAATAACTAAGGCAGGAATCCCACAAAGCCGCATTTTAGGGCCGGTTCTATTTATTATTTATATCCATGACATGTCTAAACTCGCACACCGATCAGTCCAGTTTTGCTAGTACGTGTACGATACGGTATTGTTTAGCAGATCTTGTATTTTATAACTTGCAACAGACAGATTGCAAAAGGCTCTAAATTCAATAAAACAGTGGTGCACAAAATGGCAAATCAAGGTAAATCCCACTAAACCAGTAGCTAAAGTAAATACGCGTAAACATCTTCCACCATTCGATGTGGGGCCACGACTGACACTATTCAATGAACAAATTCCTCATAAAAAATGTTCTTAAATATCTAGGCGGGCACATGAATAGGAAACTAATGTGACGCAATCACATAGACGTGAAAAGGAACGCAGTTTTCACTAGACTCATCGCCCTTTACCCTGACATGAGTAGATGGTTAGGTATGATCATTTATAACCGGCTAATAAAACCAATAATAACAAACGCGACGCCAGTGTGGGAAACCGCAGCCTAAACCTATTTAATAAATTTGCAGCGAATACAGAACAAGACCATCCGTATCGCTGCAGATGCGCCCGTCAGGGCAATGCACAGAGAGCTTAAACTCGAACTTCTGAAGGATTATTGCATCAGAAATGCTCAGAAAGTTTTATGATAAATTGGCATTAAGGAGAATTTTTTTTCTTCTCTTGGGGAACATGATTCAGACTTTCGCCGTAAATATAAAATGCCGATCATTATCTAGGCAAACAGATATCCGTAGATGCGCAGAGCCGGCCAATCACAACGCGGTGCACTAAACTCGCGAGCTGATGGACCGCTTTTGTTTTAAAAGGCTTGGGATTTTGAATTGAATGCTTAAAAATGACTAAATAAACCGTGCCTGAAAATTAAAATTCATTCTGCTTATTCAAAATGGTCCGAAGCTCGCCGGTAACCTGTTGGTCCCCGGGGGTTCTCTGCCTGTTGTGTTAGGGTTCACTCTTGACTTTGAATATATATACTGTATAGAAGTCGCCAGCCCAGGTTAAAATTTCTAATACGGTTTTAGGTAGTTGGTTAATTCACCGCCGCAATCGCCACCATCTCTAGGGCATCGACTTGTGGTGGTCCCTAGCGGACAAGTGTCCAACTCTTCAAACACCCCTTCCCCCTCCTGTTGAACGACGTTGAGCTGCAGTGAATGATTGATGAGGGGTGCGGGGAATGACAGCGGGCGACAGCGCTGCGCTCTAACGTGTAAATAACAACTAAGACGATACAGGGCTTTACGGTAGCGCACTGCAGCGGTGAAGTTCCCAAGCTGCTCATCATATGCTTCTGAAAAGCGTAGAGTAAATACTATCCACTCGCGACTTCTATACAGTATATATATTCAAAGCTCTCGATGTCCGATGGGCAAAACGCGCCTTGCAGGCCTCGCCTCTAGCCCCGGTTGTATTTCTGAACGGCATGGGATTTTGAATTGTAAGTTTTAAAACGAATATGTAATACGAATACAGCTTTCCTTCACTTTTAACCTAATATGCTGGCAGTTCTACCACTACATTCATAATTGTAAGAATTTAAGAATTTTAGCTTAGCATATTATAATCTAATATCTTAAGAAAAGAATACAAAACCGGATAGAAAATTAAAAACAATGTAACTAAAATTAAAATAATATAATAATTGTAAGTTATTCATTATTAAATTCATGTACTCCCAGCCCCTGCAGTGCGTATACTCAGTGAAACATGTTCCTTAATCATATATAGTTTGTAAGTTCTTAATATTCCTTCTTCAGTTTTAGATGCCAGCTGGCGGTAGTGATGTAGCTGGTGTGGCCCTCACCACTAGGGAGGCTTGCCAAGTGCCAAGCCCCCAGCATGGTCGACTCTTTTCTACTCTAACCAACTCTTCACCCTGACCATCCTCTGTCTCCAGTATTTACCTACTCTTAATGAATGACTGTGCCCAGGGTGTCTATGCATGTTTTACCTGGGCACAACTTATCTCTAGTTATAGTCTAGATTTAAGAGTGAGAGGAGTTATTCGTGGCATCAATTGCTGCCATGGCTAGCCAATCCCCGCAAAAGGCGCACGATGCTTGTGACCCTCTCCCTGCATGGCTAATCCAACCATGACCAGGCATACAGGCTTCGGCCTAAGACGCACCTAATTCCCTCACCTGACCCAGACCCCCGCCAAACATACTTAGTTTTAGCTAGGATAGGAAAAACAAATAAATCAATCGGCAGTCCTGCACCAGAAAAAGTCCCAAACGTCCCGGATTTTTGCAAGAGTACTGTACTTACTAACAGAAAATTACAAATTTCCAATGTGCGTAAAAACTCGGTTCCTTTTTTTTATATAACATACAACTTTTCGATTGGTTACTTATAATTATTTTATACACTATAAGATTCTTTAATAACAAATATTTATCTTTTCTTCTGAAAGTGTTTACCCTACATTAATTTCGTAATAATTGCCACCTGTAAATTATGAATAATTATTTAATGAGGGTGTATTATTTTGGTACACAACTTATTTATTCCCCGTTGATTTCATAGACCGAATTTAGAAAAAAAAAATGTCCTAAACTAACAAGAGTATCGGAAAACACATATTTTTCCCTGAAAAAAAAGCGCGATAGAAATATCAGTGATCACTTAATAGTATATTTTGATAGTGTTAATATTAATGCCTTGAAAATAAATCCATTGGCAGTAAACTAAAAGAAATAATTAAATATAAATTGACATTTGAAGTCATTTTATATTTTCCCACTCTTTTTTTTTTTTGGACTTTTTTATAGAATAATCAAAATAGTAGTAAAATATTAAGATTAAAACAATAAACAGCAGTTCGGAGGAATTTCTTTATTAATAAAACTAAAAAGAGCTTAAATTTATATATACAGACCCAGTAAAAGTAAGTAGAAAATAATTTATTCAAAAGGCTAGTCA
This sequence comes from Bacillus rossius redtenbacheri, assembly GCF_032445375.1. NCBI lineage: Eukaryota > Metazoa > Arthropoda > Insecta > Phasmatodea > Bacillidae > Bacillus > Bacillus rossius. Next base: position 15,346,898 of record NC_086335.1, read on the forward strand.
TAGTATAACGTATTTTTATAAATATTAAATGCTTTTTATAGGAAACAAAATGACACATAATTTATATTAAAAATAGATTCTTACTCAATTACTATTCACTTACTCTCTTAATTATTATATATGAAAGTTTTAATAATGGCTAGCCTATTTTTTAACATTAATTAAACACCTAGGTTTGCTAACTTTCATAAGATCAATTGTTTTGAAATACAGGGCCGTTAATGCAAAGCAGATTTTAATCGTCAAAAAATTTAAAGTTTTACTTATCAATCAAAATAATTAATTTATATCAGTTAATTAACATCGATAAATGTTTATACCTTATATTTAAGTCTTTGTGCGGGTAAATAGTCGTAAATTACAATAAATTTGTTATTTGGAATTACATATTTTAATTTTATATGTACAGAACTATTATTTAGCAATAACATTCGAAATAATGTACAGAAATAAGTGAAAAAATGTTATCTCTTTTAAATACTAATTTAATAGTTTTAGTACACTTTGTAGAGTGAAGGGAGTATAACTTTCTGACAAGTTAATAAATTGGTTACATAGAAATACGCACCTACTCTCACAAGGAATGTAAGCACAAGGGAAGCGCTATGATGAGAACACACACGAAACCCGCAGAGTTTGCGACATGTAAAATATGCTTTGCTATCATAACAACCGCATCAAAGCACCAGCCAACGTTGGGCGTGTTGTTGGAGTTTCAGTTACAGTGGCGAAGGTAAAAAAAATTAGTTATTAGTAACTCCTTAAATTTACTGAAAATTACCGAACGTTACTCAACAGCGCTGCAACGTAAAATTTACGTATTAAAATTCTGTAACTTGGCATTAAATACTGTTCAGAGTGTTAAAACCAGGTTTAGAAGGAATTATTTTATTTTTTAACTAGAATTTTATTAATTAACAAATGTTTTCATTTTTTAAATATCAATAACAGTTTATTTGTCTATTCTTAAAGTAATCATACTTTGATTAAGTCAGCTATTTACTCTCCCCACAGTAGCTCGTCACGAAAGTAGCTCGCTCTCATCTGCTTGTCTCCTACCATGCACCCCGGTCCCAACACACTGCCTCGCACCACTATCCCGCCACCGTAGCTCGTCACGACAGTGGCTCGTTCTCATCTGCTCGTCTCCTACCACGCTTTTATGGTAGGAAATTTCTACCTAACGAGAATTCCCCAAAAGGCAGGACAACTGCAATACACGGGAGTCCAAGAGGTTGCATATCTCCGAGACCCCAGGAAACCCAAGGCTCACAGCCGACCGAGCCCTTAGCATCAACGCAGTGAGCGCTGATTGGCTCTAGATGATGTCACTTCAAGTCTGTGCTGATTGGAACTTGATGATGTCACTCTGCGTTCGCCGGGTATAAATACGGGTTTGTTAGCAAGCAGCAGGCAGAAGGTGCCTGGCTGCCAGCCAGAGGCTTCGGTTTACCACATCACTCCGAAGAAGACGACAGATCGTCACGCTGCCGCCATTGCCCACGACGTCCGGAACTTCACTACCCTACGACGCTGCCGACTTAGAAAAATCCGCAACCGAGGCAGAAGGGAATCACTGCTCCGCCACGAGAGACAGTCTCCCAACATCCAGAGGCATCAACCGGACTCTGCCTGCGGAGGCCGCGCCGTCACCTCCGGAGACTATTACCTCCATCCGCAGCCGAGGTGGGACTTAGCCGAATTCCAACAAGCCGTAAGTGAAACTTTAACTTTTCACTCTGGATCGGGACCTAGCCGCAGACGACATACTACAAAGAAACGGACTTAACCTCAGACGCCAAGACTCGCCACCAATACTCGCCAGGAGCGAGTAGGAACTCGCTCGGCGAGTAATTTTGAGAAAAGCTGCTAATCAAAATTTGAAGTCCTCAGGGGTGGGCGAATACCCCCTGAAGTAAAATAGTGAAGGGAGCAGACTTTTGATTAGGGACACTCGCTCAGCGAGTGGCAAAGGACCGAGTCGGCGTAACGAGAGTGGAAGTCGACATCTACATCGTCCGCATACGGTGAAGAGGGGTTTATAGGCAGCGTTGGCGAACTTACCCGGAATTGACTTAGTACATAGAGTAGTAATTTGATAGAGACAGGACTGAGACGCCGAATAACCGGAACTATAAAGACGTCGAGTTGGCCGTACCTCAATAGTGTGTAGGCGAAAGCGCCACTAGGGATCTGACTTAAAAATTTATTATATAAATGGAGGGCGGACTCAAACTCACGGTGTTGGTCTAAGTATAAGTCAAGTGTATGTTTTTAATTGTGTGCCAGATAAAGATTGTGTGTAATTGAGTAAAGTTAAGTCTAGTTTGCAACTTTGGAAGTATCAGTAAATTAATTAAATGAATACAGAATACATAAATTACATTTTTTGTTGACATTGCTAACATAATCGCTAAATGTGAGGGTTATTATTTTTTTCGTCTTGGTACTAAATGCATCAAATTAAAATTGTGTAATTTGTGTTTACAGAGATCGTCAGCCACTTGCAGTTAACCTGTTTCAGCTATTGAAGCAAACGGCGACGTATCAGTACCAAGTTTGCATGTTTGTCGTGTGCTATATTATAACCAATAAAAGCGTCTTGTACACAAAACTGTTTAAGTTTCTTCGCAAGATAAAAACCCACCCTATCTCCCTTGGCAACTCTGTTCGAGTCACTGTAGGAGATAACAACGCACCCCGGTCCCAACACACTGCCTCGTACCACTCGCCCGCCCGCCACCGTAGCTCGTCACGACAGAGACTCGTTCTCATCTGCTCGTCTCCTACCACGCACCCCGGTCCCAACACACTGCCTCGCACCACTCACTCACCAGCGCCGCGATGCACCAGCCTTCGTACCCGCCAAGGGGGTCACTCACCATCTTCACTTCACGGCACTCAGCCCCGCCCTGGAGAGGTCTAGTAGCCCTTCGGAGTGTTGCGTCATGAACACCCGGAGGAACCAGAACAATGGGTGCTAGTTACGCCACTTCGCGCAGACAGGGTTCTGGAGGAAGGTATGGAGAGGGGCCGTGTCTGCGGGAGGCGGGCGGGCGCTAACTGCACTGCACCACTCCTGCAAGCTGGTCGCATCGTCACTAGCGTTGCCCGGGCTGAACACAGGATGAGGGGGACCTTTTTCAAAATCAGATGTAGTTATTAATTGTCTTCTTAATTTGAATGTCAATTGTGAAAAATAATTTATACCACCTTCAGATCCCGACAGACGTTGTTCTGCCAGTGTATAGTTATTTACCTGTATATATCTAAAAATTGGTTCTCTGTATGTAATCTAGACTCTATAAAGCACATAATAAATAGCTGAACAATTAGAGATTACTAATATTGAAAACATTACATTATCTAGCTAATGCTCGGCATGCATTGCAATGCCTCATTCAGTTTTATTCTGTAATATGTTTGAAGTAGTTACACATATATCTCTCTAAATATATACCTATTTATCTCTATCTACATCTATATATATCTATGTATCTGTCTATCTCTATTTATCTTTTTATATCTACATATATACATATATACCTCCCACTATCTCTATCTCTTCTATATATTAATCTCTATATAGCTCTATACATCTATATATCTATTTATTTAAACCATTGCATCCTCTTTACCTCTCTCTATCTTCAAATATCTCCCTGTCTCTATATCACTCTATTTTTATACATATATCATTCTATCTCTGTCTCTCTTTTATATTTAAATAAATTGTGTCATGCGTGCACACTTATACAACAAAAACAGTCGAAATGCTGCTATATAATGTGAAATAATTACATTATTTGAAACAATTCGTGATCCAACTATTGTAAAATAGTTATGCCGTCTCAAAACAACTCACCAAAATTTCATCGCAATCAAATGAATGGTATAGGAACGCATACGGCACAAACAAACGAAAATTAAAAACATGACAAACGCATCAAACGATGGTGGGTTTTAAATTCAAGGCAACTCTATCTATTGACGAAGTTAAGAACAAAACTGTTTTTAGCGCCTTTATTTTGCTAGCCGCTGCGAGCTCCACTAAGCGGACTGGTGTCACCAAGGAGAAAAATAAAAATTTGCCAGACCTTACTATGTGTAGGATCGTGTGGCAGACATAGAGAAATGACACTCACTCACTATTTGTATGTTTATGACCTATGATCTTTTCTGTTATAAAATAAAATTATAACTTTTTCACTCCCTTAGGGATGTAATTTCATATTAATATGTGGTATATGTGTTAATCTAGGTTATGAGCTCGCTGTAGGCTAAATTTCATGCAGATCCGTTCAGCCGTTCTGGCGTGATTGCGTAACAAACATCCATCCATCCATCCATTCATTCATCCATCCAAACTTTCACATTTATAATATTCGTGGGATGACTTTTTTTTTCATCGTGCAAGGATTGACCCAAAATCAGGAACGCGTAACGCTGTAGGCTAGCTACATAATTTTTATTGCTCTTTGTTAAAATGGAAATTTTTGCATTGCAACCAAGTCCGTGGCGCAATTATGTTTTATTGTGCTTAAAATGGAACATTTTCATTGCTTTTTGCTAACCTGTTTCTCCTAGCATTGCTGCCGTATCCGTGGCGCAAGATAATATTTTGACTACATCTTGGTGATGGGTAAGCCATTTTCCTGCACATCATTAATGGGTTAAATGTATGATTCTGTGTGATAGTTCATTTGTATAATTATGTGTGTGAATGATTATGTGTTTAACCATTATCTTCCCATATACATGACCATTAACTTCCCTTATGTCGTTCTGTATTTGAATCTTTAATGTCATAATGTATATGAATGGTCTTTCCTTTTTTTTGTTGATATCACCTTTATATGCAATGAAATATGATAAACATGTTTTATTTGTCAATATATCTGCACACGACCAACAGTATGTGGCTTTGTTACGATCAAGAGTTTCAAGTCAATTGAAAGTGATAGTTTAATGAATAATTGATACAATGATAAAAAAGCTGTATACAAAAAAAATATGAGCTTTATAAATCATATACCTATATAAGTGAATGGTTTTGAAAACTGGTCCATATAATAAAATACATTAATTTATTGTGAATATTAGTAGTATAAATTGTGTTTCTAATTTTTTCAAGTGCATTTTTAGGTGTATTTATATAAGTTGGGTTATGTTCCCGTAAGTATTATTAAAAATATTACACATTATTACATATTTTTTTTAAATTCAGATTGTTTGTTGATTTTCATTAATAATCAAAATGTATCTTGATTTTTAAATAAAATTAATGATTCAATACATGAATTTATATTAATATCAAATTCTATATATTTAATTAAATTTGTTCATTTGATTAATTTTAACTTTACCAACCGTACTTATAATATCACACTATTCCTTTTAAATTTTTATTTCTATTAATTATTTTCATGCAGAATTAAGTTAGTTTTTATTATTTATTTATTCGATGCGTAAAAGCCATTAAGCAAGTAATGGCGTACCCACGAGGAAGGGCAGTGGCGTACCCACGAGGAGGAGCAGAGGGGGACATAAGTAGCGTAGCAGTCACTCATTGACTTATCATACACAGTATATTACAATAAACTTTAAGAATATTGATTTATTTTCATTGTTAATTAAAATTTATCTTGATTATTTTACTAAGTTAAATAAATAATTTCATACAGGATAGTTTATTAATTCTTTGTATAGGTTACGCTCATAACTGACTCAATGACTTTGTAACGTCAAAGAGGTATGTATACATTGAAGATAAGCGTACCACGAATCACAAATATTAGTCTACTCCATAAAAATGTGTATAAAATAGAAAATGGAAAGTAACAATAAAGTAACATTTGAAATAGGCTTCAGCTACATAAGTGGGTGATACGCCTTACTTATTAAATTAAAATATTGGTATATGAATTATTTTTAATATTCATAATTGTAAGGTACCTTACCAATAGCAATGATTATAATTACTTAAAATGTTTATGTAGCATAAACTTTTACTCTAAACTAAAGACGGTAAAATTGTTCCCTTTTTTTGAAAATATATTTGCCTAACTAGGAATATTTTGATATTTTGCCTTTTGGTAGGTACTTATGCCCTTTCAAAATTGTTTGTTTTTAAATTTTTAATTTATTAATATCATTGAATTAAAATTTGTATTTTATAAAAGTTAAATTTTTATTTATGTTTACATTATTGTGCGCTGAAAAGTTTTTTTTTGTCAGTTTTACTTTTTCTGTAGTAATGCCCTTTTGAATTTTTATATTATATTCATATTTTGTGTTTGCTACTCAAACTATCGGAAAATAGCAAAGAAATATCAGAAATAGTTTTAATTTCCATATTATTAAAATAAATTTAATTTAAAAAAAATTGTTTATATTAAATTAAAGTGTTTAGCGTAATCATAATTTTTCAACCGGCTCCTAATGTGACTTACAACCTTCTAGTATTATTTTAGTTTATTTTTTTTTACATTAATTTCTTGCAACACAGTCAAGATATTTTTCCAAACAATAAAAACACTTTCGAAATAAAAATAAAAACTTTTTTCACACCAAGGGTTGGAGCCATAAAATTTCACTATTTTAATAATGAAATGATTTTTGTAACACAGTTACCTTTCAAGCGAAAGTATAGCCCCTTGTTACTGGTTTTTAAGGCACCAGATACAAGAGAACTGTTCCTTAGCAAATAAATTCTAAAGATATTCTAAAACGTATTACAAGTATATTATTCGGGCAGTCGATTTAAAAGTATCCTTTAATTATCCTACGACGATTTCGTTATGTTTTTTCCCCCAAATTGAGGGTAGTTCTGACATTTCTGTCAACTGAAAAGAAAAAAAAATAAAACGATACATAAGATTTTATGTAATTAATTTTTTTTTGTGAAGACTAGTTGTTAAAAATTATGAATATTTTCTTTAACCAAACAAAAGTGCTTTATAAATAACAAATAAACTATCACCATAATTGAAATTAGTCATATTTTAATCTTAAAATAAAATAACTAATTTGTTTACTAGCATATTTGTATGCGTGGATGCGTGTTAAGTTAATAAGGTCAAATAGTTTATTAGAACACTGGAATTTTTTCCAGACTAGTGCCAAAATAAAAGTGTATGACGTTCGACAGAGCAAATTTTCAAAAAAATTGCGTATATAAAATAAATTAATTAAAATACACACGATTCCTGTTTACATATCACTAGTTGAAAACTTTGTTATTCCATTGCCATTACCTTTATTTAATCAATTTCCCAACCTCTTTAGCGCAGTTGGATGACGGCATGTTTCGGTGTTCGAGTCCCTGGGAAGGCATTGTTTTAAACATGTTTCGTCGAAATTTGGAATAAAAATTCGCCTTATTCAATAAAATGTCAACATTTACTTAGAATGTCAAAACTTCAGTATAAAAACCAAACGTAAAAAAATAAAATAAAATAAGTGTCGCAGCAGAAATACTGTAAGTTAATGGTTTTCTGATCTTGCTCGCTCTGCAACCATCAATACGAGGATAAAATAAGTCACTAAAATTCATTATTTTTTACATTTTCATGTAACTTAACCCACAAAAAATGGTGACAAGTCGTCCAGTTAAATTTTAAGTATTTTCAAGTTTTCCTATAGTTAGAGCTGATTCCTCCCTGAAGCTGCAAAGATGAGTATATTTTCCTCAATTATGAGTGTTGAACCCCTTGCAGCGAAGCTGTGGTGGAAGCCGCAGCACTCCTGAGGGTATAATAGCGGATTGAATTTGCGGTGGTTGGTTATTGCTCTCTGCAGTATAAAGTTCAAGGGCAACACAACTCATTAACACAGACAGGGCCATCCCAGTAAAGGTCAGAGAGGAGAGTCAACCTAACGTAAGCTATACCACCTTTCCACAACTCCAAAAACAATCAAACACTATCTCTAAATTTCACAATCTGATTGCAAAGTTAAACCCTAAAAACCTGATTCGCATCACTATCCTTAATCTGCGACTTGGTTGCTGCACCTGCAGGGGCTAATATTTGGTTTCTCATATCTAAAGAGGATGGGGAAACCGTACAGAAGCAAGTCAAATTCAGAAAAAAAGTTTTTAAAATACACCATGCTTTGTTTCTTTGTCTATAACCGATCTTTGATTTGCACTACGGAGTGTTATTTATAATTTTCACGATTTTATATTGTATAATTTATCACCTTTTACGCATTTTCCTACACTAGGCATAAAAAAATGAACATATTTTTTTTTTTTTACAATTGAGAAAAAAAAAATCTTTTTTAATCCACTCATATTTAAGCATACTTGCACCAGATTGTTCGAGTAAAATACGGAGATAAATCACAGGAATGAGCATTTAGATTTCCCTGTCGATAGAAAAAAAGAAATAAAACGGCTGAGGAAAGTGGTAAGAGAGTGGCAGTGATAAGAGGGCGGGGAGAATAAGAATGGAAGAAGAAGTTCACATAAGTCATCGCCCTGCAAAGAATTTGAACTGACATCAAAATAGCGGAGCTCCATTCATATAACAGAAAGGTAAATATTTCTCTGCCTTAACACTGACAATTGAGATATGATTTTATTTGGTTAAAGGGGGGGCGGTTCAAACAATTTTTTTTTCTATGAAGGCCTGTATTGGTCAGCTTGAAAATATTGGTTTTAAATTTAACATTAATGGATTGCAGTTAAATTCACTATTTTGTTAACGTAAAAGCTTAAATTTTTTACTTAATGTTTTATTTTTAGTACACGTTTCTGATAAAAAAAATTACTTAAATTTTAAAATAACTTCTAAAAGTTGACAAAAATATTTTGTATATTTTCCTACTTAAATTCACTTTTGTTTGATTAAGAATCGTACAATATGTGATATATGAAAAATACAATAGATATTTACGGAAATAATTATTTTTCTGAAAATGTAAAACTAATAATTTGTTAAATTATTTCCAATGAAAAACCTCTAGACTGAAAGTTACACATTTTCAAGGATTTGGTGACTCTAGTAACATTTTATGTGGAAGAACACCTTTAAAAGATGAATTTTACTTCTTCGCATGATCGGTTTAGGTGCAGATGTTACATTCGTGATATTTTTGACACTTCTTGGATGGTAAACTATCCACCGATTTTAATGTTAAAATTCTGTCACTCTTTGTAAGGTATAGTTTTGAACTTTGGATGAAAACCATTAACCTCAAAATCATGCCCCTGATTTGCGGGAAAGCGTTAAGAAGCCCTTACATGCTTAATAGCTCGGCTAGAGTAGTGCCACTTCTTAACAGCGCCGTGAACGACAAGTGAGCATGGAACTCTACCTGGGCGCTGGCTGGATTCACGACCGCACTCACACCCCTGCTGAGTAATGCAATATCCGCGCATCTCCACCGCGAGCGGCCGAGGGTGGGAGTTGAGTGGCTCGTGAGGAGGGGTGGAAGTGGCCAGGAGGAGGGGAGGGCCAGGGGTGGGAGTGCGGCCCGCAAGGGAGAGTGCGCGGGTCTGGAAGGAGGTGAGAAATGTTTACGAGCCGCCGGTAGGCGTCCCCTCGCGGCACTGAGTAATTCACACACGTTTTGGGAAGGTGTGGTGTGGGAGAAGTTTGGGAGCGAGTACCACGCTTCGCTCCGCGGAGGTTCAAAGCCCTCCGCGCACCTTTCCATTCGCCTTCTGCTTCCAATATTCCCACCTCCCTGTGTGCGAGCTCGCCCGGCTCCAACAGACGCGCGCGTGTCGCTCGACGAAAACAACTTTGCTATAATTGGCTCGTAGTCATCAAACATTTCGAGAAGGGCCTGCCCGCGTCGTCAGTCCTTTCCGTCTAGTCGTCAACGTTCGCCGCATTACAACATTACAAGAGTCAAGTTCTCTCACATTATTTGTTTACATCCCAGAGAAACTTAGTCATTTACAGGCACTTTTGATTTAGTATGTTTTCCCCCCCTTCTGAACATTACTTTTCTAATGCGCACTGGTTTCGAATTACTTGAAGCCAAAATAACCAACATTTGTGTTATGTGTTGCAAAGTATTTAATGGAATTTACTGGCTAAATTTGAACACAACAATTACATTTAATATGTCATTAAAAATTAAGACTAAATATTTTGCTTTATCTTCAATAACAAACATAAAACGAAAAAATAAACCAAATTATTATAAAATACTTCGTTAATATCGTAATGTTTATTCGTGTGACTCAGGTATTTATTTATGTTAATTATTTTAATTTATTAATTTTCAATGTCAAGTTTTTAATTTTGTGAAAATTCCTTTTTTGTATATAGAAAAATTTCGAACTTTTTCAAATATGTATGACTTTTTAACTTGAAATCCAAAAATATATATTTTCAAAGTAAAAATCTTAAATCAATACATTTTTTCAAAAATTTTACAGTGTTTTGCAGAAAACATGCTAATAGTTTCTAAATATTTAACCGAAATATAGAAAATTATCGCAAATAATTTTGAAATGTACCAGAAATAATAAATAATAGGTAAATCAAACGATAAATTTTTAGAAGGAATTGATTAATTACCTAAAGTGTTATCTATCTCTTTGTTTATTTGTAGTTATAGAAAAATGGTTTATAAATTATTGTTAAAAAATTTTCTTCTTTAGTCTTCACCTACATGATCATTTCATTTTTTTTTCTTTTATCATGTGCAAAAGTATTTAAGTATGCTTACCTTGCTGTTCACAAGAAATTTCGAAATGTCCTATCAGAATTATCGATACATAGGCTATAGATACGAGTAGGAAAACAGGTTTGAAAATAATATCCTAATTTATTAATTACCAATTTTTTAATACCTTAAATTTATGCTTTTAATTAAATCACAACACTTGAAATGTCTGTCAAAAATTGATCACTCTTTCATTTAGTCCCCACTGGAAATCGGCTCGACAGTGGCTCTATCTACTGCTTGTATTACATCACGCACCTCTGTCCCAACAAACTGCCTCGCACTACTCACTCGTACGTTGCACAAAACACCGTCCCGAAGCATCAGTCACTGCATCCAAAGCCGTTTCTCGTCGTCTGCTTTCGCCCACCAAGGGGTCACTCACTTTCTTCACTTCACTAGCAGGAGGCTGGCGTCACTTATTTTATACCTCTCAGCCACCCTTCTGTAATAGTCTTGCACCCCTTTGAAGTGCCGCGTCATCAGGGTCGACTTAACACCCGAAGATCCCAGAACACTTGCGTTCTAGTTACGTCCCTTCACGCAAGTGGGACTCTGGGAACTTGCCGAACCCTCCAGAGGCGCCGAGGAAGGGGAAAGCGCGGTGGGGAGACGGATGTAACAAGGTTCGGTTGTTAATCCAATTAGGCGCGTGGCAGGAATGGACGACGCCCCAACCACGGGCTAACGGGCCAGCTGTTTGGCAAGCAAGGCCACTGGCCGGCCCCGCAGCCCTGCCTCCAGTATGTAGCGTATATTCGCATCACCAATAATCTTATGAGTTACTCTCGGTGATCGCATAACTACAGAAAGGATTTCATGTTATTTTACACACAACGACCACCAATTTCAACTACGCTTCGAACAGAGATTCACGACGGTTAGTCCAGATGTTACCAAAGTATTGCTGTCACGCACATATTTAGCAACGCGTGGAAGTATGTTCATTCCAAAGCGCTCACTTTTCCAGCGGTTCTTTTGTTTAGTGTTGCTTCGATAAGTCATCGTGACAGATAAATCACGAAGCGTTCGAACAATTTTGGCAGGAGAATTCAACGTATAAACATTATACCTACTATTCTTGTGAAATTTTATTTATTTGTTTATAAAGACAGCTAGATTTGCTATTTAATACGTGCAAATCATGTGACATTTTGCTTGAACTGTAAGCGCGAAGTCATTTTGTTCGATTGGTGTAATGTTATTTAATCATATAAAAGGGTGCACTTGAAATAAATTAGTATTTTTAGTAATTACATAAATGCAAATTAAAACATACATTTATGTGAATAATTTATTTATATTTAGTTTTATGTCTCAAATTGGTATAGAGTTTTTCAGTTTTAGGTTTTCACTATAAATAACCTTATGGTGTTAGCCTGAGTAATTTGTAAAGACATTGCACAGATAAGCCATAAGAATTCTCCACCTTCAAAAGTAGTCACTCTACAACGGCAAGGTGATGGAATACATTTGAGTTGTAAAAAGCATTAGCCCGATAAAATTGGCTAGCGTTCAGTCACAAATACCATATTTCGTAGGAGACAGTATTTTGGAGATATCAGGAATTTGATCTTCATGGTGAGTGGCCAAATATGTAGACCAAGCTGCTTTCAGGCCCTACTATTCTGAATAGATCAAAGACACAAGTAATAAGTAAAGTTATTTGTAAAACTGAGTGTAAACAATTGTCAAGCAATCGATATAAAAATAGTATTAATGAAAACGAAGAGACTTAGTAAAGGTGATGAATGTTTTGGTGGTTAGTTGGATGCTCACTCGGCACTTTAGCCCTTATAATTGGTTTTAGAATATATTTAAGTATAATTTATTTACTGATAGTCATAGTAGTGAAATGGCTTACATAGTAATATTTTAATACAAACTGATAGTAATAAATGATAAACATTTAGTCCTAGGCCACTACTACAACTACATTAAATTGAAGCGCAAAGAAGTGAATCCGTGCATGTTATAGGTAGTTAGCTCTGGGGTATTCTCTATGTGGCTGACGGAACTAAAGTTACACCATGACTGGCAGGCAGGTACAGTAGTTTCTTGTGTCTTGAGTGGCTTGAGTCGTCGCTGACCTGCCCGAGACGTTGCGTGGTTGAGATCTGTGGCGTGACGCTCGCTCCAGCGGCTGGCGTCAGTGCCCCAGCATCCACGCGAGAGTCGTCGAGCGTACCCAAGTCCGGTACGCATCAAGATGCCAGTTAAACTTTCTTTGTCGGACTCGGAATCGATTTTTTACCCTTCATGGAATCAAATTGGAAGGATCATTTGAGTTCAGCTTCCAGTCCACTCCTGTCGAGAAAGCATTTCAGTTCACTGGAGCGGTTTATTGCGTGGGTTTGCGAGCGGTGGGGGGAGTTCCGAAGACGGATGCTTGCGATGTGATAAGAGCTACTTTAAGAGAACAACCTGCTGGGACTTACAGACACGCTGATTCTAGGTAAACACCATGGGCTTCCACTGTTCAAGATAAGGGGCTTTTATAAAAGTACACAATAATTAGAAAAAAGGGCTTCTCAAAATTTAAAAACTTTATTCACGCATTACTTCCAAGCTACATTTATTAGCAAATTGATTTTGCTTAAACCAGATACTTTTAATAATAATTATTTAATTTATACTATGTTAATTTTACTATTAAAAAAACGGGAGGTGCATTTTATATATGCAGTATCCCAGCATCAAACGCAGAAGTTGAACACAGCATTACGAACCGACTGCACCCAGTTTAATGCCCAGCTCTTCCTTGCCTCAGTTTAAAGTAATCCAAAGTAATGGCTGTAAGTGCAAGTTGACACCGAAGAAAATATTATATTCCAGCCTGTAAAATTGTGATTTTATATATATACACATATACCCTAATACCTCAGGAATAAATATATATATAATGCAAGTCACTAGGGATGTATGTATTAAAGGTTTATTTCTAAAATATTAAAATTTTTAATTGATTGAAAATTCAAAAACAAGTATTAAAGCACATTGTCAAAAAATAAATAAATAAATATAAGACATTAAATGAAAAGGCACCTCTCTAACATTTTATTAATATTTGTTAGTGATTTAGCTACTCACTTAAAGCCTAAATGACTGTGCTCGCCAGTTAAAAGACAAAGATTTGCTTGGGAATAACGCATTATCTTCACCTGGGAGACTTATAAAAGTTACATGGAACTCTCAGTAAATTTTGTTAAGCCTATCTTATTGCGCAAAAACCCACGATGGCTTTTTAATAATACAATATTGCTGAGAAACAAGCATTCTAAAAACTTAAAGAAATCAAAACGGCATTAATAACTACCGATATGACACTAACATTAAAACCTTTTATGACATTATATAGGAAATCACTGTGACTTCAAATAAAAAAAAAATTACGAAAAAAAAATTGTGTTATCAAATAATAACGCAGTTCTGATGAAAATAAAATATATAAGACCTACATTTTATTCTTATAACTGATATATCGTTTCTTTTTCAAATACCGATCTGTAAGTAGACACGAAATTAATAAATAAACAGTATTAAAAAAATAATTTTTTTATTTTTTTTTTAAAAACTAAGCATTTGTTATAACATTTTTTATAAGTTATTTCTAAATTAATTTTTAGTTGTTTAAATTTTTAAAAAAATTTTGTTTGACACACCTTTTTCAACGAAAAAAAGTTTATTTTATGAAATTAAAAAATTGCAAAAATATGCGAAAAAGCACTTTATGCATAAAAGCGTAATAATAAAATATATGTAATTTGTAGAAAGAAATTTATTCAATATTTATACAAATCTCCAATATTTTAATAATATTTACAATTATAAGCTAGAAAAATTGCATAAAAGTGTAATATCTTAAATATATTCCCTTTGGAAGCGGAGTTTTATAATTCTGAATACCTTGTATGCCTGTGTGTCTGTCTTTGGCTTCCTAGCTCCTAAACGAATGAACTGATTAATAAAAAATATATTTGAAGGCTGTTTACTAGTGATGGTTCTAAGCTAATTTCGGTGAAGATAAGTAAATATTTAGTTTATTACCTTAGAGGTTATAAGATTATAATATATATTTAATGGATTTTGGTGGATATATATATAAAAATATATATATATGATTGATTATTTATGATAGCGTTTGAGCGATAATTTAAGTTAACGCATCGAAGTGTTTTTTTATTGTAACTCTCAATTAGATGGCACTGTGGCGCATAAACTTTTATACCGTTCAACAAATCGCTAAAACGCCATGAGTGAAATCATTTTTATAACCGAAAATCATAGGTAACACACATACATACAATGTGTGTATGCCATTTTTCTATGTTCACCACACGGTCATAAAGTAAGGTTTTGCCAATTCTTATCCTTTTTATTGAGACTCATCCGCTTATTGTAGCTCGTGGTGGCTAGCGAAATAAGAACGCTAATAACTGTTTAGTTTTGAACGTAGTCATTAGAAAACGTTACCTTGAATTTGAAAAGTGATATAGTTTGATGCGTCCGTCACGTCTTGCCTTTAGGTTTTCTATGAACTCAATATATTTTTTCAGATGATTTTTTGCTATCTATTTCTCTAAAAATTTCATTTACATGTGTTTTGGATTAAGCTGATTTTATTTATAGATCCAGATAATCAATCATTTGATTATTGATTAAATAAAAGTTAATGATTTGTATTACTCATCGGTAAGTGAGTTTTAAATGATATGCCATTAACAATTGATGTGCTGGACGTCGATAGGATTATACATCATTGTTTTATACAAATTAAAAATATTATTTGCATATGTATTAAAAGTCTGCCGGGTTCTGCCAATGGTAGAAATTATTTTGCACACTTGTTCAAATTCATAAGATAAATAATATTGTCGACATCTGATTTCGAAAAAAAATGTCCCCTTTACCTTGTATTCAAACCGGGCAACGCCGGGCACTGCAGCTGGTACCTGTATTTTTCAGAAAACACATACATACATAGAAAAAAAAAATAGTTTCAACCAGGGGTGACCACGACTTCATGATTACATGGTAAGTGTTTGAAGCCGCTTACATTCTTGAGCTAACTGTTTCGCCATATTGGTTGGACGCCCAAAGCATTGGCTGAAGTGTAGTGTTTTAAGTGAGTAAACAGTTTTAAAAAAATTTTATTACTTAACTACGGAGATTCTTATTTATAGTCTACTTAATAACAATCATCAGACTTTATCAAGCACTAATTCCGCAATGTATTGGGCGAAAGAGCATAGCGATGGCGAACTTAAAAAGTTACTTTAACTACGTCACAGCAGGCAGTATTCTCACTACATGTTGTGTTGTTATGCTCTATGAAATTAAATACACTGGAATACAAACAATATTTTCTGCTTAAACGTTTAAATACCACAACCAAATAAAGACTGGATAATCCTGGGGTTGCTATCTAACTGCAAATGCGTTTTAAGTTATTAGCATCATCAGTTTTTAAATTTAATGTTTTCAGGCAGACAGGGGTTAGACAAAAATTTGAATGAACGTTAGACTTTGCTAATGTACCTAACTGAAAACAGAACAAACATATTTAAAAAAAAAATTATAATACGAAAACTACAGGCAGCGAATGCAATTACATTCGAGTTGATTTACATAATAAAATAATATAATAAACTTTTTCAGAGGGATAGTTTTGTACACAATAGTAACCATAATCCAGAAAACAAAAGAAAATGAAGTTACATATCAACATCTCATATTATTATTACATTATTGTCAATAATAGGTGCTATACATCTTGATGCCAGTTTAAAACAAAAATGAATGAAGCGAAGTTTGGACGGTTTTCAAAACGATGAATAAAATATTATTAAAAAATTTAAAAAGTTTAACTGTTAAGAAGTTAAAAAAATATTTTTATTAATTCTTGGTCATTAAAGTCACCGGGGACCGTAGGTATCAAAAATTAATGTCAAATTGTAAAGCAGGTGTCACACCAAAAGCCTAAGCCCAAGTCTTTTATGAATATTAAATAAACACATCCATCATGTGACTTCTCTCCTCAAGGGCCTGGATATGCTTTATTTGCTTACTCAGTGACGTCACGTACCCCGCACCCGATCTGGCTCGCTTAACCCATTTATAGCAGAACGGACTGTCTGTTCCGATCCGATAGCCAGTACCTGCTGAACTGAACTATTACTGCTAAACTAAGTCCATATATTGGTATGTATCAAATGTGTTATATATATATGCCTATTACAGTCTATTATAATGTTAGGCCAAAAAATATGACAACTCTTTGGAATCAATTAACTTCTTTGATTATGACTTGGGCTTAGCTCTTTGGATAGACACCTACAAAAATAATTTTGTTGTAACCTTCTTCTTCGGTTTTAAATTATTCATAATTTTTGTTTGTTTAATTAGCTATTCGCCAATGCATTTAAGGATCGTAATGCATTTGAAAATTAATAAAAAAAAAATTCTTTCTTATAAATTTCGGTTTTTAATTTTTTTAGATTAATTTTTTTAAAACCAAAGGTTTAATGAATAAACGATATCACGCGCATTCTATTTTCCTGAACAAAAATGAAGGATATTTAAAATATATTTACATATACGTATTTGTTTTGTTTCGGAAAATTAAAAAGGCAAACTGTATTATATTTGCGGACACATCATCACGCGTGGAAGTAAATAGATACGTTTGAACCTCATCGATTGTGCGTGACGGGATGGTTGGTGAACGAATGCCCCCAGTCACACCGCAGTCACGCGGGGGTGGCACCACCTGCGGGCGCGGCATGGAAGTGCATTTAGCGACCCGCGCTGACCGCTGCGGCCGCCGGACTGCGGTCAGCTGCTCGGCCGCTCCGCAGCCGGCGCCAGCCAGCGCCAAGTGAAGGGTCGCTCGTCGCCTGTGTCGCTCTGCGGCCGCGTCACGCCTGGCTGCGCGCTCGAGCCACGGGGCGACACCACGCGTCACCAGGCACCCACTCGTCGTTATCGCGCCTCTGTGGGACTTCAAGCGGTTACCCTATAATTTTATGTCGGAATATCAATGAAAGAGGATTCCAGCTCTCCTTTAATACCAGTGCAACAGATTGACGGGAGGTGTGCATGGCATGTGCTATCGCCCGTGTGCTGGTAGATGGTGTGTCCTGAATTCGTTCCAGCACCTCTTCCTCAAAGCTAGGTGTCCGTATTGTCCTTCTCGAACCACTTGCCATCTGATATATGAGCGTTGTGTGCCCACATTACAAGGCATTAACAAAAAAAAGAAATAAACGGCCTGGATTGTGTTGCGTAAGTGGCAAAGCCAAACAGGCGCCGTCGGTTCTATCGCCAGAGCCATTGCGCTCATTGGTTTTGGAACAGGATCAGATTCCACACATTCCAAAAATATCAATAACCTTGTCTTTTTAATGGCACCCGGCTACCGGTGAAGAAATTGTGTGTTTATACACACACACACACATTTATAAATATATATATATATATATATATATATATATATATATATATATATATATATATATATATAACAATATTATGGACACGATACCTGTCGCAATTTACAAATCACAATTCCAAAACTGATACATTAAATCAAGTAGTGGAAAATCTCGGCCTAGTTCATTAATGGTCAATATTCGACCAAAGGGGTAGAAATGGGAAAGGTGTTTTCAAAAACCGAAAAATCGCTGTAACTTTCATAATATAGAACATATCACATATATATTTGAACGTATTATAACTCGTAGGAGTAGGTACTATCAAAATATTTGATCTGCATAATTTCTTGATAAAATCAAAATAATTGCAAGGGGTTGAAAATCATGGGTTGGAGGACTAAAAAAATTATAACTCCCTTCGTTGGCACAACATCGAACTAGTTCGTATATTTTGTAAATCTTATAATTTATATTTAAAAACGTATGTAAGAAACAATTGTTGATAAAACAAACAATTACTGCAAGGGGTGGAAATAAAAAGGGTAGAGAGACAAAATGTGATAACATTTATTAAATATATAGTATAAAATTCATTATTACTTATTGTTGAACGCCTAAACTTTATATAAAACCTTTGACTGAAATAATTTTTAATGAAACTAACTATTAACGTGAAAACAGGGGTTGAAAGTAAAAAAAAAAAAAAAAAAAAAAAAACCTTGAGTCTCAAATCGTCGGAAAGACGATAGAACAAAGAAATTTATTCAACCACGAATTATTATAAGAAATGAAAAATAGTGTATGAAGATCAAAAATAATTGCATAAATACCTTAGTAGGCATAATGTGAAAATCGTTTTTTACATTGAATCCTAGATGCACTAAAATAAAAAACATTCAAAATACTTTCGCTGCATGGAATAAAAGGAAATTTTAAATAGATTTTCTTTTAATATTGGGGAACATTCAGGTTCTTATGTAAATTAAATTCTTAAAATTTAGCAGGAGTTTATAGAAGTTACCAAAATATTTCCAGAAGAAATAGGCTTTTCGGAATCTACCTATCCCTGTAGGCTGTGTCGAAAGGGATATTCTTTTTTACATTACAAAACAGAATTTACTACATTTTTATTATTAAAATAATTTGCTTAAAGTATTACTTCCGCTGCAAGACAAATAAAAATTAGGCGTTTCATTGAATGTGATGATAGAGAAGTCCATTTGTCTGAAGTTTTAGCTGCGGTTTTCTTTGAGCTAATCAAGAGAATAAAGTTCTCAACGCTCAGAGAGACTTTATCGTGAATGTCAGATCATTGCGGGTACGAGTAAGTGAAAGCAGTAATGAATGCTCAGAAAGGCTTGCTTTTTTAAAATATTCGTACTTCTTAAGAGCGTGCACGAGAAACCATCGTAGACCGCGGTGAAAGATTTGCCATTCAACGTAATAAAACATCTCAATTTCAAACCATAAAAGTGATGAACATAATGAAAGACTTATTAGACATAATGCACATAGGCGTGAATATAGGTCTAATTTACAACGGAAGATTGTAGGAAATAAGTACAGTGTGAAATCCGCTTCCATTATGATCTTAATTTGAACTATATTTAACACACATGTATCCAGATTTGCAACAGGAACAAATTTTGCAATAATTTAAAGCAAACTAATGGAGTAATGGACCTAATGGATTATGTTCCGCTGCTAGCAAGGAAGTCTTGTGTGACATTCCTGAGCCACCAAAAGGAATTGAACATTGGTAACTCGGCATAAAGCCGCTCTCGAGACATTTTAAAAATAATATGAGATGGTACCTTCCTTTAAATGGCTTCCTTTGGTGCGAATGAAATCAGAGAAGGAAAGGATGTGAATACATTTTAATTACAATGGAAAGTTAACCTCTTGATATTATGTTTACGTCTTCCGGAAGACATAAATTCTCATTATTTACACTTTATAATAAGTGCTAGCTCATTTATTGTACCTTAATGTATAATTAATTAAAAAGTTTTAATTTACCATACTAAAACACAATTTTTAAATCCAAATTTAAAAACAAAAATGTTTATTTATTACAAAACAGAGAACCTATATGTCATACAACACGCAGAACGAAGACAGCCCAATGACCATATATGACGATACAATGCTACTAAAACTAATGAAGTCGCTGTACTTTAGTTACGAAGACAAAGTTCCGAGAGACGTTGTGTTGCGCAATCGTGTCAAGACATTTGAGACCGGTTTTAAAATAACATAGATCCAATGACCCTTTACAGTACCCATTTATTTGCATTAGAAAATATTCCTAATGAATATATTCAACAAAAATCTCGTGTAACAAGACAATAAAGTGTTATAACTCTGCATTCCAATTATTTTGGTGCGTAACCTATACCCTACAAACTTTGTAGGGGGATATAATTGCAAAATTAAATCTCTTAGGAACAACATAATTTAAAACACCATCCTCACAGGACTAGCAGCTGGACAAATGACGCACGTTCCCTGCATTCCCATGATGCCTACCAACTTAAATTTTAAATTTTATAAACTAAAAGTGCAAGTTAAATTTTCATTTGAGATCACCCTCAAACAAACATCAGGGTTAAACAGTGTAACAATCATTGCTCTTTGCTAACCTGTTCCTCCTAAGGTTGCTGCCAAGTCCGTGGCGTAAATGTAATATGCATGGGTGCATAGTGTGATATTTTGACAGTTTCAGCATTTTCCAGTGATTTTTAATTGATAATTTGTTAACTGGTGCCTTAGGCTCCTTACACTTAAATAGTAGGAAAATATTCAGACTATAAACATCTGAGGGATCTGATGGAATTATGCGTTTGTCTAGACAACTGTATTTTGGAATATTTGGATAAAGAAAATCAGTTAATAGTTTTTATACGTTCAGAAATATCATAAAAAATTTGTCTACTCAGAAATATCCAAATAAATTATTCTCGGTAAAATAAAAAAAAATCATATTAATTTACTTCATTTGATACATATTGAGTACCAATTCTTACTCTTTTCTGTATTTAATTATTTTTGTATTTGTATGGAAATGAGGAATAAATTAAATATAATTTTTCAAAAGGATTGTTTCTACGTCAAAAAGATTTATCTAACCTAGCAAAGCTACCCAGCTCGTCGGTAATAAAAAAAATATTAATTTGACTGTTGTGGTGTCGTTTATTTGGTGTTGTTTTATAATTGTTTTAATCTAAGAACCATTTACGTTTTAAAATATATTTTGGGTTAGGCAATATAACATTATCTCTTGAAAAAGCACTGTTTTTTTAATGAAATGCTTGTATCTCATAAATAATACCCATTGAACAAAGACAAAATTAATGATATCTATTAATCATTTCAACCATCGGTTCTAATTAACTGATATATACATTAAAAGCTCTTTGTTTATGTACTTCGGCTAGCTCACTTTTTATCTAGTTTCATAAAAGTATTTTTTTTTAAATAGTATATTGTTTCTAGCAAGTAGAAGTTATTTTTGTATGTAACATCATGGGACCAAAACTTTTTTGCATATTTTCTTTAAAAATTGTTTATAAATTAAAATAAGTCTGCTATTAAAACGCAGGAACTTCTCTGAGTAAAACGTAAATTTTTAAAGGTAACATTATTGGTAAGAAGTTTAATATTAACTGATGTAATTATTTTTCACTAAAACGTTTTAGCGAATGAAATGATTATAATTTTTAATATAATATATGATATATCAATATATATATATATATATACCTTAGTGACGTAAATATGTTTCCATTAAATTGTACTATTAAAGCATTTATTTTAAAATGTCATTAAAATATTAATATTTTACGTAATCTACCCCAGCATTTTTGCAGTTATACATTATTTATAATATTTTAGCCTTATCTAATTCGTAAGGTAATTTTCATGGCTGTGCAACTTTTATACAGAATAGCCGAAGTTAAAACGGTGCGATGAGTGATGTAATATTTTAAACAGAATTTAAAGCACTCATTATGCGGTTTATGGTCCTTTAAAGCGGCCTTCAGCATGCACCCTCTCACAGCGGGGAGGGGAGAGAGCGATGTGTCCGCCGCACTAAGAGGGGAGGGGCGGGGTGCATTTGGAGGGGTGGTTTGAACGCACCCCAGGGTCCCAGCTGCTGTCGACGCGGTTACACGGCCAAAGAGGTTTCTCGCTAATGGCTGCTTCAAATTTTGTTGATGACGCTCTAGCGGGAGGGGGCGCTACTGGCACGGCGGCATACGGGTTGTGGGTCTGCGAGGCGCGAAGGAAACATGCGTGGCTGGGTGAGTCACTTTGTAGCAAGTTTAACTTTATGGCGTTTTCAAATATAATGCCGTAGGAAAATTGATTAAAATTCTGTACATTTTCCTACAGAATTCGTTTCAAATACATAAAATTCCGAAGAACTAAGAAATATTTTGTCTTATGTGGCATTAAATTTATCAATGTGAAAGTATTATGATCGTCTCGGGCCTTTGTCAAGGTCAAATAAAGGGAACATCATCCTGTTGTTTCTAGAAATGGTTTATAAGAATACTTCATACAGTTCCCTCTGACAAACTAAAATTCTAGTACCATCGTAAGTACACCTTACCGAATAAGTTTCCCGTCTTCGGATCTCCAGCCTATTTAAAAGTCTGACAACGCTAGTAATTTTGTTTGAGAGGAAATATATAACATGGCCTTTATGTGAAGTACAAATAAGTACTAATTAGCTCTTACCATCCTCAGGAAAACATGGTGGAACTTTTAAAACGCATACCAAGGTCCTTCATGCTTGTCACCCTGATTGGGATAGTAGTATGCATGTTTTGATTCTTGGGATAAACAACAGCGCTAGTTCGGTCACCCAGACATCACCTGTCCAGATGTTTTGACTGACGGAATTTATTACATCCATTGACGAACCTTATGGGGTTTTCATGTGGAGGGTGCGTCAGAGGAACCAAGGTTAGCCTCTCGACAATGCTGATTAAAGACAAGTAAGCATTAAAAAAACATAATACTCAGATGCAAAGAGTTATGACTAAAACCACCAGTGAGTGGCTTACCAGGTGTGTTATTAAGTACTTGTTGAAATGAATATTTTAATTAAAGCAATATACAAGTTTACTAGCAAGTTAGGGATAAAGTACCAAGGTCCTTACAGATGAAGTAATTTTTTGACACCTGTGATGATGTGAAACAATTTAAGTGAAACAAGCAATAAGTATGAATATGCTACAATATTGAAGAACGATAGCCACGAGGACGGGGGCCAAGTCAGGCTCACGCAGGCGCAGTCACGTGTTCGCGTCGTTGCCGTGATGTCACCACTTTGCGGCTCGTCCAGTGGCACCGCGAGGGAGGCGGGCGGGTGTTAGCCATCATCATCAACTAGAGGCTCACCTGCGGCCGTGGGCGGGTGTTGCCAGGGGCCGAGGGGAGGGGAGAAGGGCTAGCTCAGGAGAGGTCCTGCGGGCAAGGAATGGATGGCGGCCGCCACAAATTCTCCCCGCGATCTTCCACTCCAAATAACTCACCTTCGATCCTACGGCTCCGACGATATTGCAACTCGGACCCTCAGATAAATTCCGCAGCAAAGTGTATTATTAGCGGTATTTATCAAACGGCACCTTGCAGCGTAACGGGAGTTATTTATTTTGTAGTCTCCCTTTACTGATGGTCGAACCATCATCTTCAGCCCAAAACGTTAAATATATTTAGATAAGCCAATTATTAGCATATGCAGTTTATTAGGCCTAAACGAAAAACACAAAAATTCCGGTCAAATGCTTGTAATTTTTATTAAATGCAGATTTTCTTAATAAGTAAGTTAATTATAAAAAAAAGATGTGGTTTTTCCTTAAAACGAAAATTAAAATATTAAAAATATATCAGTATTAAAAAAAATTGCTAGAAATTAGATACTCGTGAAATGCGTAAACTTATTAATCTTGTAGGTTCCACAAATATCATCAGCTGAAGCTTTTAGTAGAAGCAAGAAATAAAGAGGACAATTTCCGGTGAACAAAGAAATAATTTTTTTAATGAATTTTTTTTTCATGTATGTGTGATTTGTGGCAACACTGAAAATTCATTTTATTCTTTTTCTCATTATATATCCGTTATGTATCATTGAAAAGTTTATACCATTGTTGTGCGTAATCTTTAGGCTTTGGCACATTCACATGTCGGAGTTATGATTATATTTTTATATATTTTTGCAGATATTAAGACAGAGGTAATTTGGAAACGCTTAAACTATTTACATGCCTCTTGTATAGGACTTATGTTTCGATTTTGCAGTTCTGTTAGTATCAGTGAAGACATAAATATGATCGCAGAAAAACGCCGAAACTTTTTTTATAATTACTATAGTAGTGTTTTTTTTCCACAAATATAAAAATATTGGCTTTTGATATTTAAAGCTCAAGTACTCTATGATTTCCTAAATTACATGTAGTAATCGAAAGAATTGGTATTTATGTATAACATCCCAATTAAATGCTAATACACATAAACCTGCAACAAATAAAAAGTTAATTTAAACCTTAAAATATATCATGAAATAAAATATTAAAAAATATTATTTTCAATTATATGTACCTTCTTTTTTTTCATAAAAATTCTGTAATTTTTTTATCAAAAATTTAATGATTTCCTTAACTAATAATCTCAAAACTTTTGTATGTTATCGTGCTTTCTTAATTCAAAACATATTTTCATATAATTTTTGAATATTGAAACGACATTAACTATTAGAACCAATGTTTTTTTTTTAATTCTAAAACCACGTTACATTTTTTCTACACTACTTACATTTTTTATATCTTATTATTTAACTGATTGAAAATTGTGTCTATGTAAACAAAACTTTGAAAATATTTAACACGTGTTGTTTCTCTTTAATATGAAGAACACTGTGATATTGTTTCCTTTTGGTGTTAAATATCTTCTTTACTTATTTTGCCAACTAAAAATTGCAGTTAAATAGTCACCTATGGCTATAATTCATAATAATTAGTGCCCTTGTGTTGTGTCTGAATTACCTTTAGTAGCCAGGAAAAGATAAGTGAATAAAACTTAAAATTTCGTCATGTAAGTGAGATGTCATTTATGTTGTATGTGCATTGCTAGCTATAATTCTTTGGGATATTTAAATATCAAAATTATATATGCCAAAGAAGTATAGCATGATGTGATTACTTTAGTGCACATACCCTTTTTTTGCATTGTTTAATCTCTTCTGCCTAAAAAAATTAAGTTTCTAACAAAATACTCGTTATTTATAAAATATTAAAAAATACTACAGAAGTATTACTTACATTGGTTGGACGTTACTTTATTATAAATTTTAAATAAACTAGTCCTTGTAATAGCAATAAAATTATTTGTTCCTACATTATTAAGCGCGGTATACATACATGTTAAAGAAAAACTAATTTACGAATTTCACTATCAGAATATTATTTGTAGAGGATTTGTGGGGAAACGTAACATTGGTAGAAACAGATAATTTCACCAATTCTTTTGGTATACAAGTTGAAACAGTGTGCTTATCTGATTGTTCATTAAAGTTCGTTCTATGCATGCTGGTTATTTGGCGTTGCGTTGAATTTCGTTACAACAATTGCTATACTCAAAATATTAATAATGTATGTGAAGCATTCAACACACAGCTGTATGTGGATTAATGGTTTAATCTACAACCAACAACAAGGGAGAATATCCTAAATGAGCAATACCTATGTGATGATATAAACTAGATTTAATTTTTCAGAATTTTAAATGAATACTTTGTATAATAACTGGAATTCAATAACACTAATTATTACACACATTGAGTAACCAGGAATAGCCAAAAAATGCACTTAAAATTAATATTCATAGATAAAACAATAAATTAAATAAATTATTGTACTGTAAATATTGTTTATCAATATTTTATATAATGAACGTATTATTATTATTATTATGCTTCTAAACGTACAGGAAAAAAGGTTAGGCACATATGATACTTTTATCTCTGTACTGTTTACAACTTAGTTTTCACATACATTTATAATCGGGAAAGCTCCAAATGTTAATAAAATGCACAAATAATAATTATATTTCGGGTTGTGTTTGCTCCGGGGAGTGAGGTTAGAGGCGGACTTGAAATATTAATTTCTAAAACACTGGATCCACAATTTTCATTTCTATATGATTTCAACAATTTATTTAAACATGACTATAGCTGGGGTTCTAGTTTCTAATGACCGTTAGTTTGTTAGACTAAGCCTCACCGTTTGGAAATAATGACTTTGGTGTCACTAGCACTATCTTTAATACACTGAGTAATCATAAGAAACTTAGTGACATAAGCGGTATTATTTCACACGTCGTGGCGTAACTGCAATGAATATTATAAAGGACATTTGGTATGTAAAATGATAAAAGTTAAATTAAACGTCAAGTAGGCATAATAGATTTTTATTGAAAAACTTCGTCATTAAAACACATCAAAATGTAAAAAAAGATTATTTTTTGATCCATTAGTAATATAACAAAACACTAATTATGAAGAGCATCTCCAACAATAAAAAAAATATTAATCATATTTTTATTAGTAAATATAATTATATAAAAGATTGAGAAATTAATAAAATAAGAATTAAATTTAAATACATAAAACTTTCAGTTTTTCAATGTTTTTAATTTTGAAGTTTTGTTTACTTTGTAACAAATAAAGTTGAATGACAATTTAATACTGGTCTAATATTTACAAATTCACAGATTTTTTAAACACAAGTAATATAAAAAAAGTATTTACAATGATTCTTTAACGGCGTTGAAATAATTGTTTGCTTAAAAAATAAAAATTGTATTCAGAAGTAAAAAACATTTAGATATTAAATTTCCATTAATCGATACAGTGTATAAAATTTGATGGAGTCGAAAAAACCACCCATACATAAACCCGTACAAAGAAACCGACACGCAAATAGTAATGAGTAGAATAAAAAAGTAAAATATATTTTAAATATAATAAAAACCAAGACTTAATGAATAAATTACAGGATCTGTTCAAGTGAGTTCCAGATATTCACATGTTTCAGGACGTGTGTAATAATGAGTTTGGTTCGCAGTTGTTTTGTAAGCGAAGTGCCGGGTGCCACGCAGGTTCAGAGCAAACAAACCCGGCCACGGCTAACACGTTTGTACACCTTTCTGTTTGCATAATTAAGCATTTGCGTTGCGGAAACACAGAGCTGAGGTTTCGGTACGAACAAAACAGCCGAGAGCTACAACACAATCAGGAATGTGCCCCCCATTGCCACCCTCTTCAGCCATCCAACATGCAGCCATTATGGGTTCTATGACGCACAGCTGCACATAGAACAGTGAAGAATATCAAGTACGATGTATTTTATCGATTAAAGTAACACACATATATATTCTACATAAAGGAATAGTTATACTTCCTGCAAGGAAAACTGCCAAATACAGCGATAATCTTATGTCCTGAACTCTAACAGAGATAAAAGGCATAATGGCACAGCAAATATATCTCAAGTAGATCACTGTGTTTTTTTTTATGTAAACATTATTTTTCGTAACATTTTTTTGCTAGCTTTTAATAACTCATTTATAAATAATTTCAGATATTAATATGCTTGTGTCATTTTCCTTCAAAATAGCAAAGTGTAACAACTTCAGGTACCACTTAGATTTCCTTAAATTTAATTATTAAAA
Organism: Bacillus rossius redtenbacheri; assembly: GCF_032445375.1. NCBI lineage: Eukaryota > Metazoa > Arthropoda > Insecta > Phasmatodea > Bacillidae > Bacillus > Bacillus rossius. The sequence continues at coordinate 15,374,755 of NC_086335.1, forward strand.
TTTTTGTTAAAAATGACATTAAAATAAATTGCAGAAAATAATATTCAATTTTGGTTTATACAGGATAGTTATGAAATAAATTAATTTTTTGTGATGGACACATTTTATTGTATAAATGTATTTATTAATGAAACTTATATCATCTATGGATATATATTATTGTTGCAGGTACCGCGAACCAATGCTTACAGCAGAAGAAAGAATTGCTGTGGTGTGGTGTTGGAGATGAACAACTTCCAGAGTGGCCATCCATAACAACAAACACTGTGCAACGTATAGAGGATGCCATCACACGCTGTAAAGTGTACCTTGACATGCTGGAGCAATTCTTGGAGCCATAATTGAGAATTGATAGGATTATGGATGCCGTTGTGTTCCAACAGGATGAAGCACCACCCCATTTCACCCTGACTGTTCGGGACTACCTCGATCACGCTCTCCCTGGCAGATGGATTGGTCAGAGGTCATCACAAATTTGGAGACCGAGGTCACCCGATTTGACCCCCTGATTTCTTTGCATGGTGGTTTATCAAATCGAAGTTGTATCCGGTGATGATTCGCAACACTGAGCAGCTAAAACAAACGGATTACAGCAATAATTGAGGACATTACAACAGCTATGATGCGCCGTGTTTTCCAGGCCGCGGTGGGATTCTGGGAAATGTGCCGAGATATGCGAGGATGACACATTGAAAGGTACAAAAGATATGTCCTGGTACGATGTAGGATTGATGTATAAGATAGTTTAGGCAATACATTATGATTATCACAAAAATTTATGTAGTCTTTATAATTACACGGTATAAAAGTTCTTACAACACACCTTAATGGTCAATTATGTGTGGCTTTATTACTTTGAATAGTTTTCAAGTGAATGTATATATTCACTGAAATGTACAACCACGTTTTTACATTTGTCATTTTGGTTTTGAAAACAATATTTGAATTAAAATGTTATAGAATGGTCTTCATATAAGCTTTCATTTAAATTTGAAAACTATTCATGTAATCAAAAGAAAATAATAATCTGTGAAAAGTTTTACAGGAAAAAAGAATTGTTAACTTAGGTTTAAGATATAACTATAATTCATTAATTTAAAAAAAAATGGCATGTTCTGAGAAATTGTTAAATCAATTAAATAGTCAAATAATTGTTTTTGAAATAAAACATTTGTTTGCTTTTGATCAAATACTAAGAAAAAAGAAAAAAAGATCGAAACAACACAAATTTGACAATTTATATGATAATGTGATTTAGCTCACTAAAAAAGTATACTGTGTTAACACGTTTTTGTATATGGTGCACTCACGTGAACAAATATCTTTAATGATAACTAAATACGTGTGAAAAACCAATTTTTGAATATTAAATAGATTTACGTATTGTAATGAGTCAGAATATAACTGAAAACTTTGGACGAAAATTCATCACGTCTTATAAAATAAGTTGAAAACATGTTTACGATATTACTTGAATAATTTGGCATCAACGACCACATTTACGGCAGTTATACAACTTCGGTCAAATTAAACATGTTTCAGACATTATGAGTTATATTTTGAATACTTTCCCTATTATTTACGTAAATTAAAATTGCTGTTCATCTCCAACTTTAATATCGTATACTACCCTTGAGAAACACTTTAAATCATAGGTAGAATATATTTCTTCACCTTACTTTGACTTGATGAACTTGCAACCAAAATTTGTAGGTCTAATTCAGACTCACTGTGTTTATTTATAAATTAAGAAAAATGTAACCAATTATTAAGCAGTGAAACAAAATCAAAGCTTATCGTTCAAGTTCTGTTGTAAGCACACTTATATATATATATATATATATATATATATATTTATATCGTGTAATGAAATCACGTGATATTCGTTTGTAAAATATAGAACATTTCCTACACTGCAGCCACCAGAAAAGAACCAATTAAGGTGCTGTTTGGTATAGACCAAACAGGAACGTTCAAAAATACGACTTAATGTTATATTTATAATTTTAATTCAAAATCGACTTATTTTGATGTATCAGTTTAAAATTACATTGTACACAATAAATAAAATGACATTTGGTTATTTGAATGTTAGTTCAGAGTGGAGTCACGGCCAAGAAGGAAAGGGTTGTTAATAATTTTATATCAATACTTATATCAACTATTTGTAGATATTTAAGGATGTTAGTATTTATCATTTTATATTTTCATGCTATTTCAGTCAGCACTCTAAAGATTTCGGTATGTTTTATTTGCGAAAATGAAAATAATTTATGATGTATTTGGAGTTGACGTAGTAACCAGAACTTAAAAAAATTAATAATTAAATATGGTAAGTTTCTTCCGAGCTGTATGAAATGAATGTGATATTGTAAAGCGCTGTGAAATATTTCACCAATAATCATGGAAAATAGCTAGGGTTCTGTGAATCTATACATAATAGGCTAAGCTTGGAAGAAAATTAAATAAAACTAACGCACGCATAACAGAATATCACAGAAATTTTAAAAATAAAACTGAAATAATAAAAATAGTAATAAAATAATAACAAAAATTAAATACAAAAAATAAACGAAAAATTATATAAACAGGTTCTGCCAGCTTGTTAACTTCTCCTTTGATGAGAAATAAATACAAGTCAGAATTTTTTGTAATTTTTTTTTAAATAATATTTTACTATGTTGTGATTAATTTAATTTTTTTATAATTTTAAACCTTTTCCCATTGAATTCTGATAATAATTACAGATTTACAAAAATGGTGACAGTGACGACATAATCCAAGATAGCAGAGTGTTTTTATTTACATTTTTATTATGCTTTATAATTTTTAAAAATCTTTTCCGAGTTTCTATTATAAATAATACGGATTTTCAAGAAGGCTGCTAAAACGAAAATTGCTACTTTTTAGAATTCAATATGGCGGTCGTAAAAAAAAGCGCAAATATGATGTCATACTTATCCAAGATAGCGAGCATAAAGAATTGTGGAACATGTCTAGAATCTAAGATGGCAAATGTAATTATATGTGCAATCTTGTTTTTAAATAATATTTCATTAAAATTTGATTATTTTATTTTTTCCGATTTTCTAGCATGATAATTTCGGATTTTCAAGATGGTGGCTGTAACGAAAATTTGAATCACTAGGGAGTGGGGAATTAGATTCATAGAAGGGGTAAGTTCTAGAAAACAAAATGGCGGTTCGAAGATGGATGCCGGGGTCAAGGTCAAAGGTCAAGGTCATATAAAGGTTAAGGTTAAAGGTCAAGGTCAAAGTAAATGGTCAAGGTCATCCAAGATAGCCGCCGTGACATCACGGTCTGCAGCCCGAACCCCGGAACAAGGCACCACATCCTGCAGCACAGGCTTTTCTATACAACTGTCTGGATTAATATACATGCTATAAAAACCCTGAGATTTTAGTCGGAACAAAACTTTGAATATTTTGTTTGGTTCAAGTATTAATACACGCAATTGAAGTTAGTTGATCGTGTAGTACTTCAGTGGTGGGATCTTTTGATACATCCCACTTTATGACATTCATAACTTTGATATTATAACATACTAAAATTAACCTTAATACATGCGTGTGGATTATAATGATAAAAATTACAGCTTAGATCACAAATACATATATTTCATTTATTTCAAGTTTCTTTGTACCTGAATATTGTGTTTATGTTTAATGAAGTATTATGGCTATATTGATGATATGTTTAATATTTCACACATTTCGAAATCCACAATATTTTAGTTTCATATTTTTCTACGAATTAAATTATTTTTCATATTTAGTACATTTGTGAGATTGAAATAGTTTAAAGGCCACTAATTATGTCACCTCATTAAAACCATTTATTTTTTAATGATACATTGAGATAGTTGAATTATAATATCACCTTATTAAGAATATATTTTTTTTAAGAACCTTAACTATTCAATCTGAAAATAAGATGATTTGCTCATTCAAGTATACAATTTTTTTGGTAACAGTTTTATTTAAATAAATCACTAATTTCTTATATACATCAGTTCATAAAAAAATATTTAAAATGTAATCATGTACAAAATTAAATAAATTAATATTGTACGTAAAAATTCTCATATTAACTACAACATGTTTCAAAGAAGCTATGTCTTGCATGTTTTTTCAATTGCCAACTTTTTATGCACGTGTTTAGGAGTGTTATGATATAAATAACACTTATTTTGTTTGACGTTTATGTAAGCAAATAATTTTGGAAACATCTGAAAATTTTAAATACTTAAAGAAAAGCATTATCAATAAAGTTTTTGAATGACTTTGTAAAAAAAATGTTTATAAGCTCGTTTTTATTTCTAAATTATTGAAGTGAAATCGTATTTAGTCGCGTTAAGCGATTTTTGATGGGGGAAAAACTTATGGGTACGCGTCACCGACATGCTAGTGACGTGTTGCGTCAGACTGGCGACGCACAGTGACCTGTGTACATGTAAAATCATATATACACTTATACATTGTATATACTCGATTGTATCATGTGCGTGTTGGACTCTTTTTAGATGGGTAAAATCATGTGAGTTAGCGTCATAGTCATGCTATAGGAGCAGTAAGTGAAGTTAAATTGACAACGCGAAAAGTTTAATTTGTCTATACTGTGTATTGCCCAGTGAACACCTGACCTAGGTCTGATATCACTGGTAAGTCAGCGCTAGGTAATGCATTTTTATGTAATTTTGACATACCACGATATCTGTTGTGACTAAAAATTATGTAAGGATAAATGATATCTTGCAGTCATCATACTGATATAATACCAAAATAATTTTATTACACATATTTGGCTTAGAAATGATGACATATTACACATTTAAATTTAATGTTTTACATTTTCACTTCTGTTGACAGTCCCCATGACTGCCTTTTTCAAAATTGTTCTAGTTTTTAAGAGCTTTCCTAAAAAAGTATAAAAATTTTAAGACACATACTTATTTTTTATAATAATTTTAATTATTAAATAATCCTTAAGTATTATTTCAAAATCTAAATAATATATGGTTTATTTAGTCTTATGTGTTTAAATTGAAATGGCAAATAAATTTGAACTACATTAAATAACAGTGAAAACATTATTTCGTTATAGAATTTGAAAAAGGAAAAACTTATTTTAGTTGAACATTTCTTTCAGTTAGTATTGCTTAAAAACAATCAAGTAAACAACGACAAATGTCTCTTAATTTTTCAATTGATAAAACGTTTTGCCAAACTACGTTTAGGATGCAGTATAATATTTTTAAAGTAAACTTCACCGTTAAAATAGATCACTTCTCTACTTTATTCAAGTGCATGGCAATTATCTGGCAATCAATAGTTTAAAAGTGCAATAAAAACCAAAACCAATCCAAAAACGACTTTAGCCAGGCGTTACGAAAGTTGCATTATCAGCATTTAGCAAAATTGGAAAACTGGGGAAAAAAAGCTTCGTTTAATTTCATTACTGACTGAGCAGACCAGGTAGCGCCAAGTTACAACGATCCCGTCCTCTCGTCACAAGCGCATGCATAGCTTTTTTCAGAAACACAGGCCTTCAATATTTTGGCAATCTAATCTGCATTAGCCCACTCGCTAATAATTGAACACTCTTCATCAGCGTAAATTAGAAGTAACAGCCTTCGTTTTGTAAACATCCGGAACAACGAAGCACTTTTTGCTGAAACTTCGTAGCATTCATCTTTCTTACGGAAAAGTTCATGAATTTCCAATTTTTTTAAAGCACGAAAGTAATAATAAAAATAAATAATAATAAAATATAAGACTTCGAAATTATTTTAATAAATCATTTTAATCTGCATAACAAGAACAAAGTAGAAAATGAATAATACAATTAATATTTGAATTTAAATTATGTATTTTAAAGCTTATGTTTTTAAGACAAAATATTTTTTTTAAAGGATGTATAGTATAGTATAGTGTATTCTGAACATTTATATAGAAACAAACAAATATTCTGTCGGTAGTGATAAACAAATTGTAAACTTCAGACAGGTCTTATGCTGCTTCTGTGAAAGACAAAAACCCATTTAAATATATATTAATATGGGTTATAACTCTTTTCGAACTTAATTATCAAAGTACAAAAATAATAGAAAATTTATGTTAGACAAATTCAAGTGCTTGCTTATTTGGCACAGTTAAAATTGTCTATTACTTCTTTAAAAAAATATATGTAGTCAAGTATCTGATTAAAAACATTGCAATCTTCCTTAAGATTAAAAATCTTAAATTATTGTGAATTTTTGTGAGGAATAACTTACATTAATATTAATATTGTCGCGGGTTGAAATTTTGCAGGGTTGTTGAAATCAAATTTAGGGACTTTACTGACGGGACTCTGGGCTGGCTGCTCTGTTCACTCGTCAGCGCAAGTGGCGTGACCATGTAATTGGGGCACGGGGCCGGCGCGGCGCGCTGCGGGCTTGCAGAATTTTGTTTGTTTGTTTGGCCGCGCGCTGGCGCAGCCACGGGCCGCAGTTACTGGGGCGCGCTGTCGTAACAAGCCGCGCGGTGTGGCCTGCACATCGGGGTAGAGGGGGGGTAGTCTTCCCAGATGTTCTAGTTAGTTGTTTAGTAAATTTGACTTCAATAACGAGCTTTTGTTATGGTAGGCGCGGCAGGGCGCGCGAATTTAAGCGCAAGTGAGTGGTGACTCGGGGCTCACTCAGGCGGAGGCTATGCGTCTCACCTGTGGTCACGAGTTGTTAGTTCGTTCGTGATGTAGGAATTCAAGCTTTCGGGCGGAAGCTATGGTCGACGCCAGAGGCCACGAGTCGTTTAATTTAAGTTAGGTCATAATGTAGTCGTCAAGCTTTCGGGCGGAGGCTATGGCCCTCGTCAGGGGTCACGCGTCATAGTTTTTAAAATGTAATGTTCGTTCGGGATTTCAAGGGCAGGAGAGGCCCCTACGTTATTTTTTTTAAAGTAATCGATCAAGAAAGGCTTTTCGGAAAATGTGAGTATGGACTTATCTTTGTTTTAATTTTAAGTATTAATTATGATTTGAGGTATTCGGAAGGACTAGGGAAGTGTTTAGTGAAGTTCTCTCATTCTCTCTCTTGTAAGGTCGTTCAATCGTTAAGGAAGTAAAGAGATTATTGTTTTAAATTGTAATCCCGCTATTTAAATGTTCTTTAAAATGATGTTGAGTATTTGACTTTAAGAATAAAATAATTTTAATTAAGTATTATGTTATTTTGCAAAATCTCCTTAGTTCAGCTCTCACCAGACATCCTGTACGGGATGACGAACCTATGATCCTAGGTACAGTAAAGTATTTTATGAAGTTAAGACTAGTTGATGCCAAGCGAGTTGTTTCTATGTAAAGAGCTACGATTCTCGCCCCCCCCCTCTGAAGGTGGATCGTGACAGAAATGGCGGTGGCACCGGCTAGGTGCACGTGACAGAAATGGTGGAGGCGCCGGGTAGGTTCTATTTCTGGAGAGAGAGAGAGGTAGATTTTTATGTTTATTATTAAGTTAGTTTCAGCTTCTGATAGCAGGTTATTAAGAGTTTACTTGAGGAGAGGATTACGGAATTTAATCTAAGTGGAGGAAGTCTTTGAGATTTTTTTTTTGACGTAACATATGTTTATTTGAGTATACTTGTAAGGATAAAGTTTATAGTGATAAGTTGTTTTAAGTCGTTGAGTTTATCAGGGATTTTTACGTGAGGAGAATACGTTATAATTTAAATGATTAATAGAGATAATGCAAGTGGTTTAATTTAATTGAAGTTCATTTTAAGATTGTAGGTTAAGAGAATTATAATTTAAAATAAAGTTTTTTGTCGTAAATAGGAATTATTTTCAAGAGAAGTTTGTTTTGTTTTCGTGCGCGTAGGAGACGAGACGTACGAATTAAATCAGTCGAGGGAAGGATAAACGTTAGAAAGGAATTAAAGAGAAAACGAGAGTTTATGTAAAAGAGAGTTATAGAATTTATAGTGATGTTTGGTTTTAATAAGAAAAATGTTGAGAGTTGTTTCAGAACGACACGTCAGTGGACGTGGCAGAATGAACACGTGACGGGGAGGTGCTGAGACCTAGCAGAGAACGGAGGAACCGCAAGCGAGGGTTGGCGCACCTGATGGAATTCGGTGACGTCACGGGCTCATACGGAGACGTGGACAGGCCGTGACCTTGTTTTGATCAGCTGTACGGTAACTTAGCGATAAGAAAATAGACTATTGGTTAAATAAATTTAAATTTAAGTGTGTTTTAGGAGAAGAGGAACTTTCAGTATGTAAGTAATTTATTTTAAGAATGGTATGATGTATAGGCTAGAAGTGTTTCGTTGTAAGTTGTTTATGTTTTGTTAGTTAAATCCTACCTCGGTTTTAAAAATATTTTTTGGGATTTGTAAACAGTAATAAGGAGGTACACTATAAAATCGATAAGCATTGAGAAAACTGGGAAGGCTAGATTTTGTGTGTAGAGGGAATTTACTCCAAAAGAACAGAGAGACAAAATTAATGTTTTCATTAGGGCGAGGGACCCTAAGGTGAGGCGTTGTGTCCCTGGGAAGAAAGGGAATTGTAGCGCAGACCATAGGAGATGGGCTGACTACGGAATTAAGGGTCAGGAGAATCCTGAGAGTTGTGAGTAGTTTGGGGCAGGAGTTCCCCATGGTAGTACCGAAGTGGCTATCCTGTATGGGATAGGGTACCATTTCAATGAAGTTTGTTGGTGGGGTTAGAGCCCCCTGTGTAGTGGGCCTATAGCAGATAGGCACTACAGTGAAATTTTTGGTTATTTTGTGAGGTAAATTCCCTGGAGGTTAAGTATGATTGGATTCAGTTAGGAAGGAGGGAAATGAGAAACATTGCTGTAGAGAGTTAGTGTACTTGCCTAATGTGAAATTGAATTTTACTAAATTAATTTAGGAGAAAGTTTTGTTCGGTAAATAAATAATAATGGAAGATAGCTAGATAATTAATTAATTTTTTTTGAGTAAGGTGTTTTAAGTAATGAAATAAAATAAGGTGAAGTAATTTATTTGAATAATTGGGGAGGAGTTTCTTTAAGAGTTTAGATAATTGTTTTTGAATTTATTGAGATATTCAGCCAGTGAAGTTTGAGTGTGAGAGATACAGTGAGATTTTAAGGAAATCGGTTGTTTATTAATTAGGACAAATGAGATTTTATGATTAAGAGTCAGTAAGCATAGTTAAAATTTACGACATGATATTTGTTGACAGTTTACAGTTATTAAGGAGAAAACAGAGTAATCTATTTATTTTTATTTTAATGGTTTGAAGATAAGATTATGAATTTTTTTTGGAAGTTTCTTTGGCATGTTGGAATAATTTTTTTTGATTTTTAGAATTTACAGAGAAAATTTAATTGATTTACATTAGTTTGGAAGTATGGAGGTTTAGTGTTCGATTAGCCCTAACTTGATGGTCGGATCCCAAAAGAATGCCGTAAAACCGATAGCCAATTGAGAGGAATGCGGTAGGCGCTTGTGTAGAGGGGTTGTGGGAAAACTCCTTGGGACTGATGGCAGATCAGGGGCCCTAAATAGTGTGTGATGCTGTAAAACCAGTGCAGGGAAAGCCTGGTATGCTTAAATTTTTGGGCACAGGTTAGGTAAACCTGGGGTTCCATGGGATTTAGTCATGTTAGCTGCTGTGAGACATTAAGATTTCCAGGCTCCATAGTAAATTCAATGTAAATTTTTGTTTTCTTAAAATAATAAATTTGTTTTTAATTTTTTTGAGATATTTGATTTGTAACAGTGAATACAGACCCCGAGGAATAAGAGTTGTCATGCTGTGAGAGGAGAAGGTGGTAGGCCTAAAAGGGTACAGGCACCACAGAGGTTATGTGCATTGCATAATTTAAATATAAGGAAACTTGAGAATTTGAAATTTTGTTGTTGGTTTGTACACCCATAAGAAGAGTATAGGCAGAATTTTTATTGTTATGAGATGTCTAATTTAATTGAAAAGAAGAAAGTTTAAAGATGCAAGGTAACATTATTATTGTAATAATTGAAAGAGATTAAGAGGTAGAGAGAAATAGGCAGTTTTTGTTTGTAAGTACTAAAGTTTACATATAGAAATTTAGTAACTAAGAATGAATAATAAGTTAAGTCTAGTGTAAAAGTTTTTTTTAAGTTTGTTAAGTTAAGAGTCACAAGTAAATTTTTTTTTAGAGAGAATGTCTTTGATAGGAAGTATTAGAAACTTATGGGAATTTTAGGGTAACATAAATAATGTAGGTAATGAATAATAAATAGATGGTAGGTCTTAAGTTAGGATTAACATTTGAAGCAGAATTTAATTAAGAAGAAGGAAAATAAATAGGCCTAATGAAAAGAACAAAAAAGGATTTTATGGTAAAGCATTTTTTTTAAGTAATAAACAATGAATAATAATGTTGTTTCAGGGTAATGTGTACTAATAATACAATTTTTTTTTAGGACCAAAGAACAGGAATTATGTAATTTAAATTAACATGTATTTTTGAAACTGTTACAGATTCCTTAAGATGAGCTGAGCAGCAGTCCAGTTTACAAGATGACAAGAGTTCGAGAGACAAGATACAAGATCACTGAAACAAGAGCCAAGACTGAAGATTCAAGAGAAGAGAAAGCTGGCAGCCATGGACTTACAAGTGGAGATTAATAAGGTCATGTAAAGTTTTATTTTTTTTTATGGAAGACAGTAACTGGAGTTTTTTTTTGTTATAAACATTATTTACAGAACTTTTTAGGTTATAGTAATGTGATGGAACTAGTGAGTTGTGGTAGCTGTCAAAAAGAACTAATACCTTAAGTTTAATTTTTAAAGTTAATTTTCTTAATTTACAGAGGGATTAGTAGTTTTTTTTAAACCTTATTTAGGTTGGAATTTAAATACAATAGCTTATTATAAATGTGTACGAACAGTTCAAGTTCACAGTACTGATAGGTAGGTCAGATGATCTTATTGATTTTGATGATTTGTTGTTTTGAGTTGATTTTTAAGTGTTGTGAATTAGACAATGAAATAGTTCTGAAAACTTAAATTATTTCAAGCTAAGAAATAGTAAAGTTAATTGTAACTCAAAGGACACCAGAATTTAATTTTTTTTTAATTAGTAATGTTTGAAAATTTTATACTTTACAAGAAAGGTTATAAACAAACAGATCGGATGGAACAAGGATGCAGTAAATCACAATTTCATTTAGAATTATTGATTAGCTTTTGAGGTTATGAAGTAAAAGTAATTATAATTTAAAAGTTTGAATAAAAAAATGTTTTTTTTATTTGTTTGAAATAGAAAATTTAAAAGTTAATTAGTCATGATCTAGGTGGGTGATGGGGTGGGAATTGGCCACTCTTTTTCCCTATAACCTCCCTAACATGGCCTTCTATTACAACTAACAGAAATAAAGAAGAAGAAAAATGAAGAATTATTAGTTAGAATGTTTCTTTCATGAAGATACCTGATGAACTTTTACTGTTTGGAAGAATAGAAGCAAGGTTAGTCAGATATTTTTACTCAGAAGAAGAAGAAGATAAAGCAGTTTTATGACTCGACAAGCCAGAGATTGGTGTTTCCCCTCTGCGCTCCTATTGACTACGTTGTTTACTCTCATGGGATAGCTGGTTCGGCACCATGGAGAGAGATTGGTGGGCATTGTGGTTGCCCCCAGAAGAAAAGAAGAGTAGAAGAGGTTATGGGTGGGTCATGTGAACTGACCTTCAACCCAGTTACTTCGTGGGGACTATTTGCTGTATAGAGAAGATCAAGACTCAAGAGTTAGGGAAAATCATTGGAGGTCATGTTTCCCTTCCTTAAGTTTTTCCTATCAAATTATTTGCCTGATTAGATTATGCTAAGGGTGGGATACTTTATGTTAGCAGTTGAATTAATTAATTTTATTTTTTTGTGTGTTTGCATCCTTGCCCATCGATTGCAGTTTAGTAGTTAGTTTTGTATTTGTCAGGCGTGATGGTAATGCCTGTTGATGATGTTTCAGAATTGTAATCTGTTCGTGATGAGGATGGCACAACTCCGAAGCAGATGTGGGGAGAAGTTGTGAGCTGCCCTGGAAGCCAGTCCAGTAGCTGTTGGAGTTGAGTGGTGTTTGCTGATGGCCAGCCCAGGGAGCTACTCTTCTCGACAACACTGACTTCGAGGAGTTGCACCAACCTTCACGAGATAAGAGTTTAATTAATTGAAACACTGTAAGGACACTTAATTTTTTTTTGAAGAACGAAAGAAGTATGGTAATAAACGGAAACTGAAAAAAAAAAAAATAATAATAATTATCAAGAATTTGCACATTGTTTAACGAATACTGAGAAACTAAGAACAGTAATTTAATTTGTAAAGAGAGCTTCACTAACAGAACAATTTTTTTAGAATTGAGAACTCGAGCCTCTGAAGGTTCCTGTGAGAACAAACCAGATAAAAGTTTTACATTTAATTTTATGAATACTTGTTGTTTTAAAATAAATCTTATGCAGAATTTAGATGTATGTTCAGACAGCAAGGAACTAAGAAAATTATTATTTTTGTGAAATGAGGAATTTATAGTTATGGTTTAATGGAAAAAGACAATTTGTAATTTTGAGGTAGCTCGATGGGGCTCGAGCTCTGTGAGGGGAGGGTTATGTCGCGGGTTGAAATTTTGCAGGGTTGTTGAAATCAAATTTAGGGACTTTACTGACGGGACTCTGGGCTGGCTGCTCTGTTCACTCGTCAGCGCAAGTGGCGTGACCATGTAATTGGGGCACGGGGCCGGCGCGGCGCGCTGCGGGCTTGCAGAATTTTGTTTGTTTGTTTGGCCGCGCGCTGGCGCAGCCACGGGCCGCAGTTACTGGGGCGCGCTGTCGTAACAAGCCGCGCGGTGTGGCCTGCACATCGGGGTAGAGGGGGGGTAGTCTTCCCAGATGTTCTAGTTAGTTGTTTAGTAAATTTGACTTCAATAACGAGCTTTTGTTATGGTAGGCGCGGCAGGGCGCGCGAATTTAAGCGCAAGTGAGTGGTGACTCGGGGCTCACTCAGGCGGAGGCTATGCGTCTCACCTGTGGTCACGAGTTGTTAGTTCGTTCGTGATGTAGGAATTCAAGCTTTCGGGCGGAAGCTATGGTCGACGCCAGAGGCCACGAGTCGTTTAATTTAAGTTAGGTCATAATGTAGTCGTCAAGCTTTCGGGCGGAGGCTATGGCCCTCGTCAGGGGTCACGCGTCATAGTTTTTAAAATGTAATGTTCGTTCGGGATTTCAAGGGCAGGAGAGGCCCCTACGTTATTTTTTTTAAAGTAATCGATCAAGAAAGGCTTTTCGGAAAATGTGAGTATGGACTTATCTTTGTTTTAATTTTAAGTATTAATTATGATTTGAGGTATTCGGAAGGACTAGGGAAGTGTTTAGTGAAGTTCTCTCATTCTCTCTCTTGTAAGGTCGTTCAATCGTTAAGGAAGTAAAGAGATTATTGTTTTAAATTGTAATCCCGCTATTTAAATGTTCTTTAAAATGATGTTGAGTATTTGACTTTAAGAATAAAATAATTTTAATTAAGTATTATGTTATTTTGCAAAATCTCCTTAGTTCAGCTCTCACCAGACATCCTGTACGGGATGACGAACCTATGATCCTAGGTACAGTAAAGTATTTTATGAAGTTAAGACTAGTTGATGCCAAGCGAGTTGTTTCTATGTAAAGAGCTACGATTCTCGCCCCCCCCCTCTGAAGGTGGATCGTGACAGAAATGGCGGTGGCACCGGCTAGGTGCACGTGACAATATACTTTGCAGTCACACCATTTAGTTTGCTGACTAGTAACCAATTAAATGTTCATAATATCATTTTAACGGAATTATACTTTTTTTTCTTTATTTAGTCTCAGTACTGATAGAAATATCCTTAATCTACGTAATGATTTTGTGGCAGAAGATTCTGTCACATTATCCAAACTGACGTTTTTATGATTAATATCTCGTTTTTGTCACTCCACATAATCTAAACATGTTCTTGACAAGACGTGGCTTTGATCAAGAATTAAAATTTATTTTGGACTGGTGGAGCAGAAAATTAATATTTTTACAGAATCATCTCTGTGACTTTTACTTTGGAAAGCAATCTAGCATCTTCGGGAAATATAATATTGGCACTCTTTGATCTGCGATGAGAAATACGTGGTTACAAACGCCACAACCACACGAAATATTGATCTTTTAATGTTCCTCGTTTACTCTTCGTTCTTTCATGAAAAATTTATTACAAAAACCTCTCTTTTATTTGATCACACTATTTTATAAATGGATGCTAGGAACAATTTATATCTAGAAAAAAATAATTCTCGAAGTATTTCTTTTCTTTCAGGAATATAATATTAAGTTTTTTTTATGGCTCCACTGGTTCTTAAGAGTGATTTCTGAATTCTAGTAAAATAAAAATCCTTTAAAATTATTTTAATTTTTCATTCTATTAAAATATTAAAAAAATTCATTTAAAAATAATAAGGCATCTAACGTTTTAATCAGTTATATAAATACATTTTTATGTACTACGAAAAATGAATTTCAAGTTAATAAACATAAAACACATACGGAAGATCTAACAATATACACTTATTTCCCAGGTTACGAGGCTTGTATAAATCTGTCTGACACACCATGTTTTTACTTTTATTTTGTTATTCCTATTACAACATGTAATGCGTTGGCTCATTTGCAGATTAGATTTTTTACACACATTTTTGCCCTACGCATATAATTAATGGTATCAAACCGCGGTGAAACGTCATTATTCTGATCATTTGCGTGACATTTTAAAGTTTTAAAATGAAGTGTAGTAAATATCTCATGAGAAAATTAGAAAATTAATACAATTGCAATAAACATTCAGAAAAAAATTTGTAATAATATGCTTTAAACTATTTTATTGATATAATGAATGAAATTACACAAGTGGCGTGTCAAACGGAGCTTCAAGCGTGTTTGGTAGAGTTCAAGGCCACCGGTTCAACCATGGGACGAGCAAACGAAGTCCCGGTTGAGTCACGGGCGGCTCCAGGATAACTTCTCGGGAGGGGCTAACGTACAAAGAAAGGATGCAGTTGCAAAACATGCCATTAGGGCTCCTTTCACACGGGGCTGTCGCAGGTGCGCCAATAGAAACGCGTCACACAGAACTATTCACGCTGATTGGTGCATTCACACCACCCAGGAGTGTTGCACACTGGCGCCTTTTTATTTAGATTGCTTCCTGCGATATAGCTGATTCTTCGAGTGATGGCGTAGTCAAGATTCCACACTTAAAGATTTAATTTCGTAAGCCCAGGCGGGAATCGCTATCTGGGACATACCTGCAAACAATACTTTGAGAGTTAAAAAAAAGATCTGATTATGAATCTTTATATTATTTCTCAAAAAAGTTTCGTAGAAATACAATATCTTCTGTATTTACCTCATTTATTTGAAAGTAGCAACAACACAAAATATGCACTTACTTTCAGCATATACGCTTTTACACCAGCAATAGGGAATGTGGTTGAGTGGTGTGTTCACTGTGGCTGGAGACAATTCTCACGCGTTTTCCCGACGCGCCACTCTTCCCGCACTGTGGCGCGCTTCGAGTGGTTCAGCGTGAAGAAGCTTAAATAAGTCAGAAGATTTACAAATTAACGGTCTCTTATACTGTTTTTTAACAGCTTCAAACAACTTTTAATGAAAGAAAAGTTTAGCCCATGAATTAAAGTATACAGTTAATATGAATATACCACACACATTAAAACTGAAAAAAAATGGGCTCGGGACGGGCTTTGCCCCTGGCTTGAGTGGAGTGTAATGGTCTGAACCGCCCCTACACGTGATGTCCGTGGAGGGGTGGCTCGCCCTGCCCCCCCCCCCCCTCTCGCGTCATGACGGCTGGCACCTCGAGGCACGCGGGAGGCTGCGCCTGGAGCATTGCCACCATCTGCGCGCTCTTATGACCCAAGACCGCTCTGAATCCCAGCGGAGATCAGGATGCCTGACGTCAATAGGTCGGTATCACTACTCATGTACCCTAAGCTTTTCTCTTACCTTTATTCAGAACATTTTAATAAACATGAAAATAATTGTTAGAATATGAAATAAAAATACTCATACAAGTTTTCACCACGAACAACTTATATCATATAAATTATGTAATTTAAATTAATTTACAGAATGGATAGTTAGCCTCGTGATGACCACAAAAATTATAGGTACATCAAATAAACTTTTTTTATAACAATCGAAATTTTTAACATTGGCGTGTTTTTAAAACGATTCAGTACTAAAATTCCTTTTTATTTGTTATTTTACATGCAAAATAAATAAAAGTATTTGTAATATATACTTATTTGTTTAATTGTCTCGTATGCACTTTTAAACCATTCATCATTTCTGAATAAAATTTTGCACACTTCAACTTTAGAACACGCGGAAGATAAGATTTAGAAAAACCTGCACCATTTTCTTTTCCCTCCCATTTCCTACACCATAAGGCAGAAATATGGTTCTTCCTGATGAAAATTTGTTCACTTTACCTTCGAAATAAGGAGAAAATTACTGTTCTTAGTTTATTTATAAAAAAGAGGTTGATCAATGTCTACATGAAAAAAAAACACCTCGTCCCCCTTTCCTAGCCCTTAAGTAAATTTTTTTAAATACAATTTTGCACATTTGGCATTAAACTAAGATGAACATAACCATCTTTGTCCGATTTGAAAGAAATTATCAGACCCCCCTGTTTACATGATATTTCGAAAAACCACCCTTATTTCCCCTTACTACCCTGAAAGCAGTATTATGGTAATCTTGATGAAATTTGGCAAACTTGACGTTCAAACTAAGAGAAAATAAACTGTCTACATTTAACTAAAAATTATTCCCTACCAAATTATTTATATAAAATTTCGAAAAACCACTTCATCTACATTTCCCATAATTTAGAGTATGAATATACTTATGTTACAACTTGGTAACATCTGACACACTCGACGATCAAAAGAGGAGGGAAATTGCTGTATACATCTAATTTTAATGAAAAAGTTATTAAATACACAATATTTAATAAAAACTAGCCTAACCAACTTTCTCACCCCTTTAATGAGCATTTTTCACGTCTTGATGAAATTTATCAAACTTCAAGTTAAAAAAAGAGTTTAACTATTAAACCTACCCTTTTTTCTGGTTACATAAGGTTTATAAATATCTACCCCTAATACACTTACACCTCATAAAATAGAATATTTGCTCTCCTTAGTGAAATTTTGAATATTTCACGTACAAGGGGGGAATTTATCGTAAACATCCAACTTAAGAAAAAACAGTTCACTGAAAACATAAGTATTTATTAACCTATTGTCATTGTCTTTATATCTAATAGAGTGAACGAAGTGTCGCAATGAGTTAATTATCTTAAAATAATTTCAATTACTTTTAAGTGAAAAAGATATTGTACATTATTTTATAAAAAATTTTAAAGCATTACTTCAACAACTTATTAACAAAATCATGTTTATGAGTAATATATAATTTTTAAAGGAAATAATTTTATTTACATTCGATTATAAAAAAAATGATATTAAACTGACAACGTAGCCAAATAAGAGAATAAAGAAATAACTTCCCAAATGCTGTAAATTTAATGGGACTGGGCCGCTGCTTACTTTAGGATTTAAAGGGACAGTATTATCTGTCAAATTACTTAGGATATTATCAATGATCCCCGATTCTCTCATAAAACCAATAATCCTATCAATAATATCCTGGAAAGGAAAATGCTTTCGAAACTCGCAAACACAATACAAAGAAAAGACACTCTCTTCCACTATGTGCAGGAGTGGCTGAGGACCTACAAAATATTCTGGTTTTTTAATTTCGTACTGTGCACCGGTAGAAAAGAAAAATATACTTAAATTTTTGTGTATCATTGTATGACGCAGTCCATACTCTGCCGAATCAGTTATAATCACATTACTAAACACTCTTTCTAAATCCTCATTTTCACTGATAAACACTGATATGTGCTAAGTTGGGTCAAACATCATATCAGACCCATATCGAGTAGCTAAAGTATCGGCCAACCTAGCTTATCTAATACTTTGAATGTGTTTATGTCTATTCCTTTCCTACCCATACAGCATTATTTTGGCAATTCAAAGTGCAATTTTGGAAATTTGATGTTAAAAATAACACTACAATTACACATGATTTTTTACAAAATTTTAATTGAATACATGCGTTTTTAATACACAAAATCTCCTCGGCTCAACCCCCCCTCCCCCGCAACAAGCATCCCTCTTTTCAGCCACCTTGAATCGAATTTGGACAATTTTTGATGAAATTTTGTAGTTTGACGTTACAATTCGAAAGACAATTACAGTTTACATACGATTAAAAAAAATTCTCCGGACCTTGTGTTCTTCTCGGGCTGCACCGGGTACTTCAGCTAGTATCTGACATGTTTTTCTATAATTCTGGAATTTAACATTCAATTTATAATGACCTCAACTTACATTTCAGTTCCGAGAATTTAAATTAAAGCTAAAAATATGTTATTATTTGTGAAAATGAATTTATATGTAAGATTTACCAAAAAATTAAGAATCTAAGAACAAACGTTAAATTTTTGAATTAGAATTGTTCTGCTTGTTTAAAAAATTCTCTGTTAGAACTGTTATTACACTGCCACTAACAAACACTTACTATTTTAAAACTAATTTTTATGCAAAAGCATATTAGAACCTTTATCCTCAATCCTTTAACTTCAAACATTTTTTTTTTTAAATCGTAATGGATCATAAAAAAAGTAAACAATTTGCACACATTTATGTAGTACATCTCAGTTGCAGTCTTCTTATGTATACCGTCTATCTTATTTTGAATGTCATAGCAAAATAATATGCCAAAATAACGTTTTAAGGAGACCTTTAAATAAGTGATAGTGTTTGAAATTGATGGTTTAACATGATTAAATGAGTGTTTTTATGGGAATTAGGGTTAATTTTATGCATATTATTGTTAGAGTAAGTAGATTAAAAAAAAATTTTAAAATTTTTATATACCTGGCATTAATTTTTTTTTACGCATTTTTATGGAGATGTTACTAACAACGACCATGTATTTGGTAGATCAATTGTCTACATAATTTATTTTAATGCTCATACATTTCATGCGCATTGTAGATCAAGTGGTGAACGCCAACATATAAGAAACACTATCATTTTCTGCGACAGCTATGAACAAATCGAAAGTTGTAATTGGATTTAATAATTTTCAGAAAATATGGTAAACTTTAGCTGGTATATTACTTTTGATGATTAATTCCCATTTTATACTTAATATGGTTTGAAATATTTTATAAAATGTCCTTTATTAACAATTTATTTTTCCTTAAACAAAAAAAAATCGTCAGTTTTTAATTTAATAAGTTAATAATTTAAGTTATGTGCAAAAATCTAATTACATATATAACAAGCTAATGCCCGGAATGTGTTGCAATGCCTCTTTTGTATTTTTTGGAGAATTTTTAAGTTTGTACGTGCATAAAGCATCTATCTCTCTTTTTATCCCTCTAAAACTCTATATTTCCCTAAGATCTCGTAATAATAATCTCTCTATATCACTCCATGTCTCTCTATCTCAATATATTTATCTATATCTCTATATCTCACTATATATATTCATAAATGTCTATATATCTATATGTAACTTCATATATCACTATATCTCTATACATCTGTCTAAATCTATTTAATTATATATCTGTATATTTCTCAATACCTATAATCCTTTATTTATTTTTGTCTTAATATATCCATATATATTTCTCTATATATCTATCTAGCTATAAACCCCTCTGTAATTCTCTATCACTCTCTCGATATCTCTCCCTCTCTATCTCCCTTCGTCATTCTCTGCTTCTCTTTCTTTCTCTCGATTTTTATCTATATAAATATTTATCTCTCTATCACTCTCTCGACACACACACTGCCATAGAAAAAAAGAACTGACATGAAGTATTTACTGGTAATTATCCAATACTACTCCCACGCCACCTTTTCTTCTTCTTTAAAGTTGTTATCAAAATCTCGCCTGGAAAGTGACCATCCTCGTGTTTTAAAAATAGAGGTAAGAAGTAACAGTTGGTTTACACAATCTTTGCCATTTTAATACTCAAAATGAGAAAGTTCTCTAACCCCTTTTCTTTTGGTTCTGCATAGCCAAACAATTTATGGTTATAATGATGTTTAACCCTAATTTCTTGCAGATGTGTCCATATAATGTTTCTTTAGCAATAATCACTAAATGACGGCATATTTACGATTCTTCCTAGCGAGTTAATACTTCTCAATACAAACTTGGTCTGTGGTACTGATAATTTGTTAGGTAAATTGTGTATTCTCACATGGCTTGATCAGGGGAGAGGGATTAAGGCCTCTCGGAACCGAGTACAGGTAGGTGGTTTCAGGCAGCGGAGTACATGACCCTCATGGTAGCGTACGTGTGGGGAATTGCCAACCGTGACATTAAGGAAAGAGGTCAAGGGCGCATCAACATACCATTTAAAGTTTCAGATTAAATTATTTCCTTAAAAATTACAAAGAAATAACTTATATGGAAACAAATTGTTGTCAGAAAGTTTAGTAGTCAAAACTCATGTCTGAGAAACGACATTTGCATGTTTTGATTTATTAGGTGTAGAACTTAATTTCCAACTTTATTTATTGCATAATATTTATGTTAACAGATAATTTTTTATGTCTGAAAGTAAGTGTTCACGCGAACGTTTTTAAAAAGTTCCGAATATCTCCCTCATTGGTTTGACGGATTAACTACAAAA
This sequence comes from Bacillus rossius redtenbacheri, assembly GCF_032445375.1. Classification (NCBI taxonomy): domain Eukaryota; kingdom Metazoa; phylum Arthropoda; class Insecta; order Phasmatodea; family Bacillidae; genus Bacillus; species Bacillus rossius. The sequence continues at coordinate 15,395,600 of NC_086335.1, forward strand.
GTGTTACGTCAATAACATTGCAAAGAGTAAGCATGGATTCCTATCCTTGGTTAAAACCTTGGTCAATGCAAAAATTTTACAAATAAAAGACTTACCATTGTTTATAAACTCGCTAAAAACACCCATTGCACTTATATTAAACGCGTATTGAATAATCAAGAGCACATGGAGAACACCATATAAATCCAGATCAGTGAATATATTTAAACGCACGATTGCATATTCAATAAAATATTATGCACAACATTGCTTTCTTCGTTTAATGCTTATGGATATTGTTAACATATATATGACAAGCATACAAGGGAGTATAACTAATGCATTAACTATCTTAGCTTACCTATATGCATGAAAAATCTATCAACAGACAATGTTATGAAGTCATTATAATCTCACAGAATTATTGTCCAATATTAGGTATTTATATTTATGTAATATTTTGTATTGGAACTTCTTCATTAATCTAAAAAAAATTTTGTAAGTACTTGTTATATTTTTTTTCTTAATTACAGGCCACAGTTAATATATTTCAGTAATAATACGTATTTAAACTATTTTTTAATTTTTAAATGAAATTTAATGTTAATTCATATTGCCTGGCTTTCGTATTAGTTTCAGAAACGACATCTGGTTGTGTTCTACACCATCGCCAGCGGGAACTCAGCCGGTCACCAATCAAGACAGCGAGCTCCCGCTCTCATGGGACATGGCTTCGATGCCCTGAGCAGTTACGCTGGTTTGTCGTGCAGGCGGGCCGCACAGGAACGTGGTCGTGGGTGCAGAAGGGGAGGATCTGAGACGTGAGACGCGGGACTGCCTACAGTGGAAGGCGCAGCGTGTAGTGGAGGGGGGAAGCAGTAAAGGCGACAGCGTGAATGAGTGTGCGGCGGGTTGCGGGCCGGGCGCGCGCAGGGGAATTGCTGTGCGATCCCCGCGACTCTTCCACGCCAGAGAATAGCAGCGCCTCTAGTCCAGACGCGTGGACGTCCCTCGCGAGACATAAATATTCACAAGGAAATGGCCGGGAGCCCAGTCGTCGCTGCAGGAAGAGGGTGCGAAATACGCGGCTGGTAAAGGAAGGGGGGGGGGGGTGGACTACAGAAAAGCAAACACCAAACTCTCAAGACTGAGAAAAGAAAAAAAAATACAAACTTCCTTCCCTTTTTCGTTTCTTGCGTTTATCGTATCAAGAGCAGAAACGGCGGCATAAGTTTTTTTTTTTTTTTTTTTTGGTTCGTTCCGATCTCTTCAAACTCTGTACAGGCAGTAAACATCTTACGCCCTCGTTTCGTAGAAATGATGTCTGAGAGTTGCAATAACTTACAGATACGAAATTTATGAGGAAGAAGTTAATGCAACAAATATAATATCTCACAGGACATCAACCAAAGTTTCGCAAAATGTGAGCTACATTTGTGTCTTGCCTTGAAAGTTCGTGTTATGCAGAAAATAACTTTTAAGGCAATGTAAGACGATAACAGCTCAATTGAACCCAACCTTAGTTTAAGAAATTTGTACTACTGAATATTTTAATGAGCGTTACATTATGAAGCAAATTTTATGTGCTTTTAACTGTAGTTTTAAATTTTTTTGGAATCATATTAAATTGTTTTATGTTTCCTTGTGTTATTACACAATATTTTTCCCCCTGTAAAACATAACCGAAAATAGCTAAATAAAAAATTTGATTATCGAAAAATATTTTCAAATTTTTGTTAAACATGTTCAGCATGTCTTGAAAAGAGCACAAATTTTTGTGGATTTAAAGGTCAATAATATTTTTTTTATATAATGGTTAAGCATATACTAAAGTCTCAAACAATCTTTAAATGTTATTATAATCTCAACTAAAGAATTTTCACTTTAAAATTTTTTTATTTTTTGTATTAAAGTAATTAAGAATTATTTTATAATGTTAAAACCTCAATTTAACTCTGATTTATTTTAAAAAATGTTTTGGATTATATAAGAAGAAATATGCTATTTCGTAACTTTTGATTTGCTACATTACCGGGCCTTTAAGGATTGAAAAGGAATAAAATTTGGGAGGAAAAATAACCATTGAAGCTATATATGAATTTACCATTGCTGGATATAAATATTTTTAGCTGATTATCCCGAATTTAACTTAATTAAAAAAAATAACCAAAGGGAAAAACAAAATGATGTTTGAAAGAAAATTCGAACGCGAATATTAAAAATACTATGTCCAGTTCATTAATAAATAATAAACTTACTCCTTTTAAAAGCATTTTACTGTCGCAAATACAATGTGCCTGAAATTTCATTCCCAAAAAATCCAAATCAACTCTACACAGTTCCATAACTAAATAATTTTGTGTTTAGCATAATATACGTATAGTCCACTTGTAACAATGGAGTTTTTCATGCTGAATAAATAATAATTTTTTTAAGCTTTCCAATTTTTTTAAATCTTTGATTCAACATGAAAATTTCATTTTTCATTCTTTACAGAATTGATTATAAGAAAAGTAATAATAAACTTACTATACAAACTTTGGTTTTCAAAGCGAAAATTATGTAAAACATTACTATCAGATATATTTAATTAAATTATAATTATTAAATATTACGAAACACAAAAACCTAACAAAAAATATTAATTTATATTCATAAAATTTAAAACGTTTTTTTTTCACTTTTTTTAATTGTTGGTCACTAGTAAATTTTTGCCACAGCACGTTTAAAGTCCCGATAATGACACAATTTTACTCGGTCATTAAAATGTTAAATTTATTTCTTTTAAATGTACCGGGCTCGCACATTTATTGCTATTCCCTTTGTTGTATAAAATGTGACTTACTTTTAAATAAAATAATTGTGTAATTTTTAGAAAATAATCCGTTTCAAAGATAAATTTATAATTAACATATTGTGTGGCGCATTTGCGCACAAGAGCATTCGTAACAAAAATGGATTTACCAGACACGAAGCTAAGATACAAATAAAAAAGTGTGGGAAAAAGATTTTTTTTTTACATCGGCACGTGTATAACACACCTAAAAATGTTAAGGCTCGATCTCATACGCCATTATATATTTTTTATGTATTTTACCAATACTTTTTAAAAAATGTATTTCTGTAAATTTATGCCCGATAAATTCATTTCATTTTTGTTAGAATTATTTTAAAAGATATTCACTAAGTTAAATAAAATTGTCGTTCATGAGATTGTAATTATTTATATTATAACTTGCGCGACTATAAACACCCATTTAATTAATTTCCGTTTAAAATATTTCTGACGAAAGAAAATATTCAAGAGATAAATCGTGTTTGTTTTTACAGAAAACCTCGATAAATGAAAAATTATAATTTAAGATTCCTACTATAAAACAGATGAAAAGTGGTAGTTTTCTCTATCGCCAGACACGTACGTTAGACAATCGGTCTGACATAATCATTTGTAAGTTTATGGTTTTATGAATAAGTTTAGTTTTTAAACGTTTCGTATTGACAAACGTTTTATAAGACGGTCATGCATAGCTCATAAATATCAGGAAACTAAATTGTTTCAGCATTTGCCTAGCATTATAACGGGAGACAATAGAAGACCAAAACAAGAATGGGAAGTCAATGATTCTCGAACGCAGAGTACATCTATAGGAATCCATAATTTCATCATAACGACACCTCACATGGTTAGGATTATCAGATTTAGCTTAAAAAAATAATATTTTTGGTATAAATAATTATATAATAAAAAAACTCTTCTATTAGTAAAACTGCTACGTTTAATTTGAGCATATATTCTTCTAAAAAAATAAATACGTTTGCAATATAATATTTAGAAACCTTAATAACATTTTGGAATTAGTGGTCAACAGTATGCAAGGAAGAATGCACTTGCATTCACTTTTACACAAGCTACTCAAATATTATCTTTAACAGAATCTGCATTCAGAAACTTAACATTATAACACACCAATGCAAAAAAAGTTCTACAGCCGAGAAACATTTTTATGTAACTTTTTACCAAATATTTTCATGCATTTTTTATTAAAAATAATAAAAATTAAAAAAAAATGATCTTCTGTCACTGCAAGATTCTTATTTTAAAAAATAAGATCATAACCTGCGATAGCGTATTTCATTCCAGTTAAGTTCTATACAATACTCACCTGTAGCGACTAACAATCGTGTGATGACAAGAATCATCATGCGCCTATCTGGCTTGTGCTAGAACTCTATCCCTGCTGAGCCAAGGAGAAGTTCAAAGCTGTATAATTTTTTTTTAATTTTTAAATTTTTAAAACTTTTTATACTTTTAAAACTTTTTTATTTCATTTTTTAATTTTTTTATTTGTATTGTGATTCGTTGACTTTGATTTAAAAAAAAAACGCGCATTACTTTTCTCCATGTGCTCCTGATAATTCCTGCCAATATTTTGTTGCTTTCTCAAAATTCTTCTGGTCATTCATGGCAACGCTTCTGTGGGTTTTCTCCGTGTGTTTCTAGTTATTCCTGGCAAGACTTCTGCTTATGTTCTCCGAGTTCTTATAGTTTTTTCTGAGAAATAAATCATTGTTTGAAAAAAAAATTACTTAATGGGTCATGCAATTTTATTCACAGTTACATTTAATTAGTGAATTTCGGTTACTAAATTAGCACTTACGATATTTTTATCAGGTGGAATTCAAACAAATTAATCATAACTCAGTCAAATCATATGCCTTAAGACTGCTGAGAAACACTATCACGAAAGACGAACTTCCTTCTCCTTGGTGTCTAGCGAAGCCCTCCTCTTGCGATCGTGAGTTAGCCTACTACATGTACACATATTACTCCATGACATCATCCAAGATGGCGGACATGTTACTAGAGTTCAAGATGGTGAACATAATGAAAATTGCAACATTCGGGGATTCGGGCGCTCGGTAACATGATGGCGGAATACAATATGGCGATTGAGGTTAAGTCAAGGTCAAAGCTCAAGGTCAAGGTCAATGTGCAAGGTCAAGGTAAAAGTAAAGATTAAATGTCAAGGTCAAAATCTTCCAAGATAGCCATCTTGACGTCAGAGTGGTCGGTCGATTTTCACTGGCACCTCGCCTCCAGCTCCTCTTCCAGAACATACCAAGCTATACTACTTTAGCCAGTTCCTGATAACAGTTTCGTTAATACTGTTTTTCAATCGTTAATATTGTTTTCTTAAAATTTATTATATGCATTAAGTAATGCATGATATTAATTTCGAAAAACAATATTTCAAAACCGCTTATGTAATTTCTTGGACATTGATATTGACTACTCAGTTTTCTGAAACACGTCTCTGTAATGGTTTTCACTATCAAAGTTTTTTTATTTCTTTGTGATTCCAAAATAAATTATTTATAATATGAAACATTTAATGCTATCTGGCTTATTATTTTGTTATTGCATTCAATGTAAGACAGATGGTATGCATAAGAACACGGTAATTGAGATTTACTCTATAAAACTGTGCAAAATGTTTACAGTTTTTTATGCTTATTTGTAAAAAAAATAATCGTGCTCCTGTTAAATTAAAATATTTCTTTGAAAAACATTGAAAGAAAGATATTTTTATAATTTTAATTCAATATTTACCAAAGTGCTTACTTAAAGTACGTATTTTCAATACATAAAACAAGTATAAAAATTTTTTTCAGTAATAACTATTATGTCTTAAATAAAAGGTTTGATATTAATTTTTCTAGTTTATTTTTGTATTAAATTAAGTCTTTCATAGTAAATATTTTTCAAATGCATGCCATAATCTTATAAAAATAACCTTATTTCTTACATAGATTTGTTTAAACAAACAGTATGTATTAAATACAAAATTTAAAATGATGTTTTATTTGTTTAGTTTATGATTGTAAACAATACGAACAGAGCCAATTCTACAAATCCGAAATATTTATTGAACGAAAAATATCAGCTGCCCGTCTTAAGCTTTGATGATCAATTTGTTCACTTTAAAATTTTACTGCAGACAATTTATGTTATCTTTAAAAGATTTGTGCAATGGGAGCGCATGACTTGATGTAAGTTTTTGGACATACGCCATTGCATTGCATTCTTAGCAATGGCGTATGTCCAAAAACTTACATCAAGACAATTTATGTTCTAATAGAAACAGTGAACATAATTTTGGCCTATGGTTTATGGTTAGTACGTCACTAAGTTATAGCACCTAGAATTTAATAATTGTGTGAGAATCGCACTGAAACACAAAACTTTAGTTTCATAACAGTTTTTTTTTGAAATTCTGGAATTATTTTTAAATTCTTAAAACTACATAGTAGAGTGACCTCTTTTCTAATGTAATATTTAATTCCACAATTTAAAAAAAATTTAAGCAGACATTTTACTATTGCTTTTATTTTTTTTTGCATCTGAAAAATAACATTAAAATAAAAATATTGGTTGTAAACCATATTCAAATTTCGCCGATGTACACATATCCGCTAATAGCGTAACTTTGTACTCTTTACAAAAAACATTTTTTGAGTAGAGTCTTTGCGGTGGTTAAATAACCTAAACGGCCATTATGTAAATTATTTTTAATTATATAGTTTCTGTGTAGTAGTATATGGCTTTGTCTTTAATTTACCTAAAATAATTAATAATAAAAATGTTTCATCAAATATGTTTAGCAGTTTTTGAATGTTAACGGAACTAACATTAAAAAGACAAATTGTCTTTAAACTATTTACCCGAGTTTAAAAAAATGCCAGTAGACATTTTTGAGTTTTTTTCACAACATTAGCAGAGTTTTTTCATAGTAATGGTTTTGTTACCTTTATCATAATGTAATTCTGTTAGTTTTTAAATTGTATGTAAATATTTAATTTTTGCTTCATTATGCATAGCAATATAAATTTAATTGCAACAGAATAACTATGAGTAATTTATTTTTATCCTAGTTTGTGCCACGCCACGGCTACAAAGGTGTGAACTATGCTTATTCTATGGATTGAAAAAATAGTTAATTTAGAGTATAAACGTTTTAATTGTTTATTCAATAACTTTTCCTTAAACAATCTTGTGTTTCATGCTTTTCTTAAAGTGAACGAATGAATTTTTACTAACACCAAGTTATTTCACCAGTAGTCAGAAAAAGGAGGACTAAAAAAAGCATCGGTAGGACAGAGTTTTTCCTGGCATGACATTATGAGATTGCATCTTGGACTTTTAAATTATTTTAGAAGGACAATGTCGGAAGAATAAACTACCTTGCTGTGTGACTATGCCCAGAGCGTTTTCGGAATTATCACACAACTTACCAATCAGCATGGCTGTTGACATATGGCCAAAAGCTTTTTAACGAAAAGGATGAAACCCTTTTCAGTTACTGCACTTATAACAATTTTCTCCTTTTGAATAATGCCTGCGCAGTTACGGCATCAGTTTCAGTAAAAATTAAACTTATTTTAAGAAGCTCTAATAAACATTTTTGTAATCAGTGATAAAAAATGTTATATGGGTTAGTTGAAGTTTCTGTCCATAATTTACGAATAAATTCTTAGTAATTATTTTTGTAGTTAGAAAATTAAAAACTTGAACAAAATTTAATTTTGAATTTTGTATACATATGTGTGTCTATAAAATATTAAATTCATAAAGGGTTGATGCTACCTATTTGATATTTCAACATGTTTTAAATAGGAACGATAGGATTAAAAATTATGTACACATGATTTTAATTCCTACGTTAACTTTTAAACTTAAGAAAAAATTGAATGCTCTAAAAATTTACTATGTATAACTAATAATCAAAACAATATATGATATTGAAAATGGAATTGCGATAAGTAAATCATATGAGACAACTTGTGTCATTGATGATTTTTTAGTTATTTAAATACTTGTTTAAATTTTTTATATACCTAGTTACATTGTCGTTGTCAAGAAGATAGAATGTAGGTGAATGATCATACATACTTGGTATGTTTCGGAGTTAGTGTTTTCGCAAAATTTTGTATTTCCTAAAGTAATTAAAACATAAAATGTAGTTAATAGGAATATTCACTAATGGTAGGCACATTTTCTCTATCACTTATCTTAATACGTTTGATATTCTAAAGTAGCTCGTAAAGATTATGTTGACCGTAAAATAAGCGCAGCTAAATAATATGATACGTTCATATCGGCAAAGGACAATTTTTTTCCTATAAAATGCCAATTTTTTTTTACCAAGTGGTAATATAAAATAAATGGTTTGCATTGTTTTGACAATGCCTGGATGTGCACTATGTATAATTAGTAAAACTCTATACTTATAAATTTCATAAGATTTAAAATAGTTAAAAAACCTTTTTGAGATATTTTTATTGTTATTATTATTTAAGGAAAAATTGAAAACAATAAAAATGTAAGTATTTTAGTAACACTGTTGACACATAAATTATTGCTTTGATATAACTTAAAATGTTAAACAAAGGTAAGTTGTGGGTGTAAGTATTCTGAAACTAGAGTTAGTGTTAAAATAGTGAAATTAATTTGAATAAGCATATATCATTAAAATAATTTCATAAACATTTATTTTACTATATTATGATATTTTATTTAAGTGATCATAATAATGTTAATTTTGTCATGAAAATTTGAAAGCAGATATTTTTGTTACTTAAAGAGATAGAACCAAAATTATTATTACAGTTTAAGTTTTTAACAAAAATAAATTCAATAAAAATAACCAGTGACTTCATTTGAAAACCTTGTTGTAGCAGTAAGAAATATTTAACCCCATGCACTCTATTATTTAATAACAATGATTATAAAAATCCAAATATTAAATAAAAACTATAAAAAAAGTAATTTAATTTTTTTTTAAACCAACATGGCGTCTCTATGTATTTTTTATCCTTTAAACAGAAATATTCTATTAGCATTAATTATTTTGACAAAATCAAATACAACGTATTTTAGTCATTTCAATCATACTTATATTAAAAAATATTTAATGTTTAAAATAGTGGAAATCAATTTTTTTTAATTAGATAATAATATTGACATTGACATTACTTCTTTTCCTTTTTTTAAAATCTAATAAGGTACTTTCAGATATTGAGTCAAATTTTGAAAGTTTTAAATTTTTCGTCAGTATTTGGCTATATACTTAAAATTCTTTAAGCATTACTAATGTTTCTTGCAACAGAAATAAAATTTAAAAAACGCAAAATAGACTACATAACACCTCAATTTCCAAACGCCATTATCGGCGGGAGAGCCGAAGTGTGCGAGAAAGATCGCAACAGCCTGTTAACGGGTGGGTGTAGAGATAAAAAAATTACTTGCACGTAAAAAATAAAATATCTGGACGGCTTCAAAGCCCTGCCTCTAGCGCGCTCTAAATAGAACCGCGGTTGTGAAAGCTGGCATTAAAATTTTTCCTCCTATATTTTCCCCGCGTCCATAATTACAAAAGTGGAGCTGACGAATCAATCAAACCTGTCCCCAGAGTGCCTGCCAGCTCTAATTTTTACAGGGTCATGAGGACGCGCCGATCAGACGCACGGGGTGGTATAGCTGGTGATAGCGCAAGGGGGGGGGGATTTACTGGGGGGCTGGCACATCAATAGGGAGCGTTTAATTTTTCTGGGCAGTCATTTCAGTCTTGGCTGTTCGGACTCTCGCCCGCGCGTTTTAGCCACGCCTGCCACTCTCGCCCTGACGAGCCATTCACGACAACTTTAGCCTGTTCCCGAGCCTCCGTCGACCAGACTAGTTCAATGAGCGCCCTGTCCTTCACCATTTCTGCGTCTGTGCCAACGATTGCAACAAAATACACGAAACTAGATTTCGCTTCGCATATTGTTTTTATTCCTGCAAAAAATTCACCCCTGAAACTTACATTAAAACAAATTATTTAGTATAATTGTAAGAAAAAAAAATATTAACTTAATTATTTGAATCTTACTAAGGCGAAAATAACATCGGATAACTGACTTGAAATTTCGGAATATGATTAATATTTTGGATGTTGCCGAGTGCTAATAAACTCAATCATGAAATAATTCCATTTTTATAATTGGCCTCTAAATTTTATTTCAATATAAAAAGTTAATCAGATTCAATGAATGAACAGTATAACTGTATGAATAAAAGTATTAGAGAGAATATCGTTTCAAGAAAAAACGTGCCACATTGCAATTTAAACTATGTTTTCCTAACGGCAATCAAATCAAAATGACGTTGGAGGTTGGCCAGTATCTTAATCACTCGTTCACTTAAAGTCAACATCATGTTTGGCTGAGTTTCACGGGTATCTTCCAAAAGCCATTTTAAGGACTATATTGCTACAGAATTACACATGATCATTATACATATCCTAATAAAAATGACTGCAATAAATAATTTACTCACATCATGCAAAAAACAGAAAATTTCTACTTGTGATTCAATGAAAAAATAATCAAAAATCAATTTCTAACAAATAATGCAAATAAAATACACACAATCAATTTATAGGCCAAGGAGAGGTAAACAAAAATTCCCAGTACTATTTTTTCAAATAAAACAATAAATTAATTCGATTGCAGTTAGCAAGGTGTGGCGAATGATAAACCAAGACATTGCCCAGATATGTTAGGAGAGGAAGGTCCATGGCTTTATTGTGGGGTGATTTTTGAGAACAATGAAAAACAGAAATCAGGATGGCAGTTCTTTGAAATGCGAGTAAAGTTGATTAAAACTGCTCCGCTTCTCGATATCAAACATCAAATAAATAGATAATATGCTTCTTCAGATTAATTTTTTTAATAATATTATATTGCTAAATACAAAGCAATTTGGTTTGAAATATTTTATAAAATATAATCTATTAACAATATATTTTTCCCTAAACAAAAATTAATTCGTTAGTTTTTAATTTAATTAGTTAATAATTTCAGTTATGTATAAAAATCCAATTACATATATTACTAGCTAATGCTCGGAATGTGTTGCACTGCCTCTTTTGTATTTTTTTGGAATATTTTTTTTAAGTATGTACACACATATAAAGCAACTATCTCTCTTTTTATCCCTCTGAAACTCCATATATCCTTAAAATGTCTTCATTTAATCTCTCCATATCACTCCATGTCTCTCTATCTCCATATCTTTATCTATATTTCTGTATCTCACTATATATATCCATATCTGTCTATATATCTATATGTAACTTTTTATATCAATATATCTCTATATATCTGTCTAACTCTATTTAAATATATCTTTATATTTCTCAACACCTATAATCCTTTATTTATTTATTTTTGTCTTAATCTATCCATATATATTTCTCTATATATCTATCTAGCTATAAACCCCTCTGTAATTCTCTATCCCTCTCTCGATCTCTCTCCCTCTCTATCTCCCTTCGTCATTCTCTGCTTCTCTTTCTTTCTCTCGATTTTTATCTATATAAATATTTATCTCTCTATCACTCTCTCGACACGCACACCACCATAGAAAAGAGGAACTGACGTGAAGTATTTATTGGTATTCATCCAATACTACTCCCACGCCACCATTATATTTGCTTTAAAGTTGTTGTTATAAAAATCTCGTCTGGAAAGTGACCATCCTCCTGTTTTAAAAATGGAGGTAAGAAGTAACAGAGTTGGTTTACACAATATTTGTCATTTTAATACTCATAATGAGAAAGTCCTCTAATCCCTTTTCTTTTGCTTCTGCATAGCCAAACAATTTATGGTCATAATGATGTTTAACACTAATTTCTTGAAGATGTGTCTATATAATGTTTCTTTGGCAATATTCACTACATGGCGGCATATTTGCGATTCTTCCTAGCGAGTTATATTAAAACTATTAAACAAATTTATAGCATACTATTCTTTATGCAGCATGTTTACATGTTTACTTAGCAATCTAGTTCCATGCCATTCACGAAATTATTCCTAACAAATGCCGTATACACATCAAAAAGTCTTTCAAAAACTTATTTTGCATAATTTAAGTCCAGGTATATAGTTTTTAAAATGTTTGTTTTTATATTAGTTTCAGTATCACTCGAAAACTACTAAACGTTTTTGGATGAAAAATTATTTTTGGTATTTTTTTGATATATTTAAACAGAAGGTTTTTAAAAGTGGGATAATATTGCCTTTTATTAGTATGCATATATCCTAAGTTACCCCAGCAAAAGTAAATATATTGAGCATGAATAATGCAAATACCGGTAGTATCAAATCCTTTTTACAAGTTTTTGATTTTTTACCGCCAAAGCGGTAAGTAAGGTTTTGTGAAAAGTATTTAATATCCCGTTATATAATTGAGTGGAAGGTAATAAACTAGCATGAAAAAACAGCATATAAAATAACTTAATTATTTTTAATCAATTTGTCGAAATTTTACTAATAATAGGTTCTAAAAGGGTAAGTTTTAACTATAAAAATCATGTCTCTGAAGCTTTAAAAGAGAGTATAATAGATACTAATATACCTAATGAAACCTAACTCTACCAAATATTTTTTACCATTTTTAATGATTAAAATTTAATGGAGTAACTTTGGAATCAAAAAACAATTACTTTTTTCGAATACCCGAAATAATAATAAACTGATCAAAAACAATATGTACATAGTGTCTCTTATTACTTACCGTCCTGTATACTAATCTATTTTTATAATTTCAACCGTTAAGGGGGTGAAATGGGGTGAACATTCTTTTAGTTAAAAATATTACTGTTACAAAAAAATCAGGAGCTAAAATGTAGGGTATGAATAAAAAGAAAACCCACAATACCAACACTTTTTTTTACATTAGGTGTGATAACTCCCTTAACTCCCTTTACAAGTGTTAAAATATTAATTTTGGATCTATAAAAATATATTTATATTTATGAAAACACTATAGGCCTAATGGGATTTAGAATACTAATCAGAAGCTATGTGAACACAGATTTAAATATTTTATTTCATTAAATTTTGAAATTGGGACTTTTATGGGTGGATTTGGGGTAAGATTATTTAATTTAAAATTCATTTCTCTAGGGTGAATAAATTTGGATGCTAGATGTTGGGTAGGAATAGTTACTAAATTATGTGTGTAGAGATATCGCTTGGTTTTAAGAAGACAAATTACTATTTGCCTATTTATCACAGCAGAAATAAGAAACTTATCACACACAACATGTATACAAATATTTGAAAATTGTAAGTAGGAGGTGAGGTATTTGGTACAAACAAAAAACATAAAACTTTAATAATGCTCTTATTTCACTCCAGAAATATCTAAATGCGTATGGTTTTTTAGGGAAAATATAATTCAACTTAAGTTCTCAGAAGTTAAATTAAGAGTAATAAATTAAAAGCTTTTTATTTATTTTCACAATTAGACAAAATCACCAGTTTAAAGATTGTGAAAATGGTAACTTTGTGGTTATGAATAATATTTTATATACTAGGTCATACAGATTTATGAAACTTGCATTCATTTTCATATCGTTTTATTTTATAGCTAAGGGCCTAAAAATCTTTAAGTTAATGTTTCTGATGAAAATTAGCTTTAAATCTTTTAAAAGTTAAAGTGAGATATTCACTATGAATTACTATACAATCAAGTGTTATATATATATATATAAAATTCAACAAATGAAATCCATAATTCTCTTTCTAAGAAGAATTTAAAAACATTATCTTAAGCTAATCGAGTGGTATATATAAATATTCAGTATGCATAATTTGTACACATTAACTATAGGTTTATATAGTAGGTATATATTTAGTTTATTTTTTCGATTATTGTTTGTTTAAGGTTTGAAAAGTAGTAAGCTTAGTTTTATGATAAAAAAATCATGTTTCTGAAGCTAATCAAGCAAATTTAAGTTGTTGAAAAAATATAAGAGGCTACTAAGTGCTTTCTATCATTTTGTAAACCTTTACCTCTGAATAGTTGAAACAGGGGTGAGTTTGGAAGAGTAAGGAATAATCACATCACTTAAATATACATTAGTAGAAGGCTATGCACTACGTATTAAACAAACACATAGTTATTTAAGCCAATTTTAAATGTTTTGTCATTCTTAAAAATTATGTTTTAATGAATGAATTCTTGAAGTGGAACTTCTTTGCTAAAGGGGTTAACAATTTTCGAGCGTTACGAAAATTTCGATCGCATGATGAATAATAGATATATATGTCGTGGGGGAACCGGGAGAGGAGGGGAACAGTCATTTATGTGTTGTGGAAACCGATAGAGGAGACGGCAGTGGAAGGTAGAAATGACGCAGAATACTTGCGCTCTAGCGCTCTTGTTCTCTTGCTCTCTTGCGTTTATACGCATTCGCGAACTTGCGCACTTCCGTACTTTTATGAGCGTGGTTGTTTCATGGGGGTGGACGTCACGCTATCCCCACTCCGGGGCCGTTGGCGCGGTCGGTGATCGCTGGAGCAGCCTTGAGCGGGCTCCACGTGGCGGCGTGCGGCTAAGGTTGAACCCCGCCATGCTGCAGGGATAGGCGGGTCGCGGCGGTAGGGACCCGCCTGCGCCTGACGGCACACCGACTTTAGGGAGTATTGGGGCAGAGGGCAACATAACGGGGTTTTAGCTTACTGTTGTGCACCGTGCCTTGTGCCATAGTCGAAAAAAATATCTTTCTTCCACGTATGCATTTAAATATAATTACTTGTGTAAATCAGTATTGTTAAACAGTGTTAAGTGAGTATTATTTTAAGCTGTATAGGTAAATATTTCTGCTGAGATTTTCACGATTTAGTTTGAAATGTTTAATAGTTTTGTACTTATTATTATTTTGTTAACTAAATCACATACCGTATTATAGTTACGAGCCCACGAGTGTGCAAATATGTTATTTTCAACTAAGAGGCGTGAATATTTCTTGATCGTAGTGTAGCTGTAGGTGAATGTGGCTCAGCAAAGAAGCATTGAGGTAGGTCCTAATCGTATACCATGTTTTTACATTTACATGCCTCATGCCTATCTCAGACAACACAAGTCCATTTGGAAAATTAGTTAAGCTGCATAAACAACAATTTTATTGCAAGCTTTAAGTTTCATAATTATTTAAAATAAAAGTTTGTTTTAAATTTACGAGATAAAAATGTCGTACATATTTTTTATTCAAAGAATCTGAAACTTATTTATTCACGTTGAAAATAAATATTTAATTCGAGATCATACCTACGTCCTTACTGTTCTCAATTATTACCTCTTGTTCTAATAAAATTTGTATTAATTTTGTGTATAACTGATAAACAATAATATTCACTTCTGTCGCACGTGGACTCCACGCACACGTTTTCTTTGTTTACTTTCATTCAGCTTTACATTATTTAAGTTTTTTGATGTAGGTAAAAGAAAATCTGCAATATTAATCCTTATTTGAAATTTTTTCAAGATATTATTTAAGAATTTCATATAAGTTTTGTACAAAAAGGCCAAGATATATCTTTAAAAATGTGCTAGTTTGGTTCAATTAAGTCACAAATATGTACGTTTACAATAACATTGATAACGAAAAAAATTATTTGGTAGTCGTAATTAAATGTGAAACTAGAAAAAAGATTGTCTTGTGTTTTCTGAAAATTCTCGACTTGGTTACTTAAATAATGAAGAAGGATTTTTTATGATGGGGCATCCAACCAAATTCTATTTTAAGATTAAATTTAAATGTTGTCATGATCTACAATTAAAAGAAGAAACTTAAGTTTTACCAATTAAAAAATATATTCCTAATAAAGTAAAAAATTTAATAGCAAAAAAAATCAAGTTTTAAATGGGAGAAGCATTTAAATTACGAAATTATAAAAAAAATTTATTTTTGTATGTTTTACAACTTTCGAAATTCTAATATTAAAATATTTCACAAATGAGACTTTGTAAAGACACGTCATTTGTAAGTGTATTTAATAATTGATTTAAGTATGTAATTTAACACATTGTTTTTTGCAATGTAATAATACTACACGGATGTAGAAATTTCTGTGAAAGTAGTTTGCAAGGAATTTAAAATTCACAAATAAACTTTTATTGAAATATCTTTCTCCAAATATTACGGGCACGACTAGATGAGACATAAACAGAATATCATAGAATACAAATTCATCTATCTTCCCAGTACGACCACAAGTAAAAACGCAGTTTTTAACAACTCACCAAACAGGTCAGACTTGAGTGGAACATAATATAGCTTAAAATAGGGACAGTTAAACATCAGTGGTGTAGAGGTTGAAACAAGTCTTCTGTTTATAGCAGTCTAACTCCTCCTACTTATGAAATACTAACCTAGGAAGAAAATTTTAACACTTAAACAAAAAAATAATAAGTTAATGGGGCAGGTTAGATGTTCATTGCCCACAACAGCGACACTAAACTCGTCAGTAGCCACGACCGCCCCAGCGGGTTGGTGAGCAGTGACAATGACACTGATCCAAAGGAACATTCTGGAAACCAGCAGGCGCCCGTACATGCACGTTGTACTAAATAAGCGCTGTACGATTCACCTTTGTCCAGCTGATGGTTTGCTGCATGACATATTAGCTGAAGTGTAGGAAAGCAGTTTTAGAGAGTTCAATGATTGAATTTCCAGCTAAAATAGACAATGGTGGGGTATAAAATTACTTCACCTTCGTCAAGCATGCCACTGCTGATAGTTCCTAAATAAATGCTGGCCTGCTGGTGAAATAGCTGATGGCGAATGAGCTTACTCGCCCGCCCGTGAGGCAGTTGGCAAAGCAGTGGTAGTGGAGTGGGGGTAAGTGAAGCGCACGGCAGGTTGTCTACACACAGCGCAGCAGGCGAGGAGACACCTTACAGCTGTGACACTGCTGATAACTTTGTTCTTCTGTTTTAGAGAAAAGAGTTAAAAGATTAGTATTAAATATTAAATAATCTTTGCAAAATGATTCTAGTTATTATTTAATGGGTACCTGCATTGTCATTAACTATAACAATATTCAGTATCGATTGCAATCAATTTTGACTAAGCTTATAAAACGTACGTCCGTGATATAATTATGGTCTGTAAGATGCCTAGCTGTCAGTAATGCAATTTTAAACATAAACGACAGGAGTTTCACACGGAGATACATTAAAATATTATTTTTTAATTCCTTATAAGGGTTGTCACGTTAACCCTTCTAATATAATCATCTGAAGTGGACAAAACATATCTAAATGAAACATGAAGTTTAATATACTTTGAATGTGTGGGTCATTCTGTACATTTTAGTGAACCTGCCTTATGGCTGTGAAAAATAAATGTATTAAACTTTATACCAAATATTGTAATATTTATACAATAATATTAACAATTAAGCTTTAAAGAATGACTACAAACAATATCCAAATAATTGTTTCGTTAAAATTCTAAAAAAAAAAAAGTTAATTAACAACTACAAAATGTCGGAGTGTGACTGGAAGGTTTTAAAAGCCAGCGAGTCCAGGGCAGGCGAGGGCGGCTAGGGGTGGAATGAGGGTGGACAATTAGTTGATGGACCGAGGAAGCGAGGTGGAAGCGAGGTGGAAGCGGCCGGAGAGAAACGAGCAATAAAAGCCGCGAGTAAGACTGGAATTCTCGCCGGGTGGCCTCGCGAGGGAGAGTTGTGTTCTGGAGGTGATTCTCCCTCCCTCCATCTCTTCCGCATAGCAGCCCCTGGCCACACGACGTCTGCCCCAGTTAAATGTTTGAGCGCGCCAGGTCTGCCCCCTCTTCCCTTCGGAACAATGGCCGCTCCCAGCGGCTGAGCGGGCCGCGAGGCCAGCGTAAAGGTACGCGCGCACTAGGGCGTCACGGCAAGGACAGACGGCCGTCACAGAAAAATACAAAAATGTATAACGTGTAGAGTAATAGAAGTGCGCGCACCACGGCGGGACGGCCGGGAACGGACGATCGGTAGCTTCGGCCGTCCGACAGAAAGTTCACGAGAGGGAATTAAAAGACAGTGCGGTGCGTCCCGTACCGTCCGTCCCGATGAGTCATCGTCAATTCTTAGCAGTCGCACGTGCAGGACAGGACAGGACGGCCGGTACCGCCATTTGAGTTGTTATACACATTGTGCGAAATGGATGTCTCAAAGTTAATAATGTTGGTTGAAAATTATGAAGAGCTATACAACATGCGGCATGCACAATATTTTAACATTGCTAGGCGAGATAACTGCTGGGAAGAAATAGTTTCCATCATGAATGAAACATGAACGTAAGTTTGTACATACAGCTGTACTCAATTTTGTTGTAGTGGAAAACAGGACATTGAGATGTGTGTAACACAACTAATATTACCAAGAATTGTATAAAGAGTTACTGTGTTTTTTAATTAATTTACAGGTAGGCATCTGAAGACAATTGAAGGGCATGGGGAAAATAATGGTGACACACATTTTGTAAAAAAAACTTTTTTTAAATTATTATGTATATGTTTTTATGTCATTTTCAGTACAACTATATTATTTAGATACATTTAACATTATTAACAATTTGTTAACATGTAACAGGAAAACACAAATTGTGATTTTGACTTTCAAATACTGTAACACATAAACCATGAAATCTTAAAATAGTTTACAATTAATGGAAATATAGTCACAAGAAATACCTAAAAAACAAACATCTTAACGAATATACAAACAAAACCATGGTTATGGAACGCCCTCTTTAGGAAAGTACATTCAATACCACATAGCAAATTTTACATATGTGTCAACACATGTTGTCCTTTTACAACAATAGTGCATACCTACAACAGCCTTGAAGTTTGAACGGTTTTTAATTAAGTTGTTTCCCAGCTCTAACCCTGTCCCTTTGCCATGTCACTGATCCCACCTCACTATTGAAATAATCTCGGAATGCATTCCTTACCTCAATAGCCTCAGTACCCGACAAACCGCCGGTTCCTCTCAATGGAACGAGTGCTGTACAATCTGAAAGTGTGACTGCCAAATCACTTTCATTCCAATAACAATCTGAGTCAGACACTATGTAGTTATGCAAACTACAAGCTGCCAAAACAACACAGATAAGATGTTCGTGCGAAATGGCTAGTCTTCTTTCAAAAAGGCGGAACCTCCTTAACAAAAGACCGAAGCAATTCTCGACAACATTTCGTGCTCTACTAAGATGGTAATTGAAGATTTTTAATTCTTCTTTCCCTTGCGCATTTTGACGTGAATAAGGCCTTATAATGTTAGTTCTTAGAAGAAATGCTTCATCCAAAACAATTACACGAGGAAGATACACATTTGTTCCAGGAAGTTTTTTTGCTGGCGGAAGGTGTAATGTTCCATCCTGCATCTTTTTCCCCAAATTTGAGGTGCTGAAAATACTTGCATCAGAGTTTTTCCCATAACCACCTACATTAACGAAAATGAAGTGTTTGTCAGCATCTACTTGTGCCAACAGAACTACACTGAAAGATTTCTTGTAGCAGAAAAATTCCGAACCACTTTTGTCCGTCGCTTCAATCAATATATTCTTTTCATCTGCCTCCCTAACTGCACTGGGATACTGCCACTTTTTACCAAAATTTTGTTCTATCATTTTCCACATATCTACGTTAGGTTCACGCATCACCAAGGGTTGCAACTCTTTCCATAACACTTTGCAGGTTGAATGGACTATTTCCCGTACAGTGGTAAGCCCCATCCGAAAAGAAAAGGCCATTGATCAATAAAACATTCCAGTTGCAAGAAACCTGAAACCAACAAACATAACATGTATTAGTAACATTAATTCTTATTGTTGATCTGAACGTTATGTAAATGTATATATAGTGTTATGTTACAGCTGCAGATTGCAAGGATCGCTGGGTAAAAGTACGAGACAATCACCGAAAAGAACTCCAACGCCGAAGAACCAAAAGTGTCCAAGCTGCGACAAACACTAAGCCACCAAAATTCGAAAAAGAACTGTCTTTTCTAGTTCCATACCTCGTCGGTGATGCTCATCGCCAGTCTAACTTCACACCTGCAGCTACACAAATAACATCTGGATCGCATGATGACAGTAATGATGTGGTAGACGGAGGTGAAGAGATTGATGATCTGCATGGAAATGCGTTACTACGTGGTGCATCTTCGGGTGACCTACATCTCATTACTGTGCATTCCCCACCTCCAATTTCATCTTCTTCCTCGTCATCAGCGACGTTGTCGACTTACAAAAGCAACACGAATCCAAAAAAAAAGTTCAGAAATATTTCCCCGCAAGATACGTCTGTAGCAAGTGTGTTACAAGAATATTTGGCTACTAAAAACATTCACCTTCTACAAACAACCAAATGGAAGATCCCTTAATGTCATTTTTTATGTGCATTGCTAAAACTGTTAAAGGTTTCCCTATAACAGATCAAATTGAAATGAAGAGAAAAATATTTTATCTCGTTTCAGACAGAGAAATGGACATTGCTATGAGAATACCTAACGCTAATATACCAGAGCATTCAAAAATTATGACTTCTCGTGTGTAAAGTCCTACATTACCCCACCAAGAAGGAACTGTGGAGCCCCAGTGTACTGCTGCAGTGACAGCAATGGGGACTGATGTGTACAGCAGTGAAACACGCAACAATGTACAAGAAAACTTTAACATTTTGTTGTCGTTAGAAAATATTAATGGTGGCAACTCCCAATGAATAGAATGACTTATTGCAATGAACTCTTCATGAAGCATTTGTTTACATTAAAGCTATAGCGCCTACTGATTGTGTCCTACAGTAAAGACTGCGCTAGTGCTAGTTAAACCTTTCATTATTCAATGCACCTGAGTCTGCGTCTAACATCCATTTTCTTTTAATCAAGCTTTAAATATTACTTTGACTACATAATTTGATACAATTTTTAGACGTGACAACGTCTAATAAATCGATGAACGCCAGCTGCACGCACGAAAAAGTGTCCCGTAACGCACATTGTCCCACTACGATGTGTCCCGTTACGCTCATTGTACGCTTGCGCCTCATCTCTCTTCCACTCGATTGGAATAACCATCGATTTGACTTTTCAATCATGTTTTCGTCGTTTTAATTATTAATATTATGTAATTTAACGATCGTCCACCGATTTTCAGCACAATCGGTATGGTTTTTTAAAAGCAAATTTGAATTTTCAAATACGTTTTTGTACAAATAATGGTGTTTTAAAGTTACACATAATATTTCAAAATACACCCGGGATCTTTTGTACAACGTTTTAAAAAATATTGTAACACATTAAAAATAAGTTTGTTGTAATTGGGATTCGTATTTGTTATAAAATAGTATTATAAAAACTAAATAATGTTATTCTCCTACGGTGCCGCCCTCTACGGTGACGGACGCGAACCGAACGAATCGCGCTATCTAGCCGCTTCCGCGGCAACCAGGCACTCGTTAATACATATTTTCCTTTGTTTATCGCGAGGGACGTTATTATTAATGAGTTATAAATAAAATTTCGTGCCCGGGGCCACAATTGCATATCATTTTGAGCACTGGACGACATAAAAACGTAAAATGTTCTCGACAAATTTGAATCTCGGCCCCAGCGCACCACGAGCCGAATTTCTTTCTTAAACTTACTAATACTTATTTCATTAACTGCAAGGGCATTTTTATTCAATTCTACGTTTAATTTTACGACAAACAAACTTCGTCGTAAATGTGTAATTGCGAAAAAGCGTAAAACATTCTCGACGATCTTGAAGTTAAATAGCAAACATGTATAAAAGGTATAGTTAAAATAATTTCTTCGTTAAAGTAATAATCATATATGAATTAATGAGTACAAATAAAAGTAAATTTAACAATTAAATTGTAGATTTCATTTCACTCCTTATTTTTATCCATACAAAATAGTGATAATTCAATAAAAATGATTCAATTTAATTCATAAAAGTATGCAATCATTTCATCAATGTTTTATTATGACGTTGCCACGTTAAACTATCGTCCGTAACCCGAGTTTACAGACATTCAATTTTTTTAATTGAATACAAATGACATTACAATCAAGGTTAATATACCATTGTTTGGGTACATTGGTATTACTGCCAATGAAATAAAGTATTAATGCTTTTTGCACTTTATATGTAATGGTAAAATTTCAAACATTACTGTATTATTCAATTTACTACCTGGTTTCCGTGAGTTCGCGTAACGTTATTTTAAAAATGTCCATATTTATTAAACTGAATTTCATTTCGCTTACCTCAAACAGAC
Organism: Bacillus rossius redtenbacheri; assembly: GCF_032445375.1. NCBI lineage: Eukaryota > Metazoa > Arthropoda > Insecta > Phasmatodea > Bacillidae > Bacillus > Bacillus rossius. The sequence continues at coordinate 15,417,748 of NC_086335.1, forward strand.
AGCCAACCTTTCTTTTGCACCCCTTGGACTTTAAAATTAGTTTTATTTCGCGTCAATTCTCCTTCTACCATAATTAGGAGAGCTTCAAACTTTTCATGGGTCAATCGGTAATATGCGAAAAATTTCACATCATCTTCTAACAAATCAGGAAATAATGTATTGAATTCGCCGAATTTGAATCCCTTCCGGTTTATGTTATGGATCCAGAATTTACGCTTTCTTCGCCGTTTACGTTTCTCTTCCACTTCCATTAATATTGTACTAACAACTACAAGTTCTTCGACACTTTCCATTGCAGTGGCTCGGGCGACACTGTACCGTCCGAAACAATTTTCGTCCGTACCGCCGTCCGTCCGTCCTTGCCGTGACGACCTAGTGCGCGCGTACCTCGGACACTCGTCTTCAGGCGTGGCGGTAGCGGCAAGGGGCGGGCAACAGCATGGACTTAACTCGTATCTCTCTTGGCGCATCACACCGTTGTTTTTAACCGAACAAAATTGATTATGCAGCAAAATGGTTATTAATTAAAACAAACTTTATCTTATTCACAGCAGCAAATTAAAACTCGCATAATTTTATCTTTAAATAAAATAATTTTATACATCCAATGCTTCAAGCGGGCCTATTTTTTTGTTTAAAGCAAACGAAAAATTAACAGGCACCGAGAGTTGGAGTTAAAATACGACTTTTCTAAGTAACAAAGAATTCTTTCTTTCAACTTAAAAACCATTAAACTATAGTTTTTTATGTTCTCTGTTTAAATTCACATAATTTAAAAATCATTCAAATTTAAATTTGATATGAAATTTCGACTTACCTGAAGCTTTGCTCAGTTATTATTTTACATATGAAAAATTTTAAGTGCAGGGTGAAAAAAAAGACAATTTATTTTTTTGGAAATATCCGTCCTATAGCTTAAGCCCTTTAAACTTAAACACATTTGATATTTGTACACACGGGCAAAGTTGCCACAGCAATAATGTTCCGTGTAGTGCTCCGTAACGCAATAGCGGCGTGCTCGAAAGAGACGTGAGTTCAGCCACTAGGTGCTCAGTGGTCAGTGCGCCTCTCCTCTGTTGTGCGGGCGGGGGAAGCTCTCCAGGACGCGTGTGTGCCGATACCTTGTGGCGGGGGGAGGGCGGAGGAAGCCATTTGCGCGGTTCCCCGCCTTGTGAGCGCTCGGCGGGTTGTTCGGCCGCTGTTGACGCGCGCGGCCCGGGGCGGGCGACACGGGAAATCAATCCGCCGATTCGCCAGCTCTTCCTGCGCGACTCAGTGGAGTCAATGTGGACACAGAGCGCATTTGATCTGCTTCGCGTGGCCTGTACAGTCTTTGAAGTAGGAGCTGAATGAATTGTTCCATTGCAAATAATTAATAAATTAATTACTACGGAAACGATGATCGTATGTATTTTGTTTAATTGTACGAAGTTCTACAACCACCGCGAATTTTGTGGTGTTGCAAAATTATTTCAATGAATTTTGTGACGTGTAACTACCTCGAATTATTTCATTTATATAATTTTGCGAAAGCGAAAATATTTGTGCTGTTTCTATAACTGCACTTAATTAACCACAATCTATAAGCTCTGTGGTCAATCCTAAATACATTCGCTTATATATATAAAGTTACGAGCATACTAGAGGTGGTGCTGCGAGGCAGGCCAGAGGGTCTGCTAGCCTGTCAGCTGGCCCATTGGCCTCCGGGTGAAGTGCGGCCCAATAGAGTGACATAATCCATGTCAAATAAGTAGGGACAGGAAAAATTCGCGGGTTCAATGACCTCTAGGATGAACTCCACAGTTTTACGTACACTCGGAAAAATGCCACCCACTCATTGGCTGCTGTCTTGTAAGACGTCCCAACGTAGCAGCCTCTGATTCGATAAACCTTTGGTCGGGCTTTTCTCATTGGCCCAGAGACATCCAGGTGAGTTGTGAGCCAATAGCAGAGGCAGCACTGAGGTATAACTATTTGTATTTTAGTCTATCGCGAAATGAATTCACGAATTTTTCCGGTCTCTACAGATAAGTGGCGGTCATAGATATTCCCTCCCCCCCCCCCTCTTCATTTCCGCCCAATTCCACGCTCGGAGAGGTCCGGTTGTCTTCGGATTCCCGCGCTGAGAATCGGAAAAGAGCCCCAGCGGTCCTCCTCTCTCGATCCAACAAGACAGTTCCAGCCGCTTATGGATGGTCGGGTTGTGAGTATAAATACCCCCATTCAGCGAGTCTGAGTGAGATCCCAGCGAGTCTCTGACAAGACACACCAGCAACGCCGTGGTCAACGAAGAAGACGTCATGCTTCATGTCTTCACACTCAAGAGCTCTTCAGGTTTCGTCGCCATAAGAGCCCGCACGAGGACTAAATTTCTGATAAGCTTTCTGTGTACTAGTAGACACCCTAACACCGTTCGAGTAGTATTTAGTTGCAGCACTGGGTCTTAGAATAATTTCGCAGTTTTTGACTTATAATGTTTAGGCACCTCGAGTGAAATGAACTTCGGCTATAGGCGACAACTTGGTTCGAAGCAGACGAGTGTTAGCGAGTGCCGGACTTTGTTTCATGACCTGTGACAAGACGCGTAAATGACGTTGCCAAAAAGACTTATAAAAATTTGCAATTTTGCGTTAGCGGGGACGACGTAATTTACGCTACATGAACAGTCGTTGAACACTGGGTGTATTCTGCTGTAAATGACACAGCAGTGTGTGGAATAAGAAAGCTGCTGCCAACTGATATACTGCGATCGTAGAACACTTGCTACCACCTGCTGTGTGTTGGGATTTGGCTGCCAGTGTATGTAGTGGTCGAGGAAGTGATACAGCTGCCTGCTGAATCTCTATTCATCAAGCAGCGAGGCGGAGAGAACGAGGTCCAATCGGCGCACCAGGTCGACTCGTCGAGCTAGTGGGTCGCCCATCGACAGCCCAACGACTTCACGGCTTGCAGTGGACACTGGCGAGCATAACATCAAGGCGAGTAGCGTCTGAGATGGGAACACCATTTTCAGCGGTTGTTTACTTGACTAGCCTCTTCTTCACACAAACAGACATTTGAAATTATTATTATTTTCTTTTAGTCCGCTGCATGTGCGGGGTTGCAAATATGAGTTAACACATTTTATAGATTATTAATTTTTGCTCAAGTACTCTTGAAGTGAGTTTTAAAGTCCCCATTTACAACCACCTAATAAGCCTCTGGACGGGAGCAAAGAACCTAGAAATCAATAACATTAGTTGCAATTTTCATAACGGCTGCCATCTTGTAATTTTTTTAATTATTAGCTAGAAAATTAGGAAAAAAATTTTTTTATAAAAGGTTTAAAATATGTTTTAATAAAAATACACCATTCCGAAATTTTAAATCTTATAACGTAATAATTTCAAATTTCATTACGACTGCTATCTTGAAATACCGGGGTATTTAATGCTAGGAAATCGGATATATTTTTTAAATTAAAAAAAATTATTTAAATTGTGGTAATTAAATTTAAAAAAACGTTATTGGGTTATAACCACGTGAGAGCTAAACATGGCGATGGCTGCTGACTCCACGTAAGCCACCGGCAGACTAACATCTAACCACTAATGCAAAGGTAGATATTACGTCAGCCAGTATGACGTCATGACGGATAACTGGTTTTAGTCTGCTGGAGTCCGCCATCTTGGATCCAACATATTCTTTGCAATTACTAGAGGGCGCTGCCGTCATATTAGTATACTTTTCACCAGCTAGAAACAACAGGAACACGGCAAAAGTTAGCAATCTAATGAACATTTACTTTTGCATTAGCTCGAACTGACAAATTTTCAGTTCCAATCGGTTCACTGAAGATCGAGACTAGCAAGATCCTTCTCTGACATAGTCTTCCTCTTCCAGACAGTATTTCTGGATACTAAGATGACTAGCTTTCCGAACTCAATTTAGTTTCTCCTGTGAAACATAAAAACAATTTTGCGGTGAGTAAAGCAATTAGTTTAAATCACCTTGTCCATCAGTAGTATTATATATTGACCACGAATTTTTTTTTCAGGGATATAGATATGTTAATTGACACCTTTAAATGTACATGTAAATAATGTTGCAATGAAAATAATATAGTAAAGCTTTAAAATCTTAAAATTAAACAATAAAGAAATTATTTTACATAAGATTAAAAAAAAAACATATTGTTACGATTTATGAGAGGAAAAATGGGTTGATAAGGGATAGCTCAATTAAGCTTTACAATTAATTTTTTAAATTACTTATGATCACAGTTTTATTAATTACCAAAATTTCCATACTTACATATAATTTTACTTGACACTTAAAAATGTTTATTGGCAGTTCACTAAATATCTGTCAAGTTCCATAGTTCGCACTCCTGGCTAGAGCTAGGCTCAGCAGTTGTTCACCACTTACCTCGCGCCTGTCAACACACACAGTCTCGCGCCACTCAGTCGCACTCTCTCGACCCTGTCACTCCGCATCGCGCCACTCTCGAGGGGGTCTCTCTCCCTCTTCTCCGTTGTCGCACTTCCCTTAACTCGCGGAACTCTTCAAACTCTCGGAACACGCTCGGAACTGGCGTCGCTGCTTAAGTAGCTGGGGCGCTCTTCTTGAACCGACGACAGCAGCTGTGTCGAGTCGCGTCATCCCGGGCCATGCCGACGCCCGAAACATCAAGAAAGGCGGTGTTTATGCTCGCCACTCCGTGTGACGGCCCGTGGAATTCCCAAGCCCACTCAGCTATGGATAACAGCGCCGGACGTTGCACGTGGAGTGTTGGGGGGAGGGGATAGCGACGAATCTTGTAATCCGACAAGGCGCGCGTGGCATGCCTTACGTCGGATGGAAAATGACACGGCGCGTGACGCCAGTGGCTGTGCAGGGCCGCCAGTCACATCCGAACCTGGCATCGTGGTCTTGTCTCTCGCGTTCGTAACAATATTGAAGGGGGAAGCCGACACTGAATTTTCGATATAAGCTTTGTCAATACCTGGTTGGATGATGTTTTTGCTAGTTGAACATAATGGATCATATAATTACAAAAATAATGTAAATACACATTACAGCAAACTAATATACGATTTCTTGGACATTTGTTTTTATAGTATGTGTTAATTTTTTGAGAAGAAAATGTAAAAATTATGTATATGAGAGTTTTTCTTTTAAAATATAAAATTCTAAAACTTAAAAAATAATAACTTCATAAATTATATAATGCACTTGGAATTCAACAGTGCAGGAAATTCTAGTTCACGCGTTATCCATACAATAAAACAAACATTAAGAAAAGATAAATATTTATATGCTTATTTAATTGAATTACATGTTATCTTAAACATAAATGCTAACTTTAGCTCCATAAACCTTTTTTCTCAAAAATTTGTTCCTTAGATGAAAACATATTAGGATGATTTACTTTATACGAAAAATGTGTTTAGAAAGCAAAATATCTAATAATTTTTTTTTTTGGTTTTGTAACTTCAAATGCCTTTATCAGTGATTGTATGAAAAGTGCTAAAATATTTATTCCAAGTATATACATATTTTTATGTTTTATGACATAATTTGAAAGACAGTAGAACAATTAATTTGTCACAATTTTACTGACAAAAATTGGGAAAATAAGTTTTATTTGTATTGTAACAAATGCTTTTTTTCATATAATTTACTTTTAATTAAATGTATAGAATTTTTTGACTAACAACATCTTGATATAATAAAAATTTGTAAAAAAATTAACACGTTCAAATAAAAATATATTCTGTATGTTATTTTCGTGAAACAATTTTTTTTGTTCTCAGAAAAAAAAATTTAGTAAGACTTTATTTTTGAATAGATACCAAGCGATGCCTTTTTTTTATATGTGAGATATAAATCTGGCAGTTGAAACTCATAATTGTATGTTTCCTTGATGAAGCCAGTAAGGTGATGGAGAACACGGGGTTTGCTCCTGAAACAGCCACGGGTTTGCTCCTGAAACAGCCACGGGTTTGCTCCTGAAACAGCCACGGGTTTGCTCCTGAAACAGCCACGACGGCTGCCTCGGCGGTTGAGTCGCTCACGGAAGGCGAGAGGCGTCGGAGAAGCGGTGCAAAAGGGCGAGTTTGTAAGAGTTTCGAGAGGAAGTCGGGCTGAGGGACGACCGCCCAGCCCAGCCGGAGGGTTGCTGGAGGGATGAGGGCGCGAGGAGTGGCAATTACCCGCCACCACCCTCCCTAATGCAGCGCCGGCCTGACTTCCGCGCAGGGCCGCTTAGACCGGCGGTAATCTACATCCCTCATGGGCCCAGCGGAGACGCCACAACAGCTCACTGAGCGCGTAAACACCGTCACCAGTTACACTATTGCTCACAACATATTTTAAAAAAAATTGTTTTTAATGTTTTTGCACCCAAACTGAATATTATGTCCGTATTTTATGATAAAAACATTAATTACTCTTTATATAATATAAGTCAGATAAAAAAGTACGTAAAGTAGAGCATCCAGACTGTACTACCTTAAATCTTGCTAAATTATCAGAAATATTATGTAGAACACATCTAACAAATGTCTTTGCAAAATATAATTTGTTAGCATTTATACGTGTCAAATTAATAATAGTACGGAAAAGGAATTTAATATTTTTCTATAAATTAATATATTAAGGTGTGTTAGTCGGTAGAACTGTATTAGAATTCCTCGCTAGAGTTCTGGTTTAAGAATTCTAGTTCAAATTGTCTAACAACTATCACCAGTAGCTATAGTTATTTTGTTTTAAACTTAAATCAGGTCATGTAATTTTGTATGTTTTTAAGTACTAAACTTGATGTTAAAATAGTATCAATATAAATGACGTATACAGAAAAACTGGGTGATTAGAGCTTACTTCGACTCTTCTTTACAATATACACTTAAATGTATAATAATCACATTTGGGATAGCCCTTACAATTTCTTGATTAACAATTTGGTTTAAAGGTCTATAATAAAACTTATAAATGACCCTGATTTAAATAGATCACCTCCAAGTCATTCTCACATATTCCTTATACGATAGTTCAGCATAGTAGTCCATACTAACAATGTCCCATTTAAAAAATTTTTAATTTATTTATACCGTGTCTTGATAGGTCCAAAATGTCATAGTCCACCATAAACTAGTAACATTATACATGGAATACATACTTCACGTTACCTAACCTTAATACATATCAAACAATTTCAAAAATCTTTGGTCAACACGAACAATTTGTTGAAATGAAAATGTAGTATAGTTAAAATGCTCTTAGAGAAACAAAAATATTAATCGTGTATCAACGGTCATAGAGTCACTGGCTGGTGAAACTGCCCAAATTTAATCTATTATTAAAATACAAATTAAAATCACAGATAATAATGGAAGTACTAATCATGCTTCTGTGGCCATGTTTTAGCACGGTATGTTTAGTATAAAACAATGCCCATAATATTACAAAATAATCCACATTCTTAGAAATTTTACTATTATTAAAACTGCAAAAAAATTCAATTTTTTAGTTCTAGTTTTTTTTTAATAAATAATAGTGACCCGTGATGCTTGTGTGTTTATGTTTTTCTATGTTTCTGTAAAAAAATATTTTAAAATTAAATTATGATTTTTAATAACAGTTCAGTCTAAAGCATTTTACAAGTTAATATTTAACTCGGTTTCTTGTCTGTCTGTTTTTATGTTGAGTACAGATTTTGTAATCGATTTTAAACTAACTTTCCGATGAGTTAGAGACTTGAAACTTTGAACATTGCTCAGAACTGGATGACAATGCAAGATTAACTAGCTCTCTTAACTATTTGTTTATTGGGTGGTCTGCTCGGTAAAATTGATTTTGATTAGCAATGCCTACATATCTGTGGTGTAAGGCTACAAGCTGAACATTACAGTGTTTCAGTATAAATTATGCATCACTCCGCAGGCGGAGCCTACAGTGCCGACAATCCATCTGTTTGTATCTGGTTTGGCGTTTCCTTTCTAAGGAAAATAACAATTTAACATATTGTTAAATTATTTATAAGTAGTTATGACAATTTTTTTCAGTAATTTTAATGTGTAGAGAAACTGGAATAAACCTGCAATTTGCCAAATTATTTTTTCATATTAAGTATCATCAGGATGTTTCAAATCGCCTGACAAAATTTCACCAACCCAATACTAAAAAAGCAGAAAACAACAATTAAATATATATTTTAATATATAATGTTATTGGTAGATTGACTATAAATTATAAAATATTTTCTTTAATTCCCATACCGAATTATAAACCTAAACATATTCCTAACCCCATTACAGATTGACCTGAATATCTGTGATTGTGAATTTTTAATTATTATAAAAATAATTATAAGTTTTACCGTGAAAATAACGTGGAACTCGTGAAATGGAATATGAATAGTTCACTTAGGTTGCTAACAATATTATTGCTCTACATGTGAGTTTTCTCAATGACAGCTACTCCATACACTCATTACAATTGCATGCGCCTTACTTTTTTTTCGTTTTAAATCTTAGGAGTGTTTTCATAGCTATTTAAAATTTTCAGAACAATCTTTAACAAGGTTAGAAATCTGTATGTGGTTAAAGATCTGTATGTGGCTAAGAGAAAATCTTTTAAACTTTTTTGTATGTTTTTTTTAAAAAAAGGTTACATTAAAAACCATTTATTTACTAATTTTACAAATATTTTGATGACAAAATGCTTGTTTTTTTTTCTTAAATTGTTTTACTTTTTAATGTTTTTCTTTGGTCTCATCTAATTATTTTAGTGTGTCCTAAACAACGAAATGACCAATTGACCTTAATGCAAACCTTTTAAATCAAAAATACTAAATTTTAACATGACTCGAATAACGTCATTTGCGAGTTATGTCTGAGATGATTCCCCAAGCTGCACGTTCGAGATAAAAGTGCTTAAGTTAGCCTCCTTGTCGTAAAACTTTATGTTCCACTCTTTATACACTAACAAATCAATTGCTGAGTCAAAATTAAAATGTTTTCTTACTTTATTTCAAACGTTGAACAACTCTTTTAGTTTAATAAATAAAAAAGTGATATTGATATTATTTCTGGAGCTAATACATCCAAAAGAAATAAATGTCTTAATAATTTTGTTTTATGCATTTAATTGTCATTTAACGAATTGTAAATTTGTATTTCGTAAGTTTAATTCAAATAAAAAATATAGGAAATATATTTAGTGGTTTTACAAAAGACCAGGAGTCTTTAAAGTAAAATAATGAAAAATAATTTTTTTTGGTTACCAATTTTTAAAACAAAACACATAGTATAAAATAATGTATCCTATACGCGTGCAGATTTATAATCCCAAAAAGACTCCTAACGGTATTACAGATTGTCCTGAAAATTTGTGAATGTGAATTTTAATTACTGAAAATACTGCAAAGATTTAATACGAAAAATACTTAGGGCATAAGAAATATTAGCTCTCATTGAAAAAACTCACAAATAAATTATATTATTTGCAGTGCAATAAAATTATTAGTGACCTAGGTAAACTATCCCTATTAAATTGCATGTACCCCACCTATTTTTTTCGTTTGAAATCTTACAAGTATTTGAATAGTTATTAAAAATTTACAATAAAAAATTATCACGACAATCTTGAAAGGGTTAGGAATCCGTATGCAATTATACATCTGTATAGGCTAAGAAAAAATATTATATTCTATATATTATGTTTAAAAATGTGGTATTTATTTTTTAATTTATTTAGTAAATTTTATCTTTTGTTTGTGAATTTTTGCAAATCGATTTAAACATCTTAATGATAGTATGAAAGAAACATTTGGCAAATTGCAGGATTACTTCAGTATTTTTTAACATGATGATAGCTGAAAAAGAGAATTGTAAAACCTACCCATCAATATTATATTAGTTTGTTTGATTGTTTTCCTATAAAATTTATTGCCCGAGTCTATAGAAACAGAGTGCTGCGTTATGTATCTCGTAACACTGTACTCTTCGGCTAGTAACATTACCTACTCAACGGATCTGTGACCATTGCTAAACAAAGCAAAAGGAATTTGCTCCTTACAGACAAAGAAACTAAAAAAGAGACATGAAAGAGATTTTATATGGCATTGTCATCCATTTTCGAGGAATGTTCGAAGGATCAAGACTCTAGCTTATCAAGAAAGAATTTTAAAATCTATTGTTTAAAATCGATTAGTTAAAAATCGATTGTACCGTACATAACAGACAGACAAAAAAGCAAGTTAAAAAAAATGTGTTAAAAATATAATAACTAGGAAAAACTCTACGTGAGAATCGAAGATTGAATTGTTAGGCTGGCCTAAATGGCAGTATAAACGTGTTAGGTAAAACTATAAATATATAATTATATATATATACAGTTTTCAGATTCGCTTGAAAACATATTTTATAGAATTTTAAAATTTTCATAAAACATTTTCTAGAACGGACATTTTTGATTACGATTAATACATAGGTATAAAAAAATACATTATGAAAATATTCTACTTTTGCTTCAGTTTTCAATTATAATGTTACTGCCAAAAAACATAGTTAAGTAGCTTTGCTAACAATGAAATTATTAGACATGTAGCTTCAGTCCTTGTACTCACAGGCTGTGTCACGATTGGCTTCCTATATATTGCACACGTAAAGGCTACATATAGCCCGGGAACAGTAGCATGTGAACGATGTCATGCGGGAGTTTCGGTTAGTTTTATCGACCTTCATGAGATGGTTGAATGCGGGACACTGAAGGAGCTCACACTTTCTAGATGACAGTGCACACTGAACAACTCAGACCCTCACACTTGAACCTCGGACTTTAGATACAGTTGTATCTCGCGAAACAGTTATACTGCATGCTAGATTTGGAAACACTGTTCACTGTTGCTACGCCCTCATGACCTTTGAGATACGAGCTCTCTTTACTTGAGTAGCCAACCAGACTTTGCTTTTGAAATTCGCTTGATAACAACAATGCTCTCTAGAACTAAAATTGAACCAATTAAAACAGGTACGATATAAAGTATTTTGAGAATTCTATCACTTTTCATACTTTTCGTATTATTAGCACGTGCTCGAAAACTTACCGAAAACGATTAGCTCCACATCAGACACATAGACACCACAAACCCTAACATTCTCATCCCGATCTTGGCCCGCTGACTTAGTGACTTGCTGGTATTTTGAGTTTTCTATCATAGCTTATTAGCTATTATCTCAAAGCATTCTAGGACTTGTCTGGAAATATCAGGTCCAGTAGCAGACGGAGATATATTATTAAAGTGTTTTAACTTTAGCTGTATTCAGTTCAGGTCACAAAATTCTCCTGTCTCTTTCTATGATCCATGACGAAGAAGATTGTGAACCACGACAATAGTTTTTATAATATACAAATATTTTAAGATAAGAAATAGTATAAGTAAAATAACCTGTGTCAAATTGAGTAACATTAATGTGAAACAATGGGCAAAACATAAACTTAAAATATATAAAATATATTTATATCTTAGAAGGCATTTACACTTTGATGCAAGTGAAAAAATTAAAACAATTTTCTTTCAATTCACTATAAATAGGTTAATTCATTTAAAAAAATCATTTCCAGATCAACACATTAAATAGGCCCTACTTAAACAAATTTTCCTTGTTAACACAATACACAAAATTTTTCAGATACGTTGAATTTCTAATTGGATGCCTGTATATTAAGAGAGGGAGTATTTTGTTTCGATTGTTATGAAAATGTTTTATTGATTTTATAATTTTTTAATACATATTTGAAATAATTATATATATATATTAAAATAATAATATATTAAATATTTTTTTAAAACATGTAACAAAGTAAACATCATCAAAGGGAGAAGACACCAAAAACAATATTCAGGGCAGAGCAAGTAAGGAAGCTTTCATTTTATAGCCCAGAAAAATTGTGTCAAAAACGGCCTTTAGTTGCAAAAAGTTCAGTAGTCAGATCTTATATCGTTCCCTTTGTGTTTTGGTGTGCTGAATCCAAGAATGGAGCTACCTAAAAATTTTTTGGTGCATTTTGAGTTATTTGCAAAGAACTGCTAGTTTTTAGCACTTATTTTTATGATTTCAATAGTATAAGTGGTAGCGAAAAAATTGCTCTTGCCGTTTTAAATTAGGTCACATTCCGACAGTTAAAGCTCAACTACGGCTCTATGAATTTAATAGTTTCTGAAATACAGCGTTTCAAAATTGTTAATTTTTTTCCAAAAATTTAAAATTTCATGTTTTTGAGAAAATATTTTTAGGCAATTATTGAGGAAAATACTGATACAACCAGGAAAATTATTTGGATTGAAGTTGCAGAAAATATATTTAATTTAATAAGAGCACAGAACGACTCTTGTTGAACCGATGGTCGACTCATAATTTGCAAAAATAAAATAGGTATGAGAAAATTGGATTTTGGGTTGATTTGATATGATCCTTTCCATGGCCATTAACAAGCACAAAACACGCGGAGCGCTCAAGGAGGGCAGCGAGAAAACATGCCGTTGAAGTAGTCTTCACAGAAGGCCTGTCAGCAAAGGTCTCAAGAACACCTCATGGCAAACGAACGCAACAAAATTCGCATGATTTCATTTTTGAGAGCGAAATTAAATGAGGCCCAAATTGTGTCCTATCAAGCGGAGGAAGATACTGACAGACTTTCCCCACCACGAACTCATTTTCATCTTATCACAAAACAGTAACAGTTGTAGGGAAGGATGTCGATTTCCTGGTGCTGTTTATAGGCTTGTTAGCCCCAAACAACTTCCTCAAGGCAGAGAGATGGAAAGAGCACTTTCTATGTGGTCTCATCCAAACACAGCATTAAATGAAAGGCTTTCTCAATTCATCCTTTCCTTGTAAGCTTTAAGCGGAAGTGATACTAAATTCGCCTTGTTTTACCAAGGAAAGGTGCAAACCTTGAAAACTTTAGACTGAAATCCCGACATCAGCCTCTCGTTGCTGTCCTTAAATAAACATTACAAAGAGAACTTCTACACAGAAGAAGTAGAAGATCTAGATCAGTGGTTCCCAAATTTTTTTCGGCCAGGGAACCCTATGATCGACTTTTCTTTTTGGCAGAACCTCAACTCCTTCTAATTAAATTATCTGACAATAATTGAGCCTCCTTTATATAATATTTTCCTGACTCACGTAACCCCAGGGTTCCGCGGAAGACCTTTTGGGAACCGCTGATCTAGATTACAAACAATAGCCTCCTGTTCAAGTTAAATTTAATTAACAGTGTAACAATTTCACCTGCCATCAACCGTTGAAATATAAAGCATCATACGCTTTCTTGGCATTTTTCTCTTACAGAAGTTCCAGAGGAAGAGCCGCAACAAGGACCTGCTGGAATTCAGAGCTCTTCGGTACCCAAGCTTGGCTGATCAAGATTATGTAAACCAAAGATTTTTTTTTTACATAAATAGGTAAAAACTTTTTATAACTTTTTCACTTTAATTATAATATTACATATTAAACACAAGTATAGAGTATTTAATAAAAAACCAAGATGTCTTCAAGCCATGGAAAGGGTTTAGTTCAAAGAATTCCAAAATACAATATTATTTTTTTTGTATATTTGTAATTATGAGCCAATCTTTGGTCTACATGCGTCGTTCTGTGCTTGAATTAAAGCTAAATAGATTTTATACAAATTCACTTCAAATGGTTTTTCTCGTAGCATTAGTATTTTCCCTAATATTTGTCTGAAAATTTATCCAAAAATTAAAATTTCCTTTTTTTGGGGGGGGAAAAAAATACCTAATTTTGCTGTGCTGTTTCTTCGAAACTATTTGACCTCATCGCTGTGGATAAGCTTAGATCGTGAAAGATGTAGTCTACTTTAAAAACGGTACCGTACATACGTTTAAAAAGTTATATGAAAAAAAATGTGCCCAAATCTCTCTTCTTTTGTTTTCTCAGAATATCTCAAAACGCACCAGAAAATTTTATTTGTTGACTCCCGATTCCAATTGAGCACCCTCAAAAAATAGGGAACGATAATAAAACCGACAAGTGGCATTTTTTTCAACATGAAACTAACATTTTTCTATATTATTATGCATCTTTGAAAACAAATAACGAGCGAACTTATACAACTTTCCTTATGGTTACACAGGACCAAACGGCAGAAACGCCAGAATGATAAAGGAATCGTGAATGTTATCATGTGTCGTGGCTCGCAGTTGTCTTGTTTAGTTGCAGTGCTTCTTCCTGGAAGCTGTCCAGGCGCAGGCGAACTCAGCAGTGGAGACTCGCTGGCCGGAATCTGTGATGGAGGGCGGGCAGGAGAGAGACAGTGCCGCCAACACACGGCTGTCAACAGCGAGTATCGGAAGCCTTGCTTATGCTCGGTGAAGCGGCAACCTACGAGATGAGTTTGCTGGAGTTGGTGCTTCTGGCGAGAGTCGCGCCCCAAACAGTGCTCGCAAGACCATTCCTACCAACTGATGGCCAGTGTGGACCGCACTGACACACCTTCGTCAGTCAGTCCTCAGTAAACATTCGTCTTGTAATATTGGTGAAAGCCAAATAATATTACTGCTTATATGTCACACAATTTTCTTTTAATATTTCGACTACTTACTTGTTAAATTTCTACGAAGATTTTTCTTACTCTTAAATGTTTCTGAATTTTGAAAGGTTTACAGGTAATTATTTAATTTAGATATGAGATTTAAAAAACCAAAATTTGACTGGTGAGGAAGCTTACACTTAAATTTTAAATTTTTTAATGTTTCACGCCGTAAATCAGTGCAATGTACACTGGATATTTTTATATATTTATTCTTTAATGTTACATTCATTATTAATGATATTTTATAAACTATGCAACCATTGCTTTTATATCTTTGAGAAATTATAATTCAAATTAATAAAGCAATATTATTGAAAGAACTATATTTCCTAGGAATAACCTGTTAAGTAATTGTTTTCATTACATTTACTTAAACAACTATTAAGTATAACAGTTTATTTATATATCTAGAATTGTATTTTTAAAAAATATATCATCAAAAAATAATATTTTATGATTACAAATAACAAATTTTAAATAAAATAATTAACCAGTAAATTTTAAAAAACAAATTTTTACTTTTATCAACAAGAGTTTAGTTAAATTTTGTATTCATATTATCCTAAAATATTTTTCAATTTATATTAAGTCGTTTCAATGACAGAAACAATTTTATTTCTTTTTTAATGCATAAATTTGTATTTATATAATTTTTTTTTCTTTATTGGTTCTTTTACTCTAAGATGATGTTATTTATAATATTTTTATAATTTTCTGTACATTTTGTTATATACTATGTCTGGTTTTTTGCTCAGCACGCCAAAGGGATGGCATTTATGCAATGTGGTAACATCTTTCTTTTGACTCTCATTGCATTCAAATTGCAATAAAACAATTAAAACTGTTGAAATTGTATAAAATTTATCGTTGTGAATTAATACAATTTTAAAACTTTTATTGTTGTAAATTAGTATGCTTTTTCTGTGTTGCATCTGCAATGTAGAAAAAAAAATGTTTCAGATGCATCTTTGCAATGTCATTTGTTTTTTCAGTGGTTGGTTTTTCTAAGTTAAAAAATTCTAGTACCAACAACCAATTAGCACGTTGTCGCTTGAATTCGAAACCCATCTAACTTAACATAGGTATTCTTTTAGACTATTTAACTATAAGGTCTCTGAACAAATCTAACTTCATGCGAGGTTCCAAATTATTTAGTCGCCTACAGTGTAAAAAATACTTGATAATATATCTAAACAAGAAATTGAAGCTATTGATTTTTCATCAGTATGGACTTATGGGCAATAAACTATTTGTCTTCACGTAGTTTTACATCAAACTTCTATAATTTATATTAATTTCAACGTTTAGCTAATTGATATATGAATAAGAACACTGTCCATGGCTTAAAATTTAATACTGTGTTTTTAAATTTCAAACATAAGAATTATTTCATATGTTTCGATTAAGATTCAAAACTTCATAGTAAACGTAAATTAAAAAAAGCATTGAGCAAACAAATTATTGTTAACAAGTGGATAATTACTTTTTTTCGTGTAAATATTTTGTTTAATTCTTTATCTGGATGCAAATATATTCTCAGCTGGTTTTAAATATTTTATTAAAATATTAATACGTTATTAAGCTTCGTTAAATGAATTTATGGCGTAGAAAATTGTAATCAAAATATTACAACTCAATAGTAAAACAATACTTATTTGTGTTAGGTATGTATATATTATATAACCATATTTATATCAGTTTATTCATTAACCGCTGTTGAGAATTAAGTTTCTCAAATGTTTCTTATGAAATGAATTTTAATAATTTTGAAGTTGACGTTGACTGGGAAGAAATTGATAATGTGTATCACGAAAAATTTCTAGTTCGCTTTATTTATATCACCCCATTTTTCTCTGTTAATGAATTTCGAAATTATTTTTCCTCTAGGAACCAATCATTTTAGATATATCTACTCCATTATTCTTACTGGTGACTTTAACGTTGCAGGTAATGCCTAGAAGTACAATAATACACAAAATATATGTCATTACTACTGAAAAATTGAAGTACTATTTTTACTTTGTACTAATCAACACGATTGGGTTATTACAAAATAAAAATAATTTAATATTTAATAAAAAGCTTGATATATTATATTAAAAAATGAATTCCATTAGTTTTGAAAAAAATCCTGATCATTTTGTTAAGGAAGATATCTCCCATCCCGCTCTTAATATTAACATTAAAACTTATCTTAACAAATGTTACTGTAGTGACCCTAAATATTAATTCAGCTTCAGGAACTTCAGTAAACATCCCTCAACTATAATTTATAAGAATTAATTGGGATACTATTTATTACAAGGACAATGCAAATGGAACGGTTTGGATTGTTAACAAATAATATGATAAAGGTAGTGGAAAAATATATACTTTTGAAAAAAAAAACCTAAAACTAAATACCCACATTGGTTTTCTAAATAGCTTTTTTATTTTTTGAAACGAAAAGAACACTTATTAAGGCAGTATAAAAAAATCAATATTGTTATGAGAGGTTTTCGTAATTTCAGCGACTAGTTAAAATAAAAGTAAAGCAAATAAAACAAATTTATTGAAATTATTTCTGACAAAATATAATCTTACCCTTATAAACTTTGGAATTATGTTAAAATAATGAAGGAAGTTTACTAACAATCTCCTGAAGTCATAGAAAATAATGTACTATTAAGCGATCCAGCTGCTGTAGCCAATTCCTTGGGTAAACACTTTTCTGGAGTTCATAATCAGCTACTTGATATGCACCTGCAACTACAAATGTATAAATATCAAACTAACTTAATGCCAGGTATTTTGGGCAATTTAATTTTTAAAGCCAAATAAATCAACAGTAATATATGGTATTCCCAACTTTATTACTAATGGCTGTAAGAAATTTTATTACCTGTTTTTAACTCATATTTTCAATTAAAGTCTGTATTCTGGAATCCAACCAAAATTATGGAAAGTTTATAAAAAATAACACATAATTATTAAACTTTTCATTTATCCAATTTAATATCGGACTTCTAAAATGGTTTTTAACTAGGTAAAACTACTAGGCCTATTACAAATTTATTTACATTTGTTAACTATACTACGGCAAAATTTTATCTCGTAAGCGGGTGGATTTTTTTATATTTGGACTTAAATTTTAACTCTTGTTACACTAAGTGGTTTCGTAGCTATCTAAATGAAGGGTCCTTTTCTGTTCACATTTTATATACTTTATCGTCGCCTTTCAATCCACCATCAAGAGTGCCTCGGGGTGGAACTCTACCAACAATTTTTATTTGTAATGTTTGTCAATCATACCAGAGAGCTTCTCTATGCGAATGATTTAAATAGCCTATATATACTACCGTTAGAACACCAAGTGATTTAATATTGATGCAAGAAGATATATTTAATGTAACTAAATTGTGTCAAACTAATGAATAAAAGTAACGTATCACATAAAATATGAGCTGTCCAAACATTGCACAGATAATTGCAATGATTTATTAAAGATATGGACCCGTTTGTAAAACCAAAAATATTCATGAAAGATATTTAGAGCGCTTAGATTGTATGCAGTTAAGAAACATTTTTTCATATAAATATTTTATTGTTGGTACTTTATTACCTAGAATTAAATTAAAAATTTATAATGTTAATTTTAACGTTTTAATTAATGATGATTTTTTTAAAGTCAATAATCTCAACGAAATAAATCTGAGATCCTTATTTTTGTAGTTCATATAACTATTTCATTAATATTTTACTATCGTTATTTCAATAGAGATAATTTTAAATTGATAATTTTAATCTTTCTTTTTTTCTATGTATTTCCTCTGTATTTCATTAGTAAAAATTGATTTAACGTCGAAAATCAATTTTTCTTTTTTTTTGTTTATTGATTTTGATTTTTTTTCATGTATTCGTTTGTCATTATTTATGTTTGTATAGCCTTTTTTGTGACTGTCTGTGTGTACTATTATTTTTTAGTTATGCCTTAATTTATGTAATTTTTGTTAAGTGCCTACTTATTTAATTTAATGACTGTTAGCAGACAATCAAAAATAAATAAATAACAAAAACTAAAAATAAAATTGTAGATAAATATAAAAAAGAAAAATAATTTAAGCACAGAATATAAGTTGACATAAAAAAAATTTTCAGCTTTTTATTCCCAGTTGCGTATTAAATTTATTATAAAATTCTCTATTAATTCAAAATATTTTAGTCTACGAAAACCATTCAAAATTTATGCTCTAAAATAATATTGAAAAATTTTATTTTATTTTTGACATATTGTCATTATTGCACCGCATAGAAAGAAAAATAATATTTCTTTGTAGCATATTGGCAACTAAACTAGTCAGCTTTAATCCACTGCTACAGTATGATAAAGAAATTAATATGAGGTAAAAGCTGTAGTCATTTCTAGTGAAAATAGTTTAGTAAAATATTTCACACACAAGAGTTCAATAATGTAATAAATACATCAATAAAACTATACAAAGAAAAATTAGAACAGTTTCATAAGTTATAGGCACTGGGCTAATATTGCGTTCAAGCTCAGAATTGATGGTCAAGGCCAAGTTCAAATGTATTTATAAAAACCTTTTTTAAACTTATAAGTGAAAATATAATTTTCCCTCGCGGGTTCACGAACCGGCGACCCGTTCACCTGGGTTCCCGGAGAGATAAGAGCGGGAATAACGGCGAGAAAGGAGTGACGAGATAAGCGAAGGCTCAGGCACATCTGCTCGACGAGGAGCTGATAACAAGAGAAAAAAAGAAAGCTCTAAAGTTCAGACAGAAAGGAAAATATTTAATGGCTCTGCTGAGGAAGTCTGTTACAAAAAACACGCTTTTGGAGGTAAGAGTTGCGCTGCGTTTTCTTTAGGTTTACAGAAAATTATATGTTTTACTAAATTTTATTTTGGCTAAGAACATTTTGACAACGAGGTCAACCTTTCATTTAAGGTTACTAGGGATGCAGTCAGGAATTTTGTCACGTAAGGTGACAGCGCATCGTTTCACTTAAGTTATTTCGGTAAATAATTAATAATTAAAATCAGAATGGCTGGATCTAACTTCGTTCCGAGGTCCAGTGTTTTATTATTGGCCCAATGTATAAAAGTTTACTGCAATGGTTTGAGTAATTTAAAATAAATATACGCATAAAACCTGGCAGATTATTTTCCTATTGCTAAAAACCATTATTTACAAATAAAATATAAAAAAAGTATTTAAAAAAGCTAAAAAGATTTTTATTAAAAGAGGAAATAAATCACTATTAAAATTCCAAAAAAAGAAGTTATTTTAACCAAAAACAGTACAATACAATGAAAACAACTGAACCAGTACTAAATAAACGAAAAATAAGAAATAATTACTTATAGCGTGGAAAAATCTCCAGTCGACACACAAAAGACAGCACACAGATGAACACAGAATAAATAACTTAATTTGAGCACAAATGAGAGTAACAACGAAGAAAAAACAGTCATAAAATATTGTTGTAATTTTTTTTATTTCTTATTTACGTAGTTTATACATTTTTCATGGTTTTCAACGATGAACGAGTCTAAAATAAAGTAGGTCCACAAATTCGCATTGTACTCAGTCGTCGGTTGCTCAAACATAGCCTTATCTTACCAAGCTTGACCACAATTTTGGCTCGAAGAACCAGGTATGTACACCACTTTATAAATTTACTTTTTTTTTACTTCTGTAATGTTACTTCTCCTTCAGACAAAACAACCGAAGGTATTTTAAAATACCAAACACCTACCTACTATTCTATAAAATCGTTACGGTTAGCATTTTCCTTGGAGTTTTCTGCTCGTCGAAATTTAAGTGTAAGCGTATGTTTAAAAATTAAACGGTCTACCTTAATTTTGCTAACTAATGCACGAGTTACAATTAAGATTTCAACTGTAGCAAATTATCTTTACTCACATGCAAGTAAAATTGGTGTACTAGCTTTCGTATTTTTCCTTTTGTAATACACAAGTGAAGTGATAGAGTAAAATTTATTTTATGAAGTGGAGAAAAAAAGCGTAACAATAAAATCTGCACATTTTTTTCACTACCTTCTTCTGTACTCAGTACGTGACAACCGCCACTTCCCTACGCCCCAGATTCCAGCGTATATATTGTGTGTGAAGTCGTCACAGTCAACCGAAGTGCACTTTCGCAAAGGTTCTTCGCAAGGCAACTCCCGCCAATCCTTGTCCGTCTCCATTCGCCCCCGCGTGGCTCCATCTCTGGAGCACGTCTCGCCGAGCGACCACATTGGCGCATGCCCATTATGCGGTTTAGCGGAGTGAACTGCTCTATGTGGTTAAACCATGTAAAGCAAACGGTGTAAACGTAAACTGTTCAGCATACTATCCGTCTTATATCAGTACTACACACAGATTTGGGATTCTAAAACTAAAAAAATCCCAGCGGTAGTCAATGTGTTCCTTGTAGCGTATAGGCCTACCAACAGTTCGTTCTTTTTACAGTTTACATCATCACTCTCACAACTTGTTCACACACACATCGCAACATAAACCAGCCAATGGCATATTAATTAGACAACATTTTTGCAAAAAAATCATATTTATTTATCTAATAGTGTAAGTGTTTTGTAGGGTCTAATAAATTCACGGAAAGTATTCATTTAAGGAGGAAATGGTTAAAATATTTCCCCTATTAAAACCAAACTATTATTCTGTTTAATATGATGGTAAAATCCTAACTGAATCAAACACAACCCAGGTAGGTAAGGCTAATTTTTATTTATTTTCTATAATTTTTCTCAAAGTTGGTGCATTTTTTGCAATTCGGGTAGTTTCTGAACTGTTATGATGCAGTTCGTGAGCTGGTATAAGCAGGATGGCTTATAAGAACAGAAAGTAAAGATAGTGGACTCGATGAACTACATTTGGTTTCGGAACAGCTACTTTGCTTTGGTGCACATGGTGTAGGCAAGTTGTTTAAGTAAAGTTGGCTTAATTCTACTATTCCATACCATGTGACACTCTACTCAAACATATCCCAATGGTCGGCGAAAAAAAATCGTGAAATATTTCTATAGCGGAAATTATGAAATCAAGATATTTTTCATGCATTGAATTGACAATTTATTCGTGACACAAAAATACAATAAAAAATGATATTTTTAAGTGCATGTTTGACATACCTTGTAAATCTGGGTATATACACAAAAACATCCTTGGTAACAACACGTGGGCTAAATTTCAAAACAAAATAATTATAAACATGTTCAAGGGTAGTTTCATTATCATAAAGATTCATTTAGCACACCAATAGGTTTGGTATATACCCTACTGTTTAAGAATGTGACTTTGAATGTGTTTATGTTTCAACACTTAGGTCCGAAATCTTTGTCCAACATTTACATTCATCGACTTTCGTTCAATTGCTAAGAAATTACTCATAATAATGTCGTACATTGGGAGCTACGGTTTTCACACATCAAAAATTAATACCTGTAAAATGAAGAGGGTAAACAGTATTCAAGGTACTTTTGAATACGTTTATAAAGCTCATATTATTCAAGATATACTGTAGTATATAAGATCAATGAAGTGTTTGCGCGAGAGGTGTCGAAAACATTGCCTTGTTTGAGAAAGGCTCAGGTAAAAATAACTAATAATTTCTGAAAATGGGAAACATTTCCGTTCTGTGACAATACTTTTTTATGACATAGAAATTTACTAATATTTCATATATCTAAACATCTTGCACACGTTGGGATTATTTATAATAATTTACCGTCAAAGTAGTAAAAATTTTAAGTAAATGTTTTAAGATAACTTGTTTTTACTAGTCCATTAAGTTTGATTCCATGTAACTAAAATATATGCCTTATAAGTTAAATACCACAGTGATTTAGTCATTTTGTTAGGAATAAAAAAAATGGTTTTATAATACATTAATGAAAGTCATTTTTATTTAGTAATTAGGTAGTGAGATTCACCTGAAAATTTAATTTTTTTTATAGTCAAATAGTTCTCAAAGCCTTGTTACGTTGTAACACTTTCTCTTTTGTGTCGCGGTATAATTGTCGTGATTTGGAGTGCTCTCAGGCGGAAAATAAACACTCAGCCCTGGCGCGCTTGAATTTCCTGAAGCGGAGGGAAACGAATTATCGCTGTGTGGTGGAGGCAGCAACAAATGAAAGAATTACCTCCGTTCATATATGTGACTCGGATAAAGCATGTTCAAAAAAAATTCAGTTGATGTCAAGGGTTTGATTAATTTGTGCGGGTCTAGTTATGTGACTGGAAGTCATCACTAAATTATTCTTAGATTTAAAGAAGAAAACTTTAACACTCTAGCTGTTGTCTTTTGTTTTACTGTTGTAATAATTAACTTCGAATTATCAAATGAATTTCATTGTGAAGATTCCGAAAGCTTTTTTGGGCAAACGCCAATTTTTTACACTGTATATCATAAATACCTCAAAAACGGACAAAAAGATAAATATACAAAAAATGAACATACATAAAACAGGCTTAAATCAGCAAACTTAAAAAAAATAAACAACTAATTTAACCCCATAGAAGGAATTAGTCAACAAATTACAACAGAACAGACGAAAGCAGTGGACCAAAAACAAAAAGAAACTAGCACTAACGACAGTAAATAAAATTAAATAGACCTACGATAACAAAGTGACAAAAAGATGAACCCAACGATGACACTAAAACAATAATGCATACTTACAACACGACAACACGAAGACGCACAGGCGAACCCAAGCGATGTGAAAAATGATCCTAGAAAAACATTTGACCCCAATCCTTGCTAAGTCAATGAACGCCAAGTAGTCTTCTGATTGACATAGAACTTTACAGCTGATGTTTTTGGCTGGTGTCTTGATGTAAGGGTAATTTATTGTCTCTGTTCTTGTGGCTTTATTGCTTATAGAGCACTGAGATGACTTGTAATTTTATGAGGATAACTATTTAGATTAAGTATAAACATTTTTTGAAGTGTGGGGATAAGTGTGTCTTAGCTCTTTCGTTGAAATCATAAATAACTAAATTAACAAAATTTACAAAAAAATATAGTTTTAAATAGTGTTAACTGCTTTCTTATATACTTTAATTAAGTTCCATCACTTTATATATTTTGGCGGAATTTTTATTAATTAATTTAGAGATGCCTTAACATACAGACATTTTCACCCACGATCTGATGAACTTAAATAGCTGCTTCGCCTTTTTCTTTAAACAAACCACCTGTTGCGATATATCATATATTTAATTTTTCAAGGTTTATACGTTTGTTATTTACGTAGACTTTGAGAAGTTCTTCTTTACAATAATTCGCAAAAGAACTGAAGTCATAGATCGTCTTCCTATTTAAGTATCTGTGTATAGTAATGGACAAATTGAAAAATAGGCGTACTTAGATGTGAGTGTGCACATATTGCGCATATGTGTGTTCCATCAGATTTGCTACCGTAAAATTTGTACAAATTTTTCTACATACTAATATTTACATTTTTCTTAGCTTCAAATAACAAACATGAAACATGTGCAAAACAATAAATCAATTTCCCGAGAAAGTTTTCCTTTTCAATCGTTTTTGTATACAAAGTGAGAATAATTTGTCCGAATAATTGTGCTGCAAGTTCATCATGACAAATGAATTGAAGCATATTTACCATCTATGGACCGAAGTGTTTTCCGAGGCTGGCATACGTCTACGAAGTTAGGGATGAATTGTTTTGTAAATAATAGATGAAGTTTTTTTAAAATGTATCACTGAACGTCTACGTTATGTTTAAATAAATGAGGTCCTACAAACATCGCGAATTTGGTTGATGTAGTAAAATATTTCATTGAAATAATTTGAAGTAACCGATTTTTTCCATTAATTTTTGTGGTGTGCTGCTACCTCCAATTATTTTCATGAGATAACATTTTTACAGTGACAAACTTCGTGGTGCTTGTAGAATTTCAGTCAAATAGAATAATCCAGACACTCAGTATTCTAACATAAATTTTGTTGAGCTGAAACTTAAAAAACGTACACCAGCCTTTAGAAACACTTTAGGACACAAGTCGCAAAAATGTTATCAACTTATTTTACCATTGTGAACCTGCAGCGGAAGTTTTCAGTTTAATTCAGACTCATTCTTATTATAAAAACCTCATGAATTAAAAAAAAACGAATAGTTTTTATTTAAGTTGTATTAACTTTTTTACGTGATTGCGAGTATACAACCATTATTGGTACACTCTCCAAATTCGTAAGATAATCTTTATATTCAAATTAACTTGATAAGGAAGGATAGGGTTTTTTATCCATTGCTGACGAAAATATGGCATTATATATGTATATACAAAAATAATTATTTAAATAGCTGTAAAAAATTTCCAATGGCGTAAATCTGCGACCAACTTTAAAGAATAACAGTATGTTTAATAGTAAATTAGGAGTTTAAATTAAAAATTGGGTTTCCTTATCATTACTACATGATTTAAAATCATTTTATATTTAGTACAGAGAGGGAGGCCAAGCACGGCAATATAGTGAACTACACTTAAAACTTCTCGTAGTGTCGCGCCGGTATGTTTCGTTGAGATACTTTTCGTCGAGAAAAAATATTAGTTCCTATTTTGTTGTTGAAGAATTGGCCGCTATATCCAGAGATGAATATGTTTTATTATCATTTTAGGAAAAGACTTTGCTATATTAAAGAGTAGTATTTATACTGGATTAAAACGATAATGATTAAATTATTATTTTTTAATTGAATGTTTACTTTTTCTGGCCGATATGTTAAATGAAAGTTCGGTACAATCAAAACTGAGTTCAGTACTGTTGCTTCTGTGCATAAATACTTTTTGGCATTACCATACACATGCAGGCAACAGCTAATATTCCCTTTTCCAAATTAAAAGAGTTTTGAGGACATAGTGGCTTTGCATGCTTGGCTTGTGCGTGCTACGTGTATTTGAATGTAACATATTAATATCTATATTTTAATGAGAATTGCACTATGTTTCCATAAATGATTCTAATAACCTAGCATTCCTTGTATTTAATAAATTCCACTATGAAAACTATTTAGATATCACATATTAAAGTGAGCGTTGTCATATATTGCGCGAATAGTGTTTCCAAATGATGCATGGTCTGCTGGCCAAAAAAAAAAAAAACTGCATTTGCCAGTATAAAATTTCGTTCTAAAATGTCTGAAAATGTTCGGTTACAAACTTTTGCTTGGTTGATTTTGCTTTATCTGTATCAGCCATGGTCATTTGGAACAAACTTGTCATTTTGCATCATTATAAGTTATTCGTAAACTTTTCATCTGATAGTGTTTATGAAATTTGGGTGGTTATATGGCATTACACTGAAAACCTCAAAAAATTATTAAATGTTTTTAATAGCATCAACAATTTTTCAGTAAACAAAATATATTTAATTAATTGAGCTAATTTTTTTTGCAAATCATTTGCCCTATACAAAGTTGTATTTTAGATTGAAAGTTCGTAATACACTATTACAAAAAAAGTTATGAAAATTCTTTATATTCTTTATAGTGTTTATTGACACTGAGACAAAGACAGACGCTGCAGTAGTTGTAGGGATCCGCCAACTTGAGCGAGTCACAGTGCGAGCGACGGAAGGTCAAGTCGGCGAGACGAGCTGTTGTCACGTTGGTGAGCGTGCGGACCAACAAATTGCTTTTCCCGCGCAATTTGACCTGGTCATTGTGAGCGCAGACGATCGCGCCGTAACGAACCGTAACGAACCGTTTCCCAATCTAGTTTTATTGGAACTCGTAAAGGACTGCGCGGATCGGCGTCGGGGTGCGAGTTAAGGAAGGAGGAGTGGAGTGTCCCAGTCCTGGGGCGATATTGCCGATTTACGGCCTGCTGTCGAAAGGTTCCTTGCGATTGCTGGCGGTGCATCCGAGAGAGTCTCGCCGCTTGGGCAAACAACAGGGTAGATCATTCCACGAGATACAGACATAGGAAATATATTCCCACATTGATACACTATACTCGAAATTAGTTTCAAAAATTTAATTTTTTATACAGTAGGTATAAATTTAAACTTCAACTGTAAATACATGTTAAATTTTATTTGAATTGTATGTGGTTCTTTTTATGACAAGGAAAAAAACATATTTCGTGGAAAATTTGAAAAACTGCAATACAATTTTTGGTGTATTAATAAAATTTATTGTATAAAATTAATAATAATTACAATCCTGAAATCAATTTAAAATTTAAGGGTGTAAATGAGTAAAATTTCTTATTGAAAGACACGTGTGGGGGGGGGGGGGGCACTTGACCGGACCTTCTGGAATTTAAAAGCCAACACTGTGGGGGTCCGCTTACGATTGTATCGTTAATATAAAACGGGAATAACAAACATCAACTTCCCCCCCCCCTTTTCTATTCCTTGGGAAAATTCTATATATTTTCAACCCTGACGGTTAAAAATGATTACGTTAATAAATGTTTACAAACCGGTCACATATTATTAATATTAACAAAACATGTATCAAGATGGTAAAGGAGGCACTCAAAATACTGATGTGAAAATATTTAGAAATAAATATTATTAAATATAATATTTCTGTAAAAGATTTACATAACTTCACATTTTAGTTTTACAAAAGTCGTATCGCTTGCATATTATACGTTCGTGCAACTCTGTACGAGGTTCCTAACAATGAAAATGCTTTAAAAAAATGTAAGCCTTGCAATTCGTGCATTTTCAACTTATCGTATACATGAAAGCTTGAATGTTTATATGGTGATTTTCCATTTTTAAAATTATAAATTTCTTTTCCAAAAGTGATTAAAAATTTTATTTGACAAATTGTTTGTTTAGTCATAAAATTATAAGTAACTTATTTGTCTATAAAACCCTTAAATTGTAGGTTCTTTGAGATCAACAGACCAGAAATTTATCAAGTAAACCACGTTTGAAATTTTTTTGACACTAATATAAGATCTAATTTAATAGCATTATCACCCCGAATCGTCTTAAATTTATGGTCAAAGCATTTTTTTCACCAACATAAAGGTTGAAATGGAAAAACAAGTTTTGGCGTAATCACATAAAACTTAATTTTATACGTTTCGTAATTTGTTGTTTCTATTTTCAAGAAATACTGAGTTGTTTTTATTTAAAATTTTAGATTGGAATAGGGAAAATAGCCAATATGTGAAGTGGATATTTTCTATCATTGTGACATTTTTGCCGAGCACACACGTATTCATGTTCCAAAAATTTACAATTTATTTTTCGTGGCATAGTTTACTACGCATGTGTTTTTGGTGTTGTAAAAATAGGAAACAATTTTTTTCAAAATGATAGAACTTTTTAGGTACCCTAAAAATTTTAACTTATAAAACATGACTAATCAATTGTTAACATAAATTTCTTTAATTTTTTTAACATTATATGTCATAACAAACTTAGCCTGTCCAGACTGGTTATTAATAACTATTCCGGTTAGCCAAGGCGACAACACACTCCTTTCAATCACCAGTCGATTATTACTTATACATGCAAACAGCAACAGCTTAAAAATTTTCACAAATGAATCTGTTGTTATCGTATTTTAATGAAACTCATAATTGAAGTCCAAATGATAAAGGCAAAACTTAAGATAAAGAGAAGTAACAAAAAATGTAGTCATTATTTTAAAAATTAGAATTTGAAATATTAAGTCATTTAAATTTAATTCCAAAATAATTGTAAAATGCGAAAACTTTTTGCAAGAATCTAAAATCAAATATTGGAAAAGTTTCGAATTTTTGAGATGAAGCCGTTTTTTTAAAAGAACTTAAATCCCTTTCCTGCACCAAATTATTAGATAGAAATGTGTTAAAAAAATTTAGCTACACAATCGTAAATAATCCTGCTATAGATAACAATTCTATATAATATCAAACATACTATACGTTTTTGGGGAGAAAAATTATTTGCACGACTTATGGAGCAACACTTTTTGATCAGGTAATCTTGACTATTCTCACTATATAGTGATACTTTGCCAACTTAGAAAGTTATTTGCTTACATTAGCAATATTTGAACGTAACTTGCTTAGTTATTAAAATATATTCTCTACAGTATAACTAGTCAAATTTACCGGATTAAATTTTTTTTCCGCATAAGTCGTCCAAATAATATAGTTTTTTTAAAAATAGGTACTATATATTTATTATTTTGATTTGTTGTAATTGTTTGATCATTTATATTTACGCATGAAACTATTATATTCCAACAATCAAACATTTAATTCAGGGTGAAATTTAATATATATTGGAAAAAAATGCTTATTACTCAAAAACTACGGCACACTTAATGAATTTTTATTTTTACCAGGACAACAATTTGTTGGTCTATGGACTGTTATCGGTTTGGCGTTGAATTATGGGACACTACGCACACCTACATGATGTTAAAAAATTAGTGCTAAGTACATAAGGGGATAATTATTACACAACTGGACAAGCGCTATTCACCACATTATATATGGTCGAAACTAAACCGACGAAGCGCTAGTGGGTGATTGCTGTATTATGGAGTTTAGTAAACCAAATAGAAAGAGACGGAATGACATGACATCGATTACATGTTTTTTTTTGCACTAACTTCCAATCTCACAAATTCTACATTAAATTGCGCCCACCAACAGTGACGTAAGCTGCCCACGCGTCTTGTTGCAAAACGTTCGCAGTAAATGTTTTTTTCTTCTGTTTTCCTTGCATTGCCGCCTGTAATCCTTGCATACATTTCGGGCTTTTCTTGATTCGCACATGCATCCATCTCGTTGTATTTTTACTGCACAAATTATGACTGATTCTGAGATTTATTTTTTATCATTTCCTGTGAAACACCCTCGCTGGTAGAGATTCCAGCATTTAATATACGATGAATAGTGCTTGCTAGTTGTGTTTCAATTCATTCTATCGCCTGCACTACTAATTCTGGAACGACCTGTTTATTAGAAAACTAGCTGAAGTGCCGGCGTTGCCCGGGCTGAACACAGGATGAAAAGGATTTATTTTTTTATATCGGTTGTAAAAAGTAATAGCCTTCTTAATTTTAAAGTCAAGTGTGAAAATTTCATCAAGAGTTGCCCAAGTTCTGATTTAAGGCGTAGAAAAGAGGGGTGTTTTAGGGAGGGGGAACAGCGGGATGAAAGTAGTCTTTCAAAATCTAATGTATTCAATTAACTGTTTGTTTAAATCAGATATAGATTGTAGTGCTCTTCTTATTGTTAACGTCAATTGTGTAAAATTTCATCTGAGAGGGCCAAAATACTATTTTAATCTCATGTTTTCAGTGAACTTATTTTTTTTTTAATTGGTTGATAAATTTCCCTTTGTTTGTATCTGAACTGTTTAAAATTTCACGAAGGATAACCAAAAATCTTAATGTAGCCAGAAAGAATTATAGGTAGTAGCAATTGATTGTATTTTTATTTTTAAAAATAAGTGTGAAAAATTTCATCCAGGTGTGAAAGAGTAAAATTTTTTTTATAAAATCCAGATGTAGACATTATGTTCCTCCTCTTTTCAACGTCAAGTATGTATGATGTTATCAAGTTTTATCAGTACTATACTTTAAGTTATCAGAAAGGCAGACGGAGGTGAATTTTTTGAAATCTCATGTAAATAACTTTTTAGGGGCGAATTTTAATGAAATTTATACCTTTAATTTTCTCTTAATTTAAACGTTGAGTTTACAAAATTTTATAAAGAAATACTATGAAATGTTTAAGGGTTAGTAAGGGGGATTCGGGAACGTTTTTCAAAAACTCGTTTGGACAGGGTGATAAGAGCATTTTTGTAAAAATCCTCTTAATTATAACATCAAGTGTACAAAATTTCATAAACGAATGTCAAAATCTTGTTTTAAGTGATGGAAAAAAGGAGGGGGATGGTGGTGGTCCAAAACATCATGTGGACAGGATAAGGGGGTGGATATTTTTAAATTTTATGCGCAGTAAATTTCCACATGTTTTTTTACATTAATTTTTCTTAATTTTATTTGTATGTACAAACATTATGCTTTACGGTATGGAAAAAGTTAAGGGGATATTGCAAAATTTCACGTTGCCAGTTACATTACACATTTCGCCTTATTGTAATTTGAACAGCAATTTTATTCTTATTTGAATGACACGTGTGCAAATTTTCATCAAAAGGAACCAAATTTCTGCCTTAAAGTATGGGATAGGGGAATGGGGATGGTTTTTAGATATTCTTTTTTTTCTTAATCGGTAGAAGACGTTGATTTCCCTCTGAATTTAAATTCAAAGTGTGCTTTACTTTATCAAAAAGTACAAAAATTCGATTTTAAGGGGCGAGAATAAGGGATGCTAGTATTTATTTTTTTAATTTAATGTAGAAATTTTATTTAGAAGTAAATTATAGACGATAATTTTATTCTTATTTTAAAAGCAAAAGTGAGAAAAATTTCATGAATTAGTGTTGAAGATCTGTATTAAGGGATGGTAAAGGAGGATGCCGGTAGTTTTTCGAAATCTCTTTCAAACCGTGACCTTCCTCGTGTTAAGAATTTCAACTCAATCGGTTGTACGAAGCGCGAACGCATTCATTTTTATATTTAATGTAAAAAAATAAATTATTTA
The DNA here is from genome assembly GCF_032445375.1 of Bacillus rossius redtenbacheri. NCBI lineage: Eukaryota > Metazoa > Arthropoda > Insecta > Phasmatodea > Bacillidae > Bacillus > Bacillus rossius. The sequence goes on from NC_086335.1 coordinate 15,448,974, forward strand.
TAAAATGTGACAGAAATCTTACATATAACAGATATAAGCATCGGCTATCTACATTACCGGACAGCTTTGTAATACCCAAGAATTCTCTTTTTGGCAAGCGCACTATCTCACGCCTGAGATCTTATCTTTTGTTAAAGAACTACAAGAGCAGAGCATTTTTTCAGCCCATAAACTATCTCTGTGCCAGAAATCACGTTGATCCGTTGCTCCCTGGCTGCGTAAAGGAATGAAAAACCAACCAAGAAACACCTTTCCGCCTTTATAATATTAAGAAATGATTAAAGTTCTTAAATTATGAATGTTCAGTCCAATTCTGGGCTGTTTACAATTTTATCTTCACCTTGGCAGCAGCGTTAAGTGCGTCTTAGAAGGAAGAAAAATGTTTTAAATTAGTATCAGCATTTCTTTTTTTTTGAATGATTCTTGCTATGGGGGAAAGTTTCTCAATAGTTATTTTGTACATAGTCCACTGCTATGGCATCAACTTATTTTGGCTTGTTTTTCTCAGTTTTATTTATTTGTACATTCTTCGAGATTTCTCTATCACGGATCGCCCAAAATAACACAGACGTGTATCTCAAATAATAATCTAAAACTATTAGTTTTTCATAATGTTCACCATATTTATAATATTTAGAGAATCTTATGTTATTTTGAAATTTTCAAATTTTTTATTATATTATTTGAACAATATTTCGCTAAAACAACAATCATGGTATTTATTCTAGGCAAACATAAACTTGAGATCAAATACAATATCGGAATAGTGGCCGTCTGTGCACAATGCTGGGACATTGACAGCATGCCCCCCCTGATCAATAGGAGCGTGACGCGGGCATGATGGACGTGCGCCGTAGTTCCCTCCGCGGCACTTCAGCCCCTTGAACAACTAGACCCACCCCCTGCCCGGAGAAGAGGAAGTTCCAGCAGGATGCGGCGGCTCGTTGAACAAACAACATCGCAAACAAACGGCGCCGAGGAATGAGAGGGCGTGTATCGATTGTTTATCGAGTCGGTACATCACCAGGGCCTGCCTCCTCCTCACACTACATGGGCTGGGGGCTGGAAGAGGGGGAAACTTTTTTTTCTCTCTCTCTGAGGACACCACCCTCTGTTTTCTGCGGCAGAAAGAGATAAAGTAGCGGCGTCGGGAGATGGAATGGAAAAAAAGGCCAGAGGGGGATGGTGCCAGTGAGAGAGAGTCGTCCTCTTACATAACGATACTATTTTTCGCTCCACTGGACTCATATCGTTTTTCATTCGCGCATGGTTAGCTACTACAATAAGCGCATATTGTTTTGAAAAAAAAATTGTAGCGGTGGTTACAACGCAAGCAAAAAATTGTTGATGTGGAGGGGATTGGGTGGTATGCTTCTCTTCGCGGATTGGTGAGTAATTTTGTGAAAGGTATAGGTGGCGCGGTATTCATGCATATGTATTGCGATTATGAGCCGCTGTGGAGTGGCGAGTGGCGCGCGCGGGGGGCGTACATCACGGGAGGCGGGCGGAAACGCCGCCGCATGGCAGCGCCTGTTCACAATGCCGCGCCGCGCCAGACGAGCGCTGTCATCGGCGGCGGCCGCGCGAACTGGCGCCCGCGCCGGCCCACCATTTTGAAATATCGGTCATTCGGCAGAGAGAGCGCGGAAACAGACCGTGTGCTGCTCGCGCCGCGACGGGATGTGCGGGCGAGACAAAAAAAAAAAGAATTAAAATTATTGCGCCATCACTTCAAAAGAGGGAGGGACACATATCTGCGTGCGATCTCAAAATCGGAATTTTCCGCTTTAACACACTGCCATGCATCACATCATTCATTGCCTTTGTAAGTTTTTTTTTGTTGTTGCTTGGAGCTATTGAAAAACGACACAATACCATACTCGTCAAAAGTCACACATGCTGAAATATACCATGTGGTGTCGGATTATTCATTTCCAACGGTATTGGGTATCACTTCAAAAAAACATTATCAGCGCAATAAAAAAAAAATTTGTTAAGAAAAATCCAAACATTTGCAGCTTTTAAAAATATTTAATTATTTTTTATTCACATATGCCAATGACTTCTTCAGAAATTAAAAACCTCTCCAAATAACAGTTTTACTCTTACTAATGAACACAGCTGCATGACGAGTAAACCACTCGCTACGTCTGCAATAGTTGGAGTGTTTTTAAATATTTGAAATAGTTTTTCTTAGTTAAATAATGGCACCATTTTCGGTACAAGCTCATTAATGTGAAACAAGTGAAATAATTCCTAACACCAATAAATAAAGAAATATATCTGTATTCAGGCAAATTATTAAATATTTTATAGTAGTGTCAATAAATCTTAATTGTTTATACCATTTAAATTATCAAAAAATATAAATTTATATTTCAATGTGACTAGATTTTTAAGCACACATAAATATTAATTTATTTTTATTTTGCATTATGGTAGTTTTGGTATACTTGGATGAATAATAAATTTTACAATTAAGATACACGAATAAAAATACCGGTTAGTTAAATATAAAAGATAACACTGCTACACTTTAGAACGTGATGATGATTACAGTGACGGCATTGTGACGCGTTTGGATTCTTAGCCATCACCACATTGGATGGGTGAATAGTGCATTCGAGTATATTTGATTCTACAAATTTAACTGCATGCAAATATTTTCATGTTTGCTTGCAAAGTACAGTTTTATTTTAGAATATCATATGTTTAAATTTAATAAATCATGAATTTAATTGTCAGGTTAAAATAATAATCATATAAATAATTATTCACTTAAACAGTTTTTCGAGATTCTATGATTCTAACCTTAAAACGCGTAAAAAAACGTGTTTATAGAAATATATTAATTTTTGTCTCACTATTTTGTCTTAAATTTAACTGAAAATCAGGGGGAAACCAGGTAAGTTATGTTTTATAGAAAAGTAATTTTTTATGCAAATTAAGTGATAGGAGATAAACAATGAGCTTTCATAATTATCATTTAAGGTTACGTAGTATATCTTTGCTATTTTTACAAATTTTACCACAAATGTAGCAAAGAAAAAATATTTACTTTTAATATAAAAAAAATGTAATCTATGAAGGAAAAAGTGAGCTAAGATCTGAATACGAATTATCTCTCTACTAAAAAGCCCTTAAAAGTCACTTAAATATAGAGGGGTTTATAAAAATATGCACATTTAAAACATACTAAAACCCAGTTTGTATTTAATAAAGTTTCAAATTCTATCACTTCATTGTTACAATCCATTTTATAAACTGACAATACTATTTATAGCGCGTACGTATTCCCTTGAACAAAAAATATGGTTTACGACGTCGAAATGAAACATAATTTTTCTTCATTTGCCAAAGATGGTAAAAGTTTGTTAATGCAATACAATTACTAGCACCCCACCCGGTTTCCACATGTATGCGATCTACTGATGTGTCGTCATTAAGATTTAATAAGTGTGATTTAATAAGTTCTGGTAAATGACCAACTTTTCAAAATTTATATACATTCTAACACTTACTGCCCATAACTATAGAATTTCTTTGTAAACAAAGTTGGCAGGTTTATTTCTCAACAAACAACACTAACTTATTTTGTGTAAAGTAACAAGCAAAAGAGCTACATTAAGCTCATCGTTTGAAAAGCATACAAGGCTCAAATTTATTCCTGGAAGCATAATTATAAACCTAATCCCTACTTATTTATTCAATAGATTAATAAAAAAAACTCGCTGGTTTCAATGACAGCGCATACATTCTATACCTATAATTAATTAATTTAAATAATAACATAGGCAGGTATAACAGATAAAATGAAAAAAATAATCAGGCACCTAATAAAATAATATCACTTTACAAAGACAAAATTTTGATCTATTTTAATGCTTAATGTAATAATATTTCATGGGACAAGTATTACTACTATTTCAGTCAAAATATCTTCGCAAATAACTTACTATTTTGGAACCAATTTTGAAATATAATTGTGCTAACTGTGAGTCATTCTTCGAAGATACACATATGCTATCACGGAATTTTCTTTAGGCCTTTTTAAGTCGTTCTATTCTAAAGTACAATAATTTGATATATAAGTCATGTATCAATAAGCGTAAGAGACGTAAGCGCCCTAAAACCACGATTAAAAAATTTAATTTAAAAATATTTTAATAACTCTAATATCATCGAATTTAATATGACTGACATATGCATATAAAATTTCCAAAAAAGAATTCTCTAAATGGTAGTAAAAACCGCATAAAAATCCATTGCTAATTAAAAAAACTAAGAAAACTAACAATCAGATAAGGAAAGCAAAATTTTTTATACTATTAAATGATAAAGAGAATCGTAAATAAAAAAAAAATGATTAAAATTATAGTGTCTGCCTGTTAGTTTTTATATTATAACATATTAAAACTTTTCTCCTGTTTGCAAAATAGTTATGTCAGCAAAGTCAAACGTTCATTTCTTTCTTCTATATGCCAACTTTCAAAATGAAATTTAACTCAAAAACTGCTGATGCTAATGACATGAAACTCACACATTATTAGTTAGTTACCACAGGATTATCATGTCTTGATTTGGTTTTAATATCTTAACATTTACGTATAAAAGATTATGTTTTTGTTCCATATGTTTAATTCAATAGATAATTACAACGCGGAGTTGTAACGGTACTCATTTTTTTCCCTTTGTATTTTTAGAAACGCAAATATATTAGGCTTTCTACCTCCTTACTAAGAAACGCTGAATTGTATAAAATACTGATGATCTCTAAACGGATAATCCTATTTTCATCAACCATAGCTTAGAACCATCCCGAATAAACAAGCCTTAAAATAAAAATTAAAAATTAAAATCTTTCCATCCATTTGAGAGTTACGATAGCATAGCCAGACACTTACATACAGACTAAAGCTTTAAACTTATAAAGTCCATCTTTTTAAAATTTTGGCTGCATGAGTACGGTGTTCCTTCAAATATTATAAATTCTTCTTATATTATAAATTCGAAAGAGTGTTTGCCTGTTAGTATTTCTTTCGCGCACAAACGGAGCAACGGATCGAATGATTTTTGTTTTTGTTTTTGGATAGTTTATAGGCTGGAGGGTGACATAGGCTACTTTTTTTATCCCGGAAAATATCCTGGTTTATCTGGGATAGATCTGGAGAGTAATTATGTAACAACTCATCATGCTAAGTAACTATAGTTACGGGCTTTTCCATTGTTGATAACTTATGCGTCTCCATGGAAATGGTTGCTTGCAGTTTGGATTGTATTTGTCAATTATTTAATATTTCAATTCAATTTTTGATTTTTTTTGTTTTTTTTTTTAGTGTGAAAATCAGCTCCGAATAGTGGTTTAGCTGGGGCAACGCCGGGTACTTCAGCTTCTAGGGTTATACATATTTATGGGGCTAAGAAAATTTATTTCATGTTTTTCAATCCGTTTTAAAATAGTCGTATATTATTACTTTTATTAAAATTATATTTTTGGTTTAATTTGATGCCATTGTTATATTTTGAAAATTTTTGCTACGCACAAATAGGAAACTTGAAAGTAACTGCAGAACTCAATGCTACTCTGGATATCACATAGTTTGAATTCATCTAAGAAACATAAACATATTTTAATATTAATTGAAATCCCGTAAAATTTTGATTTTTTATATGTTATATAGTTTTATCCTTAATTATACGAGGGCTGTTTTTTTTTCAAGCTCCGAAAGGCTATATAAAAAAAGGAAATTTACGTAACATAGTAATTCTACCACCAAAAGTACAGTAGGGTCTTACTTATTTTAATACAAAAAAGCCAAAACTATCGAGGCATTTGTCATATCGTAACACAAGCTTATCTATGCATGTTTCGAAGAAGTTAGCCGCCAGTGAATAGAGATAACAGGACAAGTGCCTTGATCTCCCGCTCCCTCACGACACCACTGTGAGGCGGGTGGACTAATGGCGCGGCGCACTGGCTCCCGCGTCAAGAATTATCGCAAGAATATCAATAATGAGGCACAATGCTCCGCACAATTAGTCCACTTGCCTTACAGCGGTGTCGTGAGGGAGCGGGAGATCAAGGCACTTGTCCTGTTATCTCTATTTACTGGCGGCTAACTTCTTCGAAACATGCATAGATAAGCTTGTGTTACGATATGACAAATGCCTCGATAGTTTTGGCTTTTATGTATTAAAATAAGTAAGACCCTACTGTACTTTTGGTGGTAGAATTACTATGTGACGTAAATTTCCTTTTTTTTATATAGCCTTTCGGAGGTTGAAAAAAAAACAGCCCTCGTACATATTTAAAAAAGTACAATTTGTACTTTTTTTTGCAAAAAATTTATATTCAATACATGAAATTCAAGCCACTCAAAAAGTCTAAAATATAACAGTTAATATACAATAATAATCTTACATTAAACTAAACACTCCAAAGAGTAATTACGCATTTACGTCTTCGATATATTGATGTATAATTTATGTTCCAGATCATTTATCCTAATCCTTAACCCTACATATCATAAATACTAAAATAATAACAGTTTAGTGTTTAATCAACATACTCCGTCTTATAACCTTCATGAAGAAATGGCTTATTAGTTCACATACCCAACTTTGACAGTGGTTTTTTGGGCTGGATTAAAAATAATATTGCAAACTGTGGCTAATATTGTGAACATCAAATATGGCGTAATGTAAAACTCTCAAGCACTGATTTCCAGTATTGTCTTCTTATTAACCAGTCAGAATTTTTATTCAGAATTTTATATTCCAATCATATTCCACTTGGTAAATAAATAATTCAGATTCATGTTGGAAGGGTGACCCTGGTTCATATATCGTATGTCTCATGGCATCTACGTGCAAGGCGATGTCTTCTTTTGGTTCTTACCTTAGTTTTTTTGGCGGTTGGAGAGTCCAGTTCTGTGTTCGAATATCATACAAGCCGTAGGTATATGTAGGTATGTGTGTCGTTTGTAAGATTATTTTAATATCAGCTTTATTTTCAACACACACTTGCACCCTTTTTTATCTGAGCTTCTCACAAGCATACACGTGGAAGCGATAGTAAACACCGCAGAAACTTCGTCAATTATGCGATCTAGTAATATTTTTTTAAATTGCAACTTTAGTTTAGTCATTGTAAAAGATTGACAATTTAGTGGTACATGTTAAAATTTCCGTTATTATTATAGCACACTTTCGATTCTCTCTTGGATAAGTTTGACTTATGCTTACAGAATATTCAATTAAAATTTTTGTCTGCACGTTACCACTTCAATGTGATAAAGTAAAATGAATGAAGTGTAAATAATATTTATTCCAAGTCGTGCAGTATTGAAGGTTAACTATATTTAGTTTTAAATTGGTAATTTTCGTTATTTTCCTTAGACATAAGTTTGTTTCATTCTTGAACTGCCAATTAGATAAAAGATAGCTATTTCACAGAGCTTAAAAAAGGCCAGGTCAGTAAAATATTTCAGAAGTAAGAGAATATCTACTCCAGCTGAGATGCCAATGATTTAGTGAACCAAGTGTTTTGCAAGATCTAGAGTTTGTGAAAGGTTAGAAAATAATACTTGCGCCTGTATCAAAATTACTCTATGGTGCTATTAAACCTTGAGCGCCTGTCTAACACATAAAAAAAGACAAAAATTATTTAATTCCTGAACAAATACCGCTGTGTTTAGCGCTTTTTCTTGAGATTGCTGTAACATTAAACGAAACTTTCAAAGCCTCGAGGGATGATGATAATTTTTTAAAATATATTTCTTGTTTTGCCAGCTTGCTGTGAAGTTGGTGTGGATCTTTTTGTGCGAGGAAGGAAGCTAATTAGAAGAACATAAAATGAATGCGTCCGGGAAATTGCCAAAGAAAAACGAAAATTAGCAGAAACAGGATGATCTGATAAACAAACTTTGAAGCATTACTACGAGAAACTAAACACCAGCAAAATCTCTTCCTTATTGTTTATTTTACTTAGAGTGAGTGGGGAAAATATTATAGTTTATTAGTTGTACAGAAAACTTTTGAAGAGGCATGAATTTATTAGGATAACACTCTTTCATCAATTTTATTATTACAAAAATAAAACAGTAATATGTATACGAAACCACTGACATTTTGGTATTTCAGTTGCTAATATTCTTCAAAACTTTAAATCATTTTACAGAGCAAATTTTAAGATAAAATTCAAAATATAAATATTTAATTTGGAATTTTTTATTTAACAGTCCTTTCATTGGTAATTTAACAATAAAATGAAAATAAAAATAGCTATAAAACATAGAAATAAACAGCCAGTAGCCACGCTCACATTGGCAACATTTTTAGATAACCTTAAAAAACTTATGTTAGTACTCTGGAACCGGAACCAGAACAAAATTCTTCTCTTATTTTTACGATTAAAGTTTCAAGTTACACTGCCGAAGTATTTTTTTTTAAGAAAATTAATCTCAAATAAAAACACATATAATTTTTTAGCTAAAGGTCATTTATTTAGTGGATAAAAAAGAAACTAATTCTTTTAAGCTTATAATCTGGTGAACAAGTAAGTCATTACAGACGATTACGCACAATACTCATCAGGGACATTAGGAAAAGTTTAAAGAGACCTCTAGAAAGTATTTTTCTGTAGTGATTTGGAGATACCATTGAAAACCTTAATCAAAATAACTGTACCAGAATTCAAACTTGTGTCCTTTTTAATGCGAGAACAGTGTCATAATAATAATAATTTTTTAAGTTCGACACTTTTAATTTATTTGACAATTTACTGTGTAAAATATTTGTTAGCAAACTGAGTCAAATAGAATCTAACAAATTAATAACCATAACTTACCCTGAAATTGATCGCAACACCTCACTCCAAAATCCATTGCGTTACGAAGGTTAACACTGCTCCTCCTCAATCTATTAAACAAAGCTTTTCAACTATTCTTTTTGGTTTAAGTAATTAGTTAGTTCATTGAGACAGAAAACTTAAGTGAGTTAAATTATTTTAATTGCACGTAATAATTCGTTTCTGCACAAAGCTGTATACTTATATGACACATTCCTTCAAATTCAAGGGCATGTTTAGGCAGTTCAGCAGATCAATTTTTTACAATAGTGACAGAAACGATCCTGTAAATTTTATGAATTTTATATATTTTGGTGTACAATATACATAGTTTTTTTTAGAAACTCAAACAAAAAGCCTTGTTCATAATAATTTTATTAGATATTCAGAAAAGTTATTTAATAGATATGGTTAGAGCCGTATTTGCACATATTTAATGATTATATTTGAGCAGTATTTTTATATTGATTTTTCAAGGAAAACCTTTTGACACTGTGCTATGATCTGAAATTAGTTATATCTAACTCACTGTTAGTAAAAGTAACCAGCTTGTTTGATGGTTCTCACTGGGAAATTTATGATATTGTATCTTTTTTGTTATTAATTATTGAATTAATAATAGTTTGTATAAAACAGTTAAAAAATAATTTAATTCCTTATTTTAATATTGTTTACTATACATTCTTTTTATACCTTTGCATTTTAAAGTTGGCTAAAATGATTTGTTTTATGGAATATTCAAGCGTAGGGTTTTGCAATAAAATTTAAATATTTTTAATTTTAATTTTTTAAGGAATTTTATTTTAATGTGAATGCCATCATGTATGGTGTCAGGATTGAGTTTTCTCGTACGTAATATGATGATAAGTTGAAAAATTTTGTCTGGAGATTTCAGTTTCAAATCTTAACAATCCTTAATCAAACATTAGTTGCAATACAATCTTAAAACAAATAAATGTTATAAAACTAAATAAACTAATGACTTTTGATTTAAAATGTTAATGTCTAAATATGAGACAAATATTAAATATATGCAAATCATTGGCTAATGTTAGTGAATATTGGGGTATTATGCAAAAAATCTCTATTCTGAAGATTCAAACCAAGTATGAAAATTAATGATGTGTTTAAATAAACAATAAATGCAAAGAAAAATCCGACTACCTATTTGTCGTTTAAAGTAGTTGTATTAACTCGTCCTGCTCGACCAGTTAGCAAGGAAAGGGTGCCTGTGAGAGAAACCCCACAGATACGCCCGTAAGTCGGAGTGAAACTTTCCGGGAGCGGCTACGATGCAAGGAGGGTGAGCGAACAAAAGCTCCTTTGCTTCTCAATAGCGTGTCGAGTTTTCCGGGAGGGCTGCGTAACGATGTCAGGTTCCGCTGCGCACCACCTCCGCCGAGGGCGCTAGTGTTCCCTTCTTCCTTCCTCTCTCTGCTTGCGTGGTCCAGAACACCCCGTTTCCCCCTACTTGCGTGGTCCAGAACACTCCTGCTCCCCCTACTCAGCTCGGCCAGACGCCCGAGAAGCCGAGCCGCACCGACTCGACGCAGAACGGACGACGTCGCGCTTCACTCCCAGATAAGCTGGATCGCTGAATGAACTCAATGTCCTGGTGTAACTGCCACGGGCTTCCCCCTGAGGTCCTTTTGATTGCGGAGTCACGCGATTCCTGGAAAAAGCAGGAGCACCCTTCGTTCACACCGGTGATGCCATGTGTATTCCGCGCAGAAGTTGGCCGTGTGGCCACGGACCTTTGGCTTCGGCTTACGTATCCGGCACCAACTCTCTACGTGAAACTTTCTCACGTCTTTAACTCCACGTCTGCGGACTTATCACAGGACTCCTTGCTTATGTATCATGCTCGGGCGCGGGACATTGCTCGCGAGAGATAAAATGATGCAATTTACTAATGTTAATTTTATGATTTGAAAACTAATGTGCATTATAAAGAAATACAAGTTAGAATTCTCACAATGTTTTAACAAGTAAATAATTTAAATAATTGGAAAAAATCATGTGTATAGGTTGACTAAAATTAATAGTAGAGAGCACACCAGATCCTGTTGATTATATGTCAAATTCTAATTCTATACCAGGTCAGTCAAGTCGCTACCAAGAAGAAATACTTATATTACAACTACACCGAAAGCTTTCATTAACTGCAAACATTTAAAACAAGAGTTTTAAGCTTACATACCAAGGTTTGTAAGCAATGTGTAAATGGTTTGTTATGCTCTTGGCATTATAGAAATTTATCTTAAAACAATATATTATTGCTGTTCGTTGATTTAAATAATTTTTTGTATTCTTGTATCATAATCTTTTATTTACTAAAAAAAATTACAATTAATAAAAATATGCCATTCTTAATGTTTAGGGGGAAAAAATAATGATTGTGTTTTTCTTTTCATAACGAAAGACACTTTACTTCTTTTGGCACATCTTTTTCATTTTTAAAATATATAAGAATTCTTCCTTAAATGTCAACAAATTTTCTTAGTTTGTTTTGATCTAGATTACAGTTTTATATTCTAACTCGTACATTAGCTGGAGAAATATAAAACCTGAACAGAATGTCAAATGACAGACATGCTACAAGGAAAACATTATTTTATTTAGTATATAAAAATAGACTTGATATTCATAAAATACTTCCAAGTAATTAATATAAACATTTTTAACCAGTTCCTGGATACATATGATGGTTTTATTTATTCTCAAAATTGTACTATAATAATTTGAACGGTAAAATTTTTTTTTAAGGGTTACCCAATTAATAAAAACTTTAAAAAATGTAGCTTTAAGGAGAAAAAGTATAAGTTTCAACTACTATTAGCAGAGTTTTGTTTTATCTACCTAAACTATTATTTTTGCATAGAATCGTAATTTATCAATATGTGATTTCGCCGTTATATCTGTAGTGCAACTTTCAAATATTTTTTTATAATTTTTAAATCTTTGATTGTAAAGCGTTTTTTGCATGATGTAAATTTTTGGTTGTTAGAAAGAAATTCGTGTTCAACAGTATATGTAGCTTATATTCTTATGTTGACTGAAGAGGCATATTTTGGACTAAATATTATTTAAAATATCCTAAAGTTATTTGTAATACAAACAAAAAGAAAATCTGCTTCATTGGTCTAATAAGATAAGTAATCATATGTTTTCAACTATTTATGAATAGTGGAAATCGAAATCTGGTGGAAAGGGCAATAGTCATTTGTAATAGACTATTCTTTTAGGTATAAACTTAAAAGAAGCAAATTAAAAGATAAGTGAAGTCCTCATCATAAACTTAAATACTATGTTAAAGAAAACCAATTCGCATTCCTATCAATTGTTCTTTTCAATATCAATAATTTATGGACATTTACTTCCTTGTAATTTTTTTTTTCAGTTACAAAGTCAATATATATGATATACATTTAATATGTATGTTTTTATTGCTTATTATAATTTCGATACTTAAAATTTTTTGTACGCTTAACTAATAACAAATAACATAGCAAATGTGCAAAAATATGTCTTTAAAGTTATAAGAGCAAGCAGAAAAATAAATACAATTAATGATATTTCTCCTTAAGGAAAACTATATATATATTGTAATAATGAATTATAAAAATATAAAAATATAAATTGCAATGACACGGTCTTAAACTTGTCTTGGCCTCAGTGTTTTATTCTTTGGCACCATAAATTTTTCCATTATGCTACAGACTCACATAACCTACCAACTTGAGACTTAACTTAGTGAAGCTAGTTTAATCACGGATTCTTAAAAGTGTGTTAGTTTCATATTAAAATTATTAAATTTATCACAATATATATTTATTTGACACACCAATATTTTTTGTATGTTTCCCGCTATCCAGAAACGCGTGCATGCTGCCACATGCGCAATTCCGCCATCTTGACAGCTTCGGCTCGTTGGCATAGCAAAAAATAAAACCGCTTTTTACCAGCATTCAACACAAGTAGCACCGCCTAGTATTCCTCAGTGCTCTAAGGCTGCAGTCTTGATGTCACCTACCCATGTTTTTGTAATTTGGCGGAAGGCGGGTTGTTGTGAGCGGCAGTCACGACAAGACGAGGCCAGTGAACGTCAGAACCGAGGTCATGAGCTTGGGCCAGCTCAGTTTGTTCTGCTTTCGCAGACGAGCGAGAGCGTAACCCGCGCTACTTACGCAACAACGCGACCCAAAAGCGTCAGCACAAGCTACGCCAGGCGGGTTCATTGTGGTAACACAACACAGGGAATGTGGTGCGCTAGCTCAACAAATGCTCGCGAACGCAGTCATGCCATCGCTACCAAGTTGCATTACCATGGCTGCAACACCAAAACAAAGACCGAACCACGGCATACAAAAATTAAAAAAAAATATATATATTGTACTCAAAATTTGGAGCCGTGACAACTTGCATACTCAATTATTAATTTATCGATTCGAAAATCGTGAAAGAATCATTCTTTTTAGTTTGTCAATATGTTGTGTTAGCTAAGCGTACCCCAACAAATTGGTCCCACATGAAATGACACTTACACCTGAAGTGACTGCAACCCGCGTTACAACCATGTATAGCCAGTGTACAACCTAACAGGTGCTCCACCTTGTACCCAGTGCGCTCGCATTCCACCCTGAGCCGCGCAGTGGAGGGGGTAACCACGTGACTGAGGAGCAGACACGTGACTGATCTTTCCCCTTCGACCATCCAGAGCGAAGTAGGAGTGACCATAAGGTTCTGAATGGTCGGAGAACAATAGGGAAAGGCGACTCTAGTAGTATAGTTTGGGGGCTCCGAGATCAGGGTTCAGGGTGTGGATTGAAGATTGTCGGTCCGCCATCTTGGATTGTGACGTCACGGTGGCCATCTTGGATAAGCGTAACGTGACACTTTTTCGTGCGTGCAGCCGGCGTAACGGGACATATCGTAACGGGACATAACGTAACGGGGCAAGTAGATCACGGCGGCCATTTTGGATCCGCCATTTTTGATGACGTCATTGTGTTCTCGAAAATTCCGGCGTTGTGTGTTCCGCCATCTTGGATGATGACGTCACTGTTGCAATTTCCGTTACGGCCGCCATCTTGAAATTTGGACGCCATCTTGAAAATCTTTAATTATTATCCGATTTTAATGAAAAAAATTCCAAAATTCATCAAAAAATTAACTTATTCGAATTCTGATTGATTATATCGATCACCGTCCTCGGTTCAAACCCGGTGAGTCCAAAAAAAACTAAAAATGGCGACAGGCTCCTTCCTCAATGGTGGATGCAGGCAGACTGACTCCTAGCACTTTTTTTCAAAACATATATATCGTCAGCTGGTATGACGACATGTCCGCCATCTTGTCTTCATCCGCTGGATACCACCATCTTGTTTTCGTCTGCTAGAGTGTGCCGATAACATGTAGTATAATTATCTGGTCACCATACTTTTGTCCTCAACTGTTGACATTGAACATTGACCTTGACCTTTGTCCTTGACCTTGAACTTTGAACTTGACCTTGAACTTTGACCTTGACCTCGAAATTTGACCTTGAACTTTGACCTTGACCTTGAAATTTGACCTTGACCTTGAAATTTGACCTTGACCTTGAAATTTGACCTTGACCTTGAACTTTGACCTTGACCTTGAAATTTGACCTTGACCTTGAACTTTGACATTGACCTTGAACTATGACCTTGACCTTGAACTTTGACCTTGACCTTGAACTTTGACCTTGACCTTGAAATTTGACCTTGACCTTGAAATTTGACCTTGACCTTGAAATTTGACCTTGACCTTGAAATTTTACCTTGACCTTGAACTTTGACCTTGACCTTGAACTTTGACCTTGACCTTGAAATTTGACCTTGACTTTGAAATTTGACCTTGACCTTGAAATTAGACTTTGTCCTTGTCGACCATCATGGACCCGACATTTAATGTTCAGTACATGCTACCAGGTGCGACCAACTGCTGGAGTACGTCATCTTGTGTGTGTACTCATATTATAGAGTACATTCACATCTGGTTAATTTTATTTTAACCTGCTACAGTGCAGTAATCATTTATTACCGAGGTGCCCCCCGCCATCTTGAAATTCGGACGCCATCTTGAAATCATGTAATAATGTAGCTATAAAAGCGGGAAAAAATCCAAAATTCATCAAAAAAATCACTCATTAACTTACAAATCGAATCGATGGATCCCTGTCCACGGTTCGATTCTTGACCAGTGACAGTTGTAACTAATTATTAAATAAATGTTAGGTTCTGTTTTCCATTAACTTTCGCGGAGTTTATTAATCATTCGCTCTACGAAAAACAACTCAAGTCAATATACCTGACCAACGAATTAAATCAGTGCCGATTAGCCTATTATGAAAGTCTAATTTTTCAATAATCTGAATAACATATAAGCCGTTCATGTACAAAGCCACACATATAGATCAATTGTCTTCAGTCCATAAGACCGAGTCATGACATTATCAGACGTATAGGCTAGTCATTTCAGGACCACATGAACTTCGTCCTTATCTAATTATATTCTATTAATCCAACGTGACATTTTTTAAACATACTAAAGGACCAAGTAACCTTGAAAAATATTTTAGTAACACCAAGAGGTTTTAAATTAGTAAATATTCAATCACTACATTTTGTACTACGCGCAATCAACAAAAGGGAAGCACTGACAACGAAAAGACAGCACCACCAACGAAAAGGCAGCACATTTGGAAGCACCGTCAACGAAAAGGAAGCACCGCCAACGAAAAGGAAGCACATTTGGAAGCACTGACAGAGAAAAGGCAGCACCGTCAACGAAAAGGAAGCACCGTCATCGAAAAGGCAGCACATTTGGAAGCACCGACAACGTAAAGGCAGCACATTTGGAAGCACCGACAACGAAAAGGCAGCACATTTGAAAGCACCGACAACGAAAAGGCAGCACATTTGGAAGCACCGACAACAAAAAGGCAGCACATTTGGAAGCACCGACAACGAAAAGGCAGCACATTTGGAAGCACCGACAACGAAAAGGCAGCACATTTATAGGCACCGACAACGAAAAGGCAGCACATTTGGAAGCACCGACAACGAAAAGGCAGCACCGACAACGAAAAGGCAGCACATTTGGAAGCACCGACAACGAAAAGGCAGCAGCGACAACAAAAAGGCAGCACATTTGGAAGCACCGACAACGAAAAGGCAGCACCGACAACGAAAAGGCAGCACATTTGGAAGCACCGACAACGAAAAGGCAGCACCGAAAACGAAAAGGCAGCACATTTGGAAGCACCGACAAAGAAAAGGCAGCACCGCCAACGAAAAGGAAGCACATTTGGAAGCACCGACAAAGAAAAGGCAGCACCGCCAACGAAAAGGAAGCACATTTGGAAGCACCGACAACGAAAAGGCAGCACCGCCAAAGAAAAGACAGCACATTTGGAAGCACCGACAACGAAAAGGAAGCACCATCAACGAAAAGGCCGCAGTAGTATACGAATGTATGTTCTGGAACACGGCTTCTGGCTGTGGAGCGTGTGGGCACGTCCGCCATCTTGGATTGTGACGTCACGGCGGCCATCTTGGATGACCTTGACCTTGACCTTTGACCTTGACCTTGAATTTGATCCTCAAAAATCGCCAAAATTTGCCAAAATTGGGCAAAAATTGTCCAAAATTCCTCAAAATTCGCCAAAATTTCCATTTCTGTGGAAAAAATTCCGCCAAAAAATCTCAAAAAATTCCACAATTCAAAAATCAGGATTTCGAAAATCCTCAAAAGTCGTTTTACCCTAGAAAGAACCCAAATTCCTAAAAGCGGCTTAAAACTCCTAAGAGCTAGCCGCTCTAAGCCGTCGAGGTCATGACCTTGAAAATTAGGATGCCATGGCAGCCATATTGGATGATGACGTCACCGTTGCAATTTTCGTTACGGCCGCCATCTTTAACTTTTTTATTTATTATCCGATTTTAATGAAAAAAATTTAAAAAATTATAAAAAAAAATTAAATAATAAAACTTTAATAAAATATTTAAAAAAAACATACATTTACGACACGGAGTTCGGAGTCCTCGGTTCGAACCCGACGAGCGCAAAAAAAAATAAAAATGGTGACCGATCCTTCCCCCCGTGGTGACTTTTGGCAGACTGACTCCCACCACTTTTCTTAAAGCATATATATCGTCACCCAGTATGACGTCATGTCCGACATCTTGTCTTCGTTGCTGGAGACCACCATCTTGTATTCGTCGGCGAGAGTGCGCTGATAACATGTTAGTTTAGTTCTTATCCGCTAGAGTGCAGTAATCATTTATTACTGTGACACCTGCCATCTTGAAATTCGGCCGCCATCTTGGAAATCCGTAATTATTTAGCTAGGAATTCGGGAAAAGTTCCAAAACTCATTAAATAAATAGCTCATTAATTTACATATTGATTCGATCCGCTCCTGTCCTTGGTTCGATACCCGATCGATGCAATAATGTTTAATTTTATGTAAAAAATAATAATTGCAATAAACCATGTTCATCATATATTTAAAGAACCTCTAAATCCTCTACGACCACCATCCTATCAGACATCAAGACCACCATATTGGAAATTCGTAATTTTAATGCTAGAGATTCGGGAAAAAATTCAAAATTCATTTAATAAATTTGTAATCTATATACTGATTGATTAAATCGACTAAGGTCCTTGGTTCGATCCCTGGCCGATACAAATCAACTTTAATTTTAAAAAAGTACCAGAAAAGTGTAAGGTTCGAGAAATAAAACACCTCAAAGTCTTTTACAAACATAATATTTATTACACAATTTCTATCCTACTACAGTATCACTTGCGAAAGCTAGCAATCTTATAAACATTTAGCCCTGCATAGACGTGCATCGACTACTTCTTAGCTCCAAATGGCTACAAATGCTTCAAAAGGCTCCAAATGCTCCAACAGCTCCAAAAAAAGGCTCAAAATGCTCCAATAACCACCAAATGCTTAACACAGCTCCAAATGGCTCCAAATGCTCCAAACGGCCTCCAAATGCTTGACAACCTCCAAATGCTTGACTGCTCCAAACGGCTCCAAATGCTCCAAATGTCCCCAAATTGCTTCAAATGCTCCAAACGGCTCCAAATGCTCCAAATGCTCCAAATGCTCCAAACAGCTCCAAATGCTCCAAACGGCTCCAAAAGCTCCAAATGTCTCCAAATGCTCCAAACGGCTCCAAATGCTCCAAATGTCTCCAAAAGGCTCCAAATGCTCCAAACGGCTCCAAATTGCTCCAAATGCTCCAAACGGCTCCAAATGCTCCAAATTGCTCCAAATGCTCCAAACGGCTCCAAATGCTCCAAACGGCTCCAAATGTCTCCAAAAGGCTCCAAATGCTCCAAACGGCTCCAAATGCTCCAAATGCTCCAAATGTCTCCAAAAGGCTCCAAATGCTTCAAAAGGCTCCAATTGCTCCAAACGGCCTTCAAATGCTCCAAATGGCTCCAAATGCAACAAATGGCTCCAAATGCTCCAAATGGCTCCAACAGCTCCAAAAGGCTCCAAATGCTTCAAAAGGCTCCAATTGTTCCCAGAGCTCCATCTTTAATTGATTCCAACTGATTCCAATTACTTTTCTTATCGAACTTGGCATGGTTACTAACATGTCTTTATTAGTATACATTTTGACTGGCAGTGGTAACGTATTTTGCACCTTTAAGTTATAAGTTTTATTTAGAAATCAGATTTCGATAAATGGTAGATACCATTTGGAAAGAAAATATATTAATTTATCTTCAAGTTTATACACATTTAATTTAAGCCATTATTGTATGTAGCCAGCTTCCCTCAGTTCTTTGAGTATGAAGGATATTTCTTTAATGTTCGAATAGTTTCCTGCACAAAGCGATCCATGTAGTAGTCGTAGCCTGTCAACCAATATGTTAGGATCTTCCCATGAGGTATAATCAAACTCTTCTGCTGCGTTCATCATCCTTGCATGTTTATAATAAATATTATTATCTCTGGTGTCTATCGTTTTAACACCAACCTCAAGGTCACTTTCGTCATCGTGACAGTGATTATCACAAGCTTGATCAGGATAATTTATTTTATTACGACGTTTCCATCGTTTTGGTCTCAAACCACCATCACAGTCTTCGCTCTTACATGATTTTGGTGCTTCAGCACAGTACTCAATCATGTCAGCCTTAGATGTGTCAGCACAGTCTTCGTTCACGACAGCTTCTGATGTGTCACCACAGTCTTCAATCATGTCAGCACCACAAACTTGATCAGGATAATTTATTTTATTACGTCGTTTCCATCGTTTTGGTCTCAGACCGCCATCACAGTCTTCGATCTTGCCTGCTTTAGGTGCTTCAGTACAGTACTCAATCATGTCAGCCTTAGATGTGTCAGCACAGTCTTCGTTCACGCCAGCTTCTGATGTGTCACCACAGTCTTCAATCATGTCAGCACCACAAACTTGATCAGGATAATTTATTTTATTACGTCGTTTCCGTCGTTTTGGTCTCAGACCGCCATCACAGTCTTCGATCTTACCTGCTTGAGGTACTTCAGTACAGTACTCAATCATGTCAGCCTCAGATGTGTCACCACAATCTTCAATCATGCACGCTTCAGATGATTCATCATAGTCTTCGACCTTGTAAGCTTCAGATGGTTCTCCATCTTTCTCATTTTCATGGAGACGACTAGATATTGGAGTAAATATATTTTCATTTCTAATGTGGTTACAACTTCCTTCGTTTGTTTTAGATTTTAAATTATTATCTCGATCTAGATCAGTAATTTTAGCATTAGCTTTTTCGCCTTCGTTCCTCTTCCGCGATGTTGTAGCCCAGTCTTCGTTATCTTTATTCATCTTAATTGTACAGGTCTTGTAATGTCTATCCAAGTAATATCTTCTACCAAAGGATTTCTGACACTGACTGCAATGAAATGGTTTTTGACAAGGACCCAAATTACACTCGCTTCTCTCATGTCGTTTAGCATTCTTTCTCAAGGTAAACACCTTGCTACAGTATCTACAGTGATGACGTTTCGATACAGCGTCAGATCCTAAATCGGAATTCATATTAGTTACCGAGACTAATGCCAGATGCAAACTAAGAGTTTTAAATTAGATATATTACTTAAATAGAATTTTTTAATTATTTCATCAGCGAGAATTAATTTATCTCATTCACAGGTACTTTTTGCAAGTAGTTCTGCTTTTCAACAATAGATGTCGCCACATGTTACTTGCAGGTAAATAATATTTAGTTCTTTTATGCGGGATGCGGGATGCTCACTAACGATCGAAATAGAACGATGGCTTCGCTAGACTCCAAGGAGAAGGAAGTTCGTCCATCCTGTTAGTGCTTCTTAGATTTCTCAGAAATTATTTGACTGAGTAATGATAATTTTTTTTTTTTTAATTTCCGCCTGATAAAAATATTACAAGTAATGATTGAGTAGCAGAAGTTCACTAATTATATGCAACCTTGAATAAAAAATGACATGCTTCATTAAGTAAAAAAATCCTTCATGCAGAGATAAATTCCTCATCAGTAACCAGAAGCACTCGGAGAAAACCATCAGATGTATATTCAGGAATAATCAGAAGCACCCAGTGAAAACCATCAAAATATTGTCAAGAATAATCAGGAGCACACGGAGAAATCCATCTAAATATTGTCAAGAATAATCAGGAGCACACGGAGAAATCCACCATAATACTGTCAAGAATAAACGGGAGCACACGGAGAAAACCGCCATAATATTGACAAGAATAATCGGAAGCACACGGAGAAAACCGCCACAAGTTTTCTTTGATATCATAAAATTTCAGGAAAAAATAATAAAAAATAAAAATAAATTAATAAAAAATTTAAACAAATAAAATAAAAAATACATAAACAGATTCTGCTAGCTTGTGAACTTCTCATTGTTGAGCAAAGATATAGTTCTAGTACAAGCCAGAATTTTATGTATTTTTTATTTTATTTTTTTAAATTTTTTATTAATTTATTTTTATTTTTTATTATTTTTTCCTGAAATTTTATGATATCAAAGAAAACTTGTGGCGGTTTTCTCCGTGTGCTTCCGATTATTCTTGTCAATATTATGGCGGTTTTCTCCGTGTGCTCCCGTTTATTCTTGACAGTATTATGGTGGATTTCTCCGTGTGCTCCTGATTATTCTTGACAATATTTAGATGGATTTCTCCGTGTGCTCCTGATTATTCTTGACAATATTTTGATGGTTTTCACTGGGTGCTTCTGATTATTCCTGACTATACATCTGATGGTTTTCTCCGAGTGCTTCTGGTTACTGATGAGGAATATATCTCTGCATGAAGGATTTTTTTACTTAATGAAGCATGTCATTTTTTATTCAAGGTTGCATATAATTAGTGAACTTCTGCTACTCAATCATTACTTGTAATATTTTTATCAGGCGGAAATTTAAAAAAAAAAATTATCATTACTCAGTCAAATAATTTCTGAGAAATCTAAGAAGCACTAACAGGATGGACGAACTTCCTTCTCCTTGGAGTCTAGCGAAGCCATCGTTCTATTTCGATCGTTAGTGAGCATCCCGCATCCCGCATAAAAGAACTAAATATTATTTACCTGCAAGTAACATGTGGCGACATCTGTTGTTGAAAAGCAGAACTACTTGCAAAAAGTACCTTTGAATGAGATAAATTAATTCTCGCTGATAAAATAATAAATAAATTATATTTAAGTAATATATCTAATTTAAAACTCTTAGTTTGCATCTGGCATTAGTCTCGGTAACTAATATGAATTCCGATTTAGGATCTGACGCTGTATCGAAACGTCATCACTGTAGATACTGTAGCAAGGTGTTTACCTTGAGAAAGAATGCTAAACGACATGAGAGAAGCGAGTGTAATTTGGGTCCTTGTCAAAAACCATTTCATTGCAGTCAGTGTCAGAAATCTTTGGTAGAAGATATTACTTGGATAGACATTACAAGACCTGTACAATTAAGATGAATAAAGATAACGAAGACTGGGCTACAACATCGCGGAAGAGGAACGAAGGCGAAAAAGCTAATGCTAAAATTACTGATGTAGATCGAGATAATAATTTAAAATCTAAAACAAACGAAGGAAGTTGTAACCACATTAGAAATGAAAATATATTTACTCCAATATCTAGTCGTCTCCATGAAAATGAGAAATATGGAGAACCATCTGAAGCTTACAAGGTCGAAGACTATGATGAATCATCTGAAGCGTGCATGATTGAAGATTGTGGTGACACATCTGAGGCTGACATGATTGAGTACTGTACTGAAGCACCTAAAGCAGGTAAGATCGAAGACTGTGATGGCGGTCTGAGACCAAAACGACGGAAACGACGTAATAAAATAAATTATCCTGATCAAGTTTGTGGTGCTGACATGATTGAAGACTGTGGTGACACATCAGAAGCTGGCGTGAACGAAGACTGTGCTGACACATCTAAGGCTGACATGATTGAGTACTGTACTGAAACACCTAAATCAGGCAAGATCGAAGACTGTGATGGCGGTCTGAGACCAAAACGATGGAAACGACGTAATAAAATAAATTATCCTGATCAAGTTTGTGGTGCTGACATGATTGAAGACTGTGGTGACACATCAGAAGCTGTCGTGAACGAAGACTGTGCTGACACATCTAAGGCTGACATGATTGAGTACTGTGCTGAAGCACCAAAAGCATGTAAGAGCGAAGACTGTGATGGTGGTTTGAGACCAAAACGATGGAAACGTCGTAATAAAATAAATTATCCTGATCAAGTTTGTGATAATCACTGTCACGATGACGAAAGTGACCTTGAGGTTGGTGTTAAAACGATAGACACCAGAGATAATAATATTTATTATAAACATGCAAGGATGATGAACGCAGCAGAAGAGTTTGATTATACCTCATGGGAAGATCCTAACATATTGGTTGACAGGCTACGACTACTACATGGATTGCTTTGTGCAGGAAACTATTCGAACATTAAAGAAATATCCTTCATACTCAAAGAACTGAGGGAAGCTGGCTACATACAATAATGGCTTAAATTAAATGTGTATAAACTTGAAGATAAATTAATATATTTTCTTTCCAAATGGTATCTACCATTTATCGAAATCTGATTTCTAAATAAAACTTATAACTTAAAGGTGCAAAATACGTTACCACTGCCAGTCAAAATGTATACTAATAAAGACATGTTAGTAACCATGCCAAGTTCGATAAGAAAAGTAATTGGAATCAGTTGGAATCAATTGAAGATGGAGCTCTTGGAACAATTGGAGCCTTTTGAAGCATTTGGAGCCTTTTGGAGCTGTTGGAGCCATTTGGAGCATTTGGAGCCATTTGGAGCATTTGGAGCCATTTGGAGCATTTGAAGGCCGTTTGGAGCAATTGGAGCCTTTTGAAGCATTTGGAGCCTTTTGGAGACATTTGGAGCATTTGGAGCATTTGGAGCCGTTTGGAGCATTTGGAGCCGTTTGGAGCATTTGGAGCCTTTTGGAGACATTTGGAGCCGTTTGGAGCATTTGGAGCAATTTGGAGCATTTGGAGCCGTTTGGAGCATTTGGAGCAATTTGGAGCCGTTTGGAGCATTTGGAGCCTTTTGGAGACATTTGGAGCATTTGGAGCCGTTTGGAGCATTTGGAGACATTTGAAGCTTTTGGAGCCGTTTGGAGCATTTGGAGCTGTTTGGAGCATTTGGAGCATTTGGAGCATTTGGAGCCGTTTGGAACATTTGGAGCAATTTGGAGCATTTGGAGCCGTTTGGAGCATTTGAAGCAATTTGGAGACATTTGGAGCATTTTGAGCCGTTTGGAGCAGTCAAGCATTTGGAGGTTGTCAAGCATTTGGAGGCCGTTTGGAGCATTTGGAGCCATTTGGAGCTGTGTTAAGCATTTGGTGGTTATTGGAGCATTTGGAGCCTTTTTTTGGAGCTGTTGGAGCATTTGGAGCCTTTTGAAGCATTTGTAGCCATTTGGAGCTAAGAAGTAGTCGATGCACGTCTATGCAGGGCTAAATGTTTATAAGATTGCTAGCTTTCGCAAGTGATACTGTAGTAGGATAGAAATTGTGTAATAAATATTATGTTTGTAAAAGACTTTGAGGTGTTTTATTTCTCGAACCTTACACTTTTCTGGTACTTTTTTAAAATTAAAGTTGATTTGTATCGGCCAGGGATCGAACCAAGGACCTTAGTCGATTTAATCAATCAGTATATAGATTACAAATTTATTAAATGAATTTTGAATTTTTTCCCGAATCTCTAGCATTAAAATTACGAATTTCCAATATGGTGGTCTTGATGTCTGATAGGATGGTGGTCGTAGAGGATTTAGAGGTTCTTTAAATATATGATGAACATGGTTTATTGCAATTATTATTTTTTACATAAAATTAAACATTATTGCATCGATCGGGTATCGAACCAAGGACAGGAGCGGATCGAATCAATATGTAAATTAATGAGCTATTTATTTAATGAGTTTTGGAACTTTTCCCGAATTCCTAGCTAAATAATTACGGATTTCCAAGATGGCGGCCGAATTTCAAGATGGCAGGTGTCACAGTAATAAATGATTACTGCACTCTAGCGGATAAGAACTAAACTAACATGTTATCAGCGCACTCTCGCCGACGAATACAAGATGGTGGTCTCCAGCAACGAAGACAAGATGTCGGACATGACGTCATACTGGGTGACGATATATATGCTTTAAGAAAAGAGGTGGGAGTCAGTCTGCCAAAAGTCACCACGGGGGGAAGGATCGGTCACCATTTTTATTTTTTTTTGCGCTCGTCGGGTTCGAACCGAGGACTCCGAACTCCGTGTCGTAAATGTATGTTTTTTTTAAATATTTTATTAAAGTTTTATTATTTAATTTTTTTTATAATTTTTTAAATTTTTTTCATTAAAATCGGATAATAAATAAAAAAGTTAAAGATGTCGGCCGTAACGAAAATTGCAACGGTGACGTCATCATCCAATATGGCTGCCATGGCATCCTAATTTTCAAGGTCATGACCTCGACGGCTTAGAGCGGCTAGCTCTTAGGAGTTTTAAGCCGCTTTTAGGAATTTGGGTTCTTTCTAGGGTAAAACGACTTTTGAGGATTTTCGAAATCCTGATTTTTGAATTGTGGAATTTTTTGAGATTTTTTGGCGGAATTTTTTCCACAGAAATGGAAATTTTGGCGAATTTTGAGGAATTTTAAACAATTTTTGCCCAATTTTGGCAAATTTTGGCGATTTTTGAGGATCAAATTCAAGGTCAAGGTCAAAGGTCAAGGTCAAGGTCATCCAAGATGGCCGCCGTGACGTCACAATCCAAGATGGCGGACGTGCCCACACGCTCCACAGCCAGAAGCCGTGTTCCAGAACATACATTCGTATACTACTGGCCGCACCGCCAACGAAAAGGAAGCACATTTGGAAGCACCGGCAAAGAAAAGGCAGCACCGCCCACGAAAAGGAAGCACATTTGGAAGCACCGACAAAGAAAAGGCAGCACCGCCAACGACAAGGAAGCACATTTGGAAGCACCGACAACGAAAAGGCAGCACCATCGACGAAAAGGAAGCACATTAATTTGTCATTGACTGCAATATTCATTGGTTCCAATATTCATTGGCTCCAATATTCATTGGCTCCAATATTCAATGGCTCCAATATTCATTGACTCCAATATTCATTGGCTCCATCAGTCATTGACACCTACAGTCTTTTGGTTCCAAAAGTCTTTTGGCCCCAAATATATTAGGCTAGAATTCTTCGAGTCTAAGAGACTATGAGACCACATGGCCACGAGTCTAAAATGATCTAGCTGGTTACGAGTTATACATGGCTTGCGAGGCTACAGAGCTACGAAGTTTCTAGTACACAGGTTTACATGACTGCGAGGATACAGGACTACAAGTCTGCAAGAGTACTTGACTACGAAGGTACTCGTCTACATGACTCCAGTTACCGCATCTGTCTTCGACAGAATTTTCTCTTTTGCTCCAACTGCTCCATCAGCATTATGTTATAAGATTACAAGGCCTCTTGCTTACGTAGCTTCAAGTCTACGAGCCTCCAATGCATCATGACTACGAGACTACGAGCCATGAGGTTACGAGTCTATGCGATTGCGAGTCTTCTAGGTTACGTGATCGCGAGGCTATAGGACTACGAAGCTTCCAGAACGCATGGTTACGAGACTGCGAGGCTACAATTCTACGAGGTCCCAAGACATCCTGGCTACGCGACTACGAGCCATGAGGTTACGAGACTACGTGACTACGAATCTTCAAGTTTACGAGACTGCGAGGCTACAGAGCTACGAAGCCTCTAGTACACAGGTTTACGTGACTGTGAGGATACAGGACTACCAGTCTGCATGAGTACTTGACTACGAAGCTACTCGTCTACAAGGCTACAATTACAGCATCTGTTTTCGTCAGAATTTTCTCTTTTGCTCCAACTGCACCACCAGCATTATGTTATAAGATTACAAGGCCGCTTGCTTATGTAGCTTCAAGTCTACGAGGATACTTGGATACGTAGCTTCAATTCTACGAGGTCCTAAGACTTCATGACTACGCGACTTCGAGCCATGAGGTTACGAGATTACGTGACTACGAATCTTCATGTTTACGAGACTGTGAGGCTACAGAGCTACGAAGCCTCTAGAAAACGAGTTTACGTGACTGCGTGGATACAGGAATACAAGTTTGAATGAGTTCTTGACTACGAAGCTACTCGTCTACAAGGCTCCAATTGACACATCTGTCTTCGATGGAATTTTCTCTTTTGCTACATCTACGCCATCAGCATTATGTTATAAGATTACAAAGCTACTTGCTTACGTAGCTTCAAGTCTACGAGGCTCCAATACATCATGACTAAGAGACTACGAGCCATGAGGTTACGAGACTATGCGATTGCAAGTCTTCAAGGTTACGTCATCGCGAGGCTATAGGACTACGAAGCTTCCAGAACGCATGGTTACGAGAATGCATGACTAATTGGCCGCATGGCTACGAAACTTTATGTCTCTAACTGACTACAATAGCACTATTCAGTGGTGAGAGTTAATTTATTTCATGCAAAGGTACTTGCTGCAAGCAGTTCCGCTTTTCAACATCAGATGACGTCACGTTTTGCTTGCAGGTAAAATAATATTTATTTATTTTATGCGGGATGCGGGTTGTTCACTATCGATCGCAAAAGAAGAATGGCATCGATAGTCTTCAAGGAGAAGGAAGTTCGTCCTTCCTGCGAGTGCTTCTCAGATTTCTCACGGTCCGCCATATTGGATTGCGACGTCACGGCTGCCATCTTGGATGGGTGTGACTTTGACCTTTGACCGAAACCGCAGGAATGATCGCAAGCACTCGGATTAATCATCAAAATATTGATAAGAATAATCAGGAGTACACGGAGAAAACCATCATAATATTGGCAAGAATAATCAGGAGCACACAGAGAAAAACGACACACGTTTTCTTTGATATCATAAAATTACAGAAAAAAATATTTAAAAATAAAAATAAATTAATAAAAAATTTAAAATAAAAAAAAAATACATAAAATTCTGACTTGTACTAGAACTCTATCATTGCTCAACAATGATAAGTTTACAAGCTAGCAGAATCTGTTTATGTATTTTTTGTTTTTATTTTAAATTTTTTATTAATTTATTTTTATTTTTAAATATTTTTTTCTGTAATTTTATGATATCAAAGAAAACGTGTGTCGTTTTTCTCTGTGTGCTCCTGATTATTCTTGCCAATATTATGATGGTTTTCTCCGTGTACTCCTGATTATTCTTATCAATATTTTGATGATTAATCCGAGTGCTTGCGATCATTCCTGCGGTTTCGGTCAAAGGTCAAAGTCACACCCATCCAAGATGGCAGCCGTGACGTCGCAATCCAATATGGCGGACCGTGAGAAATCTGAGAAGCACTCGCAGGAAGGACGAACTTCCTTCTCCTTGAAGACTATCGATGCCATTCTTCTTATGCGATCGATAGTGAACAACCCGCATCCCGCATAAAATAAATAAATATTATTTTACCTGCAAGCAAAACGTGACGTCATCTGATGTTGAAAAGCGGAACTGCTTGCAGCAAGTACCTTTGCATGAAATAAATTAACTCTCACCACTGAATAGTGCTATTGTAGTCAGTTAGAGACATAAAGTTTCGTAGCCATGCGGCCAATTAGTCATGCATTCTCGTAACCATGCGTTCTGGAAGCTTCGTAGTCCTATAGCCTCGCGATGACGTAACCTTGAAGACTTGCAATCGCATAGTCTCGTAACCTCATGGCTCGTAGTCTCTTAGTCATGATGTATTGGAGCCTCGTAGACTTGAAGCTACGTAAGCAAGTAGCTTTGTAATCTTATAACATAATGCTGATGGCGTAGATGTAGCAAAAGAGAAAATTCCATCGAAGACAGATGTGTCAATTGGAGCCTTGTAGACGAGTAGCTTCGTAGTCAAGAACTCATTCAAACTTGTATTCCTGTATCCACGCAGTCACGTAAACTCGTTTTCTAGAGGCTTCGTAGCTCTGTAGCCTCACAGTCTCGTAAACATGAAGATTCGTAGTCACGTAATCTCGTAACCTCATGGCTCGAAGTCGCGTAGTCATGAAGTCTTAGGACCTCGTAGAATTGAAGCTACGTATCCAAGTATCCTCGTAGACTTGAAGCTACATAAGCAAGCGGCCTTGTAATCTTATAACATAATGCTGGTGGTGCAGTTGGAGCAAAAGAGAAAATTCTGACGAAAACAGATGCTGTAATTGTAGCCTTGTAGACGAGTAGCTTCATAGTCAAGTACTCATGCAGACTGGTAGTCCTGTATCCTCACAGTCACGTAAACCTGTGTACTAGAGGCTTCGTAGCTCTGTAGCCTCGCAGTCTCGTAAACTTGAAGATTCGTAGTCACGTAGACTCGTAACCTCATGGCTCGTAGTCGCGTAGCCAGGATGTCTTGGGACCTCGTAGAATTGTAGCCTCGCAGTCTCGTAACCATGCGTTCTGGAAGCTTCGTAGTCCTATAGCCTCGCGATCACGTAACCTAGAAGACTCGCAATCGCATAGACTCGTAACCTCATGGCTCGTAGTCTCGTAGTCATGATGCATTGGAGGCTCGTAGACTTGAAGCTACGTAAGCAAGAGGCCTTGTAATCTTATAACATAATGCTGATGGAGCAGTTGGAGCAAAAGAGAAAATTCTGTCGAAGACAGATGCGGTAACTGGAGTCATGTAGACGAGTACCTTCGTAGTCAAGTACTCTTGCAGACTTGTAGTCCTGTATCCTCGCAGTCATGTAAACCTGTGTACTAGAAACTTCGTAGCTCTGTAGCCTCGCAAGCCATGTATAACTCGTAACCAGCTAGATCATTTTAGACTCGTAGCCATGTGGTCTCATAGTCTCTTAGACTCGAAGAATTCTAGCCTAATATATTTGGGGCCAAAAGACTTTTGGAACCAAAAGACTGTAGGTGTCAATGACTGATGGAGCCAATGAATATTGGAGTCAATGAATATTGGAGCCATTGAATATTGGAGCCAATGAATATTGGAGCCAATGAATATTGGAACCAATGAATATTGCAGTCAATGACAAATTAATGTGCTTCCTTTTCGTCGATGGTGCTGCCTTTTCGTTGTCGGTGCTTCCAAATGTGCTTCCTTTTCGTTGGCGGTGCTGCCTTTTCTTTGTCGGTGCTTCCAAATGTGCTTCCTTTTCGTGGGCGGTGCTGCCTTTTCTTTGCCGGTGCTTCCAAATGTGCTTCCTTTTCGTTGGCGGTGCGGCCTTTTCGTTGATGGTGCTTCCTTTTCGTTGTCGGTGCTTCCAAATGTGCTGTCTTTTCTTTGGCGGTGCTGCCTTTTCGTTGTCGGTGCTTCCAAATGTGCTTCCTTTTCGTTGTCGGTGCTGCCTTTTCTTTGTCGGTGCTTCCAAATGTGCTTCCTTTTCGTTGGCGGTGCTGCCTTTTCTTTGTCGGTGCTTCCAAATGTGCTGCCTTTTCGTTTTCGGTGCTGCCTTTTCGTTGTCGGTGCTTCCAAATGTGCTGCCTTTTCGTTGTCGGTGCTTCCAAATGTGCTGCCTTTTCGTTGTCGGTGCTTCCAAATGTGCTGCCTTTTCGTTGTCGGTGCTTCCAAATGTGCTGCCTTTTCGTTGTCGGTGCTTCCAAATGTGCTGCCTTTACGTTGTCGGTGCTTCCAAATGTGCTGCCTTTTCGATGACGGTGCTTCCTTTTCGTTGACGGTGCTGCCTTTTCTCTGTCAGTGCTTCCAAATGTGCTTCCTTTTCGTTGGCGGTGCTTCCTTTTCGTTGACGGTGCTTCCAAATGTGCTGCCTTTTCGTTGGTGGTGCTGTCTTTTCGTTGTCAGTGCTTCCCTTTTGTTGATTGCGCGTAGTACAAAATGTAGTGATTGAATATTTACTAATTTAAAACCTCTTGGTTTTACTAAAATATTTTTCAAGGTTACTTGGTCCTTTAGTATGTTTAAAAAATGTCACGTTGGATTAATAGAATATAATTAGATAACGACGAAGTTCATGTGGTCCTGAAATGACTAGCCTATACGTCTGATAATGTCATGACTCGGTCTTATGGACTGAAGACAATTGATCTATATGTGTGGCTTTGTACATGAACGGCTTATATGTTATTCAGATTATTGAAAAATTAGACTTTCATAATAGGCTAATCGGCACTGATTTAATTCGTTGGTCAGTTATATTGACTTGAGTTGTTTTTCGTAGAGCGAATGATTAATAAACTCCGCCAAAGGTAATGGAAAACAGAACCTAACATTTATTTAATAATTAGTTACAACTGTCACTGGTCAAGAATCGAACCGTGGACAGGGATCCATCGATTCGATTTGTAAGTTAATGAGTGATTTTTTTGATGAATTTTGGATTTTTTCCTGCTTTTCTAGCTACATTATTACATGATTTCAAGATGGCGTCCGAATTTCAAGATGGCGGGGGCACCTCGGTAATAAATGATTACTGCACTGTAGCAAGTTAAAATAATATTAACCAGATGTGAATGTACTCTATAATATGAGTACACACACAAGATGACGTACTCCAGCAGTTGGTCGCACCTGGTAGCATGTACTGAACATTAAATGTCGGGTCCATGATGGTCGACAAGGACAAAGTCTAATTTCAAGGTCAAGGTCAAATTTCAAAGTCAAGGTCAAATTTCAAGGTCAAGGTCAAAGTTCAAGTTCAAGGTAAAATTTCAAGGTCAAGGTCAAATTTCAAGGTCAAGGTCAAATTTCAAGGTCAATGTCCAATCTCAAGGTCAAGGTAAAATTTCAAGGTCAAGGTCAAAGTTCTAGGTCAAGGTCAAATTTCAAGGTCAAGGTCAAAGTTCAAGGTCAAGGTCAAATTTCAAGGTCAAGGTCAAAGTTCAAGGTGAATGTCAAAGTTCAAGGTCAAGGTCAAATTTCAAGGTCAAGGTCAAAGTTCAAGGTCAAGGTCAAATTTCAAGGTCAAGGTCAAATTTCAAGGTCAAGGTCAAATTTCAAGGTCAATGTCAAATTTCAAGGTCAAGGTCAAATTTCAAGGTCAAATTTCGAGGTCAAGGTCAAAGTTCAAGGTCAAGGTCAAACTTCAAGGTCAAGGACAAAGGTCAAGGTCAATGTTCAATGTCAACAGTTGAGGACAAAAGTATGGTGACCAGATAATTATACTACATGTTATCGGCACACTCTAGCAGACGAAAACAAGATGGTGGTTTCCAGCGGATGAAGACAAGATGGCGGACATGTCGTCTTACCAGCTGACGATATATATGTTTTGAAAAAAAGTGCTAGGAGTCAGTCTGCCTGCATCCACCATTGAGGAAGGAGCCTGTCGCCATTTTTAGTTTTTTTTGGACTCACCGGGTTTGAACCGAGGACGGTGATCGATATAATCAATCAGAATTCGAATAAGTTAATTTTTTGATGAATTTTGGAATTTTTTTCATTAAAATCGGATAATAATTAAAGATTTTCAAGATGGCGTCCAAATTTCAAGATGGCGGCCGTAACGGAAATTGCAACAGTGACGTCATCATCCAAGATGGCGGAACACACAACGCCGGAATTTTCGAGAACACAATGACGTCATCAAAAATGGCGGATCCAAAATGGCCGCCGTGATCTACTTGCCCCGTTACGTTATGTCCCGTTACGATATGTCCCGTTATGCCGGCTGCACGCACGAAAAAGTGTCACGTTACGCTTATCCAAGATGGCCGCCGTGACGTCACAATCCAAGATGGCGGACCGACAATCTTCAATCCACACCCTGAACCCTGATCTCGGAGCCCCCAAACTATACTACTGACTCTATTGGTATATAAACGTCGGACCTCGGCGCTTAAGGCGGAGTCGGCGGTCGTCTCTCGTGGTGTGCGCATCTCTCTCGCGGGCTGTTGGCAATGAGTTCCCTGTGCCCTAATGCGTAACCGAAGGCTGGCAGTGCGCGGGGGATTTGTGGCTGCCTGGGGGCGGCCTAGCAGTGCCATCTGCTACCGACCGCGTCCCGCGGGTGGCGGATACGTGATCCCAGTACGAGAGTTGCAATCTCACTAGGGTGGCTGTGAATAACCAATAACAGCCTGCGGACCACTGGCCGGCCTTGTGGAGTCGTTATCATGGCTATCGGGGTGAAAAGTCGCCTGGATGTAGCTCGGCTCGTGGCAGTAATCAGTTCTGTCGGCGAAGGCACCGCAGGGGAGCTCGATGTGCCTTAGATGCGAAGTGCAGACGAACTGTGGGCTGGAACTTGCGGAGCTGTGGACTGCTGCGCGCGCAACGGAACTCAATGTAACTGAACTCCGAAGGAAGACATCGGGGACCTTCAGCTGAGTCTACTGTAGATCTGGCAGTAGTAGCCTCGAGCGGCGCGACCTTCAACCAACTCGAGGATTTTGGGTGGCAAGGTTGGTTCCTTCCCCCCATCCACCAGGGCTTCAAAGGTACACTGCTGTTGACCTGAAGAAGGAAGATGAAGATGGCGCAATGCCAGGCTGCCTTTCGCTCCGTGCACCCGCAGTTCGAGTCGGTCTACTGGCTCGACTGCCCACTGTCGAGAGCTCTCGTGCTCTCGACCAGCTGTGGCTGCCTGGGCAGCCTGGCTGGGCTGACGAGTGAAGTTGCCCGCCCCTGGGGGCGCATGCGCCCCTGGCTAATAATAACCCAGGAGTACCCAACATTTAAATGCGGGCCGCAAGGCCCAAGGTACCTACTCCAGCATGGATGATGTTTCAGCCCCTCCAACTCTTCTTACCTGGACCCTTCTTCCCTCTTGTCCAGTAGTTACCTGATCCCCACATGACCCGGCCCAGGGTTCTCCCTGTGTCTGTGCAGGTTTTACCTGGGTCACATTAGTAAGCTTTTAAGCTAGACGACCAATGGGGCGTCAGTCATGGTGCCAATCGCAGCCATGGCTGACCAGTAAACTCCAATAGCACATGATGCATGCGTCCGTGTCCTGCATAGTTAAAAACCCACATGGTAGAGTGTATAGGCTTCGGCCTGAGACACACTTAGGACCTCCCCTAACCTGGACCCTCCCCATACTCACTTAGAATTAACTTAGGCTTGGAAAATTGCTTAAGGCGGAGTACACCAGCCGACGACAGCAGTGACCAGCGAAAGCGCTGCTCCGCCGCAAGAAGACCTGCCGCCACCCTGCCTGGACCACGAAGAAGACCGCCACTCTGCCTGAACAAACACTTAATTTCGGAATGGGATTTAGCCTCCACGAAGGGTAAGCTGGACTTAGTCATTTTTCGTCGTCAGTCGGACTTTGCCCAATTCTCAAGGAGCAACGCCGAAGCACAACGAAATAGTCAGTGACTAAGTGCCAAGGTATTCAACAATGAGTAGATTGTCGCCTGTGTGGCAACCAAGAGACATATAGGAAAAGTTAAAAAGGTCACTCTGTATTCGAGTGTCTGAGATGGAGTCGGACATGAAGAGTGGGCAACGACACGGACAAGTGCATGTAGATGACAGTGTGGTCAGACAAAGGTAGACAATCCAAGGGCAGTGAGGAACCACTACTGATTTAGACCGAAGTACACCAGTTTTGACATGCACATAATATAGTAGTGTGCACTTTGAAGTTGCGAGACACTAGAGTGATTGTGACAGGTGCGGACACCGCGACAGTCCAGCCAAGGGAATTTGTAGCTTGTCCTTCGCAACACTTTCGCTGTCGTTGAGAGAACTTCAGGTTCCGGGACAACAGCGCATCAACGATGTTCATCCATGGTGTCGTAAGGAAATCAGGGCGCTGGATGGCTGGTGCGCAACCTACAGTGGCGACTCGACGATGCTCGGGACAGGACGAACAAAGTTTTGAGGTCCGGAGATGCTTGACCTGTACACCTAAAATTGTACATGACCTGTTCGAAAGTTATTCCAAGTAACGAAAAAATATAACTTTTTTTCATAGATGCTTGGACTATACGCCTTATATGTACATTACCTCTCGGAAAGGTATTTCAAATATCGAAATATTAGAACAAATGTTTCGGAGACTTTTGGCCTACATATCTGACATTGTACATGACCTTTTATCAAATGTCCATAGAGTATCGACGAAGAAGGCAGTTTGGCTGCGGACTGGATATGCCTGACCACCAAAAGGACATGCTTGGCCTACTTACTAGTTGTTCCTTGTCTACCTTCTAGATGTGTCTGTCCAACTATCTGATGAGCCTTGTCTGGCTACCTACAGGATGTGCCTGGCTAACAACTTGATGTATGTGATAACCTTCTGGATGCATCTGGCCACCAACTGGATGTGCCTTATCACCTACTGGAAGTGTGTTCCTAACCATTGAATACACGAGCTTTGCAATCGACTGGGCATACCTTGCTACTATTTGGACATGTTAGCCTGACAAAGCACATGGATGTGTGTGGCTCGCCAACCGACTCTTGTGTATAGCTAGTGACTAGGAGTGTCTAGCCGACAACTTGAAATGCCTAACATCAAACTGGTCTTGTTTGCATAACGAAACTGTTTGATGTGACTGGCCAACATTTCTACGAGCTAAGGAATCTGGGTCCCTACAGGGAGTGATTGCTGAACTATGACATGTTGGAGCTGCAGCCTGCTCTAGTAACTGAGCGATGCTGTTGTCAGATTTCCACAATGGGCGTGTAAGGCGAATATATAGCCTCTCCCACTTACAGCTACCCATAGCCTTCTCATAGCGTCAGTGCAAATGACCAGTATGGGCAATGCATAGGGTGCTCACTCCTCTGATTTCCTCGGTGTGCCGGAACGAGTATTCTGATAACTTATTAGGATTAGGACAGGTGGCTTGGACTATCCGAAAACCTATCGGGGAGTTTTGGACTCCCAAACCCTAATTGGTGTCTCAATGCATCAGGCTCACTGTGAAGAACCCATGATGTGTATGGAATAGCGAAGGGTGGTTGTTTGGGGTGGGGTCGTCCTGGTCTGGCCAAACCAGGCTCTGGAAAAGCTGTAACCTTAGGGCAGTGGATAATACAAGGTTTGCAGTCAAGGACGTCCTTGGTCTTGTCGGTGGTTTCCTCGACCAGGGCAACCCGAGTTCTGGCAAAGCTGTAACATTTAGGCGGGGGACAGTCTGAGATTAATAACCAAGGACTTCCATGGTCTTGTCGTGGTGGTCTTGTCCCTTTCACCTACCCGGGACAGCATGCTACCTGAATATGAAGGGTGCCACGGGACAGATCCCTTGCTGTGAAAGTTCTCTGCTGAGGTTTACTCTAATGCCCCTGGATCAGAATTTGAGATGTACTCGTGGTGGCAGTGGTAGCTCTTAAGCTTGGAGCACATTCAAAGGAGTGATTGCTCCGTTGATGGGTGGAAGTGTTGAGCTACTTAATGCTCGGGTACTAGCCTGCAGAGCTAGAAGAGATGGATGTCCTGGGCTAGATCACGAGCAACTGGTTGACTGAGGGGTCCCAGGAATGTGATAGGTATGGGCCCGTGTCAGTAATGCCTGGAAACGCAGTGGTGGCAAGAACTGTTGGTAACCTGGGGTAAACAGTGGGCTAACGTCTGTTCGGTGGCGCCGAAGTTAGGATGGGTCTTCTCAAACTCTCGGTGTAGCTGTTTAGTTATTATAATCCATCCCGCAATTGGAAATGGCGTAGCTATTTCCCTGTTCTTGGAACCCCTGCCCAAAATATGGTTCTCCGAATTTGCACATGTAAAAGATCCACTTATCTCCTATTTGGATTATGTCCTAAAGGAATCATGTGCCAAGGAAGTATATATGTAGGCAAGTCTGTAGACCTTTGTTGTAGTTGGCCTACATTTCTGACATTCTTAGACATCAAATAAATATGCCTGGCGATTTAATTATATGCCTTGCCCCAGACTGGATATGCCTGGCCACCAGCTGGTCAGGTTGGCTTGACCAACCGACTGGAGGTTTGTGCCTAGTCAACAGACTTTTACTCATGGCCACTGACATGAATGGCTTACATCAAGACGTGTCTGGTCACATATTGGATGTGTCTGGGCACTGACTGGAGGTGTCAAGCCATAAACTGGATGTGCCGGACCTCTGATTGGCTGTGCCTAGTCACCAACTGGTCGTGTTTGCCTTGCAACAAACTGGGAGTGACTAACCACCAACTGGAAGTGTCTTGCCAACAACTGGTCGTGCCTGGTCTTTGACTGGACATGCCTTGTCACTGACTGGACATGTCTGACCACCAACTGTGTGTGCCTGGTTGCCAATTACGTTGCTGGCTACTGACTAGACATGCCTGGCAACCAACTGAATACGCCTTGCCACATCTGGATGTTTGTTCGTGGAATCTGAATAGACATGTTTTGCAACAGACTGGGTTGTACATGGCTACCAATTTGAAGTGTTAGCATGACCTTCCGACTGGAAGTGCGTGACTCGCAAACCTATACGATGTTCATAGACAACCAATTGGATGTAATGGCCACCGACTGTATGTGCCTGGTAACAGTTTGGAAAAGCCTTGTTAATCGACTGCCATGTATAACTGGCCTGAAAACACATGGCAAGGCATGAAAATTACTCGCTTCGCCTTCTGAGTACTCTATATAAATCGAGAAATGCTAGTAATCTTTTGCTAATAATTTTAGTCTATATGTAATAATTTATTTGTATTTTTGTTGCATTATTTTCTGAAACTGTCAATTTTATGGTAATTTTAATAAAATTAGTTTTTTTAACATAAATAATATTTTTGCAAAGACCAACGATCTAACCAAGGACAGAAATAAAAGGTAATTTTTAAAAATATTTTTTGCAATTTTCTCTTCATTTCTATATAAAAAAAATACATATTTTTAATATGCCGGCCAAGATGGCCGATAATATTGTGGTTGTCATGACGATTTGGTGATTGGCACTCTACCTGGAATATGTAAGGCCTACTGAATGACACTAGTGCTTCTTCTATTGAATACTGAAAAAATAATGTCGGCAGCGCTCTCTAGCTGAAGATAAGATTAACTATCGCTCCTTGTGGCAAATATTAAAATTAAAGATAGTGACAACGCCTTCTATCAGATGATGCATTTATTCCTTTGAATTACATTTAAATGTCCGTATATGTGTATTATTTTATTGTATGCCTTATTTGATTCTCCGCCTGGTAAATATCTCGATGACAGTGGTGTTAATCGCGTTTGTTATCCAATCTTGAGGTCTGAGCTGCCAAGGTTCGAAATCACTTCTAGTATAGACATATAAAGAAATTTAAGTTATGTTTAACCCCTTACCTGAGCAGTCAAAGTGCTGAGCTGGGAACCAGAATGTCGTGGGCTCGAATCCTCACACCTCCGAAATATTTTTACCATATTTAAATATTTAAAAAGAGCCATAATATGTTCTAACATAATGATTTTTACTATAGTAGTTGCCAACACCGAAAAAAAAATAAAATATAACTATTTATGACGGTAATGTTCCGCGCATGCGTGATTCGTCAACTAGCAAACCACTGTGCAGGACTGGAGATTAAAGAGACGAAAGTGCCGTAGATTGTCGACGAGGTCCCGATCATAAGCAAACAGCAGCGGAAACACATGAAAATAGCCGAATCCTCACGATTGGCCAGCCACCACCAGAAGCGACCACAAAGCCGTATAGTCCCATAAAAATAACATTAAACCAGACTCCTATATTTTTCACTACTTGCACTAGTATATTTTAAAGAAGAGCAGTTAAAATAACTTTATTTCTTGGTTTAATAATAAAATTTCACCACGACAGAAAAATAATTCATTTTAATTATAATCCCTTAAATGAACCGTGACTGAATCTGCAATCAGGCATTAAAAACATTTATGTATTAAAAGTATAATATTAAAAATTCATAGTCATAATTAGAATGTGTCATTAAATTAGCATTGCTCTAACATTATAATCGGTATAAAAGGTTTCTTAGCTAATAGTCGGAGATAAATGCTTGCTGTTGCACAAACTTAAGAAAATCAATATAATTTACAGAAACAAATATAAACATCATGTTTACGTTACGATTATTTTTTAAATTTTTTTCATTATTTTTTATCACTTAACTTTTTTCCTCCACATATAGTCGCATGTTAATTGCATCTACAGTTAATTCATCGCTGGCAGGCCGTGTACTGACGGAAACAAGGTGATTCATGCTAGATCATTCATAAAGATAAGAGATGTTGATGCCACAAACATGTTGAAAATAATTAGTGCTAGTTAAAAAAAATTTAGCAAAATATATATTACCTTCCTTTTTTTATTTCCATGAAGAGCAAAAACAAGAAAAAAATTTCTAATATTAATAATTAAATTTAAAAAAAAATAATTGTAATTTTTTGTTACCATGCTTGGCTGTTCAAAATGAAAACAAACGTGTTTTGTATTTTTTTAAGAATTCAATTATTATAATTTTTATATTGATATGTTTTTTCGCTTGTCAATAAAAGAGTTTAATGATTGCACAAATAACAAAAAACTATTTTTGTTCCTAAATAAATATCTATATAACCCCTTACATAAATTTTTTATTGAAAAAAAAAAAATTGTTCGCAGTGTCCGCACAGGGCTTATCAATGACAGCCAGATTTAGCTGTCACTAATGCTAAAAACATTGTTTGTGTGTCAGCATACGCTGTTTGTTCGGTTCCTGTGTTCCCCGCGCGCGCACCGCCAGTAGCAGCGGGCGCGCTGACGGAACTAGTATAGTAGTACAGAGGCGCAGCGCGGTTCCCGCCCGGCTGCACGGACTGGTCCCAGCGGGCTTCAGCGCCGCTGCTAATGATCACCCGAGGAAAAAAAAAAATCTCGGTACTGAAACCTCGTACAAACTCGCGCTCGCACCGCACGTTTTTTTTTCTCTCTCTCGTAAAATAAACAGCCCCGAACAAGTTCTCTCTTTTTAATTACCGCGGGTTTGTTTTGCTTCCGTTTCTACGCGAGTTCTCGCCCCCTGGAGTGCCTAGTTCCGCACAGCAGCGACTCCGGACTTGCAAAAGCTCAGTCTTGCTATGGTCAGCTGTTTTTCAGCAGTAGCTAAATGAATGCACATCATGTTTGTTTACTTCTTGTGTAACATTCCTATAAAAATATAATTAACTACATGCGATCGGTCGGACTGCACTTCTGAGGAACCATACAATGTGTGGGTTTACACCCGGAAAAAATTTCGCGGATGAATATGGCGTCAAGGTAAAATTTTAATTTACTTCTATACTTCCCCCCATTTCTTGAACTGAATACTAGGTACCACCGTGAGCAAACTCTTGCTTTATTTTATGTCATCTGAACGTGATTCAGTTACTTTACGAAAGTGTGTTATTATTTGTTCTTTGTCGTTTATAAATGCGTCAAATTAACAAGGGTTCATTAATCACTAACTTTTTTGCACAAAGTTTTTCAGACTAAGATCTACTTGCGACCCAAAAAATAATGATGTTCATATTTTGTAACTTAAATGTCTGTGTTTTGATTAAGCAAAAAAAAGCTTTATGATACTCAATAGTAGTTTTCCTCATTTCCAAAATAACACGAAATTTACTGTTAATATTTGTATTTTTTTACTATCCCGCAATTTTCAAAGGAGACTAAACAAGACAAACTAAACTTCATCCTAACATAATAAAGTTCCCTCTACATATATCAATTTTTCACCCAGGTTCAAAGCCCGGAATCTCCTGGACCGAAGTTAGTGCTCCAGTCAACTCTACAGTGGAGGTCTGCCTGAACAGGAGAAGTGGGGGAAGTAAACAAAAAAAAAACGTTTGAATCAAGAATAACATCTTTATTCTGTGCGAAGGAAGAGTGCAGTAGCATTTCCTGCCTGTTCCCTCCTGCCTGCTTTCCTGCTGGGGTCCCCTGTCCGCCCGCCCCAACGACCCATTGCCCCCACCCACCACCTCCAACCCCCGCCGTGCTCCCAACCTGTGCGGCGGTGCGGTCCTTCGCTCTTCTGCCAGAGGTCATGCATTTTAATGCCCCCCCCCCCCCCATCTTCCTTATACAGGCCTCGAGAGCTCCAGCACTCCCCGCACAAGAGGTTTTCTTTCAAAACTAGTCCGGCGTGTTATTATTTGTGTTGAGAGCGACAGTGGCGAGGGATCGACGAAAGAAAAAGCGAAAGAAATGCATTGTTTTACTTCAGTCTGCCGGAGAAGACTGTTTCTTTTGTCTTCTTTGTTTTTACAAAGTCTTTCGCTTTCTGTTTCTTACATGACTTGGTTGCTGTTTCCTTGTCTTTTTTGGCAATGACATGTTAAATTCTTTAAAAATTGGCTTTGAACGATTTGACCACGTAAACCAAAACCAGTAAGTACTATACAATTTCAGTGATATATTTATTTCAAAGTACATCACTCTGATATCACTTAAAAAGTTATTGAAAATATTAAAAAAATATTTATTTAAAGAGAAATATATAGAGTTAATTGAAAAATAGTATAAACTTTTTTCGATAAGTATCTAACACTAAAAACATTAAAATTGATAAAAAATTTTTATTTCTATTTCTTAACAAAATTTAGAATTCAAATATATCTGATAAATAATATTTTATTAAAAAATTCATTGTTTAAATACTTGGAGTTATTAAAATGTATCAACAAATTAAAGTATATCCCATTTTATTTAATTTTTGTAATTGTAAAATCTTACAAAATTGGATCGTGCAGCAAGATAGGAGTTCAGAAAAGGAAATTCAGATAATATTTATTATAATTCAGGAAGTTACGGGAAATCTACGTTAATTAAAAACTTAAGTTAATATTACATTGTAATTTTCTTTCAAACGTCGGATCACAAAAAAAATATATTTTCAGTTTTTCATGTAAAACAATGTGCAATTACATCCAAAACAATAATATGACTTGGAAAACAATTATGAATAATGTTTTATCGTTTGGTTTTTCGATAGCATTTTTAACTAACCGTATGCTGTAAGAAGAGCGATAGTAATTTTTAGGAATTTTTTGACAGATCATTGGACTCTAAACACGTTGTGATTGTTCTAAGTTTTTCTTTCCCTATTTTCTTCGATTGACGAGAGGTTTTATTTTATGTGAACGTGTCAATATTAATCCTTTTGTATGATAATAATAATTTTCTGAGTAATCTTGATGTATATACGTTCGCAATAAAAATTTAAAACAAGTAAGAAACAAAGATGAAAATTTTAGAGAAACTTTGAATAATGTTAATGAAATACTACGCAGTGAAAATGAAAACTTTAACTGGAAATATATTTGATTACGGAAATATCTGTCCAAAGTTTGTATGTAAAATAAAAATGCATTTTATTTAACAAACCGTTATAAACCTCTGCTGATGCCATTTTAAAACAAAAATAAAAAGCTAATCATGTAAAATATTATGGTGTATAAGTAGATACAAATTAAAGTTTTACTATTAAAAAAAACGAAAACATTTTAAAATAGTTTTTAATGTGGAGAATTAAAAAAAATTAATATGTATAAGAAATTTAAATTTCTAAATGTTTTGCGGTTGTTAATCAGTTTATTATAAAAAGTGGAAATTTTACGCTTGAAAACAATAAAAAAGATATATTATGAAGGTATTAGTTTTTAAGGTGTGTATATATTACTAATACTAAGATTTTTGGTTTTTCATTGATTTGCAAAAATATTATAGTAGTTTAAATGCCTTATGCATGAAGTAATTTTAATAAATTCATAGTAACTTGCTATCTGAGTTATGTGTAACCAAAACGTTAACAATATTTCTGCAAAAAATACGAATTACACATTTAGAAAAACAAAAAGAAATATTTGCTATCCTAATACAAAGACCCTCTCCATAACGTCACATTTACATTTACTATAATGCAAAAACTAACAGTGAGCAACCAGTCTATGTTAATAAATAAAAATTAAATATATTTGGGCTAATATATCGTAATATATTGTTTACAAAAAATTCATTTTAAAAAAATCAAAGGAAATAATCTACAACTCAACACATCGTAGAACGTCCTCGTGGCCAAGAACTGGCTGAGACTGTATATTTGATTTGTCACAATTAGAATGCTCTACGGCTATCTGCTTACGAATATAGAGGTACTACGAAAAATAATAAATGAAATACTCGTAGCTATGCGGTGTGCGTTTCGGGAAATATGGATTTCACTAGCGACTATGTAGAGACACCTAAAATGCTTTTAAATAAGTACATGTTTATTGATAACGATGTTTACACTTTCAAGAAACCTGCTAGTTAGAATTTTTATGCGAAGGAAATTCGATTTGGAAAATTAATTAAATTTTTTCGGGAACAATTTATTATTGTGTGGGCATGTTCCACCATATGCGATTTACACATCCACAAAGAACACTGGTCATCAGTAATTTTCTCAGAAGGAATGTGGTAGATATTCTTAGCTAAACCATGGGTACTTAATTTAAAAATGAAAACGATTTTTGCTTACTGGGCTCTGTTTTATTGTGACATGTAACTCCCTATATATTTCAACCTTGAAAATTTTTCATATTGGTTATTCTGCTGTTTATAAATTTAATTTATCTGCAGATTTAATTAATGAAAAAATTAAAAGTTTTTAAGAAATCCAAAACATTGACCTTAGTTAAGAAATCCACTTCTAGTTAATAAACGAGTTTAATGCATTATTGCCGATGACTCATAATCGAACAGGTAGAATCGCGTTATGTTTATTGCCAGCATGGAGAATTCTTACAGAATGGGAATTGAATTTCAAATGACTATCTTTAGTTTTAGGTTCGTGAAGGTGTTTGTCGTAATCAAAAAATGATATTAGCTCGTACATGTGTAAGTAGGCCAAATAAATTCGTTTTGTCTGTGGCGACAATTTACTCTGAAATCACTTAAAGGAAATGTTTACTTTTTTAATGAAGCGTTACAAACTTTATTTTGCATGTAAGGTTGGTGATCAAGACCAGAAACGCCCCCCCCCTCCTTCTAACATTTGGCATTTGGCATATGTCACACATATGAGTGGCTGGTTTAAATAATGACGTAATATTTCCTTTAATGTTTCCAAGGCTTTGACATCCCTTGGATCTCACAAGAAGTTGTAATTTCTGTCTGACAAAACAAGCTGGAATCACCTCGATAAACAAACAAAACGGTAAAATTTTGTAATTAACAATCTGCTA
Organism: Bacillus rossius redtenbacheri; assembly: GCF_032445375.1. NCBI lineage: Eukaryota > Metazoa > Arthropoda > Insecta > Phasmatodea > Bacillidae > Bacillus > Bacillus rossius. The sequence goes on from NC_086335.1 coordinate 15,492,516, forward strand.
TTAAGCCAGTTTGTCATATTGAAAAATACCCAGTACCAGTGCCTCCTGTGAATGTGACATTGGGTGCATTAATACAGTGACTAAAACGCAGGAGACATAAAATAAAAAATGCATGCCAACACAAAAATTCAAGGCACCCGTTAATTAAATAAGCTACACGTTTTATCTCAAGGTGATAACATTGGTCATGTTCGTGATATGGATTTTCAGACATTTTTAGATTTTTCGAAGCAACCGGCTGATCTTTAAGTTTCGCTATTAATAGGATGGGATTTTTGTTTCAAGATAGAAAGCGGTTTTAGTGACCGACCAGGTGTTTTTTTGTAAATATTTCTCCAAAGAAAGGTGACATAGTTTTTGTAATGATATATAAACCGTTATGGAGGCGCTTGAATATAATTTAAGTACAATACAGTGGTGTTGGGTCATCAATTTGAGCAAACTTAGTTAGAAAGCAGTAAATCTTCCCAAAAAAACGAACTTACTTCTGTTCTGATTGTTCATGTAGTTAAACTAAATAAGACATACCAGAAAATTAAACTGCTTCTCACTCTTATTTTATATACGAACTATAAATTGCGTATATGTGGCGATCTCAAAATACTTGCAATTATGATCGGCATGCAGATTGGGTACATAAAACACGGCTGATTTCTATGTGAGAGGTACAGTAGAGACAGGAAAAAAAATATTATTAAGGAAAATAAATAGTCTTCTTGAAATAAACTGCTGTCGAGACGGATGATTGCTGTGAACACACCTATTTTGACCCCCAAGATGAGTATTTACCATCGCTGCACACTAAATTGGGTTTCATCATAACCTTTGTGTATGCCATGGACTAAAATAAGATGGATTCATTTATTTGAAAAAAAAAAAGTCCCAAGAATCATTGAAAATAAAATAAAGGAAATAAATTGTAGAACTGAAAATTGGGGAATTAATGGTTGATAATGATTTGCTCTAAATATTTATTGATTTAAAAAAATGGCTTGGTTGTCTTTTTCAAATGACTGCAAGAACTTCTTAAGCAACTGTAAAGCAGATAACTATAGCGATATTATACATGAACCACTGAAATTATACAATCGCATGGGATTTAATATGTCACATATTCTAAGGTCCTTGTACTGAATTATTCTATGACCTTCTTCCCGTTATTGACGAACATGGCAAACCGCTCCACCAGGCCATAAATACGAACGGATGAATATCGTCAATGCCATCGCAGTACCCCAGTGTGGTCTGACTACTGCCGGATCTTAACAAGACACACTCCTGCGGCCAAATGGTAGGATATGTACCAGGAAATATTTTTGTCTTTGTTTCTTTGGTTTCTTCACTCTTATGTTGTATTTTTTCTTTTTATTTTTGAGAAATATTTTTGCGAGAGCGTGCCTTTTTGCAATGTATCTTACACATAATGCATATATGCTGACGTAAGCAGTTACAAACATGGTCAATACTGTGAAAACTGAGGAAGATACCGAAATTCTGAAAATAGAGCTTGGTTTATAAACAAGTTATCTTCCATGAACAGTGTATTTTTTGTGACAGAAAAACGTTTTATTTTTCTTTTGTAGACTAATTTAATTGATTCTTGACAGTGACAATAAATATTCTTTCTTAAAGTACTCTTTTTAAGGTAACACAGGTTCAGTATGCTACTCAATTGTCAAAGATATAATGAAAATGATTTTATTTAAAAATAACTATCATTGTCATTGTGTACCTGACTATACTTAGTCACAAATCCCTCAAACTGTCAAAGTTATCTAGGAAAATCACTTGTGCCTCAAACACGACAGTAATACTCCTTAACTGTCTCAGCGTGAGCTCAAATAAATTCAATAAAAGTTTCTTAGTACAATGGAGTGGTCAGTTTCAGAGAAGACACATATTTAATTGTCATTTTCCGCATTAAAATCCTATTGTATTAAAAAATACTTCAGAAGTAACATTTACATGCAGTACAACAAAAATGTAAAAAAAACATTGACTGCAGAAGGACTTCGAATTATAGTTATAAGTCAGACATATGGACTACAAGTAAAGTGCATTCATGTGAATGATCATTTTAAATTAAATACAATAATAATGCCTCGTATTATCAAAAATGGTTTTTGACAAATGTTTTAAATAAAAATTACAAGATTTAAAAACAATTAGAACAGATTTTGACTTATAAATATTTTTAAATTCCAACCCTTGCAGTTATGGTAGGTCGAATAAAAACTCTTTCAAAAGAAATTTTTTGATACTATTTATACGGTTTACAAACAATTCGAACGGATTTAGTAGCAGTCTTATGGTTTTTTTTTGTCTTTAAACCCCTGTTATTTTCCCCCCTAGCATTAGTGATAGGTTATTTAAAAAATAGTACCGGACGAAAGAAGCATATAACATTTTTTGGTTATATAAAATAGAAGAATATATTTAATAATGTAAAAGGTACAGATATAAATTAAAAAAATTTCCCCCAATTTTTAAAACCCCTTGAAGCTATCGTTTGTCATATTAAAAATTGTTTTAGACAAAAGTTTTAAAAAAAAAAATCAGATTTACAAACAATTCGAACGGATATAATAATGTATCTACTAAGGTAGTTATGATTTTTTTTAATTCCACCCCTTTTTTTCAAGTCCCTTGCAGCAATGGTTCACCCAATCAAAAATTGTTTCTGTCAAAAGTTTTAGTTAAAATTTATAATATTTACAATATACCCTAATGAATACGAAGTTGTGCCCACGAAGAAAGTTATAAAATTTTTCTATCCCAAACCATGTATACCTTTGTAGTAATGGTTGCTGGTATAAAACATTATTACAAAAGTAAGTTGTACCTAATAATTTAAAGTTTTACATTAAAACATTACGGATTTAACAATGTAAATGAAAAGTTAATTACGAATATTTTGTAATTCTACCCCTTTTTCTTTTCAACCACCTGCCACATTCGTTCATCTTATCAAAAACTGTTTCAGAAATATGTTTTAGACCAAAATTTTAACATTTACAAACTGTTTATAGAGATTTGATAGTGTAACTACTGATAGATTTATCATATATATTTTAATTCTATAACTTTTTGGACCCTTTGAAGAAATAGGTTTTTTAGTCAAAAATTGTTTTAAACAAAAGTTTTGGATAAAACTTATAAAAACATTACTTAATTTTTACCAATTTGATGTACTTGCGAAGGGAGTTATGATTTTTTTCTTCAATCCTTCTTTTTTCAATTCCTTGCACACAAAAATTTTGTGTTATTCTTAAGAGTTATAAAAAGTTCAAATTAATGATATATTTTCCTTATTATGGGAGTAACAGCTATTTCTCTGTTACTTTAAATAAACCTCTTTGGTCGGATATTACCCTTTAACGAACCAGACCGAGATTTCCACTAATAGATCTTACGTATCAGTTTGGAAGTGATTTGTGAAAATTTGACAGTTATGTGTCCACATAATTCTGATATACATAGTTAGATAAAAATATAAAAAATATTTTGATTGGACAATAGCAGTGTAGAATTGCCGGTCCGGGGACAGGGTTCAGGGTTGGGTGCCTAGTGCTGAAAGTCAACTGAAGTCACGGCGGCCATCTTGAACACAACAATGACTTAAAAATGACACAAAATTATTCAAAATAACTCATAATTCCTAAAAATTTCTTGATATAAATTCGAAAAACATCAAAAGAATTTTACCATAGAAAGAAGACAAATTCCTAAAATTGGCTTAAGACTCCTAAAGGCAAGCCGCCATAAGCCGTTGATATCAGGACCTTGAACTTGACCTTGACCGTAAAATTACAACTCTTTATTTTTTAAGCAAAAAATCAGGAAAAATTTCAAACAATATTAAAAAATTGCCTACTTCAAATGTTATGATATTCAATCAAATTTGGTCCTTAGTTCGCTTCCCGGTGAGATTGAAAATGTAATTTTAATATATTAAATAAAAATATTTAAAAAATGTAAGAAGTGATGAAAGTGTTTTACGCCACACCTGCCATCGTAAATTATGATATCTACGCTGTAATTTTTCATTACGGCCACCATTTTGAAACTCAGTAATTTTTATGCTAGAAATTTGGGAAAAAATTAAAATTAATAAAAATACTTATCAAAATTTCATAAAATATTATTAAAAATACCGTTGCACGTTTTGTTACGATCACCATCTTGGATTCAAGAAATATTTTAATTAACGTTACGCCCGCCATCTTGAACGTGTATGACATAATCGTCGCGCGTTTCGTTACGGGCACCATCTTGGATTCTAGATGGCTCCTTTTTTCGTTTCACTCCGTGTGATCCTAGTTCTTTCTGACAATATTTTTAATGTTTTCTCCATGTGCTCTTGATAATTCCTGTGGATTTTCAAAGTGCTTTTAGTCATTCCTGTGGTTTCCCCACGTGCTTCTGGTTATTTCTGAGAAATCTTCCTCTGCATGAAAACTCTTTTACTTAAGAATCTCTTAATTTTATTTTGAGTTAAACTTAAAATGAGAATTTCTGCTATCACTAAAAATATTTTTATCAGGTGGAATACAAAAAATAATATAATTCAAATAATATGCTTTGAGACAGCTGAAAAGCACTATCATGAAAGACTATCTTCCTTCTTCTTGGTGTTTAGTGAAGCCATCCTTCTCTTGCTATCGTTAGTGAGTATCCCGCATCGCAAATAAAAGAAATAAGTATTTTGACCTCAACACAACACGAGATGACATCTGTTGACAAGAACCGGTACTACTTGCAACAAGCACTTTTGCATGAAATAAATTAACTCTTGCTGCTGAATGGAGCCAAAAAAAGTTCAGAGACATGTAGTCTCGTAGACTTGTAGCTATATAGCCTCGTTCTCTCGTAGACTTGAAGCCTCGTATCCTGTTGAAACCATGTAGTCTTGCAGTCCTGTAGTCTCGTAGCTTCTTAGCCTCCTAGTCTAGTAGCTAAAAAGTCGCTAGGCCTAAGACCTTTTGGAGGTAAATACTTTTGGCATCATTGACTAATGGAGCCAAAAATTTTGGAGCCAATGACTGTTGGAGTCAAAAGACTATTGGAGCCAATGGCTTTTGGAGAAAATGAATTTTGGAGATAATGGCTGTTTGAGATAATGAATTTTGTAGGCATTATATCCTAGTTTGGGTGATCGCTTTCTAAAGAGTTGAATGTTTGTAAAAATTACATCCTTTTCATTAAATGTGTTTACTTTATTGTTGAATTTACATTCAAAATGTGTTCCTTTTTATTAATTGTTCTTCCTTTTTGTCAAAAGTGCTTCCGGATGTGCTTCCTATTCTTGAATCTGCTTCCTTTTTTCGAATAAGCTTCTGGTCAAGTTCGATAAAAAATTAAAAATGTAATCAGATGGAGCTGAATGTATATGAAACAGTTGGATCATTTAGATAAATTAGAGTACTTGAACCAATTAGAGCATATTGAGCAATTGGAGCAGATGGTTCTGTAGCAGAAATTGGAGCATTTGGCTTTGAAGATTTTAGAGTTTTAGCCTATTGGAGCAAATTGAAGGATTGGAGCTCTTGGGGCAAATTGAGCTTTGGAGCACTTGAAGCAATTGGAGCTGATGGTCAATTTGAGCACTTGGAGCGATTGGAGCTGTTGGAGCAATTGGAGCTGTTGGAGCAGTTGGGTCTATTGGAGCAATTGCAGCACTTGGAGCATTGGTGCAGTTGGATAATACTGTATATTGAAGACATCGTATTTCTGTGACGAGCCCGTATCTCACCATTTCGAATTTTCGTCCATATGATCTTATTATTTAGTATACTTCCTTTTTCTACTTGTCTGCTTTTTTTTTTTAGAAAATTCTTCCTTTTTGTCGATGAATGAGCATAGATAAGTATGTTCTGTGGACATGATTAGCTTCATCGTTCAATGATGACTGGTTGATTTGTCGTGAATTTTAACATAAGCTGTTTAAAATTTTGGTCGTATATCAGTGAGTGAAACCTCTTGGTTCGGAGATGCTAGGCCTATTCGTATTATTTTGTACAAAAACTGTTAACAATGTTCGAGTATCGGAGAAAAAATTCCTCTTGACTGTTGATTAGATGTGATTGACCACCTACTGGATGCGCTTTGGTATCAATTAAATAAGGCTTACCGCCTATTAATTGTACGTATCTAAATGCTCAATAGACATTCATAGCTACTGATATGACGCGTATTGTCAATAACTGTATGTGCCTTAACGTCAAATACGTACCTGGCAACGGACTGAATGTGTCATCAATCTGACTGGGCATGACTAGCAAATGACTGGACATATCAGCCGTAAACTGAATGCACCTGAAGGTCAATTACGTGTCTGGCTACTGAATAGAAAGGCTTAACTACCAACTGGGAATTTCATAACAGCTACTGATTGTGCTTTTCTGGCCACTGAACTTACGTGCCTGGCCACAGACCGGAGGTGTCTATTTAACAACTACTGGATGTGCCTGGCCATTGATGGATGTGCCTGGGTGCCTATTACGTGCCTGGCTACTATAAAGACATGCCTGTTTAATCAACTTCTATACATAACAGACTCGAAACTAATGTCAAGGCATGCAAAGGACTTGATTTAACCTTTTAGAAGACTGTAGAAACCGATAAATGATAGTAATTTTCTTATTTGTATTAGTATAATTTATATACCTAATTTATTTTTATTTGAATTTGAGTTGCTTTTTTTTCTTGTACCTGTCAGTTAGTGGTATTTTTACATAAATGTCCTTTTTTTCACTGACCAAGGATAAAACCAAGAATATGTACCTATATATACAATCAATGTATTAATTCCAGATTTTGTTGATGAATTTTGGAATTTTTTCAGTATTTCTAGCTAAATATATACGATTTTCCAAGATGGTACCCAACTTCAAGATGGTGGGCGCGTCAGTAAAAATAAATGAATACTGCACTCTAGTGGACAAAAATTAAACTTACATAATGGTAGCGCACTCTAGCAGACGAAAACAAGATGACGGCCTCCAATAATTACAGTTTTTCTTTTTCAAGATGGCGGATATGATGTCATACTAGCTGGATATATATATATATATATATATATATATATATACTATCTTGGCATAAGTGGTGGGCGGTCAGTTTTCCGGTGGCTTTCGTAGTGGAAGGATCTGTTTTCATTTTTTTTTATCCTCTCTGTGTTCGAACCAACGACCTATGTGAATGTTTAAATAATATTCAATTAAATTTTGATATTTTAATTTTTTTTAGTATAAAAATTACGGATTTTCAAGATGGCAGAGCGAAACGAAAAATTGAACAATTTAGAATATAAGATAGTATCCATAACGAAACGCGCTATGATTATGTCATACACGTTTAAGATGGCGGGCGTAACGTAATTTGCAACATTTCTAGAGTTCAAGATGGTGAGGATAACAAAACGTACAATGGTATTTTAAAATAATATTTTTTAAAATATTGTTTAATTAATGTTTTTTTATAAAAAATTTCATTTTTTTATTTGTATCATAAATATTACAGATTTTTAAGACGGCGGCAGTAACAAAACGAAATGGCTACGGAGACGTCATAATTCCATATTGCAGGTGTGGCATATGAAATTTTCATTACTTTTTGTTTTTCAAGAATATTTTTTAATATATTAATAAATAAAATATTTACTCTCTCCTGGAATCAAACCAAGGACCGTTTTCGATATAGTAACTTAACATTTGAAGTTGGCAATTTTTTAACATTTCCTGGATTTTTTCTGAATTTTTGCTCAAAAATTAAAGTGTTTAATTTTAACTTTCAAGGTCCTGGTATCAACGGCTTGTGGTGGCTTGCCTTTAGGAGTCTTAAGCCATTTTTATGAATTTGTGTTCTTTCTAAAACAAAAGTTTTTGAGGTTTTTTGAATTTTTGAATTTTTGAGGAATAAAACGGTAAATTTTCCCTCATAACGGGAATTTTTCCTGCGAAATCGGGAAATTTTTAGGAATTTTGAGTAATTTTTCAGTCCAATATGGCCGTCGTGACGTCAGATGGCGGTCAGCACCGGGCACCACACCCTGAATCCTATCCCCGGACCGGCTATTCTACACTACTTAAGATTGTTTTCGGGTCTATGGACCATGAAACGAAAATTATATAATTTTTTTTTTCAAAAGTCACACCAAGGTAACGGCTACAATAGGTAATATTTCTTTGACATGTCCCTAAAAGGGATATAAAATAACAATTTTTAAGTTAGCAGTTTTCCTTTTCTACAACTAAATAGCACACGACGGTAGTGAGAATGCCTTCAGCACCAAGGGTAAAAGGGTGCAAGTCGGCTTAGCTCCCAGGCGACTGTGGATGCGAGTTTGCTGTCAGAAAACTATTCAGTCCGTGGTCATCCGATGTGTTCCGGGAAAGAATACAGGGTTTCCAGGGCTTGAAATAGTTTGGTTCCCGCAGAAAGCGAGTGTGCGAGCGATGCTTCCTGGATCCAGGGCGTCGCGACAGTGCGAGGGGAAGACAGTCGAGAGAGAGAGAGACAGAGCCAATGGGGTGTCCGCTGTGAAACAAGGGTCGAAAGGCCCAAGGGTGAAGGGAGGCAGTGACGAATTTAGAATGGCCGGTCCTTCCCGCAGGCATTGCTGTGGCGGGTAGGAAATCACGCCGGCGAAAACACACGACCCCTGAGCTGCTACCACCGAAATTTTATCCTCGCCAACGGAAAGAGGCAACCGGGAACTACAAACACCCTTCCACTCCCAATTTATATTTTCCTCCATTTCTCCTCCTCGTATCGGCTTAAGGGAAAGCAGGAATGCAAAAAAAGAGGTGCGAGAGGAATAAAAAAAACAATTTCCGGTTGTCCTCGCAAGCGAGATCAAGTCATTGGCGTGGGAGCGGGCGAAAAGAGGCGCGCCTAGCCGAGCCAGGAAAGGGGTGGTTCTGCAGCGCTGATTTCGCATGCAATTCGTGCGCGCCTCCCTCGAGCTTGCCAACTTTCCTAAAGAGAATTTGCGAAGCTTTTCAGCATGCGTCGAGTATCTATTGTAAGACTTAGCTACGTCTTTCCTTTATAAGTTTACATTATAAACAAACTCTTTGAACCAAGAATATTAAAACAATTGAATATTAAATATTTGTTTAAATTGATTTAAAATATTTAACTGAAACGTTTATAAACACATAATTTTTGCAGAAATTACCTTCTTTGAAAGAAATTATTGCTGAGAAAACTTATAGTCCTACTATTTGAGAAGAGTCCAAAGTGATTGACAATATTATTTAATAATATATAAATAAATAAAACCAATATTATTAAACGAGAAAATTTTACGTGCTAAATATGTAATTTTCCCAAGTAGTTTTATCAGAAAAAAATTGGACGCATTTATTTAATTGTTAGTCTTTTAAAGGAACTACGTAAAATATAATTATTTCACATTTTGTTGCCATACAGATAACGTGGTTTCTCTCATGACTAATACAATATTTTCATTCATTTCATTTTGTTGGTAAACATTCAATAAAACTTCTCTTGCATCAGTATTTGTATGGGAATATTAATATTTTCTAAATGCTTAGTTACTTGTAATATTTATAGTAAATATTTTTATCACATACTTTGAGAAATTTTAATACTTTTTTATACTATAGTAGAATGACTCAAATTTTTCCAATAATAATATAAATAAAACTTTATTTTTTTTTTTGTTTTAAGGTTTTATTTAACAAGTATTTTCTCTTTAATTTCGAAGACAGAAAATCCTAAGCTGATCTTTCTCCTTGCATATGATTTGCTTAGATCGACTTATAAAAAAAGTAATTTTAAACAAAAAAAATTGAAATTATATTATTTGGTTTTTGTTGACATTAAAACAGTTCCAATAACGACACATGCTTTTTGCTTACGTCAATTCTTTATTATGACAATTAATTTACAAATTGTTTGTTAAGTATTTAATATGTACATAAAATCAATATCGTCCACAAAGCTGAGAATGAATAATATTCCACCTTTTCCATGCAATTAAGAAAATGAAGGTCTACTCACTAAGAAACGACTCGTTAATATCATAAATCTTTACTTAGTAATTATTATAAAAAATATTTCCTTTTAAATTGAAGGTTTAAAAAATATTTTTTTTATTTCTACTGAAAATTTAAAGAAGTCGCCATAGATAAATGTTAAATAAAAAGATATATTTTTAAAATTACGAAAGATATTTTCTTTTTCATCTGAATAACTTTTAAATGTTGTACTCGCATCTATACAAAACTTTAAATCTTGTTTATTCTACGCCGAATTTTTCAATAATATTTGTTAGATAATTTTATGTTTTACAGATATTTGACCTTATATAAGTTTTATTCTTATTTTAATTCTGAAAATATAAACTTAAAAAAAAATTACACCGAACAAAGCTACAAATCCATGCTACTCAATATTTTTTACAAATAAATCTTCCCAATATGGTGAGAGTGATGGTTACTAGGTTGTTTTTAAATTAGTGGGAGTGCTAATTTACATATATGTACATTATCTCCTAAATGTTTACTATTTGTTTAATCGTCCCGTGCACGATAAAAAATAATTATAAAAGAGTTTTGCAAATTAATAAAAATGTTTTACGTCCTTATCTTCAAACCTTTGAAGTAAACTGGTAAATATTTATATCATTTTCCGACCAAACAATATCCATATTCTTAAAAAGCCTCTATATAACTTTACATGAAAAGCTTTATACTAAATTTTTCTTTACCTGTCCAGATAACTCTACGGTTGAAATTTCCAAAATTATACATGTATGTTAACTACGGATTATCCAATAAAACCTTCAACTACCATTAAATATTTTGTAAAAACAGATTTGATATTGGAGAAAAAGTATTAAAAAAAAAAAAATGAGAAATTCAGAAATTCAAATACTTAGTTCTACCTCAACTCTTAGAGACACATCATAAAATGCCAAGTTCAAACACTGCTTAGGATTCTTAGTTTTTCTCATTTTTTACGTGTGTCAAAGAGTGATGATATCTCCTACGAAGGGCAAATTGCATATTGTTGCTGAGGTATAAGGAGTAAAAGAATTAATGCTGATGGGCTTTTGTGGAGATGAAAAAGGGGTGAAGGGGGCTGGTGGTGGATGTTGAAGAAGTGGCGTGACAAACGGCTGTTCTTGAGCGAGAATCGAATTGAAAACTAAAACAGGAAAATGGTTTGGATCATAGTTTGGAGATGCCGACATCCATTCGGCAGGCAGAGCTGTTCGCTCTCCCACCTCATTGTTTGTCCTGTTGCCCGCTTTGTGCTGTCCTTCCGCGGACATCTTTCTCCCGGCTTGTACTTCCTCGAGGTCTGCTTCCCTCGCACTGGAACACGCGTGTACACGAGCGCTTCGGGAGTTTCGCGCGGGATAAAGAGAAGCACGGAGTGAGTTTCCAACTTCAGAGATCTTCAACTTCCTCCTTTCCGATCAGCATTCACGTCCCGTTAAACTCTTTTTACAAAGAGAGTGGGAAGGGGGGGGGGGGGTAGGGACCCTTCCTCCTCTTCTACGGCCCACGAGTCAACTATTTTTTCAAGCTTTCGTTGCTGTAGAAACAATTTTTATTGTCATTTTTTTTAACTTAACAAGACACGGTGTTAGTAAATCCCTCGTTTTAAGAATTATTTTGCTTATAATTCATCTTTCTGTTAATTCACCTATCCTACGACGAACAATGTTATATTATGTTTTCACAATTGCACTGCGTATGTTAAAATTCAATTCAGTGCTAATGTTTGTTTCGTGAAAACGCATTTGTGGAAGGTACTTTTCCATTAATCTTAAAGATAACCGATGTTTATATGATTATTTACTTTTGTTGTTTTTAATTATGTCTTTTAATTAATTACTTCAAGTAGCCTACCTACCATTATAACAGCAAATAACCAACTTCAGTTGCTTGATTAGATAATGTGTTCAGCACCATTTGTTCCCTTACAGTTTAGAAACAAATTTGTTAAAGCAGATGTTCTAATTGTTTATTCCATTTTCCGAATACAACGTTTGATTCCTATATTTTGCCATTAAGGTGAGTGACGCTAGTTTTAGAGATTGAAGAAAAGTTAAATGAAAATTAAATGATAAAATATTTTGTAGCAGTAAGCAATAATTACTTTATATTGTTTTTTTTATTTTTTTTTGTGTTTCATAACACAATTTGTGACAGATATTTACTCTCTTCTTATGCTCCACGCATACGATATATTTTTAAATTAAAAGAATATTATATCAGCAGATTTCAACAATTAAATTAGGAAATCTTAAAAAAAAACATTCAAGATACAGTTCTGTTAGAAATATTGTGTTCTTTTTTCAAGAACGATTGTTAATAACGTAAGAAATAATTTATTTCTTGAGGCAGAGTGACCAGTATTTTGACCTGTCAAAACCTTTTTTGGATTGCCCATTGTCATGGTGAAATTTTCCTTGACTAAATTTAATGTTTCCATTCGTATTATTCTCTCTTTCATCACTGTAATCTGCTTGTAAAATGAGCACGAGGAAAAACAAAAAGCAAAGATTTCCGTGATCAATATCTCCCGGTCACCTCCACTCGGCTGGAAGCATTTGTCACCGTACAGCCCGCTGGTAAGGTTGGACGAGTCAGGAAGGGCGCCAGTCGGCAGATCAAGACAGGGGAAGGGAAGGAGGGTCGATTCACGTGACAGGACAGCAAGGGTGTGGGTTGGGTCTTGTAGTCAAGGCAGCTAAACCAAAGGGGACACTTTCTCCGTTTAGTATTATCCATATATTAATACGTGAAAAAAAAAAAAAAATTGTATCCCATTTTAAGCAAATTGCGCGCACGGAGGAGTGTAAAATTTCACATTGAAAAGTTCATAAAGAGGATTGCATAAAGATAAATTATATTTATAATATGTGTTACGAATACATTTAATTAAATAAGACAAATACATGTATTTGCATTGTAGCTTCTTTATTCGTATCCACGGAAAAGGAAAATTTGTTTTATTTTTCACATAGTAGATTTCGTCCAGTTTATCTATTAATCAATGGAACTTCATTTTTTACATTGCATGTCAGTCGCACTGTTGTTTATTTTGTAACATTTGTATTTGATATATTAGTGAAATACAGCTTGTTACACATACATCTATTGTAAAAAGAAAAATTTGTAGAAAAATGTGTAGCATCAGTTTTAATTGATTCTCACGTATTGATTATTTCATTAAATATGAAATACATCTTCTTCATTATCCATTTGTTGTGTAGCAGCAATGTGAATCAACGCTGAAGTATTTAAGTAAAAATAGTGATTACATTTAATTTAGTAATTTTAATAATTTTAATGACCTTTCTACGTATTTTAATTTTTTTATTATTCGCACATACTTCCATTATGATTCGACAAAGAACATTGTGGGAAGGAGTGAGAGACAAAAAAGAAGTGATACATAAATGCTTAAATGGCCAAATGCAAATTAAGCAAATTATGCAAACGCAAATTAAATTATTTTGAGAGATACATTTATATGCTCACTGAATGTTAATACAGAAATTTTTAATACCTTTAAATTGGATTGATGGATTTACAATACTGGTTTTGTAATGCAGCACATTTCAAATCTGAATTCACTTTAGGTGACGGAATGAATTCACTTCATGTTGTCGAAAGTGTAAAGGTATATTACCGGCCTTAACTCAAAATGAATATTTAAAATCGTTAATGTTGTACTTACTTCAAATAAAACTTCAACAAAAGAAAGTCGAAAAATTATTTTAAAAAAATTCGTTAATACAATTCATCATTTCCTATGGTTAGCTCAAAAGAGAATATTTTGGAAACAGTTACGAATGGAGTGTATCATTTGAAAATCACAGATACGGTTAGATGACTTGTGGACATGGTCGCTCACCATGTTATGCGCATTTATATTTTTACTGCTATCAAATATAGATTACTTTAAAAATTTAATCAAACAGGCAATGATATAACGCGTGAAATATATTTTGAATTGGAACGCAATTATAATTTCGTTCTTTCATTGCATGAAATATCATTGTCAGAGAGTTGAAAATCAAAATAAAGTAATTTGTATGCTTATTAAATTAAATCGTGATTTAGATCCACGCCGTGACAATGATGCAGTTCGAACTGATGTAGCAGTAATATTTAGTACAATTGATGGTGAGCCACCTTTTTAACAAAACTTGATTTAATTTTTAAATTTTAATTATAACATATGTTTTGGATTCATCATTAGACATTTTAGTTTATCTATTCGTTTTTCAAAATTGTTTCATTGGGCGGCATATCAATATTTCTCATAATGTAACAACTACACTTAATTAAGAAGTGCCCAGAAATAAAAAAAATTATTCTTCCGAATGCAGCATATTGACCTGCAATTAGAGAAGAACTTAGTACGTTGTACCATTCACAAAACTTATTTCTGCAGTGGATAATTGATATTTATGTAAGAATAGAGGGTACAAGGTTACATTTTATTCGACAAAATCAAACATGTAATGAAGTCTGAAGTTTACAACAATTTAACAGATTATTTATAATCACACCCAAATGCCAGTAAATGCCGTAGATAAATTTTACTATCTTCATTCAATGGATTGCCAAGCAATATATATCAGAATTATTTAAATGCCAAGCTAATTGCACATAATTTTTGAAAACCTTCGTTGTTAATTACAATGGCTTTCAATCCAAGTTGGCCTGAAAGAGTTAACAATATTGGTGTAGGTGAGCAAGCGAATTTTATATTTTATATTGTTGTACGAGTATTAACGTCCAAACTGAAATCATTAATTGAGTGCCTTTCACAAAAAATATTTTCGGTAAAGTTGAAGCACTCATTTATACAATTGAGTTAAAAAAGAGAGGATTGCCTCATGCTCACATTTTACTTTCTTAAAAGAGCGAGATAAAATTGTTAACGCACCGAAATTGATAAATTTGTATCTGCGGAGACTCCAAAACATTCAAACCCATCGTACATTACATGAATATGTTATAAAACACATAATGCATGGTCCATGTGGTGTACTTTATCCAAATTCTATGTATGAGTGATGTAAAATGCACGATATATTATCCAAAACGATTTAATGAATTTATACGTGAATTATTATATATGGATATACATTATACAGGAGGGATAAAGGTATCATTGTTGAAGTTCGCTGAAGTTGCCTTGACAATCATTATGTTGTACCATACAATGCATATTTACATGCCCAAGTTAATTCCCAAATAACTGTTGAAGTATGAACTACAGTTAAAAGTTTAAAATACATTTATAAATACGTATGTAAAGGCTATGAGTGTGCATCTATTGAATTAAGTTTAGGGAGCAATGAACTACGTCATGGAATTCTAACTGACGAAGTTACAAGTTTCTTAAATGGCCGTTTTGTCGTATGAACTGAAGCTGTATGGCGCATATATGTCTATGAATCACTAATGCATTTTCAGTAACATTTTCTAATGATACTTGATATTTATTTACCGCGTTGACAGCATATTTACTTTCGAGTAGGGCAAGAAAGTCAAGCAATTGAAAATGCAAGACAAATAAATTATTAACATTTTTTTAATTGAACCGATCAGATCCGTCAGCAAGTGAAATTGATTATATTGAAATTCCTCTGAATTATGTTTGGAAAGTTTAAAAATAACTGAAGAAGAGAAGCCGTGGAGGTGAGAAAATCATTGCACGCACGCATGGAACTTTTCCATTTACGGTTGCTTTTATTTCATGTCTGTGGTCCAAAAACATTGGAGTATGTAAGAACCTAATTGGAATTACATTTATTTTGTTGAAGCGTGTCATGCTTGCGTTATGATTATGATAATGCTAATGAATGGCGCGAATGTGTAAATGAAGCAAAAGAATCACATTAACAAAAATAAATACGAAATTTATTGGTTTACATTTGGGCATTAAATGTGCAAGTCAATTTCATTAGCGTTATGGAATGAATTTAAAGTTTATCATAGTGAAGATTTTTTGAGGGTTCACAATAAAGAGGCATCCCTTAATAGAGCTCTCTTATAAATTGAAGATATTTTGAATGGTCATAATTTGTCATGTCCAAAACTGCAAACATTGAATAGATTAATCTAATCTATAATGTGATTTGTGAAGTTTCGAATGTTATTACAGGATCTAATGTTTTTTGTTTAACCACTCATGCAGGATGTGGCATAACATTCACGCACAAAGCAATCATTCACAAATTAAATCGCTTAAAATTAGTTGTATGGCAACATCTTTCAGTGGCATAGGTTCAACTCTATTACTTGGAGGAGAACTTTACACTATATGTTTAAATCCCCTGAACCCATTTTTGAAAATTCTGTAGCAAATATTACCGCAAATAGTAGCTATGGATATTATATAAATTCATCATCATTGATATGGATAATTAAGTTTCTATGTGCCAACTGTAAGTGTGGAAAATCATAGATAATGCATGATCTATGCAAACAAAATAATAAAATTAACCATTTCGAGGAAAAACGATATTTCTGAGAAGTAATTTTTGGCAAATATCGCCGGTTGTCACGATTTAGCATAAATTTATTTATTTTCAAAAATTATGTTTACTCATAATATGAGAGATTTACCATGTGAAATAGAATTCGGCGAATTATTGAAAAAGAAAATGATGTTGATCAAGCTCTACAATTTCCTCATTTTGTTGAAAATATGATTGAAATACCTCATCAATAAGTAGGTGATGAACATGATATTATTAATGATATATTTCTGAAAACATACTTTAAGATAACATATTAAAGTAGGGCCTAAGTTAATTTAGGACCCAAAATTATGACTACACTTTTATTAATACTGATATACTAAATCGAATACCTGGTGAACTGAAAACATATCACAGCTACGATAAGATATTTTGTGATGATGGCAATGAAATAAATAATTGTCCTGTAGAGTTTGAGAATTATTTGACCATTAGTGGTTTGCGACCATATAAGTTAGTATTAAAAGTTAATTACGTCGTTTTATTGATCAGAAACTTGAATACAAAGAAAGCATTAGTCAATGTAACAAGAAAGCGCATCAAGTTTATGAATCGTAATGCTATTTATTGTGAAGTTTTAACTGGAACCGCACGCAATAAGAGAATTTTGATTACACGTATAAATTTAACATATTCTGGTACTATTTTCACATTTACTTTTCAATGAACTAAATTTTCAATCATACCTGCATTTGTAATAACAATAAATACATATAAAGGGCACAAACATTAGGAAAAATGGGAATTTTTTTGAGGCTGCCGGTTTCACACATCAAGGAAAAATGCAGCAATTATAGTTCGATCATTCGATGGTTTTATATTTTTAATTTCTGAATCTAACTTTCAAGGGCATTTAGCACACTATGAAAGAGTTTAAAAAAAAAAGACATTTTCCACAAAGACGTTTTGAATAATTCAATTAATTTTTAAAATATTTCAAGTTTTATGGACAACTTTTAATTAAGTCTAGGTTGTCTGTTTATCTAAAAAATAAAATATATATATTGTTTACATTGCATGTCTGTGGACAAGCAATCGTAAGGCTATTTACTTTGTAATATTTGCAAACATTGAATATTTATGCTTTATATGAGTGAAATACAGCTAGCTCAATATGGATATGTTAAAAGAAATTTCTGGTTGAATTACGACTACTGGACGACTTCTAGTACAATTTAATACTAACAAAATTAACACACATTAGGTTATTAAAAATTGTTAAATTTTACACTAAATGTGTGTGGCAGCATTGTCTCTACACAAATAAGTGTGATTTTACATCTACATGAGTTGTTTTTGTGTATTTTTTATTTAAAAACCAAAGTGTAGGTGTAAAATTACAGTTACATTGGTGAAGACTGTGCTGTGACATACATTTAGTGTAAAATTACAATTATTATTGTTTGGTTAATATACCATAGTTGTTCATGTATTTTTAATCTGTGTTATTTGAATTTACAAATGCATGCATTTGCAAATTGACCTCAAATGTAAGTTAATTTAAATACACCAATTGCTTAATTTACAATAACCCTGAACATGAAAATTTTCACTTTTTCCAAAAATTATTTTACTCTTGATAATTAAAGCTTTACCGAATCTATAAGTAATTTCGATTTAATTTTAATTGTATCACCCGTCAGTTATCAGGCAGTTACTTTCTATCTTCTTAAAGACCTGTCAGAGAGTCAAACGCACAACTTTTTGATCATTAGTCAAGCACCTTAACTTCATTAACATCGACCACAATAACGACCTTGAAGAAATGGTAATGTGACTTTTGTAACATAATCTAAATTAAATGCGTTTTATTAAATATAAATATAAAGTAAATTGTATTTTTGTAGTTCCATGTTCATTGTAAATTTACTGTGACTAATGTTAATGTACTTTTACAATGACGTAAGACTGTACATACAACTACAGTATATTGACAAGAAAAAAAGGACGTTTATTTATTTAACTCTGGTTGTATCTGTAATTTTACATATATATCCATATGTGTTATTTAACTCATAGTTATTAAAATAAAATATTTTCCTTTGTGTATTTTTATTGAAGCCTGAAACATTATTTGGATATCTCCAAAAATCTGTACAAGAACCAACTGTACTTGCTTTCCTAATTACAATACAATAATTTAAAATAACTTAACTTTCGTATATGTTATTATGCAAAACATTTTTTTCTGTGTTTGTGTAAAATTAAAAAAAAATCGTTATTTTTCACGGCAACAGTGTATTTTTACACATTTGATCATTTTTTTACTATAAAACTACTTTTAGTACAAAATTACGTGATGTAGTAATTTTGCACAAGAAATGTTTAAAAACACTCAACTGTTAGGGATTTTCCGAATAACTCGACAAAACTTTTTAAAAAAAAAAGTACTTTCACGGAAAGTGTAATTTAACAAAAAATAATAAACATTTACGGAGTAGCTGCTTGCACGAAGTGTGCAAGAAAACAATGTCTCCAGGAGCGAGGAGTAAAGCGAATGTCCTGCGGCCTCTCGAGTCAAACTGACGCTTCCGATGGCAGAAGCCGAGGGGCTCAGCGTAGGAGACGGTAGAGCTACCCTCGCCGTGCGAAACGCATCGTGTAACACAATCATAAACGACGTTAACACTCATCAATGTCTTATCAACTTAAAAAGAATATACGCATCTGAATTTACAGTCGCTTTTATTTACCGGTTCTCACGAATCTCATGCCAGATGGTTGGCTCATTTGTCTTTTTAAGGGCCTTATTATTTAATTATTTCTTAATTTCTACGAGAACTGTGACTGCACCAGTGTTCGAGGTATCTGCAGTTGTCTACTATTTCAGAGCAACCAGTGACCACTTTGCTGCACGAGAAGGATGTTTAACTTGGTGTTGTTTTTTTGTCTCTCTACATTTTCCAATTCTTCCTTCCCCCTCATCATCCGTGACGCAGCTGCTGCTTCAAGATGATGACCTCGGGAGCTGTCGAAGCCGCGACGCATCTTCATGTACGTTTGGACTTCCCTCCTCCTCCCACCCGTGTCACGACCCAAAACGCCTGATACTAAGAAAATTTTCTGCATATCCCTGGCTGGATCGAGGGACTTCTGTCAGCGCTTTGGGCAGGGGCCGCCCGCGTAGCTGTCGACTCGTCAGTCTGTGTGTGGAGCCAGAAGTGTCTGAGCTCACCTGACACACCGCCAGACCGACTGCCATCATCTCGACCAAGGCTGACTCCGGATGCTGTTCTCCAGTTCAAGCCGGACCTTGACGTAGCCATGCGTAGTCGGACACCTCATCTCAGTTCCTGCAGGCTCGGTACTGGCTGGGACCCTGCTGGTCGACCACCCGCAGTGCGCGGGTGATACAAAGGTAGCCGTGCCTGCTGGCGAGCGAACCGCTTCATCTGCTCTCTGCGTGCTGAGTCCTGCTTCGGAGAGACGGCTGTTGCTGCTGCTTCGAAGGAGGCCTGACGTCGTGCTGTAGTCGTCATATTGGACCCTGAGATGATGTTGTGAAGGTTTTTGTGTTAACCGAACGTCCTTTGTTAGTATATTCTTAAGCGTTGAAAATATTTCTAAATATTTCGAAAATTTTCTTGTTTGAAATTTTATGAGTACTTACACTTTAGGCGGGGGCAGTTGCAACGGCCCTAGGTTCGTTGCCACCTAGAACTAAGCATCGGCTACCATTGGACATTCTCGGCTCGTGTATGCAAGTAAATTGTGTAACGTTCCTGTAGCTTTTTATTTCTAGTGGTATTGTAGAGTCATTTTTGCTACCTATGTTCTTAAATTCCTGCGTGGCTACCGCAGTGAAAGGAATGTTCCTTTTAAATGTGAATAGTCTATTTTCGTTGATTGACTTGTGTTGCTTTTGGTACCCATAATTGGGGCTCTGTTTGGCACTTATCAAGTCCTGTGAGGGCTTTTTATTTTGTATGAATTTATTTGTATTTCATAGATTTCGCGGTTTGTAAGAAATCAACTCAGTATTTTATTGCCATATTGACTCGTCCGCCAACTGTGTAGGGCAGATAACTCACCATTGGTATTTTGATGTTCCTATTATTGATGTACTCTTATATTAATTCAATGTTTTATTAAAATGGTTATTTGCAAATGGTTATTATGAGAAATGTGAATTCGCATTGAATATATATTTTATCCTATCCAGTGAGCATATGATCGTATGTAGCAAATGCTTTTAAACTCCTATTTTATCACATCTTATGAAACGGGTTGTTTCCATGACCTGAGTCTTGATAGATGGGCAGCCCGCGTAAGTATTCTTATTTATTATTGTTACTGATCATTTTTTATATAGGTTTCTTTAAATATTGATTATTTTGTATATTTGTATGCATTTTCACTTTTGATCAATGGTTCTCACCTAATTACCAATAATTTCAATTACTTGAAATTTTTTTCCTTTAAAGTTTTTATATTGAAACTTTGATCTTGCTAGTTGTTTGCTCCTTAAATATTACACTTAATTTTTTTATTAAAAAGAAAAAGTGGAAATTTAAAAACGAAATAGAAGTTTTGTATTTGAAGAGGTAAAAAGTAACGTAATTTTAAAATGTTTAGAAATATCCTATGGTTATTTTCGTGAAAATTTTGCACATCATAAAACTTATGAATGAAATATTTCACAGTTTTATATTTTTAGAATTAACCAACATGTAAAAATGTTTGAAATAGTACAAACAAAATATTTACTGTGTAAATTTATTTTATGTGACAATTCGCTCTTGAGCGAGGAACAGTTTGGTGTTGGCTCGGTTGCGATGCATGAGGAAAGCTTCCTGTGCCCGTGTAGTTGTTTGTTTGGTAACACTGCGGCTTCAGGTGGCGGGCCGGTCGACACGTAAACTATCAATGCTGTGGTCTGCAGCGCGCTCTGATGGAAATTAGTTGGGGTTGCGCCCATAATGAGGTTATGTTAACTTGGAGCTCGTGCAGAGACCATTATTTTGTGGTAGCGCGATGTTTGCATTTAAATTTTCTTCAAAATAAGCTTTGACAATTATTTTACAGGGATTAACGTTGAAAGCAATGGAAGAGAAACACATTTTTTGCTAATTTGCAACTTTAGATATTAACTCAATTATTTTTTTATACCAATAATTTCGCTATGAGGTTCTTTAAAGCCAAATAAGTGGAAAACCTAAACTAAAAATATATTTATCAGGACATCCTGACAAGCAGAATCTTACTAACTGTAAAGATAAAAAAAAATTATTACAATGTTCATGAAATAAAAGATTGTTAAATAGTTTTATACATACAAATTTTTGTTTGATATAGTATATATTAGAGCTTGAAACTTTTTCTATATATGGTTTTTCCTTGAAAAAAAGATAATTGTACGTCAATAATAGTATTTGTAAAAGTCATAAATGTTGGCATTGCTCAGAAATTTCAGCCATGCACGTTAAAAACGTATCTCACAAACATGATTTATAAAAAAAACTGTAAGCCAGTATTTGCGTTACTTGCCAATAAAATACCTGTGGATAATAGCAACTGCAGTTAAAATTATAAAAAAAATATTTATTATTGAAAAACACGTTAAGAAACTAATGCAGCAACCTTGTGATTAAAACATCTGAAATTTGGTCTGTGCAAATGTATTTATTTAATATTAAATATAGTTTTATATTTTTCAATTATTTTTGATTACTGCATAACGATAGGATACTTCAATTCAAATTAAGATTTTAAAAAATCTGAAGGTAAATATATGTTATATATTTTTCCAATCAGAAAATTTAGGAAGTTTTAAGATTTAATGTAACATTTTTGATTAAACTATTGTTGGGTAAACAATTTTCGAATATCAGCATTATGTAAGTGGTGTTTAAAAAGTGAATCACTTGTAAAAAATCCAAAAAAATATCTCTTTCAAGAAAAGATAAATATTTCAGAAGGGACAAATAAATTTAATGTAGTTCTAACCAAGCATCTCAGCTTCGATACGGCTCATACAATCTACTTATTCCTTGCACAGTGATAATTGACTACCAATACATTAAAATACATATATTTGTTACATTAAAAGGCAGCAAATGCTAAATACGCCCATGCAGCGCTATGTTATTAATCACGACGCGACGGGTCGCACGCAGGTTTATGGGTGTGAGGCGTGGACCTGACCGCGTCCTTGGCTGAGGTTAAGGCCGTGTCAATTTTACTTCCTGCCTCATCACGACAGCCATATTTAATGACATCTGGCTACAATATGATCGCGGAAGTCATATTAGATCACTTATGAAATTTCCGTTGTCTGCCATTATGAAATCAACCCTACTGTATGGAGAAAAGAAAAAATTATCAAATAAAAACTTAAAACTATCTATATTTAAAAACAAATATTATCAAATTAAAACCTAAGAAGCAGATATCCAAATTTTACACTTAGATTTTGAAGAGTGCTATTAATTAAGAACATTTGTTTTAATTTTTATCAACATACATATTTTGTCATCTTTAATATACAGCAAACAATTTACCAAGCCACTACTCATGATTTCTTAAAAGTTATAAACATGATTTAAATTGAATAAATAAGTAAGTTAGCACGTATCGAGCACCTTTGACGTTCATAAATTTTGCTAACTGGAAATTTCGCATACACTAACAGAATATTCTAACATTAAAAATATATACAAAATAATAAATAATGTATTTAAATTAGCCATGGTTCAATCACTTACCAAGAGAAATAAAAAAATTATTTTAATTAAAGAAAAACGTATTTTTCTTACAATTTCGACGACCAACACTGATCATCCACACTACAGAAAAAGATTATATACATTGCAACTGCCCGCATAAATATTGATACCCCTAGGAATCTCACAGGCCAAAAACGGTGTGCCTAAAGTTAACATCACGAACATCTACATACATCTTAATCCAGCATCTCCGAACGACGAGGCCTCCTTTTGCGGTTCTTGGAAAGCCTTACGCTCAAGTCAGTACAAATTACAAACATAAAGACTACTAGTATAGAAAAAAACAGGGCCTAAAGAACCATTGACGCTAAAAAGAAATATGTCAACCACAGCGCATAGGTGTGGGTTGAGAATCTTCAAACATTGAAACGCTTATAGGCAACTCTAGTAGTTACAAATTACGATTTACTCTTGGGTCAAATAAAAGCATATATAGTGAGGTCTCCAAACAACAAGAAAATTCCAATTGAACACCTAGTGTATGGTACACAATACATTAAAACATAGGCATTGCACATACTGTACGGATAATAATGACATGAAAGCATAAATACAAAAAAAAACGTAATACTATGAATTACAAGTTTCACTGAAGTTATTGATGAATACTAAATGTCTCCAAGCCACGTACATCTAGTTAACACAGACATATAAAACCAGTCTTGGAATTATGAGGCGTAATGTATGGATTTCGTGTCATGCTTGAATATTACCTTAGGGTATATTTAGTGAATATAAGCAAAATGTCATTATACGATTAACATTATAGATAATAAAACTTATACGCCAAACATATTCAAAAAATTCCTACAGTAGTCATATACAACACACTAAATGTAGAAGCATGAGGCTTTTGACTAAAATCGTCAGGCCATCGGTGTCTTCGGACCTTGATACGCCCTAATGAATTTTAGATCATCAACCATTCCTTCCTACTTCTCGGAAACAACACCACAGTGACACGTACTTAAGTGAACAGGGCGACGACTGTACTTGTGCAACAAGTGTACGTGAGCAACGATGTGTGGGATCATTAAGAATGAAAAATGATAAACCAGCTAATTAATAACTGTGTTATTTTGGAGCTCACATTGAAATCACATCCAGTATTAAATAATTGGCATGAAGTTGAGTAATGTTAGAGTTAGTTTGCCGCGTCGGGACCCGGTATGTGCTAAAATGCCACACTTGTGCTGTGGAAGCAGTGATCTCGCACAGCTGCTCTAGGTGAGGCGCTGCTCGCCGCTAGTGCCGTGGAAGCAGTGGTCTAGCACAGCTGCTTTATGTGAGGCGCTGCTCGCCGCTGGTGCCGTGGAAGCAGTGGTCTAGCACAGCTGCTTTAAGTGAGGCGCTGCTCGCCGCTGGTGCCGTGGAAGCAGTAGTCTCGTACAGCTGCTCTAGGTGAGGCGCTGCTCACCAATGGTGCCGTGGTAGCAGTGGTCTAGCACAGCTGCTTTATGTGAGGCGCTGCTCGCCACTGGTGCCGTGGAAGCAGTAGTCTCGTACAGCTGCTCTAGGTGAGGCGCTGCTCACCAATGGTGCCGTGGTAGCAGTGGTCTAGCACAGCTGCTTTATGTGAGGCGCTGCTCGCCACTGGTGCCGTGGAAGCAGTAGTCTCGTACAGCTGCTCTAGGTGAGGCGCTGCTCACCAATGGTGCCGTGGTAGCAGTGGTCTAGCACAGCTGCTTTATGTGAGGCGCTGCTCGCCGCTGGTGCCGTGGAAGCAGTGGTCTAGCACAGCTGCTTTATGTGAGCCACTGCTCGCCGCTGGTGCCGTGGAAGCAGTGGTCTAGCACAGCTGCTTTATGTGAGGCGCTGCTCGCCGCTGGTGCCGTCTAAGCAGTGGTCTAGCACAGCTGCTTTATGTGAGGCGCTGCTCGCCGCTGGTGCCGTGGAAGCAGTGGTCTAGCACAGCTGCTTTATGTGAGGCGCTGCTCGCCACTGGTGCCGTTGGGAGCAGTGGTCTAGCACAGCTGCTTTATGTGAGGCGCTGCTCGCCACTGGTGCCGTGGAAGCAGTGGTCTAGCACAGCTGCTTTATGTGAGGCGCTGCTCGCCGCTGGTGCCGTGGAAGCAGTGGTCTAGCACAGCTGCTTTATGTGAGGCGCTGCTCGCCGCTGGTGCCGTGGAAGCAGTGGTCTAGCACAGCTGCTTTATGTGAGGCGCTGCTCGCCGCTGGTGCCGTGGAAGCAGTGGTCTAGCACAGCTGCTTTATGTGAGGCGCTGCTCGCCGCTGGTGCCGTGGAAGTAGTGGTCTAGCACAGCTGCTTTATGTGAGGCGCTACTCGCCGCTGGTGCCGTGGAAGCAGTGGTCTAGCACAGCTGCTTTATGTGAGGCGCTGCTCGCCACTAGTGCCGTTGGGAGCAGTGGTCTAGCACAGCTGCTTTATGTGAGGCGCTGCTCGCTGCTGGTGCCGTGGAAGCAGTGGTCTAGCACAGCTGCTTTATGTGAGGCGCTGCTCGCCGCTGGTGCCGTGGAAGCAGTGGTCTAGCACAGCTGCTTTATGTGAGGCGCTGCTCGCCGCTGGTGCCGTGGAAGCAGTGGTCTAGCACAGCTGCTTTATGTGAGGCGCTGCTCGCCGCTGGTGCCGTGGAAGCAGTGGTCTAGCACAGCTGCTTTATGTGAGGCGCTGCTCGCCGCTGGTGCCGTGGAAGCAGTGGTCTAGCACAGCTGCTTTATGTGAGGCGCTGCTCGCCACTGGTGCCGTGGAAGCAGTGGTCTAGCACAGCAGCTGTATGTGAGGCGCTGCTCGCCACTGGTGCCGTGGAAGCAGTAGTCTCGTACAGCTGCTCTAGGTGAGGCGCTGCTCGCCAATGGTGCCGTGGTAGCAGTGGTCTAGCACAGCTGCTTTATGTGAGGCGCTGCTCGCCGCTGGTGCCGTGGAAGCAGTGGTCTAGCACAGCTGCTTTATGTGAGGCGCTGCTCGCCGCTGGTGCCGTGGAAGCAGTGGTCTAGCACAGCTGCTTTATTTGAGGTGCTGCTCGCCGCTGGTGCCGTGGAAGCAGTGGTCTAGCACAGCTGCTTTATGTGAGGCGCTGCTCGCCGCTGGTGCCGTGGAAGCAGTGGTCTAGCACAGCTGCTTTATGTGAGGCGCTGCTCGCCGCTGGTGCCGTGGAAGCAGTGGTCTAGCACAGCTGCTTTATGTGAGGCGCTGCTCGCCGCTGGTGCCGTGGAATCAGTGGTCTAGCACAGCTGCTTTATGTGAGGCGCTGCTCGCCGCTGGTGCCGTGGAAGCAGTGGTCTAGCACAGCTGCTTTATGTGAGGCGCTGCTCGCCGCTGGTGCCGTGGAAGCAGTGGTCTAGCACAGCTGCTTTATGTGAGGCGCTGCTCGCCGCTGGTGCCGTGGAAGTAGTGGTCTAGCACAGCTGCTTTATGTGAGGCGCTGCTCGCCGCTGGTGCCGTGGAAGCAGTGGTCTAGCACAGCTGCTTTATGTGAGGCGCTGCTCGCCGCTGGTGCCGTGGAAGCAGTGGTCTAGCACAGCTGCTTTATGTGAGGCGCTGCTCGCCGCTGGTGCCGTGGAAGCAGTGGTCTAGCACAGCTGCTTTATGTGAGGCGCTGCTCGCCGCTGGTGCCGTGGAAGCAGTGGTCTAGCACAGCTGCTTTATGTGAGGCGCTGCTCACCGCTGGTGCCGTGGAAGCAGTGGTCTAGCACCGCTGCTTTATGTGAGGCGCTGCTCGCCGCTGGTGCCGTGGTAGCAGTGGTCTAGCACAGCTGCTTTATGTGAGGCGCTGCTCACCGCTGGTGCCGTGGAAGCAGTGGTCTAGCACAGCTGCTTTATGTTAGGCGCTGCTCACTGCTGGTGTCGTGGAAGCAGTAGTCTCGTACAGCTGCTCTAGGTGAGGCGCTGCTCACCAATGGTGCCGTGGTAGCAGTAGTCTTGTACAGCTGCTTTATGTGAGGCGCTGCTCGCTGCTGGAGCCGTGGAAGCAGTGGTCTCATGAAGTACCGCAAGGTGAGACGCTATTATTTTGAAAAATTCCAAGGTATTAGATGGTGTCTCTGAAATGAGTGACATTAGCTAAAAAAAATTGAATTTAAATAATTTTTGTTTTAATTTATTGAAATTCTACTCAATGATTCAAAATTAAGCTTTCTAGTTTAGTGTGTGGTCTTAAATAAGCTGTAATAAATTTTTTCAAATAAATTATGTGCGGTGTAAACCAGTTTAAAATTATGTTTGTAATAGAATAGCAAAAAAAAAAAGCAAAATAATGTATCTATGTATATAAAAATGAACCGCTATTTCTCCTGTTCATAACTGCTTTTCCGATTTCATACATCTTTTTAAAATGTTTTCTTATACTTCGTAGAAGGTTTTAAAACTAAAAAAAAAATTAAGAAAATTGCGCAGAAACTTAGCAAATTTAAGAAAACTTAACAACTACCGTTATTATAAACTTTTTTAATGTAACATTAGCCCAGCGTTATATACTCTTTGCTAAGCACGTTTGAGATAACTGTCAGTTGTTTGTCAGTTGTCCGTCAGTTGTTCAGACAGATCGCACATCGCAAATATTGTTTACAAAGATCACATAGCGTAGCGTTATATAATTTTTGCGCAAGTTAGTTGTATCGGTCGGAATCAAGGACTTCATCATGGAAATCCATGGTTGGCATTAAGAACGAATTATAACCCTTACCCAGCTCCCTGGTCGGAATGATATCTTTGACGAGGTAAAATTTAACCATTTTGCTTTGATTTTGCATATTGTTAATGAATTATGGTTTTAATTTCTTAGTGCATACTGTACAGTCGATTGAATCGGAAAATTTATGGAGTTTTATGTTTGTTCATTTATAATTTTCAGTTGAAATTTTGACATTAAAAATGCCAAGAAGTAGACGTACAAACATAGGTCGTAGAACTCGCAATGCCCTAAGTCAAAGATATTTAAGAGGTAGTCAAACTGATAAGCAACGTGAAGCGCGAAATGAATTTGAACGGAATCGTTATCAAGAATATAGAAATGTTGCATTTGATCCACATCGAGCTGCATTCAACTATAACGTTGCACTCGATTACAGTTCACAGCAAATCGTTGTTATTTGACCTATGAACGTTGAATGTTCACATTGCAAGGCATTGAAGTTCATAAATGAAGCCCCTGGATTGTGTTGCGCCAGCGGCCAGGTAAAATTTATGCCAAAGGAAGCGCCACCAGACCCACTACATTCGTTGGTTTCTGGAAATGGGCCAGATTCCAAATATGTTTTGACACATATCCAGCAATACAATAATTGCTTTCAAATGACCTCATTTGGTGCAACAGAAATTATTCGAGATAATTTTATGCCCACTTTCAAGATTCAGGGTAAAATATATCATCAAAAAGGTTCCTTATTGCCAACGCCGGACAATGACTACAAATTATTGCAAATTTATTTTATGGGCGATTCAGCAAGACAAGTTGATCAGCGTTTTACACACAATAATTCAGTGTAAAGAAGTAGTATGCGAATGTATTTCCTGCGCCAGGCGCCGGCGCATGGATTGTGATTGTCTGTCCGCCATCTTTGATTGTGACGTCAAGGCGGCCATCTTGGATGAGCGTAATGGGACACAGCATAAGGGACATATCGTAACGGGACAAGTAGATCACGGCGGCCATTTTGGTTGACCGTGACCTTGACCTTTGACATTGACCTTTTAACTGGTTCTTGACCCCGGCAGACATATTGGATCCGCCATATTGGATCAGACATCTTGGATACCTTCGACTTTGATTCTGTTGTTTGTTCCTAGATAGCGCCAGCGTCGCTCTTGATTTTTATCTGTTCCACTGGAGGCCGCCATCTTGGATACCGTCGACTTTGTTTCTGTTCTTTGTTCCTAGATAGCGCCAGCGGCGCTCTTGATTTTTTTATATTCCACTGGAGGCCGCCATCTTGGATTCCGTCGACCTTGTTTCTGTTGTTTGTTCCTAGATAGCGCCAGCGTCACTCTGTCTCATCACATAAGGTGGATGTTCCATTACCTACCACAGCTATTATGGTCCTTATCGACATATTAAATTAATTTATACATGCAAAATACATTGGAAGCGCTGTGATTCGAACCAGCGCAGCTCTGATCTCTAGGTTGAAATACATACGCCATTAACCAAACGCCTATCGAGTCATTTACCACACTGAGTATTAAATAAGGTATATAAAAAAATATCATGCACATCGGGACTTGAATTTTTTTTTAATTTTAAGTAATAATAGCACTTCCTGTTCGAGCCAGTACTACCATATTGTATTAGGTCGTAACTGTTGCAATTATCGTTACGCCCGCAATCATTCAAATCCGCAATTTTTATGTTAGAAAATCGGGAAAAATTCTAAAAATCATAAAAAATTAATTAATCGAATTAAATAACAAAAATCTTAAAAACCACTGTTACAATTATCGTTATGGTAGCCATCTGAAATTTAGATGCCATCTTGGAAATCCGTATTTTTTATGTTAGAAAGTCGGTAAAAATTCCAAAATTTATCAAAAAATTAACTTAATAGAATTCTGATTGATTATATCGATTCCTATCGATGGTTCGAAACCGATGAGGGCAAAAAAAAAAACATCAGATCCTTCCTCCACAGAAGCCACCTACAGACTGACCTACCACCAATATCAAGGTATATATCGTTACCACCAATACCAAGGTATACATCATCAGCTGGTATGACGTCACGTACGCCATCTTGTCTTCATCCGCTGGAGACCGTCATCTTGTTTTCGTCTGCTAGAGTGTGCTGGCGACCTGTTGATATAATTTTCTGTTCACTATACCTTTAACCTCGTCCGTTGACATTGAACTTTGTCATTGACTTTAAACTTTGACCTTGACCTTGAACTTTGAATTTGACCTTGAACTTTGACCTTGACCTAGAACTTTGACCTTGATCTTGAACTTTGATCTTGACCTTGAAATTTGACCTTGACCTTAAACTTTGACCTAGACCTTGATATTTGACCTTGACCTTGAAATTTGATCTTGAAATTGATCTTTTACTTTGACCTTGACGCCCATCATGGATCCGTCATTTAATGTTCAGTACATGCTAACAGGAGCTACCACATGCTAGTGGTCATTGCTACCATCTTGTTTTCGTCTGCTGGAGGTCACCATATTGTGTGTACTCGTCTTATTATCATGCTAGTTTTATTCTAACCTGCTACAGTGCAGTAATCATTTATTATTACTGAGGTGCCCACCATCTTGAAATTTGGGAGCCATCTTGAAATCATGTAATTATTTAGCTAGAAATGCGGGAAAAAATCCAAATTGTCTCCGCAAAAATCAATTATTAATTTACAAATTAAATAGATGGATTCCTGTCCACGGTTCAATTCTTGACCAGTGACAGTTGTAACAAATTATTAAATAAATTTTAGATTATGTTTTCCATTACCATTCGCGGAGTTTATTAATTATTCACTCTACGAAAAACAACTCAAGAAAATATACCTGGCCATCGAATTAAATACAGTGGCGATTAGCCTAACATTAAAGTCTTAATTTTCATTAATCTGAATACCCTATAAGCCGTTCATGTACAAAGCCACACATATAGAACAATTGTCTTCAGTCCATGAGACCGAGTCATGTCATTATCAGACGTATAGGCTAGTTTTTTCAGGTCCACTTGACTTTCGTCGTTAGCTAATTATATTCAATCAATCCATCGTTACATTTTTTATACATACTAAAGAACCAAGTTACCTTGAAAAATATTTTAGTAACACTAAGATGTTTTAAACTAGTAAATATTCAGTCACTACATTTTCTACTTCACTAATCAACAAAAAGGAAGCACCGACAACGAAAATACAGCACCGCCAACAAAAAAGCAGCACATTTGGAAGCACCGACCACGAAAAGGAAGCACCGACAACGAAAATACAGCACCGCCAACGAAAAAGCAGCACATTTGGAAACACCGACCACGAAAAGGCAGCACCGACAACGAAAAGGAAGCACCAACAACGAAAAGGCAGCACCGACAACAAAAAGGAAGCACCAACAACGAAAAGGCAGCACATTTGGCAGCACCGCCATCGAAAAGGCAGCACCGCCATCGAAAAGGCAGCACCGCCATCGAAAAGGCAGCACCTTTGGAAGCACCGACAACGAAAAGGCAGCACTGTCAACAAAAAGGCAGCTCATTTGGAAGCACCGAAAACTTAAAGGCAGTACCGCCAGCGAAAAGTCAGCACATTTGGAAGCGTCGCCAACGAAAAGGCAGCACCGCCAACGAAAAGGAAGCACATTTTGAAGCACCAACAACGAAAAGGCAGCACCGCCAACAAAAAGACAGATCATTTGGAAGCACCCACAATGTAAAGGCAGCAACACCAACGAAAAGGCAGCCCATTTGGAAGCACCGCCATCGAAAAGGTGGCACATTTGGAAGCAACGACATTGAAATGGTAGCACCATCATCGAAAAGGCAGCACATTTGTCATTGACTCCAATATTCATTGGCTCCATGAATTCGCTCGCTCCAATATTCATTGGCTCCAATATTCATTGGCTACAAATAATCAATCGACTCCAAATGCTCCAACAGGTCCAAATGCTCCAAATGGCTCCAACAGCTCCCAATGCTCAAAATGGCTCCAACACCTCCAAATGGCTCCAAATGCTCCAAACGGCCTCCAAATGCTTGACAGCTCCAAATGTCTCTAACAGCTCCAAATGGCTCCAACAACTCCAAATGCTCCAAACGGCTCCAACAGCTCAAAATGGTTCCAACAGCTCCAAATGCTCCAAATGACTCCAAATGCTCCAAACGGCCTCCAAATGCTTGACAGCTCCAAATGCTCCAAATGGCTCCAACAGCTCCAAATGCTCCAAAAGGCTCCAAAAGCTACAAATGCTCCAATTGACTCCAAAAGGCTCAAAATGCTCAAAAGGCTCCAAATGCTACAACAGCCTCCGAATTCTCCAACAGCCTCCAAATGATTAAGACAGTTCCAAATGGCTCCAACAGCTCCAAATGGCTCCAAATGCTCCAAATGCTCCAAAAGGCTCCAAATGCTACAACAGCCTCCAAATGATTAAGACAGCTCCAAATGGCTCCAACAGCTCCAAATGGCTCCAAATGCTCCAAATGCTCCAAAAGGCTCCAAAAGCTCCAAAGGCTCCAAATGGCTCCAAAAGCTCCAAAAGGCTCCAAATTCTTCAAAAGGCTCCAAATGCTCCAACGCTCCATCTTCAATAGGTTCCAACTGATTCCAATTACATTTCTTATCGAACTTGGCATGATTACTGACATGACTTTATTAGTATACATTTTTACTCGCACTTGTAACGTTTTTTACACCTTTAAGTTATAAGTTTTATTTAGAAATCAGATTTCGATAAATGGTAGATACCATCTGGAAAGAAAAAATATTAATTTATCTTCAAGTTTATACACATACATTTAATTTAAGCCATTATTGTATGTAGCCAGCTTCCCTCAGTTCTTTGAATATGAAGGATATTTCTTTAATGTTCGAATAGTTTCCTGCACAAAGCAATCCATGTGGTAGTCGTAGCCTGTCAACCAATATGTTAGGATCTTCCCATGAGGTATAATCAATCTCTTCTGCTGCGTTCATCATCCTTGAATGTTTATAATAAATATTATTATCTCTGGTGTCTATCGTTTTAACACCAACCACAAGGTCACTTTTGTCATATTACCAGTGATTATCACAAGTTTGATCAGGATAATTTTGTTTTATTACGACGTTTCCATCGTTTTATCTTTTTGTCTCAAGCCACAATCACAGTCTTCGCTCTTTCATGCTTTTGGTGCTTCAGCACAGTACTCAATCATGTCAGCCTTAGATGTGTCAGCACAGTCTTCGTTCATGTCAGCTTCTGATGTGTCACCACAGTCTTCAATCATGTCAGCATCACAAACTTTATCAGGATAATTTATTTTATTACGTCGTTTCCATCGTTTTGGTCTCAGACCGCCTTCACAGTCTTCGATCTTGCCTGCTTTAGGTGCTTCAGTACAGTACTCAATCATGTCAGCCTCAGATGTGTCACCACAATCTTCAATCATGCCAGCTTCAGATGATTCATAAAAGTCTTCAACCTTGTAAGCTTCAGGTGGTTCTCCATCTTTCACATTTTCATGGAGATGACTAGATATTGGATTAAATATCTTTTAATTTCTAATGTGGTTAAAACTTCCTTTGTTTGTTTTAAATTTTAAATTTTATCTTGATCTAGATCTGTAATTTTAGCATTAGCTTTTTCGCCTTTGTTACTCTTCCGCGATGTTGTATCCGTCTTCGTTATCTTTATTCATCTAAAGTGTACAGGTCTTGAAATGTCTATCAAAGTAATATCTTCTACCAAAGGATTTCTGACACTGACTGCAATGAAATGGTTTTTGACAAGGACCCAAATTACACTCGCTTCTTTCATATCGTTTAGCATTCTTTCCCAAGGTAAACACCTTGTTACAGTATCTTCAGTGATGACGTTTTGATACAGCAACAAATACCGAATCAGGATTCATATTAGTTACTGAGACTAATGCCAGATGCAAAATAAGAGTTTTAAATTAGATATATTACTTAAATAGAATTTTTTAATTATTTCATCAGCGAGATTTAATTTATCTCATTCAAAGTTATTTGTTGCAAGTAGTTCTGCTTTTCAACAACAGATGTCGCCACATGTTACTTGCAGGTAAATAGTATTTAGTTCTTTTATGCGGGATGCGGGATGCTCACTAACGATCGCAAAAGAAGGATGGCTTCGCTAGACTCCAAGGAGAAGGAAGTTCGTTCTTCCTGCTAGTGCTCCTCAGATTTATCACGGTCCGCCATCTTGGATTGCGACTTCACGGCAGTCTTCTTGGATGAGTGTGACCTTGAACTTTAACCGAAACCGCAGGAATGATCGCAAGCACACGGATTAACCATCAAAATATTAACAAGAATAATCGGGAGCACACGGAGAAAACCACCATAATATTGACAAAAATAATTAGAAGCACACGGAGAAAAACGACACAAGTTTTCTTTGATATCATAAAATTTCTGGAAAAAAATATTAAAAAATAAAAATTAATCAATAAAAAATTAAAAATAAAATAAAAAAATACATAAATATATTCTGCTAGCTTGTGAACTTCTCATTGTTGAACAAAGATAGAGTTTTTGTACAAGCCAGAATTTTATGTATTTTTTTATTTTATTTTCAATTTTTTATTAATTCATTTTTATTTTATAATATTTTTTTCCTGAAATTTTATTATATCAAAGAAAACTTGTGTCGTTTTTCTCCGTGTGCTTCTGTTTTTTTTTTCAATATTTTGGTGGTTTCTCCGTGTGCTCCCGCTTATTCTTGTTAATATTTTGATGGTTAATCCGTGTGCTTGCTATCATTCCTGCGGTTTCGGTCAAAGTTCAAGGTCACACTCATCCAAGATGACCGCCGTGACGTCGCAATCCAAGATGGTGGACCGTGAGAAATCTGAGAAGCACTAGCAGGAAGGACGAACTTCCTTCTCCGTGGAGTCTAGCGAAGCCATCCTTCTTTTGTGATCGTTAGTGAGCATCCCGCATCCCGCATAAAAGAACTAAATACTATTTACCTGCAAGTAACATGTGGCGACATCTGTTGTTGAAAAGCGTAACTACTTGCAACAAGTACCTTTAAATGAGATAAATTAATTCTCGCTGATGAAATAATAAAAAAAATTTATTTAAGTAATATATCTAATATAAAACTCTTATTTTGCATCTGGCATTAGTCTCAGTAACTAATATGAATCCTGATTCGGGATTTGTTGCTGTATCAAAACGTCATACTTGTTGATACTGTAGCAAGGTGTTTACCTTGAGAAAGAATGCTAAACGACATGAGAGAAGCGAGTGTAATTTGGGTCCTTGTCAAAAACCATTTCATTGCAGTCAGTGTCAGAAATCCTTTGGTAGAAGATATTACTTGGATAGACATTACAAGACCTGTACAATTAAGATGAATAAAGATAACGAAGACTGGGATACAACATCGCGGAAGAGGAACGAAGGCGAAAAAGCTAATGCTAAAATAACAGATCTAGATCAAGATAAAATTTAAAATTTAAAACAAACAAAGGAAGTTTCAACCACATTAGAAATGAAAAGATATTGACTCCAGTATCTAGTCGTCTCCATGAAAATATGAAGGACGGAGAACCACCTGAAGCTTACAAGGTCGAAGACTTTTATGAATCATCTGAAGCTGGCATGATTGAAGATTGTGGTGACACATCTGAGGCTGACATTATTGAGTACTGTACTGAAGCACCTAAAGCAGGCAAGATCGAAGACTGTGATGGCGGTCTGAGACCAAAACGATGGAAACGACGTAATAAAATAAATTATCCTGATAAAGTTTGTGATGCTGACATGATTGAAGACTGTGGTGACACATCAGAAGCTGACATGAACGAAGACTGCGCTGACACATCTAAGGCTGACATGATTGAGTACTGTGCTGAAGCACCAAAAGCATGAAAGAGCGAAGACTGTGATTGTGGCTTGAGACAAAAAGATAAAACGATGGAAACGTCGTAATAAAATAAATTATCCTGATCAAGCTTGTGATAATCACTGGTAATATGACAAAAGTGACCTTGTGGTTGGTGTTAAAACGATAGACACCAGAGATAATAATATTTATTATAAACATTCAAGGATGATGAACGCAGCAGAAGAGATTGATTATACCTCATGGGAAGATCCTAACATATTGGTTGACAGGCTACGACTACCACATGGATTGCTTTGTGCAGGAAACTATTCGAACATTAAAGAAATATCCTTCATATTCAAAGAACTGAGGGAAGCTGGCTACATACAATAATGGCTTAAATTAAATGTATGTGTATAAACTTGAAGTTAAATTATTATTTTTTCTTTCCAGATGGTATCTACCATTTATCGAAATCAGATTTCTAAATAAAACTTATAACTTAAAGGTGTAAAAAACGTTACCACTGCCAGTCAAATTGTATACTAATTAAGTCATGTCAGTAATCATGCCAAATTCGATAAGAAAAGTAATTGGAATCAGTTGGAACCAATTGAAGATGTATCTGTTGGAACATTTGGAGCATTTTGAAGCATTTGGAGCCTTTTGGAGCTGTTGGAGCCATTTGGAGCATTTGGAGCCTTTGGAGCATTTGGAGGCTGTTGTAGCATTTGGAGCCTTTTGTAGCATTTGGAGCCATTTGGAGCTGTTGGAGACATTTGGAGCTGTCTCAATCAATTATAGGCTGTTGTAGCGTTTGGAGCCTTTTGGAGCATTTGGAGCATTTGGAGCATTTGGAGCCATTTGGAGCTGTTGGAACCATTTGGAGCTGTCTTAATCATTTGGAGGCTGTTGGAGAATTTGGATGCTGTTGGAGCATTTAGAGACTTTTGATCATTCGGAGCCTTTTGGAGCCATTTGGAACATTTGGGGCTGTTGGAGCGTTTTGGAGAATTTGGAGCTGTTGGAGCCATTTGGAGCATTTGGAGCTGTCAAGCATTTGGAGGCCGTTTCGAGCATTTGGAGCCAATTGGAGGTGTTGGAGACATTTGGAGCTGTCAAGCATTCGGTGGCCGTTTGAAACATTTGGAGCATTTGGACCATTTGGAGCATTTGGAGTCGATTGATCATCTGGAGCCAATGAATATTGAAGCCAATGAATATTGAAGCGAGGGAATTCATGGAACCAATGAATATTGTAGTCAATGAAAAATGTGCTGCCTTTTCGAAGATGGTGCCATAATTTCGATGTCGTTGCTTCCAAATGTGCCACCTTTTCGATGGCGGTGCTTCCAAATGTGCTGACTTTTCGTTGGTGTTGCTCCCTTTACATTGTCGGTGCTTCCAAATGATCTGTCTTTTTGTTGGCGGTGCTGCCTTTTCGTTGTCGGCGCTTCCAAATGCGCTGACTTTTCGTTGGCGGTGCTGCCTTTACGTTGTCGGTGCTTCCAAATGAGCTGCATTTTTGTTAACGGTGCTGCCTTTTTTTTTGTCGGTGCTTCCAAATGTGCTGCCTTTTCGATGGCGGTGCTACGTTTTCGTTGTCGGTGCTTACAAATGTGCTGCCTTTTCGTTGGCGGTGCTTCCTTTTCGTTGGCGGTGCTGCCTTTTCGTGGTCGGTGCTTCCAAATGTGCTCCCTTTTCGTTGGCGGTGCTGTTTTTTCGTTGTTGGTGCTTCCTTTTTGTGTTCGGTGCTTCAAAATGTGCTGCCTTTTCGTTGGCGGTGCTGTATTTTCGTTTTCGGTGCTTCCTTTTTGTTGATTGCGTGAAGAACAAAATGTAGTGACAGAATATTTACTAGTTTAATACCTCTTGGTGTTACTAAAATATTTTTCAAGGTCACTTGGTCCTTTAGTATGTATAAAAAATGTCAAGATGGATTGATTGAATATAAATAGCTAACGACAAAGGTCATGCGGACCTGAAATGACTAGCCTAAACGTCTGATAATTTCATGACTCGGTCTCATGGACTGAAGACTATTGTTCTATATGTGTGGCTTTGTACATGAACGGCTTATAGGTTATTCAGATTAATGAAAAATTAGACTTTCATTTTAGGCTAATCGCCACTGTATTTAATTCGATGGCCAGGTATATTGTCTTGAGTTGTTTTTCGTAGAGTGAATGATTCATAAACTCCGCGAATGGTAATGGAAAACAGAATCTAAAATTTATTTAATTATTTGTTACAACTGTCACTGGTCAAGAATCGAACCGTGGATATGAATCCATCGATTTAAATTGTAAATTAATAATTGTTTTTTTCGGAGACAATTTGAAATTTTTCCCGCATTTCTATCTAAATAATTAAATGATTTTAAGACGGCTCCCAAATTGCAAGATAGCGGGCACCTCAGTAATAATAAATGATTACTGCACTGTAGCAGGTTAGAATAAAACTAGCATGATGGTAAGACGAGTACACACAATATGGTGACCTCCAGCAGACGAAAACAAGATGGTAGCAATGACCACTAGCATGTGGTAGCTCCTGGTAGCATGTACTGAACATAAAATGACAGATCCATGATGGGCGTCAAGGTCAAATTCAAAGATCAAGGTCAAGGTCAAATTTCAAGGTCAAGGTCAAAGTTCAAGGTCAAGGTCAAATTTCAAGGTCAGGGTCTTAGTTGAAGGTCAAGGTCAATGTTCAAGGTCAAGGTCAAAGTTCAAGGTCAAGGTCAAAGTACAAGGTCAAGGTCAAAGTTAAAGGTCAATGACAAAGTTCAATGTCAACAGACGAGGTTAAAGGTATGGTGAACAGAAAATTATATCAACATGTCGCCAGCACACTCTAGCAGACGAAAACAAGATGACGGTCTCCAGCGGACGAAGACAAGATGGCGTACATGACGTCATACCAGCTGATGATGTATACCTTGGTATTGGTGGTAACGATATATACCTTGATATTGGTGTTAGGTCAGTCTGTAGGTGGCTTCTGTGGAAGAAGGATCTGATGTTTTTTTCACCTCATCGGTTTCGAACCATGGACAGGAATCGATATTATCAATCAGAGTTCTATTTAGTTTTTTTTGATGAATTTTGATATTTTTCCCGTTTTTCTAACATAAAAAATACGGATTTCCAAGATGGTGTCTAAATTTTAAGATGGCGACTCTAACGATAATTGCAACAGTGGTTTTTAAGATTTTTTTATTTAATTTTATTAATTAATTTTTTATAATTTTTAAAATTTGTCTGGATTTTCTAACATAAAAATTGCGGATTTGAATGATTGCGGGCGTAACGATAATTGCAACAGTTACGACTTAATACAAGATGGAAGTTCTGTCTCGAACAGGAAGTGCTATTTTTACTTAAAATTAAAAAAAAATTCAAGTCCCGATATGCATGATATTTTTTATATACCTTATTTAATTCTCAGTATAGTAAATGACTCGATAGGCGAGCGGTTTAAGGCGTATGTTTTTCAACCTAGAGATCAGAGCTACGCTGGTTCGAATCACACCGCTTCCAATGTATTTTGCATAAAAAAATAAATTTAATATTTTGATAAAGACTATAATAGCTCTGGTAAGTAATGGAACATTGACCTTATGTGATGAGACAGAGTGACGCTGGCGCTATTTAGGAACAAACAATAGAAACAAGGTCAACGGAATCCAAGATGGCAGCCTCCAGTGGAACAGAAAAAAATCAAGAGTGCCGCTAGGGCTATCTAGGAACAAACAACAGAAACAAAGTCGACGGTATCCAAGATGGCGGCCTCCAGTGGAACAGATAAAAATCAAGAGCGATGCTGGCGCTATCTAGGAACATACAATAGAATCAAAGTCGAAGGTATCCAAGATGTCTGATCCAATATGGCGGATCCAATATGTCTTCCGGGATCAAGGACCAGTTAAAAGGTGAAGGTCAATGGTCAAGGTCACGGTCAACCAAGATGGCCGCCGTGATCTACTTGTCACGTTACGATATGTCCCGTTACGCTGTGTCCCGTTACTATCATCCAAGATGGCCGCAGTGATGTCACTTTTAAAGATGGCGGACAGACAATCACAATCCACGCGCCGGCACCTGGCGCAGGAAATACATTCGTATACTACTTAAGACCAATTGTTGAACAACTGCAAATATTTTTCATCAACACAACGAATTAGTTGCCTTATTCAAGACCGCATTAGATCGCATGCCATCTTATAACCACAAAATTGTCATCAGAGCCGATAAGATGCCTGTAGAACCACACGCAAGACATTTTAATGCGCCAACAATTGATGAAGTCGCAATTGTCGTCGTGGGTGAAAATTTTGAAAATCAATATATTGTTTTACATCGGTGGAACGATCAACTGCAGCGTGTCTCCGAAACACATCGATCATATGATGCGTTTTAATATGCTATCTTATTTTGGCAAGGTGAATATGGGTATCATTTTACAATGAATTTGATAAATCCAATTACAGGCGCCGAAACTAACAAAAACGTTATTTCAATAAATTATTATTCATACCGGCTGACAGTTTGGGAAAATGAGGACAACTACATCTTAAAATTTCGGCGTCTATTTCACCAATATGCTGTGGATATGTATGTACCTGAAAGTTGAGACAGAGCGATTGACATATATCAGGTTGAACCAGGCAAAACTCCGTTCCGAGTAATACGTTCATCTGCGGGATGCAATTAATGCTGACGGAAATGCACACAATGTCAGCAGAACAACTATTCTACCAGCAACATATGTCGGAAGTCCTCGGCATATGCATGAATACGCTCAAGATGCTATGTCATAGGTACGTCATTATGGCACACCAGATTTGTTTATCACGTTCACGTGAAATCCACAGTGGACAGAAATTCGACAAGTCTTATACCTGGCCTATCACCCATCGATCGCCACGACATCACTGTAAGGGTGTTTAAAAGAAAATTAAAATCACTCATGGAGTTTATTGACAAGCATCACGTGTTCGGAGAGACGCGTTGTTAGATGTATTCAGTCGAGTGGCAAAAGCGCGGATTGACACATGCACATATCCTTATTTGGTTGGTTGAGAGGATAAGACCGAATGAAATCGATGATGTAATATCAGCAGAAATTCCCGATAATGATGAAAATCCACTCTTACATGAGGTGATCAAAAATAATATGATTCATGGTCCTTGTGGAATATTAAATCCTATTTCTCCGTGTATGGTTGAAGGGAAATGTTCAAAATGCTACCCATGACAATTTGTAGCAGAAACAATTACTGGAAATGATGGTTATCCACTATATCGCAGCAGATCTACAAATGTCAATGGAAGGTCAACAATAGTCAAAGTGAATCAACAGGGCATTGAAGTTCATAATCGTTGGGTTGTTTCGTTTCCACCGTTACTTTCAAAGACATTTAAAGCACACTTAAACGTCGAATTTTGCCAGTCCGTGAAATCTATTAAGTACATTTGCAAGTACGTGAACAAACGTAGTGACATGGCTGTGTTCGGAGTTGCCAAAAATTCAAAAGATGAAGTCACTCAATTTCAAATGGGCCGCTATGTTAGCAGTAACGAAGCGATGTCGTGTATTTTTTTTTCCATTTTAAGTACATGAAAGACACCCCAAAGTTGTTCAATTGGCCATACATTTGGAAAATGATCAAAGAGTGTATTATTTACAACGGAGAATGTATTACAAAGTGTTGACAGGCCGCCATCGACAACATTGACCAGCTTCTTTGAAATGTGCCAGAATGATGACTTTGCCAGAACACTGCTTTACTCTGAAATGGCAAGATATTATACCTGGAGACAATCGTTAAAGAAATTTCTACGACGGAAACAAGGGCAGGCAGTTCGAGGTTACCCAAAAATATTTTCCGCCGATGCACTAGGACGTCTTTACACAGTCCATCCCAGTCAAGACGAATGTTTTTATTTGGGTTTACTGTTAGTCAAAAATCGTGGCCCAACATCATTCCAACATCTGCGAACCGTTAATGGTGTATTATGCAGCACATACAGAGAAGCCTGCCAACATTTGGGATTGCTAGAGAATGACGCTCATTTGGACCACACACTCGAAGATGCTGTAATGTCGTTAAATGCTAAACAAATACGAACATTGTTTGCTATAATTTTGTGCACATGCTTCCCATCCACACCGATTGATATATAGAAAAATAAAAAGATCATACGGCCGGAGATATATTGCATCAAATGCGTCTTAGAACATCAAATGCAGATTTGCAAATTAAAGAAGAAATTCACAATGATGCATTAATATTAATTGAGGACATGTGCTTGATGCTTACCAACAAAATATTATTATAATTATAAATGACAACGCCCAATCGCCCAATGCACGATGCATTAAATCAAGAGTAGAGACGCGAAAACCAAGAATATTGCGAAACATTAAGCGAAACCGTTCAAAGACACTTAACCCTTCTAAATCAGCAACAAAAATATGCCTAAGATACTCTCATGAAAGTAGTGAACAATGGAGCTGGCGGAATTTTTTCTTAGATGCGCCCGGTTGAAATGGAAAAACATTCTTGTTGTCAGTGATTTTGGCAAAGATTCGATCGCAAAACGGTATTGCACTGCACTTGCATAATCAGGTATTGCAGCAACGTTGTTGGGAGGCGGTCGAACAGCTCATTCAGCACTCAAATTGCCGTTGAACATGCAAGTTATTGAAACTCCAACATGCAACCTTTCGAGGAATTCTGCGATGGCCAAAGTGTTGCAGCAAAGCAGATTAATCGTTTGGGATGAATGCACGATGACACACAAAAATTATTTGGAGGCATTAGACCGCACAATGAAAGATTTACGAAACAACCAAAACCGGTTTGGTGGAGCGATGGTTCTATTGGCAGGTGATTTTCGACAAACATTGCCAGTAATGCCTCGATCAATGCCAGCCGACGAACTTAATGCATATTTGAAGTCGTACATTTTATGGAAATACGTCAAGACACTAAAATTAAATATGAATTTACGTGTCGTATTGCAAAATGACGAATCTGGTGAAGTATTTTCCAAACAATTCCTCGATATTGGTAATGGAAAAATTCCTGTTGATACATCTTCTGTTTCCTGCAATTTTTGTCACTTTACTGAATCAAAGACTGAACTCATCGAGATGGTTTTCCCAAACATTGCTGAAAATTACAAATTTCTTGTTTGGTTAAGTGAACGTGTTATATTGGCTGCAAAAAACGTTAATGTAAACGAAATGTATTTTCAAATTTCAAAGTAATTTCGAATTACCCAGATTACCAACTCATTATCTGCAACTAAAAATCGGTTCGGTAATAATAATGTTATGAAACATAAACCAGCCACGTCTTTGTAATGACACCCGGCTTGCGGTGAAGAAATTAATTAACAATGTCATCGAAGCCACAATTTTAAGAGGGAAGTATGAAGGCGAAGACGTTTAGATTCCACGCATCCTTATGATTCCGAACGACATGCCGTTCGACTTTAAACGGTTACAATTTCCAGCGCGCCTTGCATTTGCAATGTAAATAAATAAATCGCAAGGGAAGTCGTTACGTGTTTGTGGCATAATCTTAAAAATTCATTTTTTTCACATGGCCAACTGTATGTCGCCTGTTCCCGTGTCGGAAAACCAGCAGCCTTATTTATTTACGTGCCAGGAAATAAAACTAACAATGTTGTGTATCAACAAGCATTACAAAAAAACAGTATGTTATATAGATGATAAAAAATTACAAACATATACAATATCAGAATATACAACAATATAAATAATAATTATTATTATAGTATTCCAGTTTGAATTGAATGACAGTACAACGTCTGTGTGGTCAGCTAGTTTTAAATTTTAAAAAAATACAACTTACCCACATGCTTTATGTTTGTTAGCAGTCGGCCTCATTGTTGTAGTTGTCGTTGAAGAATGCTGACGGCGAATTCTAAAACGCTTGAAAATGCAATCACGATTACTTATTTTGTGACCTTCGCCCACTGGAACCTCAAAAATAGGTTTGGACATTATTTCCATCCACAATAGAACTAATATTTAATATGTGACAACATGTCCTAGCATTGCTTCAAACATTTTTTTTTAATTTTTGTTTATTATAAATATTTATCCAAATTACTTTTCTATTTAAATAAGGAGAGACATAATTTTAACAAATATTTGGTCGTAATTCTGGTGAAAAGTTGAACAATAAATTGAACTCCTTTCCTTCACATATATTTTTTATTGTGAAATTATAATAATAAAAATACTGATAATACAAAAAAATTTTATCCTGCATAGATAATTTTACTTTACAATAAAATTTAAATCGAATTTATTGTGAAAAAATGACAATATGAAATATAATATTACAGTTGGCAAACTTTATAAAATAAAAATTTTGCTTGAGTTCCAATATTTCAATATAAAAAATTTATTAAGCATAATTAAGTTATTTTTTAAAAAAATAGTTCTTATAGGTGTTACAACATAAATTTACTTAACCACTTGCCTAAGCACCCGTGCTTCGTTACGGCAGTCTACAGGGAGAACACCCCCGCACTGCACCTAATACAGCCCCTCCTGGTGGGTGCGCCACTGCCGTAGCTTAAACAAAAATAAGAATAAAAAATATTAAATAGAATTTTAAAAATCCACTCATGAAAAAAGGGTAAAAACTACGATAACCAGTAGAAATATAAAGGGCCTTCAAGGTTGCATTTATATAAAAAAAAACAGTACCTAGTTGCCGGCGTTG
Source organism: Bacillus rossius redtenbacheri (assembly GCF_032445375.1). NCBI lineage: Eukaryota > Metazoa > Arthropoda > Insecta > Phasmatodea > Bacillidae > Bacillus > Bacillus rossius. The sequence continues at coordinate 15,537,012 of NC_086335.1, forward strand.
CTTAGTAAAGTAAAAATATGTTATGATCTGAGATATATTGTAAGTGGTTGATAATTTTCTGATAGAGTGTAAGCCAACATCACTATAAATAATATTTGTTAAAAAAATTAAGTATATTTTATTTGAAATTAAATGTATTCGCGCTATAAATACCCATTCACCCTTTTCTTTAACGGTTATCATGTGAGCTTTAACGTTGCTATTCTTCACACGTTTAATACAGAGTCCTGTAACATAATATAATGCGCTGTTAGTGCGGAGAGAATATATGGCTACATAAATTATTATTTAAGACAGAAATACCAGTATGTGATATGTTAATTGCAGTACATCTAAACAAACACATACTTTAAGTAGGTAGGTAAATGTACTCAAAAATAAAATGGTATTGCCAGATTTAAGTAATATAATTGATTATATATCAAATTATTATCTTTTCATATATCTACACTCCTTGTGTAGACGATATATAACATAGATAGTAAATATCATTTTGACGATTAAGTTAATTTCAGATTTTATTAATATTACAAAAATTATATTGAAAGTTTAAAACTAATTATTGCTTAGCTAGTGACTAAACTTGGTACTGTACAGATAGAACATTGGAAACATATATTTAAGCAAATGTCTGTAATAAAATTAGTAGATATATATTGGCCGGAGCTGTCCCAGACAAATAAGCTAAGGTGTTTGGTTCCAGGGTTCAGGCTGTGGATTGTGAAGTCAAATTTTAGATGGACCTTTAAACTAGACCAACAATATTTGCCACAATTACTCACAAATTTGCCCACATTTGCCCTAAATTCGCCAGAATCCGCCAAAATTACCAGTTTATTGGAAAAAAATTCCACTAAAAATCTAAATAATAATAAGAAGCTAATTTTCTATTTCGAGGGAAAAATTTCCGTTGTGAGGAAAAATTTCCTTTTTCCTCAAAAATTAAAAAATTCTGAATTCAAAAAATCTCAAGAAGCTTTTGCCTTAGAAAGAACCAAACTTAACGCAAAGAGGCTTAAATGAACATGACGTTGACCTCAAAATTCAATTTCTTTAATTTTTAACCAAAAATTCCTGAAAAGAATACAAAAATTGCTTACTTCAAATGTTTAGTTACTAATTAAATTCCGGTATTCGCTTGACTCCCTGCGATTGTAAACATGTTATTTATTAATAAAAAAATTAATAAATCTTAATTACAATGTAAATAAATGAATAAAAATGTCTTACGTCTTACACGCCATTTTGAATTATGACGTAACCGTTGCAATTTCCGTTATTTTTAAGCAAGAAAATAATGAATATATTTTAAAAATCATAAAAAGAATAAAAAATTTAATAAAAATTTAACTACATTGAACTAAGAAATCACTGTTTGCTAATTTCGTTACGGTGTCTATTTTGGATTCTAGATATATTGCACGTTTCGTTACCCCTGCACATTTAGTTACGGCCGCCACCTTGGATTCTAGAACGTTGCGATTTTCTTTTTGGCCGCTATATTGCAAATCCATAATGATTATGGGAAAAATTTGGAAAAATGTTAAATATTTATAAAAAAATGATTAATAAAATTTTAACAATATTTTATTTTAAAAACACACTTAAGTCATATAGAGTCCTCGGTTCTATCCCGGCAAGTATTGTCTTTAAAAACAGCGACGGATCATTCCTCCACGGAAGCAACTGGCAGACTGACCTCCCACTACTAATGCCAAGGTATAGGTATATATCGCCAGCTACTATAATGTCATGTCCGCCAACTTATTTTCGTCTGCTGGAGACCGCTATCATGTTATCTTCTGCTAGAGTGCACTGCCACCGTGTTAGTTGAATTTTTACCCGATATAGTGAAGTAACTATGGAGCCCACCATCTGGAAATTTGGACGCCATATTAAAAAATATGTATTTATTTAGTTATGAATTCGGAAAAAATTCAAAATTCCAACAAAAAAATCCATTAATACACTGATTGATTCGATCAATTCCTGTACTTAGTTCGATTCTTGATGAATGCCAAAAAATTTAATTTTATTTAAAATTATTAATTTATTTTAATATAAAATAAACTCATAAAATAAACTTAAATTACTATATAATAAGCTTCTAGTTGGCAAATGACAACATATTGAATGCCATCTTGAAAATTCAAAATATTTAACATAGAAATTTAGAATAAATTCCAAAAATCATAAAAAAAACACTCATTTATTTACTAATTGATTCGATCTATATCCGCCCTTGTTTCGATATTTTATCAATGCAAAAAAAAATACTTTTGGCAGAAAATGCTTATTTAATAATTCATGATCAAAATCCTTAAAGCGGTAAATGTTCCTTATATACCAACGTCCAGTTAGCCTATACGATCGCCATCTTAAAAATTTGTCTTTATTGATCTAAAAATTAGAAAAAGAAAAGAATTCCTAAAAAAACTATTTATTATTAATGACAGAAAAATGATAAATTTCCGGCCTTGGTTTAATTCTCAGCCAGTGATAAGACTAACTAAAGATTAAAATAAATTTTAAATTCTGTTTCCATTAATTTTAATGGAGTTCATTATTCATCCACTCTACGAAATCAACTCTAAACAAGATACCTGTCTGAGGCATTAAAAATGTTATCGTACTGCCTAACAAGGAAATCTATTTTATTTAATGCATTAAATTAATAACAACCTCTTCATGTGCAATGCTATACACATAGGCCAAGTGTCTGCGGACCACGAGACTAGGTCATGATAAATATCAGATGTATAGGCCAGGCATTTCCGAACGACAAGACCTGATCGTCGTTAGCTAATACAAGAATTTCCAGCCGTCAATATTAAGTCTTCAAACTGTCAGATCTGAAGTATTAATAAAATCAATTACAAGCAATTAGGCCAACGGAATAGGATTTCCTTTTACTAAAAGAGCTAGAATCCCTGAAAAATTATTTTACGTGGCTGAGAAGTTTTGATCCAGTCATAAATTAGTGCAAATATAGATTTGACTACACACATTTACTAAAACGACACACATTATACAAAAGAAAAAAACACAGAGTACAAATACTGGACACACCATACACACTCAGTACACACAGTATACGCAAAAAGCACTCACAGTACATGATATGGACAAACCATACACATACTTTACATGCAATGAACACACAGTACACACATAATGAACACACAATGAACAAACAATATCACACCGGACACTCAATGACGCACAGAACACACACACAAGACACACATTTGACAAAAAGTACATACACAGGACATGCAATGAACACACAGTACATACACAATGAACACGCAGTACATACACAATGAACACACAGTAAACAAACAATAAGCATGCTGTACACACACTAGATAAACAATAAACACACATTACACACACACAGGACTTGCAATGAACCAAAATACAAAACCCACTCACACAGGACGTGTTGCGGACAATAATGGCAACGCAGTATACACACAGGACACACATTTGGACAAAAATCAACTTTGTGTGATACGATCCCATCAGTAGGATACGATGATACTGTCTTGACTAAGTAAATTTAACGAAAAAAACGTACATTTTTACATAATTCAACTCATTAGGATGCAATTGCCAATTTTCGATAGGATAAAATTCCTATAACAGTCATTGGATTCATCAGTCTTTGGCTCCAACAGACTTTGGCTCAAACAGTCTTTGTCTCTATCAGTCTTTTGCTCCAACTGTCTTTGGCTCCATCAGTGTTTGGCTCTAAAAGTATTTAGCTACAAAAGTCTTAGACTCCAGCTGTATTTTGCTCCAGTTATCTTAGGCCTAGCTGCTATTTGGCTAAGATACTTGAAGCCTCGTAGCCAGTCGAAGCCTTGTAGTCTTGTCGTCCTGTAGTATCGTAGCTACATAGCCTCCTATTCTCGTTGCCAAATAGCATCTAGGCCTAAGTAAGCTGGAGCCAAATACAGCTGGAGCCAAAGACTGTTGAATCCAAATACTTTTGGACCCAATGACTGTTGGGCCAAAATACTTTTATTGGAGTCAATTTACTTTTGGAGCCAAAGACTTTTGGAGCCAAAGAATGTTAGAACCAAAAACTATTGGAGCCAAAGATTTTGGAGCCAAAGACTGATGGAGCCAAAGACTTTTGGAGCCAATGGCTGTTAAAGGCTTTATATCCTATCGTAAATTGACAATCGCAGCCTACTGAGTTGTATGTTCCTGAAAATGTACGTCATATTACTTAAATGTACATAGCCAAGACTGCATTATCCTATATTACTGAAGGGATCGTATCACACAAGTTGATTTTACCTCCAAATAAGCTTATTTTTGGTCAAATGCGTGTTCTCTGTGTGTGCGTTCATTGAGTGTAATCGGTGCCCATTATTATCAATGTCATGTTCTGTTTGTGTAGTGTGAATTTGTTCATTGTATGTCTGGCGTGTGTACTGTTTGTTCATTGTGTGTCACTTTTGTGTACTGTGAGTCCATTGCCAGTGTGTACTATGTTTACTGTGTGTGTACTGTGTGTTCTTGTCTTTTAATGAATGTGTGTCGTTTCGTTAAATGAACGTCGTCCCACCTAAAGTTGAACTGAATTAATACCGTTTCAAACCCTCTTAAGTTAGATAAAACCTTTTTCAGAGAGTCTTGGTCCTTTAATAAACGTAAAACCTGTTCCGTTGGTCTAACTGCTTGTAAATATTTTAAGGATACCGGAGATCTGATCATTCGAATACTTAATCTTTACTGCATGAAATATGTTATATTAGCTATTGACGAAGAAGGATATTGTGGTTCGGAAATATCTTGCTATACGTCTGACACTGTTCATGACCTGGTTTCGTGGTACGATGACACTTGGCCTTTATGTATAGAATTTAACATGAACTGGTAAGAATATATTTCATGCAACGAAAAAAAAATAGTTCCCTGTCAGACGCTGAGACAATATACCAAATCGTCTGACAAGTATTCTTCCTAGAGTTGTTTTGCGTTGAGTGAATGATTAATAAACGCCACGAAGATAATGGGAAACAGAATTTAAAACGTAATGTAGGCTTTAGTTTTCCTTATCAGTAGTCGAGAATCAAACCAAGGACGGAAATCCATCGTTGCAATTATTATTTTAAATAGTTATTGTGACGTGAATACGTCTTTAAAATTGCTTCCATAGTGGAAGGCAATTCAAAAGACCAATGATATAAAAATCGGGGGATAGAGTTTGGTGTTACAGCCTCATATTTTAATTTCCATCCAAATTTTAATTACACCACTGGATAGCTAAAAGATCAAAGAATTCGTTACGATAAGTGAGGACTCTGAAGCATCGCGCGTGGTGGAGGGGGAAGCGTCGCCATTTTGAGGTCATTTTGATTCGTTTGGTGATTACCATTTAGTATAACTTTTGACTCGGAAAAGTTACGACGGACATTTAAATTTCAATCGTCAACTATCGTCAAAAATTATTGATTGAATATATAAAACATTAGTGTAAAATAGTTCCAGTGAATATATATATATTGTTCATACCTTAATATAATATACATAAAATAGTATGTTTTATATTTTTATAGAAAATATTACCTGTTACGTACAAGTATTCACGTAAAACAGACGGCCGTGTCCATGACACAGCTACAGCATATTTTTTTTTTTATTAAATTTTGGCATTTTTTCCGAAATTATTGGTTAATAAATACAAATCATCCAAGATGGCGGTAATATCCGCTTACTGCACGCTGGTATATGAGGAATTTAAACCAAATTAAGGATTTATATCATGATTTGTTAAATATGTTTAGGAAAAAATAATTTTTTCTCAATGATTAAGTATCGAACCGAGGATGGATGACGATCGAATCAATCAGTAAAGTAACGAGTGTTTTTTGATGATTATTATAATTTTTTTCGTAATTTCTAGGTTAATTATTTAGAATTTTCTTAATGGTGGTCAATATGTCATCATCAGCTAACTAGATCTTGGTAGTAGAATAATTTAAGCTTTTTATAGGAATTTCCACCATTTTTTTTAAATTCAAAATTTTTCATAAAATTAAATATTTATGCATTGATCAAGAATTGAAAACAGGACTGGAATAAATCGAATAAATCAGTATATTTATGTTTTTTTTTAAATTCGGAAGTTTTCCCAAATTTTTGCTAAATAAATACAAATTTCAAAGATGGCGTCCAAATTTACAGATAGCTGGCGGCACAGAAATAAAACATAATTAATGTATTCTATCAGGTAAATATTAAACTTACATGGCGGTAGTACACTCTAACAGACAAAAATAAGGTGAAACCGATGAAAAGAAGATGGCGGACAAGACATCATAATAGCTGGCGATATATCCTACTAAAATTATAAACGCGAAAGTTTATGAGTATGGATGATTGTTACTCTTTCACGTAAAAACTACTGAATGGATTTTAATGAAACTTTACAATAATATAGCTTATAAATCAGAATAGCACATAGGCTACTTATTAATATGAAATGCCATCATTACGGGAGTGAAAAAGTGAAAATTTCATTTTATAACAGAAAAAATCATAGGTCATAGACATACAAATAGTGAGTGAGGGTCCTTTCTCTATGTCTACCACACGATCATACACACAGTAAGGTATTGCAAATTCATATTTTTCTCCTTGGTGAGACCAGCCCGCTTAGTGGAGCTCGCAGCGGCTAGCAAAATAAAGGCGCTAATAACAGTTCTGTTCTTAACTTCGTCAATAGATAGAGTTGCCTTGACTTTTAAACGCACCTTCGTTCGATGGGTTTGTCATATTTTAAGGATACCTGAGATCTCATCATTCGAATACTTAATCTTTACTGCATGAAATATGTTATATTAGCTATTGACGAAGAAGGATTTTGTGGTTCGGAAATATCTTGCTATACGTCTGACACTGTTCATGACCTGGTTTCGTGGTACGATGACACTTGGCCTATATGTATAGAATTTAACATGAACTGGTAAGAATATATTTCATGCAACGAAAAAAAAATAGTTCCCTGTCAGACGCTGAGACAATATACCTAATAGTCTGACAAGTATTCTTCCTAGAGTTGTTTTGCGTTGAGTGAATGATTAATAAACGCCACGAAGATAATGGGAAACAGAATTTAAAACGTAATGTAGGCTTTAGTTTTCCTTATCAGTAGTCGAGAATCAAACCAAGGACGGAAATCCATCGTGGCAATTATTATTTTAAATAGTTATTGTGACGTGAATACGTCTTTAAAATTGCTGCCATAGTGGAAGGCAATTCAAAAGACTAATGATATAAAAATCGGGGGATAGAGTTTGGTGTTACAGCCTCATATTTTAATTTCCATCCAAATTTTAGTTACACCACTGGATAGCTAAAAGATCAAAGAATTCGTTACGATAAGTGAGGACTCTGAAGCATCGCGCGTGGTGGAGGGGGAAGCGTCGCCATTTTGAGGTCATTTTGATTCGTTTGGTGATTACCATTTAGTATAACTTTTGACTCGGAAAAGTTACGACGGACATTTAAATTTCAATCGTCAACTATCGTCAAAAATTATTGATTGAATATATAAAATATTAGTGTAAAATAGTTCCAGTGTATATATATATATTGTTCATACCTTAATATAATATACATAAAATAGTATGTTTTATATTTTTATAGAAAATATTACCTGTTACGTACAAGTATTCACGTAAAACAGACGGCCGTGTCCATGACACAGCTACAGCATATTTTTTTTTATTAAATTTTGGCATTTTTTCCGAAATTAATGGTTAATAAATACAAATCATCCAAGATGGCGGTAATATACGCTTACTGCACGCTGGTATATGAGGAATTTAAACCAAATTAAGGATTTATATCATGATTTGTTAAATATGTTTAGGAAAAAATAATTTTTTCTCAATGATTAAGTATCGAACCGAGGATGGATGGCGATCGAATCAATCAGTAAAATAACGAGTGTTTTTTCATGATTATTATAATTTTTTTCGTTATTTCTAGGTTAATTATTTAGAATTTTCTTAATGGTGGTCAATATGTCATCATCAGCTAACTAGATCTTGGTAGTAGAAGAATTTAAGCTTTTTATAGGAATTTCCACCATTTTTTTTTAAATTCAAATTTTTTCATAAAATTAAATATTTATGCATTGATCAAGAATTGAAAACAGGACTGGGATAAATCGATTAAATCAGTATATTTATGTTTTTTTTTTAATTCGGAAATTTTCCCAAATTTTTGCTAAATAAATACAAATTTCAAAGATGGCGTCCAAATTTACAGATAGCTGGCGCCACAGAAATAAAACATAATTAATGTACTCTATCAGGTAAATAATAAAATTACATGGCGGTAGTACACTCTAACAGACAAAAATAAGGTGTAACCGATGAAAAGAAGATGGCGGACAAGACATCATAATAGCTGGCGATATATCCTACTAAAATTATAAACGCGAAAGTTTATGAGTATGGATGTTTGTTACTCTTTCACGTAAAAACTACTGAATGGATTTTAATGAAACTTTACAATAATATAGCTTATAAATCAGAATAGCACATAGGCTACTTATTAATATGAAAATCCATCATCACGGGAGTGAAAAAGTGAAAATTTCATTTTATAACAGAAAAAATCATAGGTCATAGACATACAAATAGTGAGTGAGTGTCATTTCTCTATGTCTACCACACGATCATACACACAGTAAGGTATTGCAAATATATATTTTTCTCCTTTTTGAGACCAGCCCGCTTAGTGGAGCTCGCAGCGGCTAGCAAAATAAAGGCGCTAATAACAGTTCTGTTCATAACTTCGTCAATAGATAGAGTTGCCTTGACTTTTAAACGCACCTTCGTTCGATGGGTTTGTCATATTTTAAGGATACCTGAGATCTGATCATTCGAATACTTAATCTTTACTGCATGAAATATGTTATATTAGCTATTGACGAAGAAGGATTTTGTGGTTCGGAAATATCTTGCTATACGTCTGACACTGTTCATGACCTGGTTTCGTGGTACGATGACACTTGGCCTATATGTATAGAATTTAACATGAACTGGTAAGAATATATTTCATGCAACGAAAAAAAAATAGTTCCCTGTCAGACGCTGAGACAATATACCAAATCGTCTGACAAGTATTCTTCCTAGAGTTGTTTTGCGTTGAGTGAATGATTAATAAACGCCACGAAGATAATGGGAAACAGAATTTAAAACGTAATGTAGGCTTTAGTTTTCCTTATCAGTAGTCGAGAATCAAACCAAGGACGGAAATCCATCGTGGCAATTATTATTTTAAATAGTTATTGTGACGTGAATACGTCTTTAAAATTGCTTCCATAGTGGAAGGCAATTCAAAAGACCAATGATATAAAAATCGGGGGATAGAGTTTGGTGTTACAGCCTCATATTTTAATTTCCATCCAAATTTTAATTACACCACTGGATAGCTAAAAGATCAAAGAATTCGTTACGATAAGTGAGGACTCTGAAGCATCGCGCGTGGTGGAGGGGGAAGCGTCGCCATTTTGAGGTCATTTTGATTCGTTTGGTGATTACCATTTAGTATAACTTTTGACTCGGAAAAGTTACGACGGACATTTAAATTTCAATCGTCAACTATCGTCAAAAATTATTGATTGAATATATAATACATTAGTGTAAAATAGTTCCAGTGAATATATATATGGTTCATACCTTAATATAATATACATAAAATAGTATGTTTTATATTTTCATAGAAAATATTACCTGTTACGTACAAGTTTTCACTTAAAACAGACGGCCGTGTCCATGACACAGCTACAGCATATTTTTTTTTATTAAATTTTGGCATTTTTTCCGAAATTATTGGTTAATAAATACAAATCATCCAAGATGGCGTTAATATCCGCTTACTGCACGCTGGTATATGAGGAATTTAAACCAAATTAAGGATTTATATCATGATTTGTTAAATATGTTTAGGAAAAAATAATTTTTTCTCAATGATTAAGTATCGAACCGAAGATGGATGGCGATCGAATCAATCAGTAAAATAACGAGTGTTTTTTGATGATTATTATAATTTTTTTCGTAATTTCTAGGTTAATTATTTAGAATTTTCTTAATGGTGGTCAATATGTCATCATCAGCTAACTAGATCTTGGTAGTAGAAGAATTTAAGCTTTTTATAGGACTTTCCACCATTTTTTTTTAAATTCAAATTTTTTCATAAAATTAAATATTTATGCATTGATCAAGAATTGAAAACAGGACTGGAATAAATCGAATAAATCAGTATATTTATGTTTTTTTTTAATTCGGAAGTTTTCCCAAATTTTTGCTAAATAAATACAAATTTCAAAGATGGCGTCCAAATTTACAGATAGCTGGCGCCACAGAAATAAAACATAATTAATGTACTCTATCAGGTAAATATTAAACTTACATGGCGGTAGTACACTCTAACAGACAAAAATAAGGTGAAACCGATGAAAAGAAGATGGCGGACAAGACATCATAATAGCTGGCGATATATCCTACTAAAATTATAAACGCGAAATTTTATGAGTATGGATGATTGTTACTCTTTCACGTAAAAACTACTGAATGGATTTTAATGAAACTTTACAATAATATAGCTTATAAATCAGAATAGCACATAGGCTACTTATTAATATGAAATTCCATCATTACGGGAGTGAAAAAGTGAAAATTTCATTTTATAACAGAAAAAATCATAGGTCATAGACATACAAATAGTGAGTGAGGGTCCTTTCTCTATGTCTACCACACGATCATACACACAGTAAGGTATTGCAAATTCATATTTTTCTCCTTGGTGAGACCAGCCCGCTTAGTGGAGCTCGCAGCGGCTAGCAAAATAAAGGCGCTAATAACAGTTCTGTTCTTAACTTCGTCAATAGATAGAGTTGCCTTGACTTTTAAACGCACCTTCGTTCGATGGGTTTGTCATATTTTAAGGATACCTGAGATCTGATCATTCGAATACTTAATCTTTACTGCATGAAATATGTTATATTAGCTATTGACGAAGAAGGATTTTGTGGTTCGGAAATATCTTGCTATACGTCTGACACTGTTCATGACCTGGTTTCGTGGTACGATGACACTTGGCCTATATGTATAGAATTTAACATGAACTGGTAAGAATATATTTCATGCAACGAAAAAAAAATAGTTCCCTGTCAGACGCTGAGACAATATACCAAATAGTCTGACAAGTATTCTTCCTAGAGTTGTTTTGCGTTGAGTGAATGATTAATAAACGCCACGAAGATAATGGGAAACAGAATTTAAAACGTAATGTAGGCTTTAGTTTTCCTTATCAGTAGTCGAGAATCAAACCAAGGACGGAAATCCATCGTGGCAATTATTATTTTAAATAGTTATTGTGACGTGAATACGTCTTTAAAATTGCTTCCATAGTGGAAGGCAATTCAAAAGACCAATGATATAAAAATCGGGGGATAGAGTTTGGTGTTACAGCCTCATATTTTAATTTCCATCCAAATTTTAGTTACACCACTGGATAGCTAAAAGATCAAAGAATTCGTTACAATAAGTGAGGACTCTGAAGCATCGCGCGTGGTGGAGGGGGAAGCGTCGCCATTTTGAGGTCATTTTGATTCGTTTGGTGATTACCATTTAGTATAACTTTTGACTCGGAAAAGTTACGACGGACATTTAAATTTCAATCGTCAACTATCGTCAAAAATTGTTGATTGAATATATAAAACATTAGTGTAAAATAGTTCCAGTGTATATATATTGTTCATACCTTAATATAATATACATAAAATAGTATGTTTTATATTTTTATTGAAAATATTACCTGTTACGTACAAGTATTCACGTAAAACAGACGGCCGTGTCCATGACACAGCTACAGCATATTTTTTTTTATTAAATTTTGGCATTTTTTCCGAAATTATTGGTTAATAAATACAAATCATCCAAGATGGCGGTAATATACGCTTACTGCACGCTGGTATATGAGGAATTTAAACCAAATTAAGGATTTATATCATGATTTGTTAAATATGTTTAGGAAAAAATAATTTTTTCTCAATGATTAAGTATCGAACCGAGGATGGATGGCGATCGAATCAATCAGTATAATAACGAGTGTTTTTTGATGATTATTATAATTTTTTTCGTTATTTCTAGGTTAATTATTTAGAATTTTCTTAATGGTGGTCAATATGTCATCATCAGCTAACTAGATCTTGGTAGTAGAAGAATTTAAGCTTTTTATAGGAATTTCCACCATTTTTTTTAAATTCAAATTTTTTCATAAAATTAAATATTTATGCATTGATCAAGAATTGAAAACAGGACTGGGATAAATCGAATAAATTAGTATATTTATGTTTTTTTTTTAATTCGGAAATTTTCCCAAATTTTTGCTAAATAAATACAAATTTCAAAGATGGCGTCCAAATTTACAGATAGATGGCACCACAGAAATAAAACATAATTAATGTACTCTATCAGGTAAATAATAAAATTACATGGCGGTAGTACACTCTAACAGACAAAAATAAGGTGTAACCGATGAAAAGAAGATGGCGGACAAGACATCATAATAGCTGGCGATATATCCTACTAAAATTATAAACGCGAAAGTTTATGAGTATGGATGTTTGTTACTCTTTCACGTAAAAACTACTGAATGGATTTTAATGAAACTTTACAATAATATAGCTTATAAATCAGAATAGCACATAGGCTACTTATTAATATGAAAATCCATCATCACGGGAGTGAAAAAGTGAAAATTTCATTTTATAACAGAAAAAATCATAGGTCATAGACATACAAATAGTGAGTGAGTGTCATTTCTCTATGTCTACCACACGATCATACACACAGTAAGGTATTGCAAATATATATTTTTCTCCTTGGTGAGACCAGCCCGCTTAGTGGAGCTCGCAGCGGCTAGCAAAATAAAGGCGCTAATAACAGTTCTGTTCTTAACTTCGTCAATAGATAGAGTTGCCTTCACTTTTAAACGCACCTTCGTTCGATGGGTTTGTCATATTTTAAGGATACCTGAGATCTGATCATTCGAATACTTAATCTTTACTGCATGAAATATGTTATATTAGCTATTGACGAAGAAGGATTTTGTGGTTCGGAAATATCTTGCTATACGTCTGACACTGTTCATGACCTGGTTTCGTGGTACGATGACACTTGGCCTATATGTATAGAATTTAACATGAACTGGTAAGAATATATTTCATGCAACGAAAAAAAAAATAGTTCCCTGTCAGACGCTGAGACAATATACCAAATCGTCTGACAAGTATTCTTCCTAGAGTTGTTTTGCGTTGAGTGAATGATTAATAAACGCCACGAAGATAATGGGAAACAGAATTTAAAACGTAATGTAGGCTTTAGTTTTCCTTATCAGTAGTCGAGAATCAAACCAAGGACGGAAATCCATCGTGGCAATTATTATTTTAAATAGTTATTGTGACGTGAATACGTCTTTAAAATTGCTTCCATAGTGGAAGGCAATTCAAAAGACCAATGATATAAAAATCGGGGGATAGAGTTTGGTGTTACAGCCTCATATTTTAATTTCCATCCAAATTTTAATTACACCACTGGATAGCTAAAAGATCAAAGAATTCGTTACGATAAGTGAGGACTCTGAAGCATCGCGCGTGGTGGAGGGGGAAGCGTCGCCATTTTGAGGTCATTTTGATTCGTTTGGTGATTACCATTTAGTATAACTTTTGACTCGGAAAAGTTACGACGGACATTTAAATTTCAATCGTCAACTATCGTCAAAAATTATTGATTGAATATATAATACATTAGTGTAAAATAGTTCCAGTGAATATATATATGGTTCATACCTTAATATAATATACATAAAATAGTATGTTTTATATTTTCATAGAAAATATTACCTGTTACGTACAAGTTTTCACGTAAAACAGACGGCCGTGTCCATGACACAGCTACAGCATATTTTTTTTTATTAAATTTTGGCATTTTTTCCGAAATTATTGGTTAATAAATACAAATCATCCAAGATGGCGTTAATATCCGCTTACTGCACGCTGGTATATGAGGAATTTAAACCAAATTAAGGATTTATATCATGATTTGTTAAATATGTTTAGGAAAAAATAATTTTTTCTCAATGATTAAGTATCGAACCGAAGATGGATGGCGATCGAATCAATCAGTAAAATAACGAGTGTTTTTTGATGATTATTATAATTTTTTTCGTAATTTCTAGGTTAATTATTTAGAATTTTCTTAATGGTGGTCAATATGTCATCATCAGCTAACTAGATCTTGGTAGTAGAAGAATTTAAGCTTTTTATAGGACTTTCCACCATTTTTTTTTAAATTCAAATTTTTTCATAAAATTAAATATTTATGCATTGATCAAGAATTGAAAACAGGACTGGAATAAATCGAATAAATCAGTATATTTATGTTTTTTTTTAATTCGGAAGTTTTCCCAAATTTTTGCTAAATAAATACAAATTTCAAAGATGGCGTCCAAATTTACAGATAGCTGGCGCCACAGAAATAAAACATAATTAATGTACTCTATCAGGTAAATATTAAACTTACATGGCGGTAGTACACTCTAACAGACAAAAATAAGGTGAAACCGATGAAAAGAAGATGGCGGACAAGACATCATAATAGCTGGCGATATATCCTACTAAAATTATAAACGCGAAATTTTATGAGTATGGATGATTGTTACTCTTTCACGTAAAAACTACTGAATGGATTTTAATGAAACTTTACAATAATATAGCTTATAAATCAGAATAGCACATAGGCTACTTATTAATATGAAATTCCATCATTACGGGAGTGAAAAAGTGAAAATTTCATTTTATAACAGAAAAAATCATAGGTCATAGACATACAAATAGTGAGTGAGGGTCCTTTCTCTATGTCTACCACACGATCATACACACAGTAAGGTATTGCAAATTCATATTTTTCTCCTTGGTGAGACCAGCCCGCTTAGTGGAGCTCGCAGCGGCTAGCAAAATAAAGGCGCTAATAACAGTTCTGTTCTTAACTTCGTCAATAGATAGAGTTGCCTTGACTTTTAAACGCACCTTCGTTCGATGGGTTTGTCATATTTTAAGGATACCTGAGATCTCATCATTCGAATACTTAATCTTTACTGCATGAAATATGTTATATTAGCTATTGACGAAGAAGGATTTTGTGGTTCGGAAATATCTTGCTATACGTCTGACACTGTTCATGACCTGGTTTCGTGGTACGATGACACTTGGCCTATATGTATAGAATTTAACATGAACTGGTAAGAATATATTTCATGCAACGAAAAAAAAATAGTTCCCTGTCAGACGCTGAGACAATATACCAAATAGTCTGACAAGTATTCTTCCTAGAGTTGTTTTGCGTTGAGTGAATGATTAATAAACGCCACGAAGATAATGGGAAACAGAATTTAAAACGTAATGTAGGCTTTAGTTTTCCTTATCAGTAGTCGAGAATTAAACCAAGGACGGAAATCCATCGTGGCAATTATTATTTTAAATAGTTATTGTGACGTGAATACGTCTTTAAAATTGCTGCCATAGTGGAAGGCAATTCAAAAGACCAATGATATAAAAATCGGGGGATAGAGTTTGGTGTTACAGCCTCATATTTTAATTTCCATCCAAATATTAGTTACACCACTGGATAGCTAAAAGATGAAAGAATTCGTTACAATAAGTGAGGACTCTGAAGCATCGCGCGTGGTGGAGGGGGAAGCGTCGCCATTTTGAGGTCATTTTGATTCGTTTGGTGATTACCATTTAGTATAACTTTTGACTCGGAAAAGTTACGACGGACATTTAAATTTCAATCGTCAACTATCGTCAAAAATTGTTGATTGAATATATAAAACATTAGTGTAAAATAGTTCCAGTGTATATATATTGTTCATACCTTAATATAATATACATAAAATAGTATGTTTTATATTTTTATAGAAAATATTACCTGTTACGTACAAGTATTCACGTAAAACAGACGGCCGTGTCCATGACACAGCTACAGCATATTTTTTTTTATTAAATTTTGGCATTTTTTCCGAAATTATTGGTTAATAAATACAAATCATCCAAGATGGCGGTAATATACGCTTACTGCACGCTGGTATATGAGGAATTTAAACCAAATTAAGGATTTATATCATGATTTGTTAAATATGTTTAGGAAAAAATAATTTTTTCTCAATGATTAAGTATCGAACCGAGGATGGATGGCGATCGAATCAATCAGTATAATAACGAGTGTTTTTTGATGATTATTATAATTTTTTTCGTTATTTCTAGGTTAATTATTTAGAATTTTCTTAATGGTGGTCAATATGTCATCATCAGCTAACTAGATCTTGGTAGTAGAAGAATTTAAGCTTTTTATAGGAATTTCCACCATTTTTTTTAAATTCAAATTTTTTCATAAAATTAAATATTTATGCATTGATCAAGAATTGAAAACAGGACTGGGATAAATCGAATAAATCAGTATATTTATGTTTTTTTTTTAATTCGGAAATTTTCCCAAATTTTTGCTAAATAAATACAAATTTCAAAGATGGCGTCCAAATTTACAGATAGATGGCGCCACAGAAATAAAACATAATTAATGTACTCTATCAGGTAAATAATAAAATTACATGGCGGTAGTACACTCTAACAGACAAAAATAAGGTGTAACCGATGAAAAGAAGATGGCGGACAAGACATCATAATAGCTGGCGATATATCCTACTAAAATTATAAACGCGAAAGTTTATGAGTATGGATGTTTGTTACTCTTTCACGTAAAAACTACTGAATGGATTTTAATGAAACTTTACAATAATATAGCTTATAAATCAGAATAGCACATAGGCTACTTATTAATATGAAAATCCATCATTACGGGAGTGAAAAAGTGAAAATTTCATTTTATAACAGAAAAAATCATAGGTCATAGACATACAAATAGTGAGTGAGTGTCATTTCTCTATGTCTACCACACGATCATACACACAGTAAGGTATTGCAAATATATATTTTTCTCCTTGGTGAGACCAGCCCGCTTAGTGGAGCTCGCAGCGGCTAGCAAAATAAAGGCGCTAATAACAGTTCTGTTCTTAACTTCGTCAATAGATAGAGTTGCCTTGACTTTTAAACGCACCTTCGTTCGATGGGTTTGTCATATTTTAAGGATACCTGAGATCTGATCATTCGAATACTTAATCTTTACTGCATGAAATATGTTATATTAGCTATTGACGAAGAAGGATTTTGTGGTTCGGAAATATCTTGCTATACGTCTGACACTGTTCATGACCTGGTTTCGTGGTACGATGACACTTGGCCTATATGTATAGAATTTAACATGAACTGGTAAGAATATATTTCATGCAACGAAAAAAAAAATAGTTCCCTGTCAGACGCTGAGACAATATACCAAATCGTCTGACAAGTATTCTTCCTAGAGTTGTTTTGCGTTGAGTGAATGATTAATAAACGCCACGAAGATAATGGGAAACAGAATTTAAAACGTAATGTAGGCTTTAGTTTTCCTTATCAGTAGTCAAGAATCAAACCAAGGACGGAAATCCATCGTGGCAATTATTATTTTTAATAGTTATTGTGACGTGAATACGTCTGTAAAATTGCTTCCATAGTGGAAGGCAATTCAAAAGACCAATGATATAAAAATCGGGGGATAGAGTTTGGTGTTACAGCCTCATATTTTAATTTCCATCCAAATTTTAATTACACCACTGGATAGCTAAAAGATCAAAGAATTCGTTACGATAAGTGAGGACTCTAAAGCATCGCGCGTGGTGCAGGGGGAAGCGTCGCCATTTTGAGGTCATTTTGATTCGTTTGGTGATTACCATTTAGTATAACTTTTGACTCGGAAAAGTTACGACGGACATTTAAATTTCAATCGTCAACTATCGTCAAAAATTATTGATTGAATATATAATACATTAGTGTAAAATAGTTCCAGTGAATATATATATGGTTCATACCTTAATATAATATACATAAAATAGTATGTTTTATATTTTCATAGAAAATATTACCTGTTACGTACAAGTTTTCACGTAAAACAGACGGCCGTGTCCATGACACAGCTACAGCATATTTTTTTTTATTAAATTTTGGCATTTTTTCCGAAATTATTGGTTAATAAATACAAATCATCCAAGATGGCGTTAATATCCGCTTACTGCACGCTGGTATATGAGGAATTTAAACCAAATTAAGGATTTATATCATGATTTGTTAAATATGTTTAGGAAAAAATAATTTTTTCTCAATGATTAAGTATCGAACCGAAGATGGATGGCGATCGAATCAATCAGTAAAATAACGAGTGTTTTTTGATGATTATTATAATTTTTTTCGTAATTTCTAGGTTAATTATTTAGAATTTTCTTAATGGTGGTCAATATGTCATCATCAGCTAACTAGATCTTGGTAGTAGAAGAATTTAAGCTTTTTATAGGACTTTCCACCATTTTTTTTTAAATTCAAATTTTTTCATAAAATTAAATATTTATGCATTGATCAAGAATTGAAAACAGGACTGGAATAAATCGAATAAATCAGTATATTTATGTTTTTTTTTAATTCGGAAGTTTTCCCAAATTTTTGCTAAATAAATACAAATTTCAAAGATGGCGTCCAAATTTACAGATAGCTGGCGCCACAGAAATAAAACATAATTAATGTACTCTATCAGGTAAATATTAAACTTACATGGCGGTAGTACACTCTAACAGACAAAAATAAGGTGAAACCGATGAAAAGAAGATGGCGGACAAGACATCATAATAGCTGGCGATATATCCTACTAAAATTATAAACGCGAAATTTTATGAGTATGGATGATTGTTACTCTTTCACGTAAAAACTACTGAATGGATTTTAATGAAACTTTACAATAATATAGCTTATAAATCAGAATAGCACATAGGCTACTTATTAATATGAAATTCCATCATTACGGGAGTGAAAAAGTGAAAATTTCATTTTATAACAGAAAAAATCATAGGTCATAGACATACAAATAGTGAGTGAGGGTCCTTTCTCTATGTCTACCACACGATCATACACACAGTAAGGTATTGCAAATTCATATTTTTCTCCTTGGTGAGACCAGCCCGCTTAGTGGAGCTCGCAGCGGCTAGCAAAATAAAGGCGCTAATAACAGTTCTGTTCTTAACTTCGTCAATAGATAGAGTTGCCTTGACTTTTAAACGCACCTTCGTTCGATGGGTTTGTCATATTTTAAGGATACCTGAGATCTCATCATTCGAATACTTAATCTTTACTGCATGAAATATGTTATATTAGCTATTGACGAAGAAGGATTTTGTGGTTCGGAAATATCTTGCTATACGTCTGACACTGTTCATGACCTGGTTTCGTGGTACGATGACACTTGGCCTATATGTATAGAATTTAACATGAACTGGTAAGAATATATTTCATGCAACGAAAAAAAAATAGTTCCCTGTCAGACGCTGAGACAATATACCAAATAGTCTGACAAGTATTCTTCCTAGAGTTGTTTTGCGTTGAGTGAATGATTAATAAACGCCACGAAGATAATGGGAAACAGAATTTAAAACGTAATGTAGGCTTTAGTTTTCCTTATCAGTAGTCGAGAATTAAACCAAGGACGGAAATCCATCGTGGCAATTATTATTTTAAATAGTTATTGTGACGTGAATACGTCTTTAAAATTGCTGCCATAGTGGAAGGCAATTCAAAAGACCAATGATATAAAAATCGGGGGATAGAGTTTGGTGTTACAGCCTCATATTTTAATTTCCATCCAAATATTAGTTACACCACTGGATAGCTAAAAGATGAAAGAATTCGTTACAATAAGTGAGGACTCTGAAGCATCGCGCGTGGTGGAGGGGGAAGCGTCGCCATTTTGAGGTCATTTTGATTCGTTTGGTGATTACCATTTAGTATAACTTTTGACTCGGAAAAGTTACGACGGACATTTAAATTTCAATCGTCAACTATCGTCAAAAATTGTTGATTGAATATATAAAACATTAGTGTAAAATAGTTCCAGTGTATATATATTGTTCATACCTTAATATAATATACATAAAATAGTATGTTTTATATTTTTATAGAAAATATTACCTGTTACGTACAAGTATTCACGTAAAACAGACGGCCGTGTCCATGACACAGCTACAGCATATTTTTTTTTATTAAATTTTGGCATTTTTTCCGAAATTATTGGTTAATAAATACAAATCATCCAAGATGGCGGTAATATACGCTTACTGCACGCTGGTATATGAGGAATTTAAACCAAATTAAGGATTTATATCATGATTTGTTAAATATGTTTAGGAAAAAATAATTTTTTCTCAATGATTAAGTATCGAACCGAGGATGGATGGCGATCGAATCAATCAGTATAATAACGAGTGTTTTTTGATGATTATTATAATTTTTTTCGTTATTTCTAGGTTAATTATTTAGAATTTTCTTAATGGTGGTCAATATGTCATCATCAGCTAACTAGATCTTGGTAGTAGAAGAATTTAAGCTTTTTATAGGAATTTCCACCATTTTTTTTAAATTCAAATTTTTTCATAAAATTAAATATTTATGCATTGATCAAGAATTGAAAACAGGACTGGGATAAATCGAATAAATCAGTATATTTATGTTTTTTTTTTAATTCGGAAATTTTCCCAAATTTTTGCTAAATAAATACAAATTTCAAAGATGGCGTCCAAATTTACAGATAGATGGCGCCACAGAAATAAAACATAATTAATGTACTCTATCAGGTAAATAATAAAATTACATGGCGGTAGTACACTCTAACAGACAAAAATAAGGTGTAACCGATGAAAAGAAGATGGCGGACAAGACATCATAATAGCTGGCGATATATCCTACTAAAATTATAAACGCGAAAGTTTATGAGTATGGATGTTTGTTACTCTTTCACGTAAAAACTACTGAATGGATTTTAATGAAACTTTACAATAATATAGCTTATAAATCAGAATAGCACATAGGCTACTTATTAATATGAAAATCCATCATTACGGGAGTGAAAAAGTGAAAATTTCATTTTATAACAGAAAAAATCATAGGTCATAGACATACAAATAGTGAGTGAGTGTCATTTCTCTATGTCTACCACACGATCATACACACAGTAAGGTATTGCAAATATATATTTTTCTCCTTGGTGAGACCAGCCCGCTTAGTGGAGCTCGCAGCGGCTAGCAAAATAAAGGCGCTAATAACAGTTCTGTTCTTAACTTCGTCAATAGATAGAGTTGCCTTGACTTTTAAACGCACCTTCGTTCGATGGGTTTGTCATATTTTAAGGATACCTGAGATCTGATCATTCGAATACTTAATCTTTACTGCATGAAATATGTTATATTAGCTATTGACGAAGAAGGATTTTGTGGTTCGGAAATATCTTGCTATACGTCTGACACTGTTCATGACCTGGTTTCGTGGTACGATGACACTTGGCCTATATGTATAGAATTTAACATGAACTGGTAAGAATATATTTCATGCAACGAAAAAAAAAATAGTTCCCTGTCAGACGCTGAGACAATATACCAAATCGTCTGACAAGTATTCTTCCTAGAGTTGTTTTGCGTTGAGTGAATGATTAATAAACGCCACGAAGATAATGGGAAACAGAATTTAAAACGTAATGTAGGCTTTAGTTTTCCTTATCAGTAGTCAAGAATCAAACCAAGGACGGAAATCCATCGTGGCAATTATTATTTTTAATAGTTATTGTGACGTGAATACGTCTGTAAAATTGCTTCCATAGTGGAAGGCAATTCAAAAGACCAATGATATAAAAATCGGGGGATAGAGTTTGGTGTTACAGCCTCATATTTTAATTTCCATCCAAATTTTAATTACACCACTGGATAGCTAAAAGATCAAAGAATTCGTTACGATAAGTGAGGACTCTAAAGCATCGCGCGTGGTGCAGGGGGAAGCGTCGCCATTTTGAGGTCATTTTGATTCGTTTGGTGATTACCATTTAGTATAACTTTTGACTCGGAAAAGTTACGACGGACATTTAAATTTCAATCGTCAACTATCGTCAAAAATTATTGATTGAATATATAATACATTAGTGTAAAATAGTTCCAGTGAATATATATATGGTTCATACCTTAATATAATATACATAAAATAGTATGTTTTATATTTTCATAGAAAATATTACCTGTTACGTACAAGTTTTCACGTAAAACAGACGGCCGTGTCCATGACACAGCTACAGCATATTTTTTTTTATTAAATTTTGGCATTTTTTCCGAAATTATTGGTTAATAAATACAAATCATCCAAGATGGCGTTAATATCCGCTTACTGCACGCTGGTATATGAGGAATTTAAACCAAATTAAGGATTTATATCATGATTTGTTAAATATGTTTAAGAAAAAATAATTTTTTCTCAATGATTAAGTATCGAACCGAAGATGGATGGCGATCGAATCAATCAGTAAAATAACGAGTGTTTTTTGATGATTATTATAATTTTTTTCGTAATTTCTAGGTTAATTATTTAGAATTTTCTTAATGGTGGTCAATATGTCATCATCAGCTAACTAGATCTTGGTAGTAGAAGAATTTAAGCTTTTTATAGGACTTTCCACCATTTTTTTTTAAATTCAAATTTTTTCATAAAATTAAATATTTATGCATTGATCAAGAATTGAAAACAGGACTGGAATAAATCGAATAAATCAGTATATTTATGTTTTTTTTAATTCGGAAGTTTTCCCAAATTTTTGCTAAATAAATACAAATTTCAAAGATGGCGTCCAAATTTACAGATAGCTGGCGCCACAGAAATAAAACATAATTAATGTACTCTATCAGGTAAATATTAAACTTACATGGCGGTAGTACACTCTAACAGACAAAAATAAGGTGAAACCGATGAAAAGAAGATGGCGGACAAGACATCATAATAGCTGGCGATATATCCTACTAAAATTATAAACGCGAAATTTTATGAGTATGGATGATTGTTACTCTTTCACGTAAAAACTACTGAATGGATTTTAATGAAACTTTACAATAATATAGCTTATAAATCAGAATAGCACATAGGCTACTTATTAATATGAAATTCCATCATTACGGGAGTGAAAAAGTGAAAATTTCATTTTATAACAGAAAAAATCATAGGTCATAGACATACAAATAGTGAGTGAGTGTCATTTCTCTATGTCTACCACACGATCATACACACAGTAAGGTATTGCAAATTCATATTTTTCTCCTTGGTGAGACCAGCCCGCTTAGTGGAGCTCGCAGCGGCTAGCAAAATAAAGGCGCTAATAACAGTTCTGTTCTTAACTTCGTCAATAGATAGAGTTGCCTTGACTTTTAAACGCACCTTCGTTTGATGGGTTTGTCATGTCTTTAATTTTCGTTTGTTTGTGCCGTATGCGTTCCTATACCATTTATCCGATTGCGATTAAATTTTGGTGAGTTGTTATTCGGATGCCCATGAAGGTTTCTGAGACGGTATAACTATTTTGCAATAGTTGGAGCACAAATCATTTTAAAAAAAATGTGTTTATTTCATATTATATAGCGGCACTTCGTCTGTTTCTGTTGTCTAAGTGCGCACGCATGAGACAATTTATTTAAATATATAAAGAGAGACAAATATAGAGTGATATATAGCCTATACATACAGAGTGAGATTGAGAGAGACAGAGAGATAAGCTGAGATAGAGCGAGTTATAGAGAATGAAATGGGTTAGATAAAGAGATATATAGATGTATATTGCTATATAGAAATTTATATTTAGAAGAGATAGAGATAGTGGGAGGTATATATGCATATATGTAGATATAAAGAGATAAATAGAGATAGAGAGATACATATATATAGATGTTAATAGATATATATATATATATATATATATGGATGATTTGTATATGTGTAACTACTAAAATCATATTACAAACAAAACTGAATGAGGCATTGCAATGCATGCTGAGCATTAGCTAGATAATGGAATCATTTCAATATTAGTAATCTCTTATTTTTCAGCTTTTTTATATAGTGCTTTATAAAGTCTAGATTACATACAGACCACCAATTTTTAGATATATACAGGTAAATAACTATACACTGGCGGAACAACGTCTGTCGGGATCTGAAAGTGATATAAATTATTTTGCACACTTGACATTCAAATTAAGAATACAATTACTAACTACATCTGATTTCGAATAAGGTCCCCTTTACCCTGTTTTCAGCCCGGTCAACGCCGGGTACTGCAGCTAGTAGGTATATATATATTTACCTTGGCATTAGTGGTAGGAGGTCAGTCTGCCGGGGGCTTCCATGGAGGAATTTGTCGTTGCCATTTTTTAATCGAATTACCTCGCCGTGTTCAATTCGATGACTCAATGACGTGTGTGTTTTTTTAATAATATTTTATTAAAATTTGCCAAATTCATCTTTTAGGAAGTTTATAATTTCCGATAATAATTACGGATTATCAAGACGGCCCGGTAAAGAAAATTTCAACTTTCTAGAATCCAAGATGGCGGCCGTAACTAAATGTGCAACGATGACGTCAAACACATCCAAGATGGCGGGCGTAGTTACGAAACGTACAACATTTCTAGAATCAGAGTTGGCGACGGTAACGTAATGCGTAATGGTGATGTCTTAATTCATGATAGTAAATTTTTTTATTAAAATCCTATTTATAAAATGTTTTATGATTTTTAATTTTTTGTATTATTTTCCAGCACAAAATCTGATTATTTAAATGGCGGCTGTAACGGAAATTACAACGGTTATGTCGTAATAAAAGATTGCGTGTGTGACGTAAGACATTTTTATTAATTTTGTAGTATTGTAAATAATATTTATTAACTGTTTTATTATAGATTATATGTTAACTCTCGCCGGGAATCCAACCAAGAACGTAATCGTTTAAGTAACATTTCTTGTAAGCATTTTTTTTTTAATTTTTTAGTTTTATTTTTTTTTTGTAAAAAATTAAAGAAATTTAATTTTATGGTCAAGGTCAAGGGCATTTAAAATAGGCGCCGGAGGCTTACTGGAGGCTTGTAGATGCGGACTTTAAACTTCTTTGCGGAATTTTTTTCTTTCTAAGGTAAAAGTCTTATGACTTTTTAAAATTCCAAATTTTGGGTTTTTTTGAGGAAAAAAACAGAAAATTCTCTTTCAGAACGGGAATTTTTCTCTCGGAATAGAGAAATTTTATTTTATAAATTTTTTTATTGGTTTTGTGGAATAATTTTCCGAACAACTGGAAGTTGTGGCGGATTTGAGTGCTTTTAGGGAAATGTTTAGCAAATATTATGTCATAATTGACAAATTTTAGCAAATTTTTTTGGTCAAGGTCAAGGTCATCCAAGTTATCCGCCGTGACATCACAATCCATAGTCTAAACCCCGGCACGAAGCACCAAACATAATAGCCTAGGCCAGCTTCGGCCAATATGTACTAGTAATAAAATCTCTGTTTCAATTATAAAATTATGACAGCACAAAACTGTAGTTAATTTCTCTTTCTCTCTGATTCGTAATATTCGGTATATTCCGGCAAGAATAGATCAGTTGGGAATTACAATACACTATCAAAAGACCATTGAATAGGAATGTCCTTGAGTTCAATATTTAATAATCACTTGTGTTAAAACAATTGGTTTTTAAAATTTAATTTATTTTAGTTCAAATTGTTGAATAAATATTGAATAGCACCCCTGTCGACAAGAGACATACAGCGAAAATTTGTTTTCGCTTATTACACTCCTAATGAAAATACCATTTTATCATTACCATAGTCCACTGAACAATAGTACATTGCACTGGAAATCTAGTATTATATAGTTGATGGAAGCTAATCAAAACATCCACCATCAATAGATTTGTAGCTGCGTTTCACGATAACATCTTCGGACAATGGACGCCAAACTAAGAAGAATGTTTAACAGATTAAAACGTTTTAATATTACTCAAGTTTGAATGGCAGTTCACTATTGGTGCGCTGCTGCGCTGACGTCACGTCACCAGTCAGAAGACACAAAAATAATTCATCAACAATACCAAAGAAATGTCGATAGGTCACAGTTTTTAAACATAAGCACTCTAATAACATAAATAACTGGTCAAAATAAAATAGTATTAAATACGTTGTACACCGTTCTAATAATGAATGTTACTCTTGAATAAATACATGCTTTTTGTTAAAGCCCGAGCTGAAAATGTGCATTGGGCGGAAGTAAATAAACTCTGTTGGGTTTGAGTTGTAGGGGCCGTGTTCGTTACCGTGTTGCGCCCAAGGCGAATCTGAAAGCACCGTCAGAGCTTTGTTTGCGATATCCTTAAGATTGACAAGATAGTGGATTAGTGGATATAGTGATATACAATTTTGGAGGGAATGAGAAGCAGTATTTCCTAGCGCTCCCGAGACCTTAGACGAATTAAAAGAAGTAGGCTACTATGCGCAGTCGAAAACTGACTGCATATTTAAAAGATAGGTTACACCAAAAGTGAAAATAGTAAATTCGGAAGGATGAAAAGATCAGTGGTAGGACAACCAGATATGGTAAGAAGAAATGTTTTATCTGTAGAGGCTCAAATCATTTGGCGAGAGAATATCGGTATAAGAATGAGAAAAGTATTACGGACGGTAACTGTATTGACGTGCAAAGGGTTGCCGGCGGAAGTAGCGACAAAGGTTGCCGGGTTAAATTTAAGATTGGGCATATTAAGTTATTTCGTGTGAAATGGAATAGCATATGACGTTTCCGGTCTAAACATGCCATAACTTTCTGTATTTGACAATTTAATAAGGATGGGGGTAACTGCCCACTTTTGCCTTCTTTTGTTTTTCCATCATTTGACGACATTCACTTTGTCAACATGGGCCTAGTAGTTACTGTGTTTAATTTTGTCCTTGATGAACTTTGGTATTAGGTCAGATGAACTCAAGATAAGTTATACTTATGTTCCTATGTTAATTATGATTCTGTCTTTATATTGTTGCCTTTGTGGAGAGGTTCTAGGAATAGTAGATCTGTATCGCCTGTCCAAGCCTTAATGTTTGTTGTTTCGAAGGACCTGTCCTTCAAATTTTTGGTAGGTGGAAGGAATTATTTTGTAGCCTGAACGCATATTTGGTTTGTAATTCTGTGTCTTGTACTTATTTGAACGTGCGCAGCACTCAGTATGCCTGCACGTTAGGCTACAAAAATTTGTCCCAAAGTTGAAAAATGTTTCCACTAAAAAAATTGTAGTCCTCGTGGCTGGAAGGTGGCCATTGTCACTAGCAGCTAGGAGGCTATAGAAGAATGTTCTAGGCTCTCGTAACGGCCGTGCCTATGGGTATTTAATTCTTCAGCCCGGACATCAGGGAAAACGGGATGAAGGACTGATAATTTATGTAACAAAACATCGTTCAACCCGAAGCTCGAACCACTCCTGAGTGTAGCCCGACGTACCAACTCAAAGACAAACATTTAAATTAAATAACTCGTAA
This sequence comes from Bacillus rossius redtenbacheri, assembly GCF_032445375.1. Taxonomy (NCBI): domain Eukaryota; kingdom Metazoa; phylum Arthropoda; class Insecta; order Phasmatodea; family Bacillidae; genus Bacillus; species Bacillus rossius. The sequence continues at coordinate 15,564,622 of NC_086335.1, forward strand.
CTTACGATTTATTAATGTAATCAAACAAAAACATTTTTAATTTTAATTGAAATTTATTAATTTAAATTAATTTAAAGACGTACACAAAAACCTTTCTCATACTAATTTAGTATATGCTGGCTGGCAGATTGGCGGGAAAGTCGCTCCCGAAAAAAAACAGCGCCCCCCCAAACCCAATGCGGTCATAAAGTCTAAGCTCCCAACTCCCACATGGTAGACTCTTTCTACTCTGTCCAACTCTTCTTACTGAACCATCCCAATGTTTCCCTAACCAACCTGCTTGGAATTAATGGATTAATATTTTCATTCCCCATGTAAGTGCCCAGGGTTTTCCCTATGTCTATGCAGGTTTTACCTGGGCCCAACTTATCTAGTTTTTAGTCAATAGTTAAGAAGTGAGGGGAGTTAGTCATGGCGCCAAACACTGCCATGCCTGGCCAATCCCCTCCTAGTACAAGATGCATGTTACCCTTCCTGCATGGCTTAAATCCAGCATGAGTAGAGCGTATAGGTTTCGGCCTGAGACGCACATAGTCTTCTCGCCTGAGATCTACGACAAAGTCGCCTGCCGACCCTCCGACGCGCACTGCAGCATTACGCTGCCCGACCACCGTCAGAACTTCGGAAGAATGGTTTGGCGCCGGTATATCACATAATTTTGGCGATAGAAATGTTCGAGCGAGTGTTGATGTTGGTGATAGAAATATTTCGAAATAGTCACAGCATGTGACTGAAATATTTCAATGTCTAGCTGGGACATTGTTTTCTCGCTTGGCTGGTCGTAATGTGGGCGAATAGCATATCGTATTGACGTATGGACGTTGAGGTGTTAAGTAACATATTCGGTGGCTTGTCGGGGCATGGTAGTGATGTCAGGTGTTAGCACGGACTTGACCTTTATCTACAAATAGTGACAATGGTATTCTTACGTAAAGACAACGTAAGAAACGTAACGAGTTTTACGGTTACGTCAAATGAACACACACTACCTTGGGCTCTGTTCTGGATATGGTGGTCATACATTGAGTGGTGTTTAGAGTGACATTTGCAACATTGAACTCACATGTATTACGTAGAGATACGTGGCTTAAGTATGAACTGTTGCTTGGCCTGAGTGGCATCGTAGTGAATAGAAATTTGTCAGTTCCGTGAATGTATTCTATGATGATTATTAGTTTTAGTTGAGTAGAGATTAAGGTTAAGATCCTGAGTTTCTCCCGAGCGCGCAGAGAAAGAACACAATACACTTAGTTCCAAAATCCTCGATAGAAAGCACTAGCTGTACGGATGAGCGATGGAATGGTGTGGGGGGTGGTGATGGAGGAGTAGGAGGAAAGAAGGCGCTTTTCTCATCATTCCTTATCGCCCAGCGGGGTGTAATGTCCTTCAACGAGCCTGGGAAGGGGGATGGGGGAAGCCACTCGACTGCCTGCCTCGGAACGTTCGACCCTTAAAGCGCGTAAGAGAATAAATATTACTATTTTCGGTACATTTCAGTTCTAAACCCGTAAGTAACAGTATGAAACCCAACAGAATTATAATTAATATAAATTTTGTGCACACATATGTAAACAAATATAAAGAACTCTTCCCATATACGATAAACATATTGTACATTTTACCGCGTTGGGTTGGTGGCGAAACTCTCATATTTGGTTTCTTCTGCAAGTTATGCAAGATCAAATTTTTAGTTATTTATTATAACATATTCGACTAGTTTGACATGCCTATACTAAATAAGCTAATCCATGAGATGACACAAGAACTCTCGTACACACAATCTTACACCACTATAATCAGTGAGTTTGGCCTGTAATGCAGTTTCCCAATCCCGTAAAAAAAATCTTTTGTTTTATACTGTACGATAAATGTTTTGCGCTTCTACAGGTTTTCTTGCTTTACACATTTTGTCACAGCTATATGATTGAACATCTAATTACGTGACTTTCTGTTGTAAAGCAATATTTGTTTATATATGATTTAAATTTATAGTTTTCTGTACACCGATATAAAAGGTGACCTTTTTATACAATCAATTTATATTTGTAGCTGAATATATGTCCACAAAATATTGCAGCGTATTGCACTTATTTTAGTTGTTTCAATGTGTTATGCATGTAAGTATGTATACATGAGGATAGAGCTGAAGCATTTTCTGGTTTGCTTTTTTAGGCAACCTGCAGCTTGTGACTTTCGATGACCCCTTCATTTTTATTTATCATATATGATGTTTGAAATCTATGTTATTAGTTGCCCAATGTCCCTGGCATTAGTCAAAATTTGTACTTTTAAAAATATGTAATTAAAATTTATAAAATAATATATCGTTTAGTAATTTGTTATTGCAACATAAATGTTGGCGTAAATATAATTAATGGCTGTCACGTCTGACGAAATGGAGAGCACCTTTATGCTATCCCTACGGGTGACGTCAACCATCACAGGTATTTAAGTACTGCAGTTTGGACAGGCACGAAATAATATATATGTTGTAATTAATAACTAATATTTCTATAATCAAAATTTAATTCTGAAAGGGTCATAGACCTTTACCACGAACCACCTTCGTTACCCAGTAAGAAGAATCGGAATGAAAATATGTAGTATTAGACTAATCGACATAGGTAACAAAATAATATTTCAGAGGTAGCTAGATAAAGTGATACGCGAAGAGTAGTAATTCCCACCTTCCAAAACTGCTAAAAAACAATCGACATGTCACGACATGAAAAACAGTGCTTCAGATCTGAACCTGGATAATTTAAGTAGGAAAAAGGCGTGCAAAAAATTACGACCACTTATGTTATATACTAAAATAAATGTAAAGTACTTAACCGAACTTCAATCAGAGTCTAAGTGATTAGGAGCGAGGAATCTAGTACAATAAATATAAGTCATTGACGTAGTTTTATAATAATTTATACTAACGTATTAGAAATTGTAATTGCTGCATGCCAAATTTACACTTTAAATTGCATAATAAAGAAAAATTGAGAAACAGTAAATATTAGTAGGTAAGCTTAGTATATAATTAAAGTAATTCTGACAAATGGAAATAAAAACAATTGAGGACAAATTATTTATTCAAATAGCAATGTATTAAACAAATTTTGTAGAAAAATAATTAGAAATCATTGCAAATTAATAAATTATATTATCAATCTTCTGAGATATACCAGTCTCTTTACATTACATTTTCCGCAACTGGTACACATAATTATGCTATGAGCCCTGTCAATTATATATTTTAACTTTTTAATCAAGAATACATACGGGCATAAACGTATGAGGCACAGAAAATAAATATATTAATTTATTTACACTAAAATGTACCCTGTTTACATAGCATACAAACACCAATACAAGACTATATTAAAAAACCCATTTTGCAGGTAAACATAATTTTATTAAAATGATTCTGAAATTGAATTATGCTCTTATACCATTACAAAATGAGTACCTACTATATTTTGGTTCCTCCGAGCTCAGGCTTCAGGCTGAGGATTGAGGATGGAGTCAATGACCGATTGCTCTGACGTCACGGCAGCCATTTTTGGTGTCAAAATTCCTCAAAAATGACTCAAAATGACTTAAAATTCCTAAAACAAAATCCTATTTCGAGGGAAAAATTCCCGCTTGAGTAAAAATTTCCCGTTTTAGTCCTCAAAAATGTCCAAGGCTTGTAAATTCATAAAAGCGTCTTAAATTCCTTAGCGTCAAGCCGCTCTAAGCTACCCAGGTCATGAACTTGATAATTAGGATGACATCACCGTCATGTTGAATTATGTCGTAACTGTTACAATTATCGGTACGCCTACCATCTTAAAAATCCGTATTTTTTTGCTAGAAAATCGGGAAAAACTTTAAAATTTATAAAAAATAAACTAACAAAATTTTAATAAAAAATATTTAAAAACATCGTTGCACATATAGTTACGGCCACCGTCTGTGATTCTAGAAATGTTGCACGTTTCGTTATGCCCGCCATATTGGATGTGCATAACGTCATCGTTGCACTTTTCGTTACGCCCAACATCTTGGATTATAGATTGTTGCAATTTTCGTTACTGCCGCCATCTTTAAAAAACAGTAATTATTATCCAAAAAAATTCGGAAATATTTTTAAAATGATAAGAAATAATAAAAGTTTTAATAATATCATTTTGCCAACTTGGATTATGAGATAACTACCACCATCTTGAAAATCCATATTTATTTACAGATTTTAATAAGAAAATATTTAAATTTAAAAAAAATTATCAAATTTTAATAAATTAATAACACCAGCTATTATGACAACACGTCCACCATCTTGGATGATGACATCACAGTCGTCATCTTGTTTACGTCTGCTAGAGTGCGCTACCGTCATGTTAGTTTAATTTTTATACATAAGATAATTGCAATAGTTATTACATAATTCAAAATGGCGGTGATGTCATCCTAATCGTCAAGGTCATAACCTCGGCGGCTTAAAACGGCTTGACGCTAAGGAATTTAAGCAGCTTTTAGGAATTTGAAAGCCGTTGACAGTTTTGAGCTATAAAACGGGAAATTTTCCCTCTAAACGGGAATTTTCCCCTCAAAATAGATTTTTTTTTTTAATTTTGAGTCATTTTGTGTAATTTTTGAGGAATTTTGACATCAAATATTGCCACCGTGACGTCAGAGCATTAGGTCATTTACCCCATCCTCAATCCTCAGCCTGAAGCCTGGGCTCGGAGGAACCAAACTATAATACTGCTACTACTAGCATGTTTATTTAAGCCGATACGAATTCAAATATGTAGTTATGTGCTTGCAGCCTTGAGTACTTCACTTGCCTTTAACGAATCTAGACGGGTTCAAGGTTTGGACTCTTCAAACCAAAAGGGATTTTATTTTTGCAAACAATTTTTATTGAGAAAAAAAGGTTTAGCCGAAAATATTTATTTATAACACTGAATTGTTGTCCCGCGAATATACGGCAATTTAATTTATTATTTTCCCTACGTTTTGTAGTTACGAACGGTAAGCTATGTATGTGCATTTATTTGTTTAAACTTTTTTGTAAACGTGTATAAATTTATGTTTTCATTAAATTTATAATACAAACGGTTTACGTTTTAAAGAGTTCTTAAATTTTTAAAATCTAATATAACCTATAAAATGTTTTTCAAAATGGTGACGTGTTTTCAACTGGAAGTACGTGATAAGTACACAGATTTGTTTACTTGCGTACTTGAATATATATACTTCTCTTTCTGTTATGCAGCCCTTGTGATGTCACTTCCAGGGACAAGTACGTATATTATTAAATACTTCAGGCGAATACGGACACGGCCTTACAATCTTCAATTTATCTAGAAGAATTAATTTAAATTTAATAGAGTTTAAATTGATTTTATGTTACACGAAAGGCTATTATTTTGAGTATAAATCCACTGCAGAAACACTTGCCAAGACAGTATTTTTTGTGGTACTCTGCATGTGTATTTTTTGGTTGTTTCTGGTTCGATAATGAAGTATATTTTACGTTGTTTTGATGTATAAAATGGATACAAAGATAAAAATACCAGGAACAGGATGAATCTTAAAGATTAAAAAGTTATGTGTAGTGACTGAGGTGGTTTATTCATTTAAATCCTTACTGTTTATTTTTTTGTTTAAGTTGGATTCTTTTATAACGAACTTTTTTATAACAGCAACTGATCAGAGTGAATAAAAAATGCTGCTCGTATGCAATTGTATTGGCATGAATTTGATAGCCTCTAAATCATTATAATAAAAGTAATCTTTTCTTATAGAAATACTTCCTATTGTAGCAGTTACCACTGTGCGACTTCCGAAAAATTTTTAAAACTTTTTTCGTTACATGGTTCAGTGTCCGCAAAATCATCATCATCTCAAAACATTATATATATATATATGTATATATATATATATATATATATATACAAACATATATACATAAAATTTTATGAACACGATAACTGGCGTAATTTTGCACAAAACATTTCCAAAGTAATATAAAAAACCACCTTTTGAAATCTCGGTCGAGTTTGTTAATGGAAAATATCCGACCAAATGAACAAAAATGGGGAAGGTTTATTTTTTTTAATAGGACAATTGCTATTACCCCCGCATCAGTATGAAGAGTTATTATACCTCGTTAAATTCATACCAAAAACCTTTGTCAAAATAACTGCAAGAAATAATAAAAAGGGGTTAAATGACAAAAAAACATTTTAACTTCCTTAAAAGGCACGCCGTAAATTCAGTTCAAATTGTTTGCATACTTTAAATGTTATATAAAAAATGTTTATAAAGCGATTTTTAATAAGTCTAAACATTTTTGTAAGGTGTTAATACAATTGGAATTGAAATACAAACAATTATTATAATATTCTTGCCATATAAAAATTAAATACATTCCTTTTTCTGCAAAGTTAATAAATATTATTTACAACTTTCGTCTGAAATAATACTTTATACGACCAACCAATAGTGTAAGTGATTAAAAAAACAGTGGCTAAAGAACAGAACATTTCTTAACTATGTACCTTACTAAATTCACTACCAAATCTGATACAATTTATCGAAAACCTTTTAAATAGTACCTATCTTAAACGTTTCTCTGAAACAAACTTTCTTACAGTCGAGAATATTTGTTTTTTTTTTTTTAATAATTATGTGGGAGTCATCCGCAAAGCTAATGAGATACTTATTGTTACTGATTCTTCCGCATCATTCACGTATTCATTAATAGGACAAGACAATGCTTCCATGGGCAACCTCGATATTTGTTGATTGGATATCAGAACTGACAATGTGGACCCAAACATTCAGTCTGCGCAGAATAAGTACTATATGCTTCATGTCATTAAGATATGACTTATAATTATTGTGTTTTTAAACTATAACCAGTTAAATTAAATTGTTTTAATTCAACTTTATATTTTGATTAATCGTGACAAATGTCTTAGATGCTTTACAAAAAATTCATAGTGATTTATCATCAACTGCCGTGTCTCGGTATTTTTTATAAGAAATCATCAAAAGCTGTTTTAGTACTTCTAGCTATTGTAAATTGGATAGTATTTTATAATTCTCATTCATATAATTTTAACACTGTTTTCAAATTTTTTCGAAACTAGACGTAACTGCTATCAGAATATAATTTTAGATTTTAGATTTATTACCTTTCTTATGCAGATAAATATTTCTTGTAGTTTGAAGATATTATGGAAAAATTCCAGTAGTAAAAATTAGTTTATTATTTAAAATGAAGGAACGTATAAACCATTAGAAAACCAACCAAATAGGTATAAAAAAATAAAAAAATTAAAATAATACTTTACTACAAATAAATCCCAGATTTTAATTTGCCAAAATTACAATAACATTCCAAATATTCCGTGACCTGACACTCACAGAGCGGGCCATGGGTTGAAAGAGGACGCGTGTTGCTGTCAAAAGTAAAATAAAGAAAATATATTTATGCGTTTCTGAAAACGAATAATTAAAATGTGTTAGCAAACACTTCACGCTTGTAAGCGTACAACTGATTCATTGGTATGGCACTGTTTGGCTAGTACATCTTTCAGATTCCTAACCACATAATTTAACTAGTTTTCTTATGTATAATATATTTTGAATGAATATTATATAAAAGGTCACGTTTGATTCACGAAATAGGACTCGTAATATAAATACAATAAATTTTGACATGATACAGAATAAAATGTTAACAATTAAAGTTCTACAGAGTAACTTTAAATCAAATCTGTGAAATATTAGGAAATAAATGTGTCAGTGTTCAATATAGTTCGAAGTAAATGGAAGAGTTTTCGTCGATTAGCTTCTTTCTAACTTCAAAATACGACTTACGGTCTCCGACACCAGTGATAATTTGTGTGTCAGCATTATTTATTGTAAATAAATTTTTGTTTAGTTTAAAATTTTCAAGTATGTTCACTCAACTCACCCCGTGGTCAGGTTTAGGCCACAATTTCTTTGATAGTTGCATTGGTCAATAGAGCGGTCTAGCTATTGGTATTCAAATCGACCACTCGTAGACAATGAGTTGATGTGGTGCAGAATTGTCTTAATTTCAAAGACACAATTTTCATACAGGAGAAAATCTTATTAATTAGGTACTCAAATATGAATAAAAATAGTTTAAATAACATTCTATTCTGACGTTTCCGAAAAATGATTTCGGCGGATTCAGTTTCCGTAGCAAAGTGATGAGCGAGAAAACATTTAGTCAGGGACAGTGCAACGACATTTTTGTCACAATTAACGAATTAAAATAATTCTATAAGAGTCATCAACAATGTAGAAACCGTGGCCAGGAGATGAAGAATGCATCATCAATGAAAAGTCTTTGTCGTGGAGACCAAGGAACCATGAAAAATAAAACAGCCGTTGTAATGAAGATGAAGAAACCGTCAAAAATGCGGTCAGAAATGTTATTTAAAAAAATATTTAAAAAAAGATCCACAGCCACTTTCACCAAGCCATCTTTGAATAATTGAGGTTAGACCACTAAAACAGCGAGTGGAAGGCGGTTAGAGATTGTAGAGAAAATTAAGAATTTACAAAAATATTTCTTTACTTTAAAAAATAAATTTAAATAAAGGGAAATTTACATATTATTTAAATAAACAAATTTTTATGTATTCTATGTATTTAAAAAATGCAATATCGGAAAATATTGGATTTTACAAAAAAAAATTTCACATATTTATATGTCAAAGTGATACAAGAGTTTCTTAAGCACAGATGATATTTTCTCTGAAAAGAGCTCAGCGGACATGACTTCGACTCTCAACAGACATGCGGTGAGCTGCGGAATCCACGTCGAAAGCACGGACCACAACTCCCGCTGCCGCTCCACTCCTCATCCATCAACTCTCCCCACCAAGCTCCACCTCTCTTGTACGAGTTCTCGGGTCAGGCTGGGCCGCCGGATAACTTACAGGCTCTTATTCATCGCTCCAGACATTCAGTGGGACTGTTTGAAAAGGTACTGCCAAGTTCTGTGTAACTTCACGTGTAAGGCAGCAGTCATAAGAAATGTCTTCGTGCCCACAGAAAAACATAAATATCAAAAGATTGTAGCGAAGTAATGATTAACAGCTAAAATAAATAATAGATTTGAAACATTTGTAAACTTGTTATTATAAATATTTTATTAATATGGCTTATGAAAAGCACAATATTTAAGAATTCGGAAAATATTGAAATATTATTTTAGGATAAAGTAGTCTCCAATAAGTCACATTGGTTTCAATATAGTAATGAAAACTAATTTTTTTGACTTCCTTATCTGACAGGACTATTGAAAACATAAAGAGATTTAATATTATTTTACATAGTCCCGTAAACTGAGTATCAAAAATATTCAGGGTTACACTAACTACACGTAAAAAAAACTACTTAAATTGTGGAAATAAATTTATTTTTTGTTCAAAATTAATTTATAAACATAAAAATCCAACAGAACATAGTCCCTTTTACACATTTGGTTCCCCTAACATGACAAGTATATTTAATTGATGTCTTTTGTGGAAAAATCATAACTTTACTATGTAAGGTTATATTTGTTTAGGTAATTTGGTTAACACATACTCTTTTTTATGTCTTCACACCACATTGCATTCATCGAAATAAAATAAAATGTTAAAAATTTAGACTTAACGACATATTTAAACAGAAGTATGTTTAATATATGTGTTTATCTAATGGTTCTAGAATAAAATTATTAAGGATGACTGTAAAATAAAATCCATAATCCAGAACTCAAATTAATTCATTAACGATCGTGTCTGGAGTAGCTGGGATTTTGGGTTGTAGCCGCGTCCAAGGCGAATATATCATCGTCGCTTCGGTCGACATTGCAGTCGCCAGGTCAACGTAATACAAAGTAAAAATTTGTGTAATTTACACTTTCGGGGTGAGTATATTTTTACTTTTTTGTCAAACAATTAGAAATCACATAAAGTTTGTGTATTCTTACACATTACTTATGCATATTACTTCAAAGTGTAATTTTACACCAACTGTTAGATGATATTCAAAAAACTCATCATTGGTGTAAAAATACAAAGATGCCGTGTAAAAAAACAATTATTTTTTTGACAGTTTTTCACCCAAAATGTTGTGGTGAAATTGCAATAACATAGAGTAAAATAAACCTTTATGTTGTGATATAATGTAACAACGGGGTGTGTGTAGTTTTACTCAAACTTTAAAGTATGAATTTTTTAACAATAATAAAGTGTAAATTAACTCATTTTCATCCTTGTATGCCTAAAAGGCAACATTCCTTTGCAAAAATACTACAACAAATGGGGGCAGATTTTCTAAAATCTCAACATTTGTGTACAAATACCTACACATTTTCACTGTAAATTAATGATTCTTTTCAAAATTTTATGCCCACACGACGAATGAACAGACGAACCCTGTGTTGCTGTTGTCTGTAAAGCAAACAACAAACTTTTGAGAAAAATTTCGCGTCTTAGAATTTAGGGTGAGCATAAATACCTGTGGTAATCATCAATATCATCATTCCACTTAGCTTAACATGAGTATCATTTTCTCGAAATTATCAAAACATGGTCTTCAGAATCAAGTATTGAAATAATAAAATTTGACACATTTATGCCACAGCTGTCAAAGGAAAGAACGTGGTTTTTTTGGGAGAATATGTAAGTGCATAAATGGTGATTTTATCAAAGAATATTTGTGAATATATTAGTTTACAAACCAAAGGCTCTCGTAGGCTACTAATTTTTAAAAAGAACAAGCACAATGTCTTTACACTAAATGACACATCAAGATTAATTTTTCTATCAAAAGTTATATTAAAAACAAAATATAAATAAATATAGTGTTTTCCTGTTCTTTTTGTTTGTTTGAGTTATGTTATCAGTTAAATTCATGTTAACTAAAGTAAAATGATGAATGATTTTGCTTTAAGACCTATGACTTTGAAATGTTTACTATTAAATTTATATTCAGAGATATCATTTACTTGCATAAAACCATTGTGATTTTTCTTTAAATTGGATGCTTATTATGATTTTAAGAATGGTTTTTTAACTTAATTATAACTGTAAAAATTTTAAAACGTTTTTACCTAGAAAGTTAAAACATTTTTAATAAATAAAACTAAATATTTTAACTGCTTACCTGATTCTTTTCTTAGATAATTAGTAAGTTTGAAGTTTATTATTCTAAAACTGTGACAAAATTAATTATTATTTCTTTTGATAGCTTAATAAATTCAATAAAAAAATTAAATATGTAAAAAGTATTTTTAACCTTGCTAGAGCCTGCAGTTAAAAAGAGAAAAAGTAACATTTGTAGTGAAAAATGTAAAGTCACTCTTGAAGTTACTGAAACTTTATATTTAAAACGAATGCTTATATTTATTTGTAGTTATTCGTATATTGACATCTTTCCTAGTTGGTCGTAATCGCTTAAGAGTGTCACCTGATTATGTTAACTGTTGCTTTTTCGACTTCCAACCTTAGTATAAATAAATTTGAGAACACTAAATAATGAAAACTTTTTTGAACATATATTAATTTGACCATCGACATTTATTTAGCAAAATTATGTAACCACTTTAATTTCTACCACTTTCCTTTAACAGGACTCATGATTATTGGAAAATTTCAAAAATTATAATTAATGATGTTATTATGTAACAGTTCTCTAGTTAACTATTTTTATAATAAGCAGGCTACTTCTATAGACTTGCTAAAACAAAAGTGTTTGTAAGTTAACAATTTGATATTGTTTTGTTTCAACAAATGAAAGAAACTTTCTCCTCATTTACATCCAGTTTGGCTACGGCAAACTGGAACATTTCCAAGATGTCATAATGTCTACGGCTCTAATGCTGACATTGTTTAAGCATTGCTATAGCTTGAACTGTTTTCTCTAATTATGAATATAATGCAATCTCCCGAGACGTTGTTACGTTTCAAAAGATTCAAGACGAACACGGGCTCAGTTCGTTACGCAAACTCCCTTGGACAAAGTTCATTAGAATTAATTATTTTCCCTTTCTCAAGAGCTCATTTATAAAATTAAATTAAACAAGTGACCTGTTTCTTAATTTTTTTATAAAGAGTTAGAAGTTTATGTTTAGCATCTTACGATTCCTTATCTCAATACTGTTAAAGTAACCAGTAGTAAAAAAAAAAAACATTTTTTTAAATGTTATTTTTTCGTTTGCCTTTTATTACTTACATATATACTTTTTAATTGTTCATCTTTTGTTTGAAAGAAAAGTTAACGATTATGATATGTTATAGCCCTGTCGAGAAAAATATATTTTTAACAACTGACTGCAAAATACAGCATTACCGTACAGAAAATTTACTAATTTATTTTAGGCTAATGAGTGCGAATACGTCTAAATACAATGTTGTGAATATAACATTTGAGAGTGTTATTAAAAAAAAAAAGGTAAACATAAAGGTAATTTGTTTGTGAGCATGATAAATCCAGAACAAATACGATACATCAGGCTGGTTAGGGAGGCATTAAATTAGTAATTGGGAGGCTAATATAAGAATAAAATCTTAAAAATCCCAAATTTCGGAATGTAAAAAAAAATATTTTATATTTCAATTTTCACGAATATAAGTGGCAATATATTTTTTTATTGTTTAAAAAGTATTTGGTTCTTAAATAATATTATTCTTAACAAACTTTCAAACAACAAAAATGATTTTATAAAAATTAATTTTTATATAATTTCCAAATTTTATATTAATATGTATAACGATTCTAGTCTTTTTTCGTTGAGCAAAAGTATTTTATTTAGTAAAAAAACATTTTTACCAGAGGGAAATTGTAATTAAGTAACGTACACCTATGATATAATAAAACCAGCAGACAATGAAAGTATTTAAAAACAAAGTTTTGTAAAGATGTATTAATTTTGCAATAGTTACAATTATTTATAAAATTTATAAAATAATGCTTTTATTATTATTTTTTATAATTCAGTATCTTGATTTATCGTATTTATAAAAAGAATGCATATTTAATAAATAAGGAGATGCCGTTTTGCATAGTTGGTTTTTAATTCGAATCATGCTTGTCATCAAAACACTATTTCGAAGAATATACGTGCCATTAAAATTTGCAAATAAAAAATAATATCGTCATTATTTTTTACTTAAAAAGTTTCAAAAAAATATAGGTTGTCCTAGAATTATGGAGATGAAAAAATAATTTAAACTGTGTTATTTGTAAGGATTTCACAAATCATTTATACAATATTCATTATTTAGTATCTTTGCTCGTATTACATGTATATTTCATTGTAAAGGTAAAGGTAAAGGCGACGTGACCAGGTGGGCATAGTTGACTTCGAGCCAGGTGACCACAATGCCAGGCTGTGGGGCCAGGCGTGGTGATGTGCAGGAGCATCGCCGAGGGAAGGGAGACTCGTCGTGCCAAGGCTGGAGGCGAGGCCACAGCGATGACTTCCCCAGACTAGGGTCAGCGGGCTTCTCGCCGCCGTCTTCATGCGTTCGCAGCCAACCACCTCCCCTCTCTCGCCGCGCTCAAACATCCACCCTGCAGCCTCCCGCAACTTTCCCCCAACCGTGCGTGTGAATCGCGTGTCAAATAGTCAAACTCATCTACATGCATTCGATCGACCAGAAAAAAGAAAAAATCGTCACAAATATTTCCTTGTACGACACACGCGGCCAAAACACGGAAATCATAATTTCAAAAAATTAGTTGTGATTATACTTATAAGTATATTATCGATACTACTATATAGTAAAATAAAATATGCGTGTGATTATGAATGCACGTTAGAAAATATTGTTAGTTTGATTACGTATATCTATTTTGAAACTTATAGTTACAAAAAAGACTAAAATTTGATTAAATCACTTTTATAACTTAAAAATTGGATACAGAAGTAATTTGATGCATATGTACATAGCCTAAAAGCTAAAGTACCCAGTACTTGTACCGCTTTGATTTTTGTTGAAAATATTTTTAAATTTAAGGCCAGATGGCAAAAATTTGTTAGCATTTAAGGTTTTTTTTTAAATTCATTTTGAAAAGAAAAAAAATATTGCTAAGCATTTGTATCAACCAGTACGAAGTTGGGTATTACTTTTGCGAAAAATAATAGAAATTAATAATAAAAATCAAAGAATAATGTCTTGAAAATTTTTTAAGGAAATATAAAATTACTTGCTGGACTTGTGTAAGGTATAAAGATTTAAATGAATACAGTTTTAATACGAGGTAATTCAGAAATGTTTCACTACCAGCTAGTGATTGATAACAATATACTAAAATATTCTGAAGCGCAAAATGGTGAATATATATTTTCCATGAAGTAAATGGCACTCGTAATTTTAAAGTGTTTAAAGAGCAACAAATTCTTTAATGTTTTCATTCAATAAATTATTTTTTATTTTTTTAAACATTATACAAAATGACAATACAGAGTCACACACACGCACACACGCACACACACAAATATATTATTCACATTTCTTGTAGGGGAAGGGGGGGCAAGATGGGGTCGTGAAACAAGATGGGGCAGGTGTTTAGTTGTCTGCATGGTGCTGCCATCTTACGGGAAACGATTGAATATTGAAGAGCAAGTCACGCTGGCTCGGCGTACAAGATTTTAGTAAGCTTGGATTATTTCGTTGTGTTTGGTGGCAGTTTTAATGTATCTCTCTGTTGTGATCTTATTTTAATTGGTTTTGGCAAGGGCAACAGGTAAGTCACGATTTAAAATGTAATATTTCTTGAATTATATTGAATAACATAGTGTTTGAGGTATTTAACACTGTAACCGCGGAAGTGACTAAAAAAGCTGTAAAGATATTAAACTTCTTTTAAGTTTTATGCTACAGTTGAGGCAAGATGGGGACGTCCCCATCTGGCCCCTTAACATTGTTCCCATCTTGCCCCTTTAAAGCTCCTAAATATTGTCACGCCAAGAGTAATGCCTTTGATAAGTTGTAGTTATATTATAGGTTTAAAAACCATACCTGTTTTTTTTAACTATTAGGACAGCTGTATGACCAATACCAAGTTACTCCAGACAGAATGTATAACTGCGATGAAACAGGTGTTTTATCAGTGCCAAAGTCAAGATCGAAAATCTTCTCTTCGAAAGGAAGAAAACAAGTTGGAGCCCTAACATCGGCAGAGAGATAACAAACAGTTTCTGTAGAACTTGTGTCGGTGCATCAGGCGTTTACATGCCACCGATGATGATATTTCCTCGACAGAGGATGAAAGACGAACTGTTAGATGGGTCTGCACCTGGAACTTGGGCCGAATGTCATCCATCAGGATGGATGCAATCCGACATTTGCGTAAGGTGGTTCAAGCGGTTTATGCAATTTACTAACGCCTCCAAAATAATCGTGTTTTATTACTGTTTGACGGCCATTCTACGCACAAAAAAAATTTTGAACTTATTGATCTAGCAAGAGAAAACGGGGTTATCCTTCTCTGTTTCCCGCAGCACTGCACACATCGCCTCCAGCCACTGGACGTTACATTCATGAAGCCACTCAGCACATATTATGAAGTTGCAGTAACCATTGGTTGCGATGCCAGCCAGGGCGTGTTGTCACAATTTATCAGATAGCCAGCTTGTTTGGAAGTGCTTTTCTACGAGCAGCCACAATAACGACAGCCATCAATGGTTTCAAAACCACGGGAATATGGCCAATAAACCCAGAGGTCTTTCAGGACAGTGATTTCTTGCCTTCCAAAACAACTGACAGACCAGCGCCTAGTGTCGTTGAAGGAGCCAGCATACCAGAATCTTCGGGTTCTCAAGTATGCAAGGATAATTCTGTTCCTAGTTGTTCGTCCAAAACTACTGACAGAATAATGCCTGATGATGTCACTGAAAAAGATAATACACCAGATTCCTCGAATCCTGTAGTAAACAAGAATTGCATATATCTTAGCTGTTCGTTCTCCACTGTACAAAATAACACTGGTGTATTTAGTCGAGTATCCCCAAAAGATACAATGCCGTTTACCCATGTCGGCAAAGAAAGGAACAATTCTAGTGATCGGCACCGTGGGAAAACTGCTATTTTAACTGAATCGCCATATAGAAATGTCCTGAAAGCTCAAACTGGGAAACGTGCTGTTTCTTGCAAAAAGATGCTGAACCTAGAGCACAGAATGATGACAACAAAGAAGAGTAGGCCCACCATTAAACAGAAAAAGGACAATGGTTCTGAAGTGAAAGAAACTGACAATGTTTAGTGTATTTTTTGTGGTCATTTGTTTTCTGAATAAACGGAAGCGTGGGTTAAGAGTATAGAATGTCAAGGGTGGGCTCACTGTGCATGTGCTGGAGAATACGATGAGGACGAAGACACTGCTTATGTATGTGCCATGTGTACATAATGGCACCCCATCTTGCTTCAAGTTATGCCCCATCTTGCCCCATGTATGGGGCAAGATGGGGTGTTATCGTGAGATCGTAAATGTTTTCCCATTGTTTTTAGTGAGTAATCTATAACCATCATTTTAGTTTACATTGATAGCCTGACATGTTGTACACCTGTAGAAATATTTGTCGCCATATTAGCAACAACCATTATTTTTTAAGGTAATTTCTTCTTAGCGTCCCCATCTTCCCCCCCCCCTTCTCCTATCTATTAACAAACAATTATTTACTGTATTTCAGAATTTTGCTTTACATTTATTTAAAACAAGTTCTAACATGTATTATTCTCAGCAAAATCAATATAATATTTTGTGATTTTTATATATTTGTATAGGATTGTATAATATTTGCAGTTTATTCGTAGCAGAATATATACATAAATATTAATATATAGAAAAGTTTTAAACGAAAATATTACTGTGTAAGCCTTATAATTATTAGCACAATAAAATTCAGGACAAAAGTGGCACAGATAAAATTATTACAGACATTTGTAAAGTAAAGTTTACCAAACTGTGCTTCTGGAGTCTTTAGAGCTCCGCGCTTGAACTCAGGACTCCAACCGCGGCGACACGAAGAAAACGATGATAACGCGGGTCACTAACGTAAAAAAAGATCATATTTTCTTTCTATTTATCTTTCTAGATATATTTATGCTTTGAATAGTGAAAATCCAACGTGTTTCTGAGCACTGAAAGTGAATTGAATATTAATGCGAAATTTGCACGATGCAGATTCTATTGTCACTTAATTACGCAAGAATCGTGTTAATGAGTTTGCAAAAAAAATATGTCGTTGACTTATCCCTTAAAACAAACGATCCGTACACACTGAAGTTAACATGTTTTTTTTTTTTAATTATAAAATAAATCTGAAATTCAATAATTTTAGTATTTAGGAAATAAAATTCACGACAAAGTTAACTTCCATTGCTTTAGAAGTTTTTGAAGAAAACCTATTTTTCATGTAAGACCCCTCGATTAGAGTCCTCTTAAAAAATGCTTCCAGCCAGTGGTTAAAATACTGGATCTTCTTTAAACAAGCGAAAAGTGATTCCTTGTCAGTAATTGTTTTTCTGTTCACTTGATATAAGCAATAAGAATATCACAATACATATCAACATTTAAATTGTTCTTTTTGTATTTTCATTTCGTTTCTTTAAATGAATACTCAAAGAACGTGGAATCTTAAGCATATGTTATGTTATTTAAGTATATTGTCACGTGCACCTAGCCGGTGCCACCGCCATTTCTGTCACGATCCACCTTCAGAGGGGGGAGAGAATCGTAGCTCTTTACATAGAAACAACTCGCTTGGCATCAACTAGTCTTAACTTCATAAAATACTTTACTGTACCTAGGATCATAGGTTCGTCATCCCGTACAGGATGTCTGGTGAGAGCTGAACTAAGGAGATTTTGCAAAATAACATAATACTTAATTAAAATTATTTTATTCTTAAAGTCAAATACTCAACATCATTTTAAAGAACATTTAAATAGCGGGATTACAATTTAAAACAATAATCTCTTTACTTCCTTAACGATTGAACGACCTTACAAGAGAGAGAATGAGAGAACTTCACTAAACACTTCCCTAGTCCTTCCGAATACCTCAAATCATAATTAATACTTAAAATTAAAACAAAGATAAGTCCATACTCACATTTTCCGAAAAGCCTTTCTTGATCGATTACTTTAACCTGCCCTTGAAATCCCGAACGAACATTACATTTTAAAAACTATGACGCGTGACCCCTGACGAGGGCCATAGCCTCCGCCCGAAAGCTTGACGACTACATTATGACCTAACTTAAATTAAACGACTCGTGGCCTCTGGCGTCGACCATAGCTTCCGCCCGAAAGCTTGAATTCCTACATCACGAACGAACTAACAACTCGTGACCACAGGTGAGACGCATAGCCTCCGCCTGAGTGAGCCCCGAGTCACCAATCACTTGCGCTTAAATTCGCGCGCCCTGCCGCGCCTACCATAACAAAAGCTCGTTATTGAAGTCAAATTTACTAAACAACTAACTAGAACATCTGGGAAGACTACCCCCCCTCTACCCCAATGTGCAGGCCACACCGCGCGGCTTGTTACGACAGCGCGCCCCAGTAACTGCGGCCCGTGGCTGCGCCAGCGCGCGGCCAAACAAACAAACAAAATTCTGCAAGCCCGCAGCGCGCCGCGCCGGCCCCGTGCCCCAATTACATGGTCACGCCACTTGCGCTGACGAGTGAACAGAGCAGCCAGCCCAGAGTCCCGTCAGTAAAGTCCCTAAATTTGATTTCAACAACCCTGCAAAATTTCAACCCGCGACATAACCCTCCCCTCACAGAGCTCGAGCCCCATCGAGCTACCTCAAAATTACAAATTGTCTTTTTCCATTAAACCATAACTATAAATTCCTCATTTCACAAAAATAATAATTTTCTTAGTTCCTTGCTGTCTGAACATACATCTAGATTCTGCATAAGATTTATTTTAAAACAACAAGTATTCATAAAATTAAATGTAAAACTTTTATCTGGTTTGTTCTCACAGGAACCTTCAGAGGCTCGAGTTCTCAATTCTAAAAAAATTGTTCTGTTAGTGAAGCTCTCTTTACAAATTAAATTACTGTTCTTAGTTTCTCAGTATTCGTTAAACAATGTGCAAATTCTTGATAATTATTATTATTTTTTTTTTTCGGTTTCTGTTTATTACCATACTTCTTTCGTTCTTCAAAAAAAATTAAGTGTCCTTACAGTGTTTCAATTAATTAAACTCTTATCTCGTGAAGGTTGGTGCAACTCCTCGAAGTCAGTGTTGTCGAGAAGAGTAGCTCCCTGGGCTGGCCATCAGCAAACACCACTCAACTCCAACAGCTACTGGACTGGCTTCCAGGGCAGCTCACAACTTCTCCCCACATCTGCTTCGGAGTTGTGCCATCCTCATCACGAACAGATTACAATTCTGAAACATCATCAACAGGCATTACCATCACGCCTGACAAATACAAAACTAACTACTAAACTGCAATCGATGGGCAAGGATGCAAACACACAAAAAAATAAAATTAATTAATACAACTGCTAACATAAAGTATCCCACCCTTAGCATAATCTAATCAGGCAAATAATTTGATAGGAAAAACTTAAGGAAGGGAAACATGACCTCCAATGATTTTCCCTAACTCTTGAGTCTTGATCTTCTCTATACAGCAAATAGTCCCCACGAAGTAACTGGGTTGAAGGTCAGTTCACATGACCCACCCATAACCTCTTCTACTCTTCTTTTCTTCTGGGGGCAACCACAATGCCCACCAATCTCTCTCCATGGTGCCGAACCAGCTATCCCATGAGAGTAAACAACGTAGTCAATAGAAGCGCAGAGGGGAAACACCAATCTCTGGCTTGTCGAGTCATAAAACTGCTTTATCTTCTTCTTCTTCTGAGTAAAAATATCTGACTAACCTTGCTTCTATTCTTCCAAACAGTAAAAGTTCATCAGGTATCTTCATGAAAGAAACATTCTAACTAATAATTCTTCATTTTTCTTCTTCTTTATTTCTGTTAGTTGTAATAGAAGGCCATGTTAGGGAGGTTATAGGGAAAAAGAGTGGCCAATTCCCACCCCATCACCCACCTAGATCATGACTAATTAACTTTTAAACTTTCTATTTCAAACAAATAAAAAAAAACATTTTTTTTTATTCAAACTTTTAAACTATAATTACTTTTACTTCATAACCTCAAAAGCTAATCAATAATTCTAAATGAAATTGTGATTTACTGCATCCTTGTTCCATCCGATCTGTTTGTTAATAACCTTTCTTGTAAAGTATAAAATTTTCAAACATTACTAATTCAAAAAAAAATTAAATTCTGGTGTCCTTTGAGTTACAATTAACTTTACTATTTCTTAGCTTGAAATAATTTAAGTTTTCAGAACTATTTCATTGTCTAATTCACAACACTTAAAAATCAACTCAAAACAACAAATCATCAAAATCAATAAGATCATCTGACCTACCTATCAGTACTGTGAACTTGAACTGTTCGTACACATTTATAATAAGCTATTGTATTGAAATTCCAACCTAAATAAGGTTTTAAAAAAACTACTAATCCCTCTGTAAATTAAGAAAATTAACTTTAAAAATTAAACTTATGGTATTAGTTCTTTTTGACAGCTACCACAACTCACTAGTTCCATTACATTACTATAACCTAAAAAGTTCTGTAAATAATGTTTATAACAAAAAAAAACTCCAGTTACTGTCTTCCATAAAAAAAAATAAAACTTTACATGACCTTATTAATCTCCACTTGTAAGTCCATGGCTGCCAGCTTTCTCTTCTCTTGAATCTTCTTGGCTCTTGTTTCAGTGATCTTGTATCTTGTCTCTCGAACTCTTGTCATCTTGTAAACTGGACTGCTGCTCAGCTCATCTTAAGGAATCTGTAACAGTTTCAAAAATACATGTTAATTTAAATTACATAATTCCTGTTCTTTGGTCCTAAAAAAAAATTGTATTATTAGTACACATTACCCTGAAACAACATTATTATTCATTGTTTATTACTTAAAAAAAATGCTTTACCATAAAATCCTTTTTTGTTCTTTTCATTAGGCCTATTTATTTTCCTTCTTCTTAATTAAATTCTGCTTCAAATGTTAATCCTAACTTAAGACCTACCATCTATTTATTATTCATTACCTACATTATTTATGTTACCCTAAAATTCCCATAAGTTTCTAATACTTCCTATCAAAGACATTCTCTCTCAAAAAAAATTTACTTATGACTCTTAACTTAACAAACTTAAAAAAAACTTTTACACTAGACTTAACTTATTATTCATTCTTAGTTACTAAATTTCTATATGTAAACTTTAGTACTTACAAACAAAAACTGCCTATTTCTCTCTACCTCTTAATCTCTTTCAATTATTACAATAATAATGTTACCTTGCATCTTTAAACTTTCTTCTTTTCAATTAAATTAGACATCTCATAACAATAAAAATTCTGCCTATACTCTTTTTATGGGTGTACAAACCAACAACAAAATTTCAAATTCTCAAGTTTCCTTATATTTAAATTATGCAATGCACATAACCTCTGTGGTGCCTGTACCCTTTTAGGCCTACCACCTTCTCCTCTCACAGCATGACAACTCTTATTCCTCGGGGTCTGTATTCACTGTTCCAAATCAAATATCTCAAAAAAATTAAAAACAAATTTATTATTTTAAGAAAACAAAAATTTACATTGAATTTACTATGGAGCCTGGAAATCTCAATGTCTCACAGCAGCTAACATGACTAAATCCCATGGAACCCCAGGTTTACATAACCTGTGCCCAAAAATTTAAGCATACCAGGCTTTCCCTGCACTGGTTTTACAGCATCACACACTATTTAGGGCCCCTGATCTGCCATCAGTCCCAAGGAGTTTTCCCACAACCCCTCTCTACACAAGCGCCTACCGCATTCCTCTCAATTGGCTATCGGTTTTACGGCATTCTTTTGAGATCCGACCATCAAGTTAGGGCTAATCGAACACTAAACCTCCATACTTCCAAACTAATGTAAATCAATTAAATTTTCTCTGTAATTTCTTAAAATCCAAATAAAAATTATTCAAACATGCCCAAGAAACTTTCAAAAAAAAAATTCATAATCTTATCTTCAAACCCTTAAAATAAAAATAAATAGATTACTCTGTTTTCTCCTTAATAACTGTAAACTGTCAACAAATATTATGTCGTAAATTTAACTATGCTTACTGACTCTAAATCATAAAATCTCATTCGTCCTAATTAATAAACAACCAATTTCCTTGAAATCTCACTGTATCTCTCATACTCAAACTCCACTGGCTGAATATCTCAATAAATTCAAAAACAATTATCTAAACTCTTAAAGAAACTCCTCCCCAATTATTCAAATTACTTCACCTTATTTTATTTCATTACTTAAAACACCTTACTCAAAAAAAATTAATTAATTATCTAGCTATCTTCCATTATTATTTATTTACCGAACAAAACTTTCTCCTAAATTAATTTAGTAACATTCAATTTCACATTAGGCAAGTACACTAACTCTCTACAGCAATGTTTCTCATTTCCCTCCTTCCTAACTGAATCCAATCTTACTTAACCTCCAGGGAATTTACCTCACAAAATAACCAAAAATTTCACTGTAGTGCCTATCTGCTATAGGCCCACTACACAGGGGGCTCTAACCCCACCAACAAACTTCATTGAAATGGTACCCTATCCCATACAGGATAGCCACTTCGGTACTACCATGGGGAACTCCTGCCCCAAACTACTCACAACTCTCAGGATTCTCCTGACCCTTAATTCCGTAGTCAGCCCATCTCCTATGGTCTGCGCTACAATTCCCTTTCTTCCCAGGGACACAACGCCTCACCTTAGGGTCCCTCGCCCTAATGAAAACATTAATTTTGTCTCTCTGTTCCCTTGGAGTAAATTCCCTCTACACACAAAAACTATCCTTCCCACTTTTCTCAATGCTTATCGATTTTATAGTGTACCTCCTTAATAATGTTTACAAATCCCAAAAAAATATTTTTAAAACCGAGGTAGAATTTAACTAACAAAAACATAAACAACTTACAACGAAACACTTCTAGCCTATACATCATACACTTCTTAAAATAAATTACTTACATACTGAAAGTTCCTCTTCTCCTAAAACACACTTAAATTTAAATTTATTTAACCAATAGTCTATTTTCTTATCGCTAAGTTACCGTACAGCTGATCAAAACAAGGTCACGGCCTGTCCACGTCTCCGTATGAGCCCGTGACGTCACCGAATTCCATCAGGTGCGCCAACCCTCGCTTGCGGTTCCTCCGTTCTCCGCTAGGTCTCAGCACCTCCCCGTCACGTGTTCACTCTGCCACGTCCACTGACGTGTCGTTCTGAAACAACTCTCAACATTTTTCTAATTAAAACAAAACATCACTATAAATTCTATAACTCTCTTTTACATAAACTCTCGTTTTCTCTTTAATTCCTTTCTAACGTTTATCCTTCCCTCGACTGATTTAATTCGTACGTCTCGTCTCCTACGCGCACGAAAACAAAACAAACTTCTCTTGAAAATAATTCCTATTTACGACAAAAAATTTTTATTTTAAATTATAATTCTCTTAACCTACAATCTTAAATTAACTTTAATAAAACTAAACCACTTGCATTATCTCTAATAAGCATTTAACTTATAACGTATTCTCCTCACGTAATAATCCCCGATATAAATCTACAATAAATTCAACGACTTAAAACAACTTATCACTATAAACTTTATCCTTACAAGTATCCTCAAATAAACATTTGTTACGTCAAAAAAAAAAATCTCAAAGACTTCCTCCACTATAGACTAAAATTCCGTAATCCTCTCCTCAATTAAACTCTTAATAACCTGCTATCAGAAGCTGAAACTAACTTAATAATAAACATAAAAATCTACCTCTCTCTCTCTCCAGAAATAGAACCTACCCGGCGCCTCCACCATTTCTGTCACGTGCACCTAGCCGGTGCCACCGCCATTTCTGTCACGATCCACCTTCAGAGGGGGGAGAGAATCGTAGCTCTTTACATAGAAACAACTCGCTTGGCATCAACTAGTCTTAACTTCATAAAATACTTTACTGTACCTAGGATCATAGGTTCGTCATCCCGTACAGGATGTCTGGTGAGAGCTGAACTAAGGAGATTTTGCAAAATAACATAATACTTAATTAAAATTATTTTATTCTTAAAGTCAAATACTCAACATCATTTTAAAGAACATTTAAATAGCGGGATTACAATTTAAAACAATAATCTCTTTACTTCCTTAACGATTGAACGACCTTACAAGAGAGAGAATGAGAGAACTTCACTAAACACTTCCCTAGTCCTTCCGAATACCTCAAATCATAATTAATACTTAAAATTAAAACAAAGATAAGTCCATACTCACATTTTCCGAAAAGCCTTTTTTGATCGATTACTTTAACCTGCCCTTGAAATCCCGAACGAACATTACATTTTAAAAACTATGACGCGTGACCCCTGACGAGGGCCATAGCCTCCGCCCGAAAGCTTGACGACTACATTATGACCTAACTTAAATTAAACGACTCGTGGCCTCTGGCGTCGACCATAGCTTCCGCCCGAAAGCTTGAATTCCTACATCACGAACGAACTAACAACTCGTGACCACAGGTGAGACGCATAGCCTCCGCCTGAGTGAGCCCCGAGTCACCAATCACTTGCGCTTAAATTCGCGCGCCCTGCCGCGCCTACCATAACAAAAGCTCGTTATTGAAGTCAAATTTACTAAACAACTAACTAGAACATCTGGGAAGACTACCCCCCCTCTACCCCAATGTGCAGGCCACACCGCGCGGCTTGTTACGACAGCGCGCCCCAGTAACTGCGGCCCGTGGCTGCGCCAGCGCGCGGCCAAACAAACAAACAAAATTCTGCAAGCCCGCAGCGCGCCGCGCCGGCCCCGTGCCCCAATTACATGGTCACGCCACTTGCGCTGACGAGTGAACAGAGCAGCCAGCCCAGAGTCCCGTCAGTAAAGTCCCTAAATTTGATTTCAACAACCCTGCAAAATTTCAACCCGCGACAATATTATGAATTACCCAATATTTTAAAGTGATAATAATTACAATTCAAGTTAACAATTTTTTTTCTATAATATTATTAATAATTCTCCGACTATTCACTCCCTTACAATCCCCTACAGCGCCATTTTTCGAAGAAATAAACGTTTCTAGTGAAATGTTTGCCAAAAACTAATTTTAATATATCAAAATTTAAAATTGATTGATTTCTATGTTGCAGAAGTTTTAGCTGGCAAACTTTTATTGAAATATATTTGTGGCTTAATACAGGCCCTGTTGGACCACAGAGTCGTCCACAATCAACCACTGCTCAGTAAAATCTAGATAAAAACATCTGTGACTTTACATTCGAAGACGACAGTCAAAATAAACTATATTTGATTTCAGGAAATGCAACTCCCGATCTTGATTTAGATTCTGCGATGCCAAACGAAGAGAAAAAAAAATTATTTACGATTAACTAATTTGTTTGGTTGATGAACTTCCACTGTATGTGATATGTCAAAGATTTTCCAAACAAATTTATGGTTCCGGCAAGTTCAGATGGCTTTTGAAACTCATTCTGACCTCGCAATTTAAACTCTACTTCATTACAAAAGAAAACGTGATGAACTCCATTCTAAACACAAAACATTTCATGGAGCTCCACGAGATAATTTTGCTTAAAAATGGTCTTGGTGGCTGAAAAAGATTAGGGATAGCTGGTTTGAAAATAATGATAACACAATTTTCAAAATTATTTTCACTGTGAAAGATATTAACACAAATTAAAATTATTTTTTTAAAAATTATTCTTGTAATTTAAAGGTTTGTTTATTTTTTTACAAAAGATTTAAATTGTGACAAAGATATATTTATAAAATATTTTTTCTTAGCAAATGATTTAGCTTGTATTAAAATATATCATTTATTAGTAACTATCCGTGTTACCAACATTGTTTGTGTTACAAACATTTTAAAGGACTTAGCATCTGTAAATTAAAATTGCTTTAAAAATTACCACTACGATCTGTATATACACCATAGTGTTGTAAGTTAAATTTAAAAAAAAAAACATAAATATTTACTTTATAATTCGAATGATTTAAAAATGCAAAGAAAATATTTATTGAAATTTTATACACAGAAGTTTTTGCTAATGATAAAACTGTTTGGCTTAAAATTATATACATTGAATTTGAGATTGAAAAGCTATATGAAATGTCTGTTTACATTATAGAGAACATTTAAACTTTTTTTGTATAGTTGTAGTTTCTGGTAGGTTTTCCGCTCAGTTTTTGCATAGCTGGATGATCATACAAAAGTTTGTTTGGGACAAATGTTTTTATTACCACTAGTAGTATATAAATAGGCATTCCGACAAGATGTTTTTCTTAAGGGACTACAATTTTGTGGTGGATCGCTGCGGTGGCTAGCCAGTCGTGAGGAATAGACGATATTCGGCTATGTTCGTCTCTCGATGCCTATGATTGGGAAGTTGGCGGACATTTAAGATGACGCCAATTCCACTATCTGGGGATTCGCAATTTTGAAAATACGTAATTATTAAGCTAGAAATTCAGAACAAATTTACAAATTCATTAAAATAATATTTTATTTATTTTAGGCCTACTAATTTATTAAATTTATTTTCGTCCTTGGTTCGATTCCTAATAAATGCAAAGCATATTTATTAAAAAAAATGTGAGGTTATTGACATAAAAATGAAATACTTATTACATAAATTCTACAAAAAATAAAAACATAGAAATTACAAGCGTTTCTCGAATACTACTGACTTTTTCAAAGGCAAAGAGAGTCCTTTACATGACTTAATGTGTGTATTCAGAGCATTTCCACATGCCAGTCGATTAACTAGACATGTCTAGTTGGCTGTTAGCCACATACAGTTAGTATTTAGCCAGTCACGTCTTGATGTGAGTTATTCATGCCAAGTTGGTAAACATAAAAATCATTCGATGGCCAGGCACGCACATCCATTCGGTTGGTAAACCAGTTGGTGGCAAGGTATACCCAGTCGGTGGCCAGGGACGTCTATATAGTGACCAAGAACGCATGGGTGGCAAGGTGCATCAAGTTTTTGGTCAGCCTAACACAACCAATTGCTGGTCAGACACATTAAATTATTGCCTATACACGACCAGCGGTTTGTCAGATACATGCAGTTGTTGGCCAGGCACGTCAGACATGTCTATTTGGTGGTCAGGCACATATAATCAGCCAAGTGGTCTAATATATCAATACTCGGCTAATAATTTACACCGTTCACGTAAAATGTCATGCGTATAGGCCAAGTTTATACAAAATAAAGATGACTTATTTATTCGAGACATGGTATTCCTTTTGAATTAGTCATTACCTACGTCAAGCAAGCAAGAGTCCTTTAACTGACAGACGAATTTTTATAGATACAATTTAATAAAAGAGTTAGAGGTTTTGATTCATATTGAGTTCCGACGATACATTAACTATGTGTATTTAAAGAAAGAGACGCAGCTTTTTACGATAACTCAACTCAATAAGGATACGATCTCATCACAGGGATACAAACTTTTCACAGGGATATGGCACAAAGATACGATCTCACCACAGTGATACTATCTCGCAGAAGGGAAGATATCTCGCCACACGGTTACAATCTCGCCACTGCGATACGATCTTACCATAGGGATACGTTATCATCACTGTGATATGATCTCATCACGTTGATACAGCACAGATAAATGGCACAGGAATACGATCTCTTTACGGGGATTCAATCCTGATACAGGGATACATTATCGCCACGGGGATACGATATAGTCACGAAAATACGAATTTGTCACAGGGATATGATCGCGAGGGAAACGATTTCATCAGGGATAGGATCTCGTCAGAGGGATACAATTTCGTAAGTGTGATACGATCTCATCAGAGGAATACGATATTACAGACTTGACTACGTGTAATTAACGAAAAGTATGTACGTTTACACCAACATTCAGGATAGGATACGATGTTAACTCCAGTATGTATTGATCTTTTGTTTTAAGGGATCAATGAACGACATTAAATTTGGCAAACTCAATAACACGATCCTGTCGTATTTTAGTGACTATAGAATCTGCATCGAGAAGATTTCACATTAATATTCAATTCCAGTGCTCAGAAACACGTTGGATTTTCACTATTAAAAGCATAAATATATCTACAATGATAAATAGAAAGAAAATATGATCTTTTTTTACGTTCGCGACCCGCGTTATCATCGTTTTCTTCGTGACGCCGCGGTTGGAGTCCTGAGTTCAAGTGCGGAGCTCTAAACACTCCAGAAGCACAGTTTGGTAAACGTTACTTTACACATTTTTGTAGTAATTTTATCTGTGCCACTTTTTCCAGAATTTTATTTTGGTAACAATTATTAGGCTTACACAGGGATGATTTATTTTAAAACTTTTCTATGTATTAATATTTATACATACTGCTACGAATGAACTACAAATATTATAAAGTACTATACAAATAAATAAAAATCATCAAAACATTTTATTAATTTTGCTGAGAATATTAAATCTTAGGTAATTTTTTAAATAAATGAAAAGCAAAATTCTTAAATACAGTAAATAATTGTTTGTTAAAAGAAACAAGAATTGTGAATAATATAATTGTGTGTGCGCGTGTGCGTGTGTGCGTATGTCATTTAGCATAGTATTTACATTAAGAAAAGATTTTTCTCTGAATGAGAACATTAAAGAATTTGTTGTTTTTTAAACACTTGAAATTTACGAGTGCCGTTTACTTCGTGGAAAAAATATACTTACCATTTTGCGCTTCAGAATATTTTTGTTCATTTTTATCAAACACTAGCTGGTAGTGAAACATTTCTGAATTACCTCGTTTTAAAACTGTATTAATTTAAATCTTTATACCTACCACAAGTGCAGCAAGTCATTTTACCTGTCCTTAAAATTTTTCAAGGCCTTTTTTTACTTGTATTATTAATTTCTCTTATCTTTCGCCAATTGTAATACGCAGCTTCGCACCGGTTGATACAAATATTAACAGTTAAATTTTTCTTTTTAGAATGAAATGAAAAAACCGATACCTAAAATAATCATCAAATGATAACAAATTTTTGCCATCTGGCCCTAAATTTAAAAACTTTTAAACAAAAATTAATGTGATACAATGCCAAAGATAATAACAAAAATATTAGTTTTAAATACAAAAAATTAATATACTTTTAAGATATAGGTAAAATAGTGCCGCTAGTGCTGGCTCAGTGTATCTACATAAATTACTTTAATAAGCAAAAAAAAATTTCAATCTATTTAATCTTTTATTTTGGTCACTGTTAAAAACATTGCTTCGAATTACCTTAAATATAATTATATATTTAAAATTCAAACTAAGCAAATGATAATTTGAATTATTATTGTTTACAATAGTGGCAAAAAAAATTTTAACAGGTCAAAACGTTTTCAAATTAACTTTTAAAAAATAAACCCACACTTACTCTTTATCACATCTGCGTCAGTATAGAAGAGAGTGTCAGAGAATGTTAGGCTGCAGGTGAAGCATCAATATAGAGGAGAAAGCCAGAGAATGCTAGGCTGCAAGTGAAGCATCAGTATAGAAGAGTAAGCCAGAGAATGCTAGGCTGCAGGTAAAGCATCAGTAAGGAGTAAGCCAGAGAGAGAATGCTAGGCTGCAGGTGAAGCCTGGTTCCAGCAGCCTGCCGTCCGCACGCCGGGCCTCACGCCACTCCGCGGATGCGAGTCACGGTATTTGCATGTGGAAGCGCGGCGGACTGTGGCGGTGGTCAACGAGATGTTACACGACATTCCCTGCTTCATCATCACGTCCCCGTCCCCTCCTCCGCGTTCCACTGGGTTCTCATTCCGTGTCACATTCGGTGGAGGAGGAAGAGCGCATGCAAACCTGCTTTTTTTTACTCTCTTCTTCCCAGAATATTCGTCTCTCACACGTAACAGACAGCTCTACAAAAGGTCTAAAAGAGTTTTTCTTGAAAATATCATAACACTCTTTAGACTGTAATCAGGTGTAATCGCTGACTTTGCAAGGTAAGCCATTGTCTTATTTAGCCGGGTCTTTCAGGACGCGTTTGCTTCTGCACGGAATTGATAATGTTTGAGTGCCAACAATGAGTGTGTACTTGAAAAAAACGTGGACAATCACGAAATACACTGTCATGAGTTGTTTATGGTACAGTCAATAACCAAGGTATACAACCAATCTTATTAGATATCCCTAACTTATTATTCTTCCTGGTGACTTTAACGTTCCATGCACTGACTGGAATTACAGAAATACACTAAATGTACGTTATATCTAAAAAAAAATTAAACTACAGTTTTTAATTCATGTTATGAACACGCTTGTCCTATAATTTAAAACAAATGCTTGATATAGTATTTTATAAAAAGAAAGTTAAAAGTACTTAAGAGAATTTTGTTTATTTTGTTAATGTAGACATGTTCCATCCTGCTCTTCACAGTGTCAATAATTTTTTTCTAATAATAGCAACACAAATAACCCTTAACCCATCTTCAGAAACTATATTAAATGATATTTCCTTTCTCTCTATCGGGTTTTATGACATTTCAATTGGAAAAATATTTATTTTATGGATGATGTAAATAATTTTTTTATGCTAACATATAATATAATAAAATGATTGGAACAATACATTTCTCTCTCAACAAGACTGAAAACCAAATATCTCCATTAGTTTTTAAAACACATTATTTATCTCTTGAAACGAAAATAGCACTTCTTTAGTCGGTATTAAAAAATTATGTAATTACGAGAAGTCTTCATACCTTAGGCGATTAGTTTATATTTATATATATATATATATGTGTGTGTGTGTATATATGCACCTATATATGTATATTTATATATATGTATGTATGTATATATATCAGATAAAAACAAATAGATTGAAAACGTAAATGACAAATAATATCCTCCCAATAAAATTTTAGTGACTATGTTAAAAAATAAAGGATGGTTACAAAAAGTCTCACGAAGTCATCGAAAAGAAAGGTATTAATACGTGATCCTCCAGCTGCTTTAGCCAATTCCATCGGTAAACACTTTATTTAAGTTTATAAATGATATGAATTTGCAAACCAAGTATGCAGATTGTTACGACACGCCTGCAGCGACGGGCGGGCCGGCCTCGTTGCGGCGTCAGCGCGAAATACTGGGACAGCGCTTCGGAACGAGGCTGGCCACCGGGGGCGAGAGAGGGTAAGAGCGATGCCGCGGACCCGAGGTCTCAAACACGGCCGCCACGCCGGGTGGGGGAGGCCGTGCCGAGACGGAGCCGCGTGTCTCACACCGCCGCTTCCCGCCTCGCCGAGACTCACAGGTGTGATCGCGAGGCACGTAGATTGACTTAAGTATACTTTATAGATATAACTCAACGGGTGATGGCGTCGACATTTGTAATAATTTGTAGCCAATTGAAGTGGAACTAAAGTTAATACCTTAAGGGCTCCGCCTACCCGGGCACACATACGGTGAGCAGAGCTTCAGAAAAAAAAAACGCGATTTCAAAACTACTCGAGATATCCGAGCGGGGTCTGCTTACGAAAAGCATTTAAGAGTTCGCTGAGGGCCGAAAAGTACTTTTGATTTCGGATTAAATTTTTTTAAATTGTATTTTTAGAAATGTGAAAATGGCTAAAACGTATCTTTTCAGAGTAATTTTAGACGTAAAACAACCGGTACAGATTCTTTAAAGCACTTAAGGGACTTGCATTACAACTTTATCTTCATTTCTCCGCAATATAATGTTACAGTTACTGCTCAAAATAAACAGTTATCCTGTGACGACGAGAAGACTGTGCGCCAGTCCAGGGCCTTGCGCTTAGAGGCTATACCGCGCTAGAAATACCAGCGTGCGTCAAGCTTATTATCCCGCCTCACTAACACACAAACACCCCTGACGAGGCGGGCCCCTTAAAGCCCCATTTAAGAAAGAAGGTAGTAAGACTTTCAATAAGAGAACTCTACATAACAAGATAGATAAATATGAAACTTACCGAATGCGACCCACCATTACCATCAGCCATGTTATTTGGAAAATTTAATGTATTATTAGATATATACGGTATTCTCAACATTATAATTAAAGGCTCCAAAAAAATTTGGCACGTGTCTTTACTCAATTTTCAATAAAATCTGTATTCTGGAAACTATAAGAAATTTTGGAATCTAATCGATTGTAGGGACCATAAAAAAAGGAAATAGACACCTAATTACAAAATATATATCAATTCCACCATTTGAGGTTTTTCTAAAGTTTTTGAAAAGTAATTAACAAAATATTCTATTTATTATCTGGCTGTCACCACGGTTTTGTACCAAGTGAAACTACTATCACAAAATTGCATTTATTAATTATACATACAGCAAAATTTTATCCCGCAAACAGGTGTTATCTTTTTACTTTTACTTGTAATTTTCATAAATATATTTGATAACTTACTTCAGCATAACAGAGCTATGTCCTACGATGATGATCCAAAAATATATTCAACCAATAGATCAATAATTGTTTGCATATTGATGCAAGAATATATATATAATGAAAATTAATAGTGCCAAACAAATGGAATAAAGCAAAATATTAAGACTAAAATTATTGCTTTTCCTCACAAGCCATACCCAGAAATTTATGTCTGTACAATAAAAAATAAAATAATACAATGAACTCAATGTTTTCGGGACATGGATATTACCTTATAGGTATATCTTAAAAAATATGATATCACCAGGCTTATACTGTAACAAGTGAAAACAAAATATTATAGATTATTAAAAATTTTACTTATTTGGATCTCTTACCTAAAACTGTAGTTTGTATTTATTTTACTTTCGAAAGATTAAGATTAGAGCAGACTCAGTCATCTAGAACTGAATAACTAATACTGATTCAAGTAGACGCGAAAAAAAAATGGTTTTGATAAATTTTTAACGCCACTTAGTAAACGATAAACCAAAACAATTTAACTGTGACCTAACACTTTCAACCCTGAACACGCATACATTGCAGTTCAGAAGAAAGATGGCAGATACAGATATTTTGATAGATGGTTTTACAAATGTCTATCGCAACACATACCAAACAGAATTTGACTCAGAATTCCTGCATTTAAAAAAAAGAACATTGCAATAATTCGAACAACTTACAGAAACAATTAATTGTCTAAACGTTTCACTGATAATTGTAATGATTGCTTATAGGTTTTGGACACCTTTATAAAATAAAAGATCTTATGAAAGAAATTTTGTATTCTTAATTTTAGTTCAGTTAAGTTACTTTGTAAGTACTTTTTTTTTTTTGGAAAAATTTATTTAAGTTATTTTTTTCATTTTTTTTCTCTTTATTTTTTGTTGTTTTATTATTTTCGATAAACATAATTTTGTTATTTTTTTTAATATTTTAATGTAGCTTAATTTTAGAAAATATAAGGCAATATAAAATTTATAATTGTAAACAATCTGATTTATTCGAAGGCTTTTTCTAATATTTAATTGATTTTAATTTATATACCAAAACATTTTTATTACCGAGAATAATATTCCTTAAAAGTAAACCAACATTAATACAAAATGGCCGCGTATTTTGCAAAATATTTAAAAATGAAAAAAAAAATAACGATAAGTTTTTATAAATGTAATTTGTATTCTTTATTAAATATTACAGAATAAATAATCAACACTTAACTAAAGAAAAGTTTTAACAATAAACACTATGAAGAGTACATGATCGTATAAAAATATCAAATTAAATCATTATATTTTAAAAAGTTTATATTATTTATGAATTTTATTTTAAAACTTAAAGTACACAAATGGTTTAAATGCTCAAATACTTAGCATGTGATCATTATGTTTTTAAAAAGAAACTTGCAAAAAAAACTTCACGTGAAAATATAAAATATTCTTTTAATTCATTTTTAATGCGGCAGCCTATTGAAAGTTTGAAATATACGATGGTGCATTAACAGTGCTTGCTGCAAACTTCCTTGGGCTATGGGAGGAGAAAAAAGTATTGATGGGTGTTATGAAACTGTCAAACTCCCATTTGCCGGGGTCATTAAAGCAGAGGTTACTGAAAGTCGAACGCTCGCAACCTATCCCATAAATATTTTACTAGAAAATTATACTACCCCTATAATTTTTGTTATGTAATACTGTGATTAATTCAATTGGTATTTGGAAATTTATGACAGTATATTGGGGGTGAAGAAAACTTACCTTAAATATATGCATTTCTACGAAGCATAATATCATATTTTAAATGATAACAGTTTTACCGAAGGTGAATGCAAAAAATTAGGGCAAGTCCATCTCTTGGTAAAGTGCAAAATCCTATGTTTTTTAGTATTTTCATTGGAGATTTTTATTCTCTGACTGCTAATAATATAGAAATATTTTTTATGTGCTGCTCAAAATATTTGCAACATTTTAATACAGTGTTTGATTCGCAACTTTAGGTCATAATTTCAGCATTTATAAAACATTAAAATTGTTTTTATAATATAAATTTCAGTTTATTTAAAATCTTCATATGTTAGGAAATATAATGGCATATTTTCCCCATTCTTAAATAATTTAATTTATCAGAGTCAATTCCTCGAAAACTTTGGAAATAAAAGAATTTGGAAGTATATTATTATAATACTCTAGAGGGGATTAAAGGTTGATTGGTCAGATCACATACATATACCAAGTTGATCTGTCTTAGATTCCCAGCAGGATGTTGTCGTTTTTTATTTAAATACATAAAAATGCAAATATGTGTTTTATACTAAAACTAATGATAAATCAGAAGCGGGTTTTTAGGTTTACCATGAATTTTCAGAAATACTTAAAGAATATAATAAGTTTTTTTATATTTGAAATATTTAAAAAATATTTTATTAGAGCTTAAAGTACATGTTTTATAACAAATTTTAATTAAAATATGGTGTACCCTCTTTCTGGCAGTTTACGTAAATTATATATTAAATAAGATAAACATGCAAATTACATAATACAATATTTAGTTTTAAAAATGGCTGATATTATTTATTAGATATTGATATTATTTTTAAACTGAAAAAAAAGGTTCGGTTCTTACACTGGATAATGTATGGATATAAAAAAATGCATCATAATTTAGGACTGCAAACTGTTTCGGCGACATAACTTTAGAAATAATGTTCCTATTATTTTATTCAAACAATTATTTAAAGTTAAATTGGACATATCTGAAAAATATTCCTTTATTTTTCTTAAGTTGTGTCATTTAAAAAATATATATATTTATTACAATTTTTGTATTAAGCAAAATATTTTTTTATCAGCAGTCTTCTTCAGAATTTCATTTAAGTTTAGTTGAATTTAATATTTTATGTTTGATTTCTAACATATTAGCCAAATAAAATAAGCATATAATTAATTTTTTACCAACAGTAAATAAATCAAAACTAAATATTCTTATAACCTAAAAAATTATATTTAGTACAGCATTTCCGTTGCTTATTACATTAATGTAACATACAATAATATTTTATTTTCATATATAATACTGATTAATTATAAAATTTAAGCATTCAATATTTTAGGCTTTAAACATTGTTACCACCATATTCTGATTTTATTGCTTGTAGTGTAATTAAAAATATCAATTCTGTAGTATCCTTTAAAGCAATTATCATAAATTCGAAAAATATAAAATTATACAAAACTTAACGCGGGAGCTAAAAACAAAAACCGGAATACAGCTAGTGAAAGTATTTTTCCTTCACTTCAAATCAATTTACATTGAACCAAATAGGGGAAAAGGTTTTATTTTTGCATCTACAAAAACAAAAATTATTTCGAATATATTTGGTTTTGCATTTCAGTAATTCAATAAAATTTTAAGAAAAAAAATTATTATATACATTCAGACATTAAGATTTTGAAAAACATCTGAAACATAAATGACTGAACACAATAGCAATTGCTTAATGATTATTGTATATCTAGAACGAAAATGTATCTGATTTATTAAATAAGTCAAACTCTTTTGCTAAAATATATTTATCGGAATTTTATTCAAAACATTAATGATTATGTAGTTTACTTTTGTAAATAAATGATCTGCTCCATAAACTAATTTCCATTAAGTTATTACATGTAAATTAATACAGGGGTTATTTATTCATATATTATTTAAAACTTGTTGATTATTATTTTTCGGTATAAACGAAGGTTATCTTGAAACTTACCAGAATTTTCAGACATGGAGTTTATTATAAATATGTTTTGATTCGATCTACAATGAACATTGCCATTAAATGTATCTTTATTTGACATACACTAACTTTCTTCTAGAGGCTTTTGTGCTACAACTTTTATTTGAGTAAGTATATTTACAATAAATTTGTGTTTAAATATTACTTTTGAAAACTGTTTACAAATGATACAAATATTTATAAAATTATTTGAATCTTGATTGCAATACAATTTCATTTATTATTTAAATATAAAATAAATTAAGCTACTTTGAACAAGAAAACTAGCAGAAAAACGTGCCTGTTTTTGTTATTAATAACAAAAAAACCTTTTTATGAAAATCATATAAAAACACAATTATTTATGCTTTATTTGAGCAAACAGTTCATTTAATCAAATGGAATCTATTGTTTTTATACACTTATTTTCGTTTAAATAATTTATTTTCAAAACCTTTGGCTAAAACTATATCTAACATTGAAAGTGATAAACCCGTTAATTCAATGATTAGTTCTATGTAAATAAGGAATAATCAAAGATAATTAAACTCGTTCAAATAAAATGACACCAGGTATACAACCTCAGTACTTCAATAACTAATTTCATTAGTAAATTTAACACAGATTAAAACAATTCCTACAAATGAACTGATAGTTAAGAAAATATGGAATATTTGTCGTAAAGCAGCAGACGTTTTATAGCTAGTTATGTAAAGTAGACATTAAAAAAGATGTAAGCAGTTTCGTATTTTTTTTGAATCGAAGAAGTATGTGAGTTTTAAACAAACTCTTTGTCAAATGTACATCAGGTTTGAATGCATTATGTCCTAGTAAATAGATAAGCGAATATTTTTTATTAAAACTGTTCTAATTGTACTTTTGTTAGTATTATGGCTTTTTTTAAATTCTTGTTAAAAATAAAAAGTTTTAACTTAAAACTTGTGTCATGGTAGCTTGACGCGCACTTGTAGCAGATAAAGTGAGCTGTGTCTCCAGAGAAGCAGGCACGGAGCGAGGCACTCACCGGTGATGTCGGCGGCGGTGAAGGCGGCTAGGAGCGGCAGCAGCAGCACCGAGGCCACGAGGGCGTCGCGACGCTTGCTCGGCTCCATGCGTGCGGCCGGCGGTACTGAGGCGGCGGCAGCGGGGGCGCGTGCCGCATCACGACTGAGCGCGGCGCCCCTGGAGGAGCGGCGACCCGCTTCACCCGCGACCGACCACAACAACCGCACTGCGCGCGCGCCTGGCCCCCTCCCCTCCAGGTTCTTGGTTCCCCCTCCCACGCGCTCGCTCCCCTTCCCCACACTCCGCCGGCTGCCCCTTCGGGACTCGGCAACGCCACCCGAAGCGCGGCGGCCAGGTATATTTCCTCCTTAAGATATTCTTCTTGTGTTTTTTTTTTTTTGCGTGAAGAACGAGCGCGAGCAATATGTTATGTTTTATCAACATGAATTAATATCTCCATGTGTCGTATTTCCTCCTCTCTCCTTACTTTTGTCTCTCTAGACATTTGAATTTTTAGGATACGTACATAAAAAACTGTAGTTAGAGCAACATATCTCAGTTATACACTATGCGGAAATGCTGCTATCTTTACGGTTAAAAATAACTGACCCTTCAATAATTAAACGTACATTTATAATAATTCATTCTTTGTTAGGTTTTTTTTCTAAAATATGAGTGATGTGCTTAAGCTATCTCTTGTTTTCTAGCTTTAAAGTAAACGATATCGTTTCCATTCTCTTTTTACTTTCAGTAGGTTTAACAACAGTGAGAGAAATTTGGTAATTTACAAAACGATAGTAATGCCAGTTTATAACGCATAGTTAAAATTATTTACAAAAGCCATGATAAGTGTTAAATAACACGTAAAAATTACTAAATAACGAAAGCCATATAAAATTTTTCGTTGATCATCACTGAATTTGAATGGTTAATAATTAAATTGATTAAATTCAGTTTAAGGCATGTACAATGATCAGATACTAAACTACATCGGAAATCCTGCAAATTTTTTTTTTTTAGTAAAGAGGAAAATCTTTACTAGTATTGAAAAATTAAAAAGTCTGTAAATTAATGAAATTAAAAAAATATATATTAAACAGATTAAAACATTATAAATAACTGAAATGTGTGATATTAATAATTTGTCTTTTTTCGCTTTGCTTGTTTATTTACATATTTTGTCTTTTTGTCTGTTTATTCCGGCATCACTCAAGAACTACATGACGGATTTTGATAGAACTATTTTTATTGGTAAGGTTTTCGTTTAACTTAAATCATGGCTTGATATAATTAAAGAATTACACCTCTTAAATATAAATATGGTTATTTAGATAGTTAATTTGTATATCACAGAAGCTAATCGAGTCTAATAAACTATACTGGAATATAGCCGTTTTTGTTTAATTTCGCAAAATGGAACAATTGTGGTTTGTAGTTTTCTTAATTTTATTATTTTAATGAATATATATTTTTTTATGCTTTATAGGTTTGAGAGATATAATTATTTATTTTATTACATTAATTACCTTTTCTTCCACATAAGCAGTTGAATTTCGTAAAATATTAAATGCATGGTTGGTTTTGTTTGAAATCTTATAAATGAAATTTGTACTATTCACAAAATAT
Source organism: Bacillus rossius redtenbacheri (assembly GCF_032445375.1). Classification (NCBI taxonomy): domain Eukaryota; kingdom Metazoa; phylum Arthropoda; class Insecta; order Phasmatodea; family Bacillidae; genus Bacillus; species Bacillus rossius. The sequence continues at coordinate 15,603,645 of NC_086335.1, forward strand.
TAAAATTGTATTGGTAAATTTTTATGCTCATTCTTGGTACCCAATTACTATTACTTTGTTTTACAAAATCTTTAGATATTATTAATATTCTTAAAACCTTTTTTTTCCACAAAATTATTCCTTAGAGGTTAAGTTTCGAAAATGGCTTCACTTTAAATCAATTTACATTGACACAAATAAGAGAAAATGTTTTTATTTTTGGATATATAAAAACAAATATTATTTCAAATATATATTTGGTTCTCTATTTCAGTAATTAAATAAAATTATAATTTATATATATATATAAATTATAATTTTATTGAATTACTGAAATAGAGAAATATATATATATATATTCAGACATTAAGATTTTTGAAAACAGCTGAAACATGAATGTCAAAATTATTTCTTAATTGTAACATAAATAACTTAACACAATTGTTATCGCTTGAAGATTTTTGTATGTCTAGCACGAAAATGAAAATGATTTATTAAACGAGTCCAACTCTTTTGCTTAAAATATATTAATCGGAATGCTGTCAGTTTTGTTTTAGGTAAAAAGTCATTTCTTTTAAGCTAATCAGGTGTACATTTTATTCAGTATGATTTATAAACATACAAAAACTACCAACTTTTTTTAAAATAAGAAGTGAAATTCTTTGGTTTAAAAAGTGAAAAATTTTAAAGATGGTTAAAACATTAAAAAATATAAATATTTCATTTAATAATAATTAATTCAAGAAATCGGCAATAATCAATGAGCAAATATCAAAAAAAAATTCTCTTATTCAACGCTCTTCGAACCATCATCTCTAAGTTACATCGGCAGTGAATAATATCTTTTTTCTTTAAAGTAATGCATCCATTAAAACATTACTGGCATGATAAATTTAAGTTTATTATAAAAGTAAGTTATTCAAGTGGTTTTACATTTCACATCTGCAGAAAAAAGGAACGCAATGAGTTTGGATTTATTTATTTACCGGATATTGCCATACTTACAATATCTGTAGTTTTAAATTTTGCATAGGCATCCCTGTGGGAAAAGAGGAGAGGGGGGAAAATATATAAATTTTTGTAAACTTAGTATCAACTTATATGCTGGATGAGGAATATGATAGCTGAAGTCTACATTGAAAATTATGATTCAATTGTATTAAAACTCTTAAAATTTTCAGTATTCTTTAATAAAGTGAAATTATTGAATTATTTTAATTTTAGCTATTTCCAAAATAAATTAAATAGTAGCATATCACACTTTCTAAAAATTGGCTATATACCAAGCAAATAATAATAATACTAGAATACTTTAAGAAATATGTATTTTTACAAATTAACTTTTATACGAACGACAATATACTGTGAGTACTGTGACAGAATACTAATACCTATTTAAACCAATTTATTAACAAATCAACTTTTATACGACAATATACTGTAACATTATCTGCGACCTTGAAACGACATAAATACCAATACCTAATTAAACCAAACAAACGACACTATGCTGAGACATAATGTAGCAAATATTGATACGAAAATATAGCCAATAATAAACACAAGAACTTACCGTAAGAAGGACGGTGTGGATATAGAACGAGACAAGAATCTGAAACGGTTGGTAATCAAGTGACTGGTATCTGGCGCGGCGCGTGCCCGGCGTGTCCACTTGACCGCTCCCCTCCCGCCGCGGCCCGCTCTCGCCAATCGCCTCGTCAAGTCACGCGTGCGACACAAACACATCTCACCTATAACTATGTATCTACCTTGGCTGACACTGACTCCAAAAATAACAATAATTGTAACTGCATTATATTATCGTAATAATTTGATTGACTTTTAAGTAGTCTAATATTTTTAATTTCATTTTACTTAAGTGAACTCTAAAATATATTTTTACATTGTATGTTATTCATAGGTACCTATGTGTTGAGTTAAATTTGAAGTGGATAGGGACTAACCTACCTTCTTGCGTGGTAAACACATAGATCGTACCTACATATTGATGAGTAGAAAAAGTAAGTTGATTATTAAGTTTTAATAGAAAAAGTATTTTTTTTTACTTTTTAGTGCATATAAATTTGTTTTGGAATAGTATCTTTTAAATTGGTGTTTCTTTTGTTAAAATTTTTGGTATTTTTTTTTATTTTTAGTGAATATGAAGTACACTAACTAATTGGTCTAAATATGTATTGTGGCCGACCCCCTTACACCGGGGTAGTTGCACACGTCCGCACTCGCCACGCCAGTCCTGTATACGCGTCACCACTGCCATGCTGATATTGAAAGTGTAGTAAAATTAAATTCAACAGACGCGCATGGACTGGTGTAACATTTGGCCAGTGCGCAAAATAAATTATTAGCATGCTAAATTTACCGACAGTCCTGCATAACCTATTGTGATAGTTATAATAATGAATTACCAAAAATAAGATGCTCAAAATTAAGTACTGCAAAAGGGTAAAGGGATCTAAAAGGTTAATTCGAGATATCATTTAAATTGCTATAATTGAATTCAACGCATGTAGCGACATTTGTATACAGACACTCTTACACTAAACTTAATTATATTCCAAAGTCCCACAAAGTCTATTACGGAGGAGGGGGGAGAGAAAACGAAATAGTGACGTCCTTCAGTCTAGATAAATTCAACCAGCAATTCCCGTCGCCGCACTCTGTCTTTCAAACACGTCTTCACTAAGTCATACCAGCCGGGCAAAAAGTACAAAATCCAGTTCTCGCACTTACTTGTTACTGAAGCATACCTCTGTAGTTGGTGACTGCCGGGGTCGGGTGTAAACCCCACTCACTTTTAGCGCCTCTTGCATCGCGCTGTATCGGTGGCCCGTGCACTAGGCCCCCAAATATCGCGTTCTCGTATACCACCACTTATGTTGCTTCGCCCAAGGTGTCGTGGCGTTACCGTCATATTAAATCTTATTCACGTAACGTAACACCAGTTACTCATCGCTGGGATGCAAATTCTACTATCCACCGAGTAGTTCCGCGGCCGGCGGTCAAACACACACTCCCCTGCTGCAAACAGCTGGCCGTCGCCTCCCCTTGTCACGTCAGCTGACGTCACCCCCCTCCTCTACTACCACCCCTCACTCCGCTAGATCGTTCTGGTTATTTATTGCAAGTCCCACTCCAAAATAAGGGTACTTAACGTAAAATAAAAAAGTTATACGATTAAAAAGTTACAATAAATAAATAATAACATACACCATTAAATAATATAAACACATAAATAATGTTATTGAAAAAATTACTTCATTTTAAAATAAACTTTACGCAAAATAAAGGTAATAGTAATAACCAAGACGACTGAGGCCGCCACAAGTGGCCTCAACCACCCCGACAAAAAAAATAAAAGAAAATATAGATAACTTCCTTGAGCCCTTTAACTATCAGGTCCGCGACACGTAAAGCCACCCAAAGAAACACGTACAAGAGAAGAAAGAAACGCGAAAAGACTAGGAAAGAAAAACTAGAAAAACTCGCAAACAGTAAGTAGATTCGAAAGCACAAAGAAAGGGCAAAAAGCACGAACTACAGCCAAAGTCTCAAAAAAGTTTTACATCACCCAAAAACTAAATTGAAATTTAAACGAAAAAAAAATACTAAAGAAATTAACTATTACAGAATAAGAACTTACAGTTTATAAAATCTGGAATAACATTAAAAGCTTTAAAGCTACGATCGTAAAGGGTACTAACTTCCAAAAAATCCATTCGGAAAACAAACCCTTTTAAACAAGAGCTGTAGTAATCCAAAAAATCTTATCAAAAATATACGTATATAAAATGGCTAATGCAAATATAAATGCAAAAGGCAAAACGTATCCTAAACATTACATACTAAAAATCTAAAATTTTAAAACACCAAAAAAGGATAACAATAAGCTTATGTCCATAGTTCCTTAACTTATTAAAAGCAAACATTACAATGTGGATGTTTTAACAAATGAAGATACAGCGAGACTCAATTTACTGCCTTTAGATGGCTAATGTGAGCCTTCTTTACTCTTAAGTTCTCACCTACTTTCTGTAATAAGACCGTCACTGGCCCCAAAAATTTGATTATCCGATAAGGCCCACCAAAGGCAAATTCCAACTTGGCAGTACGAAATTTACTTTTATCACTCAAATGATGTTCACGACACCACACCTCCTCCCCCACCACGAAAGGATTTGGAGTCCGACCTTGGTTATACTGCGAGCAAATTTTCTTTCTAGCCTTTTCTAAATTCATCGCTAAATCTGTCCATACCTCTTCCAAACGTCTAGGACTATGAATACTCAAAGTTTCCGGGTGTATTCCCCATACATTTAACAGAGGATGGTTCAAATCTCTCCCTAAAAACACCTCCGCGGGAGTATGTTGGGTGGAGTCGTGTTTATTAAAATTAAAGGCCATGTTCAAAAATTGCAGATTTTTATCCCATCTCCTATGCTCCTTTTGACTAAAAATAGTTAAAGCAATCTTAATATTTTTATTTACCCTTTCCACCTGGTTCGGATTGGGGTAATAAGGGCTCGTAGTGAAGTGTTTGATACTCCAACTAAAACACATTTGCTCAAAAACCTGGCTTGTAAAATAGGTGGCATTATCAGTCACTAAACTTTCAGGAGCACCAAACAAACCCCATACTCTCTCAATTAAGGCACTGACTACACGGCCACTAGAAGTACCACCCAAAGGTAAAAAAAACAAAACTTACTAAACTCATCAACCAAGTTCATCAAGTATACATTTCCTTTTAACGACCTGGGTAAAGGCCCAAAGATATCTAGAAAGACACGTTCCCATGGACGTTCAACCCTTTCCACCGCATATTCCCAATTTTAGTGGTACATGGCTGTTTTGCGGCCTGACAGACCCGACAACTTCTCCACATCTTCCTTCATATCGGGCCAATATAAGGACTCGGAAATCTTCACTAAGGTTTTCTGTTTTCCCCCATGTCCTCCTACCACAGAATCATGATAATACCGTAGAACTAAATTTACTACTGATTGGGGCACAAAGGCCTTCCTCTTACCATCTTTCACATAATATAACAATCCCTTAAAAAAAACAAAATTCTTATACCGTGATTCTAATATTCCTTTCTTAATTTTCTTTACTTCCCCATCCTCCTCTTGCCACTTGCGTAAGTCTACAAAACTTTCAGGAAATTGCCCCAATACATTGCAACATTCATCATCTACTACCCCTTCTTCCTCATCCTCATTCTGAATAGGCTCATTCGATTCCTCCTCTTGCAGTCCTTCCGCCTCATACATACGAGATAAGGCATCGGCGACCGGATTCTCGTTTCCTTTAATGTGCTTAATCTTAAACCTGAATCTTGTTAACTGCATTACCCATCGAACTATTTTTCCTAGTTGACGAGGGTGGGTAAACAACCATGTGATAGCTTGATTATCGGTACACAGATCAAATTCGTCATGCTCAATAAAATTTTCAAAACGCTCTAGGGCGTAAATGCATGCCAATGCCTCTTTCTCGTATACACTATATTTCTGCTCGTGTTTATTGAGCGTACGGCTTATATACATCACTGGTTGTAATCCTTTCTCCCCTTCTTGTAAAAGCACCCCCCCCCCCTAAGGCAAGGCTCGAAGCGTCTACCTGTACTGCAAACCTTTTGCTTAAATCGGGCAATATCAAAACCGGTGGATTAGAGATAGCTCTTTTTAACTCTCTGAAGGCGTGATCCTGCTCTTTACCCCATTCAAATACAACTCCTTTCTTTTTTAGGTGATTTAGAGCACTGCTTAATTCAGCAAAATGGGGGATGAAACGACTAAAAAACCCAATCATTCCAAGAAACCTCATCACCCCATTTACATTTTTAGGTGGGGGAAATTTCACAATTGGGGCTATTTTTTGGGGGTCCATCTCCATCTTTCCATCTCCTGCGATAAAACCTAGAAAGTGTATTTTCTTTTGCGCCCAACAAATTTTTTCGGGGTTCAAGGTGAAACCTGCTTCCCTCAGTTTACCAAGTACGACACGCAAATGTTCCAGGTGTTCATCAAGGGAATTTGAATATACGCATATATCATCCAAAAAGCTCATGGCAAACTTATATTGTACATTCTGAAGTAATTTCCCCAATATTCTAGATAAGCATTGCGCACCAAAATTCACCCCAAAAGGGACCCTCTTCCACTCATAGTGCCCCCATGGGGTTACGAAACCTGTGTACTTTTGACTAGCGGGTTGCAGCAAACATTGATGAAAGGCGGCATTCAAATCTAGAATTGTAAAATATTTGGTTTGGCTTAAATACTGGAAAATAACCTCAATTTTAGGCATGGGGAAAGGATCTAACCGGATCTTTAAGTTTCAACATTCTGTAATCAAGAACCAAACGATATTCACCAGGTGTTTTCTTTTCACTAAAAAGGCGGGAGAAACATAGGCGGAGTTAGATTCGGTTATGATATCTTGTTTAAGCAAGTCCTTAATTATAGCCCTAAAGGCTTGCATTTTAGGTGGGGCGCATTGGTAAGGGGCAGACTTTACTGGGACTTCATCGGTGACTTTAATTTCATAAGGCTCCATAACACACTTTCCTACTTTCTTGGTAATAACGTCCTGAAACTCATTAATAATTCCCTGAATTTTCTCAATTTCGTTTTACTAAGCCTTTCTCTCGCCCCTTCAATTCCACCACAAATCACCTTTCTTTTCCCCAAGGGTTTCATAAAACCTACTTTAAACCGGGGCTCAAAACCAAAACACAACTGTTGTTTCTTACAATCGATTACAGTTCGGTTGTCGCTTAAAAAATCCAAACCTAAAATCATCTTGCAAATAAGGTCGGGGATTACATAAAATTCACGATCCCACGAAAATTTCTGAATTTTAATATGCAATTTAACCCTCCTATTACTTTCTCGGACTTTCCCATCAGCTAGCTGAATGGTTATCCCCTCCTCAATAAGGTCACTTCCCTTTTTAACTAATTTGTTTTGTTTACAATGCTGATAAAACTCCCAGCTTATGAAACTCTTTCTCGCTCCCGTATCGACTAAGGCCTTTAGTGACTCTGGGCCCACTTTAACAGAGGCATAGAAATTGTTAGATTCCCGCATGACCATTACTCTATGCTTATCTTTAAATCTAAAAAGATTATCCTGCCATTTTAGCCTACACTTCGGCGACCTATGGCCGCTTTTCCCACAATAGCCACATAATTCACATTTCCGCCGCTGTTTACTACATTCTTTACGAAAATGTCCAAATTCTCCACAATAATAACAAATAACCTCTTTATTATTATTGTTACTGTTATTCTTATTATCCCCGTGCCCCATAGATCCCTTTGAACGCCGCCAACAAAACTGTACCAAATGCCCTTTTTTCATACAAAAGACACATTCTTTTTTACTGCTCTCCCCATCTCTGTAATGATTATTGCCTTTAATCGCTTCAACCTGATTTTTAATCCCTCCCATACAAACCATAGGATCAGGAACCGACTTGGAGTAAGGATCCTGACCTGTCACTCTCGCATACTCTTCCTGTACAAATTTTATATTATCGACCTCTACAGCCCATTCATGTAATTCTTCTAAATTCCGTGGCCTCTTAATAAAAGCACATTCTCTCCTTATATCCGGACGCATGTTTTCAATAATCATATCAATGATTTCCACTTCGGAAAATTCTACCCCAAACAATTTTATATTTTGTAACACATCCAACATAAATACAGCCACCTTCTCTTTGGGTTTCTGAAAACGCCCAACCCGTTTGTGTATTAATCCCAACTTGACCCGCTTAGGACATGAATTCCGCCATAATAACTCTTTAACCTTTTCCCAACATAACTTATCTTTTACGCCGCGAGTAATAACATGACGTGCTAACCCATAGCTTTTACCAATTACGCTCCTCAACAACTGCGAATCATTTTCAAAAATATAACTTTCTTGCACCCGATCCACTTCCCAGCAAAACCTAATTAATTCATCAATCGTATTTTCTTTCAACACCGGAAACTTATCTAAGTCTTTACCAAAAGAATCACACACAATCCGGCCAGCCAAATCCTCCGCGGGGGATTCTACCGCACATGCAGATACCAACATATCTCGCTCCTTTTTTAAATTATACTCCGCCCATAGCAATTCTAAAAACGGTACATCATCATCAGCTGTTACATTTAATCCCGCTTCCCGTAAACATACCACCAAATCTTCGCGTTCCAAACTTGAATTCAAAGGTTTATTTAAGGTATCCATTATGCTTGAAAACGTAATTCTCGCTATCACTGCAAAAACTAATAACAAGACTGCCGTAGCAGAGTTGCGCACCTGTGGCCAACCCCCCTTATACCGGGGTAGTTGCACACGTCCGCACTCGCCACGCCAGTCCTGTATACGCGTCACCACTGCCATGCTGATATTGAAAGTGTAGTAAAATTAAATTCAACAGACGCGCATGGACTGGTGTAACATTTGGCCAGTGCGCAAAATAAATCATTAGCATGCTAAATTTACCGACAGTCCTGCATAACCTATTGTGATAGTTATAATTATGAATTACCAAAAATAAGATGCTCAAAATTAAGTCCTGTAAAAGGGTAAAGGGATCTAAAAGGTTAATTCGAGATATCATTTAAATTGCTATAATTGAATTCAACGCATGTAGCGACATTTGTATACAGACACTCTTACACTAAAATTAATTATATTCCAAAGTCCCACAAAGTCTTTTACGGTGGAGGGGGGGGGGAAACGTAAAAGTGACGTCCTTCAGTCTAGAAAAATTCAACCAGCAATTCCCGTCGCTGCACTCTGTCTTTCAAACACGTCTTCCATAAGTCATACCAGCCGGGCAAAAAGTACAAAATACAGTTCTCGCACACTCTTGTTACTGAAGCATACCTCTGTAGTTGGTGACTGCCGGGGTCGGGTGTAAACCCCACTCACTTTTAGCGCCTCTTGCATCGCGCTGTATCGGTGGCCCGTACACTAGGCCCCCAAATATCGCGTTCTCGTATACCACCACTTATGTTGCTTCGCCCAAGGTGTCGTGGCGTTACCGTCATATTAAATCTTATTCACGTAACGTAACACCAGTTACTCATCGCTGGGATGCAAATTGTACTATCCACCGAGTAGTTCCGCGGCCGGTGGTCAAACACACACTCCTCTGCTGCAGACAGCTGGCCGTCGCCTCCCCTTGTCACGTCAGCTGACGTCACCCCCTCCTCTACTACCACCCCTCACTCTGCTAGATAGTTCTGGTTATTTCTTGCAAGTCCCACTCCAGAATAAGGGTACTTAACGTAAAATAAAAAAGGTATACGATTAAAAAGTTACTAGAAATAAATAATAACATACACCATTAAATAATATAAACACATAAATAATGTTATTGAAAAAATTACTTCATCTTAAAATAAACTTTACGCAAAATAAAGGTAATAGTAATAACCAAGACGACTGAGGCCGCCACAAGTGGCCTCAGTATAGACCTACTAAACGTGCTGCTAATATGAGACAGCGCCGTTTAAATGAAACAAACGAAGTCAGGGAGAAACGCCTATCTCAACAGAGGAAATATACCTCGAGGACAATTTCAAAAGAGACTTGCGAAGAGCGCAAAAATAGACTTTCGAAAATGCTGCTTTACGTGAAAAAAGTTTTAAAAATGGAAACTATCGAAAAGCTAAGTCGCCGTCTCGGCTTAATGCACGATCGTCTATCTAATGAGACGGAGGAGAAACGTGCCCACCAACTCGGATTGACTCACGATCGATAATCAAACGAAAAACCTGAAAATCGTTCACTTCGACTTAGTAGAATGCGACAAGTCAGTGATGTTTGTAGGGATATCGCAAAAGAACAATCTTATGAAGCGGCTATTAATATTTTCACTGATGTACCATGTGCTGTTTGCAAAATAACTCTTTATCCACAACAGAGTTCCAATTTACGAACAGGTTTATATAGTACGCTATTACCTGAAGAACTGATTACTTTAGGTTCAATAACTACCTGTACTCGCTGTTACAATAATATTAGAATAATTTGCTTGCTCCTAAGAATTGAAGAGTTCCGTTACTTTGTAATGGATCTAATAATAAGAACCTAACCAAACTCTCATTAAACTACCCTTGAAGTACATCCTTTCCAATAAACAAAGAGACATTGAAATCGGTTGGCGTAATATTGAGCTATTCGTCCATTTGTCGTGCACATAATTAATGCAAATTTAAGAAATATGTTTTTCTCATGGATGCCATTGTAAGAAGGGACAAAATTGAAATGGGACCACACGGGAAGCACCAGATTTCAAATAAAAAAATAATCATCAAAATCGGTTCACCCAGTCGAAAGTTCTGAGGTAACAAATATAAAAAAAAAAAATACGGTTGAATTGAGAACATCCTCTTTTTTTAAATTCGGTTAGTAAATCCTCAAACACGCTAAAACGGGATTTATAAAACAAATAACTCTCTATGTAATAAACATTAAAAATACTTAAGCTCAAAAGATTTAGGAAATAAAATTGTTAAACCTTTTTTGTTGAGAATTAAATATTTTATTCGCCGTAAAACGTAGAGTGTGTATTTCTTTAGCATTATTTTTTATTTAAACACATACTTTTCTTACATGTAAGAATATCAGTAATATTCTGAATTTTCGCAAGTAAAGTCACAGATTATTAGATGGATAAAATACAAAGTAACAGCTGTACAAATACAAATACGTACACAAAAACTAAGATCCATATCATGTGTAAATTGAACGCAATTTTACCTAATAACTCATTTACCAAATAAAATTATAAATAACTTTTTAATATACATAGATGGTGCCTGATTCTAGTCATAAATATTTTAACATGAATGCAATCTTTTAATTATTTTTAAGTGCATTTCTTTTTCAATATTATTAAATGAACAGCAAAAATTTTTCGAAGTGGTTAATTATTTCGGTATTTTCTTTTAAATAACATTAAACTTCAGTTATTTTTTTAAAATTTAAATTATTTATAACTGTTGCCATTAATTTGGAACATTTTTGACATTTAAAATATATTAACAGTGTAAATTAGATTTTAAAAAATTAGAATACTGATTTTTCAAATGGCTGAAAACTTAAATTATGAAAAGCTTCTATTCATTTAATATCCAACATTCCCCTAACCCAAAATGTAACAATTGTTTGGATTTGTACTCTATTATTCAAATGTTGTATCGTCCTGAGACTACACGAGTCCCGACAGACTAAAAGACGGCGAGGAAGTCAAAACAATGTTTATAAACCAGGGTGGGTTTAAGTACCCACAGTGCAGAGCACCAATAAATGTATAATATAAATTAATTAAGAAATTACTATAAAAGCGAAAACATGTTAGGTAAAATAAGATAATGTTAATTCATAAACATAAAAAAGCAAACAAGATAACATGAGCACAATGTTATACGAACATTTAAACCGTTTAAGGAAAATAACAAGTAATGATAATTAAATTGGCATTGCAATATTAGGCCAATACAAAACTGCCAAATGCAAACATTCAATGCAAATATAAAACAGTGCAAATTTCATACAAGTTTATATTCATCATGGCTGTAGCTATTTATGACCCACTAATATATGAAAGATTATGCCTCTTAGATATATAAAAGAATTTACAACAAATGACATTTACGATAAACGCATGCCTTTACAACTCTTACTATTACGTTTATCATAACGCGGCACGTAAAACGTTATAACTAAAGTACACATAGGCCTTCATCAAAATGTTATGCGAGCTTGTACTGCTCCAATGTATTCAATTAGGATAATCATGGGCTGATTGCTTTGATAAATGCAGGAATCTTTAGAATCATCCAGTCATGAGCTAGCGTTTACACGTAGCACGCACAAGATAATCGAGACATGCACAAGAGAACCTGCATGACATTACCGTAAACGGAACAAAAAATGAAAAGAAACAAAAGTAAATTAAACGTACCGAAAATCTGGTGTCCAGGACACACACATTTCCTGCATGGCCTCCTGGTCGTTCGTCGACTTCAGTGCAAAATAATTACATTAATTATTCAAAACACATAATTAATAAGTAGTATGTAAATGTATGTCCGGCGCCAGGCTCCGGGCGCGAGGAGCTGGAGCCGGGGTCAATGACCGATTGCTCTGACGTCACGACGGCCATCTTGGATGAGCGTAACGGGACAACACGTAACGGTACACAACGTAACGGGACAAGCAGATCACGGCGGCCATCTTGGATCCGCCATTTTGGATGACGTCATTTTGTTTTCTCAAACATTACGGCATCGTTTTTTCCGGCATTTTGAATTATGACGTCACCGTTTCAATTTCTGTTACGACCGCCATCTTTAAAATCTTTATTTGTTATCCGATTTTAATGAAAATTTTTTAAAAAATTATAAAAAAAATTAAATAATAAAATTTTAATAGAAATATTTTAAAAAAACATACATTTACAACACGTATCTCGGAGTCCTCGGTTCGAACCCGGTGAGGGCAAAAAAATTAAAAATGACGACCGATCCTTCCCTCACAGTGGCTGCAGGCAGACTGACCCCCACCACTTATGTCATAGCATATATATCGCCAGTTAGCATGACGTCATGTCCGCCATCTTGTCCTCGTCTGTTGGAAGCGATCATCATTGTATCGTCGTCTAGAGTGCGCTGACACCAAGTTAGTTTAATTCGTACCCGCTAGACTGCAGTAATCATTTATTATTATTATTGCTGTGACACCCGCAATCTTGTTATTTGGCCGCCATATTGAAATTGTGTAATTATTTACCTAGAAATTCGGGAAAAATTCCAAAATTCATTAAATAAATCACTCATTAATTTACATATTGATTCGATCGATTCCTGTCCTCGGTTCGATACCCAATCGATGCAATAATGTTTAAATTTAAGTAAAAAAATTATATTTTCAATAACCCATGTTAAAAATTCATTAAATAAATTTGTATTCTATATAATGATTGATTAGATCGACTAAGGTCCTTGGTTGGATCCCTGACCGATAAAAACAACTTTAATATTTTTTTTAAAGTAACTCTAAAGTGGCAGGTTTGAGAAAATAAAAACACCGCAAGTTCTTTTAAAAAACTTTTATTACATAAATACTACACTACTACAAGTACAAAAAAAATACACAGACAAATTACTAAAGTTTTGTGGATTTCTCGATTTCTGCATCAGCCACCCACGAATTAAAGCGAGGTGGAAAGCCCCACCACTTGATATAGGACCGTCCGTTTCTTCGTTTTATAATCTTCTCCACCAAGTACGTATCGGGATACAATGTAGGCTGAATCTCTTCGGCATAGAAGCCGCCATAGATAGGTTTGTGGTCCAAATCTTCGAGGTAGTAGGTCCTAGGCTCTGATTCACGAACATGTGTCACACGGAAAAGTTCAGGACTCCAGTTCGCAGTGAATCCTTTCTCGAAGATACCTTTCTGCTTGGAGATTCGCACAATGTCACCGACGGTAGCTTTAAGCTTTCGTGTATCTTTCTTCTTCGTGTTGGAAAACACCATTTGAAGCAGGCGATTCTCCTTTATGTCCTTTGGCTTCATTTCCGTGGTAGAATGCACCGTGGAATTATACTCGCTTATTAGTTTCGGCAAGGCCACTTGTAATTTCCGTTAGCCGTGAACTGTCGCCACATCTTGGAACGCAAAGTTCTGTTAAACCTTTCGACAACGGAGGCTTTGACGTTACTAAATGTAGAGTATTGTGTGATGCCATACTTCTTCATCAAAGCCTTGAAGGTTGCATTGTAGAATTCTTTACCGAGGTCCGTTTGCAGGTGCGACGGTACACGTCCATCCCGAAAAATATTGTTTTTGGCCTCGGCTACGTCAGTTGCAGTCTTTGATTTTACAGGTCTAGCCCAAGCGAACTTGCTATAAACATCGATGACTGTCAACATGTACTTGAAACCTTTATTCAATCGGGAATACGGTATCATCTCAACAAGGTCCGCCTGGAATAAATCATCAATTCCACGAACTATGACTTTGCGACGAAGGTATTTACGTCTAGCAGGAGCATTAAGTTCACGAGCGATTCCGGTTTGACTCATTGTATGTAGCCGGCTTCCCTCAGTTCTTCAAGTATGGAGACTATTTCGTTGATGTGCGAATAGTTTCCTACACTAAGCGAAGCATGTAGAATTCTAAGACGATCAACTAATTCATTAAGATCGTCCCATTATACATAGTCAAATATCTGATTACTTTCTAGCTTTTTTAAACCTTCACCATGTATTGTTAGTTCACTGAAGAGATTAGCGAGAATGTAGATCTTTTCATGATCTACGTCTATATATACACCACTATCTGGATCGTTATCGCGAAAATGTGCATTGGTTAGTGCTAGTAGTTTTTTTGTACTCTTGTAAGTCTTTGTGAGAATATCCTTAAGGCTCCCTGTGAAACAGCAATTCGTACAGACCCGGAGTCCCGCGCATTTTGAACTCTTCTACGCGCACAATATTTCCTGGTAGAAAGTCTTTTTCTTTAGCACCGAGGAACCACTTATTATGTTTTCTGTACACTCCGTAGGTCATGACATTATTCCGGCTCGTAAACGATATCAGATATGGTCGGACCATTGCATTAACTTGATGTCACTTTTTCGGCATTTTTTTCTTGTGCATGGACTCTGTACTCGTTAAGTCCTCTTCTTCTCGATCTGGTTCATACTTTATCTTCTTTACAGTTTGCATTTCATCTTCAACTTCTGTCTTCACAATGATAGCTGGTTCTTCCTTGTTTTTAAGTTTGTCGAGGCAACTAGTGATTGGTTTAAATGTCTCCTCATTTTCCATCTCACGTGCAAGTCTGGTTCGTCTAGCAAGTAAATATTTTTCACGAACAGACTGTATAGCTCGATGAAGTTCACTGGCCACGTCCGACATTGTACTGGCTGGAAACATATTGCAAGACCTCCTTTTATACTTTTTTATTCGTTCGCGGAAACTTCTTTCTTGTGTTTGGCTGAATCTGAATTTGTTGACAAGTGAGATAGTGATGCTTTCAGACTACTTTGAAAATTTCTCAAATCGTGATGTATTTGTGCATTCGATACTTCAATCATGTCGCGAATGCGAGAATCCGAGGATTCCACACGCTGGTCGATGGCAACGAGATAATCTAGTAATTCGTTTTTCACACTTTCTACTTTTTGAGCCAGTAGCGAAATGTATTTGCGAATAACGTCGTCATGAGACTTGAGAGCAGTACGTAGGTCTTGACTGATACGACCGAATTTCGAAATGCTATGACTCATGTTTGACGATAAACTGATCGAAACCTCGTCTGTACATGCCCTTATATAGAGGCCATTCTTTGACTATAAATAGGAATCTGTGTTCTTATTTCCAACACAAGGAGCACATGTCTTTGAATTCCTGAAACGAAATGTCGCTGTTTACGTGATCGTCATAAGCGTGGCGTAAATTAAGTTCATCCATGCGAAAAAGCACTATGACATTCGCGTTGTCTCGTAGGGGATGTTTTGGAATACGACTGTACGTCTGACACAGGTAAACACAGTCTACCTTGGAGTGTCTGCCCATGGAAAAGTACTCTTGTATTATGCCTTGTTTCTCGCACATTACATCGTCGAAAATAAACACGGAATTGGCTTTTTTTCGCTTGGAGGTACCACATCCGCATTATCATTAAATGGGAATTACACCAGACCATCCACCGAGCGTAGAACAGTAGCTAGGCGCTGGTACTTTGGCTGTTGCAACGACTTGGAATACAAGTAAACGTTTTGGAACCTAAGTCCATTTGGTTCCTCCAGTAAACTCAGCAGAACGCACGTTTTGCCGCAGTTGGACGGACCCGCATTTATGCAATGTACGGCAGAAGGCAACAGTAAGCCATGTCGTGATTCACGCGCACTAAATACATCGTCTTGCGTAATGTGCATGGGCAAACACACTTCTTGCTTGACGACCTGCATTGTACTGAAGAAATTGTATATAATCAAACACATTTATACTTTCTGGTCAGTTGTGCGTAATGACTCGAAGAGGTAAGAACAAAAAACACATTGGTGCAGGAATTGTGAACTCGCTGATAAACAATCTGCCATTCGAGCTACACATTCCCGGCTACAAATTCTGCGGCCCCGGCACTAAACTAGCGAAAAGGTTAGCTCGCGGTGACGTGAGCATTAATTCTCTCGACGAAAAGTGCAAACAACACGATATCGCCTAAGCGCTCAGCAAGGATCTGGAATCGAGGCACAGAGCAAATCAGATATTGGCACAGGAAGCCGAAGATATAAGTAAATCTTCGAACGCGGGACTTGGAGAAAAAATCGCAGCGTGGGTCGTTTCCAAAATCATGAATGCAAAGACCCAATTAGGACTGGGTGCTCGTCGAGCGAGCTCCATCAAATCAAAGATTAACTCACGCAAGACCAAATGCACGACTGGTGCAGGCATGCAAAAGTTAAGCAAAAATTACAGACTCTCGACAAGAAGATTATAGGAGGTTTTCTTCCTTTGCTTTTGCCTGCATTGGGTGCTCTCGGCGGTCTCATCGGTGCAACGCGCGGTATAGTGCGGGTAGTCAACACTTTGAAGAATGAACGCAAGCAGTTAAAAGAAGCACAGCGACACAATGCCAGCATGGAAGCCATTGCAATCGGTAAAAAAAAAAACGGCGCAGGACTGTACTTGAAACCTCACAAATCAGGCCGAGGCATGAAAAAGATACGAATGAAAAAATTTTAAGTTCTTTGCCGAAACGTCCGCTCACCAATATAGATTTAATCAAGTACGCACGCAAACTGAAAATACCAAATTTCCAAGGCGTGTTTATGCGAGACACTTTGCCCAGCAAGCCAAAGACACATGAGCGCGCCATCATTAATTTAGACACGTTGGCGGGTCGCGGTATGCACTGGGTGGCCTATGTAAAGTCTGGAAAAATGGCCGAGTACTACGATAGTTTCGGTAATTTGAGACCTCCGCCAGAACTTAGGCGGTACCTAGGTCGAACCACTACATTGTTTTACAATTACGAAACCGAACAGAAGCCATATCAAACAAACTGCGGACACTTGTGTCTTCGCTTTTTAATAAAGAAAAATTAGCTGACAGATAAAAAATGCTACTTAAAGGTTGTGCAGTGATGATAATTATTAGTCATGTCGATAACACTTACCTTGACAGGTCACGCATCTGAACTGCGGGCATTTCATTTCCGGCCTCTGGATTTAGACGGAGAATGGTGTATCGGACTCGTAGATTTTCAAACATATAATGCCATACCTAATATCGACGAAGAAAATTGCAAGATCTGCTTCCTGAAAAGCGATGGGACCGCTTATGAAATACAGTTACCTGTTGGCTCTTACGAAATTGACGACATTGCAAAGTAGATCAAGGATATGTTACCACAGGATGTAGACTTTCAACTGCGTGGAAATCCAAACACTCAAAAAAGCATTCTAACATGCAGTAAAAATGTCGACTTTACGAAATCTGGGACCATAAGTACTATGCTCGGATTCGAATCATAGGTGTATGATACAGGAAGAACGTACGAATCTACGCGCGCAGTAAACATTTTGCCTATGTATGTCATAAGAATAAACTGTAATTTGGCAAGTGGAACGTATCTCAATGGAAGACTAAGCAACATGCTGCACCAGTTTTCGCCGATGGTCCCGCCAGGATATAAACTGGTCGAGGTACCGCAAAGTATCATTTACGTTCCAGTCGTCGTGAAGTGCGCACACGAAGTCGTCGTCAGAATCGTTGACCAGCGAGAACGATTGGTGAATTTTCAAGACGAAGAAATTACATTACGTCTGCACTTGAAGCGATGGGCATAAAGTTAGTTACACCAAACAGTTATAAAATAAATCGTATTGGCGTGAATAATAACAGTTCTCTACAAGACATCGATGCATTAACACCTGACAGCATAAAGTATCTTCTCAGTATTGGACAAGTGCCGAATAAATATGGAAGACGAAATACTCAACTTGGAAGATCCGGTCATTTTTGATGACAGCATTACGAAAATGGAATTGCACGAGTACCAGACTTTCCTGCTCGGACCGTACGCACTACCATCGGAAGAACGCATTGCAGTACAGCACCAAGTTATTTGTACTTTACCTTCGCAGTCATTTCTACGTATAAGAGGCACGCTGATAAAAGCGGATGGTACGCACCCGACAACGACATCAATATCCTGCAATGGTATTCTTCACCTAATCGAGCGCATTACATATGTACTCAATGGTGTCGAGGTAGACCAGACGCGAGATGTAGACACAACATCTGCTATGAAAAATTACCTTTCACTCACGCCAAATGAACTGTCTGCTTCAAAGATGGCCGGTTGGGC
The DNA here is from genome assembly GCF_032445375.1 of Bacillus rossius redtenbacheri. NCBI lineage: Eukaryota > Metazoa > Arthropoda > Insecta > Phasmatodea > Bacillidae > Bacillus > Bacillus rossius. The sequence goes on from NC_086335.1 coordinate 15,622,043, forward strand.
TCTCGAGGATGAATATAAGCTTCCGGTTTATGCCAAAGGGAAGTTAGAAGTTTGTGTTCCTCTGTCCATGATTCTTGTATTCGCCGAGGACTACAATCATATAATCATTAATTCGAAACAAGAGCTCGTACTGCTTCTAGCCAACACGCACATTAATGCAATTGTCGCCGCTGCAGAAAACCCTCAAGATGTCTCGTTAACACTACAGTCTATCGAGTGGATGCTGCCCCACATCCAAGTGAGCACCGTTGAACGAGTCAAGATGTTGAAGAACATAGAAAATGGCAAGAACTTCGATGTGCCATTCCGATCCTGGAGCCTGGAAACTTATACTGGCTTGCCTCATAGTCAGCGTATCAATTGGATAGTAAAGTCCAGCTTCGCTACGGAAAAACCAAGATACATCATCGTCGGGCTTCAGACCGGAAGACAGCTCAATGCAGGACTAAGTCACTCCTTATTCGATAACTGTCAAATACGTAATGAAAAATATTTTTAAATAGCGAAAGCTGTCTGTATGTTGATGAACATGGACTTTGAAAGTGGAAGATTTCTCTCGCATATCAAATGTACGCCAAGTTTCAGCAAGCATAGTATGGGCGGAGACAGTCACCGATACTGAGTCCCGACAGTTTCAAGAACAAGGCTCCGTTAATGGTGTTAGACGTTTCCAAACAGGATGATCGAATAAATTCAAACATCATCGACTGTAGGATCGAGATAACGACTAGCGGAAATTTACCACCAAACACCTATGCTTTTTATCTGATACTTCACGATCGGCTTGCATCGTAGAATTGTCGAGACAAACTTGTGAAAATTCTGACATAAATACTGTTTCGTTTTCGATTATAATTAAGTTACGACCGAGCATTGCTAGAGACAAGATGTACTGCAACCTGCAAGGTTTCCAGAGTCAAATTGGATTCGTGCTCAAGGAAATTAGTGTCACCTCCGGAGACAAGACTCGAACTCGCACATTCCGACCTCCATATCCTTGTAAACTAATAGACGAAAAAAGCAAACGGTCGTATGAATGGCTATGTAAATATTATCACGGACTAGAGTGGGATGAAGGAAAAATTCCGTACCACCAACTATTGAAGATTTACTAGTTCAAAACGAAATAATCTACGTTGCCGGACCTGAACAGAAGAAATGGCTTAATTAGTGGTGTGAAGCACCTGTTGAAATTGTAGACATACAGACCGACTACAGCTGTCCTTCCCTACGCAAGCTTAGTGAAATGTATGACGTACAGCCAAGTGACAAGTTTGAACATGTCTGTGCCTGTACAAACTCTCAGTTAATGCAGAAATGGCACACACAGTGTTAGTAGGAGCCTGCATATATAAATGGTGTACATCCGTACGTGCCTTCAGTTGACGTTCGACCTGCAAGAAGATGTTTACGTTTCATCCTGCTAACGTGTTTGTGAGCGTAAGACCTAGCTTCAGCAGTGTCGAGTACAGCTACTGGGATTCCGGGTATCTACGTACATATACAGAAACCTGTGATGGAGGCGCTCAGCATTGGCGGTTTGCGCACTTTCCTGTGTCCTACGAACCGACTCAGCAGCTATTAGATTGTTGCGAACCTGGAAACTGTGCCGTCTATCACATGAGACCACACACAATCCTTCCTGCTAGCATCGCTGAGGTAGTCGCCTCGTCTGCACGTGCAACACCAAACATTGGCGTGTTGCAACCTGATGCGACCTGTGATGCTTCTACGCAGACGTCCAAACGACATGCGTCTCGACGTCGAAGTTCAGGCGGTGAATCTGTCTCAACTAGCACTGAGACAAAGCCAAGGTACATACGTGGTCACAGACGTCATCGACCATGTCTTGCAGGAGTTCTCGACGTCGCATAAGTTGACCAGCTGGAAACCTGTGTTCCTGATCCCGTGGCCTGCGAACCAGTTGGAACCGGAGTCGACGAGGCAGTTCGTGCGGCATTAAAGACATTGCTTGCAAAAATGCTGGATTCATTAACCTTATATGTATTTGTGTAATTTTTATAAATAAATGTGTTAAACTTGAACTCGTGTGTTTATTCTATAATTTTTTAGGTACTTAATAAAAAATAATAATTTTAAATACAGACAATATTTTGACTCATGTAGTATACTAGTAGACCGCGGGTATATAAGCGAGGTTCAGACGACTGGACCCTCAGTTCACCTCTGGCCGCGGTGCATTACGGACCTGCTCTCTTCAGTAAGTTTCACGAAATTTAGTTACTGCTCCAATGTCAACCGGGATAGACTGTTTACGGTCAGCAGCGGGGACCTCTATGGTAGCAACGATGATGGTGTCGGAGATCCCGATACCGACTGAAGAGGTGACAACGACAGCGGAGAGCTCAATGGCTGCAGTGTCTTCAGCTGTGGAGATACCGATACCGACTGCAGAGGAGACAACGATACGTGTTGTTCCATCATCTGCATTCCAGACTTCAATTAATGAAGAGCGTACATAGCATCAATGCAAATATTGTTGTGCATATTTTACTAAACCTACAAATGTGTGTAGACATGAAAGAAGCAGTTGTCAGAATAATTTACTGAAAAGAACAGAGTTTCAATGTAACAAGTGCAGTAAACTCATTTCACGTATTGATAGCTTACATCGCCATTATAAAAATGCTCCGAGAAAGTTAAGTGCGAGTATAATGAACATGGTTATTGTTTTGACTCATATTTTATAGCAGCTAATGAGAATATATAAGTGAGACCCTGGTGATATGAACTTCAGTCTGTCTCTGGCTGCGGGGATGAACAAATCGGATAGTTAGACTTGACTAACGTAATAGACCTGTATTATTGAGAACTCAATAGCATCATTACCACTATCAAAACCAACCTGGAGCGAAGGTCTACCATCATCAGTGCAGAGCTCGATGACAACGTCGTCTACAGCTACATTTACTCTCTCAGCACAACAGGAGATTTTGACGCGTGCAACATCTTCCACAGAGCAGACCTCAAAGGCTTCAGAAGTTAACATTTCAGCAGTGTTACCTTGGTTGTCAACAGTGCCAGTGCCATTGATGAAGGCAGGATCAACCAACGGTGTTCCGTCGCCCAACTGTACGTACTGTGAGAAGATCAAAAACTTAAAATCACAGGATTATGTAATACACAATTGTAATAATAACTCTGAACGCATTAAATATCAGTGCAACACGTGTTTAAGCAAGTTTATACACTATGGAAGATTAAAACGACAACTCAGGAATTGTGATAGACTGGGTGTACATTCATCTGTAACAAGCTGTATATTTTGTAACAAAACATTAACAACTATTCGAAGTGCAAAACAACATGAAATCTATCACTGTCCTTTTAATGAAGACGATAATTCGTCTTTGTGTGGATATTGTGGTGTACCAATATGTCGACCTGATAGATGAATAGACATTTAAAGTAATGTAAAATGGTTAGTCCGTACAATAAGAAGACTGTTTGAATCGAGAAATTCACTAAACTTTAGTAATTTGTCTGTGTATTTTTTTTGTACTTGTAGTAGTGTAGAATTTATGTAATAAAAGTTTTTTAAAAGAACTTGCGGTGTTTTTATTTTCTCAAACATGCCACTTTAGTGGTACTTTTTAAAATATTAAATTTGTTTTTATCGGTCAGGGATCGAACCAAGGACCTTAGTCGATCTAATCAATCATTATATAGATTAAGATTACAAATTTATTTAATGAATTTTTAACATGGTTTATTAAGATTATTATTTTTTTACATAAATTTAAACTTTATTGCATCGATCGGGTATCGAACCGAGGACAGGAATCGATCGAATCAATATGTAAATTAATGAGTGATTTATTTAATGAATTTTGGAACTTTTCCCGAATTTCTAGCTAAATAATTACACAATTCCAAGATGGCGGCCAAATAACAAGATGGCGAGTGTCACAGCAATAATAATAAATGATTACTGCACTCTAGCAGACGAGGACAAGATGGCGGACATGCTATGACATAAGTGGTGGGGGTCAGTCTGCCTGCAGCCACTGTGAGTGAAGGATCGGTCGTCATTTTTAAGTTTTTTGCCCTCACCGTGTTCGAACCGAGGACTCCGAGCTCCGTGTCGTAAATGTATGTTTTTAAAAATATTTTTATTAAAATTTTATTAATTAATTTCTTTTATAATTTTTTCATTAAAATCGGATAATGAATAGAGATTTTAAAGATGGCGGCCGTAACGATAATTGCAACTATGACATCATTATTCAAAATGGCGGATACAACAATGCCGTAAAGTACGAGAAAACGAAATGATGTCATCCAAAATGGCGGGTACAAGATGGCCGCCGTGATTGACTTGTCCCGTTACGTTGTGTCCCGTTACGCTGTATCCCGTTACGCTCATCCAAGATGGCCGTCGTGACGTCAGAGCAATCGGTCATTGACCCCGGCTCCAGCTCCTCGCTCCTGGAGCCTGGCGCCGGACATACATTTACATACTACTGTAATACAATTAAATTTAGAAGATGGCGATCCAAATAAAATAGTAAAGCAAAGATCACATGAAGTAATTTTAGCCTACTTTACTCCAGCCATCGTGCAACACACACTTATGACGACCCACGGAAAATATTAACAAACTGAAAACTTTAGGTTGAACTCGGCCATGCAAGTGTGAGTTTCCCGTAGCAGAGTAACTACTTACGCAATACTAAAAAATCAGGCGGAGGCCACGCCAGCACCAGTATTTATATCTTACACAGGCACCACAGCACATGCGCCAAGCATAAGAGGGGTGGAGCACAAACAAAATGACGTCAGAGCACTGCGTGGCCGTAGGAGGGGGAAAGGAGGGGAGGTGGCCGGAGCAAGAGAACAGAACTTCGTGGTGAGGACTTCTTCAATGTCAACAACATGAGACATTTTTCATTCAGAATTTTACATATTTCAATTTGAAGATTTCTATAATTAACATCCCAACAACAAACAATATGTAAAAATGTGAATTCTATATAAGAAAAAATATGAAGGTTTTCTGTGATCCGAATTTTATGTAAATTAGTTTGTTATACGATAAAAAATTAAAGTACAAATTCGGCTTAGCCAGCTTCCATGATGTAGGTTAGGATAATAGTCCCGTAGAAAATATTTGCTAAAGTTCCAAAAATAAATATAATGAAAAATATGAATATAAAAATTTTGTTGATATATTTTCCTCGATGCATGCGCTCACTGTTATGTTTGTCTAGGAAAAAGTTTTATTCATAGGAAATGAAGCAAAGTTGAATGAGAAATGTCCTATGCAATGGACACCCTCTTAAACTTCTATTAAATGATCAAAAATTATCTCACGATAAAATAAAATATTATTTTATAATTTGTAGCCAAATGTGTTTTAAATGTTAGTATTTATGTGTTATTTTATAAATTTGTTATAAATTGGTAATTTATAATGTCTATTTGTCATTTGTTATTATAATGCGAAAATTAATTATATGTTGTAAATAAATTGTAAAATAATTGTATAGACATGACCAATACGGTGATGTGCAAAACATATATACTGTATTTACTGGACAAAATAAAATGAAATGAAATACTTTAAGCAAAACAAAATAACTTATTAGACTAGCAGCATCGTTGTGTATGGTGATGTGTTATAATTCGGGTGAAAATAAAATTCATAATATATTGCTAATTTATCAATACGAATATTTCTTTTTAAAGTAATTTTTTTTTGTGAATTTTACATTTATATGCTAATGCCAATTTGAGAATACAAATGCATTTAACATTTTAGTAAAAATAAACATTTCTTTTTCTGCTTCAGATGCCAAACCATATTTATAACTAAGATATGTACTATAATTATTTTAATAGATACTTTTTTAATACTAAAGAAAAAGTTTTCTGAAAATCCATTTTTAATCAACATACATATAATTTATATTTTTTGTGACATTTAAATTGTTTAGTTTAAATATATAATAAAGTAAACAGAACATATGTTAAAAGTACATTATGAAGGATTTTATTAAATTTTTCTTTTGCATCTTATTTATGAAATTTTGGATTCAGGTATCAAATAGTTTTTCATTTGTGAATCATTTAAAATTAAGTTTGTTATTTAATTTTTATTCAGTGTTAAGCATACTTTAATATATATATAATAATCTAAATCATGTCAATTTACAAATCAAGATAATTTAAGTCACTATATTAAATGAGTGGTGATATCTATATTTTACTCAATGTATATTTACAATAAGCAACCAAATTCTATTTTCTAACATGATATCAGCAAATGATTAGCGGACCGACCACAGGGTGCAGAGTATGTAGCTGGAGCCGGTGTCCACCGTTTTTGTTTGTGACGTCACGGCAGCCATCTTGGACTGCCTTGAATTTTAAATGTGACTGAAATATGATAGATACGGTGTAATTCGACAATCCGATTAGATTTTTACTTAAAAACTAAAAAAAGAAATATTTTATAAAAACCTAAAATTTAATTTAAAAAATTTAATTATGTATTTCGTACGCCATGTACCTTAAACGTTTACAGTTATATTCCTGGTGGATGCACTAGCAAAAACATAATGGCGAAATGTTCTTTTTCATCGATGTCATCAATCAGACTGACTTCCCACAATACTACCAAAGAATATTGTTACGAACGTAAGCAAGGCCGCGACACTTGCAGGTGCACAGCTGGCTGACATCATGTGGCCGCGCAACATAAGACGTTCCACGCGCACCTGGGTCACCGCTTCCCCTCCCTCCAACCCTCAGCTCCCCGCGCGATGCTGTTAGTTTGACAGTAGTATAGGAATGACGGTCCGGAAACAGGATTCAGGTTGTGGTGCCTGTGGTGCCGACCACCATCTTGGATTGTGACGTCACGGCGGCCATCTTAGATGACCTTGTCCTTGACCTCTGACCTTGACCTTGACCCCGGTGGCCATTTTGGATCCGCCATCTTGGATGCATCGTAACAGGACACAACGTAACGGGACACAACGTAACGGGACACAACGTAACAGGACAAGTAGATCACGGAGGCCATCTTGGATCCGACATATTTAAATCGAGCGCCCCACTCATTATGATGAAAATTTCATCTCTGACGCCATATTGATTTTTTTATGTTCCACTGGAGGCCGCCATCTTGGATACCGACGACTCTGTTTCAGCTGTTTGTTCCTAGATAGCGCCAGCGTCGCTTTTGATTTTTTTTATGTTCCACTGGAGGCCGCCATCTTGGATACCGACGACTCTGTTTCAGCTGTTTGTTCCTAGATAGCGCCAGCGTCGCTCTTGATTTTTTTCTGTTCCACTGGAGGCCGCCATCTTGGATACAGTCGACTTTGTTTCAGTTGTTTGTTCCTAGATAACACCATCGTCGCTCTTGATTTTTTTTTTTCTGTTCCACTGGAGGTCGCCATCTTGGATACCGACAACTTTGTTTCCGTCGTTTGTTCCTAGAGAGCGCCAGCGTCGCTCTGTCTCATCACATAAGGTCGATGTTCCATTACCTACCAGAGCTATTATGATCCTTATCGACATATTAAATTTATTTTTTTATGAAAAATATATTGGAAACGCTGTGATTCGAACCATCACAGCTCTGATCTCTAGGTTGGAAAACATACGCCTTTAACCGCTCGGCTATCGAGACATTTACCAGACTGAAAATTAAATAAGGTATATAAAAAAATAACATGCATATTTGGACTTGTAATTTTTTTAATTTAAAGTAATAATAGCACCACCTGTTCGAGACAGAACCACCATCTTGTATTAAGACGTAACTGTTGCAATTATCGCTATGGTCGCCATCTTGAAAATCCGTAATTCTTATGTTAGAAAATCGGGAAAAATTTCAAAAATCATTAAAAAAAGTTAATCAACCTAATTAAATAATAAAAAAATCCTTTAAACCACCGTTGCACTTTTCGTGACGACCGCCATCTTGAAATCACCCGCTGGAGATCATCTTGTTTTCGTCCGCTAGAGTGTGCTGATACCATGTTAGTATAAGTATCTAGTCACCACACATTTGTCCTTGACCTTTAACTTTGACCTTGACTTTGACCTTGAAATTTGACCTTCACCTTGTAATTTGACCTTGACATTGAAATTTGACCTTAACCTTGAAATTTGACCTTGACCTTGAAATTAGCCCTTGACCTTGAAATTTGACCTTGACCTTGAAATTTGACTTTGTCCTTTAAATTTGACTTTGTCCTTGTCGTCCATCATGGATCCGACATTTTATGTTCAGTACATGCTACCAGGAGCTACCACCTGTCGGAGTACACCATCTTGTGTGTGTACTTGTATTATAGAGTACATTTCCATCTGGATGATTTTATTCTAACCCGCAACAGTGCAGTAATCATTTATTACCGAGGTGCCCCCGCCATCTTGAAATGCGGCAGCCATCTTGAAATCATGTAATAATGTAGCTAGAAAAGCGGGAAAAAATCCAAAATTCATTAATTAAATCACTCATTAACTTACATATTGATTCAATCCGCTCCAGTCCTTGGTTCGATCCCTGAATGATGCAATAATGTTTAATTTTATGAAAAAAAAAAATAATAATTTCAATAAACCATGTTCAAAATTCTTAAGAGACTTTAAATCCTCTACTACCATCATCCTATCTGACATCAAGACCAACATCTTGGAATTTTCGTAATAATTAAACTAAAAATTCAGGAAATAGTTAAAAATTTATAAAATAAATTTGCAAACAATATACTGATTAATTAGGTCGTCTAGGGTCCTTGGCACGATTCTGGACGAAGCTAAAATAAATTTAATTTAAATACCAGAAAAGTGTTCGGTTAGAGAAATAAACACCACAAAGTCTTTTACAAACATAATATTTATTACACAATTTCTATCATACTACAGAATCACTTGCGAAAGCCAGCAAACTTATAAACATTTAGCTTTGCATAGACGTGCAACGACTACTTCTTAGCTCCAAATGCTCCAGCAGCTCCAAATGCTCCAACAGCCTCCAAATGCTCCAACAGCCTCCAAATGGCTCCAACAGCTCCAAATGCTCCAACTACCTTTTCTTTCAACAGCTCCAATGATATTGGGCTACAATGCTACGAGTCTAAGAGACTACGAGGCTACAAGGCTACGAGTCTAAAAGGATCTAGCTGGTTCCGAGTTATACATGGCTGAGAGACCGCATGACTACGAAACTACATGTCTATGAAGCTACATGGATACAAGTCTACTCGGCTCCAACACGCAATGTACACACAGTACACACAGGAAACTGAACGTACACACAGTACACACAGGAAACGGAACGTACACACAGTACACACAGGAGACGGAACGTACACACAGGAAACGGAACGTACACACAGTACACACAGGAAACGTAACGTACACACAGGAAAACGTAATGTACAAACAGGAAAACGAAATGTACAAACAGGAAAACGAAATGTACAAACAGGAAAACGAAATGTACAAACAGGAAAACGAAATGTACAAACAGGAAAACGAAATGTACAAACAGGAAAACGAAATGTACAAACAGGAAAACGAAATGTACAAACAGGAAAACGAAATGTACACACAGGAAAACGAAATGTACACACAGGAAATCGAAATGTACAAACAGGAAAACGAAATGTACAAACAGGAAAACGAAATGTACAAACAGGAAAACGAAATGTACACACAGTAAAACAAAATGTACAAACAGGAAAACGAAATGTACAAACAGGAAAACGAAATGTACACACAGGAAAACGAAATGTACAAACAGGAAAACGAAATGTACACACAGGAAAACGGTATGTACACACAGGAAATCGGTACGTACACACAGTACACACAGGAAACGGAATGATCACACATACAGTAGCGGAAACACAGGTTTATTTGGAAATCAGGATACAAGAAATAAATCATACTTTTTTAAAATATAAATAATTCATTTTATTTTTCATTAGTACACACATGACAGTTAATCAAATGATTATTGTATGTAGCCAGCGTTCCGAAGTTCTTTAAGTATGGTCGATACTTCCACGATATGCGAGTAGTTTCCTCTACGAACAGATGCCACCATCAGTCTTAGCCGGACAACCAATATTTTTGGATCTTTCCATGATGTGGAATCAATCTCTTCTGCCACCATTTTCATTGTATGTTTATTATAAATATTATGATCTCTGGTGTCTTTTGTTTTAACACCATCCTCACGGTTACTTTCATCATCTAGCCAGCGATCATCACAAGCTTGATCAGATTTATTTATTATAACACGACGTTTCCATCGCTTCGGTCTCAGGGCACCACCACATTCTTCGATCTTGTCAGCTTTAGGTTCTGCATCACAGTCTATGCCTTGTAAACAGCCTCAGAGTCACTGTAGCAATCACCGTAGAAGACAACGTCTTCACCCAGATTACTGCAAGAACTCAATATCGTTGATGTCGAAGTGTCTTCATCGTCTGTATGCTTCCTTTTCAGGAGTCCACCATTTATACAAAGTATGGAGGATCTGCTAAATATAGGCTTGAATGTATTCTCACTTTTCACAGTGTTGATACCTTCATTAGTTTCAGTCTTCCCGATACCATCAACATCCTTCAATATTTTTTTCTCGTCACGATCGGCGTGCTAAGGCTTCCATCTTTTCAATATTAATAATATTATTTGTCTTAAAATCTCCGCGTCCGTGTCACTATCACAGATGTAAATCATCATCATAGCTGTCATCAATATTATCATGAGTTGCATCAATATCACTCATTTTATGATATCGTTTCCACATTTCAGTTGTCAGAGATGTACCACAATCTATGATATTGTGAGCTCCATTCTCATTTTCTGTAAAAGCCTATCAGTCCAGTTTTATTATTTAATCCATCAACCCATCATCACAAACTCAATTAAATTATCTTAGTATATAGAAAAAAAATCATCAAAGTTCCTTTCATTTAATCATAGGAACCGCATCATCCTTTCCACCTACAGTTTAGTTTCTTGAGCCCAAGAGTCTTTCATTATATATACCATACAGTGTTCTTCAAGAGATGTGGTATACTACCAGTTCTACATACAAATCCATTCTATCAATGATTTGTTTACACATTAGAAAAACCTTCACATTATTTTTACATGTTTTATTAAATTATCTCTTCGACTAAAATAATTACCACACATAGTAATTTCTACAAAGGACACTTTGTCCAAGACATTTTAACCATCATCTGTCTGAAAACAACCATGTCCCATCTATATCACAAAGTAAACGAGGGTTAGTGGAGATAGGTCAAACAAGTGCTAGTCACTCATAGGGTAAGAACCATGTGTTCGATACCTATCTCAGTCAATGTAGCATCTATGTATTTTTCTTACCTCATGTAGAAAAATATGTTCCAATGCATACGAATTTAAACTTATTCACGTGCGACCAGTCAAAAGTACATAAATTCAAACACGTCAACCTCAAAAAAAAAATTCTCAAGGATAGAGGCAGAGACTACACGATCGAGACACGCATACCATCACCTGCAAATGAACATTGACCCCTCGCGCAGGAGTTGCAAGCTTGCAGAATGCTGCGGCAGTCATATTTTTGCTCGAGTCATACACACTTCACGACGCTAGTCTTTCCACTCATTTCACGTAAAACTCCAGTGAAATCGTAATCCAGCATACGTAAAGTACTTGCTGGAACCACTTCAAAGTATACATCACTGAACCAGAGCAGAAAATCAGCCTACGAATGTATATCTTGCTACCTACAAAAATAAATGTATAGCACATATATGAGAGGAGTCGATTCCTACATACCATACTCAATACTCTGATAATTATAAGCAGCAAAATATTTTAAATCAAGACCTTAGCCAGTATACATTCATTTTCCCATGTTGTAAAAATTCATGTTAGTAATCAGCAACGAAGGAGTGAGTTACTTGGACGAAGAACAGCTTTCCAAGTATCCAGAATCTTACTGATACAGACCATCCAGTGCACCAGCATACCCCGAAGTGTGGTCAATTGATAAACATTCTTTAATTTTTTAATATCACCTCCGTAGTGTACACCAATATATGACAGGTTACGATTTAAGACCATAAATTTCCCACAAGTCTGTTAGTTTTATTTCGGGGAGTAATAAATTATTTCTCAAACATAATAAATCAAGTTCCTATCAGATTTGCTCTAATGTTACGGCATTACCTGTACCAGCACATTACCAAAACATCTCCTATTAAATTCTTAAGAATGCAGATGACATACACAGTCAAAAATAATTTTAACAAAAAAAACAGTCTTCAGCATTATTGATAAAAAAAGAATACACACAAACAAGTCAAAACGGACATTTCAAATCCAACCTAAATTACGTGACACATGTAGTTTATTGAATTAAGATAAACGATGCAGGTTAGGGAGAAATATATAAAAAATTCTTTAATTCTATAATTAATTTAAAATTTTACATTTATACACATTAAAATCTGACACTGTATATATTTTTTACATTTCTCAGTCCATGCGACATTCAATATTATTAAAATAAATTATTATAGTTCGTATTAAGAGTGAAAAAATACAAATAATTCATACAGATCACGTTACATCAGATCAGGAGTGTAACACCTTAGAGGGCCAGAAATTATGCTAGAAACCCGTCTTTACAAAATTGTTAATGTTTTTTCAAGTAAAATTTTCGTGTAACCTGTACACCGCACTTCTCACACAGAAATTTTACACGGTCAAGATTTCTTCTGCAGCCATGCCTTTCATGGATGCGTGTACTTCGTACCTGTTCAAAACGTTTACCACAGTAGCGGCACTGATAGAGATACTCATCACAATTACCATCGCTTCCCCGATGTACAACTTGCAAATTAACTTTGCTTTTACAATGCCTAATCAAATTACTTTTGTTTGTGAAATGTACACCACATGGCTCACACGGAAATGTCAACGATTAACGTTTCTTCTACAGACATGATTTTCATGTCTTCTTGCATGTTGTCGGTATTTAAAACTTTTGCTACAGTACGTACACAGATGTCTCGTCGTTAGACCGTTAGTCACCGACGGCTCGGAAAGTATATTACTTTCAATGTGCACTGCTGTTGTAGGCGACGAAGTCCCGTATGTTGCATGAGCTGGAGATTTCCCAGTCGACATTAACAGATCATCTGTACTGGATGCCAAAGAATCTGAAGTATACACGACTGATGCAGAAGCTGGGAATTGCTCACAAAATGTTTTATTTACGAAATGCGGTGTATTTGCAGGTATCGGAGTCTCCTCTGCGTTCGATAATGAACACATTGAAGTCTCTTGTAGTGAAGAGACAGTAGATACAGCCATACATCGGGATCTCTGGAGATGGTAGCTTCGTTACTATCGGAATCTCTGGAGCTTCCCTCATCGTTGTCATAGGGATCTGCTTCGTCATCATCGCCTCCGTCGTCAGGGACCCCGGTGAAGACGTGAGACCCTCCGTCAAGATCTCTGCATTCGTTGACCCCGCCACCATTGGGATTTGTACCGATTTCAACGTTGCTACCATTGAGTTCGGTTACACATCAATATTCATATACCAGACTTATATGCAGCCAAAGACTCGCTTAAATAACAGTGTCCGCTTGTATAATACACAAGGCAATACATCAACCATTGTTATTACTTAAAAAAAAATTAGGAATTTCAAGGAATAAGAATTTAAATTATATATTCAATCAACTAATCACACATCATACATACAAGGTTCATTTAGACCTACAAGAGGAGCAAGAGTCTGTAATCAATGGAACTTTCAGAATCCAAACAAAATTTAAACTACTCAAATGTAAATTTTATTATGTACAGCTACACATAACCTCCAACTGACTACAAATTTCTACAACACATGACTAATTTATTTTATCCGATACCAGGCTAGGTCCAAAGTCAATTTTTTTTGTACCTCTCATATACAGTTCAGGGGAGCTTCAGTGCTGATATAGCTACAGCCAAGACATGCTCAGTACCACACATCTTCAAAATCCTAACCCTTCAAAGTCGATCCTTGTTAAGCCTTACGACAAAAGTCTCCGAAACAAGAGACCTACTCTATAATTTTACTAGACATTTTTAACCTTTCATAGCACACATCGATAAATATCTTCGTAAATAACCCAAAATATTATCAGACCACTAGCATTTGATTTATGCACATACTGTGGGTCACCAGCGTATTCATCAACACATGACCATTCAACATTAAGCTCCCCACTTACTTCCATCAGTCTACTAGGCTCCACGCAGCACACATAAACTAAAAGAAGTCAATTAACAACCTATTATTTATTTACATTCGAATATTTAACAGCATACCGTCGACTAGTAAAATAATCCTGTCAGTGAACATGTCAGCAAAGTCTACATTTATATAGAACGAGGAATCCATTGAACATTCAGAACCTAGCTACACATACACAGTGCTGGATGCAAGTTAATTCTACACTTATTTATCATCACTGACACTCATATTACATCATAGGCACTTGAGTCAACACTCATTTTCCATCATTAACATGAACACAAATGCAAATTAACCACCATCGACACTAAATGCAACCAACCACTTTCCATAATCTAATCTCAATTCGGCACTCATTTTCCAACATCAACACTCAATTCAACACTCACTTTTCATCATCGACACTCAATTCAACACTCACTTTCCATCATCAACACGCATTTTCCATAGTCGACACTCAATTCGACACTCATTTTCCATAATCGACACTCAATTCGACACTCATTTTCCTTAATCGACACTCAATTCAACACTCATTTTCCATAATCGACACTCAATTTCCATCATCGTCACCCAATTCGACACTTATTTTCCATCATCGACACTCAATTCAACACTCATTTTCCAACAACTACACTCAATTCAAAGCTCATTTTCCATCATAGACACTCAATTCGACACTCAATTTCCATCATCGACACTCAATTTGACACTCAATTTCCATCATCGACACTCAATTCGACACTCATTTTCCATCGATGACACTCAATTCAACACTTATTTTCCGTCATCGATACTTAATTCTACATACTCTTTCCTTCTTCGACACTAATTTTCCATCATCTACATACAGTAAAATGGAAACTTTCCACACACACACACACACACAGATACATATATAAATATATTCATACTCAACTCAATTCTTTAAAGTAGCATACACATGAACTTTATTAGGACATGAATAACGACACATTTTAATAACAATTTTTAAAATTATATTTATATCAAAAATACAAAAGTATAAAAATCCGTCAGTCAATACACATTACTAACTTATTATATATACCCTGAAATTCTAAGTTCATCAAGAATAACCCACGTTTCTTTGATAACTGATACAATTTCGTCATCTTGCGAAACAAGTAAAAGACGCAACCTGTTCGTTAACACGTTCGGGTCTTTCCACGATATATAATCAATTTCACTTGATGACACCATCTTCTTCGAATGTTTGCTGAACATATTCTGAAAATCGTTGTAATAATGATTATGATAATTTGTATCATCATCATCATCGATGCTATCCACATCTTTATCAAACACACTGACATCTTCATCTTGCATATCCCAGTATTTCGAATTTTTTGACATTGGAGTACCATCATTGGCAACAAGCTTACTTGCTAATTTTCCAAAAAAATATTCCAAAGTCCGTAGAAGTCTACTATAGGACGCCTTGACAATTTTTCTGGAGATGTTACTTTCATTATCTTCTACCTTACTTATATCTCCAACACCATTTAAGCTATATACTTTCTCAAGACCTGGAGAGATTTTAACACAATCGCTTTTAATACTAGGTCGATCAATTTCATTGTAAGACATACTGTCCCCGAGCATATCGTCTCCATCTTCGTACTTTATCTCCTGAACGAGCTTGGCTTTACAAGTTTTATAGTGTCTTTTTAAATTCTCTCTTCGTGTCATCCGCCTACCACACTTGTCACAACTTAGTATTTGACGGAATGGACTTTTAAAACAATCGGTCTTTTCATGTCTACGAGCATTATAGCTTTTATCAAAGTATTTGCTACAGTATGTACAATGTCCTTCAGATCGAGATCGATATTTGAGTATCGTACCTTCACTAGACTGTATGTACTCCATAATGGTTGAATAGCCACTAAAAGTATTATTTAGGTACTTCGTATTTTTATGTATGAACATTCATTAATTATTTACGAAAAAAGATTTTTTTTTTCTCTCATTTTGACTAAAAAACTCATGTTCCACGTAGTTTTACTACCCACCTTCATATTTCCTCATATATTATGTTGTAAAAGCATCCAAAGTTGGTTGTAGGTTACGGAATGCTCACTCACGATCTCTTGAAAAAGGTGTGCCTCCCTAGATCACAAGAGGAAGAACATTGACCTTATTTAAAAATTAGTGAATAATATCATGACCTAGCAAGAATCACAAGATAATCTATTCACATATTAGCAACCATCATGTATCAGTTGTCTGTATATGCAGTCTCTGTTGTCTGTATAAGTAGACAATGTTTTGTGTGGGATGCGGGATGCTCCCTAACGATCGCAACAGAAGGAGGACTTCGCTAGAACTCAAGGGGAAGGGAAATCTTCGTGTGTGATAGCTTTTTCCATTTGTTTCAAGGCATAGTAATCGTCTGATTAATGAACTTTGGTTTTTGTGTGATTTACACCTGTTAAAATTATTTTTTAAGTGTTGATTTGATAATATAACTTCGGAAATTTACACGAAACTCTGAATAAAATTACCTGTCTTAGACACCAAGGACAGTACAGTTTGTCTTTCATGTTAATGCTTCTCAGATGTCTCAAAGCATATTATTTGTCTGAGTAAAGTTATTATTTTTTTTAATCCACCTGATAACAATATTGTAAGTGCTGATTTATTGACAGAATTTCACTGATTAAATTTAACTCTGAATAGAAATAACATGAGTCAGTAAGTAAAAAATTTTTCACGCAGAGATAGATCTCTCGCAAATAATCAGAAGCACTCGGCGAAATCCATCAGATGTCTAGCCAGGAATAATCAGAAACACTTGGAGAAAGCCATCAATATAATATCAAGATTAATCAGAAGCACTCGGAGAAATCCATCTGATGTCTTGTTAGGTATAATCAGAAGCACACGGAGAAAACCACCATAATATTGTCAAGAATAATCGGAAGCTCACGGAGAAAACCATCAGGGAGGATGTCGTTTATAAACATCATAAATTACCAATTTTTTTAAAAAGTCCAAATTTAATCCTGCTTAAGCAAAGAGTTCACAAGCGGGCTTGTGCTAGAACTCTCATGTTGCTTAAGCAAAGAGTTCACAAGCTGGCTTGTGCTAGAACTCTCATGTTGCTTAAGCAAAGAGTTCACAAGCGGGCTTGTGCTAGAACTCTCATGTTGCTTAAGCAAAGAGTTCACAAGCTGGCTTGTGCTAGAACTCTCATGTTGTTTAAGCAAAGAGTTCACAAGCGGGCTTGTGCTAGAACTCTCATGTTGCTTAAGCAGGATTAAATTTGGACTTTTTTAAAAAATTGGTAATTTATGATGTTTATAAACGACATCCTCCCTGATGGTTTTCTCCGTGAGCTTCCGATTATTCTTGACAATATTATGGTGGTTTTCTCCGTGTGCTTCTGATTATACCTAACAAGACATCAGATGGATTTCTCCGAGTGCTTCTGATTAATCTTGATATTATATTGATGGCTTTCTCCAAGTGTTTCTGATTATTCCTGGCTAGACATCTGATGGATTTCGCCGAGTGCTCCTGATTATTTGCGAGAGATCTATCTCTGCGTGAAGAATTTTTTACTTACTGACTCATGTTATTTCTATTCAGAGTTAAATTTAATCAGTGAAATTCTGTCAATAAATCAGCACTTACAATATTGTTATCAGGTGGATTAAAAAAAATAATAACTTTACTCAGACAAATAATATGCTTTGAGACATCTGAGAAGCATTAACATGAAAGACAAACTGTACTGTCCTTGGTGTCTAAGACAGGTAATTTTATTCAGAGTTTCGTGTAAATTTCCGAAGTTATATTATCAAATCAACACTTAAAAAAATAATTTTAACAGGTGGAAATCACACAAAAACCAAAGTTCATTAATCAGACGATTACTATGCCTTGAAACAAATGGAAAAAGCTATCACACACGAAGATTTCCCTTCCCCTTGAGTTCTAGCGAAGTCCTCCTTCTGTTGCGATCGTTAGGGAGCATCCCGCATCCCACACAAAACATTGTCTACTTATACAGACAACAGAGACTGCATATACAGACAACTGATACATGATGGTTGCTAATATGTGAATAGATTATCTTGTGTTTCTTGCTAGGTCATGATATTATTCACTAATTTTTAAATAAGGTCAATGTTCTTCCTCTTGAGATCTAGGGAGGCACACCTTTTTCAAGAGATCGTGAGTGAGCATTCCGTAACCTACAACCAACTTTGGATGCTTTTACAACATAATATATGAGGAAATATGAAGGTGGGTAGTAAAACTACGTGGAACATGAGTTTTTTAGTCAAAATGAGAAAAAAAAAAAACTTTTTTCGTAAATAATTAATGAATGTTCATACATAAAAATACGAAGTACCTAAATAATACTTTTAGTGGCTATTCAACCATTATGGAGTACATACAGTCTAGTGATAGTACGATATTTAAATATAGATCTCGATCTGAAGGACATTGTACATACTGTAGCAAATACTTTGATAAAAGCTATAATGCTCGTAGACATGAAAAGACCGATTGTTTTAAAAGTCCATTCCGTCAAATACTAAGTTGTGACAAGTGTGGTAGGCGGATGACACGAAGAGAGAATTTAAAAAGACACTATAAAACTTGTAAAGCCAAGCTCGTTCAGGAGATAAAGTACGAAGATGGAGACGATATGCTCGGGGACAGTATGTCTTACAATGAAATTGATCGACCTAGTATTAAAAGCGATTGTGTTAAAATCTCTCCAGGTCTTGAGAAAGTATATAGCTTAAATGGTGTTGGAGATATAAGTAAGGTAGAAGATAATGAAAGTAACATCTCCAGAAAAAGTGTCAAGGCATCCTACAGTAGACTTCTACGGACTTTGGAATATTTTTTTGGAAAATTAGCAAGTAAGCTTGTTGCCAATGATGGTACTCCAATGTCAAAAAATTCGAAATACTGGGATATGCAAGATGAAGATGTCAGTGTGTTTGATAAAGATGTGGATAGCATCGATGATGATGATACAAATTATCATAATCATTATTACAACGATTTTCAGAATATGTTCAGCAAACATTCGAAGAAGATGGTGTCATCAAGTGAAATTGATTATATATCGTGGAAAGATCCGAACGTGTTAACGAACAGGTTGCGACTTTTACTTGTTTCGCAAGATGACGAAATTGTATCAGTTATCAAAGAAACGTGGGTTATTCTTGATGAACTTAGAATTTCAGGGTATATATAATAAGTTAGTAATGTGTATTGACTGACGGATTTTTATACTTTTGTATTTTTGATATAAATATAATTTTAAAAATTGTTATTAAAATGTGTCGTTATTCATGTCCTAATAAAGTTCATGTGTATGCTACTTTAAAGAATTGAGTTGAGTATGAATATATTTATATATGTATCTGTGTGTGTGTGTGTGTGTGGAAAGTTTCCATTTTACTGTATGTAGATGATGGAAAATTAGTGTCGAAGAAGGAAAGAGTATGTAGAATTAAGTATCGATGACGGAAAATGAGTGTTGAATTGAGTGTCATCGATGGAAAATGAGTGTCGAATTGAGTGTCGATGATGGAAATTGAGTGTCAAATTGAGTGTCGATGATGGAAATTGAGTGTCGAATTGAGTGTCTATGATGGAAAATGAGCTTTGAATTGAGTGTAGTTGTTGGAAAATGAGTGTTGAATTGAGTGTCGATGATGGAAAATAAGTGTCGAATTGGGTGACGATGATGGAAATTGAGTGTCGATTATGGAAAATGAGTGTTGAATTGAGTGTCGATTAAGGAAAATGAGTGTCGAATTGAGTGTCGATTATGGAAAATGAGTGTCGAATTGAGTGTCGACTATGGAAAATGCGTGTTGATGATGGAAAGTGAGTGTTGAATTGAGTGTCGATGATGAAAAGTGAGTGTTGAATTGAGTGTTGATGTTGGAAAATGAGTGCCGAATTGAGATTAGATTATGGAAAGTGGATGGTTGCATTTAGTGTCGATGGTGGTTAATTTGCATTTGTGTTCATGTTAATGATGGAAAATGAGTGTTGACTCAAGTGCCTATGATGTAATATGAGTGTCAGTGATGATAAATAAGTGTAGAATTAACTTGCATCCAGCACTGTGTATGTGTAGCTAGGTTCTGAATGTTCAATGGATTCCTGGTTCTATATAAATGTAGACTTTGCTGACATGTTCACTGACAGGATTATTTTACTAGTCGACGGTATGCTGTTAAATATTCGAATGTAAATAAATAATAGGTTGTTAATTGACTTCTTTTAGTTTATGTGTGCTGCGTGGAGCCTAGTAGACTGATGGAAGTAAGTGGGGAGCTTAATGTTGAATGGTCATGTGTTGATGAATACGCTGGTGACCCACAGTATGTGCATAAATCAAATGCTAGTGGTCTGATAATATTTTGGGTTATTTACGAAGATATTTATCGATGTGTGCTATGAAAGGTTAAAAATGTCTAGTAAAATTATAGAGTAGGTCTCTTGTTTCGGAGACTTTTGTCGTAAGGCTTAACAAGGATCGACTTTGAAGGGTTAGGATTTTGAAGATGTGTGGTACTGAGCATGTCTTGGCTGTAGCTATATCAGCACTGAAGCTCCCCTGAACTGTATATGAGAGGTACAAAAAAAATTGACTTTGGACCTAGCCGGGTATCGGATAAAATAAATTAGTCATGTGTTGTAGAAATTTGTAGTCAGTTGGAGGTTATGTGTAGCTGTACATAATAAAATTTACATTTGAGTAGTTTAAATTTTGTTTGGATTCTGAAAGTTCCATTGATTACAGACTCTTGCTCCTCTTGTAGGTCTAAATGAACCTTGTATGTATGATGTGTGATTAGTTGATTGAATATATAATTTAAATTCTTATTCCTTGAAATTCCTAATTTTTTTTTAAGTAATAACAATGGTTGATGTATTGCCTTGTGTATTATACAAGCGGACACTGTTATTTAAGCGAGTCTTTGGCTGCATATAAGTCTGGTATATGAATATTGATGTGTAACCGAACTCAATGGTAGCAACGTTGAAATCGGTACAAATCCCAATGGTGGCGGGGTCAACGAATGCAGAGATCTTGACGGAGGGTCTCACGTCTTCACCGGGGTCCCTGACGACGGAGGCGATGATGACGAAGCAGATCCCTATGACAACGATGAGGGAAGCTCCAGAGATTCCGATAGTAACGAAGCTACCATCTCCAGAGATCCCGATGTATGGCTGTATCTACTGTCTCTTCACTACAAGAGACTTCAATGTGTTCATTATCGAACGCAGAGGAGACTCCGATACCTGCAAATACACCGCATTTCGTAAATAAAACATTTTGTGAGCAATTCCCAGCTTCTGCATCAGTCGTGTATACTTCAGATTCTTTGGCATCCAGTACAGATGATCTGTTAATGTCGACTGGGAAATCTCCAGCTCATGCAACATACGGGACTTCGTCGCCTACAACAGCAGTGCACATTGAAAGTAATATACTTTCCGAGCCGTCGGTGACTAACGGTCTAACGACGAGACATCTGTGTACGTACTGTAGCAAAAGTTTTAAATACCGACAACATGCAAGAAGACATGAAAATCATGTCTGTAGAAGAAACGTTAATCGTTGACATTTCCGTGTGAGCCATGTGGTGTACATTTCACAAACAAAAGTAATTTGTTAAGGCATTGTAAAAGCAAAGTTAATTTGCAAGTTGTACATCGGGGAAGCGATGGTAATTGTGATGAGTATCTCTATCAGTGCCGCTACTGTGGTAAACGTTTTGAACGAGTACGAAGTACACGCATCCATGAAAGGCATAGCTGCAGAAGAAATCTTGACCGTGTAAAATTTCTGTGTGAGAAGTGCGGTGTACAGGTTACACGAAAATTTTACTTGAAAAAACATTAACATATTTGTAAAGACGGGTTTCTAGCATAATTTCTGGCCCTCTAAGGTGTTACACTCCTGATCTGATGTAACGTGATCTGTATGAATTATTTGTATTTTTTCACTCTTAATACGAACTATAATAATTTATTTTAATAATATTGAATGTCGCATGGACTGAGAAATGTAAAAAATATATACAGTGTCAGATTTTAATGTGTATGAATGTAAAATTTTAAATAAATTATAGAATTAAAGAATTTTTTATATATTTTTCCCTAACCTGCATCGTTTATCTTAATTCAATAAACTACATGTGTCACGTAATTAAGGTTGGATTTGAAATGTCCGTTTTGACTTGTTTGTGTGTATTCTTTTTTTATCAATAATGCTGAAGACTGTTTTTTTTTTGTTAAAATTATTTTTGACTGTGTATGTCATCTGCATTCTTAAGATTTTTATGGGAGAAGTTTTGGTAATGTGCTGGTACAGGTAATGCCGTAACATTAGAGCAAATCTGATAGGAACTTGATTTATTATGTTTGAGAAATAATTTATTACTCCCCGAAATAAAAGTAACAGACTTGTGGGAAATTTATGGTCTTAAATCGTAACCTGTCATATATTGGTTTACACTACGGAGGTGATATTAAAAAATTAAAGAATGTTTATCAATTGACCACACTTCGGGGTATGCTGGTGCACTGGATGGTCTGTATCAGTAAGATTCTGGATACTTGGAAAGCTGTTCTTCGTCCAAGTAACTCACTCCTTCGTTGCTGATTACTAACATGAATTTTTACAACATGGGAAAAGGAATGTATACTGGCTAAGGTCTTGATTTAAAATATTTTGCTGCTTATAATTATCAGAGTATTGAGTATGGTATGTAGGAATCGACTCCTCTCGTATATGTGCTATATATTTATTTTTGTAGGTAGCAAGATATACATTCGTAGGCTGATTTTCTGCTCTGGTTCAGTGATGTATACTTTGAAGTGGTTCCAGCAAGTACTTTACGTATGCTGGATTACGATTTCACTGGAGTTTTACGTGAAATGAGTGGAAAGACTAGCGTCGTGAAGTGTGTATGACTCGAGCAAAAATATGACTGCCGCAGCATTCTGCAAGCTTGCAACTCCTGCGCGAGGGGTCAATGTTCATTTGCAGGTGATGGAATGCGTGTCTCGATCGTGTAGTCTCTGCCTCTATCCTTGAGAATTTTTTTTTTGAGGTTGACGTGTTTGAATTTATGTACTTTTGACTGGTCGCACGTGAATAAGTTTAAATTCGTATGCATTGGAACATATTTTTCTACATGAGGTAAGAAAAATACATAGATGCTACATTGACTGAGATAGGTATCGAACACATGGTTCTTACCCTATGAGTGACTAGCACTTGTTTGACCTATCTCCACTAACCCTCGTTTACTTTGTGATATAGATGGGACATGGTTGTTTTCAGACAGATGATGGTTAAAATGTCTTGGACAAAGTGTCCTTTGTAGAAATTACTATGTGTGGTAATTATTTTAGTCGAAGAGATAATTTAATAAAACATGTAAAAATAATGTGAAGGTTTTTCTAATGTGTAAACAAATCATTGATAGAATGGATTTGTATGTAGAACTGGTAGTATACCACATCTCTTGAAGAACACTGTATGGTATATATAATGAAAGACTCTTGGGCTCAAGAAACTAAACTATAGGTGGAAAGGATGATGCGGTTCCTATGATTAAATGAAAGGAACTTTGATGATTTTTTTTCTATATACTAAGATAATTTAATTGAGTTTGTGATGATGGGTTGAAGGATTAAATAATAAAACTGGACTGATAGGCTTTTACAGAAAATGAGAATGGAGCTCACAATATCATAGATTGTGGTACATCTCTGACAACTGAAATGTGGAAACGATATCATAAAATGAGTGATATTGATGCAACTCATGATAATATTGATGACAGCTATGATGATGATTTACATCTGTGATAGTGACACGGACGCGGAGATTTTAAGACAAATAATATTATTAATATAGAAAAGATGGAAGCCTTAGCACGCCGATCGTGACGAGAAAAAAATATTGAAGGATGTTGATGGTATCGGGAAGACTGAAACTAATGAAGGTATCAACACTGTGAAAAGTGAGAATACATTCAAGCCTATATTTAGCAGATCCTCCATACTTTGTATAAATGGTGGACTCCTGAAAAGGAAGCATACAGACGATGAAGACACTTCGACATCAACGATATTGAGTTCTTGCAGTAATCTGGGTGAAGACGTTGTCTTCTACGGTGATTGCTACAGTGACTCTGAGGCTGTTTACAAGGCATAGACTGTGATGCAGAACCTAAAGCTGACAAGATCGAAGAATGTGGTGGTGCCCTGAGACCGAAGCGATGGAAACGTCGTGTTATAATAAATAAATCTGATCAAGCTTGTGATGATCGCTGGCTAGATGATGAAAGTAACCGTGAGGATGGTGTTAAAACAAAAGACACCAGAGATCATAATATTTATAATAAACATACAATGAAAATGGTGGCAGAAGAGATTGATTCCACATCATGGAAAGATCCAAAAATATTGGTTGTCCGGCTAAGACTGATGGTGGCATCTGTTCGTAGAGGGAACTACTCGCATATCGTGGAAGTATCGACCATACTTAAAGAACTTCGGAACGCTGGCTACATACAATAATCATTTGATTAACTGTCATGTGTGTACTAATGAAAAATAAAATGAATTATTTATATTTTAAAAAAGTATGATTTATTTCTTGTATCCTGATTTCCAAATAAACCTGTGTTTCCGCTACTGTATGTGTGATCATTCCGTTTCCTGTGTGTACTGTGTGTACGTTCCGATTTCCTGTGTGTACATTCCGTTTTCCTGTGTGTACATTTCGTTTTCCTGTTTGTACATTTCGTTTTCCTGTGTGTACATTTCGTTTTCCTGTTTGTACATTTCGTTTTCCTGTTTGTACATTTCGTTTTACTGTGTGTACATTTCGTTTTCCTGTTTGTACATTTCGTTTTCCTGTTTGTACATTTCGTTTTCCTGTTTGTACGTTTCGTTTTCCTGTGTGTACATTTAGTTTTCCTGTATGTACATTTCGTTTTCCTGTTTGTACATTTCGTTTTCCTGTTTGTACATTTCGTTTTCCTGTTTGTACATTTCGTTTTCCTGTTTGTACATTTCGTTTTCCTTTTTGTAAATTTCGTTTTCCTGTGTGTACATTTCGTTTTCCTGTGTGTACGTTACGTTTCCTGTGTGTACTGTGTGTACGTTCCGTTTCCTGTGTTTACGTTCCGTCTCCTGTGTGTACTGTGTGTACGTTCCGTTTCCTGTGTGTACGTTCCGATTTCCTGTGTGTACTGTGTGTACGTTCCGTTTCCTGTGTGTACTGTGTGTACGTTCAGTTTCCTGTGTGTACTGTGTGTACATTGTGTGTTGGAGCCGAGTTGACTTGTATCCATGTAGCTTCATAGACATGTAGTTTCGTAGTCATGCGGTCTTTTAGTCATGCAGTCTCTCAGCCATGTATAACTCGGAACCAGCTAGATCCTTTTAGACTCGTAGCCTTGTAGCCTCGTAGTCTCTTAGACTCGTAGCATTTTAGCCCAATATCATTGGAGCTGTTGAAAGAAAAGGTAGTTGGAGCATTTGGAGCTGTTGGAGCCATTTGGAGGCTGTTGGAGCATTTGGAGGCTGTTGGAGCATTTGAAGCTGCTGGAGCATTTGGAGCTAAGAAGTAGTCGTTGCACGTCTATGCAAAGCTAAATGTTTATAAGTTTGCTGGCTTTCGCAAGTGATTCTGTAGTATGATAGAAATTGTGTAATAAATATTTTGTTTGTAAAAGACTTTGTGGTGTTTTATTTCTCTAACCGAACGCTTTTCTGGTATTTAAATTAAATTTATTTTAGCTTCATCCAGAATCGTGCCAAGGACCCTAGACGACCTAATTAATCAGTATATAGTTTGCAAATTTATTTTATAAATTTTTAACTTTTTCCTGAATTTTTAGTATAATTATTACGAAAATTCCAAGATGTTGGTCTTGATGTCGGATAGGATGATGGTAGTAGAGGATTTAAAGTCTCTTAAGAATTTTGAACATGGTTTATTGAAATTATTATTTTTTTTTCATAAAATTAAACATTATTGCATCATTCAGGGATCGAACCAAGGACTGGAGCGGATCGAATCAATATGTAAGTTAATGAGTGATTTAATTAATGAATTTTGGATTTTTTCCCGCTTTTCTAGCTACATTATTACATGATTTCAAGATGGCTGCCGAATTTCAAGATGGCGGGGGCACCTCGGTAATAAATGATTACTGCACTGTTGCGGGTTAGAATAAAATCATCCAGATGGAAATGTACTCTATAATACAAGTACACACACAAGATGGTGTACTCCGACAGGTGGTAGCTCCTGGTAGCATGTACTGAACATAAAATGTCGGATCCATGATGGACGACAAGGACAAAGTCAAATTTAAAGGACAAAGTCAAATTTCAAGGTCAAGGTCAAATTTCAAGGTCAAGGGCTAATTTCAAGGTCAAGGTCAAATTTCAAGGTTAAGGTCAAATTTCAATGTCAAGGTCAAATTACAAGGTGAAGGTCAAATTTCAAGGTCAAAGTCAAGGTCAAAGTTCAAGGTCAAGGACAAAGTTAAAGGTCAAGGACAAATGTGTGGTGACTAGATACTTATACTAACATGGTATCAGCACACTCTAGCGGACGAAAACAAGATGATGATCTCCAGCGGGTGATTTCGAGATGGCGGTCGTCACGAAAAGTGCAACGGTGGTTTAAAGGATTTTTTTATTATTTAATTAGGTTGATTAACTTTTTTTAATGATTTTTGAAATTTTTCCCGATTTTCTAACATAAGAATTACGGATTTTCAAGATGGCGACCATAGCGATAATTGCAACAGTTACGTCTTAATACAAGATGGTGGTTCTGTCTCGAACAGGTGGTGCTATTATTACTTTAAATTAAAAAAATTACAAGTCCAAATATGCATGTTATTTTATTTATATACCTTATTTAATTTTCAGTCTGGTAAATGTCTCGATAGCCGAGCGGTTAAAGGCGTATGTTTTCCAACCTAGAGATCAGAGCTGTGATGGTTCGAATCACAGCGTTTCCAATATATTTTTCATAAAAAAATAAATTTAATATGTCGATAAGGATCATAATAGCTCTGGTTGGTAATTTGAACATCGACCTTATACGATGAGACAGAGCGACGCTGGCGCTCTCTAGGAACAAACGACGGAAACAAAGTTGTCGGTATCCAAGATGGCGACCTCCAGTGGAACAGAAAAAAAATCAAGAGCGACGATGGTGCTATCTAGGAACAAACAACTGAAACAAAGTCGACTGTATCCAAGATGGCGGCCTCCAGTGGAACAGAAAAAAATCAAGAGCGACGCTGGCGCTATCTAGGAACAAACAGCTGAAACAGAGTCGTCGGTATCCAAGATAGCGGCCTCCAGTGGAACATAAAAAAAATCAAAAGCGACGCTGGCGCTATCTAGGAACAAACAGCTGAAACAGAGTCGTCGGTATCCAAGATGGCGGCCTCCAGTGGAACATAAAAAAATCAATATGGCGTCAGAGATGACAATTTTATCATAATGAGTGGGGCGCTCGATTTAAATATGTCGGATCCAAGATGGCCTCCGTGATCTACTTGTCCTGTTACGTTGTGTCCCATTACGTTGTGTCCCGTTACGTTGTGTCCCATTACGTTGTGTCCTGTTACGATGCATCCAAGATGGCGGATCCAAAATGGCCGCCGGGGTCAAGGTCAAGGTCAGAGGTCAAGGACAAGGTCATCCAAGATGGCCGCCGTGACGTCACAATCCAAGATGGCGGTCGGCACCACAGGCACCACAACCTGAATCCTGTTTCCGGACCGTCATTCCTATACTACTTTTGACATCTGAAACCTGACAGCTGCGGAGTTACGCGATCCACCGACACGTGTTTCGAGAGATTTCTGCCGTCGGGTCGGCGCGGAATGACGCGACTGGCCCCATCTGCGCTCGTGATTTCTGGAAGGCGCCTCGGCTGATATATAAGATGAGGACGCCGGCCTCAGTCAGTCGGAGTTTAGTCGGGAGTTTTCCCGAGGGGGATTTTCCGGGCGATAGAGCGACGAAGTCCCTGGACGACGGTTCCAGAGCAGAGAGTTCAGTTCCGGGCGATAGTGTCGCGGGCGCGGCGGAGTCCCGAGTGAACATCCGAGCGAGGCGTCGAGCGGATCCTCGGTGAAGGCAAGTGCGTCGGCGGTGGCGGAGTGCGGCGACGGAGTCCCGCGGAGGAGATCCATATCGGTGTTGTGGCGAGAGTTGCGTGAGAGGTGCGGCCTCGCGAGGTGTGTGGATTGTATGAAACGAGTGACTGGGGAAGCAACATTTTTTAAAAGGTAAATTGATTTTTTGGGATTTTAGAATATAATTTGTAAGTGACATAAGTAGTGGCAATCAATAAAACTGAGTAGTGATAAAATATTTAATTGGGCTATCCTTTTACGAACCCTGTAAATCGTAACAATATGTATAACACCAACCAGTATGAAGTCATGCTGGCCATCTTTTATCTGCCATATTGGTTTCACGTGCTATAGTTCACTGCTGCCATATTGATTTTTTGCCCCTTCAAGTGCAGTAGAGTCAATAACCAGATCGTCTCTTTTCGGCCGTCTTGGCGGCCATCTTGAAAATCTGTAATTACTAACCCAAAAATTAAGAAATAAACTCTACAAATTATTAAAAATAATACCTATTATTACATTAAATGATTCGACTGGTGTCTGCCCTTGGTTCTATTCATGATCAAGGGAAAATGTTATTTATGTTCAAAAATACTTATTGAATTAAATATCATCTCACTATAAAATTGTTACCATGAATGTCAAAAACATAGGTTCAAGAAATAAAACAACCCATTTTCACAAACATTATTTCTTACATAAATTATATTCTATGAAACAAACAAACAAGCACGTTAGTAAAGTATTTTGCATTTTTAGGTATTTATAGTCTCCTTGGAGTGCGAAGTAAGTCCTTCACATTTCCCGATGTGACTTTTGAAGGCAGTTCCAAATGACGGTTGACCAACACATATGTTACACAGCTGAAAGTTTTCTGTTTCGTTCAAATGGCAATTACATATGTATTTAATTATGTAATGCATTTTTATGCATGCAAATTACTTGCCACAGAAACTATAGTTGGGTCCCAGTAAATGGAAAAATAGTCCTTTTCAGAACCTATAGTGCCTTTTCAATTTTCCATATTGTATTCACTGGCTTTAACACCTGTTGAATTAATATCTAACAGGTGGTGTTAATATCAGATTTTTATATCACGAAAATTCAACTGCGACATTGTCACAGAATATGCAATCTTGTTCTTTCTTCTGCATAAATGGCCTCGTGCAGATTTAATGTCGCTTTAAGTTATAATGCCAACCAAATAGTTTATTATATGTGACACACTGATACAGTGTTTATATAAACTACGCTGTTGTTGGCCTGCGTACAACAGATGGTTTGGTAAAAGTTATTTCCACAGTGGTGACATCGATTCGCGTAAGACGTTGCAATACATCCAGCAGTGTCATCGACGGTTTCACCAAAAGTTTAAATGTAATTAAAGGCATCGAAGTCTCTTCAGCTGAAGACGATAAAGGAGTTTATGCCTACTTGGCCAATGGAACCAAACCTCCTCTAGTGCAGCAATCACCCGTATTTCCGTGGTCGTCGGCGTCGCTGCCATTAGGACTCCTCTCATGAGCGATGGTAAGTGCACTCTCCGGTTATCAAACTGAAGACCTCCAACGTCTATGGTGTATGAAATCCTTTTTTTTTTAATTTTGTGCCGTTAATTAGTAAATTCGACACGATATATTTTAAATTTTTATTATGATTTTAAATTTTTGTGTGGAAATTTTATTTGCTCTGCTATAGTGTAATTTTAATTTGTTAGTCTGGTGTACTCCTCTGAGTTAAACTTTGTCTCAGTGCTCTGAAGCCCCTTTCCCATCGGCGTATCGGATATTTTGCTGGCCTAATCCCTGACTGGCAGACAGCGTACCTTTTCCCCCGCCTTCAGTCTCGCCTCAAGCCTGTAATATCATTTCTCTTCGTGACCCTAACTGCATAGACAAGCCTGTAGGTTGCAGGCGACCAGTTCTCAGAGACGAGCTGAGATTGGCCTTTTTCATCACGTATTAGTGTTATGTTCGCTCCCCTGCAGCCACGACGGGACGCTTGTTCTCAGCGCTGTTGCACTTTTACCCTCCCCCCCCCCCTTTTCACCGTTCCAAGTAAGACCAATGACCGGTCGTAACCCCCTGGGCACCAGTGACCGTTCCCAAGGTCTCTTCAAAAAAACGTGCGCGCTAAAACTGAGCACAAGCGCTGCCTAGCGACCAAGTCGCGAACTTCTCCGCTAGCCTACCCTCTAAGGCGCCAGAGAGCACCACCTGCTCTCCCTTGAGCTATATGGACGCCGTGGTCGAGTCGATTGTTTTCAACTCAGACCTCCTCCGACAGATTTCTCTAGTGTCGCCCAGTGATGCCAACTTCAAAACTACTGGCAAAGTTTTTGTCCGCCTGCATTCGGGCAAGTTCGGAATCTTTCGGTGGCCCAGACCCCCCCACCTGTAAGAGCCGGCGGGCACTTTTAATTACGAGACGCGTTTCTCCGCGGGACACTTCGCGCCGCGACTGCAGACGGACCGTTTGATAATCGGCGAGTCGACGAGACTTTGCAAAACTTCCATCCGGCCGCAACCGACTATGTAGTCGCCTAATTGAGGGATGCTATCCCTATAATCTTTTTCAAGTAGTTTAGTCCGTCTGCAATGTAATAGTTATTTTTTTTAGCTTTTAATTTTTTTTGAAATGAAGAAACATCCGCGTCCTGCCGCGCAATTCGCGAGCTCCAGACCCTGGCTGACTCCACGATGGCAGCGTGCTGGGCAACTCCCCTGTTTTGGTGAGTGATAATTCGCGACCCCCCCTTTTTTTTCCCTTAAATTTTTTTTGGGCATTTTCTGCCCCATAGACTGCCTGTATACAAGTTCTAATCAGTTTTGATTTGGACTGTTGCAGACAGGGTCGATGACGGGGAGAGATTGATTGCTCCCATCTCGTGGCCCCACCCCCCCCCCCCCTTCTGTTCCGTGGGTCACATTAGAAGAAACGTTTCGACTACCCGACGTGATCGTTTGAAGACCCCGGGTGGTAATGTAAATTCAAAATTTCCCCTTCACCTTGCTACGAACTATCTTAAGCGGATGACCAACCCACCAGCGACCAGTGTTTTTCTCAAGGACATGTAGAACGAATAGAACTAATTTTCAATGCAATCATCGGATCCATCCAATTTTGTGTGTAAAACTTATAATGCAAATGTTTATATTTCAAACTAAGAATGTAAATTGTTTTAAATAATCGCGGGCTAGCCCATTTTCGTTTCTCTTTTTGTTAATCTTTGAAACTTGTTAAAACCTTTTGTGTGTAAAATAATGGAAACAAAATACTTCATCAGGGCAAATAAAACAGGGAAACTACAGATCAAGTTAATCGTGTAGTTTTTATTTATTGATTTTAACGATCCACCCACTTCCTCCTTGCTTGTTACAGGAAGTTCCTAAATTTTGTTTGTTCCCCACCTCGTGTCGCCTCTGGTAATTCAATTTATTTAACTTTTTTTATCCAGCAAGTTTCCAAGGCTCCTTTTAAAATAATTCAATTTTGAGGCACGAGGGGTGTTACTACTTGGTAGCAGAGCGTGGTTTCTTTGTTCTATAGGCATACCTGAATAGTATAAAAATATCTAAAATAAAAATAAAAGTACAAAAAAAATTTTTTAAATTAATTTTTGAAAATAGCAATTTTGTAATAATATTGTAAACTGATCGCTGGTACACCCTGTAGTTATATTGAGTAAAAAAAAAAAAATTTAAATTTTATCCTGAGTTAAATTTCCGTGTGGACTTAGGTTAGCGCGTAGCGTGCGAGACGTCCCCAAGCGGTCCCCAGCTGTCCCGACAGCGGCGCAGTTATCAGACGTGACACACACAAGGTCACAGACACCCCTCCTACCTTTCTCCTCGCCCGACGCCCGAGGGCCGCGGCGTCTGTTGACAGCTGTAATCTTGCCACGCGTGCGTGATAGCACGAAGTCTGCTACTCTCCCCCCTCCTCCACATGCCCCAGAGGTCTCTCACCTCTGCGGGACGTAACCAGACGTACCAACTCATTCGTCTGCCGGCAGCTATAGTTAACTTTTTGTATTCTGGGCACATACTTCCGACCCGTCGGAGCAACTACGATATTTTTAAGCTAAGTTAAATTAAGAGTGTATTGTGTAGAATTTAAGGTACTGTTTCAACCATAGTTTTAAGCCTTTGTTGGTTGGCCAATCAACGTAAATTTTGTGTATATGTTTTGCTGTCCTCGTAAGACTGGACCAAGCTCCACCTACGAAAGGGACACAATGCTCACGCCGGAGTATCTCCTCCGTGACGAGCTGGAGTAGGAACACCGATTTCGAGGTTTGTCAATCCTCGGTAACATGGGCATGCTCTGGAGAAGATTCCGAGCTGCGTGTGCCGAAGAAATTCAACCACAAGTCACTAATCTCGCTGACTTGGACTCTTTGGAGGAATTTAACTGTGTTTGTAATAAATTTCAGGAACTCCACAGTTACACTAATTCTATACGAGACGAGACAAATAAAAAAATCTTACGTGCGCTAACTCGCTTGAGTCATATTGGCACGAGATATACCAACCTCACACTAGAAGCCACTAAGAAATTAAATGGGATCTACCAAAGGGAGATCGAGAAATGTAGGCAACAGATTCCTGGTCTAAATTTCCAATTGCGGAGCAAACTAGCCGCAATCGACCAAAGAACACTTGAACCCGTAGAGGCAGTGGCAGGAGGAGTAACTGACAGTCAAGTACAGGAACCCCCAAAACAAATGCACACTGGAGGCAGCCCAGTCCCTACCCCACCTCCTTTACCCTCCCCACCACCCTCACCCCCCGTGACATCACGTCGCCGGGCATTGACTTCGACATTCACACCATCTCATTTTCCATCTGCGACTGTCATGGCGACTGGTACTCACCCGAGCACCAATGTCACCTTCGCCTATCCTACGCATTCGCTCTCAGCTCATCCTGTTTACATGCCCCAACCCATATACCTACCCTCCACCTCACCTGCCATTTTCAACCCCTATCATGAATTCCGGTCAGCCTTCTCATCCCTCCATACCTCTCCGGAAGCCCTTCCCACCTCCTCGGCCAGTGGAAGGTCAGTTTCACCACTGATAGCCTTTCCTTCCACCCTGGCAGCTACGCTACCACAACCAGCCCCTGTGCACCCTGGTGGCAGGATAGAATCACAACTTCCTTACCCCAGCCCCGCCACCACATACCTGCAATTGGGCCCGCAGGTATACCAACTTCAAAACCAAACTCAACCTCCACCAGTCACACCTCAAGCCTCTAATCTAGCACCGAACCCAGTACCTGTGGTTCCTACCTTCAATCAGACCCCTGGAGGTAGTTTTTACGCTAAGATACCAAATCCCGTTGAAAGACTGCTGGCTAATTTTAAGGAAACCACAGGATTGGAGCCCAGGAGCCTAATCGACTTCCTAAAGAACTTGTTCAAAATCAAACAAAAGGCAAACCTTCCAGACAGGGAACTCCTAGAAGTTATTTCCCCTTTACACAACCACCCTTGAGCGAGCGAGTGACGCTCGCCATTGAGCAAAATTATTCTTTTGATCAATTTCACGAAGATATACTAAATTATTTTATTCCAGCCCGTTTGATGACCAATATCAGGTTGGAATGGTACAACAGGCTACAACAAAGAAATGAAGCCTTACCTAATTACATAGCAGACATCAAACTAGCCGCTCAAATTCTTCGGTTGCGAGTGTCTGAGAGTGAGATAGTCTCTAACATACTTGATGGAATTAACCCTCAAGAAAGATCGCGGGCAGTTTTTCAGGCCCGACCACAAAATTTTGCCGAGCTTGATCGCTTGTGCATCTCCAACACAAATGTAGAATACGCAGACCACCAGCGAAATCGAGAAGCTAATGTCTACGCCCACAACAATACCAGAATAACAGAAAATAAACAGCAGTATTATAACAAAAATTCGCAACACAAAAACAGCAATGAACAAGTCGCTAAGCCTCAAAATAAAGATGAACGGATACCTGTCTGCAGGTACTGCAAAAAACCCGGGCACTACATTGAACAGTGTCGCGCAAAAAACTATCGCCCAAACTATCAAAATTCTCAGAATCCAAAAAACGTGTAAACCGCTGGCCAGAAAATTTTTTTTCTGAGCCAAGCCACCCAAACAACCATTAGGAATTTTTCCCTTCACCAAGGCCCTAATAAAAATTACGAACAAAAAGTTCAACAAAACACCACTTCCCCACACAGAGGAAAAAACAAAAGAAGAAAACAAAAACAAAGGCGAGCTAAGAAAGACAAAGATCGTCAAGACAAGCAAACGGAAAACTGTAACACGTTTAGGCCTATGTGCAGACAATGTAATTGTCCGCGAACCACGGACAAAAGAACATGTCATAATATTCTAGCTAATATACCCACAGTTTTGCCCTACGTCAACACAATAATTGGAAAACAAGAAGTTCCAGGCCTAATAGATACTGGCTCCGTGCGATCATTCGTGTCAGGCCAGCTATTCAGGAAATTACAACAAGACCGTTTGACTCAAAAGGTAGAGCCAATAAAAATAAAGTGTTTTACAGCTGCTGAACAGCCTTTGAAGGTAAATCGTATTGTTTTTGTTAAAGTAAATATCGATTTGTTTTCTTGGTCTTTCCCATTCTTAGTAGCAGATGATTTGGCCACAGATTTAATTTTTGGTTCCGATTTTATTGCAAAAACAGGCATGATGATTGATTTGAAAGCACGAAGAGTTCACTTTAAATTTAACAACCAAGTTTTTGTTTCTTTTGTGTCACCGGACGCAAAATGTCAGAGCAAAGTAAATGCCATTCACACAGAGGCTAAAGGTGATAATAACATTTCACTAACCCATCTTAACTTTGAACAGAAACAAGAAATAGAGAAGTTATGCAGTAACTTTCCCGACGTTTTGAGTGAAAAATTAGGGCGCACCCATCTCACCCAATATGAAATTAAGCTTTTGGACAAAACCCCAGTTAGGTGTCACCCTTACCAATTATTAGGACCTAAAATGCAGATAATGCGGGATCACATACAAAATTTATTGGACAAAGATGTTATCGAACCTTCCACTTCCAGTTTCGCCTCCCTGGCATTTTTAGTACCCAAGGACCAAGGCCAAGGTCACCGCATGGTGGTCGATTTCCGCCGCGTAAATCGGCAAATTGAAGTAGAGATGACGCCATTACCAGATCTAAATTCAGCATGTCACTGGTTCAGTAAAGCCAAATTTTTCAGTGTGTTTGACCTTAATTCGGCTTACCACCAAATACTACTAACACCAGAGTCAAAACACGTCACAAGTTTCTGCGTTCCGTGGAATCTGTATCAATACAAGGTAGTACCCTTTGGCCTAGCCACAGGCGCCCAAGTGTTAACACGCTTTCTAGACCAAATTTTCGGCGACCTGAAATTCAAATTTGTTTTTAATTATCTTGATGATGTCGTTGTTTATTCAGAATCTTTTGAAGAGCATATGGCTCATTTGCAAAAAGTCCTTAAGCGACTACGTAAATCCGGCCTCACTGTTAATACAAAGAAGGTGAAATTTGCAGTGCAGGAAATTTCTTTCCTCGGACACCTGATTTCAAGCCGAGGAGTGACCATTGACCCTAATCGCACACAAGCGATAAAGGATTTCCAACCCCCTAAAGATGCTAAGGGCATTTCCAGGTTTATTGGCATGGCAAACTTTTACGCCAAATTCATACCTAATTTTGCTGAGCATGCAGCACCACTGAATGCTCTACATAAAAAAAAATTCCGTTTTCAATTGGGGTCCAGAACAGGACAAAGATTTTGATTTTCTAAAACATGCAATAGCTAGCCCTCCAAAACTCAGAATGGCTGATTTCAGTAAACCTTTTATTTTGCAAACCGATGCATCCAGTGTGGCCATTGGGGCCGTGTTGTCACAAGAATTCGATGGCTGCAGGCAACCTATAGCTTTTGCCTCCCGCACCCTAACACACCAGGAGAGGAAAGCCTCCTCGGTATACGAACTTGAGTGCCTTGCCGTAGTTTTCGGCATAGATAAGTTCCGGCCCTATTTGGAACACAAAGAATTCCTACTAGAAACCGACAACCAGGCCCTTGCTTGGCTTCTAGCCCATCCGAAGCAACTAGGCAAATTAGGTCGGTGGATTGTAAAAATTGCTTCTCTCAAATTCAGCATCCAACATATTCGTGGTTCACAAAACATCGTGGCAGACACCCTTTCTCGAATGTTCGAGAATCCTTCCAACTCCAAGATTCAGGAAAACAATCCTATGGCCTGCCACGCATTGCTCACAGATTTTCCGCTAGCCTTTTCGGATTTACGAGCCCACCAAAATTCGGACCCGCAACTGTCTGACATAATTGCGCAAATAAACTCAGGTTCACCCCCAAAATACCACAAACTATCTAAGGGAATTCTTTATCGAAGAACTCAGCAATGTAAGAATTTTAAAATAGCCTTACCCCAAAATCTCAGGGACATGATATTTCAATATTATCACTCATCACCTTTAGGCGCACATTTAGTTATTTTCAAAACTATTGAAAACATCCGCAAGCATTTCATCTGGGACGGAATGCATAAAGACATAACCCAGAGGGTCAAATTATGCAAGTTGTGCAATTTGAGCAAACCTGCCCAGAAAACACAATTCGGATTTTTGAGTTCCGATGTGGCCGAAAGGCCCATGCAAAAAATTTTCATAGATTTTGTGGGACCCTTCCCAAGGTCAAAAGACGGAAATTCAATGCTTCTAGTATGCGTAGATGCATTCTCAAAATTTGTGTGGCTAATCCCTGTTAGAAGAGCCACGGCCGAAATCACCATTCGAGCCCTCCAAAATTATATTTTCAAAATATCCGGGGTACCTTCCATTATTGTTTCCGATAATGCCACAAACTTTAAATCGACTCAGTTCAAAAACATGTGTTTTTCACACGGGATTCAGCACGTGACCACGACTCCCTACTACCCCCAGCCTTCGCATGCGGAGCGTTTCAACCGAAACCTCCAGTCTGCCTTATTAGCATTCCATGCGAACTCGCAGGATAGGTGGGATTCCAATCTCGTGTGGTTGCAAATGGCTTTCAATTCCGCCAGACAAGAAAGTCACAAAACAACACCGTTTGAACTCATGTTTACATACCAGCCCAACACCCCACTCTCTAATCAATGGACGTTAAAAGAGTTACTACCAGACGACCCCAGGAACATTAAGGAAGTCTGGAGTAGAGCTCGTAAAAACCTGAACTTGGCCCACGAGGCAAGCAGGCAAAAATATAACAAAAAACGCTATCCCAATCCCTACAGAGTAGGAGATTTAGTGTTGTGCAGAGCACACACACTCAGCAAGGCGATCGACAAGAGGTCAGCCAAGCTTTCATATCGTTGGAATGGCCCCTGGCAGATCCAGCGATACCTCACGCCAGTCACGGTCGCGTTAGCCGACCCCAGTTCCGGCGAATATCGCGCGCGCGCACACATTTCTAAGTTAAAGAAAGTACACCCCAACCTAAAAAGAGGGCACTCTTCACTGTGTTTCTTTATACAAGGAACAGCGTTCCTACTACGGCATGCCATACTCAACCAACGTGTTGATATAAAAAACCTAGGTCATAATTATAAGTAATATAAAAAAATCCATTATACTAGTTTATAAGAAATTTAAGTTAAGAAGTGTTACACTAAGTTGTCTAGTTTAAAGGGGCGCCCCTAATTTAATAAGTTATCTGTAAGTTTTAGACTTTATTTAAACACGTAAGAATTGTTAGCCATTGTAAGTAGTTTACTACAGTAGATCCTGGTACAGGGTAAGTTTCTGGAACCCAGGTTTTTGGTGGCTCAAGTGGGCCACCCTGACTCCGTCTTTCAGGGGGGAAGTATGTGCCGTTAATTAGTAAATTCGACACGATATATTTTAAAATTTTATTATGATTTTAAATTTTTGTGTGGAAATTTTATTTGCTCTACTATAGTGTAATTTTAATTTGTTAGTCTGGTGTACTCCTCTGAGTTAAACTTTGTCTCAGTGCTCTGAAGCCCCTTTCCCATCGGCGTATCGGATATTTTTCTGGCCTAATCCCTGACTGGCAGACAGCGTACCTTTTCCCCCGCCTTCAGTCACGCCTCAAGCCTGTAATATCATTTCTCTTCGTGACCCTAACTGCATAGACAAGCCTGTAGGTTGCAGGCGACCAGTTCTCAGAGACGAGCTGAGATTGGCCTTTTTCATCAGGTATTAGTCTTATGTTCGCTCCCCTGCAGCCACGACGGGGCGCTTGTTCTCAGCGCTGTTGCACTTTTACCCTCCCCCCCCCCATTTCTCCGTTTCAAGTAAGACCATAGACCGGTTGTAACCCCCTGGGCACCAGTGACCGTTCCCAAGGTCTCTTCAAAAAAACGTGCGCGCTAAAACTGAGCACAAGCGCTGCCTAGCGACCAAGTCGCGAACTTCTCCGCTAGCCTACCCTCTAAGGCGCCAGAGAGCACCACCTGCTCTCCCTTGAGCTATATGGATGCCGTGGTCGAGTCGATTGTTTTCAACTCAGACCTCCTCCGACAGATTTCTCTAGTGTCGCCCAGTGATGCCATCTTCAAAACTACTGGCAAAGTTTTTGTCCGCCCGCATTCGGGCAAGTTCGGAATCTTTCGGCGGCCCAGACCCCCCCACCTGTAAGAGCCGGCGGGCACTTTTAATTACGAGACGCGTTTCTCTGCGGGACACTTCGCGCCGCGACTGCAGACGGACCGTTTGATTATCGGCGAGTCGACGAGACTTTGCAAAACTTCCATCCGGCCGCAACCGACTATGTAGTCGCCTAATTGAGGGATGCTATCCCTATAATCTTTTTCAAGTAGTTTAGTCCGTCTGCAATGTAATAGTTATTTTTTTTAGCTTTTAATTTTTTTTGAAATTAAGAAATCATCCGCGTCCTGCTGCGCAATTCGCGAGCTCCAGACCCTGGCTGACTCCACGATGGCAGCGTGCTGGGCAACTCCCCTGTTTTGGTGAGTGATAATTCGCGACCCCCCCTTTTTTTTCCCTTAAATTTTTTTTGGGCATTTTCTGCCCCATAGACTGCCTGTATACAAGTTCTAATCAGTTTTGATTTGGACTGTTGCAGACAGGGTCGATGACGGAGAGAGATTGATTGCTCCCATCTCGTGCCCCCCCCCCCCTTCTGTTCTGTGGGTCACATTAGAAGAAACGTTTAGACTACCCGACGTGATCGTTTGAAGACCCCGGGTGGTAATGTAAATTCAAAATTTCCCCTTCACCTAGCTACGAACTATCTTAAGCGGATGACCAACCCACCAGCGACCAGTGTTTTTCTCAAGGACATGTAGAACGAATAGAACTAATTTTCAATGTAATCATCGGATCCATTCAATTTTGTGTGTGAAACTTATAATGCAAATGTTTTTATTTCAAACTAACAATGTAAATTGTTTTAAATAATCGCGGGCTAGCCCATTTTCGTTTCTCTTTTTGTTAATCTTTGAAACTTGTTAAAACCTTTTGTGTGTAAAATAATGGAAACAAAATACTTCATCAGGGCAAATAAAACAGGGAAACTACAGATCAAGTTAATCGTGTAGTTTTTATTTATTGATTTTAACGATCCACCCACTTCCTCCTTGCTTGTTACAGGAAGTTCCTAAATTTTGTTTGTTCCCCACCTCGTGTCGCCTCTGGTAATTCAATTTATTTAACTTTTTTTATCCAGCAAGTTTCCAAGGCTCCTTTTAAAATAATTCAATTTTGAGGCACGAGGGGTGTTACAACTTAAAAAAAATAAATAATATTTTTTTATAAATGTTATATTTTTTTTAGGTAACTATGTAATAAGGATGTCAAATTACACTTTAGATATTATATTTCAATCACATTTAAAAATCAAGCTCATCTAAGTTTGTCACAAACAAAGATGGCGGACACCATCTACGTCTCCACAACCTGTAACCTGGAGTCTGTAGGGTAATGTGGGGCAAGAGTCCGTCCATGTGCTCCATTCGAATGTGTTTCTACACACTGGACTTGATTGTCACGGTACTCCCGCCATTTTAGTGCGAGTGGTGGCAGTTTATTGTTTTAAGCAGTGTGTGGTGTTATTTATTATATTTAGAAGAGCGTATAAATTTGCATGAAATCTTCAAACCATTCTGCGGAAAGTACATAGACATTAGAAGTAAGTTTTAAATTATCTACTGGTGTGGGTAATTTTGGTTTTATATTAACAGGGTAAATAATGGCCAGTGGATGAAACATTTTGTTACACATGGGGCAAGATTCCTGGGGCAAGAGTCCGTATAACATTCTGTGCGTATTCTTGCCCCACGTAGCCATTTTGTCTTGAAAATTGTATTTAATGCCTAAAACTATATTTTAAAGTATGCATTTCCTTTTTTGTTTTTAAACATTGATTAGAAACTGTGAAATTTAATTGAAAAACCATAATTCTTATTTTCTTTAGTGAAAATATTCGAAAATAATTTATCCTGAATGTGGGATCAAATGTGTTTGAAATGTGGTTTCCATTTATAGGATATGTACACTTACATGCGATGTTTGCAAGTTTGACTCTTACCCCATAGTGATAGGACTCTTGCCCCTCATGTGGGGCAAGTTTCCTTATTTACATGATTTTGAGTTTTGTTAGGTTAAAACTTCATAAAACCTCCAGTAATAATTCTAAATATTTATTTTTGTTCCTAAAGGCTGTAGATGTATGATAATGTGTGTTTCAGTTCTAAAATTTGCAACAGAGGTGATAAATTTACAGATGTGTCTTTAAGTGCGGACTCTTGCCCCACATTACCCTACACCATTCAAATACTACTCAGGACTGCTTTTTATATTGCTTATGAGGCAGAAACATCTTCAAAATTGTTCCACATGTCCCGATCAGAATAGGTTACATATAATAAAGCTACGTTCTCATATTTATGAAAACAGCGAAGTTCTCTTAAATATTTTTTTAGCAGTTCCCTCAGAGCCTTGAACAAAAAACATGAGGATAAATGTTTCATAAAGTTTATTCGCGAGTAGAGTTACTAACTTCGTCACCCGCAGCCAATACCGTGGGAGATAAAAGTCAGCACATCCAATTTGCAGAGGTAAAACTATACAAAGGAACTTTTGTTTTCGTTATAAATTTCCCCGCCAACTTCACAAAGATACCCTCTGCCTCTGGGCAAGTGACTGAGTGTGTCTTGAGAATAATTTTCCACCTTCTTCCACTACATCTCTGAACACCTCGGGGGCTAAGGGAAAGATGTGCACGAAGGAATTTCCCGTTCTCAATTCTTACTATTGCAATGTATATGTTTATAGTTCTTTCACAGAACAATTTGGATATCTAACGTAAAAAACGTATTTTTGGTTTCATAAGAATAGTAATAAAAGTACGTATTCGTTCTTATAAACATACAAATGTTAAATTGCTATGAAAATGTAAATTTTATTTACGGAAAATGTAGTATGTTTTCTAAGCTTAGGTTATTAGTTAAAATACATTTTTTTAATAAAGGTAAAATAAATTTTTTTCACACAAGAAAAATTTAACTGCATTTTTCGCGATACTGATTATAATCCAGTATTAGGGTTTATTAAATCTTAACTTTATTGAATCCCTGTGTGATCGGATTGCACGAATAATATCTAGGCAATACAGGAACGTTTCTCTGTAATTTTAACCCAGGTTTTCGCACTAAGAGAAACACGAATATTGCGTCTCTGTCAGCTGCATTTCTCAGGTTTCTCCCGTCATTGGGTAATTTGTAGGGCCTATAGTGTATAGCTTTGTCTGACCTGTGTTTTTAGTACCTTACACTTGTAAAGATATGTAAAAACATTTTAATGTAACAAGTGCACTTTCTTCTTTTAAAATAAAAAAAAATATTTTCGGTTTGTTGAAATTATCACTTTTATTTAGATGAAGAGAAAACACGTTTTAATAATTTGTTAATTGAGAAATACCTAATTTCCAAATAATTAATGATGAAGTAAAAAAAACAGGTTGAAATTAAATTATGTCAAAACGTAAAATCTAAATTTAATTGTACAAACATGGTCAATATAATTAAATCATAAGGGGTAAGCGCAACCAAAATTTGCAAAGTTGCTACAAAGAAGTTAGTGAGGCATTAACGGTGAAATAAAAAAAGAAGGTAACAGCACACGTGTGTCTGGCGGGTGAAACTATGAATATCTGCATGTAACATTTATTTCATGTACTAGGTAGAGGTATTTTCCCGCCTATTATGTATGAAGGTAAAACGTCATTGCCAGCACAAGCAAGAAAATACATCAAGTAACATTAAGGTTTCGTTAGGTAAAGATATACTTAAAAAAATACAGCTTTCGATTGTTTTGCTGCCGATTTCGCGTAACTTTCTTTACGAACAGTCCAGTGTCAAGTACTTCAGCATGCTGCTGGGTTATTGTTCAGTTGAAAATACGGCAAGGAGGTTAATATAAGAAAATTAGTTCTATCGGCACTAAGAAATGTTGGCATCTTCACTCTTTCTTCGTTGTAAAGTTACAATGTCATTATAGTGAGATGGAGGAAAATCTTTGTGACCTTTACACTATGTGAATAACTCCAATACTAACCACTTAGCTTTTGCTATTAGAAACTTTGCTGTTGAGAGTATAAATACCAGGCTGTTTGCTCTTACGCGGTTATGTTTTCATATCGATTTGTGACAATGGGTTTTGACGCAAGTGGTATATAAATGTATGTATGGCGGAAGGGTTTAGGGTGTGGTCAAATATTTTAGTAGAACAAGGAAGGAAAGTCGTCTAAACAACGGCATACACGTTTTTGATCACATTATAAAGGCATGGCCTTCTTCTACAGACTAAGCGCATTTGAGACAATGTTATTTAAGTATTATTACTGTACTTTTTCCAGTTTTCTCTAGTTATATTATTCATTATGGCTGGAAAAGTTCGTTCAATGTTTTTTTGCACCAATTAAGACGTTGCTAACTGCTCGAAGTGCATTTTGAAGGTAAAATTGGTTAAAATGTTTTAGGCACGTTGCTGCCGAAGTCTTCTGCGTTTGGCGGTATTAACCTATTATATATTTGCTTAAATGAACACCCAGTATTATATCAAGCTTCCTGTGTGTCATATAAATCTCGGTGATAGCAAATATTTTCTGGAATACATTTAATAAATTTTAATAGTCATTCAAAGAAATAATAGCAACTTTAAAAAGACATTATAATTTTCGTAATACTGCGTTCATCTTAATATATATAAATCTCGTGTCACAATGTTTGTCCTCAATGGACTCCTAAACCACTTAACCGATTATAATAAAATTCGCACACCACGTGCAGTTCGATCCAACTTGAGAGATAGGATAGTTTAAATCTCAAATTATAGTCGCAATTTTAATTTATTGCTATTTATTTGTCTGTTATTATTTGACAGTCACAATTATCTGTTAACTCCAAATGATTCTAACAGATGTCGATACCTTTCGACTGGGTTGAGTAAGTAATCAATAGATGGCGCTGCTATGGTAAATCTACGAACGTGTCATATAAGCTACATTTTAACAAAATGTACATGTCAGTATTATCACATAATTATAAAAGTTAATTAGAATGATTTTCAATTTTTTTTTTCAAAAATTTAAACGATTAATTTATTATTTTCAGTCAAATGCCATGGAAAAAATCTAACCTCAACAACGCGAGCACCAGAGAGGCACGACGCAAACGTATTAAAAGAGCCCATCAGTTACATGTATGTAAGTATTATCACATAATTATAAAATTTAATTAAAATGTTAATGCAAAAATGATACACAATTTCCTACACTTTTTCAATAGTTGTACCAATATT
Organism: Bacillus rossius redtenbacheri; assembly: GCF_032445375.1. Taxonomy (NCBI): domain Eukaryota; kingdom Metazoa; phylum Arthropoda; class Insecta; order Phasmatodea; family Bacillidae; genus Bacillus; species Bacillus rossius. The sequence continues at coordinate 15,666,393 of NC_086335.1, forward strand.
TTTTTTTATTGTTTTTATTTAACCTCTATTAAAAAATATTTAGCACGTTTAACTCCAAATGATTCTAACAGATGTCGATACCTTTCGACTGGGTTGAGTAAGTAATCAATAGATGGCGCTGCTATGGTTAATCTACGAACGTGTCATATAAGCTACATTTTAACAGCATAATTACCACGTGTTGTTGACGCTATAAAATTAATTAAATTTCTTTTGTAGTGAACGAAATACCGTAAAATTCAATTATTTCCACTTTTTAAATTTTTGGTGTTAGCATGTTACTTAGACTGAAGTGTAAATTGAATTCATATTATAATGAAGATAATACAGTGAAATTAATCCTGTTTTTTACTTATTTGTGCTTCATTCATCAAAACTTTATAATTTAATTTGAATATATGTATGTAAGTATTATCACATAATTATAAAATTTAATTAAAATGTCAATGCAAAAATGATACACAATTTCCTACACTTTTTCAATAGTTGTACAAATATTTTTTTTATTGTTTTTATTTAACCTCTATTAAAAAATATTTAGCACTTATTATTTCAATGTGCTATGATAACAAGTTTTTCAGATTTTTTTTCTTATATTTAAACTATTAAATTAGTATTTCAATTCTTATTGAAATTATTATTTAAACTCTATAATTTAAATATGTACATGTCAGTATTATCACATAATTATAAAAGTTAATTAGAATGATTTTAAATTTTTTTTTCAAATATTTAAACGATTAATTTATTATTTTCAGTCAAATGCCATGGAAAAAATCTAACCTCAACAACGCGAGCACCAGAGAGGCACGACGCAAACGTTTTAAAAGAGCCCATCAGTTAGCAGAACAAATTGAATCAAGAAATCCAGCTCAAAGAATCAGGACAGCAGAAGGTCATGCACAAGAATCTCAAGAACAGTGTAACGAACGTCTTCAAGAGAATATCATAAGAACAAGAGCAGCAGGAGAACGAGACATAGCCACAGTAGGAGCACAGGAACAATAATTTCAATTTATACATGTAAGTAATATCACATAGTTTTATAAAAGTTAATTAATATATCAATGAGAAAATGGCACAAAGCTCCCCACACTTTTTCAATAATTGTACAAAAAATTTTATATTATTTTTATTTAACCTCCATTGAAAATTATTTTGCACTTATTATTTCAATGTGCTATGATAACATGTTTTTCAGTTCCTCTTTCTAATATTTAAACGTTTAAATTATTATTTTCAGTCAAATGCCACCGAAAAAATCTAACCTCAACAACGCGAGCAGCAAAGGGTCACGACGCAAACGTGTTGAAAGAGCTCAGCAATTACCAGAACAAATCGAAACAAGAAATGCAGCTCAAAGAATCAGGACTGCAGAAAGTCGTGCACAAGAATCTCAAGAACAGCGTGACGAACGTCTGCAACAGAATATTACGAGAACAAGAGCGGCACGAAAACGAAACATAGCTACAGTACGAGTACTAGATCGACAAAGGCAACGGATCAGCCGCTCATTAACACGTGCATCATTCGTTCGGCTTGCCTTTGAATATGCACCAGATATTAACTACTCAGCGCATTCAAAAATTGCTATCGGTGGAATGGATAAAGTATGTCAATATTGTCAGGCATTGAAATTTCGGAATGAAGCAGCCGGCATGTGCTGCGCATCAGGAAAAGTTGTGCTGTCACCTCTACCCGCTCCGCCGGAGCCTTTATTATCCCTTCTTACTGGCAATTCAGATGATTCCAAATTATTTTTGCGTAAGATACGCAAATTTAATACTTGCTTCCAAATGACGTCATTTGGGGCAACTAAAATTTGCGATCGTGCATCCGATGGACGTAATTTTGAAACTACATTCAAAATTCAAGGCCAGGTGTACCATAAAATCGGATCACTGATGCCAATGCCTGATAACAATCCGAAATTTCTTCAAATTTATTTTATGGGCGATTGTGAAGAGCGCGTGACGACTCGGTGCCTGTATAATTTTATTGAACAAGCAGAGGAAAGAGCAATTGTGATATTATTGGAAAATTTTTTTAGAAGATCACAATCAACTAATTCAATTGATCAAAAGAGTTTTGCCACGACTGCAAAATGACAATTATCAAATCGTCATAAAAGCCGACAAAGTACCATTAGGTGAACATGCTGGTAGATTCAACGCTCCAACTGTTGATGAGGTTGCTGTTATCATCATAGGCGTGCGCAGGACTTCAGTATTGGTGGTGCCAGATTACACAACAGCTCTGTCATTCACGGACCCCGAGCCTAAAGCGGGGGGTCCGGGGGTCCTCCCCCGGAAAAATTTGGATTTGAAAGCGCAAAATGGTGCTATTTAAGGTGTTTCCGACAAAAACATTAAATACACAGATGTAAAAATTTTAACATTTTTTATGACAAATTATGGCTTTGAACGTTATAATCACCAAGAAAACTACTAAACTATTTACAGTTTTAAGCTTTGTTGAGCCATAAAGTAAATTGTACAAATTGTTTGCACGGAATTCATGCTGGTGGCTTTGAAAAACCGTACTTATATGTTTTCTGAAGACGCCAAATAAATGCTAGAAAAAACATTCTCAAATGTTAAGTTTTAAAATCAACAAATGAAGGGAGTTTTTGTAATATACCTAAAATATGTTAAATATTAAAATAATAAAAATACACAAATAAGAGTGGGCAAAAGTTTTAACTTTTGGAATACAACAAAAAAATTTTGTCGGCGACTGCATATAAGTCATCGAGTAAGCCTATCCTTTTAACTAACTAACCTCTCTCTCTTTTTAAAAATAAACCCTGGCGGACGGCGGCTATTATTCCGTGCGCCTGTCGAGTGGAGTGAACAGTGGACACCGAACGCGCATTCTATGTAATTTGAGGAGAACTATGAGAAGCAGGAGCGCAACAACTAAATTTCCAAAGGGGGGGCAATATACCTTTTTATAAAGAATCATCGATCCCCCCCTATTGAAGTGGGGGGTCCGGGGGTCCTCCCCCGGAAAATTTGTATTTCAAGGTGGAAAATGGTGCTATTTAAGCAGTTTTATTATCTAAAAATTGATTACACGGCACTTTCTTTGCCCCCGTTTGCCTCCACTTCAAGGTTTCAGAGGGGGGGCAAAATACCCTTGCCCCCCCCCCTGTTGTTGTGCCCCTGATGAGAAGTATTTACATTTCAGAAGTTTCGTAGCCGCGGCCCGCGTGTACAACACAAGTAATTGCAACTGGCTTGATTCCGTGTGTATAGTTGGTTCGATTGATAATTGATATACTGATAGTGTTATGAGCACATATCTGTAACTCGACACGATTGGAAAACATATTTTTTTTTGGAAATAATACGGATTTTTGTAAGTATGTATTATTTGTGCTTGTAAAAAACAAAATAACGTTAACCCTAATGGTGGTGCCAAGGCACCTGTGGCACCTACCGTGCGCACGCCAATGGTTATCATGGTTGGTGATCCAGTTGACAAAAGATCTTATAAAAATTACACGGCGAGACAACACTGTCAGTACGATTTCGGATCTACACCGTTCATATGACGCACTACAATATCCATTGATATTTTGGCAAGGACAAGATGAATATCACCTTAATATCAAACAGTATGATCCAAATACCGGTAAGTTTGACAATTATCTATTTACTTTCTTACTGTATGTATAGATTTTAATTTCGTATTGCATTTTATTTTTTATTTTTTTAGGTGATTACAGAAATAATAAAGTTAGCTCAATGAACTACTATGCACACCGAATAATGGTTAGACAACATCAAGACAATTATATCCTTCGATATCGTCAGCTGTTCCATCAATACATTGTTGATATGTATGCTAAGGTCGAAAGCGAACGCTTGCGATTCCTTCGATTCAACCAGGCAAAACTACGATCGGAAGAATATATTCACTTACGAGATGCTGTTGCTGGAAACATCGATGGAAATTTAAATCCCAATGACATCGGTAATGCTTTCATTTTACCTTCAAGCTGCATCGGCAGTCCACGGAACATGCAGGAATACATACAAGATGCGATGTCTTACGTACGTCATTACGGCCGACCGGATTTATTTATTACATTCACATGTAATCCGAATTGGGAAGAGATACAAACTTTACTATTGCCAGGACAACAAGCCATTCATCGTCATGATTTAACTGCACGTGTGTTTAAACAAAAATTGAAATCCTTAATTGATTTTATTGTTAAATATTCAATTTTTGGTATCACACGTTGTTGGCTGTATACGATAGAGTGGCAAAAGCGAGGTTTGCCTCATGCCCACATTTTGGTTTGGCTTAAAGATAGAATCCGTCCTGAAGAAATCGATCAAATAATTTCAGCCGAAATTCCAGACCCATTAATTGATCAAGAATTATTTGATATTGTCACCAAACACATGATCCATGGGCCATGCGGTGCTTTCAACATGACGTCACCGTGCATGGAAAATGGAAAATGTAAAAAAAACTTCCCAAAGCCGCATACGAATGACACGATCACGGATATTGATGGTTATCCAATGTATCGCCGCAGAAGTACTGAGAATGGTGGCCACACATTTACAATGCGACTGCCGATCTTTCCAAATCAAGTTGAGTTTGATAAACAGTGGGTGGTACCATACTCACCACTACTTTCAAAAACTTACAAAGCTCATATCAATGTTGAGCTTTGCAGTTCTGTTAAAGTTAAATCAATTAAGTATATTTGTAAATATGTAAACAAAGGCAGTGATTTGGCCATATTTGAAGTACAAAACATAAATAAAAATGACAAAATAGCACGATACCAAATGGGCAGATACATTAGCAGCAATGAAGCTATTTGGCATATTCTCAGCTTTCCCATCCACAAAAGAGATCCTGCTGTCCAACATCTGGCAATACATCTTGAAAACGGTCAACGTGTATACTTCACTGAAGAAAATGTTCTCCAAAGAGCGTTCGAAGCTCCGAAAACGACTCTAACTGAATTTTTTACATTGTGTCAAAAACCTGATGTTTTTGGCCAATTCGCGAAGACATTGGTGTATGGTGATGTTCCACGTTATTTCACATGGAACAAATCCAGTAAAAAATGGGAGCCACGGAAACAAGGAAAACCACATCCTTCCATTACAGGCATATTCAAAGCTAACACATTGGGGAGACTTTACACGGTACATCCAAAGCAACGTGAGTGCTTCTATTTACGTTTGTTATTGGTGAATGTTCCCGGACCAACGTCTTTTGAATTTTTACGAACAGTTAATGGTCGAGTATTCAATACATACCAGGATGCATGTCGTGAACTGCAATTGCTAGAAGACGATAACCATTGGGACTTAACGCTTGCTGATGCTGCGTTGACATCAACACCGAATAACATTCGTCAGTTGTTTGCAATTATTTTGACGACATGTTATCCCTCGCAAGCACAAACTTTGTGGGAAAAATATAAAAATTGTATGACAGAAGACATCTTGCACCGAATTAGACAAACAAATCAATGCCAAAACATAGATTATACACCAGAGATGTACAATGAAGCATTGGTCTTGATCGAGGATTTATGTGTTCTTATTTCAAATTTACCACTTAATCATTATGGTATGCCATCACCTAATCGTCCAGCCACCGACTTAGTCAATACCGATTTACAACGAGAAAATCAATATGAACATGGAAGTTTAGCAATAATTATCATGAACAGTGAACCATTACTGACAGCAGAACAAAAAATTATTTATGATCGGATTATGCTGGCTGTTGCTGCTGAACAAGGCGGTTTTTTTTTCTTGGATGCACCCGGTGGAACCGGTAAGACATTTTTAATATAGTTGATTCTTGCCAAAATACGGTCGCAACAAAAAATCGCATTAGCAGTAGCATCGTCAGGCATTGCGGCTACTTTACTGGATGGTGGGCGAACAGCACATTCAACATTCAAGCTGCCATTGGACGTTCATAATAAACCAGATGCAATGTGTAACATGAAAAAGAATAGTGGAATAGCTGCAGTGTTGCGGAAGAGTTCTATAATAATTTGGGATGAGTGCACAATGGCACACAAATATTCACTTGAAGCATTAAACAGAACTATGCAAGATTTAAACAGCAATAATAAACTTTTCGGTGGTGCTATCTTACTTTTGTCTGGTGACTTCCGGCAGACCTTACCGGTTATACCTCGCTCTACTTTCGCGGATGAGATTAATGCATGTTTGAAACAATCATTCTTATGGCGAAGTGTTGAAACACTTCGATTGACCATAAATATGCGAGTACAATTGCAAAATGATCCATCAGCACAAATATTTTCCGAACAACTACTAGATATTGGGAACGGTAAAATAGAACTGCAACCAAATGCGCAATGCATTAAACTACCAGACAATTTTTGCACTGTTGTTCAGGATAAAAATGAATTGATTCAGAGTATTTTCCCAGATATACAGAATAATTATTTGAATCATGAATGGCTTAGTCAACGGGCGATTTTGGCAGCCAAAAACGTTGATGTTGACGAAATTAACTTCCAGATACAACAGTTGTTACCAGGCGATCTGATGTCTTTTAAATCAATCGATACTGTTGTTGATGAAAATGAAAGTGTAAATTTTCCGATTGAATTTTTAAATTCATTAGATATCCCTGGAATGCCACCACATAATCTTCGATTAAAGATTGGTTCCCCTGTTATTCTCCTCCGTAATTTGAATCCACCTCAATTATGTAACGGTACGCGTTTGGTCATCAAAAAGATCACCGGAAACATTCTTGAAGCAACCATTTTGGCTGGGACGTTTAAAGGAAAAGTGGTCCTGCTGCCACGTATTCCGATGATACCATCAGATTCTACCATACCCTTCAAAAGGCTACAGTTTCCAATTCGTTTAGCTTTCGCCATGTCTATAAATAAATCTCAAGGTCAAACAATGTCCATTTGTGGTTTAGATTTGGAAAATCCATGTTTTTCTCATGGGCAACTATATGTTGCGTGTTCACGTGTTGGGAAACCGTCGAATCTATTTGTGTTAGCTAAAGACAGGTTAACCAAAAACATTGTGCACCGATTGGTGTTAAATTAAATTGAAATTGAAAGTATTTATAATTCAAAAATTAGATATTAATGTTTAAAAGTTTAAGACTGTCTGCCTTGCCTACCTCATTCATGAGTTTAAGCGTCACATGTTATTTACTGTATTATACTGTAATATACTTATATTTGTTATAAAATTAAATGGAAATATTAAATCTGATAAATTTTTATTTTGTACCTATTGATTTCTGCTTAATATCAAGTGTAAGAACATTTTAATTAATTGTGTTCAACGTACTTCCCCTTCAAATCTCAATCCAGTGAATTTGTATACCAACATCAACATTTTCGTCTTTGTTCCTAAATAATTTCATTGTACTAAAGGGTTATAGTAGTAGAAAGTCAAATAAGGAGATCACCATATTACACATTCTCTTATTGTTCCTCTTAGATTGTTTACTATAATGTAATATAACAAAAACTTTAGCCACAGCAACGCGTGGCCGGGTCAGCTAGTAAGACTATATTTTACAAAATATTTTAGACGATGTGTTTACTAATGTGATGTTATGCGATGATCGAAAGAACTCATGACCGAAGCCCGTCCAATTCTATATGAATTTTTACATCTTTACTGTTAATAAAACTGTTCGAGACAAAAAGTATATACATTGGATGAAATGATGAAAAAAACATTTCAAATAGCTATTTACATTGATGAGATATCAAAAATATAGATTTAAAATTCCTGTCTGCTTGTCTGTTTGTTCGAGCATCAATCATATACCTCTGGACAGATTTTAATGAAGTTTTTTTTTTAACGAGAAGCTCTTTGACTAACTTAGAAACTAGGCTTTGTCTAAATACAGTATTACATAGCCTAGGGGTGAAAAAAGGGTATATATGGTTTAACGATGATTAATTATATCTCTGAAACTAATAAAGCTTAAGAAAATGTAATGGGTACCAATAATTAACATTTGTGAACAACCCACCACAATTTTTATATTTTACGAATTTAACACTTATGGGGTGAAAAATTGGTCAGTATATTATAAAAGTTAATAATCTTTTCTCAGAAATTAATAAGACGTTATACGTTTATGATTTTGGGTAACAATAAAGAACATAAAAAAACTTCCCTCCACAATTTTTTTTTATAAAATCAACCCCTAAAGGTTTAAAAAAGGGCAAGTATATTATAAAATTTAATAAATATATCTACGAATTTAATTAAGTGTTATAAATTATTTTGGGTAGGTACAAATAATAAACATACGAAAACTTACAGCAAAAATATTTATATTTTGCGAAATACTATCTCTAAAGGGTGATAAGGGGGTTAATATTTTTTTTAAAATTTAATAATATATCAGAATTTAATTAAACATATTAAATGATTTCGGGTACTAATAGTTTCCATTCGAAAATTCCCATCTACAATAATTATATCTTGCAAAATTCAACCCCTAAGGTGTGAAAAAAGGTTAGGTATGTTTTAAAAATTTATATTTATAACTCATAAACTAATTAGTTGTATGAAATGATTTTGGGAAACAATAATGAAAACACAAAAACTTACAGATACATTTTATATAGGGGAGACCAAGGCAATATGATCCCCTTAAGCTTTGAAGCATTATTCCCAATTTATCAGTGCATGAAGCAATGTGAGGATTTGTTTGTGTATAAAGACATAATCAATTAACACTTACCAATTTTTTAAATATTTATGACATGAAAACTAAAATCCTTGAGAGTGATTAAATCTTATTATGCAAAAAGCTCATTTTGCCCCGGAGTATGGGGAAAAATGATCCTTAACTTAATTTACATATACAGAGGTGAATTTAAACCAAAATAAATTAACAAACTATGCAGAATAACAAACACATAAAGTAATATTACAACATTTGTAATTATGTTGATAAACATCTAGAAAAAAATATTTTCACCAAGGAGCTGGCATGACATATTGGTTATTAAAGTTAAGTCCATTTTCAAAATAATGTTTTTTAACCATTAAAGAATCCTTCTCGCATTCCCTTTTTAATGGCGACAATAATCACAACAGTAAACTGTATTATCTTATTCAGTGCCTGCACAGTTTACATGAGCCCACTGTTTGCACGACTGACACTTCACCCAAGGCTCACCTGCTACAGATTGAAGAAATTCTTCAGTGCAGTAAATGCATAATGGATCATCGTCATCCTCACTATTATCTTGGTGTGGCATATCCACATGAAACTGACTAGGGATGCTGTTTTGTAAACAGCCTCCCTTATTTTTCTTCTTGAGAACTGATTTGGTCTGAAACTTAGTAGGCCTGCCCTTTTTTAGCATTCGGTTTTGTTCCTCGTCTTCTTTTTTCTTCTTTTCTTCCACTAACATATTTTTGTAGGGACTGCTTGTCAGTATTGCTGTAGCTCCACGTTTTCGTCTTATTGTGGTGTTACACCTTGGGCCGCTGATTTTGGGAAGTGGACAGATGTCCCCTGGAGGTGAATTTGTAAATGCTGAAGGATTCTGACACTTGCTTGAACCTGGCTGACCTTCGTCAACCACAGAAGACACTTTCGACACATAAGCACAATCTTCATTTAAGCGTACAGTAGGTCTACATGAAGGGACATCAACCAAATTATGAGGCAGCCCATCTGCTGCTATATTTGCACTTGCAATGTTGTGATCTTGTGAACAACCTGCAGAAGAGGTCTCAGGGCGAGCAACAGGTAAAGTAGGCATAGAAGAATTACAGGGTTGAAGTTCAGTTTGATCTGTTGTTTCTGCAGGTGTAATGTCACAGTCTTGGAACACATCAGTGTCGTAAGGGTAAATTCCACACTTCTGAAAACCGTTTATGATATTGACAGGAGTACATGCTCTCAAAAATGCCTCGCCGAACAATTTACTTATCTGGTATAGGGTGACAACTTGGCCGGGATGATTGTTCAGCCATTTCTGAAGGGCTACATTGTAGTACTCACTCAGTGGAAACATTACTGCAACATCCAGGGGTTGGAGCCTGTACAGTGAGGTGGTAAGCAAATGATTGTGACATAACATTTCCTAGCTAGTTCTATGACATCCATGTTCTTTGTGTGACTCAAATGGCCATCCAGAATCAAAAGAACGGGATCATCACAGGTTGGTTTTTTATGGTGAACAAAATGATCAAACCAAGAAGAAAACACATCCAAATTCATCCACCCAGAGCTGTTACATGCAAATACTGAACCTGGAGGAGCTCCATAAGTCAGCTCCGCCTTCATTCGTTGGCGAGGGAATATGACCATTGGGGGAATATGAGCACCGCTAGCAGACACACACATAACAGCTTTAGACGACAAAACAACAGATAATTTCAATTCTAAAATGGGTAATAAGTATAAATATTCAAGAAGCTCGCGTGTGATTCATTTTGTAGACACACAGAAACAGATAACCAATACACAAGTAGCACCTATTAAATGTCTGGGGCAAAATAATCCCCGCTGAGTACAACGATCCCACTGCGGGATCGTATTGCCCGGAGCGCGACATTTTGTTTCATTCGGACATCTGCATCCAACCGTCACAGATTTTTTGTTCATACTTTTGTCTATTAAATGTACTTATATTCCCCGCGTGCTCCTGGGGATCATATTGCGCTGGTCTCCCCTACTTTGTGAAATTCAACTCCTAAAAGGTGAAAAAGGTATGTTTTAAATAATAATTATAATTATAACTCTGTATTTAATTAAGCGTAATAAATGTTTTAAACACCAATAATAAACATGCACAAACTTCCAAATAAAATTTTTATTTTTTGTGAAATTCGGCCCCTATGGAGTAAAAAAGTGGTATGTTTTTTACGATTATCATTAATATTTCATAACTTAATTTATAGTAATAAATTATTTTTGGTACAATAATAAGTATACAAAGTCTACTAACCAAAATTTTTATTATTTAGAAAAATATTATTTTTAAGTTGATAGTTATCTCTCATATTTCAATAAAGCGTACTAAGTGATAATGGGTAACCTTAATAAACATACGACTTTTAACAAAAAAATTTATAATTTGCGCAATTCAACCCCTAATAAATACATGTTTAGTACATATAGCTTAAAAATCATAACTCCGAATTATATAATTAAGCATAGTAAAATATTTTGTTTACCAAATAATAAACATACAAAACCAACAATAATTTTAACATTTTGTGAAAATTCAGTCATAAGGTGGGAATAAGGGATAAATATGGTTTTAAGATAAATGATTTTAATTTCGAATTTAATCAAGCTCAATAATAAAAAATGGGTACTAATAATACACATAAGAAAACTACCAACCACTGTAGTGGTGTAGAATAGTTCCTCCTGGGACAGGGTTCAAGGTGTGGAGCCTGGAGCCAACCGCCATCTTGTATTTGTGACGTCACGGAGGCCATCTTGGATTACCTTGACCTTGACCTTTGACCTTGACCTTCAAAATTTGCCAAAATATGACAAAATTTGCCTAAAATTCGACAAAATTTGCCTAAAATTCGACAAAATTCGTCAAAATATCCAGTTTTTGGTAAAAAAAAATAACGCCAAAAATTCTCAAAACAATAATATACAATTCAAAAATAAGGATTTCAAAAAACCTCAAAAGACTTTTGCCTTAGAAAGAACACAAATTCCGGAAAATGGCTTATGCATCCATGTCTAGAGCCTCCGATAAGCCGTTTATAGGAATTAGGATGCTATGACCGCCATTTTGGATTATGACGTCACCGTTACAATTTCCGTTACTGCCGCCATATTGAAAATTTATATTTATTATCCGATTTTAATGAAAAACTTTTTAAAATTTGTAAAAATTACCTAATCAAAATTTAATTAAATATTATTTAAACCATGTACATACGCCATGGACCTCGGAGTCCTCGGTTCAAACCCAGCGAGGGCAAAAATAAAAAAAATAAGGATCTCAGGTCCTTCCTCCATGGAAGCCTCCGGAAGACTGACCTCCCACTACTTATGCCAATGTATATAATATCGTCAACTAGAATAACGTCATGTCCACCATCTTAAAATATGTAATTATTATCCGATTATAATAAAAAATTCTAAAATTTATAAAAAATTAATCAATCATAATTTAATAAACTATTATTTAAAAAACACGGTTGCACTTTTTGTTATGGTAGCCATCTTGGATTCTAGAAATGATGCACATTTCAGTACGTCCGCCATCTTGGACTGTATGACATAATCGTTGTACGTTTCGTTACGGACACCATATTGGGTTCTAGATCGTTGCAATTATCGTTATGGACGCCATATTGAAAACCTTTATTTATTATCAGATTTCAATGAAACAATTCTGCAATTTATAAAAAAAAAAAATATTATTTCAAATTTAATAAAATATAATTTAAAAATGCACTCAGATCCTTGGTTCGAACCCGACGAGGTCAAAAAAATCTATACATATTTTTTTTGTTAAAAATAATAATATTTTTAAATAATGTTCAAAATCCTTTAAAAAAAACCTCAGTTCCGCAGAACCCCGCTTTCAGTAAGTCTTTATGTCCGCTATCTTGGAAATCTGTAATTATGTAGCTATAAATTCGATAAAAAGTCTAAATTCTTCAAAAATGCTTTTGTTAATACAATGATTTAATTGATGGATTTATGTCCTTGGTTCGATTCTTGGTCAATGCAAAAAATATAAGTTCAGTAAAAAGAATACTAATTTAATTAAAAACACCACAAAGCGATAGCTTCGAAAAATAATAACACTACAAGTTCTTTTATAAACATAATTATATTACATAATTTATATTCTACTACATATAAACTTGCATTTATTAACAATTCAATAAACATTTAGTTCTACATCGGCGTCAAATGACTAATTCTCATCTCCAATCGGTTTATACTAGACAGAGACCAGCCAGATCCTTTACTGGCATAGCCTTCCTCTTCTTGACAGAATTTCTGGACACCATGTTTAACAGTATTCTTCACATTGTCAGAACTGTAAATTACAGCAGCCAATGTATCGAAAGCACACTTCTTCACTTTGTCCTTGAACGGATACTGATTACCATATACACAATCCAACCATAAGTTTTATTTCAAAGATCCGTTTGTTGCTACATCATTAGTAAGCTGATTATGTTCTGTCTGATATCATCAAGAATATTATAAATGTATTTTGACTCACTTAAGGTATTTCGATAATAGTAGTCTTTCAATGTTCCACGAAATGCAGACTGCGCCAAGTAGAAGCCATTATCATTCACCTGAAGAGCACCGAACACAGTCTTGGGTTTCGTTTCATGTCCAGATGTCATAACAATCGGTTGCTGCATATCGATTTTATTGATTGTACGCTTACGAGTCTCCAATCTAAAGAGTGAAGTCGACTTTTCTGCAGGTAATTCAGCAGTAGGCACACGGACTTCACCTTTTCATTTTTTCGCATGATCTCGCAAACTTTCAATGCGTGTAAACCAAACATTGCACTCATCGCAGAGAAACATCGTACGAGTAGGATTCTTCACACATTTGCTCCGCTCATGTCTCCGTGCTTCATGGAAAAATAAGAACGATGTATCACAGTAGCTGCAAGGATACCGCGGTGATGAAGACGAGACTTTCATACCCGAACCAGATAAAGACGTTTCTGCTGTTGTACAAATTCATGGCATACTCTCATGAACATCAATGCATCGCTGTTGCAGCAAAACCCGTACTTTCTGACGTACAGCACGACCTCTGCGTGTCTTCATGTACGTTTTCATGTTTTCTTTTCTGGCAAACTGCTTATGAAATTTCTCACAGCCAATCATTTTGCGAGGAGGATTGTTAGCACATTCTCTCTTCTCATGTCGTCGAACATAACTGTTGTTCGAGAAAATCTTGTCACAGTTATGACACAGATGCTGGGAATTCGGTGCTGCAGCCAGCACTACCAGCATTAAAGTCTCTTCTGCTGGTGGTTCCACGACTGTTGTAGTCTTATTTAATGTTGACGCCGACAATGACTCACATTCCATCAAGTTCTACGACATCGCCATCACGGCCATCGAGGTCTCCGTGGTCGTCAAGGTCTCAGCTGTCATCGACGTCTCTGCCGTCAGGTTCTGCACTGTTGGTGGTAAACCGTCCACCATGGACGTCACCAGCGTCGTCGTGACCATCGGGGTCGCCATGTATGCTACAACTTCCATCGAAGCTGACGTTAAAGATGGTAAAGATGCCAACGATTTCACAAGGACAGGTAATTACACGAATTATGAACCAGATTAGACAAACTAGGTGATCCTTCCACCGTCGACGACAGTAACAAACTGAAAGTCCCGACCATTGAGACTCGCTTATATACCCGCAATCGACGGAACAATATGCTAGTCACATCAACATCCATTTACTATAATAAACAAGTCAAGACATCATTTAAAAAAGAAGCACAAACGGAAGCACAATCAAAGAAAAGGAAGCACATATGGAAGCACAATCAACGAAAAGGAAACACATTTGGAAGCTCAATCACTAAAATGAAGCACAATCTGAAGCGCAGTCAACGAAAGGAAGCACAATCGGAAGCACAATCAACGAAAGGAATCACAATCGGAAGCACTGTAGTGGCGCGCTAATTGGGAGCCGCCCCACAACACAACCTGCGGACGAATGGGTTCCCTTTTGGTAGGAGAGAATGCAAGAGGACGGGTGTGTGCGGGCAGGATCCCCAAAGGCAGTAAACACCAGAATCAGGAAAATAGAAATACTGAAAATTACTTTATATTTTACTGTCAATAAGGCTGATGCAACCACATAGCAAGAGTAACAGTCGGGGAACCCACATAACATTCCCTTTCCTCGATAGCATACACATAAGTTTACAATAATCTTTGCAATCGATTAACAAATCACCACAAAATACAATAGGCGGATGTGATACCCAAAAACTTATAATTATTACATTAATCCAAAGAAACAATCCACGCGCGGGTCGTGCTACCCCCTCGGACCACGGCCGCACGGTCAAACAAAACCACTCAGCCCACTGAGATTCGAAACTAAATTAAAATAATAACAAGCGACTCAGGCATGACAAAACCGTCCACGACCGTGAGCGGATTCTCCGTGGCAGCCGGGGAATATGGCGGAAGGCCGGACAGAGACAGCAAAAATTAGAAGCATGGTCAACTTGCCATGACGGCCCCAAGGCCCAATCAAATAGGGGCGATTCGGAGTGCACGGTGCTTCTCAAAGCAAGGACAAGAATACAGCTTAAATTTAGAAAGTGGCAGTCAAATAATCCATTCTAATAAAAAAGGTTTACTTGAGAAGGCACCATTTATCATTAACTTATAACCCGCGGCCACCACGCGTACAGCACAACCACGTCAAGTACACTACCGGTAACGAAGAGACATCACGAGAAGCAGCAGTTGCGACCGCATCCGAGGAAAGTAGCTGGCGATCGACCCCGCGAGAGCACCAAGAGCTGAGCACGGCACAAACCGCGTGGCGGCGCCACCATCGCAAAACAAACGCTAAAGTCACAGCAGACAGATGGAAATGGTGGGTGGGGAAGGGGAAAGGGGAAGCCAGGGACGAGCGCGCGTGCGCGGCGTTCAAAGTACTGAAGTGACGATCAGTCCACTTCAGCACAATCGGAAGCACAACCATCGAAAAGGAAGTAAATTTGGAAGTACAATAACAAAACGGGAGCTCATTTAGAAGGACAATCAACGCAAGGAAGCACATTTGGAAGCACAACCATTGAAGAGGAAGCACATTTGGAAGCACAATCGAAATAACATTCAACCAAAAGGAAGCACATCTAACGAAAATGACGCACATTTTTACAAACATTCTACTCAGTAGGTCACATTCGTTAATTTTAAGTTAGGATACAATGCCTCCAAATGTCATTGGCTCCAACAGTTTTTTGGCTTCAACAATCAATAACCTCAAAAGTATTTGACTCCAAATAGTCTTAGGCCTAGAGCTATTTGAATACAAGACTAGGAGGATGCGAATATACGAGACTACAGGAATGCATGTCCATATGAGTACTTGACTACGAAGCTACAAGTCTACAAGGCTCCAATTGCTGCATCTGTCTTCAGCTGAAAATTCTCTTTGGCTCCAACTGCTCCAGAAGCATTATGCTATAAGATTACAAGGCAACTTGGTTACGTAGCTACAAATCTACGAGGCTCCAAGGAATCATGACTACACGACTACGAGCCTTGATGTTACGATACTACACGACTACGAGTCTACAAGGTTGCGTAATTGCGAATGCTGCAGGACTACGAAGCATCCAGGACACAAGGTTACGTGGCTACGAGACTACTTGGCTGTAACTCTCTTGGACTACATTCAGCTGCGAGAATTAATTTATCTTATGCAAAGGAACTTGTAAGTAGTCTTGATTCTTGTCAACAGATGACGCCGCGTGTTGCTTGCAGGTAAATATTATTTTTTTCTTTTATGTGGGATGCGGGATGCTCACTAACGATCGCAAAAGAAGGATGGCTTCGATAGACAACAAGGACCAGGAAGTTCGTCTTGCATGTTGGTGTTTCTGAGATGTCTCAGAGATTATTATTTATCCGAGCAATGAAATATATATATTTTTTAATTTCACCTTATAAAAATATTGTCTTTGCTGATTTAGTAGCAGAAATTCACAAATTAAATGTAACCTTGAATAAAATGGCATGATCCATTGAGTATAAAATTCTTCATGCAGAGATTGGTTTCTCGGAAATAAAAATAAACACTTGGAGAAACCACACGAATAATCAGGAGCACACGGACAAAACCATCAAAATATTGACATGAACAATCGGGAGCACACGGAGAAAATGATCCCATGTTTTCCAATAATAACATAAAATTACAGAAAAATTTATGAAATTTCAAAATAATGATTAAAAAAATACAAAAAAAATACAATAACAGCTTCTGCCAGCTTAAGACCTTCTCATTTTTTGAACAAGGATAGAGTTTAGCACAAGTCAGAATACCATCACGATCAGGACAAGGAAAATTATTCACATCACCCAGCACACTATTCCTTAGTGTAGTGTCTTTATCGATGTCCTCTTACCCGTAAGTGGGATTGGCTTTTAATGTTCTGCCATGTATTTTTAAGCTGTCAATTCGTGATAACAAACTGCTACACCGATTACTTCTTAACATTTTACGTTGTGGGTTTTTAACACAATCATTCTTCTAATGACAAAATCCTTACTACAGTATCTATAGTGGCTTCCTTCCGATACAGCTGCAGATAACAAACCACAATCCATTGTAGCTTTTGTGACTAATGTTAGATGCAAACTGACAGTTTTCAAATTCGAACCATTACTTAAATAGAACATTTTAAATATTTCATTAGCGAGAGTTAAATCATCACATGCAAATGAACTTGATGTAAGAAGTTCTGCTTTTCAACAACAGTTGATCTACGTGTTGCTTGCAGGTAAATATTATTTTTTTCCCTTTTATGTAGGATGCGGGATGCTCACTGACGATCGCAAAAGAATCAAGGCTTCGCTAGACACGGAGAAGACAGTTTGTATTGCATTAGTATAATTTTGAGAAATAAAATAAATAATTACATTACAAAAATTTATGTTTTATTTATTGCATTCTTATTTCTAGCTTAGTCTGAGTTCTCTGTACTGTGTGTTCATTCCGTTTCCTGCGCGTACTGTGTGTACTGTGTGTTTATTATGTTTCTTGCGTGTACTGTGTGTACTGTGTGTTCATTACGTTTCCTGCGTATACTGTGTGTACTGTGAGATAAGTCCGTTTCCTGTGTGTGCTGCGTGTACTGTGTGTTCATTCTGTTTCCTGTGGGTACTGTGTGTACTGTATGTTCAGGGTGTTATTTTCTTTTCACGAATGTGTGTCGTTTCGTTAAATGTGTGTTGTCAAATCTGTAGTAGCCTACCTCTGTAGTATCTCTGAATATTTACAAGTCCAAAAAATTCTTTGTCTTGATAAATCATTTATCAGGGATTCCGATTCCTTTGTAAGCTTAAAACATTTTACGCTGGTCTAATTAATTGTAATTGTATTTATGATAAATTAGGTCTGACAGTACAAAGACTATGTCTTAACTGGACAAAATATTTTATATTAGCTGACGACGAAGAATGTTATACGTGTGACATTGTTTATGGACCGGTATCAAGGTCCGAAGACACTTGGCCCACATATGTGTGGTTTTGTACATGAACGGTTTAGAAATTATTCTAAGTATTGATTATTAGAATTACATGCTAGTCTTGTTGACAACGTTTTTGATTCGACTGATAGTTACATTGTCTTGAGTTGTTTTTCTTAGAGTGAATGATTAATAAACTCCGAGAAAGGTAATATGTAGTAAAATATAAATTAGATTTAATATTTAGTTACACTTTTCACTGTTCGAAATCAAACAGAGGACAGGAATCCATAGATTCAGTCATTTTTCTAATGAGCGATTTGTTGGTGAAATTTTGAATTTTTCCCGAATTTCTAGCTAAATAATTACGGATTTTCAAGATGGCGTCCAAATTTTAAGATGGCGGTAACTACATCAATATTGGCTTACTAGAGACTTGTAGATGTAGAACGCAAGCATTCTTTAAGATTGTTAAAATTATTTATTATTTAGGTACCTATATTTTTTACATAATTTATTTTTTCATCGCCCAATGATCAAACTGACGACTGGAATCGATCGATTTAATAAGTACGTTAATTTCATATTTATTTAATGAATTTTGGAATTCTTTTCAAATTTCTATCTAAATAATTACAGATTTACAAATTTAAATACTAATTTAAAGATGGCTGACGCCTTAATAATAATTGATTAAAGCACTCTAGTGGTAAAACTTAAACTAATATTATGGTAGCGCTTTCTAGTAGACGTAAACAAGATGTCGGTCTTCAGCAGATGAAAACCAGATTGCCGACATGACGTCATACTATCAGGCTATATTATATATTATACCTGTGAATTAGGGGTAGGAGGTCAGTCGGCCTTTGGCTTCCGTGGAGGAAAGATCAGTCACTATTATTAGTTTTGTCCTCAGTGTGTTCGAACCGAGGACTCCGTAACGTAAGTACATAATTTAATTAATATTTAATTAAATTTTAATTATTAATGATTTGTTAAAAATTTTAAAAATTTTCCCGATTTTTAGCATAACAATTTTTTTTTTTCAAGCTGGCGGACGTAACGAAAAGTGCAAAGTTATAGAATATAATAAGGCGGACGTAACGTAAAGTGTAACGATGACACCATACTTATCTAAGATGGTGGGGCATAACGGAACATGCAACATTTATAAAATTTAAGATGGCGGGCGTAACGACATTTTTAACAATGTTTGTTGAAAATTTTTTATTAAAATTTAAATAATAATTTCAAAATCAGATAGTAAATAAAAATTATCAAGATGTCGGCCGTAACGGAAATTTGCAACAATGACTTCATAAACCTAGAATACGTCAGAGTTTTATCGGAGGCTGTAGACATGGATGATTAAATCTCAATAAGGAATTTGAATTCTTTGTAAGGTAAAAGTCTTTAAAGGTTTTTCAAATTCCTAATTTTTACATTTTTGAGGATCAAAACGGAAATTTTTCCCTCGAAAAAAAATATTTTTTTTTTTTTGATTTCTGAGTCATTTTTAGAAATTTTTGAAGAATTTTGAGTAATTTTGAGTAATTTTGAGTCCAAAATGGCTGCCGTGACGTCAGAGGTCTGTCAGACATTGACCCCATCCACATCCACACCCAGAACCCAGGAGCCGGAAATACTATTGTACACTACTGTCGTCAATTTCTTTTTATGAGGTGAAACACTGTGCGCGCTTTGGTTGCAATTGCGACGATCTTGTGGAAACGACGACGCTCATCTCATGTAAGTTCAAACAAACACTAGATTTTGTTTGGTTCAGTTACAAAGGTTAAATTCTTACATTGGATGAGATTTTTTAAATATAAAATAACAATTCCATACGATTGTGATAGTCATTGAATAAAGATATAACATTAATTTTGGATAATTGTTATTGTTACAGATAGACAACAAATTTGAATGGTTCTTTTAAGATGGAACCATACAGCAAAAAGGTGAATACATTATAAAAAAATACACAATTTTAGTATTTTTCAAAATTCAATTTAACATTTTGCAAAATTTAAAACGTAAGGGATAAAAAGGGGGTAGAAATTGTTTTAAGATAAAAAAAAATTGTTGTCTGTAAAGTCGGTTTAAGGACGATAGTTTAACGTGACAACGTCATAACAAAATATTGATGTAATTATTGCATACTTTTATGAATAAAATTGAATAAATTTTATTTTAATAACAAAAGGATTAATACTTGAAACTACACCAGTCATCAGATTTTTTAAATGCAAGAATAATTAATCTTTATTACCCAAATTCTTGTTGTAATAAGCAATGAAAACCACATTTTTTCACTTCACTTTATAAACAGTCTACGAAACAATTCATTTGTAGATGACTTGTAATTAATTTTAAAAACTGGAGTTTAGCTATAAAGTTTAAATATAATTATGAACAAGTTTTCATATAAATAAACTATGATCAAATATCTAACATAACCTATTATTACTGCACTAACCGACACATGCTACTTTTTTAATAATAACAGAATAAATACTTGAAATTATACTAGTAAAAACATTTTTAAAATGCAAGAATAATTAAACTTTATTGCCGAAATTGTTGTTGTAATAAGCAATGAATACGACATTAACTTTTCACTTCACCTTATAAACAGTCGACGAAACAGTGCACATCTAGATGACTTGTAATTAATTTTAAAAACTGGTGTTTAGCTATAAAGTTTAAATTTATTTATAAACAAGATTTCATATTAATAAACTTTAATCAAATATCTATCATAAATTGAATGAATCACCATAATTCTTAAGTCAATTGTAACATAACCTATTATTACTGCACTCGCCGTGCCTGGTTCCCGCCATAGCGGATAGATATCGCGTTTCATTCGATTCGCGTCCGTCACAATATATAGCAGCACGGTAGGGGAATAATATTATTTCGTTTTTATAACACGATTTTATAACAAATACGCATCCCAAATAGACCAAACTTATGTATAATGTGTTACAATATTTTTTAAAACATTGTGCAAAAGATCCCGGGTGTAATTTGAATTATTATGTGTAACTGTAAAACACCATTGTTCATTTAAAATATGTAATTCTTTGAGGAAGTAATTTTTTTTTAATTTTTCTATATTTTGTATGATAAAATCTACCTCTGCATACTTTTATGAATAAAATTGACAATTTTTTATTGAATTATCACTATTTTGTATAGATACAAAGGAGTGAAATGAAATCTACAATTTAATTGATAAATTTACTTTTATTTCCACTCATTAATTCTAATATGTGTATTACTTTTGTAGTGTCGCGTGCGCAGTATTTATTTTTACAAGTAAATAAATGAAAGTATAGCGGCGGAGGGGTTTCGATCCGTCAGCCTTGGAAATGATGGTCAGCGATGCTAACCGCATGGCCACGAGGCCATATTAGAACTATTAGTTTCAGATGTTATATATAAATATATTTATAAAAATATTATTCACGGTAGGGGAATAAAATTATTTCGTTTTTATAACACGATTTTATAACAAATACACCAAACTTATTTAAAATGTGTTACAATATTTTTTAAAACATTGTGCAAAAGATCCCGGGTGTAATTTTAATTATTATGTGTTACTGTAAAACACCATTATTCGTTAAAAACGTATTTGAATATTCAACAATACTTGTAAATATCCGTACCGATTGTGTTGAAAATCGGTGGACGGTTTAAATTACATAATATTAATAATTCAAACGACGAAAATATGATTGAAAAGTCAAATCGATGGTTGTTCCAATCGAGTGGAAGAGAGATGCCACGCATGCGTACAATGAGCATAACAGGAGACATCCATTGTGGGACATCCGTAGTGGGACAGTGTGCGTTACGGGACACTTTTTCGTGCGTGCAGCCGGCGTTCATCGATTTATTAGACTTTGTTACGTCATAATAAACGAATCGACGGCAAAGTGCTCGTTATGTCCAAAATAAATTTCATGCAATTGGTCGGATACTATATGCCTTGACAGGCACCTCCAATGAGTGCACAATTTTTTTTTTAAATCAACTGAAAAAATCAAAATTGGTTATAGATCCTGGGAAATCTTGAAAACCGGAATAAAAAAATGAAACCAAAAAGCAGACTGAAATAACAGAATCAGTTCCAAGAAATTCTTTGTCTAAAATAATTTCTTGCTTGGCAGCAGAGAATGGACTTACAATAAGGGCAAGTAAATTCATTCGGGAGAGCATTAACCAGCAAGGTTATAAAATGCCTAAGAAACAAACTGATGTCATGACAATTTTATTGAATTATTATATGGAAAAAAAGAAGAAATGTTTTAGTTTTTAAGATAATTTTTCGCTTCTGGTACACGTTTCAACCTTTCAGTTGACGAATGGACCAACGTATAAAACCAGAGATACTTTAATTTTTGTCTGCATGTTGTGAACGGAGAAGTTTTAAATTTGGGATAAGTGTATATACGAGGTAAATTCGGTGCCGAAGAGACCAGACAAACAGTCAAAGATACATTGAGAAGATTTCAATTGTATTTTGAAAAAAAAAATTTTTAACCATCACCAGAGATGGTCCAAATTAATGAAAAGGTTTGGTGGGAAATCCCAAGCGAGATGATGTTACGCTTAAACCATGCAATACATGTAAAAAATTTAGAAAAATCTTATAAAAATAGGCTACTGACTCACCCGCAGCTTCTACTTCCGAAGATACTGAAACTGATGATATGACGATGAAATTAGGTCTGATGGAAAAATAGACTGCAATGCCAGCTACGAAACAAACTGCTCATTACAAGTACAACCAATTGATGAAATTAAAAGAATGCTCGACGAATCTTGATTAATAGTGAATTTTTTTTCAAAGAGTCTACTGAAAAACAGTCAATTACAAAAATATGTGAAATCTGAATTTGGGAAAGGACTCAGTTTAGTACTAGATGTAAAGACTAGATGGAACTCTATCTCTGTAATGGCAGAATGGTTTCTGAAGATCACATATTGCGTTAATAAACCATTGATTTATTTAAACATTTTAGACAAATGGAATGAAGAACATCTTCTACTTTTGCAGTCAATCGTTGATTAATTCCAGCCAGTTAAGATAGCTATAGAAACCTTAGGCAGACAAAACTCTTCATTACTCACAGCCGAAGCAATAATTGACGTGTTGCTGAAAGTATTCAATTGTAAACGGTAAATGATAATCCAGCGAAACGTTTATTTGAAACTTTTAAAGCTCGATTAGAAGAAAGAAGACCAGAACGGGTTATATGTTTGTTTAAATATTTTCTTACTAGCCACTATAGCTCACAGTCCAAAAATATGGATTTTTTTTTTACTTCGAATTTGAGTAAAAGTTTACTTCTTGCTTTTGCAGAAGAACTGTTTGCAGAAATTTTGGAAAATATCCCTGGTATCCAAATGCCAGAATTTGAAATAATGGACGCCGAACCTCGTACAAGTAGCTCTACAGTACACAACGAACCTGACAAGTCGTTTCAAAGTCAAATGGAACAGGCTATCTAAAAATCTGAAGAAAATGTACCCTAAATTCTTGCCAAAACATCAAGAGCGACATTAAACATTGAGTTCCAGTTGTTTGAAGCCACCAGAAAACGTACTGAAAGTTTGGAACTAATTTACAAAGCTTTAAACACAATAAAACCCACATCTGTTGAAACTAGAGCGTGTTCTCCTTGTCCGGTGACAATATTACAAAAATTAGAAACAGATTGTCGGACATAGTTGTTAATGCTCTTATTTTTTAAAAGCCTGTTTGATTAAATCAGAAAAGAAATCTAATTAATTGTATGAATGCTTAATAGAGACTCAGTGATGATTATTAATGATTAGTAGAATTATGATTCCTAGTTATAAGTCTTTTTTATTTAGAAATTTGTATTGCCTGGTTGTGTGATTTTAAGAATTAAACATACTAATTGTTTAGAATTTATTTAAAGTTATAAATGTTAGGATTTTCTTTTATGTTCTAGATATATTGATTTGTACTAAATTTGCTTTTTTTTATTGAAACAGCTCGCAAAAAAATGAACTCGATTCTAATTTTATTCTGAGAAGTCTGGAAGTCCCGGGACGTCCCGGGATTCCTATCGTGGGTTGTCTCTTGTCCCGGGTTTTTGAGACTGTCGAGACTTCCCAAGCACTGGTTAATTAATTATATCGATTAAATCAGTCATTTTAAAAAAATTATTTTTTTGATTTTTTTTTGGAAATTTTATTAAGTTTTAGGTAAATTTTTACGAATATTCAAGATGGTGGCCCACATAGCACTGGCAACTTACTGACGTCTGAAGGATGAGGAATTTAATTTTTTTATTATTTTTTGTGATATTAAATTGAATAATATTTTTTTCATAAAATTAAATGTTTTGCATATGTCAATAAACAAACCAAAGTCAGAAATAAATTGATTCAATAATTATTTCAATAAACGAATTTCAGGAGGATGTTCAGAATTTTTTTTATTTATCGCTAAATAATTACAGATTTTTTAAATAGTGGATTACAATATGGCGGAGGTGCAGTCATCAAAAATTGCCGCCGACCTCCTAATAATAGTCAACGAGTGGCGGACACACCCGAACATGGCCGATTCCTCACGATTGGTAAGCCACAATTGAGTAAACCACCAATAGTCCCATAAGAATAAAACTGCACCGGAATACCCATTTATATACTCATAAATGTTGAATTTGTAAGCAGACTTAGATTTTGAGATGGAAAGTATGATAACCGAACATTGTTTCTATTAAACACATTTTTTTCTTCGTGTATTTTTAATGCGTACTACTTATGCTATACTACTTTACTAATTATATTCACGAACCCACCCGCCTCCCCCACATACACACACACTTGTGTTTATATATATATAGAGAGATGGGTAGTTGTGTTAGTTATTCTTGATTTAGCGATTAAGAAAAACCAATTGTTCTTGACATATCACACAAACTTATTATTGCGTTATATTTATAAAACATTAGAATTAAATCAAAGAAAATGTAAAGGTTTTTTTATAACTATGAGTAGGTTTTAAATTATATTTAAATTTTATATGTTATCTAAAAGTTTTAAACTTTGTTTGCAAAATTTCATTTAATAAAAATTAATTTTTAATTTTTTTTCAGACAAAGATAATATAGGATAGGATGTATCTGGATGTACTTTACATTTATAATGTTGGAGAAAGTAGAATTCTCTAAATAATTTTTGTTTTTTTATCACCGTCATAATTATGAGCTATTTAGGCCAGCTATTAAAATGGTTCCGTGAATAAGAAAAGTAGACAAATTTGAATTTTGATAAATTTTATGGTAATAATAAAGACACTAGTGTGTTTGTTGTATAATATTTTATTTGTACAAAATTTTAAGTAAATAAAATTTAACATATTCGGTATTAAAGGGTTTTATTAAAGAAAAAAAGTTATTTTTATTTGAAACTTATATATTTTTTTAAATAACATTACACCATTTTTTTAAATAATATATGTAATTATTTCAATCAATCTTCTCCGTAGGTTTACGTGAACTACAATATTTATCCAATGCGATTTCATATAAACGTGACCTATTAGCAAGAACTGCACAACGCATTTTTTAACGTAGGAACGAATATTTCCAACAGGCCAATGCTGTTAGGAACGGTTTTCAGCCTTTTTTTCTAATTAAAGGAGCAGTGTTCGTTTCCAATATATATTGGGACTTTTTATAGTCAGCCACCTTTTTCACCCATTTCAAAGAAAGAGCGAGTATGCAAGACCATATAATAAAGCGCGAGATCACGTTAACTTTGCCATTCGCAAACAAATTGGAAGGGAAGGAAAAACAAACAGGCGATGTCTGTAAAGAGAGGGACATAAATTAATTACAATCAATTTTTTTCCCCACCCTCGAGATGACACACGCTCTCCAGGCCCCTGCTCCGCTAGGCAGTATTGACAAGCCAATTACCAGCTGCAAAAATAGGCAATTACCTGTCCCTGCAGAGCGCCACTTTGTTAGCTGGCAACTGCTGGCAATTGGTTAAAAAAAAAAAATAATAAAATAAAATAAAAAAAAATACGGTGTGAGTGCCGGCTTGACAGCCATTTCGGGTAGCAACATTGACACCACTTTCAGTCTTGACATTTATAGGTATATTCAGGTTTTAAAATCATCGTATGGTGCTATTTAACTTGTACAATCTTATTCAATCCCCTTAAAATATATTTATAACTAGTTAATAGCACGCGGCTTCACTCCGCAATCATAAGGAATCGCTTATATTTTATCAATGCAAGAAAGGTATGTGATTTATTTCAAATTTTATTACGAAATGAATAGATGTAGTAAATTTTTAGGTGCATATATAATTTAATAAACAACCAAATAAACTATGAGTTATATTTTCTAAATGCGTAGTGACTAAACATAATATCTTTTTATACTTTAATTATATCTATTATTGTCTATATTATTCTATAGTTTATACTTTTATTATAATATATTTTAAATTAATAAATATAGATAACGATAAAAATGTAATTTAATATATATTTTAAATAATTATATATATTTATACCATTAAATAATATTTATATATCTTTATATTATATAAATTATGCTACACATCTATTAAGTATATTAATATAATGTTACCACTTTGCTTAAAATAGTTAAATATTTATAAATTTATACATATTCCTATATTGTTTTGAAATATTTAAAAATTTCCATTTTTATTTGAAATGTATATTTAATTCATCATATTTCTTTTTTACGCATTTATTGATTCGTACATATTATTTGTGTAATTTTAAACAAATTTCCATTACTTTTGCACCCTTTTAAATTAAATTTTCTCATATGAATGCTTACGTAAAAATAGAAAATGGTATTTTTTCGTAAATATGACCATAACCGTTAATCAAATAAAACTTATTATCACCTTATTTTAAACTGAAGACGTGTATACCAAAATATTTTAAATAACTTACATTTATATTGCATACAAATTTATCTTGAGATTGCGTTTTTAGTGTATCCATTATGATTATTAATTTTTATTGTATATTAATATACCGCTTTTACAACATAAGAGGTAATATTTTTAGCTTCAGAAACAAGATATTTACTGTCCAATAAAGAAACATTTAATAGTGGGCCTAATAATATAGTATTTGGAATTTAATAATGTCTGATTTTCCAACTCATTTTCTTACTGACAGTTTCATTTGTTATTTTTTTATTTAATAACTATTAAAATTATTTCCTCCAATTCACTGTCTTTGGAGAGAGATTCATAAAAACTAACATTTTACACTAAGAAATATATTATTTAATTTATTTACGCTTAGTTTCTTACATCAAGCTCTATTTTGAGATATAATTTATACTAATAATAAAACTGTTTAAGGAAAAAATATATATATACTGGATAAAACACAAAAAAAAAAAATTAAAAAATGACTATATGCAATACTGAGAAATCAAAATTACAGATATTATTTTTTGTCTTTTTGTTTGTTTTTTCTGTCCGTTTGTTTTGACGGATTTTCTACATCTTTTTATTAGAAAGGTCTTTAGGAATCTTAAATACATGTAAATTTATAATTACAAAATTTATTTAATCAGGGGTCGAAAAGGGGGTAAATTGAAATTAGTATATTTAATTATATCTCAAAAATCAACGAAGCTAAAGAAAATATTGTCAAAATCAATAAATAATATAAAAAACCTGTAACGCAAAATTTAAAAAAAGTGAAAAACAAATTCTTAAAGCTATAAACATTTAGTTTATTTTAAAGATGATTTATAATATCACCGAATTTAATTAAACGTAATAAATTATATTGGGTTCCAATATAAATATACGAACACAAACAACTATAATTTTTATATTTTGCGAAATTTAACTAGCAAGGAGTGAAAAATAGGTATATATTTTTTTACGAATGATAACTATATCTCAGAACTTTTTAAGAATAATAAATGACATTGGGTACCAATAATATACAGCCGAAACTAACCAACAACAATTATTTATATTTTGCTAGAATCAAACCGAAAGGTGTGAATAATGGGTAAGTATGTATATAAGATTAAATATTATATTTCCAAATATATTTAAGGGTAGTAAATAATTATATAACCAATAATAAAAAAGGTAAACTACAAACTATAATTTTGTATCTTGGGAAATTTAACCCCAATGGTTGAAAAAGGAGAAACATTTTTTTTTTTGAATTATTATTATATCTCCAAATTCAATTTAGCATAATATTTGATATTGGGTATCTATAATAAACATAGAAAAATATATTATGCCTAATACAACCCTAAAGAGTGAAAAGGGGTAATAATGCTTTTCGGATTGATAAATATATCTCCGAAAAAATTAAGGGTAGTAAATAATTTTAGGTACCTTTAATAATTATGAAAACTATTAGCCAAATGGTTTATATATTGAAAATGAAACACCGAAAGGTTTAAATAGGGTTAGTATATTTTGAATAATATTAATTACATCTCTGAATTTAAATAGCATAACAATTTATATTAGGTATCAATAATAAACATAGAAAACTACCAACCAAAGTTTTTATATTTTGCGAAATTTAACTCATAATGGGTAGTAAAGAGGTAAGTTTTTTTAAGAAAACTAATTATTACTCCCAAATTAATTAAGATGTATATATATTTGTATGACATTGGGTACCAATTATATACGTATGAAAAATGTCAAAAGCAATTGTTATATTTAACAAAATTCTAAAACTAATGGGTGCAAATGTGGTAGGTATATTTTTTTAAGAATAATAAATACTTTTTCTGAATTTAATTAAGTATAAAAATGATTTTGGGTACCTTACATAAAATATAAAATTTTAAACAATCAAAATATTTATTTTTTGATCTATTCAACCCGTAAGTAGTTCAATAGGGGTTAGATTGTTTTTATGATAAATAATTATATCTCCGATTTTTGTTATGGCAATAAATTATTCAGGATATAATTAACAAACATAGGAATATTACCAAACTAATTTTTATATTTTGCGAAATACAATAAATAAAGGTGCGATCAAGATAAATATGGTTTAAAAAATAATAATTATATCTACGAATAAAATTAAGAATAATAAGTAGTACATAACAGTTTCTACGGAAACTGGTGCCGGTGCAAGGTGCCTGGTACCGGTTCACCAACTTGGATTGTAACGGCATGGCAGCAATATTGGATGACCTTTATCATTGACATTGATCTCAAAAATTAGCCAAAAAATTCAAAAAATAACTCAAAGTTGGCCAAAAATTCGACAAATTCTAAGAAAATTTCAAGTTTTTAGGAACAAAATCTGCCAAAGGTCTCAAAAATTGGAGAAAAAAAAATATTTCCCGTTTTCGAGAAAAATTTACAATTTTGATTGGAAATTTCTCCTCTTAATCCTCAAGAAATGCCAGAGGCTTTAAATGTCCTCAAAGAACCATACTTTCCTTATCTACAAGCTACCAATAAACCTCTGAAGACAGTTGACCTAGACCAATAAGCTGTGATAACTACCATTTCAAATTATGACGTCATTGTTGTAATTTTTGCTACGGCTATTATTTTTAAATATCGATACTTTGATTCCAGAAAATTGAGAACAATTAAGAAGTATTACAATATAAGTAATAACATTTTCATATTAACATTCCGACTTTTTTAAAGTCGGAAGATTCATAATTATAAGGCTAGAAATTCGGAAAAATAATTAATTTAATTAAAAATATTATTTAAACACAACTTTAATCAATTTTTAACTAAAAACACACTTATTTCATGTAGCTTCGAGGCCTCGGTTTTAACTCAGCGAGAGCAAAAAAAAAAAAA
The DNA here is from genome assembly GCF_032445375.1 of Bacillus rossius redtenbacheri. Lineage (NCBI taxonomy): Eukaryota > Metazoa > Arthropoda > Insecta > Phasmatodea > Bacillidae > Bacillus > Bacillus rossius. Next base: position 15,696,484 of record NC_086335.1, read on the forward strand.
CATCGGTACCTTCCTCCATGGAATCCACTACAGACTGACCTTCCACCATTAATGCCAAGGTGATATATAGCCAGCTGGTATGACTTCAAGCTTGCCATTTTTTTTAGTAATTGATAGAAATAACACTAGTGTCACGCAGTACTCACGCCATCTGCTAGAGAGTGCCTCTGCCAAATTGATTTAATTTTTAACAGCTTGATTTAAGTAAATATTTATTGCCAGGTCGTCCGCCACCTTGTCCATCTTAACAACCATCGTGGAAATCTGTATTTATTACACTAAAAATTCGAGGAAATTTCCAAAATTCATAAAAAATTTTGAATGATTCCTTTGATTAATTATAAATTATAGGACATTATTATTTTTTAAATTATTTGTTTGGTCATTGATTTTGATATAGGATAAAATGCGTTTGATTCTCCTGATTGTTACTGTAAATATTTTGATGGTTTTCTCCGTGTGCTCTTGATTATTGCTAACGAGACTTCTGCTTATTTTCTCCGAGTGTTTATGGTTATTCCTGATTAAAAATTCTATTGGTTTCCTCCGTGTGCTCCTGATTTTTTTTTTTTTTTGGCAAAACTTCCGATGCGCACTTCGTTTACTTCAGGTTTTACTGCATTTTTTTGTAAAGAGTTTCGCTTACTTAGTGAATTCCTGTTACCAAATCAGCACTTCAGATATCTATATATATAAAAATTTAGCTTCCGTATGTATTTGGCCGCAAAACTCGGAAAGTATACGATGGTTTGGATTGAAATTTTTACAGAACATTGCATCTTAACAGAAGAGTGTTTATATGAAATAAAAGTTTGGGAAAATCCACCGGAAAAGTCGGAAAAAAAAGTTTCTATAACTAAATATCATGGTCACCCAACTTAGTTGTGACCACGCTCGACGATGCTGTACCATATTGTCGAAGTTCAAGCACATCAGGCTACTCGACCATTGTGCCTTGACGACTATTCATTACACAAATATGTATATATAAATATATATATTTCAAGAAAGAATAAAAAACTTTATTTAATTTGAAAGTATATTCTTTCGACTCTATTGATAAAAATACGTTTAAATTAAAAAATACATTTCGTACAATACATTTGAAAATTAAATAATTCTTATCTTATAGCTTATCTTTATATATATATTTCTTGTGTGCGTGTGTATGTCACTGAACACCTCCTAGACGGCTGGACCGATTTTGATGAAATTTTGTGTGTGAGTTCACGGGGATTCGAGGATGGTTTAGATTCACAATTGGATATTTTATCTCGATTCTGAGTTAAGAAAAACTAAAAAAAAAACACGCTTTAAAAGCAAAAATTGCAACGCATTATTAGAAGCCATTATGTTTTGCTATTGTAAGGAACTAAGTAGAGAGTAAGAAAAAAATAAAGATCCTGACAGTTTATAGCGTCGCCATATTTGTTTCAATTTTCAATACCCTTTTTGTATATTACAATTTAAATTGCAGAAAAAAAATCATGTATCATAGCCACAAAAATAGTGAGGATGGTTTAGATTCACAATTGGATATTTTATCTCGATTCTGAGTTAATAAAAACTAAAAAAACACGCTTTAAAAGCAAAAATTGCAACGCATTATTTGAAGCCATTAAGTTTTGCTATTGTAAGGAACTAAGTAGAGAGTAAGAAAAAAATAAAGATCCTGACAGTTTATAGTGTCGCCATATTTGTTTCAATTTTCAATACCCTTTTTGTATATTACAATTTAAATTGCAGAAAAAAATCATGTTTCATAGCCACACAAATAGTGAGTGTGTGTCATTTCTCTATGTCCACGAGGTCTCGCCGCGTCAATTTTCTCCTTGGAGCGAACCCGTCCGCTTAATTAAATAAACAGCTTTTATCGTTGAATGATTTCATGATTTATTTAATGAAAATATGCTCTCATAAAAAAATTAGTTAGATAGACATTCAATAGGTGTCTTTCTCTCACTCTCTCTCTGAAATGTATGTAGCTTGCTTGCGGGTCAGTAATGCAGACAATCTTTACATTCTAGCTCAAGACGGAAAAAACAGTAAATGTGGTTTACAAAGACATTTTATGAAGTGTCTTCCCGTCATTACATTTGAAAGTAGAAACATATTTACTCAAAATTCAGGTAGTAACATATTTTTATTGCAAAGACTGAAATAGAGGTGAGAAAAATTATCATTTGTGAACATAAGAAAACTACTAGATACAACTGTATCAACTGTTATGTTATAATGTTTAAATTTCTAAATGGTGCAAGATAATACAAAATTCCATGCGGAAAAAGTTGTGGGCAGCAGATACGTATAGTTATAGGTGTGGGGCTATGCATGCTGATTTTTCATATACTGCATGGATGCGAACATGTAAGAATAATCTATCTATCTTACTATAATAAAACAGTACTTTTTCTGTCTGTCTGTTTGTACGCGATTTTGATGAAATTTTGTGTGTGAGTTCACGGGGATTCGAGGATGGTTTAGATTCACAATTAGATATTTTATCTCAATTCTGAGTTAAGAAAAACTTAAAATACACGCTTTAAAAGCAAAAAAACTAAGCATTAATGATAATTAGCCTCCATGGCAACGGGATTTTGCATTGTTGTTGCCTTCTGCGTAACCATGGGAAAGGTTTTTGGTAACGGCAGTGGCGTGCCCAAGAGGAGGGGTATGTATAATGAGAAGATACAAAATGTCCAGCGTAGAAATACTTACCGCCATATCCATATCTCACAAAAAGTACATTTGGCAGGACAATGTCTGTCGGGTCCGCTAGAAAGATATATAGAGAGATAGAGATATAAATAGAAAGATAGAGAGAGTTATAGAGATATACATAGAGAGATAGAGAATTAGAGAGATAAAGAGAGATGCTTAGTATACGTTTAAAAAATTACAAAAAAAAATGGATTGAGGCATTGCAACGCATGCCGGGTATTATCTAGTATCTTATATATTGCTATTTTAATTTGTTATAATCACGTACGTTGTTATGATAATTGTTGATATATCAAACCGGTTTTCATATCAACCCTGTTGTCATAGCAAAATGTGTTTTTTGATTTTTCCAACAATAATCTTTTAACACTTTTGTTTTGTTTTCTAATAAGCCAAATATTCATTAAGCACAAAATGTGTCACTGTGACCAGTTTATGTGTATGGTATCATTTATAAATGTTTAATTAAAGAATGGAATTGGTTGGATTTCATCTGTAAAGTGAGTAAACTTATGTTTTATAAAAAAATTGTGATTTAATGAAACACGATTCTCAGAATTTTGTATTCATATAGTTTTTTTATCTTGGAAATAATTTAACTTTATTTTTTCACTGGAAATATGAATTATGTAGGCTACTATCATTAAACCTTATGGTGCCAAAGTATGAAAAATCGTGTTTTCTGTGTTGTGCGAAAATTGTCAAGGCCGAAAAATCCTCTTAAAGTATATATATTAACTAAGACACGTTTTTCGACACTTAACCACATTCTATCGTTGTGAGTTGAGCTACCCTATTATTAGCTGCTTTTTCTCATAAAATATTGCAGAAGTTTTATGTTTCTGGGCATCGCACAGCATGTGACACTGGAAATGTGTTTTTCATATTTATTTGTTTACAATAAAAACTTCACATTTTAATTAATTTAATTACATGTTTTAAAAGTATACATTTGTTTATTTTGAGTTTATTTTGGTTAATTATAAATTTTTATTCGCTTTTAAAACTTATATTTTTTTATATATTTCTTAGTAATTTTATCAATGAAACAGTCAGTATAACTTTCATAGAAGGTTTTATATAAATTGACTTAATTTTTTTTCAATACATTCTGTGTAAACAATTATGAATGGAACAATAATTACAGAACTAATATTTCATTGTATTAAGAAAAAATTTAAGATTTAAAAAAATAAAATCCATGAATATTATTTTATAATTACGTCCACTCCTCATTTTGTACATAAAAATATTAATTTTAATTACAATATTAAAAATATTAACGTAAAAATGGGATAAAAATTGTATATTTTTACTTAAGAAATGCCAAAAAATTAGAGTTTATTTATTAGCGTTAAAAATTATGAATATCTAATGAATGAGTTATAAAATAATTGTTATGGTTAATTTATATTGTCATTTTTTACAGTTCATCACCGTTCGTGTGATGCCTCGCCCACGTTCAAACATTCCATTTGGGGGAGTGTTACTATCCGGTGATTTAAGGCAAACGCTCCCAGTGATACCTCGCTCAACACCTGCTGATGAATTGCATGCCTGCTTAAAATATTCAAATTTTTGGAGCACAGTAAAAAAAATGCATTTAACCACGAATATGCGAGTTAAACTTCAGAACGATCCAACAGCAGTCATATTTTCAAGACAATTAATTGAAGTTGGTAACGGCACTGTACCTACAAATCCAGAAAAAGGAAAAATCAGCTTATCATCTGATTTATGCAACATCGTAGATTCAAAAGAGGAATTAGTAGACAAGGTATTCCAAAACATCGAAACAAAATTCAAAAATCATGCATGGTTGAGCGAAAGAGCCATTCTAGCGGCTAAAAATGTTGACGTACACGATATGAACAATAGTATTATAAACAGAATCGAAGGTGAAACAATGACATACAAATCTATTGATTCAGTAGTGCACCAAAATGAAGCAGTGAACTTTCCAACGGAATTTCTCAATTCACTCGATGTTCCAGGATTACCACCACATATTTTGAATTTGAAAATTGGTGTGCCAATTATATTGCTTCGAAATATCTGTCAGCCTAAATTATGTAATGGTACACGATTAGTAGTTAAAAAATTAATGGATAATCTTATTGAAGCAACAATTTTGATTGGACTTCATAAAGGTGAAGACGTATTACTTCCACGAATGCCACTTATTCCGACAGATATGGCGTTCGAGTTCAAACGACTTCAATTTCCAATACGCCTTGCGTTCGCTATGACCATCAATAAAGCACAAGGACAATCTTTGCAAGTGTGCGGTTTGAATTTAGAAAATTAATGCTTCTCTCATGGACAGTTATATGTCGGGTGCTCCAGAGTCGGTAAACCATCTGATCTATATGTTTATGCAAAAAATGGGAAAACAAGGAATGTAGTCCTTCCATTAGCTTTACAATAAAAATATTTAAGCTTAACACATTTTTATTTCTTCTATTACATTCCACAGCCATGCACAGTAAAATATTAAATTAAACAATGAATTAATATTAAACTGTGCCACAGCAAAGCGTGGCCGGGTTTAGCTAGTATTTTATATTATGTGGAATTCAAACAAAAGAAAGTCATTACCAGAAAATTGCCTTAAAACAACTGAGAAACACTATATACAAGATGGATTTCCTTTTCCTTGATGTCTAGCGAAGTTCCCCTTCTCTTGCAATCGTGAGAGAGCATCCCACATCAAACCAAAACTAATATTATTTACCTCTACAAAACACGTGGCGCTTTCTGTTTTTGAACAGCAGACCCACTTGCAACAATTTCTAGTACAAAATAAATTAACTCTCGCTGATGAAATATTTAAAAAAAATTTCTTAGTATTTGTTCAATGTAAATCACTCACTTTGCATCTGGTATTAGTAGCTAAAGCTAACATGTATCCTGGTTCGTTGTTTGCAGATGTATCGGAAGGACACCGCTGTATATGTTGCAGCAAGGATTTTGTCCTTAGAAGGAATGCTAAACATCACGAGAAGAGTGATTGTGTTAAAAACCCACTACGTAAAATGTTAAGTGGTAATCGGCGAAGCAGGTTGTGTATAAATATTGATAGCTATAAAAGAAACGGCAGATGTAAAGTCAAGCTCACTTACGGATAGCGGACATTGATGAAGCAAAAACACCAAGGCAGAATGTGCTGCATGATATAAATTTATTTTTTCTTGTCTTGAACGTGATTATATTAATAGCTTTCTTGATCTCGACAAAGAATTTAACTGAGAGGATGTTGACGGTTTAAGGAAGACTGAAACCAATGGAAATATTAACACCGTAAAAAGTGAGAATACATTTAAGCTCATTACTAGTATATATTCCATACTTTGGAAGAATAATGGAATCCTAAAAAGGAAGCTTTCAGATGATGATGAAGCTTTGATATCAAGGATTTCGAATTATTAAAGTAATCCAGGTGAAGACGGCGACTTCTACGATTATGGCGACAGTGACTCTGACAGTGATAAGACAAAACACTCTGATCAAGCACCTATAGCTGGAGAGATCAAAGACTGTGCTGAAGCCCTGAGACCAAAACGATGGAAACGATGCGTTACACTAAATTATTCTGATCAAGATTATAATGGTCACTGGGTCCATATCGATGTTGAATTTGAGGTTAGTTTAGAAATAAATATTAAGATTAAGCACATAGAGTTAAAAAAAAAAAACCTTTTTTTTTTAATTTTCTGGATTTCGTCTTTAAAGGGTGTGAAAAGAACATAAGTTTAATTTTATTATAAAAAATTGATAACTCTCTACAAAATAATGCTATATGTAAGAATCTTAGTATTATAAAAGTAAATAAATAATTACGTAGAGAACTTAATGTATATTTAGAAATAATGTTTGGAATTCAACACATACTTTTCAAAAAGCCTGAATCAGCTAAACAAACGGAACCAACTATTAAACTAAACAAGTATTATTGACAACACAACGACGACAGACCGGACAAAAAATGTTCAACATATAAAAAAAAAACATACAGCACAAGAATTCCGTTGAAGGAACTTAGTTATGAAAAATATAATATCACAACACAGACGAACACAGCGGGCTAACCATGACTAGACAGATTAAATGCTGGCAGTCAACAAACCTCGACAACTCTGCAAACATAGAAACACAGCTATGAGGATAAACAAGTACTATGGACAACACAACGACGATAGCACTGACGAACAGAATATTTCTGTGAATTATTTATCTCGTTTATGTTGTTTTCTGTGAATTTTTTCTGTTTAAATTTTTTTTTAATTTATTTTGGTTTCAGGAATTTTTCTATGACAAACAGTACAAAACTGCAATGGTGTATGTCCAAAAACTGCACTAAATCAAACAAATCGTACCACCATTTCACCTTCTAAATTACGAATTCGTTAAATATTAAATAAAATTTCATTCGCAATTATAAATGCTTGATGTTCATCCTATATTTTTACTCTTAGATTAAGTTGATTCGGAAGTATATATATTTATTTTTTTAACCAATCTTAACCCTCTATTACTCTTAGAGACATAATCTCGCAAAGTGGTGAAATATTAATGTGTGGTCTATTATTGATATTTTTTTTTAATAATTAATTTGCTTATAAATGAATTAGTTTTGGATATATTATTTGTAAAATGAACTAAACCTCCCCACTTTTCACCCTCTTAAAAACGAATTTCGAAAAGTGACAAAAATTTTCAATACCTAACTCTATGTACATGCAAGTGTTTATTTCTTAGTTTCTCACAACTATTTATAATTAAATTGTAGTGTTAATTTTATCGTTTTTAAATAATATAATTTTAACAGCCACCAGGGTTTGAATTTCGCAAGATGGTAGATAGTGTTTGGTGGTAACGTTTTTTTATTAATGGTACCCAATGTATTTTATAATAGTAATTAAATACGGGGACATTTTTCATTGTCTTAACACTCTACTTACCATAAATTACCCCTTAGCGTTTTAATTTTGTAAAATGGGAAAATATATATATTTTTTTAGTTTTTGTATTTATTGTTGGTAAAAAAATTTTTTTAATATATTTTATAAGCATTGAATATTTATTTACATACATTTAAACACTTTTAACCCTCTTTCATCCCTTAGGGGTGGCATTTTTCAAAATGATAAAATTGTGTTAAGTATTATCCGTATGTTTGTTATTGGTACTTAAGTAGTATATAAATGGCGATTCGGGCATAATGTATTTCTTATGGAACTTTGGCTCAGTGGCTTACTCAGTTGTGGCTTAACAATCGTGAGGATTCGGCTATGTTCGAGCGTGTCCGCTGCGCGTTGCCCAAGATCGGGACCTTGTCGATCAACTTCAGCCACTTTTGTCTTCAGCATACACATTCCTGGCAAATGGTTTGCTAGTTGTGTAGTGTCCCGTGAGGTACTCTACCAACGCGGGATGCCATATTTTATAGTTCTTTCGGTATTGGTTCCTACAACTGTAATTATCTCTTTATGTTAGCCTAATTATTGTTCCTTAATATTTTTAAATAAACAAAAAAATTTGCTGTGCGGATTCGAATCCACAGCCTGCAGTTTAACAGCTCAACGCCATTGAGCGGTCGGCCATCAGTAACAATCATACCTACATGATACCTGTTTCATGTGTGTACACTAGCCGTTAATAGTCTTTCATGAATGTTACACATTCGTTCGACAATAGACTTTCTGAATGGTATATAATCGTTCGATAATCTTAAAAGTTTTAACAGTCCAGATTACACAGCGAGAGTATATATTCCACTTGATGATTTGTTTTAGCATCATTAAAAATAATTTATAAATAATTTATTTATCTCGATTATCACTACATAAGGTACCTCTATTTAGGAAATTTTTAAAATAATTTATGATTTCAGTATATCATAAACCTATATAATATCACCGCATTCTCTGCGTTTATTTACGAAGACCTAGCTTCCATGCCACTCGGAGGATATAATTGATTAAATAAAGTTGTTATCAATTTCTTATTATACAAAATATGGAAAAACTATGGTTAGAGGAAAATATGACAGTTCTGTAATGAATACTACCAAACAGATCTAAGTATACCGAAGCAGCCGCGCGTGCAGCTTCAGCTTGACCGGGCTTGTTCAAGCTCGCACAGGCTTGTTCAAGCTTGCGCGTCCAGTCTCCGGCCACCCGCGGATCCGATCTCGGGAATATAAGCGAGCGAGACCGTGCATCAGTTCTCAGTGCTGACTGTCAGCGGAATGAGTGGTCACTGTAGCCACTCACCACCAGGGGCGCTTGCGTCCCTGGTCGCTAAATCCAGTCCTGGATAAAAATCAAAGCGGACCACGAGTCCAAATGCCCAACCCCCCGCATGGTGGACTCTTTTCTACTCTGTCCAACTCTTCATCCAGACCATCCTCTGTCTCTTGTAGTCTCCTACACTTAATGCATGCAAATTTTCACCCCGCATGACAGTGCCCAGGGTTTTCCCTGTGTCTATGCAGGTTTTACCTGGGCCCAACCTATCTCTAGTTATAGTCTAGATTTATGTGTGAGGGGAGTTAGTCATGACATCAATCGCTGCCATGGCTGGCCAATACCCTTCTAGCACACGATGCATGCCACCCTCTCCGTGCATTGTTAATCCCAGAATGACTAGGCATATAGGCTTCGGCCTGAGACGCACCTAGGACCCTCCCCTAACCCGGACCCCTCCCAAATACACTTAGTGTTAGGTTAGGAAAAAAAGAAAGAAATTACATCAGTTCTTAGTCTGATGACACACGTTGTCTAGATAACTTCTTCCTCCATCGCTGCGATCGTCCATTTGGAGTTACTACCTACAGCCAATTACTATCTTGTAACTATTGCATAATTATTTCTTAGTAGTATGTTTTGGTAAGTCCTGGCGCAGGGTTCAGGGTTTGAAGCTGTGTGTACAGGTTTTTTTGGGTGGAGCCGGGTAAATGACCGATAGCTCTGACGTCACGGCGGCCATCTTGGGCTCACAAATACTTCAGAATTCCTCAAAAACGACTCAAAATGACTATAATTCCCGTTTTTGAGGAAACATTTCTCGATTTCCTCCTCAAAAATTCAAAAAATACAAAATAATTCTGGCTTGGACTAGAACTCTATCTTTGCTTAACAATGAGAAGTTCACAAGATAGCAAAATCTGTTTTTAAATTTTTTGTAATTATTTCATATTATTTTTTTTATACATTATGATATCAAAGAAAACGTGTGGCGATTTTCTCCGTGTGCTCCCGATTATTCTTGTCAATACTATGATGGTTTTCTCCGTGTGCTTCCGATTATTCCTGTGGTTTCTCCAAGTGCTTCTGGTTATTTCTGAGAAACCGTCTCTCCATGAAAGGAGTTTTACTCTTAATGAGGCATGTCATTTTATTCAAGGTTACATTTAGTTATTGATTTTCTGCTACTAAATCAAAACTTGCAATATTTTGATCAGGTGAAAGTAAAAAAAAATATCATTACTCAGTCAAATAATAATAAACTCTGAGAAATCTGGGAAACACTAACAGGAAGGACGAACTTCCTTCTCCTTGGAGTCTAGCGAAACAATCCTTATTTTGCGATCGTTTGTGAGCATCCCGCTTCCCGCATTAAAGAAATGAATATTATTTACCTGCAAGCAACACGTGGCGTCATCTGTTGTTGAAAAGCAGAACTACTTACAACAAGTACCTTTGCATTAGATAACTTAACCCTATATGACTAAATATTTAAAAAAATTGTATTTAAGTATTGGTTTCAATTTAAAACTCTCAGTTTTCATCTGCCATTACTTGCAGAAGATAACATCTACCCATGTCCGTTGTCTGTAGCTGTAGCAAAATGACATCACTGTAGATACTGCAGCAAGGTGTTTACCTTGAGAAAGAAAGCTAAACGACATGAGATAAGCGATTGCATTTTGGGTCCTTGCCAAAAACCATTTAATTGCAGTCACTATCATAAATCCTTTGGTAGAAGATATTACTTGGATAGACATTGCAACAACTGTACAACTAAGATGAATAAAGATAACGAAGACTGTGCTCCAACATCGTGGAAGAGAAACGAAGGCAGAATATTAGACGACAATAATGATTATGAAGAATGTAAAAAAGCTAATGCTAAAAATACTGATATAGATCAAGACAATAATTTAAAATTAAAAACAAAGGAAGAAAGTAGCAACCTCATTTGAAATGAAAAGATATTTACACCAATATCTAGTCGTCTCCATGAAAAAGTGAAAGATGGAGAACCAACTGAAGCTGAATGACCGAAGACTGTGATGAAACATCTGAAGCTGACATGATGGAAGATTGTGGTGACACATCTGAGGCTGACATGATCGATGACTGTGCTGGCACATCTAAAGCTGACATGAATGAGTACTGTGCTGAAGCACTTAAAGCATGCAAGATCAAATACTGTGATGGTGGCTTGAGACCAAAACGATGGAAACCACGTAATAAATTAAATTATCCTGATCAAGCTTGTTGAATATCACTGACTCGATGACGAAAGTGACCTTGAGGTTGGTGTTAAAACGGAAGACACCAGAGATAATATTTATTATAAACATGCAAGGAAGATGAACGTAGCGGAAGAGATTGATTATCCCTCATGGGAAAATCCTAAAATATCGGTTGACAGGCTAAGACTTCTACATGGTTCGCTTTGTGCAGGAAACTATTCGAGCATGAAAGAAATATCCTTCATACTCAAAGAACTGAGGGAAGCTGGTTTCATACAATAATGGCTTAAATTAAATGCATGTGTATGATTTAAAAAAAATTATCATTTCTTTCAAACTGGATTCTATCATTTCTCGAAATATGATTTATAAATAAAACGTACAACTTAAAGGTTTAAAAACGTCACCACTGACAGACGAAATGTATACTAATACAGTCATGCAAGTAATCATGTCAAGTTCGATAAAAAAAGTAATTGAAATCAGTTGGAGCTAAATGAAAATGGAGCAGATGGAGCACTTGGAACAATTGGAACTTTGGAGCTCTTTGAGCAATTGAAGCTTTGGAGCCAAAAGACTGTCGGAGTCATAGAGTGATAGAGCCAATAACTATTAATCTTTGGAGCTTTGGAGCTTTGAAGCATTTGGAGCTGTTGGAGCTATTGGAGCTGTTGAAGCTTTGAAACTGTTGGAGCATTTGGAGCTGATTTAGCATTTGGAGCTTTATAGCTTTTGAAGCTTTGGAGCATTTGGAGCTGTTGGAGATTTGGAGCTGTTGGAGCTTTGGAGCTGATTCAGCATTTTGAGCTGTTGGGGAATTTGGATCTGATTCAGCATTTGTAGCCGATTGAGCATTTGGAGCTGATTCAGTATTTGGAGCCGATTGAGCATTTGCAGCTGTTTGAGAATTTGGAGCCGATTGAGCATTTGGAGCCGATTGAGCATTTGGAGCCGATTGAGCATTTGGAGCCAAAGACATTTTTATTTTTCTTGAGGATATCAGGCAGAACATAATTAATCAGCTAACTGATGAAGTAACAACGTACGGACCTTTAAATTATAACTTGTTGCTGTACTGTCTAGTATAAACCGATAGGAGCTTTAAATTAGTCATTTCACACAGATGCGGAACTAAATGTTTATGAAATTGTTAACTTTCGCAAATGTTTCTGTAGTAGAATAGAAGATATGTAATAAAATGTATTTTTAAAAATAACTTGTGCTGTTTTATTTTAGAACCTGTCACTATTATACTAAATTGATGAGTAGTATGTAAAGGGGGCTACTGGCACAGGCTCTAGGGTGAGGTGACTGAGGTGCCAACCACCATCTTTGATTCTGACGTCACGGTGGCCATCTTGGATGAGTGTGACCTTGACCTTTGACCTTGACTTTTACCCAGGCAATTAATTTATTAATATATTAAAAAATATATCAAAAAAAGTAATAAAAACATCTTACACCACACCCGACATTTTGAATTATGTCACCACTGTATCAATTATCGTTACGGACGCCATCTTGGGTTTATCGTTATCCATCGGAATAGGAAAAAACCAAGATGGTGGATGTGTTGCCATCCAAGTTGGTGGCCTCGAAAAGACGAAAACAAAATTGCAGACTTTATATCAGAATCTAAAATAAAGACTATGAACTCAATTCCAAGATGGCGGACCTGTAATAAGAATTCAAGATGGCGGCCATAACGAAAATTGAAACTTTATAAAATACAATATGTCGGCCTTAACGAAAAGTGCAACGGTGACGTCATACACATCCAAGATAGCAGGTGTAACGAAAAGTGCAGCATTAGTGAGAGGGGCTCTGGATTTAAATATGGTGGATCCAAGATGGCGGATCCAAGGTAAAAGTTATGATCATAGGTCCAGGTCAAGGTCAAAGGTCAAGTTCAATGACATCCATAATGGCCACTGTGACGTTAGAGAAGTCGGTCATTGAACCCATCCACATCCGCACCCGGAACCCAGTGGTCGGAGCCTCTTTTCTACACTACTCTTGTTCATTCGATTTTTGATTAAAGCATATTGAAAAATTTACCGCCCTCAGCTTTAAAATATGAACAATCAAGGTAAGTGTCATACATATGTCTCTTCAGTTTTCAATATTGCTCAGGCCTTATATATAGTCAAAAAGTGGAGGCACAAATTACAGCAATTAGTTTGGTTACGCGACTCTTGGATTTCTTTATTTTAGTACAGTGCAATACAGCGATTGTTCTTCTCAAGATGTTCTTATATTACCGAAACTTATATAGTACTTGATATTTAACCCAAACTAAATGTTTATTATTCCTAACTAATTAAAACATTAAAAATAAGTTCATGTTACGGCAGAGCACTTATGATCTCTTTATTCCTTTTCTTTTTTATGCTATGACCTTCTTTGTGAAGCCCCAAGTAAATTCTCCGTGTTTTTTTACCCATGTTGGCACTGTGTCTTTGTGATTCTTTAAAAGTGCTTGCGCTAGTTCTTCGAAATCTTGACTGCCCGTTGCACCGATGATGCTGCCGAAGTCACCCTAGTGCAGGGAAAAGCAAGTTAATAAGTTAGTACATTTCCACTTAGTATTCCACCAGTAACACGAAAACCAAATACATTAAATATGAACACCTGCTTCAGGTTTTGTTTCTAAATATTTAAATTAAAAATACACAAAAGCGTAAAGCTAACGTTGGCATCATGTGCAGATATCCCAGAAGAAATTGGTCCTCGGGACATATTGTATTAAATCCCAGTTCGGAGTATCAAACTATTCTGTGTGACCCACGTTCGCGAATCAAAGACTAGAACCAACTACCTCAAAGATTTGGCTTCAATGCCGAAGATATTCAGCCTACCATAAATACATACACGTATTTGGTGGAGAAAAATCTCAAACGAAGAAATGGACGATCCTAGGTCAAACAGTAGAGCTTCCTAACTTGATTTATTTTGTGGATCAAACTGAGGACAATAATTAATGAATGAATTAATATAATAACGTTTAGTATTTATTTTAATTTTGTTTCCAATTTTTTTGTTTAAACCCACAGTTTTTCAATATGGCTTTCAAGTTGTCCAATAATATGGTAGATGTTACGACAGATCACGATCTGGTGATTAACATTACCGCACTCAAGTGGTTATAAAATAAACCAAGATGGCAGACGACATATACAATACGCGATACTAGCATTTCTTGTATCAAGTATGTCAAACAAAGATGGTGTCTCAGCCTTCAAATGGTGCGGCTATTTTTCCTTCGTATTAAAAAAAAATACAAAAATATACTTGTTTAATTCTTAATATGTTATATTTCTCGATGGCCGAGTGGTAAATGGACTTGGTTTTCTATAGCATTGGTCCAACCTGCCATTCTTCGAATCACCTCACTGCCAATGTTATTCATGAAAAAATTATAATTTGTCTATAAGGGGTATAACAACACTAGTAGGTAATAGTCCATCGACCTTATATGCATGAGACAGAGAGATGCTAAGGCACTTTAAGAACAAATAGCAGAAACCAGATGACGAACATAAGATGGTGGCCTCCAATAGACCAAAACAATATGGCGACTGTGACGTCAGAATAAAAGATGGTGGCCTCCAGCAGACAAAAAAAAGAAGATGGCAGATGTTACGGCAGCTGACGAAAACCACCTGGAGTCCTACAAATCATCGAAAAGTGTAACTCAGAAGTAGGGGCTCGAGGGCGATGTAAGCATAATGAAAAATGCCATATTGAAGAGTGAAGCACTCGATTGCGATTTTATCGTAATGAAAAATGTTACATTTAGGATTAGGCACTCGATTCCAAGATGGCAGTTGAGGTAAAGGTCATTACACATGGTGGCTTATACCAAGGGCAAAAGTCAAGATCTAAGATCAATGTAAAATAATAAATCAAGAATTTCCAAGATGGCGGCTATCACGTTACAATCTAAGATGGTGGCCGTGGAACCTACTTCTCGAAGGAACTTTTAAATAATACAACAAATGCTAGAGGTTTTATGTGGTTGTAAAATTATTATTCTAAAACAAATGTCATGAACTAAATAATAATAACTAAATATTTTATATGTTAACGTAACTGTATTAAAGGAAAGAAATGCATGTTTTTAAAAAACATAATAATAAATATGTATATGACCTCTATTATAACCTTTATTATGAAGTGAAAGTAGAAGAAATACATCTTGTTCTTTGGCAATGTGTAACATAGTACTTTCGGGACACATAAATAAGCGTTAAATGTAGACTTTTCGTTCATTCGACAGTAACGAGGTTGGAGAAAGAACTTCCATTATGTGTTTTTCTTCGCCCGCGTTCTTTGTTTCAAACGGAGCGTGAATTTTTCCTTCCTCTACGCGCGACCCTATTAAACGGCTGCCCCGGACGCTATGACTTACAGCCGACCTTCGCCCCTCGCGAACCCACCTCGGGGGCTGATAACAGCAGGGATTCAATGCAGGGAGATTCTCCGCACCTGCGACTTCATTTCTATGTAAAATATGATTGCTGCGGGAAAGGCCAAGCGCTTCCTATTAAATTACTTTCCTTTTTGCCCTCTTCCCTGCGCTGACAACAGGTACTAAATATCATTTTTATCACGACTCCGATCCTATTTTTAAAGTTATTGTATTAAATCCCAGATGGAATGTTCCGCATTTCCCACTCGCTACCTCTGGGGTGCCTTTCGTTTCCTCTCGTTGCCGAGTTAATTCTGCCCCAATGAATATTCTTTGTTCGGCGTGACTGATGTACCCGCCATGTTTCCGGCGCTCGCTTTGTTCTTATTCTGTGCGAAATTAAGTATTTCCACGCCAAGAGAATTTTTTGTAATGCCTCTGCAGATATGTTTGTATGGCAGCATTGACGTTGACTTATGGAAGGAATAAGTGTCGTGAAGACGTTTATAATGAAACGATAAGGTTTAATTATTTTAATGTAAAAAAATGTATTTCTCTTTACATAACTAGTAGCAAAATCTATAAAAAATTCCGAAAGTTCATGTTTTTTTAGATTATAAATAAAATAAATTATCTGTCATTATAAATTAATCTTTTATTTTAAATTTTGAACAAATTTACTTCCCGTAGCATATAAAAATGATTTCAAAGTCTTTAATAATTTCTGGCTTCCTCTTAATAGTGTTTTAATTATTTTATATTTGTTTGTTAATATAAGTGTATTAAAAAGCAGATACATGCATGTCAATTTCATTAGTGTAAACAATTTACAAAATAACTGCAATTTTTAAGAAAGCTCTTCTACAAACGCTCAATGACATGCTGTGTATATTTTTAATTACATTTTTGGTTAACAGATATGTATATTTTAATGGTTTTTACAGTACATTTAGTTCACTTCAGTAAAACTATTTATAAATTATAAGTTCAGTATACAACAGGTTGTAAGAAACAAAATGGGTTTAAATAATTTAAAAAAATATTCTAATGTATATTTATTTTATTTTCCGTATTTGTCTGGACGCTTGTTCCATGTAAAATGTCAAATGCATAACAGTATTTTAAAATCAAATAATTTTAATTTTTATAATTACTCTCAGAAGTTGTAAAATGATATACAATGCGTTATATGTTTTGATACTTTAACTTTAATATATTTTACCTTTTTTAAAGATTTAAATTCATACAGATGTGTCATGAAAGTTTTATATTTGTGTTTGTATTGAGTAATCTAACAGCTTTCAAGGATTCCTTTTTTATGGTTTAAATTGTGAGTTTTATTTTATATATAGTTTTAATTTTTTTAAACCTGTAATAAAAAAACTCAATTTTTTAAAAACAAATACAAGCATTTCAAACCTTTTTATTTTCTTGTAAAATAGTTAACACATTTTAAGTGTAATACTACATTATCTGTAGGTAAAATGTATTTTAAAAATGTTATTCCATTTACTCGTAAGTAAGTGATATTGAAACATTGGGTACCTTATAAAGAAAAAAGCTTTCACATTAAATATAATTATTATGGGCTGAAAATGAAACCTTTCATGTCATATTTTATGGACAAAGCTACGTGTCATTTATCTGTATTTTTTCTTCTAATGGACGGTATCAATGTTGACGATGAGTCACTCAGCGCGGAGTGTGGGCGATAACGACACATTTAATGGCGTGACTGGGTCATGCTAATACTACAGTGGTTCACCGTTGCCGTGTGTGGTATGGATCTGGAGGAACAAACCATCAAGAACTGGGCAAGGGACTAGTGGTCAATTACCTAACTTGGCGGGAAAAGAACTCAGGACTTTTCGATCACTAGCTAAAAATTTCAAACACTAAGCCAATAGGTCAGCTATGGATTTTATTATTTATTTATTTCTTTTGTGATGTTTTTGCTTAAATTAGCATTAGAAAACTCCTTTAATTCAATTAATATGGTGAATTATAGGTATAAATTCATTAGGAGAACAAAAATCCTTAGTTTTCAAATTAAACTTATATTTAGAATACCAAGACATTTTCTTTCTAAATTTGTTTTATAAAAAGTTTAATTGGTTTTTTTTGTGGTTCAGTTTCAGTTGCTTACGTAAAGCACTCCTTAAACACATTGGTATTCTAACCATATTCAAAAGAATATATATAAACGAAAGAAATAAAAACTTATTTATATTAATTTATAGTTAAGATATTTTATGAAAAAATATATATTCTATTTGGTTTATTCTAACAGATAGAATTAAAACAAATCTTACTCCATTGTACTTATTATAATATTTGTTTCAGAAATTAATATTTAATTTATGGCATTTCGTTAGTTTTTTATGAAATTGATTTTTGTAGTTCTTGGTTATTAAAAGATTTATCAAAAATATTTTATTCACGATTAAGTAGCTTTATGTATTAAGTATTAAGTTGCTTTATGTATTAATTTGAGATAAATATATAACCATCTTAAAGTATATTCTAAGAAAATGTGTGCTTCAAATATAGATTTTACTAGGGCTTATATATATATTAAACGTTTTCTAACCTAAACAGTATAGTTTTTTTCACCTTTCAAAAAAATTGGGTTTTAAAAAATTTTAATCCTTTGCGCCAAGAAAAATATGTTTCATTATTTATATGTAGTCTAAAGTCTAAAATCTAAAGTTTTTGATGAGGGTTGATAGCTGATTGTTTTTCAGGCATGAATTTATTATAATTGCAAAGAAAGAGATTTCATTCGGTTTAAAATACAATGAAAATAAGTTTCAAATTATTCTGAATATTTTAAAATTGATATTATATTATTCGGATAATTTAAGGCAGTTGAATATATATTTTGCTATGAAAATCCTTGGTTTAGAGTTTAATGGTCAATAAAAAATAATTAAGTGAATCTGAAAGCAATTTTACAATTGATAAAAATTGTATTGAATTTAAAATAAATTTTTAATAATATATCCATAAATCGTTTTCATACTAACTGCTGGCATTTCATCATCCTATACTTGTCTTTTAAACATTTATGTTCTTCTGTAATAATGCATTGCACTAAGAGGCACGCTTTATGACTATTAGAAAAAAAACCTATTCCGTGCAACCACCTGTCAAATTCAGTAAACATGAAATGTTGGAAAATGGATGGTACATGTTTAAGAATGTCTCTTTAGTGCATGCAGCCACTTTAACAGATAGGAATGTTTTAAAATGTTAAACGCTAACAATTCAATGTCACGTTTAGAAACCCATCAGCTCGGTTATCTCACAGCGCTTTACCTATGTCCACAGTTTGATTACCAAGCCTGTGTGCTTAGGTGCGTTATGGATTGCAAACTATTGTACACGTTTCCATACTTGAGCTTTCTTTGCGTACTTTTGCATACTTTGCCATAGTTTCGCATGCTTTTGCATGTATTCACAAACATTAACTGTTTAACTCTTTTACAAATTTTTGGACAAATTTTCTTTTTTGTATTATTATATACATTTGCATACTTTCGCATACTTGTAATAATAGGGCATAACTTTTAGCATATCTTGAAATGATTTAGCATACTTTGGATAATTTTTTTAAACTGCAACTTATAAACCCAAACAATTAACTCTCAACTTTCGCCTTTAATGTTGGATCATTGGTTGCTTATATAATACCCAGTAAAAATTGGCACTATAAAGAAGATTTAGTTTATTTAAGGCCCAATTTTTCATATAAATGTGCGTAAATTTTCTTTCATTTCTAATAGAAATTATCAGAATGGTTAATTGAATTTCTAAATATGGATTCGTATGAAAATACAAAATAGTGCAAAATAAAGATTATATCAAAAAAGTTCAAATATGCTTTAGCTTTGTGGATCTAGTTCACCTTATATTTTTAATTTTTTCATACATTTTCCTGAAATTGAGTGGAAATTAGTAACTGAAACAATTATATGGAAAATTTACTATAAACGTTTGGTACATATAATATGAATTTGACGTATTCCAACCAATTAATAATTAAATTTAACATAATCTTTAAATAAACTACTTAAAGTTAATACATCTTTAATACAACATTTATTGGATTGATTGTTTTAATTAGGAGCAGGAAACCAGTTAATATTTTAATTTTTCACTTGTTTAATCTTTATAAAAATACATTATATTTTAGTAAATAGTATTTTGACGAAAAAAAATTTATTTAACTATAAAGTTTAATTTAATCTTTTCCAAAGTAGATGATTATTATTTAATTATCTCAAAACATCCCGTGAGTGCTCATGCGACAAGTGATAAGAAACTAAGGTGCAATGGCAGTAGCCGATATTTACACGGCCTAACGAAGTCGGAAGAGGCCAGCTGGTCATAATGCAAATGCAATTGCATATAAACAGCTCAAGTTAGAGACGTGAGAGTTTGTTCTTGATTGTACGTCAGTATACAAAAAAGGGGATTAAACAACGCAGTCCTACTTCACCGCAGACTTGTTCCCGACACCGGCTTGTGGAAATGAAATTATCCTTGTAGGGTTAGGGAGGGGGCAGGGAACGTTCTGTCGCCCGTTGGTCAGCTTGATGGAGGAAGAGGGGCTGATTGGGTGTCTCAGGGATGCTAGGGTCAGCGGGGAGCGTGCGAGGGGGGGGGGGGGTTGCGTGCGTGTGTGTACGTGCGTATGCGTGTGTGTGGGCGAGTTGACCCCGCGAGTGTGGCGGGTCCCTTGCGGCAGGTCATCAGCTGTCGCAGTAAATAACAAACAAGGTTAAATGGGGTGCGCTGGAGACTGCGGGCAGGGGAGGGATTGGGGTTGATGAAGAGGGGCTGGGGTTTGAGCCGGAGGGGTGCCACTCGTCACGGTATCACGAATTACACCCGCCCTCTCCCAACTCAGCTAAATCTGGCTCTGAACTCAACCCCTCCCTCCCAACTGCCCTCCCGGCGCGCCAGACACCAGCTGTCAGAAGTCATCCGGTCCGCATACAACCCATCTCATAGGTGGCGCATGACAATTAGCCCCGGTCATGAGCCATACAGCCCGGCTGTCAAACTGTCAGAGTCAATTAAATACAACTGCGCTGCTGGACTCAGCGTGGACTCAGCATGAGATATATAATTGCCAAATAGTTTAGATACGTTAATGTCATGGATTTTGGGGTACTGAGATTGTATGTTGTATCGCCATTGAGATTCCGTCTTGCACGAGGTAGAATTAATTTTTTTTGAGTAAAGGTTAAAATTTTTTGACAAATAAATGTATTTACATTAATATTTCCCTATATAAGTCATCATATAAGTAAAACATTTAAATGCTTTAATTTTTCCTTGAAACATAGTCGGTTGATCTTGTTAACAAAAAGTTTATCATTTTGAATGATTGAGGAAGATATTACTGCTGGTTTAGTGATTTTAAAAAAATATAGTGATAATTTTTTTTATATTATATTTAAAACGCCTAACTCATCCTCAGAAGGAATACATATGCTAAAAATCTATTTTTTCTAACGTTGTACAACGGTAACTTTAACATTAATAATCTTAAATATAACTAGGCATGAAAAAATATATTGACCGATTGGATAACCATTGGAACAAAGAAGTTTCTCAAACTGCTTGCCCCCAGATAAAATAAACATTTTGGGGGTTGTTTTTATTATCTTTGGATAAACCTAGGTCTATTATGTGCGTGATAAGTAGCTACCATTTTCATATTACGACCTCCAGTTAACGTATGACTCTGAAATAATATTTCTTGTAAAGTTTACTGTGGATGAACTGGAGTTTATCTAGCTCTTTAACCTGATGCTAATCATAAGAAAAGAAAATGGCAAGATATCAGGCGTGATTAGTTGTTGGAAGTGTTAAGTGACTAAAGAATACCTTTCCAAACGAAATTGTACTTTTATTGTCTGCTTTTACCGTTTCCGAGTTGGAGTTTAATACCATGACAAATAGTAACAAATTCTAAAGAGTTAATATAGGGGTCTAATGGTTTCTGCCGCGTAAAAAGATATGTATTTATTTATTACGTTTTTTTTTGTGCATGGAAATAAATTATCATTCCTGAAAATTGAAATCAGGTTAAACAATTTTTTTTTTAAATAAATCCAACAAAGACATACAAACTACGTGAAACCTGTAAGGAGTATGAGAAAATATTGCCATCAATGCCTACACTATGTGCGGCCTGGAGACAGACCGGGCTACCACGCGGGAGCGAGTGATGTGGCTCTAAACCATTAGGAAACTGTGGGGTACTTCCCTACTAACATCAAGCTTTGCAATGCCTAGTGGCACAGAATAATTTCAAATAGCAATATCGTGAAACCACATTGAAATAAACCTGATTTCCTGGAATAACCCCTATATTGTTTAGTTTAGTGAAAAACAATAAGAAATTTACCTGAAATAATTGTAAAATTGTACCTAGTATTGTTGTGAGCAAAATATTACATAGAAAGTTATAACAAATTACCCACTTAAGAATTATTTGCGCTTCCAAAATAACGTCTCCAGTGTATAATGTTTTGCACAGTTATTTTTTCTTAAATTTTATTCTTATAAATACGTTAGGTTTGTTTAGATGAAATTTATTTATGTTATTGACTGAAATTTTAATCTCTTTGAATTCAAAAGAAAGCAAGATTTTAAATAAAAAGTTTTTTAAATAATTTTATGTTATTCGATTTTACCAGATAGAGTTTAAGATATTGTTAATGCAAGTGTGTTATTAAATATTTTTTTTTGTAACTGGCAGTATGGTTAACGGTTTTAAACTCTTTTCTATCTCTACCACCACAATTAGTTGGTTGGTTGGTTGGTTGCTTGTTGAAAGTTTGATGTGTAGCTTCTTAGCTCTCAGCTCAGGGGTAAAACAGGGGTGTGTAACAAACCAAGGTGCAGACAACTGTGGCGTGGCGCAAGCCAGAGTTCACACAGACACAGGAAAACGTTACCGGATTTTTGTCTTCACTACTGTGTTTGACCAAATGTTTAACAGAGATGCTGCTTCTTATTTATTGTGCATTAAGACGTAAATAAATATTGTCATTATTGTTTTTAAGTTCGTAAAAATTATTCATTATATCCGAAAAATATTTTTAAAATATATTTTGAATCGTAATATCATTTTCAAGCCATAATTTTGTTAAATATTTTTCCCCGCATACACCTTGTTCTTATAAGAAACCTACTAAATTCTATTTTTACTTAAATTACATGGATGGGAAAAAAAATATAAACAGAAGCATTTGTTTGCTGTAAGAGACCTAGCCCTGAACTCTTAAAGAATAATATTTATCTTCATTATTGAGAGCTAGGATTAATATGAAATTTTTTTATTAAATGAATATTGCATTTTTGATTCAAGCTTGAGTAACAAGATTAATATTGTTGCATGAATAAAATTTGTTTAAATTAGTCAAAGCGAAGAAAATCACCAAAATGGGAATGATACATGGGTTAGGTACGAAATTATATCAAGCTTTCGATAGTTAATATAAACATATATATTTTTATGTGGAAGCGGATCTATTAGAATTTTTCATTATAAATAAACATTTCTATATTTAGCCTTTTGTGGTTGATTTTACCATTAAGTTAAAAAAATTTGTAGACGAAACATATCAATACATATTTACGATTCTTCAATGAATTATATAAACAAATTTATTCCTATGGATCCAGGTGTTGTATAAGCTTATTCCAGTTTTAATATTTATTTATATTTTATGAAATAATTTTATGGATTAAATAAAAAAAAATGCCCTTTGACAGCAACCTTTCAAAATGTTTTGAAAATATCTAGAAATAGTAATGGTTTTTGAGCCCACCTATGTCTCGGACCAACATGCCAAAATGGTTTTTATATATTATTATTACACTCATATTATCTTAGAGATTTACCTTTTAGTATATTCCAATACCTTTATTGAATTTAATTATTGGTCACAAACTTCCTCACCACTTATAAGCTAAACGAAAATTTCATGCTTTAAAATGTCACGCCAGATATCCTAATTCGGAACTTTTTTTGTGGCTCTTTAATGATGTTACATAATATTAATGAAATATCTGATGAGGAAATATGAAACGCAAGTTAAATCGTAAGAGCACCACAGGAATAGCCTTCGAAGGGTAGTAAAGACGAGCCTTGAAGTGATGACACAGGGAGTTGGATGACCGAACGGGAAGCAGCGACGCCCCTCGCGCGTGGACGTCTGGCGCCAGGGGAGAGCACGACGCTGGGCGTCGGGACGCCACCTCGAGGAGACAGCCGTTCAAGCGGCGCTGCTCGCTCGCCCGTCATGGGGCAGTCCGCGGGTCCCCTACACACCGTTTCTTAAGGTTCCATCTCACACGACATGGCGAGTGTAAAAACCACTTAGCTCTTAGTATACGGCATTTGGTACGAGTAATTTCGTGAAAATGAAACGAAAGTAGAACAACGGAAAGGGTCGCAAAGATGGAGGAACCTTATAAAGTCACTTTCGTATTAGGGTACATACCAAATATATTGGTGTGCCAAATAAAACTTTATAAAAGTGAAACTACCCTGGAATATATTTAGTAAACTGAAATAATCATAGTAAATAATATTTTCATATAATAAAATACCTACGAAAGTTGGCGTTAAATAGGTTGCCTTTACTAAAAACAAAACTTTTCAATGGAAATTGTGTGTATATTGAACGAAATGATGAAAAAAAAAAAACTATTGAAAATGGCTATTAAAAAAGATTAGGAACTAAAAATTAGGTTTCTAAATTTTTTGTCTAATGTCTGTTTGTCTGTTTCTTCGAGCATCAATCGTCCAAAAATACTAAACGGATTTCCTTGATTTTTTTTTAATGGAAAGCTCTTTAGCTATCTTATAAACTAAGCTATGTATAAATACATACTTCCACCCTTTATAGGGAGAAGAAGGGGTAAATATTGTTTTACGATAATTAATTATATCTATGAAACAAATCAAGACTAAAAAAAGATAATAGGTACCAATAATGATCATTCGAAAAATACCCACCGCAATTATAATATTTTGCGAATAAGAACTATTAAGGGCTGAAAAAGGGTAAGTTACTTTTAAAATTAATAATATATCCCAATTTAGTTCAGCGTATTGAAATATTTTGGGTACAAATTGTAAACATACAAAAACAACAATTTTTATTGTTTTTAAAATCCAACCCCTTAATGGTGAAATAAGAAAAAGTACTTTTTAAAAATAAAATAAAAACATTTTCTATAAATTTAACTAAGAATAATGATATTTTTTGGGTAACAACAATACAAATTCAAAAACTTACATTCATAATTTTAGTATTTTGCAAAATTCAACCCCTGAGGAGTGAAAAAGGGGTAATTATGTTATATAAAATAGTAATTATATCTTTGAATTTATTTAAGTGGAATTAATGATTTTGGGTACCAGTAATGAACTTACGAAAACCTACAACCAATTTTTTTTATAGTTTTTGAATTTCAATCCATAACAGTTGAAAAAGGGGTAGGTAAGTATGTTTTTATGTTTAATAAGTATAACTCCGTATTTAATTATGCGTAATGATTGATTTTAGGTACCAATCATAAACATACAAAAATTTACAAATTTTTATTTTTTTTTGTGAAATTCAACCCCTACGACTGAAAAAGAAGTAGTATGTTTTTAAATGTTACAATTATATCTAAGAATTTAGTTACGCGTATTGAATGAATTTCGGTACCAATAATGAACACACACTAATTTAGAACCACAATTTTTATAATTCGTGATATTCAACCTGAAACGGTTAAAAATGGTATGTATGTTTTACAGATTATAAAAATAATTCATTTTTAAATGAGCGTAATTAATTATCTTGGGAACCAAAAATAACCGTACAAAAACTTCAAAACAAAATTTTTGGTATTTTAAAAAAAACAAACAAAAGTGTGCAGTATATTAAAAAAATAAATATATTTATTCTCTAAATTTAAATTAAGCGTAATGAATGATTTTGAGTACCATAAATTAAAATAGGATAACTTAGAACAAACATTATTATATTTTGCGAAATTCAAACTCTAAGGGGTGAAAAAAGGTCGATTGTTAAAAAAAAAATTATATTATCTCTGAAAATAATAAAGCATAAATAATTGTTCTGGGTACCAGAAATGCCCCTACAACAATTTACAACCAATTATTTTGTATTTTTGAAATTCAACCTCTAAAAAATTAATAAAGGGTAGGCATGTTTTAAAGATAAATAATCATAATTCCGTTTATATTTAAGAGTTATACATACATTTGTGTACCAAAAATGACCATACAAAAACATCCACTCAGTTTTTTGGTATTTTTGAAATTCAAACCCTATGGCGTGAAAAAGTAAGAGAATTTTTTTAAGAACAATAATTTTATCTCCAAATTCAATTTAATGTAATAATTTAGTTTGTGTACCAATAAAAACTTTTACATTTTGCCAAATACCAACATTAAGCTGGGAAAAAGAGGTATGTTTTTAAGTTACTTATTTATATCTCATAACTAAATCAACAGTAATAAATGATTTTGCTTACAATAACAAACCATACAAAAACTAATAAGAACAATTTTTTATATTTTGCGAATTTCAAGATATAAGGTGTGAAAAAGGAGTAGCTAAGTAAACTTCAGATTTAATCAAGCACAATATAAAACATTGGGCACTAATAATACACATACGAAAACTACCAACACATTTATACCATTTTACTTTATTCAAACTCTAAGGTGAGATGAAATAAAAAAAATGAAACAATTTCAATTTAAATAGAACTAGAAGTAAGATAATAAATAAACCTACATATAAGTTACGTATTACAATTTTTGCGTTTCAAAATTCTTCTTTTAATGTTATAAAACGGGGCAAGGTTTCGTTTTGTTTAAAAAATCGTATTTCCGAAGCATTTAATTTTAATGTAAATTAAATAGAAAATATAATACACAAAAATTATTAATTTTCTTAATCGAAAGATTAATTCCATAAAGTGTTTAAATTGATAACTTACGAGTAAACAATATATATTTAAGAATTTATAAGTTCTAATGGTTAGATATTAATATTGAACCACAAGCGATAAGAGTTACTAATCATTCTATTTTTTTAAGTTTTCCGGGTTTCGTCTTTTATGGGTGAGAAAAGTGAGTTTAGTTATGTTTTATTGACATATAAAGCTGAATGGAATAAACTCAGCTTTAATAACGTAAATAATTAGTTGTACAGATTTATTTCACTTTATTCGATATTCGACCCTATAGGCAGTGATACGGAGCCACGTTAGATTTTATAGTAATTAATAATATATCCAAGATAATTATGATGACTGTGAATAAAACTGAGCAAGAATAAGGTATAAATTATGATTTAATATTAGGTTTCACTTTTACCATTTTTCTACAATCGACGTAAAGCAGGTAAATATGTAGTTAATTTTGTATTATTGAAAAGTTGTTTTTTAATATTTACAGACATGCAACATACACCAACTCTTTATGGAACAGGCTGAAATTATATTTTTTAAAAGGTGAAATTTTGAAAATATTATTTAAACATTAAATAAAATATTGTAATCAAATCAAACTTAATTTAAGAAAAGAAAATGTTTAATAAACATACCTTAACCTACCAACGTAATGCATAGACTAACATTAAAGTTTTTGATTTATAACCACTTTGTTTTGGGTCGTAAGACGTGTACACGTTATTATACTCATTATAACTTGTTTTGAGCGAATATTTATTCTAGCTTTGTAAGTTGATTTGGTAAAATATTCGTAATCGCACATTATCTTTTCCTATGTTATTATCATGTTCAGACCATTTATTTACGTTTTAAATAAGAGCTTCATACACTCGCACGGACTTTTTACCAGTCCTAATATATTGTAAAACTTTTAAAGACTTTTGCACCGTTGGGCCTGTATACAGAATATCATGTGCAAGATATTTGCAATTTCTTGTTGAAAATATTAAAGAGTCTGTGTTTTTAATTTTAATTTGTTCTGTTTCATCAGTGGTTCCACAGTTCTATTATTTTATAACTGCTCTGTCTAGTAAATACAAATCATATAATCGACACTAACAGAACAAAGCTGGAGCCTCCCATAGGCTCTCTACCTACTCTTGTGAAAGAATCAATGAAGTTGGGTCAGCTGTTAGTGTTTTCAATTGATGCATAGCTCAGCTTCCCACCTGCCTTGATGAAAAAGTCAGAGAGAAGATTTCGAGAAATAAAACAATTATTTTTAAAATTCAAAATAAAATTTATTTTTCAATTTTATACACATGCAAGTAATACAAGTGATCATTGTATGTACCTAGCTTCTATAGGTTTTTTATCTGCGAATAGTTTCCTACACAAAGGAAGTCTTACCTGTTGACCAATATGAAAGGATATTCCCATGATGTGTAATCAATCTCTTCTGCTGCTCTCATCTTACTTGCAACTTTATGATTAATATTATGATCTCTAAAGAATTCTGTTTTTACAGCAGCCTCAAGGTCACTTTCGTGAATCATGATAAGATTTATCAGAATAATTGATTTTATCACGACCTTTTCATCAATTTGGTCACAAGGCTTCATCACCGTTTACAATTCTGCCAGCTTTACGTGCTCACAGTGTTGGTCTTGTCACCATCTTCAGAGTCACTGTCACCATCATCGTAGTTTGATAATATCTTCACCTGGATTACTGTAAGAGTTAAAATCATTGGCATCGAAGCTTCTTTAACGTCTTAAAACTTACTTTTTAAACATCCATAATAATCCCAAAGTTTGGAGGATATACTTGCTATGGGCTAGAATTTATTCTCAATTTTCAGGGTTTTGATACTTCCATTGGTTTCAGTTTACTTAAAACATCAGTATCATTTAATTTAAGATCTTTTTCGAGATCAGTAGATCTTTGAACATAATCACGTTGAAGACAATGAAAATTATTTATATTCTATGCACACACTTCCTAATGTGTAGTGGCTATATTGATGTCCTCTATCTCGTAAGTGGGCTTGGATTCACAAAATTCTGCGAGGCCTTTTTAAGCTATCAATAAGTGTAAAACTGCTGTTTTCAAATGAGATTCCGTGACTAATGCCTAGGGGCAGGAAATTTTCGCGAAAAAATCTGAACGCCTACTAGACTGCAACAAGGTATACCCACACCAGCGGTTACTTCCTTGTGATTGGCAGCCGTCTGCGAGAGAATTCGTTGCCTTGTTTGCACGAGCCACTAAAGACGTGTTTGCTTCCACACTGAATTAGTGTGATTGGTTGTTGTAACAATCGACATGCACCTCAAAGTAATTCACCCAATCACGAAACACAGACGATGCTACAGTGTTTTAACTTCCAGCTACTCTCGGGATCTTTTCGCGAAATTTTCATGGCCCTAGTAATGCCATATGACTTCAGAGAGTCTTAAATAAGATCAAATATTTACATATAACTTTTAATATTTTACAGCTATAGTTAATTTACCTCATAGAAGAAACTTGTTGCAAGTAGTTCCTATTCTTTCCAACAGATGCCACCTATGCCGGGTTGAGGGAAAAAATTATTTACTTTTTATTTGGGATGCGGGATGCTCACTCGCAATTGCAAGAGAAGGAAGGCTTCGATCAACATTAAGGTAAATGAAGTTCGTCTTGCATGATACTGCTTCTCAACTGTCTCAAGGCATATTATTTTACTGAGAAATGAAATTTTTTTGTTTTAATTCCACCTGTTAGAATAATTGTATACAAATATTGAACTCGAAAGACTCCTATATATTAGATTTAACAAAAAAAACTACGTTCCAAGAGTACATACATTTACGTGATGCAGTGGTTAATGATGGCAAAGGTGACTAAAAAAAATTGGGGAAAATGATAATATTACTGGTTACGTTTACGGAAGTTCACGGTACGTGCATGAATATGCACAATATGTAGTGAAATATTTCGGTATATTGCCCGCTAGATTTGTTATTACATTTACATGTAATCCTAAATGGGCCGAAAAATAAAATAATTTTTTTATTATCTGGACAATCATCGTCTTACCGTCATTATATTTAAGCGTAATTTTTAAAACAAAAATGTAAATATTTTATGGGTTTGAAATTAATTTGGTTAATCAAAAATATCCTATTGCAACAAATTGATCAAATAATTTTACCGGAAATACCCAATGACGACATTGATCCGCAATTATTTCAATTAGTTACCAAAAACATTATGCATGGTCTATGTGGCTTACTCAACAACTGTGAATGTTTGATAGTAAATTCACAAATCAATTTCGAGAGACTTTCATACCAACACTTTCATAGGAAATGACGGATATCTACTCCATCGTTGACGATCAACAAAGGTGGTGGAAAATCCAAAAATTTTAAAGTACGTTATATTAATGTTCAAGTCGATAATCGTTGAGTGGTACCGTATTCACCACTTCTCTCGAAAAAATAACATTAATTTATATTTTTGTAATTTGGTATATTTTGTAAATATGACAACAATGAAAGCGAAATGGCAGTTTTTGTAATAGGAAATGCAACCATGTCTATTAATGAAATCGACTTATATCAACTGGAGCTGTACATTAGTAGCAATGAAGTTTTATGGTGCTTGTTATCATTTATAATCCATGAACTACATCCAATAGTTGTTCATTTGTCAGTACATCTCGAAAACGGAACGTGCCTGTACTTGACAACAGAAAATGCTAATGCCAGAGCATTTAAACCTCCGGTTAAAACGTTAACTGCATTTTTCTCATGTTTGCAAAGATGCTGCTTTATTCTGAAGATCCAAATTACTACGTGTAAATACATCAGAGCAAAATTTTCAACATCGAAAACAAGGCAAAGCAGTTGAAGGAAATCCCAATTTCTATTCAAACGACACTTTATGCCGTCTGTTCACTGTTAATCCAAATCATGCAGAATGCTTTTACTTACGATTACCTGTTTATCAATGAACATGAACCGACATATTTCCAGGAATTGAGAACAGTAATAGGTGGAGTATGTGCCACTTGCCAAGTATTAAATCTTCTTGATAACAAAGCACATTGTGGAACTTCACTTGCTGATGCATCGAAAACTACTTCACCACAGCAAATACGCACACAATTTTGCAATTATATAAACCATGTGCTTCCCATAAAATCTCAAAATTATTTGGGGTAAATACAAAGACTATATAACTGAAGACATCCTACATATTTTGCGTGACACAAATCAAAATACAAACATTCAATCCTCATCAAACTTTTATAATGAGGAATTGGTTTTGATCAAAGTCATGTGTTTGGCGATCGCTTAGAAATCACTGGCACAACTGGACATGTCTGCGCCCAATAGATCTGCAAAAGACCTTATAGATCGAATTTTGCAACGAGAAACACACTTTAATGTCAACGAATTGGGTACATTTGTCCAAAAGAATCTTCTGAAATTGGCTCCAAAACAGCGCGAAACATGTAACAAAATAATCAAAGCAATTATAATCATACACAGTTGGTTTCATTATCTAGATGCGCATGGAAATACAGGCAACCAACACTTTTTATGATTTCAGTTATTTTGGCAAATATTTGATGAAAAACAAATATTGCCCTAGCAATTGCATAATCCGAAATTGAGGCAATATTTTTGGATGGTGTTCGAACATCGCATTCAGCTATGATGTTGCCATTGATAATCAAATTATGAAGGCACCAAAATTAAAAATCAGCAACAATTATGGAATGGGTAAATTTCTACAATCATATCAACTAATTATATGAGACGAATATACTATGACCAACAAAAAACATTAAAAGCTCTTCATCATACTTAAAAAGATTCGATAAAAAATTGATCATTCTTCGCTATAGCACTCATTTTATTGTCTGGTGATTTTCGACTATTTCTACCTGTTATACCACGTTAAACCACTCTTTTATATATTAATGCATGTCTCAAATCATCAGTTTTATGGTGAAAATTACAGAAATTGTCTTTGAAAACCAATATGCGTGTGCAATTACAAGATAATACATCCGATAAAAGTTTCGCAAAGCAATTTTTGGATTCTGTAAATGGGAATATGGTGACTGTTGAATCCCCACACAGTACATCACTTTTCCAACATACTTCTGTAAAATCAGAGCAACCACAGACGAATTCAATGACAAAGTTTTTCAAACTATCACATACAACTACAAAAGTCATCAGTGGTTCAGTGAAAGAGATATATTAGCAGCTAAAATAAACGATGTCAATACAATCAATTTCAATATTCAAAACAATATACCCGGCGAGACAAAAATTTACTAGTCAATCGATGTTGTAATGAATTAAGATGAAGTAGTTAAATAGTGAAATTAATTTTTGAATTCACTTGATTTGCCAGGCATGCCGCCACATATGTTGACATAAAAAATTGGCTTCCCTATAATTATTATCCGAAACTTCAATCCTCCGTGTCTTTGCAACGGTACCAGAATTTCAATAAAGAAAATGATTAACAAATCATCGAAGATAAAATTTAAAAAAGGAAATTTAAAGTATAAGATGTACTGTTTCTACGCAATGTTTGCGGCAGAAATACCATTAGAGATCAAACGCTTGTAGTTTCTTCTGTGACGCGCTTTTGCAATGACCACCATCAAGGCGCAAGGACAATAACTACAAGTATGTGGACTACATTTTGAAAATCCGTGCTTCTCACTAGTTCCAGCTGCTGTGTGTGGCTTGCTCACGCGCCGAGAAACTTTCTGACATATACGTGTACGCAATAGACGATAAAAAATATATATATTTTTATCCAAAAGAACTTCAATAAACATAGTAAATAAGCCAAACACTTATAATTTTTTAACTTTGCTTTGAGAAGCATGCTGGGTACAGCTAGTGTAATTATATAAAAAATTCAATCTATATTTATTTGTGCTCGCAAAACTCGAAAAGTAGTCTATCGATTGACTTGAAATTTTGACACAACATTGCATTTAAAAATTCAAGTATTTTTATGCTAAAGATTTCTAAATAATAACTTAAAATATTCTGGTAATTTTCTGGTAATTACGTAATTTTCAAAGTAAGAACCATATATTTTGATATTATAGGGGAGTTTGGTAAGAAGTAAACATATACGGTTCATAGCGTTTTTTAGGAGAAAAATACATATAATTTATAATAAAATCTTAACACTTTTTCACATTTAACTAACATGTAGATTAGAACCTAATTATCTATGAAAGGACTAGCGAGAAATGAATATATTCTCTTTTGAATGTATGCGCGGTAAAAAAAAATGACCGCCATCTTTTGCTTTTTCTTGACATAGTTAGTGTTTTACGAGTTGGTTCAGAAGAATTCTTTGGTAGCATTAGACGATACATTGAAATAGTTGTGAAACAATAAGGTTCAATTTGGTGGAGCATTGGTGTTACTATCGGTAACTTAATGTAAACTCTTCCAGTTATATCTCAATCACCACCAGGTGATAAATTGAATGCCTTATTTTTAAATAGTAAACTTTTCGAAGAACAGTCAAAAATGCATTTAAAAAAAAATTGAGAGTTTATCTTCAAACCGATCCAACAACTGACATATTTTCAAGACAATAGCTCTAGGTCGGTAATGGCACTGTACCTACAAATAGAGAAACAGGAAAAATTACCTTCCCATATAATAATTTCAATAAACTGAATTCAAAAGAAGAACTAGAAGACAATGTGTTCCAAAGCATCGAAATAAATTATCGAATTCACGCATAGTTAAGCGGAAGAACCATTCTAGCGGTTAAAAATGTCGATGTATACGACATGGACATCATTCTAAAAAGAATCACAGCTGAAACAGTGACATACAATTCAATTTACTGTGTGATAAATCGAAGTGAAGTAGTGAATTTTCAATCGGGATTTTGTTTTATTCATCCGATGTTACACATTCTGAATTTGAAAGTTAGAGTGCCAATTATATTACTCTCAAACATCTATAAACCAAACTTATGCAATGGCACACGATTAGTAGTTATAAAAATAATGAACAATCTAATTAAAGCAACAAAACTGATTGGACCTCAAAGAGGTTAAGACTTACTAGTTCAACGAATACCGCTCACTACGACAGACATAGGGCTCGAGTTCAAACGGCTTCAATTTCCAATCCACCTTGCGTTCGTTATGACTATCAAAAAGCGCAAAGGTAATCTTTGCAGTGTGCGGTTTTAATGTAGAAAATTAATGCTTCTCTCATTCTCAAGACTTGGTAAACAATCTGATCTTTATGGTTATGCAGAAAAAGGAAAAAGAAAAATTGTAGTACATCCTCTAGCTATAAAATAAAAATTATTTTATGTGAAAAAAAATTTCTAGCTTCCCTTTCATTCCAAAGCATAGCCACATCAAAGCAAAGAAGGGCGTTTATTTGAATGATATACGTCCGTGGTTAGTCTATGTTCATCAGAACACTTTGAAATTATTTCCTATCCATTAAATTTAATACTGAGCCACAGCGAAGCGTGGTCGTGTTAAGCTAGTTAATTATATTGATTTATTCATAAATTCTATTGAAAACATGGACTTACGACTACTTTCAAAACATTACGAATTTTTCAAATATTACAGTTACCAAAATTTTTTTTATACCTCTTAAGTGTGAAGTTGCATATCTGACGCGCATGGCAGCCAATGTGTGTGTGTGTGTGTGTGTGTTTTTTTTTAGAATTTTAAACAAAAAAGTTTATCTTCCCAAATGTTCATATTGCAGTGATATTATAAACCAAAGTACCTTATATTTACTCGATACATAAACATAATTGGAACATAAAATAATAATCGGGAACGTTAACCACTTAGTTAACACCCCCCCCCCCTATAAATCCTGATAGTGAACATACAGTTACACTTTCAGTTTTTCTGGCGAAGAGAACAAATAATTCTAATACAATTTTCGAGATCGCATTTAAAAATTACTGCCCTCTGTAATACGTACTACATCCCGGGTGAACTTATTATGTTAATTATTTGTATGTCAAATTAAGGTTTGTTTTTTATTACGCAAAGAAAGTATAACTTCTAACGCGCGTACATTATTACACGCAACAAATTTTAGGTAAATTTTAAAGAAATGTTACCTATTGTAGCCATTACCATGGTGCGACATTCAGAAAATTTTATATAGTCTTTCGTTTCATGATCCAAAGACTGCGAAACCATCGTTTCCTCAAAAATATATATAAATATATATTACAAATTTATGGGCCTGATAACCTTTGTAATTTTGCATGAATCACTTCCAAACTAAAAAATTAAATAAAGTAATGGAAAATCTCACTTGAGTTTGTTAATAAACAAAATTTCACCAAAGGGGTAGAAATGGGTAAGGTTTCTTGAGAAACCTTAAAATCGCTCTGACTACGATGATTACACAAATATTGCAGCCATTTAAACGTGGGAATAATAGCAAAAACCTTTGTCTAAATACATTTTTGATACGACCAACCACAACTGCAAGGGGTGGAAAAAACAAGGGTTGCAGGACAAATAAAAATTCATAACTACAGAATCCATATAAATTATTTTAAATGGTTTAATTTTTATCTAAAACTTTTATCAAAACAATTTTTTTCTAAAACAAATTATTGCAAAATGGATATAAAAAGGGGTAAAATTTTAATAATTGTTTCCTTACCATGCACACCTTAAAATGTTATTTCAGTTTTCTTCGGAAATAATTTTCAATACAAATAAAAGTTACAGTAAAGGGTAGAAAAAGCAAGGATGGAGGACAAAAATGCATAACTCCCTTAGTAGGTACACTATCGAATCCATTTCAATTTATTTGCTGTTCCTTCTAATTTCTTCTTTTTCTTTGGAACTTTTGTCTAAAATAATTTTTGATTAAACCTACCACTGAAACAAGGGGATAAAAAATAGGGGTAGAATATAAAAAATTTATAATTTCCGCTCGATTTACAATATTAAATCTGTTTTTATTTTTCGTAAAACCTTTCATTATTATCTTTAAAAAAATATTCGTTTGACATAATTTTTTATGCGACCAACAATTACAGCAACGGGTAGAAGAAAACAAGAGAGGAAGTACAAAATATTCATAACTTCCTTATTAGGCACGCTATTTAATACGTTAAAATTGTTTAAAAACCTTAAATATACCTTAAAAAGCCTATAACATTTTTTGATGCAACCAACCATTGCTGCAAAGATTGGAAAGCAGGAGTTAAATTTAAAAAAAAAATTAATAACTTTCTACATAGACAAAATATTGAATACGTTCATTTTTTTTGTAAACCGTAAAAAATATTTTGCAAAACAAACGTTTTTTGATACAACCATCGTTTCAAAGGGTGTATAAAAAGGTTAAAGGAAAAAATAAATGTATTACCTAATTATTACGTAAAACAGTTTCGTCGAACCAAAACATTTGCTCAGGTGTTCTGTACTTGAGCCGTTTCGTGCGGTCTCTGGTGCCGAAATGCGGCCTCGACCCTTTCCTCTCCCACCTGGAGTTTCTGTGGCCGGGTTAAACAGCCAGTTTTGGGTGAAGGAGTTTATGACATGGGCAGTAAACCCCGCAGAGATGGGGGAGGGTTTGGCGAGGTAAACAGGGGAAGAGAGACGGGAAAAACTTCAGGTGCTGCCTGTTAGAGTACCAACCCTGTTTCCGCTACGCTGCGCTGCCACTTCTCCCACCCCCTAAACTCTTTCACTCCACCAGCCCTACCAACTTGGTGTGCCAGAATTGTGCCGCATTTTACTGCTTCTTCACGCCACGCCTCGCTCCAGCCATATCGTCCCCCATCAGACAAGAAGCAATCAAAAAGTAACAAACAGTCGTCGGGCACGGAACAAGTGGGCTACGCGAGAGCGAACAACCAACAACCACCTCCCCGCCCCCCTTCCGTAAACACGCGGCTCGCAACCTCTCGTTCATACTCGGTGCCTGCAGGTTTGGGCCGCTTCTCCGTCTAGCATCTAATTAAAACGATTTAATTGGATTTTTCCACTCTGGAGTGAACTAAAGCGAGAAGTTCTTCCAGCGTTCGTTTATTTCTTTTTATCCCACCAGGGAGGTGAATTGTCTCAAATATAGGGAGATAATCATCGGACATATTTAGACTCACTTCGTGCTTTTACTCCTATTAATACAAACGGAATTTGATACTTCATTCCGTTAATGGTTTTACTTTTTTAATTGATTATTCTTTTTATATCCCCTAATTCATTAAACAAATATATTTGGTTGAATGTTATTCCAATATTTATTATATCATAAAAATATTAAATAAACGTTTTAAATGAATTGAGGCAGTTTTCATTAAATATGTAACAAAATTAAAATATATCCAAGGAAACAAACGTAAAAAAAAGGTAAATATTTAATTCTTAGAAATTGATTCTTAAGCAAAGAATTTCATTCCATTGCAAATAAATATTACCTGCATATTCAAATACGGAATTGAATTTTAGGTTAAAAATAATTTATATTTTAACAATAATTAAACATAACGTTTCAAACGTTATATGTATTCTAGCAGAAAACTTCAGCGAGTGCATTACCTTCCAAACTTGTTTAAACACAACGAAAGCTATTAGTAAGTATTAAAACCAAAATTGGACCTATCCAAATATGAAGCGTTTTTATGTCATAATTTATTTGTGTAATCTTTATATATATATATTTCTTGTGTGCGTGTGTATGTCACTGAACTCCTCCTAGACGGCTGGACCGATTTTGATGAAATTTTGTGTGTGAGTTCACGGGGATTCGAGGATGGTTTAGATTCACAATTGGATATTTTATCTCGATTCTGAGTTAAGAAAAACTAAAGAAAACACGCTTTAAAAGCAAAAATTGCAACGCATTATTAGAAGCCATTAAGTTTTGCTATTGTAAGGAACTAAGTAGAGAATAAGAAAAAAATAAAGATCCTGACAGTTTATAGCGTCGCCATATTTGTTTCAATTTTCAATACCCTTTTTGTATATTACAATTTAAATTGCAGAAAAAAAATCATGTTTCATAGCCACACAAATAGTGAGGATGGTTTAGATTCACAATTGGATATTTTATCTCGATTCTGAGTTAATAAAAACTAAAAAAACACGCTTTAAAAGCAAAAATTGCAACGCATTATTAGAAGCCATTAAGTTTTGCTATTGTAAGGAACTAAGTAGAGAGTAAGAAAAAAATAAAGATCCTGACAGTTTATAGCGTCGCCATATTTGTTTCAATTTTCAATACCCTTTTTGTATATTACAATTTAAATTGCAGAAAAAAAATCATGTTTCATAGCCACACAAATAGTGAGGATGGTTTAGATTCACAATTGGATATTTTATCTCGATTCTGAGTTAATAAAAACTAAAAAAAAACACGCTTTAAAAGCAAAAATTGCAACGCATTATTAGAAGCCATTAAGTTTTGCTATTGTAAGGAACTAAGTAGAGAGTAAGAAAAAAATAAAGATCCTGACAGTTTATAGTGTCGCCATATTTGTTTCAATTTTCAATACCCTTTTTGTATATTACAATTTAAATTGCAGAAAAAAATCATGTTTCATAGCCACACAAATAGTGAGTGTGTGTCATTTCTCTATGTCCACGAGGTCTCGCCGCGTCAATTTTCTCCTTGGAGCGAACCCGTCCGCTTAATTAAATAAACAGCTTTTATCGTTGAATGATTTCGTGATTTATTTAATGAAAATATGCTCTCATAAAAAAATTAGTTAGATAGACATTCAATAGGTGTCTTTTTCTCACTCTCTCTCTCTCTCTGAAATATATGAAGCTTGCTCGCGGGTCAGTAATGCAGACAATCTTTACATTCTAGCTCGAGACGGAAAAAACAGTAAATGTGGTTTAAAAAGACATTTTATGAAGTGTCTTCCCGTCATTACATTTGAAAGTAGAAACATATTTACTTAAAATTTAGGTAGTAACATTTTTATTGCAAAGACTGAAATAGAGGTGAGAAAAATTATCATATGTGAACATAAGAAAACTACTACAACTGTATCAACTGTTTTGTTATAATGTTTAAATTTATAAATGGTGCAAGATAATACAAAATTCCATGCGACAAAAGTCGTGGGCAGCAGATACGTATAGTTATAGGTGTGGGGCTATGCATGCTGATTTTTCATATACTGCATGGATGCAAACATGTATGAATAATCTATCTATCTTACTATAAAAAAACAGTACTTTTTCTGTCTGTCTGTACGCGATTTTGATGAAATTTTGTGTGTGAGTTCACGGGGATTCGAGGATGGTTTGGATTCACAATTGGATATTTTATCTAGATTCTGAGTCAAGAAAAACTAAAAATACACGCTTTAAAAGCAAAAAAACTAAGCATTGTTGATAATTAGCCTCCATGGCAACGGGCTTTTGTATTGTTGTTGCCTTCTGCGTAACCATGGGAAAGGTTTTTGGTAACGGCAGTGGCGTGCCCAAGAGGAGGGGTATGTATAATGAGAAGATACAAAATGTCCAGTGTAGAAATACTTACCGCCATATCCATATCGCACAAAAAGTACATTTGGGCAGGACAATGTCTGTCGGGTCCGCTAGAAAGATATATACGTAGTGATATATACGTAGAAAGATATATAGAGAGATAGAGATATAAATAGAAAGATAGAGAGAGTTATAGGGATATACATAGAGAGATAGAGAATTAGAGAGATAAATGGAGATGCTTAGTATCCGTTTAAAAAATTACAAAAAAAAATTGATTGAGGCATTGCAACGCATGCCGGGCATTATCTAGTTTATTATTAAAAATTTGATTTTGCTATGGAGAAAATATTATTTAACTAAAATAAAAATATCGAAGTATTCATGTTTGAATTTAGAATTATCATCTAAAACTTAAAAAAAAAAATTACTGTTTGAGATGTAGATACCTAAACGTAATTTAAAGTCAAAAAATTTTATGCCTCTAATTATGTGCCTGTACGAAAAAATTTAACTTAAAAAAGGTAAAGTGCTTAAAATTTATATTGGTTTTGGAAATTAAACGCAGGCTTAATAGAGATTTTAGATGTTTGTGATTTCTAAAACGGTTACGAAGACATTAAAAAAATTTGTACAAAAAATTGATTGCCATTAAGCATGCATACATTTCAATAACTAAAACTTTATTTCCATAGCGCTTAACAACTATACCTAGTAGTGTAGTTTGGGGGCGTCTTGCCCTGGCGCTGGCGCGTGGATTGTGATTGTCGGTCCGCCATCTTGGATTGAGACGTCATGGACTCAAAAAGACCTCAAAATTCCTCACAAATGACTCAAAATGACTGAAAAATTCCCGTTTTGAGGAAAAATTTCTCGTTTTCTTCCTCAAAAATTCAAAAATTAGGATTTCGAAAAACCTCAAAAGTATTTTGCCTTAGGATGAACACAAATTCCTAAAAGCGGCTTAAGAGTCCTACGAGCTAGCTGCTCTAAGCCGCTGACGTCATCTAGGATTATGACGTCACCGTTGTTATTTCTGTTACGGCCACCATCTTGAAAATCGTTATTATTATCCAATTTGAAGGTAAAAAAATTAAATTTTATAAAAAAATTCAATTTATGAAATTTTAATAAAAAATGTTTAAAAAAACATACTTTTACGACATGGAGCTCGGAGTCCTCTTTTCGAACCCAGTGTGGGCAAAAAAAATTTAAATGGCTACCGATCCATCTTTTAAGTAAGCCACCGGCATACTGATCCCCACCACTTTTTTCATAGCATATATATAATCAGATAGTATGACGTCATATCCGCCATCTTGAAAATCCGTAAATTTAATGCTATAAATTTGGGAAAGACTCCAAAATTCATTAAATAAATTTTTAATCAATATTCTGATTGATTTTATCGATTCCTGTCCTTCGTTCGATCCCTGTATGATGCAAAAATTTAAAAAAATATCCTTCCTCCATGGAAGCTACCTAGACTGACCCAACAATACCAAGGTATATATTTATCATCAGCTGGTATGATTCCATGTCCGCCATCTTGTCTTCATCTGCTGGAGGCTACCATCTTGTTTTCTGCTCCTAGAATGTGCTGGTGACATGTTAGTATAATTTTATGTTCACCATACCCTTGACCACGACTGTTGGCTTTGAACTTTGTCCTTAACTTTGTAATTTGACCTTGACCTTAAAATTTGACCTTGACCTTGAAATTTGACTTTGAAATTGACGACCATCATGAATCCGACATTTTATGTACAGTACATGCTACCAGGAGCTACCACCTGCTAGAGGACATTGTCACCATCTTGTTTTCGTCTGCTGGAGACCGAAACCTGCTTTACATCTACTAGAGTACGCTACCGTTATGTAAGTTTAATTCTTACCCGCTAGAGTGCAGTAATAATATATTATTACTTAGGCACCCACCAATTTGAAATTTGGGCACCATCTTGGAATCGTGTAATTATTTAGCTAGAAATTCAAAAATAAATCCAAAATTCATTACATAAGTTTGCAATTAATAAACTTATTGATTCGACGAATTCTGTTCTTGGTTCGATACTTGAACAATGATAAATGTAACTAAACATTAAATAAATTTTATATTTTGGTTTCCATTACCTTATATGGAGTTTATTAATCGTTCTCTCTTCAAAAAATAAACTCAAACAATGTATGACACTGTACGAATAATTAAATACGTTGCCGATAAGCCTTAAATGAAAGTCTAGTTTTTCGATACTTAGAATAACCTTTAATTCGTTCATGTACAAAGCCATACATACATATAGACCAAACGTCTTCGGACCGCGAGACCGGGTCATAAATAATGTCAGACATATAGACCATGAACACACACAGTACACACAGGAAGTGTAATGTACACACAGGAAACGGAATGTAAACACAGTAACACAGTACACACAGGAAACGGAATGAACACACAGTACACACAAGAAACGTAATGAACACACGGTACACACAGGAAACGGAATGTACACACAGTACACACAGGAAACGGAATAAACGCACAGTACACACAGTAAACGGAACGAACAAAAAAGTCATTGACTCCAATAGTCATTGGATCCAACTGCCCTTTGCTTCAACAGATCCAATGATATTTGGCTATAATTCTACGAGTCTAAGAAGCTATGAGGTTGCAAGGCTATGAGTCTACAAGGATCTAGCAGGTTACGAGTTAGTCATCGCTGCGAGACTGCATGGCTAAAAGGCTGCGTGGCTACGAAAATACATGGCTATGAGGCTATATAGATACAAGTCTACTCTGCTGCAATTGACTGCGAGGAAACATGGCTACAAGCCCACTTGGCTACAATGCTTCAATTCTACAAGTCTACAAGACTCCTCCAACTGCCTACGAGTCTACAAAGCTCCAACTGATCCAGCAGCATCATGTTAAAATATTAAAAGGCTACATGGATACGTAGCTACAAGTCTACGAAGCTACTTAGTTACGTAGCTACAGGTCAACGAGGTTCCAAGGCATCATGACTACGCAACTACGAGCCATGTGGTTACGAGATTACGTGACTACGAGTCTACAAGTTTACGAGACTGCAAGGCTACAGAGCTACGAAGCTTCTAGAACACAAGGTTACAAGACTGCGAGGATACAGGTCTACAAGTCTACATGAGTACTTGGTTACGTAGATACAAGTCAAAGAGGCTACTTGGTTAAATAGCTACAAGTCTACGAGGCTCCAAGTCATAATGACTACGCGACTACGAGCCATAAGGTTACGAGACTACGTGACTACGAGTCTACAAGTTTACGAGACTGCGAGGCTACAGAGCTACGAAGCTTCTAGAACACAAGGTTACGAGACTGCGAGGATACAGGACTACAAGTCTTCATGCGTACTTGACTACGAACCTACTGGGTCTACAGGGCTCCAATTGCTGCATCTGTTTTCGGATGAATTTTCTCTTTAGCTCCAACTGCTCCAACAACATTATATTATAACATTACAAGGCTACTTTGTTACGTTGCTACAAGTCTACAAGGCTCCAATTGGCACATCTGTCTTCAACGGAATTTTCTCTTTTGCTCCAACTGCTACAAGTCTACGAGACTACTTGGTTACGTAGCTACAGGTCTACGAGGCTCCAAGGCATCATGACTACACGACTAAGAGCCATGAGATTACGAATCAACGTGACTACGAGTCTACAAGTTTACGAGACTGCGAGGCTACAGAACAACGAAGCTTCCAGGACACGAGGCTACGCGGCTTCGAGACTACATAGCTCTAACTAACTACAATAGCACCATTCAGTGGTGAGAGTAAATTTATCTTATGCAAAATAACCCATTTAAAGTAGTGTTGATTCTTGTCAACAGATGACACCACATGCTGCTTACAGGTTAATATTATTTAGTTATTTTATGTTGGATGCAGGATGCTCCCTAACGATCGCAAAAGAAGAATGGTTTTGCTAAGCACCAAGGAGAAGGAAGTTC
Source organism: Bacillus rossius redtenbacheri (assembly GCF_032445375.1). NCBI lineage: Eukaryota > Metazoa > Arthropoda > Insecta > Phasmatodea > Bacillidae > Bacillus > Bacillus rossius. The sequence continues at coordinate 15,739,598 of NC_086335.1, forward strand.
GTCTAACTTATTAGTGATTCTCAGATGTCTCAGATATTATTATATATGACTGAGTAATTTTATTTTCGTTTGAATTTCACCTGATAAAAATAAAACAAGTAATTATTTATTAGCAGAAATTCAATTAACTAAATTTAACTCTGAATAAACTGACATGACTCATTAAGTAAAAAATCCTCCATGCTTAGATCGGTTTCTCAGAAGCAACCAGGAGCACACAAAGAAAACTATTAAAATATATACAAGAATAATCGGTAGTGCATGGAGAAAACGATCAAAATATTGATAAGAATAATCGGGAGCACAAGGAGAAAACCGACACACACATTTCTTTGATATCAAAAAAAATCACAGAAAAAATTACAAAATAACAATAAAAAATAATAATAAAAATTAAAAATTACGAAAAAATTACGAAAAAAATCTGGCTTGTGCTAGAAATTTATATTTGTTCAACAAATGCAAAGTTCGCAAGCTGTCAGAAGCTGTTTTGTAATTTTTTTATTGAAACGCCCCTCGTGTCCTAAAATTATATCTAACTTGATATAAAACCTTGGAAACGGCTGGGTTCACAAACATTACGAAAATTAAAGTTATTTACCAGAGGGGGCACGAGGCAGTGAAAAAGACAAATTTTATACTCCCTGAACACAAGCAGCTTGGGAGTTCGTGGATCGTTGAATAGAAGAAGGTATATGATTAATGAATACCACACTACATAAGTAGCTTGGTCTATAGGTTTCCCTGGTTTATTTAAGTAGGTTTTGTTTTCGCCTTATTTCGATATTACAATCAAGATCTTAGCAAGTAGCAAAAAATATGGGCCGGCCCGAAATTATTTAAAATAATTAAAATTATATCAATTAAACATTGTCACAGAACAAAAATGAAATATTCCACCCTCTTAGCTTCTTTCGATGATTACATAATTCACAGTCTCATTAATTTTACATATTCTCGTCGATTAAGTTCTTAAGGCACTGTTCGCTGGTATGTATTTAATTAATTTAGTTTATTATATGCAAGTGGAAAATATATTGCTCATATCACCCGGGTCGTCAAAGTATGACGTCGGGGTGGGAAAAACTCTCTTCTTAAGGGGACTCGGAGCTCGAGGTCCCGAAGAACATGCGGGGAGCAATTTGTCTCCCCAGCACTTGGACCCTGTCTGAAACACAAGTCAAATTCAAAACGAATTATACCTGCTTCCAGACAGTCAAACACAGTCGGCGTGAAAGGCCAACAAACGGGAATTCGGGGAGGAAAAAAATCGAAGTCACTCACCAAACAGGGTATAGCTCCAGGGCTCAGGAGGTGTCTCACGCCGACATCAAGATGGCGCGCACCGAGAAATCCGCGGAAGACACGGCAGAAATCGAATTTTTAGTAAAAAAAATATTAAAATTTAACTAAAACATTACCTTTTCTAATGACTACATCTGACTGGCTACTGTACAACTGGGATCACACGCCCCAAGGCAGCTGACTACATTCTCAATAGAAGGCGTTTTCGTCGTAGCCGCGACAAGAGACGGAGAGAACTTCTGCCCGACCTGCAGCGCGGTTAGTAGCCAATGTCAAAATCCTCTGACGGAGGACCACGCTCCTAATTAAAACGGGCGCTAAGGCCCTCGGGCAAAGGAGAGGGAAAGTTCGGTTCTAGGCTGAAAATTTCCGAAGGAGTACGAGGCGGGCGTGACAACAACACGACATGCGTGCTCTCTACCGGCGGTAACAGGAAACTACAAAGAACCGACTTTATCTGGACGCGATTAGAAAGCATAGTGCCTTATGGCGTAGCTGTTGGTGCACTCTGGTGGCCTAAAGGGGAACTAACTGAGGCGGTGATCTGACCCGCCGCCAGGTGTCACTGGCATTGTCTCTGCTCGCTGGCCACCAGGGTCGAAGTTACAGTTTCTGCCGCTAGATGTGGTGGGTGGTCCATCCTTGCACACATATTTTTTATGCAAGTCATCCTTGGAGTCGGTCACTGCCTGGCAGAGATCACGTCAAGTCAATGCTCCTAGTCTAATTTCTCAGAACTAAGGGGGCTGGAGAGAGAGGGGAGGGTGGACAGAAAACGCCACTAGGTTGGGAACAGAGGTCCACTGGAGACTCGTTCTTCCCGAGACTAGCTAGACTCAGCAGGCCTCTAAGAAGTAGCAGCTTGCAGTCCAGAAGCTGTTCTATGCGATTTTAGTCATGCAGGGAATTAATATTACAAACCCGGGACATGACTGCAGGCGAGTGAAATGTCATACGGGCTGCTAACATCCAAATAAGACTAGCAATATATCAGATTGGCCCCTGAGAAAGGTGCTTCGGTCCACAGGTACTAAGTTTAAATAAGGAGGGTACACCAGCCTAACAAAGTGTAAATCACCCCTTTAGTAACCAGATTATTAGAAAAATAAAATTTCCAAAAATAATTTAATATTATAATAAAAATTTAAAAAAAAATGTCGAAAATCCTAATTTCTGGCACCTTATGCATTATATTTTTTTATCTATGGCTTTAAAAATGTCGTATCTAAGTTTCTAGGCAACACAAAAGATACAGCGTATAAAATTATTGTCCAGGAAATTTTAAACGCCTATAAAAATTTAGTCTGTAATATGAGTCTGAAAATTCGTTTTTTTAATTCTCACATTGATTGTTTCCCAAAAAACCTAGGCGACTACAGTGAAGAACAAGGTAAACGGTTTCATCAGGACATAAAAGAGATGGAAAAAAGATATCAAGACCGTTGGGACGTTAATATGATGGATGACTATTGCTGGATGATACACAGAGATGAAATAAAAAAACCATAAAAGTAAACCAACAAAACGCAGCTTTTTTTCAAAAAGAAAAAGTAATTATTAATTGTTTTCTTCATGTTTATCATAATGTTGTATTTTAATAACTATAGACTCAATAATACTTTATAAAATATTCTAAAACGATTCTCATTCTTTTTATTAATTTTTTATTTTGTTATTTTTCGTATTCAAGTACTATATCATCAAAATCTGATAAATGTGACGCGGTATATATCATATGAATACCGTTTTCTATAACTTTTAATATAATTAAAACAAAAATTCACCAATTTACAATAAAACACCAAAAAAAATTTCGCAGAGCTGTGTAATCATTTGTTTACCTGTCATGTCCGTACTATTGAAAAATAAATGAAACATTTAGATTTAAAAAAAAGTATGTTTTATTTCTTGTAAACTGAATTCAAACTAAGACTGATATCTCGTAATACTGCCACCTCTTCGTTTATTGTGCTTCCAATTGTGCTTCTTCTTCATCAAATGTGCTTCCGATTGTGCTTCCGATTGCGCATCCTTTTCTATATTTATGCTTCTGATTGTGCGTCCTTTTCTATGATTGTGCTTCTGTTTGTGCGTCCTCTTCCATGAATGTGCTTCCTTTTTCGTTGAATGTGCGTCCGATTGTGCTTCTTTTTTGTTGAATGTGCTTCCAAATGTGCTTCTTTTTTGTGGAATGTGGTTCCGATTGTGCGACCTTTTCTAAGCTTGTGCTTCCTTATCGATAATTTTGCTTCTAAATGTGCTTCCTTTTTGTTCATTGTACTTCCGTTTGTGCTTCCTTTTTGTTGATTATGCTTCCGATTGTGCTTCCTTTTTTATGATTGTGCTTCCGAGTGTGCTTCCTTTTCGTTGATTGTGCTTCCAAATGTGCTTCTTTTTTGTTGATTTGTGCTTCCGATTGTGCTTCCTTTTCTATTAATGTGTTTCCTTTTTGTTGAATGTGCTCCCTCTAGGTCGAATGTGCTTCCGCTTGTACGTACTTTTTGTAAAACATTTTTCAAGGTCTCTTGGTCCTTTAGTATGTATAAAACATTTCACGATGTTCTAATTGACTGTAATTAGCTAACGACGAAGAAGGTCATGAGGTCCGGAAATGACTAGCCTATATGTCTGATATTGTTCATGACTCGGTCTCGTGGTCCGGAGATGCTTGGCCTGTATGTATGGCTTTGTACATGAACGGTTTAGAGGTTGTTCAGTGTATCGAAAAACTAGACTTACATGTTAGGAAATGCGACAACACATTTAATTCGTCGGACAGTTATATTGTCTTAAGTTGTTTTTCGTAGAGTGAATGATTAATAAAATCCACTTAAGGTAATGGAAAACCGAATATTAAATTTATTTAATATTTAGTTACACCTGTCACTGGTTAAGAATATAACCGATGACAAGAATCTATCGATTCAACATGTAAATTACTGAGTGATTTTTTTCGGTGACTTTATGACAAATTTCCAAGATGGCGGTCATAATGGCTTACTGGAGTCTGGCACTAGAGGATTTGTAGCCTTTTTTTAGGATTTTGAACATGATTTATTGAAATTATTATTTTTCACATGAAATGAAATATTATTGCATTGATCAAGTATCGAACCAAAAACAGGAACTGATCGAATAAATTTGTAAATTGATTATAATTTTTTTTGTGAATTTTGGAATTTTCCTTAATTTTTAGCTAAACAATTACACAATTCCATGATGGCACCCAAATGACAAGATGGCGGGTGTCACAGTAATAAAAATACATGTTTACTTCACTCTAGCAGGTAAGAATTAAACTAACATGATGTCAGCGCACTCTAGCAGACGAAAACATGATGGTGGCTTCCAGTGGACGAAGACAAGATGGCGGACATGACATCATACCAGTTTACAATATATATACCTTGGTATTGGTGGTGGGAGGTTAGTCTGCCTGTGGCTACCGTGGATGAAAAAACTGTCGATGATTTTTTTTTTGGGTTTCCAGGTTTGAACCGAGTACTGCAAGGCATAAGTGCATTTTTAAAATATGATTTTATTAAAATGTTATTAATAAATTTTTATTTTTATTTTGAAATTTTTTCCACATTTCTAGCATAAAAGTTGAATTTTTTTCAAAATGGTGGCCGTAACAAAATGTTTAACATCCTAGAATCAAATATGGCGGACGAAACATAAAGTGTAGCGATGATGTCAAAGTCATCCAAGATTGCGGGCATTACAAAACATGCCAAATTTCTAGAATTAAAGATGGTGGTCATAACGAAATGTGCAATGGTGTTTATTTAAATGTTTTTTATTTAAAATTAGTTCATTTATTTTTTTATAAATTTAAAATTATTTTTCATTAAAATCGGATAGTAAATTAAGATTTCCAATATGGCGGACTTGACGTCATACTCGCTGACGATTTATATAGGTACTTTGACATAAGTGGTGGGAGATCAGTCTGCCGATAGCTTCTGTGGAGGAAGGACCTGTCGCCATTTTTTTTTTATTTTTGACCTCGCCGGGTTTGAACCGAACACTCCGAGCTCCATGGCGTAAGTGTTCATTTAAAATGTTTAAATAATATTTTATTAATTTTTTATTATTATATTTAATTATTTAATTTTTTAAAATTTTAAAATTGATCTCCGACTTTCTAACTAAAAAATTACGGATTTTCAAGATGGCAGCCGTAACAATAATTGCAATGGTGATGTCATAATCTATGATGACGTCAGAGGCTTATCGGAGGCAGTAGACATGGATGCTTAAGCCGTTATATGGATATTTATAGCCGCTGGTATTTTTATGGACTAAAAACGGGAAATTTTCCCTCGAAACAGGAATTTTTCTCTCGAAAAGAGAATATTTTTATTTTCAGATTTTTTCATATTTGTTTGACATAATTTTTTCCCAAAAAAATTGAAATTTTGGCGAATTTTGAGGAATTTTTGGGCAAATTTTGGCAAATTTTGCCTAATATTGAAGGTCAAAGGTCAAGGTTAATGTTCTTGTTCAAGGTAATCCAATATGCCTGCCGTGACGTCACAAATCCAATATGGCGGTCGGCACCCGGCACCACGCGCCAGCACCAGTCCCAAGAGGAACTATTATATACTCACCACCATTTGGACCAATATCACCAAAGACCACCTCAACACCGCCGGGACTACCATCCTCACCAACACCGTACCTGAACCCATTACCACCAACGAAACCACCATTACAAGGATCGGAAACACCTCCACTGGGATCACCAACAACAAGTTGTGCCAATTATGAGAGACGATTTTGCATGAACAAAAATCTTATTCTAAAATCCTTTCGAACGATGTTTCTTATAACGCTTTTAGATACTAATAATCTACTGTAATACATATATTTTTAGAAAATCATAAATTTTTGATTGTACACATTTTTTTAACTACAACGAGTGATTCTTTTTTAAAACAAATATTGGCAAATGTTTGCATTGTGGTGATTTAAAATTTCTTTGGAGAAAAATGTTAGCAATAATTTAATATTTTCGCTGTTTGACTGTAGATGTTGTTACGAGTGCAGAAAGCATTATTATAAAGTTAGACCAATTAATTTATACAGTTTTATTTATTTATAACATTATATTATTTATATTATTAACTAAATACCCACGCTAAATATATTCATTAATTACTCAATATCTCTCCAGTCCACAGTTCACACTCCTCTCTGGAGATAGGCTCAACAGTGGTTCCCTTATACCCCGCACCTGTCAACACACAAAGTTTCGCACTACTCAGTAGCACCCACATGGTCCCATCGCTCAGCCGCTCGCAAAGGAGGTCTCTCGCCCTCTTCACTGAACTTGCACTCCACTTCTTTCCCGCGGAGGCAAGAGTCAGCACTTTTATATCTGTTAGCCATCTTTCTGGAATGCACTGGAGTTGTCGTGATGTTTCATGTCATCCCGGGCAATTCCGACACCCGAAGCATTCCGAAACGCTCCGGAGTCACGTCACTCTAAATGTGGCCTCAAAGAAGCCCGCAGATACCAACTCAAAGTCGCAGGTTGGACAACAACAGAAGAGACGAAGGTATGCGCGTGGAGGAGGGAAGGAATTAGCGAACACCCGGCTAATTAACAGAAGTACGCATTACTCCAGCAAGTCGTGTGTCAACGCAAACCACCCGGGAATCACTGGCCTTCCTGACTGACCAGCAGGTACCTGGCTCATCCCACGGTCCTGGATCCAGCTGTTTTTAACACTGTCCCCTACTTAAACCTGTTCATCTCAGATGGGTAACACATTTATACCAGCATATTCTCTCAATTGGTCCAAATGTACTAATTTCATTCGTCCCTTCTTTCCCCTCTGGATGTGGTAGACCATATCATTGAGGTATTTCAACATTTCAAATAGACTTTCCCTTACCACTTGAAGTTTATGACACCTGCCCTTCCTTCACTGTGCGTTTTACTGCTACATGAAATCGCTTTCCTGATATCCAGTCGAGTAGCATTCAGGCCATACTTCGTCTTATTTTGGTTTGTCACTTTTCGAAGGTTTTTATGATATTGATCATGTATAAGTGACATATTCTCTTATAAGCATAGTCGGTGGTGTTTACCAGCTCTTGGCTAGAATGTCCTATCTTGATGTCACAGGGTATCCTTAACTCCTGACCAAATACACTAACACAGTGGTCTGTCCAATGGAGCCATTGATGGCAGAATCAAGAATAACTGCATATGTTGATCACAATTCTGTTGATGGTCGGCCACAACCATGGCAATTTGTTACTTGAGAGATATTTTTAACCTCTTCACCTTGCCATCAGATGGATGATGTAGGACAGTAGTACTGGTTTTATTTATTACCAGCAATTGACACACCTCACAAAATACTGTCGTCTAAAACTTGTGGTCTTGGTCTGACTGTAGCTCCATTGGTACCCTAAATCGGCAAATACATTGTTGACTATTGCATCTGCGATTTTAGTGGCTTCTTGGTTAGGAATTGCATAAACACTTGGTCACTTAATGAAGTAATCTATTGCTACAACAATACACCCGGTGGAATCTTCAGCCTTTGAAAATGGACCAGCGATGTCGATGGATATCCTCTAAAGGGGTTTCCCACATGATAGGCTCTCATTTTTCCATGGCTCCAGTGAGTGGCCCTTTTCTAACCGAGCATACATTGCATTTATACACCACATTTTCACATCCTGGCGACACATTTAACCAAAAGTAGCATTGACGAATCTTGGCTAGAATTTTTTTCACTCCTAGGTGACCACTAGAAGAAGTAACTCATGTATTTTATTGAACACATCTGCCACTAGACTCTTCGGAAGGAGTAATTTCATGGTAAATAATTTTACATTTGGGGTCCCCCATGGACTCATTAGCAGCCCATTTACCATCCTGAATTTGCCTCATAAGCTTGCACAGCCCTTTGGTCACTGGATATCTCATGGCATGATGGACATCTATTACTGATCTCTAGCTAGTATATAATGGCTACCAGGTCAAGATCTTGTTAGTATGCTGCTTTCAAGCTGGCATTATTCCATTAGTAGGGGCAGGCATTTTTCGCGAATAAATCGGAACGTCTATTAGACTGCAACAAGTTATGTCCGCACCAGTGGTTTTTTCCTTGTGATAGGCGGCCGTCTGCGAGAGAAGTCGTTGCCTTATTTGACCGAGCTACTCAGGACATGTTTGCATCAGCACTGAATTACTGTGATTGGTGTTTTAACAATCGACGTGTTCCTGAAAGGAGCTCACCCAATCACGAAACACAGACGATGATACAGTGTTTCAACTTTCAGCTGGTCTCGGAATCTTTTCACGAAATATGCATGGCCCTATCCTTTAGTTATGGTGGTTTGCCAAATGTATTCCATTCCCTTAATTTTTTATGCCCTTTTGCAATAGTTTCAGTCTAATGGCGTTGACCCTGTGTCAACTGTAAGTAAACACAGACTGTAATCTATCCACCCACTAAGCAACAAACTGTCATGGCCTCTACGAAGGAAGGATACAGGAAAAACCCCTAGGGGCTACCATTTCCCGTACAGCTGGCATGAACCTTCTCACACCAGATGGTGCGCGTTTTCCTGTTATTCTTCCTGCTTTTCTTCCTGCTGCGTTGTCTACGTTCATATCTGGCAGTCCCATTGGATGTGTCTTGGTTCATTGCAGAGAACCATGGTGGGAATCCTCCTGCTCTTTTGATCTGGCAACCTGTTGTATTATTCAATTGCTTATTCACTGCCCTGACAATATCCTCTTTATTAGTGGTGTTTCAGGCATTTGCAATGTTGCAGGTATCCAGTCCATCTCTCTTTGTAGTGATTCTTGTGTTACTTGAGGTGATGTGTGCTGCCTCAATTTCCCACTCATGGACCAAGGCATAGCATCTCTTCTTGTGCTGTGCCAATCAAAAAGTTTACTGAAACTTCGCATCTTCGAGACTCTCTGTAAACGCACTGGTGGAAGTCAGTTGGTGCTTCTGGGTAAGCGAGGTGCACGAGTCAATCAATTTCAGATTCAAATTCGTGAAATGTTTCCGAGGATCGCTATTGACGTCTGAGGGCCTCGCCCATGTGTCGGTCATCATACCTCAGATCATAATCTTCTACAATCATAGCATAGTCCTTCTGCTCGGGAACTGTTATGGTCTGAAGCAGCTCGAGCGGAGATCCTCACAAACACTGTATAATTCTCTTCGTCGCCCCAGCCATTAACTCCAGCAGATGCCTCGAACTGTCGCCTGTAAACAGCCCACGACAATTGGCCATCAATGGTGGGTGGCATAATTTTGTGTGGGTGTTTTTGGTGCCTTCCATCTTCATTTTCCAAGAAGAACGTCTAAATTTCGTATCAGTGTAGTTTCCTTGATCATTCGTATGCATTATTCAACTACATCTGCTACCACTATTCTATGGCCTGCTCTACCTGAGCTACCTGTTGTGCCACCAGTTCTGCAACCAGTTCTTCATGTTTGGCTAGATTCTGCTTTAAACACTGCACCTTGCCATCTAGTTGATTACGAAATATTCCATCTTCTTCATATTTTTCTTTTGCTGCCACCAGCTTACTGCGCATATCTTCTTGCACCACCACCAGCTTTTTCCACATATCTTCTTGACTTATTTAATTTCCTTTGGCCCTTATTCATTTCTTCAATTTCGCTCTTAATGACATTCTTCACCTCTATTTGGCTGCTCCTTATTTCATTCTTGATTTTGCTTTTCAAGTCTTCCTGAGCACTCTTCATTTTATAGTGGCTACTTTCTTTTTTTATTCTGGCTACTTTTCATTTCATCTAGCTTACTCATTACTGTATTCTTCATTTATTCTTGGCCCCTATTCAATTAACGATTCCTTTACATGACGTAAATTTCATTCTTGGTTAAGAAAGTATTTCACTCTTAAGTTCGTCGGCAGCAATCTTCCTTGTCCACATACCCTAACGGACTGTCACTATCACCATTGTCCTATTAACTACACTATAATTTCCCCTATGAGATAACCTAAAGATCCACTTAAAACTTAAACTTACTCTACTACAACTACACTCAAACGAAACTACATATCCTACTAACACTAATTTTAATATGAATAATCTAAGAGTAGTATATAATAGGGCATCCGAGTCATCTTGGATTGTGACACCATGGCGGCGATCTTGTATTCAAAATTCCTCAAGTATCTTCACAAATATCTTTAAAATCATATAAATTTCCCTTTTGCGAAGGAAAAATTCCCTTTTGAGGAAATTTATTACACGTTTTATTTCTCAAAAATTCAGAAATTCAGAATTCGAAAAACATCAAAAGACTTTCGCCTTAGAAACAAACAAAATTTATTAAAATGGCATACGTAGGAGTTCTAAGAGAAAGCCACCCTAAGCAACCAAAGTCACGACCTCAACTTTGACCGTAAAAATAAAATCTTGAATTTTTGACCAAAAAATTTCAAATAATTCCAAAAAAATATAAAATAATATATTACTTCTAATATTTCCTTTCTTAATGAAGTTCGGTCCTCGGCTCAGTTTCCGAAGAGAGTACCCAGATTATTTATAAATAAAAAATTGAAAATTTTAAATTTTAATAAATAAAATTTAAAAAACATTACTGACACCTCACACCGATCATCTTGGATTATAAAAAAAATTGCACTTTTAGTTACGTACACCATCTTAAAAAACATTTTTTTATGCTAGATAATTTGGAAAAATAATAAAATTTAAATAAATTGAATCAATAGAATTTACTAAAAAATTACATCTTGAATTAAAACATCACCTACGCACATTTCGTTGTGGTCGCCATGTTGGATGTGTATGACGTCATTGTTGCCATTTCGTTAGGCCGCCATATAAGATTATATAACGTTGCCATTTTAATTATGACCATCATTTTGAAAATCATTTTTATGCTAGAAGAGAGGAAAAAAATATTTTAAATTAATAAAATTTTTAGTAAAAACAGTCCATAATCTTGGTTTATGGTTTCACGTCCGCCGTCTTGAAAATTCGGAATAATTTAACTAGAATATTAGGGGAAATTTAAAATGTAATAGGTAAATTTAAATAATCAAATTTTAATTATACAGACTACAAACATCATGGAGCTCGGAGTCCTCGGTTCGAAAGCAGTGAGGGCAAAATAAAAAAAATGGCAGAACCTTCCTCCACAGAAGCCACCGAGAGATTGACCTCTTACCAACTATTCCCCAAGTATGTATATCGCCAGCTAGTATATTGTCACATCGAACATTTTGTTTTGGTCTGTTGGAGGCCTCCCTCTTGTTTTAGTCTTCTAGAAGCCGCCATCTTGAATTGGTATGCTGGAAGCCTCTATTATGTTTTCGTCAGATGGAGACCCCCATTATGTGTTCGTCTTCTAGAGTGTGCTACTAAAATGCTAGTAGTATGTAAAAGTATTTTATGGCACAGGCGTCAGGCGGTGGAGCCGGGAGCCGAGCCACCATCTTGGATTGTGACGTCACGGCGGCCATCTTAAATGGGTGTGACCTTGACCTTTGACCTTCAAATTAGCCAAAGTTAGCCAAAATTGAGCCAAAATTTGCCCAAAATTCCTCAAAATCCGCCACAATTTCCATTTATTTGAAAAAAAAAAATCTGCCATAAATCTCAAAAAATTCCACAATTAAAAAATTAGGATTTCGAAAAACCTCAAAAGTTGTTTTGCCTTAGAAACCACGAAAATTCCTAAAAATGGCTTAAGAATACATGTCTACAGCCTCCGATAAATCATTTTTTTTTTCAGGAATAAGGATATTATGACCGCCATCTTGAATTATGACGTCGCCGTTGCAATTTCCGTAACGCCCGCCATCTTTAAATTTTTATTTTTTATTCCATTTTAATGAAAACAAATTAAAATTTATAAAATAATTTAATTAATAAAATTTAAGTAAAAATATTTAAAAAAAAACATTTACAGCATGGAGCTCGGAGTCCTCGGTTCGAATCCGACGAGTGCAAAACTAACGGCGAACGATCCTTCCCACCATAATATTAACAAGAATAATCAGTAGCACACGGAGAAAACCTACATAACATTGACAAGAATAATCGGAAGCACACGAAGAAAACCGCCTCAAGTTTTCTTTAATGACATGAAATGACAGAAAAAATTAATAAAAAAAATAAAAAAAAGATTCTGCTAGCTTGTGAACTTCTCATTGTTGTGCAAAGTTATAGTTCTAGTACAAGCCAGAAGTCTTTGTATTTTTTCGTTTTTATTTTTTTTTATGGTATGCGCTATTTAGCATCCCGAAATGCGTGTTCAGTCCACGGGTAAACAAAATATATTAAGTAAATGAAATTTTTGGTACTTTGAACAATTTATGAGTTTAATTTAAAAGCCGTGTATTTTATAACCCAGAATTAAAATGTAATAAAACACTTGCATTACAATGGACAATAGTATAATATGTTCTACTTTTTTTAAAATTCTATGACTGTTACGAAAACACAACGGTATCTGACAATTTAATTCATCATATTCGCTGATTTCACTTCAAGATCTGTCTGGCGTAGTATTAAACATCTCTTCATTGATTGTCTTACTTCAGGAGTACCATCTCATTTAAGAATGAAGCAGTAGTCCACCATCGCTTTACATCCCACCTTCCCTGGTATCTCTTTTCCGTGTCCTTTATGTCCTGGTGAAAACGTTTTCCTTGCTTTTAAATAACATCGCCGAGATTCGCAGGAAAAAAATACACATGTCAGTGTAAGAAGTGAATTTTCACACTCATGTTACATCGTAATTTCATGAAATCCCCCAACATTTCTTTAAGCATTATTTTGTACTCTGGATGTTTTTGTTACCTAAAAATTTGGATACAACGTTTTTAAAAGAAACCTAGGCCTTGTATTCATTGTATTTTAGAACATACTGTCTTTCATTAATTTTATGATCTGAGGTGTCACAAGATTCCTTCTTTCAGTTTCGCATAAGATATTTTCGGAAATTTTGTTACCAAATACTTCTTTTGGAAGTGCTTTAGTGAACTGCTTCATTAATCCGAGTTTGATGTGAAGAGTTGAAAGAGGTACATTTATTATCTTCTGTGAACCGGGTTTTAGGTTTTTTTTTTTTGGGCCAGTCTGCCTGCTTCTAGTGTTTGTCTTTGGCTCTGCTGTTCATTCACAAATAAAACATGACATTTTTGTGTAGCCAGATTGTAAACCATGTAGCATACCAACAAATTTTAAATCACCACAAATTATCCAAGAATGTTTTTCTAGTTCACGCATTTTAGCAGAACTTTGAAATTTTCATGGTTCCTTGAGATGCACTGAATGTGCAATGGGTAATGAACCAAAGAAATTTCCATTAAGTGAAGTTATACCTTTGAGACTACGTTTGGACGTTAAGCATTTCGAAAAACCCTAAATATCACTCGAGTCCTATACCATACTCCAGCTAGTAGGAGATTTTTTTGCTTTCAAACATGATCTAAGCAATTGAGCAACATCCTTTGTCATATTTAAGTCACCAGTTAATTTCATTTTAAGTTATTTATTTTTGCACAGAATTTTCTTCGGACTTATAATAATCATCATAATCACATTCATTTTCTTATTTGCTTTCCTGTAGTACATTTTCGAGAATGGGAGGTGGAACTGGAATAGGAAACTTAACTAATAGTCAACTGGTCGTATGGCCGAAGGAATGTAAGGATACGGTCTGTCCTTAGTTTTTGCGTTATGACCTTGAACGTTAACCATACAGAAATAAAAGTCCTTAGTATGATTTTGTGGCTCCCTCAAAACCATTGGAATTGCTAAAGGTTATTAATTTTTTGCACCATTTTTCCACAATCTCAGTCCCTCGACACGTGTACGACATAACTTGTGCGGTGCCCAGTTTTTGTCTTGATCACGAAGCTTTATACCGAAGTAAGCATAATAGACACCTCGCACAAAACTACTGATATCTTGTCTTTGCTTAGTAGTTACATAACTACCACAAATATAACAGGTCACGTTTGGGTTATTTAAACACTTACGGGAACTCATTTCTCAAATATAACTTCACACTACAGCATGTAAACAATGAATTATGGTTTCCCTCCTAAAGCCAGCTGGTTGTAACAAGTGTTGCCAACTATTCCCACTTACCAAAATAAAATTTTTCTTTAGCAATGAAAATTTCCTTTGTAAAAATTACGTTTTAATAAAAATGAGTTTCCTCAATTTGCCAGAAAAAACTATACGTGATAGGAAAAAAAACTTATTGCAGACTGGAATCAGCGAAAAAAAATACTTTAGTGACACCTAAGATAAGATAATCATAGATAATCATGTTGCATAGTGTTTTTTTGCCAGCTTGTGAACTTTTTCTTTGTCAAGCATAAATAGCAATATACCACAAGCAAGGTTTTTTTGTATTTTTTTTTATTTTCAGTATTAATTATTTTGTAATTTTTGTGATTTCTTTTATTTTAATTTTTTTTTAAATTCCTGATTTACCCTACTGATATTTATTCAGCAAAACCTGCGTTAGCTTCCTCCGTATGCTCCTGATTATTCCTGCCAATATTTTCATGGTATTCTTCGTGTTCTTCTTATTATACCTGTCGAGACTTCATCAGATGTTTTTCGAGAGCTTCTGGTTAATTAAGAGAAATATAATTCTACACGAAATTTTTGTTTTGCTAAATGAAACAGGCCATTTTATTCAGAGTTAACAGACTTTAGGAGCGAAAGACTGATGGAGTCAACACTTTTTTGGAGCCAAATACTGTTGGAGAAAAAGACTGCTGGAGCCAATGACTGTTGGAGCCTAGTGGACTTGTAGCAAAGAAGGCTAGTATCCAGTTGAAGCCTTGTAGTCTTTTAGTGCTGTAGTATCGTGCTTTATAGTCCCTTAGTCTTGTAGCCAAATATGAGCCAGGCCTAACAAACCTGGAGCCAAAGACAACATGAGCCATAGGTTGTTGAAACGAAAGACTGTTGGAGACAATGAATGTTAGAGGCATTATATCCTATCTTAAATTAGTGCTCGCATCCTACTAAAATGAATTTTGGTGAAGATATGCGTACTTTTCTATAAATGTGCGTAGTAATACCTTTATTATCGTATAACACCAAGTTGAATATTATTCAAAATGTGCTTCCTTTTAGTCAAATTCGTTTCCTGTGCGTGTGCTGTGTGTTTATTGTGTGTACTGTGACTCCACTGCGTATCAATTGCATGTCTTGTGTGTGTACTGTGTCCATTGCGTGTACTGTATGTCCGTTGCGTGTTAATTGCATATCAATTGTTTGTTATGTGTTTCAATTGCGTGTAATGTTTGTGAATTGTGTGTCCGTTTATTTGGTTGAATTTGCTTCCCAATTTACCCTGTGTTGAGTGTGCTTACTTTTTTACATTTTGTTTAACTAGTGTATTAAAGTAAATGGTTATTGTTTTGAATATCATATTAATAAATCGGTCGCGGTTATATAAGTGAGTTACAGACGAAAGGATTCTAATTTTTTAATTACTACGACGGTGTAAAGATCACCAAACTTTACTCATTATATACATATGTCACTTAATTACCATTTTTTGATATCCTGATGGCATCTTTACCATATTTAACAGCTTACTCGATTACAGTTTTACTATCTTCTACAGTATCCCTGACAGCAGGAACAACGATGAAGCGTATCGATGAAAAAGGTGAAGCAGATCCCATTGGCATTGTCGACGACAAACATGAAGACCTTGATGGAAGCTGTACCATCGACTGCGGAGATCTCGTCAGCGAGGATGCAGATCCCGATGGAATGTGTATCATCGTCACCAACAACAATAGAGGAGACTTCAACTGTCTTGGTTCCACCAGCCTAATATACTTTAATGCCTACAGTGCTGGCTGTGGAAGAAACCTCGACGAATGAGGTTTTACCAGCGGAGGAGACTTCAAAGGTTAAAGATTCGTCAACAACTAACGGGCATCGATGCCATTCTGTGACAAGATATTCTCTAACAACAGTAATGCTTGTCGACACGAGATGAGAATATGTGTCAATAAACCTCCTCAAAGATATTTTGCTGTGAGAAATGCTGTTAACAGTTTGGCAGATAAGATAATATGCAAAAACCTTTTTCAAGACATGCAGAGGTCATGCTGCACGGCGAAAAATTAAGGTTTTGCTGCAAGTGGTACAGGCAGTGGTACAACTGCAGTAACATTAGCTTCTGGTTTGGGTCTGAAAGGTTAGTCTTCATCGACTAGGAATTCTTGCGGATACTGTAATATGATGTTCGTATTTTCTAATGATGAATTAACACACGAGATAAGTAAATGTACTAAGTATGCTTCCCATATGAAGTTTCGTCGTGATGGGAGTCATGAGTGGTTTACTCGTATTAACAGTTTTCCCCGATTTTATAGCTAAATTTCCAAAATGGTGTAGATAACATCATAATCCAAGATACTGGAATGTGATTTAATTTAAGTTTATGAATTATTTTTTGATAGATTAAATTTTTTCCCAATTTTCCAGCATAAAAAAGATTGCCAGCCATAACCAAGACAAGATGGCGGTCGTAACGAAACTTGCAACGTTGACGTCATACACATTAAATATGACGGCCGTAGCAAAATGTGCAACTGTGATACCTTTTTTCAATGTGGCATACTTATTAAAATTTTATTGACTTAAAATTTTATGAAATAATTAAAAATCTGATTTCCTTGCATAAAAATTACGGATATTTTAAGATAGTGTGTGTAACAAAAAGTGCAATGTGTCTAAAATCCAAGATGGCGGGTGTGAAATATTTTTTTTTATTTGAAATTTTTAAATTTGATTCAAACCGAGGTCCGAAATAGATTAAATAATTAAAATTTGAATAATGAAATTTTAAATTTTTTTTTTGGAATTTTTGAAATTTTTTGGTTAAAAATTTAAGATTTCATGTTTAGGTCAAGGCCAATGTCGAATCCTGGTCGCCTTAGTGTGGCTTTCTATTGAGATTCTTAAGCGATTTTAAGTAATTTTTGTTATTTCTAAGGCAAAAGTCTTTGGAGTTTTAGAATTTAGAATTTTAGAATTTTTTAGAAATAATACGGTATTTTTCCTCAAAATGGGAATTTTTCACTTGAAATAGGGAAATGACTTCGAATGTTGAATTATTTCTTTATAATTTTAAAGAATTTCGAATCCAAGATGGCCACAGTGATGTCACAATCCAAAATGGTGGACAATTGCAACAATACCACAGCCTGAAACCTGGGATCAGAGACCCTATTATATGCTTTCTCTAAGTCATATTTTTTTGCTATTTTAATATTATTATTTTTGTTTTCTGTAAATTAATCCTTAAGTTTTAATTAGCGCCATACCACATCTGAAACTAACAAGTTACGAGTGGGGCAAGAGGGTTCGTTAGGATAGCCCAATTAATTACAAATATTTGTAATTTTTACTAATATTAACATTACCAATAAAATCATCACACTTAATGACTGTTTATTAATAATTTTTTATCCATCAAGTCCAAAGTTCACACTCCTCACTAGAGCTAGGCTCTACAGTGGTTCGCCTCTTACCCCACACCCGTCCACTCTCGCAGTCTCGCGCTACTCGGGCACACACACACATAGTCCCGTCGCTTCACCGCTCTTCACTTAAGTAACACTTATTTTCACTCTTGCGGAATCCGGCGTCGCTGCATTTTTAAAAGTTGGCCGTCTTCCTGGAATGGGCAGAATTGGTTTTGACATGTCGCGTCATCCTGGGACAACCCGACGTCTGAAGCATCCAGAAGCGCACCGGAGTCACGTCACTCCAAACGAAATTAGTTTTGTATTCTGTTAAGACAAATATATTTTAATGGTGTCGCTGTATTTTGTGTAAAGTTAAAATATAATCTGTTTAAAATAGAACAAAATTTATTAAAACCTTCATAACTTAATCTTTAGAGTTTATAGCAATTTTTTTTATTTGTGTTTATGTAAAAAAAATTAAAAATACCCAAAAAAAATTATTTTATTAAATTATATTTTTAATGCATTTATGTTAAATTATAAAAATGAAACTCTCCTCTTTCATTTAGAATAGTTAGCGAATATAACTTAGGTGTATTGATGATGTGACAAATGAGGTGGGTAATGTGGTAGTTTTTCTTGGAGCACAATTAATTTTAGTATGTCCCGATGTTTGAGCCTATTTAAGAACAATTTCATCGGTTGGAAAAATGTAACGTGACTAAAAAAATTTCAAAGAAAATAAGTTTATATATCCAACATTCATTCAGACATTACCAATTGATTGAACATTTTTGCGGTAAACGAAAATAGAGAAAGAGACATGAAATGAACGCACACGGTGACAGCAGCTGTCAATATAACTGGAATGGCGAAGTTAATTCAATAAATAAATAATGACGCTTTGACTGCTGACGGAGATGTCTTCGGGCTGTCACAATGTGGAACAGTATACAAGAAATCAATACAAGACTGCCGTTTATAAAAGTAAAGAAAAGGAAAAATAATGTTGAACTCTTTCCAGAGCCAGTCAAGCGCAAAATTCTTCGATAAAATATTAGTTAGTGAAAATGGAAATAAATTATTATTTTAAGAATTATGATACTATGGACAGTTTTATTATACCTAAGCGAAGAATTAATAATAAATTAAAATCTTTCAATTTCCCATCATATATTGCTTTATTTCAGTAACAATATAAACAAAATATCTCACCCATTGCAAAGTTTATAAAAAATTGTTACAATCTATATTTATACTAATAATAAAACTATTCGGGAAAAAGTACTTTACAAAGCAAGAAATTTGAACACCAAATGTAAATGTCTATAGTCATCAATTAACGTATTTGTTGGCTTGTAGGCCTACTAGAACTCTATCCTTACTCAACAAAGAAGTTCACAAGATTACACAATGTTTTGTAATTTTTAAAAAAAAAAGAAATTAATTTTTATAATTATTTCGTAATTCGTTATTTTTATATATTTTGAAGTTTTTTTTCTGATTTTTCTGATACTAAGGAAAACTTACGTTCGGGTTCTCCGTGTGCTCCTGATTATTTTGCCAATATTTTGTTGGTTTTCTCCGAGAGCTCCTGAATATTCCTGGCTAGACATATGTTTGTGATGTCCGAATACTTCTGGTTATTTGTGAGAAATCGACCACTGCATGAAATATTTTATACATAATAACTCATGCATTTTTATTCATAATTACAAGTTGTGTACAAATGGGGTTCCGGACACTGCCGCTGGCGCTTGGTGCCTGGTGCTAGTCCACCATCTTGAATTGTGATATCACGGCGGCCATCTTGGATGACCTAAACCTGGACATTTGACCTTAACTTTTGCGACCATCTTGTATCCGCTATCTTGGATGACGTCATTGCCGCCATTTTGTTTTCAAGAACATTAGTCCATTTTGTTTTTCGTCATTTTTGATTATGATGTCAACATTGCAATTTCCGTTTCGGCCGCCATCTTCAAAATCTTAATTTATTATCGAATTTTAATGAAAAAATCTAAAAATTAAAAAAAAATTAAATATGTCAAAATTTGATTTAATTTTTTTTTAAAAAAATGCCATTGCAATTTTTCTTATGGTTGCCATCTTGAAAATCCGTACTTTTTATTTTAAAAAATTAGGAAAAGTTTTAAATAATAAAAAAATTAATTTAATAAATTTAATATAAATAATTAAGTAAAACATTATTTAAAAAAAAATAAATGTACAATTACGCCATGGAGCTCGGTGTCCTCGGTTAGAACCTGGCTAGGTCAAAAATAAAAAAAATGACATAATTTCCTTCCTCCATGAAGCCACTGGCAGACTGACCTCCCACCACTTATGTCAAGGTATATAAATACCGTCATTTAGTATAACCTCATGTCCACCATCTTGAAAATCAGTAATTATTTTCCAATTTTAATAAAAATTCTAAAAATTAAAAAAATATAAATTGAAATTTGATAAAATATTACTTAAAAACCATTTTGCACATATCGTTACGACCGCAATCTTGGATTCTATCATTGTTGTACGTTTCATTATGACTACCATATTGGTTGAGAACGATGTCATCGTTACACTTTTGGTTAAGGCCGCCATATTGGATTATAGATCGTTGAATGTTCCGTTACAGCGCAATCTTCAAAATCCTTTATTTTAATGCTAGAAATTCCGGAAAAACAACAAAATATATTTTCAAAATTGCCTACATCAAACCTTTAGTTACTAAACGATTTCGGTCCTCGGTTTGATTCCCGACGAGAGTAAACCAGTAATTTATAAATATATATATTATAAAAATTCTCAATATTTAGTTATAAATAGGTCTTACATCACACCCGACATTTTTAAATATGTCACCTCTGTATCAATTATTGTTACGGACGCCATCTTGAAAATCTTTATTTATTATCCGTTTTTAATGAAAAAAATTTCAAAATTCATCAAAAAATAACTTATTATAATACTGATAGATTATATCGATTCCCGTCCTTGGTTCGAAACTGGTAAGAGCAAGAAATAAAAAACAACACTTCCTTCCTCCATGGAAGCCACCTACAGACTGACCTCCCACCAGCAATACCAAGGTATATATCGTCAACTGGCATGATGTCATGTCCGCCATCTTGTCTTCGTCCACTGGAGGCCATTATCTTGTTTTTATCTGCTAGAGTGTGCTGACATCATGTTAGTGTAATTTTCTGTCCACCATACCCTTGACCTCGACTGTTGGCATTGAACTTTGAACTATAATTTTGGCCTTAAACTTTGACCTTGACCTTGAACTTTGACCTGGACCTTGAAATTTGACCTTGAAAGTTAAATTTGACTTTGACCTTGGAATTCTACAATGAGCTTGAACTCTGGCCTTCTCCTTGAACATTGACATTGAACTTTAATTTCGACCTTGAAATTTGATGTTGACCTTGAACTTCAACCTCGACCTTGAATCTTGACCTTGACACTAGTCAAGAATCAAACCGAGGACAGGAACCCATCGATTCAATGTGTAAATTAATGAGAGATTTTTTTGGCAGATTTTGGAATTTTTCCCTAATTTCTAGGTTAATAAATACAAATATCCAAAATGGCGGTCATATCGGTTCACTTAAGGCTGGTAGTAGAGGATTAAAAACCTGTTAATGCCTTATTATCTTATTTATGAAATAGATATTTAAAAAAAATTTTTTTTGCATTTCTAAGGGATCGAACAACAACAGGAATCGATAGAATCAATCACTACTATAAGGAGTGAATTTGTTTGATGTATTTTGGAATTTTTCCCGAATCTCTAGCTAAATAATTACACGATTCCAAGATGGCGCCCAAATTTAAAGATGGAGGGAACCTCAGGAATAATAAATGATAACTGCACTCTAGCAGGTTAGAATAAATCTAGCATGATGGTAATGCATTCTGTTAGACGAGTACACACACAATATGATGTCCTCCAGGAGACGAAAACAAAACTGTGGCAATGTCCTCTAGCAGGTGGTAGCTCCAGGAATTGTGTACTGAACACAAAATGTCGGAACCATGATGGTCGTCAAGGTCAAGGTCAAAGTTCAAGTTCAGTGTCAATTTCAAGGTCAAAGACATTGTTCAAAGTCAAGTTCAAAGTTCAAAATAAAGGTCAAAGTACAAGGTCAATGTCGTAATTCAATGTCAAAATCAAATTTAAAGGTCTAAATTAAAGGTCAATGTTCAAGGCCAAGGTCAGAGTTCAAGCTCAATGTAAAATTTCAAGGTCACGGTCAAATTTCACTTTCAATGTCAAATTTCAAGGTCCAGTTTAAAGTTCAAGGTCAAGGTCAAATTTCAAGGTCCAGTTTTAAGTTCAAGGTCAAGGTCAAAGTTCAAGACCAAAGGTCAAGTTAAAATTTCAATGCAAACAGTCGAGGTCAAAGGTTTGGTGGACAGAAAATTACACTAACATGATGTCAGCACATTATATCAGATGAAAACAATATGGCGGACATGACATCATGCCAGTTGACGATATAAACCTTGGTATTGGTGGAGGGGTCAGTCTGTAGGTGGCTTCCATGGAGGAAGGATCTGTTGTTTTTTATTTTTTGCTCTTACCGGTTTCGAACCAAGGACGGGAATCGATATAATCTATCAATATTCTAATAAGTTTTTTGATGAATTTTGAACTTTTTTCATTAAAAACGGATAATAAATAAAGATTTTCAAGATGGCATACGTAACGATAATTGATACAGTGGTGACATAATTCAAAATGTCGGGTGTGATGTAAAACCATTTTATTACTAAATATTGAGAATTTTAAAATAAATATTTTTAAATTACTGGTTTACTCTCGCCGGGAATCAAACCGAGGACCGAAATCGTTTAAGTGACTAAAAGTTTGATGTAGGCAATTTTGAAAATATATTTTGTAGCTTTTCTGGAATTTCTAGCATTAAAATAAAGTATTTTCATGATGGCTGCTGTAACGAAACATGCAACGATCTATAATCCAATATTGCGGCCGTAACGAAAAGTGTAACGATGATATCGTACTAAACCAAGATGGCTGGCATAATGAAAAATACAACATTTAATAGAATCCAAGATGGTGATCGTAACGATATGTGCAAAAATGGTTTTTAAGTAATATTTTATTAATTTTCAATTATTTTTTTTATTTTTGAATTTTTTTATTAAAATTGGATAATAATTACTGAATTTCAAGATGGCGGACATGATGTTATACCAGTTGACGATATATATATCTATATCTATATATATATATATATATATATATCGAACACGGCGAGATGAAAATAACAAAAAAATGACATCAGATCTTTCCTCCATGGAAGCCATTGGCAGACTGACCTCCCACCACTTATGTCAAGGTATATATATATATATATATATATATACCTTGACATAAGTGGTGGGAGGTCAGTCTGCCAATGGCTTCCATGGAGGAAAGATCTGATGTCATTTTTTTTGTTATTTTCATCTCGCCGTGTTCGAACCGAGGACTCAGAGCTCCATGACGTAAGTTAACATTTATTTTTTTTAAATAATGTTTTATTTAATTTTTTATATTTAATGAATTTTATTAATTTTTTTTAATTATTTTAAAAAAATTTCCCGATTTTTTAAAATAAAATGTACGGATTTTCAAGATAGCAACAGTAACGAAAATTGCAATGGCATTTTTTAAAATATTTAAAATCAAAATTTTGATTTATTTAATTTTTTAACAATTTAAATTTTTTTCATTAAAATTCGATATTAAATAAATATGTTCAATATGGTTCCCGAAACGGAAATTGTAACGTTAACATCATAATTAAAAATGACGAAAAACAAAATGGACTAATGTTAGAGAAATCAAAATGGCGGCAATGATGTCATCGAAGATGGCGGATCCAATATGGTCGCAAAAGTCAAGGTTAAATGTCAAGGTGAAGGTCATCCAAGATGGCCGCCGTGATATCACAATCCAAGATGGCGGAGTAGCCCCAGGCACCAAGCGCCAGCGCCAGTGCCTGAAACCCCATTTGTACACTACTGTTACATTTAGTTAGTGAACTCCTGCTACTAAATCAGCACTACAATATTAAAAAAATGGAATTTAAACAATAATGTCATTACTTAGTCCAATAATATGTCATAAGATCGTTGAGAAACACTATAATGCAAGACGAACTTCCTTCTCCTTGATGTGTAGCGAAGCCCTCCTCTTGCGATCGCAAGAGAGCATCCCACATCCCACATAAAAAAAGGAAAATATTTACCACTACGCAACACCAGGCGTTATCTGTTGTTGAAAAGCAGAACTAATGCGACAAGTTTCTTGTATACGATAAATAACTCACTGAAGAAAAATTTAAATTATTCTATTTAAGTAATTGTTCAAATTGAAAACTCTCAATTTGCATCTATCATTAGTCTCAGAAGCTACCATGGAACCTGGTTTGTTGTCTGTGGCTGAATCGGAAGGACGCCGCTGTAAATACTGGAGCGAGAATTTTGACCTCAGAAGGAATGATAGAGAAGAATAATTGTTTTAAAAACTCACTACGCTAAATGTTAAGCTGTAATCGGTGTGGCAGGTTGTTAACACGAATTGACAGCTTAAAAACACACGGCAGATCATGTAAAGCCAAGCCGACTTACGGGATAGAGAACATTGATGATAAAGACACTACACTAAGGAAGAGTGATGTTATTAGCTCTCTCGATCGGGACGAAGAACATAAATTGAAAGATGCTGACGGTTTAAGGAAGACTGAAACTAATGGAAGTATCATCATCATGAAAAGTGAGAACACAATCAATTACATTTTCAGTAGACCCTCCATAATTGAAAATAATAATGGACATTTTAAAAAGGAATATTATGGACGATAAAAAAGTTTGTAAGTCAACGATTTCGAGTTCTATCTTTAATTCAGATGAAGACACTGACTTCTATGGAAATTTCGGCAGTGACTCTGAAGCTGGTGACGCGATCGAAGACTGTGCTGAAGCACCTAAGGCATCGAAGACTGTGGTGACGCCCTGAGACCAAAACGATGGAACGACATGATAAAAAAAAATATTTTGAAAAAGCTTACAATGATCGCTGGGATAAAAGTTATTTAAAAAGTATTTTTAATAGTAGTATAACATAGTATTTACTAGATCAGGCTTCAGGCTGTGGTGCTTGGTGCCGACCGCCATCTTGGATTCTGACGTCACGGCGGCCATCTTGGATAAGCGTAACGTGACACTTTTTCGTGTGTGCAGCCAGCGTAACGGGGCACAGCGTAACGGGACACAGCGTAACGGGACACAGCGTAACGGGACACAGCGTAACGGGACATAACGTAACGGGGCAAGTATATCACGGCGTCCATCTTGAATCCGCCATTTTGTATGACGTCATTGTGTGTTCTCGAAAATTCCGGTGATGTGTTTTCCGCCATTTTGAATTATGACGTCACCGTTGCAATTTTCGTTACGGCCGCCATCTTTAACTTTTTTATTTATTATCCGATTTTAACGATTTTTTTTAAATTTATAAAAAAATCCACTTAATATAAATTTAATAAATTATTTATAAAAAAATTACATAAACGACACGGAGTTCGGAGTCCTCGGTTCGAACCCGACAGAGGCAAAAAAAATAAAAATGGCGACCGATCCAACCCTCACAGTGGACGCAGGCAGACTGACCCCCACCACTTATGTCAATGCACATATACCATCAGGTAGTATGACATCATGTCCGCCATCTTGAAATTCGGACGCCATCTTGAAAATCTTTATTTATTATCCGATTTTAATGAAAAGAATTCCAAAATTCATCAAAAATTAACGTATTTGAATTCTGTTTGATTATATCGATGCACGTCCTTGGTTCGATTCCCGACAAGAGTAAACAGTCGATCCTTCCTCCATGAAAGCTACCTAGACTGATCTACCACCACCAATACCAAAGTATATACCGTCAACTGGTATGATATCATGTCCGCCATCTTGTCTTCATCTGCTGGAGACCGCCATCTTGTTTTCGTATGCTAGAGTGTGCCGATACCATGTAGTATAATTATCTGGTCACCACACCTTTGACCTTGACCTTGAAAATTGACCTTGACCTTGAAATTTGACCTTGACCTTGAAATTTGACCTTGACCTTGAAATTTGACCTTGACCTTGAAATTTGACCTTGACCTTGAAATTTGACCTTGACCTTGAAATTTGACCTTGACCTTGAAATTTGACCTTGACCTTTAAATTTGACTTTGACCTTGAAATTTTACTTTGTCCTTGTCGACCATCATGGACCCGACATTTAATGTTCAGTACATGCTACCAGGAGCGACCAACTGCTGGAGTACGTCATCTTGTGTGTGTACTCATATTATAGAGTACATTTACATCTGGTTAATTTTATTTTAACCTGATACAGTGCAGTAATCATTTATTACCGAGATGCCCACCGCCATCTTGAAATTCGGACGCCATCTTGAAATCATGTAATAATGTAGCTTGAAAAGCGGGAAAAAAACCAAAATTCATCAAACAAATCACTCATTAACTTACAAATCGAATCGATAGATCCCTGTCCACGGTTCGATTCTTGACCAGAGACAGTTGTAACTAATTATTAAATAAATGTTAGGTTCTGTTTTCCATTACCTTTCGCGGAGTTTATTAATCAATCACTCTACGAAAATCAACTCAAGTCAATATACCGGACCAACGAATAAAATCAGTGCCGATTAGCCTATTATGAAAGTCTAATTTTTCATTAATCTGAATAACATTTAAGCCGTTCATGTACAAAGCCACACATATAGATCAATTGCCTTCAGTCCATAAGACCGAGTCATGTCATTATCAGACGTATAGGCTAGTCATTTCAGGACCACATGACCTTCGTAATCCATCGTGACATTTTTATACATTCTAAAGGACCAAGTAACCTTGTAAAATATTTTAGTAACACCAAGAGGTGATAAACTAGTAAATATTCAATCACTACATTTTGTACTACGCGCAATCAACAAAAAAGGAAGCACCAACAACGAAAAGACAGCACCACCAACGAAAAGGCAGCACATTTGGAAGCACCGACTACGAAAAGCAGCACATTTGGAAGCACCGAAACGAAAAGGCAGCACATTTGGAAGCACCGACAACGAAAAGGCAGCACCGACAACGAAAAGGCAGCACCGACAACGAAAAGGCAGCACCGACAACGAAAAGGCAGCACATTTGGAAGCACCGACAACGAAAAGGCAGCACCGACAACGAAAAGGCAGCACATTTGGAAGCACCGACAACGAAAAGGCAGCAGAGACAACGAAAAGGCAGCACATTTGGAAGCACCGACAACGAAAAGGCAGCACCGACAACGAAAAGGAAGCACATTTGGAAGCACCGACAACAAAAAGGCAGCACCGACAACGAAAAGGCAGCACATTTGGAAGCACCAACAAAGAAAAGGCAGCACCGCCAACGAAAAGGAAGCACATTTGGAAGCACCGACAAAGAAAAGGCAGCACCGCCAACGAAAAGGAAGCACATTTGGAAGCACCGACAACGAAAAGGCAGCACCGCCAAAGAAAAGACAGCACATTTGGAAGCACCGACAACGAAAAGGAAGCACCATCAACGAAAAGGCCGCACCGCCAACGAAAAGGAAGCACATTTGGAAGCACCGGCAAAGAAAAGGCAGCACCGCCCACGAAAAGGAAGCACATTTGGAAGCACCGATAAAGAAAAGGCAGCACCGCCAACGAAAAGGAAGCACATTTGAAAGCACCGACAACGAAAAGGCAGCACCATCGACGAAAAGGAAGCACATTAATTTGTCATTGACTGCAATATTCATTGGTTCCAATATTCATTGGCTCCAATATTCATTGGCTCCAATATTTAATGGCTCCAATATTCATTGACTCCAATATTCATTGGCTCCATCAGTCATTGACACCTACAGTCTTTTGGTTCCAAAAGTCTTTTGGCCCCAAATATATTAGGCTAGAATTCTTCGAGTCTAAGAGACTATGAGACCACATGGCTACGAGTCTAAAATGATCTAGCTGGTTACGAGTTATACATGGCTTGCGAGGCTACAGAGCTACGAAGTTTCTAGTACACAGGTTTACATGACTGCGAGGATACAGGACTACAAGTCTGCAAGAGTACTTGACTACGAAGGTACTCGTCTACATGACTCCAGTTACCGCATCTGTCTTCGACAGAATTTTCTCTTTTGCTCCAACTGCTCCATCAGCATTATGTTTAAGATTACAAGGCCTCTTGCTTACGTAGCTTCAAGTCAACGAGCCTCCAATGCATCATGACTACGAGACTACGAGCCATGAGGTTACGAGTCTATGCGATTGCGAGTCTTCTAGGTTACGTGATCGCGAGGCTATAGGACTACGAAGCTTCCAGAACGCATGGTTACGAGACTGCGAGGCTACAATTCTACGAGGTCCCAAGACATCCTGGCTACGCGACTATGAGCCATGAGGTTACGAGACTACGTGACTACGAATCTTCAAGTTTACGAGACTGCGAGGCTACAGAGCTACGAAGCCTCTAGTACACAGGATTACGTGACTGTGAGGATACAGGACTACCAGTCTGCATGAGTACTTGACTACGAAGCTACTCGTCTACAAGGCTACAATTACAGCATCTGTTTTCGTCAGAATTTTCTCTTTTGCTCCAACTGCACCACCAGCATTATGTTATAAGATTACAAGGCCGCTTGCTTATGTAGCTTCAAGTCTACGAGGATACTTGGATACGTAGCTTCAATTCTACGAGGTCCTAAGACTTCATGACTACGCGACTTCGAGCCATGAGGTTACGAGATTACGTGACTACGAATCTTCATGTTTACGAGACTGTGAGGCTACAGAGCTACGAAGCCTCTAGAAAACGAGTTTACGTGACTGCGTGGATACAGGAATACAAGTTTGCATGAGTTCTTGACTACGAAGCTACTCGTCTACAAGGTTCCAATTGACACATCTGTCTTCGATGGAATTTTCTCTTTTGCTACATCTACGCCATAAGCATTATGTTATAAGATTACAAAGCTGCTTGCTTACGTAGCTTCAAGTCTACGAGGCTCCAATACATCATGA
The DNA here is from genome assembly GCF_032445375.1 of Bacillus rossius redtenbacheri. Classification (NCBI taxonomy): domain Eukaryota; kingdom Metazoa; phylum Arthropoda; class Insecta; order Phasmatodea; family Bacillidae; genus Bacillus; species Bacillus rossius. The sequence goes on from NC_086335.1 coordinate 15,768,530, forward strand.
CTAAGAGACTACGAGCCATGAGGTTACGAGACTATGCGATTGCAAGTCTTCAAGGTTACGTCATCGCGAGGCTATAGGACTACGAAGCTTCCAGAACGCATGGTTACGAGAATGCATGACTAATTGGCCGCATGGCTACGAAACTTTATGTCTCTAACTGACTACAATAGCACTATTCAGTGGTGAGAGTTAATTTATTTCATGCAAAGGTACTTGCTGCAAGCAGTTCCGCTTTTCAACATCAGATGACGTCACGTTTTGCTTGCAGGTAAAATAATATTTATTTATTTTATGCGGGATGCGGGTTGTTCACTATCGATCGCATAAGAAGAATGGCATCGATAGTCTTCAAGGAGAAGGAAGTTCGTCCTTCCTGCTAGTGCTTCTCAGATTTATCACGGTCCGCCATATTGGATTGCGACGTCACGGCTGCCATCTTGGATGGGTGTGACTTTGACCTTTGACCGAAACCGCAGGAATGATCGCAAGCACTCGGATTAATCATCAAAATATTGATAAGAATAATCAGGAGCACACGGAGAAAACCATCATAATATTGGCAAGAATAATCAGGAGCTCACAGAGAAAAACGACACACGTTTTCTTTGATATCATAAAATTACAGAAAAAAATATTTAAAAATAAAAATAAATTAATAAAAAATTTAAAATAAAAACAAAAAATACATAAACAGATTCTGCTAGCTTGTAAACTTATCATTGTTGAGCAAAGATAGAGTTCTAGTACAAGCCAGAATTTTATGTATTTTTTGTTTTTATTTTAAATTTTTTATTAATTTATTTTTATTTTTAAATATTTTTTTCTGTAATTTTATGATATCAAAGAAAACGTGTGTCGTTTTTCTCTGTGTGCTCCTGATTATTCTTGCCAATATTATGATGGTTTTCTCCGTGTGCTCCTGATTATTCTTATCAATATTTTGATGATTAATCCGAGTGCTTGCGATCATTCCTGCGGTTTCGGTCAAAGGTCAAAGTCACACCCATCCAAGATGGCAGCCGTGACGTCGCAATCCAATATGGCGGACCGTGAGAAATCTGAGAAGCACTAGCAGGAAGGACGAACTTCCTTCTCCTTGAAGACTATCGATGCCATTCTTCTTATGCGATCGATAGTGAACAACCCGCATCCCGCATAAAATAAATAAATATTATTTTACCTGCAAGCAAAACGTGACGTCATCTGATGTTGAAAAGCGGAACTGCTTGCAGCAAGTACCTTTGCATGAAATAAATTAACTCTCACCACTGAATAGTGCTATTGTAGTCAGTTAGAGACATAAAGTTTCGTAGCCATGCGGCCAATTAGTCATGCATTCTCGTAACCATGCGTTCTGGAAGCTTCGTAGTCCTATAGCCTCGCGATGACGTAACCTTGAAGACTTGCAATCGCATAGTCTCGTAACCTCATGGCTCGTAGTCTCTTAGTCATGATGTATTGGAGCCTCGTAGACTTGAAGCTACGTTAAGCAAGTAGCTTTGTAATCTTATAACATAATGCTGATGGCGTAGATGTAGCAAAAGAGAAAATTCCATCGAAGACAGATGTGTCAATTGGAGCCTTGTAGACGAGTAGCTTCGTAGTCAAGAACTCATGCAAACTTGTATTCCTGTATCCACACAGTCACGTAAACTCGTTTTCTAGAGGCTTCGTAGCTCTGTAGCCTCACAGTCTCGTAAACATGACGATTCGTAGTCACGTAATCTCGTAACCTCATGGCTCGAATTCGCGTAGTCATGAAGTCTTAGGACCTCGTAGAATTGAAGCTACGTATCCAAGTATCCTCGTAGACTTGAAGCTACATAAGCAAGCAGCCTTGTAATCTTATAACATAATGCTGGTGGTGCAGTTGGAGCAAAAGAGAAAATTCTGACGAAAACAGATGCTGTTATTGTAGCCTTGTAGACGAGTAGCTTCGTAGTCAAGTACTCATGCAGACTGGTAGTCCTGTATCCTCACAGTCACGTAAACCTGTGTACTAGAGGCTTCGTAGCTCTGTAGCCTCGCAGTCTCGTAAACTTGAAGATTCGTAGTCACGTAGTCTCGTAACCTCATGGCTCGTAGTCGCGTAGCCAGGATGTCTTGGGACCTCGTAGAATTGTAGCCTCGCAGTCTCGTAACCATGCGTTCTGGAAGCTTCGTAGTCCTATAGCCTCGCGATCACGTAACCTAGAAGACTCGCAATCGCATAGACTCGTAACCTCATGGCTCGTAGTCTCGTAGTCATGATGCATTGGAGGCTCGTAGACTTGAAGCTACGTAAGCAAGAGGCCTTGTAATCTTATAACATAATGCTGATGGAGCAGTTGGAGCAAAAGAGAAAATTCTGTCGAAGACAGTTGCGGTAACTGGAGTCATGTAGACGAGTACCTTCGTAGTCAAGTACTCTTGCAGACTTGTAGTCCTGTATCCTCGCAGTCATGTAAACCTGTGTACTAGAAACTTCGTAGCTCTGTAGCCTCGCAAGCCATGTATAACTCGTAACCAGCTAGATCATTTTAGACTCGTAGCCATGTGGTCTCATAGTCTCTTAGACTCGAAGAATTCTAGCCTAATATATTTGGGGCCAAAAGACTTTTGGAACCAAAAGACTGTAGGTGTCAATGACTGATGGAGCCAATGAATATTGGAGTCAATGAATATTGGAACCATTGAATATTGGAGCCAATGAATATTGGATCCAATGAATATTGGAACCAATGAATATTGCAGTCAATGACATATTAATGTGCTTCCTTTTCGTCGATGGTGCTGCCTTTTCGTTGTCGGTGCTTTCAAATGTGCTTCCTTTTCGTTGGCGGTGCTGCCTTTTCGTTGTCGGTGCTTCCAAATGTGCTTCCTTTTCGTTGGCGGTGCTGCCTTTTCTTTGTCGGTGCTTCCAAATGTGCTTCCTTTTCGTTGGCGGTGCTGCCTTTTCTTTGTCGGTGCTTCCAAATGTGCTGCCTTTTCGTTGTCGGTGCTGCGTTTTCGTTGTCGTTGCTTCCAAATGTGCTGCCTTTTCGTTGTCGGTGCTGCCTTTTCGTTGTCGGTGCTTCCAAATGTGCTGCCTTTTCGTTGTCGCTGCTGCCTTTTCGTTGTCGGTGCTTCCAAATGTGCTGTCTTTTCGTTGTCGGTGCTGCCTTTTCGTTGTCGGTGCTTCAAAATGTGCTGCCTTTTCGTTGTCGGTGCTGCCTTTTCGTTGTCGGTGCTGCCTTTTCGTTGTCGGTGCTGCCTTTTCGTTGTCGGTGCTGCCTTTTCGTTGTCGGTGCTTCCAAATGTGCTGCCTTTTCGTTGTCGGTGCTTCCAAATGTGCTGCCTTTTCGTAGTCGGTGCTTCCAAATGTGCTGCCTTTTCGTTGGTGGTGCTGTCTTTTCGTTGTTGGTGCTTCCTTTTTTGTTGATTGCGCGTAGTACAAAATGTAGTGATTGAATATTTACTAGTTTATCACCTCTTGGTGTTACTAAAATATTTTACAAGGTTACTTGGTCCTTTAGAATGTATAAAAATGTCACGATGGATTACGAAGGTCATGTGGTCCTGAAATGACTAGCCTATACGTCTGATAATGACATGACTCGGTCTCATGGACTGAAGGCAATTGATCTATATGTGTGGCTTTGTACATGAACGGCTTAAATGTTATTCAGATTAATGAAAAATTAGACTTTCATAATAGGCTAATCGGCACTGATTTTATTCGTTGGTCCGGTATATTGACTTGAGTTGATTTTCGTAGAGTGATTGATTAATAAACTCCGCGAAAGGTAATGGAAAACAGAACCTAACATTTATTTAATAATTAGTTACAACTGTCTCTGGTCAAGAATCTAACCGTGGACAGGGATCCATCGATTCGATTTGTAAGTTAATGAGTGATTTGTTTGATGAATTTTGGATTTTTTCCCGCTTTTCTAGCTACATTATTACATGATTTCAAGATGGCGTCCGAATTTCAAGATGGCGGTGGGCATCTCGGTAATAAATGATTACTGCACTGTAGCAGGTTAAAATAAAATTAACCAGATGTAAATGTACTCTATAATATGAGTACACACACAAGATGACGTACTCCAGCAGTTGGTCGCTCCTGGTAGCATGTACTGAACATTAAATGTCGGGTCCATGATGGTCGACAAGGACAAAGTAAAATTTCAAGGTCAAAGTCAAATTTAAAGGTCAAGGTCAAATTTCAAGGTCAAGGTCAAATTTCAAGGTCAAGGTCAAATTTCAAGGTCAAGGTCAAATTTCAAGGTCAAGGTCAAATTTCAAGGCCAAGGTCAAATTTCAAGGTCAAGGTCAAATTTCAAGTCAATGTCAAATTTCAAGGTCAAGGTCAAATTTCAAGGTCAAGGTCAAATTTCAAGGTCAAGTTCAAATTTCAAGGGCAAGGTCAAATTTCAAGGTCAAGGTCAAAGGTGTGGTGACCAGATAATTATACTACATGGTATCGGCACACTCTAGCATACGAAAACAAGATGGCGGTCTCCAGCAGATGAAGACAAGATGGCGGACATGATATCATACCAGTTGACGGTATATACTTTGGTATTGGTGGTGGTAGATCAGTCTAGGTAGCTTTCATGAAGGAAGGATCGACTGTTTACTCTTGTCGGGAATCGAACCAAGGACGTGCATCGATATAATCAAACAGAATTCAAATACGTTAATTTTTGATGAATTTTGGAATTTTTTTCATTAAAATCGGATAATAAATAAAGATTTTCAAGATGGCGTCTGAATTTCAAGATGGCGGACATGATGTCATACTACCTGATGGTATATGTGCATTGACATAAGTAGTGGGGGTCAGTCTGCCTGCGTCCACTGTGAGGGTTGGATCGGTCGCCATTTTTATTTATTTTTACCTCTGTCGGGTTCGAACCGAGGACTCCGAACACCGTGTCGTTTATGTAATTTTTTTTTAAATAATTTATTAAATTTATATTAAGTGGATTTTTTTATAAATTTAAAAAAATCGTTAAAATCGGATAATAAATAAAAAAGTTAAAGATGGCGGCCGTAACGAAAATTGCAACGGTGACGTCATAATTCAAAATGGCGGAAAACACATCACCGGAATTTTCGAGAACACACAATGACGTCATACAAAATGGCGGATTCAAGATGGACGCCGTGATATACTTGCCCCGTTACGTTATGTCCCGTTACGCTGTGTCCCGTTACGCGGTGTCCCGTTACGCTGTGCCCCGTTACGCTGGCTGCACGCACGAAAAAGTGTCACGTTACGCTTATCCAAGATGGCCGCCGTGACGTCAGAATCCAAGATGGCGGTCGGCACCAAGCACCACAGCCTGAAGCCTGATCTAGTAAATACTATGTTATACTACTTTTAATAAACATGCAAGTAAGATGATATTAGAAGAGATTAATTACACATCATGGAAAGATCCTAACAAATTGGTTGACAGGTTAAGACTTCTTCATGCTTCGCTTTGTGCAGAAAACTATTCGCTTATCAATGAAGTAGCCTTAATACTCAAAGAAATTAGAGAAGCTGGCCACATACTATCATGAATTATTTAACTGCATTTGTATTAATAAAAATAATTAATTATATTGAGGATTTTAAAAGTGATTGTTGTTATTTCACGAATTATGATTTATAGGTCTAAGTTCGCACTACTACATGTTGAACGTCTGCATTACATGCCCATTGAATGTCGTGTGTGTAATGTATGTTCATGTGTGTACTGTGTGTGTACTGTTTTAACTGTGTGTACTATGTTTGGTGTGTGTACCTGTGTACTGTGTACTCTGTGTACTGTGTGTGTATCGTGTGTTCAAGGTGTACTGTGATTTCAGTGTGTATGTGTACTGTGTGTGTACTTTTGTACTATTTGTAGTGTATGTACTGTTTGTACTGTGTGTACTGTGTGTACTGAGTTTGTACTGTATGTGAACTGTGCGTGCACTGTGTGTGCACTCTGTGTGTACTGTGTGTTCAGTGTGTACTAAATTTTCCGTGTGTACTGTGTGTACTATGTGTTCAGTGTGTACTGTATGTAAGTTGTGTACTATGTGTACCACGTGTACTGTGTGTACTGTATGTTCAGTGTGTACTACTATGTGTTCAGTGTGTGTGTACTGTGTGGACTGTTTGAACTGTATGTACTGTGTATTCAGTGTGTTCAGTGTGTGTACTGTGTTCTCTGTGTACTGTGTGTTCTGGTTGTTCAGTGTGCAGTGTGTGTTAAGTGAATGTACTGTGTGCGTACTGTGTGTTCAGTATGTACTGTGTATACTTTGTGTGTGTACTGTTTGTAATGTATGTTCAGTGTGTTCTTTTATTTTGTTTTATGTGTGCCGTTTCTTTAAATGTGTGTATTCAGATCTGTAGTAGCTCTGAATATTTACTAGTCCGAAACCGCTTTGCCTTGATAAAACATTTTTTAATGGTTTTGGTCCTCTTGTAAGCGTGAAAAAACATGATCCGTGGTGTAAATGCCTTTAATTGTTTTTATCGATAATAAGGTCTGACTGATCTTAGACTTTGTCTTTACTGGCTGAAATATGTTGTATTAGCTATCGACGATTATAGTTATTAGGTTCGGAAATGTTTGTTCTATTCGACTGACACTGTTTATGTCCTGGTCTTGCGGTCCGAAGACACTTAGCATATACGTATAGAATTTTATATGAACTGTTCGGAATGAATTCTAAGTATTGAAAATTATACTTCCATGTTAGGCATAGCGACAGCATACTTAATTTGTTGGACAATTGTTTTGTCTAGACTTGTTTTTCTTGAATTGAATGGTTAATTAACTCCACGAAAGGTAATGGGAAACAGAATATAACATATATTTCAGCTTTTGTTATCCTTACAATTGGCCGAAATCCAACCAAGAATGGAAATCTATCGACCCAAACATTTTAATAAGTGAATGTTTTAATGAATTTTGGAATTTTTCCAGTAATTCTAGCTAAATAATTACGAATTTACAAGATGGGGCAAATCGGTTTACTGGAGGCGGGTGTATGAGGAACGTAAGCCTCTTTTAGGATTTTTAGCACGATTTATTAAATAACAATTGTTACAATAAAATAATAATTTTTGTATCCGTCAAGGATCGAATCAAGGAAAGGAACTAATTCAATGTATAAGTATATTAATTGCAAAAAATTATTTAATAAATTTTGGAATTTTTTCGGAATTTCTGGCTAAATAATTATAGGCTACATTTCCTAGATGACGCTCATATGTCAAGATGGTGAACGCCACAGTAATAATAAATAATTACTACACTCAAGCGGACTAAAATTAAACTAATATGATGGTAACGCATTCTAGCAGGTGACGTGTACTACATGACTCTAGCACTCCTTGTATCGATTATTGATGGTGACAGCGCTCTCTAACAGATACCATTTGTATTAACTAGCGCTCCTGGTAACAAGTATTAAAAATAAATATGACGGCTTGTTCTCGAACAGACAATGCTAGTATTCCTTCAAATGAAAAAAAAAATTAAGTTAGTCCGAGAATATGTGTTTTTTTATATATCGTCTGGTATTTGTTCGATGACCGTGCGGTAAAAGGCGTATGTTTTACAAACTAGAGGTCAGGGCTGCGATGGTTCGAATCACAGCAATTTCAATGTATTTAACATAAAAAATTAAATTAAATATTACGATAAGGACAATCATAGCTCTTGTAGGTAATGGGACATCGACCTTATGTGATGAGACAATGCGACGATTGTGCTATCTAAGAGTAAACAAAAGAAATAAATACGTCGTTATCCAAGATGGCGGTTTCCATCGGAACAGGAAAAAACCAAGATGGTGGATGTGTCGCCATTCAAGATGGCGGCCTCCAGCAGACGAAAACAAAATGGTAGACATGATATTAGAATCCAAGAATTAATGGTGAAATCAAATCCAAAATGCAGACATGTTATTAGAATTCAAGATGGTGGCCGTAACGAAAAAGGCAACGTTATATAATCCAAAATGGCGGGCGTAGCGAAAAATGCAGCATTAGTGAGCGGGGTGCTCGATTGAAAGCTGTCGGACCTAAGATGGGGACTCCAAATTGGCCACCGAGGTCAAGGTCAAGGTCAATGTCATCTAAGATGGCCGTCGTGACGTCAGAGGTCGGTAGGTCATTGACCCTCTCCACCGGCTTCACAGCTGGAACCCGGCACCAACACCACACTATTCTACTTATGCGAACAACTTGTAGAAATGAATGATTTTTACACCATAAATATAATTTATTATTTACTGCATTTTCCTTGTATTTTATAAAGAAAATTCTTGGCAAACAATGTCTCATAATTAAATATTGTAAAGTTGCAATTTTGTTTACTTTTAGGTATTTTAAATATATATTTTATGCAAAAGAAAAAACACAAAAATTACGTTTTTAAAATAAATTATTTAGATTTAAAAATTCAGCCCATGATTAAAAATAGTGAAAAACCTCTGTGTTACTTTTTTAACATAAATTCACCTCCGTTCAACCTAGTCTTATTCCTTGGAAACAACAATTTGCATATTTTTGTTTTTCAAAGAAACAGAAAACCACTTTAAAATAAGCATTTATTCGATGATTTATGAATAATACATGAATTCTATTCAGTGATAAGAATATTTTTTAATAAGAAGTTTTCTGTCCGCTGGAGAAGGACTGCGCTGTTTTCACGGGAACCTAGCTGTAAACATGGTGTTTGCCTGGTCCAAGCCGCAGGTCGGGATCAAAGAAAACAAGGTAGTCTGGAAACCCATAGCTTCCAGCTGCTCCCTCGCGGGGAGGCATATTGACTTTCATAACCAGCGCGGCAACACCTGGCACGTGGCCAAACTCGCAGAGTGGAGCGTGCTGATCCGATATTCGCTGCACCCCCCTTCCCCCCTCAGGAAATGACCAAATGTCTTTGCTCGGGGCAACGAGGCTGCCGAGGGCAACCAACCCTAGAGCTGTACAAAGTGAGGCTGATCGCAATGAGTTTGCGCTAGTTCTTGCCTTCAAAATATGTACCGAAATCAACGACTATGTAACACCTTAGTATGTGTCTTGTAGTAATTATAAAAAATGTGTAACCAATATTGATTACTATGATTCAAAGGGAATGTAACCTTGAGATAAAATATAAGTAATTTTTAACTAAAATAGCATAGAATAGGTTTATTTTGGATAGTTGAAAAGTCATTAGTATTATAAGAAAACTAAATAAATACATTCTAAACCATACTCTAACAATTTAGTAGTTGTGTGCATATAATTAGTCTGCACAACACTGACGGCACAATTTTTCCGTGTTGAATAAAACTAAGACTATTTGACTGAAATGCGGTCTTTGGTTTAAAAATTATTTATTTTGAACTGCAGCGTCTGCCGACACTTCCATGTCTGTCACAGGTATAAAGGGGCAGGAAGGGCCGACAGGGAATTCTGCCAAGGACCGAAGCTCTTGGAAATTTTTTGATTGGTTCGTAAGTTATTGAGAGCAGTTAGACTGACTGAACAGAAATGTTATAAAAATATAACACTAATAAAATAAGATTTGTATTTCTTCTTTATAGTAACTTTTAAAAGGTTATATATCATCGTTAACATAAAAAATTAAATTAGTTACAATTTGCATTTTCTCACGTATATTAAATGGAAACCTTTATTTATAGTGATTTAATTTAAATTATAATATTGTATCGTCAAAAATATTAATTTATTTTGACCTACATTATAAACAAATAAAGTTTCAGTAATAATATGGAGTTTATAAAATACCAAACATACCAAACATACATTATTTGCATTAAATTACTAGCTACCCTGACATTTTTCGTTCTGTCAAAAGTTATTGGCCTTTCGCAGTACAATAGAAAAAATAAATAAATATGAAGTATTTCAAAGTTATCACTTTATTTATTGATTTAATGTCTAAATAATAAACAACTAATACTTACGAAAATAATTTTTCTGTTTCGTTTATTGCAAGACTTTAGTAATAATATGATGATATTTTCAATGTAATGCTTTATGGTACACGATATTTTTTGTTTGATTACCTGGCTCGTAAACAAATAAAGCTGAAGGTTTTCCAACGCGGGAGCAGGTAACATACAACCGTCCATGAGAGAAGCGTGTGTTTTCAAGGTTAACGCCGCAAACACTCAACGACTGACCCAGGAATTTATTTATTGTCATAGTGAAAGCAAGCCGCACTGGAAATGGCTGTCGTTTATATTTAAATGGTACGTCAGTTGATACCGTTGTGATGCGAGGTATCAACACATATTCTCTCTTATATTTTCCCTTTAGAATGGTTGCTTCGATCGCATTGTTCAATAATTTTTTCACCGCTTGCCGTGTGCCGTAACAAAGACGCGGTTTGTTGATATTTTGCAACATTATGACCACCGATCCTACTTTTAATTTAAGATTATGAGGCGGCAATCCTGGCAAATTCAGTGAGTTCAAACATTCTGGTGCATAGTTTACGACATCATCTTGGTTAGTTTCACAATCATCTGATTTGTATGTACTTAATTCACCGGCAATTTCATTTTTAATTTTGAAATTTATTTTATTTACATCCGTGTTTTTGGCAGCTAATAATGTCGTTCGCTCAACCAAAAATGATGTCTGTAATTTTGAGCGACGCTTGGGAACACTTTATGAATGAGGTTGAGTAGTATATAATAGGGCATACTGGCACAGGATTCAGGTTGTGGAGCCCGTGGAGCCGACCGCCATCTTGGATTGTGACGTCACGGCGGCCATTTTTGACTCAAAATTCCTCAAAATTGACTCCAAATGACTCAAAAATTCCCGTTTTAAGAAAAAATTTCCCGTTTTCGAGGGAAAAATTACCGTTTCGAGGAAAAATTAGGATTTCTAAAAACCACAAAAGTCGTTTTGCATTAAAAACCACGAAATTCCTGATAGAGGCTTAAGCATCCTTAACTCAAGCCTCAGTTAAGCCTCTTTTAGGATTATGACGTCACCGTTGCTATTTTCGTTACGCCCGCCATCTTGAAAATCCGCAATTTTTATGTTAGAAAATCGGGAAAAAATTTAAAAATCATTAAAAAAATTATTTGATCGAATTAAAAAAAATATTAAAAACCACTGTTGCAGTTATCGTTACGGTCGCCATCTTGGATTATATAAATGTTGCATATTTCGTTACACCCACCATCTTGGTTGAGTACCATGTCATTCTTACACTTTATGTTACGACCACCATATTGGATCCTATTAATGTTGCAATTATCGTTATGGTCGCCATCTTGAAATTTAGTCACCATCTTGAAATTTAGACGCCATCTTGGAAATCCGTAATTTTTATGTTAGAAAATCGGGAAAAATTCCAAAATTCATCAAAAAATTAACTTAATAGAATTCTGATTGATTATATCGATTCCCGTCCTTGGTTCGAAACCGGTGAGGGCAAAAAATAAAAAAAATCAGATCCTTCCTCCACAGAAGCCACCTACAGACTGACCTACCACCACCAATAACTAGGTATTTACCATCAGCTGGTATAACGTCATGTCCGCCATCTTGTCTTTGTCCGCTGGAGGGAACCATCTTGTTTTCGTCTGCTAGAGTGTGCTGGAGTCATCTTAGTATAATGTTCTGTTCACCATAACTTTGACCTTGACCTTGAACTTTGACCTTGGACTTTGACCTTGACCTTGAAATTTGACCTTGACCTTGAACTTTGACCTTGACCTTAAACTTTGACCTTGACCTTGAAAATTGACCTTGGCCTTTAACCTTGACCTTGAACTTTGACCTTGACCTTGAAATTTGACCTTGACCTTGATGTCCATCACGGATCCGTCATTTTATGTTCAGTACATGTTACCAGGAGCTACCACATACTAGTGGTCATTGCCACCATCATGTTTTCGTCTGCTGGAGGACTCCATATTGTGTGTACTCGTCTTACCATCATGTTAGTTTCATTATAACATGCTACAGTGCAGTAATCATTTATTATTACTGAGGTGCCCAACATCTTGAAATTCGGCCGACATCTTGAAATCATGTAATTATTTAGTTAGAAAAGCGGGAAAAATTCCAATAGTCTCCGAAAAAATCAATTATTAATTTACAAATTGAATCGATGGATCCCTGTCCACGGTTCGATTCTTGACCAGAGACAGTTGTAACTAATTATTAAATAAATGTTAGGTTCTGTTTTCCATTACCTTTCGCGGAGTTAATTAATCATTCACTCTACGAAAAAAAAACTCAAGTCAATATACCGGACCAACGAATTAAATCAGTGCCGATTAGCCTATTATGAAAGTATAATTTTTCAATAATCTGAATAACATATAAACCGTTCATGTACAAAGCCACACATATAGATCAATTGTCTTCAGTCCATGAGACCGAGTCATGTCATTATCAGACGTATAGGCTAGTCATTTCAGGACCACATGACCTTCGTAATCCATCGTGACATTTTTATACATTCTAAAGGACCAAGTGACCTTGAAAAATATTTTAGTAACACCAAGAGGTGATAAACTAGTATATATTCAATCACTACATTTTGTACTACGCGCAATCAACAAAAAAGGAAGAACCAACAACGAAAAGACAGCACCACCAACGAAAAGGAAGCACATTTGGAAGCACCAACAAAGAAAAGGCAGCACCGCCAACGAAAAGGAAGCACATTTGGAAGCACCGTCAACGAAAAGGCAGCACCGAAAAGAAAAGGAGGCACATTTGGAAGCACTGACAACGAAAAGGCAGCACCGACAACGAAAAGGAAGCACATTTGGAAGCACCAACAAAGAAAAGGCAGCACCGCCAACGAAAAGGAAGCACATTTGGAAGCACCGACAAAGAAAAGACAGCACTGACAACGAAAAGGAAGCACATTTGGAAGCACCGTCAACGAAAAGGCAGCACCGACAACGAAAAGGAAGCGCATTTGGAAGCACTGACCACGAAAAGGCAGCACCGCCAACGAAAAGGAAGTACATTTGGAAGCACCGACAAAGAAAAGGCAGCACCGACAACGAAAAGGAAGCACATTTGGAAGCACCGTCAACGAAAAGGCAGCACCGACAACGAAAAGGAAGCACATTTGGAAGCACTGACAACGAAAAGGCAGCACCGACAACGAAAAGTAAGCACATTTGGAAGCACTGACAACGAAAAGGAAGCACCGACAACGAAAAGGAAGCACATTTGGAAGCACCGTCAAAGAAAAGACAGCACCGCCATCGAAAAGGAAGCACATTTGGAAGCACTGACAACGAAAAGACAGCACCGACAACGAAAAGGCAGCACATTTGGAAGCACTGACAACGAAAAGGCAGCACAGGCATCGAAAAGGAAGCACATTTGGAAGCACCGACAACGAAAACGCAGCACCGCCAACGAAAATGCAGATCATTTGGAAGCACCGACATCGAAAAGGAAGCACCATCAACGAAAAGGCCGCACCATCAACGAAAAGGAAGCACATTTGGAAGCACAAGTTACGAGAACTTAGTCTTAGTTAGAAATCTGAATACAAGAAAAAAAAAACATTAAATTGTTATAATTGCAATTATTTATTTCTTTAGATTATACAAATACAAGTAAAACAAGCCATTATTATATGTAGCCAGCTTTCCTCAGTTCTTTGAGTATGAATGATATTTCTTTGATGCACGAATAGTTTCCTGCACAAAGCGAGTCATGTAGAAGTCTTAGCCGGTCAACCAATATGTTTGGATCGTTCCATGAAGTGTAATCAGTCTCTTCTACCACCATCTTACTTGTTTGATTATTATAAATATTATTTTCTCTGGTGTCTTCCGTTTTAACACCATCCTCAGGGTAACTTTCATTATCGAGACAATGATCATCACAAGCTTGATCCGATTTATTTAATATATCACGTTGTTTCCATCGTTTCGGTCTCAGGACACCACCACAGTCTTCGATCTTGCCTGCTTTAGTTGCTTCATCACAGTCTTTACCTTTGTCAACAGCCGCAGAGTCGCTGTAGCAATCACCGTAGAAGGCATCATCTTCACCCAGATTACCGTAAGAATTCGATGTCGATGATGTCGAAGCGTCTTCATCGTCTTCATGCTTCCTTTTTAGGAGTCCATCATTTTTACAAAGTAGGAAAGATCTACTTGAATTCGGCTGGAATGTATTCTCACTTTTTACGTTAAAGATTCTTCCATTGTCTTCATTCTTCCATAAATCATAATCGTCCTTCAATTTAAGTTCTTTGTCGAGATCGGAAGAACCGCGATCATAATCTCTCCCAAGACAAGGAAAATTATTGTCGTAATGCAGATCACTCTTCCTTAGTCTAGTAGAGCCATCGTTGTCCTCTAGCTTGTACACAGGCTTGACGTTACAAGTTCTGTCATGTCTTTTTAAGCTCTCTCTCCGCGTAAACGACTTGCTACATCGAACACAACTTATCATATTACGTAGTGGATTTTTATCACAGTCATTCTTCTCGTGTTGTCTTCCATTCTTTCTCAAGATAAATTCTTTGCTGCAAAACTTACACCTGTGTCCTTTCGTTACAGCAACAGTCACCGAATCAGGATTCATATTAGTTACTGAGACTATGGTCAGATGCAAACTGAATTAATTAAATTAGATACATTACTTAAATATAATTTTTAATATTTCATCTGCAAGAATTAAGTTACATCATACAAAAGAAATTGTTACATGTGGTCTCGATTATTAGCATGTGATGTCGCCACGTGTTGTGTTGAGTCATAATTTATTTAGTTGTTTTTTGTGGTATGCGGGAAGCTCACTATAACGATCGCAAAACAAGGATGGCTTCGCTAGACATCAAGGAGAAGGAAGTTCGTCTTACATGTTAGTGCTCCACGGATGTCTCATGACATATTATTTGACTGAGTAATGGTTGCTTAATTTTTATTTCCACCTGGTAAAAAAATTACAAGTGCTGATTTAGTAACATATATTCTCGAATTAAATGTAACTCTAAATAACACGTCATGACTCATTAGGTAAAAAATCCGTCATGCAGAGAGCGGTTTCTCATAATAGACAGAAACACTTGAAGAAACCACAGGAATAATCAGGAGTACATGGAGAAATCCATCATAATATTGAAAAAATAATAGGGAGCACACGGAGAAAACCATCTCACGTTTCTTTGTTATCATATAAATACAGAAAAAATATTTAATAATAAAATAAATTAATAAAAAAATTTAAATTGAAAAATAATTAAATTGAAAGCAGGAATAATCAGGAGCACACGGAGAAAACCATCATAATATTGACATGGATAATCAGATGCACTCGGAGAAAACCACCACACGTTTTCTTTGATATCATAAAATTACAGGGAAAAAAAATTTTGAAAATAAATAAAAAAAATTCAAAAAAGGAAAAGATTACCAAAATACATAAATAGATTCTGCTAGCTTGTGAACTTCTCATTGTGTAACAAAGATAGAGTTCTAGTACAAGCCAGAATTTTATGTATTTTGGTAATTTTTTCCTTTTTTGAATTTTTTTATTTATTTTTAAAAATTTTTTTCCCTGTAATTTTATGATATCAAAGAAAACGTGTGGTGGTTTTCTCCGAGTGCATCTGATTATCCATGTCAATATTATGATGGTTTTCTCCGTGTGCTCCTGATTATTCCTGCTTTCAATTTAATTATTTTTCAATTTAAATTTTTTTATTAATTTATTTTATTATTAAATATTTTTTCTGTATTTATATGATAACAAAGAAACGTGAGATGGTTTTCTCCGTGTGCTCCCTATTATTTTTTCAATATTATGATGGATTTCTCCATGTACTCCTGATTATTCCTGTGGTTTCTTCAAGTGTTTCTGTCTATTATGAGAAACCGCTCTCTGCATGACGGATTTTTTACCTAATGAGTCATGACGTGTTATTTAGAGTTACATTTAATTCGAGAATATATGTTACTAAATCAGCACTTGTAATTTTTTTACCAGGTGGAAATAAAAATTAAGCAACCATTACTCAGTCAAATAATATGTCATGAGACATCCGTGGAGCACTAACATGTAAGACGAACTTCCTTCTCCTTGATGTCTAGCGAAGCCATCCTTGTTTTGCGATCGTTATAGTGAGCTTCCCGCATACCACAAAAAACAACTAAATAAATTATGACTCAACACAACACGTGGCGACATCACATGCTAATAATCGAGACCACATGTAACAATTTCTTTTGTATGATGTAACTTAATTCTTGCAGATGAAATATTAAAAATTATATTTAAGTAATGTATCTAATTTAATTAATTCAGTTTGCATCTGACCATAGTCTCAGTAACTAATATGAATCCTGATTCGGTGACTGTTGCTGTAACGAAAGGACACAGGTGTAAGTTTTGCAGCAAAGAATTTATCTTGAGAAAGAATGGAAGACAACACGAGAAGAATGACTGTGATAAAAATCCACTACGTAATATGATAAGTTGTGTTCGATGTAGCAAGTCGTTTACGCGGAGAGAGAGCTTAAAAAGACATGACAGAACTTGTAACGTCAAGCCTGTGTACAAGCTAGAGGACAACGATGGCTCTACTAGACTAAGGAAGAGTGATCTGCATTACGACAATAATTTTCCTTGTCTTGGGAGAGATTATGATCGCGGTTCTTCCGATCTCGACAAAGAACTTAAATTGAAGGACGATTATGATTTATGGAAGAATGAAGACAATGGAAGAATCTTTAACGTAAAAAGTGAGAATACATTCCAGCCGAATTCAAGTAGATCTTTCCTACTTTGTAAAAATGATGGACTCCTAAAAAGGAAGCATGAAGACGATGAAGACGCTTCGACATCATCGACATCGAATTCTTACGGTAATCTGGGTGAAGATGATGCCTTCTACGGTGATTGCTACAGCGACTCTGCGGCTGTTGACAAAGGTAAAGACTGTGATGAAGCAACTAAAGCAGGCAAGATCGAAGACTGTGGTGGTGTCCTGAGACCGAAACGATGGAAACAACGTGATATATTAAATAAATCGGATCAAGCTTGTGATGATCATTGTCTCGATAATGAAAGTTACCCTGAGGATGGTGTTAAAACGGAAGACACCAGAGAAAATAATATTTATAATAATCAAACAAGTAAGATGGTGGTAGAAGAGACTGATTACACTTCATGGAACGATCCAAACATATTGGTTGACCGGCTAAGACTTCTACATGACTCGCTTTGTGCAGGAAACTATTCGTGCATCAAAGAAATATCATTCATACTCAAAGAACTGAGGAAAGCTGGCTACATATAATAATGGCTTGTTTTACTTGTATTTGTATAATCTAAAGAAATAAATAATTGCAATTATAACAATTTAATGTTTTTTTTTCTTGTATTCAGATTTCTAACTAAGACTAAGTTCTCGTAACTTGTGCTTCCAAATGTGCTTCCTTTTCGTTGATGGTGCGGCCTTTTCGTTGATGGTGCTTCCTTTTCGATGTCGGTGCTTCCAAATGATCTGCATTTTCGTTGGCGGTGCTGCGTTTTCGTTGTCGGTGCTTCCAAATGTGCTTCCTTTTCGATGCCTGTGCTGCCTTTTCGTTGTCAGTGCTTCCAAATGTGCTGCCTTTTCGTTGTCGGTGCTGTCTTTTCGTTGTCAGTGCTTCCAAATGTGCTTCCTTTTCGATGGCGGTGCTGTCTTTTCTTTGACGGTGCTTCCAAATGTGCTTCCTTTTCGTTGTCGGTGCTTCCTTTTCGTTGTCAGTGCTTCCAAATGTGCTTACTTTTCGTTGTCGGTGCTGCCTTTTCGTTGTCAGTGCTTCCAAATGTGCTTCCTTTTCGTTGTCGGTGCTGCCTTTTCGTTGACGGTGCTTCCAAATGTGCTTCCTTTTCGTTGTCGGTGCTGCCTTTTCTTTGTCGGTGCTTCCAAATGTGCTTCCTTTTCGTTGGCGGTGCTGCCTTTTCGTTGTCAGTGCTTCCAAATGCGCTTCCTTTTCGTTGTCGGTGCTGCCTTTTCGTTGACGGTGCTTCCAAATGTGCTTCCTTTTCGTTGTCAGTGCTGTCTTTTCTTTGTCGGTGCTTCCAAATGTGCTTCCTTTTCGTTGGCGGTGCTGCCTTTTCTTTGTTGGTGCTTCCAAATGTGCTTCCTTTTCGTTGTCGGTGCTGCCTTTTCGTTGTCAGTGCTTCCAAATGTGCCTCCTTTTCTTTTCGGTGCTGCCTTTTCGTTGACGGTGCTTCCAAATGTGCTTCCTTTTCGTTGGCGGTGCTGTCTTTTCTTTGTCGGTGCTTCCAAATGTGCTTCCTTTTCGTTGGCGGTGCTGCCTTTTCTTTGTTGGTGCTTCCAAATGTGCTTCCTTTTCGTTGGTGGTGCTGTCTTTTCGTTGTTGGTGCTTCCTTTTTTGTTGATTGCGCGTAGTACAAAATGTAGTGATTGAATATATACTAGTTTATCACCTCTTGGTGTTACTAAAATATTTTTCAAGGTCACTTGGTCCTTTAGAATGTATAAAAATGTCACGATGGATTACGAAGGTCATGTGGTCCTGAAATGACTAGCCTATACGTCTGATAATGACATGACTCGGTCTCATGGACTGAAGACAATTGATCTATATGTGTGGCCAAGTACATGAACGGTTTATATGTTATTCAGATTATTGAAAAATTATACTTTCATAATAGGCTAATCGGCACTGATTTAATTCGTTGGTCCGGTATATTGACTTGAGTTTTTTTTTTCGTAGAGTGAATGATTAATTAACTCCGCGAAAGGTAATGGAAAACAGAACCTAACATTTATTTAATAATTAGTTACAACTGTCTCTGGTCAAGAATCGAACCGTGGACAGGGATCCATCGATTCAATTTGTAAATTAATAATTGATTTTTTCGGAGACTATTGGAATTTTTCCCGCATTTCTAACTAAATAATTACATGATTTCAAGATGTCGGCCGAATTTCAAGATGTCGGGCACCTCAGTAATAATAAATGATTACTGCACTGTAGCATGTTATAATGAAACTAACATGATGGTAAGACGAGTACACACAATATGGTGTCCTCCAGCAGACGAAAACATGATGGTGGCAATGACCACTAGTATGTGGTAGCTCCTGGTAACATGTACTGAACATAAAATGACGGATCCGTGATGGACATCAAGGTCAAGGTCAAATTTCAAGGTCAAGGTCAAATTTCAAGGTCAAGGTCAAAGTTCAAGGTCAAGGTCAAAGGCCAAGGTCAATTTTCAAGGTCAAGGTCAAAGTTTAAGGTCAAGGTCAAAGTTCAAGGTCAAGGTTAAATTTCAAGGTCAAGGTCAAAGTCCAAGGTCAAAGTTCAAGGTCAAGGTCAAAGTTATGGTGAACAGAACATTATACTAAGATGACTCCAGCACACTCTAGCAGACGAAAACAAGATGGTTCCCTCCAGCGGACAAAGACAAGATGGCGGACATGACGTTATACCAGCTGATGGTAAATACCTAGTTATTGGTGGTGGTAGGTCAGTCTGTAGGTGGCTTCTGTGGAGGAAGGATCTGATTTTTTTTATTTTTTGCCCTCACCGGTTTCGAACCAAGGACGGGAATCGATATAATCAATCAGAATTCTATTAAGTTAATTTTTTGATGAATTTTGGAATTTTTCCCGATTTTCTAACATAAAAATTACGGATTTCCAAGATGGCGTCTAAATTTCAAGATGGTGACTAAATTTCAAGATGGCGACCATAACGATAATTGCAACATTAATAGGATCCAATATGGTGGTCGTAACGTAAAGTGTAAGAATGACATGGTACTCAACCAAGATGGTGGGTGTAACGAAATATGCAACATTTATATAATCCAAGATGGCGACCGTAACGATAACTGCAACAGTGGTTTTTAATATTTTTTTTAATTCGATCAAATAATTTTTTTAATGATTTTTAAATTTTTTCCCGATTTTCTAACATAAAAATTGCGGATTTTCAAGATGGCGGGCGTAACGAAAATAGCAACGGTGACGTCATAATCCTAAAAGAGGTTTAACTGAGGCTTGAGTTAAGGATGCTTAAGCCTCTATCAGGAATTTCGTGGTTTTTAATGCAAAACGACTTTTGTGGTTTTTAGAAATCCTAATTTTCCCTCGAAACGGGAATTTTTCCCTCGAAAACGGGAAATTTTTTCTTAAAACGGGAATTTTTGAGTCATTTTGAGTCAATTTTGAGGAATTTTGAGTCAAAAATGGCCGCCGTGAGGTCACAATCCAAGATGGCGGTCGGCTCCACGGGCTCCACAACCTGAATCCTGTGCCAGTATGCCCTATTATATACTACTAGGTTGGTTTTTTACTCAATTAACAGACAAAAATTGACAGGAAATGTAATGCAGCCAGTCAAAAAGTCTACAGGGATTTTGCCATTACCAATGTAAATTAGTTGTTTTGAAAATATTTCTCCATGTCGATAATTTTTCAATTCGACTCGCAAATTTTTGTTTATATTTAGTATCTAAACGTTTATCCACAAAATGGAGGACTTAAAACATGCATTAATTCATCCACTGGCGTTGACCATGGCATCACTGGTAATGTTTGACGAAAATCCCCTTGCTTACATAATCATCGCTCCACCAAATCGGTTTTGATAGTTTCGCAGATCTTTCATAGTTCTGTCTAATCACTCCAAAGACTTTTTATGTGCCATCGTACATTCATCCCACACTATCAACTTACATTGCTGCAAAACATTTGCCATTGCAGAATTCGTCGAAATGTTGCAGGTCAGAGTTTCTTTGCTTTGAATATTCAATGGTAATTTTAGCGCTGAATGGGTTGTTCGACCGCCTTCCAAAAATGCGGCTGCAATACCAAATGAAACAAGTGCGAGTGCAATTTCATTTTGTGAGAGAAGTGTCGCTAAAATCAATTAAATCAAAAAAGTCTTTCCTGTACCACCCGTAGCATCCAAAATGTAAATCCCTCCAGTTCCATCATTTAAAACATTCGTAAGTGTATCAAAGACATACTTTTGTTGTTGTTTCAACAGCGGAACATTTATTCGAACTGATTCCCTTAAAGCATCGAGATCATACATTTTTTCACGTTGCAACTCTTGATTAAAATCGTCGTGCATTGGGCGATTAGGTGCGGCCATGCATAATTAAGATAATACGTTGTTTGATATCATCAAGCACATGTCCTCAATTGATATCAAAGCCTCGTTGTAAATTTCATCTGTGATTTGTAAATGTAGATTTCCTTTACTATTGCGCATTTGATGCAATATATCGTCACATATATTTTCTTTGTATTTGATCCATAAATTAATTGGTTTTGACGGGAAGCATTTTGATATCATTATAGAAAACAATGTTCGTATTTGATGAGTTTTGAAGAAATTACAGCATCATTGAGAGTTTGATCCCAATGAGCATAATTTTATAACCGTTGCAAATACTGACAGGCTTCTCTGTATGAGCCATATAATTCACCATTAACAGTACGTAAATGTTGGAATGATGTTGGGCCTCAAATAGTAATTTTAAATAAAAAACACTCATCATTTATTGGCTGGACTGAATATATTTAACCAATTACATAAGTGGAATATACATTGGGGTAACCTGGAACTGGTTTCCCATGTTTCCGTCGTTGAAATTTTTTTGAGGATTGATTCCAAGTATGATATTTTGGCATTATTGAGTATAGTAGTGTTCGGGCGAAATCATCATTCTGACACATATAAAAAAATGGTCAAGGTTGTAGACGGTGGTTGAATAGCTCGTTGTAATACATTCTGTAATGTAAAATAAACTCTTTGAACATTTTCTAAGTGTATGGCCAAGTAAACTACATTGGGGTGTCTTTCATGAAAAATAAATGAAAAAAATGCGCCCAATTGATTAGTTACTGCTAACATAGCAGTTAATTTGGTATTGGGTAACTTCATCAATGGAATTCTCAGCACCAACTCCAATAACAGCCATTACACTTCCTTTTTGTTTACGTATTTGGAAATGAATTTTATATATTCGGTGGAATTGCAAGATTCATCACTGATGTGCTCCATGAAAGTCTTTGATAGGATAGGTGAATATGGAATAATCCAATGATTATCAATTTCGATATCTTGTTGATTTACTTTTAAAATTGTTTATCTTCCGTTATCTGCAGTCAATCGGCGTCGATACTGCGGATAACCATCATTCCCGGTAATTGTTTCTGCTACTATTGCCCGTGGATACCGTTTCGAACATTTTACCATCCAACATACACGGTAAATTTGGATTAAGAGTTCCACATGGTCCATGAATCATGTTTTTGATAACAACCTCATGCAAGCCTGGATCTATTTGTACATCAGGAACTTCTGCCGATATGATTTTATCAACGTCATTTGGTTTTTTTTCTCAAGCAACCAAATCAAGATAAGTGCATGAGGAAACCCACGTTTCTGCCACTCCACAGAATACATTCAGCAGTTTGTATTGCCCAACACGCTTTGTTTTACAATGAAATCCATTAAAGATTTCAACTTTCGTCGGAAGACTCTTGCTGTAATGTCATGGCGATCAATGGGTGATTGGCCAGGTTTCTTTGATTTCTATCAACTTAGGATTGCATGTGAATGTGATAAATAAATCTGCTGTGCCATAATGAAGAACATATGTCATTGGATCTTGAGCATATTCATGTATATGCCGAGGACTTAAAATATATGTTGCTGGAAGAATTGTAATCCGGCCGAGAATGTTTGCATTTCCATCAGTATTAATCGCATCTCGAAAATGAATATACTCTTCAGAAAGGTGTTTAGTCTGGTTCAACATGATAAATGTCAATCGCTGTTTTTATTTTGACATACATATCAACAGCTATTTATGAAATAATCGCCGACATTTTAAGATGTGATGGTCGTTATTTTCACGAACCATACGGAGATAAGAGTAATAGTTCATTTAACTAACTTTTATAATATCTTCAGACCCTGTAAATAAAATAATGTTATAATGACAGTCAATCAACATGCACATGTCACCAGATCATTATAAAAAAAGTTTTTACAATCCAGTGACACATAATACATAGCTAAAACAAAATATCTATTGCTAAACCAAATGTCTTATTACCTGTATCGGAATTTATCATCTTTATTAAGAAAGATAACCATCTTCACCTTTCCAAAATAATATGGGATATTGTAACGCATCATATGAGACATATGTTTCATACACACACCGTAAATGATAATTTTGGCCATGTAAAACTATATCACGGACTTCCAAATGTTCTTCAACCATTACAATGGCAACTTCATCGATTGTTGGTGCATTGAAACGTCTTGCATTTGTCCTTCAAGAGTCTTATCAGGTCTGATAATCATTTTATGATTATCAGATGGCATGAGATCCAGTACATTTTATAACAATGTAATCAACTAATTGTGTTGATAAAACAAAGATTGTACTTGTTCTACAATAGACCTCCTCAGTGAACTGTTATTTGCACAACGCTGATCAGTTTATTCTGTTGTGTTGCCCATGAAATAAATTTGCAGGAATTTTTAGTCACCATCTGACACCGGCAACAGCGAACATGCTTTGTGATATATTTGGCCTTGTACCTACATATCAAACAGAAAATTTATAGTTTGTACATAAACATTTAAAAAGAAATAAACAAAGCAAGTCTTGTCACCTTAAAAGTTGGCATGGAATTGTCGCGAAGTATATTTTTTGCCCCAAAGGAAGTCATTTGGAAGCATTTGTTATATTTTTGTATGTTTTTTAAGGAAATGTATGGAATCCGTCCCAGTTCCTGAAACCAATGAATACAATGGCTCTGGTGGCGGAACTAATGGCACTAATTTTACTTTGCCATTTGCCCAACACAATCCATTTGCTGCATTTTTGTGTTTCAATGCCTTACAATATGGGCGAACTGAGTTCATATATCCAATAGCAACGCTTTGGTAGGAACTGTAGTCAATTGGAACATCGTAACTGAAAGCCGCTCGTGAATCACTGAAAGCAGCTTGCAACGACGCGTTGCACGTGATTGTAATATCCTAATCCTTTAATTTCCTTTTGATCTTTACGTTGCTGTGCAATCCGATTAGATTGAAAATTAGCTGGGTTGGTAGCGTTTCGAGTTCTTCTACCCAAATTGCTGCGCCCGCGTCTTATAGGCGGCATGGGTCTAAATGGAAACACACTGAACAAATAAACACACAATTGGTTTTCGAGAGAAGTGAAAATTTAAAAACCAACCAAGAAAATGCCACGCACAGAGGAAGTAATGATGCCACGTACGTCAGTAATATTATTTTCTTTGAAAACACGCAAACCTTTTTTTATTCGAACTTTATTTTGAGCAGGCATAGATTAATATCCATACAGCCTAATCAACTTTCTGACACTGGCGGCAACTAAATGATTTATGACAAGGACAAAAAATACACTCGGTGCTCTCAGGGCGATTAGCATTTTGCTCCAGGTAAACTCCTTGCTTCAGTACCTACACCGGTGTCCTTTCGATAAGTTAACAGGCATCGAACCAAGATCTACATAATACTGTGACTATTACCATATGCTTACTGAGAGTTTTAGAAACAGAACACTAACTTTAATACATTTTTAATACTTCATCACAAAAATATTGTATTGCATCAGCAAAATACAATACAGTGTCAAAAATGCATCATCAATATACCATCAGAAGGATCACAGGAGCTGAGTATTCATAATTTTGCTTTTAATTTGAGTCCTAATGAGGCGATGAAATTTATACCCGCTGAACTGTTTTTGGGGTGTGAACTTATTGTATATACTTTGTTAGATGTTTGGGGAATTTCAAGCTCTTTATTGCTGGTACCCAGCCCTCGTCTGTTATATAAAATTTACGATAAGACATTTAGTAATTTGCACAAAAATACTTATCTAGGCAGTATTACAAAACTAAGCTGAATAATTATTTCAATGTGAAAGATCTGTAACTTAGTAGTCAGTTTATACTCAGTAAAAAGACAGACTGGCGTGCAGTAAGGACTGAGTGGGGAAGCGATCAGCACTATTCCATCAGCGAGAACCTCAAACAGACAAGTAAGATCTGCCCTGTTTGGTTTGGCAATGAAATTTACCTGAAAGTTAACGATCTATGACTAAATCTTTGGAACCTTCTTTATTAAGGTATTTAATATTAAATGTAGTCCGAAGCTTGAGATACAGTTTCAAGTGAACTTTGTTCTTGTTACATGTCTCTTCGGATATTTTAATTATTATCTTTCAAGTAGTACTTTATAGATTTGAAAAAAAAATATTCACCCGTACATTCAAACACACATATGTTTTTCTACATCAGGCCATATCTTAATGTGAAAACCTTATATGAGTGTTTCGGCTGTCTGAAATTAGCCAGAGTAACATGATCTAGCAGTGCCCTAGGAACTACGAGCGGATTGGTTTTAGTTGCGGAATAGCGCATTATTATTTGAGCTGTAGTGGCAGTACCCTTTACAATGCATGGACACCTAGTGCAATTGGAAAGTTTCTTTCTATTGACCACTGTTGCAATACATCAATATGAACTTCTTCTGACGATTGAGGTTATAGAAAATTTTGCAGTGATTTGTGGACAAAGGTTTAGGACAAAATGCATGTAGTCTCTGGCTTCTTAAATACAGAAAAATTTTGAACTCAGTTCATTTTTGATCGTCACGAACTAAATGTTATAGTCATAAATGTATTTTGAACACTTAAACAGACTAAACATTTTGTTGATGGTACTTGGATAACGCATGAAGCTGTAAAGACCTTATTTTTAAATTCCATCATACAGAGGACGACCTGCATGCGCACATCGCACATCCTGTAAAACATAGTCAGATAGTATACTACTGATAATTCAAATGCTTGAGTGAATGTGTTTCATGCATTTTGAATAGTTTTAGGTCATTTTGGCTTTGGTATATCTTTAAAGTGTAGCTAACAGCTGTTTGGACATTGCCTAGAGTAAGATTAAATTTTAGTATTATTCTTTATTCTCTGATTGTAATATGACATATTTTTATAGATAAGTACATTTCATTATTTTATGATTTTGGTGCTATTTGAGGTAACCACCAAATTTTGTTGTTTAAAAAAGATGTGGGACAGAAGTGAGTCTTTTTTTTCCCCATTTGCATTTTTTTTGTGATCTCTGTGACCTTTGATCGTAATAAAACCATTCACATTTGGGATTTTTAATTATTTTTAAACAGGTTTTGTTGTTTTTCCCTCAAAGAAAGTTACACATTCTTTAGCCAAATATTTCATGTTAATATTTCATACTTTTCTTTACGGCAGTCTTAGGTGGTCATTAACATTGTACCTTCAAATGAGGTCATAGCTGTCCCTTGAGAAAGGGGAATGGCCGTCTCACAGAGGAGTACTAGTTGTGGAATCGCGAGAGAGAGTAGTGGTGTACTCACGAGGATTGGTAGTGGTGGACCCATGGGGAGAGAAGTGATGGACTGTAGAGGAGGAGCATTGGAGGATTTACGAGGAGGGGTAGTGGTGGACTCATAAGTAGGAGTATTTGTGTACCCAAGAGGATGAGTAGTGGCGGACTCACGAGAAGGGGCAATGGAAAACAAACAAGGAAGGTCAATGGAAAAATCATGAGACACAATATCAGAATAACAAGAGTGGTAGTAGTGGACACACGAAGATTGTCAGTGGTGGACTCATGAGGATTGTCAGTTGCGGACACATGATGAGGGACCCTGGTTGATTCATGAGGAGGGGAGTAGTTGTTTTACGAGGAGAGGCAGTGGTGGTGTCAGAAGGAGGGCTATGGTGGACTCATGGATGGGCAGTTGTGGTCTTTTGAAGGGAGGCAGTAGTGGAACCAGAAAAATAGGCAGTCACGGATTCACGGGGACGGGAAGTGGTGAACTTACAAGGAGGGACAGTGCTGAAATCATAAAGGAGGGTATTGATGTATCTAAGAGAAAGGATACAGATGAAACCACAAGAAGGGATAGTGGCAGACTCACGAGGAGAGGTGGAATCTGACTAGAAGAGGTAGTGATGGACTTACGAGGAGAGTCAGTAGTGGACCTATGAAGAGGGACAGTGGAGGACTCTTGAGGAGTGGCACTGGTAGAATTACAAGGAGACACGACGAATAGGGCAAGTATCGGACTCACGAGAACGGTCAGTGGTGGATTCACGAAAATAGGGAGAAGTGGGTCCTAAAGAAGGAACAGGGGTGGATCCATGAGCGGGGATAGTGGTGGTCTTTAGATGAGGAGCACCAAAGAAGAGGAATATTGTCAAACTCACGAGGAGGCGTATTTATGGAACCATTAGGAAGGTTAGTGGCGGACTTACAAGTAAGGGTAGTAGTGCGCTCACAATAAGGGGTAGTGGTGGGTTCATGCAACGTCTCAGTGGGGGTGCGACCATAACTTAGAAACACAAAACTCAGAAGCACATAAATTAAAAACACGCAAGATAGAATTATCTATGTTATGATAGTTCTAAGTGGTGACTTTCTAAGTTTTTATATTTCTAAGTTGTGTTGTTCAGCGTTGTGTGGTTCTAAGATACCTGTTTATAAGTTATGACAGTTGTAAGTTGTGACAGTTCTAAGTTACGCTTTATTAAGTTCCTTGTTTCAGCTTAATGTGTTTTTAAGTTCCGTGCTTCGAAGTTATAAAGATTCTAACTTATTACAGTTACATGTTACGAGGAATTTTTAGAGAATTCTAAGTTATGACTGTTCGAAGTTGTGTGTTTCTGAGTTATGTGTGGATCCTGTCTCAAAGTAGGACTGTCAGACCTATGAAGAGGGTTGGTATAGGGTTTCGCGGCCCCAGGATATATTATTTTTTCTCTTGTAAAATAGTTTGTTCCTGATTAGCATTATGTTAAATTTTCTTAACGTGTCACTTCTTGTATTTGTTCTGCCAACTGTTACAAAATTTAAAAATAAATGAATAAACAGGTTTGTAATATTGAACTTTTTTTTATAAATAATGTACAAAACCTTTCCCACGTGCATTTGTTCTTAATTAGATATGTCTATGGTCCATCAACTGATATATGTAATATTGCATAGAAATACTGTTTTATGACATTATTTATAATAGATAACATATTTTATTAAATATTCTTACTACGATATCCGAAAGCTATTTACTCAGTGATCGATGATTGTATATTTAAAATATAAAGTTTGGAATAATAATATATGTGCATACGTGCACCGTAATCACATAGCAGTACTTAAAAAGGGTATTTCACGCTCCTCATTACGAATGAGCAGTGTGAGTGTTCCGTCGGTAGACTTCCTTAAAAAAGTAGGTGGCACATCATCAGTAAACAATATGGGACATTTTGTAAACATTGGTTATTAATGTTTACACATTTTATTCGAATCTCTAAGGATAGGTCAATACATCTAATAGATTGTATTTATATCGACCTTCACATACTAATAAGTTTTTATGTAATGCATTTTTAAACTTTTAGTCAATTTTTCTTAGGTTCTACAAAACATTTGAGAGGTATATATTTTTCAAAATAACTTAGAAATGCAACATGACATGTATACCAATATTAATGTTGTAAGTATGACCCAGAACTGGTCTTAGCCTGGCTTAGCCGGAAACTGGACAATTTACCTGGATAGTGGTTGACATGCAGTGTTATTGACGTAGATAAATAGTGGAGTTGTGCCGTGTGGGAGAAGATATTAACACACGGGAATGGGTGTAGTGCAAACAACATTTACAAGCACAGAAGTGGTGAGCAGGGACCCGCACATTCACATCGGCTCGGAGACGTGAGCTCTGGTGTGGCAGAGGGCTCTGAGGGGTCAGGGCGGAAAGCAGTGGGTTTGAGCGCGGCACGTCCGGTCGCAGCGCGTGATCCGTCGGCGCGGCTTAGGCCTCGCCTCCAGGGTAATAAGCGTCAGGCCGAGGGACTACCTCGCGACATGCGCGGATATTCGCCCCACTCCCCTCCTCTCGACAAAGATACACTTCACAAGGGAAGTTAATAGCTGCAGCTGAAAACCTCGCTGCTTTATTCCGAGACCCGTCTTAAGCAGAGCCTTCTACTTTTCAAGAGTGACTTTCCCGCCATTTTTTTTATTCCCAAAAGTTTAACTGCAACTTACATCGTGGCTGCCGAATATTAATTTATCATTTTAGATGACATATAACATAGCTCCGGATACTTGTTCAAGAAAGCCAACTTGCAGTCCCCCGTGTAATAATCATCTATTCAGTCTTTCATTTTTTGCAGAATTCGTAAACTTAAGCCAGCAAAAACACCACAGGTTAAAATTTTAGAATCAATTTTACTTTTAATACTAATGAACATTGTAATGCAGTTTTGTATGTTAATGTTTCCATATATATTTAATTATAAAATCATATTTAATTCATTAATAAGTATATGAATTGATTTTCAATAAAAATCTCTAAAGTTTTAATAATTATTTAGCTTTAGAAATTTTTTCTTTTCACGTGTGAAACGTGGTAATGGTGATAATAAGCCAAATTTTAAATCTGTTATGGATTTTATTAATAATATGGCAAAGCTCATAGAACGTCTTTAAGTTTCTTGCATAATATTTTTGAAAAGAAAAATTTGGTAAACGAATGTTAATTAAGGTATTTATACCAAACTTGGTTTCCTACGTATAACATACAAATCGTATACCTAATATAATATATTTTACTATACAAGATATTAATATAGTAATATTAGATCACACATTTATTAAAAAAATTGGATTAACAATATGTCCTGAATCATCTAATCATTATCTGCGATTATCTTATAATATATTAGTTACGAGTTATTAAATTTAAAAAAATTTCAAATTTTCATATAATAAACAAAGCTATTTGAATTTTATAAAACATTTCTGTGCCATATTTTCAGCGGTTTGGTGTTAAAAACATTATCTGAATTAATTGTTACTATTATTATTTTAATTGTGTACATACTTTGATAATAGATTCAGTAAAACATGTTTCTAATGAAAAAATAACCTACAATTTAAAAAATCTTGCGGTAGGTTTATATCTTTATTTGAAATTAAATTGTTTCTGTTTTTGTATAACACAAGTAAAATAAAATATTTATGACGGAGTAAGAACCAATATTTTCCTGTGATTGAGGAAATTATTTTTTCTAAATGTTTCCTTTAATTTTTTATTAATATTAATTACATTTTATGCAAAACTAAATCAATAATTTAAATTATTTTGGTTGAAAATAAATTGAATACAGTTATTCTATCCAAGAAAGTGTCTTAACTAAGATGTATACAAATTTTGTGTCATTTTCTCACGCATATTTCATAACATTATGCACACACCCTTTTATCTATCACATAAAATATATTTTTTCATTTTTCAGCTCTTTCTATTTCAATTGAATCTTTTGTGTCTCACTTTAATTTCAATGTGTTCGTGTCGGGTACAGCTGATTTTAAGTGAGTTCATATATGAAACACAAATAAGTGCAGGTGAATAATTTTTTCTTTTAAGTATTTACTGTAAATTGTCACTTTATAAATATTCACACGTACTGCAGGCCATTTCAATTTAAAATCAAATAGAATTTATCATTGTTTTTGTATCTTCGTGAATACGTAAAACAGCTCAAGTTTTGTAATTGCTTTCTTACTTGTTTTATTATTTAAAGTTGTGTGGATGACGACGGTTTATGAGATGAGTATTCTATAAATTAATTTGTGTGTCTTGCGTTAGATTTGTGTTTCGTTCTAGCAAACTTAACTTTCTCAGGTAGGTTACATTTATGGATTTGTTGTTCTTACTTTTCTCGCATGCTTAGTAAACTGGCTGAAAACTACATAAAAGCCAGTTAACTAATATAAATAAATTTTATATTTGTTTGTCATCGAAACTTTATTGGGGCAGGAAATGAAGAAAAATGCATTTTTTAGGAACCAATGTCCGAAAACGTAATCTTGCTAGTTTAGATGTGTGAACAGTATAAAGAAAATTTGAATTTTGCACGTAAACATTGGACATGATATTCTTATTATTAAATCACAAAAATATTATATTATACAAATATCAAAATATTTTTAAATAACACTATATTTTACAAATAATATTAGCATGCACTAAAATTATTATAAACATCGTCTTTTGGTTTGTAAGGCATATTAAACTGTAAGAAATGTTGTTATTCAAAATATATTTAGGTTTTTATTATGTGGTTTTTGATTATCAAAATTTTCATGTAAGCATGTTTAAAAGTTTAAAAAAACTCTAATACTCCTGAAACTTTAAAAATAAATTAATACTTTTAAATTTTTCATTCCAAAAAAATTACATACATAAAATATTAAAAATATTTGTAAACCAATTACTAGAACTACTACAATATTTATTATCCGACAAAAATTATAATAAAAAATCGTTTTAACAATAAATACTTTTAAATTAGTATGCTAAAATAGAATTTACTTGAAATTTAAGAAAATAGATCCCTAAACAAAATCTGTTCAATATGCATGTAATCTGTCTGGCATTGTATAAAAATAATCTTGCTCTTTATAGCGAGACGGGCATTGTGCTTGTTCGAGTGGTGAAAGCGTGGCTAATTTGCTTTAACTGGGTCAACCAGGGTGAGGCTGGCATTGTGTGCAGGTAATTGCAACAGCGGTGCTGGCACAATGAAACCGAGAAAGTACCCTATGGTTACAGAGTGCAATGGCCTGTCGGGGCTATAGTGAGGACCATCAGATAGAAGTTATTTCTAATGATTTACACTGTATGATATTTGTAAACTAGTTGCAAAATATTTCCTTGTAACGCTTTACAGAAAATTTGCATATTGCATACATTCTTTCACATTTAGGTTAAATAAAGCCATTGTTACAAAAACTTACAGAATTTTTATGAGAATCGATATATTATTATATTAAAGTAATTAATATAATTAACACTTAATTAACCGTTTTTTCACATTTAGTGTTACTATTTTTGTAAAATAATAATTTATTTTAAACAATATGTATATTTAAAAGGGCTACATAATACTAAAAAAACTAATAGGAAAAAAGAGCAATTCCTGGGGTTTCATATGTAAAATAACAAACAATAATCTTAATCCCTCTACACTGGTGTGTATACATTCCACCTCTAAGTGTCACCCACGTGCTCTCGCACCTGAAGAGACCGACGAATGACGCTCATTGTCCACCCAGAACATTGGATCCTCCAAGTCGATGACTCTGACGTCATGGCACTCCTGTCTGTTTCGGCTCTCTCATATTCGCCCCGAGATCGTAACTACATGTGCTCGTAAGGACACCACTTGTATAGTATCCTGCGACCACTACAGATACATGTGCATGAGTCCCGGACAGTCACTTGCCGAACTCTCTGGTCCAATAAGGTTACAGGCAGGGTCAATACATCATTACTATTCCTAGACTATAACATTACTGTGACTATACTACTGTCGGCGGGACAACCCTTGTCACTCCTGCGTCTCTCAGCATACATGTGCATCAGTTCTGGGCAGTCCCTTACCGAGCACTCTTGGTTCAATAAGGCCAAAGTCCAGTTAAGACATCACTACTGTGCCTACACTGCGCCAGGTGTTAGAAGGTATCTACTGCCTGGAAGACACTATTTGCGGTATCTAGAGATGATTGTGCATTAGTCCTTGGCAGACTCTTTCTGAACACCCTGGTTCAATAAGGCCACAGACCGGCTCAAGATGTCATTACTGTGGTTAGACTGCCGCTAGGTTATCGAAGGTGTCTGCTGTCAGGGAGACACACCATATTACCTCTTCACCTCTCCACATAGTTTGTATCAGTTCTGAGCAGTCCATTTCGCTTCACACTAGTTCAGTGATGCCACAACCCAGATAAAGACGTAGATGCTGTGCCTAGATTGCAGCCAGGTGATAAAAGGTGTCTACTTACGGGGAGACATTCATTGTCCATCTTGCGCATCTCTAGATACTTATGAATTAGTTACGGATAATTTTTCGCCAAACCCTGTGGTTAAATAAGATCACATGCTGGCTCAAATCATCATTACAGTGCCTATACTGCAGCCAGATGATTTAAGGTTACTACTGTCGGATAGATACACCTTATAACTCATGTGCTCTCACAAGATACTTGTTCATCTTTCCCGGGCAGTCCCTCGCCAAACATTCTGATTCAGTAAGGCCCCAGGCCGTCTCAAGACGTAATTACTGTGAGTATATTGCGGGCAGATAATGGTATCTGTCTAGGAGACACACATTGTCACTGCTTTTGCCTTTCTAGATACTTGTGCATTTATCCCGGGCAGTCTTTCGCCGAACCCTCTAGTACAATAAGGCCACAGGCTGGCTAAAAATGTCATTACTGTTTTATATTCTGTGGCCGGGTCTTTGAAGGAGTCTACTGTCGTGGAGACCCAACTTGTTACAATTGGTGGCTGGACATGCCCTGTGGACTTCTGTACCTGGGACACACCAACAAAGGCTGCCAACTCTCGCTATCGATCAACTCAAAGGTAGAAATGTGCAGAATTTAGTTTGACGATTCACTAGTTCATTGTATAAGCTGTTAATTACATAAACATCTGGCCTGTAATATCATAATCACAACCAAACAAAGTGATATTGTAAGCAATATTATGATTTGGGACACTTAAATTATTAATTTTAAACTTTTATCAAATATTATCAGGTTACTAACTTATTTCTTATGTTAGGTATTAAACCCTTACACTTAAATTATTGTTTTTTTTATTTTATTTGTTGATATTTTCTTAATAATTTAACTTTGATTAATTTTGGTTATTAAATAGATGTTTTTTTTACGGAAATCAGTAATTACACAAATAATAAAAATAATTTTTAAAAGTATTTAGTGTCAGAGGCGTTATTTTATATTATTTTTATGAATTACATGATTTAATATTATTATTTAAATTGTTTTATAATTTAATATTATTTTATCATTTCTGCTAAATTTTTAAAATTGATTTATTTAGATATAGTATTCCAATAAAAATTTAAGTAAATATTTACTTAACACATGAGCACATGACCAAACGCACGTTGGATATAAAACTGTAAAGAAATTTTCTAGTTCTATGTCAGAACACATACAGCTATGCAGGCTTCATGAATAGCTTGTAATACATTAATTTACGATTTGAGGATCTTTATTTCTAATGCTGTCAGTTTCACACTGCATTTTAATTACTTAAAATTTATAGAAACCTGAAAATTCAATTTATATTTAGTGTTGATAGCTTCAGAAGAATGTGTGTTATATGCAATTGACATCTGAAGCCAAAAGGCTTCAATGCACTTAGTTGCCAGGTGTCGCCATATAAGTGCAAGTGGAAAAAACATGGCACCTAACATAAATTCACTTCAACCTCTCAATTTTGTGATCGATACATATATGATTTCCATTGCTTACAATTTCCGTCACTTTTCATTACTTGCTTTCGTTGCCTTTGATAATCTTATGGCATTGATTACCTAACAACTTTTAAAGAATGTTCACTTCAATAACTCAAAAACCTGCTTTGATTAGAGACATCTACCATTAATTATAAATTATAAAAAAAATTATAAATAAAAAAAGGTTCTATCCGGGAATAGATACCAGAGAATGTGAGGTGTGTGTGTAACTGTCAGTTTCAAACCGTTTCAAACACTGATGGCAGAGTAAATAAAAAAAAAACAATTGAGTAACAAATCAACAGAGTAAATGAACAGACTAAGAAATTAAACAAAGTACTGTAAGGTCTTTGGTGCACCTAGTGGGTCGTCCGTGTAGCCCCACCCGGTAGCTGCCTGCACGCCATTGGCTAGTGGTCGCAGCGCGACGCAAAACTGTGGTGTCGGCGAGGCGCCGGGGGAGTCGGGAGGAGGCAGCCACTGAGAGTGGACGGACTTGCGCTGATGACGCCTCGCTCGCGGGTGGACCCACAGTCGCACGACACGCGGTGTTTGTGTTTAGGAGCAATCCTAATAAATGGGTTCAAAAGTACATAATGCGCGTTATTATTTACTCGCCTTCGGTAAGTCCCGATAAACGGCACCCCCCCCCCCTCCCCTTGTCTGTTGGGGGCGGGCGGTACACCAGGGGCGGTAGCACTGTGCCGAGGCACAGTGACCATGACCCGTCAACGGCAGCGAAGACGAGCCGTTACAATTTGGTGTCAGAAGTGGAATCCCACCGCCTCGTGCTATCGTTTATCGGGTTGCGGGAAGTTATGTCACGCGCATCCGCGCCGCGCTGTATAAGGAAGATGTCCGTGTTTCGGTTTGGGTACTATTGAATGCAAGTACTGTATGCGGGCGTGGACGTGGCCGTGCAAGAGCCTGCGTTACCGTGCCGCGAGACAGCCGTCTCCGGCCGTCCCCTGCTGTCGCGCCGCGCATGCATCCGTCCGTCCGCCGCGCCGTGCAAGCTGGCTAACGCGCGCGCGCTCGGGTTGCATCCTGCCGCGCTACGCGAGACTCGCCGCGCTGCAGAGCTAGAGTCCAACCGCGCCCGGCTTCACCACGTGCGGTGCATCTGCGAACACCATGACCAGTTCATGCAGTCTGTATCTCGACATCGCTGGAATGAGGTGAGGTATTCTTTCCTGATCTACTCTACAATCTAGTAACCATGGCATCGACCGTGCAGCTGGAAGACCGCGAGCTTGATTTGCAAGCCGCCCTGAATTTGTTAACGTCCCGCCTTGAACACCTAGAGCGCGAAAATTCGGAACTGAGGAGAAATGCCACAAGTACACCCGTGACTGTAAGTGAAAATAATCAGGAAATGTCTCAGTCTGTTTCTGCACCTGTACGAAACTTCACTCTATTGCCCACGATCCCAATATTCAGTGGCAGGCCGGAAGATAATGTTAAAATATTTTTCATTAAAATCGAGCAAGCTGCCAAGGTGTGTGGTTGGTCTGAAAGTGAGATGCTCGCCTTCGTGAAGCTCAGGCTCGCAGGTGAAGCTTTAGATTTTGTTCTTGCTGACAGTGCATGTCAAGAAGCTGCCGCCTTTGAAGAGCTTAAAAAACACCTTTTGGAACGTTTTGGCAGGAAGCACACAACTCGTTTCTATCGCGAACAATTGAGCCGTCTCAAAATCTTTGACCATGAATCCATTGAACAGTTTGCTGACCGGATACGCAAAATAAATGCTAACACATATGAATTAGGTCCTAATGACGAAAGAAATGAAGCCATTAAACACGAAGCTGACCAGAGAGCTCTGGATGCTTTCCTGAATGGTTTAAAGGGTGAGGTAGGCAAGTTTACACGTATTTCTCGCCCACAAACATTTAAAGAGGCCGTTGAGTCTGCGATTAATGTGGTTGAAGCAGATAAACGCCCTGGTAAAGAGCTCGAGAACACCGGTAAGTCGGTACTTGCCTTGAACTGAGTAGTAGGGAAATGCTTCTTCTGCAACAAGGTAGGTCACAAGCTGAAAGATTGCCGCAAGAGGGCGAAAGCATGCTTTGGTTGCGGGAAGTCAGGACACCTGGTGAGGGAGTGTCCTAACAAAGGGATGATGGCCCCTAAGCCAAACTCTCCTGTGCATGAAAAGGGTAAGTTAAACACTTACAGGACTGGACTAGCCACGAGTCCCAGTCCTCAGTGAAGTGTATACCCGCGACAGTGTCTGTTAATGACTTAGAGGATTTGACAGTAGTTGTGAGTTATGGAGGTAGACCACTCAAGTTGTTAATAGATACTGGCGCTCAAGTATCACTTATGTGGCAACATGTCGTTGGAGATGCAGGTTTGACGAATCTTGGGAAGCCTAAATTTTGTATTTCAGGCCATTCGGGTCACAAGCTAAAGAACTTGGGAGTCACGACTGTTACTGTACAGTTAGGTGAAATAGCCTATGAGATGATTGTACAAGTCGTCCAGAACAACTGCAAACGTTATGATGGGATTATCGGGCTAGATTTCTTGACACTTCACCGAGCAACTATAAATGTAGCAAAACAGAGTCTGACGCTGGGAAATAAATTGTACTCCTTGGGTCAGCGATCTGATGGGCAGACATTACGTGTAAAGGACTGTTACTTGGGAGTGATCAACCCATCTGGTCCAGAACTACTTACACCATCCCCAGTACCTCTAGCAGCTGCCGAGAAATTACCGCCAGGTACAGGAAAACTTAACCGTGTTATGGTCCCGCTCCCTAATGTTCGTAGAGGAGATAACTGTACCCTGTTATCAGAACCTGTTCAGGGTTGCGATGTGTTGAATAATAAGCATTGCTATGTGGCTAGAAGCATTACTACAGTTAATGCTCAGGAAGGAAAAGTAGAAGCGCTAGTGAACATGGTAAACATGAGCCGTGCTGAGGTAGAAATTCTTCGAGGTACCCAGGTAGCAGTAGTAGAGCTGGTGAATAAAGAAGCCGTCCTATCTTGTTCGTGTGATGAGGACAAGTCAGTCGTTAGAGAAGACATAAATCAGTCGAAGTTTTCGCAAGATTTGAAATTATGTGGTCGAGTTAATGCTCACGAAGCAGAAATAGATTTTTCCAGTAAGGTAAGTCATTTGTCAGGTGAAGATGCACAGATGCTAAAGCCATTATTACAGAAGTACCAACATATTATTAGAGAGAGAGAGAGAATCTGCTAGTAACACCTTTGGTACAACATCGTATTAATACAGGGAACCACAAGCCTATTTCCTTGAAACCTTACCGTGTACCTTTTCAACAGCAACAGTTAGTGCAGAACATGGTGGAAGAACAGCTGCAGTCTGGATTATAGTACCACGAGAGTCCGGAGATCCTCCTTGGGCTTTTCCTATTGTCATTGTTAAGAAGAAATCGGAAACTGGCGAGCCTAAATTTAGGTTTTGTGTCGACTATCGTTCCTTGAACTCACTGACTATCCCAGATGTATATCCATTGCCCAACATTGTGGAGACCCTAGATAATTTAGGACAGTGCAAAATTTTCTCAGTTGTGGATCTCACCAGCGGATACCACCAGATAGGGGTGCATCCTGATGATCAAGCCAAGACCTCTTTCATTACGACAACAGGTGTGTACAAATACGTCTGATTGCCGTATGGATTGATTAATGGCCCTGCTACATTCCAGAAGCTCATGGACATTGTTTTACGAGGCTTGACACCTTCACAGTGTATGGTGTACATTGACGATGTGATAATCTTCAGCAAAGACATGAAGCAACACATAGAACGCCTGGACTCAGTTTTTGACAGATTAGACCGAGCCAATTTGTCACTGTCATTAGGAAAATGCCAATTTGCAGTAAAGGAAGTTAGATACTTAGGTCATGTGATAAGTTCCTCAGGAGTGAGACCTGACCCGAAACTTGTAGAGGCAGTACAGAGTTATCCCTGTCCCACCAATGTGAAGGAGCTACAGAGTTTCCTAGGTTCATGTTATTATTACCGGAGATTTGTGAAGAATTTTGCTGTCATAGCGAAACCTCTGACCTGTTTACTCAAAAAGGGTATGAAGTTTACCTGGACACAAGAGTGTGAAGAATCTTTTCTAGCCCTGAAGCAGATGCTCATTTCATCCCCAGTTCTTACTTACCCTGATTTTAGTAAGCCTTTCATATTGGCCACCGACGCAAGTCAATTCGCCATTGGTAGTGTTTTGTCACAGGTGATAGATGAGGAGGAACACCCAGTAGCCTATGCATCTCGACAGCTAAACAGAGCTGAGATGAACTACTCAGTCACTGAGAAAGAGCTGTTAGCTGTTGTCTGGAGTGTTAAGCATTTTCGTTGTTATTTGTTTGGAAGCGAATTCACAATAGTCACAGACCATGCTGCACTTACTTGGATGTTAGGTCTTAAGGATCCTAGTGGCAGACTAATGAGGTGGTCTCTTCAGCTAAGTGAGTATAACTACAAAGTACAGCATCGCCCAGGTAGAAAACACGGTAATGCAGACTGTATGAGCCGGCGAGTGCGCAATGTAGATGCTAGTGCTGAAGAAAGTATGGCAGTCGAACAACTACAAGATGAGGAGTGCCAGGGATATAGGCAGCAGCCAAAATTTGTCGAACGAAATGGTCTCCTATTTAGAGAGACTCATTTGGGGTTAAGGTTAGTTGTCCCAAAGTCCCAACAAAACAAGATCTTACAAGAGTGTCATGACTCCGTGTATGCTGGTCATCGAGGTAAGAAAGCTACCAACCGAAAATTTGCTGAACGATATTGGTGCAAAGATAGAAAACAAATGGTAGACAATTATGTAACATTCTGTATACCTTGTAATCGCCGTACTAACCAAGGGAAAACCCGTGCTAATCTAGTGGAACTTCCAGAAACTGGAAGACCTTTCCAGAGGTTAGGTCTAGATATTGTGGGACCAATGCCCAAAACGTCAATGATAACTGCTACATTTTGACAGTACTTGATCACTTTTCCAGATATTTGTTAATGCGAGCTCTTCCTGATGAAACAGCAGAAACCATAGCAAAAATATTTGTGTTCGATTGGATTTTGAAATTTGGTGTGCCAGATGCCATTATCACGGATCAAGGAACTAATTTCCTTTCAGACCTAATGACACAATTATGCCAGTTGCTCCATGTAAAGAAGTTGAGAACCACTCCAGGGCATCTGCAAGGAAATGGGAGAACAGAGCGTGTAAATAGGACCATTCCTAAAATGATTAGCCATTATGTCAGTAACCGTCATGATGATTGGAATGTCTATTTGCCATATGTGTGTGCCGCGTACAACAGCCAAGTGCACACGAGCACTCAGTTAAGCCCATACGAAGTAGTCCATGGCATGAAGATGTCCACTCCTTATGAGCACCTGACTGTACCTCCGTCAGTTGGCAACAGCCATGTCGCCGAGTTCGCAAGAAAACTGCGCGATGTGTGGAAAGCAGTGAAGCAGCACAACCACACCGCATTCTTACAGCAAGCTACGCAGTACAACAAGAAGGCCGTGCCAGTGAAGTATAGGATTGGCGATCTCGTGTTCCTGAGCAACCCAGTATTAAAGAAGAACCAGGTGAAGAAATTTCAGCAAGCGTGGAAAGGCCCGTATCCAGTCATTGAGGTGTGTTCGCCAGTGACCCTCAAGCTGCAACTGCCTTTCCGCTCTATCACCGTTCACGTTAATCGAGTGAAGCTGTACACGGGTACAGCCATTCCACCTTCTGCGTCTGTCGACCACGACCGTCCGAGAGGAAGACCTCGGAAAGAACCACCAGCAGCACCTGCAGTCAAGAAGTTGCAACCTCCTGCTGCAGATGCCGTTGCTTTGCCAAGGCAACGCCAAGCAACATTGAAGGTACCCTCCCGTAAGCCACCACCGTCATCGGTGATACCGCCCATCCCCTACAACCTGCGAAGACGTCCGTGAAATGATATCTGTGCGTGCTGTGCTGTGTAACATCTTTATCTTTTGTTTTGTCTTAGCAGTGGAAATCCAAGTGCGTCAGTCTAATGTGGGTATTGTGTTTGAACGTCATAGTGATGTAATTGTGTCAGACAGTGAGTACCTAGTTGTAGTTAATTTTAATATTTCTGCCTTATCTCAGGAGTGTAAGCTGTTAGGTGACATGTTAGACCTAGTTTATAGTATACACCAAAATGAGTCCCGGAATAATGATAGTAGTTATGACAATAATTTTTATCTTGCATTGTCCTAGTTGCGTGGTGCCTATGATTATTTCAAAGCAGAAGTTAATAGCTTCACCTATTTGCTTCCAGAGGACAATACTCAAGTCAGGAAGAAAAGAGGATTGTTTAACCTAGGTGGTAAAGCTTTAAAAGCTACGTTCGGCACTGCAACTTCTGCTGATATTGAGCATTTGAGTAAGCTCCTCGATAATGTTGATTTGAATTCTAAGAGTCTAGCTTCTGATGTCTCTAATAATGTAATTCTTCTGAGACATCTAGAAAAGCGCATTGTAGATAACACCCAGATTGTTAGGAAAATCGCGACAGATTATGTTAGTCACTATGAGAATTGGTACCAGAATATTAGTAGTAATGTAGAAAAATAGTTGCAAAATGCATTTGTCATGCATTCTAGGATAGATTTGCAGGGTATATTGTTGCGTGCTAGCGAAGCACTTACTAATGCACGTTTTGGGTCTAGCAATTTACGTCAAGCTATTGAGAACAGCGTTAATCATAAACTTAGTAGTGCACTCATTAAGCCAACTATGTTTATAGACATTTTGACCTTGATAAGTGATAGCCTAACTCTACCTATTCACATGATCGCAACCGTGGAAGCAGCTAATTTGCATATTTATTATGGGTTGTCAACAGTTCAAGCAGTAGTTCATGATGATTTGTTGAGACTTGTAATATCAGTACCGCTTGGAAATGAAGTAAAAAATTTTGAATTATATGTGTTACACCCTTATCCTGTATATGTTCGTAATTTAAGGCAACATGCTGAATTCGTCACACATGATTTTTTTTTATTAAGCTCTGATAGAAATTACTACAGTTTGCTCAACCGTCATAGCCTAGAAAACTGCCGAACACATAGTGTTACCCTATGTAAAATTGACTTTGTGATGTACGACCGGAGTGAGCCATCCTGTGAAACTAGTTTGTTCCTAGGCAAGAATGTAACTAACTTGTGCCCTGTCAATATTGTGAAATTGTCAAAACCATTCTTTAAAAGAGCTCACTCTACTTGGTTATTTGCAGTAACTGATCCAGTTGATATTACTTTTGTATGTAAAAGTGCTAAGTTGACCTGGCCTCCCATAAGTAAAACCATATACGGTAATGGAATGATAGAGAATGCTTTTCACTGTGATTTGATGTCAAACTGTTTTAAAGCTCTTGCCACGATAACTGATGTAATGCATTGGAATGTCACTTATCCTGTTTTGCATATACCAGATCTCAGGCTAGAGGTCACATCAGAAAAAATATTTGGTTGGTTACCAATAGATACTTCAGAAGACAAAAACCTGCTGTCAGAAATTGACGAGTATTTACAGAGTAATGAATATAGTGTACCCTATAGTCGAATCATGCATCTAGTATGTAAGCCTGAGTCTAGTGTAGCTGGTACTCTCAGTATTGTCAGTGTATGTTTAGTGGGTTTAATTAGTATTACGATGGTTATCCTGTTTGAAGTGTTTAAAAGGTACTACTTGGCTTAACTAGTGAAAGATTGTTCCACAGACTTAAAAGAAGTGACTGCTTCAGAAGTAAAGGTTGTATGGCCCCATGCCAGAGAGCCAAGTGTGGCAGACCAATAGAACCATTGTTCATGTGTGGTACTTGTACTGTATGTCGTGTATTGTATGTTGGCGTGAGTGTCGCTGTGGGCTCTACTCTTCGAAGGGGAGAGTGATTGTAAGGTCTTTGGTGCACCTAGTGGGTCGTCCGTGTAGCCCCACCCGGTAGCTGCCTGCACGCCATTGGCTAGTGGTCGCAGCGCGAGGCAAAACTGTGGCGTCTGTGAGG
The DNA here is from genome assembly GCF_032445375.1 of Bacillus rossius redtenbacheri. NCBI lineage: Eukaryota > Metazoa > Arthropoda > Insecta > Phasmatodea > Bacillidae > Bacillus > Bacillus rossius. The sequence continues at coordinate 15,810,944 of NC_086335.1, forward strand.
TGCCGGGGGAGTCGGGAGGAGGCAGCCACTAAGAGTGGACGGACTTGCGCTGATGACGCCTCGCTCGCGGGTGGACCCACAGTCGCACGACACGCGGTGTTTGTGTTTAGGAGCAATCCTAATAAATGGGTTCAAAAGTACGTAATGCGCATTATTATTAACTCGCCTTCAGTAATTCCCGATAAACGGCACACCCCCCTCCCCTTGTCTGTTGGGGGCGGGCGGTACACCAGGGGCGGTAGCACTGTGCCGAGGCACAGTGACCAGGACCCGTCAACGGCAGCGAAGATCAGCCGTTACAGTACAGAACCTAAATGAGAAGGAGGCAGGGCTCTCATGGGCTAGAGCGCACTACGCACGCGCGAGAACCCTGGAGGGGGTCAAATGCGAGCAAAGGGGAAGGTATGACGACACAAGCAGAACAAGGAGGAGAGGGGAGGAAGGTGATAGCAACGCCGAGACGTCTTCAGATGATGACAGTGAATTCACTTAAACTCCCCTGCCCTAATATGTCCGAACCTCTGCCCAAAACTGTTAATTTCTGTCCTCGCACCTACAGTCAGTCATGCTCAAGACGCAGACAGTTTCTTACACACTTAGAAAAAAGGGATGCTTCCAGAGATGGAATGGTGTACAGTTTTCAAAAAAATCAAACAGATCACTAAGACAACACACACTCAAAATCAAAGACGACAAAGTCCTAGGACTGTTCTGACGAAACTGCATAAATGAGGCGTTGTCCCGGGTTCAGCTTCGCTCGCAGGTACAATGAGGCGCCCAGACAGACCGCAGCCCGCGCCGCACCGCAGCAAGGCGGGGTGCAGGCCAACAGCAGGCCTGGTCGCCCCGCCGGAAGCGCCACCCATCCCGCTTAGCTAAACTCAACCTAGCAGTGGCGGAGGATGAAGAGGGAAGGGAGGGGGCTCAGGAACTGCACTGGTCTCAGCGTGCGAGGGGAAAAACACAGCTGGCTAGTCCTATGTCGACACATCCCCAGCTGAACCCTGTCCGGGGAGTCGACTGAAGACATCGCGATGACATCGTGCAGGAAACCGCCTTCAACAAGCACAGCAGTAGGGCGAAGAACAGGCAAGCTGAGCGGACAGGTGGGCGCGCAGACAGGCGGGTGGTGGGAATGGCGGCGGTCAGGCAGACGGGTGGCGGGAACGGCGGCGCCGGCGGTCAGGCAGACGGGCGGCGGGCACGGCGAAGGTACGAGCCGTCGCGTGACCAGACAGGTGCGCAGCACGACAGGCACACAGCAGAGCGGCAGGACGACAGCAGAGCAGGCAGACTGTGGATGACTCCGACGAACTCTTCTGGGCGTGACGACCACCAAAGGGAAGGTCGAGCGGACAGCGGACAAGCTGTAGAACCAAAGGCGGCCACAAAAACAAGAGAAAAAAAGGAAAAATTAACAAAAAAATTTTTTACAGCGTTGGGTGGAATACTTTATCTGCACAACATGTGCTTTTCTTAACTTGCCCTTTCTACCTAGATCCTCTAACAAAACTGTTTTATTATTTTAAAAACGGGACATTTTAAATGGACCACAGTAAGATGGAATTAATGTAATAATCATTTTTTTCTGTTAAAGATGGCAGACATAATTGCGACAGAAAACAGTGTCATGAAATTTAATGTCATGTGTACATCGTATAACTCTTTTTCTATCTCACGAACTTTCTTAAGGTTGTGCGTGACCTTCTGAATCACAACATCCTGCGTGCGACCTGAAGTCACTAGATCCAGAGGTGGTAGTCCCCACTGATTAAGGATAGGGTGGGTGAGTTCCCTTCCCAGGATGGGAATTGAAGGGGGAAAACCCGTAGAGGAGTGCACCGCTGAATTCAACCCAACATTAACGAAATCCAGATCGCCGTCCTAAGCTCACTGATCATCCCTATAAACAGATTCAAGGATACCCTTGATGACTTTATTAATCCTTTCAGATTGATCACCCTGGGGGAAGTAAGCACTGATATAGATTGGGCGAATGACCCACTCCAGTCACATATGTTTTCACAACGTTGATTGGAAGTAACGCATATTGTAACTAACATTCATAGCATGCACCACTAAGATCTTTCAAACTTTCTCACGCAGAGCCTTGACAATAGAGGAATACTTCGTGTTTTTTAAGGGAATTAACACCACAAACTTTGTGAATATGTCCAGGATGACCAGAATACAGTTATTCCCTTTACTCGTGCGAGTCAATGGGCCAAAAATGTCTACGTGAAGGACGTGCCAAGGTACCACTTGCGGGTCAGCACAATAGAGTCCCAACTTAACACACTGTGGGGCTTCGAAATCTGACAATCCCTATAAGAAAGTATGAAATTGCGTACGTCAGTACACACCTCAGGCCACTCTAGACAGGCGCAGATACGCCGATAGGTGACCTATCAAGGAGGAGTGAAAATTAGTTAGGACCATAGGGCGTAGTGGGGCTGGAACAATCACTTTTCGCATACGCCCGGAATTTCCGTTGAAGTAAATTATTCCCTCCTAAATACCATAAGGCACCTCTTTATTGGCTCGCAGATCGCTTTGCAAAGCAGATCATCAAGCTGGCAGACACATCAGTTGAAAAAAATTCAGGAAAAATCTTACATACATATATTTTTTCGTTAATAGTTTCAGATTCTACAGGAATATTGTCTCACTAAAATTTTTCAGGGTAAAAGATCCTGGAAAATGTGTTGGCCACAATGTTATCACTCCCTTTCAAGTTGTGTATTTTAAACTTATAACTAGACAGTCTTAAAACCTAGCGTCCGAGTTTTCTCAATTGGTGGGGGTGATTACACAACCAGCTGAGCGCCTGTTTTATCCGTGTACAAATCAAACTCGCAACAATCCAAGTATGACGCGAATTTTTCTACTCCGAAAAGACAGGCAAGAGCCTCCTTTTCATAAACACCTAGACGTTTTTCAGATTCCAGGAGCGTTCTGCTAGCGAAAGCAACAGGTCGTAGCACTCCATTATCCATATGACCTAAAACCGCACCCAAAGCAATGCTGGAGGCATTCATTTAAAGAACGAAACGCAGTTCAAAATCAGGCACAATAAGAAACGGCGGGGAAGCGGTTATACCTATTAATGCGTCAAAGGCCTTCTGCTGATCTTCCTCCCAAACAAACTCTGAAACCTTTTTACGAAGCCGGTTCAGGGGGGCACAAATAATCGCGTAGTCAGGCACGAACCATGCGTAATACCCGGCCATTCCTAGAAATTTCTGAACACCTTTAAGATTTTTTGGTCGGGGAAAATTAACGATCGGTGACACCTTATCGGGGTCCATAATTACATGTCCTTGAGAAATAAAAAACCCTAAGAAATTCACATGGTATCTTTCTAAATAAATCTTATTAGGGTTAACAGTTAATTTAGATGTTCTTAAACGTTCGAAAACTTCGCGCAGGTGGTCTAAGTGATCCTCCCAATTACCGCTGTACACAATAATGTCATCGACATAATTAAAAACACACTTGAACTTCAGGTCGCTAAGAACATGGTCCAGCACTCGGTTCAAACCTTGGCTGCCGAAACTGACAACCATGGGAACACGATTAAATTGTTATTGGCCGCAAGGGGTAGAGAAAGCAGTGTACTTGCGGCAGTCCGGGTGCAGCAGACATTGGTGAAAGCTGGCGTTTAAGTCTATGACTGAGAAAACTTTGCCTTACCCAGGTGTTGTAGGGCGCTCTCTACAGTAAGTAAAGAAAATTGGTGACCTGTATGCGATGATTCAAAGGAGCGTAGTTTTGTACCAAACGATATTCCCCATGTTCCTTCTTGGACACAAGGAAGGTGGGTAGACCATAATCTGACAACGCAGGGAAAATAGCTCCGGAGCTTAACAGGTGGTTTATTATAGTTTTCATAATCTGTAATACAAGCGATTTGAGGATTTGGAGCATTTGGAGCATTGAAGCATTGGTGCACTTAGAGTAATTGGAGCCATGTAGCTAGTAGCCTTGCAGACAAATGTCGTTGGAGCTTTTGGAGACACAGAGACTGTGGTAGCCAAAGACAGTCTATGATGTTGAGTCTACCATATATTGGCGATAGTATCCATCTGATAGGATCGCATCCTACTAATTTGTATGTTCGTGTTCATGTACGCTGTTTTCTTGAAATACATGTAGTCAAGTCCTTAGTATCGTATCCTACTTATGGGATCATATTCTACCGATGAGATCGTAACCCTCTGATAGGATCGTTTCACTTCGAAAAGTGCATATCCTTCTCCTGATGTCGTATTCTACCAATGAGATCGTATCCCTGTGATGAGATAGAATACATCTACATTATCAGATCGTATCAATTTAATTAGATCGTATTCCTGCTGATTGGAATGTATCCGATGATGTTGGATTTTGTCTTAAAATGCGACCTTTTCTTTAAATGTGCTACCAAAATTCATATTTTTTAATGTTTTTTGTATTGTGTATTGATTTAAATGTTTCACGTTTTGACTCATATTATTCCAACAACTGCATGCATATAAGTGGGTTCTAGACGATGTGACTCTGTTTAATCCTGGATATGGCGTTGTAAGGATAATATAGTTAGATTCGTCTGTTACTATTGTTGGGAACTTGGTGGCATCTGAAACGCCAAATTCTTTGGAAGTTATAACCTCGACGTCGGGGACCCTGATGGCAGAGACGACGACGGCAACGCCGATCCCGTTGGCATCGTCGACGACAACCACGACAACCTAGATGGAATTTGAACCATCAAAAGTGGAGATTTGGTCAGTGAGGCGCAGATCCCGATGGAATGTGTAACATTGTCACCAGGAACATTAGAGAAACCTTCGACAAGCGTGGTTCCACCAGAAGAAAAGATTTTTATGAATTTAATGCTGACTTCAGAAGAAACTTTGATGAAAAATGTTTCACCATTGAAAGTGTCTTCAATGGCTGCAGTACCACTAGCATCAATGATGTCCACTGAAGATGCATCGGTGTCCTCTCAGCATTGAGGTCATTATTGTGACCAAATTTTATTACGACAGTAATGGTCGTCGCCACGATAATCCTCGTCGTACAAAATTTAACTGCGAGAAATGATATAAGCAGTTTGCTATAAAAGCTAATATGAAAACACACTTGATGACACACAAAGGTATGCCGCATGGCAGAAAGTAATGTTTTCGCTGCAGCAACAATGCTTAGCTGTGCTATCATTCGCAGTGGTTCTGTAATAGAGTAGATTGTAATTTATAAATACTTTGTAAAAATCTTGCTTTTTTTCGAATGTTACACTTTTTTGGTTAAATCATTTAATATTTAATTTAAAATATTTTAAACCTAAAGTTATATTTTCTCACCGAGTAAAGATCTAACAAAGGAAAGTAATTTATGGAATAAATCAGAATATAAATGAGACACTGTTTATTTTTTTGGATCTTTTTTTTTCCTGTATAAAATATGACTGATTTTCAAGATCTAGGCCAAGACGGCCAGCTATATTCTGGATGTCGAGGCAATAAATAAAACGGCACCTAAGCAGATAAAGATAAAAAATTAAACTTATATGGGGGCAGCGAACTCTAGCAAATGAAAACAATATGGTGTTACCTAGATCCAGTGCTTTCTGCTGATGAAAACAAAATGGATTGATTACGTTATACTAGCTGTCTTAATATCTTCCTTGGCATTAGTGGTGGGTTGGTCAGTCTTTCAGTGGCTTTTGTGAAGGAAAGTGCAATCAACCTTTTTAATCGAATGAATTCGCCGTGTTTGAACCGAGCACTCAAATGTGTGCGTTTTTGACGTGACAACATCTAATATATCAATGAACGCAAGCTGCACGCACGAAAAAGTGTCCCGCAATGCACATTGTCCCACTACGGATGTTCCACTACGGATGTGCCCTGTTATGCTCATTGTACTCATGCGTTACATCTCTCTTCCACTCGATTGGAACAACCATTGATTTGAATTTTCAATCGTGTTTTCGTCGTTTGAATTATTAATATTATGTAATTTAACGATCGTCCACCGATTTTCAGCACAATCGGTAGGGTTATTTAAAAGTAATGTTGAATATTCAAATACGTTTTTAACGAACAATGGTGTTTTACAGTTACACATAATAATTCAAATTACACCCGGGATCTTTTGCACAATGTTTGAAAAAATATTGCAACACAGTATAAATACGTTTGGTGTATTTGGGATGCGTATTTGTTATAAAATCGTGTTATAAAAACGAAATAATATTATTCCTCTACCATGCTGCCATCTACGGTGACGGACGCGAACCGAAAGAATCGCGATATCTATCCGCTATCGCGGGAACCAGGCACTCCTTAATACATATTTTCCTTTGTTTATTGTGAGGGGCGTTATTATTAATGAATTATAAATAAAATTTCGTGGCCGCGGCCACAATTGCATACCATTTTGAGCACTGGAAGACATAAAGACAAAAATATTCTCGACGAATTTTAATCTGTGGTTTTCATTGCTTATTACAAAACAATTTTGGCAATACAGGTTAATTATTCTTGAATTTTAAAAATCTGATTACTAGTATAATTTCAAGTATTTATTCTTTATTACTAAAAAGTAGCATCTGTCGGTGAGTGCAGTAATAATAGGATATGTTAGATATTTGATTACACTTTATTTACAAATATGATAACTGTTCATAATTATATTCAAACGAAAAGTTAATGTGGTTTTCATTGCTTATTACAACAACAATTTAGGCAACAAAGGTTAATTATTCTTGCATTTAAAAAATCTGATAACTAGTATAATTTCAAGTTATTATTCTTTTATTATTAAAAAAAGTAGCATCTGTCGGCGAGTGCAGTAATAATAGGTTATGTTACAAATAACTAAAAAATTATGATGATTCATATAATTGATGATATATATTTGATTACAGTTTATTTATATAAAAGCTTGTTCATAATAAATTATATTTAAACTTTATAGCTAAACGCTAGTTTTTAAAATTAATTACAATTCATCTACACGTGAACTGTTTCGTCGACTGTTTATAAATTGAAGTCAAAAGTTAATGTGGTTTTCATTATTACAACAACAATTTTGGCAATAAAGGTTAATTATTTTTAAAATCTGATTTCTAGTATTTCAAGTCATTATGCTTTTATAATTAAAATAAATATGATTCAATTTTTTCCATAAAAGTATGCAATAATTTCATCAATGTTTTGTTTTGACGTTGTCAAATTAAACTATCGTCCGTAAACCGACTTTACAGACAACCAATTTTTTTTATTAATATTTTGTAAATAATATTTGTTGAATTTTTAATTTTTTCAATAAGTTTTTGCATAAAATTTACGGATTTTCAAGATAGAGGAGTTATGTCACTATTTATAAAAGACGGAAGGTTCTAGAATACAAAATGGCAGGCGTGACGTTGGGAAGATATTTCATTAAATTTTTTAAATTGTTATTAAGTATTTTTAATTTTTAAAAATAAATAACATGGTTACTATTGCCGGGAATCGAAACGATGACTGAAATGGATAAAGTAACTAAACACTTGAAGTTATCTTTGTGAATTATATAAATTTCTTTTTCAAATATGTTTACAGTCAAGGTCAATTTCATTTACCTCAGCGGCTTAGGGCGTCTTGTCTATGGGAAATTTAAGCCAATTTAAGGAATTTTCTTTTTTTAGTTTAATTGTATTTTAGGGCAGTTCGAATTTTGAATTTTTTCTGAATAGTAAAAGGGAAATATTCTCCCAAAACGGGAATTTTTCCCAATAAATAGAGACATATTGAGGAATTTTGAGAAAATTTGTGATCAAGATGGCCTCTGTGACGTCAAAATCCTTTTTAGAGGATACTGACACTAACACCTCACTCCTACTCATGTCTCCTGTGCCTCTATTACATACTACTCAAAGACTAACCAGGTACAAATATTACGTTAAAGTGTGCATTCTGTAGTTAATTTCAAAGTCGATGCTTGTTTTGTCCGATGCTTGAAAATTCGCCACAAAAAAAACTTTTTTGTACTCTTACTACATTTTCTATAAACGCTAAAATTAATGCACTACTTAATATCTAAAAAAATATAAGTATTCCAAGGGACTTACACACTGATGACATTGATTACAGATAAATAATTACCAGTCACTATTTTAGGTAATGAATCTACTAAATTGTAATTATGTCAATAAACAATAATATATAAATCATGTAGGTACATATAAACATATAAACATAAACTATCTAAAGATAAACTTAACTGTTATGACAATCTTAAAACTTTTCCAATTTATGGGGGAAAATATTTGTCAACAAGTAAATCTGTAAACCATTTCCTATCACCATTAAATATTACCTATCTTTAAAATGTTTATGTAATAAAGCCTAACCCTGCTATTCCGCTTTCATTACCATACTGTGATTTATTTTCGATTCTATTAAATACAATAGGTGATTAAAAAGCTTTACAATTTAAATTTTTTTTCTGAAGTATGCTTATTTTAATTCAAACGCATGACGGCTTGCTACTCGACAGTCAGTCGTTTAGCCAAAGGGAGAGTGTGGGTACGGGATTGTTATAAATATATATTAATTAACCACATTTAATCTCTCGATGCACCACATTAAAATAATTATGAAGCAGTTACGCGCGCGCGTGGGAAATGAGCGGCCGATGTTTGAGCTTAAATGAATAAATGAATTATTAACGGGGCGCCGGGTTAATCTGCGGGCTCGGAATGGCTGTGTGTTGTGCGAGCGAGAGCAGGTGGGGAAATCAAACTGGCAAAGAGTGCGGGAATGCCCATAACACTTCACTACGCTGTCCATTTTTCCCTCGCAGTTTTTTCTCTTATAAATGAGCAAAAGAAATTCACCTAAGAGAGATTAAAATCAACGAAAAGTGCCCGCTTATGTTATATCATTTAAATATTTGTGAGTCAAAAAAATTAGCTGTAAAAAGCCATAAGACGAAACATTATTAAAGCAAAATATTGTAAAATCCTTTAGCTAAGGACACGTTACTGTTCATAAGAATTTAATTCCAAACAGTCAGCAAAGGGAATTTTTTCTTTCGAATTTCATTCATTAAAATAATTTATTTAACTCAAATGTTTATACTAAAACTTTTGTCTGACAATATTCTACATTTATTATATATTAACTGAAGTACCTGGCCTTTTCCGACCTAAACGCTTAGTGAATACGTTTCCTTTTGTAGTGGGATGGGTGATTTTTTTCTTCTAAAGCTCATGTAGACAGTAGATATTTGGATAGAAAAGAGAACAAATAAACCAACGTTGTTATTTTTTTTCTCTCAACCTTTAAATGTAAATATTGAGGGTAGGTACGCAATGTTTTTCGTTTGTCCATAAAGAGCGTAAACCAACTAGCTGCTGAATCTTGAGGAAGCCACATATAGTTTTCCCAAGTTAAAAAATATATATTATTATCATGTTTATATATACCACGCAAAGTATTTGTCTCTGTGCCTAGTTCATACTCATAGAGAATGCAAGTCGGATAGGAAACTGCACGCGTTTGAAATCGAAGGGTAACAATGCAATAGCCGTTGCCATGGAAACGAAGAGAGCATCAAGATTTACGGAAACTCTGCTTAATAAGGTGTGGAATGGGTGATGAAATTTTTTATTTTTTATTTTTTAAATCACATGCAGACATTGACCTTTCTCTGGTTACGAAGGCCAGACGTGCAAAATTTAATCGAGATCGTAGTAACAACTACAGTCTTGTCATTTATATAAGAAACAAACGTGTGTGCAAACAAATCAACAAACGAAAGAAAAATATACCTATAACAAAAATATATAGAGAGATTATTCTATATTTATGTGAAATGCTAAGACTTATATAACATTTTTTATAATTACGATTTCAGTTCAAAGTAATCTCACTTATGACATTAAGAAAATTCTACATTTTCCAATTGCAGTGCTTCACTAAAATTATAAATAAATCATTTTTAACGTCTCTGAATTTTAACGTTTTACACGTATAATTTTGGTGATGTCGGACAAGCTTGTCCTTCAGTAAAAGTAGTTCCCATGGACGAAGTGGGTGGCAGCAGGAACTGCGGGGAGGATAAAGGGCGCGAGTGCGCTGCGATAGCCGCACAAAGGCGCGCGGTTGGCCGGCGGCACGGGTGTCACGTGACGATAGCCGGCCCCGTGGCGGGATGATCCCGCGCGGCCAGATAGAGACCGGCGCGCATTGTGCGGCGGGCGTATCTCCGGCCGTGACGTCAGCCGCCGGGGATTACTTTACGTATTACGACCCGGCGGCATGACCCCTCACCCCTCCCTCCTCCACAACCACCAGGGGCCAGAGAGTTCCGGCTCGGGACATTCTTCCGGATGTCGGAGGACTCCCGGATTAGCGAGTGTAGCTCGTCACGCACAGGCCACGTTGGTTATTTCATTTTCTTGTCATTACTTTCATCAAAAGGCTTTGAACCGAACATTTATTTCGATATAATTTTTGATATTTAATGTCCCTAAAAGTCACGCAATATTTCTAACTTATTATGATAAACTTGACTTTAAACACTTCCAAAATAACGTATGGTCAATATCGCATGAGCAAATTTGTGACCCAACAACAAAGTTACGAGAACCATTAAAACTATATTAGAAGATAAAATCATTTTTAATGTTTATATTAAGAAAATAAAATAATCAATTCGGTGTGTGCGACAGAACCTAAACAAATGTCTGTCCACACATTGAAAAATATTTTATATGGGCAATTTTATATATTTTTGCATTCCATTGTTAATTAAAGTACCTTAGGTGTGTGTAGGTGTGTTGCTAGTAGTTATTAAAAATATCTTAATCTTTTAACGCTGTTTAAATGAGCACTGCTATACGGTTTTGACGGAAATTGTGTAGTTACTATTTAAAATAAGTTAATGATTATAGTAACTGCATAATATTTAGATATGCTTACTTCATAACGCAATAACGGATTTTTAAACACTGGGTTAAGGTACCAGATTCAAGTAGTAGAAAATTGGCTTCGCTGGTGAATACCCATCTGCAGTCAATGATCTTGCAATGAATCATTTTGAACTATAATTTTGTATTACTGCAACTAATCACATTTGCGATCTTTATGCTAAAGAGAATTTGACAGAATTAAAATATACTTAATTTTGGAATGAATTAATTTCTGCTAGTTTCTTTAATCATACTACTGCCAATCCTTACTGATTTTCCGTAAATATTTCTAATTAAGACCACCAGTTACATATAATAGTATAATATTTTTTTACGGCTACGAAACGTTATCACTTGTCTGAAATATCGTGCATATCAGCTTCAGTACGATAATTTTCGTTTTTGTAGCTCATGTAACAAGAAAAAAAAAATTACTAAAGAACCTTACACAAATAAATCCAAAAAAAAAAAATAACTTTATAATATTAGGTTACTAAAAAAATTTAATTTTTAAATGTTTATTTAATATTTTTTTGTTGTGGAGCAGTGAGTAATAACAATATTTTTTGAATCTGATATTTGACTTCCAATTTACCGCATTTGTTAATCGCGAGTTTTAGTGCATGCATGAATTTAATCACTGATGTGCGTGCCTTTAAGTGAACCCCACATATATGTTATTCAGCATCTAGTCAGTACATGCAGCGACAGAAGGACCTCAAATCGATTAATTTTTTTTTCAACGACAAGGGCGAAAATGACCCTAGGCTAATACGTTTATCTGAATGTTTTCTACCTATATTCAAAATATTTACGCAAAATAATTCCTTTTAGTTTCCCATGTTAATATGAAAACTGGTTTTAACAGTAGTTTCCCAAATTATATTATAATCTTATCATTTTATTTGTTATTCCTACAAATCGAAGGTTCTTGGGGATTTAAGATTCTCATTAAATGATAAGGGTGATAAAAACTACCAAGGCTCTATTTTAAAAGGAGGTATTTTATTTAAATACTTTAAATCATCCTAGCTAATCATTAATTCAAAACTATCATTAGTGAGAGAATAAAATAAAATCATTAATACTATTTTTTTAATCATTTAGGTATGGAAATAATTTTTGGTAGTTTAAGTCATTTGATCATGGAGATTGGGATTCTAAACCTTACCAGGGAGATCTGTAGACAAAGACAAACAAGTCTGCTATTTCATACTCGATGATACAGAGAATATGTTTGGATGTATGTGAATGGGTTTGTGAATAGGCATAGATGTGCACAAGATGATCAAATGTGGGCTTGCTGTGTATACAATGCTTGCAAAGTGAGAGTAGAGGAGTTGTTGTGGTTCTGTTCCACTATGTTGTCGACTGGCCCCACCGCGCTTTGCGCACTCGTCGTTCACAGTCCTCGGCATCGATACACGTTAAGTATTGTTTACGATATTAAAAACGGCGTCGTTCATGTAATGCTTCAGTAACTGTCAATTGTTATTTTATCAAGATGTTTATGTGTGTGTTCCGGCTATGCGAAATTTGATTACTGTAATGGTGTATTTGGTGTAACATTACCAGTTTTCATCTGACTTTAATTGCGGATGTTGTTCAATATATGCTCATTTTTGTATGGGTTAGTAAGTGACACTTTTTTGGGAAATTTTCATAAATAAACCTATGATTTTGCCTTGTGGGTTTGATATGTCACAAAGAGATATTTCAATATTTTACTTACAAACAATTGGTTTTTGTAAGAAAAGTTATTTTTATTTGTTTTTTTTATCTTGCGCATACGCAAAACATTGTTTTGCACGTATATGTAATTTTTAATTATTAACCATTTTTGTGATAGCAATACAATTTTTAGTTGGCATATTATACAAAACTTAAGTTTTTTTCAGTTTTAATAAATAAGGGGTTTTAACACTCTTTTTTAGATCTGTTAAAAAACAACAGTAATTAAGTTTTTTATTATACTACACTAAAGAGATTTATATTTAGTAGCATGTTATTATTTATCATATTAGACATGACTATTTATTAGAATTGTGAAAAAAAAAATTGTACATGTATTTTAAATTCCTAGTTAATATCCAAAGCAATGAGTTATGGTACACTAGTAGGCATGACACTGAACTCTCAACAACTCAACAAAAAAACAGAATTACTTGCAAATAGACAACGTGGGGGGGGGGGGGCGTAGCCGTAGGCCGGTGGATGCACATGCGATTTCCCAATTTCCCTTCCCATTGTTTCACTCCATACTCCACTCATTCGCTTAATGCTCTATTCTTAGCTTGTTGACTCATATATTCAACAATCAATTTCACACCAACAAAACATTTAGATAGAATTCGTTTGTTGAAAATTACAAGTTTTTTGTCTTGGGCACAATGAAATTTTATTGTTTCGACCTATGTGAGGAGAACTGGGTTCGTAAGGGATAGCCCAATTAATTTATTACTGTTTTAATAATTATTGATATTTACATTACTAATAAATAATCGCACTTAAAAATCTCTGATCACACCAATTGCACTTAAAAAGGTATATTCACAAGTACTTCGGACTGTCAAGTTTCACAGTTCGCACTCCTCACTGGAGCTAGGCTCAACAGTGATTCGCCCCTCACCCCCACGCGCCTGTCATCACACACACAGCCTCGTGCCACTCAGTCGCACGCTCACGGTCCCATCGCTCCGTATCGCACCGCTCTCAAGGGGGTCTCTCACCCTCTTCGCTGATGTAGTACTTCCATTCACTCGCGGAACTCTTCGAACTCTCGGAATTCCGGCGGAAGCCGGCGTCGCTGCTTATATACTCGGGCGTCCTCCTTTAATGGACGAGAGCAGATGTGACGTATTGTGTCATACTGGGCCTTCCCGACTCCCAAAAAGGTCCAGAAAGGCAGTGTTAATTCGTGACACTATGCGCGGTGGCCTCGTGAAACACGCAAAATTCCAGGATACTAAAAGGGTAATTGACAATGGCCTGAGGCGGGATGGTGGGAGTGAAGCAGAAAAGTAGAGGAGGTGGTGAGGACCCTTGTAATCCGGCCAGGCACCTGTGGCATGCCTTACTTTATTGGACGGTGAATTACATCAGTGACCATGTGGGGCTGCCAGCCAGCTCTGAATGTGGCTCACGTCGCGGTCCTGTTTGCATTCGTAACACTGCTGACCTCTTAAACCTGTTCATTCTGTAAAGGTAAAGCATCACTTCCGGCATATTCCTTCAATCGGTCCAAATATACCACATTCATCTGTCCCTCTTTGGATGCAGTATACCACATCATTTAGCCACTTCAAGACTTCAGAGAGTCCTTCCCATGCTGCTTGAAGCTTAGGGCATATTCCCTTCCTTCGTTGCGGGTTGTGCAGTCACATCGAATCGTCCTCCTAAAATCAGGTTGAATTAGCCATCACGTGATACCTTGTCTTCGGTCTATTCTTTAGTAATATAAGATTTTTGTTGGCTTCTTCATATAAAGTGCCATTCGCTGCTCTAGACGATTCACATAACCAGTGGTGTTGATCGTCTCTCTGTGAGCATGACCAAACTTGACATCGCAGAGCAACCTCAAATTCTATACAAACACAATTCTCGCAGGGGTCTGCCCAGTGGAGTCATGGATGGCAGACCTGTACGTGATCAGGAACATCTAGATGTTTTAATCCCTATCCTGTTGATGCTAAGCCACAACCTTGGCAAGGTGTTTCTCGAGAGTTCTTTTGAACCACACCACCGTGCCATCGGACTGAGGATGTAGAGCTTTAGTTCTGGTTTTATTTATTCCCAAAAACTGACACACCTTCTGAAATACTGTCGATTTAAATTTGCAGCCTTGGTCTAATTGGAGCTCCATTGGTACCCCAAATCTGCAAATGAAGTTGTTGACTATTGCATCTGCAAAGGTAGTGGCTCTTGGATAGGAAATGCATATGCCTCTGGCAACTTAATGAAGTAGACCATCGTTACCAGAATATACCCATTACCATATTTAGTCTTGGGAAATGGTACAGCGATGTCGATGATTATTCTCTCAAAGGGGGCCCCTAAATTGTGGGCCCTAATTTTCCCATGACTTTGGGTTAGTGGCCCTTTTTAGCAAAGCATGTTTCACATCGTCTATACCAAGCCTCCACAGCCTGGCGACACCTCAACCAATAGTAGTATTGATGTGTCTGGGTTAGAGTTTTGTTCACCTCTAGATGACCACCAGAGGTAACAGTATGAATTTTTCTCTCAACACCTCTGCCACTGGACTCTTTGGAAGCAGTAGTTGCATGGTAACTACTTTTCCATTTGGACTCTCCCATGCATTCATTAGCAGCCCATTCACCATACTCATAGAATTTCACTGTGCCCAGTAAACTTCCATAGCCCTTAGATCACTGGTGATATCATGCCATGTTGGACATCCAGTACCATTCTCTAGGCAGCTTAAATATGGTGCTAGGTCGAGATCTTGCCACTGTGTTGCTTTCAAGCTGGCATGGTCTTTTGTCTTCCCTGTTAGTCTTTGTTGTTTGCCAAACATTTATATTCCCTAATTTTTCTCCACCCTATGAGAGTGATTGCAGTATATCTTGCAAGATCTTTAGGAGGGGGCATTGGCTTTCCTGTAAATCCGCCATTTCTTTTGTTCTATCCGACAATCATATGCTGTATCGGTTCAATTTGCCTAGCAAGTAGTCCCTCTGGACTTTTGAACTATAGTAGCCACTGAAGTACGGCAATTTCAGTGAATAAAAGGAATTTTCATCCATATAAATATTTGTGGAAATGTTGCAGAGATTTAACTGCAGCCAAGAATTCTCATATTGTGATAAAATAGTTGCATTCAGTCTTAAACAAAACTTTGCTGTAGTATGCTATTAATAATTCATTTCCATCTTGCACCTGGAAATGTACAGCACCCAACACATCTCCGCTTGCATTTGTGTCAATGAGATACTCTCCATGTTGTTGGCGTAAGCAAGTATTGGGCTAGTACATAGGGATTCCTTGAAGTCTTGAAAGGCAGTCTCATATGCGAGAGTACATATAAATTGTTTCTTATCCTCGGTCAGCTGATGCAATGGTTTTGCGAATGTTGAGAACCCATGCACAAAACCTGTAAAGTAGTGTGCTGTTACATGACATACGATTCCATGCACAGAAAGTGACTTATTATTATTATTTTTACCAACATTATAATTCTATTTAGAGTTATTTTTTTATTTCCCCGATATTAGTACTCTATGTTTATGTTTTGGTGTATCTACGTGTGCTACACTCTATGAAATAGCACGAACTTACATGGAACAGCAATAAGCTATACCCCACTAGGGCACAATTGACTTTAACGGCATAAGATATTTTCTTCACTTATTTTGTATAACAGTGTGTTCATTGTTAGAAATTATCATTTTTAATTTAATGCATTTTTGTATCTTCATACATATTGATGAAAGTCAGTTATTTTTACTGTGTAAAATTAAGTTAACTTTTAACTGTTTCGGCCAATGGGAGGCCAGATTACAAAAGTTGATAGTTTTAGAACTTCTAAATGGAGATGAGAGTTATGTAATGTGGCGGCATATTGAAACGTAAGGGTGTAATCCCTTTTATATTCATCAATATTTATAACTATAATAGGCCATCCGAGTGTACGGATGTGTTAAATCTACGTAATATTAAATGTATGTATTAATGAAAGGGCATATCTGTAAAGATATTTAAGAAGGAGTGCATATATAACGTGAGTAAAAACTGGTCCAATATCGCATCTTACGAGACATTGTTATAAGCTAAATGTGCTCGTATTTTCTCTACATCTGAAACTGTTGTAAAATTTGAGAACAGACTAACATAATTTAAAGAATTATATTGCAATCCACTAAATCGTCAGGCATACACGTCACAGGCAATACCAAGAGGTGATACGAGAATGGAATTTCATGTTTTCTATCGACACAACAAAAGACCTAAGCCAAGGTACGATTTCATAAATAAAATATTTAAATAATAAACCATAGGCTAATTTATCAGTTTTCTACGATTTATGAGTGTGAGAACATGAGCCATTATAAATTGAACTGTATGAACTATTGTGAGTGACACATGTGCGCAACGTATTTCCTGCTTGTTTAAAGTACATAATTAATACCACCTGCCAAAACAGAATTTTCAATATTATTATTTTATTAAAGTCTTTCTTTTAATGACATTTAATTTTATTTTTAATAAGTCTTGCATTTTCTCATACCTATAATCAGTGTTGTTAAGTAACGAATTACAAGTAGATTACTTGTAATAATTACTTTTCAAGTAATTTATACTTGTAACGAATTACATTTAAAAAATGTAATTCGTACTTGTAATCGGAATACATAACATTAATTGTAATCGATACATTAAGGTAATAGATACTTTATATTTACTTGCCGTTACTTTTATTTTCGGAACGTATAATGAATACAATTAAGAACAAGAAGATCATACACTTTTGTATTAGTAAAGTTTATAATTTTACGCTTATAGTGCAACGATCGTATACACAACATCTATGATCAAAAATGAAGAGCCATAGTGACTTGAAGTGTCTCCAACATTACCCTATCCTAAAATCTGATTTTAAAAATTTAACACATCGCTGCGGTCAAGTGCTCTCGTTGAGCGTCTTTTTAGTGTTGGTAAAGATTTTTTTGCCATCAAGAGAGGGAATCTATCTGATGAGAACTTTAAAAGCAATTGTTTTTTAAGGTCAATTCCACTACTTGTATGAAGTCTTTTGATGTTGTTCAAGCAAGTTTGTCCTAAAATATTATTCATTTAACTAAAGATAACAAATTTAATAATTACATTAAATCATTTTTTTAACAAAACATATATGTATGTGTGTTTATTAATGTAACAAACTGTAAAAAAATTAATCGTAGGTCATTTTTAAAATGGTAGCAGAATGTAATTGTAATTTTACCAATTACTTTTATGTAAAGTAATTTTTACTTGTAATTAGTTACATTATCACCACCGTAATTGTAATTGAGCCCAATTACTTTTTCCGAGTACTTTTAACAACACTGCCTATAATCCTTGTCTTTTGTTTAACCTACATAATGAATTCAAGGTAATATGTTTTATTTTTGTTGTTTTCATTTGTTTTTCTTGTAACAAAGTTTATATGTTTATGTGTGTCACCACGTCCACCAGGTGAATATGCATAGAGTAAAACTGGGCCACATACTCATTACACTGATTCCACATAACTAATAAAGTAGTGGCGATAATAAAGACCACTAGAGAGTGACTTTAGTACAGTAGGTAAAGAGTTTCAATAAAATCCTAACTTCATGCATATCCTTAGGTTGAGACCACTCCTTAAACCAACGAACCTTCTCAGGATCTGTTCGCACTCCATCTTGCGATACAATATGTCCCAGAAATGTGACATCATGTTGGAACAAGAGGCTCTTCTCAGGACTTAACTTAATATGGGCATGGTGAAGCCTGTTGATTACATCCTGGAGATTTGAGAATGGTTCCTTCACTGTATTTACCACTACAATTATGTTGTCTTTGTATACTAGGCATGTTTTCCAAGTCAAGTAATGCAGAAATATTCCATTTATTCATTTCAAAACTTTAAGGAGTATTCATATCCTGAATAAAAACACATTGAACTGGAACAGCCCAGTACCTGTTGTGAAATCAGTTTTCTTTTTATCCTCGGGGTGCAGCTCCAATTATCAGGAACATCTTTTTAGATCCAGTGTGGACATCCATCAGATGCCAGAGAGTGTACCAAATGATTTATAGATTTGTGGGAGGGGGTAGCTGTGCTTTTTTGGGACATCTTTCAGCTTTCATCAGTCCACTAAGAACCTCAGTTACCAACTTTCTTCGCCACTTAAAAGACTGGTGGTAACTAAGAGCTCGCTTATGGTTCTTTTAAACCACCCTCCACGCACGGGCGATCATCTTCTGTGATTCTACTGGTTTTGCTAGAGGCAGCTGCCGTGGTGCTTCTCGGATTGGCTCCTCATTACAAATGTTGATGCGATGGTAGATCAGGGTTGTTCTTCCAAGTTAGTATCCACCAAGAAAAATACATCCTGGTTGCTTACCAGAAAATCTGTGACTTCTTATATTCCTTCATCTGTTAGATTATTTCGGCATCACCTTAGTACATGTTCAATATTTGGGTTCAGTGGTTGCTTGAAATGTTTAATAGGTTAAGAAGACTCACACTGGCCTACCGAAGAGACTGCTCCACAGCTAGCTATTGGATCTCCCTTTTTCAAAACCCATGTTCGCGAATCGAGGTTCGCCACCCAGGCTAGTACAACATCGCCGAGTCTTGCAATGCTTCGACCGACCACAAGCATCCTTAAACCTAATGTCATATATCTAGCTCAATCAGGTAGATCATGCTGCAACTAGGGTCTCCCATTTCTGTTTATGGTTTGTTGGAAAAGAAATGAATTCGCTAACTACCACTTAAAGGAACTTCAAATTGGTCGGGATAAACGAAGCTGCCTCTGTCCCTCTTATATGCAGTACGTAGCCTTCCATAAAAATAACGAATCTATATCGATTGATTATGTTCACTCCTATAATTATCTCATCGGTGAAATCAACAACAAGAAAGGTCTATGTTAAGGTCCACATTTCATTTCTTAACTCCAAATACAGCTTCCATGCAAAGGTGAAGTGTCTCTGGTAGCTGTTTAAAATCTGTATTGGATGCATGTTTTATTCAGTTTTTCCCTACTTACAATTGTGACACTCTTTCCGAGTGACCCTCCCCTCTTCCTTTTTTCTCTTTGTGTTTTTGTTTGTTGATGGATGATGTGCGCGGTTGGTGGACGTGTTCC
Organism: Bacillus rossius redtenbacheri; assembly: GCF_032445375.1. NCBI lineage: Eukaryota > Metazoa > Arthropoda > Insecta > Phasmatodea > Bacillidae > Bacillus > Bacillus rossius. Next base: position 15,830,750 of record NC_086335.1, read on the forward strand.
TTTTTCTGTGTGCAAATTTCGGTTTTTGTTGTGGCTTCTACCTGGTGAAGCCGCACGGCGGTGTGTTTGGTAATCCCTGAGTAGTTGTGGTTTTTATGCGCGCGGCTGTTGGGTTGGCAACTGTGTGGTGAGCTGCTGGGAGAAGTGGTTGGTCTTGTCGTCTCAGCTGACTTGGGGTGACGAGGTTGAGGTGTTGTGAGGAGAGTTGGAGAAGGGGGCGTGAGAGAGGCAAGTCTTGCCATGAAAATTTTGAGGGAGCGCCGTGTCAGTTTCAGGAAGCAATGGTTCAAATGGGTTTACTGTTGAACTTTTGATGTAGAGGAGTGATCTACGAGCATCATCACGGAAATGTGTTTATGAAGTCCGAGTTAATACAGTTTTTTTTTATGTTTTGAAATACTATAATACGGACCTACATAATACATTTTGCTAACGTGTGTGTTGGTAATGTAAGAGAATAGGTCTGAGTTATGGTGCTCCAATTAATGGGTCTACGACCGTACATCCCGTTTATCTGCTACGAGATTGTAAGTCCAGTTTTTTGCGAAATTTTTATAAGAACAGTTCGGTAACAAAGATTATGCTAGGGGTACAGAGAAGTCTAATGGTCCGATTGAAGACAAGAAGGGATGTTCTACATTTGTCCGCAGTCGTCTGACAACGGTACTGTGGCGTGAGGACGGCGAAATCTTCAGAGGCATGCAAGATACTTCAGTCTTCGAGTTGGTGCTCTTAGTTTTGGTGCAAACAGCAGTAAATTGCGGGATACAAATTTAAAGGCTGTTCGTCGTTGTAGAGGCTTCTAGAAAACTGTAAGGGTTGGACGTTTGGTTTTTCTTGCTTGTGGTGTTTGGAATATTCGTCGTATTTATATAAGATTTTTTTTTGTTGAATTGTTGATTCTCTTAGGGTTTTCTGTCGTTGCTTATTGGACGAGGTATTCGATGTTTTTCTCTTTTGGGGAGGTTTCGATGGCGCGTCTAATATGTATTTAATGGTGTAATTTTTGCTTAAACTTTTTTTTTGTTGGAAAATATTGAGCTTTTCAGGGTACACCACAGTAAATCAGTATATTTTTACAGACATTGCGAATTTAATTTATAATTTGTAATTCTGATAACGTCGCTGTCTAATACTGTCTTTGTGTGGTAAATGAAGGGTTTGTGCTGTGAAATGCAATTATTTTTATATATTTTTTATGTATTTTTTTAATGATAAATATTTTATTATATTTTTTATATTATATATTTGCTTGTTATCTGGTGAACTTTTATCAGTCCTGTGTAGCGGAGGATGGGTAGTAAATATAATACGAGGATTTTGCAAATCCTGGCCAATGAGTACAAACATATAAACTGTGGTGTAAAATTTTGCCCTAGAAATTTTTGAGGCACATGAATTTTTTTGAGGTTTGGTCCACTAAACCATTATTCTTATTTATTACCATATCTTAGATATTATTCCTATTTGTTTTTGGTTAATGTTGAATGTCACAGATAGTAAATTCTATGATGTTGCCTTTTTTAATTTTAGTACATACTGTGTTATGTTAATAGTTATTTATTATAAAATTTTATTTTAAATTACCAGCTGAGATTAATAAATCTATTTATATAAATATTGTAATTTTTTATGTATAATAATTTTTTTTTACTGTGGGGATCCAGGGAATTGTTTTAGGGGTGCACCCAGGGGAGGGACAAGAGGTTTGTTTATGAGTGAAGTCATTGTTGGGTATGGTTTTGTTTTTTGAAGCTAACGCATTGACGCCGTCCCCGCTACCTCTGAGTAATTAGACGTAATTTTGTTCAGTTCGTGATCTCAGGGAAGGTTCGGCCTTGTGGCTAGAGGTAGGGGTCAACGCAGTAGGGCCCCCCGAGCTGTTGAGGCCACTCGGGACGCCTGAATAATAACACAAAACCTCTTCAGATAGTTGGTGAATTTAATACAGCACAGCCCAATACATGGTGCTGCCCGTTCTGGCCGTAACGGTTTGCCCGACGCGACTAGTCACACGCGCAGCTCACTTCCTCAGTGGCGGCTCACGATTCTTATGCGCGTGAGGGGCAGACTCGTATACGTGACGCGAAAGTTACAAAAGACACTCTGACATGGCACACGATATTTTGAAGCACAATACACTACACTAATACCTAGCTCTGGATAAACTGGGCTAGCAACACGTAGGCCCGTGTCTCCGGCGACTCTACGTGGTGACTAGGTGTGTCCCAGGGACTGAATCGTTATTAAGTTTGGTGGCGCACTGCAGTACGACGGTGATACATAAGCCCTGACATGACGAATTACACTTAGGCGAACAACTATTCCGCTAACACATTACACTTGATAAACTGGGCTAGCAACACGTAGGCCCGTGTCTCCGGCGACTCTACGTGGTGTCTAGGTGTGTCCCAGGGACTGAATCGTTATTAAGTTGGATGGCACGTGTCGCCTGCTGGCTGCCCCGTGCGGGCCAAAACTAAGTAGCCTGTAGGCTAGGTTGGGCGTGAAGCGCCGACGTAAAAACACATACTCTCCCCACAGTACTTACGTATGACGTAAACACTCATCTCGGAGCACTGATTGAATTAAGTTAAGTACCTCATGGTAAATTTAGGCCGACCGCGGAACTGTACAAAAGGTTGAAAAGAAATTACACTATGGAAAACTACATGTCGGTGAATGCAAAGGTTGAAGGTTCCGCGTTGCGCGCAGGCTGCCGGCCTGGTTGAGCTCTCGAAGGACACTAGCGGTGTCGCCGCGCGCGACCCCCCTCCCCCGCCAGCCCTCCCGCGGAAACGTGTGAATTTCGCGGGAAACTGAACCGGCCAGGTTCGGGACAAATCGCACATTGAAACATGATTTTGCAAAGACTTAATTATTAATTAATAAAAAATAATGTTTAATAAAATCCTGTGGAAAAACATAATTATAACAATTTGTTGTAGTGCGGCGGAAGGATATGCCACACCCGGCCGGATCCTTGCGCCGGTGTAGCACTCGTTGTATGGCGTTCGCCTCGTCGCACGAACTGCACTTTGCTGCGCGCACGGGCGCGTTCGGTGCACACGCTTTTGCGAGACGTTGATGAGGCATAGCGGTCTATGCGACAGAGGAGCATTGGCGGTCGGCGTCAGCATGTGAATGCAGTGGAGCCGCCTAGACCCGCTCAGAGTTTAATGTCCTTGGCCCCTTTTTGGCTGTTAATGCTTTTTTATTTGTGCATTTTGTTGGTTTTTCCTTTTTTAATTATTTTGTGTTGTAATTTGTTGTGGAAGTGGAAGTTGTTGACGTTGATTTTTATTTGGCCATTTACAACTAGCATGGTACTCTATTCCTTTTCTTTCTTACAACGCCACTTCCCTTTACCTTTTTATTTTTGATAAGCTCTGGGGGTGTTTCACAATATCTGTACGAACTATAGATGCCGATGCCTCTGTATCAGCAGTAAGTTAACACTGTCTGCCATTGATCCATTCATTTAGCAACAAACTGTAATGGCCTCTACGAATTATACATACAGGAAAATATGTAGGGAATATAATTTCCTGCAGAGCTGGCATGCACCCCCTAAAACCTTCTACCGATCATTTCCCTGTTGATTTTACTGTTTCTCTTCATGTTGCAATGTTTTCCTGCATGTTGGCCAGCCCCAATGTATGTGTGCTAGTTCGTTGCAGACAAAGGACTGCCGGCGTCGTTCTGCTCTTCTTATCTGGTAACCTGGAGCATAATTCAGCAACTTCTTTAATTGCCTTAGAATAACTACATAACTGTTGGTGTTTCTGGCTTTTGTTCCATTTTAGGGGCTCTCTCCTGCTATCTTTGTCAGGATGCCTGTATTTCTTGAGACACTTGAGACTTCGAATTCGAGGGCATGGACCAAGGCCTTGCAGCTTTTCTTGTGCCGGGCCAAACAAAGAGTTTGATGAACCTCCGCATCTCCGAGTCTGTCTATAAACGCAATTGTGGCTAGCTGCTGGCGGAAGTATGTTGGTGATTCTGGGTAGGCGAGGTGAACCAGTCGCTCAATGGCGGCTTCAAATGTGCTGGAAATAAGTGTTTTGGCAGATTTTTTATTTTTATTATAATTTTTAATTAGTTTTGGAAATTTTATTTTCCATATTTATTGGTTACAAAAGGCCTACACGTTGTTAGGCTGGTGTACTGTACTTAGTTAAACTTTGCGGCAGTGGCCCGAGGCACCTTTTCTCAGGGGCCAATCTGATCTTTTGCTAGTCTAATGAAGACGTTAGCAGCCAGGATGACATTTCTCCCGCTTGCTGTCATGTCCGGGGTCTGTAATATTAATACCCTACATGACTTAATTTGCATAGAGCAGCTTCTGGCTTGTAAGCTCTATTTCTTAGAGTACCGCTGAGCCCAGCGAGTCTCGGCACGACCGAATATCCCATGGACTTTCTTTTCCAGCCTGGTTGCATTTTTTGTCCACCCTCATCCCCCCCAGCTCCTCCCCTTGGTTCTCAGAATTTGGCCCAGGATCATTGCCCTCACATGAACTCGCCAGGCAGTGGCCTACTTCAAGGATTATTTGCCACAGAAAAAATATGTACAGATATGGACCACCCACAACATCTAGTGGCAGAAACAGTACCTCCTGCACTTGTCGCCAGCGAGTGGAGCTAACGTCCGCGATACCTAGTGGTGACTTTGCTAACCTCCTTCTTTCCTTCCCCTTTAGGCCACTAGAGCAGCACCGGCTAGGCCATAAGGCTATATGCTTTCGAATCGCGTCCAGTAAAAGGCGATTGTAGGTTGCTTTCTGTACCCGGCTGGAGAGAGCGCGGTGGTTGTCCTTCGGCGCATCAACAAGTTCTCGGCCCAGAGCCGAACCTTCCCCCTCTTTTGCCTAGGGCCGAGCACCAATTTTAATTAGGACCATGGTCCACCATTGCGGCACTTAGACTTCGGCTACTTACCGCGTCATATCGGCGTCCCCCTCTGTTGAGAGGCTGTTTCGCGGCAACGACGAACTCTTTCGAATAAGGAATGTATTCAGCCGTGTTAAGGGATGTGATCCCAGTTAAAATATATAGCAGTAACCAGACAGTCGTTGTCATTAGGCAACAATTTATGTCTTAATTTAAACTTTTATATTTTTTTGTGTTTTTGTAATCATGTTTTCTTCCGTGACCTCCGCGCAATTCACGGTTCGTGCCTTTTGGAGTTCTGCGTGAGACTATTCGTGAGTCCAGGAGCTAAACCCTGTTTGGTGAGTACTTCGGTCTCTTTTCCTCCCCAAATTCCTGTTTGTTGGCCTTTTCGCGCCAACTGTGTTTGACTGTCTGGAAGCAGGTCTTATTCATCTGAATTTGACTTGTGTTTCAAACATGGTCCAACATTTTGGTGACGAAATTGCACCCAGCATGTTGTCCAGGACCTCGAGCTTCGAGTCTCTTTAAGAAGAGCTTTATCCCGGCCAGGCGTCCAACTTTGAAGCCCCGGGTGATATTTAAAAATATAACTTCTCCCTTACAACCAACGAATGAACTTATCTTAATGAATACCAGCGAGCAGTGGCATAAGGAACTTAAACCACAATAATATGTAAAAAAAAGTTTAAATGAAACGATAATCACTGTAATAAGTGAACGAATCTAACATGCTTTAATATGTCACGAAGGATACATCAAATTTTTGTTTTTGTGATTGATCTGTTGTTAAAAGTATAGTATGCCTTGTTTAATAATATCGGGCCGGCCCCCTTTTAATAACTTTAATATCTTGTTAATACTCTTCATTGAGAAACTTAAAGAATCCAAAACAAATGGTAAACAGATTTAAATTAATTCTTTTTTAAATAAACCAGGATACCTATAGACCAATCTACTTAAGAAGTGATTTATTTATTTCTTATTACCCATTATCTATTTAAACGATCCTCTAGCTCCTAAGTTGCTTGTGTGCAGGGAGTATCAAATTGTCTTGTTCACCACCTCGTGCCACCTCTGGTAATACTTGTCTTTTTCTTTATATTTTTGGCTCAGCAGTTTCCTAGGATTTTTTTATTAAATTAAAATAATCAAATTTTGGGGCACGAGGGGTGATACACAAATTCTTGGAGTGTTTCTGAATATCGCCGTTTATGTGACATCAGTGATGTTTAACACACCACGCCCATGTGTTGGTCGCTATACCTTAGCTTAGGTCCTCTACTATTACACCATACATAGTATTTCTGGTCTGGGATTGGCATGGTCTGCAACAGCTCTAGTGGATATTCTCTCAGTGCCAAGTCAAGTAACTTCGCCTTTTCTTCCTCGCTCGAACCATTTACTTCTGCAGCTGCCTCGAACTATTTTCTGTACACTGTCCACAAAGATTGACCATCGACGGTAGGTGGATTTAATTTTTATTGATTGCTGGAGGCGCTCTTTACCTTAACATCCTCGGAAGAACTCTTATGTTTCGTAGCAGCAGAGGCTTCTTTGATCAGTCATCAGCCTCCTCAGTTACACCTGCTACATGCCATTCAGTTGCCTTTTCGAGCTGAATTATCTGTCTTTCATGTTGTGGGCGATGCTGCTACAAGCACTTGTATTTATCCTCGAACTGAATTCTGGTTTCGTAGATTCTCTTCTTCATTTTTTCTCTGCCATTAACTATTTCGTTTCGTATTTCTCCTTCACCCCTATTCATTTCTTCTTGGTTTTTCGTCATATTTTCATTCTCTGTCTTCATATTATTCTTCATCTCCTCTTGCCAGTTATTCATTTTATTCCTTATCTCTTCTTGGCTGTTAACAACTTTATTCGTCATCTCTTCTTGGTTACTCCTCGTTTTATTATTCATTTCCTCTTGCCCCTTTTTCCTTTCCTCCTGGCCTCTTAATAATTTTATTCATATAATTTTTTAACTCGGCTAGGAATGCAATTACATTATTAAGCTCGTCCGCAGCCATTTTTCTTGTCCACATACACGACCTGTCTGTCATTATCACTACTGCCATACCATCTTCAGTGTTATTTGACCTACGAGCTAACCTAAACTTCTACTGAAAACTAACACTAACTTTACAACAATTACACTCAAACAAACTTAATAATACCAAAAATTTAATTACAATTTATTTTTTTCCTAATTCTATATTAACTATAAATAAATTATTTAATCAGGCCTAACCCACTTCTGACACCAAAAATTTACGGCCTTTGTGGGGAGAACTGGGTTCGTAAGGGATAGCCTAATTTAATTTATTACAGTTTTATTAATTAGTAATATTTGGGTTATTAATAAATAATCACACTTAAAAATATCTGCAACATCACTCGAACTTTTAAAAAAAATATATGTTCACATGTCGGTTATGGACTGTCAAGTTCCAAAGTTCACACTCCTCACTGGAGTAATGCTCATCAGTGGTTCGCCTCTTACCTCGTGCCTGTCCTCACACACACAACCTCGTGCCATTCAGTCGCACTCTCAAGGTTCCGTCGCTCCGCGTCGCGCCGCTCTCGAGGATGACTTTCTTCGCCATTGTCGCAATTCCCTTCACTCGCAGAACTCTCCGAACTCTAGGAATTCCCGCGGAAGCCAGCGTCGCTGCTTATTTACCATGGGGTCCTTCTCGAACTGACGAGAGCAGTGTGACGAGTTGCGTCATCCCGGGCGTACTCGACGCCCGAAAAGTCCAGAAAGGAGGTGTTTATTCACGCCACTCTGCGCGGTGGTCTCGAGAAACCCGCAGAATTTCCAGGACGCTAAAATGGTCATTGACAATGGCATCTGGTAGGACAGTGCGAGTGGAATAATAGAGGGGAGGGTAATAGCGATGATCCTTGTAATTCATCCAGGCACGCGTGGCATGCCTTACTTCAGTGGACAGCGTGTTACGTCAGTAACCATGCGGCTCCAGACTGCGTGCGTAACAGTATAAATATTGGGCGGTTCATTCAAGTAACAGTTACACATTATGTTCCTACTTCTTAGAATGGAATATATATTTTTATTGCTAATAATTTTATTTATTGTCACATTACCACGAAACCCCTCATTTAATCAAGGCAGGCAACATGTTGTGTTATGCTCCGTTTGTTAATATAATTTTTTTGTGGTTTTGTAGAATTCTTTGAATATATTAAAATTGCCAAAATTTTATCAAGCAATGTGATAAAAACTGGATAGCATGTTGTTTTTGAATTTAAAATTATTATAATTTTTTAAGGTGTTTCAGGCTTTACTAATTTATTATCTCGTATTCATCCAAAACTTCAATAAAATTTTACCACCCAGTGAATGAAAATAATTGAAAATAAATTAATGAATATTTTTTAATAAATACACTTACCATTTTTTTATTTTAGTTTACATGTGTAAATAATGCAATTAGCTTTTAGTTCATGTATCTAGTAATAATATTAATTAAATATTTATATATCTTTTTTAACACAGCTTGGTATTTTTTATCTAAATATATATATTTTTAAATTAATTTTAAATGTTATTAATTTTTTAGGTCGTGTGTTATAGGTTATACATTCCTATGAATATTATTTTTGTTGTTTTAACAAAAATAACATAAATTGTTTTTATTGTTTATAGAGAATTAGTTTTCTAGCAATAATTTTCTCTCTTAACAGAGGTGTTTAGTTAATATGGAAATTTTAATAACTCTTTTTTGCTTTACCATTAATTAGTTTAAACAGTAACTCAGCGTTATTTTAATCTTCATTTTTTTTTGTTCCAAAATATTTTGTTACACAGTTCTTGCTGCTACCCTTAGTGGTGGCACGGAAGATGTTATTGTTAATTAAACGGGGTATCTCGAATGGTACACTATTTTGTAATCTCATTTTTTTTTAAACAAAAAAAACTAAAGTTTTCCATCGTCAAATGAGAATTTTAAAATAAAACTGTTGTTTTTCTGTAGGGTGAATATTTCTCTTAGAGTGTGTGGAAGAGCTACATATTTCTGGCTAATTGAAGACAAGTTTGCGTCTGCCCCGCGCCTTCATTAAGGCCGCGAGGAGAGTGGCTCGGGCCCAAGGAGGAAGGAAGGAAGGAGCGTAAAGAGGCCGCTCGGAGGAACGCCGGCAGCGTCTCAATTTAATTTCCGATTGCTATCTGGAGGAGTGTATTCCTTCCAGGCCGCGGAGCAGGGCGGCGCAGGCGAGGCAATATCGCTCGGCGGGCGATCAAAGCGACGTCCTCTCAATTAGCGTCGCGGAGTAATCGTCTCCCGGCTGGCCTCGCGGGCGCTGCCTCGGGGCGCAGGCTGGCTCTAGCCGCGCGGTCCACGGTCCCAGGACTGGTCCCCGCGACCCGCCGACTGCCAATTAGCGTGTGTTTGCGTCTGAGCTGGCAAACACGCTGGTCCCCCGCGCGGAGCACGTGCGGACATCTTAACAGCCTTGCATCAGTAGTCACGTTCAATTTTACTGCTCGCCCATTAATTATTACTGAAAATTGCGTACTTACAAATAAATATATGTACGTACAAACTTCGAAAAAAAAAAATTGGGAACCAAAGAAACCAAAAATTTTAAACAATTAACATGTCATAAGAATTAACATAAGGTACAACTTTCAGTTCAGAATTGGAAAAAAAAATACTGAATTTAAGCTACATTATTTTAGTCACTTGTTAAGTATTTAATTAAGTGAAACTATTTTCATGATTATATTTTTTTTGGTTACCAGCACAAAATAATATTAAATTTAATAGTATTTTGTTGGCTTAAACCGCATTATGTTTCGATATTGCGTTCACTGTTCCACAAAATTTTAAAACCTGTACAGGCTCGTACATTTATACTCAACGGATGATAATCTTTTGTTTCATGATCACATTGTTTATAAAGTAACTGTGTAACCAAGACATTATTTTCACTTGTAGAATAAAATATTGCTCTGTAAGGTATATTATTTGAATTTCGACTAGGGGTTAGTAGTATGTGAATGTTTCTCCGGACACAGGCTTCAGGCCATGGTGCCTGTGGTGCCGACCGCCATCTTGGATTGTGACGTCACGGCGGCCATATTGGATGACCGTGACCTTGACCTTTGACCGTGAATTTGTACTTGACCTTGATCCTGATGGCCAATTTAGATCCGCCATCTTGAATCTGCCATATTGGATCCGCCATATTGGATCCGCCATCTTTAAATCGAGTGCCCCACACACTCATGATGAAATTTTCGTCACGGCCGCCATGTCGATTATTTTTTGTTCTGTTGGAGGCCGCCATCTTGGATACAGTCAACTTTGTTTCTGGTGTTTGTTCCTCGAGAGCGCCATCGTCGCTTTAGTTTTTTTTCTGTTCCACTGGAGGCTGCCATCTTGGATACCGTCGACTTTGTTTTCTGCTGTTTCTTCCTAGAGAGCGCAAGCGTCGCTCTGTCACATCACATAAGGTAGATGTTCCATTACCTACCAGTGCTATTATGGTCCTTATCGAAATATTAAATTTAATTTTTTATGCAAAATACATTGGAAGCGCTGTGTTTTGAATCATCGCAGCTCTGATCTCTAGGTTGGAAAACATACGCCTTTAACCGCACAGCCATCGAGACAATTACCAGACTGTGAATTAAATAAGGTATATATAAAAATAACATGCATATTCGGACTTGTAATTTTATTCTAAGTAATAATAGCACTACCTGTTCGAGACAGAACCACCATCTTGAATTAAGACATAACTGTTGAAATTAGCCTATTATTACGGTCGCCATCTTGAAAATCCGTAATTTTAATGCTAGAAATTTGAAAAAAATTCCAAAAAAAAAATTCAAAAAATGCGTACTTCAAATGTTTAGTTACTTAAACGATGTCGGTCCTTGATTCGATTCCCGACGAGAATAAACCAGTAATTTATCTTTTTTTTTACCTATCAATAAAAAGTAATTATAATATTTTACGCCACACGCGAAATTCTAAATTATGTCACCACAAGTATCAATTTCCGTTACAGACGCCATTTTGAAAATCTTTATTTATTATCCGATTTTAATGAAAAAATTTTCAAAATTCATTTAAAAAAACCTTTTAATATACTGATCGATTCTTGTCCTTGGTTCGATCCCTGGGATACAAAACAACTTTAATTAAAAAATGGCACAAAAGTGACAGGTTTGAGAAAATTAAAACAACACAATTTCTTTAAAAAAAATTATTACATAAATTGTACACTACTACAAGTACAAAAAACACAGACAAATTACTAAAGTCTTGAGCATTTCTCGATTTCTGCATCTGCCACCCACGAATTAAAGCGAGGTGGAAAGCCCCACCACTTGATGTAGGATCGTCCATTTCTTCGTTTTATAATCTTCTACATGTATCGGGATACAATGAAGGCTGAATCTCTTCGGCATAAAAGCCGCCACGCATAGGTTTGTGGTCCAAATCTTCGAGGTAGTAGGTCGTAGGCTCTGATTCACGAACACGTGTCACACAGAAAAGTTCAGGACTCCAGTTCGCAGTGAAACCTTTTTCGAAGATACCTTTCTGCTTGGAGATTCGCACAATGTCTCCGACGTTAGCTTTATGTTTTCGTGGATCTTTCTTCTTTGTGTTGGAAAGCACTGTTCGAAGCAGGCGTTTGTCCTTTACGTCCTGCTTCATATTCATGGTAGAATGCACCGTGGAATTATAGTTGCTTATTAGTTTCGGCAAGATGTCATGCCACTTGTAATATCCGTTAGACGTAAACAGCCGCCACATCTTGGAACGCTAAGTTCTGCTAAACCTTTCGACAACGGAGGCTTTGACGTTACTAAATGTAGAGTAGTGTTTGATGTCATACTTCTTTATCAAAGCCTTCAAGGTTGCATTGTATAATTCTTTCCCGAGGTCCGTTTCCAGGTGCGACGGTACACGACCATCACGCAAAATATTGTCCATGGCCTTGGCTACTTCAGTTGCAGTCTTTGATTTTACAGGTCTAGCCAAAGCGAACTATCTATAAACATCGATGACTGTCAACATGTACTTGAAACCTTTATTCAATCGGGAATATGGAATCATCTCAACAAGTTCCGCCTGGAATAAATAATCGATTCCGCGAACTAAGACTTTGCGACGAAGGTATTTTCGTCTAGCAGGAACATGAATTTCGTGAGCGATTCTGGTTAGACTCATTGTATGTAGCCGGCTTCCCTCAGTTCTTCAAGTATGGAGACTATTTCGTTGATGTGCGAATAGTTTCCTACACTAAGCGAAGCATGTAGAATTCTAAGGCGATCAACTAATTCATTGGGGTCGTCCCAATGCACATAGTCAATTATCTGACCACTTTCTATCTTTTTTAAACCTTCTCCATGTATTGTTAGTTCACTGAAGTTATTAGCGAGAATGTCGAATTTTTCATGATCTTCGTCTTTATAGGCCTATCGCGAAAATGTGCATTGGTTAGCTCTAGCAGTTTTTTGTATTCTTGTAAGTCTTTGTCAGAATATCCTTTAGGCTCCCTGCGAAACAGCAATTCGTACAGACCCGGAGTCCCGCGCGATTTGAACCTTTTTTTTTCCTCTTTGTTTCCACTTCTGCCAGCACTTTCTTCTTGGAGTGGCTGTTAGAATTTCCGAACGCTGTTTTCGTCTCGGCACCTTCTTGGTCCCTATAGTCCTTGATGTCAACGATTTTGGAACTGGAAAAATTATTATACATATTTGTTTGTTATTTTCACATTGTACAAAACGATTGATACGATCCATTTAAATAAAACAGTTACCAAATTTCGCACGGATGAATGAAACGCAGATGGGGAACTGGTAAGCATACCTGCGTACGAATACCCCAAACGACGCCATTTCAGTTTACTGACAGTCACAGTTGAAACGATCACAAAGTACAAGCCCTTACCGCGTTAAGTTATAGCAAAAACACCACTAATCAATACTAATATTATAAATGCGAAAGTAACTCTGTCTGTCTGTCTGTATGTCTGTTTGTTTGTTTGTTACCTTTTCCCGGCTTAACGGCTGAACGGATCGTAATGAAATTTGGCAAGGAGATAGATTATATCCTGGGGATGGACATAGGCTCTCTTTAGTCTAAAAAAAATAATCTTTAAACGGGTTAAAAAAATATATCTTAATTGTATGTAATGTGTGTCATAGATATACAAACTGTTAGTGTCATTCCTCTATGTCTGCCGAGCAAAAGCTTTCAAGCCATTACGTTAAGTTTTGCTATTGTAAGGATTTGAGTAGAGAGAGAGTAAGAAAAATTAAAGCTCTGCATTGTAGTACCTCAATACACCACTAGATGTCACTGTTGGTTTTTTTATTAATTGTTTTATAGTTTGCACATCCTAACTAATATTATAAAAGCAAGTGTTTGTTTGCTACGCCATGAAATTTTGCATTAGAGATAATTTATGAGCTGGAGAGAGACAAAGACTCATTTTTATGAACGGTTCCAGGGGAATTTTGTAAATACCTCTAAAAATACGTAATTTTCTATTGTTACATTTTGTTTGGTTGATCGCAAGATAAATTTATTTATAAATGTTTTTTTTTTATTTAATTTCTTCTATATATATTTCTCCCTACCTAGGGCACTCATAATTATTTTAAATTTCACGTGTATGTTTTCAATGTCATTCCAGTAGTACAATTTTTTTTGTCAAATTGGTCGTTATTTATACATTTTGTTACATTTTGGACTATGTTTTTTTTTTCTTTATTCATAAATTTGTGGTGTGTACAGGGAGTTAAATCTCTATTAATTTCTATACTCCTTTGGACAAGGGGAATATGGCCACCACAGTTTTACATATAAACAAATACTACAAATGTTTTAAACATTATAACTTAAATAAAAATAGTTTCACAAACATCCTTAGTTTTTTTTGGTGTGTATAGTTTGAAATTTAACAATATATATGTACGCAAATACTTAAAGAAAGTTATTTATTAATTTATTTAGAAAATTATTCATAGGTAGGTAATAGGTTTTTCTATTTGTCAATATTGTTATTATGGTAGATAGGAGTATAGTAAATGCCTACATTATTATATTCCTTTATTTCTCTTTCGATTTGGAGTGTTTCCTAGCCATTTGGGGTCCTCAACATCACCCCCCCCCCTTCCCATCAGAGGTCAAAGCACCAAAATTTCGAAAGTTTAAAAATTTTAAAAAATCTTTCTCTTTCGATTTTAAGTGTTTTCGAGCCATTCGGGGTCCTCGAACCACCCGCCCCCCTCTGGGAACAAAGCCCCAAAATTTCGAAAATTTCAGGAATTTCAAATATCTATTCTTTCGAGATGGAGTGTTCCGAAACATTCGAGGTCATGAACCTCCACCCCTTCCCCCCTTCTTCAAAAGTGAAAGCCCCAAAATGTCGAAACATTGAAGGAAATTGTATTAAAACTAAGTCATTATGAACTAAAGTGTCCGGGGCATGGTAGAAAATTTAAAAAGAAGACGTCTTCTCCATCAAAATTTTGGGTAAGGGGGGGAGGAAAATGCAAAAACCCAAAATTTCGAAGAATTTCAATTTTTTTTTTAAATATATACTTTTTTTCGATTTGGATTGTTTCCTAGCCATTCGGTGTCCTCAAACTAACCTCCCAACACAAGGAGTCAAAGCCACAAAATTTCGAAGTTTCAAAAATTTCAAAAATCTATTCTCTTTAGATTATGAGTGTTTCCGAGCCATTCAGGGTCCTCAACATACCCCTTCCTCTAGGGACAAAGCCCCAAAATTTCCAAAATTTCAGAAATTTCGAATATCTGTTCTCTTTCGAGAGATAAATAGAGATAGAGAGATACATAGATATCTTATATATAAAATTCTCGTGTCACAGTTTTCGTTGCCATACTCCTCCGAAACGGCTTGACCGATTTTGATGAAATTTTTTGTGCTTATCCGGTATCTATGAGAATCGGCCAACATCTATTTTTCATCCCCCTAAATGTTAGGGGTAGTCCACTTCTAAATTTTTTTTTATTTCCAGTTTTTGGTAGGAAATCACCATGGCAACGGCTGTTGCTTTGTTGATGCTTCATTCGTCTCTATGGCAACGGCTATTTCATTGTTAGTGCAGTCCTCATCACCATTGAAATTTTGCAAGTACTTTAAATATCAAAAATTGCCCTTTTTTTTCAAGTATATATATTTTACAGACTTGAAACTTCACAGTAATGTTCCTTATGTTACGCAGGATGACATTTTCCGAAAATTAGATCCCATAGCATAGGTGGTTAAAACCAGGCAACAGTGGGTACTTTGTCTGCATGAGAACAGTATTTTGCATTGTTCATGCCTTCTGCGTCTCCATGGCAACAGGCATCGCGCGGCAGTGGCGTACCCACAACGAGGGGCATGTATTATGAGCGGCGCAAGAGTGATCTGCCTGTAGACTGCCGTAGCGAAGTACGGGTACATCAGTTTTATGTTGCGTGCACGAGTCGGGAAACCATCGGTACATTATACAGCATTGTAATAAATTTTCACGGAATTTTTTATTATTTACCATTACTGTAAATGGGAGATGTGGCATAATTCTTTTTCCATTAGTATAGCCGTGCGAAGCCGGGTCGGGCAGCTAGTATATATATAGATGTACATAGAGATAAAAATATATTAAGAGAGATGGATAGATGATTTGTATATGTGTAACTACTTCAAACATATTACAAAACAACTGAATGAGGCATTGCAATGCATGCCGAGCATCATCTTGTGGAGCTACTTCCTGCTTGAGGCCCCACTTGGGGTGCCAAATTAATATGTGCAGAGACCTATAGGAGTTTAAGGCCACACTAGGGTAACCAAATAAGTCTGTGGGGAATCTTTACTGCTTAGGCTCCACACACGAAAAACGTTGGGCTGTATTTAAAACTGTGTAATAAATTTTATTTTACTTGAGTGGCTCTCCACTGGTAATGTTGATATCAAGTAGGTCACAGTTAGGTGTTACTTAATTGGGGAACAAACATACATAAACATACACTGGGGTAGGTGAAATTACAAATGACATGACACAACACTTTGAATATAGAATATATAATTATTTTATTCCCAATGTAAAACGATTTCAAAATTTCAATATTATTAACATATTTAATTAAATTACCATTTATATTTAAAACAACAACCTAGCTTACAATTGACATCATAGAAATTCAATAAAATTTCAATTACCAGGAGTTATGTTGCGCACATTTAAATATTTTCAAAAGTCTTTGTTCGGGTTATTTGACACTACACAGTTTTTAATTAATGTTTAAGGGAACTTAAAATCAATTAACCTCGGCTAGTTAGGTTCAAAATGTCATCGGCAGAGCTCAGAGCCTCTCATCTATAGGACCACTGAGTCTGTTAATAAGTGTGTAAAAATCGTAAAATTTATATCCAAGTATTCTTTAAATCATATGTAAAGTCAATTTAATTCAGAAAATCAACGTTTATATTAATTTCCGACGACGATGTGACATAAAAACGGGAGCTGCGTGATCTGTGCATAAGATGAGGACACAAAATCTGGGCACTTTTATTACTCACGTTATTCACTCCTATATTATTTATCTTTTTAGATAAATCCTATTCCAATATTCTGGACTCCCTAATGGTTCATAATTATCATCCTCTATCCGGGATGCCTGATGCTAAATAGCTAATTTTCAGGATTTATAATCACCGACGTCACGAAGTTGCCGCTCATTCAGCTGGCCATTGTAGAACTCTCTTTCTTACTAGCTTCTCAAATAAACCAGTAAAACTCAACTTTTAAATGGTGGCCCGTGATTGGCCAAAAACCAATAACTGTTACTTAATTTCTTACCGAAAACGTGAAATCCGAACGCAACAATTGCGCGGATAACAAAATTTCACGTACAATTTAAATAAACAAATAGTAAAATAATAATTTACATTATAAATAAACGGCGTTAATTTTACCGTTTACAGTTTCCAAGTCCATTAGTCCTTAGAGGGGTATCAACAATACCTAGTTCAAATAGTCCGGTAAAAATCCAAAGAATCACTTTTCCATAGACATACATAACAATAAATTGCCGTTTCTGAAAATAAATAATATTGGACATAGAGCAAACAAAATAAATAAATCGTAAATAATAATAAATAATTAAACTGTCAAAACAAACATGTTGCAGTACAGATTTTGCCGCCCTTGTCAATTACATTGAACAGTGCTCTTTGACCTGTTCAAAACGGTGCAATGTGATTGGCACTTCCCTTTCTCCGTCGCACAATACACAACACTCTTCGTTGCCTAGCAACGCGCGCACAAAATGACAAACAAAAAAACAACTTGAGAGAGACTACCTCTCCTCCTCGATTCGTTTTTTACCGTTGCGCAACTGAAAATCGCGCCTTTTTAAACACTTTTCGTCGGGTCGTCGCTGCTAACAGACCTGCGCGATGAAGTTCACGGAATTTTGCAGTGCAAAATCTTCGAAGGCGGTAACTGCTGCTGCTCTCCGACTGCTTCTGCCTTGAGCCGCTCCTGTTGAGAGGGACTCGGGAGGACTTACTTACTGTGAGTAGGATTCACTAAAGGGATTCGAAGGGGTGCAATGTACACGTGAGTCAACAATAGGACGTTCTCCAGGTCACGTCACGGCAGTGGGTCAGCGTCCACCTGCGGTGATGACTGCATCCTTGCTGCGACTCCTCCTTCCTGCAGCGGACAGCGGCGTCTAGACGGCGCCTGTCCTCAAAACGACCAACAAACCTGGCCTGGTTCACCACGCGTCGACGGGGTCTGGCGTGGGGCGATGATGCTGTACCAGACAGCACGGCATCTGGCACTGCAGCTGACGTCATCAACTGCTGATGTGGCGGCATCCAGCCGCCCTACCTCACGACTACGCGCGAGACGGCGTCGTGGCGTCTGCGGTGCTGATTGCGTGGGGCGAGGTCACCACTTCCCACAAGGAAGCACTCGTCTATTCCCATCACTGCTAGGTACACAATCGTTGCGAACCGCACTATGTCTAGTTCACTCTGGTGTAACCTACGCACCTGACTTAAGTATAGGTGTCCGGGCCTTAATGAATAACTTAATCACTATGTGCGTACTTGTACTCTTGCAAATACAAGTGTCTGCAGGCAATACAACTTGTGTACTTGCTGCCGAATCATATGATGTCAATTGTACAAAAAAAAATATCTTAAATTAACTTTAAAATTCCTAACTTAACATATAACATTCACATTATTATCATCATTGTTAGGAAAAAAAATACAATTAATTATTAGATCTCAATTCTTGCATAACAATGCATGGTTATCAATAACCAATAAATTCAATATTAGCACTTTGCTTGCTACTAACATACCACATTGTTAGTTCGTACTTGATTAATATGCATCACAGTGCATTTGCTTGTTTGTGTTCTCATTTCATGAGATTTCATACATTTCACAAAACATTTCCTTATACATATCATTACTGAATATTAAACATCACATGTTTTGCTTTTCATAATAACATATTGATAGCTAACATAATTGCTATTCATTACTCATTGTTTGTAACTCACATGTTTACATCTCATTATTAAAAATATTCGCATTTAACTATAGCATATTTAGCTTGCAATTTGCATTTGCATTTCATAGCACTTGTTTACATTTCACCAAAGAATATATATATCATATCATGTACAGATTAACAATTAATAGTTCATTGTTATGTTTACATAGTACATATTAGCAATTGATCATAAAACATATCATTTACATATAATTATATATATAATAACATTTACATATCATAACATTAGCATTTTATTATGTTTACAGGTTGTACAATTAAAATTTCATAGTGTTTTTTTACACCTTGTTTACATTATCATCTCACATACAGAGAAATCGTTGGATTACACTATTACCAACTTAGTAACTTTTCCAACTTCAGTTTGCTGTGCTCAGCTCAACAGCTGTAGAGGCTTTATCTTCCTCTTCTCATCTTTCATTATTTGTGTTTTCATCCCGTAGCGGTCTCGCTGGGTTGAATAAGTGTTCACATTTCACCTCATCTTGGTTACTATCAGTAACATGAGTCTTGTAATCTACTGAGGCTCCTGGCTTCAGTGTAGCTAAAGTTCCTTTTACCAATCAGCTGTTTCATAAACATGCTGTATTAGGATGTCTTTCCACATATGGTATCACATATTCAATATCTTTTTAATTTTTTTTTTTTAAGAAAAATATTCTTGCTTTTTCAATTTTAAAACTTCTGTTAGGCGAAGTTGCTTGTGGACACTTGTTTGCCGGAGTATCTTCACTTCTCGCGACAAAGGGCTTAGATCCTGAGTTTTTCAGATCCACATTCTTCGCTATTCTTCACATCATTCGAAGAATACTATTCAAGCAACTATAACAGTGCTGCGAGTGAATAGTGTTGAGATGACGTAATTTTCTTGTATAGGGGCTACTCCCAATAAATCCTTAAAAATCATCGATTTCAATATTTCGTGTTTTCACTTCATAGAATTTCAATACCTTGACATCCAAAGTTTAATAAAATACATATTTCCACCAAACCTGATTGGATTTGTATGCGAAATGAGTGCATACTTTTCTAATCTGCATTCTGGGGAGAATTCAATCCTAAAGATCATTCTTTTCCCTAAATTCATCCCAGAAATGGTAATAAAATAGTGAAGTTTTAAAATCTTAGTGAGTTCTTCTATAAATAGTAGAAAATTCAGTGATTTTTTTATTTTTCATCATCAAAATTACTACGCCTATGGGATTTATCAGCATCATCAATAAATCAAGGTAACCTACATAATGTTATTCTGCTTGTAGTTGCAAAAGGTTATGTGCTCTTAGAGATGCTTTGCATGCCAGTGTTTATCTATGTTTACACAGCAGGATGGGGTATCATACCACATAGTTACATCGACACTAAATAAGCTTAATTTCTTCTCGTTTGTTAGTACACAGTAAATACAGCTTCACATAGGTAAAGGCTAGTCTAGTGTTAAATATATGCCTTCGTGACATTTGAGTTCATACTCATACGAGGAATTGTGCAAGCCAACTGATACATAAATACAATACACATTGTACACTGGTAGCTTCGCAGGCTACAATAACATCTGTATGGGTGGCATTTCACTTCACCTCAAATACAGCAATATAGCGGGAATTACACTTCCGCATAACCACAGGGTAAATATCTGCATAGGTGGCATTTCACTTCACCTTTACACAGAAACAAGCGGGAATTACACCTCCGCTTAACATTACAAGTTACAGTGGCTGCACTACGCCTCACATGGCGTACTAGATCACATAATCACAGTGACATACACTTACTCATCTGTACAATTCAGATCCTTGGTCTGAAACTTACACTTAGACTGCTCTCAGCTGTTTATGGTACTATACCTTGTACCATCACGAGGCATTCACAGCTTAGGTCGGTACTGTTTACATAGTAGTAGGGCTCTTGTATTCCCTTAACTGCGTTATATTATAACGACCTACTGGTCGGCCTGTTGCTGGCTCTGCTAGTGCATAGCAATTCTCTTGCACTATGTCTGTGATGACATAAGGACCTTCAAATAACAAAAACAATTTCTTGGTTACATGTTCCCAGGCCTTGCTTACTGGAGTTGTTTTCTTCAGTACCTGGTCTCCAATTTTAAATTTTGCTAATTTTGATGCTGGTTTCCTCTTGCGTCTGATATCAGCTTCTGCTGTCAACTTCCTCTTCACTAGAGCTTCTACCTCTTCTCCTGTAGGTAGTTTTTCCTCTTCATTAGGGGTTTGTTCACATTGGGGTAGATACTTCGGGTTAATCGCCACCGATCTATTCAGGCTCATAGCTTCTCCAGGGGTAACTCCAATAGAACCATGTACAGTATGGTTAATAACGCACTCTACATATGGCAACTTATCTCGCCATGATTGCTGCGAGTTATGGCATAGCGTACGTAACAGACTCCCTATCGACCTCATGAGTCTTTCCACAGGGTTACTTTGTGGATGTCGTACACTGATAGTCGTAGGTATTGCACCTAATTTCCTGACTCCTGTTTGCCATAAATCACTGGTAAACTGGGTACCTCTGTCTGACAATACCACTTTAGGTAAACCAATTTCTTTCATCGAAAGTTTTTAATTTTTGCATAACTGCTTTTGCAGTTGGATTCACAATTGCATATAATTTTGTGAATTTTGTGAAAACATCTTGCATCACAAAAACATACTTAACACCTCCCTTTGACTGTGGTAGGGGACCAAATAAATCAACTGATAATAATTCCAATGGTGCTGTTGGAATGATGGGCTGCAACTCTCCATGCAGGTGTTGTCCAGGTGGCTTCACCTTCTGACATAGGTCACAGGCACTTGTGATCTTACTTACATAGCATGACATGTTAGGCCAATACACTTGCCTCTTTAATGCTTCAATGAGCTTCTTGCTCCCTACATGTCCCAAGGCTACATGTAGTTCCCAGGTGATTGGTTGCCTCAATTCAGCTGGTATCACTGGTTTCCAGTGATCTTCGAAAATGCCTCTCTTCTTTGACTGGGCAAACAAAACATTTTCTGCTGATAAACAGAAATGCTGGTGAATTTTATTATCAGCTGACTGCTTCTGCAGCTGGTTGATGGTGTTTTTGCAGTACTCATCTGCTTGTTGTTTACATTTTATATCCTTCAGGATATCTCGGAGTTTAGGGTTGGTTTTATATATCTCTGTGGATACTGGTGCCACTAGAAATTCCTTCTGACATTTTGATGTAGATGGTGAACTCTCTTGTAGTTCATGCAGGCGACTTAGGTAATCTGCAGTGGTGTTGGCAGATCCCTTGATATGATGTATATGAATATCATATTCCTGCAGTAGCAAAAACCATCTCGTAAGGCGGCTCCCAAATAACTTGCCTGCCTTAAGGCATGTTAACGCCTGGTGATCTGTTAACAATTTCACTGTTTCCCCAAGTAGCAGGTCCCTGTACTTCTGGAGTGCCCATATAATGGCCAGAGCCTCTCGCTCTGTAACAGTGTAATTTCTCTCTGCCTGGTTGAGAGTGCGACTAGCCATTGCTACAGTCTTTTCAACTCCATTTTCCTCCTGTGCAAGCTTGCATCCTAGGGCTGTGTCAGAGGCATCTGTGTACAACAGAAATTCCTTCCCTTGGGTTGGATGGTAGATGATGTGTTCAGTCAGGAACAAGTTTTTCAGGCTGAGGAAGGCTTGCTCGTGCTCTTCACTCCACATCCATGCCTGACCTTTCTTCAATAGGCTGAACAGCGGAACTGCACACTGTGCAACTTGGTTGGAGTATATCCTGTAAAAACCAATTATTCCAAGAAACGCTCTCAGCTGTTTCACGTTCCTCGGTGTAGGAAATTCCTGAATGTTCTGCAGCTTGTCTGGGGCTGTCTTGATGCCTTTAGGTGTGAGGATGTGTCCTAGAAAGGGTAATTCCTCTCTGCAGAATATAGATTTTCTAATTTTCACAGTCATGCCGGCCTCTTGCAGTCTGTGCAGTACTGTGGCAACATGCTGCATGTGCTCTTCAAAATTTGATGATGTTATTAATATATCATCGACATACGCCCTTGCAAATCCCTGACACTCGGGTCCTAAGGTTGCGTCTAGACATCTCGTAAAGTCAGCCACTGCGTTACACAGTCCAAATGGCATAACTGTAAACACATACTGTTGATTCCTGAATAGAAATGATGTATATTGGCAGGAGTTAGGCTCTAATGGTATCTGCCAATAGCCTGACGACAGATCCATGGTTGTGAGATACTTCACACCTTGATACAATCTTAAAATTTCTGCCGTTTGTATGGGACTTTCCCTGTCCTTGACTGTAATTTTGTTGAGCTCCCTAGCATCGAGACACAGTCTCACTGTTCCGTCTCGTTTACTCACACAAACTATGGGGTTAGCATAGGGGCTTGCTTCTCTCCTGATTACATTCCAATCGATCATAAGTTGTACGTAGGCCGTGGCTTCCTGAACGTACTTCACCGGAATGGGATAGCATTTGCGGTGGTACGGTGCCTCCTCATTTATTTTAATTTTAGCTTGGTAGAATCTGTTTCTGCCTGGCTTGTCAGAAAATACCGACTGAAAGTTGGCCAGTACACCAAACAGTTGTTGCAGCTGGCTGGGTGATACACTCTTCACCTCCTGTAGTGACTGTCTTATGTCTTCAAGTGATGCCTGAAGTTGCTCACTTGCTTGTGCATTGTAAATGTGCCTATGCATTGGTTCACTGTACAAAATTCCCACAAAATTTTCTCTCACATGCCACTTGCCTGTGAGTGTGACTGGAGTTTCGCAGTCATTTGAATGAATTTCACATAGTTTAAAATCTATCACTACACCAAATTGTGATAGAAAGTCAGTACCTACTATCAGCGGTTTTGCTAGGCCTTTCACAACTAGTGCAGTCATGTCTTTTGGTCTGCCTAGGCCGTGTACTGTTATCAGTACCTGTTTGTTTACAATAGGGCTTGCCCTTGATGTCACTCCAATTATTTTGAGTGCTGGTACTGGTATCTTGGGTAGTATTATGCCCTGGTGCTCCAGGTAGTTCACCAACTCCTCACTGATACACGTGACTTCAGCGCCACTGTCAATTAATGCATCCACATTGCATTCTTCAATTTTTAATGTCACATGTGGACAAACTGTACAAACTTGATGAACCCTATTTTCATCATTTTCATTATATAGAAAGTCTCTTTCACTTTCCCTTAGCATAACAGTGCATATAAATTTATCGTAGCTGATGCAGCTGTAGATTGGAGTTTTATCGTTTTGTACCCCTGAGCCTGAATAGTGGGTTTCTGTTCGGGGCGATCCAACAAAACCCGTTCTAGTTTAACGTGCCCTGGTTGGCACGTCCACCTGGAAAACGTTGTTGTTGTCCCTCGCTGTGGTTCCAATTACTTGGTCCTGCGACACTGGACACTGCAGCCTTGAACTCGGCTGCTACCGGGTTCACTTCCCCTCGCTGGTAGTATGCAGCCTGATGTCCTGCATGTTGCGCCTGGAATGGTGGCGGAAACGTTGCGTTCTGGTAGCGTTGTTTGTTGTTTCCAGAGAACTGGCTACTATAGGCTTGGCCGCCATGATTCTCTGTCGTCTGGGGGGAATAATGGTGGGGTGACATTCGGGTTTCTTCGTGCCGGCCCTGGTATTAAGGTTCCTCCGTCTTGCGGTACTTCCTCGCGTACTCACGTTCGTCTTCAGACGAGGATCTTGGGCGTCGGTCACGGGATTCCCTGGGAGGCCGTGTTTCAGGCGAGTAGGAGCGGCGGCGGTTGTCGTTGCGGTCGTCCTTCCTCTTGCGCTGGTACATTTCTTCATCGCTATGGTAGCTTCTTGCGTTTGACCACCAGGTCTTCCTCTTGTTGTAAGGGCCCTTGCGTTGGCTCGTAGCGTACCGGCCATATGAGCTTTGCTCCCTGCCCTTGGGTTGCCACGTCATAGTGTGGACAGCTGCCTGCCTGTTGTCCCTTGGCTTGTTGTCTCGGTTCTGCCAGTAGTTGTTCAGAGGTGGCTGGCGGTTCTGTTGAGGTACCCTGTCGTGGTCCTCCTTGGGTGCTGGCGTCCTGTCCATTTTCTCGAGTTTGTCGTAATTCAGGAGCCTCTCCCTGAATTCTGTGATGTCTCGGTACGTTAGGCCGGACAACTGTTTCTGGTAGCGAAGCAGCAGCTGAGTCAGTATTGCTGCTACGAACTCCTCGTCCGTCATGGGCAAGTCGAGATATCTGGTTTTCTCGAACATTGTGGACAGGTGGGCTTCCAGCGTTGTGCCCTTCCTGGGGTCATACCTCTCGGTATGGAGCTGGGCACGCAGATTACTCTGGATCCGCAGACTCCAATACTGCGGGCGGAACATGGCTTGGAAGTGGTTATAGCTACTGGTGGTTGCACTCAGCATTTCCCACCAGTAGAAAGCCTGCCCCTTCAATGTGCTGTTGAGGCACTTTAATACCTCAGCCTCGCTGAGATTGAATGTGGCAGCATACTCCTCGAAGCGTTTCAGGAAACGTATCGGGTTCTCGGTAACCCTCCCTGAAAACGTGGGCATGGCCTCTGCCCAATGCTAAGCCGGATGGTGGATCAGAGTAGCGGGGTCCAAACACGACGTGTTCACGAACGTCCTGCTACCTGGCCGGTGGGTGATGGGGGTAACGTGTGACTGTTCCTGAGAATGGTTCTCAGCGTAGCACTCGGTGCCGCCCTGTTGCTTGCCTGCGGTGGGCAGTGTTGGAACAGTAGGTCCATGGCACTCGCTTGCCTGGGCCTGACCTCTACTACCAGCTGATTCAGCTGTAGGGCTTGGTTGGACAGACATATTTTCAAATCTGTCCCTCAGTGTAGCTGTGGCCACCTCAATGTCGCCAAGCCTACTCTCTAGGTGCTGTATGTGCTCGCGCACCTCTTCCCTGGTGTTGGCCTGCCCTCGGTGCTCGTTGGCCATCATGTTCCTTAGGGACGTGACGTGGGATTCCAACCCATCTACCCTGCTGTTGTACTGGGAGACCTGTTCTACTATCTGTTGGATCTCCTCGTGTTGTTGTGATAGTCTAATCTCGATGCTGTGCTCGAGATTCCTTATGCTGGTATTGTTCTGTTCCATTCCAGCCCTCAACTCAGCTGTGAGATTGGTGTTGTTTTGCTCTAGTTTTTCGGTGA
Organism: Bacillus rossius redtenbacheri; assembly: GCF_032445375.1. Lineage (NCBI taxonomy): Eukaryota > Metazoa > Arthropoda > Insecta > Phasmatodea > Bacillidae > Bacillus > Bacillus rossius. Next base: position 15,856,376 of record NC_086335.1, read on the forward strand.
GAGCAATGTTGTTTTTATCTAATTTCTCACTAAGGGTAGTGTTGCTCTGCAGGTACGCTGTGTCCCGTTACGCTTATCCAAGATGGCCGCCGTGACGTCAAACTCCAAGATGGCCGCCGTGACGTCACAATCCAAGATGGCCGCCGTGATGTCAGAATCCAAGATGGTGGACACCGGCTCCGGCTCCACATCCTGCATCCTGATCTCGGACATACATTTACATACTACTGCTATCCATTTTTCTGTAACTCGCGGACAATATATCACCCGGTGTTCAGCCCGGGCAAAGCCGGGTACTGCAGCTAGTATTATTATAAATATGAAAACAGTGATCAGAGGCGATCAGCGTGCTAACATGCGTGGCTAATAGAGTTTCTATTTCTATTTTGTTGGTAGCTTTTTTGACGTAACAACGTCTAATAAATCGATAAACGCCGGCTTCACGCACGAAAAAGTGTCCCGTTACGCACATTATCCCGTTTCGCTGTGTCCCGTTACGCTCATTGTATGCTTGCGACGCATCTATCTCTCTTCCACTCGATTGGAACAACCATCGATTTGACTTTTTCGAGGCACATTAAACTTGAAACACTCCCATTCATTTCCTTCTTTTCCTATCATCGTCCTATCCTTAACAGAATAACACAGATTGAAATAAGTTAAATAGCAAACATGTATAAAAGTAATAGTATAAATAATCTCTTCGTTAAAGTAATAAACATATTTTAATTAATGAGTGCAAATAAAAGTAAATTTATCAATAAATTGTATATTTCATTTCACTCCTTCTTTGTATCAATACAGAATAGTGATAATTCAATATAAATGATTCAATTTTATTCATAAAATTATGCAATTATTTCATCAATGTTTTGTTATGACGTCACGTTAATCTATCTTCCGTAAACCGACTTTACAGACAACAATTTTTTCTTTTAATTATCTCCCACTACGGAAGCAAATTTTAAAGACGTATTCACGTCAAAAAAAAAGTGTGTTGGCGCGACGTTTGGATGAATGGTACGTGGATAATTATTTTCGGGCGGAGACCGTTGGACAGCCGATGTAAGAGCAGGACGGTGCAACTAGCGAGTGGGTTTGGCCGGAGAGCTTGCCCCGTGTAACCGAGCCTCGGCGCGCCGCGCGGGGACAGCCCGGGCAGTCAAACGGGGCACTGGTCGCGCCGGGGAGGGCAGTATCCGTGTCCGCGGCGACCGCGCAGCCCGCCATGCGCCGGAGGAACGCCGTGGAGAGGGTGAGTCCTGCCTCGCCGATGCGCAGTCACGCGCGGGAACATGACGTCACGCTGTCTGTCCGCGTTGAAGGGCGAGCAGCGAATCCGTGTGTTCCCGTGTTCGCAAACACGCTTCTTACAAGGTGCTCGGACGAGAAACTTAACCTATAATTCTATCAAAAATAATGACGATCTTTATGAATATACGCTAATTGCGTTTTCGACAATATTTCTCGGATCGAATCGCACGTAGTTTTCCACACCCGCTTCTATAATTCGCTGACGGAGCACCTGGGTCGACTATTTGATCAGCAGACAGTGATATTAAGCTGTATAATGTAATGGCTGCGATAAAAGCGAAAAAAAAAAAGACTTTTAAAAATAACAGACCCCGACTTTGGACCTGATTTTCGACCCCTAATTTTTTTTAAAATACTGCCCAACGTTTTAAAAATCACTAAAAAGTTGAAACTGTAAAGTTTCCTTCTACTATGATGGAATTTGGTTCGTGCTATCCGCCGCAAATGACAGCGCCTTAGTTACACATTTCCGTTCCATGCAACTTCTGTTCCATGCAACTTCGTTCCATTCGCAAAATTACTGCTACCAAATGTCGTATTCCGAGAACCAAAAAATGGTACACATCAATACTTTAACAGGTTTATAGCAAAATGTCAACAAATAGCCTAATTGCACATATACCTACAGACCGTAACATACGAAGCAAAGTTTTGAACCATATATTGCCACTATTTCATGTTTTTGTCACTAAGTTAAAAAATATACAATTATAAGTACATTATTTTGGCTGTTCTTAAACGTATTTATTGAAAAAAAAAATATTAACAACTTGCTAAACTACCTCGTACCATTTATACTGGTAACAAGTATATCCGTCCTGAACTGCTGTGGATTACCACAAGGGCACGTGACGTACCTAGGGTGGCAAGTATATATGTAGCTGCGTAAACTCTGAAACTGCCTGTTGGCTGCCTTGCTGGAAGTGTTACAGACGTTCTTTAAGACCCGTTCTACAATGACACTGAAACATAGACGAATTACGTAAACGGATATGGATCTTACGGAACACAGTTTCTACGATAACACGCAGCTCGGCAATGCTGAATTCTTCCGTTGACGTTCCGTGCGACCAATAGAGCCCTAGTACTGGGCTGCGGTGATAGCCGTGTTTGATTACGTTCTAAATACGTTAAAAACTGCTTCCAGTACAAGAATATATAGTTTTATATTGTTACTTTGTGGTTTATTTTCGTAATCTTTTTAAATTCTGTACGTGTTTTGATTTCAAAGCGTAATTTTTTTTGTTTAAATTAATATATTGTAACCTTCAAATGCATTCCCATTGGTTGCCATTTGTTACGTTTCCGTGCATTTTGGAAACAGCTGATCCGATGTTGAAACCTTCGGGGAGATCCGTTCTCCGTTTATGTAATCTGTCACCATTTACGCGCTGTTGTATAACGGGCCGTTGTTGGGAAATTTTTTGACCAGCTCATTCGTAAAAAGTAACCTGCGTGTTTTAAAATTAGTTTTTTTACGAATGTATTAAGGCACTCAAAATGAACGGACATGTAAAATTGAAACTAAGCAAAAGGATATTTTTTACTAAAGCTATTAAAAATATTCTCAAATATGTTGATTACTTAACATTATATTTAATAACAAATGTTGACAGACAAAAACCCTAAACAGTATGTATGTACATGTGTAGTTGTAATAAAAAGAAAACACAAAGTTATTATAGAACACGGGTCCTCTGTAAATATCCTTGTGCTTGAAAAATATTTAACGTATTGTAAACGTAAACAAACATGGCTATCACCGCAGTGAAATTTTGCTGTACGGATTAACCGAAACTGAAAAGATGGGAGTTTGCCCGACTAACACATGTCACCCGTGTCCGCTCCCGTGTCGTAGAACAGGCCGAGCCGTTTACGAACCAAACTTGCTGTGGTACTCGATGTCTACACGAGTGTTCGCTCACCTGAGAGCACTCAAGCCAGTTAGCGACTTGCGAGAGAAGCTTTTCAAAGTTTTGATTATTATAAAGTAAACAGCATGTTCTGTATTCTAGTCATTTGTTCGCACAGTGTTTACAAAATGTCTAACACTGTGGGTGGAACCGCGAAATGATTCAATTCATTATCATCAGCCTAGTTACTTTACTGCCGAGACCTTTTTTTGCATTATAAAAAAATTTATTTTGAAGACACTTCAAAAACCATGTAGACCCACTCAACACTCCATTCAGTCAATTTAAGTATTGTTCGGACATTCCGTGCCAGTCAGACCATTTCTAAGTAAATTTTGCATTGTTGTGAATCCCCAATTTATGTAACGAACAAATGTAATGTATGTCTTTAGTATGCTCATGCACTCATATATTGGGGAAGTTCTATTTTTTCCCCATGAAGCGCTGCACGAGAAACAAATGGTACTATTTTAACCGCAGCTGCTAGATGTCGTTCCCAGCAGTCACTCTGTTATGTACGTATGTTGTCTGCTACTTTTGTGAACCGTTTTATAAGATATCGTTATCAATTACAAGACTTGATATGTTGTATAATGAATAAGAATATAGACTTCCCTTGACTGTTTTAGCATATCCGGTATGGTCTAGTGGTTAGGATACCTGGCTCTCACCCAGGAGGCTCGGGTTCGATTCCCGGTACCGGAAAAGTAAATTAATGTATTTTCTATTAATTTATAGTATATTATGTTATTTATTTTAGAACAATATTAGAATGTTTCCTAGATAGTATAGAGATCAGTTTTGCCTGGCACGCGAAACAGTTGTTAACATCCTCTGTTAGGACGTGGCTGCGGTGAGATATATAAGAACACGACTAATTCATTGCCAGAGGGAATTTATAGTATCGGATAGAAGTGAAATTGATGCAGGAGAAATTTAATTTTTAAGTCATTATTTTTCCTTAAAGTAAAATAAGTAACTTTATTATTTGTATCAAACATTATCATGGTGATGTTAATCGGAATCCATTTTTTCGAGACTTAATGATTGGTTTAGCGGGCAGCTTCAAACTCCTAATTTTGTGTTACAGTAATGCGCGCGCATCTTAAAATTTCACTCTCATAATTTTTTCATATTGCGCTTAAAGAAGTATAACTTCAAAAATGAATAAACTTAAATTAATTTTTGAATTTATTTTTAAATTAATTTATTTTCTTTTAAAATATTAAATAATCAATAATAAATATTTAAAATTAAGAATCTTATAATATATTTTACAAATTATGGCATGTATATTTATTATTCCAAAATATTATTTATTTAATTTCTTAAATTTAAACTGAACTTTATTGACTGTGTTGACTATCTTTTTCCTGCCCTTTTATTATTTTATTGTAATTAATTATTTGCATGCAAATAAATTTTTTTTTAAAATTATGCCAAGAAATATAACTTCTCACGCGCGTACATAACTACACGCACCCATTTTTTTTAACCAACAAAATGTTAAGTTATAATGTTTAGAGCACTGTTAAACGTTACATGCGTTTACACATTTACACGAAACGTGCAGAGGGATGCAAAATGTTTAATCTTTTAGTGTGCAAAATCTCCAACATTTTCACTCATAACTTGTAAAATTATCTTTTACCTTAAAACAGGCCATGGAATTATGAATGTACAGGTATCTATGGACGCTTTCAGCAACAACGTAAACAGCATAGAAAACGCATGTTAGATTAATATGAAATGGCATACGCATTAAATATACAGGATGAACAGTTGAGGACGCCATATTTATTTTAATACTTTTCCGCAGCAAACAACATATCGCTCACAGAAGAGACAAAGTTTTACTGTGTTTATGTGTTATTGCAGTTAACAAACATTGGGCCGATCGTGTTGTTATTTCTACAACAGTACCTTACTGGTCTGTCGTGCAAGAATTTTCATAATATTTATTTTTATCGGGGATTCAAAATTTAAAATTTCAATTTTTCGGATTTTTCGCTCCGGTTACAAGGCGATATCTACCTCCTGTAAAAACGTCAAGGTCCTTGCTCGTCTGGAAGTGGGTTTGAATTTGTTTAGATGTGTGAGTTAGTAAGTTAGTCGCGCAAGAGGCTGTACATATATTTGAATTAATTAGTTTCTGTGTAATTTAACTTTTTTCTGGCGAATGGTTCATAAATTTTACCTCTCTAATTAAAATTGTTTTGGGTTTGAATTATTTTTGAAAATGTCATTTTAAATTCTTTGGAAAATATTATTAATTCTTTTTTTTATTTCATAAAGCCTTTAAGTAAATTTTAGGAGCAGTTTTCTTGACTAATAATAAAGAATAGGCAAAACAAAGGGCTTGTCATTATGCATTTGCTCGATGTTTCAGCTAAAGAATTGGTTAATTTTAATACGCATTTCTGAAGAAACTTTTAAGTAGGTTACATTAAATGCACTTGGCTAGTGTTATCCATACCCACGCAACACATTTTACATAATTAAACAACGTGGCAAATAATCCTCGTAAACCCTTGTGGGAGCTAAACGAGAGAGGCGTTTAACTTGAGAAATTCACTTCCGCCGGGGGAGCAAAATTTTGTGCCGCGGGGTGGGGTGTGTGTTTACACCTCGGGCGAAATGAAATATTTCCTTTTAAGAGCGGGAACGTGCGTCTCGCCGAGGGGCAGTTACCGCCGTCCGCGGGAAGTTTGAAATTGCCGTCACATCGCGGCAGATCACGTTCTTCGTGACGGGACTGTCGTCGAGGAAAAAGGGATCATCCCAGGGAAGGTGATGGAAAAGGGAGTGGGGAGGCCTCCCGGGCCGTGAGATATAATTCAGCCGGGTCCAACTGGGCAAGACGGGGTGTTTGACGAGTTAGTATCGGGAAATGGGCCAGGGCTCGGGAAGGAGGGGCAGGTTATTACTGTTGCATGACGGGCCGCACCGCCGCGCCCGGCTGGCCGGAAGGCGACAGGTGTCGCAGCAGTGTGAATAGTTCATGCACGTCGTCCCCTGGCTGGGCTCCGGAACCGGCCCGTGATGAGCTGAATTATTCGGCACCGCTTGGCACGGCGCGCCGATGCGGGCTCGCGCCTGGCTGCGTGGACAGAGCGCCGACCGAACCTCGCGTCACCTCCACCTTAACTGTACTCGTCTCGAAGCTTTGGCGTGGCAAACGATGTTTAAACTTTTGACGTGACAACGTCTAATAAATTGATGAACGCCGGCTGCACGCACGAAAAAGTGTCCCACTACGGATGTCCCTTTACGGATGTATCCTGTTTGCTCATTGTACGCATGCGTGGCATCTCTCTTCATGCTCATTGTACGCATGCGTGGCATCTCTCTTCCACTCGATTGGAACAACCATCGATTTGACTTTTCAATCATATTTTCGTCGTTTGAATTATTAATATTATGTAATTTAACGATCGTACACAGATTTTCAGCACAATCGGTACGGTTATTTAAAAGTAATGTTGAAAATTCAAATAAGTTTTGAACCAACAATGGTGTTTTACAGTTACACATAATAATTCAAATTACAACCCGGGATATTTTGCACAATGTTTTAAAAAATATTGTAACACATTATAAATAAGTTTCGTGTTTTTGGGATGAATATTTGTTATTAAATCATGTTAATATTATTCCCCTACCGTGAACAAAATTTTTATAAACATATATATGACATCTGAAACTAAGTTTTTTTAGTATGGCCTCGTGGGCGTGTGGTTAGCGTAGCTAACTCTTGAACTAGAAGTTGTTGGTTTGGAACCCGGCTGCTGCGAGAAATTTTTTGTACTTGTAAAAATAAATACGGCGCACGCAACATTTCAAAAGTAATAAATATATTTGAATTAATGAATGCAAATAAAAGTAAATTTATTAATTCAATTGCACATTTCATTTCACTCCTTTGTATCCATAAAAAATAGTGATAATTCAATAAAAATTATTCAATTTTATTCATGAAAGTATGCAGAGGTAGATTTTATCACGTAAAAGACAGAAAAATTTAAAAAAAATAATCTTCCTCAAAGAATATAACATTTTTAATGCCTAAATGGTTTGGTTGCAAAAACCTATTACGGCTCAGTCTCAAGCCGGATATGATATTCCCTTTTCTTCAGAAACAATCATTTCATCAATGTTTTGTTATGACGCTGTCACGTTAAACTATCGTCCGTAAACCGACTTTACAGACAACCAATTTTTTAAGGTATTTCATTTCTTCCTTACTCAGGTCATGACAATTCTCGGTGAAGCAAGCGTAACCATGTATGTTCTTACTTTCTGTGTTTATATAAAATAATATCACTAAAAAATAAAACATAATGTTATTTGTGATTTATTGTGTAAATCATTATTATTAATAAGGATAAAAAAATTTCCTTGAATAATATTAATATTCAATACTGAAAATATAATAACGTAATATATTATTTTTTTTGCAAATACTGACAAAAAATGTACTTGAATAATTTAAATATTCAATACTGAAAATATTATAACGTAATATTTTTTTTTACAAATCCTTCATATGAAACACTTATAAACATATATATTCTATAGGATCCTATGAAAATTCTAAATTTAATTTTGCTTGTAAAAAAATTTGAGAAAAGATTCGAAATTTTTACTAAGAACCTACAATAAAATATTTTATACCTCGACAATGAACAATCTTATAGACAAAACGCTTATGAAAAATTGTAGCTTTAAAATATTTTTCTTATATTTATGTATTAAACAATGGTTGCATTTGACAATGTTGACTTTTGTGAACACAACCTTTCATTAATATAGTTAAATGTTAGGGGATAATAAGTACGTGAGAAGGTACTTTGACACATGTACAAATATTATATCTAAAGTCCTAAGAGACGAAAGAGACGAAAAAACTTCATGTCTGTGAAAATACTTATTAAGATACGTTTATCTAACATTTAATAAAATAATGCTTTAAAAAACATTATCTATACATTAAACATTTGTGATATTTTTATCAAATTAATTATACTTTTCACAACAATTGGTTGCCAAGAGTACTGTCAGATCTAACTAACTAAGAATTTGCCAATTCGTAATACAAAATATTAAATGTAATTATTTTCTGATAGTTCAAAAACATATTTAATTTAAATAACTTTGAAAATTTTTAATTTATGCCTGCGCAGTACGAATTAACCAAATGTTTCCACACTGCATCATAACATTTGCTCTTGTTTTCCAACAATGAAACTGCAATTAATATGGTCAAAAAATTGCCAAACGAGATATTATTTTTTGTATATTAAGTTGTTAATAATTTTACATACACAGTTATATTCTGAATAAATGCGAAAAACGAGTTCATTCCAATTTTGTTAATAAATAAAAATTATTATATATTAGCTAGGATAAAAAAAAACTCACATAATATCTTGTTATAATTTAAGATGTATAAATTTGTTTTATCTCCAAACCATTTTGATTAATCCATTATTTTTTCTTTAAGTCATGAATTCTAATGTTTTTAACAAATGTTTTTTCCTTCACTTAATAAACAGTCTTAATATATAAATGGTTTAACTTGCAAGTCATTTGAAGATTACAAATATGTTTCCTTTTTTAAAAATATTTTGCTTGTGGGATTGGTTTATGTAAAATCGTAGACATAACAAGATATTTCTTACCTTTTAAAAGGAAAAAATATGTTGAAATGAGTCCATAATCTGGCATTGCTTTCCCATGTATCTGGTATTGTTTTGACGGCAACCCCCAGTGTCTCCTCGGGCTAATAAGGCCGTTATGACGCACCGCCGAGACAATGGGTCGAGGTGCTGCAAGGTCGATGGGCGGTCCTGCCGCTAATCCCCTCCTACATAGGTCTCCTAGGCCAAAAAGACAGTGTTCGCGGCTTTCAACCGATGCGGTTGCTTACAGCCTACTGCGAGGTTCATCACCTTTGTGCCAGATCCGTGTGTGCAGTGTATGTGTATTTGGTGGCATCCTGGGTGGCCTACGACCAGGATATTCTTTCCGGGTTAGGACCCTGCTACCTCCGTCACTTCAACTGTACATGTCATGACCCTGAGGATCATTACTCTCTTTTGTACGCCTTGTACTAGCGCGCAGATCTTCTTTTTTAATACCTTAGCTGGCGCCCTTTCTAATTAGGCCAACCACCGATCATCCTCACCCACAATCAGCTACCCCAGTCATTCCATTGCACCTGAATTCCATACCCACCAAGGAAGTAGGCATAATTTAGTACCCAAGTGGGACGATTTCATATTACTCATTTCGTACATGTGCGAGGATTTGCTCAAGTTCGCGCCACAGATCGATCCAGTCACGCGTAGTCTACAGTGTAGCTAAAATATTTCCACTCACAAGGCCCGCTGAACGAGTGTACAAAGTAAATATCTTGTCTTATACTTACTTTACGGCTAAGGCCTTATCTAAAGTAAAAAAAATCATTTTTCTCGCTCCGCCTATGCCCGAATGCCACCCGAGCCCACCCGAAGAGTTCCGAGAGTTTCATTTGTGAACCACCAGAAGACGCGCGCGCTTGGCTTGGACCAGCTGGCCTGTCTGACCCCAGGAGCTGAAGCCCATCCACCCTTCTGGAAACATCTGCTTTCCTGGGTAAACCACTGCGTTGCGAGGTCTGTAACTTTCTATGCTCCATCATCAAGCTCTCTTGTTTCTGCCTCATCAAGATGCCTACACCTGTCAATCAGACTCACTCACAGCCTTGTGAAGTTGGGATGTTAATGGAATAGACTTCTCCAACATGCTGTATACCGTGAGTAATGGAAAATACTGCTTGGCCCAAAAGAATCAGCTGGTGGACGAGGATTCCCTGAACTTAGAGCCACTGACCAAATTTCATGATAACCAGGAATGAAACAACCTCTTTCCTCCCTCATCCTACCAGTCTGAGACTAACGCAGGACTATCAGCCACTGTGCTTTACATTTCAAAGAAATTTTGGGCTACCCTAGTGGCAATAGATATCCTGAATTCTGCCCAGTAGGCAAATGAAGCATCTCACACATATCTCGCAATGTGCGATGCATGTGTTCTGCCACACCACCTAACGAGCCTCCTGCAAAGCCATCCCTGGAGTCAACTATGCATGAAGGATACATATTCCCCCACCAGCATACCTTATTTTCATGTAGTTTTTCCATGCGAATGAATTGGCTGAGAACTCAGGAGCAGATTACAATAGATGCAGTGTGAGCTGAATAAAGTATTTAACTTGCTAGGGGTCAATCGTGCTACTTAGGACTATGCGTGGTAGTCACCAATGCCAGAAATTCAATTTAATGCTTCCTGATGGCAAAAAGCAGCAGCTCTTAAGGATAAAGCAAAGCAGTAACCATATTATACACTTTCCTTTGGTATTATGGACCCTTGACCTTTGCCACTGTAACACACTTGGTTTGTGCTTTTACCTGGCTGTGAATGATTTGTTCACATTCTGGTTGGATGATGTGGCCAAATCGAATGTCTGACCTGGGACCATCGTTAATGGATTGGACACTGAGATATTGCTTAATATGGCTTTACAAAGGTTATCCTCGCCGATAATTGCACCCAATTCACTGGTGGGTGCTGCAGCACTGACTGCGACCACTGAAGAGTTGACCATTAAACCACACCCACCTTACACCCATGGAATAATACGATGGAGTGACAAAACCAAGAAAAAAATACTCAGTAGTGCCTTTATCTGGGTAATAATTACTCAAAATGGGACATGCAGCTGCCCAAGCTGGTCTATTTAGGTGGTGTTGCACTTATGATGGCAATGGTTATTCGCCTGCAGAGCTGCTGTAGGGCCACAACCTAGCTTTACCAGGAGAGCTCGATTAGCTGATGCATTAGCCAGTGAGGCTGACCCAGTCCTAACACAACAAATATCGCTGAGGTGTGTGAGACGGCACAACTCCAGCAAGGCAATTTCCTGGCCACCAAGGTGCCACAAACAATCTAACCACTTCCCCTTGGAGAGCAGGCAATGAGTGTTTGTGAATCAGTACCCCTTGTCAGCTGGAAGTAGCAATTAATGTGCGGGCTTTGTCTCCAAATAGTCCGAACCACGAGAGGTGTTCAAGTAATGGGCCTATCCACTTACCTCATCAGGGTGCCACTTAGGCGGACAGCCAAGACCCACTTACCACTAGTCAACAGGAATGTCCCACAAAACCCCCACAAATATAAACCTTTCCTTTCTCCAGTGGAAATAGGCTATCAGTAGCCAACCGAAACCTGAGCTTAAACACCTCCAGTTAAGTGCTCAGCAGACCCCATCAACTAAAGAGCACCCCTAAAATCTCCCGGGGATCCCTTAACTGGGTGAACGATAGGGTGCCAGATGTACCATAAGGGACCTGAGTGCTTCTGCACAAAGCTGATACAACTGTTCATGGTGCTGAGGCACCAGGCAGACACTTCACTTCCTATTATCACTGTGCCTGCTGAGATGTGTGGCCAAGGGAATGTCAAGAGTACCATTAGGGTGGTTTGGCAGGCAGATATGGGTCACAGGCCAGTTCACCCACCTAATTCTAGCCGGTTTATACAACTTACCAATGTCAAAAAGACAACAATATCACCGACTTGGATGCAATTATGCTCCGTACAGAGGTACAACATTTAACATCGATGGACTCCAGCCTGACACAATGTGTAACCCAGTACGAGATTCTCACGTAGCCATTCATGTTGAGATTGATGCATTAGACCCAGAGCCTAAGCTTTTACTTGCGACACAGTGATTGATACGGATCCAGGTCCCACTCCCAGTGTTACCATGGTCAAGGTTGAAAATATCCATAAGCCCAGATAGGACCAATTTAAAAAATGACATGTTGGGAAAAAATAATCATGCTGAAGACTCGTTATGCCAGGACCCAAAACCACAGAAGCCCAAATACTATGTCCTTCAGCTCCTTCCATTCTCCGCCCACACTCCTTTCCTTGTACATTGGCCAACCCTTCAAGATCCACCTCACCTTAAGTGCCATCTTCAGCGAGTATAACACAATGGCAATACTCATTAAAACCTTTTTATTGAGGAAAAGGCATATGACACAAACCCTCAGGTAAATAAAGCTGATATGTCTCTCTCCTGTGACAATGGGTCAAGGAGATGCAAGGTCGATGGTCGTCCTGCCGTTTACACTCCTCTCCTAGCAGCCACCTCAGCCGAAGGGAGAGTGTGTTCGCGGCTTCCAACCGGGACGGTTGCATGCATTCAACTGCGAGGCTCATCACCTATGTGCCAGGTATGTTTGTGTAGTGCATATTTAGTGGCGTATTGGGGGCCTATACCCAGGATATCCTTGCCGGGTTACAACCCTGCTGCCTTCACCACTGCCACTGGTGATGTCACAACCCTGAGGACCATTACCCTCTTGTGTTCGCCATGGGCTAGCGCGCGATTCCTCAATTTTAATATTACCCCAACCACATGTCATCCTCATCCACTATCAGCTACCCCAGCCATTCCGTCACCCCTGTATCATATTCCCACCTAGGCAGTTGATGTCAGTTTGTTAGAAGATAAATATGATACTATCAGTAAACAATTAACCTGTATACCACTACACAGAACTATTCGACGAATATAGGGTGACGTGGATCTCATTACAATAGATCATGCTCAATGCATTCAAAAAGTAACACAATGGACTAGGTTATTCATGCATTCGTACATCCTCGCTTGCGTGCAATACACAAAGATTACTATTTTCGCCACGAAGTAGGCAACATGTCACCTAACAGGGTTGGAGCAGGACTTCTGATGGAAGGTCTGAAAGTAGGCTATTCTGATTGACAGTGGTGCCAAATTTTAAAAACTATGAGCCATTTAGGCTATTTAAAATATCGTCTACAACGTTATAATTTATAACTGTAAGTATGTTTTAGTTAAATCACAAACCCAAATATTCATTGTTTAAATGTATTATAATCCAAACATTTTTTAACTACATTTATAACTTTTAATATACTAAAACCTTTACTGCAAATTACAAATATAAAATTTCCTTTAAAGTACCTATAATTAAATATCCCAGAATATCTTGAAACCACAGTAAAAATATAGAAGTTGCTTTTTCTTCATGTTGCAACCAAAAATTATTTAGTAAAAATTTCTTCCAATCTTCATATTTGTTAAAAAAAAATTGAAATCAAATTCCCTTTAAAGATCCAATAACATAAAATATATTTGGTTCTAAGTAGGGATGGGTCGATTCGATTCTCCGATTCCTCGATACCACCGATTATTAAAAAATTTGGGTACTCAGTATCGGTTAGGTATCGGTTAAGTTAAGCAAATACAGTAGTAATATATTTTCGTCTGAGCTTTCCTTACATATTTTAATATATCTTACCTGCCGTTTGCGCATAAAATTCCTAATAATGCTCATTATTATTAAATATTAATTTTATACGAATAAAAATAAATAAAAACAATGTTACCGGGCATGTTTAACCTCTAATTAAAACTCCACGATCGAAGAACATTATTCCTCACTCATGTATTAGACGTAAATAAATTGTAAAAAGACTTATTAATTTTATTTGCAGTTAAGAAAAGTCCATTGTTTTTTGTGAAGAAAGTGACGGTTATGAAACGAGATCACATCACGTGTCGTCACGATTTTAGTTGTGATCCATTCAAGGATGATGGCCTCCACAAAACCTCTGGTGGCCAGTCGAAACGTATCGATTCGTTGCGTACGGGACAAATTGTATAATGAAAGCAACAATCGATATGTTTGGAAACAATTTTATGATATTTGACGTGATAACGTGTTATAAATCGATGAACACCGGCTGCACGCACGAAAAATTGTCACGTTGCGCCTGAGCCGAGCGTACAAGAACCGGCCAACCACCGTGCGAGAAAATCTTCTATAATATCAAAAACGTTAATGCGGGCTTTTTATCGTGATTAAATTTAAATAAATTATTTCAATTAAATTTGCAAAACTGTAAATAATATTTCAAAACTTAAAATGATGCAATATTTCATCAATGTTTTCTTATGACGTTATCACGTAAAATTATCGCCCGTAAACCGACTTTACACACAACCCCCTTTTATATCTAAAACTTTTATCTGAAACAATTTTTGATAATACAAACCATTATTTAATGGTGTTAAAAAACATGGGCTGGAAATTAATTTATTTATATATAAAAATATATATAACAAATTCAGGGTATTTACACCATTTATAACTCAAAAACGACTGGACAGATTATAATGATATCTGATTTGTTGGATACGTCTCTGAATTGCAGAATAACTATTAAAATATTGATAAAATTCACAGAAAAAATTAAAATTAATACATTTTTAAATAAATTAGGTTTTGAACTCCGCTATAGTCCACAATTGACGGCTCAATTCATGCAGGTTTTCCATGGATATACAAAGTTACAGACGTACGAACTATGAGTGTTTCTTCTCTATGTCCACCAAGCAATAGCCGCGAAGCTATTCTAACGAATAAATTAGAGACAGTAAGAAAAACTAAAGCTCTAAACCGTTTTCGTCGCCAGGTTTGGGACAATTTGTTTTTACTTATTTTGTGATTTATTGTTTACTTTTATCATTTAAATTTATTAAAATTAATCCTCCAGTTACATTCACACAAGAGTACTACCCTAGAAAAGATAATAATAAAAAATATTGACAACACAGAATTTATGACAAACTCTCGGAACATTTCAGTACCGCTGCCTGTCAGTATATAAGCTGTAAATTGCGAGAGTGTAATTTTTTTTTGTTTCATGTCGTCTATGATTTGTTTTGAAAAAAAAACATAAAAAGGTTACCGGTCGATTTGTTTGTTTTGTGCTAATGTTATTAATAAATATTATTGTGCGAGTATTATTATTAAAATGCCGCGAAAAAGAATATCTAATCTTTCCCAACAAAGCCGTATTGCAATTAGGATTCGGAACATTGCAAATCAATCCACTGAAGAAGAAAGAGAAATCGCAAGAGAAGAGCACCGCATTAGTATGGCCCGACTTCGTGCATCTCAAACACAAGAGCCAAGAGAGGCAGCCCATGAAACAACTTGGTTGGTAATGAGAATTCGTCGAGCTTATCGCACAGATCGATAACTATATAATCTTCAAAGCGCAAGAAGAAATGTTTAAGTGTTAATTTGAATCGAGCAGCGTTTCTATATGATTTCACAATTGATTACAACTCACATCCTTTCGTTCGAATTGGTCCAATGGACGTTGTTTGCGAACATTGTGGCTCATTGAGGTTGGCTGGAGAAACGCCTGTAGTGTGCTGCCTTAATTAGAAAGTGAAATTGCCATTATTGACTAGGCCAACTGAACCAATACATTCATTGCTTCGCGGTGAAACCCCAGAAGCACGATATTTCCTAGCGAACACTCAAAAATAAAATGGCCGTTTTCAAATGACTTAATCTGGGGCAGACATTATCGAAGAACAGGGATTTAATCAGACATTCAAGGTACTTTATTACACTCTGTATTTGCCTCTAAAATAAATAGGGTATGCTAACATTTCAAAAAATTTGTTATTATAAATCAGTAATACTTACTTCGCTTTCGACTTTAAAAAATTCAATGCCAGATTCACCATCGAATTGTATTCTTGCCACAACTTGAAGATGCACAGCATAAATTCTTACAAATATACTTCATGGGCAATATGGAGGAACACCCTGATCTGTGTCAAGAGATCAACACAGCAATGAAAAGAGCAATTCTTCAAGATCTGCAGCAACTACTTCATGAACTTAATGCATTGGTCAGGCTGTTCAAGACTGATTCGGAGCGCATGCCAATTAATGACTACAAAGTCGTGATCCGATCGGATAAACGACCAGCCTGATCACAAAAACGTAAATTTAATTCTCCAACAATAGATGAAGTCGCAATCCTGATTGTTGGTGAAAACATGGTAACATGCGATATTGTGCTTACGCGTCACGATACTGGGCAACTGCAACAAATATATGAAACACAATGTTCATATGACACATTGCAATACCCGCTGATGTTTTGGCAAGGAAACCATGGATATCACTTCAATATCATGATGATCCACCCATTTAATATTGAATATCAATATAATATTTTTCATTTAAACATGACAAAAATTTTACCCCGTTCGGTTTTGTTTTCCAAAAAAAAAGTATAACCTCTGCTAAATATCAGGCAGTCGTAAGAGTCGACCAAGAGATTAGGGGCTGTTTGTTTAGGGAATATCGCGAAAAAGAGCTGACAACTCATCATAAAATAATCATTTATCTTAAACCTTTTTAAGTATGCTAAAAGTGAATTTCGGGGATTTAGTGATCACACGGTTCTGTCCACCCCTTCAGCTTTACTTCTAAGATACTAATTTTACAGTTCTTATTTCAGGTGAGAAAACTACCAAGAAGGTTAGCTCGATGAATAATTACGCATATCGTTATGTGATTCGTCAGTATATTGACAACTATTTGCTGCGAATTCATCGATTGCTCCAGCAATATTGCGACGACATTTACGTCAAAATCGAAACGGGGCGCCTGACATTCATTCGGTTGAACCAAGCCAAAATGGGTTCGGAAGAGTATATCCATTTACACGATGCAATTAACACCGAAGGAGATGCAGCTAATGTTGGTCGATTAACTGTTCTGCCGGCGTCGTAAACAGGTAGCATGCGTAATATGCATGAATATGTATAAGATGCAATGACATTGGTCATCATTACGGTGAGACAAATATATTCATTACCTTCATGTGTAATTCGAAATAGATAGTAATTTTTCAAATGCTACTTCCCGGACAGACATCAAGTGATCGGCACGACATCACAGAAAGTGTATTCAAGCACAAAATCTGGTCACTGAATGGTAAGCAATGCGTCTTTGGGGATACTCGATGCTGGATGTATTCAATCGAATGGCAAAAACGAGGCTTGCCACTGTGCCATTATACTGTTTTGTGGCAGTTGCTCAACTTTATTTACCTTATATTTTTTTGTTTTAATGGCGAAATGGTTTCCACACATTTTTTTATTCAATCTGGAAACTATTAATTTAACATGTCATATTTAAATATTTAAAGTTTACTACTGGACAAAGTTGGAATTGTTCATAATAATTGTAATTGGGTGTATCTTAAAAAAAAATTTTAACATAGCAATTTTGTTATTGCGTTAACATAACTTCAAGTTTATAATGAATAATGATTTATTCTAATTTAATTATTTTAGTAAATATGTAAAAGAATAATTTCATAATCTATAAGTTAATTCATTGTTTTGTGGTAAACATATTGACAAGTAATAATCGATATATATTGTATTTCCAAAAGGTATTCTCTACTACTACTAAGTTCTATGTTCTTCTTCGTCTTGCCATGAGCGAAAAAAGACTTTCTTTTTCAACACCTTGACGCCATGATTAAGTAGTGAGAATTCGAGTCTGTAGAAGTTTGGGAATTTAAACATGCTTTGAGCATTGTTTTACCGCACCAAGTGGTGAGTTTTTCTGATCTGTTAATGAAGAACGTCGGGTAATGTTTGTTTTACCGGACATGGTCAAATACCTTTGTAATTTTGTCAATAGCGGTCGACGAGTACCGGCCATGCGGTTTACTTGAGTCGACCTAGTGCTGTGGAGTATGAGGCCTGTCCTCATCGGCCCTGAAGCCATGCAGTGACCGCATCTGCCAGGAAAGCCGTCATCTAATTTTTTTGGCATGATTTACTAACCTCAAAAGTATGTGTTAAAAATTTTTTTTGAACTGAATCACTTCAGACATTTTCGTCTAAATCCTGCAACGCAGCAAGCTAAATTCTTTTGGAACAACCTAACCACAACGTTAAAATAAAAAATTATAATAATTTGAGAAAGCGAAATTATGTAACAAAAAAATTTAAGATATGTTTTTCATAAAAAAAAGCCTCTATCTGAATGTTTGTAAATTACTTTTTGTGATAGCGGGTCCCTTGCTAAAGATTTAAAATTTTAAAATATGAATTATAATTTAAAATGATTATGTAAGAAACGATTCTCAAGAGATATCTTGTAATTGATATGGCAAAGGTGTATAAGTAATAATATTAAAAAAAAAACAATTAATTTATTCTTGAAATAAATTATGTACATGAAATTATATTTAATTAATTAACTACCCTAATTGTGTAAGTGTGCCAGTGTGCCAGTCAGCCAATGTTATTGTCTCAACTAACCTCACAAAAAAAGCACTTCATTGAGCCTTGGTCCACAGGCTTTCAGTGTTGTCCTACCTTTCACTCCTAACATAAAAAGGTTGTTGAGAGAGGTAGTTGATGGCGCATCGCATGCACACATTCTTATTTGGTTTGTCCAAGGAATTCGATCAGATCAGATAGATGATAGTATATGTGCCGAGATTCCTGATTTCGAGACCGATCCAGACCTACATGATTTTGTAATTACGAATATAATTAATGAGCCCTGTGGCGCTATCAACCCCCAATCACCGGGCATGTTCGACGGCAAGTGTTAAACTTTATCCACAAAATTTTTATGTCGGAGACCATCACTGGAATCAATGGGTATCCACTGTATCGGCGTCGATTGCCCGATGATAACGGTTGAACTATGTATGCTGGTTTCAGCAGTAACTATTTAAATTTATTACATTGGTTTAATGAATATTAAAATTTTCTGCGCCGGCTTAGCTACTTACATAAAGAGTATAAGACCACTTACTTTCAGACCTTTGAGTGAGTAATAAAGGTCCTTATTGATATAGTCTGGAACACCAAATTTATACAATTTATATATTTTATAAATAATAATCACAATTCCAAATGAACACAAACTTTTATTTTCTTCTGCTTATTCTCCTCTCCATTACATGCAATAACATCCGTTTTCTTTTTAACCGACTTCAAAAAAAAGAGGAGGTTATCAATTTGACTGTATGTTTTTTTTTATGTTTGTTACCTCAGTACGTTCGACTGGGTGAACCGATTTTGATGATTCTTTTTTCATTTGAAAGCTGGTGCTTCCCGTGTGGTCCCATTTAAATTTGGTCCAGTTCTGACAATGGCATCCATGAGAAAACCATATAAGTCTTAAATTTTCATTAAATGTGTGCGCGACAAAAGGACGAATAACTCAATATCACGCCAACCGATTTCGATAATTTATTTTTTATTGGAAAAGACGTACTTCAAGGGTATTTTAATGAGAGTTTGGTTAGGTTCTGATCATGGGATCCATGACAAAGTAACGGAACTCTTCAATTCTTAGGAGCCTGCCATGGCGCTAATTAGCAATAGCAACATTTTTTTTTAAGTTTGTTATTTTAATTTCATTTAATTTGGTTAAACGTGACTTCAAGAGGTAGTTCTTCAAGACACATATTAGACACGACTAACACGGGCCGATACTGGTAAATGAATCTATAATGATCTGTATAATGAAGAAGCACATTAACATATATTATTATTAAAAAAAAACACTTCATACCTGTATTTATATTTACGAACTTAAATTAAAAAGTATAAAATAAATAATCTTTTAACAAAATCTAAAAACTGACTTCAAAATAATATACTTAAATAAAAATGCAATAAAAAGTAAAAAAAAAGTACTTTATTAATTTTAGGTTTGGTACCTCAGAACATTTTAACTACGTTATGGTCAAGCACGTTTAGTAGGTCTACCCATATTCAGACAAATTAGTTCGTGTACTTCAGAGTCCCTAAAAATGAAAAAAATAAACAAACATTTTAACAAAAAAAACCGACTTCAAAATAAACAATTCCAACACAAAATAATATGCACTAAAAAGTAAAAAAATAATTGTGTATTCTTCTACAACTTAATAATCAAATTACTTTTTCTACTCATCAATATGTATGTACGATCTATGTGTTTACCACGCAAGAACAAGGGCGTATATAGGGGGGGGGGCCAGGGGGCCCGGGCACCCCCCTCCCCGAAATCAGAAGAAAAAAATAAAAATTAATAGACCTTGCATGTAAGGCTGATAACTAAAGTTTATAGTGCAGGATAACATTAATTAAGCACTACACAAATATTTTTTAAGAAAATGAAACTATTAGAATTACATATTTTTTTAGACCCTTAAAATGTTTCGTGGTTTCGTGGTTGTGCATAAGTTTTTTCAGGCAAAGTGGAACTTTGTTAGACAGGTGATACTCTTACCATTTAGGATTCCAAATACAATAATTAAAGTTACATTGAAAACCGAATTTACGTATGCTTAGGTTTTACGAGGGGTGGCAAGGGGAGAATATTATCCAGGAGATGGAGAGGTAAGCCATGTCATGATGCCGCCTGCCGCCGTCGCGCCAGCCAGCCGGACTAGTGTCGCGCGCCCACTTACTTTGTAGAAGCTATGTACCGTCGCCACATTTCTAAACGCAATGTCAGATTTATTTTACTCCTCTTATAGGAACATAATTTAGAGTATTAAATACCATACAAAATAAATGTTGTGCGTTAACGAATGTTTGTGAGTAGGTGCAGCAAAAATAAACCAATGAAAACATTAGCATTCACTTGTGCCTTTCTTGCGCGGGCTGTCTAAGCGTTACTTCACTTCGCTTCCGCTTGGAGCGCTGAAACTTGTCCTCAATTGTTTACATTGGACTCTCCGTTCTGTGCCCTCGCTTTTCCATAGTTCATTCTTATGTTGTTGGCACGTGTGTTATAATGCTTTATCTGCTTGTCTGTCAAGTTGGTTTATCTGTATCTGTAGCTGTGTTTATTGTTATTGAGTTGGTGAATGTATCTGCGATCATCTGAATATTCCTGTTCTGTAATATTTAATTTTTATTTAAGTAATCTGCATTAATAATGAAGAGACAAGCTTCTATTCAAAACTTTTTTACGAAAAAACAGAGTGTAAATAGACCTGTTAGTGACAGTGCTACGTTGACTGTGCCAGTAACAATGTTTCTTCTGGTGTCGCAAGTACTAGTGCCGTTGATCCAGCACCAGCTGCGGAAGACTTCAAGCAAGTAAGAAAAAATATATATGATATTGGAAACTATTTTCAAAGCAATTCCGTTCGTTCGTTAACGAATGAAGAAAAAATTACGCTTGTAGAAAATATTTGGAAACCTCATCCTGTATACAAATTTCCTTCTACTTCTAGTAGTTCTTCTAGTTCAAATCATACTAGATCTTTTCAAATGAAATGGCTAGAAGAATTTGAGTGGTTAGCTTTCTCTGAAGAAAAATCAGGGTCTTTTTGTAAATATTGCGTAATATTTTCACACTCCAAAAGTGTAGGAAAAGGAGATCACCAAGAAACAGAAGCATTAATAACAAGGGCTTTTAGTAATTTGAAAAAAGCCAAGGAAATTTTTCGTAAACATGAAAATTGCACGTACCATAAAACATCAGTTTCGATTGCTGAAAACACAAAATCAATTGTTACAAAAAAAACTGAGTGTGTTATAAATCAAGTCAATGCTCAAAGGAGATTGAATATTGAAAAAAACAGGGAAAGACTGATCCCTATCATACAAACAATAAGATTTTGTGGAAGACAGCAAATCGCACTAAGAGGTCATCGTGACAGTGGACGTATAAGCCTAGAAGAGCCAGAAAATAATGACGGAAATTTTCGATCACTGCTGAGATACAGAGCAAACAGTGGTGATAATGACCTAAAAGACCAGTTAATGAACAGTGGAGGGAGGAGCATGTACACTAGTTATTTTATTCAAAACGAGCTCATTAACACGTTTGGTCATTTAATCCAATCCCAAATTGTGAAAAATGTCAGGAATTCTATTTTTTATTCCGTTTTAGCATATGAAACAACTGACATTGGCCAAATAGAACAGTTTTCTCTTTGTGTACGGTATGTTGAAGACCAGTCATACAATATTAGAGAAGATTTCCTAACTTTTGTCCCCGTTTATGACGTTACTGGGGCAGGCTTAGCTAACACAGTGTTAGAGACCTTGTCAAATTTAGGGCTTGACTTAACGAAAATGAGAGGTCAAGGATACGATGGCGCTGCCACGATGAGAGGGCAATTCAGAGGGGTACAAGCTGCTATCAAAGGAAAACTACCACTAGCTTTGTACACACATTGTTCTTCACATAGTCTAAATTTGTGTTTGTCAGATGCAAGTAAAATTCCTTCTATAAGAAATTGTATGGGCGTTATCAAAGAAGTCTGCGGATTCTTCCATATGTCAGCCAAAAGAACTGAAATATTGAAATCAACGATATCTGACTGTTGTCCTGAACAGAAAAAAAAGAAACTTATCTCATTATGTGAAACACGATGGGTGGAAAGGCACGACTCAGTGATTTTATTTAAAGAGATTTTAGAACCAATTCTCCTCTCTCTTTTGAAAATAGAAGAAGAATCAAGTGACTCAGCACCTAAGGCACATGCTCTTAGTAGTTCTATCAGTCAATTTCAATTTCTTGTTAATATTTTTTTTTTGAGCCAGATGCTGTCAACTACACATAACTTATCTGTGAACCTTCAAAGAAAAAACATAGATCTTTCTCAAGCCATTGCAAATGTTACAAGTGTCTTAGATCTGCTATCTAAACAAAGGGAAAATGCCAATGACAACTTCAAATCCCTGTATGCTCAAGTAAAGGAATTTGCTACAAAACTCGACATTAAAGAAGAGATTCCTAGAGCTTGTCGCCTTCAAACAGCCCGCAACAACGTCCCTTACAGCACAGAAGAAGAATACTACCGACGAGCTGTTTATGTACCTTACCTTGATGATTTTTGTAATTCACTGAAAGAACGCTTTGAATCTCACAAGGATACAGTTGCATCCTTACAACAAATCCTTCCAGAATTTTGTATCAAAAAAGATTTATGTTCATTGGAAGCTGCTTTCAATTTCTACGAAGATGATTTGTCACATAGAGAGGTCGTGCAAAGTGAGTTTATGTTGTGGAAAGAAAAGTGGAGTCAGGAAATATCAGAAAATCTTCCTAAAACAGCCATTAGTTCTCTAGAAAAGTGTGACAAGACTTTCTTCCCTAACATTTATAATCTCTTGAAACTGCTAGCAGTTCTGCCTGTTTCTGTCGCAACCGTAGAAAGAAGCTTCTCAAGCTTAAGAAGATTGAAGACTTACATAAGAAATACCACATCAGAAACTAGGCTTAATGGATTAGCATTACTTTCGATCCATAGAGACATTAAAATAAGCGATGAAGAAGTACTTGATAAATTTGCTAGTAAACCAAGAAATCTGGACTTCGTTTTGTAAATGTTACATAAAAAGTGAATTTTTAAAATGTATTTACATATTTACACCCTTTTTATAGCTCAAAAATAATAAACCAACATTCTTTTCCATTGTACAAAATTTACTTTTGTTGGGTTGTTGGGACAAGAGGGAAAAAAATCTTTACTTAAAAAAGGTAACACATTAGGTAAAAAAGAAAAAAAAGTAAAGGGAAAATGGAAATTAATATAAACGTGAATACAATTAAATGTTAAATACGCACGTTTTTCAAAACAATGTGTTATTATATAAAAAAAAATCAATGCAGTTCTGTTATAAAAATAACAGGAAACCAAAACATAAATAAATATAAATAATACATATATTGTTTAGTCCTAAAACTTTCCTCAAAACCCTTTGTAAACTTACATAATCATTAAATGATGTTGATTAAAAAAAAAAGCAAGCATAAACGATGTTAAGCTCGGTCATATTGGGCCCCCCCCCCCCCCAAAATTATAACCTATATTCGCCACTGCGCAAGAAGGTAGGTAGGTACCAACCCACTTCAAATATAACTCAACACATACCTATGAATAACAAACAATGATCAAAATGTTTTATAGAGTTCTCCTAAGTAAAATGAAATGAAAAATATTAGACTACTTAAAAGTCAATCAAATTATTACGATAATATAATGTAGTTACAATTATTGTTATTTTTGGAGTCGGTGTCAGCCAAGTATGCTTCTACAACTTAATAATGAACGAGAGATAGATGCGTCACAAGCCCTCTCTGTATATAGTTTGTTTAGCCCTCTCCCTTGCACGCTCGGACATTTCGGAACGTGGCACATTTTCGTGCGTGCAGCCGGCGTTCATCGATTTATAAGACGTTATCACATCAAAAAATATTTCTTAAAATATTATCTTATTGTTATTGTTAGGTATATTGTAGTGTTTCCTTGGCTGACACCGACTCCAAAAATACCAATAATTGTAACTACATTATATTATCGTAATAATTTGATTGACTTTTAAGTAGTATAATATTTTTCATTTCATTTTACTTAGGAGAACTCTATAAAACATTTTGATCATTGTTTGTTATTCATAGGTATGTGTTGAGTTATATTTGAAGTGGGTTGGTACCTACCTACCTTCTTGCGTGGTAAACACATAGATCGTACATACATATTGATGAGTAGAAAAAGTAATTTGATTATTAAGTTGTAGAAGAATACACAATTATTTTTTTACTTTTTAGTGCATATTTTTTTGTGTTGGAATGGTTTATTTTGAAGTCGGTTTTTTTTTGTTAAAATGTTTGTTTATCTTTCTACCCAAAGATATATCAGGTGCCATAGAGCAAAATTTGTTTCTACATATCACAGTACTAATTTTATACCATAAACATAATTACAACTTTGATGCTCATTAACCAAAACAATTAACGTAAAATACTCTGTATGAGTGTAACAGTACATTTGAAAGGAAACGATTTCATTATTCCCGGAATTTATTTCAACAGATGTTATTTTGTATGTACGCAAAATAGAGGAAGAACGAATTAATTTCATAGGATACCATCAAACTTCAGTGCGTACAGAATAGTACATTAATTTTAGAGACGTAATAATGAATGACGGTAACGTGGATAACATTGAAAGACTGGTAAATTTTACCATCAAATTACATGGAAAGTCCAAGACACATACACGAGAACACACAAGGTGGTACGACCTGTATAAGAAATCATGGTCACCCTGATTTATTAATAACATTCAGTTTCAATTCGTTATGACTGGAGATCAAAGAAAATATGATCTTTGATCAAGCTCCTATGGACCGTCAAGAGATAATAGCTCTATTTTTTCGACGGAACAAATGAAATAATGAATGTCATCAAAAAGTATCTTTTTTTTTTTGGAACTATAAGATGCTGGGTGAACACAATAAATGGCAGAAATGGGAATTACCCCATTCTCACAATTTGATTGGGTTACATGAAAATATCCGTCCAAATAAAATTTATTAAATAATTCAAGTTGAATTACCGAATCCAGGAGAGAACCCAGAATTATACAAAATAATAATAAAAAACATGATACGTGGTCCTTGCGGAATATTAACTATAAATTCACAATGAAATAATGAAGGAAATCGTACAAATAAATATCCGATACCATATTTAAAATAAACTTAAACAGAAGAAGATGGATATCCTATATACAGAAAGTAAACTGCAAAAGGGATTGCTCCCCATGTTGGTATTTTAACCCAGCCCTATTAGCATAAGCCCTACCGGCCTGTGGCCCCCATAGGCGAGGATACGGAATACGCCGTATACGCGAATCGGGAAAGGTGTTAGAGCTTCAGCTATGACCAAAGGCTAGGGCTATCCATCCCAGCATAGTAACCACTTCAGCCTCCTGCCTCACTCAGCTAACCATATAGTTGGCTGTGTCCTTAGAACTAAGACCTTATTATCACTTCTAGCGCTTACCCGGATCTACCACATCACACTGGGACCCCTCAAAATACACAGTGAACCCATAAACTTGTCGAGGACTATCCTAACCTCACCTAGCTGTCCAGGCTAGTAACCGGAGTGTGTCGTCGCTCACAACGTCAAATCTTAAAATGGCATAAACACTTAAATTCTGCTTCAGTCGATCGGAGCACCACCAACAAGTACGAGTCCTACCCAGATCCAGAGCCTTAGAGGAAACCTCAACGGGGATCCTTTCACTTTCACGGATCGTTCCCGTACTACTACCAGCTTCGGTGTCTTTAAAAGGCATAGACTGTTCGCCAGCAGCTAGCCGACCAGTCGTGTATCGGAGCCACTCCACTGGATCCAACTCGTCTCCACGGACGAGACTCCGACCTGCCGTACTTCGGCCCAGCGGGATTACAGCCTATTAAGACCCGGACGAGCCTGGACTCCTTTGACGGTCACCACGAAATACGTGGCTAGAACAATCACCTAGGCTGTGAAAAATAGCAGGAGGGCCTCGGAATTGCCTCGGTACCTCCCCAAGCAATTGAGAATGCCTTGAGGTGGGGTTACGCCCAGCAGAGTCCTCTTTAGTTACAGACGCAGCTTTGACCATAGGCCGAGGAAACCCATCTCAGCATAGCCACCACCACGCCTCCCCAACAGCGGTGCCACGGGGAGGCAGTGGATTTCTATTGGTGCAGAGAGGCTATATATTCGCATCCTTGCACCCATTCCGTGAACCTGTTGGATCATGTCTCGGATACTAGAGCCGGCAACAGCTCCGACACCTCAAGGGACAATCACCTTCCCCGCAGGGTGAGGTACACTCCCCGGAAAATGGTGGTTTCACTGCCAAAATACGAGTTCGAGGTAACCTTATAGAAATAGATAATTAATACGAGGTGCCACACAATCAATTTCTTAAAAAAATGTTTCAAAGCGCATAAATATTTATATGGAGTACTGAAACTCAGTGAAATCAATTAAATATGTGTGCAAATATGTTAACAAAGGCAGTAATTATTGCTGTTTTCGCAATAACCAGAGAAATATTCGGTTCCTCAATGCATGATCGCAAAACAGCACTTATCCATTTGGTAGTGTATTTAGAAAATGGAAAGCGAGTATATTTTACAAGGGAAACAGCGGAAAGATTGGCTAGTAAACCACATGTAAAAACGGCATTAACAGCATTTTTCTAACTTTGTTAAAGTGATCAATTTGCAAGAACATTGCTTTATGTCAATTTACCATCATATCATACATGAAATGCATGAAGACGAATCTTTCAACGAAGAAAACAAGGAACTCCTGTTGAAGATCAAGAAGGAATCGTTTGAACCGACGCGTCGCGACGTATTGGGACAAGTGTACACAGTGCATCCACGTACGCTATCTAGTGAATGTCATCGGAAGTGCAATTTCTAAACAAAATTACCAAATTCAATTTTGTCATTATTTAGGCTGTTTCTTTGGGTTTTTCCTAAACCACCCCAGTTCTGAGGCGAACAAATAAAATAATTATTCAATTCTGTCGAACGATTTTCAAGTTTTTGCGAGACTAACGCACTGCAATTGATTTTTATATAGAGAGACTAACTAATGCCCAGAATGCGTTGCAATGCCTCTTTATTTTTTTTTTCCTAAATTTTTAAAAGTATGTTTACATGAACAGTGTGTGTGATAGTGTACCTCTTTCCCACTCTATATCTGTACCTCTCTGTAACTCTCTATATCTCTATATCTATTTCTATCTGTGTAGCTCTCTCTATACCTCACTTATTTCTCTATATATCCCTCTCCCTTCGTCACCCTCACTCCGTCCCTCTAAACGTTTCTCACTCTCTCCTCCCTCTGTCTTCCTCTGTCCCACCCTGACTTCCACCATTATTATTCGGAATATAGCAAAGAGGAAATACTATAAAATACTTACAAAACCCTTACAAAATACCTACAAATTCCATACGATTCTCGTGCCACCATAAATTCTGCTTTAACCTTGTCAGTGACCTTCCTCGTGTTTCGAAGGTCAAGTGTGAATTTCATTGAGATCGGATCAGTAATTTAGGAACGCACAGAGAACAAACATAGAAACATTCAAAAGTAATTCAAAGTGGCAATTCCCATACAAAATTACCAAAGCTAACTTTTTTAATTTTTCAGCTGTTTTTTTTTTAGTTTTTCCTACTGATTTTTTCCTAAAACATCCCTGTAATTAGGCCAACAAAACCAATAAAACAAATCATTAAAATCGATCCAGCCGTTTTCTTGTTTCAGCGAGACTAACGCACGGCAATTGATTTTTATATATAGAGGTTTGCCAAATAAGTTAATGAATGGTAAATGTAGTTAATAAGGAGTATTGTTAAAGTTTATGAGCTAAATTTTTATAGTTTTAAGTAAATATTGAAATATATTATACGCAAATATTGTATAAATTAATTAAGTATAAAATACATTAAAATAATATTTAAATATATTTTGATATATCTTGGTTGGATACAGTGCACGATATATTTTTACCCTGGTAATGCCGGATACTGCCACAAGCAAGAAAATAAATATAACTTCCCTACCAAGTGCTTTATCATATTAATGTTTTTTTTTATCTTTTTAAATATTGTTGAAAACTTTTATTTTAAGGGGTGGAAATAACAAGTGTTAACAGATATTATATCAAAACCATTATAATTATATTGCATAACTGCTAATCTTTATCATTATTAAATGGCTTCGACAATTTTTGATTAAATGAAATATTACTGTAAAAACAGTAGTTAAAATTAAAATGAAAATTAAATTCAATGAAAAAAAATTCGTCAGAGTTAATTAAAAACCATTATAAA
Source organism: Bacillus rossius redtenbacheri (assembly GCF_032445375.1). Lineage (NCBI taxonomy): Eukaryota > Metazoa > Arthropoda > Insecta > Phasmatodea > Bacillidae > Bacillus > Bacillus rossius. Next base: position 15,885,191 of record NC_086335.1, read on the forward strand.
ACCTTGAGAAAATGTTAAATCGATAATTTTTGTATATTGGCGAACATATATGTTGTTATGAATATTAGAAACTTAAAATGTTCCAGGAGTTAAAAAAAGTTTTCACATTTCCAGAAGAAAGACTGTTACTTCGAAATCTACCTAAGCCTGTAGGCTGTGCTGAAAGAGATTTTTTCCGTGTAATACCTAATCTTTAACAATATTTTAACGTGGATTCCAGGATGTCTTTCCGAAATCATGCACGACACCAAAACTGGCGATTTTGAAACGACTTGTAATTTGAAGGTTTGTATCAGTGCTCACCAAACCGCTGGTGGTGTGGTTTATCGTTTTGCGGGAAGTAATAAACTGTTTTGTATAGAATACGGTACTATGGACATTCTACGATTATTATGAGTAAAACTTTATTATATTTTATAAAAAAAATGACGCAGTGTAGAAAGTGGAAGCAGAATGAGCGATACGGCTGGAGAAGCCAAACGAACTCTATCGGAAACCAGAAAAACTATTGGCACTACCTGTTGATGAAGAAAGCTGAGCGAGGAAACGTTATACAGGGTGCAAGGGTGGTACAATCATTGATGAGTAACACCGAGATTCCGCCGCATGGACTTTAAAGAGGTATTGCGATGTACGTGTGTGTTAATTCAAAGAAGAATAGTGGTACTTAAAGGGTACCGCCTACCAAGGCACACTTACGATGTGAAGAGATTCAGAAAAAAATCGTGAGGTCTAGTTACGAAAATCATTTTAGAATATGCGTAAGGTGGGATGTTTCCGGAATTCCTTATAAAGTGGACAAAATGCGTGCTTTCAGAATAATTTGAAGCCATTTCAACACTAATAAAGATTCTTGAAAGCACTCAAATGATTTGCATTTCAGCTTTATCTTCATTTCTCCGACATATTATTTTAAGGCTACAACTAAAATCTCTAGTTGTCCTATGCATGACGAGAATAATGCACGCCAGTTCAGATCCTTGTGTTAGATCCTATACGGCCCTCGAACCACCAACGACTTTTGGCCTAATTACTCTGCCTCACGAACATAAATAATTCCCTGACTAGGTGTTTTTGTTTAATTTGGTCAAAGGGTATATATTACGCCAAAGATTACTTAAGTAGCACCGATTATTACAAACCTTTTTTATTTTCAAGTTTTTTTTTTTAACTAAAAATTAAATTACGACCAAAATAATAAAATACGAATTCAACTGTATTCCATGTTTCAAAGCCACCAAGCCAACAATCCTGCTAGGACGCGGGTGCAGTAACATCTTCCCCCAACCCGCCTAACACGTACCATGATTACGCACCAGCGCAGGGCCGCCAACTTAGTCCGCGGGCAATGATCACGCGGCCGGCGAGCGTCAATAAATGATGAGATGTTTCCTGTTTCGCGGGGTGGCGGCCTTGGGCAGCACCGCGCCGGCCCGCGCACAAAGCGCCCATCAATAATGCAGCGCTCTCCATTGCCGCAGTGATCAGCAAATTGAAAGCAGAACGAGTTTCGGACGTAGGGGAACGGAGCGAACATTGTGGGGGGTATGTTTGGAGTCGGGGGACCGATAGCTGTTTCATTCCTCGGGTGCCGTATGGCGACGATTCAATGGCCACCGATTAAAAGCACTTTCTCGATGGGGGATACTGTTTTGAGTTTTTTTTTTTTTTGGAAACATTTCTGGATGTTGAAGTTGTGAGCACGAATTTGGGGAAAAGGCTGGGACTGAAGAGTAAACTCAATAATTTACGTCATGTGTCGACAGTTAACACTAGAATGGCGACTCGTTTGATGAATAAAGTTTTCAATCATGAATAGCAGAGGAAACAAAATTACAGCTTTCAGAACTACCAGTACGATATTTTAAAGTACATGTAAGCATTACACATTTAAAAGGTTCACTATATTATTTTTATTTCCTTTTCTTAAAAATAGAATAAATTAAATATATACTTTAAACTTATATGGTTAACTTACATTGATTGTTTTATTCTTGCGTATTCCAAACCATATCAATACCATATTCTTGCAGGAAACAGACGTGACCATTTTCAAATGCTATTAAATGTTTATAGTGCAATGTTTCTATCACATTTTCTTGTAGTTCTACGAAACACTTTGTTTAATTGAAATGCATTATGTGAGAGCAGACAGGACAATATCTGGCACACGCCCGCGTTATCAAATAAGTAAAATAAGCGAAAATCATAAACTATAATTTTGTCTAAAAACTGCTATATATTAAACAATAAGTGAGAACATATTTTATTTTACTTTGGTACTGCACTACAATAATACTTTTATGTTAAATTTAATAAATTACCATCAAAAAATAAGATAAATAATTTTTTAATAAATGATTTTTCCGTCTTTTTCTATTAATGAAATTGCTTACAGTAATTATAATATTTTGTGAGAAATTTAAAATTAATTTTCGTTAAATATTGCCTTAATGTGTTTCAGTCCTTCATGCCTTATTAAAGTGTAAAATTTAAAGAAGGCTAGATTGTGCTTTTTATAATTAATGCTTTGTTGTGCATTTTGTCCCCCTCCCCCGTTTAATTATTTTCCTAATTTTTTTGTATTTTAATGAGGCTTGAATGAATGTAATGTGCCTAGTGGTGTGCGACATTCCTGGGAGGTAAGCAAATGGCCAGACCTCAATAAAAAAAAATCGTAACAGACAGAACAAACACCTCGCTTAACGAAAAAAGTAATGCTTGTGTCATTTGACCAGAAAATGGATTTCTTGCTACTCGGTTATGCTATGTTAGAGAAGGTTCTTCCTTATGCTTCTTTTCGACTTGGCCGAGTGTATGCAGACGCCCGCGAGCTGATGCAGTGGAGGGGAGTGTTCCAGCAGAAGCCAGCGGAGAGACTCGCCGATTGAATACTATTACACTCGCTCTCTCTATGTCTGTCACTGAGGTGCAGCTTACATTTGTAACCAATAGGATTCCTAGTATTTTCTCATTACGATTGTAAATGTGGAGAAAGACTTTTGTGGTAACCAGTAGTGTAGGACTTAGAAATTTTTTGCTGAACACAGGTAATAGAATATTTTTGGAGTAAAGTGTCTTGTGATGAGAGACATCTTGTTTTGATATCCGAGTTCAGTGATTGATAACCAACGAGCTACGTAAGGACTTAGTATCTTGTGGCAGCAGTACTAGATTGTGTTGAGCTGGAGGTGCTGCAGTGGTAGCAACTAAAGAACTTTGACTTATCTAGACTTCCAACTGACAAGTTTGGCAAAAACGAGTGACACGTAAGATACGTAACATCCTCACGTTATGTTTACGTAAGAAAAGGTGCTATGCTAATTTCAGATCCTTTTATCCTTCTAGTAGGATAGTATAGTTGGTCCGAGGACTGGGTTCTGGGTGTAGTGGTAGCGGAGACGTCCACCATCTTGGAGTGTAAGATCACAACTGCCATCTTGGATGACCCTGAACTTTGAACTTGACATTGACTTTGACCTTTTACCTTGACATTTGACCTTGGCATTACCAATTTGCCAAAATCTCAAATATTACATAAATATACCAGAAATACACCAAAGTTCGCTAAAAATTCCAGTTTTAAGAGAAAAAATTCCGTTAATAAATCTAAAAACATTTTTGGAAATTCAAGAATTACAATTTCTAGGCAAAAAAAACCTTAGAAATATACAAATATTAAAAATTCCAAAAAAAAAAACTCAAGTATGTTGGCCTTTAAAAAATCTAAATATCCTCAAAGAAGCTTAACTTCCCCTTCTACAGGCCTCCAATAAGCCGCAGAGGTCATGACCACGACCATAAGGATGCCATGGCCGTTATTTTGAATTGTGGCGTCATCGTTACAATATACGTTACGGCAGCCATCTTAAAAATCAGCAATTCATATCAGAACATTTGGGGAAGATGTAAAAATAATATAAAATATTTAATAGAAACATTTCGTAATTTTAAAATTATGACATCACGCCCTACATCTTGGAAATTCGTAATTATTTAGCTAGAAAATAGGGAAAATTTTGAATTTAATAAAAATATAATTTAAATACAATTCAAACATTTTTTTTTAAAATCGCATTTACGTCATGGAGCTCGGAGTCTTCGGTATCGAACCCAGCGAGAACCAAATAAAAAGGGTCACAGTCAGACTGACCTCCCACCACTAATACAAATGTACATATATATTATGGAGCTGGTATAACGTAACGTTCGCCATCTCTTTTTTTTTTTGTCAGCTAGAGACCAATATTTTGGATCCGGCATATTAATTTCTTCTGTTTGAGGATGATACCGCAATGTTAGTTTAATTTTTACAGTAATTATTTATTGTCAGGACGCTCGCCATCTTATCAGCCGTCTTGGGCGCTATCATGGAAATCTGTATTTATTAAAATATAAATTCGGGGAAAATTCTAAAATCCATTCAAAAATGGACAGTTTTGTAAATACTCGATAGATTTCCGTCCTTGGATTAATTCACGGTCAATGATACGAGTATCTAAAGCTTAAAATTAATTTTAAATCCTTACTAATATTATAAATGCGAAAGTAACTCTGTCTGTCTGTCTGTTTGTTACCTTTTCCCGGCTGAACGGCTGGACGCATCGTAATGAAATTTGGTAAGGAGATAGATTATATCGTGGGGATGGACATAGGCTATCTTTTGTCTAAAAAAAATATATTTTAAACGTGTTAAAAAAATATATCTTAATTTTATGTAACGTGTGTCATAGATATACAAACTGTTAGTGTCATTCCTCTATGTCTGCCGAGCAATAGCTTTCAAGCCATTACGTTACGTTTTTCTATTGTAAGGAACTAAGTAGAGAGTAAGAAAAAAATAAATATCTTGACAGTTTGTAGTATCGCCATATTTGTTTCAATTTTCAATACCGTTTTTGTATATTACAATTTAAATTATTTTTTTACAGTACCTACTTATAACTTATTTGCAAGGAGTTTGGTTTAGTGTTTATAATTTATCTGCTGAGCGTCAAGAGTCTTAGGGCTACTGAGACCGAAGACCAGAAATATTTATCAATTATGTAATATATTTTTGAAAAATTTGAATTTTACAATTTCAGGTAGGTCGATTTTTTTTTATTAATTAGAATAGTTACGTGTAATTGCCATCTTCTTTTATTTCATATTAAACATTATGTTTGGTTGAGTGTGAGATTATTTTATTTATGTATGTTTTAATTTCATTTATTTTATTATATATATATTCTTACCTAATTACTTCTATTAAATTTCAGGTGGATGTTAACATTGTCATTCCAGTTGAATAACTTTTTTGACAAATTAGTTGTTATTTATACTTTTTGTTTCATTTTGGACTATGTTTTTTCTTTTACTTAATTCCAAGATTTGTGGTGTGTACAGGGAGTGATATCTCTATTAATTTCTATACTCCTTTGGATAAGCGGAATATGGCCACCACAGTTTTACATATCAACAAATCCTACAAATGTTTTAAACATTATGACAAATAAAAAATAGTTTCACAAACATCCTTAGTTTTTTTTGGTGTGTATAGTTTGAAGTTTAATATTATGTATGTACGTAAATTCTTAAACATAGAGTTATTTATTAATTTATTTAGAAAATTATTCATAGGTAGGTAATAAGTTTTCCTTTATATCTCTTTCGATTTGGAGTGTTTCCGAGCCATTCGGGGTCCTTAAAAATCACCGCCCCCCCCCCCCCCCCCAGGTGGTTAAAGCCCCAAAATTTCGGAAGTTTAAAATTTTTAAAAAATCTTTCTCTTTCGATTTTAAGCGTTTTCGAACCATTCAGGGTCCTAGAACCCCCCGCCCCCCCTCTGGGAAAAAGCCCCAAAATTTCGATAATATTAGGAATTTCAAATATCTATTCTTTCGAGATGGAGTGTTCCGAAACATTCGAGGTCCTGAACCTCCACCCCCCCCCCTCCCTTTTCGCAAAAGTGAAAGCCACAAAATTTCGAAAAATTGGAGAAAATTGTATTTAAATTAAGTCATTACGAACTAAAGTGTCCGGGGCATGGTGGAACTTTTACCCAAAGTCGACTTCGCACCCAATTTAATGGGGGGGGGGGGGGAAGTGCAAAACTCCAAAAATACGAAAAAATTTCAAAAATTTCTTAAATTTAAGTATACTTTTTTACTATTTGGAGTGTTTCCGAGCCATAAGAGGTCCTCAAACTACCCTCCCCCCACAAGGAGTCAAAGACCCAATAATAAAAAAATTTCCCAAACTTTCGAAAACCTATTCTCTTTCGGTTTGGAGTGTTTACGAGCCATTCGGGGTCTTCAAAATCACCCCCCCCCTCCTTCTCAGGGGTCAAAGCCCCAAAATTTAGAAAATTAGAAAAATCATTCTCTTTCGATTTTTAGTGTTTCCCTGCCATTCAGGGTCCTCAAAATAACCCCTCCCCCTCTGGGGACAAAGCCCCAAACTATCGAAAATTTCAGGATTTTCAAATATCATTTCTTTCGAGATGGAGTGTTCCGAACCATTCGAGGTCCTGAACCTCCACCCCCCCCCCCCCCCTCCCTTTTCACAAAAGTGAAGGCCACTAAATTTAGAAAAATTGGAGAAAATTGTATTAAAATTAAGTCATTACGAACTAAAGTGTCCGGGGCATGGTGGAACTTGTACCCAAAGTTGACTTCGCACCCAATTTGGGGGGGGGGGGGGGGAAGTGCAAAACTCCAAAATTACGAAAAATTTCTTAAATTTAAGTATACTTTTTTACTATTTGGAGTGTTTCCGAGCCATTCGCGGTCTTCAAAATCACCCCCCCCCCCTTCTCAGGGGTCAAAACCCCAAAATTTAGAAAATTTCAAAAATCATTCTCTTTCGATTTTTAGTGTTTCCCTGCCATTCAGGGTCCCCAAAATAACCCCTCCCCCTCTGGGGACAAAGCCCCAAAATCTCGAAAATTTCAGGATTTTCAAATATCATTTCTTTCGAGATGGAGTGTTCCGAACCATTCGAGGTCCTGAACCTCTGCCCCCCCCCCCCCCCTCCTCTTTCCCCAAAAGTGAAGGCCACAAAATTTCGAAAAATTGGAGGAAATTGTATTAAAATTAAGTCATTACTAACTAAAGTGTCCGGGGGATGGCGGAACGTTTACCCAAACACGTGTTCTCCAACAAATTTTTGGTAAGGGGATTGGGGGAATGCAAAACCCCAAAATTTCGAAAAAATTCTTAAATTTAAGTTGGAGTGTTTCCAAGCCGTTCGGGGTCCTGAAACTACCCTCCCCCCACAAGGAGTCAAAGACCCAATAATTAAAAAAATTCCCAAAATTTCCAAAAACCTATTCTTTTTCGATTTGGAGTGTTTCCCAGCCATTCAGGGTTCTCAAAACGTGGCTGAATAGGCAGGAAGCATCATTTTATGCAGAGGGTATTGGAAAGCTGGTGCATCGGTACGACAAATGCCTCAATCTGCACGGTGATTATGTGAAAAAATAGAGTAAAAATGAACGTTTCTTTTGACATTAAAATAATTTCCCAATTCATTCCCGTTTTTTTATTACAGCCGATCGGAGGTTGAAAATAAAATAACCCTCGTATTACACACACTGAACAAGCAATACACAAACCATAAACTTAATTAACATGCAATAAACACACCATACATGCAAAATACAATCAATTTACACAATGAACACAAAGAAAAACCAATACACACAGAGGAGACGCAATAATCACGCAATATACACTCTTTACACGCAATAGACACGAAATACACACAGTACACGTAATGAACACGCAACGCACACACCGAACACTCAACGAAAACGCAATGCATACATTGAATATCCAGACGTGAGAAATCAGTCCGTGTTAAAAATCAGTAATCGAGGAATAAAACAATCATTTTTGAAATACAAAATATAATAACATTTTTTTTAATTTAATATAATTTGAAAAGTCATTATTGTATGTAGTCAGATTTCTCAGTTATTTGAGTATGTAAGCTTCTTCGTTGAGGTGCGAGATGTTTTCTCCAATAATCGATGCCATCAGTAGTCACAGGCGATCAACCAACATTTTTTAATCTTCCAATAACGTACATTTAATCTCTTCTGTTATCGTTATAAACCTTAAATATTTGTTATTAATTTTGTTTAATCACCTTCGACCCAGTTATCGTCGTAAGATAGTTTTGTATAATTTATTTTATCTCACCGTTTATATCGTTTTGGTCTCAGGGCTTTAAAACATACTTCGATCTTTCTATTTTTAGCTGCTCCATCACAGTGTTGTGGTCTGTCACCGGCTTCCGTGTCACTGTTTCCATCATCGTAGAAGTCAGCGTTTCATCTGGATTACTGTAAGAAATCGAAATTGATGACCTCGAAGCTTTTTTATTGTCTAAAAGCTTCCAATTTAAGTGTCCAACATTATTTCAAAGTATGAATAATATACTTGATATAAGCTGAAATGTATTCACACCATTCACAGTAATGATAATTCAATTCGTTTCAGTCTTCCTTAAACCGTCAGCAAATTTTAATAGATGTTCTTAGTCATATTGAGGATAGCTATGAATATAATCGTGTTCAAAATAAGGAAAATTATTTACATCATGCATTACACAATTAGTGAAGTGGCTTTATCGATGTCCCCTATCTCGTAATTGGGCTTGGCTTTGCAGATTCTACTTTTTTTTTTTCAAAGCTATCAATTCATGGGAACAAATTTCTATACCGATCACATATTAAAACTTCGTGTAGTGGGTTTTTAACACAATCATTCTCATAACATCTAGATTTCCCTCTCAGGACAAAATCCTAGCTGAAGTATCTACGCCAATGTCCCGATACAGATGCAGAAAACGAACCAAGATCCATGTTAGCTTCAGTCACTTATGGCAGATGAAAACTGATATTAATAATTATAAACATATACCTAGACACAAATTTGAGTAATTTGTCAGTGAGTGTAAATTTTCGATTTTGAAGACTAATTGCCAATTAGTTCTGTTTTTTAACAATATATGTCGGCACATGTTGCGTGAAGTTAAAAATTTATTTTTCATGTAGGGTGTGCGGGATGCTCACTCACGATCCAAAGAGAAGGAGGGCTTCACTAGACATCAAGGAGAAGGAAGTCAGCCAGCCAAACAGAGCTTCGTAGTAACTCCTTGCATCTTCCATTGGGTCGAATTCTGAGGATAGTTGGCTGATTTGAATAATTGACCACTAGTAGATTGCAGATAAACACATTAACTTTGCTATTTATCTTTTTCTTGTCTAGTAACTGATAATGTTCGTCAACAAATATATTAATTATGAGTTTAAATTATTATATATCTAATTTTTTTTTTGGCACTTCATCAAGTAATTGGTTCTACAGACAGTGCCTTGATACATATTTTACCTAAGTCATATTTGAGGAGCACTTTTAATAATTTTTATTTCATTTGGATGGCTGCATTTTGCTTACAGTTTTCTTAAATTAAGAGAATAAAAGCATACAAGAAATCTTATCAATGTTAATTAAAGTTCCTGGTAGTTTGGCATTAAATGTTTTTGTATATAGGCTTTAATTCTACAGTGGTAAAATATTTTGTTATATATTATTTTTGCAATACACACTATTAATGCCTTATAGGTTGCAACATTTTTCATCATCACTGTCCGAAGAAAAAACCTTTAGCGGAGCCTCTGGTTTATTTTAATGTTTCCTATGTTCTCCGCTCTATTTTATTTATCCTTTACTCTTTGCTGCAAATTCTTTATAAACGTGTTATATTCTCTTTAGATAACGATATTGTCATTATATTTATATAATCAATACTAGCTGCAGTACCCGGCTTTGCCCGGGCTGAACACCGGGTGATATATTGTCCGCGAGTTACAGCAAAATGGATAGCGATATGTCCAGTGTGTTGGACATTAAGAAATGACACATAATTACTGTTTGTATATCTGTGACCTATGATTTTCTGTTTACCCATGGCGATCGGTTGAAAGGTTTAGAAGTTGATGCGCTACAGCGCCATCTAGCGGCAAGTTACAAAAAAATGGATAGCATAAAAACCTTTTTCGTGATAAAAACACTTCGATGTGCCAAATTTCATGGCGATCGGTCAAACGGTGTAAGAGTTTATCGATGTCATACATGCCAACATCCAATTATATATATTCTTATATTTCGAAATTTTATGGCTTTCACTTTTGCGGAAAGTGGATGTTCCAAGACCTCGAATGGTTTGGAACACTCCATCTCGAAAGAAATGATATTTGAAATTCCTGAAATTTTCGAAATTTTGGGGCTTTGTCCCCAGAGGGGGACTGGTGATTTTGAGGACCCTGAATGGCTGGGAAACAATAAAAATCGAAAGAGAATGATATTTTAAATTTTTTAAATTTTGGGGTTTTGACCCCTGAGGGGGGTGGGTGTGTTTTTGAGGACCCCGAATGGCTCGTAAACACTCCATATCGAAAGATAATAGGTTTTTGGAAATTTTGGGAAATGTTTTAATTATTGGGTCTTTGACTCCTTGTGGGGGGAGGGAAGTTTGAGGACCCCGAATGGCTTGGAAACACTCCAAATAGTAAAAAAGTATTCTTAAATTTAAGAAAATTTTCGAAATTTTGGGGTTTTGCATTCCCCCAATCCCCTTACCACAAATTTAATGGAGAAGACGTATTTGGGTAAACGTTCCGCTATCCCCCGGACACTTTAGTTCGTAATGACTTATTTTTAATACAATTTCCTCCAATTTTTCGAAATTTTGTGGCTTTCTCTTTTGAGAAAAAGGAGGGGGGGGATGGAGGTTCAGGACCTCGAATGGTTCGGAACACTCCATCTCGAAAGAAATGATATTTTAATTCCTGAAATTTTCGAGATTTTGGGGCTTTGTCCCCAGAGGGGGAGGGGTTATTTTGAGGACCCTGAATAGCAGGAAAACACTAAAAATCGAAAGAGATTGATTTTTGAAATTTTCTAAATTTTGGGGATTTGACCCCTGTGAAGGGGGGGGGGGGGGTGATGCTGAGGACCCCGAATGGCTCGCAAACACTCCAAATCGAAAGAGAATAGGTTTTAGAAATTTCGGGAAATTTTTTTATTATTGGGTCTTTGACTCGTTGTGGAGGGAGGGTAGTTTGAGGACCCCGAATGGCTCGGAAACACTCCAAATATTTTATTTTTTATTTATTTATTATTAATATTTGAGTGCCTACCAACAGTCAAAGCCTTTAACAAGTAGGCACTTAACAAATATTACATAAAGAAACAACAATAACATACACAAAACACAATGATAAACACAACAATAAAAATGGGACAACACAAACATAAACACATGACAAAGGACCCTTATAAGATTAAGTAGCTAAATTTGTCAAATTTAAATTAATTCTTATCAATGATATAACAATAAAACATTATTTACATCAGAAGTTATCTTAACTGCAAGAAAATTAAGAATTCAAAATATCTTTCATAGAGAATTTTGCCCTTTGGAATGGGTCTAAATCTTTCAACATATCATTACAATTATCAGTACACCGTTTTGATAGCTCATTTTTTATGTGATACGTTCGAAAGGGTCGCATTGTTCTATGATTGAATGAAGGAACTCGAAGACCAATTTTGTTTAATATTTCAGTGCTGTGGTAAACATTTATAAAACAATTTATTACAAAAACAGTATCAGAAACTTTCCTTCTAAACTGCAGTGTATGCGTGTTCAGGGTTTCAAGGATTAGATCGTAGTTAAAATTCTCTGAATTATCATCTATTAAATGTTTGTTATAAATGTATCTGAACAATTTCTTTTGTATATTTTCAAGTCTATTTGAGTCAGTGGTAGTTATAGAGTTCCAGATGACAGAGCCATACTCTAATCTCGATCTTACTAAGGTAAAATAAAGACTAATTACAGAATCAAGAGAGCTAGCCAAATAAGTTAAATATTTTATAAGCCCAATTATTTTGTTTGCACTTGCAATTAAATTATCCACGTGGTGATGAAAGTAAAATTTTGAATCTAAGAGAATACCTAGATCACGCAAACAATAAGTTCTCTGTATCATGTTGTTGTTTATTACATAGTTAAAATTTTCTGTATATGTTTTCCTAGAATATGATATTATTTTAATCTTCTTAAGATTTAATTTCATTCCGTTAGTTTGACACCACTTAGTTACATTATTTATATCTTCTTGCAACAATAAACAATCACTTGGTGTTCTAATGATACTATATATTTTTAGATCATCCGCATAGAGCAAAGCTCTCGAATGCTGAATAACATTAACTATGTCGTTTATAAAAATTACAAATAAGTAAGGTGATAAGGTTCCACCCTGAGGAACACCAGACGGTGCATTAAAAGATGAAGATAAAGTGCTACAAATACGAACAGCAAAGGATCTTTCATTTAGATAGTTACAGAACCAATTAGTGTAGGAGGCATTCAAACCAAAACTAGTTAGTTTATCTACAATTAGAGAGTGCTTGCATGTATCAAATGCTTTACTTAAATCGAAATATATAGCATCCACTTGTTTGCGGGATAAAATTTCGCCGTACGTATAATTAACAAACGCAAATAAATTTGTGATCGTAGTTTTACCAGGTACAAAACCGTGTTGACTATCCGCTATTAAATGGGAAGTATGAAAAGAAATATGTTTATGTATAATTTTTTCAAAAACTTTAGAAAAGCCACATAAAAGTGATATCGGTCTATAATTAGTAACTAATTGTCTATCACCTTTTTTTAATACTGGGACAACAATAGCTTGTTTCCATAATTTTGGATAGATTCCAGAACTCAGACTTTTATTGAAAATGTGAGCTAATATAGGTGCTAATATCTCCTTGCAGCCTTTAATAATAAAGTTGGGAATACCATCTACTCCTGCTGATTTGGTTGATTTTAGACATTTAATAGCCCAAAGAACGCGGCTGATTGTAATGATAGGTGGCATTAAGTTAGTTTCATACTTATGCGTTTGTGGTTGGAACTGCACATCACGTGGCTGATCATAAACTTCAGCAAAATGTTTACCAAAGGAATTGGCAACAGCAGCTGGATCACTTAATAGTACGTTATTTTCGATAACTTCAAGAGACTCTTTGTAACCTTCCTTCCTCCACTTCAACTGATAGTAAATAAGTATACTTAAATTTAAGAAATTTTTCGAAATTTTGGGGTTTTGCATTCCCCCCCTCCTTCAAAATTGGGTAGGAAGTCGACTTTGGGTAAAAGTTCCACCATGCCCCGGACACTTAAGTTCGTAATGACTTAATTTTAATACAATTTCCTCCAATTTTTCGAAATTTTGTGGCTTTCACTTTTGTGGAAGGGAGGAGGGGGTGGGTGGAGGTTCAAGACCTCGAATGTTTCGAAGCACTCCATCTTGAATGAATAGATATTTGATATTCCTAAAATTATCGAAATTTTGGGGCTTTTTCCTAGAGGGGGGGAGGCGGGGGCTTGAGGACCCTGAATGACTCGAAAACACTTAAAATCTAAAGAGAAAGATATTAAAAAAAATTTATACTTTCGAAATTTTGGGGCTTTAACCACCTGTGGTGGGGGGGAGGGGGTGATGTTGAGGACCCCGAATGGCTCGGAAACACTCCAAATCGAAAGAGATATAAAGGAATATAAGAATGTAGGCATTTACTGTACTCCTATCTACCATAATAACAATATTGACAAATAATTTTCTAAATAAATTAATAAATAACTCTTTGTTTAAGAATTTACGTACATACATAATATTGTCGCGGGTTGAGATTTTGCAGGGTTATTGAAATCAAATTTAGGGACTTTACTGACGGGACTCTGGGCTGGCTGCTCTGTTCACTCGTCAGCGCAAGTGGCGTGACCATGTAATTGGGGCACGGGGCCGGCGCGGTGCGCTGCGGGCTTGCAGAATTTTGTTTGTTTGTTTGTTCGGCCGCGCCGGGCGCAGCCACGGGCCGCAGTTACTGGGGCGCGCTGTCGTAACAAGCCGCGCGGTGTGGCCTGCACGTCGGGGTAGAGGGGGGTAGTCTTCCCAGATGTTCTAGTTAGTTGTTTAGTAAATTTGGCTTCAATAACGAACGGTTGTTATGCTAGGCGCGGCAGGGCGCGCGAATTTAAGCGCAAGTGATTGGTAGCTCGGGGCTCATTCAGGCGGAGGCTATGCGTCTCACCTGTGGCCACGAGTTGTTAGTTCGTTCGTGATGTAGGAATTCAGGCTCACTCAGGCGGAGGCTATGCGTCTCACCTGTGGCCACGAGTGGTTAGGTCATAATGTAGTCGTCTTCAAGCTTTCGGGCGGAGGCTATGGCCCTCGTCACTAGTCGTTTAGTTCTAATTTTTAAAATGTAAAGTTCGTTCGGGTTTTCAAGGGCAGGAGAGGCCCCTACGTTAATTTTAAGTACTCGATCAAGAAAGGCTTTTCGGAAAATGTGAGTATGGACTTATCTTTGTTTTAATTTTAAGTATTAATTATGATTTGATGTATTCAGAAGGATTAGGGAAGAGTTTAGTGAAGTTCTCTCTTTCAATCTTGTAAAGATCGTTCAGTAGTTAAGGAAGTAATGAAAAGATTATTGTTTTAAATTGTAATCCCACTATTTAAATGTTCTTTAAAAAAGATGTTGATTATTTGACGTTAAGAATAAATTCATTTTAATTTAGTATTATGTTATTTTGCAAAATCTCCTTAGTTCAGCTCTCACCAGACATCCTGTACGGGATGACGAACCTATGATCCTAGGTACAGTAACGTATTTTATGAAGTTAAGACTAGTTGAAGCCAGCAAGCGAGTTGTTTCTATGTAAAGAGCTACGATTCTCTCCCCCCTCTGAAAGTGAGACGTGACAGAAATGGTGGAGGCGCCGGGTAGGTTCTATTTCTGGAGAGAAAGGGAGATTATTTTATGTTTATTCTTAAGTGTGGTTTCAGCTTCCAATGGCAGGTTATTAAAGAGTTTACTTGAGGAGAGGATTACGGAATTTAGTTTAAGTGGAGGAAGTCTTTGAGATTTTTTTTTGACGTAACAGATGTTTATTTGAGGATACTTGTAAGGATAAAGTTTATAGTGATAAGTTGTTTTAAGTCGTTGAGTTTATCGGGGATTATTACGTGAGGAGAATTCGTTATAATTTAAATGCTTATTAGAGATAATGCAAGTGGTTTAATTTAAGTGAAATTAATTTTAAGATTGTAGGTTAAGAGAATTATAATTTAAAATAAAGTTTTTTTCGTAAATAGGAATTATTTTCAAGTGAAGTTTGTTTTGTTGTCGTGCGCGTAGGAGACGAGACGAAAATAATTAAATCAGCCGAGCGGGAAAGATAGACGGTAAAAAGGAATTAAAAGAAAACGAGAGTTTATTTAAAAAGAGAGTTATAGAATTTATAGTGATGTTTTGTTTTAATTAGAAAAATGTTGAGAGTTGTTTCAGAACCTCACGTCAGTGGACGTGGCAGAATGAACACGTGACGGGGAGGTGCTGAGACCTAGCGGAGAACGGAGGAACCGCAAGCGAGGGTTGGCGAACCTGATGGAATTCGGTGACGTCACGGGCTCATACGGAGACGTGGACAGGCGACCTTGTTTTGATCAGCTGTACGGTAACTTAGCGATAAGAAAATAGACTATTGGTTAAATAAATTTAAATTTAAGAGTGTTTTAAGAGAAGAGGAACTTTCAGTATGTAAGTAATTTATTTTTAGAAGTGTATGATGTCTAGGCTAGAAGTGTTTCGTTGTAAGTTGTTTATGGTTTTGTTAGTTAAATTCTACCTCGGTTTTAAAAATATTTTTTTGGGATTTGTAAACAGTTATAAGGAGGTACACTATAAAATCGATAAGCATTGATAAAAGTGGGAAGGATAGTTTTTGTGTGTAGAGGGAATTTACTCCAAGGGAACAGAGAGACAAAATTAATGTTTTCATTAGGGCGAGGTACCCTAAGGTGAGGTGTTGTGTCCCTGAGAAGTAGGGATTGTAGAGCAGACCCATAGTAGATGGGCTGGCTACGTGAATTAAGGGTCAGGAGAATCCTGAGAGTTGTGAGTAGTTTGGGGCAGGAGTTCCCCATGGTAGTACCGAAGTGGCTATCCCGTATGGGATAGGTTACCATTTCAAGGAATTATGTTGGTGGGGTTAGAGTCCCCTGTTATGTAGTAGGCCTATAGCAGATAGGCACTACAGTGAAATTTTTGGGTATTTTGTGAGGTAAATTCCCTTGGTTAAGTAAGATTGGATTCAGTTAGGAAGGAGGGAAATGAGAAAAATTGCTGTAGAGAGTTAGTGTACTTGCCTAATGTGAAATTGAATGTTAATAAATTAATCTATGAGAAAGTTTTTTTGGTCAAATGATAATGGAAGATAGCTAGATAATTAATTAATTTTTTTTGAGTAAGGTGTTTTAAGTAATGAAATAAAATAAGGTGAAGTTAGTTGAATAATTGGGGAGGAGTTTCTTTAAGAGTTTAGATAATTGTTTTTGAATTTATTCAGCCAGTGGAGTTTGAGTGTGAGAGATACAGTGAGATTTTAAGGAAATTGGTTGTTTATTAATTAGGAAGAATGAGATTTTATAATTAAGAGTTTGTAAGCATAGTTAAATTTATGACATGATATTTGTTTACAGTTATTAAGGAGAAAACAGAGTAATCTATTTATTTTAATTTTAATGGTTTGAAGAGAAGATTATGAAGTTTTTTTAAGTTTCTTTGGCATGTTTGAATATTTTTTTTTTGATTTTAAGAATTTACAAAGAAAGTTTAATTGATTTTTATAGTTTGGAATTTTGGAGGTTTAATGTTTGATTAGCCCTAACTTGATGGTCGGATCCCAAAAGAATGCCGTAAAACCGATAGCCAATTGAGAGGAATGCGGTAGGCGCTTGTGTAGAGAGGGGTTGTGGGAAAACTCCTTGGGACTGATGGCAGATCAGGGGCCCTAAATAGTGTGTGATGCTGTAAAACCAGTGCAGGGAAAGCCTGGTATGCTTAAATTTTTTTTGGGCACAGGTTAGGTAAACCTGGGGTTCCATGGGATTTAGTCATGTTAGCTGCTGTGGGACATTTGAATTTCCAGGCTCCATAGTAAATTCAATGTTAAATTTTTGTTTTCTTAAAATAATAAATTTGTTTTTAATTTTTTTGAGATATTTGATTTGTAACAGTGAATACAGACCCCGAGGAATAAGAGTTGTCATGCTGTGAGAGGAGAAGGTGGTAGGCCTAAAGGGTACAGGCACCACAGAGGTTATGTGTATTGCATAATTTAAACATAAGGAAACTTGAGAATTTGAAATTTTGTTGTTGGGTTGTACACCCATAAGAAGAGTATAGGCAGAATTTTTATTGTTATGAGATGTCTTATTTAATTGAAAAGAAGAGGTTTTTAAAGATTCAAAGTAACATTATTATTGTAATAATTGAAAGAGATTAAGAGGTAGAGAGAAATAGGTAATAGTTTTTAAGAAAGCACTAAAGTTTACATATAGGAAGTTAGTAACTAAGAATGAATAATAAGTTAAGTCTAGTGTAAAAGTTTTTTTAAGTTTGTTAAGTTAGAAGTCATAGTAAATCTTTTTTAAGAGAGAATGTATTTGATAGGAAGTATTGGAAACTTATGGGAATCTTAGGATTAACATTTTAAGCAGAATTTAATTGAGAAGAAGGAAAATAAGTAGGCCTAAATAGAAAAAAAAAAGAGGATTTTATGGTAAAGAAATTTTTTTTATAATAAACAATGAATAATAATGTTGTTTCAGGGTAATGTGTACTAATAATACAATTTTTTTTAGGACCAAAGAACAGGAATTATGTAACTTAAATTAACATGTATTTAAAACTGTTACAGATTCATTAAGATGAGCTGAGCAGCAGTACAGTTTACAAGATGGCAAGAGTTCGAGAGACAAGATACAAGATCACTGAAACAAGAACCAAGACTGAAGATTCGAGAGAAGAGAAAGCTGGCAGCCATGGACTTACAAGTGAAGATTTATAAGGTCATGTAAAATTTTATTTTTTATGGAAGACAGTAACTGGAGTTTTTTTGTGATAAACATTATTTACAGAACTTTTTAGGTTATAGTAATGTAATGGAACTAGTGAGTTGTGGTAGCTGTCAAAGAACTAATACCTTAAGTTTAATTTTAAAGTTAATTTTCTTTATTTACAGAGGGATTAGTAGTTTTTTTTAAACCTTATTTAGGTTGGAATTTAAAAACAATAGCTTATTGTAAATGTGTACGAACAGTTCAAGTTCACAGTACTGATAGGAAGGTCAGATGATCTTATTGATTTTGATGATTTGTTTTTGAGTTGATTTTAAGTGTTGTGGATTAGACAATGAAATAGTTCTGAAAACTTAAATTATTTCAAGCTAAGAAATAATAAATTTAATTTAAACTCAATGGACACTAGAATTTAATTTTTTTTGGATTAATAATGTTTGAAAATTTTATACTTTACAAGAAAGGTTATAAACAAACTGATCGGATGGAATAAGGATGCAGTAAATCACAATTTCAGTTAGAATTATTGATTTGCTTTTGAGGTTATGAAGGAAAAGTAGCTATAATTTAAAAGTTTGAATAAAAATGTTTTTTTTTTAATTTGTTTGAAATAGAAAGTTTAAAAGTTAATTAGTCATGATCTAGGTGGGTGATGGGGTGGGAATTGGCCACTCTTTTTCCCTATAACCTCCCTAACATGGCCTTCTATTACAACTAACAAAAAAAAAAAGAAGAAAAAGAATACTTATTATTAGTTAGAATGTTTTTTCATGAAGATACCTGATGAACACTCAATTATTGTTTGGAAGAATAGAAGCAAGGTTAATCAGATATTTTTACTTCGAAGAAGAAGAAGATAACGCTGTTTTATGACTCGACAAGCCAGAGAGTGGTGTTTCCCCTCTGAGCTTCTATTATTGACTTCGTGTTTTACTCTCATGGGATAGCTGGTTCGGCACCATGGAGAGAGATCGGTGGGCATTGTGGTTGCCCCCAGAAGAAAATAAGAGTAGAAGAGGTTATGGGTGGGTCATGTGAAGTGACCTTCAACCCAGTTACTTTGTGGGGACTATTTGCTGTCTAGAGAAGATCAAGAGTCAAGAGTTAGGGAAAATCATTGGAGGTCATGTTTCCCTTCTTTAAGTTTTCCTATGAAATAATTTTCCTGATTAGATTATGCTAAGGGTGGGATACTTTATGTTAGCAGTTGAATTAATTTTTTTTTTGTGTGTTTGCATCCTTGACCATCGATTGCAGTTTAGTAGTCAGTTCGGTATTTGTAAGACGTGTTGGTAATGCCTGTTGATGATGTTTCAGAATTGTAATCTGTTCGTGATGAGGATGGCACAACTCCGAAGCAGATGTGGGGAGAAGATGTGAGCTGCCCTGGAAGCCAGTCCAGTAGCTGTTGGAGTTTATTGGTGTTTGCTGATGGCCAGCCCAGGGAGCTACTCTTCTCGACAACACTGACTTCGACGAGTTGCACCAACCTTCACGAGATAAGAGTTTAATTAATTTGAAACACTGATAAATTTTGTTAGGACACTTAATTTTTTTGAAGAAAGAAGGAAGTATTGTGATAAACGGAAACTGGAAAAAAAATTAATAATTATCAAGAATTTGCACATTGTTTAACGAATACTGAGAAACTAAGTAAATTGATTTAAGTTGTAAAGAGAGCTTCACTAACAAACAATTTTTTTTTTAGTATTGAGAACTCGAGCCTCTGAAGGTTCCTGTGAGAACTAACCAGATAAAAAGGTTTACATTTTTAATTTAATGAATAATTGTTGTTTTAAATAAATCTTGTGCAGAATCTAGATGTATGTTCAGAAATTAAGGAACTAAGAAAATTATTATTTTTGTGAAATAAGGAATTTATAGTTATGGTTTGATGGAGAAATACAATTTGTAATTTTGAGGTAGCTCGATGGAGCTCGAGCTCTGTGAGGGGAGGGTTATGTCGCGGGTTGAGATTTTGCAGGGTTATTGAAATCAAATTTAGGGACTTTACTGACGGGACTCTGGGCTGGCTGCTCTGTTCACTCGTCAGCGCAAGTGGCGTGACCATGTAATTGGGGCACGGGGCCGGCGCGGCGCGCTGCGGGCTTGCAGAATTTTGTTTGTTTGTTTGTTCGGCCGCGCCGGGCGCAGCCACGGGCCGCAGTTACTGGGGCGCGCTGTCGTAACAAGCCGCGCGGTGTGGCCTGCACGTCGGGGTAGAGGGGGGTAGTCTTCCCAGATGTTCTAGTTAGTTGTTTAGTAAATTTGGCTTCAATAACGAACGGTTGTTATGCTAGGCGCGGCAGGGCGCGCGAATTTAAGCGCAAGTGATTGGTAGCTCGGGGCTCATTCAGGCGGAGGCTATGCGTCTCACCTGTGGCCACGAGTTGTTAGTTCGTTCGTGATGTAGGAATTCAGGCTCACTCAGGCGGAGGCTATGCGTCTCACCTGTGGCCACGAGTGGTTAGGTCATAATGTAGTCGTCTTCAAGCTTTCGGGCGGAGGCTATGGCCCTCGTCACTAGTCGTTTAGTTCTAATTTTTAAAATGTAAAGTTCGTTCGGGTTTTCAAGGGCAGGAGAGGCCCCTACGTTAATTTTAAGTACTCGATCAAGAAAGGCTTTTCGGAAAATGTGAGTATGGACTTATCTTTGTTTTAATTTTAAGTATTAATTATGATTTGATGTATTCAGAAGGATTAGGGAAGAGTTTAGTGAAGTTCTCTCTTTCTCTCTTGTAAAGATCGTTCAGTAGTTAAGGAAGTAATGAAAAGATTATTGTTTTAAATTGTAATCCCACTATTTAAATGTTCTTTAAAAAATATGTTGATTATTTGACGTTAAGAATAAATTCATTTTAATTTAGTATTATGTTATTTTGCAAAATCTCCTTAGTTCAGCTCTCACCAGACATCCTGTACGGGATGACGAACCTATGATCCTAGGTACAGTAACGTATTTTATGAAGTTAAGACTAGTTGAAGCCAGCAAGCGAGTTGTTTCTATGTAAAGAGCTACGATTCTCTCCCCCCTCTGAAAGTGAGACGTGACAATATTAAACTTCAAACTATACACACCAAAAAAATCTAAGGATGTTTTTGAAACTATTTTTTATTTGTCATAATGTTTAAAACATTTGTAGGATTTGTTTATATGTAAAACTGTGGTGGCAATATTCTGCTTATCCAAAGGAGTATAGAAATTAATAGAGATATCACTCCCCGTACACACCACAAATCTTTGAATTAAGTAAAAAAAAAAAAAAAAAACATCGTCCAAAATGAAACAAAAAGTTTAAATAACAACTAATTTGACAAAAAAGTTTATACAACTGGAATGACAATGCTAACATCCGCCTGAAATTTAATAGAAGTAGGTAGGTAAGAATATATAAAAGATGTAAATGAAATTAAAACATATATAAACAAAATTATCTTACACTCAACCGAACATAATGTTTAATATGAAATAAAGGAAGATGGCAACTACACGTAACTATTCTAATTAATAAAAAAAATCAACTTTCCTGAAATAGTAAAATTCAAATTTTTCAGCAATATATTACATAATTGATAAATATTTCTGGTCTTCGGTCTTGGCAGCCCTAAGACTCTTGACGCTCAGCAGATAAATTATAAACACTAAACCAAACTCCTTGCAAATAAGTAGGTACTGTAAAAAAATAAAATATTGACAAATAGAAAATATTAGTAGGCCCTGCCAACCTATGAATAAATTTCGAAGAAATTTATAAGTTTAAGAATTTATGTACCTACATAATATTAAACTTCAAACTATCCACACAATAAAAACCTAAGAATGTTAGTGTAACTAATTTTTTTTATTTGTCATAATACCTAAAATACGTATGTTTACAAAATGAAACAAAGTATAAATAATGACCAATTTGACAAAAAAAATTGCACAACTCGAATGACATTGAAAACATACACGTGAAATTTAAAAGAATTATGAGTGCCCTAGGTAGAGAGAAAAATATATATATATAGAAGAAATTAAATTTAAAAAAATGGGTGCATGTACTTAGGTACGCGCATGAGAAGTTATACTTCTTTGGCATCATTAAAAAATAGTTTTTAATTGCATGCAAAAATATTGCGTGGGGTCCCAACGCGCGGAAGAAGTGAAACTTCGTAATGTGGAAATGAAAATAGCAAGGGGTAGAAATTGATTTTTAGTGAAATCATATTGTATCAAATCAAACTAAAAATTAAAGGACTTAATTTGTAACGATTCATAGATTGATCTTCAGAGAGAGAGAGAGAGAGAGAGAGACATATTGAATGTCTATAAAACTTACTTTTTTATGAGAACAGATTTTCAAGAAATAAAACATGAAATCATTCAACGATAAAAGCTGTTTATTTAATCAAGCGGAAGGGTTCACCCGAAGGAGAAAATTGACGCGGCAAGACCTCGTGGACATAAAGAAATGACACACACTCACTATTTATGTGTTTATGAAACATGATTTTTTTCTGCAATTTAAATTGTAATATACAAAAACGGTATTGAAAATTGAAACAAATATGGCAATACTACAAACTGTCAAGATCTTTATTTTTTTCTCATTCTCTACTTAGTTCCTTACAATAGAAAAACGTAACGTAATGGCTTGAAAGCTATTGCACGGCAGGCATAGAGGAATGACATTAACAGTTTGTATATCTATGACACACATTACATAAAATTAAGATTTTTTTTTAACCCGTTTAAAGATTATTTTTTTAGACAAAAGATAGCCTATGTCCATCCCCAGGATATAATCTATCTCCTTGCCAAATTTCATTACGATCCGTTCAGCCGTTCAGCCGGGAAAAGGTAACAAACAGACAGACAGAGTTACTTTCGCATTTATAATATTAGTATTGATTAATTGTTAATATTAAGAATCGTATTTTATTTTAGAGAAATGTTATCATTATGAGAAAGTTTGTGCCAGGTTTTGTACTTTCAAGGCACGTAGGTAACTGATGTTTAAAGTACAACGTTAATCGGAGTATTTGTTTTTTGGGCTACTACGACGATGAAAGTTAATTTCTCATTATTAATTTGTGTCATTTTCTGTAAAAGATTCAACAAATACCGTTATCTTTATTTTTATTTTTATAAAAGATAATATAATTACATATTTTGCGAGGTTATGTGATGACACAGAATATAATTATTATTTTTTTGCTAAGGCTCCTCTTGGGAAACTAATTTTGTCTGTGAGGCTAGAAAACTAAGTATATTTGCTACAACACAATGCAAAGAAAATACATATAAATAAAAACTGAGATATAAGTGCAAATACACACACTGCTTGCTTGATGCTAAAAAATACATAGATAAATTTTATTGTTTGACAGAATCAAAATAGTATTTACATTAACCATAGACCAGTCAAAACGTATTCATGGAATTAAAGTAGAAGACAGACAAAAAAATATAAGCAAAAATATGTCATGTTTGCCAGATACGTCGGACACAATCCACACAAAGTATATATATTTTACTTCAGAAATCTTACAGTTTGTAGTAATTTTAAATTTAGGGAATTTTTATATAATTTATTGCTAATTCAGTGCAGTAGTTCATTATAAACTTCAGACAGTACCTGTGGCCTTTGGCTATCAGTGTTCGTATGAATGTATGTTTTTTTTAGTAAATACTAGCTGACCCGGCGAACTTTTTTCCGCCTTAGAGGCAATAAATGAGCAGATTTTGGATTTTATTAAATTCAATTTTTTATTTAGATAATAAATATAAATAAAAAAATCAAGTATTTTAATGATTCTTTATTGGCCATGTATTTTGGTGCATGGGTTGCACTCTTTATTGAAGCACATTGTGATAGACGACATTTTTGTTTTATTATCAGGCGCAAGAACAAATAACGCAGATGGTCTTCTGACCAGTGAACATTCCACATATAATTGACCGTGGTAAAAACATGGAAATTCTATATTCAGAACACAAACTTTCAAGGATTGCCCTTGTGATTTGTTAATGGTCATGGCGAATGCAAGACGGATAGGAAATTGAAGTCGTTTAAACTCAAACGGCATATCGGTTGGGATCATCGGAATTCTCGGAATGAGAACTTTCTCACCTTCGAATTTTCCTTTGAGTATTGTCGCGTAAATCACATTGTTTATTAATTTACTTACCACCAAACGCTTCCGTTGCACAGTTTTGGTTGGTTTATGTTTGGATGCATGATTACTACGGAGCCAACTCGCAAACAACGTCCATTGGCCCAATGAGAACGCTAGTATGCAAGCAGTAATTAGTGCTGCAATCGTATCGAAACGCTGCTCGATTCAAATCAGTACTTGATAAATTTCTTCTTGTACGTAGAAAATTATATAGTTGTTGGTTTCTGACGTTTGCTCGACGATTTCGCATTGCCAACCGAGCCGTTTCACGGGCTGCCTCGCTTTGCTCTTGTGATTGAGAAGCACGGAGTCGAGCCATACTAACGCGACGCTCTCCACGTGCAATTTCTTGTTCTTCCTCAGTCCTTTCATTCGAAATGTTTCGAATCCTAGTTGCATTACGGCCTTGTCGGGAAAGATTTGATCGTGTTGGTCGCGGCATGGTATTGTTAATGATAATATCGGCACGATAAGCCAATAGAAACTCGAAAAAAAACACATCAACCGGTCAACTTTAAAATTTTACATTGTCAAATTTTCAACCATACTTAACCATAGACAACATTACGTGTAGCTGTCAGTTGTGTTTTGTTATTCCATGTCAGTTGCGTTTTGCTATACCATTTTTAACAAATGAACGGCTAGACTGATGTTTTTACTGATAAATTTTTCGTTTTGCTTTCAGTTGCGTTTTGTTATACCACTTTTTTTAAACGATTTATATTAGCTTCACCTGTATGTTTGTAATCGACTCCTTTGGGTACGATTTTGACCCACTTTAAATGGCCAGATTTCATTCAAACTTTGTAGATTTATCGAGGACCGATGACAATACACTAATTTGATAAAATTATTCCATTATTAAATTTGCAAAATAAGATTTTCTTTACTGTATATAATTTCACAATATTTAGTAGGCTTTGTTTATATCGCGCCAAAGACAAACTGAAAGAAAAGTGTTCGCACATTGTAAAGAAAACCATTTCGCCCATGTGCGAACTCATTTCTTTCAGTTTGTCTTGGGCGCGATATAAACAAAGTCTACTAAATATTGCAACATTTAATTAAATGAAAGTTTAATTTAATTAAATGAAAAGTGAGAGTGGGTTATGATTATTCTGAACAATATACTTCCTTGATTTTCTATTTTTTTTTAATTTTCGTTTCTATATAAAGCGTGTGTTTAAGTGTTTTTAAACTTTTTTTCCCCTGGGAACAGTATAAAAAGTATCTTATGTCCGTCTCCTGGTTCTAAGCTACCTCCCTACCAATTTACAGTCAAATCGGTTCCGTCGTTCTTGAGTTATAAATAGTGTAACTAACACGACTTTCTTTTATATATATAGATTTGTCCTTGGGCACAACAACAATGGTTGTAATTAGTAGTTTGATATTTAGGCCACACAACGTGTGGAGTATTACAAACGTACAAATTGTTATTTTGCCTAACATCGTTAGGCGTCACTAGAGAATGTTCTAATGAACTTTTCCAAGATGGCATCCCTGGATATAGGATCATAGACCATAAATACATATAATCACTGTATGATTATGGGAACGAGTTGTACTAAACATACTAAACATATTAGTATACAATGTCTGGTGTACATCTAAATACCGTCACCAATTAACACGGAAATTTAAAATGTTTTCAAAGCTTCCGTCAGGAGGTCCTGAATATAAATAACGCTAATTCTAGGTATTTCTCGCACTTTACGCACTATAAAGTGTTTTATGTACGTAAATTTGAAGAAATATGTAATGTGTTATTTTCTAAATTCAAACCACTGGTGAAAGGAGTATTGAACTTTTTTTGTTTAAGGAAAACTAAAGTTTTTTAAATAAAGTTGTGGGAATGTGAGATGTTGTAGTGCTTTAAAATCTTATGTCAAAAATTATATTGAATATTGTTATTACTTCAAAATTAAAAGAAGACAGTAATATTTGTTAAGTGTGCACAATTTTAACGAGAAGTACCAACATTTTCCTTTAATTACTAGGGAAAACAATACGGTGTTATTTCTATACCTCGTTAAAATACTGACATTCCACGTCATTTTAAATTATTGAATTGCATTAAATTTTATCGAACGTGTGAAAATTCATCAAGTGTATAAACGATTCGTTACAATCTTATTTGGACTGTGATCTTCCTCTTTTTGAAGAACAGGTCGACATTAATTTTCGTTTTGGCTCTTTCGTCAGATGGGCAAAATTAAATTCATAAGTTCCAAAACTCTGCTTGGGTATTGGATGATTTTCACGAAATTTCATGTAGAAAATGCTTTTCCTCTCTTTTTTTAAGACAGACATTTTCGTTAATGTTCCTTTTATTTTTAAAATCATTTGTGCTAAATTTCAACACGAAGAGTTATACATAATAGTTACGCCTTGGACATGCTTCAGGCTGTAGTAGGGGTGGTGCTGATGTCCTCCAATTTGGATTGTGACGATACGGCGGCTATCTTTGATGGCATTGAGCTTGACCTTTAACTTCAATATTTGCCATTTTTACCAAAAGAGGTTCAAAATTATGCAAAATTTATATAAAATTTGCCAAAATTCGCCAAAAATTTCCATATTTTTCGAAAAAAATTACGCCAAAAAATTTGAATCATACAAATATTCTATATTAAAAGGATAAATTTCCTTTTTTGAGGGAAAATTTCCCGCATGATAAAAAGTTTAAAAAAATCTTATTTACAAATGAACTAAATTTAGAAAAAATCATTGCCTACGTTTCACCCACCATCTTCGATTATAGAACGTTGTACTTTTCATAATGGTCGCCATTTTGGACAGGTATGACATCATAGTTGCACGTATTATTACGGCCGCTATTTTGAAAATCTGTTTGTTTTATGCTAGATATCCGAGGAAGTTTTTAAAATATTAAAAATTAATTAATAAAATATTAATAAAAACGTACTAACGAAATGGAGTCCTCAGTTCGAAACCGACGATGTCATTCGATTAAAAATGTTGAAGGAACCTTCCTCCACGGAAGTCACCGTCCTCCACGGAAGTCACCGTCAGACCGAATTCCCATCGCTAATGCCAAGGAATATATCACGCCAGGCGGTATTAAGTCATGGCTGTCTGGTTGGCGTCTGTTGAAGGTCAACATTTAATTTTTGTCTGCTAGGGGTCGCTGTAGCAATATTAGATTAATTTTTGCCCGATAGAGTGCAGTAGTATTTATTACCATGGTGTCCACCATTTTTTTCATAAATCATGGGCGCAATCTTGAAATTAAGTAAATTTTAAGACAGAAATTCTGAAGAAATTCCAAAAATCCTAAACATAATCACTTGTTAGTATAAATATTGATTCGGTCAATTTACGTTCTTTGTTCGATCCCTGCTTGATGCAATAAAATATAGTTTGATTTCTTTTCCCAAAGCAATGACTGGCTCGATAAAAAACAACAAATAATTACAAATAAAAAATTATTACAGAAATTTTACAAGTAAAAAAACAAGCAAATTACAAGCGTTTTTCGATGTCTACAGTCTTCTTAGAAGTCGAAATGAGTCCTTCGAATGCATTAACACGTGTTTTTATGGAATCCCCGTATAACAGTCGATTAACCAGCCACGTGTAGTCGGTGGCAAGGTGCATCGCGTTGGTTGGTCACGCTAACACGTCAAGTTGGTACCAAGGTGTGCCCAGTCGGTTACCATTCGCATCAGTCGGTTGGCCAGGCACGCTTGTACAGTAGTTTGAAAAGACTCTCACGACTAGTTGGTGGCAATAAACGCCAAATCAGTGGCCAGACATGTCTTTTCAATGGGGAAAAACGCGTTTCCAATAGGTGGACAGCCACATCCAGTTTGTAGACAGGCGCATCCAGTAGGAGATCAGGCACATGGAGTAAGCAGCCAAGAGGTAATTTTCGTCGATACTAGGGTAATTTTTTAAACAGTTCACGAATAAAATCATTAACATAGGCCATGTGTCTCCGAACAAATAGAAAATAATCATTGACACAAGACCAAAATTTTAAAAAGGTCAATTTCAATGTATGGCATATTGACCAGACGTCTAAGGACCAAGTGGCCAATAATGTTTGAATACAGACTTGTCGATGCTCATTCGTCAAAAAGGATTAAAAATAAATAAAAAATAATCATATTTGGCACAACACTCAAAAAGGGAGCACATTGGGATACACATTCGACAAAAATGTAAGTACCTTTGATAGCGAATGAAAAAAAGAAAGGACAATATAAAGACCAATAAATAAAGGAAACACATTAATAAGCACATTCGATTAAAAGGCAGCACATTAGGAAGCATATTCAAAAAATGGAAAATAAATCAGAAGCACAATGATAAAATTAAGCACATTTGGAATCTCATTAAAAAGAATGCACATTTGGAGCACGTTAGATAAAATGGAAACAAAATCAGAAGAACAATTAAATGAAAACCACATTGAAATCACATTCAATAAAAAGGCATTTAATTTGGAAGCACAAAAAAATTATGTTTAATCGGCAGCACAATCAAAAAAGGAAGCACAATTGGAATCAAAATCCAAAAAAGGAAACATAATTGGAAGGTTTTATAATATATTAAAAATGGTTAAAGCAGTGTACATGGAATATGATTTATAATTTTTTATTTGTATCCTGTTTTTCCAACCACTTGCGGAAATGGTTACATTATCAAAAATTGTTTCAGTCAAAAGTTTTTGATTAAAATTTATTATAATATTTACGAACAATCTGAACGGAATTGATGGTGTGCTTAATAAGAGAGTTATGATTTTTTTCTTCTCTAACCCCTGTTAATGCCACCATTTACCGCAATGGTGAGTTGTTTAAAAAAAAGTTTTTGGTCAAAGTTTTTGATTATATTTTTAATGTTTATACACAATTTGAACTGATTTAATAGCTTGCTTACCAAGGGAATTTAAAATTTTTGTTTGTCAACCAATTTGTACACCCCTTGCTATATTTGTTGGTCGTATAAAAATTATTTTGAATGAATGTTGTTTGTATTAAAAACGAAAGTATTTAAGAGCAATCATGGTACGTAAATTATATATTTTTTTAAATTATACCCTACATATTTTATCTTTGCTGCAATATTTCGTTTTATCAAATATTGTTTCAAACATGAATTTTGACCCAAATTAGAATATTTACAAACAATTCTAACAGATTCGATAGTGCACATACTAAGGGAGATATGAATTTTTTTGTCCTTCAACAATTTTTTCCCACTCCTGGTTATAATTGTTGGTCGTATAAAGAAATAATTTGGCCGAAATTTGTACAAAATATTCAAAGGTTTTACAGTAAATAATAACGGATTTGATAGGGTTCGTAAAACGAAAAATATGATTTTTTAAAGAAACTACATTTGTGTATTCATTCGTTTACTTCAATCGTTGGTTTTTAATCAAAAATTTTTCAGTCAAAAGTTTTAGATAAAAACTATACCATATACGAATAATTTGACGGAATTTGATATTTTGCCTACTAAGAGAGTTCAAATTTTTACCCCTTCAAACATATTATTTTTCAATCTTTGCATTTATGGTTGGTAGTATCAAACATGTATTTTTACAAAGGTGTTGGTAATAGGCCTACTACTAACAGTCTTATTACATTCAAATAGATGCAATATTTGTATAATTATGGAAGTTATACTATTTAAATTTTTTTTTTTTCAAAAAATCCTTTCCAAAGTTTACCTCTTTAGTGAAATTGCGCCAATTAACGAAATAGATAGAAATTTTTCATCACTTTATTTCATGTATCAGTGGGGAAGTGATTCGTGCAAAATTACGGCAATAATCAAGTCCTTAAAATTGTAAATATATATTTAAACTTTTGAATTGGCAATGGTTTTGGGGTCTATGGACCATGAAAGGAATAACTATATAAATGATTTTCTGAAAGTCGCACCAATATTACGGCTATATAGGTAGTCTTTCTTCGAAATAAACCTAAAAAAACAAATGATATAAAATGGATATGACTGATTTTAACCAAGAAGATGTCTTTCATTTCCTATCCATCCTACTCGAAGCAACCCTCTATTTTCTACACTTGACAGTCACGGCACCTGGTCTTCCCTCATAGTTCGTGCCGCGACACGGCATACTCCCGCCGAGGCGGTAACAGGAGAAAGGAGCCAAGGAGGAAGGAGAAAAGAAAAGGAGATTGTTTGCTCCGCCGAAATGCTTTCCGTGTTCTCACAGCCGAGCAGTTCTCTCCGGCGGTGGAAAGGGCCTCGGCGGACACAGTCCTAGCGTCTTGTCGGCGGGGAGTGAGTGCGGGTCTTCCCGCGCCGCCGTGCGAGCTGCCAGTCAGCGGAACTTCCTGAATCCTTCACACGATCTTCATATTCGTTGTTATCGAGCACTGGTTACACACAACAAATGACTGTAGAATTATGGGCCGCACAAGCAGTCAGACCATTTGAAAAAAAATTACATACAACATATTTATGCATTGGATCACTGAATAGAAAAAATGCTCCATTGTGAATCAGTTTGAAGCTGTTTTAACAGTTATCAACAGTAAAATTATTTTGATTTCCTGGTTGTTTGTTTATGTAAGTGCATACCTATGTGTTGTAAAGTTTTTATCGTATTTAAGAATTTTGCACATTTCCAAAATTTCTGTGGGGAAAAAAACGTAAACTTGGGTGAATGAATACATGAGTTAGACAAAGACAAAAGTAGATTTGTCAGTCACATGTTTTGATAAAGTAAACTTATAAGTTCCTGTGAAATTATTTACATGGACAAACAGTAAGAAAGATAACTAGAAGAATCAAAGAGGACATCAGGGACTACAAACAAGACAACCACTTATCGGACATAGCAAGTAAATTATCCATTACAGATCACAGTGTAAACTTTGATAAAATCAAAACCGAAGTCAACATAGCAAACTATAGGAATCAGAAAGTCAGAGAAGCTATATAAATATTCAAATATACAAGCATACTTAACAGATAATATCGATATAAGCTTAAAAAAACATGGTAACCACTAATGGGAAGCAAATTAAAACCACCAATATTATTAAAGAAGACCGAAGCCACACTAGGACTTACTCAGGATTACCAACAGAGCCAATAAGAGTACGCTATATATGTTTGGCTGGTAGAGAATATAATCCCAGGTTATTCTCTCCTGATTTAATGACACTATAAACAGTAGGAGGAAGTGTCTCGCAATAAGTCCCTGAAGATGATTTCTGACAAGTTTACTTATAATCCTACCACCTTCTTACTCTTAGTTACTCAATCAATCCGTATGATGCCTACTGCAATGGAGAATGAAATTTCAATTCAATCTACTAATTGGTTGTGGTCGAGACTCTACAGCCAAGCAAGTTATAAGTGCAAGCATGTCATCTACAGCGACTAGTCAGTGCTACGTCACTTCCTATTGGTACTAATGATTATCATTTTGTTAATTTAATTATGAACTTAATAATGTTGCTACTTTTGGTTTATAGGTTTTTTTCATTTATTTTAAGGTACTGATTAAGAATAGTAAAAATATGATTGGTGATTTTATGTCACAGTTGGTACCTACTTTGTTAGACTAACGGGAAAGGTCTAGAATAGAGGAGTTATAAAACCAACCATCAGTTTATTTTTTCAAGCTTGTATTTTTAATAAGCTGAATTTGAGAGAACTTCGATGTTATTATTTAAATATTATTTTCTCTTGGGCATGGACACATGTAAATGCATGGTGTGACATGGTGTGTAAATGCATGGCAGTATGTTTTAGTTTGTTTGTGTGAGCATGGAGGAAGGGAGGTCCTGGCAGGGCGGTCAGAGCGGTGAGAGGCACAGCTGAGACCCAGGTGGAGGTGTGCGGTTCGCGGTCTAAGCGCGGCGACAGCGGTGTGTGGTTATGGGAAGATCATGTGGCCAGGACATGGTGAACGCATTTCACGTGTAACAATTGATTAAAGTAACAAGTGGCAGTTCATGATAATTTGTATTTGTTTTCGGCAACTATTACTATAAGCGACAGTTTGCTGCCCTGTAAATCCAATTTACGCAGAAGCAAGTAATCCTTGCTGGTTACTTTATCATATTTTACCTTGGGCTAGTTTATTCCTGAGTGGATAAAAAACTGGGAATGTGACATTGAGTGTGCCCACTCGCCTACTTGTGAAGGTAACCGCCGCATCAAACCAAGTTTGTGGCACTAGGTAACAAAAAAAAATTCCTCCTATGTGCCTTAACATGCCAATAATCCCGGAGACACTGATTATCGTTAAAGACCAAAATTTTAAAACACCCAGATCTACTCAAATTCTATGCCCCTCTTAAATAAATCGGTGCACTGAACAAATTAAATATAAATATCACTTTTGATTGGACGACGATGTTGCGGTATTAATTTTTTTCTTGGATATTAAATTTGGTGTAAGTCGCGTATATATCAAAGTAAATTTTAGAGCTATAGAAAATGTTAAAATGTTGCCCAAAATGTTTGTGTATATGTTATTGATATTCAAATTTTTAAATCATTTTTTAAGAGTTTGGTTGGCAAGAAAGTTACCTAGTTATATATTGCTAAAATTATTTATGAAGAGTTAAGTTATTGTTTAGTTCCGCGCATGGCGTACGTAATTTTGTGAGTGATCGTATTTTGGATTTTGGTTTAAAATTATTTTTTTTCTAATTTCTTTTACGGAGATTTTTATAGATGTATAGTTCACAGTCATTGTACTGCTAAAACCTGGCCATTTATAATTTTTTAGTGCTATTAAATGCCATTGAAATCTTCTTCGGTATTTTTGATGCTAAAGCCAGCTAACATTATCACGTTCCTAAAAATTTCAATTGTTAATAATCATTGATTAAAATTCGAATGATAAACGATACATATTTGTATATTAATGGTTTGGCTCACACCCATAAGTATGAAGAACAGTTATAGTTAGTAATGAGCCCTCTATATACATATAATTTTTGTTTTGTTTTTTGGAATGCTATGGCCATTATTTATGAAACACGCTATCCTAGTAGGGTCTTAGGACGTATATCGTTACCCGGTAGTGAGAGTACCGAGCAACACTAATTTTAAGAATTTTGCGTGAGTATTTTTTATTGTTGCTGAGCCTAAAAATAAAAGCACACTTACGGTGACCCTAAAACCACCACAAAATTTTTCTTTAAATTTATTAGTGGATAAATCTTATATATTATTTAATGCCCGGGGCTGCCAAATTTGAATGTAAAGGTTCTCTCTTCATACATATATATGTTTAAAAAATTTGTTGATTTATAAATGTATGATTGCTTGGACTTATTACCGCGGTACCTCATTTTGTAAATCATACTCTTTTTTCATGAGTATTCTACGCACCTGTATCGAAGCTATGCACCAATTAAACCAAGTAATTGAGATAAGTTTAATACATTAACCTTACATTCATTTTCCTCATTAATACAACACTTCTCAATAGCGTCCTACTTTCACACTTTAATCTACCGTTCGAAGGACAACAGCTGCAATTAAGTGTGTGCTCCAATTTAGAGACCGAGTGCTCTGTTTGCGATTGTCCATTGCACTGTACAACCCGACATTCCCCCAAGTCAAATTTTTGAACATGATATTAAATGCGGTTTATGACTGCACATTAAATATATAAAAAAATATTTTAAAAGTTAAAGTTATAAAAATTCATTTCTAATTTTGGCGAATTTTTCAAAAAGTGTGCCATATATTAAATCATTACTACAATAATTTTATATTCAAGCAATTAATTTTCTTTTGTATTTAATGACTGTACACTATATATCTTAAAGAATATATTAAACGAAATAATTTCAAAAAAATTATTTTTTTAACTTAATAAATTATAAAGATGCCTAAATACAGATAACCATGCAAATTTTAATACATAAATACTTTAAATTATACCTTTAGAGTGTATTTTTTTCATAAAATGAAAACTTTCCAAAAAAATTAAAACATTAAAACATCATTTCAGTAAGTTTCCAGTACATATGGTAATTTTTTTATGAGTCTAGCTTAAATTTAGCTTTTGTTAAAACTAAAGGTTAGTAAGTGGGAAGACTTGTGCTCTATGGTTCAGTCTCAGTCCATTCGCAACTTAGCTAATGTATGATTGCTTTATTTGATCTCTAAATATGTTTATGAGTAGAGGGAGTAAGCTAGTTCTGTGGCTGTGTAAAGATTCATTTAGCAAACATGGCGGCCCCCAGGAGATGCCGTCTGCTCGGGGCCGTTATGTTGTCGGCCTGGGAAATTGTAAACATTGATTATGTAACCCTGACAACCAAACAGCCTCTGCTGGAGGCCGCCATTGTTGATGACATATATCACCTTAGTTCTACCGTTGGTTACCAGAGTGCACCAGCGTCGCTTCGAAGGCAGGAGTTGTGTACAAAAAAATCTGGGCAGCTGGGCTTTGATCCTGGGGACACAAGAATGTCGAGGTTAGAAAGCAGACATTTTACCAACCAGACTACGAGACCAGTTGAGGAGTAGAGAAATAAATACAGAATAAATGTTTACATTCTCAAAAGATAAAGTATGCTTAAAACAAATGCCGCCATTCTAGTTAAGTTTATAAAAACCCCACCCGGAGTATGCTTAAAACAAATGCTGCTATACTGCTATGTTTATAAAAACCCCACCTTGAGTATGCTTAAAACAAATGCAGTCATACTAGCTATGTCTAAATACAGATCCCAGGGAGCACCACATACTCACGCAGCCATCTTTAACGTCACAGAGGAGAGTGCCATCCAGAAGTTGTCCGCTGCGACTCCACGCACACAATGCACAATTATAATTCCCTACATCATATTATATATACATAAATTGCATAACAATGTCTTCATTGTGTTAATTAAAAATAGTAAAACTTCAAAGACTATTAAAGTTCCCTTCCACTACATCAAGTAAAACAAGCATATGTGCATTAAATATTATATTTAAATAAATGTTATACAAATGCTGTATAGGAAAGTGTCTCTCTTAGCTGGAAGCTTGCCCATAATGTAAGAACAAAGAGTAAAGGCACTCTTCCGGTAAAATAAACATGTATGTACTAAAAATAATATTTAAATAAACATTTTACAAATGCTGTTGTACTGTTACACTTATACAGAGTATTTTACTTTAATTGTTTTGTTTAATGAGCATCAAAATTGTTATTAATTTTATTGTATAAAATAGTACTGTGATATTTAGAAACTAATTTTATTCTATGGCACATGATATATCTTTGGAAAAACAGAAAGAAAACAGTTGTTATTACATGTAATGGAGTGGAGAATAAGCAGAAGAAATAAAAGTGTTTATAAATAATCATCACAATTCCAAATGAACAAAAGATATAAATGGTTATAAATTTGGTGTTCCAGACTATATCAATAAGGACCTTTATTACTCACTCAGAGGTCTGAAAGTAAGTGGTCTTATGCTCGTTACGTAAGTAGCTAAGCCGGCGCAGAATTTTTTTAATATTCATCAAACCAATATAGTAAATTTAAATAGTTACTGCTGAAACCAGCACAGTGACGCCCAACGTGGGGCCGTTTAAGAAAAGTAATGAGGTCCTAACCTATTATATGATTATCTATTTGAATGTTAAAATTTTTTTAACTGTTATTTTATTATTGCATACATGTCTCACCACACTAAATCTAAACATAACCTGAAAACCGTAATGGTGAATACAATCGATGAGACTATTGAATCAGTGGTTCAATCATACAGTGAAGTTGATAATTCCAATGATATGGTATTACCTGAACAATCTGTTATGTGTAATGCAAAACTGTCAGATTCTAACCAAGGCAGTGATGTGTTGGGACTGCCATTCATCCCCACACAGACGACAAAAATCTTAATGACACTGAATCACCTATGGCATCGTAAGCTACAGTTTCAAATGGTGTAGTATCAGCGATAGTACCAGAAAATGTGTATATGTCATCACCTAATATACCTGATAGTCAGGAGGTTTTACGGCAAATGCTAATCCAGTTGAACATTAATATGAGTAACCTTCATTCATCCTTCGATCAAGTAAAAATTGATATAAGCAATATGCATTCATCCATTGACCAAGTAAAAACTGACATAGGCAATATGCATTCATCCATTGACCAAGTAAAAACTGACATGAGCAATATGCATTCATCCATTGACCAAGTAAAAACTGACATGAGCAAAATGCATTCAGTCATTGACCAGGTTAGGACAAACGTTCGAGCCGACGTACAGACAGAGTTATGAAGCATAAAGTTAGGCCTTGATGACCTGGACCAGAGGCTCGAAGGTCGGTTTTCTAAACATAGTCAGGCAATGGAAAAATTGTCGGAGCATATGACGCTAAACAACTCTCGTCTGGATGACCTTTAGATCAGGACAAAAGCCTCATTCTTAAGAGCTGATCAGGATAGGAAAGACATGCTTGAACAGTGTTCGGTGAGTAATACAACACTAAGGAACGAGTTAAGATACCAGACTCAACATCTAGGAGCCAGGATTAAACAAGTTGAAGAGGTAACAGCTAGTCTACACCAACGAGTAGACACCCTTGACACTGATGTGATCCAGGTGGCAGAGAATGCAGCTGACTCTCGGACATCTGCTTTATAACAAGAATTGAGTAATCACTTGGCTCGACAGCAACACATAGATGAACAGGTTCGAAACCTGGAGGATCGATTTAGGGAGCTTGGCACATTTAATGCAGACAAGCAAACACTATCGACAGGAGTATCTGACAACATAAACACTCAGGAGGTTCTACTAGCTATCGCAGTGCCTGTTAGCCCTGTACTGGATAGACCTACTGTAGTTACATCAATCAAATCCACTAATCTGAACCATATTGCAAAAATGCATCATCCCACCAGGCATTGGTCTGACGCCATGCCCACCTTCGCAGGAAAGGCAACTGAAAATCCTATCAGGTTCCTAAATCAGATTGAGGAGTATGCTGCTACATTCGGACTTCATGACTCTGAGAAGCTTAAGTGTTTAAGCACAGCACTTAAAGGTCATGCATATTATTGGTGGGAGATGTTGATGCAACACACATACATACAACCAGTTCCGCGATGCCTTTAAACAGCAGTTTTGGAGTTTGAGAATTCAGGGCAACTTGAGAGCTCAATTACATACCGAGAGATATGACCCCAAATGCAATTTGTCCATAAAAGCACATATCTCAGCCATGTATGAGAGAACAAGGTACTTGGATCTGAGTATGACAGACGATGAATTTATTGCTACTGTCCTAACTCAACTTCCACTGAAATACCAGATGCAACTGTCTGGGCGCTCATACAAAGACATAACTGAGTTTCGCGAGCACACTGTGACTTTTGACAAACTCGAGAAACTTAACCGTTCTCAAACCCCGAGGGAAGAAACTGAACGAAACCAACATTTTAACAAGCAGTCACCGGTGAATAATTATTGGCCTAATAGGGATGGCAAGCAACAACGAGAGGAACGCTAAGCAGCGGTCAATCTATTAAGCTGGCAGTCTCACGAAGAAGATCCGAGGCCTAGTAAAAAATTCTGCAAACATTTTAAAGGTAGTAAACAGAGCTTTAACTACTCACCGAAACGATGGGTTCCTTACAAGCGTAAAACATGGTGGTCAAGCAATCGCAAGTACAACAGCGATAATAAAGAAGGACGTCAGAACAAAGAAGAGCAGCGAAGAGATAGCCGACAAAGGTCAGAGTCACCGGGAGTCAACAGACAGGTGTCGTGTCCATTCTGAGGATGATTATGAAGATCCTATAAAATCCAGGAAGACCAGCAATCGACAACAAGATGAGCTATCTGGAGACAACCAAATGCATTATAACCATCCTCCGACTGTTCCTGAGACAAGCAGCAAGAGCTATGTTGGCAACAATTTCGTCGGACAACATTCTACACCTCTCTTTCCACCGCCATTCAACACTCCACTGACCAGTCAACAGCTGGGGTATTTTGCAAGGAACGAACCACTAAATCTGACAGCAGCTAACTTCCAGACTGCAGTATTCAATAGAGCAATTGAAGGAATGTGGAGTAAAGCCGGAGCCGTCGCGCCTGTGTCACAGGATGGAATCGATCGCAACACTATGTTAAACTAAGAATGGTCTCAGTTGCATCGCCCCGAACCAAGAACAACTATCCAGGCCAGAGGTTAGTCTCACCTAAATCATCTGTGAGTTATCCTGTGTACAGTTGCATAGGCTACAGAAAATTTATTGGTACAGTTATACATTAGCAGAGATAGCTACTAACAAGGTAATAGGAAATTTTAACATCACCCAGCTTCGTGAATACA
This sequence comes from Bacillus rossius redtenbacheri, assembly GCF_032445375.1. Classification (NCBI taxonomy): domain Eukaryota; kingdom Metazoa; phylum Arthropoda; class Insecta; order Phasmatodea; family Bacillidae; genus Bacillus; species Bacillus rossius. Next base: position 15,923,671 of record NC_086335.1, read on the forward strand.
AGCCACGGGTATGCCAACAAGAGTAAATGCAGACCCACTGATAAACAAGGTATTACGAAGATTACTATTAACTGGTTAGCTGATTAAAATTTAATTTATTTGTGCATATAAAGTATTATGTATAATTACAAGATCTCACTAATTCAAGTGCAAAAGGCTTGTTACAAGATTGACATTTTGCCAAGAAGTTCCATTGTCAATAATGTCTGCCTATTTGTAGTGTTCGACTGAAGAGTTAGTAACAGTCGATCGTCTTGCGACGAGGTGAGGTAACATGTCACCCGCGCTGGGATATGATAGCAGTGTTTTCACTGACATTCCACAAGTCAAACTGAGTGTTTGATTCATAGGCATGACTAAAGACTAGAAACTGTCTGGTCGCTTATATAACTAGCCTTGACACTGCATGTTTTATACATTAATTTAGAGATAAAAATTTGCTTTTTTAACAGCTAACCTAATTCATAAGTAATCGGAATGACAATTGCTGCATTGATTGTGAACTGGACTACTTAGTTAAAATATATTATCAACATTGTTGAGTACACCTAAGGGTGGATGTATAAAAATTTTTTTAACACTTGTTAGTACAGTTATTCCATTAAAAAAATATTATTAATGGGAAAAAAACTAATAAACAATTAAAAATAATTTTAAATATATCACTCAAATGTCATTCTGAGCAAACAATTTGGAAGGGATTTCAATACCCAAACCAAAGAGTATGCAAAATTTCTCACACAGGCAAGACTCTAAATGATTTCACAGGTGTAGTGAATAGTAAGAATCTGGACACATAAAGTAGTGTGCAAAGGACTCGTCTAGTGACTGAAATTATATGGGACAAACGACCGAAGCAATAATTTTTATCCTCCCTCGGACATGTTGAGTTCGTCTGATATCGTCCATGCTAGGACGGCATCGTGTTGCTACATTCTGGCAACACCTATGGTCGTGTAGTTATCATCGCATCAATGTCTCTATGTACGAATCATCTTCCATGTTCACCACTGGGTAGCCACCATCAGGAACGAAAGGATGTCTGCCAGAGGAGAAACCATCCAGACGACGCAGAGAAGACACCTACATGTGAAATGTTTCATTCTGACGACGATCACAGTGATCTCAGCAGCTACAATACCATGCCATGAGGTACCTATGTTGTTGTAAACTGACTCTAATTAACACCCGAAAGCCTAGTGGAAGGAGTGCAATAATTAGTGTCACTAATCGCAGAGACAGTGAAGGATTAGTGTTTCTTGATCTTATGTAAATATGTGCCAGTGGATATATTTGGTTAGGTTTTGATATAAACATGCAAAATAAAAGTCACTATAGACTGTATAAAATACAGCAGTATTTTATATTTGGCAGGGACGGCAATCTGTACTGTTACACTCATACAGAGTATTTTACGTTAATTGTTTTGTTTAGTGAGCATCAAAATTGTAATTATTTTTATTGTATAAAATAGTACTGTGATATGTAGAAACTAATTTTGCTCTATGGCACATGATATATCTTTGGAAAAACAGAAAGAAAACGGTTGTTATTACATGTAATGGAGAGGAGAATAAGCAGAAGAAAATAAAAGTGTGTGTTCATTTGGAATTGTGATAATTATTTATAAAACATATAAATGGTTATAAATTTGGTGTTCCAGACTATATCAATAAGGACCTTTATTATTCACTCAGAGGTCTGAAAGTAAGTGGTCTTATGCTCGTTATGTAAGTAGCTAAGCCGGTGCAGAATTTTGTTAAATATTTATCAAACCAATATAGTAAATTTAAATAGTTACTGCTGAAACCAGCATACTGTGTTGGAAAGTCTCTGAGCTGCTAGATTGCCATTACAGTAAAAACAAATAGGACTTACTCTCTGTCATAACATCAAGTAAAATAAGCATATATGCATTAAATATAATATTTAAATAAGCACTATACAAACGCTGTGTAGGAAAGAGTCTGAGCAGGGAGCCTGTACGGATGCCGTGACCCGCGCTGTGAAAGTGTTGTTTACCTGCTGGGTGACAGTGAAAGTGTTTACCACAGCGACCGCAAGGTCAGGTCATCGCCAACCGCAGTCACTGCATACAGTAAATGAGCCAGTACAAGGTACATACAGAATGGAAAAATGAAATAATGTAGACAACACAAGGGTAAAAAAATATTCTTAGTTTATTTTAATTATCCCTAAGGAAAGGGGGAAGCAACCAGTAACCCATATCCCGCCGTGTGGGGGATATGCCCCAGGGAGGGGAGCCCCGCCCCATCTCCGCCTCGTCGGGTAGACACATTGAGGAGAAGAGTGCACGCGACATCCACTCTGCCGCAAAGAAGATCGTCGCCGCTAACTCCGGGATGAATACCGCCATCATGTTGGGGAGACCTGCAGTACATTACATAGTTCAATTACATTCCTTACAGCATAAAACAGACATTCTAGCGTGAAAATAAATTACGCTAACACAACAAAACTTCTGTAAAAGAGAAAATAAATTACATTAAGACCATTCTAGCTTTCAAAGAAATCTAACCAGAAATTAAATTATGTTAACTGAAGTTAGCATTTGTAAAAACAATCTAACCTGAGAAAAAGCAATCTAGCCTGAAAATAAATTATGTAAACCTTTGTAAAAGAGAAAATAAATAATGTTAAGAACATTCTAACCTGAAAATAAATTACTTGAGCTCAAGTTAGCAATTGTAAAAGACAAATTAAATTACGTTAAGACCATTCTAACCTGAAAGAAGTTATGTTATTTCCATTCTAACTTTAAAAGCAATCCACCTGAAATTAAATTATGTTAACCTTTGTAAAAGAGAAAAAATTACGTTAAGACTATTCTATCATGAAAAAATTAAAATTATGTTGATCCCATTCTAGCCTGAAAATAAATTACGTTAATTCAAGATAGTATTAGTATAAGAGAAAATAAAATATGCTAAGACTTTTCTTACCTGAAAAAAACAAGCCTGAACAAATATACAGTGACTGGGAAAAAACATACCAATAGGTTATTCTTCACATGCAGTGGCGTGGGTCGGAACTCGACCGAGGAGCTGGAGGATCAGAAAGCGCTAGTGTTTTCCTACAACCACCACTCGGGAGCCAGTCAGGGACGACAGCACGCAGAGTAGCACTGCTGAACGTAACAAGGGAATGGTTAATCGTGGTCTGGGGAAAGGCGTATGTCTTTATGTCCCCAAGGCAGAGTGTCGACATCGTCTTCAGAAAGCCAATGCTTCTCATCTCCTGAAGACGATGCTACCTTGGTCACATGCTCCGTGAACACAGAGGGGCCTTGCGATCGGAAATGGTTTGTGTCACGAGAACCTGTGAATTTCTAAGCAAGCAATCCAGGTATGTTGGCCATGATTCCCTTGGCCTTACACATAGAAGAGCCATTCTCCATCTTAAACACGTAAATCTTCGGGCGAAGACCAAAAAACTCTGTGATGATCGTGCCAGCGGTCTCATCCTTCATCACCTTCGTTACACCCTTGTTTACTAAGGGGAAGCATTGTATATTACCTGGCACATAATTGGAAGTATTAAAACATGAAGCTAAATTGGGGCGAATCGAATCATAAATGTTGTCTCACACAACATGACAAATTAAATAGTACATATCCGAGTACAAGAGATGCATAGACTGGGAGGGAATTTCTTTTGCATATAATTATAATGGAAATCGTATCAAACCAATTTTTAAAAATCTAAAAAGCCGACACCCATGTACAAGGGCTTATCAAATGTAATCGTCCCTTTCTGCAACTATATGAGGATTAAATTGTTATCGATGTTTCGCCGAGCCTTGAATGTCAGTCTCCCCAAAAACAGAATGGTACTGTGAAGCGATGCGTATATCTCTATGTTTACGAAAATTCTCTAAACACTTACTGTAAACAAACTTCGAAAGTAATTTAAAAAATGATTTCTCGAATGGGTTCGCAGCCTGGGCACGATGCTCAGCAATAAAGGCTATATATTCTCTCATCCAGGCCGCCTGCTCAAACCGCAACGTAGTGCCGCAGTGTTTTGGCATTGACAACATATTTAGTACGCTGCGCGAAAGTTAACAATAATTTATTCATATGCCTGTTTGGCGGTACGCCATTTACAGGGGCCAGAGGCAGATCTGATAGGCGATCGTAACAAACATTGGGAAATGTCAAATCTACTTCCGCGAAATAAGATGTATCACCATCGATATCAATGGTGCTGAAATCCCAACTTGTATACTCATTCCTAGGTACCCATTGTAAATTACCCACAGTAAGCTTATCCAAAATTGTGTGAGCATACAGAGCATTTACATCAAAATAGCAGATGTAAGAAGATGGAAGGCTAGGGTCGTGATTGGAAATGTAAACATTATTAGCTTTTGCGTGACGATGACTTACGTTGGCAATACCACCACGAACGGCAGACTCTAGGAAGAGGCATATGTCCGGGTCGGTTACAATTTCTAGATGTGCACAGGTTTTAATTAAAAGTACATCCCATTAGAACGAGGGAGCAGTAATATAATGAGCGAGATAAAGCGAATAATATTTTTAACAAACGAAACGAAACAATTCGAATATCTCGTCAGCTAACAAGTATCCACCTTATGATAACTAAGCACATACTCTTGCAATGTGGCACAATTGAAAACATTCCAAGCATTTTAAGTGTGAGTACAGTCCAGATAATTCACGTCCATGCCACTCAATATGTTATGGAACGCTTCCTTTGGTGGTAGGGAGGCAGTCTGCAATTGTTCACTAGATTTAACAAAATCATAGGGAAGCACACCTTTACGCGTAGCTAATTGAAACTGTGCGTCATCTGGAAACATTGAACGGGAGAGTATCATCTGATCTGGCATGAGATTGCCAGCGAGAGTTTCCAGAGATGAATTTGAAAAATTAAGTGAATCATTAAATCGAAGATATGCAGTGTGCATACCTCCATGCACATTACCTGAGACAGGTATGTAATAAGTAATACATTTGTAACTCTATAGAGTTACGCCTAATACTTTGACCTCGCTGGGGTCCTCCACAACAAATGAGCTGTCCGGCTGTATAATCTGCCGTGAAACTAAATGCTTCTTTAAAAAGTGGGCATCATAATTTTACAAATTATGAAAAACCGCGGTAAGTTATTTATTTTTAATCCTGAAAGCCAGGTTGCATTTCGAATGGGCATAACGACATATATCGCCAGTCAAATGGCAGTGATCGAGCACCTTTTGCCCAGCCAATACCTTCTTACAGATATGGCAATGTGTTTGACTCGCAAGCCTTGCAGAGACGGCCAGACTCGGTTTCTTAACAGGAATGGTCTTTGAATAAATATCACATATCCACTTTGTCATTGAATTTAATTCTGAGACCATTTCAACAATACAATTATCACTCTTGAATTGCACATACTTGGTCAAAGATCTATCGTACCCACACACTAACAAAATGCTACATGCGTATGGTACATGTTCATTTACCTGTGTGGTATAAGATGATTCATCGCCAGGCAAACAGGTGGATATCGGCTTAAGGTATGACTCGGTGTCACAGTATGCAATAAAGCCGAGGCGATCCTGCTTTGCAATGTTTGTAAACTGTAAATATTTGTTATCCTCTGTAGGGAAACAGGAACGCACTGCCTGATGCTGGCTGCAGAGAACAGTGTGTAAAGTTAACCTGTCTTCACTTGTAAAGTATTGAAGACAGTGCTCGCAAATCCGTTTCTTACGATTAGACTTTGACAGTTGTGAACCTGCTAATCTGGACAGACTCTTAATTGTTACAAAGTGTAGGTGCTCTGTCGCGTTACTAGAACGAATTGATAAAATGTTTACATGCCTCACTCTTTGCTCAGAGGAAATGCGAAGAGGCTGGATAGAGGATTCAGATTTACCACTAATCAATTCATCAACAATATTCCCCTTACTGTCAACGCAAGCATAAATGTCAAAAAAAAATATTATTATTCCTCTCGAATGTATTGATCTGATGGAGAGTAGACGGGAAATTCAAACCAGACATATTGAAAACCACAAGTGGATCCAGATATGAACTGGCCCGCTTAATGTTACCTTCTGCAGTCGTCACACCTGCCATAATGGCATACAGAAAGCAATGATGCTTGGAACAATCAATATTGACACAAGTTTTCCTATTGGACAAAAACATCGGCAATTTCGTGTGCAGCGCACCAACTGTGAAAGCTATATAGCTTGAGATATGTACATCCATGTTAATCAATCGCTGTAGAGCCCACCAACTGCCTTGAGCAGCGAATCACTAACGTACCTATTGATTTCCGGAATGAATACTGAATCATAGATTTCCCCTACCTCATCAGAGAGCAGTACCGTGGCTGAGTGGGTTGTAAAATGAAATGTCCCACTCTTTCCTCACTCCACAGATTCTTTAATTAATCAAGCCGAAAGTGAAAAGTAGACTTTAAAGGGGCAGATCAAAATGGAAGTTAAGGCCAGAAAGGGAACCCTGCATCTCTGTAGAAACCGATCCAAATCGTGATCAATATACTCAATGTCATTACCAATCCGAAAGTCCACTATCCGGTTAGCAAAAGCAGTGTCCAAGATAACACTCTGCAGGGGAGGCAAGTCGCCAGCTTCATACGGCTCCACCTCAAATGCCCGTGCGCTATCGCGAGTGTCCGACGTGGAAGCCTCACTAGGATGGGGTCGCTTTGCCTCGGGGGGAGTAGACATGGTGAGGAGGGGAGAAATGGGAAGTTACATTGAGCAATACAAATAACTATCTGGAAACATAAAAAATAACATAATTTCGTGTAAACAGTAAAGGAAACGGTCATGTGTATACTGAGTGAAGCCCAAGCTATATGAACATGTTACTACGCGCGCGCCGTAAGCACAACTGAGCGCAGAGCTGTTTCCCCTCCATTTCTCCACCCTCTTCACCACGTCGTCATGGGAAGATGAAATGTAACAGGCCACCTTTTTCGCGCATTTTTTTTCTTTTTGTTGAGATGCCACCGCCAATCTTATGTTTTACTCTCATTAATTATTTCACACCCCACGCTGCAACATTTTTCCCCAAATTTCGTGGCGGGATACTTTGCTATTTGTGAGGCTTGGTTCGCTAATATACCATCGGCTATGTGTCTGTCACTTAAGTTATCGGTTTTAGAATAGCTAATATCGTGGAAACGACATGCTTTGTCAAGGGAGTTGACACTTGTATTACCATGTGCTAGCCTCTTAGCGAGTTTTGTTTCCGGACTGCATAAATTATATTCTTGCAGATTTAACTCTACTGGCAGTTTGTTAACAACAGAGTTTACTAAAGCTCCACCTCTTTGTACCTTCCTTCGTGTACAATGCATAACACTATACTGATTCAATTTGGTATTAGTAAACTGTTTTTAAAGTTTTCTGTTTTATTGTGTAATGGAAGTAGTGCCACAGCGCGAGTCGCTGCCTGTGCTGATTATACAGGCCGATGAGGCCAGTTCTCGCGAATCGTGACACTGGTCTTTATTACCTTCTACAGAAAGATGTTGGATTTTTGGCCCATCCAAATGTGGACAAACATGTGTCCTACTTAGTTTACTCGAGGAACCGAACGGTCTTCGGTTCGAGAATGTGTATCTGTATTCTAGTCGCTGCAACAACTAAAGTATCAACGGTTGGCTATGGTTCTTAAAGCCGTGGAAAGTTTGGGATATTTCCCATATACGGAAAATGCTAATGTGATACCTCTTAGCGAGGCCAAGGCCAATTCAGTGTTTGTATTAGATGATATAATGTGTGTGAAACAAGGAATCATACAGCAGTATTTTTCTATGGGTAGACACGCACATGTTGACTGTTTTTACCTGGGTCAAATGTATGGCAGAATACCTGAACATTTGCTTCGGGATAATTTGAATGTTATTGTGCTTTTCTGCATGGATTTGCTTATTTTGCGACAAGCTTACGATGATCATGTAAACAGTGATGTGTGACTTCAAACGTTTAAAGTTATGTGCTTCTTGAGTTGGAAAAATGAACATGGTTTCCTTGTTATTGTAAAGGTTTATCCTTTACTTAATGGCAAGTACCATTTGTTTTTGATCATTTTATTGTGGCGAGTCATTGAAGGATGACCTAAAGCATATCTAAGTTTTTAGATGGTCGTCTGAAACATCAGCTTGACTCGTGTATATCCCGCGATCTTGATGGAAATTGCGATTTAGGCAGAAAATTTTTAGAGCATAAGGGTATGCCTAAGGATGCTGGGGATGGCACGAGTAAACATTATATTTACTCGGTTGGGTGTAATCACTCGCACGGTGACTGAGGAGCTGTCGCGTTGGTTTACCGAGCTCAATACATCGTTAATTAATGTAAGGGATGTGCAGGTTGGTATTATAAAGATTTTATGAAATATGGAGTTGAAATAACAGCGATCTGGGGATCAAATTAATGCTCGTGTGTCAGTACTGCCAATAAAGATAGGTGATATGTATGTTACTTTGTTGGAGAATTAACTCGACCTATTTGAGAATACAGTTGTTGATAAGGTAAATAATGTAATAAACGATAACATGGCAGAGTTGATATTGAAACTTACCGCTAGTAGTGCTGAAATATCGCAACAGGTTTCTCAATTGGCTCGTACTATTGGTGTTGTGAAGAATGGTGTTGATGGATTGATTTCTGCCAATGCATCGACTGCGAGGACTGTTGCTAAGCGACACACACCTCTGAAACCGCCTTCTGGGACTCTGAGACAACCGACTTCTTAACCCTTATAGTTTTCGAGCCTGTATATAAAAAGGCTTTATGCTGTATGGCTGTCTTCAGTCATGTCTGCAGAGGCAAATGCTTTAGATCATGTCATATGGAACATACATGCTAAATATATTTTGGCTAAGTGAGCGCGAATGGAGAGGGATGCAATTAATCAAGAAATGTTCAAGTCTGTTAATTCGTGTTTGGATAAGCTTGGACAAGCCTCATTGCTCATGCAACATATCCCTCAACATCATGATATTCCGAAACAAGAGTCTTCGGAAGTGAAACCAGATCCGGTAATGAGTGATAGTGATGATTCTGACACTATGGTATGTCGCGGTGTTACGAGCGATTCTTTGGGTGAAATACAAACTTACTTCGCTCGGGTGGCGGGACCTATGGTCTCCATAAACGCAGAACCATTGGTTCTTAGGGGATACAGAGGTGTTTTTTCACGATAATAATTAAATTCGCGTCAACAATGAATTTATACAGCCTGCTCCTGGCTTATTCAAATTATTGTTTCGCCGAGAGGCACACACCTACTAAGAGTCCGCCTTAAAACAATACGGACATTTACTAGATATTACAAATGCTTACTTTAAAAGAAATGATCATAGGACGAAACGTTATAAAATCAAAACGCATGCAAAGTTTGACATAATTAAGGAATTATTTCCGAATATTGGCTAACTTCAGCGAGGAAGTGGTTTGTTACAGAAAACATTGGATTTGCAATGCACAAAGCATTTTGTTTATTGGGATAATCCGAACCAGATTGTTTCTCGTCTAAGATTACTAATGGCATCGCAGTCTGCTGGCCATACCGGACACAGCAACGAGGTGATATCTATTCTTGAAGAGTTGATGGAATCGGGATATATTGCGAAATGAGTGTCGCACAACTTTGGATTGCTAATGAACTGCATCGCGGAGTTCGTAGAATTATTCCTCGTAGACCTGTGTTGACCTATGGGCTTCGTGATTTATTACAGGTTGATTTAGTGGAGATGATTCCATACAGTAAGATTAATAGTGATTTCAAGTACATCCTTACAGCAATAGATGTTTATACAAATGTGGTTATGAGGTTCCAGTTAAACGAAAGACAGAATTGTTAGTCACAGTGACCATGGAAGGTATTTTAAATGAGGTAAGACATTTTAAGAATATTCACAGCAACCCTGGAGCGGAATTTTACAATAGACCTTTTCAAACCTTAATGCATAAGTATGCAATTAATCATTGCTCCAGTTATAGCAAGGTCAAGGCGTCTGTTGTAGAACGTTTTAATAGGACATTAAAGGAAATGCTTTGCCGTGAGTTCTCGGCACAAGGAAGCTATAAGTAGTTTACACTTTTACCTACAATACTTCGTGTCTACAATAATAGATTCCACCGCACTATAGGCATGGCTCCAAACGATGTGAGGGATAACTCTTTGCTACAAACAGTTTACAGATATGTTAGGAAAGTGGATCCTTGGTGGCCAAAGACTCGCGTGGGTTCCTACATACGCATTTCAAAACACAAGACGATGTTTGAGAAAGGTTTTAAACCGAGGTAATCACATGAGGTTTTCAGAGTAGTCAGAGTTAAGCATAGTTTTCCATGTGTGTTTCATTTGAGTGATTTGAATGGTAATGATTTTAAAGGTGGCTTTTATGGTCCTGAGATTTAGGCAATTGCGTACCCTGACACTTATTAAGTGAATAAAATTCACAGAAAGTGTGGCGGACGTTTCCTAGTGTCGTGGAAGGAGTTTCCTGTGTAGGTAAATACGTGGATTCATGCCGGTGATATTCAACTATAATTCCAACACTCGTGTGACGTCTCTTGACGACCGTGAGGTAGCTGGTGACAATAACAGCTTTCTCCTCCTTCCCCTTCGGTTGCTGGTTTGGCCTTGTGGTCGCGGTGCCAGACACTTCCCCCCCTCCCCGACCCAATGACCTGGTCTCGCAGCAGATGGATGTCAAAAAGCCTGCAGATGCGGCGCTGGTCGCAGCCTGCGAGCAGGCTCCCAACTTAGAGACTTTCCTACACAGTGTATAATGCTTATTTAAATATTATATTTAATACATATATGCTTATTTTACTTGACGTAGTGGCAGAGAGCTAGTGCTATTTGTTCTTACTGTATGGGCAATCTAGCAGCTCAGAGACTTTCCGACATGGCGTTTGTAAAATGTTTTTTTAAATATTATATTTAATACATATATGTTTATTTTACTGGAAGAGTGGCTGTACTATTTGTTCTTACTATATGGGCAAGCTTCCAGCTCAGAGAGACTCTTTCCAACACAGAATTTCTAAAACATTTATTTAAATATAATATTTAATGCACATATGCTTATTTTACTTGACTTAGTGGAAGGGAAATTATTAGTCTTTGAACTTTTCCTATTTTTTAATTAACACAATAAAGATATTGTTATGCAATTTATATATATATAATATGATGTAGGGAATTATAATTCTGCATTGTGTGCGTGAAGTCTCAGCAGACAACATCTGGATGACGGTCTCCTCTGTGGCATTAAAGATGGCTGCGAGGGTATGTGGCACTCCCTGGGAGCTGTATTTAGACATAGCAGTATTGTGGCATTTATTTTAAGCATTATCATGGTGGGGGTTTTATAAACATAGCAAGTATGGTGGCGTTTGTTTTAAGCATACTCGGCGTGGTCTTTTTGAAAAATTTAAACATAATTAGTATGGTGGCATTTGTTTTAAGCATATTCGGGGTGGGGGGTTTTAAACATAGCAGTATGATGTAATTTGTTTTTAGCATACTTTATCTTTTGGGATTTAGACATGGCAAGTATGGCGGCATTTGTTTGAAGCATACTTGAGGTAGGTTTTTTTAAAATAACTAGTATGGCGGCGTTTGTTTTAATCATAATTTATATTTTGGCATTTAGACATATCTACAATGGTGGCATATGTTTTAAGAATACTTTATCTTTTGGGATTTAGACATAGCATAGCGGCATCTTCATAAGCATACTTTATCTTTTGATAGTGTAAGCATATATTCCTTATTTATTTCTCTACTCCTCAACTGGTCTCGTTGTCTGGTTGGTAAGGTGTCTGCTTCCTAACCTCGACGTTCTTGCGTCCTCCAGATCCAACCCCAGCCGCCTAGCTTTCTTTGTACACAACTCCTGCCTTCGAAGTGACGGTGGCGCGCTCGGGTAACCAAATGTAGAACTAAGGTGACGGACGTCAACAATCAATGGCGGCCACCAGCAGACGCTGTTTGGTTGTCAGGGTTACATAATCAAAGTTTACACTTTCCCAGGCCAACAATATGGCGGACCCCAGCAGACAGCATCTCCTGGTGGCCGCCATCTTTGCTTAATAAATGTTTACATTGTCACAGAACTAGCTTACTCCACCTATTTTTATGTTGTCACTAAATTGATGTTTTCTTTTATAGTTTCTAATTCATATTACCCACTTTACTTCAAAGATATTTCTATTGGTACACTTGAGTTACATTCGATGTTCAGTCCCGTAGGTATTCGGCTACTGTCAATATGATTTTATATATTATTTTGTTTTATTTTCCTTTTATGTCTAATTAATGACTTGACATATTTATTAACTTCAATCGGATTTATTTTGGTCACATGCCATTATAGTGACAACTTTAATTTAAAAATTCTTACTGGCAGTAAGCAAAGGGGCTTGCCATTGTAATAAAAACTCCCTTAGCAGGGAATTCCATAACAAAACACATACTTATATTTCGTCCATATGGTGTATCTAAGGTGACACAGTCATGCTATTTAATAAATTGTTATTTTTTTTATGCCACTTATAGTATAATTCCATATAAAATGTGCAATTTCGTATCAAAACATGGTTACATAATTTTACATTATTTAAAGTTAAATAATTTTAAATATCTCGCCCCAAATACGATCACATTAAGGACTTAATTGTTTACTACGACTATAAAATATTTTGCAGTGGTAGACAGTCTTTGATTACTTACATTCAGTCATGATGCTATGCAAATCAAACCAGTGAAGTCAGTAACTTAAAATATTCTTTAGGAATCACAAATATTCCCATTTTTCTTCTTGATTTATATCGTATGTCTATATCTTTCAACGCGTGGCAAGTACATCTTGATTCGCGGGGGCATAATTCGTGCGGTGGAACGGACTTCTGAATTTCACATTGCTGAAAACATTTTTGATAGTCACCGTGATAGTATATCGTGTCACATGTTAATATTTGAACTTAATCCATTAAATATTCGGCTCTTATTAAAAGAAAATCTAACGGACAAAACTAACGCAGTCCTTCAAAATATAGCATTATTCAGGTACGATAAAGTAAGAGTAACAATAAAACTTTTGTTCAGTCATATGAATCAATAGTAAGTCTAACTCTAATGAGTCTGTTGCAGCCATCACCTTGACGCATATTCTGTTTCACTTCAACATTTAGTATTGGAGTATTTTAGAGACAGTTATAGTACCGTTTTAAGTCTTTCAATGCGTACGTGCATGTCTTTTGGGTATTGAAACAGTACCTTAGATTTATTTAGTAATGCTCACAAAAATGTTTCGCCTATAGTGTCTTTAATGACCGCTAACGAAGTAAGGTTACAGAACAAAATTGATATATTATCGATCAATGTTTGAAAACGCCTATGAAAAAAATATTAAGTAAAGAGGTCTCCATATCGTTTTAAGGACGCACAATTACATTAAAAACCTTTGTTGTAAAGGTTTTTTTATGTTTCAACCAATGTGATTACTAAACAAACTGGTTCGATTGTCAGAAGTATTTTACTAGTTGAACATACATTAACATCACCACCTGGCAACCTCGCAGTAGTCACTGATTAACTAAAGAGTGCAAGAATTTTTAAATTTGTTTGTTCTCTTGCCGAGCGACCCGTGCGAGACTAACTTCTCCCTCCCATTCCTCTAATGTTCTAGCCCGCGACTCGCGCACGACAGGATTAACTGCTCGGATGCCGCCAGAGATATCCCTACTCCGGGGCCGAGAGGCGATGCGGTTTCCAACCTGAAAGCGGATCCCACTGTGCATGCGAGCCGCTAGCAGAGCTTAACTTGCGACGACCTTTTATTTCCTCTCTCTCTCTTCCCCACTCTTTCCTTCTTCGTTTGACGGTACTCGTGGTTTGCGCGACCCGTGCTAGTAAGAACATTTTGGGAGAAGAGTATAAATCCTTTATTTGGCCGGCCGCCCTGCTAAGAACGTTACACCTGGCGGGATCATGTAAAGGGCTTTAGGGCTGAAGAGGCCCCCAGCGGCTGGGAAGGGCTGTTGCAACGCGCGCCAATGTGGACCCAAACGAAGCCGGCGTGCGTGTGTGCGGGCGGGCGCGCTTCGACGAGACCCCGTGCGCTGCGCGTGTGTCCGCGAGCTGTCGACACATGGTAAAAAGGATTACCCCCTCGCAGGTCCTGAGCCGTTAAAATGTTTCCCGGCGTTCTCCGGAATGATATCAGCCCGGCGGCTCTTTGCGGCTTTGTGCGGGCGATGGACGTCCGCGCTGACGAGGTTAGGCGAGCCCACGCCCCCTCTCCCCCACCCACTACCTTTCAACCATTCCCGGGTGGCGCGTGCCAATATACCCGACCAATCATATAGCTTAAATCACTGCGCCGGGCTTTAAAGCGGCCTGCTGGCTCGTGAAATGGTTTTTTGGAGTGATCGTTCCCAATTTTGGAAATATTTTGACGTGACGTCTAATAAATCGATGAACGCCGGCTAAATGCACGAATAAGTGTCCCGTTACGCACATTGTCCTGTTACGTTGTGTCCCGTTACGCTCATTGTACGCTTGCGCCGCATCTATCTCTCTTCCACTCGATTGGAACAACCATCGATTTGACTTTTTCGAGGCACATTAAACTTGAAGCACTCCTATTCGTTTCCTACTTTTCCTATCATCTTCCTTTCCTTAACAGAATTACACAGATTGGAAGAAGTTAAATAGGAAACATGTATAAAAGTTAAAGTTAAAATAATCTCTTCGTTAAAATAATAAAGATATTTGAATTAATGAGTAAAAATAAAAGTAAATTTATCAATTAAATTGTAGATTTCATTTCAGTCCTTCTTTGTATCCATACAAAATAGTGATAAATTTAAAAAAATTATTCAATATTATTCATAAAGGTATGCAATTATTTCATCAATATTTTGTCATGACGTTGTCACGTTAAACTATCGTCCGTAATCCGACTTTACAGAAAACCAATTATTTTTATTCCAACCATAAATTTATTTAGCTGTTTTCGATGAAGTGGTCTTTCAGTATTTCTGGCAGCAATGAGATAAACGAGCAATGTACAGTGGGTAAAATGTACATTAACAATAAGAGTTAATTAATATGAATACGTTAGAGATAAAAAGTATAAATATGATATATTACAGTGATTTTAAAATAAAATATTAATACACTAGCCTATGTACCCACGCTTCGCTTCGAAAGTCCCCTGACAGAACTCTCTCGCGCGGCTCATTAAACCATATACAGTCCCCACCTCGTGGGTACGCCACTGCTACTGAATATAGTTTTGAAACTCCATTATTGAAAAAATATCATATAAACTCTTTTAAACAATAATATATCAACGAAACCATATTTTCAAGCTACTTTAGAATTCGCATTTATTTAACTAATGCCGTGTTGATATGATGGCAAAGACGATGATTGAAAAATACTAGATTATGATCCGAAAGCCAATGAGGCATCAACACTGCGGTTCCTGTTGCCATGGAGAAGACGAAAGCATTAACAACGCAATGGCTGTTGCCATGGAGACTATCAGGAAAAGGTGGTACAAAATTGATAAAAAAAAATATCCAAGATGAATCTCTGAATTTTCTCTCCGAGGTGAAAACGGATCACTTTTGTAGAATCCACATGCCAAGATCACGGCCCCAGGTCTCGTCGTCTCCGTGCTTTATGAGCAATAAAAGGACAAGCTCACCCCCTTATTAATTATACAAAAAAAATGCATATGAAGTAAACAATAAATACTTTTTTCATAAACAGTGCTTAAGGATAATTAGTGGATACATGTTACACCAACGATATTTATGATAGTAGTAGGTAATGCATCGAACATAACCATTCATTGAAAAACCAGTAAGTTCAACCTAAATAATTTTAAACAAAATTTGGTTTTTATTGTAGCTCATAAATATCGGTACGAAATTAATATTTTTGTATTTATGTTTAAAAATTCGAAAAATGAAATCAAAAATACTCCAGAAATAATTATAAATCACTAATTTACTGTTAAAACACTTATTTTGAAAAATAAAATAATGAATGCAGTCAATCGCTAATGAACTTCAGCATTTATTGAATTATGTGGAATCTTTAAATATTCGAAAGTTATTTTATGTGCCCTTTGTATCTTTCTATTTCATCTTGAGAAGAGGCTTTGTTACATTTGTTAGCTGTAATAGCCTTTCCTTTCAGTTTGTTTCGTCTTTAGTTAGCCCCTGGTACCAGACCAACCGCCTTACGTCATTGCTTGTAAAGGTGCACGTAGTTTTCTTTTAAGCGGTTAATTACCTCCGACTTGTTCCACGTCATCACACGTGACCGGACATAAACAGCACGTCACCACTCATTGGGGAAGGGGGTTGGAGAGCCAGATTATAAAAGATTGTTCTGGTCGGTTCGCGGTTCTTGGTTCTCTCCCTCGACGTTTTTCGTCCCCGAGCGTGTATATATACTCCATCTCTGTCGAGCAAGAATGAGTACTCCGCTCTCACTGCCCGAAGACAACACACCCCCACTGCCTTGACCACCGCCCGGATAGAAGACGTCACGCTGCCTGAGACCACAGAAGTAGACAAGTGCGGAGATAGCCTCGATGTGGTTAAGAGACATTTCTGCCTTTCTTGGGAACGCACTAGGCCCATGACAGGCGAAAGCAGCCAACGCCGAACTACGATGACTCGGTCGGCGAGTAACAAGAAGCGTAACTCGTTCAACAAGTAGTCAACTCGCTCAGCGAATAAAGTGCTCCTTGGTATCCGAGAGTACTCGGTGTGTAGAGTATCCGGATAGTTTTATAACAACTCGCCGACGACTGTAAGTAACTGAAACTCGTCGAGCAAACAGGGTGGAAGCGAGTTGGAGGACTGTGTGAGTGCAAGATGGGTAAATTACATATAGCGGCTTGTTAGCAAAGACAGTGGCAACGGCTGTGATGTGCGTGTGTGCGTAAGAGAATGACATCGCTCGTATACAACTGCCACCTATTCCTGGCTTATTCCGAGGGGAATCTTCCTGACAGTGACTGTAAATATCGAGACGGTATACAAACTATAAGTGGTTCGACACATTCTGAGTGTGTCCACACAGTGTGTAGACACGAGTAGCAGTGTTCTGGAGGCTGTAAGTGGAGGTTCGTGGTGGGTGCCGAGTCTCCCGTGGAGCTCGGCCTGAAGCCCAGCCGCCAGCCGCCAGCCGCCAGCGAGGTCCGTGTGCAGCTCCGCACTCGGCGGGCGAGCAGGAGACTAAAGGCAACTCGCTTAGAATACATACCAGGGGCATGCGTTTACCTCAAGGCGAGTGATGAACCAGTGAATACACTGGCTGTCCAGGGTACTGCTAAGGGACAAATATTTATTAGACAGGATTTAAATTATTGCAGTTTTTTGGATATACGCCATTGCAGTTTTGCACTGTTTGTCATGGGAATAAAACGAAAAAAAAAACAAAAAATATCAAGATAAAATTTAACAGAAAACAGGACTGAATCAACTGATATCGGACAAACGGAACAAAAGATGAAACTAAACAGATATTATTGACAACACAACGACGACAGAACGGAACAAAAATTTGTTCAACATATAAATAACATACAGCACAAGAATTCCGTTGAAGGATATCAGTAATGGAAAAATTTTTTTTGGAAAAATTGGAGAACAGATTAAGGAATTGAAGTCATTTTATGTCAGGCATAGTAGAAACTAAATGGACCAGGTATGCTTGAGGAACTTCACCAACTCTGGCCTGCAGTAAGGATCACCCCAGTGCAGGCGACTGGGATCGCGCCATGGACTTTCTCAAGCAAGTCTCACACTTTGCGGCCCAAAACGCGTTGCGTATATCCAGGTCCTTCCGTTGAGCTCTTTAGCGTGAGCAATATAATTTATGCTCGGGCAAGTACAAAACGTTGTACCGAGTTTTCTACGTGTAGTATAATCTTTTCATCGAAAATAATTCACAATGAGTCCGTATATGAACAAGTGATTATTTATAAGTTAAAAGTTTCATTATGGTAATGTTTCTTATTAGGGTAAATATTATCGAAATCGGGAGAGAGACCAAAAAGTGTCATTCTCTTTCTCCGCATCGGTACAGGTCAAATAAAATGACTGCTGCTGCTACTACCTAATATTGAAAAGCATAACTAAAATGTTCTAGTGAATGTGTTTTTAACGTGAACAAGGGAATTTATCTTCGATATTTTGTAATTTTGTGAAGGAAACGATTTACAAGGGTCTTTTGTCACCTTTTTCTTGTTTCCGTTGATTTTATTCCACAGATAAATAATGCCAATATTACTATCCAAGCACAGTGGGTCATGCATTTGACTAATACACAAAAAAGCAATTTTTAACCTTTTCGTTTACTGTTCAGCTTCAGAAATTTCAGCCAAAAAGGTTTTAGAATTTTTCGTGTCAATCGGGTGAATAGGTGCCTTAGAGTATATGCGAAAAGGGTAATACTTTAAAATGTTGTTTATTGAGCAATTTCCTTACTGGGTGATTTTTTTGACAGAAGGGCAAGTAAAAGGGAAAACAACCAAAACATGGAGTGAGAATAATATGAGAGTAGCAATGGATGCGGCAAATAACATATGGGCCTACCTTAGTACATGCGCAATGTTATGTTCGTTGCTTAATAGTACCTACATTTGAAAAAAATAGTAGCCAAAAAACTTTTACAGATGAATCAGAATTAGCGTTCAAAAACAGAATTGTTCGACTTTCAATATATATATTTTTGTTTGATAAGTCAAGATGTAAAAATGTCGCAGTTCGGTTTGCTCAAGCAAATATCATAACAAATATATTTTTTAAAAATTAAATGGCAGGAGCAGACATAATGACAGTATTTATAGGAAGGGATCCTGACATTAATCAGCATAAACATGAATTTCTTTCTCTTACGTTTACTAAGCTGAAGTAAACGAATTTTTGACATACTTGAAAGAAGCTTAACAAAGTACATTAATCACAAGTCTGGCAGCAAACGGTTATCTTCTCAATAATAAATCAGCCAAAAGAATTCTTGCACAAAATGGTTCACCAAAGGTGGCTGGCCAAAATGTGCTGAAAGAGGCAAAAGCGTTAACTTTGTTGCTTGAACTATTGCAATGGTAAATTATATTCCTCCTTTTGTAATTTTCAAAAGGAAATGATATCATGAAAAACATAAGGATGGGTTCGCTAATGATACAGAAGTCATCATGACTGAAAGTGGTTGGATTAATGAGAAGGCTTATGTGATATGGTTGCATCATATAGAGAAATTAAGGGTTGCTGGCCTATGTTTCTTAGTTCTGGCTGGCATGCTTCTCACCAAGTCCATTCAAGCTTTGGAATTCTGTGAGAGAAATTCGATTGTCAATTTTTGTCTGCCCAGACACATGACTCACAGACTCCAGAATTTGGACCGGTCTTTATTGAAACCATTGAAAACATTTTACAATAAAGCGGAAACAAATTTATTCGGCAACATGGCGGGGAAGAGAAAATTACAAAATTTATCTTTATGGGAATTTTCAAGATTGCATGGTCACAGATATCTGCATCTAGGATTGCTGACAGTGGTTTCGTGTCTACAGGGATTTATCCTTTAGATAGAAATGCAATTAAGAACCATTAATATTTGCTATCTTTAGACCATCAACCAGTTTCACGGCCTGAAGAAAACGCTGACAGAAATAATATCAGTGGAACTGAGAGAACCCAAACCGAAACTGTACCTGCACCTCTGACTGAATCTGAGTGCCTAGTTCAAAAAATGTCTAGTGCAGGCCTGAAAACCATGAACAAACCTAATTATGTTTGCTTTCCTAGCCTTAGCATACCTACCACAAGTTTTCATGATCTCTTGCATACTTCAGTGAAACAAGTGCAAACCAGAAAAGGAACATCGAGTAAACCGAAAGCTTAATTACTTATTTCCCTTGTATCCATTGCAGAAGCAAAGTCTAAACAGTTAGGTATGGAGAAGAAGGAAGGATGGGGAACAGTGAAGCATTTCGAAATGAACAAAAATCGAAGACAACTTGCGTTAAAAGAAACATTAAGAGGCGAAGTCCCAGCAGGTCTTTTCCTATATTTAATTTAAAATGTTGTTTCCATTGTAAAAACATTCTTTGTGTTCAAAGTTTCTGTGTTTCTTTGTATCACTATTGTATGTTAACGGTGTTAACACCATAGAAAATGGATTTATTATTATATTCTAACTGGACCATTTGTTTCTTAAAAGATATAGTTTTTTAAGATATTATGTGAAAACTTTATTTTCGATTGTGTAAATTTATTTGTTCAAGTTTAGTTTTGACAGAATATACTTATTCTTTACCTTTTTGTATATTTATTTTCTAGTGTTTTTTGCTGACCCGTTTACCTTTATTTAGTGACTTTACGCCATTAAGCTCAGGGAAACAGGGTCAATTGCTGAGCGTGGAAAATATATGTAACGAAATTGGTTTCATGGGTGTAAATTGTAGTAAACTAATCAAACAGGCTAGTGGTATTATATTTATTTTGTTACTTTTAGTTTTGGAGTTGTTTATTGATTTTTTGCGTTTTGTGACCCGATTCAGTCCATAATCCCTTACTATTAAATAATATGTGTTAAGAAAATTTAAAACTGTAACGGTAAAAAATTTCAATTTCTGGAAAACTATTATCTAACAAATAATGATATCCGTCTTGTAAGTGAAGCCTATGTTTTCACCAAATATTGGCATTTATTTTCATGTCGGTGACATAATGGCTGCGTCTGTGTATGTTGGTGGTCTTATGTCTGCCGGTAACTATAATTGTGTTTTAGTGTATGTTAAGTATGAGGTGATTGGTCCGTGTACTTGATATTGTAATTGTAATATAAGTAAAATATTATGATTTATGCAAACAAAAAAACTTTGTGGTACTAGAACTTCCTTCTATGTGGTTTTAAAAGTTTTAAGGTAGAAGTAATTCGTTAAAAAGTATGATTCAAGATGATGGCCAAGATTTCCAGCAGATGGTTGACAAATTAATGACCCATAAACAGATAGCCCAAATATAGTGTTTCATCCAAACGCTAAGTGATGCTTTGTGTGAAGCCGAGTGATGAGTAATCCATCTTTCAGAGGCACTTGGTCCTATTCTAAGCGTTACGTGTGATGACTAAGAAAACAGAGGGAGTCTTTTCTCAAATATAATTGGTACATTTTATTGAAGATATGTTTAATTATATTTCGTAGAAAGACTTACTATGGTAGCTGTAAACTTGGTCTGACTTACGAAAATTGTTTTAAAGTTTTTCGTTTCATTGTTGGTAGACCCGAAAACCATCGTCAACTCAAATATTATATATATATATATATATATATATATATATATATCACATTATTTTGGATGCGATAACTGCCGTAATTTTACACGTGTCACTTTCAAACTGATACATAAAATAAAGTAATGGAAAATCTCGGTCGATATTGTGAAAGTGCAAAATCTTAAAAAAGGGAGATAAATGGGAAGTTTTTTTTTTCAAAATAGAAAAAAGCTGTAACTCCCGTAAATAGAAAAGTTTACAAACCATTTGAAAGTATTATAACTCGTAGGAGTAATATTAATGTATATGTAAATATTTGATACGACCAACCACAAATGCAAGGTGTGGACAAAACAAGAGTTGGAGGACAAAAAAATTCACACCATTCTTTGTAGGCACACTATCGAATCCGTTCATAAGTGTGTATAAATTTTATAAATTTTATCTGAAACTTTTGTCTGAAACAATTTTTATATGACGAACCATTGCTGTTTGTGGTTAAAAAAACAGGGGCATTATTTGAAAAATCTTGATTTCCGTAC
Organism: Bacillus rossius redtenbacheri; assembly: GCF_032445375.1. Lineage (NCBI taxonomy): Eukaryota > Metazoa > Arthropoda > Insecta > Phasmatodea > Bacillidae > Bacillus > Bacillus rossius. The sequence continues at coordinate 15,945,557 of NC_086335.1, forward strand.
CATGTGCACTATTAAGACTGTTGTTTATCTTATAACTTGAAAATATTATCTAAAACTTTCGTCTGACAAATTTTTAATACTATTAATGATTACTACAAGGGGTGAAAATAACAGGGGTTAAAGAAAATAAATTCCATAACTCCCTAAATATGTACATTATAAAATCAATTCAGTTTTTTGTAAACCTTATAAGTAATATTCAAACCCTTGTCGGAAACATTTTTGATACAACCAACTATTTCTGCAATGGGAAGTTTGAAAATAGTTTCAAGGACAAAATATTCATATCATTCTCAGCAAGCACACTATCAAATTGTTAAATTTGTTTGTAAATCTTATGACATTTATTAAATTTTTGTCTGAAAACTTTTTTGGGAGAAAAACGATTTCCTGCGAGGGTTGAAAAAAATATCGGTAGAAATAAAAATTATAATAATTTCCGTACTGGTTCAATATTAATTCTTTCTTATAAAACCGTAAAATATGATTTATAACTATCACTTTAATAATTTTTGTATGACCATTATTTACTGAATAGGATGGAAACAACAGGTGTTGGAGAATGGAAACTGAGTGACTAAATTAATGAATAAATTTTTGTAGACCTTAAAAATATTATCTTAATATTTGGCAAAAGCTATTTTTGGTACAACTTACCATTGCTCCTAAGGGTGAAATAAACATAAGTTGGAGGACAAAATATAAATAACTTTCTTAGTAAGCACACCATCAAACGCGTTTAAATTTGTTTGTAAATCTTATAAATTTATTTAAAATTTGGTCTGAAAAAATTTTGATAAGACGAAACATGCCTGCAAGTGGTTCATAAAACAAGGTTAGAAATAAAAATTATTCTTTGCTGGACCATTAACACGCTATTAAATCCGTTCTTATTTATTGTGAATTCGTAAAATATTATCTACAACTTCTGTCATAAAAGATTTTAATACGACAACAAAAACGTTACTCAAAGTGGTGGAAAATAACAGGGGTTGAAGGACCAAAAATAAATAACTGCCTTAGCAAGTATACACTCAAATCAGTTCAAATAGTTTGTAAATCTTTTTTTTTTCTAAATGTTTTCAAAAACAATTTTTTTGCACAAATAACTATTGATGCGAAGGCTGAATTAAACAGAGTATAAGGTAAAAAAAAATTGTAACTTCCATATTAGGTAAACTTAATATGTATATATATATATATGACAAGTTATTGTAAATGTTCTAAAAATCATAAAAATATTTGGGCTTAAAAACAATTTTTTAAGACGAAACATTTATGTAAGTGCTTGAAAAACCAGGCTTTATAATACAAAGAATTTATAAAAATTTAATACTTTAACATTTTTAGTATGTTAAGTATCATAACCATTATAATTTATTGTAAACATTTTTAAACTTATTCTAAAATAATTGGGCTGAAACAATTTTTATGAAACGAACTATTACTGTGAAAACAGAGGTTAAAATAAAAAAAAAGATTAAGATATAATTATTATTAAATTCGATTAAATTTATTTTAAACCAACTTAATGTTATCTCAAACAATGGTCCAAATCAAATTTTTATACTACCACGTATTAGTACAATAAATATAATTTTTGAAGGTGAAAAAAATTCTTAACTACTTTAGCAGCCATAATATGAAATTCTTTCTAAGGTATTAAATGCTGTATGTCGAATGCTTGGGTTAAAATAATTCGGAATATTGTTGCTTGATAGAAAATGAGAAAATGTATTGTCAATCATTTTGGGATGTTGGAGAACGTATAAGATGTCATGTTCATTAGTTTCTTAAAATGGTCCAGATGTTTACAGAAGTTTCCAGATCATTTTCAGGGGAAAATAGTACTTCGAAATCTACCTACGCTTGTAAACTATGCCCAAAAAGATTTTTTAGCGTGTTTTGGGGTGAAATTTAAGTAAGTAATGGAAATGCACTGAAGTGCGTGGGTCCCGTGGATGAAAGATAACATATTTAAGTCTAATGCGCATGCGTGGGCAGGTTCCTGCTTTACCCGCGCATGTGAGTTGTCCAAACAGCCAACCGTGTGTGGCTGCATTAACATGTATATAGTCGCTTCCGTCAACATCAGGGGACTACTACATAGACTTCTGCCATGCACTATACATCCAGGCTTCGCCCGAGGTCGGTGCTACACAGAATTTTGCCCCGCACTATACATCCAGCCATCGCCCGAGGTAGTTGCTTCACAGACTTCTGGCCGCACTATACATCCAGGCCTCGCCCGAGGTCGGTACTACACAGACTTCTGCCCCGCACTATACATCCAGCCATCGCCCGAGGTAGTTGCTTCACGGACTTCTGCCCCGCACTAAACATCCAGCCATCGCCCGAGGTCAGTGCTACACAGACTTCTGCCCCGCACTATACATCCAGCCATCGCCCGAGGTCGGTGCTACACAGACTTCTGCCCCGCACTATACATCCAGGCCTCGCCCGAGGTCGGTGCTTCACAGACTTCTGCCCCGCACTATACATCCAGGCCTCGCCCGAGGTCGGTGCTACACAGACTTCTGCCCCGCACTATACATCCAGCCATCGCCCGAGGTAGTTGCTTCACAGACTTCTGCCCCGCACTATACATCCAGGCCTCGCCCGAGGTCGGTGCTACACAGACTTCTGCCCCGCACTATACATCCAGGCCTCTCCCGAGGTCGGTGCTACACAGACTTCTGCCCCGCACTATACATCCAGGCCTCGCCCGAGGTAGTTGCTTCACAGACTTCTGCCCCGCACTATACATCCAGGCCTCGCCCGAGGTCGGTGCTACACAGACTTCTGCCCCGCACTATACATCCAGGCCTCGCCCGAGGTCGGTGCTTCTCAGACTTCTGCCCTGCACTATACATCCAGCCATCGCCCGAGGTAGTTGCTTCACAGACTTCTGCCCCGCACTATACATCCAGCCATCGTCCGAGGTAGTTGCTTCACAGACTTCTGCCCCGCACTATACATCCAGGCCTCGCCCGAGGTCGGTGCTACACAGACTTCTGCCCCGCACTATACATCCAGGCCTCGCCCGAGGTAGTTGCTTCACAGACTTCTGCCCCGCACTATACATCCAGGCCTCGCCCGAGATCGGTGCTACACAGACTTCTGCCCCTCACTATACATCCAGCCATCGCCCGAGGTCAGTGCTACACATACTTCTGCCCCGCACTATACATCCAGCCATCGCCCGAGGTAGTTGCTTCACAGACTTCTGCCCCGCACTATACATCCAGGCCTCGCCCGAGGTCGGTGCTTCGCAGACTTCTGCCCCGCACTATACATCCAGCCATCGCCCGAGGTAGTTGCTTCACATACTTCTGCCCCGCACTATACATCCAGGCCTCGCCCGAGGTCGGTGCTACACAGACTTCTGCCCCGCACTATACATCCAGCCATCGCCCGAGGTAGTTGCTTCACAGACTTCTGCCCCGCACTATACATCCAGGCCTCGCCCGAGGTCGGTGCTACACAGACTTCTGCCCCGCACTATACATCCAGCCATCGCCCGAGGTAGTTGCTTCACAGACTTCTGCCCCGCACTATACATCCAGGCCTCGCCCGAGGTCGGTGCTACACAGACATCTGCCCCGCACTATACATCCAGGCCTCGCCCGAGGTAGTTGCTTCACAGACTTCTGCCCCGCACTATACATCCAGGCCTCGCCCGAGGTCGGTGCTACACAGACTTCTGCCCCGCACTATACATCCAGCCATCGCCCGAGGTAGTTGCTTCACAGACTTCTGCCCCGCACTATACATCCAGGCCTCGCCCGAGGTCGGTGCTACACAGACATCTGCCCCGCACTATACATCCAGGCCTCGCCCGAGGTAGTTGCTTCACAGACTTCTGCCCCGCACTATACATCCAGGCCTCGCCCGAGGTCGGTGCTTCGCAGACTTCTGCCCCGCACTATACATCCAGGCCTCGCCCGAGGTCGGTGCTTCACAGACTTCTGCCCCGTACTATACATCCAGGCTTCGCCCGAGGTCGGTGCTACACAGACTTCTGCCCCGCACTATACATCCAGCCATCGCCCGAGGTAGTTGCTTTACAGACTTCTGCCCCGCACTATACATCCAGGCCTCGCCCGAGGTCGGTGCTTCACAGAACTGCGCTGTCGAGGTCGAGGCGGGAGAGGGATCGAAATCGCGACCTTCTGCAATCGCAGCGTATAAGTGTGCCAAAACATTTTTCTACTTAACATATATATTTTTTGAGGACACAGATGATGAAATTTAATAATAAAAAAAATCGAAAATTAATAAATGGTACAACCATGAGATAACATTTGTAACCCAAAATCTAACAAAATGTTAGACCACGTCTGTTTAGCTCAGTGGTTAAATGCGTGGTATCGAATTACAATTTTATAGTTTCAAATACTGTGACGGACATTCCTTTTATTTTATCTTATTGTAAAACTGTTATTATATTTTAAAGACTACAATTAAAGAAAATGTTATTATTACTAGTCATTCGTTGAGCTAATTGTTAAAATAACTCCTAATACATAACAAGGTTCATTAAATTTGGATATTTTACACTAGATAGGCATGAAAAATTAAATTATTTTTTGCTCGAACCGCTTTTCTCAAATTTTAAAGTACTATTTTTTTGCGACTAAGTTTTGAACATCGGATATTGAAAATAAAATAAAAAATTAATACTTCTGATTAAACAAAAAGTATTAGTCCCAAGCCTTATACACCAAAAGTTTGAATTTCTTAATCAAATAAAAATATTTTTTGTATTCGAGTTACCCTAAAAATAAGTCAGAATCTCCATACGTCACGCCAGACGTAAAGCCTGAAGACGGGTCGCGAAGAGAGGAAATTCTGGACTGCTCCACTCTCAAAGCATTGTATGGAAACAGGAAACTAGAAAAGATGAATTGGAAAAGGCAGCAGCGCAAACAGTGCTTGTTAAACAGAAATGGAATAATATATAAGCAATATTTTTTTTGTGTTCATACTTAGCAATGAAACAAAGACCTTTTATGATATGGCATAAAATAAACTTAATTTTTAGCGTGGATACTTATGTCATTCATGCATCGTAATATATATATATATATATATATATATATATATAGAGAGAGAGAGAGAGAGAGAGAAATTTTATGTAGGAAATCAGCCAAGCATCCACGAATTCGCTAGCGCAAGATGAGAATAGTGTTGACATTCTACCATGCATTTTAAGAAAATTATGTGATCACTCCCAACTATTTATTTATATAAATAGAAAAATTAAAATCATTATTTTATTTTTAAACTATCAATATTAATACTCATAGATGTTTGAAATTTCGAGGTGAATGTGTAAACCTGTTTAATTTGATTATGCATTATCTTTATAGACTTAATATGTTCATTTTATTGTATTCATATATATACATATATATACATGAGTATTGACGCTTATTAGAATCAGAACATATAACATATGATGTGAATAACTTTTACATAAAAATAACATATATTTTCAAATCTAGTTGGTCCATTCCGATTTTATTGAAACATTTATTTATTCAATATTTAGTATTCTTATTACATTAAATATTAAAAATTACTAAATCTACGTGGTATACTTTTTTTATATTTGTTTCAAACTAGAAAATTTAATTTAAATATAGAATTTAATTTTCCAATTTTTTATGTTACGAGTTACAGGATGTCTTTTAGTGTATTATACATGATTCACAAATTACAAATTTTAACCTCCAATCAATTTTTCCCTATGAATGGAATATAAAATAAAATTATAATCTTGATTTTCGTTATGAAGAAGTAAAAGATTACAACTTCTGATTTTGTCAATACAGTGATATTCATTAACTTAATTCAATCAAACACATTTATAATTTATCACCTTAAGGTTAAAAATAGAATAAATATATTATTTTAATGTATTTTAAATTTAAACATAATGTGAATAATCAGAAACAGGTTTTAGGGTCGCTGGCCACATTGAAAAGCATAAAATAAATTAATGTTTCCAGAATATACCTGAAAACAGGGAATCGTTTTACTTACTATAAGGAACTAAGAAATGCAGTTAAAAAAGGAAAGTTATCCAGGACTTGAATTTTACTTAAAGATATTGTTCATTTGCATTATTGTACAGAAAAGATAATGTTGACAGATATACATAATAATATTTTGTCTGCTCGTAACATTAGACAAATTTGTGAATTTCGCATTGCTTTGAAGTTATAACATTAAGAGTAATAAATTTCTTCGCAAATTTAAATTTAAAAAGTAAAGTCTTTTTTTAAAATAATGCCACAATTTTTGTATCTGATTTAATGACAAATCTCGACCATATAACTATCCTTATCTGGATCTGTATAGGTCACGCCAGCGTTAATAACACTGGTTGACAAGAGAAAAATTACATGTTTGTTTATAATTCTAAACCATTGAAAAGTTAATTTAAATAAGAAAACAGGAGTGCAAATTCTCTAATGCAGTAACTTTTCCAAGCCGGGGTGGTTCAGTTTTACCCACAAATATTGTAGGAAAATAAGTAAATTCATGGCAGTAGTAGTAATGACCCCAAGTATAAAAAAACTATACAGACAAAATATAAATACACACATCACTTCATATTTCTTTGGTAAGCAAATTTAAATGATTTACCGCCCATTAATTAAAATTTTAATTCTTTTCTTTTAATTAAGTTAGGAAGTAATTAGTATAAATAAGATTAAAATTAAAAAATAATGAACGTATTTCCCATAGTAACTTTATAATTACACGAGTAAGTAAGTGTTATTAAATGAATAGATGTTGAATTATTGAAAAAAAATTAATTATAACGTAATAGTTAATCAAAAATGCAAATTATTTAGAATTTTATAATTATCAATAATTTATAAACTTTATACGGCGTGTTTGTAATCGGGACTACAGGTTGACCTCAAATGATACTCTAAATAGTTAAACACTGCGCGCGCTCTGCCCTCTATCTCGAAAATGGTTCAAAATATAAAACAAATGTTTAAACAAACGTTGTAGAGAATTTAATCCTCTACAATATTTATAAAAAATACAAATAGCATAAAACCCATAGGAAACGAGATATATGCAATAAATGTGTAAAACAATCTACTTTTTGACCTTTGACCTTGAAATATCTGTAGTCGCAGACACCCTACGATAAGTAGGTTTTGAGACATGTTTTAGGGTGCCAAAATAAAGGTTTATACACATTTATAGCTGACTATCTCTCATTCCGAGATACTTTCCCTCATTTGACTAATTTTCCTGGACTACAAGTGACATTTTACTGAAATCTTCCAGTTATTTACATCTCTTTTTGAAAAATTAATTAAGTTAAAAATATTATATTACAAGTTACAATATAACGGCTTTTGTGCATTGACTAATAATTGAACCAAATACAGAAAATATATTTCTTTAATTTGTTTGTTTTTTTAATTTGCCTATATATTTATACAGTATTTTAATACGTCAGTTTAAATGGCTGAAAATGAGCCGGAAACATGACAACTGATTATAGTGAATAAATTTAGTGCTCTCTAGCATGTAACAAGTGAACCAAGATCCCGTTTGACACTAGCAAAATCTAGAAAACAAAAAGAGAATTAAAAATGTTTGATTAAAGTTGACTGCAATCGTTCAACAAAACAATATATTGAATTATTTAAAGATTAAAAATAAAATTTAAGAAAAATAAAACGAGGTTGTTTTGTTTCTTAAGTATAAAAAATCAAACATCTTTATTTGCTGGTATGATTCTGTAGAGTTATCAAAGAAATAATAAAATGTTTAAATTTTAAAAAGTGACAGTTACTTTAAAACTACTAATTCAATTAAACTAATGTGTAACATAATGTTTAAAATTTTAGTAAAAAAATTATCACTAATATCCTCTTCAAAATAGACATGAATGGAATAAGTTCTGCAATATATATTATAGTTATCGTTATTCTCTTTAATAAAGAGTTTTAATTTATAATACAAAGGTTTACAACATCCCATTAACGTCTTTAGTTTTTCTTTGTACGAATATGCTAGGTAAAATTCACTTTGGTAAGACTGAAATTCTGAGTAAGATGATTTATATTTAACAATTTTTGCCTCCTCGCTGCTTCTAATATTAATGTACTTGAGTCCTTCTTTACGTTTTCACTTCCGAGAGTTCGTGGAATCTTTTAAAGGGATGAGCTTCTTTCCTGTAGATGAAACAGCTGCGAGTTTCACAGCTCCCCACTCGCAGTAAAGATAGGTTACAATCTTCCTAGCTTTACCAGAAGGAGCATTATACTGGGGTATTTCAACAAATTATTCAATTAAAGTTCATTACGAAGAAATCAAAAATAATAGTAATAATAACAATAACCGAGGATGATTTGCATTTATAAATATGGGAGGAAAACAGTTTAGATAAATTATTATTTTCTTCTGATTTCAGGAAAATCCATTCAATTTTATTGATTAAATTTCATTTTCTCTTCGTTAGGTTTGGTTATTTAATCATTAAAGGAAAAAGTCAATATATTAAGCTTCCCGTAAAATATGCTCTTTAAAATAATGACATTGTTTCGATGTTTATACTAAATATACGTTAAAAACACAGGACAGGTTAATATAAAAAAAAAATTGCCAAAAAAAGTTATTTATTTAAAACTCTAAATAGAAGTTCAAAGTCTCAATAAATTCTTATTGTAATAATTAAAGCCCAATACTTATTAAATAGTCAAATACGTTTTTTTGCATGTATCTTAATATTTGTATATTTAAATTTGTATATGGTAAACAAAATATATATATATATTATTTTCCAAAGAGAACGGAAAGGTTAATAAAAACATATCTCTGTATAATTGTGCGTATAGGCAAAATTACAAAATAAAATATTAATGGATATTTCATACTTCTAGGTTTGACTACTATTACTTTTATAATGTTGGGTTGAAAACACTAGATCATTACATATTATGTAAAACTAGAACTTTGTGCCAGATTTTAATAAATAATATATTTCTTTAAATTCTTATTAGAATGTTTTAATGAAATACCAATCCTTTATAATTTATAACATTAATTTGCTAATAATTTATGGTATGTAAATAATTTTCCCAAGAATATAATTTATTATATTGATAATGATTTGAATAGAGTTTATATTTCAATAGTAAATTAAAACCATGTATTAATATAATACTGTGTTACATGTGTTAATATAATACTGTATTTTATTTTTATATTTGAAAGTTTTGTTGAAATACTTTTAGCTTATTTAAAAACCTTTGTGACTACATAAGTAATAATAACTGTTAGTTAAAAAATTTATAAGTTCAAATTAACGAACTTTAAAATTATCAAAAAAGTTTTACACGAAAAATAATTACTTTTCTTATTACATACAGAAAAGAAGTGGCAATTATTTAAAATGATTTAATATCTTTATAAAATATTATATTAATTTAAAAAATTTCCAGATATTTGGTTTTTTCCCTTTTCAATAATTTAAAAATATGATTATTATAACTTGACTTAGCCACTTATTTATATCATTATCAATTTACATTTTAAATTACCTTTTTCCATAAAATAATTTTTTTCAAAAATGTGTATATTTATTTGTCTTTAAAAAATACAATAACATACTAGGATCATTAATCATTTGCCAGAATTTCCCAAATTTACATGTAAATATTTATTTTAGCCATGTTTTATAAAATCTCATACTTAACATTATGTGAATATGCTCTAAATATAAGCGGACTAAAGTTAAAACGAGATATATAAACTATAATTTTAGTATAGACGTTATTGACTAAGTCAGAAATATATTTCTACAGAAATAGAAATTGTTATCAATATATTGATAGATATTTTTTAATTTAATTCTTTAATAAAATCACATAAAATAAACCTAAAACATTTGGGAATTTAATTTAAAAAAATGGTTTCAGCATAAAAAGGTGGCAAATTTAATTTAATTTTTTAGTTTTGGTTAAAATTGTCTACAGTTAAATAATATAAATATGCTGAATGATAATTAACCATCTTCAGCACTATGCTTGGTTAAAGATTTTTTGTGCTAGGATACCATTTCTAAAAATTTGAGTGTTGTTGGTACTTGTGTCCCGCGGTATTCAGAGACTCTCCTCCTAGTCCCATGTGAATAACCACACACACGGTACAGAATGGCGCGCGGGTTTACTTCGGGAGACATCGGAGCCTGTCGGTCACTATCGGGGATTCTACAACGTAGCCGGAAGTGGCTAGAAGTGGCGTATGGCCGCCATCTTGGTTTGCATTCCCCCTTGTGATTTTCGTGTATAAGTATGTCTGCCACAGCACACAGTGGAGAACGACGGGTTCCTCTGAAGAAGGCGTCTCCATCCTCGTCGAACAACCAACACTGCGCCAGCTCTGCTGCCAAAGCCTTCGCTTTTAAACTTCTGACCGATGTTGTCCCCGCCACCGCCAGAGAAGAGACCGACAAAAAATCGGTCTTGGTGAGGAAACATCGTTTCCACACACACACACACACACACACACACACACACACTTAAGGATTTAGCCTGTCGCGACGTAGAGAGTCTTCGGATTTGTGCGGAGAGTCAGCATCGTGAGTAGCCAGGTGGTAAGTTAAACCTGAGACTTGGTGTCAGAAGTGGTTTTCGTGTGCAGTTAGAGTACATAGGGCGTGCTGTGGCGAGTAGCAAAGAATTAGGCTGAGAGCGGTGCGAAGCATAATGGAAGGGACTTAGAATAACGTCTAGACGCCCGGTCTTTGACTTTGCTGCATATTGTTGACATCTGTCGACTCGTGTGGCTACGGACGTAGCTTCGGAGATGATCGTCGCGTGGAGCCTGTGGATCGCGGGCGTGAGGTGCAAGCTGAACCTCAGGGACTGTCGGGGCACTGTAACGGTGTGCCTGAGACCCGGTGCTCGACGCCGGCCGACAACACCCGTTGACACCGAGACGACTCCAGGGGGTGTTCGCGGCGCTGTGAGGGCGAGCGAGGAAGGAAACGATTGCGACCACGAGTGCAGTCCCGCAGGCTGGTAGCTGGCGCAGCGAGTAGTAGACCAGGAGCGAGGCGAGTACAAGACCAACATTCTGACCGCACTATGTGGTGGTGTAACAGCCAAGTGCTGTTAAATTATCACTCTCTCCCGGATGTCTTTTAATTTGTGCATAAGACTTTAACCCTTGGTGGTTGGCAATTTTTTTTTTAAATATATTGATGAGAGCTGTTCTTTTTTGTATTCTTATGTCCTTAAGAGTTTTTCTTTTTTGGGAAATTTAACATTTTGTTTGTTGAGGATTTTCCCTTGATTTAATCAATAATTTTGAAGATATTGTTTGTAGAGTATTTTCCCCTACAGTAAGTTTACTATATTTGTTAATAGTTTCATGTGTCGGAGTTTCTGGTTACGGGCCTAGTATTATTGGTTAAGCCTAGCTAATATTTAAAAATTAAAACAGAACACTGAACGAACCAAGCTGCGGCACGATATAGTTAAAATTACTATGTGCATCTAATTATTTGTGTATTTTTTCTGACTGTTAAAGAATTGTATTTAATTACATTCGAGGAACTTTGTCAATTCATAGCTACGCTTGAAAATAACAATGTAATAGGTAAATTGCAGCTTATTTCGTCACGCATACACGCACACTCTGTACAGCAAGTTTAAGGGTAATCACTTGCTGTTAGCCCTGCTAAAATCTGCCTATCTTGTGTTCACAGAGCGGTTACTCCTTGCACAGAGCAACACTTCTGTATGAAGCTATTTCCATGTAGGTTTAATAAGAATTGATCACTATTTGTATTCCCAAACTGCAAAGTATTTTACCGTCAACAAAACTACATATTGCTGTGCACCTCTCTCATTAAGTAATTCCTTTTACGGTATTCCTATTAAAAATAAGGGTCCTCATATTACAAAACAATAGTTAAGAGTATAGATTTCTTTCAGAATTCTTTAAACACCTATTGATAATTGAAAACCATTTAAAGTAGAAAGCAACTAAAAACTTTAAATATAACAGTTACGGAGTACAAAAAATAACATTGTTTTTAAAAGGTGGGAAAAACCTAATGAAATATGTCATTTAAATTGAGCCGGGAGCCAGGAGAGGCATTGTTATTCTTGAAGTGCCCGCCGCGGGCCGACTGTATTTTGTTTCTGAACTGTGCTCTTCCCCTCCCGTTCGGCGTTATTTCTCCCTCCCTACCCCTCCTGATTCGGCTCCTTCCCCTGCGCGCATGCGTACGAGTGATATCGTAGATTCGGGTTTGAGGGCAGTATGACATATTGCTTCTTCGTCGTCTAGCTCTTGAAACGAAAGGAATAAGTAAGCTCAGCTTAAAGTGAGGTTGATTATTTTCGTTCTGATAGAGAGCAGGATAGGTCACTTGTAACCTGGCTGAGTGGGATAAGCTCTATCACCATCATCCTCTAGCAATTAAATTGTAATAGCTTGCTTATGATGGTTCAGAAGCCTTTTAATTTATGTTGTTACTACGCTTTGTTCGTGACAGTCCGGGGTGCACTGTATAGTATTGGCGTGCTTGACGATAATATAATCTGTATACTAGTCCGTTGTGTCCCGATATTGGTAATGTTGGGTTTAGCATTCGCAATCTGGTAATGTTTAAGTTCCAAAAAAAGTGATTAGAGGATTTGATGTTAGTCATTGCTTGGACAGGCTCGTCATCAGGCAGTCGATGAGAAATTTAATTTGTGAGATTTAGCGAGATTTCGGATCATAGCGAATTATGTCCGATGTATGATTTACACGGACAATCATACTTTACCCTTCACATTGAACTTGTGTTCAGCTATGCAAAACTGGTAGTTACTCTTTTGTTGCACTTCGTGAAAGATAAAGTAACTACAATTTCAATGTAAACGTGTTTGTAGATACGTCAGTTTAAGAATCGTGTGTGGCCGACAAGGTGACAGAGGTTTTACATGGCGTGTGAACCGTGATAATTTCAACAATTAATTGTGTTTAATGATACTTGTGGCATTAGTTGATTTTTGTAAGAGCGTTGTCAAACAGGTCTTGTAATAAATAAAATTTGTGTCTAAAATTGTATTGTTATTTAAATGCCACAAGCAACATTTCAATCCTTCACATGCATTGAGTATGAACTACTTGCATTTATTTCAGGATTAGCTTTTACCCGCGGTTTCACTAGCGTTGATGTCCTTAAATAAGTATCAAAGATCATTGCAAAGAAAAGAAAATATTATGGTAATTGTTTTTTTTATTGCGCGACTGGTGTCATCAGTATTAAAAAATTCTAACATACAATTTATCTTAAAAAACTGAAAACATGATTTATTGAAATATGTTTCACTATTAAAATAATTAATAATTTTGAATACTAATATTTTAAAATGTTCAAAGAATCAACGTACAGTGAATTAATTTTTCTTTATACATCTTAAATCAGAGTATTATTCTAGGATGCTTCTGTATACTATGTTTTATGTTTTTATGTTCGGTGCAAATATGTGTAGATTTCAGGCATTGGACACACGCAAACAGGCTACATATAGTTAGCCATAGGAAAAGCATGGCTTTTCCAAATGCACCCCTGCTACGTGCAATGTTTGCCCTTGCGCATTGTTGATGATAACAGCAAAACTAATCCTGGCGGGAAACTGGACTATTTTTAACTGGAACGGTAGATAAGTGGGGATAGTTGGAATTCGAGGTATGATAACACTTTCCCCTTTACCGACAGCTGTTTAAATAGTGACACTAAGTATATTCCGTTCCAATTTCTGATCCAAAGCCTCATTCCATTACAAAGTCGAGGAACATCTAGATTTCGCATAAGCATAACTTGCACATTTAGTTACATTTGAAGTTTATGTGAGGGTACACCTGAAAGTTCAAGTGATGATTGTATATATTGAAATATACTCCTTTATTTCCCCTTGCACCTATTTTGAAATATAAATGTTCATTTTATTAAAGATATAATTTTTTGGCGCCAATATTGCTCTTGGGCACAACCACTGATCACTATTCAAATTTTGTTGCAAGTCCGGGAAAACTTGAGTAATAGGCTCCACATAATTTTCTACCCTAATTACAAGATTTTCTTGAAAGTATAATATAACCTTCAGCATTAACGTCCAAACAGCAGTACCGATGAAAATAAACGGATACCTAACCTCAAAAATTAAAAAGGTTAATCATGCTTGGCGGTGACAGGAAAATAAAAATTAATGTGGAAACAGATGCAATACTAAATTCAATAATCAATGGACCACCTGTATTACAGTATCCATTTGGCGAATTATTTACTTTACTTATTGAAATGCCAGATGGAGTTTAATTTTATTCAAATTACTTAAACTCTCAATTGGACGATCATACATACCAATATCGAATTATTCACCTTCGGAGAAAATATTTTTTTTATATAAAATTGTTTTTATGTCTTTGGTATACCCTTGAAAATATGCGCACAATATTTCATGATGATCGGTTGAGTATTTTTCGCTTAAAAGCGTTACAAACAAACTCACATACACATTTATAATATTAGTAGCTTTTACCCACGGCTTCGCTGGCATTGATGTCATTAAATAATTAAAATTTAATGTTTTCTGCAAAGCATCATAAAATATATGAGTATCAGCTACGCGTGTCAGCGCATTATCATGTGCTCGAAACACTATGTCTCGTGGAGAGCATGGGTCACCAGTATCAAAACTGCGATTTCATTAATCATCAGCGCATTCTAACGCCTCTCATGTTCGCCACGTGGATAACCAACTTGTTACTGTCCGGAGGCCAGTTTTCTATTGCACTTCTGAACGTATTTATCTACACGTCGTGGTTATATAAAATTCTTTGAACTTTTAATACTATATCTCTTTCGACTCCTTCAATATACTGACAACGATGGTTTACTTAGTTTTCTTCAACAACCATAAAATATAATTGTAAACATGTATTCTAATTATTATCTGCTGGAAAAACAGAACCAATTAGATGATATAACTGGCCTTGTACAGTAAAAGTTGGCGAATATCCAGACATTCTTATCACTTTGTCTACTCCAAAGGATGTCATTTGGAAGCAAGATTATACTTTATTTTATTTTATTAAAAATAGCTTCAACTCAACTTTATCACATAAATAAAGAGTTTTTGACGTGACAACGTCTAATAAATCGATGAACGCCGGCTGCACGCACAAAAAAGTGTCCCACTATGGATGTTCCACTACGTATGTGTCCTATATGCTCATTGTACGCATGCGTGGCATCTCTCCTCATGCTCATTGTAGGGCCTACGCATGCGTGACATCTCTCTTCCACTCGATTGGAACGACCATCGATTTGACTTTTCAATCATATTTTCGTCGTTTGAATTATTAATATTATGTAATTTAACGATTGTCCACCGATTTTCAGCACAATTGGTACAGTTATTTAAAAGTAATGTTGAATATTCAAATACGTTTTGAACCAAAATTGGTGTTTTACAGTTGCACATAATAATTCAAATTACAACCGGGATCTTTTGCACAATGTTTAAAAAAATATTTTAACACATTATAAATAAGTTTGGTGTATTTGTTATAAAATCGAGTTATAAAAACTAAATAATATTATTCCCTTACCGTGAACAAAATTTTTATAAATGAATATATAACATCTGAAACTCTTAATAATCGAATATGGCCTCGTGGGTGAGCAATCAGCGGTGCTATCTACTGATTGTAAGGTTGTCGGTCCGAATCACGGCATATGCAAAAAAAAATTTTGTACTTGTAAAAATAAATACGGCGCACGTAACATTTCAAAAGTAATAAATATATTTGAATAATGAATGCAAGTAAAAGTAAATTCATTAATTAAATTGTACATTTCATTGCACTCCTTTGTATCCATACAAAAAAGTGATAATTCAATAAAAATGATTCAATTTTATTCATTAAATTATGCAGAGGTAGATTTTATCATACAAAAGATAGAAAAATAAAAAAAAAATTCTTCCTCAAAGAATATAATATTTTTAATGCCTAAATGGTTTGGTTTCAAAAACCTATTACGGCTCAGTCTGAGGCCGAATATAATATTTCCTCTTCTTCTAGATCAATCATTTCATCAATGTTTTGTTATGACGTTGTCACGTTAATCTATCGTCCGTAAAACGACTTTACAGACAACCAATTTTTTTTTTGAGGCTCCTCTCGTTCACCAAGTAAAGAAAGCGAATCTTTACCATTGGAACAGAACATTCCAGCAGTATCATATTTCCATTTGAAAGCTTCGCAAAACTGGTATTTTCTATTCATCGAGCCAAAAACAATAAATGAATGATTCTGGTATAAAAGTAAAGGATATATTGAAATCCATAATTATTGTTACGCATAAAATTTTGACGGAATGCGGTTTGCATTTCTGTATGAACGATTCTTCTCGCCTGCAATTGTTCTGGAGTTTCTCTCACTCTGATAGCGGCCTGCTGTTCAGCTTGTCTTTCTAAACGAAGTTGCGTTTTAAGGGGCGTTTCAAAAGCTCGTAAAGTAGCTTGGCGTTCAGCTTGATCATCTAAATAAATCCGCGTTTGAAGAGACGTCTCAGCTGCTCTCAAAGAAGCTTGACGGTCGGAGTGGTCCTCTTACCTTTCTTGTCTCTGAGAAGTTGTTTCACCATCTCTCAAGGCACATTGCCGCCTCGCTTGTTCTTGTCTTCTTAATTCTACATGAACGAAAAATTCTTGAGTTCAAGCCATTTTTGCCACCGGGACCACATATGAATTCTTAGACAGGTTGCATTTACTTTTGCAAAGTATTTCGGAAAATAAAATCTAGTAAAAACTGAAAATATAATGAGAATAAAATAAACACACACCTAACCACACAAATCAAAAAAAAAAAAAAGTTTAAGTATTGCCTGGTGGTGACAGAAAAATTAAAATTATTGTAGAAGCAGATGCTATATTAAATTGAAAAGTTAATTGACCGTCGGTATTACAGTATATATAATATTCTCTAATTATTTAATTTACTTATTGAAACGCCAGATGGCGTTAAATTTCATTCAAATCATTCAAACTCTCAGTCGGACGATCATACATACCAATATCTACTTTTTTTTCTCTTCGGATAAATTTTATATATATATATATAAATAATGTTTCCTATGCAATTTACTATACCTTTGAAAATATGAGTACAAAATTTGATGATGATCGGTTGGTTAGTTTTCGCATGAAAGCATAACAAACAAACAAACAAACTCACATTTACATTAGTAAGTACCTATTAGTAAGGATAATTCAAATAATTAACTAAGTCAGGGTGACCAGGTGGGCACGTGCTAAATGTTACAAAATATGAATCAGCTAAACGGATAAAAAGAGTTTTAGCTAAAACAATAGATTCATGGAATTTTTTTTTATATTTTCCTCATAGTCGTAGTCAATGAAAATAGTCAAGTTCATAGGACTAACAGCCTGGAATCACTAGGTAATAGGTTATTGATATGCTTTCCGCTACTCATTTTGGCACCACTATAGTGATGCCCCATTTAATTCTAAAAAAAAGTTATAAATAATTACTAAAAATAAAAAAAATTCTAAATATTTTAATATCTTAAATATGTTATTTTATTTTTAGTATAATTCTAAATATTAAATTTATTTTACTAGAAATATTAATTTTTTTCCTTATCTATTAATGTCTACGAGGTTAATTAGCCTTAAAAAAAATTGGTTATCTGTAAAGTCGGTTTACGGACGATAGTTTAACGTGACAACGTCATAACAAAACATTGATGAAATGATTGATCCAGAAGAAAAGGAAATATTATATTCGGCCTGAGACTGAGCCGTAATAGGTTTTTGCAACCAAACCATTTAGGCATTAAAAATATTATATTCTTTGAGGAAGAAATTTTTTTTTAATTTTTCTATCTTTTGCATTATAAAATCTACCTGTGCATTCTTTTATGAATAAAATTGAATCATTTTTATTGAATTATCACTATTTTGTATGGATACAAAGGAGTTAAATGAAATGTGGAATTGAATTAATAAATTTACTTTTATTTGCATTCATTAATTCAAATATATTTATTACTTTTGAAATGTTGCGTGCGTCATATTTAATTTTACAAGTAAAAAAAAAATTCGCAGCTGCTGGGTTTCGAACCGACAACCTTTAACGTAAGAGTTAGGTACGCTAACCACACGCCCACACGTGTATACAAAATTTGTGTAGTATCAGATGTATTATATATAAATTTATAAAAATTTTGTTCACGGTAGGGAAATAATATTAACAACATTTTATAACAAATACGCATCCCAAATACACCAAACTTATTTATAATGTGTTACAATATTTTTTAAAACATTGTGCAAAAGATCCCGGGAGTAATTTTAATTATTATGTGTAACTGTAAAACACCATTGTTGGTTCAAAACGTATTTAAATTTGCAACATTACTTTTAAATAACCGTACCGGTTGTGCTGAAAATCGGTGGACGATCGTTAAATTACATAATATCATTAATTCAAACGACGAAAATATGATTGAAAAGTCAAATCGATGGTCGTGCCAATCGAGTGGAAGAGAGATGCCACGCATGCGTAGGCCCTACAATGAGCATGAAGAGAGATGCCACGCATGCGTACAATGAGCAAATAGGACACATCCGTAGTGGGACATCCGTAGTGGGACACTTTTTCGTGCGTGCAGCCGGCGTTCATCGATTTATTAGACGTTGTCATGTCCAAAATATTCAGGTCTCTTAACCAACAAAAATGAAATCATTGGAAAGGATATTTTTTAGAACAAACACGTCCGCACAATGCAAACAAACGCATTCTTTAAAATGAGCTGATATTTTTAATGCAAAAGTACTTTGAAATTTGAAAATAGGTTTCAACTAGGCTGAGCCTTTTGACGTGACAACGTCTAATAAATCGATGAACGCTGGCTGCACGCACGAAAAATTGTCCCACTACTGATGTCCCACTACGGATGTGTTTACGCATGCGTGGCATCTCTCTGGTATGTTGCGGACGGTACAGATAACTCGGCCGTGGTTCGAGTTTATTGTTGTGCACCGCGCCACGGGAGTATATTCGCAAGGAAATGGCGTTCTTACAAGTACGTATTATTTTAATTACTAGTGTAAATTAGTATATTTAAACAGTGTTGTATAAGTATTGTTTTAGCTGTGTAACTAAATATTTATTGCTGGTATACTTTTCAGGCTTTAGTTTGACATTAGTAATTATTTGTCAGGAGTTATTATTTGTTCAACTAAATCACACACCGTATTATAGTTATTAGCCCACGAGCGTGTAAATATTTCGAGTTTAACAGAGAATATGCTAGTTAATAGAATTTCAAACAAATAACTTGCGTGGAATATTATTAATTTGTACCATCTGAAACGTATATTAATATGGTCTCGTGGCCGTGTGGTTAGCATGGATGACTTTCAATTTAAATATTATCGGTTTGAATCTCGGCAGCTGAGAATTTTTTTTGTACTTGTAAAAATAAATACGGCACACGCAACATTTCAAAAATAAATAAATATATTTGAATTAATAAATACAAATAAAAGTAAATTTATTAATTAAATTGTACATTTCATTTCAATCCTTTGTATCCATACAAAATAGTGATAATTCAATAAAATTGATTCAATTTTATTCATTAAAGTATGCAGAGCTAGATTTTATCATACAAAAGATAGAAAAATCTAAAAAAAATTCTTCCTAAAAGAATATAATATTTTTAATGCCTAAACGGTTTTGTTGCAAAAACCTATTACGGCTCAGTCTCAGGTCGAATATGATATTTCCTTTTCTTCTGGATCAATCATTTCATCAATGTTTTGTTATGACGTTGTCACGTTAAACTATCGTCCGTAAACCGACTTTACAGACAACCAATTTTGTCTTTCTTTTTTTTTGTTAGCACCCGAATTCACTTTTTTTTTTGCACTTTTCCTTGCTATATCTCACATTTCACGTCACTTATTTTGTGTTCTAATGATGTAAAATAGCATTGTACCGTTTTTCAAAACAATAATATTAAAATCCATTCCAGAATTTTTTCTTAACTAAATGTTATACTTGCAAATGTATATCACCTTTGTAATTGTTTGGG
Organism: Bacillus rossius redtenbacheri; assembly: GCF_032445375.1. Classification (NCBI taxonomy): domain Eukaryota; kingdom Metazoa; phylum Arthropoda; class Insecta; order Phasmatodea; family Bacillidae; genus Bacillus; species Bacillus rossius. Next base: position 15,965,730 of record NC_086335.1, read on the forward strand.
TTTGCACGTATAATAAGGAAAATTACTGCCACAGACGAAGTTTTAAATTAGAGAATTACATAAAGAAGAAGGCGAAGTAAAACTAAATTAAAGTCGATCGTCTTATTCATTATATAACAAAAATAAAACACAGCAGATAGTCCAAAATAAATTTATCATGAACATTAATTCCTAAGATAACAAGAGAGTTTTTATATATTTAATATTATCTAACTAGATAATTGTTTGCAGTAGGGTAACTATTTTTTTATTATTTAACGTTTAGTATCGTGTAAATATATCAGCTACTTATTGTTAACAAATAATTATTTAAGTAAATAATAAATTTAAAAAATTAAATACGTATTTTAATATTACTTATTTTAACAATAATTTTGCTTGAAATAATCCATTTTAAAACAATGTCAGTATTAAACTGTCCGTTTACCCTTCTTTAACGGGTTGTGTTTCCGACGTGTCACAAACTATCCTAATGCACTCAGCTTTACTTTGCGTTATTAGTTAGAAACAAACATATTTTTTTTGTAAATAAATTGTCCTAATAATTTTAGCACCAGTAACTCTATATTATACAATAACATATTTAGGTAAATTCATATTAATTTTATGTATGATTACATTGCATATTTAAAAATTGTAATAAAGCCGCTATGACGTCATCTGCCAAGTGAGTGGTTCTCGCCTCCGGCTCCTACCCTTAACCATGCGCTCCGAAATACTATAGCATACTACTATTTTCTATTTAAATATACTTTATTCCGTTAATAAAGCGAATTTTTTTTTGTCATTTTGACAAATTCCTTGATGTTTTCAGAAACAGGTAAATTTAAGACAACATTCCAGGTCGATATCATTAACCCTCTTATCTCTGCTCAGCATAGGTATTTCAGCTATTTATAATACTCTGTTCGTCTGTCTGTCGTTATCTCACGCAAAATCTCTTAAAATATATAGCTTAAATTTTGGCATGGATTTTTTTTTCAGTAAGAAAAAAACAATAGTCGACTGTAATTAGTCTGTTATAAATTTTTCATTGTTTAAGTTTGTAACATTTGTATGTCCCTTACCTATATTTAGCTTTACTATGGGTAAACGGTTCGTCAAATTTTATTCTTCACCTCTTTTGGTTTTAAATCATAATTACAGTATATATGAAAAATCTTGAAAGAATTTTTGATTTCTCTTATGTTTAATTAGATATAAATCGTCTAGTAGTGATTTGCGACAAAGGACCCAATTTTTTTTTTCATTGTATTTTTAGTTTACTACGACCAAGTCATTGGTCTAATTATATTCGAAGACGATTAATTATAATGATCTTGAATGACCTTGAACTTTGACATTGAACTTTTAACTTAACCTTTGACTTTTAACTACGACCTTGACTTTGAACTTTGGCCTCAGTCACCATCTTGGATTCCGCCATCTTGAAAACGAATGCCTCACTTTATAAACGTTGCACTTTTTATTACAGACGATACTTTTAATTTTGATATCACGTCCGCCATCTTGGATATGATGGATAACCACTTTTCGAGTCTAAAGTCATGTCCGCAATATTGTTTTGTCTGGTGGAGGCTGCCATTTTCGATGACATCACGACAGCTATATTATTTTTATATGTTCTCAAGAAAATTTCTTGCCCCCTTAACACTATAACTAAAAATAAGAAATAAAATACTCGTTTTAAGTTTTAATTAATTTTAACATTTTGAGAACGCTATTTCCCAAAAAAAATGTTTCAATATTTTTTTTATAACAATGGTAATTATTTAGTTAAGTTGTCAGTAACATTTAAAATTAAAATACTTTTAATCTAAAAACCATTTGACCTTTTTCAGAGCTGTACGATTAACTTCGTGTTTAACAGATATTAAAGCATAAAATAGATTTATCAAAAAAATGATAAGAGGGGAAAAATTTTTATATAAAAACACTTTATAATAAGATTTTTTAGTATCTTAAACTTTGACATCTTTACTTCTTGGTTTGGGAAAAGTGGAATATAACATTTCACCTTTCGGCTTGTTTGACTTCAACACATCCTCTGGCAGAAAGTAACCTGGTCCGCGGATTGCATGGAAGTTGAGACAACGTTCTCGATACGGAGTACTGCAAAGAATACGTAATGTTCGCAGCGCAACTCCCCTCCATTCACAGCCAGCACTTATCGGGCCGGGGTGGCGGAGTGCGGAAGGGGGTGGAGGTCTGTCCGTCCGACGCAGCTGACGCAATCGCGGGAGACACCACCGGGCGCTGGAGAGGGAGAGAGATGGAGAGCGAAAAATGAATGGAGTCACTAATACGACGGGACTTGACTCCCGTGACCGGCGAGCCCCATCAGTCATCTTGTTAGTCAAATTACGTCTGTGGAAATATCCAGGGTTTCGAGAGAACAGAGGGGGTTAGGGGTTGCGGATGAAGAGAATCCTGCCGTAGCAAGAGGACGATGCTCTTTTCTCCGTGGACGCTTCTCTCCTTCCTACTCTTCCCTATTCTCCCTCATGTACTTTCCTTTCATTTCACTTCATCTTCTTCCCTTCCCTCTCTCGCATACCCTTAAAAGAACCCTACTCCTCTACTACATCAGCCAGAGAATGCTTCGGCCGGTACTTCTTCGCTGCGGCTGCAGCCGGATCTTCAGTCTCCATCATTTCCGTGTTTGCCCGTTTACCTCTCCAACCTCGCTCACAGACTTCAGTCCATCTTCCCTTCTCCGCCGTAACCATGTCGCCGCTCCTACCGAGCGGCTGTCTTTTGTCACCGTTAGTCCTCGTCCGAAGCGATCATTACGTATTAGCGGCGGAGGATTAAGCAGCCAGGACGGAAAAGTTTCCTCTCGGTGTAACTGCGTTCCGAAGAGGATGAAGTCTGCCTCTCTCTCTTTATTTTTTTCATCCCCCACTTCCCTTTCTCACCAAGCATCTTTCTGTGTGCTTGGCAAATGCTCCAACTGCATGAGACTCGGCTCGAACCTCACATTGTCACCCCCCCCCCCCCCCCACCCCCCGACAAAAAAAAAGAACTTTAAGCACATAAGCCCGATATGCCATCCAGATAATTGAACCACAGTCTTACAATGCACGCTTCTGAAAGAGCGTTCATGACTATGGAATATATAAGTAGATATATTTTTCTCACTTCCTTACTCGTGTCTTTACCATCTGGAAGCTTTCATGAAAATTAAGAGCTGAGCACTGCGGAAAAGAAATGATGAAGTAACACCGTCGTAAATATTTCAGTTCAGTGGCTTATTTTCCACAGAAAATTCATTCAGTTTGCCTGCTGATGGCTATACTATCTCCATTACGCAATGAAATTATTGAGTATTATATATAATTTATTATAATCGAACTATGGTAATTTTAAATAAAATATTTAATATGTGGTGTTTAAATTTTTTAATACTGTTGATCCCAGTCACGCAATAAAAAAATAAACAATTAGCAAATTATTTTATTTTCTTTGCAATGATCTTTGATACTTATTTAATGACATCAACGCGAGCGAAGCTGCAGGTAAAAGCTAGTCTTTTATAAATCTCTAAAGTTTTCATTTTAACACCAGCCTTTTCTATTCCGCCATCGTCCCAATGGTAACCATAAGCATCGTTAGAATAATTATTTTAATTCTTTATTTCCAACATGTTGTTCTCTAAGCTTTATCACAATCTTCTGTCTTGGTCGCCTCTTCTTTATTATTATAACTTTTTATAAAACTGTTGTTGTTATCATGGTTTTCATTTTTATTATTTTATCATTTAACTTGCGTAACAAAAAATACACCAGAAAATTCCGAAATAGGGCCAATTTCTTCATGATTAATTTTAGTAAAATTGTGAACCTATCTTCTTGTAGAAATATATCTTGTTCCCGTTTCTTCGATAATGGAAACTCATTAAATTTTGATGTAGGTTATGTGGATGTCTAAGTGTGATCATGAGTAGTATAAGAATGTATGTCCGGGGACAGGCGCCAGGCGCTGGAGCCGAGAGCTGGTCCGCCATCTTGGATTTTGACGTCACGGCGGCCATCTTGGATGGATGTGACCTTGACATTTGACCTTGACCTTGACATTTGACCTTCAAAATGTGCCAAAATTTTCCAAAATTGGGCAAAAGTTGCCCAAAATTCCTCAAATTTCGCCAAAATTTCCATTTCTGTGGAAAAAAATTCCGCCAAAAAATCTCAATCAATTCCACAATTCAAAAATTAGGATTTCGAAAATCCTCAAAAGTCGTTTTGCCCTAGAAAGAACCCAAATTCCTAAAAACGGCTTAAGCATCCATGTCTAAAGCCTCCGGTAAGCCTATTCCAGGAATAAGGATACCATGACCGCCATCTTGGATTATGTCGTCACCGTTGCAATTTCCGTTACGGCCGCCATCTTTAAAATCTTTATTTATTATCCGATTTTAATGAAAAAATTTTTAAAATTTATAAAAAGTTCACTTAATAAATTTTAATACATTTTTTATAAATAATGTACTTTTACGACACAGAGTTTGGAGTCCTCAGTTCGAACCCGACGAGTGCAAAAAAATAAAAATGGCGACCGATCCTTCCCCCGTGGTGGGTACAGGCAGTCTGGCCCCCACAACCTTGTTAATAGCATATATATCATCAGGTAACTAGATGTCATGTCCGCCATCTTGCCTTCGTTGCTGGAAGCCATCATCATTGTATTGTTGGCTAGAGTGCGCTGACGCCACGATAGTTTAATTCTTACCCGCTAGAGTGCAGTAATCATTTATTATTACTGTGACATCCGCCATCTTGTCATATGGTCGCCATCTTGGAATCGTGTAATTATTTAGCTAGAAATTCAAAACAAATTCCATAATACATTAAATAAATCACTCATTAATTTACATATTGATTCGATCGATTCCTGTCCTCGGTTCGATACCCGATCGATGCAATAATATTTAATTTTAAGTAAAAATACCTAAAAAATGACAGGTTCGAAAATAAAACACCACAAGTTCTTTTACAAAATATATTTTATTACTTAATTTCTATTTTACTACAGGATCACCTGCGAAGGTTAGCAATCTTACAAAAATTTAGGGCCGCATAGGCGTGATATGACTAATTCTTAGCTCCAATCGGTTTATACTAGACAGAGTCCAACCAGAACCTTTACAGACATAGTCCTCCTCTTTTTGACAGAGTTTCTGGATACCGTTTTTAACAGTTTGCTTGACATCGTTAGAACTGTAAATTACTGCAGCCGATGTCTTGAATGCACACTTCTTCACTTTATCATCGAACAGATACCGCTTTCCATATATACAGTCCAACCACAAGTTATATTTCAAAGGTCCGTTTGTTGCTACGACATCAGTAAGCTGATTGATTATATCCTGTCTGATATCATCAAGAAAATTACAAATGTCCTTCTGTGCTTGTCTGTATGTAAACATTTGTGTGGAGAGGCGGTTGTGTGGATATTGAATATTTTTGAGCTAAATTCTTCTCTGTAATTAAAATTTTGTAAAAGTTACCAGTTACCAGGACTTTGAATATTTTTTGACTACTTCTGTGTAACTTGTCAGTTACAGTACTTTAACATTTTAGTGATTTTTTGGATTATTTTCGAGCAAGGTAGTGCTAACTTAAGGATTGGTTTGTTGAAGCTGTAGTATGTAGGTTTGAAGTTATGTATGCATTTTCATGTAATGGGTAGCTACATTGTTTTCTTAAGACTTCTGTTATAGTTTTCCGTACACCGGGCTTCCTTCGTGTATTCCGTGTATTGAGCACAGACTACCGATTGTTGTGATGACATCAACCATACAGAAATGTCGTTTCTGTCCTGCTACCTATATGGCAGCTAATAACTGCTACCGTTATGAACGTCACTGTGCTGACAACCAGCAGCATGACCTCAAGCAGTGTTATCTGTGTGGAAAGATGGTTGCTCGCAGTGATAAATTGCGGTAATATCTTACAACATGTACTGGTGCTGCCCTCACGACTTCAGTCACCTGGTGTAGCTTCTGCTTCAAAACCTTCGAAAACTCTAGCCATGCCACACATCATTAGAAGACGGCTTGCGGTCTCAACCCTAGCTATAAAAAGTATTCGTATGGGAACTATGCTAAAGTGTTCGCCAGGGCTGGTAAGTTGAAAGCACATATCAAAGTGTGCTAGGGTCCTGATCCACTATCAACTAAGAAGCACAGAATGGCCGCGCTTAAGCCTGTAGTCATACCTAAGCCAAGCACCAGCCGAACATAGCTTGTGACAGAGGCGGGTTTTGGCCAACATCCACGACTTCATCATTGCAGAAGTGGGAATCTGAGGTAACTTGAAGACTTGTGTGGTAGAAAATAATACCAGTTCTGTCAAGGACACATGTACATACTTGGACACTATCAAGGTTAAACTAATAAGCTAACTTCTAGAGGAAATTAAAGATGATGGTCCACTCAAGTATTACATCGTGCTTGAGTGCAATTGTGAAAAGCCAATGGGTACGTGTGAAGACAAGAGGGCCTTCAAAACCACGAAAGTTCCACTCTTTGCAGTTCGTGAAATGGAGGATGTCATTACTGAATACATCTTTAAGATATGTAAAGAGGAATAGTACTTATTATGAAAGGGCTCCGGATGGTATTTGTCTGGTGTAAAGCGACTACAACTACACATTAACAAGCTTGATCCACTTCGAGCTAGCTCCTACATCGAAATACCTACCAGCATCAAAGAAAAATATGTGGTGGTCAATCTGTAAATACTTAGATGAGCACATGCGTTTTAAGTGTGCAATTCTGGTCAAGTTAGATGCGGGTTTGCATCTGAGCATGTTAATCAGTGTTACAATGACTTGGAGGGGGAGTTCAACTTCACTAACAACGAGTTTCCCAATCCACTTCGCCAGATCACTCTGTTCGAGAAACAGAATCCTCGTGCCTGCATAAACATCTATAGCATCGATGTAAATCAGATAATTGTAACATCACGAGTCGCTCTAGAAGAGAAAAGAACATCACTTCAAACTTCTGTTCTTGGTCTTGAAATATGTGTTTTTTGTGAATTGTGTAGATAATTGTTTTGAAATATGCTGAGATGTGTTTGAAATATGATGAATTGTGTTTTTGAAATATGAGTATTAGTGTTTTAAATGTGTGTTCACATTAGTAAAAAAACACGTCTGTATTCTTTTAGAGGAATGATTCTGAGTTAATAAATTAATTTAGTGTAATGTGCTTCCAGATTTTCTTGAGTCATATATCTTTTATTGAGTTTTATTTTTTGTATTGGTCTTGGAATGTATTGAGAGATATCCATTTGTATTGCGAATTCCTGACACCAAATAAGAAATTTCCGCATTTTAATCAGGTGGTACTTGAATAAAAATATCCATTACTCATTCGTTAAATAGGCTAAGTACAGCCGCGAAACACTTGTTTGTAACCTGATTCTCTCCCCCCTTGAGGTATGGTTAAACAAGGCTGGTTAAGAATTGTGTGTTTATAAAAGCAAGGAAGTGAAATGGTAGCAAAATATTAGACGACTATACTGATCACGAGAAATGTGAAGATGATGATTCTAATAGTACTATCTCAGGTCTTGTTAATTATTTGGAACTAAAAGTTAACGAAGAAAGTAGCATTTTCATCGGGAATTTAAAAAAAAATTACACCAAGTTCTAGTCGCCTTCATGAAATTGAGAGCACTTTAGAACAGCCTAAAGCTGAAAAGGTCGAAGACTGCTATGATTCACCTGAAGCTTGCAAGAACTAAGACTATGATTAAGAACTTGAAGCTCACAAGATCGAATACTGTGATAAATTGTTGAGACCAAAATGATGGAAACGACTTATTAAACTAAATTATTCATATTAGGCTTATGATGGTCAGTGCGGCGATTACAATTTTAATGGCTTTGAGGCTGGTATTAAAAACGGAACTTTAGAGGTCTTAAAAGTATTAGTAATGAAAATTTTCGTAAGGTGTTAGCAGCCGATCATATTTATTATGCCACATGTAAATATTCTAACCTATTGGTAGATAGGTTAAGACTTATACTTGCCTCGCAAAAATGAAGAAAATTTACCCAATACCAAACAAATATGGTCTAAACTTCGTGAAATATGAAATTTATGCTACATACAATTATAACTTGTTTTGTCTGCATGTGTATAAAAGTGAAAAATCAAATTATACTTTGGATAAAAAAGTTTGTTTTATTTATTGTAATCTAATTTCTAGCTTAGGTTGGGTTCTCGTAGTACAACTTCTAACTTAAAGATGTAAAATCCGTAATAAATGACTAACAAAAAAGAGAGTCATAATAACGTCTTTCTGGCAATTGTGGCGGGTACGTGCTACATTGTAACTGAAATCATTTGGAGCCAAATGTTGATGGAGGCATTGTAGCCAGTTTCAGCTGGATTCTATCGTTTCCTTTAGTATTTTAGCTAATGTATCCTAGATATCGTATCCTACTGAGTTGAATGTTTTATCCAAATGTGTGTCCGTTTCATTGAATGTTTGTGGTCAAGTCTGTAGCCAGGGCTGAATATTTAATGGTTCAAAACCCCTTGGTCTTGTAGGAAGCATAAAATACATATTTCAGGGATGTTTCGGCTCTACATTAAGCTTTAAATTTGCTGAGTTGGTATTTTTATACCCAGATTTTTTTCTATGTGTTTGATGTATCCTTGTAGCCTCGTGGTATTGTAGCCTGGTAGTATTGTAGACACGTAGCCGATTGGAACCTTGTAGCTTGTAGCTTTGTAGCCAAGAAGTCTTGTAGCCTTGTTCGAAATAAATAATTCAACTATGTTCACCGAGATAAAAGATGGGTGGATCAATGATTTATTCCTGCTCTAAAGGAAGTCATGTGAAGGGAGTTCGCAGCAAAAGGGAGTTATATGTGGATTTATATATTACAGAAAATACAGAAAAAATGGCATGGTGCCTGTTAATGTAAAAGACAACTCACTCTTCGAAACTGTTTATTTTGATGCAAATAAACTAGGCGTAATAAAACTTAGAGCTAAAATTGAATATTTTGTATGTATTTATAAATGGTTGACATAAATATTCCGTGTTGTTAAAATACGTAATTACCATCTTAGATGTTACTACTTGGAAGATTTACGAGGTTCGGTGATAAGTGGCGGATTCTATGGGGAAGAAATTCAGCCTACCAAGTACCCAAGCGATTATTAAGTAGAAAAATTGATAGATTAGAAAGATGATGTATTGTTTGTGAAGTGGCTAGGATTCGATAAATGTGAAAATCAGTTGAATAAAATCGACTGATGCCATGTAAATTTTAATGTTTTGAAATGTTGTAAATTTTTATATTAATAAATGCAAGTCTAAAATAAATATAAAATGTATTTATTCATGAGCTGTTTGAAATTTTTCACTAGTTACCAGAGGTCGGGATGTTCGTCGAAGGTGCTTAATATGGTATTAAGAGGCTGGGGACGCGTGGCGAAAGGTCTAAATGACGCAGCTATTAGGGGTGTGGATGGTTCATGTTGAGGGGGGAGGGGGTAGGTCTGCTGACGTCAAAGCCCGTGCGTCAGTGACGTGTGTGCTTGGCACGCACGAACAGGACTGCAATAGATAGGGTAGAGGGGTGGGGACAGTTGAACAATTGCAGTCTTAGGATATTTCATTCGTAGTTATCAACAGAGCTAGTAAGATGTGTCGGGCCACCAATGAGCAGATTGTTGAGGATGAGTTATATGCGTTCTGTCAGGAGGTTAGCGGCCAGGAAGAAGCTCTTGCGATGGATGAAGACGAAGAGTCCAGGGAAGACATCGCAGATGTATCTGTGAACACCTCCGCTCTGACTGTGGAGGATATTGCTGATGTGAAGGGAATTGGGGATATCGACTTTGGAGCTGCGTGATGCTTGTATACTTGTGTGGGCAGAGTAATTGATGGCTAGTATGGAAAGTACCTACGGCGGAGCGGGGTGTTGTGAAGGGGGTCGGTAACGCCTTCTGAATGGTATTGTGTTAACAAGGAAGGAGAAGATGGTGTGAAGGAGTGTGTGTGTTTTTTTATTAAATAGTGTTAAATATATTTTTTTAAATATTTTATTTACTTCGTCTTCTTGCCACGACTTAAAAAAATACTTTTTTTCATTTGATATGAAGTGCATCTCGTAGTGGCAGTAGGTAATGGCTTTGCTCTTAGCGACAGTGGGTAATGGCTGAGGTGAGTGTTGTAACTGCATCATATACACTATAGCGATCAGACATTAAGTTGAAACGTAAAATGTTATGTGTCGGATGTGGTCTCTCTCGTGAAGATAGGGGAACATCTAATACTGTACAAATGTGATTCGGTATTTTTGTTTGTAGCATAATATTCTCGTGAACGATTAAAGCTACTTGTGTTTTTTCTGTCATTAAAAATTTTAAGGGAGGGGGATGGATGTATACCCAAACATTTAAAATATTTGCTTCCGTACAGCTCTTTAAACACGTGTACGCAAACATGTTCCTACTTAGAAGAGATACTTATCTACTTGTGGGTTAGGACTCTGAAAAATTTCTGGTACGCTAAGATGGAGTAATAAATGTTTTTTTTAAATTATCATTACTTCAACTATCACATCCACAACGATAGTATTGATAACATATATTTTTGTTAAAACCTATAAATGGTAAGACTTTAAGAAAAAATGGTGGTTACAACAACGAAATGCCTGTGGATTTTGTGGATTTTTGCGAATTTTTGTGGATTTTTGTGGATTTTTGTCTATAAGAGTTATAATAATGCTGGTACGGGATAGGAACTCGACCTTACATACACGCACGTACTTTAGAAACCTACAACCGATGACGACACCCATCAGATGAAATCAAGATGGCAGTCTCCACTAAATAAGATGGCTGCCTCCAGCAGACAAGGATGGTATATATTTTTTTCCCTGATTTTCTAAGTTAATAATTATGATTTTCCAAGATGGTGGATGTAACGAAAAATTGTAACAGGAATGAATGAGTGGGGCGTTCGATGACGATGTTCGATGAGTAGGTTTTTTATTAAAATTGTATTAAATAATATAATTTTAAATATTATTTTAAAATTTTGACTATTTATTTTTTTATAAATTTAAATAAAAATTCATTAAAATCAGATAATAAATAAAGATTTTCAAAATGGCGGATGAAACTCGAAATGTCGGGATGTTCTAGAAAACAAAATGGTGGCTAAAAACAAAATGGTCGCCAGAAGTGACGCAATCCAAGATGGCCGCCGGAAGTGACGTAATCCAAGATGGCCGCTGGAAGTGACGTCATCCAAGATGGCGGCCGGAAGTGCCGTAATCCAAGATGGCCGCTGCGGATCCCCGGATCCCCAGCCCCTAGCCCCTGCACCAGGATGAACTATATATACCTACTTACATTTGGCAATATAAAATTTAAAATTTTTGAATAAATAGAGGAAATGCTTGTAATATTACCTCTACATTTTAAAACAACTATTTTTCCGAGAAATTCAATTTGTTTTGAAATGAAATAATTGCAAGAAATATTTGAGATAAGTATAACATTTCACTTATTTAATTTTTTTTTTTTTAGGGGGCTTTTAATACATAATTGATCCTTTCTCTGTTTAAAAAAAAAAACAGATTATAGTATTCAAAATTTTATAAACCACTTAAAACATAGGTTATAGATGTAAAAAGGCAAGAAAGTGAATGAAATCTAATTTAATAAATGCATAAAATTATTATATAAAATAATGTATTACGGCTTCCCAAGCTGTTGTTATAATTAAAATAAATTTGAGTAGAAATTTTTAGAATGTCTCCATTTTTCTTTTCTGCTCCGAAAAATAAATTATTAATAAGCTGACTGGAATCCCAGGACTGCATTGTATAGTAGTTAAAGATAATGTTAAACATTCGTTTTTGCTTTCATAATCCGTGTTTTTATTCTCCGTAGCTTTAAGGTAATTTGAGGGAAGCGCCTTACCTGGGACATGAACAAAACAATGAGCTGAGGGGAAAAAATTCCACATTTGCGATGGAAATTCTTGCGAAGGCGTTCTGAGATAATTCCTTTGGATTTACGATCTTTATTGCTTTGTGAATCCCTTTCAAAAGTTTGTTGCTAGCTTCGTGCAACTTTTTCTGCCAAATGATGATGATACTAGACTTAAAACATGTCTACATAACTATATATAAGAATAAGTATATTTCTAATAAAATTAAAGTTTTATCCAATAAAGGAAAATATAATTGGCATCTCGACTAAATTATTTTAGCTATGTAACTTTTATGATATATGTAAATGAATTTAAAGTTCTAAAAGCTATTTCATATAGGTAATAGTATAACCAAACTAAATTCGGAAATAAAGTTTATCAATGAATATATATATAATAAATGTCAGTGTGGTTTTTATGTGAGTCTCTTTATAACTCCACAACCAATCCCTACAACCCTATGTAAGTTATATCAGTTGGTAGCCCTTTATCCATTGGTGAAGGTTTTAGTTTTCTACGAAAGCTACGCGGTTTTACAAAATGAAATCAAAAATTTACCCTGAACGGACTGTACATGGTGTCGTATAAATGTAGGCAGGCTAACAGTTTCATGTCTCTCCACGGATTGACCATCGTTACGCTACCTCTAAATTTCAATGGTAAATAATGATTGTCAAACTGTAAAAACAAAATATTAACGCATTTTGTAAGTCGACATTATTTCTTTTTAAAGTATTATTGGATAGTTGTTCTATTATAAAGTTAATAACATTCAATTTGAGAATATTGTAGATGTTCTGAAATTATATAAAATGTTCTAAAAAAGTAGTACAAAGTTCAAAAATATTCAAAAATACGTTCCAGCTTAAAAAAGTATATAAATGCTATAGTTAGATGTCTGCTTCAGTATATTTAAAAAAATATAATACACCTGATAAAATATTTAAATAATAGAAAGTAAAATAATTTTTAGTTTACATTTTCAAATGTACATTCCTTAACGAATTCAACAAATTTTAATAAAAAAATGTGTATGTAAAATAATTATCAATTTAAAAGTATTGTAGATGTACTGAAATTATGTAAGATTATGTAAAATTATATTTACATTTTTACATATCGTTCTAGACCAACGTATAAAAATGTTGTAATAAAAGTATACAGAAATTTTAGTAAAATGCCGAAACGTAAAATATACAGCAAGATTGTTAGTGAGGAACATAAAAAGAAGAAACGGAAAGAACAACGAAGAAATGAAACAGATGAGGAGCGAGAAGCACGTTTATCTTTACATACGAGAAGCATGAATAGTACATTCAGAGGAAACTTAACAGATGAACAACGAGAAGAAATTAGAGAAGAAACTCGAGAGAGAGATACTCAGCAAGCACAGAGAATCTAACAAAGAAAGAAGATTATTAAATGAAAAGACCAAAGTTACAATGAGTGAAGTTCGTAAAATACAACAATCACTAGCGCATGAACAAATTATTAGTATACAATAAGTGCAAAGGAGATAATGTAAAGATTACAGTTTTGGCTGGTGAGGCATTTCGTTATGATCCTTAGATCCTAACGAACAACAAACATAAAAACGTTGTCATAGGCAAAATGAATCAAGTTTGTCAGTCTTGCAGTGCCAAGAAATTTAGTAAACAATCATCAGGATTGTGTTGTATGAACGGAAAAATTCGTTTAAAACCTTTAGGAACTCCGCCAGAATTATTTCATTACATGACCGGAGAAACTCCAGAATAAAAACATTTCTTTAAAAAAAAGAGCCTATACTGCTTGCGTTCAAATCACATCTTTCGGTGCTACTTCTATATTCAGTGAAGAGTATCAATTCTTACCTGTGTTTTTGTTTAAGAGAGTATTGTACTATATAGTGGGATAATTATTACCACTGCCTAACCAATCGCATAAAGTTTGGAAGAGTATTTCATTGGCGACGAACAAATATATGGCGATCAACGTTGTGACAATATAGGTACATTGAGGGGGGAAATCATTGAAAATCTGCACAGAATTTTATACAAGTACAATCAATTGGTTTACATATTCAATAAAGCATTGGATCGATAGGTATCTGATGAGCACAAAGTAGTAATTCGAGCTGACAAAACGCCAGATGGAGAACACAGGCGTCGATTTAACGCAACCAAGTCAACGAAATGGCCGTTGTAATTGTAGACAGTGAGTACAAAAATAATGATACAATTATTCAAAGAACGAAAAAAAGATTAAAGCGTATTGCAGAAACACAACGTTTTTACGATGTGCTTCAATATCCGTTAATTTTTATACGCTTTGAAACAAATAAACCCAATTACAAGTACAGAAAAAATACAAATATGACTTCAAAATAATTTGATGCGTATCGCAAAATGTTCAGAGAAAAAAGAGGAATACAATCATATTACTAATTTCGTAATTCATTTCAACGGTGTTTAGTTGATATGAACACAAAAATAGTGGCAAGTAAAAAGTAGAAAAAAGTATTTCCTGTGCCAGGCTTCTGCAAGAGGTGCAGGGGTTCAGGCTGTGGATTCTGACGAAACGGCAGCCATCTTGGATGACCTTGATCTTGACCTTTCACCTTGAGCTTTGACATTTAACCTTGTCTTCATCCTTAACCTTTGAACTTAAAATTTAAATCTTTGTATCGAGTGCCCCAATCCTTTAATTTGCCAATTTTCTTAATCGTCGTCATCTTTAATTGTGACGACATGTCCGCCATATTGTTTTCGTCAGCAGGAGACCTTCATATTAGTTGACAACACGTCCGTCATATTAGTTTTTTCTGTACAGCAGGAAGCAGCTATCTTGAATTCCGTCATATTTGTTTCTGCTTTTTGCTACTAGAAAAGGACAGCAACACTCTGTCTCATGCGCATAAAGTAGATTTTTCATCATCTGCTAATGATGTTGTACTTAGTCTTTATTGGCACAGTAAATTATTTATTTTTACAAAATACGCTGGAGCTATGTGATTCGAATAATGACAGCTCGGACATCTGTGTTATAAAACATAGGCCAATGACCACACGGCCATCAGGTATTTTACCAAGTTTATAATTAATTATGTTATAAAAATAACACCAATTTGGAAATATAATTTATTTAATTTGAAGAAATAATAGCATCGCCTGTTTGAGACCGAGCCATCATATTTTTTTTTCAATACTTGCTACCAGGAGCACTAGTTAACATATACTATAGCCTGCTCGAGGGCGTTGCCGCAATCTTGTATTCAGTCATTTATACCAGGAATGTTAGAGTACACAACATCCGCCAGAGTGCGTTGCCGCCAAATTATTTTAATTTTTGTTCGCTACAGTGCAGGATTAATTTATAACTGTAACGTCCACCATCTTGTTTTGTTAGTGCCATCTTGATAATCTGTTTTTATTTAGCTATTAATTCTGTAAAAACATCCAAAATACATCTAAAATATAACTCATTAATATAACTATTGAATCGATGGATTCCCGCTCTTGGTTCGATACTTGATCAATGCAAAAAAATTTATATTTGACAAAAATACTTCTTTAATAAATCATGTTGAAAATCCTAAAGAGATGCTTTAGATCCTCATATACCAGCCTCCAGTAAGTCGTTAAGACTCCTAACTTAGAATATGTATGTATTGTCCTCAATTTACGGAGTAAATTTCCCAAACTCATCAAAAACACCTATTAAAATATTTAATGACGTCAATGATTCCCGTCTTTGGTTTGATTCTCGACCAGTGAAAAGCATAACTAAATCATAAAATTAATTGTTTTCTTCTGTTTATCGTTACCGTAAAGTTTATTAAGCATTCATTCACTCTACGGAAAAAAAATCGCTAGGCAAGATACTTGTCTGACATTTTTTTTATTTTTTCGCTTACTGGGTTCGAACCAAGGACTTCAGGGCGTGTGCTTTTTTAAATAGTATTTTATTAAAGTGTGATTAATAAAATGTTATTTAAATTTCTGAAATTTTTTTCTAAATTTCTACCATAAAAATTACGGTTTTCCAAGATGGCGGCCGTAAAAGAAATTGCAACTGTGTTTTTAAATATTTTTATTAGAATTTTAAAATTTATTTATTTGTAAATTTTAAAATTTTTACCGAATTACTGGCATTGAAATTACGGATTTTCAAGATGGTGGCCGTAACCAAAAGTGCAAAGGTGTTTTTTTAAAGATTTTTTTATTAATTTTAAAATTTTTCCAAAATTTCTAGCATTGAAATTACGAAATTTTTTCATTTACGGACATGACGTCATATTAGCTGACGGTACATGTATACCCTGAAATAAGTGGTGAGAGGTCAGTGTGCCAGTGGCTTCTTTGGAGGATTGATCATTCGCCATTTTTATTTTTTTGCCTTCACCGGGTTCAAACCGGGGACTCCGAGCTCCATGTCGATGGTGTATGTTTTTAATATTTAGTATTAAAATTAAATTTATTGATTTTTTTATAAATTTTAAATTTTTTCATTAAAATCGGTTAGTAAATAAAGATTTTCAAGATAGCGGACGTAACGGAAATTGCAACGGAGGCGTCATATTCCATTATGAAATATTCCATGATGATGTCAGAGGCTTATCGGAGGCTGTAGACATGGATGCTTAAACCTCTATATGGACATTTCCAGCCGCTGGTATTTTTAAGGACTTAAAAACGGTAAATTTTCACTCAAAAAGAGTAATGTTCATATTTTTCAAATTTTTTGAGTTTTTTGGGCGATATTTTTATTCAAAAACCTGGAAATTTCGGCTAATTTTGGACAAATTTTGGCAAATTTTGAAGGTCATGGTCAAAGGTCAAGGTCATAAAAATTGGCTGCCGTGACGTCACAATCCAAGATGGCGGAAAACACCACCACACCCTTAACCCTGTGGCCAGAGGAACTATTACATACTACTAGAATGCCATCGTTCACTTGCAAACAATGTCCCGAAATGTAGTTAGTTCACCACTAACATCTTCGGCAGCTATTTCATTTGTGGTCGTGATATTGAATAGGCCCTCTTGTTGACCACGTGGTACACGGCCTGGTTGGTTTACTACCTTGTAATTATTATCATTGTTCAATCTGGCTCTAGCCGTTTCAAATTCATGAACCAAAATGTTGTAATCCTGTAGAACTCGTAATTTTGGAAAAATGTTAATTTTTACATCTTGCACATACTCGGCACGCCTATTGACTTCTGGAAAATTAGTAATTACGTAATATACAATTATAATAATAACTCTTAACGCATTAAATATCAGTTCAGCAGGTGTTGTGCCTAGTTACAGCTGTTGTGCCTAATTTATATGCTATGGTTGATTAAATGATGAATTTTGATGGACTGGTTACGCATTCATTAAGACCCAAACGTATCTTCTGTGCAAGACGTTTATGATTTCATCAGTAGAGATACAATTTCATCAGCGGAATAGGTCTCATCAGAGGAAAACGATCTGATCAGTCTGATACGATCCCATCAATAGAAATATTATTTTATCAGAAGGATACATTCCCATTAGTATAATACGATCCAATCTGTGTGAATACGATCTCATCAAAGGTTACGATCCCATTTGTAGGAATACAGTATCAACAAAGGGTTACAATATCATCAGTAGATATTCAACCCCATCAGGAGGAATACAATCTTAAGAGTAGGGATGGATCGCATCAGTAGAATACGATCCTATCAGTATGGATACGATATCTTCAAAGGGATTCAATCCTATCAAAGGGATTTAATCCCATCAGTTGGATACAATCTTATCAGTATAAATACGATATATCAAAGGTATCCATTCTATCAAAGGGATGCGATTCCATCAATAGGATACGATGCCATCATATCTGTGGACATTTTATTTTTTATTTCGCCTGACTTGTACCGAGGGCTCCAAACTCCATGAAGTGAGTGTGTTTTTATTAATATTTTCATTTAAATTATAGCTATTCATTTTTTATTTATCTAAAATAAAATGATTAAATATATAGGTTTAGTTACAAAATTTTAATTTTTCAAAAAATATAAATTAAAAATGGCGGAAAGTTCTTGGAAAAAGAAAGCGTAGGGTTTTATAGTTACAGATGGTGATACATTGTGTCATAATTCTAATTGGCAGAATCCAATGTGGCGGAAAGTTCACGAGAACAAAAGGCATGAATTTATTTTTTAAAATCCTTTTTTTTTAAGCCTCTGGGTACTATTAAGCATTCGACAAATTTCGGGGAGTAAAACGAGTTTTTTTCCCCTTCAATACAGCAGTTTTTTTTCTCTCGAAAGGGTAATTTTTTTTTTGTTGCATTTCGTCCCTCCGCCCCGAAAACCGGATATGCTGAGTCATTTTGGTGAATTTTGGCAAATTTCGCTAATTTGTTTGGCAAATTTTCAAGTTTAAGATTAAATGTCAAAGTCAAGGTCATCCAAGTCTTTCGTTGAGACTCACAATTCAAGATGGCGGATAGCTTCTCGACCTAACTCAGCTTCTCCCAAGTAACTCCGGCGCAAGACCGGCTATTAAATACTACTTACCGCAAATAACATTGCAAGAAAAACATAAATATACATATTTTATTTGTTCAAATAAATACAGCAAAATTTTGTTGTACGTACTTTTCAGTCTGCTCTTTAAAAAAAAAATATTTTTGTTCCATAACCTTCCTGTTATTTTGTACCAATTAAGTTTAAATAAATTAATTAAAATCCATTAGTAGGAATGTTAGGTGGCACTGTAGAAAAATATATTATTTAATTTGGGATTTTGCTCGACTAGTAACCTGGTTCAAACATCCTGATTTAAATTTTTATTAGGTTTTCCGAGCCTTACAAGAATATGTTATGATTCCGTAAATTAGTTATAACCGATATTTTACTAGTTCCCATCAAACTTAAGTCGCAAAAAATTATTTCAATTACGCTACTAATGAATTATACAAGTTATAAACAGTGATTGAAATCTCGCTCAATACCACTTTTACTTATAATACTATATTTATTAAGTTATTTTAAAGTACAAAGGCAAACATTCAAAAATCTATTTTTTTTTCAAAAACCGTATTAATAGTAATGTTAGGATACGTGTGTCCGTAAAGTCTTTCGACAACCGTCAGTAGCACAAATGAGATTTATTCCAAGTGATTTTACAGCAAATATATGTGCGAATCAATAATGTGTCCTACCCCATACTTGTTCTCAGATATTCCTTATACTAGCCATGCGTTCTGGAATATATAGTTAAACTTATGCCACTTATATGCGGAAAGAAATCAAAACTCGAGATAGACAACAAAACACATAATCGAACCAGTTTTACAAATTAAACAGTCAAAAATTAGCTAATTTACTTTAAATTAAAGTTTGATTTAATCCTGTGAAATAAATAATTTTATTATTCATCACTTAGAACAGTGATTTAATTTTTTTTACACATGCCGTTGCTGGTTTACACTATATGTCACACAGAAAACAAGTCGAAATCACTGATTACAAGAATAATTAAAATACGTATTTGATCTGAGAGTTTCATGGACTAGAGTAGGATTTTTTTTAATTGTCTACATTTTGTTAAATTGTAATTATCTAAATGTTTTATATACTTAACATTTTTCCTTTGTAAATATAACATTTTTATTTCAATGAGGTATTTAATAAGTGTCGTTCTGCATGAAAAAAAACTGTGAACTAAAAAGTAAATAACGTTTAAATATCTGATATGAATGTTCAATGGTTTTTTGTTTCGCCTCTTCCATAAAAATTTGCCGAAACGTAGGTTGGCTCTCTTCGAGAACGTATTTCTGGCAGAGCATTTTTTTCCCTCTTCCCTTTGCAGATATCTTCGCACGCACGCTCTCACGTCTGGAGCGCAATATGCCCCAAGTGAAACATGTTACCACAGAGATACTTTTTTTTCTCTCGTTCTTCCCTTTCTTTGCCATTTTCAGAATGTGCTCTCGCGTTTATTTACTTCTTTCTTTTTTAATGTTGATACTGATAAAAAAACTATGGACTTGGTTTGCAGTAAACGGTTTGTTAAAAAAATATAGGTCTCATGTGACTCAAACTTTCTGTTTTTTGATATCTTCTCAGAGCACATAATGTTTAACGTTGTAGATTATAATTTTTAATAAAGTATGTATATGTTTACTATCATTAAGAAACACGTTTATCTGAAAAATTGTAAATGTTTGTATTATTTTGGAATTGTTTTGTTTTAAGTACATAATACAAGTTTATTTATTTTCACTATAGTTTCATCATCCTGTCAATTGTTTTGAGCGTAAAGATAAGCTATTGTAAGAATGAGGTTTCTCGATGAATAAGCTCGGTTGGAACGTCATTTTCGTCTACACATCGTAACAGAAACATCCGCTTGTGTCTATTTTGCTTGGTAAAACGTAACAGTAAAAAAAAAACATTATTAGGATGAACAGTATGTGTCACCTTAAGCTACCTCATTTAACATGCATTGCAAGTTGCACCAACAGATTAGTATATGTTAGCAGAGTTTGTTTTCTTTATAAACTGAGATCTAAACAATTTAACGGCACCATTTGAGATCACTTTAAACTATTAAATTTTGAATAAAAATAGCTTTTATAGGTACATATATTATTATATTAATTTAAAACGATATAATTTTAAGCTATTCAACCATATTTAAAAAAATTAAATAAGGAAAGCCTTACCTATGCATTAAATTTTTATTAAAACATGCTCTTTGATTGGACTTAAAATGTTATCAAAGGTTGTACAATTTGTTACGAATTAGGTAAAAAAACAATTTTTAATATTTTATTTCTTAATCCATTATGAAACGTAAACTTTCAAAACGTGCTAAACGTGTAGTTTGTATTAAGTTCAACTATATATATATAATAAAGTTATATTTAAATTTTTAAAATGTAATTTAGCATAAAAGTACCATATAAATGGGAGTACTGGCCCAGGCAATCTTAGGAGCCGACTGCCAACTTGATTGTGACGTAAGAGCGGCTATCTTGGAATACCTCAACCTTGACCATATACAACCTTCAAAATTTGTCTTACTTCACCAAAATGCGCCAAAATTACCTATTTCTATTTTTAAAAAAATTCGTCAAAAATTTAAAAAAAATTTTTTTTTTCTATTTAGAGGGCAAAATTATTGTTTTGAGGAAAATTTTCCGGTTTTAGTCCTCGAAAATGGCAACGGCTTGAAAATTTCCCAAAGCCGCTTAAATTCCCCATAGACAACCAACTCCAAGCCACCGAGGTCATGACCTTGTCAATTGGGATGCCATGACAGCTATTTAGAATTATCGTTACGCCTGCCATCAAGAAAATCCGTATTTACCCACTAGAGTTCAGAAAACATTTATTATTTCTGTGGCGTCCAGCATTTTTAATTTGGATTCAATGTTGTAAATTCGTAATTATTTTGCTATAATTTTGGGAAATATTCTAAAACGCCCCTCGTGCCTCAACATTATATCATTTTAATTTGATAATAAAAAAACCTTGGAAACTGCTGGCATCAAAAATATTAAGAAAATTAAGGTTATTGACCAGAGGTGGCACGAGGTGGAGAACAAGACAAATTTCACACTCCCTGCACACAAGCAAATTGGGAGTGCGTGGATCAATATATAGAAGAAGATATATGATAAATAAATACACTACATAAATAATTGGGTCTATAGGTTTCCCTGGTTTATTATGAAGACGTATTGTTTTCGCATTATTTCGACATCACAATCAAGATCTTAGCAAGTAACCAAAAATGGGGGTGCCCCGAAATTATTTAAAACAACACATATTCAACTTTACAAATGAACGATAACATAAACAAAAATTTGAAGTATCACACCAAAATTTGGTTCGTCCAATGATTACATAGATAATAAGTTTCCTTTATTCCACATGTTCTGGAGCATTAAGTTCTTAAGTCACTGCTCGCTGGTAGACTATTCATTCGGTTAGTGTAGTTCGTAGATAGAAAGGGGAGAGGTTTATTTTACATTATCACCCGGGTCTTCAAGGTAAGACGTCGGGCCGGGAAAGATCTCTCTTCTTAAGGGGACTCGGAGGTCGAGGTCCCGAAGAATATGCGGGGAGCAATTTGTCTCCCCAGCACTTGAACCCTGTCTGAAACACTAGTAAAATTAAAAACGAATTAGACCTGCTTCCAGACAGTCATACACAGCCGGCGCGAAAGGCCAACAAACGGGAATTTGGGGAGGAAGAAAAAAGCCGGATTACTCACCAAACAGGGTGTAGTTTCAGGCTCACGAGATGTCTCGCACCGACATCAGGATGGCGCACACCGAGAATTCGCGGATGACCGAAAGAAACCAAATTTTTAGGAAAATAAAAAAAAAATTTATAAACATTACATAAAAACATGACTGGTACTAATTACTACTACTGACTGGCTACTGTACAAATGGGATCACATCCCTTAAGGCAACTGACTATATCTCTTATGCACATGAATTCGCCGTTCCCGCGAAAAGCCTCTTAGCGCAGAGGACGCCGAGAAGACGTGGTCAGTAGCCGATGTCAGAGTACTGAGTGCTGGCGATGGCGGACAAAGCTTCTAATTAAATCGGGCGGTCGGCCCTAGGGAAAAAGAGGGGAAGGTTCGGCTCAGGGCCGAAAACATGCGGAGGTGCCCGAGTGGTCGTAACCACGACTTCAGTTGTTTACGCCAAAGGGCGACTGCTGTGGTCTCTACCGGTAGGTACAGAAGGCAACAAACAATCGACTTCTACAGGCCGCGAGAAAGAAGCATAGGGCCTTATGGCGCCACGGCGCTGCTTTCTAGCGGCGTAAAGGGGAACTAACTGAGGTGGTGAACTGAACCACCGCCAGTTGTCACTGGCGTAGTATCTGCTCCCTGGCCAACGGGGCCCGAATTCGCTTTTTCTGCCGCTAGATATCGTGGAGGTCTCTGTAGGACCAGGAGAATGTCCTTGGAGTAGGCCATCGTCTTGGCGAAGTTCTTGTCAGGTCACTGCTCTTGGCTTGATTTCTCATAACTATGGGGGGGGGGGGAGAGTGGAGGGTGGACAGAAAGCACCACTAAGCTGGGAACGGAGGTCCACTGGAGACTCCGTGTCGAGACTCGCTGGCCTCAGCAGGCCTCTAAGAATTAGCAGCTAGCAGGCCAGAAGCTGCTCTAGGCGATTTTGGTCATGCAGGGAATTAATATTACAAACCCGGGACGTGACTGCAGGCGAGAGAAATTTCAACCGGGCTGCCCACGTCCACATTAGACTAGCAAAATATCAGACAGGCCCCTGAGAAAGGGTGCCTCGGTCTACTGGCACAAAGTTTAACTACGTGGCGTACACCAGCCTAACAAAGTGTAAATCGCCCCTTTAGTAACCAGATTAATTAAAAAAATAAAATTACCAAAATTAATTTAAAATTAAATAAAAAATTTAAAAAGGTGTCGAAATTCCTAATTTCCGGCACAATTCCAAAATTGATCAAAAATATCTGCAATAAATAATATTAATTGTTTTTATTAGTTACTGTCCTAGGTTCGAAACTTGATCATTGCAAACATTATGAAGTTATGTGAAAAAATACTCTTACTAATAAAAAATGTTGGAAAGTCCCAAAAGAAGCTTACATTCCTCTACTTAGAACCAGTATTAAGTCGATGAGGACATTTTGACCGCCATCTTGAAATTTCGTAATAATTAACCTGGAAATTCAAGAAAAATGAAATATATAGTATCAAAAAATCAATCATTAAACTACTCATTTAATAGTGAAATATTTCCTTGTTTATCCTTGGTTAATGCAGAAAAACTTCAATAATGGTATAATACAAAATATACTATTCATAGAGTTTCTCTTCATATCAATTTAACATAAAAGTACCAAAATCGAAACAACAAACCATATTTTTACAAATACCATTTATAAAATAATTTCTACTCTACTACAGGAACACTTGCAAAAGATAGGAATATAATAAACGTTAAGTTCTGCATCAGCTTAAATTCACTAATTCTTAGCTCCAATCGGTTTACTGAAAACATATAACAGCTAAATTCTTTGCCTACATAAACTTTTTCTTCCCGACAGAGTTTCTCGTTAATATATTTAACAGACTGCTTCACATTATCGGAATTGTAAATAGGAGTATTCACTGTCTTGAAAGCACACTTCTTTACTTTGTCTTCAAGCGAATATGGTTTGCCATTTACACAGTCAAAACACAAGTTATATTTTAAAGGTCTGTATGTAGCTATTTCATCAGTAAACTTATCGATAATCTTCTGCCTAATATCGTCAAGAAAAGTACAAATGTCATTCACCTCACTAAACTTATTTAGATAATTGTAGTCTTTCAACATTCCAAAAATGCAGATAACAAGTGGAATCCTTTATCGTTTACCTGTAATGTACTAAGCTCAGTCTTATAAATATTCTTCTCCAGGACTAAAAACATTCGGATGCTAAACATCTCTTTTGTGCTTTTACTCATACGAGTCTCCAATATAAAACGAGGAGTCGAAATGTCTGCAGGTAGTTCATCAATAGACATACGGTCTTCACCTTGACCATTTTTTCGCACGCCACCGAAAACTGTCAATAAATGTAAAGCAAACATGGCACTCATCGCAGCAAAACCTCATACGAAATGGATTCTTCGTGGATTTACTTCGTTAATGTCTTATTGCATCATGCACAAATGCAAAAGACACATCGCAGTAGCCGCAAGGATGTCTAGTGGTCGAAGACGATCCTTTAAGGCCCGAACCGGATACAGATGTTGCTGCAGTTGTACCAATTCTCGGTGTACTTTCAAGCGAATAAATTAATCGCTGTTGTAGCCAAACCTTTACTTTTTGCCATATAGCAGGAACTTTGTATGTCTTCAAGTGTCTTTTCAACTTATCATGCTTAGAAAATGCTTGCGACTATGGTTATAGCTTAACATTTTGCGCGAAAGATTATTAGAACATTCTCTCTTCTCGTGTCGCCGAGCATTACTGATGTTTGAGAAAATCTTGTCACATTAACGACATCGATGCTTGATATTTGTTGACAAATCACTATTTTGAAATCTTTATGGAGTGCGAAACGTCGTTCATAGATGTTTCTTCTGCAGTCAGCACAGTAGTCATTAAACTCTCTTCTGCTGGTTGTACCACGTCAGTTGAAGTCTCCTCTAGTGTTGATATCGTCGATGTTGCTAACGGGATCTGCGCAAACATCGTCGAAGATGACGCCAGGGTTCCCGTAGACCAGTGGTTCTTAACCGGTGGTCCGCGGACCACTGGTGGTCCCTGGACGCATTCCAAGTGGTCCGCGGAGCCATACTAATAATATGTGACGTAATGAGTAGAGTCGAAACAACGCGAGCCGCGCGTGGCACGAGTCCGAAGGCGAAATGCGGTGCAAGAGGGCGGGGGGTGGCGGTTTCGTTCCATTCGTTCTTTGTTTTATCGGCGCGGGTTGCCGATCGTCACTTGTAGCGTCGACGATGTAATGAGAGGTAGGGATTTGTAACGTGGCCTTGAGAGAGTAACGAGTACCTACCTACTACAGTACTTGGTTTAATTTTTAAAGTTCGTCAGCAAAAAGCAAATTTCCTTAGTGCACGAAGGTAATTATAGTAAATAACTACTCCAGATATAAATACTACATAGGTAAGTAAAATAAATATTATCTATTTGGTTCGTTTAGGTATGCCACACAACTAACTAATTGTGGATTACTAATTTTACTTTATTTTCGTCACATTGTAAATCTGCTAGGTTTCTTATAGGTACCTACTGTTGTTTTTTAACATTTTTATAAAATGGAAAATAATGCACATTTCAGAACTTTTGTAGGTTAGGTTAACCATTTTAGTGAGCAATTAAAAACGAGCCTTATTTGACTTGCATTGTTTGTTTTTTCGGGTTAAACCTTAAGGTACGATTCCACCGGTGTGCTGCACTGTGCTACACAGTATTTTGGTGGAATCTTACCATTACAACTTAATATTTCAAAGCAGTTATTCTCAACCAATTGAGAGGCAAAGTCGGGAATACATTATAATGTCATTTCGGTGACAATGCAATTGTTTGGTATAATTGAGCAGATTATGATTTATATGTAAGTATAGGTACCTACTTAATAATACCGACGTATTTGGGCTCATTTGATACATCTTGAGTAGTAGATACTTTTACCGTCATTCCCACAGCTGGCCATGGACCTCACAAATAAAAGCTTGTCAAAACAACACATTTTTATTATCCATAAGATAAGGTATACCGGTAATAGATAAGGTATACATAAGATTATACCTGTCAGTATTATCACTAAAACTTTGTTTTCAGGAAAATGCCACCAAAAAGAAAATATGACGACGACTATATTAAGCTGGGATTTACTTCAATAGAAATTAATGGAGAAACTAGACCGCAATGCGTTTCATGTGCAACTGTTCTTTCTAAGGACGCTTTTAAACCGGCAAAGTTGGAACGTCATTTGAGGACCGTGCATCCGAAGTTCTGTAACCATTCGCGAGAATTCTTTGAAGGCAAACTAACAAATCTTAAAAAAATGAAACTTGGACCCAGTGGAACAAGTTATTCAATATCTGAAAAAACATTATCTGCATCATTTGAAGTTTCAAAATTGATTGCGAAATCGAAAAAAGCACACAAAATCGGCGAATCTCTAATAAAGCCCTGTATGCTCAAAGTTGCAGAGGAGCTTTTAGGCGCGGAAGCTCAAAAGAAAATTCGTGAAATACAGCTTTCTAATGACACAGTTAAGTCACGCATTCAAAAAATGTCAACTGATATTGAAGACCAAGTTATTGACAAGATTAAAAACAGCTCTTATTTTGCATTACAATGTGATGAGTCTACTGATGTTTCGCAATGCTGTCAATTACTTGTATTTATTCGATTTTTGGAGGACAATAAAATGTTTAAAGAAGAGTTATTATTTTCTCATGAACTTAAAACGACGTCGCAAGGTGTAGATGTTATGAATGCTATAAGTCAATATATGGAGGAACATGGACTTATGTGGGAAAGGCTTGCCGGGTTTTGTACTGACGGTGCTCCTGCTATGCTTGGTTCTCGCTCTGGTCTTGCAGCATTGATAAAAACCAAAAATCCCTCCTCAATTACGACGCACTGCGTTCTTCACCGTCAAGCATTGGCTGCCAAAACGCTCCCGGAATGTTTCACTATGGCTCTGAAAACTGCTATAAAAGTAGTTAACTTCATTAAAAAGAGCGCACTCAATACTCGTCTATTCAAACAGTTGTGTTCTGACATGAACTCTGAACACGAAACTCTGCTTTTCCACACAGAAGTTCGTTGGCTTTCCAAAGGAAACATGCTGTGGAGGCTGTACGAACTAAGAGAGGAAGTACAAATATTCTTAACTAACAAGGAAAACAAAGAGTTGCTAGATCAGTTCTGCGAGCCCAAATATAAGGTACGTTTTGCTTATTTGGTCGACTTTTTTGCGCAAATAAATAAATTGAACCTTCAACTGCAAGGGTCAGGAAATTTGAAGTTGCAAGGCATGAGCAACATATTTACATATGAAGATAAAATCAGGGCATTTATTGCTAAAATCGAGCTATGGATCAATAAGGTCGAAAGAAAAAACTTTTCTGCATTTGATACGCTGAACCAAATTATTGACGGACTAGGTGCAGATATTAAAGAAGAAATTCAGAAGAACATGATGATCCATTTGACTAATTTAAAAAGTGAATTCAATCGCTATTTTCCTGACTGTGAGGACAAAAGTATTCAGAAACTGATCCGGAATCCTTTCATTGTCAACGTTTCCGAAGTCTCTGATGAAATTCAAGAAGAAGTGATTGAAATGCAACACGACACGAACTTAAAAGATACATTCGAATCAGGAATAAATCTTGAAGATTATTGGAGCCAAAAAGCAATTTCTTTTCCAAAGCTTCGAGACATTGCTATACGTTACCTAACTTTATTTTCATCGACGTATCTATGCGAGCAGGGATTGTCGATGCTTCTGATTATTAAAAACAAGCATCGAAATCGGTTGGATGCCACTGCCGACATGCGTTTAGCTTTGAGTAGCACTGAACTAAGTATTCAGAAGTTAGTAAAGTGTATGCAGCCACAATAATCACATTAAATTAAAATCTGTAATTTTTAGATTTTGGCCAAATAATTAAGAAATGAGTGCCCATTATAAAATTGTGCATGTTTTCTATATCAAACAACCCTTAATTTAGGTTTTTAGGTAAACCAACTGGGTGGTCCCCGGCAAGACATACATTTGGTAAAATGGTCCCTCATAACTAAAAGGTTAAGAACCACTGCCGTAGACGATGGTAAAACCTCCATCGAGTTCGACGTTAAATATGGTACAGACGCTATCGAAAATTAAATTACAGGTAATTACGCGACTTATGCACCAGATGAGACAAACTAGGTTATACGTACACCGCCTCAACCAGTAACAAACTGAAAGTCTCACCATCTGGGGACTTGCCTATTTACACGCAATCGGTCTAATAATTTGCTAGTCAAAACAAGAATCACTTACCATAATACACGGTTAAAAACAACATTAAAAAAGAAGCACAATAATAAAGTTATTAAATTGGAAGCAATTTTGACAAATGAATGGGCACGCAATACACGCACTGGACGCGCATTAGACACAAAATTCACACAGAGGAATCGAAGTGTACACACAAATACAAACACAGAACACGAATTGTATACACAATTACACACACTGGACACGCAATTTACACATAATAAAAATCACTGGACACCTTATGTACACACAATACACGCAATGAACACGCAATGCACACAATTACACACACTGGACATGCAATGTACACACAGTACACACACTGTACATGCAATGGACACACAATTATACACATCACTGGACATGTACTGGACACACAATGGATATGCAATGCACATGCAAATGACACACAAAAAAGCATTGGACCCGCAATGATCACACAGTGCACACACAAAGGCCGCAATTAACAAACAATACCCACACAGGAACATCAATTGACACACAGCACGCAAACACACACAAGACACGGAATGAACACACAGTACACACAATGAGCACACAGTACACACACAATGAATACACTTTAAATACACACAATAGACTCAAAGTACACACTCTGGACAGACACTGAACACACAGTACACACACAGGATATGCACTGAACAAACACACAATATAAATACACACAGAACTCTTAATAAACAATTGTATACACTGAACACGCAATGAACAATTTAGCGAAAAGAATGCACATTTATACAGAAATTCGTATAAAACGAAGCACATTTTGAACGAAAATTCAACACAAAAGGAAGCACATTTAAAGAAAAGGCTATTGCTCAAACATCGTTTTGGCTCCAAAGTCCATCGCTCCTACAGTCTATTGATCCAACAGTGTTTTGGCTCCAAAAGCCATGGCTCCAACAGTTTTTGGCTCCAACAGTCTTTGGCTTCAACAGTCATTGGCTCCAACAGTCTTTTGTTCAAACAGTTGTTGGCTCATGCTAATTTAGGACTAGCTGCTATTTGGCTACGAGACTTGGTGGCTAAGAAGCTGCGTGACTACAGGATTACATGGCTTCAACTGGCTACGAGGTTACGAGACTACTATCTTTAAAGACTACTAGACTAAGAGTCTACCAGGCTACAAGTATACAAGTCTAAAAGCCTACGAGACTACTTGGCTCTGTCTTTGACTCCATTCAGCTGTGAGAGTAAATTTATCTCATGCAAAATAACTGTAAGTGGTCCCGATTCTTGTCAATAGATGTCATCACGTGTTGTGTTCATGTAAAATGATTTATTTATTTTAAGTGGCATGCGGGATGCTCACTAATGATCACAAAATAAGAAAGGCTTCGCCAGACATTAAAAAGAAGGAAGGTTGTCTAGCATGACAGTGGTTCTCAGGTGTTTAAAGAAAAATTATTTGACTGGTTAATGGATGTTTTTGTTTGAATTCTAACTTAAAAATATTTTTAAAAACCATTTGGTTGCAGAAACTCGCAATTTAAATGTATCTCAAAATAAAATTCTGTAACTCGTTCAGTAAAAAAAAAAATTCATGCAGAGATCTATTTCGCAGAAATAACTAAAAGCACTCGCAGAATACCATCAAAATATTTTCTGGAATAATCAGAAGCAGACAGAGAAAACTAACACACGTTAATATCAGATATCACAAAAAAAATTAAAACAAATATTTAAATATATATATATATATATTTTGCCAGCTTGTGAACTTCTCCTTTGTTGAGAAAATAGAGTTCAAGTACAAGTCAGAATTTTGTAATTTTGGTACATCACGTATTCATTATGTGTACGGAGTGAGTGTATTGTGTGTTTGTTCAGTGCATATCCTGTGTTTGTACTGTGTGTTTATTCCGTGTCCTGTGTGTGTACTGTGAGTCCTATTTGGGATCAGTGTGTGTATTGTGTGTCCATTTTGTGTAATCTGTGTCCATTGCTTTTCCATTGCGTGTATTGTGTGTATCCATTGCGTGTGCATTGCATGTACAATGCGTGTCCATTGCATATCCAGTGAGTGTAATTGTGTGTACATTGAATATCCAGTATGTGCACCTTGTGTTCATTGTGTGTAAAGTGTGTATGTACTGTGTGTTCAATTTGTGTCAAGTGTGTATATTTCGTGTCCAGTGAGTGTAATTATGTGTACATTGCTTTTTCAGTGTGTGCAATTGTGTGCATTGTGTGTCCTGTGTGTGTAATTGTGTGTACACTTTGATTTTTTGTGTATACTGTGTGTCCATTGCGTGTCCAGTGCGTGTTTTACGTTCCCATTTCTTTCGTCGAATTGGGTTTAATTTACTATATTATTTTATTGTGCTCTTTTTTGAAAGTTGTATTGACTCGTGTATCATAGTAATTGGTTCTGGTTTTAACTAGCATATTATTCGACCGATTGCTTGTAAATAGGCAAGTCCCCAGATAGTGAGACTTTCAGTTTGTTACTGGTTGAGGCGTTGTAAGGATCACTTAGTTTGTCTTATCTAGTGCATATGTCGCGTAATTACATGTACTTTAATTTCCGATGGCTTCTTTACGTTCTTTAACGTCGAATTCAATGGAGGTTTTACCATCGTCTACGGGAACCCTGGCGTCATCTTCGACGATGTTGGTGCAGATCTCTTTGGCAACGTCGACGATATCAACACTAGAGGAGACTTCAACTGATGTGGTACAACCAGCAGAAGAGAGTTTAATAACTAATGTACTGGCTGCAGAGGAAACATTTATGAACGACTTTTGGAATTTGATGGAGATTTCAAGGATTGTTGATTCGTTAACAACTATCGGACATCGATGTCGTTAATGTGACAATATTTTATCACACAAACAGTTGTGTTCAGCAACACGAGAAGAGAGAATGTTCTAAGAATCTTTCGTGTAAAATATTAATCTGTAACCAATGTCACAAGCAATATGCAAGGTAGATAAGTTTAAAACAAACTTAAAGACACTCAAAGGTCCTGCTGCCCAGCAGAAAGTAAAGGTTTTGCAACTACCGTAATTCATTGATTCGCTTAAGAGTACACCGGGAATTGGTACAACTGCAGCCATATCAGTATCCGGTTCGGGCCTGAAAGGATCGTCTTCGTCGACTAGACATCCTTGCAGCTACTCCGATATGTTGTTTGCATTTGTCCATGATGCACGAAGACATGAGCAGAGTAAATGCATGAAGAATACATCTCGTATGAAGTTTCGCTTCAATGAGTGCCATGTTTGGTTTACATGTTTTGACAGTTTGCGACGACATGCGAAAAAAATGTTAAGGTGAAGTCCTTATGCCTACTGATGAACTACCTGCCGACATTTCGACTCCATGTTTTATATTGGAGATTTGTATTCTTAAAAGCACAGAAAAAGATGGTAAGCATCCGAATACCATGAGGCTTGAACATGTATTTAATTCTGGTGCATTACAGGTAAATTGTAATGTAATCCTGTATTTTGTTGAAGGGTGAAAGACTACAATTATCTAAATATCTTTAGTGAGTCGAAAAATATTTGTACTTTTCTTGACGTTATCAGGCAGAATTTTTTACAATCAACTTACTGTTGAAGTAGCTACATATGGACCTTTAAAATATAACATGTGTTTGGACTGTGTATATAGCAAACCATGTCTGTGTGAGGACAAAGTGAAGAAGTTTGCATTCAAGATAGTGAATACTCCCATTTACAATTCCAACGACGTGAAACAGTCTGTTAAACATAGTATCCAGAAACTCTGTCAAGAAGAAAAATACTTTGTAGGCTAAGGATATTTCTGGTCTCTGTCTTCAGTAAACTGATTGAAATTAAGAATTAGTCAGTTTATGTCGACACAGAAATAGATGTTTTTTTAATTGCTAACGTTCGCAAGTATTACTTTAGTAAAGTAGAAATTATGTTATAAATTTTATTTGTACTAATGTGTTATTTTTTGTATGTCTCACTTTTATGTTAAATTTATGTGTTATACAATAAACTTTTTTGTATTTACCAAGGATAAAACCGAAGAAATATATAAATAATGACCGTGTATTTTTTGAGGGGGGAATTTTGGAATTTTTCCCAAAATTCTAGGTTAATTATTAGGAATGGTCTAAATGACGGTCAATATGTCCTCATCGACTTACTGCTGGCTATTAGTACAGAAATGTAAAGATTATTTTAGGACTTTCCCTATATTATACAAAATAATAGTATTTTTACATGAAATTAGAATATTTGCATCAAGTATTGAACCGAGAACAGGAACTAATTCTAAACATCAGTATATTAATGGCAATTTTTGTGATGAATTTTGGAAGTTCTTCCGAATTTATGGTTAATTAATTACGAATTGTAATATGGCATTCAAATTAGAATATTTTTGAAGCCACAGTAATAATAAATGATTTCTGAACTCTAGTAGGTAAAAATTTAAACTAACATAGTGGCAATATATACTCAACATTAGTGGTGGGAGGTCAGTCTGTCCGTGGCTTCTGTGGAGGAAGGATGTCTTTTTTTTTGTCTCGTTGGGTTCGAACCGTGGACTCAATGATTTAATTATGTTTTTAAATACTTTTTTAGTAAACTTAGAATTTTTTTTGTATTTTATTAATTTTTGTCCAATTATCTAGCATAAAAATTATGGATTTTTAAGATGGTGGCCATAACGAAAATGTCAACGTACTAGAGTCCAATATGTCGGTCGTAAGTAAACGTGCAACGATGACATCATACACATCCAAAATGTCGGGCGTAACAAAAGTGCAACGTTCCTAGAATCGAAGATATCGACCGTAACGAAATGTGAAACGTATTTTTTAACAACGTTTTTAGAATTTATTAATTAAATTTTTCTATGAATTTCAAAATATTTTGCGGAAAATTTAGCACAAAAAATATGAATTTTCTTGATGATATGCGCAATGATAATCGAAACGGCGAGGTCAATATTTAAAATGGCTGTCATGGCATCCCAGTTAACAAAGTCATGACTTGGTGGCTGAGAGTTGCTTGTCCATGGGAAATTTAAGTCGGTTTGGAAAATTTTCAAGCTGTTGGCATTTTTTAAGGACTAACACATGAAGTTTTCCTTTAAAACAAGAATTTTTACCTCGAAATGGAATTTTTTTTTTAATATTGGACTTTTTCTGAAGATTTTCGTTTCCTAAAAACTGGAATTTTTGGCGGGTTTATGGTGATTTAATTGCAAATTTGTGCAAATTTTGGTTACTTTGTGATAAATTTTGAAGGTTAAGGTCTTCCCAGATGGTCGTCGGCTCCTCCGGCTCCTCCAGCAAAGATAATGGTGCGTATGATTAAGGTATAACTTTACTATATGATCATCAATTTTCTTAAGTTTTATTTGCAAAACATTAAATGTTATATAGTATATGTACAGTTAAAGGGCATAGTATACAGGACTTACCTACGTCATAAGATTATTAATATAAATAAATATATATTTTAATTCATTTAAATGCACATATTCTTTGTGACACAAATGAAGAAATGGCTAGACACATCAATGTTTTATGATAAAATTTATATTACCGTTTTATTTAAAAACTTTTAAAACTTATTCAAATCTTCTTTAATTTTTTTAATCAAAGATAAAAGGAGTGTCATTGTTTAATAAAACACATATTTCTTTAGATAATATAGTTGTATTAACATTTTAATAAAAAAATTTAAACCTTTTTTTATTACAATATGATATATTCGTTATGGATAAAGAAGCGTCATCAAAAACCTTACCTATGTGTTCTAAGATGAAATTTATATGAACAAATTATTTAAAAGTATTTTACTACAATTTATTATGATATATGATACGAATGAAGAGGTCATATGCATATGCAACAATATTATGCATTATTGCGCTATACTTGCTCTTATGTCGAAAGATATTACCATGCCTTAAAATTACATAATAAATTTTATTC
Source organism: Bacillus rossius redtenbacheri (assembly GCF_032445375.1). NCBI lineage: Eukaryota > Metazoa > Arthropoda > Insecta > Phasmatodea > Bacillidae > Bacillus > Bacillus rossius. The sequence continues at coordinate 16,000,193 of NC_086335.1, forward strand.
TAGCCTATTTTTTACTATAGGACTATTTTGAAGTTTTTAAAAATGAAGTATTCAGCATCATATTTTACCCAATAGATTTTTTTAAATTCTTTTAAATTACTAATTGTCTTAATAATATGAGGATTTTTGTAAAATAATTTAATATTTATATTTTAAAACTTATTTCCTTTTTAATCCAATAAAATTAATATTTAATAATGTTGGAAATACATTTTTTTACCGTTTTCATTAATAACCATATTTTAAAACATGTTTTTTTATTCTGTTTAATCTTGACCATGAACGCCTGAACCATAGTAAATGGAGATATTTAAATTCAAGTGTAAATCGCAATATAGCTACTTTTGAATGTTTGCGTGCTGGTTGTGAGTGAAACATGCAAACAACTACCCAAGTTTTGTTCGAGCTGGATTGATTGATGCCGTGCACATGTTCTCATTGTTCAGCTCCCTTGTAATGGTGAAAGGCCGCCTGGTAAACTAAGTCAAACACAATTAATTAACAGCATATGCAACACAATAGTTTACGTCATCACCGAACAGGCAGCAACGATATTGCTGTAGCCTTTGGGTAAACGCGGTTATTCTTTGCGAAAAGGCAATTTATTTTTTATTTTTTATTTTTTTTTAGAAATTGTTAACTTTTTATCACGTTATCTGAGTAACATTATTCCAATTCAGGGATCCAGGTTCATTACTCAAAGGTGCTTTTAAAAAAGTAAATTCAACAGGGTGTATTAATAGTTGCAAAATATTTTGTAACAAAAATTATATGTTCTTAAAAAAACTGTAATTTATAATATACTCTTTTAATGTAAACTCCAGACTTCAAATTTTTGTAAGTTTCAAGTAGTAAACCATAATTATTAATTTCATTTTTCTTTAATTAAGTTTAAGCCAAATAATATAATTGTAAAATTATCCTTAAATAACATATAAAATGGCATGACTATAAGCTTATTATATATTTATAATTTTAGCATTTTTAGATTGCGTTTTTAAATATACATTTTCTAAATATTTCTCGCAAAATTTTAAATTAGATATGTTATGTCAGTTTTATTTTATTTTTAATAAAAAATTATTTTTAATTGTAAGTTGTAATACAAAATTTTACTATATCAAAATTGGAAAATTTAGGTTTTTAAAAATATCAAGCAATTAGATTTTAACTGTGAATATTCAAGACAAATTTATCAATGAAGATGAATTGTTGCACTAACTAATATGACTTATTTACTTTAAACAAAATTTTATACAAATATAGTGTTTAATTTTTCAAAATGTTTTATATATTTTTAATGGGGTAGTTCTTCATAACAATCCTACAGCTTCCGTCCATGCTGTCGTGTTGTTTTGTACCCATTGCCTGTTTAGTTTTATTACAAAGGTTTGTTTGAATGTGACTGTATGTTATTGATTTTCTGTATTTTACTTACATTTTTAACCCTTTCCCATCATGGAAGCCTTCTTTTCATCAGTACCGAACTTTTTCTATTTAATTTCTCCCTCGGAACTCTTTCTGTTGCCTACACAGGCAACATTTAACATTAGCTTAGCTGACAGTTGCGTGTTCTCCGTGTATTTCTTTGTAAATATTTGTTGTCATTCTTGAGATTTTTTTCAATTTCGACCTGCGTGTTAAATAAATATTCTCTTATTGCAGGAATCTTTTAGAGGTCGCTAAATATGAAGTCATAGAGTAGATTAATTCCAGAGATATGCTACGCTAACATTCCCGGCGGAGCCTTGTGTGACGTCATCGTAAGCACGCTACACGCGCGTTTTTGCTATGGTTATTATTGCATATATGAAACACGTTTTCGGAAAACAATACTGAATATATATTGTCGCGCTTGCAAAAATTGGCACATAATTTTTAATGGTTTTTAATATTTTATACAGGTTAAATTTTTGTATTCAATGATATATACATTTAATACAAAATTTAAATTTCGAGATTTCTTGTTTTATTATGTTTTTAATGTGGGCAATTAATACTCTCAGGCTACTCCGGGAACTGTTTACAAATTACTTTAACCTATAAAAGTACTGGTACAACACAAAGTGCCTGGGCAAGAATCCGAACCCAGTATGAGTGAGAACATTTATTTTATCCATAGAGTTGCTATCGTGTGAACGGGTGAAATTGCAAACATCTGTAATTTTACAAGATTATTTCTCTTCAATTTCCAAAAGAATTAAGATAACTGTATTTTTTTTTTGCTATTTCTGTTAACAGTTTAACAGACATGGATGCCAACAGTGTTACTGACATGGAATCTTTACGAATAGTATGGTAATCACTCAAATTCTTAGTGTCGTTTTTGACCATGTGTAATAGGATAACTAACATTAAGGGGCCTCCATAGTAGCATCAGAAGTTAGCGGAACACTATGTTTTTAAAATAATGATGGGACTTTATTAATCGACACTACGAATCTGAAAATTTTTCACCCACGAGAAGATAATACACGAATTGTCTGTATACTTTTACATTTTTGTTTTTTTCTATCAAAATATGAAATAAAAAATCACCAACTTGTCCAACTTTGGGGCCATTTTATACTTCTTAGGAGAATGACAGAAAAAAAGTACAAGTCTAGAAAAAAAGATAATTTTTTTCTGAAGAAATTCATGTATTTAAAACATATAGTCATCGCTTTGAATTCCGAGATATCTTTTCCACAATTTCCGCAAATCCTGAAAGTTTTCCACCGTCTCGTGCTGCCGCTCGGCGAAGCCAGCTCGCAGGCCACAACTCAGGTAGCGTGGTGGAGGAACCCGTTCCCGGAGGGGAGTCAGGCTACCTGTGTGTGCGTGCGTGCGTGAGAGGGAGACAACCCACAACCGGCACCGGTAAAAGATAATCCCGTGACCGAAAGAAATTCTCAGAATTGCTTTTAGTGTGCCTCGCCACAGTACCATGTGCTCGACTTACTCTGTGACTATATTCGTGTATCTCTAAAACATTGCTTTTGTTTAAACTACAAATATCCTAAAGCTTACCATACTAGATCATGTATTACGAAATAAAGTATTGAAACTAATCAATCAACACATTGAAAGTTGTCCTACAATCTATTTATTGGTGGCTTTACAGTCTCGCTAGCTAATTCGACAAAATTTATATTTAATTTTTAACATGAAAATACACTTCATTGTTTTTCCTTTTATTTTTAATAAAAATTCAAGAAACAATTATTATACCACCCAATATTTTTTAAAATTATTTTAGTTTTCCAAAATAATTTTACACATCCTACAATGCCGGGGAAAAATTTTATACTGGTATTAACCAAATGGTTAACTATTTACAAACGTTTTGATACTTAAAAATGTAGGTTTTATATAAAATGTATTTTAAATTAAAAGAAAAATCGTATTTTGAAAACTAAATGTCATTTTGCTATTCTTTATGGTTAGATAGATATCTGATTGCCTGCACTGTTTTAAAAATGTTCATGGGATGATATATAAAAAAATAAAAACTAGGGAAGTTCTATATTAAATAAGCTAGTCAGAATTATGTAAATGTTCCTCCTGGCGCAGGAATCACGAGGAGGATTGAAGATGAGGTCAGTGACCGATCGCTCACATATGTAGTTATGGATGGTACGTTATTAATTATAAAATTAAAAAACCATTTTGAAGTTAAAAAGTATAATTAGTGGCAATGTTTAATAAAGATGACGTAAATTTTCTGATAAACTTATTTCTACAGCTCAATTAATTAATAAGGGCAGGAAATAAATTTTTTACAGCAATTATACAAAATTATTAAAAAAATTTAAACCACAATTAATTTATCCAAAAACCAAAATTAAGTAAATATTGCCCACACATTACAACATCCACGAAAGAACCTTGCAAATTATTTTTGTTATATGCATTATTTTGCATTCAAGTTCTTTATTTTTTTATACTTCACCTACTTATAATTGTTACATATTTGGCACATGGTCCGTCACGCCCAATTAAAGGGCCTGAATAAGTAGAACGCGTTTCTGATCATATGCACGCCTGTTACTTTACCTGCAACCCGGAGCGGTGTGAAATAAATTATTGTACATTCGTGACGTTGGCAATCAACTTAAATATTTATGAGTTAAAACCAAACATAACTATAACGGATAATCAAAGAAATTTAGAAATTTTGAAAGTTTGTTCTGTTTTTATATAGTACACAAAGCAGTTAAACCATAAATTATTTGTTGTTGAAAAAAAAATAATCCTTAACCTTTCATGATTTTTTTAATTTATTTTTATTACCAGATATTTCCGTTTAAGTAATACTTATATATATAACAATATAGCAATCTAGAAAAAAAATTAAGGTAGCCTTATTCCAAATATGTTATGATAGACGTTAGTTAACTAAGAATATAAATTCGCTTTACAACCACAGCTTGTACACAAGTAAAAAAAAACATGGTTCTACTTACAGGCCGTATTGAACGTAGGGTAGGTTTATGACAAATACAACAGCAATAAACATATGGCTGAGTCTGCTTTCATGTACACTTTTTTTTTAAGTTATCACTTTTAAAGCGGGTAAAGGGTACCTATCAAGTAGCTTAGCATTACCCAAAGTGAATGTCGTGCTCCAGAAAATGTTCGAACTATGTAATATTTGTATCACTGTTGCGTTACAGACCTGCAACTTTTTTCAGTGCGCGATGTCACTCTCATGTAAAAATATGTCGTGTTTAGCGCAAACGTGTTCGAATGAATCCACATCGAGCTGCCAAAGAATACCTATCGATGTCGGCAACATACATAAGTATACAAACCAACGTTTACAAGTGTATTCATACGTAAGTATAAAACTGGCGGCGGGCCATGATGCAGTTGGTTCTTCGCGTACAGTCCACTGACGGGATAAGAAGCGTCAAAGATCTTATATGGCTATTCTGTAAACTTGTATGTCATTTCACTGCCTGCTTTAGACAAACAACATCCATTACTTTTAGCTTTGGCTTGAAAAGAATTACTCCGGCCGGCTTTCTTATATTACTTATTTCAGCTCCTCGTGCGACCAGTGTGTATACCTAATTTGTCCGCGGCCTTATCTTTGGGTGAAAGTTATTTGTAAGGGAAGTTGTATCGGTAATGTTCATCATGTATTACATAACAATTCGACTTAGATACGCACATGTGTTTTTAAAATATATGTTTAATAACTTGCAATACAAAGTATGTGTTGAATTTCATGTATTGAATTTTTTTTTACATTATGTACGAACATAATAATCACAATATTTAATGAGAAATTTTTAAAACATTTTACAAAGTAATCTCTAATTTCTTCCACACCTCATGGTTAACCTTACTATTTTATTTCATGTTTCAGTTGATTTAAACTGTTTGAAATCATAATATGACGGACAATGAAGAATATTATTTTCAGTAAATTTTATGAGAGGATTTACTTATTACATTAAATATACCTCAATTTTTACCTCAAAGGAAAATAGTTGCATATCATTAAATGATAAATATTTGTTTCCCATTAATATAGTTTATGAACATAACTTATTGTTATAATACCTACATTAGTTAAATTGTGTTTTTGTAATGCTCTCCTATTTCAGTAAAATTTTTGGGCAAATTGAATAGCATATAGTCGATCTTTAACATAAGCTTTTGGAATACATAAATATGATAAATTATGTTCTCGTGATTTTAACAATTAAATATTTCTTCGCATGAAAAAATTAATTAACTAAAAAATATTTCAGTAATTTATACTTAAGGACTAAAAAATTTTATTTTTATAATATAATAATATTGTATGTATGTATACTTTTCTGAAAAAAGTAGATTCAAGAAAACAAATTTTCTTTTTTTAAATTTTGTTCTTGAACTTACTTGACAAGCGATATTGAACTTCAACTTTATACTTTCGGTATAGTACTTTTCGATTTATTTTCTCCAAACGGGAACTAAAAGAAAAGAATAAATAACATTTTCCTCTATAATTATTGCAGCCGTATACTGAAAAGTTTAACTTTCCTTTATTTGCATGACGCAGAGCTCCTAACTACACAAAATTTTTGTTATTTATTTTGAACGTTGTATTTATGTTTCCTTACAAACTTAAATGAACCCCTTAACATTTAATTTCATCAAAAGTTATACAATATAAGTATCAAGTTAAAATATTTTTAATTGTAGTTGTGGCTATTTTGTTGTTGAAAATGACACTCTTAAGTTTGAATGAAAGTGAGATATGATAAAATTATATTTGTAGTTAAAAACAGATAATTCATTTCAAATTCAATCTTTTGTTACATGCATATTTCCAAATAAATTTGACAATATATTAAATTCTATGCATTTGAATCTATTCGTATATTCTGCAGCATTAATTCCTATAAGCAAATACTTATTACGTACAATGTACTTTTAGTCCTGTCGTATAGTTATGCAAAAAATTGTATCAAAAGTATTGTTTCTTCTATGCGGTTATGGTTTAAAAAGAAAAAAAAGTAATTTAATTTATTTTTAAATTCGGTTGTCAGTAAGAACACGTATTTAGTGTAATACGACATATATTATTCTGTTTATTAAAACATTACTATCGATAACTCCATTTTAGATTTATCTGTCTATGTTATATTTCAAATTGATTCTTTTTCTTCGGCTTATGACAGCAGCAAATTTTGTTTTATCGCATATGTAATGTTTTTATGTTTTGCATATTATAATTAATGAGTTAGTATTGTTGGCGGGTGAGGCTTTTTCACAAATGGACGCGTTCTTGGCGGCTAGCAGGTAGGACGCGTGTATTACGCAGGCTGGATAGGGAAGTACGACTGCGGGCGAGCTCCATGATAGAAGCAACGGGAGTAGTAGCACTCGGCTATTTGTATAGGTTGGGATAGCTGTGCGAATGGTAGAACAGACCACGGGTCTATGGTGAGGAAAAAGGTCCCAAGCTCGACATCCCGACGATGAGACCGTTTACGAACTGTCGATGGATCATCAGGAAAGTTAACAACTTCTTCAGAAACTTGAGTCCCTCTTTCAAAATTCAGTTTAATACCTGGAGATGACTATATTCGGTGTTCTACCAAGCGAAGCATACTCTTAATTCATTACTAGTTGATGTTTAATATTTTGACGCAAAATAAAATTGTGAATCAGCTTACTTTGCTCATGCCAGGTTTTACAAGTTTTGTCAAAGTTAATTAAATGAATAAAAATTGTGTCCCTTTGTTACTGGCTACCCGCAAGAAATTATCATGGTGAATAATAATAATTTTAAGTCGACATGTAATATTTTGATTTTTATGGGATTGTGTTTTGGTAATGGTGTGTGTAACTGTCTTGTGTATTTTATTACATTCACTTCACGTAACGAATTGTCTGAACGTAATGTTATTGTTAGTTTGTTTTAATATTTCGTTTTATTGAACAAAGATACATAGTTTGCCACTTCGAGCGACTACAGAAATGACAATACAATTAGTTTACAGTGTTCCAAACATTTTAGTTTCCTCTACTGTACATGGGGGGAATATTTTTTATGTTATGTTTACTGAAACCATTTTACGCGCTAAGTGAGATGTTGCGATTGAGTAGAAGGGAAAATATGTCATAAAACCCTGCGTAATGTTATGAATTCCATTCATTCGTTTACTCTGTGATCCGGAGGGTCTAATGCTAAGACTGAATACATGTGCACTTCCTCTATGTAGAGTGGCTTCATTGAGATGAAAGCAAAGCTCACGTTGATGAAATACTTATTAATTAAAAAATTAAAATGTTGTTTTATGCTTCAATTTCTGTTAGTGTCGTACACAGATTAAAAATGTAATGCAGAGTTCCTCAGTTTTATGTATATTGAAATTTGCTCATGTGTAGAGTAGTTATTAAAAGCATAAAAAACATATATGACGAATTATTGTGTATTATTTCCATTAGGCGTGACCATGAAAATAGATAAGATTTTATCATTATGTGAAATCTACATTTTAAATGTTGGCGTTTAAATATTTATGAAAGCGTGTGATCTTAAAGCACTATTTATCTATTAAGGAAGTAGGTAGTTTCTTTGATTTTAGAAGGGTTTTTTAAACAAACAACTAAATTAATTCAAAAATTTGAACTACTGCAAGCAAAAAATACTTTATTCCATTTTTATTTTAAAATTAGCCATTGTATTCTACCTTGCTTACACTCTATTATCGAAAAATATATTTTTTTGACAGAGATGAATACCGTAAATTAATACACAAAACATACATGTTTTCGTATGATACAATAATAGCTAGTGACAGTGACGAAACCAAAATTATTTTGATAGTTTGTATAGAAAATCCCCAACAGTAGTGGTGGTATATTTAGGGATTTATTTGTAGATGGGTAAGTACTATTCCACAATAAAAAGGAGTTATCGTCAATTATCAAAGCAGCCATATTTCGTATCTTCTTTGACAGCCTAAATACAGCACCAAATGACGTACTTGGCTAAAAATTAATTCCAGCTGCATGCGTAGATTCCGGGAGGAGGGGAGAATCTCAGGGTGGCCTGAACCTCCCTGAAATAAAAAAGTCCGTCTGAGGGGCCCCGCTTGCATTTGCAAAATCTTCACGTTATCCCGTGGGCCTCATGGGAATCCTACAAATTTTCGCCCGTGATTCCAGCTATACATTTCACTGACACCTTGAGCACAACAGTCAGTGCACACTGAGTTCTTCCATACCACCCGCACTTGTCTTCGATAAAATCTGAACTCAGGTGGATTCAGCGTGACTGACTAAGCCTGCAGTCTGAATCCACCTGTAGGCCGCTGTTGCAACAGCTAAGAAATGTACACTGCTCGTAGTGAACAGTCTGTATGTAACTCGAAACGTGATTCCAGTTCATTCGTGTATACTTATTCATCATATTATGCAACGTTAAAGTCATTAAAAAAATATGCAAAAATAAAATAAAATGCTAAACGTGTAATAAGAGCCAGAAAATAATAATATGCAGTAATATTTAGTGTAACTAAATACGACGTGAACCCTAGAATACAAAGTTGACGATGTGTCGTTGGTGGGAACACTTGTTTGTTCCTGACATTTTTTTTCTTTACAGAATTTAAAAGTAAGTTAGACATACACTTTTTATTCAGGAAGTAAGTTAAAAATTTATTTGTCGTTATTGCGATTTAAAAAGTTGATTTGTGTCTAAGATTAAAAATAATTAATATTATTTTCATCATTTTATTCCCAGTTTTATTACTCAATTATTAGTAGGACGTGATTTCTCGTCGCGGTGCGGAATACTTTTATGAATGAAAGCATAACTGTTCGTGCAAAACCATTCATCACACAAATGTCAGTTCGAAAGTATAATGTTGGAAATTTTTTTAATGATATAATTTTTGCATTTTTCCCCCCTGAAAACACAAGCTAACACATCGATTGTTGGTGACAGCATTTTTTGTAATGTATGTAAATCTCTTAATTATGTAGAACGTTAATTAAAATAAAAATACATGTTTTAAACAGAATTGACGATTGTTTGCATTTCATGGATATGGACTAGATCGCAACAGTAATTTAATGTTTCAAGTTAATAAACACTGTCAGGAAGCAAGCAAGGCAATATGAGAACATTATCTTTTGGTTGAATGTAGCGAAAGGGAAAAACAGTCACCTTTCTTGCCACGATCTTGTTCGCAGATAACGCAGGTATAAGTAGCAAATGGACTCCACACAATGACAACCCTTCCATTATTCCGCCCCCCCCCCTCGCTGAAACGCCCTCTCCCCCCTCCACCACGGCGCAGGCGACAGTCTCAGGTATATCGCCCCGCCCAACCACTGGCAGTAGCACGTGGCCAGTGGCCCACCGCGCTAAACATTTTTACTAGGGAGGCCCCTTAAGCAAACATTTTCTTTTGAGATTGCTTACATTAAAAAAAAAAGTAACTGGAACACAGCCAGAAGCCACAAGCCATGCAATCTCATTCCTTATAAAAGTTTAAAAAACGGCTATCTTCTTTAAATCAACACTATATTTAATAAGACTTTGACCAGATGCTGTAAAATAATATGGAAAACCAAGATTCTCTATCTTACCTTGTCAAAATAACTCGGGTATTAACCAAATTTATAATTTTTTTTCGTTATTTAAGAATTTCTGTTTACGTTCACAAATTTTGACAACTAACAAAACATTATTTTATGCTATTTATAGAAACAATAATATGACTTTAAATAAGAAGAAAATCACTTTAAACACGACATAAATTTGTATAAAAAATAAACAGATTCTATAATTCTTAAAAATATATATATTTGGTTCTAACTGATGGTTTCTAATCATTGGAAAACATGTTTTACTTTGGTTCACATTATTTGACAGTCAGTAGCGCTTTGCTGAATTGACGATTTATGATATTCTAGTTATTAATTTTTTTAACAATTGTTAGTTTAGCCTGAAGCTGTCTTTAAAAACACGAACATATTTTTTATGGCGCACAGCAAAAAGGAATTTACTTTATAACATCTTTTCACTGACATTTTTCTAAAATTACGGTCACCGAGTACCAACAGCTGAACTTTCATAACATGAGCAAAAATAATGAATAGAAAATCGTTTTCTTCGTGGAAGAGCGTCTCGGTAGTAATGGTGGCATTGTGTGTCCGGCCAGCCGTGCTGGCGACTCCCGGGAAGTTAGAGCGGCGGAGCGGCGCGGCGGGCCGAGAGATCGGTGAACGAGCGCGGCGCGCGGCGCCTGCAGCCCGCACAAAGCAGCGGGCGCGTGGGCCGCTTGTTTGCTTGTTGTTTCGCTGTGCGGCGGCCGTAACCGCGGTGTTTGCCCGCGCGCCGGCCTCTCCGCGCGTGTTTGCGAGACTGTGTGTGCCCTGTCGGCCGCCTGACCGCCTCTTTGCGGCGTCGCGGCCGAACAACGGCTGTGCTCAGGCATGTAAGGAGCAGAGCTTTAGTCCATTTCTCTGGAAAAATTAAAGCTCTTACACGTATACCTTTATTCTATAGGTTAAAACTACTATATATTTTATTTATAACATTATAAACGTCTTTAATTAAGAAATATAAAGGAGTAAAAAAATTGAAACTTATTCTATTTTGAGGGAAAGTTTTGTTATGACTTTCAGAAAAAGAATAAAATAAAAAAATGGTTGTCTGTAAAGTCGGTTTACGGACGATAGTTTAACGTGACATCGTCATAACAAAACATTGATGAAATGGTTGCATAATTTTATAAATAAAATTTAATCATTCTTATTGAATTATCACTATTTTGTATGGATACAAAGAAGGAGTGAAATGAAATCTACAATTTAATTGATAAATTTACTTATATTTGCACTCATTAATTCAAATATGTTTATTACTTTAACGAAGAGATTATTTAACTATAACTTTTATAAATTTTTGCTATTTAACTTCGAGGTCGTCGAGAATGTTTTACGCTTTTTCGCAATTACACATTTAACGATGAAGTTTGTTCGTCGTGAAATTAAACGTAGAATTTAATAAAAATGCCCGTGCAGTTAATAAAATAATTATTAGTAAGTTTGAGAAAGAATTTCGGCTTTAATCTCCAACCATACGCTCGTGGTGCGCTGGGGCCAAGATTAAAATTCGTCGAGAATATTTAACGTTTTTATGTTTTCCAGTGCTCAAAATGATATGCAATTGTGGCCCTGGGCACGAAATTTTATTTATAATTCATTAATAATAACACCCCTCGCGATAAACAAAGGAAAATATGTATTAAAAAGTGCCTGGTTGCCGGGGAAGCAGATAGATAGCGCGATTCATTCGGTTCGCGTCCGTCACCGTAGATGACAGCACCGTAGGGGAATAATATTATTTCGTTTTGATAATACGATTTTATAACAAATACGCATCCCAAATACACCAAACTTATTTATAATGTGTTACAATATTTTTTAAAACATTGTGCAAAAGATCCTGGGTGTAATTTGAATTATTGTGTGTAACTGTAAAACACCATTGTTCGTACAAAAACGTATTTGAAAATTCAACATTACTTTTAAATAACCGTACCGATTGTGATGAAAATCGGTGGATGATCGTTAAATTACATAATATTAATAATTCAAACGACGAAAACATGATTGAAAAGTCAAATCGACGGTTGTTCCAATCGAATGGAAGAGAGATAGATGCGGCGCAAGCGTACAATGAGCGTAACGGGACACATCATAGTGGGACAATGTGCATTATGGAACACTTTTTTGACATGACAACGTCTAATAAATCGATGAACGCCATCGATGAACGCCGGCTACAATGTATCAGCGTATTTTAAGGCCGACTTCGTATACCGCTTTAGTAAAAGTGAGGTTACGTACCATGCCGTCACAAGAGCTGCAGAGCCCCGGCGTGCGGTCCACAGTGCACCAGCTGCAGCAGCGAGCGAAGTGCGACCCTCGCGGACTGTCACACGTCCAGCTACTGAGCTTCTGTGTGCATGCGACAACGGTTCAGAGTGGCTAAATCAGAGCGAGGTCGAAGGAATAGATGATTTTACTGAAAATCACATGGACATGTTGGTTCCAGTAGTCACTCTTGAGACCACACATGATTACCCGGGGACTGAATTAGAAATAATATTATTTTATACGAATTTTAGAAGTTCCTGTTTAAGTATTTTACTGTTCTATTTTCTCACTGTTATAATAGACTAAGTTAAGTCGTAAAAACCAGTCTTAACTAGTCTTAAAAAATAATTAAGCAAATGATGTTTTATTAATTTTTTTATTTACAATAAAAATAAGAATTTTGAAATTTCTCACGTTTGATTAGAGGAGGGGAAGTTGAGCCAAAGGAGGACGCCTCCTTACCGTAAAAACAAGGGTTTTAATATTTAAGAATAAATAAATACTTCCTTACAAACAAATTCGTTTGAATATAGTTTAAACCTTATTATCTTTTTAAACCTTGGACCAAATAATTTGTATACACTTACATATTAGTGTAAAGGATTAAAAATACTGTTGAAAGGTCAAAACCTTTCATAACTACGTTAGTAGGCACAATAAGAAATATCTTTCTAAGCTATTCAATGCTGGATGCATTAAGTTATAAATATTCGAAACATTTTCGTTGCTTGGATTATGAGAAAATGTTTTATCAATCATTTTGGAATATCAGACAACAGATGGAATGTCATGTACATTAAGTTATTAAGTTGTTCCGAATGTTTATAGAAATTCCTAATTTTTTCCAGGATAAATAGGTACCTCTAAATCTACCTACGTCTGTAGGCTGTGCCAAAAGGGATTTTTTACTGCTCCTTGACCATTTAAAATTCATTAATTATTTTTAATGAAGGTGACCTGATGTAACCTTTCCCAACAACTCTTTCGCACCATTTTACAATATTAAAAATGGTTTTGAAGCTAATCTTAACCAAACAGCCATTAATAAGTTTTTTAACAACGCCTACTAGTCAATACATTTTTATGTTGTAGATTCATTTTGAAACAGATATTTATTTAAAAATCGTTGATAAAGATCTGTATCAAATAAATAAAGAGTTTTTTATAGGATCTTGGGATCCCCGAGTAAAGGGTTAGTGTCAATAAATGCAGAATAAGTGTGTCTTTGAGAATTATGTTAAAGTTTCGCTTGAATTTCTGTTTTGTAATTCTTCGTGCCTGTGACTGTTCAGGCGTTTCTCATGCCCTTAAAGCAACCTGTGGACTTGCTTGTTCGGCGAGACATAGTTTGTTTGAACATGCGTCTTAGAGAACCTCAAAGTAGCTTGTCGCTCTTCCTCTCTGTACCGCCTTGGCTGAATTTCTTCTGTCCATGCAGTGGCTCTTCAAGAAGCTTGACGATGTGCCTGTTTGTCACGCCTTCCTGCATCTGAGCAGTCAATTAGCAGCTCTCTTAGTGGCGAGAAGCTCTGTTTCTGTGTCTCACATTTGCTGAGTTTTAGCAGGCAAGGCAATGGCTCTTAAAGCAGCTTGACATTGGGCTTGATCTTATCTTCTTAGATCAGTATCTTACATAGATAATTCTAGTTATCGAGTAAGCCTTTTTGATTATGCTTGGAATGACACCCTCAAAAGACTTGTAATACAGTAAAACAGTAACAAAAGAAAGTCAAAATTAAGTAATCAATGAATTTAACCCAAAACTGGAAGAAACCAATGCAATCGCTGTTGCTATATGTTCAACCATATCAACATGAAGAGTTAGTTACAGAATTACGTTCCAGAACTATCCCACACGAACTGTGTATTTTCTCGGGAATTAAAAGTAGCTTTTGTCACTCTCTGGCCCATAAGTTATCTCTATGCAAAAATAATGTCGAACTGTGACTCATTTGCTGTTGATAATAACAGTAAACAAATACATCTTAGATATATGTATATATTGAAGACATGCATATCCCGAAGAAATTAATTTACAACTAAGAGATATGGAAGTGCGGATAAAAGAGGAAGTCAACATTGAGAATAAATTATATTAAGTAATAGACAAATACAATCTGAACTGCAAGCAACCGATGCAATGACCGTTGCCATGGAGACGCAATTGGTATCAACTCTGTATAAACACATCATCATTGATCCAAATAAAGATTCAACAATGCGATAACAAAATCGGTTTAGCCATTTAAGCATGAATTGGTATTTACATAAAGCCACACCAAATCGGTCTTACAAGAAACGTGCATTTTTCTGGATAAAAAGTAGCCTAAGTCTCTCTCCGGTCAATAAAAAAGCTCTATTCAAAAAATCATGCCGATCCTTCGCTCCGTTGCTGCGTGAAAGAAGGACAAACCAACAAACCAACAAACACATTTTCTCATTTATATTATCAGTAGAGGCTAGTAGGGATATTTTTAACAGCTTTTTTCCAAGTATTATATAAAACAATAATTACATATTTATCAATATAATATATTTGGTATAAATAATAAACATTAAACCGTTTCATTAGGTTTTAACCATAATGTTATAGTCTAAATTTAAAAATTTATAAACGAAGTTATTTCAGTTTTATGGAAAAAAAAGTTTCATGTGTCTGAATCTACTGAAACTGGAAGAGAGAAGAGAACCATTATAACAGAGTAGCATGCTGTGTGTCTTTCTGTTTTGGTATAATATTCGTCATACCTTCCAAGCTAACTAAACTTTAGGGATATTTAAGAATGTAAATAATAAACAAATTTAACAAATAAATGTATGATTAAATAGTTTTAAAAATTTTATTTTTTAAATGGTAAGTACAATATAATTAAGACTTATTTTCGCAAATTACGACCTCAACCAATAAGGGAGGTGAGTTTTGTGACATAGGCTACATATAATTTACTTTAAAATATACATACATGCTCTATATTGCATTCTTAGTAAAATAAAAAGAAACGGTGGTGTGAAACGGTTTGAGTTTTGTGTTAACATTTTACATAAATGAATAAAATGGAACTTTAAAAAATTTCGTTTGTTGCAATCTATTTTTAAAATAAATTTATGTGTTTCAAAATTTCTTATATTTTTTAGGGAGGTAAAGATAGAAAGTTATGTTTTAATTTTGAATATCACTTTATTTAAAATATATTAGAAATGTTCACACTTTCTACAATGCTACAAAATTTAGCACTCTTCTTAATTTTTTGCTTGTGACGTGTCGACAGAGATGCAAACGTATTTTGAGAGAAAGAAAATAATTATTAATTAACTTTTCAATACAAAAAATTAAGAAAACTATATTTGTATAACATTACAGTATAAAATGGCAAAGTGAAAGTGTCGTTTTACATGGTTCGGAACAGAATTTATTTGCAAAATTTATTTATTTAAGGTTTATAAGGGTTTTCTCAATAAAGAAACCTTCCTATTTTAAAAACACTGAAAAGATATAAGAATTATAATAATGACTAATAAAATCCAAACTGAATATTTTTATGGGAGAATTTTAAATAAAAACACAAGCATTTAAAATATCTACAAACTGGAGGATCAGACACATCAGCATTACCGTTCTGATGATCAGCAACAATACACATCGACACAGCAAAATAAGGACTAAACATATTTCTGAACTTAATCAGCTGAATCATAAGACAGACCACCATCTGTATTTTAAAGGCATTGCAGTTAATACGACCAACTGTTTGAAGTTCAAATAGTCCCCACTAGTTTGCACTTTGGTACCAGAGAACCGCACATACAACTTCATTTACTTGAATCTGGAGCTGATATCTGACGTACAGTTCTTAACTTTACAGACCTCGACACACAGAATGAAAAGAACGAAAAAGCTAACAGCAACTTTCCTGCCCTCTCCGTAAGTCTGGAGGCATCTTCCAGACACGACTCTGCAGAGCCCCTTGCATTCAGTCGCACCGCAACCCTTCACTCTACACGAGACAGCTCCAACCTCCGACGATCTGATGTGATGTTCATGAGCAGGAAACATAGTAGCTCACGTCCATCTGTGACGAATAACAGTCTCAGATCATCACAATTTTCTAGCCCCTGAGCTGTAGTTATTTGAACCAATTCAAAAAATTAAAGACTGACCACTACGTCCAAGTTAACCGGCCCACAGCCTAGCTCAAAGCTTCATCAGAACCGTCGACTTCCCCTGTAAGTACACTGATTGTTTAAACTGAGACATACTGCACCCCAAGTGACTGCCCCAGGTTATCTCCTGTGTCTATGAGCAGATTATCCCGAACCCAACTTAACTGATCAAGAATTAAAAAATGAATAGTTTGTCATAGCATCAATTACTGCTAAGGCTTACAAAACCATGTAAAGCACACGATGCACTGCATGGTTGAATATTTGCATGATAAATAAAGGCTTCAGCTGAAGCACATTTAAGAGTGTTCCCTTACCTGGATCTATAACAACCTAAAAATTTATTTAATGTTAAACTAGGGGGAACAAACGCGCTCTTACCTCGCGCTGGCCCAGACTTTAAAGCGGTCAAGTTGAGTGGAAAGCAACTGTAGCAGGTGACTTGAAGCCCTATATTGCGGATT
The DNA here is from genome assembly GCF_032445375.1 of Bacillus rossius redtenbacheri. NCBI lineage: Eukaryota > Metazoa > Arthropoda > Insecta > Phasmatodea > Bacillidae > Bacillus > Bacillus rossius. The sequence goes on from NC_086335.1 coordinate 16,017,196, forward strand.
GTTCCACTGGGGACGTTCAATTACATTGCTGTAGCATTCAAGCGATGGAAAAAAAACTTTCCTAATGCTCCTGATTTTTTTATCATTTAAGCTCTATCCTTAATTAAATATGTATATGTATATACTCAGTCTGTTATGAAACAAATTTCGAAAGAAGTGTGAGTAGCGTCCATTGATCTCGCATATAAAATAACGCTTCTTCCTAAAATTCTGGCTGTTTTTACTTTCCTTTTGTTTTTCCTGCTAGCGTGAAAGGCGCGTAAACTTTTCTTAAATCTCCCCATGCTTCCCCCCTTCCCAAGAAAACCATAGCGTTCTTCATTCCCTCGAGCCAACCCCTCATCGCTCCGTCCTGGTGTAATACTCATTAAAACTTCATTATTCCCGACATCGATTTTCCCTTCGTGAATACTTTTCCTTTTCTTTAATTACTTGCGAAGTCGGATGGAAGTTCCGGTCCTCATCACCTAATTATGTATTGCAAGCTGAGTGTTGTCTTAGAGTTTGGGACAGCAATTTATATTACTCAAGCATTTCCTTTATCGGTCACAGATGGCATTATCCGTCGCTTCTAGACGAAAACTAAGTTGTAGTGTTAAGTGAAAAATACCACGATCTCAAAAGTGAATAATACCATTTTATTACGGAATAAATATAACATAATTTAATTACTTTTGCAAATTATTCTATAACATATTTGAAGTATTTTTAACTACTTCAGCAAAACACTAAATGTTTAATTTGAAGTATGTTAAAAGAAACTTTTAAACAAAACAATAGTATGGCGTAAGCATAAAAAGGTTTTACATTTAGTATCGTCATTTTAAGAGTGGAAACACGTGAAAAAATGTAATAACAACAAAAATTTTTATAGTATTTTATTTTGATGCCAAATACAATGACCTAATTTCTTGGAGAATAAATTTATAAAATAATATGCATTGCATTCTCTTAATTACTAGATATTGTTTTGTTGATTAAAATTTAATTGCTAAAGATATGTTAATTAAAAAGCAAGAGACTCCAACACTAAGAAGTATGGTTTTGGAAAAAAAAAGCATTAAGGTTAATTTGCAATGTAAATTAATTATTGTAAAAAAAGTAACTAGAGCCAAACGTTGTCTCGTCAGAGGTGCGTGCGGGGTGCCGTGTGGAAAAAGCACGTTGTTCCACGCCTTGGCCTCGGGACCACAGTAGCGCGACGACCGGTGAGAGCTTGTGTCGCCCGGCGATGTACCGGACTGGTTCGCGTGTTACGGCGAGTTTAGGCCCTGCTTTCACCGCACGGGAGACACCTGGGGAGTGGGCCTGACCCTGCGGGGAAGGTGATTGTCCGCTGAGGTGTCGGAGCTGTTGCCGGCCCTAGTATCCGAGACATTATCCAACAGGTTCACGGAATGGGTGCAGGGATGCGAACACATAGCCTCTCCGCACCAAGTGGCAATCATCTGCCACCACGTGGGCACCGATACTGGGAGCGAATGGTGATGACTATGCTAGGATGGGCAGCCTCAGCTACTAGTCATAGCCTGGCCTTAACTATAAGGACAATGCCGGGCATAACCCTGCTGCAGTGCATCATCAATTGCATGTATGGGTCCAGAAATGGTGAATTGGCTGAATCTGCGGGCAACAGAAGATGCGTTTGAAACCTTTCTGGGGGGTTCGACTGCCGAGCCCCGGTGTCTTGGTCCCAAAGGGCCCCATAGTGAATGGATCAGGCCTATGTAAATGGAAACGACCGATAATGGCACCGGCGTGTTCGGGAGCACCCGGGGTAAAAGAATGATTAAACTGCTTGACTAGTTGCGATACGTTCCCCTAGTCCAGTGGTTGAGGGACGTACCAAAGAAACCCCGAGGCCCTCCAGCCCACGCACGACCGGATTGTCATGTCTAGCCAGGGTTTTCTGCGGTCGCCGCCGGATGAATCCAGGCACGTCAGGGCATTAACCGGCTGTAAACCTGTCGGGCCGAAGTACGGCAGGTCGAAGGGTAGTCCGAGAAGACGAGGACATCCAGTGGAGTGATTCTGAAGAGTGGTGGTCGGCTAGCTTGTTGGTGAACGGTCTCATGCCGTATAGACGCCAAGTTGGTAGTAGTACGGGAAGAATCCATAAAGGTTGAATGGTGTCCCGTTGAGATTTCCTCTAGGCCCAGGCTTCTGATTGGGTAGGACTCGTACTTGGTAGTGGTGCTCTGATCGCTTGGAGCAGACTCCAAGGGTTCTCTAGCCCTATGCGGAGTCGACGTGGTGAGCGACGACACAGCTCTGGTACTAGCATGGAAAGCTAGGAGAGGTTTGGATAGAACCTCCACTGGACCACGGGTTCAGTTGTTGATTGAGGGGTCCTATTGCGATCTGGTAGAATGGGGTAAGCTCCAGCAATGCTGATAACGTCTAGGAGCTAAGGACACAGCCAATTGTTTGGTCAGTTGAGTGAGGCAGGTGATAAAGAAGGTGTCTAAGCTGGGATCGGTAGCCTTGGCTTCTGTACATAGCGGGATCTCAAACACCTCACCTGATTCGCAAATACGGCGTATTCCGTATCCACGCCCGTGGGGGCCCCATGCCGGTAGGGGTCACGCTAAGAGGGGTGGGTCAACAAAACAAAAGGGGTAGAAATCCTTTATTCAGTCCTACTGGGTGCTGTTGACGGAGCAGACTGGTTTACGTGTCGCGGCGAGTTTGGGCCTGGTGTCGTGCCGAAGAAAGGGAAAGAGTTTTGTGGTAAGAGTAGATTTATATGTTTTTTTTTTGTGGTAACGAAGGCCAAATGGCCTATTCGTATCCTAAATAATCATTAGTTTGTCTATGTTGTGGGACAGTTGAAGTTACTCCTTTTGCTAATGTTTATTTTTTGTAAGAATAATGATATGGTTTTATTGTGTCGTCATGCGCGCTGTATTTGCTGCATTTAATAAGTTGTTTGTACTGTTTATATATCAGTGTCTTTCGTTTTTTTTTTTGTAACGGATCAGGTTCTTCTAATAGTAGCACCATGTAGAGCCTATCGTAACTCTCGAAAATTGTAGCGCCCTCAGTAAAGACGTTTCATTTAAAAATTAATTCAGTCAGATGTAAATTTTTTATTTGAAATAATATAAGATTGAAGTACTTTTGCTTTTCAATAAAACATTTCGCTATGAAACATAATGCAGATAATGTTTACGCTATAGAAATTTTCAGTAGTATAGGAATGGGGTTCCGGGCGCAGGGTCCAGGGTGTGGAGCTGTGTGTCCTCTCCACCATCTTGGATTTTGACGTCACGGCGGCCATCTTGGAGGAGTGTAACGGGACACAGCGTAACGGGACAAGTTTTACCTTGACCTTTGACCCTCAAAATCCGCCAAAATTGGGCAAAATTTGCCCAAAATTCCTCAAAATTCGCCAAAATTTCCATTTCTGTGAAAAACAATTCCGCCAAAAAATCTCAAAAAATTCCACAATTCAAAAATTCCCGTTTTCGAGAGAAAAATTCCCGTTTCGAGGGAAAATTTCCCGTTTTTAGTCCTTAAAAATCCCAGCGGCTAGAAATGTCCATATGTAGGCTTAAGCATCCATGTCTACAGCCTACGATAAGCCTCTGACGTCATCATGGATTATGACGTCACCGTTGCAATTTTCGTTACTGCTGCCATCTTTAACTTTTTTATTTATTATCCGATTTTAATGAAAAAAAAATTAAAATTTATAAACAAATTCACTTAATAAAATTTAATGAAAAATATTTAAAAAACATACATTTACGACACGGAGTTCGTAGTCCTCGGTTCGAACCCGGTGAGGGCAAAAAAATTAAAAATGGCGACAGGCTCCTTTCTCAATGGTGGCTGCAGGCAGACTGACTCCCACCACTTTTTTTCAAAGCATATATATCGTCACCTAGTATGACGTCATGTCCGCCATCTTGTCTTTGATGCTGGAGACCACCATCTTGTTTTCGTCGGCGAGAGTGCGCTGACACCATGTTAGTTTAGTTCTTATCCGCTAGAGTGCAGTAATCATTTATTATTACTGTGACACCCGCCATCTTGAAATTTGACCGCCTCCTTGAAAATCCGTAATTATGTAGCTAGAAATTCGGGAAAAATTCCAAAATTCATTAAATAAATCACTCATTAATTTACATATTGATTCGATCGATTCCTGTCCTCGGTTCGATACCCGATCGATGCAAATAATCTTAATTTTTATGTAAAAATACCTAAAAAATGACAGGTTCGAAAATAAAAACACTGCAAGTTCTTTTACAAACATAATATTTATTACATAATTTCTATTTTACTACAGGATCACCTGCGAAGGTTAGCAATCTTACAAACATTTAGGTCCGCATAGGCGTGAAATGACTAATTCTTAGCTCCAATCGGTTTATACAAGACAGAGTCCAACCAGATCCTTTACAGACATAGTCCTCCTCTTCTTGACAGAGTTTCTGGATACCTTGTTTAACAGTTTGCTTGACATCGTTAGAACTGTAAATTACTGCAGCCGATGTCTTGAATGCACACTTCTTCACTTTGTCATCGAACGGATAAGGCTTTCCATATATACAGTCCAACCACAAGTTATATTTCAAAGGTCCGTTTGTTGCTACGTCATCAGTAAGCTGATTGATTATGTCCTGTCTGATATCATCAAAAAAATTACAAATGTCCTTTGACTCACTTAACGTACTTGGATAATAGTAGTCTTTCAATGTTCCACGAAATGCAGACTGCGCCAAGTAGAAGCCATTATCGTTAACTTGTAATGCTCCGATCACAGTCTTATGTTCAGATGCCACAGCAATCGGTTGCTGCACATCAGTTTTTTTACTTGTACGCTCACGAGTCACCAATCTAAACTCAGGAGTCGTAATTGCTGCAGGTAGTTCAGCAGTAGGCGCACGGACTTCACCTTTACAGTTTATCGAATGTCGGCGCAAATTATCAATTCGAGTAAACCATTTATGACACTCGTCACAGCGAAACTTCATGCGAGAAGGATTCTTCGTACATTTACTCCTCTCATGTCTCCGTAAATCATGTGCAAATGCAAACGTCATGTCGCAGTAGCCACAAGGATGCCTAGTTGAAGACAAACCCGAACCAGATGTCGCTGTTACTGCAACTGAATCATTTCCAGGCATACTCTTATGCACATCAATGCATCGTTGTTGTATAGAAACCTTTACTTTCTGCCGCACTGCAGGTCCTTTACATGTCTCCAAGTGATGCTTCAAATTAGCATTTCTTGTAAATTGCTTGCGACACTTAATACAACCAAACATTTTACGATAAGGGTTCTTGGCACATTCTCTCTTCTCGTGTCGACGAGCATTGCTGATGTTTGAGAAAATCTTGTCACAGTAACGACATCGATGTTCGTTAGTTGTTGACGATTCGCCATACATCGAAGTCTCCATCGAGGGCGAAACAGCGTTCGTCGAGGTTTCCTGTACAGTCAGCACTACCGGAATTAAAGTCTCTTCTGCTGGTGGTATCACATCTGTTGAAATCTCCTCCAATGTTGACGTCATCGTTGCCAACGGGATCTACTCCTTCTCCGTCGTAGCTGTCGTCAAGGTTCCCGTATACGATGGTACAACCTCCGAGTTCAACGTTAAAGTCGGTAAAGATGCCATCGAGTTCGCAAGAACAGGTAATTACGCGATTTATGCTCCAGATTAAACAAACTAGGTGATCCTTACACCGCCAACGTCAGTAACAAAACTGAGCGTCCTGCTGTCTAGGACTCGCTTATATACATGCACCGTATGGAATAATACGCTAGTAAAATCAAGAACAATTTATTATAATACTAGAGTCAAAACAACATTTAAAAAATAGAAGCTCCATCAACAAAAAGGAAGCACATTCTGGAAGCACCGACAACGAAAAGGCAGCACATTTGGAAGCACCGACAACGAAAAGGCAGCACATTTGGAAGCACTGACAACGAAAAGGCAGCACATTTGGAAGCACCGACAACGAAAAGGCAGCACATTTGGAAGCACCGACAACGAAAAGGCAGCACATTTAGAAGCACCGACAACGAAAAGGCAGCACATTTGGAAGCACCGACAACAAAAAGGCAGCACATTTGGAAGCACCGACAACGCAAAGGCAGCACATTTGGAAGCACCGACAACGAAAAGGCAGCACATTTGGAAGCACCGACAACGAAAAGGCAGCACATTTGGCAGCACCGACAACGAAAAGGCAGCACATTTGGCAGCACCGACAACGAAAAGGCAGCACATATGGAAGCACCGACTACGAAAAGGCAGCACATTTGGAAGCACCGACAACGAAAAGGCAGCAAATTTGGAAGCACCAACAACGAAAAAACAGCACATTTTGGATGCACCATCATAAAGGCAGCACATTTTGGAAGCACCATCGAATAAGGAAGCACATTTGGAAGCTCCATCAACAAAAAAAAAAGGCAAAAAGGAAGCAAAAGTTACGAGATCTAAGTCTTAATTAGAAATCAGAATACAAGAAATAAAAACATTAAATTCTTATAATTTAAATTATTTATTTTATTGCTTTACATTATACAAATGCAAGTAAAACAAGCCATTATTGTATGTAGCCAGCATTCCTCAGTTCCTTGAGTATGAAGGATATTTCTTTGATGCACGAATAGTTTCCTGCACAAAGCGAACCATGTAGAAGTCTTAGCCGGTCAACCAATATGTTTGGATCTTTCCATGATGTGTAATCATTCTCTTCTACCACCATCTTCCTTGCACCTTTATAATAAAAATTATGATCTCTGGTGTCCTCCGTTTTACCATCAACCTCAGGGTAACTTCCATGTTTGAGCCGGTGATCATCACAAGCTTTATCAGATTTATTTAATATATCACGTCGTTTCCACCGTTTCGGTCTCAGGACACCACCACATTCTTCGATCTTGGCAGCTTTAGGTGCTTCATCATAGTCTATGTCTTTGTCAACAGCCTCAGAGTCACTGTAACAATCACCGTAGAAGGAATCGTCTTCACCCAATTTACCGTAATAATTCGATGTTGATGATGTTGAAGTGTCTTCATCGTCTTCATGCTTCCTTTTTAGGAGTCCATCATTTTTACAAAGTAGGAAAGATCTACTTGAATTCGGCTGGAATATATTCTCACTTTTCACGTTAAGGATTCTTCCATTGTCTTCATTCTTCCGTAAATCATCAACCTCCTTCAATTAAAGTTCTTTGTCGAGATCGGAAGAGCCAAGAAAATTATTGTCGTAATGCAGATCACTCTTCCTTAGGCTAGTAGATTCATCGTTGTCCTCTAGCTTGTGCGCAGGCTTGGCGCTACAAGTTCTGCCATGTCTTTTTTTTCTCTCTCTCCGCGTAAACGACTTGCTACATCGAACACTACTTATCATATTGCGCAGTGGATTTTTAACACAGTCATTCTTCTCGTGTTGTCTTTTATTCTTTCTCAAGATAAACTCTTTACTGCAAAACTTACACCTATGTTCTTTCGATACAGCGTCAGATCCCAAATCGGAATTCATATTAGTTACTGAGACTAATGTCAGATACCAATTGAGTGTTTTTAAATTAGATCTAATACTTAAATAGAAATTTTTTCATATTTCATCAGCGAGAATTAATATATCACATGCAAAAGTACTTTATGCATGTAGTTCTGCTTTTCAACAACAGATGACGCCACATGTTGCTTGCAGGTAAATAATATTTAGTTCTTTTATGCGGGATGCGTGATGCTCACTAACGATCGCAAAAGAAGGATGGCTTCGCTAGACTCCAAGGAAAAGGAAGTTCGTCTTGCATGTTGGTGCTCCACAGATGTCTCATGTCGTAATATTAATTTGACTGAGTAATATTATTTGTCAATTCCACCTGATAAAAATATTGCAAGTTTTGATTTAGTAGCCGAAATTATCGAATTAAATGTAACTCCAAATAAAATGACATGTATCATTAGACAAAAAAAATCCATGCAGAGAGCGGTTCCTCAGAATAGTCAGAAACACTTGAAGAAACCACAGGAATGATTGCAAGAACACGGGAAAAACCATCAAAATATTGACAAGAATAATCAGGAGCACACGGAGAAAACCATCATAATATTTGCAAGAATAATCAGGAGCACACGGAGAAAACCATCATAATATTTGCAAGAATAATCAGGAGCACACGGAGGAAACCATCATAACATTGACCAGATTAATCAGAAATACTCGGAGAAAACCACCACATGTTTTCCTTGATATCATAAAATTACAGGAAAAAATATTTAAAAATAAAAATAAATTAATTTAAAAATAAAAAAAAAATTAAAAAAAATGCATAAATTTCTGGCTTGTACAAGAACTCTTATCTTTGCTCAACAATGATAAGTTTACAAGCTAGCAGAAAATGTTTATGCATTTTTTTTAATTTTTTTTTATTTTTAAATTAATTTATTTTTATTTTTAAATATTTTTTCCTGTAATTTTATGATATTAAGGAAAACATGTGGTGGTTTTCTCCGAGTACTTCTGATTAATCTGGTCAATGTTATGATGGTTTCCTCCGTGTGCTCCTGATTATTCTTGCAAATATTATGATGGTTTTCTCCGTGTGCTCCTGATTATTCTTGCAAATATTATGATGGTTTTCTCCGTGTGCTCCTGATTATTCTTGTCAATATTTTGATGGTTTTTCCCGTGTTCTTGCAATCATTCCTGTGGTTTCTTCAAGTGTTTCTGACTATTCTGAGGAACCGCTCTCTGCATGGATTTTTTTTGTCTAATGAGACATGTCATTTTATTTGGAGTTACATTTAATTCGATAATTTCTGCTACTAAATCAAAACTTGCAATGTTTTTATCAGGTGGAATTGACAAATATCATTACTCAGTCAAATTAATATTACGACATGAGACATCTGTGGAGCACCAACATGCAAGACGAACTTCCTTTTCCTTGGAGTCTAGCGAAGCCATCCTTCTTTTGCGATCGTTAGTGAGCATCACGCATCCCGCATAAAAGAACTAAATATTATTTACCTGCAAGCAACATGTGGCGTCATCTGTTGTTGAAAAGCAGAACTACATGCATAAAGTACTTTTGCATGTGATATATTAATTCTCGCTGATAAAATATGAAAAAATTTCTATTTAAGTATTAGATCTACTTTAAAAACACTCAATTGGTATCTGACATTAGTCTCAGTAACTAATATGAATTCCGATTTGGGATCTGACGCTGTATCGAAAGAACATAGGTGTAAGTTTTGCAGTAAAGAGTTTATCTTGAGAAAGAATAAAAGACAACACGAGAAGAATGACTGTGTTAAAAATCCACTGCGCAATATGATAAGTTGTGTTCGATGTAGCAAGTCGTTTACGCGGAGAGAGAGCCTAAAAAGACATGGCAGAACTTGTAGCGCCAAGCCTGCGTACAAGCTAGAGAACAACGATGAATCTACTAGCCTAAGGAAGAGTGATCTGCATTACGACAATAATTTTCTTGGCTCTTCCGATCTCGACAAAGAACTTAAATTGAAGGAGGTTGATGATTTACGGAAGAATGAAGACAATGGAAGAATCCTTAACGTGAAAAGTGAGAATATATTCCAGCCGAATTCAAGTAGATCTTTCCTACTTTGTAAAAATGATGGACTCCTAAAAAGGAAGCATGAAGACGATGAAGACACTTCAACATCATCAACATCGAATTATTACGGTAAATTGGGTGAAGACGATTCCTTCTACGGTGATTGTTACAGTGACTCTGAGGCTGTTGACAAATACATAGACTATGATGAAGCACCTAAAGCTGTCAAGATCGAAGAATGTGGTGGTGTCCTGAGACCGAAACGGTGGAAACGACGTGATATATTAAATAAATCTGATAAAGCTTGTGATGATCACCGTCTCAAACATGGAAGTTACCCTGAGGTTGATGGTAAAACGGAGGACACCAGAGATCATAATATTTATTATAAAGGTGCAAGGAAATGGTGGTAGAAGAGAATGATTACACATCATGGAAAGATCCAAACATATTGGTTGACCGGCTAAGACTTCTACATGGTTCGCTTTGTGCAGGAAACTATTCGTGCATCAAAGAAATATCCTTTATACTCAAGGAACTGAGGAATGCTGGCTACATACAATAATGGCTTGTTTTACTTGCATTTGTATAATGTAAAGCAATAAAATAAATAATTTAAATTATAAGAATTTAATGTTTTTATTTCTTGTATTCTGATTTCTAACTAAGACTTAGATCTCGTAACTTGTGCTTCCTTTTTGCCTTTTTTTTTTTTGTTTATGGAGCTTCCAAATGTGCTTCCTTATTCGACGGTGCTTCCAAAATGTGCTGCCTTTATGATGGTGCATCCAAAATGTGCTGCCTTTTCGTTGTCGGTGCTTCCAAATGTGCTGCCTTTCGTTGTCGGTGCTTCCAAATGTGCTGCCTTTTTCGTAGTCGGTGCTTCCATATGTGCTGCCTTTTCGTTGTCGGTGCTGCCAAATGTGCTGCCTTTTCGTTGTCGGTGCTGCCAAATGTGCTGCCTTTTCGTTGTCGGTGCTTCCAAATGTGCTGCCTTTGCGTTGTCGGTGCTTCCAAATGTGCTGCCTTTGCGTTGTCGGTGCTTCCAAATGTGCTGCCTTTTCGTTGTCGGTGCTTCCAAATGTGCTGCCTTTTCGTTGTCGGTGCTTCCAAATGTGCTGCCTTTTCGTTGTCGGTGCTTCCAAATGTGCTGCCTTTTCGTTGTCGGTGCTTCCAAATGTGCTGCCTTTTCGTTGTCGGTGCTTCCAGAATGTGCTTCCTTTTTGTTGATGGAGCTTCTATTTTTTAAATGGTGTTTTGACTCTAGTATTATAATAAATTGTTCTTGATTTTACTAGCGTATTATTCCATACGGTGCATGTATATAAGCGAGTCCTAGACAGCAGGACGCTCAGTTTTGTTACTGACGTTAGCGGTGTAAGGATCACCTAGTTTGTTTAATCTGGAGCATAAATCGCGTAATTACCTGTTCTTGCGAACTCGATGGCATCTTTACCGACTTTAACGTTGAACTCGGAGGTTGTACCATCGTATACGGGAACCTTGACGACAGCTACGACGGAGAAGGAGTAGATCCCGTTGGCAACGATGACGTCAACATTGGAGGAGATTTCAACAGATGTGATACCACCAGCAGAAGAGACTTTAATGCCGGTAGTGCTGACTGTACAGGAAACCTCGACGAACGCTGTTTCGCCCTCGATGGAGACTTCGATGTATGGCGAATCGTCAACAACTAACGAACATCGATGTCGTTACTGTGACAAGATTTTCTCAAACATCAGCAATGCTCGTCGACACGAGAAGAGAGAATGTGCCAAGAACCCTTATCGTAAAATGTTTGGTTGTATTAAGTGTCGCAAGCAATTTACAAGAAATGCTAATTTGAAGCATCACTTGGAGACATGTAAAGGACCTGCAGTGCGGCAGAAAGTAAAGGTTTCTATACAACAACGATGCATTGATGTGCATAAGAGTATGCCTGGAAATGATTCAGTTTCAGTAACAGCGACATCTGGTTCGGGTTTGTCTTCAACTAGGCATCCTTGTGGCTACTGCGACATGACGTTTGCATTTGCACATGATGTACGGAGACATGAGAGGAGTAAATGTACGAAGAATCCTTCTCGCATGAAGTTTCGCTGTGACGAGTGTCATAAATGGTTTACTCGAATTGATAATTTGCGCCGACATTCGATAAACTGTAAAGGTGAAGTCCGTGCGCCTACTGCTGAACTACCTGCAGCAATTACGACTCCTGAGTTTAGATTGGTGACTCGTGAGCGTACAAGTAAAAAAACTGATGTGCAGCAACCGATTGCTGTGGCATCTGAACATAAGACTGTGATCGGAGCATTACAAGTGAACGATAATGGCTTCTACTTGGCGCAGTCTGCATTTCGTGGAACATTGAAAGACTACTATTATCCAAGTACGTTAAATGAGTCAAAGGACATTTGTAATTTTCTTGATGATATCAGACAGTACATAATCAATCAGCTTACTGATGACGTAGCAACAAACGGACCTTTGAAATATAACTTGTGGTTGGACTGTATATATGGAAAGCCTTATCCGTTCGATGACAAAGTGAAGAAGTGTGCATTCAAGACATCGGCTGCAGTAATTTACAGTTCTAACGATGTCAAGCAAACTGTTAAACAAGGTATCCAGAAACTCTGTCAAGAAGAGGAGGACTATGTCTGTAAAGGATCTGGTTGGACTCTGTCTTGTATAAACCGATTGGAGCTAAGAATTAGTCATTTCACGCCTATGCGGACCTAAATGTTTGTAAGATTGCTAACCTTCGCAGGTGATCCTGTAGTAAAATAGAAATTATGTAATAAATATTATGTTTGTAAAAGAACTTGCAGTGTTTTTATTTTCGAACCTGTCATTTTTTAGGTATTTTTACATAAAAATTAAGATTATTTGCATCGATCGGGTATCGAACCGAGGACAGGAATCGATCGAATCAATATGTAAATTAATGAGTGATTTATTTAATGAATTTTGGAATTTTTCCCGAATTTCTAGCTAAATAATTACGGATTTTCAAGGAAGCGGTCAAATTTCAAGATGGCGGGTGTCACAGTAATAATAAATGATTACTGCACTCTAGCGGATAAGAACTAAACTAACATGGTGTCAGCGCACTCTCGCCGACGAAAACAAGATGGTGGTCTCCAGCATCAAAGACAAGATGGCGGACATGACGTCATACTAGGTGACGATATATATGCTTTGAAAAAAAGTGGTGGGAGTCAGTCTGCCTGCAGCCACCATTGAGGAAGGAGCCTGTCGCCATTTTTAATTTTTTTGCCCTCACCGGGTTCGAACCGAGGACTACGAACTCCGTGTCGTAAATGTATGTTTTTTAAATATTTTTCATTAAATTTTATTAAGTGAATTTTTTTATAAATTTTAATTTTTTTTTCATTAAAATCGGATAATAAATAAAAAAGTTAAAGATGGTGGCAGTAACGAAAATTGCAACGGTGACGTCATAATCCATGATGACGTCAGAGGCTTATCGTAGGCTGTAGACATGGATGCTTAAGCCTACAAATGGACATTTCTAGCTACTGGGATTTTTAAGGACTAAAAACGGGAAATTTTCCCTCGAAACGGGAATTTTTCTCTCGAAAACGGGAATTTTTGAATTGTGGAATTTTTTGAGATTTTTTGGCGGAATTTTTTTTCACAGAAATGGAAATTTTGGCGAATTTTGAGGAATTTTGGGCAAATTTTGCCCAATTTTGGCGGATTTTGAGGGTCAAAGGTCAAGGTAAAACTTGTCCCGTTACGCTGTGTCCCGTTACACTCCTCCAAGATGGCCGCCGTGACGTCAAAATCCAAGATGGTGGAGAGGACAGACAGCTCCACACCCTGGACCCTGCGCCCGGAACCCCATTCCTATACTACTATTTTCAAAAATTATTTGAAAATAACTTATTCATCAAAACTATAAAAAAATAAGTAACACGTTATAATTGTGTGAGTAGTTGACACAAACATTTTGTGCTCGCTGGGTTGGTTGCGGTGATTCTGTGTCAGGAACTGCACATGTATATAAAAAAATATATATTTTTTTTTGTGGGGCCAAAGGAATTCAAGAATGTGCGCTTCGTAGCTTTAATCTCGTAATTTCGTCCAGCGAATGTTGGTCGCTGTACACAGCATGGAATCAATGCCTGGCAAAGTGCTTCAGTCAATCGTGCTTGTGTTGACGTCTACGATGGTTCTGACTGTAACCATTTTGCATAAGTGACAAAAGTAATATGTAAATATACCATCGCACTCATTTTTTCCCCCTTAAATTCATATAAACATTGCATTTCGTGTGAAGTTTTAATTGTCTACTTGTGAAGTTAAAAATTTAGTAAAACATTTCTTATCATCGAATGTGCAAACGATGTAAGTAGTTAACAAATCTTTATAAAAAAAATTAATAAAGTGTTACGTTAATAATTGTTTTTATTATTTGAATTTTACTGCTTAGTTTATGAAATAGTGATAGGTTTGGTGCTGTAATTAATAATTCAAATTCTGAAGCTAGTATGTAAAAGTTATTTAATGCAATATTAATCATAAAAACTACATATATGTCTTTGCCCTTTTCCGAATTTTCCCGTGTCAGGGGAGCAAAGGGAGTTTATTTTATACAAAACGAATAATGTATACATCCGAACATGTTACGACAGGATATATGAAATACTGACATGACTCATATACATACAAAAATAAATTTTCTGATTCCTTATTATTTCCATTTCTGATTACATGAAAGAAGTATTGTATTGTAGTCCTATTATATAATATAATTATATAAAGTTATAAACTGAAGAACGGGATGGCAAATTAGGCATTGTTATAATATTACATGAATGTAATGTGTATTTTTAAATTCTTTACAACGATGGTAAAAATTTGAATAGTTTGGTCTTGCTAAATAAAGTGGTATCACAGATTCCACAAAAAGAGCCGTGTATTTCAACATATGCAGGCGCCAAGATACCCCACGAGTGCACGACTTCCACGAGCATTACCTACGTGGACGATTATCTACGAAGTTCAACGTGGTATCTTGAATCAAACTTAAAATATATAAGTACTAGCTGCAATAACCGGCGTTGCCCGGGCTGAACACAGGATGAAGGGGACCTTTTTCGAAATCAGATGTAGTTAGTAATTGTCTTCTTAATTTAAATGTCAAGTGTGAAAATTAATTTATATCACTTTCAGATACCGACAGACGTTGTTCTGCCAGTTTATAGTTATTTACCTGGTCTGTATGTAATTTAGACTATATAAAGCTGTATAGAAAAAAGCTGAAAAATAAGAGATCACTAATAATGAAAAGATTCTGTTATCTAGATAATGCTCGGCCTGCATTGCAATGCCTCATTCAGTTTTGTTTTGTAATATGTTTGAATTAGTTCCACATATACAAATCATCTATCCATCTCTCTATATATATTTATCTCTATCTACATCTATATACATCTATGTATCTCTCTATCTCTATTAATCTCTTTATATCTACATATATACTTCCCACTATCTCTAAATCTTCTATATATAAGTCTCTATAAAGCTCTATACATTTATAGGTATATATTTTTATCTAACCCATTTTATTCTCTATACCTCACTCTTTCTCAACTTATCTCACCGTCTCTATCTCACTATTTATATATATCACTCTATCTCTGTCTTTCTTTTATATTTAAATAAATTGTGTAATGCGTTCGAACTTATACAACAAAAACAGACGAAGTGCCGCTATATAAAATTAAATAAACACATTTTTTGACACGATTCGTGCTACAACTATTGAAAAATAGTTATACCGTCTCAGTAACCTTCATTGGCATGCGCATAAATATATCACCAAAATTTCATCGCAATCGGATGAATGGTATAGAAAGGCATACGGCACAAACAAACGAAAATTAAAGACATAACAAACGCATCAAACGATGGTGCGTTTAAAATTCAAGGCAACTCTATCTATTGACGAAGTTAAGAACAAAACTGTTATTAGCGCCATTATTTTGCTAGCCGCTGCGAGCTCCACTAAGCGAACTGGTCTCACCAAGGAGAAAAATATGAATTTTCCAGACCTTACTATGTGTATGATCGTGTGTCAGACATAGAGAAATGACACTCACTCACTATTTGTATGTCTATGACCTATGATTTTTTCTGTTATAAAATGAAATTATCACTTTTTCACTCCCTTAGGGATGGAATTGCATAATAATATGGGGTCTATGTATTAATCCAGGTTATAAGCTAGCTGTACGCCAAATTTCATTCAAATCCGTTCAGTAGTTTTTACGTGAAAGAGTAACAAACATCCATCCATCCATACTTACAAACTTTCGCGTTTAAAATATTAGTAGGATTCTTCAGTTACTCGAATTACATCTGGACAAGCGTAACTTAGTTTCGTGGATTCGAACACTATTTACCACACTACGATATGGACATAGATGGTATTTAAAGAATGCTCTCGTTGCCTCTGGAACCTCCAGTCATGAGAGTTTCCGGGGCCCTGTTCAGGAACGGACAGGCGCTGAAATGACCCAATACGGCGGCCCGCCCACGTGCGACGGCTCAGCTGGGTCGCGTCCTGCTACCGCCAGGTCGCCTGCCGCTCTAACGAATATTCATCGCGCCTTTTTCAGTGTTGACCTTTTTCACCAGAGAGCCTTCCTCCTCCTTCTCCCTTCAACAACCCGGCGAGTGAAGTTGCGACGACGATAATAGGTGGAGTTGGCGCGCTGGAAAATGAAGTGGCTATTTCTTCCCCGCTTCCATCTGTGCAATGGGGCGAAACCTCCGCTTTTACCCACTGGGGTCCAGGGGGTTTGGGAGAGGCAAGGAGATTTTCGCTATGCTTGGCCTAATTACCCACCCCCGCTCCCTCCTCGGTGCAGGAGTGAGGGGTTTGATAAGGGCGAGGCTGTGGAAGGGTCGCCCCTGGCAGCCACTTTCGCACGCACCGCATGTAAACATCTTCATTATCGCCTCTCCCGGGTAAAGTATCGCCCCCGGGAGAAAAGGGGAAAAAAAGGTCTTCTTCGACGGTCTTTTAGTCGCGGTAACGAGGCGAGTCACCCGACCGAGTTCCAGAGCCGTTCACGAGTCCTCAAAGGTAGAGTATCATCCACGGAGGTTCTCCAATAGACTAATCCAGCACGAAAAATGTATGAATGAACTTATTTGAATAGTATTTGAATTTTTTTTTCTTTTGATTAGTAGGATGTTCAGTAGGAGAAAAAGATATTTGCATTTTTTTTTACTTCATTTCGCAACACAGTGCTTCCTGTATCTGTATTTTCTCCACGTTTTCTCTATTTGTCAATCTTTCCCTTCATGTTTTTCTTCAATTTGGTTTTATAAAATACTTTATGAAAACGCCCCGTGTGCGACGGGTGACTAAGGGCTGCTCCTTGATTTGTCACGTGCTCCGTGCCACGTCACACTGTGTTCCATTCAGGTAACAATCAGTCTTTGAATCGTCTGTAGCGTGTATTTTTGACGTGACAACATTTAATAAATGGTTGAACGCTGGCTGCACGCACGAAAAAGTGTCCTGTTACGCACATTGTCCCGTAACGTTCATTGTACGATTGCGCCGCATCTATCTCTCTTCCACTCGATTGGAACAACTATCGATTTGACTATTTGGAGGCATATAAAACTTGAAACACTCCCATTTGTTTCCTACTTTTCCTATCATCGTCCTATCCTTAACAGAATAACAACGATTGGAAGAAGTTAAATAGCAAACATGTATAAAAGTTATAGTTAAAATAATCTCTTCGTTTAAGTAATAAATATATTTGAATTAATGAGTGCAAAAAAAAAGTAAATTTATCAATTAAATTGTAGATTTCATTTCACTCCTTCCTTGTATCCATACAAAATAGTGATAACTCAATAAAAATGATTCAATTTTATTCATCAAAGTATGCAATCATTTCATCAATGTTTTGTTATGACGTCACGTTAAACTATCGTCCGAAAACCGACTTTACAGACAACATATTTTTTTCTTAAATTGTTAGATTGTTGTACAGGTTACACTAACTAATGCATTTAAATACCCCTTAATTAATTGTGTTGTTATTCCTTTGGAGAAAAAGTTTACATTCCATTAACGGCAACATTGTAGGGCGCAAATCAATATACTGCGGAATTTACTCGCTAAGACAAATCTTAGAGTACAATTAAGATCAACGTTGGCGTGTTGACCTTGGAACCAATATGACCTGTAATTATAACCTTGCTATATGGCAACACAATAATTTACAGTTTTTTTTATGTCAGTTCTTGTGCGCGATAAAATCCTTAGAGAAAAACCTCACTAATATCAAAAATATTATAACAATATTATGTCTGTATGGGTGATATATAGATATAATATCTCAACAATATGGAGTTCTTGAGTAAAAATAATTTTAAAACAACCTTCTAAGTATAAGAACTTCCCAAACGTTTCTCAAACATTCTAGAAACATTTTTTTAAAAATCACTTTGATGTTATTAGATACTCCAAAGGGATACATCAAAATGTTTTGTTCGTCACATGCAGCCAACAATTTTCGAATAATATCTATTCTAGAATCTTTTTGATATAAATGACATCCAAGAACTTGTTATCAGTCTAGCACATGTAGGTGCGTTCATTGCTGTGCCGCATTAAAAAGACTTTAATAAAAACAGTAATATTTTCTCACATTAGCAAAGCACAAAAGATAATGGTTCGCCCTTTACGATAAACGTAGTAGTAATTAAGAAAAATGTTATAAACAAAATATTTGGAAAATGTCCAATTATAGTAGCATATATATGTTCCTCCAGCGCCTAGTTACTGGTTGAGGTGTGAGGTCGGATCAATGACAGACCGACCTTTGACATCATAACGGCCATTTTTTATGACCTTGACCTTAAATGATTCCTCAAAAATTAATCAAAATTTCTAGAAATTTCTTATTACCACGGAAAAATTCCCATTTTAATGAAAACTTTCCCGTTTTTATTTCAGAAAAATTCAAACATTCAAAATATTCTCATTGAGGCTTAACTTCCTCATGGGCAAGCCTCCAAAGAGCCTCTGAAGGTAAGCTTTGACCTTGACCTTACCTCGATCGTCATGGTTACACCATTCGTTATGCCCACTATTTTGATTTCTAGAACGTTACACTTTTCATTACTGTTGTCATATGTTATGTGTATGAAGTCATCGTTTCACATTTTGTTACGACCGCCATCTAGGATGCTCTCGGAGTCTAGCCATTTCAATTTTTGTTACGATAAACATTTTAAAAATCCGTAATTATTACCTGATTTAAAAGGGAAAAATTATAAATTGAATATAAATATATACTTAAAAAGCTTATAATTTAAAAAATAACTTACGTCATGGAGTCTTCGGTTCAAACCAGGCGAGGTCACTCAATTAAAAATGGCAACGGATACTTCTTCCATGGAAGCCAGTGGCAGAATGACCTCTCACCACTAATGCCAAGGCAGAAATTACATCAGCTAGTATGACATAATGGTGCCCATGTGGTTTTCTTCGACTGGAGGCCAACATCTTGAATTCGGCTTATTGATTATCGTCTGTTAGAATGTGCTGACGCCATATAAGTTAATTTTTCCCGCTAGAGTGCAGGAATCAATTATTACTGACACGTCTGCTACCTTGAAATCTTCCCATCACCATGAAAATATGTAATTTTAAGGTATAAATGCGGAATTAATTCCCAAAATCATTATTAAAATCATACATTGAAATAATGATTGATCCGATCCCCTTAGTTCTATCCCTGACTATGTATTTTTATTATATTACAATAATGTAATGTATAATGTTACGATCGCGCTTGGCTGCAGTGCTTGGCGTCGCCGCGCTCGTTCGGCCTGTCTGCGCCCCCTTCCACCCGCATCCACTCCCTGGTATCTCGTGCCATACTATCTCGCGACATCCTGACCGTCGCTGCGCGCACCTGCCTCAGATCGAGTTACTTAAGGGAGGCCGCACTGCGGAATAAAAGGACTCAGGCCTGTTTATCGGCGCGTTTTGTGGGAACCCGATGCTTGTTGCGTTTATCGGCGTTCTTTGTGCAGCCGCCGCGTCCTTCGAGGACTCACGACGCGTTTCTGGACATTTCGACGGCGAAGGTCGCGCGATATCTCGGAGACATGCCCGATTGTTCTGGACGGGAACCCAAGGGCTATAAAAGAAGGTTGGGCCAACCTTCGAGTGAGTCTGAGTCAGAGTCGGAGTGGGGAGTTCTCCCGCGGCGGAGATCCGGGCGATAGTGCCGCGGGTGCGGCAGAGTGGCGAAGTCCTTGGACGAAGGTTCCAGGGCAGGGAGTGAGCGAGATCAGTGGAGTCGGGAGTTTCCGGGCGAAGTCCTTGGACGAAGGTTCCAGGGCAGGGAGTGAGTGAGATCAGTGGAGTCGGGAGTTTCCGGGCGATAGAGTCGCGGGCGCGGCGGAGTCCCGAGTGAAGTTGCGAGTGAGTCGTCGAGTGGGATCTCGGCGAAGGGTGTGACGGCGGCGTCGGAGTGTGGTGACGGAGTCCCGCGGTGGAGACCCACGAGGGGTGCTGCGGTGAGAGTTGCTCCAGAGGTGCGGCCCAGCGAGGCGTGTTGAACGAGTGACTGGGGAATTGACATTTATTTAAGTGTAATTAATTATTTAGAAGATTATTTGTAAGTGACAAGTAGTGATAATAAATAAAACTGTGTGTGTTAAATAAAATCTATTAATTGGGCTATCCTTTACGAACCCGCAGGGAAATCGTAACAATATTATAAAATGCTTGATATTTTACAACGGCGGTAAAATTGGATCAGTTTGGTCTTACTAAATAAACTGGTATCACAGATTCCACAAAGAGGGCCAAGATACCCCACGGCTTCCGTGAATATAATTTAATTCATACTGTTACGAACGTGAGCAAGGCCGGTACACGTGCAGGTGCAGAGCTGGCTGGCGACTGCCGCAACATGATATGCGCCGCGCGCGCCTGAAAGATAACAAGGATTGTCGCTTTTCCCCCTCCTTCCCACCACTCACCGAGGAATGTGTTTCTCATTTTTTAAGTAGACGGATTTGTCAATGTTCAACACGTTTTTGCTGCAACAAATTATAATCATATGTTTTTTTTTCTGGTTTCGTTCATATTATATAATTAAAATTTTTATTAACAAAAATGTTAGCATACATTATAAGTGAAAAACAAATCATACTATTTTATTTATAGTGAATGTTATTTTAAAGAACAAAACCTTAATTTAAAGTTACATTTTCACTTTCCAAAAATATAGGACAGTTTGTAACTAAAAATCTTGAACCAGTGCACTGCAAAATTTTTTAATCATTATTTTTTAATTATAGTGAAATAATTTAGGCATGTAAGTTTTCTGGGTGTTTCTATAAAATCTCATTAACCTAAATGCGGAAATATCTTAAGTTACTTTCAAAAATATAAATATATAATATGGTAATTTAAGAATTTTTTAATTTTTTTTTAATTCATAGTTGAAAATATTGCAAGGTATGAAATTTGCTGTATTTTTGTAAACTTACACTTCTTTACATAGAGAAAAACTTTAAGTTGTATTATTGTAATGTAACTACTTTAAAATATTAAATGTGATAGAACTTCCTAATATTTATTTTACTTTGTAGCGTGTACCTTTCGAAAGTATATATTTCTTCTAACTATTATTTTAGTTACGTCTGCGATAAATAAAACAAAAATCACTTTTTAATTGCCTGGATAATAGTTGCATTAATATTTTATTTATAATATTTCTTTAATAGGTACATCAAATTGGTTGGTTGAATAAGTTTACTTTTTGTAGAGAAATTTTTTTAGATGGAAAAAAAGTAGTTTTAAATAAATTTGTGTTTTAGGCATTAAAGATATATAAATTTTACAGTTGTTTGGTTCCCTTTAAGTGCCAGATGAATTGAAAATTTAACTTTTTTATTCCTTCATGGAAAATTTCGTTTGCTCTTCCTCCAAATCTTTACACTCCACCAAACAGTCGACGGGAAAATCTAGGCGTAGTAATTCATAGCAGCCTCTTCGTATAACAAAGCTAATAGGGTCGCCGGCGAGAGAGGGAACTATTATGGCCTGTCAAGAAAACAGGGAAATCCGAGGAAGTGGAAAAAATGCATGAGGTCAGGACCCTTAAAAGGAAAATTGGGAACATGGAGGGAGGCGGAATGAAAAGAAACCAGCGTGGTTGGAAAACTCAAGAGGCGCTCAACGTTACCCAAGTGGTTTGTTAAAAAAAAAAAAAGTAACTCCACCCTGGGGACTACTAGAATCAAAATTTGCCTTCTTTTATCTTGCATGAATGATAGCCGAGCAGTATAAAATACTACCATACTCAAAATCCCTGTTAACGACTTTATGCACATAAAATTTCACGTTGGTTTACACCAAGAATAATAAATAAATATGCGGATGGTTATGTTTAAAACTAGCATAAATTATTTCAATAGTTTAAATCGAAGTTAGTAACCATGATATTTAATATATAATGAATATGCATTTTGATAATTCTATTTTAGTGAATAAAATTATTTTAAAGGCAGCATACACAAAGACGGTAGGCCTACATTAAATACATTACTTGTTAATCAGTAACATGATAAATCTTTTGTTGATATTTTACACAATATTATAAAATCGTCATTTATTTACAAGGATGAAATTCGAAAGAAACATTCTGAAATAAAATTATAATTATTCCATTTTCAAACTTTTTCAGCAAGTGGAGATATTTTTGGGTACACGTCGTTTGTCCTAAAATCGTTTGTCCTAAAGCGTTTATACAAATTTCGTTTGTCCTAAAAATTAGGACAAACGACTTTAGGACAAACGACTTTAGGACAAACGAATTTTAGGGTTGCTGTAGCCGCAATGTTATTTGTTAACGTTTATTTTTATCGCATTGTCCGTTTTTTTTTTTTCATTTTAAAGCTCATAACATGGTCCTGTGCACTTGATCCTGTGCATTTGATCCTGTGGTACATGATTTTTTTTTTGCTTTGAGGAGGCACGTAGCAAGTAATTTATTTAGTACCTAATTTATATTTTTTATAGTTCATAATTTACGTAATTTATTATATTCTACGTAATTTATTATTTATACGTAATTTTTATATTTTTACGTCAGGTTCCACGCTATCACGCAAAAAGCGTTGGCGCTATGCGCCTCACCACTGCTAAAAAAATAAATATTATGTACCACAGGATAAGGTGTGCAAGATCATTCAATTAGGATGAATGGAGTGGATTAAACAAAAATGTTAAACGTTCTAAACTCACCTATGTTGGAGGCGGGTACAGTTTCTACGCGAAATCGTTCACGTTCGTCGGGATACCTCCGACGGAACATACATTCCACAAAGTACCCGACGACGTGCGGAATTCGTCGCATAGTTTCTAACCAAAAGTCCTCGAAGAACCAGCCATATTCAAGACACAATTTATCGCGGCATTGATAGACGAATTGACTTGAACGACTGAAACAATTCATGCAAGAAGTAAACAATAGTTTTCAACAATGAAAATTAACAGTGTATGGATCCATTTGAAAGATTACCTCCCACACTACAAAATAGTACAACGTTTGAATTCTCCAATAAAAAGAAATGGCAAAATAAATTCTATACCTATGAAAATACACAGATGTTGGTGTCTAAGATTCGTTACGTATTTTAAGAAGAAAAAATGTTGCAACTCATGTAAGTTGTTGTATAAAAAATATGTAACGTCAGATACTTAATTGAAAAGTACTCAAAATCACACTCACTGATTTAGAAACAAAAGCAATTAATGTCCGCTGGCGCCTTACCGAACAGCTAGCTACTGTAAACTTTCATATCAACGGTAATTTTTCTAAACTGGTTGGAATTTCTTATGTACGCATTTTACTATAAATAGAGGAATGTTTGTAGCACTGAATAAAAAAGTTTCTGATTTATTTTTTTACGGTAGAGGGGTCAAAGTAGATTAACACCAAATAGTTGATTGCAAATGGGAATCAGCTCCAAAAAAGGCAAATGCTGTTCTTTTGGGTGGGAAAGTGACTGTGAATACTTTCTAGGATATTCATAAAGCTATTTAATTGATTATATTGGAAAAATATAAACCGTGACAGGAGCATACTGCACAAAATAACTTGTTAAGCTGAAGGCGGAAATTGCAGAAAACAACAATATTTGCTGCAAAATTTTTTTTCACCGAGACAACGCACTATCTCACACCGCAATGATTATCATGGTGAAAATCGGTGAATTGTGGTTTGAAGTGCTGACCACCCTTCTTACCTCCCCATAGGCTATTTCCGAGTTTAGGTTATGGTGGAAAAGGTTCACGGTGATCAGTTTTCTTCATCTAGGAAAAGGGGGGGGGGGGTGGTAATATCCTCTAAAAATAACAATTTTTGTAAATGTATTCTTCTTAAAAAACTTTTATTTGCTTTACCTGTATGTATCAATGTAATGGAATAATCCACCACGAATTTCGCTAACTGTATGTCTCTGACAGAAATTAAAATTTTCACAAGTTTTAAGTAGCTACCGTTGACAATTCAATATTTTCATAACTTAAGACCTTAGAAATAAGAAGTAGGGGTTGGGTTTATGGGAAAGAAAAAAAACACCATTTTGAAGTTACAGGTAATAAACCGTTCGTGACGTGATAACATCTTATAAATCTATGAACGCCGGCTGCACGCACGAAAAAGTGTCACGTTCCACCTGAGCTGAGAGTGCAAGTGAGAGCGCGGCTTGTGACGCATCTATCTCTCTTCCACTCCATCGGTCGATGCGTCCGAGTAGAAGAGAGACAGTGGCAGCGTACAACCTACATGCGAACTGTTTTGTCAACTGTTTATAAAGTGAAGTGAAAAGTTTATGTAGTTTCCATTGTTTATTACAACAAAAATTGCGGAAAAAAAGTAATTAATTCTTGCATTTTAAGCATTTGATTAGGGATATAATCTCATATATTTGTTCTTCTTCATCAATGTTTTCTTACGACGTTATGAATTAAAATTATCGTCCGTAAACCAACTTTACAGACAACCATAACTACCAGTTTTTTCCCCTACTCATTAGGACCGGAGCATGGTGGGAATTTTCCCTAGGGTCGACTGTGATGTGTGGTTAAAGACACAAAGTTCTGAAAATTTTAAAACATAGTGACTTTTATATTTTGTATGTTTTGATCCAAATGGTAAGGTTTAGGTGGAAAATCTGCTCAGGTAATGAAGGGAGTGTAACTCCTCTATGTTGTGAACATTTTAAAAATATATTCTTTCCGATTTAGAGTGTTTCTGAGGTCGTGCTGTTATGGTTGAACATGTGGCTGGGGTTCATCTTTTGCCCAATTATAATTCAAAATATATAAATTATATTGCTATTATAAAATACCTAAAACTGAATCCATGTTAGGGCGTAATGCCCTTAAAATTCAAAAATTTCAGAAAAGTGTATATATTTTTATTTAGATGGTAGTTTATTAGCTTGATCTGAATTATGTAGGACTAGTTATGTACGTGTGGACAACGTAATAAAATCTTTCCATTCAAATGTTATCTAATTTTTGCCATCAGAATGTTTTGAAATTTTGTGTACACGTAAAGAATCACAGACAACACAATATTTTGATAACATATGACCATATCGATTGGGGGAAGGGGGAGAACAAGGTAACATAGTAAAACAAACCAATTAAATAAAAGAAATGAGTAGTATATAAATGGGGCTCCGAGCGCAGGAGTGGAGGCGAGGATTGAGGATGGGGTCACCGACCGACCGCTCTGACGTCATTTTGGTGTCAAATTTCCGCCAAAAAGCTTCAAAAAGCCTTAAAATGTCCCGTTTTGAGGGAAAAATTACCGTTTTTGAGGGACAATTTCCCATTTTCGAGAGAAAATTTCCCGATTTAATTTTAAAAAATTCAGAAATTCGACTCTTCCTAAAAGCGTCTTAAGAGTCCTGAAGACAAGCCACTCATAAGCCACTTTCAGGAATTAGACCTTGACCTCGATATTTACCGTTGCACTTTTCGTTACGCCCAAAAATGCTAAAATCTGTAATTTCAACGGAAAAAGTCTTAAAAATTATAAAAAAAACAATTAATAAAATTTTAATAAAAAATCGTTCCGCCATATTGAATTTCGGCCGCCATCTTGGAATTACGTAATTTTTAACTTAGAAAAATCGCTGAAATAATTTAAAATTAAAAATAATTTAATAAATTTAATCAAATAGGGCCGCCATATTGACATCGAACGCCCCACTCCAGAGCGCTGCACTTTTCGTTACGACCACCATATTGTATGTTTTTACTATCCGATTTTAATCAAATAAATTTTAAAAATTAAGTAATAAAATTTTAAAAAATATATAAAATTATAATTAAATTTAATAAAAAATCATACTTGCGTCTTATAGTCCTGGGTTCTAACCCGACGAGACCAAAATAAAAAATGGCGATAAATCCTTCCTCCACGGAAGTCACCGGCTGACTGACCTCCCACCACTAGCAGGGCTTCAAGCAATGTTTCCCACCCAAAAAGTAGGAAAAGTAAGACTATTTTATCAAAAAGTAGGCAAAAGTTAGAGGCCTATTTTCGCATCATTTTTCAACGGAATATAGTTCTAGCAATGACATAATACAAGTCTTTATGATTTTACAGAAAATAAAGCATATTATTACTTATTACTTTTTAAATAACCCCAACCAAATGGCCGGTTAAGCTGAACTCAACTTCTGAACCTATTATGATTAGAAGATTACAACTAGTAGGTAGTAATATCATTGGAAATTGATTAGTAGTCCTAGACTTGCACAATTTAAAATAGAAGTTAAAAATACTGTTCGTAAATCTGAAATAAAATCTAAGGCATACAAAGCTTTGACTCAAAATCCAGAACACAAAAACAATAAAGCCATACTCCTAAGACCCTATCCTATTGTAGACCATTCCAAAGAAGTTGAGTTCACCCTGGATGCGGTATGGACTTTATTTTGTTATAGTAAAATTTCCATAGTTTAATGTAACTGTTATTTAGATGTAAAAGATAAAACAATATAGTATAATGAGCCTAACACAAGTTCCATATTTTAACATATTTTTCTGAAAACTTAATAATAGATAATTACGAATCTGGGACAGAATTAAACAATAAAACATTGTAAAAGAAGATTCAAAAAGTAAATTTTGCAATACAATGTTCATTAAACTATCATTGTATCTAAAAAAATATATATACATATCAATGAAAACAAGTTACATACTAAAAAATGCAAAACCCTTTCCAGATTTAAACCACAAAATGTTTTGCCACAAGTTAATTTTATTTTAACTTGTTTTTAACTTCTTTTCCTTGGAAGATACTGAGAAATATTCCAGTAATGTTCGCTTGTTCTTTTCCACTTCTCTTTGTTCAACTCGTATTTCTTTTAAGCTTGACTTGCTTTCTTCCACCTTCTTAATTGCTGCTTCTAGCATGGTTTGTCCTATCTTCGCTCCTTTCATATCATTATTAATCAAGGCATTTATTATCCTTGCATTAGCTTCTTCCATTATTTTAGTGTAATTTTTTATGTCCTCATTAACTTCTTCCTCTTTCTTCCGTAGGGTTTTTTTCTTTTTGTATGCTCTCTTTGGCTTTTATTGTTTTTTCTTCACATTAATGTTCTCTTTTTCGTTTCTCTTCAAGTTCTTTACTCTGTTTTTTCTTTTTCTTCAGCTTTCTTCTTTAATTTTTCAGCTTTCATTAGTGTTTCCTGAGCAATTATCTCTTGATACGACCTGTATGCTAATTGACCCTTTCTGATGAAATCCTTGGTTATGGGAACTTTATGGGGAAGATTTTTGAATTTTCTCAGCCCATCTTTGGTAGATTGAAGCCCACTAACACCCGCTGCTGACAGACACGATCTGTTTGATGTGAGGAAATTACTGGTGTCAGAAAATCCCCGCTCGACATCAGCATTACCATGGGGGAGAACAAGTATTGATTTTACCAGCCTTGTTAATTCTGGAAAATTTTTTCCTCCAAGTGAATTTTGTAAAGAAAAAATTTTCCCCCAGCAGTGATCTATTCTTGTGCTTCTAATGTTTTCAGAATATTCTTCCTTTTTACTTGAATGTTCTCCACCACTCTCCTCTTCAACATGCCACTCTTCTGGGATATTCTCACACTGTAGTATTTTCCATTCATCACTTATAGCATATAAATTCACACGTGGAACCAACTGTAAAGATTCTGCAAGACTTTTCATAGCTTTACTAGACAAAAGATCATGCCTGTTCTTTAAATTGAGACAAGACGAATTTCGTATTATTGGATTCCCCAATGGTAGTTTTGAGATGGCATGCTGCATAACCTTATGGTAGAATTTCCTCAACGAGTACAGGAGAACTGTCCGAGTTTATTCTTTCATCTTATCCAAAACTTTCCTTGTCTCATAGCCAACTTCTAGTTCGGTGATGTCCAATTAAATCTCTGAACAAGGAAACTTCAATGATATAATGTCCTGAAATGATCTATTTTCCAGTTCGTTAGTTTTTACAAAACATCCTAAATAACTTCTTACAAGTGCGCACATTTCTTCATAAAGCACATGTATTAGAGGTTCTTCTCTCTGAATCAAAACAAGAAACTTTTTGAAAGGTCTCGAAGCATAAACAATGAAATGCAACTGAACAAGAGTTTTCGGAGGAGTGTCTTTCAAACACTTCAAAATTCTTGTGTATCGTGTATTGCTTGACAAAGTCTTATCTCGCTTTGGAAGCTCTCTGATGAAATACTTTTTCAGAGCTGACCACTGGCTTATGACTCTGTGCGGCTGGAACCAAGGTCAACCACCGTGTTTCAACATGTTTTAGGAAAGACAATTCATCTAGTTCAAGATCAACTTGAATCTCATTCATCTCCTCTTTCCTCAGAGGAGATAACTTAAAGAAGATATGTACATCAATAATTAAATCAACTACCTTTTGCCCAAATTCTCTGACACCTTTCCCAAAAGCATTATGAACCAAATGCAAGGACATGTTCCTATATCTAAAAGAGAAGGTAAATCTAGAGCTTTCTTACATTCACAAATAGCAGCAAACACTGCTTTATTAACATTTGGGCTATCACTACCCAATCTTACAAGATCTTTGAGCATCAAGTTGTTTTCATTCAATGACTTCATTATACACTCTGTAATATCTTTAGCTTTTGTTTGCCCCATGGTATGAGTACTTAAGTGATTAACATTCACTTTGTTGTCTTCCTTAGACCAATATCTTATCTTGATATCTAGTTGCTTCTTGATCAGCTTATTTGTCAGTTCATCATATGAAAGAGTAAATGGTGAGCAGGAACTGTTTAGATCATTTACTAAGAGAGAATGTAAATATGGACCAGTGGCTTCGGAAACCATGTAAGACACTTTCGATTTACTCATTTGAAATTTTCTAGCTATTGAACTGTCCAGAAACATTTCCCTAAATGTATCACCAATAGAATTTTAAGAAGTTTAACTTCAGTTTGAAGCCGCTGTTTTTAATCTCCAGATAAGTTCGGCTTTAGTGGCACTGTCTTTTTGTGACCATAATGAAATTGATGATGTAGGACCAGATGGACCACTTTGCACAACAACCTTCTGTATCTGTTTTTGTGTTCCACTAAAAACATCTCGAGTTTGAGATAAATGGAGTTTTGTTTTAGAATGACTCATCAACTGACTCAACCCCCTATTATCACATCTCACTGATTTCTTGCAGAACTTGCAAAAAGCTTCAAATTTTGAACTAGTCTTTTCACACCATTCTTCCAGAACAACACCATTTGAGTCTTTAACCTTCAACCAGTCTTCTGAAAATAAAGTTTTGTTACTAGGCATCTTGGCTGGTTACACAATATTATATACCTGAAACAAACATAAGTAGGTAATTTAGAATAAATAATTTTTATATCAGCACATTAAAATCCACTTGCTATGTTGTGTTGTCGTTTCGTTGTGTTGTCGTTTCGTTGTGGCCACCAACAAAGTCTAGGGTAATTGCGGGAGAGATGCCACACATTTTGAAAAAAAATCACAAATTCTATAAAATTATTTTTAATACATTAAAAAAATTCTAAAATAATGTCAGAGAAGTTTACTCACTGTGATAAAATATTAAAAGATAATAACATAATTTAAAAACCCAATAAAAAAATAACAATGAAAGTTATTTTTGGGCATCTCTCCCACAGGCTAAGGGAGAGATGCCACGGAAATCGGGAGAGATGCCTCACGTGATTTTTTTTACTTTATTCACGTCCTGTCTCTTCACTTCTCTTCCGCAAGTGTTGCACCTGGGCCCATACATCGTATATGACTCGTGGAGCCACTTGTGGCACACATCGCACCGAATCCAGTCTGCCTTCTCTTTGTTGGTGTAATAACTTTCCCAGCATTCTACACAATTGTTGGTATTCACATTATCTTCACTTGTAGCAAGTGTCTCGTTGATACCAAATTTGTAAACATCACTTGCTTCTTCGACTTTCGCATGTTTACTTTTTTTCTTTGGTACCTTCTTCTTACATTTATTGATGTTGAGCTGTCTTTATAGTTTCTTTTGCTTCTTCTCTTTGGAATCTTTGCATTTCTGAATGTGTTCTGGCGATGTCAAAACTGCTGCAGATTGTTTTATTTTCTTGCTGAGAGAAACTGGAGCAGTTGGCACGGGACTAACCTCATGAAGATATTTCGTTGGTGTATGGAGAGATTCACTTTTAGGGGTTAAAGTTGTCGAAGCAAATGTGGAAGATCCTGATGGGGTTGGATTTGAGGCTCGAAATGTTGATGGAATGGCAGCTGAAAGTGCTGTAGAATGAGTTGTGGAAGCTGATGAAACAGGGCTGCTATAATTAAGTGGCGTGTTGATAGTTGTCAATGTGGAAACAGATGCATCAGATATTGCATAAAAGTGCTCTGGTACAATGTCGGGATTAAGGGTGTATATTCATGTTGCTTTGAACCCCGCAACTGCATTACCAACTGATGCTGCCTTCTCCCAGGCTTTGCCAATGAGATATCCAGCCTGATATCTAGTGATATTTCTCTCCTTATGATGTTGCATCCACACTTTGGCCTCGTTGTTGTAATAGACCTTAAGCGGACCAAAAAATGAACGATCCAGTGGCTGGAGAGCCTGTGTTGTGTGACTAGGAAAACATACTATGATCACATCATTCTTGTCAGCCAGACTCAACATGTCGAATGCGTTGTAATGCGATGCATGGCCATCCAAAATCAAAACAGTCTTACCAGGAGATTTTCGGGGTACGAAAGGCTCCTCAAACCATTTGAAAAACAATTCTGTGGTTATGAACGACGACTTTGGGTTCCTGTAAACATCTGATCCATGAGGGAGTCCATCTACGAATTATTTTTTCTTATTCACTCCTTTCACCAAAAGAACTGGTGGTAGAAATACTCCTTCTGCATTGCAACATGCAATTACAGTTATGTTTTCACCTCTCTCACGAGGAGTCAAAATGTGGACATCCTTGGCACCTTTCATTGTCAAAACCTTCCCTGGTTTGTTTGTCAACTGGATACCACTTTCATTTATGTTAAAAATATTTTGAGGCTTATCCATCAAATTTTGACTAACCATGACTTCTTTACATAGAATATTTAGTCATATAAAATATGTGGCATCCCTCCCTAGGCGTGATTTTATATGGCCGATGTGGCATCTCTCCCCATAACAAGCTGTGGCATCTCTCCCGAAATCTAAGGAAAGACGCCATACTACACCAAAATTTGTTAACAGTGATGAGATACCAAAATATACTACCATAGTATGTTCCAACAACGGAACAAACACATACAACTATAATATTGAGATATATTTTAATTTTTGTTTAATAAATGCAAAATAACGAACAGATATAAAATATTTCAAAGCTAGAAACAATACTTACGAGTCAATAAACACCAGCGTAGATCTTACTCGTTCACAGAATCACCTCTGACTGCTAGAGGATTACTGTTACATCTGTCTGGATACTATGGAAGCAATGACCGCACCATCTAGTAAGTGAACTGAGAAATACGCTGAGTGTGGCATCACTCCCGCTGTGGCGTCTATCCCGCATTTACCCTAACGACTGTTGGTGGGCATGTTACAATACAAAATAAATATAAAAAAACAAATCCTTGATAATGGTGTTGTAAGGAAAAGACAAGTTTTAAGTTAGAAGCATTATTTCAAACAATATTATCTGCACCACCCACTACTACATTAAATTTCTAGAATGGTGCTTCAACAGCATAGGGCTGAAGCACAAAGAAAAGTCCCTCTCAGTTAATCTTCATTGGGGCTGACATGAAAATAATTTACTTACTTACTTGGATACTTTGACTACAATTCAAATGGCAAATGATGGCAAAAAGTAGGAAAAGTAGGACATATTTAGCAAAAGTAGGACCATTCCTACTTTCCTACTAAAAAGTAGGAGGTCTGAAAAGCCTGCGACTAGGATCAAGGCATATAATACGTCATCCGACATGACGTCATCGCCGCCATCTTGGTTTTTTAATGTTTCACTGGAGGAGGCCATATTGTTTACAGCAGTCATTTGTTTTCGCCTGCTGCAGACCGTCACCTTGTTAGTTTAATATCTTATCGCTAGAGTGCAGTTTATTTAATTAGTCACATACCATCCACCATCTCGTTAACCGTCCGCCATCTGGATAAACTGTTGCTATCTGGTAAATCCGTAATTTTTAAGCTAGAAATTCGGGAAAAATTCCAAAATTCGTCAAAACATTCGCTCTTTTATTTACCGACCGACACGAACGTCTCCGATGATTCCTTGACCACACAAAAATACTTTTTTTTTAATAAACCATCCAACCAGCCAAAGTCCATCGTCTACCAACCGACAATAAGCCGATACGACCACGATGTAGGCAATTCTGATTTATCAAAAAAAAAATTCGATTCATATAGGCGTAAAGAACTAATGTACACGCCAAGCCATGGACCAACTGATAATAACTAACAGTCAACCGACCACATAATGAAAGATCCAGAAGCACAGGAAGCACAGGAAGCACACTAGGCACCACAAGGCAGCACCGGCAGTACATTTAGCAGCACATCAGGCAGCACATATGGCAGCACATCAGGCAGCACTAGCAGCACATTTGACAGCACATCAGGCAGCATTGACAGCACATTTTGCAGCACCGGCAGCACATCATGCAGCACCGACAGCACATCAGGCAGCACTGACAGCACATTTTGGCAGCACTGGCAGCACTGGCAGCACATTTTGGCAGCACCGACAGCCCATTAGGCAGCACTGGCAGCACGTTTTGGCAGCACTAGCAGCACATTTGGCAGCACTAGACAGCACAAGAAAGCACACTAGGCAGCACAAGGCAGCACAGGAAGCACAGGAAGCACATGGAAGCACGTAAACAAAAGGAAGCAGATTCGGGAAATGAAAAAAATGAGTTTAAGTTACATAATTATTTTATTTTCGATCATGTCAGCCTCAGTGAGTTCACAGTATTCTATCACGTCAGCCTCAGATGCTTCATTACAGTCTTCGATCTTGCCAACTTCTACTCGTTCTCTGTTCTTCATTATTTCGTGAAGACGAACTTGAATTTGGAGTAGGTAATCATCTTTTCATTTCCCATAAGAATGTTACTTTCATTTAAGTTTTCAATTTTAAATCATATGAGAGATGTGAGATTTTAGTGCTAACATGGGTATTTTCACATTACTCGCAATCATTCATCTTCCTCGGTGTTGTACCTATCCACTATATCGCTAGTCGGCTGAGTAATACAAATCTTACAAGGTTTATCCAAGAAATAACTCTGACGAAGGATTTCTGACACTGACTGCAACTAAACGGTTTTTTTTGTAAGGATCAAAAATACACTCGCTATTCTCATAATTTTCAGCATTTTTTCTCAAGGTAAACTTCTTGCTGCAGGATCTACAGCGGTGTCCTTTCGATGCAGCTGCAGGCTTCGAACCAGAATCCATGTTAGTTTGTGCAACGAATACCAGATGCAAATTTACAGTTTAGAATTAGAACAATTACTTCAATATTTTTTTTATTTATGTTTGTTTATATTTCGTCAACGGGAGTAAATATCTATTTTTTTTTAAAAAAGAACTTGTTGATATGAGATAAAAGTAGGATAGCTTGGCCGGTCCGGGAACTGGAGTCGGAGTGTGGAGCCGGAGCCAATGTCCGCCATCTTGGATTGTGACGTCAAGGCGGCCATTTTTGGTGTCAAATTACCTCATAATTCCTCAAAAATTCCGCAAAATTTCTAAAAAATTTTCATTATTGAGGGAAAAATTCCGTTTTGAGAGAAAATTTCCCGTTTTAGTCCACAAAAATATCAGAAGCCACTAAAGTCCAGCAAGAGGCTTATCCATGAAGCTAGCCTCCCAATACTCTGTTACCAAATATTAATTTGACTTCACCCGCCATTTCGAAATGTTGCACTTTTCGTTACGCCCGCCGTCATGGATACTTTTATTTATCATCCAATTTTTATGAAAAAAATTTAAATTATTGAAACTGATATTTAATTAAAATGTAGCCGCTATCTTGAGGTATGACGTCACGTCCATTGCACTTTTCGTAACGCCCTCCACCAACTTAGGTTTTTTAATCAAAAAAATAATACATATTATTTAATGTAAGAAAATTTAATAAAAATGATTTAATTTAGAATATTTACTAAGAATATTTTATTTAAAATATACTTAAATAAATAACGGACCTACGACAAAAAGTCCTCGGTTTGAACCCGGTGAGGTAAAGTAAAGATGGCGACAGGAACTTCCTCCACGGAGGCTTCCAGCAGACTGACCTCCCACCACTAATGCTAACGTACCTATATATTACGTTAGCCGGTATGATATCATGGTAGCCATCTTGCAATTTTTCGGCTAGAGGACGCTTTCTTGGATGAATTCATGTTATTTTAATTTTTTCCCGCTAGTGTACAGTATTAATTATTTGCCTGGACGTCCGCCATTTTGTAACTTGGCCGCCACCTTGTTACTTGGTCAAATACTTGAAAATCCTTAATTTTAGTGCTAGAGAGCCGGCAAAAAATTTAAAATAACAAAAATATTAAATTATAAAATACTAGCATTTAATCAATCCGGCATCTGATGTTCGTACATCATATTGGAAAAATTGTAAATATTATGCTAGAAATTCGGGAAAAGGCCCAAAATTAATCAAATAATTCGTATATTTTAATAAAAAATGACAGGTTCGAAAAAAATAAAACACCACAATTACAAAACAGACACACAGTACACACAACAACACACATTACACACAGACAGCTCACTACAAATAGTCCACACAAACACACACAGGACACACAGGACAAACTGTTAACATAGAACAAACAGTACATACAAATGACACACAGTACACTCAAATTGCACACAGTACATGCAGTATAAAAGCCAGCACAGGTAGAATAAACTGCAGCACAGGCAGCACAAGCAGCACAAACGGCTGCACACACAGCACAACCGGCAGCACAGGCAGCACAAAGAACGCTCAGGTACACTCCAGGCAAACTCAACGGATGCTCAGGAACACTCAAAGAGTATAACAGAGATTAATGGACCAAATGAAGAAAACACAGTAGGCTACCTGCAATGAAAAAAATTCATTCAATAACGTTTTCAAGGATTCTTAAAGTAACATAACTTAGTGATAAATAATACAAAGGCCAATTTAAATCCGTTTACTACACTCATGAATAAAAATAGTCGTATACTGGTTAACGCACGTCCGTTTATGGTGCAGTGCCGTATTATGGAGAAACACATGTAAAATTTGTTTTACGTGAACTTCGGTAATTTCATTTTTTTTTTCCGCACAAGTAAAATTATTAATTCTGTTTACCGACTTCTGAACGTTCTGCCACCTGGAAAGTTAAAATTCTTCTGCAGACTTACTGACTTTGTTAGTTAGTCATGAAAATTGGATCCATGTTTAAGTACGGATTTAAATGAATAAATATGGCAAACAAATTAAAACAATGCTTTTGGGCCACATTGACTACACGAGGTGGCAATTAACTGTAGAACAACTTATTTACATTAATGTACTGAGGTTTAATCGGAAACTAGCAAAACATGACAGTAGAAAAAAATCACAATCCATAAAAAAACATTATCTGGGTAAAAATATACTTTTTTCCCAACACACAAAAACAAACAATAATTACGAACTTCAAAAATGTTGTAGCACAGTTTTTACGTATATTTTTATAGAAAGTGGTGTAAATTCAAAGTGCTGTAAAAAATTATGTTTTCCAAAATGTCACACCATGGTCAGCCGGTGCGACGTAACTTGTTCGCTCGGTGAAGCGGGGGTGCGGCGTGCTGGACGTGCCAATGCGCCTACTCTCTGTTCTGTCAGTGAGTGAAGCATTAAAGTAATACCTAAGTGTAATTACCCAACTAATACAAATAACATGTTGGGGTTTTGAAGGCGGAGACTTCTACGAGCGAAATCATTGCAGTAATGTTTGCATGGCCATATTGCTCCTCGCACACTTGACCATTTTTCTCTACAGTGCGCCTACTGCAAACGAAAATTTTATCATTTTGCTTCAATAGAATTTCAGAATAACATTAAAATAACATAATTTTGAAGCGAACGTATATCTAATAAAGCCATGCCACAATTATTGTATTTATAAGTACAAAAAGTAAAGAACCTTTTGTTTACCTATCAACATTTATAATGGCACATAAAATTCGTAATTACATGAACGCCACTGTCACCATTTTCAACATTAGCGGCTCTGCTGGCATAACTTTATATCCTTCATTTTATACTTTTCCAATGTCACTCCAGAGAGCTAAGGATTTTCTTAAGTTAGTGTGTATGGGAAAACGAGCTATTTGGGCGAATTGAAAAAATGGCCATATTTTTGTCTGCACCTTATATTTTTATTTAATCGCAATATTTGTAATCAACACTGAGCAATTTTTAACTTTCATATAGCTACTTGCAAACATGTTCTGGTTGATAGAATATTAATGTAACGACTTTGATATCGCTTAAATTACCTATAGTCACATTTCCATGAGAAAATTTGTCATTCATACCATTATTTTACCAAGCCTGGGCGGGGTAACGCGTTGCTTGTAATAAACAATTTTTACAGTAATATTATAGGTAGGGGCATGCAAATTCGCGAAAATATTCCGAGAATAGCTGAAAGTTCAACCTCTGTAGCATCATCTGTGTTTCGTGATTGGCTGAGTTTCTTTTACGTACATGCCGATTGTTACAGCACCAATCGCAGTAACTCAGCGCGGAAACAAACGCTTCCTGAGTGGCTCGGTCAAATAAGACAACGACCTCTCTCGTAGACGGCTGCCAATCACAAGGAAGAAACCACTGGTGCGTATGTATCCTGTTGCAGTCTAATAGGCGTCCAGAGCTTCTCGCGAAAAATGCCTGCCCCTACTTATAATTAATTCGTTCTATTGGAAAACCAGAAATTTTACAGGTAATTCTTTACATAATTTTCGATAAAGTAATTTTTGTGTCAGTAACGCGTTGTAATTAATATTGTTACGATCACGATGGGCTGCAGTGATTGACGTTGCTGCGTCCTTTCGGTCCATCTATTCCTCGGACTTTCCCCATTCATCCTCTCCTGCGAAATCCTACTCTTTGGCGGTGCATACTATCATGTGTCTGTCTCTCGCGATAAATACTTTTACTCGAAGAATGCCAAACGGTAAGATATCGTGCATGGATTGTGTTACCAAAAGAACACAATCCAGCCCCGTCGGAAATCCTTTTACTCGAAAGTTGTAGTTGTTGCCGGTACATGCCGGTGCGTTTATCGGCATTCTTCTAAGCATGATATAATTTCAACAAATAACAGCATCGGTAGTATAAATTATGTAACCCATATCCTAACTTTTAAAGTTAACTTAATGTTTATAAAATACTATTTTAATAATTAGAGACAGGTTTCATAAATAAAACAAAAACAATTACAAGGAACCAAAAAACATTTATTACATTAATAATAATACTCTACAAAAAACAATAAAACAAGAAAACAAGCTATCGTTTCTCGATTTCAGCATCAGCATTTACAGTTTTTCGCATTAGTCTCAAACTATCAATACGAGTAAACCATTCATGGCAGGTTTAACAGCGAAACTTCATACGAGACGGATTATTCGTGCAATTGCTTCTTGAATGCCTTCGTGCATCATGGAGAAATGAGAACGACATATCACAGTAGCTGCACGGATGTCTTGCCACCATCTTCTATTCTTTCAGACCCAAA
Source organism: Bacillus rossius redtenbacheri (assembly GCF_032445375.1). NCBI lineage: Eukaryota > Metazoa > Arthropoda > Insecta > Phasmatodea > Bacillidae > Bacillus > Bacillus rossius. Next base: position 16,055,160 of record NC_086335.1, read on the forward strand.
CCAGACACAGATGTTACTGCTGTTGTGCCAATTCCAGGTTTAGTATTAAGCGCATCGATACAACGTTGTTGCAACGAAACTTTTACTTTCTGTCGGGCTACAGGGCCTTTGCACGTCTTGAAGTGTCTTTTTGATCGTATCATTTCTTGCAAATTGCTTGCGATATTTTGTACAGCCAAACGTTTTGCGAGGTGGATTCTTCGTACATTCTCTCCTTTCGTGTCGCCGGGAATTACTGTTGTTCGAGAAAATCTTGTCACAGTAACAACACCGATTATCGCTAGTTAATGGTATGGGAAATGTATCGGTGGCCGAGTGGTTAATGGCGTCTGTTTTCCAATCGAGAGATCCGAGCTCTCATGGTTCGTATCACCGTGCTGCCAAGGTCTTTCATATAAAAAAATAATTTTAACATGTCGATAATGTTCATAACTGCATTGAGCGGTAATGAAACATCGACCTTATGTACATGCGACAGAGTGACGCTGGCGCACTCTAGGAAAAAAACACCTGAAACCAAAATGGCGGCCTCCAGTTGATGGAACAAAATCAAGATGGCGGCCTCCAGTAAACGAATAAAAAAGGAAGATGGCGGCCTCCAGTAGATGAATAAAAACCAAGATGGCGGGCGTAACGAAAAGTGCAATGGACAGTGAGTGGGGCGTTCGATGTCGAGTTGACGTAATTCAAGATGGTGTCCGAATTAAAAATGGTGATGATGTAAAACAAAATGGCGGCGATGATTTCGTAAAACAAAATGGCCCCCAAATCAAAAATGGCTGTCCTAAATGGCCACCAAGGTCAATGTCAATGGTCAAGGTCAAAGCCAAGGTCAATGATCAAGGTCAAGGCCATCCAAGAAGGCCGCCGTGACATCATACTCCGCAGTCATTCACCCCCGCTCAGGCTCCACTTCCTGACTCCTGGCGTAGGACCGGCTATTACTATATACTACTTACGCCATAAAACGAATTCCTTATTAAATGCAATCTAAACTGAATGTAACAAATCTATTGTCATTCCCAGGGGCCAAAAACACTGCGCTCGGCCCATCAGAGCGCGATCCCCTCCATGTCGCCCGACGGCACCGGCCGAGGAAACATGCGCGCAGAGCGTACACTCCAGCTCTCGCATACTCTGCTAGGACGGGGTCATGCAGGAGCATCCTTCTGGTGCTGCTGGCCGAGAGGCGTGCGTGCCTGTCACGTGTCAGGGCAGGACTGTGTGGCCCACATGTACATATTGTTGTTACAGCACTGCGTTCTGATTATCATTTTTGTTACGTTGAGGCAGTGTAGGTAAATTAGATTAAATACATAAATAATACCATTAACATTATACACTGCTGTAACGATGGATCTTTTAGTTTCACAAGGACATGAGGAATGAACAGAAACAATGTGTGATTCCGTGTGAATATAATTACTACATATTTATTTAAGGAAACATATAACATATATTAAAATGTGTTAAAATACAATTTCAATTACATCATTAAATGAGCTCTCGGATATGTTTAAAATATATATGGGCTGGCCCTAATTTTGATTATAAAAGGTTTCATTAAACATAAATAAACAAACTCAATTAAATTAAATAAAAAGAAATACAAAGCGGTATAACAATCCCAATACTGATGGTGAAAGTCCAGAACGAAAGTGTTATATAATTCTTATTTCTTCGAACGTAGTAATTTAAAGGTTGTTCCAAAAGGTGCAAAAATACTGTAGGACCGAAGGTCGGTGGCTCGCTGCCCAGAGTTCAGCAGTCAACATGGGGCCAGGGCGCTTGTTAATTGAAGAGGAAGAGTGTGAAAATGCTAAGTCTGCATCCGGCTCTTTGACCCTGTCTGTGAACAGTCCGAATCAAACATTATCAGAACTGGTACACAGACAGTTAGCAAACTGGGAAGAAAATGCCCGCAAAAAGATAAGGGGAGGTCGGGGAATAAAGTTGATAGTAACTCACTAGACAGGGAAGTTGGCTCCTAGGTTCTGAAGCGAAACAAGTCCGGATCTGAAAATCGCAGAAACGCGGGATGCGCGGATGTGTCCATTATTTCAAAAAAGTTATTTAAAAAAAAATAAAAACTATGCTGAGTACTGTACAGATGGACTAAACTACTTAAAGAATTAATAGTGATAGCATCCCTTGTCTAATTGACTACATCGTCGGTTACGACCGGACAGAATTCTTGTAGTACGTCTCGCCGATCCGCCGATAATCTAAAACAGTCCGTCTGGAATCGCGACGCGAAGTGTCCGCGGGAGCGCCGTGTCTCGTAACAAAGGGAGGGGGGGGGGGGGACTAGGGCGTCCGGACCGAAAGGTTCCGAAGTTCTCCGAGTGGGAATCACAAAAAACTTTGACTTAGATATCTCGAAGTTGGTAGCACTGGCCGATTTTAGCGCTACCTGTTGAGGGGTGTCTGAAACAAATAGGGATCGACTCGCCCGAGGCGTCTGCTCCAGCCTGGGCCTAATGGCACAGTCGGTGCTACTCTCTAGCAGCCTACAGGGTAAAGAAAAAGGAAGGTTCGCAATGTCGCCACCAGGTGTCGCGGGCGTTAGCTCCACCAGATGGCGACAAGTGAAGAAGTTACTATTTCTGCCGCTAGATGTCGTGTGTGGTCCATATTTGCACATATATTTTTCTGTGGCAACTCGTACTTGAAGTCGGCCACTGCCTGCCGTGTTCACGTCAGGGCAATGATCCTGAGCTAAATTCTGAGAATCAAGGAGGTTAGCTTAGGGGTGAGGGGGTACAAAAAACGCAACGAGGCTGGGAACGAGCCTCCTAACGTGACTTTCTAGGAGTAAACCTAAGACGTATGCGTGACGGTAAGAGCTGTTCTAAGCTCGTCTCTGAGAAGTGGTAACAACTCGTCCAGAGCTGTTGTGGCAAATTTAGTCATGCAGGGAAATAATGTTACACGCCTGCGGGCGTGACTGCAAGCGGGAGAAATGTCATCCGGGCTGCTAACGTCTTAATTAGACTTGCAAAAGATCAGATTGGCCCCTGAGAAAAGGTGCCTTGGGCTACTGCAGAAAAGTATAACTGCGTAGAGTACCTACACGAGCCTTACAAAGTGTATATCACCCACTCTTAACCAAATAATATAGATAATAAAATTTACAAAAATAATTTCTAATTATAATAACAATTTTAAAAAAAACGTGCTGAAATACCTAATTTCCGGCACATTGTAATGTAACCCAACATGGAGTGCCACTTTCTATAATACGCCCCACGTTTTAGGCTTCACTTCCCTGGTATGTAACTCCCCACGGGGAGTACCACTCCTTTCTGTAATATAGCCTTTAAATGGTTGGACGCCACTCTATCTATGATGATCCCAACGTAGTAAACCACTATCTTTATCTGTCTTACAAATACATAAGTTAACTTATCCAAGGGTAACAGTCATAAAAGAACATGACAAACACAAACAAAATGATAAATAACTTTTTGGAATCAAGTTATTATTATGTTTATTAATAAAATTAAAATTTAAATGAGGCAAGATTGAAGCATAACAAATGATATATGTAACAAGGTTGCTTACACATATAAACCAAAAGTAAAACAAAATATTAACTAGCTGTGGAATTACGTTGGGCACAACAGATGCCAAGAGTTCAGATGAAATAATTAATTTTAAATTAAAATAATATTTACTAGCTCAAAATTAGTCGGTTCGCATGAACATCTCAAAATTCAGAACTTCTGAGTGCAGTTGAGCAAATTATTAATAGTGCCATAAAAATATGAACATAGAGGCTTTAAAATATTTTAAGGCAAAACTATTCAAGACTGTTTTATGTCCCGAAGCAGCAGATTATCACCAACACAATTCTTGTTATTACTAGTGATTATTATGGCATTATTTCAGGATTTTACACAGCCTGAATTTCCGCTGATGGCTGGTTTTCAGCTACGATCCCAGTAAAACAAATAATAACAGAGCCTCGCCAAAGCTCAGGGGCGTAAATGTTCACAAATTCGGTGACTTAGCGTCGCGAGAAACTACAAGCCACAAGATGGCACATAGAGAAACTTTTTCCTTCCATCCTAGAAAATTATAGCGTCACTTACAACAATGTCTCAAAACTGCAGTTCAAAAGATCCGCCGATCTATAGGCCAATCACTGGCCTTCAATCACGTATTTTTAAAAGACATTAAATTTTAGTGACAAACATAGAGAAATGTTTCAATGCTCTTAGCAGTATCTAAAACAAACTTTAAAAGTTCTTAAGCACGAAAGAAATATAAATTTTACATAAATAATAATACTTACATAAACGTAAACAAACACTGAAAATATAAATAAATGATTTAAATTAAAGTTGCAGTGTTCTGTGATATATTGTAGTATCACAATATGTACTGAGGAAAAGAAAAAGAAAAGAAATTAAAATGAGGGGGGGGGAAGTGAATATATATATATATATATATATATATGTATCCTTAAATATATTCTTGACATCAGGATAAAGGCAATATTTCTCATCAAATTATAACAATAATGATAATAAAAAATAAAATAAAAAATATTTACAAAAAAAATTTATATAATAAAAATATTCTCTTGACGAGGGTTTTGTTCAGCCTGAGTATCACTTACAAACACCTTCCTTGTTTAAGGAACCTTGACTGACAACAGCCTACAAGCTTCCTACGCATAAAATGGCTCAGCCTACCTTTGACCAAACTGTTGCTGGAACGCAACAGTTTGGTCCATCAGACGCCCAGTAGAATACTAAACCTTGTAAATTTCTTTTTCCGCTCACCAACACGAATAAACTATGACATGCCTGTGCGAGTGTCGGCCTGAATTATCCTGTGACATGCACATATGGGCTAACCACCCATGCATGCCATGCATTCTAAGGGTTCCGTTGGAGCGGCTCGCACAGCTTTACACTACACGCCACACGTGAGTTTAACTGGGTCACTTGCCATTACAGCACACTAACAGGCCTCTAATACTCACCAACAAGACACTACATCACGCCAGTTAGCCGATATAACTGGCTGGGAGCTTCACTCCCCCGCCGACGACAGGTACACGTAACTATTTTAGCATCACACCACCAACCCGCGCACACATAGGCCCGTGTGCCAAATCATCCTACAAGACACGCACCCCGCCCGTTGACCCAAATGATTTCAACAAATGTGTGGGGTACATTTGAAAAGAAATGGACAATGCGAGTTAAAGAAAACAATACAGTAGTACAATACAACGAAACACAACACACGTGGGGCCAAACGTGGGGCGCCACTTACTGTAGTGTGCGTTGTAGGAACTGTTGTACTGCTATATGTGTACTGCTTTTTGGAAAAGCGTTATAGTGGGTTAAATATAATATAAACTTAATTTTATTTATTTCTTTTCCCCAAGAGGTGTTGTGGCAATTTAAATTTGAATAGGTCACTTTTAACACATTAAACATGAACAATGAAAAATAGACATAACACAATGTAAAATTTATACTGTTTGAGACATATGAAAATATTTTAATGAACCTAGATTTAAATATTGAACATATACACTTCATAAACAAATTTCACTCTTACATAAAATTAAGACAGTTCAGTAATTTTCATTTATTATAAAATTTGGCATATAGCTGAAAATGGTATGATTTTAATGAAATTCCTTTAAACAAAAATAACTCAAACTTTCACTCTAGAAATCTTAAAATACAGGATTTACGTAGGGTACATATATACTATTCAATATTTCACTGGTGCGTGCATAGTCTATAACACAAATTATTTTGTCACAAAAGAAATGTAGGCATATTTTAGATGTTAGTCTATGTATATGGCGTCGGCTAACAAGTTCAGGAAGAGAAGATACACTTTTACCTCGGGACCGCTGGGGTAGGAGAGATGTAAATCATTGTCTTTATTAATAAGTAGGTGATAAAATGTTTATTTAAAAAAAATAATGTCACGTAAATATCAATAGTCGCTAACGTAATTAAAATCGATTGATCATACGGCCTTGTAAACAAGATGTATATATTATTATGTCAAGTAACGGTTAACAAGGGAAAATAAGGCCACAATGGCGTAACTTAGGGTGGTAGGTTGCACTCGTAATTACAAATCCCTATCTCAACACAATTACGTATTGGATTATATATTCTTTACACTCGTTACAGAAATGATACCTCTAATTCCGTCATAATAGGACGGAATCCTATTTATATCAAAGTTTGTATGTTTCTACGGCACTTATTTAGGACGCAACTTTTCTGCGTCCCTCTTCAATCGTTACCGAGCCGTTCAAAACGTCAGTAAGGTACCTTCTCATTGGCCCGTACGAGTATTAAATATTCGCAGTTAAAGTTCAAGCCATTATAAAACAATCACAACAATATCCGAAAATTATTTGTTTTTAAAATAAAACTTAACCAGGATAAAATTTGTTGTAACAATATTTGTTTAAAAAAAATACATTTTTTAAAGTATTGTAGCAAACGACTCGATCCTCTGAGTCATAGAGCGCACACGATTAAAGAGATGTTACTGTTTATAACTATCACTAGTGATTTATTGTATTTATTCAAAACACTTAACTAAATGTTTGCACATGTAAATAAAAATAAATAATCTGGGCCTATGTTTCGGCACACGCTCTACAAAAATGCATGCCGCAAACGAAAAGATAATAATATACTCTCAGTATACGGACCAATATTACCTAGGAACAATGTTTCACATGAGAATATTATTCCAACCAAGCAATTTTTTTTAAATAATAACAAAATATTATTTTTGATTTACAGAAAACAAAATACCAACTACGTATACATAAATGACTTGACATAAAATAATCCAAGCAAAAGTTATTGACTTGTAAGGTAAAGTAATGCATATTTGTAAGAGTCGAGTAAAACCAATTGTTTCGCTAAAGCGGCCACGCTATGCAGTCGCATGGGCTGGAACGACTTTCGCAAGCCATCATTATTTTAATCTCTGGAAAATTTGGCCAAACCTGAATTTCAGTTCACCGGTAAAATCAACCGTGCTGAGCCATATATCAAATGTTTCGCGACGCAAATCTTGTGCGTAACACAGAAAATCGGTAGCAGCTTAGTCCTAAATGATAACTTTCTTAATAAAACAAACATATCATCCGTATCAAGTTAAGATTTAGCGTTATATTATAGCAAAAACATTATATTTGAATAAATATTAGATACAGCAACCACGAGTGCAAGGGGTGGCAAATACAGTGGTTGGAGGACAAAAACATGTGTACCTAACTCTTTTAGTAGATAGACCATAAAATTCTTTAAAATTGTTCGTGAATCATTAAATGTTATAAAAAACTTTTGTTTTAAAAAATATTTTATAGTAAAACCCATTACCGCAAATGGCAGAAAAAAAACAAGGTTTGAAACAAAAAATATTTCCGTAATATCCGTATCGTGTACACTATTAGAACCGTTCTAATTAAATTTAAAACTTCTAAGTATCATCTACAACTTTTGTCTACATAAATGTTTTATGTTACCAATCCTTGCTGCATGGGGTAAAAATAATTAGGATTAAAGGCGAAAAAAGTCATCAGACTTTTAGTATGTATACTATCAAACCCGTTATTACTAATTTGTAACAGTCCTAGACGTTTTATAAACGAACTTTTGAGTGAAAGAGTTTTGGATGAGATTAATTATTACTGAAACCGGTTTAAAAAAATTAAAATTTTCTTTATACAAACCCCCATGAAAATCATTTAAACATGTTTCAAACCTTCTCAGTATTGTCTTAAAACTTGATCCGCAACAAAATGTATGCCAAAAATTAGTTTAATATATTAATATAGTTTTTAACGTCAAAAATAGTCATAACTACCTTAGAAATCGTAGTAAAACATTAGTTTTAATTCATAAAATGATGATACATTGGATTAAAAACATTCAAAACATTTCCGCTGCATGGAACTTGAGTAAACATTTAATCAATTGTTTTGGAACATTCGAGAATATATAGTTTTAAAATTTCCTAATTTTTATAACGTACCAGGAGAACACTATCAACGCTAGTATGATATGCCAAAAGATATTTTTAATTTTTACTTATTACTTTTGTTGTAAAACATTTAGAAGTTTTTCTAAATTAAGGAATTCGCATGTGATCATTTAGATTTACGTGATTTGACTGATTGTATAAGTACTACATATGCACAATTTGTTATAAACTTTGCCTTTAAAATTACAAAGAAAGTTAATATATGTGAATCACTTATACGTATCATTGTAACAGAATATTTTTTGTAATTAATTTATAAGTGTTTTGAAGTCGTAATAAGTGGTTTCTTTCATTTGTTGAAAAAGTGCAACGAATTAAAAAATTCAATAAACGTTTTAAATATGTTCAAACTAACGATTCCATTTGTTTTTGACAGCCTTCTCAAACATTTTTGGTATTAGTGGCGGTGTTTAGAAAAAAATAAAAGAATAAAAAACAAGAGGAGAGGGAGACCTACTACTGCAGCTGTCCAGGGGTTCAAAAATTCTTCCGTGGATTTGAAAAAGAAATTTAGCCCTCTCCCTGCCGCCTACATCGCTTTTCTTTGGATGGTCAAGGCTTACCCCTCCCCTTATCGGCCCTGTCACCCCCCGTGGCAAGTGTCGACTCCCGCGTCAGTTCACATTCAGTTACAATTTGGTGCGCAATGGACGAGGTTCGTATTGTAGAAAGCGATAAACGCGGAAAATCAGTTTATGTGTGTAACAATCACTGTTACGTGACTTCCCGGACTAAAGATTTCGCCGTTTATGCTGTTTCTCCCGCCTGTACACACGGTCAGTGTTGATAGTCTTGCGAGGCTTCAAGTTTACTGCACCTACCTGCATGCACGAGTGACACCACACTGTGCGTCATGCTGACTGCAGCCCACCTCTCATTGAACCTGCAGTATAGGCATAATCGCTACTTCTCCTGGTCAATACTTTCATTCTAAGAACCTCTTTCCGCTTGGGAGTAACTAGAAGTTATGCCCCTGCTTGCCACGAGGTTCATGTGCGCGATCTAGTTGAATCGTTGGAACTAATCTCCCGCCTTTGTATTTCCAGGGGCCTGTTATCCCAGATTAGTAGGCCTTCCCTCTGCACTTAGAGTGCCATCTAATGTCTTAACTGATGAACTTATAGCTCGAGACTCCTCTGCATAATCCTTAAGTCCTCCACATGGCACCACCTTATGGGGTGTTCTACCCACATGTCGGTATCCGCGCACTACTTCTCGTCAATAATTATACCCCCACTTCCTTTTTGGACCTCCTTGCCTAATACCGCGCATGAATACATGGTTTTGGCTTAGACACTCGTCTTCATGCCGCGAAGCAGCAGGAGCCCCTGAGCAGCTGTCGTGAATAGACGCAATATCAATACGCGCCTGACATTTTGGAGTTATGTAGAATCAGTGGAGAAGTTATGTTTCGACTTGTATTTTAAAAATGGGATGGATTTCAAAATTTTTTCGCGACGATACATAGTTTGTTTAGTTTTATTTTTATTTTTTTTTAAATATGTTATGCCACACATTTAAGAATATAGTGATCGGAGCTCCTGTGTCTTCGAGACTTGATTCAAACTGCAAGGAGGCTACCCATGCAACTGGTAAGTGAAAGCATACATTGATATCTTTTATCCGTATTTTGTAATGTTTCGACTTAGCATCGGCCTTCGTAATTTTCTTTTTAGTTATTTTGACTGCAACATATTTTTCATGCATTGGGCCCAAGTTACCCCCATGGATCCTGCGCTTTTACTGTGTCACTGACTTCCGAGACTATCTCCACTTCGCGGCTTCTGTCTTTAAGGAGATGTCCTCAAAATTTGTAGCTACTAGGACGCCTGCTGAACCCTTTCATTCAATGAAGACTTCTATTTTTTTCTAGTGTTTTAAAAGCTAAAGCACTGATTACTCTGATAATTTGATCGATATACATATATTTTTATTAAGCACATAATTGTCGAAAGAGCACTTTTCGTTTCTTCTCTACTCTTTGTTTAGAAGTACTTTTTTTTTTTTGGATGTGAGTAATAATTACCACACTTTAAAAAATAACTGTAAAAATAAATAAAAGAGGACAGTAAAATGTTTAGTACAATATCTATATGTTTGTGTTTATAGTTTTACATTTAAAGCTGTTAATCTATGAGGATACGATCAACTAAAATAATATTTTTTCCCTTACAAAATTATAATGGTGTGACAAGACTTTCGACATCTGTATTTTACTTTGATAAAGGATAGCCAGCACATATCCAAAAATATATTAATGAATGATCTATCACATAGAGGACGTTACAATAGATTAAAATTTCGCTCTTTATATATTCATTTCATATTCAATGTAGCTTCTCCGGCAACGAATTATAGCGGTGGATGTGGAAACTACGTGTGTTTCGCGTCAATAAATTTAGTTGAAAACCTTATTTTCATTTATATTTGTCATGCTTGGCTTAATTTTTAAGAATTATACATTCAATTTCATGTTCGAGGCACAATTGGTATAAAACGTGTATTTGCAACACGAGAATACATACATTTTCTCGTTACAAAGAATCGCATCTAAGAAAGACTCGCTCAGTAGTTTACTTTTTCTTTCAAACTTCGCTTCCTTCAAATATCGTTTATTCTTATGAGAACTTACGCCTTTATTATTCGCTGACTATACAAAACAATAATTGCCACTGTGAGCAAGTGGGCGAACTTGTGCTTTTAATTTTATTATTTAACAGTAAATTAAACATATATATTTTATTGGTGACCAACAACAAATGAAATTACGATTCAATATATTATTGGCCAAATTTAAAATATGATTAATTTTTATAGCTTTAATTTAAATACATAACTTACATATATGAAAGAAAAAAATTGTTTTGGCTACTACTGAAATTTCACGAATAAAGCAAAACCTATTTTTATTATAAACTTATAACTTTGTACACAGGTTGTGCTAATAATAACCGACTTCCATAATCAACTGTAAACATTGCCAAACCGGGTTCGCAAAAGCACCATGCACATAATACAAAGGTTTTGGGTTTTATCTCAACATCTCTGAATAACTATAAATTAAAAGGACAAGTGGTTATAAGCCCACTATAATTCACTAAGTTTCGCCATCTTAAGGCGCTGAGTATAGCTGTGTTAAATAAAACCTTAACCAATTAAATAATACTAGTTACTAGTGGTTATTGTGTGGTAATATTTGCCGTTTGTATTAAAATTTAATTTTAATTTTAACTACTCAAATAGTCTCTTTTTTATTTCTAACCGATAAAATTTTAAAAATCGGTTTAAAATTATAAATTAAAACCAACTCTGCTGGGTTTTTGCCATTAAAATTACCATGACAATAAATATGAGAGGTAACAAAACAAAGTTTACTGTGGTAAATGTCCATCATGGATGTGTCATGATGATATTGTAAGTTTACACTTTTAATTGCCACCGTCTGGTATATAAAAAAACAATAAATAAAGGAAATAATTTGCTGTGTGTTGCCCATATAAACGTGGATACGCTCGTCTGATACGGGGGTCTTTGGAGGTTGTTGATTGTAAAATGTCGTGCGGTTTGCCCGATGGGAATGTATTTTATTCCAATTTTTTATGAATTAACAAAAACGCTGATACAAATGATTTTACTTTTATTTATAAAAAAGAAGCCTAAACACCAATTTTAATATTTCGAACTTTAAAAATGACAAACCTGCATACAAACAATCCTCCCTAATTTTAAACCCATAGGAGATAAATATTCCAAAAATCGTTTCTGTTGTTGTTTACCTACTTTACATGAGGAACTCCAGTGCAAAATTTAATGCTTTCATAAACAACCTGTTTAAGCTGCGCGTTGTTTGTCGGTCAGTGTTAGCACTTTATTTAGTATATTGTTCGTTCCGCGAACCACTCCAGTTGATTAATTTAACTTGGGTTCTACGTAGTCTCCCGGCGAGCACTGCGCAGTCCTGGCCCGCCACCACGTCGACACGGGCGAGCGGCAACGCTCGAGCTGACGTCAGTCCTACGAAGAAATTACAATCCAAAGCGTCACGTGGTCACACGCCGGACCTGTGGTCGCTGCACCTTGACGAATACAGCAGTATCAAAGTGCAGTCCCCAGACTGTCACGGCGCTCCGCTATCTCCTATTCCGCGGTGACAGCAGAGCGTTTACGATGCCAAGATAGCTAGTTTATTAGTATTTCACACACAAATCACAAATTTTACGTAAAGAAATAACGTATGATTTATCAATTTACAAACCATATTCTCTGAAAAAGTTGAAACTTACAAACAATTAAAATGCTATTAATATTCTTAAAATATGAAAAAACAATTAATTGTCTGTAAAGTCGGTTTACGAACGACAGTTTAACGTGACGTCATAAAAAAACATTAATGAAATGATTGCGTAGTTTTATGAATAAAATTGAATCATTTTTATTGAATTATCACTATTTTTTATGGATACAAAGAAGGAGTGAAATAAAATCTACAATTTAATTTATAAATTTACTTTTGCACTCATTAATTAAAATATGTTTATTAATTTAACGAAGAGATTATTTTAACTATAACTTTTAAACATGTTTGCTATTTAATTTCTTCCAACCTGTGTTATTCTGTTAAGGATACGAAAATGATAGGGAAAGTAGGAAACGAATGGGAGTGTTTCAAGTTTAATGTGCCTCGAAAAATTCAAATCGATGGTTGTTCCAATCGAGTGGAAGAGAGATAGATGCGGCGCAAGCGTACAATGAGCGTAACGGGACACATCGTAACGGGACAATGTGCGTTACGGGACATTTTTTAGTGCGTGCAGCCGGCGTTAATCGATTTATTAGACGTTGTCACGTCAAAAAAATTGTCATAAGCGGTTATGGCACCTTACAAAATTTCCACACAACAGAACAACGAGACGTCAGAGAGGCGTGGTTTCACCTCAGAAGAGACTCTGGATGTCCTTTTGGAGTGTGTCAACACACGCTGCATTTCATACGTGCTCACAAGTCATCCTTTGTGGTTGCGGATGTGCTGCGGCATGAACGCGAACCGCCTTTTGTTCGATGGGCGAGAGATCCGTTTAAGGCGCACGCCAGGGAACCTGAGTGACACGATAGTCATGCGGAAGACGTCCGACGATGAGTGTCACATGTGGTCGCCGATTGTCCTGCTGGTACAGGCTCTAGCACCTCCAAGATGTGACAGTTGTTCTTCGCATTCGTTTAGCCAACGATACATAGCTGAAATACCCGGCATTGCCTGGTATAGTATTTGCCCATATAATGATCTTGGCCAACTTCATTGGAAATTATAATCGTTTAAAAATTAAGGGAATTTTGTTTGAAATTAAAGGTATTCGCAGTACAAAAAAAAACATTTTCTTTGCCTGTTATTATGCTCGTTTGATTATGTTACACAGAAATAATTAGTACAGAGTCTTGTGCTATTACATAATTTCGTCCAGTAAAGAAAAGCAAAACAAAAACCACATCTACTTCAACCAAACCATCTTACAATCGAGGGTAGAACAAGGGCTACCTGCCACCACAACCCCGATTAGAAGGCAGCGAGTTGTTGTGGAGTAAACTGAGTAGTTACCTAAATAACCTCATAGTTTAACATATTATTATTGATTACAATTTATTTGTGATAATTTGTCCATTAATTTTAATATGCTTTATCATGCGAAATTTATAGGAAAATATTCGAAAGTTGGCACAAGATTTAAAAGGATTGAAGGGGATAATTATTATATCAAACATTATATATGTCAGCCTACTGGTGTAATGACATTATTTTCCGTTCAATATGTGTGATGATAATTAAACTGATGTTAGAAATCATAAATTGCAACGATGCCACTCGTATAATTACACAAATACATTTGCAATATTCTAGTTTTAATAAACATAAACTGAAGACACACACAACCAAAACTCTCACATGTATGACCTTACATGCACTATTTGTTACAAGTACCAATGATAATCACGTATTAAGAATTAACCTAGTACAAAGGGTTTGTGTTTAAAAAACTTAAGAAAATTATTACGTTTTCGAGTATGTATATTAAAGTAATTAAAACTTTTACATACACATACGTTAACAGTAGTATATAATAGTTCCTCCGGGCACTGGGTTCTGGGTGAGGTGCCGAGGTACCGACCGCCATCCTGGATTGTGACGTCATGGCGGTCATCTTGAAATACCTTGACCTTTGACCTTCAAAATTCGAAAAAAATTGCCCAACTTTGCCCAAAATTCCTCAAAAAAAAGCCAAAATTTACATTTTTTTGGAAAAAAAATCCCGCAAAAAAATCTCAAAAAATTAAAAAAAAAAATTCGAGATAAAAATTCCCGTTTTCGAAGGAAAATTTCCAGTTTTTAGTCCATAAAAATACAAGTGGCTAGAAATGTCCATATATAGGCTTAAGCATCAATGTATACAGCCTCCGATAAGCCTCTGACGTCATCATGGATTATTACGTCACCGTTGAAATTTCCGTTACGACCGCTATCTTCAAAATCTATATTTATTATTGGATTATAATGAAAAAGAACTAAAATTTATAAAAAATATAATTAACAAAATTGTAAGAAAAATATTTTGAAAACACATGTTGCAATTTCCGATTATACCTCATGGGAAGATCCTAACATATTGGTTGACAGGCTAAAACTTTTACATGGTTCGCTTTGTGCAGGAAACTATTCGAGCATTACAGAAATATCCTTCATACTCAAAGAACTGAGGAAAGCTGGCTACACACAATAATGGCTTAAATTAAATGCATGTGTTGAAACTTGAAGAAGAATTAATATTTTTTTCCAAATTGGATTCTAGCATTTCTCGAAATCTGATTTCTAAATAAAACTTATAACTTAAAGGTGTAAAAAACGTCACCACTGACAGCCAAAATGTATACTACTAAAGTCATAAAGTAATCCTGTCAAGTTCGATAAAAAAAGTAATTTAAATCAGTTGGAGCCAAATGAAGATGGTGCAGATGGAGCACTTGGAACAATTGGAACTTTGGAGCTCTTTGAGCAATTGAAGCTTTGGAGCCAAAAGACTGTTGGAGTCATATACTGATGGAGCCAATGACTATTAAAATTTGGAGCTTTGGAGCATTGAAGCATTTAGAGCTTTGGATCTGTTGGAGCTTTGGAACCTTTGGAGCTGTTGGAGCTTTGGAGCATTTGCAGTAGTTGGAGCTGTGGATCTGTTGGAGCTTTGGAACTGTTGGAGCTGTTGGAGCTTTAGAGCTATTGGAGCTTTGGCACTTGTTTGAGATTTGGAGCTGTTGGAGCTTTGGAGCTGTTGGAGCTTTGGAGCTTTGTAGCTGTTGGAGCATTTTTAGCTGATTCAGCATTTGAAGCTTTAGAGCTGTTGGAGCTGTTGGAGCTGTTGGAGCTTGGAGCTGTTGGAGCTTTGGCACTGTTTGAGCTTTGCAGCTGTTGGAGATTTGGAGCTTTTGAGCATTATGATCTGTGGGAGATTTGCAGCTGTTGGAGCTTTGGAGCTGTTGGAACATTGGAGCTGTTGGAGCAATTTGTGCTGATTCAGCATTTGGAGCCGATTGAGCATTTGGAGCTGATTCAGCATTTGGAGCCGATTGATCATTTGGAACCGAAATTACGGATTTTCAAGATGGCGATCGTTACGAAACATGCAACGATGTTTTTAAAGATTTTTATTAAAAATATATATATTTATTTGAAACATTTAAATTTTTTTCATTAAAATCGGATAATAAATAACGATTTCCAAGATGGCGGACGTGGCGTCATACTCGCTGACGATATATATACCTTGGCATAAGTGGTGGGAGGTCATTCTGCCAGCAGGTTCCGTGGAGGAAGGATCGGTCGCCATTTTATTAATTTTTGACCTCACCGGGTTTGAACCGAGGACTCCGATCTCCATGATGTAAGTGCATATTTATTTTTTTAAATATTTTTTCATAAAAATTTTATTATTAAATTAGATTAGTTATTTTTTTTTATAAATTTTAAAACTTTTCCCGATTTTCTAACATAAAAATTACGGATTTTCAATATGGTGGCCGTAACGTAAATTGCAACATTAGTTTTCTAAACATTTTTCTTTATAATATTGATTCATTATAATCCGATAATAAATGTAGATTTTCAAGATGGCGGCCGTAATGGAAAATGCAATGGTGACGTTATAATCCATGATGATGTCAGAGGCTTATCGGAGGCTGTAGACATGGATGCTTATGCCTATATATGAACATTTATTGCAGCTTGTATTTTTATGGACTAAAAACGGGAAATTTTTCCTCGAAGCGGGAATTTTTATCTGGAAAAAATGAATTTTCTTATTTTTCAAATTTTTGAGATTTTTTGGCGGGATTTTTTTTTTTTTCAATAAATTGAAATTATGGCAAATTTTGAGGAATTTTGGGCACAGTTTGGCAAATTTTTGCGTATTTTGAAGGTCAAAGGTTAAGGGCATTCAAGATGGCCGCCGTGACGTCACAATCCAAGATGGCGGTCGGCACCTCGGCACCTCACCCAGAACCCAGTGCCCGGAGGAACTATTATATACTACTGTTAACGTGTTTTTTTATATTATTAATCACAGGAATTAGTTAGGGCACTAAAACATTTACAGAAGAGTTCGTGTTACACTGAAATATTATGAATCTATTTGATAAAAAACATCTGCTATTTCGGGTTGCCAATTTAATAGATAATTTTAAAATTGCAATCGACTATCTATCTATATAACACAAACTCATCCGCAAGACCACTGGCTTACCCCAAATTTTGGGAAATAGAACTATGTTAATGTATTAAATTATTTATTTTACGTATTTGTCAAAATGTTAAGTCATTTTAGTAGTAAATTATACATAGAACAAAATAAACAAAAGCGTGTCACTGTTGGACTTA
This sequence comes from Bacillus rossius redtenbacheri, assembly GCF_032445375.1. Classification (NCBI taxonomy): domain Eukaryota; kingdom Metazoa; phylum Arthropoda; class Insecta; order Phasmatodea; family Bacillidae; genus Bacillus; species Bacillus rossius. The sequence continues at coordinate 16,072,126 of NC_086335.1, forward strand.
CCTATGTTCCGGCTTACCTCAGAAAGTTGTCTTATTTTTCGATACTTGGTTATAGTTTTAAACAGCTCATGTATAATGTCAGGTGCATAGAACAGGATTCTCTAAACCAAAATGTAATTTTTCCCCGTAGATACTTAGCATGCATTCAAAACAAACCAAGTAAGAAGTAAAACATAAATGCCAGACGTCTACAAATCACAAGAAATAATGACCTGACTACCCACTTTTTGATGAAAATTTGTCCAAAAGGTAGCACAATCAATTAAAGTATTCATATATGAAAAGTCCATAAAAACGGAAGCATATTTGAAAGCACATTCATAAAATTAAACAATATTTGGAAGCACAATCTTAAAAACAGCAAAATTGGAAGCACATTTAAAAAAAGATGCACATTTGGAAGTAAAATCACATAAAAGCACATTTGGAAGGACATTCAAGAAAAAGAAGCACATTAGGAAGCACAATTGTTACAATAAATCACTTTTCGAAGAACAATCAAATAAGAAGCACATTTGAAAGCACATTCTGTTAAAAGGCAGAACATTGGGAACCACATTCAAGAAAACGATGTTTGTTTGAAAGCCCATTCAACAACAGGAAGCACATTTAGAAGTACATTAAAAACATGAAGCATTTTTGGAAGTACATTAAAAAAAAGTAAGCCTATTTATGAGCACATTAACAAAGGAAGGACGTTGAAAAGGAAGACCATTTTACGAAAAGGACGAACATTTGGATGAAAATATAACTCAGCAGGATACGATCTCGCCAAACGGATACGATCTCATCGCAGGGTTACGATCTCATAATAGGGATATGATCTCGTCACAGGGATACGATCTCGTCACAGGAATACGATCTTGCCACACGGATACGATACCACAGACTTGAATACGTGCATTTATAGAAAAACATATAAACGAAGATTCAACTCAGTAGAATATGATCGGTCACAGGATGCGATAGTATACAGCTGAAACTGCTCCAGCGACATTTTGCTAAATTAGTACTCGTATACTAGGCTACAAAGCTACATGTAAAAAAATAGTTACAAGCTTCGAGACTACAAGTCTACGAGTTTACAATACCACAAGGCCATTGGGCTATTAGGCTTAAAGGATTCAATGCACCAAACATCTTCGGCTATAACAGCTCTAACAAAATTTGGCTACAAGGCTACGATTATACAAGGCTCCAACTGGAAACGAGGCTACAAGATTACAAGGCTATAAGGCTACATGGCTACAAGGCTACATGGCTATGAGTTTACAAGTTTACGCTGCAACAAATCTACAAGGCTACAACGGGTTACAACAGATCCATTCAGCAGCGAGAGTTAATTTATCTTATGCAAAAGAACTTGTTGCAAGTAATCCCGATTCTTGTCACCAGAAGTTATCATATATTCTGTTTAAGTAAATAGTATTTATATTTTATGTGGGATTTGGGATATTCTCACGATTGTGAGTGAGCATCCCACAACCCACATGAAAAATGCGACTATCTGTACAACACATAAAAAAAATCATAATTTAGTCAATTAAAATGCCTTGAAACAGTTGAGAAACATTGCAATTCAAGACGAATTTCCTTCTTCTTGATGTCTAGCAAAGCCCCCTTTATCTTGCCTCTGTGAAAGGATCCCGAATCTCACATAAAAAAATAAATAATATTTACCTTAACAGAATATGTTACGACACAGGGTCTGTTGGCAAGAATTGGGATTACTTGCAAGATGATATTTTGGACAAGATAAATAAATTCTCGTTGCTGAATGGAGCTATTGTAGCCAGTTGGATTCATGTAGGCTCGTAGTCTCGTACCCTTGTTAACTGATAGTCATGGAGCTTTGTAGTCTTGTTGCCTTGTAGCCTGTTATGGTAGGAAATACCTACGTAACGAAAATTCCCTAAAAGGGAGGACAACAGCAATACTCGGGAGTCTAAGAGGTTGCATAACTCCTAGGCCCCAGGAAACACTGGATTCACAGGCAGAGGCGACCCGAGGTTCACAGGCGTCCGAGCCCTTAGAAACAACGCAGTGAGCGCCGATTGGCCCTAGATGATGTCACTTCGGGTTTGAACTGATTGGCTCTTGATGATGTCACTTCGGGTCTGTGCTGATTGGCACTTGATGATGTCACTCAGAACTCGCCGGGTATAAATACGTGTTTGTTAGCAAGCAGCAGGCAGAAGGTGCCTGGCTACTAGCCAGAGGCTTCGGATTACACCATCGCTCCGAAGAAGACTACAAATAGTCACGCTGCCGCCATCGCCCACGACGTCCGCAAATTCGCTGTGGCACGACGCTGCCGACTTAGAAAAATCCGCACCCGGGGCAGAAGCGATCGCTGCTCCGCCACGAGATACAGTCACTCTGCATCCAGAGGTCCCAACTGTACTCTGCCTGCGGCGGCCACGCCGTCACCTCCGGAGTCTATCACCTCCGTCCGAAGCCGAGGTGGGAATTAGCCGAATTCCAACAAGGCGGTAAGTGGAACTTTAACTTTTTCACTCTGGATCGGGACTTAGCCGCAGACGACATACCACGAAGAAATGGACTTAACCTCAGACGCCACAACAACAAAAAAACCGCCACCAATACTCGCCAGGAGCGAGTAGGAAATCGCTCGGCGAGTATTTTTGAGGAAAGCTGCTAATCGAATATGATGTCCTCAGAGGTGGGCGAATACCCTCTGAAGGTAAATAGTGAGGGGAGCAGACTTTTGATAAGGGACACTCGCTCAGCGAGTGGCGAAGGAGCGAGTCGGCGCAACGAGAGTGGAGGTCGACGTCTACGTCGTCAGCATACGCGACGACGGTTTATAGGCAGCGTTGGCAAACTTACCCGGAATTGACTTTGTACATAGAGTATTTAACTAATAGAGACCGGACTGAGATGCCGGAAAGCCGGAACTAGGAATAAAGACTACAAGTTGGCCGCAACTCAATAAAGTGTAGGCGAAAACGCCACTAGGGGTCTGATTTAAATGTTTGTTATATAAATAGAGGGTGGACCCAAACTCGTGGTGTAGGTTGATAGTGGAAGTCTAAGTCAAGTATATATTCTGAATTGTGTGTAAGATAAAGTTCTTGTAATTTTGCGTAAAGTTATAAGTCTAATTTTGCAACATAGTTTTTGGAAGTATTAGTAAAATAATTCAAAGAATATTTTAATACAAAAGTTACATTGTTTGTTCCCATTGCTATCATAATTTCTAAATGTATCTGTCAGGGTTTTTATTCGTTCTGTGTTGGTACTCGTTGCATGGAATTAAAAGTGTGTAATTTGTGTTCACAAATACCGTCAGCCATTTGCTGTTAACCGAGATTAGCTATTGAAGCAAATGGCGATGTATCAATATCAAGTTTGCATGTTTCTCGTGTGTTATGTTATAACCAATAAAAGCGTCTTGTACACAAAACTGTTTAAGTTTTTTCGCAAGATAAAAACCCACCCTATCTCCCTTGGCACCTCTGTTCAAGTCGCTGCAGGAGATTACAATTGCACCACTCTGCTAATTCTTGCGAGTGTGTAAAGCGCTTAGGGTCTCTCGTGCAAACTTGGTATAATTGTACAATTGTGCCTTTTCGTTACTATTGGGTCAGTGTTGTGTGTTTCTTGTATAATGTTCTGAGGCACTTCATGGATACAAAGACTGCCCAAGGAGACGTTACTGACTTTACTGCAGGACTTAGATGTCGGGGACTTCGATCCAGAGACGGTGACGCTAGACAAACTGAGACAGACAGCGCGTAAGTGTTACCCACCCGCCGACACGCAAACAGGGAGGTCAGGTCAGGGGAGTAATATGCTGTCAGAGGTGGAACACTCTTTAGCTCAACACCTAACCACGCCAATAGTGAACAGCTTGCCTACGTTGAGGGCAGGTACACCTGAAAACGTAGTTGAATTTTTATGTCGAGTACAGGAAATGAGGGAATTAAATTTAATTCCAGATAGGAGCTTGTTACTCGTGTTAATGTTTAAAATCCCTAGCGAATTCCGAAACCTGTTAGTTGAAGCAATTGAAAAACAACAGGGCTGGGAAGAAACGCAAAGTAAATTTTTAGAAATTTGCTGTAATGGGCGACGCAGGGAAAACCTACACGAGTCATTTCTGTGTCGTTAACAAAGACATAATAAAACAGCTTCGTGTTTTGTTCGGAGCATGTCGGGTTACGAAAGTGTTAGGAAACCCCTACCCGGGGAACAAGTTGGTAGAAATAGTGACTGATAATTTGTCAAAGGTGATTAAGCCTTATTGTATTTCAGCCAAACTAAGTTCTTTAACAGAACTAGAAGAATACATTCGAGTTATGGAAAAATGTGTACAAGGGTCGTGTAAAGCAGACTGTGGGGAAATAGGGACAGTGAAAAATTCCACACAGTAAAATGAAAAAGGTTGCTATATTTGTGGGAAAAAGAATCACCTAGCTCGAGTATGTTACTATAGAAACAGCGCAAACGTGACAAAGGAGCCGGGCTGTCAAGCGGCAGAAAGAAAAATGACAGGGGGTAAGCATACTTGCTACTCGTGTCAATAACGAGGGCATAAAAGGAACGAGTGAATAGTTACCTCGACATTGAAGCAGGGCAGGAAACAACCCCCGGATAGTGGAGAATTATATTCACTTCCGTATGTAGACACTAATGTGTGGGGAGTACGTTGTAAAAGCCTGATAGACACCGGAGCCAGTATTTCGGTAATGCGCCGCCAATGTTTAATAAAATTGGAAGAAAAGAAAGCTAGAGTACGGGTATACAAAACCAGTAAAAAAACAGTTTTGCATGGCGAATGGGGAAATGAGTTCAAGCAGTATATGTGTCTATACCTTTTTTAGATTAGGAAACTTCCGTTGGCCTTACCATTTCATAGTGCTGGAAAGTCTGCAGTACGATATTATTTTTGGGGTCGACTTTTTACAACACATAGAAGCTATGATTGATTTGAAAAGGAAAAAATTACGGCTAGCATTTAGGGACAGCACAGCGGAATTGGAAGCTAGACAAGGAGTAGGAATTGGGGCACTAGAAGAAAAGGTCATAAACGATATTCAGGAAGAATTCAAAGAGGTAATCTGTGAGAATATTGGGCGCTGTAAAGTGTCACCATATTTTGTGCACACAAAGGTTAAATTACCAGTACGTTGTAAACCATGCCTGGTGTTAGGTCCTAAAAGAGAACTCTTTAAAGAGATACTCGATAACCTGTTACGTGAGAACATCATTAGGGCTTCCAAAAGCATGTATGCAAGTCCTGCATTTCTGGTAGCCAAGAAAAACCAGCCTGGGAAGTTTAGGCTAGTAGTTGACTATCGTGAGGTTGGAAAAGGGATTCTAGTGGATCCCTACCCAGTAAGTCAGGCTGATGTAGTTTTCCAGCATTTGAGTCAGGGAAAAATTTTTCACAGTACTAGACCTAAACCACGCCTATCATCAGTGTTTGATTGATGAAAGGAGTAGGCACGTGTTGGCTTTTGTCACACCGTGGGGTTTATATGAATGGAATCGGGTTCCCTTCGGCGTAAGTTTTGGAGCGCAAGCCCTTTGCCGGGCTCTCAACAACATCTTAGAATCGTTTCTGGGGAAATTTGTGACTAATTACATGGATGACATAATTATTTTCAGTCGAACGCCCAAGGAGCATCTCGGGCATGTGAGGAAAGTGCTCGAGGTCCTGCGTGAAGCAGGACTTACAGCAAATCCCTCCAAAGTTACATGGGGAGCTAAAACCGTATGAGTACTGGGTTTCATAGTGGAAGATGGGAAAATAAAATTAGACCCTGAGAAAATTATTCCGGTTGTCAATTTCAAACCTCCAAAAAACGTCCGAGGTGTACGACGTTTTCTGGGTATGGTGGGATACTATGAGAAATTTATTCTCAAACTAGCCGAAATGACCGAACCTCTCAACCGGCTGAAGAGGAATGGGATTAAGTTTGGGTGGGGTGTAGAAGAAGAAAAGGCTTTCGCCGAAGTAAAACGGGCTCTCACCACATCACCCGTGCTACAATTAGCCGACTTTTCCCGAAAATTTGTTGTGCACATAGATGCCAGTGATTTAGCGTTAGAATGTGTACTCAAACAAGAAGTAGAAGGGAGTCTCTTACCCATAAGTTACGCTAGCCGGCCGTTGCAGGGAGCTGAGAAAAATTATTCCATGTACGAGAAAGAGGCTTTTGCCTGTGTTTGGGGTTGCGAGAAATTCGCCGAATACTTAGAAGTGGTAGAATTTTAATTATGCACAGATAACCAAGCCCTTAAATGGCTATGGAAGTCAAAAGGGGAAATTGGGTTGTTGGGTAGAAAGGCTTAGTCGCTTTAGCTTTATAATCCGACACATCCCAGGGAAAAGTAACAATGTGGCCGATGCCCTATCACGGATGTTCGACCCAGGTGAATTTCAATGGGATGACGAAGTAAGGGGAGTAGAGAAAGAAAAGGCCGTGGGACTTAACCTTCTAAGAGATATTCCCGAAGCTTAAATAAATATTAAACGCTGGCAGGAAATTGATAATGACTGCACGGGAATAAAGAACGAGTGTTTAGGTGGGAGTAACTCCCAGTGGTTTATTAGAAAAGGGCTGCTAGGGAAACAAGGAAGGAGGGGTAACTTCCAAGTGGATGTGCCCAGTAGAATTAGGGACATGATATTTGAGTATTACCATGCGTCGTATTTTGGGTGTCACTTTGGGCAGACGCGGACCCTAGAGGCTATAAGTAAGAAGTTATTTTGGCCAGACATGGAAATCGAAATAAGACAAAAAGTCAGGGAATGTGAAATCTGTCAAAAGACCAAAGCCCCTAATACCAAAGGGCAGGGGAAACTTGTGAGCACAGTGGCATCATTCGTTTGGGAAAAGGTGTATCTGGACTGTTTTGGTCCATTGCCTCGTTCAAAGGGAGGGAATAATAATCTGTTAGTCTTAGTAGATGGATTTTCAAAGTTCTTTATGGCCTTCCCCATGCGGGATCAAAAGGCCACTACAATTTGCAAGATACTTAATGAAAGTGTCTTCCCCTACTTTGGGTCACCAGGGAGTTTGATAATGGACAATGCTAAAAATTTCATGTCTCACGAAATGAATTCCTTAGCCTTCCAGTGGGGTATTAAACTAGTTCAAATCAGTCCATACAGACCTGCCAGCAAAATGGTAGAACGCTACAACCGGGTGGTAAAAGGAATGTTAAGAGCCTTTCATGCTGACTGTCACCATGAATGGGACAAAAACCTTCACTTGCATATCCTAGGGATAAATAGTAGTAAAAGCGCTGCCACGGGTAAAGGTCCCTGTCAAAGATTTTTTGGAAGAGATCTACTGCATCCTTTAGCTAATGTGTGGGAAATATAAATGGAGAACACAGACAAAGACAATGAAGACCAAGCCAGGGCCTACTGGTATGAGGCGAGTGAGCATCTAAAAAGGTACTATCGACGTCTAGGCAGACACTATGACAGTAACAAAAGAACGGTACAGTATCAGGTAAGAGACCTGGTACTGGTGAAAACACATTTTTTTAAGTAAAGCCAGCGATAAGTTTACGAGCAAGCTAGCCTGGAAATACAAAGGACCATACAAAATAGTCAAGTTTTTGACGCCCAACACCCTACTGTTACATGACCAAGAGCAAGATGTTAGTTTTAAGACACATGTGGATAATACAAAAAGGTTTGTGTCTTAAACGTAATTTTGCAGCTATAAGGTGCTGCAGAATTTTTTTTTCCTGATTGTGTAAGTGAGTCTGTAACTTTCGTGGGCCGAGAGACTGGCCATCTTTAGGTTCACAGGGGCTATACAGACAAGTCTTTAATTTCAGCGGGGGAGAATGTTATGGTAGGAAATACCTACCTAAAGAAATTCCCTAAAAGGAAGGACAACAGCAATACTCGGGAGCCTAAGAGGTTGCATAACTCCTAGGCCCCAGGAAACACGGGATTCACAGGCAGAGGAGACCCGAGGCTCACAGGAGTCCGAGCCCTTAGAAACAACGCAGTGAGCGCCGATTGGCCCTAGATGATGTCACTTCGGGTTTGTGCTGATTGGCTATTGATGATGTCACTTCGGGTCTGTGCTGATTGGCACTTGATGATGTCACTCAGGCTCGCCAGGTATAAATACGTGTTTGTTTGCAAGCAGCAGGCAGAAGGTGCCTGGCTACTAGCCAAAGGCTTCGGATTACACCATCGCTCCGAAGAAGACTACAAATCGTCACGCTGCCTCCATCGCTTACGACGTCCGCAAATTCGCTGTGGCACGACGCTGCCGACTTAGAAAAATCCGCACCCGGGGCAGAAGGGATCGCTGCTCCGCCACGAGAGACAGTCACTCTGCATCCAGAGGTTCCAACTGGACTCTGCCTGCGGCGGCCGCGCCGTCACCTCCGGAGTCTATCACCTCCGTCCGAAGCCGAGGTGGGACTTAGCCGAATTCCAACAAGGCCGTAAGTGGAACTTTAACTTTTTCACTCTGGATCGGGACTTAGCCGCAGACGACATACCACGAAGAAATGGACTTAACCTCAGATGCCAACAACATAAAACCGCCACCAATACTCGCCAGGAGCGAGTAGGAACTCGCTCGGCGAGTAATTTTGAGGAAAGCTGCTAATCGAATATGACGTCCTCAGGGGTGGGAGAATACCCTCTGAAGGTAAATAGTGAGGGGAGCAGACTTTTGATTAGGGACACTCGCTCAGCGAGTGGCGAAGGAGCGAGTCGGCGTAACAAGAGTGGAAGTCGACATCTACGTCCTCCGCATACGGCGACGAGGGTTATAGGCAGCGTTGGCGAACTTACCCGGAATTGACTTTGTACATAGAGTAGTTAACTAATAGAGACCGGACTGAGACGCCGGAAAGCCGGAACTAGGAATTAAGACTACAAGTTGGCCGCATCTCAATAAAGTGTAGGCGAAAACGCCACTAGGGTTCTGATTTAAATGTTTGTTATATAAATAGAGGGTGGACCCAAGCTCGTGGTGTAAGTTGATAGTGCAAGTTTAAGTAAAGTATATATTCTGAATTTTGTGTAAGATAAAGTTCTTGTAACTTTGCGTAAAGTAATAAGTCTAATTTTGCAACATAGTTTTTGGAAGTATCAGTAAAATAATTCAAAAAATATTTTTATACTAAAGTTACATTGTTTGTTCCCATTGCTATCATAATTTCTAAATGTATCTGTCAGGGTTTTTATTCGTTCTGTGTTGGTACTCGTTGCATGGAATTAAAAGTCTGTAATTTGGGTTCACAGACACCGTCAGCCATTTGCTGTTAACCGACTTCAGCTATTGAAGCAAACGGCGATGTATCAATATCAAGTTTGCATGTTTCTCGTGTGTTATGTTATAACCAATAAAAGCATCTTGTACACAAAACTGTTTAAGTTTTTTCGCAAGATAAAAACCCACCCTATCTCCCTTGGCAACTCTGTTCGAGTCACTGCAGGAGATTACAAGCCAGTTGGAATCTTGTATACATGTAGCCTTGTAGTCTTATAGTCTTATCGACTTGTAGTCTTGTAGTCGTATAGCCACATAGCCAGCTGGAGCATTGTACATAAATATACTCGTAGTCGTGTAGCCTAGTAGTTAGCTGGAGCCTTGTAGACTCGTAGACTCGTAGCCTTTTAGTCTTTTAGCCTCGTAGCCAGTTGGAGCCTTTTAAAATCTTAGTCTTGAAGATTCGTAAACTTGTAGCCACATGTTGTTGGGGCTGTTTGGAGCAACAGATGATTGAAGCCTTGAATACTTGAAGCCTCGTAGCGTATAGCCCCATAGTTTTGAGGCCTTGTAATCTCGTAGACTTATAATTTCCTGGTCTTATAACCTTGTAGATCTGTAACCTCGCAGACTTGTAGTTTCAGAGCCTCTTGCCTTATTGGTTTGTAACTTCGTAGACGTTAAGTCTTGTATGGTCGTTGAATTGTGGCCTTGTAACCTCGTAGACTTGAAGCTTTGTAGCCAAGTATCCTTGTACTCTTGTAGTAAAATTTAGCTGAAGCTTTTGGAGCTGTGTCTTATCATATCCTGTGACCGATCGTATCCTACAGACGAGGTAGTTTCCTAATGATTTGATTGTTCATAAAAATTACTTCCTTATCGTTAAATATGCGTATTCATGTCCGTTGTATCGTATCCCACTGATGTGATCGTAACCCTGAGGCGAAATCGTATCCTTGTGATGAAATCATATTCTTGGGGCGAGATTGTGTCCCTGTGGCGAGATCATATCCCTGTGTGAGATCGTATCCGTATTGCGAGTTTGTATCCCTGTGATGACATCGTATCCTACTGAGTTGAATTTTCGTCCAAATGTTCGTCCTTTCCGTTAAATGTGCTTCATTTTCAAATGTGCTTCCTTTTTAAATGTACTTCCTTTTTGTTAAATGAGCTTCTAATTTAACTTTTTTTTCTTGAATGTGCTTTCTAATGTACTGCTCTTATCGATAGTTTTTACAGAAGTGCTCCTTTTTTATTGTGCTTCCAAATTTGATTCCTTTTCTTGCATGTGCCCCAAAATTTGCTCCCTTTTTGTGATTTTGCTTCCAAATATGCATCTCTTATAAATTCGCTTCTAAATATGTTGCTTTTTTATTGTGCTTCTAAATGTGCTTCTTTATATAATGTTATTCTATGTGTGTCTACTATTTATTTTGCTTCCAAACTAGCATCTTTTTTGTGATTTGCTTCCTAATTTGAATTTTTTTTTCATCTGCTTCCAATTGTGCTGTCTTTATAGATTGTGCTTCCAAATGTGGTTTCTTTTATGAGTGTGCTTCTAAATATACTTACTTTTTAATTGAAATTACATATATGCTTCCTTTATTTGAAGGTGTTCTCTTTTTGACGAATTGGCATCGACAAGTGTGTAGTCAGGTCATTATTTTCGTTGTGATTTGTAGACACATGGTATATATGTTTTACTTCTTACTTGGTTCGTTTGGAATGCATGCTAAGTATCTACGGGGGGAAAAATACATTTTGGTTTAGAGAATCCTGTTCTATGCATCTGACATTGTACATGCGCTGTTTATTATCACCAAGTATCGAAAAAAAGGCAACTTGGCTACTGAATACATGTATTTAACCACAAAATGGATGTGGTGGCCACCAACTTGTAGTGTTAGCCTGACGAAGCAGCTGGTTGGTTCTGGTCATCGTATTGGAAGTTCCATGTGGTTGACTGTACGTGCCTGGTTAATCAATTTAATGAAGAAATTTCCTAAAAATACAAGGAATAGACTAGCTTTGCTTCTAAGAAGACTGCATAAATCGTGAAAAACTTGTTATTTCCTTGTTTGTACTTGCAGAATGTGTGTAATAAAATTGTTATTTGTAATTTGTTATTTTCTTTCTTTAACCTGTCAGTTAAATGTTAAATTTAAATAAGTATAGTTTAACCTCAAATCACCTTTTAACATCGACCAGTGAACTAACAGGAGATATAATTCAATCGAATCGGTTACTTGATTTATTTGTGATTTTTTAATTAAATTTTTTTTCGTATTTCTAGATAGTAAATTTACAAATGTCCAAGAAGATGCTTTATTGTCATCATCGGCAAGTCGACTGGATGAAGTAGCAAGGCTTCTGGGTTGTAGCCGCTTCCTTGGCAAAAAATTCACCGACGTTTCGGACGACATTGCAGTCACCATCATCAGGGAGCCGTTACCTAGGTAAATGCTCCCTGATGATGGCGAATGCAATGTCGACCGAAACGTCGGTAAATTATTTGCCAAGGACGCGGCTAAAACTCAGAAGTCATACTTATTCTGACAATGTTCGTGAAATCCCGCGAACATTAATCAACTAGATATTGGTGGATAAAAATTTTAGTATGCTTTTAGGATTTTTTATCACATTAAATTGAATAAAAAAATTATTTTACCTGTATATAATGTTTTTGCATTAGTTGAGGAATTAGGCAAGAATAGGTATCGATATAATCAATCAATATTTTTATGTTTGATTTTTAGATGAATTTTTGAATCTTTCCCGAATATTCAGCTCATAAACTACGTATTTTAAAGTTGTTGGCTAAGATGGCAGACTAGATGGCAGAAGCCACAGTAATAAGTACTTTTTAGTCTAGCGGGTAAACATTAAATATGGCAGCAAAAAACTCTAGCCTTGGTTGTGCAGAACGTGACACTAGCGCTCATTATATCGATGTGTGTTTAATAGGTCTCTTGATAGTAAGTAGAGAAAATAAATATGGTAGCAGCCACCTTTAGCAGATAATGCTTTTATTCCTTCAAATTATAAAAAAAAACTACATATGTGTGTTATTTTTTGTATTTGTATCTTTTTTAATTCTCTGTCTAATAAATGTCTTGTTGGCCGTGCAGTCAAAGACGTATGTTTTCAAACCTAAAGGTTCGAGCTTCATGGTTCTACAGAACTCGGTATCGTTGTATTTTGTATAAAATATTAAATGTATTGTGTCGATAAGGACCACAACATTGGAAGGTAATAGAACATCGACTTGACGTACACGATACACAAAGATGCTGAAGCTCTCTAGGAACAAACCGCAGAAACAAAGATGTCGGAATTTAATTTGGCAGCCTCCAGCAAAACAGAAAAAAATCATGTTGGTAATTATTTCATCCAAGTTGGTGACCTTTAGCGGATGATGCGAGATGGCTGATGTGTCATAGAATCTAAAAAAAAAGGGGGTTGTGACATCACGTTTACGATGAGGTACATGTCATTATAATTCAATATGGCAACCATATCGAAAATTGCAATCTTTGTAAAGTGGGCTTTTTTATTTCAAGTTTGAGGAATTCAAGATGACATCTGAGGTCAAAGGTTAAAGAACAAGGACAAAGGTCACAGATCGTGGTCAAAACTCAATGTCAATTTCAAATTTTTGTATTAAAATTTAAGTTAGCCTGTGTTTTATTATTTTTCAATTATTTTTTTCAAATTTCTAGTTAAAAAATAACAGACATTCAAGATGATGGCCGTACCAAAATGAGCAACGATAACGTTTTAATCCTTAAATGCCATTATCAAGTTTTGAATTTTAATTTTGTTTAATTTTTTAATAATTTTAAATTTTTTTACCAATTTTCTAGCTTAAAAATATGAATTTAAAGGATGGCGACAATTCAGAAAAGTTCAAATTTAGGAAGTGAGACATTCAATTCCAATATGGCAGAATGTTCCAGAAAACAAAATGATAAATTCCAAAATCGTGGAATTCAAATTGGCAGGACTAAAAGTGGTGGAATTTAAAATGGCGGAATTAAACACAGTGGAATCGAAGAAGGCGGTATTTAAAATGGCCTCTGGAGTCAACGTCAATGACAAAGGACAAGATAACCCTTTATGGCCGCTGTGACATACCAATCCGAGATGGCCACTTTGATATCACAATCCAAGATGGCCGCTGCGGTAATTGACCTGCACCACGCACCACGGCCTTCAGACTGTGCCCGATTCGGCTAAACCCTACTACTGACTACAATTACAAATTTTGTATAGGTAAAAGTTCGTAAATTATAAAAAAAAAAAATAAGATTTGATATATACTCAATTTTCGTTTCTTGAAATATTATTTTATATAAAAACAAAATCGACAGTTTTTTACCACCCTTTTTTTTGCAATCTTACATCGAAAAATGTTTAAAACAATCAATAAACTCATTGGGTACTTTCTTTCTTGCTCAATTTTTATCACATACTTAGTTTTAAATAAATATAATATATTTTACAAGAATATCATTTGTGCAGTGGAATGTAGAGAAATATAAAAATTAGCGAGGTAATTCATTATACTTATGCATAGTTGTGCTCAGTGTATCGTGCTCAGCTATACTATATAACCACAACCCCCCCCCCCCCCCCCACAACCCACATGACACTTATAACTTATTTTGCTTCAGAGATATGATTATTTTTATGATACATATAAAAAGGTACCATTTTACCCCCTAATAACTATTGTTGACAAATGTGTAAAGTATATATTGTATGCAGCTCAATAAGCATGTTGTTTATTTATGTTTTCTAACATTTGTTTCCTTTAGATTTATAAATGTGATTTTTTTTCTTAAGACCAAATATACCTTTCAGACATTCCTTAGTATAAGAATGTCACGAAATGGTAAAAAAATGTTTAGTTGAATATAGTTATAATTTTTTAATATAGTAAAATATCCTGGGTTATTAATTTCCGGAACAAGATATATTTTAATAAAACAATACCCAATTTTTAGAGTCCTGCAAAATTCGCGGTTTCAATGGCCTTCAGGATGGACTGCACATACCCCTGTACACACGGGCAAATAACGCAAGCTCATTGGCTGCCGAATTGTAAGTCGTCTCAGCTGGTTTGTCTGTGATTCGATCCTTCTTTGGTTGAGGGTTTATAACTGGTTGAGATTCGTGCAGATGAACAGTAAGCCAATGCAAAATTATCTAAGTGGTATATGTGTTTTAATTCTAGCCTATCACCTAATTAATCCGTGAATTTCGCAGGTCTCTACCAATTTTCAACCCACTAAACGAATCAATATCAAAAAATTTAGAAATAATCAACTGTAAATTATTATTTTTTTTGCGTCTAGTTATAGTAGTATGAATATTTCTTTTTAAAACACCCTTACCACTTTTACACTTATTATGGGTGCAATATCGCAAAATAGTATAAAGAGAGTTCGTATTATTTTGTCCTATATTTATTATTGATACTGAAAATATTATCTCAAGCCGGATAAATCTGGAGGAATGCCTAATTATTTTAATACCTTATTTTCCTCTTTATTTAGCCAAAAATATTACATATAGTAAAACGCATAATAAAAATTTAACTAGTTGTTCTCGATTGATGCCGGATCAAAGAGAGATACAAACACAAAAACAATAAAAATTAGAAATAAAATGTTAATTGTTTTATTTATAAATGTTAACAGCCCTTTCCCATAGTATTTACATAATTTATAAAATTAACAAGCTTTTTAACTCCAATACATAAATTATTAATATATAGATATAATATTAATGTAAACGACATGTTGCCCAGATGTTAAAAATAATTTTGATAGTACCTATGAAAAAATATTTTTTCCATATTTATTTTATAAAATCATTCTGGTATTACAACCTAGGAATAGAATATTTTTAGTGTTTTGTTTAGCGGAGAGGTTAGATACAGTTAAATTTGGTTATTTCAGTAATTTTACATGTAGCCGGTTTATAGAACTGACCTATATATCCTTGAAGAACAAAAGGAATGTGCTTTTTTTATTTTAAATCCTGTTCAAAAGCCGTAAAAAATTTGCAGCACGTATAGATAAACTGGCGTGAATAAAATGCTTTACTTGGCGCACAACAGCAAATATTGAACAAATTTTGGCTACGTAAAAATAATGGTTTAGAATTTAGCCTATTTAAACATTACAGTTTCGTTTTAAAAAGTTAATTATCGACATGCCATTTAAATTAACAGTGTGTAATTTTTCTTCGTTTCGTAACCACAGCATAGAAAACTTCTTTATTTTACGACAGACTAACCGTATACCAAAATAATTTAGTGTTAAGTCTTTTCTGATATGGTAAAGAAAAATAAATTTCAAAATGAGTGCAGCAAGTCCTTACATTAAAATTATTTTAACTTATAATAAAACTGTTACAATAGGTTGAAATTCTGTTGAATTGAAGTAATTTATTTTTTAAAACTTTTGGTTGCAAGTGCTTTAGTTATTTTTAATTTAAAGATACCTCAAGCATAGAAAAACTGTATAATTTGTTAAATTTTTATGTACACAGTTGCTGCTATATCTATTCAAATATGTAATTGCTTTTGAGTAAGATGCCAAAGTGTTATAGTTTGGTTTAGCAATAAAAACTATTAGTTCAAATTTAAACAACCGCATCTAACATGGAATCTTAACGATTACAAACTTAAAAGTAAAAATTACTATTATTTCACTTAAATGATTAACAAATAAGAATTTTTTAATTTAACGTACTTCAAGTAAACATTCATAGAGTAGTTTTTACTGGTAACATGATGACCGTACTGGTTATTGGTCAATGTAAATATATTGATGGAATATGGTAAAGGAGGAAAATTTTCTAGGTACCCCTTAGATCCAACTATGTTAGTGTGTATATCATTAGATATTCGGAGGGGCAGTGGGAGTACGAACAGTCGAAATGTTGACAACAATCATAGTTATGAATTTAACAAATAATTTCACCAGGACTTCAGAAAAAATTAATGGTTATAACACTGTAAATGGGCAACATTTAGTGGAGATGGTATTCCATAAATAACTTGAGGTACCTATATCTATAAGATTTGGGGTCTTTTGTGAAAATAAAGTAAGTTTTTTTTTAAATTGATTTTTAGTGCCCTTCCTACACTTAATAGTCGTAAGCAATAACAGAAAAATATGAAGCCAATTCATTACAACGACACATAAGGCCGTCTTGTGATTCGAATGTGTGTGGGTCTGGACATAACTTATCGAATAGTTATATATTTACTTTGAGTGATGATATATTCGCCCGAAAACTTTTCGGCGAATAGATATTAGCTTGCGTAATATAGCACAAAAAATAATCATTTAAAACAAACCTAATTCCTTAAATAATTTTTAGTTATAAATTATTTAAATATTAATTTTCTCAAATGCGCATTTACGGACATAGTTCATCAAAAAGATATATGTATTTATGGTATGGTATTTAAAATTGGTCTCACTGATATTGTTGAATGAAATGTATTTTTAACGTACCTACGGCAGTTATTTTTAGGCAGATATCAGATCCATTACGCAGCAACCGCATTATCATGACTGGGAAAAAACTACCATTAAGATCAAACCTAGTACCTACTTACCTAACAAACTAATGTTCCATACAACAAAATAAAATCGGTAGTCAACTTAAACGAGCGGCACCTAAAGTTTTTCTTTGTGATTACCTAATCATTATATTCACTGGTTAATGGTACTTACGAAAAGTATAGTTTCCTGCCTACCAATTTTATTCCACTGACAAATATGATCAGTTGTCATTTTCTTGACTGATGATTTTGATCAATTATCACATAATATTGATTAAACAATGTCCCAAAATATTACCTTATGCCTCTCCTAATCATAATAAGAATTTATATGAGTATCTCTTCACCTTTTTTATAACTAAATAATTGATAAAGGCACAAACTACAATATTAATTCTAAATCCGAAGAAAATGTTTCGCTGAAGAGAGGATCTAGAACGCCAAAGGAGACTGAACAGTAAGCGCCATCTATGAAGGGTGATGAGAACTGTCTTCAACAAAGTACAGATAGCTGCCGCTTGATATGCGTTGCGATACAGTCGGGTGTTAATGATTATTTATGTATATTCTTTGTGTGTGTCTTTAAAATTAATAAAACAAAATTTATTCTTCATTAAATTATATTGGCTTCAAAACAATCGTGTTTATAAGAACTATTATTATTATTTTTTTAAATTCTTTTGAATTAGGTTTTTAAAAAAAAATTGGATGAAATAATTTCTAAATAATAGCCTTATTATTAAAATTGGTTTAATAAAACGTACAAAGTTACTATAAAATAAATTTTTGTACTTGTTAAATAGAAGTCCACCTCTATAAAAAAATCATGAGTTTTTTATTTATTGTTCATTTAAAACTTTAGGTAGCTACTTCAGTTAATACGGTTAACTGTTACTAACCGCTAGCATTGTTAAATTAATTTCGATAGTTTTAAAATATAAAAAACTAAGTGGGAACATAATTATTTTTTTTCGAGAAATTTGTTTAAGTTACGCAATATTTAAATACCTATAAAAGCTTTTGAAGCAGTTTTAAATAATTGAATATTACCTACACCGTACTTTTTTCATAAGTCATAACAACTGATTGTTAAACGTAGCCGAGTAAAAATTTAACAAATCAAAAATCACAAATAAATAATAGCCCCACTGCAATCACTCACTGTACACACTTAATGTTATCTATGATTTGAAATTAATTTACAATATTGAATTTTCTTTCGTTCCTTATTAAGTTTTAATAAGTAGAAGCAAACCAGGAGATTTTTTGAAAGTTTTTGTTTACCATACTATCATAATTAATAATAATATTTTGCTAATATTAAACTGAACAATTTTTGGTGGATATTAAATGCATGAAATTTAATTTTGGTTATTTTGGACAACTTAGTTTATTAAGTCTCCACAGTGGCGGATTTACAAATTTTCCAGGTATAGGCTGCAAAGTTTTTGCCGCCCTTGCCTCTACAATTTTCATGTCCTAGATTAAGTTCGTTACAATCCCTTTTTGCGCGATTTTTTGTTGGCAAAATCATCGATTATATCGTCGTAAGTAATATTGTTCATTAATTCCGACTCTATGCACAAAAGTGCTAAAGTGTTTAATTTTTCTTGGCTCAAGGTCGATCTCAGATAATTTTTTACCCTTTTTAGACAAGAAAAACTTCTCTCACACGAACAATTTGTCGCTGGTGTACATAAGGCCATACGAAGGGCTATGTCCAAGTTCGGATAAACGTTCTGCAAACTTTGTTTTCGCAGAAACGAAGATAGACTCTGTAATGATGTAAAATCTGGTTTTACCAGAATGCTTCGCGAAGATATGTGGCTTTGAAAATGTATGCATTCTTGAACCAACTCAGTCTCTAAATCATTAGGATACATTTTTTCTAAGGACAGAGCCTTTTTCGTAAGGGTTGATAATGATAACTCGCTCATTTTGGTCAGAAATGAAAATTTTTCATTGAAATTGTCGTATGCCTTCTTCCTTTTTTCTAATTCGGATACGAGTCTATCAATGATGACGAGAAATGTATTAACCCTGAAAGTATCGCTAGTATCACTCGCTGTCATACTCATTTCTTCATCGGGTGTTTCATCAGCAATTTTTTTTCTTTTCAGTTGTCTTTTTCCCAAGTCTTTTGTGTACTGCTTCGACGCACTTAATTCCATTGCCATTTCTTCGAAATACTTGAAGTTTTCTCGTTGCTCTACGAAAAACTTGCGAAGAGATTCATAAAGATCGGCTACAGTAATCAAATCTACGGTAGAAGCCTGGATTTGAACATTTACTTTGTTTATTCTTTCCAAAAAAACATTCCACACAACAACCATTAACGCTGTTTCCAGTTTTTTTAATTTTGAAAGAATTCCCATTGCTTCATTTCTTGTGACAGGCTTTTCGGTGCAGTCATTCCTGATTGTTTCCAAAGCTTTAATGACTTCGTGCCACGAATCTCTCAAACTTCTGCATGCATCCTCTCTAGCTGACCAACGTGTGAGGTTTACTCTCTTGACTGTTTTGCCTTCTCCGACTTCAGTCATCAATATCTTCCAGCGTTGTGTTGAACTTGAAAAAAAAACGTATATTTCTTGGAGCAACATGAAGAATCGACAAGCTTCTGTGCAAGATTCAGCAGTCGCAGTTGCCACTAAATTTAAAGAATGGGCAGAGCAAGGAACGAAAAAAGCAAACGGTGCTTGACTTTGAATTTTAGCCTGTAAGCCATTGTATATGCCAGACATATTTGCGGCATTGTCATACGATTGTCCACGGCAGTCTTCAATGTTCAAACCCAAGGTTTTTAGTTCCGAAGTAATGGCAGCAAACATTTCTTCAGCTTTATGTCCCACTGAGGGCAAAAACTTGAGGAATCTTTCACAGGGTTCTCCTGTTTCTAAAACATACCGAATCACGAAGGTGAGCTGGTCCACATGTGCTATATCCGGTGTTGAATCGATGATTAAGGAAAAGTATTTCTCCCTTCTTATCTCGTCTCCAATTTGCTTCAAGACTTTATGGCACATCAAAAGTATAAATTCATCACAAACGGTCTTCGATAAGTAACTGGTACTTCCGGATCCTTGATTCCCAAATCGTTCAATATGACTGGCTAAGAAAGGATCAAACTCAGCTAACAGTTCCAGAATCATAAAATAATTTCCGTTGTGTGGATCACCGAACTTTTCACTTTTTCCTCTAAAAGCGAGACCTCTTGAACACAGCCGCTTCACTACAGCAACAACCCTTTTCAGAACATTTCTCCAATAAGTAATTTCTTCATCAATTTGCAAATGCAGTAAATTGTCGATTCGACCATCAATCGCACTTCTAGCTTTCAGACTAAGGATACTGGATTTATGACGCGCAGAGTTTTCATGCTGAGCTACTCGGTGTTCTGCATTTTTCCAGTCATTAAATCCTTCGTTCTCGAACTGAGTTTTATTCTCCAATGGACCGAATGCTAAACATGGTCCGCAATATACGGAACTCTTACTTTCAGAGTAAACCAGCCAATTTCGGTCCTTCACTTCATTGTTTTTCATTTTTCTTTGAAAGATACTCACTGGCAAGAAACGACGTTGATCAGCATATAGTTTTCCACTTTTAGAGAAGTCAGAAGACTTGTTTTGATAAAAGCCGCATCTTGCAATAATTTTCCTTAAAGTATCGTTAATTTCCCATAAAGCTGGATCTTTGTTTTGATCTACAGTTGTTTGCTTTTGGTCATCATTTAACGATTCGGTCTGAGAGGCATCTTCAATTTTGGAGCACTCGTCGTCAAGAACATAATCATCAGTTTTTTCTTTAGTCGATAGTTCAACAGATGACAGTTGGGCAGCAGAATTAAAGTCCGTTTCATCCTTTCCAGATTGCATTGTTGAAGTTCCCGTTTTTTCGACCCAATTTTCATTTTTAAAAAAATTTTCAATTTTTGTGGTTTTTCGTATAATTTGCTCTTGTTCTTCTTTTTTTATTTTGGCCTTCTTTTTGTACTCCGCTCCACTAAGTCGCTTTCTCCCATCACTCATTTTCACAATTTTTTCTTCAGGAACTGAAATGGAAAGGATTAAATTAACAAGTTTATTTTTCGTACACAAGCAGCGATAGGGGAGGGCAGGGTAACGTAGCCAGAGCGAGCAAAGTGGCCATTGGCTGTTACTCAGCTGGAGAGTGATGAAGTTTGGTAGCGAGGATGTGAAACATTTGTAAGAGACGCCATTAGTGTTCTGAGAGCACCCGGTCTGTTTGCAGTGAAAGTTATTTGTTTTATTAAGGTTTTACTGGTTTTACTATTTCTGATGTAACATGTAAGGTAAGTAATAATTACTGTTGATCATTATTAAATACACAGTAATGCCATAATTATTTAATATAGCCTATCCAAATTAGCATGTTTTAAACTTTAATACCACATATTAATAACTGTAGAAGATGTCTTTTTTTTTGCTAGTTTTTTTGTAATGGCGTCTCAGAGGGCAAAGTGGCCAGCCACCACCGCATGTTCACTTTGCCCGAACTGTATATACTTAGCTCTATTTATGTATTACTAAATAATAAAACAAACTATTGAACATTTTACATTTTTTTTTTAATCTACACTGTAAATTTCTAACGTGTTTTGCAATGTGTGTGTTGTTTTCGTGTGGGGAACGACCTTACACAAAAATTTGCCAGCAGGAGAGGCTTGGCAGATAAGGTGGCAGTATTTCAAGGACGGCTCATATTTCACAAACAAGTGCAGGTGGCCGGAAATGGTATCCCGTGATTTAGTTTCCTTAAGATAAAAGAAAAATGAAAAAAAAAAAATGTCATATCATTTACCCGATTAGTGCGACGGGCAAACAAAAAACAAACATGAGTCGCTCCAATATTTACATTTTAATGGTGTTTTGATTGTACGAAAACTATATTATTGAAGGGTTATTTTATATTTTGATTTTAATTAAAATATACAATTTATGTATCGTTTTATCTTAGGATGGCCACGTTACCCTGCTCACCCCTATCCTTCATTCAGAATTCACATAATAAATAGTTAACGTAAAAACGTATTTTTTTAATGCTATCACGAAAAAATTAAAATTTCTTTGCATGGTTTCCGATGAATTGTTTATTGTGAATTATTATTTCTATTTTTTGATGTTTGCTTCATTGAAAAAGACAAAATGACAAGATAACCATGAGCAATCTTTTAGAATACTATTTATAGTTAATATGAAAATGTTCTAAATTTAACGTGACCATGTTCCAAGCTTCAAAATGAAAAATATTATTGCAGGGCTTTTTCAATAAATTTATTCGTTATCGTTACAGATGCTTTATTATAATGTATTATGATTATAAAAAGTTTTTACTTACCGGTGCTGTGAAAATATTCATAAAATGATACAATTCACGAAACACTTCGAAAAATAACAGTCCACACGACACACCTACGTAGAAATATCAATTCGTTATGCAATACACGCGTAAGACAACTGTGGTCCCGACTCCCGAGGTAACAGCTCTAATTGCCGCCCCACCCGCGACATGACGCGGTTCGACCCTTGAGGCGGACTAGGAGAAGGGAGGGGACAGTCTGGCGGAAGGGATAGCGGCGGAGGGAGGGCGGAGGGGCCCTTCTGACCTTGGGTAGTCACATTTTTCCCGGGACCATAGTTGTCTTGGGCGTGTAGTGCCAACCGAGGCCTTGTCCATTAAAATTCGCATTTACTGACTAGCGAACTAGCTGTTTTACTCTGGAATATGGAAGTTTGCTACACGGATTCACGGAACGTACAATGACAAGGGAGAGGGGAAAGTCATCGGCAAAATTTGTTGCAGACTTCTATTTGTAAAACATCAGAAAACAGAAAACTGTCATGCAGAAATATTTTTGATTTCTATGAGGTAGCAAAAAAAAAAAAATCTGTCCCCAAATTTGCCGCCCCAAAAATCTGCCGCCCTAGGCTCAAGCCTACTCAGCCTACTGGTAAATCCGCCACTGAGTCTCCAGCTATAACCAGCTGAAGGAAATAACATTATTATTTTACGAAGCGACTGCAGGTGACCAAATAACTTTACCATTGTACATATTTTGCCTTATTAAAGTGTCTAGTGATAAGATGTGTGGACTTTAAATCTTTACTGAAGACTGAACTATAATTTACAAATACATACAACATATTGCTATTTCTGTATGTTTTGCAAATCACCATGCTTTAAATAGTATTTTTACAGTAGTACCAATACTAAAATAGTTTATTACAAAAAAAATCGGTAAACTATTCAAAGAGAAATGGCTTTTCATTTTTCGGTTTCAATAATTGGGTCTTGTTTCATGACATTTCGAGTGCTGTAGTTACTTCATACAAATGATTCAACAATTTGATTGGTTATGCAGATTATATTTATTGCTGGGAATTTACACGGTGAATAAAAAAACGTAACGTTTTAAAGAGTGATTTTAAGAAGTGCCTGTATAAATTCGTGATAAACATAATTTGAAATAAATTTTATGATAAAACCCAGGTATTTATCTTGTGTAAATGCCTTTCTACCAAATTACCTACAAAGTTAGTTTGTTATGTTCAATAAAATCATAAGACAACAATTTTTTATGCTAAATATAGGTAAAGAAAATTTTCAATCAAATTATTATAACAGCCTCTAATGGTCGTGAATGTAATAGAGAAATTTTTCACGTGGATGCCATTAATTATGCTTGGACTGTTTCATTTTTATTTAATTTTTTTAAGCATTCAAGGATAAAAATCGCAACATTATACTTTTGAAATTTTTATCCCTTATTTGACCTTTAAGTGAGCTCTCAGCAATATTTAATAATTTTAGTACGCTAAAAGGTGTTATTAATTTTCCTGGTGTTAGGCAGGTTTCAAGAAAAGGCTACATATTAAAATTCTTTACATGGTGCGACTCGCGTAAATTTTCTTAGTATTTTTTTGTTTCATAGTCCCCAGACCCAAAAATCAGAACACCATTGTCAAATCAAAAGTTTATATACTTAAACAAACACGTCGTGTAGACAAGATAACAGTAGTACTTAATACGAATTGTTGTGCTAAACGTTACTTATAATATTAAAACTATATTTTATTATGTAATATTATTATTTATTTGTGGTCACAAAAAAAAAATAAAGAAACGTGAGGAGTATGCTTTGGTATGTCCGTGGACAGGCACCAGGCACTGGTTTCGGTCCCGGGTCAATGACCGATATCTCTGAAGATACGGCGGCCATCTTGGATGAAGTTGACGTTGACCTTTGACCTTGACATTTAAACTTAAAAATTTGCCATGTGTCAAAAATTGCCAAAATTCGCCAACTATTCAATTTTTTTTAGATAAACAAATCCGTCAAAAAATATCAATAAATTTGGTAATTCAAAAATTTTAATTTCGAAAATCAAAAGTTTTGTTTGCCTTAGAAAGAACACTAAATCCTAAAAGTGGCTTAAAATTCCTAAGAGCTTGCAGCTCTAAACCGCCGAGGTCATGACCTGGAAAATATTACGATATCATGGCAACCATTTTGAATTATGAAAACACGGTTACATTTATCATTACGGGCACCATATTGAAAATCATTATTTATTATTCAATTTTAATAAAAAAATTACATAATATAAAAATTAATTAATTAATTTTTAATGATTTTTAAACAATTTTTCATTGTGATCGGAAATATAAATAAAGATTTTCATGATGTCGCTCATAACATAAATAACAACGCTGACGTTATAATTCAAATGGTTGCCACGGCATCCTAATTTTAAAAGTCATGACCTCGGCGGCTTATAGGGGCTAGCTCTTAGGACTTTTTAGCCGCTTTTAGGAATTTGTGTTGTTACGCCCCTCGTGCCCTAACATTAAATTATTTAGATTTAATAAAAAAAGGCCTAAGAAACAGCTGGGCAAAATTATAGAGAAAAATACAAGTATTGCCAGAGAGGGCACGAGTTGGTGAACAACACAAATTTATACTCCATGCACATCCAACAACTAGGGAGCTAGTGGATCGTTTAAATAGATTAAGAAAAATGATAAATAAATAAACACTACATAAGTAGCTTGGTCTATAGGTTTCCCTGGTTTATTTAAATAGGTTTTGTTTTGGCATTGTTTCTATATCACAATAAAATGTATTAGCAAGTAACAAAAAGGAGGGCCGGCCCGAAATTATTTAAAACAATTTATATTATATTAATTAAACATCGTCACAGAACAAAAATTTAAATATTCCACCTCATTAGATTCTTTAGCTGATTACATAGATAATAGTATCATTGATTTTACATATTCTCGTCGATTAAGTTCTTAAGTCACTGGTCGCTGGTAGGCATTAATAATTTGTTTCGTTGCCGCTAGGGGTAAGTTATATGTTAAATATCACCTAGGGGTTCACGTTGAACACCTGGCAGGGAGAAAGCTCTTATTAAAGAAATTTGAACCTGGAGGTCCAGGATAACATGATGGGTGCAATTTCGCCGCCAAAATGTTGGACCCTGTCTGAAACACAAGCCAAATTCCAAACGAATTGGACCTGCTTCCAGACAGTCAAACACAGTCGGCGCGAAGGCCAACAAACAGGAATTCGGGTAGGAAAAAAGATCGAAGTAACTTACCAAACAGGTTGTAGCTCCTGGGCTCAGGAGATGTCTCGCGCCGACATCCAAATGGCGCGGACCGAGAATAGCGTGGATGGCGCGACCGAAATCGTTATTTAGAATATAAAAAATAAAAAATAAATTAAATATAAACTAAGACATGACTTGTTCTAATTATTTCTCCTGACTGGCTACTACTCAAATTTAGATGGGATCACGTCCTTAAAGACTGCTGACTACATATCTTATTCACACGATTTCGCCGTTGCCGCGAAAAAGCCTCTTAACACAGAGGACGCCGAGAAGACGCGGTAAGTAGCCGAAGTCAGAGTACTGAGTGTCGCGATGGCGGACAAGGCTCCTAATAAGAAGGGCGGTCGGCCCTAGGCAAAAGAGGGGAAAGGTTCGGTTGTATGCTGTAATAAACCTGTGTCCCTGTAGACTTAGTAGGCACTTCAAAACAAAAAAGGCTAGAAACGTACGGGCTATGGCATACGTCAAGAAGACATATGAACATTGAACACAGGCGGAACACAGGTAAAATACAAAGAATTTAGGTGTTAACACACCAAGAGATTGACTGGTGTTAAGGTGGATCGTAATATATAAAAATATAATTAAAACACTGAAATCTGGTTACCTCTATATTATTTTAATGGTTAACTTATTTTATTTTGGACAAGCCAGATATATCATAGTATGGTTGTTAATACTCTTGGTCACCACTTTAATGACTTACAAACTAATGGCAATAAATATTTTTATGAAAACAGGTTCAGTAATCTCAAAATTTAGTACATGAAATTATAATAGAATTGAATTTTACTTCACGCAGGCCGGCCGCGGATACTTTGATAATAACTTTACAGATTACATTTATTTTAAAGCAAATCGCACAAACAAGGTTTCAGAGTAATAAAATAAAAAATAAACAACTTTCCATTATTTTGGTTTGACAAGTATTTTCATTACTATATTTTATACCTGTTTCTTTAAATGGTAGTTGAATCGTTCGCAAATTGTTGGTAGAGAATTTAAAACTTAAGATTTCTTACATTGTATCTTCCAAACATAGACTCAACTGCATGCGAAGTGCTGACATCCGAACAGCGAGGTGTGACGGGGTGGATAGCGGACTAAAGTTGACAGCACGATGCGTGGAATTTAGATGGCCGGAATCAGGAACTCAGTGCGGGTAGATGTGGTTGTCTACCCATCACTGGGAATGTAAAACCCCACTGTGAAAACAAAAGTTCGCACAGTGTTATTAAGTTGTTATGGCCAGCGGGAAAGTTCTCGGCCACAAAGGGCTCAAAAAAAAAAGTAAATAAAAAGGGCACTAAAATCTGTACTCACCAAATTGTGGGGTAGGTCGGTGGTACTATCTTTCCATGTGATGGTAGACGTCCACTAGCGCGGTTGCACGCATTTAATTCACCAGAAAAACAATTACACTAATATGATGTAAGTCTAAACTTTAAAATTGTAAGGGGGTTTTCCCCTGGTCGTCGCGACTACATCCTATAATCTTTGATGTCCGACTTCTCAGGAGGAGAGACGCAGTCGCAGTAGAAGTAGCGCGGCAGATGTAGGATGCTCCCTGTACCACAGTTGATTGACGACTCTTTTTACTTGAGAGAGTCCCTTAGTTCCTGCATGGGCTCAAAACTGAAAAGGGGGAGGGCGGAAGAGAGAAACAGAGTGGGCGGAGTTAAGTGGGCCATGGGAGGAAGAGTGCCTTGGGATTGGTCCGGGCTTGTGGGCGTCATAGTGCCACAAAAAATATAAAACTCTCTATGAGCGCCTTCTTTAGTTGGCATGGGCGCAATGAGATAGCGCACCGAACGTTGGTGTTGCTGTATGCCGTCTAAGGCAAAGGGGAATTGGAATGTGGTGCTCCCTGGCGGGAAATACTGACATAGCTTGCTTAGTTTCGGTTGTGCTCGAGAGACCGCGCACAAGCCTCGTGGGTGGAGCACAAGCATAGGCGTGGCTTGTTCCTAAAGTAGAGGAGGGGTTGACGAGGGAGAGGGTATGGTCCATGCCTCGGTCATGGTTCCTGGAAGCATAGCAGAAAACATAAGAGGGCCGAGACCAGCACATCCGCTTTGCTCGCCAGGGCCTCGAGCCTGGTAAAGTGAGCTAGGCTCGCGTGACGAGGCAGGTACCTTGCATGAGAAACAAGGTGGAAGGCACGTTAGGCAGGGAGATAAAATTGACTCGGCTAGCCTACGCTGCGTGTAAGCGGCTGCATGTCTCTGCTGAGACGTTGAGACTCTCTAAGACCCACCAGTAAGGTTTTAATATGTATAGCTCTGGGTGTTATAGCTGAGAAAACAAACTTAGATGAGGTACTCAATCTTATGGGAAAACAAAAATATTTAAATAAATGAAAGTTAAAAAATTGAGCCAAAAAATTACTGATTTTCGGCTCAATGCCGAAGACATCCGGAGGTGACCGAGTGATCGTAAGCACGACTTCAGTTATTTGCGCCGAAGAGCGACTGCCACTCTGTCTAACAGCGGGCACAGAAAGGAACAAACAATCGACTTCTACAGGTCACGATTTGAAATCATAGGGGCATATGGCGCCGCGGAGCTGCTCTCTAGCAGCATAAAGGGGAACTAACAGAGGCGGTGAGCTGAATCGCCGCCAGGTGTCACGAGCGTAGGCTCTGCACGCTGGCTACCAGGGCCGAAGTTACTTTTTCTGTCACTAGGTGTCGTGGAGGGCTCTGTAGGGCAAGGGAGAATGTCCTTGGAGTAGGCCATTGCCTTGGCGGGGTTCAAGTCAGGGCAATGATCTTGGGCTTAATTCTTAGAATAAAGGGGGGGTGTAGGTGGAGTAAGGGGGGGCAGAAAACGCAATCGGGCTGGGAACGAACCTCCTAGCAGTGACTTTCGAGGAGTGAACCTAAGACGTATTCGTGAAGGGAAAAATTATGGCCAGCTCGTCTCTGAGCAATGGTAACGACTCGTCCGGAGCTGCTGTATGCAGTTTGGGTCATGAAGGGAAATAATATTACAAACCGCGGCCGTGACTGCAGGCGAGAGAAATGTCATACGGTCTGCTAACATCCATATTAGACTAGCAAAATATCAGATTGGGCCCTGAGAAAGGTGCTTCAGTCCACTGGCACCAAGTTTAACTAAGGACAGTACACCAGCCTAACAAAGTGTAAATCACCCTTTTGTAATTAAATATATAGAAAAGAAAATTTCCAAAAATGATTTAAAATTATAATAACAATTTTAAAAAAGGTGTCGAAATTCTTAATTTCCGGCACATACTCCCCCACTGAAAGGTGGAGCATAGAGAAAAAATACAACACTTATACTCTTTAGTGAGGCGAGTAACCAGGTTTCCCTGTATCCTACTACTTACAATAAACGCAGTATTAATTCCATGACCTTTGACTGTAATACCTTATAGTTCTAAGTCAACGTTTATAATTAAATGGGTCCATTTAAAATCCAGTGTTAATTATTTAAAATAAATCCTTAAAATCATTTAATAAATAAATAAAATAAATTCAAAGTTTAAATTTAAAATACCTGTATGCTCACATTTTTTAAAATTGTTATTATTATTATTTTGTTGCTATATTAATGCAATGACATTCACCCCGTTGATCTCAGATATTGGATATCGTGTAGGAACACAAAATGGGCGCTATGAGGGAGGCCGAAAAGCACTGAGGCCGAAACAAGGTATACGCGTCCTTGAGCACTCAGTGAAGAATGGGGATAGTAACCCCTGTAAATGGGTATGGTAACCCGTTACTTACAAACTAAATTTGGGAATATAACCCCTGTGCATGTTTCTCTATCCATATGAAGTCGAAGGCATTGAGTCATAGCTCTGCACAATCTGACGATGGATCAGACGAAATGGATGAATTTAATACTTGCTTAAAAAGCGAAGTACACCTCGGTCCCGGATACCTACATTTATTAACTCACATCGGCTCAATATGTCCAATCTCTGACTGTTTATCAGACCAGCAGGCTGAAGCAATGATACCTACGAGGGAATTTCACTCTGAGTTAGATCGGGTTCGAAACCCATAAGATCAACGAATTTCGGATGAATGATGGATAATGTAAAAAAATTATTTGAACTTTAAAAAGTTTTCATGTGCAATGAAATTTAATCAATAAAAAAATATGTATACAAAACTGTGACACCTGATATTATTATAGTCCTAAAAAAATAACTAACTTATAATTAATTATAATTTTCGCCATCGGATCTTTCATGGCGGGCATGAAAGTTCACACTGCCTGAGAGGGGGTTTGAACATAGGTCGTCCAAAGTGTGAGTGCTGGGATCTAACCCAGTGACACTCGGTGGTCATAGGATGTTTCACCTAGAGGACCGGGTCGTGGATCGTCTGGCGCAGAAGACCCTTACTTCCGTGCTGCTCGGTGGCTAGCTTGACATTGCTCGACTTTTAGGAACACACAAAAATAAAACCTTGATGCCACCTTGGAAGTCACAATATTGCAAAACAACGCAAACTCATATCATCATAATGATGCAAAATAAGCTACTAACTTTGGAGAGAGTGCAATAATTAAATGTAAACTTAAAAAAAATTGTAAACATAGATGTACGAGCAGCAGTGCTCAGTTTTCTGTACGTAGCTGTACATCACCTGACAATAAAAGACTAAATGTTATAAAAAAAAATTATTAATAAATGGTTTACAATAAAAATCGTAATTACAAAATTTATTTCTCACTTACTTTGACAGCTTAAACTTTATCTCTTATTTGTTTACCTATACGTCGACGTAAATAAGAAGTAGTCTATCTTAACAAAAATTGGTTGTCTGTAAAGTCGGTTTATGGACAATAGTTTAACATGACAACGTCATAACAAAACATTGATGAAATGATTGATCCAGAAGAAAAGGAAATATCATATTCGGCCTGAGACTGACCCGTAATAGGCTTCTGCAATGAAACCATTCAGGCATTAAAAATATTATATTCTTTGAGGAAGATTTTTTTTTAATTTGAATCAATTTTATTGAACTATCACTATTTTGTATGGGTACAAAGGAGTGAAATGAGATGTACAATTTAATTAACAAATTTACTTTTAGTTGCATTCATTCATTAATTCAAATATATTTATTACTATTCAAATGTTGCGTGCACCGTATTTATTTTTAGAAGTAAAAAAAATATTTTTACACCTGCCAGGATTCGAACCGACATCCTTTGAATTGAATGTTTGCGACGCTGATCGCAAGACCACGAGGCCATACATAAAATTAAGTAGTTTCAAATGATATATATAAACTTTTTTTCAGGGTAGGGGAATAATAATATTTCGTTTCTATAGGGGAGGGAGGGGCAATTGCACGCACCTTATTTAAAACCTTAATAAAAATTGAAAATTTATTTTGGTTTGGATTTACAACAATATTAGTGTAAAGTTAATTTATTTAACGGTGCAGTGCACAAATTAAAGTATAATATTCTGAATAGTTTATTTTATATTAATTGATTCTTAAAATCTTGTAGTGCGTACCATTACCCGCACAGGTAACGCATGTAACTATACAAATAAATAAACGTTTATTGAAGCTTCTACCACTATAACTTAAACAACAGCAGATAGGTACTATAGTATATCTTAGATAACATTGGGACAACCCAAGAACAAGCACTGTAAATACAAAAAAAAATTACAAACAAAATTACCAAGTTCTTAAAATATTATCCAATTACTAGAGACCGGAAAAATTCGCGGATTCTTTTCGTGTTGTGCTAGAATCCAAATAATTATACCTTAGTGCTGCTTCTGTCATTGTTTCACTGTTTATCTGGAGGACTGAAGGCCAATTAGAGACCCTCACTCATAGAAGTGTCGAATCACAGGCCACCCAGTCGAGACGACTCACAAGCCAGCAGCCAATGAACAGTTGGCATTTGCCTGAGTGTGTAGAAGATATTGGAGTCTATCATGGAAGTCAATGAACCCGCGAATTTTTCCGGTCTCTACCAATTACTGGTCATTATTATGTGGCTTACAAACCAGATGGCCTTGATACTTGAAAATTTTTTAGATACTAAAAAAAACCAAGGTCATGTTTGAGGTTAAACAGAAATATGGGAAACCCAAAGCCAATTTTTTATCTTCATGTACTATGTTACTTAGCTAAACAAAAGTCACAAGTAAAGTTGTGTGCAGATTCTGCAGCACTACATTCTGAGTGCACCCAGCCCGAACAAACAATACATCGATACCATAACTCTCTGTCTCGGCCAAACTCACCACAAAACAGACAAACGTCCTTAGTTGTGTTCTCTTCTGGCAAACAATTTAAACTTATGTCACTTAGTTCATCACTATCACTGATGATGGTAGACGTTTCATCTTCTGATGAGCTGGAGCTTACTTCATTAACAATTATTCTTCTCCCTTTCAAATAAATGTTTTCCTAGTTTTAGATCTACAACTATGTTGCTCTTTCGTTTGACTTTTTTGTTTCTTCGGTGCACTACTTTTAACAAATTTGAGCTTCCGTTTTTGTTCCTTATTTTCCAAAATTTATTTCCTGGGTGTTGCAGTTAAAACTTCTGAATGTTGCTTAGGCCTCGATTTTCGTCTCTGTTGTGAAGACGACGAATTCAAAACAGGTAAAGGTGAAATTTGTTGAAACGTTGTTACCTCACTTGATCCTACTTCAAGTTCATGCAGTCTAGATGGAGTACAACCGGAACTAGATTCTCTGTTATTAAAACTCCCATGTGTTCCTGAAGAAACATCTTTACTGGAACCTGCCACACTACACCCAACCTCTGGTGATAGTCTTGCACTGCAGAGTTCTCCATTTCCTTCCTGCTCGACATTGTTTGGTCCATTCCTCTCTTCCTCGATGTTTTTAAGTCCATTCCTCTCTTCCTCGATGTTGTTAGGTCCATTCCTCACTTCCTCGATGTTTTTAGGTACATTCCTCACTTCCTCGATGTTGTTAGGTCCATTCCTCTCGTCCTCGATGTTGTTAGGTCCATTCCTGTCTTCCTCGATGTTTTCATGTTCAGTTGAACCCACTTCAGTATTGGTGGGCACAAAATCTTCGTCACAAAATACATCCGGATTCAGTGGATATATTCCAGTCTTTTCAAACCCCGAAACAGCTTTACCAATGCTAGCAACTTTTTCGTAAGCAGACTTAAAATTTTTTGGGATGTCTTCTCTCTCAATTTTTTCGTAGGAATGATTTCTCATAAAGAGTGAACACTCCGAGTGATAAGCAATTTTCAAAGGACCAAAAAACTACACATCTAGTGGTTGAAGTCGGTGCGATGAATGGGGTGGGAATGACAGAACAGTAATTCCATTTTTTTTTACAGAAGTTGTAAGCAGCTAATGATGTGTGGCTTGAATGGTTATCCAAAAGGAAAAGCGTTGGATTGTCTGCCGATGAATCGGTATGCTGTTGAAAATTGTTAAGCCATTCAGAAAACAACTCTTCGTTTATCCACCCAGATTTGGACATCCTGTACACACTTCCTGGAGGTCCTCCGCGTCTTAAACCAGCAGATAATCTGGCACCTGGTTATACAAACATGGGAGGGATGAAAATACCAGTCACACTTTTGGCACAGCAAATTATGACATTTCTTCCTCTCTCTAGGCTAGTCGCAATTCGAACTTGTTTTTGGCCTCTTGGGGCAATAACAGATGGTGGTCTCTGAAAATTTGTTACTCCATTCTCATCGACGTTGAATATGCGACTCGGTGGATATTTATGATTTTCATACAAATCATAAAGGTTCGTGAAGAACAAGCCAACTTAAGTGTTGTTGAAACCGAGAATCCTGCTGAGTGAGGTTGGTTCAGGTTGACGTAAACTTAAAGTAGGATTTCGTCTCAAAAATACTTGAGCCCAGTCTTTTCCTGCTAGCTTAGTTGTCTGGTTAAAGGTGTGGTTGATTCGTATATGTTCAGCAAATTCAAATGCAATCCGTCTCAGTTCTATTAGAGTGACACCATAAAACAGTTTACACAACTTCAAAAGATGAGAACAAAGTTACTTTTCGTGCTGTACACTTAAAACATGTTTTCTTCTCATTCCAGGCCCGCTGAAAACTCCAGTCTTAAGTCGTTTTCGAAGTATCGCTTCGTGAATGCCATGATTCTTACCTGCAGCTCTGATACTCATTTCTCTCTTTACAGCTGCTACAGCCGCTTATAAACTTTCCTCTGTCCATGCTGCTTTATTAGTGGTACGTTTGTGCTTGCGAACCATCTGGAAAAAAAACTTGCTTAATTGCCAAAAATTTTACATTGAAATGTTTGTAGGCATATGACATCTATGGTTCGTAATTCAATAATGCATATTTGAACAGTGTAGTCTAAGCTTTGAAATTTAAATGGTACAAGTGTTGCGAAAGTAACTCAGTATTAGCCAGAAGTTGCCTTAAGAAACCACGGAAACCGATATCAGGATGGCCTCGCCTGGATTTGAACCCATACCCTGCCAGATGCGAGTCCAGAATATCAGGCCCATCATTGTGCCATCTCGGTCGGTGAAGAAAAGAAATTGCTGACTGTATGAGATTAAATAAGCACCTAGTCTCGTCAGTGCACTTATTTGCAGAACCATAATATTATGTGAAATAATAATTTTATCTTTAAAATACATTTCTGTTTATTGCCTAACGATGTGCCACAGTGTTATGTGGTAAAACTGTTTCGTAAACGACCCGGACTCAAATTTCAGGCCAACCGATCTGAAAGCAGTTGTTTCATGGTTTCCCTAAATCACTCCAAGCATGTCACAGTATTGTTAATTACCGAGGTCCACACACAATTATATCTGTAAGTTCTGCACGAAAAGCACATTACTGCCACACAGAAATTTTTTTCAATAATACAGCATGAGGGGCAATGGTACGCACAAAATGGGTATTC
This sequence comes from Bacillus rossius redtenbacheri, assembly GCF_032445375.1. Taxonomy (NCBI): domain Eukaryota; kingdom Metazoa; phylum Arthropoda; class Insecta; order Phasmatodea; family Bacillidae; genus Bacillus; species Bacillus rossius. Next base: position 16,106,476 of record NC_086335.1, read on the forward strand.
AGACGCATGGTAGGGTATTTGGACGCACGCCTGCGTACTATTACCCCTCTGAACGCCATTTTATAAACAACAGTCGTACTGGGACACAAGGATGTTTTATATTTCACATACAAATGACATGAAATACTTAAAAGAAAAGCAGAATTATATAATTGTTCATTAGTAAAATAAAGTTAGTCATTTCTGAATTACAGCAAGAACAAAACTGAAACATATAACAAGAAAATATCAAAAAACAAAAAAATTCTACTTAACTTCGACACCCACAATGATCTTGGGCTGGCCAACCACTGGAGTTAGTTTTTCCCCTTCACAATAACGAAATATCCATCTGCGTACCATTACCCGCTGCGTCTTATTACCCCTCTTTCCCCTAACACGATTTGATAACAAATACGCATCCCAAATACACCAAACTTATTTAAAATGTGATACAATATTTTTTAAAACATTGTGCAAAAGATCCCGGGTGTAATTTGAATTATTATGTGTAACTGTAAAACTCCATTGTTGGTTCAAAACGTATTTGAATATTAAACATTACTTTTTAATGACCCTACAAATTGGGCTGAAAATCGGTGGACGATCGTTAAATTACATAATATTAATAATTCAAACGACGAAAATATGATTGAAAAGTCAAATAGATGGTTGTTCCAATCGAGTGGAAGAGAGATGCCGCGCATGTGTACAATGAGCATGAAGAGAGAAGCCACGCATGCGTACAATGAGCAAACGCGTCACATCCGTAGTGGGAAATCCGTAGTGGGACACTTTTTCGTGCGTGCAGCCGGCGTTCATCGATTTATTAGACGTTGTCACGTCAAAAAATTCATCATCGCAGTGCTAGCATAAAAAAATACGTGTGGGGAAAATTATACCGACACACACTAAGAATATTTTTTAATAACCCTTTATTTGAAGGTAGAAAGAAAGTGACTGCACCTCTCGTTGGGTGATCACGAATATTATATAGAAAGCTAGGCACATGGATGTATATGGTAACACAATGAAATGATATGTCGAAGTATATTCACGTTGCTTGTGAACGACGCAATAAATTGGATTAGAGTACTAGTGTAGATTACTTAAGAGCATATTCCTATTTTATATTACGTAGTGAATGGACCCTTTTTCAGAATTATTTTATGTATTTTATAAAAAAAATATTCGTTAATTTTAAGATACTTAGAAATCGGAAACAATGGCAGTTTCTTAACATTAACTAAAACAAAATAGTTTATATTATCATATTATTTGTATTGTTAATATTATTATAAGTTATATATAAATATATTATGTTATATTTTAAGTTTCCCTAGATTAAGAAAATACTTTGCTGCTAGATTTAATGCAGTATAGATTTTTTTATAGTGCCTGTTTCGGTAGCATAAAAAAATAACATTATTAGGACATACCAAGCATGGGTGGTTTGTTTACAAAATACACGGAACGTGGGAGGAAAGGAGAGGGGATTCCGCGCGGTTGGTGGTTGGCGGTCCTGTCATGAGGTGAAAAGACAACATGGTGGCGCGCGCAGGTGCCGAAAGACAAAAAAATACCACAATGTCCGAAAGGACATCTATGATCTGTTTTTCACAAAGATGGCCTGGTTTGCAGGCAGATGTGTAAAAAAAAACACAGATAAAAGGAGGAATTTAGACAAACTTAGGGCACTGTCGGCCGTGAGGAACAAACTAGATTGCAACACATTGTTTACGCTGCCGGACACGGGGGCAACGGAATGACCTTGCCTCCATGGGCCGGGGAGGCGAGAAGGGGAGGGTTGAATGGTTGACAGGGAGAATGGGACGACAGAATTGTATCCCCTTGGAAAGGGTACCTTTCAGGATTTTCTGTACAATGACACAGCAGAAAATAGACTGGAAAGGTACCCTTTCCGATTTCTTAAAATGTTTTAGTTTTAATGCAAATATGTACTGGAAAGGTATCCCCTCGGAAAGGGTACCTTTCAGGATTTACTGTACAATGACACAGCAGAAAATAAACTGGAAATGTACCCTTTCCGATTTCTTAAAATTAATATTATTTTCTGCTTTAAAATCGTGAAAGTTATCCCCTCTAACCTAACCTTACATAACCTAACCTAACCTAACCTAACCTAATCTAACCTAACTTAACCTAAACTAACCTAACCTAACCTAAACTAACCTAACCTAAACTGAACTAACCTAACCTAACCATTCCGAGCACAAACATGTCGCAAACTTGAAAGGTTACCTTTCCAAGGGGATAATTTTCAGGATTTTAAAGCAGAAAATAATATGCATTTTAAGAAATCGGAAAGGGTACCTTTCCAGTTTATTTTCTGCTGTATCATTGTACAGAAAATCCTGGAAAGATAACATTTCCGAGGGGATACCTTTCCAGTACATATTTGCATTAAAACATTTTAAGAAATCGGAAAGGGTACCTTTCCAGTTTATTTTCTGCTGTGTCATTGTCCAGAAAATCCTGAAAGGTAGCCTTTCCGAGGGGATACCTTTCCAGTTAGTATAGTCATAATGTGTGGTTAGAAGGAATTAATTTTTGGAAAGCTAGTTTTTGCTGGAAAAGATCCTGTATGTTCACCTTTATCTTTGGAAGGAAATCACCTGAAATACGCAATGGGGAACATGCCGCCATCTTGGAAAAATGGCGGATAAAATAGGTTTTTCTTCTTAATCTCGTTAACCGTTGCTTTTACAAGAAAATTACTAGAAAAGTAAACGTAAGATAATTAAATTTTACATAAAACGAGTTTTTTCAATTTTTCTCTATCTTTTACAGTTGAAAAGTTATGGTCAATTTAAGCTAATGAGTAAGTTCGAAAGTCTGCATTTAGTAGGTTCATCCTTAATCGCGCCTAAACAGTATGACTGATATATGTAAAGTTTTGTCAGCAGATAGACAATAACCTGAAATATTATATTGTTAAATTTTTAACTCAATAGGATAATTCACAAATAAAGGGGCAAAACAATTTTTCATAAATCTTTATAAGAAGATTAAGTCAGTGTCAACATTTTAAAAGTTATCACATACCTGGACAAATCCTATGCAGCTAGCCATACGTAAGCTAATACTGGGCAAATATTTAAGTGTTTACCCACCATGTTATTTTATGCATGCTTACATATGTTAATAGTTTGGAATGTTAGTATTATAGTATAAATACAGAATTAACACAGTCTTAATGCGAACATAAAGTTTATCGGTGTACTATTCAGTCACAATAGTTTTATTCTGACACCAGTTACTGAGCCAGGCGTCTTCGCTTTGGGTTCGTAAGTTTCTTAATGTTTGAACAGTTTTAATTTTGTGTATCACTATTCTCCAGTTCGTCATGAGAGTCATCTTCATCAACACGTCCAAGGTCATCATCCACAATTTGCAATCTGTTACTGCAAGTCTCACCAGCACACACACCACACATTGTAGAACACTGAAGACCACTTTTCCTGCAATCACATATTCTTTCACAACCAGATTGGGAATTGCAGCGCACAAGATGGAGCAAATAGTCTGGTGCTGGAGTAAGAGTTGTAAGAATTGGTTTAAATGTTCCACGTTTTATCTTCCATCCCCAGTCACCTTCTGGGAGATAATTACTGCGCCATGCTTGAACTTGATGGTAGACTCGTAGACTGTGCTGCCGAGCTGCTGCAGAAGTTGGTGGGAGGGATGCTAGATCTAGTACATATTTCGCATAGTGAACATGTCAAGCAGCATGAAGGTGACACAACATGCACTGAACAGCATATAGGTGTAGCCTCCAATCGCCAGTTCGTTCAGCTCTGATAAAGTCATGGATAATTTCTACTTGATGAAAATTTTGTATCCAAAGTCTCGCTGTGTGACTTGCCTTTTCAAGCTCATTGATGGTCTCTTCCATTATACAAAGAATGTTCTCAATGTTTTGTACATTAACCTGTTTCAGGTCATCTTGATTTTCCAATACATTCATGTACAAATTTTCCAAGATGTCGGTACTTTCCTTGATAATTTTACCTTCATTTAAACAAAGCTCATACAGCAAAGTGGCAATTGCAGTTCGGGTAAGCATGTGTGATCGAATAGCCCGGGCATATGCATGTCCAGACAACATGTGTATGATAGATTTTTTGGCAAACACTTGCTCCCAGAGTTCTTCAATGCCACTGCTTGCCATAATTTTGCCAATGGCTCCCATGTAGCTCATTAACAAATGAAAGCCTCCTAAACAAACTACAATAGAAGAAATCATGTCATCATCTTCAGCATCAGCGACAATATCCATAGCTTTTATGAAAAGAGGTTGGTCGAAAGCAACAATAAGGTAAGATGCCCGAAGTTCGTCCCCTGACCTAATATCGTCCCCTATGGTTTCCGGACTAGTAAAAGCCGCATTCTAGTGGCAGTGGATGGAACTTGGAGAGAACAGCGCATTAGACATCTAGTAAGGCGCGCAAGCGGGTCGCTTTCTGCGCTGGGTAGTAATTTAAGTTTGTATTTTATAGCAAAGAGAAAAACCTGTTAATTGTACTTTGTTCAAGAACATTTTACATTGAAAGGTAAGTTATTTTTTTCTCTTCAACATAGCAATGCATCACTTATAACCTCTATTTTCATATTAATGTGCCATTTCGTTCTGTTCGTGTTTGTGTTGGGAAAGACAGACTGCCATTTTGAAAGACTCGACCTGTCCAATTTCCGTCCCCATGTACAGTGCCTAATTTCGTCCTGGGGACGAAATTCAGACCAGTGTTTCAAAGGCTGTTAAAAAATAAATCCTGTGCCATATGTCACGCAGACCTATGTTCCAGAATAAGTTTTATAAATAATTATGAATTATACATTATTTAATGGGCTTTTGAAGTGTTTGAAGTGTTTTTTTAAATGTTATTAAACAGCACAGAACTGCATTTGTTATATATAACAATATGAATTTCTCTACAAGCTATAAGGATTTTACATACATAACTATAATTTTGTCTTCTTTATCTGTTAATAGACAGCAGCACTTTATTAATAAGGGGAAATTATATCTTATATTAACGGTTGTTTATTTTCTCTTCACTGTATGTCCTTACACAGTATGAATTGCGATTTGTGGCCTATTTCATACATTTCAGATGGGGAAACAGAAAACATGGAATAAAGACTCTATGATCGCTGCAGTGAAAGCTGTAAAAGAGAAGACTATGGGCTATAAAGCAGCATCTAAGTTTTTTAATGTTCCAAGAGCGATTCTGAAAGATTATGTCAAATCAGAGCTGTCTGTTGAGGAATGTGCACAAAAGAAAGTTGGAAGACACCCAGTGATACCAGAAGCAATAGAAAAATTGTTAGTCCAATACTGCTTGGAGATGGAAAACAACTACTATGGATTGACGGTCAGTGATATGAGGAGAATGGCTTATCAGTTAGCACTAAAGAATAATCTACCACATCCCTTTTCAAATGAGACATAGAGCGCAGGGTTGAAATGGAAGAGACTTTTCTTTAAAAGGAACCCATGCCTTACAATAAGGCGACCTCAGAATTTATCAATCGCAAGAATCCAAGGTTTCAAAAAAGAAAATGTAGACACTTTCTTCTGCATTTTGAAAACAAAAACGGAAAAAATATATTTCGATGGAACAAGAATTTTTAATGTAGACGAGACAAGTATTTCCATCGTCCAGCACAAGGCAAGTAGAATTATAACAGCAAAAGGAAAGAAGCAAGTGCATAAGCTTTCTTCAGCCGAACGAGGAGTGACAATAACTGTTGTGACATGCATGTCTGCTGCAGGGCAGTATGTTCCACCACTGCTTATATTCCCCCAAAAAAACTGGCAAATTGAACTACTTTATGGAGCTCCTGCAGGGACGATTGGTGGGTGTAGTGAGTCGGGCTGGATCACTGCAGCTCTATTTTCTAAGTGGTTTGACCATTTCATTTCAACTGTTGAGCCATCGAAGGAGAAACCAGTGGTACTTGTTCTCAACGGGCATTTTACCCATACACGGAACATAGACGTCATTGATAAAGCTCGTGAAAATTATGTCTCAATCGTTTGTCTCCCTCCTCACTCGACAGATAAGTTGCAGCCACTCGATGTTGCATTCATGTTTCCCTTAAAGTCGTACTACGCCAAAGCCATTGAATATTGGTTAGCCAACAACCCAAACAGGGTTGTTCGAAAGCTGCAGGTCGCGAAACTGTTTGCAGAGGGTTACCAACGTGCTGCAACCTTGCAAACCGCAGTAAATGGATTCAAGAAAACAGGAATCTTTCTGTTCACTCTAGAAATATTTACCGAGGGCCAGTTTCCAACCCTAAACCCAGAAGTCGTAACTGAAAATAGGACTTGCGAGATGTGCCAATAATCCAGCTATCTACCAATGTGGGACAGCAATTCTGGTGACAGGAACTCCACATAAGGGTAACGTACAAAAATATCAGCAAAAGAAACGAAATGCAAGTAAGACATCACAACACAAGGAACCAAACAAATCGCGAAAGAGACTTGCTTTGGATCTTTCTTCATGTGATCCATCATCTAAACAGGGTAAGCTTACATCAAAATTTTCAGTTGAAGTAGTACAGGCATCTACATCCACTCTCAAAGAGAAGACCAAGAAAACAGCGAAAACAGCTAAACGATCAAAGAAGAAACAAGTTGTCTCTGACTCTTCTAGTTGGGATAGTGATTGTGTTTCACTTGTTTCAACTTATGACGAAGACAGTGAGAACGATGTTAATTGTCCTTTTCGTTGCAAACCCTTTTCTACTGACCGTCATGGAGAGAAGTGGGTAAAAAGTACAAAATGTTTTCAGTGGTGCCATGAACTTTGTACATCCCATTCTGAATATGCAAAATTCATTTGTAATCTTTGCCTTGACAGTTAAATGAAATTCTTTAATTATTTCTTGAAGTAAGTTAAAACTTGCACATTTTTATTCATTTTTACCACTTGTCTCGAATTTTCATGGATTTAGTTTTCTTTTTACAGATTTTAGTATTTTGAATATTCAGTTAAAATATTTATTTTCTATTTTATACAAATATACAATAACGTGTGTTGCTTTAATACATTTCTTAACAATGTTTTGTACTTTCCTTCATTTTTAAATGTTTAGCTACGACATTTTGCAAATTATTTTAAAATAGATCATTTGTATTTCAATTCCAATGTTTTGTTTGCAAGTTATATTAATGGCACAAAATTTATAAATGCGTGTATTGTATCATTTATGTGTAAAAAAAACATTTATAAGTGTTTTGATGATGACTTCCGAATGTATTTTAAGTTTTTACCATTTAAAAATAGAGGGACGAAATTAGGACCCCATTTTCGAAAATGGAAATTTTCTTTTTTTTCTTTTTTTGTTTATCTTTTATTACATTTTCACTTAAAATGCTTTTTGCTTACATATGTAATAGGCAGGTAACCAAGCTACCAGTTCATAATTTTTCTACAATTTTCCAGCCATGTTTTTGGATTTTATAACAAAAAAACAAATGGGGGACGATATATGGGCATCTTACCTTACATGTTTGATTTAGTTTTTTGCACTCTTCAGCAGCAAATCTGAGCCATGTATAAATTGTGGTCATGTTACTTGCTTCTAGATTTATGAATGGAAGAGGCATCACAGTTGATGTATCAAACGCAAGGGATTTTCCTGAAGCTACTGACATAAACCCACTCCACCTTGTTTGGGAGGCATTTACTTCACAAACAGGCCCAGCCATCCACAATAAATCAAGGAAATGGAAATGAGCGATGCTTGCACTTTCCGGTTTCAACTGCAAAATTAAAACATCTTTCATTTCGATGCGTCTGAGACCAATATTTCTTTCTTTCTCATTCACGACAATGGGAATACAAGCAAAAGATCCTGTGCATTTTGCCGAGGGCATTTTCTTTGGCCTAGGTACTTGAAGTTCATCATTAACAGCCAACTTTTGGTCACACACTTAACACCTCCCATGACATCAAATGTACCATAACCATCGACAGTGCAGGTATTGTGATCCGCATTATCGACCACAAACTGAACAAATCCATTTATATGTATTTCTGTGTGACTATTTACTATCACTGAGGATTCGTACCTCAAGACATCATTGTAGGGTGCGCATAGACCCAAGCTATGCATTAAGTCGATTAAATTTCTTGATCGTAATTTTCTGTGTGTATTAATGGCAAAACCTATTTGTAAAGAAGACAAAAACGATTTTGGTCGAGCTGCAGACATGACTGCATGTGCAACAGTTAGTACCTTTTTTCTTCTGCTTTTTCTCTCCTATATTTCATTAACCCTTCAAGTAGATACATCAAAAAATGACCAATCTGATCCCTACCACCTTTTTGTATGTCGTTCGGTGAGGGGTATGTATCACAATTGTTGATCTGTGAAAATATTTTTTCCTGTATAATTAAAATTGCTGCATCTAAGATTCTTTTCTTTTCATCTATTACGTTTTTTTCTTTACCTTTGTGCCATTTGTCCGTAATGACATGAGATGCCAGAGGACGAAAACAGATCACATTACCAAACATTTTTCGGCTGGGTGACATAACAATTGTTTCACCATAGTGTTCTGATAACTCATGTTTCAGGTACTTGTCAGTAAAAGATGACCCACGTGGGTTTAGCTCACGCATTTTTTTTCCGTAAGATCTGATAACAAGTGCTGACCATCATCGTTGTCATCAAGATAATCACAGAGATTGCTGAATGCCACAGCTCTATCACCATCACAAGGTCTTCCTCGTGCATCGGCAATGATACCGGGCATACTGGAACCAATAACTCCAAATTTAGAGTCGCATATATTATGATATTTTGCTTCAGAAGCTACAAGATCATTTTCCACATTAATTCTGGTTGCAACTATACTGGCCCAACTATCAGCCCTTGTTTTACCTGACGTTTGTATTATCACAGAGTTCAAGCCTTCAATTTTGTCTGAAATTGAGTCATTTCTAGTTTTAATTATTTCTTTGATTTTATCCAATCCTTTGGTGACATTTACAGTTTGAAACTTATTCAAATCTTCACTGATCAAAACACATTTCTTGGATTCATCCATTTTCTGTTATGTCTGTTGTACACTGCTTAGTACTGACTATAATAGTTCATTGCTGTACCAAACCCTTGAAACATAAATGAAAAAATGTTATGTGCAAAGTAGCAGTGGTTGCATCTTTACACGAATATGAAATTTCTCACAAACACTGATAACAGGCAATGCCCAGTTTACTTATTAACAAGCAATACGATTTTTTTGAATTTTTAAATGTTCGTTTAACAGTAGAAAAAAACACATATAACACATAAGGGAGTTTCCAAAAGGAGGAGGCAAATCAAACTGCTGATTGAGTAAATACCATAAGACAGGTAAGGTTTTCAATGACATTACTCATAGAAAACTCACCATAACTTTTCAACTGTAAAAGATAGAGAAAAATTGAATAGAAACATTTTTATGTAAAATTTAATTATCTTTCTTTTACTTTTTTATTAGGTTTCTTGTAAAAGCCACGGTTGACGAGTTAAATAAGAAAAACCTATTTGGTCCACCATTTTTCCAAGATGGCGGCATGTTCCCCATTGCGGACTTCAGGTGATTTTCTTCCAAACATAAAGGAGACCCTATAGAATATTTTCTACAAAAAATTAGCTTTCCAAAAGTCATTTCCTTCTACAGCCATTTTTTGACATATTATGACTATACAAAGTCCATATTTGCATTAAAACCGAAGAATTTTAAGAAATCGGAAAGGGTACCTTTCCAGTTCCTACCCGGCAACACTACCGCCACCATAAGTATGAAAGGTACCCTTTCCAAGGGGATACAATTCAGCCCCCCCCCCCCTCCCGCGTGAGGGAGATAAGGCACCCTGCCTGCACAGACGTAGCACCGACAAGGACGGGCGGTCTATAACACCGCGCGCAAACAGTCACAGCGGGATGTAAAACTCAATATAATTTTAAAATTTAAGCTCAATATGACTACAGGCTGTACCAGCGATCAGTTCACAATGGTAATGATACAAAATTGAAATCTAAAAAAAAATAAAATTAATTTCATATTTTTTTTAATATTTAATTTTAGGTATGCCTACTCGACTAAGGTATGCCTATAGACTAAACCACACTCTGCTACCAATTGTTACACCCATTATGCCCTAAAATTATATTATTTAGATTTAATAAAAGAAGGCCTAGGAAACAGCTGGGCAAAATTATAGAGAAAAATACAAGTATTACCAGAGGGGGCACGAGGTGATGAACAAGACAAATTTATACTCCCTGCACACAAACAACTTGGGAGCTAGTGGATCGTTTAAATAGATTAAGGAAAATGATTATTAAATAAACACTACATAAGTAGCTTGGTCTATAGGTTTACCTGGTTTATTTAAATAGGTTTTGTTTTGGCATTGATTCTGTATCACAATAAAAGGTATTAGCAAGTGACAAAAAGGAGGGCCGGCCCGAAATTATTTAATACAATTTATATTATTTTAATTAAACATCGTCACAGAACAAAAATTTAAATATTCCACCTTATTAGATTATTTAGCTGATTACATAGATAATAGTATCATTGATTTTACATATTCTCGTCGATTAAGTTCTTAAGTCACTGGTCGCTGGTAGGCATTAATAATTTGTTTCGTTGCCGCTAGGGGAAAGTTATATTTTAAATATCACCCGGGGCTTCAAGTTGAACACCTGGCCGGTAGGAAGTTCTTATTAAAGAAATTTGAAGCTGGAGGTCCAGGATAACATGATGGGTGCAATTTCGCCGCCAAAAAATTGGACCCTGTCTGAAACACAAGCCAAATTCCATACGAATTAGGCCTGCTTCCAGACAGTCAAACACAGTCGGCGCGAAGGCCAACAAACAGGAATTCGGGGAGGAAAAAAGATCGAAGTAACTTACCAAACAGGTTGTAGCTCCTGGGCTCAGGAGATGTCTCGCGCCGACATCCAAATGGTGCGGACCGAGAATAGCGTGGATGACGCGACTGAATTGTCATTTAGAAAATAAAAAATAAATTAAATATAAACTAAGACGTGACTTGTTCTTATTATTTCTCCTGACAAGCTACTACTCAAATTTAGCTGGGATCACATCCCTTAAGACAGCTGACTACATATCTTATTCACACGATTTCGCCGTTGCCGCGAAAAAGCCTCTTAACACAGAGGACGCCAAGAAGACGCGGTAAGTAGCCGAAGTCAGAGTACTGGGTGTCGGGATGGTGGACATAGCTCCTAATTAAAACGGGCGGTCGGCCCAAGGGAAAAGATGGGAAAGGTTAGGTTGTATGCCGAAGACATCCGGAGGTGACCGAGTGGTCTTAAGCATGATTTCAGTTCTTTGCGCCGAAGAGCGACTGCCGCTCTCTCTACCGGCGGGCACAGAAGGGAACAAACAATCGACTTCTACAGGTCGCGATTTGAAAGCATAGGGGCATATGGCGCCGCGGAGCTGCTTTCTAGCGGCGTATAGGGGAACTGACAGAGGCGGTGAGCTGAATCGCTGCCAGGTGTCACTAGGTGTCGTGGATGGCTCTGTAGGGCAAGGGAGAATGTCCTTGGAGTAGGCCATTGCCTTGGCGGGGTTCAAGTCAGGGCAATGATCTTGGGCTAAATTATTAGAATCAAGGGCGTGTGTATGTGCTGAAAGGGGGGGGGGGAACAGAAAATCCAATCGGGCTGGGAACGAGCCTCCTAGCAGTGACTTTCGAGGATTGAACCTAAGATGTATTCGTGACGGGAAAGACTATGGTCAGCTCGTCTCTGAGCAATGGTAACGATTCGTCCAGAGCTGCTGTATGCAGCTTTGGTCATGCAGGGAAATAATATTACAAACCGCGGCTGTGACTGCATGCGAGAGAAATGTAACACGGGCTTCTTACGTCCTCATTAGACTAGCAAAATATCAGATTGGTCCCTGAGAAAGGTGTTTCAGTCGTCTGGCACCAGATTTAACTAAGGAGAGTACACCAGCCTAACAAAGTGTAAATCAACCTTTTGTAACTATGTAACGTGTGTACCTGCGTACACATGCAAAGAATAGTGCCCCTGAATTTCATTGAATACCACCTGCGTCACAGAGAGCGTGCGGTCGCTCAAACGCCGCGGCAGGAGGCCTGCCGTCGTCGGACAAGTTCATGCGCAGTCGGCTGTGCGCAGAACTGGACGGAAACGGAAGTTGGGCTGGCTTCCCCCGAATAGACTAGACTGTTCTTCTTCCAGCTCGTCATGGAAGCCAACGAGTATAAAAGAGCATGCGCCAAGTCAATCGTAGAACAGAACAACTGGGACATCAAGCTGGCAGGCTGCCACGCTGCTCCGACACCGCTCGCTGGCCTACACCGTCAAACCACCACGGAGTTGCTGCCGCCCGAGGACCGAGAAGACTTCGACTGGGTGAGACCTCTCCAAGTTATAACCTAGGATTTAGACAGTTAATGTAGAAGCGTCGCTGTATTTGGCATAAAATCTTTCAGAGTTGACATTAACTAAAAACGACGGTCCAACGACAAGGGCAAGAGGGCGCGCGTTAGCAACTTCCGTGAGAGCCGAGCGAGCGGGTGTCATGACACAATCACGACACTATCGCGACCAGATTACAACACTGTACGTACTTTAACTCTACCACCGGTAACGAAGAATTGTAGGCATAACGACCCGAAGATAATACGTATGCCATGACTATTTGCGGACACAAGAGACAGCGAGCAGGATAAGAACTTATGCGTTGCTGCGGCGAGGTGTAGAGAGCTTCACTTGGTAGCGGCGGAAGAGTAACAGAAAACATAACGCAGTTGACTATGTTACACCAAGGGTTGTGTGTAAATAAATAATTGTAACCACTTGTATCAACGACTTGAATGTATGTTACGAGAATTAGGAATTAGTTATTAAGATTATGAATGTTCAGAGTGACTTTGTATGTTTTATAGCCTTTGCAGTTTAGATTGACAGCGTACTGGTCGTAGGCGGTGACAAGCTCATGCCTCGACAGAATTAAGGCTGTTGTTTTTTTTTTTTTTTTTCACTTATTCAATAATCCTTTACAGAGAGTTAATTAAAATGTCTTGTGTTATAGTGGAATCTTGTATCAGCCGTTCGACTCCACAAGAACCCGACTTATTTACGTCTTATGTCAGTTTGAGAATCAATGAAATACTTGTTTGTGTTATTGAGTTTGTCAATAAATTGTTATTGGAATGAACTTAACTTAGCAACTAATTTCAGAACCACCCGCAAACGTTATTTTTCCTCCTTGTTAGGGGTTTCCTATGTTTTTAGTAAAACCCATGACAACTAAAAGATATAGAAAAGAAAATTTCTAAAAATGATTTAAAATTATAATAACAATTTTAAAAAAGGTTTTGAAATTTCATATTTCCAGCACAGTGTTTTATCTAAGACAAAAAAATTTTTGAGGATTTTCGGAGTCCTAATTTTTGAGTTATCAAATTAAATGAGATTTTTGGCGGAATTTTTTCTAAAAAAAAACTGGAATTTTGGCGATGTTTGGTGAGTTTTGGGCAAATTTTAAAGGTCAAAGGTCAATGTCATCTAAGATGGCTACCATGATGTCAGAGAAATTGTTCATTGACGCGGTACCGGCTCCAGTGCCTTGCGCGTGTCCCCCGCCTTACGAAATCATACCAGCCCCGTGAAACTCTTCTGTGCAATTTGTGCACGATGTTGTGTTTCCTTGAGTGACAACTTGGAGCGCTTACTGTCAACGTTTTATTATTATTATTTTTATTTCTGTTGATATTCGAAAATGGCGGGTTTCCAGATTAGGTTAGGTTAAGTTAAAAATGGTTACCTTAACCTTATTTTCTATTTAAGCGAAATGGAAAAGAATTATTTGGATGGTAGGAAGTGTGCTGCTTTGGGATGTCCATCCACTTCCAGGAATTCGAAATTTTTTTGTTTTCCTAGGAATTCGAAAGAGAGGTAACAAAACTAAATCTCTCGTGAAACTCATGATTGTATGTTTACTTCAAGAGGGTATAGAGAATATGTTCACGCATGTGAAAAGTGAATTAATGTTGATTTTAAACCAACGTCGGGTGAAATATTTCCAAAAAATCTGAAAACTGTTTACATATGGAAACGTATCTGAGATTGGAATCTAACTTCACCTCAGTTATGTTTCTTTACTTACCGTCATTGTTTTTTGTCGGAGGGTAATACAATATTTCCAGTACTTCTTTACTTGACGTACATTTTATTTCCGGCATAACAATTCTTTGATAGTTATAGTTTTTTTTATTTACATTAGAGAGAAAGGTTTGGTTATGTATGGTCAGTTACATTAAGAATGCTGCTGTTTAGGTTCGATGAAATGGAAAAATTGGTGGGTTAAATGGAAATTAAAAATTGTCAGGTTGGGTTAAATCTTCTATTTTCTAGCGTAAGCATTTTATTTCACCTAACTTAAGCATTTTTCCGTTATGTCTAGCATAATACAATAGCATTCAAATGTAACTGACACTGACTGTACGTAATCAAACTCTTTACTTTAAATACGTTAATAAACATGCTACTTAGCAATCATCACTTTTACATAAAAAAAGTTCTTTCATTAATGAAGTACTCTAAATATTGCTGTATCATTCCACAAGCACGTGAAACCTTTCTGAGAATTTTTTAAAACTTTTATGCTGAATGTTTCACTCATAAAATTTTACCCCTGTAAAATATGTTTTATGACAAAAATTGTAATCATTTAACAATGTATAAATATATATTTTTAGGTACCAGAAATGGGCTGACGTTGCAAAGAATCCCAAACTTGATGTACAAAGTATGACATCTTCGTACCTTTGTGGGAACCACTTTGCAAGAAATCAGTTTCGAGACGAGAACCAGACAACTCTGATTTTTGGTGCAGTACCTGTAGCAAAGGACAATTCTGGCTACTTGGATGATGATTTTCTCCCTGTAAACAGTGTCGTCTCGGACTCGTGGACACATTCAACGCCAACAAACAAGCAAAGTTGTGCTACAAAATTGGTGTTTACAAATAATGTGCAAGGAAGTGCAACAAACAATATACTTTCTAGTGATGCTGAAACACAATTGGATGCATTGCCAAATGCCAAGGTATTGACTGAAACACCATTACCAGCTCGGAGAGATAAGAATAAAACTGTAATGAATGAAATAAACTTCTCACGATTTAAGTATTTGACTCCTAAAAAACAGTTTTTAGTTCGTAAATGTCAAAAGAAGGAAAGAACATTGAAACTGTTGCGAAAGAAGTACCAGAATAAGATTTCATTGGAACGATTATGTTCTGTTGACAGTGATCCAGTGAAGCTTGTGGAATGTATTTCTAAATCAATGTCAATAACTACAGCTCAGTTTATTGCATCCCAGGTGCGGTGTTCAAACACCAAGTCACAAGGCAGACGCTGGACAATCAGCGATAAACTGTTGGCTTTGGTTGTTTACAAAAGGTCACCGAAGGCATATGCTCTTTTAAGAACAATCTTTTCTCTTCCAAGCAAGAGGACATTAGTTAAACTACTAAATAAAATTCAATTTCTTGCTGGAAAAAGAAACTATGCTCTGTGGATGAAAGTGATCGTTTTTGTGTGCTCATGTTTGATGAGATTTCAATTCGTGAACATCTTGTGTACAGCACTTATTGTGACAGGATTGGTGGGTTTGAAGATTTGGGTATTTTGGGGCGCATAGAAAAAATTGCAAACCATGCTCTAGTGTTCATGTTGAAAGGTTTGAAAGGCAACTGGAAACAACCAGTGGCATATTTTTTCACTAGAGGTGGAACACCAGCTACAAAGATAGTTACAGTGCTGAAACAAGTAATTACAGCATGTCTGGCAGCTGGCTTGAATGTTGTCGCAACTGTTTGTGACATGGCAACTAGTAATGTTAGTGCATTGAAAAGTATGGGTGTGACAACAGAGAAGCCTTACTTTATTTTCAATGAATTGAAAATTGTAACAATTTTTGACCCCCCACATCTGCTGAAGTGTTTGCGGAACATGTTGTTCAAACACAATGTAGAGGTGAAAGTGAACATTGGTGCAAGTAATGTGATTGGGACTGCAAAGTGGCAACACATATTGGATGCCTATGACATTGACAGCAAGCAGGCATTCTTTAACCTGTTACATAAGTTGACCAAGGAACACTTAAACACAACAGGCTTTAAAGCCATGAAAGTTTCTTATGCTGCCCAACTGTTAAGCTACACAGTTGCTGCAACTATTGAGTGCCTAGTTGCAAATGGTGAGTGTTAAGATAATCGTTTTTATTCACATATTTTAGTTTAGTGCAACTACATGTAAGTGTCTTTATTATGAAGTGAAGTTGTATACTGCCTACAAGCAGGCTTCAGCAACCAGGTGTGGGTTCAACACCCTGTTGTGATGATAATTTTCAACTCCTGTCTTAGTGGTTTATGTTAACATAATTTGTAATTGGAATAATATTTTAGTTCATTAGCTGTCCCCTCAATTTTATTGCTGTACCTAATTGCAAAAATACCTAGAATGGTTTTTCTGGTTCCTTTAAAACGTATTTCAGTTCATTATGAAGAATCATATTTTTATTACCATTTTTCCAAAGTAGTTTGGGTAATTTATTAGGGTAGGTAAATATTATTGAAGGAAATATATGAATTTAAAACTCTAGCAAGTGCTTATGGAAGGAAATACATAAATTTAAAATTCTGAAAATTGTGTTAGTGGTAACTGCCTACTAATATTCCTTAAGATATCCCTGATTCAGTGTTTTTAAATTGAAATAGGATTTAAAAAAAAAGCCATCAGGGGAGTGGAGTATGAATAAAAGGGAAATTGAGGGGTAAATATATAGTACCACATCAGAAGCATGGTTTTTCTGTATCATCTATAGGTAGTGTTTAACAAAGGAACAGAAAAAAAAAATATATAGTAGAAAACAGTCTTGGCCCTGGTCGTAACCTGACGAATCAAAGTCCCTGTTTTAGAAAATAATATTGGCTATGCTATATTCAAATTATTACATTCCTCAAAATCGTAATGTAGCTAATGTAACAAAATTCCTCTCCTATCATTTGCCACTTGAAAGGCAAGAAAAAAATATTAACCTTATAAATAAACCTATTAAAAATTTTAAAATTAATGAAATTAATAACAAATTGCTTGTGCCACAGTTGACCAAATTGCGAAATTCTAAATAGAATAGGGTGTAATACTGACAGAAATACAAACACACAAGCAGAAAGTTCAAAAGTTTCAAAGGTAAGGCAATATTTACATTAGAAAGCCTCCAATAGGAGTTAAATAAGGAATCTTGGCTGTCACCTTAAATCATCATTTTAATGTGTTTCCTTACATGAGCACCTACTCTAGAAAACAACGAAATATTTGTTATATAAGCCAGTGTGGATGTATAGAATTATTGTCACATTAGGTCAATTAGATTTGGGGATAAGAGCAGACTACTGTCACTCATGGCATCAGTATGGTGTAGGTGTAGTGTTCATTTCTTTCATATCCACCACAGGATTACTTACATCAGTGTTTTCATTACTTAATATGCACAAATTGGTTTTGTACATAATTACCCAGGGTGATATGCCCTATCCCTATGTAATGACTAATAAAACTTTTAGTATAACATAATAATGTTTCACATCTTACAATAGCAATACACAAGTACTGGATATGTAGAAATAAAACAATTATTAATTTGAAATGAAAAATGGTTGGGTACAATGCCCATCTTTGCCTCCCTCTTCGTTCCTCTTCTGTAAAATGTGCATGATGTGAAGTTTCAGTTTAAAGTTAAATGTTAATGGTTTCATGTGGTATTGGTGTAAATTATTCAGCTGCATAGTAAATAGTTCACACTTGTCAATTTGCTTTGCAGGTGCCATGCCATCAGAAGCTGTATACACCGCACATATGGTGGGCTTCACAAACAAATTGTTTGATAGTGTGAATGGAAGCAGCAGTAAGCCAGCAGGTGCCCAGGGCATAAAGTGCCAGGTCACAAGAAAGAGAGAAAACCTTCACTTAGAGTTTTGGGATACGGCAATAAAGGAAATTGATAGTTGGAAGTTTGAACGGTCGTATAACAGCTTGCATTGCAGCAACACAATAAAACAGAGAACATTTTTTCGTCAACCGTGTCAGGATGGTTGGATCATCACACTTGGAGCCATGAAAGATCTGTGGAGCTACCTGAAAGATAAAAATGTTCAATATCTTAAGGTGAGGTCTTTGAATCAAGATTCTCTTGAACATTTATTTGGTTTGGTTCGTATGCAGTGTGGATCCAACAACAACCCTACAGTTTCACAATTTGTGGCTGCTTGGAAGTCTTGCATAATAAATGGTCGGGCATCAGAAAAGTTTAAAGGTCACAACTGTGAAACATGTGATACTTCTACGGAGGTTTTGTTGGATAATTTGCACAGTTTTCTGTCACCCGAAGAGTGCACCACATTAAATGTATTTGCACCTATTGCAGATATGTTAGAGAAAAGTCAGGGTAAGGATGATGAAATTGTAGCAGGAGTTGGTATTTTATCAGTGTCATATGTGAGTGGTTTTATTGCTAGTAAACTACTAATCGGAAACCAATGTAGCAACTGCAAAAATTCTCTGTGTACAACAGAGCCTCTTGAGTACATACATTCTGCAATTACTTTTAGGGAGTATTCAGAGCATAAACGTGGTTTGACATATCCATCAGAACAGTTGGTGGAAACTGTTGCAAAAGCTGTAAATTAAGTTGATGATTTGTTGCCCAAAGTTGCTCACAGAGATGACGTAAAAGAAATAGTTGTTAATATTATGAAGGAGCACATCAATTTTGTATGGCTCCAAGAAAACTGTAAGGAACATGGTGAAAAATTGTTTGACAGAATTTGTGATGGAATTTGTAAAATTTCACTTGCATGGTGGTGCAAAAAGAGAAACCGAGAAATTACTAGAAGTGTTAGTGATCACAATGGAAAAGCTAGGAAATTAAAAATTTTGCAACACAAGTGAGTCTTCCTAGTCACATTTTTTTAGTTATAAAAACATTGTTTTATTGCAAATTTTATTCTTGAGGTTAGGAATATTTCTGTGGCTAATGTTCAGAACATCAGCATAATTCAAATATTACCATATGTTAAATTGTGTAATTTGTGTTGGTACATCTTCTGGTAATATGTTACATTAGAAAACACCTAAATACTGAGCTCAGTTTGAATGTGTTGTTACTATCAAGTGAAACTACTGTGAAGTGAAAGGTTGGTTAGGTTAGGTCAGCTACGTTTTAAATGCTTTGGCATTGTGATAGAAAAACAATATTGGCCAAAAATGGCATTCTTGTTTGGGTTACAGTCTTAATTTCAAAATGTCATTTTAAAATTTTATTTATCTTCATAAAGGCCACATTTGTAATGTTTTAGCAATTCCAAACATATGTTATGTGTTGACCAAAGATTAGTGTTGTCTAAAACAAGTACTAAATCCTTACAATCATTTCTGCTGCCACCAGCAGCCTAAAAGACACGGTTTACGTTAATGATATTATTAATTACGGTTCTCTCAAGGTAATTAAGAGTTAATGGCCTTTTTGCATTTCAAGTCTTATCTTATTTTACTTTATTATTATTTAATATTTTGCACTTTATAGTACTATCCCATAAACTTAAGCAGTGTTCGCAAGGATTGATATTTAATTTTTGTGTCTCTTATATGATTATTTAAAGATGCTGAACAGCAAGATAAGTATTGTAAATTATAATTAAAATATTACAGCAGTGCATATGTACGTGATAACTCAGAAGTCATAATCACAATGTAGCGTTAATTTAATTTTACTAGGCGTATGAAAACTGAATACTTTGAAAAAATTTACAGTAGATGTGAATTGTACAAATTTAATACCTTTGTAACATCCCACAATATTAGAGTGAAACACTTATTAATCCTATGTTGCAAGCAACTCTCATTTTTGTATCTGCTTGTTTAGTATTTCAGAACATGAGAATCATTATTCTATGTTTTGTGTGTGAAATAGGTTAGGAAAGATTCATGTTTTAAATTTTTTTAAATGTTGAAGCATTAAAAATATATTTGTAAAGCAGGGGTTATTTTAGTGAGTAGAAGCCATCACACCATACATTTGCCATTGCTTCAAATGATATATGTGTGTGTGTATGTGAGAAAAAACACGTTTTTCATAATAATTTAGTAATAACAGAATGGTGGATACTTTAGAGCAATAAATGAAATAACCATATGCTAGTGCTTTTGAAGCAGCTATTTTAATTTAGTAATACTTCTTAAAAATATTTGACTGCAAAGTATTTGCATACTCTTGTATTTTGGCTGTTTTTGTTATGTTTATGCGCATTGTATTTTAATTTTTTTAGAATATGTAAATTTATATTTCTACTATATCATGTAAACCAGGATGAGTAACAAGGTATTTCAGCACTGTCACTGATGGGATTATTAAATTATTATCCGATGTCAGGGTCTGCACTAAATGATGCTTCCAAATGTAGCCAATATAAGCACACATGATAAATAAACTTACAGTATCCAATATAACCACAAACACAGATGGCCATAAAGTATCTAGTCATTATTTTTGAAAACATTACTGTGGTGGAACAGAACAAACAAATGCCTGTCTTTACAAGTTGTTCTTACTTTAGTTACCATCCTGGATACCACTATTTTAAATTGAATGAAAACAATGTTTGAATAAAATTATACATTTTTTTTCCTATTTCTAGAGACCGGAAAAATTCGCGAATTCATTTCGCGATAGGCTAAAATAAAAATCGTTATACCTTTGTGCTGCCTCTGCTATTGGTTCACAACTAACCTGGATGACTCTGGGCCAATGAGAAACACCCAACGAAAGCTTTATCAAATCACAGGCTGCTACACTGGAACGTCTCACAAGACAGCAGCCAATGAGTGGGTGGCATTTGACCAAGTGTACGTAGAACTATGGAGTTCATCCTACAGGTCATTGAACCCGCAAATTTTTCCGGTCCCTACCTATTACCATCAGAATTAAGGACGGACCTGCAGGCATTCAGTTTTTGATTTTGGTTTTGTTTGAGGAATTAACTCAGAACCAATTTATATATACATATATTTTTAATGTATACTTGTAAGAACCATGTATTATATCACTTGCTATATATCATTATACCATTCTTGTTGAATAAGTCATGCCTAGAAAAAACTAACTCTATCTCTGTTATGAGAGTGTATAACTTATCTGTTTAGCAATAAACACTCAGCTATGCTACTTCCATGTAAATTTAGTGGGTAATTTTCTAGAGTAGGTGCTCAATGAAGGAAAAATATTGAAAATTCTGAAAATAGTGTTTTTGTTAACAACTAATATGTTGCTTAAGATATTCCGAATCAGGTGTTCTCAAATTTTTAAATCGGATACTAAAGAAAGTAATTGTGGAGAGGATTATGAAGTCCGAGTAAATAGTGGTGTTAAACATGCACAAATGACCGAGGCACGGAAAACTAATTATGGTAGCAAACAGTTTTGGTTCTGGCCAAAATGCACGAACATCTAAGTCCCTGTATTTTAGAAACTAGTCTCTTGTACATTATATTCCTAATTATGTCTGGATAACACTGGATCATGTTGCAGCAATTGTACAGAATGGCGGCGACAACAGGGTCAGGACAATGCCACTTGGAAAAAGGAGTTGGCTGTGGTGCAAGAAGACGAACCCGCACTGAACCCTGAAAAGTTTTTTCTCCCAGCAAGCCACAACCATTAACAACCACGTGAGCAAATGAACAAAGTATTGTAACTGTCACTTATATGATTCAAAATCCCAAACAGCTCCGAACATTATTATGACAAAACACTCATGGTAACACTTCACAAGTTCGGCTTCAACATAACAAAAATCTGAAAACAGTAAGTTGTTCCTATTCATCCCCTTACATATGTGTGTAAGACCATTGCAATAACTGCAGTAGGTAATTACTTGACCAATACAAATGTTGTTGATTGATAAGCACCATTTTTATTGTCTGGAGTTGTGTCGGTGAATTTATCGGTTTTGTGGTTTATGTAAATGTTAAAACTTTATTCCTCTGAAGCATTGTGAAATGGAATAAGTATAATGGTGATTTAGTAGAGAATGAACGTAATTATGACGTTTTCTGTATATGTTGCCACCCTATCGGTTCCTGCCACGATGTTGCAAACGCTCAGGGTGCCAACTAGCCTAAGTTGAGTCCCTGCAGGCCAGTTCACAGGTAGAGTGGAGATTCTCTGGGTCGTGACGTCGCCACGTTGCTGGTAGGGAGCTGGATAGGTAGAGGTGGCTTGCAGAGTCAATTTAAGGCCTATTCTGCTTGATATTTATTCCCGAGATGTTACTCTGCATGGCGCTGCCAGAGACGCTGCTTGGGCTATGCCTGGAGCTTAGGGCTCGGCAGGGCACGTGGTTGTGTTCCGTTACGACGGTGGCGATAGGCTTAACAACGTGCCACATACACAGTAAATACCTACTTAATGACAAGTGTTAACTAATGTGTCCCCGGATGTGGTGGCCCGGTGCTGTCTTGGGCGGAGCTGTTCACTCACTGGCGAAACCGTGTACTGGTGAGGCGTGACACATAACTTGGATATACTTGGATAACTAGATATTGTGATTAACAATTTATGTTATAAAGAGTTTTAATTAAGGATTTCACTCTGTTCGTTAGCTCAAAGCTGTCGAGCAAAAATTAGTATAAAAAAAATTATAATCCTCGTACAGGTAAGGTGTTAACTTTTTCTGCACCTTCATTTAAGGTTCCTGTGAAAACGTGCCGTATGCAGACCTCACACCGCGTCTCCCATCTTGTCGTGCTTATCCACAATCCCATTTATTACAATTTAAAATATTTACCCAATACCTAAATTACTAACATTTACCACTATACACTGGTTGATTGTCGCTCGAGTGTTCAGGACATTCCCCTCGGTTGCACTTGTACTGCACTACACTCGCTCACTGCACCTGCACGGTTGTACCCACACCCTTGTGAGGCAACAAGGGGACATAACAACTTGCGTGAGCGACGTCAACGTAGTGCTTAATTATTTTGATGGAATGGCGTGGGTTTGGGGAATGCTGAACATTTAAATTCTTAAATTAGGTGATACGTTAAAATTCCTGTTAGTGTTTGCACTCAATGAATTAATAACATTGAAGTGAAAGGTTGGCTAGGTTAGGTCAGCTACATTTTAAATGCTTTGGCATTTTGATAGGAAACAATATTGGCTATTGTTTGGGTTACAGTCCTTATTTCTAAATGACATTTTAAAATTTCATTATTAATTTAAATGCTTCATGTGTAAATTTTTATCCAATCTTCTTCCGTCATTTAGAATTACACAGGCAAGTAAACACTGTTAAATCTATCCAAAAATGTATAACGAACAGTAAAGTATAGTTTGTACCACATTTGGCATAATCTTAAAAAGCTTTATTCAACATGTTGACATATGGACAGAAAAGTAAAACGTTATAAAGGTAAGATAATATTGTGAATTTTAAGACTTCGGATTGGAGACAAAATAAGGGACATCATTAGTTACTGTGAACTCCATTTTCAGAATTTTGAATTATTACTTATTCAATCATCATTCGTGTTTAAAACTTGTAATTGTGTAATTATAGTATTTATATTTTTATGAACTTGTAATTTTTTGTTTTGTTTCTTATGTTTGCATTATCTGTACCAAATTATTAGAATAATTTCGTTATTGACATATTCTATTCTTAGCATCAGATATTTTATGTTTGACATTGGCAGTTCATTATTACTTTTCATAGTGATGTACATTTGTATTCCAGTGAAATTCGTTTCTTTTGTATTTTCTTTCCTTTAGAAAATTTTAAAGACGTAAATAAATTATAAAGATTCAAAAAATGTGCTTTTTATTCAATTTAAGTTGTAATAAAAATTGAACGCATTGTCCTTATATTTTTAATTTGTCCAATTTTGAAGATGCAATACATTGACAACATATTCCTGTTATTCATCTGTTTGCCTAGCATAGAAACAATGGACGTGATACTGGTAGGTATATTTTTATCAGTGATTTCATTTTGTAAAATAGTTTTCCATTTGCCTTTACCTAGTTATAACCCAGTAATATAAATTTGGTTTTTACAACAATTAATGTAAAGCTTTAATTTTTTATATGAAGTAAGCTTATAGTAAGTGGAAATTTTTGTATTTGATAATTTTTTCATTAGGTTTATTTACTGTAATTAAAAAGAGTATATATATTATAAATTTAAAAATTTAATTAAATGTATGTGTGTATACATATTTTTATATCCCACACAGACTATGTTACAAAGCAATACTTTTAGAGCAAATAAAACTAACAATTTTACTTTTACAGTTGAATATTCATATAAATAACTATACAAGTAGTTCTACTTGTAGAATTACTTGTTTAGTTTCCTTTGAAAAAATATTCATCTGTCAAAGTAAA
This sequence comes from Bacillus rossius redtenbacheri, assembly GCF_032445375.1. Lineage (NCBI taxonomy): Eukaryota > Metazoa > Arthropoda > Insecta > Phasmatodea > Bacillidae > Bacillus > Bacillus rossius. The sequence goes on from NC_086335.1 coordinate 16,131,001, forward strand.
TATGTTAGTTGAAATATTTCCATAAAAAATTTTTATTTTAAATACAACATACACATGTCCACATTCAAATTTCCCGCCGCCGGTTTTTTTTGTTAGTTCCGCGAGTGACAACTTGGAGCGCTAGGGTAGAACTAGTAGCATAATAAACAGCATTGAGTTTCCCATCTTTCCGTAGGTGGATAATCTTTGATCATACTACTCATGTAATACGTTAAAATGCTGGCCGTAATTTTGGATGTATCATTTGTTTAAATGAAAGATATAGATAGCGCAGGATTCCTTAATCAGTAGAGAGACAAGATATGTCAGCCTACATGTATTTGACCTCATGTCCGGGCTGGTCTAGGGGGGAAATGTCACATATTCAGCGTCTTCTATACTATAATAAAACAGTAGTTTTTTTCTATCTGTCTGTCAGTCTGTCTGTTTGTACGCGGTGATCCACAAAACTACTATACGAATTTTAATGGGGTTTTCAAGTTAACTTGAGCGTAGCAGAGAAAGAAATATAAGCTTTATTTCATCAAAATCGGCTGAAGGAAAGAAAAGAAATCTTAATTTTATGACATACAATATAATCAACATAAGAAGCCATTAAATTTGCTATTGTAAGGAACTAAGTAGAGAGTAAGAAAAAAATAAAGATCCTGACAGTTTGTAGTGTCGCCATATTTGTTTCAATTTTAAATACCCTTTTTGTATATTACAATTTAAAATGCAGAAAAAAATTATGTTTCATAGACACATAAATAGTGAGTGTGTTATTTCTGTATGTCCACGAGGTCTCGCCGCGTCAATTTTTTCCTTGGGGCGAACCCGTCCGCTTAATTAAATTAAATAAGCAGTTTTTATCGTTGAATGATTTATTTCATGAAAATCTGCTCTCATAGACACTAATAAATCACCAACATGTTCGATAACAAGAAATTGTGATATGTCAAAAGTGTTACAAGATTGCTCTCTAATCGTTTGGGATGAATGCACGATGGCAAATAAAAAAGCAGTTGAAGCTGTGGACAGGACACTTAGGGACATTAGGCGCGATGAAAGGCCAATGGGGAATGTCACACTACTCTTTTCAGGAGATTTTCGGCAAACTCTACCAGTTGTAAGTCGAGGGGCTAGAGCCGATGAAATCAAAGCTCCACTGAAGAATTCCTACCTCTGGCCTCAAATAAAAAAACTGCAATTAACAATTAACATGAGAGCACAGCTGGGTGGTAATTCTCATGCGCAAGAATTTTACGGTGTTCTATTAAAAGTTTGATAAGGTGCTCTCCCTGTATATTTGGAAGACGAACTCATATGTTCGGTATTCAAACATACAACATCAGCAACATACGTGGTTATGTGAACGTGCCATACTCACTCCAAGAAATTACCAAGCTGCTGCAATCAATGAAAATTTTTTAAACGAATTGAATGGGGCTGAAGTGGTTTACACATCGTTTAACAGTGTCCTTAATCAGGACGACGCCACTAATTATCCAGTTGAGTTTTTGAGTTCTCTCACTGCAAGTTGTCTTCCTGTTCACAAAATTGTTCTCAAAGTCGGTGTTCCAATAATGCTTCATAGGAACCTTACTCCCCCAAAATTGTGCAATGAAACCCGACTTAAAGTAACTGCTCTACAACGAAATATAATCGAAGCTGAGATTCTAACTTGATGTGGCTCAGGTGAAACTGTTTTCATACCACGCATACCGATCATCCCGAATAACTTCCCGTTCGGGCTCAAGCGCACACAGTTTCCAATAGCAGTTTGTTTCGCGATGACAATAAATAAGTCTCAGGGTCAGAGCCTTAAGGCAGCTGGTGTCGACTTAAGGTCTGATTGTTTTTCCCACGGCCAGATGTATGTGGCTTGCTCGCGGGTCAGTAATGCAGACAATCTTTACATTCTAGCTCAAAACGGGAAAACAGTAAATGTGGTTTACAAATAAATTTTATGAAGTGTCTTCCCGACATTACATTTGAAAGTAGAAACATATTTACCCAAAATTTAGGTAGTAACATATTTTTATTGCAAAGACTGAAATAGAGGTGAGAAAAATTATCATTTGTGAACATAAGAAAACTACAACTGTATCAACTGTTATGTTATAATGTTTAAATTTCTAAATGGTGCAAGATAATACAAAATTCAATGCGGAAAAGTTGTGGGCAGCAGCTACGTATAGTTATAGGTATAGGGCTATGCATGCTGATTTTTCATATACTGCATGGATGCGAACATGTAAGAATAATCTATCTATCTTAATATAATAAAAGAGTAGTTCTTTTTCTGTCTGTCTGTTTGTACGCGGTGTTCTACACAACTACTATGCGAATTTTAATGGGGTATTGCGTATACAGTCATTACTTAATTATTTGCCTTCAATGCAGTTACCTTATTTCACGTCCAGCGAAGCGGACGGGTTCGGCTAGTCTTTAATAAAATTCTCCTGTTTTTTTTTTTTTTCGCTTAGTGCAATTCACTTTATTTTTATTTGTGGAATTACCTTTATAAGTATCATTATTTTTTTCAACCGCAACAGATGCGATCTCAGTTATAGATAATTATTCTTTCCAAATGGCCAAAACCTTATTTTCTGATTTTTGTTTTAATCTGTGGCCTCAGCCAAAGAGAACAATTTTTCGCTGTGATCCAGGTCGCACAATAGTTTATTAATTTTTCACGATATTGAATTGTTTAATTTCAGTTGAAGTATAATTCTGTTGTTAGTTCATCGGAATGTTTACTTGAAAATTAATAATTATCGTAGTTTTATCTCAAAATAAAATTTACGGACTTATTTACTAAATACGGTGAGTTTTGAAGTGATAAACGATTATAAATTATTATTATTGTTAATCAAATGTCCATTTTTATTTGAATTGTATTTATTCGCAACGCTCATTGTATTGCAACTGAAACTATTTTATTAAATGGACACATTTTAATCGTACTGCAATGCCGCCAATAAGAACAAGCAATTAAGGTTCCAGAACTCGAATTGCTACAAACCAAACGAATTTTCTATCTAATCAAACTGCAAAGCATCGCAAAGAACGAAATGAAATCAAACGGAATTGGTTATCACAAACACGTCCAGTCCGTACAAAAGAAGAAAAAGAAAATGTAAACGAAGGTGACATGCATCGAATGAAATATCATCGGTAAGTAGGAACAAACCGCGAAAGAAAGAATTTGTATAATCGTGCAAGACGGCAAACAAATGTTACGTTGAATAATAATCGAGCTGCATTCCGTTACAATTTGGTAATTGATTACAGTGCAGACCCATCCGTTGCTAATGGATTAAGGAGTGTTGTGTGCCTACATTATAAGGCATTGAAATACAGAAATGAAACTCCTGGATTGTGTTGCGCAAGTGCCAAACTCAAACTTTGCCATTGGTACCACCACCAGAGCCATTGCGCTCAATGGTTTCTGTAACAGGATAACATTCCACACATTTCCTGACACAAATACAGAGATACAACTGTTGCTTCCAAATGACTTCATTAGGCGCAACAAATGTGATTCGTAACAATTTCATGCCCACTTTCAAGGTAATTATAAATCTTAGTTCATTACTGTTTATTGTTACAGATTCAAGGTCAAATATATCATCGAGCAGGTTCGCTATTGCCACTGCAGAATGCAGATTAAACATTTTTTAGGGATTTATTTTACGGGCAATTCACCACAATAAGTAGAGCAGCATCGATCAAAAAACAGTTGGGTGAAAAGACCAGTTGAGGAACCACTTCAAATATTTTCCATCAAAATAATGAATTTTTCGATTGCATCGTTCAAAACAGCTCTGTACCGCATGCCATCTGATAATCACAAAATTGTAATCAGAGCCGATAGTAGTATGTAAATGTTCCTCCTGAAATAGGCGCCAGGCGGTGGTGTGTGTGTCGGTGTCCGCCATCTCTGATTCTGACGTCATGGCGGCCATCTTGAAGAAGCGTAACAAGACACATCGTAACGGGACACTGCGTAACGTGATACCGCGTAACGGGACACCGTGTAACGGGACACAGTGTAACGGGACACAGTGTACTGAGACAAGTAGATCACGGCGGCCATCTTGGATGACCGTGACCTTGACCTTTTAAATGGTCCTTGACCCCGGCAGACATATTAGATCCACCATATTGGATCCGCCATATGGGATCAGACATCTTGGATACCGTCGACTTTGTTTCTGTTGTTTGTTCCTAGATAGCGCCAGCGTCGCTCTTGATTTTTTTCTGTTCCACTGGAGGCCGCCATCTTGGATAACGTCGACTTAGTTTCTGTTGTTTGTTCCTAAATAGCGCCAGCAGCGCTCTTGATTTTTTTCTGTTCCACTGGAGGCCGCCATCTTGGATACCGTCGACTTGGTTTCTGTTGTTTGTTCCTAGATAGCGCCAGGGTCGCTCTGTCTCATCACATAAGGTCGATGTTCCTTTACCTACCAGAGCTATTATGGTCCTTATAGACATATTAAATTAATTTTTTTATGCAAAATACATTGGAAGTGCTGTGATTCGAACCAGCGCAGCTCTGATCTCTAGGTTGGAAAACACACGCCTTTAACCGCTCAGCTATCGAGACAATTACCACACTGAGGATTAAATAAGGTATTAATAATTACATGCATATTCGGACTTGAAATTTGTTTTAATTTTAAGTAATAATAGCACTACATGTTCAAGACAGAACCGACATCTTGGTTAATAACGTCGTCGTTGCAATTTCCGTTACGCCCGCAATCATTAAAATCCGCAATTTTTATGTTAGAAAATCGGGGAAAATTTTGAAAATCCCCAAAAATTAAATAATCGAATTAAATAATAAAAATCTTTAAAAGCACTGTTGCAGTTATCGTAACGTTCGCCATCTTTGATTATATAAATGTTGCTTTTTCTAGTCACGCCCGCCGTCTTGAAAACCCGCAATTTTTATGTTAGAAAATCGGGAAAAACTTTAAAAATCATTAAAAAAATTAAATAATCGAATTAAATAATAAAAAACTTAAAAACCACTGTTGCAGTTATCGTAATGGTTGCCATCTTGGATTATATAAATGTTGCATGTTTCGTTTCATCCAGCCATCTCGGTTGAGTACGATGCCATTCTTACACTTTACGTTACGACCGTCATATTGGATCCTATTAATGTTGCAATTATCGTAATGGTTGCCATCTTGAAATTTAGACGCCATCTTGGAAATCCGTATTTTTTATGTTAGAAAATCGGGAAAAATTCCAAAATTCATCAAAAAAATTAACTTAATAGAATTCTGATTGATTATATCGATTCCCGTCCTTTGTTCGAAACCAGTGAGGGCAAAAAATTAAAAAAAAAATACATCAGATCCTTCCTCCAAAGAAGCCACCTACAGATTGACCTACCACCAATATCAAGGTATATATCGTCAGCTGGTATGACGTCATGTCCGCCATCTTGTCTTTGTCCGCTGGAGACCGTCATCTTGTTTTCGTCTGTTAGAGTGTGCTGGCGACATGTTGATATAATTTTCTGTTCACCATGCCTTTAACCTCGTCTGTTGGCATTGAACTTTGTAATTAACCTTGAACTTTGACCTTGACCTTGACCTTGAAATTTGACCTTGACCTTGAAATTTGACCTTGACCTTGATCTTTGACTTTGATTTCGACGCCCATTATGGATCCGTCATTTTGTGTTCAGTATATGCTACCACGAGCTACCACATGCTAGTGGTCATTGCTACCATCTTGTTTTCGTCTGCTGGAGGACACCATCTTGTATGTGTACTCGTCTTACCATCATGTTAGTTTTATTCTAACCTGATACAGTGCAGTAATCATTTATTACTGAGGTGCCCGACATCTTGAAATTTGACCGCCATCTTGAAATCATGTAATTATTTAGCTAGAAATGCGGGAAAAATTCCAAAAGTATCCGCAAAAATCAATTATTAATGTACAAATTGAATCGATGGATTCCTGTCCACGGTTCGATTCTTGACCAGTGACAGTTGTAACTAATTATTAAATAAATTTTAGATTCTGCTCTCCATTACTTTTCGCGGAGTTTATTAATCATTCACTCTACGAAAAAAACACTTAAGTCAATATACCTGACCAACGAATTAAATACACTGCCGATTAGCCTATTATTAAAGTCTAATTTTTCAATAATCTGAATAACATATAAGCCGTTCATGTACAAAGCCACACATATAGATCAATTGTCTTCAGTCCATGAGACCGAGTCATGTCATTATCAGACGTATAGGCTAGTCATATCAGGACCACATGACCTTCGTCGTTAGCTAATTATAGTCAATTAATCCATCGTGACATTTTTATACATTCTAAAGGACCAAGTGACGTTGAAAAATATTTTAGTAACACCAAGAGGTTTTAAACTAGTAAATATTTAATCACTACATTTTTTACTACGCGCAATCAACAAAAAGGAAGCACTGACAACGAAAAGGAAGTACCGCCAACGAAAAGGCAGCACATTTGGAAGCACCGCCATCGAAAAGGCGGCACATTTGGAAGCATCGACAACGAAAAGGCAGCACCATCATCGAAAAGGCAGCACATTTGTCATCCTTCTCTTGCGATTGTAAGTGAGCATTCCGCATCCCACATCAAAGAACGAAATATTTTTACCTCAACATAACACAAGACGACATCTGATGGCAAGAATCGGTACTCCTTGAAGCAAGATCTTTTGCGTGAGATAACTCTCGCTGATGAAATATTTTAAAAATTATATTTTGTAGTGGTTAAATTTTAAAACTCTTAGTAAACATCTGCTATTAGTCTCAGTAACTATTATGGATTCTTGTTTGGTGTGTTCGCTGTATCAAAAGGATACAGGTGTACGTTTAGCAGCAAGGAATTTTTCTTGAGAAAGAATGGTAGACAACACGAGAAGAATGATTGTGTTAAAAATTCACTACGCAATATGTTAAGACGTGTTCGTTGTAGCATCTCGTTTACGCGAAGAGAGAGCTTAAAATGACTTGATAAAAATTGTAACGCTAAGCCTGCTTACAAGCTAGAGAACAACGATGGATCTACTAATCTAAGGAAGAGTGTTCTGCATTACATAAATAATTTTCCTTGTGTTGAACGAGATTATGTTCATGCCTCTTCCGATCTCGACAAAGAACTTAAATTGAAGGAAGTTGATGATTTACAGAATAGCGATGATAATGGAAGAATCCTTAACATGAAAAGTTAGAATACATTCAAGCCGAATTCAAGTAGAACTTCTGTACTTTGTAAAAATAATGTACTTTTAGAAAGGAAGCTTGAAGACGTTAAAAAAGCTTCGACATAAACGATTTCGAATTCTTGCAGTAATCCGGGTGAAGACATTGTCTTCTGCGATGGTGTCGACAGTGACTCTGAGGCTGGTGACAAAACCATCGACTGAGAAGAACCACCGAAAGCTGTCAGGATCGAAAGCTGTGATCAGGTCCTGAGACCGAAACGGAGAAAACATCATGATAAAATAAATAATACTGATCAAGCTTATTATAAACACTGGGAAGATAGTGATTGAAACAAAATTAAGACCCTACATTACAGGAAGATGGCGATTGCAGAAGAGATTAATTATTTGTCATGGGCAGATTCTTACATATTAGTTAATCGAATGAGACTCTTGGTGGCAACTGTTCGTAGAGGAAACTACTCGCATATTGACGTAGTATCGTCCGTACTTAAAGAACTACGGAGAGCTAGCTAAATACAATAATCACTTGTTTAACTTTCCTGTGTATTACATTGAAAAATAATTAATTATTTTGTTTTAAAAAAATGTTTTATTTCTTGTAAACGGATTTCTAACAAGACTGAGATCTCGTAATACAACTACCTCTCTGTTTATTGTGCTTCCAAATGTGCTTCCTTTTTGTTAATTGTGCTTCCAATAGTGCTTCATTTTCGTTGATTGTACTTCCAAATGTGCTTCTTTGTTTGTTGATTATGATTCCAAATGTGCTACCTCTTTGTCAAATATACTTCTGATTTTGCTTCTTTTTTGTTGATTGTGCTTCCTTTTCGTTGATTGTGGTTCCAATTGTGATTCTTTTTCGTTGGTTGTGCTTCCGATTGTGCTACCTTTTCGTTGTTTGTGCTTCCAATTATGCTTCCTTTTTGTTGATTGTGCTTCCACTTTGTCAAATGTGCTTCCGATTGTGCTTCCTTTTCGTTGATTGTGCTTCCAACTGTGCTTCATTTTCGTTTAATATGCTTCCGATTGAGCTTCCTTTTCTTTTATTATACTTTCGATTGTGTTTCTTTTTTTGATTGTAGATAGTTAAGTCTTTACTCTGGACATGATTGGCTTATTGGTTCGGAGACTACTGGTATATTGTCGTGACACTGAACAGGACCTTTTTAAAATGTTGGTCGCATATCGGTGAATGAAACCTCTTGGTTCAGAGACAGTAGTATAGAAAAAGGGCTCCGGGTACAGGCTTCAGGCTGTGGTGCCTGTGGTGCCGACCGCCATATTTGATTGTGACGTCACGGCGGCCATCTTGGATGGTTGTGACCTTGAACTTTTACCCTCAAAACATGTCAAAATTAGTCAAAATTGAGCAAAATTTGCCCAAAATGCCTCAAAAATCGCCCAAATTTCCATTTTTTTGGTAAACAATTCCGCCAAAAATTCTCAAAAAATTCTACTATCCAAAAATTAGGATTTCGAAAATCCTCAAGAGTCGTTTTACCTTATAAACCACGAAAATTCCTAAAGGCGGCTTAAAAGTCCTAAGAGCTAGCCGCTTTAAGCCGCCGATGTCATGACCTTGAAAATTAGGATGCCATACCAGCTACCTTGGATTATGACGTCATCGTTGCAATTATCGCCCGCCATCTTTAAAATCTTTATTTATTATCCGATTTTTATGAAAAAAAATTTAAAAATTATAAAAAATTCAATCCTTAAAATTTTAATAAAAATATTTAAAAAAACAAACATTTACGACACGGAGCTCTAAGTCCTCGGTTCGAACTCGACGAGTGCAAAAAAATAAAAATGGCGAACGATCCATCCCCCGTGGTGTCTGCAGGCAGACTGACCCCCACCTCTTATGTCATAGCAAATATATCGCCAGTTAGCATGACGTCATGTCCGCCAACTTGTCCTCATTTGCTGGAAGCCACCATCATGTTATCGTCTGCTAGAGTGCGCTGACACCACGTTAGTTTAATTCTTACCCGCTAGAGTGTAGTAATCATTTATTATTATTGTTGTGACACCCGCCATCTTGTCATTTGGGCGCCATCTTAAAATCCTGTAATTATTTAGCTAGAAATGCGGGAAAATTTTCAAAATTCATTAAATAAATTGGCAATAAATATACTGATTGATTCGATCAAATCTTGTCCTTGGTTCGATCCCTAGACAATGAAAAGCATTTAATTTTATGTAAAAATAATAATTTTAATAAATAATAATCAAAGTCCTAAAAGAAGCAAAGTTTCCAAATCAACCATCATCCTATAAGCCAGTACGACCGTCATCTTGGATATTTGTATTTATAATCCAATTTTAATGAAAAACAAATTAAATTAATTAAATAATTCACTCATTAATTAACATATTGATTCGATCGATTCCTGTCCTTGGTTCGATCTCTGGCCGATACAAAAATAATATATTTAAAAATACATCAAAAATTGCAGGTTCGAAAATAAAACACTAAGTTCTTTTACAAAAATAATATTTAATACATAATTTTTATTCTACTACAGGATCAGTTGCGAAAGCCAGCAATCTTATAATCATTTAGTTCCGCATCGGTGTGAAATGACTAATTCTTAGCTCCAATCGGTTTATACTAGACAGAGACAAACCAGAACCTTTACTGACAGTCCTCCTCTTCTTTACAGAGTTTCTGGATACCGTGTTTAACAGTTTGCTTCACATCGTCAGAACTGTAAATTACTGCAGCCGAAGTCTTGAATGCACACTTCTCCTCTTCGTCATCTAACGGATATGGCTTTCCATATATACAGTCCAACCACAAGTTATATTTCAAAGGTCCGTTTGTTGCTACGTCATCAGTAAGTTGATTGATTATGTTCTGTCTAATATCGTCAAGAAAATTACAAAAATCTTTCGACTCACTTAATGTATTTATATAATAGTAGTCCTTCAATGTTCCACGAAATGCATACTGCGCCAAGTAGAAGCCATTATCACTCACCTGTAGAGCACCGATAACAGTCTTAGGTTTAGTTCCATGTCCAGACGCCATACCAATCGGTTGCTGCTCGTCCGTTTTTTTGACTGTACGTTCACGAGCCTTCAACCTAAACCGAGGAGTCGAATTTTCTGCAGGTAGTTCAGCAGTAGGCGCACGGACTTCACCGTTGCATTTTTTCGAATGTTGTCGCAAACTATCAATTCGAGTAAACCATTCATGACACTCATCGCAGCGAAACTTTATACGAGAAGGATTATTCTTGCATTTGCTCCGCTCATGTCTTCGTGCATGATAGGAAAATGCGAACGACATATCACAGTTGCTGCAAGTATACCGTGGTGATGAAGACGAACCTTCCAGACCCGAACCAGATGACGATGTTAACGCAATTCTACCATTTCCAGGCATACTCTTATGCACATCAATCATTCGTTGTTGCACCGAAACCTTTACTTTCTGACGCACAGCTGGTCCTTTGCATGTCTTCATGTGCGTTTTCATATCATCTTTTCTGGCAAACTGCTTATGACATTTATCACAAACATTTTACGATATAGGTTCTTGGCACATTCGCTCTTCTCGTGTCGTCGAGCATTGCTGTTGTTTGAGAAAATTTTGTCGCAGTAACGGCACCGATGTTCGTTAGTTGTTGACGATTCTCCATCCATTGAAGTCTCCGTCGAGGGCAAAACATCGTTCATCGAGCTTTCCTGCACAGCCAGCACTAGAGGCATTAAAGTCTCTTCTGCTGGTGGTATCACGTTTGATTAAGTCTCCTCCAGTGTTGTCGTCGTCGTTGCCAACGGAATCTGCTCCTTCTCCGTCGTAGCTGTCGTCAAGGTTCCCGTAGACGTTGGTACAACCTCCATCGCGTTCGACGTTAAAGTCGGTAAAGATGCCATCGAGTTGGCAAGAACAGGTAATTACGTGATTAATGCACCAGAAGAAACAAACTAGGTGATCCGTACACCATCGTCGTCAGTTACAAACTTAGCGACCTGATGTCTAGGACTAGCTTATATACATGCACCGGATGTAATAATACGCTAGTCAAATCAAGAACAATTTATTATAATACTGGAGTCAAAACAACATTAAAAATATAAGCACCATCAACAAAAAGGAAGCACAGTCTGGAAGCACAATAAAATAACAGCACATTTGGAAGCACCGACAACGAAAAGGAAGCACATTTTGGAAGCACCGAAAACGAAAAGGCAGTACATTTGGAAGCACCGACAACTTTTGGCAACGATTCGCTCCCGAAATTAAATTGCACCTGCACTTGTTTCATCAGGAATCGCGTGTACGTTACTGGAAGGAGATTGATAGTCCGGTCAATTTAGACATCCGAGGGCACAAAAATTTTCACTTAGCTCAAAATTTGTAGATTTTTTCAAAACACCATCATAAATGAAATATAAAGGTCATCATCGATCCGACACCTGGAAAAATATTTACTCGGGGTAAAATGTCACAAAAACGGTTTTTTTTTTTTTTTTTTCGCGATTTTCAGCAAAACAGTAAGATTTATCATAAAATTATCCAGACAAAAATTGTAGATAAAATAATTATCTATAAAATTGTTAAAATATCTTTTTTCCTAAGAGCTACCGTTTTTGAGATATAACGATTCAAAAAGTTGAAATAGTTGGAATCGTCATAATATGCACACGTTTCCACGCGCCACCTTTGAGGTAGTGTACTAACTGTTTTTTTTTTTTAATTTGGTTTCCTCGGTAGGTCTATTCCACGGATCTTTTGTAATTCTGTGTTTAATTTGAAACTATTGAATAATTAAAGATATTGGCAAAGGGTTGAAAATGATAATAATTATAAAAGCGGTGTAAATAAAAAATAAAAAAAGGGAAATTGATCTTATCTGATTCATAATCCTCTAATACTTCTACATCCTCTTCTCCTTGTTCTTCTTTTCTTCTTCATCCTGAGTGCAAGTAAATTGCCCCAATAATGACACATCGAATGTTTCCTCGACCATGTTGCTCAAGGTTACACTGGCGTATAAAATGAGGGACTGGGTTTCTTTTTACCCGACATTATCATATTTATAATATTATATATGTGTAAGTTACACTGACCGATAGAATAATATTTTTACTTGTATTACAGCTTCAGTGATGTATATACGTGGCATACTTATACATATTATGACGATTACAACTCATTCAAAGTTTTGAATCGTTATATCTCAAAAAACGGTGGCTCTTAGGAAAAAAACATATTTAGACATTTTTATAGATAATTATTTTATCTAAAATGTTTGTCTGGAATAATTAAATGATAAAACTAACCGTTTTGCTGGAAATCGCGAACAACCCGTATTCGTAACCTTAGACCCCGAGTAATTTTTTTCCCAGGTTTCGTATCGATGAGGACTATTTATATTTAACTAGCTGCAGTACCCGGCTTTGCCCGGGCTGAACACCGGGTGATATATTGTCCGCAAGTTGCAGCAAATTGGATAGCGATATGTCCAGTGTGGTGGACATTAAGAAATGACACACAATTACTGTTTGTGTATCTGTGACCTAAGATTTTCTGTTTACCCATGGCGATCGGTTGAAAAGTTCAGAAGTTGATGCGCTGCAGCGCCATGTAGCAGCGAGTTACAAAAAATGGATAGCATAAAAACATTCTCCATGATAAAAACATTTCGATGTTCCAACTTTCAAAGCGATCGGTCAAACGGTGTAATAGTTTATCGACGTCATTCATACCAACATCCAATTATATAAATTCTTATATTCTTATATTTTTGGGGCTTTCACTTTTGAGGGAAAAAGGGGGGGGGGGGGGTGTTGGAGGTTCAGGACCTCGAATAGTTCAGAACACTCCATCTCGAAAGAAATTATATTTGAAATTTCTGAAATTTTTGGGCTTTGTCCCCAGAGGGGGAGGGGTGATTTTGATGGCCCTGAGTGGCTGATAAACACTAAAAATCGAAAGAGAATGATTTTTGAAATGTTTAAATTTTTGGGCTTTGACCCCTGAGGGGGGGGGGGGTGTTGATATTGAGGACCCCGAATGGCTCGTTATCACTCCAAATCGAAAGAAATTTTTTTCGAAATTTTGGGAAATTATTGAATTATTGGGTCTTTGACCCCTTTTGGGGGGAAGGTAGTTTGAGGACCCCGAATGGCTCAGAAACACTCCAAATAGTAAAAAAATATATATATACTTAAATTAATATTTTTTTGAAATTATTCGAGATTTTGGGATTTTGAATTCCCCCCCCCCCCCCCTCAAAACTGATTGGGAAGTTGACTTTGGGTAAAAGTTCCACAATGCCCCGGACACTTTAGTTCGTAATGACTTAATTTTAATACAATTTCCTCCAATTTTTCGAAATTTTGGGGCTTTCTCTTTTGAGGAAGAGGAAGGGGGGGTAGGTTCAGGTCCTCGAATGTTTCGGAACACTACATCTCGAAAGAATAGCGGGGGGTTCTAGGACCCTGAATGGATCGAAAACACTTAAAATCGAAAGAGAAACATTTTTAAAATTTTTTAAACTTTTGAAATTTTGGGGCTTTGACCTTTGGAGAGGGGGGGGGGGCGATGTTGAGGAGCCCGAATGGCTCGGACACACTCCAAATCCAAAGAGATATAAAGGAATATAAGAATGTAGGCATTTACTGTACTCCTATCTACCATAATAACAATATTGACAAATAGAAAACTTATTACCTACCTATGAATAATTTTCTAAATTAAATTTATAAATAACTATATGTTTAAGAATTTACGTACATACATAATATTAAACTTCAAATTATACACACCAAAAAACTAAGGATGTTTGTGAAACTATTTTTTAAGTCATAATGTTTAAAACATTTGTAGGATTTGATTATATGTAAAACTGTGGTGGCCATATTCCGCTTATCCAAAGGAGTATAGAAATTAATAGAGATTTCACTCCCTATACACACCACAAATCTTTGAATTAAGTAAAAAAATAAGTCCAAAATGAAACAAAAAGTACCTATAAATAACAAACAATTTGACAAAAAAAAATTGTACTACTCGAATGACAATTTTAACATCCACCTGAAATTTAATAGAAGTAGGTAGGTAAGAATATATATAAGAAATAAATTGAAATTAAAACATACATAAATAAAATTATCTCACACTCAAACAAAAATAATGTTTAATATGAAATAAAGGAAAAAGGCAATTACACGTAACTACTCTAAAAAATAAAAAATAAAAACAACCAACCTAAAATAATAAAATTAAAATTTTTTAAGAATATATTACATAATTGACAAATATTTCTGGTATTTGGTCTCGGCAGCCGTAAGAGACGCTTGACGCTCAGCAGATAATTTATAAACACTAAACCAAACTCCTTGCAAATAAGAAGGTACAGTAATATAAGAACAATATTGACAAATAGAAAAAATTAGTAGGCCCTACCAACCTATAAATAAATTTCGAAGAAATTTATAAGTTTAAGATTTTATGTACCTACATTATATAAAATTTGAAACTATGCACACAATAAAAACCTAAGAATGTTAGTGAAACTATTTTTTTTTATTTGTCATAATACCTTAATAAACCGTATGTTTCCAAAATAAAACAGAAAGTATAAAAAATGACCAATTTGACAAAAAAAAATTACTACACGAATGACAATGAAAACATACACGTGAAACTTAAAAGAATTATGTGTGCCCTAGGTAGGGAGAAAAAATATATAGAATAAATTAAATAAAAAAATCATATATAAATAAATTGACCTTGCGATCAACCAAACAAAATGTACCAATATAAAAATACGTATTTTTAGCGGTATTTACAAAACTCCACTGGAACCATACATAAAAATGAGCCTATGTCACTCTCCAGCCCATAAATTATCTCTATGCAAAATTTCTTGCCGTAGCAAACACTCGCTTTTATAATATTAGTTAGGATGTGCAAACTATAAAACGATTAATAACAAAACTAACAGTGACATCTACTGGTGTATTGAGGTACTACGATGCAGAGCTATAATTTTTCTTACTCTACTCAATTCCTTACAATAGCAAAACATAACGTAATGGCTTGAAAGCTATTGTTCGGCAGACATAGAGGAATGACACGTAACTGTTTGTATATCTATGACACACATTACATAAAATTAAGATAGTAGTATATAATAGGGGTTCCGAGATCTGGCGCCGGCGCGTGGTGCCGGTGCCGGTGTCCGCCATCTTGGATTTGTGACGTCACGGCGGCAAAAATTCCTCAAAATTCCTCAAAAATGACTCAAAATGACTCAAAATTTCCCGTTTTAAGAAAAAATTTCCCGTTTTCGAGGGAAAAATTCCCGTTTCGAGGGAAAATTTCCCGATTTAGTCCTTAAAAATCCCAACGGCTAGAAATGTCCTGATAGAGGCTTAAGCATCCTTAACTCAAGCCTCAGTTAAGCCTCTATCAGGATGTGACCTTGACCTTTGACCTTGACCCCGACGGCCATCTTGGATCCACCATCTTGGATGACGTCATTTCGTTTTCTCGAACATTCCGGCATTGTGTTATCCGCCATTTTGAATTATGATGTCACCATTGCAATTTCCGTTACGGCCGCCATCTTTAAATTTATTATCCGATTTTAATGAAAAAAATTTTAAAATTATAAAAAATTAAATAATAATATTTTTAATAAAATATATTTAAAAAAAACATTTACGACACGGAGCTCGGAGTCCTCGGTTCGAACCCGACGAGTGCAAAAAAATTAAAAATGATGACCGATCCTTCCCTCACAGTGGACGCAGGCATACTGACTCCCACCACTTTTTTCAAAGCATATATATCGTCAGGTAGTATGATGTCATGTCCGCCATCTTGTCTTCGATGCTGGAAGCCATCACCATTGTATCGTCGGCTAGAGTGCGCCGATGACATGTTAGTTTAATTCGTATCCGCTAGAGTGCAGTTATAATTTATTACTGTGACACCCGCCATCTTGTCATTTGGCCGCCATCTTGAAAATCCGTAATTATTTAGCTAGAAATTCGGGAAAACTTTCAAAATTCATTAAATAAATCACTCATCAATTTACATATTGATTCGATCGATTCCCGTCCTCGGTTCGATCTTGGATGATGCAAAAAAAATTAAATATAACATAAATTTAACATAATAGTAACAGGTTCGAGGAATTAAACACTGCAAGTTCTTTTACAAACATAATATTTATTACATAATTTCTATTCTACTACAGGATCATTTGCGAAAGCCAGCAATCTTATAATCATTTAGTTCCGCAGCGGTGTGAAATGACTAATTCTTAGCTCCAATCGGTTTATACTAGACAGAGTCCAGCCAGAACCTTTACAGACATAGTCCACCTCTTCTTGACAGAGTTTCTGGATACCGTTTTTAACAGTTTGCTTCACATCGTTAGAACTGTAAATTACTGCAGCCGATGTCTTGAATGCACACTTCTTCACTTTGTCATCGAACGGATATGGCTTTCCATATATACAGTCCAACCACAAGTTATATTTCAAAGGTCCGTTTGTTGCTACATCATCAGTAAGCTGATTGATTATGTCCTCTCTGATATCATCAAGAAAATTACAAATGTCTTTCGACTCACCTAACGTATTTAAATAATAATAGTCCTTCAATGTTCCACGAAATGCAGACTGCGCCAAGTAGAAGCCATTATAGTTCACTTGTAATGCTCCGAACACAGTCTTAGGTTTATTTTCCTGTTCAGACGTCATACCAATCGGTTGCTGCACATCGGTTTTCTTGCTTGTACGCTCACGAGCCTTCAACCTAAACCGAGGAGTCGAAATTTCTGCAGGTAGTTCAGCAGTAGGCACACGGACTTCACCTTTACAGTTTTTCGCATGTCGTCGCAAATTATCAATTCGAGTAAACCATTCATGACACTCATCACATCGAAACTTCATGCGAGATGGATTCTTCGTGCATTTGCTCCGCTCATGTCTTCGTGCATCATGGGAAAATGCGAACGACGTATCACAGTAGCTGCAAGGATACCGTGGTGATGAAGACGATCCTTTCAGACCCGATCCAGATACAGGCGTTACAACAGTAGTACCATTTCCAGGCATTCTCTTATGCACATCGATGCATCGTTGTTGCGACGAAACCTTTACTTTCTGCCGAACAGCAGGACCTTTGCATGCCTTCATGTGCGTTTTCATATTATCTTTTCTGGCAAACTGCTTATGACATTTCTCACAAACAAACATTTTACGATATAGGTTCTTGGCACATTCGCTCCTCTCGTGTCGCCGAGCATTGCTGCTGTTTGAGAAAATCTTGTCGCAATAACAGCACCGATGTTCGCTAGTTGTCAAATCAGCATCCATTGAAGTCTCCATCGAGGTCGTATCGTCGATCGTCGTGGTTTCCTGCACATCCAGCTCAGTAGTCATTAAGCTATCTTCTGCTGGTGGTATCACATCTGTTAAAATCTCCTCCAGTGTTGACATCGACGTTGTCAACGGAATCTGCTCCTTCTCCGTCGTAGCTGTCGTCAAGGTTCCCGTAGACGATGGTACAACCTCCATCGAGTTCGTCGTTAAAGTCGGTAAAGATACCATCGAGTTCGCAAGAACAAGTAATTACGTGATTAATGCACCAGAAGAATTAAACTAGGTGATCCTTACACCGACGACGTCAGTAACAAACTGAGCGTCCTGTTGTCTAGGACTCGCTTATATACATGCACCGTATGGAATAAAACGCTAGTCAAATCAAGAACCATTTACAATAATACTAGAGTCAAAACAACATTAAAATAGAAGGACCATCAACGAAAAGGCAGCACATTTGGAAGCACCGACAACGAAACGGCAGCACATTTGGAAGCACCGACAACGAAAAGACAGCACATTTGGAAGCACCGACAACGAAAAGGCGGCACATTTGGAAGCACCGAAAACGAAACGGCAGCACATTTGGAAGCACCGAAAACGAAAAGGCAGCACATTTGGAAGCACCGACAACGAAAAGGCAGCACATTTGGAAGCACCGACAACGAAAAGGCAGCACATTTGGAAGCACCGACAACGAAATGGCAGCACATTTGGAAGCACCGACAACGAAAAGGCAGCACATTTGGAAGCACCGACAACGAAACGGCAGCACATTTGGAAGCACCGACAACGAAAAGGCAGCACATTTGGAAGCACCGACAACGAAACGGCAGCACATTTGGAAGCACCGACAACGAAACGGCAGCACATTTGGAAGCACCGACAACGAAACGGCAGCACATTTGGAAGCACCGACAACGAAACGGCAGCACATTTGGAAGCACCGACAACGAAAAGGCAGCACATTTGGAAGCACCGACAACGAAACGGCAGCACATTTGGAAGCACCGACAACGAAAAGGCAGCACATTTGGAAGCACCGACAACGAAAAGGCAGCACATTTGGAAGCACCGACAACGAAAAGGCAGCACATTTGGAAGCACCGACAACGAAAAGGCAGCACATTTGGAAGCACCGACAACGAAACGGCAGCACATTTGGAAGCACCGGCAACGAAAAGGCAGCACATTTGGAAGCACCGACAACGAAAAGGCAGCGCATTTGGAAGCACCGACAACGAAAAGGCAGCACCATCATCAAAAAGGCCGCACATTTGTCATTGGCTCCAATATTCATTGGCTCCAATATTCATTGGCTCCATTATTCATTGATTCCATCAGTCTATTGATTCCATCAGTCTAGTGACTCCATCTGTCATTGGCTCCTACAGTCATTGGCTCCAACAACTGTCTTTTGTCTCACCTACTCCAAATATATATATTTGACTAGAATTCTACGAGTCTAAGAGACTATGAGACCACATGGCTACGAGTCTAAAATGATCTAGCTGGTTACGAGTTATACATGGCTTGCGAGGCTACAGAGCTACGAAGTTTCTAGTACACAGGTTTACATGACTGCGAGGAAACAGGACTACAAGTCTGCAAGAGTACTTGACTACGAAGGTACTCGTCTACATGACTCCAGTTACCGCATCTGTCTTCGATGGAATTTTCTCTTTTGCTCCAACTGCTCCATCAGCATTATGTTATAAGATTACAAGGCCTCTTGCTTACGTAGCTTCAAGTCTACAAGCCTCCAATGCATCATGACTGCGAGACTACGATCAATGAGGTTACGAGTCTACGCGATTGCGAGTCTTCTAGGTTACGTGATCGCGAGGCTATAGGACTACGAAGCTTCTAGAACGCATGGTTACGAGACTGCGAGGCTACAATTCTACGAGGTCCCAAGACATCCTAGCTACGCGACTACGAGCCATGAGGTTACGAGACTACGTGACTACGAATCTTCAAGTTTACGAGACTGCGAGGCTACAGAGCTACGAAGCCTCTAGTACACAGGTTTACGTGACTGCGAGGATACAGGACTACGCGACTTCGAGCCATAAGGTTACGAGATTACGTGACTACGAATCTTCATGTTTACGAGACTGCGAGGCTACAGAGCTACGAAGCCTCTAGAAAACGAGTTTACGTGACTGCGTGGATACAGGAATACAAGTCTGCATGAGTTCTTGACTACGAAGCTACTCGTCTACAAGGCTCCAATTGACACATCTGTCTTCGATGGAATTTTCTCTTTTGCTACATCTACACCATCAGCATTATGTTATAAGATTACAAAGCTACTTGCTTACGTAGCTTCAAGTCTACGAGGCTCCAATACATCATGACTACGAGACTACGAGCCATGAGGTTACGAGACTATGCGATTGCAAGTCTTCAAGGTTACGTCATCGCGAGGCTATAGGACTACGAAGCTTCCAGAACGCATGGTTACGAGAATGCATGACTAATTGGCCGCATGGCTACGAAACTTTATGTCTCTGACTACAAAAGCACTATTCAGTGGTGAGAGTTAATTTATTTCATGCAAAGGTACTTGCTGCAAGCAGTTACACTTTTCAACATCAGATGACGTCACGTTTTGCTTGCAGGTAAAATAATATTTATTTATTTTATGCGGGATGCGGGTTGTTCACTATCGATCGCATAAGAAGAATGGCATCGATAGTCTTCAAGGAGAAGGAAGTTCGTCCTTCCTGCTAGTGCTTCTCAGATTTCTCACGGTCCGCCATCTTGGATTGCGACGTCACGGCTGCCATCTTAGATGGGTGTGACTTTGACCTTTGACCGAAACCGCAGGAATGATCGCAAGCACACGGATTAACCATCAAAATATATATAAGAATTATCAGGAGCACACGGAGAAATCCATCATAATATTGGCAAGAATAATCAGGAGCACACGGAGAAAAACGACACATGTTTTCTTTGATATCATAAAATTACAGAAAAAAAATATTTAGAAATAAAAAAAATTAATAAAAAAATTTAAAATAAAAACAAAAAATACATAAATAGATTCTGCTAGCTTGTAAACTTATCATTGCTGAGCAAATATAGAGTTCTAGTACAAGCCAGAATTTTATGTATTTTTTGTTTTTATTTTAAATTTTTTTATTAATTTTTTTATTTCTAAATATTTTTTTTCTGAAATTTTATGATATCAAAGAAAACATGTGTCGTTTTTCTCCGTGTGCTCCTGATTATTCTTGCCAATATTATGATGGATTTCTCCGTGTGCTCCTGATAATTCTTATATATATTTTGATGGTTAATCCGTGTGCTTGCGATCATTCCTGCGGTTTCGGTCAAAGGTCAAAGTCACACCCATCTAAGATGGCAGCCGTGACGTCGCAATCCAAGATGGCGGACCGTGAGAAATCTGAGAAGCACTAGCAGGAAGGACGAACTTCCTTCTCCTTGAAGACTATCGATGCCATTCTTCTTATGCGATCGATAGTGAACAACCCGCATCCCGCATAAAATAAATAAATATTATTTTACCTGCAAGCAAAACATGACGTCATCTGATGTTGAAAAGTGTAACTGCTTGCAGCAAGTACCTTTGCATGAAATAAATTAACTCTCACCACTGAATAGTGCTATTGTAGTCAGAGACATAAAGTTTCGTAGCCATGCGGCCAATTAGTCATGCATTCTCGTAACCATGCGTTCTGGAAGCTTCGTAGTCCTATAGCCTCGCGATGACGTAACCTTGAAGACTTGCAATCGCATAGTCTCGTAACCTCATGGCTCGTAGTCTCGTAGTCATGATGTATTGGAGCCTCGTAGACTTGAAGCTACGTAAGCAAGTAGCTTTGTAATCTTATAACATAATGCTGATGGTGTAGATGTAGCAAAAGAGAAAATTCCATCGAAGACAGATGTGTCAATTGGAGCCTTGTAGACGAGTAGCTTCGTAGTCAAGAAATCATGCAGACTTGTATTCCTGTATCCACGCAGTCACGTAAACTCGTTTTCTAGAGGCTTCGTAGCTCTGTAGCCTCGCAGTCTCGTAAACATGAAGATTCGTAGTCACGTAATCTCGTAACCTTATGGCTCGAAGTCGCGTAGTCCTGTATCCTCGCAGTCACGTAAACCTGTGTACTAGAGGCTTCGTAGCTCTGTAGCCTCGCAGTCTCGTAAACTTGAAGATTCGTAGTCACGTAGTCTCGTAACCTCATGGCTCGTAGTCGCGTAGCCTGGATGTCTTGGGACCTCGTAGAATTGTAGCCTCGCAGTCTCGTAACCATGCGTTCTAGAAGCTTCGTAGTCCTATAGCCTCGCGATCACGTAACCTAGAAGACTCGCAATCGCGTAGACTCGTAACCTCATTGATCGTAGTCTCGCAGTCATGATGCATTGGAGGCTTGTAGACTTGAAGCTACGTAAGCAAGAGGCCTTGTAATCTTATAACATAATGCTGATGGAGCAGTTGGAGCAAAAGAGAAAATTCCATCGAAGACAGATGCGGTAACTGGAGTCATGTAGACGAGTACCTTCGTAGTCAAGTACTATTGCAGACTTGTAGTCCTGTTTCCTCGCAGTCATGTAAACCTGTGTACTAGAAACTTCGTAGCTCTGTAGCCTCGCAAGCCATGTATAACTCGTAACCAGCTAGATCATTTTAGACTCGTAGCCATGTGGTCTCATAGTCTCTTAGACTCGTAGAATTCTAGTCAAATATATATATTTGGAGTAGGTGAGACAAAAGACAGTTGTTGGAGCCAATGACTGTAGGAGCCAATGACAGATGGAGTCACTAGACTGATGGAATCAATAGACTGATGGAATCAATGAATAATGGAGCCAATGAATATTGGAGCCAATGAATATTGGAGCCAATGACAAATGTGCGGCCTTTTTGATGATGGTGCTGCCTTTTCGTTGTCGGTGCTTCCAAATGCGCTGCCTTTTCGTTGTCGGTGCTTCCAAATGTGCTGCCTTTTCGTTGCCGGTGCTTCCAAATGTGCTGCCGTTTCGTTGTCGGTGCTTCCAAATGTGCTGCCTTTTCGTTGTCGGTGCTTCCAAATGTGCTGCCTTTTCGTTGTCGGTGCTTCCAAATGTGCTGCCTTTTCGTTGTCGGTGCTTCCAAATGTGCTGCCTTTTCGTTGTCGGTGCTTCCAAATGTGCTGCCGTTTCGTTGTCGGTGCTTCCAAATGTGCTGCCTTTTCGTTGTCGGTGCTTCCAAATGTGCTGCCGTTTCGTTGTCGGTGCTTCCAAATGTGCTGCCGTTTCGTTGTCGGTGCTTCCAAATGTGCTGCCGTTTCGTTGTTGGTGCTTCCAAATGTGCTGCCGTTTCGTTGTCGGTGCTTCCAAATGTGCTGCCTTTTCGTTGTCGGTGCTTCCAAATGTGCTGCCGTTTCGTTGTCGGTGTTTCCAAATGTGCTGCCTTTTCGTTGTCGGTGCTTCCAAATGTGCTGCCATTTCGTTGTCGGTGCTTCCAAATGTGCTGCCTTTCCGTTGTCGGTGCTTCCAAATGTGCTGCCTTTTCGTTGTCGGTGCTTCCAAATGTGCTGCCTTTTCGTTGTCGGTGCTTCCAAATGTGCTGCCGTTTCGTTTTCGGTGCTTCCAAATGTGCCGCCTTTTCGTTGTCGGTGCTTCCAAATGTGCTGTCTTTTCGTTGTCGGTGCTTCCAAATGTGCTGCCGTTTCGTTGTCGGTGCTTCCAAATGTGCTGCCTTTTCGTTGATGGTCCTTCTATTTTAATGTTGTTTTGACTCTAGTATTATTGTAAATGGTTCTTGATTTGACTAGCGTTTTATTCCATACGGTGCATGTATATAAGCGAGTCCTAGACAACAGGACGCTCAGTTTGTTACTGACGTCGTCGGTGTAAGGATCACCTAGTTTGTTTCTTCTGGTGCATTAATCACGTAATTACCTGTTCTTGCGAACTCGATGGTATCTTTACCGACTTTAACGACGAACTCGATGGAGGTTGTACCATCGTCTACGGGATCCTTGACGACAGCTACGACGGAGAAGGAGCAGATTCCGTTGACAACGTCGATGTCAACACTGGAGGAGATTTCAACAGATGTGATACCACCAGCAGAAGATAGCTTAATGACTACTGAGCTGGATGTGCAGGAAACCACGACGATCGACGATACGACCTCGATGGAGACTTCAATGGATGCTGATTTGACAACTAGCGAACATCGGTGCTGTTATTGCGACAAGATTTTCTCAAACAGCAGCAATGCTCGGCGACACGAGAGGAGCGAATGTGCCAAGAACCTATATCGTAAAATGTTTGTTTGTGAGAAATGTCATAAGCAGTTTGCCAGAAAAGATAATATGAAAACGCACATGAAGGCATGCAAAGGTCCTGCTGTTCGGCAGAAAGTAAAGGTTTCGTCGCAACAACGATGCATCGATGTGCATAAGAGAATGCCTGGAAATGGTACTACTGTTGTAACGCCTGTATCTGGATCGGGTCTGAAAGGATCGTCTTCATCACCACGGTATCCTTGCAGCTACTGTGATACGTCGTTCGCATTTTCCCATGATGCACGAAGACATGAGCGGAGCAAATGCACGAAGAATCCATCTCGCATGAAGTTTCGATGTGATGAGTGTCATGAATGGTTTACTCGAATTGATAATTTGCGACGACATGCGAAAAACTGTAAAGGTGAAGTCCGTGTGCCTACTGCTGAACTACCTGCAGAAATTTCGACTCCTCGGTTTAGGTTGAAGGCTCGTGAGCGTACAAGCAAGAAAACCGATGTGCAGCAACCGATTGGTATGACGTCTGAACAGGAAAATAAACCTAAGATTGTGTTCGGAGCATTACAAGTGAACTATAATGGCTTCTACTTGGCGCAGTCTGCGTTTCGTGGAACATTGAAGGACTATTATTATTTAAATACGTTAGGTGAGTCGAAAGACATTTGTAATTTTCTTGATGATATCAGAGAGGACATAATCAATCAGCTTACTGATGATGTAGCAACAAACGGACCTTTGAAATATAACTTGTGGTTGGACTGTATATATGGAAAGCCATATCCGTTCGATGACAAAGTGAAGAAGTGTGCATTCAAGACATCGGCTGCAGTAATTTACAGTTCTAACGATGTGAAGCAAACTGTTAAAAACGGTATCCAGAAACTCTGTCAAGAAGAGGTGGACTATGTCTGTAAAGGTTCTGGCTGGACTCTGTCTAGTATAAACCGATTGGAGCTAAGAATTAGTCATTTCACACCGCTGCGGAACTAAATGATTATAAGATTGCTGGCTTTCGCAAATGATCCTGTAGTAGAATAGAAATTATGTAATAAATATTATGTTTGTAAAAGAACTTGCAGTGTTTAATTCCTCGAACCTGTTACTATTATGTTAAATTTATGTTATATTTAATTTTTTTTGCATCATCCAAGATCGAACCGAGGACGGGAATCGATCGAATCAATATGTAAATTGATGAGTGATTTATTTAATGAATTTTGAAAGTTTTCCCGAATTTCTAGCTAAATAATTACGGATTTTCAAGATGGCGGCCAAATGACAAGATGGCGGGTGTCACAGTAATAAATTATAACTGCACTCTAGCGGATACGAATTAAACTAACATGTCATCGGCGCACTCTAGCCGACGATACAATGGTGATGGCTTCCAGCATCGAAGACAAGATGGCGGACATGACATCATACTACCTGACGATATATATGCTTTGAAAAAAGTGGTGGGAGTCAGTATGCCTGCGTCCACTGTGAGGGAAGGATCGGTCATCATTTTTAATTTTTTTGCACTCGTCGGGTTCGAACCGAGGACTCCGAGCTCCGTGTCGTAAATGTTTTTTTTAAATATATTTTATTAAAAATATTATTATTTAATTTTTTATAATTTTAAAATTTTTTTCATTAAAATCGGATAATAAATTTAAAGATGGCGGCCGTAACGGAAATTGCAATGGTGACATCATAATTCAAAATGGCGGATAACACAATGCCGGAATGTTCGAGAAAACGAAATGACGTCATCCAAGATGGTGGATCCAAGATGGCCGTCGGGGTCAAGGTCAAAGGTCAAGGTCACATCCTGATAGAGGCTTAACTGAGGCTTGAGTTAAGGATGCTTAAGCCTCTATCAGGACATTTCTAGCCGTTGGGATTTTTAAGGACTAAATCGGGAAATTTTCCCTCGAAACGGGAATTTTTCCCTCGAAAACGGGAAATTTTTTCTTAAAACGGGAAATTTTGAGTCATTTTGAGTCATTTTTGAGGAATTTTGAGGAATTTTTGCCGCCGTGACGTCACAAATCCAAGATGGCGGACACCGGCACCGGCACCACGCGCCGGCGCCAGATCTCGGAACCCCTATTATATACTACTTAAGATATATTTTTTTTACCCGTTCAAAGATTATTTTTTGACGTGACAACGTCTAATAAATCGATGAACGCCGGCTGCACGCACGAAAAAGTGTCCCACTACGGATGTCCAACTACGGATGTGTTCTGTTCGCTCATTGTACGCATGCGTGGCATCTCTCTTCATGCTCATTGTACGCATGCGTGCCATCTCTCTTCATGCTCATTGTACGCATGCGTGGCATCTCTCTTCATGCTCATTGTACGCATGCGTGGCATCTCTCTTCATGCTCATTGTACGCATGCTTGGCATCTCTCTTCATGCTCATTGTACGCATGCGTGGCATCTCTCAACATGCTCATTGTACGCACGCGTGGCATCTCTCTTCCACTCGATTGGAACAACCATCCATTTGACTTTTCAATCATATTTTCGTCGTTTGAATTATTAATTATTATGTAATTTAACGATCGTCCACCGATTTTCAGCACAATCGGTACGGTTATTCAAAAGTAATGTTGAAAATTCAAATACTTTTTGAACCAACAATGGTGTTTTACAGTTACCAACACATAATAATTCAAATAACACCTGGGATCTTTTGCACAAAGTTTAAAAAAATATTGTAACACATTATAAATAAGTTTGTTTTATTTGGGATGCGTATTTGTTATAAAATCGTGTTAATATTATTCCCCTACCATGAACAAAATTTTTATCAAAGTATATATCACATCTGAAACTACATTTCTTAAATATGGCTTCGTGGGCGTGTGTTTAGCGTACCTTACTCTTAAACTATATGTTTATGGTTCGAAATCCGGCAGCTACGAATTTTTTTTTTACTTGTAAAAATAAATACGGCGCACGCAACATTTCAAAAGTAATAAATATATTTGAATTAATTAATGCAAATAAAATTAAATTTATAAATTCGATTGCACATTTAATTTCACTCCTCCTTTGCATCCATACAAAATAGTGATAATTCAATAAAAATAATTCAATTTTATTCATAAAAGAATGCAGAGGTAGATTTTATCATGCAAAAGATATAAAATTAAAAAAAAATTCTTCCCCAAATAATATAATATTTTTAATGCCTAAATGGTTTGGTTGCAAAAACCTATTACGGCTCAGTCTCAAGCCGGATATGATATTTCCTTTTCTTCTGGATCAATAATTTTATCAATGTTTTGTTATGACGTTAAACTATCGTCCGTAAACCGACTTTACAGACAACCAATTTTTTAGACAAAAGATAGCCTATGTCCGTCCCCAGGATATAATCTATCTCCTTGCCAATCCGTTCAGCCGTTCAGCTGGGAAAAGGTAACAAACAAACAAACAAACAAACACAAACAAACAGACATACAGACAGACAGAGTTACTTTCGCATTTATAATATTATTATTAATTGATAGTGGTATTTTAAACAATCTTACCAATTGTCAGCTGGGTGCAAGTTTTTGTATATTCACTCCTATTTTTTGGTCTAATTTGACCGGACAATGAACTAACTGCTTATTCAGCACTCAAGTTGCCGTTGAAAATGCAAATCAGTGAAACTCCAAAGTGAAACCTTTCAAAGAATTGTGGGATGGCCAAAATTTTGCAAGAGTGCAAATGGATCATTTGGGATGAATGTACGATGGCACATAAAAAGTCTTTGTATGCATTAGACCGAATGATGCAAGATCTACGAAATAATAAAATCCGGTTTGGTGGTGCGATAATTCTTTTGGCAGGTGATTTTTCGCCAAACACTGCCAGTATTTCCACGGTCAACGCCAGACAATGAACTTAATGCATTTTGAAAGTCCACCGTTTTGTGGAAACACGTCAAGACACTCAAATTAAGAATGATCATGCGTATCGAGTTACAAAACGACCAACCTGGAGAAGTATATTTGAAACCATTGCTGGACATTGGCAATGGCAAAATCCCCATTGGCATTTCTACGGGCTGCATTAAATTCCCCGCCTATTTTTGCCAATTTACCGTTTCAAAAACAATACTTATACGAAAGGTATTCCCAAAAATGACTAAAAATTACAAAAAGCATGATTGTTTGAGCGAACGTGCCATATTGGCTGCAAAAAAAAGCATTGATGTAGGGAATTGAATTTCAAAATTCAAAGTGAATTTGCTGGATAATTGATGACGTACAAATCGTTGTATTCAGTTACTAGCCAAGATAATGTCGAATTTTTAAACTGGCTATAATTGTCCAGATTGCCGCCTCACAATCTCCAATTGAAAGACGGATCGGTAATCATTATGTTCAGAATTCTCAAACCATTACGTCTTCGTAATAGAACCCGGTTTGCGGTGAAGAAACTGATGAACAACGTCATCAAAGCAACAATTTTTAAAGGAAAGTAGAAAAGATAAGAATTTTCATACCACGAATTCCAACGATTCCGACCAACATGCCATTCTTTTTAGACGCTTGCAATTTCACGTGCGGCTTGCATTCGCAATGACTTTAAACAAAGCACATGTGCAGTCATTGAATGTTTGCAGCATTGACCTTGAAAATCCATGCTTCTCGCATTGCTAATTGTATGCCACCGGTCCCCATGTCGGCACGCCTTCAGCTTTGATTGTTTACACATCTTACAACCAAGCAAAACATGTCGTGTATCATAAAGCATTGCAGTGAACGGATTGGTGATGTTACAGCAAACCAATATAATCAAAGTGTTTCTATTTGGGTTATGGTTTACTTGTAATTCTGACTTAATTCATTTGTGTTTTATATTAAATAGTTGTCAACTGAGAACGACGTTTTCCTAAAATAAACTCCCAAGAGGCGTTATTGATCAATCATCTATGTTTTAAGCCCAAGCAATGCCGGGTACTTCAGCTAGTTTATTATAAACAATATATTGCTAAAATGGAATCATTTTAAGTATAGTATTTAATTAATACTAATCATTTTTACAAAATAAATGGACATAATATTTTTTACGTGTGTAAAAATTTATTTTATAAAACATTTTAAGAATGTTATTCTATAAAGTGGTTATGAGAAGTCATTTTTAATTTTAAGTATATATATAAAGTATCTGACTTTATATGTTCAGATAAAGTGTGTTTATGGATATATTTTACATCGATAAAATTACATTTGACTCCTTTTTCATATCATTCGGTAGCCAATTAAAAAAATTGTGAAACTGGCACATATTTAATTTAATTTAAGATTATGCAATCGTTTACACAAAAATATTAATATTAATTTGATTATATCAAAGTTATTTATAGATGAATAATTTCACCTTATTACAGCTATATTATTTTAAAATATTTTAAACAATTGTATTATTATTTGAACTGTACAGTTATCAAACTTCTTATCCAACATATGAGTTGATTCTTAGTTCTTCTTACTATCACTGAACTAAATTTGATAAAAATATTTCTCCTCTCCACACTTCCCACAGGGAAATAAATATTTAGTAAATATGGCAATATCCGTTTACCAAATAAAACCGAACTCATTGTTTTTTTACCGCATATGTGAAATCCAAAATATTTATATTTAACTTACATTATATTGAATTTAAATTTGTCACTCTAATACCAATTTAGTGGATTCCATAAGTTTTAAATTTTTAAAAATTTATCCACGCCTTTTACAATATAAGAGGTGTTGTTCCGAAAGAACGTTGGATAAGAGAAGGAAGTTTAAGGTTTGATGGCTAATAATTGTCAATATCTTAAATTAAGTTTGAAATGAACAAAACATATTATTTATTAATTTTTAAATCATATTTACAATATTTCGCTCCTTCAGTATAATTTCTGTAAGAAGTAAAAACGAACTGGTAGGTTATACATATTACAAATCATACCTGATAACTTACATATTATTTTTAACATATTAATTTTATAACAGCACCAAACAGACCGCTATTCACAATTAATGCGGTTGAATAAATAAAAAAATTATAAACTAAAATAGTGTGAAATAATATAATAATACCACATTTTTCTCAGTTTCTAATTTAAGATTCATAAACTTTGATATAAGATTTATTTCTATTAAAACAAATGTACCCCCGATTTACTGCATCTGTGGTGAACTTCGAAATATTATAAAAGGATCCTAATTATTTTATTTATTTCAGTTATTCATGCTGGTTTACTTACATCCAGCTTTATTTATTACGGAGATTGGAAAGATATTGTAATATAAGATTAATATGGTACAGTAAGATACTATTGGATGGATACGATAAATGAATTAATACTAGGTATGTGGATTTATTCTAAGTAGTAGCCTTAGCCTCTAATAATTAATGGTTCCACAGCCTCATCTTAAGTTTTTTAGTAGCTTAGACATGATGAGTTTGGTCTCTTAAAGACTATATGATTAGATATGTATAGTGTAAATTCTTTTTTATCTGTAATTCGAAGATTTTTGGTATACATGTTTACAATACACCTTTAGTAATAGCCAATTACATCAGGTTTAGACCGTACTGTAGGTCATGCATTTCGGAACTTTTATTATATATGTTTAAAAGTGTTTGTTGGTAAACGCAAATCATGTTGAGTATATCCGCACAATAAACCTCGTGGTTCAGAGACTTTGATCTATATGCCTGGTATTGATTATGTCATTGTTCGTAGGAATACAAAGATTTTTCAAGGAAATCCTCATGGCTTGGAGAATCTTGGCATACATGCTTGTATTTGAAAGTCTAGTAGTTAAAAGCTGAACATAGGGTGCACCGAATATGTCCTCCGTTGTAGACATAGTGATATTGAGTAACATATTTATTTAGCTGGTTAGTTATTTTGTATTGTGTCCTTGATATAGGGCGATGATTTGTTCAATAAATATTTAGTTTAAATTAAAGTTTATGGCCCCAGACCAAGTATCAAACCAAGGTGGAAATCGATCTAATCAATACATAAATAAGTGCAATTTTTAATGTTTTGTAGATTTTTTTAATTTTTTTTTTAATTTTTAAACTTAAGAATATTTAATATGGCAGCAAATATGGTTGACAATATGTTGGTCTCTAAAATAGTTTACCTTTTGGTGATTGATATTAGTGCGCTATAGCGGGTAATAAATAAACCAACATTGTGGCAGCACACTCTAGCAAACGAATCAAAGCAGCGGCATTCTAGATGGGTGACGTGTTGTCATTTTGGCGGATATATTATATTCCTTGGTGAAAGTAAAGGGGTCAGTCTGATTGAGGAGATCAATAAGAAAATGCCTTTTGCCACTTTTTATAAAATGAGTTAGTTGGTATTCGAACCTAATGCATTTTTTTCAAAATTTAATTAAAATTTTAATTAATCAGTTTATAATATTTAATATTTGTTTGGATTTCATTGGACACTAATAAAAGCGGATGTTCTATATGGTGGATTTGGTGTCATAATTAAAAATTACAGAATTCAAAATGGTGAAAAGTTCTAGACTCCGAGACGGTGGTAAGTTCTAGGAAAACAAATAATTAGCAGTTGTGATGTAATGTATCAAGCTGGCGGCCGGGATCATGGTCAAGGTCAAAGATCACAGTCAAGATCATACAAAATGATGAAAGTGACGTCAAAATTCGAAATGGCGGCCGATAGTACAACGCCACATCTTTGAACCGACCACTGGGCATACCAATCACACTACTTAACACTGTAGTCACTAAAATATGGCAGCAAAAAATATACCTCGCAAAACGTTTTTTAACTTTTGTAAGGCAATTTTTTTAACTTTCTTCATCAAAGGATATTAGTTTTTTTAGTTACTCTTGGTAAAGTTAGCGTACGAAATATTCAGTAACGACAATGTATATAATCTAAGTTTCCTGTTTAAAAAAAGCTTCAATTCGTAGTTCCTGCATTATTTGACTCTTTGTGAGACAATTAAGTGTTGTCGTACTAAACATGACAGCTTAAAAATAAGTCTTTCTACAGAGAACTAATTTGTAAAGTGGCTGAATAACCACAAGAGATTATTATCAACACTAAGTAATGAGTTTCTTCTTCCGGACAATCAATAAAATAGCAAGCCGATGTTCTTCGAGCAGTCCTGGCGACGCTCTATTTGAAGACGGTACGTATTCCAGTCTGTTTGTGTCTAAAACATTATAAACTATATTTCATTGCTATTTATCGTTTTTATTTAATAAAACAAGATAAATAAAATGTTTCACTTAATATAACTGGATGTTTTCTAACCATTCTAATAATAGAGCAGCCTGAAACAGTTATATAACTAAAAACTGGCTTTCGGTTAATGTTTGATTAACGGGCTAAACATATTGATTTATTTTTTATTAGTTTCCGAAATCATTTCAAGGTAATCCAAGGTTAATGTATGTTTAAAAATTTTCAATAAACAAATTTTGTGACAAAATAGATTAATTTACTCTAGTTTTTTCTCTGTATATTGTTTTCGTGGTATTTAAGTACAGAAACAATGTGTAGATTAAATTTTTTCAGTAGTTACCGTTGAAACATAATAAGTATGATTAAATACAGTTTTTTGGACATATGCCAAAAATAAAACATAAAAACAGAAATATGAACGTAAAAAATTCACAGAATACCAGACTTCATATTTTTAATATCTTCATATTTTTATTATTTTTTATATTGCAAAACTGCAATGGTGTATGTCAAAAACACTGTCTTAAATCAAAATTCCTCATTGCATGAATAATTTTAAGAACGTATAAAAACGTATTAGAAATCCTTCCGTATTAGATTATTAACTTTAATTATACAGAGAACAAACACTTTGTTTGCAACATGCAAAATTGTTAGTTTCCTTAAGTATTTTGAATAAAGTGTGCCTATAATTCTAAAGGAGTACTACTGTGCTGTCAATAAAAATTTAAAACTATGTCCGAAGGTGTGTGGTAGACAAAGAGGTAACATATCTTACATCTATACTAAAAATAAAAGTATTCGACGTAAAATTTCTGTACATTGGATTAAATGATAAAAACAATTATTAAAAAGCTTTTTACTATAGGGAAAACCAATTTTAAAATTTGGTTTTTTGTAATTAATGAATTTCCCTCTAAAGGTGCAGAAATTGGTAAATATTATTTTAGGATTATTTATTATATCTATAAACGTAATCAAGCATAGAAAGATATCAGGTACCAGTAATGAACCTACGAAAACTACCAACCACAATTATTATATTTTGCGAAATTGAAACCCTAAAGGGTAAAAAGGAGTAAGTATATTTTCTTAAGATTAATAATTATATCTCCAAATAAGAAAAGTTCCAACATAAATTTTTATATTGTACAAAATTCAAGTCTACAAGGTGAAAAATAGGTAAGTATGTATTCATGAATAATAATTAATTCTCATTCAATTTAGCTTAATATATTAATTCGGTCAACAATAATATTCACACGAAAACTACCCAAAAAATTTTATACTTTGCGAAATTCAACCCCTAAGGGGTGAAAAAGGGATAACTATATTTTTAACATTATAATTATGTAGTACATTTATTAGAATACAAGAAATTATTTTCAGGAACAATAATAAACACGTGAAAGCTACCAACCATAATATTTACCTATATTTAGAAAAATTTAAACCCAAAAGGAGAAAAAGGGGTGATTATTTTTTTAAGATAAATATTTATTAAATTTAACATAATAAATGATTGTTGGTATCAATTATACACATTAGAAAACTACCAACGACAGTTATTACTTTTTGCGATATTCTTCCTCTAACGGGAAAAAAGGAATACGTATGGTTTTAAGATTAATAATTATATCTAAGATATTAAATAAGCGTAATAAATAATATTGGTAGTAATAACTAAGAAACTAAAACAAGCTATCTCAATTTTATATATTTTGCGTAGATAAACAATTGAGGGTTTAAAAGAGGGTAAGTACTAGTATAGAAAAGTATTTCCTGCGCCTGACTTCTGGCTATGGTGCGTGGTGCCGACAACCTCTGACATCATGGTCACCTATGAAGTCACGGCGGCTAACTTGTATGACCTCTAATTGACATTTGACATTTACCCTGATGGCCATCTTAGATTATGACATCTTGGATCCATCATTTAGTTTACTAGAACCTTCTGCCATTTTGATTTTCATCGTTTTGTTTTCTAGAACTTTCCGCAATCTTGGAGTCGAATTCCCCACTTCCCTTCTTATGATGCAATTTTTATTACGGTGACCATCCTGAAAATCCGTAATTTTTATGCTAGAAAATGGGCAAAAAGATTAAAATTAATAAAAAATTAATAATTCAATATTTAATAAAGTTGTATTATAAAAACGCACTTACATAAGGGAGTCCTTGGTTCAAACCCAGTGAGCGCAAAAATAAAAAAAAAACAGCTATGGACTCTTCCTCCACTGAAGCCGCCGACAGACTGACTTCCTACCAATAAAATGTCATGTATGTCATCTTGTTTTCGTCTGCTAGAGAGCACTGCCACCTTGTTAATTTAATTTTTACCTGCTAGTAATAAATTATTATTACTGAACCCATGTTCAAAATCTTAAAAGCGGCTTCAGTTCCTCATATATCAGTCTCCTATAAACCAACATGACAGCCATCTTGGAAATTTGTATTTATTAACCTAGGAATTCGGAAAAATTAAAAATTTCATAAATAATTCACCTATTAAGATAATAATTGACGCGATAGATTTGCACCTTTGGTTTGATTCTTGGTCAGTCATAAGGTTAACTTAAGCTTCAAATAAATTTTATAATTCTGATTCCCGATACTTTTCTAGGAGTTTATTTATCATTCACTCTACGAAAAACAACACTAGATAAGAGAACTGTCCAAAAAATTAAATGTGTTGTCGCACTGCCTAACAAAGATGTCAATTTTTTTTCGTGTACAATGCTATACCAATAGACCAAGCGTCTTCGACTACGAGACCACGTCATAAAAAGTGTCAGATTTATGGACCATGACATATCCGAACCTCAAGAACTTCTTCGTCAACAGCTAACATAACATAATTCAAGCAGACAAGACAAAGTATTCAAACTGTCAGACTTAAAGAATCGATAAAATCAATTACAAGCATTTAGACCAATGGAACATGTTTTTCGCTTTTCAAGGACCAAGAATGCCTGAAACATTTTTATCAAGATCAAGAATTTCTGAACAAGTAAATATTCAGAGATACTACAGATTTAACTAGGCGCATTTAATTAAACGAGACATATTAAAAAAAAGAACACACAGAACACACTGGACACGCAGTACACACACTCGATAACATAGAATACACAGTACACTCACTGGACGCACAGTACAGACAGTACATCCATTTGACTCTTTGTTCACACAGTACACACAATGAACACACTGTAAACAACTGGACACACGCAGTATACACGCTTGACACAGAGTACACACACACTAGACACACTGCAGCGGCTGCTGCTACCGTTTCAAACATGCGCGCGTTTGCTGACCTCCCGTCAGTCATAGGTCCCCTTCCTATTTCCTCCCCTCCTTCTTGTGATGTGCCTTTATTCCCCTACCTCGCCGGGGCGCTTGCACAGGGGCGTAGGCAGAAGGCTTTATTCTTTTGACTACCAACGGGACTTATACGTCCCAACAACTGTCACCTACATACCAGTGGGTATTGTGGCTTCTAAAAAGTTCCTGTTGCTTGTCCCACTGGGATACAACCTCCCTGGGAATTTTAGTTCACAAAGTATTCAAAAGATGTCAC
Organism: Bacillus rossius redtenbacheri; assembly: GCF_032445375.1. Classification (NCBI taxonomy): domain Eukaryota; kingdom Metazoa; phylum Arthropoda; class Insecta; order Phasmatodea; family Bacillidae; genus Bacillus; species Bacillus rossius. Next base: position 16,166,649 of record NC_086335.1, read on the forward strand.
TATATCTGACAGGAAAAAACATTTTCCTTTGTTTCACACCTATGTTATTGTTCTATGGTTACATTTTCATTAGTCCTCTATTTGTTTTGTTGTTGTTTGGTTTGTATGGCACAATTTCGTGTTTATTTCATCTCCTGGAACATCTTAATACAATTTTATGTTTTTTTTTGTGGTAAGTATAATTTATTCTAATTTTGTGTTTGGGACACATGTGTCCCATTGGTTTTTATGAGTGAGACACATTTGTCTCACTGGTGTTTAGAAATGTGACATATTTATCCCATCACAATTGGTTACATAATTTTTATTTTCCTTTTCAGAAGATGGAAAAGTCAAACAAAAAAAGAAAAAAAAATTACACCGATAAAGAGTTGCAACATGTGTTAGCATTGGGATTCGGTTTCTGATTTATTTGTTTCTGACTCTGACGACTCATACCACCCGTCTGATAATAATGTATCAGACAGTGATGATGGCGCAGACAGCATTAGTGAAGACACTTCAGAGGATAAGGCAAATCAAACTACTGAAAAATCGTGCTCCAAACAAGTTAATTTACAAACTTCAGTTTCAAATTCGAATATTGTGTGGTCGGTGCCGAAAAGTTCATTTACTCCCAGACTCGGTGCAACCAAAAATCGTGTCACAGTTATCGCTGCGAGACTTGACCGATCATCGACTGAGTTGGATAGCTTTATGCAGGTTTTCCCTCGAAGCTTATTTATTTACATTAGTCAGTGCACGAACCAAAGGTTAGATATACTACGTAAGAAAAACGTGGGGCAGAAAAATGCTGAGAAAACAAAACCGAACAACAATGTTGATACAGACAGTAGTATAGGATAGGGGCTCCTGCGCCTGGCGTCTGGCGGTGGATTGATGATTGTCGTCCGCCATCTTAAATTGTGACGTCACGGCGGCCATCTTGGACTCAAAAATTCCTCAAAATTCCTCAAAAATGACTCAAAATGACTCAAAAATTCCCGTTTTAAGAAAAAAAATTCCCGTTTTCGAGGGAAAAATTCCCGATCCGAGGGAAAATTAGGATTTCGAAAAACCACAAAAGTCGTTTTGCATTAAAAACCACAAAATTCCTGATAGAGGCTTAAGCATCCTTAACTCAAGCCTCAGTTAAGCCTCTTTTAGGATTATGACGTCACCGTTGCAATTTTCGTTACGCCCGCCATCTTGAAAATCCACAATTTTTATGTTAGAAACTCAGGAAAAATTGTAAAAATCATTAAAAAAATTATTTGATCGAATTAAATAAAAATCTTAAAAACCACTGTTGCAATTATCGTTACGGTCGCCATCTTGGATTATATAAATGTTGAATATTTCGTTACACCCGCCATCTTGGTTGAGTACCATGTCATTCTTACACTTTACGTTACGACCACCATATTGGATCCTATTAATGTTGCAATTATCGTTATGGTCGCCATCTTGAAATATAGACGCCATCTTGGAAATCCGTAATTTTTATGTTAGAAAATCGGGAAAAATTCCAAAATTCATCAAAAAATTAACTTATTAGAATTCTGATTGATTATATCGATTCCCGTCCTTGGTTCGAAACCGGTGAGGCAAAAAATAAAAAAATCAGATCCTTCCTCCACAGAAGCCACCTTCATACTGACCTACCACCACCAATAACAAGGTATTTACCATCAGCTGGTATGACGTCATGTCCGCCATCTTGTCTTTGTCCGCTGGAGGCATTCATCTTGTTTTCATCTGCTAGAGTGTGCTGGCGACATGTTGATATAATTTTATGTTCACTATACCTTTAACCTCTCTGTTGTCCTTGAACTTTGTCATTGTCCTTGAACTTTTACCTTGAACTTTGACCTTGAACTTTGACCTTGAACTTTGTCCTTGACCTTGAACTTTGACCTTGAACTTTGTCCTTGACCTTGAACTTTGACCTTGACCTTGAACTTTGACCTTGACCTTGAAATTTGACCTTGACCTAGTCAACAATCATGGATCAGTCATTTTATGTTCAGTACATGTTACCAGGAGCTACCACATGCTAGTGGTCATTGCCACCATCATGTTTTCGTCTGCTGGAGGACACCATCATGTGTGTACTCGTCTTACCATCATGATAGTTTTATTCTAACCTGCTACAGTGCAGTAATCATTTATTATTACCGAGGTGCCCGCCATCTTGAAATTTGGGAGCCATCTTGAAATCATGTAATTATTAAGCTAGAAATGCGGGAAAAATACCAAAAGTCTCCGAGGAAATCAATTATTAATTTACAAATTAAATCGATGGATTCCTGTCCACGGTTCAATTCTTGACCAGTGTCAGTTGTAACTAAATATTAAATAAATTTTAGATTCTGTTTTCCATTTCCTTTCGTGGTGTTTATTAATCATTCACTCTACGAAAAACAACTCAAGTCAATATACCTGACCAACGAATTAATACAATGCCGATTATCCTATTATGAAAGTCTAATTTTTCAATAATCTGAATAACCTATAAGCTTTCATGTACAAAGCCATACATATAGATCAATTGCCTTCAGTCCATGGAACCGAGTCATGTCATTATCAGACGAATAGGCTAGTCATTTCAGAACCGCATGACCTTCGTCGTTAGCTAATTATATTAAATTAATCCCTCGTGACATTTTTATACATTCTAAAGGACCAAGTAACCTTGAAAAATATTTTAGTAACACCAAGAGGTTTTAAACCTGTAAATATTCAATCACTACATTTTGTACTACACGCAATCAACAAAAAGGAAGCACCGTCAACGAAAAGGCAGCACATTTGGAAGCACCGACAACGAAAAGGAAGCACATTTGGAAGCACCGACAACGAAAAGGCAGCACCGCCAACGAAAAGGAAGCACATTTGGAAGCACCGTCAACGAAAAGGCAGCACATTAGGAAGCACCGACAAAGAAAAGGCAGCACCACCAACGAAAAGGAAGCACATTTGGAAGCACCGACAACGAAAAGGCAGCACCGCCAACGAAAAGGAAGCACATTTGGAAGCACCGACAACGAAAAGGCAGCACTGCCAACGAAAAGGAAGCACATTTGAAAGCACCGTCAACGAAAAGGCAGCACATTAGGAAGCACCGACAAAGAAAAGGCAGCGCCACCAACGAAAAGGAAGCACATTTGGAAGCACCGACAAAGAAAAGGCAGCACCGCCAACGAAAAGGAAGCACATTTGGAAGCACCAACAACAAAAAGGCAGCACCGACATCGAAAAGGAAGCACATTTGGAAGCAACGTCAACGAAAAGGCAGCACATTTGGAAGCACCGACAACGAAAAGGCAGCACCGGCATCGAAAAGGAAGCACATTTGGAAGCACCGACAACTAAAAGGCAGCACCGGCATCGAAAAGGCAGCACCGGCATCGAAAAGACAGTACATTTGGAAGCACCGACAACGAAAAGGCAGCACCGACATCGAAAAGGAAGCACATTTGGAAGCAACGTCAACGAAAAGGAAGCACATTTGGAAGCACCAACAACGAAAAGGCAGCACCGCCAACGAAAAGGCAGCACCGCCAACGAAAAAGCAGCTCATTTGGAAGCACCGACAACTATAAGGCAGCACCGCCAACGAAAAAGCAGCACATTTGGAAGCACCGACAACGAAAATGCAGCACCATCGACGAAAAGGAAGCACATTTGGAAGCACAAGTTACGAGAACTAAGTTTTAGTTAGAAATCAGAATACAAGAAATAAAAACATTAAATTTTTATAATTCAATTTTTTTATTTCTGTACATTATACAAATACAAGTAAAACAAGCCATTATTGTATGTAGCCAGCTTTCCTCAGTTCTTTGAGTATGAAGGATATTTCTTTGATGCACGAATAGTTTCCTGCACAAAGCGAGCCATGTAGAAGTCTTAGCCGGTCAACCAATATGTTTGGATCTTTCCATGATGTGTAATCAATCTCTTCTACCACAACTTTACTTGCTTGTTTATTATAAATATTATGATCTCTGGTGTATTCTGTTTTAACACCAACCTCAGGGTAACTTTCATTATCGAGATAGTGAACATCACATGCTTGATCAAATTTATTTAATATATCTCGACGTTTCCATCGTTTCGGTCTCAGGACACCGACACAGTCTTCGATCTTGCCTGCTTTAGCTGCTTCATCACAGTCTATGTCTTTGTCAACAGCCTCAGAGTCGCTGTAGCAATCACCGTAGAAGGCATCATCTTCACCCAGATTACCGTAAGAATTCGATGCCGATGATGTCGAAGTGTCTTCATTGTCTTCATTCTTCCATAAATCATCATCATCCTTCAATTTAAGTTTTTTGTCGAGATCGGAAGAGCCGCGAACATAATCTCTCCCAAGACAAGGAAAATTATTGTCGTAATGCAAATCGCTCTTCCTTAGCCTAGTAGAGCCATCGTTGTCCTCTAGCTTGTACGCAGGCTTGGCGTTACAAGTTCTGTCATGTCTTTTTAAGCTCTCTCTCCGCGTAAACGACTTGCTACATCTAACACAACTTATCATATTACGTAGTGGATTTTTAACACAGTCATTCTTCTCGTGTTGTCTTCCATTCTTTCTCAAGATAAATTCTTTGCTGCAAAACTTACACTTGTGTCCTTTCAATACAGCAACAGTCACCGAATCAGGATTCATATTAGTTACTGAGACTATGCAAACTCAGTGAATTAAATTAGATACATTACTTAAATAGAATTTTCTAAATATTTCAACAGCAAGAATTAAGTTACCTCATACAAAAGAAATTGTTTCATGTGGTTTCGATTATTAGCATGAGATGTTGCCACGTGTTGTGTTGAGTCATAATTTATCTAGTTCTTTTATGTGGTATGCGGGATGCTCACTAACGTTCGCAAAAAAAAGAATGGCTTCGCTAGACATCAAGGAGAAGGAAGTATATCTTTCATGTTAATGCTTCTCAGCTGTCTCAAAGCATATTATTTGTCTGAGTAAAGTTATTATTTTTTAAATCCACCTGATAAAAATATTGTATGTTCTGATTTATTGACAGAATTTCACTGATTAAATGTAACTTTGAATAAAAATGACATGACTCAGTAAGTAAAAAATTCTTCATGCAGAGATAGATCTCTCACAAATAATCAGGAGCACTCGGTGAAAACCATCAGATGTCTAGCCAGGAATAATCAGAAACACTTGGAGAAAGCCATCAATATAATATCAAGATTAATCAGAAGCACTCGGAGAAATCCATCAGATGTCTAGTTAGGTATAATCAGAAGCACACGGAGTAAACCGCAATAATATTGTCAAGAATAATCGGAAGCTCACGGAGAATACCACCATAATATTGTCAAGAATAATCAGGAGCACACGGATAAAACCACCATAATATTAACAATAATAATCAGAAGCACATGGAGAAAACCACCATAATATTGACAAGAATAATCGGAAGCACACGGAGAAAACCACCACAAGTTTTCTTTGATATCATAAAAATACAGAAATTTTTTTTTAATAAATAACATAAAAAAATTAATAAAAAAAATTAAATTACAAAATAAAATACAAAAATACATAAAATTCTGGCTTGTACTAGAACTATATCTTTGCTCAACAATGAGAATTTCACAAGCTAGCAGAATCTGTTTGATTGACTGATCCATGATGGTTGACTAGGTCAAAGTCAAATAACAAGGTCATGGTCAATTTTTAAGGTCATGGTCAAATTTCAAGTTCAAGGTCAAGGACAAAATTTAAGGTCAAGGACAAAGTTCAAGGTCAAAGTTCAAGGTCAAGGTCAAAGTTGAAGGTCAAGGACAAAGTTCAAGGTCAAATTTCAAGGTCAAGGTCAAAGTTCAAGGACAATGACAAAGTTCAAGGACAACAGACGAGGTTAAAGGTATAGTGAACATAAAATTATATCAACATGTCGCCAGCACACTCTAGCAGACGAAAACAAGATGAATGCCTCCAGCGGACAAAGACAAGATGGCGGACATGACGTCATACCAGCTGATGGTAAATACCTTGTTATTGGTGGTGGTAGGTCAGTATGAAGGTGGCTTCTGTGGAGGAAGGATCTGATTTTTTTTATTTTTTGCCCTCACCGGTTTCGAACCAAGGACGGGAATCGATATAATCAATCAGAATTTTAATAAGTTAATTTTTTGATGAATTTTGGAATTTTTCCCGATTTTCTAACATAAAAATTACGGATTTCCAAGATGGCGTCTAAATTTCAAGATGGCAACCATAACGATAATTTCAACATTAATAGGATCCAATATGGTGGTCGTAACGTAAAGTGTAAGAATGACATGGTACTCAACCAAGAAGGCGGGTGTAACAAAATATTCAACATTTATATAATCCAAGATGGCGACCGTTACGATAACTGCAACAGTGGTTTTTAAGATTTTTATTTAATTCGATCAAATAATTTTTTTAATGATTTTTAAAATTTTTCCTGAGTTTCTAACATAAAAATTGTGGATTTTCAAGATGGCGGGCGTAACGAAAATTGCAACGGTGACGTCATAATCCTAAAAGAGGCTTAACTGAGGCTTGAGTTAAGGATGCTTAAGCCTCTATCAGGAATTTCGTGGTTTTTAATGCAAAACGACTTTTGTGGTTTTTCGAAATCCTAATTTTCCCTCGGATCGGGAATTTTTCCCTCGAAAACGGGAATTTTTTTCTTAAAACGGGAATTTTTGAGTCATTTTGAGTCATTTTTGAGGAATTGTGAGGAATTTTTGAGTCCAAGATGGCCGCCGTGACGTCACAATCTAAGATGGCGGACGACAATCATCAATCCACTGCCAGATGCCAGGTGCAGGAGCCCCTATCCTATAATACTACAGACCCACATGAAATCATGATGCTTGTGGGCATTGTACTGGTTATGTGTTACAATAAGCTTCTTAGCTTATCAGACTACTGGTCTCATCACAAATCGATGGGTAACGAGACAATCAAAACTGTAATGTCACGAAATCGTTTCCAAGTTCTAATCTCCAAACTATATTTCAATGAACCTGAACTACCTACCGGTGCTTCTAAAACATATTATGCAGATGAATTGGTTTCATGCCTGAAGTTTACCTTCCTGAAAGCGAGGGAAGAGAGCCCATACCAAAGCATAGATGAATCGATGACTGAGTTCAAGGGGAGATCTTCTTTGAAGCAGTACCTCTCCATGAAGCTAATCAAACGTGGAATAAAAATATGGGAACGCTGTGATTCACAAACAGGTAACACATATGATTTTGATATCTACTCTGGAAAAGACACATCATATGTGCTTCCAAGCGATTCAACACTTGGGGAAAGAGTAGTTATGAAGTTGGCAAGTTCAATTCGATCTCCTGATGTAACACTAATATTTGATCGTTTTTTCATAAGTGTGCTCCTTGTAAACACAATCTTGCATCCAGCTTTAGGTACATGCATCTCAACCCGTAAAAATATGCCTAAATTCAGCAGTCGAAAGTTAGAAAAGGGACAGCATGAATTTCTAGCCAATGACCAACAAACGTTGGCAGCAAGATGGCAGGATAACAAGGAAGTTGTTGTCCTTAGCAACTGTCATGACACTACTGTAGATCAAACAACTAGACGGCAGAAAGATGGGACCAAGATGACAGTTTCCTGCCGTTCTTTGATAAGTTTCTACAATAAACATATGGGTGGTGTCGATCTATCTGATCAAAAAGTTGCTGTCTACGATTTTGGACGAAAATCTAAAAAATTGTGGAAAAAAGTATTTTACAAACTTCTCATGGTTTCTGTTGTGAATGCTTGGATCCTTCATCAAGATGTTACGAAGAGGAAATCGAAGTTGCTTCAGTACCTTGTACCCCTGGCTGAACAACTCATTGGAACTGGGAAATCGAAATGCCACTTGAAAAGAAAGAGATCCAAAGGAAGACCATCATCTGCAGCAAGAATGATGCTCAATGTTGGAGATCACCTGCCAGTGGAAGGTTCAACACGGAGGCGTTGCTTCAAATGCGCACATGGAAAAACTGAAACATGCACAAAAACAGTTTGCACCATGTGCAAGGTGCCACTTTGCAAAAAATACTTTGCTCCGCATCATTCATAAGGTAATTATTGAGTGTGCAATGTGATCATCAATCACTGCAAGTTAGATAATTATTGTCAACCACCTTACATTGAAGGTTTCAATATGAAGACATCTCTATTCAATTTGCACAAACTGAAACACATGTGAAAACAGTCTGCAAAATGTCTCTCATTTGAAAATTCTTTGCTCTTCGTCATTCAAGTTTTTATGTGCGTCTTTATTGTGTAAGTGTGCTCATTTCTCAGTTGGTTAGATTTTCATTTCTAAGTGTAAATTTTGTGTGCAGATGTAACAGTAAACAATTTTGCGATTGAACTGTTGTTATCGTGTACATTGATTTTTGGTACCATTGGAACACATGCGTCCCAAAGCGACATCCCACTGGGACACATATGTCCCATGCCTCCAAACCCCCACCCTCCCTTCCCCATTGTCAATGGGGCCATTGCCTTCTTCATTCAGGTCATTTTAAACCTATATGGCAAGGTGATGTAATAACCATATTTTTTTTTCGAAAAATTAAAAATGGTAGTCAAAGGGTTATAGTGTTGGTCCGCCGTCGGACGAGTCTTCTTCTTCGTCCTCAGTCCGTCGCAGCATTAGGATTTTGCGATTCAGCTCCTGCTGAATACTTTGCGATGGGATAGGTTTGCCGTCATTAATCGCACGAAATCACGAACCCACATGGTTTTGCAACGGCTGTGGTGTTAGTTTGGTCTATGTAGCGCAGGGTAGCCGCTCTTTAACGTAGCTAATAAATTCTTAGTGCACCTTCTTTCTTGTTAAAATCCTGAGTTTTGCTACCTGTAATTGATTTGATGTTAGTGCGTGATGGGCGCGGTGCTTCTGTGCCGTTAATTAGTAATTTAGACACGATATATTTTAAATTTTTATTATGATTTTAAATTTTTTTTGTGTGGAAATTTTATTTGCTCTACTATAGTGTGATTTCCTTTTTGTTAGTCTGGTGTACTCCTCTGAGTTAAACTTTGTCTCAGTGCTCTGAAGCCCCTGTCCCATCGGCGTATCGGATATTTTGCTGGCCTAATCCCTGACTGGCAGACAGCTTACCATTTCCCCCGCCTTCAGTCACGCCTCAAGCCTGTAATATCATTTCTCTTTGTGACCCAAACTGCATATACAAGCCTGTAGCTTGCAGGCGACCAGTTCTCAGAGACGAGCTGAGATTGGCCTTTTTCATCACGTATTAGTGTTAAGTTCGCTCCTCTGCAGGCACGACGGGACGTAGATTCCCAGCAGCGTTGCATTTTACCCTCACCCCCCCCTTCTCAGTTCCAAGTAAGACCAATGACCGGTCGTAACCCCCTGGGCAACAGTGACCGTCCTCAAGGTCTCCTCGCAAAAAACGAGTGCGCCAAAACTGATCGCAAGCGCTAACTAGCGACCAAGTCGCGAACTTCTCCGCTAGCCTACCCTCTAGGGCGCCAGAGAGCAGCACCTGCTTTCCTTTGAGTTATATGAACGCCGTGGGCGAGTCGTTTATTTTTAACTCAGACCCCTCCGACAGAGTTCTCTGCTGTCGCCCAGTGATGCCAACGTCAAAACTCCTGCCAGAGTTTTTTTCCGCCCGCATTCGGGCAAGTTCGGAATCTTTCGCCGGCCCAGTCCCCTCCACCTGTAAGAGCCGGCGCCCCCTTTTAATTACGAGACACGGTTTGCCGCGACACAGATCAGCGCGCGTCACGTTTGCAGACAGATCTCCGGCGAGCTCAGAAGACTCTGGAAGACTTCATCCGACCGCTAGCGACTATGTAATCGTCCTAGATAAGGGATGCTATCCCTCAACTAAATTCAAGTAGATTAGTCTGTCTGCATAGTGTTAGTAATTTTTTTGTTTTGAAATTTTCCCTTTTTAATTTTTTTTAACTATGAAGAAATCATCCGCGCCCAGCCGCGCAAATCGCGAGCTACGGACCATGACTGACTCCGCGATGGCAGATTGAAGGCAACTTCCCTGTTTTGTCAGGGGTTCGACCTCCCAGCGATGCACATATTCAGCTAGATTCGAGATCCAGCAACTACTGGTGGACGAATTGTCCATCAGTATGTTTTTCGGCAGTCTGAGATCCACCCATTAAAAGAAGCAGCTTCCTTCCGTTCTACAGTTCGGCATTTTTAACCCCACACCTGGAAGACTCGGGTGATATGGTTTCTATTTCTATTCCCCCCTTTTTAAAGACAAACCATCGATAAGTGACTATCCACTTAATCCACTGATATGGTAAACTAATCAGCGACAAATTTAATGTAGTAGAACCTTGCAAGTTGTAATAATGTATCAATACAATGTACTTCGTTTTAAATAATCGCGGGCCGGCCCCTTTTCGTTTTTTTTGTTTTTTTTTTTAAATCTTTGAAACTTGTTAAAAACTTTTGTATGTAAAGTAATGGAAACAAGATAATTCATCAGGGCAAATAAAACAGGGTAACTATAGATCAAGTTAATCGTGTAGTTTTTATTTATTGATTTTAACGATCCACCAACTTCCTCCTTGCTTGTTACAGGAAGTTCCTAAATTTTGTTTGTTCCCCACCTCGTGCCGCCTCTGGTAAATCAATTTATTTCACTTATTTTTTTTTTGCCAGCAAGTTTCCAAGGCTCTTTTTAATTAATTCAAAATAATTCAATTTTGAGGCACGAGGGGTGTTACAACTTGGTAGCAGAGCATGGTTTCCGGTTTTATATGCATACCTGAATAATATAAGCAAAAAAAAAAAATTAAGTAATTTTTTTGATGATAGCAATTTTGTAATAATATTGTAAACTCATCGCTGGTACACCCTGTAGTTATATTGAGTTAAAATTTTAAAATTTATCTTGAGTTAAATTTCCGTGTGGACTTAGGCTAGCGCGTAGCGCGCGAGACGTCCTTCAGCCAGCCAGCTGTCCTCTCTCCACCGCGCGTCCCCGGACGTGCTGTTGACAAGGCCGTAGACATCCCCTCCTCCCCGTTCCACGCCATGCGGACTGTGTCGCCCGCCAGCCTCTATTCTTCTAGGGCTGACCAAAGCTGACGTCTCTGTAGTGACGCCGGGTTTTGTTTATCTCCACCCGCCGTAGTTTCTTTACGACGGAGAATTATCTAAATTATTGTTTGCTACTGTCGTCCCGCAGTAGTTAGCTAAAAGTATTTAAATTTAAGGATTAATTTTAGTGGTAAACAAATAACTATACGTTATGAGTATATTTTTTATCTGGTACCAATGTCTTTACTAATTAACACGCAAGTATTAGTTAAACATAGATTTTTAATATACCTACGTTTCAAGGGCTTCCCTCCCATATCATAATAATTATTTCAACCTATACTTAAAGACATTTGCCTTATAAAAATTTCACTTCTTACATTGTTAAAGTAGTAATACTTGAAAACATAATATAGTCATAAAATAATAATATAAACAAGCGTATTCAAAAAAAGTATTTTACCGAAATTAAGCACCTACGGGTTGACTAGCCTCATTTTATATTTATACTAATCACCGAGAGAGGTGAAATCCTTTTCAACCTCCAACGAGAGGTCCACTAAATTAATTTGTACATGTTTAAGCATCCCGTTTATAGGTTAGCACACTGTAGGTAATTTAAGATACTTTAATTGTTAATTTTTACATACATAAGTTTAGTCTTTAGCAAACTGACTAACGTAAATAGTTTAAATTTTTTTTACTCTGTAATACTTCTCTGATGCCTTTTGAATTTTCATGAATGTTTGTCCGGCGATATTTTTATCTAGTGAATTTTTGAATACATTCAAGTTTTTTTAATAAATAATAATAATCTGTAAAGTAAGCAAAAATAATTATAGTAGTAATTTTATTTAACTGACTTTTGATTTAACAAAGTTTATATTTTTTTTATTTTCCTTGTTCGTAAATGTGATGTACAGTGACGTATATAGAGTCTGAGCACAAAAGCTGTCACATCTAGCCATTTTTATTTTATCTTTTGCATTATACCCCCAAAGTTGTATTTGTTCTACACCGTTAATGATCACATTGTTTATTTAAGTAAGAACTACGTGACTTCCAGACGGCAAACTGGTTTCTTTTATATGTGTTTTCAAAAGTAGGACTTAGGTCAAGCTAGCCACAGTGCAGCACAAAAATCAGTACTCTGAGCCAACGAGCCAAGACTGGGTCCTCTGGGTGAAATATCCCATGACCACTCGAGTGAACCCTGGGTCAAATCCCCAGCACTCTACTTTGGACGACCTGTCCAACCCTCCCTTACTGGCAGTGTGAAATCTATCAGCAGTCATGGAAGGTCGAACCGCTCAATTGTAATTAACCCCTTTTTAGATTTTGTTTAATATATTTTTATTGCGATTTATATATATATATTTAAATAATTTAAATTCGAGTGCGAAGAGTAGTAAATTTATTTTTTTTTGCAAAATACGTTTGAAAAAATAGATATTCAATTAATTATATTAAAACCATCAGAGTTGTTGAGGCTGAAATCCCTAAAAGCAAAATATACAAGCAGTCATCACTCTATAAGATTAAATATTTAAAACGTACATCATATTTCTTACTCATTACATTAACTTTAATTAGAGGTATAATCAAAGCTATTATTAATAATATTCCTAAATTCATTCAAAGTATTTTTACCTTTTAAAATTTATCAATGTAGTTGATCGTTTTGGGTCTGGAACCCAGTCTAGCTTGGGGGAAAAAAACCTCGTAGGTCTCTCTGCTCCGGCCTGTTGGTCTGATCGACCATCAGTGCACGGACATACGGAGCCTACATTAGCTAAGATCCGTAGATTCCGGGACCGAGGTGTTGCTTCGCTTTTAGCAAGCATCAAGTCTTCTCCATAGCCTGATTGAGCAGGGCTAAGTCCCAATGCCTTCGGCTTCTTGTGATAAGATGTTTTGTACAGGGGTTTTAATTCCCATTCTAGATTTAAGTTACAAGGAGTATAGTCTCCATTTTATACTGAGTGCAAGGACGCAGGTACCTTTTTCGCCTCAGTGGCCTTATGGCCTCCCTCACAGTGCCCAACAGATGGAATCTACAGCTTGTCCAATCATCGAGAACAACCACGGCTAAATTTCACTTCTTTAATTTAGTACCAACTAAAGTTTATAATATAAACAGTATTTCAAGTTCACAGAGCCATGTTTTAATTCATGATACCCTACGAAGTCCAAATACCTTGGAAAACCTGATCCTGAGACGTGACTGCGCCGCGCGCGCGCGATAAATGTTAGTAGTGGGATAAAGGCGAACCTGGTTACTCGCCTAAAGAAGTGTTTTATTTTCACTATATGCTCCGCATTCAAGCGGGGGAGTATGTGCCGTTAATTAGTAATTTCGACACGATATATTTTAAATTTTTATTATGATTTTAAATATTTTTTGTGTGGAAATTTTATTTGCTCTACTATAGTGTGATTTCCTTTTTGTTAGTCTGGTGTACTCCTCTGAGTTAAACTTTGTCTCAGTGCTCTGAAGCCCCTGTCCCATCGGCGTATCGGATATTTTGCTGGCCTAATCCCTGACTGGCAGACAGCTTACCATTTCCCCCGCCTTCAGTCACGCCTCAAGCCTGTAATATCATTTCTCTTCGTGACCCAAACTGCATATACAAGCCTGTAGCTTGCAGGCGACTAGTTCTCAGAGACGAGCTGAAATTGGCCTTTTTCATCACGTATTAGTGTTAAGTTCGCTCCTCTGCAGGCACGACGGGACGTAGATTCCCAGCAGCGTTGCATTTTACCCTCACCCCCCCCCCCCTTCTCAGTTCCAAGTAAGACCAATGACCGGTCGTAACCCCCTGGGCAACAGTGACCGTCCTCAAGGTCTCCTCGCAAAAAACGAGTGCGCCAAAACTGATCGCAAGCGCTACCTAGCGACCAAGTCGCGAACTTCTCCGCTAGCCTACCCTCTAGGGCGCCAGAGAGCAGCACCTGCTTTCCCTTGAGTTATATGGACGCCGTGGGCGAGTCGTTTATTTTCAACTCAGACCCCTCCGACAGAGTTCTCTGCTGTCGCCCAGTGATGCCAACGTCAAAACTCCTGCCAGAGTTTTTTTTTTTTCCGCCCACATTCGGGCAAGTTCGGAATCTTTCGGCGGCCCAGACCCCCTCCACCTGTAAGAGCCGGCGCCCCCTTTTAATTACGAGACGCGGTTTGCCGCGACACAGATCAGCGCGCGTCACGTTTGCAGACAGATCTCCGGCGAGCTCAGAAGACTCTGGAAGACTTCATCCGACCGCTAGCGACTATGTAATCGTCCTAGATAAGGGATGCTATCCCTCAACTAAATTCAAGTAGATTAGTCTGTCTGCATAGTGTTAGTAATTTTTTTGTTTTGAAATTTTCCCTTTTTAATTTTTTTTAACTATGAAGAAATCATCCGCGCCCAGCCGCGCAAATCGCGAGCTACGGACCATGGCTGACTCCGCGATGGCAGCTTGAAGGCAACTCCCCTGTTTTGCCAGGGGTTCGACCTCCCAGTGATGCACATATTCAGCTAGATTCGAGATCCAGCAACTACTGGTGGACGAATTGTCCATCAGTATGTTTTTCGGCAGTCCGAGATCCACCCATTAAAAGAAGCAGCTTCCTTCCATTCTACAGTTCGGCATTTTTAACCCCACACCTGGAAGACTCGGGTGATATGGTTTCTATTTCTATTCCCCCCTTTTTAAAGACAAACCAGCGATAAGTGACTATCCACTTAATCCACTGATATGGTAAACTAATCAGCGACAAATTTAATGTAGTAGAACCTTGCAAGTTGTAATAATGTATCAATACAATGTACTTCGTTTTAAATAATCGCGGGCCGGCCCCTTTTCGTTTTTTTTTTGTTTTTTTTTTTTTCTAAATCTTTGAAACTTGTTAAAAACTTTTGTATGTAAAGTAATGGAAACAAGATAATTCATCAGGGCAAATAAAACAGGGAAACTATAGATCAAGTTAATCGTGTAGTTTTTATTTATTGATTTTAACGATCCACCAACTTCTTTCTTGCTTGTTACAGGAAGTTCCTAAATTTTGTTTGTTCCCCACCTCGTGCTGCCTCTGGTAAATCAATTTATTTAACTTATTTTTTTTTGCCAGCAAGTTTCCAAGGCTCTTTTTTATTAATTCAAAATAATTCAATTTTGAGGCACGAGGGGTGTTACACTTCAACGTCGAGCGTGGCAAAGCCATGTCTGGTAAGTGTGTATCTCAAGTGCCTTCTCTCCCTTTTTTACTATTCCGTCAGTAATTAAATTTTTGTAGTGATCAGTACATTCTGTAATGTTTTCTGTTCTGTGTTGATTCTTGCCCCGTCTGGGCTATGAAATAAATTTAGCTTGTTCTCGCGTCTACGACGCTGCTTGTTCGTGCGTTCGCCCCGTTAGATTTCATGATTGTGGACGTTTCCGTGTTTGTGACACATGCCTTTTCACTTGCGTTGCTTGCCATTTTGACCCATGGGTCTGTCAATTGCTGTAAAATTTCACTAAAACTTATTTTTAATGTTTAATTGCTTTTGCATATTACCCGTTGCGGGGCAATATGTCAAGTAAAAATTGTATATCCATTTATATATGCATTTGTTCAGCGTGCTGCGGCACTAATCTTTGTATTTCGTTAAAACCATGCTATTTATTGTACGTTTTTATTCTGTTTTAATGTTTAATCAAGTAGTTGCATTTTTAGGTTAGTCTGAATATTGAAATTTGTTACCTTGTTTGGAAAATAAATATGAATAACGTCTAGTTACTATAATTATGCTTGTTCTCTTGTTTAAGATCACTCATCACGCAGTTATAATGTCCAGAACACCCGACTTTGGCTGGCTAAACCATATTGGGCATTGTATTTGTGTGTCTTTCAGCGTGGAAGTGTAGGCTACTGGGACCTAGGGATCCCAAGAGGCTGCAACACAGTACAAACCGTTTCCGCACTGGACACACAGTACACACCCAGGACACCCACTGGAAACAAAGTACACACATTGAACACACAGTACACACAACATACACACTGGACACACTGTACACACAGCACACGCACTGAACACACAGAACACACACACTGGACATTAAGTACATACACACTGGCCACACCACCCACAGTACACACACATAATACACACTGGACACACAATACACAAACAATAACCACACTGGACTTACTGTACACACGGTACACACTCACTGGACACAGAATACAATCATAGGAAACACACTGGAAACAAAGTACACAAACTGGACACACTGTACACACAGCACACACACTGGACAAACATTACACACACAACACACACTGTACATACAGTTTACACAGTACACACAGGACACACACTGGACACACGGTGCACACACTGGTCACACGGTACACACACTGGACACACAGTACACACATTATATACACTTACATAAGAGTACACACACATTGAACAAATAATATACACATAGTACACACACTGGACACACAGTAAACACACTGAACGCACAGTACACACAGAACACTCAGAGTATATGCACTTACGTAACAGTACACACACAATGGACATACATTACGCACACTGGACATACATTACTCACACACTGAACAAACAGTATACAAATAGTTCACACACTGGACACACAGTTCACACACTGGACACACAGTACACACTGTACGCACAGTACAAACACTTGACACACAGTACACACAGTAAACACACACTGGACACACACTTGAAACAAATACGCACACTTGACACACAGTACACACACAACACACACTTGACACACAGTACACACACAACACACACTGTACATACAGTATACACAGTACACACAGGACACACACTAGACACACGGTACACACACTGGACACACAGTACACACACTGGACGCACAGTACAAACACTTGACAGACAGTACACACAGTAAACACACTGGACACACACTTGAAACAAATACACACACTTGACACACAGTACACACACAACACACACTTGACACACTGTACACACACAACACACACTTTACATACAATATACACAGTACACACAGTACACACACTGGACACACGGTGCACACTCTGGTCACACGGTACACACACTGGACACACAGTACACACTGGACGCACAGTACACACAGTACACAAACAGTATATACACTTACGTAACAGTACACACACACTAGGCATATATCACACACACCCTGAACAAACAGTATACACATAGTACAGACACTGGACACACAGTACACACAGATAAAACACACTGGACTCACAGTATAAAGAAAATCCTTTTAGATACGCAGTATACACACAAAGGAGACAGAATGAACATATAGTACACATTCAGTACACACACACATTCAAGATATGCAATAAACAACACACTTAATACACTCACACTGAACACGTAATGAACACGCAAATTACACCTCGAACACGTAAAGTACAAACAATTCACGCATTTGACTAAAAGGAAGTACATTTGGACGAAAATTCAAATTAGTGTTTAACGATCTCATTAGTAACATATCATACTAAAGACATGACTACAAGTATTTAGAATAAGTACGTATATTTTCAAGAATATTTTACTCTGTAGGAAGCGATTGTGAATGTACGATATGATATAATGCCGCCAACAGTCTTTTGGCTGCATCAGTCATTGGCTCCAACATCAATAGTCTTTGACTCCAAAAACATATTTGACTCCAACTGTCGTTTGCTCCAAAGTCAATCACTTTTAAAGTACCTATTTAACGCCAAGTAAATGTATTTTGGCTCCCACAGTAATTGACTCCAAAAGTATTGGGCGCAATCTGTCTTTGGCTCCACCTGTCTTAGGTCTACCTGCTATTTGACTACTAGACTAGAAGGCTACTAGGCTACTAGGCTACAAGTTTACGAGGCTACGATTCTACTTGGCTCTAACTGCCCTTTACTCCATTTAGCTGCGAGAGTTAATTTATCTAATTCAAAATAACTTGTAATTAGTCTCGATTCTTGACAACAGATATCGACACGTTTGTGTTTCGGTAAAAATATTAATTTCTTTTACGTGAACTAACCGAAAATATCTTAAAGGATACAAATGTAAATGAAATAAATTCACATTTACCGAAATAAGACGTAAACCTAATATTACAATCAAAATCAAGTAATACAATACTAATTTAATGATTTGTACCCAAATGTAATTAAATAAATAAAATGGAGTATGGAATGAATGAAGTAAATGAAATAAATAAAATGGAATAAAATGGAATGCGGGATAGTCACCAACGATCGAAAGAGAATGAAGGCTACGCTAAACACCAAGGAGAAGGAAGTTCATCTTGCATGATAGTGCTTATCATCTGTCGCAAGGCATATTATTTGACTAAGTAATGGATGTTGTTCGTTTAAATTTCTCCTGATAGTAAAATATATTATAGTGCTAATTTGGTAGCATAAATTCTTAGTTTAGATGGTATTGTGAATAAAAATGTGATCATTACGTAAGTAATTTTTTTATTGCAGATATCGATTTCTCAGGAAAAACCAGAAGCACTCAGAGAATATCAGCTAAAGTCTTGACAGGAATAATAAGAAGCACACGAAGAACGCCATCAAAATATTGTCAGGAATAATTAGGAACACACGAAGAAAACTAACGCATTCTATCCTTAATATCATAAAATCACAGCAAAAAATTAAAAAAATTAAATTTATTTTGGAAATAGTAAAAATTATAATTAAATAATAATAATAAATATATTGATAAATAATAACATAAACAGCTTTTGCCAACTTGTTAACATCTGCTTTGTTTTACAAGGATAGAGTTCTAGTAGAAGCCAAAATATATTTTTTATTTATCTTTTTATTTTTTACTTTTTTATTTTCATGATTTTTTTATTATTCGACAAGCCTTCTTAAAAACTGCAAAGGTGACACATCTGTTTAATTTGGAGACTCGGTAGCTTACAAGCACAAAAACAAACGTTCATCAACCGATTGCGATGACACCAGGACATGAATCTAAGCCTAAGACTGTGTGCTTGGTGCATTAAAGGTAAATTACACTGGATACAATTGGCAAAGTCTGCATGTCCTGGAATGTTTAAGTATTACTTTTATCAAAATAGGTTTAGTGACTCAAAATACATTTAAACTTTATTCACGATATAAAACAGTAATAATCAATGAGCTTACAGATAAAGTTGCCACGCACGAATCAAAAAAATATATTTTGTGGATGGACTGTGTGTAGAGAAAACCATTTCCGTTCGAGGACAAAGTAAAGAAGTGCGCATTCAAGACAGTGAATACTCCCATTTACAATTCCGACGATGTGATGCAGTTTTTCAAACACAGTATCGAGAAAAAAACTGTCGGGACGAAAAGACTATGTACGAAAAGGATCTGGCTGGTCTCTGTTGAAACCAGCGCTCTCAACCACAAGCCCTATTCCCTCAATATGCTTGTTTCGTACGTGATGTAAACACAATCACATCATTCAACAAACAAAACAGGATTATATATTATAATTTTAATATTCTATTATCTTTGGAGTGAGTACAAAACCCTTATAATAAAATAGCAGAAATACACACAGCATATAAAATTAGATAAATCATGTTTGTTACGACCCTCATGTAGCCGCAAATGCAGTACAATTGTAGAAAGTTGACTATGTGTTTATCTCATATAAAGGAAATTAAGAAAGTTACATATTATTACCAAGAGTAAAATCACACCTCGTATACAGCTGTACATACTAGCTGCCTTTACAAATTCAAGATTACGGTTATGGAGCGTGTCGTAGCCCGACACGTATACTACACATAATTAGTTACATTCTTAATCAACATTACAAAAGCTTTCACATATAAGTCATTCAAGTAACGTGCTCGAGCTCCTTGTATACTTAATATATTTCATAAAAAAAGTAACCAGAATGTAACTCAACATTAAACAAACATCAGCAGTTTGCCGAATCGAAACAGTACCCTAGAGTGATAATTTATTACGCGACCAAATTGATTGCAAGCAAACTCCATTTAAATTACGATAGAAAAGACTTTATGTACATCAGTCTAAAATGACATAGCAGACTAAACCAATGCATCATAAAAAGCCTGATCGAAACGTCGCTCGGGCAACATGTTCATTAACTAGTACATAAAAGATAAAAGTTACATTCAAATCAATTTCTAAGGGCGTGCCGAAACGAATTGACTAGATAAACGTTCCTACGATCCGTACTCACGCTAAGTGCTGCCCAGACACCCAACTGCCATCACGACCTAAACAGACTATGTCATGTCAGTTGCAAAGTTATGCCGGAGAAGGAGGAGCCAACTAAATGTACGAGCTTATATAAACTTGATGTGACGTCGGCGCATGCGCAGAGTGGACGGATCCAATTCAGGAGGGGTAAGGGAGACCTATAGGAGGGGATATCAATCATCCCGCGGCGGGCACTTCAAAATATCCGTCATTACGTCAGACTGCCGGTTCACTGTCTTCAGTAAAACATTTATAGCTGAGGATCCAACAGATTAACGCAATGCATATATAACATTTATTAGATTGATACCTTTCCGAAGTGTTCCTGTAGTAGTTCAGAAATAATGTAAAAAATATTTATTTGTAACATTTTTATCGTTTTTTCGAATGTCATTTAATTCGGTAATTTTAATGAAGTTATATTTTTGTATTGATAATGTATCTAACTAAGGACTGTAATCGAATAAATCATTATTATAACAAGTGTTGTTTAATAAATATTAGAATTTTTTCCAGAATTGTTAGCTTAAAAATTACATATTTACAATATGGTGGCCAGGATAGCTGACAATATGGTAGAGGCCCTGGAAATAAATAATTACTGCACTTAAGTGGGTAAAAATTAACCTAACATGGTCTTAGCATCCTCTATCAGTCGAAAACCATATGTTGCATCCAAAATGACGTCCTCGAGCAGACGAAAACATGATGGCGGACAAAACGTCATACTAGCTGGTGATATATATATATATATATATATATATATATATATATATATATATATATATATATATTGGCATTAGTGTCTGGATATCAGTATGTCGTTGTTTAATGTGGAGGTAGGATCGGTAAAAAAAAATTATATTTTCCCTTAACAGGATTGGACCAATGACTCCTTGATATGTATTTTGATTTGATTTTTATAAAATTATGTTCAAATTATTTTTTTTTAAATTTAAATTTGGTTTCTGAATATCTCGATAAATTTTTACGGATTTACAATATGATGGACAACTTAAAATAAGTGGAATATTTTATTGCGATTTACTAAATAAAATTTGTATTAATTTTTAAATATTTTATTTTAAATCAAATAATAATTAATAATTAACTATATGACGGCCGTAACGAAAATTGCAATGGTGACACGACAATTCAAAATGTTGGCCATGACATCCTAATGGTCGAGGTCATGACCCCAATGGCATAAGGCGGCTTGTAGATAAGGACTTTAAAACGTTTTGCGGACGTTTCAAGGCTATGATATTTTTGAGGACCTAAAATAAGAATTTTCCCTCAAATCGTGAATTTTACCCTTGAAAAAAGGAATTTTTTTTGTCCGATTTCCGAGAAATTTTGGTGGAATACATATTCATATAATAAATCGAAATATTTTTCCAATTTGTTGAATTTTTGGCAAAAATTTGGCAAAATTTGAGTTTTTTGCAATTTTCGGCAAATTTGAAGGTCAAGTTCAATCTAAAAGTTTAGGATCATCCCAGAAGGCGACGACAATCCTTAAAATCCTCTCCTTAAACCCTTGGTTCAGAGCCCCTTTTATTTAATACTGATATCCATGTAACTTCTGTGTAAAGTAATTTGCTTTCGCTCAAGATGCACGAAGGCATGAAAAAAAAAGAGAATGTGCTAATAATCTTTTACGTTTGGCGTTTCGCTGTGATGAGATTCATGCATGGTTTACTCGCATTGACAATAATTTGAGACGACATGCGAAAAACTGCAAAAATGACGTCCGTGCGCGTAATGCAGACCGGCTAGTGTTGCAGTCAACTCCACATTTTAATGTTGACACTCTCGTACGCACAATGACTCTATCAGTAAAATGGATCCGCAACAAGAAGCTTCGATATCAACCCAACATGCAACATGAACTGTTCTTGGAACGTTCAGCCCGAATGAAAATGGATTCTACCTGGCAAATTCAGAATTTCGTAGAATGTGTAGTATCGGTTCCAGCAAACCGAAACAAGATGGCTACCATGACGTCATACTGGCTGACGTAATATCTGCCTTAGCATTAGTGGTGGGAGGTGAGTCTAGCGGTGGCTTCCATGGAGGAAGAAACCGTTGACATTTTTAAGCGAAAGACCTCGCCGGATTCGAGCCGAGGACCAATGTATTTGGAACGTTTTTAATTAAAATTATTTTAATTAAATTATTTTATAAAATTTTAATTTTTTTTCTTAGTCTATATTATAAATAATATGTATTTTCAAGATAACGAGCGTTACATAAAATGCAACGTTTCTGGAATCCAAGATGGCGGGTGTGAACTAAGCAGTTTTTGTAAAAAATATTAAAAGTTTTAAGTAAGGATATTTATATTTTTTATACATAAATTTCATTTTTACCCTCGTCGCATATCCAACCGAGGACTGAGATTGTTTTATTGTTTTGATAAATAAACATTCAGAAATTGAAATAATAATTAGAATATAAATATTTATATTAACAAAATGGGTTTAATTTCTACTACTGTGGTCGTTTCGCTACAGTTATTACCCAACATCTCTATCGTGATTTATTAGATTATAGGTTATAATTATTTATCTTTAAACCATATTAACCCCTTAAGGGTTGAATTTCGCAAAATGCTAAAATTGTGGTTGGTAGTTTTTGTATGTTTATTATTGGCACTCAAGATATATTGTTATGTTTCATTTTTTCATAAATATAACTACTCATTTTAAAACCATATTCGCCCTTTTTTTATTACATTGGTGTTGAATTTCACAAAATGATAAAATTAGGTTTTATAGTTTTTTATGTTTATTATAGGTACCTACCAATAAATTTCCTGTGCTTGATTAGTTACTGAGATATAATTTATTACACTAAAACAGTTTTTACCCCTTCTTTCTTCCTTACGAGTGGAATTCAGTTATTATAATATAGCCTATTTTTTTAAGTCACCAAGATAACATATTTAGAAAAATTATTTATCAAAATCCTTAGAGCGGTTTTTAATTGGTGCTTGAAAAAATGGAAATACAGGCAAAAAATAGACATAAATTTGAAAATATATATTTTTATACTTTATATAGTGTTCCACCTAGTTTTAATATTATTTTATATTTACTGTGAAGAGGTTTATTAGTTATATAGATTAATTTTAGTTATAGGTTTTTCTTATAAATGTAACTTATGCGTGTAAGGTAATTATTGCAAAATGATATTTTTAAATTAAAATTGTTGTATTACAAAATAATTATAACAAGATTGATACACAAAAAATATGAATATTAAATTATCCAAAATGTAAGTCCACCAGTTTACAACTGGGATTATTATGGTCAAATTCGATAGGATTACTTATAAAAGCGTTGATTTTTTTCACATATAGATTTTAATTTCATTCATTAGTAAATAACAACTGATGTTCTTAATATATATTTTTTCAGCATCAAGCTCTTGAGCATGGCGAAGGCACCTGACTATGTGCAAGAGATTGGAGACTCCAAAAACATCTGCAAAATTTTAAAACCTATACTTAATTTTTGTAAATTGTTTGGCATAGCTCCCTTTAAACTTATCACATCCCAAAGAAAAGAAAAAATTTATTTAAAGTATTCCACTCCTGCAGCAATTTATAGTGGATTAATTGTAATCATTATTATAATTGGTACTGCAATTGGTATGATTAAAAATTTTAAATACTTTTATCCTTACAATAGTTTAAAGGCAACGATTCTAAGCGGTTTATGCTTCAATTTGAACGTCTTGTCTTCAGTTTTAATCATTGCTGCAAACTTAATTTTTAATAATTTGGACATTAAAAAACTAATCAGTAACATTCTTATGATTAACAGTAATTTCATAACCGGATTAAGATGTTACAAAAAATCAATCATTATAATGTATGTCAAGATAATATTGGTAATTTTGGGCTTTGTTGTGTACACAGTCATAGGAAATTTAAAAATTATGGATTTATATTTTAACTATATAATAATTGCTGCACAATTTTTTATTTTAGGCACTAACTCCGCCTTTTTTGTGCTACGTGCCAGTTTCATTAAAATTATTGAATTAGAGTTTAGGAATCTGAATACAAAGCTTGAAGAAATTTTTGAGAATATTTTCATTCTGAGGGTAACCAAAAATAATAAATTAAAATATATCAACGCTGATGGAAACCACATTGGTCATGTCGATTTAGAACTAGGTAACTCGGAACAAGACTATTCGCACGACGTGAAAGCTAGAGAGCCCGATACTGCTATTCAAGTACGCACAGTGGCGTTAATGCACCACAAACTCACAGACGCAGTTACAATTGTAAACAATTTGTATGGAAAAGTAATGCTCCTTTATATTTTTAATTGCTTCATTATAATCATTACGGGCTGCAGCTATAGCATATATACATTAAAAGTTTTAAACGGAAATGGTTGGTCCCAATTACAGAATTATTTAAACTTTATATACGTACTTACGGGGACGCTTCTTAACTTCTTTAAATTACTCATAACTGTAAATGTAGGTGCTGATGCGAGAGCCGAGGCTCAGGACACTGTGCGCATTGCCAACGAGTTGCTTCTCACCAAAGACTTGAGTTCCGAAGATAAGGAGCAGCTGAAGATGTTGTTGAGTCAAGTCCGCAGCAGGGAGGTGATCTTCACCGCTACTGGCCTCGTTACACTGGACTACTCCTTCTTATCCTCCATGTTGGCAGCTGTGGCGACATATGTACTGGTGATTCTGCAGTTCGGCGCTGCGTAAGGAAAACGAAGTAGGCCTATGTTAGAATTTAAAAGAATTTTATTTTCATGAACTTAATGTAGAAATGCACATTATAGTTTTATACCCATTAGACGATTGGATACGCCATAAATACCACTATTTTTTTATATATTGTAAAACTAACAATTATTTATGAAAAAAAATGAAAACCAATTGTGTGCCTACTGCAGTGTTGGTTGTGTTAAAACAATTAAAATTATTACTTATATTTATAGCCAAACTCAAAATTATAAATGCTTGTGAATTAATAAATGAATATATGAAATTTTCTATGTAGAATGAATGCAGTGGTTTTAAAAATTATAATACTATTAATTGGAGATATAATTTAAAGCAACAACTGTAAATGACTACAAAGCGAATTATAACGATAGATTAAATTAGATTTGCGTTATTTTTTGGCTTTGAATACATTAATTATTAAACTAAGCTGTGGGTTATAATGTCAAGCGTTAGTGAATATCAATCTCCTAAAATACACAAATAACAAACTGACTTAAGTGTTGTAAGTTTAGTGATTTTGTTAGTGCTCGCAATAGGCCCAAAGAGTGTTACCAGTTTATCACCTAGTGTTACGTTAAAACTCTCACGTGTCCACAGTGCAAGTGAGGTGGAGGTGCAGTTGGCTGCGGCCAAGCCTTCAGCGGCGCTGTTCTTTCGACCGCTTTTCCTAGAGCACAAGAGAATGCACTAATACATTTTATAAAATATAACATGTAAACAATTGATCTTAATGAAATCAGTGAATAGGAACTGGCAACTGATCCTGTTCAACCGCATTACCCTAAGATACGATGCATTTATTCGTTTTTTGTTAACATACACGTTCTAGGATAGTGTGTTTGAATTAAGACAAAAACTGTGTACAACCTTGGCAATTTAATACTTTCATTAAGGTGATCAATACTAACGGCACTCGAGTTTTGTGTTTTCTGTAGTGTGAAATTGTACTCAAGATGTATGAAACAAAGTAAGTTTAACATAAAAATATTCACTTTATTGTAGAAGTTCTGTCAACATTTTAAAGAACATTTTTATAAAAACAGTGTTTATGCTATAGATATTACTTTTAACAAACATTCCCACAAACACGAACCTCCCCCACCCCCCAAAAAAATTTTTTTTTCACAAAAAACTGTAACACATAAGCTTGTCTTCTCTCATTTCAATAGGCTTATTAAAGACGACACCAATAATACTGCGATCACATCAACCCTGGAAGCTACTGAGTTGAGCAATATACACCCTCCCCAAAACCGAACAAATATGTGTTTCCTGTTCTAGGAATTAATATTTTTCCCACGTTGTATTTACTATGTAAAAAAATAACATATTATCTGTGAGTTTTTACAAAAACTTTCTTTGTTTTTCATCTTATTCTTCTAGACAGCTTGAACAGCTTACGTAATAATTTACGAATAAAAAACTAACACTCTACTAAGTAATGACTTTTTGAATAAAACGGGTTTTATGTGGTGTAATAAGTGTAGGTATATGCAAAAAAGTTGAAAGTGATACACTGTCAAAAGTATATATCTTGTAGCAGAAAATGCTTAAGTTAATTACCATTATAATTACGCAGCTTCGTTTACCTCATGTTAAAAAAATACAATTATATAAGCGCAGTACTAGGTATATAATGGTAGGTTCAGCTACAAGGGTCCAGCATGTGGATTGAAGATTGTCGACACCATCTTGCATTGTGAGGTCCCACCGGCCATCTTGAATGACTTTGACCCTAGACCTTTGACCAACACCCTCATAATTTGTCCAAAAAAAATGCCAAAAATGACTCAGAATTCCTCAAAATTTGTCACATTTTGAAGGAAAATTTCACGTTTTAGTCCTCAAAAATGCTAGTGGCTCGAAAGGTCCTAAAAGCGGTTTAAGTGTACTAAAAGAAAGCCAGCCTTAGTCTCTGAGGTCATGATGCTGACAATAAGGATGTCACGGCCGCCAATTTGAAGGTAAAGAAGTCGTCGTTGAAATTTACGTTATGGCTGCCATCTTGAAATTTCGTAATTTTATGCTAGAAATTCTGGGAAAATTTATAAAAATAATAAAAATCATACCACCCTTTTGAAAATATACCGCCTTCTTAAATAGACTTTATTTTTATGACAAAAAAATCTGGATTTTTTTAATTATTAGAATAGTTTAATTAAAATAATGATATTGTATTAATTAATTTTAAAAAATATGTTCTATTATTTTAAAAGTAAGACGTCATGTCATCCATCTTTATAATTCGTAATTATGATTCAAAAAATTAAAAAAATATATATTAAAATTTGTAAGAAATTTTTAAATACAATTTTAATAACAAATTATTTTTAAAACAAACTTAAATCATGGTGCCCTCGGTTCGAACCCGTTGAGGGCAAATGAAATGGCGACGGATCATTCCTCGACGGAAGTTACTGACAGACTGACTCCCAATAAAAAATTACCAAGGAAGCCGATCAATAATGTGTTTATGTACGATTTAGTCGCCATGTTTGTCGTACAACAATAAATGAAAGCAGCACAAATGATCTTTAACTTATTATTTAATGTTACTTTTTTGATTGATTTATAAGAATCAAGTAATTATTACAATATTTTTTGCAAATTCAAATGTCTATTTCTTAGTAAGGGTTTTTTTGTAGCTTATTATATATAATTCTGTTTATAAAGAGAAATTTCTCGAAATTAAAAGTGATGAAAAATATTAAAATAAGTGATTTTATAACTTTTTTTAAATAGTCGCAAATCAGGATGGCCTTATATAAAGGTAAATAATCATTTTGCGAACAGTATACAGGCTTAGGTAGATTTCGAAGAAACGTTTTCCTCCGGAAATGTTCTGGAAACCTCTATAAACATCTTAAACATTTTAAGAACCATTGTAAAAGACATCCTATATGTTCTCCAAAATTACAAAATGATCGATTAAAAATTTGTTCATATTCCACGCAGCGAAAATGTTTTGACTGTTTTTAATTCAATACATCTGGCATTGAATGGCTTACAACGTATTTCATATAATGTCTGTAGGTATAATTGTTTTTGACATTCAATAACTATTTTTAATCTCTTGCACTAATACGTGATCGGATAAAAATATGCTTTAAACTAAATTTTAAGATAACTTTAAGAAAATTTGAAAGAAAAAAAAATTCGAATGAATTTGATAGTAAGGAAATTTTTTTTTTATTTCAACACTTGTCTTTACGATAATAGTTGGTTCATCAAAAATTGTATCTGACAGTGGTTTCAGATAATTTTTTGAGTTTTTGAAATTAATTTTAACGGATTTTACATTAAAAATACTAATGAAGTTATTTTTATTGTCTTACTCTTGTTTTTTTAAACCTATGGCAGTAATAGTTCTTCTTATCAAACATTGTGTAAGAATAAAGTTTTAGATAATTTTGACAAAATTCACTATTTATTGTTATATATTTTAGAGTTTACATAATATAAGATTTTTTTTTTTTTTTTTTACTTTTCCCCCTGTTTATTTTTCACTCAGCAGTAATGGTTAGTTGTATCAACCAATTGTTACTGTAAAAAAATTTTTAGAATATATTTAAATGGTTTACAAACAATTTAAACGGATTTTAAATTGTACATATCAAGGGACTTTTTAATTTTTTTCATCCTCAACCCCTATTATTATCCGCCCCTTTTCGTAATAGTTGGTCATAGTAAAATTAATGACGAAATTTGTAGATAGTATTTTTAGGTTTTACAATAAATAATAACGAACTTAATAGTATCCACTGTACGAAAATTATGCTTCTTTTAATTCTAACTGATTTTACTAACTCCTTGCAGCAATGGTTCGTACTTTCAAAAATTGTTTTAGACTAAATATTTTTAAAATAATATTTACAATCAATCTAAAAGGATTCGACGGAGTGGCTACTAAGGGAGGTACGAAATTCGCAATTTACACCCCTTGCAGTTATGGTTGGTCTCTTAAAACATTTATTTAGACAAAAGTTTTTAGTAATACTCCTACGAGTCATAATACTTTCAAACGAAATATATATATATTTTATATTATGGGAGATATAGCCATTTTTCTGTTTTTTTTTTTTTTTTAACCTTAATTCCTACTACATTTGGTCGGATTTCGCCCAATAACGAACTCCACTGAGATTTTCAATTACTTTAATTTATGTATAAGTTTGTAAGTAATTTTTTTGCGTAATAACGGCAGTTATCGTAACCTTAATTATGTGATATTTATATAAATATATAAACTGAAAATGGTATTTAGGTGCAAGGACCTGCAACGAAAAATCATAAAAATTATCTGGAGGTCACACCATTGGAATGGCTAAAATAGATAGTCTTTCTTCGAAATCTACCTGAAATGTACTTACTATGATTGTTAAAGTAATTTTCGTCAAATTTATGCGTTCCGAAAATCACAGAGATATGATATTACATTTAATGTTAATTTCCTCACCATAAATGTTACGATTTTTGTATATTATTACCTACTTATTTTTCTTTAAATAAAGTTTTTTAGCTTAATTTTTTCTATTAAGGTACATAATTGTATTATTTTGTTATTTAAGAATAGCATTTTAATAATCTATTGAATTTTTATAAATTATTATTTATTATATAACTTTTTAAAGTGATAATATTATATCTGTAAGTATATTTCAAACTTAATTAGATCCTGCCAAATGGCATTATATGCATGTAACAACAATTGAAACATTCGTGTAAAAAAAGGATTACGACGTTATAAATGTGTAATTTTTTTTTAATCCGGCACGTTCGTGACCTCAGTCTTGCCAGATTAGTGACTTTGCCGGATTATTGATCTTTAAATTTAAGATGTAAATTTTTTAATTTAACCTGCAATGAAACAAGACACAGTGGAATCAAATTAAAATTAAAGTTAACGATTAACTGTGAGCTAACAACCCGCCGGGAAAACGGCCTAGCAGCCAAGGTCAAGAGCTGAAATACACCCTAAAAACATTGCAAAGTCACGATTGGTGCAAAATTACGGATTGTGCCAAACCATGAAATGCTAGATTTAAGATTTTTCACTTTATCATTTATAATTAAATAGATAGACACAAAATAAAAATTATAAATCATTTAATCGTAATACGTGCAAAACGTATATGAGTTTGCAATTATAACTATACATAAGATATTAAATTAAAATATATAAAGATATTATATCCATTAAAAATAACCTGTTACAAAATGCTTTTGTAATTATAATTAACTTGTGTTTCCTAAAAGTGAGCACTAACAGCTTTTTAAAGCAAACACGTTATATTATAGTTTTAAAGGTTGTGTTTGATAGTTATTATAAGCTCTTAATTGTACTGTTTTATTTATTCAATCAAATTTTAGGAAATGCTAACTTGTTACCTTAATCTTGTTGTGGTTTTCGAAATGTTTGTAGACGCAAGCATAAAAACGAACCTTTTTTTTTGCCTGAAACACTTATGTATGTTCATTAAAAACTACTTTGTTAAAAATATGTATTACTAGTTACTGGTTTTAAAAAACAAGCATTAATAACAATGAAAAAAATTACACCGCTTATAATTTTGTGTACTTAATGCATCAATTAACATGTATTGCACTAAGTAAATAAAAACATAAAACAATTTAAAAACGCTTTGTGCCATTTTTCACTATTTAAATTGAATACTAACCCAACTACCAACAATTTTAAAATAAGAATATTTCTTTTCAGGCATGAGTTAGTTACAGTATTGTTATAAGCAAGCATAGTTATTTTTAGGACACTTTAGAGCTTGATAAGTACATCACTCTCGACAGCACATCTTTAGGATTATTGTGGATGTGTGTTCTGACAAAAATGAATTCGTCAGAATAGCTCAGATTTGTTCGTCAGAACTAAGTCGTTTCAGTACAGGCGTGTTCTGGTATCAGTTGGCTTCTACCCACCAGTGAAGATGTAAACCACAGACCATGCCTACTTCCTTGCAAGTCCAATATCAAAGTATTTTTTTTTAATGTGTAGTTAAAAAACTGAACATACTAACGGATTTTTATCTGTAAGACACGATAACGTAGAGTATCAAGTTCTTTTCAAGATCTTTTAAGTCAACCAATAACTCTTTTTCTTGCCTAGCCCACAGACAATTAATTGTTGAAACGAACTGTATATTTAATAAAATATATGGGATGATTCTATTCCAAAATAATTCATTTAGTTCTATTTTTAAAGACGATTATGTAAAAAAAATTCAGAATTAAAAATATTTATATTATAGTACGATGTGACAAATATTTATATGCAATATCTTGCTAACCACTTGCTAAGCCTTAGAGGAATGAGTGATTACAATTCTGTTTAAATGTATTCAAATTACCTTGGTGATACAAATCAGTTAACTCTCCGTGGCTTCCCTCGAACAAATTTCAGAATATTGTCTCATCGAAAAAAAAAAATTGATTAATTCCATACACTATCATGTACATTAAATAAGAATAAAGATTACATGTATGTAATGTGTAATGACATTAAAAAATATTGAAATAATGAGAGTTATATCTATTTCGAGGGAAAAATTCATTTTTAAAAGACAAATTTCCCGTTTTTATTCGGTAAAATGGTCATTTGTTTGATAATTTTAAAAGTGACTATAGTTCAACAAAAAAAAATTAAACGTCAAGCATAACATAAATGACCAGAAAAATTAATAGAAACCACCAAAATATTGCCAGGAATTATCAGGAACACTACGAAAAAACCAACATAATAATAAGAAAAATCTGGAGCACACGCAAAAAACTAACTCACATTTTACTAAATCAAGAAAAAATAATAATTTAAAAATATTAATCAAAATAATAAAAATGTAAAAATAAAAATTAAATAAATCTTTTTTTAAGCTTTAGCTATAAACTGAATGAGTGCTAATCAAAGGAGAAGTTCAATAGCTTGCAAAAGCTGTTTTTTTTATTTTTTTATATTTACGAAAGTTAATGGGAAAACGAAGTTAAAATTTATTTTAAGCTTTAGTTACTCTTATCACTGGGTTGAGTATCAAACTAAATACGGAAAGATATCGAGTAAAAAAAATATTTTAAAAAATGATCAATTTTTACGATTTTGAAATTTTTTTCCATATTTATCGTTCAATAAATACACATTTCCAAGATGACTGTCACTACTATATAATAGCCAGTCCAGCGCCAGGCTTCAGACTGAGGAGCCAGGAGCTAACCGCCATCTTGTATTGTGACATAATTGCAGCCAACTTGGATGACCTTGAACTTTACGACCTTTTACCTTGTACCTACTTGTCACCGGCAACAATCTTGGATAAACCATTTTGGATCCGCCATTTGTTTCCTAGAACATCCCACCAATTTTAATTACGCCATTTTGTTTTATAGAACTTTCCGAGATTTTGAATTATGACATCACCATTGTAATTTTTTATATGGCTGCCATCTTGAAAATCTGCTATTTTGATGCTAGATAATCGTTTCAATATTTAAAATTTATAAACAATTTAATGACTAAAATTTTAATAAAAATTATTTAAAAACGCCATTTCAATTTTATTTATGGTGGACATCATAAAATTATGATAGTAGATTAAAAAAATAAAATTAAAAAAAAATAAACAATACAAGTAAATTAATTTTTTCATTTTGTATTCAAACATCATGGCCACCATATTGAAAATCATGATTATTATATAAAAAATTTCGAAAAAGTTGAAATTTATGAAATAATGTAATTAATCAAATTATAATAAAATATTATTTTAAAAAAACGTACTCACATCGTAGAGTTCTCGGTTCAAATTCGACGAGATCATTAAATTGAAAATGGCGACTAATCCTTCCTTCATGGAAGCCACGGGACGAATGACCTCTCACCACTTATAACAAGGGAATATGTATCTCCAGATAGTATGACATGATGTACGGCATCTTATTTTCGTCTGTTAGAGTTCACTGTTGCCATTACAGAAAATAATTTTTCCTCGCTAGAGTACATAACTCATTTATTATTACTGAGCTACCCTCCATATTGAAATTTGGGTGCCATCTTTATTTATTAAGCTAGAAATTCCAAAAAAAAAAAAAATCACTCATTAATATAACTATTTATTCTATCGGTTGCTATCCTTTGTTAGATACTGGACCATACAAATAACTTAAATTAAGTAAACAATATTAATTTAATTAAATTTAGAGGAAAATACTAAAACAGATTAAGTTCGTAGTCAACCAGCTTCCATCTTGAAAATTGGAAATGAATAAAATATAAATTCGGAAAAAATTCACTCAAATCATCAAAAAAATTCACACATTAACGTAATAATTAATTCGATCTACAATGCTCCTCGGTTTAATCCCTGGTCAGAGCAAAAATATTATTGCAGGTATTTAATAAAATATGGTGGAAAGTGGGGGAGACTGGGTACGATTGTGCCAGGGTACGGTCGTGACAGTCGTCGTATTGGTGAAACTTAAGGAATACGCTGGGAGGGGGGTTCAGGGGAAGAGAGGAGCGGCGTGCCTGTCCGCACATGTTTCACAGTATTGCGTCAGGCGGCTTGTAGAGTACCACATTGCTATTTTCGATAAAAAATTATTTTTTTTTCTGGATTTCTTTGTGTGATTGTTGTTTTATGTATACAGATAGATTGTTAAGTGTTTTTTCTCGAAAAAATTAAACAATAGTGGTTAAATAACAGTGATCACTTTGAACGTAGGTTATCCGATAAAGTAATGGCAAGTGTTTTTTTTTTTTTTTTTTTTTTGCGAATGAATGCAATGGGTACGGTTGTGCCATATTTTCTGGTTACAGTTGTGACATAAGTAAACAACATTTTTTTTTTTTTTTGCTATTGGGTGGATCAAATGCCAAGAAAAATTTAAGCTCTTGTCCCACTTTGAGTGCACAGATGGTAGTCACATTTACACTTGTCATGACTGTGAATAGTCTTGACTAGATCTTAGTAGGTTACATTTTAGAAGTAGGAACTTTATAAGATTTTATTGGTTTTGTTTTTTTTTGTTGTATGTTCACTTACACAAATGTTAATTTAAGCTGTTATACAGCTGATTCGAATTTTATTTAACTATTGGCTCATTAATATAAAGACTGTTAATAATTAAAGATGCTATAGAGTATTATTAGTTATAAGTGATACAAATGTTACTTTTTTTCCTGTATTATACCACACAATGATTGTATGACATTTATTACGTGCCTAATAGGTGAATTTAGACCATTAATGTGTATTTTAATCTAAAGATGACATTAAGTTTAGTAACCTATTGGCTGCTTAATATAAAGATTGTTCATAATTAAAAATGCTACAAAACCTTATTAGTTATAAGTGATGCAAATGTTTCTTTGTTACCGACGTATTTCATCACAAAATGATTGTATGACATTTATTACGTGCAATAAAGTAGATTAAAGACCATTTATGTGTATTTTTGAACCTGTCACTTTCAACTCCAGGCACTATCACAACAGTCCTTGGGGTGGGGACGATTGTAACATTTTTTTTTTTTAGAATTTCTCCTATAAGTTAACATTTGCACTTATAGACAAAATTGTAGTATTTATACATAGACAAATGTCAATTTCACTATAAAACACCTCTTGCTTCGAGCTAACTGGAATAATTACAAAATTATGGGCGATAAAATGAAAATTGGCACAACAGTACCCAGTCTCCCCTACTAAAAGAGGCTTAAATTCATCTACTACCAGCCAACAGTAAGCCGGTGATGACATGTTCGTCACCATCATGGTAATCCATAATTATTTACCTTGAAAATCGGAAAAATGTTCTACAAATCAATAAAAAAATCATCTATTTATGTAAGATTGACACGATAGATTCCCGACATTGGTGTGATTCTCGAACACTGATAAGAGTGACTAAAGATTAGAATAATTTGTTGAATTGTTTTTTCCCATTACCTTTCGTGGAATATATTAATTATTCACTCTACGAAAAACGACTTTAAACAAGATAAATTTCCAACGAAATAAAAAAGTTGTCGCTGTGCCTACCATGACACATGAAATACGTTTCAACAAGGCATTTTTCGAAGATACTCTAATAACATTTTTAATCAGACAACGACCAATGACAGGCGTTTAGTCCAGACATCTCCGGAATTGAGATCAATCATGTTTTGAGTACTGACTTTTAACTATCGTGACAAGTGCCACTGATTTAAATCAAAAACAGCAAAATTCAAAATATATAAAAAACAATTATCAATAAAAAAAAAACTGCTTCTACCAGCTTGCGCTGGAACTCTACCCTTATTGAACAAAGGAGAATTTCACAAGCGGGAAGAAGCGGTTTTTGATAACAAGAGGACGAATGGTCACAAGAGGCTATAAAACCGCAACTACGACCTAGGAGATCCCCCGCAACGACCAATTGAGTTCATGCCTTGGTCTACAGGTAGGACTGGGAATCGATGCAGAACCTGGAAAAACTAGTCAGAGAAGTCCCCAGACCATCGCCGCACGAAAAAGCTGTCTGACGGTCAAGAGCCACAGTTCGGTACATCACGTGGACTATACGCCAGGCGGTCCTCGTGTGCGAAAATACCTTGGAGTGTGAGTCAACCGCCTCTTCGGTCTCACGTGTCTCTGCACCAGTCACCAGGACTGCCCTCGCGTTGAAAGACTGCAGAACTGAAACTACCATCCAAGCGGCGAGCAGTGTGTTGGGAACACAAACTGCTGTTTTAACAGCAACTAAGAGTTCCACTGCAGCCCTCATCGTCGCCCCAGCCCACTCACCACTGCTGTCACCAGCAGTGACCTGCGAAGTGACACACACCGGCCCTGCAACACGGCGTGGGAGCCTGCTGCGGACCAGCACGACGAGCCCGAAGAGAGTGCCGGGCACTTTGTCGTCCTCAGGGGTGCCAGAGGGTCCGGGGTGTGACTGAGGGAGTGGTTGCAGTCATACCACCATCAAGTGCTGGCGGCTCCACGGCCGGGCCACCGGGCGCCCACTGACCTCTATAGGGTGGCCTTCACCACCATCCAGGAGGCCACTCGCCTCCTGGAGGCTGAGATGGAAATCCGGGGAGCCCACCTCGCAGTTGAACCAGCTCACCCAGAAACAGCCCTCCCCCCAAACTAGTGTCATCCAGGGCAGTTTTACTAACAGAATCCCATCCCGCGCGGTGCGGTACTGGAGCTTGCAGAAATGCTGGCTGCAGTGCTGCACCACGCCAGGCTCACTCCGAGCTAGCCGTGGGTCGATGGGATTAGTCCCCTCCGCAGGCCTAGCCCCTACTCCCGTTCAAAGGAGGGGTCAGTGGGTCACGGTGTTGGGAAACTACACCTAGCAAAACATAACCCACATAATTCCATTTCAGCTAAAAATTAACAAGAAAAATTCTGACCTCAAACCAGCTTTAAAGCTAAATAAAATATATAAAAATCCAAGTAGAACATGCCCAATGCTCGGAAACCATTTGAACTGAGCAAAATTATCCCCACCCCCCGGGGAAGGGCTGGAAATCTCACGCATTCAGAGTAACTTACCACAGCCTAGGCGAAGCTAGATTAAAATATAACCTAACAGTCACTTTGCCTCAGGGCCATTTTATCTCACACACCTCTACTGAGCTACCAGCCTTGTTCACCAAACCCCTTCAAAAACTAAAGTAAACTAGGATCACCACTGGAGGTTATGGGCTGCAGTACGCAGGCCGGTGCTCCTAGCAGACCCAGGGATCGACGCCATTCCTGTAAGCCGGTCAGAAATGACTGCCAGGGAATGCTTCATTAGGCCATTGATCTGAGCCTGGCTCTCTGGGTGTGATATGAGAAAAGGGAAGTTTGAAAGTTCTGGCGAGCTGCAGACACAATCTCATCTCACGTTTATCTTAGAAAATCTTAACACAGCTTCCTTTACTATATTAATTTTTAGTTGCCTTACACAAAGTTATAAAAAAATTAAACTTTTGTTCTGCTTTTAAACACATTCAATTTGTACATTATGGGTTTCAAAATCTTTGACATTAATTATGTAAATAATGCTTGGTAAGGAATCTGTAATTTTTGAGGGAGAAATTTTTATTTCTTGTTTAATTTAAAAATCCGCAAATTCAATTTTTTTTCTTTATCTCATCCAATGAGTCTCCCAACAACAATTATTTCATAGTGCATCGACTCTTCTTTCTTCTTTTTGTTGGATTCAACTAAACGATACTCTAAGCTTGATCCTATAGATCACTCTCTCTTGCATTTCCTGTAATTTTAATTGTATAACTTCAGGCAATATTGTGTCGTTATTTAGGGTATCATCACATTCAGGTTCCCAAGTTAAAAAACTCCAAAACTTTGAATTTCATGACCTGCCCAATAATATCTTACACTCAGTTATAAATTCTGTGTAGTAACAGTCAATGCCTCCAGTGGATCAAATAGTCTTTTAATTGTCAATCTTCATCAAAAAAAAATCAGACAAATTACTTTCATGAGAATAATCAAGAATATAAATTTGACCTGATTACTTTCTTGCTTACCCTCTAAAAGGGGTATAAATTTTTAAGTTTAATTTATTTGTGTTAATTAGAGAGCCTGATGTTCCAGATTATTAGGCAGTGAATTATTTTTTTCAAATATAAAGTTTTATGGTTTTACAAATGTTAAGCGAGACGTAATTGCAAAAGATAAGGTTCTTTTTAATGCTTTGGTTTGAGGCGGTTTCCACGGAGATAACACTGAAGTATCATGAACACATATTTTTTAAGATAGCTTCAGATTGAACACCTGTTGCAGGGTACTTATCACTAGCGGCTTGGAATGCTTCTCCGATAAAGACGTGGTCAAGCTACAGTAAACATGAGGTCTAGAAAAAAAGCTTTAACTTGTTTTTTCAGATTGTGAAAATTCACGTGCACAACAGCCTTTCGACAAATGTCCAATATATGAGTGGGGAAGAATGAAGGACGTAGTTATCATGCTATTAGCCTAAAAGTAGAATTTATATTCACGTTCAATCATGAAATCTTAGCTATTATTTTTCATTTGTATAATCTTTTATTTCTACTTTTAGATAAATTATTCTAAGTAAACACGCACTCAGTATAGGCCAGTTTGTTTCCCACTAGCATTTCAGCCTATATCGTATAAGAACGATATGTATTTATTTGGGAAAATTGAATTGTACAATAAGTGAAACGGGCTTCTTTTATATCTTGTCACTAAATGTATTATACGTCATATGTTTCATTAAATGTTTGTTAATGTTTAAAAGTTGAATATTCTGTAAATATTTATCTCTCCCAATTGAAGAAAGAAAATTTTTGTTATTTGAACAATTATTTACACGCCTCTGTTCAAAAAATTACAATAATTTCAAAACATATAACGTCTTAAACTTTTACAATTGTTTCTGTACTTAGAATTTAAAAAAACGTTCATATTTTCTTTAGCGTCCTCGGTAACAATATTAGCTTTATGGAATACTATGTAAATAAGTTGTATTTACGCTGGTTTTTTGAGTGAAGGATATAATTTTATGTACCTGCTATGGCATGGCTGCAGATTTGTGTTATTTTTTATTTGCTTCAGAAAATAAAACCACTAACAATTTTAATAATTTTAAAAATTATAGTTTTAAGCTTTAATTGAATTAAAAAATTGGTTGTCTGTAAAGTCGGTTTACGAACGATAGTTTAACGTGACGTCATAACAAAACATTGATGAAATGATTGCATAATTTTATGAATAAAATTGAATCATTTTTATTTTAATAATAAAAGAATAAATACTTGAAATTATACTAGTAATCAGATTTTTATAAAAGCAAGAATAATTAACCTTTCTTGCCGAAATTGTTGTAATAAGCAATGAAAACCATATTAACTTTTTACTTCACTTTATAAACAGTCGACGAAAAAGTTCACGTGTAGATGACTTGTAATTACCTAATTTTAAAAACTGGCATTTATCTATTTAGTTTAAATATAATTATGAACAAGTTTTCATATAAATAAACTGTAATCAAATACCTATCTTCAATTATATGAATCACCATAACTTTTTTGTCAATTGTAACATAACCTATTATTAGTGCGCTCGCCGACATATGATATTTTTTTTAATAATAAAAGAATAAATACTTGACATTATACTAGTAATCGGATTTTTAAAATGCAAGAATAATTTCCTTTATTGCCGAAATTGTTGTTGTAATAAGCAATGAAAACCACAGATTAAAATTCGTTGAGAATATTTTACGTTTTTATGTCTTCCAGTGCTCAAAATGATATGCAATTGTGGCCACAGGCAAAAATTTTTCTTTATAATTCATTCATACCGATAAACAAAGGAATATATGTATTAACGAGTGCCTGGTTCCCGCGGCAGCTGATAGAGAGCACGATTCGTTCGGTTCGCGTCCGTCACCGTAGATATCAGCACCGTACGGGAATAATATTATTTCGTTTTTATAATACGATTTTATAACAAATACGCATCCCAAATACACCAAACTTATTTATAATGTGTCACAATATTTTTTAAAACATTGTGCTAAAGATCCTGGGTTTAATTTTAAGTATTATGTGTAATTGTAAAACACCATTGTTCGTTAAAAACGTACTTGAAAATTCAACATTACTTTTAAATAACCGTACCGATTGTGCTGAAAATATGTAGACGATCGTTAAATTATAAAATATTAATATTTCAAACGACGAAAACATGATTGAAAAGTCAAATTGATTGTTGTTCCAATCGAGTGGAAGAGAGATACGGCGCATGCATACATTAAGCGAAACGGGACATATCCGTAGTGGGACAATGTGCGTTACGGGACACTTTTTCGTGCGTGCAGCCGTCGTTCATTGATGGCGTTCATCGATTTATTAGACGTTGTCACGTCAAAATTAGCGTTTTATATGTTATAAATATAAGTAGGAAATGCTAGTAACAGGCACCAAACAATAATGGAAAAAAACAAAAATTTTAATTTACAAACAATTTAAGTCCTTATCGCTAACATGTAACTATTACATGGTAAGTGTCATAAGTTATGTAATCACCCTAAAATGACTCACGTTTATGAGCAGTAAGTCATATTTTTCAACTGGTATGGTTCCCATAAATAATAATATGAATACCAACGCATTAATCCTTTCATTATAACTCTGTAACGTAACACCTATTTATAGGTATTTTTAATGTACATTTTCACTATTATTGACGTAATTTTAGTTGTGTCATAAGTAAAAAAAAAAAAAAAATTCAAATGTATTTTGAGCAAGAACGAAAATGAAATACCAACTTATTTATAACTAAAATAAAAATTTCTAAAATATACGTGGTGTACATCCTGCTCTTAACACAATTGTAAGGAACCTTCAAATAACCGTGAACGCACAACGGAGAGCTTGTTCAAAAACCTGCTTGCACTGGGAACTCCTATGAAAACTGAATAACATTACTCATTAAATGGTATTTACAGATCACGCACCTAAATTAAATAAAACACAAAACCGAGTATTTAAATAAACCGGTGTATTGACGTCAAGCAAATGTTCGTTAGGAAGCGTGTATCCTGGCTCATATGCGGTGAAGTCCCGTCCACTCATACAGCCGTCTCCAACGTCAACGTCGATGATCACTATTACCTTGAAGCCGAAAATGGGGCAACGCGCGCGCAGTACCGTACAGTCACCTTCAAGTCTTCTGCCACCAGGAGACGACTGATTGTCTACAAGACTATTCATGGAGGTAGCAGCAATCATACGCGAGTTCGTGAACATGATTTTCGGAGCACCACTGATTGTTTCTTAACATATCAAAAAAATTGGTTTTCTTTAAAGTCGGTTTACGGTAGATAGTTAGGTAAACGTGACAACGTCATAACAAAACATTGATGAAATGATTGCATACTTTTATGAATAAAATTGAATCATTTTTATTGAATTATCACTATTTTGTATGGATACAAAGGAGGAGTGAAATGATATCTACAATTTAATTGATAAATTTACTTTTATTTTCACTCATTAATTCAAATATGTTTATAACTTTAACGAAGAGATTATTTTAACTATAACTTTAATACATGTTTTCTATTCAACTTATTTAAATCTGTGTTATTCTGTTAAGTATAGGACGATGATAGGAAAAGAAGGAACGAATGGGAGTGTTTCAAGGATGATGTGAAGGAAAATGGCTTACCCAACACCAAGATGCAGTCAAAAATAATGTATTTGCGCCACTGACTCTGCAGCAATGCTAGGAGGAACGGGTTAGCAAAGAGCAATGAAAACGTTACATTGAAATGCATCAAAACAGAATTACGCCACGGACTCGGTCGCAATGCTAGGAGGTTATGGTTAGCAAAGAGCAATATAAAATGAGCGTAACGGGACACAGCGAAACGGGACAATGTGCGTAACGGGACACGTTTCGTGCGTGCAGCCGGCGTTCATCGATTTATTAGACGTCACGTCAAAAG
The DNA here is from genome assembly GCF_032445375.1 of Bacillus rossius redtenbacheri. NCBI lineage: Eukaryota > Metazoa > Arthropoda > Insecta > Phasmatodea > Bacillidae > Bacillus > Bacillus rossius. Next base: position 16,208,219 of record NC_086335.1, read on the forward strand.
TATTTATCTGAGTAGAGTATATGTTAAACCATAAAAAATGTGTAATTTTAAACAAAATATATGTAACAGCAGTCTCCACAGATGTTATTGTTTATTATTTTAAATCTAAATATTTTGCGAATTTTTACTTTTGTGATAAAGTGAAATACTATCAAAAGTGTAAAGAACATTTGCAATAGTTAGAGTAAAATTTCACAGGAGTTGGTGACATTTATTCCGTGATTTGTAAATAGAATATACAATTATATCCTGTGACAGGAGAAGGGTGCCGGTGTCCTCCATCTTCGATTGTGACATCACAGCGGCTAAATTGGATGACCTTGACCTTTATCATTCACTCTGACTTTTCATCGTGATCCCGCTACCATTTTGAATTATCACCATTTTTTTTTGGAGAACGTTTTGACATTTTGAATAGTGATGTCTCGTCTGCCATCTTGGACATCAGTAATTCTTATACTATAAAGGGTAAACAATTTTAAATTTATAAAAATGATTTTATCACACTGTTTATATTAAATAATAATAAAACTATTCGAGGCATAAATTCTGTACATTGTAAGAAATGATAAAAAAATATGTTGCAAGTGGCTAACTACATTATTGAGAACTCAATATAGTATGTAAATTTTTTGTCTCTTTGTCTGTCTGTTCAAGCATCAATCGAAAACTACTGGACCGATTTTAATCAAGTTGTTTTTTAATATAAGTGTCTTTAACTAACATAGAAACTAGGCAATTTCTAAATACAGAATTCCACTCCAAAAGAGATGAAAGGAGTAAATATTGTTTTAAGATAATTAATTATAACTCTGAAACTAATGAAGTTTAAGAGAAGATAATGGGTACCAATAATAAACATACGGAAACTACCCACAATAATTTTTATATTTTGCAAATTTCAAACCCCTAGGGGTAAGTATATATAAAAGTTAATAATTATGTCTCCGAATTTAATTAGAAATAAGGAATAATTTTCGGTACCAATAAAGACCGTACGAAGACTTCCATCCAAAATAGTTTATTTTGTGGAATGAAACCCTAAAGAGGTAAGAAAAGGGTAGGTATGTTATATAGTTTAATAATTATATCTCCGCATTTAATTAAGCGTAATAAATGACTTTATATACCGATAGTAAACATGTGGAAACTTTCTATAGCAATTGTTATATTTTAAACAATTATTCAGCCGTTACGAGTTGACAAAGGAGAACTATGTTTAAAAAAATAATAATTATATCTCCGAATTTGATTAAGCATTACGAATGATTTCGGGTACCAATAAAGACCAATTGAAAAATCCCATCCACAATTTTATATTTTACGAAATTCAACCCTTAAAGCGTGAAAAATGAGTAAGAATGTTTTTAAGATTAATATTTTTTTTTTTCAAATTTAATAAGGCGTATTAAGTGATATTGGTTACCATTTATAAACATACAACTACTAGTCACGGTTTTCATATAACGAGAAAATCACCCCGCAATAAATAATAAAATGGTACAAATATTTTTGTTTAAAATTCATATCTCCGAATTAAATTACTAAGTAAAGTAAAATATTTTATCTACCAAAAATAAACATACGAAAACTACCAACAACCATTTTACCATTTTTCGAAATTCCAAACATATGTTTGGAAAATGGGTGAATATTATTTTAAGATATATTATTAAAAGTTGGATTTAATAAATCGCAAATTAAAAAAATTGGTACAACAATACACACTAACAACCACTGTTCTACCATTTTACTTTATTCAAACTCTAAGGTTGGTGAATGGGGTAGGTGTTTTTTTTCAAACAATAAAATTGAACTCTTCCAATTCAATTAGAACTAGAAGTAAGATACTAAAAAAACCTGCATCTAAAGTTACGTATTGCTTATTTTTTTGCGTTTATAAAAATAAAAATTCGTGTATTAATGGGTTGATAACGAGGTGGGTTTTCGTTTATTTTAAAAAATCGTATCTCCGAAACTAAGTAAGTTTTATGTAAATTAAATTGTAAAATTCATAAACCAAAAACCATTTATTTTACTTAATTTGCTAGATTCATACTCTAGGGTATGTAAAGAGGTAAAGTTAGAATATTTCACAAATATTCACAAATATTCACAAATATTATATGGGTTAATCAAAATAAACAAGTGCCAGGTTTTGTATTATCATACTTGTATTATAAATGCGGAAATTTGTGTGTATCTTTGTTGCTCAATAAAGCCCGGACTGCAGAACGGATTTGAATGAGATTTGTCAAACATCTAGCTTATAACCTGTATTAACACACAGGCCATATATTTCTATAAAATTCATTCCCTAACAGAGTGAAAAGGGGGTAAATTCATACTTACAACAGAAAATAATACGTCATAGACACACAATCAGTGAGTGTGTGTCATTTCTTTATGTCCGCCACAATATCATATAGTAAGGTCGGGCAACTACCTATCCTTCTCCTTGGTTAGACTTGTTGTCTTAGTGGAGCTCGCGGTGGTTAGCAAAATAACGGCGTCAATAACACCTATACCTTTCGCTAACAATTGACTTTGCATGTGTTTCGTATTAAGCAGATTTTGCTATTTATCGATTTTTGTTGTAGGTTTTAGGTAAATTTTATTAGTGACTATAATTTATTTATATTGTGACTCACAAACGCAAGTGGGATATTTTGCAGAGCCCACAAAACGCTCTAGCCATGAAGATAGACAGACAGATACCCAAAAAAAAAATTGGTTGTCTGTAAAGTCGGTTTACGGACGATAGTTTAACGTCACAACGTCATAACAAAACATTGATGAAATGATTGATCCAGAAGATAAGGAAATATCATATTCGGCCTGAGACTGAGCCGAAACAGGTTTTTGCAACCAAACCATTTAGGCATTAAAAATATTATATTATTTGAGGAAGAATTTTTTTTTCTATCTTTTGTATGATAAAATATACCTCTGCATACTTTTATGAATAAAATTGAATCATTTTTATTGAAATATCACTATTTTGTATTTCGGCCTGAGACGCACTTAGGTCCCTCCCTAACCCGGACCACTCCCAAACATACTTAGTATAAGTTAGGTTAGGAAAAAAAACTTAAATTCAACAGCGCACACGAATTTTCCCCTTCTTAACTTAGTCTAGGCTGGCTGGCAGCCTGGTGGGAAACAACAAAGTCGCCCCCGAAACAACCAGTGCCACCAAACCAAATGCGGACAAAATGTCCAAGCTCCCGCCAATTTGCATAGTAGTCTTTCTACTCTGTCCAACTCTTCTTCCAGAACCATCCTTCTGTTTCCTGTAACCAACCTGCTTTTAATTAATGCATGAAATTTTGCATCCTGCATGTCAGTGCCCAGGGTTTTCCCTGTGTCTATGCAGGTTTTACCTGGGCCCAACTTATCTAGTTATAGTCTAGAATAGTCAGTGAGGGGAGTTAGTCATGGCTAAAACGTTGCCATGGCTGGCCAATCCCCTCCTAGCACATGATGCATACTTTCTCTCCTGCATGGTTTAAACTTGCATGCTTAGAGTGTATAGACTTCGGCCTGAGACGCACTTAGAGTCTTCCCTACCCAGACCCCTCCCAAATACACTTAGTAATTATTTAGGTTAGGAAAAAAACGGTAATGGGATATCCGTAGTGGGACAATTTTTCGTGCGTGCAGCCAGCGTTCATCAATTTATTAGACGTTGTCACGTCAAAAAAAGTCACTTCATGCAAAACAGCGGAGAATTGAACAGGCGGTGAAAAAAAAGTTATTTAAAACCATAGCAAGTCATATATATGTAATTAGCATACTAGGTATATGTGGAAAAGTGTTGATTACTATAGGCTACAAAAATAATTAAAAGTTATAACATATTATGTTGTGCAATGCAAATACTTGACTGAATTTTAAGATAAATTTACTGTTGAAATACGTGTGAAACTGCGGTGCGCATCTAATGTTAAATAATAGAGAAAATAAATATTGACGACATCTTTCAAGATTTTAACACCTATCTATACCATATAAAAGTTAAATTTTATAGTTCTGTTTGAGTAAATACCTATATTATATAAGCAAAGCTATTAAGTATTTCTTTTTAGTTTCCAGTACCAATGATAAGGGCTAGGCTTTGGTAAGACCACAAATTCAGAGTATCTTTTATATGTGTTTAAACAGACCACACAATGAAAGTTTTTTTAATGGCGCGAGTGCGGTTACCAGTCACATAAACCTCCATACTGGATTTGTAAAAATGATGAGCACAATTAAATTCATTCAACGAACGTGCATCCAATCAGAAAGATAACCACTAATTAAAATCTAATCTTAGATCGCCCACTCACAATCACTACAACAAAGCAGCAGTCTGTACGTGCGTTATGGCATGCGCCGCACCAATCAAACAGGCGCTTGCCGTCATACAGTTCAGAGCAGAAAAGAAGTGAGAATAAAAGCAACCCTTCTGCCAACAGTAACAATTAACCAATTTCAACACAGAGAAATTTATTTTTATTACCAGCTAAACTGTAGTAATAGACCACAATCACTCATTAAAACATCAATATCCCTGGGATTTATCAAACAAAAAATGTCACTTCAGGCAAAACAACAGTGAATTGAGCAGGTGGTGAAAAAATATTCTTTATAACCATAGGTAGTAATATATATGTCATAAGCATATTTAACTTGAGTGATGAAGGTAGTTAAGAAGTTTGGTCAAGAGCTCGTTACCTTTCATGTTCTTACAAAATATATACAAATTTATAAATATGACTTGCAAGTGTTGCAAGGCTATTGCTTAAGAATAACCTACACACATGCCGTGTTATCCACTTTATTAAATTTTCCTCTTGCAATGAGCCTGAACCAAAACCTAACTATGGTCAAATTTTTATTTTAGCCTCCACACTTATCAGATATTGCGATGAGTTTATCACAACTTATATCGTTAGCTTAAAAATGCTTTATAAATCAACTACCAATTTCGTCTGCTCCTATACCAGCTGTACTTTCATTCCACTCATAAAAACATTACTATTCCTTCCTTTAAAAAATCATTTTCTTGTAGAAAGCAGGGCCTGTTGAAAGATTGGGAGTGGGAAGAAATTGTTGCAAATCAAATGTTATTGCATATATTATTTGTTTCTCTGCTTCTTTAGCTGCTATTTTAAAGACATCTTAGCTGGATTTTTTTTTTTTTTTTTTTTTTGCATTAGCTGCCAATGGGTTACTGTTTCGCTTACCTTCCTTTATAACAATATTTAGTGAATCGTACTCGCTACATGTACCAGATTTTGAGTTTTATTAACGAAACATAAATTCTGCTGTTAATATGCAACGGAGTTTAACCTTAGGCACGGGCTGCATTCTCTTTTCTTAAAACGTTTCCTTTTTGTTTCCAGTGTGTTCGTGAATGACATTTAGAGTTTCCCTGACTTATCATTACGAGACAAATGGCTAGTAATCTTTAGTAGCTTTTCAATAAGGTTTTTTTTACGTCATATACATCTAATGCTTAATATTTTTATGGTGATTTCCATGCTTGCCTAAATTATCGGTGGGAGGGGAAACTTTACCTTCATTAAAATGCGTCCCGTGTTATTCTGCCGGCCATGTTTATTTAAAAATGCCACACTACAAACATTTACTCTGTCACTTGTTCTATAGAGTAACTGATTGTGTATGAACGTCAGGGAGGGGTTCCATACTTATTTATTTTACGTTTCAATTTTTCTAATTGCATTCAGTAAAATACGTAAGCAGTTTGGAGTTCGTAAGATAACAAAGCCCCAAAATTTAGGAATGAGTTTATTCCCGGGTTCAGTTGCCCAAATTTCAAAATACCTCTTCTTACAATTACAGTTAGATCTTAGTTGCTTCATGTTAACAGTACTTCCTTTCCTCTTCTGGAAACATGCTCTTTCCCATGGTTTAACTGTCTTTGTAACAAACTCTGGTTTAACATCCCTAGAAGTAATTAATATTTTCCCTGCCATTAGAGTTTATCACGGAAGATGCAGATGCCGAGAATAAAACACTTTCATTAAAAATGTAAGCATATATACTACACACATGTTTTCTACATTTATTGCCAAACTATGTTCTCAAAAAATATTCATGTTCGCACAAGAGAACAAAATTAGGCTATGGGGCGTTGTTATAAAAATGCTTTTCTCATGATTTATAAAATTTCTTATAACTAGCATTTTATAATATTACTATAAATAAAAAAAACATTTTGGTAAAACAAGTTTAACGTTCAAAATCCTTAACACACACAAACAATTTAACGATTTCCTCCATAAAAATGTACAAAAACACAAAATAATATTTACCACTGTATCTTCTGCACATAATATGGTCTATACGCAATGAGATTTTGAATGTTTTAATATTTATTTTCCTCGGAATAACTTACAAGAGGTTAAAATTTTTTTATAACGGATGAAACAAATTATTCATCTTTATCTGAATCATACATCACATCACTACCAGTGATTTCGTGGCAACTATCACTAGAATTTGCATTTTCTTTTATAAATACATCAAAAAAGTTCTTGATTTGTCACATTACTGTCACATAGCATAGTTAAAGTGAATAATACTATACTGACCATATCTTGAGATGACCATAGTCCTGCAATATGTTGGAATTTAAAGAAACTATTTGCACCAAATTTATCAGGACGTCACAGAACATTATGTTATTATAATTACTCAATTTCGATAAAAGCGTTAGTTAAAATGGTTTACATTCAAGCTCTCCAAATGATCGCATCAAGCAAATGAAATTTAACAATTTTAAATTCAATAAGCATAAACATATAGTCCAGTTATATTCAAATTCTTGTGGTTTACAAATGTAAAACTGTTCAAAGTATTAATATGTGATCATTTGCAAGACATATAAAAAAATTAAATTGCATTTATTGATTTTGTTAATGAAATGACTCGTTTCAAGTAAATTGTTCTTTTGGAAAGAAATTTTACAAAGGGCTATTTGAAACGGCCAGTGATTGGTTGATCAAACTCAAGATTCTCCCTTATTCACAGATAAAAACTGCAGTGTAGATGGGCGGCACCAATCTTATTAAAAGTGTAATACCTGGTTTATCTGATGATGCAAAGAACACTATCGTGAGAAATACGTACATATGAATATTTTTATCAATAACGACACGAAATTTTACGTAGAATACATTAAGATATTGCTGACCGTAATAAATACGTGATAAATAAATTATTCGCTTTTCAGTACATATCAAATTTTCTAGAAGCAAATCACACTTTCTGCGCCCACCGCTATCATTCGCTGCCTAAATCGTAAACGTAGCTTGCCACCATAAAAATTCAGATAGTAATTAGCAGTAAGAAACCACCAGAAATTATATATTCTTATAAAGGGCTCCAATAAAACCCCGTCTTGGGACTTAATTTTCGACAAGGAATTTTTTTAAAATACTTATGTTGTCACCTGGTAGGAAAATAAGGGAGTTAGTTAGAGCAACACAAGGAAACTGTGATTGTGAGAGAAGCACGGTTTATTAATATGAAATAACGAAAGAGAACTATAAACATGTTAATACGATACACTCACGTTGACTTCGAATATTAATATTCGTTCTTGAACTTGTCCCGCTTCTGTATACCACCTGGCTGCCAACACAAAAATAAGTCACATGTCAACAATTACAATAATACATAAAATGAAAGCATATTTATTTATTACAAAATTCTTGGAAAATTTTTGAAGTTCCTATGCTCACTTTACTCTAAGAACCAACAGTCAGTCACAATGTATGTTCGTTAATTAGGTCCAAATATATCAAAATCAATATATATAATACATTTTTAAAAAAGGAAAAATACAAGAGTATATTATAGCACAAGGTATTTTACAAAATATTAAAATACGTTAAAAATTTCAAGTCCAAGTCTGCCTTGTGTCCTACAACAGTAGAGGCAGCTAGAGAGTACTGGACCAATGTAAACATTGAAAGATGTAAACATTGCGCCAGTACCCCCTGGGGGCCGGCATCTTGTTTCATGGGGGCCGCCATTGTTGTTGATATTGGTTACCAGAGCGCGCCAGCATCGCAGCCACTGGGGGCCACAATCTTGTTTACATCTGCTGGAGGCCGCCATCTTAGTTCTACCTTTGGTTACCGGAGCGCGCCACCATCGCTCCGAAGGCAGGAAATGTATACAAAAAAACCTGGGCGGAGTGGGGATTCGATCCGTTGGACGAAGTCTACAAGGCCACTAAACCACGAATTAGTTGGGAAGAGTAGAATTAAATAAGGAACATATGCTTAAGCTGCCAATGTTTAAATTTCGAAAAAATAAACAAAATGCTGCCATGTATAATTTCCAAAAGGAAACGAAATTCGCCATGTTTAATTTCCAAAAACAAACGCCACCACCCCCCAACTCCAAGTATGCTTAAACAATACCGCCAACCCCCACCCCCACCACTATGCCTAAATAAAAATGCCGGTATGTCTAAATCATTTACCGCCTTGCTTAAAAGACGCCAACCCCCACTCCGAGTATGCTTAAAACACCCACCCCTAAGTATGCTTAAAGCAAACCCCCACCACTCCACAAACGCCACCATACTAGCTATGTCTAAAACAATTGCCGCTATGCTTAAAAGCCCCACCATACTAGCTATGACTAAATAAAAATACCTGGGAGCAACATATACTCAAAAAACTCGCTCACAGAGAGCGAGATGTTGTCCGCTGGGGCGTCACGCACACAATGCGCAATAATAATCCCCACATCATGTTAAATATATTTAAAAGAATAATAATGTCTTCAAATATTTAAAATATAAATTTTACCAATGCTGTGTAGGGAACAGCAGCTCGCTCGTGTAACCTAAAATATCCTTTAGTGGTAGCACAAGAACAAATAGCACTGACTCTCTGCCAGTGGCATAAGCATAGTTAAAATTTCTAATATTGTGAAGAAGGAAAAAAATAAGCACTGAAATGTATTAAGCACAGTTAGGACTCCTACAGTTAACACGTAACGTTAAGTAATTAACATATTTATAATAAAAACCGCACGAAGTGGGCGAAACACAGAAAAAATATGTTTACACCGCTCGCTGGGGACCCCGCCCACCCGGCTGCGGCATTATCACCAGAAAATAAACTTACGTATGTTACCTAGGTAATAAAAATAATTATAAAAACAGTACTGGCCATCCAAAGAGCGCGAAGCGCAGTATAAGGCGCTCAGCGACATGTAGCAAATAAGCATACATAAAATAAAAAACCTTAGTGTAGGAAAAACTCACCAGAATGCTACCTGCCCACCCCGGCGACCTGTAATTAAAAATAAAATAACGCAGACAAAAAGACATATTAAAAATAGTAACACCTATGTACACCGTGTGGAGCGCAACCCACCTACCCGACAGCGTTTAACAATAAGTAAATTTATAAAACATATAACAAAACAGGAGCGTTAGAATAACACGTCTGTATGCAGTGTAGGCAGTCGGAAGACTGTTAACAATATCTCGCGTGACGACAGCGAGAAGTGAAATTTGTTTTTAACCCTGGCCCGCTGCGTTCTATAGTAGCTCGCAGTAGAGTCATGGAACTCGCCTAAGCGTGGAACAAAATAATTAAAAACGTACAGCCAAGTGATACATGAAGGTAATCAACCACCGAATGCATGTGACCAATAATACCATAAATCAAGTGTAAATAACAATACAAATAGGTATTAATAAACCTATTAAAACATAGGTACCATGTAAAACAAAACAAAAATAATAAAAATTATATAGCAGACACACACAAACACAAACACAAACGCAATACAGCGCAATGCATATAAAATCGCCAATCACAGATAATAAATCCTTAGCAGCGAAAAACTCCCATGAAATAATAGAACACACAACACAAAATTACTCGCTTATTGAGACAGCATGATGCAAAGAGTAAAATTCCCTATATGTAAATAGGAAAAATAAAACAAACGCAGAACCGCGAGAAAACAACCATAAGACGTAATAAAATAGTGTTACCCTAAAATAAACAAGCAAAACCATCGACAGCAGACCACGCCATAAAATAAATGCAAGAAAGGGTAATATAAATACTAATTCAGTTACACATTGCGGTAATAAAAAAACGCAGACAGGTAAGAATAAAAAACCCTATTTCCCTCCAAATAAAACATTATATCACTAGGCTCAACACAATCCATAAGTAAATCACAATAGAGCCCCCACAGAAATCCAATAAACCAAAACCAGAATTTAAAAAAATGTATCTACGAGAACAATATCATAAAAGTACCACACTCTCAAGTCAGCATAAACACCACACCAAATGGCATGGCCCGAGAAATGACAACACAAATAATTATCAATAACCATAAATACCTACATCCTCAAATATAGAACTTCCAAGGCGGTCATTTTGACCTCTAGCGATTTTGTTTTTATTTTAATTTCTAAAGATTTCGCATCTGAGTGATGCGCTTTTATTACTTTTCCTAAATCATAGTTTTGTTCTAAAAATCCATAACTTATCAATAATTGGTTCACTTGCAACTAAGATATTTTATGTTATACCTCGAACTCCCACAGCGGTCATTTGACCTTCCGAAAAAAAAATTCAAAAATAGCTGCTTTGAGTTATGCAATTGAATAAACCTTTTTCTCATCTTCTACACGAGTATATTATGTGCACATACACGTTATTTAACAATATTTTGCTAGAATAAATATTATTTAATGTGGGTTTATATAGGCCCACATAAATAATTTCCTTTATATTTTGTGTGTGCAGCTGTGTGCATAAAAATTGTTTTCTTATCATCACGCATGTGCTCTACATTTGCGCATGTCGTAACAAAATGATGCCAAGTCCTTGACTTCTACCTATATCGTATTTCTTGTTCGGTAGAAGCTGGGTTTGTACTTTGGTATGGGTTGGTATGAATGCATTTCTTTTGTTCGCATTCTTACTCCCCTTCAGTGAAAATGTTGGCTGCCTTGTGCATGAGTCATCATTGTTGTTCACCACTGCAGAGTGAATCATCTCTGTAAAGAGAGAACACGCATATCAGTAGTCTGGGTAACAGTATAGTTTCGCAATGAAGTAGGTCTTGGGTGTGAATTCCATTGGCGCTGTTGCTGTGTGTGTTTTACTGAACATTTATAATGAACCGACATAAACTCACACTAGAACAAGCTTTGCAGTATTTGCAAGACCTTCCTGAAGATCAATCTGAATGCAGTGACTTGCTTGAGAGTGATGAAGATTACATTCCGAATAATAGTGACTCAACTGGAAGTGAAGAAATCGATGAACCAGATGACCTTGTGTTTGAAAAAACTTCTATAGTCGCAGCTAATTCATCTAGATGTATCACTGGTATGTAGAATAATTTTATTGAATAAAGTATAAAAATTTAGTTCCGTAACAAGTGTCTAAGTAATATTTTTTCTCAAGAGTATCCCGGTATAAATGGATGTTTAGGGCTGAGACTTCTGATCTCAAGGGTTTTTGATCTAGGCCTGTATGGTTAGACAAATATTTTTACTTACTAATATTTACTAATTTACTAATATTTGGACATTCTATTATAACATACTTTTTTTCTATATTATATGAAATATTCAATGAAACGTCTTAGGTTAGTTTTTTATGTGCACAAAACATATAGCAATAATATAAGATTTTTTTTAATATACTCCACTCACTACCTATCTCAGCTATTACGATTCTGAGTTCCACGATATATTTGCTGCATCATAATTGTTATTGCGTATGTGTATGAATGAAGGACTTTCTAAATAAAAAATAATTTTTTTCCAGGCACTACTCAAGGCACATCAGATGGCATTGCTGCATTATCTGCACCAGTTCTGTATTCAGCGAATGTGTCAGGGCGTGCAGTACGGCAAGGAAGTAGGCGAGGCAGAGGACGAGGGCGAGGCAGAGGACGAGGGCAAGGCAGAGTAGAAAAAGAACCAGAACCAAGTGGTAATGAAATGCAAGATCATTCTGGACCAATTCAAGCTCAAAGATCTGTCGCACATTGCACTAAAAAGCACATTAGATGTGGACCTCAGCAATTTATTCCAGTTATTGGTGTTACAATGATCAGTGCGAATGGAAAGCAATGTACTGTTGTGAATGCAGGTGATAGTGCTGTACGCAGGGTGGGTTTGCAGAATGTGCTACGTGAAAGGCCAGGACTTTCGCCTACTGCAAACCGTAGTATTGATGAGGCAAACGTTACAAGTGCATTCAGACTTTTTATTGATGAAACTATACTGCAGAAAATAGTAAAATGCACTGAAACAGAGGCTCGGTACAGGCTGCAAGACGAAACATGGTGTTTAAGTTTGGAAGAGCTAGAAGCTTTTATTGGTCTATTGTACCTGCGCTGTGTGAGTGGAGCCAAAGGACTTCCACTCGCTAGTCTCTGGTCAGCCAAATGGAGTATTCGTTTTTATGGAGACACAATGTCACGCAATAGATTCCAGGAAATATTGAGATTTATTCGCTTTGACATAAAATCATCAAGACCAGAACGTTTGGAGCAGGACAAGTTTGCTCTTATATCGGATATTTGGAATCAATTTACCAGCAATTGCGTTTCCAGCTACAAACCAGGTGCTGATATTACTGTTGATGAGCAACTTTTCCCAACCAAAGCCAAATGCCGTTTCACTCAATACATGTCTAATAAACCTGATAAATTTGGAATAAAATTTTGGCTGGCTGTTGATGTTGCGAGTAAATACATTCTAAATGGATTCCCTTACTTAGGCAAAGATGATAAACGGCCTGCTGACCAGTCTCTCTCTGAAAATGTAGTTCTTCGATTGGTTAGTCCTTATCTCGACACTGGCCGTAATATTACCATGGACAACTTCTTCACTTCAGTCGCTTTGGCAGAAAAATTGATGGCTAGGGGTACAAGTGTTGTTGGTACAGTGAACAGGGCTAGAAGAGACATTTCAGCAGAACTCAAGAATGCAAATCTTCCATTACAGGATTCATTCATACTAAAGCAGAATGACTGCACTCTTACTGTGTACCAAGGAAAAGTAAACAAAAATGTACTTGTACTTAGTACCATGCATACATCTGTTTCTATTGGCGTAGATAAGAAAAGACTTCCAGAAACGGTCAGTTATTATAATGCTACTAAATATGGGGTCGATATAGCAGATAAAATGGCTCGACAATACTTAACTAAAGCCGTATCCCGGCGCTGGCCACTCCAAGTATTTTACAACATACTTGATTTTGCTGGAATTAATTCATGGGTACTGTACAAAGAAGCTACAGGTTCTAGTATCAGCCGAAGAGATTTCATCATGAAACTAGCAGAGCCACTTCGAGAGGGCCATGTGAGAAATCGAAGGGAAAACTTAGAGGACAACAATCTTGACACAGTTCCACATGAAAATCGTAAGCGCCGTCAATGCCAGATTTCCAAGTGCAATAGAAACAAGACTACCGAAGTTTGTACTGTATGTGCTAAATATGTTTGTGGCAAATGCACAGGGAAAGTCGTCAAAAAAACTGTGTGCTTAGTATGTAATGTAAAAGTAAATGTATGAAAAATAGAAAGTTGAATTGTATACATTATATCAAATGTACAATTTTATGTGTTTTGAAGTATGCAAAAAAAAGGAAGGGTCACATTCATTTTCAATTTTAAAAAATATGATAATTATATTCTATTTTTAAATAATATTTTTAAATAAAATATTTTTGAAATATTACAAAATATATGTTACAAAAGTGTGTACGAATGTCTATATTATCTAAATAAAATCTTTTATTAATAAAATTTTATTCATTTTATCTCTCATAAAATGATCTTAAAGTAAATGTTATATTCTGTGTTAAAATCAATCCAAAAATATATATCATAAACAGTATTTTTAAAATTCGGTCAAATTGACCCTTCATGGGAGTTCTAGGGTGTAACAAACTCTGGGAGTCCTAGTGTGAAGCAACCGAAACATAAGAAATGTCTAGCGCATACACAACAGGAAAGAACACCCATAACACAAAACCTATGAACACTGCAAGAAAAGATCCGAAACCAAGACCTGTCGACTGAGAGGACAGTACTACATCTCAATCACAACATTACGCCAACTGAAGGAACAAGCTATATCTCTACAAGATTTAACTAAGTGCTAATGAGACACGAAAATAGAGAACGTAAACCATGTCAAACAAAGACAGAAATAATTAAAAGCTAGTGAAGCAAACCAAAGCGCACATAAGACCTCGTGAATGCGCAAACAAACGGCACAACACCAGAGACAAAACATGCTATTCCTATGTTAAAATAAAAAAATAAGACGCACATACGAGTCTTTAGTGTTAGCCCAGCTACTACACATTCATTAATAAATAAAATCGGTTATATTATTATGTGTAGACATACTGTACTATAGTCATTAAATAAGAAGTAATATAAGTACAAAGAAATAGAGCCACAAGATATTGTTAAGTAAAAAATATAGTAAAAAAGTGTAAGTATTAAGCATGCTTATAGCCATTTAATAACATATAAAGAAATATATGTAAGAAAAATTTGTTATACTAATACCTTATTAAACTAAATATCTGTAGGTTTAATCTCTTATAGTCAATAAACAAGATACTTTGTGGGAATATAAACATAAGTTGTTTCTAAATAAAACAGTATCTGTAACACAAATGCATATAGGTAGATCATCAGCTCTGACTAATTTGTCCTTATTAAAGTGCTTCATATAAGAAATACGTAAGCTAGTTCCCAGCTATAAACATAGCATGTTATTCTAATAATAAAAAAACTATGTATCATTAAAAAATAGCTATAACATTCGTTTTTAAATAATGATACTATAAATTTACACAAAAAAATATTAACGGCAATCCATAGATTCCTTTCGCCCATGACATATCCATAGTGTGTGTGTGTGTAGTGTTCTAAATATAGAGTGTTGGCCCCCATAAAGGAATAATTTATGATTTATTTTGTACATTAAGAATGCTTATAAGATTATTGTTAACTTTCCTATGTATAAGGCTTGATAAAACAATCTCTATATAGTGGTATATGAATAATCAGAGCTATGTTTACCAACTATAGTATTCATACTAGTAAAAATAATAATTAAGGATATATCGGAGTGAATAAAAGAAGATCTGTTATAATAGAACCTATATAACTACATCCCAATAAGCTTAGGAAGCTCTGGCGTTAATAACAAAATGTAAAATGAAAGGTTACTGGTTCAGTTTTAAATAAGAATATATATCCTAATACTTTGCAACCCATTAATCATAGGAAGCACTATAATCACATTTCCGACGAAACCTGAATAGAACACACCAGTAATGTTTGTGAAAGAACACACACGGATATTCATAGTATATTAATGACCACTTAGCCAAAATCGTTTACAGAATAACATACATAGCAATTCCATGCCTCAAACACCACATCGCTTCGACGATGGTCCAGAACACAAAAATGATATCTGCCTCCAAGATACTGCCACAGTCGCCTCGGTGGACCTTTAACTTTCACCTGACGGAGGGCATACGGAAATAAGAATTGTTTAGTATACACACGCAGCGTCCCCCGAAAACAAGCTTCCAGATGTAAAGCTGGATAAAATAATAAATTAAAATATACAAAAAAACAAGGATGTCTTGCAAACTAATAGCTACGCCACCCATGCCGTTAAACCATATTTCGTGAACGACGAAGCACGACAAGGACTTTATAGTGACAAGGAAATATTAACATGAAAGTAAACATGTATTCAAGTACATTTGGTGTACGAATACCCATTGCCCACCAGACTATAAACTATGTACTACCTACTAGTGCTAACCCTTTATTGCCATACACGTTAAAAAACCATTTTTTCTATATAAAATATTTTTACATTAATATAAATATAGTGTCAGGTAAATACTAAAAAAAAAATAAGTATTGAAGTAAATGAAGCGTTTACACAAACAAAACTGTATATTTCTAATCATAAACATTCCTTGAATTTTACCCCCACATAGACACGTGATTTCTATTCGTTAATATTACAATAATATAGTTATCAGTAATAAATAACAAGTCAATTTGAAAAAACCAAATAACGCCTACAGACATAAATATGCAACCTACATCGAAACAACCACAAGATGCCCAACCCAAGACTCAAACCCAGACACTTCATAAACTCACATAGATAGCCAGGAGAAATTACATTCCATATTCAACCATGTACCTTTCCAGATGCTGTACTAAACAGACACATCTATGACAATAAGAACATGTGTAACCGCCATAAATTAAAGGTTTATATAAAAGAAACAATACATTAATACCAACGAAAATATCACAGCCTCAAAAAAAAAACACAAAACAGGAGAGTGAACTAAAAGAGCAATTTCAAAAGTTTAAACAGAACAGAAACTTTCGTAAATATTGAAGTATACACATGAGAGTACAAGTAAGTAAAAATATATATTAAAAAAATTACACTACCTAGCGTAGGAAAAATGCATTCAGAAAGACCAGACATAGCTTCCCCATCACAAAATGTTCGATGGTAATTGTCACATTTCCATAATAACATACATGTGAAATAGAAAGAGTTAGACACCAATTTTAAAAAGACAACCACTCGTTAAAGGCGTGTAAAAGTTAAGGGACAAAGCTAAATGAATATAATGAAGCCAAATAACCTAGATTTACGTTTGCGACGAAACACTTTTCCTATACTAAATGTCACATCACAAATAAATTAAATTCATCATCTAAAAGAAAAGAAAAATGTTTTTTGTTCACCTAAACTAAATCTTAATTCAAAAACCCATATGGAAGAGAGATTCCGCATTATATTGAAGAATATTGGAAGGAATTTCGAATTCTAGAGTCCCATGGTCTTCGCACAACTCATTTTAATTAAATTATGTATGTTCACACACACTTTGAGAAAAAATTGATTAGTTTAAGGAATTTGATGTTTGCTGTTCAAAGTGCTATGTAGTGACAAGAAACGATAAATACCGAATTATATATATATATATATATATATATATATATATATATATATATTAAATACCAACCATACAATTATAACAATATAAATACAAAACATAGAAAAAAAATCCTCGCGTATGTTGTATATATAGAACCATACTGTCATGATCAATTATGTCACCAGTAGTTCCCTGTACACATGATGAAGTAATAATGAACATCCAGTGGTTACAAACAGAAATATTTCAAAAAATACACTTAACATTGAGTTAGGTTCTTCAGAAGCGTAAATATACAATTAAAAAGCAAACAAAAATTACTAATAATATGGAATCACTTCAAAAAGAAAACAAAGTTCAGACATTACAAACACAGAAAGGTGAAAGAACGCAAGTAGACCAGTAAAGATGATGTTTCAAAGACCGATTCCCTCGCGGATACAGGATGATAACCATTGGAGTAGCACACATTGTCCCACATATGTATTGAAAAAAAAAAGACTTTGACACAGGGTTAGATCGAAACACACACACAACTTCCAGGATGTTTCCACCATTATGTTTTTGGAACCTTTATGCTTATTTTAAATTTAAATTTACATTTAAAGAGCCTAACTAAGCTTTGGAGGCGAGAAGGGAGGCCAGAGCCTGGCCTGGACTGGGGTACATGTGAATGGAGCAGATCAGGTATGCAAGGTAAATGGTTTCAGGTACACAGACATTTAATTCAAATTAAAATTAAAATCAAAACATTACTTTAACATGACTGATAATGTTAAGTGAAAACAAGGCAAGGCTAAATACATGAATTGGGAACAATGATTTAGACAAAACGTGCTTGTTAACATCAATAAATTTCAAAGGTAGGTAAGCCGGCTGTGCCGTAAGCGATCCAAACAACGGACCATCAAAAGGGGACAATGCGCAGTTGACTCGAAACAAAAGCATTGCCAAGTATGAAGTTAAGTTCACATCAATAAGAATTACAAAACTACTGCAAAGAGCAGGTACAATGAAGAAAGAATTTACATTATTACTTAATAAACAAATACGTGCTACGTCTCAGGGGGAGAAAGTTACAAACAAAAACGGAATCGAAGATGAAGTTAATTTAATGCAAAAATCCAAACATGTATTTCTTGGTGGCGGCCGAAAAGGAATTTAGACAGAAAAAATTCAAGAATAAATGACTCTGCATTAGATTGAGGGCCACCGCCTCACTCACGACTCAAACCAACTTACATTTCTCCCCTGAGGTCGCACACGCACGTAGTTCAAACAGAACCTAACGGACTACATGCTAGTAGAAGTACAACAGATCAGCTACCGCTGACAACCGAGCCTGACTAAACAAACCAGCAGAAGAAGGCTCCCCACATGGTTGCAGCTCAATTTATAAGATTGCGCCGCAGCGCGCGCATGCGCCGATCAAGGTGGGTAGAGGGGGGGGGGGAACGAGTACAAATTGAACAAGCACTAGGAGGGGGAAAGGGCGGGGAAGGAGGAGGGGAGCGGAGTGCCGGAGGCCCGCGACGGCGCGCGCAGTTCAAAAGTAGCGGACCTAACCGCTACACATTGATTAACAACGAGAACCTAAAACAGCAGCACCGATAATAGCTAAACACAACACACTTAATAGAATATTCTCCATCACGTTCACAAACCCATCCTTGAAATAAAAATGAAGCAGCCAAGAAAAAATATCGATATAAAGTCCTTAAACTCTGTCGCCCACCGCAGCCCAGCATGAGTTGCCAGACGTGTCATTCACAGACAGAAGGGGTTGCCAGTGCGCAACCAGTAGGTTATTATTGTAAAAGACTCAATTAAAACAATCAATCATGTACGTTATATCAGGCTAGCATTCTCATAGTTTAAGTGAAAACAGGCCAGAACACAACTTGGTAAAATAATATTAGCTATTCCTAAACCTTAAATACAAACAATGTAAGTAATCGCACTAGCCAATTTACACTCATATTACACAAAATATAAGTTCACCGAGATACAATGACACACGAATATATGCATGAATGATAGATAAGTATTATACAAGACACAAAAAAAATTTCCCCCAAAATTTAAAACATATATATCAAAGTACCCTTTCAATACTAACCCAATGAAGCAGAAAATTCCATTACACCCCAAGCATTGTATAGCTATGTAAGTAAGCATATATCACAATTGAACTAGAAAAATAAATTTAAAAAAAAAGCTAGCGAACACACAGACAAATATTCATCATAACACCATTGGGTGGAAAGAAAATAGTACCATTAATCTCATCTCTATAACCACATTTATTTAGAAAAATATGTATATAATTATACTTTTAATAACCACACAGGAATAATTCAGTGTATAATCGATGTGTAGCAAAATTAGGAGCATAAAATTACAAAGTATTTAAAAATATAATACAACTATTAAAAGTATGTGCGCTAACTCACAATTGCAAAACCATTAATGATAACCTACAAAACCTCACTCTTCCTCTCTCTCTCTCTCTCTCTCTCTCTCTTTCTCTCTCTTATTCGCTATATAAACTGGTTGTGAAATTCCACGATTGGTACAATTAACTCAGAGATAACCCCACACCGATGCATTGTAACGTCAAATATATTCCGCTTTTGAGAGGGAAACGAGAGTAACACGAGAACACTCGCAGGCTCACAGCAACGTCCGCCACATTTACACACAGAACTAACCACTCGTTCCCACCGAAGGGATACGAACCCGAACAAAAGGCAAACACCTCCGCTTAAACACAATAACAAGTGAGCTAAATGTAGAACGGTAGTGCTAACGCGAGCAAACACATTAGTTAAAACTTTTTTTTTTTTTTAGAATAATAGAAGCAATACGCTCTTCAATTCTATATCTCAACTCTGGAAAATCATTACGTAGCGGTGGTAATTTTACAACATCATTTATAAAAAAAACCTAAAGGGGAAAAAAAGTCTCAAAGTAAATGATAAAAACAAAAACATAGAATTTGTCGATCGATGGTAGTGAAATAATGTGAGATAAAACATTAAAATAATGTTAAATAAATCTATTCATTTTTTACTATAAAATGACTCCACTTATAACCATAAGTTTTTGATAATAATTCAATAAATTAACATAGACTTAAATTAATAAAAAGTTGTAAAACTAAATTATTAAAATTAATTTATTTCCTTTAACAAATTAACATATACATTTAAATTAATTTAAAAAATAGTTTAAAAATAAATTTTAAAATCTATTCATTTTTTATTATAAAAGGACTATGCTTTTAACCATTACTTGTTAATAACTTTCCACAAATTAATATAATATTAAATTATTTAAAAAAAATTTATAACAATATTCATAAAACATATTTTGTGTACAGGGAACTACTGGTGACATATTTGATTATGACAGTAGGGTTCTCGATATACGACATACGCAAGGTTTTTTTTTCTTCTATGTTTTGTATTTATATTGTTATAATTGTATGGTTGGTTCTAAATATATATATATACATATATATATAATTCCGTATTTATCGTTTCTTGTCACTACATATCACTTTGAAGAGCAAACATCAAATTCCTTAAACTAATCAATTTTTTCTCAAATTGTGTGTGAACATACATAATTTAATTAAAATGAGTTGTGCGAAGACCATGGGACTCTAGAGTTCGAAATTCCTTCCAATATTCTTAAATATAATGCGGAATCTCTCTTCCATATGGGTTTTTGAACTAAGGTCTAGTTTAGGTAAACAAAAAACATTTTTCTTTTCTTTTAGATGATGAATTTAATTTATTTGTGATGTGACATTTAGTTTAGGAAGAGTGTTTCGTCGCAAACGTAAATCTAGGTTATATGGCATCATTATATTCATTTAGCTTAGTCCCTTAACTTTTACACGTCTTAAACGAGTGGTTGTCTTTTTAAAGTCGGTGTCTAACTCTTTCTATTTCACATGTATGTTATTATAGGAATTTGACAATTATCATCGAACATTTTGTGAGGGGAAGCGATGTCTGGTCTTTCTGAATGCATTTTTCTTACGCTACGTAGTGTAATTTTTTAAATATATATTTATACTTACTTGTACTCTCATGTGTTTACTTCAATATTTACCAAAATTTCTGTTCAGTTTAAACTTATGAAATTGCTCTTTTAGTTCACTGTCCTGTTTTGTGTTTTTTTTTTATTTTTGAGGCTGTGATATTTTCGGTGGTATTAATGTATTGTTTCTTTTATATAATACTTTCAGTTATGGCAGTCGCATGTTCTTATTGGCATGGACGTGTCTTTTTAGTTCAGCATCTGGAAAGGTACATGGTTGAATATGGAATGTAATTTCTCTTGGCTATCTATGTGAGTTTATGAAGTGTTTGGGTTTGCGTCTTGGGTTGGGCATCTTGTGGTTGTTTCGATGTAGGTTGCATATTTATATATGTCTGTCTGTAGGCGTTTTTGGTTTTTTCAAGTTGACTTGTTATTTATTACTGATAACTATATTATTGTAATATTAACGAATTAAAAGCACGTGTCTATGTAGGGGTAAAATTCAAGGAATGTTTATGATGAGAAATATACAGTTTTGTTTGTATAAACGCTTCAGTTACTTCAATACTTATTTTTTTTTTAGTATTCTCCTGACAATATATTTATTTAATGTAAAGATATTTTATATAGAAAAAATTGGTTTTTCAAATATGACTGGCAATGAAGGGTTAGCACTAGTAGGTAGTACATGGTTTTTTAGTCTGGTGGGCAATGTGTTTTCGTACACTACATGTACGTGGATATATGTTTACTTTCATGTAAATATATATTTTTTTTTTTACTCCTTGTCACTATAAACTATGTCGGGCTTCGTCGTTCACGTTATATGGTTTAATGGCATGGGTGGCTTAGCTGATAGTTTGCAAGGCATCCTTGTTGTTTTGTATATTTTAATTTATTATTTTATCCAGCTTTACATCTGGAAGCTAGATTTCGGGGGACGCTGCGTGTGTGTACTAAACAATTCTAATTTCCGTATGCCATCCAGCAAGTGATAGTTACAAGGTCCACCGAGGCGACTGTGGCAGTATCTTGGAGGCAGATACAATTTTTGTGTTGTGGATCATCGTCGAAGCGATGCGGTATTTGAGGCATGGAATTGCTATGTATGTTATTCTGTAAACGATTTTGGTTAAGTGGCTATTAATATACTATGAATATCTTTGTGTGTTCTTTCAAATACATTACTGGTGTGTTCTATTCAGGTTTCGTCGGAAATGTGATTATAGTGTTTCCTATGATTAATGGGATGCATAGTAATAGGATATAGATTCTTATTTAAAACTTAACCTGTAACCTTTTATTTTACGTTTTGTTATTAATGCCAGAGATTCCTAAGCTTATTAGGATGTAGTTATTTAGGTTCTTTTTTAACAGGTCCTTTTTTTATTTACCCCAATATATCCTTAATTATTATTATTTACTAGTATGAATACTATAGTTGGTAAACATAGCTCTGATTATTAATCTACCACTATATAGAGACTGTGTTTTATCTAGCCTTATACATAAGAAAGTTAACAATAATCTTTTAAGCATTCTTACTGTAGAAAATGACTCACATATTATTCCTTTATGGGGGCTAACACTATATATTTAGAGCACCACACACACACACACTATGAATATGTCATGGGCGAAAGGGATGTATGGATAGCAGTTAATATTTTTTTTTGTAAATTTATACAACCATTATTTAATAATGAATGGTGTAACTATTTTATAATGATACATGGTTTTTTTTTATTATTAGAATAACATGATATGTTTATAGCCGGGAACTAGCATACTCTTTTCTTATATGAAACACTTTAATAAGGACAAATTAGTCAGAGCTGATGATCTACATATATGCATTTGTATTACAGAGACCGTTTTATTTAGAAACAACTTATGTTTATATTCTCACAAAGTATCTGGTTTAATGACTATAAGAGATTAAACCTGCAAATAGTTTAATAAGGTATGAGTGTAACACATTTTACTTACATATATTGCATTATACGTTATTTAATGGCTATAAGCATGCGCTATACTTACACTTTTTTACTATATTTTTTACTTAACAATATCTTGTGGCTCTATCTCTTTGTACTTATATTATTTCTTATTTAATGACTATAGTACTGTATGTCTACACATAATACTATAACCGATTTAATTTATTAATTTATGTATAGTAGCTGGGCTAACACTAAAGACTCGTATGTGCATCTTATTGTTTTTTTTAACAAAGGAATAGCACGTATTGTCTCTGGTGTTGTGCCGTTTGTTTGCGCATTTGCGAGGTCTTATGTGCGCTTTTGTTTGTTCCGCTAGCTTTTAATTATTTCTGTCTTCGTTTGACATGGTTTACGTTCTCTATTTTCGTGTCGCATGAGCGCTTCGTTGAATCTTGTAGATATATAGCTTGTTCCTTCAGTTGGTGTGGTGTTGTGATTGGGATGTAGTGCTGTACTCTCAGTCGACAGGTCTTGGTTTTGGATCTTTCCTTGCAGTGTTCATGGGTTTTGTGTTATGGTCGGTCTTTCCTGTTGTGTATGCGCTAGACATTTCTTATGTTTCGGTTGCTTAATAACATTTTTGAGGATGTAGGTATTTATGGTTATTGATATATTTATTTGTGCTGTCATTTCTCGGGCCAAGTCATTTGGTGTGGTGTATATGCTGTCTTGAGAGTGTGGTAGTTTAGTGATATTGTTCTCGTAGATATATTTTTTTTAAATTCTGGTTTTGGTTTATGGCATTCTGTGGGGGCTCTATTGTGATTTACTTATGGATTGTGTTTAGCCTAGTGGTATAATTTTTTTTGGGGGGGGGGGGCGGGGTGGGAATAGGGTTTTCCATCCTTACCTGTCTGCGTTTTTTTTTTACCTCAATGTGTAACTGAATTAGTATTTTTATTACCTTTCTTGCTTTTATTTTATGGTGTGGTCAGCTGTCGATGGTTTTGCTTGTTTATTTTAGGGTTACACTATTTTATTACGTCCTATGGTTTTTTTTTTTTTCACGGTTCCGCGTTTGTTTTATTTTTCCTATTTACATATAGGGATTTTTACTCTTTGCATCATGCTGTCTCAATAAGCTAGTTATTTTGTGATATGTGTTCTATTATTTCATGGGAGTTTTTCGCTGCTGAAGTTTTATAATCTGTGATTGGCGATTTTATATGCATTGCGCTGTATTGCGTTTGTGATTGTGTTTGTGTGAGTCTGCTATATCAATTTTATTTGTTTTGTTTTGTTTTACATGGTACCTACGTTTTAATAGGTTTATTAATACCTATTTGTATTGTTATTTACACTTGATTTATGGTATTGTTGTCACATGCATTCGGTGGTTGATTACCTTCATGTATCACTGGGCTGTAAGTTTTTAATTATTTTGTTCCACGCTTAGGCGAGTTCCGTGACTTTACTGCAAGCTACTATAGAACGCAGCGGGCCAGGGTTAAAAACAAATTTCACTTCTCGCTGTCGTCGCGTGAGATATTGTTAACAGTCTTCCGACTGCCTACACTGCATACAGACGTGTTATTCTAACGCTCCTGTTTTGTTATATGTTTTATAAATTTACTTA
The DNA here is from genome assembly GCF_032445375.1 of Bacillus rossius redtenbacheri. Taxonomy (NCBI): domain Eukaryota; kingdom Metazoa; phylum Arthropoda; class Insecta; order Phasmatodea; family Bacillidae; genus Bacillus; species Bacillus rossius. The sequence goes on from NC_086335.1 coordinate 16,232,884, forward strand.
TTGTTAAACGCTGTCGGGTAGGTGGTTTGCGCTCCACACGGTGTACATAGGTGTTTCTATTTTTAATATGTCTTTTTGTCTGCGAATTTTTATTTTTATTTACACTTCGCCGGGGTGGGCAGGTTGCATTCAGGTGAGTTTTTCCTTCACTAGGTTTTTTATTTTATGTATGCTTATTTGCTACATGTCGCTGAGCGCCTTTTACTGTGCTTCGCGCTATTTGGATGGCTAGTACTGTTTTTATTAATTTTTATCTATGCCTATACGGTTTATTTTTTATTACCTATGTAACTTATGTAATTATTTTCTCACGTTTGTGTGGCAGCCGAGCAGGCCGGGTCTCCAGCGAGCGGTGTAAACATAATTTTTTCTGGGTCTTCGCCCACTCCGTGTGGTTTTTATTTTAAATATGTTTATTACTTAACGCTACGTGTTAACTGTAGGGGTCCTAACTATGCTTAATACATTTCAATGCTTATTTATTCTGTCTTCACAATATAATAAATTTTAACTTTGCTTATGCCACTAGCAGAGAGCCAGTGCTATTTGTTCTTGTGCTACCACTAAAGGATATTTTAGGTTACACGAGCGGGCTTCTGTTCCCTACACGGCGTTGGTAAAATTTATATTTTAAATATTTGAAGACATTATTATGATTTTAAATATATATAATATGATGTGGGGATTATTATTGCGCATTTTGTGCGTGACGCCACAGCAGACAACATCTCGCTCTCTGTGCGCACGTTTTTTGAGGTTATGTTGCTCCCAGGTATTTGTATTTAGTCATAGCTAGTTTGGTGGGGCTTTTAAGCATAGCGGCAATTGTTTTAGACATAGCTAGTATGGTGGCATTTGTGGAGTGGTGGGGGTTTGCTTTAAGCATACTTGGGGGTGGGTGTTTTAAGTCTTATTAGGCCCTCGGCTACGAGAATAAATTTCCGATGCTAACACATCTGTTGGCCGTTTTCAGAAACACAGGGCAAGAATGAGAAAAATGTTCAACTGTTGTCCGTAGGACAGCGCGTCAGTCGAACCTTTCCTCCTCCCCACCACCCACACCTCCCGGGTCTAATCTTTATCTTTGACACCAAACACTCGTGTTGATACCCGATTCTCAGAAATGCTGAGCTCGTCCCATCCCTGGTTGTCGTCCTCTACGTTGTTGCCAAACTGCAGACGGAGCGATAGAGTTGGAGTGCAGTCTACGGCATTTTCGGCTCTGTCAAAATGCCAAAGTGGCGCAAATTTATTTATTTAGTTATTTATTTATCGTCTTCATTGGTGGCGAAGTTAAGGCGGTAAGCCTTTTCTTACACTTAACCACTTTTCTGAAATTACATCAAATAGTGGAATATTAAAAATTAAGCATTATATAAACAGATGTTGACTAAATATTAAGAGAAAAAATTAAAATTTTAACTTAATGTTCAAATATTAACTATTACCAAAGATTCAACCATAACTAATTTAAAGTAATTAAAAATTAAGCATAGACATACATAAAAAGGGAAGTGATTAAACATACAGCAAATAGTATTTAAAAAAAAAAAAAGGTGCTACTACATTAAAACCAGTCACTCGCACATTCACACACAGATTCAAGCAATAGGGTAGCGCCGATGGTTAGCAGGTGTTACAAAGATGTTTTTTCAGCCTGTACTTAAAGGAAGCTAGATTTTTTGTTTACCTTGTCGCTTGGTCTAGACAACCAACCTTTTTTTTTTTATCAAGAAACTGAATAACGGTGTTAAAAGTAAGAAATCGTTGGCAAATTTGGTACAGACATAAAGAGTGGAGAAACACGGGTGAGTTAAAGCAACACCTATTATTTAAAACAGTTAGACAAATGGGTAAAGCTCTCAGGAACATTGTATTTAAATGTCTCTTAATGCGTAACAAAAAAGACACATTTCCGGAGAACAATCGCATATCCAAAAAAAATTGGTTGTCTGTAAAGTCGGTTTACGGACGATAGTTTAACGTGACGTCATAACAAAATATTGATGAAATGATTGCATACTTTTATGAATAAAATTGAATCATTTTTATTGAATTATCACTATTTTGTATGGATACAAAGAAGGAGTGAAATTAAATCTACAATTTAATTGATAAATTTACTTTTATTTGCACTCATTAATTCAAATATGTTTATTACTTTAACGAAGAGATTATTTTAACTATAACTTTTATACATGTTTGCTATTTAACTTCTTCCAATCTGTGTTATTCTGTTAAGGATAGGACGATGATAGGAAAAGTAAAAGTAGGAAACGAATGTGAGTGTTTCAAGTTTAATGTGCCTCGAAAAAGTTAAATCGATGATTGTTCCGATCGAGTGGAATAGAGATATATGCGGCGCAAGCGTACAATGAGCGTAACGGGACACAGCGAAACGGGACAATGTGCGTTACGGGCCTTTTTTTCGTGCGTGCAGCCGGCGTTCATCGATTTATTAGACGTTGCCACGTCAAAATAATTTATTCACGACTAATAAGTAGGGCCATGAAGTTCGCGAAAAAATTCTAATGCCCATTAGACCGCAAGAAGGTATGCCCACGCCAACGGTTTCCTCCTTGTGACTGGTGGCCGCCTGCAAGAGAAGACAGCCCTATTTCACCGTGCCGTTCAGAACTCTATGTTACTCCGCACCTTCAACTTTGATATCGATTCATATCAAAGTTGAAAAGTCAAAGCCCATAGTAACAAACACCTACTTCTAACATATACTTGGTCGGTTTAATGCAATATTTAAATGTACTCTGAATATTAAAATTTGAGTATAGGGTAATAAATTACTTACGGATTCTAGGGCGCCAATTTACCTTCATAAACTGTATATCATTGTCCTGTCCAGCCAAATCTACCATGAAATATAAATATTAACTTTGTCAGATCTATATTATTAACCACTATCTGGCCAGGTTTCATTACAACCATATGAATACAAATTCCTGCATCATAGTCGATCAGCATATCTTAACACATAAATACTTATTTACATAACTTTTTAAGATAATACTAATATAAGATTTGATATTCCGATTTCCATCGGTGGAGATTAGCCAGTTTCAGTTTGTAATAAATTGAGTAGGTTAATAGATATATATCATATAATTAAGTCAAACAATATTATTCTGACTAAGCTCAGTGTGAGTAAAGCAATTGCAAGAATCTCTTTCTCTCTAGGGTACTCTAATAGGCTTTTAGTTAGTATATAAATGAACTGAAGATTGACATTAAAATTGGTCAAACAAAGCATTCAACAAGGCAATTTAAGTTAGTTCAAGACAAGTAAATATTAAGTAATATGGGAAGGAATAATATCAATGTGTGGAGATGGAATTGGGAATATCACAAAATTACATAAACACTTTCAAAGTAAACATTTACATACACAATACACTAACTTGAGTACACACCGTTTGATGATACATAAAATTGGACAATAAACTAATCAAAGGATAAATCGACGATTTTGTACGATGCTGTTCAAACGTCACGTACAAAAAGATGCGTCGCTGTACAAGCTGAGTTGAAACAGCTCACAGAACGATGGAAGAAAGTGGAAATTGCAAATATTTTCTTAATTCCTAAATGTTACTATCCGATTTCTACTTTCCTGACAATAGGTAAGGAAGTAATTTCTAAATAGTGTAGCAATGTGCCCACATGAGGGCTGTTTAATATAATTATGTTAATATAAAATATGTAAATATATGTAACTATAGAGAATATTAGTTCAGTTATAACCAGTTATTTGTGTGTTTTGCACGAGTGTTCCTAGAGAATTCCTTTCGTTTTGGTACTTTTAAATGGTTTCAACCAAAAGTTTGCAGTAAATGTTATTGAGTACAATTTAAACATGTTTTCAATTTACTGATAGGCCGATTCAGGTATTTATATATATATATATATATATATATATATATATATATATATATATATTAATATCTCTTTCATATTTTTTAAACAAAGGCATTTTTAAAATTTTACATTAATGTTACCTAAGCTCAACTTGTTAACGGAAACAATTTTTTACTTGTTTTCATTATTGTCATTATTTTCATTATTACTACATACAACTTGTCAAACGTTTTAACACAACTTGCACCAAACCCTATGCCTAAGCGTTTTTGAGTTATATTTTTTTCCGCTCACCCATTTGGTAATATTCCTCAAAAAATTAGCGACGATGTTTCGGTGGCGTGTGACGTAATACGTTAATGGCATAATCCACGAACTTTCTTAATCTTTGTCCTATTAATTCAGTACTACATATTTTAATATTCGTTCGAATGAAAGTCATTAATAATTTTCTGTTTACACAAATACGTTACATTGACTTCCTTTATGTCCCCAATTCCCCCCTATCCCATCGCCGGTTAAATCTTTTTCATGAACAAACCTTAAGAGCGTGCATCAGATGGAGTTAAACTTTCTAATACAGTCATCCAGGATTCGGAAGATTACTACTATACTTTTACACGTTTAGCATTTCTGTTGACGCATTAAAAGAATTTAAATGTTGGTGAACATTTTAAATGCATAACATTTTGAAAATATCAATCGAAAGTTGCTTTAAAAGCATACTGTAATTGCCATTTTTAGCCATTTTCAAACGGCGTTGTAGCCAAGAAATATAGGCACATCTCCATTCTGTTTTAATAGGCAAAAACTGTATTTCTTCGCCAGAAACTTTGTCGCTTTGTCCCCCATTGTCACCGCGACAAATTTCGAGTAATCTTCCTAAACCGAAGGCACTGCACGCGTTTATAGCATACTGCTGGGCGCGCCGGACTGCCCTGTCTGTGTGAGAATGGAACAAGAGATACTCGCGGTTCCTATCTGGAATGCGAAGAAGCGTCAAAGAGGAGACGAAGATAGATTTCTACCTGACCCGGCGCGCCGCGGCATTGCTGCGTAAGCTCAGATTACCAGGAAGTATTACCACCCTCGTAAATAACCAAAAGAAATTTTTTTTTTGTTGTAAATTTGTAAATGTACTATTTTCCTAACTCTGATCATTTAATGTGTTTTAAAGGATAACTATATAAGAAAATAAGCTTAATTAAGTTGTAAGTAAGTTTATTCAAAGTTAATTGCAATTTTGAATGCATTAATAAGCCGCACGATGACTGGTTGTTAGACTGTAAGGTATAACTAAGTGTCTAAATTTTGGCTGTTAGGGTGTACAGAGAGTTTCAATCCTCCAATGAATACATAAAAATGTGTTTAGATGTAGCACCAAGACTTGGTGACCAAGTACTAAACAGCTATATCGTATTTGTTAGCACTTCGAAAATTCTAATTCATAGATAGTGTTGATGATTTTGGTGGTTGCTACCAGTGTAAAAAAAAATTAAGTACTTAATTATTTATGTCAATTACATCATATTTCTGCACGAATTAATTATTTTGAACTGATTTTTGCTACAAGTTGACGCTTCATTTTCAACGAATATCCAAAAACTTATTCCACAAAGTATTTTTTTGTAAAACCATTTCTAGAGTTCAACAGTTTAATGGTAAACGATTGTTTTACCATTATAACTAAATTTATGTTATTTATGTTAAAGGTCCTCTGATTCATAATGGTTCGTGTCAAAATAATTATATAACTATCTAAATTAATTATAGGTTAAACCCGACATTCGTTTTTATGAATTTTATTGTCAATGTAATTAAATTGATTATAACTAAATTTGCTACTTGATTATAGGTATAGAGTTGATTTATTCAACCTGTGAAGTTATCTCGCCAATACATTTTTTTTTTTTTTTGATTGCTTGAATTGATACATTTTGCTTAAAACTTCACACCATTAAAGTATTTTATAGTCTGAAGTTAATTTGAAACCAACAATTGAGAAGGTCATTTGCAATAAAACCTGTGTTCAGAAATTAGTTCAATTGCAATTATGTAACTTTTAAGTTCCAGAAAATATTTAAATTTTAACTGGACAAATATGTGAACAATAACTTTTACATTCAAATTCTGGAACACATTATTCCTTATTATTTTTTTTGTACTTTGTAGGACTGTATCAACTTTAAATGTACACTACTGTATCTTATTTATGTTCACGTCGTTTGTTATATTGTGTATATGTTGTATATGTGATTGTGTTACTGTATCTTGACCAGTGTTCTTTGCCGTGTGTTCTTGTTAGCCTACATTGATAAAAATAAAACCACTGTAACTTATGTACTGGTACTTAATCATGCAATTATGTAAATTAAAATTGTTTTCATAGGATAAAATGTCTGTGCTATACAACAGAAAACCAAGAACAATCTCTGTGTTGCTGTAGTTTATGTAATTTTTGTTTTTCATTGTCCTTCTGTTGGTGATCGTTGTGGAAGTAACTGAGAAATCGAGGTCGAGGTAACTCACAGGAATGACTATCGCTCGTTACTAACGCACTAATTACATAATGTATAAAAATTGTGTGCGTGGGTGCCACGCGTATTACAAGTGACATTTAGTTCCGTACTAAATGCCATTTTGATTACGAAATGCGAACTGTGTTGCTATCAACACTACGTATTTTTTATTTGTACTTGTGGCTGAAATTGGGTATTACTAATTTATATATGAGAAACAAAATTGTTTGTTTGAAACGCAAAAAATTTGGTTCTTTTTTGAAAGAAGTAAATACATCAATGTTATTTTATACACTAAGACTGTATTATGTACGGTGATTATAATTTATTAAAATTGTGATCCACATATACTTAATCGTATAAAATGTGAACTAAGCTACTACGGAGATTGAAAAAAGAACTGTTGGCGACTTCAGCGTGTATCTTAGAGTGAAAACTACGAACTTATAATTGTCCTGCGAAATATCTTGCTTCGACTATTATGCTGGACCACGAACTTCAGGACGAGGGATAACTAAATCAAGAACCCCATAATTCAAATTTCATAATACCTTGAAGAACCTGGGTATACATGATGATAGTCAAACTCCGAATATAGAGTTGATGTCTAAGGATCTACTGGTTATTTCTACTGCTACCTACCAACAAACGCCGTGACAATGAAGACATTTATGGAGTGTCATGACTATATGTTATGGTTGGACGAATAACACCACGATATCCTTTGACTTATGTTTGGAACTACAGAAGGATTAAAGTGGTATGGAGTTACTGTTAATTGACAGTGTAAATATGTATGTGAAGTGCTTTGAAATATTAGTAGGTAATCCAAACGACGTGTTGATCTGTAGATTTATTCCTGATTAATTAATGTAACATCAATATTATAATATTCAATTTGCTGCACCAATTATTGTGAAGTAATTTTCCATAACTATCATCAATTTAGAAAAGTTTATCGTAAAGTGCTTTACCCTAACTGACAAGCCTGTACCAGCTATATTTTGTTTTATATAACTTTGAGTTCTCTATAATTGATTATGCTAGTCTAGAGTTGGTTTGTATTATCCCAGATAAAGCAAATTAAATGAATTTAAACTAATTTGGAATGTTAATATCTCCGACTTTGATTTTACATTGTTTCTCATAGAGGAAACTGAACCTTGTAATTTGGCGACATGTACTTCATGTTAAATTCAGTGTCACATCCAGAGATTAGAGAAATATACAGATGGAGAATGTCTGACTTTTGACGAGGGGGTTTAGATTATCGTATTTTGTCCGTAGTATTTAAAGATCATCAAAAAAAAATTGGTTGTCTTTAAAGTCGGGTTACGTACGATAGTTTAACGTGACGTCATAACAAAACATTGATGAAATGATTGCATACTTTATGAATAAAATTGAATCATTTTTATTGAATTATCACTATTTTGCATGGATACAAAATGAAATCTACAATTTAATTGATAAATTTACTTTTATTTGCACTCATTAATTCAAATATTTTTATTACTTTAACGAACAGATTATTTTAACTATAACTTTTTGAATGAAAGTGATTGTTTAATTGGAATGTTCAACTGGCTCCATAAAATAGTATATTCCCTTGCACGTCGGTTAGGCGGTTCAACTTGATATTAAAATTTCTAAATATTATTAAAATTCTCTTTTATGTTTCTTTTTGTTTATTGCTCTTTATTTTGGAAAAATGAAAAAAAAAACCAAAAAAAAATTAATTAATAAAAAATAGTTTAGTTAAAGTACTAAATTTAAAAGCTACTTTCGAAAAGCCCGCCTTAACCTATTTAATATAATAGTAGATTCATAGGCCAAACGAGTGGAAGATAGATGCGGCACAAGCGTAGAATGAACGTAACGGGACAATGAGTCATGCTTTTTCGTGCGTGCAGCCGGCGTTCATCGATTTATTAGACGTTGTTACGTCAAAAAATTAATTAATAAAAAAATTTGGTTGTCTGTAAAGTCGGTTTTCGGACGATAGTTTAACGTGATGTCATAACAAAACATTGATGAAATGATTGCATACTTTATGAATAAAATTTAATCATTTTTATTTTAATATTAAAAGAATAAATACTTGAAATTATACTAGTAATCAGATTTTTAAAATGCAAGAATAATTAACCTTTATTGCCGAAATTGTTGTTGTAATAAGCAATGAAAACCACATTAACTTTTTTCACTTTATAAACAGTCGACGAAACAGTTCACCTGTAGATGACTTGTAATTAATTTTAAAAACTGGCGTTTAGCTATAAAGTTTAAATATAATTATGAACAAGTTTTCATATTAATAAACTGTAATCAAATATCTACCAATTATATGAATCACTATAATTTTTTAGTCAATTGTAACATAGCCTATTATTACTGCACTGGCCGACAGCGTAACGGAACACAGTGTAACGGAACAAAGAGCGTAACGGGACACAGCGTAACGGAACAATGAGCGCAACGGGACACTTTTTTTGTGCGTGCAGCAGGAGTTCTTCGATGTATTAGACGTCACGTAAAAATAGTTTAGTTAAAATACTAAATTTAAAAGCTTATGATTAATTAATTAATAAAAAAATAGTTTAGTTAAAGTACTAAATTTAAAAGCTACTTTTGAAAAGCCCGCCTTAACCTATTTAATATAATAGTAGATTCATAGGCCAATCTAGTGGAAGAGAGATAGATGCGGCGCAAAGGTACAATGAGCGTAACGGGATAATGAGTCATCCTTTTTCGTGCGTGCAGCCGGCGTTCATAGATTTATTAGACGTTGTTACGTCAAAAATTAATATTTGCACTTATAGAAATTATTAACTAATTTGGAAAATTTTCTATCATAGTTCCTAGTTTCCCATTACAACTATTCGAAATGTATTCAAGTTAAAGTGCGGTATGTATTATAACACCATTTTTACTTTTGTGATTATAATATATTAATATGAAACAAGACTAAATAGGATGAGTGAATCGTTGGAGTGTACATATATACGTATGCGTAGCACTGTGGCTGTGGCTCGCATCGGTTGTTGTGCGTCCGTGGCCTTGGGAAGGGTTTATCTTGACAAGGGGCCCGCAGGGTGGGGGGAAGAAAGGTAACACCTCCCGAATGGTGTGGAGAAGACAGTACGAGAGCGATAACCGACACTTTTTTTGTCTCCTCCTTTTGCTCTCTTCGCGGTCACACACACACACACCCAAATGCAGATGCCAGGCGCGAGCTGAGAACTTGCTGCTCTGATGAACGCTCTTAAACGCAATGTATTCAATAAAGAACAAAATTATTTCATGCATTGCCATAGATAAAATTTATTGCAAATATTTTTTGAATTGAGATATTTAAGATTGTATCTCACTTTGAAAGATGGTGCATAGAAAAACTCGAGTCAGTTGAAAATCTACAAAAGAAAAAGGTCATTCCACAGTGCGTCACTATAATTAAACTGCTTAGTACACCTTGTATTGAATGCCTTACACTTGTATAACTAATTCATGTCATTTTGGATGTTATTATATTACCCGAAGTAACTAATAAATCCATTTATTTATCTCCATATCTTGCTTGGACCGCTCATATAACTGGAGGCCGCACAGTGGGGCCAAATCCGAATTCCCTGGCCAAAAGTCAAATAGGTTTGACAGTTGGAGCGAATGATCGTACTCGGAGGTTTTCGGGGTCGCTGAGTTCAAATCCATTGTTGTTACATCGAAATTCGAAATATTAACTTCGAAATTACTTCGAAAACGACGAATATATGCCTTTGACGCAGAAAACTGTATTTACTGGGTTTCTGAGGTCCCTAATTGTACATCTTTGAATGTTACGTCAAAATTTAATAACATTACTTCGAATTTTAATCAAAATTACTTCGAAAATACCACAACATTGATAGTAGCGTTAAAAAATTGTCCCCTGAATGATTTCGAGGTCGCTGAATTCAATTTGTTTATTTTTACATAAAATTCGAACTAGTTACTTCGAAACTACTTTGAAACAGCCAAAAAGAAGCGTTTGACGCAGAAAACGGGATTTGGTTGGGTTCCCAACAAAACTGATAGCAAATCTGTTAATGTTGCTTTCAAAATTCGAGATGACTTCTCCGCAATTTGTTCGGAATAACTTCGGAAGTGTCAAAACATTATTTGCACGTAAAAAGTAGAGCCTCGGGGTTTTTGAGGCTGCTTAATTCAAATACCATAAAACTTATTTTTAGCTCGCAGTTTTTACCTTTAAATGTGAAGTGGTCATTTGGAAATTGATTTGAAATATTGAAAAGCATAAGACTGACGAACATAAACCGGATGTGATTAGGCTGAAGGCAGTGATTGCAAATTTCGACAGGAACTTTTCTTCTCCTCTCTGAACGCTGTCCAGCTTAGATTTAAATTTAGAGACCTCGCGGGCTACATCCTTTTTAATTTGTGCTCGTACCTTCTCCGATTTATCTTCTATGCCCGTGGCTCGCTCGACGAAGGTAAACGCGTGATAATGCTTTAAATTTCACATTGTTTGCACTTTAATGACTTTGTACAACTCAATCCTAGTTATAGAAAACATTTTGACTCGTAAAAACGCAGCCTACTAGCGTCATGCGCGACCTGCTCATTGCTACTGTCAAAAGACAACTGAATCCAGGCCCTTGCAAAAGGACAAACAAACAACGTTTCTCTGTTCACTCTTAGCTGAGTTTCGAAGTAAACAAACACCGCTGTATCACTGACCCGCCGCGTCAGCAAGTGATAGGCTGAATTTATCTTGCGCGCCGAGCACAGGTACAGTCGGTAATAAAAAAATAAGGATAAAGTAATATCACAGAACGCCCGCGCAATTCACGCCAGTACGCAAAAGCAAACATAGATGTTTTGTTTATTACATTATCTATAATATAGTATTAACATTACGTAAGATAATATTATGAAAGAGTTGCAATTTGGTGTAAAGAAATAACAAAGGTATTGTTCTAATAGTTCAGTGTTTTGAAATTTCAATGGTTCCACGTTTATACATTTTGTGTTTGTTAATTTAATGATTATGACGGAACAATTACATGCATTTAAGTGAATAGAAATTACAATAATGCTGCCAGTTATCAATATCTTATGCAACAAGCATGTAGGTACTTATTACGCATTTAATTCTGTTAAATTATATTTGCAATAATAAGTGTGTGTGTGTGTGTGTGTATAAATATGCTCGGTTATACCTTACTGTTTGTAAATAACTTTTTCCGTTGAGAATACGAAATTTCATGCTATATTGCTGTTTCATAGTTTCGCTAGTGTTTTGCTTATCATATTTTAACCAACATTTGTGACTTTTTTTCATTGAAATACAATTTTGAGAACATTTACTTGTGGCCAGTGGCGGATCCAGGATTTTGGTTTGGGAGGGGCTTGACCCAGCTGAGGCTAGGCTTTATCAAGGCAAACACTAAAACAATAGTGGACCCAGATGCTTTTTTAGGGGGCTTGAGCCCCTTAGCCCCCCCTCTGGATCCGCTGCTGCTTGTGGCTAGAGTCGTTAACCTATTCCGTTTTGTTAGTTCGAAACTTTTAAATTTCTTCACTAGTCGTCAGCAACTTTGCGTAAGTTTGGAAATATTGTCCTGATTCCAAACGATAGATAAGGAAGTATCAAATAATAGCGTAGCTGTGTGCACAAATGAAATAATGTACATAGGCCCTATCTTAAAATATTTAAATAATGTAAGTTTTGTCTGAACCAATTATATTCGTATTGTGTACGAGTCGTATAAAATTTACTTTCATTGGGTACTATTAAATTATTTCAACAAAAATTTTGTACCTATTGTTCTTGAGTACAAGTTACAATCTGTTATGTACAATTTAATAATAGGCAAATCATTAAATAATTTATATATATTTTTTGGATTTCTAAATAATTTATTTTTAAGAAATAAATGCATTTTTAAAAGTTTACAGTAATGTTACCTAATATAAAATAGTTATCGAATTATTTTTTCCACATAATTCCACTATTTCACATTAGCTTATTACTTTATATATCTTGTCAAACTTTTTCAAACAACTCGCACAACATCCTAAATCTGTGCGTTCTCGAGCTATATTTTTCCCACTTTGCCAATTGGTAATATTCCCCTATAAATTAGCAGCAATGTTTCGGTGGCGTGTAACATCATGCGCGCATAGTGTAAAGCCCGTATCAGACGATGTAAAGTTTCGTTTGGATTCCGCTAGAAGCTTCCAACAAAACTGCTAGCTGAAAGCTAGAAAGGTATGTTTCTCTGAAAGAAACTATCACACACACGGCCTAATTCACTCGTGGTGAAATTTAATTGAAATGAAATTAAATAATGTTCAAAAGCCATCATGTTTTAAAAATATATAAACTATGTTTTATCTTCTACCTACAACATATCTCGTAATTTTAATATAGGCCTATGTCTAACTATACGATGGTCCAACTAGTTGAGTATTTAAAATTCACTTTAAATACTCTTATTAACATTCATAAAACGATCGAAAATGGGTGATCATTTACATTACAAGTTTCAACAACAAAAGTTTTCGAATAATGCTTGCCGTAACTGCTTAGATTTCATTAGAAATTTATGTTCACCATTATTTTCAAACAATCAAAACATTTCAGTTCCTCCAAAGTTAATTACAGATTTAAAAACTAGGGGCATTCATTCTGATTGGTTAAAATATTCATCAAGTACGAAACCATCCACATAAATTCGAACACGGCCGATTAAAAAAACATCCATGAAAACGGACAGCGCTCTTCTATTTCAACTCCTAAACCATCATACTAGCTGGCATGGATGACCTTCCAAGGAAACTGCCATCGTGTGATACGGGCTTAAGTCGTGAACATTCTTACTTCTTTTTTCTATTAAAATTGTACTATATATATATAATATACACACCACCTTCCCTTCCCTGTGTCAATGCTTATCATAAATAATACTTAATTAAAAAACACTGTACTCAATCAAGAACACGGCTATGATGAATCAAGTAAAGTTTACTGCCATTTTTTTTGCATTAAGAGTTCTGAGGTTGTATTTCACTTTGAAAGATGGCGCATGGAGTGACTCGAGCCATTTGAAAATCTGCAAAGAAAAAATGTCCTTTCCAAACTGACATTATAATTGAACTGATTAGTACATATTTTTGTATTGAATGTCTTACACTTTTAGTATAACTAATTCATCTCATAACCATGTATATCTGACGAAGAAATTTCAGATGTTGCTTAGCATTAGGCCTATAGTTTTAAATTTAACCAATAAATACATTTATTTATTTACAGTTTTTGGGCGTTTGTCTCTTCCCTTTCCCCCTCCAGACGGACCCGTACAAGTTTGTAGTTAACAATATCTCGATATCAGACATATCATTACTACTTATCACAATATGTAAAAAAATAACTCTTACAGCAATGTAAAACATAAAACGATTCTAAGCAAATACAAAAGACGATAAAATTATCGAAGCAAGGAAAAAACCATTGCTTTTCCTTCATAAACTTATTTTTTTATTTGTTTTTGAACTTCAATCGATAACCTAAGTAATGAACGCAATGACTGATACAAAAATTTAATTGGTGTTTATTTAGTTAATTGTTTGGTGTAAGCTGTAAGTTTTCGCGATATCACACATATTTGACTTGTTAATTAGTTCATTATGAACTCTTCTCATTACCCGTTGCAAATTACGACCTCACACAAGATTAGTAAAAACTATTTTATATGCACAACGCCCCGTGCCCAGTATCGCTCGGAACTGCCACTTGCCTTTCAGCAGTCTAGCCCTCGGCCGTACAGGCTCGTGACTGAGCTGTCCCGCTACAAGGACATCAGGCAACGCTGTTCTGTGCATTCCCTACCTTCCACCCCTCCCTCCAACCCGTCCACACATTATCGCAAGCGAACAGACTAAGTGATTCACCACCACCGACAGCGCGTCATGTTACAGTCTGGCTCCATTCAAACAACCATGGTGAGGGGGCAGAGGGTGAAGGCGTGGCGAGTCCAAGTAGTTCTTCTCTTTGGCGCGAGAGGGCTGCACTGCACGGTATTTGAATGTTAGATCTGTTTGAAGAATGCAAGCCTTTATCTTAGCATCTCCAGCAAGTAATTGAAGGAATTAAACTTCAGAATCCATGAATATATGTATTCGTTAAATGCTGAAGAATACTCTGAGCTAAAGTTTTTCTAACATTTTGATACATAACTCGTTTTAATTTAGTGTTGAAAGTTGTTGATTCTCAACTTGAAAAAGGAGATTTACAGAGGCATTTAAAACTATATATTTTTACATTTTAAAGCACTATTTAAAGAAAATCATTATCTCATGGCATTCCACATATTTATTCTTAATAAAAATAAAGTTTCTACAAGAAAATTTTTCACCTGCTTAAAGCTGGAGTTTCAGCAAACTATGAGTCAAATAACAATTAAAATGCTTAAAAAATATATTTAAAAAATGCTAATAAATTTTTTTGTTAAAATAACATACACTTTTAATGTAAGAAACACTTGAACGCAAGGCAAGCATTATCTGAGCACATTTAACTTAGGGATCAATACCCCTTAAGCATACTCAGAGTGGGGGTTGGCATCTTTTAAGCATAGTGGTAAATGATTTAGCCATAGCAGCATTTTTATTTAGGCATAGTGGTGGGGTAGAGGTTGGCGGGATTGTTTAAGCATACTCGGAGTTGGGGGGTGGCGGTGTTTGTTTTTGGAAATTAAACATGGCTGTATTTTGTATCATTTTGGAAATTATACATGGCTGCATTTTGTTTATTATTTCGAAAATTAAACATTGTAGGCTTAAGCATATGTTCCTTATTTAATTATACTCTTCCCAACTGATCTCGTGGTCTAGTGGTTAAGGTGTATGCCTTGTAACCTCGACATTGCTGCATCTCACGGATCGAAACCCCACACCGCCCAGGTTTGTATTGTATACATTTCCTGCCTTCGGAGCGATGGTGGCGCGCTCCGGTAACCAAAGGTAGAACTAAGATGGCGGCCTCCAGCAGACGTAAACAAGATAGCGGCCTACAGTAGGGGCATTGAATATATATAACTTATAGAAGTCGCGAGGGGATAGGATTTATTATTCCAATTTTCGGATCCAAAACTGTGGTAGTTGTTAGCTCCGCCGCTAGACAGCTCTTCTTTCCACAAGAGGGTACTCGTAGTTACCAGCTTCCACGACAGGGCGCTGTAGCGTCGCTTTTTTCAAGGTCGTGCGCGTAATTCTCTGTCTCACTCTATCGAGAGGCGGTGCCTTTTGAGGAAATCCGAGCGCTTAGATACGGGCGGGCGGAACTGAATTGGAGGAGTACGGCCACCGAAAAAAAAAAGTGCGGTTAAAAGATGCCAACATCAAAAATTAAGTTTTAATTATAAGAAAACTACAGAAATTTCTTAAACGTAATAACGTAAAAAAAAATACTGACATTCGTAGTTCAGAATTTATAAAATGTTGTGTTAACGGAGTGGCGCATTGAGTAAAATGGCAAAACATAATTTGGAATAATTCTTGACAACGTTGAATGATTTTGGTAGCTATGAAACAACTATGGCTGCGATGACTGTTCAAACGCGTGCACGTGTTGTTATTGGTAACTGAAACTAATGGTATGATGTCATACTTTGTGGCTATGCAGTTTATAAATTTTTTAACATAAGATGAAGCATTTTTACATAATGTTTTGGTTGTTTCGTAATTCAAAATAAATAATCTTAAACGTTATATGGTGAATATTCCCAGTAACGAATGACCACAAAAAAAATCCATTTTGCCAACATAGATCTGAAAAGTTAACGATTTACTATGTTAAGTTGCTTATAAATAACGCACATTTCCCGGATCTCCAAAGAAAATAAGAGTTTGTGTTATAGCATTGAGTTGCCACTCTTTATATTCCTTGCTTTGAGGTTAGATACACAAGTTATGCTCGTAAAAACGATGCGCAAGTATTTTGAATACAAATATATTTTATTTTAATAACCGAAAGGTAAATATTATTTCCATGAAATATAATACAATTCTTTAAACACAGACAACATATAAGAGCTATTTTTTGTTTATTATTTCATCTGGCGTGATAAATATTATATTTTAAAAACAGTTTGTGGATTTTTAATATAAAATCAATATTTATTTATGACATCAATTTAAGTTGTTCAAAAAATTCACTTTAGTATGAATTCAACCAAATTCATGTTATTCAGGGCAGAAAATTAGAAACTACCAAAAAAAGATTATTTACGTTGCTGTTTTGTGTAAATCTGTGCACGGACTTAGTAAGTGATATATTTATAATTCCTAATTTTAGCAACCCATTTTAACACAAGATAAAAAGGATTTTATACTAAAAATTATTATGTTAAACCATTAATTAAAAGGAAACATGTATGAATAATCTATTTAAATTTGCATTTGAACAGTGAATATTATTTTGCAATAATAAATATATTTTATCATCGTATATTACGGATGAAAAATTTGTATTTCCATCTAATCCGAAGTATTATGACACAGTTAATTAAATTGCTTTACAAGTTTTTATTCACATGAAAATCATTAAAAATTGGTTGGGAAGTTATATAAATATACAAAAACAAATCATTATACATACAATTTTATTATCTTAGTGGATTTAAATTAATGGTGTCCCAGTGACTACTCCGAAGAAAAAAGTCTTGCGAAAGGTTTCCTCGTAATTGAAATTCGTCAAAAAAAATCTATCTCTCATTTTTGGTGACATTTCTGACAAGTGGTACGATGAAATTTGAGATTGACAAATGAATGTTGTGAAGCAATAAACAAAATATTTAATAAATATTTAATAAATAAAAATATTTTTACGACTTATTTTTAATTAGTTTAGCGTAAGCCTATTTTAACTTTTATTTAAAATTAAGAACCTACTTATTTTCTATCTCCCGGTTTAGTGACTTTGAGAATATATTTTTCCTTGAGAAATCTCAACTCTTTTCCATCTGACGAAGAAGCCAATTAAAAAATAAACTAAGACTCGCGCACTTATTGTATGTTAAGACTGCCATCGTTTTAAATTACTGTAATTTTTTTAGTTATAGTCATGCTTAGGATAATAACATAATATGTCTTATTACGCATACATTTCAGTATTCATGAAACCAATGCATTTTTTTTGAAATGTAGAGCAGTTACCAAATTTCTTATCTCGCATATTGATTTTTTTGGTATGGCTAGTATTACTTAACTAAATTTTTGAATTTTCACTGATGTACTCTTTTCCCCTTTCTATGTGATTTAGAAAATATAGCAATATACGTAAACCAATTAAACCAAAATCATCCTGAATTTTTATTACCGAAAAAGTTAAATACAAAAAATGTTAATATGCGTATTTTAATATTATATATATATATATATATATATATATATATATATATATTGCCAATACTGATTTAGTGGGTTCCATATTTTTTTATTTTAAAAAATAATATCTACCCCTTTTACTACTTAATAGATAACATTGAATAAGAGAAGGTTGTTTAAGTTATGTTGATTTTCCTTGCCAATATCTAAAAGTAAAGTTGTACAAACGCGAAATATAGTTTAAATAAGTATTTTACTTTTAAAATAAAACCATATTTTGAACGGAACACTGACTATTGGCCCAATACAAAGTTTTAATAGCTAATTTTCACTTCATTGGGTACAGAATCCCATCATTCAGTGATTTCCGTGGCTAGCTTCTTTTGGGATTTCATCATTCTCAAACGACGGTAAGGGAAGCTCCTCTTCAAGGTCGCCTAACGATGCTGATAAGACCTGCCGGGTAATTTGAATCGTGGGTCTGGGATTTTCGCAGGGGGGGGGGGGTGAAGGATGATGTCACGACTGGGCTGGTTAACCTAGTTCTGTCAAATACCGCCAGGGGCGTATACGGCCGATACACAGCGATGAAAGCGATCGCAGCGGCGGAGCTTGGAACTACAACAATTCTTCTGAGAAACCGGACAGAAAATTTAACCTGGGCTCGCGACTTCTATACATTATATATATTCAATGGTAGGGGTAAACAAGATGGCGGCCCACAGTGGCTGCGATGTAGGCAAGCTCTGATAACCAATGTCAACAACAATGGCGGCCCCAATGAAACAAGATGGCGGCCCCCAGAGGGTACTGGCGCAATGTTTACATCTTTCAATGTTTACATTGGTCCAGTACTCCCTATCTGCCCCTACTTACAACAAAATTTATATGTAATATACCTCTCATGCTACCAGGTCCAATATGACCGAACAGTCACCTCAACACTCGGTGGGTCTTCCTGTCCCGGGCCTTTCTCGCCGAGGTGTCTCTGGAGGTAGCGCACCGGCCATCCGGCGCCCTGCTTCCCTAGCGACGCCATGGATGGACTTCGTTGGTGCGCTGATGTCCCGGTTCTTGAAGTTCCCTTGACGACTGCTGTGATGTTAGCTTCGCTCGTCAAATTTCTGTCTTGTTTGTATGTAAATGCTTACGCATTCTGGTGAGGTGTTTTTGAACTTCCCACTCCACGTAGTTCTCTGATTTGCCGTAGGAGGTCTCTGTATGCTGCACGCTGGTAGCGCCACGATGGAGAAATTTTGTTTGCCGTAGCCAGCTGTTGGTAGGGCTAGGGAAGTAAATTTTTGTGAGGTTTGCATCTGTAATGGCGAGTTATTTTTGATAACGTTTCGTTTTTGAGCGGTCTGTCAACGATGTAACTTTGTCGCGGTTGACACTCCCGGTGTCACACCACCACAAGTTAGATACCCGTCTGGGAACAGCCTTCAACACTCCAATCTTGTTTATCTTTTTTAAGTTATTATTTTGCACACTGCTCCAAAAAACGAGTGCCCCAAAATTCATAAATAAATTATTCAAAAGGTTTTTAGAAAAGGAAGAGATCAGATTAATAGTATTTAAAATGAAAAGAACATAATTACTCGAAATGTGAAAAACTTTAATGAAACCATTTGCGCATGAGCATGGTAAGGAATTTAAGTTACGACCAAATATCAAAAAAATTACAATTATATCTAAAACCATTTGCCCTATAAAGTTATAGAGGCTTTTAATATAGCCACGTTTTAATATATACCAATAAATAATAAATACTGCAATAAACGCATAAATAAATTCAGACATTGATACAAAAACCGTTCTAAATATATATATATATATATGTATAAATAATAAATTACAATACTATTCAAGTAAAAGTTAGTAAAAATTAATGTCTCTCTAAAACATCTTGATTACACCCGGGTGAATTTATTTTACGGCGCTTCATGGCATGCTTGATGGAAGGTTCGGTAAAAATGAGTACGAGGACGCAACATACACTCGACGTGGGAATTAGGGTCTTTTGGCAAAAAACATTTTTAAATTGTTCACTGTTATGGTGGGCAAAGTTTATATCAACGCCCCGGGGTTACAGGGGCAAAAGTTCGGAGCCGGAATCACTTACTTGGATTAAACGTTGTACGTCGCATCCCACCCCAGACCTCCTGGCCCAGAGTTTAGCCGGCTGTACTTTAGCACACATGCTAAATGCTTCATTAACGAAAAAAGTAGCGTAGACTCTTCATCCTCTTGGCAGCACCCGCCACAATCTAAGTATTTGCCGAAGTTCAATATACGTCAGCTGATTTATATTTAAAAAAAAATCACGAGTCCCCGCCGGCCCAATAACACGAGCCATCACCCGCGCTCGTCACGCCCGAAGCGCATACACGTCCACCACGGCGATCAGCTGACGACTCCCTCATACAGCTCATTCCGTCACTCTTGACATATTTACCCCACCACTTTATTGCCTTGGAACAGTCCATTTCAATCTTCACGGGGGGGAAGCGTCGTACACCGTATTATGATTCAAAGTCCAAAACGATATAATTAAATATCAAGAAACTAAACCATTTAAAAAAACATAATATAAAAACATATTTAAAAATAAGATTAACAAAACTTATAAAAGACCAATACTTATAAAAAAGAAAAAGGGCAAATACTAAAACTAAAATTACGTAACAGCCATAATTCAACATTAATTAAAATAAATATAAAATCAAGTGGCCATGCCACCTATGGCCACAACTTCAACAAGTGGAGTTGAGCCGCTGAATACTATGGCAATATTAATCACTACGATTTACGAGTGGTTTTTGCGACGAGTGTATGCTGCTAGTTATTGCAGAGAATACTATGGCAATATTAATCAATACGATTTACGAGTGGTGTTTGCGACGAGTGCGTGCTGCTAGCTATTGCAGTGAAACAGCTTGGTGCTTGAATGTACTTTCAATTTAGACTACAGGAAACGTGGCGAGTTTACTGTAATTAATCGTGGTGGATGGTTACCGCATTTAACCAAGAAGTTCCGCTTGGTCTGGCACTGCTGTGTTTTCGGCCATGTTGCTAATCCTTGAAGCATGTTTTGGAGACCTGCCATATGTAAGCATTTTCGTTTACTGTTGATGAAGATTTGAGCAGTTTTCCTTTGCTCATGATGATCCATGTTGGGCACCAAAGTAAGTTTTTGGCACTTAGTTTTTAGAAACTCCCCGATTTTGGAGTGCAAGATGTGAGTGAACTTGCTAAGACTACCCGCAAGTTAAAGAAATGTGTCAGCCATTTATATTGTCAGTGATTTATTATCATTTTCAAGTTTGGCTGTTGGTCAGCGTTGACTATATGGTGTAATATACAGTAACATATTTTAATTTGATAGCGCTACTAAAGAGAAAGTTAATTATTTTATTGAGGAAAATTAAATACTAGTAATACCGACACCTAGCAATGTAACATTATTGTCGATGGATTTTTTTTTAATGGTGCATATTGTAGGCATTTAGATGTGTTCCTACGTTTTTGTAGTGACACAGAAGTGGGTTATGTTATAACTTGAGGCAGGTACAACTTGTATGCATAAAATATTGATGTAAAAGTATATTGAACTTTGAGAGAGATTTACCTATATACATATATGTAGTTCGAATTACAAGTTTTAAAGTATCTTACCTTGTGGTATTATTAACAGTTAATTGTTCTTTATAACATGTACCTGAAACAATTTATATGTTTTAAAAAGTTAATTAATATTCCGTTATGTATACACACTCTAAAGATTTGGTTATCTGAAGTAATTAATGTTAAAATTAGTTCTGTTAAGATACATGCTGGTACATGATCTTATTGGTGTTTTAATAATTTTGTGAATTATTTATTATTACAGGTATTTACACAGCCTGTACTGTTTATGTATGCACCTTATTATATTTGTATTCTGGGGGGGGGGGGGGGAGTACAAAGTTATGCTGGCATAACCTGTGCTGTGTTTGGAGCCTGGTTATTAATATCTGTGAGTTGGTATTGACTCAGTCTGAAGCATGTGGTGTGGCTTGCGACTACCGTCTACAACCCCTCAATACTTCCTTTAATATTTGTGCGTTCTTATTTTTGGTAAAAGTAATGAATTTATTAATGTTAATAATTGATTATGAATTGAATAATGAATGTACCAACTAGTATTTAGTGATCAGTGTTATTTTGCTGTGGAAGCAGTCAATGTAAGATTATTAGTAATTTTTGATGAGTACAGTATTAATTTTGTGGACAAGTACAGGTAATAAATTAACTTCACTTCGACCTAGGATTTTTCTTTCCATCAGACTGCCTTACTACCTCTCTTTCCCCTTAAGAGTGAGCGATAGTAAAAAAATTTTCTGCAGATTGGAATGAAATTTTGTCAAAAGTTTTATTTAGCTACTGTTGTTGTCTGTACGTAGTTTCGAAAATTTTCATAACATTTTAATTGAGATATTAAACCTTAAGTTTTAATAATTTAAAGCAGTTTTATACAGAATTTTAAAAAGTCTCGTGTCTGACGCGTTAACTATATATGCATGTAACCTTCTTGTTTACTAAAATAAAATTTCGTTTTAATAGGTGCAATAATTCTATGATAAATTAATTAAATTATAAATCTCTGCATAATGTAGAAGTGCAGTCTTTTATGAAATCGCCTCTAACACGTTACTAATATATTGTAGAGAGATGGGATGAAGCCCTTATAGAGACAAAGCACCATGATTATTTGTTAAGGCTAAAATATGTCAGAGCTATGTCTGGGAAAGCCAAACGAAGATCAGCTAATATTACCAATTGTTCACACGTAGCGAGTGCAGACGTCTGTGAAACTATTTCCACCTAAGTTCGTATTCGACGAATCAAAATGGAAGTTAAACTATTATACAGTAGAAAGAATACTGCATCGTTTGATACCTAACATATGTCTGTGCACTGCCTGGAAACTCTAATCGAAGGTTAGTTGAAAGTACAATTTCGCGTTGTTTTTGTAATTTTACACGCAGCCATTTAAAAATAATACGCGCTGAAGAGCGCTGAACAGTTCTGCTAAGGATTGAGCAGCGGGAACTTCTCTGAACCAGGTACTACCTGCTCGTGGTGGGGACTGGCGAGACCGCGGTAAGCCGCTTATCTCTCTTCAAGATCAGGAAAGGGGGCAGTGTATTGTTACCTGCCTCTTTCTGACCACTGAACCATGGAAGTGCAGAGTATATCAGTGCTATCGTTCAAGTTCCTTGTGCCAGCCGAAAGAATTTTGCATCAACAGCTTCTATGTTCAAAGAGCTAATTAGTAATCATATTGAATTCTTTACCATTAATTTTTATTAACGTTACCACATTTTTCCCTGTTCACTTACAATTTGGTTTATCTCACACATCTGCCTCCCTACTCTCAGTACGACTTCATGGCCAGTGACAGTACACCTGGTTATCATTAGGCCCGTTATGTAATGACAAGGAAACATAATCAAACGGTAACGCATCTCGTAAACGCAAGACTACCATTTACGGTACTCCGTCAGCTCGTTCTACAGTATACGGATTTCACGGAAACATAACAAAACTTGCGCCAATAAGCGTAAAAAATACTGACGACATCATTGTAAACAAGCTCAAACGTGAAATTTTAAACATGCGTCGGTTTTTATGTTTAGTTTACGTTGAATTGTGCATTATGACTTCTGTTTGATGCATTTAACTAGTCTAACGGCTTATAATTAGAGACGCCTGAATTTCGCGAATAGATTTCGTGACTGGTTGTATTGCATATCACTGCATCTCGTATTCACGTAACTGATTGGGTGCTTGTTACTCTCGCGCGTCTGGGCACTTAAAAAAATATATGTCAAATATCGTACCACACGTACGTTAATGTATGAATAATCACTTACTGTAATTTGTACATCTCGGAATGCATTTATACAAAACACATTCGGCTTCGTTTTGATAAAACTTAAACAATTAGCTTGTCGGTATTCCACGGTAAATTTATCAAAGTACTTCACTTTTGGTTTTAAAGAAATAAGTTTTATATATTAGGCCTACACTGTATCAAAACATAAAATTTTGTGAATTAGCACATAAAAAACAAGGTAAACAACCTAGATTTCATAAAATCATTGCTACATCCACCGGTTTTAAAGTCTCGATGTATGTAGATTAACCGACATGCCGAAGGCATTACTTGTTGGAATTTCGCGCTTAATCTAGCTCTAAAACTAAATATTTCCATTCGTTAAAAGTGTGCCGCAAATAAATTTCTGTTTGTTTATTGACATTGTTTTTTTTTTTACTTGAGCCATCGTCGTTACTCAGCCTTTTTTGGCCGTTCAAAACTGGTATTCCCGAAAGAGAGGTGTACACCAAACTAGACTTTTTTGATATTCCAGACAGAAGAAACGACGTCTTAAATAATAAAGCGGAAACAACTAGCAAATACATAAATATCTTATGGGGAAGGTACCTGAGGGTAGGGTATCGTACCCCGAGTGCAGACTTGTTATTGGGCGCCTTTAGGCATCTGCGTGCCCTAAGGGATGATAAGCAATGAAGCCCTGCAATGGCGAAGCGCTTGAATGAGCGGGGCGGTGGAAACGGGAGATCCCCGAGAAACCCCGCCAACCACGAAATCGGAATGATTCCTACATGCGAAATTCCGGGCTTCTGCCCCGCTGAGATCGAACCCAGATCGCTTTGGTGGGAGGCGAGGGGTCTGACCCCTCGACCGCCGCGGACCCTAACATGACTATTCAAAAACAAGAATAAAATTGACATGTTCATGGTATACGTAGTGATAAAATAGTGTATTGCTATTAGCTGCATGGAAGAACGCATGCACAAGAGTTCGGTATTGCCCATTTCTCCATCTTTCTTACGCTTGCGGATGCGAATATGTGTACACTTACGTGTGAATGTAGAACGAACTTAGAGTGTCATACATTTCCCTTTTCGTAATACGTATACGTTTGTGTGTCACGGTCAAACGGGCCTAATCATTACTTGCATAGCCGTTTCATAAATAAGTACTTAAAATTAAATGTACAACTCCTGTGCTCAGAAAACTGCTCGTAACTAAATAGGCACTTCGTTAGCGATGCTAAGACTTTGCTGCAACTATTTTAGTATACAACGTGTATTTTAGTTAAATTTATTAACATTTCTGAATGCGTACTGCTGTATTTTCGTAAAATTAATACTACACACGTGATGTCACGGAAGTTGTTATTATGGCATAGTTGTAATGCACGTGTTACTGAAGTCTCTATTGTTTTATATAATCATCCTAACTACACTATTAATTTCAACGACAGTTTGTAATTTATTTGGAAAAAAATTTATCTTGGTTTTCATCTGAAATAAGTGCATATGGCCTGAACACTGGCGAAGTACACTGCTTTCAAATAACACAACAACAATTTAAATGACAAAAAATTACAATTACAACTTTTTTATATGTTTGGTTATTTACTAAAAATATGTTAATGGAATTTTAAATAAAATAGACCCTAGTTAACTTTAAAGAAACCGAGTCTCTATAAAGATTCGAACCACAAAACACTTTCTCTATATTAATCTAAACACTGCTAACTAAACATACCCCAGAACAAATGAACAGTAAGCACCAAAACGAAAATATTTAACAGAATTAGCATAAAATGTACAAAATAAAAAAGCTTTTTTTACCATAGCATAAAAAATACAATATACATTAAGCGCAGATGTGTCTTATAGTGCCCGGTTGTAATACTACTATAACAACCATGATTTAGTGAATTATTTTGGATATACGCTATTTCTGGTTTGAACTGTTAGTCATTTGAAAACCTCCAAAAACCAAATAAAGAAATAAATAAAATATTAGAAACAGAAAAAATAATTTCCAAAGACAAACAAGACCGAGTCAGATGTATTCGAACATAGTCTGCTCAGACTGTTTGCTTAATCAGACAACACTGCGACACACTGTGCCGCAAACTGTATTGTCATCATAGCTTCTGCGGGCCTCGTGGTCCGGATGCCAGAACCAGGCATCGAACCAAGGGTCCGCGAAGAGTTCCAGGCTGCGGAGTGCCGCCCACTACCTCTTGTTGTGAAATAGAGTTTATGTGTGGATGTCTGTCGAAAGGATGATACTGGGTTACTTATAAGGCGGTGTTAAAATTTGTTTCTCTAGCGGGATCGCGGTAGGGACTCGAACCCATATGCTGCTGTGGGCATTGTGATGAATAAAGATAGAAGTCACTTCTTTTCCATGGGCTATCTGCAACCGATGTGGGCGATTTCTTGTGGACATGAGTGAGATGACACACTGCGCAGGGCGACAGCCCCGCTCAATACGGCCCCTGGGAGCTCTCCATGTCAGTTCCCGAAACGTCGCAACTACAATTTGTGGACACGATAACTGCAGAAATTTTTTACCAATCACTTCTTAATTGATAAATAAATTCTGAAAGTGGAAAATCTCGATCAAGTTCGTTAATAGACAATATCTGACCAAAGTGGTAGAATTGGGGAAGGTTTTTCGAAAACCTGAAAAATCGCTATAACTCCCATAGTATTAGAAATATCATATTCGTTTGAACTTATTAAAATTTGTTCAAGTAATGTAATGAAATTTGGTCTTAGCTATTTTTTATACGACCAACCATAACTGTAGGGGGTTGATAAAACAAGGGTTTGAGGACAATAAAAAAATCATAGCTCCCAATGTAGGCACAACTTCGGATCTATGCAATTTTTGTAGTATTGTTATGATTTTTATATAAAACTTTTGTCTAAAACATTTTTGGATTAGACAAACGTTTTCTGAAAGGGGTCAAAAAATAGGAGCGAATTATTAAAAATAATTCATAACGCCCTTAGTAGAAACACTACCAAATTCGTTCAAATTTTTTTTGTTAATCTTTTAATTTTTATCTTAAAATTTAGTCTAAAACATTTTTTTTGACTAGACAGTTTCTAAGGGGTTATATAAATAGGGGTTGGTTATAAAAAAACCATTACTCCCTTAGAAGAAACACAATCAAATTAGTTCAAATTTTTTGTAAAACTTATAATTTTTATCTAAAACCTTTGTCTAAAATTACTTTTTACGAGACGAGCCAATATTGCAAGGGGTTAAAAAAACAAAAGTTGGAGAACGAAAAAAAAAATCACAGCAAGGGCACAACTTCGGATCCGTATGATTTTTATATTAATTTAAGAATTCTAATCTTAAACTAATGTGTAGAAAATTTTTTGATTACACAAGAAATTGCTGCAAGGGACTGAAAAAAGAGTGACATAATAACACACACAGTTCCCTTCTTAGGCATACCATAAAATCCGTTCAAACTGTGTTTAAATCTTACAATATTCATCCAAAACATGTTGTCTAAGAACATTCCTGATAATACAAACCATTGCTGAAAGGTATTTTGAAAACTTTGGTATGGAATATGAGAATAATTAAAAGCTCATTATCATGTACTCTATGGAATTAATTTTTGTTTTTGTTTACATTTTTAGTGTTGCAAATATTTTCTTAAGTAAACTTTATGTTACAAACCATTATTGCGTGGGGTGGTAATATAAACGATAGAAATCTAAAAATCTTATTACTTTTTTAACAAATATTTTTATAAAACTTTATAAACTTTTCCTAAAATGTAAAGCTGAAATAATTGTTCATAAAAAGAACAATAAAAACCGAAGTTGGGATTATAAAAAACAATAACCATAAAAAGTATCAATTTAATCAAATTTTATTTTTATTGCCTTTTTTTAATATTAACTGAAACCTTTGTCCAAAGGATATTTTTGTACGACCACGTATTAGTGGCAAGGATGAAAGATAGTGTTTGAAGGTTGAAAACAATTACATAACTACTTAGTAGGTACAATATTAAATTCGTTTAGACATTAAATGCTGAATGCATTGAGTTGAGAAAAAACATTAAAAATAGTTTCGCTGTCTGGAATGCAAGAAAATGTTTAGTCGGACATTTTTTAATATTGGGTAACATGTCTATAAAAGGATGTTATGTACATTAAGTTTTTTAAATGTTCCAGGAGTTTGTAAAAATCTTCAAATCACTTCCACTTTGAAATCTACGTACGCTTGTAGGCTTTGCTGAAATGGATTTTTTTATATCTATTTACAGACGCACACGAGATAGTTACATAAATGAATCATCCAGTGTCAACAAGTTATCAAATCCAAATTAATATGTTTCAAAAGGTAATATCAATACAAACTTTTAATATATTATCTTCGAAATATATCTTTTGACTTTTTTTTTTAATAGATGTTTCCTAATGCATAATGATAAACACAATAAAAACTAATTGAATTGGAAAATTAGTAAATTCATTTTGAAAAAATTAATGCATAAAGTGGCTTACTAACATTATGCACTTAACGATTGAAATGTTGTTAGGTGTTTTACATTACCTGGAAGACATATGTTAATATTATACAAATTGAAACCAAATTACAAAATTCGCATCTTCGTTTTGCAGATGACGTGCCATATAACATGTAAATTTTCTTAGAAATTCTATCCAAATCGGTTGCAACAAAAGACCTAACTATAAAAAAGTAATCAACAATATTTTTGTTTTAAATTACAGCATTTTGGAACAGATGTTGAAACTTATACAATTTTAATTTCTATAAATTTTTCAATATTATGCATGCAGAAAAAAAATTCTCTTTTATTTATTTAAAATACTTCGCAAAGAAAAATCAGATACATCAGGTCACGGTTAGGTTTTTTAAGGCCTCCTAGGTTTATGAAATATATTTAAATGAAATTATTTACATTAAGTAGATTAACGGATATTATTGTTGGCAAAACAGTTCACAATTATACTGACAAATTTGGACGTCGTTTGTTTAAATGGTTTTTGATTTATGGCGAGTTGAGTTTGACAGATTTTTTTATGCGCGTGAGCATGTACTGCACCCGCTAGCAACTGACGATCAAAAATAGCGGACGCGCATACGCTCCTTGCGCCTTACACATCCCAGGTACGCCACAGGACGAGATCGCTCCCCCCTCAACCCCCTTCTGTTTTGCTGTTCATAACGGCCCAACCCAACCCCAACCGCTCCAGCCAGACACAGTGGCGGCAGCTAATCCTGCTTGATTGACAGCAGCTACCCAGCTACGACAACGCTCTCTGTAAGGATATTCTGGAACTTTTTGGGAGGCTTTTTTGTGACCTCGGTGGCTCCTCCTCGATTTTGTCATTTCCTCCTTTCGTCTCCGGCCTGTCGCTCACTCTTAACGCTGTGGTTAGTGGAGATAACGGTGGTCTCACTGCGAAGAGAGTTGCAAAGGACAGGTCACGAATCCCCTCGGCTGGACTGTCGCGATGTCCGCACCTGTCACACTCACTCGAATGTATCGTAACTTCCGAGTGAACACTCCTACTCGAAGTAAGCGTCAAAACCAGTGCACACAAGTCTAAGTCGGGAGCTCTCACACACTGCCTTTGTTGCCTCTGTCTGACATCACTGTTTAAATGATATCACACACATGCACTTGCCCGTACCACTGCCCACTCGTAATTACTATGCAGCTCCAAGAACAACTATATCCTTCATAATACGAGTGTTTATAATTGTCTGCTCTGGTCCGATTCTGTCTCGGACTCGCTATTACCAAGTTCCGTCCTCAAACAACTTCTTCAACGAGTCTCTCGGTCGCCACACAGTTGACACTCTACTGGTTGTTGGATACCTTTGGCACTTGGTCGCTGACAATCTCGTGCCGCTCCGACGTTACTCCTCGCGAATTGGACTAAGTTAAACTGACGATGAAAAATAACTAAGTCCAGCTTACCCTTCGCAGAGCCTAAGTCCAATACCGGAGTGTTATCGGGCATAGTGGCGGTCTTCTGTGTGGGCAGGCAGGGCGGCGGCAGGTCTTTGTTGCGGTGGTGATGCGCTTCCGCCAGTAGCCGATGTCCTGCTTCTTCTAAGCGCCGAGGTCGGGGGTTTAAATATCCCTCGAGCCGCCTTCCACTCTATTCTCTGACTATCCATAACTTCGTGGTTACTCCTTCTTCAGTCTGGACAGTCGGAAGGGGGGGGGGGGAGGTCAGTGACGAGTCACGCGACCACTCCCCAGTCACTTGGTTACCCCCTCCACTGCGCGGCTCTGGGTGGGGCGCACGCGCGCTTTTTCAAGTAGTGCGCCTGTGGGGTTGAACACCCGTCACACAAGCACGTAGCATGGGTGACAGTCACTTCAGGGGAGAGTCCTTTGTTTGTGGTACGTGAAGCCACCACATCACTACCATCTTTTTAAAATTCACTAAACAGTTAATGCTATAAAGTTTCCACCCATGTTAGATATTCTTCTTTGGCATTCCCAAATTATTAACCTTAAACCTTTTCAAAAACATATTATAACACTAAGTTTATGTTTGTATAATGTACCTTGGCTTCTGGGTTGTAGCAGCGTCCTTGACAAATAATTCAGCGAAGTTTCGGTCGGCATTGCAGTAGCCTTCATCAGGGAGCAGTTACCTACTGTAGGTAACAGCTCCCTGATGTTGGCGACTTCAGACAATGGCCGTGAAAGCCTGTGGACATTATTGAATGTTTGTATATTTGGTTTTGCTTAAACTACTGACGCCAGTCTTTAAATATTCCCTACAACTAAATCCTGACATTATTGAGCTGATACCACACTATTAATTATAATCTTATTAAAAATTATTAAAATTTCCCAGTGAAGAAATTTTAACATCGCCCGTTTAAGTTACCAACCACGGGTTGTACCACGGCGCTATCGGGACAATGGAGGGTTTGGTAAGGAGCAGATGTCTTATAAATAGTTTAATGTCAGTTTTCTTAGGTATTTTAAAACTATGGATTACTCTTTACTGTTATTATCTTAGTTTACCAAATATACTCTAGAGTAGTTTCACTATCACAAAGCTTAATTTGACCTGTAACACTTTTAAGAAATTACTCCTACTAAATAACGTATACCAAGAGCTAAGATGTTTACACATCAAAAAATATTTATATACTAGATGACCCGTACCACCTAAAATTTATTTGATTGTAACTATTCATAAGCGATTATCAATTATTATCAATCTTCCAATTCTAATTCATTGAGATCGAGCATTTTAGCCGCTTCGTGTACGGTTTGTGTTTTGTTTGATTATTAAATGAAACTCGTTTGTAATTTAAACGAATACATGAAATATAAATGCAGTTAACATTCAATGCAAAGCTTTCTGGTAAACTACATTTTACGTTTTGGTTTTTCCGTGCATAAATAAACAAAGATGATAGCTTTTCGACACGCGAACACGCGACATACAGTTGTCCATGCATAAAACACGGAAACTCCAACTTAATTCCGCAAACTTTCAACAACTGGCCTTGTGATTTGTATATGGTCAAAGCGAAGGCCAGACGCACGGGGAATTGCAGTCGTTAAAAATTTAATGGCAAGTTCGTTAGAATCACTGGGATACGTGGAATCAAAACATCCTCTCCTCTGTACTTTCCTTTTGATAATCGTCGCCTCGATGACGTAGTTCATAAGCTTTTTAACAGCCAGTCTAGTTCCAATGCATAGAATAGGTTGATAGATGTTACGCAACATGAAAATGACTGAGCCGACTTTAAATTCCAAATTGTGAGGAGGTAATACAGGCAATTGAAGTGAATTCAAAAATTCTGTGGAATATTTGACTATCTAATCCTGGTTCATAACTGTGTCAACCGATTTGGAATGAAATTTTGAATTGACGCATTGAAATCATCGACATGTTTGTATTTAGCCGCCAATATGGCTCGTTTTCTCAGCTAATTATGGTTTTTCAAGTTCTGTGCTACGTCCAGATAAACATGCGGAAAAGTTCTTTCGAGTCGGTCAACTGACAGAAATCAGTGGGCATTGTGATGAATCCGGTCGAGATGTCAACTGCGATTTTCCCATCACCAATGTCCAACAATTACTTCGAAAACACATCTACATTTTGATATTGTTGCCAAAACACTCGCATGTTAGTCGTCAATGGGAATGTCTTCACATGCCGCCACCAATTTGATTATTTTAAGTACGTGTTTAGTTCGTTAGCTACAGTTGATCGTGAAATAACTGGAAGAGTATGACGAAAATCACCTGACAACACAATCATGGCTCCACCAAATATATTTTGTTTGTCACGATGATCTATCCACGTGTCCAGCGCCTCCAGTGAGCTCTCGTGGGCCATCGTGCATTCGTCCCAAACGATAAATTTTCATATGTATAGAATCTTCGCCATTGTGATGTTTTTGGCAATGTTTCAAGCTGGTGTCTCGTTGATTTGCATGTTAAATGGCAATTTCAAGGCAGAATGTGCAGTTCGTCCACCTTCTAATAAAGTCGCTGCTATTCCAGACGAAGCCAATGCTAGGGCAACTTCATTCTGCGATCGAATCCTCGCCAAAAGCAATAAAATTAAGAACATTATCCGAGTCCCTCCGGGTGCATCCAGGATGTAAATAACATCAGTTCCATTGTTCACAGCTTCTATCAAGGTGTCCTAAGCAGTCTTTTGTTGTTGATTTAATGCCGAAACATTTGTACGAACTGCTTCGGCTAATGGTTCAGTGTCGTATTGTTGTTCTCTTTGTAACTCGTGGTTAAATTCATCGTGCTTTGAACGATTGGCTGATATCATGCCAAAATACGTCAACACTTTATTCGCCATTAAAATGCATGACTTCTATCATGATCAATGTCTCAATGTGAACTTCTGCAGTCATTTGCAATGTCGGATTTAAAGTTTGGCGACGCACACGATGACATCTTCAGAGATGTTGTCCTAATATTTTACCCACAAATCGTTCGGATTCGAAGGGAAACATGTATGTATATATGATATTCGCAAACAATGTGCAAATTTTATGCGGTTATGAAGCTATGACAGAATCTTTGAACGTATTTTTCCAATGCGAATTGTTCTCTAGCAACTGTAAGGTTTAACATTCCTCACGGTAAGTCACACACAGATGCCCATTAATGGTTATCAGTTGCTGAAAACGACGCCGGACCACGAACATTCACCAACAACAATCGAAGATAGTATCATTTTTCGTTATTTGGATGTGCAGTGTAGATGCGACCTAGAGCGTCTGAGACAAATACATTTGGATGTACTTCAACTGGTGTTCCTTGTTTCCGACGCTGAAACGATTTTGATGATGCGTTCCATGTGACGTAGCGTGGCATTTCAGCATACAGCAAAGTGCGAGCGAAAGTATCTGCTTGACAGACCGAGAAGAAGCTTGTCAATGTTGTCGACGGTGGAAATGCCGCTTTATCAGCTGCGTTCTCTGGATTGAAATACACTAGTTGTCCATTGTCCAGTTGTACTGCCAAATGTACAACTATAGGGTGTCTTTCGTGGATCGCACAAGATAAAGATGAGCAAAAGTAGGAATACATAAGCATAGTATGGGTGACTGTGTCTCTATCCCGCTCAATCTCTATACCTCTCTGTAACTCTATATATCTCTCTATCTATCTCTATCTGTATAGCTCTCTCTATACCTAACTCTATCTTTCTATATATCCCTCACCCTTCCACTTCCCCTTTCCATCCCTCAGACCCATTTCTCACTCTTTCCCTCCTTCTATCTTCCTCTGACCCACCACCCCACTCTCCCTCCATTATTATTGCGACTATAGCAAAGAGGAAATACTTAAAATACTTACAGGTAACTATCAATATGACTCGCGCGCCAACTTAAATTCTGCTCTAAAGGTTGGTGTTATCGTAATATAACCTAGACAGTGACCTTCCTCGTGTATCGAAGGCCAAGTTTGCAAAATTTAATCGTGATCGGATCAGTGGTTTAGGAACGCATAGAGTACATACATCGGAGCATTCAAAAGTAATTCGAAGTGGCAATTCCCATACAAAATTACCAAATTCCTTTTTTCTCGATTTTTCGGCTGTTCCTTTATGTTTTTCCTAACGTGTTTTTTCCTAAACCATCCCTTTAATGAGGTGAACAAAACAAACAAAAAAATCATTCCAATCTGTCTAGCCTTTTTCTAGTTTTAGGGAGACTAACGCACGGCAATTGAATTTTATATATAGAGAATAGATGACACATATCTTCTATATTAAAATACTAGTGACATTTACTAGAACCTTTTTCTATAATGCTGGAATCAGAGAATATTTTTTCTGCAAAATAAATTTCATCAGTTTTCAAATATAATTTATTTACCAAAATAATCTTTATTTATCATATATGTATTTAAAATTTTTAACATTTGTCCCGTTCTTACTAATATGATGAACGCTGTGCTAATTTTTTTTTGTTTCAAATTGCTTTATTTAATAATGCCGAGGAAGTTTAACTTCAACAGTGCGTTTATGAGTGCACAACCCACACTTTATTATTTTAATTACGAAAAAGCTTAAAATAAATTGTTTTTGTTATTTATACATAAGATAATATTTTAATCACAGTCGCTCCCATACATGAATTATATTATGAAAATAGTGATAGATTTGGAAAGAAATGAATAGTTAAAAAAAATTATAAACCCTCCTTTATCGTTGAATGACTAAAAATTAAAAAAAAATTAAATTTAAGCTTTTTGTTCAACAGCCAAATAATTTAACACAAATCTGTATAAATAAAAATTGAGGTGCTTCATATCATTTGTCTTTAATTTTCTATCAGTAATAACATAATTATCCGCTATAGATTTTCTATCCCTAATTTTAGGATATAGCCATTACGACAATGAATATATAAACTTAATAACAATAATAAACTTAAATTTATTAATGGGGCGCTTATGGGGCGAAAATCTGTAGAATTCGCAAGTGGGGCCCGCGGAAATTCAAGGGCAGGTGGAGGGAGGGCACTTGACCCGAGAATTTTGCACGTGTGTTTAATCTAGACGTCATATATGGATGCGGTGCCAGAATGCTGTACACAGCCCATATTTTGGCCTACAAGAATGCAATAAGAATAAAACTTTAACTTATACAGATAGTTTTCAATAAGACATAGTTTTGACATCAAACACGTTTCACAGTCACGCTTTTACAAGTGCGGGCAGGCCCCACTAAGTGAGCGGCTTTTTAAATCCATTTGGAGCTCGGGCCTCACACTACCCCAGGACCTACGCCCAGGGTGTGGTTGATATAATTTGTCTTAAACTTTCTATCACTAATTTTAGGATATAGTCACTGAGAAAATGAAAGAGACGCGATTCGAAACCAAAAAATGCATAATCTACAGTGCAGCCTTCAATATTAAGTACGGTATAAGCACAGAAGAACTCAGTATCAATGGCAACAATCGCATTTTAGCAGTATCATAGCTGTATTTCGCTGGAAACTGAATGGCTATTGGTTTTTTTATATGTACACCATCTGTGCCGAAATCAATACTTAGTGATGGACTATCCATATCAAACACTTGATAAAGCCGGATAAGTGGCCAGATAATTTCAGATATAGTAACCATTTTGCCATTAACGAACGCTGGGAACATTTTCCATCATAACCCGACCTTGGAAACATTCTAAATCGAAAAGAATTTATTTTTGAAATTTTAGAAATTTAGGGGCATTACGCCCCCCTCAATACCAGGGCATATTTTCCACCATGACCCTATGCTTTTGATCAGAAACACTCCAAATTGAAAAAGAATTAATTTTTAAAATTTTCAGAAATTTGTGTCTTAACCTATTCCTCCTCACCCACCCTCCTCCCCCCCCCCCCAAACCTTGGGGCACAGTCGCCTTCGGGGCGAATTCCCACCATGCCTTGTCCTCATGGATACCAAATAGCATGGTTATTACCCGTAGATGAAAATATAGTTATTTGTCCCTCTGATCCTCCTTCCGAATACCCTAATCTCTACTGTCTTATGTTATAAAAATGTTGTATTTTCAGAGTTTCTTTATATGTCCGCAAAATTTCAACACATTCGGTCGTCGAAAAATAGGTAAAAATCGAATGGAAATATTTTATTATATAGTCCATTCATTCATACATACAGGTCAAACTAATAAAAGCGTGGTATAAAAGTGGAACAAAAACCAAAAAAAGTAATTTAATTAATTATCGATTGGTAGGACTGTTGCTATTCGCTATGCCTTGGTTTAAAAATAAATATAATTGAAAAATGTATCATGAAGTAACATTAACTTTTTAAATGAATAGAAGCATTGTTTTTATATGAAAAACATCTTTGTCTTTGCACGCATCGCTCTATAACTATCCCACACGAACAATAATTTGGATCACTGCTAGGAAACAATCGAAATATATATTTGTAGGTATATTCAAAATTTCTACTAGTAGCCAAATTTCTCTAGTCATGATGCATTTATCACTTTATTTACTGACGAAACTTTCTTTACTTGAAGTATAATGTTGAATCACATTGGAAAATTTGAGAGTTTTGGCATAGTTACGTCTTTGCGCGTTTCAACAACTAATTGCGTTCGACCAGATGTTCGAATGTTTGACACGACGGACACTAAAGCGAAGCTTATGACGTTCGCGCACTTAAGCTTTGCCCCTGTCCATGACTGATAACACTCACTTTTCAACATCGAGTGATGTAAGCCTTGGTACATATATCCATTAGCAAATGCACTGACGTAAGTGCAAGTTCAGGGCACATGTACCTAGTATTTCTTTGTGTTTGAGGGACGTTTGCACTTTATTTTTTTAATTCTTCAATAAGATAGGACTACTGTGTTCTATTAACTAAACAATGAACTTAATACTACAAGTTCTTAACTTTTTCGTTTTTTTATGATTGGAATAATTTTTTAACATTTGCATATCATGATATATATTTGCATAAAAAAGTGAAAGTTAATGTTTCTGTATTGCATCTTCTACGTTAACTTGTATGAAACACATTAAATATATAATAAATCATAACGTATTTGGATAGTTTTTAAAGATTGGTATATGTTTTTTTTATATTTTTTTACATTTGAATATCTCTGAAATATTATGAATAAACGTTTTAAATCTTTAAAAATAAAAAAAAATGACCAAAATGTTCTAAAGTTTTCTTAATATATTCGTTCATTAACTTGCTATTTTTTTAAATTATTTTTGATTGAAAATTAGCACGGGGAATTTTATAAAGATTTATCAGATGCATAGTAGCCTGAAGTATAATTTTGCAATGGTATTTTTTAAACACTCATTTTACCAAGCAACATTTAATCTTTGCGAAGATTTCATCATTCATTTTTTTTGTTAATGTGCGTATGTGTGTTTGTGTTTATATGTATATGCGGAAACCTATGTACTTATTTTCTACTGATACAATTATTATAAAAATTTCAACCTAAATAGTTTGAATAGGCTTTTTCATTGTTTTTATATTTATTATTTACATAAAGCCCCAATAAAACATTGCTAAATAACTTGCACAAAAGTGGTATTAAATATATGTCATAAAACTATATAAAACTATTTTTTTATCCGAATACTAGTCAAAGTGGGTCATGATTTTAATCGTGTACCCAAATTGTAAATTATATTATTTAAAATTCTTTGAATGATTCTTTAAAATGGGGCAAATTGATTCACAGCAATATTTTGGGCATACGTCGTTGCTAATATGCACTGTAGGTTACAGAGTTAACCCGAAGGACTGACAAACTGTGTTGTGTCTTCATCTTTCTTTCCGTTCTTCGGGGTTTTGCGCTGAGATATAATACAAACTAGCAATTGTGTATGTCAAAAATAATGTTTTAAATCAGTATTGTTTAAGAATATTTTAATTAAAATTTGGATGAAATTTTATTTTGGGTGTTTTAGAGCTTCCGCTGATACATGTTTGGTGTTTTAAAATATTTTTAAAATTTTTTCGCTACTAACGCTCTGAACTATAAATCCTGCAATATCTAGTAATATAATTATTTTATAAAATAATTTTATGCATAAAAAATCTTCTTCCTGTAAACATAACTATAACAGCACAATGTTTTTTTGAATAATCTACCCAACTTTATAAGATTTACAACTTTATTTCCCAAACGAACCGATACAAATAATATTTCGGTACCCATGGTATAAAAACAATTAGTTTTTGGGATACAAAATATTGAAATAAAAAATTATTCCTACATATTAAACTATGCATATTTGAATAAACTTTAGGTTTATGATACTTTAAATAACTAATCAAATCACGGAAATAAGGTTTTAAAGTATTCACTGGTAAAATATATTCACATTAGCATTTCACTATGTGGAAAAATTGCGAACAATAGAAGGAAAAAATATAGTGAATTGGTACATTCAGTGTGTACATCAAGCATACGAAAAATCTTATCATCTGGTTGAGTTAGCTTCAGAGATATGATTAGTTTTACAACGAAACTATACACCTCACCTCTAAAATTATCTAGGTATGAAATCAGAATAACGTTAAAATTAATTCATAATTTTAATTTGTGTAATATTCTTATTCGAACTCCTTTTTCTTGCTTTGTGGTCCAAATAAATATTTGTATATTCTAAGCTTTATCTTCACTTCTTCTCCTCTAACCAAATAAATAAAAAAATAATATTAATACACTCACACGCAGAACGCCACACCGTGTGCTCCAAGCAATTCCTGCTCAAATTGTTGGCTGTTTTCTCTAACTATTTTTGGCATGTATCCTTATGAACTTACTGAAGGCATAGTAGTTGTGAGACTTTGTCTGATGTGATAATTACACGTCTTCAGTAAACGTAAATCATGTTGAATAACTTCACACAGCAAGCTTTTTGCTTCGGAGACTCGCAAAATTTAGGCCGCCAGCGTCGAATACGTAGTTCTTCGCCTGCCCGCACAATAAACTGGTCACGACAAGAATTGTTGCAACTTGCTGCAACCTTCGATGTATCTACGTAGACCACAAAAACATCCGATGACTTTCCCAACTGATCTTTGATCTAACAGTCTTCCTGCGTCGTACAACACATCTACCTTAAAGCAGCATAGTATATCCTGATCACAATAAACCTAATTAAAGCCCGCAGACTTCGTCGCCTATGTCTCACAGAAGTAGTCAACACCGAGAGTAATGACGAAGGTAACCAGTCGAACACCTGTGTTCATATAACCAGTGACCGAAGTCGAAGGAGCGTAACCCGAGTCGAAACGGTAGTAGCTATAATTGAACAGGCAGTTCTTTTAGCAGTCTTTACCTAATATGTAAGTAAAAGACGTAATTTTTTTCTTTAGTATGCGTCTAAATATGTGTCATTTTCGTTTAAACTGCGTCCAAATTTGTACATCCATATTTTTCGAATGCATTTCTTTCTGATAAATTCACGTTAAAAATGTGTGTCCTTTTTGTTAAATGTTCGTATAATCTGTGCGTCCATTTTATTAAATTTTCGTAAAAAATGTGCGCTTATTTTTAACTGTGCGTCCACATCGTGGAAAAATAAAAATATTGGTCTACAGGTTAAAACTTCTTCTTGCTTCGCGAAATGATGAAAATTCACTTGTCTACAAAGAAACATGAACTATACTGCATGAACTATGAGGTACAGCATAAATACGATGAATTATTTGTACAACCTGCATGCGTAAAAATAGAAAATATATATTTGCATAGAAAATATGGTTTTATTTATCGTTTAATAATTTGTAACACAGATTTATTTCCTAGAATACCACTTATTACGTAAGGATGTAAAATTCGACGCATATAACCAATCAAATGAAGAAAAAAAAATAAAGCCATTTGATCCTTTGGGACAAGTTTTAGCAAAATTAAACTAAAATCAGTTGGAGCCAAGTGCAGTTAGATCAACTGGAGAAGTTGGAGCCAAATACAATTGGAACAACTGGAGTAGTTGGTACCAGATTCAGTTCGAGAAACAGGAACATTTGGAGCCAAATGCATTTGGAATAATTTGAGTGGTTAGAGCCAATCTAAGTTGGAGCAATTGGAGCTATTTTAGCCAGAAGCCGCATCCTATCGTATCCCGCCAATCGTATCTAACTGATAGTATCTTTTCATATCCTGCCGGTCGTATCTTACCATAATCTATAGTGTCCTGCCAATCAAATCCGACCGTATCCTATCGTATTCTGTCGATCTATCCTATCATATCATATCGAAATAAAACTTATTCTGCATAATTTATCCTACAGTCTTCTATCGTATCATATCGTATTATGCTTATTGAATCCTTTCATATTGTAATGAAACCTATAGTAGTTTTTCGTATCCCGGTTATTGTATCCTACTCTAATCTGAAGATTGTAACCTACCATATTATATCGTATCTTATCGTTATCTACCTAATGTATCCTACCGATCGTAGTCTAACGATCGTATCCTACCTAAAGTATACTACCAATTGTATCCTACCATATCCAGCCAATAGTATCAGTAGTATAGAAAAGGGGCTCCGAGCTCTGGCATCTGGCTGTGGATTGATGATTGTTGACATTGTTCCTCCAAGCGCAGATTCTCGTGAGTTGTTGGTGTCCGCCATCTCGGATTGTGACGTCACAATGGTCATCTTGGGCTCAAAATTCCTCAAAAGGACTCAAAAATGACTCAAAATTAATTGTATGTCCATTGCGTGTTCATTGAGTGTATTGCATGCTCATTCCCTTTGTTGGAATTGCTTCCAAATCTGAAACCTTTTTTTAAGTGTATTTCCATTCTTTGAATGTTGTTATGATTCGTGTATTATAGTTATTGGTTCTTGTGTTGACTAGCACATAATTAGACCGGTTGCGTTTATATAGGCGAGTCCTCAGACGGTGGGACTTTCAGTTTGTTACTGGCTGCGGCGGATCACCTATTTTCTTTCATCTGGTACATAAGTCACATAATAACCGGTTCTTGTAAACTCTATGGCATCTTTACCGTCTTTAACGACGAACTCGATGAAAGTTGTACCATCTTCTATGGGAACCATGGCATCAACGTTGACGATGGTGACGCAGATCACATTGGCATCGTCGACGACGGAAACACTATAGGAGACTTTTACAACAGAAGAGAACTTAATGACTACAGTGTTGGTTGCAGAAGAAACCTCGATGAATGACTTTTCACAATTGATGGAGACTTCAGTGAATGTTGATTCGACAACGACTATCAACCATCGCTATCGTTACTGTCACAATGTACTCTCGAACAAAAGTAATGCTTGATGACTCGTGAAGAGAGAATGTGCTAAGAATCCTCCTCGAAAAAGGTTTGCCTGTGAGAAATGTCATATGCAGTTTGCCAGTAAAAATAATAAGAGAAACACACGAAGCTATGCAAAGGCCATGCTGAACAACAAAACATAAAGGTTTCTCTGTAACAGCAATTGATTTATTCACTTAAGTGTACATCGGGCATTGGTACAACTGAAGCAACACATAATCTG
The DNA here is from genome assembly GCF_032445375.1 of Bacillus rossius redtenbacheri. NCBI lineage: Eukaryota > Metazoa > Arthropoda > Insecta > Phasmatodea > Bacillidae > Bacillus > Bacillus rossius. The sequence goes on from NC_086335.1 coordinate 16,274,082, forward strand.
GTTCGGGTCTGAAAGGTTCGTCTTCTTCAACTATACATCCTTGCAGCTACTGTGATATGCCGTTCGCATTTTCCCATGATGCACGAATACATGAGAGGAGCAAATGTGTAAGGAATCCATCTTGTACGAAGTTTTGCTGTGATGAGTACCATGTTGGGTTTACATGTATTGACAGTTTGCGATGGCATGCAAAAAAAAATGTAAGGGTGAAGTCTGTGTGCCTACTCATGACCTACATGCAGACATTTCGACTTCTTGCTTTAGACTGGAGACTCGTGTGAGTACAAGCACAAAAACGAATGTTAAGCAACTGAATGTGATGAGGCCTGGACATGAATCTAAGCCTAATACTGTGCTCGGTCCATTACAGGTAAATAATAACGGATGCCATTTGGTGAAATTAGCATTTCGTGGAATGTTGAAAATCTACTATTTTATATGTACTTTTCTTGGCAATATCAGATGTTTAGGTCAATGGTCAGCAGGGCCATGAAAATTACGCGAAAAGATCCCGAGAGTAGCTGTAAGTTAAAAACTGTAGCATCGTCTGTTTTTCGTGATTGGGTGAGTTACTGTTACAACAACCAATCACACTAATTCAGTGAGGAAGCAAACTCGTCCTTAGTGGCTTGTGCAAACAAGGCAACGACTTCTCTCGCAGACGGCCGCCAATCACAAGGAAGGAACCGCTGGTGTGGGTATACCTTGTTGCAGTCTAGTAGGCGTTCAGATTTTTTCGCGAAAATTTCCTGCCACTATCAATCAGTTTATGAGGTTGCTACATACGGACCTTTAAAATATAACTTTTGGTTGGACTGTGTATATGGTAAACGATATCTGTTTGAGGAAAAAATTAAGAAGCGTGTATTCAAGACAGCTGACTACTTCCGTTTACAATTCCAATTATGTGAAGCAATCCATAAAATATAGTATTGATAAACTCTGTCGGGAAGAAAAAGACTATGTAGGCAAAGTATCTTGATGGTCTCTGTCTTCAGTTAACGGATTAGAGCTAAGAATTAGTCAGTTCAAGCCAATGCAGAACTAAATGTTTGTATAATTGCTAACTTTCACAAGTGTTTATGTAATAAGTAGAAATTATGTAATAAATTGTATTTGTAAAAAGTGGTGTTTTATATTTCAAAACAGTCACACTTGTGGTTATTTTAATTAAAATAATTTTTGTATTGATCAAGGTTTGAACCAAGAACAGGACCAATCGAATAAGTAAGTATATTCATTGCTGATTTTTAGATGAATTTGCTGATTTTTCCCGAATTTATAGCTTAATAATTACGCATTTCCAAGATGCGATCCAAATTTTAAGATGGCTGGTGTCAGAGTGATAATAAATAATTACTGCACTATAGAGTTAAAAATTAAACTAGCTTGGACGTAGCACACTCTATCAGACGAAAACTAGATAATGAACTTCAGCCGACGTAAACTAGATGGCGGATGTGACGTCATACTAGCTGATGTAATATCTGTATTGTATTAGTGGTTGGAGGTCAGACTGTCAGCGGCTTTCGTTATTTTATTTATTCTTGCCCTCACGTGGTCTGAACAAATAACATTAATGCGTTTTTAAATAATAATTAGTAAAATATCGATTAATTTTTTAATTAATTTTGTATATATTTCAAATTTTTCTGATAATAATATATTTTTTGGATAGAAGCCATGACGATATAATCCAAAATGGCAGAAGGATTTTATTAAAATTTTTATTATAACATTTTATAAATTTTAAAATTTTTTCCCAATTTTTGTGATAATAATTACGGATTTTCAAGGTGACGACCGTAACGAAAATTACAACGTTCTATAATCCAAGTTGGTGGATCCAATATGGCCGCCAGGTTAATGGTCAAACGTCAAAGTCAAATTTCAATGTAAAAGGCAAAGTTTAATATCAAGGTCAAAGTCAAAGTTTAATGTCAAGGTCAAAGTCAAAAGTTTAATGTAAAGGTAAAAGGTGAAGGTCAAATGTTTAAGTCAATGGTCAGTTTCAAGGTCAAAGGTCAAAATCAAATGTAAAAAGTCAAGGTCCTTATATCAGTGACTAATGACGGCTTGCTCACAGTACTCTTAAACCATTTTTAGGAATTTGTGTTCATTCTAAGAGATTTTCAGGTTTTTTGAGTTCCTAGTTTTTAAGTTTTTGAAGAATAAAACGGAATTTTCCCTTGAAATAGGGATTTTTTTTTTGGTAATTTGAGTCATTTTGAGTCTGAGATGGTCAATGCGACATCACAATACAAGACAGCGGACACCGACACCTCAAAGAATCTGCGCTCGGAGGAACAATGCCAAAAATTATCAATCCACAGCCAGAAGCCAGGGCTCGGAGCCCCTTTTCTATACTACTAATATCATATTTTATTCTATCATATCTTGCCAATCGTATCCAATAATATCCTGCCAATTGTATCCTATAATATCATGTTCATCGGATCCTACCAAGTTAAATGTGTAGGCCTAACCGAATGTGCGTCCCATTTTTTTAAATCTGCAAAGTCAAGTCTATTCAGGAACTGAAGATTTAATGTTTTAGCACATATTAAACTAATAGTTATAGTAAAACATGTTAAGTTGTTAAATTTGCTTGAAATGCCATACTGTAGGTCTGGACATTCATGTATTATATATTTGAAATACATCATTGTTTGAATTCCTTTGTCGATATGGCCAACAATGGGCTTGAAGGCTTCGTAGTCTGGAAACAATCGTTCTTCATGCTTGAAACTTTTTTTTTAAATTTTGCATTCTTAGTATTAACAAAGTAACCCTCAACACTTAAGACATGATGCTTGTAGTTGGCACTTTAGTTATCAAATACTGTACTGAATATGGCTAACAGTGTAACACCCTGTTACGAGTATAATGCGGGAGAGCTGGGTTCGTAAGGGAAAGCCCAATTAAGTTATATTACAGTTTTATTAACTACTATTTATTTACTTAATTAATTAATATTAGTACATAAAAATGTCTGAACACCAAACATTTGCACTTGAAAATGTGTATTCTCAAGTCACTAAATGTCTGTCAAGTTCCACTGTTCGCACTATTCACTGGAGCTATGCTCGACAGTGATTCGCCCCTTACCACGCACCTGTCCTCACATACAAAATCTAGCAAAACTCAGTCGTACTCTCACAGTCCCATCGCTCCTCGTCGCGTCGCTCTCGAGGGGGGTGTCTCACCTTCTTCGCCGATGTAGCACTCCCCTTCACTTGCGGAACTCCCCGAACACTCTGCACTCCCATGGAGGCCAGTGTCGTCACTTATATTCCCATCGCATCCTTATCGAAGGGACGAGAGCGGCTGTGACGTGTTATGTCCTCCCGGGCCAACCCGACGCCCGAAAAGTCCAGAAAGAGGGTATTTATTCATGCCACTCCGTGCAGAGGCCTCGAGAAATCCGCAGAATTCCCAGGCCGATTAAAGTGTCAGTGAAAATAGTTCGAGGTGGGATAGTAAGAGGGGAGTGGAGGGGGATGGTTAGTCAGACCCTTGTAGTTCGGCCGGGCACACGTGGCATGCGTGATGTCAGGGCCCGTGAGTAGCCGCTGGCCAGACTCGCTGGAAGGCCCGTTCAGGTACTTTTCTTGCGTCACGGCCTTGCTTCCTAGCACGCATTTAACAATGTTTATTCAGTCGGGCAGTCATCTATATTAATATTATAAAGAGGTTAAAATTGTAATTCTGGATGTAGAGGTAATCTCTGACACTACGGATCCTATTCTAACAATTGTTTAACTAACATAAAACTGATTATCCCCGAGTGCTAAAGGCTATTTGTTAATTCTTTGAATATGTGTTTTCAGTAAGGAATCACAATAACTGTAATTGAAGTAAAAAAAAAAACTAGCTGTCGGATTTTATTTTAATGGCATGCGCTGCCTAAATGATTTTAAATAAAATTAAAATATATATAACCAATTAAATTAAATTAAAAACTATCATATTGAACTAATTATCTTACATACATCTAAGTTTATTATTCCAGTCACAGATACAGTTTTTATGTCAAAAATTAAAGAAATTTTACATAATGAGATATTCAAGTATTCTGTATGAACATCTATATGAATAGTTAAATACGTATGGAGTGCTTGGACGAGTACATTATATGACATACTAGCTGCAGTACCCGGCGTTGCCCGGTCTGAACACAGGGTGAAGGGGACCTTTTTCGAAATCAGATGTAGTTAGTAATTGTATTCTTAATTTGAATGTCAAATGTGCAAAATAATTTATATCACTTTTAGATCCCGACAGATGTTGTTCTGCCAGCGTATAGTTATTTACCTGTATATATCTAAAAAAAATTGGTGGTCTGTATGTTATCTAGACTTAAGAAAGCACTATATAAAGAAGCTCAAAAAAAGAAATTACTAATATTAAAATGATTCTATTATCTAGCTAATGCTCAGCATGCATTGCCATGCCTCATTCAGTTTTGTTTTGTTATATGTTTAAAGTAGTTCCACATATACAAATCATCCATCTATATCTCTAAATATATATTTATATCTCTATTTACATATATATGTATCTCTCTATCTCTATTTATCTCTTTATATCTACATGTATACATATATACCTCCCACTATCTCTATCTCATCTATATATATAAATATCTATATAGCGCTATACATCTATATATCTCTTTATCTAACCCATTTCATTCTATATACCTCGCTCTATCTCAACTTATCTCTCTGTCTCTCTCATTCTCACTCTGTATATATATCACTCTATCTCTGTCTCTCTTTTATATTTAAATAAATTGTCTCATGCGTGCGCACTTAGACAACAAAAACAGACGAAGTACCGCTATATAATATGAAATAAACACATTTTTTTTTAAACGATTCGTGCCTCAACTATTGCAAAATAGTTATACTGTCTCAGAAACCTTCACGGGCATCCGCATAACAACTCACCAAAATTAAAATTGCAATCGAATAAAAGGTAAAGGAACGCATACGGCACAAACAAAAGAAAATTAAAGACATGACAAACGCATCGAACGATGGTGCGTTTAAAATTCAAGGCAACTCTATCTATTGACGAAGTTAAGAACCAAACTGTTATTAGCACCTTTATTTTGCTAGCCGCTGCGAGCTCCACTAAGCGGCTGGTCTCACCAAGGAGAAAAATATGAATTTGCAAGACCTTACTACGTGTATGATCGTGTGGTAGACATAGAGAAATGACACTCACTCACTATTTGTTTGTCTGTGACCTATGATTTTTTCTGTTATAAAATGAAATTTTCACTTTTTCACTCCTTAAGGATGGAATTTCATATTCATATGTAGCCTATCTGTTATTCTGATGTATACGATATATTATTGTAAAGTTTTATTAAAATTTATTCGGTAGTTTTTACGTGAAAGAGTAACGAACATCCATACTTACAAACTTTCGCGTTTATAATATTAGTAGGATACATTATTTTAATTTGAAAACTCTTTAGGTTAATTTATAACATATATCTTATTGAAATTTTGTTTAACATTATATGAAATGATTTCTGTAAAGTGTTGTGTCATGTTTTATGTAAAGTAATGGTAACTGTAACTGTGTAATAATGACAATAAGCATAAAAGAGAATGGCAACTCTCACGAATGAAAACTCAGATGAGAGCAGCACATTTACGACTAATGGAATAGTCTTCAGAAACTACACAACTTCTTGCGAGTCACAGATATTACTGCTGAAGCTGTTGAACAAACGTTAAAGAACCTCAGAAACTTTGATTAAGTCATGGATGGGGTCACTTTTGAGTTTGCTGCAGATTTTTGACAGACACCGCCCATTGTTTGAAAACACATATGCTTCAAATGATCTCCCTTGTGTTATACATTAGTAATAACCGAGTAAACTCAAGCTCTGTTACCATTTTGCGACACTTCACTCTCTCTTGATGACTTGTGTAACTGGTGGATCTTTAGTTTCAAAAGGCTAAAATAATGATTTTTTCTAGGTAGAAGTACCTACATGTTTATTTAACTCTTAATTACTTAATAACTTTTGATAAATTGGTTGTCAAATATATTAAAAGTATTAAATTATTTTTAAAAATATTACATTTACATAATTTAAAGAATGGGCCGCCCTAATTAGAAAATTACCATTAATCAGAGGACCTTATTAAAATATAATCAGAAACAATAAACAGGTTAAATTTTACAATCTCATTAAATTCCCGAAAGAAAAATTTCTGATGTCCCGATCTTTTCAATGTTTATACAGATGACATAATAAAAGCTGCAGGACTGGAGGTTTGACGTTCGCTGGCCGAAGTTGAGCTGCTAACGAGCCGTCAGGGCGCCTTAGTCGTCCTGGTTGCTGGAGGAAGAACTCGAGGGAGGTGTTGTTAGGTCCGCATCCGGCCCTTGGACCCTGTCTGTGAACAGGTCCGAAACAAACGTGTTCAGAGCTGGTTCACAGAGAATTAGCAAAATAGGCAGAAAAGGCCTTCTAACCACGACGATGGTCGGGGAATAAAGTTTGTCAAAAACTCACCATACAGGGAGATGGCTTCTAGCGTCAGCCAGGGTGCGGAGCTCGCGAACACGCGGTTGTCGCGGACGTTTCCATGTTTTAAATAGGTAGAAAATATTATGAATTATTCTAAACGAAGCATGACTACTTCTACAAGGTACACAGACTGACAAATTATTAAATACTAAATGTTGCAGAGATCACATCCCTTGTCTAGCTGATTACATCTTTAACAACGACCGAAATGAAATCATGATGTGCTGCTCGCCGTGGATGCGGTGTGGTCAGTCTGCTGTCGCAGCGCGAAGGAAGTTTGGGGCGGCAGCGACTCGTAGATAAAAGACTACGTCAATCAAAAGAAAGCTTCGGCTTCCGGACGGAAAGGTTCCGAAGCATTCTGAGGGGCTTGTCGAGAAATACTGACTTCGATATCTCAAAGTTGGTGGTACTGGCGGATGTCAGCGCGACCTACTGAGGGGTGTCCGAAACAAGGAGAGATGGACTCACACGAGGCGACTGGTAAAGCATTGGGCTTAGGGAGGGGACTAGTCCAGTGCTCTGGTGGCTTGGAAATGAACTACAGGGCACTGTTTGTTGTGTGAGGCGCCAGCGGGCAGGCGTTTAGTGGGCTTTCAAACACCCAGGGGAAATAGTTCGCAACTCTGCCACTAGAGAGGCCTCGAGACAGGCAGGGGTTTTTGACAGGGCGTTGCACTGGGCAGTGTTCCCAGGAAAGGCTGGAGAGGGGGGAGGTGGAAATGTGCAAAGACAGTGGGAAACTAGCTCTACAGAGCCTGGGGACGTTTCGAGGGCTCGAGAAAAATGACCCTTGCTCGTGCCTGAAATCGCTCGCAGAAGACTGGCTTTCAGAACCAAGCTGCTCTAATAGCTTGCAGGACATAGCACTTCTTGTCACGGATCGGGGAAGGATTATAGGTGACGGGCGTGAGCCATGGCGGGGATAAGACGATAGCACTTGCTGGGTCATTAAATGGTAGGAAAAATTATATTTATGTTGGGAAATATTGGGGAGACATGTCTGACAAAGATTAAATGGGAGTGTACAGGAGGCGGATAAAGTTTTAGTTCTTGCAGCAAACAAAGACTGGAGACATAATTTTTCATAAATTCAAGTTTAGAATTGTACCAAAAATACTAATTGGCGGCACACTTGTAAAGATCAATTCAAAGAATGAATTGGCGAACAAACATGAGAAACCATGTTAGCAAAAATGCGCATAATGATTCCCAATAAATACTCAAATTGGAGAAGGATAATTATTTTTCCAAACTTGAATGCTAACAGTGCTGAATTAGTATTAAATAGGACACTAGGTGGAATAGTTAACAACCTGCAGCACCTTATTAATGCGAAAACTAATTGTCAGTTGGTACAGCTTGCAATGTTAAGGATGAGTCCACTATCCACTAGAATTTTAAATTCACTTAATCTATTTTGCCTGGCACTACTCGAACTACTATTATAATCTGTTCGCCGGTCATGCTTTTATAAATGTAAACCCACCTTATATGTGCAATGGCACAAGGATACTAATAAAATACTTAAAAGACAACTTAATTGTGGTGACCATCCTAACCGGCCCAGCAGCCGGCCAGTTGACGCACATCCAGAGGATTCCAATGATCCCCACGGACTTGCCGATATTGTACCAAACGACTCTATTTTCCCATAACAACTACATTTGTACTGAACATGAAGAACTAACAGGCACAAACATTCTCTCTGGTGGACACTGATTTACGAAAAGAGTGTTTCTCCCATGTGCAACTACATGTTGGTCTATCACGAGTTGAAACTCCATAAAACCAATATACGATGGTTTTAAATAAAGTAATGGCTTTAATTCATCTACAAACATACGAAAATTACATTCCTTCAATATAATCACCAGCACAGTCTTGTTCAGTTTTCCAGATGCCAGGAAGCTGTAGGATATTGTTAGTAAGGTGTTGTTTCTTGATGTGAGCGATGGAGCTTCCTACAGCTTGGTTTACAGATGGCGTGTCAGGAAAAAGGATGCCTCGAAAGGTTTCTTTCAACTAAGGAAAGAGTTCTTAGTCACAAGGACTCGCGTCAGGTAAAGGCCGAGGAAGTTACAACACCTCCCAACACCAACATCGCAAAATAATTATTTACAGCTTGTGCAGCATGACATTGAGCATTGTCGTGCAACACGATAGGGAGAATGCCAGATAGACAGATAGCCAGGCGCAGATAGTGCTAAAAAATCGGCAAGAGTATATTGCGTTGACAGTTTCTTCTTTAGGCGCAGTATGCGTAAGAATGACACCATCGTAGTCTAATGCCACAATCAGCATTTCCTTCACCCGACTGGGTTCCTGATGAAACTTCTGTGGATAAGGCGGACTAGGGTGACGCCATTCATTGGATTTGCGCTTTAATTTAGGCTCGTAGGCTCGAGCCTACGACTCTTCAATGGCGACATATGCTGCAGAAATGCGTCTCAGTCATTGCAGTATCTTGTCAAAGGGACTACCAGTCACCAAAAATAAAAAAGTACTCTAATTATTATTATGTTTTCTACTGATAAGGCATAGGGCCTAATTGTAGGCATAGTTGTTTGAGTTGATGTTCCCTACATTAAACCATAAATTATTTCTTGTATAAATTAACTTAAATTGGGGGGGGGGGGGGGTGCGTTTGTTTGGGATAAAGTGCTTAAACCATAATTTCCACAACAAATTCAGTATACACGTACACTTATATCTGAACTATTCTACCTAAAGTATTAAAATTAATTCCCGTCAAAATTAATAGTTGTGTCTGGTTGCAGCATGACAGTGCATCCATACAGCTGCTCGCTGGATTGATCGAGGAGGGTCTGTGATTCGCCGATAAAATAAACCTTCATTTTTTCTTATAGGGTTACAGAAAATAAAACATATCGGTTTCAAGCTATTTTACTGTCTTAGAAATACTGTTGTAATGTTCGCAGTCAAACTAAATAAAAATTATATTTAAGGATAAATAAAGGAAAATACACCGTGGACGTGTTTTTCAAATTAAAAAATCTTTTTTGATAAGGCATATGACTTAGTTGTAGGCATAGTTGTTTCAGTTGATGTTCCCTACATTAAACCACGAATTTCTTCTTGTATAATGTAAAGTACAATAATCTTGAATGAAAATTTTAACATCAACAAATAAAACTGTTGGTTAAACAATGTCGTTGGCTCACTGTACCTATGTAATTAACATGAATTATGATAAAGTGTAGCATAACTTCTGCAGAAGTTGAATTCAAAAAATGTTTTATAATATAATATTTCCACTTAAATAATATTTCAATTACACAGAATAGATTTAAAATATTTAGTTTATATAATGTTTTAATAATTTAGTATTTAAATTAATAATTATTATTACTTATCAACGATTTGTTTACATAATCCAAAAAAATACAGAAAAAATCAAACAAACTTTGAATTTTGTAAGGAAGAAATTTTATTGATATAAATATAAGGCTACATAAATCTACCTTCAAAATGGTAAAAACGATTTAAATTTGATTTTTTTATAATTCAATAATTTGGGAAATATATGAAATAAATGGTAAAAGAACTTTTCGTTTTTATTCCCACCATTAGAGTTGTTGAGGGTATGCATATTTATATACATACAAAATAATATCTCATGTTTCACTGAAACTTGAATTATTGCATTGTGTATGAATGATATACATTAAAATTTATAACAGCTGTAATTTAACACACATTAATTAAATGTTGATACTTAAACCAAAGAGATGAAAACATTTGCTGAGATGGTTAAAATAAATTCGGAAAAATAAGGTGAAAATGAAAAATTCTTTAAAAAAACTTCATTATCGCCAGTAAGAAGTAAGAGAAAAAATATTTTCACCAATTGAAATTATTATAACTTCTAACAATAGAAACAAAATATTTTGGTTGGGAAGGTTTCGATAACACTTACAGTTAGTTAAAGGGATGGAAAAAATAAGAGTTCAAGGCAAAACATATTCGTAACTTCTTTAAAGAGTACAGCATAAAATCAGTTCAAAGTTATTTTTAACCTTCTACGTATTATATAAGACTTTCTTTTGAAACAATTTTGGATACGAACAGAGTTATTCCAAGGATGAACCAAATTGAGGGCGCAGAACAAAAAATTCAATATACTCTCAGTAGAAACAATATCGAGCACATTAAACTTATGTCGTATAGGTCTTAAGTATTACCAACACTTTCGTTTAAAACTTTACCACAAAGGGAAAATAAATGATTTAATGGCTAACTTCTGGGAGTAAAGGGTTATGTTATTTTCATGGGAGTTGCCTCTAGCGCCAGAGCACAGAACTAAATATCTCTGTAAAGCAGCATTTATGCGGGCCTTCCTATAGTCAAGACAAATACCTGTGTCTAGGACAAGCAGAAAAATAATTTTTATTATTATATTCCTAATTACTTTTAAGGGGTGTGAATGTTACATATACCGCATTGCATATATAAAGTGGATTATTTATTTAGCAACTAATTTCGTAAGAAAAATATTATTTTATTTCCACTAAGGCAAGACTAAGTTTTCATTTTAATAAGGCTATGCATAGAGATGAATTTTGTGAAACCGGATATATTAAAGTGGTCAGTATACTTACATTACAAACAAATATAATTTTATATGACACTTTAATGGATATTTTATGAACAAATTTATTCATGGCCCCAAATTTAATTGCGTTAAACGCTTTAGTTAAGCATGTTTGTAATTGATATCGCAAATAACATGTTTCCATTTAAATGATACAATATTAGCAATATCCTGAAAATAGTGCCAAGCATAAAAAGTGTAATATGAAATGGTTTTTACACATGACATATTATTATTGTTTATTATGTGAATAAGATAGGTTCGTCTTTACTCATATATTTGATAGAGCATAAATCTGCAGCCGCGTTCTTTGTGTGACCTGCTTTTGTTATCAATGGCAGTGGGTTACCGGTTAGCAATGTTGCAAGGAATTAGATCACCCTTCGCGCAGCGCATCAAGTCGAATTACATCCAATGAACTATTACACCCATTGATTCATCTGTCACGGATATCAAGCTATCGCCTTGCACTCCAGCACGCTCTGAATACTGCGAAAAAAAAAAAAGACCTTCAAGAGTAAAATGAGAAGCTTTAAAAAAACCTCTTTACAACGGACGCAGTGTGGGAGTGAACACGCAATGCTACAGTATTATACATAGTTGAATTTGAACACAATCGCTACATTGGAAACTTTGCACAACATTCGCACTGATAACGCAAAAGCAGATAGCGCTCGAACGATCACATCGCGACGAGACACGGGAGAAAACAAACGAAGGTGCTTATCGGGGTGCATGGACGACAAGAGGTGTGAAGTAGGGGGAGCAGAGGAGAGCTGGCACACGGACAGGGTTGGAGGGGGAAGTGACCTTGAAACGATCTCTAGGTCTACGCAGGGGTGACCGCGGGTATATTAGTCGGTGTTGCAGCCACGCGAGCGCTAGTGTGCGAGCGAGGCCAGGCGAGGCGCGCGCCGAGGTACAGCAGGTAGCGTGCGCAGGACTGGCGGCCGTCATGGGCTCGGACGCGGACGCCGCCTCGAAGAAGCAGAATGGAGGACCGACGGTGCCCTACGACCCGATGGCGGTCACGTGGATGGACAGCCACAGCGAGACCGTGGACAAGGTGTGGGGCCGCGTGCCCGAGCTGTTGCGGCCCGTCATCGTGTTCCTCGCGGTGTTCGTCATGGGTGCCACCATGAGGGGTGCGTGCATTAGCCGTGCTTACAGCACGCAATAACAAGTATTTAGTGTTAACTGCGTACGAGCATGTGTGCACAATGTCTGATACAAAAGCTGGTTTATTGGATTTTTACTAATAATATGAATTGATTGAAGTTTAATTGAATGAAGCATAAGGATTCCTAATCTGTTTAACTTTTTAAAATTAACTGCCATTTCCTTACCTCCAAAAATTTATCTTATTAGAAGACACATGTACTGTGTTTTTTTAAATTTTATTACCTAAATTTGATTTTTTTTACATATTATATAATATAATAAATAGTAATAAAAATAAATAAAAGGATATTTCTTGTTTCCAATAAAAAAAAATTAGTTGTCTGTAAAGTCGGTTTACGGACGATTGTTTAACGTGACAACGTCATAACAAAACATTTATTAAATGATTGATCCTGAAGAAAATGAATAATTATATTCGGCGTGACACTGAGCCGTAATAGGATTTTGCAACCAAACCATTTAGGCATTAAAAATATTATATTCTTTGTATTATAAAATCTACCTCCACATACTTTTATGAATAAAATTGAATCATTTTTTATTGAATTATCACTATTTTGTATGGATACAAAGGAGTTAAATGAAATCTACAATTTAATTAATAAATTTACTTTTATTTGCATTCATTAATTTAAATATATTTATTACTTTTGAAGTGTCGTGTGCGCCGTATTTATTTTTACAAGTACAAAAAAAAATCAGCAGCTGGGATTTGATCCGTCAATCTATCGGCAGCCATGCTAACCGCACAGCCACGAGGCCATATTGTAAACAATTGTTTCAGATGTTATAAATTTATAATATTCCAGGCACGATATTAGTTTGAATTTCTTTTAATCAGCATATTCTCTGTTGGACTCGAATTATTTACACGCTCGTGGACTCATAACTATAAAACGGTGTGTGATTTAGTTTATCAAATAATAACTCATAACAAATAATTACCAATGTCAAACTAAAGCGTGAAAAGTATCATACCAGCAATTAATATTTAGTTACACAGCTAAAACAATACTCATACAACACTGTTTAAATATACTGATTTACACTAGTTATAAAAATAATACGTACTTGTAAGAACGCCATTTCCTGGCGAATATACTCCCGTGGCGCGGTGCACAACAATAACCTCGGTTTTCCGCCATGTGCCAGCCGAGTTCTCTGTACTGTCCGCAACATACCAGAGAGATTTCACGCATGCGAACAATGAGCAAACAGGACACGTCCGTAGTGGGACATCCGTAGTGGGACATCCGTAGTGGGACAATTTTTCGTGCGTGCAGCCAGCGTTCATCGATTTATTAGACGTTGTCTCGTCAAAAAAATATGACAATGGTCGAACTCATTTTTAATTTATGATTGAAAGTCTATAAAATAACTCGTTCGCAAATCAACATAGCTATAATTCATAACGTGATATATCAAGTAATAAATCTTTGTATAAGAAATTGTAATATTATCTCTTGAAATATCGTTGATAATTTGACAAATTAGATGTTTTTTCTTTTGTACGAATAATATATCTTCTGACTCCAACTTATTTTTAAATTTCATGTAAGATAAAACTTAAAATTTAATGATTTTACCATTATTGAAATTCCAAGATGAAAAATTCAATGCAAAATGTAATTATAAATAACAATCTGCAATGGTTTGTGATTAAAAGTGCAGAGAGATTCAGAAGAAAATCAATAATGATTAATTTGTGTTTTTAAGCCTATTGGATTCATGTAATCTCACTGCAGATCAGAATTTGTTTTTATTTCGGCAAACACAAATACACCTTAGTTTATAAATTCGTCTAAAATAACCTGTTACTTAATTTACAAATAATTTTTGGAGACTGAATAGGAAAAAATTGCGATTTCCTTAAACGGTTATTGCAATGGGTAAATTTGATTTAAGATGTTTTGTACTCGTACATACACCAATGGCTGTTTACACGGTATGTCATAAGAAACCTCTATAACAAAAAAAAGTGATAAATAGGCAAACACAAGAACAAGGCCAAATCAGTTGAGATAAAACAATTAGAAACATAGTCAGCAGAGAACATTCCATGGAAGGAATGAGTCAAGTAATTATTACAGCACAGACATATACAGTGGGCTATCAATTTTGGGGTCGTTACCACAACGCCGAATTAACACATCGCCGAAATACCATAACGCCGAATGTCAAAATTGACCACAACACCGACAGCTATAAAACTGCTGTGTACCACAACGCCGAAATAACAACTGAATGAATTTGTGTGTGCTTCTTAAATGTACCATAACGCCGAAATATCACAATCAAACCTAACCTTACCTAACCTAACCTAACCTAGCGTAATATAACCTAACTTAACCTAGCCTATCCTAGCCTAGCCGAGCCTAACCTAACCTAGTCCAACCTAACCTAGTCTAACCTAACCTAGTCTAACCTCAACTAGTCTAACTTAACCTAACCTTTGTGGCAGTCCTGCAATGACATTTTTCGGCGTTGTGGTACACAGCAGTTTTATAACTGTCGGCGTTATGGTCAATTTGGCTTTTTGGCATTGTGGTGAGTCCCCAACAATTTAGCAACAAGAAAAGTAAATAAAGACAAAAAAAGACCTTCAACAATACAGAGAAAAACAGAAGAACCCAACTCCGATACTAAATACATAAAATGGATAACACAATTACAACACAGAGATGCACAGGCAAACCCAGCGATGTATCAAAGCACATATCTTGGACGCGAGCACTCTTAGAACGCTCACGGTGTTCGTCTGTGCTGTCATCTCTGTGGTGTCCAGAATATATGTTTAGTCCGTGTTCTGTCGTGGTGTTTTCCAATTCATCTGTTTTGTCTAATTGGTGGATTCAACTGTTATTGTGTTTTTTGGTTTTTATTTTAAGTTCTTGATGCTACTGTCTCGTCATTGATAGCCCACCATGTCCGTCTGAAGGAATAACTATTTGACTTATTTCTTCACCGGAATTTGCTGTGCTGTCTATGTTTTTTCGACATTACCTTATATTACCTTATATTGGCTGGTTTTCTTGTGTATACATGTTTATATTTTCTTATGTTAATTGAGGTTTCTTCTGGCATGCCGAATGCCCAAAAAACATTTTATACTAGAAATTGTGATGATTCTGGTGCCTTATTTACGAATAATATTGATATATAAAATAAAGATTGTTTTGTTTCTGATTCACAGGTGAATGGCTCATCATGTTCATCCACTGTTTGAAATATTTAGGAATCATTCATGGTGACGCTTCCATTAGCTTCAGCCACATCAAGTGGTCGGAAGTAACCTTAGAATCTCTGTACCTCAAGAACGTATTCTACTACTGGTTAGCAGCTTGTACAGTTTCCTACACAATGTACTTCGCTATCGGTGGTTTTTTGCATGTAAGTCATGTTACAGTTTTCTATCAGAGGTTTTCGGCAATTAAATTTAATTGCTTTAAGGTACATATGCAATTTTAATTCAGGCTTTCCTTTATAAAAAATTAAATCAATAGGAATTTCTTTAATATAATGGTCAAATTAATACTCCAATTTTACGTCAGTGAAAATAAGTGAAATATTTCATCCTCTTCCGAAAGCCATTCTTTCGCATGATTCTCTTTACTATTTCATTGATCATGTCTAAAGTATGTTGTATTTTGTAGTGATATACAATAAAAATAATGTATTCAAAGCCATCTCTAATAGGTTTTCTTTTCAAATACTTTATAATGAATTTAATATGTAATTAAAATTATTTATTCACAGTCAAATTGATGAGTATTATCTAAATTTTAAAGTAAACATAAATTTTCAGAGTTAGTTAATTGAAATTTTTAACGGTACATAGAGGTAAAATGAAATCGAAATTTTAAGACTTTAATTTAAATATTTATTCCCAATTTCACTGAACATTTTACAATATTCCTTAAGGCATGATTATTTTAACTTAAATAATATAAATATGATCAAATAAAATTTAAAAGACACATTTTTTACACTTTATCAATTTAGATTATCAAAAACATTTCGAACCAGAAATCAGAAATATCTTCTTTGCTTTTGATTGGAAATTTTTTTTAATTATATATAATTTTCTTATGAAAAGCGAATAGTTTTAAATTTACAACAAATACTACAAAGCAAAAAAGAGGGATGACTATTTACATTACTAAACAAGAGCACCAATTATTAAACTCAATTTTTTAAATAGTTTATTAATAAAGATTCACAGAAAATTATTAAAATAATGTTGGAAGCAAATTTTGTACCCACTTAATATTTTAAAAATTAATTAATAAAATTTTTACGAAGAATATAAAAGCACTTCGGTATTTTTTCTAGGTTTATTGCTATCTAAAAGATTGTTATCAAAACTGTTTTTAAACTCGTATTGTTATATGAATCGCGTGATTTCAGTTTGACACGTTGAACGCTTGAAATTTGATCAAGGTTCACTGATTTTAAATAATGTTATGAAATAATTGGGCAAATTGTCTACTTACGATAAGAACACGTGGCACTTACCATCGATCATGCAGGAGCACAGAGCAGTATAACGAAGAGTTTCGGGTTCTATTTTTTGCCCTGGATTTGAAGAGACCCTAAAACAGTCCTTCCTGCCCTAGTTAATTAAAACATTCATTATGTCCGGCTGCAGGGAGTGTGGTCATAGCTTTGGAAAACCAAACTATAAATAACATAACTAACATAAGATGGTACAAAGTTTTTACGCTCTAAGTAACGATGTTTCAAAGGTGTAATTTGCTGTTTGAGGATGGTTTTTACTTGTGTGTTCCTAAATTATGATTGTTCTATATTATGACCATTTGTCTTCGGGTTGGTGAAGGGGGAACGGGGGGGGGAAGAGAGAGAGAGAGAGAGATTAAAAAAGATGCGAGATGATTTCTCTGAATAAAGGATTTTATTTGTGTTGAGGCAAAGTGATATTTTACAACACCTGGAATTACAAACCACTTACCACTAATTTTTCTGTACGTAAGGTTTTTTCAATAGAATTTAATTTTTTTTTTTATTTTCTCCCGAAATAAATTTTTATACTTGACACTTCTGTGTGTTATTTTCTTAATTAAATCTAAGTTAAGACGGTTGAAAGCGGTGACTACTGTAAGATACTACTGTGGGAGACTGTTGTGAGTGACTGCTGCGAGTGACTGTTGTTAGTGACAACTAAAAGTTAATGCTGCGATAGACTGCTGTGTTACTGCTGTAAGTGACTGCTGTAAGTAAATGCTGTACCTATGTGAATGTTATACCAGATTTCTGTGAGTGACTACTGTGAGAGACTGCTGTGAGTGAGTGCAGAAAGTGAATGTTCTGACTGCTATGAAAGACTGCTGTAAGTGACAGTTGTAAGTGAATGCTGCACTAGATTGCTGTCAGTGACAACTGTGAGAGACTGCTGTGAGTGACTGCTGAAAGTGAATGTTGTGACTGCTGTAAGTGAATGCTGTAAGGGACTGCTTTTAGTTAATGCTGTTAGTGACTGCTGTAAGAGACGGCTGTGACTGCTGCAAGTGACTGCCGAAAGTGCTGCCGCAGTGGTACTACTACCTGAACAAGCGCGACCGGCCGCACGAGTGGAAGTGCCAGCCGGAGAAGTTCATGCCGCCTGATCTGGAGCGACACGAAATCGTGTTCGGCTGCACCAGCCTGGCGTTCACCAGCACTCTATCGGGCGCCGTCGCCTGCTGGGTCAGCAACGGCGGCTGGTCCACCGTCTACTACGAGTTCGGCGAGTTCTCGTGGACCTGGTGGTTCGCTCAGTGGCCCGTCATCTTCGTGTACCAGGTGACCAGTAGCTTCTATCATTGCTCAAGTACTATCAAATAACCCAACCAATTCTAGGTATTTTATTTTGAACCTTTACTTTTATAAATTTTACACGAAAACCGTTATCTATAGAAAATTTAACATCTTACAATAAAAACTAAATTGCGTTTGATAATAGGAAAAAAATTCGTAAATCTTAAATCAAATATAATTATAGTAGTAAATAATATTTCCTCAGGCTACGGGTTCCTTGTAGCCTAGTGGATTGTGAATGGGGTCGGCCATCTTGATTGTAACGTCATGGGGGTCATCTTGAGTAATGAAGAACTGTTGAAATTTTCTTTACGGTTGCCATATTGAATTCTGATCTCACAGTGGCCATCTTGGATGACCTTGAACCTCAGCCGCAATTTTGAATTTCGATATCTTGTAATCCAGCAGACGAAAACAAGATGGTCGCCATTACGTCAACTGGCTGATGAAATATCTGCCTTGGAAATAGTGGTGGGAGGTCGGTCTGCCGGTGTCTTCCGTGGAAGAAAGATGCGATACTATTTTTAATGGAATAACCTCGCAGGGTCCAAACACAGTTTTTTTTATATAATCAAAATTTAACCAAGCAATTTTTTTATAAATTTTAAAAACAATCCCAATTTTTCTGATGAAAAATAAGGTTTTTCAATATCGCGGACAATATTCGAAATGGTGAAATGATATTTATTAAACATTTATTATTTAAATTATTTTATAAATTTGTTATTTTTTTTGGTTTTATATCTCATTATTTAAGTAATTTTATGATAGAGACTGTAACGAAAAAGTGCAACTGTGACATCATAATCCAAGATGGTGGGCGTAACGAAAATTTTGACGTTCGGAGATTGGGTCACTAGATTCCAAGATGGCAACATTTAAGAAGGCGGCTGAGGTCAAGGTCAATGTCATCCAAGATAGCCATGGCAGTCGTAACAATAGTTTCAACGGAGACGTCATCTTTTAGATAGCCGCAATGACGTCACACCCAAGATGGCCAACTCCATCCACATTCCAAAACCAGGAACCAGTAGCCAGAGAAAATATTCTATACTACTTTTTGTATTTATAATATGCCTAAAAGGATTCCTAAGTTTATAGTGATAATTTAAATTTAGAAAATTTAAGTTTCATTTTAAAATAACTTTAAAGCTCTTTAAAAGTTGCATTGAAATAACATAACTTTAGTTTTAAATGAGTTTCAAATGTAAGGAAATTGCAAATAATTGTAAGATTTCTCTAAACAGACTCTAACGTTTTGAATTTTGTGGCTTTTTGAAATTGTTAAGAAAAGGTTTTTGGTTTGTTTTAGCATGTTCGCCTCTTGTTAGCTAAAAAATGTTTCGTCGTACAACATTTATCAACTAGCATCATAAAACCTTTTTCGCTTAAGAATACGGTGATTCGTTCCAAGATGCTTAACTAAAATAGTCACCACTACCGTAAATTTTTAATGTAGATGTTTTCTTGGCAAATAATTTTTGACGTGACAACGTCTAATAAATCGATGAACGCCGGCTGCACTCACGAAAAAGTGTCCCACTACGGATGTCCCACTACGGATGTTCCTGTTTGCTCATTGTACGCATGCGTGACATCTCTCTTCCACTCAATTGGAACGACCATCGATTTGACTTTTCAATCATATTTTCGTCGTTTGAATTATTAATATTATGTAATTTAACGATCGTCCACCGATTTTCAGCACAATCGGTGCGGTTATTTAAAAGTAATGTTAAATATTCAAATACGTTTTGAACCAACAATGGTGTTTTACAGTTACACATAATAATTCAAATTACAACCGGGATCTTTTGCACAATGTTTTAAAAAAATATTGTAACACCTTATAAATAAGTTTGGTGTATTTGTGATGCGTATTTGTTATAAAATCGAGTTATGAAAACAAAATAATATTATTCCCCTATCGTGAACAAAATTTTTATAAACTTTATATATAACATCTGAAACTATCAGCTATCAACAATGGCCTCGTGGCTGAACGGTCAGTGGTACATTATTTTTAAGATTGTCGGTTCGAATCACGGCAGGTGCAATTTTTTTTTTGAACTTGTAAAAAAATACGGGGCACGTAACATTTCAAAAGTAATAAATATATTTGAATAATGAATGCAAATAAAAGTAAATTTATTAATTAAATTGTTCATTTCATTTCACTCCTTCTTTGTATCCATACAAAATAGTGATAATTCAATAAAAATGATTCAATTTTATTCATAAAAGTATGCAGAGGTAGATTTTATCATACAAAAGATAGAAAAATTAAAAATTTTTTATGCCTAAATGGTTTGTTTGCAAAAACCTATTACGGCTCAGTCTCAGGCCGAATATGATATTTCCTTTTCTTCTGGATCAATCATTTCATCAATGTTTTGTTATGACGTTGTCACGTTAAACTATCGTCCGTAAACCGACTTTACAGACAACCAATTTTTTTTTAAAATAAAATATTAATTATTTTGTTCGAGAAAATTGTAATTGTGAGTTTTACAACAGTACTGATTGGACTCATGCTTGTCGATGCTTCTCGAGCAGGACTACACGACTTACTGGCTGCACAGAATCTACCACACGCCCTTCCTCTACAAGCACTTCCACAAGATGCACCACAAGTACAAGCAGCCCACTGCCTTCTCCGTGACGGCGATACACCCGGTAGAGATACTCCACATACAGATATTCATGATGCTGCCCATCTTCAGTGTGCCGATACACTTCGGTGAGTTGGTCTTCGGTACTGGCCTGTTGCTTGCAGCGAGGTAATGGCCTGCTGCTTGCAGCGAGGTGCTGGCGAACACTGCCGTATGAAAATAAAAGAGTGTGGAAATCGTAAGAAACTCAAATTAAACTATATCGAGTAAAACTTTTAAATATTATGAAAAAAATCGTAATAAGTGTTAGGTAACATTTATTTAGACATATGTTAAATTCACATGCAAGGTTTTTTTAAAGCATATATATAGCATAAAAACCAAGTTTTCTCTCATTTTAAGTTATACTTCGGGGAATTTTGCAGATAATTTACACTTTGTTATTTAGTATCTGAATCATAAAGGTGTAATTTTATAAATAAAATTTATACCAAATTAATTTTTGTCCATTAAATAAATAAATTAATATTCTTTTTGCAAAATATCAGTATTTTAAACATTAAAATTTTCTTTTCTTTAAAAAAAAATTAGTCAATTTTTTTGGTACATAAAAAATAAGCATTAATATTTTAGAATAACCTATTGGATTTACAATACATCCTTAACTAACTAAAATAAATACCGATTTATCTTTAAAAAATAAATAAATGATTAATTTTTTATCGGAAAAATAGATAATTTTTTAGCAATAAGTAATTCAAAGCGTAATATTTCATTATATTATATAACTATTAAATATTAAGAATTTTAGTAAACAATTCAGAGTTAATGGCCTCACAGGAATATTCTATTGCATCACTTATTACACAAATGCATTCTGTGCCGGATCGTTGTTAACATTTGTTGTTTTCAAGTAGGTAGTGTATTTTTTTAAATTTAACAAAATAAAATCGAAGAATTTTTTTTATTAAATTTGAGTATTTTTTATAACACCCACAGGAGACATAAAGTATTTGCCATTAATATAACATCATGCTGAAGCTGCTAGTTCCGTGGCCCGAAATGAGGTGGTTTTTGAACATCACATCTACTCCCATCGACAAGAGTGGGCAACGCTTTTGGTTCAAATTTCTAGCGCTCAGAGTGGTAATGCGCACTACTAATTTCATCTTGCAGATGCAATTTAGGAAATTTCAACATGAAGAAAGATAAAAAAATATCTGCTTTTGCACTTAAACATAATAATAATGACCAGTTAAAATTCCAAACAAATAATAAATCGATTAAAATACAAATTAATAATTGTTAAAGACCACAATAACCCATCCCCCCGGAAATAAAAAGCTTATGTCACAACTGCCCGCAGCACTCGCTGCGAGAGAGCGTAGCTGAACATTGTATGGACAGGAAAATTATATATTAAGAAATCCTGGTGCGTCATTTATCTGACACTTCAACGATTGAAAAAACGAATAAGCAGAAATGAACCCTTGTATCATGCTACCTACTTTCTTTCTTTACGTTTTGTAAAGATGCGATACCTACATTAGAACTTGTTATGTTATAAATTTTAGTATCTTCAAATAAATAAAAAATATAACTTTCAAAATAGCCCAACTATAATTACTAATATTTTTTAAGGGTTCGTTTCCAATCATATAATATTGAAAAGCATTATTACTGTTATGAATGTTAGGAAGGTCTTATTATAGTGTATAAGCGTAAATTTTTTTCAGTCATATAACTTCTAAAGAATATTATTTTAAATATTTGATTAAATACGATTTTAAAAATAATATGTGTAGATACTGGTTTCTGAACGATGTTTCAGACGTTTAATTAGGTCATATAAATTAATAAAACAGAGATGAATACTAACGCTTGCGTAGAAAACTGCTTAAATATTAGTTAATAGAAAACTATGTTTTAAAATTGCAATTAAGTGTCAAGTATAACTTTGAATTTACCAATATTACGTAAGACTGCCATGTGTGTTGATGTTCTAACGCCACACTATACATGTGTAATTTTTTTTGGCAAATAATTATTCCTTCTCCTGGCAGATATGTTAAAATATCTTTTAAGGAATTAAAACATGATAAAGAAACTTGAAACTATTCCAAATAATACATCAGACATTTATTACAGGGGACCCGAGAACTAATTCTGGCTTATCCATTATCTTTCGGTTTCCTATGGTTTGCTGAAATCACTCTAGGCAAATTCTGTAATAGTTTTCATTGTACCTACAAAATGCGTGTTTTCTTAGCCAATATCCCTGGTCACTATTGTGTTCTCTTGTTCTAACGAGCTTGTAGAGAATATACGCTAAGCCTGAATACAAAACAAAACGCCATGATTTTTGTAAACGAACATGGCGTCTGTGAACTTAGTTACATCATATAAGCAGGAAAGTGATTTTTTTTCAAAATAAGTGATTCAATTTCGAAACTGCTTCTCACGTGAAAATAGCAAATTATGAGAAAATGAGCAAACTCGCTGTGGGATGAAGTCGCAACATTCCGAGACTCAAAACCACTAATCAGCAATGTGTCATGTAACATTACCTGTCCATGCCGTCCACTTGTCTCTTTCAGAGAACGGCCACACCTATCTCCTCGACCTTAAACCTGTCTAAAGGATAACAAGCCATTGTCCCGAATAGATAACAATTTGCCATAATCGTTCATATCTTTTTTTTTCAATGTATTTTTGCAATTACCATGAATTGTATTTTGCAGCCCTAGTCGTCAGGAACGTTTCATTATTGCGGCATTTGGGTAGGTAGAAGGTCCCTGTGAGGTCTCCTTGGATTCACTCCACGATTATGTTTTCAAATGTTTACTGGGTATCGCCTTGGAAGCCACTTTTTGCGAAATAACTCTCAAACTAAGTATGACGTAAAGTTAACTAGCAGAGAATTTTGTAAGCCGTAAACTCTCTACTCTCTTTCAGTTGCTTTGTTTCGGTTGGTCACTCAGATATAGGTTAAAAAATTAAAGGGCCAAATGGTGAAAAAAATTCACAGCAGTAAAATTTATATAGTTAATGTTTATCTGAAGTAATAAGAAACAAAGAGGTGCCAGAAAACCAAAATTAATCCCCACTGCAAAAATGTTCTAAAAAAAAACCTGACGATACTAAGCAAGATTGTATTTTATGTTAATAAACATTTTAACCTACACAACATGAAAGACGTAACTGTGTAACTACGAATTTTTCAAAAAGTAAAATTAACCTTCGCAATTTTGACATGTCGTGTTGTTGGAATTTTATTGAAAAAAATAGTTTACCTAAACAATCGACATATCTTACTTTGTAAAAAAACAATGTTAAGTTGAAAATAACGTTACTGAGAATGTTTAAAAATTTAAAAATCTTAACGACAAAATTTTTTAGGTAATATGGTTTGTTTCTAGAATATTTAGTGTTGTTCATCATTAGACTATGTGTCCCTTTCTACAAAGAAGAAGAAAATAATTTTAAAGTAAGGAACAAGGCACGAGGAACACCTATACAATATAAGCTCTTTTTTTAGTCTGGAAGTAATTTGTGCAAAATTACGGCAGTTATAGTGTTAGTAAAAATGAATGCTTTATGAAACAGGGGAAGACCTGTATAAACTTTAAAATAAAGATTTTTTTTATCGACCACGTAACTATTAAAAGTTGAAAATTTCCAGAAGTTGTATAATTTTAACTAATTTCTTCGAAATCTGCCTTAAACCGTCAATTGATGTATTTGCAGTGAGCTTTTAGAAAAAATATTATTTCTTGAAATTAATTACATTAATGAATATGAATGTCACTTTTATATTGCTTGAGAGTCGACTATTAAAACAATACGAAAATTAATGTCGACGTGAGATTCGTTCATCTACCGAGTTAAATTTATAGTGTGACACGTAAATTAACTAAAGAGCAAAGTAAAAAAAAATTAACGTAACCAAAAAAATTAGGTAACTATGTGACAATAAACGTTTTTGTAAAAGTATATGAAATATTCCGTAATTTTTACAGCATTTTTGTGGGTGAAAATACAATGACATTACTGCATTTCTACAGAGGTGTTTGTATGTGTTCAAAAACGTTATCATTCAGGAACTAGAACTGTGGAACATGTTATTTGAGATTAACTGTTTATCCAACCGCTAGTTTAGAATATCTGTAGGCAATGTTGTATAATGGTACTGTATATGGCTTTCGACTTTACAGTAATTTCTTTGTTTGTTACCAGATGGTCGGTACCAAGAGGAAGAACGCACCCTATATTTTTGAGAGCTACTTCTCACATTAAAGTCTCTAGGGACTATATGACAAAACACATTACATTTTTCGCGTACAAAAACATTGGAGGAATTTTAGTTACATGAACAGTGAAATATTACATCTCTTGTTAATTATATCTACTTAGTCAACGGAGCTTACATATACGCTTGGTTTGGCTTTGCGACAAGCACCAAAATTACAATACATTTATTTGTTTGGATCGTACTTAACAATTATTAACATCCATCAGCATCGAGCGAACTCATTAAGTCCATTGACAATGGTATGAGTTATGATTTACAGAAGTTCTTTATCAATATTTTTTTTTGTAATACTATTGTTACTTTTATTATAATTGTATAGAAGACATAGGTTTATAAAAAAATATGTAAGCATATATAGAATATATAATATATAATTATGGCCTGCCCATTCTTTACATAATTTAATTTTAAATCCATGTTAATATAATAAAATTATTTCAACATATTTGTCAATCAATTAATCAAATGTTATTTTAATGTGAAAGTAATTAAAAGTTAAATAAACATAGAGGTACTTATATTTAAATATATTCTATATATATTTTAGTTTATTATAATTGTATAGAAGACATAGGTTTATAAAAAATAAAATATTTGTATCTATCAAAATATATTTCAGTACCAGTTAAAAAAATTTCACTGTGTGTCTTTGTTCCAGTGCCCTTCTACGTGATCGCCCTGTTCACGTACTACAACGGCATCATCGACCACTCCGGCATCGACTTCAAGGCTCCGTGGTGGCTGCCCTGGCAGCCGGACACCATCTTCCACGACAACCACCACCAGTACTTCCACGTCAACTTCGGCTTCAACTGCTACTTCTGGGACATGGTGAGAGTGCTACTCTCTGAAAGTACTTCACAAAAATAAATAAAGTATTTCATTTTTAAAAATTTGTACAAGTTAAAATTAAAATTTACTTTTTTCAAACACATTAAACGTGACTGAATTAAATAAATCTACAATAGATTTAAAGAAATAAAATAATGTTACTAGTAAAACTCTTACATTATAGTTATAATATTTCACTTTAATCCATTTTTTTCACATATAATTAAAACATTGCTACTTCGAAAATTGTAACTCAATATTTTTTGTTGGTAATTAAACTTTTTGTAACTGACGGTTTAAATTTCGAACAAACTATATATTCCAATGGTTTTCGTTAACGGGATGGGTCATTAATACATATAAATCTCTATGTTTGTAGGACATGTTTTTATGTAGAACGCAGAAATGGCATTAAAAATTGGTCCGGAGATGAATCCGTTTTTCGTAATAGTTGTAAACATGCACAATGAAACAAACTGGATTCCTGTTATGTGGAATTCATTATTTGAAACAATACACGAAACAGTATCACTTAGATAGTGGAAAATACACAAACGCAGCAAACGTGCCAATATTTTCGTAGCCTTCAATTCGCTAGTACAGACGACGCTTCCAAGTACTTCCAATGCATAATTGTGGTGTGCTGTGTACCGTGCGCACTATCGCCGAAGTGACATCCCGCAGCGTATACTGTACTGGCTTAAGCAATAAAATTAAATATTACTGTACTTATGTTCATTGACATTTCTGACTTGTCATCATATCGTGCATATCCCCCAAAGCTTTGACGTGTGAACTTGATAACTTCTATATAATTCAAAAGCCTGTATTCGTCGTAATAAACAATAATTTTTTGGTGGAGGATGTTTTTCTAATACACAAAAGTCTTAAACAAACAATTTAAAAATATTTTGTATAACTTTCTTGAAGCTAAGAAAGACATCATATATAGAAATTCAGAAGAAGTTGAAATATAATTTTAAAGAGTCCATCTCCTAAATCAAATAAAAACTTAAGTAGATTGGATTTCTTACACAAAATAAATAATTAATTTAAACATGTCCAAAACGTATATGCTGAAGACAGTACACAATAAGCTAAGAAAATTAAATTAAATATTGATTTTTCAACCCTGAAGATGCCTGCTGTAATGCATGTCGAAACGTTGGTTCAATATACGCCTTCGACGTGGTTTGACCTCGAAAGATTAAATAGTTTATTAAAAGGAGTATGTTATATGTATCAAAGTATCTTTTAAATAACATTTAATAAAAATTATGTTAATATTTGTGTCTGATCAAGTATTTTAAGCAATATTTTGGTTTTTATTTGCATAAAAATACATATATTTTATCATTTAAAATGAAAATCCATAAAAACTTTATACAAACATAAAGGTTCATAAACAAAACAATAAGTGAGTCTTTCAGTACTCTCCAGTGATGCGTAAACATCTGGCTTCGATAACGAGCAAACTCATGTGTTCTCATGTTGTTTATGTTGCAAATAAACATATAATATGAAACTCAAACACGAAATCAACTTTGAATTTTTTTTGAAATAATGTCGATTTTGATAAATAAAATTATAAATATAATAGTCGATTTTAAAAAACCAAATATTTCTAAATGCGACTCACACACATTATTTCTGTGTAAGCCACTGGGATTCGCTGTCTGAATCGTAAATATTGCTTGGCACCATCAAACGCAGATAACAAATGGCATCACGAATAACCGTATATTTTGAACTATTAGAAACTATTCCGAAAAAAAGCCCGATTTTGGACCTGATTTTCAATTAGGAATTTTATTAAATTACTGCAAATCATGTTAAAATTCTCTAAATAGTAAATACTTTAAAGTTTCCGCACATGTAAGAAGTTATACTTCTATAGAATTAGTAAAATATTAACCTGGAACATTTTAAAACACTTATTTAACACTTAGTGTAGTTGTGTACATTTGATTTTTGCTTAAACGACTGAAATCATTCTGTTTAAAATTTCTGCAAATTAACCTTTACTTTATTGAGCTGATTAAATATTACTATTATTACATTATAATGTTGTTAAAAAAGTAAAATTATGAAAATCCCTATCGGCACAGCCTACAGACGTAGGTATATTTCAAAGTAACTCTTTCTTCTGGAAATATTTTGGAAACTTCTATAAACTCCTTGATCATTTAAGTACTTAATGTAGCCTACATAACATACATTTATTTTCGCCAATATAAAAAAATCAATTAACATTTTATCATATTCCATGCACTTAAATTATATTTAATGTTTTTTAACACATCCAGCATTGACAATTTTAACGATTTTCATATCTGCCTACTAAGGTAGTTATACATTTATTTTTTATTTCAAACACTATTTTCATCTCTTGCACTAATATGTAGTCGTAGAAATTGTTTTTGGACTTGGGTTTAAGGTCACATTAAGATAATTATTAATAAATTCCCACGAAATTGATACCAAAAATATAATTTTTTTTTGTTTCAACTCCTGTTTTTGCTGGTTCAGCCAAATGTTTTAAATAAAGCTGAGGTGTTTTGCAATAATTTATAATGTATTTGAAAGTATATATATTAAAAGTATAATGGCATTATTGTCCTACCCTTCTTATTTCCAAACCTTGTAGTAATCATTTGTATTATCAAAAATTATTACCAACGAAAGATTTAGGTTAAAAAAATTAGATTTACAATCCGTTTGATAGGATTTATTAGTGTTGCAACTAAGAGATTAATGAATTATTTAAAATTATATTTTTTTTTATCCCCCTTGTAGCAACGGTTCGTCTAATCAAAAATTATTTTAGACAAAATGTTTGGATAAAACTTACTTTGTAGAAGGGAGTAATGAATTTTTTTTTGTCCTGCAACCCTTCTAACCTTGCAGTAATGGTTAGTCGTATAAAAATTATTTTAGACGAAATTTGTAGGTTATAATTTAAGGATTTACAGTAAAACTAGATGGATGTAACAGTGTACATCGTACTCTGTTAAAATCATACCCCTTTATTTTTTAATCCCTTGCTACAATGGTTCATATTATTAAAAACGTTTTCAGACAAAAAATTAAATAAAATTTATATGATTTACAAAAATTTGAACGGATTTATAGTGTACCTACTAAGAGAGTTATGAATTTTTTTTTTTAATTCCACACCAAATCTTTTCAACCCTTCAGCAACAGCTTGTCCAATCAAAAATTGTTTCACACAAAATTTTGGTATAAAAATTAAAACTTTAATACAAAATTTGTAAGAATACAATGTTGTGCCTAACAATTTTTTTTTTTCCGCCAACCCTAATTTTTTCAAACCTTTGCTGTTGGTCGTATCAAAAACCTTTTCCCGCAATATATTTTGACATTACTCCTACGAGTTATAATAAGTTTAAAGGTTTGTGATACTTTCCATATTATGGGAGTTACAATAATTTTTCTGTTTTTTAAAAAACCTTCTCCATTACTACCTCTTTGGTCGGATATTTCCCATTAAAGAACTCGACCAATATTTTCCTCTTAAAAATATTTTATGTATCATTTTAAAAATGATTTGAGAAATTTTGCGACAATGATTGAATCCACTATATATATATATATATATATATATATATATATATATATATATATATATATATATATATATAAACTTTGAGTTAATTATGGTTTTGTGGTCTATGGACAATGAAACGAAAAACTATATAAACATTTTCTGAACTTTGCACCCTGGTAACGGATACAATATGTACCATTTCTTTGAAAATATCTAAAATCCAGTGAGAGGTTTAATCGCGCCCCTTGAGGTCAAAAAGCGCGCGCTCTACAGCTGTGCTACAAGCTTTCTGGGAATTTAAAAAGTGAATTTGGTGTATAATCGTTGTAATAATACGCGAAAATGGTAATTCCACTTTGCAAAATATCTAGATGTCAGTTTTACTACCATCCCTTAGGTTTTTGGGGCACTGAATTCGAATATGAAGTCATCCAACAGAATTACCTGGTGCGTTTGGTGGTTGATTAAAAAAAAAGCGAAATTCTTGTACTTTTTGTTTCATTTTTCGCTTATAATTTTAACAGTATAATGTGGTAGCGAAAAACTAACTCTTACCGTTTTTGAAGAAGTCTAAATGTGCCCCAATTTGAGCTTAACTTATCCTCTGTATGTACCATAGTTCTCGATAAAAAACAATTAAAAGATTGGTAATTTTTTTTACAATAAGTAAATTTTAATTTTTGAGTCACATTTTCAGTCATATATTGGGGAACATGCTGATCGTATACCAAAAATGTTCAATAGTGAAGTTATAGAAAATATGTTTAGCTTGAATTCTAGCACAAAACGATGCGTTTAGTTGGACCCAACAGTTGACTCATAATTTGAATGATTTCAAAAAAACGAGGAACTTTGATTTTGGGATTTTTTGATCTAAACCCTTTCCATGACTATTATACTTTGCTTTTTTTTTACAAAATAGCTATATTTTTGTTTTTCACATGTTAGAATATAATCATAGTGAAAGATATTAATGAATATTTACGTAATTACGTACAAAAGAAGAGAGCGACTCTTTATAACTCGCCAGAGATGTATAACATCTTACCTCGGTAACGAGTTAATACACAAATAATACGAAACTCCGACAAGATTTTTAATATAAAATTCTTTAAAGTAGTGCCCAGCGTATGATATATTTAAATTGTGTTTTCATCTACATTTTTGGACGCTAACCCCACATAGTTTCCACACCCACCGCTTTGATTCGCTGCTGGAGTAGCTACGTTGTCTATTGAATGATTTGATAAGCAGACTGAAATGTTCAACATTATAAAGAAACGGCTTCGACAAAAGTGAAGAAGACTTGAAAAATTAATAATAAATCCCGACTTGCGACGTGATTTTCGACAAATTTATTAGAATAGATACTGTTAATATTGTTAAAATTAATTAAACTGGTAATATTATAAAGTTTATATTTGTCTTTGTGAACTTTGGTTCGCGTCATCCGCCACATGTGGCAGGTCCGTCATTAAACATTTCCGTTCATACCACTTCCGTTCCAATAGTGAAATTAATCCTACCATTGACCGTACACTGAGAGCACATCAAATTTTTTGTTTAACGATGTCTTGTTCGCCGTCCTTGGGAACAGAAGGGCACGGATTCCATAAGGCCCTGGCTGCGGCTCTACCTCTGAAAAATCTGTAAGAAAGAAATACCAAAAAAATTGAAGGTATGCTTGAAATTTTAGGGTTGGCACGTGCAACGAGTACACAGTTTATTAAATTTAACTTGAAAAGTTGGCTGATGTTTGTTATTTAGATTTTATTCCCCTTCGAAATCGTAGGGATGCATATAGCTGCTGGTTGCTTCGCAAGGCTCACACATGTTAGATCAATACAGCCCAGCCTTCTTGCACCTGCACATTGCCGTTGCACGCCCTTTTTGCACAAGCATTAAATCAGTTGCAGGATTTTGTCAGGTGCAGGGAGCTGGTTGGATATAATGGGCAGTAACCTTTGCTTGTACTTCTCAAACAAAACTCTTCCGAATCCCCCCATGATACTTGTGGCCAATCCAGAGCTGCACTTGCACATAAAAGCGCAGAAAATGTAGGTGTGCTGCAGCTCTGGTTGGGGGAAAAGTGGCCATATATGAAGTTAATTTATAAACGGCAGACTTATAGCATTTGTGCCGCAGCTCATTTAGAGGCACTCGCATGTTTACACTGTACAAGGCATTCATAAATTCCTCGTCAGCAGTGAAGATGGTCTCGACATCAATGTCTTTGTAATGTTTTTTTAAGGACACCAACGGAAGTCTGTGGTCGGGGAATTCACCTTTTTTTGGTTAAAAAAGGCGGATTTAATAAATGAGATGGTGTCGTTGATGATATTAATCTAATAATGTTATGATAACCTAGTTGTTTCACAGTAAATAACCACACTTAGCTCCTAAAATCGCGATATTATGTAACATACCCATCTAATGCAATGCACACAAACTGGATTTCTTAAAATTCTTTGCTATTAATACCACAAATACGCAAATATGAATGTCCAATTAACTAGAGCCTTTAAAGAATCAACTGTTAGATTCAAAAATTACATACATAATGTTATTATTTAAACATAATTGTTAACCGAGGTCCCCCGATACCTCAAC
This sequence comes from Bacillus rossius redtenbacheri, assembly GCF_032445375.1. Taxonomy (NCBI): domain Eukaryota; kingdom Metazoa; phylum Arthropoda; class Insecta; order Phasmatodea; family Bacillidae; genus Bacillus; species Bacillus rossius. Next base: position 16,306,182 of record NC_086335.1, read on the forward strand.
ACTTGAGGCGTTGCACATTATTTAATACTTATGCATCCTATGTAATAATTGCAAATACATTAGGCAGACATTTGCAAAACAACGATCTTTAGCCGAGCGCGATTAAAAAATTAACCACAGTAATATGCCGGTGTAACATTTGTTGATTTACACCTTTATATATAAACATTTGTAAAATGGTTTCCACTGTATTAAAATGTTGTACGAGTCATAAAAGGCATATGAGAAAATAAAATAACAGTTTGTTCATAAATCAAAATATTTAAAAGTAATTATATTTTAACTCGGAATTTGACTGATATTTGAATGTTTGTACAGACAAATCGTTTGTGTTCAATAAGTTCAATAGGCTCCGCTTCCTTAACGACGACCACCTGGCGAGTACACAAAATAATGAGTTGAAGGACACTTCAGCGGTTAGACCCACACATTTTTTTTTTAATTTGGACTACTCCTTACAGGACTATAATACCTTAAAATAATTAATACCTTAATATTTTAATGCTTATTATAATATACTATAAAATCATAATATATTTTTGGGTATATCATAAAATATACCTATAATAGGCTTAGGAATCTGTGAAAAATGAAATTATACAATTTCGGAGGAGTTTCACGTAATGGAAAGGGTTTAAATCAAATCATCCCTAAATTCATCTTTCTCTCTTTTTTTAGTTTTACGCAAATTATAGGTCAACTGTTGGCTCTAGAGGCATCGTTTTAAGCTATAAATAAAGCTAAATAGATTTGCTACAACATCACTTTTAACCATTTTCGTCGTAGGATCAGCATGTTCCCAAATATATTGCTCAAAATATGACTCAAAAATTAAAATTTCACTTTTTGGAAAAAAAAAAAAGACCAATAAATGAAGAGCTGTATGTCGAGAACTATGGGACGCACAAATATGCGTTGGAGCTCAAAATGTGGAATATGGAGATTACTTAAAAAATGATAGGATTGAGGTTTTTGTTAACACATTTTTTGGTGAAATTATAAGCAAAAAAACCAAAATACTTACGAAAATGTCGCTGTTTTATGTGAATATCTCAAACTGCACCAGAAATATTTGTTAGATAACTCCATATTCAGATTAAGCACCCCAAAGAACATAGCGGATGATAATAAAACCGACTATTGGATTTTTTGCAACGTGAGACATTTTTTTGACATCATTTGCCTGAGTTAGAATGCCAGTTATCTTAGGCACATAAAAGTTTGTGATTTTTATTATAACATTATTAGTATATAAAATATATTCCTGGGTAATTTCACGTATCATAAATTTTCATTTGTTACATAAATTGGTTTGGTATATCTCCTAATGTTTACAAAAATGACTATATACGGGTTAATGTTGCTTAACGTAAGTTCGCCATATTTAGGACACATTTTTTTTATCTACGTCCATTCCATTTTCATGATATTACTCCTACCAAATGCCGTATACTGAGACCTTGGATGTTAAATCATCAAAAATGTAGTCATTATGATACTATGATTCGACTTCCGGAATTTTCTACTTTATTTCGTTTCGTGGTCCAGATACTGTTTTAACCATTTAATTTTATTTTAATTATTTCCATGTTACCTAAAAATTAATTATCATATTGAAAATAAAAGCGCAAAAGTTTTTTCTCACACATCAATATATTAAATAATAGAAAAGCAGATTAATTTTAGTGGGACAAAACTAATGCGTTATTCTTGTAAATACAGTCAGCGGGAACTCTTACAACACATTCTTATTCAAGTAAAGAGCTCCTTTTTATTGTATACTAGCTGTAATTTATTGTCTATGTTATTTTAACTAACGAAGTTATTTTTGTTTGTAGATTCATGGCACGTACCGACGTAAGGACAGAATATACACAGAGGATACGTTTTACGGCCAAGGAAAGTCACTGAAAGAAGCTTCGAAGGAAGAAATAATTACTGACTTGAAAGAACGTGAGTCCGAGAACCCTATAGCGTTTCGAGGCAACTACGATGGTTTCAAGATATCACAAGAAGAACTGAAAAAAATTGGGTAACCAACTGAACAATAATTCGGCCCTTCTCGTGCAAAAACATCTCGACGTTGTATATTTTGTACTCGAGGGTCACCTTATGACTGAATCTAAATATTATAAGTGTTTCCCAATCATTTACAACAACCCAGATTATGTTTTTTTTTTAAATTAATCGTTTGAAAGTGTTTATTATTTACAGTGCGTCGCAAAGATACCAAAACATATCTATGTTTTCGGAAAAGCTACAACACACTTCAGGTTGTTGTTTATGTGTGCGTGTTATTACTGTGTTATGACTGTGATAATATCATTGTAATTTTATTTATGTGGATATTTTCTCTTATAGCCATTAAAGTTTTTAAATTACAATATATATGTGTTTTGGTTATAAAACAAACTTATTAAGAGTATCACTGTTTGTAAAGTAAATACATTATTCTAATTATTGCACACAGAAAGAAAATTTCCAAATATAAGACATGCAGATTATATGAAATAATTGTATACATAACCTAAAATAATATTTCAAACGCATAAAGCTTGAACCACAAAAATACTTGATTATAACCGGGCACCATTACTTTCTGAAATTTTAAGATTGTCTACAAGATTTTTGTAAAACCTGTGTTGACGAATATCATTATAAATATATATCATATATTTATGAAATAATTTATACAAATACTCCTTTAAAATTCATTGTAGAAAATCACATCAATGTCATGTATAACTACCCAACTTCAGTTAGAAAAATAGTAGTTTTATATAGCTTGACATCAAAAATTCTAAATAAAATAAGTTTAATGGCTTAGATTTTCAGCAAAAAATATGCGTGTTTGCATGTATAGTCTGACAAAATAGAAATTTGAGTTTGCATTGATTCCTAACAAGCTGTATGTTTGCACAGGTCTTTAATACGTCATTATAAATTATGTGTCAAAAGTCCCCATCAATCCTGCTTGTGCGTGGTTTTTTATTCGAGGTTAAAGTTCACCAATTTCTGTTTTTGCGTATATCTGTGAAACGATAAAAGCTACCGTAAAAAATGGATAAGACATAATTGGTAGACAGCGGGATTCTTTACAAGAAAATTTATGAATATTTTTTCCCTACGAAGCACCGCTTTCGTGATATCGTGACTTCAGACCGTAGGAATGTCGTATTTTAAATTATATGCACACATTTCCGCACCACCTCTGAGGTAGTGTACTCGGCGCTATTTTTTTAACGTGGTTTCCCCATTGTTAATACCCCACGATATATTTAGATCAAGAAAATTTTATGCGACGATATTTTATTAATAACAATTTTAGCAACAAGAAAATTGCACTATTATTCATCATCAAATTCTACTTGATCACTCGTCTCTTCCTCTTCGCTCTTTTCTTCCTCTTCTTGATCGATTTGTGTAGACTGCTCCAAGAAGACAGATATATCTTCCGGGTGTACATTTTACGTCACTGCTTATGGATTGTTACAGATTGTTTGTCTTTCAAGTATTCATAAAACCCATGGCTACTTTCATTACTCGAATATATCAAAGTCTTCATTCCACGATCAGCAACCACGATTTCACCTTCAGTCAAAGATTCACTGTAAATGAAGCAAACTTCTGACATTTTTATAAAATTTTGTAACGCACAGTTTAAAATAAAAATATTTTCAAACACGTCTATTCACTAAGAAAAACCGTTCAAAACTTACTGTATTTACTACAGTTATGTCCCTTCAAAAAATCAGGTATACGCCGGTTTCTACTCAAACAATGGAGTGTCGCAGGCAGATTTTACTCAAAGCCAACCGACCAATGGAATAAGGAACGGATAGTTGACTCACTCGAAATTGTATATTTTTCCCGTATTTGAGTGCGTGAGTCACAAAAACCCATACTCAAATATTTATTTCTTTAAAATGAATACCCGATGATGCATACTGGCCGCATATGAGTGCATATTAGTATTTTCGAGGTTTTAATCGCGATAACTCAAGAATGGTGATTCGTAAGGAAAAAGTATTGAAACCTTTTTTGAAGAGAAGTTTACGATCTACAAACTGTGTCAAATCATTTTTTACGGTAGCTCTTAGCATTTCAGAGATATACGTTTAAAACAGAAATTGGTGACTTTTGACCTCGAATAAAAAATAACGCACAAGCGGGAACGATGGGTACTTTTGACAAATCATTCGCAATGACGTATTCAAGACCTGTGCAAAAAATCCAGCTTGTTGGGAATCAATGCAAACTCAGCATCTTTTTTCGTCTATGTAGTCTGGACTAGTAATTAATTGCACATATTGCCAATTAAATGCAATTACTTTACAACCCTGTTGGAAAAAAAACCAAAACATATAACCTTTTTTAGTTACTGCACACCAAAAAGAATGACAAACCTTTCAGTTTTGAAAAAAAATGTGTATTGATTGTCCCAAAAAGTTCGTAATATTTCGCACTTTATCATTACAGAAAATGGTAAGAAAATTTAAATTTTAAGCCAAAATTTAATGGGATTAAATCCAAACGAGTTTTTTTTTCTAGGGCAGATTTCTTAAGAATTTATTTTAAAATGAATATTTTACTTCATCGTTTGGCGCAAGGGAATGTTGAACCATCACAGTGTCACATTTCGTAGATGTTTATTAATTTATTACGTTTCTCCAGCATTGCACCTTTGACTGATACAACACAAATCATTATTAAGATAGTTGGGTTCTGATTAATATAGAAGCGAGCTGAAGAAACCATAGTAACAATGTTTTCAATTAGAAAAACATTCAAAATAAAAAAATAATAATAATAAATGCTTGAAAAAACGTTTAAATAAACTCCAATCCAGAACTTTAATATAGTAAATGTAAAATAAGTTAAAAAAAATACAAATGCATGGCGTGACTGCTTTAAGTGCCAGAATAAATATGTGTTTTGATGTAATAATTTTAATTTAGTTTCCTTTATTTTATACTAAACAAAACATTATCATCACTGATTTTAAAATTGAAGTAATGGTAAAAAACGTATTTTAATTTCATGCCTCAGTAAGTAAAACTATAATAAATTAATTAAAAATTAATTTTTAAAATTCGTTGGAATCTATGCCTATTAATTGATTTTCACTCTTTTGGCGTATTTTATATTAAAAACGTTTTACACTCTATACTAACATTACGATCTTCATTGTGGATAATTTTTTTTCTCTGTGTATGGGTGTGCATATATAATAGTTTGTGTTATAATTACAAAATAAAAAATAAAATAAAATTACTTATGGGCTAATCCTCAATACTGTAATACAGATTATACACAATAAATAAAGTTAGAACAATATGGTAAGCTTGAATACTTGATGGTATATGAAAAATTATAATTAAGAATGTAAAATTATGAAAAAAAAACCATTTGTGTCAGCTCTAATGTTTGTTCAACGACTGGAAGTTAGGTTGGGCACATCATTTGAAAAAACAAAAGTTACTGTCAATATTATAATTGGGTTCCAACATTAATGCACACCACGATATAGTTTATATTAAATTGTTTTAATTATAAATCCCGGCCAACTGATGTCAATGGTAGAGAACGAAATTCCTACCTAAGGACTTCTGAAATTCCGACGAGTACTCGGTATTAGTCAACAGACTCGATTGTATTTAATTATTTTTCTTCACTCATCAAATATAAACTCATACGATTAACACTTCAAAAAGTAAAACACAGCCTTCGTATTTCTTTTTAATTATTTCTTTATCGGGGTCTCAATTCTTCTATTCTTTCATTCATTTAAAACTCCTCCCGAAGCATAGAGTAATGTACATACAATATGACCATTCCAATACCATAGCACAGACTTCAATATAGCACTGAAAACTAAATATATATCCGATTTACAAAACCAATGCAAAAAGTTCATCTGTAACAATGTTTCGTTCCAGATTGCCGCTCCCTGTTGTGTATATTAAAAAAGTCGCTGTTATATTGTATCACCTGTCCGAGTTTTTCTTTTACACAACAGTTACAAACGTTGCAACTTGCACAACATAGGTTGTTAATCAAAGTTTTTGACTATATATATATATAATATCTCGCAAGACTTGACCACTGATTTAATGAGAACAATAGGGCAGTTTTAATGGAGCAGTTTTACATCGTCCGGATGGCGATTTTCCCCAACGATTCAGCAGACAGCGGATCACCAGAGGAGAATCCTTGTTGGCGGCGGCTGATACAGGCTTTGATATAACAGCTTTTGAGCGATTGGGAGAAAGTTAATGCATCTCACCCCGGCACTCCTGTTGCTGCAACATGACTCCATTAGAAGGGTGCCTTAACGATGAGGTTCCCGAACAGCGTCCAGGAAGAAAGGCATACTGGCTGCGAGACGGAAGACATCCCGCTTCCATGGTGCCGCTCCAGCACTCGGACAGCGTTTTGCGGTCCGCGGCAGTAGCAGGGGTCGTGACTACGACCTGCTGTAATTGCTGATGTGCTGACGTGATACTGTCACATCATACACGACGTGGATGCTTCAAGTCCAGTTTTTACCGTTAGGTACATTATCATTGTTACACATTTAGCTTTCGTACTCGAAGTATACGTGTCTCAGCATGATCTGACTTCACTAAGCCTAATTATGTGCCACTTGTAAGTTAATCACCTACCCTCACTTCTGTTTTTGCTGTTGCTGACACAGCAGGTTTAATTGAACTACTTCAATAACCCAAAACTAAGCTAGTTTCAAATTAAATTTAAATTTTCATAAATTACGACAATATTCATTACTAACCTAAATAATAATTGTAATGCTAACCTTTGCTAACAATAACTGTTTGAACATTAAAACACGTGTTAAACTTCATAATATCTCAATAACATAATATATTAATTTTTTTTTAGAATTTTTTTAGGATTTACAATTTTTTTATCGTGTTTAGTCATTTCCTTATGAAAAATATGTGTCATATTAACTATCATTAATGAATATTGGTTAGTGAATTGTACACAATGGTGGGTGTACTTTCCTAATTTGGATACTTTTGGAGTATCCCATCCTCACGTTCGGTTATCTCCTGGATGTAATAGAAGGTGTATATGTTTAAATCAAATTGAGAAAAATATTATTATTTCAAAGTAGTGATGTGTTCTAAACATACACGGGATTCATCATATATAATATAACTGACTACTAATATATGCATGTGCTTTGTATTCGCTTGACCAACTATAAACTGTCAATGCTGTCATGTATATACTACTACACACAGTAACACCATAGGCATTTTAGTTCAAGTCACAACATTTAAGTCAATACATGGAGTATGCCGAATATCATTGTTAACTATGACTAAAACTAAGCAAATCAACTGGTTTTCGTGTATGCAATTAATGACAATTACTAAAAATTCCTTAAAACAGTAGGTTTCTCTCAGGTTGCTTCCTAATAGTTTCACCGTATGACCTTGACATAATACATCAAACACTATGTTTGACTGCTCACCTGCAGCAATAGCTTTCGGATATTTGTCCATAGACACTGCAGTATCTATGTCCCGGCAAGGGTGGCATATCTCTTCACCTCTTCGCAGGACGATCGACTGATATACAACTTCAGTCGACATACACGATGCCAAGCTCACATTAGTGCGACTCCTTGGTATACTGCAAACTGGATTATCACCTCACTACACACAATGTGTCAACAATACGTCTCTAAACCCCAGACTAAGAATTAAATAAAATTTCATTTTATAAGCTGACTGTTTGACTATTTTATCCTTTCGTTATAAAGCTTCTGGACTCCATGTCGACATTATACTTGAGTGATGGGCGTTTTGCTCTCTCGCAGTTGGGTTAGGTTGTATCTGCCTATGACTTGATTAGTCTTCAAATCCTTTAATGTGTAGCAATTGGAGTTCACGACTTCCGTGACGACATAGGGACCTGTGTAGAGTAGGAATAGCTTCTTAGTTACGAACTCCCAACTCTTGCTTATGGGTGCGGTTTTCCGCAATACTAGATCTCCTATGCAGAAGCCCCGATGCTTGGATGCTGGTTTTCGCCGACGTCTGACTGCAGCTTCTGATACCAGCTTAGCATGTACTTGTTTACGAACTTCTTCTCCACTGGGTAGATTGTCTTCTGTTGGTGGTATGTCATATTTGGGTAAATATGCAGGGTTGATCGTCAAAGACCGATCTAGACAGAGGGTTTCATAGGGTGTTTGTCCAGTTGATCCGTGCACAGTATTATTCAAAATACATTCCACATAGGGAAGCTTATCAAGCCACGACTGTTGGGACTGGTGGCAATATGTACGCCGCAATGTTCCGAGGGTTCTCATTTGACGTTCAACAGGATTGCTCTGAGGATGCCGTACAGAAATAGTGGTTGGAACAGCACCTAATTTGCGCACACCCTGTTGCCAAATTTCGCTAATGAATTGTGTAGCTCGGTCAGACAACGACTGTTGGCTTACCAATTTTTTCAGAAAATAATTTTAATTTTTCAAACAATTTTTTAGCTGTTGTGTTGACAATAGAATACAGTCTAGTGTATTTTGAAAATACATCATGAACGACGAAAAAATGTTTTACCCCTCCTTTTGACCTTGGCAGAGGCCCAAATAAATCCAAGGAAACAATCTGCAGTTGCCTCTCGGGTATTAGAGCTTGCAGTTCTCCGTGCAGATTTTCAGGAGCATGCTTTGTCTTTTGGCAAAGGTCACAAGATGATGAAACTTAAGTAATACTCCGGGGCATGTTGGGCCAGTATAACTGTCGACTGATGGCATCATATAATTTGCGTCCGCCAACATGTCCGAGTGTACAATGTACTTCCCAGATCACAGCTGTTCTTATCTTCACTGGTAGGACAGGTTTCCAGTCATCTTCATAAATATTACGTTTGCGAGTTTGTGCGAATAAAATACCATTACTCGCTACACAAAAATGTCTGTGTATTCGGCGTTCTTTAGGCCTGTTATTCAGTTGTTTTATTATTTTCTGACAAAATTCATCTTCACCTTGCTGTCGGTATAGGTCTTGAAGCAGGATCTGTAATTTCGGATTATCCTGGATAGTAGCTGCAGTGATTGGGTGCTACGAGAAATTCTCTGGCTTTACTCGTAGTTCGCAAATCATTAGCATGTATTTCCTCTCTACGGCTCAGGTAGTCCGCTGCTGTATTGTCGGCTCCTTTAATATGACGAATTTCTAGATCATATTATTGTAGTAATAAATACCATCTATTGAGATGACTGCCGAAAAGTTTACCAGCTTTGAGACACGTCAGAGCCTGATGGTCTGTCAAAAGTAGAATCTTCTCGCCTAGCAGCAAGTCTCTATACTTTTGCAAGGACCATACTATAGCTAGTGCCTCGCGCTCTGTCACGGTATAGTTCCTTTCCGCTGCGTTCAATGAACGGCTCGTCATGGCTACTGTTTTCTCGATGTTGTTGTCGCACTGTGCCAACTTGCATCCGAGTGCGTATTCAGACGCGTCTGTGTAAAGAAAAAATTCCTTCCCTTGTACAGGATGGAATATCACGTGCTGTTTCAAAAACAGCTGCTTGAGGTTTTCAAAGGCCGTTTGATGTTCTGCAGACCAATTCAAAATTTTGTTTTTCTTAAGTAACTCGAATAGCGGTACGGCGATCTTCGCTATTTGATTCGAGTAGTTGCGATAAAATCAAACTACACGAAGAAATGCCCTCAGTTGGCGAACATTTCGAGGAGTGGGAAATTCCTGTATCGCTTGTAACTTATCTGGTGAAGTTTTAATACCCTCTGGTGTAAGGATTTGACCCATAAAAGGCAGCTCATTTCTGAAAAATACTGATTTTCGGATTTTTACAGTCATTCCAGCATTCTTTAGTGGATTTAACACAATGTTGATATGTGATATATGTTCGCTGAAGCTTGCGGAAGTAATGAGAATATCATCTACATATGCACGCGCAAAGCCAGAACACTAAGGGCCTAATATAGCAGCTAAACACCTGGTGAACTCGGCCACTGCATTGCAAAGGCCAAATGGCATGACCTTGAAGATGTATTGTTGGTTCTTGAACAAAAATGCGGTATACTGGTAGGATCTGTGTTCTAAAGGAATCTGCCAGTATCCTGAAGACAGGTCGAGTGTGGTTAGGTATCTTATTCCCTCGTACAAGCGTAGTATTTCGCTTGTCTGTATAGGACTCTCGCGATCCTTTATGGTGATACGATTTAATTCTCTCGCGTCAAGACATAAACGTACCGTACCGTCTTTCTTACTGACACTTACTATAGGGTTCGCATAGGGACTAGCCTCTCTGCAAATTATTCCCCAGTCCAACATCAGTTGTAAATACTCGGTCGCCTCTGGTAAGTATTTAATTGGAATCGGGTACGATTTCTTATGAAAAGGCTGGTCTTGATGTATCTTGATTTTTGCCTTATTTTACCGGTTCAGTCCTGGTTTATCGGAGAAAACTGACTGGTGATAGGTCAACAAGTGATATACAACTGTTGTAACTGTCCAGCTGTCACTGCCGTTACCCCCTGAAGCGATTGTTTCTAATCTTCTAGCGAAGCTGTTAGATCCTCAAATTTTTGGCAGCAGAAAACTTTTTGAGGCATTTCAACATTTTGCAGGAGACCTACAAACATGTCTCGCACGTGCCATTTGTCTGTCATACAGACTGGTTGTCGGCTATCACTGGTATAACTGTCCAATGACTGAAGTCAATCAAAAGGACATACTTGGATAAAAAATCAGTACCTACAATAAGAGGATTCGCTAGGCCTTTCACCACTAAAACTGTCATAGTTTTTTCTTCACCTAGGCCTTCTTCAGTGATTAGAGCCTGTCTGTTGACAATAGGGCTGGCTCTAGATGTAACTCCTACAATTTTCATGGCTGGGACTGGAACTTTAGGTAGTGGTGGGCCATTCATTTCTAATTGTAACAATAGCTCCTCACTGATGCACATCACTTCTGCACCTCAGTCTAGTAGTACCAATGTCTCGTACCCATTGACTCGTAGTACAACTTCCGGGCACACTGACCTTGGTTGTGGAAAATCTTCTCTATTTAATTCGTTGTATGGAAATTCTCGCTCGTTTTCGCGTAGAATTACAGTGCACAGGTATTTTCTATAACCGACATAAGTATATACAGGTGAATGTGACAACGTTGCTTGCTGTTTTCCCCCTCTGTCCGTGAGTCGGGTCTCGGTCTGGGGTGGCTTAACCTCAACCCTTTTTAATTTAACTCGCTCTTCGTATTTTGTCGGCCCTGTCCTGTAGGCTCGACAGTGTTGGAATTAATCCAGACTCCTCCATTCGTGGAGTTGGCTAGGGACACCTGGAATGACTCCGCCGCAGGATTCAATGGCTCGTTGCATGCGAAGTACCCTAACTGCTGCGCAGTTACTGGTGGTGAGAATGCTTTCTGAAAAGACGATGATGCTTGCTTACTGCCCTGAACGACGCTGCTGTTCCCTGAAAAAGTGTTGACTTGGTGTGATGACAGTTGGTCCTCTTCTGTCTTGTCGGTGCATCGACTGTCGAAAGACTTGCGATATCTCTTCGCATCCTCGTACTCTTCGTCCGAATGTGAATTGCGTCGTCCTGACGTAGATTTCTTGGGTGGCTGCTCCTCTGGTGATAGGGAACGCCGACTTCTGTTACCTCGTCGAGGTTCATCTCGGTACATTTGACTGTCTTCATTGTCACTGTGGTACTTTTGGTTACATGACCACCAGGTCTTGCTCCTGTATGGACCTGAATGTTTGGGTGGACAACTGGAACGTTGGCTGTGGTAGCCACCTTTCCTTCTGTGGCCTTGCTGATTGCGTCGTGGATTCTCTTCCCTCTCCCATCCTAGCAGGTTGACGACCGCTTGTCTGTCTTCTCGCTGCTTACTGTCACGTGACTGCCAATAGTTGTGTACCGGCTGATGCTTTGGGTATGTCACTTTCGTTTCAGATTCTTCTTTGTTGAATTGTGACTACTTGTGGAGCCTTTCCAACTTGTCCAGTAACAACAGCTGTTCCCGGATGTCAGTAACATCTTTATAGCTTCTGCCACTCAGTTGCATTTGGTACTTTAAAGGAAGCTGTGTTGACACAGTAGCAATGAATTCTTCATCTATCATAGCCAGGTCAAGGTATCTAGTTCTTTCATACATACTTGAAATATGTGCTTCCAGCGATGCTCCGCGCTTCGGATCGTACCGTTCAGTGTGAAGTTGTGCGCGTAAGTTACTTTTGATCCTGAGATTCCAATACTGTTGTCGAAACTTCTCCTTGAAATGTTCATACGAGTTTGTGGTGTTGAGCTGTATTTCCCACCAGTAAAATGCATGACTCTTTAGAGCCGTGCTCAAACATCTCAGTTTCTCTGTATCGGATAAGCCAAAGGTTTTGACATACTCTTAAATTTGTTTAAGAATCCTATAGGATTCTCGGACGACTTGCCAGAAAATGTTGGCATAGACTCCGACCATTGGCGAGCAGGGTGATGAATAAGTGTAGCCGGGTCTAGGCTGGTCAGATTGGCAGTCGTGTTCAGGATCTGTCTGTTAACTACTGGCATGTCTGGCGCAGTATCCTGACTCCTACTATCATTTCATGGACTGCTATTTTCGATTTCTGTTCTGGGAATATGGTTGGTACTAAGCGCTGATCCCAGTTCATGTAATCGTCGCTCTAATGATTTTACATGGGCTTCTACTTGGTGGTGGTGTTGTTCAACACGCTGACTCAGGGAGAATGTTTTAGCCTCAATAGCCTTCTCCGCAAATTGCACAACGTCGCCGCCGATCGCATCGACTCGATTGCTTAATATGTATTTTGCCTCTTCTATGTGATCTAATCTTTCGGATAGGTGTAAGGCCTCTTCCCTTATGGCAGAGTGGTTGTTAGAACACTGCCTCTGAAGCTCTTGGCGTTCTTGTGTCGCAGTGACGAGAAGCGCCTTCGTGCGTGACTCCAGCTGTTCGACTTGGGACTGTCCTTTTGAAACTCGATCAGACAGCTGTTCCAAGGTCTTGTGTTGTTCCCTGAACTTTGACTCCAATCGCCCCTCTAATATATTGAGATCGGTTCTTAGACAGGTCTCTATGTTAAACAGTCCCGACTGTAATTCTGTACGCACGCTGCTAATGTCCGACTGTAGGTCTGTACGCACGCTGCTAATGTCCGACTGTAGGTCTGTACGCACGCTGCTAATGTCCGACTGTAGGTCTGTACGCACGCTGCTAATGTCCGACTGTAGGTCTGTATGCATGCTCTTAATGTCCGACTGTAGGTATGTACGCACACTGCTAATGTCCGACTGTATACTACTTATGTTGACCTGCAAGTTGAGTAACATCTGGCCTAAACGATCCAGATCAAAGACTTCTTGTGATGGAATAGGCACACGGCTAAAGCCAGCTGTTTGTATCGGTGCTGTTGCTACTGCATCCGCTGATATCCTATCCAAAGCTACATTAAAAGGTTCTTGAATCTGTTCAGTTACAGCAGCTTCAGCTGGTAACACTGAGGTTCTGGAGGTGTCACACCTTGTAGGCATCTGAGCGGAGACCAACGGCCGCTACAGACATTCACATTCTCTGGTAAGCGATGTAACCGGACTGTACACTTTAAATACCCTTTCCGGTGAACCCATGTCCTCGGACGAAGCTGTTAGTGTGTTACTACCTGAGTTAATAACCTCAACTTCGTTTGACTCATTGTAGGTAGCCTCATTTCTATTACGGAGACTGTAAACTGACGCACTACCTCTAGACATGGTGTATGGAGTAGGTACAAGATGCCCTATATTTTCAATTACAAACTAAATAATTACTTAATAACTAAACAAAGCACTCGTCGTACATTCGTGCCCCACGTTGGGCGCCATTTTCTCTATACTAACATTAGGATCTTCATTGTGGATAAATTTTTTTCTCTGTGTGTGGGTGTGCATATATAATAGTTTGTGTTATAATTACAAAATAAAAAATAAAATAAAATTACTTATAGGCTAATCCTCAATTCTGTAATACAGATTATACACAATAAATAATGCTCGAACATTATGTTAAGCTTGAATACATGATGGTATATGAAAAATTATAATTAAGAATGTAAAATTATGAACAAAAAAACCATTTGTGTCAGCTCAAATGTTTATTAAACGACTGGAAGTTAGGTTGGGCACATCATTTGAAAAAACAAAAGTTATTGTCAATATTATAATTGGGATCCAACATTAATGCACACCACGATAAAGTTTATATTATAATGTTTTAATTATAAATCCCGGCCAACTGATGTCAATGGTAGAGAACGAAATTCCTACCTTAGGACTTCTGAAATTCCGACGAGCACTCGGTATTAGTCAACAGACTCGATTGTATTTAATTATTTTTCTTCACTCATCAAATATAAACTCATACGATAAACACTTCAAAAAGTAAAACACAGCCTTCGTATTTCTTTTTAATTATTTCTTTATCGGGGTCTCAATTCTTCTATTCTTTCATTCATTTAAAACTCCTCCCGAAGCATAGAGTAATGTAAATACAATATGACCATTCCAATACCATAGCACAGACTTCAATATAGCACTGAAAACTAAATATATATCCGATTCACAAAACCAATGCAAAAAGTTCATCTGTAACAATGTTTCGTTACAACACATTGGGCGAAAAATTTTCCTGAACCATTTTAAAAGTAAAAACTACTTAAATAATGTTAAAATAGTTACAATGTAAAAAATATATACAGTGTATCTGAACATGTAAAAATTATAGCAAACTAAAAGAAAACAATAAAATACTGTTTGAGTGACAATCAGAACGGAGAGAGTAAACATTAATCAGGGAAAAATAGATTCTCATTTTATTCACTCAGAAATGAAACACATGACAAAAATGTACTTTTCGAGGTATCGGAATGGTATCTTTGTTTGAGTTTGACCTCTGAGGTAGATTTTGGAAGCATACATTGGGGGCCCCATACACGCACAATATTTTCCTTCAGTTCTGACCTACAGGCCTAACTGAGGCAGCTCCACCTGTTTTGGATTCTCCTCACACACTTACAGTTCGGACTTCCTATTCACGATCAACAGTCCACCTTGAGACATGGGATCTGCTTCCCAATGTTTACAAGAATCTGCAACTTTAAAGTTTTACTCATGACTTTTGAATATCGTTTCCATAGAATCTTTACAAGACTAAGTAATTAAAAAATATACAAGTATGTTTTAAACCGTTAACAAGTAGTTTGTTCCACAATGAAAATTAATGTTTACAATTTAGAAATGTTCGTCAAGTAAATAAAAGCTCTACCAAGCCGTGTGTCATGGTAACCTTGTAAAATTACTAATTTCATGTTCTAATGTAATAGTTTAAGTATCTTCTCCGAAGAAAAACATTCAGGCCAAGAATAATTAGTGATTTAAACGCAGTACTTGAATTTAATGAACGATTCCGTGTCAGTTGCGGAAAAAAAAAATTCTTCTGCAAAGAATAGACCAGGAATTGCAGCATGAGACAGATAAAAGTAGTGCTTTACCTAAACAACAGTTGTCTGCAGCGTTACACTTTATTGGAAGGAGTTGTATGTATCATGCAGTAAGTGACTTGCATGGAATTTCCAAAGTATATGTTTGCCGCACCATACAAAATGTTGTTAATTCAGTAAATTAAGTCTTATTTCAGGAAACAGAAAAGTGGCCAGATCTACGATGTTTCTGAATTCCCTCACGCTTGTAATGACGTGGATGGATACCTAATACATATTGAGTCAAAACATGAAAATGATACCACTTCATAGACAGAGGTTAGGAATCATTCGCTTAACTGTATGTTTGTTTGTGGGCCCGACTGGATATTCTATTATGTGAGTGCAAAGTGGACAGGCAGCGTGAACAATACTCGTGGCCTCAGGGATAGTGCGCTGTGTAGACGAATGTATTTGTGGCTGGAGATCATTCTCTCATTCCGTAATCCTGGGTGAAAGAATGGCTAGTTTTCCTAGCGTAGACAACCAGATATTTATGCTGGCATAAAATTCAATCACAGACACAAAAGTACACGAAGGTTATTTAAAAATACATTAGGATTTCGAGGGAGATGTTCCCATGCTTAAATTATTTGCGTACCAACCCAGTATATGCTGCAAACGTTGTGAAGTGCTAAACAATGTTATATAATCTTTCACGTTGTGAACAAGATCACCAACTTGGTGATCTTAAAGATTATGACAATGATGAGGCAGTAGAATTACAAAACAATAAGGGAAAGGATCAAGAATAATATGAAGTTGGATATAGTGCTCAAAATCGTTTAAAATAATTTGTTAATTATTTTGTCTGAAAGGACTAATGACAATTATATACAAGAGAAGCGCATTAAGAAAATAAAGAGAAAAATTATAAAAAAAGTATTTGTTTTGTTCCAGGCATGTTTTATAATTATTCTGTAATAGGGCATTGCAATATTTAAGGAATTGTTAACCGTTTTAATAGTGTGGCCAGCTAGTTAAGTATTGTTAGATTAGCTAAATTAAAATACTGAAAAAAAAATTGTTTAAATTTGGCTACGAACCATCTTTTCTTAACGTAGCTAACCTAACCAACCATTTACACTATTTTACATTACTTTAAATGTAGCTTATTTAAATTAATCATCCTTATATGATTTTTCAGTCTTTAAAATTAGTTACCCTAAATGAACCAACAATCCTAATATATTTACATTATTTTTAATGTAGCTAACCTAACTTAACCAACAGTTTAAAGTGTACAATCCTGAAAATATTGTGAATTATTGCAATTCTCTTTTACATGATCATTGGAATATAAAAAACTTTCTTTCACAAATTTTTCTTTATTATTATTAATGTGCCATTTTCATAAATAATAACTGAACTTTTTTTATATGACAATAAATGGCATTGCTTACAAACCGTGCACATTATTTTCACACGGCCCCATTTTCAGTTGTTTCTTGAATCACCAATAACTGAGATAAGTCTTTACCAACAACAAATGCAGAAGGTAATACATCATTTTTAATTTATTTCAAGATTTGTTTAATCATTTATTTATTTTAAATGTTATATTTTTAAATTCAGTTTCTCTTTCTTAAGTTCTTGCATATCATTTGTTTCATCTTTACTTAGGTGTATTGTACATGCAGAAAGTAAAAAATAAAGGTATATCAATGATAGCATTTTAAATTACGGCATGTAAATGTTACTCGCAAAATTTTTTATTAGTTTGTGCTGTATCAAAAATCATAAAATATGGACAACATCCATTAAATAGACAAAGACATGTCGATTTACCACCTTTGACATCCTTCTGCACTTGTGATATCTCCAAATCATTGCATGTTCTTTTGCGTGTTTCAGGTGTTTGAATAGATAAGCTACATCCTACTTCCAACAGTTCCTTTAGTGTCGATTATATCCGTCACCTCTAAGCCACTGAAAATGGGCTATTCTTTTACCATGATATCCAGATCCAAATGATCAACTTCATTTTTCTTGAATTTATTTCTTCCCCAGAGCCAATTTTTTTTTTAATAGTCTACTTTTACCTGCAACGAGTTAAATAATTTGAATTTTAATCCCAACAAAATTGTAAATTGAGATATAAGTAAATTGTTTATTAGGTATATTGGAAAAATTAAACATATTTATATTTAAACATTTGATTGTAGATAAAAATCTAACCAGTTTTGTTAAACCAATGGTATTAAATTTGTAAGTTAAATGTTTCAGTATCCTTATATAAATAATAAAATGTATAATAACGTGTCCTCAGTGATGTATTTTTCTTCATACAGGTATGACCATAATTTATTTTTTCTAGTCATTTTGATGTGGTATTAAGCCAACAGATTGTGCATTTTTTTAAATTCCTAACATTCATCAGCTTTACTTTTCAGAGTAAAAGGAAACAAGAATGCCAAAAATAAATATGCCTTTTCTTCCTTAATTTTCATCAATACCGTAATCTTTGTTTCATTGTGAATGCTATAGGGTGGCATTTTTCACGTACATTCAGTAATAATTTGTCCAATAACTATGTACTTATTATTGAGATTATGATAATGATGCTAACTTGTAAAGTTAGAGCAGCTATTTAGTAAAGTTAGCCAAATAATATAAGTATTAAGTCTTTATTGTGTAATACAGATTACAGGTAGGTTGTAAATCTATCACTTTTAAATTGAAACTTGTGAAATTGTAAACATTGTGCAACAGGCCCCTGGTCAAGTGTACACGCGTAGAAATATTTCAAAGTGAAAAGTCATAATTTCATGAACTGGAAGTGTAAGCAATATACTGGCACCATTGCTTAAACAACTTTAAATAAACTTACTTGCGGCATTTAAATATGGTCTCTCGTGAAATCATGAAAAATAAAGTTTGTATGAGAGTGTCTTCCCGCCATTGTATGCCGTTATGAGTGGTGGGTGGTTTCTGAATGTAACAACTGGCCTATGAATAAAGCCTGCGGACAAGGTTCGCAAGTAGAGAAGGACTCTGCTCCGGGCGTGATGTTGCCGCGTGGATGACAGAGGGCAGGAATAAAATGGGCAGAGTTCTTCCTTGCTGTTGTAGCCCCAGGGACGCTTATTGAGAAGAAATGTGTTAAGGATTGAGTTGAAACACATATACGAGACATTCGGTCATACTGTTTTATTGACTACATATCTCTCAAACACGGCGCTGCCGGTTGACATGGCCGTTATCCCATCTGAAGCCTAAACTTAAGCAACATGTCTACGTTTGATGCTTAGCGGTGCTATTATTCATTAGTATGCCTTCAGCCCAATATTTGCGCAGTACACTGGCGCCCTCAGCATCCTGCCTTGATTCGAAGTTCTGCAGCGGTGATGATTACACACAGGTGGAGCGTTTACGGTTACACTATAAATAACTGCGGCGACCATCCTCCAATGGTCATGCTACCAACAAATACGAATACCCTAACACACACAATAACAAGACACTAAAAGACACTTGGCACGCACTAACATGCAAGATGAACTTCATTCTCCTTGGTGTCTAGCGAAGCCATCCTTCTTTTGCGATCGTTAGTGAGCATCCCGCATCCCACATAAAATAACTAAACAATATTTACCTATAAGCAACCAGTTGTGTCAAGTTTTGACAATAATCGACACTACTTTAAAAAGGTTATTTTGCTTGAGATAAATTAACTCTCACCACTGAATGGTGCTATTGTAGTCAGTTAGAGTCATGTAGTCTCGTAGCCATGTAGCCTCGTGTGCTTGAAGCTTCGTAGTCCTGTAGCCTCGCAGTCTCGTAATATTGTGTTCTGTTAGCTTCGTTGTCATGATGCCTTGGAGACTCGTAGACTTGTAGCTACGTAACAAAGTAGCCGTGAAATCACGTAACCTTGTGTTCTGGAAGCTTTGTAGTCCTGTAGCCTCGTAACCACGTAACCTTGTTTTCTGGAAGCTTTGTACTCTTGTAGCCTCGCGATCACGTAACCATGTAGACTCGCAATCGCATAGTCTCGTAACCATATTGTTCGTAGTCACATAGTCATGATGCCTTGGAGCCTCGTAGACTTGTAGCTACGTAACCAAGTAGCTTTGTAATCTTATAACATAATGCTGCTTGAGCAGTTGGAACAAAAGAGATAATTCCGTCGAAGACAGATGCGGAATTGGATCTTTGTAGACGTGTAGCTTCGAAGTCAAGTAGTCATGTATACATGCAGTTCTGTAGTATCATAGCTTTGTAGCCTATTGGTCTAGTAGTTAAATAGCGCAAGGTCTAAGACTATTTGGAGTAAAATACTTTTGACATCATTGATTGTTGGAGCCGTAGACAGTTGAAACATTTGTAGCTGATGGAAATTTGGAGCTTTGGAGCTGTTGGAGCTTTGGAGCATTGGAGCATATGGAGCTGTTGGAGCTTTTGGAGCTGTTGGAGCTTTAGAGCATTTGGAGCTGTTGGAGCTTTAGAGCATTTGGAGCTGTTGGAGCATTGAAGATCCGGAGCATTTGGAGCTGTTGGAGCTTTGGAACATTAGGAGCTGTTGGAACTTTGGAACATTTGGAGCTGTTGGAGCTATTGGCACATTTGGAGCTGTAGGAGCTTTGGAACAATTTGGAGATTTTGGGGCTGTTGGAGCTATGAACCTTTGGAGCATTTGGAGTTGTTGAAGCATTTGGCGCATTTGGCGCATTTGGAGCTGTTGGAGCTGTTTGAGAATAAAGCTTTTGGAGCATTTTGAGCTGTTGGAGCATTTGGAGCTTTGGAGCTTTGGAGTATTTGTAGTGGTTGGAGTTGTTGGAGTCAATGACTGATGGAGCCAATGACTATTGGAGCTATTGACTTATGGATCTAAAATCTTTTGGATTCATAGACCGATGGAGACATTATATCCTATGTTAACATTGACGATCGCATCCTACCAAGTTGAATTTTCGTGAGAATGTACCTCCTTTTTGTTAAATAAGCTTTCGTTTTGTATAATGTGCTTCCTTTTGATTGATGGTGCGTCCATAATGTGCTGCTTTTTTAATTGTGCTTCTAAATGTGCTGCCTTTTTGATGATGGTGCTCCCAAAATTTGCTGCCATTTTGTTGATGGTGCTTCCAAAATGTGCTGCCTTTTTGATGATGGTGCTCCCAGAATGTGCTGCCTTTTTTATGATGTTACTTCCAAATTTGCTGCCTTTTTGTTGATGGTGCTTCCAAAATGTGCTGCCTTCTGATTTGGCTTCCTTTTTTGATTGTGCTTCGAAAATGTTCTGCCTTTTTATTGTGCTTCCAAAATGTGCTTCCTTTTTGTTGGTAGTGCTTCTAAAATGTGCTGCCTTTTTGTTGATGGTGATTTCAAAATGTGCTGCCTTTTTGTTGATGGTTCTTCCAAAATGCTTCCTTTTTGTTGATGGTGCTTCCTTTTTGTTTATTGTTCTTCCAAAATGTGCTGCCTTTTTGATGTTAGTCTTGGACCTCTTGTAAGCGTAAAAACATGTTACGTTTGTTTAGTTGAATATAATAAGCTGTCGATGAAGAAGGTCGTGAGGTTCGGAAATAACTGGCCTATACGTCTGACATTGTTTAATAGCCGGTCTCGCAGTCCGAAGACATTTGGTCTATATGTATGGATGGCTTTGTACATGAACGATTTATAGGTTATTTTAAGTATCAAAAACTAGACTTTTATTTTAGGCTTATCGGCAACGTATTTAATTCGTCGAAAATTGTCTTATATTGTCTTGAGTTGTGTTTCGTAGAGTGAATGATTGATAAAATCCGCGAAGGTAATGGAAACCTAATTATAAAATTTATTTAATATTTAGTAACACTTTTCACTGGTCAAGAAGCAAACCGACGACAGGAATCCATCGATTCAATATGTAAATTAATGAGATATTTTTTCGGTGAATTTTGGAATTTTTCCCGAATTGATAAGTCAATAAGGACAAATATCCAAGATGGCAGTTGTTATGGCTTATAGGATAATGGTAGTAGTTTATTTTAAGCCTCTTTTAGGTTTATGAACATGATTTATTGAAATTATTATTTTTATATAAAATTCAGATGTAATGCATCATCTTGGGATCGAATCAAGTACGGGAATCGATCTAATCAATCAGTTTTCTAATAAATTAATTTTTTCATGAATTTTGAAATTTTTTTCATTAAACATGGAATATAAATAAAGGTTTTCAAGATGGTGGCCATAACAATAAATGATAAAGTGGTGACCTAATTCAGAATGTCGGGTGTGGTGTAATAAATTGTTATTACGTTTTAGTTATAATTTTTTTAATATATTAATATATTACTTGTTTCCTCTCGCCAGGAATTGAACCTCGAACAGAAAACAATTAAGTAACTAAACATTTGTGGTATGCAATTTTTAAATAATTTTTTTTTGTTTTTTCGGAATTTCTAGCATTGAAATTGCGGATTTTCAAGATGGAGACCATAATGAAACATGCAATATTAATAGAATCCAATATGGCGGTCGTAACGAAAAGTTTAACGATGACATTGTACTCAACCAAGATGGCAGGTGTAACGAAACAATCAACATTTATAAAATCCAAGATGGCGACCATGATGATAAGTGCAACAGTGTTTTTTAAGTAATATTTTATTAATTTTTTATTATTAAATTTGATTGATTAATTTTGTTTAATGATTTTTAAAATTTTCCCGATTTTCTAACATAAAAATTACGGATTTACAAGATGGCGGACTTGATGTCATACTACCTGATTATATATATGCTATGAAAAAAGTGGTGGGGGTCAGTCTGCTAGCAGCCACCGTGGAGGAAGGAGCCTGTTGCCATTTTTTGCACTTGTCGGGTTCGAACCAAAGACTCCGACATCCATGTCGTAAATGTATGTTTTTTTAAATATTTTTTAAATTTAATTATTATTTTTTTATAAATTTTAATTTTTTTTGTTAAAATTGGATCATAAATAAAGTTTTTTTTAAAATGGCGGACGTAACGGAATTTGCAACGGTGACGTCATAATTCAAAATGGCTGCCAGAGCATCCTAATTTTAAAGGTCATGAACTCGGCGGCTTAAAGCGGCTAGTTCTTAGGACTTTTATGCCGCTTTTAGGATTTTCAGTTCTTTCTAAGGCAAAAAGACTATTGAGGTTTTTCTAAATCTTAATTTTTGAGTTAAAAAATGTTATGAGATTTTTTGGACGATTGTTTTTTTAAAAAAATGGAAATTTTGTCGAATTTTTAGGAATTTTGGGTAAATTTTGGAAAATTTTTAAGCGACTGGCCAAAATAAATTTATACCTACCCTGTTTATTAATGACTTATTCCTAAATACGCTATTACCTAAATGCCTTACCAAGTAAATGATTTAACCTATGTATCTTATCAATTAAGTGACTTATTAACTAAGTGGATCCACTTATAACTAAACATCTTACAATTAAAGTATTCTAACGATGAACATGTTAGTGCTAGCACTCTTACATCTAATACCATGGTTTTTTTTGGGGAACTTAAATACTAGGACCTAGGATTTTTGGTTATGTTCTCAACCTTAAAGCTGAGTGTAGCATGCCGTGGTTTAGAGCTGTTCCTTCAATAGGAATCTTCACAAGGGTGCACCTATTTCATGTGAGGATGCACCTTTTTTAAATGTGAAATATGAACACGTGTTCTATATTCGCCAGAACTGGGGTCCGCCAATGCGACAGTTACTGGTGTCAAGAAACGTTGGATTTGTAGAGGGCCAATCCAACGGACAGAAAGTTTAGCTGCTTTCTTGTCAACCGCTTTGCTTTGTGGATGTACTCTGCACATGACTAAGTCGCCTACCCTGTAGGGGTTAGGTGAGCGTTTTTTGTTGTACTTTCTCCTGCTTGCCTCATGGGCTAAGTTGAGGTTTCGACGAGCTCTTTTCCAGACTTACCTTATGTTTTTGGGATCATCCAGTAGTAGCTCTTTTAAAGACCATAGATTTGAAAGAGGTGTGTTTGGTGCTATATGTAAACATAAGCTCAAAAGGTGTAGTCTTATATCCTTCATGGTGTGCATAGTTGAATGCCATCTGCAACCATACTAAGTTATCATCCCAACTATCCTGCGAGTTTTCATGGTATGCAATGAGAGCAGACCGGAGGTTTCTGTTGAATCGCTCCGCATGCAAAGGCTGGGGGTAGTAGGGGGATGTTGTTACATGCTGAATGCCATAGGATAAGCACATATTTTTGAAGTGAATGTCGTGGCATTATCTGGTACTATAATAGAGGGTAAACCAGATATTTTAAACACATTATTTCACAATGTCTTAACTATGGTGTCTGCAGTGGATTTTCAAAGTGGTATCAGCCACACAAACTTAGAAAAGGCATCGATGAAAACGAGGAGCATAGAATTTCCTGCTTTTGAACGGGGGAAAGGTCCCACAAAATCAATAAACAGTTTTTGCATCGGCCGTTCGGCCACGTCCGAAGACAAAAAACCAAACTGAGTATTCTGAACAGGTTTGCTTAATGCACATAATTTACATAACTTTACCCTTTCGGCGATGTATTTGTGCATGCCGTCCCAAATGAAATGGCGGCGTATGCTTTGGATAGTCTTATAGGTTCTTAGGTGTGCTTCAATGGGCAAAGTATGGTAATATTGGAAGATCATGTCCCTGAGATGTTGAGGAAGGGCTATTTTGAATGATCGGGACTGCTGTGTGCGCCGATATAACAATCCTTTTGATAGTTTGTAATATCGCGGGCCTTTTCCTGATTTGACTTGTTCAATGATGTCGGCCAAATGTGTATCTGATATTTGATGGGCCTGTAAGTCTGAAAATACTAACGGAACGTCTGTGAGGAGGGCTTGACACACAATTGGATTTTCATCCTGCGGAGCAGAGGTGGTGGAGGGATTCTCGAACATCCGAGAAAGAGTGTCAGCCACAATATTTTGCGATCCTCTTATGTGCTGAATAGAGAATTTTATTGAAGAAATTTTTGCTATCCATCGGCCAAGTTTACCTTGTTTCTTCGGATGGCCTAGAAGCCAAGCGAGGGCCTGATAGTCATTGCCTAACAGGAACTCTTTGTGTTCAATATATTGGCGAAATTTGTCTATGCCAAAAACTACTGCGAGGCACTCTAGTTCGTAGGCTGAGGATGCTTTTCTCTCTTGATGTGTTAAGGTGCGCGAGGCAAATGCTATAGGCTGCCTACAACCATCAATTTCCTGTGATAAGACTGCGCCTAGAGCTACGCTAGATGCATCTGTTTGCAGTATGAACTATTTAGAAAAATCAGCCATGCGAAGCACTGGAGAGCTGGCAATAGCGTTTTTCAAAAAATTGAATGCCTTCTCCTGTTCAGGACCCCAATTAAATTTTACAGTTTTCTTTCAAAGAGCATTCAGTGGTGCGGCATGCTCAGCAAAATTAGGGATATACATAGCATAGAAATTAGCCATTCCAATGAATCGAGCAATGCCCTTTGTGTCTTTGGGAGGTTTAAATTCAGTAATCGCTTTGGTGCGGGCTGGATCAATCGTGACTCCTTTACTTGAAATAACATGCCCGAGGAAAGAAATTTCAGAAACTGCAAACTTGACCTTTTTGGTGTTTACTGTTAGTCCTGCTTTTCGTAATCTGCCGAGAACTTCTAAGAGGTGGCTGATGTGTTCTTCAAATGACTCAGAATATACTACCACATCGTCCAAATAATTAAAAACAAATTTAAATTTCAGGTCGCCTAATACCTGGTCAAGTAGGCGAGTAAGTACCTGAGCACCTGTGGCTAGTCCAAATGGGACTACTTTTTATTGGTACAGATTCCATGGGACACAAAATGCGGTGATGGGTTTTGAGTCTGTGGTAAGTGGAATTTGGTTGTAGGCAGAATTTAGGTCAAATAACACTGAAGAATTTGGCTTTGCTCAACCAATGGCAAGCAGAATTGAGGTCTGGTAGAGGTGTCATCTCGATACTTATCTGTTGATTAATCTGGTGATAGTCAACTACAAACCTGTGACCTTGACCTTTGGGAACCAAAAATGCAGGTGAGGTGAAGCTAGAGGTCGAAGGTTCAATTACATCTTTGTCGAGCAAGTCTTGTATGTGTTCTCGCATGATATGCATTTTAGGGCCTAACAACTGGTATTGGTGCCTTTTTACTGGGGTTTTATCCAAAAGTTTGATTTCATACCGAATTAGATGAGTTCGGCCTAATTTATTGGTCAAAACATCTGAAAAATTCTCGCATAAATTTTGAATAGAATTTTTCTGTTCTGGATTGAGATGGTTCAAAGGTAATATGTTTCCATCCTCAATGCCAGTGTGAATTATATTGACTCTACTTTGACTCGTTAATTCAGGTGGCCCAAAAGGAATAACTATTTCATTATTGAATTTAAATTTAAAGTGGCCAGCTTGCAAATCAATCACTAATCCAGTCTTGGCAATAAAATCCGACCAAAAAATAAAATCAATAGCTATATCATTTGATACAAGGAAAGAAAAAGTCCAAGAAAACAAATCTATCTTACCTTGAGAATAGCTATCATACTAATTTTTAATGGTTGATCTGAAGCGGTAAAGCATTGTAAGCTTGTGGATTGGGTTCTTTGAATTAATTTGTTTTTCTGTAATTCGCGAAAGAGATTCTCCGAAATAAGGCTGCGGTCTGATCCAGTATCGACCAATCCTGGAATTTCGTGTTTACCAATTATTGTACTTGCGTGGGGCACAACAGTAGGAAAATTTGCAAAGATGTATTGACATGTTCTTTTACCAGGTTTTCTAGGGCAAACACAGGTCTTGCAATACTGTGCTATTGGTGCAGAATTTATTTCCTGTGTGAATTCATTTTTATTTTTGGCTCGGAATTGGCATTTTTGTTTCTTTGTGGGTATTACTGTTTTGCACGAAGATTTCTCTTTTTCTCCTTATGTCTTGGGGCACGTTTTTTGCCCTGGGAATTTCTTTCCTTACCAAAACTTTCCTTACGATTTTGTGGTGTCTGGATTACCTGTTTTTGGTTAAATTTAAATGAGCAACATTTTTGAGTCATTAACACTGGTGGATCAGAGAGGTTCCATTCTGGCCACTGCCATATGGCTTTTTGGCATATTATTGTTATTGTTCTTGTTGTAATAGTAGTTGTTCCTGTTCTTTGTGCGGCACTCATTATTGTGTGTCCCGACTTTTTTCAATACCTACAGAAAGGTATATGGTTTTGTGGGGGGTGAAACTTCCCCTGTGAATTATTATGACTGTGTTGTTTTTGCTTATCAGCTGCTGTTGTATATTTAGAAAGTTCTCTGGGGCTATGCGAGAACGATACCTGATTCCTCTGGTAGTCAGAAAATTGTATGTTTGTAGCATGAATGCATAACTTATCTAGGTCGGCAAAATTAACAGGATGGGCCTGAATCACAGAACGAGAACGTTCCGCTGGATTCATTCCATCCACAATATTACTGACAATCTCTGCCTCTGACACGTCTAGCTTGAGCACTAGGGCGGCCTCTTTAATGTCTGAAATGTAATGTGGCAAAGCTTCACTTTTTCTCTGGAGTCTGCCAAACCATTCCAGCCGAATGTTAGTGAGCAGGCGGGAGGGAATGAAATAGTTTAACACATCTGTGTGATATTCATCGAATGTAGAGTTCACCTCTATAGCTAGTGAAGTGCGCTCGCTGAGGGGGGAGGGGGGCTGGGTGTAGGGAAAAACAATCTCCAGCAACTGCCTGTGAGGAATATTTCCTTTTTGGTGTAGTTTCAACAGATTTCTTAGGAATTCGATCAATTTATCTGGGTCCAATCGATTAGTTTCTGGGAATCCTACTAACAGACGCTCTACTGGGTGAGCAATCTTTCCATAGAATTGATAATCACATCCCTGAGGGACTGTTGTAGTTGTATGTGGTGCCACTGCAGTTGGCTCCACGCTCTGTGCTTGTGTTGCAGGTGACAGATTTCTGGAGGGGTGGATAATAGTGGGTAGTGGGAGGTAGGTAGTGGAGAGGCTGACTTGTGGAAGTGGAATTTCAGTCTGAGAGGATGGTAGTTGGGTGGTAAAAAGGGTGGTGGGAACATTTTGTTGGAGGGGTGAAATGTGTGGGAGAAATGAGGAGGTTGAATGACGGAATTCGGGTGTGATTCGAGGTGAAGCGAAAGCTGAAGGAAACTGACCATATGGATTATAGAATGTTGCAGGTGTGGAAGGAAAATACATTGGTCCAGATGGGTAGTGAGGATATGAAATGACTTCAGGAATAGGGCGAGTGTATGTCACATTGGTCACTGCATGTGGTATGGGGGCCACATTGAATCTGTATGGGGGTACGCACTAATTGTGGGTTATATGATGATAGTGCATGGTGGTGTATTCGGAAATAGGCTGTCAGTAAAGGAAACTAAAGGAGTTGGAGATGATAGAGTGGTAACATTACCTAATGGTCGTGTGGTAGTCTGAGAGGGGAAAGGGAGGGAGGGTAGAGTCAATGATACTGAGCTTACACTCTCCTGTGTTTCAGTAGGAGCTGGCTTAGATGACTCTAACTCTGGCGGAAAGCTTAGTGTCTGGGGTAGGCTTTGTGCAAGGTTTTCATGAGTTTGTGGCTCCGAACTGGTGCTACTTTCAACATGCACTGCTTCACTCTGACCTAGAGGAGTTAACTTGATCTTTAGTTTTTGGGAAAAGCCTGACACTTGATTCAAACATTTGTCGATCTCCTGGCGATATACCACATATAATGTATTTGCTGATAATTGGGAGATGTTCTGGCACCTTCCAGCCACATGTGTGAGTCTCGTGAGCATACGCAAAATGTTGGTCGCGCTATTTTCACTCTCGAGGGTATTTATATAAGATGCAATGTCTTGAAACTTTGAACAACAAATATGGAACTCCTGTACATTATCAATAGTCAAATTGGAAGGATTAGCGGGGATTTTGCTTTGGCAAGGGGCTCTCAACCACTTTCGGAGTGTGATAACATATCCTACACCGGATTCACCACGAGCCTGGAAATCATAAATCAGATCCTCGTGGGTAGGTACTCCGGAGTAATCATGATTAGGTTTGCTGTGATAAGATCAGAGCCTTAAATCGTAAGGTATTGAAACTCCCTCTTTATTCTAGACTTAATCACTAGACACTTCAAACACTCTTAAAACTAAAGCTTATGAAAAATAGTGTAGTAATTATTATTATGATATCATAAATTGGCCAAATTCAGTTGCACCCTGAGGAACACCGAGTATTGGGCGGGGGAATATTTTGCACTCGAAAGATACAATAACTTATGCAGTTTCAAAGTTAGTAGATACACTACTAGTGCGTATTTTAATCACCCACAAGGACAACAAGTAAGTGTCCTCGTGGTTAGACCAGGGGAGGAGAGGTTGGAGGCTTGAGGCGGGAACGGAGATAGCTTTATCTCACAAGGTTGCTTGACGTCATGAAGACCATCCATCGCCGGCTGGAGGAGGGGGAGGGAGGTGTTTACAACTGATAACACACGTGCGACTGTGGAGCATGCAGCATAGTTAGTCGAAGTGAAGGGGGGGGGGTTTACACCACTTGCGGCCCAGCTGAAGGGAAATGGTTGGCACCCCTGAAAAGATGGTGGCGCACTAGTAAAATAAAGCTAAGTACCGGTACACAATAAGGGACTCTCAGTAGAACAGAATTAAGGGATCTTAACTTCCGCGTAAGACAGACATTAAAGCACAATATACAATAAAAAGTTAGTTTAAAAAAATATCTTTATAATTATTAGCAACTATTTAAGGTGGAATTCAAAATATAAAGCACCAGCAAACAGTTTACAATAGCCATACACAAAACATATTAAATTAAATTACAGCAGTTAGTTTAAAAAATATAAATTATTTTCTTTTGGTACTAGATATGCTTATAACACCCGTAATCACGGACGTACATAGCCTTCAGTAACCATGCTCTGCTACCGTTATGGAACCAACTTGTGTCTTATATATTTATATGTGTACTTAAATGCAAAAGCTTGGAAGCACTGAGCAAAAGTTGGGAGCGAGCCCTAATACCATAGCATCTCCCAGAGGTGACAGGAGCGGAAACAAGAGGAATTTAGAGCACTCACTGGAGAACAGGTTGAGTGTTTGAGGATCGACAAGGCAAAAAAACCTTAAAGACTATGGTGTTGTTTATAAGCATATGCATTTTATTGTTGAAATGGGATTATATATATCAGATCAAATAATTTCTCTCTCTTTTTGTTACACAGAAATTTCTATTATTACAATGCAGTCTTACTTTATACTTGTTAATACATCATTTTAATATAAGTGAAATCGTGTGATTACGAAGTTACTCTCTCGTTAAGTTACCAAATGTTGCAACTTATCATAGCCTGGCCGGGGATCTAACGGAAGTTAACATACATTATAAAAAAGTAGGATACAATATCAAATTTTAACCATACAAACTCCACTTGTACCCTTATATTAAATTATTATTTAATCATGCTAAACCAGATCAATTTCGATACTGCTGTCATTTACAATTTTTTTTGTAACAAAACAATGTTACTGTCCTTAACAGTGATTACAGAGTAATTTCATAGTCCTGTTGGCTGGCGCATGTCGTCAAGGAGTACAATGGTGGCCGAGAAGAAAGAGAAACCCGCTGCAAGGTCGCTGGTAGAAAGGGTTGCATCGGTAGTTTAATTTGGTACTCATGAGACACCCGGGGTGGTACTTAAACCCACTGCACAGAATCACAGTGTAAAATTAGGATATTGGAAGTTTTCAACTATATAAAAACAAAAGGGGAATGTCAGACTAGCTATTGTGGAATGAGGCGTAAACTATTACTCACCATCGTGGGTTGCAACTCGCAGATTAATCCATGCAGGAAATGTGACACGACCGCGGGTGTCGAGCAAAACTACGATTAACTTCCGGCACTACCGAATACTGCTTAAAATCAATAATGAAAATACAATTTTTCGGGAACACTCCCGGATCACAAGCGACTACATACTAAGTAGCCAACTGGAGAGATCACTGGAAACAAAATTTAACTAGCGAAATAATTCGCGAGCGAAGTTCCAGGATACGATCTGGGTTCGGTCGAGACAGAAGGATGACTTCTCTCATCATGGGAAGTCCAGTACATTAAAATGCCGAAAGGCGCCTGGGGGCAAAGAAGAGTGGGGGATCCAGGGCTATGATTGGCTGGTACCCCATCAGTTAGGGGCCTAGGCATCAAATGGGGGAAGGGGGGTATGTATGTATTGCAGGTGGACGGCAGTCAAGGGGCAACTCGTAGAGGGGTGTAACAGGCTGGGACAGAGGGGCACTCTCGAGGCGAGTTACGGAACTAAATGCAGTTGGTTGCCGAGGCCGCCACGAGAGATCGCGGTGGATGTACTGCACATAAGCTAGGACCAAAGGGGTGACACTGGCGCTCCGAGACGAGAGGCAGGGGAAGTAGACGAGCTCGTGGTAGAGACATAGGTCGCAGAGAGCGCGAATGTGCCGCACTAAGGCAGGTAAAGACGGAATTGAGATATAAAATTTAGTTCACGATACCACCGAGAGGTACCGTTTGTGGTATAGATGCGAAAGGGAAGACCTTGGTAGGAGCACTTCTCGGAACAGGGTGGGTGGTGTAGGAAGGGGGGGGGGTAATTCAGTGGGAAAGCGGGGCTCCGGCTCGAGGCTACGTGCCTGGCCGGGGTGTAACTGGGGCGGAGAGGCCTGACCTACTCGCCTACCGCAGCTGAGTCTCAGGTCGGAAGCCGACCCTGAGAAGCTTGCCGAAGCACAGAACAAAACGCGAGTACTTGACAGAATGGATCAGGAGGTACTAGATAACACGCCAAGGCGTGTTCTGGACGGTGGGAACTAAAGTCTGTCCAGCAGAGTCGGCTGGACACAGTTATCATGTGCTGAGGGAACCTGTGAAAGGACTGCCAGCAGCTTGGCAAAGTTTAAATGGCAGTGAGCCTTAGAAGGGAAAAGTTTAATTATGACAAATATCTAGGAGAAACAAAGTAAATTTAAACTGAAGAACAATGTTTTTGAAATGGTAATCCGGGGGAATTTTTGGCACATTTTGGAAAATTTGGGCAAATTTTGAAGGTCAAAGGTTAAGGTAAATTTTAAAGGTCACGGTTATCCAAGATGACCGACGTGACGTTACAATCCAAATGGCGGACCGACAATCACACTCCCTAGCCTGAAGCCTGGGCCAGTATGCCCTATTATAAATATATGTACTCTATATGCGGGTTTATCTCATAGTAAAAAGACAGTTTAGTTATCCACTAATTTTCTAATTTTCCAGAGAATTTTTTATTTATTGAATTAAAACATAATTCTAATTATGAAAAAAAACAGTTAAAAAATATCCAAATTGGTTCAAATGTTGTCAAGTTATGCGCTTACCAACAAACAGCATTTCATTTTTATTTAGAAGGATAAATGTGCATATAGTACACCACAAGTTTTGGTAGTTAATTGACAAGCTATCTTTCACAAACACACGAATTTTATTGGTTGGAATGGCAATCGTTTTGCAATATTTAAAAGAAGTAAAATTAACATGTTGTTAAGCCATCTCTTGTAACTTTATATATATATATATAGCTTATATATGTATATATATATATTAGGGTGGTCCTTATTTTACAAAGTCATAATTTCAATTCGCCTTCCCCAATTTTTTCCCCGTTTGTTAAAAGATAAAAAATGAACCATCACAAATTAGGTCATAGGTCGGGAACCAGTGCCGCATCGAGCCTGAAGTTGGGAGGACGAAGCGCTTCCCGGCGAGAGCTGCGACACGCGCGGGCGTTTCCGTGCAAACCCCGAAATATCCGAGCCTAGGTCCTCCCGCACTTCTCAGATCTATTTCTCAGTTTGTCTCGAGCTATTGCGCGTGTTACAATTCCCCGCTATGAAACAATCATGTGTTCCAATTTGAGAAGTGCCGATAAAAACGTTTATTTAGTGGGATCAGTATCTCACCAAATTCGTGGTTGCAAGCTACCCTCAAACAAGCAAGTGCTTTCAGTTTTATTTTATTATTTACGGGAAGTGAAGTGGTCTCTTACCGAAAGTGCTCATTTAGTGATAAGGGAGTGTTTAATTTTTTGGGAGAAGGCAGGGATACCTACGAGATTACTGCAACATTGCCAGGAAAAACTCATTAAATTACATTCTCATTGGCATAAACTACAAAGGAGTTCTCATCGGTCATCGAAAACGCAGCGTGAGCGTGAGAATAATTCATATTAGATTTAAATAAATTATTTGATATCGCAAATGCAAATGCTTTGGAGTTAGTTAAAATTGAAGAAGATAAACTATTTTTGCAGCTCCAAAG
Organism: Bacillus rossius redtenbacheri; assembly: GCF_032445375.1. NCBI lineage: Eukaryota > Metazoa > Arthropoda > Insecta > Phasmatodea > Bacillidae > Bacillus > Bacillus rossius. Next base: position 16,339,045 of record NC_086335.1, read on the forward strand.
AGACCCTGGACGGAAAGGGTGTCTTGCCGGGATTGACAATAAGACGACAAAACAGGAGGAACGGTCAATCGAAAGAGCTATTAAATTTGATAAAAGGAGGGCCAAAGAACAGACACACCACGAGGGTAATCTCAAATTTAACTTTGACGCAGAAAGTAGTTCTGAAGAGTCTGATTCATCCGACACACCTTCATCTAGTTTGTCCCTACCTTGTCCCACCCAAATAACAGGACCCGCCGAAGAAAATTCCGATGAACAGGATAAAGAAATGCGCGGTCGGAAATGTATTTTCACACCGAAGCTAATGGTAGGCTTGGATCGTTACCAAATAAGTCACAACGGAATGCAGCATTCATTTAAAAGCAGCAGTTGAAGCACTAGGCCTTAACATAACAGACATAACTCTCAATCGGACTTCTATACAAAGATATAGAGAAAGGTTTAGGAAAAATTAGTATCTGAAAATTAAACAACTATTTCAAGAGGATGTGCCTCAGTTTGTAACTGTGCATTGGGACGGTAAGCTACTTCCAGCATTGTATTTGCGAGATCCAAAGCAATAAAGGCTGTCCGTTATAGTTTCCTATGATGGTAACAAAGAAAAATTGTTGGGGCTACCAAAATCAGAAAATAGTTCAGGAAGAGAGTAGGCCTCAGCTGTTTGGACTGTTCTGGGAGACTGGGGATTGCAAGAAAAAGTTCAAATGTTGTGCTCCGACACTACTGCGTCTAATACAAGACGTTTCAGTGGCGCTGTAACGTATTTAGAGCAATATGACGAAAGAGGGCTAATATACTTCCCCTGGAGACATCACATGTACGAGCTAGTTTTGCGGAGTGTTTTTTAAAAGGGGTTTGCAAAGGCTTCGTGCAGTCCTGATATAGTTTATTTCAAAAAATGTAGAGAACAATAGAATACATTGGATTACGAAAATTATATCACGCGGAAAACTTACCTAAAATAAATATTGGATGAACAAGAACATGCGAACGTCACACATTATTTGTATGATGCGTTGCAAAACCAAAATTTAAAAATGATTACCGTGAACTGACTTAATTGTGCATAGTTTTTATGGAAAGGATCCGGAACAGAACTACAAAATTAAACCTCCAGGAGCTCTCCAACATGCCCGATGGATGGCGAAAGCTTTGTATTCCTTTAAATATTTTTTTTTCAGTCGTAAGTTACGCTTGAATGTGTCTGAAGTTAACAGTTTAAGAACTATATGTGTGTTCTTAGTGAAACTTTATGTAAAAGCCTGGCTGGAGCGTTCGTTAGCTATACAGGCGCCATTGAAAGACTTACTATTTATAAAACAATTGATAAAATATGAAACGTTAAATAAAGGTATTTTGTCTGCTGCACTGAAGATATTTTGCAGTGACTTATGGTATTTATCAGAAGATTTGGCTATTTTAGCACTTTTTGGTAAAAATGTTGCTGTATCATCAAAAGTAAAAATGGTTGAGAACTTAAAACGGGAAAATCTCAACACGGAAAGAAAGTATTCCGTTTCTCCAAGCGATACTTTTCACCTTGCAGATAAGATCATTTCTGTAATCTGTATTTATTTCTGCCTATGAAATTTATGAAAATATTGTAAACATAACGGAAACCTGTCATTATGAACCATGCTTGGCTTAAAAACCATTTTTATATTGCATATACATAAAATATTATTATCTATACTAATATTATAAAGCTGAAGAGTTTATTTGTTTGTTTATTAGAACCCGCTAATCTCAGGAACCACTGGTCCGATTTGAAACATTCTTTCAGTGTTGGATAGTACATTTATCGAGGAAGGCTTTAAGCTTTATTATATTATCAATAACATTAGGGATCCTTACTAAAAGTCCAATTTAGAATCAAATGCGTTGGAGGGGGTTAGATACAACATGCAGTACACGTACGAAGTGTGTGTTGACAATGCCGCAGGCACTAGAAGTTTATTTACTATTGCCTATTAACATTGTTGCCACGCACTGTATGCCTTATCATTCTTAATATTACCATACAAGTAAAAAAACACCCATGTGATATTAACAACGAAGCAATCAGTACCCTCATAAGAGTTCAATTAGTATTTAAATACTTGTTATCACTTTAAATCGCAAACCTAAACTAATGTTTTTTTTCCCTCTCTGTGTTTATTTTTTTATTGCCCTTTTTTCAAGTATATATATTTTACAGACGTGAAACTTCACAGTAATGTTCCTTATGTTATGCAGGATGACATTTTCCGAAAATAAGATCCCATGGGTGGTTAAAACCAGGCAACAGTGGGTACTTTGTCTGCATGAGAAGAGGATTTTGCATTGTTCATGCCTTCTGCGTCTCCATGGCAACGGGCATCGCGCGGCAGTGGCGTACCCACAAGGAGGGGCATGTATAATGAGCGGCACAAGAGTGATCTGCCTGTAGACTGCCGTAGCGAAGTACGGGTACATCAGTTGTACGTTGTGTGCACGAGTCGGGAAACCATCAATGCTATTCATTTCCTCTCCGGTACATTATACAGCATTGTAATAAATTTTTACTGAATTTTTTTTATTTACCATTACTGTAAATGGGAGATGTGGCTTAATTTTTTTACATTAGTATAGCCGTGCGAAGCCGGGTAGGGCAGCTGGTTATAAAGTATAACTAGCTGCAGTACCCGGCGTTGCCCGGGCTGAACACAGGGTGAAGGGGACTTTTTTCGAAATTAGATGTAGTTAGTAATCGTATTCTTAATTTGAATGGCAAGTGTGCAAAATAATTTATAACACTTTCAGATCCCGACAGACATTGTTCTGCCAGTGTATAGTTATTTACCTGTATATATCTAACAATTGGTGGTCTGTATGTAGTCTAGACTCTATAAAGCACTATAGAAAAAAGCTTAAAAATAAGAGATTACTAATATTAAAAAGATTCCATTAATTAGCTAATGCTCGGCATGCATTGCAATGCCTCATTTAGTTTTGTTTTGTAATATTTTTGAAGTAGTTACACATATACAAATCATCTATCCATCTCTCTAAATATATATTTATCTCTATCTACATCTATATATATCTATGTATCTCTCTATCTTTATTAATCTCTTTATATCTACATATATACATATATAACTCCCACTATCTCAATCTCTTCTATATACAAATCTCTATATAGCTCTATACATCTATATATCTCTTTATCTAACCTATTTCATTCTCCATACCTCACTCCATCTCAACTTATCTCTCTGTCTCTCTCTATCTCACTATATATATATATATATATATATATATATATATATATATATATGTCTCTCTTTTATATTTAAATAAATTGTGTCATGCGTGCGCACTTATACAACAAAAACAGTCAATGAGCCACTTTATAATATGAAATAAACACATTCTTTGAAACTGTTTGTGCTCCAACTATTGCAAAATAGTTATACAATCTCAGAAACATTCACGGCCATGCGCATAACAAATAATCAAAATTTCATCGCAATCGGATGAATGGTATAGGAACGCATACGGCACAAACAAACGAAACTTAAAGACATGACAAACGCATCAAACGATGGTGCGTTTAAAATTCAAGGCAACAAACTCTATCTATTGAAAAAGTTAAGAACAAAACTGTTATGAGCGCATTTATTTTGCTAGCCGCTGCGAGCTCCACTAAGCGGACTGGTCTCACCAAGGAGAAAAATATGAATTTGCCAGACCTCACTATGTGTATGATCGTGTGGCAGACATAGAGAAATTACACTCACTCACTATTTGTATGTCTATGACCTATGATTTTTTCGGTTATAAAATGAAATTATCACTTTTTCACTCCCTTAGGGATGGAATTTCGTATTGATATGTGTGGTCCATGTGTTAATACAGGTTATAAGCTAGCTGTAGGCGGGGAAGGTTGATCAAGTGTTAATTGATCAGCTATCGACTGGGGTTGAAAAAAATAAAAATATTAAAAATTAGGGGTTGGTGATAGAAGGATGAAAATTTAGAGTTGTATGTATTTTTTAATGTCACATTATATAAAAAAATATATAAAAATTTGTCCAAAAATTTAAAAAATAAATGTTAAGGGTGGACAACCCTTATCACTTAGGGGTATGAAAAATAGATAGTAGCCGATTCTCAGACGTACTGAATATGCATAAAAAATTTGATATAAATTGGTCAAGCCTTTTCGGAGGAGTATGGTAACTAACACTGTGACACGAGAATTTTATATATAAGATAAAAAATGGTAAGGGATTTTTTTTTTTAGATAAAAATATTGAAGACTTCTTTTCTCAGAAAAGTTTAAATTTCCTGAAAAAATTAGAAATCAATACTAACTTTTTGAATCATAGCACAGACTTTTGGGACGCAGACGATGACTATTTAGAGTCAAAAAACAATTAGTAATTTAAGAGTAGTAAATGTCACAATTTCTTTTTCACAGTGTTGAAGACTACAGGAAGGAATTCCCTGATTGCAATAAACTTCATTGAAACGAAAATTTGTTTAAGTTGGAATTATTTTTTTACTAAGCACCTAAATGTTAATTTAAAAATTGTATTCTTAAAATAAAATTATATCAATTAGCATCTTTAATTTGTTTGCATGTTTAAATTTGTTAACTTTTTTCCCCATATTCAAGACCGATGTTGCACGGGCTAAATTTAAATTTACTAAAGTATTTTTTGTATATTGCCATCTAACGGGAAAAAAAATAATAAGGTTTGGGGAACCTAAAATTACGAATTTATTAATTTCCCCCCAAAGGATGTATCAAAGATTATAGGAAGAAATTCCTGGAATGCAAGCAAAAAAAATCATTAAGACGTAAATTTGTTTAAGTATTAATTAAGCAATTTTTATAAACATTACAAATCTGTATTTCTTTTACTAAAAAAATATTAATTGAAAAATAGTTAAAAATTAACCAATATTTTAAATTTATAAGCGAGTATTAATTTTAACCCAACATTGCCATATTCAATGGCAATGCGGCACGGGTTAACGTTAAAATTTTCAAACGAAATTTTGTATATTATAATTTTAAAGATAAAGGAAAAAAAATGAGGGGTGGGCAACCAGGAATTACGAAGTATTTTTTCATCGCTATATTAAAAAGTTCAGTGAATCCTGCATTGAACTCCACTTTAATTTCCCAAATTGTCATTCCTGATATCTTGCCAATTTCTTTTCTGTTGCTTATTAGTATCTGGTTAAAAAGTTAGTGACCAGTTAATCCATGGTAAACATTAAACGAAGGAACCTATATCTCAAGAGTCAGACGTTAACTGCAGGTCGTAGGAAAAATTTAGCGCTATCTTGCAATTAAATGTTATTCATATTTTCAATCGAAGGTCATAAAACCTAACCCTAAGCTGCTTGAGTTGCGCTGAATTTTTTTTATCTTGTAGATAAGTGTTTTTCAGTAAGGTTATTGATACGAATATATTACAAAACTTAAGAGTCATATCAAATTATACTATATCTAATTATATTTATACTAGAATAATGTTAACAAAAATTATTTTTTTCAGTGCTAAGTAACATATTTACGTGTTTTAATATATATATATATATATATATATATATATATATACACAGGCTTTCCTGTCAAATTCACAGAGCAATAAAACTTTCAAACTTTTTTGATAAATTTAAAAATTATTTAAATCCTTTATTGCTAGTTATGCATCTGCATATTATATATATATATATATATATATATATATAATGAGCAGATGCGTATATATATAAAAGTTTTAAACTAAAATGATTTACTAAATTATGATAATAAACACTGAAAACATTAATCATTCCAAGTATCTTATGCATAGATTGATATAAAAAATGTTGTTTTTTTCAACAATTTTATATAATATTTCATTTTGTAGGCGTGTCTTCACATACTAGTTAAAAAAAAAAAATTACGGTAACCAGCGCTATTGTGAAATTACGTTATAACTAAAGTGACACCAGCGCCAAGGTTATTTGTTTAGTTCTATTCGTCCACCTAGATGGCAGAGTAACCCAGTTCACTGTATACTCGCTAGATAGCAGCAGGTACATCTCTTTACTTGTTCGTATATCTCATCTTACATGAAGAAGTTTTGTTTGCTCTATTGGGCGGAGTCAGTTTGAATCCACATTTGTCATGAAAATAGCTCTTCATGAGAAATATATTACTCACGTACTTTCCTTTCAACAAAGAGCACGCGAAGGCAGACATGATTTATTACGCCTTACAGTAAAGTTTTATAAAACGTCGCTAAAGATCTACAAGTACAATGAAAATAAATTACATTATAATCTGGCCGATAAAGATTAAATAAAATATTTATTTTTTCTAACTATGTCATGTTCATATGTTTTAATTGATCCTGTTCAAACCTTTTTCTCAGTGACATATATTTCAGAATAAAAAAATACCAAACAAAATTGAATTTTTTAAAGTTACTCATGGAACAAACAATTTTTCTTACAACCCCATCGTTTCTTTGCATGTTTTAATATTTTTATAAAACGCCTTGATTTCATAAAAACAATCATTATCAGATTATTTATTTCAAATACAAAATATTTATGCTTGCAAATTTTTGTAATGGTAGTATCAATATTAAGATATTTTAAAAACAATTTATCAAATAAAGCAATAGATACTATTTAATTATGATAAAAAAATTAAAATGTAACATAAGGCTCAGTTATAATCAGAATATTTTTGCACTCTTTGTAGGGGAAGGGGAAAAGGACAAGTTTTCTTAAACGAGGTTTTCAATACATAGCTCGCCAATAATATGTAAAGATTTAAACTCTGTAAAAAAAAAAAAAAAAATCATGTACCTACTCTCATGTTGCAAATAAACTTAAATTTCGACAAACTCGGGCACGAAATTTAAAGTAGAATTCTTTAAAATAATGATGATAGTGATTAATAATCGAAAGTAGGTAATCATTTTAGTGAAAAAAATTAAAAAAAAATCCTGTTGTAAATATATCATACTGTTGAGACCTATACACGCCCATCAGCATGGTGGCCGAGGCTATACCTGCTGCACGCCCATCGGCATGGTGGCAGAGGCTATACCTGCTGCACGCCCATCAGCATGGTGGCCGAGGGTATACCTGCAGCACGCCCATAAGCATGGTGGCCGAGGCTATACCTGCTGCACGCACATCAGCATGGTGGCCGAGGCTATACCTGCTGCACGCCCATCAGCATGGTGGCCGAGGCTATACCTGCTGCACGACCATCAGCATGGTGGCCGAGGCTATACCTGCTGCACGCCCATCAGCATGGTGGCCGAGGCTATACCTGCTGCACGACCATCAGCATGGTGGCCGAGGCTATACCTGCTGCACGCCCATCAGCATGGTGGCCGAGGCTATACCTGCTGCACGTCCATCAGCATGGTGGCCGAGGCTATACCAGCTGCACGCCCATCAGCATGGTGGCCGAGGCTATACCTGCTGCACGCCCATCAGCATGGTGGCCGAGGCTATACATTCTGCACGCCCATCAGCATGGTGGCAGAGGCTATACCTGCTGCACGCCCATCAGCATGGTGGCCGAGGCTATACCTGCTGCACGCCCATCAGCATGGTGGCCGAGGCTATACCTGCTGCACGCCCATCAGCATGGTGGCTGAGGCTATACCTGCTGCACGCCCATCAGCATGGTGGCCGAGGCTATACCTGCTGCACGCCCATCAGCATGGTGGCCTAGGCTATACCTGCTTCACGCCCATCAGCATGGTGGCCGAGGCTATACCTGCTGCACGACCATCAGCATGGTGGCCGAGGCTATACCTGCTGCACGCCCATCAGCATGGTGGCCGAGGCTATACCTGCTGCACGTCCATCAGCATGGTGGCCGAGGCTATACCAGCTGCACGCCCATCAGCATGGTGGCCGAGGCTATACCTGCTGCACGCCCATCAGCATGGTGGCCGAGGCTATACATTCTGCACGCCCATCAGCATGGTGGCAGAGGCTATACCTGCTGCACGCCCATCAGCATGGTGGCCGAGGCTATACCTGCTGCACGCCCATCAGCATGGTGGCCGAGGCTATACCTGCTGCACGCCCATCAGCATGGTGGCCGAGGCTATACCTGCTGCACGCCCATAAGCATGGTGGCCGCGGCTATACCTGCTGCACGCCCATCAGCATGGTGGCCTAGGCTATACCTGCTTCACGCCCATCAGCATGGTGGCCGAGGCTATACCTGCTGCACGACCATCAGCATGGTGGCCGAGGCTATACCTGCTGCACGCCCATCAGCATGGTGGCCGAGGCTATACCTGCTGCACGACCATCAGCATGGTGGCCGAGGCTATACCTGCTGCACGCCCATCAGCATGGTGGTTGAGGCTATACCTGCTGCACGCCCATCAGCATGGTGGCCGAGGCTATACCTGCTGCACGGCCATCAGCATGGTGGCCGAGGCTATACCTGCTGCACGCCCATCAGCATGGTGGCCGAGGCTATACCAGCTGCACGCCCATCAGCATAATGGCCGAGGCTATACCTGCTGCACGACCATCAGCATGGTGGCCGAGGCTATACCTGCTGCACGACCATCAGCATGGTGGCCGAGGCTATACCTGCTGCACGCCCATCAGCATGGTGGCCGAGGATATACCTGCTGCACGCCCATCAGCATGGTGGCCGAGGCTATACCTGCTGCACGCCCATCAGCATGGTGGCCGAGGCTATACCTGCTGCACGCCCATCAGCATGGTGGCCGAGGCTATACCTGCTGCACGCCCATCAGCATGGTGGCCGAGGATATACCTGCTGCACGCCCATCAGCATGGTGGCCGAGGGTATACCTGCTGCACGCGCATCAGCATGGTGGCCGAGGGTATACCTGCTGCACGCCCATCAGCATGGTGGCCGAGGCTATACCTGCTGCACGCCCATCAGCATGGTGGCAGAGGCTATACCTTCTGCACGCCCATCAGCATGGTGGCCGAGGCTATACCTGCTGCACGACCATCAGCATGTTGGCCGAGGCTATACCTGCTGCACGCCCATCAGCATGTTGGCCGAGGCTATACCTGCTGCACGCCCATCAGCATGGTGGCCGAGGCTATACCTGCTGCACGCCCATCAGCATGGTGGCCGAGGGTATACCTGCTGCACGCCCATCAGCATGGTGGCCGAGGCTATACCTGCTGCACGCCCATCAGCATGGTGGCCGAGGCTATACCTGCTGCACGCCCATCAGCATGGTGGCCGAGGGTATACCTGCTGCACGCCCATCAGCATGGTGGCCGAGGCTATACCTGCTGCACGCCCATCAGCATAGTGGCTGAGTTTATTCCTGGTGAACACCCATCAGCATGGTGGCAGCGGATATACCTGCTGCACGCCTATCAGCATTGTGACAGTGGCGTAGCGACAGTGGAGCGAGTGGAGCCGTCACTCCAGGGCAGAAGGCTCTGGGGGGTGGAAAGTATTGAGAAAATAATTGTAATTATTACAAATATCGGATATATATATATATATAAAATTAAAGTCGGCTCTTATTCAATCAGGTTTCTTTTTTATAAACTAAATATTATAAATTAAATAATTGTGATAAATTATAATATTTGTAGCTGAATCCCCACCAAAAGGTTTGTTAAAGGTTTGTATGCAGACTGAGCCACGCCACTGCGCTGCCGTCTGGCGGCTTATCGGCGCATGCGCACTAGGCTATTGCTACTGCGCATCTCATCTGTTGGGTTTTCACTTGTTCAACGAACTACATGTTAGTTCTCAGTCTTGTGTAGTGAGTAGCTAGTGAGTTATCAGTGTCGCGCAATTTTGTGGTATTTGCGATTGCTTTGTTGTTCTTTTATTTGGTCTAATATATACAGTAAGTGCAATTTAGTTTTAAACCGCGGTTACATGAGTAAGTTACCTAGATATTGTAATAGTGGGTAATAATTCGTTATGTTTCAATGTTACAATGTCAAAGAAGTGTAGTGTTGCAGAATGCCGCAAACGTAGGAAAGAGAAAGAAAGTGCAGAAATAATTGAATTGAAGAAAACAAAAAAAATAGCATCATGTTATTTTTCGAAAACAAGTGAGGCGTTAAATAAACAACAGTTTTCTGGAGATAATGAAGGAGTAAAACAGACTGAGACATCGGCTACTTCACACGTTCCCCCTGTTTCCAGCACCAGCTTAGAGTGCGAGTCTGTGGTTGTTCAAGGGCCCAGTGGCACAGTTTAGATTGCAAATGAAAAGGTAGAGTGTGAACAGATTGGTGAAAATCGGGATGCCAAAGTAATTATTTCATGTGATAAATGAAACTCTTACATCTGAACAAAATAGGTTAATAATAAAGTCAGGTCCTCACCAGCCGAAAGGTCCATTCCCGAAAGTTCAAGACGGTATAAATAAAAATATAGGCTTTAATCAGAACTGGTATTTTCAGTAAAAAATAAAAACAACCAATTAAAAGTAAAAGGTAGCTGGTTATGCTATTCAAACGACCTAAATGTTTTCTTTTGTCAACCTTGCTGGCTTTTTGATATGTCTTGTTGTGAAGTAGGGTTTATAAAAGGTACATCTGATAGAGCACATTTAGGACGAAACATAACAAACCAGAACAATCACACAGTCACGCAATTTCAAGTGAAATATACTTTCGCTGGCAAATGGGTCCAACAGTTGACTGTGAAAATCTAGAAGAGATTAAAAAAGTTGCTGATTATTAGAGAAAAGTGCTAAACACCTTGTAGACGTAATTATAACTTTAGCTACTAATGACTTGCCACTGAGAGAGCATAGGGTGTCAGTTGACGATACTGCATCCAATGGAAATTTCCTTGAAATAATTCACTTGTTGGCTAGATATAACCAAGTCCTAGCAGACTTATTAAAACAACCCAAACGAATTGTCAACTACCTCAGTACTCAAATTTGAAATGAATTGATCAGTCTCATTGCCAACCAAAAAAAGAAAACCAATTAAGGATAAATTTCAGGAAAGCCCCTTTGTAACTTCGTTTTTGACACAACTCAAGACATTGCAAATATGGATCAGTTAAGCACAGTGTTTCGCTATGTGACAGTAAAAAAACTTATTATGAAGAAAAGCCAGTAAAGTTGAATATAGAAGATGCTTTGTGTGGATTTACTGAGGTAGAAAGCCAAAAATCAGAAAAATTTAGAAAAAAAAAACTGTACTAAGTATACTTGGAGGATTCTCGGATGTTTCTAAAGTTCAAGGTCAAGGATACGACGGAGCTGAAAAAATGATCGGTGTTTATTCAGGCCTTCAAGCGATAATCAAAGAAAAAAGTCCGTCAGCAAATTATGTAGGCCTATACTATTGTGCTGATGCACTTAACCTGGTAATTAATGATTGTGTAACAAGTATTCCTGAGATCAGAAACTTTTTCGACAATGTTCAAAATCTCTATGTATTTTTCAAAGCCATATCAAGATGGACATTGTTCAGAAAAACAGTGATGTTAGAAAAAATCTGAAAAAGTTGTCTTCGAGAAATCAAGCCATTGATGCTCTTCGTAGTAGTTATTTTGATATTATGAAAATACTAACCGTATTGAGCTTAGATGGTAAAGGCCAAGAAGAAATGGACTAAGCGAAGTAACTTTTAAAATATTTTAACAATTTCCTACAGTTATTTTATTTTTGATAGAAGGTGTTATAGTAGAATTAATTGACATTTTTCCAAAAAAAACTACAAAGTGTTGAAGAAGATATAGAATATGCAAGCAAGATGCTATCAAATCTAAAAATAAAAAAAAATCATTAAACTCAGGAAAGGGTTGCAAACGGTAAAAAATAATGCAACTGAGCTTTCCTTAAAATGGAATGTTCCGCCCCATTTTCCCGTTGCAAAAATAAGAAGGAATAATAGAATGTTTAATGAAGTCCAGGTTGATGACCCAATTATAGATGAAGAGAAACGTTATAAAGTTGAAGTATTCAACCGAAGCTTGTACATAATAAATAAACAGGTTACAGACCATTTTATCGCGGTCAGTGAAAGAAGTTGGAAAAGGGGGTTTTAAAACTGCCCAAGGATTGAGGATTCGGCCGCCATCTTGGATTCTGCCATTTTGGATTTTGGCCATCTCTGATGATGTCATCGTGACCTTGAACTTGACCTTACTAATCTATGCTAATCTATGCCAATCTATGCTAATCCGAATGCCAATCTGTGCTTATCCTTGTCAATCTATGCCAATCCATATGCCAATCCATGCAAATCCATGCCAATCTATGCCAATCCATGCTAATCCATGCCAATCAATGCTAATCCATCCGTAATTATGATATTTCTATAAATTTCCACCAACTTCTAATCGTTATATCACCATTGCACTTTTCTTTATGGCCGCCATCTTGGATTCGAATTTTTTTAATTTCAAACTATAAATTTTCGAAATTCGATGTAAACATCCGTCGCTATCTTGTTTCGTCTGCTGGTGGCCGCCATCTTGTTTTCTTCTGCGGGAGGCCGCCATCTTGAGACGTCTTATAGTTCTGTTGGTCTCCACCAGGTAGCAGCAGGGATTATTATTTTTTTGTTTTAAAAATATTTGTTCGCCATGGTGTGGGATCAACCTTGAGTCCACTAGGTGATAGGCAGACGCTCTGTCCACAGGACCACGAGACCAGTTGGTGTATAGGGGAATAAATAATCTATATATGCTACATACTGATGGCAAGTTTATGAGAAAAGGGGGAGGGGGGTTTTGCCTTCCTTAATGCAGACATTACCACCAGATGGTGCCAAATTCAAATACTAGTTAGGGTAGTAGGCAGACAGGTGTCGCACACCGCCATCTTGGTTCTCAAGTTGGCTTGTAGATGTTGCTAGTATCGCACGCCAAATTCCAAAATTAATTGTCAGAGGTGCCACCATTTTGGTTCTCAAGTTGGCTGGTAGATGTCTCTGATATCGCGCGCATAATTCAAAAATAAGTGTCAGAGGAGCTTCCATCTTGGTTCTCAATTTGGCTGGTAGATGGCACCACTGTCGCCAAATTTTTGTTCATATCATCGATGCCTGATGGCGCCACCGTCGCCATCTTTAGTTCCCAGTGTTGTTACCAGAGCACACCACCGTCGTCATCTTTAATTCTTAAAGTTACCACTGGAGTGCACCAAATTCAAATTCAAAAACCTAGTTGGTAGATAGCGATACTAGCAACCATCTTGGACGGAGAGGTGTGGCATGATGCGTCAAAGTATACGTACCCTTATGCGCATCAGACTCCCACACGAGAATTTGAATTGTCATAGTCCCTGAATGTATGCTTATAGTGGATTACTCGTTTAACTGTATATATATATTAAGTAAATAACCTACAAGTGTTATGAAGTTAGTCGAGACAAGTCGGGAACGAGTCGAGACGAGTCTAGACAGTCGAGACAAGTCGGGGTACAAGACGAGACAAGTCGGTAGCCATCTTGGAACAAAACGGGTCAAGTCTAGACAGTCGGAGTCACCCCAAATCGACTAGAAAAAAATATTCCCTGTACCTGTATTTACCAAGATCTCCGTTGCCTTCACTACCACCCAGGTATCTGATGAGTCTTAATTAATATGCTCGTACACATCCTACCTCTATGACTTCTACAAACAGACTGACTGTACCTACTCCAAAAGGACATATATATAAATATTACACCCACATGAAAACAGTTTATGTTTAATGTCAGGTGTATAGGCCAATCGTCTCCGAGCCATGATGTCATTAAAGACTAACTACACACACATGAAACGAAACAACACACACACCTACACGCGTGACACTAGAAGAGTAATGTAAGGGAATGGCTTTTCATTTGTATTTGCGACAAACAAATTATCCATCCGATTACGCAACCCCAAGTGCCATAATCAGCTTTGCTTCCCCTCCACGATTGTACCCCGGGCTTGGTGCCGGGCACGTATGGTACTAGAAAAGTAATGTAAGGGAATTACATTTAATTTGATTTGTAACAAACAAACATCCATCCGATTACGCAAACTCAAGCGCTATATAGGCTGTGTTACCCCACGAAGCTGAAAATTAAAACAATTCTCTTAGGAACACAAGGGGAGGGTAAATATGCGCAAACATTGAGGTAAAACTAACCATCGCTGAAACATACTTCCCAGCATTAATTGCAAAGAAAAACAACAAAAAGGTGACAGAAAAGAGGCCAGGGAAGATAAGGCCTAAAAAAAGGCGAAAAGTGTACAAAAACATGTGGTAAGCCTCCATTACCCGACATAGCCATGGGGTAGTGTATGTATACCATAATCCTGGATAACTCTTTCGTTACCTGTCCAACTAAGTAATAGTTTGTTGGTGCACTCGGAATAGATATAATAGTGGTAGGAGCGAATAGATCGCACTTTTACGCACAATGTAGACTCCTGGTGTAGTGTATGCAGGTAGTCCTCAAAAGTGATTCGTTTTTTAATCACAGACCTTTGCACACCTTTAGCCTTCTTGGTTACAATGTCACTACACTTTAGGGTGTACAGCTTAGCCCTCAAGCCAATAAATGTAATCATGGGTCGACCACAGCACTCATCTTTGAATTTCCCAATAACTTTATAATTGGTCGCAGAGTGCAGGACATGGTTTGTAGGGTAACCACTCATGTCAAAGTGGTCTAGCAGTGCATTGTCCGACTGCAAATCAGTGTAGAAATCAGGAGTATCAATCTGATAAATAAAGCTGCTGGTATCCATGAAGGCTAGCTCAAGCCTATCATTATACCATGGTTTCATCACATAGCAATGGAAGTGGTACATCTAAGTCTTGGAGAGGTCAAGAACGGCAAACCCAACATATATTGGCTTGGCGAAAATTATTTTCTCGTGCTGAAGGTGTACCAGTGCCAGACTCCGATCATAGGCTGTGTAGTCCTTGAAGGTGGGACGAGTCACCAGCTTGCAGAGGCACTCTTCACTACACACCAGTTCCATTGCTTGCCTCTTACATTTCGCCTCCATCAATTTCCCAAAAGTAGCATTATTAGCTAGTTTGAAAAAGTCTTTCTTGAAAAAGTCGTTCTGTGCGACTTGACGTTTCCCAGTGTTCAATGCTATGTATGGCTGCAACCATGCTGACTGGAGAAACTGTAGGACTCTGTGGACATAAGTTAGGCAGAGACCATCGGAAATTGCTTTGTTGAGGTTAATGTAAGTGATAGTGTGAAGACCTATAGGCATGGATGCGAGGATAGAAGGCCATAGCATGGCTGGGACTGAGGTAAGGTGTTTGAAAGAATGGTTAATTACTGGAAATATGATTAACGGTATTATTGCATTTAATATTTCTAAAACACTACTGATGAGTTACGTGTTAAAGAGTAAAAGACAGTTAGTATGATTGCAATTATGTTTACAAGTTTCACTTCAATAATGACATAAATGGTTAGACCATTTTAATAGTGACATTAATAATTGACAAACAATATGTATGTGGACAAGACATATCTCAAGGCCAAGAAAAATGCAAGCGACACCTGCTTAACAGTGTGTGGTCCTTAATCGGACCATCAAAAGGGACGTTATATCCACATAAGACAAACGCCTCGAATACGTAAAAGTTACATCAGACTTCAAAGGCAAACAAAATATGCGAACAACAACATAATGCGAGCTAGGAAGTTACATGCCATTGCAAAATTACTTAATTAATAACATTATGTACTTTACGTACGTTTTACGTACGTCGACGTCTCAGGGGAGAATAATTACAGCAAGTTAAGTTCATTAAGTTAAATCAGTTAAGCCAAAAATAATTTTCTAGGTGGTGGCCGAAAGGGAATTTAAACAAGACAACCTTTTAATTTAAGTTACATTAGGGCAAGGGCCACCGCCTCACTCGCAAACAAGAAAGACACTTACATTATTTCCCCCGAGGTCGCTCTGGCACGTCGTTACAATATAAGGATTAACAGACTACATGCCAAAACAGACAATGTAGCCACTCAAGCTACTGGACAAGACCAGTCGAGACGAGTGAATCAGGCTAACAAGAACTAATTACAACCTAACAGTGGCTTTTATTAAATCGGCGCAGCACAGCGCGCATTCTCCAACCCCAGGAGGGGAGGCGAGGAAAAATCTAACACCTACTAGGAGGGGGAAGGAGTAGGGGGGAGGTGCGTCGACGCCCGTGCAGACGCGCAATGTATGGAGGTAGTGGACCCGATCGCTTCAACTCCCATGCCCTTGAACAACCGTGCCCGCTGACATCGCAATAAGGAGGTTCAAATGTCCAATTCCAAACGATTTCAAACAATTTGCACAATACTTGAAGTGTCCACGAAATGGTTTAACTGCAAGTCCAAACCAATAAATTTCAAACATGTAAACCAACGTCCAAAAATACATGTTATTACATACGCCAAATACATAGGCCAAGTTTTCTTGAATGAATAAATAGGTAAGTTACATAGACCAGGAGGCATCTTCAGCGCTGAAGACTAGTCTTGAAGTTGCGGGACGTCCCAAGAAAGTTCAAGTTCATATGTAATTTCGAGCACCAAAAGCCATAGAAGTCGACAGGCAGACGCTTCACCAGGCACGGCAGCCTCAGGCGTCCCCAAAGCTGCTTAGAACCAGGCACCTGGCTGACTCGGCTCTTCACCTCGCACCCCTGTCGAGAGGGTTGCTTGCTCACAGGGGTGAGGACTTCCAGGTACAACTGCGTGCGTCCAGCTGACTCGGCTCACGACGAGCGGGACGAGAACCGCCACTGCCGAAGCCAGCACGCCGGCACGCCAGCACGCCAGCACCGCAGAGTAGCCGGCCACTCGCTCTGCCAGGCACATCATCGAGCGTACTGTGGCGAGTCGAAGAATGCTCCTCAGGGCGGGCCCCTGCCCTTACCCTTAGAGCCAAGGAAGAGCGGCACAGCGACATGCTGATGCTGCGTTCAGAGTGACGAACTCGCATCGATGTTGTCACGACGGCAGAAGAGGCGGGCGGCCTCGTAGACACAGCGGAAAACGGACGGGCACCAGTGACCACGGTGGAGCGGGCATGCTAAGGAGCGTCAGGTCCACAGCGGCGCGAATAATCTTGTGGGCGTGGCGTCCGCGACGGGGAAGGGAGGGGGGAAACAGAATCATCCAAACTGAAAAAAAAACACAAAGACAGACGCGAACGCCCAAACAATTGCAAACCATTAAAGCTACACGTTAAATTTCTTTAGCTGTTCAGCATGGGCTTTTTTTAATTTTTTTGAACAGGCAGCACTATGCATCAAAACAGTATTGTCTCCCAAAAATCTATTAATGACGTACGGACCAACGTACTGAGGAATTAATTTAGAATTAATATTATCAGCCAAACTAGGCAACAAAAAATTCTTTACTAGCACAAGATCTCCAACTACATAATCATGAGGTCTCCGCGAAGCGTTATACACATTAGCCACGGCTAGACGAGCATTTGTGAGATTACACTCACTACTATCAAGCACGGCCTCCAGTGACTCATCATCAGAGGTGGATTCCAGTGGCGGCAGTCCCCACAGGTTAAGGAAGGGGTGGGCCAACTCTCTACCTAGGAATGGGATCGAAGGAGGGAATAGAGTGGCGGAATGAACAGCTGAATTAAGCCCTACATTAATAAAATCCAGATCACTATCCCATAGCGACTGATCATCCCTGTAGAAGGCTGTAAGAGTACCTTTAAGCACTTTGTTTAAGCGCTCAGATTGATTTCCCTGGGGACAGTAAGGACTGCTGTAAATGGGCTTCATGGTCCATTGAAAACACATGTCTTTAAACTGTGCTGAACGGAAATAGCGTGCGTTATCACATGCTATCATGGCAGGCGCACCAAAAAATTTCCACACCTGGTCACGTAAGGCTTTAACAATACTAACGGCTTTCATATTTTTTTAAGGGAATGAGTAACACAAATTTAGAAAAAATGTCCAAGATGACCAAAATACATTTATTACCCTTTTTTGAACGTGTTAAAGTATCAAAAATGTCAATGTGAAACACATGCCAGGGGGCGACAGGAGCATCAGCGCAATACAAGCCGACTTCGGCACACTGCGGGGGCTTCGAGACTTGACAATCTCGACAAGATCGCACATGTTTCTGAACATCAGCTCGCAATCCAGGCCAAGCTAAATGCGGGCTAATTCGACGAAAAGTTTTGTCGACGCCCAACTGCGCACCCAACAAGGAGTCGTGAAAGTATTTCAACACCATAGGGCGAAGGGAGGCGGGGACAACAGCCTTCTTTTGCCTACCGTATTTCCCGGTATAATACACTACACCCTGTTCCTCAATGTATGGCACGGCTTTACCGGCACTCAATTCCTTACGGATTTGAATACACAACGGATCCTCCTGCTGACATTGATGAATGCTAAGAAATGACTCGGGAAATACTTTACAAACAGCGGCACAAATCGGCTTTGTTTCAGCCGCAGACGAAACACATGTATCAAACTCATCCTGGGAGAATATTCGCGAAAGCGCATCAGCCACCACATTATCACTACCCTTAATGTAATGTAATTTAAATTTAAAACAAGACAACCTCAATACCCAGCGCCCGAGCTTACCAAGCTGTTTCGGATGGTTAAAGAGCCTGCTGATCCCCTGTTTGTCTGTGAACAAATCAAATTCGTGACAATCAAGATAAGACGCGAACTTCTCGATGCCAAACAAACATGCTAAGGCTTCCTATTCGTATGTACCCAGACATCTTTTCCCGTCAGTGAGTGTTCTACTGGCATAGGTGATAGGGCGTAACCTAACGTTTTCAATGTGCCCAAGGACGGCACCTACCGCGATGCTTGATGCATCTGCCTGGAGGGCGAACCTGCGTTGAAAATCAGGAAGAACCAAGACAGGGGGAGAAGACACCAAGGCCTTAAGACCGTCAAAGGCCTTCTGTTGAGCATCGCCCCACTCGAAAACAACATTCTTTTTATGCAGTTTATTAAGCAGACTACAGACCGAAACGTAATCGGAAATGAAGCGAGGATAATATCCCGGAATGCCCAGAAATCTTTGAACTCCTCTGACGTTCCTAGGAGGAGGAAAGTTTATAATAGGGGAAACTGTATCGGGATCCATGATCAATTTACCTTTAGAAATGATGTAACCTAAAAAATTCCCGCAATCTTTACCCAAGTGAATCTTATCGGTATTTACTGTTAAATTATCGGCTCTGAGGCGGTCAAACACCTGACACAAATGTTGTTTGTGCTGCTCCAGATTAGCACTGTAGACGATAATATCGTCAATGTAATTAAAGACTGATTTATATTTCAAGTCGCCGAGAATGTGATCTAGCACTCGGCTCATCGCCTGGCTACTAAAAGAAACACCCATAGGCACTCGATTGAATTGAAATTGCCCCCAAGGGGTAGAAAATGCAGTGTATTTGCGACAGTCCGGATGCAAGAGACATTGGTGGAAGCTAGCATTTAAATTAATAACAGAAAATATGGCAGCATTCCCAAGGTGTTGGAGGGCGCTCTCTACGGTTGGCAACTCGTAGCCATCCACTTTAATCTTATCATTGAGTTCTTTGTAGTTATGAATCAGCCGAAATTCATCAGCCTCCTTCTTAGGCACTAAAAAAGATGGTGAACTAAAATCGGAAGCAGAGGGAGCAATGACTCCTCATCTAAGAGACAATCGATGATATTTTTAAATTTTTGCAATTTGGGAGGTGAAATTTTATGTCCCTTTGCCCTGACGGGAGTCGTGTCCTTAAGATAGAATTTATAGGGCAAGACATCACACCTGCCTATCCGGCCGGTAATTACATCTGAATACATATTCATGATGTCAGCTATAACAGCGTCCCTATTGATGACGTCAGAATTGTCGGCGCACAATATGACAATAGGAGTGTAGTCGTGATGAATGAGTTTAATTTTCTTCGAAGGATGAAAGCCGAATACTAGTTCCTGATTAGCGACGTCTAACAAACATCGAGTTTTCCCCAGAAAATATAATCCTAGAATGAGCGGGTGACATAACCCTGGAACAACATTAACTCGCCAATGCCATGAGAAACCCGTGATTTTTAAGTGAAGTTCAACTTCAACGTTTGACGTAACAATCACGCCGTTGCCGACACAAATTTTTACGTCAGAGCCGGTACTTACACGGCTTAGCAAATGCGGAGATTTGATGCAACATTCATCGAACAATTCAGAGCTGATTAATGAAAGGGTAGCACCAGAATATATTAAGGCTGTAATAATTTCGTCAAACAGACGAACGTGTACAAAATTATTGAACAAATGATGAGCGGCTTTCCTCAAGCGACGACCGTGGCTACCACTCGCACGCCCGGTCAAGGTCCGTTTCCCAGATATTGATTTCTGTAATGCCCTGTGCGTTTACAACGGAAACATTTTCACTGTTCGCGGCTCACGGCAGGCTGCGTGCAATCAGACACCGCATGGCCGAAGGTACAGCAGTTGGCACACCTGGGACGATTAGAGAATGGGCAGAGCGCATTTACCGACTCTGGGCGTCTGCCGGCGGCAAGATTCGCCCCGACAGACGGAACACTAACACTAGCTGCGCACTCAACGTGTCGTGTTGCGCGCATAGCGCGAGCGGGTTCAGAACTGACATGCGAAGCGGGCTGAAAATTAGGAGATTTGATTTTAGAATTCTAAGCAAAACTACCTGGCGTAGGTATGGAATGAAAATCCTCCTGATACTTTTTAACAGCCAACAATCTATTATCCATGTCTGACCTCCACTTGCGGAGATCACTCAGACTGGAAAAAGGGCTTAGCATAGCGCTATACTGCAACACCAGCGGTGACACATTGCCTACTATAGTTTGAGTTAATTCAGTTTCCAGGAGATTCAATTCCAGCACCTCAGCATAGGCGGCAACGGAATTAATGAACTGTAATAGAGGTTCATTAGGTTTCTGAAACCTGAATACTAGCTCATGTTTACATGTTTCCAAGACACGTGGCGGACAGGCGAACTGTAACACAGACGTCTTGAACTGCGCGAAAGTTAAATTCCGGCTAATGACGTCACTGAGCAGTGGCAGAAACCCCGCACCACAGAGGCTTAATAGAGC
Source organism: Bacillus rossius redtenbacheri (assembly GCF_032445375.1). NCBI lineage: Eukaryota > Metazoa > Arthropoda > Insecta > Phasmatodea > Bacillidae > Bacillus > Bacillus rossius. Next base: position 16,360,114 of record NC_086335.1, read on the forward strand.
TTTCAGAAGCTCCGCCTCACAGATTAGTTTTAACCCATCTAAGCGTGCAGCTGCAATGAAAAAATCCAGAACCACACACGGTTCACAACAGTCAAGGCGAGGGCGAAGTTTTAAATTAGAAAAGAAAACCTTTTCATTAAACCTGGAATTAGACGAAACAGGATTAGCGGGGGTGGGGACTTGCCGAGATAGTAACTCTTCTGACGATTTCCAGGTGCCTCGCACGTGCTGAACGAGCAAACCACGAAGGGTAGCTACAGTTGCGTCCTCCTCGAACGGAACAGCTTCCTCAGTTAGGACCTGGATTAGGTCGTTTCTCCGCAAACGGTATATCCACCCGGTTGCCGGAGTCCCCATGGTTCATGCAAAAAAAGAACAAATACACGTTAACCTTCTCAATCCCTAGCAGAGTTGCGCAGTTGAAAGCCTAATGCTTGGATGCGAGGAGGGAAGGCCATATCATGGCTGGGACTGCAGTAAGGTGTTTGTGAGAATGGTTAATTACTGGAAATATGATTAACGGTATTATTGCATTTAATATTTCCAAAACACTACTGATGTGTTACGTGTTAAAGAGTAAAAGACAGAAAGTATGATTGCAATTACGTTTACAAGTTTTACTTCAATAATGACATAAATGGTTAGACCATTTTAATAGTGACATTAATAATTGACAAACAATATTTATGTGGACAAGACATATCTCAAGGCCAAGAAAAATGCAAGCGACACCTGCTTAACAGTGTGTAGTCCCTAATCGGACTATCAAAAGGGACGTTATATCCACATAAGACAAACGCCTCAAATACGGAAAAGTTACATCAGACTTCAAAGGCAAACAAAATATGCGAACAACAACATAATGCGAGCTAGGAAGTTACATGCTATTGCAAAATTACTTAAATAACATTATGTAATTTACGTACGTTTTACGTACGTCGACGCCTCAGGGGAGAACAATTACAACAAGTTAAGTTCATTAAGTTAAATCAGTTAAGCCAAACATAATTTTCTAGGTGGCGGCCGAAAGGGAATTTAAACAAAACAACCTTTTAATTTAAGTTACATTAGGGCAAGGGCCACCGCCTCACTCGCAAACAAGAAAGACACTTACATTATTTCCCCCGAGGTCGCTCTGGCACGTCGTTACAATATAAGGATTAACAGACTACATGCCAAAACAGACAATGTAGCCACTCAAGCTACTGGACAAGACCAGTCGAGACGAGTGAATCAGGCTAAAAAGAACGAATTACAACCTAACAGTTGCTTTTATTAAATCGGCGCAGCACAGCACGCATGCGCCAACCCCAGGAGGGAAGGCGAGGAGAAATCAAACACCCACTAGGAGGGGGAAGAAGGAGGGGGGAGGTGCGCCGACGCCCGCGCGGATGCGCGATGTTTGGAGGTAGTGGACCCGACCGCTACAAATGTAGTGTGATTTGTCGGAGAGAGTGGTGAGTAGTTTATAGTTTATAATGTGTAGAATTGGGAGGACACTTATTCCTAGGAAGGAAGGGCAGATCTCTGTGGGATGGGTGTAATTCTGCAGGATACTCAACGTCACACTTCACAATGTAGCCAATATCACTATCATCAGGTATGCTGATAAAATCAATTTTCATGTCTTTGCTCCACTGAAAGTCACTGTTTGGCAGATGGCAAGACATGGCCCAACCATACAAAAAGTTGGCATCTAGGTAGGCAAGAGACGATGAAGGTTTGGTGGGATTGTGTGTCTCAGTTGCATATGCATTGTTTGCCATGCAGTGCCTCTTCATGCACTGTGCCACCCCACCTCGGATGCCTGACTCAACAAATAAATACATATCATAATCTGTGAGCAGGTCCAACCAAACTTGGGTGGTCTTGAGTATGGCATCAAAAGTAAATCCTGGTGCACTGACATAATGCGCACAATATAGACCATACATGCCAAGGAAAAGGCTGCGGAAGCTCTCGAAAACATCACATAAGATCAAAACATCGGACTTTAGGTATACATCGCTATACTCCCCTAATGTCGAGCTATAAAAGGCATCCCAGATGGTGTGTGCATGAGCATAATCCTCATTGCTAATGGTAGAGTCGGTTAGAATGTTAAAGAAAGCCTCCTTGGGTGGTAGCTGCAGTTCGTCCAGACATTCCCAGGAATCAATGTAATTATATGGGAATACACCCTTCCGCATGATGAGCAGCACACAGGTGGGATCGAAAAACTTCATGGTGGTGACAAACTGTGCTGATGGTAGGTTATGTGCAAGTGCAGACAGGGAGCATGCCATGAATCTAAGTGTGTCAATGAACTGGACTGAGAACCTATCACCAAGCTTCTTGGAGAATGTTATCATTTTTTCTTCACTGTGTGGTATGATGAAGATCTCCTTAATGTCATACCCAAGCTGCTTAACAATAAAGTACTGGTCATAGCCCAGATTATGGAAGAAGACTACTAGCTTCTTTGTTCTACGACGCAACATGTTACAGCCATTGCAGGAAGGTCCAATGTAATTTCCTGTAAAATGATCATGATCCTTCACCCTGTAGTTTGATGCAGTGAAGGGTTTGTGGCAGCATTGTGTTGCATGGTTGAAAGTTATGTACTGAGTTCGGGTCCGAGGTGTCATTGGGATGGAGGTAGCATATATGTTCTTCACCTTGTTCCCACTTTCAACAATATCCTCCATGAACCTATCCGCAGCATCAACACCTCGGTATATAATCGGTTCCTGCGGCAGGTTTTCTGTAAGGTGTGTGGGTATACGAGCATTGTCCACCTTGATGTATATGCCATAGCTATATGGCTCATGCTTCTGGTACTTCTCCGTATATGCTGTATTGGGGTCAGGCTGACATGAGTCAACTTTGGTTAGCATGGCCTCGAAGTCTTATACACAACTATAGGCAGTTTACCCATGTGGTAGAAGTCGGTAAATTCCAGCCTGGGTGGGTTTCCATGATTGTCGGGAAGTGGCATTTCCACACGTACAGGTGCATGAGAAACACAGTACCTCCTATGTTGTTCCAGGAACTGGTGCCCTGTCATGTCAGTCACTCGGAATCGATCATAAAATGATTTGTAGCATCTCTTACATATATATTCTTTCATTGTGATTGGTTACCTGAGACCATATCAGTCGTGAAAAGTTCGTTATGAGGCAGTAGTGCTTGTGATCGACATCAGATATTAGCAGAAGATCGAATTGCTGTTGCTTCTCTTCATCAGCAACCCGAATTGGGGTCACCTTATTCTCTTCGCCGAGAGTATAGACATTAACTGACACGGTTGGATTGCATCGCTCAAACACATCGATCTGTTTGACAGGTGTAGGGAAATCAAGCCCGTCAAAGTAAAATTGTGTCTTCAGGTCCAGGTACCGTTGGTCAACTCGGCACAACTTAATTCCCCCAACAAACTTGGAGATAATGGCCCACTTGAAACATCGTGGTCTTCGTTCTGGGGATTAAGTACAGCATGTTTGATAGCAATCAATGGTGGCAGATGCAGGTAGGAAGATGCGCGCACTGTGTCGAGCTTGCTGACACGGAGTTGTATGCACTTCACTGACGTCAGTGACCAGCCAGAGCATTTGCTCATGCAGTCGTCCTCCTCCTTACAGATGTTCAAAATGCTATTTCGAACCGCTACAGCAACATCATCTAAATTGTATAGAGTGATGTTGGGGGTCTTGAAGGCACGCAGGTCTGCACTGTTCTCGGTGCTATGTCGCAACTCACACTTCATTGACGCTTGTCCTGGACGCATACATAACGCTGATGCAGCCTTAGGAGATTCTAATGTCATAGGGAATGTACTGTCAGGTCTTAGATAATGGACGACACAATCTACCTTGTTGCAGGATGTCGCGATGATGACCGGAGCCTCCTCGTCACAATCACTGGTCCAGTGATAATTGAAGTTGCAGACCTCTAGTTGGAAGTAGCCATCCTCGGTGACCAGGGCTGCCACTCTGATATTCATTAAAAAACCTAGATTACCTACAAAAAAACCCAGGCACATGGGTAAAAAACCCAGATGCATTTAAAATGCTATCGTTGAAAATGTTTGCGTACAGATTCAAAAATATAAACATAACTGGTTTTAATATAAAACAATTAATTACCTTACAAGACTTAAAACCGTTAAATACAACCAATACAAGAAAACTACGTTGCAGCAAAATGGCTATATAAATAATTCTTGTAGCAGCACATATCATAAAAAAACCTACAAATATATACGTGACAAAACAAACACCATCACTTAATTCTTTAAACCGGTAATTGTTTTTATAAAACTGCATCATGTACGTTAGTCTTTATTCAGAGTCTGATTCTACAAGATCGGTTTGAAGGTTAATTGTTGCATTGGTTTTGTGTTCTTCAAGCCTCTTTGAAGAATGTGTCTAATTTAATATTCGACTTAGCTTCTTGAAAACTAGTTTTGTGTTTATATGTATTTTTGTGTGTGAAACACATAGACTTGTTTGCATTTTTCAAACAGATATTGCAACAGATACAGAAGCTACCTTTGTTATTGTTTTAGGTATAAAAATAATTAAAATTATAAAAAAACCTAGAATTGTTGGAATTAATTATTTAAAAACCCAGAAACCCAAACACCATCGGAAAAACCCAGATCTGGGTGGAAAAACCCATGAGTGGCAGCCCTGTCGGTGACGTAGTGCACACGGCGGTATCCCGGCATTAATTCCATGTACTTTGCAGTTGGATCGAACTGCATTTTGACCACAGTACACGAGTACTGGGTGAGATCTATGATTCAACTAGCTTCTTCAGGGTCGTTGTCCTAAAATTTATATCACAGTACAACATTTCAATATGGCTGCTGGACATGTTATTAATTTGTCAACATTTAATTTTCATAAAATTACTTTACTGTAAAAATTATGTTCAAAAAATTACTTTACTGTTAAAATTAAATGCAATAAATAAATTTTTTTTGATGAGAGTATTTATTTCCATATATGATAACATTTATCCGGGAATAAAGATATATATTTTGTATACTTAATTATCATTTGCACGTACTATGAATCCAGTGTGTGCACTTTAAACCTGTGTGTTATTTGCATATCTATATGATTTAGAAGCTAGAGTCTGATGTTAATGCAACAGATACATTAGTTGTCTCCTGACTGCACCAATACTGTTAGCATAAGTTCTTGTTTTTCGAGGTGTTTAATGTAGTGAATTTAATATTATTCAAGCAGGAATCGTACTTTATGAATTCATATATTTTTTCTTACAGCGATATTCTTTGTAGAATACATTCTATGCTTGGGAAGAGGCTTTCACTTCAGCGCTTGTTCGGGCAGGTAGGAAACACCTCTGAGGGGGAGAGGTGGGCGGTGGGGTGAAGTCTCGCCAAGCAACTCAGGGTGTTTGTGACGTCAACCACAGGCTGCATCAGGTTTTGGAATGTGTTGTGCAGGATATTTCAAGCGAGTTCTGGGGTCACTGTAACTGCTACCCAGTGGTGGGGGGTTCTGAGTACTTCTCCATGCTAACGTGGTAGGTGTAGAATTCATTCTGCTTTTGACCAAGCTCCAGTCAACATGACTTCATCCAGCGACAGCGAAATGGACGATAGTAGGGAACGATCCTGCAGCCCTCTGCATCGAAAGACACTTCCTTCTTCAGGACCGAGTCTAATTTCTTCCCAGGACAGAGACGCTGAAAATGATGCAGCTCAAACTGCCATTCTGCTACTCAGCAGTGGTATTGATGATGGTGATGATGATGGTGATGATGATGAAGATGACGATGGTAATTATGTTGACATGGATAATTATATGGAGGATGAGTGGGATGCTTATTTACAAAATTTGTTTGAAGAGATAGATGATGAACGGATGGGGAGAGATTTAGAAGTAGAGGAGTAAATATTAATTTCCCCGACCTCTCTGCTGTAATTTTTTGTTGTTTTTCTTTGCAATTAATGCTGGGAAGTATTTTTCAGCGATGGTTAGTTTTACCTCAATGTTTGCGCATTTTTACCCTCCCCTTGTGTTCCTAAGAGAATTGTTTTAATTTTCAGCTTCGTGGGGTAACACAGCCTATATGGCGCTTGAGTTTGCGTAATCGGATGGACGTTTGTTTGTTACAAATCAAATTAAATGTAATTCCCTTACATTACTTTTCTAGTACCATACGTGCCCGGCAACAAGCCCGGGGTACAATCGTGGAGGGGAAGCAAAGCTGATTATGGCACTTGGGGTTGCGTAATCGGATGGATAATTTGTTTGTCGCAAATACAAATGAAAAGCCATTCCCTTACATTAATCTTCTAGTGTCACGCGTGTAGGTGTGTGTGTTGTTTCGTTTCATGTGTGTGTAGTTAGTCTTTAATGGCATCATGGCTCGGAGACAATTGGCCTATACACCTGACATTAAACATAAACTGTTTTCATGTGGGTGTAATATTTATATATATGTCCTTTTGGAGTAGGTACAGTCAGTCTGTTTGTAGAAGTCATAGAGGTAGGATGTGTACGAGCATATTAATTAAGACTCATCAGATACCTGGGTGGTAGTGAAGGCAACGGAGATCTTGGTAAATACAGGTACAGGGAATATTTTTTTCTAGTCGATTTGGGGTGACTCCGACTGTCTAGACTTGACCCGTCTTGTTCCAAGATGGCTACCGACTTGTCTCGTCTTGTACCCCGATTTGTCTCGACTGTCTAGAATCGTCTCGACTCGTTCCCGACTTGTCTCGACTAACTTCATAACACTTGTAGGTTATTTACTTAATATGTATATACAGTTAAACGAGTAATCCACTATAAGCATACATTCAGGGACTATGACAGTAGTATATAATAGAGCATCCGAGATCAGGCCTCAGGCGGTGGTGCCAGTGCCGGTGTCCGCCATCTTGGATTTGTGACGTCACGGCGGCAAAAATTCCTCAAAATTCCTCAAAAATGACTCAAAATGACTCAAAATTTCCCGTTTTAAGAAAAAATTTCCCGTTTTCGAGGGAAAAATTCCCGTTTCGAGGGAAAATTTCCCGTTTTATTCCTTAAAAATTCCAACGGCTAGAAATGTCCTGATAGAGGCTTAAGCATCCTTAACTCAAGCCTCAGTTAAGCCTCTATCAGGATGTGACCTTGACCTTTGACCTTGACCCCGACGGCCATCTTTGATCCACCATCTTGGATGACGTCATTTCGTTTTCTCGAACATTCCGGCATTGTGTTATCCGCCATTTTGAATTATGACGTCATCGTTGCAATTTCCGTTACGGCCGCCATCTTTAAATTTATTATCCGATTTAAATGAAAAAATATTTTAAAATAATAAAAAATTAAATAAAAAAATTTTTAATAACATATTTAAAAAAACAAACATTTACAACACGGAGCTCGGAGTCCTCGGTTCGAACCCGACGAGTGCAAAAAAATAAAAATGGTGACCGATCCTTCCCTCGTGGTGGACGCAGGCATACTGACTCCCTCCACTTTTTTTCAAAGCATATATATCGTCAGGTAGTATGACGTCATGTCCGCCATCTTGCCCTCGTCTGCTGGAAGCCATTATCAGTGTATCGTCGGCGAGAGTGCGCTGACGCCATGTTAGTTTAATTCTTATCCGCTAGAGTGCAGTAATAATTTATTATTGCTGTGACACCCGCCATCTTGTCATTTGGCCGCCATCTTGAAAATCCGTAATTATTTAGCTAGAAATTCGGGAAAAATTCCAAAATTCATTAAATAAATTTGTAATCTATATACTGATTGATTAGGTCGACTAAGGTCCTTGGTACGATCTAGGACGATGCAAAAAAAATTAAATATAACATCAATTTAACATAATAGTAACAGGTTCGAGGAATTAAACACCAAAAGTTCTTTTACAAACATAATATTTATTACATAATTTCTATTCTACTACAGGATCATTTGCGAAAGCCAGCAATCTTATAATCATTTAGTTCCGCAGCGGTGTGAAATGACTAATTCTTAGCTCCAATCGGTTTATACTAGACAGAGTCCAGCCAGAACCTTTACAGACATAGTCCACCTCTTCTTGACAGAGTTTCTGGATACCGTTTTTAACAGTTTGCTTCACATCGTTAGAACTGTAAATTACTGCAGCCGATGTCTTGAATGCACACTTCTTCACTTTGTCATCGAACGGATATGGCTTTCCATATATACAGTCCAACCACAAGTTATATTTCAAAGGTCCGTTTGTTGCTACATCATCAGTAAGCTGATTGATTATGTCCTCCCTAATATCATCAAGAAAATTACGAATGACTTTCGACTCACCTAACGTATTTAAATAATAGTAGTCCTTCAATGTTCCACGAAATGCAGACTGCGCTAAGTAGAAGCCATTATCGTTCACTTGTAATGCGCCGAACACAGTCTTAGGTTTATTTTCCTGTTCAGACGTCATACCAATCGGTTGCTGCACATCGGTTTTCTTGCTTGTACGCTCACGAGCCTTCAAGCTAAACCGAGGAGTCGAAATTTCTGCAGGTAGTTCAGCAGTAGGCACACGGACTTCACCTTTACAGTTTTTCGCATGCCATCGCAAATTATCAATTCGAGTAAACCATTCATGACACTCATCACATCGAAACTTCATGCGAGATGGATTCTTCGTGCATTTGCTCCGCTCATGTCTTCGTGCATCATGAGCAAATGCGAACGACGTATCACAGTAGCTGCAAGGATACCGTGGTGATGAAGACGAACCTTTCAGACCCGATCCAGATACTGACGTTGCCGCAGTTGCACCATCTCCAGGCATACTCTTAAGAACATAAATGCATCTTTGTTGCGCTGAAACCTTTACTTTCTACCGAACAGAAGGACCTTTGCATGCCTTCATGTGCGTTTTCATATTATCTTTTCTGGCAAACTGCTTATGACATTTCTCACAATCAAACATTTTACGATATAGGTTCTTGGCACATTCTCTATTCTCATGTCGTCGAGCATTGCTGTTGTTTGAGAAAATCTTGTCGCAGTAACAGCACCGATGTTCGTTAGTTGTTGTCGATTCGGCATCCATTGAAGTCTCCATTGATGACGAACCAGCGTTCGTCGAGTTTCCCTGTGCAGCCAGCACTAGTAGCATTAAAGTCTCTTCTGCTGGCGGTACCACGTCTGTTGAAGTCTCCTCCAGTGTTGACATCGACGTTGCCAACGGAATCTGCTCCACCATCGTCGACGCTGACGTCATGGTTCCCGCAGTCGATGGTACAACCTCCATCGAGTTCGTCGTTAAAGTCGGTAAAGATGCCATCGAGTTCGCAAGAACAGGTAATTACGTGATTAATGCACCAGATGAAACAAACTAGGTGATCCTTACACCGACGACGTCAGTAACAAACTGAGCGTCCTGTTGTCTAGGACTCGCTTATATACATGCACCGTATGGAATAATACGCTAGTCAAATCAAGAACCATTTACAATAATACTAGAGTCAAAACAACATTAAAAATAGAAGAACCATCAACGAAAATACAGCACATTTGGAAGCACCGGCAACGAAAAGGCAGCACATTTGGAAGCACCGACAACGAAACGGCAGCACATTTGGAAGCACCGACAACGATTAGGCAGCACATTTGGAAGCACCGACAACGAAAAGGCAGCACGTTTTGGACGCACCGACAATGATAAGGCAGCACATTTGGAAGCACCGACAACGAAAAGGCAGCACATTTTGGACGCACCGACAATGAAAAGGCAGCACATTTGGAAGCACCGACAACAAAAAGGCAGCACATTTGGAAGCACCGACAACGAAAAGGCAGCACATTTGACAGCACCGACTACGAAAAGGCAGCACATTTGGAAGCACCGACAACGAAACGGCAGCACATTTGGAAGCACCGACAACGAAAAGGCAGCACATTTGGAAGCACCGACAACGAAAAGGCAGCACATTTGGAAGCACCGACAACGAAAAGGCAGCACATTTGGAAGCACCGACAACGAAAAGGCAGCACATTTTGGACGCACCGACAACGAAAAGGCAACACATTTGGAAGCACCGACAACGAAAAGGCAGCACATTTTGGACGCACCGACAACGAAAAGGCAGCACATTTGGAAGCACCGACAACGATAAGGCAGCACATTTGGAAGCACCGACTACGAAAAGGCAGCACATTTGGAAGCACCGACAACGAAAAGGCAGCACATTTGGAAGCACCGACAACGAAAAGGCAGCACATTTGGCAGCACCGACTACGAAAAGGCAGCACATTTGGCAGCACCGACAACGAAAAGGCAGCACATTTGGAAGCACTGACTATGAAAAGGCAGCACATTTGGAAGCACCGACAACGAAAAGGCAGCACATTTGGAAGTACCGACAACGAAAAGGCAGCACATTTGGCAGCACCGACTACGAAAAGGCAGCACATTTGGCAGCACCGACAACGAAAAGGCAGCACATTTGGAAGCACCGACAACGAAAAGGCAACACATTTGGAAGCACCGACAACGAAAAGGCAGCACATTTGGAAGCACCGACAACGAAAAGGCAGCACATTTGGAAGCACCATCATCGAAAAGGCAGCACATTTGGAAGCTCCATCAACAAAAAAAAGGCTAAAAGGAAGCACAAGTTACGAGATCTAAGTCTTAGTTAGAAATCAGAATACAAAAATAAAAACATTAAATTCTTATAATTTAAATTATTTATTTTATTGCTTTACACTATACAAATGCAAGTAAAAAAAGCCATTATTGTATGTAGCCAGCATTCCTCAGTTCCTTGAGTATGAAGGATATTTCTTTAAAGCACGAATAGTTTCCTGCACAAAGCGAACCATGTAGAAGTCTTAGCCGGTCAACCAATATGTTTGGATCTTTCCATGTAGTATAATCATTCTGTTCTACCACCATCTTCCTTGCACCTTTATAATAAATATTATGATCTCTGATGTCTTCCGTTTTACCACCAACCTCAGGGTAACTTTCATGTTTGAGATGGTGATCATCACAAGCTTGATCAGATTTATTTAATATATCACGTCGTTTCCATCGTTTCGGTCTCAGGACACCGCCACATTCTTCGATCTTGGCAGCTTTAGGTGCTTCATTATAGTCTATGTCTTTGTCAACAGCCTCAGAGTCACTGTAACAATCACCGTAGAAGGAATCGTCTTCACCCAATTTACCGTAATAATTCGATGTTGATGATGTTGAAGTGTCTTCATCGTCTTCATGCTTCCTTTTTAGGAGTCCATCATTTTTACAAAGTAGGAAAGATCTACTTGAATTCGGCTGGAATATATTCTCACTTTTCACGTTAAGGATTCTTCCATTGTCTTCATTCTTCCGTAAATCATCAACCTTCTTCAATTTAAGTTCTTTGTCGAGATCGGAAGAGCCAAGAAAATTATTGTCGTAATGCAGATCACTCTTCCTTAGGCTAGTACAGGGGTCGGCAACCTTTTGAGTCGAAAGAGCCAAAAATTACAATTTAAAAAATTTCAGAGTTTTTAAAGAGCCACAAAAAATTTTCTTGCCAACAATAAATAGTACTTGCATAAATAAAGATTTTTTGATAAAAAAAAATAATATATTTATTCATAAGAAAAATTTATTCATATATAAGCCTATCTGTTGGGTGGGCCCGTAAGTACTAGTAAACCGAAAACCTCGGGTGGGTGGATAGCTTTGAATTGATAATTTAACTGCTTGATGACATATTGTTTAGTAAAATATAACAGTCGTGGGAAAAAAAAACCAGGCTTATTACTGGTTTGTAATAAAAAAAGTATTTTCTGTATAAATGACCTGGTGATGCAGTATTTCTGGTACGGAACTAAAGAGCCGCGGCTTCACATCCAAAGAGCCGCATGTGGCTCGCGAGCCGCAGGTTGCCGACCCCTGGGCTAGTAGATTCATCGTTTTCCTCTAGCTTGTAGGCAGGCTTGGTGCTACAAGTTCTGCCATGTCTTTTTAGGCTCTCTCTCCGCGTAAACGACTTGCTACATCGAACACAACTTATCATATTGCGCAGTGGATTTTTAACACAGTCATTCTTCTCGTGTTGTCTTTTATTCTTTCTCAAGATAAACTCTTTACTGCAAAACTTACACCTATGTTCTTTCGATACAGCGTCAGATCCCAAATCGGAATTCATATTAGTTACTGAGACTAATGCCAGATACCAATTGAGTGTTTTAAATTAGATTCAATACTTAAATAGAAATTTTTTCATATTTCATCAGCGAGAATTAATATATCTCATGCAAAAGTACTTTATGCATGTAGTTCTGCTTTTCAACAACATATGTCGCCATATGTTGCTTGCAGGTAAATAATATTTAGTTCTTTTATGCGGGATGCGGGATGCTCACTAACGATCGCAAAAGAAGGATGGCTTCGCTAGACTCCAAGGAAAAGGAAGTTCGTCTTGCATGTTGGTGCTCCACAGATGTCTCATGGCGTAATATTAATTTGACTAAGTAATGATATTTGTTAATTCCACCTGATAAAAATATTGCAAGTTTTGATTTAGTAGCAGAAATTATCGAATTAAATGTAACTCCAAATAAAATTACATGTCTCATTAGACCAAAAAAAATCCATGCAGAGAGCGGTTTCTCAGAATAGTCAGAAACACTTGAAGAAACCACAGGAATGATTGCAAGAAACACGGGAAAAACCATGAAAATATTGTCAAGAATAATCAGGAGCACACTGAGAAAACCACCATAATATTAACAATAATAATCGGAAGCACACGGAGAAAACCATCATAATATTGACCAGATTAATCGGAAGCACACAGAGAAAACCACCACATGTTTTCTTTGATATCATAAAATTACAAGAAAAAATATTTTAAAATAAAAATAAATTAATAAAAAAATAAAAAAATGCATAAACAGTTTCTGCTAGCTTGTAAACTTATCATTGTTGAGCAAAGATAGAGTTCTTGTACAAGCCAGAAATTTATGCATTTATTTATATTTTTTTATTTTTTTATTAATTTATTTTTATTTTAAAATATTTTTTCTTGTAATTTTATGATATCAAAGAAAACATGTGGTGGTTTTCTCTGTGTGCTTCCGATTAATATGGTCAATATTATGATGGTTTTCTCCGTGTGCTTCCGATTATTATTGTTAATATTATGGTGGTTTTCTCAGTGTGCTCCTGATTATTCTTGACAATATTTTCATGGTTTTTCCCGTGTTCTTGCAATCATTCCTGTGGTTTCTTCAAGTGTTTCTGACTATTCTGAGAAACCGCTCTCTGCATGAATTTTTTTTGGTCTAATGAGACATGTAATTTTATTTGGAGTTACATTTAATTCGATAATTTCTGCTACTAAATCAAAACTTGCAATATTTTTATCAGGTGGAATTAACAAATATCATTACTCAGTCAAATTAATATTACGCCATGAGACATCTGTGGAGCACCAACATGCAAGACGAACTTCCTTTTCCTTGGAGTCTAGCGAAGCCATCCTTCTTTTGCGATCGTTAGTGAGCATCCCGCATCCCGCATAAAAGAACTAAATATTATTTACCTGCAAGCAACATGTGGCGACATATGTTGTTGAAAAGCAGAACTACATGCATAAAGTACTTTTGCATGAGATATATTAATTCTCGCTGATGAAATATGAAAAAATTTCTATTTAAGTATTGAATCTAATTTAAAACACTCAATTGGTATCTGGCATTAGTCTCAGTAACTAATATGAATTCCGATTTGGGATCTGACGCTGTATCGAAAGAACATAGGTGTAAGTTTTGCAGTAAAGAGTTTATCTTGAGAAAGAATAAAAGACAACACGAGAAGAATGACTGTGTTAAAAATCCACTGCGCAATATGATAAGTTGTGTTCGATGTAGCAAGTCGTTTACGCGGAGAGAGAGCCTAAAAAGACATGGCAGAACTTGTAGCGCCAAGCCTGCGTACAAGCTAGAGGACAACGATGAATCTACTAGCCTAAGAAAGAGTGATCTGCATTACGACAATAATTTTCTTGGCTCTTCCGATCTCGACAAAGAACTTAAATTGAAGAAGGTTGATGATTTATGGAAGAATGAAGACAATGGAAGAATCCTTAACGTGAAAAGTGAGAATATATTCCAGCCGAATTCAAGTAGATCTTTCCTACTTTGTAAAAATGATGGACTTCTAAAAAGGAAGCATGAAGACGATGAAGACACTTCAACATCATCAACATCGAATTATTACGGTAAATTGGGTGAAGACGATTCCTTCTACGGTGATTGTTACAGTGACTCTGAGGCTGTTGACAAAGACATAGACTATAATGAAGCACCTAAAGCTGCCAAGATCGAAGAATGTGGCGGTGTCCTGAGACCGAAACGATGGAAACGACGTGATATATTAAATAAATCTGATCAAGCTTGTGATGATCACCATCTCAAATATGAAAGTTACCCTGAGGTTGGTGGTAAAACGGAAGACATCAGAGATCATAATATTTATAAAAAAGGTGCAAGGAAGATGGTGGTAGAAGAGAATGATTATACTTCATGGAAAGATCCAAACATATTGGTTGACCGGCTAAGACTTCTACATGGTTCGCTTTGTGCAGGAAACTATTCGTGCATCAAAGAAATATCCTTCATACTCAAGGAACTGAGGAATGCTGGCTACATACAATAATGGCTTTTTTTACTTGCATTTGTATAATGTAAAGCAATAAAATAAATAATTTAAATTATAAGAATTTAATGTTTTTATTTTTGTATTCTGATTTCTAACTAAGACTTAGATCTCGTAACTTGTGCTTCCTTTTAGCCTTTTTTTTGTTGATGGAGCTTCAAATGTGCTGCCTTTTCGATGATGGTGCTTCCAAATGTGCTGCCTTTTCGTTGTCGGTGCTTCCAAATGTGCTGCCTTTTCGTTGTCGGTGCTTCCAAATGTGTTGCCTTTTCGTTGTCGGTGCTTCCAAATGTGCTGCCTTTTCGTTGTCGGTGCTGCCAAATGTGCTGCCTTTTCGTAGTCGGTGCTGCCAAATGTGCTGCCTTTTCGTTGTCGGTGCTTCCAAATGTGCTGCCTTTTCGTTGTCGGTGCTTCCAAATGTGCTGCCTTTTCGTAGTCGGTGCTTCCAAATGTGCTGCCTTTTCGTTGTCGGTGCTGCCAAATGTGCTGCCTTTTCGTAGTCGGTGCTGCCAAATGTGCTGCCTTTTCGTTGTCGGTGCTTCCAAATGTGCTGCCTTTTCGTTGTCGGTGCTTCCAAATGTGCTGCCTTTTCGTAGTCGGTGCTTCCAAATGTGCTGCCTTATCGTTGTCGGTGCTTCCAAATGTGCTGCCTTTTCGTTGTCGGTGCGTCCAAAATGTGCTGCCTTTTCGTTGTCGGTGCTTCCAAATGTGTTGCCTTTACGTTGTCGGTGCTTCCAAATGTGCTGCCTTTTCGTTGTCTGTGCTTCCAAATGTGCTGCCTTTTCGTTGTCGGTGCTTCCAAATATGCTGCCTTTTCGTTGTCGGTGCTTCCAAATGTGCTGCCTTTTCGTAGTCGGTGCTTCCAAATGTGCTGCCTTTACGTTATTGGTGCTTTTAAATGTGCTGCCTTTTCGTTGTCGGTGCTTCCAAATGTGCTGCCTTTTCGTTGTCGGTGCTTCCAAATGTGCTGCCTTTACGTTGTCGGTGCTTCCTTATTCGATGGTGCATCCAAAATGTGCTGCCTTTTCGTTGGCGGTGCTTCCAAATGTGCTGCCTTTTCGTTGTCGGTGCTTCCAAATGTGCTGCCTTTTCGTTGTCGGTGCTTCCAAATGTGCTGCCTTTTCGTTGTCGGTGCTTCCAAATGTGCTGCCTTTTCGTTGATGGTCCTTCTATTTTTAATGTTGTTTTTACTCAAGTATTATTGTAAATGGTTCTCGATTTGACTAGCGTATTATTCCATACGGTGCATGTATATAAGTGAGTCCTAGACAGCAGGTCGCTCTGTTTGGTACTGATGTCGTCGGTGTAAGGATCACCTAGTTTGTTTCTTCTGGTGCATTAATCACGTAATTACCTGTTCTTGCGAACTCGATGGCATCTTTACCGACTTTAACGACGAACTCGATGGAGGTTGTACCATCGACTGCGGGAACCTTGACGTCAGCGTCGACGATGGTGGAGCAGATCCCGTTGGCAACGTCGATGTCAACACTGGAGGAGACTTCAACAGACGTGGTACCGCCAGCAGAAGAGACTTTAATGCCGCTAGTGCTGGCTGCACAGGGAAACTCGGCGAACGCTGGTTCGCCATCAATGGAGACTTCAATGGATGCCGAATCGACAACAACTAACGAACATCGGTGCTGTTAGTGCGACAAGATTTTCTCAAACAATAGCAATGCTCGGCGACACGAGAGGAGCGAATGTGTCAAGAACCTATATCGTAAAATGTTTGTTTGTAAGAAATGTCATAAGCAGTTTGCCAGAAAACATAATATGAAAACGCACATGAAGGCATGCAAAGGTCCTGCTGTGCGGCAGAAAGTAAAGGTTTCGTCGCAACAACGATGCATCGATGTGCATAAGAGAATGCCTGGAAATAGTACTACTGCGGCAACGTCAGTATCTGGATCGGGTCTGAAAGGTTCTTCTTCATCACCACGGTATCCTTGCAGCTACTGTGATACGTCGTTCGCATTTGCTCATGATGCACGAAGACATGAGCGGAGCAAATGCACGAAGAATCCATCTCGCATGAAGTTTCGATGTGATGAGTGTCATGAATGGTTTACTAGAATTGATAATTTGCGACGACATGCGAAAAACTGTAAAGGTGAAGTCCGTGTGCCTACTGCTGAACTACCTGCAGAAATTTCGACTCCTCGGTTTAGCTTGAAGGCTCGTGAGCGTACAAGCAAGAAAACCGATGTGCAGCAACCGATTGGTATGACGTCTGAATAGGAAAATAAACCTAAGACTGTGTTCGGCGCATTACAAGTGAACGATAATGGTTTCTACTTGGCGCAGTCTGCATTTCGTGAAACATTGAAGGACTACTATTATTTAAATACGTTAGGTGAGTCGAAAGACATTTGTAATTTTCTTGACGATATCAGACAGAAGATAATCAATCAGCTTACTGATGATGTAGCAACAAACGGACCTTTGAAATATAACTTGTGGTTGGACTGTATATATGGAAAGCCATATCCGTTCGATGACAAAGTGAAGAAGTGCGCATTCAAGACATCGGCTGCAGTAATTTACAGTTCTAACGATGTGAAGCAAACTGTTAAAAACGGTATCCAGAAACTCTGTCAAGAAGAGGTGGACTATGTCTGTAAAGGTTCTGGCTGGACTCTGTCTAGTATAAACCGATTGGAGCTAAGAATTAGTCATTTCACACCGCTGCGGAACTAAATGATTATAAGATTGCTGGCTTTCGCAAATGATCCTGTAGTAGAATAGAAATTATGTAATAAATATTATGTTTGTAAAAGAACTTGTGGTGTTTAATTCCTCGAACCTGTTACTATTATGTTAAATTGATGTTATATTTCCTTTTTTTTGCATCGTCCTAGATCGTACCAAGGACCTTAGTCGACCTAATCAATCAGTATATAGATTACAAATTTATTTAATGAATTTTGGAATTTTTCCCGAATTTCTAGCTAAATAATTACGGATTTTCAAGATGGCGGCCAAATGACAATATGTCGGGTGTCACAGCAATAATAAATGATTACTGCACTCTAGCGGATAAGAATTAAACTAACATGGTGTCAGCGCACTCTCGCCGACGATACACTGATGATGGCTTCCAGCAGACGAGGACAAGATGGCGGACATGACGTCATACTACCTGACGATATATATATATGCTTTGAAAAAAAAAGTGGAGGGAGTCAGTATGCCTGCAGCCACCGCGGGGGGGAAGGATCGGTCGCCATTTTTATTTTTTTGCACTCGTCGGGTTTGAACCGAGGACTTCGAGCTCCGTGTCGTAAATGTTTGTTTTTTAAAATATGTTATTAAAAATTTTTTTATTTAATTTTTTTATAATTTTTAAATTTTTTTCATTAAAATCGGATAATAAATTTAAAGATGGCGGCCGTACCGGAAATTGCAACGAAGACGTCTTAATTCAAAATGGAGGATAACACAATGCCGGAATGTTCGAGAAAACGAAATGACGTCATCCAAGATGGTGGATCAAAGATGGCCGTCGGGGTCAAGGTCAAAGGTCAAGGTCACATCCTGATAGAGGCTTAACTGAGGCTTGAGTTAAGGATGCTTAAGCCTCTATCAGGACATTTCTAGCCATTGGGATTTTTAAGGAATAAAACGGGAAACTTTCCCTCGAAACGGGAATTTTTCCCTCGAAAACGGGAAATTTTTTCTTAAAACGGGAAATTTTGAGTCATTTTGAGTCAATTTTGAGGAATTTTGAGGAATTTTTGCCGCCGTGACGTCACAAATCCAAGATGGCGGACACCGGCACCGGCTTCACCGCGTGAGGCCTGATCTCGGATGCCCTATTATATACTACTTATGACAATTAAAATTCTCGTGTGGGAGTCTGATGCGCATAAGGGTACGTATACTTTGACGCATCATGCCACACCTCTCCGTCCAAGATGGTTGCTAGTATCGCTATCTACCAACTAGGTTTTTGAATTTGAATTTGGTGCGCTCCAGTGGTAACTTTAAGAATTAAAGATGACGACGGTGGCCCGTTCTGGTAGCAACACTAGGAACTAAAGATGCCGATGGTGGCGCCATCTGGTATCGATTATTTGAACTATAAGATGGCGACAGTGGTGCCATCTACCAGCCAACTTGAGAACCAAGATGACGGTGCCTCTGACAACTAATTTTGGAATATGTCACGCGATACTAGCGACATCTACCAGCCAACTTGAAAACCAAATGGCGGTGTGCGTCACCTGTCTGCCGAATCCCTAACTAATATTTGAATTTGGCGCCATATGGTGGTAATATCTGTTAGTCTATGCTGAAAATAAAGATGGCAGCGGTATAATTATTTGAATATCAAATGTGGCGCGATTAGGTCTGCATTTAGGAAGGCAAAAATCCCCTCCCCTCTCTCATAAACTTGCCATCAGTACGTCGCAAATATAGATTATTTATTCCCCCTATATTCTAACTGGTCTCGTGGTCCTGTGGGCAGAGCGTCTGCCTATCACTCAGCGGACTCGAGGTCGATCCCACACCAAAGCGGAAAAATGTTTTTGAAACAAAAAAAATAAAAACCATTGCTGCTACCTGGTGGCGACCAACAGAACTATATGATGTCACAAGATGGCGGCCTCCAGAATATGAAAACAAGATGGCGACTGATGTTTACATTGAATTTCAGAAAGTTAAAGTTCAAAAATAAAAAAATTCAAATCCAAGATGGTGGCCATAGCGAAAAGTGCAACGGTGATGTCATGATTCGAAGTTGGTGTAAATTTCTAGAAATAGCAAAATTATGGATGGACTAGTATTGATTGGCATGGATTAGCATAGATTGGCATAGATTGGCATGGATTCGCATGGATTGGCATACAGATTGGTGTAGATTGGCATGGATTAGCATAGATTGGCATAGATTAGTATAGATTAGCAAGGTCAAGGTCACGGTGACATCATTCAAGATGGCCAAAATCCAAAATATTATCTTTTAAAGATTTGTGTTAATGGGAGTGCATGACTTGATGTAAGTTTTTGGACATACGCCATTGCTAAGAACTTTTTCCGTTGAAGAAAAACTAAAAAAATAAAACTAAAAAAATAAATAAATAAAACCCAAGAAAGACAAAAAAAACGTAAAATTAAACAATTTTAAGCTCAATTTTGCATTTTTTTATTGTCTTTTTTTTTGGTTTTATTTATTTATTTCTTTATTTTTTAGTTTTTAGTTTTTCTTCATCAGAAAAAGTTTTAAGCAATAGCGTATGTCCAAAAACTTACATCAAGTCAAAATCCAAAATGTCGGAATCCAAGATGGCGGCTGAAACCTCAATCCTACGGCAGCTCTTAAACCCCCCTTTTCCAACTACTTTCACTGACAGCGATAAAACTCTCTGTAACCTGGTTATTTATTATGTCCAAGCTTCGGTTGAATACTACAACTTTATAAAATTTGTCTTCATATATAATTGTGTCATTAACCTGAACTTCATTAAACATTCCATTCTTCCTTCTTATTCTTGCAACGGGAAAGTAGGGCGGAACATTCCATTTTAAGGAAAGCTCAGTTGCATCATTTTTTACTTTTTGCCACCCTTTTCCAAGATGACTGATTTTTTTTTTTTTTTTTTTTTTTTAGATTTGATAGCATCTTGCTTGCATATTCTATATCTTCTTCAACACTTTGTAGTTTTTTGTAGAAAATGTCAATTGATTCTAGTACAACACCTTCTATCTAAATCAAAATTATTGTAGGAAATTGTTCAAAATATTTTAAAATTTACTTCGCTTGGTCCATTTCTTCTTGGCCTTTACCATCCAAGCTCAATACGGTTAGTATTTTCATAATATCAAAATAACCACTACGAAAATGGCTAGATTTCTCGAAAACCATCTAGTTGGGCACACCTTTTTCAGATTTTTTTCTTACATCGCTGATTTTCTGAACAATGTCCATCTTGATATGGCTTTGAAAAATACATAGAGATTTAGAACATTGTCGAAAAAGTTTCTGATCTCAGAAATACTTGTTACACAATCATTAATTACCAGGTTAAGTGCATGAGCACAAGAGTACACATATTTTGCTGGCGGATTTTTTCTTTGATTATCGCTTGAAGGTCTGAATAAACACCGATCATATTTGCGGCCCCGTCGTATCCTTAAACTCGAACTTTAGAAACATCCGAGACTCCTCCAATTATACTTAGTACAGTTTTTTTTCTAAATATTCTGATTTTTGGCTTTCTACCTCAGTAAATCCACAAAAAGCTTCTTCTGTACACAACTTTACTGGCTTTTCTTCATAATCAGTTTTTTTTATTGTCACATAGCGAAACACTATGCTTAACTGATCCATTTTTGCAATGTCTTGAGTTGTGTCAAAAACAAAGTTACAAAGGGGCTTTCCTGAAATTTATCCTTAATTTGTTTTCTTTTTTCGTTGGCAATGAGACTGATCAATTAATTTCGAATTTGAGGACTGAGGTAGTTGACACTTCGTTTGAGTTGTTTAAATAAGTCTGCTAGGACTTGGTCATATCTAGCCAACAAGTGAATTATTTCAAGGAAATTTCCATTGGATGCAGTATCGTCAACTGACACCCTATGCTCTCTCAGTGGCAAGTCATTAGTAGCTAAAGTTATAATTACGTCTACAAGGTGTTTAGCACTTTTCTCTAATAATCAGCAACTTTTTTAATCTCTTCTAGATTTTCACAGTCAACTGTTGGACCCATTTGCCAGCGAAAGTATATTTCACTTGAAATTGCGTGACTGTGTGATTGTTCTGGTTTGTTATGTTTCGTCCTAAATGTGCCCAATCAGATGTACCTTTGGTAAACCCTACTTAACTACAAGACATATCAAAAAGCCAGCAAGGTTGACGGTAGCAAACATTTAGGACATTTGAATAGCTTAACCAACTACTTTTTACTTTTAATTGGTTGTTTTTTTTTATATTTCTGAAAATACCATTTCTCATAAAACCCCATATTTTTATATCTTCCATCTTGGTCTTTCGGGAATGGACCTTTAGGGTGATGAGGACCTGACTTTATTATTAACCTGTTTTGTTGAGAAGTGAGTGTTTCTTCAAAGTTTCCTTTATCACATGAAATAATCTCATAACATCCCGTTTTTCACCAATCTGTTCACACTCTACCTTTTCATTTGCAATCTCAACTGTGCCATTGGGCCCTTGAACAACCACAGACTCGCACTCTAAGCTGGTGATGGAAACAGGGGGAACGTGTGAAGTAGCCGATATCTTAGTCTGTGTTACTCCTTCATTATCTCCAGAAAACTGTTGTTTATTTAACGCCTCACTTGTTTTCGAAAAGTAACACGATAATTTTTTTTTTGTCTTCTTTAGTTTTATTAGTACAGCATTTTGTTTCACTTTCCTTCGTTTGCGGAATTCTGCACCACTACACATCTTTGACATTGTAACATTGAAATATAACGAATTATTACCCACTATTACAATATATAGGTAACTTACTCATGTAACCGCGGTTTAAAACTAAATTGCACTTACTGTATACAAGACCAAATAAAGGAACAGCAAAGCAATCGCTAAGATCACAAAATTGCCGTCACTGATGACTCACTAGCCACTCACTTCACAAGACTGAGAACTAACGTGTAGTTCGTTGAACGAGTGAAAACCCTACAGATGAGATGCGCAGTAGCAATAGCCTAGTACGCATGCGCCGATAAGTCGCCAGACGGCATCGCGGCGACGTGGCTCAGTCTACATCCAAACCTTGACAATACTTTTGGTGAGGATTCAGCTACAAATATTATACTTTATCACAATTATTTAATTTATAATATTTAGTTTATTAAAGAGAATCCTGATTGAAGAAGAGCCAACTTTAATGTTATATAAATATCCGATATTTGCAATAGTTACAATTATTTTCTCCAAGAAGTTCCCCCCCCCCCTACCGAGACAGCCCAGAGCCTTCCGCCATGGAGTGACTTCTCCACTCGCTCCACTGTCGGTACTCAACTGGCCACCATGCTGATGGGCATGCAGAAGGTATAACCCCCCGGGGTCAACAATATTATATATATATTAGCAACAGCATTTTGACGTGACAACGTCTAATCAGTCGATGAACGCCTGTTGCTCGGACGAAAAAGTGTCCCGTAACGCACATTGTCCCATTACGCTGTGTCCCGTTACGCTCATTGTATGCTTGCGCCGCCTTTATCTCTCTTCCACTCGATTGGAACAACCATCGATTTGACGGGGCGAGGGAAAAGTACCATAATGGAAAACTACCATAAGGGTCGTTTTCCCCTTGGCCTTTTCGAAACAGGGGGGAAAATTACCATATTGGAAAACTACCATAGGTTAAAAGGACGAGGGGGAAAACTGCCATATTTTCGTATACACTCCATGGAAAAAGTACCACAGCTTTGCTCTCAGAGTAGTGTATAGAATACTTCGCTAGGAAGCGCTGGCAACACCAGCAGTTTATTTGGTTCACTTAAAAGTCTACAGAT
Source organism: Bacillus rossius redtenbacheri (assembly GCF_032445375.1). Taxonomy (NCBI): domain Eukaryota; kingdom Metazoa; phylum Arthropoda; class Insecta; order Phasmatodea; family Bacillidae; genus Bacillus; species Bacillus rossius. Next base: position 16,383,262 of record NC_086335.1, read on the forward strand.
AGCACTTCTGATGGCGAGTTTAAGAAACCCGTCGTGTAAATAAATATTGTAGTTTTCCATTATGGCATTTTTACCCCCTGTTCCGCGGAGGCCGAGGGGAATTCTGCCATTATGGTAGTTTTCCATCATGGCATTTTTCCCCCCTGTTCCGCGGAGGCCATGGGGAATTCTACCATTATGGTAGTTTTCCATTATGGCATTTTTCCTCTTGCTTCCAAGGTGACCAGTGGGAAAAATTCCATTATGGTAGTTTTCCATTATGGCATTTTTCCCCTTGCATCGAAGGGAGCCAGGGGTAAAACTGCCATTATGGTAGTTTTCCATTATGGCATTTTTCCCCCTATTTCCAGGGGACCAGGTGGAATTTTCCATTATGGTACTTTTCCCCCGCTCCCGTGGATGGCAAGGGGAAAACTACCATAAGGGAAAAGTACCATAAAGGTTAACTAAAAAATTTCTTATTAACTACAGTATTCATCTGTTAATTCAATATATATAATTTTTAATACAGTTATGTGTACAATTCTATACATAATTATTTATAATTATGTATATTTAAAATTATATAGTCAAATTTCTAATTCTCTAGCTAACTCGATTTTTTATTATAGTAAAACCAGAAATATTATTTTATTAGTAAGTGTTTAGTGTGAAATTTATAAATCAAGCTAAATGCTTAAACCAGAAGTCTACCTATGTAATTGGCTTCCATTTTCTTTCCTTTTTTAATCTAAGTGTTGGTAATTAATTATAATAAAATTAAACATATCGCTGTTGGCAATCAAAGTTTCGTGGCTTACAACCCACCAACTTGTAACTATAACCATAGGTAGGCTGGCTTTTAAGGGAAAATATTTGCAGGCAGAGTAAGATATAAAATTTAAGATTTTTATAGAAATGTTTCTGAGGGGAAGTGTGGTCGCACACGGAATTAATTTTTTTTTCACAAATATTGGGTCAAAACCATTTTTTTTACGTCTATCCGTGGACAGTTATTATTATGTTATTTTACGTGTTCTTAGATTAAAATTGCCATGTATGAAAGTTAACGCATTCTTTAACACTGCTTATAATGGTCTTTAACATGTGTTTAAAAAAGTAATTACTCTATAATTACGCATATTATGTGGCCGTTTTTATTTATCTAACTAATAAGGTTAATATTTATTAAAAAATAAACAAAGAAAAATTTATTTCTGTTAAAATATTTAAAATAGATAGGAAACAATAGATGTAAGATAATTCAGGGGTATGGGGAATGACCCTTCTCCCTTCGACTAAACCCTACATTTCTTGTATGTGCACTTATTAATAAAAACTACCTTGATATATTAGTGCTCTTCATTCATATGGCGAGGTTCATGATTTCTGTATGAGCCCCCGGCATGACTAAAATATATGAACACAGAGTCGGTACCAAATAGTTTGGGACTCACTATCATTATGTCATAAAAATCGGCGCAAAATAGTGTGGCCTAAAATTTTAACTTTACTTTCGCTTCCGAAAACCGCGGGAAGGTTAAAATTCAATAGAATAGTTTACGTTAATTTTGCCCATTATCTTTCGGTAGGCTTTAAAAATCAAACTCAATTGTTTAATAAAATTGTAATGCTACCGACTTGGTTTCGCTTATGTGGTAAATGCAACGAATTTTAAATGGAGATGTCATGACACAAAGTTGAAGCACAATTTTGACTATAGAATTCGGCCTTTGTGTTTTCAGTGATAAGTGTTGGAAGTAATGTATTTCTGAGCACTAAAATTATTATTTTTGTTAGTACATATTAAATAAAATAAAAAATACCTATTGCAATACTTTCATTATACTCCAATTTCCAAAATAATCCAGTTTATTTACCTCTCGAATAAATGTGGTTGTAAATGTTTTCCATAAATTTTTGTTACGAATTGCAATTTCAAACTAAACGAGGTATGAGTGAAATGTTACTTTATATCGTTCTCAGACACTGCAACGAATGTCTGTCATTCAGCTAGTGTTTTTGAGGTTAGTATAACCTGGCTAGTAACCGTGGCTGCTAGGATACCGTACCTACAAGTCTTTAATTTGTGGATAGTTACATGTTTCTTCGGGTGTTTGGACTTGTAAATATTGTGTCTAATTTAGTGTATAGTGTTTGGAAACATTTGAATGTTGAAATTCCCGCGCTGCTTGCTAGCAGCGCCAAGTTTTTCAAGTTGGCTGCCTGCCAAGGTGGGTAGCCCTGCAGCTTCCGGCAACGAAGTAACAGTTGTTGTTGAACCATCATAGCGGTAAGTTGTGCTATCGTGCACACTTGCTGCCAATCGAGTTGTTCGCGAGTGAATCGTTATTAATTGTTTCTTTAAAATGGATTTTACAGTCTTGTACGTCTCTAGACAAAACATTTGGTCCTCCGGGCCGGATCGTTCCGGTTTTTTATGGTGTTTGAAACGTGATTCGTGTGCACGTGGTAAACAATCACAATTAGTTCATGTTATTTCGTGCGCTATCTTTCGTTATTTAGAGTATTTTCATGGTCAATGTCTCTTCGGCAACGTGTTTTAGAAGAAATTCGCAGAGATTTGGCGATCTAAGAAGCTGTTATATTTTCTTTGTTTTCGTGGAATATATTTCGTGTTGGGGTTATGTTGTATTATTTATCGGCATCTGCTCATGTTTTTCGTTGCGTTAGGTGTTTTTGCTGGATATAAATTTTTATTTGCTGTGTATAACTTTGGTTATATTGTTCTTCGTTGTGTTTATTTCTTTGTTGTGCCTTTTTAGTTATTTCGTCCTTTGCTTCTGTGTGTGACCATGGCAGATATAGGCTCGGCACTCGTGCGTATCCGACTAGCAAAGGCTCGGCTCAAACTTGCTGTCGACCTGTCTCAAAGTGTTGTTGACGATGTTTCTAAGCAAAGTTTGTTTCGGGCCACAGTTCGTTATCTACCCCAAGTCCGTGATAAGTTCGAGGCGGATTTTGTGGTTGTTGGGGCAACACAAAATTCTGACATCAATCTCTCAGAAGTTATGGCACGTATGGACGATTTCGAAGATAAATATTTTGAAGTCATGGCGACGGTAAGTGCCCTGGAGGGGTGTTCGATGGAGAACTCAACATCGTCAAGGCCCAAGGTGAGCAATTCTAGGGTGGCTTTACCAAAAAAAACGCTTCCTAGTTTTGAGGGTAGCATTAAAAATTGGCCTGACTTCTCCAACCTATTTTGCACTCTCGTTGCTAACAATAGTGACCTTTCATCTGTTGAGAAACTGGCTTATCTTAAGACTGCTCTCAGTGGTGAACCCCTCAGCATGATTCAGGCCTTTCCCATGCCTGAAGTAAACTTTGATGTGGCTTGGAAACTACTTGTTGGTAGGTACGAGAACAAGAGGCTCTTTGTGTCGGTTCATGTGGAGGCTTTACTTCAAGCACCCTCTGCATCAGCTGACTCTCCCAAGGCATTGCGCCAACTGTTGAACACTGTTACAGAGAATGTGTCTGCACTTAAGGCCTTGTCTGTCCCTGTAGACCAGTGGGATCTGATGCTGCTGCCCATTCTATGCAAACGGTTGGATACTGCCTTAGAAACACAATGGGAAATGACATTAACAGACGAGTTTCCCACTCTTAGTAGTTTCACTTCGTTTCTTGAGAAAACATTGTCGTGCTCATGAGGCTGTGATAGCTTCCCATTCTAGGAGTTCAGGAAATCAGGTTCCCAAACAGATGGCTCAAGGGTACCAAAACAGCTGGAGGCAGTCTCGAGATAAGTCTGTACACACATTAGTAAGTTCTCCACAGTCACAAAGTTGTCTCTTGTGTAGTGACATTCATGTGGTTAGGTCATGCCCTATCTTCTCGCAGGGTAGCCCAAGGAACGATATGCAATAGTAAAGGAGCATAAGTTGTGTCTGAATTATCTTTCCCCATCACATCGATCAAATTGGTGTCCATCTAAGACATCATGTCATCATTGTAAGGCATATCACCATTCCATGCTGCATTTTGGGGGTCAGTGATCAGATGAAAACTCCATCCCATCCAACTCAGACAAGGAACCACATTCATCTGACTCTAATCCTGCCACTGTTGCAGTAACTGCTGCTAAACCTACCTCAACAACAACAATATTGTTTTCAACTGCTCAAGTGCAGATTTTTTATCGTTCTGGTGTGCCTTGTGTTTTACGTGCTTTGCTAGACACTGCCAGTCAAGCCAGCTTTATCACCGAACAGTGCCTACAAAAGCTCCGGCTGGTTCGCAGACAGGCCCATCTTCCGATACATGGTTTGTCCAGTACACCTGTGAATGTTGCTAAATCCTCCACATCAGTTGTCATCTCCCTAGTGGGCAATCCAGATAATCAGTTTGCTCTGGATGTATTTGTGTTACCACACATTACCAATAACTTGCCGAGTGCCAAACTTTCATCGTATTTGCGTCGATAAGTGGCTCATCTGAAGCTTGCTGATCCTTCTTTCGACACCCCTGGTCCTGCTGACCTGCTTATTGGTGCTGACCTATTTCCTCTTCTCGTAACTGGAGGCAAGATTGAAGGGTCTCCAGTGGCTCTCGACTCTGTTTTGGGATGGATTCTCATGGGAAAGGTGGACACCAAACTTCCACCATCCCGCCTGGAATCGCATTGTGTCACATTGTTTACTTCTTACCCTCCATTAGATGATGTTGTACGAAAGTTCTGGGAAATTAAAGAATTCCCACATGTAGAACACAAGTCTCCTGAGGATGTTTGTTGCGAAACCATGTTTGCCGAAACTCATATCCGAAATGAAGAAGGCCGATATAGTGTGTCCCTGCCATTTCGCCACTCGAGACCTGAGTTGGGCACCTCTAGACCTCAAACTGTAAATAGGTTTATGCGCCTAGAGAGATGCTTGAAAGGTGACTCAAAGCTCAAACTGATGTACTCAGAGTTCATGGAAGACTATCTTGTCAAGGGTCACATGGAGAAAGTTCCAGATGATCAGATTAATGTGACTCCAGCATATATCCCCCACCAATGTGTCGTGAAGCCGGAAAGCTCAACCACAAAGCTGCGGGTAGTGTTTGATGGGTCTGCTAAGAGCTCATCCAGTGTCTCATTGAATGACACACTGCTAACCGGTCCCAAGCTGCAAAGCGACATTTTTGACCTACTGTTGAACTTTCGGCTACATCCCTTTGTGTTCATAGCAGATGTTAAACAAATGTACTGTCAAATATCTGTTCTGCCCCAGCACCAGGACTACCAATGCATTGTTTGGCGCTTCTGTGATTCGGAACCTGTGCAGGATTATAGATTGAAGACGGTGACATATGGCGTCTCCTCAGCTACGTTCTTTGCCCTTCGAACTCTTCAACAACTGGGGGTCAATGAGAAAGACCACATTCCAGCTGCCTCAAGAGTTTTGCAATTCGATGTGTATGTCGATGATGTGGTCACCAGTTCTCACTCTCTTAAATCTGCTCTGGCCATCAAAAAGGACCTTCTTGCTCTTCTTGCCAAAGGGGGCTTCAAATTGAGGAAGTTCATGAGCAACCATTCACCGCTCATAGACTGGCTTCCACCTGAAGATGTTGATATGCCCCAATCATTTGATTTGGATCCTGAGAGTCAAGTTGTGGTCAAGGTCTTAGTACTTCAATGGAACCCAGTCTCGGACACCTTCTCCTATGTTATCCGAGGCCACTCGAGTCTTGTTACGAAGAGGAGCATCCTTGCCAACGTAGCCAGAATATTTGATCCTCTAGGATGGCTTACTACACTGTTAATGTTTGCAAAGCATCTATTGCAGCTGTTGTGGGTGCGGTCAATTGACTGGGATGATCACGTCCCCCCTGATATTGTTTCTCAGTGGGATAATTTTAGCCACGAGCTCCCTCGTTTGTCCTCCATTGCTGTCACTCGATTCATTAAGGGTCCAGAAGGCTCTACCTATCAACTTCATGGTTTCTGCGATAGTTCTGAGATTGTTTATGCGGCCGTGGTGTACCTGCGCATAGTGTGCCCGGATAATTGAACCATCATTCGTCTGCTGATAAGTAAATCCAAGGTTACACCAGTCAAAAGCCAAACCTTACCTCGTCTGGAGCTTTGTGGAGCACTACTGTTGGCTCGTGTGCTCAACCATGTGATTGCGACTTACCAAGAAGTGTTGCCTGTATCTTCCATCACAGCCTGGACAGACTCACAAGTGGTTTTAGCATGGATTAACTCATCTCCTCATCAGTTGAAGACTTTTGTAGCTAACCAGATAAGCGAACTCCAAGAGATTACCCGCCCCAGTTGGTAGAAACACGTACCATCAGAGTTCAATCCTGCTGACTGTGCCTCTCGTGGTCTCTTCCCTCTTCAACTATTGGATCATCACCTGTGGTGGACTGGTCCACCGTGGTTAATAGAGTCACCCGGACAGTGGCCTTCCCAGTCACCAGATGCAGTGGAAGTGGATCCCGCCGTGATGGTCACCTTGACCACTGTAATGTCCTCTGATGATCTTGGCCAGTTGGCAATGCGATTCAGTCGACTAACCAGGCTTCTGAGTGTCACGTTCTGTTTATTGCGCTTTGCCCACAATTGTTGCATGTCACTGGAAGAGCGCACGACTGACAATATGTCACCTGATGAGCTTTACATTTTTGGCTCTTCTGGGTAAAATCACATTATTTCAAAGAGGATATAAGTGCTCTGAAGAAGGGACAGTGCATTTCCCCTCAGATTCGCAAACTAGTACCCTTTCTTGATGACAGTGGCCTGAATAAGGGTAGGTGGTTGTTTAGCTCACTCCAGTGTTCCTTTTAAGCAGAAGCTCCCGATGCTGCTTCAAAAATCTCACCATTTGACTGATCTCATTATTAACCACTATCATGAAAAGAATCATCATCCTGGAGTTCAAACTCTTAGAGGAATTCTTAGAGAACAATTCTGTATTCTTGCAGATAAGGATGCCATCTCTCGCTGCTTGCGTCACTGTGTTCCATGTTTCAAACAAAGACCAGTAGCAAGCACGCATCTCATGGGCGATCTTCCCGCTATGAGAGTGCAACAGGTTAAACCATTTGCCAAGGTAGGAGTTGACTATGCTGGTCCTTTTATGGTTAATTGTTTGTTTGTAATTTTTGATTTTGTGTTTTTAATTTTTTCTGATTTTTTTTTTTTTTTTGGTGTTGTCTGAACAATACGAACATTGGTTTTCTCAGTGTGCTCCTGATTATTCTTGTTAATTTTTTATCGATTTTTTCCAAGTGCTTCAGGTTACTTCTGAGTATACAATCCACACATTATTATATTTCTAGATGAGAATTTGAATTTTATCTAGAGTGATGTTTAACTGATGAACTCCTGTTCACATGTGGAATATAGAATAAAGCAATCCGTACATATATGATTAATTTATCTTAAAAACAACTGAGAACACTTACATACGAGATGAACTTCCGTCCTTTTCCTTGATGTCTAGCGAAGCCTACCTTCTCTTGCGATCGTGAGTGAGCATCCCGCATCCCACATAAAAAAAATACTGCTCAACAAGTTAGGACATCTGTTGATAAGAATGAGAACTGCTTGCAACATTTTATCTTGCATGCGATAATTTAATTTCCCACTGATAAAATATTGAAAATTCTATTTAAATAAATGTTACAATCATAAATAGTTTGCGTCTGGTACTCGTTTGAGAAGCTTACATGGATCCTGTTTCTATGTCTGGCGTTAAATCGGAAGAACATCGATGCAGATACTGCAGCAAGGAATTTGTCCTGAGAAAGAATGCTAGATGACATGAGAAGAATGACTGTGTTAAAAATCCACTATGTATAATGATAAGTTATGCTCGGTGTAGCAAGTCGTTTACACGTAAAGAAGGCTTAAAAAGGCACATAAGAACTTGTAAAGCCAAACTTCCTTACGAGGTACAGGACAGTGCTGGAGCAACTACACTAAAGAATAGTTTGCAGCATAGTGTGAATAATTATCCTAGTCTTGAACGTAATTATGTTCATAGCTCTCCGGACCTTGTCAAAGAACTTAAATTGAAGGATGCTGATTGTTTAAGGAAGATTGAAGACTATGGAAGTAGTAGTATATAATAGCCGGTCCTAAACCAGGCGCAGGCGCGTGGTGTGTGGTGTCGGTGTCCGCCATCTTGGATTGTGACGTCACGGCGTCCATCTTGAACGAGTGTAACGTGACAATGTGCATAACGTGACACTTTTTCGTGCGTGCAGCAGGCGTAATGGGACACAGCGTAACGGGACACAGCGTAATGGGACATAACGTAATGGGACAAGTAGATCACAGCGGCCATTTTGGATCCGCCATCTTGGATCCGCCATTTTGGATGACGTCATTGTGTTCTAGAAAATTCCAGTGATGTGTTTTCCGCCATGTTGAATGATGGCGTCACCGTTGCAATTTTCGTTACAGTCGCCATCTTTAACTTTTTTATTTATTATCCGATTTTAACGAATTTTTTTTCTGTTCCACTGGAGGCTGCCATCTTGGATACCGACGACTCTGTTTCTGTTGTTTGTTCCTATATAGCGCCAGCGTCGCTCTTGATTTTTTTCTGTTCCACTGGGTGCCGCCATCTTCGATACCATCGACTTTGTTTCTGTTGTTTGTTCCTAGATAGCACCAGCGTCGCTCTTGACTTTTTTCTGTTCCACTGAGGGCCGCCATCTTGGATACCGTCGACTTTGTTTCTGTTGTTTGTTCCTAGATAGCGCCAGCGTCGCTCTGTCTCATCACATAAGGTCGATGTTCCATTACCTACCATAGCTTTTATGAACCTTATCGACATTTTAAATTTAATTTTTTATGAAAAAGATATTGGAAACGCTGTGATTCGAACCATCGCAGCTCTGATCTCTAGGTTGGAAAACATACGCCTTTAACCGCTCGGCCATCGAGACATTTACCAGACCGAAGATTAAATAAGGTATATATAAAAATAACATGCATATTTGGACTTGTAATTTTTTCTAATTTAAAGTAATAATAGCACCACCTGTTCGAGACAGACCTACCATCATGTCATTTGGCCGCCATCTTGAAAATCCATAATTTTTATGCTAGAGATGCGGGAAAAAGTTCAAAATTCATTAAATAAATTTACAATAAATAGAATGATTGATTATATTGATTCCCGTTCTTGGTTCGAAACCGATGAGGGTAAAAAATAAAAAAACATCAGATCCTTCCTCCACAGAAGCCACCTACAGACCGATCTACCGTCACCAATACCAAGGTTCATACATCGTCAGCTGATATAACGTCATGTCCGCCATCTTGTCTTCATATGCTGGAGACCACCATCTTGTTTTCGTCGGCTAGAGTGTGCCGATACCATGTTAGTATAATTATCTGGTCACCACACCATTGACCTTGACCTTTGACCTTGACCTTGATATTTGACCTTGACCTTGAAATTTGAAATTGACCTTGAAATTTTACCCTGACCTTGAAATTTGACCTTGACCTTGAACTTTGACCTTGACCTTGAAATTGCACATTAACCTTGAAATTTGACCTTGACCTTGAAATTTGACCTTGAACTTGAAATTTGACCTTGACCTTGAAATTTGACCTTGACCTTGAAATTTGACCTTGACTTTGAAATTTGACCTTCACCTTGAAATTTGACCTTGACTTTGAAATTTGACCTTGACTTTGAAATTTAACCTTCACCTTGAAATTTGACCTTGACTTTGAAGTTTGACTTTGTCCTTGTCGACCATCATGGACCCGACATTAAATGTTCTGTAGATGCTACCAGGAGCTACCACCTGCTGGAGTACATCATCTTGTGTGTGTACTCATATTATAGAGTACATTTCCATCTGGATAATTTCATTCTAACCCGCTACAGTGCAGTAAACATTTATTACCGAGGTGCCCCCCGACATCTTGAAATTCGGACGCCATCTTGAAATCATGTAATAATGCAGCTATAAAAGCGGGAAAAAAATCCAAAATTCATCAAAAAAAACCACTCATTAATTTACATATCAATTCGATCCGCTCCAGTCCTTGGTTCGATCCTCGATCGTTGCAATAATGTTTAATTTTATGAAAAAATAATAACTTCAATAAGCCACGTTCAACATTCTTAAAGAGACTTTAAAACCTCTACTACCATCATCCTATAAGCCATCAAGACCACCATATTGAAAATTCGTAATAATTAAACTAAAAATTCAGGAAAAAGTTAAAAATTCATTAAATAAATTTGCAAACAATATACTGATTAATTAGGTCGTCTAAGGTCCTTGGCACGATCCTGGACGAAGCTAAAATAAATTTAATTTAAATACCAGAAAAGCGTAAGGTTCGAGAAATAAAACACCACAAAGTCGTTTACAAACATAATATTTATTACACAATTTCTATCCTACTACAGAATCACTTGCGAAAGCCAGCAAACTTATAAACATTTAGCTTTGCATAGACGTGCAACGACTACTTCTTAGCTCCAAATCCTCCAGCAGCTCCAAATGCTCCAACAGCCTCCAAATGCTCCAACAGCCTCCAAATGGCTCCAACAGCTCAAAATGCCCCAACTACCTTTTCTTTCAACAGCTCCAATGATATTGGGCCACAATGCTACGAGTCTAAGAGACTACGAGGCTACAAGGCTACGAGTCTAAAAGGATCTAGCTGGTTCCGAGTTAAACATGGCTGAGAGACTGCATGACTAAAAGACCGCATGGCTACGAAACTAAATGTCTATGAAGCTACATGGATACAAGTCTACTCGGCTCCAACACGCAATGTACACACAGTACACACAGAAAAACGTAATGTACACACAGGAAAACGTAATGTACACACAGGAAAACGAAAAGTACACACAGGAAAACGAAAAGTACAAACAGGAAAACGAAATGTACAAACAGGAAAACGAAATGTACAAACAGGAAAACGAAATGTACACACAGGAAAACGAAATTTACACACAGGAAAACGAAATGTACAAACAGGAAAACGAAATGTACAAACAGGAAAACGAAATGTACACACAGTACACACAGGAAACGGAATGATCACACATACAGTAGCGGAAACACAGGCTTATTTGGAAATCAGGATACAAGAAATAAATCATACTTTTTTTAAATATAAATAATTCATTTTATTTTTCATTAGTACACACATGACAGTTAATCAAATGATTATTGTATGTAGCCAGCGTTCCGAAGTTCTTACAGTATGGGCGATACTTCCACAATATGCAAGTAGTTTCCTCTACGAACAGATGCCACCATCAGTCTTAGCCGGTCAACCAATATTTTTGGATCTTTCCATTATGTGGAATCAATCTCTTCTTCCACCATCTTCATTGCTTGTTTATTATAAATATTATGATCTCTGGTGTCTTCCGTTTTAACACCATCCTCAGTGTTACTTTCATCATCTAGCCAGCGATCATCACAAGCTTGATCAGATTTATTTATTATAACACGACGTTTCCATCGCTTCGGTCTCAGGACACCACCACATTCTTCGATCTTGTCAGCTTTAGGTTCTGCATCACAGTCTATGCCTTTGTAAACAGCCTCAGAGTCACTGTAGCAATCACCGTAGAAGACAACGTCTTCACCCAGATTACTGCAAGAACTCAATATCGTTGATGTCGAAGTGTCTTCATCGCCTGTATGCTTCCATTTCAGGAGTCCACCATTTATACAAAGTATGGAGGATCTGCCAAATATAGGCTTGAATGTATTCTCACTTTTCACAGTGTTGATACCTTCATTAGTTTCAGTCTTCCCGATACCATCAACATCCTTCAATATTTGTTTCTCGTCACGATCGGCGTGCTAAGGCTTCCATCTTTTCTATATTCATAATATTATTTGTCTTTAATTCTCCGCGTCCGTGTCACTATCACAGATGTAAATCATCATCATAGCTGTCATCAATATTGTCATGAGCTGCATCAATATAACTCATTTTATGATATCGTTTCCACATTTCAGTTGTCAGTGATTTACCACAATCTATGATCTTGTGAGCTCCATTCTCATTTTCTGTAAAAGCCTATGAGTCCAGTTTTATTATTTAATCCTTCAATCCATCATCACAAACTCAATTAAATAATTGTAGTATATAGAAAAAAAATCATCAAAGTTCCTTTCATTTAATCTTGGGAACCGCATCATCCTTTTCCACCTATAGTGTAGTTTCTTGAGCCCAAGAGTCTTTCATTATATATACCATGCAGTGTTCTTCAAGAGATGTAGTATACCACCATTTCTACATACAAATTCATCCTATCATTAATTTGTTTACACATTAGAAAAACCTTCACGCTATTTTTACGTGTTTTATTAAATTACCACTTCGATAAAATAATTACCACACATAGTAATTTCTACAAAGGACACTTTGTCCAAGACATTTTAACCATAATCTGTCTGAAAACAGCCATGTCCCATCTATATCACAAAGTAAACGAGGGTTAGTGGAGATAGGTCAAACAAGTGCTAGTCACTCATAGGGTAAGAACCATGTGTTCGATACCTATCTCAGTCAATGTAGCATCTATGTATTTTTATTACCTCACGTAGAAAAATATGTTCCAATGCATACGAATTTAAACTTATTCACGTACGACTAGTCAAAAGTACATAAATTCAAGCACGCCAACCGCAAAAAATATTCTCAATGATAGAGGCAGAGACTTCTCGATCGAGACACGCCTACCAACACCTGCAAATGAACATTGACCACTCGCGCGGGAATTGCAAGCTTGCAGAATGCTGCGACACTCATATGTTTTACTCAAGACATGCATACATCTCATCACTAGCCTTCCAACTCAGTACACGTAAAACTCCAGTGAAATCGTAATCCAGCATACGTAAAGTACTTGCTGGAACCACTTTAAAGTACACATCACCGAACCAGAGCAGAAAATCAGCCTACGAATGTATATCTTGCTACCTACAAAAATAAATGTGTAGCACATATACGAGAGGAGTCGAACTTTACATACCATACTCAATACTCTGATAATTATAAGCGGCAAAATATTTTAAATCATGACCCCGGCTAGTATACATTTTTTTCGTGAACCCTAAATTCATGTTAGTAATCAGTACAAATGTGTGAGTAATTCGGACGAATAATCGCTTACCAAGTATCCAGAATCTTACTGTTACAGCCCAGCCAGCGCACCAGATTACTTCGAAGTGTACGCAATTGATTAACATTATTCAATTTTTTAATATCACCTCCGTAGTGTACACAAATATATGACAGGTTACGATTTAAGACCATAGATTTCCCACAAGTATGTTATGTTTATTTCGGGAGAGTAATAAATTATTATTTTAGAAATAATAAATCAAGTACCTATCAGATTTGCTCTAATGTTGTGGTAAAACCTGTACCAGCACTTTACCAAAACATCTCCCATAAAAATCTTAAGAATGCAGATGGCATACTCAGACTGAAATAATTTTAGCAAAAAAAAAACTGTCTTCAGCATTATTGGTAATCAAAATAATACTCACAAACAAGACAAAACGGACATTACAAATCCGACCTAAATTACGTGCCACATGTAGTTTATTTCATTAAGATAAACGATGTAGGTTAAGAAAAATTAATAAAAAAATTCTTTAATTCAATAATTTATTTTAAATTGTACATGCATACACAATAAAATCTGACACTGTATGTATATATATCGTATACATTTTCTCAGTCCTTGCAACATTCATTTCTATTAAAATAAATTATTATATTTCGTTTCAAGAGTGACAAAATACAACTAATTCATACAGATCACGATACATCAGATCAGGAGTGTAACACCTTAGAGGACCAGAGATGATGCTAGAAACCTATCTTTACAAAATTTATAATGTTTTTTCAAGTAAAATTTTCGTGTAACCTGTACACCGCACTTCTCACACAGAAATTTTACACGGTCAAGATTTCTTCTGCATCCATGCTTTTTATGTATGCGTGTACTTCGTAGTCGCTCAAATCGTTTACCACAGTAGCAGCACTGATACAGATATTCATCGCAATTATCATCGCTTCCTCGATGTTCAACTTGCAAATGAACTTTGCTTTTACAATGCCTAATAAAATTACTTTTGTTTGTGAAATGTACACCACATGGGTCACACGGAAATGTCACACGATTAGCGTTTCTTCTACAGACATGATTTTCATGTCTTCTTGCATGTTGACGGTATTTAAAACTTTTGTCACAGTAACAGCACCGATGTTCGTTAGTCGTTCTTGAATCACCAGTCATTGAAGTTTCCATCGAGGACGAAACTAAGTTCGTAGAGTTTTCCTGTGTAGCCAGCACCACCGGCATTAAAGTCTCTCCTGCTGACGGTATCACGACTGTTGAAGTCTCCTCTTGTGATGACGTCGTCGTCGTTGCCGACGGGATCTGCACCTTCTCCGCCATAGCTGACGTCAGGGTTCCCGTAGTCGATGGTACAACATCCATCAAGTTCATCGTTTTAGATGGTAAAGATGCCATCGAGTTCACAAGAACAGGTAATTACGCGTCTTATGCACCAGAAGAATCAAACTAGGTGATCCTTACACCGTCGTCGTCGCCAGTAACAAACTGAGCGACCTGCTGTCTAGGACTCGCTTATATACATGCACCGGTTGGAATAATACGCTAGTCAAATCAAGAACCATTTACTATAATACTAGAGTCAATACATCATCCAATGTTATTACTAAAAAAAATTAGGAATTTCAAGAAATAAAAGTTTAAATTATATATTGAAACAACTAATCTCTCATCCTACATACACGGTTCATTTAGACTTCAAAGAAGGATTAACAGTCTCTGAACAATGGAACTTTCAGAAACCAAACATAGTTTCAACTACTCAAATTTAAATTTTATTATGTACAGCTACACATAACCTCCAACTGACTCCAAATGTCTACAACACATTTCTAAAATAATTTATACGATACCGGGCTAGGTCCAAAGTCAATTATTTTTGTACCTCTCATCTACAGTTCAAGAGTCCCATCAGTGTTGATATAGCTACAGACAAGACATGTCCAGTACCATACATCTTCAAAGCCTTCAGAGTCGATCCTTGTTAAGCCTTATGACAAAAGTCTCCGAAACAAGAGTCCTACTCTATAAGTTTACTATACACTTTTATGCTTTTCATAGCACACATCGATAAATATCTTCGTAAATAACCCAACATATTATCAGACCACTAGCATTCGATTTATGCACATACAGTAGGACACCAACATATCCATCAACACAAGTCCATTATACATTAAGCTCCTCACTTATTTTCATCAGTCTACACTCAGCACACAAAAACTAAATGAAGTCAATTAACAACCTAGTATTTATATACATCCAGTCATTTAACAGCATACCGATGGCTGGTTAAATAATATTGACAGTGACCATGTTAGCTAAGTTTAAATTTATATAGGACCAGGGATCCATTGAACCTTCAGAACCGAGCTACACATACTCAGTGCTGGACGCAAGTTAATACTACACTCATTTGCCATCACCCATTTTCCATAATCGACTCTCTATTCGACACCCATTTTACATAATCGAAACACATTTTCCATCACCAACACACAATTCAACACTCATTTTCCATCATCGAAACTCAATTCGCCACTCATTTTCCGTCTTCGACACTCAATTCAACACTCATTTTCCGTCATCGACACTCAATTCAACACTCATTTTCCGTCATCGACACTCAATTCTACATACTCTTTCCTTCTTCAACACTCATTTTCCTTCATCTACATAAAATAAAATGTAAACTTTCCAACACCCACACACACACACATAGATATTAAAATAGTCATCCGCAACTCAATTCTTTAATGTAGAAAGCACATGAACTTTATTAGGACATGAATAACGACACATTTTAATATCAATTTTTAAAATTATATTTATATCAAAAATACAAAAGTATAAAATTTCATCAGTCAATACACATTACTAACTTATTATATATACCCTAAAATTCTAAGTTCATCAAGAATAGTCCACGTTTCTTTGATAACTGATACAATTTCGTCATCTTGCGAAACAAGTAAAAGTCGCAACCTGTTCGTTAACACGTTCGGGTCTTTCCACGATATATAATCAATTTCACTTGATGCCACCATCTTCTTCGAATGTTTGCTGAACGTATTCTGAAAATCGTTGTAATAATGATTATGATAATTTGTATCATCATCATCATCATCGGTGCTGTTCACATCTTTATCAAACACACTGACATCTTCATCTTGCATATCCCTTTATTTCGAATTTTTTGACATTGGAGTACCATCCTTGGTATCAAGTTTACTTGCTAATTTTCCAAAAAAATATTCCAAAGTCCGTAGAAGTCTACTATAAGACGACTTGTCACTTTTTCTGGAGATGTTACTTTCATTATCTTCTACCTTACTTATATCTTCAACACCAGTTAAGCTATTTCCTTCCTCAAGACCTGGAGATATTTTAACACAATCGCTTTTAAGACTATGTAGATCAATTTCATTGTAAGACATACTGTCCCCGAGCATAGCGTCTCCATCTACGTACTTTATCTCCTGCGCGAGCTTGGCTTTACTAGTTTTATCGTGTCTTTTTAAATTCTCTCTTCGTGTCAACCGTCTTCCACACTTGCCACAAATTAGTATTTGACGGTATGGGCTTTTAACACATTCGTTCTTTTCATGTCTACGAGCATTATAGATGTTATCAAAGTATTTGCTACAGTATGTACAATGTCCTCCAGATCGAGATCGATATTTGTGTATCGTACCTTCACTAGTCTGTACGTACTCCATAATGGTTGAATAGCAACTAAAGGTATTTTTTAGGTACTTCGTATTTTCATGTATGAACATTCATCAATTATTTACGAAAAAAGATTTTTTCTTCTTCTCATTTTGAAGAAAAAATCATGTTCCACGTAGTTTTACTACCCACCTTCATATTTACTCATATGTTATGTTGTAAAAGCAACCAAAGTTGGTTGTAGGTTATGGAATGCTCACTCACGATCTCTTGAAAAAGGTGTACCTCCCTAGATCTCAAGAGGAAGAACGTTGACCTTATTTAAAAATTAGTGAATAATATCATGGTCTAGCAAGAATCACAAGATAATCTATTCTCATATTAGCAACCATCATGTATCAGTTGTCTGTATAAGCAGTCAATGTTTTGTGTAAGATGCAGGATGCTCCCTTACGATCGCAACAGAAGGAGGGCTTCGCTAGAACACAAGGGGAAGGGAAATCTTCGTGTGTGATAGCGTTTCTCAGTTTTTTCATGACATAGTAATCGTCTGATTAATGAACTTTTGTTTTTGTCTGATTTCCACCTGTTAAAATTCTTTTTTAAGTGTTGATTTGATAATATGACTTCGGAAATTTATACGAAACTCTGAATAAAATTACCTGTCTTAGACACCAAGAACAATACAGTTTGTCCTTCATGTTAATGCTTATCAGCTGTCTCAAAGCATATTATTTGTCTGAGTAAGGTTATTATTTTTTAAATCCACCTCATAAAAATATTGTAAGTGGTGATTTATTGACAGAATTTCACTAATTAAATGTAACTCTGAATAGAAATGACATGACTCATTAAGTAAAAAATACAATAATACATAAAATTCTGGCTTGTACTAGAACTATATCATTTCTCAACAATGAAAAGTTCACAAGCTAGCAGAATCTGTTTATGTTTTTTTTGTATTTTATTTTTAAATTTTTATTAATTAATTTTTATTTATTATTTTTTCCTGAAATTTTATGATATGAAAGAAAACTTGTGGCGGTTTTCTCCGTGTGCTTCCGATTATTCTTGTCAATATTATGGTGTTTTTCTCCGTGTGCTTCCGATTATTCTTGACAATATTATGGTGGTTTTCTCCGTGTGCTCCAGATTATACCTGACTAGACATCTTATGGTTTTCTCCGAGTGCTTCTGATTATTCTTGTTAATATATTGATGGCTTTCTCCAAGTGTTTCTGATTATTCCTGGCTAGACATCTGATGGTTTTCTCCGAGTGCTCCTGATTATTTGTGAGAAATCTATCTCTGCATGAAGAATTTTTTCTTAATGAGTCATGTCATTTCTATTCAGAGTTACATTTAATTAGTGAAATTCTGTCAATAAATCACCACTTACAATATTTTTATGAGGTGGATTTAAAAAATAATAACCTTACTCAGACAAATAATATGCTTTGAGACAGCTGATAAGCATTAACATGAAGGACAAACTGTATTGTTCTTGGTGTCTAAGACAGGTAATTTTATTCAGAGTTTCGTATAAATTTCCGAAGTCATATTATCAAATCAACACTTAAAAAAGAATTTTAACAGGTGGAAATCAGACAAAAACAAAAGTTCATTAATCAGACGATTACTATGTCATGAAAAAACTGAGAAACGCTATCACACACGAAGATTTCCCTTCCCCTTGTGTTCTAGCGAAGCCCTCCTTCTGTTGCGATCGTAAGGGAGCATCCTGTTTCCCACACAAAACATTGACTGCTTATACAGACAACTGATACATGATGGTTGCTAATATGAGAATAGATTATCTTGTGATTCTTGCTAGACCATGATATTATTCACTAATTTTTAAATAAGGTCAATGTTCTTCCTCTTGAGATCTAGGGAGGTACACCTTTTTCAAGAGATCGTGAGTGAGCATTCCATAACCTACAACCAACTTTGGTTGCTTTTACAACATAACATATGAGGAAATATGAAGGTGGGTAGTAAAACTACGTGGAACATGATTTTTTCTTCAAAATGAGAAGAAAAAAAATCTTTTTTCGTAAATAATTGATGAATGTTCATACATGAAAATACGAAGTACCTAAAAAATACCTTTAGTTGCTATTCAACCATTATGGAGTACGTACAGACTAGTGAAGGTACGATACACAAATATCGATCTCGATCTGGAGGACATTGTACATACTGTAGCAAATACTTTGATAACATCTATAATGCTCGTAGACATGAAAAGAACGAATGTGTTAAAAGCCCATACCGTCAAATACTAATTTGTGGCAAGTGTGGAAGACGGTTGACACGAAGAGAGAATTTAAAAAGACACGATAAAACTAGTAAAGCCAAGCTCGCGCAGGAGATAAAGTACGTAGATGGAGACACTATGCTCGGGGACAGTATGTCTTACAATGAAATTGATCTACATAGTCTTAAAAGCGATTGTGTTAAAATATCTCCAGGTCTTGAGGAAGGAAATAGCTTAACTGGTGTTGAAGATATAAGTAAGGTAGAAGATAATGAAAGTAACATCTCCAGAAAAAGTGACAAGTCGTCTTATAGTAGACTTCTACGGACTTTGGAATATTTTTTTGGAAAATTAGCAAGTAAGCTTGATACCAAGGATGGTACTCCAATGTCAAAAAATTCGAAATACTGGGATATGCAAGATGAAGATGTCAGTGTGTTTGATAAAGATGTGAACAGCACCGATGATGATGATGATACAAATTATCATAATCATTATTACAACGATTTTCAGAATACGTTCAGCAAACATTCGAAGAAGATGGTGGCATCAAGTGAAATTGATTATATATCGTGGAAAGACCCGAACGTGTTAACGAACAGGTTGCGACTTTTACTTGTTTCGCAAGATGACGAAATTGTATCAGTTATCAAAGAAACGTGGACTATTCTTGATGAACTTAGAATTTTAGGGTATATATAATAAGTTAGTAATGTGTATTGACTGATGAAATTTTATACTTTTGTATTTTTGATATAAATATAATTTTAAAAATTGATATTAAAATGTGTCGTTATTCATGTCCTAATAAAGTTCATGTGTTTTCTACATTAAAGAATTGAGTTGCGGATGACTATTTTAATATCTATGTGTGTGTGTGTGGGTGTTGGAAAGTTTACATTTTATTTTATGTAGATGAAGGAAAATGACTGTTGAAGAAGGAAAGAGTATGTAGTATTGAGTGTCGATGACGGAAAATGAGTGTTGAATTGAGTGTAGATGACGGAAAATGAGTGTTGAATTGAGTGTCGAAGACGGAAAATAAGTGGCGAATTGAGTTTCGATGATGGAAAATGAGTGTTGAATTGTGTGTTGGTGATGGAAAATGAGTGTTGAATTGAGTGTCGAAGACGGAAAATGAGTGGCGAATTGAGTTTCGATGATGGAAAATGAGTGTTGAATTGTGTGTTGGTGATGGAAAATGTGTTTCGATTATGTAAAATGGGTGTCGAATAGAGAGTCGATTATGGAAAATGGGTGATGGCAAATGAGTGTAGTATTAACTTGCGTCCAGCACTGAGTATGTGTAGCTCGGTTCTGAAGGTTCAATGGATCCCTGGTCCTATATAAATTTAAACTTAGCTAACATGGTCACTGTCAATATTATTTAACCAGCCATCGGTATGCTGTTAAATGACTGGATGTATATAAATACTAGGTTGTTAATTGACTTCATTTAGTTTTTGTGTGCTGAGTGTAGACTGATGAAAATAAGTGAGGAGCTTAATGTATAATGGACTTGTGTTGATGGATATGTTGGTGTCCTACTGTTTGTGCATAAATCGAATGCTAGTGGTCTGATAATATGTTGGGTTATTTACGAAGATATTTATCGATGTGTGCTATGAAAAGCATAAAAGTGTATAGTAAACTTATAGAGTAGGACTCTTGTTTCGGAGACTTTTGTCATAAGGCTTAACAAGGATCGACTCTGAAGGCTTTGAAGATGTATGGTACTGGACATGTCTTGTCTGTAGCTATATCAACACTGAAGGACTCTTGAACTGTAGATGAGAGGTACAAAAATAATTGACTTTGGACCTAGCCCGGTATCGTATAAATTATTTTAGAAATGTGTTGTAGACATTTGGAGTCAGTTGGAGGTTATGTGTAGCTGTACATAATAAAATTTAAATTTGAGTAGTTGAAACTATGTTTGGTTTCTGAAAGTTCCATTGTTCAGAGACTCTTAATCCTTCTTTGAAGTCTAAATGAACCGTGTATGTAGGATGAGAGATTAGTTGTTTCAATATATAATTTAAACTTTTATTTCTTGAAATTCCTAATTTTTTTTAGTAATAACATTGGATGATGTATTGACTCGAGTATTATAGTAAATGGTTCTTGATTTGACTAGCGTATTATTCCAACCGGTGCATGTATATAAGCGAGTCCTAGACAGCAGGTCGCTCAGTTTGTTACTGGCGACGACGACGGTGTAAGGATCACCTAGTTTGATTCTTCTGGTGCATAAGACGCGTAATTACCTGTTCTTGTGAACTCGATGGCATCTTTACCATCTAAAACGATGAACTTGATGGATGTTGTACCATCGACTACGGGAACCCTGACGTCAGCTATGGCGGAGAAGGTGCAGATCCCGTCGGCAACGACGACGACGTCATCACAAGAGGAGACTTCAACAGTCGTGATACCGTCAGCAGGAGAGACTTTAATGCCGGTGGTGCTGGCTACACAGGAAAACTCTACGAACTTCGTTTCGTCCTCGATGGAAACTTCAATGACTGGTGATTCAAGAACGACTAACGAACATCGGTGCTGTTACTGTGACAAAAGTTTTAAATACCGTCAACATGCAAGAAGACATGAAAATCATGTCTGTAGAAGAAACGCTAATCGTGTGACATTTCCGTGTGACCCATGTGGTGTACATTTCACAAACAAAAGTAATTTTATTAGGCATTGTAAAAGCAAAGTTCATTTGCAAGTTGAACATCGAGGAAGCGATGATAATTGCGATGAATATCTGTATCAGTGCTGCTACTGTGGTAAACGATTTGAGCGACTACGAAGTACACGCATACATGAAAAGCATGGATGCAGAAGAAATCTTGACCGTGTAAAATTTCTGTGTGAGAAGTGCGGTGTACAGGTTACACGAAAATTTTACTTGAAAAAACATTATAAATTTTGTAAAGATAGGTTTCTAGCATCATCTCTGGTCCTCTAAGGTGTTACACTCCTGATCTGATGTATCGTGATCTGTATGAATTAGTTGTATTTTGTCACTCTTAAAACGAAATATAATAATTTATTTTAATAGAAATGAATGTTGCAAGGACTGAGAAAATGTATACGATATATATACATACAGTGTCAGATTTTATTGTGTATGCATGTACAATTTAAAATAAATTATTGAATTAAAGAATTTTTTTATTAATTTTTCTTAACCTACATCGTTTATCTTAATGTAATAAACTACATGTGGCACGTAATTTAGGTCGGATTTGTAATGTCCGTTTTGTCTTGTTTGTGAGTATTATTTTGTTTACCAATAATGCTGAAGACAGTTTTTTTTTTGCTAAAATTATTTCAGTCTGAGTATGCCATCTGCATTCTTAAGATTTTTATGGGAGATGTTTTGGTAAAGTGCTGGTACAGGTAATACCACAACATTAGAGCAAATCTGATAGGTACTTGATTTATTATTTCTAAAATAATAATTTATTACTCTCCCGAAATAAACATAACATACTTGTGGGAAATCTATGGTCTTAAATCGTAACCTGTCATATATTTGTGTACACTACGGAGGTGATATTAAAAAATTGAATAATGTTAATCAATTGCGTACACTTCGAAGTAATCTGGTGCACTGGCTGGGCTGTAACAGTAAGATTCTGGATACTTGGTAAGCGATTATTCGTCCGAATTACTCACACATTTGTACTGATTACTAACATGAATTTAGGGTTCACGAAAAAAATGTATACTAGCCGGGGTCATGATTTAAAATATTTTGCCGCTTATAATTATCAGAGTATTGAGTATGGTATGTAAAGTTCGACTCCTCTCGTATATGTGCTACACATTTATTTTTGTAGGTAGCAAGATATACATTCGTAGGCTGATTTTCTGCTCTGGTTCGGTGATGTGTACTTTAAAGTGGTTCCAGCAAGTACTTTACGTATGCTGGATTACGATTTCACTGGAGTTTTACGTGTACTGAGTTGGAAGGCTAGTGATGAGATGTATGCATGTCTTGAGCAAAACATATGAGTGTCGCAGCATTCTGCAAGCTTGCAATTCCCGCGCGAGTGGTCAATGTTCATTTGCAGGTGTTGGTAGGCGTGTCTCGATCGAGAAGTCTCTGCCTCTATCATTGAGAATTTTTTTTGCGGTTGGCGTGCTTGAATTTATGTACTTTTGACTAGTCGTACGTGAATAAGTTTAAATTCGTATGCATTGGAACATATTTTTCTACATGAGGTAATAAAAATACATAGATGCTACATTGACTGAGATAGGTATCGAACACATGGTTCTTACCCTATGAGTGACTAGCACTTGTTTGACCTATCTCCACTAACCCTCGTTTACTTTGTGATATAGATGGGACATGGCTGTTTTCAGACAGATTATGGTTAAAATGTCTTGGACAAAGTGTCCTTTGTAGAAATTACTATGTGTGGTAATTATTTTATCGAAGTGGTAATTTAATAAAACACGTAAAAATAGCGTGAAGGTTTTTCTAATGTGTAAACAAATTAATGATAGGATGAATTTGTATGTAGAAATGGTGGTATACTACATCTCTTGAAGAACACTGCATGGTATATATAATGAAAGACTCTTGGGCTCAAGAAACTACACTATAGGTGGAAAAGGATGATGCGGTTCCCAAGATTAAATGAAAGGAACTTTGATGATTTTTTTTCTATATACTACAATTATTTAATTGAGTTTGTGATGATGGATTGAAGGATTAAATAATAAAACTGGACTCATAGGCTTTTACAGAAAATGAGAATGGAGCTCACAAGATCATAGATTGTGGTAAATCACTGACAACTGAAATGTGGAAACGATATCATAAAATGAGTTATATTGATGCAGCTCATGACAATATTGATGACAGCTATGATGATGATTTACATCTGTGATAGTGACACGGACGCGGAGAATTAAAGACAAATAATATTATGAATATAGAAAAGATGGAAGCCTTAGCACGCCGATCGTGACGAGAAACAAATATTGAAGGATGTTGATGGTATCGGGAAGACTGAAACTAATGAAGGTATCAACACTGTGAAAAGTGAGAATACATTCAAGCCTATATTTGGCAGATCCTCCATACTTTGTATAAATGGTGGACTCCTGAAATGGAAGCATACAGGCGATGAAGACACTTCGACATCAACGATATTGAGTTCTTGCAGTAATCTGGGTGAAGACGTTGTCTTCTACGGTGATTGCTACAGTGACTCTGAGGCTGTTTACAAAGGCATAGACTGTGATGCAGAACCTAAAGCTGACAAGATCGAAGAATGTGGTGGTGTCCTGAGACCGAAGCGATGGAAACGTCGTGTTATAATAAATAAATCTGATCAAGCTTGTGATGATCGCTGGCTAGATGATGAAAGTAACACTGAGGATGGTGTTAAAACGGAAGACACCAGAGATCATAATATTTATAATAAACAAGCAATGAAGAAGGTGGAAGAAGAGATTGATTCCACATAATGGAAAGATCCAAAAATATTGGTTGACCGGCTAAGACTGATGGTGGCATCTGTTCGTAGAGGAAACTACTTGCATATTGTGGAAGTATCGCCCATACTGTAAGAACTTCGGAACGCTGGCTACATACAATAATCATTTGATTAACTGTCATGTGTGTACTAATGAAAAATAAAATGAATTATTTATATTTAAAAAAAGTATGATTTATTTCTTGTATCCTGATTTCCAAATAAGCCTGTGTTTCCGCTACTGTATGTGTGATCATTCCGTTTCCTGTGTGTACTGTGTGTACATTTCGTTTTCCTGTTTGTACATTTCGTTTTCCTGTTTGTACATTTCGTTTACCTGTGTGTAAATTTCGTTTTCCTGTGTGTACATTTCGTTTTCCTGTTTGTACATTTCGTTTTCCTGTTTGTACATTTCGTTTTCCTGTTTGTACTTTTCGTTTTCCTGAGTGTACTTTTCGTTTTCCTGTGTGTACATTACGTTTTCCTGTGTGTACATTACGTTTTCCTGTGTGTACTGTGTGTACATTGCGTGTTGGAGCCGAGTAGACTTGTATCCATGTAGCTTCATAGACATTTAGTTTCGTAGCCATGCGGTCTTTTAGTCATGCAGTCTCTCAGCCATGTTTAACTCGGAACCAGCTAGATCCTTTTAGACTCGTAGCCTTGTAGCCTCGTAGTCTCTTAGACTCGTAGCATTGTGGCCCAATATCATTGGAGCTGTTGAAAGAAAAGGTAGTTGGGGCATTTGGAGCTGTTCGAGCCATTTGGAGGCTGTTGGAGCATTTGGAGGCTGTTGGAGCATTTGGAGCTGCTGGAGGATTTGGAGCTAAGAAGTAGTCGTTGAACGTCTATGCAAAGCTAAATGTTTATAAGTTTGCTGGCTTTCGCAAGTGATTCTGTAGTAGGATAGAAATTGTGTAATAAATATTATGTTTGTAAACGACTTTGTGGTGTTTTATTTCTCGAACCTTACGCTTTTCTGGTATTTAAATTAAATTTATTTTAGCTTCGTCCAGGATCGTGCCAAGGACCTTAGACGACCTAATTAATCAGTATATTGTTTGCAAAATTATTTAATGAATTTTTAACTTTTTCCTGAATTTTTAGTTTAATTATTACGAATTTTCAATATGGTGGTCTTGATGGCTTATAGGATGATGGTAGTAGAGGTTTTAAAGTCTCTTTAAGAATGTTGAACGTGGCTTATTGAAGTTATTATTTTTTCATAAAATTAAACATTATTGCAACGATCGAGGATCGAACCAAGGACTGGAGCGGATCGAATTGATATGTAAATTAATGAGTGGTTTTTTTTGATGAATTTTGGATTTTTTTCCCCGCTTTTATAGCTGCATTATTACATGATTTCAAGATGGCGTCCGAATTTCAAGATGTCGGGGGGCACCTCGGTAATAAATGTTTACTGCACTGTAGCAGGTTAGAATGAAATTATCCAGATGGAAATGTACTCTATAATATGAGTACACACACAAGATGATGTACTCCAGCAGGTGGTAGCTCCTGGTAGCATCTACAGAACATTTAATGTCGGGTCCATGATGGTCGACAAGGACAAAGTCAAACTTCAAAGTCAAGGTCAAATTTCAAGGTGAAGGTTAAATTTCAAAGTCAAGGTCAAATTTCAAAGTCAAGGTCAAATTTCAAGGTGAAGGTCAAATTTCAAAGTCAAGGTCAAATTTCAAAGTCAAGGTCAAATTTCAAGGTCAAGGTCAAATTTCAAGGTCAAGGTCAAATTTCAAGGTCAAGGTCAAATTTCAAGGTCAAGGTCAAATTTCAAGGTCAATGACCAATTTCAAGGTCAAGGGCAAATTTCAAGGTTAAGGTCAAAGTTCAAGGTCAAGGTCAAGGTCAAATTTCAAGGTCAAGGTCAAATTTCAAGGTCAGGGTAAAATTTCAAGTTCAAGGTCAAATTTCAAGGTCTAGGTCAAATATCAAGTCAAGGTCAAAGGTCAAGGTCAATGGTGTGGTGACCAGATAATTATACTAACATGGTATCGGCACACTCTAGCCGACGAAAACAAGATGGTGGTCTCCAGCATATGAAGACAAGATGGCGGACATGACGTTATATCAGCTGACGATGTATGAACCTTGGTATTGGTGACGGTAGATCGGTCTGTAGGTGGCTTCTGTGGAGGAAGGATATGATGTTTTTTTTATTTTTTACTCTCATCGTCTTCGAACCAAGAACGGGAATCGATATAATCAATCATTATATTTATTGTCAATTTATTTAATGAATTTTGAACTTTTTCCCGCATCTCTAGCATAAAAATTATGGATTTTCAAGATGGCGGCCAAATGACATGATGGTAGGTCTGTCTCGAACAGGTGGTGCTATTATTACTTTAAATTAGAAAAAATTACAAGTCCAAATATGCATGTTATTTTTATATATAACTTATTTAATCTTCGGTCTGGTAAATGTCTCGATGGCCGAGCGGTTAAAGGCGTATGTTTTCCAACCTAGAGATCAGAGCTGCGATGGTTCGAATCACAGCGTTTCCAATATATTTTTCATTAAAAATAAAATTTAAAATGTCGATAAGGTTCATAATAGCTATGGTAGGTAATGGAACATCGACCTTATGTGATGAGACAGAGCGACGCTGGCGCTATCTAGGAACAAACAACAGAAACAAAGTCGACGGTATCCAAGATGGCGGCCCTCAGTGGAACAGAAAAAAGTCAAGAGCGACGCTGGTGCTATCTAGGAACAAACAACAGAAACAAAGTCGACGGTATCCAAGATGGCGGCCTCCAGTGGAACAGAAAAAAAATTCGTTAAAATCGGATAATAAATAAAAAAGTTAAAGATGGCGACCGTAACGAAAATTGCAACGGTGACGCCATCATTCAAAATGGCGGAAAACACATCACCGGAATTTTCTAGAACACAATGACGTCATCCAAAATGGCGGATCCAAGATGGCGGATCCGAAATGGCCGCCGTGATCTACTTGTCCCGTTACGTTATGTCCCGTTACGGTGTGTCCCGATACGCTGTGTCCCGTTACGCCTGCTGCACGCACGAAAAAGTGTCACGTTATGCACATTGTCACGTTACACTCGTTCAAGATGGCCGCCGTGACGTCACAATCCAAGATGGCGGACACCGACACAACACACCACGCGCCTGCGCCTGTTTTAGGACCGGCTATTATATACTACTGGATGTAGCATGAGAATTGAGAATTCACTTAAGCCGAATTCAGGTAGATTGTCCGTCCGTACTTTGTTCACATGATGGACACTTTAAAAAAAAGCTTGAAGACAGTGAAAAAACTTCGAATTCTTACAGTAATACTGCTGAAGATGATTACGTCTACGATAATGATCTCAGTGGCTCTAAAGCTAGTGGCATGATCAAAAACTGCTATGGTTTACCTGATAGGGTTGCTGTCATAACTTAGAAACACATAACTTAGAAACACACAAGATAGAATTTTCTAAGTTATGCCAGTTCTAAGTTGCGACTTTCTAAGTTATGATGTTTCTAAGTTAAGTAGTTATACTTGGCGTGTTTCTTAGTTACGTGTTTCTAAGTTATGATAGTTCTAACTTATGACAGTTTTAAGTTATGTGCTTTTTCCTAAATTATGACTGTTCTAAGTTGTGTGTTTCTAAGTTATGTGTGGTTCCCTACCTGAAGCATGCAAGATTGAAGACGGTGATGCAGTCTTGAGACCGAAACGTCAGAATCAGTACGATAAAAGAAATCATTCTTATCCAGCTTACGAAGATCGATAGGATAATGGTGACTTTGAGACTGATGTTGAAACTAAGATTGCGGAGCTCTTAAAACTATGTCTAATAATCAAATGAGGAAGTTGACAGCAGTCTAAGAGATTGATTATACATCATGAGGAGATCCTAACATATTGGTCGACCGATTGAGACTGTTATTGCCTAAAGTTAGTGAAGGAAACTACTTGCACATCAACGAAGTAGCTACTATACTCAAAGAACTAAGAAATGCAGGCTACATGTTATAATGTTGTTTTAGCGGCTTGTGTACTTATAACTTTGAAAAAATAAAAATAAATAAAACATTTCTGCTTAAAAAAATGTTCCTTTTGTAACAAAAATTTATGGAAAACATTTACAACCACATTTATTCTAAAGGTGAATAAACTGGATTATTTTGGAAATTGGAGTATAATGAAAGTATTGCAATAGGTATTTTTTATTTTATTTAATATGTATTAACAAAAATAATAATTTTAGTGCTCAGAAATACATTACTTCCAACACTTATCACTGAAAACACAAAATGCCGAATTCTATAATCAAAATTGTGCTTCAACTTTGTGTCATGACATCTCCATTTAAAATTCGTTCCATTTACCACAAAAGTGAAACCAAGTCAGTAGAATTACAATTTTATTAAAGTATTGAGTTTGATTTTTAAAGCCAACCGAAAGATAATGGGCAAAATTAACGTAAACTATTCTCTTGAATTTTAACCTTCCCGTGGTTTTCGGAAGCAAAAGTAAAGATAAACTTTTAGGCCACACCATTGTGCGCCGATTTTTAAGACATAATGATAGTGGGTCCCAAACTATTTGGTACCGACTCTGTGCTCTATATTTTAGTAATGCGGGGGGCTCGTACAGAAATCATGAAGCTCGCCATATGAATGACGAGAACTAAAATATCAAGGCAGTTTTTATTAATAAGTGCCATACAGGAAATGTAGGGTTTAGTCGAAGGGAGAAGGGTCATTCCCCATACCCCAGAATTTTCGTACATCTATAGTTTCCTATCTATTTTAAATATTTTAACAGAAATAAATTATTTCATTGTTTATTATTAAATAAATATTAACCTTATTAATAATATAAATAAAAACGACCACATAATATGCATTATTATAGAGTAGCCACTTTTTTAAACACATATTAAGACAATTATAAACCGTGTTAGAGAAAGGGTTAACTTTCATACATGGCAATTTTAACCTAAAACACGTAAAATAACATAATAATAACTGTCCACGGATAGACGTAAAAAATGGTTTTGACCCAATATTTGTGAAAAAAAAAAAAAAAAAATTTCGTGTGTGACCACAATTCCCCTCAGAAACATTTCTATAAAAATCTTAAATTTTATAGCTTACTCTGCCTGCAAATATTTTCTTGTAAAAGCCAGCCTACCTACGGATATAGTTACAATTGGTGGGTTGTAAGCCCAGTTTACTACGAAACTTTGATTGCCAACAGCGATATTTTTAATTTTATTACAATTAAATACCAACACTTAGATTAAAAAAGGAAAGAAAATGGAAGCCAATTACATAGGTAGACTTCTGGTTTAAGCATTTAGCTTTTTTATAAATTTCACACAAAACACTTACTAATAAAATAATATTTCTGGTTTTACTATAATAAAAAATCGAGTTAGCTAGAGAATTAGAAATTTGACTATATAATTTTAAATATACATAATTATAAATAATTATGTATAGAATTGTACATATAACTGTATTAAAAATTATATATATTGAATTAACAGATGAATACTGTAGTTAATAAGAAATTTTTTAGTTATCCTTTATGGTACTTTTCCCTTATCGTAGTTTTCCCCTTGCCATCCACGGGAGCAGGGGAAAAGTACCATAATGGAAAACTACCATAATGGGAGTTTTCCCCCTGGCCACCTTTGAAGCAAGGGGAAAAATGTCATGATGGAAAACTACCATAATGGCAGAATTCCCCTCGGCCTCCGCGGAACAGGGGGGAAAAAATGCCATAATGGAAAACTACCATATTTATTTTACACGTCGGGTTACTTAAACTCGCCGTCAGAAGTGCTATTTGTAGACTTTTAAGTGAACCAAATAAACTGCTGGTGTTGCCAGCGCTACCTCGTGACGTATTCTATACACTACTCTGATAGCAAAGCCGTGGTACTCATTCCATGGAGTGTATACGAAAATATGACAGTTTTCCCCCTCGTCCTTTTAACTTATGGTAGTTTTCCAATATGGTACTTTTCCCCCTTGTTTCGAAAATGCCAAGGGGAAAACGACCATTATGGTAGTTTTCCATTATGGTACTTTTCCGCGCCTCCTACTCTTCCTCGTCGAGTATAAGATTTTCAATCCCTTTGCCTCTCTGTCCCTTTTCCACACACCCACCCAAGACTACTCGATCCTCAACAAAGCGCAAGAGAATAAATATTACTATTTTTGGTACATTTCAGTTAGAAACCCGTACGTAACCGAGTGCAACCGAAGGTAATTATAATAAATATTAATTTGGTGCACTACACATATACGATATACAAATTGTATATTTTACTGCGTTGATTATGTGGCCAAAACTATCAGATTTGGTCTATTTTGCAAGAACGCTCGTTCACAGCTAATCACTACATTCAAACTAATTATTACTGCTTGGCTTGGGGAACGAACGACGTTCGTCTAGTTGCGTGCCCAGCAGGCCGCTAAGGGAGTACAGTCGTCCTGTGAAGGTCGCCCAAAGCGCTGAACTACACCCGACGCGACTACGCGCGCCATGAGTGATAAGGTGCGGAGGGGGGAGGGTAATGGTTGCACCGGGTAGGCACGTCCTAGAGATAAGACCATCAGTTGGGTGTAGAGGCCGGGTGCCCGCCTTGGGCCACGTGGAGAAAAATATGCGGATGTTGGTCAAAGGGAAAACAGAATTTTAACTTAAATGAATTAAAGAATAAAGAAGGGGGTGGCAGTTTTAGGACTTACAATGATTCATACAATGAGAATCTAAATAAATCCTAATAACCTTTAATTAAATGTTTAAATAGTTTTTTAATTTTAATTTTAAATTGAAAATTAAAATTTTTGTGTATTTATTTATGCTTATAAAATTTGGGTATGCATATAAACCAAGCCACGTTAACTACTATTAACTTCCAACTTTTTGCAGAACCATGCTCTATGCTACCAACTTGTAAGAAACCATGCTCTGCTACCAACTTGTAACGTACGTATGTGCTAAAAGTGACATTTCGTCTAAAGAACAAATATAGATTGGCCGTGGAAGCTCCAGGCAGAAAACAGTACTAAAAACATTACCCATAGGCGCACAGCACACGCACAACAAAATTTATGATTAACCTCCTTAAAACTTGGGGATGTTATGTGGATCGTTATCACAGGGTAAGAAAATAATAATATCTGGTTTGGTTTGTATAGGCATTTACTAAATCTTAATTAATGATTTTGTTGCTGTTGTTTTTGTCTTTACAAACATTATCCAACTGAAGATGACCCATGGCATTACAGCCGAAACAAAATACCAAGAAATTGTTGACCTTATTTGCTATACTTAATACATTAAATATTGTTAAACAAAAAACTAAATGGGGAGGCCCCGGGGTGAGTTATTATACATAAGTAACAATGGTTATACTTGACTGAATCTTAGGTCATTTGGTCCCTTAACTTTACAGGCCATTGAATATTAAGCGCGCAGGCTCCTCATAAAACAAATTATAAACAATCGCATTTACTCATTAAAAAAAATTAAAAAGAATCCTGAAACTGGATGTTTAGAATTATAAATTATTTCGTGGTTTTTCCACTCAGGGGAAAAGACATTGAAAGCTGGAACTCTTGAGAAATTCTCCGATTGCAGGATGCGAAGAATTTCAGTGAACTAACCCATTAACTGCGCATTTGGGAGTTGAATTTGGAGCGGAAATTTTCGCCCTAATTCTTGAGCCCTGTCTAAGCTGCGGGGTGAAGTAGATCAGGTCGGTCCCTGGTGATGGCCAGGTGACATGCGACGCGGAAGTTCGCGGTAGCCAAGAAGAATTATATGTTAAAACAAAAAAAAAACATTTCAAATACTAAACTATTTTGGGCAAAAAAAAAATGTAGTGCTAAACACATGGCCTTGTCGATAACCGACTACATGCTTTAGAGAAAGCCGTTCACGACTTTTCAGAAGCGCGTCGTCTCGTGTTGCGAGGAGAGATGCGCCCTTCTCGCATGCTGCCCGCCGAATCGTCAAAAAAGTTGCTGGCTCGCCTAATTAAAACTGCCTTTGGTCGCCTGTCCAGGGGAGGGGCTTCGGAAAACCTGAAGGGATCCCGAAAGGTTCCGATTGGAGTAGCCGCACTCTAGCGCGTCCTGGCGAGTGCGCACAGAAATACAAGCCCTTAACGACCTCTTGACTTGGATGCAAGTGGATCCTTAAGGCCTGCCTTGGATAGGAGGGGACTATGCTATCCTCTGGCGGAGAGGCGAGGGAGCATGCCCGGTAGTTGGTGAAATTCCCGCGAGATGTCGTGAGGATGCAGGACGGTGGCCTTCTGGGACGCGAGGGGCTGTGGCCTTCATCCCGGACGTTGGCGCGGCTGATGGGTTATGACCTCCGGGGACCAGAAGAAAAAGGGGGGGGGGTGTTACGACCGGTGACTGACCCGGCCTGGGAACAGGCTAGTCCGACACGACGATACGTGTTGTTGGGCTGATGATCGGAACACCATTTCGTGAGAGGGACAGCTAACTTCAGCACAACTCCAAGAATAGGAGTTAGCATTTTTGGAAGCAGAGAACAGCTTATCTAGTCATGCTACCATCTAGGGAGAACATCTCGACGCATGACGCCTAGCGGGGTCCAGACGAGACGATCGCTGTCCCAGCATGTCTCCAGAAAACCTCAGCCTTTATCGCTGGGAACAGCATTGGGAGCACTAGACTGCTAAACAAACTAACATGTCGGTACACTCGACTGAACAAATCTCGACGAGGAAAATAGCAGTGGGACATCATATGGAAGATAAAATTAAAAAATTAAAAAATTTCGTAAAATTCAGTAAATCGTACATTTGTGCCTGAATGTAGCACTGAGACGGCACAAGACTTTGCATAATTTAAATAAATATTTTAAGTATTTTTTTATTTAGCCTGTTACAGCCTATAAAAATTTTATCCCAGGATTGTACTCTCCTACTTAATTTTGTCTCTAGCCGTTTCATCCATAGGCTCCCACATTACTCAGGTCCTGATTAAGCAGGCGCCTGATGTCTCCTCGCTCCTCTGCACATACACGAGTGAAATTTCGCGCCCCTTCAGTGCCCCGTGCACGTCCTGCCACACACTACCTTAGCTTCCATCAGCTCTCTTAGGCACACCCGTAGCTCAAGCTACAGTTGGCCGAAGCAACTTTGGTCAGGTTCGCCGGCACAGGTTATGGTCGGTCCCGAAACTCCTCGGGAGTCCTGTAGGCAGCCTTTCCCACTACACAGAATTTCACCCCCCCCCCCTTCCTTTTTCCCCTCTATCCATTCCAGATACTTCTATCTGGATAAACTACCACCCGGTCTCTATAACCGACCCCAGGCCGGCGAACGGACAGCTTGCGCCATCTCCGGGTGGCACTGCGAACTAAATTACTTTCTTTTAGGCGTCGGAGTGAGCGCTCTGGCGGCCGCGACCCTACTGAATCTAAGTTCCTTTCCTCCCCGACAGAACTCGCACCAGTGGGCTCCATAGGGTACAAGCTTTCGCTAGTTTCCCCCCTCCCCGCCTCCACAGGACTCTTGCGTACCAACACAGAGTCAGTTCCTGTGTTCCCCAACAGAGCACTCTGCTTTGCACCTCTGAGGCTCCTTTAAGTTAGGCAATTAGCCCTCTTCATATTTTTTTTTTTTTTGAGTGCGGAGCAAGTACTCCACCGGGCTTATTCTAGCCAATCAGATGCCATTTCTCCCACTCCCTAAGACTCCGGGCCTCTCGCTCGTACTTAACCACATGTCACCTGGAAGAGCGAGAGATTCTTCCGTCGGCGGTCACCACGATAGCATCTCCACCGGAGCTTCATCGTCAGCGCCTTTTACATATTCAGCAGCCGCAACCTAGTTAAGAGATGTGATCTCTCAAGTTCGGGTCTACTTACCATTGAAACAGGGGAATCCATAGTTCGCTTAGATAATATGATAGTAGCAAACCACTAAGAACGATACCACTACCATACAGACAATACAGCCACTGGAGATACATCAACCATCCATGAACAACCAGACATAGAGTTAAGAATCTGAATACGGGCATTATCACTGACTTTTCTGTTGCCAACATTACTGATAAGATAATTTTAAGAATAAGTATCATGAATCAATATGTTTTTATTCCGACACGAAAGGAAAAATATTACGAATTAAAGGGAAAAGGTGTTTACTCCCAATCAATTGTAAGTAACTTAAATGCAAGTTGTAGTTACTGAAAGCTTCAATTTGAGCGAAACGATACAGATAATAAGAGCCAGGACAAAGGAAAATTCTAGTAGCTACATGAGCTGCATAAGTAAACCAGTTATTAATTACTACAATGTGTGCAAAACTATGTTTCTTGAAGCATTGCTAAGGTTGGTGAAGTCGTTCCAGTAGGGGTTGCCAACCTCGACTCAAAAAAATTGGTTTTTAAAAAGGATGAAGGAAAATATAGGTGTGTCCTAATACTTTAGGTAGACCAGTATGAAGTTTCTCCACTTCATTAACTCACTCTACCATTAATGAGCCCTGTACTAGAGCACTTTAAATTAATCTCAGAAGAACATTTCCCTACAATAAGTAGAATAAGTTACTGTTATTCTACAAAACAACTAGGGGAATACCAACTATGGGAGAAATAAATTAGTCGGCCATCGCATAAACATAGTCAATCAAAAATCAACATGAAAGGCACTAAAAGGCTGCCTTTAGCAAGTCAAGAGGAGGCATAAAAAATTATTACATATATGAAAAATGATGAAGTAATAGAGCCATCAGCGAGTCCCTGAGCATCGCTAGCTATTCTGGTAGCAAAGAAGTTTGGCAAACTAAGGTTTTGTGTAGATTAGCAAAAGCTGAATAGCATCAATAAAAAGGACAGCTACTTCCTTTTATATATATATATATGACACTTGGGACACACTGACATCAGGTGGATCTCGACAATGGAATTAAAGAGTGGTTACTGGCAAGTGTAGCATCATCCAAAGGACAAGTAAGAAGAATGCTTTCTCAACAGGAATTGGATTCTTCCAGTTCACTGGGCTACCATTTAGATCATATAATGCTACTGCGACATCTGAAAGACTGGTGGAACTTGAGTTGCATGGCTTGACATATAAAACATGCTCAGTAAACCTTAATTACATTATTGTAATGTAAATAATGTAAGGAAGCATCTACAATATTTCAAAGCTTGTTTTAATAGGCTTCGCCATGCACAATTCAAGTTTGGACCTAAGTGTGATTCTTATTCCAATATAACGTAACACTTCCAGGTCATATTGTATCACAGGATAGATTATGAACATACCCTGAGAAGATACATTCTGTCAAGGAGTGGCTTTATCTAATGAGGCTTCACCTCATGTTGGATTAAAAAGGTTCAGGTGATGCCTGTGGATCAACATCAAATTAAGCATAGCTGAAACTGAAATACCGTAAGCAAAAAAAAAAAACACAAATTTCAATTGTCTATGTTGTTTACTATATCTTTTAACAGAACATTTATTGTGACTTTGTTTAGGATAGACACTGCTTTAAGAACATCAAAACTATTATATGTGATTCATCACAAATCATTAAAAAGTGATAAAAATATTGACATGGTAAAATAAATAGCATAATATTCACATAACAAGATTACTCTGTGTAAGCTACTAAAAAAATTCTAAGTAAAATAAGAAATATTATTGCCATTAGTTAAATTACAAATCCTATAAATGGTATTAAAAAATAAATTATTTGTGTAATCCATATGGCGAAATTTATATAAATATGAATATAGTTGAATGTTCATGGATATAAATATTAAAAAATATGCTATTTTCCGGTGTCATATAAACTACAAAACATTATGTGTTTTGCGAAAATAGTTTACAAACTGAAAGAGAGAAAATGTATATATCAGAAATGTGGGCTGTCGACTTCTACTGTCTCACAAATGTCCAAATTATTCTTGTAGCATTACTTAGTTGCCAAGACGAAAATCAGTAATTGTATAGCAGGTAAATCAGACTTTGGAAGAAAGAAAAATATATGGCACAGTTCGCAGCAAACTATCATACGCCTCAGTGAACAATTTACCAGAGCACCTTATATCGCAACATGTACAGTGTGGTCCTCCTTAGGACAGTTGTGACATAAAAAAAAGTACACTAAACAAAATATTCCCACTAAAACCCACCTTATTTTGATTTAATGTCGAAATTACATTACTACTTAAGTCTGGGGTCTCGGTATAACAAGAAAGCACTAATATGCATGACATTGTCAATTAAATGTTCGTAGAATGAGCTAAGTAGTGGTGAAGTGTATAAAAAATCAAAGTCCTAAACAACACTAAACTGCCAAACACCTGTGGGCAGGTCAGAAAACAAAGAAGTTAGCCGTCAAATTGCCTTTGCAGCTTTTACACTGAACAGATTCAGTCGGGGCCTAAAAGAGCGAGCACTAAATGATCACCAAAAGTTTGTACGAGAAAATATAGTTTTAATGCAGATTAGATTAAATTCAATTTAAGCGTAAATTTAAACTTTAAGCATCTTTTGCATAAATGCCCCAACAACCAAACTGAAGCATTCGCATAACACAATGTAAATTTCGTAAACTTTAGCTTGCCCGATTACTGGCAACCATATCTCGTATCAACGGCCTTACTTGCAAAAAAAAAATATTTCCTGGGAAATATTCCCTCGCACTGTTGAAGTTTTTCAGATGGCAGTTAAGTTCTGCCCTGATGATCGGAAGGTCATCCTCTCGGCAGGCCTCGTAGTTTGTATCTCCTTGCGATCGCTTACTTGCTCACAAAAGCTGAAGGTTCTCAGCAACGACAGTGCCGCATGGCAGACAGGAAACAAATGAATCCGCTTGCTCTAGTTATGATACATACCGGTATAGTCGCAACAGATTTCACACTACTTAAAGTACAGAAACCAAATAAATTTTAATTGCAAACTGTGTAAATAAAATAAAAAATTCCAGATTTCTATTAAATTATAAAGCCAGTGTTTAGGGGAAAAATTGGTGCCTCCCTAAAAAATAAACATGAAGTAAGGAGTTTCTTAGGAAATTGTACCAACTATAAGTGCTTTGTGCCTGGATCGCTGCTATTGCCAGACCACTGCATCAGCTGACTGAGGAAACAAAATAGTTATTGCAGGCTTCAGGTATGATTCTGCCCTTCAGTACCTTAAAGAGGCACTTTGTCCTAGCCCCATAATCGCTTACCCCAACAGTATAGCGACTATATCCTTTACACATATGCAAGATGAGATGGGCTGGGTGCTAAATTTCCCAGGTTAAGGATGGAAACAAGTGAGTCATCAAGTACTAAAGCTTTATCTGAGTCTGAACGCTACTATTGAATCACAAGAAAAGAACTTGCTTGTATGCACTTTCCACTTCTGCACTTAAGTTTCTGTTGCAAATCAGAAACCCAGTGAGGTAACTCGCTATATGGATTGAGCAGATATAGAAGTATGATGGCCAATGCAAACTCAGGGAAGCCTGAACTCACAGCAATATTGACTTCCTCTTTCATTGGCCATGTAATTTAGACTGCCAATATTGTAAAAGGGGAGAAAATATTAAAGGTACTGATGGCATACAATGTATAACTATCATTAACAGCAAGGATACATGGGACCATACCAGCAGAAACGTGGCACAGCGAAAATATTCGAACCTAGGGCCCATTAATTTAATGATTATATAGAGGTACAGGTTTCCCATCATGGCATGAGATATCCAGTGACTAAAGGGTTGTGAAAGCTTATTGTGTGACAATGGGATTCCTTTAAGAGTGGTTGAGGAGTTATTGAAGAGGGAATGGGAGAATCCAAATAGGAAAGTGATTACTATGCAGCTACTCCTCCTGCAGAAATAGTACTAGAAATGCTAAAATAAATGCATGATGAGACCTCATGTGGCCATTTCTGTGTAAATAAAAATCTAGGCAAGATTTATTAACACTACTACTGGTTGAAGTGCCATCGGGATGTAAAATTTTAGTGTAAACAAAATGACTCATGTTCAGGTACAAAAGAGCTATTTTAATGTAGTCGTGGAAATAGATTTCCTACAATGTTGGAGTCTCATTTGAGAGGTTAGCCATTTCGAAATACTAAAGTTGTTAACTGTTATATTCTGGTGAGTGTTATATCAGTGAGTGACTAGAGGCTAAGGCTTTTCCTAACCAGGTATCCGCCACTTTATCTGATGCACTGGTCAACAAACTCATCTGCAGTTTCAGGGTACTAATGGAGCTGCGCGCCAACCAAGGAAGAATTTTTGTATCGACTATATTCCAGGTGTTTAGGTTTCTGGGAATAAACAAATCAAGAATTAAAGTAGTATTACATCCTCTGTCTGATGGC
Source organism: Bacillus rossius redtenbacheri (assembly GCF_032445375.1). Classification (NCBI taxonomy): domain Eukaryota; kingdom Metazoa; phylum Arthropoda; class Insecta; order Phasmatodea; family Bacillidae; genus Bacillus; species Bacillus rossius. The sequence continues at coordinate 16,422,161 of NC_086335.1, forward strand.
ATGGTGGAAACATTCAACATAACCATAGACATGCATGTTTCCAAGTTTGTGACTGACCACCAACAAGATTGGGATTAACACATCCAATTATTTCTGATGGCACTCTTGCATGTATTGTGTTTGGACAGAAGTTGAGGCTATCCTGTGACATCAAGTTCTACCATCCTCACCAAGAGCCAACTAGCACACAGACTATGCCAATTATCGAGAAAAGCTAATGACACCCATACATTATGAGGCCTGTACAAGCCTTCAATTAGAGACGAACTAGATCAAGGCATGGTGCAATATAACAGCTAACTCGATCGGATTTCAGAAAGATGATTTGGTGTGTCTATTCAGCTACAACGAAAGAAAGGCAGGTTCCATAAACTTCAAGTGGTCTAGGAAGGCCTGTATGAAGTGTTGAAACAACTAAATTATATGGTTAAACGAATTCAGATACAAAATAGGGGACCTATGTCAGTTTTAAATTTAAACCGATTGAGATAATATGTCAGAAGAGTTGTTACCTTCTTCAGGACGAACATGTTTAAGGAGGGGACAGTCTTACGAAGATTCTGGCAACAAGGTTGACCAGCCAGCCGGAAAACGAACCTGCGAGAGGGGCGCGTGGCAGGTAGCGCTTATATCTCTACTATCTCTACCCGGATATCAGATTAGCAGAATTGCCTCTCTACCTACCTTGAGGTTTCGGCCCGTTACCATAGCTCAGTCTTTGTGAAGTTGCTTAACTATAACCCACTGTTCATGCAGTCTCGAGCATTAAGTCTGGGATTCTGTTCATGCAGCACTTCAAAGGGCAACGGGACCTTTCCAGATTGGTGTTAAAAGGTTTATAAATAAGGAGGATGAACTGCAAGTGCAGTGAAGTGAAGACGGTTTGTGACCACTTGGCGAGCGATATCCTTCGTCATCGACAGTCCTCGTGTGCGAAGATCGGATCACTGAGGTTGAGAGAATCATGAGATGGTGTTGCAGCATGGGGAATGAGTGAGCAGTGTGAATCTATGTGTTGGTACCGAGGTGTATGGTAAGAGACTAACAGTTTATAAAGCCATTGTCCAACACTGCTCTATGGGGAGAGTATAAAGTGGACATTAGAATTTGTGATTAATTTGTGTAATGACATTTAAATTGTAATTTAATTATTTGTGATTATATTAACGTCCCCCATATGCCAGAACCACGAATATGCTTTTTACAAGTTTTGAGATATTTAGATTTGAAACTTTAAACCCACTTTAAAATGAGGAAATATAAATCTGATGTAATGTGTTTATTCACGTGATACAGTGAAAAACTAAACAAATTGAATAAGTATTTCGTTGAATGTTAATAATGTCCTCTACCCTGACATTTAAAATTTTTAAAAATTAAGTATGACACATTCGTGCTTTTGGCATATAAAATCCAATTAAAAGACACAATTTTAATTTTAAACATAAATATACATATTCATTAACTTTATTGGTTGGTTATCATAATCAGCTGTTTAAAAGTGTTTATTCAGCACACAGTATGAAAACACTTGAAATAAAATAAATTTAGAATGGAAAACAATGGGTTCAGGTATAAATTCTGTCGATATTCTTCAAAGCACTCTAAAAAAATCATTTCAGTAAAACTTAACAATACAATCTAAAAAAGAAAAACCATAGAGTTCTAGAAAATTATGAAATATAAATTTCAATACTACTTAACATTACAAACTGAAAATGAAAAAAACACAACATTTAGTGCCGGTAGTAAATCACATCAACTCTTCATCAGGCTCATCATTGTCTGGTTCTGGAAGTGCATCACGTACACCTTCACTAGTTTTCTATGCTCGGTAATATGCATAATGTTCTCTTGGAATTATCAACTTGTCACACATTGTACATAGATCTTTGTACTTGGGCGCAGAGATTGAGAATGTCTCGTTGTGTGCCTTTGTGACTCCTTTTGTTTTTGAGGGCCGTCCTGCTGTCCTCTATATTTGTATTGCCTGAAAAGGTTCGTTGAAATCAGTTTTAAAGAAGAGTGATTGAGGTTACTCTTTCTAGTAATGTAGCCAACATATGGATCTGGTGGGAATTTTCGGAACTCTTTTTGAGTCTGTTTTAAAGTCAAGAAAATCGTCGTGCAACATTGTTCTTACTACAAGTGGGCGAGGATTATTCCTGTTTGTTCGAATTATCTGCGCCCACCCTTCAGGAACAAAAACAGGAAAATTCTTGGAATTCTTTTCTATCTTCGAATGTATTGAATCACACTCCATTTCAGTATGTCCTGTTTCGAAGAATTTATGATCAATGGTTTTGAGCCCTGGATGAGTCTGACAAAGTGTCATGCACATTGATATAAAAATTACATTCTTTTGCTGTCCACCACAACTATCCGACATCATTTGAACTTCTTTGATGTTCTGTTGACTCATTATATAATCAAATCATAAACGTAACTTGTTATTTCAATAACTCCTCGCTTGCCTTCAAGTTCATTCAAAAAATAACATGTTCCGTCTTGATTTTCCAAGTTGTAAAATTTAAGGTTATACACTGCTAACTTTCGTAAGTAAAATATTTGCCCACACAGTCCTTTGGAGGCATTTAAAACAGCCTCCTAATCAAAGTTAAAGGCCTAAATATGTTGATAATCTTTTGCAGCTAATTTGTCTGTGTTGCGTTCTTGGCGGGCCATTTCTGCTTTGCTTTTATGTCTATCATGCTCTTCTGTTTCCTTTTGCTTATCTCCTTCTGTAAGTGAATCATAAGCCAGGCATTTTGGCATTGGTCTTTCTTTGGGGAAAAAAAAAAACAAATTATACTCATTAAAAATTGCTCTATACTTAGCAAGGGACATAGAAGGTAACTTATTATCTCTGCATTCTGCCTGGAATTCAGGGTGCATTATGGAAATATTCAAACTGGAATCTAAATGCTTTTTTGTGCTCTTCTGTCTGCAGTAATGGGATTCAACACAAGGATAACACAAAATATGCTTTCGGATACGGTTCTCGTCTTCTTCCGAAAACTTATTATGAGGGGTATGTTTACATATTGCATTTCCTTCGAAATGCCAAAATCGCGAATGTGCCACATTCGTGATTTAGCTAAAGGATAATTTTATATTTCAAGATAATTTCACGAATGTAACACATTCACTACTTTGGCATAACAAAAAATGCAAATATTCCACTTTCGTGTAAAAAGAACTTGCCATTATTGCTACAGGAATAGAGATACAACATTCGTGTTTATGACAAAACATAGATATTTAAAAATACTTTCTACCTATGAACATATCAAAAAAAGTGATTATTGCACATTCGTGGTTCTGGCATAAGGGGGACGTGCTAATAATTAAAAAAATAATTATTCATTTGCGCTCTTAAGTCCGGACCTGTGTTCCCCACTTGTAAGAATATTTTCGGTAAGAGATTATAAAAGTATTATCGTAATTTAATATAAGGGCTGGTTATAATACTTTAATAGACGCGACTGCCATCTTGAGCTCTAGCAGAGCGATGGCAGATTGTAATCCAGCCAATACCATCTCTGAACTATTTAAACTGGTAAGAAAATTAAGCAGATATGTAAGCTTGCTCTCCGAAAATCAGACAAGCTCGGAATTTTTATATTTTTAATAGTATTTGCGCAGAGATTAATGAGCGCAAACGCAGTTGAATGTTATCGCTGTTTTTTGAACACATAGTCCTCTATTCCATCCTTTAATGTGACTACGCCAAGAGAGATGTGTCTCACTTTATTTTTTATTTTTGAGGTTTCAAAGAGAACTAGTAGCTTTGAATAAATGGTGGAAAATTGTATTATTGGATGTTGAAGTTAAATAAAAATTACTCATTTTAGATGATATATCCATATATTCCCACCCTCTTGTCTAGAAGCTGCCTCCTGGCCGGGGTGTTGGCCGAGAAGGCGATGGATATTGCAATGACCGCCGCGCGGACGGACAGTGACGGATTGCAGCGGGCAGTTAATGAACCCGCGGTCGGACGCCACTCAGTCACCCCCTCGTGTGTCCCCCGTGGCGCCCGCAAGCTGCGCCGCGGTGGGCGAGCTCTGGTTGTTAGCAGGGGGAGCAGCGCGCTGCTGGGCCGCTATGAAAACATAATCAATACACCGCCGCGGGGGTCGGGCAGGCCATGCAGGGCCGAACATGCGTGTTGCCTGTCCTAATCACTCTCCCTGATTCACGATCTGCCAGCCAACAAACCCCCCTCTCCTTTTCTGCCCTTCCTATATCATGCTCCCCAGCAAATCGCGTAGGCCTCGTGTCGACGGGGTGACAGATCTTCACCTCCCCCCTCCCCACCCGGGGCCCATACAAACCCTCTACCCTACTTTACCAATGCTGTCCTCGCCTTGATTGATAACTGCTAATTACCATCGCTGTGTCGCGCTGCAGTGTCACAGTGGCCCGGATTTGACACCGACTCTTGCAGTACCCGAAATCGTTCCATGTAATTATTGTGTAATGTTTTTGCTGGTATGATTAATATTTTACCTGTATATATAAACAATTAGAGGTAAAAATACTCATTTAAAACCCATAAAAATACCTTAATGAAAATTTTATCAATGCTGACCAAATAGACATTTTTTTCTAAAAAAGGACAAATATTATTGAAATTAAAAACCTAAACATAAGTAATATTTAATTTTCATTTAATTAATAAATTTAAATTTAAATAGGAGTCGAAAGCATGTAAAAAAATTGTTTTACTTAATTTTAAAATTACTATGTTAAGACGAATATAATTTTGAATACATTCAAGATAAACACTTGAATGCTGTAAGGAGACAAATCATTATTTACACTTTCCTTGAAAAAATAATTTTTGTCAAAACCTTTTATTTTCATGAACAAATATTTAAGGCAAAATGTATCTTTATACTATAAAAGTTTTTAAATTTATAGTGGTGTATCTCTCCCCTTTCCCACATTTAAACTCACACGTGGAATCGTTTTTGACGTGACAACGTCTAATAAATCGATGAACGCCGGCTGCACGCACGAAAAAGTGTCCCGTAACGCACTGCGGATGTGTCCTGTTTGCTCATTGTACGCATGCATGACATCTCTCTTCATGCTCATAGTACGCATGCATGACATCTCTCTTCATGCTCATAGTACGCATGCGTGGCATCTTTCATCCACTCAATTGGAACAACCATCGATTTGACTTTTCAATTCAAATTACACCCGGGATCTTTTGCACAATATTTAAAAAATATTGTAACACATTATAAATTAGTTTGGTGTATTTGGCATGCGTATATGATATTAAATCGTGTTATAAAAAATTATTAATATTATTCCTCTACCGTGCTGCTATCTACGGTGACGGACGCGAACTGAATGAAACGCAATATCTATCCGCTATCGCGGGAACCAGGCACGGTGAGTGCAGTAATAATAGGTTATGTTACAATTGACTAAAGAATAATGGTGATTCATATAATTTATGATAGATATTTGATTACAGTTCATTTATATGAAAACTTGTTCATAATTATATTTAAACTTTATAGCTAAACATTAGTTTTTATAATTAATTACAAGTCATCTAGACGTGAACTGTTTCGTAAACTCTTTATAAAGTGAAGTGAAAAGTTAATGTGGTTTTCATTGCTTATTACAACAACAATTTCGGCAATAAAGGTTAATTATTCTTGCATTTTAAATATCTGATTACTAGTATAATTTCAAGTTTTTATTCTTTTATTATTAAAATAAAAATGATTCAATTTTATTAATAAATGTATGCAATCATTTCATCAATGTTTTGTTATGACGTTGTCACGTTAAACTATCGTCCGTAAATCGACTTTACAGACAACCAATTTTTTGACAATAGACAATTCTATTTGTACCAATTACAGTACATACTAACTTCCTAATGATGTATGGACATTTTAATAGTTTAGCTTCTAGACTGAATAATAATATCGTTTTTTTTTAACTAAGCTAAGGATATGCAGAGGTCGAATCACTTGCTTCACTTACTTCGCCTACTTCAGGTGTCAAACCTGTTTGTTTTTTATGCAGTGTAAGATACATGGTATACAACATTTTTTGGTGGATTATCCCAGGAAACTTAAATTTTTACCCAAAAAAGCTTTTCTTTTTTGCTTTGTAAACAATATCACAAAATTTGTTGTCTGGGCTAAGCCTGAGATGTCAGGCTTATGCAATACTTTATGGTTAATGGCTCAGACTTATTTATTTTTATGTGTCTGATTTGATGCTGCAACTACTAAAATATAGTGTATTAAATTAGCATTAATATTAATTTTTTAATCAATCCAATTAAAACATTTAGTTATCAAACAAGTGCATTCATAATAATTCAGGAATGTTTGACTAATTGCATAAAATTTTATTTGTATTTAATAAGTAGCAGTTTCAAACTTGGATAAGATCGAAGAAGAGCGATTTCCGAATGTTAATTTTCTATTGAGTCTACTGGAAAGTGATGCAAACACTCTTAGACCTATTTTAACTTATTTACTTGCTATAGAACACAAATATAAGAAGTGAGTTTAAAAACAGTTTTTTAAGGATGTATAGAAAAATATAACCATGTGGAAATTAAGGTTTGAAATTATAACTTTTCTTAACAGAAACTATGTTTTTAATCTACATTAAAAATTTCTAAACATTTATATGTTTTTAAAAACTTATATTGGAAACAGGTAAAACAGTGGTTTAAAGGTCTTTAATTGTTATTTTCTCTTACAAATCTCATAAAAAGCCAATTTTGATTTAATATCACGAGGAAAAACTAAATTAACTGAAGAAATTTTCATGTGGACCTTCCTTTGAAACGTGCACATTTTTCTTACGCTACATAATTATTCATTAATCATAGTAGCAATTAAACGGATGCTAGTAATATATCAGTTATATGAAAATATCAGTTATATGTAAATGTCAGTTTTATTTAAATATCAGTGATAATACTTGTGTAAAAAGTGTATTTTAAGAGATTTCATGTTGCAAACTTGCTCAGTACCTAACTGGTTGTAATAGTTAGACTTTCAACACAACTATTAAAAAATTCCCTTTCGGCACAGCTTAGAGGCGTAGGTAGGTTTCGAATTACTTATTTCTGCTGGAAAATTTTTGAAACTTTTTTGAATACCTGGAACATTTCCGGAATTTAATGTAGGCCACGTAACATCCTATATTCGCAAATATTTATAGAAAGTCGATTTTACATCTTCTCATATTCCATGCAGTAAAAATAGGTAGAATGATTTTAACTGAATGCATCAAGCATTGAATGTCTGAACAAATTTAATTTTAAACCTACAATGATAGTTATGCAATTATGTTTGACTTCTTAAAACTATATTTTCATTCTTGCAATAATACGTGGTAGTATAATATTTTAACAAATGTTTATGGTAATATTAAGATGTGTATAAATAAGTTCCATTGAATTTTATAGTAAGAAATTTTTATTATATTATTTTTTTAATATTAACCCCTGTTTTACAGTAATAGTTAGTTTCATAAAAACTTGTTTAGCCAAAGGGTTTTAATAAAGTTTAGGAGTTATACAAAAATGTATAAATTATTTGATTATATGTATTAAAAAGTAATGATATTTTTCTTTTTACCCTTTTTATTTCAACCCCTTAAAGTATTGTTTTTGATATAAAATTTACTTTAGGTAAAAGTTTTTAATAATATTTAAAAAGTTAAAGAAAAACAAAAAAAAATAATTTGATAGACTGCATGGTAGAGAATATTTATTTATTTTAATTTTTCATACCCAGGATTTTTCAACCCCTCGCAGTAATTTTATGTATTAAAAAAATATTTTAGACGAAAGTTTTAGGTTAAAACTATATGATTTAACACAATTTTAACGGATTTGATAGTGTTACTACTTAGATAGTTATTAATTCTTTATTTAATTCTACCCTTCATTTTTTTCAACACCTTGCACCAATGGTTCGTCATATAAAAAATATTTTTAACACGAAAGTTTTAGATAAAATGTATATGATTAATGCACAATTTGTAAGAATTAGATGTTGTGTCTACGAAGGGAGTTATGATGTTTTAGTACTTCAATCCGGTTTTTTTCAACCACTTGTAGTCGTGGCTGGTCGTATCAAAAACTTATTCAGACAAAAGATTTTGGTATTACTCCTACGAGTTAAAATACTTTGAAACGAATGTGGTATTTTCCATATTATGGGAGTTATAGCGATTTTTCTGTTTGTCAAAAAAAAACTTTCCCGTTTCTACCCCTTTGGTCGTATATTGCCCATTAACGTATTGGACCGAGATTTTCCACAATGTGATTTTATGTATCAGTTTGGAAGTGATTTTGGAAAAATTGCGGCAGTTTTCCTGTCCAAAGAATGGTTATATACATAAAATTTTTGAGTTGACCATGGTTTTGGGGTTATGGACCATGAAACGAAAAACCATATAAAAAATTTCCTGATATCACACCATGGTAATGGCTAGAATATTGAAATTTAGGTAAAAATATATATTTTATTACAAGACTTAATCAATGCTGAGGTAGCTACAGTTTATTGTTTGAAAAAGTATGGAAATTTATTGAAAATAAATAATTTTTCAATCAGCGGTGGAGTATGTTTTTTTTTAAGTCAAAAGAAAAAGTTTCTTAATATCATTGGGAAAACGCTATTTGTTATTTCATCTAGTACCTTTACCTAGTTAAATCACACAAATGTTTGTTGGTAATTACACTAGGGCTCCATTAAGACAAATATTATTGTTCCACTTTGTCATTTCACACTACAATAACAAAATTTATTTCTTACACATAACATTTCATACTACAAAAATTTCCGGTTTCCTGTTTCTTTCCTATAACTACCGAAACTTTTTTAGAATAATACTTTAATATTTGCATCCTTTAAGCTTTAAAATAATAAAACGTATGGCCACATGTTGGTATTTCTAGTAAATTTATGACCACAGGTATTTGTTTGCATAAAGGAACATTCGCTTTGGATTTTTTTTTGTGATAAAAACACATACATACACATTCACAAACACACACATATATATTTATAAAACGAATTAATATTAGTTATCAAGTAATACATTGATAATAAAAACCCGGGAGTGCTATTCATATAAATGAAAGCTATTGAATGTCTAGAATAATTAAAATATATATATATTATATAAGTTAACCTACGTATAGGTATGGAGCTTACCAATGCAATCATTTGCACTGGTATGCTGTATAATTAGATATATACTGAATTCTAGATAAATAAATCCACAAAAATTATATGTGCATTTATTAAAACCTAAGAAGAAGAGAACACCACTTTGAGGTTCAAGGAGGGAAGATGACTGGAGAGATTTGAGTGGTATGGAAAGTGGATACGTCCCAGTTAAATGGAGTGACCAAATGTTTTTACAAATAATTATAATAGCTTTCTGTGAAGATTTTTAACTAATTTATGATGGCATATAATTATAAACACCAATGTTTTATCTGAATTTAATACTATTAAATTATTAATTAAATTTCTTACAGTAAGTCACACGAAAACATGCGAAATAAAATATGTTAATGAAAGAAAAATAAACTAGCTTCAAATGTCAGATGCAGCCTGGAGTAGAAAAGTTTTTTTTTTTTATTTAGGAAGAGTTAGGGGGAAGGGATAAATTGTTCCTATTGCCCCTCCCACAGGACCAGCTCGGAACGTGAGTAGTGGCGGACAGGAGACCCGGTGACAGCTGCGTCAGTAGGCCGGTTTACACCCTGGCGCGCGTTGACGGGAGTGTACAGTGCAGATTTAGAGACTGCAGAGGCGGACAGACAGCCCACTGTGCCAGGGGGGAGGGGAGGAAGGGAGGGGTTAGCGGTTCCCGCCTGTCCCAGCGCTAATTAGCATTCTCGCCACGCTTGATCGTGCAAAATAACGAGGACTGGTGCTGTTTATTACGTGTTCACCTCCGCCGCCAGCATCGCGGAACAACGATCTAACTGCCTACCTCTACCGCCCTGCCGCCCTGTCAGTTCGGACACACGCAGAACTGGTTCTACTCCAACTCTGCAAACACAACAAAAAATATTTATGTTGGTTGCATTGCGAACTCATGTAAATTATTGAAACGCTTAGAATAACCGGTAATACAATACAGTTAAAGGACTTTCTTCCAGCACTTTCGGGCCAAGATCATGCTATACTAGCTTTTTTTTACTGGATTATCGTACGTATTTATAGTTTTTGCAATGGTATTTTAAAATATTTATTTTAATTAATCAGCATTGCAACACGTAGATATATTTTAAGTGAAGCTTCAGCATGTAACATCTTTATGAAAGAAAAAGTTTTTTGCCTGATGAAAAAATAATATTAAATAATAGATAGCAGTTCCCGAAACTTCGCTTGTTTCTGTTTTGGTAAAACTATTGTATTTTTTTTGTCTTTTCGTTTTGTCGTGTTTTTGTCTCGTTTCAACTGTTGTGCTGAATTATTTTGGTTTCAATATTTTTGTGTTGTCATCATTTGTGTGTTTTTTTGTTCACTTAGTACTTTTTTCTTTGTTTTTTCTTTGTTTGTTGACCATATTTCTGTTTCGGAATATTTTGTGGTGTTTATATTCTTGTTGACAACAGCAATTGTTTGCTTAATTTTGTGTATTTTTTGTCTTTCTTGTGTATTTTTATTTATTTTATTTATTAGTTTTCTTCAACAGAAAAAGTTCTTAGCAATGGCGTATGTCCAAAAACTTACATCAAGTCATTAAATAATATAAAGTGAATTTTCAATTTAAAAAAATCCTATGGTTGACACAGGCATCTGAAATTGACAAAAACCAAATTATTAATATATAAGTAATGCAGTTTTGGCTTTTATTAAAAAAAACGAAAAAATATAAGGAATTAATGTTTTTGTTAAATTTTTAAAGCAGTGGGAAAATGAGTATCAAATCTCTGATAGTTAAAATACCTGTTGGAACCTATGTATTTAATGATAACATGATAAATTCCCCCTTGCTCCCTGGGGACATCTGAGCTGAGTGGTCGTGCACTGCATTTTCCTGTCGCTGGGAAGGGCGTAAATTAGACCTTTCTTATTATTTAAATATGTCACTGATTTATTCAAATTAATTTTTTTTACAAAAAGTGAATTGGTTTAATTCCTACGAAATTTACATTTGGTATTTCTTGTTGAGTCACCCAGAAAAATGCCTAAGAACTAAGCTTTCCACCTCCCAATATCGTAAAAAGGTAAGTTTGGGAACCCACAGTGATGGCTAACATCCCGCCCCTGACAATATTCGTTCACAATGTATTAATTTTTATGTATGATATTGACAGGATTGTGTCTAATTTTTCCTTTTTTTTGGTAATAAAATTGACTTATATCCAGTAACTTGCGATGCTACCTCAAATAATTAAATATATGGATACTATTTTCAGGTTAATTGTAAAAATACATATGGGTTTTTTACTCAGCAATATTCTGAAATCAAATATTCTTTAGATAATATATAAAAACTGTATTTTAGATATTTTTGAAGAAATTTCATAAAGAGTTAAAAAAAATATTATACTCGAAAGATTTAAAATACGGCTGGCTAGGTAAGACATAAATAGTTAAAATATTAATAAATTACAAATTTATTTCATTTTTAAATTCTCGAAAATTATTGTATATTCTGTGGTCAAATTTTCTCAACAGATAACTGAGCATTAACACTTTCTAATGGCTCACAACAAATACCGCATTACTCATCTTTGGTATCTCAATTGGTGGGCGCAGTAAATTTCTATACAAACCACTTTTTCAATAACACTCCAAAATATTTCAAAGACTATTTCTGATTGAACTTCAATAATTTGTAATCTTATTTTCGTTAACTCTGCTTCGCTGATTTTTTAATCGTTTACAATCTCTTAAGAGACAATAATACGCCTTGTTTTCAATTATTGGTAAAAATTATATAACAGAACAAAATGTTTTATAGCAATATTATATTAAATGTAAGAATACCATAATGTAAAACATGCGTTATTTAAACTTACGTAAATTGTGATTAAACTTAAATTATGGTTAACGAAATGTGATGCCATGCATTTTTTTTATCGAAATTAAAGCAAAGCAATTTATCGTCCTTAATATTATTGACATAAAGGCCCTACGTTAGCGGCGCGATGGAGTTTGTTGGGAGATGGCATGAAGTGGTAAAACCGGATTCAGCTTTACACTTAAAACCTTGAACCTCTAAGAACCTCTTTCTCATCAGCACCTTCGATTCGGGATCACTAAATTACTAAAAATGCCGCAATTTGGAGTGAATCATTATTGATTCGACCACAGTTAACAGTCCCTGTAGAGCGAGAAAGAACTAACTCTCCTACTCAGATCATCCTAAAATATATAAACCAAACTCTTATGCTTCTAAAATTAGACAATGTTTTATGAAACACTAGGCAAATATTCAGTGTCATATATAAATTTATGTAGTAAAGAAATGTTTTAATATGCATATAATTAAATGTATTCTTCATCAAATAAGATTTATAATATGTTAAATGTATGTTCGTCCTCGCGGTCAAATTTCATATTAATAAAAAAGAAAAACTTAAGGTATCAAATATCACTTTTGTAAATAAATTATATTAACCACTTGCACCAACTCCCCCCCCCCCCTAACACACACACACTTTTATTAAATAATACTTCTTCTAAGAAATATCATCCCACATTTCTTGTAATCGGCTTTCCTATTAACATAACCTCACGTATTTTCACGAACTAACACAGAGTAAATTCGTGATAACAAGTTTGGTTAACAACATACGCTTAGCTTATGACCTACAGTTTTTAAGTTCGCCTCCTAAGATATGACTATATTTATTGCCGTATTCGTTTATAACTAAAGAAATTTTGTATATTTATTCAGTCTTTTACAACCTAATGTTTATTAATGACGAAGAAATCAGGTTATTCTATTGATTACAATTTATCATAGATGTTAATCCATGCTATATGGGGAAATGCAGCAAGTAATTTTATTCTATTAAACTTATTTGTTTCACATTTTCAGTTGAGTTTTAAATATTAACTGAGGCGTAATTTAAGTTTTAACATAGAGCAATGTCATATAAATTAAAGAAGGCAAATTGGCAAAATTATGACTAACTACACATTTCACCATTGGTAATAAAAATAAATAAAATAATAGATATCTATATTATGAAACAGTAAATTCTAAATATTAACATTGATTCTAATAGTTTGAATTTTTAGAAAGAAAGACTATGCTTACAACACAACAAATTAAAAGCTCTTAATTATTTTTTAGCTGAGTGATTCAGAGACAAAGAGGTAATTTTTAAATTTTGTAAACTTGTGCAAATGAAAGTAATTTAAGTTATTTTTAAAATCTTAAATTGAATATAAAAAACCATAAAAAATATTTAGTCAGAATTTCATTTAATTATTAATATTTATATTTATTTGTAAGTATATTTTAAATGTTTGAAATGAAGTTATAAAAAAGACACTGCAAAAAAATTTTAGTAAATCATATATTTGTCACACGGGAACCATAACCTCGCATTGAAATAATCTTTAACTCAGAAACTTGTTACATGTTGACAGGAGTTATTTCTCAATGAAACTAAACAAGTTTTGATCGTTCTTCATAACGACATATCTTTAACTTGCTTGTAATTTTTCGTCAACGAACCATTGCTAAAAAAATATCCGAAAGCGATTCGTTCATCAGAGAAATATCATGAAGAGTCTAAAATGATTTGTTTTGTGTAAGTGAAAGGAAATATTCTATAAGAAATGGCGTGGTAAACAGAAAAATATATTAAAATTGAATAATTATATTTTGTTATAATACAAATGTTTGTAAAATTACAAAAATATTTGTTTTTGTAAATCTGAGTCATATTTACAGTAAAAAAAGAAACAATTGTATTACAAAAACAGTATGTGGATTTATACAAATATTCTGTAAGTGCTCATACCATGGTTAATCGACTCAAGAAGTTTCGCCCAATGCATATAGATGGCAAATACATAGTTAAAATTGCAAGCGGGTTGCTACCGTGAGAGAGAGTGTAGCCTACCTCCTAGTAGCGACCATCTTGTGACGTGAACCCATTCGTGTGACATTGCAAAACACTGTCCGCACATCTTTCAAACCAAAGCCGGGTTTAATATTTAACGTACCACTGTTGCAGTTCCTGAGAATATCAGGTTACTGAAATAATAAAAACACCTTTTTTATCAATGCCGCATTTTCTTTGAATTCCCCCCCCCCCCCCCCACAATTATTATACTGTAAAATTTCCAAATTATTCTTTTAATTCTACAAAAAATTGTAATTTTAGAACATTATTTTGTTTTTGTGACAAAAATAATATCCTTGTTTAAGAAAAACGTTGCGATCATTCGAGCTGTACACAATATTAACCTGACAACCACATAAACGGCTATCTAAACATGTTCACTTAAAAAGCGCTGCGTAAGCAAGCCCGTGGAGCATAGAGTCGGGGTTGTAAATGCAGCTACAGCTGGGGGAACCTGATGCGCGGCAGCTGGGGATGTATGTACTTGCGCCAGTTTCGCGCGGTTCCGGTCGACACGCCACGCCACACCCCTCCGACCCCTCCCCCACTTCGTAATGGAGATGGAAGTGTTGAACGAAATTCACCATCACGATTGCATGATGATGAGATTCATTTATTTATTCAAACCCGCGGCGTCACGGCGCGGGAGGGAACTCGCTTCCTCTGGAAAATGGACCGCAACAGTCGTGGGGCGCGAAAATGGTGCACGTGTCTCTCGCGGTAGGGGCTACTTTTGTGTGAAACACTCTGGTGCACGGGTAATGGGGTTGGTGGAAGAAGTGAATTTTTTTGACGTGACAACGTCTAATAAATCGATGAACGCCGGCTGCACGCACGAAAAAGTGTCCCGTAACGTACTTTGTCCCGTTACGTTTTGTCCCGTTACGTTTTGTCCCGTTACGCTCATTGTACTCTTGCGCCGCATCTATCTCTCTTCCACTCAATTGGAACAACCATCGATTTGACTTTTTCGAGGCACTACTTGAAACACTCCCATTCGTTTCCTACATTTCCTATCATCCTCCTATCCTTAACAGAATAACACAGATTGAAAGAAGTTAAATAAGAAAACATGTATAAAAGTTATAGTTAAAATAATAATCTCTTCGTTAAAGTAATAAACATATTTGAATTAATGAGTGCAAATAAAAGTAAATTTATCAATTAAATTATAGATTTCATTTCACTCCATCTTTGAATCCATAAAAATTGTGATAATTCAATAAAAATGATTCAATTTTATTCATAAAAGTATGCAATCATATCATAAATGTTTTGGATTAATGTTGTCACGTTAAACTATCGTCCGTAAACCGACTTTACAGACAACTAATTTTTTTTTCATACTTCAATATCCCAACTTACGCATGGTGGAACTATAAACTAACGTATACGGACATATATTTGAAACGTTATCGGTATCTTACAACAGATTTCCTTACACATAGTAATGCGTCTTACATTATACAAATGAATCCGTGATGGCACTGAGTTTTGGCAAATGCTAACTCGTGAACCTATTTTACAAATTTTATTGTTCATTTATCTGCTCAATTTTCCAGTGTAACAAATTGCAAACTTGTTTTACGCTATTAACACACGCTGTTTTAGTGACGGTTCGGAATGTATGTGTGTTCTGAAGTAACAGCTTATATGTAAAAAAAAATCGGTACTGGAAGTATGTAACTATTAAATATTTGGTAAAGTCCATTTTATTTTAAACAATTAAATGTGTAACATCATCATGAATTTGCTCGTTACAAACGTTGGATCATACACATCCCTGGCGAGTATTAGGAGACTCGCTCACATATTTTTTATATGAATTTCGGACAGGATTATGAATGTATTTAATCTCGGGTTGAGTGTCACTTCGGCTATGGATTCAACATCGCTTAAAAGTCATAAACTATGAAAGCTACAGAGTTTAAGTAAACACATCTTAGTAGAGCATCCATCACTCGTCGTCGTTATGTATGACTCACCCGGTTAACAGTTGCAGTGATGACGTAAAGAGCGTAGGTGGGGAGCGTCGAATATAAGTCATTCAGAGCTCTTACTCCATCAGTAATAGACCGATTTGCGTGATTTGAGCTTTAATTTGCTCTTGAGTGAGCATTGAGTGGTGCTATTTGAGTGGAATAAGTATAAATTTATAACTTTTATTTTGGAGCCATTAATCGAAAATGCTGTGCTGGACTCTTGCAGCACCACGAGCAGCTCTGGGAATTGATAGGTCGAGGGCCGTGCCTCGTTGTGGTACAGCTACAGTGTAGGCCGTGAAAAAAACAAGGCGCTGCAAGTGTCGTTTCGACGAGAACTGAACGAGTAGCATTTTTTTCCCGACCATAGTGTGCAAGAAGCCGATAATTGTGGTAGAGCCAGCTTGGCTGACACTATTAAGTTTATGGTATCCTTATATAGTTATTGGCTTTTTGCAGACTTTTAGATCTGCTGATGAAGTAAAACATCCCAGAAGATTTTCATAAATATCTGACTTATTTGTATTCTGACCGCATAAATCTCCAAATTGAATAAAATATTTCTTGTAGGCTTGTTATACTGTTTTTGGTTTTGTTTAACAATTTTACGTAGATGCTTTTAAGTTGCAGACTATTGAATACCGCATAAATTTAACCTAACCCAGTTTTAGTTATGCAAAGAGTTGGTTGGCCTTAATTTTGCAATTCTAGTAACCTTATTTTAAGGGAGGCCCTACCATCTGGCTGATATTGGTGATGTTTAACTTTCGTGCGTTTTCATTTTAATGGTCAGCTGTAAAGCGTGGAAGTATCAACTCCAAAGTTAAGAAGTTTGTCTGCTTTAAATTATATTTTAAACACAGACGTTTGCCCTTTTTGCGTGGCGTAATATTTTGAGGACATGGGATGTATTTTCTTTTAGACTGTTTTGTCAGGCGCAGACACCTAAATATGTATTAATGAATTTATTGTAAGGAAAATATAAGTAACTTAACTTTATTGTGCAATTTCATTTTACATGCTATTCTTAGGCCAACCAATCTTTTTAATTTATATGATTACTATTTTTACTTCTTTGGTTAGCGTTTTGTTTTCTATGCAACAATTTAGGAATCTCATAAATGGATTGGTAGTAGCAGAATTTATCACTAGAATATTTGACAAATTTTACAATAATGTACATTTTGTTTAACATTAGTAATTTCCTTAAAAGTTATATTTGGAGTTTATGTTTTTTACGATTTAATTGAAACAGTATATATATATATATATATATATATATATATATATATATAATGGAATTCCTGCGCCTGAGTTCTGGGTGTGATAGTAGTATATGAATGTTCCTCCGATATCAGGCGCCAGGCGGTGGTGCCGGGTGCCGAGCCACATCTCTGACGTCACGTCCATCTCTGGCGTCACGGCGGCCATCTTGGACGAGCGTAACGGGACACAGCGTAACGGGACAAGTAGATCATGGCAGCCATCTCGGATCCGCGATTTTGGATGACGTCATTGTGTTCTCGAACATTCCGGCGATGTGTTTTCCGCCATATTGAATGATGACGTCACCGTTGCAATTTTCGTTACGGTCGCCATTTTTCACTTTTTTATTTATTATCCAATTTTTATGAATTTTTTTTTTAAATTATAAAATAATTCACTTAATAAAATTTTAATAAAATATTTATAAAAACATACATTTACGACACGGAGTTCGGAGTCCTCGGTCCGAACCAAACGAGGACAAAAAAATAAAAATGGCGACAGATCCTTCCCTCACAGTGGACGCAGGCAGACTGACCCCCACCACTTTTTTTTTCAAAGCATATATAACATCATCTAGTATGACGTCATATCCACCATCTTGTCTTCATTGCTGGAAGCCATCATCATTGTATCGACGGCTAGAGAGCGCCGACGCCATGTTAGTTTAATTCTTACCCACTAGAGTGCAGTAATAATTTATTATTACTGTGACACCTGCCATCTTGAAATGTGGGCGCCATCTTGAAAATCCGTAATTTTTATGCTAGAAATTCGGGAAAAGTTCCAAAATTCATTAAATAAATCACTCATTAATTTACATATTGATTCAATCCGCTCCTGTCCTCGGTTCGATACCCAATCGATTCAATAATGTTTAATTTTATGTTAAAAAAAATAATTCCAATAAACCATGTTCAACATTCTTAAAGAGACTTTAAATCCTCTACTACCATCACCCTACCAGACATCAAGACCACCATATTGGAAATTCGTAATTTTAATGCTAGAGATTCGGGAAAAAGTTCAAAATTCATTAAATAAATTGACAATAAATATAATGATTGATTAGATCGACTAAGGTCCTTGGTTCGATCCCTGGCCGATAAAAAACAACTTTAATATTTTAAAAAAGTACCACTAAAGTACCACTAAAGTGACAGGTTTGAGAAAATTAAACCACCGCAAGTTCTTTCACAAAATAAACTTTTATTACATAAGTACTACACTACTACAACTACAAGTACAAAAAAAATACACAGACAAATTACTAAATTTTTGTGGATTTCTCGACGTCTGTATCTGCCACCCACGAATTAAAGCGAGGTGGAAAGCCCCACCACATGACGTAGGACAGTCCATTTCTTCGTTTTATAATCATCTCCACCAAGTACGTATCGGGATACAACGTAGGCTGAATCTCTTCGGCATAGATGCCGTCATGGATAGGTTTGTGGTCCCAATCTTCGAGGTAGTAGGTCCTAGGCTCTGATTCATGAACATGTGTCACACGGAAATGTTCGAAACTCCAGTTTGCAGTGAAACCTTTCTCGAAGATACCTTTCTGCTTGCAGATTCGCACAATGTCACCGACGGTAGCTATAAGCTTTCGTGGATCTTTCTTCTTCGTGTTGGATAACACTGTTTGAAGCAGGCGATTGTCCTTTATGTTCTTTTGCTTCATTTTCGTGGTATTATGCACCGTGGAATTATACTCGCTTATTAGTTTCGGTAAGATGTCAAGCCACTTGTAATTTCCGTTAGCCGTGAACTGCCGCCACATCTTGTAACGCAAAGTTCTGTTAAACCTTTCGACAACGGAGGCTTTGACGTTACTAAATGTAGAGTAGTGTTTGATGCCATACCTCTTCATCAAAGCCTTGAAGGTTGCATTGTAGAATTCTTTCCCGAGGTCCGTTTGCAGGTGCGACGGTACACGTCTATTACGCAAAATATTGTTCATGGCCTTGGCTACGTCAGTTGCAGTCTTTGATTTGACAGGTCTCGCCCAAGCGAACTTGCTATAAACATCGATGACTGTCAACATGTACTTGAAACCTTTATTCAATCGGGAATACGGTATCATCTCAACAAGGTCCGCCTGGAATAAATCGTCAATTCCACGAACTACGACTTTGCGACGAAGGTATTTCCGTCTAGCAGGAGCATGAAGTTCGTGAGCGATTCCGGTTCGACTCATTGTATGTAGCCGGCTTCCCTCAGTTCTTCAAGTATGGAGACTATTTCGTCGATGTGCGAATAGATTCCTACACTGAGAAAGCATGTAGAATTCTAAGACGAACAACTAGTTCATTGAGGTCGTCCCAATATACATAGTCAAATATCTGACCACTTTTTTGCTTTTTTAAACCTTCGCCATGTAATGTTAGTTCACTGAAGAGAATAGCGAGAATGTCGATTTTTTCATGATCTACATCTTTATATACACCACTATCTGGATCGTTATCGCTAAAATGTGCACTGGTTAGCTCTAGCAGTTTTTTGTACTCTTGAAAGTCTTTATGAGAATATCCTTTAGGCTCCCTGCAAAACAGCAATTCGTACAGACCGGGAGTCCCGCGCGTTTTGAACTCTGCTACGCGCACGATATTTCCTGGTAGAAAGTCTATTTCTTTAGCACCGAGGAACCACTTATTATGTTTTCTGTACACTCCGTAGGTCGTGTCATTATTCCGGCTTGTAAACGATATCAGGTATGGTCGGACCATTGCATTAACTTGATGTCCCTTTTTCGGTATTTTCTTCTTGTGCATGGACTCTGTACTTGTTAAGTCCTCTTCTTCTCGATCTGGTTCATACTTTCTCTTCTTTACAGTCGGCATTCCCTCTTCAACATCTGTCTTCACAATGATGGCTGGTTCTTCCTTGCTTTTAAGTTCGTCGAGGCGACTAGTGATTGGTTTAAATATCTCCTCATTTTCCATCTCACGTGCAAGTCTGGTTCGTCTAGCAAGTAAATATTTTTCACGAATAGACTGTATAGCTCGATGAAGGTCACTGGCCAGGTCCGACATTGTACTGGCTGAAAACTTATTGCAAGACCTTCTTTTATATTTTTTTATTCGTTCGCAGAAACTTCTTTCTTGTGTTTGGTCAAATCTGAATTTGTTGACAAGTGAGATAGTGATGCTTTCAGACTACTTTGAAAAGTCCTCAGATCGTCACGTCTTTGTGCATTCGTTACTTCGATCATGTCGCGAATGCGAGAATCCGAGGCTTCCGCGTATTTGACAGTTATCGAATACGGAGCGACTTACTCCTGCATTGAGCTGTCTTCCGGTCTAAAGCCCGACGATGATGTATTTTGGTTTTTCCGTAGCGAAGCTGGGCTTTGCTATCCAATTGATACGCTGACTATGACTCTATCTTTGTTCAACAATGAGAAGTTCACAAGGTAGCAGAATATATTTATGTATTTTTTTATTTTATTTTTTATTAATTTATTTTTATTTTTAAATATTTTTTTCCCTGATATTTTATGATATGTAAGAAAACTTGTGCCGTTTTTTTCCGTGTGCTTCTGATTATTTTTGTCAATATTATGGTGGTTTTCTCCGTGTGCTCCCGATTATTCTTGTTAATATTTTGATGGTTAATTCGTGTGCTTGCGATCATTCCTGCTGTTTCGGTCAAAGTACAAGGTCACACTCAACCATTATGGCCACCGTGACGTCGCAATCCAAGATGGCGGACCGTGAGAAATCTAAGAAGCACTAGCAGGAAGGACGAACTTCCTTCTCCTTGGAGACTATCGTAGCTATCCTTCTTTTGCGATCGATAGTGAGCATCCCGCATCCTGCATTAAAAAAATTAATATTATTTACCTGCAAGCAATACATGATGTCATCTGATGTTAAAAAGCGGAACTAGTTGCAGCAAGTACCTTTCCATAAGATAAATTAACTCTCGCTGACGAAATATTTAAAAAATTGTATTTAAGTAATGGTTATTAAATTAAAACTCTTAGTTTGCATCTGGCATTAGTCTCGGTAACTAATATGAATTCCGATTTAGGATCTGACGCTGTATCGAAAGAACATAGGTGTGAGTTTTGCAGCAAAGAGTTAATCTTGAGAAAGAATAAAAGACAACACGAGAAGAATGACTGTGTTAAAAATCCACTATGCAATATGATAAGATGTGTTCGATGTAGCAAGTCGTTTACGCGGGGAGAGAGCTTAAAAAGACATGGCAGAACTTGTAACGCCAAGCCTGCGTACAAGCTAGAGGACAACGATGAATCTACTAGACTAAGGAAGAGTGATCTACATTACGACAATAATTTTCCTGGCTCTTCCGATCTCGACAAAGAACTTAAATTGAAGGAGGTTGATGATTTATGGAAGAATGAAGACAGTGGAAGAATCCTTAACGTGAAAAGTGAGAATATATTCCAGCCGAATTCAAGTAGATCTTTCCTACTTTGTAGAAATGATGAACTCCTAAAAAGGAAGCATGAAGACGATGAAGACACTTCAACATCATCAACATCGAATTATTACGGTAAATTGGGTGAAGACGATTCCTTCTACGGTGATTGTTACAGTGACTCTGAGGCTGTTGACAAAGACATAGACTATGATGAAGCACCTAAAGCTGACAAGATCGAAGAATGTGGTGGTGTCCTGAGACCGAAACGATGGAAACGACGTGATATATTAAATAAATCTGATCAAGCTTGTGATGATCACCGTCTCAAAAATGAAAGTTACCCTGAGGTTGGTGGTAAAACGGAAGACACCAGAGATCATAATATTTATTATAAACGTGCAAGGAAGATGGTGGTAGAAGTGATTGATTACACATCATGAAAAGATCCAAACATATTGGTTGACCGGCTAAGACTTCTACATGGTTCGCTTTGTGCAGGAAACTATTCGTGCATCAAAGAAATATCCTTCATACTCAAGGAACTGAGGAAAGCTGGCTATATACAATAATGGCTTGTTTTACTTGCTTTTGTATAATGTAAAGAAATAAAATAAATAATTTAAATTATAAAAATTTAATGTTTTTATTTCTTGTATTCTGATTTCTAATTAAGACTTAGATCTCGCAACTTGTGCTTCCTTTTTGCCTTTTTTGTTGATGGAGCTTCCAATTGTGCTTCTTTATTCGATGGTGCTTCCAAAATGTGCTTCCTTATTCGATGGTGCTGCTGCCTTTTCGTTGTCGGTGCTTCCAAATGTGCTGTCTTTTCGTTGTCGGTGCTTCCAAATGTGCTGCCTTTTCGATGATGGTGCTTCCAAATGTGCTGCCTTTTCGTTGTCGGTTCTTCCAAATGTGCTGCCTTTTCGTAGTCGGTGCTTCCAAATGTGCTGCCTTTTCGTAGTCGGTGCTTCCAAATGTGCTGCCATTTCGTTGACTGTGCTTCCTATTGTTTTTCCTTTTTTGATGGTGCATCCAAATGTGCTTCCTTTTTTGTTGATGGTGCTTCTATATTTTTAATGTTGTTTTGACTCTAGTATTTTAGTAAATTGTTCTTGATTTGACTAGTGTATTATTCAAACCGGTCAATGTTTATAAACGAGTCCTAGACAGCAGGACGCTCAGTTTGTTACTGTCGTCGACGGTGTACGGATTACCTAGTTTGTTTCTTCTGGTGCATAAGTCGTGTAATTGCCTGTTCTTGAGACTTCGATGGCGTCTTTACCGACTTTAACGTCGAACTCGAAGGAGGATGTACCATCGACTACGGGAACCATGACGTCAGCGCCGACGATGTTAGAGCAGATCCCGTTGGCAACGCCTCTGACAACACTGGAGGAGACTTCGATATGTGCTGTTCCACCATCAGCTGAAGTTTTATCAGCATTGAATACTTCAATTAATGAAGAGCGTACTTCGCATCAGTGCAAATACTGTGGCGCATCATTTACTATTGTCACGTCTCACTTTCAGAGGGGGGGTGAGAATCGTAGCTCTTTACATAGAAACAACTCGCTTGGCATCAACTAGTCTTAACTTCATAAAATACTTTACTGTACCTAGGATCATAGGTTCGTCATCCCGTACAGGATGTCTGGTGAGAGCTGAACTAAGGAGATTTTGCAAAATAACATAATACTTAATTAAAATTATTTTATTCTTAAAGTCAAATACTCAACATCATTTTAAAGAACATTTAAATAGCGGGATTACAATTTAAAACAATAATCTCTTTACTTCCTTAACGATTGAACGACCTTACAAGAGAGAGAATGAGAGAACTTCACTAAACACTTCCCTAGTCCTTCCGAATACCTCAAATCATAATTAATACTTAAAATTAAAACAAAGATAAGTCCATACTCACATTTTCCGAAAAGCCTTTCTTGATCGATTACTTAAAACTAACGTAGGGGCCTCTCCTGCCCTTAAAATCCGAACGAACATTACATTTTAAAAATTATAACTAAACGACTAGTGACGAAGGCCATTGCCTCCGCCCGAAAGCTTGAAGATGACTACATTATGACCTAACTTAAATTAAACGACTCGTGGCCTCTGGCGTCGGCCATAGCTTCTGCCCGAAAGCTTGAATTCCTACATCACGAACGAACTAACAACTCGTGACCACAGGTGAGACGCATAGCCTCCGCCTGAGTGAGCCCCGAGTCACCAATCACTTGCGCTTAAATTCGCGCGCCCTGCCGCGCCTAGCATAACAAAAGCTCGTTATTGAAGTCAAATTTACTAAACAACTAACTAGAACATCTGGGAAGACTACCCCCCCTCTACCCCGATGTGCCGGCCACACCGCGCGGCTTGTTACGACAGCGCGCCCCAGTAACTGCGGCCCGTGGCTGCGCCAGCGCGCGGCCAAACAAACAAACAAAATTCTGCAAGCCCGCAGCGCGCCGCGCCGGCCCCGTGCCCCAATTACATGGTCACGCCACTTGCGCTGACGAGTGAACAGAGCAGCCAGCCCAGAGTCCCGTCAGTAAAGTCCCTAAATTTGATTTCAACAACCCTGCAAAATTTCAACCCGCGACATAACCCTCCCCTCACAGAGCTCGAGCCCCATCGAGCTACCTCAAAATTACAAATTGTCTTTTTCCATTAAACCATAACTATAAATTCCTCATTTCACAAAAATAATAATTTTCTTAGTTCCTTGCTGTCTGAACATACATCTAGATTCTGCATAAGATTTATTTTAAAACAACAAGTATTCATA
The DNA here is from genome assembly GCF_032445375.1 of Bacillus rossius redtenbacheri. NCBI lineage: Eukaryota > Metazoa > Arthropoda > Insecta > Phasmatodea > Bacillidae > Bacillus > Bacillus rossius. Next base: position 16,446,705 of record NC_086335.1, read on the forward strand.
AAATTAAATGTAAAACTTTTATCTGGTTTGTTCTCACAGGAACCTTCAGAGGCTCGAGTTCTCAATTCAAAAAAAATTGTTCTGTTAGTGAAGCTCTCTTTACAAATTAAATTACTGTTCTTAGTTTCTCAGTATTCGTTAAACAATGTGCAAGTTCTTGATAATTATTATTTTTTTTTTTCAGTTTCCGTTTATTACCATACTTCTTTCGTTCTTCAAAAAAAATTAAGTGTCCTTACAGTGTTTCAATTAATTAAACTCTTATCTCGTGAAGGTTGGTGCAACTCCTCGAAGTCAGTGTTGTCGAGAAGAGTAGCTCCCTGGGCTGGCCATCAGCAAACACCACTCAACTCCAACAGCTACTGGACTGGCTTCCAGGGCAGCTCACAACTTCTCCCCACATCTGCTTCGGAGTTGTGCCATCCTCATCACGAACAGATTACAATTCTGAAACATCATCAACAGGCATTACCATCACGCCTGACAAATACAAAACTAACTACTAAACTGCAATCGATGGGCAAGGATGCAAACACACAAAAAAATAAAATTAATTAATTCAACTGCTAACATAAAGTATCCCACCCTTAGCATAATCTAATCAGGCAAATAATTTGATAGGAAAAACTTAAGGAAGGGAAACATGACCTCCAATGATTTTCCCTACCTCTTGAGTCTTGATCTTCTCTATACAGCAAATAGTCCCCACGAAGTAACTGGGTTGAAGGTCACTTCACATGACCCACCCATAACCTTTCTACTCTTCTTTTCTTCTGGGGGCAACCACAATGCCCACCAATCTCTCTCCATGGTGCCGAACCAGCTATCCCATGAGAGTAAACAACGTAGTCAATAGGAGCGCAGAGGGGAAACACCAATCTCTGGCTTGTCGAGTCATAAAACTGCTTTATCTTCTTCTTCTTCTTCTTCTGAGTAAAACATCTGATTAATCTTGCTACTATTCTTCCCAACAATAAAAAAAAAAGTTCATCAGGTATCTTCATGAAAAAACATTCTAACTAATACTTAATAAGTCTTCTTTTTCTTCTTTTTTTTTCTGTTAGATGTAATAGAAGGCCATGTTAGGGAGGTTATAGGGAAAAAGAGTGGCCAATTCCCACCCCATCACCCACCTAGATCATGACTAATTAACTTTTAAACTTTCTATTTCAAACAAATTAAAAAAAAACCATTTTTTTATTCAAACTTTTAAACTATAATTACTTTTACTTCATAACCTCAAAAGCTAATCAATAATTCTAAATGAAATTGTGATTTACTGCATCCTTGTTCCATCCGATCTGTTTGTTTATAACCTTTCTTGTAAAGTATAAAATTTTCAAACATTACTAATTCATAAAAAAGTAAATTCTGGTGTCCTTCGAGTTACAATTAAATTTACTATTTCTTAGCTTGAAATAATTTAAGTTTTCAGAACTATTTCATTGTCTAATTCACAACACTTAAAAATCAACTCAAAACAACAAATCATCAAAATCAATAAGATCATCTGACCTACCTATCAGTACTGTGAACTTGAACTGTTCGTACACATTTATAATAAACTATTATCTTTAAATTCCAACCTAAATAAGATTTAAAAAAAAACTACTAATCCCTCTGTAAATTAAGAAAATTAACTTTAAAAATTAAACTTAAGGTATTAGTTCTTTTTGACAGCTACCACAACTCACTAGTTCCATTACATTACTATAACCTAAAAAGTTCTGTAAATAATGTTTATAACAAAAAAACTCCAGTTACTGTCTTCCATAAAAAAATAAAACTTTACATGACCTTATTAATCTCCACTTGTAAGTCCATGGCTGCCAGCTTTCTCTTCTCTTGAATCTTCAGTCTTGGCTCTTGTTTCAGTGATCTTGTATCTTGTCTCTCGAACTCTTGTCATCTTGTATACTGTATTGCTGCTCAGCTCATCTTATGGTATCTGTAACAGTTTCAAATACATGTTAATTTAAATTACATAATTCCTGTTCTTTGGTCCTAAAAAAAATTGTATTATTAGTACACATTACCCTGAAACAACATTATTATTCATTGTTTATTACTTAAAAAAAATGCTTTACCATAAAATCCTTTTTTGTTCTTTTCATTAGGCCTATTTATTTTCCTTCTTCTTAATTAAATTCTGCTTCAAATGTTAATCCTAACTTAAGACCTACCATCTATTTATTATTCATTACCTACATTATTTATGTTACCCTAAAATTCCCATAAGTTTCTAATACTTCCTATCAAAGACATTCTCTCTAAAAAAAATTTACTTGTGACTCTTAACTTAACAAACTTAAAAAAAACTTTTACACTAGACTTAACTTATTATTCATTCTTAGTTACTAAATTTCTATTTGTAAACTTTAGTACTTACAAACAAAAACTGCCTATTTCTCTCTACCTCTTAATCTCTTTCAATTATTACAATAATAATGTTACCTTGCATCTTTAAACTTTCTTCTTTTCAATTAAATTAGACATCTCATAACAATAAAAATTCTGCCTATACTCTTCTTATGGGTGTCCAACCCAACAACAAAATTTCAAATTCTCAAGTTTCTTTATATTTAAATTATGCAATACAAATAACCTCTGTGGTGCCTGTACCCTTTAGGCCTACCACCTTCTCCTCTCACAGCATAACTCTTATTCCTCGGGGTCTGTATTCACTGTTCCAAATCAAATATCTCAAATAAATTAAAAACAAATTTATTATTTTAAGAAAACAAAAATTTACATTGAATTTACTATGGAGCCTGGAAATCTTAATGTCTCACAGCAGCTAACATGACTAAATCCCATGGAACCCCAGGTTTACCTAACCTGTGCCCAAAAATTTAAGCATACCAGGCTTTCCCTGCACTGGTTTTACAGCATCACACACTATTTAGGGCCCCTGATCTGCCATCAGTCCCAAGGAGTTTTCCCACAACCCCTCTCTACACAAGCGCCTACCGCATTCCTCTCAATTGGCTATCGGTTTTACGGCATTCTTTTGAGATCCGACCATCAAGTTAGGGCTAATCGAACATTAAACCTCCAAACTAATGTAAATCAATTAAATTTTCTCTGTAAATTCTTAAAATCAAAAAAAAATTATTCCAACACTTCAAAATCTTATCTTCAAACCATTAAAATAAAAATAAATAGATTACTCTGTTTTCTCCTTAATAACTGTAAACTGTCAACAAATATTATGTCGTAAATTTAACTATGCTTACTGACTCTAAATCATAAAATCTCATTCGTCCTAATTAATAAACAACCAATTTCCTTGAAATCTCACTGTATCTCTCATACTCAAACTCCACTGGCTGAATATCTCAATAAATTCAAAAACAATTATCTAAACTCTTAAAGAAATTCCTCCCCAATTATTCAAACTTCTTCACATTATTTTATTTCATTACTTAAAACACCTTACTCAAAAAAATTTATTAATTCCCTTCCATTATTATTTGACCAGAAAAAACTTTCTCATTAATTAATTTATTAAAATTCAATTTCACATTAGGCAAGTACACTAACTCTCTACAGCAATGTTTCTCATTTCCCTCCTTCCTAACTGAATCCAATCTTACTTAACCTCCAGGGAATTTACCTCACAAAATAACCAAAAATTTCACTGTAGTGCCTATCTGCTATAGGCCCACTACACAACAGGGGACTCTAACCCCACCAACAAAATTCATTGAAATGGTACCCTATCCCATACGGGATAGCCACTTCGGTACTACCATGGGGAACTCCTGCCCCAAACTACTCACAACTCTCAGGATTCTCCTAACCCTTAATTCACGTAGCCAGCCCATCTCCTATGGTCTGCGCTACAATTCCCTTTCTTCCCAGGGACACAACGCCTCACCTTAGGGTCCCTCGCCCTAATGAAAACATTAATTTTGTCTCTCTGTTCTTTTGGAGTAAATTCCCTCTACACACAAAATCTAGCCTTCCCAGTTTTCTCAATGCTTATCGATTTTATAGTGTACCTCCTTAATAATGTTTACAAATCCCAAAAAAATATTTTTAAAACCGAGGTAGAATTTAACTAACAAAAACATAAACAACTTACAACGAAACACTTCTAGCCTATACATCATACACTTCTTAAATTAAATTACTTACATACTGAAAGTTCCTCTTCTTCTAAAACACACTTAAATTTAAATTTATTTAACCAATAGTCTATTTTCTTATCGCTAAGTTACCGTACAGCTGATCAAAACAAGGTCACGGCCGTCCACGTCTCTGTACGTGCTCGTGACGTCACCGAATTCCATCAGGTGCGCCAACCCTCGCTTGCGGTTCCTCCGTTCTCCGCTAGGTCTCAGCACCTCCCCGTCACGTGTTCACTCTGCCACGTCCACTGACGTGTCGTTCTGAAACAACTCTCAACATTTTTCTAATTAAAACAAAACATCACTATAAATTCTATAACTCTCTTTTACATAAACTCTCGTTTTCTTTTTAATTCCTTTCTAACGTTTATCCTTCCCTCGACTGATTTAATTCGTACGTCTCGTCTCCTACGCGCACGACAACAAAACAAACTTCACTTGAAAATAATTCCTATTTACGACAAAAAATTTTTATTTTAAATTATAATTCTCTTAACCTACAATCTTAAATTAACTTTAATAAAACTAAACCACTTGCATTATCTCTAATAAGCATTTAACTTATAACGTATTCTCCTCACGTAATAATCCCCGATATAAATCTACAATAAATTCAACGACTTAAAACAACTTATCACTATAAACTTTATCCTTACAAGTATCCTCAAATAAACATCTGTTACGTCAAAAAAAAATCTCAAAGACTTCCTCCACTATAGACTAAAATTCCGTAATCCTCTCCTCAAGTAAACTCTTAATAACCTGCTATCAGAAGCTGAAACTAACTTAATAATAAACATAAAAATCTACCTCTCTCTCTCCAGAAATAGAACCTATCCGGCGAACTCTACCATTTCTGTCACGTCTCACTTTCAGAGGGGGGGTGAGAATCGTAGCTCTTTACATAGAAACAACTCGCTTGGCATCAACTAGTCTTAACTTCATAAAATACTTTACTGTACCTAGGATCATAGGTTCGTCATCCCGTACAGGATGTCTGGTGAGAGCTGAACTAAGGAGATTTTGCAAAATAACATAATACTTAATTAAAATTATTTTATTCTTAAAGTAAAATACTCAACATCATTTTAAAGAACATTTAAATAGCGGGATTACAATTTAAAACAATAATCTCTTTACTTCCTTAACGATTGAACGACCTTACAAGAGAGAGAATGAGAGAACTTCACTAAACACTTCCCTAGTCCTTCCGAATACCTCAAATCATAATTAATACTTAAAATTAAAACAAAGATAAGTCCATACTCACATTTTCCGAAAAGCCTTTCTTGATCGATTACTTAAAACTAACGTAGGGGCCTCTCCTGCCCTTAAAATCCGAACGAACATTACATTTTAAAAATTATAACTAAACGACTAGTGACGAAGGCCATTGCCTCCGCCCGAAAGCTTGAAGATGACTACATTATGACCTAACTTAAATTAAACGACTCGTGGCCTCTGGCGTCGGCCATAGCTTCTGCCCGAAAGCTTGAATTCCTACATCACGAACGAACTAACAACTCGTGACCACAGGTGAGACGCATAGCCTCCGCCTGAGTGAGCCCCGAGTCACCAATCACTTGCGCTTAAATTCGCGCGCCCTGCCGCGCCTAGCATAACAAAAGCTCGTTATTGAAGTCAAATTTACTAAACAACTAACTAGAACATCTGGGAAGACTACCCCCCCTCTACCCCGATGTGCCGGCCACACCGCGCGGCTTGTTACGACAGCGCGCCCCAGTAACTGCGGCCCGTGGCTGCGCCAGCGCGCGGCCAAACAAACAAACAAAATTCTGCAAGCCCGCAGCGCGCCGCGCCGGCCCCGTGCCCCAATTACATGGTCACGCCACTTGCGCTGACGAGTGAACAGAGCAGCCAGCCCAGAGTCCCGTCAGTAAAGTCCCTAAATTTGATTTCAACAACCCTGCAAAATTTCAACCCGCGACACTATCACCTCAAATGCTCGCAGACATGAAAGAAGCAGTTGTTCTAATAATGTTCAAAGAATACACTTTCAGTGCAATAAGTGCTATAAACTAATTTCACGTCTCGATAGCTTACATCGTCATTATAAAAAATGCTCCGAGACGTATAATGAACATGACTATTGATTTGACTCATGTGTTGAACCGGCTAATGAGACTATATAAGTGATATGAACTTCAGCCTGTCTCTGGCTGCGGTGATGACCGGATCGGATAGACATTTAAAGTCATGTAAAAGGCTTAGTCCGTACAATAAGAAGACTGTTTGAATCGAGGAATCCAAAAGGCTTTAGTAATTTGTCATTGTTTTTTTTTATGTACTTGTAGTAGTGTATTGAATTTATGTATAATTTTTTTTTAATAGAACTTGTGGTGTTTTCATTTTCTCAAACCTAACACTTTTTTAGTATATTTTAATTAAATTTGTTTTGTATCGGCCAGGGATCGAACCAAGGACCTTAGTCGATCCAATCATTCATTATATGGATTACAAATTTATTTAATGAATTTTGAACTTTTTCCCGAATCTCTAGCATTAATATTATGAATTTCCAATATGGTGGTCTTGACGTCTGATAGGATGACGGTAGTAGAGGATTTAGAGTCTCTTTAAGAATGTTGAACATGGTTTATTGAAATCATTATTTTTTACATAAAATTAAACATTATTGCATCGATCGGGTATCGAACCGAGGACAGGAGCGGATTGAATCAATATGTAAATTAATGAGTGATTTTTTTAATGAATTTTGGAACTTTTCCCGAATTTCTAGCTAAATAATTACGGATTTTCAAGATGGCTGTCAAATTTCAATATGGCGTGTGTCACAGTAATAATAATTGATTACTGCACTCTAGCGGATAAGAATTAAACTAACATGTCATCAGTGCACTCTAACCGACGATACAATGATGATGGCTTCCAGTATCTAAGGCAAGATGGCGGACATGACGTCATGCTCACTGGCGATATATATGTGCTTTGAAAAAAAGTGGTGGGAGTCAGTATGCCAGCAGCCACCGCGGGGGAAGGATCGGTCGCCATTTTTATTTTTTTGCACTCGTCGGGTTCGAACCGCGGACTCCGAGCTCCGTGTCGTAAAAGTACATTTTTTTTATAAAAACTTTATTAAATTTTATTATTTGAATTTTTTTATAAATTTTTAAATTTTTTTCGTTAAAATCGGATAATAAATAAAGATTTTAAAGATGGCGACCGTAACGGAAATTGCAGCGGTGACGTCATAATCCAATATGGCGGTCATGGTATCCTTATTCCTAGAAATGGCTTACCGGAGGCTGTAGACATGGATGCTTAAGCCGTTTTTAGGAATTTGGGTACTTTCTAGGGCAAAACGACTTTTGAGGATTTTCGAAATCCTAATTTTTGAATTGCGGAATTTTTTTCCACATAAATGGAAATTTGGCGAATTTTGAGGAATTTTGGGCAATTTTTGCCCATTTTTGGCAAGTTTTGAGGGTCAAAGGTCAATGTCCTACTTGTCCCGTTACGCTGTGTCCCGTTACACTCATCCAAGTTGTCCGCCGTGACGTCAGAGATGGACGTGACCTCACAGCTCGGTCAGCTCCTCGCTCCTCGCCCCGGACGCATGGCGCAGGAAATACATTCCTATACTACTAAGGAAGCACATTTAGAAGCAGATTTACAAAAAGGAAGAATATTTAAAAGCATATTTTACAATAAGAAAGCACATTAGGAAGCACATTAAAAAATTGATTGTCTGTAAAGTCGGTTTACGGACTATAGTTTAACGTGACAACGTCATAACAAAACATTGATTAAATGATTGCATACTTTTATGAATAAAATTGAATCATTTTTATTGATTATCACTATTATGTATGGATACAAGGAAGGAGTGAAATTAAATCTACAATTAAATTGATAAATTTGCTTTTATTTGCACACAATAATACAAATATGTTTATTTCTTTAACGAAGAGATTATTTTAACTATAACTTTTATACATGTTTACTATTTAACTTCAAGATCGTCGATAATGTTTTACGCTTTTCCGCAATTACACATTTAACGACGAAGTTTGTTCGTCGTGAAATTAAACGTAGAATTTATAAAAAAAAATGACCTTGCCTTTAATAAAATAAGTATTAGTAAGTTTAAGAAAGAATTTCGGCTATAATCTCCAACCCAGACACGTGTGGTGCATTGGGGCCGAGACTAAAATTAATTCGTCGAGAATATTTTACGTTTTTATGTCTTCCAGTGCTCAAAATGATATGCAATTGAGGCCCTGGGCACGAAATTTTATTTATAATTAATTAATAATAACGCCCCTCGCGATAAACAAAGGAAAATATGTATTAACGAGTGCCTGGTTGCCGCGGAAAGCGGATGGATAGTGCGATTCGTTCGGTTCGCGTCCGTCACCGTAGATGGCAGCACCATAGGGGAATAATATTTTTTCGTTTTTATAATACGATTTTATAACAAATACGCCTCCCAAATACACCAAACATATTTATAATGTGTTACAATATATTTTAAAACATTGTGAAAATTATATCGGGTGTAATTTGAATTATTATGTGTAACTGTAAAACACCATTGTTCGCACAAAACGTATTTAAAAATTCAACATTACTTTTAAATAACCGTACCGATTGTGCTGAAAATCGGTGGACGATCGTTAAATTATATAATATTAATAATTCAAACGATAAAACATGATTGAAAAGTCTAATTGATGGTTGTTCCAATCGAGTGGAAAAGAGATAGATGCGGCGCAAGCGTAGAATGAGCGTAACGGGAAACATCTTAGTGGAACAATGTGCGTGACAGGACATTTTTTCGTGCATGCAGCCGGCGTTCATCGATTTATTAGACGTTGTCACGTCAAAATAAATCAATTTTGGAAGCAAATTCGACAAAAAAGAAGCACAAATGATAAAACAGAAATCACATTTGGTAGCACATTCGATGAAAAGAAAACAATTGCGGGAGCACATTAAAAAAATAAAGCTCTTTTGTAAGCACATCTATCAAAAATAAAGCATAGTGAAAAACATAAAGTACTTTTGGAAGCACATTCACAAAATGAAAGCATATTTATAAGCACTTTCGACAAAAACGAAGAACATTTGGAAGCACATTCACATAACTGAAGCATATTTAGAAGACCTTTCGACAAAAAGGAATTACTTTTGAAAGCACATTTAAATAAGTAACCACATTAAACAAAATGGGATTACAATCGACAAAAATGAAGCATTTTTGTATGAACATTCAAAAAAGAAAGCTGTATTATGAGATGTTATAAAAATCTTATTTCGAAAAAATAACAAATTTATTTTTTATTTTCATACATATGTAGGTAAAACAATTCATATTTTTACGTAGCCAGATTCCCTTAGTTTTTTTAGTATGAAGGCTACTTCGTTGATGTGTGAATATTTTCCTCCACTAATCGAGAGTAACAGTCTCAAATCAATATATTCTATTGTTACATCTTCCTGGCATATTTGTTATTTATATATTTAAGATATATGAAGTGGATTACAAGTGGATATCAGAATTCAGTTATAATAAAAAGCTTCATAGAAAGGTATGTAATAATTTATACCGTTTAATAACGAATAAAATACAGCAGTTTGTTTTCAAATGTACTGGGTACAAAATCGCTAACAGCAAAATATATTATACACATTTGGGAATATTATTACTTAGGTAACCAAATGGTGTTTTTTTTAATCTCTCTTAATTGAAAAGTGTTTTATTTAATATTGTCTAAAATCCTTCTTGGAAATTAAAGTGAAGGTGTAACATTACAAAGCCATGATATCCGAGAGTTAACGTGCATCAGAACCCACTGAGCTTGTACTCGATGCTTGCAAGCGGAGTCACGCCCGAAGGCTCTGATCGTCCGCAGTCACAGCGCAGCTTGCTTGTGACGTGAGCCATCACGCCTGCCAGGACCTTTCCTTTCAGCAGGTACATGCTTCATTGGGACAACAACAGCTATCTTCCCTTATGGCGTGGTGTACCGCCTGACTTAACATTCAAATCAATCGAATGAAGCGCAAATATTATGTTGTAAGTGAAGCTATATGCCTTACTGCAGTGAACGCCAAGAATATTTTAACAGCACTAGAACTGTTTTAAAAGTCTTTTGTAGAAATGTGTGAAAAACACGCGTAAAGAAATGTTCGGAATATTTCAGACAAGAAACGAGTGATTAATTAATTAAATTATTCGTAAAGATTTTCAAAATGTGTTGAAAATTCTAAGAAATGTTTACAAGGTCAGTAAAATCCCTTTAGACACGAACATTAAAATAGCACATTAGGAACACTCTTAGGAACAATAAAAGTTATACTTTAAATTTTCAAGCTACCTCACATTTTTAAAATGATTATGGGATCACATTGTGTAAAGTTAAGAATATGTATAAAGAATATGAAATAAGTAGAATGTAAGATTACACAATTATGTTTGCATTATGTGTGTGTGTATTTGATGTGTTATTACCGTGGAATAATGTTATCAGAAAGTAGTAAAACAAATAAATTTAATGTGGGAATAAATATCCAATATAAAACATGCGTTTAAAATGAAATTAAAGACATATAAAAATGTACTTAACACGAATCATTACAATAATCTAACTATTATGAACTAAATTAAATAATCTTTAAAATGTCTTGATATTAAGCTTTAAAGGAAAATTATATGTTTATTTTGTATTAAAATACTGTATATATTTAACAAAATAAAACATAAATCTCTCTAACATAAAAATTAAATAAACATATAAACGTTTAACTTACATTTGAGTAGTATAGGAATGTATGTCTTGGCACATTGTGTCGGAGAGTGGTGGTGGTGGTTGGTTCAATGACCAACCGACCTCTGACGTCACGGTGGACTACTTGGATAACCTTGACCTTTGAACATTAACTTTGACCTTGACCCTGATCATTGACCTTGCAATTCAGCATCTTGACATGGAGCGCCCTAACCCCTGAATGTTGCAATTTTCGTTACGGTCACCATTTTGAATACTGTCATGTCCACCATATAGTTTTTGTCTGCTGGAAGCCGCCATATTTGATGACGACTACACCGCCATCTTGGTTTTTTTCTGTTCCACTGGAAGCCGCCATCTTGGATTCCGTCATCTTTGTTTCTGCTGTTTGTTCCTAGAGAGCGCTAGCATAACTTTGTATCATGTACATAAGTTGGATGTTCCATTACCAGCTAATATTGTTGTTGACCTTATCGGCACAATAAATTTTTTTTTTTTTTTTACAAAATACATTGCAAGCGCTGCGAAACGAACTATAACATCAGGGTTAGAAAACATACGCATTTGACTGCACGGTCATCGAGACTTGCATTACCTGTTCGAAACCGAGCCACCATTTATTGTTTTTCAATACATGCTACCAGGATCGTTAGTTAACACAAATCGCCAGCTAGAAGGCGTTGCCGCTATCTTGTTTTCAGTCATCTATAGCAGGAGCACTAGCGAACACATATGCCAGAGTGCATTGCCGCCACATTAGTTTGATTTATGTTCGCTAGAGTGCAGGAATCATTTATTACTGTGACGTCCACCATCATGTCAGCCGTCTTGGCCGTCATCTTGAAATTGAAATCTTGTAAATTTTAAGCTAGAAACTCGGAAATAATTTCAAAATACATCCAAAAAATTACCTGTTAATTTGCAGATTGATTTGATCACATAAAGTGCTTGGTTCGATCAAAACAAAAGAGGTAATTAATTTAAAACCACAAAAAAGACAAGTTCAAGAAATATAATAACAAAATTACAAATAAAAAATTATTTACATAAATATTCTACACTACTACAAGAGCAAGTACAAACAAATCACTGGCGTTTCTCGATTCTACATCTGCTACCCACGAATTAAAGCAAGATGGAAAGTCCCACCACTAAATGTAGGATCAACCATTTCTTCGTTTAAGAATCTTCTCAACCAAGTCCGTATCAGGATACAACGTAGGCTTCATCTCTTCGGCATAGAAGCTACCACGAATAGGCTTGTTGTCCAAATCTTCGAGGAAGTATGTACTAGGCTCCGATTCACGAACATGTGTCACATGGAACCGTTTGGGATACCAATTCGCAGTGTAACCTTTCTCGAAGATGCCTTTCTGCTTGGAGATTCGAACAATGTCACCGAAGTTAGCTTTACGCTTTTTTGATTCTTTCTTCTTTGTGTTGGAACAAAATTTTTGAATCAAGTGATCACCCTTCACGTCTTTAGGCTCATTTTCGTGGTAGAATGCACCGTAGAATTGTATTCGCGTATTGGTTTCGGCAAGATATCAAGCCACTTGTAATTTCCGTTAGCCGTAAACTGTCGCCAAAGTATCACTTCCGTTTCAACGTATTATATAACACGTAGGAGTAACACCAAAATATATTGTCGGAATAGGTATTCGATACAAATAAGTTGTTGTGCCTTCATAGGAAAAACATCGAATTCTTACAGACTGTGTATTAATTTTATAAATTCTATACAAATTTTATCTAAAACAATTTTTGATAAGATGTTGAAAAATCCTGGGTTTGGAATGAGAAAATAAATATAACTTCCCTACCTAGTAAACTATTGAAATCATTCATATTTTTGTTTAACTGCCTAAATATTGATAAAAACTATTTTTAAATCAATTTTTGTTTAACCAACCATTACTGTAAGGGTTGGTAATAATAATGTTTAAAAATTAAAAAAATGATCTTTAATTTTTTTTAGATACATTCTATCATATCCATTATAATTTATTGTATGAATCTTAAACATCTTTTAGAACTTTTTTGAAACAATTTATTATGAAACAAATTTTTCACCGAAAACACAAGAGTTGAAATTTAACATAATTTAAAATTTTCTTAATATAAAATTCATTTGCAATTATTTAAAACCATCTTATATGTTCTTAAAACTTGGTGCAATGCAATTTTTATACGATCATGTTATAAGTGCAAGGGATGTAAAATAATGTTTCAAGGTTAAAAAATTAAATAATTACCTTTGTTGGCATTAAATATGAAATTTGCTCTTAGCTAATCCTTGCTACGTTCTAAACTATTCAATGGAGAATACATTGAGTAAAAATATTCTAAATAAATTTGCTGCTTGGAAAATGAGCAAATATTAAATAAATCCTTTGCAATATTAGAAAACATAAATATGTTATACATTAAGTTCTTAAATTTATCCAGATGTGTATCGAAGACGAACAATTGTTGCAGGGGGTTGATAAAATTAAGTGGTTGAATATAAAAAAACTCATTATTTACGTATCTTGCACACTGTTCAATCCGTTTTGTTTTCTTGTGGAAACGTTAATTATTATTTACAACGTCGACTGAAACAATTTTTTATACGACCTACCATTACTGCAAGGGGTAGACGAAACAAGGGTTGGAGGACAAAAAAAAATCATACCGACCTTCTTAGGCACAACTTTGAATTCGTTCGAATATTTTGTAAATATTATAATATTTATCTTAAATTTTTTTCTCAAATAATTTCTTATTAGACAAACCATTGCTACAAGTAATTGATTAAATGAGGGGTAGAATTTAAAAAAATCATATCTCCATTGGTAGGTACACTATAAAATCCGTTCAAATTGTTTGTAAATCATCTTATTTATACCTAAAACTTTTTTTGAAAAATTTTTGGATAAGATATGCCATTGCTGCATTGTGTTGAAAATAACAAGGGTTGAATTGAAAATCAATTATCATTTCTGTACCATCTAAAATTAGTTCTAATTTATTGCAAAACCATAAATAATTATCTACATTTTTGGTCTAAAATAGTTATTATACGATCTACTGTTCCTGCAAGGAGTGGAATAAACAGGGGTTGAATAAAAAATAAGAATTATAGCTCCGTTAGTAAGCACACTATTAAATCCGTTCAAAATGTTTGCAAACCTTAGAAGTATTGCCTAAAACATTTATCGGGATTAATTTCTAATACAACAACAACTGAAAAGGGTGGACAAAGAGGGGTTAAAATACGAAAATGAATTCATAACTTCCAAACTATGCACACCATCAAATTTGTTTAAATTGTTATTAAATCTTATATTTATATCTAAAACGTTTGTCTAAAACCATTTTTGATAATAAAAATTAATTATTGCAAGGGGTTTGAAAAACCTGGGGTTTTAAAAATAGAAAATAAATAAACTTCATTTTCTTGTACGCTATCGGATCCGTTCTTATTTTGGTTTAACATCATAAATATTGTCTTAAATTTTTGTCAAAAAAATTATTTATATAACCAACCATTATTGCAGGTGTTATAAATAACAGGGTTTGAAAGTGTACTATCAAATCCGTTATTATATATTTTATGGATCCTAAATCTTAAAAAAAACTTTAGTTTTTAGCAATTATTGATAAAAAGAAATATTACTGTAAAAAAGGGGGTTGAATTTAAAAAATCAAATCCGTTATTAATTTTTTTATGGATCCTAAACCTTAAAAAAACTTTTGTTTAAGCAATTATTGATGAAAAGAAATATTACTGTAAAAAAGGGGGTTGAATTTAAAAAAATCAAGTATCAAATATGTTCGAATTTATTTTAAACCATCTTATTATCATATTAAACCTTCGTGCATAGTAAATTTTTATACGACCACGTTAATAGTGAAAGAGATAAAAAAATATTTTTGCAGGTCAAAAATGGAATAATTACCTTAGTTGGCATCATAAGTTATTCGTTCTAATCTATTCAATGCTTAATGAATTGAGTTAAAAATATTTTTGATATTTTTGATTAATAGAAAATTAGCAAATATTTAATCTTGTTGTAATATTGGAGAACATAAATGTTATGTACATAAAGTTCATTAAATATTCCAGATTTTTATAGAAGAGTCCAAAATATTTCCAGGATATATATGTACTTCGAAATCAACCTACGCCTGTAGGCTGTGCCGAAAGGAAAATTTTGTTTATTTTTTTGTGCCTTCAATTTTTGTTACGTGTAAGCGAAAAACTATAAAAACTCCAATTGCATGTTTTTCTTTAAAGTTAACATGCTATCTAAACATTTAAACTTTAAGTGAAGAAATTAATGTTTAGGTATATTATTTAATTATTTTATTATTTGGACATATTACTACATTTTTCTCCTTTAAAAATATAATTGATATGAATTATTTTATTAGAAATTTATATTTTAAAGCACGGAACTATAAAATTAAATTAAATAGGGCCAACATTTTATGTATGTTGAGCAGTCAAGGCCACAAAAAATACATAATATTTTCAAGTAATGCGTACATCAAGTCGAAAAGCACCTCTGCAGATAGTGTATACTGAGTAATATTAAAATAACTTCAGTCTGTTTAAAAAACATGTAAAATGTACATATATATTTATAAGCAACATTAAATTTTGTTGGTTCTGCAACTTAACTACAGAATAAATTTTTTTTAACACTCCTAGGCTATAAGAAGCTCGAGTGAAAAATCTGGTGGACTCTAATGCCCCAACGTTAAAACTTAAAAGTATTCTCTTTATATTAGCTATAAAATGTACCAAGTAACGCATTAAAAAGAACATTCCAACCTACGTGTTACTGACTTTCAGTTTTTTTGCAGCTGTTAATTATTTTGTGTATGATTGTGTAAATATAATTAGGAGTATTATATGGATGGAACAGGTAAATAGGCGTTGCATACAGTGTCATATAGATGATTTTACTTTAGCTGATCAATTTATAGATAAAGCAGTAACAATTAAGAGAAAAACTCTCTTTTCCTGGTACGAGTCGTACCTCGCCTGAATTTTGAAAGAGTCTAACTTAAAAAATTGCAATCAATTGTCGTGACTGAAAGTGATAAACCCCCGTACGTCACCAGACTGAGTTAACGAGTTGGTAGATAGGGTAGCAGGCTTGTCAGATAAAAAGCTGGAAATATTCAGTCGCGATGAGAACAGGCGGGACCACAAGCTCTCCGGGCGCAACCCAAATACCTGCGCGCAATCACGGCTCCGCTGTCCTGCACTGCAATCACTTTGAATTTTTAAAAGTAATTGCGAGCAGGGCAAAGGTTGAGTGGAGTGAGGGGTGGAATCTAGTGCTTGCTGGTTGCGCGATCGCGCCTCCAAACACCCTCCCTCTGGAACACACCCTGCGCGACACCCAGTTTCCCCACCGAGCGGAGCACGTAATTATCGCACGAGGCTTGAATCGCGCGCAACCAAGCCATTATTCATGGCCGCAGCATTAGTTTACACGCAGAGTTATTACGCCGCCTAATGGCCGGCGGACCTAAGTGCGGCTCGTCTGTCATACGCCGCGTGATTAATAATTGTCGTCGCGATCAAACTTTTACCGCGAGGCTGTGCAGCGACCTGCTGGTGATCCCGGCGTACACAAGCGCCGGCCGTCAGCGCTTTCCGGCAGGCGGCCGGCGTGTGCTTCAACAACCAAACACTCGGCGAGACCTCTCTCAGGAATGTCTTATATAGTTTATAATATTTTTTTTCTCTTTACCATTTAAAATTATTTAAATTGTGCTTACCTTCATGATAAAAAATTAATAATTTCTACCACATTTTTACGCCCACAGCATTATTGTCATCTCATCGCACAAACCATTTTTTATTAAAAAGTCATTGCTGAATAAAAAATACCATTTGATTGAAAAATAATACACGAGAGATGTTAGACGAAGACCTGGTTATCTAAAGCTAAATTAAATACCAAGTGACTGCTGCTCAATGCGACTGATTAAAAATTGTTTTAAATATTGCACAGTTTCTCTCACGGTGTAGGCTCACTCTTTGGTTTCATACCGCATAACATATTGTCAATGATAAAATAACTACTAACTTGACTATATCAAGGAAACATTTTACACGTTATAACTCATTTTAATTTTCATACTATTATATTTCTTTTTCTATTATAATTACTAATAGATTACAAGGACTATAAATTTACGTCAAGTAACTAACTACTTTCACAAATTTTATCCACGTTTGACCTGGCGAAAACACTTGAATGCAGTTGTAAATACGGAAATTTATAAGATTAAAATTTTCAACAATTGTTTTACTTGCTTTAGAAATGGTAGGTGTAAATATTTACCTGAATTTGTAATATATGGAACTCAAATGCATCCATATAAGCCAATATTTTAATTTATAGTATCACATAAAAATAATATTCGGAATTAAACGAAAGTCATTTAGCTATAAAAACTATTGTTTATAATATTGAAGTACGCATATATAACTATCGTCATTTTTCCTGTTAAAACAGTCAGTGTGATAAGAGAGTTTCGCTTGCGCTCGCTGAAGGCTTCGCCCAAAAACCCAAAGTTATTTCTATATGTTAAAATAGTTTGAAGAATGTAGCTATATATTAAGTGGGAATTTTTTTTGTGTGTTTTTGACAGGTTCATACATTAAATGATATTTTAATGTTTTCTCTGTGAATTTCAAATAAACATTCAAATAGGAAAAATTGCAGCCCTGTGGGTCTCTGAAAATCCCTCACACGAATGTATCTGTTGGATGTTGCGAACTCTTCATTTCACCGAATGCGCAAAGCGAATCACATTTCAGATTTGCATCGACACTATCTGAAAGTTGAAAGTTAAAAAGTTTTAAAAGCGCTGCGCGTGGCGTGGAAGTCGTAAATCCGCGGGCGGCGGCACCGGCCGCGCGCCGGAACGGCAGGGCTTGGCGGGAGGGAGGGGGAGGGGCGATGGGTTTTCGCGGCGAGGGCCGGCGTCCGCTGCTCGGGTCAGTGGCGCGTGCCGTCGCGACAGGAGATTGGAAAACGTCGCGCGACGGTGAGGGGTCTGGAGGGGGAGGTCCGCGACCGCAGCTCGGCGCTGGCCCAGAACCACCCTGCTCCCTCTACTCACCGTGCCCCAGCGCGGCTCACGGGTATCCGACCACTGTTACGATCAACCCTCCGCCAAACTTTCCAGAATGTTTCACCCCCGCCTTGCCCAAATTTCGAATCCAGGCCTCGGGCTATCTGTGTGGGCACCATCTCGCCAGCGACAGGTGGGCGCAGCACACGCTGCTTGAAACACAGTGCGACCCGAAAACTATCAGCAGTCGGTCACGCGAGGCGCACAGGAATGTGTTGTGCTTTCAGGTGTAAGTGTCGTGAAAGATTTCAAGAATCTGTGATATTAGGTGTGCATATCGAAAAATTTATTGGACTTTCTAATCCTTTGTTACCTTTCTTGACATTTAGACTTGTTGTTGCACAATGTTACTCATATCTGAAAGGAGTGTTATTTAGTTGCTAATTTGTTTGTTTTATTTTTTTGGCTTTAAAATTATTTGCCTTTTATTTAAATATTTTTATTTAAAATGAAGGTAATAAATGAAATATGGGACTTAACTTGTAAATTTTACATTTTCATGTAAAAGACATGTTTTTTTGTTAAATTAAATTAGTAAGGTTTCCTTCGCCCCCTTGGTGTGGTCGATGTGTTATGGGGGGCGTGGTGACTTGTCACATTGCAAAGAGGGCGCTTCAGCTGTTCAAGTCTGGGAACTACTGGGCGAGTGAAATCAGCGCCTGCCTTGCAGGAGGCCCGGGGCGGGAGGCAGGGCAGTGGAAGCTAACAGACTGCAATCAGCAGGCAGCCGTGGTCCTGCTCTGAGGCCGGCGGCCACGAGGCCTCGGGACCGCTTAATTGGTAATCAATGCTCCCGGCTGAGGTGGTGCGAACTGCTCTCCGCGGAGTCTTGCGGCTTCACACCCCACACCCCTTCCACACCACTCAGTAGCGCCAGGGGTGCACAATCCTTCTGTCGCACTCACTCGCCACTTGCCAAGTATCGACAATAAACCTACGATGATCAAAACAACTAAGGCTCGGTTGCATATTTTGTTTTCTTTTCCTTGCTATTAATTAAGCCATTTTAATGGGAACTTATTCCAATTTCTCTCTTGCAAATGCTCGTTGGTCACATATTTTAGTCAACGATTATTTACTGAACTTTATATTCTAAATGTGAAAATTCATGCATTTGATAATAATTATTAACATGAATGGATTTTTATCGGTTGTACATAATCTTAAAAAAATATATATTACTTGAGAATATTTGAGACTAAAATTAATATGTCTGAGACATTGTGTGTTAATTTAAAGGCAAATCCCTTATTTAACAGAAATAGGATAATAAAACAGCTTATATGGCTAAGGCTCGGTTAATGCATTTTTATACGATATTTTTAACTCTGAGAAAATTTTGTTGTAATTTTTCACTGTTGACCTTTGTGTCCTGCCGTAAATTTTGTCACAAAATATTTTCTTACGTTAACTGCTTTATGTTGGCAGTCAAGCTGAGATTTATTATTAACTTCTTGCCTGACAAGTAGGGTTGTGGCCACTCGCTAGAAGTTCATACCTTTTGCTTCAACGGCTGAGAAGCACTTAGAGGTTTGTTTCTCTAAACACTATTTCTTAATCTCTTTTCATGAATGTCTGCAATCATCTAACAATTTATTCATGCCATGAAATAATATATATCTATATATTTTTTTACGTTTTTGAGTACGATAGTAATAAGCCTTGTGTGTTGGGTATTAATAAAGTAGAAGCCTTAATATTACAATGTAAATAAAAAACCATGCAATCAAAATATATAATACATGTTTTTACAGTTATTGTTAATGTGCATTAAAGGCACCCTCAGTCATGTTCTCGTCTACGAATCATAAAACAACGCGAATTTATTTTGTGACTACTAATAGCTTAAAATAATTAAAAAATAATTTTTGTTGCTGGTTTAAAAAGCTTTACAAAATAGACTCTTAGTAGTATACAAATGGGAATCCGGAAACAGTGTCCAGGGGGTGGATTGAAGATTGTCAAAGCCATCTTGGATTGTGACGTCACGGCGGCCATATTGGATGGTTGTGACCTTGACCTTTGACCTTGACCTTCGACCCTCAAAATTTGCCAAAATTTGCCAAAATTGGGCAAAAATTGCCCAAAATTCCTCAAAATTCGCCAAAATTTCCATTTCTATGAAATAATTTCCGCCAAAAAATCTCAAAAAACTCCACAATTCAAAAATTAGGATTTCGAAAATCCTCAAAAGTCGTTTTGCCCTAGAAAGAACACAAATTCCTAAAAACGGCTTAAGCATCCATGTCTAAAGCCTCCGGTAAGCCATTTATAGGAATAAGGATACCATGACCGCCATCTTAAATTATGTCGTCACCGTTGCAATTTCCGTTACGGCCGCCATCTTTAAAATTTTTATTTATTATCCGATTGTAAAGAAAAAAAATTAAAATTTATAAAAAAACAATTAATAAAATTTTTGATATAATTATTAAAAGAAATTACTTATATGACACGGAGCTCGGAGTCTTCGGTTCGAACCCGACGAGTGCAAAAAAATAAAAATGGCGACTGATCCTTCCCCCATGGTGGGTGCTAGCAGACTGGCCCCCACCACTTTGTTAATAGCATATATATCGTCAGGTAACATGACGTCACATCCGCCATCTTGTCTTCGTTGCTAGAAGCCATCATCATTGTATCGACGGCTAGAGTGCGCTGACGCCATGTTAGTTTAATTCTTATCCGCCAGAGTGCAGTAATCATTTATTATTATTGCTGTGACACCCGCCATCTTGTCATTTCGACGCCATCTTGAAATCCGTAAATTTAATGCCAGAGTTCGGGAAAAAGTTCAAAATTCATAAAAAATTTCGCGCATTGAGTAAATTATTGATTCCTGTCCTTGGTTCGATCCCTGACCGATAAAAACAACTTTAATATTTTTAAAAAGTACCACTAAAGTGGCAGGTTTGAGAAAATAAAAACACCACAAGTTCTTTTAAAAAAACTTTTATTGCACTAATACTACACTACTACAAGTACAGAAAAATACACAGACAAATTACTAAAGTCTTGTGGATCTCTCGATTTCTGCATCAGCCACCCATGAATTAAAGCGAGGTGAAAAGCCCCACCACTTGATATAGGACCGTCCGTTTCTTCGTTTTATAATCTTCTCCACCAAGTACGTATCGAGATACAACGTAGGCTGAATCTCTTCTGCATAGAAACCGCCATGGATAGGTTTGTGGTCCAAATCTTTGAGGTAGTAGGTCCTAGGCTCTGATTCACGAACATGTGTCACACGGAAAAGTTCAGGACTCCAGTTCGAAGTGAATCCTTTCTCGAAGATTCCCTTCTGCTTGGAGATTCGCACAATGTCACCGACGGTAGCTTTAAGCTTTCGTGGATCTTTCTCCTTCGTGTTGGATAACACCGTTTGAAGAAGGCGATTGTCCTTTATGTCCTTTTGCTTAATTTTCGTGGTATAATGCACCATGGAATTATACTCGCTTATTAGTTTCGGCAAGATGTCAAGCCACTTGTAATTTCCGTTAGCCGTGAACTGCCGCCACATCTTGGAACGCAAAGTTCTGTTAAACCTTTCGACAATGGAGGCTATGACGTTACTAAATGTAGATTAGTGTTTGATGCCATACTTCTTCATCAAGGCCTTGAAGGTTGCATTAAAGAATTCTTTCCCGAGGTCCGTTTGCAGGTGCGACGGTACACGTCCATCCCGCAAAATATTGTTCATGGCCTCGGCTACGTCAGTTGCAGTCTTTGATTTTACGGGTCTAGCCCAAGCGAACTTGCTATAAACATCGATGACTGTCAACATGTACTTGAAACCTTAATTTAATCTGGAATACAGTATCATCTCAACAAGGTCCGCCTGGAATAAATCATCAATTGCACGAACTATGACTTTGCGACGAAGGTATTTCCGTCTAGCAGGAGCATGAAGTTCGCGAGCTATTCCGGTTCGACTCATTGTATGTAACCGGCTTCCCTCAGTTCTTCAAGTATGGAGACTATTTCGTTGATAAGCGAATAGTTTCCTACACTAAGTGAAGCATGTAGAATTCTAAGACGATCAAACATATTCAAATATCTGATCACTGTCTAGCTTTTTTAAACCTTCACCATGTATCGTTTGTTCACTGAAGAGATAAGCGAGAATGTCGGTTTTTTCATAATCTTCGTCTTTATATACACCACTATCTGGATCGTTATCGCGAAAATGTGCATTGGTTAGCTCTAGTAGTTTTTTGTACTCTTGTAAGTCTTTGTGAGAATATCCTTTAGGCTCCCTGCGAAACAGCAATTCGTACAGACCTGGAGTCCCGTGATTTTGATCTCTTCTATGCGCACGATATTTCCTGGTAGAAAGTCTATTTCTTTAGCACCGAGGAACCACTTATTATGTTTTCTGTACACTACGTAGGTCGTGTCATTATTCCGGCTCGTAAACGATATCAGGTATGGTCGGACCATTGTATTAACTTGATGTCCCTTTTTCGGTAATTTTTTCTTGTGCATGGACACTGTACTCGTTAAGTCCTCTTCTTCTTGATCTGGTTCATACTTTCTCTTCTTTACAGTTGGCATTTCATCTTCATCTTGTCTTCACAATGATGGCTGGTTCTTCCTTGTTTTTAAGTTCGTCGAGGCGACTAGTGATTGGTTTAAATATCTCCTCATTTGCCATCTGTCGTGCAAGTCTGGTTCGTCTAGCAAGTAAATATTTTTTCACTAACAGACTGTATAGCTCGATGAAGGTCTGGCCAGGTCCGACATTGTACTGGCTGAAAACTTATTGCAAGACCTCCTTTTATATTTTTTTATTCGTTCACAGAAACTTCTTTCTTGTGTTTGGCCAAATCCGAATTTGTTGACAAGTGAGATAGTGATGCTTTCAGACTACTTTGAAAAGTTCTCAAATCGTCACGTCTATGTGGATTTGATACTTCGATCATGTCGCGAATTCGAGAATCCGAGGCTTCTACACGCTGGTCGATGGCAACGTGATACTCTAGTAATTCCTTTTTCACACTTTCTACTTTTTGAGCCAGTAGTATAATGTATTTGCGGATATCGGAGTCGTGACATACAGTTTGTCTGCTTGCACGACCGAATTTTGAAATGCTATGACTCATGTTTGACAATAAACTGATCGAAACCTCGTCTGTACCTACCCTTATATAGAGGCCAGTCTTTGACTATAACTAGGAATCCGTGTTCGTCTTTCCAACACAAAAGGCACATGTCTTTGAATTCCTAGAATGTCATGTCGGTGTTTACGTGATCGTCATAAGCGTGACATAAATAAAGCGCGTCCATGTGAAAAAGCACTATGACATTCGCGTTGTCTCGTAGGAGATGTTTTGGAATACGACTGTACGTCTGACACAGGTAAACGCAGTCTATCTTGGCGTATCTGCCCATGGAAAATTACGCTTGTATTATGCCTTGCTTCTCGCACATTACATCGTCGAAAACAAACACGGAATTGCCTTTTGTTTTATTTGGAGGTACCACTTCCGCATTATCATTAAATGGAAAATACTCCAGACCATCCACCGATTGTAGAACCGTAGCTAGGCGCTGGTACTTTGGCTGTTGCAACGACTTGGAATACAAGTAAACGTTTTCGAACCTAAGTCCGTTTGGTTCCTCCAGTAAACTCAGCAGAATGTACGTAATGCCGCAGTTGGACGGACCCGCCATTATGCAACGTACGGCAGAAGGCAACAGTAAGCCATGTCGTGATTCTCGCGCACTAAATACATCGTCTTGCGTAATGTGCACGGGCAAACACACTTCTTGCTTGACGACTTGCATTCTACTAACGATATTGTATAAAATCAAACACATTTATACTTTCTGGTCAGTTGTGCGTAATGACTTGAAGAGGTAAGAACAAAAAACACATCGGTGCAGGACTCGTGAACAAGCTGATAAACAATCTGCCATTCCAGATACACATTCCCGGCTACAGATTCTGCGGCCCCGGCACTAAACTAGCGAAAAGGTTAGCTCGCGGTGACGTGGGCATTAATTCTCTCAACGAAAGGTGCAAGCAGCACTATATCGCATATTCATTAAGCAAGGATCTGGAATCCAGACACCGGGCCGACGAGATATTGGCACAGAAAGCCCTAGAAATAAGTAAATCGTCGAACGCGGGACTAGGAGAGAAAATCGCAATCTGGGGCGTTTCCGAAATTGGTGCTCGTCGAGCCAGCTCCATAAAGTCAAAGACTAACTCACACAAGACCAAATGCAAGACTGGTGCAGGCGTGCAAAAAGCCAAGCAAAAATTACAGACTCTCGACAAGAAGATTATAGGAGGATTTCTTACTTTGCTTTTGCCTACATTGGGTGCTCTCGGCGGCCTCATCGGTACAACGAGCGGTATAGTGCGGGCAGTCAACACTTCGAAGAATGAGCGCAAGCATTTAAAAGAAGCACAGTGACACAATGCCAGCATGGAAGCCATTGCCATGGGTAAAAAAAACGGCGCAGGACTGTACTTGCAACCTCACAAATCAGGTCGAGCCCTGAGGAAGAAACGAATGAAAAAATCCTAAGTTCTTTGCCGAAATGTCCGCTCACCAATATAGATTTGATCAGGTACGCTCGAAAACTGAAAATACCTAATTTCTGAGGATTGTTTATGCGAGACAATTTGCCCAGCAAACCAAAAATGCACGAACGTGCCGTCATTAATTTAGACACGTCGGCGGGTTGCGGCACGCACTGGGTGGCCTATGTTAGGTCTGGAAAAATGGCCGAGTACTACGATAGTTTTGTAAATTTACGGCCTCCGCCAGAACTGCGACAGTTCCTGGGTCGAACCAATACATTTTTCTACAATTACGAAACCGAACAGAAGCCTAATCAAACAAACTGCGGACACTTGTGTCTTCGCTTTTTAACAAACAAAAATTAGCTGACAAATAAAAATTGCTACTTAAAGGTTGTGCAGTGATGATAATTTATTAGTCATGTTGACAACACTTACCTTGACAGGTCACGCATCTGAGCTGCGGGCGGTTCATTTTACCGCCTCTGGATTTAGACGGAGAATCGTGTATTGGACTCGTAGATTTTCAAACGTATAATGCCATACCTAATATCGACGAAGAAAACTGCAAGATCCGTTTCCTGGAAAGCAATGGGACCGCTCATGAAATACTGTTACCTGTTGGCTCTAACGAAATTGACGACATTGCAAAGTACATCAGGGATATGTTACCACAGGATGTAGACTTTCATCTGCGTGGAAATCCAAACACTCAAAAAAGCATTCTAACATGCAGTGAAAATTTCGACTTTATGAAACCTGGAACCATAGGTACGATGCTCGGATTCGAATCAAAGGTGTATGATACAGGAAGAACGAACGAATCTACGCGCGCAGTAAACATTTTTCCTGTGAATGTCATAAGAATAAACTGTAATTTGGCAAGTGGAACGTATCTCAACGGAAGACTAAGCAACATGCTGCACGAGTTTTCGCTGATGGTCCCGCCAGGATATAAACTCGTCGAAGTACCGCAAACTATCATTTACGTTCCAGTCGTCGTGAAGTGCGCACACGAAGTCGTCGTCAGAATCGTTGACCAGCGAGAACGATTGGTGAATTTTCAAGACGAAGAAATTACAATACGTATGCACTTGAAGCGATGGGCATAAAGTTCGTAACACCGAACAGTTATAAAAAAATCGTATTGGCGTGAATAAAAACAGTTCTCTACCAGACATTAGTGCATTAACACCTGACAGCATAAAGTATCTTCTCAGTATTGGATAAGAGCCGAATAAATATGGAAGACGAAATCCTCAACGTGGAAGATCCGGTAATTTTTAATGACAGCATTACGAAAATGGAATTGCACGAGTACCAACCTTTCCTGCTCGGACCATACGCACTACCATCGGAAGTACGCATTGCAGTACAGCACCAAGATATTTGTACTTTACCTTCGCAGTCATTTCTACGTATAAGAGGCACGCTGACAAAAGCGGATGGTACGCACCCGACGACATCAATATCCTGCAATGGTATTCTTCACCTAATCTGGCGCATTACATATGTACTCAATGGTGTCGAGGTAGACCAGACGAGAGATGTAGGCATTACATCTGCTATGAAAAATTACCTTTCGCTCACACCAAATGAATTGTCTGCTGCAAATATGGCTGGTTGTGCTCTCGAGGATGAATATAAGCTTCCGGTTTATGCCGAAGGAAAGTTCGAAGTTTGTGTTCCTCTGTCCATGCTTCTTGGATTCGCCGAGGACTACAAGCATATAATCATTAATTCGAAACAAGAGCTCGTTACTGCTTCTAGCCAACGCGCACATTAATTCAATTGTCGCCGCCGCAGAAAACCCTCAAGATGTCTCGCGAACACTACAGTCTATCATGTGGATGCTGCCCCACATCCAAGTGAGCACCGTTGAACGAGTAAAGATGTTGAAGAACATAGAAAATGGCAAGACCTTCGATGTGCCATTCCGATCCTGGAGCCTAGAAACTTATCCTGGCTAGCCTCATAGTCAGCGTATCAATTGGAGGAATTTTTGAGTCCAAGATGGCCGCCGTAACGTCAGAATCCTAGATGGTGGACCGACAATCACAATCCACATCCTGAATCCTGTGCCAGTATGTCCTATTACATACTACTATTATCGAATTTGATTCACTATTTAAAAGTGTGCCAAAAAATAGGACTTTTGTGGCACAGTTTTACTGCTTTAATTTATTAATGTTTTTGATGAGCGTCAAGGGGCTCATCTTTAATTATCTTTAATTGAGTACTTAAAGGATCTCTCTTAACAATTCAAACTTGAACCAGTCGGTCAGACCGTAGGTCGGACGCGTCATGCCATCCCACGCCATGATGGCAGCAGGTCAGATTTTCATCGCCTGCCATTACGAACGACCTCCAGCGTCCGGCGCAAGCGCTGCATCGTCCGAATCATCCGAACTCCCGTTCCCGTCGCGCCAGACACGCAAGGCCCCGTGCATCCGACCTGTGCAAGCGGCCACTCTTGCATTTTCACCCCCTCCTCACAAAACTTATCTTTTCTCGCCACGACGTCGGCATGATTTTCCTCTCCTCTACCTGAGCCATAATGTCACCCTCATTTTTCGTCAGCCAACCACCTTTTTTTTTAAACCAAATCTCAGGTCTTGAGCCTCTAGGCTCCCGTTGGTGGAGCCCCGTATGCCCTCTAGTGGCTAGGGCTAGGACATAAGGCCTCCCTCTTGTACCCTTCCGGGTAAGTTTATCAACGGTATGTTCCCGAACAAGGCAGGCACATTTTTTGTCAGGCTGGTCTCCGCTCTACTTTGTCTGTGTACGAGTTGATATAAGTTTTTCATAAACAATCAATAACTTTGGGATGTAGTTCTCAGACGAATGGGAGAGTACTCCCAGACTTTGCTATTTTCCATACATGTAGGGTAGTGCATCTTTCTTTCATTCCCTGGATTACTTTTTCACCAAAATTGGCATCTCCGCCATCGTGGTGTTACGAGTGACCTACCCACAGTATTGGTCATCCCCGACAATTTTTCTATTTGCCTAACAATTTGCCTGCGTAACTTTTTTTTTGTGTGACTTCAACTCTTCTTGGGTTATTGTGCAGTAGGTGTCAGCTTCCCCAAACTGACTTTAGGACCCATCTGTACCACTTCTATCTTTCAGTTTTGACATCAGCCGTCAGATCGTGCTTCAAACTGGCCTGCAGATTTTCCAAATACATATAAGGAGAGAAACCTTTTTATTGTGATAAACGTTCTTAAAAAACAGATAAATCTCCATTGCTTTATTAGCTTTAAAGGTACACAAAATCTCAAATTTATTTGTTTGGCGAGTTTAACAATTATTGTTAAAGGACACCTCTTTTTAAAATAATACAAGTTTATTTGAACCTCTGGAAATGAAATGCATAATGTTATTTTCAGCGTAAATAATTTAAAATTAATCCAAGGAATAAAGGTCAGTTTAGTTGTTTTTTTTAATGTTGAATTAATAATGATTTCAGAAAACAAATAAACTTAACTATCTTTCAGGGTATATTTCTTTCAGTTCAAGTTTCCTGCAAGTAGAGTAATTCCCTAACAATAGTAAGTTGTTCCACTGAAGGCTTTTAAGAACATTTTATAGATAATTTTGAAAGAAAATGCATTAAAATCGACATGCAAATCTTAAAGTAAATTTTATATAAGTAAATTACATGTGGTATGAAGTCGGTATAAAGCCATATTAGTTATTAGTAAGGTTATTGTGTCTGTGAAGACTAAGACTAAGATATTTCAAAAAGTGTATAAATTTCAGTTAAAATTGTTTCCATGCTATAGTTGGGGTCCTCTAAATCTTAATATAACACTTTATGGTGTGATTATTTCAAAAGTGAACAATTTTTTTTGTTAATTAATCATTATTGTTAAATCAATCATTATTGATATCCTGAGCAGTTATTTTTAATGAGTAATAAGTAGGATAATCCACGTTTATTTAAAAAAAAAAAAAAAATTGTCTTATTTCTCTCTTTCTCTCTCTCTTTGTCGTTTTACCCCTTAAGATAAACTCATGAGTCAAGGTACGATTGCCAAATAAGATTCACTTGTATCACATGTACTGAGTTACAAGCGCTCATTATTTTTTTCTGAGACCACAAATTAGAGTCTATTCAAATTATTGACACAGTTATGTCAATAATTTTTATTGCTACACACAAATTATTAATTCCTTTGAGAAACTATTTAATAGCTGTTTGGTACCAAGTACGAACAAGAAGGCATTCCAAAAATTAGGTTCTATGTTAAAAAGAGTAAAAAATTATTGACAAAAACTATTGAAACCAAGATGGTGTCTATAAATTACAACTTCTTAAAAATAAACATATAAATTGACATTATCAGATGATAATATTCTTGAAATACAAAAGGAAAATATATTTCCAAACTCCTATTCCAAATTTTATTTTTCAAAATACAATGTTTTAAATTCCTTTTAAAAACATTAGTTACATTACAAAGTTATGTCCAAAACATTTCTATTCCAAGGTGTATATCTGGCCACAGTGCAAAACAAACCAAGGACAGCGCTATTGGCAGAAAAAGTAATGACCTTTACGTTCACACAGAAACCTAAATATTGAATGCCCTTTAGAGTACGAGGAGTCAGAATATCTCAGAAGGAGGCAGAATATGTGGCTTTGGACCGGAGAAAAGAGTTCCGTCTATGTTATTGAGAATAGGCACTCACAAATTGTTTGTAACTTGTCAGTAAACTCTCAATATAAAATGAAACGCGGCCAAACTAGTGTCATTTTTTATCACCACGGAGTACTTCTAAGTACTAAACCCGTAAAAAACAGTGCCATGTTGTTGCTACAAGAAACAGTAGATACACAGTACGATTTCCTAGCTTTCTCTTCTATACTCAATACATTTTGGTAAGCTATCAGGGCAAACACCCTTCCACATTTTACCTATTCTCCTCTTTTCCTTCCTAAACCACTTTTTAAACTTTTTTTTTCTTTCTTACATTAGCGTATTACCAAAGAAAACTTTGCTTGGTAATAAAAACATAAGAAGTTAAATACATTTTAATAATCCAGTACATAATTATTAAAATATTTAGTACAGCTAAAATAATATAGGAATTTTTTTAATGAACCTTATTGTCCTTTACCGTTTTACGAATTGCTAAAAAAAAACCTGAATTTTATTTTAGTATGATTATGTAAGCTTATTAATGACTAAACGCAGTTCATTCGTAGTAGTATACGGTCTGATCTTTATTTGCATTGAAGTTTTAACATAAGATTCCAAACAGACCTGTAATCATTGACCTAAAACTTTGACTGTAGTAACAGGAAATGTAAATGCTAGTTAGTTTATGTAAGTGTGGTTAGATGGCCGGGCCACGATGGAGAGCTCGGGCGTGGCTTGGGCATCCCTGCGCCGCTGTGATGGCTGTGGCTCCCGAGCTGTTGGTGGGGTCATGGGGGGAGGTGGGGAGGGAGGCGCAACAGCGCTCTGGGATTCTCGCACCTAATCTCCAACCCTTTTAGCAGAACGTGTTTAAAAGGATCAAAGAGAACTTTGGGAGAATTCTATCTAAGGCTTCTGTCTAGCCCCGCCTGATGGGGAAAAATTGCCGGTACGTGCTTCCGGCGAGACTAGGGAGATGCCGTGTTCAGTACACAAAGGGCGTAAGAGAACGTGACGCGACTCTTGCCCAACGAAAACAAAACGATTGTGGATTAGTGACTATAATATTGAACTGTCGCATATCGTTTAAAAACTATCTCCTTAATATATATGCCAGTGACTTCTTCAGCAACCCAGAGATAGAAACTGATATATTTCATCTTGTTTTCAACAGGTTGGTTGCCATAATTATATTCTGTGGTTTAATTTTCCGAATTTGTCTTTGAAAAACGCATGATATATATCTTACTAAAATACCTGATTTAAATAGTGACTCGTTGCCACAAAATGTTTACCCTTTAAGCCATTGGTCTTTAGTATATCATTCAATTTTACGAAATTATGTTATTATAGTGATGATTCAATTGATCCTAATCTCTTAATGTAAAATCTCTACTTCTTCGAAGAAAAATTTTCAATATTAAAAGATAAAAATTGTTTCCGCATTATAGCAATTGAAACCAATATAGAATATTTAGATTACTATCGGTTCTCTTTGAAAACTTTGTTGTGATTGAAATGAGCAGAAATAAAAATTGATTTCCATTGATAAATGAAAATATCACAAAAAAAACTTAACCCTCCAAATCACACCGAAACATACGAATACCAGAACAGAAATTGTTATCGCCACGAAAAGGTCTATACCGAATTGCCTTTATAATTCCATAACTATTAGTCTTAAAGACGTAAGTGCAGTGTTATTATTTAAAGTTTATGGTCAGCTCGTTGATTCGATCCTGAGTTTGCGTCGTAGGCGGGCGTGTTGGCGGGGAAGGGGAACCGTGCCGATTGGTCAAAACCGGCGCTTTCGCTCCTTTCTACTCAGTGCAGCTCACGACTCAGACGTGATAGCGCGATGATTTATGTGTTCGTATAAAGAGATTATTTAATTCGATCGATTTCGGCTTAAAATAGTGTAATTTGTACAATATTGAAATGTACAAATGTAAAGCAAGCATATATAAAAGGTATTGAAATACAATGTGTCAGCCTCAGTCAATGCCAGAGCCAGCTGAAAATATAAATCACGCCTATCGCTATGGGCCACGCACAGGTACCCAGTGTCCGCAGCCGAGCGAGAGGGACTGATCGGGAGCGTCGCAAAGCTGCCACGGCGCGCTCACTGAACGACGCCGACTTTGCGAACACCTACAACTCTGTTGAACCTGCACCAGTGGACATATCGAGTGAAGATGGCAGCCCCACACACATGTCGAACACGTCTCCGAACTGAGAGATATGAACATTAATGCATTTTTCCTAGGGGATGCAATCTCGATCTCGCAAGATCCCGATCATCCGAGATCTCCCCTCATTTTTGCGAGAAAATCCCGAAGCATAAAATGACGAGATCTCAGCCGAGATTGACGAGATCGAGCGGCAGTAGTCAGCTACGCATGACGCGTGTTATCTGTGCACGAGCGAGTCGCTGACTGGAGAAGGAAGGTGTCGGACTGCATAAGCAAACTATCCCGACTATTCCCGAGTATTCACGATGTTGGGCGAGCGGAATAGAAAAGAACAAGTGATATAGTTCTGACCTGAGTAAGTGAGCGAATGATATTCGAGTGCGTGCAGGCACTTGTTTGTTTACAATTGTTTTGGTTGTGCAGTTACTGCCATGGTGTGCTTAAATTACATGTTGTTGTGAGTTAATTGAATGAAAATTTGTATTATTTTGTTACACAAGTGCTAGACTGTTAAGTTAATACTTTTAAAATGTCGACAAACATTCAAAATGAAAATTACATATAGTTTAATAGTTCATTGCTGGTATGGAGATATTTTAAGAAAGCGGTGAATAATTGGACAGCCCAATGCAAAATATGTAAAGCTATTCTGAAAACTACAGCCAGTTCCACAAAAGGATTACATGTCCATATGAAGTCAATCCACAAAATTGACACAAAAACATTGAATGCGGGAATTCGAAGGACATCAACCACTCTGCAACTTGATGCTGCGTCGTCGTCGTCGTCTCTGCCGTCGCCGTCGTCAGCGTCTACTACAATGTCGTCAGTGCCACCATCACCTATAGACAAAGAGGCTCAAGAAAATAGCGAATGCCAAACGCCCCCTAAAAAGAAGAAAATCAGTGATCACTTTCAATCCGACTGTGACGTGACTAAAGAAAAAATAATTTCTGGAATAGTAGCGAAAGATGGACTGCCTTTTCGAGTTTTCTGCACATCCGAGGACATAAAGAATCTTTTTGTTTCAAAAGGTAACAATTATAAATTACCTTCTTCGCCAAACACTATTAAATTAATTGTGATGAATTATGGTATGACACTCAAAATGAAAGTGGAATAAGATCTTTAAAAGCTAAAGAGCGAAGACTATAGATTTGCACTCTCTTTTGATGAATGGAGGTCTGGAATGAGTAGGCGCTTTCTGAATATTGCTGTTCATACAACTATCAACAACAAGCCTACTTTCTGGAAAATTGGACTGGCGCGCATATTTGGAAGTATGTCCTCAGAGTCTTGTGTTCAGCTTTTAAAAGAAAAAACAATAAGATTATGATCTATCCCTAGACAATGACATAGTTAGTATAACCACAGACGGAGCCAGTGCCATGAAGAAAATCAGACGTCTGATTGAACCGCTTCAACAGCTTTGCTACGCGCACGGGATACAGTTGGGTATAACAGACATCATTTATAAAAAAAAATCTAGAACCTAATCCTGAACATTCACGAATCACAGCACAGAAGAGGAGGAAGAATTGTAAGATAACCCAGATAGTTACGATGGTTTATAATTTTCTTTGTCTGTAAGACAAGCTGATCTGACTTCGGAATACCATTCGATAGTAGCAAAACTAAGAAAATATGTCAAGCTTTTAAGAACTCTCCACCAAGAATAATATCCTTCAGAATTACATTCAGCAGGAGTTTGGTGGCAAGACAATTCAACTGGTTCTTGATTGTAAAACTCGTTGGTCTAGCCTTTGCAATATGATAAGCACATACAATAACATACAGCAGTGTGTGACCAAGGCTTTAATCGATCTCTCTCTCAGTTATAATTCCGATTACTCTTTCACGGATGAAAAACATGCAGTCCTTAGCGACTTCGAAAATACATTCCAGCCGATAAAACTGGCCGTCGAGGTATTGTGCCGCCACGATACAGATTTAGTAAGTGCAGAACATACTTTGCGGTTCATGCTTCGCAAGATAGAGGAACAGAAGACTCCACTGTCAGAAAAACTAGCCGAATCGATGAAAAAGCGGATCTCCGAGCGTCGTATAAATGCATCTGCTGTTGTATTTAAAAAATCCAACTAGTTATCAAGATTATTTATAACTATTGAAGGGCGACGAAACTTTTCAATTACCTAGCAAGTATATTATAAGAAAGGAAAATAAGAATATAATCAGACGATTACATCGCAGCACTACACAAACAGATACTCTTTCTCAACCCTACGGGTTTCAAAGAAACTTTCGGATCCACTTCTTGCGTCTTTGACGTCCTGCTTCCAACAAAAGTTCCTTCGGAGTTTCCTTCCAGAACAGAGGCTGTCGAATGAAATATGAAACAGTGTTATATACTATGTGCTGTGTTTAAGGCCCCACCCACCAGGCACACATGCGGTGTGCAGGGCTTCAGAAAAATAAATCACGCCATTTGAAGACTTCTCAAAGTAGCCGAGTGGTGTCTGTTCACGAAAATATTTTAAGGATACTTTGAGGTAATGAAATAAACACCGGTACTGCAGCAAACTTGGCTAACAAGGATGACTTGCTTCTTTCAATTATTGCAGAGGATATGAATTTACATGCTGCTGTAAGATCAAATAGAAGTCTTCAAGAGGAACTAGAAGATACTTTGAAAGCCTGTAAATGTCCTTTCCCGCGGGTTGCTACTATTACAGACAGGCTAGAGTCCGTGATTAAAAAATAGATGGATCTCTATGAGTGTGGAGGATCGAGGGGTACGTTTTTGCAATTTGCATACAACAGCTTGCTCATGCTGATACCAACTAGCGTTGAATCTGAGAGGGCCTTTTCAGCCACTGGCTACATAGCGACTGACATAAGATGCCGTTTATCCAACAGCACTCTAAGCACTATTTGTTTTTTAGAAGCTATTTCCAAAATCACTCTTAATTTAGTTAGGAGTTATCACTCGTAATCACTCCTAGTTTAGGAGTAATTTTGGAAATAGAAATTTTTGTAAATTTTTGTTTTCACTATCATTATCTTTGTTAAAATAAGTAAGTACTTTCTTTATAAGAGATTTTACGGGTCTTATTTTTTGTGTTCATTAACATAACATAAGTAAAAAATTATAAAAATAAAGACTTTTTTTTCAATAACACATGTTGTATCTTACTCGCATCATAACCACAACTACTAAGCAGTTTCAATCATATTTCAGTTATCTAATTAATACAATACTTTTCGAAATCTATTCGAGATCTCGAAAATGCCAAGATCTCACTGAGATCAAATTTCTGATCCCTTGAGATCTCAACTTAGCGATATCGTCTTGAGATTGCATTCCCTACTTGTTCCTTATGTATCTTATTTTTCACATCACAGTCCAATACTTAAATAAAAGTCGTCCAATATTAATCGAAATAAAATTATGTACTGTTAATTGTCAGTTATGTATTAAAAGTTTTAGTTACACAGTCAAGGTCTTGTTTTCATTTCAATCAATTTAAAAGCGACTCAATGACATAAACGTTTCACGTTAAACCAACGGCCGTGTGTCCCGACACAGCTACATCCATGTTTTTTTTAGTATATTGGTCATTTAGATTTAAAAAACCGGCAAGTCAATTATTGACCACCCATTTTTACATATGACATATCACCATCGCTGTACTTCAGTGCAAAATTTAAGTTCTTCGTTAACTTTTCTGGCCTATACGTCCGTGGTTACGAGTCACTGTGGGTGCACCTGCTAAGTGTAAACGAGTAATTAAAGTGACCACCAGATCTGTCAGGTGGTACCGCTGGTGTCTGGCTGAGCCCCGCTCCGCAGCGCCTTCCTCGACAGCTCGCTCCAGTGATCGTTCAGCCCCGTCAGTTCGCGATGGCCGCATTCAAAACAAAGAGTCTTCTTTCAGTTATTATTGAATGTACAGATCACTTTCTGAGCTGTGAATCATGGAGAATGCTAGTTATAGTAATACGTTCAAAAAAATCACCTCGTGCAATGTACTCGGAGAAAAGTTAAAAGAATTTGAACCACGTGCTAGTCGTGAACCAGCAAAAAAAAAAAAAAAAATAAAAATTCGCGCATCTTTCTAGAGAACTGACACAACTGAAGGAAAACTGAGCTGTGGCTACAAACGCTCATTCCAGTTAATCGTTGGGCTTATTATAATAATCAGGATCCAAGTAAACTGTCAGAAAAACGGTGAGTGTATGGAGTCCCTTAAATGTTTCAATGCTGGAAAGATTCCTTAATATAAACTATCACCAAGCTCTCAAATTTTGTTCCTGATTTTTGCTATTGTGGGCTTCCGTCTCCAATGAGAGAATCTACAGTTGTCAGTTCGGACTTATCAGTTGTAATGTAACAGTCGGAACTGCCATGAGTGAGCAAGTATGGTGGAACTGATGGACTGACGAACTTGTGGCTTCCCATAAAATCAGACTGTGGGCTCGAGAGCCTTCAGTCCAAACTTCCTATTTGTGGGAACAGCATATCGCCAGTCCACACTACAGTCCATCCGTCAATCAGCTGAGTGTCGTGGCAGACATCTTAGTTTGTACTCTTTGATTGCTTTTCTAATTAGCTTCTCTTTTTCTAACTAAAAGTGCAACTGCGATTGCAAAATCCAATGTTTATTCCATATTCTACGATGAAACGATACATCCATCAGCAACAGCAACCAAAAGACTGATAGTGTTTGGAAAAGGCTTTAGTTTATTACAAAAATGTTATTTTTTCGGACTTTCCGGTCTGAACTGAGCACTTGGACTGATCGTGTGTGCACACGGCTTTAATTTAGTATAAACTGTCAGTTTGAACTAAGAGCTGAAATGATTGTGTGTAGGTGTCTTAAGCGGAATGTATTTGACCTAACCGGGGATAGAGCCCGGTAATCTTGACACACCAGACCTAACCAGGGATATAGCCCGGTACTCTTGGCTTGCAGACCTAACCGGGGCTAGTGGCAGGTACTCTTGACTCGCCAGTTGTGAAGGTATCTTATTGCTTTTACTATAGAGGTAGAGTTTGTTGGCTCCAACAGCACTGGTTTTCTCAACACTCTAAAATCCGCAGCTAATATACAAATTACATGTTTCACCACTCTTAGTGCTCTGCAAAGTCGGTTGTTGTATATACTTTCTTTAGATCCTTTTTTTTTGTGATATCCTGAATAAAATTTTATCATACTTTTGGAAACAGCAAATACTTCATCGCGTTCTCGATGGCAACACACTTTGTTCAGGAATATTTAATGATTTATTATTGATTTGTGTGTTTTATTCACAGTTTTTGAATACCCCATAATCATATTCTTCCTTGGAATTCAATGCTTACATAAAAACGTTATATTTTGCGTCAACAACAGCGAATAATACAATACCAAAAAAATTCTTGTAATTATAATATCCGCCTCCACTATTCATTGGTGCTTACAGTATAAAATGTTTTCGACAGTTGCACAGGATATGAGAATCATTCTACAAAGTATTATATTCATCCGCTACAACCAACCATTCTTGTTGTGTTTCTGGAATCTGAATTAATGAATGTTTTATTGTTTTCAACTTCAACATGAAGGTGCTTCAGAGCAAAAGGATTACTACACCGTAACCCTAAAACCACCTGCCAAAAAAGGACCAATTAACCCTGAAGAGATAATGGCGTCCACTTTGGACATTCAAAAAAATTAACTGGAGCAAACTCAATCGATCAAACAAAAGATGAACAAATGCGATGCCTTCGGAGTATTTTTATTAAATAAATTAAGGGCATACACAAATACAACAAGAATGTATGTACAACACCACATATCTAAAATGTGGTTTAGTGCTGATTGACCAAGCACTTAACAAATGTCATCGACTCTACTGCCGGCAACTCCCTCTGATGCACTTGTATCACATGGATATGACCGAAGCGTGTTAAGTGAACAATTTATTTCGTAATTTGGTGATCTGATTGATTAAATAAGTAATTATTATTTTGTTTAATTAATTATAATTCTTTCGTTTAACTTGTATGTTACTTAAAAATAAAATTTATATATATATTTTTATATTCTTTTAATACTTAAACAAACGCCTAAAGTAAGCCATTTCGGTCAGGCTCCGGTTTCAGATACCCTATCATCACGGTACGTACGCTAGTCCGGTTGAGTCAAATTTTCATCGTGACTGCAGTTTCCCCCCTTTCCCCGAATCTCGACAAAGATCACTGACAAGCCATTACCTCAGTGGTCTGTGGCCCCGACCAAGGGCAATCCTCTAGTTTTTAAAGCTACTGCAAACACCATCTACTAAAACATAGCTAGTCCTCATACTGCTCGCTAGAGGGTTACACCTGTCGGTACACACTGCACGCACTTTCATGTTTGTCTCGCGACCACATCTCGAGTTGTTTTTCTGCCTCACGACAGATTGCGCCACTGTCTAACACCAGTTTTCCCTGAAGGTAGGCTAAATTGGGAGCAGCCCAAAGTTTTTAATTTTTTTTAGAGCGGCCTCCCGCCTCCTCAATCTGACCAATTAGGAGGCACCTACCTTTCCCACCGCCTTAATGTGCCCTGTGGGCCATTTAATTACACGAGCGACTTGTCCTCCGAGAGTCACACTTGTGCCACCGGCCTTATTGTTTTCGGCTCGCAAAGCTCCCATGTGTGTTTCCCGCTCTATTTTAGTTAAATCCCAAAGACTTATATTGGAAATGGTGTCTTGATTATTGAGGGAAGTTTTCCCTAAACTAAACTCCTATTCCATTCAATGTTAAAATGTAGTTTCGGCTGGACATGCTTGTTCCGTGCTACTCGTGAGTGTTTTAGTATAGTCAAATTGTGTTTTTACCGGGTAGGTTGTGGCGTAGTATTGATTTTTTAAATTCTTATGTTTTTTGGGTTGCTGAATCCGAATTTGAGGGTCGCTAACAAAATTTCATGATGCAACATTAAAAAAATTAAAAAGAAAAAGTAAAAAAATCTCAATTTTTTGGAAGTTTTCTGCTTATCACTCTAAAAACTATTAACTTTTCGTAAATAACATTTCCATTCAAAATGAAAGTACCTAAAATTTACTTAAAAAATTTCTTGTTTAAGTTTTTTTTCCCCGACTAACCATTTGGGCTCAAGGGCTAGTTGAAAATTGGTGTATTTTGGCTGTGACTCCAAAACCCACTTCTTCCACACCAAAACCCTAATATATTATTAACAGCTGTAATTTAGTGAATTCTTTTAGTTATCTGTACATATCTTACTAATATCGTAAATTTAAAGGTAGATTCAGGTCTTTTTTCAAAAAATTTCATAATTCTCGAATTATTAAATTTAGTACGAAATTGTACAAATTCGGTTACAATAAAGCTTAAACTACAACGAAAATTCTTGAAAGATTATTTCTTATTTTTTTTATTACATATGATTATATATGATAACATTATATGAGCAAAAATTATATGAGCCGTAGTCGTTTAGAGGTTTCTGGCTGAGGTTCTACGAAGGTGACAGGTTCTGACATAAATTCTGTTTTTTTTTATCGTCAGTGTCGGGGCTTTTACGTCTGGAAAATGAAACAGGTGGTGATAAAACGACTTGTGACCAAATCTCAAAGAGACATGATTGTGAGATTAGACATGCCTTGCACATCGTGTAAGCATCTTTCTTCAGTCTGTTCTTGATCTCTTTCTTCGGTCTCTTCTTAGTCCATGTCAATGATGTCTTTCAGGGTCTCAACACTATCACACATTCTTCGCACGATGTGCAGATCGGAGAGCAATGAAGAACTGTCTTCCTACATCCACAATTGCGTTGGCAGCCTTTTTTACATTTACAATGCATGTTGCATGTGCTTAAATATCGAGTCTGGTACAGGGTTCAGAGTGGTTGGCACTGGCACGTTACCACTTCTTATTTTTTTTTTCACCCCCACTCGTTTGGGTCTCT
This sequence comes from Bacillus rossius redtenbacheri, assembly GCF_032445375.1. Taxonomy (NCBI): domain Eukaryota; kingdom Metazoa; phylum Arthropoda; class Insecta; order Phasmatodea; family Bacillidae; genus Bacillus; species Bacillus rossius. The sequence goes on from NC_086335.1 coordinate 16,486,046, forward strand.
TTGTTGCTCGTCGATTGTGTTTTGACTGAATAACCATTGCTGCACTTGAAAGTAAACTCTCAGAGAATGTTGTCATGCTGGAGCTTTGGGGGGAGGGAGGGGGTAGTGAGGCAATGTTGGTTTTACTTTTTTATGATGAAGATACATACATATTGCCTGTATCTCAAATCGTTCGGGCTATTTTCATGTCCTCTCTCATACATAACCATGAGAAACACGTTTCCTGCTTCGGAAATTTCGTCATGATGTGCATGAGGGTCTTTGAAAGTATCAAAGATTGGTTGCAGGTCATTGTTCTTTTGCAGGACTTTGAGAAATTTCAGTTTCTCCTGGTTAAAAATATAAGAGGTAGTGTCACAACCACTCATCGCGTGCAGGAACAATATATGGTCTGATAGGATTTTGTAAGTAGCAAAATAAGAAATGTAGAGTGCTTTTGACACCTTTTCTTTTCCTGGTTTCAAATAGAAGACAATTTTTTATGTCTGGGCTACACAGGCCAATCAAAATCACCAAAAGATCTACATCTTTCCCCACCACTGTCACATATTCATTTTAAGGGGCCAACATAAGAGCTGATGTGATAATTAGGATGTCAGCATGTTCTACATATTACTGTGAATACATTTTTAGATTATCAAATTATTCCATTAACGTAGATATCAACTGGCTCTTGTTTTTTTTTTCCTTGGAATTTTCAAGGAAACTCTTCTGTGAGACAGTGGGCACCATCGATTCTGTAAATGATATTGCAGCATATTGTTTTCTTTGTGCTCTTCTCAATCGTTCTATGCACTTGGTGCTTTCACAAGGTTCATCAAGGTAGCCATCGAAAATGACAATGGCATTTGATTTGCAGTTTGACATGACATATGATACATAACTACTGCAAATTTCTTCATATGTCTGGCCGTGGTGCCATTGGACCCGGTGTAACAAAAACCCTCCATCGATGAAATATTTTGTAGTATTCAAATCTGCCTGTTCAATCGGTGCAAAATCTCTGTACAAACTCGATTTTGTTCCTTTTCTCATCCCATGCTAATCGAAAAGAGAGAGAGGGTAGGGGCTAAGTTCGTAGCACAAAAATTCTTGCAGATCTTCATCTGAATGTACCACTATGGTCATTCGTTGGAAAAGTGTGGTTGGTTTGATGACTACAGCCATGTCTTGTATCTGAAGCTGTTCATGATCGCAAAACGCCGCACTTTTTCACTTCGTTTGAATTTTACCGATTAAAAATCACCGCCAAAAATGCACTGTATACCATCATGCCCCTCTCCTTGGACAAGTGGCAATTGATTCTCTCATCTGCGACAACATCTGTACTTAGTGACATTAGGTCAGTGGTCTCTGAGAAATGAGGATGCTCGTGAAACCAATTCAGCAACTTGTGTGTATCAGTACTGGCTCTGTTTTGCATAGTATTTCTGCTGTCAATGTGTTGTGACGTTGTGAGTTCAACTCTCGTAAAGTGCTCAATCTCTTGGCACACATTATGCAGTGCTGTCATCCACTGTGTCCATTTTGTCACAACGCTGGCAGTTACTCCACGGCTATGAGTGAGACCACCACTTGTCTTCAACGACTTCATTAGAGTTTGTTCAATCACCATAACACTCCAGGTGCGACACCACATTTTCTCACTCCTACGAATGGTGAAACATCCTCGGGTGGTGAAACACTCGTATTCTGCAGATGGCAATGCAATTTTCAATGCATGCATGTCCTGGAGGTAAAGATGGCTGCATTTGGCATACAGATTATTGCCACTAACATGAAAGAAAGGGAGCATTTCATATATGGTTTGGAGGTCTATATCCCATTTGCTGCTTCTTTCTGCTTCAATGAAATCACCATTTAAAAATATACAACCAAGAGCTTGTCTGTGGGACCACATTCTGCCAAAATTTGAATCTTATTATTGAATTTTTCTTAAAAATCTATCACAATCTCCTTTACATCATTAGAAGGAATTACTGTTCCGTCCATGTTAAATAAAATCTCCTCCACTTGATCCATCATTGTTGGCGAAAGGGCTAGTGATTGAATCACTATTTTGGCCAAAGTTCTGTGAGCCAACATATGAGCTCGTACTGCCTTTGTGTATGCATGGCCAGACATGATTTTTTCAGTTGAGTTCGCCACATATATTATATTTAAAAGTTCCGTCAATCCACTACCTTGCATAACGTAACAAATGGTTCCCATGAATGACATCAGTAAAAACTATCCACCAAACCTTATTACAACATTTGACAGAGCAGGATCATCGGGACGGCTAGCAAGAATGTCTCGTGCTTTGGGGTAGAGTGGTTGGTCAAATTTCACCAGACGGGATACTTGGTTTAAGATTTAGTCTTCTCTATTCCGGTCAACAATGCTGTGAATATTGTATCATAATTACTTGGAGTAGCATTGATAAATGGCTGGTAACTAACAAATGTTAGTTCATATGGGATGTCTGTTGCGACATCGTCCATAAATCCATTCCATCCAGAGATGCCAGGAATGTCTTTACTTTTCCCATAGAGCCACAACAGATCAGGCACATGTGAAATAACAATTTGAGTTGTTGAATACATATTTTTGAGATATTGTATCTTGATTTCAGCTAAAACAGCAGGTTTTGTCCTGTGAAAATGGATCAGTTGAACAGCTCCATAACTTCCATAAACTCTAGGTGGGGGTATTATTTTCAGCCGAGAAAATGAATTGATTGGGGGCTATTACATGTTTTGGTGTAATGCAGGAAATACCACCCATGACGTGAACTGTATTGTATCCGTCCATTGTATGTACATTAAAATCAGCATTATCGTACACCTGCTGTGAAAATCACGGCTGGTTAAATTTCATTGGATCAATGTTGATTACTGATGATTCCAGGCGAACATCTTCTGTATAAGACGAACAAAACCCCATGAGGAAACTACATCAACTAATTTCCTTGAGCCTACTTCTTGTATAAAAACACTGCCAACCCTACAAGGATTGGTGAGTCAAATGCTGCTGCAAGACTATGAGCCAGCGCTGTGCTCTTTTTTTTCCACATGTCATGGTCCCCACGTTTTTTGTTTAAAACAACTGTTTCCATAAATGTATTGAGGGTTTCAGGAATGAGATTCTTATTTCCTTCCAAAAACTTATCAGGTGGAGATACTGTTCTGTGTATTGCAGTGGAGACATTCCGTCTCCCTTCGTGCATTACTAAGCGTGTGAAGTATATTCACAGTAAATACCAGTAATGGATCCGAATTTAAAGCGTAAAAGTAATTTGGTAATTCACAGCAACGAGAGATAAATAATATAATAAACTATAATAAAACACAACATAAAGTAGGAGCACTTTTAAACTAGTCGGGGCAGTTATAAAATCGTTTGGGGGGTTCGGAAGAGGATGAATAAAATATAAAATAACGTACAAGACGGAATTATATTTGCACAAAATTTAAATACAATATGATTTTAAAAGTGATTTTAGTACTGGAGAAGGCATAACAATTGGAACCTGGTTTCACTGTATTCAACTTAAAACTATCAAAGGGATTCACTAAATGACAGCCGTTACTATTAAATTAAGAGTTTTGGAGTGGAGGAAGTGGGTTTTTGGGGTCACAGCCAAAATACGCCAATTTTCAACTAGCCTTGAGCCCAAACGGTTGGTCGGAGAAAAAAAAACCTAAAAATATAATAATTGTAGGAAATTATAATTACTTTAAATTTGAACAGTAATGTTATTCACGAAAAGTTAGTAGTTTTTCGAGTGATAAGCAAAAACTTCCAAAAAATAAGATTTTTTTACCTTGTTTAATTTTTTTTTTTTAATTTGAGTCAAGAAATTTTGTTAGCAAACCTCAAATTCGGATTCAGCACCCCAAAAAACATTAGAATGGAAGAAATCAAAACTACCCCAAAACTTTCCTGCTAGGGGCCCTTTTGTGAACAAATGTCATTTCTGTGTCTCGTGATGTTGTGACCTCTGGAGTGTTTGTCTTTTTTTTTCGTTTTTTTTTTACTAGCTTCTTCTGAACACTGTAGACCATTTGTTTACAGTGAGGTTCTTGAACTTACCTCTCCAAGTTTTTCATGGTGTTCCTCCTTATTTTTCTGCTTAATGAGATTACTGGCTATTGTTGAAACCTTCGGCCCACTCCCAGAAGAATTATCCTTACTATTTTGCCGTTGCACTCAGTAACATTGCATATACTCAACCTGTTTTCATGATTTTTTTTTGCAAACTGGACATAATTAAGGCTCAATTTTGTGAATTTTGAAAATAATTACTTTGTTATGTAATTTTTTGTGTTTTAATCATATCTAAATGTAAATTGTGAGAGATGTGAAACTTATTTGTAATCTAAAGTGAAGTCCTTCAAGATATATATATATATATAATATAAAAAAGGAAAAATATTAATTTAAAAGACTTTATAAAACATTTATAAACATTTTTAACGCTAATATTTAATTACCTTAAACTTTTTCATTTACTTAAGTTGAGATGTATTAGTGATCATTTTGGAACTAAACATGTATTGTTTTAATATTTGTTCACCAAGTTTGACATCTTGTGTCAATATCTATGTTGTAGCTTCTTAAAGAGATGATTTACTTGCCATTTCTTCTTCCTTATCTGTCAGCCATCATGTAAACATCGTAATTCAAGTAACTGTTTTTATCCGTTGGATTATTCGGTGATTTGATTACCGCTTACCGCCTTATGGTTGATTTTTCTTTCTTGATTCCCCCGGAATCATGATATGTTTTTTTTTTTTTTTTAAATTTCTTATAGCGGTCCTTGTGGGTGGCGTAAGACATCCGGGCCATGCTTGATGTACAGAGACAGGAAAAATTCGCGGATTCATTTCACGATATGCTACAATCCAAACAACTCTACCTTTATATTGCTTCTGTGATTGGCTTACAGTTTATCTGAAGGACTTTGAGCCAATGGAAAACCTTCAACCAAAAAAGTATCGAATCGCAAGCGTCCCAGTTGACGGGTGTCACGAGTCAATAGCCAATGAGCATGTGGCATTTTCCTGAGTGTGTAGGGGGTTTTGGAGTATATCCTAGAGGTCATCGAAAGCGCGAATTTTTCCAGTCTCTATTTATGTATTCCAATAAGTACGGGAAGGGAGTGAGCCTTTTCTCCTCCTGTATTGGCATCAGGATACAGCCTACTAATTAAGGAAAGTGGTTATTTTTTTTATCTTTTGGCTTCCAGCATGTTTCGGCATGAAGGTTAATCTGCTTTCGGCATCATCCGCTCTATCGTCGCGTTGAAAAATGATAAATAATCAAGTGAAAGGAACTTTCCTTCGTTTCGTTAAATGATAAAATGCATTTTAGTTATAATCTTCAAAAAAATTTCAATGTTGCTGTTATTGTAATTGTCACTGTTGTAACCAGCCAAGTGTTTATTTTATTTTAATGTCTTTTGTTATTGCGGGGCCCCCAAGTTTGTTAAGTTTTAATATTCAAGGTTTTGTGAAACGGAATACTCAAAAAAATTTGTAACTTAAGTATATGCATGATGAAATTATTTAAATAAAAAATAATAAATGGTCTGAACTGAAATATATATGTATATTTTATATAATATCAGTTCCCTTCGTAAGTTGATTTAATAAATATGTGTGGTGTTCTGTTGGTTGTATGAGCCACGTGATGAGCCAGTCGGCGTATTCTCTCTACTTGTATACCTCTACACATACAAGGCAGTGCCATTGAGACTAAGGTCCTGGAGTTTCCCTGTTTTGTCCCCCATGGGCCAACAAACTAAAAAATTCTTATGGTATACTAACTCTGTGATACAAATTTATATTTGGATATAATAAAAAATAATTAATTTTTTATAGTAAAGCCCTATTTAAGTTGCTCGAAAATCGAATGCGGAGCACGGCGTAACTCAGACTTCCCAACGAGCAATGATACCGATCAGTCGGCAAATGCCATAACTTATCAAGTTTTCCGTCAATTGTACGTTACGAAATAATTGAAGGTCGGTCGCCAGCCTTAAAACAAATTAAAACAGTAGAAGTAATCATTCAACGTCTATTTCTTTTTGGTTCATTGTTTCTAAAAGCACCATTATTGAATAGTAAATACTTATCTAGGAGTTAATTATCCAGGAACGCTTTTGTTGGCCTTTATGACACTGTTTCACTCATGTCGTTCGTTTCGAAACCATGACGCAAGGCATGTAAGAATTTTTTTTTCTGTATAAATGTGACGCGGCGTGAAGCAAACCGTCAATGGTTAACAGGGAGTGTTCCCCGTCGCCCGCCCAGGCCTCGCTGCGGCTGTCCCACGGCGCACGGAGCCAGAAAGTTAATTAGCCGCAATATTTATGAGTGCAGGTATTAAATTACGGCGAGCGCCCGGTCGTAAAGCTCGTGGGGCGGGCGCAAGAAAACTCGCAGCGGAACATTGTTTTCGTTAATGTATGTGGCGCGAAGACGGAGGAGGTAGGCTTGGTGTACTTCAAGTTTCGAAAGGTTTAATTAGCGAATGAGGGATGGCGTGACAGCTCTGGCCCTTCTCTCCCTCCGCCATCTTCCTGGCTAGTGCTCTCTGGAGGCGCGGCTCGAAACCTATTATCATGTTTGCATGCATCATTCTTGATGGGCGTGATGACGTAATTAGCGAGGAAATTCTTGGCTAGGCGGAGAGCTGGCAACCACCGCCATGTTAGGGCGCAGAGAAAACGGAATATAGGAAACTATTCATGCCTACTGTTTATTTATTTATGTATTTATTTATTATCACCTTTATTGGTCGCAAAATAAAGACGATACGCCTTGTCTTACACCTAACCACGTTTTCATCTATTACATATTTATATATCTTTATATATATATTTCTTGTGTGCGTGTGTATGTCACTGAACTCCTCCTAGACGGCTGGACCGATTTTGATGAAATTTTTTGTGTGAGTTCACGGGGATTCGAGGATGGTTTAGATTCACAATTGGATATTTTATCTCGATTCTGAGTTAAGAAAAAACTAAAAAATAAAATGTGTGTCATAGATATACAAACTGTTAGTGTCATTCCTCTATGTCTGCCGAGCAATAGCTTTCAAGCCATTACGTTACGTTTTGCTATTGTAAGGAACTAAGTAGAGAGTAAGAAAAAAAAAGCTCTTGACAGTTTGTAGTGTCGCCATATTTGTTTCAATTTCCAATACCGTTTTTATATATTACAATTTAAATTGCAGAAAAAAATCATGTTTCATAGACACATAAATAGTGAGTGTGTCATTTCTCTATGTCCACGAGGTCTCGCCGCGTTATTTTCTCCTTGGGGAGAACCCGTCCGCTTGATTAAACAAACAGGTTTTATCGTTGAATGATTTCATGATATATTTCATGAAAATCTGCTCTCATAAAAAAGTAAGTTTTATAGACATTCAATAGGTGTCTCTCTCTCTATCTCTCTCTCTCTCTGAAGATCAATCTATGAATCGTTACAAATTTATTTCCTTTATTTTTTTAGTTTGATTTGATACAATATGATTTCACTAAAAATCAATTTCTACCCCTTCATATTTTCATTTCCACATTAAGAATTTTCACTTCATCCACGCGGAGGGACTCCACGCACTATTTTTGCATGCAATTAAAAACTATTTTATAATGATGCCAAAGAAAAATAACTTGACATGCGCGTACCTAAGTACAAGCACCCATTTTTTTTATTTAATTTATTCTATATATTTTTTTTCCTACCTAGGAAACTCTTTTTTTTTTTTATTTAACGTGTATGTTTTCAATGTCATTCGAGTTGTACAATTTTTTTTTGTCAAATTGGTCATTATTTATACTTTTTTTCAATTTGGAAACATACGTATTTTAGGTATTATGACAAATAAAAAAAATTAGTTTCACTAACTTTCTTAGGTTTTTATTGTGTGGATAGTTTCAAGGTTAATATTATGTAGGTACATAAATTCTTAAACTTATAAATTTTACAAAAAATAAACATAACATACACATAATAGATGATAAAATAAGTATAAGATAAAGATATAAATAATAATTAATATTTAACCAAATGTTCAAAGATAAGTTGTAATCATTACAAGATTTAACCCAAAAAGCTACTTTACAGTTTAATAAAAGTTAGTCATAGACATGCGCGTGCTGAAAAGTAATTAGCCTTCAAAAATTCAGCGTTGCCAAAACAAGAATAGTATAACAAGTAGTATTGCATTAAAACCAGTCAATAACACATTCACACACAGTTTCAAGCAGTAGGGAAGGCGCGAAGTGATCATGGCCAGTGGGTGTTTCAAAGAGGTTTTTTTCAGCCTGTGTTTGAAATTAGTTAGGTCATGTGAAATTCGCGTTAATATATAGCATTATCCGAGACTGCAAAATTTTATATATTTACTAGCTGCAGTACCCGGCTTTGCCCGGGCTGAACACCGGGTGATATATTGTCCGCGAGTTACAGCAAAATGGATAGCGATATGTCCAGTGTGTTGGTCATTAAGAAATGACACATAATTACTGTTTGTATATCTGTGACCTATGGTTTTCTGTTTACCCATGGCGATCGGTTGAAAGGTTTAGAAGTTGATGCGCTACAGCGCCATCTAGCGGCGAGTTACAAAAAAAATTGTTAGCATAAAAACCTTCTCCATGATAAAAACACTTCGATGTGCCAACTTTCATGGCGATCGTTCAAACGGTGTAAGAGTTTATCGACGACATACATGCCAACATCCAATTTATATATATTCTTATATTTCGAAATTTTGGGGCTTTCACTTTTGCGGAAAGTGAATGTTCAGGACCTCGAATGGTTTGGAACAATCTATCTCGAAAGAATAGATATTTCAAATCCCTGAAATTGTCGAAATTTTGGGGCTTTTTCCCAGAGGGGGGCGGGGGGTTCGAGGACCCTGAATGGCTCGAAAACACTTAAAATCGAAAAAGATAGATTTTTCAAATTTTTTAAACTTTCGAAATTTTGGGGCTTTAACCACCTGGGGGGGGGGGGGGTTGTCGTTGAGGACCCCGAATGGCTCGGAAACACTCCAAATCGAAAGAGATATAAAGGAATATAAGAATGTAGGCATTTACTGTACTCCTATCTACCATAATAACAATATTGACAAATAGAAAGCCTATTACCTACCTATTAATAATTATCTAAATAAATTAATAAATAACTCTATGTTTAAGAATTAACGTACATACATAATATTAAACTTCAAACTATACACACCAAAAAAAAAACTAAGGATGTTTGTGAAACTATATTTATTTGTCATAATGTTTCAAACATTTGTAGGATTTATTTATATGTAAAACTGTGGTGGCAATATTCCGCTTATCCAAAGGAGTATAGAAATTAATAGAGACATCACTCCCTGTACACACCACAAATCTTTGAATTAAGTATAAAAAAAATAGTCCAAAATGAAAAAAAAAAGTATAAATAACAACTAATTTGACAAAAAAATTATTCAACTGGAATGACAATGTAAACATCCGCCTGAAATTTAATAGAAGTAGGTAGGTAAGAATATATATATATATATAAGAAATTAAATGAAATTAAAACATACATAAATAAAATTATCTCACACTCAACCAAACATAATGCTTAATATGAAACAAAGGAAGATGGCAATTACACGTAACTATTCTAATTAATAAAAAAATCAACTTTCCTGAAATAGTTAAATTCAAATTTTTCAACAATATATTACATAATTGATAAATATTTCTGGTCTTCGGTCTCAGCAGCCCTAAGACTCTTGACGCTCAGCAGATAAATTATAAACACTAAACCAAACTCCTTGCAAATAAGTAGGTAATGTAAAAAAAAATAACAATATTGACAAATAGAAAATATTAGTAGGCCCTACCTACCTATGAATAAATTTCGAAGAAATTTATAAGTTTAAGAATTTATGTACCTACATAACATTAAACTTGAAACTATCCACACAATAAAAACCTAAGAATGTTGGTGAAACTAATTTTTTTTGTTTTTCATAATACCTAAAATACGTATGTTTCCAAAATGAAACAAAGTATAAATAATGACCAATTTGACAAAAAAAATTTTACAACTCGAATGACATTGAAAACATACACGTGAAATTTAAAAGAATTATGAGTGTTCTAGGTATGGAGGAAAAATATATATATAGAAGAAATTAAATTTAAAAAATGGGTGCGTGTACTTAGGTACGCGCATGTCAAGTTATACTTCTTTGGCATCATTATAAAATAGTTTTTAATTGCATGCAAAAATAGTGCGTGGAGTCCCTCCGCGTGGAAGAAGTGAAAATTCGTAATGTGGAAATGAAAATAGGAAGGGGTAGAAATTGATTTTTAGTGAAATCATATTGTATCAAATCAAACTAAAAAAATAAAGGAAATAAATTTGTAACGATTCATAGATTGATCTTCAGAGAGAGAGAGAGAGAGAGAGAGAGAGAGAGAGAGAGAGAGACCTATTGAATGTCTATAAAACTTGCTTTTTTATGAGAGCAGATTTTCATGAAATATATCATGAAATCATTCAACGATAAAACCTGTTTATTTAATCAAGCGGACGGGTTCGCCCCAAGGAGAAAATAACGCGGCGAGACCTCGTGGACATAGAGAAATGACACACTCACTATTTATGTGTCTTTGAAACATGATTTTTTTCTGCAATTTAAATTGTAATATACAAAAACGGTATTGAAAATTGAAACAAATGTGGCGACACTACAAACTGTCAAGAGCTTTTTTTTTCTTACTCTCTACTTAGTTCCTTACAATAGCAAAACGTAACGTAATGGCTTGAAAGCTATTGCTCGGCAGACATAGAGGAATGACACTAACAGTTTGTATATCTATGACACACATTACATTTTTAATTTTTTTCTTAACTCAGAATCGAGATAAAATATCCAATTGTGAATCTAAACCATCCTCGAATCCCCGTGAACTCACACAAAAAATTTCATCAAAATCGGTCCAGCCGTCTAGGAGGAGTTCAGTGACATACACACGCACACAAGAAATATATATATAAAGACTAGATAATGCCCGGCATGCGTTGCAATGCCTCAATCAATTTTTTTTTGTAATTTTTTAAACGTATACTAAGCATCTCTCTTTATCTCTCTAATTCTCTATCTCTCTATGTATATCTCTATAACTCTCTCTATCTTTCTATTTATATCTCTATCTCTCTGTATATCTTTCTAGCGGACCCGACAGACATTGTACTGCCCAAATGTACTTTTTGTGAGATATGGATATGGCGGTAAGTATTTCTACGCTGGACATTTTGTATCTTCTCATTATACACACCCCTCCTCTTGGGCACGCCACTGCCGTTACCAAAAACCTTTCCCATGGTTACGCAGAAGGCAACAACAATGCAAAAGCCCGTTGCCATGGAGGCTAATTATCACAAATGCTTAGTTTTTTTGCTTTTAAAGCATGTATTTTTAGTTTTTCTTAACTCAGAATCGAGATAAAATATCCAATTGTGAATCTAAACCATCCTCGAATCCCCGTGAACTCACACACAAAATCTCATCAAAATCGCGTACAAACAGACAGACAGAAAAAGTACTGTTTTATTATAGTAAGATAGATAGATTATTCTTACATGTTCGCATCCATGCAGTATATGAAAAATCAGCATGCATAGCCCCACACCTATAACTATACGTATCTGCTGCCCACGACTTTTTCCGCATGGAATTTTGCATTATCTTGCACCATTTAGAAATTTAAACATTATAACATAACAGTTGATACAGTTGTAGTAGTTTTCTTATGTTCACAAATGATAATTTTTCTCACCTCTATTTCAGTCTTTGCAATAAAAATATGTTACTACCTAAATTTTGAGTAAATATGTTTCTACTTTCAAATGTAATGACGGGAAGACACTTCATAAAATGTCTTTGTAAACCACATTTACTGTTTTTTCCACTTCATAAAATGTCTTTGTAAACCACATTTACTGTTTTTTCAGTCTTGAGCTAGAATGTAAAGATTGTCTGCATTACTGACCCGCGAGTAAGCTACATACATTTCAGAGAGAGAGAGAGTGAGAGAAAGACACCTATTGAATGTCTATCTAACTAATTTTTTTATGAGAGCATATTTTCATTAAATAAATCATGAAATCATTCAACGATAAAAGCTGTTTATTTAATTAAGCGGACGGGTTCGCTCCAAGGAGAAAATTGACGCGGCGAGACCTCGTGGACATAGAGAAATGACACACACCCACTATTTGTGTGGCTATGAAACATGATTTTTTTCTGCAATTTAAATTGTAATATACAAAAAGGGTATTGAAAATTGAAACAAATATGGCGACACTATAAACTGTCAGGATCTTTATTTTTTTCTTACTCTCTACTTAGTTCCTTACAATAGCAAAACTTAATGGCTTCTAATAATGCGTTGCAATTTTTGCTTTTAAAGCGTGTTTTTAGTTTTTATTAACTCAGAATCGAGATAAAATATCCAATTGTGAATCTAAACCATCCTCACTATTTGTGTGGCTATGAAACATGATTTTTTTTCTGCAATTTAAATTGTAATAAACAAAAAGGTTATTGAAAATTGAAACAAATATGGCGACGCTATAAACTGTCAGGATCTTTATTTTTTTCTTACTTTCTACTTAGTTCCTTACAATAGCAAAACTTAATGGCTTCTAATAATGCGTTGCAATTTTTGCTTTTAAAGCGTGTTCTTTTTTAGTTTTTCTTAACTCAGAATCGATATAAAATATCCAATTGTGAATCTAAACCATCCTCGAATCCCCGTGAACTCACACACAAAATTTCATCAAAATCGGTCCAGCCGTCTAGGAGGAGTTCAGTGACATACACACGCACACAAGAAATATATATATAAAGATATAAACTGCATCGTTGTTTCGCGGCTCACATGACACTCAATTTTTGATTCAAAGCTAACAACAAACTTGTCAACTAATGTGTAACCCCGTAATATGTGATTTCAAGAGACGTGCGGAATTCAAGTTGATATTTATAGATGCCAGAATTCTGAATTCTCTCATTGGACCAAAGGTAGTTTTGACTCACCCCGAAAGACAATAGACCAATTAAAAAATTACAAATTCAGATGACATAACCACGCGTAACCAGGCCCAAAGTAAAGAATGGCAGCAGCCAATGGACAATGTACACAATCTTGTTTGTGTACACGTGTGTAATATTCAGCCTCGTACCAGGAAGTAACGCAAATCTCGCAGTTCTCTAGCAATTACTTGTACCGGACGTTAGAATGTTCCAACGGGCAGTGAATAAATAAAACCGTCCCCATTATTTACATGGAAGTGCCAAAAAAATCACGAACTACGCAGGTATCTAAATGCGACAAAAATATATGGCTATCTACACACATAAACATATATATATATATATATATATATATATATATATATATATGTAAATAAAACATGGATTGACTCCTGGCCTTCCGATGGTAAATTATGCTTCATTTGGATGAAATGAAAATCCTGTTTAAAAGTGTGGAGGAAAACCATAGGTAAGTTAGAGAAGACTTAATTAACTCTCCGAAAGATTTTTTCCTCCCCCATTCCTTTTCCAGCATCAAAACTATTTTTCCCCTCCCTTAATCCCTCTCATGCGACCGAACTAACAGGTCTAAGATGGACACGGAGCTGCCAATGTCTCCTGTACCCATCATCCAGGGGAAGTGACGTTTTGCCTTACGTCACTACATAAATGTAGTGAAAATAAAAACCGTGAAGATATATAATCTCTTAACAATCCAAATATTATTAGAATTTTTTTATCGCCCGACGGAATACCTATAGTAATCCCGAAACTTTACGCTAGTTTCGGGACCACTTCAGCCAGAGTATTAACGGTAAATTTTATTGTCAACCATAGTTCGTTTTGCAGGATTAGCGCTTTTGATTTATATTTAATGTTGGTTCTTAAGTAGGGGAAGCCGGGGCACAATGCAATAGGGGCAGGTTGCAACAGCTCATATTTCTCGGCTTGTATCAGGACAGGTGGCGGCACACTGTGATGAAATAATGTACTAATAGAGCGCAACAGTAGGCTAGAGTCAGTGGAAGGCAATGGGAGTTGTACTTCATGTGACACGGAAAAATCGATTTTTTTTTTTCGCAAGTATTTTTTTTATGTAAATGTTTTCTTTAACCATTAAACTTTGAATATAATGGTGAAACCCAGTAACTGACTGATAGCTTGTTTATAGCAGTAGGTATTCATGATGTGTCTTTTATTTTTGTGTAGAAAACTGTACACAGGGAGAAGGTTTTATACATGAATACACTGTGGGCCACTTTGCAACAACGTGTTGCAACTTGCTCCAGTCATGTTGAAACATGTCCCATGTAGTGTCCCGAAGAATATTTTAATTTTTTACTAACGAAATATTTATTCAGGTTTCTAGGTAACAACATAATTTAATGAGAAATATGTGTTACTTTAATATTACTATACTAAATTAAAAATTATTAAATCTATTTAAATAAAGATGAATCTAAAATTGTGTTGCTAAACGCAAAACTCGACAACGGCTCGACCAATTCGGCTAATTTTTTTATATGTTCGTTAATGCACAATGAATGTTCTCATGGAGAGAAAAAACATAAAAATTGCGAGGAAAATAGTAAAAACAACACTTTTCTTTTCCCATACAAACCACAGAGTAAATTAAAACACCCTAGCTGTCAAACATTTGACGTCAATCAAAACAAATCAAAGGTGTTTTAGGATTATATTATTAAGCCTTCAAGTTGATTCGGCTGTATGGATATTAATCTATGTCTGCCCAAAATAAAGTTCGAAGATAAACAAGAGTTTTCGTGTCATCAAATAAAATAATATTTCCAACATACGTGTTATCATTACTTGTTCTGTGCGTAGCATTTTCTTGGTTGTTTTTAAATTTTCGCTTCTCTCGAAAACCAATTGTGTGTTTATTTGTTCAGTGTGTTTACATATAGACCCACGCCGCCTATAAGACGCGGGCACCGCAATTTGGGTCGAAGAACTCGAAAAGCTACAAACCAAGCTAATTTTAAATCTAATCGGACTGCACAGCAGCGTGAAGAGCGAAATGAAATTGAAGGGATTAGGATATTACAATCACGTGCAACGCGTCTTTTTCAAGCTTCTTTCAGTGTTTCACGAGTGGCTTTCAGTTACGATGTTTCAATTGACTACAGTTCCTATCAATGCGTTATTATTGGATCTATGAACTCAGTTTGCCCACATTGTAAGGCATTGAAATACAAAAATGAAGAAAATGAATTGTGTTGTGAAAATGGCAAAGTGAAATTAGTGCCATTTGTTCCACCACCAGAGCCTTTGTACTCATTGGTTTCAGGAACTGGAATGGGTTCAATACATTTCCTTACAAACATACAAAAATCTAACAACTGCTTCCAAATGACTTCCTTTGGGGCAACAAATACACTTCGCGACAATTCCATGCCAACTTTTAAGTTAACAAGACTTACTTTTTTATTTTTAAGTTTTTGTGAAAAAAATATAACTTTTCTGTTCGATTTGTAGGTACAAGGCCAAATATATCACAAAGCAGGTTCGCTGTTCCTGGTGTCCGATGGTGACTACAAATTCCTGTATATTTATTTCATGGGCAATACAACATAACAAATTGATCAGCGTTGTGCAACAACAATGTGGAGAACAATTACAAACTTTGTTTCATCAATAGAATCAGTTGACTACAATGTTTAAAACTGCACTGGATCTCATGCCATCTGATAATCATAAAATTGTTATCAGAGCTGATAAAACTCCCGTAGGACAACATGCAAGACGTTTCAATGTACCAAAAATCGATGAAGTTGCCATTGTAATGGTTGAGAAAATTTGGTAGCTGTGATAGAGTTTGTATCAGGTATGTATTATGAGTGTCACTGGATTGTAAAAACTGTGTGTTTACAATTATCTGGTGACATGTGCATGTTGAATGACTGTCATTAAAAAACATTATTTTATTTACACGTTCTGAAAATTAAATAAAAATATTATTTCAATGAACTATTAGTCTTATCACTGATGGTTCGTGAAAATAAAGGCAATCGCATATTATAATGTCGGCGATTATTTCATCAATATGCTGTTGATATGTATGTCAAACTAGAAACACAGAGATTGACATTTATCAGGTTGAACCGACTAAACTTCGTTTTGAAGAGTATATTCACCTTCGAGATGCGATTAATACTGATGGAAATGCAACCAATGTCGGCCAGATGACAATATTATTCAAGCAAAATATATTGGATGTCCTCGGCATATGCATGAATATGCTCAAGATGCATTGACGTATGTTCGTCATTATGGCGCAGCAGATTTATTTATCACATTCACATGCAAACCTAAGTTATTAGAAATCAAACAAGTGTTATTCCCTGGCCAATCACCCATTGATCGCCATGATATTACAGCAAGAGTATTCTGACAAAAGTTGAAATCTTTTATGAATTTCACTGTGAAACATATTGGGGACAAGCTGCTGGATGTATTCTGTGGAGTAGCAGAAACGTGGGTTGTCTCATGCACATATCTTGATTTGGTTTATTGAGAAAATAAAACCATATGAAGTTGATAAAATAATATCTGCTGAATGTCCTGATATACAAGTAGATCCAGGTTTGCAAAAGGTTGTATCAAAAATATGATTCATGGCCCATGTGGAACTCTTAATCCAAATTCACCGGGAATGATGGTTATCCGTTATATCGTCGCCAATACACTGCAGATAACGGAAGATCAACAATTGTAGAAGTAAATTAACAAGATATCGAAATTGATAAGCGTTGGATTGTTCCCTATACCCCAATCCTATCAAAGAATTTAAAGGCGCACATCAATTTTGAATCTTGCCATTCCGTCAAATCTATAAAATACATTTGCAAATATGAAACAAAAGGAAGTGAAATAGCTGTGATTGGAGTTGGTGCTGAGAATTCCATTGATGAAGTTACCGAATACCAAATGGGCCGCTATGTTAGCAGTAACGAAGCAATTTGGCGCATATTTTTTTTATTTTCCTATTCATGAATGACACCCCACTGTAGTTCACTTAGTCGTACACTTAGAAAATAGTCAAAGAATATATTTTACAACACAGAATGTATTACAACGAGCTATTCAACCACCATCTACAACCTTGATCAGTTTTTTTATATGTGTCAGAATTATATTTTCACCCGAACACTTATACTCATAAATGCCAAAATATCATACTTGTAATCAATCCTCGAAAATATTTCAATGACGGAAACAAAGAAAACCTTTCACTGATGAAATTGGTCGAATTTATTCAGTCCATCCAAGCAATGATTAGTTATTTTATTTAAGATTACTATTGGTCATTTTTCAAGACCCAACATTATTCCAATGTACTGTTAATAGTGAATTATGTGGCTCTTACAGAGAAGCCTGTCAGCGTTTGCAATTGTTAGAAAATGATGCTCATTGGGATCAAACTCTAAATGATGCTATTATTTCTTCAAAAGCTCATTAAATAAGAACATTGTTTTTTTTATAATTATATCAACATGCCTACCGTCAAAACCAATTGATTTATGGATTAAATAGAAAGATAATATGTGTGACGATATCTTGCATTTAATGCGCAATAGAACAGGGAATATACATTTACAAATCACAGAAGAAATTTACAACGAGGCGTTGATATCAATTGAGTACATGTGCTTGATTATGTCAATAATAGTATTATCTCAATTAGGTATGGCCGCGCCTAAACGCCCAATACACGACGATTTTAATCAAGAGTTGCAACGTGAAAAAAATTTCCATCTTTCGAATAAATGTTCCGCTGTTGAACGAACAACAAAAGTATGTCTTTGATACACTTATAAAAGTTTTAAATGATGGAACTGGGGGGATTTACTTTTTGGATGCTCCGGGTGGTTGTTCTTCTATGCTACCTGAGAACACAGATTGGAAAAAAAGTTCAAGTTGACAAATATATTCGAACCAGGGAGATACGGACCACCGCCCACACTACTCATGTCGTTAGAGGCTCACGTGGGCCAATCAGCGATCACTGTCGTTCGGACACAGTTAATGACATTGCAAATTGTAGAAAGGGCCTTTATGATTATATGTTTACAACACAAACTGAGATTAGTTATCTTTAAAAACATCATATTTAAAAGCGAACTTCAAAACCTATGATATACATGGTGACACACTTCTGACGACCTTTTTCTCCAAACACCACTTGGTAAGGGGAATTAAGTGAAAAAGGTAGTCTAGATGGAACAACATAGGTTTAGGTACGACAGATTTATTAAGCTTTATATGCAAACATAATGTAACAACCAACAAACATTAAATGTGCTCATATTCCGCAAAACGATTTAAATAGCACACTAAAGACTTTACTCGAGCACTCCAAGAATTAAAACTAAGTCTCTCAGACTAGATTCAAGGCAAACCTCAGAAATTATCATTTAATCAAACAGTTAGTGCACAAAATGTGACAAGCTTAAAAAATAGGAAATTCAATGCAACTTATTAAAACTCTGCGCATAATTATCCAACAGGGGTGAGGAGGCTGGAGAGTAGTGACACAAGGCCGCACCAACTACCAAACATTGCATACACCTCAATCAAAAACCACACCTTGTATGTCAGTACCCATGACAAACTCTCTATAAATGAGAGTTAAGCTAGAATTACCCACACCCATTAAGAACAAAAATTACTTAAGGTACCAGAAAATTAGAAATTGACATGTAATAATAATTAGAAATATTTATATACTAATTAAATTCCTAATCACAGTATAATTTCCTGTCCAGCCATTTACAAGAAGCAACCAACACTAAAAACCAGATATAATTCCTCCTTCACTTGTAATAATATTTTCCACTATAACTCTTAGGTCTCAAAAACGATGGTATAAATTCCTAACCACACTATAGTTGCATGTGTCATCAATTAGTTTCAAACAGGAAATACAAAACTTCTTCAGGTATTGTTTATCTTGTATGAATAATTATAACCGCTTCATCTCCCATACAAAATTATAGACGATTTTATCACCACTCAATGATGCTTAAAACTAACTAGGCACAATTTTTTTATACAACTTTTTAAGTACTAACAAAAATAACATACTTATATTCTTATAAAGTACATCAAAGATTTTGCAAAACCTCGTCAATGCCGACAGCATGCACTAAGATTTGAGAAATAGTTTATTGTATAATAATTTAACTTTTCACTGAAAAACGAGAGCTTATTTTAATAAGGCCAAAACTTACTTAGTTCCCCAGGTGCACTGGTACCATAAGAAATAGTAGACATAAGACCTTCCCAACTCTTCGTTAGTTGCAAAAAGACCTGCTCCGAAACAATAGGAAACGATCCCAAGTCTTGTGCCTGGTAACATGGCTGCTATTTTCACCAGCTAGACGATGCGGAGAATCCATGTCGAATGCGGTCACCTCCAGCATGAAACTATCAGAAACCCAAAATTTTGATTCCTGCATTCGTAGACGAAGCTTAATACAGCTACCATGCTATGTTACTAGTGTAACAGCAACACGATCATCCTATCGTGCCTCGTGTTGCTACCGAAACACACATCTTCCTCAGTGACACACACTCTCTCCCAGCCATAACGAGTAAAATTGTGTAAAATTGCATTAAAAGCTATATTACAGTTCCTACACAGCCAAGCTCTTGGAAGTCACCTCGTCTTCTCCCTTCAGTCCCTTCTATCGGAATTATTTTTTCACTGCACAACAACCTCGCCCAAATCCTTGCCAAAAACTCACAAAAACAAAATTTCCCGAGCCATACGAACCTCGGGTAGCAAAGGTAAAAAAAAAACCTTCGCCGATGAAGTCTACATTGGAGCGCTACGAGTGCCCTACCTGCAGAGACCTCCCACGGCACAACAAGAAACTACGTCGCACGGCCATTGCTTTACCACGCCACAAGAATGCGCTGCAATCCTCAAACCTCCGCAGACGCTGAAATAGAATTTCTGACAGCGAAAACATGTCACACGCTGATAGAGTATTATTTTTAATATAAAAACAAAATGGTTTTAAGTCACTTCTTTGCTTACCAATCACATGTGTCTAATACGGCAGCAAAAATATATATCTACTTTTAAAGACTATGTTAACAGTGTGATATGCCCATAAAGCAAATAAACTGAAATATAAAACAACACGAATAAGTTTACACGAACCAATATAAGATATTACCTAATACAAATTTTAATATATACTGTGGAAAAATTTTGTTTGATAAATAGTCTTTCTTTAGTTTTAAAAATTATTTTAATTTGTTCAAAAATTTGGGACCTATTAACCAGTAGCCGTGCCGCATTATCTTGTAGAAACGTGTAAGCATGTCATTATTTCGGCCGTGATGGCATTCTAACCAGGCTTTTTTAGAGTAAATTACTTATAGCTTTTTTAGCCAGGCCTCTCAGGCACATAGTCACATATTTTATGTGGCCTAAATTATTATTATTATTAGCTAAACTTTTCAACTGTAACACTGTAAACACAAATCGCTAAACTGACACTGCTCTCGCGTTGCTTCAGAAACGTATTACATAGATTTGTGCATCCATTGTTCTCGGATTATCATAACTTATACTGATGAAAATCAATTTTTTTCTAAAACACAGTCTTTAAGTTAACAGTGTTTCCCCTATGTCATACGAGACACCAAGTCCAGGTTTAAAACCGAGATAGCTACATCTGTATAAAGATTTCCGATCAAAGCTGATATTAAATATGCAATGGAGCCATAAGTTATTAGCCTGGATGTGGCTAATAGTAGACGTGACATTGATTCTCGAAAGCTATGAAATTAAGTATAGTTTAAACTCCGGTAACAGAAGCGTCAAGGTTTGGTTTTATTTACCATTCTTGTTGCGGTTGTTATTTAATGGCTTTTTCTGTAAATTTATTACGAAAATTCTTTTGCTTTTTATGTTCTGTCAAAAATTTTCCTAGCACATATTTACTAAACATTATCTAATGGCGGTAAATATCACGCAAGCGCTTATAATTATAACCACTTGCGTTACATTTAATAGTTTGAAAATAACGTTTCGTAAATAACTTGTGAGAAAATTTGAGACCCAACAACAAATGCAAGAAATATATTTTCAATAATATCCAATGATATTAAGTAATAAACAAGAAAATTAACTAAATAATGGGCGAGTGAGCCCGAACCTTGAGTACAACTGTTTCAAAACGCAACAAGTTCAAGGCTTTTTATTTAGCTAATTGTGTAGTGGTTGTCAAATACGTACGTAGTTGATTAAACTAAATATTTTGTTTATTTATCACTATAGGTTTCCTTAACAATGTATTACTTTTACGATGTGTAAGTATGAGTACAAAAACTTTTAAAGGAATACATATAGTTTAAATTAATGCCTGCATTGACCTATAGCAAAAACCAAGCTCACATCAAAAACAATATTCAAAGTAGTAATTTTAAAAAAGAGAAATATTTTATCATTTTCAACCTAATTTATTACTTTAAACGTTTGAATTACAAATTATGCAGCAGAAATATTCAAAGTGCGGTTTTTAAGCTATATAAAAAACCTTCACGATAAGGAAAGAAATTAATATAAACTTCTCTTACTTGAATATAACTCAAATGTACTCAGACAGATAAACTCCATGTGTTGCAGGTATCCCTAAACAAATAACACCTCAATAATTTAATATATGGTGATCAATGTCGCGTGTAACTAACGCTGCAAGGTCGTTACGAAAGCCGAAGCCTCCCCCCTTTCTTTCTTTAACGTAGCCCTTTTAATTACGAGTCTCTGCCGCCCCAAACTTACTGCGCGCCGCGATTCTGGACTGGCTACTTCGCATCTACCTCATCGGGAAACCTCTCCGTAATTCTTTTAAGATGTGATTAACCAGACGAGGGATGATTCCCACAACGGTAGTGTTTAGGCGTTAGTTAGTCCGTATAGATCTAGCTCGTAGAAGTAGTCATGCTATAGTCATCATAAATAATTAATTTTTTTAAATCATGAAACGTTTGCGACGGGTCCGTGAGCTGAACACCCGGGAAGATCCTGGAAGACATCTCCCTGTTTGGTGAGCTTCTACTACCGTTACTCCCCGACCATCATCGTCACTAGAAGCAATTTTCTGCCTATTTTGCCAAATGTCTGTGAATCAGCCCTGAACATATGTGTTTCGGATCTGTTCACAGACAGGGAGCAAGTACCAGGGTTCAAGTACCGGACCAGTTTACAAGAACCGGACACATTCCAAGGACCAGATCAGTCTCCACGGGCCGGATGACTAAGGCCCTCTGACGTCCAGTCAGCTGTTCCACTTCATCCAGCAACCTTCGAACTGCCAGCTCTTCAGTTTTTAAAAACCTTTTCAGACTAGCATTCAACCACGACGTGGCTGAGATCAGACAGCCAGAAGTTTCCTGTTACTCCTAAACATATTTATTGTTACAAACTTTATTTAAATTATGTTAAAGATTTATTTAATTGTCTAATAAGGGCCGGCCCATTGTCCTAATAGTGTGATTTTAAATACGGGTTATACATTTTTTTTGTTAATTAATTTATAATATATCCAATGTGAAAATAACCAGGAGTAAAATAAATACAGAGGTACTTAGATCTAGACGAAATCATTATTTTGCCTTCTGAAATCAAAATATCACTTGTTCCCCCCCCCCCCCCCAGTCCTCAGGAGAGTGAATTGTAAAAAGGTGTAACATAACTTGGTTTAGGCTACTCTGTTATGACTGAGGAGGGTGACAAGTCTTACGTGTGTAAGCTTGAGTTTTCATTATAAAAGGACGGGATGTTTGGCTGCAACAAGCAGCTCTTGGCCGAGAGCCGGCCAGTACATAACGGTCACTGCCTCCAGATTGCCGACATCGCGAAGTTCCACCAGCCGACAGCAGGGTGTGCTGTGAGAGAGCCTCGTAGCGTCGTGACACAAAAAGCATGCCCGCCAGTCTCTAGACGCTAAACCTGATTACACCTCGACGTAATGGAGTAATAAACTCGTTCGCCTCAGCTTGCAGTAATGATACTGCTGGTCAAACAACCGAAAAGAAGCTCTGAAATTTTAGGGCCTAGTGTAACTGTTCGCGGGGTATTTTCCCATTCATCTCTCTTTTAAGTTGTAAAGAGAGGGACCGAACAACGCCAGCTTGGATTCAACAGTTTTAAGATCAGATATTTTTAAAGTTAAATATTCGATATTCGGTTTCGTTAAGGCATAGTATCTGTATACATTAATCAGTATCTGGCCAGGCGCGACTTCCACCCCTAACCGCCTCTGACACCCCGGCCAGGCTTGGTTCCACCCCTAGCAGCCCCCGACACCACGGCCAGGCGCAGCTTCCACCCCTAGCCGCCCCGGACACCCCGGACAGGCGTGGCTTCCACCCCTAGCCGCCCCGGACACCACGGCCAGGCGCGACTTCCACCCCTAGCCGCCCCGGACACCCCGGACAGGCGCAGCTTCCACCCCTAGCCGCCCCGGACACCCCGGACAGGCGCAGCTTCCACCCCTAGCCGCCCCGGACACCCCGGACAGGCGCAGCTTCCACCCCTAGCCGCCCCGGACACCCCGGACAGGCGCAACTTCCACCCCTAGCCGCCCCGGACACCCCGGACAGGCGCAGCTTCCACCCCTAGCCGCCCCGGACACCCCGGACAGGCGCAGCTTCCACCCCTAGCCGCCCCGGACACCCCGGACAGGCGCAGCTTCCACCCCTAGCCGCCCCGGACACCACGGCCAGGCGTGACTTCCACCCCTAGCCGCCCCGGACACCCCGGACAGGCGTGGCTTCCACCCCTAGCAGCCCCCGACACCACGGCCAGGCGCAGCTTCCACCCCTAGCCGCCCCGGACACCCCGGACAGGCGTGGCTTCCACCCCTAGCCGCCCCCACCGCCCGCGACACCCCCGTCTTGGCTGAGGGAGGAGGTCGCGTGTCGCAGCCGCTGGCGGCAGGAAGAATAAATAGTTTACCGGAGATAAAGCGTTTCGGAAGGCAGGGATGGGCGGACCCTGCCCTCCTCATTCTTGCACGGCTGAGCATGGGCGAGGGGCAGGAGGGGCAGAGGGCTGGATTTATGTGCTGGGTCCACGCCCGCCGGGCTGCGCTGGCCCGAGAACAATAAAAACAGAGTGCTGGCGCCCCATTCTACACCCCCGCCGGTATATCTCTCCGAGTGCGGCCAACTTTACGGCGAGCACGCTGCGGCCCGGTAATTTTCGTCACTTCCTCTCCGCAGACGGAAAACGTCCATTTACCCCTCCCTGCTTTCCTCCCCCCTCGCCCTACAATACCCTCTCCGGCCAAAACTAGTTTCCTCAACGCGACGTTCCACGAACCAGATTTTACGATGGTCTTTTTTTCCCCTCCCTTTTAAACTAAGCATCACATCCCTAACCACAGTTTTTTTTTATTTCGAACGAATAATTTACTAATTTTCCTCCCTGAAAGAAGCGTTCATCATTAGGACGGGCCTTTCAGACGTTAGGTTTGGTGGCGCTGGGTTTTTAACCAAGGGGGTTGGGGGGGAGTTAAATAAAAGCACCACGCAAAAGAGCATTCGGTAAACACAGTTATACGCACGTCGGCGGCGGGACTGTAACTCAACTGCTTTTTATCTTGCACGCCGGGATTAAAGGGATGCTCTTTATGTTTCGTGCATTATAAATAAACTTGCGACGGTAAATCTCGGCTCTGACGGGCTATATTTATGCTCCGTATTCCAGGTCTAAAAAAGGAAAACAAGCAGAGAGATATGGAAGTTGTAAATATTCTTCAAAAACTGCTTCTTACAAAAAAAGTTTATGCAGTCCATCCCGGGTTGCTTAGAATTGTTTTATTACGTTAATACATATGTGTGCGCAATTTTTAACCGTATCTTGAAAAATAAGTAATTGTTTAGTGTAAAAATATTTGATCATTGATTTCACCACCTCTAAGCTCGGGCATAATTCAATTTTAGTTATGTTAAATTTATACTTGTAAAACATTACTCTCTCTTTTTATATATAATGCTTGCAAAAAATAATCCATAAATTTTACCTTTCGTTTTCTGAAAATAATACTGTTACCTATCAAATTATAACTTAACATAAATGTTTTAATTTTAAAGTTTTTCCTATATATTTGCATTATTGTTCTTTATGATCTGATTAATTTTAATTTCTGTGTTAAATTTTGTTGTCCGAGTTTTTTAGTATAATTTTATTTGCCATATGAGAACACATTAATTTGCTTGACTTGATGTAAGTTTTTGGACATACGCCATTGCTAAGAACTTTTTCTGTTGAAGAAAAACTAATAAATAAAATAAATAAATAAAAATAAAAATAAAAAAATATATATATATATTTATTATATATATATACATATATATTTATATTTATATTTATATTTTTATTTTTATTTATTTATTTTATTTATTAGTTTTTCTTCAACAGAAAAAGTTCTTAGCAATGGCGTATGTCCAAAAACTTACATCAAGTCATGCACTCCCATTGCACAAATCTTTTAAAGATAACATTAATTTGCTTGTTATCAAAGTTAGATGTTTTATACATCAATTGCGAGTACTGAAAGACTCACACACAATTATGTATAATTAATATAGAAAATATGAGTGCTTATGGAATACTTCGTTGAGTGAATAGTTTAAGGAGAACAATAAGGACTCAGTGGTGTAATTAGACCCACGACTCTTCAGGCTAACAATCACACGTACTGCCAATCTATCTGGATAATTACAGTCTAGGAAGGAAACTATGTATATGTAATCAATAATGTAATGACAAGTTTCTAATGTTTCTTCCAACTGGGTATTATTTCTTACTGTGAATATTTTAATTTACCAAATAAATATATTCCGGGGTAGTTTAAATATTACTAATACGTTTAGTATGTAGCTTAATTTTTTTTAAAAGTGACTATATAAGGTTTTATGTCAGTACACGTGGGTCCACCATGTTTGTCCCACATTTCCGTTGATTGACTTCCATTCCATTTTCACAAAATTACACATACCGAATGGTGTATAGCGAGAGCTAAGATGTTTACACATCAAAATCTATAACTTGATTTCTAGACCTTTTTATCTCAATCATCGCGAAATGAAACTAAGTAAGTACCGTTCGGTACGCACAAGGAATCCCAACAATGCACTGCCAGGCCACGGTGGCATATTTTTTCAGCATAGAGCCAAATATTGTTTTTTTATCACTTGTGGGTTTTAAAAAGTATAAATTTTGATTTATAAGTTGAATATCAGGGGAAATAAATATACAACTATACATATAATAAAACATCAGAACCCGGTATATCTGTATATTGATAGAGAAGTAATAAAAAAGAAAGGGGTGACAATTCTTTTCTGTCTGTCTGTTAGCGCACATCTCCGAAACTACTGAACAGATTTTCATGTAGTTTCCACAGGTGGATAGAGTATAATGGGGAGCAGAATCTAGGTTTTGTTTCATTAAAATTTGATAACAGAAATAAAATAAAGTCCTCCCGCCGCGTCTGTCTGTGTGAACGCGATAAACTCAAAAACTACCGAACGGATTTTCATACAGTTTTCACCAATGGACAGTGTGATTCATGAGGAAGGTTTTGGTGTATAATTCATTAATTTTTTTTTAATTGCCTGTGATTGTGCAAAAAAAATTTCAGTGCAAGATTGGCGTCTGGTAGACATACAACTTGTGAGAGTCATTTTCTATGGTCACCAACAACTCGGCCTACTGTCATGATCATAGGAGTAAAGAAAAAAATGACCTGTGATTTAGGTAATTCCTTAAAAAAATATTTTATAGTGTTTATTTACCTTTGTTTGTTTCTAACTTAATAATATTGTAATTGTATTACTTTTTCAGTTCGTATTGTTTTTTTCTTTGAGCTATAGTAGGCCATGTTACTTATCTTACTACTAATTATAATGTTTCACATTTTCAAGAAAAAATATATTTTTGAAGTCAGAAAATGTCGTTTGGTATACATACAAACTGTGAGTGTCATTTCTCTACGGTCACCAACCATTACTTTTTTTATCACTAACCCTTCAACAGTGGTTATCGCAACTACAAAAAGAGAAAACAAACCCACTTAGCGGATTATTATCACCTATGACGATGATTGTAGAATATATTGATTGGGACTATTACAGTAGAACTTCAATTATCTGAACTCCGTCCATCCGAATCGCTGATTCCAGGATTCCAGATAAGATGGAAACGTAGGAACGTGGGAAAGTAGGAACATTTTTGGGATGATGAGTCACCGTCTCATAGTTCTAGTATTGGCTGTCATACGTCGCCAGGTGGCCGGCCTGGCCCATCTTTCACTGTTCCTTTTGATGAGTCAGTCAGTATGTCATTTACCTGCTACTGTGACGGTACTCTTTCGTGCCGGTGCTTTGTTTTGTTTATGAATATGTTTCGTCGTTCACCATGGCTTCTTAAAGAAAACTTGTTTTGTTATCGTTAGCGGATAAACTAACAATTATAGAGCAATCAGGTAAAGGAGTTACGGGTAAACAGTTGGCTGAGATGTACGGTGTTGGACAATCAACGGTTTCAGACATTAAAAGGAGTAAACCTACACTTTTAAACTTCGTGTCAGTGCTTGAAAAACGAAGATGGAAGTTCTTCAATAAAATCAATGAAGGCAGCAACCAACAAAGATTTAGAAAATGCTGTTTTCAAGTGGTTTTTGGAGCAACGTTCTGTGGGAAAGGGGTCGTCCATTAATCACGTGATGTTTTTTTAGCAAATTTCTAACCCCCCCTCCCCCCTAGTGATTTGTGGGGAGGTTTGAGACTAACCCCCCCCCCCCCCCAATAAATCACGTGTATTTTTTTGGTACAAAATTTTTTTTTAAAAAATTTAAGAATATTATCTGTAAATATAGGTATAATCTAATTTAATTCTGGAAAATTAAGCACAGTGATAAAAATGTCCAGACACACATTAAGGTTGCAGGTTTATTCTCACTGGCATAAAAATAATAAAGGAAAGGCTTATATGTGATTTACGCATGTATTCGGCGCCAAAATCACAGTCTTACTGGCGACTGGCAAGCCGAGCCGGGTGGTTCATGTTGCGGCGGGCGGGGATATTGTTGCCTGGCTACGGCGAGTCAAGGTCACGCGTTGCTTTTCGGTTTAGTAGATATCGCGTGAAAAAATAAATACACGTGATATCTCTCTACACCCCCCTCCCCCTTGTGATATTTCGTGATTTTTCCCGGCACCCCCCCCCCCCCCCAAACTTTAGAGCCTCACGTGAATAATGGACGATCCCAAACCCAATTTCAGGCCAAATTCTTTGTGAAAAAGCTAAGATCTTAGCTGAGAAGCTTGGTTGTTCATCCTTTAAAGCAAGTAACGGCTGGCTAAGAAATTTCATGTCCACTCACGGTATCCGTGAATTAGATTTAAGTGGCGAGAAGATATCAGCAAACTCCAAAGCTGCAGAAGATTTTATTGAAAAATTTTAATTTGTAGCAGACTCCTACAGTCCTGAGTTTTCGTACAACGCCGATAAAACAGGTCTTGTTTGGAAAGCTCTGCCTAAAACCACTTTAGCATCTAAAAGGGAGTGTAGTGCTCCAGGACATAAAGATAGTAAAGACCGTGTTACCGTGCTTAACTGTGCGAACTCTACAGGAAGCCTTTAAATACCCCTTCTGTTGATAGGGAAGTCAAAAACCCCAAGAGCATTTAAAAATGTGAAAAAGCTTCCCCTTTGTTATAAAAACCAACTCAAGGCATAAATGACTGCAACATTGTTTATCGAGTGGTACGACGAAATTTTCACTCCTGAAGTGAAAAAACACCATAAATATCTTGGAAAAGAAGGTAGTAAAGTGCTTTTGATTGTTGATAATGCACCAACTTATCCCACCACAGAATTGTTGGAAAGAGGGAATGGCCAGTTTAAGGCAATTTTTTTTTACCGCCAAACATCACAAGCTTGTTGCAACCAATGGACCAGTCTGTTATCGAAACCATGAAACGCCATTACAGAAGGAAACTTTTAAGGAAACTTTTGTAAGAGGGCAAAGACGAAGAGGGTATGTGTGAAAACCACAAAAAAATTAATTTGAAAGATTGCACTTACATGGTGGCGGAAGCTTGGAGCTTGGTTAAGCAAGTCACATTAAGACGTGCGTGGAACAAGTTGAAAGGCATAGAAGCTCAAGAAAAGGGAAGGGAAGAGACAGGAGAAGATGAGGATGACATGTCACTTGAGGAAT
Organism: Bacillus rossius redtenbacheri; assembly: GCF_032445375.1. Classification (NCBI taxonomy): domain Eukaryota; kingdom Metazoa; phylum Arthropoda; class Insecta; order Phasmatodea; family Bacillidae; genus Bacillus; species Bacillus rossius. Next base: position 16,515,406 of record NC_086335.1, read on the forward strand.
TCAGAAAATTTCTTTTGAAAATTCCTGGATATTCAGACGTTAGTGCTGAAGATATAGGAGAGTGGATGGTGTGTGATTCGTCAGACCCTGGGTTTCAAATTCTAAATGATGATGAACTTTTTGAAAGTGTGAGAGAAGAAAGTGTCGAGGAAGAAGATGACCTTAACGTCGAAGTTGAAGCAGACACGGGACCATCAGCTAGTGAAGTATTTGCCGGCCTTGAAACTTCGTTGCAGTGGATGGAGCGTCAGCCCGAGTGTGACCACATGCAACTTCTCACTGTCAAGCGGATGCGTGATTTGGCTGCCCGAAAACGGATGAAGACACTCAAACAGCTTACTTTGACTAGCTGTTCAACAAGCAATGACTATTTTACGGTACGGTACGTAGATGCATATTGTATGTATGTACATACATACGTACTATGTAATGTACAGCACTTGTGAGTAGGTACATATGTATGTATGTTCATAGTATGCTTAACACGTAAATGTATTTCATTGAAATCTAATTAATTAAAAGCTATTTTTCTTTAAAAATAGTTTTTTTCTCAAGTTTTAAAATAGTACAACATACATACAATAATAATTATTTAAAATTACTCTTTTTTCGGAAAAAATCCAAGTATCCGAATTTTCGATTATCCGAATGGCGTCAGGTCCAATTGATTCGGATAGTTGGAGTTCTACTGTACTTTATTTTTTAGCGCGTTGTCTATCTTTGAGTACCTATTAAATTTTAATGTTCACTGTTGGTTAACATTGTTGAATGCATTTGATAGGATAGCTCTTTATTGAAACCAATTTAGTATCTTAGTGGTTATTTTACTTATATCGGGCTATATCTTTTCAATTAATTTCTCTGCAGTTTGCACCAAAACAAATGGATTATTAAGATTAACCTTGACGTTAACGGTTTGAAATCCACCATTACCTACTTGGAATAAGTTTTCCGAAAACAGGATATTATTTTCATTGGAGAATAAAATTCTCCTGTAGGTTTTATGTTACTTTTAACCTTTGATCAATATTTTGTTACGTTACTTATCTTACTACTATTTATACTTTTTCACGTTTCTTTTCAGATTTATAAAAAAATGACTCGAAATCGGTATAATCTGTCCTCCAATACTAGAGCAGTGAAAAGAATAAGAACTATTAGATCTCGAGAAAGTAACGAAGAAAGGGAATCTCAACGGAGCGCTGGTGGTGAGCGCCATTAATTGTCTCGCGTCTCTGAGACTTTCATCAAAAAGGAATCTCAATCGAGCGCTGATCGTGAGCGCCATATATTGTATAACGGCTCTGAGACTTTTTTCCAAAGGGAATCTTAACTGAGCGCTTATCGTAAGCGCCATGCATTGTCTCGCGCCTCTGAGTCTTTCACTAAAGGGAATCTCAATTGAGCGCTGATCGTGAGTGCCATAAATTGTTTAATTAACGGTTTCTGAGAGTTTTATCTAAAGGGAATCTCAGTAGTATAGTTTGGGGGCTCCGGGCACAGGCGCCAGGCGGTGGTTTGTGGCAGTTTCAGCTGCCTTGGAACCTACATCTCCGATGACGACACGGCGGCCATCTTGGATGGTCGTGACCTTGACCTCTGCCTTGACCTTAACCTTTGACCTTCAAAATTTGGCAAAATTAGCCCAAATTTACCCAAAAATCCTAAAAATTCGCCCAAATTTCCAGTTTTTTGGAAAACAAATCCGACGAAAATTCTCAAAAAATTTGAAAAATTAAAAATGTCTCTTTGCGAGGAAAACTTTCTCGTTTTTTTCCACATAAATTCAAAAATTAGGATTTCGAAAAATCTCAAAATACTTTTGCCTTAGAAAGAACACAAATTCCTAAAAGCTGCTTAAAAGTCCTAAGAGCTAGCAGCTCTCAGCCGCATATGTCATCTAGAAGTATGACGTCACCGTTGTAATTTACGTTACGGCAGCCATTTGAAAATATTTATTTATTATCCGATTTTAATGAAAAAAATAAATTTATAAAAAAATCCATTAATAAAATTTTTATATAATATATTTTAAAAATATAAATTTATGACATGGTGCTTGGAGTCCTCGGTTCGAACACGGTGAGGGCAAAAAAAAATAAAAATGGCAATTGATCCTTCCCTCATTGTGACTACCGGCAGACTGACCCCCACCACTTTTTTCAAAGAATATATTTTGTCACCTAGTATGACGTCATGTCCGCCATTTCGAAAATACGCACTTTTAAGGATAGAAAATCGGGAAATTTTTTAAAAATTATCAAAAAAATTAATCAATCCAATTGAATAATAAAAATTTAAAATAATATTACCTTAAGACCACTGTTCCACTTATCGTTACGGTCGCCATCTTGGAGTATATAAATGTTGCATATTTCGTTACGCCCACCATATTGGTTGAGTACACTTTACGTTCGACCGCCATTTTGGATCCTATTAATGTTGCATGTTTAGTTATGGCAGCCATCTTGAAAATCCGTAATTTCAATGCTAGAAATTCCAAAAAAATTCCATAAAAATATTTAAAAAATTTCCTACTTCAAATGTTTAGTTATTTAAACGATTTCGGTCCTCAGTTCAATTTCCAGGAGAGTAAACCAGTAATTTATTAATGTATTTAAAAAAACTCTCACTAAAAAGTAATAAAAATGTCTTTCACAACACCCGACATTTTGAATTATGTCACCACTGTATCAATTATCGTTACGGACGCCATCTTGAAAAACTTTATGTATTATCCTATTTTAATGAAAAAAGTTCAAAATTCATAAAAAAATAATTTATTAGAATACTGATTGATTAGAGCGATTCCCGTCCTTGGTTCGAAACCGGTAAGAGCACAAAATAAAAAAAACAACAGATCCTTCCTCCACGGAAGCCACATAGTTTGACCTCACACCACCAATACCAAGGTATATATCGTCAACTGGTAAGACATCATGTCCTCCACCTTGTCTTCGTCCGCTGGAGGCCGCCACCTTGTTTTCGTCTACTAGAGTGTGCAGGAGCCGTGCTAGTATAATTTTCTGTTCACCATACATTTGACCTCGACTGTTGCCATTGAACTTTGACTGACCTTGGAACTTGACCTTGTTCTTGAACATTGACCTTGAACTTTGACCTTTACCTTGAACTTTTACCTTGAACTTGAAATTTGACTTTGTAATTTACCTTGACTTTGAAATTTGACTTTACCTTGAACTTCGACCATGAACTTTGACCTCGACCTTTGAAATTTGAAATTGACCCTGAAATTTGACCATAAACTTGACATCCATCTTAGATACGCCATTTTGTGATCAGTACTCGCTACCAGGAGCTACCACCTGCTATAAGACATTGCCAACATCAAGTTTTCATCTGCTGGAGGACACGATCTTGTGTGTGTACTCGTCTTATAGAGTGCATTACCATCATGCTAGTTTAATTCTAACCCTCTAGAGTGCAGTATACATTTATTATTACAGTGACACCCGCCATCTTATCATTTGGGTGCCATCTTGGTAATTTATAGTTATTTAGCTAGAAATTCGGGAAAAATTGCTAAATTCATTAAATAATTTTTTTTTTCAAAATACTGATTAATGCGATCCATTCCTGTCCTTGGTTCGATCCCTGGTCGATGCAAAACATTTAATATATACTGATCCCAACTGAGCGCTCATCGTGAGCGCCATGTATTTTCTCGCACCTCTGAAACTTTCACCCAAAGGGAATCTCGACTGAGCGCTGATCGTGAGCGACATGAATTGTCTCGCGTCTCTGAGACTATCACCTGAAGGTAATCTCGACAGAGCGCTGATTGTGAGTGCCATACTTTGTCTCGCGCTTCTGAAACATTTACTCAGTATGATGAACGCTTAAGTAACGATCGAGACCGCCACAATAGTGCTCTAGCTTCAGAATGTAATGACCAACGTCAACTGCGATTAGAAATAGATAGAAAAAAAGAACTATGAACATTCGCGTCATCTGCATGCCACTTTCTTATAAACTGAAAGGGAGAGAGTAAATGCAACGCGGCGTGCAGGGACAGAAGAACAGCGACAGGGCCGCTTTAATGCTGAACTACGGCAGTTGCTCAACAGAATCTCGATTTCATCTGAAGACTCATGATACCCAAGAACTAGTTACGGGGCATGAAGTCCTGCCTTTGGTAGATAATGGAAATAGTGCATTTAATTATACAAAAATGATTGCCTATGGTATATTTGCTTCAATCGGAGGAATGATCGTAAACTGTCAGTTTTGTAACGCCATGAAATGGCAAAAAGAAACAAATAGTATGTGTTCCTTGAATGGGAAAGTACACATTGAAGTTCTTTACAACCCTTCTGAGATCTTGAAAGCACTAGATACTAAATGGGGACCATCCACAAACACAACATTTTTTAGAAAATGTTCGTGCGTATAATAGTGCCTTTCAAATAACATCCTTTGGAGCAATACAACTATCAAAAGTACCTTTCGTGCCTACATTCAAAATTCAGGGTCAGGTTTACCATTTTATTGGTTCGCTACTGGCTCAAAAAGAGCCAAAATTTCTTTAGATTTATTTTGTATCTAATTATCAAGAACAGGCAAATATAAGGAACCATAACCTTCCACAATTAAACGGTCACCTAATAACTGTCTCTCAAAATATGCTGTATCAAGTGAATCCATACGTGCAAAGTTTTAAAACCGCATTAGAATCTATTCCACCACGACAAAACAATGAATACAAAATTGTCATTAGCGCAGACAAACAATCCACTGCTGAATATTGTGGCAGATATAATGCTCAAGTCACAAATGAAGTTGCAGTTGTCTTGATTGATCAAGAATGTGAACGTCGTGATATCGTGTTGCGCAATCGAGACAATCGCCTTCAACGCATCTGCGAAACACACCGGAGTTACGACACATTGCAATACCCATCAATAATTTTAAACGCCAAGTGTGTTTAATAATTTTTCATTTTCAATACATAGCCTTTTTTTTATTAAGTAAACATTTTTTCAATATATCGTACTGGAAGTACCTTCATTTTTGGTAGATTTCAAATAAATACTCCCTATTGTAGCCGTTCCCATGGTGCGACTTTCTTAAAAAAAATTATTTTTTTTTCTTTTCATGGTTTATAGACCCCAAAACCATCGTCAATTCAAAAGTGTGTGTGTGTGTGTATCACAATTTTGTGGACACGATAACTGTCGCGATTTTTCAGAAATCACTTCCAAACTGATATATAAAATCAAGTAGTGGAAAATCACGTTCGATTTTGATAATGGGAAATATTCGACCAAAGGCATAGAAATAGGGAAGGTTTATTGAAAAACAGAAAAAAACGCTTTAACTCCCATAATGTGGAACATATCACATTATTGGAACGTATTATAACTCGTAGGAGTAATACTAAAATCTTTGGTATGAATACGTTTTTGATAGGACCAATCATAACTGCAAGGGAGGAAGAAAATCATACCTCCCTTCGTAGTAACAACGTTGAATTCGTACAAATATTAATTATTTATATTATTTATTTTATTTATATTAATTATTTATACTATTTATTAATATTATAATTTTTATCCAAAACTTTTGTCTCAAACAATTTTTGATTCAACGAACCATTGCTGAAAGAGGTTAAAAAAAGGGTTAGATTTAAAAGAAAATCATAATTATCTTAGTACCTAGGTCTACACTATCAAATCCCATCAAATTGTTTGTTAATCTTATAATTTATACATAAAACATTTTTCTGAATAATTTTTTATAAATCAAAACATTACTGCAATGGATGTACAATTAAAAAGGGTAGAAAGACAAATGTCATTACTTTTTTTAATAGAGATATACTTTCAAATCTACTATAATTTATTGTAAAATTTCTAAACGTTATCTAAAACCTTTGGTTGAATCGATATTTATGAAACTAATACCGTAAAAACAGGGGTTGAAATTTTAAAAAATAAAAATTCTTTGGTATAAAAATCGTCGGACTTTGGTAATAACCTTATTAATATTAAGTTAAACCTTTGTCAAAAAAAAATTATCCGAATACCTTTTAGTGCAAGGGATAAAAAATAGTGTTAGAAGATAAAAAATAATGGAAATATGAGAAAGTTGAATAATTGAATATGAGAAATTGTTAAATCGATCTTTTTTTTAATATTGGCGAACATAGGATTTTATGTAGGTTACACTAAGATCTTAAAATGTTCCAGGAAAGTATAGAAGGTGCCAAATATTTTCAGAAGAAGAAATAGTTACTTTAAAATCTACCTACGCCTGTAGGCTGTGCCGAACGCGATTTTTGTAATAATGTGGAGGTAAACTCACGGAAATAAGCGGCCAAATCGCTTGCATAACTATTTTTAAGTTTTCAGTGGTTTGGTTGGGGGTAAAATAATGATATAAATACTGAAATTGGAGCCCTAGTGGGAAACAGTTAAAACAGTATTATTTAATAATATTTATCAAATGGTTTATAAAATGTTTTAAAATAAATTGTGATATTAATTTTTTTATACATAACAGACTTTAATTAAATTTGGTATCAACTTATATTTACTTTTTTCCGAATTAAACTTTTTTAATAGCTTTAATGAAATAAACTTTATGAAATATTTGCATGATTTCTATTCATATTCTAAGATACAACGTACGTGAATTCAAGCAGTGTTGTCTATATTTTCTGTTACTGGAAACAAAAAAAAATTAAAATTGAAGTAAAACTAATTAATAACATTATAAAATCAAAAAGATAATAATTTTTGTAGCTCAAAATTTATATTTAACTAGATACAAAATACTCGTTACGATTACTTTCAAACCTGGTGACTTTACTCACTGAGTTACAAAATTATATTTCTTGTTATATGTTAGGAAAATGTTTTTAAGTTTTTAAGGATTTGGCATCCTATGGACTTTTTTGGTTCGAAATCATAAAGTACCTAAATTTTGTTTTTTAATGACTTATAATATAATTACTAAATATTACTTCCAATAAAATAAATAAGAAATATTTTAATTTATCATTTATTTAGAAGTTTGTAAGGTTAAATTCTTCCATTGTGATAAGAATAAAAACCAAATTTATTACATAATATTAAAAATTACTTTGTACCATTTAGATAAATTTAGACAACTTTATTTTGCAGGAGTAGCATGTTGCAATATAATTTTTCGCAGCGTTGCTGAGATGTTAAATTCAATGAAATGTTAATTGTATTTTTTCCCTGGAAATAAACTTTCCTCGTGTAAGATTCATGAAGAAGGTGTCGTCCTTGAGGTCACCTGAAGCGCTCGCCTGGCCGATTGCTTGTGGGTGATGGGGGAAGGGGGGGGGGGGGTCAGCGGTCTGGGCCGATGCCCATGCAGGGCGTGGAACATATCGGGCAGCGAGCAAATTTAATAGCGTCTAATGGTCGCTAACACTGCCAGAGCTCTAAGAACCCTCGTAGCTTTTACTGCACGACGCGTGGGAGCACTTGGCTGCAGAGGGCGCGCCGGCGGCAGTATATCCTGCACGTAGGGGCTATTTTCCGCCGGATTTACAGCTTAACTGACTCGTAGGTCTTCCCACCACCCTGCTCCCGCTCCGCCGCGTGCCAAGTTTTAGAATCGAGGCCCCCTCGACGCCGTCTCCTAGCCATTGGAACAAGTAGCGTCGTCCTGCCGGCCGCACGCGGCTGTGATACATAAGGTCGGCTGTTCGGCAGGGCTGCTGGCTTGGCAGGACCTATCGTGCGGCAACCACTCGCCTTAGCTTAGCGGCGATTGGGAAAGGATATTCCAAAGATAATAAACGAGAAGAATTCACCACTTGAAAAATAAAAGTAAATTTTGTTAAAGGTTATTTTGCAACACTTCTCCAGTAGTATATAAATGTTCCTCCGGCGCCTGTTGCAGGAGCGTGGATTGGAGTGTGACGTCACGACGGCCATCTTCAATGGCCTTGACCTTAAAAATTTACTAAACATGGCCATAAATGACCCAAAATTTGTCCAAAAGTCACCAAAATTCACCTAAATTCGCCTAAATTTGCAGTTTTTAGGAAAGCAATTCCGACAAAAATCTCAAAAAATCATAAATTTCTTTTTTTTTTTCCATTTCAAAAGATAATTTCCCCTTTTTTGGGAAAATTGCTCATTTCAGTCCTTAAAAAATGCCGATGACTTGAAAATTCCTAAAAGTGGCTTAAGACACCTAAAACCAAGCGGCACTAAGCCACCGAGGAAATGACCTTGACCATTAAGATATCATGGCCACCATTTTTAATTGTGATGTAACCGTTGCAATTTTAGTTAAGGCCGCCATCTTAAAGAACATAATTGTTATCCAAATATTTTGAGGAAAACTTTAAAAAATTTTGAAAAAACATTATAATAAGAATTTTAATAAAAACAGTATGCCATTTTTAAATTATTACGTCACGTCCTCCATCTTAAAAATCTGTACTGATGCTAAAAATATCCTGAAAAATATTGAAATTTAATATTAATATATAAATCGAATTAAATTTAGTTTTTGTTAAATAACGCAGTTAAGACATGAAGTTCAGAGTCTTCGGTTCGAAACTAGTAAGAATAAAAAAGGCAATAGGTTCTACCTCCACACTGACTACAAGCAGACTGGCATGCCACCACTATAATCAAGGAATATATTATGGCAGCCAGTATGAAGTCATGTCCATTATTTTGTTTTCGTCTACTGGAATACGCCCTTTTGGAATATTACATCACAGCGACCATCTTAGTTTTGACTCGTAAGGACACCAATCTTGGATTATGAAATTATAGCCTCTAACATGTTTTCACTGCTAAAGGCAGCCATCTTTGTGTTCAGTACTTGCAACCAGAAGCGCTGGTGTCACGCAGTAAACAAGTTGGTTGTAAGAGAGCGCTGCCGCCATCTTGTTTTTAGTACTCGATACAGGTAGCGCTATTGCCCTGTAGTACAGATTATTCCGACATTATGGCCGGCGTTTTCGCGTTACCCTCCCACATATGCGCCCTAATAGGGTAGGGTGGAAGTAGCATTCCAGTTATCTTAATTAGACATTCCAGAGTTTTAAATAAACATAACTGTGAGGGATCGCTCCCTGTTGTTGATCGGGAGGGTATTAGAGCTTCGGAACCGACCAGCGGCTGGGGCCACCAACCCAGCATAGTCACCGCCTCAGCCCCTCTACCACGCTCGAACCCGCCAGAAAGGTTTCAATCGCATCTGCTGTTGCCCGCAGATTCAGCCAATCCACGATCTCTGGTCCCATACATGCAATTGAGGATGCACTGCGGCAGGGTTACGCCCTGCATTGTCCTCTTCAGTTAAGGCGATGCTATGGCCAGAGGTTGAGGCTACCCATCCCAGCATAGTCACCACGATTCGCCCCCAACAGCGGTGCCCACGTGGTGGCAGAGGATTGCCACTCGGTGCGGAGAGGCCATATATTCGCATCCTTGCACACATTCCGTGAACCTGTTGGATCATGTCTCGGATACTAGAGCCGGCAACAGCTCCGACACCTCAAGGGACAATCGCCTTTCCCGCAGGGTCAGGTCCACTCCCGTACAAACGCCGTAAGCCAGAGGGCACTGACGGAATATTGGTTTAATTTTTGCCTGCTAGAGTGAATTAGAAATTATTGCCAAGGTGCCCGCCATCTATACGGTCGTCATGGCCGCCATCTATACGGTCGTCTTGGCCGCCATCGTGGGAATTCGCAATTATTTAGCTAAAAAGGTAGGAAAAATTACCAAATATATTTTTTAAAGAAAGCAACTCTTTAATATATACTGATTGATTCGATATTTTAATGATTTTGGTTGATACTTGACCCATGCAAAATTTAAATTTCTTGTAAAAATTATTTATTTTAATAAATATAGTGAAAATCCTAAAATAGACTTAAATTATTTTACTTCCAGCCTCCAGTAAGCCGATGATGACTGATTTACTACCTTATTTGCAAATTTTTAATAATTTAGCTAGATATTTAGAAAAAATTCCAAACATAAAATAAATTTCTCTCGATTACTTACTGATTGATTCAATCGATACCAGTCCTTAGTTCGATCCTTGGGCAGTTAAAAAAAGTAATTCTCCTTCCACTTTTATAAAGTTCGGGCGCTAAATTATTTATATATTAAAATTAGTATTATGGTCTTTAAATTTAATTTTTGATATATTTTGATAGATTGGTACCTAATCAAAAAAAATATCAATATCATTTATGATTTTTATGGTAATAGCCATTTTAATATATTTTTTTTTAAATTTATTTAATTTTCTGTTTAGGTTAACTTAAAAAGTAACGAAATTATTATTAAAGGGTTCAACTAATTTATTGTTCTAGTAAATATAAAAGTATAAATTCGTAAAAGATGTTTTTACCATAATGAGTAATCTGATGTGTAGTTTCCCGATCCTCGTGGTTATTTTAATTGATGAACAACATTTATATTTATATGGCTTATTAAAATCATCCGGAATTTATAATAGTCTGATTTGCATGCACTGTTGACTATTATGATGCGTTTTTTAACGTAATTTGGTGAGATGTTAGGTCTAGGTACTTGAAGTTGTTAGGTAAAACTAGATTTGCGGTGTTTTAAGATTTCGGTTGAGACCTACGATCTAATGTAAGTACCATACATACTTATAAAACACTTTATTTCGAAGTGTTGGTGGTTTTATAGGTAAACTAAACATTTATTACAATTTTTTTTTCATTGCGTTATCCCATATCAACACAATTTTCATCTCAGGCCTCTTTACACCTATGTACTCTCCTAAGTGCGTGAGTGCAATGCTTTGAACACTGTAGATAAGTAGGAAGTTATCATAGCATTATATCCTATGGTCACTGTTTCAGGAAACTTTTTTCTGACAATTTTTATATATTTTTTTTTATATTCACACTAACATGCTAAGTTAAAGTTTATCCCTGTGTTTTTTATACGATCCACCTTCAAAGTCTTTCAAAAAAAGAAATAAAAAATGCTGTTTGGCCTCGATGATACACTATTATTTACCCCGAATGTTAGGGGTTATTCTTGAACTAGTTCCACAGGTGATGTCTTACCCACCAGACGCGAGTGTTCGCGTCACGCAGGTTCATAGAGCGTGCCTGGAGGCTGGCGCTCTCGCGACACAGCTGCGGCGTCACCCGATCCTCGCGACGTTGTTTTCTGTTTCTCTCCGGAACTCTGTCAGCCACGTCACGCCGTTAGGGAAGGGAAGGGCGCGTTATGAACCGCACTGGCTCTGAACAGATCCAGATGCGTGTTCCGGAGACGTGAGATTTGTAAAGCTCCCCGGCTGAGTTATCCGGAGGGACGCGGTGGTCTAATTCTAAACGCCGCGCTGTCTTTAATTAGATGCGGTGCGAGCGGGGGGCGCGCGCTAGTGTTTAGGGGTTGCCGGGGCGCAGCGCGACGCTGCTCGGCGGGCCGGTATAAATAACAGGAGCGCCCGCTGACAGCGTGGATAATGGGGTGGCCCCCTCCCTGCCCCCCTTCCAACCCCCGCGACAGGCGCGACACCCCGTGACTGATGGCTGGTATTTGCGAGGAATAAGGGGCTGGGGGCCGCAGCGACTTTTACAGCTTGTTTCTTTAGCTCCTTTTGGCCATCTGTCTTCGTGTTGCGCGCTCCTCTTCGGCCGTCTGTCTTCGTGTTGTGCTCTCCTCTTTGCTTCCGCTGTTTTCCCTCGTCGCCACGGAGTGAACTCTGTTGTCGGACACATCCCCCCCCCCCCCCCCATTTGTGACGCTCGACCGCGAAAGGTTAACTGGTTCTTCCCACATCAATCCTTGTATGCAACAATTTAACCATTGCATCTACCAAATTTAAAAACTGTTATTGTTGCTCAGTAAAAATCTATTTTTTCTTCCCCGTTTTTATGTTTTTCTTTGTCTATTAATACGTCTTTTCAGTGTTTTAAGAAAGAAAATTTCAAAATTTTGTCTTACTCTAAACTTGCGCTATATATTAGTGCATATGTAACTGGCTCAAATATTAGCACTTTGCGGAGAAAAATTTAAATTCTTAATTTATTAATTTTATCATTGCATTTGATTATTTATATTATATATAAGTTCGTAATTTGTTATTTATTTGTAAAATTTCTTTAATTTGGGTAATATATTTTTAATATTATTAAAGTTAAAAGGAATTATATTCTGGATTTTGAGGCTGTTTAAATATTTCCCGTAGAAAAAGGATATTAATTACCGTATGGACAATTTACATAAAGTTAATCCAAAATTATAATTTAAATTTTTTAATATATATGCACCAGTTTAAGAACCAGATGTTTATTTAAATTTTTATATTCGATAAGATTTTTTGTAAAATTAAAAAAGATAAAAAAAAGGACTAATTAACCTCACTAGATTGAAATTCATAGCCAGGGGCACTTATTAAATCAAACTTTTTCCTTTGTTATATTCTAGATGATTTTATTTGATGACAAAATATCAACGTATATCTTTCCTCTTCAAGAACACTATAAAAAAAAACTTCTTGAACCAGTTCATGAAACGTTATATATGGATTATACTTTTCTATTGTCATCAATCACTATATCGCCATCAATTTACGGGGGGGAAATGTGACACCTTAAATGCAGGTTTGTATCTGTGCGTCTGGTCGTTTGAATAATTTTATGGCGGGTAAAAAAAGAACAGAGGCAGGAGAAACGGTGATATATGGTTTTCATCGAGAGAAAAAAAAAATCGGCGAGGGTGGTTGACGTAGTTCTGGGGGTGGGGGAAGGGGGCGGCAGGAATTGTGCCCGTGCCGTCAGACGCACTCCGTCGCAGTTTTACCATGTAACCCGGCGAAATAAAGCGACCCACTGAAATACTGAAGGCAATATAAAAGCGGTTACCCATTTCAGTTAACAGTTTTAAAGCCTCTTTCGTTTCCTCTTCCATCCATTAGTCCCGCGCGTCCAGGCAGAGGGGATTTAGTTGGTAGGGAAGGGGGAGAGAGGACGGAAGGAAGAGGAAGTTGGAGATGTCGGGGAAACAACAGCGACGCCCACCAATGAGCGAAATACGTTACAAGAGCCGCGCGAATAAAAGGGCGACCGGCGAGCAGCGCGCGTCCATCTTCGGCTTATGCCGGACAGGTTCGCCAGAGACCCGGCTGCACGGCGGGCCCGAACAGGAGGAGGAGGTGGAGGAGGAGGAGGAGGAGGAGGAGGAGGAGGAGGGCAATGAAAGCCGCGAGTCGCCGGAGAGACGCCCCGCCCCGGGCAGCGGCGAGATTTATCCGCGTGATTTATCCGCGCGGACCTGATTACACCTGCGCGACGCGGGGTCGCTGCCAGCGGCGCCGCGCCCACCCGCGCCAGTAAATACGGCTCAGCACCTTTTCCGCGCCTGATTTGCGCGCCGCGCCCGAGAAATATGGCAGCCTTGGAAATTCAACAGCGCTCGTTTATTCTTCCCCCGCCCCACCGAGCGGGCTGGCGACTGTAGTGTCACCCTCTTTGCGGGAGTATGAATTCCGCGGGGATTTGCGAGGCGCTCGTAGTTCAAAGCACTGTATCAGATGCATTGCGTCGTATTTCTTACCTTGTTCTAAAAGCAATGGTAAGTTATAGTACCTCAAAATAATAATATTTTAGAGAATTTTTTTTTTATTATTCCTAACGGGTCCCTTTCATAGTTGTACATTCTAAGAATTAATCGTCGGAAAAGTGTTTTAATATCGCTAAGAATTTTTTTTAAGAAAAATCAGTTTTTAAATTAATTTAATGATTGGTTTCATAAATATAAAATTGTTTTAATTAATTACTTCAATGTTAGTTTTAAATAATATTTATTTATTTTGACTGCTAGTTTTATTTATAAATATATTAATAAATATTATTGAATAAAGTGTTATATGGAATTGCATATAGATTTTAAGCTATTAGGTATATTTCAAAGAATTACTACCTGTTGTAGCTTGTACCATGGTACGACTTTTGGAAAATTTATATAGTTTTTCGTTTCATGGCCCATAGACCCCTAAACCATCGTCTAAAATTTTTTTTATAAATTTATATATCACAATTTTGTGGACACAGCTGTCCAAATTATTTACAAATAAATTCAAAACTGATACATACAAACTAGTAGTGGTAAATCTCAGTCGAGTTCGTTAATGAGCAATATCCTATCAAAAGAGTAGAAATGGGAAATATTTTTGAAAAATAAAAATGCTGTAACTCCCACAATATGGAAGATATCACATCCGTTTGCATGTAGTAATTTTTAATAGTATTACCAAAATATTTGGTGTGAATAAGTTTTTTATACCATAACTGCACGTGGTTAAAAAAAACGAGAGCGAGAAGACAGTTTTTTTTCAATAAACTTTCTTTATAGACACAACATCTAATTCATACGAATTTTATATTAATCTTGTCATTTATATCCAAAACGTTTGTCTGAAACCATTTTTTATCAGACGAGCCATTACTTCAAGAGGTTTAAAAAATAAGGGTACTTAAGATTTTAAAAAAATCATAACTCCCTTAGTAGTTACACTATACAATTCATTCACATTTTTGTGAATCTTATAATTTTTATCTAAACCTTTTGTCTGAATTTATTTTTGATAGGACGAACCATTGTACCAAGGGGTAGAAAAAATAAAGGGGCACAATATAAAGAAGTCCATAATTTACGTACCATGTACACTGTAAAATCAGTTCTTTTTTATTGTAATACTTTAATTTACTAACTACAACTTTCGTCTTAAAGAATTTTTTATACGACCAACAATTACTGCAACTGGTGGAATGAAAAAGGGTTGGTTAACAAAAATAACTAACTCCCTTCGTTGGAACAACATCATATTCATAGGACATTTTGTAAATCTTATGTTTTTTACCTAAAAGTTTTGTCTAAAACAGTTTTTTATATGATGAGCGATTCGTGCAAGGGCTTGAAAAAAAATATGGTAGAATTAAAATATATACATATGTATATAATTTCCTTACCATGTACACAATCGAATACTTTCTAATTTATTGTAATTTTTTAATCACAACTTTTGTCTGAAATAATTTTTATACGACCTTCTATGACTGCAAGGGATGGAATAAACAGGGGGTTGAATAAAAAAATATTCATAACTCCCGTAGTAGACACACTATCAAATTCCGTTTGAATTGTTTGTAAATCGTATAATTTTTATCTAAAACTATTTTCTAAAACCATTTTTAATAATACCGAATATTATTTCAAGGGGTTGAAAAAATCCGGGGTTGGAATGAGGAAAAAAATATAACTTCCCTTACCTATCTTATCCATTATATTTTGTTTAACTGTCTAAATATCGACAAAACTATTTTTTAAATAAATTTATGTATTCCCAAACATTACTACAAGGGATGGAAATAACCAGGTTTTAAAATTAAATTTACCTTTACTTTTTTTGCTATAATTTATTGTATGAATCCAAAACTTTATCTAAAACTTTGGCTGAAACAATTTTTGATGAAATTATTTATTAGGTACCGTAAAAACATGGCTTCCAGTTAAAAAAAAATTTGAAAACTTTCTAAGTATAAATTTTGTTTGAATTTATTTCAAACAATTTCAATATTATCTTAAACCTTTGTGCAAAGCAAATTTTGATACGACCACGTTATAAGTGCATGGGATGAAAATTGTGTTTGAAGGGTAAAATAAATAAATAATTACCTTATTTGGCATATAATATGTTATAAGCTATTCAATGCTACATTGTAAAACGCATTTAATGATGTATGAATTGAGGTAAAAATATTCGAAATATTTTTGCTGAATGGAAAATGAGCAAATATTATTATCTATTATTTTTTTAATATTGGAGAAGTTAATTTATTGAGTATATTAAGATTTAAAATAAACCAGAAGTTTATAGAATTTTCTAAAATATTTCCAGAATAAATAGGCCTGTATACTGCCCCAAAAGGTATTTTTAAACTTTTGTAATCTTTTTTTTCTTCTTATTTTTGTCAAAGGTCTACCATAATTTGCACTTTAGTAGCCTTTTCAGAAACGTATTTATTTGTGTAAGTTGTAATGTATATATTGGCAATTGTGTTACTGAAATTATGTAGCTTTATTTATAGTAGTAATATAACTACGGGTGTATATATTTTTCAATATGAGAGTTGTTTATATATTTAAATTATTTTTTACATAAATTTTATGTTTTGAACTATGTGTACATAAACATTACTTTTTTACTTCAAAACCAAATGTTTAGTTTAGCTGCATTGATTTTAAGAAACTGGTGATAAAAATTTTAAGCAAAAATTCATAAGTGTGTATCTTCATAAAAAAAATCAAAATACTACAAAATATTCAACAGTATTTTATAAAAAAAAATCAATCATAATGACAAATATATTTCTGATAATACGTATAAACATTATTTACTTAAGTATAGAATAATAGTGTTATATTTTTATGAATAGTGTTACCATGTTAGTTATCAAATATTTG
The DNA here is from genome assembly GCF_032445375.1 of Bacillus rossius redtenbacheri. Lineage (NCBI taxonomy): Eukaryota > Metazoa > Arthropoda > Insecta > Phasmatodea > Bacillidae > Bacillus > Bacillus rossius. The sequence continues at coordinate 16,531,887 of NC_086335.1, forward strand.
CATACGAAGTCACTACCACTTCTAAAAAAATATCCATAGAAATAAATTTCCAGCTATGGTTAGTCGTAAACCTCGGATAATGCTGGAAAATTTAACTACTTAAATAAATACTTATATCTGATTCTAATGTAAATAATGATAGCCATTTGCGGGTATTGAAAGGTACGTATATAGTTGCAGAAAATACATTTTTTTTTCCGAAGTACTATTTTCCAAAAACAAGTTTCAATAGGATTTATTACACATTTATATTCTGAAACAATTATAAAAATTAGCAATTAAACTGGCTTTGAATTTTACTTAACACTAGCGGACCCAACCGACGTTGTTCTGTTCAAACGTTTTAAATTCGAAAATTTACAGGAAATTTCCCTGAATCTAATCGCAGCGTCATCTGCCGGGTCGAACTGAAATTACTATAATTACTATAAGATACTATAAATGTTATAATGATATAATTTATTTTACAAACTTGTATTTTTATTTTCAAAGAGACATGAATACGTCATAAGTTGCATAGAATAAAATGAGAACTAACAATTTAAAATTGTAGGTTAAGTTGATTGTTATTGAATGCACGTCTATACATAATTAAAAGTAATGAAAAATCATGTTAAATACTCACTTTGATACTGCACCTTACATATTTTGCACAATATATATTTTTTATTACATTTTAATATTCAGAATAAAATGAGAAATGACAATTTAAATTTGGAGGTTAAGTTGATTTGTATTGAATTCACGTGTATACATAATTAAAATCACGAAAAATCATGTAAAATACTCACTTCAATACTGCACCTCACAAATTTGCACCTATATTTTTATTACACTTTAAAATGTTATTTCAATAAATATAATATAATAATCTCAATAACCAATTCTATTTTAATTTTAATGTAATATCAACAATTCATAAAGTCCATCCAAAGATTAACAACACATAAATAAATACACAACACACACAAATATATACTGTAAACCTAAACCTTTCATAGATCAACAACAATTTATAAATAAAAAATTTATTAAATAAACATTTTCCAGTGGACCAAATTGTGAATCCAAACCATCCTCGAATCCCCGTGAACTCACACAAAAAATTTCATCAAAATCGGTCCAGCCGTCTAGGAGGAGTTCAGTGACATACGCACGCACACAAGCTATATATATATATATATATATATATATATACTAGATAATGCCCGGCATGCGTTGCAATGCCTCAATCAATTTTTTAAACGTATACTAAGCATCTCTCTTTATCTCTCTAATTCTCTATCTCTCTATGTATATCTCTATAACTCTCTCTATCTTTCTATTTATATCTCTATCTCTATCTCTATATATCTTTCTACATATATATCTCTATATATCTTTCTAGGGGACCCGACAGATATTGTCCTGCCCAAATGTACATATGTCGGTAAGTATTTCTACGCTGGACATTTTGTATCTTCTCATTATACATACCCCTCCTCTTGGGCACGCCACTGCCGTTACCAAAAACCTTTCCCATGATTACGCAGAAGGCAACAACAATGCAAAAGCCCGTTGCCATGGAGGCTAATTTGCAACAATGCTTAGTTTTTTTGCTTTTAAAGCATGTATTTTTAGTTTTTCTTAACTCAGAATCGAGATAAAATATCCAATTGTGAATCTAAACCATCCTCGAATCCCCGTGAACTCACACACAAAATTTCATCAAAATCGCGTACAAACAGACAGACAGAAAAAGTACTGTTTTATTATAGTAAGATAGATAGATTATTCTTACATGTTCGCATCCATGCAGTATATGAAAAATCAGCATGCATAGCCCCACACCTATAACTATACGTATCTGCTGCCCACGACTTTTTCCGCATGGAATTTTGTATTATCTTGCACCATTTAAAAATTTAAACATTATAACATAACATTTGATACAGTTTTAGTAGTTTTCTTATGTTCACAAATGATAATTTTTCTCACCTCTATTTCAGTCTTTGCAATAAAAATATGTTACTACCTAAATTTTAAATTTTCAAATGTAATGACCGGAAGACACTTCATAAAATGTCTTTGTAAACCACATTTACTGTTTTTTCTGTCTCGAGCTAGAATGTAAAGATTGTCTGCATTACTGACCCGCGAGCAAGCTACATACATTTCAGAGAGAGAGAGAGTGAGAGAAAGACACCTATTGAATGTCTATCTAACTAATTTTTTTATGAGAGCATATTTTCATTAAATAAATCATGAAATCATTCAACGATAAAAGCTGTTTATTTAATTAAGCGGACGGGTTCGCTCCAAGGAGAAAATTGACGCGGCGAGACCTCGTGGACATAGAGAAATGACACACACTCACTATTTGTGTGGCTATGAAACATGATTTATTTCTGCAATTTAAATTGTAATATACAAAAAGGGTATTGAAAATTGAAACAAATATGGCGACACTATAAACTGTCAGGATCTTTATTTTTTTCTTACTTTCTACTTAGTTCCTTACAATAGCAAAACATAATGGCTTCTAATAATGCGTTGCAATTTTTGCTTTTAAAGCGTGTTTTTTTAGTTTTTCTTAACTCAGAATCGAGATAAAATATCCAATTGTGAATCTAAACCATCCGCACTATTTGTGTGGCTATGACACATGAATTTTTTTCTGCAATTTAAATTGTAATATACAAAAAGGGTATTGAAAATTGAAACAAATATGGCGACGCTATAAACTGTCAGGATCTTTATTTTTTTCTCACTCTCTACTTAGTTCCTTACAATAGCAAAACTTAATGGCTTCTAATAATGCGGTGCAATTTTTGCTTTTAAAGCGTGTTTTTTTAGTTTTTCTTAACTCAGAATCGAGATAAAATATCCAATTGTGAATCTAAACCATCCTCACTATTTGTGTGGCTATGACACATGATTTTTTTTCTGCAATTTAAATTGTAATATACAAAAAGGGTATTGAAAATTGAAACAAATATGGCGACACTATAAACTGTCAGGTTCTTTATTTTTTTCTTACTCTCTACTTAGTTCCTTACAATAGCAAAACTTAATGGCTTCTAATAATGCGTTGCAATTTTTGCTTTTAAAGTGTGTTTTTTTAGTTTTTCTTAACTCAGAATCGAGATAAAATATCCAATTGTGAATCTAAACCATCCTCACTATTTGTGTGGCTATGAAACATGATTTTTTTCTGCAATTTAAAATGTAATATACAAAAAGGGTTTTGAAAATTGAAACAAATATGGCGACACTATAAACTGTCAGGTTCTTTATTTTTTTCTTACTCTCTACTTAGTTCCTTACAATAGCAAAACTTAATGGCTTCTAATAATGCGTTGCAATTTTTGCTTTTAAAGTGTGTTTTTTTAGTTTTTCTTAACTCAGAATCGAGATAAAATATCCAATTGTGAAACCATCCTCACTATTTGTGTGGCTATGAAACATGATTTTTTTCTTTAATTTAAATTGTAATATACAAAAAGGGTATTGAAAATTGAAACAAATATGGCGACACTATAAACTGTCAGTATCTTAATTTTTTTCTTACTCTCTACTTAGTTCCTTACAATAGCAAAACTTAATGGCTTCTAATAATGCGTTGCAATTTTTCCTTTTAAAGTGTTTTTTTTTTTTTTTAGTTTTTCTTAACTCAGAATCGAGATAAAATATCCAATTGTGAATCTAAACCATCCTCGAATCCCCGTGAACTCACACACAAAATTTCATCAAAATCGGTCCAGCCGTCTAGGAGGAGTTCAGTGACATACACACGCACACAAGAAATATATATATAAAGATATATATATATATATATATATATATATATATATATATATATATATATACACTAGCAGACCCGACAGACGTTGTCCTGTTCAAACGTTTTAAATTTGAAAATCTTTTCAGGAAATTTCCCTGAATCTGATCACAGCACCCTCTGCCGGGTCGAACTGAAATAAAAATAAAATATTTTTGAATATTCGATAACGCGATTACAGCGTTTCCTACCGGATCCAATGTAAAAACATCCAACGTAAAACAACTAAATTAAATTTAATTAATTAAAAATATTATTTATCGGATTGAATTGTGAATCAAAACCATTCTTGAATCCACCTGAACACACACTTTAAAGTGGACCCGACAGACGTTGTCCTGTTCAAACGTTGTAAATCCTAAAATTATATATTTTTCTAAACTTAAATTTTAAATATACTTTAAACTGTAATTACTATATGCAATTTTTATTTTATAAGTGTTATAATTTATTTTACAAACTTATATTTTTATTTTTAAAGAGGCGTTCAATACGCCATAAGTTGCATAGAATAAAATGAGAACTGACAATTTAAATTTGGAGGTTAAGTTGATTTGTATTGAATTCACGTGTATGCATAATTAAAATCACGAAAAATCATGTAAAATACTCACTTCAATACTGCACCTCACAAATTGGCACAATGTATATTTTTAATTACACTTTAAAATGTTATTTCAATAAATAATAATATAATAATATCAATAACCAATTCTATTTTAATTTTAATGTAATAACAACAATTCATAAAATCCATCCAAAGATTAACAACAACACATCAATAAATACACAACACACACACACACATATATATACTGTAAACCTAAACCATTCAAAGATCAACAACAATTTATAAATAAAAAATTAATTAAATAAACATTTTCAGTGGACCGAATTGTGAATCTAAACCATCCTCGAATCCCCGTGAACTCACACAAAAAATTTCATCAAAATCGGTTCAGCCGTCTAGGAGGAGTTCAGTGACATACACACGCACACAAGAAATATATATATAAAGATATAAGATATATACTAGCTGCCCGACCCGGCTTCGCACGGCTTTACTAATTCTCCCATTTACAGTAATGGTAAATAAAAAAAAATCAGTGAAAATTTATTACAATGCTGTATAATGTACCGGAGAGAAAATGAATAGCACCGATGGTTTCCCGACTCGTACACGCAACGTACAACTGATGTACCCGTACTTCGCTACGGCAGTCTACAGGCAGATCACTCTTGCGCCGCTCATTATGGGTACGCCACTGCCGCGCGATGCCCGTTGCCATGGAGACGTAGAAGGCATGAACAATGCAAAATCCTGTTCTCATGCAGACAAAGTACCCACTGTTGCCTGGTTTTAACCACCCATGGGATCTAATTTTCGGAAAATGTCATCCTGCGTAACATAAGGAACATTACTGTGAAGTTTTAAGTCTGTAAAATATAAATACTTGAAAAAAAGGGCAATTTTTGATATTTAAAGTACCCGCAAATTTCAACGGTGATGAGGACTGCACTAACAATGAAATAGTCGTTGCCATATAGACGAATGAAGCATCAACAAAGCAACAGCCGTTGCCATGGTGATTTCCTACCAAAAACTGGAAATTTTGATATATTACGCCCCCGAAACTCCCAGTGGACCAAATTGTGAATCTAAACCATCCTCGAATCCCCGTGAACTCACACAAAAAATTTCATCAAAATCGGTCCAGCCGTCTAGGAGGAGTTCAGTGACATACACACGCACACAAGAAATATATATATAAAGATACTAGCTGCAGTACGCGGCTTTGCCCGGGCTGAACACCGGGTGATATATTGTCCGCGAGTTATAGCAAAATGGATAGCGATATGTCCAGTGTGGTGGACATTAAGAAATGACACATAATACTGTTTGTGTATCTGTGACCTATGGTTTTCTGTTTACCCATGGCGATCGGTTGAAAGGTTTAGAAGTTGATGCGCTACAGCGCCATCTAGCGGCGAGTTACAAAAAAATTGTTAGCATAAAAACCTTCTCCATGATAAAAGCACTTCGATGTGCCAACTTTCATGGCGATCGGTCAAACGGTGTAAGAGTTTATCGACGAAATACATGCCAACATACAATTTATATATATTCTTATATTTCAAAATTTTGGGGCTTTTACTTTTGCGGAAAGTAGATGTTCAGGACCTCGAATGGTTTGGAACACTCCATCTCGAAAGAATAGATATTTGAAATTCCTGAAACTGTCGAAATTTTGGGGCTTTGCTCCCAGAGGGGGTGGGGGGTTCGAGGACCCTGAATGGCTCGAAAAACTTAAAATCGAAAGAGATAGATTTTTCAAATTTTTTAAACTTTCGAAATTTTGGGGCTTTAACCACCAGGGGGGGGGAGGGTTGACGCTGAGGACCCCGAATGGCTCGGAAACACTCCAAATCGAAAGAGATATAAAGGAATATACGAATGTAGGCATTTACTGTACTCCTATCTACCATAATAACAATATTGACAAATAGAAAGCTTATTACCTACCTATTAATAATTATCTAAATAAATAAATAAATAACTCTATGTTAAAATATTTACGTACATACATAATATTAAACTTCAAACTATACACACCAAAAAAAAAAACTAAGGATGTTTGTGAAACTATATTTATTTGTCATAATGTTTAAAACATTTGTAGGATTTTTTAAATGTAAAACTGTGGTGGCAATATTCTGCTTATCCAAAGGAGTATAGAAATTAATAGAGATATCACTCCCTGTATACACCACAAATCTTTGAATTAAGTAAAAAAAAAATAGTCCAAAATGAAAAAAAAGTATAAATAACAACTAATTTTACAGAAACATTTATACAACTGGAATGACAATGTTAACATCCGCCTGAAATTTAATAGAAGTAGGTAGGTAAGAATATATATATAAGAAATTAAATGAAAATAATACATACATATATAAAATTATCTCACACTCAACCAAACATAATGTTTAATATGAAATAAAGGAAGAGGGCAATTACACGTAACTATTCTAATTAATAAAAAAAATCAACTTTCCTGAAATAGTTAAATTCAAATTTTTCAACAATATATTACATAATTGATAAATATTTCTGGTCTTCGGTCTCAGCAGCACTAAGACTCTTGACACTCAGCAGATAAATTATAAACACTAAACCAAACTACTTGCAAATAAGTAGGTAATGTAAAAAAAAAACAATATTGACAAATAGAAAATATTAGTAGGCCCTACCTACCTATGAATAAATTTCGAAGAAATTTATAAGTTTAAGAATTTATGTACCAACATAATATTAAACTTGAAACTATCCACACAATAAAAACCTAAGAATGTTAGTGAAACTAATTTATTTTGTTTGTCATAATACCTAAAATACGTATGTTTCCAAAATGAAACAAAGTATAAATAATGACCTATTTGACAAAAAAAAATTGTACAACTCGAATGACATTGAAAACATACACGTGGAATTTAAAAGAATTATGAGTGCCCTAGGTTGGGAGGAAAAATATATATAGAAGAAATTAAATTTAAAAAATGGGTGCGTGTACTTAGGTACGCGCATGTGAAGTTATACTTCTTTGGCATAATAAAAAAAATAGTTTTTAACTGCATGCAAAAATATTGCGTGGAGTCCCTCCGCGTGGAAGAAGTGAAACTTCGTAATGTGGAAATGAAAATAGGAAGGGGTAGAAATTGATTTTTAGTGAAATCATATTGTATCAAATCAAACTAAAAAAATAAAGGAAATAAATTTGTACAACGATTCATAGATTGATCTTCAGAGAGAGAGAGAGAGAGAGAGACCTATTGAATGTCTATAAAACTAATTTTTTTATGAGAGCAGATTTTCATGAAATATATCATGAAATCATTCAACGATAAAACCTGTTTATTTAATTAAACGGACGGGTTCGCCCCAAGGAGAAAATAACGCGGCGAGACCTCGTGGACATAGAGAAATGACACATTCACTATTTATGTGTCTATGAAACATGATTTTTTTCTGCAATTTAAATTGTAATATACAAAAACGGTATTGAAAATTGAAACAAATATGGCGACACTACAAACTGTCAAGAGCTTTTTTTTTTCTTACTCTCTACTTAGTTCCTTACAATAGCTAAACGTAACGTAATGGCTTGAAAGCTATTGCTCGGCAGACATAGAGGAATGACACTAACAGTTTGTATATCTATGACACACATTACATTTTTTAGTTTTTTCTTAATTCAGAATCGTGATAATATATCCAATTGTGAATCTAAACCATCCTCGAATCCCCGTGAACTCACACAAAAAATTTCATCAAAATCGGTCCAGCCGTCTAGGAGGAGTTCAGTGACATACACACGCACACAAGAAATATATATATATATATAAAGATTGATATACTTACTTCGATTCCACCCTAAATTCGCAAAAAACTTTTAAAATGAATTTTAATTTTTTAATAGTTTTCTTTTAAATAATTAAATTTTATTTACAAAATAACAATTGAAAAATATGTTATGAAGTCAATAAGCTACCAAATAAGTTTGAGATTAGGATGGTTGTTAACAAACACACGTGTAAATTTGATGAAAAATTTATACGAAATATACTTAAATAATCCACAACGAATATGAGTTATTTATTGAAAATAAAATTTTTAATTATCACCGAAAACGATTTATTGTAACAAATTTTAGATGAAAAACGTGTACTTTTATTTTCTTGCTTCTTAATTTTGGAAAATGAATAATTTTTTTTGAAGTATGTAATTTTTAATAGAATTTTTTTCTAAAATTGTAATAATTTTTTTTATTTAAAACATGAATAATAAAAACAATTTAAAAAATACGCACGTGTAGATGCAACTTGATCTCTCAGATTTGCATTATCCGCCGAGTGTTCTTCATCTGTTCTATTTATTCGACGATCATGGACCAATTGTGCGTTCGGAGTCCGTCGACCAATATTTCTGGCTCTTCCTCGAAGACGTGGCATTTTTCTGCAAAAAAAAAAAAATACTGTAATATAATACGCAACGAATGTGAGTTTTTTTTATTGAGAATGAAATTTTAATTAATTAACAAAAAAGATTTATTGTAACAAATTTTAGATAAAAAACGTGTAATTTTATTTAAAACATGAATAATAAAAACAATTTAAAAAATTTATTATGAAATTAATGAGCTACACAAATAAATTTTTAGGTTAGGTTGTTTGTTATAAAACTCCCGTGTAAATTTGATAAATTGGATAAAAAACGTGTAATTTTATTTAAAACATGAATAATAAAAACAATTTAAAATTTTTATTATGAAGTTAATGAGCTACACAAATAAATTTTAAAGTTAGGTTGGTTGTTATAAAACTCACGTGTAAATTTGATAAAAAATTTATACAAAATATACTTACTTCGATTCCACCATAATTCGCAAAAAGTATCGTTTTTTAGGAACACTTCAAAACTCTTCCAACATCAATTTCTATTCATAGTTAATATTTTAATTAGCACACGACTTAAACGAACACAATAATAACACAAAATTTCAAATATTTTTCTCAGTTTGACCGCAGCACCAACTGTCGTGACAAACTGAAATTAAAATAGAATTATATTTAATATTTGATGCTGCGATGGTAGCGCAGTCTACCGGATCGAATGTAAAACATTCCAAAAATACAACTACTTATAAATGAAAAATTAGTTAAATAAACATTTTCCAGTGGACCAAATTAAAATAAACTCAAGTAATCCACAACGAATATGAGTTATTTATTGAAAATAAAATTTTTAATTATCACCGAAAACGATTTATTGTAACAAATTTTAGATGAAAAAGGTGTACTTTTATTTTCTTGCTTCTTAATTTTGAAAAAGACCGTTGCCATGGAGGCTAATTATCAACAATGCTTAGTTTTTTGCTTTTAAAGCATGTTTTCTTTAGTTTTTTTCTTAACTCAGAATCGAGATAAAATATGCAATTGTGAATCTAAACCATCCTCGAATCCCCGTGAACTCACACAAAAATTTTCAACAAAATTGGTCTAGCCTATACACACAAAAAAAAAAAAAACTAATGATGTTTGTGAAACTATATTTATTTGTCATAATTTACTTAACCATTTTCTTATTGACACTAACTGAAAAACTTTCATGTCTGTAAATTTTAGCTCTTAATAGGAGGACAACATATCATTATGTCATTTTGTTTAGCTTATTTTGTCCATCTTGTAGGATTTCTTTATATGTAAAACTGTGGTGGCAATATTCAGCTTATCCAAAGGAGTATATAGAAATTAATAGAGACATCACTCACTGTACACACAACAAATCTTTGAATTAAGTATAAATAAACATAGTCCAAAATAAAACAAAAAGTATAAATAACAACTAATTTTACAAAAAAAATTATACAACTGGTATGACAATGTTAACATCCGCCTGAAATTTAATAGAAGTAGGTAGGTAAGAAAATATATATAAGAAATTAAATGAAATTAAAACATACATAAATAAAATTATTTCACACTCAACCAAACATAATGTTTAATATGAAATAAAGGAAGATGGCAATTACACGTAACTATTCTAATTAATAAAAAAAATCAACTTTCCTGAAATAGTTAAATTCAAATTTTTCAACAATATATTACATAATTGATAAATATTTCTGGTCTTCGGTCTCAGCAGCCCTAAGACTCTTGAACCTCAGCAGATAAATTATTAACACTAAACCAAACTCCTTGCAAATAAGTAGGTAATGTAAAAAAAATAACAATATTGACAAATAGAAAATATTAGTAGGCCCTACCTACCTATGAATAAATTTCGAAGAAATTTATAAGTTTAAGAATTTATGTACCAACATAATATTAAACTTGAAACTATCCACATAATAAAAACCTAAGAATGTTAGTGAAACTAATTTTTTTTATTTGTCATAATACCTAAAATACGTATGTTTCCAAAATGAAACAAAGTATAAATAATGACCAATTTGACAAAAAAAAATTGTACAACTCGAATGACATTGAAAACATACACGTGGAATTTAAAAGAATTATGAGTGCCCTAGGTAGGGAGGAAAAATATATATAGAAGAAATTAAATTTAAAAAATGGGTGCGTGTACTTAGGTACGCGCATGTGAAGTTATACTTCTTTGGCATCATTAAAAAATAGTTTTTAATTGCATGCAAAAATATTGCGTGGAGTCCCTCCGCTGGAAGAAGTGAAACTTCGTAATGTGGAAATGAAAATAGGAAGGGGGAGAAATTGATTTTTAGTTTAATCATATTGTATTAAATCAAAATAAAAAAATAAAGGAAATAAATTTCTAACGATTCATAGATTGATCTTCAGAGAGAGAGAGAGAGAGAGAGAGAGAGAGTGAGAGAGAGAGAGTGAGAGAGAGAGAGAGTGAGAGAGAGAGAGACACCTATTCAATGTCTATAAAACTAACTTTTTTATGAGAGCATATTTTCATGAAATTTATCATGAAATCATTCAACGATAAAACCTGTTTATTTAACTAAGCGGACGGGTTCGCCCCAAGGAGAAAATAACGCGGCGAGACCTCGTGGACATAGAGAAATGACACACTCACTATGTATGTGTCTATGAAACCTGATTTTTTTATGCAATTTAAATTGTAATATACAAAAACGGTATTGAAATTGAAACAAATATGGCGACACTACAAACTGTCAAGAGCTTTTTTTTTTCTTACTCTCTACTTAGTTCCTTACAATAGCAAAACGTAACGTAATGGCTTGAAAGCTATTGCTCGGCAGACATAGAGGAATGACACTAACAGTTTGTATATCTATGACACACATTACATTTTTTAGTTTTTTTTTTAAACTCAGAATCGAGATAAAATATCCAATTGTGAATCTAAACCATCCTCGAATCCCCGTGAACTCACACAAAAAATTTCATCAAAATCGGTCCAGCCTTCTAGGAGGAGTTCAGTGACATACACACGCACACAAGAAATATATATATAAAGATGTACGATAATAATGTATTATTAATACTCAAGAACTTAAGACATAAATTGCGTCTCACGATATTATTTCCAGTTTACTTATATCTCTCTTCGGGGCCCGCCGAATTGGCTTAAACTGTTTGAGTAGAAGCACATGGACGCCCCTTTCAACTTTCTGAAGTATCTCGTCTGAGCAAGCTCTGGGGAGCGAGAAAAAGTTCTTTAAAGAATTTAAATTATAGTTTCAGGATATTGTTGATGAACATTCAAGTCAACGGTGGGGCACATTGGTCAAGAGCATTTTTTGGCTATTCGCAGGCTCTGGTTCAACACTCACTTAATGTTTTAGCTTTCCATTTTAATTTTTTTAATTTTGGAATATTAAACTTTTTATTACATAATTTTATAATATTTCTACAGTTACATTTATAGAATCAAAATAACTATATTCAATTCATTAAAGTTTCCTGTAATTTAGTTTAGTTAGTATATATCTTTAAACAGGAAATATTTTAGATACTATATTTTTGAATTGTAACTGTAGAACTTGGTTTGTTGTTTTAACTTTTGTCCTTCAATAGCAACGGTTAGCGAAATTTGGCAACTTTTGCTGTCGTTATATACTCATTTCATTTTTTTTACTTATTCTCTTTCGGGTGTTCAGAGCACATGGCTCTGGCAGCTGTTTCAAATCCCCTATAATCGGCTATTACTACACCTATTTTTCCTACAGATTGTAACAGTCTCTACAGTTGTGAACAGCATCTCGCCATGTCGGCAGTGATTTGTCGTAAAGGCGTATTATTTTATTGGAAAATAGAAACCCAATAAATGGAAACACAAAAATATTACAGGAAAACTGGATACTAAATATAACATTAAAAGAATATTATAAAAATAATCACTAGTGCTCTTAATTACGCATTTTTTAAATTATAAAGAAAAAGGCATGATCAGCGTCAATCCTCCGTGTCAATGAGTCCTGTAGCAATAGCTGTGGATGAAGCAATCTAGAGCTGGTCATTGAGATTACGAATAATAAATAATAGTAAATAGTAGTGTTTAATAGCCGGTCCGAGCCCTGGCTTCTGGCTGTGGAGCCGAGAGCCGGTCCGCCATCTTGGATTGTGACATCACGGCGGCCATCTTGGATGAGTGTAACGGGACACAGCGTAACGGGACAAGTAGATCACGGCGGTCATCTTGGATCCGTCATCTTTAAATCGAGCGCCCCACTCATTGTGATGAAATTTTCGTCTCTGTCGCCATATTGATTTTTTTCTGTTACACTGGAGGCCACCATCTTGGATACTGTCGACTTTCTTTCAGCTGTTTGTTCCTAGATAGCGCCAGCGTCGCTCTTGACTTTTTTCTGTTCCACTGGAGGCCGCCAACTTGGATACCGTCGACTTTATTTCTGTTGTTTGTTCCTAGATAGCACCAGCGGTGCTTTTGATTTTTTCTTTTCCACTGGAGGCCGCCATCTTGGAAATCGTCGAATATGTTTCTGCTGTTTGTTCCTAGAGAGCGCCAGTGTCGCTCTGTCTCGTCACATAAGGTCGATGTTCCATTACCTACCATGGCTATTATGGTCCTTATCATCATATTAATTTTTTTTATGAAAAATATATCGGAAGCGCTGTGATTAGAACCATCGCAGCTCTAATCTCTAGGTTGGAAAACATACGCCTTTAACCGCTCGGCCATCGAGACATTTGCCAGACTGAAAATTAAATAAGGTATATATAAAAATAACATGCATATTCGGACTTGTAATTTTTTTTAATTTAAAGTAATAATAGCACCACCTATTCGAGACAGAACCACCATCTTGTATTAAGATGTAACTGTTGCAATTATCGTTATGGTCGCCATCTTGAAAATCCGTAATTTTTATGTTACAAAATCGGGAAAATTTTTAAAAATCATTAAAAAATTAATTAATCTAATTAAATAGTAAAAATCTTAAAAAAACACCGTTGCACTTTTCGTTACGGCCGCCATCTTGAAAAACCGTAATTTTAATGCTAGAGATTCGAGAAAAATTCCAAAATTCATCAAAAAATTTACTTATTAGATTAACGATTGATTAGCTCGATTCCTGTCCTTGGTTCGAAACCGCTAAGAGCAAAAAATAAAAAACAACAGATCCTCCACAGAAGCCACCTACAGACTAATCTACCGTCACCAATACCAAGGTACATATATCGTCAGCTGATATGACGTCATTTCCGCCACCTTGTCTTCATCCACTGGAGACTACCATCTTGTTTTCGTCCGCTAGAGTGTGCCGGCGACATGTTAGTATACATTTCTGGGCACCATACCATTGTCCTCAACTGTTGGCTATGAACTTTGACCTTGACCTTGAACATTGACCTTGAAATTTGATATTGACATTGAACTGTGACCTTGACCTTGAACTTTGACTTTGACCTTGAAATATGACCTTGACCTTTTAATTTGACTTTGTCCTTGTCGACCATCGTGGATCCAACATTTTAAGTTCATTACATGCTACCAGGAGCTACTACCTGCTGCAGTACACCATCAAGTGTGTGTACTCGTCTTATAGAGTACATTTCAATCTGAATATTTTAATTCCAACCCGCTACAGTGCAGTAAACATTTATTACCGAGGTTCCCCAGCCATCTTGAAATTTGGACGCCATCTTGAAATTTGGACGCCATCTTGAAATTTGGATGCCATCTTGAAATCGTGTAATTATTTAGCAAGAAATTCGGGAAAAGATCCGAAATTCATTAAAAAAATCACTCATTAATTTACATATTGAATCGCTCAGGGTAACTTTCATCATCGAGCCAGCTATCACCACAAGCTTGATCAGATTTATTTATTAAAACACGACGTTTCCATCGTTTCGGTCTCAGTACACCATCACAGTCTTCGATCTTGCCTGCTTTAGATGCCTCAGCACAGTCTTCGATCACGTCACCAGTTTCAGAGTCACTGTAGCAATCACCGTAGAAGGCATCGTCTTCACCCAGATTTCCATAAGAACTCGATATCGTTGATGTCGAAGTGTCTTCATCGTCTTCATGCTTCCTTTTTAGGTGTCCATCATTTTTACAAAGTATGGAGGATCTACTGAATATAGGCTTGAATGTATTCTCACTTTTCACGGTGTTGATACTTCCATTAGTTTCAGTCTTCCCGAAGCCATCATTATCTTTCAATTTATGTTCATCGTCACGATCGGGTGAGCTAATACCATCACGCTCAGGACAAGGAAAATTATTGTCGTAATGCAGATCACTCTTCTTTAGTCTAGTGGATCCATCGATGTCCTCTATGCTGTAAGTAGTCTTGGCTTTACATGTTCTACCATGTCTTTTTAAGCTGTCAATTCGTGTTAACAACCTGCTACAACGATTACAGCTTAACATGTTGCGTAGTGGGTTTTTAGCACAATCATTCCTTCTCATGACAAAATCCTTGCCACAGTATCTTAAGCGGCTTCCTTCCGATTCAGCTGAAGATAACAAACCATGATCCATGGTAGCTTCTGTGACTAATGTTTGATACAAACTGACAGTTTTCTCCAATTGGAACCATTTCTTAAATAGAATTTTTTAAATATTTCACCAGCGAGAGTTAAGTTATATAATGCAAAGCAAATTGATGCAAGCAGTTCTGGCTGTCATCAACATATGTCGCCACGTGTTGCTTGCAGGTAAATAATATCTATTTCATTAATGCGGGATGCGGAATGCTCACTATAGATAGCAAAGGAAGGTTGGCTTCGCTAGACTCCAAGGAGAAGGAAGTTCATCCTTCCTGTTAGTGCTTTGTGCCGTTTCGCAGAATTTAGCTGGGCGTACACTCGTTTTGCTTAACTCTTTGTGTTTTTATTTTTTTTTGTTTCGGCAAACTGAATGCTGATTTATTTTTTTTTAAAGAATTTCTGTTATGGGGGTAATTTTTTTGTAATTTTGTCTTTAAGTGAAGGTATGTTCAAACCATTTGTATTGTATTTTTATTATCAAATAATTACTATCTAATTCAAGTGCATCAAGAATCAAAGAAAAGAACTCTGAACCAATTTAATTATTTTATAGTTTAATTAATTATTATATTTTGGTCAAGGCAGTGTGCTATTCGAATTTCGGAACTATTCTTTAAATTGCGCATTTTGACAATGTTTTGTTAACTGTGTAATGCCATCTATGGTGACTTCCTTCTTCTTGGCGACCATCATGTAAATAACAAGTGTTAATTATCTGCTCTAATTTACCACCGCATCCATGCGGTAATTTCAAGTTTGGTTAGCCACCAATTGGGTGAGTTTTCGCAGATTTCTCTGGAAATCATATTGGACATTTATTTTTAAATATTTCATCATGTAATTAGTCTTTGAAATGTTTTTATAGCGGCCCACGAGTCATGGATCAGGAGTGCTTTCCTATGCCGGCCATGTTATGAACAACTTGTAACCCTTGTTTGGAGTAGAGGATGTTCTCCTCTACCTTTTCTGACGGCTACAGGATTCACTCACTCATGAATTCATGAAAGTTATTCTTCGTTTTTATACTTCGCATGAAGCATGTTCAGCAAATGATTTGGACAACCTACCTAAATTTATTTTATAAAATTTTCATCGTTTGTTCTTATTGTTTTTTTTTTGCTAACAAAAATTTAAAGTAATTTAAAATAACGTTAATTATTTATTTAATGTTTTGGGGCCCCATCTTTTAAAATTTAAGGTACCAAATGTAACAAGTAGCAAATGTAACAAAAAACTAATTATATTATATTTATTGTTTATGAAGATTTATAAGTAATACTGTAATACTCACAAAGTTTGTTTTAAAATCAAATATAAATGATGGTCTGAAAATAAGTTAGTTTCTGTCTTTACTATACTTAAATATTACCCCCAAATTAACCTAAAGAAAAGATTTCTTTTAATTTTGTGAGCTGGTTGTTCAGTCGGCCTACCTTTCTGCCTAACTACTTTCCACCTTAATGTAAGACACCATTGAACCTAAGGTTCAAGGCAACTTCCACTGCGGGCCTTTCTCGGAATGGTTAAACCTATCCAGGCTGGGATAGGTTGGCAGAAAGTTTGGTAGCAGAGCGTGGTTCTGGTGTTTTATCTTTGGGTGTTGTGCATGTGTAGCTTTTTTTTAGCTTGCATGTGTTGCTACCTCGGAACTTTGCATGGCTTGGGGTGATAGAAGTTTGGTAGTTCTTTTGGTGTTTTGTATTAATTTTTTGTTCATTACGACTACTTCTTTGATTCCCGAGTTTCTCCTTAAAGATGAATTGGCATTTGAATGTCAATTGCGTGGTGTTCCCTGTGAGGACACAACTGCTGCCATTTTGCGCAAAAGATTGTGCACCGCACTTCAGAGTAATTTGACTGTTGATTGTGACAAGTTGGTCAATTTGAATCCCAATGATGAATTTAATCTGTGTGCCAGTAAAATTTTGGTACTGCAGGAATTAGTGTCAAACCTGGATGATGAAAACTTCGTAAGCCCCTTACCTCGTGTCAAAAACTGTTTGGCCCACTTAAACAGACTTGTCCAGTGCCTTTTGGACATTCATTCCCCTAAGTTGTCAGAGGTGCAGATTGCATCATAAGAAAATATACTGATTGAGATCCAAAAGTTAGGTGATATCCTCAATAAATCTGAAACTGAGTTTTCTCTTTTGCGTGACCTGACCCCTGTGTCATCTATTGCGCAAGTGTGTGACAAACTTGGTAGGTTAGCACTACCTACTTCCTCAGCTCAAATTCCAGACATTTCTCCTGTTCCAGGTCCTTCCAAACAGGATGTAGAACCTGTTTGTAGTATGACAGGTAACCTTGTCGCGTTACCTAACCTAACCTATGTTTCTGCTACACAGCCCGCTGGTGCTACACAGCCCGCTGGTTCTACCAGTGGTGTACCAAGTACACATCAAGCAACAGCGCTGAGTAATAAAGTTTCCTTTTCCAATGTGTTTGGAAAGTTAACCCACCCTTTAGAAAAAATGTTAAAGGATTTCCCAGCTACCGATGGCCTGCATATACCTAAGTTTCTCCATTTTCTTCAGCTCATTGTGAAGCTACGTCAAAGCAACTCCTTACATGAAGCTCAATTGCTAGAGATTATTTACCCTTTTACCGTAGGTCCTTTGGCAGAGCGAACACATTTGGCCATTTCACAAAATCTTACCTTTGACAAGTATCATGAAGATATCCTGAGTTTTTTTATTCCCTCTAGGTTATTAACTCAGCTTCAGCTGAGCCATTTTATTCGATTACAAAAACCAGGTGAACCCTTTGCAGTTTATGTAAACGAAGTGAAGGAGGCAGCTGCCATTTTTCGTTTACAAGTCTCAGAGCAGGAAGTGATTGATGCCATTTTAGATGGTTTGTCTCCTGAAGAGCGATCTAGACTTGTCTTTCTGTCTAAACCCTCTTCCTTTTCTGAACTTGATAGGGTGTGCATCCATTCCCAGAATGTCAGATTTGCGGACTACCATCGAAATAGACATTTTCCTCAGTCCTCAAGTTACACACAATCCAAGAACCTTGCTGGTTCATTTAGTGCTACACAATCTGATCGTGTTTATGTCAACAGTACTGCTAGTGGACAAAAGCAGTATAAAGTGCCTGCAAATCAGGTGAACTCAGACCAGAAGCCAGTCTGTAATTTTTGCAAAAACCCTGGACATAAAATTAAAGAATGTAGGAAGTTGCAACAAAAAAACGCCCAGAGCAGGGACGCGAGGTGAGCCGCTTACCCTGCAAACCTAGCCTGAATAATGCGCAATATAACGCTCACCTGTTTCGACAAATCAAATCAGATCTTTCTTTTAAAAAATACTTTGGAAGTAAAAATAAGTCTTACCCGATCTCTAACATAACGTCTCCTAATTTGGTGGGGATAAATCCAGTTCCAGTCCCTCAGATTGTAGTCACCTTTGGCCCTTTTGAAGTGCAGGCTCTTGTAGATTCAGGTTCCACACGTGCCCATTATTTCACATGGTTTGTTTTTAAAGTTGAAAGAGGCAAAACTAGTTAAATCTGTTGAGAAAGGTCACTTTAAATGTTATACCGCCTCAAATGATGTGTTACCGATAGTTTGTTGTGATATCATTAAGCTGAAAATTGCAAATTTTACATGGAAGTTCCCTTGTTTAGTCTCTAAGGATATTGGTTTAGATTTTATCTTTGGAGCAGACTTCATGTCTAAGTCTGGGCTTATTCTCGACATGCAAGAAAAAAAAATTCCTTTAAATTTCAAAAAAATCTCAAGATATGTTTTACAGATAGTAATCAGAGTCAGGATAATCTTGCTGAAATCAGTGTTGACCAAAAAGGTAGTAATACTTGTGATCTTTTGAGTCATTTAAATGATGAACAGCGTCAGGCACTTTAAAGTTTATGTGAACAGTTTCCGAAAGTTTTAACTTCAGATTTAGGCCTTACTAAACTTCTAGAATATGAAATAAAACTCCATGATAAAAGCTATGTTTAAAGCTATCCTTATCGTCTGGCGCCTCCCCAAATGAATATCTTAAGAAATGAGGTACAACAACTTTTAGACAAAGGAGTCATTGAGCAATCTACCTCACAATATGCTAGTCCTGCTATCTTGGTCCCGAAACCCAATGGTAAACAAAGAATGGTTGTTGATTTTCGTCGTGTTAATCAGAAAATTGAAACTGAGTCAGTGCCTTTGCCAGATTTACATTCAGCATTTCATTGGTTTTCTAAAGCAAAATATTTTACTACCATTGACTTAAATTCAGCGTATCATCAAATTCCTCTAAAAAATGAGTCTAACCCAATCACAAGTTTATGTGTACCATGAAACCTTTATCAGTTTACACGTGTACCGTTTGGTCTCGCCACGGTTGCACAAGTTCTCACACGTTTATTAGATCAAATTTTTCATGATGTAAAATTTATTTTTGTGTACAACTATTTGGACGACCTGGTTGTGTATTCAGAAAATTTCGAAGAGAATCTTCAGCATCTCAAAGAAGTCTTGTCTCGCCTTGAAAAGGCTGGTTTAACTGTTAATCCGCAAAAGGTTAAATTTGCCGTTCATGAAATCTCATTTCTTGGCCACAATATTTCATCTAAAGGCATATCTATTGATCCGGAGCGCACTAGGGCTATCAGAGAATTTCCTCCACCACGGGATGTTAAGGGCATAGCCCGATTTATTGGTATGATTCAGTTTTTTGGCAAGTTCATTCCAAATTTAGCTGAAAAGGCAGTTCCCCTTAACAGTTTACGAAAGAAAAATTTTAAGTTCGAATGGGGAGAGGAACAGCAAAAGGCTTTTTAATCTTTAAAAAATTATGTTATAAGTCCACCAATTCTTCGTATGGTCTGAACGCACACAAATTGATTGACTTTCTTCGAGTCTTGTTAAAGCTACGGCAAAAGGGAGGGATTCCCGACAAACAAATTTGTGAAATTGTTTATCCGTACACCCAAGCTCCCTTAAGTGAGCGGATCATGGCAGCCATTGAGAATGACCTCACTTTCGCCGAATTTCATGAAGACATGTTAAATTATTGTATACCGAGTAGGTTACTCACAAACATCCGGTTGGAGTGGTTTAACCGCTTGCAGCAGCGTAATGAAGCCTTGCCGAATTACGTTGCTGACATACGGGAAGACAACCAGGTACTCAGGCTAAAGGTTCCAGAGAGAGAGGTCGTGAGTACGATCCTAGACGGTCTGAACCCAGCGGAGCGCTCGCGCTCAGTGTTCCAGGCGCGCCCCCAAAATTATGCTGAGCTAGATAAACTTTGCGTACACGCCACAAACATAGAATACACTGATTTTCAACGAAATAAACAAGCCACATTCGCTAGTCAACAAGGTAGCAGCGCGGGAACGGAGCGCAGTAATTCACAATATAAGAATGCACCACAGAAACATCAGGGCAATACATTTTTCTCTTCAAGGCCACAAGGTAGATATCAACAAAATGCACATTATATATTTCTGTAAAAGAGACGGACATTCCCTGTCCCAGTGTTACCACAAAAACCACAAACAAAATTACGACACTCCAAAAAACGCATATCGCGGTGGCCCGAACAACCTTATGTAGGGCCACCGAAAAATTCAAGTGTTAAAAATTTTTCTTATAATTGCGAAGTTCAACTTACGTCAAGTAATGACAGTACACATAAAAAATCATTACACCAAAACAATAACCATAAGAACAATGAGCCCATGAATAAAAGTAACAAGCGAGGTCGCAAACATAAACAAAGGAAGCACAATAGCAGGAGAAATAGCAAAAATAAGGGAAATGGTAATTCAACGCACACGTACGCATGTAGGACGTGTGTTAATCCTACAAATAAGGGTAAGAGAAAGTGCCACCATATGTTTGGCAATATTCCTACAGTAATTCCATATGCAGTAAAAACGATTGGCGAACACACTGTACCGGGACTAATTGATATGGGATCAGCGCGCAGCCTGATTTATGGGCAGTTGTTTAACAAGTTAAGACAAAGCAAATTAATTCTAAGAACTGAGACCACTAATTTACAATGTTACACAGCTTCAGAGAAGCCATTAAATATTAAGTTAGCAGTTGTGATCAAGGTGAAGATTTATTTATATTCATGGAATTTTCCATTTTTGGTGTATGATCAACTTGCCACAGACCTAATCTACGGGTCTGATTTTATTGCCAAGACAGGTCTAATCATTAATCTTCAGGCTAAGAATTTTGTTTTCAAATTCAATATGGGTAATCCTATTCCTTGTGGGACCCCTGAGCAAATAGTTTCAGTTCCGGCCGAGCCAACGGCAGCCATCTTGGATCAGGGAAACACCATTTCACACGAGCACCATAATACACAGCAGCGGGCCGCCATTGATAAATTATGCAGCAGTTTTCCAGATGTCTTGACTAGTAAACTAGGTCGCACGAATTTAATCGAGTACCAAATTGAGTTAGCGGATAAGATACCAGTGAGATCTCACCCTTATCAAATTTTAGGCCCTAAGATGCAAACGATGCGCAATCATGTTCAGGAGCTTTTGGACAAAAGGGTAATCGAACCCTCGACCTCCGCCTACAGTTTCCCAGATTTTCTGGTGCCTAAGGGCAAGTATCAACAACGATGTGCATTTGATTACAGAAAAGTTAATGAGAAAATAGTCATACAAAACATACCTTTGCCAGACCTAAACATTGCTTTTCATTGGTTCAGTAAGGCCAAATATTTTAGTGTGTTTGATCTAAATTCTGCTTACCACCAAATTCCCCTTACTGCGGATTCAAAACCTATCACAGCCTTCTGTGTCCCTTGGAACTTGTACCAATACACAGTAGTACCTTTCGGACTGGCCACGGGAGCCCAAGTACTAACTCGACTCCTAGATCAGATACTAGGAGATCTAAAATTCAAAACAGTGTACAATTATCTAGACGATGTCGTCGTGTATTCAGAAACATTTGAAGAACACATCATACATTTAGAGGAAGTCCTAAGTAGATTTCGTAAAGCAGGGTTAACTGTAAACACAAAAAAGGTTAAGTTTGCAGTCCAAGAACTGTCTTTTCTAGGACACTTGGTTTCTAGCAAGGGAGTCACCATTGATCCTTCACATACACAAGCTATTCGTGATTTTCCGCCTCCTACAAACCCTAAGGATATTTCACGTTTTATTGGTATGGCAAATTTTTACTCAAAATATATTCCTAATTTCGCTGAGCAGGCAGCACCACTAAATACGTTGCGTAAGAATAACACGCCTTTCACATGGGGTCCGGAACAAGAAGAAGCTTTTAATTTCCTGAAACAGGCTATTTCTTCCCCGCCTGTACTCCGCATGGCAGACTTCACCAAACCTTTCATTTTACAGACTGATGCGTCCAGTGTGGCTATTGGCGCAGTCCTGTCACAGGAAGTCGAAGGCTGCAGACAGCCCATTGCGTTTGCGTCGCGGACACTTACCCACGCCGAGAGGAAGGCCTCCTCGATCTACCAATTAGAATGCTTCGCCGTGGTATTTGGCATTGACAAATTCTGACAATTTATAGAACACAGGGAATTCCTGTTGGAGACACATAATCAGGCATTAGCCTGGCTTTTGGCACACCCGAAACAATTAGGGAAACTCGGGCGATGGATTGCAAAAATTCCCTCCTTGAAGTTCAAAATCCAACACATTCGTGGCACACAGAATATAGTAGCGGACACACTGTCTCGCATGTTCGAAAACCCAACTCAGACTCCGCCCGAAGGAACACCACTCTTATGTCAAGCCCTATTGACAGATTTTCCGTTGGCATTTCAGGATTTACAGAGACAGCAGGAAGCTGACCCACACATTTCCAGTATTATTAACCATTTTAGTTCAGGAACGGCGCCAAAATACTTTAGAATGTCTAAGGGGCTGTTGCAAAAACGCACCCCCCAATCAAAAACATACAAAATTGTGCTCCCACAAAATCTGCGTAATATGATATTCCACTATTATCACACCTCGCCGGTGGGCGCACACCTTGGTATATATAAGACCATTCAGGCTATCCGACGTCATTTCGTGTGGGACGGCATGCACAAGGACATCACCAAGAAGGTAAAACTATGCAAAATCTGTGCGCTGAGTAAGCCAGCGCAGAACACTCGTTTCGGTTATTTAACCTCAGATGTGGCCGAGCGCCCCATGCAAAAGATGTTTATTGACTTTGTCGGGCCTTTCCCGCGCTCAAGGACAGGAAACACTATGCTGCTGGTGTGCATCGACGCCTTCACAAAATTTGTCTGGCTCATCCCGATGCGAAAAGCCACCACAGAAAACACTGTTTCTGCGCTACGTAATCAGATCTTCAAGACATCGGGAGTCCCGTCTATAGTAGTTTCAGACAATGCAACCCAGTTCACGGCTAGGATTTTTAAGAACATGTGCTTCTCACATGGCATTCTTCACGTCACAACCTCGCCTTATTATCCACAGCCCTCGCATGCTGAGAGATTCAACCGCAATCTCCGGTCTGCTTAAAACCCTTTCCTGCCTGGCGGTACTTGTGAGTCCCACAATGTTTGAAGCCCCATAGAAATAGTGTGTGCATGTTTGAAACCACATGCTGCCTGTCGGGACCTCTGGGTCCCTGTATAGCTCCGCTCTGCCAGTTTTCGAAGAAGTTCGATTGACAGCCAAGAGGTTGCAGCACTAAAACGGCAGCACTGCACCAGTCTGGAGCGCCCTTTTTTTTGTTTGTTGAGCTGGACATATGATAAATGCCTGTCAGGACTTAAAAGTCCCATCATTAAAAAATATATTAAATATAAATAAAAAAAATTTGGAAAAAATTATGGCCTCCTTTTATGCCTACTTAAATATAAAAATAAAATAAAAATTACAAAATTCAATTTTTTTACATTTCTAGGCAGGAAAGGGTTAAATAGCTTACCATGTGCAGGAGCAGGATAAATGGGATTCGAATTTGGTGTGGCTTTAAATGGCCTTTAATTATGCACATCATGAAGGACACAAAAGTACTCCTTTCGAACTCATGTTCACTTACCGACCTAATACCCCTCTTTCAAATCTTTGGTCTTTGAATGACCTATTGCCCGATGATCCGAGAGACATCAGGGAGATTTGGAGAAGAGCTCGTAAGAACCTTAATCTGGCTCATGAGAACAGAAAATGGAAATACAACGAAAACCGATCTCCTAACCCTTACAGGGTAGGCGATTTTGTGCTTTGTAAGGCACACCCACTCAGCAAGGCAGTGGATAAGTTTTCCGCCAAGCTGGCGTACCGCTGGAGAGGTCCCTTTCAAATACAGCGATTTTTAACGCCAGTTACGGTTAGCTTAGCTGACCCCAGTTCGGGAGAATTCGTGACCAGAGCGCACATCTCCCACCTAAAGAAAACACAGGCTGACTTAAAGTAGATATGTTTAATTTCTTTCCCCTAACATTGGGGACTCCGTAATATTAGGCATGCCAAAAAACCTCTCGGTCTTAAAAATCCATGGTACTAGAAATAAGAATGCTAGTATTAGGTTGTATTAGTTTTAAGTGGCCACTTAGTTAATAAGCATTTAGTTAATACGTTTGTTTAAGGTTTATCGATATGTTGTGCCTGAGAGGCGGACGCGTCTCAAGGGTGTTAGAATATAAGTAGTAGGATACAGGCGAACCTGGTACTAGTTTTACTAAGGAGTGTCAATGTGTTTTTTTTCTTTCCCTATATGCTCCGCATTCAAGCGGGGAAGTATGTGCCTGAAATTAGGCATTTTGTCACCTTTTTTAATTTTTCTATAATTTTAAATTTTTTGGGAAATCTTATTTTTTTAATTTATCTGGTTGTTAAGGGGGTGAGTTACTTTTTGTTAGGCCGGTGTACGCCACGTATTTAAACTTTGTGCCACTGGACCGAAACCCCTATCTCAGGGGGCCAATCTGATATTTTGCTGTCTAATGTGGACGTGGGCAGCCCGGGTTGAAATTTCTCTCGCTTGCAGTCACGTCCCAAGTTTGTAATTTTATTTCACTTCATGACCAAAATTGCATAGAGCAGCTTGTGGGCTGCAAGCTGCTACTTCTGAGAGGCTTGCTGAGAATAGCAATTCTCGTCACGAATGGGGCTCCAGTGGAGCTCTGTTCCCAGCAGAGTGGCATTTTCTGACCCCCCTTCCTCTCCCTTCCCCCCCCCCCGGTTAGTTCTGAGAAATCAAGCTAGGAGTAGTGACCTGACAGGAACTTAGCCAAGACGATGGCCTAATTCAAGGACATTCTCCCTATTATCTTTGAAAGATTTGTGCAATGGGAGTGAATGACTTGATGTAGGCTTTTGGACATACACCATTGCTTAGCATATGCGGCAATTCTTTCACTCAGTAGCTTTTGGCTGGCTTTCCGGGTTATTTGTTGAGCCTTTTTGCTGTTGACCGGGGATTTGATTGTGAGTCCTCTAGGAATGACTCCCTTACTGCGACATTTACAGAGAAAAGTCAAGTTATTGGAACATTGTGATAGATCAATCATTTTCTTTTCCAACTTCCTCAGATAAACATGCATACCGGGTCCATACCGGGCATTGATATTATCTTTGAAATATTTGTGCAATGGGAGTGCATGACTTGATGTAGACTTTTGGACATACACCATTGCTAAGCAATGGCGTATGTCCAAAAGCCTACATCAAGTCGACATTCTCCCTGGTCTTACAGAGACATCCCCGACATCTAGTGGCGAAAAAAGTAACCGCGGGCATGGTCGCCAGCGTGCAGAGCTCACCCTCATGACACCTAGTGGCAAGTCAGCTCACCGCCTCAGTTAGTTCCAATTTACGCCGCTAGAGAGCAGCACCGCCGTGCCATAAGGCACTATGCTTTCTTCTCACGGCCTGTAGAAGTCGATTATTTGTAGCTTCCTGTTACTGCCGGTAGAGAGCGCGCACGTCGTGTTGTTGTCACGCCCGCCTCGGGCACCTCCGCATGTTTTCGGCCCTGAGCCGAACCTACCCCCCCTCCCTTTTTTTAGGGCTGAGCGCCCGATTTAATTAGAAGCTTTGACCGCCATCGCCGGCACTTAGTTCTCCGACCTCGGCTACTGACCACGTCTTCTCGGCGTCCTCTGTGCTAAGAGGCTTTTCGCGGCAACGGCGAATTCGTGTGCACAATAATGTAGTCAGCTTGCTTTAGGTATGTGATCCCAGTGGTACAGTAGCCAGTCAGATGTAGTATTTAGAAAATGTCATGTGTAGTTAAATTTTTTTTATTGTTTTTAATTATTTAAAATTTGGTTTCCTAACGCGCATCCGCGATTTCTCGGTGCGCGTCATCCTGATGTCGGCGCGAGACACCTCGGAGGCCCTGTTTCCACACCCTGTTCGGTGAGTAATCCCCTTTTTTTCGTCCCCAAATTCCCGTTTGTTGGCCTTTCGCGCCAACTGTGTATGACTGTCTGGACGCAGGTCTAATTCGTTTTGAATTTGACATGTGTTTCAGACAGGGTCAAAATTTCGGGGGAGAGAAATTGCTCCCGCATGATCTTCGGGACCTCCAGCTGATTCCCCCCCCCCCCCCCCCCCTTAGAAGAGTTTTCCTCTCGGTCCGACGTCATCCTGGGAAGACCCGGGTGATATAAGCTATATATATTCCACTTGCATAGAAGAAACTAAATTCCTTAATAAGATACCAGTGAGCAGTGCTTTAAGAACGTAATCTTCAAGAATATGTAAAATCAAGGAAACTTATATTTATGTAATCGTTGGGAGAATCAAATTTTGGTGTTTTACTTGAAATTTTGTTAGTGTAATTATTTGTTTGTTAAGGTGTAATATGTATTGTTTTAAATAATTTAGGGGCGCCCCCCATAACTTTGTTTATTGCTAAGATCTTTATTATCATGTCGAAATGATGCTAAAACTAAACCTCTTAATAATAAACCAGGAAAACCTATAGACCAAATTATTTATATAGTGTATTTATTTATCGTTTTCCTTCTTTTGCATAACGATCCACGAACTCCCAAGTTACTAGTGTGCAGGGAGTGTAAATTTGGTCTTGTTCACCGCCTCGTGTCCCCTCTGGTAATTAACTTTAATTTTCTTTATATTTTTTCCAGCAGTTTCCAAGGTGTTTTTAATTAATTTAAAATAATATAGTTTTTGGGCACGAGGGGCGTTACAGTTTACCCTATGTGTTTGCTGAGAAATATATTTATCTTTAAATGACATATTTTGCTATATCCTATTTGCACATGAAATTGCTACACATACATTTTTAAAAAAATATTTTTAAAGTAAAGGTCCCTTTATTTTTTTATACTCGAATAGGAATTTCGCAGCAAAAAAAATAGTTTCTTTACATAGGATTCGGTTATATTTGCTAAGCGATTTTACATAACTATTTCATGCCAAAGCTTTTGCAGTTCCACTACAAAACATTTCATATTGAAGTCTTTGAAGTAGAACTTCAAAAACGCTTAAGGTTTGAGGAAAGCATTTAAATCTAGCAAAACAAAATAAAAAATTTCTTAAGTTTTATGAAAGTTTCTTCTAATTAGAACAATTAACATGTGTGGCGCAATGCTTTTTACAAAATTAAAATTTACATCTCACTTTGTGGATACGATTATGATGTTTTTGTATTTTTTTAATTCCCTGTTAAAGAATAAATTTTACGTTTTTTAGTTCCATATTTAGAAATTCGAAAGTTTGGGATACATCGCATGTGAAGTGTTTTATGTCCGACCTTGTACGACTTCACTGACCATTTTTGTCGTTTTATGTACAGCCGACAATGTTTTACTCGCCCTTTAATGTAAGCCTTAACCAAATTTAATGCAAATATCTGAGACACTGACCTAGTACTATGGTTTGTTATAGGCAAGATACTGCGTGGTAGAAAAAAGTGATGCGTTTGTGTGTTAGGGTGAGACCTCGCTTTTTTACTACCAAAACAATATTTACCAAGACATTCGGTTCATGTTTTCTCAAGGAAAAAGAAAAACTTCATGTTAGTAGTTTTCTTGGAAATTCTTTCTCTGGATTGACCTATTAACTAAAGGTATAAAAACAAATAACTCGAAGTATCTTCTTTTATGTTATTAAAGCATCCTATAGGAAAATGTAAGCATCATCAAAGGATTTTAAATCGACAAACCTATTATTGATACTGCTGATACCACGTTGTCACGCATGGATTTCAAAAGTGACCACGTTATAGCGAAAACCCTGTGCACGCCAGTCCCAAGACTGTCTTGAGTAAGAAATATCCAACTTAGGCAAAATATATTGACTATTGTATCTTAAAAATACAAAATTTTTAACTGTCGTAACATAGAAACACGTGAGTCAGTAACATGCGAAGCAACAACAAATATATTAAACGATCATTATTTAGAACTATAAGATATAAAAACAACACAGATACGTGCGACTTAAAACTATTATAAGCTAGGAACGTTTAAGTGAAAATTATAACCATTTATAACCACATCACTTGGAACTGACTGTTAGTTTCAAGGTCAGGAGGACAGCCCGCTAGCCCTCCGGGTGCGCGCGCAACCTGAAGAAGGGAGAATAAACGACGTCATTAAGGAAGCGAGAGGGTGTTCCTTCTCTCCTCCTGCGGACGCATTTTTACCGGCATTTGTCGCCTTCAGGAGCTGTGTTCCGTCAGTGTCGCGAGAAGCGGCCGTCGATCTGTCACAGTCGGCCCGCAGCCAGGGGGTAGTCGGGGGAGGAGGGCATCAGATAGCTGGAGGATTCTCGCGGAAAGGGCGGTGATGGACGCGCCGCCGTCTCCCGTGACCTGCCGAAGAAACACACCCCACCCGACTCCTTTTTTGTTTAAATTCCCCGGTAGCGCGGTTACGACGTCAGGTCGTGCAAGATGTAGTTTTGGTGGAAACAAGAGGAGTCACGATTCTTGTCAAGATGTCCATAGCCCTCCCGCAGGTTTTTTTTTTTTCCTCGTACCCCCACATGTCTGTCGTCAAACCCCCCAAATGTAATTAATGTTTCTTTTTTTACGCCTTAGCAATTACGACAGATTACCATTACAAACATTATTTTAATGCACGATGCATTAAAAAAATATATATAAAATAATTGTCAGTGCCCAACTGTATAGGTTATAATTCGGATAACGTTTTAAAATTGTACATGAGGTTTAGTTGTTATCGCTAACAATTTACGTGTTTCAGCGGTGACACTGTTTAGTGGCCTAGTTTAATTTGGTGACGAAACGCCTGTTTCTACACCAGTGGCCCGATTATTAACTTGTGCATGAAAATTGCGGTGCTATCCACGCACTACCATCACGCGTAGCCCACCGCATATCATGATTAAGAATCTACACGCGATATTGTGACGCTGTTAGAATCAATGATGGCGAAAGGCAAGCGATTGCTGAATCCTACTGATATAAAAAATTTTAAGTTTGGGTGCTTTTGTGTTTGTTGCTCAATCATCTCTTTAATACTCAATGTATTTGGATAATATTGGTAATACAGCCAACTGAAATACAGGATTAACAAATAAGCTAAATATAATTATGAAATTTTATACCTAACGGAGTAAAAATGGGATAAATTCCATTTTATAATATAAAATACTAGTTAGTAGACATAGGTCATAAAATGTACACATAAAACAGCGGGTATTTTTTTCTCTATGTTTACCAAGAAAAACCCTTTACCTTTTGGAGTTCTGTTGTTGCTGAGCCAAAGGATCTAAAAATTTGTTAAAATTTCCAGAATAACTGCTTCTTTTCGTAAAAGAAATCAATCAGCCCAGGCCACAATGTATGAAAATTCATAATAACGTACACTTTAATTGTAAAAATACTTATATACAAAAGTAAAATACTATATTCTACAGATATATGCATATTCTGGAATGAATTTAATGAAACACCAAAAATTACTTTAATGAAGATCGGGTTTAATGCATTTTTTTTCCCATGATTTAACCTTTACCATGAAGAAACAATTGAAATAAAGCTATTGCAATGCACATAGCTTTAATAGTGTTTGCACTGTAGCATATGCATTTATGCAGTTATATATTTATTTAGTTATTTTGTTACTGTATTATAAAAGTGATAAATTTACATATACTGCAACACAGTAAAGAACATAGTTTTTGTAAAAAAAAATACCTTTATCACCTGTATGATGATATTGCTAAATCAAAGTTTTTTAAATTCATTTTGATTAATTTTTAAATTATTGATTCTTCTATGAGATTCTGATGGTGTTTTTAGCATGCAAAGAACTACGCACGCAACAACCATTTAACAGGATAAAAATTAATGCCTATGCGCATCATATTAAAAAAGAACTAAAAATTTTGAAATATCATCGAAACTATATATATTAAAACACAATTTACTGGGCATATAATTTTTAAGAAAACTTGAAGAAAAATAAATACGTTCGCAGGATAATATTGAAGTAATAGCTCAAATTACTCAAGACCTGAACTCGAGTCGAGAGAATGTGAAACTCAGAGAGATGTGAAACGGCCAGTCTGATTCGTCCGTAAAATTTTCCGTGACGTTGAGACTCAAGTAATAGTTCGTAGTTCACATACATGAACAAAGCTTTTTAAATAAGAAAAATAACTATAAAACCACGCGAACCAAAAATAACCGGAAGATCACAAATAATATTAATGGTCATTGTGTGCTTGTTCTACACTTAACAAAGCATGTTATTTGTTACTAACTATAAGAGAATCTTCTAAAACGATATGTAAATGCTGTTTCAAGAATCAGTAGCATTTTTTGACTTTCATATCGTGTATCAAAAGATTTTCTCAGACTAAATGCTTTTCCTGCACTTAATATTACTACCGTGCAGAGCCCGTGTAGTTGTTGAAGTGAGTATACACCACAACACGTAACATTTTTTCCATATACATACACATAAGGGGAGACATGGTAACTAAACGTACTAACTCCGTGAAGTTAACATTTAGTTACAGGCTGTGTTGGACTGGCGAAAAGCACAGAAAATAACAACAAAATTATCTAGGTAATATTTAGCATTAAGTGCTATTTATAGGTAGTAAGCTCAAATTCTCGATTAATATATAACTATACATATATATGGATAAATATACAAACATATATATAACCCTCGTTGATTCAAAGCTCGAATTTTCATTTAAAAAAGTTCTGAATTAATATAAAATTGGTTATTGTAACTATAATGTTACTATTATTTGTCACACGTATACTTAATTCTTTTTTTAAATTAAAAAAACTTGTTCTCTCACAAAAATACTTCAGCTGCAATTGCAATTTTTTACTGTTTATTAGAACCTTTTTACCTATAAGTCATGGTAAAGTAGCATATGTTTACCCAAATGCAAACAAATTAAAAATATTTATTGTTGTTTAAAATTAAGAAAATATCACACTCTTTGAGCTTTGTTTCAATTATTACGACCGTACAAGCGTTTTTGAGGCATTTAACTTGCAATACAGCTACTATCTAAATGTCCTTACAAGACGATGTCAATAACTTTCATTTTAACTCAAGATAAATTAATTTGTGTACATTGAGTTAAATTTCAGCTAAAATTTTAACTTTACTTTTTTAATGAAAATTTAACTCTACATATTTAACGGACATATGCATTTAATTATTTTCCTCCTAGTGAATCTCTGTAATCCACATATTGGTGTAGGAATAAAACACTAGAACCTCCATATTATCACAAGCTAAAAAAGATTAATTTTAAAGTTACATAAAAATTAATTACATATTTTTATTACTGTAATACCTCAAAAATATTTAAAATTGCTTCAAGGTTTTATTCTGAAGAATTAATATTTAACTAAGTCGACACTATTCTTTGTTGATATTATTATGTTTTTCTTTAGATAAAATTTCTCTTTGAATATGGTGTTTATAACTTCCAACCGGTGTTTTAGTCTATGTTAGTTAGATTTGTTTCTCCTAGTTTAGTCGTTATTTGTTAAAAGTCCGGGTCTTTCCCAAAGATATTATAACGCTTGTGTTACGGTGACAGTTCCACGCGCAACGGAAGGCTGTGTGCACTTGAGTTCGCGGAACGTTTACCCCTATTATGCACAACATCCGCCGCACAGAAAGGAATTGCGGGCTGCCTACCCTCCCGGCAAGTTTCTACAAGAGTAGCTCGAAGCACTAGCAAGGCTGGGCAGTGGTGGAGGACATTACGTGACAGGTCAGCTGACCTAACTTCCCACCGCCTTCCCCACCAGGAGAGGGAGTAGAAACTGAGTAACTCCACTATTCTAGAAGGTTAGGGAGGGGTGGGCCACTGGTATAAATAGTCCTGCCCTGGCTTCAATCAAGCACTCACGATGAAGAACTGGATAATTTCTCTAACCTACTTCGATCAACCTGAAGCTCTATACACTCCTGTAGCCCGATGGACCAACTCACGACAAACATAATATTTAAACAACTCGTAGCTTGCTAATTATTAATGTTACCAAATAAAAACATGTCTTAATTTTAAATATTTATTAATATAAATTAATTTATAGGCGTATACAAATATATTTCCCTTTATAGTTTAGAAAATGCTTACTGGCAACCTCTCCCCGAACAACCCCCCCTCCCCCCCCCCCCCAGAACACAATGCGGACATATAAAGTCCAAGTGCCCCACCCCCGCATGGTAGACTCTTTTGTACTCTATCCAACTCTTATTACTGAACCATCCCACTGTTTCTCGTAACCAATCTGTTTGAACTTAATACATGCAATTTTGCATCCTGCACGTAAGTGCCCAGGGTTTTTCCTGTGTATGTTTTATCTGGGCCCAACTTATCTAGTTTTTAGTCTAGAGTTATGAAGTGAAGGAAGTTAGTCATGGCGCCAATTGCAGCCATGACTGGCCAATCGCCTTCTAGCACATGATTAATGCTAACTCTCCTTCATGGCTTAAACCCAGCATGAGTAAAGCGTATATGCTTTGGCCTGAGGTGCACTTAGTCTCCTCCCTAAACCGGACTGCTCCTAAATACCATTAGTTTTTAGTTAGGTTAGGAAAAATAAATAAATCTATCAAGCAGAGTCTTCGGAGGGAGCAGGAGAAGCTCTCACCCGCAGGACATTGACTCCTGCCGTCACTCTGCCCAGCTGTGCGTCGATGTGGACTTAGCCTGACACTTTGGTAACTAACTGTTCAGCATTCTGATTGAACTTAGTGCAATTGCAGTCAAGGAGCTCAACAGACTTAGCCCTCGAAGAAGGTAACAGGTATCGGTCAACATACTCGCTAGTGCAACTCGTGGAGCGAGTTCCTATTCGCTGGGCGACTGCTGTGTGGAAAAACTCTTTCAGAGTAATTGGACCCTCAGGGTGTGGGCAAATATCTCCCGAGTGTGGAAAACGCTCGCCGACGACTGTCACATTTTTACTCATCGTGCGAGTAATCGATTTAGTGAATTCAAGTTGCACTTCTGCTGACGCGCTTGGTGGCGACGCACCTTTGAATTTTTTATTTAAAGTAAAGAAGGCAATATTCACGAACACAAGTAGATAGGTTGGCCGGTACTGGCCCAGGCTTCTGGCTGAGTATTGAGGATTGTTTACATTGTGAAGTCACGGCGGCCATCTTGTATGACCGTGACCTTGACCTTGACCCCGGGGGCCATATTAGATCCGCCATCTTGGATCTGCCATATTGGATCCGCCATATTGGATCAGCCATCTTTAAATCGAGTGCCCCACTCACTCATGATGAAATTTACGTCACGGTCGCCATATCGATTTTTTTTCTGTTCCACTGGAGGCCGCCATCTTGGATACCGTCGACTTTGTTACTGTTGTTTGTTCCTAGAGAATGCCGTCGCTCTTTATTTTTTTTTGTTCTGCTGGAGGCCGACATCTTGGATGCCGTTGACTTTGTTTCTGCTGTTTGTTACAAGAGAGCGCCAACGTCGATCTGATTCATCACGTAAGGTCGATGTTCTATTACCTACCATAGCGATATGGTCCTTATCGGCATATTAAATCTATTTTTTTATGCAAAATACATTGGAAGTGCTGTGATTCGAACCATCGCAGCTCTGATTTCTAGGTTGGAAAACATACGTCTTTAACCGCAGGGTCATCGAGACATTTACCAGACTGAGAATTAAATAAGGTATAGCCTATATATGAAAATAACATGCATATTCGGACTTGTAATTTTTTTTTTCATTTGAAGTAATAATATCATCACCTGTTCGAGACAGAACCACCATCATGTATTAAGACGTAACTGTTGCAATTATCGTTACGGTCGCCATTTTGAAAATCCGTAATTTCAATTCTATAAATTCCGAAAAAAATCCAAAAAAATATTTTAAAGATTGCATACTACAAATGTTTAGTTACTTAAATGATTTCGGTTATCGGTTCGATTTCCGGCGAGTATAAACCAATAATTTATTAATATATTTAAAAAATTCTAAATAAAAAGTAATAAAAACATCCTACACAACACGCGACAATCTAAATTATGTCACCACTTATATATATTATCGTGAAAGGCGCCATCTTAAAAATATTTATTTATTAACCGATTTTAATAAAAGAAGTTCAAAATTCATCAAATAATAACTTATTAGAATACCGATTGATAAGATCGATCCCTGTCCTTGGTTCGATACCAAGACGATGCAAAAAATTGTAATTTTATGTAAAAATAATAATTTCAATAAATCATGTTCAAAATTCTTAAAGAGGCTAAAAATCCTATACTACCAGCCACCAGTAAGCCGCTATGTCCACCATCATGGAAATTTTTATTTATTGACCTAGAAATTCGGGGAAAAATCCATAATACACCGAAAAAATCACTCTTTAATTTACATATTGAATCGATACTTGTTTCGATCCCTGGCTGATACAAAACAACTTTAATATAAAAAATACCACAAAAGTGACAGGTTTGAGAAAATAAAAAAACACAAGTTCTTTTAAAAAACGAAAAAATAAATTACATGATTCTACACTACTACAAGTACAAAAAAAACACAGTCAAATTACTAAAGTCCTGAGCATTTCTCGATTTCTGCATCTGACACCCAAGAATTAAAGCGGGGTGGAAAGCCCCATCACCTAACGTAGAATCGTCTATTTCTCTGTTTTATAATCTTCTCCACCAAGTACATATCGGGATACAATGTAGGCTGAATCTCTTCGGCATAGAAGCCGCCACGGATAAGTTTGTGGTCCAAATCTTCGAGGTAGTAGGTCCTAGGCTCTGATTCACGTACATGTATCACATGGAAAAGTTCGGGACTCCAGTTCGCAGTGAAACCTTTCTCGAAGATACCTTTATGCTTGGAGATTCGCACAATGTCACCGAAGTTAGATTTAAGCTTTCGTGGATCTTTCTTCTTCATGTTGGAAAAAACTGTTCGAAGTAGGCGATTGCCCTTTACGTAATTTGGCTTCATTTTCGTGGTAGAATGCACTGTGGAATTATACTCGCTTATTAGTTTCGGCAAGATATCAAGCCACTTGTAATTTCCGTTAGCCGTTAACAGTCGCCACATCTTGGAATGCAAAGATCTGTTACACCTTTCGACAATGGAGACTTTAAAATTACTAAATGTAGATAAGTGTTTGATGCCATACTTCTTCATCAAAGCCTTGAAGGTTGCATTGTAGAATTCTTTCCCGAGGTACATTTGCAGGTGCGACGGTACACGACCATCCCGCAAAATATTGTCCATGGCCTTGGCTACTTCAGTTACAGTCTTTGATTTAACAGGTCTAGCCCAAGCGAACTTGCTATAAACATCGATGACTGTCAACATGTACTTGAAACCTTTATTGAATCGGGAATATGGTATCATCTCAACAAGGTCCGCCTGGAATAAATCATAAATTCCGTGAACTATGACCTTGCGACGAAGGTATTTTCTTCTAGCAGGAGCATGAAGTTAGCGAGCGATTCCGGTTCG
Organism: Bacillus rossius redtenbacheri; assembly: GCF_032445375.1. Lineage (NCBI taxonomy): Eukaryota > Metazoa > Arthropoda > Insecta > Phasmatodea > Bacillidae > Bacillus > Bacillus rossius. The sequence continues at coordinate 16,568,137 of NC_086335.1, forward strand.
ACTCCTTGTATTTAGCCGGCTTCCCTCAGTTCTTCAAGTATGGAGACTATTTCGTTGATGTGCGAATAGTTTCCTACACTAAGCGTAGCATTTAGAATTCTAAGGCGATCAACCAATTCATTGAGGTCGTCCCAATATACATAGTCAAATATCTGACCACTTTCTATCTTTTTAAAACCTTCTCCATGTATCGTTATTTCACTGAAGAGATTAGCGAGAATGTCGATTTTTTCATGATCTTCTTCTTTATATAGGCCTACCACTATCTGGATCGTTATCCCAAAAATGTGCATTGGTTAGCTGTAGCAATTTTTTGTACTCTTGTAAGTCTTTGTAAGAATATCCTTTAGGCTCCCTGCGAAACAGCAATTCGTACAGACCCGGAGTCCCGCGCGTTTTGAACTCTTCTACGCGCACGATATTTCCTGGTAGAAAGTCTATTTCTTTAGCACCGAGGAACCACTTATTATGTTTTCTGTACACTCCATAGGTCGTGTCATTATTCCGACTCGTAAACGATATCAGGTATGGTCGGACCATTGCATTATCTTGGTGTCCCTTTTTCAGTATTTTTTTCTTGTGCATGGACTCTATACTCGTTAAGTCCTCTTCTTCTCGATCTAGTTCATACTTTCTCTTCTTTACAGTTGGCATTTCATCTTCAACTTCTGTCTTCACATTGATAACTGGTTCTTCCCTGTTTTGAAGTTCGTCGAGGCGACTGGTGATTGGTTTAAATATCTCTTCATTTCCCATCTCACGTGCAAGTCTGGTTCGTCTAGGAAGTACATATTTTTCGCGAACATACTGTATAGCTCGATGAAGATCACTGGACAGGTCCGACATTGTACTGGCTGAAAATATATTGCAAGACCTCATTTTATACCTTTTTATTCGATCGCAGAAACTTCTTTCTTGTGTTTGGCTAAATCTGAATTTGTTGACAAGTGAGTTAGTGATGCTTTCAGACTACTTTTAAAAGTCCTCAAATCGTCACGTCTTTGTGGATTTGATACTTCGATCATGTTGGGAATGCGAGAATCCGAGGCTTCCACGCGCTGGTCGATGGCAACGAGATACTCTAGTAATTCCTTTTTCACACTTTCTACTTTTTGAGCCACAAGCGCAATGTATTTGCGGATAACGTCGTCATGAGACTTGAGAGAAGTTCGTAAGTCTCGACTGCTACGACCGAATTTTGAAATGCTATGACTCATGTTTGACGATAAACTGATCGAAACCTTGTCTGTACCTACCCTTATATAGAGGCCAGTCTTTGACTATAACTATGAATTGGTGTTCGTCTTTCCAACACAAGGAGCACATGTCTTTGAATTCCTGGAATGTCATGTCGGTTGTAACGTGATCGTCATAAGCGTGACGTAAATTAAGTTCTTCCATGCGATAAAGCACTATGGCATTCGCGTTGTATCGTGGGAGATGTTTTGGAATACAACTGTACGTCTGACACCGGTAAACGCAGTCTACCTTGGCGTGTCTGCCCATGGAAAATTACTCTTGTATTATGCCTTGCTCCTCACACATTACATCGTCGAAAACAATCACGGAATTGACTCTCGCTTCGCTAGGAGGTACCACATCCGAATTATCATTAAACAGGAAATACTCCAGACCATCCACCGATTGTAAAACTGTAGCTAGTCGCTGGTATTTTGGTTGTTGCCACGATTTGTAATAGAGGTAAACATTTTCAAACCTAATACCGTTTGGTTCCTCTAATTAACTCAGTAGAACGCACGTTTTACCGCAGTTTGACGGACCCGCCATTATGCATTGTACGGCAGAGGACAACAGTAAGCCATGATTCACGCGCACTAAATACATCGTCTTGCGTAATGCGCACGGGCAAACACACTTCTTGCTTGACGACTTGCATTGTACTGACGAAATTATATAAAATCAAACACATTTGTACATTTTGGTCGTTTGTGCGCAATGACTCGAAGAGGTAAGAACAAAAAACACATCGGTGCAGGACTCGTGACCTCGCTGATAAACTTCCTACCCTTCGAGCTACACATTCCCGGCTACTGATTCTGGAGCCCCGGCACTAAACTAGCGAAAAGGTTAGCTCGCGGTGACGTGGGCATTAATTCTCTCGACGAAAAGTGCAAGCAGCACGATATTGCATATTCATTAAGCAAGGATCTGGGATCCAGGCACCGGACCGATGAGATATTGGCACAGGAAGCCGAAGATGTAAGTAAATCGTCGAACGCGGGACTAGGAGAGAAAATCGCGGCCTAGGGCTTTTCCAAAATCATGAAGGCAAAGACCAAATTAGGACTGGGTGCTCGTCGAGCCAGCTCCATCAAGTCAAAGACTAACTCACGCAAGACCAAACGCAAAACTGGTGCAGGTGAGCAAAAATCCAAGCAAAAATTACAGACTCTCGACAAGAAGATTATAGGAGGATTTCTTCCTTTGCTTTTGCCTGCATTGGGTGCTCTCGGCGGCCTCATCGGTGAAACTAGCGGTATAGTGCGGGCAGTCAACACTTCGAAGAATGAGCGCAAGCAGTTAAAAGAAGCACAACGACACAATGCCAGCATGGAAGCCATTGCCATTGGGTAAAAAAACCGGCGCAGGACTCAATTTGCAACCTCACAAATCAGGTCGAGGCATGAGAAAGAAACGAATGAAAAAATCCTAAGTTCTTTGCCGAATCGTCCGCTCACCAATAGCTAGAGATTTAATCAAGTACGCTCGAAAACTGAAAATACTAAATTTCCGAGGCGTGTTTATGCGAGACACTTTACCCAGCAAGCCAAAGACACGTGAGCGTGCCATAAATAATTTAGATACATCGTCGGGTCGTGTCACGTACTTGGTGGCGTATATAAAGTCTGGAAAAATGGCCGAGCATTACGATAGTTTCGGAAATTTACGGCCTCCGCCAGAACTTAGGTGGTACCTGGGCCGGACCACTACTTTGTTCTACAATTATGAAACCGAACAGTCACCTAATAAATCAAACTGCGGACACTTGTGTCTTCGATTTTTAACTAAAAAAATAAGCTGCTAAAAAACTTTTTTTTGCCAATAAAATAACTGAACAGATATGAAAATTTATTAGCCATGATGTACTATTCATGTCCCACCCGCTCCCACACCCAAAATGTTGTTCTACGGTAAAACTTGTCACCCCCCCCCCCCCCCTTCAAAACGTCGTTGAGCACTTTGACACTGATTCAAAGTAGGCATTATTACACGTAGACTCTTCGAAATCGTGTAACTATTACGGGCCGAAATTATTGCAAGTCTGCAAATCTGTCCCAACTTTTGCAAAATCAGGATGTCACCATTGTGGAAAACCACGAAATGAGGAGGCACATAAACTGTAGTCATGAATATAAGTAGCTACATGTAGTTCACTACACTGTAAGAAAATAGGAATAATTGTTTGACTGATTCCTTCCACGGAATTTCTCTGCTGTCTATGTTTTAAATTTTTCAACATTGCCTGATTTTGTTTGGTTTTCTGTGTTTTTAATATTTATATTTTTGTCTGTAGTTAAAGTTTCTTATGTCATGCTGTGTAACTAACGATGGCGTATTTCCAAAACAACATTTTAATTGAATCTTCTTCATTGCTATAACCGTTAAAAAAGAACGAAAATAGTATTCAAAAGAAATCGTATTCAAGGAAACATTACAGTTGAATAAATAAAATGACCTTTATTCTGGACAAAAGGATGCAACATAGTACTCACTTAAACTGTCTCAAGTGACACAGAGTAATAGATAATGATGACACTGTGAATCGTTTTGGTTCCCTAATGTGTATGAAATATAATAACAATTTAATTCAGGGTAATTTCTGAACCAGAATTGTGTATTCGAAATGGTAAGCTGCATAGAAACATTTTTTATGGTTAATTGGGTAAATAATGACACAAATATGGAACAGTTGGATGTAATTTTAATATTGTTTACAGCGTTTTAGAGGTTTGGGATCCTTGAACGAACATGTCATTTCAGATCATTTACAATTTTCATAACCGTCGTTCAGTTCTCAAGTAATACTTGTCAATCATTTTTCATCCAAATAGGTTAATTAATAAATAAAAAGCTTGCAACTTTAATGGTAATTTCTCTCCTTAAACCTTCTGCTTGATCATAAGCTGTTATTTCTGTTTCGAGTGCAGGAAACAACGCTCAATAGCAGGACCGAAACTCAAACGTACAAGTTAAGTTTCCATTAAAATTTTCTTTCGGGATTGGTACGTATTTTTTTTAGGACACAAGTATACATAAGATAAAACCAAAACAAAAATAAAAAAAACTTCGCCAACTCAAGAAGCTGGAAACTTAATTATGGACGCTTCTGACTGCGAATTCGGCCGAGTGTTGTTACGCTAGTTTCCACAAAGCCTCGTGAAACAACCAATGATTCGGGAACCTGCAATCAGCAATGCCGTGCCGGGAGGGAGGGCTGAATACGTAATGGGCTGCCTGTATTTGTCGTCGCAGTGCGTAATGGCAGGATGAAGAGGAAACAGGACGTTCTTTTATAAAACAGTAACAAGTTTCTCTGAGAACAATTTTCCCCAAAGAGGAAGTGAAAATCTGTTTCATTTGCCAGCTCATACAAATTATAGAGTCTATCTCATAAAAATGATAGAGTGCCATAGTGAAAATCTCTGTGTGTTGCACAGGAGAACAAAGGGGAGACTGGGGTTTTCTCGGAGTGGGAGTATCTTCGGGAGTTAGGAGACAGTCAAGGTGGAACCCTTCATGGCTATCTCCACTCTCCTGAATGATTGAAGAGAAGGCGACAAGTATCCCGGACAGCGTCAGCTGCAAGGCTTTCGACCGCCAAGTTTGTAGTGACGCACGCAGCCGGCGCATAATTTATGAGCCGTCGGGCGCGACGGGACGGCGCATGCCTGGGCTCCGTGGCGTCGACAGTCGCTCATTGTGCTTTATAATTATAACTTATTGGCTGTGAATGATGAACTTATTTTGAACTAAGCGAATATTTGATTGTAAACAAAACCAATATTTTGACTACAATTTACTGACATTCATCGTTTTATTTGTAATTATTATTTTTTAAACAATTAAAATATATTAAACATTATAATTTATTTAATGTGTTTTAATTACCTTTTTTTAATTTGTGAGAAATTATTTTAGTATTAAACGAATTGTAAGTTTGTCATAAGTTTGAACTAAGTTATCAAGTACTACAAATATTAGGCTGAATTAATACCAATCCAATCACATACTACAAAATAATGTAAATAGGCAAATTTCAAAGTTGTCGGTATTATTTTTGGATTGGAATGTCTACTGTGGTGGCGATTAGTTTATTTATTTTTACTTTCGCATACGGTTAAGTTTTGCCATTGGTGGAAACAACTATAAACTAGGCTCTAAATACATTGAACCCTTTTTATATAATTCTTTGCCAGAAGATTTATTGAGGATGAGTCTTAATTTGTCCGACAAACTTCAGCTGCAGTTCATGAGGAAAAAAATTAATTGGAAAAATTTAATACAATTTGTGGTCTAAAGTAGGTACTTCCTTAGACTGGTATACCCTATACAAGGTTGAAGTTTGAACTAATCAACTAGTTCATTGCAAATAATAATATTAATGATAATAAGTGTTTAAGCATACGAATAAATTAAGTTTGAAAAAGGTTTACAAAAAATACAGAACTTAACGCTGTTGTAAAATGATTTGATTTAAGTTGGAGATAATAAACTTATTATCCAAGGTTTCTTGTGACGACTTTAAGTCTTTTTCCTGATGAACCTGCAGCCAAAGTCTGTCGAACAAATTCAAACTCATCCTATGTGTTAACTACACAATTATAAAATTAAATAATATTAAGTTTCAAAAAAAACCTAGCTTTCGTTTATCTCAATTGATAAAATCAAGACTCTAACGTCCCCTGGCTTTTGAAATGCGCTGAAAAATGTACAAACCTAAGAATGCGTGTCGCTAGGGAGGAGTTAACGACCCGGGTGGGGGGGGGGGGGCAGGGGGAAGGAAATGACAAGGAGGTGCTGCGACAGAAGGGGCGTTTTTCGTTTCCTCACTGAATAATGGACCGACAGCCAAGACTCTATATACATCGCTCTTCAACAGCCTTGCACCCACCGCGCTCCTCTGACTTCTTCCTTCAACGACCTTTTTTTTTTTTTTTCCTCATCGACGTCGAACCGGCAATCAATTTTTCACATCCCTGTCCAGGTAAGTATAGCATGGGACTGGTCACGTCAACATGAAGAACTGCATTAGCCTCATAAAATATATAACATGAATTCAACCTACATCGACTTTACAGATATTATTTTATGTATTAAAGATATAAAAAAATCTAGGATCTCTATAGTACTTATCTTCTGAGCGGCAAAAAAAATACCAACGCTTTATTTAAATTTAAATCGTATTCATTACCAAAAAAAATGATATTCTTTCAGATATTCTTTAAAATATAATTCATTTTTCTGATTTTATATATATCCCAAAGCGCATACTTTAACTTTCACTAAATACTGCTTTACTAACCAGTGCTATTAAACTGACGTCTTCGAAGAAAACATTACTAAATATTATGCTAATTGTTATATATTAAGACATTTCAGAAAACTCTAATAAGTAAAAATATTTGCTTTTGGTTTTTTCACGTATCATTGTTTCTATAAAACGAAGAAACATATTTCACTGCATCCCTGTGGTTTCAAAGATTATCTAAACATAAAGTTAAATTACATTTAAAATGTATTTGAAACATGTTTATAACCATAAGAATTAACAATAATGCTATGACATAAGCCTTTCCTACGTACAATTCGCTTTTGTTTTAAAGCCGAGGTGCTTAAAATAAAAATTAATCTTGAAACTCTTCAACATTTGCTGTTTAAAAAGAAATTATTATTATACTTATAGGACTTCACAGTCTTTAACTCCTTATCAATCAAGTGAGCGCAGCGTGTGACAGAGAGGGATCAATAGAACAAGAAAAGGCGGGATTACTTCGTTAGATACAGTTGCAGTTATAAACGCCCATCCATCGTACGTATTTTGTCGCAGTGGCGGTGGTAGTAATGTAGATAGGTGCTGAACAGCACTTCACTCCAACAACCTCTGGTGCGGAAAAAATCACTTCCACACAAATAAAGTTTTCACTCCCTAGCTTCCTTCCTTTTTTTTTTTTTTTTGTGCTCCTCCAAAATTAACTCCAGAAGTGAAAACAAACCAAGCATTAATCAATCAGGAGATTAAGAAAAGTACGATATATGTACACGCCGGGAGTTCTGGGTTGAAACTTTTCTTTTCTTTTGCTAAAGAGCAGTCGTCGAGAAAAGAGGGGCATGGCACGGAAAAAGGGAGTTAGCCTCTTTTACATCCTTCCTTTTACATTTCCCTTTTTCTTTATATTTCTGGGAGAGGAGGTGGGGGAGACTACCGCTTGGTGGTGGAAAGAGGAGGGGAAAGATTAATGCTTCAGGTGGGAAATTAAACATTCTCACGAAATTTAGTGCCTTTGAGTCGGAGGTACGGGGCGATATATATTTCTCTCCCCCCGCCCCGAGCGAGCCTCCAGAAATAAAGTGGGCCGTGGCAAATGGGACACTGACAAAGTGCGGGTGTCTCCCACAAGTGTCGAGCTGCCTGGCTTCAAGCAGCGGCTCTGCTGCTAGGGGCTGCCCCGTCCTTGGAACAGTTTCAAATATGCAAGGAACCTCACAGGGCCGGCAGTCTGGTGGAGGGACACGGCCTCTGTTGCTCCGCACAGCTGCTGGTTTCTTAAAATATTATCAGTTGTGTCTAATGTTCCTTTCGGCCGGTAATTTACGGTGAAGGCACGCGGGACCCACTCCGCCCTCGCTGCCACATAACTCTCCCAGCGAGAATCCCTCCCCTTCCCCTCGCTACAAGGAGCTGGGGCTAATTTTGAAAGCAAGTTACCGCGCATTGGAGATTAGTAGGGACGTGTATTTTTCGCGAAAAGATTTCGAGACTAGCTGAGAGTTAAAACATCGCAGCACTGTCTGTGTTTCATGATTGGTCGAGTTCCTTTTAGGTAGTTATATGTCTACTGTCAGCACACCACTCATAATAATTAAATGTGGAAGCAACCGCATCCTGAATGGCCCGGGAAAATAAGGCAATCAATGGCTTCTCTTGCTGACGGCCACCCAGCTGGCGCAAGCATGCTATATTGCAGTCTAATTGGCGTTAAGACTCTATCGCGAAAAATTCCTAGTTCTAGCAATAAGCCAAGTGGCACGACTGTTAACTTTAATGAGGTCGGGAACCATAACCACCTTCCAAGTGGCGTAAATGGGCTTATGTATGAACGCACGTTCAAACTATGTAGAAACTAGTAGGCTATATATTGACTCATGCATGCATATCTGCAAGTTTTAACACCAACATATAAATATTCTGGCAGGTATGTATCATCATATGATTATATTGTTACGAGGCAGCCATAGATGGCTGGAGCGGCGCGCTCACCAAGCTTATCTCTGGTAGTGCCAGGCCCTTCCCTTTCACTACTAGTACATGGACCCCCAATTGTGGGCCTCTTTCTGTCCGTGGAGTCCAGGAGCCTCTCTGAAGGTTTCGGCAGGTTTCCAGAGCTCCGTCGCGTGAAGTGGCGTAACTAGGATGTCATTGTTCTCGCAGCTTTGAGACGTTGGCTGTGATTACGTGTAAATTCTGAAAACTACGACACTTTTCCGTGGACGAATCCAGAAGTATATACGACAAGAGAGACAAGAGAGACATAGAGAGAGAGAGCTGGTGGTGGTACCGACGAATCCTCAGTAAGTGAAGTGAGAGGTTGAGTGACACTTGAGAACGATAAGCGGGTGACGACGGGCTTCGTGTGCGAAGGTTGGTTCATCGGGGACAGTGTCGCAGCTTGGTGAATGAGTGAGCAGTGCGAGGCAGTGTGTGGGGACCGAGGCGGGCGGTGAGAGACGAACAGTAGAGAGCGCCACTGTCCAGCCAAGCTGCCGTGGGGAGAGTGAATAGCGGACTAATTGAATTATGGCTAGTTTTGTGGACAGACATGACATTTGGATTGTTGTAATTTAGGAAAAAGTACACATAGTATTTAATATATAAAGCTTTAGGTAATTAAGGGGCCCGTCTAGTCAGGGGTGTATGTGTGTTAGTGAGGCGGGATGATAAGCGCGACGCTCGTTGGTGCATCTAGAGCAGTATCATCTCTAAGCGCAAGGCTGCGAACTGGCGCGCAGTCTTTTTGTCCTTCATAGGAACACTGAGAAATTTGAGCGGTGACTTTGACATTACATATAAGGCATAGAAATTAAGGTAAAGGTTAAAGCAAGTCTCTTAAGTGTTTTCAAGAACTCTTCTAAAAAAATGTAGTTTAAAAACTTAATCCGAAACCAAAAGTACTTTTTGGACATCAGCGAATTCTTAAATTCTTTTCGTAAAGTTTACCCCACTCGGCTATCTTGAGTAGTTTTATAATCGCGTTGTTTTTCCTGAAGCTGTGCTCACCGTATGTGTGTCCGGGAATACAGGGCCCTTAATTCGGCTCTCCTTTTGGATCTGTTATTCCTTCTTGTAATAATATTTATGTGCACACTTCTTCTACATGTAAGCATATACGTGTACGTAATAATGTTGTATATATTAACACAAGTGTGCATTTTTGTCTTCATGGATTTGTATGCTCTGTATATGTAGTCCTCGTGGGTATTTGCATACTGCGTTTTTCCTTTTGCGATTTCAGTTAATGCGTTCTTTTTTTCATAATTATGACGTGCTTGTGCGTAATTTAGTTGTGCCCTTCTACTGTGCTCTACTCTACATATTATTACTATTATTGAGATTTTGTTGGGTCATGTAATCAATAGTGTGATAACCATAAAGGCCTTCATCACGCGAAATATTTGTGCTTTTGTAATATCTTATGACACTGTATATTAATAGCATGATAGACATTATTTATATCTGTGTATGTATACCTATTCCATTGTGAACCGAGGCATGAGCATATTGTTATCACTCATTGGTTCCTAAAACTAATGCATGTTCAATTCCTGCATTTTGTTGTAGTAACTTCGACATCCTGACATGTATTCTTCACCACAGCTTGAAAGAGCAGGTCTTGGACAATACTGGAGGTTCTGACTATTTCTATCTACTTAAGACGCCACCAGGGGGGCAGGGGTTGAGGCTGCCGCTAGGGTAACCCCACCCCCCTTTCTCTCTTTTTTTCCAAAGTATACTCACTCCTGGTTTTAATTTGATCACGTAGAAAAATGTTTGTAATTATAGTTTGGTTTACTGAATGTCTACTATGATAATAACAACGTTAACGGGAAATAATATTGTGGAGCGTTCAAGAAGCTTTAACCTAGGACCCAACTACAAGTTTTCGGTGTGACGCACAAGGCTCGTGAAGGTAAACATTTTGATGTTACTATAAAACGTTGAAATTTAAGCTGAATAAATATTTCGTGTGAGTTGTGTTTACAAAGACTAAAAATTTAGATTTTGTGGGAGAGAAAGTCGCCCCAGGGCTGGCGGCTCTACCACTGTCGCATTACTTACATTACACAGCTACGTTTAAAACGCTCCAGCGATGCAATATATTAGTCTATTCTCTTAAAACATAGGTATGTCACTTTAGAGCTTAATAAATATTGAAAAACTTTTGTGAAGATTTTTATTTAGTTGAATTCTTTATTTTTATATGAACCGTGGATTTATGTCCTTGACTGAGGTAAAAAAATATATTGACGTGATAACGTCTTATATATCGATGAACGCTATCTGCACGCACGAAAAAATGTCACGTTCCGCCTGAGCCGAGCGTGCAAGAACCGGCCAACCACCGTGCGAGAAAATCTTCGATAATATCAAACAGGTTAAGGCGGGCTTTTTAACTAATTGCTCGTGATTATATTTAAACAAATTATTTAAAAAAACTTTGCAAAAACTGTAAATAATATTTCAAAATTAAAACGTATGCAATTATTCATCAATGTTTTCTTATGTCGTTATCACGTAAAATTATCGTCCGTCAAATGACTTACAGACAACCCCCATTTTTCTATTAACTAATCAATTTATAGCTTATATTTAGAATGCTATTTCGGAACATTTACAACGTGAATGTGTATAAAAGTGAATCAAATTATTTTGGTAAATTTATGAAGAGTCTACGTTAAAAACCGCATAAATGGGAAGCATTTTAATGGACTGCTGTATGTCGCCGTCATTTCAGACTCAACTGCACTTTTTCGGTTGTACGCACAAGGTCTACAGTGGTAAACATTATTTATTTTGTTAAACATAGTAAAATATCCCACTGTGCTTTAGGTTTGGACAAATTTTTTATAGGTTAAACCCTTATTTTCTGGGCTAACTTTATCAATTCAACGAAGGATGCTAGCCAGCACACAAATACAACTTTAAAAAAGCTAAATCTTTCATACTAAATATTTTACAATAGAACTTTTAATATAATAATTTTTTGAATAAAATAATTATATTATAGTAATAATATAAAATGTGAAGAACGCTCTGACTTAGTAAGTAGGTATTGTTTTCGTATTTTAATGATGTCGTAAAATGATTTTTGAAGAATTAAATTCTTAACATATTTCAGAATATAGACTTTGTTAAATCTTAGAATTGTTATAATGGAAAAAAATGATGCAAAAAAATTATAAGCAAGTATTAGTGTTTATTTAAATTATTTCAAAATTAAACAACATTTTTTAAAATAAATACTTAGCAACAGATAGAAAGCCAAAGTGTCTTATTGTTTTTGATTTACAAATTTCTAACAGAAATCATTTAAGTGTAAATTTCATGTTGTATGAAGACTCTTTTATGCAAAAAAAATCCATAAAAATATACATCTCAATAGATGTAACTTAAATATACTCTACCATATGAATTAGATAAATAAGACCAAGTGTAATAAGTTTCGCTATGTCGCGCCGGCCGTGAGAGCATATAACCGCCGCAGAACGACACACCCTGCGACGCTCGGACCGCTAGAGTGAGACAACTTACTGCTGGACTCTTTATAAATATACTCTCTTAAAGATAAATTAATACATATGAAAAAATATTAATGAAGACATTTTTAGCATTGGACTCTTCTGTTTTGTGGGAACCGTATTTTTAACTTGGTTGCAGAGGGAAAAAAAACTTTTTTACAAATTAATCCATTTATATATTACCTTTACATTAAAACTAGTAATATTTTATAACATGAATGTGTACAATAGCGTTTCTAGATTATTTTTATAAGTTTAGAGAGAGATTACGTTAAAAACTACATAAATGGAAAGCATTTTAATGGACTGCTGTAAGTAGCTGTAAAATAGGACTTAACTGCACATTTTTTGAAAACACCCACAAGTTCTACAGTGATAAACATTCGGTTTGTTTATAAGCAAAGTTGAAGTTACCACTGAGCAAAAATTCAGGTTTAAATTTTTTTGAAGTGAAAACTTCTATAGGAAGGTTTGGATAGTGAGTTAATACATGTAAGTCGTCATCGACATGGTCACGTGACGTGTTAATTTTTTTTATTTTAAGGAAAAAACTTAATTTATTATTTTTTTAAAGATACAAGTTTTTAATTTTATCTATATTTTCCAAGGAAATATTAATGTTATTGTGTGGTACATATTGAGAGTATTGGATTTGTTTTAGTAAGTAGTTAAGTTGAGGTAAAGTTTTTTTTCTTTTGTTTATTTATTTACGATGTGGATTTCTTTAAATGTGAGGTTATTGATTAAATAGAGATAATGTTGATTATTTGTATAATATTTAAGTTAATAATTTCTATTCTTTCAATGAAAAAACTTTATTTCTTCTAGTTTTAATGTTATTATTAGTAGGGACAAAACTTATGGGTTCGCGTCACCGACATGCTAGTGATATATTACCAAAATAATTTTCTTGCGTACATTTGACGTACAAATCATTTCAAAGAACATGGTTTCCCCGACAAAGGCACAAGCTGCAGCTTGCCTAAAACCACGCTTTACAGAACAGCGTCCTCGTTTGTCCTCTCTCTTCATATGGCTTCAAAGTAGACCAAATAGATTATGTTATTTAATGTCTTCTTGAGTAAGTTTTGACACATATCAACATTATGAAATTTTTCATATAAGCTTAAATGCGCTGTATTTATCACGCCTTTTCTCTAAAGCCACTTCAATGGCTGTTCTCACTTTCTGTATGTTGCAGCAACTCGTTTCTTAAAAAAAAAGCATGTAAAATGTAAAATAATACGTGTTATGTCATACATGACGTGATGGCTGGCGCTGGTTCTATCTCATTATATTCATTTCTAACGTTACTCATCTCCACGTTATCGCGAGCGAGGGATTGTGTACGTTCTATGGTCCTCGTTGGAGTACGGTTGTTATCATACCCCGTATCTCTATTTACAGTGTTGACTATGAGGTCGAAAGCGTAGATATTTTGTACAGGATTCACTACCTTAAACTATGGAAAGCTCTTATGGCATTTACATTTGATACAACATAAACACAGAGAAAAAATTGCTACTACAATACAAAGAATGTACACAGCCCAAGAGAATTTATACCTTTCCATTATTTGAAGGTTCATTCTGTAAATTTGCTTCGTTCGCTTTCTTGTATTTTATGTTTTATTGCAAGTTTTCGCAATATATATCATCTAAATACTATAAAATAGCAGTAAAAACCAACTCAAGTGTTTTATTAAGAATCACTTGCGTTCTCTTTCGCAGGTAGCAAATAATTTTAATAAGAATATGGTGATAAAACGTGGGAACCAACCAAAAGACTTTACGAATAAATTTGCATGAATGTCCTTAATTAATAGTAAACCGAATATAATTAAATAACTACACTGCACGAGATACTGAATGTTCACCATTACACATGAGTTTTTTATTTATGATACCACCAGTGGTAACAGAACTTGAAAAACTGTTACCAAACTCTTCACAGGGCATGATGAATTCAGCGCATTTAAGCAAATTTGAAAGCATTCAAAATCTTTTTAAGTTTCCAAATTTACTCAGGAGACATTCAAATAAGAAATAAGTTGTCCCAAAATGTCATAAGATAGAACAAGCGTAAGATTGTTTTTGACCTTGTTAAAAGTTGTGCATATGTTGTTAGGAATGAGAGCCAGCCAAAGATAATTAAAAACTGTTCAGATGAGATTAAATGAACTAGTTAAGGATTTATTAAGGTGTTAACACTTCTTCGACGATCGCTTTAGAGACAAGGAGGTGTGATGAAATGCTAACAAAGCATTAAAGTAAAGGATGGGTGTGAAAAATGGGAACATCCCAAGAAAGAAAACCTACTTTGTCATTTAAAATCCGCAACAATTCCCAGTAGCAAGCAATACAAGTTATACCAAGTCAGAAATCAAAACCTAGAAAGTACTGGTGAGAAGCAAGTGATATGATTTTTTTTTTACTTTGAAAATTTTTTGTAACGAGTTGATAGTATATAAATGCACGTGTGTTCTTCACCCGAGAATCGAGCAAGGAAAACTCGGAGCCGATGAAGAGCTCGCGGCGCTCTGTGGTTTGTACGGCCCCCTGCGGCGACGCCGGGTAATGCGAGGTGTGCCGCTGACAGCTGCGGAGGGGCGACAATCGACCCGCGGCCCCGGGTGGTCCACCGCGCTTGTCTGTGAGCCGGCGGGGGTTCGGCCTGTCCCCCGCGGCGCGCCGTCAGTCAGGTTCACTAGCTGTTCCTGCCCCTCCCAGCCGCCGGTCGGCGCTGAAGCTATAACACCCTCCCGATCAACCACGGGAAGCGATCCCTCACAGTTCTGTTACTTTAAAATCTCTGGAATGTATGGTTAAGAGAACTGGAAGTTACTCCCACCCTACCCTAATAGGGCGCATATGAGGGAGGGGAAGGTGAGTATGCCGGCCGCAAGGTCGGAATAATCTGCCCCTCGTTCCATACCTCGGTTCCTCTCCAGTCGGGATCTGGCGCGGTGTTGTGTGCGCGGCGGACGAGCGAGTAGCGGGAAGCAGTGTTTGGACACCGAGGTGCGCGGTGACACCCGAACAGTAGAGTGAGCTACTCTACTGTCTGCTAACCTCC
Organism: Bacillus rossius redtenbacheri; assembly: GCF_032445375.1. Taxonomy (NCBI): domain Eukaryota; kingdom Metazoa; phylum Arthropoda; class Insecta; order Phasmatodea; family Bacillidae; genus Bacillus; species Bacillus rossius. The sequence continues at coordinate 16,583,248 of NC_086335.1, forward strand.
AGAGGGGAGGATAAATAGTGGAATTTATATTGCAATTTAACTATTACGGCTAATATGAGCTACTAAGTAAAACTGCGATTAATTAATCACGCTATCCTTCCAGAACATTCTCCCCAGGCGTCACATATGGTATCAGACGTAGGGAAGGCCTGATTAATTGATATATTATTATGTTTATTTTTTTGACGTGATAACGTCTTATAAATCGATGAACGCCGGCTGCACGCACGAAAAATCATGACTCGTTGTCACGTTCCACCTGAGCCGAGCGTGCAAGCGAGAGCGCGGAACAAGCGATAGAGAGGCACGATCGGCCTAAGCGTTCGGCTTGTGACGCATCTATCTCTCTTTCACTCACGTTATCACGTAAAATTATCGTCCGTAAACCGACTTTACAGGCAACCCGCTTTTTTCATTTAAATAAATATGAACCAAGTAAATGACATAAAATATAATTTAGCTTTTTAAGATTAAAATTAGTGGTTACATTTGTAGTTAATTTTGAGTGTAATAAATTTTGTGTTAGAGACTGGATGTTGCTAGTTTTGAGTAAAAGTTATAATAACTGAAATTTGAATGTCGTTACCAGAATATAAGTGACAGACTGATAGTGTATATAGACGAAGAAGATCGCTGCAAAAGTAGGTACTTTAAAATTATGTTGTAGTTTTTTTGCCAAGAAAAAAAGTAATGGAGAATAGCCTGGAGGAGATTAAGAATAAAATGGAGAATTGCCAGGAGGATATGAAGACTGAAATATGGAACAGCAAAGAAGAGGTGAAGAATATAATGAATAGTAAAATAGACAAAAAAATCCGGATGGAAGTTTAGGTGGAGATTTTGGAGCAAAAACTAGCCGAACATGAAGCGCAAGTTTCACAGCAGCTGGCTCAGCTTGAACAGACCACCGAACAGCGAATTACAGCTGTAACTGAAGAATGCCACGTATGATTAAGGGAGCTTCAGCTGCTACAAGCCGAAGGAATGTCTCCGTGGAGACCACTTTACCAGTGGCCATCCAAAATTCAAAACAACCACGTTAGATGGCCAATCTTAGAGGGGCAGTATACAGGCTACAACTTGAGGCAGTTCCAGAAGTAAATGGCCGAAACGAGGAAGAAAGATCCATAGCACACGTTTTGGCTCTTGGAGGCCCTCGGCTCTAGCTGCTTCAGACTATAGGCCCTACCATTCCGGACCAGAAGGTTTATGACATACGAGCTTAAAAGCCACGGCTTCGCTCGTGCAACTTCAGAAACTGTTAAAATCAAACACTGAAATAAAAGTATGTAAAAATCCAAAAAAAAATTACTTAATTAATCTGTTAGGTGTATAAAAGATTTATTTCATAACAAAGCCGTTTAAGAATTGTATATTTTAGAGTGGAAATGCGTAGGTCATTTTATTTTTATTATAGTTACAGTATTAGATTTTACAGCTTCTATTTTAGTGTGGTCGAGTATATATTTTACCTTGATGAAATCACATTTAGCTCATTTGATGACGTAGACAATAAAAAAAATTTAACACTCATTTATTTTGTTTTAATTATGTTTGTACCATCGTTTAGACTAACACTTTTATTTACTATGGATGAAAATATGTTTAGAATAATTAAATAATTTCACCTTATTACAAATACCTCCCATTATTAAAGGATATTTTATATAATCGCATATTTACTTGAAATTTAGAGTACATAGGCTAAGTAAAATTTCTAATCTAACGTAAAAGTTTATTCTTAATTTTCTTAGTACTCCCCCTCTTCTCAATCCCCAAATGCATGCAAATGTAAAAATTCAGAACTAATTAAATATGGCAATATCCGTTATCCAAACAAAATTTAACTCAAGGTTTTTTTTCTTATTGCCGCAGATGTAATTTCCAAAAGAAAAATTATAATAAACTTCCACACATAATGACTATTCACATACCATTAAGTATCTGTCTAGTCCACAGTTCACACTCCTCACTGGAGCAAGGCTCAACAGTGGTTGGCACTTGTCCCCACACAGTCTCGCGCCACTCAGTCGCACTCGCGCCACTCAGTCGCACTCGCGCGGTCTCGTCGCTCCGCGCCTGCGCCGCTCGCCGAACTCGCACTTCACTCAACTCGCCTGTTGGAACTGAACTGCGGAGAATGTCAACGTCGCCTCTGGCCATCTTTCTAGATCTGTTTGTGGTGGTTGTGACTTGTAGCATCATACCAGGCCAAGCATGTGCTCGAAGCTTCCAGAACAGCTGCGCTTGTTCACGCCACTCCACGAGGTGATCTCCGTAAGCCTGCTGAATTCCCAGGCCACCTAGGGACAGATAGGAGCGCCGAGTATGGCTGGCGTGGAGGCAGCGGGTTTCGAGGCCGGGCCACACAGGTATGCGAGAGTAACGTCCATGGCCATGCTGGTGGGCCGCCTGGCCGCTCGGGTACTAAACGCGCGTCGCGCCCTTTTCTCCCAAGTCCGTAGCAGCATGTTTTATATTAATACTCAAATTAATTTATTACACTTAATGAAATTTGGAGATATAATTATTACCTATTCTTTAAAATCATACTTAACACTTTTTCACCCTTTAGGGTTCGAATTTCGGAAAATATAATATTTGATTATTAGTTCTATTCAATTGTTTATTTTTAGTACTCAATAAAATGTATTACTCTTAGTTAAAATCGAAGATGTAATTATTAATCTTACAAGCACACTTGCCTCTTTTTCAAACCATAGGGGTTGAGTTTCGCAAAATATAAAAATTGTGGTTGGTAGTTTTTGTTTATTTAATAATGATGCCCAAAATCATTTATTCAATTTAAATAAATTTGTACATATGTTTAAATTCATTCTTTAAAACATACTAACCCTTTTTTCACCCCTTATGAGTAAAATTTCACAAAAAATAAAAATCGTTTTTATTATTAGTATCATTTTGTACGTTTAATTAAATTCCTATATGTAATATTTAGATCTTTTAAACATACGCTTCTTTTTTTTCACCCCTTAAGTGTTGAATATCACAAAATTTAAAAAAAAAAAAGGTTTTTTTTGTATTCGTATTTTTATTTTCGGTACCCAATATAATTTATTACATTTAATTACATTCAGTGATATAGTTATTTAACTTTAAAGCATTATCTTTTCTTCACCCCTTAGGTATTGAATTTTGCAAAATATAAAATTTATTTTCAGTAGGTAGTTTTCGTATGTTTATTCTTTTATACCCAATATAATTTATTACGCTTGTTTGAATTCTGATTAACAATTGTTCATTTTTAAAATATATGTACCCCCTTTTCCCTCCAAAGGGGTTGATTTTTACAAAACTTTAAATTTTTTTTTTGTTTTTGATGTTTTTGTATGTTATTTACTGATGCCGAATATCTATACTTAAGCTTGATTAGTTTCAGAGATATAATTAATTATATTAAAACCCTTTTTACCTTTTTTCACACTCTTAGGGGTGGAATTCTGTAATAATACATAACCTAGTTTTAAAGTTACTCAAAAATCTTTCAAATAAAATAGTGTAATCAAATCAAAATACGTCAAGTAGTTTCCATTTGATGCTCTAACAAATAGACAAACATACAAAAATTTTAAAATGTATGTTTTTGAAAGCTCAAAAATGTAAATAGCCATTTACAATATTTATTCGTCCAATGTACATATGTATTTCCTATAATAGTTTTATTATTAGTATAGATTAGTAGAAGCTCTTGAGCTAATGTATGGCGAGCGACATATGGGCATGTGTACATGACTGCTTTGAAGACACGTCAACAGTAATCCTTAGACAAACTGAGATAAAGGTTTGTTTGCCTCATCCAAAATAGTTGTTTATATATGGCGAATTAAATATATTTTGTTAATTCAAAACAAATATTTTGTAGTAAGAGAGATTCTGTTGACCCAACAAAATGATTTTGTCAACTCAAATGCATATTTGGTTAAGTGTAACAAATTATTCTTGTTACTTAAAGAGTTTCGTTAAACTAACAAAATGTTTTGTTCCTTCAAGTAAATATTTGTTTCGCCATACATAATAAAACGTATTTGTTTGATTCAAACAAACCTCTTTTCTCTGTGCACCACTCAGGAGTTTGAGGCTGGCATCGGGAGGCTTGCGCACCTTGCTTACCCAGAAGCTCCTGCGGAGTTTAAACAGTGGCTAGCTACTAGTGGATTCATAGATGGAATCAGGAATGCAGAGGTCCGGCAGACCCTTCGTCTGGACCATCACAAGAAGAGCTGCGATGAACTTGTTCACACCCTGGTAATTGGAGATGCCTGCATTGCCCCGAGAAACATGAGCATCAGGGTGAGACGAACTGCGATATAACAGCACCACGAATTCAATCCCAGTCCCCGTTTTAACGAAGGAAAAATACTCGGGGCATTAAATAATCTGCTGAATTGTTAATAGCTTTGGAGGCCTGGAAGTAACCCATCGTGCTTTGCCTGTAGATAACGGGGTCATATTCAAATCGTGGGAAGAAACTGAAGAAAGAAGGACAGTGTTGTGTTAATGGGGTCAAGGGGGAGGCAAATTGGCAGGTTCGAAGAGCAGGAAGTCGCCCCGGTTCTTTGCTTGCCAGAGACTACGACATACTTAATGGAGATGTCCGGAATGGTAACTTACCCAGCGGGACTGCCTCATAAGAATGGAGACGCCACAGAAGCAATTGCAAATGAAAGGGGTTTAGAACAATGTCCAAGCAGGCCTATGGTCGCGAAGAGTTAAAGGACGGTCACGCTGTTAGATCTCACAAGATATAAGTCATATCCAGTAAGACTGCCATATTCGGATGACGGCATCGCAGCATGAACAGCAGTACGCTGTTACCTATCCTGGATGAACAGATTCAAGGAGGGGACAGTGTTACGAGGCTGCTAGAGACGCGACAGGCCAGTTTGGCGAGGGGCAATCCGGCCGGCCGGACGTGCCAGCCAGTGGGAGCCCAAGGGAAGCCCTACCTTCTCCCGGCCGGGGTGGTGCCTGTTCCCTCCTCAATCACACACCTGTCCCCCAGAATCTGGGGTGCCTTACTGTCTGGAACAATATACGCGTTTTGAGAGCCCCGTCACTTGAAGTGACGTAACTAGGACACTTGTGATCTTGCTGCTTCAAGTGTTAAGTTTGGAGCTAGGTGACCAGTCACCTCGGAGAGCTAAGAGACCTTTCCATGAAAGAACTTGCAGATATATTTAGAGGCGAAGCGAACCTGTGGTGGTAAGTTTGAAGCAGGTGATGATACCTGCGAATCCTTGGAGAAACCTGCGTGGGAAGTGATGGGAAGATGGTTTATAACCCCTTGGCGAGCAAAAGCGAGGTGGGTAAATTGTGGACAAAATAAATTACGATTTATTTGGAGACAAATTTAAATTGATTAATATAAATATTTTAATATAAATATCAGCTATTAAATAAAACTGCTCTTTAATTTGACTACCGTTTCGGATCTGTATGCTTACACGTAAGAATATTAATGTCTCAGTTGTTCATATTTTAATGCCTAAGATATGAAGTTAAGAAAAAATAAGAATTTTGAATATTTGGCTAAAGATCAGATCATTTTAGTTACCGAGGAGAAAATTTTCACCAATACGATAAACAATTCTGATGTCATTACTAGGTATATACTATATTGCATCAATAAATATTGTACAGTAAGCAGATGCGAAAGCACACGTGATAATTTGTCACAACAACAGAATATCAGTATCAGATATGTGTTGCTTCTTTTTTGTAGCAAATACCTACCTAAGTAAATTCACACCATGATTCGTATTCGTCCTTAGTAGATTCCATATGGCCACATAGCCACGATATTAAAATAATAATGCGGTTGTATGAGTTCGTAAATTTCGGGTAACTTTTATTAATTCAAATTGTAATTTATGTATTAACAGAATGCTATTCTTTTTATTTATATTTTAATCACAATTTCTAGATATCATGTATGATCTGCAATGTGAGATCAAAAGTTCGTATCGTAGATAAGTATATGACAACCTAACAGTGATTCTGGGGATTATTTTCATTCAAAACTGATATTAGTATGAACAAAAAAATGAAATTATAACTTTATGAGAATGAAAGGCTACATAGGTAAAATAATAGATATTTACATTATATTAGGTTTATTTTCTGTGTTTTCGAACAGAAAAGTTCGGGAAGAATAAGTTAAAAAATAATAAGCTGTATCTAAAGTTCTTTGCTATAGAAAATGGGTTAAATAGATAAGTTACTTTCGCTAGTAAATATCAAATATGTAATATCGTGTTAGCTAAATATATCTTCAGCAGCCTCTAAATAATGTAGACACTGTGGTGTGTGCTTGGCTATCCAGGTCGCGCGTGATGGCAGAGCTGAGCTGCTCGAAGCTCCAGCCGCTCTACACACCTCGAACCTCTCTACACTCTATCAATACACAGTATTAAAGCTTCAGTGTTTCGCAAAATCATTTAATTTAATTTTCGTTTTCGTTTGACCCTTCAGTTATTAATCTTATTTTTAATTACGTAACCGACATTACAAGAAACTTATTGAAACTAAATATTCACAAATACTAGAGATTTATTTCTGATCTAAGAATTTTTTTTTCAGAAGCATTTAATTACGGTTCAAGATTATTAATGTGTTATCATCTTAGCTTTCAGTATACGACACCTGGTAGGAGTAATATCGTGATTGCAAATAAAGTCGATCGGAACGGAAATGTATAAACACGGTACTGCCATCAGTGAAAGCCTCAGAAATCTCGAAAAGAAGGCGCACGCGCATGATTCATTCGTATATATTTATATCATGAACATCGGAGAATTTACAACACGAAAGGGTAAAAAAAATAAAACTGAATAATATTACAACTATAATTTAATAGTTTATTTAATGATTATAGTCAAAAGAAAAATAAATAACCAGGTTAAAAATATACTTTAAAATCTTGTCATACGAACCCTTAGGGTGCATTTATTACGACAAGCATATTACTTTACTTGTATTATTTCATTAACGGAAATATTTAAAAAAATGAAGCATTTGATAAATATATACAACATTTCGAAACAGAAAAACCTTTGTCAAAATAAAATAAAAAATTTTAAACACTTAAAGAATTAACAGTAAAAATGTTTTTAAGTCAAAAAGATTTACATATATTTTTACATTTATAATAGTCTCTTTCTTATAGCTTTTCCATTAAAAATATTTTTCATGAATTTTAATTGAATAGGCCTATTACAAAATTTTCCTGAATTGTATTTCACAAGATTCTATTGAATTATTATTTGATGTTATTAATTTCAGTAAAAGTTGTATTTTAATGTCAACAATTTACCAGGGGCCATCAATATACCTATATTTTTAGTTTTAATTTACTCGAAGTGCAAACATTTTAATCATCTTAAATGTGTTATAGATGCCAAAAATTCTTCATATTGAGAAAAAAATACTTATAATGGAATGAAGGCCTTTTATAAAAGAATTTTCGTCTCGGAAAATATGCTTATTAGTAAAACATTATTTTTTTAATTTTGTATTAAAAACATTTTCAGAAAAAAATATTTATTAAAAGAAAGGTATAAGTTAACGGCAGTCATACGTAAGGGACTAATACAAATAAACTAGATTATTTCGCTTGTTCCAACAAGATTTTTGGCTCTAACGCCAAGATGTGCTTTCTGTCATGCTTCTACTCAGCGAGGACTTGCCAAACTCCTTCATTAGCGGCGGGTTAGAAAAACACGCAATAACGAGGTTTTAATTGCTCATTACCGGAGTGTTAATTGCAATTTAGAAATAAGAGTGGGTCTTAAAATAGAAAATGAGAAATTTTCTACAAGGAGGAACTCGCATTCGATCAGTGTGGAAAGTGGCTACGATAATTTTTTTTATTATTTTTAGAAACGTCTTGTTTTATTAGTTAAATAATTGATAACGATTATGTAAAAATAATTTCAAATTTAACTGAAAATGTATGTGCATTGGAAATACATTAAAATTATGCAGTAGATAATGTCATCTAACGAAGATCCGCAAATAATTCAGTCCATCGCTCAAGCGTTTGCCATGTACAATGCACCTATACAATTAATTGGTGTAACTAAAGTCATTTCTAAAAAATCTTCATTTTGGCACAGACTACAGGCATAGTGAGATTCCGAAGTATTAATTGATTCTGGAAATTTTCTGGAAACTTCTTTAAACTTATGGAACATATTTATAACTTTATTTTCATGGCATAGGTACTTTATTGTCTGCAACATTGTCCACAGTAATTATAAATTGGTAAACAAATTATGTTCTCATATTCAATGCCATGAAAATTATTCGAATATTTTTAACTCAATGCATCCAACATTGAATAACTTAAAGGGAATTTTATATTATGCCTATTAAGGCAGTTATTAATTTATTTTACCTTCAAACACTATTTCTCATTCCTTCCAATAGTACGCTGTCGTACAAAATTTGCTTTCCATTAAGGTTAATAATAATATTAAAACAGTTTTAAATAAATTATAGCGAATTTGATAGTTATGGAGTTTTGCATTTTTTCTATTTTAACACCTGTTTTTACGGTAATAGTTAGTTTCATCGTGAAAGAATTGTTTAAGCCAAATGTTTTAGATATTGTTTAAAAAGTTTACATAAATTTTATCTAGCGGATTAAATTATACCTAACGGATTACATAGTACACCTAATAAAAAGTATTTCCACCCCTTGCAGTAATGGTTCGTTACATAAAATCTTACTTGAGACAAACGTTTTAGCCAATATTTAGAAAAAGTTAATACGGAATCGATAGTGTACATGGTTCGGAAGTTTTAATTTTTTCTATATTCCAACCCTTGGTTTTCAAACCCCTACTGAAATTATTAATCTCACTTAAATTGGTTTCAGACCAAAGATTTAGATATTTTTTAATATATTACAATGAATTGTTAAAGATTTTATAGTTTACCTTATAAGGGAGTTGCGAACTTATTTTGTCTTTTAAGCTCTGATTATTTCAAACTTAGCAGTAATGCTTGTTTTCATAAAAAAAAAATCTGACAAAGATTTTTAATATAATTATATTGTTTAAAATCAATTTACAAGAATCTAATATTTTACTTACTAAGATAGTTATTAATTTTTTCGTCCTTCATCCCCTGTGATTTCTTCCCCTTACAGTAGGGGAGACCAGGGCAATATGATCCCCAGGGGTTAAACGATCACCCGTGGTTTTCAAAACCTGTAGGTGCTGCTATCTAGCGGCTAGCATACACACTACTTGTCTTTGATAGAGAAGCATTGTTGTGAGAAGTTTCGTGCGTACCGGATGAACTATGCAGCTGTAGACGACATAAACCGATTTTATTGGTGAGCTATGATTTCTTTTCTTTCAAACATTGTTATTTCCACTTCTTGCAGTACTAATTGTTTACATAAAAATTTTCTATAGACAAATGTTTTCCACCAAATTTGGTAAGGTAAAATAAATAAGAACGTATTCTATAGTGCACATGTTGCGGAAGTTTTAATTATTTTTTTATTCCAACACCTGGCTTTTTCAACCCCTTGCAATAATGGTTCGTCTTATAAAAAATTGTATTAGACCAAAGATTTTGATTATTTTTAGGAAATTTACAATCACTTGTTTTAGATTTTATAGTTTACCTAATAATAGAGTTATAATTTATTGTTGTTCTATAACCCCTGTTTATTCCACCCTTTGCAGAAATTGTTGGTGGAATCAAAACATGTTTTACACAAACGACTTTGATAATATTTATGAAGGTTTACAAATAATCTGAATAGATTTAATAGCGTGCCACTAAGGAAGTTATGAATTATTTTGTCTTTCAGCGCTGTTTTTTTTCACGTCTTTCTACTGTTGGTCGTATAAAAAAAATTAATATTATGGACGTAATTGGTAGATAATAATTAAACGTTGTTCAATAAATACAAAACTGATTTAATAGTGTTTTTGATAAGGAAATTATAAAAAATTTTAATCGTACCCCAGTTTTTTGTTGTTGCAATGGCTCTTTGTATCAAAAATTGTTTCAGACAAAGTTTTATACAAAAAATATATAATTTACAAACAACTATAAGGGATTTTATATCGTGTCTACAAATGGAGTAATGCGTTTTTTCGTCTTTTTACCCTGTTATTTCCACCCTTTGATATAATGTTTGGTCGTATAAAAAAATTTCCAACGAAAGTTATAGACATTATTTAAATGTTTAACAATAAATAAGAATGGATATTATAATGTACGTGGTATGGAAATCAAGATTTTTTTCCCCCTGTTTTTTATCCCCTTGCTACACGGTTCATTTTATTAAGAATTGTTTCAGACAAAAGTTTATGATAAAAATTTATCCATTTACATGTAAGCTCCTTGGAACCACGGTTCTAGGAAGGTACATCGGCGCGCACACCAAAGATAAAGAGACACAGCCTCGGGCTAGAAAGAGAACGCAGAGGGTTAACGAGTTTGGTTTGACATAAGTAACAGTGCAGCAAATTACAGAACGTAGTGTGAAGGAGAGAATTCATAGCAAGGAATTATAAACAAAATTCCGATTCCAGGTTTATTAAAAAATGGTATGCGGATGAATACAGTGCCTAACAAGGTTCGCATAAAGAATCACAATTTTAAGTACAAGTTTCCACAGTAAGCTCATACAAAAATGCAATTATTCTATAAGATATTGCATCAATAGATCGATTAAGCCAATATCAATAACGCAAAGAGAAGGAGCGTCAGTAGATATTATAAAAAAATAGAAAATACTAGATATATATAGATACATAGATATAACATAACATATTATTACGATATACCGCGGCCCAATTAAATATTATTATCACTCACAGTTTTATTTATGGCCACTTCTTACGTCACTTACAAATAATCTTAAAAAATGGCAAATAATCAATTGCACCTAAAAATAGTGTTGCTTCCTCAGCCACTCGTTTCTTACAATCCACACACCTCGCTGGGCCACACCTCTGGCGCTACTCTCGCCGCAGCACCCCTCGTGGATCTCCGCCGCGGGACTCCGTCGCTGCACTCCGCCGCCGCGGACGCACTTGCCTTCGCCGAGGATCCGCTCGACGCCTCGCCCGGAACTTCGCTCGGAACTCCACCGCGCCCGCGACACTATCGCTCGGAACTGAAATCTTCGCCCTGGAACCTTCGTCCAGGGATTTCGCCGCTTTATCGCCCGGAAACTCCGCCGCGGGAAAACTCCCGACTCCACTGAACTCCTGCCCTGGAACCTTCGTCCAAGGACTTCACCACTCTGCCGCACCCGCGGCACTATCGCCACGGAATCTCCGCCGCGGGAAAGCTTCCACCTGAACTCTCACTCAACTCTCCACTGCTCCCGGAGGCCGGCATCCCGGGCTTATGTATCACAGGCGCCACTTCTCGAATTCACCAGCATGGCTGGGGCCTGTCGCGTCATTCCGCGCCGACCCAACGGCATAAATCTCTCGAAACACGTGTTGGCGGCTCGAGTAGTCTCCGCAGCTGTCAGATTTCGGATGTCTATCAGCGCCGCGTGGGGAGCGGCGGGCTGGAGGGAGGGGAAGCGGCGCTTCTTGTAATCTACCGCGCGTCTCATGTTGCGGCGGCCGCCAACCAGCTCTGCACCTGCACGTGTCGTGGCCTTGCTTACGTTCGTAACAATATTCATGAGATTAATAAAGGTGCGTCATCAATGCCACTAGGCAAAAAACTAGACGACACACTGAGTGTACCCTAACAAGTCACGTGTTATGTGTACCCTTACAAGTTACGCGTTCACACAATCCGATCAGCCTTGGTTACAATGAAAGCTCGGTGGTGCGCAAATCTAACCACAAGACACACATGTCCACAAACAAATGAAACCACCATCAACGTGAGGAACAAATATGCAATGCTTAAACGAATACACACAATATACTTTACGCGAAGCCCGTGAACATGAACACCAAGTGGTGACAAAATGACAGAACAGAATCCTAATTTAACAAGATTACGTGCGTAATACAAATGTCACGTTCCTGGGAAAAAATAATAATAAACTTAAGAAATCACGGCCACAATCGAAGGCGAGTGGTAGGTCCACACAGCAGTGAGCTAAGCCGGGCAAAGCTCGAAAGAAACGTGCATTACGCGGGAAGAGTCCTACGCGACACAAAGAAAAACTGAAAATAAACAATGAGGTTCCTAGTTATGACACCGGCGCACAGCCACTAAGTATGACCACACCTCACTGTACTCACACAAATTGTACCGGATCGTGGTTCCACATATATACATCGACCCAGTGAAAGGCCACAGCACACAAGAAGCGAAATCGCGAAACGGTGAAAATAGCCCGACCAAAGAACAATTCCAGCAAGGCTGTACAAATTAAGGCGCTCAACACTGAAAGCGAAAAGCAAGAAAACATGAATAAAAAATTTACATGTTGAGCATTAGATTGACAAATTTACAACACCGGGGATGCGTGAAGCTAGATAACGAATAACTGTCGGCGCAACTAAACATGACGGCGGAGAGAAAAAAAGTGAAGTTAACATCCCAAAAATTAATAAACGAAAGAGGCTCCAAAATGGCTACAAAGCCTTAAATAAGCATACACAACCCCCACTGTGCAGGCGCAAAAGAGGAAATTAAGGGGAAAAGAATATCACATGGTACAAATACGTCACTGAAACAAAAAGGCTGGAGAGGGGAACAGGTTGAATGATGAGGGGGGAGGGGGACTTGAAGGTGGCAAGCGGCGCGCGGACTTCAAAGCAGTGGAGACGTCCGCGGCATACCAACAAATTGAACTGATTTAAAGATGTGCCTACGAAGGGAATTATGAATTTGTTTATCCTCCAAACCTTGTTTTTTCCACCTCTTGCAGTTATATTTGGTCGGATCAAAAATATATTCAAACGAGATTATTGGTATTAATCCTAACAATTATAATACTGTTACGATTTCCCGCTTGGGTTCGTAAAGGATAGCCCAATTAATAGATTTTATTTCACACACACAGTTTTATTTATTACCACTACTTGTCACTTACAATTAATCTTCTAAGATGGCAAATAATTAACTACACTTAAAGAAATGTCTATTCCCCAGTCACTCGTTCCACACACCTCGCTGGGCCGCACTTCCGGCGCAACTCTCGCCGCAGCACCCCTCCTGGGTCTCCGCCGCGGGACTCCGTCGCCACACTCCGCCGCCGCCGTCACACCCTTCGCCGAGATCCCACACGACGACTCGCTCGCAACTTCACTCGGGACTCCGCCGCGCCCGCGACTCTATCGCCCGGAAACTCCCGACTCCACTGAACTCACTCACTCCCTGCCCTGGAACCTTCGTCCAGAGACTTCGCAACTCTGCCGCACCCGCGGCACTATCGCCCGGAAACTCCGCCGCGGGATAACTCCCGACTCCACTCACTCACTCCGACTCTCTGCCCTGGAACCCTCGTCCAAGGACTTCGCCACTCTGCCGCACCTGCGGCACTATCGCCCGGAAACTCCGCCGCGGGAGAACTCCCCACTCAGACTCTGACTCTCTGCCCTGGAACCCTCGTCCAAGGACTTCGCCACTCTGCCGCACCTGCGGCACTATCGCCCGGAAACTCCGCCGCGGGAGAACTCCCCACTCAGACTCTGACTCTCTGCCCTGGAACCCTCGTCCAAGGACTTCGCCACTCTGCCGCACCTGCGGCACTATCGCCCGGAAACTCCGCCGCGGGAGAACTCCCCACTCAGACTCTGACTCTCTGCCCTGGAACCCTCGTCCAAGGACTTCGCCACTCTGCCGCACCTGCGGCACTATCGCCCGGAAACTCCGCCGCGGGAGAACTCCCCACTCAGACTCTGACTCTCTGCCCTGGAACCCTCGTCCAAGGACTTCGCCACTCTGCCGCACCTGCGGCACTATCGCCCGGAAACTCCGCCGCGGGAGAACTCCCCACTCAGACTCTGACTCTCTGCCCTGGAACCCTCGTCCAAGGACTTCGCCACTCTGCCGCACCTGCGGCACTATCGCCCGGAAACTCCGCCGCGGGAGAACTCCCCACTCAGACTCTGACTCAGACTCGAAGGTCGGCCCAACCTTCTTTTATAGCCCTTGGGTTCCCGTCCAGAACAATCGGGCATGTCTCCGAGATATCGCGCGACCTTCGCCGTCGAAATGTCCAGAAACGCGTCGTGAGTCCTCGAAGGACGCGGCGGCTGCTCAAAGAACGCCGATAAACGCAACAAGCATCGGGTTCCCACAAAACGCGCCGATAAACAGGTCTGAGTCCTTTTATTCCGCAGTGCGGCCTCTTTAAGTAACTCGATCTGAGGCAGCTGCGCGCTGCAACGGTCAGGATGTCGCGTGATAGTATGACACGAGATACCAGGGAGAGGATGCGGGTGGAAGGAGGCGCAGACAGGCCGAACGAGCGCGGCGACGCCAAGCACTGCAGCCAAGCGCGATCGTAACATTGCCCCCTCCTTAAACCTGTTCGTCCCGAACAGGTAATACATCTCCTCGTGGAGGTCCCCATGCTACTCGAAGTTTAGGCCTCCTGCCTTTCCTCCATCGCGGGCTGTACAGTCTCACCAGATAACCCTCTCTCTCATTAGATGTAGCTTCTCTTGTCACCCGGCGACATTTCTGCGTCGCAGATGCCCCGTGTCGTTCGGCCAGCTGCCCGAAACGGGCTGACCGATGCTTTGGACGAACCCGATACTTTTGAGTGCATTGCTTATTGCCTTCCAACGGTTTCCTTGTATCTTTCCTTTTTCTCTCCATTTCTTCTCTCGCAGCTACTTGTTCGCACAGCATTTCTTCCCGGCTCCTCTTTGTCTCTTCTTGGTTCCTCATTCCCTCTTCGTTCTTCTGAATATCTTCTGGAATGCACTCAGTTAATCCTTGCACCATCTTTATCACTCTTTGTGTTCTCATTGTCTCTTCTCGGTCTTCCTTCCCCTGTTCTTGGTCTTTCTTCATCTCTTCTTGGTCTTCCTGCATCTCTTCTGGGTATTTCTTCGTTTCTTCTTTGCACTTCTCTATCTCTTCTTGACTCATGTTCATCTCTTCTCGGCTCTTCTTCAGTTCTTGGCATTTTACCCTTTTCTCTTTGGTTTATCTTAATTTCTTCTTGATCAATATTCCTTACTTTGTAACTCATCTTCACTACTTCTGTGCTTTTCTTCAGCTCTTCTTCCATCTTCATGTCCTGGCTGTTCTCCTCTCCTTGGCTAATGTCCTCTTCGCTGTGTTCTTCGCTGTTCTCTTCGCTGTTCTCATCACTGATCTCTTGGCTGTTTTCCTCTCCGCTGGTCTTCTCTTCGCTGGTCTTCTCTTCGCTGTTCTTCTCATCGCTGTTCTTCTCTTCGCTGTTCTTCTCTTGGCCGGTCTTCTGTTCGCTGTTATTCTCTTCACTGTTCTCTTCTTGGCTGGTCTGCTCTTGGCTGGTTTTCTCTTCGCTGGTCTCATCTTGGCTGGTCTTCTCTTCTCTGGTCTTCTCTTCTCTGTTCTCTTCGCTGTTCTTCTCTCCTCTGTTCTTCTCTTCTAGGCTTATCTTCACTTCGGTCTTCTTTTCATTATTTACTTCTTCCTGGCCATTCTTCATTTCATCCTGACCCTTTATTTCCTCCTGTCCCTTCTTCATTTCCTCTAGGCTATTATTTGACTCGCTCTTCTTTTCTTCATGGTGGTTCTTACTCTCCTTCCTTCCACTCTTCATTTCTTCCGTAAAGTTCTCGATTTTGGTTATTATTTCTTCCGTATAATACTTAATACTGGCTAACATTTCTTTGTTATAGTTCTCCCAAGTGGCTCTTATTTCTTCTAGGGCAACCCTTATCTCCTTGTATTGCTCGTCAGTAAGCCCTTAAGTAGCCATCTCTCTCTAAAGCATTTACTAATAATTAAACAACCTAAATAATAATTATTTTTTAATACTGTTCTTAATTTTAAATGACCTAGACGAACCTTCTAATTAAACTAACAATAACTCTATTACATTCAAAACTATCACTGACTACATTAAACTCAAACTAGCTCTAGAAAATTACAAATTCACTAAATTTCTAAATGCTAACTTTACTCTCGAAAAACTAAATCCTATTTCTTAACTGAATCTTAAATCTATTAATTAGGGCTATCCCACTTCTGACACCAAAATGTTACGATTTCCCGCTTGGGTTCGTAAAGGATAGCCCAATTAATAGATTTTATTTCACACACACAGTTTTATTTATTACCACTACTTGTCACTTACAATTAATCTTCTAAGATGGCAAATAATTAACTACACTTAAAGAAATGTCTATTCCCCAGTCACTCGTTCCACACACCTCGCTGGGCCGCACTTCCGGCGCAACTCTCGCCGCAGCACCCCTCCTGGGTCTCCGCCGCGGGACTCTGTCGCCACACTCCGCCGCCGCCGTCACACCCTTCGCCGAGATCCCACACGACGACTCGCTCGCAACTTCACTCGGGACTCCGCCGCGCCCGCGACTCTATCGCCCGGAAACTCCCGACTCCACTGAACTCACTCACTCCCTGCCCTGGAACCTTCGTCCAGGGACTTCGCAACTCTGCCGCACCCGCGGCACTATCGCCCGGAAACTCCGCCGCGGGATAACTCCCGACTCCACTCACTCACTCCGACTCTCTGCCCTGGAACCCTCGTCCAAGGACTTCGCCACTCTGCCGCACCTGCGGCACTATCGCCCGGAAACTCCGCCGCGGGAGAACTCCCCACTCAGACTCTGACTCTCTGCCCTGGAACCCTCGTCCAAGGACTTCGCCACTCTGCCGCACCTGCGGCACTATCGCCCGGAAACTCCGCCGCGGGAGAACTCCCCACTCAGACTCTGACTCAGACTCGAAGGTCGGCCCAACCTTCTTTTATAGCCCTTGGGTTCCCGTCCAGAACAATCGGGCATGTCTCCGAGATATCGCGCGACCTTCGCCGTCGAAATGTCCAGAAACGCGTCGTGAGTCCTCGAAGGACGCGGCGGCTGCTCAAAGAACGCCGATAAACGCAACAAGCATCGGGTTCCCACAAAACGCGCCGATAAACAGGTCTGAGTCCTTTTATTCCGCAGTGCGGCCTCTTTAAGTAACTCGATCTGAGGCAGCTGCGCGCTGCAACGGTCAGGATGTCGCGTGATAGTATGACACGAGATACCAGGGAGAGGATGCGGGTGGAAGGAGGCGCAGACAGGCCGAACGAGCGCGGCGACGCCAAGCACTGCAGCCAAGCGCGATCGTAACAATACGTTCAAACGGATGCGATATTTGTCATATTTTAGAAGTTATGGGGATTTTTATGTTTATAAAAAACATTTTTGAGTTTATATTACTATAAAAACTAACGGGCCCTAGATTCACTGCTTTTGGGGTAGAATATTGAAAAATGGTAAGTTCTTTTTGTAATTAATTATTTACTTTATATAGGCTACAATTATTACATCCAGGTTTATTTTATATGGAGATATGAATTTTGTTATAAGACAATACTTAATTTTTCTTTCCCTTTAAAGACGAAATCCGTAGAACTGACAAAATACAATTCGTAACGCTATGTGCTTGTTGATCTTTCTTAATTTCTATCCTTAGATCTAGTTTATTCTGAAACATGCATTTTTTTTTTGTTTAAAACCAACTTAAATTCTTTACACACCTTGAGGGCAGAAAATTGTAAATTAATTGAAAAAATAATAATTTGGCTTCTTATAATTTTTACCATTTAATTAACGTCTTACATTATCAGGTTTGGAGGTACAATTTTTAAAAAAATAATGAAAAATTCCGCCCGTTTTCACCCCCATTAAAACACGAAGTTTAATAAACGAAAAAAAACTTATTAATAAGCAAATCTACATGTAAATTTTTTTTTAAGTTTCTTACATTGATTTCTATTTGGATTAGAAGTGTTAGTTTTTAGTTTTAAAAACACTCTAACCTATTATGCCAAATAAGGTTTTCTTAATTTCGCCATAATGTTAAAAAGTTTGGTTGGTATTTTTCGTATGTTTATTATTGGTACCCAAATAATTTTTATTATGCTTGTATAAATTTGAAAGTAGAATCATTTATCTTTAAACAATATTCATCCCTTTTTCGCCCCTCAGGGCTGGAATTTTCAAAATAGTAAATTTGTGGTTGGTAATTTTTGTGTGTTTAAAATTATTATTTTTTAATTATTGCATAACTTCGGAGATATAATCAACTATATCTTAAAAATATTTTTATCTCTTTTTTACACAATTTTTGAGTTGAATTTAGAAATATGGTGAAATTTTGGTTGGTGTTTTTGTATACTTATTTTTATACCCAAAATAATTTACTATGCTTAAGTTAATTTGAAGATACAATAATTAATCGTATTACCAATTTCACTCATTAATGGGTGCAATCCGCTAAATGTAAAAATGTGGTTTGTGGTATTCGTACGTTTATTATCAGTACTCAAATTATTTTTATTATGCTTGTATAAATGCGAAAGTTTGAGATACCTATATAAACTATTAGTGGTATTTTTTGGGTAGTTATACGGCGTCTTAACGTGTTAGTTCTCATAATATATAGTTTTTGAACGTTATTAGGCTATCAAGCACATGTGTCGCCATAAATATTAGCTTTTTTTGCATGTAATATCTGTGAGGGATTTAAAGTGTGGACGTGGAGAGTTATCTGTAGTTATGTTGTCGGCAAGTATGTTGGGAGAGAGTGGAATGTAATTTATTACTGTTTTATTCACCCGGGCTTCAGGCATTTGTCTCCTGCGCGTGACAGAAGAGACCGTAAGAGCCAAGGAATACAGTAATAATAATAACGAAGTCTTCTTTTAGTAACCATTCGCAAGACGATCGCATCTATTATTATGTATAATAAATTTTAATGTTTTGTTTTTTATCCTAACAGAAAAATCATCAATATACTTCACGTGACCCCTTTGGAATAATAAATTATTTTAACTCGGACAGAGTGTTTTGAAATCATGAATATAAAGTCAGTTAAAAATAGAAATGTTATATAATTTTAAAAGATTATCTGTGCTCCATTTTTAAAAGTTTCTCGATCAAACATTTTATTCTGAGTCTTTGGTAGAAACAAAACATTTAAAAAAAAAAAAATTGCTGCGATTTTGAAGTCATTTTTGTAAGCTTTTATATAACTTCAAAAGTCCCTATATATGACCATAAATAAGTATTATGCTCTTTCGAGACACTGTGATTTAAATGCCAGTTAACCTCTACCTATAAGAAACTTTTGTGCTAAGCATTTTACATTTTTCGGAAGATCAAATATATAAAAGTTATAATGACCATTCAAGATGATATTTTATTTATGGAGTTATATTTTTCACAAAATGTAGCTAAATAATACATTTTTTTTTGTTATTTTCAGAGGTCATATAAAACGTATTTTCAATAAGCCAGGATATCTTAAAAGTATCATTATTTTGTTACTTCGTTAATATAAACAAGACTTAACGTTCAGCCAAAATTCTTATGATAGCAGATTTCTTTCATAATTATGAATCAACATTATGTTACAAATATAACCGATGTATAACTTGTAAAGTTTAAAAAAGATGTTTTGCTGCAAAACTAAAAATAAGACGGTAAAAATTATGGAAAGTGCAGAAAAATACGTAATATTCATACATCATTAAAAGCAGTGCCGTTTATAAGCCGTTATAATCAGGTGCATATTTATTGCGGGGAAAAACATATTAATTTATTGCTATAAAAATTCACTACAAAGGAATCTTGGTACATAGTTTGTGATAAACATTAAATGAATAAAAGTTATAATTACACTTTAAATCATTTAAATGATAATTGTGTTTGAAAAAAAATTTTTTTAGAGGGTATCATGCTTAATTTTTTGATGGAGTAAAATTTGTAATGAGGGGTTAGAAATAAGAATAAAACAATATCCCCGGAATCGTAATTTCAATTCACACGATCTAACATATTTTCCACAAATTATTATTCTCAGACTGAGTTTTGAGGGCGAATATAATTCTAAGAATCAAACAAGTAAGTTTAACTTGTAATTGGCTTTCATAGAATGATCATCGCGTTACCATGTGTTATGTGTTTCAGCCTGAACGCGATACTACCATATTTATTTCTTAAGGCCGTGTTTGTGACATTCAGATTGGCTTATACTGATCACTGGTGGGAAGAAACTCGACAGACGGAGCCAAGTGGAGCGCAGCCAGTAGCACAGCCAGTTGGCTGTGAAAAAAGACGAAATTTACAATAATAGTTCAATGACGAATATTTTCCTTTCATATGTTCATGAAAATATAACTGAATTATCAAGCGTAAGATTTCTTGAGAATCAAAACACAAAAACAAAATTTTTACAAAATTATGTGTTTGTGCTTGTAAGGAGATAAAATGTTCAGTGTTGTATTTGAGGCAATGGAAACATGCTAACAACTTTAGTGAGGACTTATGACTTGAAGGAATTAAAGTTTTTTGGGGATTATGGTAAAGGTACTATTGGTATCATACTCTATATATAGACGCAAGTAAAATTTTAATTTTAATCATCGTCATCAGTTAGGTTTGTTAGTTATATTAAGATAGTTTCTCCTGTTATATAGTATAAACATCATTCGTAACGTAATTAAACCAGCGTCAACATAAAACCCACAAAAATAAGCTAACTTATTTAAAGTTTCGAAAGGTACTTGTTTTGAGATCAAACAAAATATAAGTGAGTGATAAAAATTATATTTTGAATAGGTTTGCAAATTTATACTGAATACTGATTGTAACATCACTTTACGGGCAAACATAGTAACTTGAAAAAGTGTAGTTAATTACCTCAAATTCACCACAAAATTCCTTCTCAAATTTTATGCCATGAAAACGTTTGGATCTCAATTCTATAATTTACAAAATTTTTGCATTTGTTTACGGTACTTGCGCTTATTTCTACCTTAAAACACAGACAGTTTTGAAAAAAATTTATATATATACATAAAAATTATCTCGAGAGAGAGAGAGATAGAGAGAGAAACAAGTCTCAAATAAATAGTTAATTCAGTGACTACACCAAGCTCTTTAACTTTTTACGCTGTAAACAGAACAACAAAACTAAACACCAAACAGAAGACATCATTTTAACCACGTTTCTCACCACAAAACAGCTGCTATCGCATAGCTAAATATATTACGCTGTTTTTCGTTAGGTATGTGAAGAAAAAAACATGTGACCGAGTCTCTTAGTACTCGCCAGAAATGTGAAACATCTAACATCGGTAACGAGCAAATTAATGTGTTCTCATGTTGCAAATACACTTGTGATACGAAACTTGGACACGAAAAGTAATGTAACTTTCTTTAATATATTGCCAAGATGACGTATATATACAAATTATGTTATAAGCTAAATTTATTGACTCGAATCACACATAGTTTCCGCACCCAACGCTGTAAATCGTTGCCGGAGCAGTATGTCGATAGTTGAATAATTCCTTTTCAGATCAAGATTTTAATCTATATAATGAAATGACTTCGAATAAAGCGTAAAATTCTTGAAAAAAATACTAAACCCTGGCTTTGTATTTGATTTTCGACAAGGAAACTCATTAGAATACTGCCCACCTTGTTAAAAGTCCTTTAACATTTAATACTATAATTTCTCCTTTCAGCTTTGTGAACATGGAATCGCTCCATCCGCCACATGTGACTGCACCGTGGAACACATTTCCGTTTCATACGACTTCCGTTTAGTTCGTGAAATAATTCCTACCTAATGATGTAGGCCTACACCGAGAGATAAGATGATACACATAAAAAAAAACTTTTAACATTACTCGAACAGTACAGTGAGCACTTAATACATTGGCTTAGTATTAACTCGCTGGTGAAAATAATGCCATATCAGTAACATTTTTTTGCAAAATAACGATAGTTTACTTATTTCAAAAACAACTGGAAAATTTAGTCAATCAAGCTTAGATTCAGTTTAAGACTCTTAAATTGCTAAGAGATCCTGAGGAGCGAAACAAAACTGTTGGAAACAGAAGTGCGTTGGCCGCAACATGGCCTCGACATCTTGAAGATGGAGGTATCAAGCCCCGCCTCCCGCGGCGAGAGAATAATTCGTTCCAGGAACACGAGGCGCTAGCCTTGTAACACTCGTCTCGAGCGGGGCTGCGACTGTTGATGTCCCGAGATCGTGAGCCGCGCGTGGCCAGGGCTGCCAACCGCCGGTGACAAAGTGGTTTTTCCCCCTCTCCGCTTCGCGCTTGTTCGCTTCGTTCCCTCCTTCCCGTCCTCGGTGCTTCCTTGCTTCCTCCGCCTAACCCTTCCAGCCCTCGCCTCGCCTCTTGCGCCGCTGCGCAGTAATAGACTGGCAGTTGTTCGGCTGATGCAATAAAACGTGTCGGCTGTCGGCTTGTCGGGCCTACTGAAGCCATTGGGAGCCTGTTCTCTCGGCGTGATAACGTCCGTCGCGGATGATGAATGGACTGTTTCCTGGCATCGCCGCCATTTTCTCTCCGCGCAGGGGTGTCCAGATCAATCTCGCGATACCTTTTCACCTTGTGCTCAGCCTAGACGCTGGAGCCAAGGGTTTAAGCGCGAGGAAATCGTATCGGTGATACTGCGCTGGTCCGTCATTGCCTTGCACCCGGAAAAAAGTCCACATTTGGTTAAGCCCCCACCCAGCCGGTGTTTTGACCTCTTGAACAAACGACCGTATAACTACTTAAACATTCAGATGTTAAAGTGAAAATTACCGTAAATAACTTGTATTTTACTGCAAAACTAAAATATGCTTAGAATTGAACCTCTAGTAATGGTTTTTAACATTTCCGAGACAAATGTGACAAGTTTGGAGCAGAAGTCCCAGTTTTATAACTTGGTATCTATATACTAGACAATCTAAAGAATCATTAGAACGAAAAAATATATATATCCTTTTGCCAATGTTTATTTAGGTATACACATGAATTTAGTTAACAAAATTACAATTTAAAAAATATTTTGAATCGACAAGTCTAGAATTCGGGGCAAAAAGATTATGGTTAGGTATCGTTTTTAAAATAAAAAAAAAGTATTGGTTTTCCTCGGCCACTATTGCAAAGAAACAACAGTTAAAATATTTTTAGTACTGGGATTATTGCGACAATCATCTTCACCAATAAGAATAATATAAGTACAAGAAAATTGAATTGGTATGCATTATATCGCAGAACATACTTATCAGATTTAAAAAAAATAGTTCATCCAGACGATTATATGATGAACGTCACCTCATAATCAGTGCCGTGCTCAAAAAGGAGATAGAAATTGGTTTTACGGAAACGCAAAACTCTAAACATAGTAAGAATACTCATGGCTTGTTTTATGTGCAAAACTCTGATAGTTTCGAGGAAAGAAGTATTAAATTTGTTCTTTGGCAAGTGTCATGTAAAGTAGTTCATATAGAGCCACTCTGAACATTGAAAATAGGACTGAACGTTTTCAGATGTTTGGTGGGAGAAAAATGGCTTTGCAGTGTTTATAATGTTACTTGTTCATGGTGCTACAGTTACTTGTTGCACTGAAAACTTGCTAGAAAAGTGTTTGCCACATCCGCGAATCACTCGCGAGTGCGTGTTTAGAAAGCGTGGTTGTCGGCAGGTGTTGCGGGCGGTGAAGGAGTGTTCTGGCCAGCCCTGGCTCGCCGCGCGGGCTTCTGGAAACGAGTGGTCGGGGGAAGGGGTGCGCGAGAGAACTCGGCGATCATCAATCAAGTGTCCGTGGCGGCACCGCCTTTGTGCGATGACAGATCGTCTCTGCGTCTCTCCTTTGTGGCCGTCCAGCAGACGCTGCGAGAGAGGAGAGAGAGAGGTCCGTGGACAGAGAGAAGACGAGAGGAGCAAGAGAGGGTGAAAAGGATGGCAAGGATTCTGGCGCGGGGCGTCCGGGAGCTGTTTTGGAAATTGTTTTCCGTCGCCTGAGATCCCATTAAAAAAAACCTGGAGGTTTTCTCACTCCATGCCTTTGCCCGGGCTCCAGTACTCATGCCTTCAAGCAGGAGGTTGCCATGCATGCAACACTGCGTGGACACTGCGCGAGGCCACGTGATCCATGCCATGTTTGAGGGACAGCCAGCTCATTGGCTGGAGAGTTAAGCGCGGCTCCAGTGGATAGACAACGGGCTGGTAGCCCCTCCCAGGCTTGAATTCTTTGGCAAGTATGCATATGTTTACTTAAATACATATATTAGTGTGTTGACCTTTTCTTTTATCAATTTTTTTTTTGGAAAACTCAACATTCAGTATTTCAGGATATGAATTTGTATATTCCAAGGACAATCAATGACTCTTTTAATGTAATATTTTGCAATTGTATATTTGCTTTGTATGACAGCTCCTCCCGAGATGACTTCCTGGAGTCGCCCCAAGTGTAAACATTGTGTCTGCATTGTGATTCAGATTCAAAGGTCTGTGTTTCGTGGCAATGTGGCAACCACTTAAAAAACCGTCAGATTAATTTGCAAGCTAATGTCCCACGGACAAACGTGTAGATTCTTGGGACAGTGCGACATTTAAGATTACAGCTGAATCATAACCAGCTACTGTCTGTCACTCTCCTCAGAAACTAACCATGATTGTGGAAAGATCGAGAACTTGCAACGCTATCGCGACGCCTTATCGATTGGAAGGCACTCGATAGCCATATTCAATAGCGCATCGCGCTCATGACTTGCGAGCTTGACCCCGAACTCAAGCCTGATTATAATTTGTGAGCACCGTATTGGGTTTCAAATGGTTGGAAAACCGACATAATCTTGGAACATGCTGTCGTCTTACTGTACTTGCTGTTCTTACTAAAACAAAATATAATTACTCCATTTTACCTGTGCCATGGAAGTGAACATTGACATTTAGTTGTATACGTTTGGATTTATGTAACTTTAAGGAGTAGTTTCCTCAATCATTTTACGTCTATGATTAATGTATATTATCCCATGTAAACTTAATTAATTCAATGCCATAACTAAATCAGATAGTAGATCAAATATATCATCAATTTAATAACTAATATTTAATGTTTTGAGAACCTTAAAGGAAAATTGACTTTTAAATTATATAATGAATTGAGGCTATGATTAAAAATCCCCATAAACCTGAAATATTCCGTTTTCTTGTTTTTTTTTAAATAATGAAATGTGACAGAGAGCTTTACAGCCCCACTTTGGGATGTAAAAATATGTATATAGTGCAGTGTGAAAATAAGTATAATAGTTAATTATTACTGTTGTATTCCATGTTGTTATGACAATTATGAAAAGTGATAAAATAATAATTAGGTATATTATTTAAACACAACTTTATAATACTATACACGCTTATTTGGTTAGAATGAGGTAATGATAAGCATAATGAACATAGTTCATTTAAATGGAAACTAATGAATTTAATTTAAATTGTTCTGTTACAAAATACATAAAATATTTAAACTATTCTGTACTAGCACGTATCTGGATACTATTACAGTAGTTACCAGTAGTTACGAAGGGCACAGAACACAAACA
The DNA here is from genome assembly GCF_032445375.1 of Bacillus rossius redtenbacheri. Taxonomy (NCBI): domain Eukaryota; kingdom Metazoa; phylum Arthropoda; class Insecta; order Phasmatodea; family Bacillidae; genus Bacillus; species Bacillus rossius. The sequence continues at coordinate 16,608,799 of NC_086335.1, forward strand.
AGAGTCTTTTCCAAATGAATCCAACACCTTTTACTCAAATGCACTCTGTTTGTAATGTACACAATATTGCTCGTGAAACTACAAAACTATCACCAATAAAAAGTATTTAATTTTATTAGGGTTCGTAATGTCCGACTAACTAGTTCAGCCAGAGAACAAAAATCTATAGTAGTAAGGACCTCTGAGGTCCAGAATGTCCTGACTTCATTTTTGTTGTAATTTTTACTGAAATAATTTAATTTTATAATATTATTGCTGAACGCAATATTCTTAGTCAGTTCTGGAATGAAACACTATTTAACTGCCAATGCAATTAACTTTCTAAAAGTTGGCGTCAATTATTTCCACGAATACAAGCATAGACAATGTTCACAGATAAAACATATTGCGTTATTTCTTAATTCTTCCAAAATACACTATTGCACTAATTAAATGACTTAGTCATATCATATAGAAGATATCATCCATCCTAATGAGACGGATGTATAAAATTTTTAAATAATACACTGCTATTATTAGCACTAAACTTCTACATGATGATGTTTTGATGTTTTCACTCAATTTCTTAAGAGTTCTTAATTCTAGCGAGTATCAATTTACATTGTTGTGATAAGCACATATAAGATCCTCCTAGAGGGGTCTAAACAAATTAACTGCAAAAATACTCTGCTTGGGCATAAGGTCAATCGTGTCATAGACACGTATACTACCTCGAACATAATAAAACAATAAATAAATAATAGTTATCTGTCAATATTGATATAAATAAAACATTTTGTTCTAGAAATCTGTTTCATTTCTGCACACTAACTATTTTTTTACTTATTATAAATCCCACAATTAGGGAGTTTACAACATAAACCACTTTCAAATGTTTAGTACAAAACTACAAAGAACACGATTACGTAGACCATACTAGTTGTCCATATTAAAATTGAAACGCAAATTTGGCTTTAAGTTTATCAAACCCATTAATAATCCGGTATTAAAGTTTTGAAAAATGTTTGAAAGCATTTACCCATTATAATATTAAGAATTATTACATTTGTTTAGCTGAACATAAATTTATATACTCATAATAATTTACGATACTACCCATTTATGAAAGTTAAAGTTTAATTTCTGATTTTCTTACATAACCGATATTAACATTTTCTATGATAAAATAAAAAAAAACAACGCAATATTAATTTTAGTAGACCACAAATTCAGAGAAATGACTGATGGTGGAAAATCGATAATTGTATAATGGCGTAGCCTGAAGGGTTCTTACTACCTTAAAAGGAACTGTTCCTGCGCTTGTCAGCCTTCTTCTTTCACTCATATTTATTTTTCTCCCTCTTTTTTTCCGGTTGGTTACATCGCATCTTTCCGCAGTCGCTTCGCTCGTTTTATTAACTGCGGCCATAAACCGGGCCGGCCTCGCTTCCAGAGAGAAACGGCACTGCGGCGCGACGCTAACACCGGTTTATGGAAATATAGGGCCCAATATATGCCGGCGGCCCGGAGCATTGATCATCATTGAGAGAGTTCCACCTCCCCCCCCCCCCCTCTTGCCACAAACATACAGCTACTCCCTTACGCGGTAAGTTAAGTGCGTCATAACGGTTTCCTAACAAAACGCCTGCTTTCCTTCTACTGAAGCAACCAACTCAGCCGCCTGGTCCAGAGGTTTGCTAGGTTTCCAGCTGCATTACTTCGAAAAAAAATATTGAGTATTATCACCAGTTGGAATCATTGAAAAAACCATTACGCGAGATAAAATGCTACATGACCCTAGAGACTCTAAAACTTCGAGAAAACTACCGACACTTCATCAATAAGACTGCGACCTGAGAGCTCTTAGAGTGGATGTAATATCCAAAGAAAATGTGACTCCTTTTTCGGAAAACATTTGAAAAGTTCGCCACGATATAATTATTCTAAATTTGAAATTTTCTGTTTCTGCATAGCTCCATTTAAATGCATATATTTCGTTTTCATATTACATATTCTTAAGGTAGCATTTGTGAACGAAAGACAAGTAGTTCCTGGCATCAACTCATTATTAGAAGTAAGCTATGTCTGCCAACAGCCACGGAAATCCATAACGATTTACTAATTACATCGAGAATAACTGGAGGCCAAATAATTATAAATTTATATTTCCAACGTTTCTATGGTTTTCACGACTTACATAGCATGAAGACGTGCCAGCTAAATAACTTGGGTCACAATAGTGTTCACTTCAAGCAACTGTGGAACCACACCCGGCAAAGTAGAAGAATATTTCAAGCAACGCCTCGTGAACCAACGAAAATGCATGCAGTCACCAAGCGAATGTAGGAGGTGTTTTGGGGGGGGGGGGGGGGGGGGAGAGAGAGAGTTGAGAAGCACTCAGCCCACTCCTTCATGATTTATGCCGTAGTGTTTAATTTAGATGTATTTTATATTTTAGGGAAATGATGTTTTACCCACGTGGCATAAAAATTCGGTCCTTCTTTTAACGATAGTCTTCATCTGATCGCCCTTGACCAAGTATGGACCGAGGGAGAGGGGTTCCCACGGGTAGTGTACACACTTCACACAGTGGGACAATGCAGGTGCTGTTATGGCAGGTATCTAACTTGGACTCCTTGAAGGAGACCAGTGATCTGCCTACTAAACCACCACGGTCCCAAAAGAGACCGCTTGCATTAATAATCACTGGGCTAGTTGCGTCCCACTTTTAGCCCTTTCATTAGGCCGTGTATAAAATTACATGAAGTGGAGAGAGCACAGGCTACACCTGGCTATCGTAAGGTTATACATTTCCCGATGTGGGACATATGCCAGCCGCGACAGTTTTACCGACGTAGGGTATGAGAGCAAAACTGTTTTGGAAATGGGCCCTGTGGAGCCAGGAGATCAGTCGTGATGTACTTTCAGCGAGCAGCCACTGCGCCTGACCGCCGTAAACTCCAGTCGCCTTCCCCTCGAGCTACTTGGCACCTTGTCTAACGACATGCAGTCGTCGCCAGTACGGGAAAGTGAAGATTAACGTCAGGACGCGAATGCAGAGCTTCAGCGCGAAGCCTTCAGAACTTGCGGTACCCAACTCGACAAGCCTTGTAACTCGGCCATAACTCCACGGTAACCCCAAAGTGTGAATTTCACTTCCCACAATTTTTCCTCATCTCTTCCCCCTCTCTGCTTTTCGTGAATAATATAACTAATTTATTTGCCTTTATGGCTTCTCTAATGCCCCCTTCTCCCATAGTTAAGATATTTAGTGCTTTGCTCTGTCTCTTAATATTAAGATCTTAACACTCTTTTTTTATGATGGATGTTAATAAAACTTTGTACAAACTTTAAATAAGTAGTTTTTGTTGCCTGTATGTATGAAATTTTATAATGTTTCCTTTTGTTTTTTTAATTGGATAATGTAAGACTTTTTAATAAAGAATCCGTGTCTTGACATTCTTACCATACATGTATACATCATTATTTTGTATCCAAAAAAGTTTCACTATTACAAGTGCAATAATTCTAATATAAAAAATAATCCCTTTTTAACGCCAATGTACAATTTTGTAGGGAAAAGTATCTAAAAAAATACCTAATAATTCAAAAAAGGTGATAATTAGACCATGACATACACAAATCATTACTGAATGATTTAGTTTTCAACAATAATATGTGCGATATTTTGAAATGCACAAGGATTAGGGGTTACCTATTTGCAACAAATCTTCACATCCGATGGGTGCAGGGTGTTCGATTATTGCTTATTTGGCAGTGCACGTGCGTGTTCACGACGGCTCATACAACAGAGACACAGGCGAAATGGTACAGAAACGTTTGATACCTATCACATATCGAAGAACCTCTCAAACATATGGATGAAAAACGTAATATTTCGAGTTTTTTCTGCTTTTTTTCTTGTAGAACTTACTGTTTTGTTTATACAATAAAGACACGAGACATCGTACAGTAGCCTACGTATTTTTTTATTTAAACGCTTTTTTTAAACTTCTTTTGGAATGCGTATTTATTTGTTTGCAAACAGCTATATATAATTTAATTTTACAGTGATAAATTTATTCAGATTTACTGAGAGTTTTCTGGTTCATAAACAAGTACTTAGAATTAAAAATAACAGTTAATTTTAGGTGAAACAAAAGCAAATGTTACACTTTTTAACGTATGTAAAAAATGTTAGATGTTTGTATCTAAACTTGTAATAAAATTACTTTTGATTGAATACAACTTAGGCATATAATGTATAGTAATACGTTAATTTTATTTCTTAAAAAACGCAAGTAAATTTAATGTAAGTTATATCATATTTATATATAACTTATGTAAAACTAAAATATAAGACGAGGGAAACCAGTTAATACAAAGTAACCATCCTGACTTTATAAAACTATGTATTGCAACAAATTCTTTACGTTACGTGTTTTTGTGGAAGTTCCTACATAAATTTTCACATTATCATTTACCAAATGGTTATTTAATTTCAGAAAGTCTTCTTGGGACAACAACATACCACTGTGTCATGGCTATATCTAAATTTTACTACCCATTTATTGAGCAGATACGGTGTACCGAAAAAAAATACATATTTGTAACCACTTTTGTGTCATTGAAGACGCCACAATAATATTCAAGTGTATGGAGAGATTTTACACGAGCCTTTAAGTCGCTTGCGGGCACCGAACTAGCGCTTACTCTTAACACGTGTCGTCTTGCTGTTTACTTTAGCCTGGTATCGCTGCACTCTCCTTTGGTGTCGAAAACCTCAACTAATTCTTATTGTACGTTATTTACACTATTATAGTTATCTCTTGTGAGATGAAGTTAAAATATATGGTTTTTACGACAGTTGCTTTTTTTAGTGCTGGCCCCTTAGCCAATTTACTCGGAAATGCATTTTACACACTGGCGGTTTTAATCAATATTAAGTTAATTCAACGTAGAAAGACGGAGTGTTCTAAGGTTAAGGTTATAGGTTATTCATCTTTATGTCTTTGATTGGGCATAAAAAAAATTTTGTGTTTTACTCGGAACTTGTTTAGCGCCAAGATAGTTTGTTATGCAAGTATTCTGTCATTTATGGTTGAATAGCATATTTTTCATCATAGTTAATTGAACTTCAGGTGAATATAGAACGTCTATGACGATATAGCAACGGATTTCTGCACAATTGGCTAAACCAAGTGGAAAGCGAACTTATTTCTCTGATCAGAGCCAGTAACTAAAGAAAAAACTGCTCACGCTGACGAAGCATTTTGAAGCCTAAAAAATATTTGATACAATTTCATAGCGATAAATCATGTCAAAAGTAAGTGTAAATTGACCCAATGTGTGTGTGTTAATACGCTCTGTAATAGATCTAAGAAAACGCTACTACAGCGTGTCTACAAAAAATGTTAAATGCAAAAATATAATTTTTTATGAAAGAATATTTAATTTACCCTTGTCTACAACGCTTGAGTGGGATTAAAACGATGGAAATAATAAGCGTAACACTGCAACATTAGCGGTAGAAAAATAATTCACAAAGCTCGTGTTACGGTGACGTGAGACTATATTTAACTGGTCAGGGCGGGTTGCAAATGTTTAGAACAAGTGAACCAAATGCGTTTGAATTGTACTTAATTCCAGCTTAACTAAACGCTTTTTCTTTTAACTTTTGCAAAGTTTTTTTTCCTTATAGACAAACTAAGTAAAATATATTTTATTTTATATTTATGAGTTGTCAGTTGGAACAAGTGGTTCACAGTTCGTGACTGATGGTGGTCGTGAGCTAATTTTTTGCGCATGGCACAATAATCGTCTTGCAACGCGCCATCAAAAAAAAAGTCACGATCAGCTTATATAAACAATTATATGTACTCGTCATTACAAAATTGAAACACTGCGTTTAAACTCGGGCGTAGAAAATGTTGTAAGATTTATAACCTCAAAAACACGCAGAATAAGTATGTACGCCTTGCCCTTTTCGACAGTTTTGTTCAATGCAGTGACTACATAGTTCACTTGTGAACTCATTAAGGATAAGTTTGTAGAGTTTGAGTTAGGAGTAACTGTCAGACGTGGAGTCGAGAATGACTGGACTGGCAGTGATGCAGCCCAGCAGACAGCCCTGAGGACTGCCACAGGCGACCACGGGGCGTGGCTCGCTAGCGATCAGAGGCCAATGACCCAACAGCGTCTGTCGCAGTAGACGGCGCGGCATCCAAGTAGTTCATCACTTTGGTAACTTCCCATTCGCGGAGATGTCATTTGCGGAGCATGTAGTAAACTTTAAAATATATACTTTTTCAAGGACACCACACGTGTTTGCAATCTGTTTTTCAAGCAAAGAGAATATTTTCAGACTATGTGAAATGAATTTTCACACTTGTAAAAGATTTATGCGAAGCACTTACATTACTGAAGTCTTGCAAATCTAGCTCAGTGATACATTTAGCTTATATCTGTTACCAAAATGCATAAGCTTATGCTAAGCATATTAAATTAAATATGTAAGCATTCGTTTAATTGTAACATTCAATGAGATGGATTTGCGAGACTTCAATTGGTTTTTTTTTCCTTGTGATAGTGTTTCTTCCCGAAAACCTTTTGTTGGTTTTCTACGTGTGTTCCCGGAAATTCCTGGAAAGACTTCTGTTGCTGTTCTTCGTGTGCCTTTGGTAATTTTTGGGGGGGAAAATCGGTGCAAGCGTTTTTTTATTTGAGACATGCAATTCGATTTAGAGTGTCGTTAAGTTGATGAATTCCTGTTACCAAATTAAAACTAATAATATTTTAATAATTTGGAATTCAAGTAGAGATATTTATTACTAAGTCCATTTCTAAGTCTTAAAACATCTAAGAAACACTAATTTTGGTGAAAACTGTTGGTAAGAATCAGAACTACTTGCAATATTTTTTTTGCATGAGATAAAAACTCTCGCTGATTTGCAATTATCAGAACTACTTGCAACAAGTTTTTTTTGCATGAGATAAATCAACTCACGCTGCGCTTAATGAAGCAATTGTAGACAGTTGGAGTCATGTAGCCTCGTAGTCTTGTAGCCTCGTAGTCAATTAGACATGTAGCCTTGTAGCCTAATGTCGTTGTAGCCAAAAGCTGTTGTCGTGGGATGTAGCCAAATATTTTCGTAGCCAGATGTAGCAAATACAATTGAAATCAGTAGAGGCCAAATTAAATTGGCACAATTGGAGCAATTGGAGCCAACTACATTTGGATAGAAGTGCAGTTGGAACTAATGTAACCAATTTGAGCCAAATTCATTTGGAGCAATTGGAGCCCAATGCTGTTGGAACAGTTGGAGCCAAAGATGCATACAATAATTTATAACTGATATGATAGTTTATCTAAAAAAATGTTATATAATATGATGTTTTACTTTCGTACCTTATTACAATTTTTCCCCTTTCAGTAATGCTTGGGTAAACAAAAATTATTTTGACAATACATTCAGTCAATATTTAGACAGTTAAACAAGAATAAGAATGGATTCGATAGTGAACCGTGTAAGGAAGTTTATTTTTTTTTTCATTCCAGCCTTAGGTGTTTTCAACCTCTTGCAATAATGGTTTGTTTTATCGAAAATTGCGTTACCCAAAAGTTTTAGATCAAAATTATAAGACTTAAAATTTTTTTGTACAGATTTGAGAGTTGTGTCTACTAAGGGAGTAATGCATATTTTATTATTAAAACTCTGTTTATTCCACTCCTTACAGTCTTGGTAGGTCGTATAAAAATTATTTCAGACAAAAGTTTTTTTAATAATTCCGGGTTTTACAATAAATTAGAATGAATTTGATAGTGTAAATGGTAAGGAAATTATATATTTTATAAAATTCTACCCTTTTTCTTTTCAACCCCCTGCAGCAATGGCTCATTTTATCAAAAAATTTTCACACAAAAATTAAGTAAAAAATGATAAGATTTGCACTAAATTTGAACGGATTCCTTACTATAGGAGATATATATTTTTTTACTTCCAACTCTTGTTTTTTCCGCCCTTTTAAATTTATTGTTGGTCATATGGATAATTATTTCAGCAGAAAGTTAAAAAAAATATTTAAACACTTTGCAAACAGTTCGAACGGATTTAATAGTGTGCATATTAAGAAGGTTTTGAATTTTTTTTTGCCTTCAGCTCCTGTTATTTTCCACCCCTTGCAGTAATAGATAATCATATGAAATATAATTTCGGGCGAAATTTGTAGATTATATTTTTAGGTTTAGCAATAAAATGGAAATGGACTTAATAGTGTAAAAGGAACGGGTTTTATGAATTTTTTCCCACCACTTTTTTGAAACTCTTGCCAAAATAGCTTGTTTATAAAAAATTGTTTGAGAAAAAAGTTTTAGATTAAAATTATAAGATTTACAAACATTTCGAAGGGATTTGATAGTGTTCCTACTAAGAGAGTTATATTTTTTTTAAATTTTAACTCATTTTTTCAACCCCTTGCAGAAATGGTTCGTCTAACCAAACATTGTTTCAGGCAAGAGTTTTAGATAAAAAAAATTTAGATTAATACATATTTGGTACAAATTCGATGTTGTACCTACGAAGGGAGTTAGGATTTATTTTTGTCCTCCAACCCTTGTTTATTTAACCCCTTTTAGTTATGGTTGGTCGTATAGAAAAGGTTTTTTGACAAATATTTTTGGTATTACTTCTACGAGTTATACGTTAAAACTGATGTTTTATTTTCAATATTATGGTAATGAAGCGATTTTTCAGTTTTTTTATTTATTTATTATTTTTTTTTTTTAACTTTCCCCATTTCTATCCTTTTGTTTGAATATTGCATATAGAACTCAACCGAGATATTCCACGACTAAATTTTATGTATTAGTTTGGAAGTGGTTTGTGAAATATTACGACAGTTATCGTGTTCACAATAAAGTGATATATATAAACTTTTGAGTTAACGATGGTTTTGGGGTCCATGGATCATGAAAAGAAATAAATTTATAAAATTTTTCAGAAATTTGCACCATCGTAACGGCTACAATAGGTAGTATTTCTTTGAAATCTATCTAAAAATTAAAAACTATATTAGTATCAATTTCTTTCGAATTTATTTAAATTCATCTTAATATTATCTTAAACCTTGGTGCAAAAAAAAATTTATACGGCCACGTTACATATTAGTGCAAGGGATGAAAAATAATGTTTGAAGGTCAAATAAATTAATGACCTTAGTTGGCATATAATATGAAATTCGTTCTGAGCTATTCAATGCTGCGTTGTAAATTATTGAATGCTGGTTACATTGAGTAAATAATATTCGTAATATTTCCGCTGTATGGAAAATTGGCAAATATTTAATCAATTATTTTGTAATATTGGAGAACACATAGGCTATATGTTATTTACATTAGTTCTTAAATATTCCACAAGTTTGTAGAATTTTACAAAATAATTGCAGAATAAATAAGAACTTCGAAATCTACCTACGCCTGTAGGCTGTGCCACAAGGTTTTTTTTAATTGAAATAATAATATGTTTTTATTCATAGTTACTTAATTTTGGCTATATTTAAGGTAATTTAAATTTATAATTGTTTCTGAGTTTGCATACATTTATTATGTGGTATTGGAAGTAAAACTGCATTCCTTACATATTTTACACTATACTACATTCATCATCTTCTCACAACACTAGCTCTGAGAAAACATTCTGTGGACTTGTACAGGCTGTACGACCATGCTATTACCACCACAGTACTTTCTTCAAATTCCCTTTTAACTGTAGGTAAAGACGACGTGCGATTCATTTTAGCCGCTATACAGATGCGTCTGTCTTCACGCACAGTTGATGCTCTAGGCGAACCACTCCAACATTACACCCTTCTCTGTAAATTCATTTATTGTGCTCGCTGCACTGATGTTACTCTCACCTAACTCTAAGGTGATCGTTCTGTAAGACTTCGCGCATTAACTCATATCAATAATACAAAATTTTAAAGAATCTGATACCGAATTTACTTTACTCAACTTTACTCATTACCCACACGAACAAAAAGTAGTTCTGCTGAAACTTCCTTCTGCTACCTTCCGCGGAAAACTCAAGCATTTTAATGATTTATGTACGACCTGACTGGCTTACTCGACAGTATTTATGTTTATATTTAAACATGCAAGAAAACTTGTTTATTTTCTCCCATAATTGTGTCTGTAAAACTAAAGGGCGTACACCCATGATTTTGGATGGATTGATAGATTTCCTATTATCTACACTAATTACAAAATATTCATAAAATTATAATTTTAAAAAATCGAAAACTTGGTTGATGTTTTTTTTTTAAATAATCCCGTAGTCTTAAATTTTTGTTAGTAACTTTATGTAATGGGAATAACTCTTTCGTAACCTAATATAAAATAATGGGAATTTGACAGCGTAAATTGCAAACCTTGACTGCTTAAGACGTACGAATCTTTGTCTCGCTAACACATACTTTACTGGCCGTACTTTGAAGACACTATGCAGCGCATGATGGATATTAGTTATATTTAAGCTAGATTTTCTCAAAGAACTTTTTAAGCTGCGTGCACGCATTTATATATCTATACTAATATTATAAATCTGAAGAGTTTGTTTGTTTGTTTGTTTGAACGCGCTAATCTCAGGAACCACTGGTCCGATTTGAAAAATTCTTTCAGTGTTTGATAGTGCATTTATCGAGGAAGGCTATAGGCTATATTATATTATCAATAACATTAGGGATCCTTACTAAAAGTCTGAATTAGAATCAAATGCGTTGGAGGGGGTTAGATACAACAGGCAGTACACGTACGAAGTGTGTGTTGACAATGAGTAGTATAGGATAGCCGGAGCTGGCGCAGGATCCAGGGTGTGGTGTCTGTGGTGTTTTCCGCCATCTTGGATTGTGACGTCACGGCGGCCATCTTGGATGAGTGTAACGGGACACAGCGTAACGGGACATAACGTAACGGGACAAGTAGATCACGGCGGCCATTTTGGATCCGCCATCTTCGATCCGCCATTTTGGATGACGTAATTGTGTGTTCTCGAAAATTCCGGCGTTGTGTGTTCCGCCATCTTGGATGATGACGTCACCGTTGCAATTTCCGTTACGGTCGTCATCTTTAACTTTTTTATTTATTATCCGAATTTAATGAAATTTTTTTTTTAAATTATAAAAAAATTCAAATAATAAAATTTTAATACAATATTTATAAAAAATATACATTAACGACACGGAGTTCGGAGTCCTCTGTTCGAACCCGACGAGTGCAAAAAAAATTAAAAATGGCGACAGGCTCCCTCCCCTGTGGTGGGTGCTGGCATACTGACTCCCACCTCTTATTTCAAAGCATATATATTGTCACCTAGTATGACGTCATGTCCGCCATCTTGTCTTAGATGCTGGAAGCTATCATTATTGTATCGTCGGCTAGAGTGCGCTGATGACATGTTAGTTTAATTCTTACCCGCTAGAGTGCAGTAATCATTTATTACTGTGACACCCGCTTTCTTGAAATTTGGCCGCCATCTTGAAAATCCGTAATTATTTAGCTAGAAATTCGGGAAAAGTTCCAAAATTCATTAAATAAATCACTCATTAACTTACATATCGATTCGACCCGCTCCTGTTCTTGGTTCGATACCCGAACGATGCAATAATGTTTAATTTTATGTAAAAAATAATAATTGCAATAAACCATGTTCAACATATTTAAAGAGACTCTAAATCCTCTACTACCATCATCCTATCAGACATCAAGACCACCATATTGGAAATTCGTAATTTTAATGCTAGAGATTCGGGAAAAAGTTCAAAATTCATTAAATAAATTTGTAATCTATATACTGATTGAATAGATCGACTAAGGTCCATGGTTCGATCCCTGGCCGATAAAAAAAACAACTTTAACTTTTTTTAAAAGTACCACTAAAGTGTTAGGTTTGAGTAAATAAAAACACCGCAAGTTCTATTAAAAAACTTTTATTACATACATACTACACTACTACAAGTACAAAAAAAATACACAGACAAATTACTAAAGTTTTGTGGATTTCTCGACTTCCGCATCAGCCACCCACGAATTAAAGCGAGGTGGAAAGCCCCACCACTTGACGTAGGACCGTCCATTTCTTCGTTTTATAATCTTCTCCGCCAAGTACGTATCGGGATACAACGTAGGCTGAATCTCTTCGGAATAGAAGCCTCCATGGATAGGTTTGTGGTCCAAATCTTCGAGGTAGTAGGTCCTAGGCTCTGATTCACGAACATGTGTCACACGGAAAAGTTCGGGACTCCAGTTTGCAGTGAAACCTTTCTCGAAGATACCTTTCTGCTTGGAGATTCGCACAATGTCACCGACGTTAGCTTTACGCTTTCGTGGATCTTTCTTCTTCGTGTTGGAAAACACTGTTTGAAGCAAGCGATTGTCCGTTACGTCCTTTGGCTTCATTTTCGTGGTAGAATGCACCGTGGAATTATACTCGCTTATTAGTTTCGGCAAGATGTCAAGCCACTTGTAATTTCCGTTAGCCGTGAACTGCCGCCACATCTTGGAACGCAAAGTTCTGTTAAACCTTTCGACAACGGAGGCTTTAACGTTACTAAATGTAGAGTAGTGTTTGATGCCATACTTCTTCATCAAAGCCTTGAAGGTTGCATTGTAGAATTCTTTCCCGAGGTCCGTTTGCAGGTGCGACGGTACACGTCCATCACGCAAAATATTGTTCATGGCCTTGGCTACGTCAGTTGCAGACTTTGATTTGACAGGTCTAGCCCAAGCGAACTTGCTATAAACATCGATGACTGTCAACATGTACTTGAAACCTTTATTCAATCGGGAATACGGTATCATCTCAACAAGGTCCGCCTGGAATAAATCGTCAATTCCACGAACTATGACTTTGCGACGAAGGTATTTCCGTCTAGCAGGAGCATGAAGTTCACGAGCGATTCCGGTTCGACTCATTGTATGTAGCCGGCTTCCCTCAGTTCTTCAAGTATGGAGACTATTTCGTTGATGTGCGAATAGTTTCCTACGCTAAGCGAAGCATGTAGAATTCTAAGGCGATCAACTAATTCATTAGGGTCGTCCCAATATACATAGTCAAATATCTGACCACTTTCTAGCTTTTTTAAACCTTCGCCATGTATTGTTAGTTCACTGAAGAGATTAGCGAGAATGTCGATTTTTTCATGATCTACATCTTTATATACACCACTATCTGGATCGTTATCGCGAAAATGTGCATTGGTTAGCTCTAGCAGTTTTTTGTACTCTTGTAAGTCGTTGTGAGAATATCCTTTAGGCTCCCTGCGAAACAGCAATTCGTACAGACCCGGAGTCCCGCGCGTTTTGAACTCTGCTACGCGCACGATATTTCCTGGTAGAAAGTCTATTTCTTTAGCACCGAGGAACCATTTATTATGTTTTCCGTACACTCCGTAGGTCGTGTCATTATTCCGGCTCGTAAACGATATCAGGTATGGTCGGACCATTGCATTAACTTGATGTCCCTTTTTCGGTATTTTTTTCTTGTGCATGGACTCTGTACTTGTTAAGTCCTCTTCTTCTCGATCTGGTTCATACTTTCTCTTCTTTACAGTCGGCATTTCATCTTCAACTTCTGTCTTCACAATGAAGGCTGGTTCTTCCTTGTTTTTAAGTTCGTCGAGGCGACTAGTGATTGGTTTAAATATCTCCTCATTTTCCATCTCACGTGCAAGTCTGGTTTGTCTAGCAAGTAAATATTTTTCGCGAACAGACTGTATAGCTCGATGAAGGTCACTGGCCAGGTCCGACATTGTACTGGCTGAAAACTTATTGCAAGACCTCCTTTTATACTTTTTTATTCGTTCGCAGAAACTTCTTTCTTGTGTTTGGCTGAATCTGAATTTGTTGACAAGTGAGATAGTGATGCTTTCAGACTACTTTGAAAAGTCCTCAGATCGTCCCGTCTTTGTGCATTCGATACTTCGATCATGTCGCGAATGCGAGAATCCGAGGCTTCCACGCGCTGGTCTATGGCTACGAGGTACTCAAGTAATTCCTTTTTCACCCCGTCTACTTTTTGAGCCAGTAGCGAAATGTATTTGCGGATAACGTCGTCATGAGACTTGAGAGCAGTACGTAAGTCTCGACTGCTACGACCGAATTTCGAAATGCTATGACTCATGTTTGGCGATAAACTGATCGAAACCTTGTCTGTATCTGCCCTTATATAGAGGCCAGTCTTTGACTATAAATAGGAATCCGTGTTCTTTCCAACACAAGGAGCACATGTCTTTGAATTCCTGGAATGTCATGTCGGTGTTTACATGATCATCATAAGCGTGGCGCAAATTAAGTTCGTCCATGCGAAACAAAACTATGAAATTTGCGTTGTCTCGTAGGAGATGTTTTGGAATACGACTGTACGTTTGACACAGGTAAACGCAGTCTACCTTGGCGTGTCTGCCCATGGAAAAGTACTCTTGTATTATGCCTTGTTTCTCGCACATTACATCGTCGAAAACAAACACGGAATTGGCTTTTGCTTCGCTTGGAGGTACAACATCGGTATTATCGCTAAACGGAAAATACTCCATACCATCCACAGATCGTAGAACAGTTGCTAGGCGCTGGTACTTTGGCTGTTGCAACGACTTGGAATACAAGTAGACGTTCTCGAACCGAAGACCATTTGGTTCCTCCAGTAAACTCAGTAAAACACACGTCTTGCCACAGTTTGACGGACCCGCCATTATGCATCGTACGGCAGAAGGCAACAGTAAGCCATGTCGTGATTCACATGCACTAAATACATCGTCTTGCGTAATGCGCACGGGCAAACACACGTCTTGCTTGACGACCTGCATTGTACTAAAGTAATTGTATAAAAGAAGCGTATTTATACTTTCTGGTCAGTTGTGCGTAATGACTCGAAGAGGTAAGAACAAAAAACACATCGGCGCGGGACTCGTAAACTCGCTGATAAACAATCTACCATTCGAGCTACACATTCCCGGCTACAGATTCTGCGGCCCCGGCACGAAACTAGCGAAAAGGTTAGCTCGCGGTGACGTGGGCATTAATTCACTCGACGAAAAGTGCAAGCAGCACGATATCGCATATTCATTAAGCAAGGACCTGGAATCCAGACACCGGGCCGACGAGATATTGGCACAGGAAGCCGAAGATATAAGCAAATCGTCGAACGCGGGACTAGGAGAGAAAATCGCGGCCTGGAGCGTATCTAAAATCATGAAGGCAAAGACGAAATTAGGACTGGGTGCTCGTCGAGCCAGCTCCATCAAGTCAAAGACTAACTCACGCAAGACCAAACGCAAGACTGGTGCAGGCGTGCAAAAAGCCAAGCAAAAATTACAGACCTTCGACAAGAAGATTATAGGAGGATTTCTTCCTTTGCTTTTGCCTGCATTGGGTGCTCTCGGCGGCCTCATCGGTGCAACGAGTGGTATAGTGCGGGCAGTCAACACTTCGAAGAATGTGCGCAAGCAGTTAAAAAAAGCACAGCGACACAATGCCAACATGGAAGCCATTGCCATCGGTAAAAAAAACGGTGCAGGACTCTACTTGCAACCTCACAAGACAGGCCGAGGCATGAGGAAGAAACGTGTAAAGAGAAAATCCTAAGTTCATTGCCGAAACGTCCGCTCACCAACGTAGATTTAATAAAGTACACACGCAAACTGAAAATACCAAATTTCCGTGGCGTGTTTATGCGAGACACTTTGCCCAGCAAGCCAAAGACACGTGAGCGCGCCATAATTAATTTAGACACATCGTTGGGTCGCGGCACGCACTGGGTGGCTTATGTAAAGTCTGGAAACATGGCCGAGTACTACGATAGTTTCGGTAATTTACGGCCTCCGCCAGAACTGCGACAGTACCTGGGCCGGTCCACTACATTGTTTTACAATTACGAAACGGAACAGATGCCTAATCAAACAAACTGCGGACACTTGTGTCTTCGCTTTTTAACAAACAAAAATTAGCTGACAAATAAAAAAATTGCTACTTAAAGGTTGTGCAGTGATGATAATTTATTAGTCATGTCGATAACACTTACCTTGACAGGTCACGCATATGAGCTGCGGGCGGTTCATTTCCCGCCCCTGGATTTAGACGGAGAATGGTGTATCGGACTCGTGGATTTTCAAACTTTTAATGCCATACATAATATCGACAAAGAAAACTGCAAGATTTGCTTCCTGAAAAGCGATGGGACCGCTCATGAAATACGGTTACCTGTTGGCTCTTATGAAATTGACGACATTGCAAATTACATCAGGGATATGTTACCACAGGATGTAGACTTTCAACTGCGTGGAAATCCCAACACTCAAAAAAGCATTCTAACATGCAGTGAAAATGTCGACTTTACGAAACCTGGCACCATAGGTACGATGCTTGGATTCGAATTAAAGTTTTATGATACGGGAAGAACGTACGAATCTACGCGCGCAGTAAACATTTTGCCTGTGAATGTCATAAGAATAAACTGTAATTTGGCAAGTGGAACGTATCTCAACGGAAGACTAAGCAACATGCTGCACGAGTTTTCGCCGATGGTCCCGCCAGGATATAAACTGGTAGAAGTACCGCAAAGTATCATTTACGTTCCAGTCGTCGTGAAGTGCGCACACGAAGTCGTCGTCCGAATCGTTGACCAGCGAGGACGATTGGTGAATTTTCAAGACGAAGAAATTACATTACGTCTGCACTTGAAGCGATGGGCATAAAGTTCGTAACACCGAACAGTTATAAAAGAAATCGTATTGCCGTGAATAAGAACAGTTCTCTACCAGACATCGGTGCATTAACACCTGACAACATAAAGTATCTTCTCAGTATTGGACATGTGCCGAATAAATATGGAAGACGAAATCCTCAACGTGGAAGATCCGGTCATTTTTGAAGACAGCATTACGAAAATGGAATTGCACGAGTACCAGCCTTTCCTGCTCGGACCGTACGCACTACCATCGGAAGTACGCATTGCAGTACAACACCAAGATATTTGTACTTTACCTTCGCAGTCATTTCTACGTATAAGAGGCACGCTTACAAAAGCGGATGGTACGCACCCGACAACGACGACAATATCCTGCAATGGTATTCTTCACCTAATCGAGCGCATTACATATGTACTCAATGGCGTCGAGGTAGACCAGACGAGAGATGTAGGCATAACATCTGCTATTAAAAAATTACCTTTCGCTCACTCCAAATGAACTGTCTGCTGCAAAGATGGCCGGTTGGGCTCTCGAGGATGAATATAAGCTTCCGGTTTATGCCGAAGGGAAGTTCGAAGTTTGTGTTCCTCTGTCCATGCTTCTCGGATTCGCTGAGGACTACAAGCATATAATCATTAATTCGAAACAAGAGCTCGTACTGCTTCTAGCCAACACGCACATTAATGCAATTGTCGCCGCTGCAGAAAACCCTCAAGATGTCTCGCTAACACTACAGTCTATCGAGTGGATGCTGCCCCACATCCAAGTTAGCACCGTTGAGCGAGTCAAGATGTTGAAGAACATAGAAAATGGCAAGAACTTCGATGTGCCATTCCGATCCTGGAGCCTGGAAACTTATCCTGGCTTGCCTCATAGTCAGCGTATCAATTGTATAGTAAAGTCCAGCTTCGCTACGGAAAAACCAAGATACATCATCGTTGGGCTTCAGACCGGAAGACAGCTCAATGCAGGAGTAAGTCGCTCCGTATTCGATAACTGTCAAATACGCAATGTAAAAATATTTTTAAACAGCGAAAGTTATCCGTACGTTGACATGAACATGGATTTTGAAAGTGGAAGATTTCTTCTAGCATATCAAATGTACGCCAAGTTTCAGCAAGCTTACAATGGGCGGATACAGTCACCGATACTGAGTCCAGACAGTTTCAAGAACAAGGCTCCGTTAATGGTGTTTGACGTTTCCAAACAGGATGATCGGAAAAATTTAAACATCATCGACTGTAGGATCGAGATAACGACTAGCGGAAATATTCCCCCAAACACCTACGCTTTTTGTCTGATACTTTACGATCGGCTTGCTTCGTACAATTGTCGAGACAAACTTGTAAAAATTCTGACATAAATACTGTTTCGTTTCCGATAGTAATTAAGTTACGACCGAGCATTGCTAGCGACAAGATGTACTGCAACCTGCAAGGTTTCCAGAGCCAAACTGAATTCGTGCTCAAGGAAATTGCTGTCACTCACGACGGCCGGACTCGAACCCGCAGCTTCCGACCCCCGTATCCGTGGAAACTACTAGACGAAAAAAGTAAACGGTCGAACGAATGGCTATGTAAATACTACCATGGGCTGGAGTGGGACGAAGGAAAAATTCCGTACCACCAAGTGAAAAACACACTTCAAGATTTACTACTGCAAAACGAAATAATCTACGTTGCCGGACCTGAACAGAAGAAATGGCTGAGCAAGTTGTGTGACGACGGAGCAGCTGAAATCGTAGATATACAGACCGACTACGGCTGTCCTTCCCTACGCAATCTTAGTGCAATATATGACATGCAGCCACGTGACAAGTTTGAACGTGTCTGTGCCTGTACAAACTCGCAGTTAATGCAGAAATGGCACACACGGTGTTAGTAGGAGCCTGCATGTATAAATGGCGTACCTACGTACGTGCCTTCAGTTGAAGTTCGACCTGCAAGAAGATGTTCACGTTTCATCCTGCTAACGTGTACGCGAGCGCAAGACCTAGCTTCAGCAGTGTCGAGTACAGCTACTGGGATTCCGGGTATCTACGTACATATACAGAAACCTGTGATGGAGGCGCTCAGCATTGGCGGTTTGCGCACTTTCCTGTGTCCTACGAACCGACCCAGCAGCTGGTAGATTGTTGCGAACCCGGAAACTGTGTCCTCAAATCACATGAGACCACACACAATCCTTCCTGCTAGCATCGCTGAGGTAGTCGCCTCGTCTTCACGTGCAACACCAAACATGGACGTGTTGCAACCTGTTGCGACCTGTGATGCTTCTACGCAGACGTCCAAACGGTGTGTGTCTCGTCGTCGCAGTTCAGGCAGTGAATCTGTCCCAATTAGCCCAGGCGTAGACGTGGTCACAGACGTCACCGACCATGTCTTGTCGGAGTTGTCGACGTTGCAGAAGATGACCAGCTGGAAACCTGTGTTCCTGATACCATGACCTGTGTTCCTGATACCATGACCGGCGAACCAGTTGGAACCGGAGTCAACGAACCAGTTGGAACCGGAGTCAACGAACCAGTTGGAACCGGAGTCGACGAGTCAGTTCGTGCGGCATTAAAAACTTTGCTTGTGAAAATGCTTGATTCCTTAACCTAATATGTATTTGTGTACTTTTTATAAATAAATGTGTAAAACTTGAACGCGTGTGTTTTTTATTTCTACAATTTTTAGGTACATAATAAAAATTTTTTTAATACAGACAATATTTTGACTCATGTAGTATACCAGTAGACCACAGGTATATAAGCGAGGTTCAGACGACTGGACCCGCAGTTCACCTCTGGCCGCGGTGCAGTACGGACGTGCTCTCTCCATTAATTGTCGTGAGATTTAGTTATGTCGACCGGAATAGAATGTTTACCGACAGCAGCGGGGACCTCGATGGTAGCAACGATGATGGAGACGGAGATCCCGATACCATTTGAATCAATTATTTGAGAAATCCCATTAGTCCATCAGAGCCAACTTTTGGAAAACAAAAAAAAAACTGCCCACATGAAACTAGAAGTTAAAAATGAGTATTTTATCAAAATGATAATTAATTTAGTGTTGTTACCCAACTTATACAATAAAATAATGTTGCGGAAATGTAATGGATTTGCAGATAATAATTATTAAAAGTCATGGACTTATGGGTTTACACAATCTTATAGGATATCGGGTACAATTTTTGGGGTTTTACGAAGGAAGAGGTGGCAGTGTTTATTATATAACGTGTTAGTTTGAGTTACTAATGTACAAACAAAATATATAAGTCTAAATACATGCATACAAAAACTTGATCCAACAATAGTTACATTGTTTTGAGTATTACATTACTCTTACATGAAACAATCAAAACCCATCATAACATGTTCAAATGTTTTCTTTTTGTTTCATGCAACATCAGAGACATCCTTATCGCATGTAGGCCAGTTGAAAAGTTCTTGATAGAACTGCTGCACATTCACATCATGAGGTAGGTACATACTCAATTTCCGCAGATCCTCTATCTTTTTCTTCTGAATAGGACGTTTCCCAGCAGGATAGGCTGTAGTTTTCGGGAGAGCAACCATTCCCTTCCTTGTGTTGCGGATGTGGAATGTACTTGTCAACAGTCCATTAATATAGTCCCTAGCCACTACTACACCTGGTGTTGTACTTGTGTGTGAGAAGTGCATGAACTTGGACGGTTGCAAAGTTACTTTTCGATCCTTAGGTATGCTCCTTCCTGCAGATTCTGCAGATAACATTGATTTCTTAAAGTAGAATGGCCACCAACTTTTGAAATCAATGATTTCGGTAGAATCTTCAATCAATATTGCCAGGAATGCCTGTTTATTGGAAGAAGTGAGAATGATTTCCATGTATTCCTTAACCATATACACCCGGTCTCTTCGTTTGATTTTTCTTTTCAGTATGGCAAAATCTCTATCACACGGCAAAAAACTGTGACCCCTCATTGGGTAATATTGATCTACAGTTTCAAATCTGCCTGTGGTAGTCAATGTTGAAAAGAGTCTGATTATAGTGTGATTTCGATTCTGTGCTCCACAACCATCTGAAAAAATGTGCAAATGCTTCACGCTTTTGCTTACTGCTGATTCAATGTATCTCATTAAGAATGTGCAGACCTCATTAGGCCCTTTTCCTGCCACTCCTTCATGGTAAACAAAAAAATAAGCACTCCCTTCTTTTAGGTTATGGATACAAAACACACTAACAGTCAGTTGCCTTAAATAAAAGGCTTCCTGAATGGGAACGCAAGGGATATGCAGGTTTTGCATATAGTCAATACAAATTCCGCAAACAGTTTCATCCGTCTTGGACAGATTTTCTATTGCCTGAAGTGTGAAGTAAAATTTCTTTGCACGCCATAAATGAACCTGTTTCTCAGCCTCAATAACTCGTTTGGCAGTGTCGTTGAGAAACGTGCTTTTAAGTTTGACATTCAACTCTTCGCAACGACAGCATGTGTCAACTTGTGGACGGCCAAAAGACAAGGAGAAATTTTCTTTGAAAATTTTCAAGTAGTAATCATAACTTACTGTTTGACCAGGACAATCATGTGTGTACAAAGAGTGCATGATCTTAACATTAAGTTGCGCATCCAAATAATGATATTCCCGGGCACTGTAATGAGATGTCTTAACAGGAAAGGAGGCAATATGCGATTTTACAGCATCAATAACATTACCCGATTTTGCATTCCCAGGAACATTTCGCCCACGTTTATCTCGTGGAGATTTGCCTTCACAAAGTAATGACGACAGTCTACGCACTCTATCATCTGTTATTCCATGTATATTTACAAAAGCTTTTTTGCACACTTGGTACTTGCCTGAACATGTTGAGATTTCATAAACAAAAGTACAACCTCGTGAAGGTTTCGATGATTCTTCTGCTGGCTTGCGTCGTCTGCGCCGATGCACTATGGTTGTAGATATCAAGCTCTGTAAATAGATATCCTGCTCGTTCTTTGTCTCGAAACTGCGAAATTTAGACAGTATCACTTTTTGTTCCTGCTCTGATATCACAGTGTAGCATTTTCGCCTGCATCTAAAAGAAACAAACATATTCGGTTTTGTTTAATGGTAGTGTGTTGACATTAAGCCTAACTAGTACTACAAGAAAGACAAATCGTGAGAGAGGTTGACATACCTGCAGTGTTCACCTGGAGTCTTGGCAGCAATATATTTTCCAGACCAGTTAATATACGCTTCACCTGTCAGTCTTGCTTTCTTTATAACTGAATTCTTGTATTTCTGTACGTTTGTATGCCCTCTTTTGCGTTTATTTTGCTTAACATCATCATCTTCGCATGAATCCATAATTAAGTTGTAAACAAATAAGAATCAATGACATTAGAGTAACAAAATACAATCAAGGAATAGCCTTTAGTAGAATAATAAGCAGCAAGAAATATCCTTGGTAAATAAATCCTTTAATTCTGTTCGGATATGAAACCCCATAAGTCCATGACTTATGGGGTTTCTCTCTCTTGTGTGATTGCCACTGTATGTATATCATGCTCACCATTTGGAGGCCATGTGGGGTTTCTCGCTAGTATGTAGAACTAACTATATAGTACCTAAATCCATGGATAACACATTTTCACATTTTTTGTGACTTATGGGGTTTCTCAAATAATTGATTCATTTGCAGAGGAGACCACGGCAGCGGAGAGCTCAATGGCTGAGGTGTCGACAGCTGTGGAGATCCCGATACCTGCTGCAGAGGAGACAACGATACGTGCTGTTCCACCATCAGCTGACGTTTCATCATCTGCATTCCAGACATCAATTAATGAAGAGTGTACATCGCATCAATGCAAATATTGTGGTGCATCAATAACCTGCAGTAGGTCTCTGACAATCTCTCGAGAGACATATAAGTGCGACAAATGCGATAAGGTTTTTCGCATTGTAACAGTCTGGACAGTCACAAGATTATGTGCATAGGAAACGAATCAAGTGATAGTATGCTTCCATACCATCAGACATCATCATTTATTGCCTTACCTGAGGCAATAGTCAACAAAAGAGCAGTAGTCAATAGCCAAAACTTGAAGGACCAGTTTTGTTTTAAATGGAGTATTTTGGCAAGATTTGTCGAGGGAAGTCATCAAAACCGTGTTGATAAGAGGTATTATGCTTTGGAGAATAAGTACAACTTCGATGGACTATGCTATCCGCCACCATTAAATCAAATAAAAGTTTTTGAGAAAAATAACCCTGAAGTCTCAGTTAATGTGTATGCGCTAAATGACGATAATAAAGTGTGTCCGATTCGTGTAACCAAACAAGAAAGAAAAAATCATTTCGATTTGTTGCTTGTGACAAATGAAAGCGGTGCTGCACACTACTGCTACATCAAAAACTTCTCCCGACTTGTGAGACCCCAGGTTACAAAACATCAACATAAGATTTATATGTGTAAGATGTGCTTTAAGTATTTTGCTAATCGACCTCGAAAATCAGGACTCACAGCTATACAGTGTCTTGAACAGCACAAGATTAAATGCGGAAATAAATCTTAACCAAGACTTTAGTAATTTGTCTGTGTATTGTTTTTGTACTTGTAGTAGTGTAGTATGTATGTAATAAAAGTTTTTTAATAGAACTTGCGGTGTTTTTATTTACTCAAACCTAACACTTTAGTGGTACTTTTAAAAAAAGTTAAAGTTGTTTTTTTTATCGGCCAGGGATCGAACCATGGACCTTAGTCGATCTATTCAATCAGTATATAGATTACAAATTTATTTAATGAATTTTGAACTTTTTCCCGAATCTCTAGCATTAAAATTACGAATTTCCAATATGGTGGTCTTGATGTCTGATAGGATGATGGTAGTAGAGGATTTTGAGTCTCTTTAAATATGTTGAACATGGTTTATTTCAATTATTATTTTTTACATAAAATTAAACATTATTGCATCGTTCGGGTATCGAACCAAGAACAGGAGCGGGTCGAATCGATATGTAAGTTAATGAGTGATTTATTTAATGAATTTTGGAACTTTTCCCGAATTTCTAGCTAAATAATTACGGATTTTCAAGATGGCGGCCAAATTTCAAGATAGCAGGTGTCACAGTAATAAATGATTACTGCACTCTAGCGGGTAAGAATTAAACTAACATGTCATCAACGCACTCTAGCCGACGATACAATGATGATAGCTTCCAGCATCTAAGACAAGATGGCGGACATGACGTCATACTAGGTGACAATATATATGCTTTGAAATAAGTGGTGGGAGTCAGTATGCCAGCACCCACCACAGGGGAGGGAGCCTGTCGCCATTTTTAATTTTTTTTTGCACTCGTCGGGTTCGAACCGAGGACTCCGAACTCCGTGTCGTTAATGTATATTTTTTATAAATATTGTATTAAAATTTTATTATTTGAATTTTTTTATAATTTAAAAAAAAAATCATTAAATTCGGATAATAAATAAAAAAGTTAAAGATGACGACCGTAACGGAAATTGCAACGGTGACGTCATCATCCAAGATGGCGGAACACACAACGCCGGAATTTTCGAGAACACACAATTACGTCATCCAAAATGGCGGATCGAAGATGGCGGATCCAAAATGGCCGCCGTGATCTACTTGCCCCGTTACGTTATGTCCCGTTACGCTGTGTCCCGTTACACTCATCCAAGATGGCCACCGTGACGTCACAATCCAAGATGGCGGAAAACACCACAGACACCACACCCTGGACCCTGCGCCAGCTCCGGCTATCCTATACTACTACAATGCCGCAGGCGCTAGAAGTTTATTAAGCGAAATACCACTCACTGACTCACTCATCATGATATCTCTAAAACTATACACCCGATTGACTTGAAATTTATCATCGTTACTCATTTTGTGATGTAGACGCTCACTAAGAATGGATTCTGTGGAAATCCGATCCCAAGGTGAGTTTCGGTAGGAAATCACCATGGCAACGGCTGTTGCTTTGTTGATGCTTCATTCATCTATATGGCAACGACTATTTCATTGTCAGTGCAGTCCTCATCACCGTTGAAATTTTGCGGGTACTTTATATATCAAAAATTGCCCTTTTTTAAAGTATATATATTTTACAGACTTGAAACTTCACAGTAATGTTCTTTATGTTACGCAGGATGACATTTTCCGAAAATTAGATCCCATGGGTGGTTAAAACTAGGCAACAGTGGGTATTTTGTCTGCATGAGAACAGGATTTTGCATTGTTCATGCCTTCTGCGTCTCCATGGAAAAGGGCATCGCGCGGCAGGGGCGTACCCACAAGGAGGGGCATGTATAATGAGTGGCGCAAGAGTGATCTGCCTGTAGACTGCCGTAGCGAAGAACGGGTACATCAGTTGTACGTTGCGTGCACGAGTCGGGAAACCATAGGTGCTATTCATTTTCTCCCCGGTACATTATACAGCATTGTAATAAATTTTCACTGAATTGATTTTTATTTACCATTACTGTAAATGGGAGATGTGGCTTATTTTTTTTCCATTAGTATAGCCGTGCAAAGCTGGGTCGGGCAGCTAGTACCTATATATACATACAAATTTTTGCATTACCTTAGAAATAATAATTATATGTTTAATATTGTATTCAGTTAACTTTCATTAGGCGTGATATTTATGTCATCTAAACGGGATTTTTATATGATGATATTGCTAATTTTACTAAGGTATTTGTGCCTCTTAATTCTGCGTTAGCACTTTAAAAATCTTGCCAGAAATATAACTGTATTACACTTTTAGCTGCAGGCAGGACAAGGCCTTGATTTCTTTGCTTGTTGGTTTTATAATAAAGTATTTTTGCATTTACGAGATCTTTATTTTTTTTTTTTTTTTTTGCCTTTGGGTGGCGAGTAATCCCGCCATGTACATTGTAGCGAAGGAATTGGGACCCAGTACGGGTTACCCTTTTACACTTCTTGGGGTGGTTACTCGCAAAGTGTTCAAAAAAAGTGTGGTTTATTATATGACTATTCTTAACAAACATTTAACTTTTTTACTTTATTAATATTTTAGGTACGGTTTTTTTATAAATAGAAACTAAACCCTTTAAGAACGAGTTTTGATGATAACGCAAAAATGTTAAATGTAAATCTATGTACATGCACGTTGTTCTTTGTTAGTTTCTTACTTCTTGTTATAATAAGTTCTGAGGTGTTCATTTTTCTTTTCAAAACCACACTTACTACTTTTACACCCCTTTCTTAAAATGGTAAAATTGTGGTGGTTATATTTGATATGTCTTTTTGAAACCAGATGTATGTATATTCTTACGCTTGATTAGCTCCGGAGATACAATTAAATATCTTAAACTATTTTTAATTTTTTTCACCCCCTGAAGTATGAAATAATTATACCTACACAGCCTAGGCTTTAAGTTAATTTAACACCTTAGTAACAAAATTAATTGTTATATTAAAATCCGTCAAGTGGGTTTTTATTGATGCTGGAACCAACAGACACACAAACAAACAGACAAATAGAAGAAAATATAAAATATATATTTTTTCCTGAATTATGTTGACAGCCATTTACAATATTCCTTTCATCATTTAATTCAATGTAGAGTCTTTTTACCTAGAATAGTTTTATTATTAGTATTGATATTGCATTAGCCTCAAACGTTTTTTTCGATGAATCCTCATGTGCTCTGTTGAAATGGAAATGCGCAATTGAGAACCCACCCATGCATATTTTGTTCCGACGTTATAAGAACACTTAGCGAAGGCATGTTGATCGAACTTGTAATTATCTACGGAGCAGAATAACGCGATACTCAAAGTTACTCCCGAAGCGCTAAGTTCCCCATGTATCAGGATGTTAAAATTTTGTAGTTTTTTTGACGTGATAACGTCTTATAAATCGATGGACGCCGGCTGCACGCACAAAAAAGCATGACTCATTGTCAGGTTCCGCATGAACCAAGCGTGCAAGAACCGGCCAACCACCGTGCGAGAAAATCTTCTATATATCAAACAGCTTAAATCGGGGTTTTTAAAAGAAGCAATTTAAAAAATGTGATTAATTTGTCCAATTTCATCATTTAAAATTAACAATTTATTGACATTGATTTGATTTCAGTTTATTTCTATAACTAATTTTACGTGATAATATTTAAACAAATTATTTTAATTAATTTCGCAAAAACTTGTAATAATATTTGAAAATTAAAAAAGTATGCCATTTTTCATCAATGTTTTCTTATGACTAGAGACCTGCGAAATTCGCGGTTTCGATGGTCTTCAGGATAGACTGCACATACCCCTGTACACTCGGGCAAATACCTAACGCAAGTTCATTGGCTGCCGACTTGTAAGTCGTCTCAGCTGGTTTGTCTGTGATTCGATCCTTCTTTGGTTGAGGGTTTATAACTGGTTGAGATTCGTCCAGATGAACAGTAAGCCAATAGCAAAATTATCTAAGAGGTATGTGTGTTTGAATTCTAGCCTATCACCGAATGATTCCGCGAATTTTGCAGGTCTCTACTTATGACGTTATCACGTAAAAATTATCGTCCGTAAACCGACCTTACAGACAATCCCCTTTTTTTTTATTTGTTAATGTGCCGGAGGAAAAAGAGACCAGAGCCACGGAACATTAAGGCCCGTGCGTCTGTCGGCGCGGCGCGGCGCCTTAACGAGCAGCCGGCGAGGGGACATCACTCAGCGCCAGGCGGCGGGCGGGACAAGGCCTGCTCTGTGTCGGGGGATATTAATGGCAGTCCTCGAGCTGGCGGGCGCCTCGGCTCTGCGCGCGGGGGTCGCCGCCATTAAGACCGAGACATCACAGCGGCAACCCTGCCAAGGCGTGTCCAGTAGGCGCTCATTACCACAGCGACACACTGCCAGCCTTCTTCTTCGTCTGTACCGATGCGTAACTTCCTAGCTGTCGGTACACGGCATTTGGTGGGAGTTGCTCCGTGAATGCCACAGAAGCCGCTGCCATCCGTCGCGAAAGGCACGAACCAAAGTTCACACAGCCAAAGGGAAACTTTAAAGTATTATCTGTTTAATTAATTTTAAAATTAAGTATAATAATAAATTTCCTGGTCGAAAATCAGGTCGGAGCCAGAGTTAAGTTAATTTTTAAGTTAATTTTCCACTGTTGTCGTAGCCGTTACATTATATAGTTTAAATTTTCAGTCGGTTATCAAATTATTCAATAGTCAACCTATCTGCTCCGGCAGTGAATTCTAGCGGCGGGTGTGGAAACTACGTCAAGAAATGAATTTAAAAACACAAAGTTATTACATTTATCACGCTAGTTATTATGTTAAAGAATTCTGCGTTAAATTTCTAATTATAATTTCAATTGGAACATAAGAACACCTAAATTTGTTCATTACCGATGATATATGTTAAAAATCTCTGGCTATTACTGAAAGGCTAACTCACGTTTATTATTTTTTTTCATATCTTGCTTGAAACTACCATTTGACAATTTATTTCCGTGGCCAGACCTATGTCATTGAATATATATAACTTATAGAAGTCGCGAGGGGATAGGATTTATTATTCCAATTTTCGGATCCAAAACTGTGGTAGTTGTTAGCTCCGCCGCTAGACAGCTCTTCTTTCCACAAGAGGGTGCTCGTAGTTACCAGCTTCCACGCTAGAGCGCTGTAGCGTCGCTTTTGTCAAGGTCATGCGCGTAATTCTCTGTCTCACTCTATCGAGAGGCGGTGCCTTTTGTTGAAATCCGAGCGCTCAGATACGGGCGGGCGCAACTGAAATGGAGAAGTACGGCCACCGAAAAAAAAAGTGCGGTTAAAAGATGCCAACATCAAAATTTAAGTTTTAATTATAAGAAAACTACAGAAATTTCTTAAACGTAATAACGTAAAAAAAAAAATACTGACATTCGTAGTTCAGAATTTATAAAATGTTGTGTTAACGGAGTGGCGCATTGAGTAAAATGGCAAAACATAATTTGGAATAATTCTTGACGATAAATGATTTTGGTAGCTATGAAACAACTATGGCTGCGATGACTGTTCAAACGCGTGCACGTGTTGTTATTAGTAACTGAAACTAATGGTATGATGTCATACTTTGTGGCTATGCAGTTTATAATTTTTTTTAACATAAGATGAAGCATTTTTACATAATGTTTTGGTTGTTTCGTAATTCAAAATAAATAATTTTAAACGTTATATGGTGAATATTCCCAGTAACGAATGACCACTAAAAAAATCAATTTTGCCAACATAGATCTGAAAAGTTAACGATTTACTATGTTAAGTTGCTTATAAATAACGCACATTTCCCGGATCTCCAAAGAAAATAAGAGTTTTTGTTATAGCATTGAGTTGCCACTCTTTATATTCCTTGCTTTGAGGTTAGATACACAAGTTATGCTCGTAAAAACGATGCGCAAGTATTTTGAATACAAATATATTTTCTTTTAATAACCGAAAGGTAAATATTATTTCCATGAAATATAATACAATTATTTAAACACAGACAACATATCAGAGCTATTTTTTGTTTATTATTCCATCTGGCGTGATAAATATTATATTTTAAAAACAGTTTGTGGATTTTTATTATAAAATAAATATTTATTTATGACATCAATTTAAGTTGTTCAAAAAATTCACTTTGGTATGAATTCAACCAAATTCATGTTATTCAGGGCAGAAAATTAGAAACTTCCAAAAAAGATTATCTACATTGCTGTTTTGTGTAAATCTGTGAACGGACTTAGTAAGTGATATATTTATAATTCCTCATTTTAGCAACCCATTTTAACACAAGAGAAAAAGGATTTTATACTAAAAATTATTATGTTAAACCATTAATTAGCAGGAAACATTTATGAATAATCTATTTAAATTTGCATTTGAACAGTGAATATTATTTTGCAATAATAAATATATTTTATGATCGTATATTACGGATGAAAAGTTTGTATTTCCATCTAATCAGAAGAATTATGACACAGTTAATTAAATTGCTTTACAAGTTTTTATTCACATGAAAATCATTAAAAATTGGTTGGGAAGTTATATAAATATACAAAAACAAATCATTATACATACAATTTTATTATATTAGTGGATTTAAATTAATGGTGTCCCAGTGACTACTGCGAAGAAAAAAATCTTGCGAAAGGTTTCCTCGTAATTGAAATTCGTCAAAAAAAAAATCCATCTCTCATTTTTGGTGACATTTCTGACAAGTGGTAGGATGAAATTTGAGACTGGCAAATGAATATTGTGAAGCAATAAACAAAATATCACATTCGTGAACTACAAATATATAGTTGTTTTTATTTTATAGTAAAAGTATATCTAATAACCCGTGGCTTCGCTCACGTAATTTCCGGGTATTGCTGATATTCTACCATTTTAAGAAAAGTATGTATTAAATTCCAAAGATTTTTGAAGAATTATACACAAAGAACTGTCAAGTATAGAACATATTTAATAAATAAAAATATTTTTACGACTTATTTTTAATTGGTTTAGCGTAAGCCTATTTTAACTTTTATTTAAAATTAAGTACCTACCTTATTTTCTATCTCCCGGTTTAGTGACTTTGAGAATATATTTTTCCTTGATGAAATCTTAACTCTTTTCCATCTGACGAAGAAGCCAATTAAAATATAAACTAAGACTCGCGCACTTATTGTATGTTAAGTCTGCCATCGTTTTAAATTACTGTAATTTTTTTAGTTATAGTCATGCTTAGGATAATAACATAATATGCCTTATTACGCATACATTTCAGTATTCATGAAACCAATGCATTTTTATTTGAAATGTAGAGCAGTTAGGCCAGTTACCAAATTTCTTATCTCGCATATTGATTTTTTGGTATGGCTAGTATTACTTAAACTAAATTTTTGAATTTTCACCGATGTACTCTTTTCCCTTTTCTATGTGATTGAGAAAATATAGCAATATACGTAAACCAATTAAACCAAAATCATCCTGAATTTTTATTACCGAAAAAAGTTAAATACAAAAAATTTTAATATGCGTATTTTATTATTGAATTTATATATATCTTGCCAATACTGATTTAGTGGGTTCCATTTTTTTTATTTTTAAAATAATATCTACCCTGTTTTACTACTTAATAGATAACGTTGAATAAGAGAAGGTTGTTTAAGGTATGTTGATTTTCCTTGCCAATATCTAAAAGTAAATTTGTACAAACGCGAAATATAGTTACAAATATTTTGAACGGTACACTGACTATTGGCCCAATACAAAGTTTTAATAGCTAATTTTCACTTCACTCGGGTACAGAATCCCATCATTCAGTGATTTCCGTGGCTAGCTTCTTTCGGGATTTCATCATTCTCAAACGACGGTAAAGGAAGCTCCTCTTCAAGGTCGCCTAACGATGCTGATAAGACCTACCGGGTAATTTGAATCGTTGGTCTTGGATTTTCGAAGGGTTAGTTGTGGGGGGGGGGGGGGATGAAGGATGATGTCACGACTGGGCTGGTTAACCTAGTTCTGCCAAATACCACCAGGGGCGTATACGGCCGATACCCAGCGATGAAAGCGATCGCAGCGGCGGAGCTTGGAACTACAACAATTCTTCTGAGAAACCGGACAGAAAATTTAACCTGGGCTCGCGACTTCTATACATTATATATATTCAATGCCTGCAGTGAGACAGGAAGTGCGCCTTGTAGAAACAACTCCCCCCCCCCTCCCCCCTCACAACCTTCATTGATGCACTGTTAAAATTTTTCACCTTCAATTTATTTATTTATCGACTTAACCACAGGCATGTTATACAATCAAATTTAAAGTTACAACAACAAAAAACAATACATAACTAACCTAAATAAAAGACAGTATACAAAAAACAAGATAAACAACTTACAAAATACAATACAAAACTAAATAAACGAACCAATTACTAACAAGTAAGCGTCGCGCCTATCATCCCGCCTCACTAACACACATACACCCCGACCACGTGTCCGGTACTACGTGACAGGAAATCGCCAAAATTACGTGTTCCATACGAAAACTGTTTTGGAAGTCAACAAAAACTTTCACAGTCTGCGAATAGTAATGGAACACGACTTTTTTTATATTTTTTAATTTTTAACAATTCATTTACGGTGCCCGCCTAGTCAGGTGTGTCTGTGTATGTGTGTTAGTGAGGCGGGATGATAAGCGCGACGCTCGGTGGTGCCATTGAATATATATAACTTATAGAAGTCGCGAGGGGATAGGATTTATTATTCCAATTTTCGGATCCAAAACTGTGGTAGTTGTTAGCTCCGCCGCTAGACAGCTCTTCTTTTCACAAGAGGGTGCTCGTAGTTACCAGCTTCCACGCTAGATCGCTGTAGCGTCGCTTTTGTCAAGGTCATGCGCGTAATTCTCTGTCTCACTCTATCGAGAGGCGGTGCCTTTTGTTGAAATCCGAGCGCTCAGATACGGGCGGGCGCAACTGAAATGGAGAAGTACGGCCACCGAAAAAAAAAGTGCGGTTAAAAGATGCCAACATCAAAATTTAAGTTTTAATTATAAGAAAACTACAGAAATTTCTTAAACGTAATAACGTAAAAAAAAAAATACTGACATTCGTAGTTCAGAATTTATAAAATGTTGTGTTAACGGAGTGGCGCATTGAGTAAAATGGCAAAACATAATTTGGAATAATTCTTGACGATGAATGATTTTGGTAGCTATGAAACAACTATGGCTGCGATGACTGTTCAAACGCGTGCACGTGTTGTTATTAGTAACTGAAACTAATGGTATGATGTCATACTTTGTGGCTATGCAGTTTATAATTTTTTTTAATATAAGATGAAGCATTTTTACATAATGTTTTGGTTGTTTCGTAATTCAAAATAAATAATTTTAAACGTTATATGGTGAATATTCCCAGTAACGAATGACCACTAAAAAAATCAATTTTGCCAACATAGATCTGAAAAGTTAACGATTTACTATGTTAAGTTGCTTATAAATAACGCACATTTCCCGGATCTCCAAAGAAAATAAGAGTTTTTGTTATAGCATTGAGTTGCCACTCTTTATATTCCTTGCTTTGAGGTTAGATACACAAGTTATGCTCGTAAAAACGATGCGCAAGTATTTTGAATACAAATATATTTTCTTTTAATAACCGAAAGGTAAATATTATTTCCATGAAATATAATACAATTATTTAAACACAGACAACATATCAGAGCTATTTTTTGTTTATTATTCCATCTGGCGTGATAAATATTATATTTTAAAAACAGTTTGTGGATTTTTATTATAAAATAAATATTTATTTATGACATCAATTTAAGTTGTTCAAAAAATTCACTTTGGTATGAATTCAACCAAATTCATGTTATTCAGGGCAGAAAATTAGAAACTTCCAAAAACGATTATCTACATTGCTGTTTTGTGTAAATCTGTGAACGGACTTAGTAAGTGATATATTTATAATTCCTCATTTTAGCAACCCATTTTAACACAAGAGAAAAAGGATTTTATACTAAAAATTATTATGTTAAACCATTAATTAGCAGGAAACATTTATGAATAATCTATTTAAATTTGCATTTGAACAGTGAATATTATTTTGCAATAATAAATATATTTTATGATCGTATATTACGGATGAAAAGTTTGTATTTCCATCTAATCAGAAGAATTATGACACAGTTAATTAAATTGCTTTACAAGTTTTTATTCACATGAAAATCATTAAAAATTGGTTGGGAAGTTATATAAATATACAAAAACAAATCATTATACATACAATTTTATTATATTAGTGGATTTAAATTAATGGTGTCCCAGTGACTACTGCGAAGAAAAAAAATCTTGCGAAAGGTTTCCTCGTAATTGAAATTCGTCAAAAAAAAAATCCATCTCTCATTTTTGGTGACATTTCTGACAAGTGGTAGAATGAAATTTGAGACTGGCAAATGAATATTGTGAAGCAATAAACAAAATATCACATTCGTGAACTACAAATATATAGTTGTTTTTATTTTATAGTAAAAGTATATCTAATAACCCGTGGCTTCGCTCACGTAATTTCCGGGTATTGCTGATATTCTACCATTTTAAGAAAAGTATGTATTAAATTCCAAAGATTTTTGAAGAATTATACACAAAGAACTGTCAAGTATAGAACATATTTAATAAATAAAAATATTTTTACGACTTATTTTTAATTGGTTTAGCGTAAGCCTATTTTAACTTTTATTTAAAATTAAGTACCTACCTTATTTTCTATCTCCCGGTTTAGTGACTTTGAGAATATATTTTTCCTTGATGAAATCTTAACTCTTTTCCATCTGACGAAGAAGCCAATTAAAATATAAACTAAGACTCGCGCACTTATTGTATGTTAAGTCTGCCATCGTTTTAAATTACTGTAATTTTTTTAGTTATAGTCATGCTTAGGATAATAACATAATATGCCTTATTACCCATACATTTCAGTATTCATGAAACCAATGCATTTTTATTTGAAATGTAGAGCAGTTAGGCCAGTTACCAAATTTCTTATCTCGCATATTGATTTTTTGGTATGGCTAGTATTACTTAAACTAAATTTTTGAATTTTCACTGATGTACTCTTTTCCATTTTCTATGTGATTGAGAAAATATAGCAATATACGTAAACCAATTAAACCAAAATCATCCTGAATTTTTATTACCGAAAAAAGTTAAATACAAAAAATTTTAATATGCGTATTTTATTATTGAATTTATATATATCTTGCCAATACTGATTTAGTGGGTTCCATTTTTTTTATTTTTAAAAATAATATCTACCCTGTTTTACTACTTAATAGATAACGTTGAATAAGAGAAGGTTGTTTAAGGTATGTTGATTTTCCTTGCCAATATCTAAAAGTAAATTTGTACAAACGCGAAATATAGTTAAAAATATTTTGAACGGAACACTGACTATTGGCCCAATACAAAGTTTTAATAGCTAATTTTCACTTCACTCGGGTACAGAATCCCATCATTCAGTGATTTCCGTGGCTAGCTTCTTTTGGGATTTCATCATTCTCAAACGACGGTAAAGGAAGCTCCTCTTCAAGGTCGCCTAACGATGCTGATAAGACCTGCCGGGTAATTTGAATCGTTGGTCTTGGATTTTCGAAGGGTTGGTTGTGGGGGGGGGGGGGGGGGATGAAGGATGATGTCACGACTGGGCTGGTTAACCTAGTTCTGCCAAATACCACCAGGGGCGTATACGGCCGATACCCAGCGATGAAAGCGATCGCAGCGGCGGAGCTTGGAACTACAACAATTCTTCTGAGAAACCGGACAGAAAATTTAACCTGGGCTCGCGACTTCTATACATTATATATATTCAATGCCTATGTGGCGTGGTGTGAAAGGCTTCGAGTTCAACCTCCGATTGGGTAAAATATATTTGGATATTTTTTTATAACAATTTTATATGTTTGAGGACTCTGAAATACTGGACCGTTGTCCTGTTATATTCATATGCGGTTATCCTCCAAACAGTGGCGTTATCATTATGTGGGTTCAGAAAGGTCCAGCTTTTTCTGTGAAGACATAAATTTTAAAGATCGTGCGCAAAAATATGTTTTAATTCTGTACGCCTGCATACGTTATCACATGCACACACACATACACAAATAAATATATGTATAAGGATGTTTTTTTGTACCATTACGATGTATTATAGTGTTACGATCGCGCTTGGCTGCAGTGCTTGGCGTCGCCGCGCTCGTTCGGCCTGTCTGCGCCCCCTTCCACCCGCATCCTCTCCCTGGTATCTCGTGTCATACTATCTCGCGACATCCTGACCGTCGCAGCGCGCACCTGCCTCAGATCGAGTTACTTAAAAGAGGCCGCACTGCGGAATAAAAGGACTCAGACGCCTTTATCGGCGTTCTTAGAGCAGCCACCGCGTCCTTCGAGGACTCACGACGCGTTTCTGGGCATTACGAAGGCGAAGGTCGCGAGATATCTCGGAGACATGCCCGATTGTTCTGGACGGGAACCCAAGGGCTATATAAGGAGAGTCAGTCTGAGTCTGAGTCAGTGAGTTAGGAGTTCGTTGGGGAGTGCTCCCGCGGCGGAGTTTCCGGGCGATAGTGCCGCGGGTGCGGCAGAGTGGCGAAGTCCCTGGACGAAGGTTCCAGGGCAGGGAGTGAGTGAGTTCAGTGGAGTCGGGAGTTTCCGGGCGATAGAGTCGCGGGCGCGGCGGAGTCCCGGGCGAAGTTGCGAGCGAGTCGTCGAGTGGTATCTCGGCGAAGGGTGTGACGGCGGCGGCGGAGTGCGGCGACAGAGTCCCGCGGCGGAGACCCACGAGGGGTGCTGCGGCGAGAGTTGCGCCGGAAGTGCGGCCCAGCGAGGTGTGTGAAACGAGTGACTGGGGAATTGACCTTTTTTACATGTAATT
Organism: Bacillus rossius redtenbacheri; assembly: GCF_032445375.1. Taxonomy (NCBI): domain Eukaryota; kingdom Metazoa; phylum Arthropoda; class Insecta; order Phasmatodea; family Bacillidae; genus Bacillus; species Bacillus rossius. The sequence continues at coordinate 16,644,895 of NC_086335.1, forward strand.
AATTATCTGCCAATTTAGAAGATTATTTGTAAGTGACAAGTAGTGGTAATAAATAAAACTGTGTGTGTGATAAAAATCTTTAATTGGGCTATCCTTTACGAACCCGCAGGTAAATCGTAACAATAGTATAGCCTACATCGTTATGAAGAGACCTTTATAAAGACAAGTGTCGTATTACAAATATATAGGTAAGTTACAAAAGAATGAACGAGGTATAATAATGGTGGTTCGTTAAAAGGAAATTTTCTTTGTAAAAAATACTTTTTAAGGAGTTGGAGCCCCTGGGCTTATGTCTAATGCGCGACTGTTTCCAAACAAATGCTGGCTGGATCAATGCTGCAGTTCACCACTATTTTCTTTAATAACACATCCGATTAGTGTAATTCGGTGTTTCCATGACATGTGGTATCCATGTTCTTGTGGTTTTGCTTAAAATGACGGGACCTACGAAAGTACCTACCGTTAGGCCTCGAAGCACTTGAACAACACAGACTCGGCACTCACTCATTTGAGTCAACTATTGTTGCGGTCGAACCCACGACCCCCATGTGGCTAGTGATCACTGCCACAGAAGACTCACGACGAAAACTACAGTGTTTAAAAAAATTAAAATACACGGTCGTAACTCAGAACACACAGAAAAAAAAAAAATATTGTGTTACTCAATTTTGTTGGCCTCTCGGTTCATTCAAAGTGATATATGTTATACTGTCAAAATAATTTGTTTTGACTTAAAAAAACATATTTTGTTTTCAGTAGCACACCTGCGTATTAGATCTCTACCAACGTTAAGTTGTCATCGCCGCAAAATAATTTGCGGTAAATACAGCATATTTTGTTGGTCACATCAGCAAGCCCTACACATGTGGCCGTGTCCTTGAACATTTAACATAAGCACGATTGTCAGACCACTTACGTCGTGGGTAATGTTTGTGGTCTTACTTTTTGCGAAATTTTAACTAAAATAAACCCACAAAAAGTTTTATATATACATGTATATTTTTTCCATATGAGCCATATGCCATATTAGCCTCATCGAGTTTCCTGCTGAGACTCACTCACCCCCCCCCCCCCCCCCTTTTTAAACGCTCCCTTTAGTTTGGCGGGATCACCTTTTCCCCTCCATGCCAGCCAACTATGCTAATTTTAAGCTGATGTTGAGAGTTCTATTTGATGAGCTACCTTCTTCTCCGAGTAGACCTCGACCTGACAACATACAGAACAAATTTCCAATCTACTTAAAGTTTTACTTAAAGTTGAAGCACGAGGGCCGTGTGCAAACAGGAGGTGACTTTTTGTTTGTGCTGTGGTTTTTCTAAAGTTTCTTTCGATCTCGTTCTCTTGTAAATTTCTGTATGGTGTAACTGCGCTTTTTATGTGGTCGAGCCTCGTTAATTTTGCTTAGTTTTGCTTTTTTTCCGGTTACAAGCATGATAACCTTTGTAAATGAGTTTTGTATTTTGGATCACACTTAAATAAACTTTGCCTGCTCTTTGTTTACAGATTACCAACTATCCCGGGCGTAGCAAATGTTTTGATTTGTGGGCTACCTGGTTGGCTGTCTATAATGGTCGATAACTCCCTTTTGCGTTGCCTCTTAAAGGCCGTTTTCGTAATTGCTCAATTAAGGGGGTGCCTCCCATTTCAGGTCGTGATTTTATATTTATATTAATCACTGATCAACTTTGAGACTTTTTCAATAGTTTAACTTTCACGAAAGGAAAGGTTATATACTGAGCATACTTTTTGCATAATAAGCTTCCAAAGTTACATTTTTAACGTTTCTGGGTTGTACAAATAAGAATAATTTAATTTATTTCAGAACTGAAACTTTTTAGGTTTAACTGCAATGTCACTGGCTACTTCATGATATGGTTTGCATTTATATCACAAGAACTCATTTCATGTTTCTTGACTATCAAAATCGTAACAAATTTGATAATTTTGAAATTCCAGGTAAAATTATTTAATATTTTCTGAAAGAAATCCAAACCATTCCTTGAAGTAGCCAGTGGCATTGCAGTTAAACCTAAAAAGTTTAGGTTCTGCCATAAATTAAATTCTCCTTATTTGTGCAACACAAAAACGTTAAAAATGTAACTTTGGCAACTAATTATGCAAAAAGTATGAGCTGTATGTATATTTCATTTCGTGAAAGTTAAACAATTGAAAAAGTGTACATGTTATCTGTAATTACTGTAAATATAAAATCTTTACCTATAAAGGAAGGCACCCCCCGTGTATGGTCCAGTTTTGAAGCCATTGTGTACTTATAGCCTTTGCTTGCACTGTTGCGTGAATTTGTGTCGTTGCATAGGTCTTGGACTAAGTTTGTGTTGGTTGCACAGCGTTGTGGTAAACATAATGACTTATATTTGTCATTACTTTACGTAATGTATTTACATGTACCTCTTTTTTCTAGTCATGCTGTAGGTGTTAACTTCATTGCGTGTAATGTTGTTGCAAGGTTTCTTGTTACTAAATTATGGTTAATGGCAGATGAAGGTCAGCTGTTGCATATTCAGTTGCCTTGAGTTAAGCTTTTGTCACAAGGCTATTTTGATGTCCACAATAAACATTCTTAATCCGCCAGACACAAACTTATCATCTGTCAAGTCACGCATAGGTATAAACGAGTTTGTAGAGATACGTCTTATATTGAGGTTCCTCGAACTGAGTGTAATTTTAATGGTAATGCACTTACATTTACTGCGATTTATCGATTGCGCAGGTTTCTAGTGACACGTATGTATGTTAAATTGCTGTTCCATTGTTTCGTGCTTCTGATTTAGGAAATGTTTGTGGCTCGTTCAGTAATTTTGTGATAAGATAACTGATTGAGTATAAGGCACAAGACACGTGCTTAATGTGATCGTTTGTGTTAGACGCAGTTGTTTTGTTGCAAGTTTCGTGTATTTTTTGCGCATTATTTATTGTGATACACGCTCCAACAATTGATTTTGGAATTAAGTATCAAGGATTATCAACTTTGACCTGTTGATTTGTTCGCCCTCTTCACAGACACAAAGCAGAACACAACTTGGAGTCATCTGGCTTACTCTCTGGCTGACTCCCACCCTTTTCTTGTTTTGTGAAACCCTCAATCTCGGAGTTCGAACCCACGACTTTTCATGCTTCCTTTGACATATCTCCAAAAATAATACTAGCCTTTTTTTAACCCGAAAGAGGAAACTGAGGCAGAAGCGTCTAAAATGTGATGCACTCATTTTGAAGAAAATGTGCAATACTTAATTCAGTCCAGCTCGTTTTAAACGAAATTGCTTGAATGTTATTAATCTGTTTTACTTCGTTTCATTTACACACGTACCAAAAAAAAATTCCTTTGACTATGGTACTAAAATATGGCATGCTTAATGATTTCAATAAATCGTCTGTGCTGGAGTGTCTAGCTTACCCACGCCAGATATCTAAATAAAACGTTTAGATAAATCGTATTTGCAAGGGGAGGACAGACGGAAACTTGGCGCTGGCTGAGCCGTTTAGTAGCGATATTTGTTCCGTGTTATAACTGGACGTGAGGATTTAAACACACGTCTGGCAACGAACCACTTTCCTCACTCTAGTTCTCTGAACACGACTGCGAGTTACAACATGCGCGCCCGCGACTTACATGTCAAGTTGCCCTACACTTTCTGCTCATTTTTCAGTGTTGGTGGTAGGGGGTTCAGAAATAGTTTTCGCGCTTACATCAACACCCATTTAGTACAGCAACGCGCGTGCCAACTTTGAGTGTAACATCAAAAGGAAACGACTATCATAATCTGATCTAATAAAGAACACGCGATATAAAAGTCGCTCTAGCGAGACCAAACTATCCATAAAAACAAAAAATTATGCGTTGAAATTTTTCATTGGGAAAAAATTTTCTATTTTGGACAAACCAATTCAAGACAACATTGCTAAGTTTTGACCGTGCTTAAAAACTGTAACAACTTTTCCTGATGTGTTTACTGTATCCACTATCTTCACAGCGGTCAGCTTTTATACTCATTATCTATAGAAAAATAAACCTGTAAAACCTTCGTGTATGTAGTTTAATATTATTTGCCAAAAATGATTCCGGGTAATGAAGGGAGTGTAGCATAATACTATAAGACTATTTTTTTAAATTTGTTTGTCTGTTCGTTTGTTTAAACACGCTAATCTCCAAAATTACCAGACGAATATTCATGGGATTTTCAAGGTAATTTCAGCGAAGCTTGGGGCAAAATATCAAAATCTGTTAACGGAAAAAATATATATATATATCCTGGTTTAAAGTTTTAGGAGTCAGCGCAGCTTATTAAGTTTTCTTAGAAAAGTCCAAAGATAGCGCTTCATTAGTTGCTTTTTCAAAGGCGGTTGCAGAAGTTTTCGGATGTTTAACTCAGTGACACGATCATCTCAGTGTAATACACCAAAGAACTCATAAATGACGCTGTTAGTTTTATTTTACCTCAGAATTAAGCGCCGCAATATTATTTTTTCTCTTTGTAATTTGGATATTAAAAACCTAAAGAAATTTATTTTGTTATTTCGATAGATTTTATTTATATTTTACTTATTACATAAAAACTAATTTAATGAGTTTGCTTTGTGATTTAAGTTAGTAATTATTTAATTTAGTGTTGTTTATGAATAAAAAAGCATATAGAACGGTCCAGTCTTTCTAAATATTTATCTCAGTGACACGAACATCACGGCCTAATACACCAAAGAACCAAAATATGGCGCTATTAGTTTTTTTTTAAATTTAGTGAGAGAAGACTTCTAAAGTAGGCACAGCGACAACGTATTAATTTCATAGGACAGGATTGTTGTATAGAGTCTTTTTTTTCGTAGAGAGAATGATTAATACACGAAAGATAATGGGAAACAGAATTGAAATTTATTTTTAATCGTTAGTTGCTCTTATCATTGAAACCAAAGATAGATATCTTTCGAGTAATTATTTCATTAATAGACGATTTTTTGATGATTTTTAGAATTTTTTCCGAATTTTTAGGTTAATTATTAAGATTTTCCAAAATGGTTTCCAATTTGTCATTATCGGCCACTGGATGCTGCTAGACTATGAACTTAAGCTGCTTTTATGATGTTTTACCATATTTTATTTAATATATTTTTAAAAATAAAAATACCTTTATTTGCATCGTCCAGGGATCGAACCGAGGTTATGAATTGATGGAATCAATTACTATTTTCACAAGCGATATATATATATATATATATGATTTTTTTCCCGATTTTCTAGCTAAATTACTACGCATTTGTAATATGGCAGCCAAGACAAAAAGCAAGATGGTGGAAGCTACGGTAATACATGATTTCTGCAGTCTATCTACCGGGTAAAAATTAATCTAATATGGCAGCAACGCTTTCTGTCAGACTTTGTGTGCGCTAGCGCTCCTGGTATCCATGACTGGAAACATAGTCTTGTGTGTTAACTAGCGCTCCTGGTAGCAGGTATTGAAAATAAAGTTAGTTGTTCGGTTTCGAAAGGCAATATTTTAAATTTTCAAATTTAAAAAAATACAAGTCAGAATCTGTGTGTTATCTTTTTATATAACTTATTTAAATCTCAGTCCGGAATTTCTCTCGATGGCCGTGCCGTTAAAGATGTATGTTTTCCAACCTAGATGTCAGAGCTGTAATTGTTCGAATTAAAAAACCTCTAATATATTATGTAAATATATATTGTATAGATAAGGACCACAACAACATTATCAGGTAATGGAACATCGACCTTGTGCATGAGGTGGAGCGATGGTGGCGCTCATTAGGAAGAAACACAAAAAACATAGATGAGGGATCAGAAAAAAATGGTGGCCGTGACATCATCAAAGATGGCGGACATTTTATTATAATTAAAAATGGCGACCGTAACGAAATTTGCATTGTTCGGGGATTGGGACGCTCGATGAAAAGATGTCGGAATCCAAGATAGCGACTGAGGTCGAAGGTTAAGGTCAAGGTCTAATTCAATGGTCAAGGTCCATGTTGAAGGTCCAAGATCAATGTCATCCAAGAGGGCCACCGTGACGTCATGGTGATCGGTCATTGACCCCATGCTCTCAAACCTGACCCAGAACCCTTCGCTCGGGGGAACTATTATATACTTCTGTTTTAACTGGTATTTTGTGCCGTACAGTACTTTCATATTAAGATCTTGTTTCTTCAATTTATGAGGATAATATTCAAACAACTGATGAAAACTCTTGGCTTAGTAAAAATTTCAAGGTGCAACAATTAACTCGTACATACAAACTTAGTTTGAGGTAGAAAATGTAGAGAATATCTCTTTTAACAGAGCTATGAAGCAACATGACTCTACCAATAAATTGTCCAGTCAAATTTTTAAACATTCTTAGCGCATCTAGCCCTTCACCATACAAAATTAGTTTTAAAAACGTCGTCATAAATTATTCTATTGCGAAATTTAAGCCCACAAAATTGTTTAGTGGTACTAGGCTTATAGTTGATTCTCTCCAAAGTAACATCAGCGAGGTGGAAATTTGGACGGAAGTGGGGCAGGCGAGAGAGTTTTTTTTCACCCCGAATCTCGCTAATTCCTTACAATTTCCCATTTCTCTCTAAACGTGTAAAATTCTCGGTGAGCATATTTTATATCATGGACATAAACAAAGCACAAGGCCAGATGCTGAGTGTTGCGGGCGTGGACCTGATTTGCCAGTTGCTTTTCCACGGCTGGCTCTACGTTGCTCTCTATTGTGTACGTGAAACAAACAAGCTCTTTGTTCATGTCCTTTATCATGTTACTTCAAATGTTGTACTCAAAGAAGTTTTATAGGTCGAAAATAAACTCCACGCGTAAAGTTTGCGGCCACAGCTAGTAATCCCTAAAAGTATATTTTCTAACTTCACTATCTCGTTGACCAAGCGTCGCACTGAAGAATAGAATTAAATTTTTATGTGCATAAAATTATGATAAAGCTGAAATTAAATTTTATACTTTAGATACATGCTAGGCTAAAAATAAACACATATGTATTTCAACAAAATTAATTTAAGTTAAGATAAATTTTAAAGTCACTGACACCGAAATATAGTGTTTACTAGTAAGGACATTCGATAAGTGGCTTCATGTAATGTTTTATTTCTCTGAAATTCGTGAGCGGTAGTATGTTAGTGGTTAAAATAAAATATAGTTGGGTGTAGGAGTTTCTTGTTTCTTAAAAATAATATGTAGGCCTATTTTAACCTATTAATTCTCTTCCGCTTGTATTAAGTTAACACAAAAACGATCCTCGCGATGTTAATTGTAGACGTAATTGATAACGTGTTTTTGGTGTAAAAATCCAGTCTTATTCATTGCAGCAGCAGCAGGATGTAAACGCAACGACATCCACGCTGCGAAAGAAGAGTCAGATTTTAGGCTCAGATAAAAACCAACGCAGACAACTCAATATCACAATTAGAGTATAATAATATTACTTATATTAGCGATCGACACGATAACTTTGTGGAGTGTATGTACTTAAGAGGGCGATAAAGGGCTTCATTTAGAGCTGTTTTAGTGGTCAATGCGACGGCAAGTAGAGGTCAAACCAGTTAATGCAGATGAATGAGATTTTTACACATCATTGAGGAAATGTATAATGACTGATCCCAGTTGTCAGAATGCGGTTAATGTTGTTATTAATAAGCAAAATTAATTAGTAAAAAGGTTTATATTAGCGCAAATTTGACCACTTACAGAAAATAAATTAATCAGAATAACAAAAAAGTAAAAACTGAAGGATTTACATGTAACATTCTTTTATAGTATATGATTTTTGGAAATAATTATCTTCATACAATTGCAAATTACTTGCACACGCGTAAGTCACTACACATTCATGTTTGAGTCGAAAATTTGCCACTTCACTGTTTGGAGATATGACACTTTTAATCCATCCCTTCAGCAAGACCCGAGCGCTGTAGATAATCCTCACCATTAGAGTGATCGGGTTCCTGCTGTTATCTGTCGCCTTGTTTACGAATGTGTGGAAGGGGTGTAGAGGAAGGTTTGGTTTTCGATAACACATGTCTTGTCGGGTTACTCTGCATTTCTCTTATCATTGCATTCGCGTCCACCTCATTTACATTATTCTAGAGTATTCTTTGCACATATATATTTTATAGTACCGTTTATTTGCAAATATTTAACTGGATTGTGGATATACAATTAATAATTTTTAGTTGCTTTTAGGTTACTTGGCATACATCTTATTTTCAACCAAATAATAATAGTTGTATAAAAATTAAATGAACTAAATATACTGTGGGATATTACTTTGCAAGGCATTTATTAGAGGATAAGTTTTACAGATTGTGCAGTTCCAACACTATAAGCACAGCACAAAATACGAATAATTACACAAAACTGTAAAGCTGATTTGTAAACAAAATACATAGGTAAGTTACAATAGTTTACCTCGCGGTTTCATACAAATTAATAATATACATGAAAATATTACAAGTTTTCAAAGCTATCATGTTGTTTCATTACGTATCATATAAAAGTATCTCTTGTTTGTATTCCATTTAACACTAAAATGTATTTTATATATAATGTATCACATATATAACACATGTATATTTCATGAATAGTAGTTACTGAAGTAAAAAGGTTTTTCCTTTATTACAAAATAAAATACACAATATAAACTATTCATAACATAATTTCTTCATGCTGTTAGCATTCTCAGATGTAGTTTCTGCAATTGGCGTACTTTCTTCAGTCTTTGTGCTTTCCTTTAACCTTAAATCAAGGTAAAAAAACACATGTTTTTATTAATAGCACTGCCTGAAGCTATACACTGAAAACGACCCATGAATACTATAAATAATTTGTATACTTAATTATTTTTCTCCCTCCAATTTGCTAGATTTTTACCTCTATTCCGTTTTCTTCACACAGACATATGCAATTTACCACGAGCATTACCTTTTACAAAACGTGCGTTTGTTTTCGCCATTTATAAATGAACATCCATTCATATTTCCCGAGCTAACACAGCGACAGCAAGGAAAACTAAATACGACTGCCTCTACAGTGCCACCCCACCCCTTTCGGTCCTTATCGTGGGACTGAGAAGTGTCGCCTATGGCGAGGGACTCAGAGCAATATCGGTCTAACGTACAATATCAGGCGCACATGTTACGCTTTAAGGCGATTGGTGCACGGTAAAAAACCGGTCACAGGCCCGAAAACAATGAATTTTGTATCATATGACCACTAAAGAGTCTAGATGCCTATGTGGGTGACCGTTACTATGTAGGGAGGTCAGGAGCTTAGTTCCAGCTCGTCAGTGGCGAGATTGCCTTCATACGGGAAGGGTGTCGCTGGTGGTCGCTCTGCGGCCTGCCATCTAGCGGGAACTAACAAAACCTCGAAGGTTGTATCTCGCTCTCCCTCTAACACACAGCCGATAAGGTTCTATCGTGCCCGGAGGAGGGGAAGGTTAATCAGGTTTCTCTTTCACTCATCCTTCGCCATGGGGAGGCGGAATGGATTATTTTTTGTCCGCAACTGCGCAGACGTCATGTGGCCACTCCCGCACTCTTCTCACTCAACTCGCTCATTCTCTCACACTATTTCAATAAATCTTTTCAAATCTTCAACATCAATATTTTAAACCATTGCGCTTCCTACGGATTAATTATATTTCATGCAAGTGCCCGAATTCAGCTGCAAAAAAATAAAACGCGTAGTCAATTTTTTTCTTCAAAACCTTCCCAAACACTGTGTGTTAAAAAACATTCTGAAAGCCCATTTTTCTAGATAAATGGAATCACCTACGCCACAAGGAAACATTGTGCTTTAATATTATGTAAAGAAAACACCTCTTAGTTTTATAGTTATGTAAAGGTGGTGTGATATGTTTTAGATGTCGCACCATCTTATCATCCATGTAGAAGATTTACCCGAAAAGCTAACAAGACTATTGCCATGAAAATGGAAATATGGTAAATGAAATATTTTTCAAATGTTTCAAATGTCAGTAAACAACATATAAAAAATCTTATAACTGTAAAATTAAAATACAAACAACCCTATAACAAATTTGATTTCAATATGAAAACGTCTACAATAGTGTTTACAAGAAACGAAATTGCAATAGCAATACAAAAATATCGCAATTTTGTTACATTGTTAATATATATATTATTTTTAATAAAGGCAATGAAAATGACATACTCAATATTTGGAATACAATAAATTCCTTAAGCCCTACATAATTGCTGCGATATTCACAATAAATGCTTTTCTTAAATATAGTAATAAAAAACATCGTAAATAAATTATGAACATACATATTATGGTGAAGGAAAGTGGACACTATCACACTGAAAAATCTTAGAGGGTAGTTTTCCTCATCTTATTTCTTTCTTTGCGTTTTTGGTCTTGTTCGTTAAAATATTTCATGTTCAAATACTTGATACGCATATACGTTCTTGTCCTGACAAAACAGTATAAAACTTCTTCTGGATATTTATTTTCAGTAGTTCCGCAAATAATTTTAGTCAGTGATTCAAAAATCCGCTCTTTTTTGCACAAATTGTTGCCATGAATATTATCAAAACACATTTCAGTGATCTTTATTAATTCAAAAAATTCATTAGTGGGACATTTTAAGTTACCCTTTGATTGTACATGTATCCAGCTATCGTCCTCTGAATTGAAATCCGTAGTGCCTAGGTCAGGATATTTATTTCTGAAACGGTGAGCTATATAGCCAGAAACATATTTCAGCCCTTCAAGAGAAATTTCGTCACTTGAAAGGGGGCTGGCCTCTAAATCTAAGTCTATTTCTTCCATGTCAGCAAGATCTATTTCATTTAAAGGTGATTTCTCTTGAAATGTCTTTGTAAAATACATTTCCTTGCACAAAAGTAGTTCTGTAATTTCATTCTGATAAGCACTGTCCTGTTCTATTTCATTTGACGAAAAATCACTTACCAAACACATTTCGTCTGTCTTCTCATCCGTGTTTTTCCGTTCAGCAAAAACTGCTGCAGAATGTTTTCACAATATGTAGTTTATAATTCTGTATTTAAAGTAAATGGGCGACAGATGCATATTTTATTACATGCTTTATATTAGCTTCACCTGTATGTTTGTTTGTCTGTCCGTCTGTAACTCTTTCGACTAAGAGTGAGTGGCTCATCACTGTAAAATGTCTCACCAATTTCATCACGTTCGTTAGCCGAGCGGCAGTCCGCCCCGTGTGCGACGCGACGTGTCTCGTGCGCTGTTACTCTCCTGGTTTAGTGCGAGAGCGAGTTAAGTGTCGTGCGGCTTACACGTAACGTATTCTAAAGGCTTCTTACTGACTTTCGCAGGACCATCATGGCGACTTGCCAACCGAACCCACGAGTGAATACCCTTCGCGTGAAGTGTCAAACCAAACCGCTCGCGTTGGACTTACTCCGATGGCTCGACGAGACCCTTGGGCTGCAGGATGACGAAGTGATTGCGGTGCAGGTCGACGGACGCCAACGGTGCATCTTTGTGAAGTTGACATCACTACTACACTGCGAGAGGATCATCCGAGAGACCGGCGGAACGTCTCAGATACACGCAGCGAGCGGTGAGTCACTACAAGTAGACATAGAACTGGTGCTAGACAACCTGAAAACCGTCAGGGTCGTAAACATTCCCGTGGAAGTACCAAATGAACGGATTGTTTAGTCGCTCACTCCGTACGGAAAGATACACACGTGCGTGGACGAAATGTGGGGGGTGTATCGCAAGTTCAAAGCCAAGACAGGGGTACGAATAGTGAAAATGGAACTCAATCAAAATATTCCCTCACAGCTGGTAGTCGATGGGCATCACGGGTTCGTAGTGTATGACGGAAAACTCCAGACCTGCAGTCACTGCTCGCAGGCGGGACACCACCGCGCGGCCTGCCCCACTCTTCCGCGCGAGCGGTCATCGCGCTGCGCACGTGGGCACAGACACTACAGCCTGGCGCGCAGAGCAGTCGCTCGACAGAACCGCACGAAGTGCGGGACCGGCCCACCACCTCTGGGGCGAGCTTACAACCGCCGGCACAAACTCTGACGTCAGAAGACAGGGAGGAGAGGCCTTATGAGGCGGTCCCACTCAAAACTCTGCTGTCCACCATTACCGCATCACCTCTTGCTCCGACTCAACAGGACATGCCTGCCCCGGATTTACGACTCGATACGCCCACGGACATGGAGGATGACGGAATGTCCGAATGCTCACAGGAGGCACACTCCACCAACCCCTGCTCAGGCAAAAAGTCCGGTGGGCGTGAACGGCCCCCGAGCGGGCGCAGGGACAAAAAGGCCCGTCATGCGAGTCGCAGTCCAAGTCGCGACACCGCCCTACCGGACAGCCCGCGTTCACAACGTGAATATTCACTCCGCATTGCCCAGCATGCGATCGAGCAAATCAAGGGGGCGCGATCAGCATAACGGAACAGAGTGGGGGAGGGGATGACGTAGCTAGTAGCAAAGACGTAGCGGATGACTAGAGTTTTAACAATTGCCACTGTAAACATTTGTGCAATTGAAGCTCCTTTCAAATTTCATGCTTTACACAGCATTGTACGTGTGCACGCTATCGACGTACTATTTTTACAAGAGTGTGCGCTAGAGCGGCTACCATATTTTGACCAATATAATGTGTACCCCAACATCGGCCCTCAAGGGAGAGAAACCATTGTTGTCACAAAGAACCATCTTGAACTCACGCACATCAGAGCGCACGCATCTGGGAGAATAATCTCTGGCACACTCATAGCGCTCAATCCCTCCAGCGCTACTGGCAGGAGCATCATCGGACAATGTGTGAATGTCTATGCCCCCTCTGGCTCTCAGCGTCGAACAGAACGCCAGGAATTTTTTCGCCAGGAAATCCTTCCATTTATAAGGAATGATGGCACGGGTCTTATTCTAGGTGGAGATTTCAATTGTATAATTAAACCCAGTGATCACGTTGGTGGACACTACCCCATTAACATGGCACTGCATGAGCTCGTTACTGCCATTGATGTGGAAGACATGGTCGACATTCTTCAAGTACCCACACCACATTACACCTTTCATGCCTATTCATCTAGTTCGCGCCTAGACAGGTTTTATATGTCCCGCACGCATCGACACAACGCGCGATCATATGATGTGGTGCCAGTGGCTGTTACATATCATTACATGGTCGTTTGTACTGTGGCTGCTCCGGAGGTTTCACCCACACCTGGGCGTAACTACTGGAGACTACAAACACGCTTTTTGGGTCAAACTGAAGTGGACAATGATTTTCATCGGCGCTGGTCTCATTGGTTGCGATGTAAACAGAGGTACGCGGACACAGCGGATTGGTGAGATGGCTGCGTCAAACCAGGTCTGGCCAAATTATTTAAGCACCATGGCGGGCGTTGTAGACGGGAGCAGGACTTCCTTCTCTAGTTGCACGAGAGGGCCCTGCGGGAATTAAGTATGCATCCAACCGCAGTTACCAATCTGAGGGATCAATCCCGTCGCCTTAAGGAACGGATCATCGCCATACACCGAGCGAACATGGAAAGTCGCATTGTATTCAACAACACCAAGAGTGCGCTACAGCAAGAAAGGCTTAGCATTCACTCCCTCATGCGAGATCGGAAGAGGCGAACACGAAGGCACATCAGCTCGGTTGTGGACGCGAATGGCACGGTCGTAAGGGATTCCACAACCATCCTCGCAGCATTTACAAGTAGTTACAAGGAACTCTATGCGGACCACGACATTGACTATGATGAAGGGACATCATTCCTTGATGTGTATGACAGCAGCCTTGACGACATAGCACAGCACCATCTGGAGGCCGACCCAACTGACGAAGAGATCACACACATTGTTCGAAGGGCCCCAAAAACCAAATCCCCTGGTGTGGATGGTATCCCCTACGAATTCTACCAGCACTATTGGCCAACGATTCGAGAGGAATTTTGCGAAATGGTGCGCACAATCATTCGACGAGGGCGTCTGTGCAGTACGCAAACTGAGGGAATCATTGTGCTCGTCCCCAAGGTACCACAGCCACATGAAGTAGCCCACTATAGGCCTATCACGCTTCTGTGTGCTGACTACAAAATCATCGCACGGGTGTATGCCAATCGTATTAAATCAGCGCTGTCTGATGTCATCGGGCCGGACCAACATTGTATTGTGCAGGGGACGTCCATCACACAAGGCACTTCTGCGCTCCGCGGTGTGCAGCTCCTGGCGCGCACAACGCCGGGCGCTGTCGCCCTCCTGAACATTGACCTTGAGAAGGCTTTTGACCGGGTGCAATGGAGCTTTCTCGACAGGGTGCTCGAGCACCTTTGCTTCCCTCCCACAGTTCGAGCTGTCCTACGCACATTCCGTGAGAACCTAACCTCGAAGATGTCCATCAATGGTTGTTTTGGTGACAAATTTCCGATTCGCTCCTCTGTCCGACAAGGGTGCCCGCTCTCGATGGTACTTTTCGTCCTTTATATTGAGCCCCTTATAAGGAAATTTAACTCTACTCTCTCAGGACTGAGTATTCAAGGGAATCCTTTAACGTGCATTGGGTATGCAGATTATGTTACTGTCATTGTGCGTAGTGAACATGAACTCACGGCCGCTCATGCTATTCTTGAGGCCTTCCACAAGGCAATGCATGCAAAATGCAACTTCGCGAAGACCAAAGTGTTGAATCTGAAAGCAGCGCCAGATGTGATTGTGCCACAGCATTCATTCGTGTCTACGGATGCGATCAGGACACTTGGAATACTTTTCACGGGTGACATCGGACATACCATTCAAGAGAACTGGGACGGAGTGGTGCGGAAAGTTCGTGGTAGCCTGCTTGAGTCACACCTTAGAATCCTCAACATCATCCAACGTGTATATATCGTTAACATGTACTCCCTTGCACAACTCTGGTACATGGCACAGGTGTTCCCCATGCCAGCTGCGATTGCAGCTCAAATCAGGAAATACATTGGATGGTTTATCTGGAAAGGATTCCTCTTCAAGGTCAGCCGCGATCAGCTGACGATGCCTGTCAGTAAAGGTGGTCTCGGACTCATTGAGCATGAGCAAAAAGCACGAGCCTTGTTCCAGAAATGCGTCATACAACGTGTCTTACAGGGTGGTCGCTCCTCGGCTTTGTACACAGCCGCATGGGGCGCCAGGGAGCGCCTACCCCGACACTACAAGTCCGCCGCCGATCACCTTCGCACGACGATTTCCGATCTTCCCGAAGGTACGCATGTCTCCACAAGACGACTTTATGGTTTCCAGCGACGAGCAACACCCTCTGTGCCGAATATTCAGAATAAGATCCTTTCTTTGCGTTGGCTGAACATATGGAAAAACGTTTCTGATCCTGAATTACCTACTCATCTCCGTGCCGAAGCTTTCACATTTGTCAACGACCTGACACCCACCCTTTATCGCAAGAAACGCATTGCGTTATCCCAGGATGACCACTGCGAACTCTGTGGCTACCGTGACACTGCCCTCCATCGCATATGTGCTTGCTCATTCTCGCGCCCCTTGTGGGAGTGGTGTAAAACCAAACTTTCCGGACTGCTCTGCCTACCTCCACGAGACGTGTGCGCGGACCGCATGTGCTACCTCGACATCACGGCCTTCCCTACCGTGAAGAGGCGGGCGGCTGTGTGGCTGATGGCGAATTTGATCGATTTTGTGCTCAAAACTCAAGTGCCATATTTCTTGCGGTACTTCCTATCCCAGCTACGACGTGACAGATGGTCTATGGTAAAAAACAATACGTTAAGAAGGAGATTTGGACATTACCTTTTCATGTTTTGAAATTTGTACAGATGGTGTGGGACTGTGTTAATCCGCAGGGGCGAGGTATCAGTATCGTGTAACCCATTTGTGCTGACTGTAATCTGATGTGAGCTGTAATGTTATGTACATGCACATGATATCACAATAAACTAATAAACTATTTAAAAAAAAAAAGCGGTCTAAGGCGTGCGACTTCTGAGACGTCAGCTTTCGGATTCAGCGATCGTGGGTTCTACTCCCGGCCACGCCGGAAAAAAAAAATTTTTTCTGGTAAATTCTAAGATTATATCCATACATCTAACTGTAAATGATTCGGAGAGACTTTACCATTTCTTTGTGACGTTGCAACTCCAAATAGTTATCTCAGATTGTAATAGGTAGTGTCGGTAACTCATTTCCCAATGATAATTATACATAAATATATTTTAAAAAACTAAAAAAACATGCTTTTAAAGAATTTCAAACTAAAATTTAAAAAAAAATATAGTTTAAAAAACTAAAGAAACATGCTTTTAAAGATTATCAAACTAAAAAGTTAAAAATAATTTTAAAATTTAATTTATGACAATAGTGTATAAGCAATACTAGTATAAATGAGAAAAAAGCATGGGGCGCTTAATATGCTAGTATTGCTTATATACTATTGTTATAAATTAAATTTTAAAATTATTTTTAACTTTTTAGTTTGATAATCTTTAAAAGCATGTTTCTTTAGTTTTTTAAACTATATTTATTGATGTTCCATACCTCTAATATACGGACAGAGAAAAAACCACTCTAATACATCTTAGTTCAGTTTAACTGTAAACAAATATTTAGGTTAACAGGTCCTATACTTATTTCCGAATGTTTTACTGACTGAGTTATACTGGACATTAATTAAATTGATCGCTGATATTTATACTTTTAAACGAAATTTTGAATTTATCATTTTATGTAAACTCTAATGCGTTAAAAAGTGTAACGCAACACTACACACAGGTAGTGATGTCTAGTGCACTGCCCTATGCACATTAGTTAACAAAAAAATAAAATGAAATATTAATTACTGATAAATAATACCTTGATGTCGTGATACAAGTAACACATGCTTATCTGATATTTATGTCAATTAGAATACGAAATAGGAAGATAAAATAATTAACTGATTTTAAGACTGATTTATTACTTACACAGTACAGTGCATTTTGAAGACAAATGGGTCTTAAGAAGCGAAAATCGTACTCGATTAAAGGATGGTATGGTGTTCGGTATATTAAGGTTTCCCTCAAAGTAACGGTTTCAGAATGCTTTTAAGATATTAGTTACATCTCAACATAAGTTTAAAACATTTCTCTTAAGAGTGTGCTTCGTAGCATTAAAAAATGTGCCTTAATTATTTTGCAAATTTATCATTGTTATGGTGACGATGTCAGGGGTTTTCGTAATTTTTTTTTAGAAATATAGTACAGTATTAGCAACTACGTTAAGAACTGTTATTTTATTCACACAGAGAAAAGAAATACAAAATGCTAAAATTTGGCGTTTGTCTTTTTATATACTATATAGGTTTGTTATTATATGTGTGTTGTAACATGTATAAAAATGTTAAATATATTCAACAATATTTGGTAATTATATATATTAAAAAACTTTTATGTACGCGACTTGAAACTACGTGAAAGTTTTTCAGTCTATAAAGGCCTATTCTATAATTTTTTTAAAATTATTAATTCTTATTAAAACAATTAATTTCTTACATTGTCAGTATATGCATAGCATTACAGTTATTCCAAACAATTCTCTACCAGTGTTTACCTAAGGTTTGCATGTTACGTTGGTTCTTCTACTAATACACGTATATTACAAGAGGTTTGTAATAGATTAAATGAGGTAAGTAAGAATTCGTTTTTATAAACGTTGTGTATGAAATTATAAATTTTGAGATGTATAATAACAAAAAGAAGTGCGTTCCGAAGACATATGTCGGTAGTGTTACCCACTGAAACATTATTCCCACTTCAACTCTCTGTAAAAATAAAAGTATGGGGTTGAATGCGTCAAAAGGGGTATATAAATAAAATCTGAGGCTTCTTCCTTATTTCATACGCTAGTGTCCCCCACTTACAATTGCAAACAAAAATTTTTCCTCAATGTTGTAATTTAGTCTGCGTAATCACAAAAAATTTTGGCAGTAAAAAAGTATTGAATTTTTAAAAATGAAAGCATTCATGTTTCGAAAAAAATATTAAAGCGATGAGGGGAAAAATGTTTATAGATACTCCAGTAAAATTTTCAGTTTGATTTTTTTGATAGTTTCGGAGCTGTTGCGAGTTTAGTTTGGAGGATTCTTCGGCCGCGCGAGGCGAGTTTGGCTCTTTTTCATTTTCTTCCAGCATAGGAAGCCGATACCCGGCTTCACCTCGCATCCTCTGCTGGTCTTCCCTTGTCCTCTCCAGATGTATAACTGTATATTAGCTCCATGAGCGCGACCTTGACAGACCCTTCGTTTCTTCGATCTCCTCTCTCGTCATCCCTCTATACCCCATTCTTCCCCCTCCCCACCCGCAGGCTGCGGCCCGCCGGCCGGAGCTCCGCCGGACTACCTGGTTGCGACAAGCGCCGCCCTCAGCGCCACGTCGCGGGGACATTCTTCCCGGCGGCGAGAGATTTACACGCAGCACTAGAACTGTCACTCCAGAGGGCGTGTTTTGAGTCGGATCGTATCAAAAACAAAAGGATATGAAAATATATACATAACTCAATAGTGTTCTGCAAATTATGTTTTCATTTTCATTTAAATTTATTCTTTAAATCGCTCCTGAAGTAGTCCAGCAGTGATCAATGGAAATTGTCAATATTAAACTGTAATTTTGACGATGAAAATTTTTTCTTCTTACTTTTATGTGTGCAGAAACCTATTCGTACACTCGTTTCTTGAACTATACTTAAGTTTAACATAATTACGTGTTTTCTAAATAATTCTGGCTTGGAATAAAAATAAATGCATTTAAAATGACATAACTCAGTAAAAAAAAGTTTATTGAAAATATCCTAGGTATATTATGTCTTAAAAAGAAGCATCAAAAATAAATATGTACAGTTAAATTAGTTTTGTCGTAATATTTTCCATGCACCAATCGCCTTAAGCAGCTGGAATTTCTAGTAGCTATTTATCCCACTCTTAAATCATGTCACGCCTTATTGAAAACGTGTCAGCCTTTCCTCATTTTTTAGTTTGAGATATATCACTCTTGCAACTGAGAAGAACGAGACAACCCGTGAATATGCTTTATACATATAACAAAACTTAACTGTGTAAGAATATCTATAGCCGTGCTTGATAGCACCTTGCATTTGTTTTGCTCAAGTTGGGTATTTTATATTGCGCATTATTTATTGTGATATATACGCTAAAAAAATCAAATATTGTTAACATTAGCCTGTTGATTGCGTTCACCCTATCACAGACGAAAAGAATAACACTGGAGTAATCTGGCTGAATCACATCCTTTAATTGTTTTCTTAAACCTTGAGTGGTTGACGCTCCAACTCTGGGTTCGAAGCTGCTATGTTCGATCAAGAACTTCCGGCATAGCTCAAATTTACTAGCACCAAATCGGTCGGTGCCCAGGTCGTTCGAAACCCGCAATACACAATCTTGAAATTTTCTCTGTGCATGAATTTGCGAAACCTAAAACCCTAGGTTCATCAACTAACTTTCTAAACGGTTCAAATCAGTGTAACTTTAGTTCGTAGTTTATCGTTATTGATGCGTGAAGTGGCAGAGGACAGGAACTGCCGATCAGAGGCAGAAGACAGGAACTGCCGATCAGAGGCAGAGGACAGGAACTGCCGATCAGAGCCAGAGGACAGGAACTGCCGATCAGAGGCAGAGGACAGGAACTGCCGATCAGAGCCAGAGGACAGGAACTGCCGATCAGAGCCAGAGGACAGGAACTTCCGATCAGAGGCAGAGGACAGGAACTGCCGATCAGAGGCAGAGGACAGGAACTGCCGATCAGAGGCAGAGGACAGGAACTGCCGATCAGAGGCAGAGGACAGGAACTGCCGATCAGAGGCAGAGGACAGGAACTGCCGATCAGAGCCAGAGGACAGGAACTGCCGATCAGAGCCAGAGGACAGGAACTTCCGATCAGAGGCAGAGGACAGGAACTGCCGATCAGAGGCAGAGGACAGGAACTGCCGATCAGAGCCAGAGGACAGGAACTGCCGATCAGAGGCAGAGGACAGGAACTGCCGATCAGAGCCAGAGGACAGGAACTGCCGATCAGAGCCAGAGGACAGGAACTTCCGATCAGAGGCAGAGGACAGGAACTGCCGATCAGAGGCAGAGGACAGGAACTGCCGATCAGAGCCAGAGGACAGGAACTGCCGATCAGAGGCAGAGGACAGGAACTGCCGATCAGAGGCAGAAGACAGGAACTGCCGATCAGAGCCAGAGGACAGGAAATGCCGATCAGAGGCAGAGGACAGGAAATGCCGATCAGAGGCAGAGGACAGGAATTGGCACCGCCGACCCGGTCCTGAGGATGAACGGGTCACCGGCAGTGGGAGACCACCCAAGAGCAGCTCGCTGACCCCGGCCTCGGTGACCGGGTCACGCCGTGACCTCCGGCTCCACTCGCTCTGTCTGGGAGCCAATCAGCCGCGTCTCCGCTGCCGGGGATCGCAGTTGATGAGCGCACGTTCCGACGAAACACAGCACTTCTTACGAACCAAGAGGTCTTATTTCCACCGTACTGGATCTTCCTAGAAATTATGCAGTGCTCGGATTTCTGGGGTCAGTTCTGTTGTGAACATTGAAAACATGCATATGGAAATAAGTATAGTTTTACTTCAAAGTAAGTAAACTCGGTAACCTAAAAATTTACTGAGACATACGTAAACTCACTTTGTTCCCTAGATATATTTAATCCGTGTTGTCCGTAAAATAAAGGTGACATTTTACAGCGTTATTTGAAGTAGTACTTAATGATCCGAGTTGTAGGATTCCGACAGATTAGATCACTTCGGTGTATATCTTCTTATGACACCGGCACATCATTTCGTTATTTAAAAATTGTTTACATTATTTTCTCTCGCTATATTGGGACTGTTAAATGGCATGTGATTATAATCACGTTTCTATTACATTACTTAATCTATTTTAATAACAGAGAGTGCGTGTATGTCTGTATTCATGTATGCTTGCAGTACGTGTAGTGCAGAGACGAAATGTCAGGGCCCTGGAATTCAATATGTATCTTTTCCAGGAGAGGGTTGGTTAGCAAATCAATGCTATTTCATCGATTTTTTTACAGTTTTATTTAAATTATCTATTTTTAGTATTTTCTACCACTTTTTCCCGATAATCTTCATGGAAACGGCTGTCGCATAGTTGATGACGCTTTCTTCTTCGGGCGAAGTCTATTGCATTGTTGATGCCTTATTCACCGTCGGATCTTAATACAGCCTTTCTGTAATGAAATTTTCCATCATGTCGATTCGGTTTTGGTTAAAAAAATTAATGATATATTGAAGTCCGTTGAATACTTCTGAATCAAATATGGGGTCTTTGGTTCATATTTATTCATATTTATCTTAGTTCTAACGATACTTTTATTTAATACAATTATTCTTTTAATTAATTTTTTTTTCATTCGAGGCGTAGCAGTGGTTTTCCCTTGAGGAGGGCATACGTAATGAGCAGTGTTAGAGCAATCTGCTGTTAACTGACGTAGTGAAGCACCGGCGCATCAGTTAATGTAAAACAATCCTTAAGGAATTTTATGTTGTCTATTTTTTATTGCAGCAGTATATAAGTGTTTTATTTATATCCCAGACGTAACAATAAATAAAACAAATCTAAATGTACCTGCTGTATCATCCCCTGCAAACACGGTATATTTTATCAACAAGCATGTCAGTTCTGTTCTTTCTCGAAAACATCTATTGGATGTTACTAATGAGTTTTAATATTTTTAAAAACCACGAGGAAACATACATCGAGAACTAAATTACTTCCATTGGCCCAGAGTCTATTAGGGCGAGTATATTTATCCACAACCAATCACATACAAGAAATATACCATACATTTTAAATTCAACCTGACACTACAAAATAAAGATATGAACACTTATTATTATTATATTAATTTACATAATTACCCATTTATTGGCCGTTGGAATAAGCTTCAACGAATCAGAAATATGAATGCCGACACGTAAATACATTAATTTTTATTTTTAAAAGTAGCTTTGCTCACTTTAAATTGATAAAATTTACCATGTTTAAACAAGGAAAATATTTAGATTACTGATTGATAACATAATGTATGATCATATCTGATACAGAAATGTATCGGCAGGAATCTAATTTGGCACGTTATTTAACCACACCGTAATAATTAGCCATACCATGTTAATGATAAAGGCCCTATCGTTTTTATATGATGGTGACTACAATGCTTAAATTTAAATAGTTTAATATTCAAACATAAATAAACATGAAGTCAGTGCTTTAACTAGTAAGTTAAGTTATTTTTCGCCAAGCTTATTATTATTATCAGTAATTAAAGTCCATTATTTTTCCCTATTTATGAAGTGTGATTTTTATTTTGTATAAATTTGTGTGAGCGAGAATGTTTTCTTAAACAATGCTATCTTTGTGATTTTGTGTCTGCGTGTAAATTGAACGTATGAAAATATACAAAAAATCTACCAATAATATTTGTGAACCAAAAGTCACAAATAACTTTTTTGAGGACATATTTAAATTGTACATTTTAATTAACAAAGGCTAATTTTGTTCGTGTCAAACATAGATTTATCTGAAGATGGTTCTTGAATTTTTTCATACATAAATATTTTAATTTATTATTACAAATAACAAACCAATTATTACTAGTCAAAGTCTATGATAATGTTTGGAGGTATTGCTGGAAGTCTGAGAAACTGACGGTAGTAGACAAAAGTGTTTTAGTCAATGAAATGAGTTTTCACTAGGAACATATAAAAAAGTGATTTCATATTAAAATTTATAGGTAATATTTTTCTCATATTCTGGCAAATACATTAAATATTTAATATCGAACTTCTATTGGTCAAAAGTAAGAAGATGATATATTCGTTCAATGTAAACAATTTGTAGTGCAACTAATTTTTATAAATCATTTTATTGCGTTTAATGTGTCCAAGTAAAGTTTTTTGTAATACACATTATGAAGGAAGAAAAATAAAATAAAAAGATGGAAGCTAACCGAAATTATTATTACATAAAAAATTTAAGTTAACAATTTAAAAATAAATAAATCAAATAAAAAAAGTTAGTAACATGTAAGACCACTTATTTTCATTCTGCAGTGCGTATATTTATTGATTTATTATGTTAAGGCTATATAATGTATTATTGTTATTTTTATTTAATTTGACATAAATATGATTAAACGATCAATGTTAAGAATATTAATGTTATAAAATTTTTTCACAAATTTTTAAAGTGGAAGTGGTTCTTTACGTTATTTCAAAAATATAAATTTTAAAAGAAGAATTTGAGCACACGAAATTTTTTGTTGGTCACATATAATCAAAAGATTATATAACGAATGGCAAATAAAAGGTCACTTTGAAATTATCAAAAGTAAGTGTGCTAAAAAGGCAATATTAAACAAGCTTGTTTAGTGAAATATGAAGTTTCATAAAGGAAATTATTGGTTGAAAAAATTTGGTTTAACAATGAAATAACGTTTAAAAAAATGAAAAAATAAGTATTTTAAATGATTCTCAAAATAAGGGTGGTAACTAAAAACCTTTTTTAAAACATGATTACTTGGAACAGAATGACACTTGAACTTATACACTTTTTTTTATTAACAAATATTGACTAATTATTTACGTAAATAAAATACCAGATTTCCATTACCTTCAACAACTTTCAAAATTTGGCCTGAAAAATTCACACATTTTAAAACATGATAATAAAAAAAAGCGTGTAAATTAATCTAATGGAACGGGCCTGCAAAAGACACACTATTTTTAACCCGATTAATTGGCAAAATACATTTGATCAAACGAAACTTTGGGTGGATCAAAACTGATCTTACGATGATCTAACGATTGACATTAAGAAATTTCTAATTATTTTATTCTTTCGCCGATTTTGTAACATGGGGGTGCTAACTACGCTCTTTTTTAAACACGATTATTTGGAAAAATACAATTGATGTAACGAAACTTCTTGTTGATCAAAACTGATCAAACGATGTTCTAACGATTGATATAAAGAAAGTCCCAATTTGTTTATTCTTTCGCCGATTTTGTTAAGTGGGGTTGCTAACTACGCACTTCTTTAAAAACGATTATATGGCAAAATACGTTTCATAAAACTAAACTTTTGGTTGATCAAATCTGATCCAACGAGGATGTAACGATTGACGTTAAGAAAACATTGATTTTAAAACGTGGGGGTGCTAACAACGTACTTTTTTAAACCCGATTATTTGGAAAAATATGTTTGATCAAACAAAACTTTTGGTTGATCAAAACTGATCTAACGATTGACATAAAGAAAGTTCCTAATTTTTTTTATTTATTCGCCGATTTGGTTAATCGGAGGTACTAATTTACATTTTTTTAAACACGATTATTTGGCAAAATACGTTTGATCAAACGAAACTTTTGGTTGATCAAAACTGATCTAACGATGATGTAACAAATGACATTAAGAAAACTTGGTTTTTCAAAAGTGGGGGTGCTAACTAATCACTTTTTTTAACATGATTATTGGGAAAAATACGTTTGATCAAACAAAACTTTTGGTTGATCATAACTGATCTAACGATGATCTAAAGATTGACATAAAGGAAGTTCCATTTTTTTATTCTTTCGCCGATTATGTAAATTGGGGGTGCTAACTACGCACTTTTTCAAACATGATTAATTGGGAAAATACCAGACTTGGTCAAACGAAACTTTTTGTTGATCAAAACTGATCTAATTATGATCTAACGATTTACATAAAGAAAGTTCCAATTTTTTTGTTCTTTCGCCGATTTTTTTAAGTGGGGGTGTTAACTACGCACTTTTTTAAACATGAGTAATTGGGAAAATACCTGACTTGATCAAAATAAACTTTTTGTTGATCAAAACTGATCTAACGATTGACGTAAAAAACTTTGTTTTTCAAAAGTGGGGGTGCTAACTTCGCACCGGTACTCAAACGGGAAATTTTCCCTCAAAACGGGCATTTTACCCGTGAAATGGGGTAATTTGTAGGAATTTTGAGTCTTTTTGAGTCATGTTTGAGTCCAAAATGGCTGCCGTGACGTCAGATGGCGGCCGGTCATTGACCTCATTCATATCCAGAGACAGAGCCAGGCGCAGGAGCCCCATTTACATATTACTCTCTGCGATAGCAAAAATGCTCTGTAATACATTTTATAAATTTTAAGATTTACACAAAGAAACAGTTGCAACTTTAAAAATACATTAAAATTTTACGACAATCCGTTAGTTACACAGATTTTTTTTATACAAATGTTAAGTTTTATACCTAACTTGATGAACGTTTTCACAATTGACCTTCAAAATAAGTAAAATGTCACTGTATTCATAAGATTCCTACAAACAAGCCCAATTTTCCTTTCCCGCCCCTTAAAGCGTAATTTTGGTACCTCCTGGTGAAATTTTGCACAACTGCCATTTAAAATAAGAACAATGTTACTGTATTTATCTAATTGTGAAAAAAAGTGTATCTACAACCTTTATAAAAACAAAACTCAATGCGTATTAAGTAAAGAAATTACATATATGCAACATTTAATGCCTTTATATATTAATTCTTTATATATATGTGTGTGTGTGTGTGTGTTTTTGAAAGCATTTTTGTTTATATTTAAATCTTAATTTTCTAGAGTAGGTGATCTTTTAAAAATATGATATAAAGTTCTAAAAGTTGAATTTTTGAATTCCTGTCATTATTTTTTGATGAATGATATATAGCACTGTGGTAATTCAAGTAGTTTAGCAATTGTACACTATTTATAACAGTTAATAAAAGTTATGTTAGCTACATTTGAAATGCTGATCGTTATTTTAAATGGTTGGTTAGTTTTTGCAAGTCACATTATAAACACTTAACGGAGTTTTTCAAGACAGTAGTATTCAAAAATACAATTTTTCGGAGTTTTTTTTTAGTAGAGCACCTATTCTAGGAGAGAAACTGTTTTATCATGTTTCAAGAAATAATTTACGAAATAAACGAATTCCAAAAATGCTGTTTTAAAGTAAAGTATTTTTCATTGTTATAAAGTTGTATGATCATTGCCCTTTTGTCATAATTTTTCACTATACATTTTTTGGATTGCAAAAACTTGTTTTAATTATGAGATAATAATTTTGTCTCATGTTTCACGAAATTATTTACGAAATAAACGAATTCCAAAAATGCTGTTTTAAAGGAAAGTATGTTCCATTGTTAAAAGTTGTATGATCATTGCCCTTTTGTCATCATTTTTCACTATATTTTTTTAGATAACAAAAACTTGTTTTAATCAAGAATACTTTGTTTTCATACAAAAGCATAAAGTATGAATTCATTACTCTACGACAACAATATTTCAAACGACGAGAGAAACAATTTGAATTTCGCTGGCGTTCTTCAGGCCCAGCCGCTAGGATCGTTACAGTCAGGTGCCGCCAGCCTTCGCCATGTTAAAAGGAAAGAGTTTCCTATATTGTTCTATTAAAATATTTGTCTGCAGTCTCTGAAGTTAACCTAGAAAACTCCTATAGTTTCCAGCACTACCTAGTGACGCATTCTATACAGTATACGTTCTATAACCGTTGAGAGAAAAAATGTTTAACTCATTTCATAACGAATAGGGTGTATAAGAAATTATGGTAGATTTCCGTCAATATTATTTCCTTCCGCAAGTTCTACATATATACATATTAAACGTCTTCCCCATGTTTCAATGAGACCAAGAGAAACATACTGGGATATTTTCACTCCCCATATTTTCTTTTGGGAAATCGGCTAAAAAAGAAGGGACGAGTGTAAAGGAACCGGCAAGGGATAAAAACTGCCGAGGATATAGAGTCGGAGAGGCGGAGGAGACCAATTAAAAACCGCGGCGGACCGCGTCTCAACGCATCGCCGAGTCTTCCACCCGCCATTTGCGCTGCACATTCGCCCGCCTTCATCGTCGGGCTATCCGTCACAGCTGCCAACCCCCGGCCGCCCGCCTCTTACCAACCGCCGTCACAGCGACGCCTTCCCGGCCACGCATGCGCCGCGTCAGCGACTGCTGTCTGGTGGCGCGCCGACAGCAGGAGGTACACCCGTGTGCGCGGATGTTGAGCGCGCTTCTACACTAGTGTGCACTGAATAATAACTCCTTTCCGCCATCATTAGCACACTTATGTACTTTAGACGATTTATTATAGTTTATCGTCATAAACTACTGTACAAATAAACCAATTCCTTTACTATTGGTCACCTATAAAGTATTTTATTCTACTAATTTGATGTAATTTTTTTTAAAACGTGGTTTTGTATGGTGTTTATTTCTAGAAATATATATTAATTTTGTACTGACATGTTTAGTTAGTAGTATTTGTGTCTAATTTCAATAACTTGAGACTGGCTTCAGTTAAATAAATTCTGTGAAAATTAAATAGATTCTAACGTGAGCTTGTAAATAACAACACATGCAAGTAG
This sequence comes from Bacillus rossius redtenbacheri, assembly GCF_032445375.1. NCBI lineage: Eukaryota > Metazoa > Arthropoda > Insecta > Phasmatodea > Bacillidae > Bacillus > Bacillus rossius. The sequence goes on from NC_086335.1 coordinate 16,672,403, forward strand.
AAAATTAGAGTCATAATATGTTGTTTTTTTCTTTCTGGAAGTATGATGAAATATTTTAGTTGTATCTAAAATCAAAAAATAACTTCATTGTGGTTATACTGCGAGGATAACCAAGGGACGAGACACGGTTATATAAATCATTGGACTCACGTTCTGGATAATCCTGGTTCGAATCGCAGTGCAGCGATGTTGGTTTCTGGTTTCCGTGTTTTACGAGACCATTGAGTTTTCTCTCCCATCACGCCATGACGGATGTATTCCACCTTTGTTCTGCATGTTATTGATTGCATTATATCGTCTCTAATGACTGGCGCTGTCTATACGGAGTAAAACCCAAATTAAAGAAATGTTTTTTTTTTTGCATTTTAGTTGTAAGCACCAATTAGTGAAACTGATATTTAAAAATAAACATTAAGTGGTTTTAGGTGATGTTGATTATTGGTTCTCTTTGAGTGTATAGACAATCATGTAGAAATTTTAACCGTTCTTACAACGTGTACAGGTATAATTCTTGTGTTTCAGGCGATGCAACGACGCAAGTCTCATAGACGAGTGATGTATAATGAAGGCGGCACATCGCTTCGAGACTTATGATCAGTGCTGCATCTGATGCGACGCCGCGCGGGGGGGGGGGGGGAGGAAGGGAGATAGTGAGGAGGCCTCCTGGCGCGTCGGCACAAGCTTTTGAACTATAAATAAACAAGTCACGCCATTTCAACACGGCTGGCATCTCTGCGGGGCCTTTTACAACGCCCGCCGCCACCGACATGTGCCTTCCAGAGCCGTCGTTAGTCGGAGGGGTGTAATGGTTTCGTTAAACGAGACGACTTCCCGGCGATGGCGGAGAGAAGATGGACGGAGGGAGGAGCAAATAAAAAAAAGCAGAGCGAGAGGAGAAGAAAGGACCGCCGCAAGGAGGCAGGAATGGAAGACCGCCGAAGAACAAATGGCGCCGGCCGGCCGGGTGGCGTATGTGTGTTCGGTAACTGACCACGGAGCGGCGCCACCAGCGAAGCTGTTACCAGCATTGTCATAAATAACGTCCCTTTTTCCCACGTCTCTCTGCCCTTTCCCGCGAGTATCTTGTTCTCTTCGCCGCCACCCTTCTTCCTGCTCCGCGCGGAGGTAAAAGGATTTATGTTCTCTTTCAAGAGCTTCTCCTCCCATTGGAACTGAATCAAGCCAGAGGCCTCCTTGCGGCCGGCGGCCCTATGAAGGTGACATAATACAGTGGCGCGGCGTTCTGGCAGCTTCGCACTGCTTCATATGTGTTTATTTCAGTACATGGATTTTAATCCATTTAACCACGTGAATACGTATCAAATATTAGTTTAAATGGAAATTTTAATATATGATTTGAAAGGAATTATTTGTCATGATTCCAATACTTCAACTTTTTGAGGTTGTGATATTTTGAAATAAACATTAACTTTCTTAGCGAAATCTTTTTGTTCTTGGTACACTTAAAATCCATAAAAAACTACTTTTGGGCTATTAAAGCATATCCAGCATATTATTTTCAAATGATTTTCTAACTATTTTTCTTCAAAAATTGCTAAACATTATATCTGAAAATAAATAAAATATTTTATGGGATACCATTATTGCCACAAACACACTAATTACATTAAGTATAATATTATATTTATATATGTGAAACGAATAATATGTTGGATTATTAAAAACCCTGAACGAAAAGACGACATTTCTTATTGCGTTTTAGTGATGGCATGTGCCATTCAGTGGATTAATACCTATGTAAAATGTGTATTTGATTAGAAATGAAATGTAATAGAATAAAAAGGAGTATTTTGGCTCTGCCTCACATGTAATGAACAGTATATAATTTTCTTGTGATTACCCTTATTTAATGTCTATGTCTGTAAATGTATCATGGTGAATTTCTTGACTGTTTTGAGCCCGAAAATAACATTTTTAAATACTTAGCGACAAAAGTTGTGACAAAACATAAACTCCAAGAGTTCTGCAGTAATAAATTTATAGAAATATGGCTCAAATAATTATCACAGAAAAATAATATTAATTGAGACCTAGCTTTAAGAGCCTCAATGCCGTGCCTCACGTAGGCGCCTGCCGTCCCTAGCGCACGCACTGACCACGCCTCTAACAAGCGCCTGCCGTCCCTAGCGCACGCACTGACCACGCCTCTAACAAGCGCCTGCCGTCCCTAGCGCACGCACTGACCACGCCTCTAACAAGCGCCTGCCGTCCCTAGCGCACGCACTGACCACGCCTCTAACAAGCGCCTGCCGTCCCTAGCGCACGCACTGACCACGCCTCTAACAAGCGCCTGCCTTCCCTAGCGCACGCACTGACCACGCCTCTAAGCGCCGTGACGCGAACCATCAGGTATCAGGAGCTGTGCCAGCCCCACACAATACCCATTTCCTCAGCACTTTCCGTATCCCTTCTCTTTCAGCGCGCCTGCTCCCGTGTAGCACCCTTCCAAAGTTGCAGCTCTGGGTAATAATGCATTCATATACACAGTCTTACTCTCTTTATCTGCTACACCCACGAGCTGATGTCATCAAGAAGTCAGACCAGATTGTGGCAACATTTATGCGTATATATCCACCTTCGTGAACTTTAGGAAACGTACTGAACTTATTGGTATGCCAAGTGGAACCATGTGATTCCACAAGAAGAGCTGCGATGCTCTTGTTCATGCCCTGGAAATGCAAGGTGCCTGCATTGCTTCAAGAAACATGAGCATCAGGGAGAGGCAAACTGTGATAGGACCTTAACACGATGACGGTGCTAGCTTCAGTACTAACGAAGGAAATATCCTCGAGGCATTCAGAAAGTTGTTGAATAGTTTACAGCTTAGGATACCTGAAGGTCGTCCACGGTTATTTGCGTGTCGAGAATGGAGGCATGTCTAACGTGCCTGCCCGTTTTATGGGAAGAAACCGAAGATAACACAATGCTGTGATAACAGGATTGAACAGGAAAATATTCTGCCAAATCGAAATACTTGAGATCAACCTCGGTGCTTCGCGTGCCGAGAACGGAGACATGTCCAGCGCGACTGCCCAAATAATGGGAGGAAACAAAAGGAAAAATAACAGCAATGTGATAATTGGTTTAAGGAGGAAGAAAATCTGCAGGTCAGAAAAGCAGGATGACGCCCATGATGCTTGATTTACCAAGAACTATGGCATATTCAATGCACGTGCTCGGAATACGATCATACCTAGAAGGACTGTCTTAATTAGAAAGGAGACGCCCTATGGCAACAAATACAGTAGAATTAGGGCTAGAATAATATCAAAGAAGACCTATAGTCCCAAAGAGTTGGAGGACGGCAGCGATGTTACATCCCACAAGAAGTGGACTACATATATCCAGTACGATTGCCAGATGCGTAGCATGGCATTGCAGCATGGACAACAACATCGCATTGATACCTGTCCAGAACGAACAGATTCAAGGAGGGGCAGTGCTGCGAGAATACAAGAGATGACGCAACGAGACAGTCAAACAGCCCGGCGCGCCGGCCAGCGCACAGAGGTCCAGGGGAGACTCCGGGTCCCGAATAGGCAGCGCCCATTCTTCTGGGGTTATCCGATTAAAAACGGTGCCTCTCTCTCACACAGTCTCCCTCTCTAGAGAGAGTGTGTGTGTGTGTGTTCGGCATAATCCAAGAGACACGTCTGCTTGCAGTGGCGTAAATAGAACGCTATTGTTCTTGCAGCTTCGAGTTTTAATTCAGGGACTCTGCTGACGCTACTCTCAGTAGGGCTACGTGACATTGCCAAGTCGGTACATGTCAGGTATTCAGGGCGGAGGCTGGTGGCGATACCGACGGATCCACGGAGTGACCTACGAGGGCAGTGAAGTGAAGAGGGCGAGCGACCCCCAGGTGAGTGAAATTGGATGACGAGCGACGGGCTTAGTGCTAGAAGATTGGTGCGTCGGGAACCGAAGCATCCGGGACTGTGTTGTGTGCGCGGCGGACGAGTGAGTGGTGTGATGCAGTGCGAACGGGCAGAGGTGCGCCTTAAGAGACGGACAGTAGAGATAGTCACTGACGAGCCAAGCTCCAGTGGGGAGAGTAAATTGTGGACTTAATGGAAGAATAAGTAATTTGTAGTCACATATCTTAAATGGGTTGTATTTTATATAATATCTTAAATACCAGCCAAACTAAAAATGTATTTAATCAATTGGTATATCCTTTCCTGACCCGTATTTTCTCACTTGTAACAATATCGAGGAAAATTCCATCTTTTAAGTATAAAATTGCACTGTATTTTTAAAAATATTAGTTGAATTTTGTTATTTTTGAAAAAGACGTGTATATCATAAAATATCAAAAACCATTCACCAGGTTACATAATTTTTGGAATAAACCGCTGTAAATTTGTATATTTAGAGTATTTAGTTTAATGGACAGAAAACATTTTTAGTCCTACCTCAATATGTTTGATTTGGTCGGCAACCGCATTCGTTGGTTTTCTGTTATCATTGTAGCTATCCTGTGTATAAAGTAAGGAATTATTTATTCCATTATTCTATAAAAATTTTCATGTCTAATTTTATACTCATGGCTATAACAGAAGCATATAGCAGAAATTAGACGTGTAAGGCGGTCTTTATCGCTCCAAGTGTTCTGCTGGACGGCAAGAGGAAACAGAGAGAAGCCAGTACTGAGAGATCAAAATGGTAAAGAAAGTATTTCTTAGAAACCTAATAGTTGTATAACAGAGTGGGTTAGAATTACATTGTAATAAATACTTTTACAATAAAAAATACCGTGAATCAAGTAGAAGCAATATTTTCACCCTGCTTAAAAGGAACTAAAGCAGATTTTGTTTATAAATTTTTATACTTTTTTGGGAAGTGATCTATTAAAGAAACAGAGCTGTAATATTTTTGTGCATTGCGTTCATTCATTCTTTGGAAAACTTACCCATTAAAGTAAGATATAATAATCTTGCAGGAATAAAACTCTTAGTGAGGAGACGAATCAGAGTTATTTACCCAATAATAAATTGATACATTAATGTATTTGTTTTTAGTGATATTCCTTGTGTACATAGAACTTTTAAACTTGAAGAGAATACTATTTTGGAAGTAGAGATGAGTGGTGCGTATTTAGAAACATTGCCGTTTTAAGCTAACGCCTGGATGGTAGGCCGTCCGCAGTCACCTGTGCAAAATTGTTGGCGCTTGTTCAGGCGCGCGTGGTAAGTATTCACATCATAAATTATACAAACTTCTGTTAAGTTCTGTACCCACCCAGCGTGTATCGATACCATGAAATTGCATGCGTCTTTTGAAATAAGCTACTTCCTGATCGGAACACAACAGCTGTTTCAGCTCCTTGCACTTAGCCTAAGTTTTACACTGTTTAACTATTTATTCTGGCTAATTTTGTAAACAGCAACGATAATCATACAAGTTTTTAATTTTAGAAAATACACAGGCCATTAATTTTAATGAATATTACAAAAAATGTGAACGTGTCTTTACGTAAGTCACTTTGAAAAGTATTTGTGACCGACAAATAAATACATATGTATATATAATAAATAATTAATATGTTACAGTTAAAATAAACGTTTTTGTAGTGAACTTCGTTAAAGCCAGTATGGTAAGTCTAAGAGATGATTCGTCAGATCACAATTAATATGGCAACGCTCAGGAGTGGGGCACTCGATGGATGTGAGGGGACATTGAGCGCCCCACTTCTTACTCTTGGACAAGTGTTAGTGAAGCGATTATATATTGTTACATTTTTCGTTACACTGGAACGTTAATTTTTTTTTTAATTTATTTAGTTTCAATTATATTTGTGAATATATATAATTCCAATATTGTTAGCATGTTTTTAATACGTCATATTATACTTTTTTAATTAATAAAACGATTCATTAAATTAAATTTACAACACTTTAAGTAATAGATTATTTCTTAGTATCTGCGCTTCGTTATCGCGCACCAAACCCAAAAGAAAGAACATTTATAAAACTCCTGTGACACAAGTAGCTTGGCTTCTGGGTTGTAGCCGTGTCCTTGGCGAATAAATTCACCGACGTTTCGGTCGGAAGTGCAGTCGCCATCATCAGTGAGCAGTTAGCTACAGGCAGGTAACTTCTGCCTGATGATGGCGACTGCAATGTCGACAGAAACTTCGGTGAATTGTTCGCCAAGAACACGGCTAAAACCCAGAAGCCAAGCTACTTCAGACAATGGCCGTGAAAGCCTTTGAACATTACTAACTCCTGTGACACACTCGCCGTGCTGACCTCTCCTCGTGGACTCAGCCCGCTGGAAACAATCACCTGCACCTTCCCTAGACACTGTGATGTTTAGCATGTTATTGTATCCTTTATTATCCAGTTTTAATGTTCAATGAATCACTGAATATCATCCATGTCGATTATTAAGTGTGAATTTTCTTTCATAACGTCCGTAACGGCATCGCAGCCATTTTTTACTATAGATATTGTTTACTATTCTGTTTACAAAACGGGTATTGAGTCCTTAAGCGAGAATTGTTTACTAGTGGCATTCAACGCAGTCCATTAAAAATAATTGTTTTCTTCGAATTTTTTTAGTAGCAATAAATATATTCTAAAAAAAATCTCTAAACTTCATGATTTGATATCATTTGCCAATGGCATGCTGTCGTTTATAGCCTTTTGCTTATTAGGCCTAAGATAATGGAGTATATACATTAAAGTGTACGAATTTGTTTCCAATTAAGGTCTATGTGTAATGCATAGTGGATAATCTCGATTGTGTTATATTTTATATATCAGTTTGGAAGTGATTTGTTAAAAATAGCGGCACTTATATTATTAACAAAATTGTGATATACTTTTTTAGTTAACTAAGGTTTTGGGGTAATGAAATTAAAAAAACTATAAGAACATTTTCTAGAAGCCACACCATGGTAATGGGTATTTTTTAATGAAATTAAAATATAAAAATTAATTTCAATCAAAAAATTTCCATAAACATATTTTTTTTAGTTATACAAGAAAAACTGAAGTTGCATAGATAACTAATAATAAGAGATATTGATTTGTTCATTAGAGTCCAAAAACGTTGCAGTCCAAAGAGTATTACAAATCTTTCAAGAATATTAAAATTTAAAAAAAAATTTAATTAAAAAATAAATGATATTCTGACGTGTGAGACAAGCTTTGTGAGCCATTACGAGTACAATGCTGTCAACGAACTTATTTTATTTATTAGTCTATCATTCTTCTAGACAATGTTTTAACATTTGTTTATTATGTTGTAAACTATTATATAATAGTTGTGCCATCAGACTGAAAATTAAACGGGTGTATAAGTTAATTTCTGTTAAAAAAGAAGTGATTAAATAGGTGTTATTTATTTGCTTTAATTGCTGCAACTCTTGTGGTAAAATAGTAAATTTCTATTAGCAATTTTATTTAGTTTCTTAAACATTTCTATTTTAGAGATAAATATGTTTGTAAACTTAGAATTTATACATATTGAGGCCCATCCCTTTAGACACAACCACTCATTTCAAGCAAAGCTCTATTTACAAAAGACTCTAAATATCAAAGGTAAAACTTGCTTGCCTAGCTATCGCATAGACTGAATATGGAATTAAAATGGTAAAAAACTTGGCTAAGTAATAATTGTTCACTTGGGATGGCATAAACATTAACAAAAAGATTTTAAACTTTGTTTTTATATAATACCTCTATTTTCCTATTTAAATTATAGCGCATATTTTAAATAAAATTCTATTTTTACAAAGTAGTATTTATAAATTTCCTTAAACATGTGATATTATCATAATTATGTACTCATAATACATATTATTAAATACATATAAATGTGTATTTTATAAAACGTTATGCAAACTTTAAGGCTGTGATGACAATCACACTAAATTTGATCAAGAAAAAAATATTAAACATAATGTAAGGACAATATTATAGCTTTGGAGGGTTAAAGTATTTTTCTGAAAAAAAAACTCAATGATTAGAGCACAAAATGCAGAAAATTGCTGAAGTGTGCACAAAGTGATACTGGATTTATGGGCATTAACAATATGTCAAATACAACATTTTGGTCAACAATTATTTACAGTTGCACCACGCAACAGAAATTCAGATAAATAGTAATTTTTAATACAAGAAAACATCACCAATGCTTAACATTAAAACATTTCTGGCCATTTATAGACAAATAAACAAAACTACAAATACACAGCACTCCAACCACCATTCTTCGTGGACACACTTTCTAACACTCCCTCTCTGTCACTTTCCCTCTGTCAGTGCTTTCTCGTGTGTCTGCATGATGTCTCCTCTATTGCTCATTCCCCACAATCCCTCCCTCTTCCCACCTAACGCCTCTCAGATCCTCGGGACTCCATAACGTCCGAGATGCAACCTTTTTGAACGTTCTAGTCTGAATTACACTGCCAACAGACAATCTAGGCGAGACTTCTGCTGTTTTCCTTCTTATTCCTCATTCTTTACCTTTCAGGTTGGTACCCCTAAGTCTTTCCTAATGACTAAATCAAAATTAATTACTCCAACCATTTACCTGTTTGACGGTTACCCCTAATATTTATATATTTTACAGCAAATAGCAATTGCCTTAACTATGACTTGTTGACAGTCGTTTATATCTTGAAATATTTTTTTTTTCCACGACTGCTACAGGTAAGGTTAAAATATACCTAATCAGTTAATCACGTCGTTAACCCTTTTTTTATTTGGGAAACATAAAAAACAAATAATCCTAATGGTTTTAAAGAAATAGTTTTTCATATATGATGGTAAGTCTATGCTTAAAAGAGCATAATATTTTATCTTAAATGAATCACTTGCTTACATCTACAGCACTAGCTATAGTTATAATTTAAAAAAAATTTAAGTGATAATTTTTACATGAGATCGTGTGTAGATAGAAATAGAGAGTTCTGGGACAGGCGCAGGATCCAAGATACGTCCGCCATCTTAGATCCTCTATCTTGAGTTTGTGACATAGATGTTGCGGTTATCGTTCGACCACCTTTTTGGATTTGTGGCATCACGACAATCAACTTGTACGACTTTGATATTTTACGTTCACCAGGCCGCTATCTTTAATGACCTGGACCTCCCCAAATTGAAATTATTTTTATTTTTCAAATATTATTTGTACCTCAGCCGCCATTTTGTAGTATGTAATTGGCCCCCATCTTAGTTCCCAAGCATGGTAATGTGTCGACAGTTTGTCGTGTTGAATGATATGTACAATAATATTGATTACAATGACTGGGATCGACCTAAGGGATGCCAGCATGTTGACATTTGAAGGCACAGACCTTAGCCACTAAGCTACGATATCAGTTAAGAAATGAATAAGGAATATATTATTTGAAATTTTAAAAGTATATCTCAGGAAATATTTGGTACTAGTGAGATTTGGTAGTGAGCGCCATCTTTAGTTATAACCATTGCTGGTGAGGATGCCATCGTTGAATTCCAAAAAGTAATTGCCAGAGGGTAACGAGTCGAGGTCAAATATCAAGGTAATCCAAAATGGCAGCCGTGATGTCACAAATCTAAAATGGTGCACGGATCCTGGATCCTGCCTCTGTCCCCAAAATCTCTTATTCTATCTATAATCATGGCATGAAATTTAAGACAAGAAAGAGCATTGAAAATATTGAAAATAATTTCATAAAGTGATCAATTTTAAAATCATATTATATGAAGTAAAGTTTCACACTTTGAAAAAAATCCTGTCTTCGTGACTTGTAGTTTAGTTGTGTTGTTCCTTCACCTCATGTTCCGATATGTCAGCAATGTCAAACGCTGTAACTGAAAATGTTAGAGTTAAGTGCATGTCACATGGTTGTGCTTAAAGGCTAAATGAGTCAAAAACTTCGATGTTGTCAACATTATTCACTTAAATTTGTCTTGCCAGTTGATTTCGACAACAAAGATCACTGCAGCAGAGGAATTTGTTAAGCATTGTTTATCAGATTAGTCAAGCGAGGCATTAAAATAAATCAAACCTGATCTTTTGACATGTGCAACATATACATCATACGAAGAAATGATTTGACATGTAAATCGTTTAAAAAGTGGTGGTTACAATAATTATGGGACTCATATCGGTTTCTATATAAATTTAAAATGTAATATATTTGGAATTTCGTTCAATTTCAATTTTTTTCTAAAATACCCGCTTAAGCAATCACTACACTCACTTTAGCACAACATAGAATCAAAGAAACTGATTAACATATATTTTCTTGCAATAGCGTGCCTCTTTGTAGCTTACTGCAGGAAAGACAGGCCCTTCTGAACTCAAAAGATTGTTCTTGTCTGTAAATAACGACGCATTTAGACAGTAATTCTTTTTTTAAATGCAAGGAGCAATGAATTGTAGACTTCAGCACGGCCATGCCTGAAGAGGCCAATGGGAGATTCGCAACAGTGAGTCTTTCAGCCTCTCTTCAACGAAGAGCTTCGAAAATAATTTCGGGCATCCCTACTACTGGAGGCCCTCCAAATCACTTGGTCCTGAAGTATTCTTGCTCTTCCCCTGGCCTCGTACGTCACTCGGGAGGGCGGCCGTTAAACGTGGCGTACTTTTAATCTCATTAGCGTCCGTCTCCGGTTGATTAAACGCAGGAGACACGGAAATCGTTAGCGGTGATTTGTAAAGCAGAAGAGTTCTGGGAGGAGCAGGGGTGGGGACGGCTGCTTCGCTATTGGATGAATCGTCTCTCAGGGCGGGCTGCCGGCTTGATGTTCGCTCTCGGCATTTTATTGGAACCTACGCTGTTGGACTGAAGAAGCTTGGAATACGTGTTCCGCTAAAATTTTCCCAACAATATATTTAAGCAGCTATTTACTAGTAAAAAAAATTATGTGAAAGCATATTAAATGGACTGTCTGTAAAGTCGGTTTACGGACGATAATTTTACATGATAACGTTAGGCTATATCAAATTGTTTAAATTGATGCTTTTAAAAAGCCCGCCATAACCTGTTTGATATTATAGAAGATTTTCTCGCACGGTGGTTGGCCGGTTCTTGCACGCTCGGCTCAGGCGGAACGTGACGATGAGTTATGCTTTTTCGTGCGTGCAGCCGGCGTTCATCGATTTATAAGACGTTATCACGTCAAAAATAAATCTGTGCTTGAGGAATAAAATATTAACAATAGGTCAGGTTTATTCAACAGTTAAAGTAATATATACACAAATTTTAACTAGTAATAAGATGTCGCTCTATGCTTGATTGAAACCATGATTTTCTGTAAAACGTAAAGCTTTGTTTCCTTTAGTTTAACTAAATTCATCTTCGTCATGAATTAAATATTTCTACAGAGTATAGTCACAACTACCGTAAATATTAGTGAGTAATATGTGTTTACTAAATATTTTATGAATTCTAATCATTTAAAAAGCATTAAAAATAAAATTTCATAGTAGTTGTGTTTTTTGTCATTTAGTGTGTTCACGTGCAATATAATCATAATAACCTTGATAAAAAAAGTTAATTTGTAGTAACTAGATAAGTAAGTATTATAAAAATAACGTATTTAACAAAACATATAACAGATAATCACATTAACACATTTCTCACAAAGCACTTGCGTCACAAATATTTTAGTAATTTGTGAAAAGGTGAATACAAAATTTGCTATATTTAAGTAAGTTAACGGTATTGTTATAACTTTTTTATATGAGACAAGAGAAAGTTCCGTATGGGATAGTAAGATATTAATTTAATCAAATCGCACGTACTTAAAAGGGGCCGTGAAATTTGATAGGTAATGCTGTTACATATTTTGCACCTTCCCTTCAGGCTAATTATTATTGGAATATTGTATTTGAAAACAAACATATTTAGATAATTTTTTATGCATCTGGCAAATCTTTTGGGGAAGTGATTTTGGTACAGGCCTCAGTATTAACATAAATCTACTTTCCTTGCTAACAAAAGTTCACAAACCGTTTTGAAAACAAAGGAGTCTACAAACTTGTTCTACTGTTTATTTGATCTTAAAAAACTGTGTCCATTATTGAAAGAAACGTGTACCCAGTTTCACTCGACCCTTGAGTATTTCTGACAAACTAGTTAAGGTATCCGGCATGTAGATTTTCTAAGAATTGACCAGTGGTATCCATTTCTCAAACGTCACTTACTCATGGAGATTTTTTTAAAATAACAATGACATTTTAAGTTATTTGCAACTACTGTTGAAAGAACAACAGTGGCAGAATGATAACTGGTACTACTTTTTAGAACTGTCAAATTTGAGACAAATTAAGTGACACAGACTGTAATACCGACCTTTACTGGCCGTCTGATCAGTGCTAGCTTGCACTAACCAACCGCTCCTCAACTCTCTCTCAATCTCTCTGTGAACCCATGAATCAGCCAGAGAACCTTGGTCTGGCGTGAGCTCAAACCCTCCTCGGTCAGTGCTGCAGATGTGCTCGCCCGTCGTAGTCGAGGCACTGTCCAAGCTCAGACCACCGCGAGTCGGTTCCTTCCTGTTCACGAGATTGCCTCTCGAACACCTGTTCATAGCGTGAGCTACCAGTGAACCAGCACTGATTGAAACACATCTCAGAGTGGGGTTTATAGGGGCCATGACTCAGAATTACCTTTGAAAATATATATATATATATATATATATCGAAATACCCACCATCAAAGAGAAAAAATAAATTAAATTTGAAACAAGTTTGATATAAAATCCTCTGAATTGCAGGAAAACTTACTTAAACTTTTCAAATGACAGTCAATAGTTAAATAAAAGTACAAAGTTAATGTTAAATAAGATTGCAGTGTTATTGTATTTATTGGAAACATTTTTCCAAATATACTATATTAAAACCACTCTATTATTAACTTATTTCATATTTTCCCCCTGGATTTAGGTTGTATTGCTTTGTTGTTGTTCTACAATAAGAAATAACAGTAAATTTACGGACTTTTAAGTAATTATTAAAACTCAATTGAACGAAGAATTATTTGTAGTTAAAGATAACTTGATCTTCGTAGAACCAGCCCAGTGTTACGTTGTAAACAGATTATTGAGATATAAGAGAATATTTTTTTTCTCTAAAAATTAAACCATATTTTGGAGGTTTTGTTAATTCACCTTATTAAATCTTGTGAAATTATATTCAATTTGAGTTAACTTAGTACCTTTTAAAAACAAATTTTACTGTGTCCAAGTTTTCATGACATTTCGTGGGTAATTTATAATTGAAGCCCTCTAAAATGGACATAGGAATAATGTTAAGACTTTAAAATTTTAAAATCCTTTGATTTAACATTTACGACACTTCTTACACGTGCTGCACTGAACTTCACGGTCCACCCTTATGCAGCGGAATTTTGGTGTCTTCGCTTCGAGTACTCTGGTTGCGTGCAGGTGGAAAGTTCATTTACAACACAGTGACCATTTTCCTCGCCTCTTACAAAACAAGCACAGGTATTGTCTTAAAAATTAAAAATTTTAAATTTTAAAACTCTTAACCGGCATGTATGGAACACCGCTAATGACACTAAGTAAATATCATTGTCCAGAGAGGCAGCCAGGCATTATAACCAAGCTTTGGTACCGCTCAAAGCGCCTCTTTTCATGGCCTGATAATTCGAGTAACTGCAGTTAGAATCATACAACAGTTAGATTGCAGGTATTCTTTTAAAAAAATTAAGAACAGACAATATACTGTACTAATGTATGCTCGTGTCAGACAACGATTTCTTCCTTGTGATTGGCGGTCGTCTGCAAGATAAGCGGTTCCCTTTATTGACCGGCAGGCACGTTTATGTTAGACATGTCCTGAAAGATACTCAACCAAACACTTTCGATTATACAGTGTTAAAACATTAATCTATTCTGGGAATCTTTTTAGAAAAATGTCTTGATCAAGCGACAGCGACAGCGACATCAAACTCGAACTTTCGCCCTGACGGTGTAGGCGCAACTAGAAGATGTTCCAAAGGGGGCTCTGATGAGGGCAGGCCCTCCAAGGTGAGAAGGCGAAGAATGGAAGAGGGAAGACAGAACGCAAGGAAAGAATAGAGCGCCGTGCCGCCCCATAATTCTTCGATTCTTTTTTAATAAAGGGGCTGCCGGGATTAATGAATTCCTCGCAGCGGCGCGTAGCGCGACTCGGGGGATGGCGCCGGCGCGCGGGAGACACGGTTCGCGCGCTCCGGGTCCTTAATTACCTCGCGAGAGGCCCGCCCGGCGTCCGTTAGTTCAGCTCAGCAGCCAGCCCTGCTTCATGCTGCGTGCTCGTTCGGCGTCCCGTCACGCAACCCACTCAGTTTACTAGTTGGGGAAACTATATTATACTAATTATTTTAAAAAAAATGGTTGCGTGTACTTATGTACGCGCGTGAGAAGTTATAGGCCTACTTCTTTGGCATCATTAAAAATAGTTTTTAATTGCATGCAAATAATTAATTACAATAAAATAATAAAAGGGCTGGAAAAAGAAAGTCAACACAGTCAATAAAGTTTAGTTTAAATTTGAAAAATTAAAATAAATAAAATTTAGAAAATAATAAATATATATGACATTTTTTTGTACTAAATATTATAAGATTCTTAATTTTCAATTTTTGTTATTGATTATTTAATATTTTAAAAGAAAATAAATACATTTAACAATAAATTCAAAAATTTAATTTAAGTTTATTCATTTTTTAAATATTTATTATTTCCTTAATTTAATATTCAATTTTAATTTTTATCAATACTTTTGTTTAAATTGGTTCAATTATTTTTACAAATATTTATTATTTATTCAATTTAATAATAAGTATTAAAAATTAATATTTCAATTTGATGTTCGATTTTAATTTTTATAACAAATTTTTATTAAATGTTTTAATAAATATATTTCCTTGTTTTGTAAATATTAAATAACCAATAATAAATATTTTAAATTAATAATTTAATAATATTTAGTATTATTTATGTCAAATAATAATATTTTAATTTATATCAATAAATAATACATACGGATAGTTAACCTCAATCATATTAGAGCACTTGAAAAAGTATATAATCACAATTTTTTATACTATTATTTACGAATAGTAAATAATAATATCAAAATATTCAAATTAAATCTCTACTGATTATAATTTATTAGCACATATAAAATTCGCACTTGTATGAAACTAAAACACGTGTTGTGAATGTAGAAAAATGTGGATAAATATTATAAATATGAAAACATTGATCAGAGGCGACGAGCGTGCCAACATGCGCGACTAATAGAGATTCTCTATTTCTATTTTGTTCGTACCTTTTTTTCGAAACTTAATGAGCGGTTTAACGGGCAGCTTCAACCTGTTAATTTTGTGTTACAGTGATGCGCGCGCATCTTAAAATTTCACTCTCATCATTTTTTCATAACGCGCTTAAAGAAGTATAACTTCAAAAACATTCAAACTGTATGCATTCAAATATCAATCTAATTTAAAACTTTTTTTCTTTAGGACTTGCGCCATTATTGGTTTACACTGTTTGTCTCCGATAAACCTCAATAACAGACAAGGAGATGAATACACGAACACACAGAAAACAATACAGAATCGGCCCATCCCATAACGACGATACAATTGACAAAAAAAATAGTAAATACGGACACAAATCGACTTTTACAACACAGCGCATAACCTGATAATCTGGACAACACAGCAACCACTCAGCGACGCACATGAGAACCTAGCTGCATTTAACTTTTAAAATCGGCTGATTTTGGCCTTTTCTTCGTATCGATAAAATAACTTAAAAATATAAATCTTAGATTTCCTTTCAGTTTATTCATACAAATAAATTAGGAAAAATATAAATTAATAAAACTTCATTTTTATCACATTCGCCAATTTTCTGGCGGCTAACGATTTCAGGCACAAGTAGTGAATTTGGTTTTTTTTTTTTCAGTAGGTTTTCATGTCTCATGTTAGTAATACACGACACATACGCGATGAATGTTAAATACAGGTACCATGAAGCAACCTTGACAGCGGCCACTGCGCACCCAGGGCGACACCCACCAGGCCTGGCAGGCGCCCAGGCTGGCTCCGACGCCGAGGACCAGAGACGTCCCTGAGACTCCGCCGCACGCCGGCCTGATTCGTGGGCCGTGGAGTCAGCTGGTCGCGCCTCTCAGCTCGTAATGGCAACCATTCATCAGTCCCTGCGAGCACGAATCATTTACACTCTCAAGTGGCTTGTTTTTTTCCTTCAGGTAACTGCTACCCAAAAGTCACGTCTATATTTGTGTACTCTGATAAACTATAACGTCTCGAAATAGACCTCCGTTCTACATTTCTACGCTAGCGATGGAACACGAATATTTTGCTAGTGCGGTAGTTGTAGAAGAATCTTCATTCTTAAAATTTTCTGAAAACTTGGAAAATAGATTTACACAAACAATAAAAGATACTAAATTTTTATGGAGAGTTAGTCCAAAAATGTGAGGGATATATATATATTTATTTATTTATTTGTATATATATATATATATATATAAAGACACATATAGACACACACACACTACTGATGAAACGGTTAGCTGTTTGGCGGATATCCGGACAACCTTGAAGCCGATTTTTTTTCCTAACCTAACTAAAACTAAGTGTATTTTGGAGGGGTCCGGGTTAGGGAGGGACCTAGGTGCGTCTCAGGCCGAAGCCTATACGCCTAGTCATGCTGGGATTAGTCATGCAGGGAGAGGGTCGCTCGCATCATGTGCTAGGAGGGGATTGGCCAGCCATGGCAACGATTGGCGCCATGAATAACTCCCCTCACTCTGAAATCTAGACTATAGCTAGAGATAGGTTGGGCCCAGGTAAAACCTTTATAGACACAGGGAAAACCCTGGGCAAATTCATGCGGGATGCAAATTGGCATGCATTACGTGTATGAATTTACAGGAGACAGAGGATGGTCTGTATGAAGTGTTGGTCAGAGTAGAAAAGAATCTACCATGCGGGGGTTGGGCACTTGGACTCGTGGTCCGCTTTGCTTTTTATCCAGGACTGGATTTAGTGAAAAGGGACGCAAGCGCCCCTGGTGGTGAGTGGTTACAGTAACCACAGCCGATAGCCGGATAACCGGCCGAACATTGCCGATTGACGCATCGTAACGAGCGAGCTCGTGACGGGGCGCACGGACGATCGGGCGCATACGGGTGAATTCGGGTCTTTTCGTTCATGAGCGAAGTTAGAAAGTGTTTGGAACACTGGCCGTTGGCCATGCACAGTGTTTGGGGGTTGATGGCGCCACATGATCCATGAATCATATTCGTAATTACAACATCATGTTGGTCTGGATCGGTTTCGGGATCAGGAAGCTCGGCACATATGAATCGTCTATTTGGTCTGATCGAATTCCTTCGACTAACCAATAAGAATGTGTGCATGCGGCAAGCCTCTTTTTGCCATTAGATTGAATACATCCAGCATCAAGTATCCCCAAAGACGCGTTGCTTACCAAATCAGCGACCAGATTTTTGCTTGAAGACACGTGCTGTGATGTCGTGCCGATCACTTGATGTTTGTCCGGGAAGCACCACTTGTACAATTTCTATCCATTTCGGATTACACGTAAAGTTAATGAATAGATCTAGCCGACCGTAATGACAATCATTTGTCATTAAATCTTGCGCATATTCATGCATATGACGCGGGCTACTTGTGCACGTTGACGGTAGAATAGTCAATCGACCAACATTAGCAGCATCTCCTTCAGTGCAAATTTCATCGCATAAGTGGATATACTCCTCCGAACGCAGTTTAGCTTGGTTCAACTGCATGAAAGTCAGGCGCTCCGTTTCGATTTTGACGTACATGTCGACACAATATTGCTGAAGCAATCGATTAAATCACTGCAAATAGTTTTCATGATTTTGACGAATCATTAAACGATATGCGTAGTAATTCATCGATCTTGGTAGTTTCCTCACCTGAAATAAAAAAAAAAAGTAAAATTAGTATCTTAGAAGTAATGCTCATGTCCGTATTCCCTGAAGGGGTGGACACTAAATCCCCGAAGGTCACTTTCAGCATATTTAAAAGTGGTTAAATAAATGATTTAAGATTGGTTGGCAGCCCTTTGCCAAATATTCACCAAACAAAGTGCCCCTAATCTCTTAGTTGACTCTTACGACTTCCTGGGAAATTAGGACCAGTTATACTATTTTTTTGAAAACCAAAACCAAACGGAGTAAAATTTATGTCATGTTGAAATGAAAATTATGATATTCATATTCACCATTATTTAATGGAATTATCATATTGATATTGAAGTGATATCCATCGTCTCCTTGCCAAAATATCAGCGGGTATTGCAACGTGGCATATGGACGGTGTGTTTCATATATTTGTTGCAGTTGCCCAGTATCGCGACATGTAAGCACAATATCGCATTTTTCCATGTTTTCACCATTAATCAGGATTGTTCTTTCATTTATTTATGGGGCGTTAAATGTGAGTTCGAGCGTTCTTACCGGTCTTTTATCCGCTCTGATCACGGCTTTGTAGTTATTATTTGGCATGTGCTCCAACGCAGTTTTGAACAGCCTGACTAATGCATGATGTTAATGAAGTAGTTGCTGCAGATCTTGAAGAATTGCTCTTTTCATTGCTGTGTTGATCTGTTGACGCCGATCAAGTTGTTCCTCTATATTGCCCATGAAGTTGTTACACACCTCAGTCATAACAGAGTAAACCAAAGTTATGTTATAACTTAGTTACAATTCACTCTCCTGATGACTGGGGGTAACTAGTGGATCTTTTCATTTCAGAGGACAAAATAATGATTTCATCTAGATATTAGTACCTACCTCTGTTTTTATTTTACTTTTGATTATTTTCACATTATATTTTATAAGTTGATTAACAAAAAATATATATATATAACATGGATTTATAGTCACATTATAAAAAGACTGGGCCGGCCCTTATTAGACAATTAAATGGATCATTAACACAATTTAAAAAAAAAATCGTAACAATAAACTGAGTCGCAGTCCCAGAATTCGGTATATCTTTTAAGTCCTAAAGGAAAATTTCTTGCTGTCTGATCTGTTCAATGTCGTGATTCAATGCTAGTACGAAAAGGTTAAAAGTCTTGTAATGTGTCTGGTCCTTGTACCCTGCCAAACAGGGAGATGGCTTCCAGGATCAGCCCGGATGTGCTGAGCTCGCGAACTCGCAGTTGTCGCTGGTGTATCCATGATTAAATAATTAATAAATTATGATGAATAAAACATTACTACTCCTACGAGGTAGAGCTACATGGACTGACTAAAGTCTTATCAATACAGTTGTGGGAATCATATCCCTTGTCTAGCTGATTACATCTTAAAATAAAAATGGAGAGGCGTCCTGATAATGAAGACACGAAGCGGTCAGTCCAGAATCGCGGCGCGCAGTAAGTTTGGGGTGGCAGCAACTCGTAATTAAAATGCGAAGTTAAAGAAAATAAAGGGGGAGACTTCGGCTTCCGGACTAGTTAGCGGCACAAAGTATATTTGTAAGAATTTATGTTGTGCATCTTCAAGGGGTTGCAATGATCCAATTCGATGATGAGTCTGGCCTTGAATCTGTAAAATCGAAAGCGAAGTCAGTATTACTGCTTTATGATCATAATTTTTTTTAAATGTTCGCATGCCTTTTTTTTGAGAAGCTAATACAGAGTAAATAAATTACATTGAATGTCGGATTTAATCACTTTTCTTTAATAATGTCTGCCCCAAAATAAGTCATTTGAAAACAGCCATTGTATTTTTGAGTGTTCACTAGGAAATGTCGTGATTCTGGTGTTCCACCACGTAGCAATGAATGCAATTGCTCAGGTGGCTGAGTCAATAATGCAATTTCTCTTTGCCATTAAGGCAACACAATCCAGGCGTTTCTCCAGCAAAATTCAATGCGCCACAATGTTCGCAAATAACGTCAATTGGACCAATGCGAAAGAAAGGATGCGAGCTGTAATCAATTATGCAATCGTATCGAAACGCTGCTCCATTTAAATCACCATTTGAAGCATTTCTTCTTACGCGTCGAAGATTATATAGTTGTTGATCTGTGCGATAAGCTCGACGAATTTTCATTGAAGCACGAAGTCGGACTATACTAACGCAGCGCTTTTCTCTTGCGATTTCTCGTTTTTTTTTTTTTTTTTTTTTTTATTTTCAGTGGATTGATTCCAAATGTTCCAAAGCCTAATTGTATTACGGCTTTGTTGGGTAAGATTAGTTCTTTTTTTCGCGGCATTGTTATGAATAATAATCGCACAATAAGATTTATTAATAACACTCGCAAAAAAACAATCATATCGACCGGTAACCTTTATATGCGGTTTTCAAAACAAATCATAAACAACATGAAACAAAAATATTTTACACTTTCGCGACTTACAGCCTATATAGATACTGATAGGCAGCGGCACTGGAATGTTCCGAGAGTGTTTTCTCATACATTCTTTGTTGTTGATCTTTTTTATTATTTTTTTTCTTTGGTAGTGCTGTAGTTTTAATGTGATTGGGTGATTCATTTTAATTAATTTAAATGATAAAAGTAAACAATAAATCACAAAATGTGTAAAGCCAATTATCCCAAACATAGCGACGACAAACGGTTTAGAGCTTTAGTTTTTCTTACTCCCTACTTTATTCGTTAGAATAGCTTCGAGACGAATCCATCAAATTAGAGGTCATTAAAATCGGTCCATCCGTTCTTGAGTTATAATGGGTTTAACTTACGCGACATTTCAGAAGGGGACAAGCTTATTATTAAAAAAATTTTCTTGGTACAATTCTCCAACCCTCACCGTTTTCCGAAGTTAAAAGTAACTGCAGTATGTAAAATGGCCAGTAGCACCCAGGCATCAGGAAAACATGACAAATTGAGGGATAAGCTCAGTGTTTCGAGACATGTCCGCGACATGACTCATGCGCACCGATTCGATTTGAAAATGGTTCCCAGCCCAATAATTACCTTCTTATCATGTACTTTCAATTTTTCTGTGCATGACTGTGCTACGTAGCACTATTTTCCGTGACCAATAAATGTGTTTGTATTTCACGCTGTGTGTTATGTTGTTCGACACTAATATTAGTAGTTGAGAGTCATGCAGACACATCCCCGGCAAGGGACAGGTATTTCTGTGATGGTAAAGCTAAACGCACTATCTTGCCAATCCGCAGGTCCCAGGTAGGACGCGAGAGCGCTTCTCCGTGGCCATTGCCAGGGTTTATGAAGCTGGAATCAAGATAGCCGCTCGGGGAGAAAGAAACAGGAAGTAAAAAGAAAGGACCGAGACGTAACCGTTGGGCCGAATGTGTGAGCGCCGGTTTTATCGCCCGCGCGGCCGAGCCGGAGAGCAAGGCAGGGTTGCAGCGAGACGGTGGCCACTAGCGGTAGGGGCTGTTGGTGGGCGAGGGGGTGGTCCGAGGAACGAGGTTCTCCGGATGTTATCCCAGCTCTCTGCGGGCCGGGATTTGGCGAGCACACGCCAGCCCCAGAGGCCGGCCATCAAGACATCTGGAATAGGTCCTTGCTCCCGCAGCGAGACACTCCTCGAGAATTAGCGAGGAGTTCCGGAGACAACGGCGGCCTCTGCAAAAAGGGCACAAGACTTGTTTCTGTTGCTCATGCGTCAGTGTACGCCAAAATAGGCCTTTTTGAATCTGTCGCAATAACGAATATGAAAATTCACCTGGTGGAATAATTTATAGTTAAAACTGAATTGTTACAGTTACTAAAAAGGAAAGTTTTATTTGAAAAAACTTTTACTTGGGTGATAATCGTGAAAACACCATTATTTTTCAATTACAGAAACAACTTAACATTTAAAAAAACCGTTACTCATTGCTCGTAAAACTTCACTATCCTTTTTTAACCAATAGCCAATTTTGACCGAATGACTTCGTTAAAAAAAGTTTAAATACTAAATAATATATGCTACGAATTTTCCAATAAAGTTTAAATAAATATTTATCAGTTATATTATTTCATTTTCACATACTTATTAATAAATGGATATTGCATCTTTTTTGTGGCTTATTAAAATGAAATTTAATTACTTCCTCTTCTTTAATCACGAAATATAATTATTAGCAAAACATGTATAAAGAACGAACACGAAATGTCACAAAAAATTTTGGTTAAGCACCTTCGTGTTTGTCGTCTTTACACAAGTTCTTACAAATATCCAAACAAACGCCAGCTCATCCACAATAACTTACCCACTCGGTTTGGTGTTTGTTCTCACCCGCCATTACGCTCACTAATTTATAACTGCCTAGCAAGTCTCAACTGTTCTCCCTGGACACACGCCTCAATCTCTCACCTGAAACTAATTGGTAGGTCTTCTCATCTGACGTGGTTTATTGCAGCCAAGTTAGAATGTTTACCTTAGAGTCCATTGTTACAACTGGTGAACGGCGTGATAACTTGGAGAGGCATGCCGTAGAGAATGACCAACATCCAGCTCCACGTTTTACTGTGTACCTTTCTGTGGGTTCGCCGCGCGTGGCATCCCATCAGAAATAGGAACAGGAGACAGCGAGATCCTGAGGCTATCATTACAGTTGGACCGCAGAGAGCCCTAGTCGGGAACTGAGATGCGTCTGGCAACCCTACCAGCCTCAGACCATCTTCGATAACCACGTTGTTATCTTGTCATTTCTGACGCATCCCAGATTGTTCATCCTCTGCACTGGAGGCCGCTGACCGTCACAAGAATCGCTACTCCCCGCCGACAAGGTCCTCGGAGATGCTGCAGATCTCAGCACGGTACGGGGTTGTCATTCATATTCCGAAAAATGCACCGGACGAAAAATTTTGTCGCTCGTGTCTTCAGACACCTTGCTTGAGGTGGTCGTGGAAATGTAGGTGATCTGAAAATGACTGAAAAAATTCCGTTATAAACGTAAAATGATATTCAAAATTTCTACATAGAAAACCCATTTTACCTTACATAAAAGGAAATAATAATAATAATAATTAGCAACGCTGTACGATAAAGTCTACATAAATGACCGAGAATCAACAAAAATTAATAAAAAAAAATAACATCGTACGACGTGCAGATCCATTCTACGCATCTCATGGCGTCAATAGGACTAGTAAAGCTCAAATAGTAGCCATGATGTCAGTAATCTTTGCCTTTACAACAGAAAGGGCAGCCAGTGACCACATAAATTTGCTAACATTTAAAAAGACTGTGAGGCCACATCTAAGGTGCTCCTAAAATCTAATTTCACTGTGAATTTAAAAAATTCTTTGGTGAATATCAGACTGTCAATCTGTTTTTTGTTGAATATTAAATTAATATTCTTAAGGGATATGTCTGTCCCGTTCCAAGTCATTATTTTATTTTTACGCTTAACACGTTTAACCTTGTAGACTTTTTGGGTAACCGAAGTTCAACAAAATGAAAAAAAATATATATATGTAATGCATAATTTTTTGCATAGCTGACAAAGTTGAATATTCCAAATTTTTGTGCAGTTTTGAAAAGTAGAACAAAATAGAATAATTAACTGAGAATTTTTGTGCTCAAATGCAATGATTGTAAATACTGCGTGGTATGGTTTAAAAAACCTTTGGAAAATTTTATTTACTTTTAATTAATCTTTGAAATTCATAAAAATTCTTATTATTTTAAGTCAGGTTAAATTTAAAATGTTTTTCTGGAAGAAATTAATGTATGTCATATAGTAATCAGTAAAATTGACTTTAAACCTACAAAGTTATAGTTTTTATGTTGTTTTTTATTCTCTTTATACATACTGCACAAATATTTTAAAAAAATGCAACTTTGGCAATTAATTATATAAAAGTATGTTTTATATACATATATACATTCCTTTTCTGAAAGTTCTGCCACTCAAAAAGGCTACCATTTTAACCGTGTTGACGTAAAAAAAATACCTGGAACAGGAGATAAACCCTTAATCTTATCTTTCTAACACATTTTATAACTCTTTGTTTGCAACGTTAGTTTATTTTGAAGGAAAAAAACCTGGTTCTGTGCATATTTTATAGTGGATATCAGTTATGACTCTATTTAAAGTGAAAAATAATAATGAAAAAAAATGGTTTGTTTACTTAGTAACCTTTAGTAAAAAATGGAAACATTTCCTCTTTCGGTTTACATTCATGTTCGTTATTTTAGTAGAAAGTTTTGTTTTTCCACATTCAAGTTATAAAGTGGTTGCAAAATGAATTATTTTATGTACTGTACTTTCATTTATCCTACAAATAAATAAAATTTACCATTATTTGAGTGACTTTACACAACTATATTGGATAATATTTTTCATAATGTCGTGTATCTTAAATATACTTAAAATACTCCATTATTAACGTATATTCCAACTGCTGATAAACAGTTCGAGCAAGGCGAATAACAACTCTTGTTCTTCTCTCATGTATCTCTTTAATTAATTTTTTTTTTTTAATTTTTCCGAAAAGGATGTGTGAGACTTGCAAGTTGGGTTTTCAAAGTAGAAAAATAATACCTCCAAAAGATAATCATAACGGAGATAATATTATTGGCAAGAAAAAATTACACAAATAAAATTAAGCTGAAAATACTTTATTAAAATCAATAACTAAAAGAGTAAAGGGGTGTTTAATATTTGTTTTATTTCAATGTTTGGGCTATAAACTATATATATATATATATATATATATATATATCAGAGTTGTATTAAGCATGGAATCCTTCAAAGACCTCTGGTTTTCCATGAACCGTAGGAACTGTTAACGTTTCTCATTATAAAAACATTAATTATAAACGGATAGATAATAG
The DNA here is from genome assembly GCF_032445375.1 of Bacillus rossius redtenbacheri. Lineage (NCBI taxonomy): Eukaryota > Metazoa > Arthropoda > Insecta > Phasmatodea > Bacillidae > Bacillus > Bacillus rossius. Next base: position 16,697,233 of record NC_086335.1, read on the forward strand.
TCCACATATATGATTTACCACAGTTTATGACCTTTCGATTACTTATTGACGTATAATAGAATTAGCGTCAGTATGCCATAGGAATATTACAGGCTACTTTAATGGCTGCATTTATAAACATTTATACATATTTCATACTTAAGATTTTGTGTTATATCTCCCTAAATATCTTAATACTTGTCTTCCAAGACAAGTCCTACTCCGTTTTAAATCAATGTATTATTAGTTAAATTACATAAATAACAGATACACTTGATATCACACAATATGTACGCCGACCTGGAAGGAATTTTTTAAATATTTTTCCCTTTCATTCAAATCACCGGTAACATTACCGAAGCTCGTGACGTCATTACTTTAATAAGAAACACTCAGAACTTATCAAACATTTAGTGTGTATCACTCTAATAACAATAATATAATAACAATTTAATATGTAACAATATAAAATTACCATCAGAATTATTGACATATATAGCTTTCACAAAAATTGTTTGCATAAATATTAAACTTTATTTAAACAGACTTATGGCTGTGTATATAAACAAAATAACTATAGCTTTTTTCATTGTTTATGGATTCCTTTGAAACTTATAAACTTCAAAACTTTGTTGAATCTGAATAAAAAATATGAATGTAACAGTTAAGCCCTTTTTTCGGACTATCCTTTTGTTGGTCCTTTTTTTCAGTTCAAGAAATATATAATTTTAAATAATTCTTATTTACTGTGGAATCAAGAGTTCAAACATTTAAAACCAATACAAAAAAGGTTTATTAATATTTTTAACAGCCGAAAATGTCCAGGAACGTTGATGCATATTTTACGATAATTTGGTTTGGAATATCACCAATCACACTAGTTGCATTCCGTTTGGGAGTATGTGCTGTTGGTGCGATTGGGTTCTGTTTGAATAGCTGGTGGCTTTTGTCAAGGTGCTCTGTGTTGGCACTCATAAAAGATGCAAGATGGTGAGTTGTCAGAGCATTCACCAACAAACAGCCAAACAGCTAGCCATTCTCATTTATTGATTTACATTTCGTGTAACAGTGGTAACACTAACAAGTTTTGGCATTTGCTGAGGTAGAGAGAGAGGGCGAATATAAGAAATAGCAAACTGATAAAAACTTCCATATAAAATGAGGAAAATTGTGGTTACAATAATTAGCAAGTGATCACAGTAAATGTAAGAATATATTTATATATTTACATGGTACTAAGTTAACTGAATTTGGACGTGAATCATGTTAAAATATTTACCAAATCATTCCAAAACTAGTCAAGTACACAGAAAAGTACTCTTCATCTCTCTACATACCTACATGTTTACCATGTTAACAACCAATTCGAGTTTTCGGACGTCAGAATGCAGCGTAAATTCTATGAAAATCGTATTATTTACGACTGCTAAGAACCCTTTGTAGTTTTAGGTTAATTATTCGTGGAAAAGTGCATGAATTCATTGTAATTTCTAACAGTGTATCCCGATGAAGTAATCCCTCGCGCGACAGTCAGAACCACACCCGTCAGCACGGGACAGTTATTTCTGTAGTTATTTGTGAGATGAAGGACGTTCAATCATACGTTAGAAAAAAGTAAAACGAATTAAAATCATCTCACGGCTTACCCTTAGCTGATAAACTGTTAGTAAAGGTACGAAAAATATGTGCCATTTTTAAAACTCACATTTTTATAGGACACTTCATAATTTAGACAGATAAACAAAATCAAAGCATCAATCAATATTACAGGTGCATAGAATGTTACATTGTTTACATACCCAAAATTAAACTAAACGTTTATGTCACGATATGATTTAATTGTTTCGCCAATACTTTGAAGGTAAAAAAAAATTAAGTAGTTATGTTTGCTAAGTTTGACTGTAAAGAAACGCCTTATTTTTGTCGCTTAAAATAATTTGAATTACTCCCGGCAGCGTAATTGACATGCTCAAATTCATCAAAATTTAGAACTTTGCTCTCTTTGTACTTTTAATGTAATTTATTCCTGTATTTTTACTTTGTGAGCTATTTAGGTTAAAAAAAAAGGCATTTTTCCTGCATTTTGATGGTTTTATTTCCTACCTATCTATAGATAACCTGAAGATCATCAGTCAGAGAAAGGATGAACTGCTCATATGAAGAAAATGGAAGACATATAGACAAGGATTCGTGAACATATGTTGGAAACTGAAATAAAATTGCTTTTAAAAGTAATGGTGTTTAAAAATAAAGACAAGGTTGAAGTGAGTGGGACAGATATGTCATTTTACCAATGAAAGATTCCAACAAAATCTCTTTGGCCAAACTGCGTTAGAAAACACTTCCTAGTGATTGTAAATTCATTAGGTCCACTCCCACTTTACAAGCTCTCTCTTTCTATATGTGTGTGTATGTGTATCTCTGTCTATCTTTAACTATCCAGTAGGTTCGATTGCACAGCAGTTAGCAGTTACTGTTACTGCAAAGTGTTCCCTCGGTTGCCTTCTCGTGGTTTTAGTGCCAGACGAGGGTCACTGGTTGCCTCTCCATAGTGAGGCAGCGCAACTTCTTTCAAGGCTCTCTTTATCATGTGGTTTTTACACAATTAAGATAAGTTATTAAATATTCAGAACATTTAAGGCACACGTCGCATATATTCCACACAATTGTGGAAAAATATGAATATTCAAATATTTTCAAAGGTGTAAACGATATAAATCCTACTAATATTATAAACGCAAAAGTTTGTAAGTATGGATGAATGGATGTTTGTTACTCTTTCAAGTAAAAACTACTGAATGGATTTGAATGAAATTTGGCCTAAAGCTAGCTTATAACCTGGATTAACACATAGAGCCCATATTAATATTAAATTCCATCACTAAGACAGTGAAAACGTGATAATTTCATTTTATAACAGATAAAATCATAGGTCATAGACATACAAATAGTGAGTGAGTGTCATTTCTCTATGTCTGACACACGATCATACACAAAGAAAGGTCTGGCAAATTAATATTTTTATCCTTGGTATGACCAGTCTACTTAGTAGAGCTCGCAGCGGCTAGCAAAATAAAGGCGCTAATAACAGTTTTGTTCTTAACTTCGTCAATAGATAGAGTTGCCTTGAATTTTAAACGCACCATCGTTTGATGCGTTTGTCATGTCTTTAATTTTCGTTTGTTTGTGCCTTATGCGTTCCTATACCATTCATCCGATTGCGATGAAATTTTAATTATTTGTTATGCGCATGCCCATGAAGGTCACTGAGGCGGTATAAATATTTTTCAATAGTTGGAGCACGAATCGTGTCAAAAATGTGTTTATTTCATTTTATATAGCGGCACTTCGTCTGTTTTTGTTGTATAAGTGCACACGCATGACACAATTTATTTTAATATAAAAGAGAGACAGAGATAGAGTGTTATATATATATATATATATATATATATATAGTGAGAAAGAGACGGAGAGATAAGTTGAGATAGTGAGGTATAGAGAATGAAATGGGTGAGATAACGAGATATACCTATAGATGTATAGAGCTATATAGAGACTAATATATATAGAAGATACATATAGAGATAGTGGGAAGTATATATGTAGATATAAAGAGATAAATAGAGATAGAGAGATACATAGATGTATATAGATGCAGATAGAGATAAATATATATATAGAAATGGATAGATGATTTGTATATGTGGAACTACTTTAAACATATTACAAAACAAAACTGAATGAGGCATTGCAATGCAGGCAGAGCATTAGCTATATAACTGAATCTTTTCAATATTAGTAATCTCTTATTTTTCAGCTTTTTTCTATATTACTTTATAAAGTCAAAATCACATACAGAACAGGTAAATAACTATAAACTGGCAGAACAGCGTCTGTCGGGATCTGAAAGTGATATATATTAATTTTCACACTTGACATTCAAATTAAGAAGACAATTACTAACTACATCTGATTTCGAAAAAGGTCCTCTTCATCCTGTGTTCAGCCCGGGCAACGCCGGGTATTGCAGCTAGTGGTATATAATGTGCGATATAATTAAGCCATTACAAATGCTAGATTTACAAAATAATAAAAAGTTATTTATAGAAATTCGATCTGTCTTTTGTTGACCTAAAAATTTTTACGAACATTAAACAAGGATTTTAAGTACGTATAAATTTAAGTTTTTTTTAAAACCTAACGCCGTGTTTGATTTTCAGTCGCGAGTTCGCCTCCTCATATGCAAGTTGGCAGCAAGGAGTACAACGAAAATTCGTGCAGTCAAATTGCAAGAAATTTAAACTGTGCTCTTTCTTTGATTGGACGATATAGTAAACAAGTCGTTTTTGATCCAACATTGACGAATAGAAAGACAGAAATTTGAGAATTGCAGGGGCTAAGAGAATTTGTGTTAGGGACAAAATTCGTAGATTTTCACCAAAATAAGTTATTAAAAAATCCAAAAACTTGCGTTCATATTGTCAGGATTTGAAGAAAATACCTTATAGTGAGCGGTCAGGAACCGGCTCTGTGGAAGTCTGCAGACCAAAAGTCTTTAATTGTGAAGACATTAATTATTTTATTCTCCCATTCGTGCGGCAACGACACAATCATTTCTCGGTATGATATAAAACTTAATATTTTCGCTAAAAATAATGCATATATTATCGAAAAGGTATCATGTATTCAAAATAAATTTTTATATTAACATATTTAGCAGTGCATTGTACAATATATAGGTATTTTAATACGATAAAGTTTTACACGACATACATCACTGTCATGCAATACGTTTCCTGTGGCTAGATAGCGTTAACCACTTGAAGCTTTCCTTTTGCACTTACTGCTTGTCTCTTATATCTACCTAATTTGAAAATAAGCTGCGAAACGTGTTTCATTAGGTAATCAAAATGGCGCTCAGACACTCTTTTTTTTTAATATTCAGGGTGAATATTTCTTAGTTCTATATTAATCCAATTTTGTACCTACCAATAAATTCCTTTCAACTATCCACTTTCTAACCCACCATCATATTTTCTTCCGATTTCTTTCAGTTCGCGCAACCGATGCAACCTTCTCCACTAATAAAGTGCCTATAACCGAACTCACCACAGCACAACTCTCGATGATGAGATCGCTCGTGGTAAGCTCTCAACGACCAACTCAACAATGCCGCCGTCAGCACTGTGGTCCGTATGAGGTGCCACGACCCTTGCCTGGCGTGGTCACTCCAGCAGGCACGAGAGCGTGGCACGCACACATTTTCACGCTTCGTGGGAGCGTGGCTTAAGGCAAAACAAATTATTTTAACAGAGTTACTAAAAATTCTCTTTTTTATGATGATTAAATACAATTGTATTCTCATATCATATTTTCTTAAGGCCACACAGCTATTTCCTGTAAACCTTTTTTTAGTAACGAGATCAGTGAAACATGTCTGAATCAACTCGACAGCATGGGCGAAAGACCAAATAATACAGTTGCCAGCAGGGAGTTTCAAGTGGAGTCACACTGATGCCCTAGAAACTGACAGTTGATGATCGAGGTTTGAAAAAATAAAGCGCGTGATGAAAGGCAGTGAGTAGCAGGGGTGGACGAGAACCGACAGGAGGGTGGGTGAGTTCCCACTTTCGCAAAACAGCCGGGCGAAGTCTTTCGCAAACCCGGTTATCGCTCTCGCCGCGGTCGTTCGCCCTCCTCGAATTCAGTTTTCCGAAACACCGTGGAGTGTTTGGTCGGCAACTCTCGAGGGCTGAGTGGTTCGCGCAGCGGGGCAGCTCGGCGACAATGGAGCGGCCGGGCTGGCTGGTTGTTGACACCCGGGTAGGAGGGGACCCGCTCCTGAGGCACAGCCTCGAGTGGCCAGCTGGAGGCCCGCGCGCGAAAACAACCAGCCTGCGACTCCTGGCGAGCCACTCGGCAGCTACAGCTTGCCTCTCCCTCGCGTGCACGTGGGCCGATTCTTTCAAGTTCATTCTCAGCATGTGTGCATTTATTACATTTCCACTTGTATTGTTTAAGATTATTTAGGTTGTTTCACATTAAAATGTACAGTTAGGAAACATTACCACACATTTCAGTTTTTTGACGTGACAACGTCTAATAAATCGATGAACGCTGGCTGCACGCACGAAATTGTCCCACTACGGATGTCCCACTACGGATGTCCCACTACGGATGTCCCACTACCGATGTCCCACTACCGATGTCCCACTACATGCGTGGCATCTCTCTGGTATGTTGCGGACGGTACAGAGAACTCGACCGGCACGTGGCGGCGTACTGGTTCGAGGTTATTGTTGTGCACCGCGCCACGGGAGTATATTCGCAAGGAAATGGCGTTCTTACAAGTACGTATTATTTTAATTACTAGTGTAAATCAGTTTATTTAAACAGTGTTGTATGAGTATTGTTTTAGCTGTGCAACTAAATATTTATTGCTGGTATGATACTTTTCACGCTTTAGTTTGAAATTGGTAATTATTTGTCATGAGTTATTATTTAATCAACTAAATCACATACCGTATTATAGTTATGAGCCCACGAGCGTGTACATATTTCGAGTCCAACAGAGAATATGCTAGTTAAAAGAAATTCAAACAAATATCGTGCGTGGAATACTATTAATTTAGCCAGACAATCTGAATCGATTACTCAAAATGGGCTCGTGGTCGTTTGGTTAGCGTGGATGACTTCCAAATCAAAGATAATCGGTTCGAAATCTCAGCAGCTGCGAATTTTTTTTTGTACTTGTAAAAATAAATACGTCGCACTCAACATTTCAAAAGTAATAAATATATTATAATTAATGAACGCAAATAAAAGTAAATTTATTAATTAAATTGTACATTTCATTTCACTCCTTTGTATCCATACAAAATTGTGATAATTCAATAAAATTGATTCAATTTTATTAATAAAAGTATGCATATGTAGATTTTATCATACAAAAGATAGAAAAATTTAAAAAAAAATTTCCTCAAAGAATATAATATTTTTAATACCTAAAAGGTTTGTTTGCAAAAACCTATTACGGCTCAGTCTCAGGCCGAATATGATACTTCCTTTTCTTCTGGATCAATAATTTCATCAATGTTTTGTAATGACGTTGTCACGTTAAACTATCATCCGTAAACCGACTTTACAGAAACCAATTTTTTCCTTTGATTTATTTCGTTACAAATCGAGCATTTAATCATTGAAATTCGATTCTATTAAAGTACGTTTATTTTGTTATAAATGGGTCCTTTTGATGCTTTTTCATGTAATTTTACTTCATTTTATTTATTTTATTACATTTAGGTACAAATAAATCTATTTGTATTGTATTAAGTGATTTTAATTGTTATATTAGGTTTCCGTCTGCTTGGAATTCTTTGTCTTCTCGTTGGTATTCATGTAAACGAATAAACCTGTCGTGATCTTGACACTACCATTACTGGGGAAATTATGTGTAAATGTCACAATGTTTCATGAAATTTATGATAAAGAGGAAAATAATTGTTGTTTTTTTTTAAACCCACGATGGATGTAAACGATTTAAACGTTGTAATAGAAAAATGATTAAATAAAGTTTTTAAAAAACCGACTAAAAGGAAGTAAATAACTATTAAAGTAAAAGATTTTTTTTTTTTTGAAAAAGGGATGATTTGTCTCGAAGTTTGTCGTATACAACTAATTACGACTTTGCTTGGTGCTTCCTACCTTTATGCACCTATTTGTTTCTCGTAGAGATAGACACAGGTACTACACATATTAACCTACCTATTAATATAATGACAAACCAAAAAAATTAGTTGGGACTGCCATTGTCATCTCTGTTCCTAATTTCAGTAAAAATATGGCAGTGTAGAAAAGCTATTATGTATATCGCAGAGATGCTACAATTTATATGAATTAAAGACTACATTTATTTACGTGCCAATTGCGATTTCAATTAGACACAAACTCTTGACACTGCAAAATTTTAGTTCATTTCTGGGAAGGGAATGGCAGCCTTTACGGATTTTTGTTTTGTTTTGGATTTGTCATTACATTAATAGGTAGGTGAAATTGTGTTTATATGACAGACTTCGAGACAAATCAACTCATTAAATATTTTTTTATCTTTCTTTATCAACTTACTTTTAGTCGGGAGTTTTTCAAAAAATGATTTAATCCTTTTAGGATTACAGCATTTTCATCCGTCGGAGGTTTTTCAAAATTTTTAATTTTGCTTTTTATGTATTTTAAACTTTTAAGAGGATTCCTACGTTATTGTCTAAATACATACCTGTCTAGTTGAATGTCCTTCTGTATGTTTGGTGTCTTAAAAACTATTATACCCCTACATTGTACTCCCGTACTGCTCCATTTTACGGGTTTTTTATTGTACTCCCGTGTGGCTGACACCATTTTGTTGAGAGTGATATTTTGAATTGCTATATCTATTACAACATCACAAACTGCAATCGTTTTATATTTTCGTGTTAGAATAAATAATTGTAGGAACAACGTAATAAAAATTAATTATAGATCGGTACCTACTCATTTACACAAATTTTCCGATATGAAGATACATCGATATGCCGATAAAATTGTTGCAGATTCACCGACTCCAACTGGTAAAGGAGAAAATCCATTATGTTAAAAAAATTCATAATTTTATTAGATTACCCAAAATCCTAAGAAAAACATGCCATGCAAATGCACATGTATTTTATTTAATAATCGGTACACAACCTCTATTTTTAACTCGTATTTTTAGTTTGTTTTCCTTTGTTTGTTCACGACCGTTAATTTCTTACTTAAACATGAATTAACTAACGGAATAGTATCCGGCGATATTCTTCTGCTCCATCATTAGACTCCCAGCAGATCATATACAGAAACAAGAAGAAAATGTTTCATCTCAGTACCCTCTGATCAATGAATCAAAAATATTTTACAAGAAACCGCATCTAAATCGGTCAAACCGTTATGGAAATAAATGGGAACATTCGTTTTTTGCGCAAACAAACAACCTATCACCCTAAACTCATTCTCCTTTTCCGTTCAGTCGTGGGTAAAATTTACTCAGGAAATTTGGAATTCTTTGAATCTGTGATCTCTGAGGCATCACAAACATGTGGCTAGGCATTTGTTGAATGACACATAATTAAAAGGCACAAAGTTGTAACCTACAATATTATCATCAGCAAGTAAATTCGTATGCACAGAACATTTGACGTATCAGACTTTATAAGGGGTAATAGTTTTACTTTAATTTCATGAAATAAAAGTCAAAATAATACAAAACTTAATTTATTGTATTGTTACGATTATTAAAACAATAATCGTCGTGGGAAAACTACTGGGTTCGTAAATGGATAACCCAATTAAAGATTTTTCTTAACAGTATAATTGATTGCCAATATTTACACCATTAACAAATAATCTTCCAAAAATGCCCTAAAATCAATTACACTTTAAAAATGTTTATTCCCCAGTCACTCGGTTTTTACACACCGCACACCTCGCTGGGCCGCACCTCTGAAGCAACTCTCGCCGCAGCACCCCTCGTGGACCTCCGTCGCCGCACTCCGCCACCGCCATCTCACTTCCCATCGCCGAGGATCCACTCGGAACTTAGCTCGGGACTATCGCCGTACCCGCGACACTATCGCGCGGCACTCGCCCCGTTACTCCGCTGCACCCGCGGCACAATCGCCTGGATCCACTCTCAACTTAACTCCACTCGGAGGCCAGTGTCCCGGGCTTATATAGGCCCAGGCGCCACTTCTAGAATTCACGAGCGCGGCTGGGGCCAGTCGCGTCATCCCGTGCCGACCCGACGCCAGAAATATCGAGACGCGCGTTGGCAGCTCGCGGAACTCCCCAGCTGTAAGGTGTCAGATAACGCCGCAAAGGCAGAGAGCTTTACAAAGGATGCGGCGGCAAGGAGATGGGAAGCGACGACCCTTGTAATTTACCAGGCACGCGCGGCAAATCTCACGTTGCGGCGGCAATGTGACGTCAGTGGACGCGCGGGGCTACTAGCCAGCTCCGAATCTGCCTCCCTCCCCCCCCCCCCCCCCGGCCGTGCTCAAGTTCGTAACAGTATGTATAACATACTCCTTTCCCCTTTCTCGCTTTCACATTGACTATACAGTATAATGTTTATATGTGTAGTTATAACAGAAGAGTTCTATTTAACTCTATAATTAATAACATTTAATATAACTGCAAATATGCTTTTTTTAAAACTGTTGTGTGGTAAATGAACATGCATTTATGCTATGTTACATATTTTATTGCACTTGGCAGTCACTATCGAATGCTGTCAACTGATTCTCTTCTGAGAGTTGACATTAAGATTTTTTATTTTTTTTAATGCAATCCATTCCAGTCAATCGAACGAAACTCCACGTGTAATCGTAAAATGAACGCACCGTTGAGTTTACTCGTATCGACAGTTTCGGCATGTGTTGCCTTAAAGCAGTTCTAAAATTGCAATGGATAAAAATAGCCAAGAATGGGGTTTTCAGATGATTTTATTGGATAATTTATAATATATGTTAGAAGCTTGTTAGACATTTATAAAATGACAGTTTCAACATTTAGTATTCATGGAATTGATTTGAAACATTATATGCCTTTTCTCAATCTTTTTTTTTTTTTCCTTCTTTGGAATTGCACTGTAAAGGAGGTGAAATGGGTATAATGGTGGTTCTATAATAATATATAATATTTCCGAAGATAATAATAAATAAGGCACTTAAGATTAATGACTAAAAAATACCTACAAGAAATATCATCTACTCTTTGCCACCATCTGAAATGCCACACTTAAAAGAGTGAGCAGTTTGGTTTTATGATGAAAAATCTTTCCCTGAATTGAATCAAGCAAATGTTAAAATATCCCATATGAATATAAACACAGTAAAACTGTAAAAAAAACTTTTTCTTAAACTTAAAGCTTTGTGGGGTAAACATTGTGTAGGAATTTTTTAAAGTTAATTTTAGCGTATCTGCTAAGATTGAAAAAAAGAAACTGAGCATGAATTACAAACTCAAAGTTTTACTGTGTTTTTTGGTTTTTTTTTAAATATTAACCACTGAGGTAATTTCTTAAATTAAAAAAATATTTTTGTCTGAAGTTAATTGAGCAATAATCATAACACATCCTACAAATGCTATGTGAAGTTTTAGATGTTTATTATTAATAAGATTTATAATTTGACTGATTTTGATAATTTTATACCCCATATATTTTATTTAAAATTTTAAATCGTATGGCTCATTATGGCATATGCAATTTTTCCAGCCTTATAGCCCTCTCGTCTCATCTATGTTCCTTACCTCACGACCTACAACAGTTACGTCGCTGGTGCCTGACACGCATTATCCCACTCTGTTCAAGTTTTGAAGCAGTCTCGAGACACGACGGGGTGAATGTCGTTGATTATGACCGCTGAGTGAAAAAAATTCATACTACGTCATATTCTGAAGCCACCGCCAGTAGGTGGAAGTTGACGAAGAGTTCTGAAGTGATGCTGATGACTGTGATGGATGTTACCCTTTACAGTGATCATTCCACTCCAGATTAAGATGAAGACGACACTAACATATGCAATTATAGAACACGATCACAGAAGTGCAATATCATTGCGAGCTCCTGCAAGTGTTGGCGTTGAAGCAAATCCTGAAGTTGAATTAATTTTGTACTGAATGATGAAATGCTTCAAATATATTTGAAATAGGCGAAAATCAAACTTGGTAGGCAAAGAACCACAAAAACAATGGATATGTTACCAAGATGCGTAATCTTGACATGAAATTATGAAGGCACTAATTGTTCTGCAGATTTTATTTCTAACCATTAGTCTACTAGAGCTCTTTTTGTTACATGATAGTGGGAGGGACATTTTTAAGTGTGTTATGAGCGGATAAACACAAAAATTTGAGTTTTGTTGAATGTAAAAATGTTTATATGTCTAAATACGTAAACAAGAAATTCTTAGATTTTCTATAAAATTTTATAAAATAATTATTGAGAATAAATCTGGTAAGCTTAACGATGCGATTTTGTTTTAAATATTTCTATATAATATTTTTGGTTTTTAATGTAATGGTACATTAAGAATTTATAATATATGAAATAACTTAGTTCATTCCATATTATATTTTTCCAATAATTAACATTTAATAATGTTTTTAATGAGCCAATGATGTTATTTAATATCTATACGCTAAACTATTTAAAATAATAATTATTAAGCCAATAATAATAAATAACTGAAAAAATATTATTGGAATTTTATATTTAATTTTTTTAAATGACTAAAAAATTTGAATATTTCTGTCAATAAACATTGTTATGATCTTTGAAAAAACCTCTAATTATATGACAAGTGTTTTTACGAAGTCAAATTTTCAATATAAAATTAAAAAAAAAAAAAAAATTGATCGCATAAAAACCATTGATCCCAATGTGGTGTGTCTCAAGTACTCTCTTCCTCGAAAGAAATTTGTTAACAGTCCAGCAGTTAACACCGCATGCTACAACTGCTCCAGCTCAGTTGTGTTTGCCACGAACTCGAGTGAATGAAGGCGAGGACAGCAGTGCCCTAGGGAAGGGAGAACTGCTCGGCGGTCCAGGAAGGATTCGCGGCTGAAGAGACGAACAACCGAGGCTGTGTAAGCGGCGCGCAAGAATGTAGAGATGACCATGTTTTCGAGGACACGATCAAACTATCCAATGAGGTACTGTCGAGTTAGACTCTGGTATTGCATGCAAAAAAATATATTATCATAGGATATTCCTTTTCTAACAGATTTTAACCTAAATTTCTTTAAATTTAATATTTGATTTGTAATACAACAAACTAGTGAAAGAACTAAATTAGGTAGGTATAGGTAAGTACCTAAAAATTAGATATATATTTAATTAACTGCACTATACTTCAAATACATTATCTTCCACCCTTAATAATAGGTTTTAACAATAATTTGGTTAGCTAGTATGCTTGAATGGAATGTCTTGGTTTTTTGTCCATCCTTGCGCGATTACTCTTTCATTTGGAATATTTCCTTTCGATTATTTGAAATTTTGGATTGTGCTGTCTCTTTTATCTCTTTGCCGTGGATGAATCATGCAAAACATGTTGTAAGCACATTGCCTTGACAAGCACCGCCATTCTCAACTCTTTAGCGACACAAGACCTCATAAGTAATTATGAGGCACTCTATGTCATCTGCCAAATCCTACCTTGAAGTAACCACTTCATAAGTGATACTAGAAGACATCCAGAGCCGACCTCAACAGCGCAGTTAGATGCAGGCTGGCTTTCGCTGCGAGGGGTACTTGGTTCGAGTACCGGGAAAGGCTTGGGCTTAAATATGTGTTGTCTCGATTGGTCACGAATTTGTCTAAGTTAACAAAAATGTGAAAATAAACTCTCAACAAGTGAGTAAAAGTGATCCTAGCTCGTGGAGAATAGAGGTGGAAGTAGCCGTAATTTACTGATTTTTCTCGTGATACTCCCGTTTAACTCACCATTTTATTCCGTTGCTGATCCATTCATATCACATCAGCTCGCCCATGTGTATATAATGTAATTCATTCCTTGATACGAAGACAGTTTCATGTTGTTAAAGTGGCAAGTCCATCGGCGGGCCAGATACAGCTCGCCGAAAGAACCCCCCACAAAGCCCTTCTTGACCTGCAAATGCCGGGCTAAACCGTCAACAACCTCCCTGGGACAATGTCTCACTTCGGGGGCGGGAATTGGAAGCGAAGCGGACTGGGCTCCAGGGAAATATAGCCTCGCCTCTTCGGCCCGGCCCGCCCCGACACACTCCGAAGAAATCGACCAAACCTCAAGCCGCGCGTAAAACCACGCCATATTTCAAAGTTAACGGGGGGACGCCTTTGTTCCGTGTTTCCGAGGCTCTTCCCTCGGGGATAATTTGAGGTTCCTTTTACGAGAATCTCTGGAATCCCACAGCTCTCGGAGGTGGAGCCACAGGCTGCAGTTCTCCTGGCCACCTCCCCATCATCATCTCACAGCACTGCAATTGCATTCATCCTGAATACATCCGCCTTGAGCAGGTTAACACGCCATGTTGGTCACGTCGTTCTCTTTTCCTTACTTTTATTTCACGGTTATTCGTGTCTATTAACCACGATATATATATTGTATTTTAGGTTTCCACTCTTATTTCGTGCCAGATATTTTTAAGTTTTATTTAATAGCGGAAAACCGTCCCGATAGGGTTCATAATACCGATTAATTTTATAATATTTTACGGCTAGCAAATAACACTTCGTAAATATTTGGAGAGAAATTATGAGAATTTACATAAATTGCACGATATCCAGCATCCGTATCATCCAACATATTGATCATGGATGGTAGGGATACTACAGAAATAACTAAACAAAAAACAACACGTAAATAAATACAAATATATTATATTAACAGTACATTCTGGAAAACTTTGTTTAATTAACTTTCAAATTCCATTTTATTTTCAAAGTCATATCCTTACTTAAACTAATTAAAGGTGCAACGACTAGTATAAATTATTCTGTTACTTACAGTACGTTCCCACTAATCTGAAAATGTTAAATATTTGTTACGAATTTATTTTAGTCCAAAAGAGCTTGAAAATGAAACTAAGCATCCTAACACAGCCAGTCAGGAGTTGTGCTAGACAAGATATGCTTAATTTCAACTGATTCAGTTTGTAACAGAAACTTCTGCCTAGCGGCACTTCCAAAATGATCATATTATTGTTGAACGATTTTTTTTAGCCACTAAATAAAAACCGAGTAGTGGTGATTATCAAAGATTTAGCACATTGTACACATAATTTTAGACTACGTCCTTGTTACATCGCAAACCGCTTTCATTCATATATTCTTTCTTCGAAGTTCTTGGGTGACGAATCTTTTAACTTAGACGATGCACGTTATGTTGTTATGCTCTCCTTCATCGTTACAGCAATCATCGTTATTTGCTATTTACTTAATTGGTGTTTCTACTTTCGTATACCCATTCATTAGGGAGGTCGGTTTTAGATATATTTCGAAGAAATACCACATATTGTAGCCGTTAACGTGATGAGACTTCCCGAAAATCTTATACAGTTTATCGTTTCATTGTCCATATAAGTAGTATACAAATGTATGTCCGGGGACAGGGGTCGGGGTGGGTAGCCGCTGAGCCGACCGGCATCTAGGATTTTGACGTCACAGAGGCTATCTTGACCTTTGAATTTAACCTTGACCATAAAAATTTGCCAAACATTCCTCAACATTTGCAAAAATTTGCCCAAATATTGCACAAAAACCCAAAATGTTTCTAGTTTTTAAGGAAAAAAATTCCACTAAAATATTTTAATATATTTTTTAAAAAAATTAAAAAATTCTCAATTTTAAGGGGAAAATAACGGGTTTTTTAGGGTAAAATATTTCGTTTTATTCCTCAAAAATTAAAAAAAGGGAAATTTGGAATGCCACAAAAGATGTTTTGCCTTTGAGGCTAAAATTCCCCATGGCAACCCTCCAATAATCCTCTGGTTGGTAGCTTTGACCTTTACATTTCTTAACCTTTGCCGTAAACATGAAAACTTTAATTTCCGACCAAAAAATTCCGAAATTTTTTTTTAAAAAAAAATTAAAAAATTGCTTACAATCATTGATACAACAAACCATTGCTGCTAACTGTTAAATAAATAAGGGTTAAAAGCTAAAAATATTTCTAACTCCCTTATTACGTAACCTGTAAAATATTTAATAATTAATTGTTAACATTCTAAAATCATCTAAAACTTCTATCTGAACAGTTTTTAATACAATTAACCATCACTTAACGGGATTGGAATAAACAAATAAAATTTCCGTACTATATACACTATGAAATCCGTTATTTATTTATTTATACTTTCTGAATATTGTATAAACATTTCTACGTTAACAACCATGTTTGCAAAGGGTTGAAAGACAAAAAAAAAATTGTTAAGTAGATACACTATCAAACCCGTCAAAATTTTGTGAAAAATTCCAAACATTATCTCAAAAATTTGGCTGAAACAATTTTTGATAAACGAACTATTACCTTACAACCAAAGGTGAAAATCAAAAAAATAATAATAATAATAATCAAGCCTCTCTTACTATTAATTTCATTCAAATGTACCTATTTCAAAAAAAAATATTAACATTATCTTAAACTTGATCCAAAGCAATTTTTTATACGACACGTATAAGTGCAAGGGTGAAAAATATTGTTTCAATGTCAAAAAAATTATAACTATCTTAGTAAGCATAAATTTACATTCGTTATAAGCTATTCAATGACGGATGCATTTAGTTAAAACATTCAAAACATTTTCGTTCAATGGAATATGAGAAAATATTTTATCTATTATTTTTAAATATTGTACAACATACAAGATTTCATGTACATTATGTTCTTAAACTGTTCCAGAATTTTATATAAGTATCCATAAAGTTTCCAGAAGAAATAGGTACTTCTTAATAAACCGTTGTGCCAAAACAGAATTTTTTTCATTCTGTTCTTTCCAGCTCATTTTCGAAACATCCTTTATATTTTAAAATTACATATGGTAGCGTAATAGGTATACTAGAAATATGACTTCAAGCAAAAAAAATCTTATGAACATTCGTTTTTCTGAGCTGGCGTTTGGAAAGCAATTGAATAATGGCCTTTAAGTCGTCGAGGTTTAAGCTGTGTTTTTTATAGTTTTAAAAGTGGAATTATATTTTTATGGTTTTGTGATCCTTAATTTTGTATATATCATCAGCTCTTCCCCCCGGGAAACTGTTATTTCAATGTACGAATAAATTCAGTTCACTGAATTTAGAAGCTTGAAACGTATTTACAAAGCTTCCTGGATTTTAAGACAGCTACAATTGCAATGCCTGTTTATTTAGAAGTTTAAGGGCTCCATTAAAACTGAATTATAAAAAACTTTAAATAACGTGTACCTCGTTTTTGTGTGCAACTTATTTGAAAACAAGCTAGTACAAAACAATAATCCATTGACTTGTCGATGATAATAATATTAAGACGCTTCATACACTGTAACAAAAAGTCGAACTTCGTTAAAGAAACTTTAAAATTTACTTCCATGATACCTTGTCATATGATTTTTTCAGCGTACTTCCTTTTTCTCAACTGTGAATTTAAGCGCATTATTTTTATGGCCGTTATTGTATTTGACATTGTGGGCAATTTTACCATTTGTTTATTTAAAAAATCCTACAGATTAATGATACACAAATACATATCAAGAATACATTATCATAGTACATACTTTCTGTATAGGGTAGTTAGCCCATATAAAAATACAATTAAAACATTATTTAGTAAATCATGTTATTGCTCCATTGCAGTACAGTACTTAGACTCAGCTAGAAGTTGGCAGTCCTGGTTTTGCCCAACTACTACTAGGTTCCTTATCAGGCGAGTTTTAAGCATAATGGAAGACGGTGGAGGCTGTGTATGTAGAGCCCTGAATACACACTCGTACATAAAGTATACGCATAGCCAAATTAATATTACCTAGAATAACAAAGATAATACTAATATTTAAAAAAACTTTTTTATTCTTTAATAATTAACATCAAGTTTCAACGTTTTTCTAATCACTGTGATATGTGTAATATCATAGTTTAACCACTATCCGACACTCGTTGCACACTTTCGCTTATCCTTTATTTGCGACTGCTGATTTGATTGTGATATTTCCTTATTTTGTAATTATCTTTATGTCTCAAAGCCTTCCAGCGAGTGTTCGATAACATTTGGTACAATTGTGAACGTAACAAAACCTAATATATATATATATATATATATATATATATATATATATATATATATATATAGCCTGTAGCCAGATGTACTATCTGCCTCCACTATTGTAAGAAACCATACAACCATAGACCAGCAGTTTGGACTCCAAACAGTTCTGTACTTCTTTCGTGTGTGAGGTTGTTGGACCGTCGAAAATCGAACAAAGTAAATTAAGTTAATGACCTGACGAGTCTCACGAGGCCGACTAGATCAGAAAAGTAACTTCCAATATAAAACACAGACATTGAACGTCAAACCAGTTATCGAGTATGTGGATGTTGGTTTAGGCAAGCCCGATGGTAAAATAAACCGAGAAATGGTAGTGACTCTACGGAGTATTTCGCTAAGATGTTGAGGGTCAAAATATTTATAAAAGCCCGTTAGATACTACTTTAACTACTTGTTGGTAAATAAAATCTCTTTTGACTTAGCACGTTAATTTTAAAGCGATTCTTGATCATTTAATCCTACAACAATAGCATTTTCATTGACCTTAAGAAGCTCTTCTCGCCTACCTCAAACGATCGAGAGAGAAACTGCGGACATGATCACAAAGAGTTATTTTCTGTCAAGCCCCTGGCAGTTGTGCAGTTATAACAGTCGCTCCGGTAGCGGCAGCCCAACGACCCTCTCGGTGACGCCCACAGCCCACACAGCACGACACTCATGGTGAATGACGCGCCCTCCAAGACTCGTGTATCGCGAGACCTGCGCCTGGGGGCGGCTGGCAAATCCGCTTTGGCGACTGTTCAACCCTTTCAGTCGAACCCGCGCGGACCAAGGGGTGGTCGTGGTTGATTGGGGAGGACCTCGCTACATCCGGGGCTGCCGAGTTAATACCACTCGAAGATGAAAGGTGCGAAACAAGAGAGGGCCTGGCTGCACGCCCACCTTCACCCTGCTGCCCATAGGTGCCAACAAAGCCCCGGTGGGGGTTCGGCTCGCGGACAAAGGCGAAACACTGTTTCCCAGCGCGGCAGGTCCTCTTAATCCCGCCGATGTTTCAGAAGGGTTTCAAGCAGGGCCATGAAAGACCGGAGAGGGGGGAAGGGAGTGCATCGGCTCTGCGCATGACCTCCGACCATGCTCTGCTACCACTCGCGGCTTTAATGAGCGGTGCGGTGCGGGGAGGACTCCGCGCCTCCACAACCTTCGACCCGGTACCACCCGCCTGGTATAGCCTGTCTGCCTCGCGTCGGGGTAATGACGGAGTATTGTAGCCCAGCCTGGACCTCTGGCGGCGCGCCTGAGGAGTTAATTTGTGGCCATGTGCTTCCCGGGGTAGCTGCCCCTCAGGGGGTGTGACCGAGAGAGAGGCAGTGTGAAAAACGACCGCCACAAAGGTTATCGCACATGGGCTGCCTCCAAGTACGCAGCACCTAACTTATAATCATACTTCATCCTATGATACATTGTAAGACTTTAAAAACTGAGTATGCAGTGCATATATACACACTAGATGAAATACCCAGTGTTGCTCGAGCTCAACCACTCCTGAAGGCTAATTTTCAAAAACCTCGTTCTCATTGATGGCTATGAATTGTAAGGAACATTACTGCCGAGTTTCATTTGTGTAGAACATTGGCTTTAAAAACGGGAAAATATTATCTTTAACAGGCCCGAAATTTTAACAGGGATGAACAAAGCATCAGCAATAAAATATATCGATTTTCATGGAAAATAAGGGAGAATTAACAATGGAACAGCCATTGCCATCGAGATTTTTAACAAAAAAAAATTGGTTGTCTGTAAAGTCGGTTTACGGACGATAGTTTAACGTGACGTCATAACAAAACATTGATGAAATGATTGATCCAGTAGAAAAGGAAATATCATATTCGGCCTCAGACTGAGCCGTAATAGGTTTTTGCAACCAAACCATTTAGGCATTAAAAATATTATATTCTTTGAGGAAGAATTTTTTTTTAATTTTTCAATCTTTTGCATGATTTAATCTACCTCTGTATACTTTTATGAATAAAATTGAATCATTTTTATTGAATTATCACTATTTTGTATGGATACAAAGGAGTGAAATGAAATGTGCAATTGAATTAATACATTTACTTTTATTTGCATTCATTAATTCAAATATATTTATTACTTGTTGCGTGCACCATATTTATTTTTAACACATCCGTAGTGGGACATCCGTAGTGGGACACTTATTCGTGCGTGCAGCCGGCGTTCATCGATTTATTAGATGTTGTCACGTCAAAAAAAGAAATATTTATCTCCCCATAAACCCACTTGGGAGCTGATTTTCGTGAGTCCTTTCTTAGTGGATGTCTACATATCAAATTAATATACGAGCTAAATGTCAAGTCTGTAGGTCTTTTAGTTCTGGAAAATTCAGGTTGAGTGAGTCAGTGAGTGGTATTATTCTTTTTTTTTCTCTCTCTCGCTATATATATATATATATATATATATATATATATATATATATATATACTAGCTCCAGTACCAGGCGTTGCCCGTGCTGAACACAGGGTTAGGAGGACCTTTTTCGAAATAAGACTTATTTAGTTATTTTCTTCTTAATTTGAATGTCAAGTGTGCAAAATAATTTATATCACTTTAAGATCCCGACAGACATTGTTCTGCCAGTGTACAGTTATTTACCAATATATATCTAAAAATTGGTGGTTTGTACTGTATGTAATCCAGACTACATAAAGCACTATAGAAAAAATCAGAAAAATAAGAGATTAATGATATTAAAAAAATTCCATTATCTAGCTAATGCTCGGCATGCATTGCAATGCCTCATTCAGTTTTGTTTTGTAATATGTTTGAAGTAGTTACACATATACAAATCATCTATCCATCTCTCTAACTATATATATATATATATATATATATATATATATCTACATTTATATATCTATGTATCTCTCTATCTCTAATTATCTCTCGAAACAGAACAGATATTCAAAATTTCGGAAATTTTCGAAATTTTGGGGCTTTGTCCCTAGAAGAGGGGGTATGTAGAGGACCCTATATGTCTCGGAAACACTCAAAATCTAAAGAGAATAGAATTTTTGAAATTTCTGAAACTTCGAAATTTTGGGGCTTTGACTCCTTGTGGGGGGAGGATAGTTTGAGGACCCCGAATGGCTAGGAATCACTCCAAATTGAAAAAAAAAAAGTATACTTAAATTTAAGAAATTTTTCAAATTTTTCGAAATTTTGGGGTTTTGCATCCCTCCCCCCGCCCTCAAATTTAATGGGGATGTTGACTTTGGGTAAAAGTTCCACCATGCCCCGGACATTTTAGTTCGTAATGACTTAATTTTAATACAATTTCCTCCAATTTTTCGAAATTTTGGGGCTTTCACTTTTTTGGAGGAGGGGGGGGGGGGCGGGCAGGACCTCGAATGTTTCGGAACACTCCATCTCGAAAGAATAGATATTTGAAATTCCTGAAATTTTCGAAATTTTTAGGTTTATCCCCAGAAGGGGGTGGGGGGTTTGAGTACCCTGAATGGCTCGAAAACACTTAAAATCGAAAGAGAAAGAATTTAAAATTTTTTTTAACTTTTGAAATTTTGGGGCTTTGACCTTTGAGGGGGGGGGGGGTGATATTGAGGACCCCGAATAGCTCGGAAACACTCCAAATCGAATGAGATATAAAGGAATATAAGAATGTAGGCATTTACTGTAGGGAAGACCGGGGCAAGTTTACACACATTTAAGTTAATGAATTTTCCTTGTTCCCCTAGATATTAGATTTACTCCGAAACTATTTGCAAATATTGAGTGGCTCCTTAAGATTGTAAAGACAAATTTAGAATTTCATTAAATACAATCTGTTATAGTGAAATTTAAAAAAATTATGCCTACGTCGTGTGTGTAAATGTGCCCCGCTCACGGGGCAAGTGTACACACATCGCGGGGCTTGTTTACACAACCTTTCAGGCCTCATTTGGAAGTGTAAAAATAATATAAAATTTCTACATAAATGATTTATTATGAACCTACATCACGATACACACCACATTGAATTTAAAAAGTTATGTATTTAACTGCAAAAAATGTAACTGTTACAGTCTAATAACACATGCAGTACAAATTTCTTGTTTTCATTTTTTTGTATCTTTTTTATTGAGTAGGGTGTACCTAACTCTGTGAATAAACTAGAACCAAAATATTCATTTTCTAGCAAATAAGATCCATTTCTTTAATACAAGGCAGTACAAAATTAAAGTTTTATTTGAAATAAATATTTGTAAGTTAACAAAATTATTAGCTAATGATGTGTAGCCTCACCTAGTAAAAGTCGCTATCGTCGTCACTGTTACAATTAACGCATACAAAAAAATAGAGCATCTCCTGTGATACAATCGTCATGGGCCCACCTTTTACACTGACTGCAAAGCACCCAATTTTCTCCCGAGATTGACTTACTATAAGGCTCCAAACATTATATGCATAAACATTCTTCAGTTTCTTCGTCTGAATCTGAACCAACAGCATTGTCCTTAAAAGGCTTAATCATTTTGCCTGTTACCTTTTTGGAGGGCTTATTCATCAGAGTTTTTGAATCTTTCGAATTAAACAGATTATTTTTTTGCTGGCTAACGTCTCCCTTTTGTTTCCATTGTTTTGTTTTTTCCTCTTCTTTGACTCCTCCTGTTCTTGTCTAATAGCTTCCTTCACTGGCGTATCTTTCTTGGCGCAGCCTTTTCGAAGAGCCTCGGCTGTTCAGGAGTTGGGAAACACAACGGTTTTGAAGCAGGCTTACTTGAAGAGGAACAAGTAGGTTAAAATTGTTGGAAGTGCTTAGAATAGCAGGAACAATATGTGCACTACAAGGAGTGTCTTCATTAGGATGAGACTCAGCAATAACATTGTTGACAACTGAAGGATTGAACAAATTTGTTGGGTTAGGCGCAGGTCTAACTTTGACATAGCAAGTCATGTAATCTGCATAAGAAAAAATGTGACGGTTCAATGGGTGAAAGCCCGTGACTCTAAATCCCGAAATTATATTTACAGGAGTTGCTGCTAAGGGAATACTTGTGGCTAAAATAGCGTGTATGTCGTATATTGTCATGGGGCACTTGTAAGCACTCATCCATGCATCACATGCGGTGTTTACATACTTCTTTAATGGACCATAAACACTGCGGTCAAGTGGCTGTAATTTATGGCTACAGTGAGGAGGAAATGACAGTAACGTCACTCCATTGTCCTTGAAGTAGTCCAAAACGTTTGACAAGTGAGATTCTTGGTTATCCAGTAACAGAGGGCATGTTTTAGTGGTAGAACACCTTATATGTGAAACAAAATGTTTAGAAAATTTCAAAAAGTTATCCTCAACCATCCATCCGGATGGATTGGCATCACCTTCACAGCCTACTGGGCCATCCCTCAAAAAGTGTGGCTGAAACCTGACTCTTGGAAATAGAATAAATTGGGGTACAAAGTTCCCCGCAGCACTTACTGACAGAGCTACAGTAACTAATGATCCTCGTTCTGCCGATGTCATTTTCCCAATCTGCCTAAATCCTCTGCGTGCTATAACTCTGTCCGGTCTTTGCACAGTTGTGATGCCAGTTTCCTTAACATTCAAAATATCCGCAGGACCTACCTTCAGTCTGTTTATGACAGTTCTAAGATTGTTAATAAACACTGAGACATTTGTGTAGTTGAAACTTGTTGCCCGAGCTAAGCTTGTAGCCTGAGGAGTCCTAATATACAGTTTGTTATGTCTTTTTAAAAAACCAGTTAACCAGTCAGGACCTGCCATTTCATTTTCTGCCCACGATGGGGGAATCTTCCTGTTACAAGAAACTGCATATGTGTAAGCAAACCGCCTTACTTCTTTAGGTGTAAGCCCGAAATATATGCCGGATGCTTTCATGAGGTATTGTTCCAGCTTTTCCTCTTGGTCAGGCTCAAAAACCTGCACAAATCAAACCAGTACGAAGGCTATTAGTTTTTTTACAGGAACTTAACAGACGTTAATTTTATTTAGAAAACTTGAATAACTTTTATAAAAACTTAATACATTGTTTAAAAATGCCAAAAGATGCAGCATAAAAATAAATACTGTCAATTTTATGGGGTTAATTACATTTTTCCAATTAATTTACTAATATAAATTACAGCCAATCCCAAATAGTATTCTAAGATTTATATAAGGTCTATACAATCGTTACACATTTGCCTAATGTTTCTTTGAGAAAGTTGCCTATATTACAATACACAAAATAAAAATCTTACATCGTGCATGAAGGAAGTGCCGGGGCAAGTTTACACAGTGTGTAAACCTACCCCAATGAAGGTGTGCAAACATGCCCCGTCACCATATTTGAATTTTTACTCATGTTACAAAAAAATCTAGGAAGTTCACAATTCATACAAGTACTGCGATTTGTTGACAATTCACTACTCTTCCAATATACATCATTACGTTTTCTAATCTCTTACAGTTACAGTTATTACAATTGATGAAAGTTACAACAATAAAATTACTTACGTTGAGAAAAAATGTAGTTATCCTTCTGAAACGAGGACGCTAACTGCGACAGCGCTGTAAAAGTTGTTATGGCATCCGCAAGGAGGCAGGACTACACTGGGCTACCTGGTAGTGCTTTTTAACGATTTTATTTTGAATAAAGGCCAGTGTGTAAACATGCCCCGTGTGTAAACGTGCCCCGGTCTCCCCTACTCCTATCTACCATAATAACAATATTTACAAATATAAAAACATATTACCTACCTATGAATAATTTTCTAAATAAATTAATTAATAACTCTATGTTTAAGAATTAACGTACATATATAATATTAAACTTCAAACTATATACACACTAAAAAAAACTAAGGATATTTCTGAAACTATTTTTTATTTAAGTCATAATGTTTGAAGTATTGTAGGATTTGTTTATATGTAAAACTGTGGTGGCCATAATCCGCTGATCCAAAGGTGTATATAAATTAATAGATATTTACTCCCTGTAAACACCAGAAATCTTTGTATTAAGTAAAAAAAATAGTCCAAAATGAATCAAAAAGTATAAATAACGACCAATTTGACAAAAAAATTTCTACTACTCGAATGACAATGTTAACATCCACCTGAAATTTAATTGAAGTAGGTAGTTAAGAATATATACATAAAAATTAAATGAATTTAAAACATACATAAATAAAATTATCTCTCACTCAACCAAACATAATGTTTAATATGAAATAAAGGAAGAAGGCAATTACACGTAACTACTCTAATTAATAAAAAAAATCAACCTACCTGAAATAGTAAAATTCAAAATTTTCAACAATATATTACATAATTGACAAATATTTCTGGTCTTCGGTCTCGGCAGCCCTAAGAGATGCTTGACGCTCAGCAGATTAATTATAAACACTAAACCAAACTCCTTGCAAATAAGTAGGTACTGTAAAAAAAAAACAATATTGACAAATAAAAAAAAATTAGAAGTAAACAAACACTCGCTTTAAAATTAAGATATATTTTTTTAACACGCTTAAAGATAATTTTTTTAGACAAAAGAGTAACGATTAATAAAAAAAAACTAACAGTGACATCTACTGGTGTATTGAGGCACTACGATACAGAGATTTAATTTTTCTTACTCTCTACTCAGTTCCCTACAATAGCAAAACGTAATGTAATGGCTTGAAAGCTATTGCTCGGCAGACATAGAGGAATGACACTAACAGTTTGTATATCTATGACACACATTACATAAAATTAAGATATATATTTTTTAACCCGTTTTAAGATTATTTTTTTAGACAAAAGATAGCCTATGTCCATCCCAAGGATATAATCTATATACTTTCCAAATTTCATTACGATCCGTTCAGCCGTTCAGCCGGGAAAAGGTAACAAACAAACAGACATACAGACAGCCAGACAGACAGAGTTACTTTCGCATTTATATTAGTATTTATATATATATATATAGTTACAAGACTCTAGATACAAGGGAAAGCCAGCTAAGCTGGTGCACCAGCCTAGTGGGAGTACTAAGAAAAACCCTATCTCCTGAAATAGGCACGACACAGGTTAGCACTCACCCCTCCCTTTTCCAACTACATGGACCAGTGATAAACAGGCAACTATCTGACAACCACAACCCTTCCTTCCGTGTCTGGCCACCGACTATATGAACAGTTCTGCAGGTTCCCAGAGCAAAATCGTAAATCTTTGCGTTTTTATTTTATATTGAGTTTCTTATCTTTCCATTTAAAGTAATAAATATTTGAAAATGGTTATTACATTAATCCTAGAAAATGTTTGCACAATGAGGATGCAATTTAAAAACCAACAAAGAGAATTTTTAAGTTAGGGCTTAGTGTGTTCATTATTTCCCAAAAATCTAAAGTTCAGTTTAATTAAATTTGGGACTGTGATTTTTTTATATAAACCCAGTTTCATCTTTTTACACATTAGATTGTGTAATTTAAGAAAGTGGTGACAAGAAGTTGGTATTTATTAATGCCCATCATCTTTCATCCCAATTAATTAGCTTAGGAAATATGATTTTTACTTTGAAACCAAACTCACCACTTTTTTTATATCTTTGACTTCCAAATTCCGTAATAGGAAAAGGCACATGTCTTTAATATTTATGCATGTAATTTATACTCTGTTAAATATTAAATTTTTCGATATGTTTCTTTCTATCAAAATATAAAACCTACTTTTGTTTCACCCTCTTAGGTATAAAATTTTGTTAAATAATAAGATAAGTTTGGAAGTTTTTGTGTTTTACTACCAAATATCTTAACTATTGAGTGATTTTATTTATACATACATTTTTAACTATAAAATTATATGCTACCTTCGTTCATACATTTAATTGAGGAAGTAAGAACAATTTTCCAAAAAAGTTCTCATGTTTTTTTTTTTTTTTTTTTCCATGTTCAATATCTTATTTTTAGATTTCATAGGTTTAATTACTCAACGACATGTAGCATTTGTGTTAATCCATTAAATGGGATTCCTTTGTCAATATTTTGTAGAAATCAATTACGTAGTAAATACGTCATGAAGGTTTATTCCGCAACTAAATTCACCTTCTTAATTACATTTAGTGGTGTAATTTAATATTTATGTATAGTTGAAGTGTTGATTCAGTACAGGACCTACACCTGCTTTAAGTTGTATTCAAATCCGTTCGTAATGAAATACGTAATTAGAAGCAAACATTTAATTTTTCACATTTATAATTCTATTATATAAATGTTATTATTTCGTTAAAGTATTTAATTTTTTCGCTGATTGAAAACTCGGAGATTTTTTGCAGTAGCATTATACGCAAAGCAATTACAATCATTTAGTAGATTGACATAGGGCCTACATGTATTCATAGGTACTACCTATATGAATGTGGAGTTTATCAGCCGCATAACACTAAAGTAGTGATAAAATTTGCTTGCCGTGGAAAAGCCATTTTAAAGAAATATTTACTTATAATCCTTCAATATCGAAAAAGAGTATATTCTTTTCTTCTTTGCTAGCAAGAACCTCTACACAGCAAAGAATATTCTGTGGGAAACATTAACATTGATATGATTCGACATCTGTGTTCATATCTATTTAAAAAATAAACTCATGTTTGGGTTTGAAGGTGAAACCTCTGAAGAGCTGCTGTCTTAAAAACTTGGCAGGCCTATAGAAGAAAAATAATGTCTCTATGGCTCCATATTAAAGAATTTTTTATTGTATTCAGGAGATGATAGTGTGAAAAAAGCAAAAACAGAATTTTTAAATCAGTTGTACAAGGAAATAGAATAAATTTATTGTTTTAATTTGTGTATATGTATGCAGATATATTCATTTTAATATTAAAATATATTCTGTAGCTTACGAACTGCTGAGCCTAAGCAAATAAAGGTGCTGTTTTTTTAGCGAACTTATCGTCTTTATCAGACCACTGTGTTCATATGTGCTGTAAATTATTTATCCATATATTTTTTAATAAATTCCTTACACGTAAAACTTTCGCTGTCTAGGCATTTAACAGTTAACATTAGCTGATTTAGGCTTGTGCTATTGGTTTTTGTGCATTCGTCTTTGTTGTCTATTCTGGAGGTTTTCCTATCACATCCAATGTAATTCATCAGTTGCATATGTGCTATTTTTTATTCTGATTATTATTATAAATTGACTTAAAATATATATTGAATCACTAATAAGGACGACCCGAGCAGACATCGGCGAGGCCGAGTCACAAGCGAGTGAGTCGAGGCGACAGCGGTGTGCGCACATGGACGAGAGGCGCCTTCATTTAATAAATTATGTGTATTATTTCACAGGCAGAATTCAATGTAAACATTAGTTCAATAAATTAATATAAATTTTAACCATTTGATATGCCTATCCTTTCAAACTCTGTTAAATACAATACAGATACTGTGTGCATATTTTGTTCCCCCATTTAACCTTCTCGAAAATCCCACTTTTTTTCACCGTCAGGGAGTAAGTTGGGAAAATTGGTGAAACATGCTCTTCTTTCGTGTGAATGTAAATCATGGCAATTAGCTTTGGTCGACTACATGCCAAACGGTAAGTCGACAATCTAGAGCTCTGGCGGATTACCAATGAAGCAGTATGACCATCGACACTCGCGTATTCTAGCATACGAAAAAAAAAATATTTGGGTAAATATGTAAACCATGACGTGACACTGGTGGGGTGATTTATGTTTTGAAATTCTTGAAGGGATAATGTATATAGGATGAGAACTCTTTTTGAAGTGCTTTCCATCTTGAAGTGAACCCTGAACCTCTGAATTCTCTGATGTAAATAATGTTTTGAGTTCTAACCGGTGTTAGCTTGTTTATTTATTTTTTACTTAATGGGACGCCCGGCACACATCTATACAGTAATAAACTAATCCCGTAGATGCTTCTGCAGCCACTGCTGTTGCACTGCGGTATTTAGTTCACCAGCAGTTACTGGATGGGGAGTACGTAGACGGGGTCTTTGACCAACCCTCAGGAGATCACATGTGCTGAGGCCAGGTGACCGAAGTCACTGATGCATCGCGCTTCTGTGGCCCAAGAGAGCCCACCTTTCCTTCAAGAAGCTCGTTCTTGAGATATTCTCTGAACTGTACATGCCAGCAGAAAAAAAATTCCCGTAAAAGTGTTTTCCACAAAAAAATAACGGACCGTAAACCCATTTTTGGGAAACGGTGCGAAACACATTCACATTCGAAGAGTCTCCGACCACTGTGATCCGCATAGCCGCAAGTTGGGACAGTGCACTGTGCTACTAAGAAAAAACGTGGTCTCACCACTGTACACCATACGTGAATGGCAAGAAATAATTCACACAACTTAACACAACGTTATCTATCACCATCCCTAAGGGCTTGCAGCACTTGAAACTTGTATGGTTGAAACACAATCGTCGCTGCATAACACGCCAGTTAGTCACATGGGGAATGGCCAGCTATCAGCTACCACAAGTGAACTACTGTTGACGCCGTGAAAAACAATACTGTAGATATATTTATTTAATGAATAACCATCATTCCAGTTATTTAAGAAAATAGTTATTTCATAATTAAAGAAAATAACTTTCTAGCATAGGCATTAAAGATATATGCCAGATAGAAAATAAATTATAATCACAATTAAATCATAAAATAATAAAGAAACTATTGAGTTTTTTTTAATGACGTAACTAGGGATTCCCTTTCCCTACAACCAATTCTATAGATTTTGATAAGGAGTCAATATCATCCTCAAAACTAATCAAGTTAAAAATGTAAATATAAAAAAAGCATCTTTAGAGACTTCTATACAAATCAAACAGAAAAGCTGCTTGTAAAAAAAATCAGTTATTCACAAATGTTAGTCTACGGGAAGTTACGACAGACCCTTTTACCAGCACTCAACCAACTTAATATTAAAGATCATATCGCTGGGAAATAAAATAATCTAGCCATACTGAAGAACAAACTACTCCTAAGTGATCTTATGGAGAATAATAACTTAATTAGAATTGCATATATAGAGTGTGAAATAAAAATTGGAAGACAAAACTTAAGATAGGTCCCCAATACCTATGGTAATTTGGTAAACAGCGGCTTCTTGGAAATGATGCTAATATAAAACCTAAAGTGAAAAATGTATTGGATATATTCCGTTATGTAAACGGAAACAAGAGTTCCGACAGATTAAATATTATTATAATTGTTTTATTTATGCAATATTAAGAAAGTGTGTTATATTTATTTTCCGTATTTAATGGTTCCAGCAACAGACTAGAAACACAGACTATTTACAAACACTTATTTTTCCCAATCCAACAATATAAAGAACAGTTAAGATATTTGTTTTGAGCCCTAACCTGTAAGATTGTTTGGTATTTTCATTGTTTTCAGCACGGACTTATAATTTTTGTAATATTCCTTTGGTTAACGTATGTTTTTTAAATTTCATTGGTTTTATTTTAATTTAATTATTTCTTACCTTGTTCTTGGCCGCGGGTTGTTGTCTGAAGGCCATATGTCTTAAATTCTCTTCAGCCAATCAGCAGCAGATTCAGGTCAGGAGAATTAATTAAATTTTAATTGTTAAAGAAAAAAGGAAGTAATAAGGCGTCATCTTCGTATGGTCTGACCAATACGCCTCTTAGTATTTGGTGATAGAAAAATGTAATTTATTAGAATCAGTGTTTCTCTAATATATCAACACGTTCACTGAACTTCAAGTATTATTTGTGAGCATAAGATATGGTTGTAATCAACAGATTGGATACGTATTTTTTAGATACGTTTTGCGTTGCAAAGGACGCAGCTTAAGACATTGCTAATGGCATTATGCTATGTTGATATATGTTGAAATCGTACTCATCTAAATCAATCCGAAACGTCTTTATTATTGCAAAACAATTTAAACTATTTAAATTAAAAAAATTTTGTCTGGAAATAGAATTCGAAAACCAGTGGTCTAATATAATGGGTTTTCAAAGCATACCCTGAGAAAAAGCCGTGGCATTGAACCCTAACACGAACTTGTAACATTTATAACAAGTTGCTACAACAACCGTAGTTGGAGAAAATATTATTTAATATAATTTTGGACGATAGACTTTTGTAATATCACTTCTGTGTCTACCTAATATCCTGCTATAGTTCCAGCTTGATAATCAGACACATGTCACTAATTTCGTAATAGTTATATTAATAATTCAATTGGGTATTATTAACGAATTGTGTTTGATGTATTTTAGGTTAAGAAATGTATATGGTATAATATAAATTAAATAGAAAATATTTCTTCTCTTATTCCAACCCATGTGTGTAATTGTAATTACAACTGTTAATTGTGTCCATTATTCAACAAAATATTTAAAGAGTACAGGGTATAGTGAATCGACTAATATTATTATTTTATTTAGCTTAGATAATAAATTCACAAACACCCATCTCAATCTGACTATTTCTGGATATAGAGTATTGGTAAATACTATTGACATATACCAGTAACTCTACATATGTAATAATAAGTATTTAGTACATATGGTAAAATGTTAATTTTTAATGCATACTGACTTGAGTTCTTTATTCAATTTAAAAACATACGAGCATGCACACATAATCTACTTCAGCTAAAGCATTAATAATGATATGGAAAGAGTTTTATTGACAATACTCAAAAAATAATCATATTAAAAGGAGTTTTGCGTTTTTCAAGGGACAACACTTAATCATTATTTCCATCTGCTAATAAAATCAGTTAAAATAAGACAAACCAACAATAGTGAATATGTTTAAATTACTAGTTAATAAAGAGTAACACTGTGAGGGAAAAAAGCCACAGATAATTTCATTACACTTAACATAACAGTACAAACACTTTGAAATCAATACCTATATGCTAGAACCCAATAGTGTCAGAGATGTGTTTATATAGTTTTTAGCATTTACGCTTTTCCAAAACTTTAAATACTAAGCCGGTTATTTTTACAAATCATTATTTTTTTGTGGTTGTTGATCAGCCGACTAGAGATTTTCCATGGTAACTAGATTACAAGGCTTTTAAGAGTGAACAGGATCGAAGTGCCAGTAACGCCAAATAGCGCAAATTATACGATACGAAGTCGCAGCTCCAAAGTAATGACACCTTATGTAAGACGCTACACATATTACGAGGAGAAAAGTAATAATATTTTTTTCGCTCCCCGTCACAATGCGACCACCCGTCATAGTGATGAGGCCCGAGGCTCACAGATCTGCAGTCTTGGGGCGCGGCTTGGATGGGTGAGGGGTAGGGGCGGGCCTGCGACTGGTAGCTGAATGGCTTCCCTCGGCAGCATCGCTCATCTGGACAGCTTCAGTCGTCCTGACTGTGTGGCCGAACTTAACACTCCTGTCCTCTCGTACAAACACTCACGATTTAGCACCACTTTTGCTAATTACAGCTACAGTCTAACAAAGAAAACATTTTGACGTTATAACGTCTTATAAATCGATGAACGCCGGCTGCACGTGCGAATATTTGTCACGTTCCGCCTGAGCCGAGCTTACAAAAACTGGCCAACCACCCTGCGAGAAGATCTTCTATAATATCAAACAGGCTAAGGCGGGCTTTTTAACTTATTGTTCGTGATTATATTTAAACAAATTATTTAAATTAAATTTGAAAAAAACTGTAAATAATATTTCAAAATTAATAAGTATGCAATTTTTCATCATTATTTTCTTATGATGTTATCACGTAAAATAATCGTCCGTAAACCGACTTTAAAGAAACCCCCTTTTTTTTAATAATTAAAGTGATTTATGAAAGCCCAGTATATTGATTTTCACAACCTACATCTGTTTACAACAAATGATGGTATTTTATGACACGCTGATTTCACTAGCATTTTAATAAAAAAAAAAAGTATTACAAAGTATTTATTTGCCGAATAAAAATGTATTTCTTTACAATTATATCAGGTTTTGGCAGCCAAGTAAAACTGTAAATATAAGTAAATATGTGAAAAAATGCGTAGCGTGATATTCTGAGAGGAGTACACCAGATTGTGCAGACTCGTAAAGAAAAATTAAAACGTTGGTCTCCCTCTCTGACGATCTCCTCCTTCTTTAAACTTTTCTTTTATGTTGATATGATTTAACTTTTCTTTTTTCCAATTTTTAAACGCAAAAAAAAAAAAAACATTTTGTTTACGAAATCTACATAAAAATTCTGATAAAATATGATTTTTTTTTTATTTCTCTGTTACTGACTAAAGACTACATTTCCAGGTAGAATAATGAACGTATAACAGCTTAAAACAATAAAAAAAAATAACAAGGAACCTAACTGTGAAAATCAAATACTACAGAGGACTCCGAACCATCGTGGACTGGGTTCAAATCTCCTAATCTCTCTACATTAATGTTATACGTTATTTAGGCCACTTAAATTTCATTAAATAATTATGACACAGTAGTATGCTGAAGAAAAATTTCAGTAAACTCAGTGGTAAATAACGACTCTCCCCCTCCCAACCCGTTCTTGGCAACGAACTTGTAAAAATTATTTTATAAAGTCACTTAAATAATTATCAGTGTGCAAACAATAGAGCTCAAAATTTTCATTCCGATCACATTAACATTCCTTACTTTTATAATTAAATATATATACATATATGTATGTATGTATATAAATATATATATATATGAAGGGAACATATATTTTTTTTAAATCATTCAAATAATGTTTTTTTTTTAAGTTTATGGTGCGAAATGCGAAATAACGTAGTTTTTGCTGGATTGAAAACCGTGTCTCATCAACACATTACTTAAAATAAAGGAAAAACTGTCGAAGTAGTTACATTATGTCTTGTTTTCTAAGGCATTGGAGACCTTACAGTCCGTAGATAAAATACTCTACAATCTTTCGTGATCGGAGAGAAAGACCGCGACTGAGAAAGAGAGAGTTGAATGAATGATGTAACACAGGTCACACCGAGCATGTGGAGGGGAAATCTGGACTGCCAACAGAGAGCGGCATTTTCGGCCGCACGAGTTCCGCTGAAACATGAACTCAGCTGAAACTTCTGCTTGTCAAAGAACAGAAAAAAAAATAGTTTGTCCAGATATCTACTAATTCAACATAATATTAAAAATACAAACGTGAAATACCCTTGCATAATTACAATATCAGTCAATCAAAAGGAGTAATAATTTACCATGTACCTAGTGGCACGTTAAAAATATGCAGATTTAAAACATAATTTTGTTATATAATATAAAAATATGAAAATATGTTATGCAAAACAATTAAATTAATTAAAGTAACAAAAATTATGTATATAAAAAATTAAAAAATTCTAACAAATTATTCATGCAATACTTCTTTCTTACACTTCAAATAATGAGAGTTACTCAGAATTGCACTACGTATTGAGCACAATCGGTAGAGGTTTAAATCAGATTCGGTTTAATCAATCTTAATTTTTTTACCCAGGTTTTTCGAAAGTACACAGCGTACGTTTCCAGTGACGTCACTTCACGTTGAAACCAACTGTTTGGTTAAACGTTTTCTGCAGACCCTGGAAACAAAGCTTGTTTTGTATTATTCCTAAAATCAACAGGAAAATAGGACCTTCATTTTTGTACTTTTATGTAAAGGGAAAATATTAAATTTGTTTGTTCATTAGTTAGACTTAAATTTTGCAACGGTTTTTAACTAAAAAAATTTTAAGAGATTTAACAACTACCCTGTGTCTCAACATTACCATTTCTGTTTTCTATACATTACCTGCATTCGCACTCAGTGTTTTGACAGGTAATTACCATATATCCTGTACCTTTAAATATTCTTAAAAAATTAAGTTTATCACTTGTCTTTATAAATAGAAATATTTTATATTAACTAATCGAAACTAATGGAACTTTGAAGAGGAGAATATCTTATAATGCAAAAACAGGAGGAAATGAGATTATAAAGTTTAATTAATATTTGTTTTTATTTTTGCTTAAAGCCTGGTCTACATCGAGGTCATTTCAAATGGGAATGTTATATTTAAAAAAGGTTCTTTGTTTTATCTGAATTTTGTAAAATATATTGAGATCTTTATTTAGTAAAAAAATTCAACTTAGCTTAACGTTCATAACTTAAATTCAATACAAAAATTTAAATACAAACAAAAAAAATTTAACACAAATATTAATTTATTCATAGAAAATCGGAATCAAATAAATGTTTCGTTCAGATGTGGTTGGCAAACCATAAGCTGATGTTCATTGAGCTATGTGTGGAACTGACAGCACCACCTATACAGAGAGATCCAAAATGATCGCAAAAGTTACTATTTTGCCACAAGAGTGCAGCTCTAAACGTAGGGATTGTAATATATATATATATATATATATATATATATATATACATTTCAAAATACTTGTGCCTTCTCATCCAAAAATCTAACTAACAAGATTCGGCGTTATGTGTTTCTAAGTTACGTGTTTCTAAGGTAAGACAGTTCTATGTTGAGATAATTCTACTTTATGACTTTATAAT
This sequence comes from Bacillus rossius redtenbacheri, assembly GCF_032445375.1. Taxonomy (NCBI): domain Eukaryota; kingdom Metazoa; phylum Arthropoda; class Insecta; order Phasmatodea; family Bacillidae; genus Bacillus; species Bacillus rossius. The sequence continues at coordinate 16,732,560 of NC_086335.1, forward strand.
TTATGACTTTTTTAAATTGTGTGGTTTGGCGTTGTGTGTTTCTAAGTTGTGATAGTTCTACGTTATGACTTTCTAATTTATTACTTTTTTAATTTGTGTGGTTCAGCGTTGTGTGTTTCTAAGATGTGATAGTTCTACGTTAAAACTTTCTAATTTATGACTTTTTAAGTTGTGTGGATCGGCGTTGTTTGTTTCTATGTTATGACAGTTCTTAGTTATGTGTTTCTAAGTTTTGATAGTTCTACGTAATTACTTTCTTATTTATTAGGTACTTTTTAAGTTGTGTGTTTATAAGTTATGTGTTTCTAAGTTACGATAGTTCTAAGTTGTGTTTTTCTAAGTGGTGATAGTTCTACATAATTACTTTCTAATTTATGACGTTTCTAAGTTGTGTGGTTCGTCTTTGTGTGGTTCTAAGTAGTGTGTATCTAAGTGATGAGCTCACTGGATCGCGGCTCGAGGAGCAGAACGGTGCAACTGGTCGCCGGCGATGCAGAGGGGCCAGACGAGCGGCCGCTGAGCACGCGGCCCCGTAAGGCGCGCCGCGAGAGGTCCTGGCGCAGCAGGACGCCTGACGAGTCCTGCGCACAGCATCACAAAAGGACCGGGGCGTATCTCTGCGGTGCCGCGATCAATGGAGCGTGATGGACGCCGCTATTGAAATTGGTCCCCTGGGCGGGCAAGAAAAAAAGGAACGAGACCGAAAAAAGAGTAAAAATTGGTTTCGGTGGAGGAGGAGTAGTCGGACAGCTCGGCAGGACACAGGACATGGTCTGGCACAGTGGCGCACGGGGCGAGGCCTGTGGCTACTAGGTGAGGTGGCTGACGTGTCTCACGACGAGACACGCTTTGAGACGACAGACCTGCGGGACAAGCCGTACTGCCGGCAGCCACCCGCCAAACTTGATACGTATCTAGTTTTGTGTGGATATTCATGCGGTTATATTATATCGATGACCATTCATTAGGATTTCCTGCTATTTATAAAATTCAAATTGTTTTCTGAAGCAAGTTTGGTCACTAGAAATATATGCTACTTGTCGTCTGCTATTGATTTGTAATTCAGATATTGTAATATTTAAAATGTGTGCTTGACTAGAGTTTTTTTTTAATATCCTACGTTAATGGTTGGGGTGTCTGCGTTACTGTGGCATCCTAGCTTCGAGACGAATATACCGATTTAAATCAGCTTTTTTTTTTTTTTTGTAATTTGATGGCTAATTAATTTGGGTTGGTTCTTGGCTATGTTTGATGAAAATCTGTTCTTTCGTCTAGAGATCATCAGAATTCTGATAAAATTTTGCGTTATTACCATGAAAATAGAATGATTCTAAACTCACATATAGCAAAATCATTGGCATATTTTAACACCATTTGTTGGATCTTACTTTCGAATCCCAAAAGTTTCAATATAAATCATTGTTAATCTTTCCTAGTGTTTTATTCTGAGTAAAGAAGGTTGCTATTAAAGCTATTTAAAACATAGTTACACTACCTTATCGAGCATGCCAAGAAAAATTTGTAATTTTATTAAATTTTTTTCACCTTAATCTGTTGTCATAAAATTAAATGCTTATATAAATATGTTTTCTGTAAATGTGACCAATATATATCAAATTTTTGAGAAATTTATGCTTTCGAATGGCTATTCACCATTCTTGCAAAAATATTTTCGAGATAAAATTAATTTTAAATTTCAGAATTGCTATAATTTTAAAATAGTTATCGAAAAAGACTTCGTAGAACACCTGGCACTTTGTGGTACAAATTTATTTTGAAATATTTTGCCTGCAACAATAAAGTTTAAACATTATGTAATAATTGAAAAATAATTAGGAATATATTTGTAATAGTACTTTGACACAAACATTTTTCGACAAAACGTTTTTATTCTGGGGCCATGTTAAACGAGAGTGATTCTTATTAGTGTTTGATGACTTTTTGAATTCAATTACTAAATTCGGAATATTTACACTCAATACTGTGTCCCTTGCTTCTTACTGATAAAATAAGTGTTTTCTAAGATTCAATGATGAAAGGTAATTGGCGCTACATTATGGTTTATAATGACCGCTCTCTTAAAATTATTGGCTAGTGACAAACGGTATATATTTCTTGTCGGCGAGGCAGCCTTAGTGGAATAGTTGCTGATGCTTAAGAATACATATAATAAAATTTTCTTAATAATATTAATATTTTTTTAAATTTATTCTGACACAACAATTATAATTTATTCGACAAAATCGTAAAAACAAATCTCACGCAGAAGGAGGGGGAAAACATTCATATACGCGCGGAACGAGAAACTCGCCCAATAATAAAATTACACCAATATGTAGACATGTCGAAATTTGGAAATATTCACCAAATAAATACCTACAATATGGCATTAAAATGTTTTTCACTTTTATTATTTAATACGCATCATAGTCGACACTTAAGATAAAATATGACGTAATACATTACTTTGAGACATTTTATTCCGACCGTGTGACAAGAGAAAATAATTTCGCCTCAATTTGGTAAAACAGCTGCAGCAATGCATACACGTTTGTACAGCTTAATCTTTGAGCTAAGAAACCGACAATAAATGAGTGCAAACTCATTAAAAATTGATTCAAGAACGCAACTGTAACTTAGATATTAATAACAATTTGTCATGATTTTTTAAGTAAGCTTTTGAATGTGGCTTTGATAGTCAGAACTGTCAAAGTGCCTATGCGTTTTCAAAATTTCACCGGCATATAATTTTGCCTCAATTTCTCAGAATATCACTGCTTTCTCATAATGTTTTTGTTCCAAAAAAAGTGTTTTTAACGGAACCACTGTTCAGTTTAAAAACATAAAGTCCTGAAGACGAAGTAAGAAGCAAAGTATCAACTTTCTACACGTAAGATTAATGTGCTGAGGGCTACTGATTCTGCCTACTGGACGCGCATCGTGTAAATGACGCCTTGGTGAAACATTCGTTATGTTTTTTTTTATCGACTGAAATATCGCAGCCCATGACGTTTCAAACTACCATCATAAAACATTTTTCCACAACATAAAAAAAATCGCGAAAAAATTGTGTATCTGAGGTGCGCAATAATGTCAAACAATATTTTCACAAAGGTCATAATTTTGGCTGGATATTAAACGGAAATTGAAAGGGCGATGTGGAGTTGAAGTGGTACACGCGCTCTCTGCACCGGGGGAGGGGGAAGGGGGTGGTTGGGGGCAGCGAGCTATCGATAAAAGAGACTATAACCGAAGTCGCGCGGGGAATATATCGAACAATTTGCCTGCGCGGAATCCATCACGCAGCGGACGTCACAGCTCGCCAGCGCAGCGGCGCGTGCAGAATGGCGCGTCGCCCCGGGTTCATAGTCGTTATTAATGACTCGGAGGTGGGTGCGAAAAGAAGAAAAAAAATAATAATTTCTGATCGTCCGGTGGGGCTACCCGCAACAAAGGGATTTTTTTTACGCCCTCGAAAACCTCGCGTTTGATTGATATCGTGGAGTGATGTACGCAGCCATTTGTGCGCGCGCATTGATGCCCGAAATGAGTGCGGCAGAACCCTTTTTTTTTACCCCGGGGGTCGTCGGTAAAGTCCTCTGCGCCAACACCCCTCCCTTCGACATCTGCCTGCGTTCCATCGCGACGCTCTTCGAACACCCTTCCGCGAGCTCGCCAAACCCACTCGCCATCAGACCCACGTCATAACTCACTCTTTACGATAGGCGTGACAGACTATCGCCGCGCGCTGCCGCTGGGAGTGACGTAACTGACGCACGTCACGACGCCTATGAAGCCGCGTATCGACGTGGCAGGCAGACCTCGCGCTGTGGACACCGCCCCGTGGCGAGCCTCTTGGTTTCCTGGATTCTTACTGTGGATCTCTGTGAAAACAGTCCTGTACACCTCACCCATACGTCGGTTGCCACACCTCTCTTCTGGGGATTCCCCTAGCATTGAATATTCCCTCTGGTCAGTAGGTAACTGGTGTGGTCTGCAGCCGCTCCAATGGAGATCCTGACAGGCCAAAGACGAGTGCTGTAGCCTCCCCTTCCTCGCTTTATTCACTTCCTCAGCTGCCTCGAACTATCGCCTGTATTCTGCTCACGAAGAGTGGCCATCGAAAGTGGGTGTCTTAAATTTTGAGATTCCGCTGGAAGTGCCCTTCATCTTGATCTCCCCGGAGACACTCTTTCTTCCGACATATAGCAGCTGAAGCTTCCTTAGTCATTCTTCGCCATTCTTCAGTTACAGCCGAAACTAGCTGTTCGGTGGTCTCTTCAAGCTGAGCCAGCTCTTGTGCAACTTGCGCATCATGTTAGGCTAGAAGTTGCTCCAAAAACTACACGTTTGTTTCATCCGTCTCCTTCATTTCTTATTGAGCAGCCTCTAGTTACACCGCAAATCATCTTGCGAAGCCACTCGTTCGTTTTGCGTATTTCTTGTGCCATTTTATTTCTTTTTGGCCCTTTTTCATTTCTTCAATTTCACTCTAAATGTCATTCTTGCTTTCCTCTTGGCTGTTCCTTGTTTAAATCTGCATTTCATTTTTTAGCCCTTCCTGTCTATTCTCCATTTTTTAAATTTCTTTACTCAATTTTTCTTGGCTACTGCTATTTTCGTTCATTTTATTCATTTTTTCTTGGCCACTCTTTATACTAGTTTTCATTCCAATGAGGAAAGCCATAAGGTTCCTGTTTTATTCGACCGCCATATTTCTTGTTAACATGCACTGACAGCCTAACTCACTTATGTCCTATTGACTACACTCAAATTTAACTGTGACCCCGGATGAACGTTTACTCAAATATTAACTACAGTTTCTATCATTAATTTATTACACTAAAAACTAACAACAGTTCCATTTATCTTTATTCTATTAATGATTATTTTTTTAATCAAAATTATTTTATACTAAATAATATTAATAAGGGATATCTCTAAATCTTACACCAAATGTTACAAGTGGGAATACAGGTCCTAAAATGATGGCCCAAATAATTAATTCACTTTTATTTTTTAACAACTATGAACTATTTGTTCTAAATTGCAACAGTATTTTACTCAAAAATTACTACTTTTTCTATTCCTTACTTCATTACACTCAAAACTAAGTACACTTAAATTTTTATTTTATTAATTATAAGTTTTTTTAAAGTACTTTATTCTAAATATATTATTTAGGGCTATCCCTTCTTCTGACACCATTGTTACTAGTTGGGAATTCAGGTCCTAAAAGCTAGGACAAATTAAGAAATTAAAGTTAATTTTTTTACAACTATATCTATCATTATTCCTAAATTACAACAATCTTACAGACTGTCCACAAATTAATCTATATTTTATTTTTCCAATATTGACTCTCCGCACTGGAGCTCGGTTCAACAATGACTCTCATTCTACTGTTTATCTCTCACCACGCAACTCAGTACCTACACACTGTTTTGCACTCTCACTTGTCTGCCGGGCCGCAACACCGTTCCCGATGCTCCGATCATCACACACGAAGCCCTTCGCTCGTCGCCCTTTATCGCTTGCCAAGGGGTTCACTTCATTTCATCCTCCACCTACCTGCAGCTCGCAGGTCGGTCCTCCCTTGATACTTGTAAGTTTGTACCACGCACGGAAAAGTCTCGTAACCCTGACGGGTCACGTCATCAAAGTCGAAACTAAATACTAAGCCTAAACTTAATACTAGAAGCTGCAAGAATAAAGTAATCCTAGTTACGGCACGGGGTTCCGGGAACCCACTGAACCCTAGAAGGACAGAAAGGCGCCCGGACTCCAGGGACAGAACGAGGCTCTCCAGTAGGAAGTCCACGTACCTTGTGTTAGTGTAAGGGGGAGGGTATGGACGGGCGTTACCTGTATTGCGTCCGTGGAAATGGGAGGGCTTTCCTAGTAACCCAACTGGCTGGAATGCAGAGCTAGTTAGCTGACCTCGTCTCGAGCAACCTCGTAATAATTCTATTGCTTCTATCCCTTGATTAGTATATGTTTAGGTTCAAACATAACATATCTTTTGACCATGCAGGTTTTAAAAATTAATTCGTGTGCGTATTTTTGCATTCATGTTAAATATAACCTGTAAAGTTTAAAATAATTAAACCATGGAACAAAAACTTATTTTTCCAAATGACATTTTATTAAGTAAAATACCAGAGAGTAGTAAACAAATGGGCATCCTGCACCTGGCATCTGGCTCAAGATTAAATATTGTCAACGCCGTATTGGATTGTGACGTCACGGTGGCAATATTGGACTGAAAATTCCTAGAAATTTCCCTATTTCGATGGGAAAAGTTATTGTTTTGAGGAAAAATTTCTCGTTTTATTCCTAAAAAAATTCAAATTTCTGGACTCGAAATAATTAAAAAGAAATTTTTCTTTGAAAAACGAAATTTCCCAAAGAGGTTTACATTCCCTGACGACAAGCCGTCCCTAAGCATCAGGCGGCCAACTTGGAAACCTTGACATTGACAATAAAATTCAAATTCGTAAATTTTTGACCAAAAAATTTCAATAGTTAAAAAAATATATAAAAAAAATGCCTTCCTCAATTGTTTAGTTACTTAATAGATTGCGGTCCTCGGTTCGCGGCGTGAGTAAACTTGTAATTTATTAATAATTTATTTCAAAAATTTTATTTAAAAAATAAAATAAATAAATAAAAATTGATTACATCACACACGCCATTATGAATTATGACGAAACCACTGAAATTATCTTTACGACCGCCGTCTTGAAAATCCTTAATTTGTATGCTATAAATAAGGAAAAAACGTTGAAAATAATAATAATAATACAATTTTAATAAATTTCCGACATCTGAAATTAAGACATCAACGTTGCACATTTCGTTACTGTCGTCATCCTGGATTTTCAAACATAGCACTTTTTGTTACGCCCGCCATCTTGAATGTGTATGACGACATCGTTGCACGTTTCGTTACGGCCGCCATTTTGGATTGTAGAACATTATAATTCTCGTTACGAATGTCATTATTAAAATTCTTTTTTAAGCTATAAAACAGGAAAAATTGATGTGTTAATTAAATATGTCGAAATTTTTATGAAAATTTTATTTATTAATTTATTTTATGATCTTTAAACTTATTTCCTAATTTATAGCATAAAAATTACGAATATTCAAAATAGCATTCGTAAAGATAATTTCAGCGGTTTCGTCAAAATTAAAAATGGCGTGTGTGATGTAAGCTTTTTTTAAAATTGATTATGATTTTTGAGATATATTATTAATGAATATCATGTTTACTCACGCCGGGAATCAAACCGAGTACCGCAATCAAATTAGTAACTAAACATTTGAATTTTTTCTATTTATTTGAATAATGACATTTTTTGGTCTAAAATTTAAGAATTTTAATTTTACGGTTGAGGTCAAGGTCATCCAAGTTGGCCACCTGATGCTTATGGGCGACTTATCGTCGGGGAATTTAAGCCTCTTTGTGGAATTTCGGTTTTTTCTAAGAAAAAAGTGTTTTGAAGTATTTCACATTCAGAATTTTTTAATATTTAGGAATAAAACGTAAAAATTTTCTCTCAAAACTGGAAATTTTTTCCTCGAAATAAAATAAAAATTTCTAGGAATTTTGAGTAATGTTGAGTCCAATATTGCTACAGTGACGTCACAACCCAATATGGCGTCGACAAAATTTTATCTTCATCCAGAAGCTAGGCGCAGGATGGCCATTTGTATACTACTTCAGAGCCTGCGAAGAAAAAACAAATTATTTACGTGTTTTTAAGAAATTTTAGTGTTCATTACTTATTCTTTTAGGGCCTTGTAATCATACCCTATCGTTTTCTCTTTCCATCTCATTAATGCATATATGTGTGTTGGTTGAAAGTAAACATAGATTAAACATGTTTTAAATACGAAATTATAAATTGCATATGCAATTTTTATTTAAATTTTTGTAGAGTTATAGTAAAAGCAAATTTAGTATTGTTTTAAATAAACCGTACGTTTATTTCTAAATTATTGACTAAGACGTTGATAAAGGCCCAACAAGGTACGTACTTTATTGCCAAAATGTTATTATTGTAGCCTTACAAATTGATTTCAGTGTTCCGCCACCATCTTATTAATTTGTTTCAACTAAGCGAACATGCAAAGGTATTTCCTTGCTATTAATAAAGTCTTTAAAAACATTGTAAAAAATTTAAAAGTGCATATGTCACTATGCACATTATGTTTAAAAAATTTGGCGAATTATGATCTTCCTTCAAAAAAGATCTAGTGGCACAGACAATTTGTTGATTATGACTTGATGTAAGCTTTTGGACATACGCCATTGCTAAGCACATGTACCTATGTCTGTAGAAGAAAACTACAAAAAACCAAAAGACAAGAAACACAAATTGTTGATTATATTTGACCGCGCTTGATGTTGATAAGGCTAGCCTGCTCGTGGCGTGAAGGTGCAGAATGGTCGCGGAGAAACTCGGCAGGAGATCGGCGCGATGTCAGCTTCTCCCCGCGTGGGCTGGCCAGCAGGCGGTACTGCTGCGTGGGGGAACCACTCCCTCTCCAGGTGTCGAGGGGGTTTGCAGACGTGCAAGTCACGAAGAGTCTCGCAGCTTCGCCTGCGCTCATTTTTCACAAACGAGCGTGCCCGCCCATTCCCCGTGCCCTTGTGTGGCCACCCAGCATTCCGGCATTCGTCATTACCACCAGCTCGACCCGTGTCCGCTGCTCATCAAGACGGTGGGACGGCTTCATTAGCGCGCGTCTGCGGACAGCCTACACCCTCCTGTGCGTCACAGGAGCCGGAGCTCGCGTGTCCCGTGTCCGAGCGGACCTTCTTTGCCCTTTGGCAGCAGTCGTCCACACACGCGACGTGCTGCTCCAATCACAGCCCTCGTTCTGTCCTCGCGACCGCGCGGTGTTTCTTTTCAAAGGGACTCGCGAACAAGCAGCTAATAAGGGCATTTTTGAAGCTGCGTTTGTTGACTTTCTTGGTGTAAAACTGTCAAAGCAATTTTGTCTCAAAAATATATGTATATTTGAATTCTAAGGTTTACGAAAATGAGGAAGTAAAAAATAGAGGCACCACCTTTGCGCTATTATGTCAAACCTTTATTTTTAAAGCTGGTTTCAATTACAAATTCCAGCAAATTTTTAAGTTTCATACCATACGACAGATAAATAGACTTGCGCGCAGAGCCACGTTATGTGGTACTTGTCTATTTAATGTCATTCTCGGTTTCTTTTCTTTTTATAGTGGTGGAAAAAATAACCCATTGAATTGTTTTAAAAAAATTGTCTTTCAACGAAAAAATAAATCAAACTTTTTTTACGTTTCCGTGCGTATCAAACGGAAAGGTCTTGTTGAAATATTTTTGGAAATTTGCTGTTAATTGAAATTTTCAAATGTCTTTAAATCGAGAATGTGTATATGCAGTATTGAATACCTACAAATATTAAAACTTTAAACAATGTTGCCATTTGTGTTTTCTCTAAGAATCTTTGAGGGAAGCAAGCAATCTACTGTACTACTACATAACTATTCCAAAGATGGGTTTTAAATCATGTAAATGCTTACGATGTGTTAATGTATCTACTCCACTTATGAAAGCCCGTATGAAAATATTCTTACTAGTTAATTTAATTGAAGTTAAAATATGTATAGGTACATTATAAGAATAAAGGGGAAAAAACTGTTAAATGCCAATTCTACAATTAAAATACTTTATTCTAGTAAATTTAAATAAATAATCTTCAAAAGTTACACTAATGAAATCAAGTCCATTAATGTTCCATCATTTATCAATGCTAAATCCATACAATTATTTGTTTCTATTATTGTAATGTAATATATAAGGTTAATTACGTTAAATTTAACGTATACAATATATATTTATGTAAATTGAAACTGGCCAGTGTGTTAAAATCATTATTAATAAATTTTAATATCTTCAAACTCATTAGCTAACTGCTAAACTTGCTCAGGTGCATAAGACTTTATTGCATAACTGCATACCTCGACCTCTGTTTAGTCAAAAGAATTTATAGTTTGTCAATCAATGTTAAGGGTACAAGGGAGCAATTATAAACGCATAAAAATACCGAACATAAAATTTCCATTATGTGAAATTCCGGCTCTAAAAGGGAAATAAGGGGTGAATATGGTTTTATAATAAATAAATTTTACTTCTGATTTGATCAAGCAAAATGGAAAAAAAGGGTACCAATAATAAACGTACGAAAATTACCATCCGCAATTTTTACATTTGGTGAAATTCAATTCCTAATGTATGTAAACGGGTAAGTATGGTTTAAAGTTAATTAGTTTATCTCTGAAATAAATATTTTGTGTATCCTACTAATATTATAAACGCGAAAGTTTACAAGTATGGATGCATGGATGTTTGTTACTCTTTCACGTAAAAACTACTGAATGGATTTGAATGAAATTTAGCCTACAGCTATCTTGTAACCTGGATTAACACATATACTCCATATTAATATGAAATTCCATCCCTAAAGAAGTGAAAAAGTGATAATTTCATTTTATAACAGAAAAATCATAGGTCATAGACATACAAATAGTGAATGAGTGTCATTTCTCTATGTCTGACACACGATCATACACATAGTAAGGTCTGGCAAATTAATATTTTTCTGCTTGGTGAGACCAGTCTGCTTAGTGGAGCTCGCAGCGGCTAGCAAAATAAAGGCGCTAATAACAGTTTTGTTCTTAACTTCGTCAATAGATAGAGTTTCCTTGAATTTTAAACGCATCATCGTTTGATGCGTTTGTCATGTCTTTAATTTTCGTTTGTTTGTGCCGTATGCGCCATTCATCCGATTGCGATGAAATTTTAGTGATTTGTTATGCGCATGCCCATGAAGGTTACTGAGACGGTATAGCTATTTTTCAATAGTTTGAGCACGAATCGTGTCAAAAAATGTGTTTATTTCATTTTATATAGTGGCACTTCGTCTGTTTTTGTTGTATAAGTGCACACGCATGACACAATTTATTTAAATATAAAAAAAAGACAGATATAGGGTGATATATATATATATATGTATATATAGAGAGAGAGTGAGATAGAGACAGAAAGATAAGTTGAGATAGAGCGAGGTATAGAGAATGAAATGTGTTAGATGAGATATACATATAGATGTATAGAGCTATATAGAGAAGATATAGAGATAGTGGGAAGTATATATGTAGATATAAAGAGATAAATAGAGATAGAGATATACATAGATGTATATAGATGTAGATAAAGATATATATATAGAGTGATGGATAGATGATTTGTATATGTGGAACTACTTCAAACATATTACAAAACAAAACTGAATGAGGCATTGCAATGCAGGCCGAGCATTAGCTAGATAATGGAATCTTTTAAATATTAGTAATCTCTTATTTTTCACCTTTTTTCTATATTGCTTTATAAAGTCTAAATTACATACCGACCAGGTAAATAACTATAAACTGGCAGAACAACGTCTGTCGGGATCTGAAAGTGATATAAATTAATTTTCACACTTGACATTCAAATTAAGAAGACAATTACTAACTACATCTGATTTAGAAAAAGGTCCTCTTCACCCTGTGTTCAGCCCGGGCAACGCCGGGTATTGCAGCTAGTAAACAATAAACGTATGAAAACTACCAACAAATATTTTTACATTTTACGAAATGCAACATCTAAGGTAAGTATGGTTTTGAGTAAATTAATTACATTTCTGAAATAAATTAAAAATAATAATAAGTTTTTGTATTAATACAAAACGTATGAAAATTACCAATCACTATTTTACCAGTTTGCGAAAACAAACCCTAAAGTAGGTAAACGGGTTAGGTGTGTTCTTAAAACAAAAACAAATAAACACTCGTATTCAATTTTAATAAGTTGTTAGAAACAAAACAAAAGTAATTAATGTTACATACTGCTTACTTTTTGCGTTTATCGAAATTCGTCTTTAATTAGGCGTGAGAAAGTTGTAAGTTTTCATTTATTAAAAAAATTGCTTCGAAATTGATTAGATAAGACAAAAATTGTAAATAGGCCTATAATAAAAAATTATTTATTATTTATCTTATTTTCAAGATTAGTCCTTAAGGGCGGTAAGCGGGTTAAATTTGTTTTTAGAATAAAAAATCGTATTTCCGAACCTACATACCCGATCTCCGGTTAGAAATTAAGAATGAACACTCAGCATATAGAGTTGTTATATTATACCCTAAAAGCATGGAAACGGGGGAACGTTAGTTTTGACAGTAATAAAGCATATATCCAAGCGAATTAAGATGAAGACAAGAAACTGAGCGAGAATAACGTACAAAAGAATAATTTTTTATATAACTTTTAAATTTTTCTATTTTTTCTATATCCGATCGCCAAAATTGTGCAAAAGCTTATTTTTTTTTATTATAAAATTCTTTTCTCTGAAACTAATATAGCAGGAGGTAAGTTATGTGGTATGTTTTACAAACATAAAAAATCTACCAAATTTTTTTTTACAATTTGCTAAAGTTATTCTTAAAAGTAAAATATTGTACATATGGTTTTAAGGTTTTAAAAAAATCTTCTGATCAAATCAAACATAATTTAAGTATTTGGAAATGATAGATAAACTTACCTGCAGCTATCTTATCTTATTCCATGTTCTCTGAAATATCACATTTTAAGTTGTAACAGGGGTTTAAATTATTAAAAATTAACATGTTATGTTATTAATTGAATCAGTATTGGCAATACAAATTTAAAATTAATACAAACATGTATATATAAAATTATATAATTGTTTTGGAATTTACATCTGCTGTAAAAAGAAAAAATCGGGAAGAGTTTAATTTTTGTTTGGTTAACGGATATTACCATATTTACTTAGTACTGAATTTTTACATGGACATCCAAGTAGGAAAAGAGAACTGGGGTAAAAAAATTGGGAATTATATTAAAGTAATATTAAGCAAAAAATAATAAACTCTTAAGTTGGATGATAAATTTTTTATCTACGGATACTCTTTAATTCAAATAATGTCGCGATTTTAACAAATAATCTTAATAAATGGGGGGTGTTGTAATAAGGTGAAAATATGTATTTAAAATAAGCATACATTTAATCACAGTAAATGAAAGTGTTAGTGTTAATGTTATCATAAATATAGTTCAAATAATAAATGTATGCGTTAAACATTTTAAAATTGTCTACCTAATGAAATGAAAAATGTGTGATTTCATCTAGATAAAATAAATAAATGAACGCTTTAAAACAAAAGTTTTAAAATCATATACTTGATTTATTCTAAAATTCTATTCTAAAATGTAATTCTTAAGAAGGTTTTGTTTTGAAATAAATCTTTAATGCACCTGACAAAATAATTGTGTCTATATATTTAGTAAAAAGTATTGTAATTGATCACATACTTTTCTTTTAGTGGTAAGATTTTAGAAATACTCTGAAATGCGCGAGTGAAGCAGCGGTTTTTAACTTAGTCTATACTAATTATAAAACTGTTCTAGGCAAAAAGTCTCTACATTGGATAAATTATGAAAAAAATATTGCAGACGGCTATTTACATTATTGAGAACTAAAATATATCTATATTCTAAAAATGTTTTTCTGTTCGTCTGTTTGTTTGAGCATCGATCTTAACTACTGGAAGGATTTCTTAAATGAAAAGTTCTTTGGCCAAAATAAAATCTAGGCTATGCCTAAATACAAAATTCTACCCGTAAAGGGGTAAAAAGACTTAAATATTTTATACGATAATTTATTATATCTCTGAATCTAATCAAGCTTTAGAAAATATATTGGGTACCAATAATTAACATTCGAAAACTTTAAACGCCAATTTTTATGTATTACGCATTTCAACCCCTAAAAAGTGAAATATGGTAACAGTGTTTTAAAGATTAATAAATATAACTACATATTTAATTGAGCATAATGAATAATTTTAGGTACCAATATTTAGCATATAAAATCTTACAATAACGATTTTTATAGTTTGTGAAATTCAACCACTAAATGGTAAAAAATGGGGTAAGAAGGTTTTAAAAATTAATATTATTTCTACGATTTTAATTAAGTGCAATAAATGATTTTGGGTACCAAATGGTAAGAAAAGGGGTAAGTATGTTTTACATATTAATAATCATAGGTTTGTATTTAATGAAGCGTAATTAATGCATTTGGGTAACAATAATGACCATACAAAAACTCCCAGACAAAATTGTTGTACTTTTTGAAATTGAACACCTTATAAATTAATTAAGCGAAATAAATGGTTTTGGGCACGATAGTAAACATACAAAAACCACTTACATAATTAAATATACTCAAACCCCTTTTCACTTTTTAGGTTTTTTATTTATTTATAATTTTGATTAATAATAATATATCGGAATTAATTTTTAAAAATAGTAAAATATTTGTTCTACCGATAATAAACCTGTTTAAAATTATAAAATTAAATTTAATATTTTCATTTATTGCAATATTCATCCCTTAAGGGGTGTAAAAGAGTAAAGTTAGTAGTAAAGAAAAAAATTCACATTTTCAAATTTACTAGATATAAGGGTTAGAAATTCTAAAAAAATCAAGGCGACGCATTTGTTAGTTTCTCTGTATGCTCATCTTTATTCCTGGTGAGACATTTGCTGATATTCTCCGAGTGGCTTCTGAGTATTTCTTAAAGAACAATACATGCCAAAAAACTTACTTATTAACACATGCAATTTTAATCAGAGTTACATTTAATTAGTGAATTTCTGTTACAAAATAAGCACTTACATTATAATTTTTTATTTTGTTAAATTCAAACAAAATAAATTAATTAATGAGCCGATTACTATGTCTTGAGACGGATAAGAAACACTATAATGCAAGATGAAATTCCTTCTTCTTGATGTCTAGAGAAGCCCTCCTTCTCTTGCGATTGAGAGAAAACTTCCTGAATCCCACAATAAAAAAAAAAATACCACTATGCATCACGTGGTGTTATTTGTTGTTGAAAAGTAGAACTATTTGACCACGAGTCTTTCCAAATTGAAAATTAACTGTCGCTGATGAAATATTAAAAATTACTTTCAAGCAAACGTTCCAATTTAAAACTATCTATTTAATTTACATCTGGTTTTAGACGTAGAAGCTAACATGGATCCTGGTTCGTTACCGTAGATGTATAGTAAGGAGAACGCTGTAAATACTGTAGCAAGGAATTTGTTGTAAAAAGGTAAGCTAGACGACACGAGAAGAATGATTATGTTAAAACTCACTACATAAAATGTTAAACTGTGATCGGTGTAGAAGGTTGTTTACACGAATAGATAGCTTAAAAATACATGGTATAACTTATAAAGCCAGACCCACTTACGAGATAGAGAAAATAGATAAAGTCACTAAACTTAGGAAGAGAGTTCGGCATGATGTAAATAATTTTTCTTGTCTTGAACGTGATTATGTATATAACAGTAATTCTCTATAAAGAGCTTAAATTGAAAATGCTCATCGTTTAAGGAAGTCTGGAACCAATGCAATTATTATCACCATGAAATATGAGAATACATTCAAGCCCATTTCATGTAGATCCTTCATATTTTAGAATAATGATGGACACTTAAAAAGGAATTTTTTAGACGATGAAGTAGCTTCGACATCAACGATATAGAATTCTTGCAGTAATCCATGTGAAGATGCTGACTTCTACGATGATGGCGACAGTGACTCTGAATTTGTTTTCAAGAAGAAACACGGTGATGAAGCACCTAAAGCTGGCAAGATCGACGACTGTGATTAAGCCCTAAGACTAAAACAATGGAAACAACGTAATACAATTATTTATTCTTATCAAACTTACGATAATCACTGGGATGATAGTGTTCTTAAAAATATTAATCACAAACATTCTAGAAAGTTAACGATAGCCAAAGAGATGGATTATACATCATGGGAAGATTTTTAAATAGTGGTCGATCACCTGAGACTACTGATGGCTTCGCTTAGGGCAGGAAACTAATTGCATCTCAACAAAGTAGACTTCATACTCAAATAACTGAGGAAAGCTGTCTACACACAATAATGACTCGTTTCACCACATTTGTATAGAATTAAGAAAAAAAATATATATTGGATTTCAGAATTTATTGTATTTATTCCTCGATTTCTGATTTCTAACTTTTTAAAGAATTCTCGTGTTTGCGTTGTTCAATTTGTGTATTTATTGTTCATTGCATCTTCGGTGTTTGTATTGCAAGTCTTTTGCGTGTCCAGTGTGTTTATTGTGTTTTTGGTGCGTGTCCCGTGTGTGTGTGTGTGTTGCTTGTTCTTTTCACTTGTTGAATGTTTATCGTTTCGTTAAATGTGCTAAGTTAAGACTGAAGTCAATTCAAGATTGACCTCGTCATTCGGAGAAATCTCGTCTATAAGCCTGACATTGAACATGAGCTGGTTCGTGGTCCGAAGACATTTGGCCTATATGCATTACATTGTACAAGACTTGTTTGGAAGGTATTCAAAGTATCGAAAAATTAGACCTCAATTTTAGGCACAGCGACAACGTATTTAATTAATTTAGTGAAGAGGTGTCTTGAATATAGTCTTTTTTCGTAGAAACCTTATAGGAAACAGATTTTTATTTTATTTTAAACTTTGTTTACTCTAATCACAGGTCGAGAATCCAACACAGTGTTGGAAATCTATCGAATGAATCTTAAATAAAGAGACTATTTTTTGGTGAAGTTTATTTTTTTTTTCAAATTTTTTTAATAATTACGTATTTTCAAGTTGATGGTCACGTCGGATTACTGGATGCTGGTAGGTGAGCAACTTAAGCTGCAAATAGGATTTTTAACATGATATATTAAGAAAGTGATTTTTAAGTAAAATTATTTTTTTTGTCAAGGATTATACTTATATCTATGATCTATTAATATAATTATTATATTAATAGGCGATCTTTTGAAGAAATTTTGTAATTTTTCCAAATTTCTAGTTAAAATATTACAGATTTTCAAGAAGGCTTATAAAATGGATGAAAAGATAGCGGATAACCTGACGATGAATAATTTCTGCACTCTAGTGGGAAAATTTTAATTAATATGCCAGAAACGCACTATAGCAGATGGCGAGTGTACTATGTGACACTAGCGCTGTTTGTATCAATTAACGAAAACATGATGACGATAGCACTCTCTAGTAGGTAATGTGTGTTAACTAGTGCTCCTGGTAGCATGTATTGAAAAAAATAAATACGTTGTTTCGGTCTAGAACAGGTGATGCATTTTATTATTCCTTCAAATTAAAAAACAAATATATAAAATATATACAAGCCAAAATATGTTTGCTATTTGCACACGACTGTGAACCAGCAGGTTCGGAAACGTGGCGGTTAACTCTCGCGTTACGGTTCGACTGTGGTTCCAACCTGACGCGTAAGGAAGTCCTGGGCATGCTCTCCCCTCCCTGCGGCCGGCGCGGGATGTGACGTCACAGCCTCGGCGCGGCTGACTGACGGCGGTGTACCGAACGACATCCGGGCATTAATCTCGTTTTATCGGGGGAAGGTTTTGGAAGCTTCTGGGGGGGGGGGGCAAATTAGGGTGTGCACAAGGGACCCCAGGTTGATGGATGGCCTGCCACGCCTACAGGGTGTTACTCATGAATAATACACAGCCCGTCGCGATACGGTGGCCCGATCAACGCGTCACGAACAAGTAAAAATTCTCCGGCTGGGAAAAGGGCGAGCGTGCTAGAAAAATTAAAATTTAAAAAAAAGAAATCTCTAATACGAGCTCAATAAATTCCCTGAGTGCGCATATTGCGCCCTCGTAAATTTCGGGGGAAACTTCCGGGTGTGAAATGAAACGGAACGGTTTTCGCGTTTTCCCCCGAAATGTGAGTTATTGGTGGCGTTTTCAGAGTCGCGCGGCATTTATTAAGCTCGTCGAATTAGGACGATCTCGTATAATGAGGCCCAGTGCGGCCGATGGTTGCCTGGCGTGAAATAAAAAAAACAGGCGTCACGCGTGCGTAATGGATTGACCGCCAATGGAAATGAAAATACAGCGAAGCGTCAATATCCGCGCTGCTCGAGTAATTTACAAGCTCGCTTATTTCCCGAATGTATCGCGAAATCCCGCCCAACAGATTCGCCAGGTAAATAATTTCAATTTTTTTTTTTTTTAGAATTTATAGCTTCACACGCAATTTATAATCAACTTGTGTCGACTGCCACAAACGAATGCCTAATATCAAAAATTAACTCTCGATTTGAAATATTATTGAAGGAAGTTTGGATTTATTTGAATGTTACAATAGATTATATTCTCAAACGAAGTATATAACAGCCTAAAAGCCAATGTCAATAAATTACTATGGCGACTTGTAATGATAGAAAAGGGGATAATATTTTCTCTCTAGAGTTATAATATAAAATTAAAAAAATTAAATTGTTTGGTACACATGATAAAATAATAGTTAAAATGGAACTAAAAAAATTGCATAGAATTTCGTTGTGTAAACAGTATATATGCTGTAAGTTATTTCCAATAATTAATAACACAAAAATATCCAATATTATATGCAAATATTAAACCTTTTTTTCTCATTGAAATTTTTAAGTAGTATTGATATTTTCTTTCTGACGAACTCCCAAAATCTTTTGAAACTCAACGAAAAATTTCTAATATTTTTCACTTGAAAAGGTAATATTTCACCTCAGTCTAATTGTTTCTGAAATAGGTAAAAAAAATAAAGTTTTCTATAAAATTTCATGATTTATATCCACAAATTTTAATTTTTCACAAAATATTTAAAGATATTCACCAAAATTTCGCGTTTTCTACTCTACGGGTAGTAAAATTGGAGAAAAAACTAAAATTATTAAAATTTTAATTCAATTTGGCCTAAAACAGTCAATAAATCGAATTATTTAGAAGTAGTTAAAATTTAATGAAAATTATTTTCAATAAAACTCATTCCAATTACTATTTCATATTCAAGAGTAGCAATTCATATTTTGAAATCAAAACTTAATACATAAAGTCAATAAAAATATGTTTTATAGTAAGTATTTATAAGTTATTGTCTACATAAATACCAGTCCTTAAATCCCAACTTAAAATAAAAGGGAGCTCTGCGAAAGAAATTCAGCTCATGAGTACAGAAAATTTGAAAATCATATTAAAGGCAAAACATATACAGCAACAGAGTTTCTGATTGATGATGCTAAAATTGGCAAAACTATTGTTTATATTCTCAATTGATAAATGTAAATTAACATTACATTGGCGTTATTCAAATATGCTTGATAAAACTTATTTTAAAACTACAAATGGCGCAACTAATTAAAAAACATATAAAGATGACAACGGTTAAAAATGATAAATCTAAGCACGTAATATATATCTCTCTTAATCCTTTTTTTTTCTTTTTTTTTTTTTTTTCACGAAACATTACTTAGAAAGTCAATATATAAACATCGTTAAAAATATACTTTTTGACTGATTGAAACTTAGCAAAATAAATATTCTGAAATTGTTATTTACTCTGAATAACATTAAATATAGATTTAAAATAAATATTTGAAATAAATAATATACATTTTTCAGGTAATATTTGATTCTGAATTATCTATACCTATAGTAAAACTGTTCGAGGTAAATAGTAATTACTTTGTATGAAATTCTGAAGGGAAAAAAACTAATGGAAATGGTTACTTAGATTATTTGAAATTCAAAAATATAATTTTTAAATATTTGCCTGAGTGTCTGTTTATTTTGTTTGTTTGATTGAGGCTTACCTGTCTGTTTGTTCCTGCATAACTTAAAATATGCTTAGAGGATATTGATAAAAAAAATTATTGGTCATATCTTTGGCTAACTCAAATACAAGTATGTAAAAATAAAGGACTAATATCCTTAAAGAGTAAAAAAATGGTAAATAATGTTTTAACCTTATTAATTATTTCTCCGAATCTATTCAAGTAAAAAGAATTGGGGACCAATAATAAACATACCAAAATAACTAACTACGATGTTACCATTTCACGACATTCAACACCTATAGAGTGTAAAATAAATAAATATGGTTTTAAGATAAATATTATTTTTCCTTAACTAATCAAGCATTAGAAACGACTATGGGGCCAATAATAAACATACGAACTATACCAACATACCGACCACATTTCTACCATTTTGCGAAATTCAAACGATAAGGAGTGAAATAAATATAAATTTGGTTTTATATAAATAATAATATCTCTTTAGCTTATATAGCATAAGAAATGATATTGAGTAACACAAATAAACATGCCGAAACAACCAACCATAATTTTAAAATTTTTCAAAATTCACCCATAAGGTGAAAAACTTAGGTTTTAGCTTAGGTTTTACGCCTATTAAAAATAAAAAAAAAGCTACCAACAAAAATTTACCATTTTGTGAAATTTAATCCCGAAGGAATGAAAGTAATAATATTGTTTTAAAGTGATTAAGTGTATCTCCGAATATAATCAAGAATAAGAAAATATATTTGTTACTACTTAAAGACATAAATAACTACCAAACTAAATTTTACTATTTCACGAAATTAAACTTTTAAGGGATATAATCAAATTTTATCTAAACTATGGAACTTAATAAAATTTGTTATTAAAAATTTATTATTGAAGCTAATAATTGTTTAATAAATAAAAAATTATCAATTTTTGTTGAAATACAATTGATGTTTTAGGTTTTCCACGTCACTTTAGATATGTATAATATAAATTGATCCGTATTTATGTTAAATCATTATTTTTTTAGGTAACACACTTTACTATTTTACTAAATGTATTTTATCATATAAATCGTGTTAAAATAATTTATCTTTGTAAGCACTTAAAGCACAGTGCAGTATTCTAAATGATCCAACGTGCCTGGACCTTGTATCGGTGGTTGGGTTTTCGTGACCTCCTGTGTTCCCGTTGGGGTCATGTTGTCCGCGACGACTTACTTACACGTCATACCAACAGTTCTGTTGTTGGTTCACAAGGCAGCAGGTAGTACCAGCAACGCAATGTCCTGCAATCTGTTACGATTCTTGTGTTCGTAGTAACTATACAGCTGATTTATTTCTCTATGCTAAGAGTGTTGGATGGTTGTGGCTACTGGTCGTTACAGTCATGTGATCCAACCAGGGGGAATAAGAAATCAAGACTGCTATTTCAAAATAGTAAGGAGGTGTCCTTGAACTATGTAGCCTTTAAAAAAAGCCCCTTTGATTTCAAAGATGCTTTCAGTGAGAAACTATCCCTAAAATAATAATCGAATTTCTTAGACGGTAACACACTTGCATCAACAAACAAACCTTTCGTCAATCATTTGCTTTGAAAAATTTCACGTTATAAGTTTAGGCAATTGACGATATTATTACCTTCAAGATAGTCATTTGACAGTAATGGATAAACATAAATTTAGCATATATATCAGTTCGCTGGCTGAGCAACAATACCGTTAAATTTCTACTTAGGGAATTTTTCTATTTTTTGCTAAAATTCTAATTTCGAACTATTTATCCCAACGTTTGGAATTTCACCGCATAAATAATATCTCCCAGATCTTCTATACCTTGTTGCAACCACATATTTACAAACAGGCTGTAGTGTATGAGCGCTGCGAGGAAATAACTTATTTCACGCTGGCGACTACTTACAACTATTATGATAATCACATAAGTCCTATTCCATGTCAAACCAAAACAACAAGCTCGGAAAGTTTATTGCAAGACTTTAAGATGGCGAGACCTAATCCCCCTTAAGGGGGTGCATCCCATTTCAGGTTCACATTTTATATTTACAGTAATTACAGATAAACTTGTAGACTTTTTGAATTGTTTAACTTTCATGCAATGAAAAATATATACAGCACATACTTTTGCATAATTAGCTGCCAAAGTTACATGTTTAACGTTTTTGGGTTGTACAAATAAGGAGAATTTAATTTATTGCAGAACTGAAACTTTTTAGGATTAACTGCAATGCCACTGGCTACTTCATGATATGGTTTGCATTTCTTTCACAAAAACTCATTTCATGTTTCTTGGCTGTCAAGATCATTAAAAATTTGAGAATTTTGAAATATCGAGTAAAATTTATTAATATTTTCTTTAATAAATTATGGGCTGTATATATTTTTCATTTCGTGAAAGTTAAGAAATTGAAAAAGGTTTAAAAGTTGATCAGTGATTAATATAAATATAAAATTATGACCTTAAATGGGAGGCACGCCCTTAAAGTCCACAACCTAAAAGGACGCAGTGACTCGCCCTTTCACGAAACCCTGCATCGGGTTTTCTGTAAGTGTCCTCGCAGCTACTCGGAACGTCATTGAAAATGGCGGCCGTACTTTAGGAAGAGACTCGTCGAGCGTGCACTTGGGTCGTTGTGCGGCGGAGCTGGGGTGCCCTGGCCAGGACGGTCCACTCTTATCCACGCTCCATCTCCGGGGGTCGCCTTAATCACAATCATCATTATAAAAGGCAGCGTCGCGAAGACGTATTTATGGCTCCTCGACTCCAGCCCGAAAGGCTGATTTAATAAGCACTCCCACCTTCCCGGCCACAACGGTATACAAGCAGCTGTTCCAAATCGCTCTTTCACCCCTTCCCCCTCCTCGGCATGCCGATCGATGATCATGTTTGGCTTCAATTTTTTTACGACTTGCTCTTCATTCGGGCAGGTGAAATATATAAAACGATAATAACACGCTTCGCCCATATCCTGCTCGAGATTAGAACGTCATGCTGTGAAATTACTATGGTTTTATGTATGCCGTATATTACTTGGCTGGGTGTGGGGAGGGTTTTGGTCAGGAGGGGTGGAGGGGGGAGGAAGTGGTCGATTGATACGTTGGTAATAAAATGTTTGGAGTTAATACGCGCGGTGAGCGGCAGAGCGACAGAAGTGCCTATCGCCTGGAGACCAGTTATAGATGGTAGGGACAGCCTCTCTGAGCTACTGGCTCACGCGAGCGAACACACACCACGACCTGGTTCAGCACCTTCATTTACTAACACTTTGTTTATCTGCGGCTGCAAGATAGAACGACTAATTTATATACAGTGGGCAAAAGATGTCAGGCGCAGTGGTGTCTTAAGGGAGAAGAATGGTTGGGTCATATTCCCCAAGGCAACATACATTTCACTAACATTTATGGGTTTTTCAAATTAGTTTAATGAGAAAATGAAACGGATTCTCTAGATACGTTTACCTCTATAAGTTTATGATGCTCCTTTTAAATGTTTAAGCAAATAATATTAATATATTTCTGTTAAAAATTATCAAAAAACTTAGAATAAATTTATAATATGCTACCTAATTAATGTTAGAAAACAAATACGATTTCAAAATTATGATGTGATAGGGAGATCGTAAACTATGAAAAATCTATTGAATTAGTATGTTATATCTCACTCTGTGTTAGTAGTATGTAAATGGGGCTACCGAATTAGGGTTCAGGTAATCGAAATTAATTTATTTCTACCTGCGCAGGCGTGTAGACCTGAGCGTGTGAGTGAGTCTTTCCGGCACGCCTGTACAGTTTCTAGGTTAGTTGTGGCTAGTTCCTTGAGTCGTCTTTGTATTGACGTGTACAATAGTGTTAACTAGTGACTACGCGTAAGATATTGCTAGTGACTTTTCTGATCATCATGTCAAGCCGAAAACGGAACCAAGTGATAGAAGAGTTTATAGAAATAAATAGGTCGGAACCTGGTCTGTGGCGGGTGAAAAGTAATGAGTGCCACGACCGTTAAAAGAGAGATGAAGCCTATGAAAGACTTGTAATTAAATTAAAGAAGGAGTTAGAACCCGATGCTACAAAGAAATCTGTAGTTAAAAAAATAAATAATTTAAGAAGTAATGTACGTAAAGAGAAGAAGAAGCGTGTCATGTCAATGAAATCCGGAGCATCAACAGACAACGTCTACACATCTTAAATGTGGTACTACTTAGATTTGTTTGATTTTATTGGCGATCAAAATACTCCCGGTGCGTCGGTGTCAAACTTGAATGACGAGGATGGAAGTGAGATAGATGAATTAAGTACTGAGATTAGTTATAATAGTCGTATAATTTAATTAAACTACATTTTGTATTTACAAATTGAAGGTTTATAATTAGAGTCCAAATATTTTACTAATTAATGCAAAATGTTTTTAACTGTACAAATTATTAACTACTTACGCCAAACTTATTATTTAGTCTATATTTTGTTTCGAAGAACCCGATTGTCTTGCATTGAAACTTTGCCTTCATTTATAAACTTATTTCTAAGCTGTTATGCAGCAGAACTTATGTACCTTTGTTTAGACGTTTCAATGTGACCACGTTCGATCCCGAGTTATCCAAACCTGCAATAGCAGTAGTTCCATCGTAATTCTCCTGATGAGTAATGTTTGGAGTAGCGTAAAAGTTGGGATGTTGTTCCATCATAAAATTATGCAATGCAAATGTTGCATTCACTACTTTTATTGTGTTCTCTGGATCCAAATTGCTATGAGTATGGAATACAAGAAATCTAGATGCAAGTATTCCAAATATATTTTCAACAACGTGTCTTGCTCTTGAAATGTGGTAGTTTCATATTTCTTTACTAGCTGAATGTAGTCGCGCTTATCGCAAAGTTCTCATGATATAAATTGTGAGAGGAAAGGCATCATCAGCCACAAAAAATTAAGGGACCTTTTCGAAATTTTCCGTAAAATTGCATGGCTTTGGAAGTTCAAGCTCATTACTCTCTAACTTTTCATGAAATGTGGTATTCTGAAGAACGCCTCCATCAGAAGCACGTCTTTTAGTTCCAAAATACACTAAAAGGAACCCATAGTGAGCCTCCACTATTAAAAAGAACTATACTATGTCTGCCTCTGTAGTTGAAGTAAAAAGATCCGGGATTCGCTGGGGGAACTATGTATATATGTTTACCATTCATGGCACCAAGACAATGTGCGAAAATCCATCTGTCTTCAAATTTTTTAGCAATACATTTTCATTTCTCAGCGGAATCAGGAAACTAAAACAAATGCCAATTAATAATATGTTTTCACAGTGTGGTTGTATAGCTATGATGGTTACAGCAGACTTTATAAATTTAGTTTTATAGATAGAATGAAAATAATATTTAAAATAACACAAAACCAATGCATGTTTAAATTGTTAGCTTATAAATAAAATGATAAAATAATTTTAAAATTGTTCCGTATCCCTACTTGTTAACCAGTTTTTTTTTAAAAAAAAGGTGAATTATTTTTATATTATATTTTAGTTTTATTTTAAATTGTATTCCTGATCTAAACAATAAAATCAGGGTAAATGACTTTTAGGGTATAATAATATACTTCTATCAGGAGGGAATCAAGGATTCTGTCGCATAAACACCCAGCAATGAAGAACCCTCCGAGAAAAACAATAATCCTCCAAATAATGCGACAGAATTCAGATGAACGTGCGGTACTCCCGATATCACGACCTATTATGGCAAAAAAATTAAAACTGAGGAATTGACCAATGATGTCTTGCAATAAGTGAGAGATCATTTTAAAAAGCCTTCGCCCAAAATAACAGGTATGATCTAATGGGAAAAATCTATTGCAATGAGAATTAGGCCATTAAAAAAAATTACAGCATTTGATTGTTGAAAAAAGAATCAACGACTTCCTATTTGGAGCAGAAATTGGAATGCTTGACGTGCCAACGAGTTCATACACCTCCGCATATCCAAGCAGCACCAGCTCAAGTACGAGCTCACCAAGTCCTTCCGCAGCTGCTTCACATGATCAATTTACACAACAAACAGCGACTGCAGGATTTGCAACCAATGTAGAACTTCCACCTCCTCACTCAATGGCTATCCTGAGGTAAAATGTCCAGGTCAAGGTCTAAGGTCATATGTCCAGGTCATTTTCAAAAGTTAAGATCAAGGTCAAAGTTCAAAGTAAAATTCAAGATCAAATGTCAAGTGTCGAAATCAATAAAAACGTATTTAAATTATTTTTTTATTAACTTTAATTTTTTCCCCAAATATCTAAAAAAAAAATTACGGATTTTCAATATGGCGGCTCTTACGAAAATTGCAACGTTTCTAGAATCCAAGATGGTGACCATTACGAAAATTTCATCGTTCGAGTATTGGAGTGCTCGATGTGCAGATGCTTGAATGTAAGATGGCAGCAGTAACGAAAAGTTTAAGTTTCAGGGAGTGGCCGTTTGAGTTCAAGATGGCGGAATTCAAGATAGCGGATTCCAATATGTCGGTGAAAATCCCAGTCCAAGTACTGAAACCAGTCCCCGGAGCCCCATTCTTATATTACTAACAAAGAATTCTTTAAAATAATGCCCGGCCTGATAAATAAACTGATAAATGAAATAGGCGCTTTTCAAACATCATCAATTTTGGATGCGAAATACACACATACTGTCTTTGTTCGCGCTTGCCATTATCAAATGCAGATAGCAGCACAAAACAACCAGAAATTTTAAACTATTAGAAACTGCTTTGATGAAACCCCGGCTTTGGACCTGATTTTCGAGAATGAATTTTGTTAAAATACTGCCAATTTTGTTAAAATGCCCTAAAGAATTACTGTAATGCTTCCGCGCACGTTACAAGTTATACTTCTATGGAATTACTAAAATATTAAACTGAAACTCTTAAAATGCATATTAAAACAATAAGTATATGTTTATATTTTTGTTATTTGCTTAAACGACTGAAATAAGTCGTAAATACTTCCTACAAACCAACTCTAAACTTATTTAGTTGACTCAACATTATTATATATTACTACCTGTAGTATCCGGCGTTTCCCGAGATGAACACAGGGGGATATTTTGCCCGTGAGTTAAAACAAAATGAATAGTGGACATAGAGAAATGACGCCCAATTACTGTTTATATGTCTATGAACTATGATTTTCTGTTTACCCATGGCGATCGGTTAAATGGTTTAGAATTTAATGCGCTGCAGCGCCATCTATCAGTAGTTACAACATAATGGTTAGCAATAAAATCTTCTACGCGAAAAAAACACTTCTATGTGCGAACATGCATAGCGATCGGTCAAACGGTGTCCGAGTTTATCAAAGTCATGCATTCCAACATATAATATTATATATGTATATATTACATGTTAATGTTATTTAAAAAAGTTCTAAAAATATAGGACATGATTTGAAACACGCCGCTTGAGGTTAGTTAAGAAGCGGGCGCTCTAACGCTGTGTTACTAATGCTATTGAGAATTTAGAAGGAGAATATTATATTATAATCATTGTATTGCGAGCTTTATTAGGTATTTTAAAACTTATGGTTACTTTTTACTGTGGCTATTTTAGCTAACCAGTTATATTCGAGCGTAGTTTCACTATCTTAAAGTTTTATTTGGCACAAAAAATAATTTTGGCATGTTTCCTAATGTTTACGAAAGTCACTATATACGGGTTTATTTTGCTACACGTGATTTCACCATCTTTGTTTCATTTTCACGAAATTTCTCCAACGAAATACCGTATACCGAAAGATAAAATGATTGAACATCGAACATACTTACAAATTTGATTTAAAGATTTAAATGTTTTTATTGTAAAGTTAAAATTTTATTATTTATCTATGTTGCATTTTTATTTATGAAGTGATCCACACGAGTGCTGAGTAAGCTTTGAGTATTATTATCAGTCCACATAATTAAAAATACAGTGGATTGATACACACCTGATTGATCAAACTTTTTTGCCTAAGGAATGGTTGTTTATTATAAGGCAATGATATCATTAAGAAATATCGCTTTGTCGGACACTCCCCCTGTCGCCACGCTTGCAACTGGATCACCCACGCAAGCCAAGTTTCCGGGGAGGGGGGGGGGGGTGCGGCAGCTAGGCAAAACGCAGCACGCTTCAAGGTCAGCACGAGCCTACTCACAACTAGACACATGCAAAACTAGAATTATTTTCTTGTATTTGTCGGGAAAAAATCGATTTAATAAAAGGTTTCTAATCACAACGCGTATTGCAATCAACTTTCAATGTGGAAAAGCACAAGTAAATAATTTATGTTCGTACGAATATATATTTCAATGAATTTATTGTGGTCATTGCTAGAAGCTAGATTTTAAACCAATATTTTAGGGAGTCGCTTGAGTGCCTACTATTTAAAAATTTATTTTACCTACTGTAGCATTAATTTTTTTTATAAGTTTTCCGTAAACATAATTATCTGCAATAACTTTGGAGAGGAAAATTAAAGAAAAAAATAAAGCAATGAAAAAAATCCCCTTTGGCACACCCTACAGGCGTAGGTAGATTTATAAGTACCATTTTCATCTGGAAACATTCTGGAAATTTTGGAAATTTTAAGAACAATGCACATGACATCCCATATGTTGTCCAATTTTCCAAAATTATTGATAAAACTTTTTTTTCCTCTCTTATTCCATGCAGCGAAAATTCTTCGAACGTTTTTAACTCAATGCATCGAGTATTGAATAGATTAGAACGAATTTAATACCATGCCTACTAAGGTAGATTTAAATTTTTTTTGGCCTCCATCCCTTTCACTAATACGTGATCGTATGAAAATTTCAAGTAACTTCAAACGAATTTGATAGTAAGGAAGTTTTGCTGTTTTATTACAACCCCTGTTTTTACGGTTATACTTCGTTTAATCATAAAATGTTTTAGGAAAATGTTTAGATAATGTTTAGAATTTTTACAATAAATAGCAATGTATTTGATAGTTAACCTAATATCCAAGTTATTTTTTTTTTGTCTTTCGAACGCTTCCAGTGATGGTTTTTGTATAAAAAATATAATTTTTCACAAAATTTGTAGATATATTTTAAGGTTTAAGAACAATAATGGATTTAATTGTGAACATAGTACAGAAATTGTTGTTTTTTTTATTTTACTTTTTTCTTTTATCCCCTTGTAGAATAAGTTAGTCTAATCAAAAATTGTTTCATTGATTGTTTTAGATAATTTTTAGAAGATTTACTATTAATTATTGTAGATTATACAGGTTACATAATAAGGGAGTAAAGAATAATTTGTCCTTTAACCCCTGATTATTTCAACCTTAGTAGCAACGGTTTGTTGTATCAAATATTGTTTCAGACAAAAGTTTTAGATACAATTTATAAGGTTTACAAACTTATTGAACGGACTTGAACTTGTACTTACTAAGTGAGTTATTAATTTATTTGTCTTTGCATCCCTGTTTTTTCCAACCCTTTCAGTTTTAGTTTATCGTATAAAAATTATTTCGGAAGAGAAAGTTTTGAATAATATTTTAAGGTTTCTCCGTGAATAAGAACGGTTTTAATAACGTACGTGGTAGGGGAATTTGTGATTTTTTTTCTACCCCTGTTTCTTGAGACCCCTTTACAGGAAGAGGTTTATCAAAAAAAAATTTCTGACAATGTTTTAGCTAAAAATTGTAAGATTTACAAACAATTTGAATTAATTCGATTTTATGCCTACTAAGAGAGTTGTGAATTTTTTTGTCCTTCAAACATTTGTTTCTCCCCCCACCCCCCAACCCCATGACGTTTGTGTTGTCATATCGTATCAAAAATATAATTAGCCAAAAGTTTTAGTCGGCAGAGATATTCAATTCGTATAATTTTTTTAATCAGTTCGGAATTGATTTCTGCACAGTTACGGCAGTTATGGTGGCCATAAAAATTATATATATAAACTTTTGAGTTGACGATGGTTTGTGGGTCAATGAACCATAAAACGAAAAAAATATATATTTAAAAATTTTCTGAAGCCGCACCATGATAACGCTTACAATAGGTAGTACTTCGAAATCTACCTATAAATAATCAATAAGTGTCTGTGAAAAATGTACCAGGTTTGTAAGAATAATAGGTTGGTTTTCCATTTAAATTTAGACTTAGTACCAATATTTTTTTAATAATACTAAACGGATAGGTATGTGGTTAATTAATTTTATTTCAAGCAGTTCTTATGAAATGAACCTTGGATGAAAAAATTGGTTGTCTGTAAAGTCGGTTTACGGACGATAGTTTAACGTGACAAAACATTGATGAAATGATTGCATACTTTTATGAATAAAATTGAATCATTTTTATTGCATTATCACTATTTTGTATACATACAAAGAAGGAGTGAAATGAAATTTACAATTTAATTGATAATTATACTTTTATTTGCACACATTAATTCAAATATGTTTATTACTTTAACGAACAGATTATTTTAACTATAACTTTTATACATGTTTGCTATTTTACTTTTTCCAAAATGTGTTATTCTGTTAAGGATAGGACGATGATAGAAAAAGTAGGAAACGAATGGGCGTGTTTCAAGTTTAATGTGCCTTGAAAAAGTCAAATCGATGGTTGTTCCAATCGAGTGGAAGAGAGATAGATGCGGCGCAAGCGTACAATGAGCGTAACGGGACACAGTGTAACTGGACAATGTGCGTAACGGGACACTTATTCGTGCGTGCAGCAGACGTTCATCGATTTATTAGACGTTGCCACGTCAAAAATACATGATTATAGTTTGTTGGATTTAAGAAAAATTGTTTCAGCTTGACTCTTGCCGAAGCATTGAGCCGAAGGTAGAATATAATGCGCGGTGTTAGGGGTGGGTTATTCGTCACTTTGTAAATCCCCTACAATATCTTACAATTTCCCTGACGAGCGACCGTGTATTCAAACCGCTGTCCTCTTCTTCCCCGCCACAACTGCATGAAAAACCCTCCCGCTCTCTGCTCGGCTCGGCGCCGGAGCCGGAAGAGAAATGACGCGCCGCGGGGCTGGGTCCCTCCCCCAACCCCCGCCCTAGCGACCATAATTCATAATAATAAGGGACCGCCCGGGCCGGCGTGATATATACGACGGCGCCCCTGGCGGCCAACCAGCTAACTACTTGCTCTGTCCCGGCAACCCCCATGTTTCATGCCCTCCCCCCCCCCCCCCAACCCAGGCCTCGGCGGACTGCCGCAGCGCTGTTCACGACGCGGTAAATTATTTTCAAGGGTGGCCAAAAAAAATTTAGGCGAGAAGTTTTTTTATCTGTCTGAAACCCCGCTGCAAGCTTTGGAGACGGCACACGAGCAAACAACGTCACACGTCCGATCACGAACAGCCGAGAATCTACCTGGCGCAGGATGAATGCGAGTTGAAGCCCAGGTAACGCAGTTAGGCGAGTAATTCGTGGGACACCTTTTGAGTTAGCGGTTTTTTTTACCACTGACCCCGTATACAGTTGTTTAGTATGTAACCGGTGCGGAAGACGCAAGACACGAGCAACATGTTTTACAGATTCACGAATGAAATTAATACAATTTATTAATGCTTGGTTAAACTCGTCAATTATTTTGTTGCGTCATTTACTCACCATGATTATTTTTCCAATAATTTTGCTTTGGAGTTTGTGTTAATGATATTTTTCCAACATTTTTCGTTACAATATATTGCTATGATATTTATGGTGAATCAAAATCTGGTAATTACAATGTATTTATATATGCATGTACTAATCTGTGTAATATGTAATGCGCACCGATTTGAAAATTTTATCTTCTATCTGTGCTTTGCACGACGATTCATTATGTCCTGATGACTGATGGCCAGTTCCACCATTCTGCTATTCGATCCGCAATCAAGTGACATTAGCCCAGGAATGATCTAACGATTATTCCTAAGAATGTTGCGCTAACAAATTTTGGGAATACACGATCTTGTGTTCAACGACGTTCATATTCTTTTAATCTGCGGAAACAGACACAAATAGTGTCGAAGAAATGTTAGGTGATTTTCTACTGGTGTCCTGGAGCAATATGAAGTCGCTACAATGATTGTGACACGGCGATAAAACGGTTGATGCTGTTGCCACAAGAAAACAGCTCATGTGGCCTCTGTCTTATAACTGTTGATTTCTAATTAAGTCTGAGAACTCATTATAGTGGTGTTTTAAAGTTATTATAAAACGATGTGGTTTTAAATATAAATAGGTTTTTTTTAATTCTTCTATTTAATATGAAAAAATATTTATATACTAATATAACGTAAATAAATATGGGCTTTTCTCATGAGAAGAAATTGTAGCTTAGATAAAGCAGCATTTTCCATAAAAAAAATTATATAATTTGTAATGTGTTCAATAATTCCCTAATATTCACTCCTGATTTAAATAATAACTCGCATTAAGTTCGTAAAACTTCTGGGCATGTCTGCTCACGCTGTGTCGATCCGAGTACATTGTCCATGAACCGCCCGAGCATCGGTTTTTCTCGAAGTACCCAATGATCTTCACACAGCACTTAAAACACAAAGGCACAACAGAAAATGTGGCCTAACCATGACAAAGGAAACAGTTTATGAAACGAGTTTGTGCCATGGGAGAGATCGATGCCGACTGCTCTGACAGCGCTTGCAGCTGGCTCTTTTGTAAAGATCAGTTCACTTTAGATGTCCTCCAATAATTATTCTTAGAATCGGGTCCTAAGAAAGCTGCATTCATGTCAATTTGTATTTATCTAGATTTATTAATTTAAAAAAAAACGACTTTGACAATGGCAGTATAATAAAACAAGTGGCTGGATGTTTTGCGAGTAGTCAATGCTTACCTACTCGTAAACTCTTGAGACGTTTGCAATAAAGTACAACAGTCGACTGACTTGTGTGAGACAAATTTATCACTCTTTAACACGTAGATCCACACCAAAACTGCCGCAGCGAACTAAATTCTTCGAAATATAAACACTTTCCTGAAGCTGGAATGCCTACGTTTAGTACTCCTAGGGTACCTAGGTGGAGGGAGGTCCGAACCAGAGTAGGTCTCACCTTTAATTGGTTTCCATGGCAGCCAGGTACGTTTTCCCGCATACGCCATTGATTTGGCTGGGAGTATTATATAAATGGGCACACTGGTAGATACTATGTATTTCTTGTGGGACTACGATTCGGTGGCTTTCTCGGCTGTAGCTTACCATTCGTAAGGATTCAGCCTGTTCGAGGGTGTTCGCCGCTGGATACCTATGACTGGGAGATCGTCAACCATCTTCGGTAACATTTATCTTCTGCAGCCACATTCCTGCCCTTTAGTTCGCTACCTGTCTAAGTGTCGCCTGCAAGGTACTCTACCTTTGTTGGCAATCATATTTTTCTTTTCTATATTGGTTAATACTTCTGTAAAAATCGCTCAACGTTAGTCCTTATGAAGGTTCATTAAAATTTTTTTAAATAAGTTAAAAATATTTCGCTGGAGGGCAGATTTGAAACAATGACCCAGAAGTCGATGGTAAAAAAAAGCTTATTTGACCACCACAAATCCAAGCGTGGTAGAAAGACTGTACCATTCTTTAAAAAAATATAATATGGAAAAATTTCGCTTTGAATGAAAATTATAAATGGATATCTATATGCTAGATTATGTCTTTGTGCTTCCTGTAACTGCTTGCGTTTGTTCTTTGAACTGTTGACTGCCCACTGGCGAGAAAGGGGAGGGACATAGGAGACAACTTCACCCGAATGTTTTCAAGTACATCCATTTGTTTTATTTATACTATTTTCATGTTTATAAAATGTATTGGCAGTTATTGCATATAGCACTAGATCAGGTGTCAAATAAAAATGACATCCAAAGCTTAGTTTGAAAATAAACAGACATTTTATAATTAACTTGCGTAGTTTTGTTAACTAAGTTAGTGGATTAATGTTCATAATTCGCTAAATAAAAGTTGAATATTGTCACTTATGAATAGTAATGTTTGCTAGCATGTGTTTGTATGAGCAGACTGAAGAGCGACAGAAAATCACGTTTCTGGAACATACAGTTAGTGACAGCAGCTCCGAGACCAAATCAACATTGACCCTTCTCAATATTAAAAGATTTTTCAAATGGTTATTGCTAAACAGATTATTGGTAAACAGAGTTGACGTTTCATATTTACTTATGGGAAATGTTTATTATTAAACAACCCTATTCTATTAAATAGAATACAATAGCCTATATGTATTAAGAGAGTTCAATATACATTACATATCCCAATGGTGCACTGAATTTTTTTTTGTACTTTTACAAGAAATGCTTTTGGAAACCCTGTTGCCAATTTTTTTTTGTAAAACTATAAGGTGGAGCTTTGTAAAATTCTATTTTCTTGTAAAAAATACAAATATTTTTTTAGTGTGTGAACTTTTATTGGTTTGGGTACTGCTGTCGCTAACTGTATGTTCCAGAAACATGATTTTTCTGGTGCCCTTCAGTCTACACATACGCATAAACACACACACATACACGGTAATATGCCAGTTCCGAATCCAGTATGATATTTTTCCTTGTCTTCTAAGAAAGGCATTCTTGGAAAAACCCAACCTGTAGGCGAATAACTGCGCAGCTCAGGAGGCCCGACGGGCGCCACGTTGACGGCCAATCAGAACACTGGATGATGCAACTGTAAGTTCCAGGAACATGATTTTTCTGGCACCCTTCAGTCCTCAAACACACATGGCAATGTGCCAGTTAAGAAGCTTCATACTGTCGGAGTGGTTGAGTTTTTAATTCCTCATGTATTTAAGTGTTGTTGTATACATTAATAAAAACTTTTTTGTTACTAAAATTAAGAAGTTTAAATGTGAGGAAGAATCAACAAGTTCATAATTAAATGCATGTGAAAGTAATGTTGAAGTATGAACTTCAGTGCCGTGTGTTCCTGAAACTGAAAGTGCTGGCTTTAGTGTTTCTTTTAGTGACGCAGATAAGAATATGTTTCAAAATCAGCCACTTAAACTGCCAGACAACTTTCCTGTTCAAAACCTGAAAGGACGATCCCTGCAGTTTCAGATTTCGTGGTTCAAATACTTCAAATTGTTAAGTATTGTACAAAACGTGAACGGTATTATTTGTTTCTACAGCAATCGATATTGCCATTTAAATACAGAAAAAATACTTGTGGAGAAAATGGAGGATTCCTTCACATCGGACGGTTTCAAGAATTGGAAGAAAGCTCTGGAAAGATTTCGTGTTCACGAAAAATCTGATTCTCATGAACAAGCTGTTTTAAGTTATTGTCAGTTAACTCAGCCTATAGAAATACAAGTAAGTTCTGTTAAACAAGAACAGAAAATAGCTAAAGAAATAATGCATTCAAAAAATATTTAGCTCTATTAGATTTTTAGGGAGACAAGATTTTGCAATAAGGGGCCATGAGTCAGACAGTGAAACCTACAGTGCTTATTAAATCTGCGATCAAAGGACGTTCCTGCTCTGAATGGGTTGATGAACAAACACAGAGAGAGAGAGAGAAGTTTACTTCAGGAGAAATTCAGAATTAGATGCTTAATATGATGGCAAATGAAATTGTTAGTTGTATTTGTATCAGTGTTCGTTCACGAAATCTTCCAATATTATACGTTATTTGCGACGGTACCCGCGATAAAATTGGTGATGAGCAATTAGGTATTTGCATTCGCTGGGTAGATGTGGATCTTGAACCACATGAAAGTTTTCTAGGAATTTATCAATAATTAATAAACTTTATATGGCGTGTTTTTGACCAGGACTACCGGTTTACAAATGATGCTCTAACCGCGCGCTCTCCGTCCTCTATCTCGAAAACGATTCAACGTATATAAAAATGTTTGAACAAAAGTTGTAGGGAATTTAATATTCTACAATATTAATAATAAATACAAATATTGAAAAACCGATAGTAAACGAGATATTTGCAAAACATGTGCAAAAAATCGATTTTTGTGAACTTTGACCTTAGATTTTAATAGTCGCGTACACCCTACCATATGTAGGTTTTGAGACAACTTTTAGGATGTCAAAATACAAGTTTATACGTGTTTATAGCTGGGTATCTAAAATTCCGAGGTGAACATACTAAGATGACTGGACAAATGATTGTTTCCTAACACTGACAACCACAGGAAGTTGTTTAAAACACTTGACAGAACAACAGTAGATTAAGGTTTAGCATAACATTTTTTTTAGAAATGCCAAATTTGACACAAGTAACATGACACAGACTAGACTACCAAAACCAAAAAATGTAAAAAAAAAAGTTACATTTATCCGTAAAGTATTACTATTTTTCTTGGTGCATGCCCAGGCATATATAAAAACATATGTCGCTGACGCATCGCAGCAAGCACTGGGCGGGGGCCTAATTCTGTCTGCGCAGAGTTTTAATGGCACGTGTCAGTGAAAAATCTCTCCGCGGAATTGAATCGCCGCCCTCCACAACAGAACCTTCAACCCCCTAACATTTTCCGGGCAGGGGTGCCGGTATCACAACCACGTGATGCTGCTGGGTCGGACGTCTCGCCCGCAACGAGCCGAACAAACGAGCCCCTCCCCCACCCCTCCTCCCGGTCAGATCACCACTCTATCCTCCAATCACGGCCAGCCCCGGTCCTCGCATCACCGCCTTGCTGTATCGACAGATCTGGTCTCTGGGTCTGCGCGATCACCTTGCTCAACAATACTCATTGAGTCACGCGCAGCTTCGAGGGAGGTCAGCTGCTAGGAGGCACGACTGAATTATTGTTGTTTTATTTATGTTTATCAATCTGCAAGCCGACGTCTCATTGGCTCTTTTGGGCTCAGTTACATTAAGCACATATTGATTACTAGTTTCAATTTTAAAGTGCCAAACCGTTGTTTGTACTTTACTTTAAATTACTTCATTTTTATACTCCGATACTAACACATAAGCAGGTAAATATATTTTTCTTTGCTGTACGAAAGAGTAGCCAAAAGGTTTAGAGGGAAAAAAATTGCCAGTGAATATTTATATCTATGTAATAGTACTTATATTATGGAAATGTTGAGTTCCTAGAAGTGAGATTATGGTTTAATAATTGTGTGCAATTTTATCCTCCGTTCCACTTCAAAAGTCTATAATTATTTTGTGGTAATCTGCCAAGTCGCGTCCATTGTGGCTGTGATAGCTAGCACGTCACGTTCGGGTAGAGAGGGTTGTGGGTTCGAGTCCAGAAGAACTGATTAGGCACCAAGTGCTTCGGAGGCCACTACGATTTGGGAATGCCCGTCTTCTTTAAGCCTCTGTGCAAAAAAAAAATAATGTGCGCCGTTCGCTTGCTTTTACAATATATAAGGTGTAAATAATTGTTAATTTGACCTAATTTCTGTAGAATAAACCCTGAAAGTTTTCTTGCTCGGCATTTAATTTAATTTACATGGGTTTATTAAAGAGATGTTGGACGCCATTGGAGCGGCGGTTGTTGACTTTCAGGTCTCGCTCGACTCAGAGAGGCTCTGTGTTCGAGGCCCGGTGGGAACGAGCCTAACGCCATTTTTTTATTAAAAAACCTAATTTACTTCTGAGTGAAATAACTCATTTTGCTTTTATTTCAAACATATTTTTAAAGACTGACTTCATTTCAAATGCACTAACGGTTTTTTTCCCCGCCTAGCAATATTCTTCCTGCTGAACATTAAGATAACAAAGGTGATGTGTAGGTGATATAGAGCAAACCTTAAATATTTACTGTCTTTAGATACCCAGGAAAAAACTGTTAACTCACATACAAAATGTTACACTTGGCGAAGACCCATATTTTAATAAAAGTTTATAAGCTTTACCTTGTTTTCTTTTCTCTGAAAACGCAAAAATTGTTATACCAAGCAAGTTTTATATTTCCTTTGGTATACTATAGTTAGGTACATATTTTTTAACTCATATCTACTCACGAAAATAAAAAATTGCTTTTGTGGACTTAAAAAAAACGGTAAATACCCAAATACTCTAATTTAGGTTTTCACATATTTTACATTTGTTTTTACGATCATTATTATCTGTGAAGAATTTTATGACTTTCCTTATTTAAAAGTATATGGAAAAGCATGTAAACGTATTGTTTACATTTAAAAAGTATTTTTTTGTCGGTTTTAATGCTTAAAATCATAATTTTAACGGTAACATAAATATGACATTGCATTATTCGAACACGATAACACTTGGTTATTCAAGTAATAAAGTATATTTAAATATAACTTTCTGCCAGCCTAACTTTTCTGAAGTAAAAGTCCTTTTTTTATTCTTTTCTGGGATCCTTTGTATTTGTTTTGAGTCTCTTCTTTTGATATCGGAGTAGTATATCCCGCGGTATCTTGCCAAGACCTCTAAAGTAGCGACACACAGAAACGCAAAACAAATGATGCCGTTTACATTTGGCACCACTGCTTTGAAACTGTTCCAAGATACAGATATCTTCCGCTAGTTTAAAACGCACCATCCGGACAAAAACAGAATAGAGAAATGTGTTGCACAAATAACAGCAATAAACTCATTGTCAGCACTAAACTAACTCGCATTTCATCGTGTAAATGACTTCCATTAAGAGCTTTTGTTTTTTAAGTATAAAAGGTCTTATTTCTTTGTATGAATTTCTACAGCACATAATGAATTCGTTAAATACACGAGAAAAACTAACTGATATTAATTATTTTTATGTAGAATCTTACAACACAAATGAAAACATTAAATTGTTTCCTTGCAGGACATAAAGTTAATTTTTTTTACAATAACTCTAAAATAAAATTTTTGTTCTTTAAATGATTCTTTCAGTAGGTGAGATTGGTATAAAACATATTTACGTACCTACGAAACTGCTGGCGCAGGAGCAATAAAGATGAATACACAAGCTAACGCGCTTGTTTTGCCGTATGTATGTGAGTAGTATACAAGTGTATTTTCTGGCCCAGGCTTCAGGCTTGTAGAGCCAGAGTCGATATCCGCCATCTTATATTGTGATGTCATGGTGGCCATCTTGGATGACCTTGACCTTGACCTTCCAAATTGGACATGACCCAAAATTTGCCAAAATTTGCCTAAAATCCGCCCAAATTTCCAGTTATTTAGAAAAAAATTCTGCCAAAAAAATGTAAAAAAAATTGAAAAATAAAAAATTACTTTATTTAGAGAGAAAAATTCTCATTTTGAGTGAAAATTTCCCGTTTGATTTCTCAAAAATTCAAAAGTTCGGAATTCGAAAAACCTCAGAAGACTTTGGTCTTAGAAAAAAACTAAATTCCATAAAGTGGCTGAAAGTCCGCATCTTAAAACCTCAAATAAGACTCTGGCGGCCATCTTGGATGAACTTTACTTTTACCTTGACTGTAAAATTAATATTCATTAATTTTAGACCACAAAATTATGAAAAAAATTATATATATAAAACAATTGTTTACTTCAAATATTTAGTTACTTAGGCCTATTTGAAATCGGTCCTACGTTTGATTCCTGGCGAGTGTAAACATTTAATTTTTTAACAATATATTAAAAAAAATCATTTTATTAATAATAATAATAAATATATTACGTCACACCCGACATCTATATTATAATATATATCGCTGCAATAATCGTTACAACAGTCATCTTGAAGATCAGTAAATTTATGCTAGAAATTTGGGGAAAATTTAAAATTAAAATATAAATTCCGCCATCTTCAATTAGGATATCACCGTTGCCCATTTCGTTACTTTAGCCATCTTTGTTTCTATAAACAGTGCACATTTCAATACGCCCGCCATCTTAGTTGTGTATGACGTCAACTTTGTGCGTTTAGTTAAAGCAACCATCCTGGATTCTATTTCGTTGCCATTTTCGTTACGGCCAGCTTCATAATACATAACCTTTATTCTAGAAAAACGGGAAAATTTTTAAAATATAAAAAAGTAATAAAATTTTAATACAAACATTTGTCCAACTTAGATTATGGCGTCAAGACCAACATTTTAAAAAACCTTAATGTTTATGCTAGGAACTCAGAAAAAAATAAACGAAAGAAATTTTATTAATTAAATATTAATAAAAATTTAGCCATCATGAATTAAGACATCACCGTTGCAAATTTCGTTATGGTTTCCATCCTGGATTCTAGAAACTTTTAACTTTTCTTTAAGCCTGCCATGTTGGTTGTGTATGACATCATCGTAGTACGATTCGTTACGCCCACCATCTTGGATTCTAGAAAATCGCAATTTTCTTTGCATACAACATTATGAAAATCCTTTTTTATGCTAGAAAATCGGATTATTTTTTAAGTTAATAAAAATTAATAAATCGGTAAAAAATAAAAAAATTATTCCGCCATCATGGATTATAATGTCAATACTGCCATATACGTAATTATTATCAGAAAAGTACGGAAAAAATTAAAAATTTATAAAAAAAATATTAATCAAATTTTAATATAATATTATTTTTAAAAACGCATTTATATCATTGAGTCCTCGTTTGGATTCCGGCAAGTTCATGCGATTAAAAATGGCAACAGATCCTTCCATTAACGGAAGTAACCAGCAGACTGACCGCTCATCACTAAAGCAAAGATATATATCTCTGGCTAGTATAATATCACATCCGCCATATGGTTCTCGTCTGCTGGAGGCCGCTATCTTGTTTTCGTCTGCTAGAGTGCACTAGCGCCATGTAAGTTTAATTTTTTATCTGCAAGAGTAGAGGAAGGGAGCCAAATATGGAATACCTTTATGATTTTGATTTATAATAATGTCAGTTTTTATATATTTCTTACAAGGTAATGGTTATTTGTTGGACACACATTTTTTTATGACACAATAATATTTAGAACCCAAAAGTCTTATATTTAAAATGGTGATTTTTTTATATATATACATAGATATACTGTTAGGCCATTGGAAAAAGTGGTACCTAATATGGAATAGTGTTCATTTAGTTTACAAACTGTCATTTTGTGCCACAAATGACTTTAATTACATTTCTTTTGAATTTAAGAAACTTTCAGGTAATAGGTACATATATGTAAATGCAAATCAGTATTTGCTATATTCACACACAAACATGTCGTTTTCTGCACCAGAACAGTCACAGTGGCACCACTGTTGACACTCCAAATACGGAATCCATATTTCACCTTTTCGATCCTGTGAAAACTTTTTATCACAATAAAAGCACGTAGCATCTTCGTCATTAGTTCTCATTACTCCAACCTCTTGCAAATCAGGATCTGAAGCATCACTTATGCTGATTGTGTCTTCATCCGAAAAACAGGTCTCGTTTTCTTCCGTTCTTACTTCTTACGTGAAACCAATCCGCTGCATGAAGGCTGTGTATTTTGTATTTGAAGGTTAGCTTCTGGTGTAGACGCCTTCCTAATTTTTTTGGAAGAACATTTAGTGCCCTTTTGGTGATTACCGTTTTCTGACGAACTTTTTTAGTGATTCCTCCAAATTGGCTTTATATGGCGACGATGTCAAAAGTGCCGCTTTCCCTGGTGCTCGTCCATTTGAGGGATAGGAACAATTTTCTCTGGCCCAACGACGTTGGTTTGTGATCCATCGTTGTGTATTGTTAGTGCAGGTCCAGTAACTGCAGTGGGATTTTCAATATCTTCTTGCTCAGCAGCAAGGAAATCCTTGTCTTCAAATACTCCACGATTCACCGGATATAGTCCTGTTGTTTTAAATCCATTAACAGCAATACAACCAGTATGGACTTTTAAATAAGCTTTGCCAAACAATTCTGCTATATCATAATGTGTCACTGGTCTTCCAGTTGACCTCATATGCAGGCGCAATTCCTCACTGTAATAGGCTTTTAAAGGGCCCATGAAAGTTTTATCAAGTGGCTGCATGCGATGTGTTGAATGCGGTTGTAAACACAAAATGCTTACACCATTCTCATGTGCGAGGTCAATAACCTCATTATTTCGGGCATGTGTGTAGTGGCCATCTAGTATCAATAATACAGGATCCTCTTTGGACGGTTTTACTTTTGAAATGAAATGACGAAACCACTGTGTGAAAATATTGGACTGTATCCAGCCACTAGGATGACATGTGACAATGCTACCAGGCGGGGCACCTTTCTCTAGAAGAGCACTCATATTTTTCCTTGGAAATATAAGTAAGGGGGTAACAAATGTTCTTCCTGCACTCATACACGTGACTGCCGTGATAAGTGAACCTCTTTCTGCTGATGTAAGTGACCCGACTTGCTTGCTGCCCTTTAAAGCAAGAACAGACTGTATTTTTGATTGAACAACAGAGAGGCCAGTTTAGTCGACATTAAACATTCTATCTGGAGGATAGTTGTACGTTTCAAATTCACCTTCAAGTAAATCGAAAAATGCTGCCACATTTGCTTTATTAAATCCCTTAGCTCTGTTAAAGGTTGTTCCTGTGGGCTTTCTGATTGTGATGACATCTTTGTGACACTTAATAAATACGTCAAGCCACTTGCGACCAGCGGTCTCATGTTGTTTGGAAAATAGATTTTGTATGCCGTTAACAACTGCCACCTGGTACGCTAGCCTTTTGATATCACGCCTTGTTAGACCATATAATTTTTTTCCATTATTAATATATAATCTATTAACCTTTTTTCCAGCTCTGGCGGAAACACTGGACGTCTGCCTAGGTTCGATTTACTTGCTTGCGCTGGTGTTTCGTCATTTTTCGATGCCAGACGAAACAAAGTAGTTCGTGCAACATTAAATGCAGTTGCTGCCTTTTTATAACACATTGAACCACTTCTCACTAATGTTATTGCTTTCTCCATGTCATCTGCATTCCACTTCTTTCGTTGTGGGGTACTGTGCTTCCTTTTCCGGCTAGACATATTTCTGTAAATAAAATTAGTAATTGTCAGAACACTTAAATATACTGTATCAATAATATTCCATATTAGGAACACAAAAGTATTCCATAATAGGTACATTATGTTATCTTTAAAAGATTTGTGCAATGGGAGTGCATGACTTGATGTAAGTTTTTGGACATACGCCATTGCTAAGCAATGGCGTATGTCCAAAAACTTACATCAAGTCAATAGGTACATTACCAGATTTTTATATAAGTTGTGAAATTTCCAACACTACATAAATGAATAGCTTGAACTATAACAAACTATCAAAGTTTAAACCTTTCACTAGCCAACTAGTAATTAAATACTAAGCGTAAAAGGGATTAGATATTTTTAATCTGTATACAGCGCTTACCTTGCACAAATTTTAGAGGATGAAAAACGAAAAGTC
Organism: Bacillus rossius redtenbacheri; assembly: GCF_032445375.1. NCBI lineage: Eukaryota > Metazoa > Arthropoda > Insecta > Phasmatodea > Bacillidae > Bacillus > Bacillus rossius. The sequence continues at coordinate 16,775,614 of NC_086335.1, forward strand.
GACCACCTCAGGCAAACAACGCATCTATACTGAACTGCTGGCACATACAAAAGATATGGCCATGAATGAGCTCCCACTTGGCTAATTGGTACAGTTCTGCCACGTTGCATTTCCTGGAAATGTAAGTATTCCATATTAGGAACGTATTCCATATTTGGCTCCCTTCCTCTACAGTTATCATTTTACTATGTTGCCCGCCATCTTGAAATTTGGACGTCATCTTGTAAATTTGTAATTACTTAGCTAGAAATTCGGCAAAAATTAAAAAAAAACTATTTTTTAAAATAATTAATATACTGATTGAATCGACAAACTTCTGTCCTTGGTTAAATACTTGATTGACAATTTTTTTTTTAAAATATCATAACTTTAACAGAAAAGTGACAGGTTCAAAAAAAAACCTTTTTTACAAATAAATTTAATTCATAATATATATTCTACTACAGGAATATTTACAAAAGTAAGCAATCTAAAAACCTTTTAGTTCTGCATCGTCATTAACTATTTATTATCTCCATTTGGGTTACTGAAGACAGAGACCAGCTAGATCCGTTTCCTACATAGCATTTTTTCTTCCCGTCAGAGGTTCTTGATACTGTGTTTATCAGACTGCTTCACATCGTCGTAATTGTAAATGATAGTATTCACTGTCTCAAATGCACACTTTTTCACTTGTACGTCAAATGGATATGGTTTACCATACACACAGTCAAGCCACAAGTTATATTTTAAAGGTCTGTACGTTGATACTTCATCAGTAAGCTGAGATTTATATTGTTCTGCTTGATATCTTCAAGAAAAGAAAATTGTCTTTGGCTCCAAAAGTTAAAGGCTCCAACTGTCTTTGGTTCCAATATCTCCTAATGCTCCAAGGGTCCAACTGTCTTTGGCTCCAAGTGCTTTAAAAGTCAATGGTCCTATGCTCCAATTGCTCCAACAGCTCCTAGTGCCCCAAAGCTCCAATTGCTCCAATTGGCCAACAGCTCCAGTGCTCCAAAAATCCAAATAATCCAATTGCTCCAATTGCTCCAAGAGCTTTAAAGCTCCATTTTCTCAAAGAGCTCCAATGTTCCATTTGCTCCAAGTGCTCCAAAGATCAAATTGCTCTAAGAGATCAATGCTACAATTGCTCCAATTGCTCCATCTAAATTTAGCTAAATCTGATTTCAAATGCTTTTTTTTATTGAACTTGGCCTGATTGCTGGCATTACTTTATTATTACTCTCCATTTTGTCTGTCAATTGTGATATTTTAGTTAGAAGTTGTATTACGAAAACTTGTCAGTAGATATAAATCAGTATAAAAGAGAAATAGAAAAATCACTTTTAAAATCCAATATATAATTCTTTTCAATTTTATACACATGCAAGTAATACAAGTCATTATTGTATCTAGCCAGATTCCCTCAGTTCTTTAAGTATGAAAGAAACTTATATGATGTGACAAATGGTTCCTTCACAAAGCGAAGCATGTAGAACTCTTAACCTGACGACCAATATGTTAGGATCTTCCCATGATGCATAATCAATCACTTCTGCTGCTATCATCTTCTTTGCATGTTTATTATAAATATATTTAATATATTTGGAGTCTTAGTTTTAACAGCAGCGTCAAGGTTTCTTTCGTCATCGACCCAGTGATCATCGCAAGTTTGATCAAAATAATTCATTTATAACGTCGTTTCCAACAATTTGGTGACAACGTTCATTGCAGTCTTCGATCTTGTGAGCTTCAGGTAAGTCATCACAGTTTTTGAAGGTGTCAGCCTCAGATGTTTTTTCATAGTCTTCAGTCATGTTAGTTTCAGATGTTTCATCGCAGTATTCTATCTTGTTAGAGTAATGTCGTTCTCCATTGTTCGCATTTTCATGGAGGCGACTAGACTGTGGTTTAAATATGTTTTAATTTCCAATTGCAACTTTTTTTCGTTTGTTTTAAATTTTAAATTATTATAATGTAATCTAGGGTAATATTTTTAGCAATAACATTTTTACATTCTACGATATCATTATATATAGATGTCTAATATTTTGCCTTTGTAACTCTTCCGTGGTGTTGTAGACCAGTCCTTGTTATCTTTAGTCAGCTTAGTTGTACAGGTAATGCCTATTCAAGAAATATATTCGATGAAAGGCTTTTCTGACACTGATTGCAACTAAATGGTTTTTGGCAAGTACCCAAATTACACACGCTTCTCTCATGACGTTTAGCATTTTTTCTCAAGGTAAACGTCTTGCCGCAGTATCTAAATTAATGTATTTTTGATACAGCTACGGGCAACTAACCAGATTACATTTTAGCTTTTGCGGTTAATGCCAGATGCAAATTGAGAGTTCTTAATTGACACAAATTGCTTTAACAGAATTTTTTAAATTTTTTATCAGCGAGAGAAACATGTTGCATGTAGTTTTGCTCTTCAACAACAGATGGCGCCACGTGTTGCATAGTGGCACATATTATTTTTTTTTTATGAGGGATGCGGGATGCTCTCTCTCGATCGCAAGAGAAGGAGGGCTTCGCTAGTCATCAAGGGGAATGAATTTCGTCTTGCATCACAGTGTTTCTCAGCCGTCTTATCACATATTGTATTGAGTAATTGTATTTTTTTTGTTTTCACCTGATAAAAATATTTTAAGAGCTGATTTGGTAACATAAATTCACTAATAAAATGTAACTCTGAATTAAACGCATTTCTCATCATGCTAAGAAATATACTACTTTTGTGTGTTAACCTATATTGTCCATTCTAGTGGTTTATCTGTGACATAGCTACATTGAAAACTAACAATGGCAAATGTCCGTAAAAATGTTCGATATTAAAAAATAAATGTTCCCTTATTTTTTTTGTTAGAATAGTTACTCAAGTTTTACAATAGTTGAATTTCAAAAATAAACTCGTGAAACAGTTGATTACAAAAAAAAATTATTCCCTATAAATTTCACTGTTGTTTGGTTTACACTTGCATAGCCAGGAAGTCCTGCAATGCTTAGAAATTCGTTTATTTACTTTAAAACATTTTGTCACGTTCCACTAGGCTCTCGCTTATAATTGCATGAAAAACCATTTGATGTACCTCTACAGTGTCAGTTCTTTAATGCTGACAAAAGTGAATGCATATATGTTAGTGTTTATGTTGCAAATATAATTTTTTTCGCCATTAAAACCTATAAAGTAATATGTTATGATAAAAAAAATATTTTTTAAATTATATTGATGTTATTATTATATTGTTTTAATTATTATCACATTATAATGTTTGGAATATCCTATATTAAAAATACTTTTTGTTTTAATTATATGAATACACAAAATCTTTTCCAGTTGTTGCTTTATATTCAATATGTGGGTTTACAAGCCACTCGTGACACGTCAACATATTAGCTCAGAGATAGTGTTGCTGGCTTTTTATAGCATAGACAGTTTCACTCGTGGATGTTTATCTTCAACATGTTTCGAGTGTTTTTGTTTTGAGTTTATTAATTTGATACATTAAAGAAAACAGATTTTTGAAAGTAGTAGATATATAATAGGGCATACTGGGACGCGGGTTCTGGGTGTGGTGGCGGGTGCCGACCGCCATCTTGGATTTGACGTCACAGCGGCCACCTTGGATGACCTTGACCTTGACCTTGACCTTGAACTTTGACCTTCAAAATTAGCCCAAAATCGCCAAAAATCACTAAAATTTCCATTTTTTGGGAAAATAATCCCCCCAAAAATTCTTAAAAAATTCTACAATTCTAAAATTATGAATTAGAAAACCTCAAAATACTTTTTGCCTTAGAAAGAACACAATGTCCTAAAAGAGGCTTAAGCATCCATGTCTAAAGCCTCTGATAAGCCTATGACGTCATCTAGGATTTAAACCGCCATTTTGGATTATGACGTCACCGTTGCAATTTCCGGTACGGCCGCTATCGTAAAAATCCGTAATTTCAACGCTAGAAATTCCGAAAATATTTTAAAATATTGCCTACTTCAAATGCTTAGTTACAAAACGTATTCGGTCCTCGGTTCGATTTCCGGCGAGAGTAAACCAGTAATTTATTGATAGATTAAAAAAATTCTCAATAAAAATTAATAAAAATGTCTTACACCACACCCGACATTTTGAATTATGCCACCACTGCATCTATTATCGTTACGGGCGCCATCTTGAAAATCTTTATTTAATATCTGATTTTAATGAATAAAAGTTCAAAATTCATCAAAAAATTAACTTATTATAATACTGATTGATTAGATCGATTCCCGTCCTTGATTCAAAACCAGTAAGAATTAAAAATAAAGTAATGACAGATCCTTCCTCCAAAGAAGCCACCTAGACTGACCTTACACCACTAATACCAAGGTATATATCGTCAACTGGTATGACGTCATGTCCGCCACCTTGTCTTCGTCCGCTGGAGGCCGCCATATTGTTTTCGTTTACTTTGGCATAAGTGGTGGGAGGTCAGTCTGCCAGCGGCTTCCGTGGAGGATGGATCGGTCGTATTTTTTTTTTTACCCTTACCGGGTTCGAACCGAGAACTCTGAGTTCCATGTCTTAAGTGTACATTTAAATTTTAAAAATAATTTTTATTTAATTGTTTTTATTTAATTCGATTATTAATATTTTTACGAAATTTAAAATTTTCCCGATCATCAAACACAAAAATTACGGATTTTCACGATGGCGGCCGTAACGAAAATTGCAACGGTGACGTCATACCCAATATGGTGGTTTAAATCCTATTTGACGTCATAGGCTTGTCAGAGGCTTTAGACATGGATGCTTAAGCCTCTTTTTAGGACATTGTGTTGTTTCTAAGGCAAAAAGTATTTTGATGTTTTCGAAATCCTAATTTTCGAAATGTAGAATTTTTTGAGAATTTTTGGCGGGATTCTTTTTCCAAAAAAAAAAAAATGGAAATTTTGATGACTTTTGGCGATTTTGGGCTACATTTTAGCTAATTTTGATGTTCAAATGTCAAGGTCAAAGTTCAAGGTCAAGGTCATCCAAGATGGCTGCTGTGACGTCAAAATCCAAGATGGCGGTCGGCACACGGCACCACACCCAGAACCTTGTTCCAGTATTCCCTATTATATACTAAGTTACTTTTGAATTTTTTTTAAATTTAACTCTATGACAGACTTCAATTACCAATCAAAACACAACCTAATCAAGCAAGGATGTAGGAAGAAAAGTTTACCAGTTTTCCACTTTACTCGCAGGAGAACCTTTCTTGTTTTAAAACGCAAGGCTGAGTTTACCAATCATCATGGTTACACTGAGTTTTAGCTTTAGAGATCCATGCCAGTGAAGTGCCTTTTACTTAGAGGTCTCTAGGTAGATGATACGAGCTCTGATGTCACCCTTATCGTTCAATTCCTCCTAGGCTTCAAGCACGACAAAAAATATCTAGGTATATTTATGTATCACTGCTTGTGCAATGATTATACATACTGCGTCCCATTTGGTGGTATGATGAACACAATCTTCGAGAAAGTTTTCACGAAAAATAATTATGTATGTCACAGTTCTTGGCTTTTAAAAACTACAATCATAAAACACACGACTACAAAATTCCTAGATATTATATTTACTCCGAAATTCAACTGTAGTTGTGAAACCAGAGATGATGATAAGCAGTAATTTTATTAGAAAACCTGTAAAGTAGTCATCTATATCTATACTAATAATAAAACTGTTGGAGGCAAAAAGTCTTTACATTGAATGAAATTAAGAAAAAAAATATTAGAAACGCTTATTTATACTATTGAGAATTTAAATATATATTTATTTATTTATTTTTGGTTGTTTTTTTGTCGGTTTGTCTGTTTGTATATTTGTCTGTTTGTCTGTTTAATTGTTTGTTCGTGCATCAATAGAAATCTAATTAACGAAATGTTATGAACTTTTTGATTAGCAAGGTCGTTAGCTAACTTAAAATCAAGGCTTTATAATTCCAGAATTACGAATTACACTTATAAGAGGGTCAAAAAGGGGTAAATATGATTTTAAGATAATTAAATCTCTGAAAATAATCACGTGAGAAAATATATATTTGGTTCCAATAATAAACATGCATAATCATCGAACCAAAAACATTTTTTTGCAAAAACCACTGCTAATAGGTGAAAAAGGTAAAATATATCCTAATGATGAATATAAAATATCTCTTAAATTAATAAACCTAAATATTTTATATTCGGTAACAAATAAACATAAGAATTGAATTACCCACAATTTTTATATTTTGCGAAATTCAATTCCTACGGGATAAATAAAGGATAGGCATGTTTTTAATGTAAATAATTATGTCTCCGAATTTAATTAAGCGTAATAAATGAAATTTAGTACCAATAATAAAAATACATAACACAACTACCAACCAAAATTGTTATGTTTTTCAAAAAAAACCAAATAAGTAATTAGTAATTACATCTCCGAATATAATTAAGAATAGTTAATGCTTTTGTGTACCAATAATAATACGAAAAATACCAACCACAATTTTTATATATAGCGAAATTCAACCCCTACGGGGTGTAAAGGGGTAAGTATGTTTTAAGAATAATAATTATATCACCGAATTTAACTAAGCGTAGCAAATGATATTGGGTAACAATAATAAACATACGAAAACTACCAACAACAATTTTTAAATTTTGCGAAGTTCAAACCGTACGGGTTTCAGGGTTAATATGTTAATATGATTAATAACGGCTTCTCCGAATATAGTTAAGGAAAGTAAATTATTTTGGGTACGAATAATAGCAATACGAAAAACCATAACCATAGTTTTCATATTTTGCGAAAATCATCTCATATGGGGTAAATAAGGGCTAAATATGTTTTTAAGGTTGATCATTATGTCTCCAAATTTAATTAAGGACAGTAAATTATTTTGGTTACCAATAATAACAATACAAAAACTACTAACAATAATTTTTATAAATTGCGAAATCTAACCTTCTATAATCTTTGGTTCGCCCCACAGATGGCAGCACCGTGGTTACACATTTCCGGTCAATGCGACTTCCGTTCTATTCTCGAAACTTCTCCTACCAAATGTCGTTTACCGAGATATAAGATGTTAACACATCAATAAGTATTTTATATAATGTTTGAAAAGTTAATTTTTGCATGTTACTACATTTAGGTATTTTTTTAAGAAATATTACCACCAACTGCAGTCATTATGAATAGTGCAACTTCGAATGTTCATTCCATGGTCCCCATACCACAAAACTACACTCAAATAAAAAGTTTACATTCAGAGTGAATGTGTATTCGCCATACAAACTTCGGCTGCAGGTTCACTGCAGAATTTTCCATTTAAAGTTGGAGCTGAACAACTTTATATTTCAAATAATTGAAGAAGCATATATGTATTTAAGATGGAACACTACGGGTCTGGGTAATGTTAAATTTAATACATTCCAAAACAATTGCAAATCTTGTGACGGACGTAAAAAAACTTTAATTGAAATAACTGGTGAAAACACCCTATGTCCATTATTGATCGTGACTTGTGTTTTTATAATTAATATTAAACAAGAAACCTACCAACACATGTAAGTTAATGAAAAAGTTTTTTTTAATTATTATATTAGCGACTTAATCGTTTCCACAATATTTTTTTTGCATATATTTGAGAAAACATTTTGATGGATTGATCCAACATGTCTAATAGGGCTTCAGAACTGTTATTTCTGAAAAGAAGACATAGCAAAGCGGTACGCCGAAGTATACTAGTTATAACACGTAACAGGAGGCGGGGCGAGGAGAGACAGCTGTATGGCGAGGGGCGGGAGGGCTGCAGAGGTCTCGGCGGAGCAGTGAGCTTCTTGCTGACCTTTGTCCCTCCGGTCCCTCCGAGTCCCACCGAGTCCCTCCAGTCCCCTCGGTCCCCCCGGTCCCCCCGGTCCCCCGCCCGAGCTCTCCCTCCGAGAGCGCGCATGCAAATCGATGGCGCGGAATGACAACTCGCGCGCGTTTGAGGGACGATTTCCGCGGCCCGTCACGCGGGGTGTGTGCGCGGGTTGAAGAGGACAGGGAAATGGAAGGTTGCCCGTGGTGTAAAAGGATGGGGGAGGGCACTTCATATCCCGTGGCAGACAGCCGGGGCTGACCCCTCCCCCCCCCCCCCCCCGGCCGGGCAGATCGTAATCCCACCGCCGCTTTGCCGGGACGATATAAATTCTCCCGCGATATTCGCCGGTCGTGTCATTTGAAATGGTAAAAGAGGGACCGGGCGGGGGCCGCGGAGAGGCGTGGGGGTGAAATATTCTCCATCCTCCTCGTGTAAATGCGGTCCACTGTCGTTTCTTTCTTTCTCCCTCGGCGACCACTCTTCCTTCGCTCATCCCCCGCGTCCGCCATTCCCCGTCTTTTTCTTCTGGTGGGGGAGTCGTCCTTCACCCCCCCCCCTTACCGAACACAACTCCTCGCTCGATCCACAGACCTAATGGTTATTGCCTTTCTCGAACGGACATATTGCGTTCAATCTAGTGCAATGTGTGTCGGCCATACATCACCTCGATACCAGCCATTCCCCGCCGGCGCGCACACCCTTCCCGTCTCACGACAGACCAACTGAACTCTCTATCTCCATCCCGCTCTTCGGCACCCCTTCTCCCCTCGGTTCTCCTCTCTCCCTTGTTCTCTTGTCCGCTGGTGTTCTTTCCAGGCGGCCCTCTGCCGGGAACAGAAGTATTCATTAATTGGCGTGTGGCGAGCTTGACGACACCCAGGATTCAGTCCTCGTTGGAATTCCCACGGGACGCTGAATACCTTGATGAAGAAACTTTCTTCTGAAGGATCCTCGAATTGTGAAGTCTTATAGTTGTCAGGAAGTATGTTGTCTTTCCTCAGAGTGTGGCCAATTGCTGCATGAACACTGAGTGAAGACACTTTTGCCCATGTGAAGTCTGCATCATGTTAAGGGGCAGCCACAACATTGGCTGAAGCGTAGCGTCTCCACTGTGAAAACTGGTTAAAATGGCTGTATTTTATGGAAGTGACTGTGTTCAACGACGGAAATCCTAATTCACACTTAGCAATAATCATCTGGCTTGGCGAACCACCATGGCAATATGGTGATGGGTAGAAATAAACTTCAACTACGTCTCAGCACGCCACCTTCTGTTATATCCAATACCTGCAGAATAAATATAGAAACCTATTACTACAAAAACTCTGATGCAATACTTTTTCAGGAAAAGACGAGAAACTCAGATCATTATTATCATCTTTTTTGTATTTTTCATAACTTTTGAAGCTACCTACAGGTACAAATATTATATAACGTTAAAATTTCAACAATTAACCCAGCAACAACAGCAATTTTTTGCTTAATTTGTGTTTTTGTCTTTTGTGTTTTTGTAGTTTTATTTAGCAGACATACATGACGTATGTCCAAAAGCTTACATCAAGTCATCAAAATAAGTGTCACGACAAACGCACTAAAAATAATATTTGTATTATAAAATATAATAACACTAGTTTTCCCCCATTAAATTGCACTTAGTGTTTATTATTTCGTGAGCAGTATATTTTAATGGTTCAAAATAATCTTTAATGTATAAAAATCTTGAAAATCTTGTAGAGCCAAACAGATCTAAGTCCTCAGTTATAAAATAGCGTTCATCGCTGTGTACTACACGAGGCTAATTGTTATTTGGTTTATAGAACCGGTCTGAGATAAATAAAATAGAGGGAAGCATAGAAGGTCCGCTCGTTATTTAGCTACTGGTTAGCTGTTTGTAGCACGCAGATGATTACATAATACGAACTAAGATTAAATAATATTTTGGAATAAGGGAGCATGTTTCATCAAGTGCTAAAGCTACTTTTAGTTTGTCTTTGTTCAGTTTTGCCAGTTAACTGATTTTTTTACATGAATCCAAGCATGGACCTAGTAGGCAGTTTTCAAGGTGCTGGTAAATAAAAATTCCTGTTGCTTTATAGATTTCCGCGTATCACTTCTTCCCAGAAAATTGCTGAAATAAAGTTAATTATTATTATTTGCAATTCAACAATATTCTTCACTTATTCATTACTATGAAAATTTATTTTTTACAGAAAATTTTATCAAAAACGTTTCCACGTCTCTTGCAAAACAGTTATCGAACGTTTACATTATAGGTCTTCTCATTAAAGTACACATAAACATTTAACTTCAAAGTCATTAATTTTTAAAGTAAAACATTTCAAAAATATAAAAACACAATTTTTTTATTTATACATGTATATAATATATTTACATAGTTATATTAAGCTTTTTGAAATAAGGCTTCAATCTCGCGGTATTCGAAATTATGGAAACCCTTTAATATAAGAGAAGCTGTCTGTTTTTTAAGTCATTTAATTTTTTTCCAAACACACTACAACAAAAAAATTAATTAATTCAAAATTAAATAGTGTAACATTTAAAGTTTTCTGAATGTCACTTTGTGGCCTGCCAATTAGTACATAAAGTAAATACTTAAAAAAAATGAGCGAGTTTATTCTGTACTCGCCAATAATGTACAACATCTAATCTCGGTAACGAGCAAATTTGTGTGTTCTCATGTTGTAAATAAACTTCAAATACAAAACTAGCACACCAAATGTAACGTAGAATACATTAAAACAATGCTGAGTGTGATAAATATACGGAAAGGATTGATTTTAAGAAAAACTGATAATACTATTTTTCCCCTCTTTAAAAACTAACAATATTTCTGTTTAACAAGATGGCACTATTGAATTCTCAGGGCTAGCCGATCAAAAGGAGTACCTAACGCGTCCCATATAAATGCCTCAAAGCTGAACATATGACATTTCCCCCTAGACCGTAATTAATGTCGCCTTTGTTTTTGATGTTTTCAAGGGTAAATTTTAGTATGCACCAGAAATGCAATGAAATAAGCGTGCATTAAATAACGGACATTTAAAAGGTTGAAAGTCCAATGCGCATGCATGCAGAAACTGCTACAGCCATGCGCCACAGCTGTCAAGATGGCGGACCCACGTGTGCAACATGCACCCTGGCCCTGATTTACAAACGGACCAACCAGGAATTTGCCAGAGCGGCAGATTTTTAAGGGACGGAAGAATTTGTTGTGCGAAAAAAAAAATGAATGGATAAAAAATAGAGATACAGGAAAAATAATTTTTTTAACGTACAGAAATGATTATATTCCAAAATACATTTCCAGGAGAAATGTTAGTTCATAATAGCTATTAAAGTGCGCTTATAAAAATCGGGATTTAAAACAAATACTTTAGAAATAGATTTAAAACTCGTTTAGAATATACAGTATACTGTTATGAACGCGTGAGACCAGACCGCGATTCCAGGTTCGGAGCTGGCTCGCAGCCCTGCACGGCCACTGGCTTCACGCGCCGGGTCACGTGCGGTCCACTGACGTAAGACATGCCACGCGCGCATGGCTGGATTACAAGGGTTGTCGCTACACTCCTCCCACCTGCGCTCCCCGCGAATTGTCCTTCCTCGGCGCTGTTATGTATCGCTGAGCGGCCTTGGGAATCCCGCGGACCGCCGCGCGGAGTGGCGTGAATGAGCTACGCGTTTCTTGATGTTTCAAGCGTCGGGTCAGCCCAGAATGACGTGCCACGTCACAGCCGCTCTCAGCGGTTCTGGAAAGACGACACACTATTTAGTTGAGCAGCAAAGCCGGCCCCCGCGAGCGAACGGAAGTGTGACATCGACAAAAGAGTGAGAGACACCTTCCCCCCCCCCCTCACTGAGATTTGGGCAATGTGGAGTTCAACTGGATCGTGGAAGTGCGGCGACTGAGTGGTGAGAAACTATATGAGTGGACAGTGACGTGGTGACACTGTTGAGTGTAGCTCCAGTGAGAAGTGCGAACTGCGGAACTTGACAGATATTGATTGACTTGAGAATAAACAATTTTAAGTGCCAGTGATTTCTGATGGAACAATTTTAATTACAATTATTTATTGTTAATGTAAATTTTAGTAATTAATTAAACTGTAATAGAACCTAATTGGGCTATGCCTTACGAACCCAGTTCTCCCCACATAGGTCGTAACAATACTATAACTTTCTAATAATATGGTAGTTATAACAGTCGCATAAAACTGCAACAACCATTTATTAAATTTAAATAATATAAAATAAAAAAGAGCCTAAATCTTTGAAAAAACCTTAGTACTTACTTAAAAAAATGTAATGAGCTTAAATTTGTAATCTTTTATTATATTTGGGGAACTGGAAACGTAAGGGGAGCGGTTAAAGATTATCTGCCCAGAGCGCAAGCTACCTGAAATCGGGGCCTGATCTACCCGTGCATGGTTCGCGATCTTTGAGGGATATTCTTTGTTTATTGGTGTGCTAAAGTAAACTATATGGTAGTAAAATATCCTGGAATGTATTTTGTAAAATTAAATAGTCATAACAAGATTTAATCTCCACTTTAAAATACCTATAATTTATTATCCAGGGACACGTCAAATGTGTTTTGTTGGTTCTATAAAGCAGTACGAACGTGTCGCTATCTTTAAAGTATTTTTTAAAACAAAATTTGCAGTCCAATAGATACATAGGCCTACTGTAAAACTAAATTAACCTGAAACATTTAAAAACTCATACTATTGAACTAATTATATATATAGGTATGTATATTCATTTTTTCTTTAACAACAAAAATTTGTCTGTAAATACTTTCTACAAACAAACCTTAACCTTATTGAGCATATTCAACATATAAGATTTAAAAGTAAAAATTTCATTACTAAATTTTTATATTTAACATGGCGTCAAATATATGTTGGTTAACAATATATTACCTAATTTTTAGGTTCTCATTATAACTCCTTATATAATAAAAAATTATAACATAAGGTATAAAAGTATATTTGTACTATTATAAAGTTAATTTTGGCACACCAATACGCTTAGTTTATCCCTTTATGTTCGCGAAAGTTATAATATAAGGATGAATCACGTAGGTACACTATTTTTCGAAATTTCTGAGACTTTTAACGACGGCAGCACCGTGTTTACCCCTTTTCCGGTTCAATCGACTTTCATACCATTCACGAAATTACTCAACCAAATGCCGAGTACCGAGAAGAAAGATTATAACACATCAAAAATCAAAAGACACACATTTCACAGTGTTAACTTTTGAACACACAAAATTAACTCTAATAAAAAGGCTGTCTGATAAAACAAATGTATACGCTCCTTGTTCACCGCTAAACAGACACACGCGTGGCTGTGCACACTATATGAACAACATTTCACATGTATTGTATAGGTGGTCTGAAGAATTAATTTTATTTGTAGAATTTATTTCAGACACCGTGTGCCCTTTATTTGTATTTTGTAAGTGTAAGCAATGTATGTATAAAACTTAACACAGGGAAATTTTGTGAATATTTAAAGGCATCTTACTAGCCTCACCGAACATCATTCTGTATGTAGTTGATTTGATTGACTTGAAGTTTGCGTGTGTTACAGCGACACAAATCTGGCCAACGCGTCTGTCATAGTCATTTAAGCGGGACCACACAGTATTCTAGAAACTGTAGTGTAATGTGGCCAAATATGTAATATAAACAAAGAGAAGTGATGTAATACAAGTGCGAAAAAAAAGTGAGCGAATATTTAAGAACTCGACAGTGATGAGTAACATCTAACATCGGTAACGAGCAAATCATGAGTTCTGATTTTCCATTTTACTTATAATACGAAACTCGGAAACGAAATTTGACGCAGAATCTTAAAAATAATGCAGAGATAAATCAATTTAAGCAAATTTCTGGACGCGAATCACACGTAGTTTCTGTTCCCGCGGCTAGAATTCGCTGCCGGAGAAGCTGCGTGAACTATTGAATTATTTGATTAGCGGACTGAAATTTCAAACAGTAAAATGAAACAGCTCTGATCAAAGTGAAAATACTTCATAAACAAATACTAAATCCCGGCTTTAGACTTGATTTTTGATAAGGAATATTGTTAAAATGGTGTCCATATTGTTAAAATTCATTAAACAGATAATAGGTTCTATAAAGTTTCTCCTTGACTTTGTAAACTTTGGTTCGCGCCATCCGCCACATATGACATCACTGTGGTTGTTACACTTTTCCGTTTCTTGACTTCCATCGCATTCACTTAATTACTCCCACCATATGCCATACACCGACAGCTATTATGTTACACATTAATGTAAATGGAAGAACGTGTGTAAGAGCTTTAACACGGTTAGTAAAAAGTAAATAATTTAGTAAATTCTGATACAAATACCGGCCTGAGCAAATCCATATTGCAAAAAAAAAAAAAAGTTTTTTGAAGCTAGTATGATGCTTGCCGCAAGCTAGTTTTGGCACGCATGTTAGCATGCGGCAAGCTTCATACAAGTTAACCAAAGGCAAGTCCACAGCAAGCTTGTCACAGCATCTACAGGAAAGATCAAGACGAATTCAAACCTTCGGCACTCTTTCAGAAAGCAAGTGTCAGCCTCAGAGGTCAGATATAAGTTTAATGAAGCAGAAGCTTTGCGGGCACCTCATACACGTGTCTGCACGCACTACGGTATCCCAGAGTGGTGTGGGGCGGGGCAGCGGTCCAGACCCAGCAGAGCAATAAGGAGCGAGGGATCGAGACAGCATCTTTCCCCGGAGGTGGTAACGGCCAAATGAAAGCACTTCGGCCCGTTGAGCGCCACTGGAAGTGGGCCATTACACTATCATCTGCGCGGTACGGACCACTAAGTCCAGAGTTATGGCACGACTCACATGAGCAAGGGTGAGAGACCAGGCCGTTATTGTGACTGGAATAAGGAAGAAGAAATATATCAATCCATTTCCGAAATTGTTCTTCATAGTGATATGAGAAAAACATTCAACATGCTTCTTAATCAAAATTACTAGTTCAAAAAAAAGCCCAAGCTTTAATTATAAATATGTAACTGAGGAAAATTAAATATCAAAGAGTTAAAAGTGAGGAGCGTACAAAAAATTTTATTTCGGTATCTGGTATTTTATAATTAATATAATTTTTCTGAAGAAAAAAACAGTTCCAGGCACTGTGACTGTGTAATGTCACTAAGTTCTTGAATACTATTTTATTATGTTTCGTTCACTAAAATCACAGTTGAGGACATGATATATAAGTGAAGTTAATATTACCTGAGAATTACTGTGGGAAAAAACGAAGACATGCGACGTAGTGTTAAACATATTCACAATTTATAGATAGGGTCTTGCTGTGTGCTGAAAAAATGACAAACGTTCAGAGCTATTTAGAGTCGAGAGCTTTGAAAGAAGAAGAATAACAGCGGAAGCCTCGCCTTGATGCTAATTGTTCCGATTATAATACAGACCAATGAAGAATCTTCGAGAAGGGTTCAGTTGCTTCTCGAATGTTCCGAATTTCCAGAGGATTTTAGAGATCAAAGGGAGGGAAGCGGGAGGGATTATAGGGTTTATGTCCTCGGGTTTTAAGCAGATCGAGAGAGGAGAACCCCGATGCCGACAAAACATAGGTAGCACTTTGATGAGGGGGGGGGGGGTGGAGAGAGAAAGTCACGAAAGCATGAAGGTTTCGGAGAGTTAAGTATTTTAGTTATTCCTTATTTTCTATAATGGACAGTAATTTTTTAGAGCCTGATTTTCGATTTTTGTGTAA
This sequence comes from Bacillus rossius redtenbacheri, assembly GCF_032445375.1. Classification (NCBI taxonomy): domain Eukaryota; kingdom Metazoa; phylum Arthropoda; class Insecta; order Phasmatodea; family Bacillidae; genus Bacillus; species Bacillus rossius. The sequence continues at coordinate 16,791,262 of NC_086335.1, forward strand.
CGATAGTTTTCTTTCAAGTCTCTTTCGGGTAGTATAGATTTTTCTCCATTGTTTGATGCCCGTATTAAATATGTGAGTTTTTTTGTACATGGGTCATAAAGTCTGTTTTCCATTGTACTTTTTGCACTTTCTGTTCTAAAGGTTGCAATTGCTGTGATGGCCATCTTTGTTTTAAAGAAAATATTTAAAAACTAAAATATTATCTCTAGAATTCTGTATTCAAATGAATTTGTTTTTTATCACTCTTTTCCAAGTATTAATGTTTTAATACAGGCTGTTAACATTATTAGTTTGAATTTATTATTCTTGGCATCAAAAACTTTAATTTTTACTATTTTGTTCTATAAGTACACATTTTGTTGTGTTTTAGTTAAAAAAAACTGTATACTCTATGGTTGAAGAAGAAACGAATATGTTATGCATATAGAAAATTATATTTTAGTAATGTTGATAATTTTGCATAAAAGAAAAAGAAAAATTAAAACCAAATGAACTCAACTACTTATGATTTTGATGAAGTTCTGCTAACACTGAAAGTTTTTTTTTTTGGGCTAAAATAATTTTCCTGTCTTGATTTAAGCATTCAAGTTAGGCCCATCTTGGCAAGAATGTTTACCTTAAGTGATGATTCATCTTGGTAAATTTGGTTTTGCTTGCAGTATGTGTTGAGTTCAAGTGGTCCTCGCCTCAGTACTATTAAGTACTGTGCTAAATCGTCTCTAAAAAAAACCCACTTGTTTAAAAAAAAAGGCCATGCTATATAACTGTGTTACAGAATATACGCAGTGTATAGAGTCTAAATTACAGAAACAATTGCGGAAAATACATCAAGAGTTTCATGTTATTAATGTATAAAATGCTTTTCCTGTTTTATGTGACTATATATAAGTTAGTTTTACTAAATTGTTTATGATAATCTCAATTTTCAGATTCTTTTAAAATGGGTGCTTATTACAAGCAAATAAAATCGATAAAATATACTTTACAGAATATCGTATTAATTTGTGCATCTAAAACCATTAATTAAATGGAAAATTGGAAGGTACGTTCTGCAATGTACTTTTGCAGCCTTATTACGACTGTCACATACCATAACCCTTCAGTTGTAGAAATATATTTAAAAAAAATTAAAACAAAACATAACCATTAATTGGTTGGCACTGCTTCTTGCGAAAAAAAATGACTGGTTCTAATAGTCTTTGAAAAAAAAATATAAATAGGAATCATTTATTTTCTGGTACAGTAATAAACAATAAATTTCAAAGGAGCCAAAATACCTGGATACCGCCACATTCTTCGATCTTATCAGCTTTAGGTGCTTCATCACAGTCTATGCCTTTGTCAACAGCCTCAGAGCCACTGTAGCAATCACCGTATCAACAAGTATGATGGTAATGTACTCTATAAGACGAGTATACACAAGATGGAGTACTCCAGCAGACGAAAACAAGATGGTGACAATGACCGCTAGCAGGTGGTAGGTCCTGGTAGCATGTACTGAACACAAAATGTCGGATATATGATGGTAGTCAAGGTCAAGGTCAAATTTCAAGGTCAAGGTCAAATTTCAAGGTCAAGGTCAAAGTTCAATGCCAACAGTTGAGGACAAAGGTATGGTGAACAGAAAATTGTACTAACATGTCGCCAGCACACTCTAGCAGACGAAAACAAGATGGCGGCCTCCAGCGGACGAAGTCAAGGTGGCGGACATGACGTCATACCAGCTGACGATATATATTCCTTATTATTATTATTATTATTATTGTGTGAGGTCAGTCTAGGTAGCTTCTGTGGAAGAAGGATCGAATGTTTACTCTCGCCGGGAATCGAACCGAGGACTGGAATCGATATAATCAATCAGTATTCTAATAAGTTAATTATTTGATGAATTTTGACCTTTTTTCATTAAAATCGGATAATAAATAAATATTTTCAATATGGCGGGCGTAACGGAAATTGCAACATAAATAGGATCCAATATGGCGGTCGTAACGTAAAGTGTAACGATGACATCGTACTCAACCAAGATGGCAGGGGTAACGAAAAGTGCCACATTTATATAATCCAAATCGGCGAGCATAACTATGTGTTTAACAGTGGTTTTTAAGTAATATTTTATTAAATTTTTATTATTCAATTCGATTAATTATTTTTTTTTAAGATTTTTAAAAATTTTCCCGATTTTCTAACATACAAATTACGGATTTTCAAGATGGCGACCGTAACGATAATTGAATCAGTTACGTCTTAATACAAGATGGTGGTTCTGTCTCGAAAAGGTGATAATATTATTATTACTTCAAATTAAAAAAAAATCACAAGTCCGAATATGCATGTTATTTTTATATATACCTTATTTAATTCTCAATCTGGTAAATGTTTCGGTGGCCGTGTGGTTAAAGGCGTAGTTTTCCAACCTAGATATCAGAGCTGCGATGGTTCGAATCACAGCGCTTACAATGTATTTTGCATAAAAAAATTAATGTATTATGTCGATAAGGACCATAATAGCTATGGTAGGTAATGGAACATCCACCTTATGTGATGAGACAGAGCGACGCTGGTGCTCTCTAGGAACAAACAGCAGAAACATAGTCGACGGTATCCAAGATGGTGGCCTCCAGTGGAACAGAAAAAAAATCAAGAGCGACGCTGGCGCTCTCTAGGACCAAACAACAGGAACTAATTCGACAGCATCCAAGATGGGTGTCTCCAGTGGAACAGAAAAAAAATCGATATGGCTGCCGTGACAAAAATTTCATTAAGAGTGAGTGGGGTTCTCGATTTAAATATGGCGGACGTAACGGAAATTGCAACGGTGACATCATACCTAATTCAAAATGGCGGGAAAAAAAATTCCGGAATGTTCGAGAAAACAAAGTGATGTTATCCAAAATGGCAGATCCAAGATGGCGGATCCAATATGACCACCGGGGTCAAGGTCAAATGTCAAGGTCACACTCATCCAAGATGGCCGCCGTACGTCACAATCCAAGATGGCGGACCAACAATCACAATCCACCGCCTGGAGCCTGGTGCCGGAGGAACCAGAACATACGTCTATTTTGTGTGTAAAATTGTTTTATCTGCGCCGATCATTCAACAGTATGGAACAAATCAAAATTGTCTTGGAATAAAATAAATAGTATAAACGGTCTGGGTAGCCGATCAGGATTTTACGAAATGTATGCGTACAAGGAAAAAACCTGAAAGGCGGCCTTTCCGATGAGGCACAATTCCGGGTTTTCTTTCGCTTAAAACCAAGCAAACAGCCAACTCTGGAAAGGTAGCCCATCAGGATTTTACGAACTGTATGCGTACAAGGAAAAAACCTGAAAGGCGGCCTTTCCGATGGGGCTAAATTCAGTGCCCACAACGATCTAACGAAAACTAAAAATTTCTGAAAGGGACCCTTTCCAATGGGGCACAATTCAGGATATTTTCCCGCAAACAACAAAGCAAAAATCAAGGCCTGGAAAGGCAGCCTTTCATAGTTTTGCAAATTGTTTTGCATATGAAGAAAAACATTAAAGGCGCCCTTTCCAATAGGGCATATTTCAGGATAATTTTTGTCTTAGAATGAAGTCTATAACACGTTCTGGAAAGGCAGCCTATCAGGATTTTACAAATTATTTTGCATATGAAGAAAAACCTGAAATGCACCCTTTCAAATGGGGCACATTTCAGGATCCTTTTCGGTTTAAAATTCAGTTGATAACTCGTTCTGGAAAGGCAGCCTATCAGGATTTAAATAATTGTATGTGTGCTTGAAAACACCTGAAAGGCGCCCTTTCCAATGGGGCGCAATTCAGTCGCCCCGTAGCGATGACGTGTACTTCTGACTGTGGGCCTCATTGTGGTGTTCTCAAACACTTACGACCAGCCACGGGCGGGAGTCTGATTGCAGCTCGTCGCTCATGACGACAGTTCGTCAAATTTCTAAGCTCCTGTGCACGAGGCTACAATCACTGGCCACGGGAATGAACTAAAACTGTCATTAATGGGCATAGCCTCGCAACTGGGGATCTTGTAAACGAGAACACCACGACACGGCCGGCAGGCTACACTCGCACCTACCGCCTCCTCGCGGTGTGCGTTTCAGAATCGAGTCCCACGTTAGCCGCAGCGGCGGAAACGTATAGATCTACACCAGCCTAAAGGTATCGTACTATTATCAAGGTAGCTTCTCTTCAATAACTACGTACTTGCAGTGAGTAAAATTATAGATGGCCCTGTGGCGCAACGGATAACGCGTCTGACTATGGATCAGAAGATTCCAGGTTCGAATCCTGGCAGGGTCGACTGTTATTATTTATGTTTTATTCATTAAAACGAAGAAAGATTTTAAAGAAAGAATTAATACTACGAGTCAACAATGTCCACAAAGAAAACGGTTACCTGTAAATAATTCGTTCTTTGTTTTATCGGCGCGGGTTGCCGATCGTCACTTGTAGCTTTGAATATATGTACTGTATAGAAGTCGCGAGTGGATAGGATTTACTCTACGTTTTTCAAGAGCGTAAAATGAGCAGCTTGGGAACTTCACCGCTGCAGTGCGCTGCCGTAACGCCCTGTATCGTCTTAGTTGTTGTGTACACGTTAGAATGCAGCACTGTCGCCCGCTGTCATTCCCCGCACCCCTCATCCATCATTCACTGCAGCTCGAGGTCGTTCAACGGGAGGGGGAAGGGGTGTTTGAAGAGTTCGGCACTTGTCCGCTAGGGACCACCACAAGTCGATGCCCTAGAGATGGTGGCGATTGCGGCGGTGAATTAACCAACTACCTCAAAACCGTATTAGAAATTTTAACCTGGGCTGGCGACTTCTATACAGTATATATATTCAAAGCTTGTAGCGTCAACGATGTAATGAGCGGTAGGGATTTGTAACGTGGCCTTGAGAGAGTGACGAGTACTTACCTACTACAGTACTTGGTTTAATTTTTAAAGTTCGTCAGCAAAAAGTAAGTTTCCTTAATGCACGAAGGTAGTTATAGTAAATAACTACTCCAGATATAAATACTACGTAGGTAAGTAAAATAAATATTATCTATTTGTTTGGTTTAGGTATGCCACACAACTAACTAATTGCGGATTACTAATTTTACTTTATTTTCGTCACATTGTAAATATGCTAGGTTTCTTATTAGGTACCTACTGTTGTTTTTAATCATTTTTATAAAACGGAAACTAATGCACATTTCAGTACTTTTGTAGGTTAGGTTAATCGTTTTAGTGAGCAATTAAAAACAAGCCTTATTTGACTTGCATTGTTTGTTTTTTCGGGTTAACCTTAAGGTAAGATTCCACCGGTGTGCTGCACTGTGCTGCACAGTATTTTGGTGGAATCGTACCATTACAACTTAATATTTCAAAGCAGTTATTCTCAACCAATTGAGAGGCAAAGTCGGTAATACATAATAATGTCATTTCGGTTACAATGCAATTGTTTGGTATAATTGAGCAGATTGTGATGTATATGTAAGTAAAGGTACCTACTTAATAATACCGACGTATTTGGGCTCATTTGACACATCTTGAGTAGTAGATACTTTTACCGTCATTCCCACAGCTGGCCATAGACCTCACAAATAAAAGCTTGTCAAAACAACACATTTTTATTATCCATAAGATAAGGTGTACATGTAATACATAAGGTATACATAAGATTATACCTGTCTGTATTATCACTAAAACTTTGTTTTCAGGAAAATTCCAACAAAAAAAATATGACGACGACTATATTAAGCTGGGATTTACTTCAATAGAAATTAATGGAGAAACTAGACCGCAATGCGTTTTATGTGCAACTGTTCTTTCTAACGACGCTTTAAAACCGGCAAAGTTGGAACGTCATTTGAAGACCGTGCATCCGAAGTTCTGTAACCATTCGCGAGAATTCTTTGAAGGCAAACTAACAAATCTTAAAAAAATGAAACTTGGACCCAGTGGAAAAAGTTATTCAACATCTGAAAAAACATAATCTGTATCATTTGAAGTTTCAAAATTGATTACGAAATCGAAAAAAGCACACACAATCGGCGAATCTTTAATAAAGCCCTGTATGCTCAAAGTTGCATAGGAGCTTTTAGGCGCGGAAGCTCAAAAGAAAATTCGTTAAATACCGATTTCTAATCACACAGTTAAGTCACGCATTCAAAAAATGTCAACTGATATTGAAGACCAAGTTATTGACAAGATTAAAAACAGCCCTTATTTTGCATTACAATGTGATGAGTCTACCGATGTTTCGCAATGCTGTCAATTACTTGTATTTATTCGATTTATGGAGGACAATAAAATGTTTAAAGAAGAGTTATTATTTTCTCATGAACTTAAAACGACGTCGCAAGGTGCAGATGTTATGAATGCTATAAGTCAATATATGGAGGAACATGGACTTATGTGGGAAAGGCTTGCCGGGTTTTGTACTGACGGTGCTCCTGCTATGCTTGGTTCTCGCTCTGGTCTTGCAGCATTGATAAAAACCAAAAATCCCTCCTCAATTACGACGCACTGCGTTATTCACCGTCAAGCATTGGCTGCCAAAACGCTCCCGGAATGTTTCACTATGGCTCTGAAAACTGCTATAAAAGTAGTTAACTTCATTAAAAAGAGCGCACTCAATACTCGTCTATTCAAACAGTTGTGTTCTGACATGAACTCTGAACACGAAACTCTGCTTTTCCACACTGAAGTTCGTTGGCTTTCCAAAGGAAACATGCTGTGGAGGCTGTACGAACTAAGAGAGGAAGTACAAATATTCTTAAGTAACAAGGAAAACAAAGAGTTGCTAGATTAGTTCTGCGAGCCCAAATATAAGGTACGTTTTGCTTATTTGGTCGACTTTTTTGCGCAAATAAATAAATTGAACCTTCAACTGCAAGGGTCAGGAAATTTGAAGTTGCAAGGCATGAGCAACATATTTGCATATGAAGATAAAATCAGGGCATTTATTGCTAAAATCGAGCTATGGATCAATAAGGTCGAAAGAAAAAACTTTTCTGCATTTGATACGCTCAACCAAATTATTGACGGACTAGGTGCAGATATTAAAGATAAAATTCAGAAGAACATGATGATCCATTTGACTAATTTAAAAAGTGAATTCAATCGCTATTTTCCTGACTGTGAGGACAAAAGTATTCAGAAACTGATCCGGAATCCTTTCAAAGTCAACGTTTCCGAAGTCTCTGATGAAATTCAAGAAGAAGTGATTGAAATGCAACACGACACGAACTTAAAAGATACATTCGAATCAGGAATAAATCTTGAAGATTATTGGAGCCAAAAAGCAATTTCTTTTCCAAAGCTTCGAGACATTGCTATACGTTACCTAACTTTATTTTCATCGACGTATCTATGCGAGCAGGGATTTTCGACGCTTCTGATTATTAAAAACAAGCATCAAAATCGGTTGGATGCCACTGCCGACATGCGTTTAGCTTTGAGTAGCACTGAACCAAGAATTCAGAAGTTAGTAAAGAGTATGCAGCCACAAAAATCACATTAAAATAAAATCTGTAACTTTTAGATTTTTGCCAAATAATTAAGAAATGAGTGCTAATTATAAAATTGTGCTTGTTTTCTTTATCAAACAACCCTTTATTTAGGTTTTTAGGTAAACCAACTGGGTGGTCCCCGGCAAGACATACATTTGGTAAAATGGTCCCTCATAACTAAAAGGTTAAGAACCACTGTATTAGAGGTACCTTAAAAAATAACGTTGACCATTATTTATTGTAAATAAATTAAAATTTTTGGCGACAAAATTTTAATTTTAATGGTCAGTTTTTAAATGTGCGCAAAAACGGTATAAATATAAATATTTAAATATCAATTGAATACACATTCAATAATGCTGCTTATATTATTGTTTCTTTGCACTTTAACCTCACTCACAAAGAGGCTTAGTAACAGTGAAGTTTTGCAGTCGTTATTACACGGGTTTTAAGAGAGTGCCGGATTACCTTTATCACCATCTAATGTTCGGACGAATGCACATTAAAAATGTTTACATTTTAGATGCCAAAAACTGAAACAACACTAAAACGTGGATACGTTAAGTGAAAATAAATGTTATAACCTCACCTATGTCCCTACACGTCCACCACGACAAACTTCGTTAACAATTCTGTTGGCAAATAAGTCGCTCTGCATTGAAGCCAAAACTGTTTTTAGCGCCGAGCTTGCGCGCGCAGTCTTATTTTATCGCCAGCCTGCGTCCAGCCTGTTCCGCCGATCGCGACGACTGCTCCGCGCGCCGGTGTGTCCGCAGACAGCGGATAGGAGTCGTCGCGCCGAACGAGCGAGACTTATCCTGAGTTACTGGCCAGCAGTGGCGCCGGGCCTTGAAGGGGAGGAGAGGGGGTGAACTGCTCCCCGAAATCCCTGGGACTGCTGCTGACGACTCTCGATGGAGGTTCTTCCTGCGGCCGTAAAGGAGGGCCTCTGGCGCTCGGCCCTTCCTCGGAGCCTTGCAGCCCTTCTTCCCTCCGGAGCCGCTGCCCTTGTGAGGGGGGGGGGGGGGGCGGGCGGGAGACGGGGTCATTGGGACCTCTCCGGACCGGAGATCCGCCCCGTCAGCAGCACAAGCTTCCCGGCATGCTGCGCAACTTCGGTGGGCACAGAAACAAAATAATAACCATACAACTATTGAAAAGTAAAAACACCATCCATTAATTTCTGTTTTAATCTTTGAAACGGGAACCAGAACTGGCAAATATCTTCTGTGCTACTAAAAGACACGGACTGGGACAAATGTTCAAGACGACCAATGCATTCGGACCAGGGAGTTTCAGATCATCGCCCACCCCAACCATGACATAGGGTCACGTGGGCCAATCAACGATCAGTTTGCGTCGGACACAATTTAGGACATTTGCAATTGTAGACGGGCCTTTAATTGTAATTGGCTTAGTCAAGAAGTTCCCATTCTGCGTTTCCACGCATGGGTTGGTACGCATGTAACTTGACTTTTTTTCCTTCCATACTCAAAATCTTTCTTTAAAATATATGTAATGAACAAAAAACACAATCGTTAAAGACGGGCGAAGCGGAGCTCTAGACGAAGTGGGTGCTTTGTTCTCTCACGCCTTCAGTTCGTTACACGTAAAGATAACAATAATTAATAATAATTAACTCATGATTTTATGTACCTACTGAAATCTCATCTAATTTCAATATGGCCAATAGTAACAAGTAATGTTTTCACTTAATAATTTACTTTTATTTTTACCTCAGGCAATATAAATGGTGGCTTTTTTTAAATTCTTTTTAAGTCACGCTCAGGATACCAAAACACGTGCGAATTTGCCCTGTAGCACAACGCGTAGTGGTTCTGACTACGGAGCAAAATATTACATGTTCGAAGTCTGTTAGGGTCGCCAGGGAATATTTTGAATTTTAGTATACAATTAAAATACACATTAAAGTAAACATTAACATGAGCAGACAGTAGTATGTTTTCGGGGCTCCGGGCACATGGCGCTGGTGCGAGGTGCAAGGTGACAGTCCGCCATCTTGGATTGTGACGTCACGGCGGCCATATTGGATGACCTTCAGCCTGATCTTTTACCTTGACCTTTGACCTTCAAAATTAGCCATAATTAGTTAAAATTAGCCCAAATTTATCCAAAAATCGCCAAAATTAGCAAAATTTTCCATTTTTTGGAAACAAAATCCCGCCAAAAATTCTCAAAACAATTCTGCAATTCAAAATTTAGGATTTCGAAAACCTCAAAATACTTTTTGCCTTAGAAAGAATACAAATTCCTAAAATATGCTTAAGCATCCATGTATACAGCCTCCGATAAGCCTCTGACGTCATCTAGGATGATGACGTCACTGTTGCAATTTCCGTTACGCCACCATGTTGAAAATCTTTATTTATTATCCAATTATAATGAAAAAAGTTTTAAAATTTATAAAAAAATTCAGTTAATAAAATTTTAATAAAAAATGTTAAAAAAACATACACTTACGCCATGGAGTTCGGAGTCCTCGGTTTGAACCCGGCGAGGTCAAAAATTAAAAAAAATGACGTCAGGTCCTTCCTTCACGGAAGCCACCGGCAGACTGACCTCCCACCACTTATGCCAAGATATATATCATCAACTAGTATTACGTCATGTCCGCCATCTTGAAAATCCGTAATTATTATGTTAGAAAACAAGGGAAAATTATAAATATATATACCCTATTAATTAAAATTCAATAAAATATTGCTTAAGAACCACCGTTGCACATATCGTTACGGTCGCCATCATGGATTTTATAAATGTTGCATGTTTCGTTACGCCCACAATCTTGGTTGAGTACGATGCCATCGTTACACTTATCGTTTCGCCCGCCATATTTGATTCTAGATCGTTACATGTTTCGTTATGACTGCCATCTTGAAAACCTGTAATTTTAATGCCAGAAATTCCAAAAACAAACTTTAAAAAATTTGAAATTGCTTACTTTAAATATTTAGTTACAAAATGATTTCGGTCCTCGGTTCGATTTCTGGCGAGAGTAAACCAGTAATTTATTAATATATTTAAAAACTTCTCAATAAAATTTCTTAAACCACACCCGACATTTTGAATTATGTCACAACTGTATCAATTATCGTTACGGATGCCATCTTAAAAATCTTTTTTTATTATACAATTTTAATGAAAAAAAGTTCAAAATTCATCAAAAAATTACTTATTAGAATACTGTTTGGTTAGATGGATTCCCGTCCTTGGTTCGAAACCGGTAAGAGAAAAAAATAAAAAACGACAGATCCTTCCTCAACGAAAGCCACCTACAGACTGACCTCCCACCAGCAATACCAAGGTATAGGTATATCGCCAACTGGTATGACGTCATCTCCAAAATGAGCACCTGGACTGATCGTGTGTGTGAAGGCTTCAGTTCGGTCCAAAATGAGCACGTGGATTGATCGCGTGTGGGAAGGCTTCAGTTCGGTCCAAAATGAGCACGTGGACTGATCGTGTGTGTGAAAGCTTCAGTTCGGTCCACAATGAGCACCTGGACTTATCGTGTTTGTGAAGGCTTCAGTTCGGTCCAAAATGAGCACCTGGACTGATCGTGTGAGGGAAGACTTCAGTTCGGTCCAAAATGAGCACGTGGACTGATCGCCCCGCTCCACTCATGTTCGCAGTAACTGACGGGGGGCGGGCAGCGGGGCCAAGACGTGCCTCGCGGTGTCTCTCACGAGGCGACATCTTCATTGTCTGGCGCCCACACCTCTCGCTGTCCCGCCCCGCCGCCCTCCATTGTTTCCCGCGAGCTCGCCTCACGGCGCTGACAAACGTCGCATTGTCGGCCGCACGAGGGGCTAATTACCGCCCGGCGGTGACCTGCTTATTGTCGGCGCCCCAGCCATTGTCATGCTAATCAGTTGTGCGGAGCGGTGAGGGGGAGGGACCCCGTGAATTGCGGGAAAGGGGGAGGTGCGGCGAGGACCGTCTTCTTGGGCTTCACCCAGCGGCGCGCCACGCGGCAATAATTAATCGCCCGTCACGCTGATAGTTCGGGGCGCGGGCAACCGAGCCAATTTACGGGGTAATTAATGGCGGGGGAGGGCAGGCAGCAGTAAAGCTGAGCGCCGAGAACGGATGGTGTTAGTTAGACCAGTGTTCGGGATCAGAGTTCTCGCCCGTCAGACTCCAGAATATAGTTGTAGGCTTCACGCTGAAGGTATTTGCACGTACAGGGTATTTATTTAAAAATATCTTTGCTAAAACCATCTTTACACTGGTAAATTTTTTAAGTTATATGATTTTATTAACAAAACATTATTTTGCATTTAATATGAACTTAAGGCCGTTCAAAAATCATTCTTAACCCTTTTGCAATCTGCCAACTAAATAAGCCAGATTTATTGTATAATTAAAACTTAATAGGTTAATTGTCATTGATACTGGCTAATTTAGTGAATACTTAAAATTATGTTGAATAAATTTTTATATAATAATTTTGGTTTTAACAGTGTTCAAAGGTATTTAGACATAAAATTTATGTCACAATGTAGGCTATTGAGCCAATAGTAGGTACTTACTGATTTTCATTTTTAACGATTTTTTTTTTTCGAATTTTTATGTACTCCTAGTAGATGATGGTAGTTAAAAGGTTCAAAATGAATCTTTCCCAAATAGTTATTCAAACACTCTTTACAAATGAATAGTTTTGCAAAGGTAATACCTCGTCATTGAAGGAGTTTTCAAGTTGATCAGTGGATTATGGAAAATGAAATACCTTTTACGAGCAGAGAATGCTTAATTAGTCAGCCTGCCTCAGCCACCATACAGCAAAATTCAAATTTATTAATTTTAAAATAAAATTATCAATTTAAGGAAAAAAACGTTCAAGTAAATATTCAAATAAAACTGAATATGACTTTACTCTTGTTTTTCGACTCTATTGCCTTCGTAAAGTGCAGGTAGCTGAAATAAGTTTTAAAAAACAATTGTTTGAATATAATACTTGGAGTATCAAAATTTAAAAATAAAAAATAATTTAAACGTTTTAGTGGAATTTTAAGTTCCCCGCCTATAGACTTTACTTTACCACTAAAAAAAATATATATATATATAGTATGCCATTTAAACTCACGGTGCGTAAAGGTGAAAAAACTCTGACATGCGTGCTATTATCGCCTTTGCCGTTCTCCGGCTTATAAACACCTTTAGTTCGGCGCAAGACGTCAATCCTACGGGTTTTGTGTGCCGCACGGGTTGTAGTTGAACACTCCAAATGTAGGCCTAATCATTATGGTGATGTGTAACTTGCACAGGTATTTACATTTAGATTTTACTTGATTAGACTTTCTAAATTATATACGGCTCCGAATAACTGGTACTTCTTCCGTATTTATAAATTAGCGTGTACCATGTTTAGTGTTGCGTAACCATCGGTGTTCGCCTCGCCAAAAGCCATTGTAGCTAAGACGATAGCCAGTGTGACCAAGTTAGCGAAAAACATCGAGCCGTTTACTTTGTTGTTAGAAAACTAGTAAAACATTATACAACCCTTTACATTCAAACAAAATAGGCAGTCATGGGGACTGTCAACAAACTTAAAAATGACTTACCAGTGATGTCAGACCTAGGTCATGTGTTCACTGGGCAATCCCCAGTATACAAAAACTAAACTGTTCACGTGGTCAGTTTAACTTCACTTACTGCAACTACAGAATGTCAGTGACGCGAACTCAAAAGATTTTACCCATTCAAAAAGTGTCCCACACGCACATGATACAGTCGAGCATATGCAATGTATTAGTGTAAATATGCGTATACATGTACACAGGCCGCTGCGCGTCACCAGTCTGACGCAACACGTCACTAGCATGTCGGTGACGCAAACCCATAAGTTTGGCCCCAACCAAAAATCGCTCAACGCGGCTAAAGAAATTTTCACTTCAAAAATTTTTAATGACGTTTACGACTCAGCGACAGCGTTGACTAGAAGGGTGGGAAACCCAGTACGTCCCACAACATCAGCGATATCGAGTAAGTGGATCTACAGCAAGGCACCTCCCAACATTTTATTGGAGTGATTGCGGGAAGCGTGGTTGGCCCACATCGAGATGGTCTAGCCGGGGTTTGAACCCGGCACTTCAGGAGAGCGAGTCCCATCACCAGCGGCGGACCCAGCTCCAAAGACCAGGAGAGTAGGGAGGCGGTGTTTTCTAATGACTTAAATGTTTTGGTTGAAGGGAATTGGGCCTACCTCCCGGTTAATTTGTATAGATGTAATCCATTTTTTTAACATTCAGTAGGAAATTTAGCTCACTGTGATGTATACCATTTCTTCGATTGACCACTTCTTCTAAAAGCTTCCGATAACATTTTGGTCGAACGACCACTTCTCCGAATGACCTCTTCTCCAAAAGACCAGTTCTCAGAATTCTGTCTCCCACTACTCTTCTCGTTCTCCTCCCTTCCCCTCTTTTGGAACCAATTAGAACACAGCCAATTCGCGAATCAGCACAAGCATTTTATTTCTTTACTTTTACAGCGAGAGAAACGAAAACAAAACTGCGTCACCTCTGTATGTAAAGCAACTAAGGGACGAGGCAAAAAAAGTTACTTGCACGTGAAAATAAAAAAAAAATAATAATTACAGGTGATGTGTAGTAACATATATTGTGAAAATAATATTTCTTTACAATAACATAAAGTGCGGCCTACAACTGTTATGTGCAAGTGCAACTAAGGGAAAATGTGGTATTACCAGGGGAGTATCTGGTCCGTGCCGTGGTACTTCGACGACACGACTGCCCTCGATCACGCCATGTCTCCCGTGCGGATGACACTTGGCGGGACAACGAAGACCTCAGACATACGAACACCGACTCACCGGCGAACTTATTGCAATTTAATAAAAAAGTTTGATTAGAAAACTAAACTTGCGTGCCTTGGAGGGGAGCAGACCTCCTCTTCAGCTGGCTGCTGGGTGAAGGGGGGTGGGGTGGAAGCTCAAGATCTCTGCCCGTCTCCCTCCGGGCGCTGAAGGCCGATAACAAGTTGTCAGGCGCAGGTACTCCACACGCTATTCAATTCCCCGATGAAGGAAAAAACCAAGACAAATTTGAATCATGCGCCGGGAGGGGTGGGGTGTTCTACCACCGACGTTTGGGTCAAGTTTATAACGGTATTTTAAATGGCGTGTTCGAAATTTAAAATTTAAAAAAAATAAGAAATGTCATAATCAATAATTTCTGAATTGGCAAACACGTTCTATTGTTTCAAATAATTTTAGTTGTTAGGATTTTGTAACGGTATTATTTTTCAAAATCAATTTTTTTTAAGAAGCCGAATAATCTAGACCATGGTTTTAATTTGAAAATGGTTTTAGATTTGAAGTTGTGTCTGGGTTTAGAGGGAGTCACCCTAGCGCGAGCGGTTATGACAGTCGTCTAATAAGCGAAGTTCATGATGGTTTGAAGAAATTTGTTACAATAACATGCAAAAAAAATCTATTTTAGGATTATTACATTGCTTTAGACGGAAATTTATCTCTCAATAAACAAGAGAGTAAGAGTTACTTTATATAATATTGTACTAGCAAACCCGGCGAACTCCGTTTCGCCACCAAATGGCTTCGTTTTATGTAACATTTCGTTTGGTGATTAAAAGATGAAGAAATTTTTTTTTTTGTTTTATATTTGAAAAGGAAAAAAATTTATTTCATTTCACAACAGTAATGAATTCATTTCGATTACAAAAATGAAGTGTTATTTAGTTGAACTTCTCTAAGTAAATGAAAGTGAATCCAAAGTAAATACTGAATCGAAGCGTTATACGTGTCCGCAAATTATTATCCGTTTCATTGAAGTGCTCTTTGGTAAACCACATTTTTTGTTTTTTGGTCTGACGTTAACACAAACAAAGCGGATGGTTTCCCAACTCGTGAACACGCAACGTATAACTGCCCATGTGAAAAACAATGATTTTCTAAATTTATTCCGCAAACACTAAGCGATTGGCCTTGCGACTTGTTAATTGTCATTGCGAACGCAAGGCGAACTGGAAATTGCAATCGTTTGAAGTCAAACGGAAGATCAGTCGGAATCATTGGTATTCGAGGAATACATACATTTTCACCTGCGTACTTTCCGTTAATAATGGTTGCCTCAATCAAATTCGGCATACGTCTTTTTACCGAAAGTCGAGTACCGTTGCAAAGTCGCGGTGGATTCAAATTACGCAATATCATAATAACTGTACCAACTTTGAGTAGCAAGTTATGTGGTGGAAATCCTGGTAACTCCAGAGAGCTCAAAAACTCCGTTGGATAATTTACTACATCATCGGGATTTGTTATGGAATCAACGGATTTGTATGTCACCAAATCGCCAGAAATTTTTGATTGAATGGTGAAATTCATTGCGTGTACATCATTATTCTTTGCGGCAAGAATTGCTCGTTGACTTAACCAGGCATAATTCTGATAATTCTCACTAATGTTTGGGAAAACATTTTCAATAAGAGCTAATTGAGAGTCTACAAATCGGCAAAAGTCGTTGGTAAGAGTAATTAATCCAGATGTCGCATCAACTGGGACTTTTCCATTTCCAACATCTAACAATTGTTTGGAAAATTGTGCAGCACTTTGATCATTTTGAAGTTGAACTCTCATATTAGTGGTTAGCGATAATGTTTTTACGTTATTCCATAAAGGTGATGCCTTCAGGCAAGCATTCAATTCATCTGCAGGCGTTCCACGGGGAATTACTGGCAACGTCTGCCTGAAATCGCCTGCCAACAATATCATCAAGCCGCCAAAGATGTTGTTATTTCGCCGAAGATCCTTCAGTGTGAAGTTAAGTGCTTCATGTGATTTCTTATGTGCCATTGTGCACTCATCCCAAACAATGAACTTGCATTGCATCAACAATTTTCCCATTGCACTGGATCGGGAAATATTGAATGTTGGAGTATCAATTGTGTTTAAATTGAGTGGCAACTTAAGCGCAGAATGTGCAGTACGACCGCCATCTAGAAGAGTCGCCGCAATTCCAGATGATGCTAACGCCAAAGCTATGTCACATCTAAATCGAATAGTGGCCAAAATCAATGAAATGACAAATGTTTTCCCTGTTCCTCCAGGCGCGTCCAGGAAGAATAGACCACCAGTATTATTGTCCACCGCTTGCATTAATGTTTCGTATACTTGTTTTTGCTGTTCATTCAGCAACGGCACATTATTTCGAACGAATTCCTGCAATGTATCAACATTGTATTGCAGCTCTCGATTTAATTCTTGGTTGAATGCATCGTGCATCGATCGATTTGGCGCAATCATTCCTACTTCAATCAGTAGCTTGTTTGCAATAGTCAAGCATTGATCCTCAATCAGAATCAATCCTTCATTGTAGATTTCATCGGTTATTTGGATGTCAGGATTATTCGTTTGAATGCGCAAGCGATGCAAGATATCTTCACATATGTCGTCTTTGTATTTGTTCCATAACTGAATTGGTTGTGAAGGAAAACATGTGGTGATGATAATTGCGAACAGAGTTCGTATTTGGTACGCATTTGATGAAACAAATGAATCCGCAAGTGTTAAATTCCAATGAGAATCGTTCTCCAGCAAACCCAATAGTTACATGTTTCTCGATATGTTTGGCATTGGTGGCCATTCACAGTTTTCAAATGCGCAAATGATTTTGGTCCACGTACATTTACCAACAGCAGTCGCAAATAAAAACATTCATCATTTCTAGGATGAACAGTATACATGCGACCTAGTGCATCAGTGGAAAACACCTGTGGCCAATCTGGAACTGGGGTTCCTTGTTTGCGACGTTGGAATTTCTTTGTTGATTGATTCCAAGTATAATACTTGGGCATTTCTAGGTACATCAGCGTCGCTGCGAATGGATCTGCTTCACACATTGCAAAGAAGCTAGTCAATGTTGTCGATGGTGGTCTCTCAGCTCGTTGTGCCGCATTAGCCTCAGTGAAGTAAACTCTTTGGCCATTTTCCAAATGCACTGCTAAATGTACAACTGTGGGATATCTTTCATGAATTTGAAATGACAATAATCGCCACAGTGCTTCATTAGTACTGACGTATCTGCCCATTTGGAAGTTGCTGATTTCGTCATTCGCATTTTCCGACGCAATACCAAACACAACCATGTCGCTGCCTTTTGTGATGTACTTGCACAAATATTTGATTGATTTGGCCGAATGACAACTCTCAACGTTTGCATGTGTTTCGAAAATTCGTGATAGCAGCGGGCAATATGGTACAATGAATTCATTTCCGATCTCAATCTCTTGATTTTGAACTTTAACTTTGATAGTTCGACCATTATCTTCTTTTGAACGCCGACGATAAACTGGATATCCATCGTTCCCTGTGACTGTTTCAGCAACTAACGGTCGGTTGATTTGATGGTTTCCAATTGAAATGTTAGGAAACGAATAACTAATTTTTTTTTTCACAATTTCACAGTAAACACAATACCGGTTTGTCACATGAAATTAACTGAGCAGAGAACAATGAGTAGTTGAGTAGTTGATTTGATGGTTTCCAATTGAAATGTTAGGAAACGAATAACTTATTTTTTTTCTTTTCTTTCACAATTTCACAGTGAACACAATACCGGTTTGTCACATGAAATTAACTGAGCAGAGAACAATGAGTAGCTGTCAAACAATGTATCACGCACCGGCGCCATCTACTTAAAATGTTGGTTTGTCCTGAATTTTTCCTGAATTTTCTTTGCTATAAACCTCACGGAGCCCGAGACCTTTCCAACGACTGCAAAACCGTGGAAATCGGTTCGTGCGTTCTGGAGTTATAGCGTCAGGAAGGAAAACCCGACTTATTTTTATATAGTAGATATGTATGTGTGTGTATATACCGAAAGGAAAGTTACAAAGTAACACTTCGATTAATTTTCTGCAGTGAGTTTCTGTTTAGATGACTTATACTACATAATATAAGCTCCGATTAAAATTAGGTAGTATTATTAAAATAATATATCTTCTTCTCTCTTTAAAAGCAAAATATTAGTGTTCGTGAAATGTTTAGATCATAGGAGAATTAGCTGTAATTAGCTATACTTACACGGAATTTACACTTACAACGGATATTCCGTAACAAAAGCAAACATTTCAACACACAACTACGTTATTCTACATTTCTGCTAGTATTGAGCATCAATTGACCGTGATCGAAATCTCCAGTAATTTATGAAGTCATACGGTGAGAACTGTTGGTTAAAGCGGGCTAATATTTAGGTGGGCGGGTTAATATACCTACTCACCGTAAAGACTGGACTATAAACCTATGCAAGAATGCACATGGAATTGCTGCTGAATACGGTTCTTGTGACGCCAGAAAAAAAGGGGAAAATATTTCAGAGAAAATATAGCACAATCACCTTGTATTGCCGTATTATGATATGTGACGGTCATACATTTTGTTTTGAACGCATCAAAACCAGAGAACTGTTGTCGTTTAGTTACTATACGAGATGCTTGGTATTCAGTGACGGGGTTACTATCGCAGGTTTTCATGTCAGTGCCTTCGTATAAGACAATGAAATGGCCTGATTAATTTAATTCATTTATTCCAATTATAAGTTTTTATTATGCATCATGTTTAAGAAAATTCGTAGTAAATTATCAAGGCCAAATTCCAACAGTGTTTATTGAATAAGTATCATTATACGAACATTGACCGATAAGACTCAAGCCAGGCATATAGCAAACCGAAGAGGAATGGCAATAAACCATATAAATAGCAGGAATGTCAGGAAAATTCGACGGATTACCGAACAACAACGATTGGTGCTGTTTGGTGGTTTTGGCAAATATTGTGCCCTTTTTTAAACCCAACGTACACCCAGAACACCAGTTGTTCCCTCAGAGTACTGTCCCCCCCCCCCCAAGCGGACAGTCTGAAATACTATTCTCACAGTGTTGTTACATACCTATATGCTTGTTATCAAGAGGATATAAACCCCAGGTCTGAATAAGCAGACAGAATAATCAGTCCAACACACCAACACAATGCTCCAGATAACCTTCAGTGAGAACTGGTTTGGTGGGCTGCTCGCCCAACTAAATTATCTTACCACATGGGGATTTCACAGTCTTTTACAGGGCTCAATGAACGCCAGGCAGGTATCCCATTTTATCTTAATTAAATTGGAGGTGTCTGCTTCGTAATGTTCCGTGCTAAGAAGCCGTATTTCTTTGACAGTGGCTACCCCGCACATGCCAGGGAGACTACTGGGTCTCCCTCTGACCTGAAGCTGCGGCCTAGCAGGGAAATCAACCATAGAATCATTGTAATGTTTCAACTTTCGTACCAATGTTTGGATGTAATCTGTTCACTTTTTCACCTGCGTTTATTTTCCTGTCCGACTGTAAACCACAGTATGTGGTGAAAACAGGATCGATTAATGGAAAAGAAGTGGGAAACAGGAAATGCCTCGTAGCACTTTCAATTTATATTAAGCCACGCATAATATTTCCCAACCAAGACAAAAAAAGAAAATACATTTCAGCAAAACTTCAATCTTACTTTCATTAAAAAAAATAGTTGAAATGTCACTGGCTACCAAATTGTTTACTCTCGGCATACAACATTCGACTTTTAGTTTCACATCTACTCGTTTTAAGACAGTCAACAAACAGCGGGGTCTCAGCTTAGATTAGTGTAATGACAGGCCCGACTCCTCTCAGATTATTTATAATTAAAGAGGGATTCAGGATTTGAGCACCACATCACAATTATATAACGCAGTGCATATGTCAATCAACTCACGTCACACAAGTTTAGGGATTCTTAATTTCCATTAATTTCTAGGTTTACGATACAAAAGGTTTCACCCTCGGCACACAATTAAAATTTTTCACTTTCTTTGAAAATGAATCTACAATGATAACATGGGTATATAAGATAAGCAATCAAAACCTGGTTAAGACTCGTGCAAAAACACACTTATTTCTTCCACGTGTGCGATTAGCCCTACTCTTTTTATGCCTAGAAATAGAATGCGGAAGTTAATAAAAAGGGTAGTTTCTATGAAGATACAGTTATATGAAATAAAGAACTCTTGTTTTTAGGTCAATTCTCAATGCGTTTTAGCCATTTTCACTCTTCTAACAACACAAATTATAAATAAATTACGGAAAAAGAAACTCGCATATTCTTAAAAGTTATTTTCGTTAACAGGCCCCACTCCGTTATCTTGAGCAGTTTTTAAATAGCGTGGGATTTTCTTTCTGCACAACGTACGTGTTCCCGGGTAGGTGGGAAACTGAACTCGTTCTTCAATTTTTCCCGAGTTGAGTGGCGCCCGTCTCATTGACCTCGACGTCGACGGGACGTATGCTCCTGAACTCAGTATAAAATAACGGGCTCTCTGCGCAGCTGAGAGTGTGGCTCAGGCCAGCTCCCGCCGCGTGCTTGACGGGAGCACAAGCGGCCGTCAGCTGCACGCGCGGTCGCGGCGACAAGACGGTAATGACCTCCGCAGGACGGCGAGGCCGCTGCTGAATGCTTGTCACATCCACGAGGTGAAGTACTGGGGGGGAGAGCGGGTATAGCCCGTGAAAAGACATTTGTGTTTAGAACCTTGACTCCTTCACGCCTACCCGGGCAGCGTGTTTCCTTTCCCTATATCGACTCGCCGACCTGCCCTTGACGCGCGCTGGGATTTGTCGAGGCTCGGGTGACTAGGAAGAGGAGGGTGTTTGCGGCTCGGGTGACCGTCAGCAGGAGGAGGGTGTATTCGGCTCGGATGACCGTTGGAAGAGGAGGAGGAGGAGGGCGTTTGCGGCTATGATGAGGAGGAGGAGTGTGTTTTCGGATTGGGTGACCGTGGAGGAGGGGAGGAGGTGGGTGTTTGCGGCTTGTGTGACCATCGAGGAGGAGGAAGGTATCTGTGGCTTGGGTGACTGTGGAGGAGGAGGAGGGTATTTTAGGCTTGGGTGACTGTGGACGAGGAGGAGGGTGTTTGCGGCTTGGGTGACCGTGGAGGAGGAGGACGAGGAGGAGGAGGAGGAGGAAGAGGAGGAGGATGTTTGCGGCTCGGGTGACCGAAAAGTAGGAGGAGGGGTAGGGTGTTTGCGGCTCGGGTGATTGTGTATGAGGAGGAGGGGTGACAGAGTTTTGGTATTGCGGGTGTTTTGATATTGTGTTGGGAAGGGGGTGGAACCAATGACGCCGTTATGGCATGGTGAAGGATTACAATGCCAGTGTCAGCTGGAAAAATATAGATAGATATTTTTTAACATATAGGCGAGATTGTGAAAGATTATTTCAGAAAACTCCGATGGTCTAAAATTATAAATTGTTAATAAAGAAGTAAACAGTGATGTTTATAGTGTTATTTTTATCGGATTGACATAACTAAATGTGTTTTAGATCATTGTAGTAAGATTCTCAGACGTTACTAAAACAATTTAATTGTTGAGAGAAAGTTACTGAATGCAGTAAAGGTGGGTCTACACTATATAACAAAAACATGTGATATTTGTAACATGTTATACAACATGTTACACAACTTGTTTCATAACATGTTACGTAACAAGTTAAATAATAAGTTATATAACAAGTAATACAACTTGTTTCATAACATGTTACATGTTTTTAAGTATGTATACCAGTGTGGACAAACGGCCAACAACAACAACAACAATGGCATCATGTGAAGCACTGATTACAGCAGCTGCTTGTGTTATTTTGGCTAAACATCGAAATAAGAAACGGAAGTTCTGGGTGCGGCCATCATTACAAGCTAGGAATTGATATAGTGGTACTAACCTGCTTGCAGATCTTAAAAGGGATGATGCATTTATGAGGGGGGGGAAATCGATGTGATGGTAGTTTCAAAAATTTCGCAAGAATGACCAGTGCAGATTTTGAATACCTCATCAACCAAATTGGTCATACAATAGGAAGGAAAGACACATCATTTCGGGATGCAATACCTGTAAGAGAGAGACTAGCAGTAACATTAAGGTTTTTAGCAAGTGGAGATTCTTATACGAGTTTAAGTTATTTAAGGGACGTCAACATTCTGGTATTAGAAGAAAACTGGTGTGTAAAATGACTTTAATGATTTTAAATATTCCGGGGGTTTTTTTCTGAAAAGGTCGTCAGTTATATGAGATTCCTTAAGAAAGATACGACCGATCTGTAGTAATAGTTCAGGGTAATAGAACTATCAAGTACGGTTTCTGACTTCTTAATACTGGAAATGAGCATCGAATGATCTGCATCTTCATCCTGGGAACACCAGCGCAGTAGTTCCGCGACTGGGAATGCCTCTCGGTGGTTCTGGATGGACTCGAACTGATGATTATTCCGTAGATTTTCTATACGTCGTACTTCTAAGATGGTTCAAATATTAATTCCCGTTTTCTTTTCTCCGTCAAAATTCCAAACAAAACTTTTATTTGCGAGAAATAGTTTTTGTTCGACTGTCTTCGTCCAATACCAGAGTGTTCCCATAACCAAATTAGGCATTTCGTCACCTTTTTTAATTTTTCTATAATTAAATTTTTTTTTGGAAATATTATTTTTTTTAATTTATCTCGTTGATAAGGGGGTGATTTACTCTTTGTTAGGCCAGTGTACGTCACATGTTTAAACTTTGTGCCAGTGAGCCGAAGCCCTTTCTCAGAGGCCAATCTGATATTTTGCTGTCTAATGTGGACGTGGGCAGCCCGGTTGATTTTCTCTCGCCTGAAGTCACGTCCCGAGTTTTAAGTTTGTAATTCATGACCAAAATTGCATGACCAAAATTGCATAGAGCAGCTTCTGGGCTGCAAGCTGATACTTCTGAGAGGCCTGCTGAGAATAGCAAGTCTCGTCACGAATGGGGCTCCAGTGGCCCGGTGTTCCCAGCGGAGTGGCATTTTCTGTCCACCCCCCCCCCCCTCCTTGAGAGTTCTGAGAAATCAAGCTAGGAGCAGTGACCTGATGGGAACTTAGCCAAGACGATGGCCTAATTCAAGGACATTCTCCCTGGTCTTACAGAGACGTCCCCGACATCTAGCGGCGAAAAAAGTAACCGCGGGCCTGGTCGCCAGCGTGCAGAGCTCATCCTCATGACACCTGGTGGCAAGTCAGCTCACCGCCTCAGTTAGTTCCCCTTTACGCCGCTAGAAAGCAGCGCCATGGCGCCCTATGGCCCTATGCTTCCTTCTCGCGGCCTGTAGAAGTCGATTGTTTGTTGCCTTCCTGTTACCGCCGGTAGAGAGTGCGCATGTCGTGTTGTTGTCACGCCCGCCTCGGGCACCTCCGCATGTTTTCGGCCCTGAGCCGAACCTTCCCCCCCTTTTTTCTTAGGGCTGAGCGCCCGATTTAATTAGAAGCCTTCACCACCATCGCCGGCACTTAGTTCTCCGACCTCGGCTACTGACCACGTCTTCCCGGCGTCCTCTGTGCTAAGAGGCTTTTTGCGGCAATGGCGAATTCGTGTGCACAAGAATGTAGTCAGCTTGCTTTGGGATGTGATCCCAGTGGTACAGTAGCCAGTCAGATGTAGGGGAGACCGGGGCACGTTGGCCATAGGGGCAGGATGGCCCAGTCGAGTTAGTTAATACAATAGACACTAGATCGTGCTATGAGTCAATAAGCAGGTTGGTAACACCCCTCCTTCTTTCACAGAACCAATATGGCCGCCGGAGGAGTTTTGGAAACGTTTTAGTGATTAATAATTGTTGTGTGTGTTTAAGTAAAATTCTACTTGTCGGTTAAAAGTGTATTATCTAACTTTTGCTTTCTTCAGGCGCAACAGGTGAGTAATATAATTAAAGGCCGTAGTTTGAGGATTATTTTTATATGGCATACAATCTAAATTGCTTCATTGGGTTTGGTAACTGATGGAATTTATTTTAAACATGGCAATGGGGCAGGTTGGCCAAGCAACAACGGGGCAAGTTGACCAACTGGGCCAACGTGCCCCATCGTATTTATTTTTTGAAATTCGATGAAAGGTTTGTTGATTGTAATGCTAATACTATTTATAATTCTAACAGTTTATTTAATTATTAAAATAATTTTCGAAGAAAAACGTAGTTTGATTATAATCACGAGATAAAAGTGATTCAAAAGAATAGACGAACTTCCAAAATGAATCGTTTATAATCTTGTATAGAGATCTGAGTGGTCCATTTCTTATTTTTTGAACATCTGTGTTACCGCCTTTGTTTAAACCTTTATTTTATTTTCAGGAACATAAAAATGGTCCGAAACTATAAAAGAAAAAGTTAAAGAGGGATGGTTTCTGAAGAAACGATGCTAAAAGCAGTTTTGGAGGTGAAAGAAAAGGAAAGATCCGTAAGGGCTGTTAGCGAGGAATTTGGGATTTCGAGAAAAACGTTGGGGAGGTACTGTGCTAAGTTCAAGACCTCATGTAGGCCTACTTAGCAAACTGAAACTGAACCTCAAAGTCCTCAACCCATTGCATTGGACGAAATCCCTCAGCCTGGAGATGTCCCAAAAATATGTAATACTGGCAAGAAGCCTTGGGATAAGTTCGGCTATGATAAGAGATTTCAGGTATGAATTATCTTTATATCATTGTTTACGTTTTCAAAGCTATTTTTGAATTTATAATGGTTATCTTTATCTGTGCCATTGTTACCCCATCTCTATGTCGTGTAGTGCACTGTACTGATTTTGTGTCCCTCTTTCTCCCGCTTACTACACACACAATCATACAAAAAATATTTATTTGGTAATATTTGTGAGGTCTTGTGTTGAAACACTTAATTGTGGGGCAATGTGTGAGCATTTTATCAGGCTATGAGGCTAGTCAAAATTTTGGGATCATACTAAAACCTACAAAGGCTAACCCAACCTAACTTAGCC
Source organism: Bacillus rossius redtenbacheri (assembly GCF_032445375.1). Taxonomy (NCBI): domain Eukaryota; kingdom Metazoa; phylum Arthropoda; class Insecta; order Phasmatodea; family Bacillidae; genus Bacillus; species Bacillus rossius. The sequence goes on from NC_086335.1 coordinate 16,816,614, forward strand.
TAACCATTTTACGCTTTTCCGGACCTAAATAGAGGACTTTAAGCACGAAATAATAAAAAAAATCCCTTGTGGACGTATATATGACCCCAAAATTCGGTTTGGCCCCACAGTCTGGTAAAATACAAGTAGCTACATGGCCCCATAAATATTGGGGACATGGTCCCAAACATATTGGGGATATGCCCCCTCCCCCCTCCTCTACACACAAACTAAAAGAAACAATGTTCCTCTATGCGTAACTTAACTAGGGTTGTTTATTTTCAGATATTCAATTCTGAACAAGAGAATATGCTCGAACAGTACCTTATGAAGACAAGCGACATATACTATGGCCTGTCCCCAAAAAAAGTAAGGCGGTTCGCTTATAGGTATGCCGTTGCCTGCAAAAATAAAGTACATTTACCTCAAAGATGGACTGAGACCGAAATGGCGGGAAGTGATTGGTTCACTGGATTTTTGAAGAGGCATCCTCAACTCTCCATTCAGACTCCACAAGCAACCAGTTTGGCCAGGTGTACCAGTTTCAATAAACATAATGTTGAATTGTTTTTCAACAATCTTGACGTCGTTTTAAAACGACTGAAAGTAACCCCGGGTGACATCTGGAATATTGATGAAACTGGGTTTACTACTGTCCAGCGGCCCGATCGAGTAGTTGCTAGAAGAGGTTTTCGCCAAATTGGGCGCGTGACATCGGCTGATAGAGGGTCACTCGTCACGATGGTGTTTGCAGTGAGTGCTTTGGGAAACAGTGTGCCTCCATTTTTCATTTTCCCAAGAGTACATTTCAAGCCTCACTTCATCTGTGACGGCCCAATTGGGTGTGATGGAGCTGCTCATGTTTCGGGATGGATGACGGAGGAAAACTTTCTAAAGTATATGAAACATTTTGTCCTACATGTTCGGTGCTCAAAAGAACGCCCTTGCGTAGTTTTGGTTGATAACCACAGTTCACACCTGGACTCTGAAGTTCTTGATTATTGTAAAGAAAATGGCATCACCTTTCTTTCTTTCCCGGCGCATTGTAGCCATAAGCTACAGCCCTTGGACAGGAGTGTTTATGGGCCTTTCAAGAAGTTCGTGATCTCAGCATGTGATGCATGGATTACCAATAACAAACGGCCTATGACTATTTATGACATCCCATCTGTAGTAAGAATTGCACTACCACATGTGAAACTCCAAATAACAAAACTAGTGGATTCAAAGTCACTGGGATCAATCCCTTTAACAGAAATATTTTTACCGAAAGTGACTTTATGCCTTCCTACACTTCGGATAGGCCACAACCAAACACCAAAAGCAATCAATCAATTCCAACTGAGACAAACGCTACGGCCCCCAGCTCTCACTGCAATCTGGCTATTCCTTAAATGTCTTAAGAAGGATTAGGCATACCATCACAGGAAATGTCCCAGGCGCCAGAAAATTTAAGACCATTTCCAACTCCTGAAGAGGTCAGACCCTTTGAAAAATCAGAGCCCAGGAAAGGTAGGCCTAATGCAGCAGGGAAAAGGAAAAGAGATTCTGCCATAGTGACAGATACCCCAGTAAAAAAAGCTGTAAAGGAAGAACAAAAATGTGCAAAAGAAAATAAGGAGAAATCATTGGAAGGAAAATTGAAGTCACAGGCTAAGAAAGCACTTTATGGAGACGAAGATACGGGCAAAGCTAGAATGAATGAAATCAAATAAATCAACTGCAGCAGGCCTTAAACGCAAGAAGAAACCAAGGCAATATGACGATGTCGATGATGGTGATGATGAAGAAGATGAAGACTCACTATGCTTGCCTTGTCTGAAGCCTTTTTCAAAAAGTCAACCTGGGGTAGAGTGGATCCAGTGCACAAGCTGTAAGCGTTGGGCTCATCAGACATGTGTAAAAAATGAAATCCATAGACTCTTTTATGATTGCTACAATTGTGCTGATCCTTTGGAATTTGACAGTGATTAACCTAAAACTTGCTTTTATGTACAATAAAGTGTGTGTTTCTTCATAAATATTTGTTTTATTTAGAATTTCCAAATTTATACTAGTTCAACTTTTCAAAATATAACATATGGGTCAACGTGCCCCAGTCTCTGGGCCAACTTACCCCGGTGTAGGGGCAGGTTGGCCCACTACGCATATATCCAGTAATATATTTATATATTAATTTTTGAGTTATATTTTTAATTTTAATGATTGACATTCAAATTAAGAAGAACTGTTCTAAAATTGAATAATAATTTCATAAATTTAAGTGTGTTTAAAAAAAATTACAAAAATTAAAAATTGAAACTATGGCCAACGTGCCCCGGTCTACCCTAGTATTTAGAAGAAGTCATGTTTAGTTAAATTTTATTATTTTTTTTACTTTCCTAAAAATTTTAGTTTCTTCCGCGCATCCGCGAATTCTCGGTACGTGCCATCCTGATGTCGGCGCGAGACACCTCGCGAGCCCTGATTTCACACCCTGTTTGGTGAGTAATCCAGCCTTTTTATTTTCTTCCCCAAATTCCCGTTTGTTGGCCTTTCGCGACGACTGTGTATGACTGTCTGGACGCAGGTCTAATTCGTTTTGAATTTGACATGTGTTTCAGACAGGGTCAAAGTTTCCGGGGAGAGAAATTGCTCCCCGCATGATCTTCGGGACCTGCAGCTGATTTCCCCCTTTAGAAGAGTTTTCCTCTCGGTCCGACGTCATCCTGGGAAGACCCGGGTGATATAAGCTATATATATATATTCCACTTGCATAGAAGGAACTAAATTAATTAACAAGATACCAGCGAGCAGTGCTTTAAGAACGTAATCATCATAACATGCAAAATCAAGGAAACTCATATATATATGTAACCGTTGGGAGAATCAAATTTTGGTGCTATACTTGAAATTTTGTTAATGTAATCATTTGTTTGTTAAGGTGTAATGTGTATTGTTTTAAATAATCTAGGGGCGCCCCCTTATCTTTGTTAATTACTAAGATTTTTTTATCATGTCGAAATAATGCCAAAACAAAACCTCTTAAAAATAAACCAGGAAAACCTATAGACCAAATTATTGATATAGTGTATTTATTTATCATCTACCTTCTTCTACATAACGATCCACGAACTCCCAAGTTACTAGTGTGCAGGGAGTGTAAATTTTATCTTGTTCACCGCCTCGTGTCCCCTCTGGTAATTAATTTCAATTTTCTTAATATTTTCCCAGCTGTTTCCAAGGTGTTTTTCATAAATTTAAAATAATATAATTTTTGGGCACGAGGGGCGTTACAGCATACAGGTCTTATCAAGAGAGAATTGCTCAGGAAACACTAATGAAAGCTGAAAAATTAAAGAAGAAAGCTGAAGAAAAAGTAAAACAGAGTAAAGAACTTGAAGAGAAACGAAAAAGAGAACATGAATGTGAAGAAAAAACAATAAAAGCCAAACAGAGCATACAAAAAGAAAAAAAACCTACGGAAGAAAGAGGAAGAAGTTGACGAGGACATAAAAAATTACAATAAAATGATGGAAGAAGCTAATACAAGGATAAGAAATGCCTTGACTAATAATGATATGAAAGGAGCGAAGATAGGACAAACAATGCTAGAAGCAGCAATTAAGAAGGTGGAAGAAAGCAAGTCAAGCTTAAAAGGAATACGAGTTGAACAAAGAGAAGTGGAAAAGAACATGCGAATATTACTGGAATATTTCTCAGTATCTTCCAAGGAAAAGAAGTTAAAAACAAGTTAAAATAAAATTAACTTGTGGCAAAACATTTTGTGGTTCAAATCTGGAAAGGGTCTTGCATTTTTTAGTAAGTAACTTGTTTTCATTGATATGTATATATATTTTTTAGATACAATGATAGTTTAATGAACATTGTATTGCAAAATTTACTTTTTGAATATTCTTTTACAATGTTTTATTGTTTAATTCTGTCCCAGATTCGTAATTATCTATTATTAAGTTTTCGGAAAAATATGTTAAAATATGGAACTTGTGTTAGGCTCATTATACTATAGTGGTTTATCTTTTACATCTAAATAACAGTTACATTAAACTATGGAAATTTTACTATAACAAATAAAGGCCTTACCTCATCCAGGGTGAACTCAGCTTCTTTGGAATGGTCTACAATAGGATAGGGTCTTAGGAGTATGGCTTTTATTGTTTTTGTGTTCTGGGTTTTGAATCAAAGCTTTGTATACCTTAGATTTTATTTCAGATTTAGGAACAGTATTTTTAACTTCTATTTTAAAATTGTGCAAGTCTAGGACTACTAATCAGTTTCCAATGATATTTCTACCTACTAGTTGTAATCTTCTAATCATAATAGGTTTAGAAGTTGAGTTCAGCTTAACCGGCCATAAGGTTGGGGTTATTTAAAAAGTAATAAGTAATAATATGCTTTATTTCCTGTAAAATCATAAAGACTTGTATTATGGCATTGCTAGAACTATATGCCGTTGAAAAATGATGCGAAAATAGGTCTCCTACTTTTTCCTACTTTTTGATAAAATAGTCCTACTTTTCCTACTTTTTGGGTTGGAAAAGTTGCTGGAAGCCCTGCTAGTAGTGGGAGGTCAGTCAGCCGGTGACTTCCGTGGAGGAAGGATATATCGCCATTTTTTATTTTGGTCTCGTCGGGTTCGAACCCAGGACTGTAAGACGCAAGTATGATTTTTTATTAAAATTTAATTAAAGAATTTTTATAATTTTTTTAAAATTTTATTACTTAATTTTTTAAAATTTATTTCATAAAAATCGGATAATAAAAACATACAATATGGTGGTCGTAACGAAAAGTGCAGCGCTATGGAGTGGGGCGTTCGATGTCAATATGGCGGCCCTACTTGATTAAATTTATTAAATTATTTTTAATTTTAAATTACTTCCGCGATTTTTCTTAGTTAAAAATTACGTAATTCCAAGATGGCGGCCGAAATTCAATATGGCGGAACGAGTTTTTACTAAACTTTTATCAATTGATTTTTTTATAATTTTGAAGACTTTTTCCGTTGAAATCCGATAAAATTACAGATTTTCGAATTTTTGGGCGTAACGAAAAGTGCAACGGTAAATATCGAGGTCAAAGTCTAATTCCTGAAAGTGGCTTACCAGTGGCTTGTCTTAGGAAGAGTCGAATTTTCGAATTTTTTTTTTAATTAAATCGGGAAATTTTCTCTCGAAAATGGGAAATTGTCCCTCAAAAACGGGAATTTTCCCCTCAAAACGGGACCTTTTGAGGTTTTGAGGTTTTTTTGCGGAAATTTGACACCAAAATGACGTCAGAGCGGTCGGTCGGTGACCCCATCCTCAATCCTCTCCTCCACTCCTGCGCTCGGAGCCCCATTTATATACTACTCATTTATTTTATTTTATTGGTTTGTTTTACTGTGTTACCTTGTTCTCCCCCCTCCGCCAGTCAATATGGTCATATGTTATCAAAATATTGTGTTTTCTGTGATTCTTTACGTGTACACAAAATTTCAAAACATTCTGATGGCAAAAATAACATAACATTTGAATGGAAAGATTATATTACGTTGTCCACACGTACATAACTAGTCCTACAGAATTCAGATAAAGCTAATAAACTACCATCTAAATAAAAATATATACACTTTACTGTAATTTTTTAATTTTAAGGGCATTACGCCCTAACATGGATTCAGTTTTAGCTATTTTATAATAGCAATTTAATTTATATATTTTGAATTATAATTGGGAAAAAAGATGAACCCCAGCCACATGTTCAACCATAACAACACTACCTCAGAAACACTCTAAACCGGAAAGAATATATTTTTAAAATGTTCACAATATAGAGGCGTTACACTCCCATCATTACCTGATCAGATTTTCCACCTAAACCTTACCATTTGGATCAAAACATACAAAATATAAAAGTCACTATGTTTTAAAATTTTCAGAACTTTGTGTCTTTAACCCCACATCACAGTCGACCCTGGGGAAAATTCCCACCATGCTCCGGTCCTCATGAATAGAAAAAAACTGGTTGATATGGTTGTCTGTAAAGTTGGTTTACGGACGATAATTTTAATTCATAACGTCGTAAGAAAACATTGATGAAGAAGAACAAATACATGAGATTATATCGCTAATCAAATGATTAAAATGCAAGAATTAATTACTTTTTTCCGCAATTGTTGTTGTAATAAACAATGTAAACCAGATAAACTTTTCACTTCACTTTATAAACAGTTGACAAAACAGTTCGCATGTAGGTTGTACGCTGCCACTGTCTCTCTTCTACTCGGACGCATCGGCCGATGGAGTGGAAGAGAGATTGATGCGTCACAAGCCGCGCTCTCACTTGCACTCTCAGCTCAGGTGGAACGTGACACTTTTTCGTGCGTGCAGCCGGCGTTCATAGATTTATAAGATGTTATCACGTCACAAACGGTTTATTACCAGTAACTTCAAAATTGTGTTTTTTTTCTTTCCCATAAACCCAACCCCTACTTCTTATTTCTAAGGTCTTAAGTCATGAAAATATTGAATTGTCAACGGTAGCTACTTAAAACTTGTGAAAATTTTAATTTCTATCAGAGACATACAGTTAGCGAAATTCGTGGTGGATTATTCCATTACATTGATGCATACAGGTAAAGCCAATAAAAGTGTGTTAAGAAGAATACATTTACAAAAATTGTTATATTTAAAAAAAACTGATCACCGTGCACATTTTCCACCATAACCTCAACTCGGAAATAGCCTAGGGGGAGGTAAGAAGGGTGGTCAGCAGTTCAAACCACAATTCACCGATTTTCACCATGATAGTCATTGCGGTGTGAGATGGTGCGTTGTCCCGGTGAAAAAAACATAATTTGCAGCAAATATTGTTGTTTTCTGCAATTTCCGCCTTGAGCTTAACAAGTTATTTTATGCAGTATGCTCCTGTCACGGTTTATATTTTTCCAATATAATCTATTAAATAGCTTTATATATATCCTAGAAAGTATTCACAGTCACTTTCCCACCAAAAAGAACAGCATTTGCCTTTTTTGGAGCTGATTCCCATTTGCAATAAACTATTTGGTGTCAATCTAGTTTGACCCCTCTACCGTAAAAAATTAATCCGAAACTTTTTTTATTTAGTGCTACAAACATTCCTCTATTTATAGTAAAAGGCGTACATAAGAAATTCCAACCAGTTTAGAAAAATTACCGTTGATATGGAAGTTTACAGTAGCTACCTGTTCTGTAAGGCGCCAGCGGACATTAATTGCTATTGTTTCTAAATCCGTGAGTGTGATTTTGAGTACTAATCAATTAAGTATCTGACGTTTCATATTTTTTTGCAACAACTTACATGAGTTGCAACATTTTTTCTTCTTAAAATACGTAACGAATCTTAGACACTAACATCTGTGTATTTTCATAGGTATAGCATTTATTTTGCCATTTCTTTTTATCGGAGAATTCAAACGTTGTACTTTTTTTAGTGTGGGAGGTAATCTTTCAAATGGAGCCATACACTGTTAATTTTCATTGCTGAAAACTATAGTTTACTTCTTGCATGAATTGTTTCAGTCGTTCAAGTCAATTCGTCGATCAATGCCGCGATAAATTGTGTCTTGAATATGTCTGGTTCTTCGAGGACTTTTGGTTGGAAACTATGCGACGAATTCCGCACGTCGTCGGGTACTTTGTGGAATGTATGTTCCGTCGGAGGTATTCCGATGAACGTGAACGATTTCGCGAAGAAACTGTACCCGCCTCCAACATAGGTGAGTTTAGAACGTTTAACATTTCATGTTGAATCCACTCCATTCATCCTAATGCCATGATCTTGCACACCTGTTCCTGTGGTACATGATGCTTATTAATTTTTTAGCAGTGGTGAGGCGCATAGCGCCAACGCTTTTTGCGTGATAGCGCGGTACCTGACGTAAAAATATAAAAATTACGTAATAATAATAAATTACGTAGAAAATAATAAATTACGTAAAATATGAACTATAAAAAATATAAATTAGGTACAAAATAAATTACTCGCTACGTGCCTTCTCAAAGCAAAAAAAAAATGATGTACCACAGGATCAAATGCACAGGATCAAGTGCACAGGACCATGTTATGAGCTTTAAAAATATTTAAAAAAAACGGACAATGCGATACAAATAGACGTAAACAAATAACATTGCGGCTACAGCAACAATGCTCAGGCTTTATAGTGTAAACAATAAACGGTAATTTATATGAAATGAGTAGGAATTTCGTATGTCCGCCTGTTGCTTTAAATAGAGAAATATTTGTAGCACCAAGTAAAATGGTTTTGAGATTTTTGTTTTAGTATTAAATTTTTTTTTAAGGAAGAGAGACCAAACTAGAAAAATTTCCACTGTTTTGAATGTGCTTTTGTTTCCGTATTGTAATGGTGAATTCAAGTTTCATCCAAGGTGATTAATCTGCGCAAAAACTATGCTTTATTGTGCCTCAACTGTGCCAGGTTATTACCCATAGCTCTTAATAAATGGTTTTTAACCCTATGATCCCCTCCACCTTTTAATTTTACGGTTTTTAGTTATCAAAATCTCATATTGTCGCCAGCCCTTGACAAGTGTGCAAATTTTAAGTTAATAAAATGCCTTTAATTTAATGAAAATAACGTCGAAATTATCTTATCCGTTACATTGATAGATACATACAGGTGAAGCTAATAAAAGCATGTGTAGAGTAAGCTCAATGATCTCTGTAAGGTAGTTGAACGGCTCTTAGTGCGAAGGGTATAGGAGATCGAGACAAGGATAAGGTTCGAGTATAAATTGGTATTTGTCTTATTTAATCACAACTCTATCATTAAACCAATCAAATTTCATGTTATAATTAAATTACAACTTTGTATATGTGTCATTAAACATTTAAACATTAAATATATATTTTTAAATCTCACTTCAAAATCATGTCTTGAAACAGGACTGAGTTTCTCATCTCTGGGCGTCTAGGGCCGTGCCTGCCCGACATAGTCGCTTTATGCACGTAATTGTAAGAGCGGTTTAAATTTCAGTAGCTCCCTCGCAGTGTGATAACTGACGTCGCCGATTGGCGGCTTATCTGCCGTGCTGGGATTAGGTGTCGCGAGGAGGCAGGGCGGAGCAAGATTGCGCGGGTGGGAGACGCCACCCGCCCCTCAAAACTTGGAGAGACGGTCGGTTGGACAAGTGGTCACTTGGACAAATGGTCTTTCGAACAATTGGAGCTTGGAGAAGTGGTTAGTTGGACAAGTGGACAGTTGGACAAATGGTGGGCCCCCGAACTCTGGCGAACACGTTTTGTTCGTTAATTGTGGTTGTTTTACCATCCAACGCACTGAGAAGTTTTGGTCTGGAGTGAGGAGTGACATGACCATTGAAGAGGTTTTGATGCGATCCTTGAGTAGCATTGGTGGCTTGACCGGAGGCAGAGGAATCACAACGACAACTATTTCAACTGGGATTAACTCCAAGCCAAACTGTTCTAGGATAGTCGAAGCAATGGAAGAAATTGCGAGAGTGCCCTGTCTCTCTTCAGAGCAGCTCGCAGAGCTACGAGAGGCAAGGTAGAAAAGAAATTCTAAAGACTTGCAAATGTTCATTTCTTGGCTTGAGGAGACAACCTATTTTCAAAACTCCCTGAACTCTCTTATTCATCAACAGGGGTTGTAGCAGATCAAAATGTAAAATGTGATAATGCATTTGAAATTGGAGTACTAGCCTTGAAAGAGATCGAGGGAAAAACATTCAGTGAGATACACTTGAAAAAAAGTTAGCTGTGAAGTCTCTAGCAACTATCACTAAGTCAGTAACAATTAACGACACTGTATGTGTGAACCCTAACACTCTTTTACATCAGATGGTGTGCACAGTAAGGAGTGATGAGAGGCTGGCAGAAATATTCCAATTTCAATGATGTGCTTATCCTCCATCCCTCTTAGTAGAATCTGGTCTAATGAGGAAGGGAAGCAAATCTTCAATGGTGTCAGTTTTGGTGCCAGAAGTAAATGAATCATCGATAACCTCAGATTCAGAGGAAGTGTCCTACATCATTGATGGAGGCCACCTCGTTCATCGCGTCGTCTGGCGACGCCCAGCCACCTACAGGCAGATTTGAGAGCAATACACCAGTTATATTATTACTCATTATGGACAGGTTAATGTTGTTTTTGATGGATATGAGCAAGGAAATATAAAAGATGAAGACCACTTGCGCAGATCACGGACAACCACTCACGTTGAAGTTAAAGTATAAAACTCAATTCACTTAAATCTCGGTCAAACTGAATTTCTATCTAATGCTTAGAACAAAATGGAACTAATTTCTCTCCTCTCAGTGCACTTGCAAAGAGCTGGTTGCATAGTACATCAAGCACTGGGTGATGCTGACTTAATGATTGTTCTTACAGTGATTGATGAAGCAGAGAAAGAACTTGGAGCTTCCGTAGTTTTATTAGTCTTGTTGGCTGCCCGCGCACCCCCCGATAAGAAATTGAATATTGTGGCACCAAAGAAAGGCAATCAACAGGAAAAAAGGTACTTCCTTTCTAATATCCAGCGATGCATTGGTGAGATTAAAGATGTTCTCTTCACAGTATATGCTTTCACATGGTGTGACACTGTCTCAGCTATCCACAAGCGGAAAATTGCAGCATTTAGGAAAGTTCAGGCCAGCAAGGCTCTTCGCACGAAGCTTCTTGTCTTCAACGACCCCAAAGCTGAGCCGATTGCATTTGCTTATGCTGGGAAGCATTTTCTTCTTGCCATATTTGGAGCAAAGAACACTTATGATCTAGATTCTCTTCGCTAACAGTGTTACTTGCAGGCAATTGCGAAACAGTCTGCACATTCGTTGTTCAAGTTGGCTGCACTTCCACCCATTTCCACAGCTTCCAGGCAGCATTCATTTAGAGTTTACCACCAGGTACAGCACTGGCTCAATGAGAAGAAGAATCCGCTTGAGTGAGGGTGGAAGAAGAATGGGGAACACCTGAGACCTCATGCAACAGCAAGTCCCGCTCCTCCACAAGAACTACTTTCCCTCATCGTGTGCGCATGCAAAGACAAATGCGTACTTAACTGTGAGTGCAGGAAGAGTGGTTTGAATTGTTCGACCATGTGCGGCAATTGCTCAGGCCTGGGATGTGTTAACAGAGATATGCTCATCATTGACGAGGATTTAGAAGATGAGGGTGAAGTGTTTGGAGAGGATTGAATCCTCATTCATGTTTTACATTAATTTAAGATTACATTTAACATGACTACTTACTTTGGTTTTTCAGTATGATTTTTTGTACATTTTGAGATTTTTTTGCTAAGTAGGGATGCAATATATATTCACATTATTTGAATACATATAATTCATTCTGATATTGTTGATTTATTTCAGTTTACATAGGGATAATTCATGGTTTTCCAACCAATCTGAAAATTTAAAAAAAAATGGGCACTTTTCCCCATCCATATCTTTGGAAACGTTCACTTTAGCGTGAGTATGTATATAACTATTTTATTGGTTTTTTAATGTGTATTATTTTTGTATAGAATATATTTTGCGCTAAACCAAATAGGTTTCAAAGTATTTGCGAAAAACAGCGAAAAACTACCATTTCACCCTCATCCCACCCCCTCCCTCCCTAACCCGATGCTCAAATTAGTGAAAATTTGTATTACTACATACTACGGGGAGTTGATAGAACAATTTGGCGTTGGAGGGAAACTTTTTTTTTTGGTTGTTGAGATTTATATCTAATTGCACCGTACTATCGGCAGAGGTACGACCTATGAGAGCAAAGTTCAGGAACGCGTCGGCAAGTCGATCTATGGAAAGGAAATACCCACCCGGGCACACACACGCGGTAAGCACAGCTTCAGGACAACCCACGCGATGTGAAAACTGCTCCCGCATCCAGAGTGGCGTCTGTTTACGAAAAGCATTTAAGATTGCGTTGAGGGCTGATGGGTAGTTCCGTTTCCGTATTTCATTTTAAACTGTATTTTTTAAGGAGTGGAAATGGCTTAAACGCTTATTTTCAGAATTATTTTTAGACATGTACCACCCGATACAGATTCTTTAAACAACTCAAGGAATTTTCAATAAACCTGCATCTTCATTTCTCCGCCATTTAATGTAATAGTCACTGCTCAAATCTCATAGTTGCCTCATGCATGACGAGAAGCAGCGGCGAGCGTCGCACTTATCATCCCGCCTCACTAATACAAATACATCTATGACTAGATGGACCACTTAAGAATATTCATAGTTGTTTATTTTCATTCTCATTACGAACATTTTTGTAATGTTTTCTTTTTTTATTTAGTTGTAGGTCTCAGCGTCCTGCTTATTTTAAAATGTTCGGGTGGATTAAAATAATTTCCAAAGTATGAAACCAGTATTAACATAGCAAAAAAAATTTTAATGCACATTTTCAGATGTAGAAAAATACCTACATGTAAAATTTTAATTTTTTAACTATCTCCGGTTTGGAGACAATAATAGCCAAGGCTTAATAAGGAGCTAACATTTTACGTTTGTATAATTTCTAGAAATTCTAGACTACTTTCGGCAGGAAAAGACGATCTTTTTATAACCATCAGTAAATGTAACATTATATGTTTATATGTGTGTGTGTGTGTAGTTGTAAAGAAGCTTCAACCTCGCCATATTCCAAAATAATTGTGGGAAGTTTGAAATATGTGATGTGGACTGTCCTCCAATCCAACATGGTGACGGCAGCACTTTCCCAATGCCCCTCCACATCCTCTCTGTTCTCCCAGAGCATGCTGGCCAACCCTGCCGGTGATCACGCCATTCTGTCATCAGGCTTGCCACACGCTCACGTGTGGGGTGGAAGGGGAAGTGGAAGGGGAGGGGAGGTTCGTGCTGGCGTGACGCGTGTCCGGCTGCCGTCACGTGACCGCTGCTCGTCGCACCTCGCGCCGCTGGCTGTGTTCCGAGCCCGTAATCACCGCCTGCGAGCCCCGTACAGTTGGCAGCTCTGTCGACACGCGCTGCGCCGCCGCAGGCAGGCGCCATGTTTCAGGCGGCCGTCATATTTAGCTGTACTTCTTTAGGCGCGTTTATGAAAAAATTATGAGTGAATTTTCAGAATGCGTGCGTACCATGCAACGAAATTTCCACAGGATGAAAAAAAAAAAAAAGCTACATAGAAATAAAATTTTTATATGTCCTTTTAAAACTAATTCCTTAGTGAATACTTGGTCCATATCATTAAAAACATTTATTTATTGTGAACATTAGTAATAGAAGTTGTGTTTGTAAACTTTTTAATGTGTATTTATATAATTAAGTTTAGGTTATTCTTCTTGAGGCACGTTATAATAATCATAACCCATTCTCACTTTTCATTTAATTAAATGTCACAATATTTAGTAGGCTTTGTTTATATCGCGCCCAAGACAAACTGAAAGAAAAGAGTTCGCACATGAGCGAAATGGTTTTCTTTACAAAGTGCGAACTCTTTTCTTTCAGTTTGTCTTTGGCATGATATAAACAAAGCCTACTAAATATTGTGAAATTATATAAATTTACAAAAAACTTATTTTGGAAATTTAATAATGGAATAATCTTATCAAATTAGTGTATTGTCATCGGTCCTCGATAAATCTACAAAGTTTGAATGAAATCTGGCCTTTTAAAGTGGGTCAAAATCGCACCCAAAGGAGTCGGTTACAAACAAACAAACATACAGGTGAAGCTAATATTATAAAGCGTGTAATAACTATGAGAATGAATATTTACGATGTGCGCGTAGCATGCCACACAAAGTACAGGATGAAAAAAATAACTTCCTACAAATAAAAATGAATTAGTACTTCCAATTCATATACATTCGTGATTGATATGGAATACTGGCCCATATAATTATAAACATTTACATTGTGAATATTAGTAATATTAATTATGTTTATAAACTTTTTCAAGTGTATTCATATAATTCATTATTCCCGTATGTATAACGATACCAGGTTGCTTATAAGCTTCCTTCCATTCTCGCTGGCACGGAGTGTCTGTGAAAGGTTTAGTAGTAGTCTCCTGGCTATTTTCATGTAAATTTTTGTGAGGTTATTTTCCCGTATGTATAATTTATTTGCATTAAAAATTATAAATTATTTATTATTTATAAATAATCAAAATTAATAAATTAGAACTCACGTTCGGGATATTTATTAATTTTCATTATTAATAATAATTTAATTTGAATAATTTACTAAATTAAAATATTAATTTTATACCCATTTAATAATAATATTGAATTCTATGGTTTTGGGGGAAACATTTTTTTTATTGATATATGAATGAATGACTAATTATGAAGAGTTTTAAGACGAAGGCCACGTACGAACGTTTAGGTAACGTTATTTCAAGCTTTCAGTACATGCTTGGACTAACAAATAATTATTTTGAAAGAGCTTGTTTAACTTAAGTAGGATTTATAAAAACTTAAATATATTAATATTATTAGTTGATTCAAAACAATAAACAAAAAAGACGAAAAATTTAATTAAAAATAACTAAGGACACGATCCCGTTAAAGTTTCCGGGCGATCAGAACTGCAGTCGGGCATGACGTCATGTACATTCACGCCCGGTGAAAGCTATAATATGCACATTCGCGACAGCGGCTGACGTCATCTCCATTACCATGCCGCGACACTTGTTCATTGTTATCTGGAGGCTGGGTGTGAGAGGGTAGGCACGGCACCTGCGTGGGGCAACTCCTTCTTTCGTTCCAACTGCAGGGGAAGAAAGTACCTTCTGAAGACAGCCGAGTAGTCTCGCTACTACCGCATACAATCTGAGTTGCATGAAGAAAGGTGTTTCATCAAACTTTAGTTCTTTTGTTGGCTGGGTTGATCTTCTTACCTAATCTATTTTAATTCATTAAATACGATTCGTGTAGGTATTTGCATTGGTATGGTTAAAAATTTAAATTATTAAACGTTCTTTTATATATTTTTTCATAGCTTACAACTTAAGGAAAGAAATAAGTACAATGAACAATAAATATATTTTTTTTTTGGTTACAAATATATTAACTTTTACATCTTATGCAAACCATGTTATAAAATAACCAACCACAAAACTTAACTAATTGAAAAGCATGGATATAAAATTTCAGCGTCTAAAGTATCCATTTTAAAATGGTTAACATTCCAACATCTTTGACTCATTATTCTCATTACTAATGGGGTTGAACAAAAACATCTTGTATGTGAAACAAACACATCAGTGCACGGGCAATCATATTAGAAATATTGTTATATATATTTTTATACGATAAAAAAACTGTTTACCTAATGTTTCTCGCCTCTTATCTTCGCACAACCCAATGACAAGTAATGCCGACATATTCCAAAATGCAATCATATTTTATTTATATTTGCGTACCTTATAAATCACCTCATTTTTATGCGAGTGTTCATATTGTTGGTTATAGATTGATAAAGTTACTTATGAACTCAGATAAAAAAATATAAACTCTCCAAAGATCCATGCGTTATCACTCAAAATCGGTAACATCACTTCTCGAGCTGAAAACGTTTTTCATATAGCCTGTTTAAAAATATATATATTACTAGCTGAAGTACCTGTCGTTGCCCGGGCTAAACACATCGTGATATAAGGATAATCACTACCGAGTTTCAAGTCTGTACCTAGGACATTAAAAACCAAAATATCACATTTTTCAAGTGTAAAGTCCCATTGATTGCAAAATCTCGGTGCATCAAAGCTACGCATCAGCAAACCCGGTAAGCCAATCTTCAGCTTCAATTGTGGGAAGGTAGGTAACAACCCCTGGGCAATACCTGACGGACGCACCAAGCGATAGCACGTTTCAAATTAAAGACGACACTATCTATTGACGAAGTTCTAAACTAAACTGTAATTAGCGCATTTAGTTTGATAGTAGCCACGAGCTTCACTAAGCGGACGTGTTTCGCCAAGAAGAATAGGAAGTTGCCAGACTTTGCTGTATGACCGTATGGCGGACATATGTAGAGGAATTATACAAACTCACTGTTTGTGTATCTATGTCATGCCTCATATTATTTTCTATTATAAAACTTAATTAATCTCTTTTTTACTCCCTTAGGGATGGAATTATATTATTATTTTTAGTATATATCACTATCCGGCCCATTAACTATCTATATGCCATAAATAATGTCGATCCGTTGCTCCTTGGCTACGTAAAAGGACAAAAAGATAAACAGACAAACAAATACACTTTCGCATTTATAATATTACATATATGAAAAAATATATTATTAGTAGGGATAGGGATAATTAAAGAGTACCAACTCTTGAGTTATGTTGTAAGATTTTGGAGAAAATTATAATTTGTATTTGTATGTAGTCTTTTTTTGTATTAAGCTTTTTTTTTATCCTGTGAAAATTTGTTTGCATAGTGCGCGCGCATCGTAAAAACTCACTCTCATTTTTTCATAAAGCGCTTAAAAAAGCATAACTAAAAAATAATTAAAAATTTAAGTACATTTTTATAATCACTAAAGAAGTGGAGAGGAGTCTTTGGTGAAGCCACTCTCCGAATTATGGGCCACGTAAAGTCCAGACCTATCTCTGTTTCCTCCTGTTAAACCACCCGGGAAAACCAATACCACGATGATCGGGCGGGGTTTAAAACCTAAGTACTACTAAATTCTAGTTCGCTGCCGTACTATTTATTGCACCATGAATGGTTTATAATGTTTCAGTTATAGGAGCTAGTACAGAAAAAAAAATATTATCAATTGATTTCGTGAAAACTTTGCAATATAAATTTACAATTCTAGCTTTATATACAAGAAAAGTATATTCAAGTAAATTCAAATCGTTCATGTTAACTAATTTTGAGGAGTATTCTAAAAACAATAAAAATTTGAATGGTTCGTACACTGTATTTGGTTTTCGTGAATGTAACAGAAATATTCATGTAACAAGTACAGATATTTGTAAATTGGTTCATTTAAATGAAAACAAGTGTATCTCTACGAAATAGTGTTTGCAGTGATACTGGGTTCGGGGAATCTTACCCAGGAATTTTTCGCTGTGTGTTGTCCCAGTACCCCCGATAGTTATAGTTATTTCTAAACCGTTTCCTGAACAGACTTAATAAAAAATACAATCGAATTATTGAATATTAGACTATCTTTTTCATGGTTTAAAAAATTAATGCTCGAATTAAATATCAATTATATTATAATATAAGCACCAATCTTCGTAAGAAACACGCATTTCTTTCCTGAAAAAACGTATTTCATTTATGCAAAAATTACTTTAGCTATGTGTTGGAAAAGTAATTCTTGGCAACTGGTTTCCAAAGGGATCTTTTGTAAAAATTAAACAATTGTCTTTTTTTCTTTCAGTGCAATGTCATGTGATACTCCCTCGTGGCGCGCTGTGTGCGAACAACCTCGAGCATGGCCCCCACATGGAGTGAGGGGGGGAGAGAGGCTCCTCCTCTCCAATTTTACAGCCACGTGCTACATATTATAATTGCATGGTTTATTTCTTACCTATACACTCTTTTAAGAAATTTATTTTAACGTGAAAATACAGGATATAAATATGGTTACTATTTAGTAAGTCCAAACTAAGCTTTACTTATAAATAGAGACCTGCAAAATTCGCGGGTTCAATGACCTTCAGGATAGACTCCAATATCCTCTAGACACTCGGGCAAATGCCAACCTGTTCATCGGCTGCTGACTTGTGAGTCGTCTCGACCGAGTGTCTGTGATTCGACAAATTCTTTGAGCGAGGGTGTCTAATTGGCCCCACATTAATCCAGATTCACAGTGAACCAGTGGTAGAAGCAGCGCTAAGGTATAATGATTTGAATTTTAGCGTATCACGAAATGAATCCGCGAATTTTGCAGGTCTCTAATTATTATAAGATTATTTTACTTTAAAATAACCACAGCGAGTATGTAGGCTATATATAATACTAGATAATGCCCGGCATGCGTTGCAATGCCTCAATCCATTTTTTTTGTAATTTTTTAAATGTATACTAAGCATCTCTCTTTATCTCTCTAATTCTCTATCTCTCTATGTATATCTCTATAACTCTCTCTATATTTCTATTTATATCTCTATCTCTCTATATATCTTTCTTGAGGACCCGACAGACATTGTCCTGCCCAAATGTACTTTTTGTGAGATATGGATATGGCGGTAAGTATTTTTACGCTGGACATTTTGTATCTTCTCATTATACATACCCCTCCTCTTGGGCACGCCACTGTCGTTACCAAAAACCTTTCCCATGGTTACGCAGAAGGCAACAACAATGCAAAGGCCCGTTGCCATGGAGGCTAATTATCAACAATGCTTAGTTTTTTTGCTTTTAAAGCGTGTTTTTTTTTAGTTTTTCTTAACTCAGAATCGAGATAAAATATCCAATTGTGAATCTAAACCATCCTCGAATCCCCGTGAACTCACACACAAAATTTCATCAAAATCGGTTCAGCCGTCTAGGAGGAGTTCAGTGACATACACACGCACACAAGAAATATATATATAAAGATTACAATTAGAAAAAAATATCAAAAATTTATATTATATTACTATATATTAAAAATATGTTTAAAATTTTATGGTTTTACTTAAGGGCACATTTAAGTCCCCATAGTTAATATTTTACAACTAGGTATTTTTAAATTTTAATCAAGCTGTTACTTGTAGTGCTTAAATGAACTTACCATACTAACATATTAACATACTATGTATACCATTAACAAGTTAAAATAGCCAACCACAAACCTGTTAAAACGTAGGACGATGCGAAGTGGTGCGCCTGCAGTGGGAACATGTAGCTTCCCGCAATGTTCCGGAGCTGTTGAATAGAGTGTTGTCGGCACACTCACATCCTGAGGAGAACATTGACATCAGATCACCTTCCTCTCTCCTCCTCGGCCGCATACCTCACAGCTAGCTCCAATGACGTGATAGGCGCGTGGCACTGATTCCGAACATCGTCTGGAGACGGGATTCGATTCATGTTTCCGAATCTTAGTCATGTAACTTCCTCCACGTTGTTTCCAGTAGCTCTCGGCGCAGGATGGGTTTGCCTGCCTACTGTATATAATCCAGCAAACACTTCTCAGTCACTATTTATATTATACACCACATTCAAACTCTCATAGTGTACTTTCCCCACTAGAAGTAATGGTCGCGTCTGCGGCAGTCGGACCACGTCTCACAGCTGCGGTACGACAGTGCAGAGTGCGGTGGTCCCTGTCGCAGCAGCTGGCTTGGCTTCAGCTGCAGAGCGCAGCGCGCGAGAGGCTGGCCGCAGTAACGCCTATAACACACGATAACCTAGTTAGTTTTAAAATAACTTAAACCGCCTGCTCAGGAATTAACTTTTTCTTCCCCCTTTTCTTCCTGGACTGGTGGTGCAGCAAAAGCCACAAGTTTCTAGGGATTGTTTTTTTTTAATACTACGCATTATTAGAGAGAGAGAGAGGGAGGGAGGGAGAGAGAGGAAAGGGGTTGTGACATTAATTTTTACATTTTTTTTCAAATCCAATTTCTTAAAATATTAAAATATTGAACTTTGGTTCTAATATGAAAATAGGGGAAGGCGGGGTAACTGCACTCACTTAACTTTGACACATTATATTTCTGTTAATAATGTTTAAAAAGCAATGTAATTAATTTGTAGCAAAGCGACATTGAGTCAGTTTAAATATATCCGAGTATTGGTACATTATTTAAAAGGGAAATGTGGTTTTTTACTTAAATTATTAAAATATGTATTGCGTACGATTACCTGACATGAGTGGGTAATCGTACGCACTAAATTTATGTTGCGTTACCCTCTATGCCAATTCTGGTGCATACAAATTTTACCGAATATTCTCTGAATGGAAATATTATTTTTTTTAATATGGCAATGTACCTAAACAATAAAATACACTTTTTGTACTATACTGGGGACATAAAAATTTATTTTATTTTCAAATTAAATACATACATGATTTTATATTTATCTACAGTTTTATTTTTTATTTTTCATAACCTCTAATTCAAGCTTACAGTTAAGTATTTTTTAAATATTTTTGTAGGTACTCGAATGAAATTATATATAGTTTATAACGTATCTTACTCATTATATGCATTGTTAATGAACAAATAGGGAGAGCTAACACAAAACAACACACTTACACACTGACAAACCATAGTTGCAAATATATGGAAAAATTGAATTTTCATCAAAATAACTAGGTAATCACCGTTTTTTATTTGACAAAGAAGTAGGCTATTTCACCATTAAAGTTATTAAAATAATTATACTTTCACTTGACGAAAATCGCATACAAAATTTGAATGATTTTCTGCAGCACTACAGTTTGAATGGACCCAGCCCGAACACCTGCCACAGCGGTACCACAGTTCTCTGTCCTTAACAAACTCTCCACAAAACATACAGATCTCATTAGTACTATTTTTGTTGGAAAGATGAAGCCACCATATCCAAATCTTCAATGTCATCATCTTGACAAAGATCTTTTGTATTTCCTTTGTTTTTGCTAGAAGAAACGGACGAATCGCTGAAAATATTTTTCTTTGTTTTCTTCTTATTCGTTTTTTTTTTTTTTAGCTTCCCTGTATCATGTTCAGCTTGTGTTTCCTTTATTATTTTTCCTCTTTGTTTCCACTTCTTCCAGCACTGTTTTTTCTTGGAGTGGCTGTTAGAATTTCTGAACACCGTTTTCGTGTCGGTGCCTTCCTGGTCCCTGCAGTCCTTGATGTCGATGGTTTTGTAACTGGGGAAATTAGTATACATATTTGTTTGTTATTTTCATAATGTACAAAACCATTTATATGATCCATTTAAACATAACAATTAACAAATTTCGCACGGGTGAATGAAATGCAGTCGAGAAACTGGTACGCATCCCTGCGTACGAATACCCCAAACGACGCCATGTCAGTTTACTGACAGTCACAGTTGAAACGATCACAAAAGTACAAGCCCTTACCGCGTTAAATTATAGCAAAAACACCACTAATTATTGATAAACACCAAAAAATCTCCAAAAGTACACAGGTTTTCCCTTACCTCGAATGCAATGAATGCAGCATTTTATTGGAAAAATCTCCGATTTAAAACAAAAAACACGTATATCTGACACAACTTCTGCCGCACGCCATTGCAACTTGACTAGAACTAAGTTACTCCTTTCGCAGCATGGTAGCACCGGCGCTCCCGCGTGCGTCTCCTCTTCTTTAGCCAGACACTGACGTGCGTACCATTACCCACTGCGTCCATATATCTAAATAACCAATAAAATAAATAGCAAAAATATTAAATAAATATATCGAGCATTATATAATTGTGAAAATTAAATTTTATTGATAATTATTCATCATGTTATTTAGAATCAGTAATGTTAACAAAATTGGACGGTAATTTTTCTTTACTAGGGATTATAAATATTATGAAAACTGGGTTGTTGTTTCTTCAGAGCTGCTTCTTGATGTAAATGATAGTCATATTTGTTTATACTCAACACGGATGTACTTGTGGTTTCTTGTGACTAAAAAAGCAAGGCTATTTCACGGATTATCTACACTCCAGTAGAGACTCAACACAATTCATTGTGCGCTTTAGCCAACACAAAGTTTTTTTAACTGGCTTCATCAAGTTTATTGCTGGGATTGAATCGTCTAGGGCGTGCCTAAGAGATCTGCGGTTCAATCACTATAGTAAACGTAATGTATGTGCGCTTCATACAAATTGCTTAAATATTATTTAATAAAATAATCGTCCCTCAAATCATAACTAATGGCCTATGTCGATATCCTGCTGCTGATCTACTTTTGCGGCAAGGAAATTTTTTCAAAGTTTTTATTTATATAATTACATAAAATAAGATGATAAACACATTTAAATATTTTGAAATATAGTAAAAATGTATAATTGTAATTTTTTCACATGTTTTGTTTTTCAAAATTGTTCTTATATTTGTGGTAAGTGGAAGGAAAAGTAATATTTAGAGAACTGCAAAATTTGCGAATTCATTCGGTGATAGGCTAGAATTCAAACACATATACCTCTTAGATGATTTTGCTATTGGCTTACTGTTCATCTGGACAAATCTCAACCAGTTATAAACCCTCAACCAATCACAAACAAACCAGCTGAGACGACTTACAAGCCGGCAGCCAATGAACTTGCGTTATTTGCCCGAGTGTACAGGGGTATGTGCAGTCTATCCTGAAGGCCATCGAAACCGCGAATTTTGCAGGTCTCTAGTAATATGGAACTTATTATAAGGTGGTCTGGGCCGAGCATAGTCAGCTCTGAGTTGGCGGCTCCAGCGAGGCGTGTGCTGTGTCACTCAGCAGTTTACTCTCTTGTATCTAGGTTCGCTCTGACTTGCAGCGTGTGTGAGTCCCGAGAGGGCAGCACCACGAGGTGTGCAGGAGTAAGGGAGAACGTAACGAACGATGGAAGAGAGCAGAGCTACTGTTTAGCGAGAGCAGTGGTAGACTAGTCATAGTTGCATAAAGGGATAATTGCATAGGGACATGCTTTAGACACACTTTAATATTCGAGTGGTAGAGAGTAGCGAGTACAGTAGCCTGCGTACCTGGCAGTGAAGTACTGCACTCGGGTCGCGCACGTTGGAAGCCTCCGGGCCGAAGCTGGGACAGATGGACCACCCAGCAGCCGCATCTGTAAATTGCAGGTCTGTACAGAGAGCAGTAAATATATTGATTTGTGAAACTAACGAGTGTATGGTAATTTTTAGATACACCTTACGACTTCCAAATCAAATCGATAAGTCGAAGATACAGAATGCAACCCAAGACGATCCTGACCTTCCCCCCTTACTTCCAGAGTTTTCTCTGGTAGTGTCAGAACGAACGGTCAAAACCTCCAAAGCCCCTCTCCCCCCAACCCTCGCAAAACTGATTTATTTTATAAGTTTACGAAGATTTTGAGCTTCACCTGGTAACAAACTCACCTAGTTTCCTGTGGCGTGGTACAACCGGATAAGTTTGCCGAAGATAGGTCTGATGCCTTTGTTCTGCCTCCGTTTTCAGCTCATTCTCAGAACTCACATGAAGACAGCAGTTTTTATGGGGAAAAATTTCAGCAACACGATTTTGACTTACAACCAGAAAAAAATAGAGAGATCTATTTAAAGTCCGATACTCAAATACTCAGATAGTGCTCTTATTCGGCCAAATTATTGGCAAATTTTTAGTTAATTAATTTTTACAAAAATATATTTCTTTACACTCTAAATATTTCAATATAAATCTTTGGTATAACTGAATAATGCACCTTAAAACGGAACTTCTTACATATTTTCCTAATCTAAACTACTCTTATATTTTAACGAGATATATAGAGAATGTGTGAGTTGTTCTTGTTGTTTGTAATACGTAACTGGAAAACTAGCGGACCTATTTTATTTTCAAATTATTCCTCTGTAATAAAACTACATTTTATTGAATATATATACATACATATATATACGCTTCATTTTACTCAAAAATTATGCTTCCATAATATTGTTACCGATCGGTTATTTATCTTAGATGGAGTTTTGACTTTTTTTCTATGACCTATATCTTCTTTTTAGAAAAGTTTGAATTAATATAGCTGGAATAAGCCATTTTTGAGATAATATATGCTTCGTCACACTGATATATGGGTTCTGACGGTTCACAGCTTATTTTATGTGCGGTCAGTAACGAAATTATGTGCCAGTCAGCGTGCATGCCCTCACAATGGAGAGAGAGAGAGAGAGATAGAGAGAGAAGGGGGATGGGAAGTGTGCAGGCGTGTCTCATTAAAGGCCTTGGTATCCAGCAGCTGATGGTGGCGGATGTAGGGAAACCGCGCTTCAAACAGGCATTCACCTGCAAGATGGCGGAGGACCCGAGAGAAACAAGTCATCATGGGATAACTTCAACAGTTGTCATCTTTTGGTTTAATTAAATGAAGCTAGGATAATTTTAAATGTGTAGAGCTGGCAGTATAATCTGTGAGAAATTATATAAGACTAACTTTTATATATCATGAGGTAATATTTAAAGAAAAAAGTAAGTAAATATAATTTGTACGTGTATCATTAAGAATCATACAGTGTGACAGTTATTTGGTTGAATGATATGAGTAATTTTTGAAGTTCTTAAGTAGGGTTTTATTTAAGAGGAAAGTTAAAACCATTGTTTGATAGTTTGTAGGGCAGATACCTTTCCCAATTTGGAGAATTACGTTAATTCGGGTGAAGAAATTTAATTAATATAAAGTAAATGAAAATAAATATCAATCATTGTAAATAGTAAGTCATAAAATATTATATATATATACTGGTCCTGACAAACTAATTTATAATAATAAATTCTTATTAATATTAGGGATTTTATCTATCACGAGCATTAAAAGGCCCCGCTATCTCGAGTTTAGCTTTGCGAGTTTGTTCCTTTTGAAGTTTTTAGAAAATTAATGTCTGTCTGGTTTCTCTCAGACAAGCTCGACCACGTGTCAAGGAGGTAGAGGTTTTATGTAAATAGTTCTGGTAAGTTCTAGGTTCACAGTCCAATTCAAATAGGTTGTCCCCGGTTTAAGATTTTATTAATCCCCAACCCCTAACCCTCAATCATTAACATCATCAATTCTACTGACATGATTTTATGTAGTAAGAAATGTTTGTTACTAAAACCTGAGAAAAACATGTAAATTGGGTCATTGTTGGTTTGTTCTAATTTATTCGTTACAATTACAAACATAACAAAAGAACCATATTGCGCTAGGTATGCTGCGCGAACCTGTATATAGTGCAAACATGCATTCATATAAGAGTATCGTATACATATTGTTCCGAGGATAGTACATGTGAGGCAACGAGGCCGGCCATCTCTCCATCTTGCCCGCGCGCTCGCCTGTGGGTGGGGCGCGTTCCACAACCGTAACACGGGGTTTGCAACGGCGCCTCGTTACCCCCTTACCACACTCTGCCAAACCTTCCACTATGCTTTCTCATTGAACTCTCTGCAGCTGTGGAGGGTACGGTACATTCCCAGAGCCTCGCCTGCGTGGAGTGGCTTAACTAGAACGCCATTGTTCTGGGAGCTTCGGGTGTCGCGTCGGCCCTAATGACGCGACACTTCGAAAGGGGTACGAGACAGTGCCAGAAGGGGGCTGAGAGGTATAAAAACTACGTTGCCAGCCTTCGAGGCAGTGTTGTGAAGAGAGCTAGCGACCCCTTTGTAAGTGAAAGCGAACGATGAGAAACGGGCTCCGTGTACGGTGTCTGGTGCATTATAATGGACGGACGAGTGAGTATTGCGAGGCAGTGTGTTAGGACAGAGGTGCGAGGCAAGATACGAGCAGAACGGAGAACCACTTAGAGTTGAACTCCAGTGAAGAGAATAAACTGAGAACTAAACAGCCAAGAAGAATTTAAGAATGAATTGAAGAGGGAAATAAGGCACAGCCAAGAAGAGGTGAAGAATGTGAGAAGAGCATAATTGGCGAAATGTAGAAGGGCCATGGAAAATTTAAAAGCCACAAGAAGATATGGGAAACGATTTGGTGGTGTCCCAAGAAGACATAGTGTGAACTAGTGGCTACTCAACACTAAATACAGAAGATTGACAAAACCAAAAATCAGTTTGAAAGAAAAAGTAGATAGTTTAGAGCTGCATCTCGCACAGCAAGAACAGCAACTTGTCCGTCAGGAGAAACAGCTCATCCAGCTCGAAGAGGCATCCGAGCGGTAATAGAAGCTGTAACCAAGCAGGGCCGAAAAAAGACTAAAGAAGCTTCAGATTCTGCAAGCCGATAGAGAATTGATAGCCAATATTCGTGAGCAGTATACAGGTGACAGTTTCGAGGAAGAGAAGGCTACAACACATGTATTGGCCCTGTGGGGACCCTTGCTCGAGCTGCTTCAGACCATACCATTCCCGGATCAAAAGGACTACGGTGATTAGTAGAAGCCCATAAAAATAAAATTTAAAAAAATTTTTAAAAAAAGATTCTACCAGCTTGCGAATTCCTCCCCTTTGATCAACAAGGATAAAGTCCTAGCACAAGCCAGAATTATTTGTAATGTTTATATTTCCTTTTTAGTTATTTATATTTTCATTATTTTTTTATTTAGGTTTTTTTTTTTTTTTTTTTTTTGTGATTCACAGATATTCATTTAGAAAAACGTACGCTAGTTTTCCTTGTGCTCCTGATTATTCATCTCAATATTTTGTTGTTTTTCTCCATGTTCTCCTGATTATACCTGCCAATAATTTGTTGGTTTCTCCAAGTTCTTCTTGTCATTTAATGCGACGCTTATGTTGGTTTTCTACGAGTGCTCCTGGTAATTTCTGAGACATATATATATATATATATATATATATCATTATATATATTATGAATTTTGTTTTGATTATATGTGCAATGATATGATACAATATTAATTAAATAAATACGAATTATGACAGTTGCGAAATAAATTGTTTGAAATTAAAACTAATTTTTATTTGATCATTATATTATTACTTTGCAAATATAACTTACTGAGTTAAGATATATATTCTACTAGTGTGAATCCATGTATGACAGGTGAATTTATTTAAACATATATGAATCTATATTAATAAAAGAGTTTCTTTGTCTTCTGTCCGTAGATCGCTTTCTGCTGAGGCCAAGAGCCGTGGTATTCTGTATGTGTAGGCTATCCTCCAGGGGGGTCCGTTTGCATACTGAAGAGATGTTCTCAAAATTATTTTTAATTTTATTTTGTTTTAAACAATATTGGACATTTTCTAGATTTTTTCCATGATAACGGCTATTAAATTGTTAACGCTCTATTCGTATCTTGGCAACGGCTATTGCATTGTTGATGCCTCATTCAAATTCTGATCTTAATCCAATTTTTCTGTAATTATTATCTTCACCATATAACTAACACGTTAGTATATTGTTAGGTTAAATAAATGAAAGTTCTAAAGCCATTAAAAACTTGTGAATCCCAGATTGAGTCATTGGTTTACACTTCTTTCCGTTTATTTTATTTTCTACAATATTTTGTTTCGTCAGTTTTCAAAATTTAATTATATATATATATTCTTTATATTTGCGGCAGTGGCGTATCACGAGGGGGAGCATGCAACACAGCCTTACATGTAAGCTGTATTATATGAACTTAAAAAAAAATCTCTCCGCAAATATTTCCATTGAACTTACAGTGGTAGGATGTGAAGTTTCAAAAAGATAAAGATTGGGCTTAAAGTAATCTCCGGATTTCTAAGCTACTGAATAATCTCATAAATTGTGTAAGACGAAGGGGTTGGAATTGATCTTGTGACATTTGCCTTATGAAAGTGATGCGTTAAGAAGGACGAAGTAATGAATAAAAAAGTGAGAATAAAATGGGGAAGGCAGAGCCATAATAAAAAAGTAAACCTTTTAACGATCATTAGTTTCCTTCTAAAACCAGTATTGAAAATCTCCTAATCAGCAAGCTTAATGAAGACAATGGAGCTATAACCCAACTAATAGGAAACAACGATTTATGCTTTCGATGAAGATTGTAGTTAAGATAATATTCAGAATGGTCTCTGTACCAAGGCTTTTTTTATGTGACCCCAATAATATTAAGCAGCATTTAAATAGAAAACCGACTCCAGCAGATTTTACACAAACAAATTTGAAGTATACGTATTATAAGTATAATGAGAGCAAGTTAAAAGAAAGTTTTTTAATGTTTACGTCAAGTAATATGACTGATTTTATAACAAATATTTTGTAAGACATTGCTAACTTAAAAATTGTTTTCCTAAAAACATACGAGATAAAATTTTAAAAAATTGTTTTGTTTTCTTAATTTTTTAAAACAAATATATATTTCTTAAATAATTTATAAATATTTAATTACAATTTTCAAAGAATAAATTCCACTTGTATTCTTATTTATTCTTATCAAATATTTGGCTCCTCAGCCATTTTCCGGTAAATGTTTTTTCAAAAATATTTTTATAATATTGTATAGTATGTTTTCTCCTCAAGTTCAAGACTTCAAAAACACTTAACTCCTCAAGAAGTTTGGACAAGGTATAAATTTCAATGTTTAAGGTTCTTAATTATAAATTATAATTTCAATTTTACATATTAATTGAAATATTAAAGGAATGTCAAGGATTTTAAAAAGGAAGACTGATTTACGTATGAAATATCAAAAAGAAAAACTAATATATATAGAAAACAATCAATCAATATGACAAGTATATACAAATGGTGCATAATTTTATAATGTAATACGTATAATACGATAACTCTAAAAGAAACTTAATTCTCTGGCATAATGAAAGTATACTTTCTAGTACAAAAAAACACGATGTCATTTGTTAATTGGTAGTAGTCTTACGGAACGTCTGTACTGGCCGCATATTATTTTGTTACGCGTTTATGCAAATTTTTTATTTGCTCCTATAATTTCATGGCATGTTTAAGAACCCATAAACCATTTACAGAGGGGATTAGATTGCAAAACATTTTAAAGTATTTTTTGTTGCCAAATAATGACGCGAATTACATAGGCTCCAAATAATAGGGCAACATAAAGTGAACAAATAAAAAAAAAAAGTGAACAGTTCAGAGAAAACAAAAGATTACTTGGTTTTTTTTTTATCCTTTTTTGTTATATTTTTCCTACTATGAGTTTTTACACAAACAAATTTGAAGTATACGTATTATAAGTATAATGAGAGCAAGTTAAAAGAAAGTTTTTATATGTTTACGTCAAGTAATATGACTGATTTTATAACAAATATTTTGTAAGACATTGCTAACTTAAAAATTGTTTTCCTAAAAACATACGAGAAAAAATTTTAAAAAATTGTTTTGTTTTCTTATTTTTTTAAAAGAAATATATATTTCATAA
This sequence comes from Bacillus rossius redtenbacheri, assembly GCF_032445375.1. Classification (NCBI taxonomy): domain Eukaryota; kingdom Metazoa; phylum Arthropoda; class Insecta; order Phasmatodea; family Bacillidae; genus Bacillus; species Bacillus rossius. The sequence continues at coordinate 16,845,512 of NC_086335.1, forward strand.
ATAATTTATAAATATTTAATTACAATTTTCAAAGAATAAATTCCACTTGTATTCTTATTTATTCTTATCAAGTTCAAGACTTCAAAAACACTTAATTCGAAATTTTGTAGCCAAACGGTAAAGCTGTAAATGCATGAAAACTCGGATTGCAATCTTTATGCTGTAATTCTCGTTTAGTTTCGTGGTTCCCAAAAGCGGGAATGGTCCTTACCATTATATTTAATTCCTAAACTTCTTAAGTGCTAACGTGGCGTTTCAAATACATATATAGTAATATAATTACATTATGTGATGTCTTATGCCTGCTTTAGGTGCACACTTGCATCATCTGCGTGCGTACGTCCCCAGACTCTGTGTGTGTATATAAAATTTACTTGTAGCTACAAAACTAACCGGTCTTGGAAACTATTCGAAAAGTTGGAAAATATTTATATCACCCGAAGACTAAGCCTTTGGGAGTTCTTCCGTGCTATGCGTGCTAGATATGAGTGTGCCAACCATAAAAGCAAAAATTCGTTTGAAAAACGGATGAAGGACAGTTTTGTTCTGACTTCTTACGACACAATCTACTAAAATGGTTGCGCAAAATGTATAGAGAACAATACTGTAAGGAATTTGTTATTATTTTACTAACGAATATTTGAAGCAGGTAAATTGATGAATTTGATGTAACGCCGCCAGACGTTGACTATGGCTGAAAACTTCGCTAGGATGTGGGTTTGTTGAGCAAGCAGGGTGCGGGGGAGGGAAAGATTGTTGATGACGCGCCGCAAATTGAAGAATAATTCGATTGTCAGCTGTTGCTTGGACCGCCTTGTTGCCAGGAGGCGGCTGACGAATCGAGAGGTAATTGTATAACCCCGAACGTAATCTTATGTTTGCAGGTTCTTTTCTTTTTTTTTTCTTCTGATGTTTGCAGTTTGTGAACACGTGATTCTCTTCGACATGGCGGACAAAGTGGGCCTGGCCGGACCGTAACGATCGGGTTCCGATGTGTTGGTATAAGTAATAAACACTTTGTCGAGGAAGTGTTGCTGAAAATTGTAGTTATTAAAGTAAGTATAGTGCGGGGCGGGTACCCGCTGTGTTATTTGTTGTCCGCGCGCCCGTGAAAGGATGTTAATACTCCGTCTTCGGAACAGGCCGTGACGCAACAACACAGACTGTAAACAAAAGAACATTTTCCCCCGTCGGTACGATATGAGACCGAACAATCGACGAGAAAAAATTTTTTTTTCCCTCCGGCAATTTTCGTTGAACGGTTATCGAATTGCTGTTTTAGAAGCTCCGTACAAGGTAGGTACACGCATGCGCCGCTCAGTGATTTCCGATCCGTCACGTGGGGGAAGGTCGCGGTCGCAGATTGCTGCCAAGGGTTATTTATTGTTTATGTTGTGGCCAAGTAATTTATGGTTTACTTTCGTATCAAGATTCATGGCCGTGTGCATGTACCGAAAAAAAATTATAAAAATGAAATTGCTTGTAATTTTCTCCCTACTCTGCCAAATAAACTCAAGTAAACATGCCAATATATCTTTAGTGTATTCTTACGAAAAACTTATATATAAATTTAAAAATTGTAACACAAAATATTTCTTCACTTTAATCGCTTTAAATTTTTATACGGTTCCGACGTAATGGACACTAAGGAATCAACATTTAAGATTTAAAGCCGTAAGTGGTCCTAGCTCAGCAAGTTTCATCTGTGTCACAGCTCATGAAAATGCTGTGAACTTAAAGGGTGAGCCACCGAGGTCAGTCATCCCTGCAACGTACAAAAAATCCATCCTAAAATTAAGTATTATACAAATTTTTAGTAATTTAAAATTTTCTAACGTATGATTTTTAAAACACGGTAAGTTGTTTTAAAGAAAAATTAAAATATATTATAGTAATTATTTATTTTAACAATTAAAGTGTAAGCGGTCGTAATTTTCTGACACCAAAATGAAAGGGACCGAACGTTCTTAAGGTAGGGGTGCTGTCACAACTTAGAAACACATAACTTAGAAACACACAAGAGAGAATCTTCTAAGGTTTGCCTGTTCTAAGTTGTGTGTTTCTAAGTTGTGGTAGTTATAAATTATGACTTTCTAAGTTATGACGTTTCTAAGTTGTGTGGTTCTGCGTGGCGTGTTTCTAAGTTATGTGTTTCAAATTATGACAGTTCTAAGTTGTGTGTTTCTAAGTTGTGATAGTTCTTAGTTATGATTTTCTTAGTTATGACGTTTCTAAGTTTTGTGTTTCTACGTTGTGTGTTTCTAAGTTGTGATAGTTCTAAGTTATGATTTTCTTAGTTATGACGTTTCTAAGTTTTGTGTTTCTACGTTGTGTGTTTATAAGTTATGCGTGTTTCTAAGTTATGTGTGGTTCCTCTTAGGGTAGCGTAGCGAATGTTCTGACACCATGAGTGTTAAGTGGTCTAAAAGCAGGCCAGGGCGATGCACCAAAGAACACATGAGCGAGGCTCGGCGTACGGACAACGACAACTGCGCAATGCTGGTTCTTCAACATAGATTAAATTAAAAATTAAAAATATCCTGTAAAATATATTCCCTTACAAACATGGTAAATGACACATGTGGATTTATATTTGTTATCACACACAATTAATGTTAAAATGATCAATGTATAATTTTTAAATGTACAGTGGTTTTATATACATGACTAGTGCATTATACAATTCAGAAAAAATTAACAATGACCCAGTAACTGCAGAAATCCATAAATATTCACCAAAAAAACATTAAATCTCATTAGCACTTATTCAACACTTCCTTGGCAAGTGTTATTCCCATTACGTCACGATTATAGAGAGTTAAAGATACTAAATGTTTAATTAATAGGTCGTGGGTTCTGTAATAATCTGGATCGCTTTGATTATATGATAATTATCATAATAAATTAATAATAACATTTAATATAGCTGTACAGAACACATTGTATTTTATGAGGTGTTAATTACAAAAAAAAATATTTTTGAAAGTAATAAAAAATTTAAAATTAATGTGTTTATAAATTTACTAAATTTATTCAGTTAAATTAAATGTTGGTTGTTGTAAATTCACACCTGCATGTATGTATAAATGTATATATAGCAAGGAATAAAACACTTCTTTAGTTATGGAAGATTTACTAAAAATTTGTCATTGCATTTTTACAATTATAATATTATTTTATTTTGTACATGAGATATAATATATACTTACACCAACACGTGTATTTATAAAATTACACTTACATCTTTGGAGTTACTGCTGTTACATACATTTAGTGTAAAATTAAACGACTGATTTTAGAATGTGGATTTTATAAACGCAGTGTTGACGGTCGGTGAAACTATCTGCTGTAGCAGGCAGAAAGCACAAGGAATAAGGTGGACACTAATATAGGGAGAAATGAGACAGATTATCTAATAGCTCAACGCTAAATCCATACAAAACTTTACAAGCTATTGAATTTTACTTATAGGTATTTAAGGCATCAAATATTTTATTATATTTAGTTTCAAATTCCCAAAAAAATCTCAATTTCTTATAACATTTCAATATGAGATACATAAATGTTATAATTGTTATAACGTGTTGCGAGGGTTGAATCAGTGAAACGAAGGACAAAGCATGGCGTGATGAAAGTGACCGGAATGCTTGCTAAAAGAAATCTCACTCAGTGAAAGGAATTTTTGTGAAATATGTGTGAATTTGATAGGCACTGTGTTTGTTGTATAGTACAAAGACAGAAACCTTAAAATTATCGATACACTTTTCTTCAAAATACTGTCGTTATTTATATGACCTGAATAAAATGATACACGGGTCTATAAGCAAATTGCAGGGCTGCTAACAAAACAAAAATTCCATATTTTCCTCATAAATATTTTATACACGTTTATACTTTTTATCGAATATCAACATATAAGGATAACATTTGGACATATAGTTAATGAAAAACAAAAATCATTAATTTACTTAGCCTTTTTTATATGTATCAAAAGCAAGACAAACCAAATACATTCATGTTTGACAAGTTTTTGACCTTGTATCATAAATACACGAAATTTCAAAAGCATTGAGTTTCTACTCTTTGTTGTATTTTGATTACTCGACGGCGCACAAGCTGGTGCGTTAGGCAGTGCTAGGTTGTCATATTGATTTGTGAGCTGTTCCTTCTGCGGGAGGATACATATGATAGAATTAATTGACAGACTAAGCGAAGGTAAAAGTTTGTAAAATAAAATTGAACAACTTAAAATGTATTGGTTTTTTAATGTTTTTATTTAAATGTTATAACGGTTTATGTAAGCTCATATTGTATACTAAAACATTATAGAAAAATCTTTTTTCAGCTTGAAACACTTTTTTTTTAGTCTGAAACATGCTGCTACACTACAACTTCCTTGAAGACAGAGAGAGTCGGTAACAGCGCAATGTTAAGGGCGCCGTCTGGTTGGTGTGTGTGTGTGTTAGTGAGGCGGGATGATAAGTGCGACGCTCGCTGGTGCTTCTAGCGCGGTGTCGCATCTAAGCGCAAGGCTGTGGTTGGTGCGTCGGGAAAACTGTGAAATTTGAGTGGTGACCGTAACATGAAATAGTGGAGAAATTATGATAAAGGTGTAATGCAAGACCCTTAAGTGTTTTCAAGAATCTGTACCGGTTGTTTTACGCCTAGAAATTACTCCGAAAACACGCATTTTAGTCATTTTAACTCTTCTTAAAATACAGTTTAAAAATTAGTCCGAAATCAAAAACCCTTTTCTGCCCTCAGTGAACTCTCGAATGCTTTTTGTAAACAGACCCCACGCGGCTATCTTGAATAGTTTTGAAATCGCGTTGTTTTTCCTGAATTTCTGCACACCCTACATATGTGTGTCTGGGCAGACGGCGCCCTTAAGTTAACACAACATTTATTTTCAGTCGCAATGCATGAACCTGAGGTAGCACTGGTCTAGGTTGAGTGCTGGAATAAATATATTTTATTGGTCAAAACATAAAAATTAAGAAAATATAAAGATTTCTTTAAATGCACAGAGAGTTGAATAAATTAACTTTGTTCATATAGTTGGAGTAAAGTGGCCTCAGAGTAGGGCGAAAATTTATATTGCATCAGTTTTTTTTTTCTTCAGTTGATATATGTATTTTAAAATCAATCCTTACACCTTCGCTGAAAGAGCAGCTAGGATGGTAGGTGTAAAAATAAATAAATTTTATTCACATTAGTGAAAAAAGCGAACTATTTGCAGGTAAACGTTTTCTTTGTGGGCATTGTTGACTCGTAGTATTAATTCTTGCTTTAAATCTTTCTTCACATTAATCTATAAAATATAAAAAACAACACTCGACCCTGCCAGGATTCGAACCTGGAATCTTCTGATCCGTAGTCAGACGCGTTATCCGTTGCGCCACAGGGACAGCTACATTTTTATTCACTGCAAGCACATAGTTATTAGAAGAGAAGCTACCATGTTAATAGTGTGATACCTTTAGGCTGGTGTAGATCTATACGTTTCCGCCGCTGCGGCTAACCTGGGGCTCGATTCTGAAACGCACACCGCGAGTAGGCGGTAGGCGCGAGTGTAGCCTGCCGGCCGTGTCGTGGTGTTCTCTAATACTGCTCGCTCTATACATTCAGAGCGTCATTTTACAAATTAAACATTTTACCAAATTAAAAAAGTAATAATCACTCATGCATAAAGCAATAAATAACCTGGCTATGCCTTCTCGTGACCCCTGAAACAGACATGGTTAAAAACAAACATCATAAACACCAAATTATATAATTTGAATGACACTCAAAACTAAATTTAGTTTGGTGCAGTTGCAGTGACTATTTGTCACATATTATTGATAAACATTTTTAATTTTATTATAAAATAACAACTAAAGTGAAAGATGGTTTCTACCGATGCAAAAACGCAAACATGTTGTGCCCTTTAGTTGCGACATGAATGTGCAAAAAGTGGCCATTGACTCTAAATTAACTTAAAATGATTAAGTTAGTACTGGTTAGTAAGCATAAATCATGGGGGTATGTTATTTGCGGTGGATTTCCTTTGGCCCAGAAAGCACACAAGTCGCCCCGGACAGGTATACTGGCCGGCCTGGTCTCGCTCGGGCCACCGCATGCCTCTCTGCTTCCTGGGTATTGCTGGGTTAGAGGCGGGGCTGCCTTCCCGGAGAGACCGTTTAGGCCCGGTCCACACGAACGGCCAGTGTGCGGGACGGGAGCTGCGCGGCGCCCGCATAGCAGTTGCGTGGTGCAGTCCACACGAGCGGTCAGTGTGCGGCTGATGTCTGCCGGCATTACCATTTTAGAGTTCAGTCATTAGATGCAATGGATGCACGCCATAGTGCAGTACTTGCGTACGTAGGTATTCAGGTGTTAAAAATAAGAAAGTCGAATCTTAAGCACCTATTGGGTACATCCCATAGTGAGCAGTCGTTTGTTACAAGGAACTTTTTATTGCAAGAAGACGAAATGAAATTTTTTAATTACTTCAGAATGTCGTCTGCAAGCTTTCATGAACTGCATGAGACTGTGAAGACTGCAAAAGCAAGATACAAACATGAGGCTGGCTATACCTACAATGGAAATGATGGCTTTAATGCTTAGTTAAGCGTGTTTCCTTTTTCTTGTACTAACTTGTACTAAATGGCCATTTACATATCGCAATAACTTTCTTAGACAATACAGGTTTGTTTTAAATATGAGAAAGTTAAAAATATAATTGTATTGTAGGTGTATTTATACAATTCTATTAATATTGTTATGTACAGTACGCACTGGAAAACAAATATGTCCTTAAGTCTGAAAAAATTCTTTCGCACAGCTATTCACGTACAATAAAAAATTAAAGATAATAAATATGAAAATTGATATTCAAAGTGTTTATTTATGGTATGCACATTAGGAGTCATCCGAGAATGCAGACAGTTCGGTGTCACATGGTGACACGATGGAACTACATGAAGTGAAAAGCCGATTTTCTGTAAGCTCGCTGTTTTGGCTTCCTTGTATTTGTGACATGATGGGTATACATAGGTTTTGCACTTTGTACCTGGAGGTGTCCATACATAGGTGTTGGAGGTGGGTGGTACACACTTGTAAGTGGTGTCTGGAAAGCAGAAATGTGGTTTGGGTGTGCGGAAGTAGTTTGCAGTGGCTACATAGGAGCTGTATTTAGGGAATCAATTATTTGACCTGGTTGCAATGTTGCCCGTCTAATTTTTTGGAGTAAACCAGTTTCTGGTCTGTATACACTTCAACATCAACTTTTTCTACGTCAGTATCATTCATGGTGGAAACCAATTCTTACTAACTTGACAGCACACAGAAGACAATGATATCGCTACGGTTCCCCCGCAAGACTGGTGCGACCGCTCGTGTGGACGACTCGATATCTCACAACAGCCCGTAACAAAGTTGCGGCTGCCGCGCGGTGCCCGTCGCGCTATTGGCAGTGCGGGTGGCAGCTACAGCCGCAAGGCTGCCGCACCGCTGCCGCGCAGTGCCCGCCCTGTGTGGGCTGCTCTACCTATTTTACTGTCCGTAACAAACCGTGCGGGCGCCGCGCGGCTCCCGTCCCGCACACTGCCCGTTCGTGTGGACCGGGCCTTACTGCAGCCGCCGCCCGCAGACAGGCCCCATCACCGCACAGCCCAGGCGCCACCGGGCCTTCGGAGCCTTACCGGCGGCGCTGGTGGCCGCGGGCTTGTCTGTGCGGCCGAGCGGCGCCAGCAGCGCAGTCTGCGCAGTCAGTCTGTGACGAGTCTCAACCAGCTCACGAAGCGCCAACGTAACCTCCTGCCACTCTTGTCCTGTCCGCAGTCAGCGAAGCAGCAAGGGGTCCGAACACCTCCCTTCCAGGATTTAAAAGAAATAAAACCGAAGACAGAATAAGAGAATCACCGCAACTTAGCTACATAAGGTACACAGAGCTACAAAATATGTATTTCCTCTTGATTATAGCCCGACATGCTTTGTACAGAGAAGTGGCATAAATGTTTTTTTTTTTTCAATCAGTCTATACATAATGCCGGTTTGCACACGTGTTATTGTATGTAATGTCTTCCATGCAAACTTGATATGTGTGTTTCATAATGCATTTATTTTTTATTAATTTTTAACAAAATTCTCAAAACTTTGCTGAATAACAAAGTAATAAAATGTTGAAATATTAACCAAAGTAAAAAAAAAAATATTTCTTATTTTTTTCAAGCAAAATCCTTACTTAAATGTCTATATTAAAAATTTTGGAGTTATGAATGTCTACTATTTCCAGAGATTTTAATGTGACACTTAATTCCCTTTTAAAATTAAATAATCAAGCAAACTTACTCATCAAAACAATTATATAATGCTTATATTGCCCCCCCCCCCTCCTCCACCCAAAGCAAAACAAATCTTCACATATCATGTCTCCGGCCCTGACAGTGTTTTTAAACAAACATCATGCGAGTCTTTGTAAGTGACAGTTGTAAAATGGGTACCAATGAAACTACTTTATAAAATGGAATTACAGATTGTACTTGCGACTCCATATTAGTTTATATCCACCACTCACTCGTGCGTTGCTACATTATCGAGATTTTAGAATTATTCACTAAGTTGGAAGCAGCAAACCATACACAGTATAATAGTGAAATAGTGTTGCAGAATATACTAAGAAATACTGTAATGGATACATTAAGTTTAAATTTTTCACGTAAAACAGAGTCTAATTCTTTACATTTCCAGTCACACTCCTGCGGGACGTAAAACTTATATAGGTCTATGGCATTTCTCCTGGATCCTTGAGGTATTCATTTGGAGACTATCGCTCTTTTTGTTTACATGAAAAATTAGTTGTATAATATTGAGCGTAGTGTACTGTGGAATTTATTTACTCTTCTTGTAGTGTCACATGATATAAAAAATATATAAAAAAATGTTTGTAAGCATTCAGAAAATGTACAATACTGTGTACTAAATAACCGCATGAACCACCTCATAGTGTTATGATGTTTTGTGACCTTGACTGTCTAGTCGTCGCGATCATAAGGCGAGGAAGAGTGGCATTACCTGGGAGGTGCGATCTGGTAGAGCTTCTGTCTGAACCCTTCCACATAGGATTTATTTTTATTTTCTCCACATTCGTGCAGCATACTGGAATGTCAGGTGAAAAACATCTAAAAAAAATTCTCTTTGGTGCCAATATTATATTAGCTAATGATTGTCCCTTAAGCGCAGAGAAAATAATGCAGAAATAGAAACAAATATTTTAGTTTTGATTTTCTTCTGACGAAGGGAAAACGTGAATCCAAGGCTAAGGTAGGGGCAGTACCTGGATGGGCCTGGTTGGTGTCCGCTTCTCAGAATATACACACTCCTTTAGCAATGACGCAATGCCATGATGTGTTTGAATAAAGTCGTGGGAGCGAATTTCCCTCGGAAATGTCCGCCATGTTTCCCGCATGTGGGAATCCCGTGCCCTCGCCGAGTCGAGAAGTATCGCTGGCGTGTGGGGAGTGCGGCGGGGAGGGGAACAACTCCCTTGCGTAGCGACACCTGTATTTCGCGAATACATTTCGTGTCAAGGTATTTTACAAAACACTGTAGATTTTTCTTGTAATTATTGGTAGGTGCAGGCATTTTTCGCGAAAAGATCTGAGCACCTATTAGACTGCAACAAGGTATACCCGCACCTGTGGTTTCTTCCTTGTGATTGGCGGCCGTTTGCGAGAGAAGTCGTTGCCTTATTTGACCGAGCCACTCAGGACGCGTTTACTTCCGCACTGAATCACTGTGATTGGTGTTGTTACAAGCGATATGTACCTGGGAGAAACTCACCCAATGACGAAACACAGACGATGATAAAGCATTTTAACTTTCATCTAGTCTCGAAATCTTTTCGCGAAATCTGCATGCCCCTAATTATTGACTGTGGTCGGTGAATGCTGTTTTCCCGCACTTTACGGGGCCAATGAGGACGTAGTTACCGTACTGCTGCACGACCGCAATTCGCCAAACCTCTAAGAAAAAAGCTACAGTTATGTGTGAAATAGCGTGACACGAGATGTATTCGCGAAATACAGGTGTCCTTACATGCGGCACGGCGCGCGCGGGCTGCGGCTTGGAGACGGCAGAGGCCGCGGCCGGCGGCCATTGGGCCGGAGGCAGCCATCGACCGGCCAATCAGCGGCCGCGAGTAATCACACGGTGCGCCGCGGTGCGCTTACCCGATACACGGCTTGGCTCGAATGGCGGTTATTAGCAAGTGATTGGGCCGCGTGCGTGCGCTGGGGACCTTGTCTCCATCAACAGCGGAGGTCTCCTGCTCCTCCAGTCTGCAGGCCGCTGCGTGGAGGGGCGGCCCAGTGGCCGCATACACGCAGCTTCTGCTTTATATGTACACAGCAAGGCCCTCGACAATCTCAAAAAGTGTTAATTTTCCTATAACAATTTTTTCCTAGAAATTTTTATATTATTCCAACGATTTTTTTATCTGAAGTCATAGTGGTCGATTCTCTGAAAAAAAATTCACTAATAAATTTATTATAATTCAAATGCCTAAATTCAAGTCTGGTGGTTAAAAAAAGACTCTAAAATATTTTTTATTTATCGACGCCCCCACAAACCATTTTCTAAAGTCTAATTGTAAGCTCATAAACACTTAAGGGTTCATCAAAATCGGTCCAGTTGTTTTTGCGTAATGCTCGAAAAACCAAACAAAAAGACAATAAGACAAACAGTTATATTTTTTCAAACAAATATTTGCACTTCAATATAGTGCTGTTTAGTTTTTCGCTAAGCTATAATAGTAGCAGTGGTATTTACGGCAAATTTTACCTAGTTTTGAAAACAATGAAAACTTTCTAAAAATACTATTTTTCAGACTAAAAGCTGTTTTTCAATGGATAGGTGTTTGGTTTTTCGCTATGTTATAATAATAGCAGTGGTTTTTTATGGCACATACGAGGTATGGCTATTAAATAACCGGACTGAATTCATAACACTTTTTATTCGTCACCAATTACAGCAGAAGTTTTAACGACTTCAATGTACTCCTTTTGCCAAACCATACACCGCTCCATACGACGTTTCCATTGTTGAAAGCAGTGCTGGAAGACCCCTTCAGTCAGCTGGTTGAGATCCTCCGTCGCTTTTGCTTTAAACGCTTCCACACTTTTAAATATTGTCCCCTTCAGCACCGACTTGACATTGAGAAATAGAAAAAAAGTCACAGGGGGCAAGGTCGGGCGAGTACGGTGGATGTTCCAACACGGTGATGCCGTTTGTTGCGAGGAAAGCTCTCAAAGACATGGCAGAATGGGCTGGTGCATTGTCTTGATGAAGGATCCAGGACTTGGCCTTCCACAAATCGGGTCTTCGTCTTCTCACACGCTCACGTATAGCCGTCAGAACCTCGATGTAGAAATGTTGATTCACCGTCTGACCCTGGAGTACCCAGTGAACGTAGACAATGCCACGAATGTCAAAAAAGACAATCACCATTGCTTCGAATTTGGATTTTCACATCCTGGCTTTTTTTTTTTTGCCTTTGCGAGCTTGGGCTCTTCCAATGCCTGGATTGCCTCTTTGTTTCGGAATCGTAAGTAACAAAAAACACGATTCATCACAAGTAATCACCTTGTGTAACAAATCTGGATAAGTCGGCGATGTTGTTTAGGATGTCAGTACAAATGTTCTGTCTTGTTTCCTTATGCTCGGGAGTGAGGAGTTTCGGCACCATTTTTTGCGCAAAACTTCCGCATGTCAAATGATTCATGCAAAATCTTTTGAAAACTTTCTTTGTCGATTCCTGTCATTTCAGCCAGCCCTTGGATGCTCAGACGACGAACGGCGTGGATTAATTTAACAATTTGTTCAATATTTTCGTCCGTTTTTGACGTCGAGGGCCGTCCTGGGCGCTGATCGTCTTTGGTAGTTTCACGCCCTTCTTTAAACCAATTAAACCACTCAAAAACTTGTGTGCGGGATTAACATTCATTCCTGTAGACTTCTTTCAACATTGCATAAGCTTCTGTTGCAGTTTAAAAAGAAACTTGAGGTTAACATGTCACTCCGTCTGACCACTTGGCATTTTTCCGACGTGTCACTATTGTGTAGACTAATTCAGTCAACTGCTACAGTCAAACTGGGCGACCTGCTGGCTTGTCTTGTGAGCTCAGGGTGGGGGAAGGACCATCAGACACAGTCATGTTCAAACATGTCGCGACACGCTCGCAGTTTGCTGGGAGCAGCATCAGTCCGGTTATTTAATAGCCACACCTCGTATAACCTACAACTGAAAACAATGAAAACTTTTCCAAAATTAATAAGAAATTACGAAATGTATTAAATTTTGACCATTAGCATTCGATTGCTTTCATTTAGACTAGCTATAATTGGCATATGGTTAATGTTGTAAGGCAAGATACAATTTTCAAATACCATAAAGAAATAAAAAAATATATATGTTCGTGAGATGTAAGCAACTAACCTCAGTAACAAACGGATTAATGTATTCTCATGTTACAAATAAACTTATAATAGAAAATTAAACGCAGAAATCATTAGAATAACCCCAGGGTTGATAAATATACAAATAGCATTTATTTTAGAAAAATAATTAAAGTATTTTTTTTTTTACTTTTGTATTTTGTATGTTGCATTTTGTACCAGAATCGAATAAATTCGGTTTAATAATAAAAATCTAATCTTCAAAGCAAATCAAGTGGGATGTAATAGTCCGACGGCAAATAATGTAGAACTGTGAAAAAATAACATTCAAAAGAGGGTGAAAAGATAGAATTGGTTTGTAAAAAATATTATATAGGCGAATCTAATTAAGTGGGAGGGTGAATATTTCTCAAATAAATTGGATTTAATAGAATAAGCATAACTATTAACCTATTTACACATACGATAAGAAATTTTCAATCTGTATTATACATTTCGAATTAACATGCGATTGATTGAAATATCTTAAATAATGTGTGTGTCTGTAATTGAATGAAAAAGAGGAAAGATAACTTTCATCATTCTGTGCATAAAATTAAATTAAATGACACTGGAAATGTCAGAGATGACACAATATATAAATTAAAGATAATTACGTGCATGATTCACATATTTTTTAAAAAAAGGCTATCTCATATAATGAAAAAAGGGATAGGCCCTAAGTGTGATTTCATCAAGGTAATATATCTCCGAACATACTTAAACGAGAACTATAAAGTCGGCGTACTTTAACTATATTTCAAATGAATTAATATTAATTTTTACAACAGTAAGAGGAGCAGTCTTTGATGATTGAAACACCCCCCACCCCCCTAAATTTTCAAAGGCGAACGGGGTTCGATTCCCAGAGGAGCCGGACCCGGATTTTCACAAGTGGGATGCCATGGTCTGTGGGTTTTCTCGGGGTATTCCCGTCTTCCCCATAAATTCATAACTTATCCCATCTTATCTCATGCATTAGACATTGGATAGAGCAGCCGGGTTGGTATGAGTGTCAGCCCCATTCCATACATTGAGACCATGCAAGATACCTTTACAGCATTACAAATTTCAATAAGTTAATATAGTCAATATAGTTTTGTTATGAATGCAATCTAAACTATATATTATATTTAATGTATTTTTATTTAAAAGTATTGGAGTAATTCACAAAAATGTCTGACAGTGGTGCAATATTAGCAATATTCTTAAGTTTCCAAAAGCGAACCTGCGGGTTATAAGCTTTAAATATTTATAATATTCAGTAATTTACTAAATATATGGTTATTAAAATAACTTAAATATGTGGTAAATGTACACAGGCATTCTACATATAAATTAACATATCCCGGATTACCTATAAACACACCAACAAATATGACAAATCTACAAAATCATTGCAATTGTATTTTCAAAATGTTGACATGACATTTACTTAAACATAGTTTAAAAAACACGAGCAATTTTATGGTTTGTAAAATCACCTTCGTTAGTAGAAACACTGCTGTCACGATCATATAGTGAACAAGTTTTTGTGTAGCACTTACATTTTAAGAGGCTATTTTGCTACATATCGTATGTACAATGGTAGGGTTTGATGTTGGTCGTGAGCAATTTTATGTAAAATGTGTTTTTACAAACAGATGATGTTATGGTGTTTTTTTTCTTACATCAGCTATCTTTAGAGTATACAGTTTGAAATATAGCGTACATACCTTTTTAAATGATCCTTCAAATTTACAATTTTATATAAATAAGAATAATATTTCATTAATATGTTTGGCATAAAGAAGAAACCAATATCTAAGGAGCTGTAAGTAAAATTCTTTTTCCAACAGCATCTCAATTTGTGAAATTTTACAAACAAAAAAAGTGATGATTAAAATCAGCTAAGCATTGAAAATACTGTCTTTTTTTATTTTAGCATAATCTTTTTGTCCGTAAGCTAATTAAGTGGCATGTACATAATGTTATGTACACTTATGTGATTAACAACTCCTGGTATGGTGTTAAAGTTTGGATATCTGGATATATGTTACTCTATATTGTAGTTAAATACGTTAAGTGCATAGTTACATTTTGCATCGAAACGGAAAAACAACCCGTCAAAAACCGGTACCACAGCTACCCTACGAAACAAATTGTGTAATCATAAACACAATAATTGCCTATGTGGCAGCAGAGCCTTCACCGATTTGATTGTAATTTAACACTTGCATAATTAGGTGTCTTTTTATTCATGTGCTGAAGTAAAAATTCTATGAAAAGTATAAAAGTACAATTTGTATGGTTTTAGAAGTATGTCATTACTATTGGTATAATTTACCAAAACTGTCCTTTCATTTCACAGAATAATTTATCAAAATTAAAACAATGAACAAGTTAATTTACACTTCTTCGTATCATAATAAAAATCCAGTTTTTAGCAATTCAATTAAATAAAAAAATTGGATTATATTTAAGTTTTGACAGGGGATATGTTGTTTGTATTAAGTTATCATTAAAATACTCGTCATATTTAGCCGTTTGAAATAGTAAAGAAAAAGATTAATAAATTTTTTACTATAATTTCAAACGTTTTATGGGCTCTTTTTTATTTAAAACGTAAGGAATTTTACCAAACATCAAATAATTAATTTAAGTGTCTTCAATGCATGTATTGCAACATGCAGGCAAAAATTCAGCTCTCTTCGATGAAGTTCAGTTATTCAACTGTTATTCATTCCTTTCGAAATGCGACCCATTTTAATTTGGACGTTTGTACGTAACTTCGTTCCCACTTAACTTAACAAGCCACCGTTACTAATGACCTTGTTTCCCGTCTGGTTAATTTTCTTGCGATGAATTATACCTTATCGGATTTCTAAAAACCGTTATCAACATCTACCTGGCCTAGCATTATTTCAGCGTAAAATGTCTTGTCTGTTATCGATCGCGAATTCATTATTTTTTACTGTACTAGTTACTGAAACTTGTTACCTTACCTTGTCCTAATTGCCTTAGAGGCAGAACTTTTTTTTATTTCCCGTGGTATTTCCACCCTAACTAACTGAAGAACTGTGTATCTGAAAGTAAATGGTTTCCTAGAGCTGTCATTAGCGTGGCGGGAGATGTCATTAGTGTTGCGGTGATGCCTAATTCAAGAAAGCTTGAACAATTACTCCAAGTACTGGTTGCGTGACCAACGAGGTGAGTTCCGTGACGGCTGGGCGCCGAGAAGTGGACCGCTGTTCGGCATCGCTGTTCTGCGCTGTTCGCGGCATCGCTGTTCTGCGCTGTTCGCGGCTCGCTGCGCTGGAGAACAATGTTGTTCTGCGCTGTTCCCGGGTCACGCGGACCCCGTAATGATAAGGCGCCCGCTGCTTTCTCCGAGGAGTTGCAATTTTTTTTTTTAATTTTCCTAGCATGGCGTCATCGACCCGGAAACAGCCGAGCACAGCCGAGCACAGCCGAGTGCAGCCGAGAGTAGCCGAGGGTATCCCAACTTTCACTTTACAGTGCAAATATATACACCGATGCATGGGACTGTAAGAAGTCGCCGTTTTCAGTACCTCCAGTTACCTCCAGTTACCTCCAGCAGAGACTCCACACTCCGTACACACTGGGTCTAATGTCACCTGTTCATTGGCTGCTACTGTTAAGACGTCACACCTTGGTAGCCTGTGATTCATTATTAATTTTGTTGAGTGTTTCTCATTGGCCAGGAGCATTCCGTACATACCGTGTACCAATAGCGCAAACAGCTTAGTAGTATACATAATTGAATTTTATCTTATAGCAAAATAAAACTGAGAATTCTTTAAGTCCTTACCGATCGAGTCCGGAGATAACGATACGAGTGTCATACCGATGCTGGGCAGTGATGTGGTGGAGCATGATGGTGTTTATTAGGTGAATTAAGAAACTACTACAATTGCGAATGATCTTAATATTAATTCGCCTGTAGCTTGCGTGCGTACAGTTCCGCCTTATTAGGTGCAGTATATTACTAATTATTTAATTGTAGGTCCATGCACATGAAGAAGACAGACACCAATCAAGTCCTAAGGAGATATGCTATGGTACGAGTGGAGCCCTTTGTGAAGCAGCACGGCGGAAATATCTTAGAATTAGGCTCATAAATATTGAGTGATAGTATCAATTATAATAAAAATAACCAAAAATAAAGTAAAAAAATCGTACTAATCTATTTTAAAAAAGTACATTTATAATAGCTTTAATTGTTAGTTTAATTTAGTATAGCATACGCAATGTGGCTTCAGAAAAATAGCAGGGGAAATGTTTTAAGTGTGTAATAATTTGTGTTCTTCCGTGAGAGTCCAGACATCCCGTGCTGACTGGTCCGGTGGCTAGCATGTCCAGGCCAAGGGGCCTGGGATGATATTCCGGTCGGGCTGGGTATCCCGGGTTCAGGAGTGGGTGTTTGTGGTGGCCCTTTCACCCCTTCCACCCTGCCTCGGTGAGCGCAGCGACGTCACGGCTGTCGTCGACACCCAGGACTGGGCAATGCGACTCTTCATCCTGCGTACTGGCGGCCACGCGGTTACATGCACCCAGCACTGGATACAAAGTAAGCGGACCTCGCCTGGTGGACTCTTCTCTGCCCGTACCAACTCTTCCTCCAGAAACTCATGCAAGCCCATATCACCCCGCACATCCGTGCTCGGGGCTTTCCCCCTGTGCATATGCACATTTTACTTAACATTGTTCTAATCTAGATCTAAGATGATTGAAATTCTGACATTTGACTTTTTAAAACCACTACAGGTTTTACAAATACGTTCAAACGTATCTTGAAACCCAAATAATTTCACACATCCTTAGTTTACAATAACTGATTTGGTAATCATTGTTAATACAAAGTTATGTATCCTACGTGTTAAATTGAATTAACACATAATAGTATATTTTAAACCCACATGAACTAAGTGCTAACATCGTAAATTGATTGAAGTATTTTATTACGGAACTGTAGTTGCATGAACAGCCGCATATTTATTACATAAATATAAGCTCTACAGATAACGTTTACTACAATCAAGCATCTGCAAACACATATGAAAGTAGTTGCAAAATAACATAATGTTAACTTAATTTATTTGCTGTTCATTCACCACTAATTTAAATCATCGCGTCTTGGGCTAGAAGACCCACCGGGCTGAACTATTATTAAAAACGCAAATTTTATCCTAGGTAAATAAAACGAAAAATAATCATACTTAATTTTTATATAGAATTTGTTATGGCAAAGGCTGCTTATGAAAAATTTAGTAAAAATCTTCGACCTTACACTAAATTTAATCTGTCTGCGAATCACTAAATTAAGTATTGTAAAAATTGTATTTACTTTTTAATTAAAAACAAATATGGCACATATCGTAGAGAATATTTTTATCACTACTAATGGGGTGATTAATCAATCATTGCAGTAGTTGTAGTATTTGTACTTTATCAAAACGTAAAAAGTTCCACGAACAAGTTTTGTGTGTAGCACACACAATGGTGGAGACTCTGATACTATGTGCCATGGTAGAAATAAGCATTATATATTTTAAAAGCACCGTGTACCCGGGCACACATACGGTGCGCAGAGCTTCAGGAAAATCAAAGCGATTTCAAAACTACTCAAAAATATCCGAGTGCGGTCTGCTGACAAAAACATTTAAGATTTCGCTGAGGGCTGAAAAGTACTTTTGGTTTCGGATTAAGTTTTTAAGCTGTTTTTAAAAGAGTTAAAATGGCTAAAAAACATGTTTTTTGGAATAATTTTTAGGCATAAAACAACCGTTACAGATTCTTGAAAGCACTTTAGGGACTTGCATTAAACTTTTATCTTCATTTCTCCGTCTATAATGTTACGGTCACCGCTCAAATTTCACAGTTCTCCTATGACGACGAGAAGACTGCGCGTCAGTTCAGAGAGATGATTAGCTGAGAAAAATGAAGAATACTAATGACGGTAAACAGCTGGTTCGGGAGTTAGCCGGAGACATGTCAAACAAGCGTGGGTACCTGTGCTCCTTCATACTGTCTCTTTGTAAACAAACTCATTATTTCAGTTCGCATACCTCGCTAAAGGACGCATCACTCAAGGGTCCTGCAGCAGCTGAACTGCCAGCCTGTTGGCAGTGAGATCTGCCAATCAACAATTGATTCTTATCGGAAAATATTTAGATACTTCATTAATTTTAAATATCAATATAAAATAAGTTAGAATGTGAAACTATTTCAAGTATGTGTTTGCGTTTGTAAATAATATACCTACATTATATTTGTAGAATGACATATTTATAAAACATTTATATGGAAAATGTGTACGCCAATACATAATACACATTTTGAATAAATATAAAATTATATGTTTTATTCAGTTGTAAAAATTAATTAATAATTTATATAAATAATATAGCTGTGACACAATAAGTTTTAGAAAAAACTAACATGACTGATAAATTACAGTTTACATATAATGTAAACTATGACAAAGATGCAACAAAACACAATATGCAACTGCTTAGATTGTGAAACATAAAAAAAAAATCGTTCTTACACAAAACAAATAACATGAAAATGCAGTAACCCAAAGCGACGGGCGACTCTACGTAACAACCATGTCAGGGATACGAAATATTATAAGTTTATATTTTGACGTGACAACGTCTAATAAATCGATGAACGCCGGCTGCACGCACGAAAAAGTGTCCCGTTAATACATTGTCCCGTTACGCTGTGTCCCGTTACGCTCATTGTACGCTTGCGCCGCATCTATCTCTCTTCCACTCGATTGGAACAACCATCGATTTGACTTTTTCGAGGCACATTAAACTTGAAACCATCCCCTTCGTTTCCTACTTTTCCTATCATCGTTCTATCCTTAACAGAATAACACTGATTGGAAGAAGTTAAATAGCAAACATGTATAAAAGTTATAGTTAAAAAAATTATCTCTTCGTTAAAGTAATAAACATATTTGAATTAATGAGTGCAAACAAAAGTAAATTAATCAATTAAAGTGTAGATTTAATTTCACTCATTTTTGTATCCATACAACATAGTGATAATTAAAAAAAATGATTCATATTTATTTATAAAAGTATGCAATCATTTCATCAATGTTTTGTTATGATGTTGTCACGTTTAACTATCGTCTGTAAACCGACTTTACAATCAATCAATTTTTTTTATGCTAAACCTTTGTGAACCAGTACAGATAAACCATTATTTGCCCAGTATGTTATTTTTACTGAACCATTACAGTGGGGTATTTAGGGCGTTTTTGACGTATTTTCGCCAACTCTTGAGGCGCACAGCTAAGCGTCGAGCGAGTAACGGAACAGCTCCGTGTCGCACGGTGCGCCCGGCTGCGGGGTCAGGCGGGGTCGCGCGTGCCAGCCGCCCATCCATAATGCACGCCTGCTCCACTAGCGCCGCCACGCCACGCGGCGGTTTATAACGAATTAGCGCCGGCGCCGGCGAGACCGCAGCGCTGCCTGGCGCCCCCTGCTGGGGGGCTGACTGGGCGACTGCGGGGGGCTACTACATGTTCTTCAATAGACTCCTCCAGAGACGGCCAGTGTGCTCGGTGCGTGACAGGCGCGACGCACCAGCCATCGCTCGGCATGCTGGCAGGCTTGGAAACACTTGTAACTACCACCGCCGTGCCTGGCGCGCCAGCTCCCATTTGTCATTGCGGCATTCGCCTCGTGTATCAGCCTCGCCTCGTGGGATTTCTGGTCTTGCATGGCCCGGAGAATGTGACCTGCTACGGTTTCTCTGGAAGATTCCAGGGGTGGACTTTGGTTTACAGCGCAATTGGGAAGTTACGAGATTTTTTCCGTAGGCTATGAGGATGTCCGTAACTCAATGTCAAGACGAGAACAGTTAATAGGCCAGCAAATTAGGGTTCTGAATATCAAAAAAATATATATATCATTATTTTAAAATTAAAGCAAATAACATGCTAATTTAGCAAAATATTTTTTACAATGTAAATATTTTAATTACCCGATTAAAAATCTTTGCAACATTAGTCGTGCAAAAAAAATTCTCGAAAGTATAGAATTATTGATTATATTTTAAGTTCTATACAATAGTAGATTTATTTATGACTGCTTAACGAAACAATTAAGTCACAGTATCTAATAATTTAGTTTAGTGTAGGTATTTAAAACCTTTTAAAAAAAAGTCTCTAATTCGAAATCAAACTGCACTTTTTGAAATGTGGTTCTTTATTCAGAATAGTTTATTGGAGTATTATAAAAATGTATGTCTGGGAACAGGCTTCAGGCTGTTACTCGTCCACTGAGTAACAGATTGTCGATTCCTCTATGAAGAATAGGTACAGGGAACATCCTAGGAACTATTGTTTCCTGGAAAGCTGGAATGTGCCCCCTCTCGCCAACTACTGCTCGTTTCCTTGATGCTCTTCTTGCTGTGGGGTTTTCTTGCATGACGGAACAGTGGCACTGAATATGCCCAAGTTCTAGGGAAGCAAAGCACCATGGGCGACCTCCTATCCTTCGGAACTAGTCTCGAGTACTTTAAAACAGCTTCTTCAAGCCACCGATGATATCCTCTTCGTTAGGGTTGGTATTAGTGTGTCCCTTGTGGTTCGGTTCTAATCCTGTTCTTCTTGTCTTGGTGTTGGTTTTCCCGAATGGATTGCATGCAAATTATATCTTTAGGACATGAAAGGGTATCGCAACTCATCTTGTGGTGGGTCAAACGAAGTATTTTCTGGAAACCTGCATCCATGAGTCCATTTGTAAATGAACTAGTAGCTAGCTGCTGACGGAATCTGCAAGATCTTCTGTGTAGGAGAGCTGCATAAGCTAATTAATGTCAGCCACGGACTTATGTAGTGTTTTAAGTATTCCTGATGACTTTGTCTTCTAAGCAGTCCTGTACACCTCGCCCACATGCTGATTGTGATACCTCAGCTCAATGGCTTCTACTAATACAGCATAGTCATTCTGATCCGGAATGGTTTGGTCTGAAGCAGCTCGAGCCCAGGTTCTCAAAGAACCAAAACGAGTACATGCTGTTGCTCTTTCTTCTTCACTACATCTATTTACTTCCGCAGCTGCCTCGAATTGTCGCACTAAGATTGGCCATAGAGTGTGTGTGGCTTAAATTTTGGGTGAAAATTCTAGTTTGCAGCAGCTATCGCTTCTTTAATCATCCGATGACATTCCTCGACTCCAGCTTCTACACGCAGTCTCAAATTCACTACTTATGTCTTCTTGTGCCACCACCAGCTCGTTTCACATATCTTCTTGAGCATCTATATTTCTTGTTAGCACATATTCATTTCATCAATTTCAATACTTTATGGCATTTTAACCTATTCTTGAATGTTCCATATTTCAGTCTGTATTTAATCTAGGGCATTCTCAATTTTATTTTTAATCCCCTTCAGCCTTTTCTCCATTTTCAGCCTCGTCACTCTCCATTTTGTCCTTCATCCCCTCCAGGCTACACTCTGTTATCTCTTGACAATTCTCCATTTTATCATGGCTACACTTATTTCGGCCAAGAAAGCCATTATGTTACTAATTTCATGGCTGCCATCACCCACGTTAACATCCACTGTCAACATATCTGTTACTTATGTTCTATTAACTACATTTAAATTTCACTTGTGACCTAGCCTATAAGTATATTTACTCAAAACTAACACTAAATTTACTACATTTAAAACTAACAATAACTTTATTACACTCAAAACTAACTACAGTTTTTAACAGTAAAAATATTCTCAAACAGTTAGATAATAATTTTTTTTAATTTTTAATTTTTTTATTTGTTAATTATATTTAATTTAAATAGAAGACATAAAAGATTCATTACAAAATTTAAATAAAAACTGAGTCCTAACTATTATTAGGGCTATTCCCACTTCTGACACCAAATGTTGCGTTTGGTAAAAACAGGTCCGTAACAGCCCAATTAACTAACTATAGTTTGATTTATTACCTAATATTTACAGTATTAGTTAAATTACAACAACCCAGATGTCTTTCAAAACATTACTTGCACATTTTTCGCAAGTCCACTACTTCCTCTCCTCATTGGAGCTCGGCTCGACTGTTGCTCTCTCTCCTGATCGTTTCTTACCGTGGACCTCGGTCCCAACACACTCCTTTGCACTACGCCCTCGTCTACCACACATCAGATGCTCCAGTATCCGACTATCCGTCTGCGCACAAGATACTCGTCGCTCGTCTTCTACTATCGCTCACCAAGGGTTCACCCGTCCTCTTCAAATCACTTCTTTGCAGGCCGGCCTGGCAGTTTATATACCTCCAAGTCCCGCTCTTGATAGACCCCGCAGTCCTTCAAAGTGTCGCGTCATCAGACTCCTCGTCCAAACACTCGAATATCCAAGACCAATGGCGTCCTATTTAGGCCACTATACGCAGACGGGGCTCTGGGAACGTAGAGAGGCACTGCGCTCATCGGCTTAGTTACTGGTAGAAGGAGGAGCGCCATCAACATCGCTGGCGCGTCGGCTGGCTGGCCTTCTCGGCGCTGGCCGCTGCGTAAGAATATTTAAGTTAGTTTGCCAGAAATTCGAATAACAGCTCCAAAAAAGTCGATAAAAATAGTTAAGTAATTTGTAGGTCAAATTCAATATTACAAATCTTTTTAAATCTTTTAAAATAATAACTTTTTATTTGTATGATATCAGATTTTTTTAAAAAAAATGTTTGAATACGAAAGAAAATTCTGAAATCAATTTAAAACTTTATATCTGTAATATTAGAATTATTATATGTTGTTTTAAAATTTAATCACGTAGGACCGAATTAAAACAAAAACAATTATCAGAAATATATTGTGTGTATACAATTTTTTTTGGTTGATAATGTTTTTTTTTGAGAAATTTCTGGACAAGTGAATAATGGAATATTTTTATTATTAAAAGTTATCATTTCATAGAAAAGGGAAAATATTAGAGTAGTGTGAAAATATATAAGGAATTTATGGAAAATCTATCACTAACATTAAGGTGAAAAGAAAATTGAAATTTTACCTTGACCTTCAACCTATGACACCACACTCTATGCTTAAATAATTTCCAATCATTAAACATAACTTATCTAGGGACAGGATAAGTATTTTCAAAATATCTAAGATTGAAATGTTTCCAATGTGATGGACACATGACTCTCGTGGCAACGTTATTTGAGAGCCGGCAGAGTGGAAGGTGCTGGGTCGCGCTCGTGGGCGCGTGTCAGTGCGAGTGTAATGCCGGCGCACTTGGCTCTTGTCCTGCGGACAAGAGCAGGCTCAAGGCGCGCTAATCGCGCCGCGGCACCGAGGCCTTTGCTGAAATATGCACGCGGCGCAGCAAGGCCACAGAAAGAATAACAAATGGCGGCGTGGCGCAGAGAGGCGTG
Organism: Bacillus rossius redtenbacheri; assembly: GCF_032445375.1. NCBI lineage: Eukaryota > Metazoa > Arthropoda > Insecta > Phasmatodea > Bacillidae > Bacillus > Bacillus rossius. The sequence continues at coordinate 16,869,391 of NC_086335.1, forward strand.
AAAACTAGCGGCAGCAGAATCCCGCGCACCAAAGCGCTCCATTTCGGGGTTGCGAAGGGGCTTAGGTGCTTTGCTGCTCCCTGCAACCAGCCGCGCCAGGGATACCACTCCCCGAGCCGTGTCAGCCACTCTCTCGTTCCAGGCCACAAAAATGCCGCCCGCCAACCCTTACAAACCCGCAATTCCTGCCAAACAACGGAGAAACTATAACACAACCTCTGATGACGCTTCTCTTTTACCAAGGCAATTAAAACTAAAATTATGACATTGTTTTATTACAGATATGTACGCAAATTTAATCGAATCAATCAGTATATTAATTGTAGATTTTTTGATGAATTTTGGAATTTTTTTAAGCTAACTAACTATGAATTTCCAAGGTGGCGTCCAAATTTAAAAAAAAAAATGGTGGGTGACACAGTAATTAATAATAAATTTCTACTGCACTCTAGTGGGTAAAAATCAAACAAACATGGCGGCAGTGCACTCTATTAACGAAAAAAATATGGCGGCCTCCAGCAGAAGGAAACAAGATGGCGGACGTGACATCATATTCGCTGACGATACCCTGGCATTAGTGGTGGGACGTCAGTCTGCTAGTCGCTTCTGTGGAGGAAGGATCGGTCGCCATTTTTTATTTTTGCCCTCGCCGCGTTCGAACCAAGAACTCCGAGCTTCATGACGTAGGTATGTTTTTATTAAAAGTATATTAAAATTTTAAAAAATTATAATTTTTTCCTATTAAAATGTAATAATATTTACGGATTTTCAAAATGGCAGCAGTAACGAAAATTTAAACGGTGTTTTTAAAAAGTTTTATTAAAATTTGATTAATTAATTTTTATAAATATTTAATTTTTTCTCCAATTTTCTGGCATACAAATTTGGGATTTTCAAGATGGTGGTCGTGACAGAAATTCTAAAGGTGAAGTCATAATTCAATCTTTTGGAAAGTTCTAGAAATTCAAAATGCCAGAATCCAAGATGTTGGATCCAAAATTGCAGATCAATATGGCTCTTGGGGTCAAGGTCGAATGACAAGGTCAAAGGACAAGGTCATTCAAGATGGTCGCCGTGATGTCACGATCCAAGATGGCGGTCGGCTCCATCCGCCCCTCAAAGCTCGGAGAGTTGGCCGCTCGGACAAGTGGTCACTCGGACAAGTGGTCCTTCGAACAAAAGGAGCTCGGACAAGAGTAGTATACAATAGCCGGAGCTGGGACTGGGTCCGGGGCGTGGTGTGTGGTGGAGCCGAACGCCATCTTGGATTTGTGACGTCACGGCGGCAAAAATTCCTCAAAATTCATCCAAAATGACTCAAAATGACTCAAAAATTCCAGTTTAAAAAAAAATTCCCGTTTTCGAGGGAAAAATTTCCATTTCGAGGGAAAATTTCCCGTTTTAGTCCGTAACAATCCCAGGGGCTAGAAATGTCCTTAAAGAGGCTTAAGCATCCTTAACTCAAGCCTCAGTTAAGCCTCTATCAGGACTTGACCTTGACCGTTGACCTTGACCTCGCCGGCCATTTTGGATCCGCCATTTCGAATGACGTCATTGTGTTCTCGAACATTCCGGCATTGTGTTTTCCGCCATTTTGAAATATGACAGCACCGTTGCAAATTTTGTTACGATCGCCATCTTTAAAATCTTTATTTATTATCCGATTTTAACGAAAAAAATTTAAAATTTATAAAAAAAATAAATTAATAAAATTTAAATAAATTATTTATAAAAATTACATTTATGACACGGAGCTTGGAGTCCTCGGTTCGAACCTGGTGAGGTCAAAAAAATTAAAAATAGCGACCGATCCTTCCCCCGCGGTGGCTGCAGGCAGACTGACTCCCAACACTTTTTTTTCAAAGCATACATATCGTCACCTAGTATGACGTCATGTCCGCCATATTGTCTTCGATGCTGGAAGCCATCATCATTGTATCGTCGGCGAGAGTGCGCTGATGAAATGTTAGTTTAGTTCTTATCCGCTAGAGTGCAGTAATCATTTATTATTGCTGTGACACCCGACATCTTGTCATTTGTCCGCCATATTGGAAATGCGTAATTTTAATGCTAGAGATTCGGGAAAAGTTCCAAAATTCATTAAATAAGTTTGGAATCTATATACTGATTGATTAGATCGTCTTAGGTACTTGGTTCGATCCCTAGCCGATACAAAACAACTTTAATTTTAAAAAAGTACCAGAAAAGTGTAAGGTTCGAGAAATAAAACACCACAAAGTCTTTTACAAACATAATATTTAATACACAATTTCTATCCTACTACAGAATCACTTGCGAAAGCCAGCAATCTTATAAACATTTAGCCCTGCATAGACGTGCAACGACTACTTCTTAGCTCCAACAGCTCCAAATGCTCCAAATGGCTCCAACAGCTCCAAATGCTTGACAGCTCCAAATGCTTGACAGCTCCAAATGTCTCCAAATGCTTAACACAGCTCCAAATGGCTCCAAATGCTCCAAACGGCCTCCAAATGCTTGACAGCTCCAAATGCTTCAAAAGACTCCAAATGCTTAACACAGCTCCAAATGGCTCCAAATGCTCCAAACGGCCTCCAAATGGTTTACAGCTCCAAATGTCTCCAGCAGCTCCAAATGCTCCAAATGCTTGACAGCTCCAAATGCTTCAAAAGGCTCCAAATGCTCCAAATGACTCCAAAAGGCTCCAAATGGCTCCAAATGCTTGACAGCTCCAAATGTTCCAAATGGCTCCAACAGCTCCAAACGGCCTCCAAATGGCTCCAACAGCTCCAACAGCCTCCAAATGCTTTACACAGCTCCAAATGGCTCCAAATGCTCCAAACGGCCTCCAAATGTCTCCAACAGCTCCAAACAGCCTCAAAATGGCTCCAACAGCTCCAACAGTCTCAAAATGCTTAACACAGCTCCAAATGGCTCCAAATTCTCCAAACGGCCTCCAAATGCTTGACAGCTCCAAATGTCTCCAGCAGCTCCAAATGCTCCAAATGCTTCAAAAGGCTCCAAATTAAATATAAAAACGAAAAAAATTCAAAAACTGATCCTGGCTTGTACTAGAACTCTAACTTTTCACATCAAAGAGAAGTTTACAAGCTAGCAGAATGTTTGAATTTTTTTCGTTTTTATTTTTAATTTTTTGTTAATTTTTTTTTTTTTTTTTGTAATTTTATGATATCAAAGAAAACTTGTGGCGGTTTTCTCCGTGTGCTTCCGATTATTCTTGACAATATTATGGTAGTTTTCTCCGTGTGCTCCTAATTATTCTTGACAATATTATGATGGTTTTCTCTGGGTGCTTATGATTATTCCTGACTAGACATCTGATGGTTTTCTCCGAGTGCTTCTGGTTACACATGAGAAATTGATCTCTGCCTGAAGGATTTTTTTTTACTTAATGAAGAATGTCATTTTTTTTTCAAGGTTGCATGTCATTAGTGAATTTCTGCTACTTAATCAACACTTGTAATATTTTTATCAGGTGGAAATTTAAAAAAATATATATATAATTACTCAGTCAAATAATCTCTGAGAAATCTAAGAAGCACTAACAGGAAGGACGAACTTCCTTCTCCTTGGAGTCTAGCGAAGCCATCCTTCTTTTGCGATCGTTAGTGAGCATCCCGCATCCCGCATAAAAGAACTAAATATTATTTACCTGCAAGTAACATGTGGCGACATCTGTTGTTGAAAAGCAGAACTACTTGCAACAAGTACCTTTGAATGAGATAAATTAATTCTCGCTGATGAAATAATTAAAAAATTCTATTTAAGTAATATAACTAATTTAAAACTCTTAGTTTGCGTCTGGCATTAGTCTCAGTAACTAATATGAATCCTGATTCGGGATTAGTTGCTGTATCAAAACGACATCACTGTAGATACTGTAGCAAGGTGTTTACCTTGAGAAAGAATGCTAAACGACATGAGAAAAGCGAGTGTAATTTGGGTCCTTGTCAAAAACCATTCCATTGCAGTCAGTGTCAAAAATCCTTTGGTAGAAGATATTACTTGGATAGACATTACAAGACCTGTACAATTAAGATGAATAAAGATAACGAAGACTGGGCTACAACATCCCGGAAGAGGAACGAAGGCGAAAAAGCTAATGCTAAAATTACTGATCTAGAGCAAGATAATAATTTAAAATTTAAAACAAACGAAGGAAGTTGTAACCACATTAGAAATGAAAATATATTTACTCCAATATCTAGACGTCTCCATGAAAATGTGAAAGATGGAGAACTACCTGAAGCTTACAAGGTCGAAGACTTTGATGAATCATCTGAAGCTGGCATGATTGAAGATTGTGGTGACATATCTGAGGCTGACATGATTGAGTACTGTACTGAAGCACCTAAAGCAGGCAAGATCGAAGACTGTGATGGCGATCTGAGACCAAAACGCTGGAAACGACGTAATAAAATAAATTATCCTGATCAAGATTGTGATGCTGACATGATTGAAGACTGTTGTGACACATCAGAAGCTGGCATGAACGAAGACTGTGCTGCCACATCTAAGGCTGACATGATTGAGTACTGTGCTGAAGCACCAAAAGCATGCAAGAGTGAAGACTGTGATGGTGGTTTGAGACCAAAACGATGGAAACGTCGTTATAAAATAAATTATCCTGATCAAGCTTGTGATAATCACTGGCACGATGACGAAAGTGACCTTGTGGTTGGTGTTAAAACGATAGACACCAGAGATAATAATATTTATTATAAACATGCAAGGATGATGATGAACGCACAGAAGAGATTGATTATACCTCATGGGAAGATCCTAACATATTGGTTGACAGGCTACGACTACTACATGGATCGCTTTGTGCAGGAAACTATTCGAACATTAAAGAAATATCCTTCATACTCGAAGAACTGAGGGAAGCTGGCTACATACAATAATGGCTTAAATTAAATGTATGTGTATAAACTTGAAGATAAATTAATATATTTTCTTTCCAAATGGTATCTACCATTTATCGAAATCTGATTTCTAAATAAAAACTTATAACTTAAAGGTGCAAAATACGTTACCACTGCCAGTCAAAATGTATACTAATAAAGAAATGTTAGTAATCATGCCAAGTTCGATAAGAAAAGTAATTGGAATCAGTTGGAACCAATTGAAGATGGAGCTGTTGGAGCATTTGGAGCCTTTTAAAGCATTTGGAGCCTTTTGGAGCTGTTGGAGCCATTTGGAGCCATTTGAAGCCTTTGGAGAATTTGGAGGCTGTTGTAGCATTTGGAGCCTTTTGGAGCATTTTGAGCATTTGGAGCCATTTGGAGCTGTTGGAGCCATTTGGAGCTGTCTTAATCATTTGGAGGCTGTTTGAGCAATTGGAGCCTTTTGAGCCTTTGGAGCCTTTTGGAGTCATTTGGAGCAATTGGAGCTGTTGGAGCCTTTTGGAGCATTTGGAGCTGTTGGAGCCATTTGGAGCATTTGGAGATGTTGGAGCCATTTGGAGAATTTGGAGCATTTGGAGCTGTTGGAGTCATTTGGAGCTGTCAAGCATTTGGAGGCCGTTTGGAGCATTTGGAGCCATTTGGAGCATTTGGAGCTGTTGGAGCCATTTGGAGCTGTCAAGCATTTGGAGCATTTGGAGATGTTGGAGACATTTGGAGCATTTGGAGCATTTGGAGCTGTTGGAGTCATTTGGAGCTGTCAAGCATTTGGAGGCCGTTTGGAGCATTTGTAGCCATTTGGAGCTGTTGGAGCATTTGGTGCTGTTGGAGCTAAGAAGTAGTCGTTGCACGTCTATGCAGGGCTAAATGTTTATAAGATTGTTGGATTTCGCAAGTGATTCTGTAGGATAGAAATTGTGTAATAAATATTATTTTTGTGAAAGTCTTTGTGGAGTTTTATTTCTCGAACCTTACACTTTGCTGATACTTTTTTAAAATTAAAGTTGTTTTGTATCGTCCAGGGATCGAACCAAGGACCTTAGACGATCTAATCAATCAGTATATAGATTACAAATTTATTTTATGAATTTTGAACTTTTTCCCGAATCTGTAGCATTACAATTACGAATTTCCAATATGATGGTCTTGATGTCTGATAGGATGATGGTAGTAGAGGATTTAAAGTCTCTTTAACAATTTTGAACATGGTTTATTGAAATTATTATTTTTTATATAAAATTAAATGTTTTGCATCATTCAGGGATCGAACCAAGGACTGGATCGAATCAATATGTAAGTTAATGAGTGATTTTTTTGATGAATTTTGGATTTTTTCCCGCTTTTCTAGCTACATTATTACATGATTTCAAGATGGCGGCCGAATTTCAAGTTGGCGGGGGCACCTCGGTAATAAATGATTACTGCACTGTAGCGGGTTAGAATAAAATTATCCAGATGGAAATGTACTCTATAATACAAGTACACACACAAGATGGCGTACTCCGGCAGGTGGTAGCTCCTGGTAGCATGTACTGAACATAAAATGTCGAATCCATGATGGTCGACATGGACAAAGTCAAATTTCAAGGACAAGTCAAATTTCAAGGTCAAGGTCAAATTTCAAGGTCAAGGTCAAATTTCAAGGTCAAGGTCAAATTTCAAGGTCAAGGTCAAATTTCAAGGTCGAGGTCAAAGTTCAAGGTCAAGGTCAAAGGCCAAGGTAAATGTTCAATGTCACCAGTTGAGGACAAAAGTATGGTGACCAGATAATTATACTACATGATATCGGCACACTCTAGCAGACGAAAACAAATGGTGGTCTCCAGCGGATGAAGACAAGATGGCGGACATGATGTCATACCAGTTGATGATATATACCTTCTTACTGGTGGTGGTAGATCAGTCTAGGTAGCTTTCATGGAGGAAGGATCGACCGTTTACTCTCGCCGGGAATCGAACCAAGGACGTACATCGATTTAATCAAACAGAATTCAAAAACGTTAATTTTTTGATGAATTTTGGAAATTTTTTTCATTAAAATCGGATAATAAATAAAGATTTTCAAGATGGCGACCAAATTTCAAGATGGCGTACATGACGTCATACTGCCGGATGATATATATGCTATGAAACATGAGGTGGGGGTAAGTCAGTCTGCCTGCAGCCACCATTGAGGAAGGAGCCTGTCGTCATTTTTATTTTTTTTCACTCGTCGGGTTAGAACCGAGGACTCCGAGCTCCGTGTCGTAAAAGTATATTTTTTTATTAATAATTTATTAAAATTTTATTACTTAATTTTTTTTATGAATTTTAAAAATTTTTTCATTAAAATCGGATAATAAAAAAGTTAAAGATGGCGACCGTAACGGAAATTGCAACAGTGATGTCATAATTCAAAATGGCGGATAACACAATGCCAGAATATTCGAGAAAACAAAATTACGTCATCCTAGATGGCGGATCCAAAATGGCCGTCGGGGTCAAGGTCAATGTCAAAGGTCAAGGTCACATCCTGATAGAGGCTTAACTGAGGCTTGAGTTAAGGATGCTTAAGCCTCTTCTAGGACATTTCTAGCCGCTGGGATTTTTACGGATTAAAACAGGAAATTTTCCCTTGAAATGGGAATTTTTTCCTCGAAAACGGGTAATTTTTCCTCAAAAAGGGAATTTTTGTGTCATTTCGAGGAATTTTGAGTCAAAAATGGCCGCCGTGACGTCACAATCCAAGATGGCGGACACCGACACCACACACCACGCGCCAGCACCTGGCGCAGAAAATACTAACCTATACTACTTTTGTGGTGTTTTATTTCTCGAACCTTACACTTTTCTGGTACTTTTTTAAAATTAAAGTTGTTTTGTATCGGCTAGGGATCGAACCAAGGACCTAAGTCGATCTAATCAATCAGTATATAGATTCCAAATTTATTTAATGAATTTTGGAACTTTTCCCGAATCTCTAGCATTAAAATTACGCATTTCCAATATGGCGGCCAAATGACAAGATGTCGGGTGTCACAGCAATAATAAATGATTACTGCACTCTAGCGGATAAGAATTAAACTAACATGTCATCAGCGCACTCTCGCCGACGATACAATGATGATGGCTTCCAGCATCGAAGACCAGATGGCGGACATGACGTCATACTAGGTGACGATATATATGCTTTGAAAAAAAATGTTGGGAGTCAGTCTGCCTGCAGCCACCGCGGAGGAAGGATCGGTCGCCATTTTTAATTTTTTTGACCTCACGGGGTTCGAACCGAGGACTCCGAGCTCCGTGTCATAAATGTAATTTTTATAAATAATTTATTTAAATTTTATTAATTAAATTTTTTTTTTATAAATTTTAAAATTTTTTTCGTTAAAATCGGATAATAAATAAAGATTTTAAAGATGGCGATCGTAACAAAATTTGCAACGGTGACGTCATAATTCAAAATGGCGGAAAACACAATGCCGGAATGTTCGAGAACACAATGACGTCATCCGAAATGGCATATCCAAAATGGCCGCCGAGGTTAAGGTCAACGGTCAAGGTCAAGTCCTGATAGAGGCTTAACTGAGGCTTGAGTTAAGGATGCTTAAGCCTCTTTAAGGACATTTCTAGCCGCTGGGATTTTTATCGACTAAAACGGGAAATTTTCCCTCGAAACGGGAATTTTTCCCTCGAAAACGGGATTTTTTTTGTAAACGGGAATTTTTGAGTCATTTTGAGTCATTTTTGAGGAATTTTGAGGAATGTTTGCCGCCGTGACGTCACAAATCCAAGATGGCGGTCGGCTCCACCACACACCACGCCCCGGACCCAGTCCCAGCTCCGACTATTGTATACTACTGACAAGTGGTCATTCGGAGAAGTGGACACTCGGACAAATGGTAGGCCGTTCCGAACCAGCAACTCGTCTCAGCACTAACACTTTCATACCACAACACTTTCGTAAGCACAAATGCTTGTGAGCTTTATATGGTCACACAATAACAAGTATAAAAATGTTTTAAATTATGTGTAGCCCCCCCTCCCTCTTGAGGGTACAAGCTCAAAATTTCAGCACGCAATAATGCCAAAGCCGCAAACACAGATTAATTCGATAATCTCAAAAAGGGAAATCGAAATATCACAGAGGGAATTGTGAAGGACAAAAAATAATGAATAGTACAGTGACTTTGTCCCTTATCTTCAATTATTATAATAGTTGTTTAGAACGACCCAGTAACCATGTTCATGCCAGTACAAATCGCAGAGATCATATGCATATATATATATATATATATACATACACACACACACATACATACTAGCGACCCGCCCCGACTTCGCACGGGTGCAATGCTGATACTAAATATACTACAGAATGTCTTTATATAAAACGTTCACAGCTTTTTTTGTCATTAGACAATACAAACATGTTTTCTTTAGAGGTTACTCTCTTGAAAGAGTGACATATAATTGGCCATGTGAAAAACACAAAACGCTCAAATCTAAGCCTGCAACGTTGAAAGTTTGACCCTGCGATTTATTAATGGTCATTGCAATATAGGCACGCGCCGACGCGCCGGCCCCCCGACGAGTTGCTGGTTCGAAAATATTCATTTAAATTACATGCTGTAAACGGCCATATTGATCTGTATTAAATGCACAATGCATTTAAGGTACTTAATTGCATTAGGATTAATGCTGTATTGCTTAACATCGCTTCGTAAATAAGCCATTATTTTTCGTAAAAAGTAAAGGATAAAAAATTGTTATTGTGGGTTATCCTTAAGAGATAGACATATACCATCGCGGACTTTTTTGTAGACCTTTTTAAAGTGTACAATACTGTAGTTACATTATTTTGATCTATCTCGTAGGGTTCAGCCAGCGTTTGCAATGTAAGCGCCAAAAAATTTGTTTATTTACGACGTCACATTAGAAACTTCTAAAATTATCAGTGTTTCTCTACTATATTTTGCATGTATTATACATTTAAACTTTCCTCTTGAATCATTATATCTATTTTAAAAAAACCGCATCAAAATCCGTTGCGTAGTTTTAAAGATCGAAGCATATATAGGGACAGACAGACAGCGGGAAGCGACTTTTGTTTTATACTATGTAGTGAGATATATATATATATATATATATATATATATACAAAATTTAAAAAAAGTTTAAAGACATTTCAAAATAAATTAAAAAGTGTCAAAAAATAATTAAAGTTTCACTTTCTTGTGGTCTTTGCAAAATATAAAATTTTATGGTAGTGACCGTGAAACAGTCACTTAATGCCTGGTCCTTTCAAGCATATGTTCATCGAGGTTAAGGCCAAGCAAGGCTATTGGTGTAGTTCGACACATTTCAAACACACCAGGTCCACAATGCTTGAAGTCCCGCCTACACAGCGCGCCTCGGGCGCACGGTGAAAGGCTCAAATGTTCGTCGCCAGCTATCCTGCCGCGACCCAGCTAAGGCTAGTTCAGTTGAATATGCATGGAAATATTCGCGCAAGTGTTTTGAGAAATATGCGTAACTTTAGTTTATCAAAGAAAATGATCTAACTGCCAGAGTCTTAGACGAAAGCACAGCTTACTGACAATCGTTAGTGACTCACTGTGCAGATGATGACTTAACAGCAAAAAAAAGTTGCAGTATGTTTTTGACCTTGACCGAGCCAAAATGTTTCAGAAAACTAACATGATCACATTGTGGCTCTCGCTCGCGTGTTGCAAACGCCATAACTTCAAAAGGTGCAGATCTTACTGGCCATGCTGCGGGTCTCGTCACTCTGTCTAAGTAGGGGATGTAACAGCCCCTCCACGCCCGTGGACATCTAGGGCCCCGCTCCAAGAAGGTGTTGCCTTGCTCAGGTCTCACGAGGAACTCTCTCAGGCATCGCGATGAGTTTCGCCCCGTCCACTCGCGCGCCAGTTGTGTTACACACCAGAATCCCAACATTAGCATCATACCAGTTAGCACACCGAAACACTTTTTCTGATACGCAAAACTATCGTACCAGTATAAAATAAATGGAACACCTTTCAGGCACGAAAAAAAAATAATAATCACGAGAATCTTAACTACAGCTAGCACACTGTAAAGGTTTAGCAATCTCAAACTTACTGTAAAGTTATATCAGAAAGCTTTAAAAAAAAGAACAGTATTAATTCTTTGTAAACCAAAAATGAGCGTACTAAAGTTTCGTCCAAACAAAATACAAGAGTTATAAAATACAGGTAAAGGGGTGCCCACAAGCCTCAGAAGGCGATAATAATTACTGCAGGTATTGCTGACGGCGCAGTTTGGCGCACAGCCACGCCGACTCACAGTGCGGCCGAAGGCCACATTATGCGGCCAAAAGTCGAAAAGTTAAGGGAACGATCTGAAATTTTGTAACAGGGGGGTTTTCGTGTCACTGATTACGAATCCTTTATCAGAATTAAAAAATATAAATGGCAGAATTTAATATGGCGGTACAAAAACAATATTAAAATTAAACATAGTAATATACATATTAAGAGTTTTCAACCGTAATTCAATATGCATAAATAGACTACATAAGATACACTGCTAACCTACGATTACAAAATATTTTCTATGTAAAAAAATCTATGTTTTGAAAAAAAAATTAGAAGAAAAAGTTTTCACTGTCATCGTAATATACACATTAAGAGTTTTCAACTGTAATATAATATGCGTAAATAGACTATATAAGATACACTGAAATACTACGTTAATAAATATTTTCTATGTAAACAAATATGACTAAAAAAAATTACAAGAAAAAGTTTTCATTGTCATCGTAATATATGCATTAAGAGTTTTCAACTGTAATATAATATGCATGAAAAGACTACATTAGATACACTGAAATTCTACGTTTACAAAATATTATCTATGTAAAAAAATATGGCTCTGAAAAAAATTAAATTACAAAAAAAAGTTTTCATTGTCATCGTAATATATACATTTAGAGTTTTCAACTGTAATATAATATGCATAAAAAGACTACATAAGATACACTGAAATTCTACGTTTACAAAAAATTTTCTATGTTAACAAATATGACTCTGAAAAAAAATTACTTGCTGTGTCAGTAATCCCCTGTTCACTGCATATATCCCTATCCCCTCCCCCTCTTTCTTTCTCTCTCTCTACCTATTCTTTTTGCTTTCTATACTATATTATATTATCTATACTAATATATAAAGCTGTAGACATGTTTACCTTTGTTAGGGTATAATTAATTAACAATACAACTATACTTGAATTATAAGTTAATTTTAATTTTAATTTGCCATCATAATATTGAGATGTAATTTGTAAAATAATAATAATTAGTAAATAAAATAAAATTAATAAGAGTAGAAAAATCAACAACTCTCAATTGTTTGTTTAATTTATTGTTCCTTACCTTAAAGATTTATTCGTTTATTTCGCTCTAAAATTTAACCAAAAAATATGTTGTTTGTCAAAAGTGTAAATTGATTAGTATAAAAATTTTATTGAAAATATGCCGATAAAGTAAAAAAAAATCATAGCGAAGCCTTGGGATATAAGCTAGTTTGTACATGTATATTTGTCTTTTTTGTCTAAAGGTTTTATTTGTATGCTTTATTTCTTTAATTTATTATTATAAAACTTGAACCGAATATCCTACTTCATTTATGAAAAAAATGCATACAAATTCAATAGGCAGGTAAAGGCAGCTGAATTTGGTTTTATTCAGTAGATAATACTTTTATGTATAACCTCCAAAAAAAATTAAAACAGCATTTTACGGCAATCTATTACTTTTTTATCTAACAATTCAAAATTTCTTAGTAAAGAAAAAAATAAACCGGCACTTATATTTCTATTTTTAATAATTTTCTATTTAACAGTTTAATACCAGAAATTTTTTCTCATATTTGATTAACCTTCAGATGTTGACTCCATTTTGTTCCGCTTGATTTTCTTTATCTCAAAAACTTTCACACACACATAACGAAAGCGTCCACTGCACCTGTGTACCAACCACAACGTAGCGCTCGGACGAAGGCCACATTCCGACTGACATTGTGGAGGGGATTTTGGGAAAGGGTCGTTGCTGGGAACGGTTTTCGTTTCTTAAGGGATCCCTTTAGCCAACAAAATGATGAAAAACACCCTAAATAAAAACTTTTTTTTCTACTTTTGGCCGCACATTGGGCCTTCGGCCGCACTGTGCGACTGGCAGAACTCGGGATGCTCGCAGACACACGCGTAGCGCCCGGAATGTTTACAGCTCGGACGCAGCGGCTCCCGCCTGTAAACAAGCAGATGGAAACTCCCACTCGCAGTTACCAGGACCACAAACAGGGCGGTCTTATCGGCCGGCTCTCTTCTGCTTTGTCGCGAGGAGAAGTTCCCTCGGGGAACGAGTCTGAGATGAAAGAACACGGACCAAAGACCGAGACTCCGTTGTCGAGGCACTTAGCTGTGTTTATCGCAAGCTCGCGCTCCAAACACATCTATGTAAGATAACGACAAACGATCTGTTGGTAGGAAGTTTTTGCTTGTACAAGGTCAATGTTTGTAGCTTGGCATTCCTTCAAAACTACATTAACTTGTCTAAATATTTTGACAGAAATTGTCACCAACTAAGTAGCGTACCAGCAAAAAAAAATAGCTTTAATTGGGAATGTCAATTTTAGTGGCTTGGCATTCCTTCAAAACTACATTAACTTGTCTCAATTTTTTGACAGAAATTGTGACCAACTAAGTAGCCTACTGGCAAAAAATAGCTTTAATTGGGAATGTGGGCCTAAACAACCATTTGATGCTTCGTCAATGGCTATATTTTATTATGCTGGCATTGACTACAATAATATAGTTAAATAAATTTAAGATTGGTCTTACGCACCAAGTTGCTTATATGATGTTCGTTCATTTATGTTAGTTAAGGTATTTTCCCTGATTTTTATTCGATGGCTCTACTACATTTGTTATCAGGCGACGACCGTATTTCTAATAAACTTCTTTTTATATCTGCAAACACCGCGCAAGTGATCATAATTATAAGCAGAGGCCTGACCTTTCACCACTCTTACATTATACCTATCTAGAAAATATTTGTTAAAAAATTTAAGAAGAAACATAAAAAGGTCAGAGAGCTGTGGGGATAAGTTAATATATTTCAAAATATATATATTATGAGAAAAAAAATAATCAATATGCAGCGTGAAACTGAGCCTTATACTACTAAATAAACGTTTTTGTAAAAGAAAATACCACATATTTTATGGAAATAGATCATTAAACCTAGTCCCCCTAATTTTAAGTTTATTTTTATGATTTGAAAAAGAGAAGAAAAAATACAATTTATTACAAAGTACTAATAGGCCTACATCGTATGTTATATGTTTGTATCTTTGATCGTGTTTTGATGACTAAACACTACTTTTGTGTTATTTCCGTGGACTGAGAACGTATTGGCTCTTGATAGTAATGTGGCGATAAATATATTATTTATATAGTGTCTGTGTAGTCATTATTATCTTACATAGAAGGCTTTAATAAAGCCATGACTATACTGTTAATAATAATGTAATTTTTATGTATGAATATTAATTGAAATGCTGCTATTACTGAACACAAAATCTTACTCAAAGTGTGGCGTTTTTTGTGGGATTGTAGTTATGATTATGATTTCCTGACATTAGATCACAATTATCATTTATATAAATGTGAAATTAATTATTCTGAGAGTAAATTGGGATTCAGGTGCTATTGCCAAGAAATCTGTTGAAGAGATGTGTATTTGACGGCAAGTAGCAAATTTTTGTTTTTGTTTAATTCGTATAAGGTAAGCCTTTTCGTGAAATCGTTGAGATATTATTAGCTTTCGGAGTTAATGTTATTTTACTACATTTTGTAAACATACGTCCTCAAAAAAATAAAAGTAAACGTACAAAAATAACTAAGCTAGCATCCAAAATCATTATTTGCTTATTTGAATTTTTTATAATGTTAATTTTATGTACTACATTTTATTTTTATCTAAAGTTAAATAAATGCACCATTTTAAATAATTAAGGGCTAAGTCTGTTTTATTTATATGTTAATCAACACAAACATATAGAAGTTTGATTTTTTCTTGCAGTTAACGAGGAAGACTAAAGTTTTTGTTTAAATTATATTTTCAGTGTTGTCGTGTATGTTATATTTCTTATATATATACGTAGTTGGAGTAAGAAGGTTCTAGGGCAACGTAGAAGGGGAGTACCGAGGTAAGGAACAGTTAGGTAAACAAAGATACCACAAGTGGAAGTTAGTGACATCAGTCAACAGGTTGTTGACAAACATGTGGAATTTGGGTATTTTAACTACTTGTGAAGTGGAGGAGATAATGATGGTGACATCATCTGCTGGCAGCAAACAATCTCGGTTCCGAAGCTTGAAGGTTTGTACAAAAGTTTTGCAGCGGGTGAGCCACAAACAGAGAGACATAAGCATGTCGAGGTTTGAAAGCAGAGACCTCGGCCAATTGGCTATCAAATAAGTTGGAGGAAAAATAAATAAGGAATATTTGCTTTAGAAGTATGGCTTAAAGCCAGTAGTACTAGTGATGTATGGTAAAAAGTACCATGTGTAAAATTTCAAAAACCGTTAACTCCAACCCAAATTCCAGAGGGTGCCACAATCGGCCATTTTGAATGGCCGTTGTGTCTGCTAGTTGACACCACATTCAAACTTCAAAATTAGTTTCCCAGATTGCACCACATTTTAATAACAAAAAATAGTTTGTAGTGAGAACCACCATTTTTAGTGTAAGAGTCGCCCACAAGGAAGCACCAGTTTGTTTTTAATCTGCTAGGAGTAATTCGCTTATATGATAAGAGCGCACAGGCAATGTGCTAAATCCCTGTTACCTTGTATTCAACTCGACTCCATCTGGTATGGAGAGGTGTAAGCATTATGGGCCTAAGGAAACGTTCCTTTACATGCATTAGAAGAACATTAAATCTATATATATAAAAATGAAACCCGTTTTCCTTGGTCACGGCATCACGCGTGAACGGCTGGACCGATTTCACTAATTTTTTTTTTTTTGTTGTGTTTGCTATGGTCAGGAGAAGGTTCTTATGAAAGAAAAAATTAAGAAAATTGTGCGGAAAATTAGAAAATTTAAGAATAATGAATTCCTATTTCCCTTGGTCACGCCATCACGCGTAAATGACTGAACCGATTTCACTAATTCTTTTTTTTTGTTGTGTTTGTTATTGTCACGAGAAGGTTCTTATGAAAGAAAAAATTTCACGGGAAATTAGAAAATTTAAGAATACTGAACCACCATATATAAAATTATTTCCAAACTAACCCAACACTTTGTACAATATAAATATTTTTAAAGTAACCTTATGACGTTTGACATAGAATTGACAGAATGTTTGCTGCAAATATCTTCAAAGAGGATGTAAAGAAACTGTATCGTTTAGGAAATATTTATCAACATTAACGTTTTACTACATATTGTACTGGTACATTCGGTACACAGCTGCTGGCGCAGGCTATTCTGGCTGTGTACATTCTGCCTAGGCCATTTTCATGCCATAATTCGTTATTACTGTGTTGCAGTTTAAAAATAGAAAAACAAATCAATACATTATGTAAACATTTTCTATGTTTGTTTTTGTGTGATATACTTGCTTATAAAGAACAGTTGAATTTTCATTTTTGAACTTTTTTAATGTAACTTTATGTCGTTTGACATATAATTGTTTTAAAGACTAAGAAGATTTTTGTTTGCTAATAAGTGTTTGTTAATCATGGTAAGTTCACAGCTTCATATTGATTTTTAGAACTTTTTGGTGACTACACAATACTATAATTTGGTATACATGGTTATACAGAAAATGTATGAGAGCTTTTTATTTTCAGTTGGATTTTCGTTTTTAACAATGCCACCAACCAGACGTACAAGCTTAGGCCGCAGAACTCGAAATACGGCAAGTCAAAGAAATATACTAGCAAATCAAAGTGATGAGCAACGCGAAGCGCGAAATGAACTTGAACGGAATCGATATCAAGATAGGAATGTTGTGTTTAATCCCCACAGAGCTGCATTCAGTTATAATGTGGCAATTGATTACAGTTCAGAGCAAATTGTTGCTATTGGACTAATGAATATTGTGTGTCCACATTGCAAGGCATTGAAATTTAAAAATGAAGCCCCTGGATTGTGTTGCGCCAGCGGCCAAGTCAAATTCACGCCATTTGTACCGCCACCAGAGCCACTACATTCATTGGTTTCTGGAATTGGCCAAGATTCTTATCATTTTTTGTCTCATATCCAGCAGTACAATAATTGCTTTCAAATGACATCATTTGGAGCAACAAAAGTTATTCAAGACAATTTTATGCCTACTTTCAAAGTAAGTAAGTATAATGGAAAACATTTTTTTTAGTTTTACAACCATGTAGCTGGTGCAAAATATGTTGAGCCAGTGATGTGTTTATTTTGTAAGCAATAAGTCAAATACTTAATAATAGTCTATAATCAAATGACTTAATCAGCAACATTTTATAACATGTTGTATTTCATAGTGGCATGAGCAAGGTGTTCCAATACTTGGTAAAGACTTTTACCTAAAGCTGCCATTGAAGGCTGTTCAATGTCGAGGTTTAAAGTAGTTTTAATTTGAAAAAATGATGTAAAGTATTGTGACAATATTTTGCCAGCCACATGGTGTTACAATTTGCTATACAATTACCTATATACATATTTATATTTTTGCAGATTCAGGGTCAAATATATCATCGAACAGGTTCCTTATTGCCAATGCCTGATGAAGACTATAAATTTTTGCAAATATATTTTATGGGCAATTCAGCTAGAGAAGTCGATCAGCGTTGCGCACACAACAACTCAGTGAAAAGATCCATTTTGGAACAACTTCAAACATTTTTCCATCAACACAATGAATTAGTTGCATTATTCACAACTGCATTAGACCGCATGCCATCAGATAATCACAAAATTTTCATCAGAGCCGATAAGGCGCCTGCAGGACAACATGCTGGACGTTTTAATGCGCCAGCAATTGATGAAGTGGCTATTGTTGTCGTGGATGAAAATTTAGAAAACCGAGACATTGTTTTACATCGGCGGAACAATCAGCTTCAGCGTGTGTCTGAAACACATCGATCATATGATGCCTTACAATATCCTATCTTATTTTGGCAAGGTGAAGACGGCTATCATTTTTCAATGAAGATGATAAATCCAGTTACAGGTAAATTGTTAACAATATGTTTACTACATTAAAATATATGTTTACTAACTTAAAATTTATATTATTAACACAAAAAATTGTTTACAGGTGCTGACACGAAAAAAAAAAGTTAGTTCAATGAATTATTATTCATACAGAATGATGGTTCGGGAAAATGAGGACAATCACATCTTAAAATGTCGGCGTCTATTTCACCAATACGCTGTGGATATGTATGTGAAAGTTGAAACTGAACGATTGACATTTATCAGGTTGAACCAGGCAAAACTCCGTTCCGAGGAATACATTCATCTTCGGGATGCCATTAATGCTGATGGAAATGCACAGAATGTTGGCAGAACAACTATTCTCCCAGCAACATACGTCGGAAGTCCGCGTCATATGCATGAATATGCTCAAGATGCTATGTGCTATGTACGACATTATGGCACACCAGATTTGTTTATCACATTCACATGCAATACAAAGTGGACAGAAATTCAACAAGAATTATTTACTAGCCAATCACCCATTGATCGCCACGATATCACTGCAAGGGTGTTCAAAATGAAATTAAAATCACTCATGGATTTTATTGTTAAGCATCGCGTGTTCGGCGAGACGCGCTGTTGGATGTACTCAGTTGAGTGGCAAAAACGCGGATTACCACATGCACATATCCTCATTTGGTTGGTTGAGAGGAGAAGACCGAATGAAAATGATCATGTGATATCAGCAGAAATTCCCGATTATAATGAAGACCCACTGTTACATGAGGTTATTACAAAAAATATGATACATGGTCCATGCGGAATATTAAATCCCAACTCTCCGTGTATGGTTGAAGGAAAATGTTCAAAACGCTACCCAAGACAATTAGTAGCAGAAACTATTACTGGAAATGATGGATATCCACTTTATCGCCGCCGATCCATTGATGACAATGGAAAGTCAACAATAGTCAAATTTAATCGACAGGACATTGAAGTTGATAATCGTTGGGTTGTTCCGTTTTCGCCATTACTCTGCAAGGCATATAAAACACACATAAACGTCGAATTTTGCCATTCCGTAAAATCTATTTAATACATTTTCAAGTATGTGAACAAAGGTAGTGATATGGCTGTCTTCGGAGTTGCTGCCGAAAATTCAAATGATGAAGTCACTCAATATCAAATGGGTCGCTATGTTAGTA
Source organism: Bacillus rossius redtenbacheri (assembly GCF_032445375.1). Taxonomy (NCBI): domain Eukaryota; kingdom Metazoa; phylum Arthropoda; class Insecta; order Phasmatodea; family Bacillidae; genus Bacillus; species Bacillus rossius. Next base: position 16,888,707 of record NC_086335.1, read on the forward strand.
GTAACGAAGGCATGTGGCGTATATTTTCGTTTCCTATACATGAACGACACCCTACTGTTGTTCACTTGGCCGTACATTTGGAAAATGGTCAACGGGTGTATTTTACAGATGCAAACATATTACAACGAGTTGACAGGCCACCATCGACAACATTAACCAGCTTCATTGAAATGTGCCAGAATGATGATTTTGCCAGAACGCTACTTTACTCCGAAATGCCAAGATATTATACCTGGAATCAATCATCAAAAAAATTCCAACGACGTAAACGAGGACAGCCAGTTCCAGGTTATCCACAAGTATTTTCCACCGATGCACTAGGCCGTCTTTATGCAGTCCATCCCAGTCAAGACGAGTGTTTTTATTTGCGTTTACTGTTAGTAAATGTTCGTGGTCCAACATCATTCCAACATCTGCGAACTGTTAATGGTCTATTGTGTGGCACATACAGAGAAGCCTGTCAACATTTGGGATTGTTAGAAAATGACACTCATTGGGACCACACTCTCGAAGATGCTGTGATTTTGTCAAATGCTAAACAAATACGAACATTATTTTCTATAATTTTGTCTACATGCTTCCCATCAACACCGACTGATTTATGGCATAAATACAAAGATCATATGGCGGAAGATATATTGCATCAGATGCGTCTTAGAACATCGAATGCAGATTTACAAATGAACGAAGAAATTCACAATGAAGCATTAATTTTAATTGAGGACATGTGCTTGATGCTTACCAACAAAGTATTAACACAAATAGGAATGATAGCACCCAATCGCCCAATGCACGACTCATTTGATCAAGAATTGAGACGCGAAGCTCAATACGATTCTGAAACATTACGAGAAATGGTTGATATAACAGTTCCCCTTTTAAATCAACAACAAAAATATGCCTACGATACGCTCATGAAAGTAGTGAACGATGGAACTGGTGGATTTTATTTTTTAGATGCTCCTGGTGGAACTGGAAAAACGTTTTTGTTATCATTGATTTTGGCCACGATTCGATCTCAAAATGGAATTGCACTAGCCCTAGCTTCATCAGGTATTGCAGCTACGTTGTTGGAAGGCGGTCGAACAGTTCATTCAGCTCTCAAGTTGCCGTTAAACCTTCAAATAAATGAAACTCCAACTTGCAACCTTTCGAGGAATTCTGCCATGGCCAAAGTGCTGCAGCAAACCAGATTGATCATTTGGGATGAATGCACGATGGCACACAAAAAATCTTTGGAGGCATTAGATCGCTCAATGCAATATTTACGAAATAACAAAACCGGTTTGGTGGTGCAATGATACTATTGGCAGGTGATTTTCGACAAATATTGCCAGTTGTTCCACGCTCAACGCCAGCTGATGAACTAAATGCATGTTTGAAGTCGTCCATTTTATGGAAATACATTAAAACACTTAAATTGAGTATAAACATGAGAGTCGAATTGCAAGGAGACCAGTCTGGAGAACTTTTTTCCAAACAACTGCTCGATATTGGTAATGGTAATATTGCTGTTGATACATCATCTGGATACATTACATTCCCTACCAATTTTTGTAACTTTTGTGAATCAAAGACCGAACTCATGGTGATGGTTTTCCCAAACATTACTCAAAATTACGTAAATCACGTTTGGTTAAGCGAACGTGTTATATTGGCTGCAAAAAATGTTGATGTGAACGAAATGAATTTTCTGATTCAAGAGAAAATAGCTGGCGAATTGAAGAATTACAAATCAGTTGATTCCGTTACTAATGAAGATGAAGTTGTCAATTATCCAACAGAATTTTTTAATTCGCTTGAATTACCCGGCTTACCGCCTCATAATCTGCAATTAAAAATCGGATCAGTAATTATTATGTTACGGAACATAAACCAGCCACGTCTGTGTAATGGCACCCGGCTTGCGGTGAAGAAATTATTGAACAATGTCATCGAAGCCACAATTTTGAAAGGGAAGTACAAAGGCGAAGATGTTTTAATCCCACGCATCCCTATGATACCGAACGACATGCCATTCAGCTTTAAGCGTTTACAGTTTCCAGTGCGGCTTGCATTTGCAATGTCAATAAATAAATCGCAAGGGCAGTCGCTAAGTGTATGTGGCATCAACCTAGAAAATCCATGTTTTTCACATGGCCAATTATATGTCGCCTGTTCCCGTGTCGGAAAACCATCAACATTATTTATTTACGCGCCATTTTAAATAATTAAGGGCTAAGTCTGTTTTATTTATATGTTAATCAACACCAACATATAGAAGTTTGATTTTTTCTTGCAGTTAACGAGGAAGACTAAAGTTTTTGTTTAAATTATATTTTCAGTGTTGTCGTGTATGTTATATTTCTTATATATATACGTAGTTGGAGTAAGAAGGTTCTAGGGCAACGTAGAAGGGGAGTACCGAGGTAAGGAACAGTTAGGTAAACAAAGATACCACAAGTGGAAGTTAGTGACATCAGTCAACAGGTTGTTGACAAACATGTGGAATTTGGGTATTTTAACTACTTGTGAAGTGGAGGAGATAATGATGGTGACATCATCTGCTGGCAGCAAACAATCTCGGTTCCGAAGCTTGAAGGTTTGTACAAAAGTTTTGCAGCGGGTGAGCCACAAACAGAGAGACATAAGCATGTCGAGGTTTGAAAGCAGAGACCTCGGCCAATTGGCTATCAAATAAGTTGGAGGAAAAATAAATAAGGAATATTTGCTTTAGAAGTATGGCTTAAAGCCAGTAGTACTAGTGATGTATGGTAAAAAGTACCATGTGTAAAATTTCAAAAACCGTTAACTCCAACCCAAATTCCAGAGGGTGCCACAATCGGCCATTTTGAATGGCCGTTGTGTCTGCTAGTTGACACCACATTCAAACTTCAAAATTAGTTTCCCAGATTGCACCACATTTTAATAACAAAAAATAGTTTGTAGTGAGAACCACCATTTTTAGTGTAAGAGTCGCCCACAAGGAAGCACCAGTTTGTTTTTAATCTGCTAGGAGTAATTCGCTTATATGATAAGAGCGCACAGGCAATGTGCTAAATCCCTGTTACCTTGTATTCAACTCGACTCCATCTGGTATGGAGAGGTGTAAGCATTATGGGCCTAAGGAAACGTTCCTTTACATGCATTAGAAGAACATTAAATCTATATATATAAAAATGAAACCCGTTTTCCTTGGTCACGGCATCACGCGTGAACGGCTGGACCGATTTCACTAATTTTTTTTTTTGTTGTGTTTGCTATGGTCAGGAGAAGGTTCTTATGAAAGAAAAAATTAAGAAAATTGTGCGGAAAATTAGAAAATTTAAGAATAATGAATTCCTATTTCCCTTGGTCACGCCATCACGCGTAAATGACTGAACCGATTTCACTAATTCTTTTTTTTTGTTGTGTTTGTTATTGTCACGAGAAGGTTCTTATGAAAGAAAAAATTTCACGGGAAATTAGAAAATTTAAGAATACTGAACCACCATATATAAAATTATTTCCAAACTAACCCAACACTTTGTACAATATAAATATTTTTAAAGTAACCTTATGACGTTTGACATAGAATTGACAGAATGTTTGCTGCAAATATCTTCAAAGAGGATGTAAAGAAACTGTATCGTTTAGGAAATATTTATCAACATTAACGTTTTACTACATATTGTACTGGTACATTCGGTACACAGCTGCTGGCGCAGGCTATTCTGGCTGTGTACATTCTGCCTAGGCCATTTTCATGCCATAATTCGTTATTACTGTGTTGCAGTTTAAAAATAGAAAAACAAATCAATACATTATGTAAACATTTTCTATGTTTGTTTTTGTGTGATATACTTGCTTATAAAGAACAGTTGAATTTTCATTTTTGAACTTTTTTAATGTAACTTTATGTCGTTTGACATATAATTGTTTTAAAGACTAAGAAGATTTTTGTTTGCTAATAAGTGTTTGTTAATCATGGTAAGTTCACAGCTTCATATTGATTTTTAGAACTTTTTGGTGACTACACAATACTATAATTTGGTATACATGGTTATACAGAAAATGTATGAGAGCTTTTTATTTTCAGTTGGATTTTCGTTTTTAACAATGCCACCAACCAGACGTACAAGCTTAGGCCGCAGAACTCGAAATACGGCAAGTCAAAGAAATATACTAGCAAATCAAAGTGATGAGCAACGCGAAGCGCGAAATGAACTTGAACGGAATCGATATCAAGATAGGAATGTTGTGTTTAATCCCCACAGAGCTGCATTCAGTTATAATGTGGCAATTGATTACAGTTCAGAGCAAATTGTTGCTATTGGACTAATGAATATTGTGTGTCCACATTGCAAGGCATTGAAATTTAAAAATGAAGCCCCTGGATTGTGTTGCGCCAGCGGCCAAGTCAAATTCACGCCATTTGTACCGCCACCAGAGCCACTACATTCATTGGTTTCTGGAATTGGCCAAGATTCTTATCATTTTTTGTCTCATATCCAGCAGTACAATAATTGCTTTCAAATGACATCATTTGGAGCAACAAAAGTTATTCAAGACAATTTTATGCCTACTTTCAAAGTAAGTAAGTATAATGGAAAACATTTTTTTTAGTTTTACAACCATGTAGCTGGTGCAAAATATGTTGAGCCAGTGATGTGTTTATTTTGTAAGCAATAAGTCAAATACTTAATAATAGTCTATAATCAAATGACTTAATCAGCAACATTTTATAACATGTTGTATTTCATAGTGGCATGAGCAAGGTGTTCCAATACTTGGTAAAGACTTTTACCTAAAGCTGCCATTGAAGGCTGTTCAATGTCGAGGTTTAAAGTAGTTTTAATTTGAAAAAATGATGTAAAGTATTGTGACAATATTTTGCCAGCCACATGGTGTTACAATTTGCTATACAATTACCTATATACATATTTATATTTTTGCAGATTCAGGGTCAAATATATCATCGAACAGGTTCCTTATTGCCAATGCCTGATGAAGACTATAAATTTTTGCAAATATATTTTATGGGCAATTCAGCTAGAGAAGTCGATCAGCGTTGCGCACACAACAACTCAGTGAAAAGATCCATTTTGGAACAACTTCAAACATTTTTCCATCAACACAATGAATTAGTTGCATTATTCACAACTGCATTAGACCGCATGCCATCAGATAATCACAAAATTTTCATCAGAGCCGATAAGGCGCCTGCAGGACAACATGCTGGACGTTTTAATGCGCCAGCAATTGATGAAGTGGCTATTGTTGTCGTGGATGAAAATTTAGAAAACCGAGACATTGTTTTACATCGGCGGAACAATCAGCTTCAGCGTGTGTCTGAAACACATCGATCATATGATGCCTTACAATATCCTATCTTATTTTGGCAAGGTGAAGACGGCTATCATTTTTCAATGAAGATGATAAATCCAGTTACAGGTAAATTGTTAACAATATGTTTACTACATTAAAATATATGTTTACTAACTTAAAATTTATATTATTAACACAAAAAATTGTTTACAGGTGCTGACACGAAAAAAAAAAGTTAGTTCAATGAATTATTATTCATACAGAATGATGGTTCGGGAAAATGAGGACAATCACATCTTAAAATGTCGGCGTCTATTTCACCAATACGCTGTGGATATGTATGTGAAAGTTGAAACTGAACGATTGACATTTATCAGGTTGAACCAGGCAAAACTCCGTTCCGAGGAATACATTCATCTTCGGGATGCCATTAATGCTGATGGAAATGCACAGAATGTTGGCAGAACAACTATTCTCCCAGCAACATACGTCGGAAGTCCGCGTCATATGCATGAATATGCTCAAGATGCTATGTGCTATGTACGACATTATGGCACACCAGATTTGTTTATCACATTCACATGCAATACAAAGTGGACAGAAATTCAACAAGAATTATTTACTAGCCAATCACCCATTGATCGCCACGATATCACTGCAAGGGTGTTCAAAATGAAATTAAAATCACTCATGGATTTTATTGTTAAGCATCGCGTGTTCGGCGAGACGCGCTGTTGGATGTACTCAGTTGAGTGGCAAAAACGCGGATTACCACATGCACATATCCTCATTTGGTTGGTTGAGAGGAGAAGACCGAATGAAAATGATCATGTGATATCAGCAGAAATTCCCGATTATAATGAAGACCCACTGTTACATGAGGTTATTACAAAAAATATGATACATGGTCCATGCGGAATATTAAATCCCAACTCTCCGTGTATGGTTGAAGGAAAATGTTCAAAACGCTACCCAAGACAATTAGTAGCAGAAACTATTACTGGAAATGATGGATATCCACTTTATCGCCGCCGATCCATTGATGACAATGGAAAGTCAACAATAGTCAAATTTAATCGACAGGACATTGAAGTTGATAATCGTTGGGTTGTTCCGTTTTCGCCATTACTCTGCAAGGCATATAAAACACACATAAACGTCGAATTTTGCCATTCCGTAAAATCTATTTAATACATTTTCAAGTATGTGAACAAAGGTAGTGATATGGCTGTCTTCGGAGTTGCTGCCGAAAATTCAAATGATGAAGTCACTCAATATCAAATGGGTCGCTATGTTAGTAGTAACGAAGGCATGTGGCGTATATTTTCGTTTCCTATACATGAACGACACCCTACTGTTGTTCACTTGGCCGTACATTTGGAAAATGGTCAACGGGTGTATTTTACAGATGCAAACATATTACAACGAGTTGACAGGCCACCATCGACAACATTAACCAGCTTCATTGAAATGTGCCAGAATGATGATTTTGCCAGAACGCTACTTTACTCCGAAATGCCAAGATATTATACCTGGAATCAATCATCAAAAAAATTCCAACGACGTAAACGAGGACAGCCAGTTCCAGGTTATCCACAAGTATTTTCCACCGATGCACTAGGCCGTCTTTATGCAGTCCATCCCAGTCAAGACGAGTGTTTTTATTTGCGTTTACTGTTAGTAAATGTTCGTGGTCCAACATCATTCCAACATCTGCGAACTGTTAATGGTCTATTGTGTGGCACATACAGAGAAGCCTGTCAACATTTGGGATTGTTAGAAAATGACACTCATTGGGACCACACTCTCGAAGATGCTGTGATTTTGTCAAATGCTAAACAAATACGAACATTATTTTCTATAATTTTGTCTACATGCTTCCCATCAACACCGACTGATTTATGGCATAAATACAAAGATCATATGGCGGAAGATATATTGCATCAGATGCGTCTTAGAACATCGAATGCAGATTTACAAATGAACGAAGAAATTCACAATGAAGCATTAATTTTAATTGAGGACATGCGCTTGATGCTTACCAACAAAGTATTAACACAAATAGGAATGATAGCACCCAATCGCCCAATGCACGACTCATTTGATCAAGAATTGAGACGCGAAGCTCAATACGATTCTGAAACATTACGAGAAATGGTTGATATAACAGTTCCCCTTTTAAATCAACAACAAAAATATGCCTACGATACGCTCATGAAAGTAGTGAACGATGGAACTGGTGGATTTTATTTTTTAGATGCTCCTGGTGGAACTGGAAAAACGTTTTTGTTATCATTGATTTTGGCCACGATTCGATCTCAAAATGGAATTGCACTAGCCCTAGCTTCATCAGGTATTGCAGCTACGTTGTTGGAAGGCGGTCGAACAGTTCATTCAGCTCTCAAGTTGCCGTTAAACCTTCAAATAAATGAAACTCCAACTTGCAACCTTTCGAGGAATTCTGCCATGGCCAAAGTGCTGCAGCAAACCAGATTGATCATTTGGGATGAATGCACGATGGCACACAAAAAATCTTTGGAGGCATTAGATCGCTCAATGCAATATTTACGAAATAACAAAACCGGTTTGGTGGTGCAATGATACTATTGGCAGGTGATTTTCGACAAATATTGCCAGTTGTTCCACGCTCAACGCCAGCTGATGAACTAAATGCATGTTTGAAGTCGTCCATTTTATGGAAATACATTAAAACACTTAAATTGAGTATAAACATGAGAGTCGAATTGCAAGGAGACCAGTCTGGAGAACTTTTTTCCAAACAACTGCTCGATATTGGTAATGGTAATATTGCTGTTGATACATCATCTGGATACATTACATTCCCTACCAATTTTTGTAACTTTTGTGAATCAAAGACCGAACTCATGGTGATGGTTTTCCCAAACATTACTCAAAATTACGTAAATCACGTTTGGTTAAGCGAACGTGTTATATTGGCTGCAAAAAATGTTGATGTGAACGAAATGAATTTTCTGATTCAAGAGAAAATAGCTGGCGAATTGAAGAATTACAAATCAGTTGATTCCGTTACTAATGAAGATGAAGTTGTCAATTATCCAACAGAATTTTTTAATTCGCTTGAATTACCCGGCTTACCGCCTCATAATCTGCAATTAAAAATCGGATCAGTAATTATTATGTTACGGAACATAAACCAGCCACGTCTGTGTAATGGCACCCGGCTTGCGGTGAAGAAATTATTGAACAATGTCATCGAAGCCACAATTTTGAAAGGGAAGTACAAAGGCGAAGATGTTTTAATCCCACGCATCCCTATGATACCGAACGACATGCCATTCAGCTTTAAGCGTTTACAGTTTCCAGTGCGGCTTGCATTTGCAATGTCAATAAATAAATCGCAAGGGCAGTCGCTAAGTGTATGTGGCATCAACCTAGAAAATCCATGTTTTTCACATGGCCAATTATATGTCGCCTGTTCCCGTGTCGGAAAACCATCAACATTATTTATTTACGCGCCAGAACATAAAACTAAAAATATAGTTTATCAAAAAGCATTAGAGTAGAGAGAAGCAGTGAGGGGTACAGAGACTATTAGTTGATTTATAGAGCGCGCGTGGTATTGAGCTCATTGTTTACTTAAAAATGCCAAGTTGTTAAATAGCAATTTGTAAAAACATTAGTGGAATTATTGAATCCTATGGAATAAACACTATTTTGACAATATATATTTTGTTTTTTATTTAATTAAATTAGTAAGGTCCTTTTCAGTTATAGTGATACCAGGGAATTATGGATTAATTTTTATATGGAGGATATTATAGATTCCAGTTCAAATTGAATAGGTACTCATACCTAAGATAGGTCAGCTATACAAAATAAAGTAGTGCATCATTGCTACGCTAAGGCGGTACGAAGTTCGCCGGGTCAGCTAGTTTCTTATAAATATGCTTATTGTTATAGTGATAAATATAGACATAGTCTTTCATATCCAGTATAAATAATACATGAATAGTAGTTGATATAATGGTATATATGATTAACATGGTAATAGAAAGCATGCTATGTTCATTTAAAGAAATGTTGCATAAAATCCAATAGTGATTGTTCTCTTCTGGGGTAAAAATATCTAAACAATTTCAACAATATCCCAAATAAGATAGTTCTATATTGAAAAATCGTGTAAATGCCTATAGAACTAGCCATGCTTTTTAATAAGGTTTCTAAAGTGGAAAATAAAGTAAAGACATGCGAGTCTTTAGTCATAGCTCATCTATAACACACATAACTTGTTATTAAATAATATATTTTGTAGTAATATTATATGTAGACTGCTAACTATGGCCTTTGTCTTTTAGTTTGCTGTTAGATAAGTTTTTATAGTTTTATTATTAATAAGAGTGCTAGTTCTTGGCTATATACATGGCATGTTATATTGTTAATAATTAAAAATTAATGTTAAATAATGTATTCTCATACGGAGAAGGACTGCAAGATAAGAAACTATGCAATCACCTTCAGTTATAGTAAAATTTTAATCTTATGGTGATAGCTCTCTTATAATAGTCATAATGTATAATAATACTCAACGTTAAGTATAGTTCTATGTGGTATATTTTCACATAATGTATTCATAATGTGTAGTAGTATAAATGAGTGTGTTAGCTCCTATGAGAATATTAGTAGTATGTAAATGGGCATACTGGATCAGGGTTCAGGGTGTGGAGCCGAGAGCCGACTCCGCCATCTTGGATTTGTGACGTCACGGCGGCAAAAATTCCTCAAAATTCCTCAAAAATGACTCAAAATGACTCAAAATTTCCCGTTTTAAGAAAAAATTTCCCGTTTTCGAGGGAAAAATTCCCGTTTCGAGGGAAAATTTCCCGTTTTAGTCCTTAAAAATCCCAACGGCTAGAAATGTCCTGATAGAGGCTTAAGCATCCTTAACTCAAGCCTCAGTTAAGCCTCTATCAGGATATGACCTTGACCCCGACGGCCATCTTGGATCCACCATCTTGGATGACGTCATTTCGTTTTCTCGAACATTCCGGCATTGTGTTATCGGCCATTTTGAATTATGACGTCACCGTTGCTATTTCCGTTACAGCCGCCTTCTTTAAATTTATTATCCGATTTTAATGAAAAAATATTTTAAAATTATAAAAAAATTGAATAAAAAAATTTTTTAATAACATATTTAAAAAACAAACATTTACAACACGGAGCTCGGAATCCTCGGTTCGAACCCGACGAGTGCAAAAAAAAATAAAAATGGCGACCGATCCTTCCCTCGTGGTGGGTGCTGGCAGACTGACTCCCACCACTTTTTTTCAAAGCATATATATCGTCAGGTAGTATGACGTCATGTCCGCCATCTTGTCCTCGTCTGCTGGAAGCCATCATAAGTGTATCGTCGGCGAGAGTGCGCTGACGCCATGTTAGTTTAATTCTTATCCGCTAGAGTGCAGTAATCATTTATTATTGCTGTGACACCCGACATCTTGTCATTTGGCCGCCATCTTGAAAATCCGTAATTATTTAGCTAGAAATTCGGGAAAAATTCCAAAATTCATTAAATAAATTTGTAATCTATATACTGATTGATTAGGTCGACTAAGGTCCTTGGTACGATCTAGGACGAAGCAAAAAAAATTAAATATAACATCAATTTAACATAATAGTAACAGGCTCGAGGAATTAAACACCACAAGTTATTTTACAAACATAATATTTATTACATAATTTCTATTCTACTACAGGATCATTTGCGAAAGCCAGCAATCTTATAATCATTTAGTTCCGCAGCGTTGTGAAATGACTAATTCTTAGCTCCAATCGGTTTATACTAGACAGAGTCCAGCCAGAACCTTTACAGACATAGTCAACCTCTTCTTGACAGAGTTTCTGGATACCGTTTTTAACAGTTTGCTTCACATCGTTAGAACTGTAAATTACTGCAGCCGATGTCTTGAATGCACACTTCTTCACTTTGTCATCGAACGGATATGGCTTTCCATATATACAGTCCAACCACAAGTTATATTTCAAAGGTCCGTTTGTTGCTACATCATCAGTAAGCTGATTGATTATGTACTCTCTGATATCATCAAGAAAATTACAAATGTCTTTCGACTCACCTAACGTATTTAAATAATAGTAGTCCTTCAATGTTCCACGAAATGCAGACTGCGCTAAGTAGAAGCCATTATCGTTCACTTGTAATGCGCCGAACACAGTCTTAGGTTTATTTTCCTGTTCAGACGTCATACCAATCGGTTGCTGCACATCGGTTTTCTTGCTTGTACGCTCACGAGCCTTCAACCTAAACCGAGGAGTCGAAATTTCTGCAGGTAGTTCAGCAGTAGGCACACGGACTTCACCTTTACAGTTTTTCGCATGCCGTCGCAAATTATCAATTCGAGTAAACCATTCATGACACTCATCACATCGAAACTTCATGCGAGATGGATTCTTCGTGCATTTGCTCCGCTCATGTCTTCATGCATCATGAGCAAATGCGAACGACGTATCACAGTAGCTGCAAGGATACCGTGGTGATGAAGACGAACCTTTCAGACCCGATCCAGATACTGACGTTGCCGCAGTTGCACCATCTCCAGGCATACTCTTATGAACATCAATGCATCGTTGTTGCGCTGAAACCTTTACTTTCTACCGAACAGAAGGACCTTTGCATGCCTTCATGTGCGTTTTCATATTATCTTTTCTGGCAAACTGCTTATGACATTTCTCACAATCAAACATTTTACGATATAGGTTCTTGGCACATTCTCTATTCTCATGTCGTCGAGCATTGCTGTTGTTTGAGAAAATCTTGTCGCAGTAACAGCACCGATGTTCGTTAGTTGTTGTCGATTCGGCATCCATTGAAGTCTCCATTAAAGTCGAACCAGCGTTCGTCGAGTTTCCCTGTGCAGCCAGCACTAGCAGCATTAAAGTCTCTTCTGCTGGCGGTACCACGTCTGTTTAGGTCTCCTCCAGTGTTGACATCGACGTTGCCAACGGAATCTGCTCCACCATCGTCGACGCTGACGTCATGGTTCCCGCAGTCGATGGTACAACCTCCATCGAGTTCGTCGTTAAAGTCGGTAAAGATGCCATCGAGTTGGCAAGAACAGGTAATTACGTGATTAATGCACCAGATGAAACAAACTAGGTGATCCTTACACCGACGACGTCAGTAACAAACTGAGCGTCCTGTTGTCTAGGACTCGCTTATATACATGCACCGTATGGAATAATACGCTAGTCAAATCAAGAACCATTTACAATAATACTAGAGTCAAAACAACATTAAAAATAGAAGAACCATCAACGAAAATACAGCACATTTGGAAGCACCGGCAACGAAAAGGCAGCACATTTGGAAGCACCGACAACGAAACGGCAGCACATTTGGAAGCACCGACAACGAAAAGGCAGCACATTTGGAGGCACCGACAACGAAAAGGCAGCACATTTGGAAGCATCGACAACGATAAGGCAGCACATTTGGAAGCACCGACAACGAAAAGGCAGCACATTTTGGACGCACCGACAACGAAAAGGCAGCACATTTGGAAGCACCGACAACGAAAAGGCAGCACATTTGGAAGCACCGACTACGAAAAGGCAGCACATTTGGAAGCACCGACAACGAAAAGGCAGCATATTTGGAAGCACCGACAACGAAAAGGCAGCACATTTGGCAGCACCGACTACGAAAAGGCAGCACATTTGGAAGCACCGACAACGAAACGGCAGCACATTTGGAAGCACCAACAACGAAAAGGCAGCACATTTGGAAGCACCGACAACGAAAAGTCAGCACATTTGGAAGCACCGACAACGAAACGGCAGCACATTTGGAAGCACCGACAACGAAAAGGCAGCACATTTGGAAGCACCGACAACGAAAAGGCAGCACATTTTGGACGCACCGACAACGAAAAGGCAGCACATTTGGAAGCACCGACAACGAAAAGGCAGCACATTTTGGACGCACCGACAACGAAAAGGCAGCACATTTGGAAGCACCGACAACGAAAAGGCAGCACATTTGGAAGCACCGACTACGAAAAGGCAGCACATTTGGAAGCACCGACAACGAAAAGGCAGCACATTTGGAAGCACCGACAACGAAAAGGCAGCACATTTGGAAGCACCGACTAAGAAAAGGCAGCACATTTGGCAGCACCGACAACGGAAAGGCAGCACATTTGGAAGCACCGACTACGAAAAGGCAGCACATTTGGAAGCACCGACAACGAAAAGGCAGCACATTTGGAAGCACCGACAACGAAAAGGCAGCACATTTGGAAGCACCATCATCGAAAAGGCAGCACATTTGGAAGCTCCATCAACAAAAAAAGGCTAAACGGAAGCACAAGTTACGAGATCTAAGTCTTAGTTAGAAATCAGAATACAAAAATAAAAACATTAAATTCTTATAATTTAAATTATTTATTTTATTGCTTTACATTATACAAATGCAAGTAAAAAAAGCCATTATTGTATGTAGCCAGCATTCCTCAGTTCCTTGAGTATGAAGGATATTTCTTTGATGCACGAATAGTTTCCTGCACAAAGCGAACCATGTAGAAGTCTTAGCCGGTCAACCAATATGTTTGGATCTTTCCATGAAGTGTAATCATTCTCTTCTACCACCATCTTCCTTGCACCTTTATAATAAATATTATGATCTCTGGTGTCTTCCGTTTTACCACCAACCTCAGGGTAACTTTCATGTTTGAGATGGTGATCATCACAAGCTTGATCAGATTTATTTAATATATCACGTCGTTTCCATCGTTTCGGTCTCAGGACACCGCCACATTCTTCGATCTTGGCAGCTTTAGGTGCTTCATCATAGTCTATGTCTTTGTCAACAGCCTCAGAGTCACTGTAACAATCACCGTAGAAGGAATCGTCTTCACCCAATTTACCGTAATAATTCGATGTTGATGATGTTGAAGTGTCTTCATCGTCTTCATGCTTCCTTTTTAGGAGTCCATCATTTTTACAAAGTAGGAATGATCTACTTGAATTCGGCTGGAATATATTCTCACTTTTCACGTTAAGGATTCTTCCATTGTCTTCATTCTTCCGTAAATCATCAACCTTCTTCAATTTAAGTTCTTTGTCGAGATCGGAAGAGCCAATAAAATTATTGTCGTAATGCAGATCACTCTTCCTTAGGCTAGTAGATTCATCGTTGTCCTCTAGCTTGTACGCAGGCTTGGCGCTACAAGTTCTGCCATGTCTTTTTAAGCTCTCTCTCCGCGTAAACGACTTGCTACATCGAACACAACTTATCATATTGCGCAGTGGATTTTTAACACAGTCATTCTTCTCGTGTTGTCTTTTATTCTTTCTCAAGATAAACTCTTTACTGCAAAACTTACACCTATGTTCTTTCGATACAGCGTCAGATCCCAAATCGGAATTCATATTAGTTACTGAGACTAATGCCAGATACCAATTGAGTGTTTTAAATTAGATTCAATACTTAAATAGAAATTTTTTCATATTTCATCAGCGAGAATTAATATATCCCATGCAAAAGTACTTTATGCATGTAGTTCTGCTTTTCAACAACAGATGTCGCCACATGTTGCTTGCAGGTAAATAATATTTAGTTCTTTTATGCGGGATGCGGGATGCTCACTAACGATCGCAAAAGAAGGATGGCTTCGCTAGACTCCAAGGAAAAGGAAGTTCGTCTTGCATGTTGGTGCTCCACAGATGTCTCATGGCGTAATATTAATTTGACTGAGTAATGATATTTGTTAATCCCACCTGATAAAAATATTGCAAGATTTGATTTAGTAGCAGACATTATCGAATTAAATGTAACTCCAAATAAAATGACATGTCTCATTAGACCAAAAAAAATCCATGCAGAGAGCGGTTTCTCAGAATAGTCAGAAACACTTGAAGAAACCACAGGAATGATTGCAAGATCACGGGAAAAACCATCAAAATATTGTCAAGAATAATCAGGAGCACACTGAGAAAACCACCATAATATTAACAATAATAATCGGAAGCACACGGAGAAAACCATCATAATATTGACCAGATTAATCGGAAGCACACAGAGAAAACCACCACATGTTTTCTTTGATATCATAAAATTACAAGAAAAAATATTTAAAAGTAAAAATAAATTATTAAAAAAATAAAAAAATAAAAAAAAATGCATAAACAGTTTCTGCTAGCTTGTAAACTTATCATTGTTGAGCAAAGATAGAGTTCTTGTTTTGCAGTAAAGAGTTTATCTTGAGAAAGAATAAAAGACAACACGAGAAGAATGACTGTGTTAAAAATCCACTGCGCAATATGATAAGTTGTGTTCGATGTAGCAAGTCGTTTACGCGGAGAGAGAGCCTAAAAAGACATGGCAGAACTTGTAGCGCAAAGCCTGCGTACAAGCTAGAGGACAACGATGAATCTACTAGCCTAAGGAAGAGTGATCTGCATTACGACAATAATTTTCTTGGCTCTTCCGATCACGACAAAGAACTTAAATTGAAGGAGGTTGATGATTTACGGAAGAATGAAGACAATGGAAGAATCCTTAACGTGAAAAGTGAGAATATATTCCAGCCGAATTCAAGTAGATCATTCCTACTTTGTAAAAATGATGGACTCCTAAAAAGGAAGCATGAAGACGATGAAGACACTTCAACATCATCAACATCGAATTATTACGGTAAATTGGGTGAAGACGATTCCTTCTACGGTGATTGTTACAGTGACTCTGAGGCTGTTGACAAAGACATAGACTATGATGAAGCACCTAAAGCTGCCAAGATCGAAGAATGTGGCGGTGTCCTGAGACCGAAACGATGGAAACGACGTGATATATTAAATAAATCTGATCAAGCTTGTGATGATCACCATCTCAAACATGAAAGTTACCCTGAGGTTGGTGGTAAAACGGAAGACACCAGAGATCATAATATTTATTATAAAGGTGCAAGGAAGATGGTGGTAGAAGAGAATGATTACACTTCATGGAAAGATCCAAACATATTGGTTGACCGGCTAAGACTTCTACATGGTTCGCTTTGTGCAGGAAACTATTCGTGCATCAAAGAAATATCCTTCATACTCAAGGAACTGAGGAATGCTGGCTACATACAATAATGGCTTTTTTTACTTGCATTTGTATAATGTAAAGCAATAAAATAAATAATTTAAATTATAAGAATTTAATGTTTTTATTTTTGTATTCTGATTTCTAACTAAGACTTAGATCTCGTAACTTGTGCTTCCGTTTAGCCTTTTTTTGTTGATGGAGCTTCCAAATGTGCTGACTTTTCGATGATAGTGCTTCCAAATGTGCTGCCTTTTCGTTGTCGGTGCTTCCAAATGTGCTGCCTTTTCGTTGTCGGTGCTTCCAAATGTGCTGCCTTTTCGTAGTCGGTGCTTCCAAATGTGCTGCCTTTTCGTTGTCGGTGCTGCCAAATGTGCTGCCTTTTCTTAGTCGGTGCTTCCAAATGTGCTGCCTTTTCGTTGTCGGTGCTTCCAAATGTGCTGCCTTTTCGTTGTCGGTGCTTCCGAATGTGCTGCCTTTTCGTAGTCGGTGCTTCCAAATGTGCTGCCTTTTCGTTGTCGGTGCTTCCAAATGTGCTGCTTTTTCGTTGTCGGTGCGTCCAAAATGTGCTGCCTTTTCGTTGTCGGTGCTTCCAAATGTGCTGCCTTTTCGTTGTCGGTGCGTCCAAAATGTGCTGCCTTTTCGTTGTCGGTGCTTCCAAATGTGCTGCCTTTTCGTTGTCGGTGCTTCCAAATGTGCTGCCGTTTCGTTGTCGGTGCTTCCAAATGTGCTGCCTTTTCGTTGTCGGTGCTTCCAAATGTGCTGCCTTTTCGTTGTTGGTGCTTCCAAATGTGCTGCCGTTTCGTTGTCGGTGCTTTCAAATGTGCTGCCTTTTCGTAGTCGGTGCTGCCAAATGTGCTGCCTTTTCGTTGTCGGTGCTTCCAAATGTGCTGCCTTTTCGTTGTCGGTGCTTCCAAATGTGCTGCCTTTTCGTAGTCGGTGCTTCCAACTGTGCTGCCTTTTCGTTGTCGGTGCTTCCAAATGTGCTGCCTTTTCGTTGTCGGTGCGTCCAAAATGTGCTGCCTTTTCGTTGTCGGTGCTTCCAAATGTGCTGCCTTATCGTTGTCGATGCTTCCAAATGTGCTGCCTTTTCGTTGTCGGTGCTTCCAAATGTGCTGCCTTTTCGTTGTCGGTGCTTCCAAATGTGCTGCCGTTTCGTTGTCGGTGCTTCCAAATGTGCTGCCTTTTCGTTGCCGGTGCTTCCAAATGTGCTGTATTTTCGTTGATGGTTCTTCTATTTTTAATGTTGTTTTGTCTCTAGTATTATTGTAAATGGTTCTTGATTTGACTAGCGTATTATTCCATACGGTGCATGTATATAAGCGAGTCCTAGACAACAGGACGCTCAGTTTGTTACTGACGTCGTCGGTGTAAGGATCACCTAGTTTGTTTCATCTGGTGCATTAATCACGTAATTACCTGTTCTTGCGAACTCGATGGCATCTTTACCGACTTTAACGACGAACTCGATGGAGGTTGTACCATCGACTGCGGGAACCATGACGTCAGCGTCGACGATGGTGGAGCAGATTCCGTTGGCAACGTCGATGTCAACACTGGAGGAGACCTAAACAGACGTGGTACCGCCAGCAGAAGAGACTTTAATGCTGCTAGTGCTGGCTGCACAGGGAAACTCGACGAACGCTGGTTCGACTTTAATGGAGACTTCAATGGATGCCGAATCGACAACAACTAACGAACATCGGTGCTGTTACTGCGACAAGATTTTCTCAAACAACAGCAATGCTCGACGACATGAGAATAGAGAATGTGCCAAGAACCTATATCGTAAAATGTTTGATTGTGAGAAATGTCATAAGCAGTTTGCCAGAAAAGATAATATGAAAACGCACATGAAGGCATGCAAAGGTCCTTCTGTTCGGTAGAAAGTAAAGGTTTCAGCGCAACAACGATGCATTGATGTTCATAAGAGTATGCCTGGAGATGGTGCAACTGCGGCAACGTCAGTATCTGGATCGGGTCTGAAAGGTTCGTCTTCATCACCACGGTATCCTTGCAGCTACTGTGATACGTCGTTCGCATTTGCTCATGATGCATGAAGACATGAGCGGAGCAAATGCACGAAGAATCCATCTCGCATGAAGTTTCGATGTGATGAGTGTCATGAATGGTTTACTCGAATTGATAATTTGCGACGGCATGCGAAAAACTGTAAAGGTGAAGTCCGTGTGCCTACTGCTGAACTACCTGCAGAAATTTCGACTCCTCGGTTTAGGTTGAAGGCTCGTGAGCGTACAAGCAAGAAAACCGATGTGCAGCAACCGATTGGTATGACGTCTGAACAGGAAAATAAACCTAAGACTGTGTTCGGCGCATTACAAGTGAACGATAATGGCTTCTACTTAGCGCAGTCTGCATTTCGTGGAACATTGAAGGACTACTATTATTTAAATACGTTAGGTGAGTCGAAAGACATTTGTAATTTTCTTGATGATATCAGAGAGGACATAATCAATCAGCTTACTGATGATGTAGCACCAAACGGACCTTTGAAATATAACTTGTGGTTGGACTGTATATATGGAAAGCCATATCCGTTCGATGACAAAGTGAAGAAGTGTGCATTCAAGACATCGGCTGCAGTAATTTACAGTTCTAACGATGTGAAGCAAACTGTTAAAAACGGTATCCAGAAACTCTGTCAAGAAGAGGTTGACTATGTCTGTAAACGTTCTGGCTGGACTCTGTCTAGTATAAACCGATTGGAGCTAAGAATTAGTCATTTCACACCGCTGCGGAACTAAATGATTATAAGATTGCTGGCTTTCGCAAATGATCCTGTAGTAGAATAGAAATTATGTAATAAATATTATGTTTGTAAAAGAACTTGTGGTGTTTAATTCCTCGAACCTGTTACTATTATGTTAAATTGATGTTATATTTAATTTTTTTGCTTCGTCCTAGATCGTACCAAGGACCTTAGTCGACCTAATCAATCAGTATATAGATTACAAATTTATTTAATGAATTTTGGAATTTTTCCCGAATTTCTAGCTAAATAATTACGGATTTTCAAGATGGCGGCCAAATGACAAGATGTCGGGTGTCACAGCAATAATAAATGATTACTGCACTCTAGCGGATAAGAATTAAACTAACATGGCGTCAGCGCACTCTCGCCGACGATACACTGATGATGGCTTCCAGCAGACGAGGACAAGATGGCGGACATGACGTCATACTACCTGACGATATATATGCTTTGAAAAAAAGTGGTGGGAGTCAGTCTGCCAGCACCCACCACGAGGGAAGGATCGGTCGCCATTTTTATTTTTTTTGCACTCGTCGGTTTCGAACCGAGGATTCCGAGCTCCGTGTTGTAAATGTTTGTTTTTTAAATATGTTATTAAAAAAAATTTTTTATTCAATTTTTTTATAATTTCAAAATATTTTTTCATTAAAATCGGATAATAAATTTAAAGATGGCGGCCGTAACGGAAATAGCAACGGTGACGTCATAATTCAAAATGGCCGATAACACAATGCCGGAATGTTCGAGAAAACGAAATGACGTCATCCAAGATGGTGGATCCAAGATGGCCGTCGGGGTCAAGGTCAAAGGTCAAGGTCACATCCTGATAGAGGCTTAACTGAGGCTTGAGTTAAGGATGCTTAAGCCTCTATCAGGACATTTCTAGCCGTTGGGATTTTTAAGGACTAAAACGGGAAATTTTCCCTCGAAACGGGAATTTTTCCCTCGAAAACGGGAAATTTTTTCTTAAAACGGGAAATTTTGAGTCATTTTGAGTCATTTTTGAGGAATTTTGAGGAATTTTTTGCCGCCGTGACGTCACAAATCCAAGATGGCGGAGTCGGCTCTCGGCTCCACACCCTGAACCCTGATCCAGTATGCCCATTTACATACTACTAATATTATACACTTCTTTGAAAATAATTAAATATTTGTAGAGTTCATTAATAAAACATTATAAACTATGTGTAATTTCCTTGTCTCTCTCCTTCAGTTTAAATGTTATCTATAAACCAAATATGTTAATAAAAAATATTTATGGTTATAGTGTTACAATAAACAAATATAGTTGTAGTGGTGTGTAGACAATCTCTTCTTCCCGAAGCAGTGGGTGAATCTCTCCAGTGTGAACTGTAAGAAAACATCCCGTAAATCTTGTTAGTAAATTTGGTAGGCAATACCAATTTATTTATAATTTATATTTTATTCTTATAGTGTTAATTATTTTAGAGTTATGTGCCTTAGACTGGGTCGTGACGATTCGGTGGCTTGTTTACATTGCCCGCATAGTGGGCGGCTGGCATGACTACTTTGGCTGTTTTTTTAACAGACTGAGGAGTCAAACGGATACAGCCAGCTCAGGGGGAATAGCTTCCAGCAATTTCTCCTTCAAGAATGAAGCAGCCAGATACTTGGGTAACATGTTCATGATAGAACTACAAAATGTCCCAAAATTCAAGCATACTTCTACAGCACATTAGAAGTGTAAGAGAGTTTAATTTTAATTTGGTGTTTTTAAAACAATTTTTAAAATCGGGATAGCTACTGCTGAATCGAAATATAAATAGGTTAAAACAAGATAGCTAAGGTATAATTTGATAAAACAGTTTAGCTATTGCAAACAGTTAGAAGATATTTGGAAATATATTCAAATTAACTATAATCAGTTCAAAAATAATATTTAATTAATTTGCTTGGCTTAACTCAAAGGTATAAATACAAGAAATTGCAAAATATCTGGGGGGTGGGTAAATGTAGGTATATCTAGCCAAAATTCGTAAACACAATAATAATGATACATTAAATGACAGTATTATAGAGAAAATTATGTTGCCTAACTCCAGGGACATTAATTTGTTTATATTACATTATGTTAGGTGGGAGATTACCCGGTATATCTCTGAAGTCGATGGCGTGATAGTTACACAAACATTTTAATTATAAACTTTATAACACTCAATGCAGTCTTTAAAAAGTAATTTGGACAGATAAAACTGTAGTTGGGACCAGCGTCCTCTTTTCTAGCCAGGCCATTCAGAACACTTCCTTATTTCAACTGCTCAGAAAGACGCGCCATTGCAATGACGTCATACTGTCAAACGCAACGGGCCCCTGAAAGAAACGATTACAAATAAAAAAAATCATGACTAAGGATTGTTTTTTTAAATACTGTACATTCAGTAAAAACAAAACTTCCATATAAATAAATAGAAAATATTACGTTTAAAAGTCTATCGTGCCCACATATGACAGTATCTGTCAAAGATGCATGGCTTGGAAACTGAACGTTAACAAACCAGATGAATTTATTGTTGTGAAATCTGTCGAAACCTTTTGTTAGACCGTAAAAATAACATAATAAATCAAATGAGTAGTGTCCATGAGGAACTAGCTGTACGCATTTTTACATCTGCTTTAAATGTAGGCCTACAATACGAGTTTGAAAATGCGGAAAAATAAACGGTAATTTTATTGGTAGTTTGATATTAATTATAAAGCAACAGATTGGAAAACCAAAACAAAGTTATGTTTTTCCTGTTATAATTTCGTTTGTGTTAATAATAGTTTTAATAATTGTGGTTTTATTTTAAGCCAAAAACGTAACACTGCAAAAAGATTTTTGTTTATTTTATATTTTCTACAAAGACTTCACGGAAAAAGCAAATACATTTTTGGGTTTTGAGACACGCCTCAACGAGGCCACTAGAGGCTGATGAACAATATGCACGTTAAGAAACCAGGGAAGGATTTGTCCATTTCCATCTGCGAGGATTTCAGAAGCCTAAGTTGGAACTGATAGAAATGGATTCGAAACCGGGCTTTTTTGAACAAGAATCAAACTTTATTATCGTTAGGTGCCTCTCCTGGTGAAATTCAAAATTTAAATGTCGACTTTTAAAATCTGATTTGTAAAATTACAAAAAAAAAAACAACCATGGCGACCATTTTTCATGTTGTAATTATTTAAAAAGTACGTAATTTGACTGATTCTTTAAAATGAGAAATATTGATTCAGAATTATTTCATGGACATACGGAATTTCTGGATTACTTTGGCTGTCATAAATAAACCTCAGGAATAGACAACAAAGATGAGTACATATAAACCTGGAGAAAAATCCAAAATCAGCTGATATCAAATGTTAAATACCTATGCAGCACAGAGAATTCAGTGGAAGGAATCAGACACAGGTATTTAACACTTCACATAAGCGCATTATGGCTTGTTCTCCTGTCTTATATGTATACATCTCTGTTGACCATTCTTGAAGTTTTCCTATGACAACCAGTGTAATTCAGAATTGCATGTGTCCATGAAGTTGTTTTAAATATATCTAAGAAGTAGACTAACTAAACTCTCGCCACCGTTTATAAACCACTATAACAATAAATAGCAGCCTGTGACATTAAAGGTTTGATAAAAATAAATTATTTTAAACACGATCCATGTGATGGTCTGAGTGTACGCATGTTCATCGCAGATGAAATTTCGAATTCTGCACTAATACTGATGGTTAAATTTCAGCGCGTAATGGGGTAGTAGTGACTTATATCTGAGAAACTTAATATCCTTGTTCGTTATATAATATCACTAGAACAAGGCTATCGGCAAACAAAGAACACTCACACAGTCGCAATATTTCTGATTCACTGACGACCCGCTAATCCCTCTGCGGCACACGGCATTGCAGTTCCGAGGGCAAATGTGCGCAGGAAATCAAGATCCCCGCAAACAATACATCTGTGGCGCTGAGAGCACGAGGCTTGAAGGGGGTGCGGAATAAGAGAAATGGCCCGGAGAAGGGAAAGGAGGGAGAGGGGAAGTAAATGGACTCCAGTTACCCTCTTTCATTAACGAGATGCTCCAGGAAGTGGGACTAAGCCACCTTTTCCTTTTGTTGCCGCCCTTCTGCGAGGCCCTACAAGCGGAGTCTCTCCCTAATCCTGTGCGAGGTATAATTTTCCCTGGAAAAGTCCGCGCAGAATCCTACATCCCGGCGCCGCAGCCTTTGGAGGAACTCGTCGTGAGGCCATTGAGTGTGGACTCGGGGAGACCAGAGGAGGGGTGGGTGGACCTCCCAAAGCCCATGATGCCGAGTAATGAAGTGAGAGCAAAGACTTGTTAAATGTAGCAGTAAGCTCTTGGATCCTCGCAAACCATAAATAAAATCTTGCCTCTGCGAGGCGGGAATTCACTGCTTGTAGCGGTTTATAAGTTTGCCAGGTGCCCCCTCCCGTGTCCCAGCCTTATCGCGCTGTTCGGAGCAAGAGCTGGCGCGGAAAACATTGCTTTACCATGGGAACTTAAGCCCTGCCTTATTTCCTCCGAAGTGCTCTCACGACCGCAGAAATGAACTCAACCTTAACCTAGCCACTCTAAAAAAAACACCCTATGAAACGGTATGCGTATCCTCTCTCAATAACAGAGGAGTATATTTTTATAAAAATTTATAGAAACTATCGTACATTAGATAAACGGTTAAAAAAGGTCCTAAATTATTAACACAGATCTACGATGATTGTATAAAAGTGAGAGAATGTTCTATGTGCTTCATTTTCGTATTATAGTAAACCATTAAATATGTCTTTAATATATGCTATAGATGTAAACATGCGTTAAATAAGTATGTGATGATCTTTAGTTTATAGTTGTACTTTGGCCCTATACAATAAAATCTCACACTTGAAAAGATGAGTGCGTGGACGCCACGTGCTTTTAAAGTAAAACTTCACAGATAGATTACACCAGTATTTGAAAGACGTGTACAAGTGTGCAAGTACATAAGCGTAGAAGCGAATGTACACTGTGGAAAAGGATCTGGCTGGTCTCTGTCTTCAGTAAACCATTTTTAACTGAGAAATTCTGAGGCATTTAGGATTACAAAATTTTGTATTTTTTTACTGTTTTTTTCTCCTTTGGATAGAATTTTTGAATTTTCAAATTTTTTTTGAGATTTTATGGCAGAATTGTTTTCCTAAAAACCTGGAAATTTTGGTGAATTTTGGTTAGTTTTAAGCAAATTTTAAGTCATTTTTGAGCAATTTTCAAGGTCAAGGTCAAATATCAAGGTGAAGGTCATCCAAAATGGTCACCATGACATCAGAATCTAAGATGGCGGACACTGGCACCAGCTCCACACCTAGAACCCAGTCCTTGGATGCCCATTTACATACTACTAGCAACTACGGCAAAAGATTGCAATGATGCACTGAGAACAAAACGATGGAAACTGTGTGTTAAACTTAATTATTCTGATTAAGCTTATAATGGTCACTGGAACGAAGACAATGGTGACTTTGAGACCGGTGTTAAAATTGAAGACTCATATATCTGAAAATTATTAATAATAGACATGCATGGAATATGAAAGCAGCACAAGATGTTTATTACATTTCTTGGGAAGATACTATCATACTAGTCGACAGGTTTAAACTTCTACTTTCTTTGCTTAGAGGAGGAAACTATTAGCAACTCAAAGAAGTAGCCACCATACTCCGTGAACTACGAAGTGCAGGCTATATATATACATAAATGACCTATTTTACCTGTACATGTATACAATTGAAAAATAAACAATTATAAGGATTTTTTAAAAAAAATATATTGTTTTATTTCTGGTAATCTGATTCCTAACTAATAAGACCGGGCTCTCATAGTATCTTAACATATCCTAACAGTCGTAGCCCATCGATCGTATCCTACTGATGAGATAGTATCCTACCATATCCCATCGATCATACCCCTTTGAGGGAGTCGTATCCTTCAATGTAATAGTATCCCTTGATGGTATCGTATCTCTTTGATGAAATAGTATCCTACTGATGAGATATTATCCTTTTGATGAGATCATATTCCTACTGATAGAATAGTATCCTACTGATGAGATTGTATATCTCTAATGAGATAGTATTTCTGTGAGGAGATAGTATCATTCAAATGAATTCGTATCCCTACTGATGAGAACATATTTCTACTGATGATATCGTATTTCTAATGATGAGTTTGTATCCCTATTAATGATATCCAACCCTCTGATGAGGTCGTACCCTCTGATGAGATCGTTTCCCTCTGAGGAGATCGTAATAATTATTAATTAAGTAAATAATTTAGAGGCTAAATTATTTTTTTTTCATTGACAAAGGGTTTAAAAATTTACGAAAATGAATCAAGTCGATCTGTTTTTTAGTAAGCGATACTGTTCATGTTTTTACAGTCTGTTCCAATTTTTGGGTTTATAATTACGAATTTCCAAAATAGTGGTCAACATATCATCTTCGGCTTACTGGTGGCTGGAAGATTAGGAATTTAAGACACTTTGAGGTCTTTTCACCATATAACAAATGAATAAATATATTTTTACATAAATCAAATTTTTTGCATCGAGCATGGATCGATCAAGGACTAATATCGATCGAATCAATAAGTAAATTAGTGAGTGATTTTGTTAAATTAATTTTGACATTTTTACATAAATACCATATTACGGCCAATATGGCTGCCATAACGTCATACTGGTTGACATAATATCTACCTTGGGATTAGTGGTGGGGAGAGTCTGCCGGTGTAACGTCACCATCCATAGGGCTAAATTTTGACCTCAGATTTCGGTCGCACTGCTGGCACTGGACCCGTGACCCAGTAGTGCTGGAACCTACTATTATATACTACTTGGGTGTGGCGTCACCACGTGTGTTAGAACTGAAATTTCACAGATAAAGGGATAGGAAAATTTTAAACAAAACATATTTTCATTAAGAAATTTTATATATGAGTGGAAAGTAGACATTTATTCGCCAAGGCTAGGGTGGAATCTATGAATAAAAAAAAATGTTAACGTAAGCTGGTGATTCCGTTGTTGACGTGACGATACACAAAATGGACGAAATTAAAAAAAATAATAATAATGTGAGCTAGTGTTTCAGTACTCGCCAGTGATGTGTAACATCTTATCTCGGTAACGAGCAAATTCATGTGTTCCGTAGCTAGAATTCGTTGCCAGAGCAGCTACGTTGATTATCGAATCATTCCATTTGCAATGTGAAATGTTAAACTCTATATTGAAACGACTCCAAAAAAAGGGAGAAAAAGAATTGAAAAAAAATATTAAACCCCGGATTTCGACATAATTTACGAATAATTTTTTTTTTAAATTCTACCTTTTCTTATAAGAAAATTATGAAACAGTTAATACCATACAATTTCGATTTGCCTTTGTGAATCCGCCACAGATGGCAGCACCGTGGTTACACAATTCCGTTCCACGTGACTTCCGTTTCATTCACGAAATTACTCCTACCAAATACCATACATGGAGAGCTAAGCTGTTACACATCAAGAAAAGTAACTTTTAAAACTTGCAAACCTCGGTGTGGTAGATGTCCCCTCTCCAACCTCCGGGAGCGGGCGATGTGAATGGTGCCTGTTCTGGCTGCATGGAGCAGCCGAGGCCAGTGATATGATCGCAGCAGGGATGTCAACCCCTGTTTGGTGGTTTGTTCATAACCCGGACTTCCCTCCCGTCCCTGCCCCCGTGCGCGCTGATCTGACAGCGCGGTGATTGTAATGGTGACAGGGGGAAGAATGGTGGAGTTGCAACCCATCTGGTTATCCTCCGAGCATTGTGTCCGAGCACCCTCGTCGCTCTATTGAAAAGACACTGTTGTCGGGTTCATTGTTCGCGGCCTGAGATGATATCCCACAGCGACGCGGCACAAAGAAAACACGATTCCAACCCTCCCTTGCGGCGTCGCGCGTACACTTACACACCCCTCGCGTCCTGATGGGGGACGATGATACGGGAGATTGACGCTTATTGTGCGTGCGGGAAAAAAAAAATATACAAATGAAACCTGAAACAAAATTTAAGCGGAATTAATATGGAACGGTTGTCACGTAACACGACTAACGTATGACGTGAAAAGGTTATCGGAACACGCGGAACCAGTGCAGATAAGAGGACAGAGCGTGTTTTTACGGGAATAGAGGTTATTCATTTCGTACAATCGTTGAAAGCGTGCTGTTGCTATTAAAGGGGGTTCTTGTGGTTACATTTACAACCGATCTCGGTTCAAACCTCAGCCATTCAGCATTTGATTGAGGCTCGACACGAAACGTCTAGCTCCTTCGATGCAAAAATTGCATTTTAAAACGAAACAATGCGCCATTCATTTGAAATTCGATTTCAGCAATTTCAATTGCGAAAATACTTCAACGACTGATTCTTTTTTTACATGCTTTATATTAGCTTCACCTGTATGTTTGTCTGTCCGTCTGTAACTCTGTCTGTCCGTCTGTAACTCTTTCGACTAAGAGTGAGTGACTCATCACTGTAAAATGTCCCACCCATTTCATTTCGTTCGTTAGCCGAGCGGTCTAAGGCGCGCGATGTCTGTAACGTCAGCTTTTGGATTCAGCGATCGTGGGTTCTACTCCCGGCCACGCCGAAAAAAAAATGTTTTTTTTTCCCCGGTAAATTCTAATATTATATCCATACATCTAACTGCAAATGATTCGTAGAGACTTTACCATTTCTTTGTGACGTTGCAACTCCAAATAGTTATCTCAGATGGTAATAGGTAGTGTCGGTAACTCATTTCCCTATGATATTTATACATAAATATAGTTTAAAAAACTAAAAAAACATGCTTTTAAAGAATATCAAACTAAAAAGTTAAAAATAAATATAGTTTAAAAAACTAAAAAACATGCTTTTAAAGAATATCAAACTAAAAAGTTAAAAATAAATATAGTTTAAAAAACTAAAGAAACATGCTTTTAAAGATTATCAAACTAAAAAGTAAAAAATAATTTTAAAATTAAATTTATGACAATAGTATATAAGCAATACTAGTATAAATGAGAAAAAAGCATGGGGCGCTTAATATTCAAAAAATATGGCACAAAGCGCCTCGAGCTTTTTTCTCATTTATACTAGTATTGCTTATATACTATTGTCATAAATTTAATTTTAAAATTATTTTTTACTTTTTAGTATGATAATCTTTAAAAGCATGTTTCTTTAGTTTTTTAAACTATATTTATTATTACATGCTTTATATTAGCTTCACCTGTATGTTTGTCTGTCCGTCTGTAACTCTTTCGACTAAGAGTGAGTGACTCATCACTGTAAAATGTCTCACCAATTTCTTTACGTTCGTTAGCCGAGCGGTCTAAGGTGCGCGACTTCTGTGACGTCAGCTTTCGGATTCAGCGATCGTGGGTTCTACTCCCGGCCACGCCGAAAAAAAAAATGTTTTCTTTTTCCGGTAAATTCCAAAGATTATATCCATACATCTAACTGTAAATGATTCGGAGAGACTTTACCATTTCTTTGTGACGTTGCAACTCCAAATAGTTATCTCAGATGGTAATAGGTAGTGTCGGTAACTCATTTCCCTATGATAATTATACATAAATATAGTTTAAAAAACTAAAAAAACATGCTTTTAAAGAATATCAAACTAAAAAGTTAAAAATAATTTTAAAATTTAATTTATGACAATAGTATATAAGCAATACTAGTATAAATGAGAAAAAAGCTTGAGGCGCTTTGTGCCATATTTTTTGTATATTAAGCGCCCCATGCTTTTTTCTCATTTATACTAGTATTGCTTATATACTATTGTCATAAATTAAATTTTAAAATTATTTTTTACTTTTTAGTTTGATAATCTTTAAAAACATGTTTCTTTAGTTTTTTAAACTAAGGTAGGTTGCGGTTATAAGGCCCACCAGGAAATAAGGCCCAGTTGTTTTTTAAAATATATCCCGCCAAAAATCTTGCACGCTGAGAGTGCCGTCATGAAGCTACTAGTAGTGCTATCTAACGACAAACTCATCAACTTCGTAGTCTTCGTTGTGTTCAGTATACATCACGTCAAAGAAACGGGAGGTGAGTGTTTGCTTTATTTTATAAAATTTCTACAGAAAAGAAGCTCTACATTTTAATCAATATATTAATAATAAGTTAAGGTAAGATAGAGTGTATTAGTGTACTTTATTAACAATGCAATCATGCATTGAAATTTAGGTTAAGACTATTCCTCTTTTTTGTGTTGAATAAAACAAAAATGGCGTGCTAACAGGAAATAAAGCCCAGTGTTATTCGAGGTGGGCCTTATTACCTGCCATTGGTTTTAAAAAAATATGTTACACTTCACGTACATGAATTTCAATTCTAAAATAACTTTTGACTATTGTTAAGTAAAGTTTTAATGAATGTGATTAGTGTAAATTTTAAAGAAATCTTTTTAATAAAATATAATTTCAACAAAACATGTTAATCTCTGTCCAGATATATTAATTTTAAAATTTAAAAATCTAGAATTTAAAGAAAATATGACAGTTACTGCTGCCATGCTTCGATTTTTATTTTAAACATGAATTTCAAATAAATACTTAATCACTATCCGCAAGTAAATTCGTTTCTTGTTAGTGGCCACACATTTTTCTATCTACAACATGCATAGAAAATAACTTATAACCAACACTTATTGTTTGATGTATCAAAAATAAAATTGTTGTTCCAGATTATTGAACAATGGGCAAGAAATGCATAGGACTGAGAGCAAAGTGGGACCAATCTACGATGCAAGAAGCTCTGAGGTTACTATCACAGGGGAAATCGCAAAGGTATGTGGAAAATAAGTTGGGTATACCACGCAGAACCCTGAGGAATCACATAAAATCAGGGTCATCTGAGCATAAGCTGGGGAAACGATGCATTCTAACAATTGATCAAGAATGTGACCTAGAGAACAGAATAATACGCTTCTGTGAAATTGGATTCCCACTCACACCGGTAATTCTACGCAGGTGTGTTTACAAATTTGTTGATAAGCACGGTATTCCACACCCATTCAACAAAGAGGAGCAGCTAGCAGGTAGGGAATGGTACCGTTCATTCATGCGCCGTCATCCACGTCTTGCTAACAGAAAAGCACAATCATTAAATCCAGCTAGAGCACAGAAACTGAATCGTGTGATTGTTGGCGATTATTTCACTCAGCTTGCCGAAACTATTGATACTCTGGATTTAAAAAGTCAGCCGCAAAACATTTTTAACATGGACAAGAAAGGGGTTAGACTTACGTTACATCATCAACAGTCAGTATTGGCACAAAAAGGAGCAAAGCGAGTGCATCTTGTAGCTCAAGAACATGCGGAAAACGTTACTGTTGTAGCATGTGTGAGTGCTTTAGGCCAAGTGATACCGCCAATGATTTTGTTGAAGGGTGTAAGGTACAAACAAAGTTTTAGGTATGGATTGTCGCCTGGCTCAGCTGTGGAAATGACAGGAAAAGGCAGTATGACAACCCAAGTGTTTGTTAAATGGTTAGAACATTTTAGTAAATTCAAACCTCCCGGCCCTACACTGCTCATTCTTGATGGAGCAAAATTTCACCTTGACATTTCAATTGTCGATAAAGCTGAAGAACCTGATATTACTCTGTTTTGCTTGCCGTCCAACACGACTCACGAGCTTCAGCCTTTGGATAAGGCAGTGTTCCGGTCTTTTGAACACTACTGGGACCAGCAGCTCCTTTTGTTTTGGGAAGAAGATCCCGAGGAGCCAAATAGGAAGCTTACTAAGGAGTCTTTTTCTCATGTATTCACTCCTGTTTGGAGTAAATGTATGACACTAACAAACATTGCCAGTGGTTTTAAAGCAACAGGCATTTGGCCATTTAACAGTGCTGCGATACCTGATGAAGATTTTGCGCCCAGTCTTGTATCACACCAAAATGCATCAGACGATGACATGCCTCTTTCTCAAAGATTGGAAAAGCTTAGCAAGTCACCATTTCAAGAACTTGTGGGTACACCTAACATAAAACCTAATCGTAGCAAAGTCTCACGAAAAAAGGCTGTCAACTATAAAGTTCTAACATTGCAGCAAAATGATTCTACAACCATGGCTCAACCGTCCACTTCAAATGCTGATGCTGATGAAGGGGCTGCCCAAGAGCAATGGCTGTGTGGTGTCTGCCAAGAAGATTTTATTGCAGACATGCGAGCATGCCGTTCCTGCAATACTTGGGTCCACGAGGACTGTGTTGGGCTCACAATTGATGATGATGATTTTATTTGTTTTGATTGTAATGAGTAACTTATGGAATTTATTGATGTTAGCTTGTGTTGTTAACTTACCATAACTGTGTTACATGTTGTCTTTATTTCTCAGTTTGTATTATGGTTTAAGCTTATGGTGTCGATGGTTAATTTTTTAAGGTTTTTTCTTAAGTTCAGTATCCTTTACTCCCAAGTTAGATGTTAAGATCAGATTAAATTCAATAATGCGCACATAGATACACATTTTGTCTGCTATGAGTTTTATTTGAGTATTCCAGATTTATTATTTTTATCCTCGTGTTAACATTTTGTTTGTCAAACCAATATAACTATTTACAAATATTTCTGCACTTTATAAGTTTTCATTCTGATGTTATACATGCGGGCCTTATTATATGCTGTTACAGGTAATTTGGCCCAGTTACACTTATCTACATTTCTTTTTACATAATTTCCATTATCTATGTTATAGTCAATTTTGTACAACCCTCATGTAGCAATATAATCTGCGAACGTTTTTTATAAAAATATTTTTTTAAATATCCAATATTAAAATAATTACAAGCAATTATTTTGTAAGTGGGCCTTATTTGCCCCTCTTACCTTATATTTATTTATACACAAAACGTACATCAACTAATCTTGGTTAAAATTATGTTTTTTTTTTATGGGAAAACTTAAAAAAAAATTGAATGTCACACATCAACAACTAATTCTATAGAAATACGTTATCGTTTTGCAACTGTTTCAGGTATTTGTATACCTACTTTCAAACATAAATACATTTTAACAGTAAATCCTATTAAAAATTCGTTAAGAGACATTTTTAAGAAATGTGTAGATTTAATCATACCTTTTATTCGATTTGACCAAGTTAATAACAATCAATTAATAAACAAGCAAACATTATTATAAATAAAATATTATAGTTTATATATATATATATATATATATATATATATATAGCTATTTAAAAACAGGTGTTATTACAAAATTTTTTAACATGTTTTTTGAATAATATGTTTTAGAGTTTTTAGTTTCTTCAAAATGTTATTTCAGTATTTTAATTAATTTCTTGTAGCAGGCTTCGTAGCACATGAAATAGCCTAATCAAATAAAGAACAAACTTCGGAGATCACTGAATAAAAAACTGTTTGCCAGTGGCATCATGACTAAATTTTTAAAACCGCAATCTTCCTAGCAACAAATGCAGCATATAGTTGGTAGCGATTAAAACAGTTTCCCGAAAAAAATAAGTTCTGAGCAATGATCATTCGAACATTCATTCAATAGTATCACCCACAGGTAAACGCCTGTTAATTTGAATCATAATTGGCAACTGTCGTTCTTATACCAAATCTTATTATTTGCTATTAAATTGAAATGTATCTATACTAATATTATAAAGCTGAAAAGTTTGTTTGTTTGTTTATTTGAACGCGCTAATCTCAGGAACCACTGGTCCGATTTGAAAAATTCTTTCAGTGTTGGAGAGTACATTTATCGAGGAAGGCTATAGGCTATATTATATTATCAATAACATTAGGGATCCTTACTAAAAGTCCAATTTAGAATCAAATGTGATGGAGGGGGTTAGATACAACATGCAGTACACGAACGAAGTGTGTGTTGACAATGACGCAGGCGCTAGAAGTTTATTTCCTATTGCCTATTAACATTGTTGCCACGCACTAGATGCCTTATCATTCTTAATTTTCCCATACAAGTAAAAAACACCCGTGTTGTTTTAACAACAAAGCTATCAGTACCCTCATAAGAGTTCAATAAGTTTTTAAATACTTTTTATCACTTTAAATCGCAAACCTAAACTATTGTTTTTTTTTCCTCTCTCTGTGTTTAATTTGTTTTTTTTTTTTTGCCCTCTTTTTCAAGTATATATATTTTACAGACTTGAAACTTCACAGTAATGTTCCTTATGTTACGCAGGATGACATTTTCCGAAAATTAGATCCCATGGACGGTTAAAACCAGGCAACAGTGGGTACTTTGTCTGCATGAGAACAGGATTTTGCATTGTTCATGCCTTCTGCGTCTCCATGGCAACGGGCATCGTGCGGCAGTGGCGTACCCACAAGGAGGGGCATGTATAATGAGCGGCGCAAGAGTGATCTGCCTGTAGACTTCCGTAGCGAAGTACGGGTACATCAGTTGTACGTTGCGTGCACGAGTAGGGAAACCATCGGTGCTATTCATTTTCTCTCCGGTACATTATACAGCATTGTAATAAATTTTCACTGAATTTTTTTTTATTTACCATTACTGTAAATGGAAGGTGTGGCTTATTTTTTTTCCATTAGTATAGCCGTGCGAAGCCGGGTCGGGCAGCTAGTATTTTATAAATAACTCAGACAAGTCAAATCACCTAGCGTTAATTTACTTCTACCGTTTCAACCAATGAAATAATATAAAATACGAGCCACCGCATTAAAGTTTAAAAAAAACTTGTGTTCAATATCATTCAAGGAAAAAACTGTTCATATATATATATATATTATGTAGTTGCGTTTATTCCAGATAAAGCTTAACTTTTATAATTTAATAATGAAAAAGAAAAAGTAATGGTGATTCATTTGACATTATTTCATATAAATTCCTTTATAATTCATTTATATACATATATATATATGTCAGGATGGAAATGATTCAGAACCACAATCTCACTGATAAAAACTGCAACATTTTTAATTGACCAAATGTTTTTATGGCATCTTTTGCAACAGCCTCTATTATATATATATATATATATATATATATATATATATATATATATATATATATATATATAGCGATTGTGGTTTTCAATATTTTCTTCTCCTGACATATATACTTATAAATATAATGCATTTTAAAGGATTTTATTTGAATTTATTTTTAATAAATCTCCATGACTATCGTTTTCAATATGAAATAATAATAGCGACTATTTAGGGGGGGGGGGGGGTTGGCGTGGACAACACGCAACTACATAATGTGTACACATTTATGTGCTCTTTTTTCCAGTATAAAATCCCTATAGGCTATTATATTGCCAAACACCGGGAACTAGTAATGACAACCGGAAACAAAGCGTGTAATAAGTTCTCACCTGGCTAAAATACGCACTGTTACCTCAATAAGTCGACGTCTATTGTTTTTTGGCTGCTGCCAGATTTTATGTTCCGCACGGACAGCATATGATTGAATTACATGTATTTTGTAATGTTATTAATGATGCCTAACCCTTGGGAGGTGAGTCCAACTACTGGCCGTCAAACGAGAATGCCAATTAAATGAATACTGGTCAATCGCGGCTCCAGAGGAAGGGCGCAGGGGGCGATAGCCCCTTCCGAGCCCAAATTTTACTTCTTATTTCTTTGTAGGGAATATTAATGTTAACTTAAATACTTTCTTTAATGTGCTAAACTCTTCTTTCAATCATAATTTTTACGAAAATACTAAATTTCAGTATGAGACCATATATTTTGTGACTATCCCAAGGGCAATGTCATGATTATTAACTGCATCCTCCTGTGTGTGAGAGCCCTGTTCGAGGTCTTCCTGGAGCCGCCATTGATACTGGTGTACAGTCTAGCCTGCTTGTTTCGCATGTCTCAGGCAGAAAGGTCTCAGTTCTACGCTGATGTAATTCTTCTGGTGTCGCTGGTTTTGTTCCAGCAGCTGCCGCCACGACGGAGCATCCAGCTCCATAAATCGCGCCGGCCGGAGCGATGACGTTGAAATGCACAGAGCCGGGCGGGTGTGAGACCCGGCCGACACGGGCTGTGCAGTGTCTGCGCCCTCGGCGTGCGGCAATATGTCTGTGCGGCGGGGAGCTGCGCTCCGTGACAGTTACCCAATAGCCGGCGGGCAGCGTGCCAAGCGGCCGGCGGGCTGGCCCCTTCGACCGCCTGGAACCGCCGTGTCGCCGGCACGCTGATTTATCGCCAAAATAACATCACTTGCCAGGAACACTTCCGAAATGGCCGGCGATGTAGGACGCAGCGACCACGGCCTGTTCGTGGCAGTGGGTTTCGAGTCCAGTGTTCCACCGTAATGTTCTGTACAGTGAGTGGAGAGTGCCTCTACTCCTTTTTTTTACCATCTTTTATAATACTTACATATAATCTGAGAATGTACAAAGGGCTGGTTTAGTGACATTACAGAAATACTGTAATTGCAACATTGGTAGCTTAAAATTTATTTTTGAATTAAAAAATTTTTTATATTTTTAATTCAAGCTTATGTTCTTTTATCCAGATATGTACCAATCAAACCAACCGTCAATAAATTTAACAGATTGTAGTTCTGCAGTACTATGCTCTTTTAAATTCCGTCATTATGGAGCGAAAATTAGGTAACGTAGAACTTAAGATAGTCTTTGAACCTTTGCAAAATATGCCTGAATTGAACCTGTAGCGATTGCGTTATTTTTACGTTCAGAATGTTTTTGTTGTCGTTATTAAAGGCATTTATAGTGCAAAGGCTTTCTCGCAATATCAAATTTACTGTGAAATTGCTTCAAATTCGTCATGTACAAGTACATTTGCTGGCAATTGACTTTAAAGGAAATGTCTTTATTACTTTGGAAAAATTAAATCAGCATTAGGTATAATAAAACCTTTTTATATAGAATATTTCCTCATCATTATTCGATTTTGAACTAATCAGAATATCAGTACGAAATAAACAGGACTACAGCAACTGTGTACATTTTATAATAAAAGTGTGAAATAAAATAATTGGCTCTCACCAGATTCATTAAAATTTAAAAGCTTGGTAAAATATTATTTTACTGTTTTATGTATAAAGCTTGCTTTAAATGTTAAATAACGTAACATGTTTTGCTAAACATTTTCATGAAATTTTTCTTAAAAACTAAATTTAATATTTTTATAAATATTGAACCAGGTTTTGATGAAAATGTACTTGTAACACATTTATAATTTCAGAGTATGGGTATTGTAAGGTTATGATAAATTTATGTAAAAAATGTGTTTATTTTTGTCTGTGATAACTTTTATATTTTATGTAATGTTTTTTTACAATTATTACTGTTATTCAAATAATAACATAAAAAAAAAGTTGTTATGTTTTAACTTACGATCTTACTGCGACCCAGTAAATTGAATATAGTGAGAGACATCCTTTCAAGATGTAGAAAAGAAAAAAAAACTAATTTAAATAATCTTTAATCAAACATTTGAAGCGAACATAGATTGAATAGCTGACATAGATTGAATTTGAAGGAAAATTTTATAGCACGGGAAAGCATAGACCACCTATTAGGAAGAACAATGTAATATTAAATATCCCTATCTATGTTATAATATCATCAATCTATGTAATAAATAATTATATCATAAACAATCATGAAGTATCAACAATTTTGCCAACTAAACTGAAAATTTTAATAACATAAATTGTACATGTTAAAGGGAAAAATAATAATTTTAATCGACTTCATAGATATGACTAAACAATTAAGTTATAGTGTATTAGGGTTGATAGGATAATTAGTGACAAAAATCATTCAATTATATTTTTCCTAAACTTGAAAATGTTTAAATAATAAAAACATAATACAGTAACCACTTTCAAAATTGTTATTATTATTGTCAACAGTATAAAATGAAACGGTATAATGTGTACAGTTGCATTTAGTACAGAAATTATTGAGATTTTTATTGAAATGATTTATTTTATTAGCATAGAGATTATGAACATTTTTGTACAATATGACCCTGTGTAAATTCTCTATTAACTTTATTTCTTGTTTGTTTTGCAAAGAATGGTATCTGTTTTGATGTATGCTTTGGATTTTGTATAAGGAGGGTTGGAGATTAAAATTAAGGGAATATGAGCCTCCATGTTGAATGTGGAAAATAAAAGGTTTTGTCATATTGAGGACAAGTTATTGTGTGGTATTGATGAATTGAAGTCCATATTTGCAGCTGGAGCTGCATGAATGTTTGAAATTGCAACTTGTCTCATAATGTTAATATTATTTCAGAATGTATATGGTCACGAGGGTAACACTTATTATAGTGTGACTATTTATCAAAATATGGTGAGTTTGCAAATATTTATGTTATACCTTGAAAAGCCAGAAATGACCATAGCTGTGCAGCTGGTTTATGCTATGAAGAAGAATTTTGCTGAATTGAACAGAAAGCTGAAGTTCATTAATATTTATTGATATAAGCAATATCCTGTAGCGTACAAACCAGTGGTAATACCCAGTTAATAACCTTGTGTTCGAACTAGTTGAAATATTTGTTTAGCTTGGAAAATAACTATTGACAATTTGATGCACACACATAATAAATTAGTCCGGGTATTTAATTATATTTCTTTGCTTTTCCATTTTCATTGGAATGTATTGAATGCATTGATAGATTATACTGATAAATTGTGAACATTCAGATATGTACTAAAATCATATACATACAATATTTTTTATACATGGGTACATACATGTGTATACACCATACAAATGTTTTAAAGACGTTAAAATTAATAAAACTACAGCGAAATTACAAAAACTAAAATTTAACAAGAAATATTGATGGATAATTTGAGTGAAGTAAATGACTGCATGCTGTTAGCTGAACATTACTGTAAGCATAGAGTTGGATACAATATCTCTACCTACTGCTAACGTTGGATGAAACACCTGAGTTGTGCTCCACTGTTGCCATACAGTTCCGTAAGCGCTTATAATATATAAACACCACCTGATTAATCAATAAATCCAATACGTGGTGAAATATGCTAGTAGGCTCACAATTAAGAACCAAACTTTAATCAATAAATAATAACAAAACTTAAGGTGTTAGCCACCATTTGGAAAGATATGAGTGAACTGTGGCAACATTTATCAAGTATGCTCTTACTGGTTAGTCTAGTTATAAATATAGTAACAAACATTTAAATTATGGATATATTACTCAGATTTATAAAACAGAATATTGTTATTTGCAACAGGATTAGAAAAACGTAAACTGCACTGAATTGTGAATAAATAATGACCATGGTACAAGAGAATATTAATAATATTGGTTGAACACAATATTTTTATAATAATTACTACACGAAACTACTCCAAATGGTTCCAGCGAAGAGTAATATTGTGAAGTATTAAAGTATATAAATAGCAATACAAGTGTGGCGGGCACACATTAAACAAATGTCTTTCGTCGTAGCTATGACACAATATTAAATAAAATGTATTTAGTTTTACAAAATAAACACTCAGGTTTTGTTTTGTCATGTTCCCGGTTAAACTCAGGCCAGTACAACACTTGAATCCTTAGTACTTTTGGATCTGAGTTGTATATCGTAGTTTAGTGTAGCTGCAATAAAACCAGCTGAAATATTCATATATTAGGAATATAAGTATGTTAATTGGGCTTTGGTTTACAATTTAATTTGAATCACTTTTCACGTAGGTAATTGTTTACGTGATTAGGGCCCAAAACACACTAGGCGTCACTAAGTTTTGAAGTAACGTTTTTTCCAAGATGGCCTAAATTGGAAACTGAAATCATGGAGCAACTAATTAACGCAGTAATTAGTCTGCAACTGTAGCACACGTCGCGCATTTACACTTATTCGGCGCATAGCACTACTAGGTGTTCATAACACCACACTTTAAGTGTCATCACGCATTTTATTCACTTAATTGGTCCTTTTCCAGCCCCTTTGATGCGTGAGACGTTAGCTCCGTCAAGACTGGATCAACAGACTCCTAAATCCCATGATGCTACTGGACGGACGCTCCAAAGATTCAAACAAATATATAGTTTGAAAGTTTGATACGCCGCACTGCCTAAGCAGCCGCCAATCACATCCTTCAGAAACATTGTTAAGAGGTATAAATGGTATCTAAATACGTAAAATGGGGCTCTGTTTATAAACTGTACTTACTCAACCATCTCAAAATAAATAATAACAAATGTTCCAAACAAAATAGGGTTCAGTATAAGTGATTACAAAAAAGTAAACAACCCTTATTCTAGTTCCTAGATGGTATGATAGCGGCAGAAAAATTATTTAAACAAACACTGCTTCCACGCTCTGTACTTTTGTTTAAGGTAGGTCATTACATTACATGAAAAAAATAAAAAATAAAAAATATTGATATATAACCAACTGTAAAATAATTATTTTATTATATACATCAGCTACATAAACGCGGTTGAAAAATACATTCTGCTGTGTACAGTTCCATTATTAACTATGATAATAGTTCTTAGAAAATACAAACGAGTAGTATAGGAGGGCATCCGGGGACACGGCTTCTGGCTGAGGATTGAAGATTGTTTACATTGTGACGTCACGGCGGCCATCTTGGAGGAGTGTAACGGGACATAGCGTAACGGGACAAGTTTGACCTTGACCTTTGACCCTCAAAATTCGCCAAAATTTGGCAAAAATTGCCCAAAATTCCTCAAAAATCGCCAAAATTTACATTTCTTAGGAAAAAAATTCCACCAAAAAATCTCAAAAAATTCCTCAATTCAAAAATTAGAATTTCGAAAATCCTCAAAAGTCGTTTTGCCCTAGAAAGAACCCAAATTCCTAAAAGAGGCTTAAGCATCCTTGTCTACAGCCTCCGATAAGCCTCTGACGTCATCTAGGATTATGACCGCCATCTTGGATGAGTGTAACGGGACATAGCGTAACGGGACACAGCGTAACGGGACAAGTAGATCACGGCGGCCATTTTGGATCCGCCATCTTGGATCCACCATTTTGGATGACGTAATTGTGTTCTCGAAAATTCCGGCATTGTGTTTTTCGCCATTTTGGATGATGACGTCACCGCTGCAATTTCCGTTACGGTCGCCATCTTTAAAATCTTTATTTATTATCCGATTTTAACGGAATTTTTTTTTAAATTTATAAAAAAAAATTAAATAATAAAAATTTAATAAATTTTTTATAAAAAACAAACATTTACGACACGGAGCTCAGAGTCCTCGGTTCAAACCCGACGAGTGCAAAAAAAATTAAAAATGGCGACCGATCCTTCCCCCGTGGTGGCTGCAGGCAGACTGACTCCCACCACTTTTTTCATAGCATATATATCATCCGGCAGTATGACGTCATGTACGCCATCTTGAAATTTGGACGTCATCTTGAAAATCTTTATTTATTATCCGATTTTAATTAAAAAAAATCCAAAATTCATCAAAAAATTAACGTATTTGAAT
Organism: Bacillus rossius redtenbacheri; assembly: GCF_032445375.1. NCBI lineage: Eukaryota > Metazoa > Arthropoda > Insecta > Phasmatodea > Bacillidae > Bacillus > Bacillus rossius. The sequence continues at coordinate 16,929,352 of NC_086335.1, forward strand.
TCTGTTTAATTATATCGATGTACGTCCTTGGTTCGATTCCCGGAGAGAGTAAACGGTCGATCCTTCCTCCATGAAAGCTACCTAGACTGATCTACCACCACCAGTACCAAGGTAAATATCATCAACTGGTATGACATCATGTCCGCCATCTTGTCTTCATCCGCTGGAGACCACCATCTTGTTTTCGTCTGCTAGAGTGTGCCGATACCATGTAGTATAATTATCTGGTCACTATACTTGTGTCCTCAACTGTTGACATTGAACATTGACCTTGGCCATTGACCTTGACCTTGAAATTTGACCTTGACCTTGAATTTTGACCTTGACCTTGAAATTTGACCTTGACCTTGAAATTTGACATTGACCTTGAAATTTGACTTTGTCCTTGTCGACCATCATGGATTCGACATTTTATGTTCAGTACATGCTACTAGGAGCTACCACCTGTCGGAGTACGCCATCTTGTGTGTGTACTTGTATTATAGAGTACATTTCCATCCGGATAATTTTATTCTAACCCGCTACAGTGCAGTAATCATTGATTACCGAGGTGCCCCCGCCATATTGAAACTAGGCCGCCATCTTGAAATCATGTAATAATGTAGCTAGAAAAGCGGGAAAAAAATCCAAAATTCAGCAAAAAAATCACTCATTAACTTACATATTGATTCGATCCGCTCCAGTCCTTGGTTCGATCCCTGAATGATGCAAAACATTTAATTTTATGTAAAAAAATAAATAATTTCCATAAACCATGTTCAAAATTCATTAAATAAATTTGTAATCTATATACTGATTGATTAGATCGACTAAGGTCCTTGGTTCGATCCCTGGCCAATACAAAACAACTTTAATTTTAAAAAAAGTACCAGTAAAGTGTAAGGTTCGAGGAATAAAACACCTAAAAGTCTTTTACAAACATAATATTTATTACACAATTTCTATCCTACTACAGAATCACTTGCGAAAGCCAGCAATCTTATAAAAATTTAGCCCTGCATAGACGTGCAACGACTACTTCTTAGCTCCAAATGGCTCCAAATGCTCCAAACGGTCTCCAAATGGCTCCAACAGCTCCAACAGCCTCCAAATGCTTAACACAGCTCCAAATGACTCCAAATGCTCCAAATGCTTGACAGCTCCAAATGCTTCAAAAGGCTCCAAATGCTCCAAATGACTCCAAAAGGCTCCAAATGCTTCAAAAGGCTCCAAATGCTCCAACAGCCTCCAAATGCTTAACACAGCTCCAAATGGCTCCAAATGTTCCAAACAGCCTCCAAATGCTTGACAGCTCCAAATGACTCCAACAGCTCCAAATGATCCAACAGCTCCAAAAAAGGCTCCAAATGCTCCAACAGCCTCCAAATGCTGAACACAGCTCCAAATGGCTCTAAATGCTCCAAACGGCCTCCAAATGTCTCCAACAGCCTCCAAATTCTTAACACAGCTCCAAATGGCTCCAAATGCTCCAAACGGCCTCCAAATGCCTCCAACAGCCTCCAAATGCTGCAAAAGACTCCAAATGCTCCAAATGTCTCCAACAGCTCCAAAAGGCTCCAAATGCCTCAAAAGGCTCCAATTGCTCCAAGAGCTCCATCTTCAATTGGTTCCAATTGATTCCAATTACTTTTCTTATCGAACTTGGCATGAATACTAACATGTCTTTATTAGTATACATTTTGACTGGCAGTGGTAACGTATTTTGCACCTTTAAGTTATAAGTTTTATTTAGAAATCAGATTTCGATAAATGGTATAGGTATACCATCTGGAAAGAAAATATATTAATTTATCTTCAAGTTTATACACATACATTTAATTTAATCCATTATTGTATGTAGCCAGCTTCCCTCAGTTCTTTGAGTATGAAGGATATTTCTTTAATGTTCGAATAGTTTCCTGCACAAAGCGATCCATGTAGTAGACGTAGCCTGTCAACCAATATGTTAGGATCTTCCCATGTGGTATAATCAATCTCTTCTGCTGCGTTCATCATCCTTGCACGTTTATAATAAATATTATTATCTCTGGTGTCTATCGTTTTAACACCAACCACAAGGTCACTTTCGTCATCGTGCCAGTGATTATCACAAGCTTGATCAGGATAATTTATTTTATTACGACGTTTCCATCGTTTTGGTCTCAAGTCACCATCACAGTCTTCGCTCTTGCTTGCTGTCGGTGCTTCAGCACAGTACTCAATCATGTCACCCTTAGATGTGTCAGCACAGTCTTCGTTCATGTCAGCTTCTGATGTGTCACCACAGTCTTCAATCATGTCAGCACCACAAACTTGATCAGGATAATTTATTTTATTACGTCGTTTCCATCGTTGTGGTCTCAGACCGCCAACACAGTCTTCGATCTTGCCTGCTTTAGGTGCTTCAGTACAGTACTCAATCATGTCAGCCTCAGATGTGTCACCACAATCTTCAATCATGCCAGCCTCAGATGATTCATCAAAGTCTTCGACCTTGTAAGCTTCAGGTGGTTCTCCATCTTTCACATTTTCATGGAGACGACTAGATATTGGAGTAAATATATTTTCATTTCTAATGTGGTTACAACTTCCTTCGTTTGTTTTAAATTTTAAATTATTATCTTGATCCAGATCAGTAATTTTAGCATTAGCTTTTCCGCCTTCGTTCCTCTTCCGCGATGTTGTAGCCCAGTCTTCGTTATCTTTATTCATCTTAATTGTACAGGTCTTGTAATGTGTATCCAAGTAATATCTTCTACCAAAGGATTTCTGACACTGACTGCAATGAAATGGTTTTTGACAAGGACCCAAATTACACTCGCTTCTCTCATGTCGTTTAGCATTCTTTCTCAAGGTAAACACCTTGCTACAGTATCTACAGTGATGACGTTTTGATACAGCAACAAATCCCGTTTCAGGATTCATATTAGTTATTGAGACTAATGCCAGATGCAAACTAAGAGTTTTAAATTAGATATATTACTTAAATAGAATTTTTTAATTATTTCATCAGCGAGAATTAATTTATCTCATTCAAAGGTACTTGTTGCAAGTAGTTCTGCTTTTCAACAACAGATGTCGCCACATGTTACTTGCAGGTAAATAATATTTAGTTCTTTTATGCGGGATGCGGGATGCTCACTAACGATCGCAAAAAGAAGGATGGCTTCGCTAGACTCCAAGGAGAAGGAAGTTCGTCCATCCTGTTAGTGCTTCTTAGATTTCTCAGAGATTATTTGACTGAGTAATGATATTTTTTTTTTAATTTCCACCTGATAAAAATATTACAAGTGCTGATTTATTGACAGAATTTCAATAATTAAATGCAACCATGAATAAAAAATGACATGACTCATTAAGTAAAAAATTCTTCATGCAGAGATCAATTCCTCATCAGTAACCAGAAGCACTCGGAGAAAACCATCAGATGTCTGGTCAGGAATAAACGGGAGCACCCAGAGAAAACCATCAAAATATTGTCAATATTATGGTGGATTTCTCCGTGTGCTCCCGTTTATTCCTGACTAGACATCTGATGGTTTTCTCCGAGTGCTTCTGGTTACTGATGAGGAATTGATCTCTGCATGAAGAATTTTTTACTTAATGAGTCATGTCATTTTTTATTCATGGTTGCATTTAATTATTGAAATTCTGTCAATAAATCAGCACTTGTAATATTTTTATCAGGTGGAAATTAAAAAAAAAAATATCATTACTCAGTCAAATAATCTCTGAGAAATCTAAGAAGCACTAACAGGATGGACGAACTTCCTTCTCCTTGGAGTCTAGCGAAGCCATCCTTCTTTTTGCGATCGTTAGTGAGCATCCCGCATCCCGCATAAAAGAACTAAATATTATTTACCTGCAAGTAACATGTGGCGACATCTGTTGTTGAAAAGCAGAACTACTTGCAACAAGTACCTTTGAATGAGATAAATTAATTCTCGCTGATGAAATAATTAAAAAATTCTATTTAAGTAATATATCTAATTTAAAACTCTTAGTTTGCATCTGGCATTAGTCTCAATAACTAATATGAATCCTGAAACGGGATTTGTTGCTGTATCAAAACGTCATCACTGTAGATACTGTAGCAAGGTGTTTACCTTGAGAAAGAATGCTAAACGACATGAGAGAAGCGAGTGTAATTTGGGTCCTTGTCAAAAACCATTTCATTGCAGTCAGTGTCAGAAATCCTTTGGTAGAAGATATTACTTGGATACACATTACAAGACCTGTACAATAATTATGATGAATAAAGATAACGAAGACTGGGCTACAACATCGCGGAAGAGGAACGAAGGCGGAAAAGCTAATGCTAAAATTACTGATCTGGATCAAGATAATAATTTAAAATTTAAAACAAACGAAGGAAGTTGTAACCACATTAGAAATGAAAATATATTTACTCCAATATCTAGTCGTCTCCATGAAAATGTGAAAGATGGAGAACCACCTGAAGCTTACAAGGTCGAAGACTTTGATGAATCATCTGAGGCTGACATGATTGAAGATTGTGGTGACACATCTGAGGCTGACATGATTGAGTACTGTACTGAAGCACCTAAAGCAGGCAAGGTCGAAGACTGTGTTGGCGGTCTGAGACCATAACGATGGAAACGACGTAATAAAATAAATTATCCTGATCAAGTTTGTGGTGCTGACATGATTGAAGACTGTGGTGACACATCAGAAGCTGACATGAACGAAGACTGTGCTGACACATCTAAGGGTGACATGATTGAGTACTGTGCTGAAGCACCGACAGCAAGCAAGAGCGAAGACTGTGATGGTGACTTGAGACCAAAACGATGGAAACGTCGTAATAAAATAAATTATCCTGATCAAGCTTGTGATAATCACTGGCACGATGACGAAAGTGACCTTGTGGTTGGTGTTAAAACGATAGACACCAGAGATAATAATATTTATTATAAACGTGCAAGGATGATGAACGCAGCAGAAGAGATTGATTATACCACATGGGAAGATCCTAACATATTGGTTGACAGGCTACGTCTACTACATGGATCGCTTTGTGCAGAAAACTATTCGAACATTAAAGAAATATCCTTCATACTCAAAGAACTGAGGGAAGCTGGCTACATACAATAATGGATTAAATTAAATGTATGTGTATAAACTTGAAGATAAATTAATATATTTTCTTTCCAGATGGTATACCTATACCATTTATCGAAATCTGATTTCTAAATAAAACTTATAACTTAAAGGTGCAAAATACGTTACCACTGCCAGTCAAAATGTATACTAATAAAGACATGTTAGTATTCATGCCAAGTTCGATAAGAAAAGTAATTGGAATCAATTGGAACCAATTGAAGATGGAGCTCTTGGAGCAATTGGAGCCTTTTGAGGCATTTGGAGCCTTTTGGAGCTGTTGGAGACATTTGGAGCATTTGGAGTCTTTTGCAGCATTTGGAGGCTGTTGGAGGCATTTGGAGGCCGTTTGGAGCATTTGGAGCCATTTGGAGCTGTGTTAAGAATTTGGAGGCTGTTGGAGACATTTGGAGGCCGTTTGGAGCATTTAGAGCCATTTGGAGCTGTGTTCAGCATTTGGAGGCTGTTGGAGCATTTGGAGCCTTTTTTGGAGCTGTTGGATCATTTGGAGCTGTTGGAGTCATTTGGAGCTGTCAAGCATTTGGAGGCTGTTTGGAACATTTGGAGCCATTTGGAGCTGTGTTAAGCATTTGGAGGCTGTTGGAGCATTTGGAGCCTTTTGAAGCATTTGGAGCCTTTTGGAGTCATTTGGAGCATTTGGAGCCTTTTGAAGCATTTGGAGCTGTCAAGCATTTGGAGCATTTGGAGTCATTTGGAGCTGTGTTAAGCATTTGGAGGCTGTTGGAGCTGTTGGAGCCATTTGGAGACCGTTTGGAGCATTTGGAGCCATTTGGAGCTAAGAAGTAGTCGTTGCACGTCTATGCAGGGCTAAATTTTTATAAGATTGCTGGCTTTCGCAAGTGATTCTGTAGTAGGATAGAAATTGTGTAATAAATATTATGTTTGTAAAAGACTTTTAGGTGTTTTATTCCTCGAACCTTACACTTTACTGGTACTTTTTTTAAAATTAAAGTTGTTTTGTATCGGCCAGGGATCGAACCAAGGACCTTAGTCGATCTAATCAATCAGTATATAGATTACAAATTTATTTAATGAATTTTGAACATGGTTTATGGAAATTATTATTTTTTTTTACATAAAATTAAATGTTTTGCGTCATTCAGGGATCGAACCAAGGACTGGAGCGGATCGAATCAATATGTAAGTTAATGAGTGATTTTTTTGATGAATTTTGGATTTTTTTCCCGCTTTTCTAGCTACATTATTACATGATTTCAAGATGGCGGCCTAGTTTCAATATGGCGGGGGCACCTCGGTAATAAATGATTACTGCACTGTAGCGGGTTAGAATAAAATTATCCAGATGGAAATGTACTCTATAATACAAGTACACACACAAGATGGCGTACTCCGACAGGTGGTAGCTCCTAGTAGCATGTACTGTACATAAAATGTCGAATCCATGATGGTCGACAAGGACAAAGTCAAATTTCAAGGTCAATGTCAAATTTCAAGGTCAAGGTCAAATTTCAAGGTCAAGGTCAAAATTCAAGGTCAAGGTCAAATTTCAAGGTCAAGGTCAATGGCCAAGGTCAATGTTCAATGTCAACAGTTGAGGACACAAGTACCTATAGTGACCAGATAATTATACTACATGGTATCGGCACACTCTAGCAGACGAAAACAAGATGGTGGTCTCCAGCGGATGAAGACAAGATGGCGGACATGATGTCATACCAGTTGATGATATCTACCTTGGTACTGGTGGTGGTAGATCAGTCTAGGTAGAGTTCATGGAGGAAGGATCGACCGTTTACTCTCTCCGGGAATCGAACCAAGGACGTACATCGATATAATCAAACAGAATTCAAATATGTTAATTTTTTGATGAATTTTGGATTTTTTTTCATTAAAATCGGATAATAAATAAAGATTTTCAAGATGACGTCCAAATTTCAAGATGGCGTACATGACGTCATACTGCCGGATGATATATATGCTATGAATAAAGTGGTGGGAGTCAGTCTGCCTGCAGCCACCACGGGGGAAGGATCGGTCGCCATTTTTAATTTTTTTTGCACTCGTCGGGTTTGAACCGAGGACTCCGAGCTCCGTGTCGTAAATGTTTGTTTTTTATAAAAAATTTATTACATTTTTATTATTTAATTTTTTTATAAATTTAAAAAAAATCCGTTAAAATCGGATAATAAATAAAGATTTTAAAGATGGCGACCGTAACGGAAATTGCAGCGGTGACGTCATCATCCAAAATGGCGAAAAACACAATGCCGGAATTTTCGAGAACACAATTACGTCATCCAAAATGGTGGATCCAAGATGGCGGATCCAAAATGGCCGCCGTGATCTACTTGTCCCGTTACGCTGTGTCCCGTTACACTCATCCAAGATGGCGGTCATAATCCTAGATGACGTCAGAGGCTTATCGGAGGCTGTAGACAAGGATGCTTAAGCCTCTTTTAGGAATTTGGGTTCTTTCTAGGGCAAAACGACTTTTGAGGATTTTCGAAATTCTAACTTTTGAATTGAGGAATTTTTTGAGTCTTTTTTGGTGGAATTTTTTTCCTAAGAAATGTAAATTTTGGCGATTTTTGAGGAATTTTGGGCAATTTTTGCCCAATTTTGGCGAATTTTGAGGGTCAAAGGTCAAGGTCAAACTTGTCCCGTTACGCTATGTCCCGTTACACTCCTCCAAGATGGCCGCCGTGACGTCACAATGTAAACAATCTTCAATCCTCAGCCAGAAGCCGTGTCCCCGGATGCCCATTCCTATACTACTCAAACGAATTCTTTCTTTTGTCTCGTTCGATGGAGAGTAATTCGTGAATTAACATGAGTTTTGAAGGCTCTATTCCGCGTGTGATTTTCGTACCTACAATTATTGTCGAAAAATGAAAGGGTATAAATTAAGTTTACGGCTAAGTATTTAGCTTATATTTGTTTATTTTGATATAGTATTTACAAACTTAGGCAACAAATTATAAGCTTACACTTTTAGTAACTTCACATGTTATTGAATGCGTTGACCTTCTAAATATTTTATTCACGCTTTAATAATTTGAGTTATCTCCACAGTAGCCAAATGGAATAAATAGTACGTTCATTTATTGATTTCATTTTATTTTTAAATCAATTGCGGTAGATATTTTACACGGAATATTTACAAATTAAATAAGTAATACAAATAAGCTTGTTTTATGCATAAGAGTAATTTAAAAATAATAGTTTCAAAAACACAATGATCACAAAGTTCCCTTAGTACAATTAAAAAAAAAACATAATTATATTTTCGGAATAATTTAGCATATTGATAGTAAAAGTTGTTATTTTATGTGTAGGGTTTTGGCGTCATTTGTTTATGAACAGACTCTTGAGATTGAAGTGGGGTTGGAATCACTTGGGTGCGACTCAGTGCTGGAGAGAGCCACGGCCCTGGCCGTGTGAATGCGACGTGTCGGTCATTACGACCACCAATAACCCACATTTAGAAAACATGTTGTTAAGCTTATTTAACTTTTTTGGTACATTGTAAGATTATAATGCGCGTATTTTTGTGGATTGCGTGTTATTATTGTTTTAGTAACGAAAAGCTGAATTTTTAGACACAACCCTCATAGTTTATCACAAATTTCAATGCATCATAATGCTTCAGATAATTCTAATAATTTGTATGGAAAGGTATGGAAAGTCAGTCCCCTTAAAATTAGGCCAATGAGATAATTCGTAAGTGAAAATAAATATTCTAGATATTCCTGCCATTGTGTGCCATGTGTATTTATAAACGACTTCTCATTTAAGTTTCCGACTTGTAACCAAAGCAAGCACTGCCAGGCCGCGTGGGGCAGCACAGATCAGAAGTCTGCGGATTGACACGCGGCCCTGCCTGGGAGCCGCGGCTGCCGGGCTGTAATTATGTGCGAAGCTACCGCCGAGGGCCCAGGGAGGGGGAAGGAGGGGAGTGGAGGGGGAGGAGGGGAAGGAGGGGTAACTCTGGAGGCAGGGATTTGTAGCACGGAGATGGGGACCATCCATCAGCCGCTGGCTGTCGCGCACTTGTCCCGGCCGGTGTCTTTGTCCGGCGTGTAACAAGCGAGGAAACCCCAGATAAATCTTCATTAGGCGCTGGAGGGGGATTCGGGAGCTGTGGAGGTAGAAGGCTGCGGCTGTGCGACAGTTACCCCCACCCCTTCCGGCCTTCTCCTCGTAGAATTCTCCCTCACCTGCACGTAATAACTCCCCTGCCAAGTCACACTGTTGGAAACTGCGAGACGCTCCAGTTTAGCTACAGGCTAAATCATAGAACTGAATAAACGGTTGTATAATCGATTCGTGGAGGATAAATTGTATGACGTTCTCAATATCAAAGATACTTTTTCATGCGAAAATTCTTTACAGCATTTTGGGTGTGTCGCGAAGCACTTGTATACTTGTGCACTTGCACACGTGCACATTAGCACTATTGCTAGGGACTGGAAAAATTCACGGTTTCAATGACCACTAGGATAGACTCCACGATTCTCTATGTACTCGGGAAACTATCACCTGGTCATTGGCTACCGACTTGGGACACCTGTTTACTGCGATTCTTATACTTATTTTGTTGAGTGTTTGCCATTGGCTCAGAGTCCTTCAGGTAAATTGCGGTCCAATCACTGACGCAGCATTAAGCTAAACGAGTTTGGATTCCAGCCTGTCTCGAAAGGAATCCGCGAATTTTTCCGGTCTCTAACTATTGCTAACTTGCGTTTCTGCATACTTCCGCACTTGCAGTCGTGATATTTACGCAATTATGCACTGGCATACTTTATTACTCGCATTACTAAACTTCCATCTAAGACGTGTCACTTCTGACGTTCGGTAGCTGAAGACAACTCCAATTTCGGTTAGTGAGTGTCTACTGTACGGTTTGAGATGAATAAAATGCATAAGGAATGAGTCATCCCCAGAATTCTGGAAGGCCAGGTGAATGGTTTTCTAAATACCTACTTGATTGAGATTTAAGTCTGGAATTCCCCACGGTCACCTCTATATCAAAGTAATTAAATTTGTAGTCATCATCTACCAAAGGACACATTTAAATGCTTTCGGCTGAAATTTAATCATGTTATTGTGTGCCACAGTTAGATAGGTGCACTGTATCGATATGCTTGGCCGTTTCTTGCCCTTAAACCACAAAAGAAGATTTTCCTTGCATCTTCTGCACACCTTATGTGGAGCCCATGCCTTGTCTTCAATTTGAAATACGCAAGATAAACTTTCTTCACAAACTCACATATGTTTCTTGGTTGACTTTACTCTGTGTATTCACCACAAACTGTCGGGAAAAATTTCACAAACTCTATGAGCCATATTCCTACGATATGGCGTGAACATAAAAATCACACAACCGACTGCTACTTCTGTTCGGTAGATGTGAAAGGATTTAATACAAACATAAAATATCCTTCTCTAACCTAGAATTCGTATATTGAATATTTTCCTGAAAATTTGGGAGCCTACATTGAAGAACAAGTTGTAATATTTGACCAGGATGTCAATGATAACCAGAAAGGTTACTAAGGAAGATATGATGTTAATATGTTATCTGACCACTGTTGGATGCTCAATCGAGAAACCAGAGAAGGAAATCGGAAACGAGTTCGGAAAAACTACAAAGAGAAGAAGAAACATTTTCACAAGAAAAAAAGTGCAGACCAAAAATTGTGTAGAAATATCATAAACAATATTTTAACTAAGTGTAAGATAATATAATATGTTTAATACATGTAATAAATGATTTTTTATCATAATTTTGTTTTGGTTTTGCAAAAAACCTGTACTTGATGGGATGTTATGAAAGTAATTTTTTAGAATCTGCTATATTTAAAACAAGTAATTCAGCAATAAATATCCCATGCTGCTGTTAAACATTTTTTGCAGACCTGTGTAATGAGGAAACGAATAAAGAACCGCGAACAAGTAACATACGATGAAGCCGATCAGTGCAGACAAAAGTGCACACAAACTGCAATGAAAGCCACGTTCACAGAGACGGAAAGAGAGAGCAGCTGACCACCTCAACTCTTAGCAGTGATGTAAAAGATTCCACGGGAAAAACTGTCAATATTGTATCATATATAGACAAACAAATAATTAAAAAACAACAGAAATTAGCTATTTGGCCGCTATGTAGCATCTCAACTCAGGTGTTTGCTTCCAGCTTGGTCTGTCATGCTCACAGACGAAGTGCAAAATGTTATATCGAAAGTGGTTTTGGTATATCTGTCTAATCCACAACCTCCAATTAGCTGTGTATTTCCTTCATCCAACCTTTGAATATATATACTGTATAGAAGTCGCCAGCCCAGGTTAAAATTTCTAATACGGTTTTGAGGTAGTTGGTTAATTCACCGCCGCAATCGCCACCATCTCTAGGGCATCGACTTGTGGTGGTCCCTAGCGGACAAGTGTCGAACTCTTCAAACACCCCTTCCCCCTCCCGTTGAACGACGTTGAGCTGCAGTGAATGATGGATGAGGGGTGCGGGGAATGACAGCGGGCGACAGCGCTGCGCTCTAACGTGTAAATAACAACGAAGACGATACAGGGCGTTACGGCAGCGCACTGCAGCGGTGAAGTTCCCAAGCTGCTCATCATACGCTTCTGAAAAACGTAGAGTAAATCCTATCCACTCGCGACTTCTATACAGTATATATATTCAAAGATCCTACTATCTTCCTCCTTCACAAGAAGAATCGATAGGCTATATTCGTCATCTTTTTCAACACATTTAAATCATGGCCTCATACTTCACACAAAATTGTCGGCCGACACAGCATCACCATATCGTCTTCAGCTTCTCCAACACATCACCCTGCTAAGGCAGCACATAGAATATAACTTCAAAGTTAAATCCCACTCCGATTAGCTCACCCAGTTCAAAAGTAACACTGACAAATGACGACGGCAATGAAATGTTAGTTTATTATTTTTTATGACCAGTAATGAGTTATTTTGTAGAAACTGTATTTGGTCACAAACGATAGTACTATGTGCATTTCTTATTTAATATTAACTTTGTTATATTTGTATTATTTATTAAATTCCTGTATATAAAATGTATTTATAATGAACGTTAAACGGCATGCAAAGGATTTGAATTTGTTTGTTTACAAAACTAACATTTTGCCATTAAATTGTTTAACTTTAAATAAAATAAATATACAAATGCATTTTTTAAATGTACCATGGATTGTAAATTTCCTGGAAAAAGTAAATAATTAAACATGTAAACGATTTAATAGTGTCATATTAGTTTATACATTTATCTATAAATAGTCCCACAGCATTTGTTTGATAGCATCAATAACTTCAATCAAATTTTACAACTCTTCTTAACTGGAGTTCTAAACAGAAGGTCCAGGGAAGGAAAGTAATCTCCTGCGAATACGATAGCGAAGATTGGTATTTAGTGTGTCCAGGATGAGATATAAAATCACATTAATGAGTACTTGTATGTAAAAGTAGTTTTACTTTCTTCAAAAGCTCTTCGTACTGCTCGCATGTTAGCCTCAAAACATTATGATACGCGGTTAGGACCTTTAATGCTAGTTCGACTAGATTTTCTGAAGCTCTTTGTGCCTGTCTTTTACCTATTCACTTTTGCACCCACGTGCTCCTTTTCCTTTTTGTTTTTTTCGTCACAGAATCACGAAACTAGCTTGAAGAGGTCTCGCACAAAGCATAACAGTGGCTCGTAGTAGTCGTAGTATAACATCGTGTGAAACTAACTCACTCGGTGCTGCTGTTCCCACATAACATCTTACTGAACGCTGACGTGTTCGTTCATCTTTAGCGACCCTTTATAAGCGGTTTAATGCTACCGGGAGAGCGGAGAAAGAAATTTGCGATAAGCGTCAAACTCAGCAACATATAAATCGCTGGTTTATTATTTTTATCATCCCACGATTATTTTATTTTTCTATATAAGTCAATAACATACCTTTATATAAGTGGTAGTTACACGACTTTTGCATGAATTCATTGGTGTTCAGGCATACAGCTGCAAAGCTACTTCGAAAAAGTCCACAAATCAAACGAGTCGTAATAAATTAGAAACAGTAATATTTTATGACATTCAGAATTATTTTGCCTTATGAGATAAAACAGTGTCAGACTTGATTGAACACTCTATTCATTTTCTCACTCGAGTGATAATAGTGAACGTTTCGGAACAGACTCCTCTGAAAACAATAGCTGCTGCTAAACTGTAGATATTCGATATTGTTTCCTGCCTGTGTCATTTTGTTTCTCTTTTGTTCAACACGCATTCAGAAAAAAAAATGTAAACAGTATGTCGTGGCAATGTAAACCTATACAATCAGATAATACATCAAATGAAATACGGTCGTATCGGCTGTCATTTATAAACATGCGGGCATGCAGGACTGTACGTCAACTTACCAGCAGCAAAGGGTCGGCCCGGTGCGGGAAATCAAACGCTGCAACATGGCGTATGCGGCGATTCGTTAATAAATGATTGATGGCCTGTCAGGCGATTACATCGCCATGAATAAAAAACGACCGCGTTCCGAAATGACTTGAGGATAATGGCTGACAACGTCTTTATTTATTACGACAGCGTTCTTTTATTTTTAATTTATTTTCCTTCTTTCAACGTGGGAGCTATCAATCATGAAGAATTTAACGGCCATGTTTATCTGCCTACAACCAAAAATATTAACGGTTAAAGTAAAAAAGGCTAAGTTTGTTCTGCAAAGATTTAAAAAATAAGTATGTTTTCAATCAATAAATGTTTAAAAGTTTTATTCAAAGTGTTATAATTTAAATTAATTAAGATTTCTAGTAATCTATATATTAAGTGAACAAAAAATATTATCACATAGTGTATTTAACAAATAACTGTTCTTTAAACATGGAATTAGTCGCTAGATAAATATCTCGAATTTTTCTGACATATTCTAATATTAGAAAGCTGCAACTTGTCATCAAAGTTAGTATACCAATTGTGGATAGTTATTGTCGGTAACGATTGTGTCCTACCTTCATTTAAGCACATTTTACGGATATTTGAGGAACTGAAATAAGTTTGTTTTAAACCCTTGCTGAAAATTTTAATATTTTTTTATACTTAGAATTACTGTTATAGCTTATCCGTTAGTGTATGATAGGTGTGCAAAAGTAAAGTATTAAAGTTTTATATTTTAAACAAATTTCGGTCATTTTATGGATTTAATACTTTTCTTTTTGCTTATTTGACACAGTTATCCTGCAAACTGCATGAGTATTTTTATATACCAAATAAAGTAGAAAAAAATTTACAACATTGGTAAATCGAAGTTATGCCGTAGACATGCCGTCATTTCCTTGTTACCTGAATAATTCCAGAACTCTACTAAAAATGTGGCTTTGACGTCTAAGCACACAGAAAAAAGTACGCAAACAATTTTATTTAATTCCATGAAAATGCCGTAAGTCAAACAATTTATAGAGTATATTAAATTAACGAGAATGTTCGTGTAGTTGGCTTGAACCAGGCCTTCAAACGTACTTGACTCAGGGCTGACCTGAACAAAGCTACATACTCGATCACACATCACGAGAAGCATTGGCGCTCTGGTTCTGCTCACTGTTTAATACTTTTACCTTCAGTTTACGAACAACTCTGAACATGCTCTCACAATAAATAATCTCTATGTATTAAAAAAAAAATTAACATTTTTTGAGTCTACAGGAAAAAAAATCTCTTTCGGCACAGCCTATACAGACGTCAGTTTTTTTATCCCCTGCACTAATAAGTGGGCATATTAATATTTGCTTTGTACCAAGGCTTAGGATAATATTAAGATGGTTTAGAATAAATTCGAACAAATTTGATAGTAATGAAGAATTATTTTTTTTGTAAATTACAACTCCCCTCCTCATCAATGTTTTTACTGTAATATTTATTCTCAACGAGAATAGTTTCAGCTAAACGTTTTTAAATATTTTTTACGTTTTTTTTTTCAATTAATCATAACTGTTTTGATAGTATGCCAACTAAAAAAAGAAATGATTACATTTTTGTCTTTCAAACCTGTTCTGTCCACCCCATGCAGTAATAGTTGGTTACATAAAAATTTACTTTAGACGAAAGGTTTGGAACAAATTTAGGAAATTTAAAATAAAAAAGAACGGAAACAATGGTAAGTTTTTTTTTCCAACCCCTAGAGGTAATGGTACCTACGTCTTATCAAAATTGTTTCAGAACAAAGACTTAGATAATTTTTTTTAAGTTTACAATCAATGGAAATAGATTATATAGTTTACCTAATAAGCGAATTCTGATTTTTTTTTTTTTTTGTTATTTAACCCCTACGTATTTATTACCCTTTGCAGCAATGCATGGTTGTATCAAAAACATATTTTAGAAAATAATATACAATATTTTTAAGATTTACAAACAATCTGAACGTCTTTAATAGTGTACCTACTAAAGGATTTATGGATTTTTTTGTCCTTCAACCCATGGTAATTTCCACCCTTTGCTATAATTGTTGGTCGTCTTAACATTATTTGGGACGAAATTTGCAGATAATATTTTAAGGTTTTACAATTAATAAGAACAGATTTTATAATGTACTTGGTGCGGAAATTATGAATTTTTTATACCCTACGCGTAATTTTTTCATCTCCTTGCTACAATTGTTCGTTATATCAAAAATTGTTTCAGACAAAATATTAGTTAAATTTATGCAATCAACAAACAATTATAAACGGATCCGATTGTGTGCCTACTAAGAAAGTTATGAATTTATTTGAAATCCTACCCCTTGTAACCACTAGTTATACAGACGTTTGACTGTCTAAAAATTTTGTAAATACTAAAAATTTTTTTGTCTGTAACTAAATATTTTTTTATATTTTATTTTCATCAGGTTTAAAAAAATTATATTCTGAAATTTTTTTGGGTGGCGTTTTTTAGTGGTATGGTTGATTGACTTTGCCCTAAAGTTGACAGGACTTGCTTCTAGATCAGTGAAGAACTTTATGTAATTTTTTAATGAATTATCGTATTTAATATTATAGTTTTGATTGTACGTAGTTTAAAGTAGGGATTATTTATATGGTTACGAGTGCGGGAAAATGGGTTCGTAAGGATAGCACAATTAATTTAATATAGATTTATTTGCTACTAATGTTTACATATGTTATTAAATCACCACACAATGTATGTTCACAAGCCACTATGTATCTGTCCAGTCCACGGGTCACACTCCTCACTGGAGCTAGGCTCGACAGTGGTCCGCCCTTTACCCCGCACCCGTCCACACACGCAGTCTCGCGCCACTCAGTCGCACTCTCACAGTCCCGTCGCTCCGCTCCTGCGCCACTCTCCCTTTTCACTGGACTCGCACTTCACTTCACTTCACTTCCCTCTAGGAACCCCCGGGGAGGTCGGCATCGCCGCTTTTATACCAGTTGGCCGTCAGTAGTAGTATATGTTAGTACCACTGGAGTCGGAGTAAGGCGCGAGGTTCCGGTCCGCCATCTTGGATTATGACTTAATAACGGACATCATGGATGACCTTAACCTTTAGCCTTGACCTTGACCATCAAAATTTGTCAAAAATCTTTCAAAATTTACCAAAGTATGTCCAAATTCGCCTAAATTCACCAAAACTTCCAGTTCTTAGGAAAATAATTCCGCCAAAAATCCCAAAAATCGGAAAAATATAAATTTCCCTATTTCGAAGGAAACATTCCCGTTTTGAGCGAAAATTTCCTTTTTTAGTCCTCAAAAAATTTCAACGGCTTGAAACGTCCTCAAAGTGGCTTAAAGTCCTCACATCAAACTTCTAATATTTTCTGAGGACATTTGCCTAGACCAATAGGATGTTATGGCCACCATTTTGAATTGTTATGTAACCGTTGTAAGTTTCTTTACGGCCGCCATCTTGAAAACCATCATTTTTTCATGATAGATATTATAACGTCACATCCTCCATCTTGAAAATCAGTAATTATTTAGCTATAAATTCAGGAAAAAAATCAATTTTAATAAACAATTATTTAAATACAATTAGATTAAAATTTTAACTAAAAAAAACACTTACATCATGGAGTATTCGTTTCGAACCCGGGCAGGACAAAATAAAAATGGTGACAGATCCTTCCTCCACAGAAGTCAACGACTGACTGACTGACCTCCCAACAACAATGTCAAGGTAGATATTTCACCAGCTTATAAGATGTCATTCCACCAAATAGTTTTTGTCTGCTGGAGGCCACCATATTTAATCTGACATATTGTTTTGGTCTGCTAGAGGGTGCTACCGTCATGCTAGTATAATATTTACCCGCTAAGGTGCAGTAATTATTTATTGCCAGGGTGCCAGCCATCTCATCGGCTCTCTTGACCGCCATCTTAGAAATTCGTAATTATTTAGCTATAAATTCGGGAAAAACTTAAAAATTAATATAATGATTGATTCGATCGATTCCTGTCCTTGGTTCAATACTTCATCGATGCAAAATATAACTTTGTACATTAAAATATAAATTTGAATAAATATGGTGTAAATACCTAAAAGAGCTTTAAATTACTAGACTACCAGAATCCAGTAAGTTGATACGGCCGCCATCTTCCAAATATTTAGTTTTTTAGCTACAAATTCAGAAAAAAATCCAAGAATCACCAAAAAATAACTTATTAAAATAATAACATATTCCATCGATATATGTCCCGGTTCGATCCTTTGTCAATGCAAAAAAAAACATGTTTTATTAAATATCACTTCAATATACCATCAAGGTGACAGTTTCGAGCAAAAAAAACAAAAAAAACTACAAAAAATAATTACAAAATCCTTCACTAGTATATGGACACTTACTAAAGTTAACAAATTTTTAAAAAAAATTAGTTCTGCATTGGCTTGAACTGACTAATTCTTTGCTACAATCGGTTTACTAAAGACAGAGACCAGCCAGACTTTACTACATAGTCGTTTTCTTCCCGACCGAGTTTCTCGATACTCTGTTTAAAGACTGATTCACATCGTTGGAATTATAAATGGGAGTCTTCACTGTCTTGAATGTGAAATTCTTCAATTTGTCTTCGAACGGATATGGTTTGCCATATACAAAGTCCAACCACAAGTTATATTTTAAAGATCAGTGCGTTGCTACTTCATCTGTAAACTGATTAATTATGTTCTGCTTGATATCATCAATAAAGGTACAAATGTCTTATGACTAACTAAATTTAATTAGATATAAGAAGTCTTTAAACGTTCCACGAAATGGAGATTTCACCAAGTGGAATCTATTATCATTTACCTGTAATGCACCGAACACAGTCTGAGGCTTAGATTTATGTCTAGACCTCATCGCATTCGATTGCTGAACATCTGTTTTGGTGAATGCACGCAATACTAGTCTCAAAACTAAAGCGAGGAGTCGAAATGTCCGCCGGTAGTTCATCAGTAGGAACACGGACTTAAATTTTTCGCATGTCGTCGCAAACTGTCAAAACGTGTAAACCAAACATGGCACTCATTGCAGCGAAACTTCATACGAGAGGATTCTTCATGCATTTACTCTGTTCATGTCTTCGTGCATCATGGACAAATGCAAACGACATATCGCAGTAGCTGCAAGGATGTCTAGTCGACGATGACGATCCTTTCAGGCCCGAACCGGATACTGATATGGCTGCAGTTGTACCAATTCCCGGTGTACTTTTAAGCGAATCAATCAATCGCTCTTGTAGCGAAACCTTTACTTTATGCCGCGCAGCAGGACTTTTGTATGTCTTCAAGTGTCTTTTCAACATATAATTTCTTGCAAATTACTTGCGACACTTTTTACAGCTTAAAATTTTGCTCGAAAGATTCTGACCACATTCTCTATCCTCGTGTCTTCGAGCATTACTTTGGCTCGAGAAAAACTTGTCACTTTAATGACATCAATTCTCGATGGTTGTTGACGAATCACCAAAACTTGAAGTACCCAGGGTTTTTGGCATTGTTGTCATCGGAATCTGCGTTCATAGAGTTCGGATAAACGATGAGTTATCAATGCAATGGAAAAAATTTTATCATGAATCATTAAATTCTGCTTCAAGGATTGTTTTTATCAGAATATCACCTAGACAGTACGGTAATTACCATGACAACGATTTCTCGTCCAATACGCTCAAATGTATCGTTCCTGCCAATATTCTATAGATTCAAACAGCGGCCGGAACACGAGTGGAATCGAGCGTTTGTGATGTTCGTACATTGGTTTGTTTAGGCCATGGAGTGAATATATGTAGAGAGCTGGCTAGGCTGCGACAGGATGGCCAACATCTTCTGTGAGCCTACTAACTTAAAATACTCTATACGTTTCATCAAAAGATCAACTTCTATTATACATATAAAACAATACTTTACTTTAGCCGCTTAAAATTTCCAATATGTAGAATTTAAGTCTAAAGTCAAATGTTTACATGTCAGTTAAACATTATAAAATAATAAGCTTTTTTGATGATTATGTTTTCCATTTTGCATAATTGCCAGCACTACAATACGTAACTCGCTATAGTCAAACTTTAACCTGTACATCAACATATTCTTTATAATTATTAACATGTAATATTCGAATTTTCTTCACAGAAAAATGTGTGCATCAACGCCTAAAAAGAAATAACTTGTTCAAAATTGTGGATAATACCTTTGGATAATACATTTGGGCTCGGACTTTACCATTCCATGTGTACAGAGAAACACCATTTATATTGTTGTGATACGATTTCTGACGTTGCTGACGATGCAGAAAGCTGGTCGAACGCCGTTTCCTTCAGCGAACTCCACGTGGCGGTGTGCGGCTCAGGTTGAACCCTGCCATGATACAGGGATAGGCGGGTCGCCTGCGCCTGACGCCATCCGACTTGCTGGCATCTAGTAAGGAAGTATTTGGGCAGAGGGCAACACAACGGGGTTTGAGATTGTTGATGTCCACCACAACACGGGCCATATTCGCAAGTGGGTAAATTGTGTTCTTTCAAGTAGTCTACGTATTATTGAAGTGAAACTTTCAAGGCCGTATTTTAATAAAAAAAAAATCGTGAAACATTGTTTTGAAACGTTTATGACGCCGAACAGATATGAAGAGAGCACTTATGAGTCGATGTTTGAATTGTCAATGAAGGTTCACTTCTGTCATGTGTACTGAGTTACACGCGCTATTTTTTAAAGATTTTTGGTAAAGTGAAATATAAGTGACTGGATTAATGTTTTCTTCAATATGTACAAATGATAAAAACTGTTTAGAACAAAGAACTATTGTAATTTTTTTTTAAAACAGCCAACTGAATTATGTGTAACTTGTTCATTACCAAGTATTTCTTAGTAACTATAAGTAATTCACAAAGTAGTCCTTTTTCGCTTGATATGTTTTAGGTAGTTATTCTAGCCTAAACATAGTTTATCTCGCATTCATTTATCACATGGTCTCAACTTGAGTGACAAAGAACACTCATTAAGCCCAATCACTGTAAAAAGTGGTTCTCGTTACCTTCGGGCTGCGTCATTCCCAACGGGATACCACAGCAGTGGTTCGACTTCCGGTTGCGCAAGCAGAGATGCGCGCCAGATGGCGGATCTGCTAGATTATTTACTTCCGGCCCAGCTTAGAGGCTTTGAGCAAGGGGGAGGGGCACGATATGATGTAATTAATAAGATACGAAAGTGTCGTAATGACTTCTCTAAGTCAAACATCTCTCTAATTTTTATTTTATCTTATTTATATTAATAGATAATAAGATAAATTCAGATAGGATTAAATAAGATCACAAATATCATATACTGAATTACATATAGATAATGGTAATTAGTAAAAATAAATGTTGCATTAGATACATTTATATAAATTATTGTGTAATACAGTGTCATCGCCAGTTAATTGATTAATACTTGACAAATAACTTAATTTTTACTATAATTTCCTTCTACACATTAAGGCCATAGCCGGCTAAGTAGGGGTGAGCGGCCCCCACGCGCATTCGTTCCAAATTTTTGCCAAAAGTTGCGTCTGATGGGTTACAAACTCACCCCAAATTTTGACCTTGTAGCTGCAATAGGAATAAAGATAAAAATACTACTAGTATTTTTGGTGAATAGTTATTTTCTCAGTATCTACTAAACCGAATTTTATGAAAAAAATATATATTGTAAATATGTTCAAGGCCATTCACAGAAATAATCAAAAACCTAATCCAACAAAAAGCAACTACCCTAATATATATATATATATATATATATAAATATATATATATATTTCATTTTTCATGATTTATTTTCGGTCACTTGCTCACCAGATACAATTACCAGTTTTTTTTTCTATTAGACAATTGGACCTCTTGGTGAACAATTAGGATTAATCTAAGACCTTCAAATTCAAGAACGCTAAAGTGTATAGTGTGACCTTCATAACCATTAGATTAAATTTAATTCAAAATAATTGTTTCCTATTGAAAATTAATAATAAAATAAAGCGTTCAAATTGGTCAGAACTTAAAAAAAATTTAAGGGAAAATATCGTTTATTTTTTGTTTGAAGTCAAAAATTCCTCTTTTTACGGTTTGTCATAGAAATAAGGATACATATTTTGTTGTTGGATAGTGCATGAAGTACTAGAGAGTATTAGGGTAACTTCGTTAAATAACGCCACAAATTCACCAATTTAGACATAAGTTTTAAAATTCAAGCATTAAAGCTGTGAATTTTATTTCAGAAGATAGCTGTATCATTTGGGTACACAGCTCAAATAAATTTGTCCAGAAATTTATCAATTTTAAAAAGTTTTAAATTTTTATCTGATGTGTTGTAAAATGGCGTTATTGCCAGATATTGCGGGAAATAACGCCATGTCTAGTTTTTTAAAAATAAATATATTAAAAAGAAAGATAAATTGACTACTACATATTAATTATTCTTTAAAGTGTTTACAAACTTGATTATCAAGAAATAAATTATATATGTTGACACAAGAATTACTAAAATTATCTTAGAAATCACTTAGAGAACATAAACAAATCTCAATGACTTTATAACAGACAAACGAAATATTTACAGGCCTGTGATAACATTCTATTCACTGCTGCTGCTTTCAGAAAGCAGAGCACACCCATCATCACACAAGGTACACAAACCACATGTAGAAATGTTTTCCTTATCGCAAGTTTTATGGTACCACACTTTACATTCTACACACTGAATCCACGGAACGTTCATAGATTTGCCGTAGTAGTTTCGGCCACAGTCGCCACAATGCATGTCATTATCCTTATTACGAATTTTCATCGCACGTTTAGGCATTTGCACTGGGACAGTATATGGATGTCCGGTATTCTCTTGAATGCCTTTGGAAAAAAATTGACGAGTCACCAGAGTAGCTTTCACATTTAAGGAACGGCGAGTTTTATGGATGTTTCGTATAATTTTAGGCGTGGGAAGCAGAATATGCACAGTCGCTGATGATGATGAAGTAGTTGGAGGGTTGTTGCTGGTTGAACGTTCTGTAGGTGTTGCTGGTGTTGTAAGCCCAGATTTCTCCAAAGTGAAAGAAGTCGTAGAAGAACTTGTCGGTGTAACTTGTAGTGGTGCGCGATCTGAGACATCACTACGAGCAAAAGCTGTCTCTGGGATTACCTGTGGATTGAATGGGAATATTCCCGTTGCTTTAAATCCAGACATTGCATTCTTGGGAGTAGCTGCTTGTGTCCAGGCTTCAGTAAACATTTATTTTTCCAAACTGTAGTTTTCCCCATGGTCTGCCAGGATATTTCCTCCGGAAATTGTTCACTAACAAGTTCCAATAAACGTTCAACGACTTAAAGAAACTCTTATCTAGGGGTTGTAATTCATGGCTGCAATGTGCAGGTAAACACAACAGCTGTATCCCAAAGCTTTCAGAAACGTCAAGCACACTGTTATCCAAATGACTGCGCTGACCATCAAAAATGAGCAAAGCTTTTCCCGGTATTCGGTGCGAGTTGAAGTGACGCAAGAAGTTACAAAATTCCTCTTTCGTAATATACCATTTACGGGTCATAGCAAAAACACTGCCGTTCGGTAAATCATCACCGAATTCTTTTGTTGAATACTTTCCTTTATACAATACCTATGACCTACCACTATAAGGTTTGCTAAAATTCAAACCAATAAATATTTTATTCAAATAAATTAAGTAGGCCTAATTAAAATTACATTTTCACAACCCCAAAAATAAGGTTACAGTGGTTAATGAAAAATAACCTTTAACCAGAAGCTGTATTTATTATTGGCTTTCAGTATAGTTACAATGAAACAAATGTGGCACTATTTTCCTAGTCTCTCTACAAAAAATAAATTATGGCGTTATTGCCCGCCGTGTATGTGGCGATATTTCTCGACACGACATTTTGTTTTCTAACATCTACTGAATATCCTTACATGCCACAACAACATTGGTTCATTACTTTAAAATGTACGCTTTTAAAAACTGAATATGATGACATATAACACTAACAATAAAAAAGTTGATTTGTAAAAACAAAAGGCTTTCCTGAAATGGCGCTGAAAATGTTTTACTTTTTATTTACTGCCACGCGCACTCACTAACACAATAACAAATTCCTTGCAACTAAACAGCTTACTGGAAGTGGACGAGAACAACGCGTATTGGTGAGGGGGCTGTGACCTTCGTTTCAGGATTGATACAGCCCACGCCATATACAGGTTTTGCTGGAAACTGCGTGTACAATTTGAAATGGCGTTATTGCCCGCCTGGTGTTATTCCACGAAGTTACCCTATAATAAAATTAGATTACGTGTTTTGAAAGGTTTAAATATTTAGGCATTTTTGCTAGGTATAAAAATTACTGGTTAGTATTCGGAAGAAAGATATTTATTCCTAGTAGAAATATGGATATTGTTCATCCAGTATTGCACTGCACTATAGAATTAGTGTTTTGTGTCAGTTTCCGATAAATAACCAAAAATATAGTTCAATTTTTGATCAAATAAATATGCCAGTAATAACGTTTGACTCACACAACAAAGATCATAGTTAAATTGTTATTTGGAAACTATTACTTTAGACATTTTATATCAAATACCTTAAGCAGAAGTTCTCATTTGTTTAAATCAACAATTATTTTATTCCCAATGACATCTTATAAAGAAATTTAATTTTCACAATACGCGAAATTTTCACAAATTGGGTAATTCATAGGAAACAAAACAAAATTTTTATTACACATTAAACAACTTTAGATTTAACTTCACAAACATTACAATGTTTATTCTCGGGTTTATAAACGACATAATAAATTTTCCTTGAAATATTTATACTTACAAACATTTGTGTTTGTAATAATTACGACAGTAAATTCTTTATGAATTGTGTTAATATTGGTATGTAATTTTTATAGAGAAGATATTATACTTTCTTAATTTCTTTAGGGTTGGTTTATCTTTACGGATGGAATAATTTGTTTGTGACAAATTCTTATAATATTGGAACCTGTTACAAGAATTTGTATTTGTGACGGGCTGGAGGAACGAGTGACTCTGGAGGGCCACTGCGCGCGCCCTCCAGATAAAAGAAGAAGCAGGAACGCCGGGAGCGGAGATTGTTTTATCCGTGCCTCGACGACTCTCCAGGCGTCGGCCAGGGACAAGGGGCGCCGGCTGAGTTATGGCGGCGCCGACACACGGAGTGCCGGGGAGATGAAGAATTGGGTCAATTAAGTTTCATTACGGATTCATTATGCTCCGCCGCGACACTACTCCTCCTCCTCCCCCCCCCCCTCACCACCGCGGCAGGCTCCTCCTCCCAGGGACACGCCCCCGCAGCTGATGATCATTAATTCTCGCCCGCGCGCAACTTTTCAACGACCTCGTCCCACCCATTACCGCTTCTTTTCCCACTGGGGCGAGCCCGCCCCCTCCCCTGGCCCGTGGACACGCCCCCAGGAGACGGCTCGACTCCACGCCCAGGAACACTCCAGATGAATGGGAAAGGATTCGCGAAGAGCGGGAGGGCCGGGGAATAACTCCCGGAGTCGACGGCCGCTCGCGAGTTACTCCGCACGCGGCGATTGGAGTCGGCGCGACTGCAGAGGGGCCGGGGGAAAAAAGGGGGGTTGAAGGGGGTGAAAAAAAAAACGCCCTTAAATTACGGGCCGGCGCTACCGCGTGATTCACCCCCGCGCTCTCGCGGCACAAAGAGGAAATGGCTGGCATTTATGAGAGCACATAAAGAGTCGGCGCCTGTCATTGCGGCGGCTGTAGATTACAGGCACGTGATACCTGCTGGGGAAAGGGGAAGTTAAGTTTTAAGGTAAAATATTCCTACGAGGTTTTAATAATGCAGCAATCAATCCTACGGGGTCGCCTATAGAAAACATAACATTATTTTTTTAATATGTCTTCGTGTCGCACGGCTACGCACAGGGGCGTAGAAAGACGAGATCTCAAAGATTACAGCGGCTCCGAACCACACGGCACCGACAGATCGCTCATGAATGGAGTCGCGCCGGGGGCTAGGTTCAACCCACGACCCTCGCTGCGTGAGCTGAAGTGTTTGTGTTTGCGTCCACCGGCGAGCCATCACAACATTCAACTTTTTCCCGACAATCATAAGGCTATGTTTAATAACAACTAGATAAGCACACGCAATAAAAATTAAACAAAAAGAGAACAAATGATATCATTAATTGTAAAAAAAAAGTAACGATTCATGAGAAACTCAGCAAACATGTTTGCAACCCTTCTGTGTTTCTTATTTTAATATACTTATGTATTTTTCTCCAAATGGTTTAAAATTAGTTTTTACACGCAAAATAATTTTATTCGCTTGTATGGCAAATCTGTATGGTTGTCACAAAAAGCTTCTCAATATGAGTCTTTTTTGTTATAACATATATATAAAAATTCGAAACTGCATTACAAACCCACCAATGTATTTTCGCTGGCCTAGTAATTTTTATTTAACTGTTATCAGTTTATAAAAGTGAAGGTATATATATATATATATATATATATATGTTTGAAATTCAGAAATTTGTGTGCTATTCGTCTCGTGGTAAAACATATTTAAAAGATTTTTTCCTTTTTTTGTTATGTTTTATGCTCTTAATTACTCTGCATTTTATTGTTTAGCATTCAGTTACAAGAATAATATTAGAGTGGTTTTCGTAGTTACTTTCACGTAGCACAATTGTTCAAAAGCTACTTATTACTAAACAAAATAGTCAAATAAAGCAATATTAAAGTAATAAAAACAAATTTTAAAATATAAAAAGAGAGTTGAGGTTGTCAGAGAATATTTTGAGAGTAAGGAATGTTTTTTCAGTACAGACCGTCCCAAATATTTTGCAAGAATAGATCAATTGATTTGTTTTTAGTGCAGACCTTTCCAAACATAAACAGTAAGTACCAAAAGTTTGGTCAATGTAGACCATAATAAATGCATTGTTCAGTGTACCCCATACCAGAATTTGTCCTAATATTTTGTCAATATAGACCGTACCAAATATTTTGTCATATAGACAAGAATTTTTTCTCAATATAGACCAAACCAAATGTTTTTTTTTTTGTTTTTTTTCCCATCTAGACCACATCAAATATGTTGTCAATATAGACCATTCTAAATGTTCAATCCATACAGCTCGCACCTTTTTTTGTCAATATAGGCTACACATTATAAAATGTTTTGTCATTATACATGGTACCATATATTTTGTCAATACAGCCTGTAATATTTTTTATCAGTATACACAAAATATTTTTTTGATTTAAAAAATTAAAAATATTTGTAGTGACAGCAAAACATATTTTTATTTTAACAAAACAATTTGATATTGGCTACTCACTACAAATTATTTAATAATACAAAATAGTTAGTATGGTATGTGGAAACAAAATGTGTTGTAGTGGCAATAAAACGCCCTTTTTTTATTGACAATTTGCAATAAACTTTTAAGAAAATTATTTTTTTAAAATATTCTGTATAAACATTAAATATGACAATGTTGAAAACACTGAAAATTTTGGTATAGTCGCTCAAATCCCTTAAAAAACACTATGATCATTAAGAAAAGCATATGAAAAATAGCATGTAGGTATGTTGATAAATGATGGGCTACTTCAAACAGAAACACACTTTAGAAAAATTATCGATAGGTCATGGAGCGAGGAGCGAGTGAGGACCAGCGAGCGACGGGCGCGAGTCAGGATCAGCGAGCGCCGGGCGCGAGTCAGGATCAGCGAGCGACGGGAGCGAGTCAGGACCAGCGAGCGCCGGGCGCGAGTCAGGATCAGCGAGCGCCGGGCGCGAGTCAGGACCAGCGAGCGCCGGGAGCGAGTCAGGATCAGCGAGCGCCGGGCGCGAGTCGTGATCAGCGAGCGACGGGAGCGAGTCAGGATCAGCGAGCGACGGGAGCGAGTCAGGATCAGCGAGCGCCGGGCGCGAGTCAGGATCAGCGAGCGACGGGCGCGAGTCAGGACCAGCGAGCGACGGGAGCGAGTCAGGACCAGCGAGCGACGGGAGCGAGTCAGGATCAGAGAGCGCCGGGCGCGAGTCAGGATCAGCGAGCGCCGGGCGCGAGTCAGGATCAGCGAGCGACGGGAGCGAGTCAGGACCAGCGAGCGACGGGAGCGAGTGGAGCGGGGACTGGCACCAAGGCATCTGGCCCACGGTGTTGTTGGGGCGAGTAAAGCCGTCGTTACCGTAGTTAACGAACAAAGTCACTGTCACGTCATTTTTTGTACCTGTAGCTGTAACCTAGCACCATTAATTTATAGTCGAGCCTTAACTAGTGAGATAAGGTATGACTGAAACTGCTCACATTGGGACTCGAACCCGTTTCTAAAGCTCATTCCTTTTTTTTTTTTTTTTTTTTTTTTTTCCCTCTTCCCACTTTCTTATCCACAAATAGCCCCCAGCAGGGGGAAGGTTTTTAAAGCCCCGACCGCCCCCACCAAAGGATACAAGTTAAACAACACTATAGAAGTAACTCAGCATCATATTTTCACAGACATCCACACATAAACTCTATTTTAAAACAAGAGGTAGTGGGCGGCAATCCGCGGCCTGGAACTCTTCGCGGGCCCTTGGTTCGATGCTTTGTTCTGGCATACGGACCACGAGGCCCGCAACTGCTATGATGACAATACAGTTTGCGGCACACTGTGTCGCAGTGTTGTCTGATAAGCAAACAGTCTGAGCAGTCAAACAGGACGGCCATGGCTCTGTCCGGCGCCGCCGCGGGCATCTCTTGTGGAGGTCCCTCTCTTGTGGAGGTCCCTTGTTTGCGGAGGAGACTAATCACTACCCGCGCTCCCTCCCCCACAATGCCTGGAATTAGTCGGCGCGCTGCCGGCTGCCGATCAGGGGCGTCCAAACACAGGCTGACACACTGGAGCGATTACCAGAGAAACAACTGCAAAACATCGTTGCATTTCCGTGGGAGCAGCAACATTTTGTGGTGCAGGAAAAGTTATAAAATTTACGGGGCTATTTAATCCGGCTTTCTCCAGGTTCGCAGCACGATCTGTAGCCCGGCACCGATTGTGTTCGGATATTTTCGGGTGAATTCGGGCTTTTTTTGACCTTGACCACCAGATCATGTGACTGCGCTGCCGCGGTTGTTTTTTTTATGCGTAAACATCTCAGCTCTTGGTATACACGGCATTTGGTAGGAAGTCGAATGAACGGAAATATGTAACCACGCTGCTGAAGTCGTCAATTGAAACCCGTATGTAGTCACTTTCGTAAACATTATGGAACATACCAAACTTATTGATGTGCCAAACGAAACTTTTTGATACATAGTTAAACAATTCCAAAATATTTTTAGTTAACAAAAGTAGTCATAGGAACCGTAATCCCAAGTTTTAAAATACTTAAGTAAACTGGCATTACAGTTATTATAATACATTTTTTACTTCCAACTTCTAAATAGGCTTGGTTTCACAACAGTAGAGCACGCGCTTGTTAACCTGAAGGATTGTTGTTATAATCTCGGCACTAAAAAAATCATTTTTTTTAATAACATAATATTATAATAATGCTGAATAAGCTCAATAAGGTTATGGTTGGATTGTAGGGAGTATTTACAGACTGATTTCAGTCGTTTAAGCGAAAACAAATATACAACATATTCTTAGTATTATAATTTGTGTTTCTAAATGTTACAGGTTAATATTTTAGTTAAGCCATAGAAGTATAACTTCTAACGTGTGCACTAAAATTGAAAATATTAAATTATGAATGAATTTGAACAAAACGGACAGTATTTTATTAAAAATTACTCGTTGAAAATCAGATCCAAAGCGGGGGTTAAGGATTTTAAAATTCTTTTTAACTTTTATCGGAGCCGTCACTAATAGTTTAAACTTTCCGACTGTTTCGTGCTGCTATCTGTGTATGATGGTGGCAAGCAAAGTTTACGATTCAGGCAGCGAATTCTAGCGGTGGGTGCAATAAGTAAGTATGTGGTTCACGTCCAGAAATTTTAGTATGTAGGCCTACTTGAAAAGCTAATATTTTATTCATCAGTTATATGTATCAGGCTCGGCATTAATTTAAAGATTTCTACTTTAAATCTCACGTCACTAATTATCTCATATCTCTGGCGAGTACTAAAATACTCCCTTACGTTTATTTTGAGTTCGCTCAGAGTTTATCGTGACTGTAATTTCAGTAAAGTACACTCTGTTTTTTTTTGTACTGTACATTTTTTTACTATTCGCATTTAAACAGGGTACATATATTGTTCTATAATCCTGTAATATCGATAATCCGGTATGCCGTGGTGCCAATTAAACCATTATATGTAGATCCTTTTAAACCTCAAACTAAGCTTTTGTTACATAGTATATTTACAGCGTTAGAAAACTTAATTTTTTTTTGTTTACCCGTAACCTCGTTTCCAAATGTTTCATAAGTATAAGCGGGCATTCAACAATTTTAATTTCAATGTTGATGGAGGCGGTGGAAGAAGTGGCGATGCTAGGAACTTGGGTATGAAGAATAATAGCAAAATTCAATAGGGCTAAAATGAGAGATGAAAAAATAATGGAAAGATAACGAACATACTTCTTTGAAATTGTCTACAACTACAAATCATGAAAGGGAAAGAAGCGTGGAAAAGTGGGAAAAGGAAGAAGAATAATTTAAAGGCGTAAGACTTCAAAACCAGAATAATATTGAGAATGTTGAAAGAAGTTTCAGAGGTTTGAAAACAATGGTGAAAGTCCTGTCTTCACACATGTTAGCACGATGTAGTAAAGGAGGGTTTGTAGAACGACCCCGTGGAAACAGACTACTTATTAACTATTAATTAATAATTCAGTGTAACCTTCAGTCAGTCAGTCACTGAACCTGATAATAAAAATCAAAAATCATTCTATGTGAATGCAAACCAAGGAACATATGTCCTGTAACCTGTAACTATTAAGATACATTTTTTAGCTAACTCAGCAGTTGCGGGATAAGTGTGTGTGTGTCTATATATAACTTATATATATAGCTATATATATACACACATACATACATGCATCTATATGTGTGTGTGGCAGTTTGACGATTAAGTTTAATTAAACAACCGGTCAAGAATTTTTAATGCATGAATTAATCTGTTATAACTTTTAATTATTTTTACGGCCTATAGTAATCATTATTTTGCCACTCATAACTATTATGCTTTAGAATATATACAAGACTTATACCATATACATGGTTCCTTTTCACCAGCTGCTTTCTTCTTCGTTGTGCATGAAGCGACGTTTCTTGCTGTCTGGCTATCTTCATAGCTTGAGATATTTGCAAGCTCTGCGAAATTATTGACTTGATTTTGCGAATCACGATTAAAATATATTGAAGTCACTAATAAAATTTACACATAACCTAAGATAAATAATAAAAACCAGCTTAATTTAAAACCCATACAAAATCAATTGTTAGAGAAAGAGAGATCTGTTATTAGCGCCGTTATTTCCCTAGCTGCCGCGAGCTCCACTAAGCGGACTGGTCTCACGAAGGAGAAGGATAGGAAGTTGCCAGACCTTAATGACCGTGCGGTAGACATAGAGAAATGACACACACTCACTGTTTGTATGTATGTCTATAACCTGTGATTTTCAGTTTATTCACGCCATTAGAGATTGCAATTCATAGTAATATGTTACCTATGTGTTAATCAAGGTTGTGAGCTAGCTGTATGCCAAATCTCATTTACATACGTTGCGTGGTTAGAGCGTGATTGATTGACAAACACCCACTCACTCACAAACTTTCACATTTATAATATTAGAGTAATCAATAAGGAGGGAGTTTTTGTGCCTACCTGCAGCTCGCGTAGCGCGGAAAAAGGCGATGCCTGGAGCAGTGACATTTGGTATGTGAATGCTTTGGGCGGTGTCCGTTTGCACATCGCACAGATTTTTTCTAAAAGCATATAAGTTAAGTTTTTAAAAGTGATTTTGGACCAAGTTTTCTCGATGATATCCATGGCAATTGCTGTAGCATTGTTGATGATAATTTCTTCGTATCAATGACAACCGATACTGCATTGTTGATGCCTCATTCACATAAGGATATAATTCTAGTCTTTCTGTAATCATCTTTGTCATCGTACTGACACGATACAAGTATTGTTAGATTAATGCGAATTTGAAGGCTTTTTAAAACTAGTTAATACAAGATGTCATTTTTGTTTATATAACAGCACATTTTACATAGTTCTAACAATATTTTTTCGTGAGTTGATTTTCAAAATAAAATTCAAATTTGGTTTTTTTTCTAAGCGCAGCAGTGGCGTACGCACGAGGTGGAGCATGTATAGAGCCTAGTGAGCCGTGTGAGAGTGTTCTGCCTGTAGACTTCCGAAGCAAAACGTGGACATCAGTGAGTTTATGTATAACCACACGAGCGCTTTTATTGAAATAAAAACGTTCACACAAACTTCACTGCAACAGCAAAATCTAAACCCAATTTTATTTCATTACAAAATCACTTCGTACCTTAGATCCAAGAGCCAAGTTGGCGGAAAAGTTATTAGAATTGAAGTTGACTGTAACGAAAATTGCAATATTCGGGTATTGGGGTGCTCGATGACAAAATGGCGGAATTCCAGTTGGCGACTGAGGTCGAAGATAAAAGGTCAAAGGTCAAGGTCATACAAAATGGCCGCCGTGACGTCAGAGAAGGTGCCTGGTCATACTGACCCCATTTCTCAATCCTTAGCCTGAAACTTGAGCCAGTATCCCTTTTACTATTCTACTAATATGCAATAAATGCAGCTAATAATATTTTATAACAAAATACAAATATTATATACATTTGAATATATATTAATAGCCTATAATAGGCTCCAGTATTTGATACTAAGATTACAAAACACATTTTTATCAAGCGTAAAAGTAGTTAAAGGTATTGGAAATACGAACATTTAACACATATCAAAACCTGTTTTTAATATGTTAAAGGAAATTATTGCTTAAAAGATTTTAACTCATTATAAACCGCCAAAAATATTATTTTCAACAAATATATCCCTGCCCCCTAAATTATAAGGAGGAGAAAAATATGACCTAAGTTTACGTTAACTTAGTTTGAAAATGTGTAAATATTTCGATCACTCTTTAATTAAGTTAATCGTAAATGTTTTTTACTAGCATGCAGTAGTTTCTAAAGTTATTTAGCGTAAACAGTTGTGCAGCGGGAACACTGCCTTCCCACCAAGGTGGTTTCGGTTCAAACCCCAGCGAGTACATCCCATATTATCGTTAGTGATCACATTTTCAGTGATTCTGACTTTTAAAATACTTATTTTACATTTGCGACAACGTGCAACGGTCTTCATTGACATCAAAAGAAAAAAGAAAAAAAGCTTTTTTTATTACTACGGTACAGTTACTACGGTAATCGAGTTGCTGTATTGGATTTATAGCCATTAGTTCGCAGAATGTGGCCCTTGTATGCATTGGCGGATAAAGGAATTTTTTTGGAGGGTGGGCATTGAATAATAGAAAATATTTAATATTTGAACATGTGTATTCAAAAACACTAAAGCAACGACATATGGGGTTACAGTATTAGCTGTGGGTGACGGAGTTTCCAACACAGAAACAAACTGTTTCACTGATATTTTGCAATTTTTTTTATAACTTCTTGGGAATGTGGGTATAAGCACTTCCCTCCTTGCACACGCCACTGCTCGAATGGTTTGTCCACCCCTGCCCAGTCCTCGCAGCCAGACCTGTTTACCGCAACCCCTTTAGAAAGAAGTTGAAAGCGTCGAGTCGGGAGGAAAAGGATTGGCAGGAAGGCTCACAAGTTGACAGGTCCCTCCCTCTCTCCGTCTCTTTCCCTCATCCGTCTATTCCCTTCCTCTCTCTTTCTCACACACTCTCTCGTGCAGCGCTGGCTTCTATTTTTCCCTCTCCTTGCTCGTTCGGGACCTCGGGATTATGCTCACCTGGTTGAGCAGTCCACGTCAATTAAAGTCTGCGCCCGCTGGTGGCGGGAGTCGGAGAGCGCGGCTGACGAATCGGATGATAAAAAGAGGAGGAGGAGATGAAGAAAGAGGAAGAGACGCCTGCGGAAGGAGGGGAGAGGTCGAGAAGGGGAGGTTGAAACGTGACAGGTACCTTCGTGGGGCTGTCAGGACTAGAGAGCTTTTGATGTCGGCTCGCGTTACCTGGCGACAGCTGGGGCAGGGTACGGGGGGACATGACAAGGGGATGGGACGAGGTAGTCTCGAGAGGGGGCTGTCATACACTTCAACAAAGAGACGGCGCAGCAAGCCGAAAACAACCCCTCTTTCCCCCTCGCCAATACCGCGCTACTTCCAACTGCTTTCTGTTCCGCACTCTCATCACAAAAAAAAATTATAATGTATGAGATGGAGATATAAGACAGTATAACAGTTCTCTCTTCCCAGCTGCCAACCTTGTCTCTGGCAGTCCGTTTTCCTGACGTCTTTCGCCTCGACTTCGTTAATAATCAACGGCCCGAAGGGGAAAAAAATAATTTTCGCAACGTCAGCAAAAGAACTGAACCGCCTTGGCTAATTAAGTAAACGCTACAGCTTGGTTCCGTCGCTTCTGAAATCATTTACGAGAGTGTCTCAAGTTTTCTTTTCTTCGGGGCGGGTCTCAAGCACTTTGACTGCATTAATATTTCATTTTCAAGTCTTCCACCGCACGCGAAATCCTCGAGCGTCGGCAAGGGGGAGGGGGACAAATTTCACTCTTCTAATGTTGGTTTTTTCCCCACTGTTTTTGAGTTTCAGAATACTCTTAACGGCATTCACCAACAAATACAGCAAATTTTAATCATGGCAGCAAAAATTGCGAACTAAATTCTTGAGGCTTATTTTCTAGCTTTGGCTTGTATGTACATGCTATTTTAAAAATCTTTCTAAAGTCCAACTCTTTTAGGGCTACTCATTTCGAATTTTATCGCAACAATAACAATGTTAACATGACATCCAAGCATAAACAATAATGGTTTTGTTTCATTTAATTTAAAATTAAAGAAATGAAAAATTAACATCAGCGAAATGATACAACGACTGCTGGCAGCGAGCGAAGTTGTCTCACTTCCCTTTGTAATCAAGACTCGTTGAGCTGGAAACGAGTGTTCGCGAACTGGTTACAATCCAAGTATAATACATTTCTAGTGCATTTCAGCACAACATTCATTTGTTCCGTACTTGGCTGTTCGACACTGTCTGACAGATGACTTTCGTTCTGTTGTCGTGTCAGACAGCTTCCTGTCGATCGATCGAACCTGCGACCCTATCTAGGTGATTGAGATGAGACTCCGAACGCAACCACAGTGGGTGTTAATCGGAATAGTATCACAATTTTAAATGTATTTTTGCTTTTCAACATTTGGCTAAATCAATTCATCCCATATCTTGGTACCGTACATAACACTAGAATTCATGTTGAGGCAGCCATATTTCGTATAAATGTTTCGTGACAGCATGTTTTAGTTCTCAGGATCATGTTTAACATGCTACAGTTATTCTCAGACGACCAGAGACGTTCAAGATCACACCAGCCACATTCTAATTGGCCTGGTCACAGCTTTAATGAGTTCACGCACCAGACGTAGCAAATAAAGAAATTAATATGAAC
Organism: Bacillus rossius redtenbacheri; assembly: GCF_032445375.1. Lineage (NCBI taxonomy): Eukaryota > Metazoa > Arthropoda > Insecta > Phasmatodea > Bacillidae > Bacillus > Bacillus rossius. Next base: position 16,964,589 of record NC_086335.1, read on the forward strand.
TCTCTCTTTTCATAACTATGATTAGAGACCGGAAAAAATCGCGGATTCGTTTCGCATTAGGCTGTAATGGAAACATGTTTAACATGCAGTTACAGGGATTTGACGACTGTTTATCTGAGCCAATGAATTATTGTCCACAAATAATTTGTGAACAAAATTGTCACAACCATCCCACCAGTAAACCGGTGTTATGGGTCAGTAGGCAATGAATGAGCCGGTGGCATTTGCCCATGCATTAGTTGAGGATTGTGGAATCTGTTTCAAAGTACCTACTTGGAAACCACGAATATTTCTAGTCCCTACTGATGAGTGCAGTCCAAAATAATCCATTATTCATTTTTCAGTTGACTATGTTTCTATTTTTGTTTTAGCCTTTGGCCTACTTAAAGGTCCTTAAGCTAATGAGGTCGCCTCATTATTATGTCACAGGCAGCCCAGTTAACATATTTTTCAACGGAAAAACCAATGACTGTAAAGTATACTAAAGTAAAACAAAATTGAGTCCCTATTTATTTGTAGAGCCACGATTATTTGGTGGATTCTTTATGCATTTGTTCCATATGCTAATCAAGCCACTTGAGTGCGGTGGTTGGCCGATATACATGTGATAGCACACAAGCAACAAAGAGACCATTCATTAAATTATAATGTATAAGGCTGGTGTCACTACGCAATTGAACAGGAGCGATGGCCAGTTTATATTCGGTGATTTATTATTCATCAGTTGTTTAAATGTCCGATTTGGTTAAATTTACATTGTTAATTCTCGAGAGACCTGAATTGTGTACTCAGGAAAGCGGTTGTAAGAATGTTCAGTCAAAAAACGGCGCGGACGTTTTAGCCGCAGGAACATAAACGCTTAGGTTGTTACCATCCAAAGAACCATTCACCTGACTCCTGTTGGTGGAAACATGTACATATATGTGACTCATCAGTAAAACCTACGTGATGGGTAGCGTATAAAACATGGTTGGCTTCCATGGTGCAGATGTATGAAGCACTAGCAGGCTTCGTAACGAGAAAGGTGGTGGGTTTGAATGTTAGGTGTGAATTTTTTTTAAACGTTTTGTTAATAAATTTAGGTTCAGGATTTTTTTCAATTGGTTTATAAGCGAAATTGCGACATTATTAAACACTTTATAAATGCTTAATATGTAAATAAACATTTATATAATAAACAGCTGATTCGATGCTTAATTAATAATAAATAAACATCTCGGTGTATTTGATAATATTTTAGTGAAAACACAGCAGTCCATTTAGTCAAGATAAAGCAGACAGAGAAAGTTCTTGATAACAGAACGGAAACTATATATACTTTTTTTTCAAGAAATATTTTAACAAACCTTAGTGTGTAGCTGCATATGAATGGCTCGCATCTGACAAGACTTAAGTTCGCCCCATACCGCCTGCACTAGGCACATTGACAATAGAAGACTTGTTCAATCATGTGGTACGGCCGTGGCTGTTTCCGTGCTCATGCCAAGTGTTGTAATGATTTTAAGCCAGTGTCAAGTAATCGCTTTAATGACATGTCCGCATTTTCCAAGCGATGCTGCCTAACATTACAAATTTCTGTACATTCTATAAAACATTTTAACCAAAAGTTCCGAAGTATTTCCGTTAATTCGATTGAAAGGAATAAAATTATATACACACATTGTAAAAATAAAATATATTTGTGAAAGTATGTTGAATGTTCATTTATTGCGAAATTTTCCCGGGTCTGAATTTCGACTACCATTAGTTTGTTTTTATTTTATGCTAACAAAACCTACTGCAAACAGTTTTAAAGTTATCCGTTAAAAAATTAATGTTTTTTTTCATAGTAGCAGATTACTGAGTTAAATTAAATATTATTTGTATTTATAAATAGAATTAGAGTAATTTCGAAGGGTTATTTATCATCGTTCTTCAGTCTAGATCGAATAAATCATAAAGGTTTCAGCTATAACATTAGTAATATTATATTATTGAGCTTTAACTCTACACAAGTGTAAGGATGGCCGAGCGGTCTAAGGCGCCAGACTCAAGGGTATCCTTGCTTCAATAGAGAGGCTCAGTGGGCGTTCTGGTCCACTCTGTGGACGTGGGTTCGAATCCCACTCCTGACAATTACTTTTTGCATACGGCTGATATTAACTGGCAAATTACCGTAATTCTTTGACACATTGGATCATTTAAACAATAAACAATTAAAATTTACACAAAACCTATTCACGAAAAGATAACTGTAAAGATAATGAAATATTTGAAAAACCATGGAATTTTTTTTACGCTCAAATACTCCTCGAAGAACATTTTCCTCAATTCTCAGCACCATTAAAAAAACTAATGAATATCAAAAGTAGGTACAACAAATAATGTGCAAACTAAGGCTATTACACAAATGACTTGAATAAAAAAATAGGTTGTCTGTAAAGTCGGTTTACGGACGATAGTTTAACGTTACAACGTCATAACAAAACATTGATGAAATGATTGCATACTTTTATGAATAAAATTGAATCATTTTTATTGAATTTTGTATGGATACAAAAAAGGAGTGAACTGAACTGTATAATTTAATATATAAATTTACTTTTATTTGCACTCATTAATTCAAATATGTTTATTACTTTAACGAACATATTATTTTAACTGTAACTTTTATTCGTGTTTGCTATTAAACTTCTAGATCGTCGAGAATGTTTTGCGCTTTTTCACAATTACACATTTAACGAAAAAATTTGTTTGTCGTGAAATTAAACGTAGAATTTAATAAAATTGCCCTTGCAGTTAATAAAATAAGTATTAGTAAGTTTAAGAAAGTATTTCGGCTTTAATCTCCAACCCAGACGCTCGTGGTGCGCTGGGGCCGAGATTAAAATTCGTCGAGAATATTTTACGTTTTTATGTCTTCCAGTGCTCAAAATGATATACAATTGTGGCCACGGGCAAGAAATTTTATTTATAATTCATTAATAATAACGCCCCTCGCGATAAACAAAGGAAAATATGTATTAACGAGTGCCTCGTTGTCGCGGAAGCGGATAGATAGCGAGATTAGTTCGGTTCGCGTCCGTCACCGTAGATGGCAGCACCGTAGGGGAATAATATTATTTCGTTTTTATAACATGATTTTATAACAAATACGCATCCCAAATACCCCAAACTTATTTATAATGTGGTACAATATTTTTTTAAAACATTGTGAGAATGATCCCGGGTGTAATTTGAATTATTATGTGTAACTGTAAAACACCATTGTTCGTACAAAAAAGTATTTGAAAATTCAACATTACTTTTAAAAAACGGTACCGATTGTGCTGAAAATCGGTGGACGATCGTTAAATTACATAATATTAATAATTGAAACGACGAAAACATGATTGAAAAGTCAAATCGATGGATGTTCCAATCTAGTGGAAAAAAGATGCAGCGCAAGCGTACAATGAGCGTAACGGGACACATCGTAGTGGGACAATGTGCGTTACGGTACACTTTTTCGTGCGTGCAGCTGGCGTTCATCGATTTATTAGACGTTGTCACGTCAAAAAACGTTTACTTAATTTCCAGTAATGTGCAGCAAAATCCTGCGCTAGGTAATTGGATATTTTAAAAACCTGGCAAAATCATCATTATTTGGGGCTTATGGCTGTATATTTGCTAGGCGCCGTATTACGACCAGCAATGAAATTTTACCCAGGAATCTTTCAGATTATTTTGCTGGAGGTTTAAATATCTGGACCAAGGTAATTATAACAATCGCTTAGTGTTTACGAACCAGTCATAATGAGCTAGTAGTGGAGTGACCGAGTCGCATACTGCCAAACCGTACGGTTGCAAGATGTGGTCGAGGGCAGAAATGATCTGTTTGCAGGACATTGTAAATAAGCTAAACCATGATGGTTTAATTGTCCATAGTGTTTCAAGAAAATATATTGTTTTTTGTGGGAAAACAGGTTCGGAAAGAATAGCCTAATCAATTAAGTGTAGTATCATTTATTACTAATATTTAAAATATTTATTAAATTATTTCACCTAACATGTCTGTCCAGAAATTAATAACTCCTTCGTCCAGTTCACCATTCATTGTTCCCTCTGGAACTCGGCTTAACTGTGGCTCTTCCTACCGCTCGTCCCTTGCCCTGCATATCTGTCACGGAACACTGTCAAGCACTGATCTCTCGTCCACGCCGCGACACGGTTCCCAATACGCCAGTCTCCTGTTGTCGCTCGTCAAGGGGTCACTTCACTGACTCGAAGGCTGGCGTCGCCGCTTTTATACCCCAGGAATGATCTCGCACCCATTTCACAGGACGCCCGGAGCTCCCAGAACAATGGCGGTAAGTCACGCCACTCCAAGCGGCGGCCTCCGGGAGACCACAGACAGTGGCCGGTATGGCGGCCCTTCCTTGTAACACAATATTCAACCCAGCCTTCTGTTTTCGGTACACTAACAGTCTGGGAAGGCTATGACTATTCTCAGTACAATTAAATGCACACGTTCCCCGGGAGTGAACCAAGTAGCCACGGACCACCTAGTCGCGCTGGAGTCTGCGGGACGTGCCAAGAAGAAAGGGGAGCCGCGTGCTGGCTGGAACACTCGGCTGTCATGTTCGTGTGTCTCGGTATGCGAGTCAGCTCGAGACGGCCGGCTTTGACGGGGCGTGCACGCACCTTATAATCAGCTGCAATCATCTCCGGCTCTTTGTGCGTGGCAGCACGACGCGGGGATTGTGAAAGAGCGGCTCGAAGAGCAGGGGTGAATCGTGATGTGACAGGACTGGCGCAGAGAGAGGCCGCCCCGACCTGCCCTGAAGAGGCGCACAAGGAAAAATAAACACGCCAGCGGAGTTGGAAAAAATAAACGAACAGAACAAAACCTGGATGAAGGAGCTGAAAAGATTGGCAGACGAAGATACACATACGCCTGCCCTACATAGAAATTCTTTTTACAAAAGATTACTTTGTAAACCAGTTGCCAAGATATAGTTTGAAATGATACAATAAAGATATTGGAACTTTGTACTACATATTATTATACGTTCTTCGAGATAACACAGAGTATTTCTTAGGAACATTGGGGTATAATATTACATTTAATTCGATGTTTCATTGCAGCATAATGTTTTTAACCGATGGAAAAGATGATCGAATAATCAATAATTTGACTTTTTTTTATTTGGCTAATTCGGTAATGTGCGCACTTAATAATGAAAAGCTATTCAGGGAACGGTTTATAAATTAAATTTAACTATTAGAGATACTGGACCAACACAACCTATTAATTCCCGGGTAAGAATTTGAACCACAGTATTACTGCGAACACTATTTTGTATTGATAAATTTGTTTTCAAGTAAATATAATAATCTGTAATTATTCATGAATAAATCTGTTCCGTTTACAAAAAAAATGTATTGGTTATCTGTAAAGTCAGTTTACGGACGATAGTTTAACGTGACAACGTCATAACAAAACATTGATGAAATGATTGCATACTTTTATGAATAAAATTGAATAATTTTTATTGAATTATCACTATTTTGTAAGGATACAAAGAAGGAGTGAAATGAAATATACAATTTAATTGATAAATTTACTTTTATTTGCACTCATTAATTCAAATATGTTTATTACTTTAACGAAGAGATTATTTTAACTAAAACTTTTATACATGTTTGCTATTTAACTTCTTCCAATCTGTGTTATTCTGTTAAGGATAGGACGATGATAGGAAAAGTAGGAAACGAATGGGAGTGTTTCAAGTTTAATGTGCCTCGAAAAAGTCAAATCGATGGTTGTTCCAATCGAGTGGAAGAGAGATAGATGCGGCGCAAGCGTACAATGAGCGTAACGGGCCACAGCGTAACGGGACAATGTGCGTTACGGGTACACTTTTTCGTGCGTGCAGCCGGCTTTCATCGATTTATTTGACGTTGTCACGTCAAAATGCACTGCAGTAGGATTTCCTGGTTTCCCTTTGCTGTTCTTGGGTAGGAATGGGATTTGGAAGAGCTGGGCTTTTTGAGAAAGCAGCTCCCCCTCCTGTCTGTCACCCGGATACAATGCTGGGCAGGACTCCGTGGGTGGTCGAAAGCTTGTCAAGCGACGGCCTCCCATCACTCCCTCGACACTTTCTCTCGTGTCACGAGCGATGCGAGTTGATTCCCTCTCTCGGCGAGCGGCGCGGGGTCACGGGAAGACCAGCATCGCTCTGGCCCGTCAGTGGGCCAACACTCTCGACAGCAGCAGCGAGCCTGGCTGGTCACCAGACACGAGTCGAGCTGCAAGCAGTGGGGGCGGAGGGCTCTCTTGCAAGGTCAAAGGTCGCCTGGTCAGCAAGTCAAACCTGCTTCTTCTTGGGCACAACGCGAGTGACGCTACAGCAACCACGCGAATAACCTCACTTATTGCTTGCATTTTCTGGAGAACCAATAATTACTTTCGTTTGACGAAGCATCATTTTTGTGATATAATTAGGGACCAAAAAAATTCGCGGTTTCAATGACCTGCAGGATGAACTCCATAGTTCTACATACACTCGGTCAAATGCCACCCACTCATTGGCTGCTGTCTTGTGAGACATCCCAACGTAGCAGCCTGTGATTTGATAAAGCTTTGGTTGGGTGTTTCTCATTGACCCAGAGTCATTCAAGTGAGTTGTAAGCCAATAGCAGAGGCAGCACTGAGGTATAACTATGTGTATTTTAGCCTATCGCGAAATGAATTCGCGAATTTTTCCGGTCTCTAGATATAATGTATTACGCACATATACCTAGTTAGAAAAATAGCAAGTAAATCTTAATTGAATAAAACAAAAACACCAATGTATGCTAAATATAATAGCTACTGGTAGATAATGGAAGGACAATAGCATCAATAGAATTCGACTGAATATATTTGGAACATATCAGAGATACGTTTAACACAGTAATGGTGAAGTTGTCAAATTCTATTTACACATTCGAGAAATAACTGCCAAGAAAGTTGTCAATAAAATATTTAACTTTAATTATTTCCTGAGTCATGAATCGACCAAATATACACAGCCTATAACTGGGAAATTAGTATAGCTTACATATAAAATAAAATATTTAATTGAGGTAAAAATATATTAAAATCAATAAATATATCTCTGAGACCATAAATATTGATGATTAAATTGTGAGACCACAGTTGGAAAATGTAAGGCACTTCCATCATACCTACAAATAGCACAATAAAAGCAGCAAAGTATTAAAGATAGCCTAAGAGAAGTTACTGCCATTAAATTTTTGGCAAGTAGGGCTTGGATACGAAGGAGAAGCTGGTAAAGTTTTGTTTGTATCTATCTAGCTTATTTCTGATTTTCTCTGCTACATCTTACTGCCCCTTCCTTATTCTTTATTTAACTTTCAATTATGGTTAGTATTGAGAACACCCCTCTGGTGTGAGAGTGGCTTGAGTATTAGTCGCAGTTGTGAAGGTTTCTTTAAATTTATTACCTATGATTTTGCCATGAGTCTTAGACGCTACTCCCAGCGGGATGTTGCGATTGCGTTGGTTGACTCATGGTACGAGTAACTTTCACACAAGAGATGTGTCCAGTTCGGAGTGAGCAGCAAGCAGAGAAAAAACTTTCAAAAAGAGAAACTAGAAACACTAGAAGCTGTAGAGAGGGCAGCTATTGGCCTGTGGAAGCCTTCGTTTCCATCACTTCAGCACACTGTGCGAACGACGATCACTAACAAAAAAAAAGGGGGGGGGGGGGGAATTGTCTGTAAAATCGGTTTACGGACGATAATTTTACGTGATAACGTCATAAGAAAACATTGATGAAAAATTGCATACCTTAACCTGTTTGATATTATAGCAGATTTTCTCGCACGGTGGTTGGCCGGTTCTTGCACGCTCCGCTCAGGCGGAACGTGACAATGAGTCATGCTTTTTCGTGCGTGCAGCCGGCATTCATCGATTTATAAGACGTTATCACGTCCAAAAAAAAAAAAAAAGGGCAAAACCAAATCTACAATAATTTGGGAATTAATTTAGTTGGAGTTTTTGAATGATAACTCGGGCATCGTGAATAAAGCGCAATGAAATTCCAAAGCCACAGCGTTAAACAATCAACTCTGCTCCCCTGTTTCAGCCAGCATGAGAAAGCATCACGCGTGCTCTGATTGGTCGCAGCCGCCTGGCCAGGACGAGAGACGACGGGCGGACGGGGTCCCGAAGAGCCGCCGGCTGAGTAGGTATTGTCGGCCGCCGAGAAACAAGCCAGCTGGAATTATGACACACTGCGTCACACTCGACGACCAGAAAGAAGAGTGTGTTGGGGCCTGGAAGGGGGGATAGGAAAGAGGTGGCAGCTATCCCACGGAGTTGAATAGCGCGCTAATTTGTTTGTACAAGCCCGCGAGAGAGGCAGAGGAGAAGGAAGCCCGGCTAACCCTCCAGGTTGACGGGCATCACATTCGTTAAGAGCTCTTGGACGGAACGGGTGTGGTAGGGTTGAGGTCGAGAATTGTTAGCCGCGGAGAGGGGTGGGGGAGTGGCTGGAAGACGTCAAGAAAGGGGACCCGCCTCGAGACCTCTTTTCGAGATTCGAGTTCTGTTTTGATAGTGTTCCCCACGACAATGCCTCTCCCCATCCCTCAAGCCACTATATGTATGTCTCCTTTATTTAATCTCCCTCCCCCCTCCCACCAAACCACGTTTTTCTTCCGCTGTCGCGGCTTCTAGTGTTACAAGGACGTCACTGTGTGCGACTGTGTGAAGCGTCTCTCCCCCTTCCTCATCCCATAACACGATACTGTCAGCCGGTACACTCCGGTCACGGAGAAACAGGACACACTGGAATCCCACGCCGGCCGCGTATTGCGAAATGCACGTGGAGCGAGACAACCAGATAAGAGCGTGACGTCACTCAAGCCACGCCTACGCCTGACGCTAAGTCCGCATTCACTCACGTCAGGCAGGAGACGAACGCTCGATACGCAGTATAAATTTTTTATAAAACATTTAATAAATTATGAGTTTTATAAAACGTTTTTACCTATAGTTAAAATAGTAAACCTCTAAGTAATAATTGTAGTGATATATGTACGTTTATATATACATACATACGTATACTGACAAACCTGTTAAAACTCGATTTACTGTTGCTAGAACACATTTCGCTAAGCTAAGGTAAAGTTGGTTGCCGCGACTGATCATAGATGGCAGCACGGTTGCAGCACAAGTATCGAAATAATTTCAAAAATTAATTGCAGACAAATGTTAAGGTACCTTTTGTGACTATGTAAACACAGGTACCAATCAGATTGACACGAAATTTTAAAAAAATGTATAGAATATTATCTGAAGCTTCTGCAAAGGTTCGTAGTCTACCGAAGTCCTAGAATTTGAACGTTTCATAGACGAAGTGTAAGTTAAACTTACATTATAAACATAAATTATACTTGTTCTCCACAATTCCAAAATAATCGATTAAAATTTTTCATATCCCATACAGCAAAAATGTTTTGAATGTTTTTAAATCTATCCATTCAGCATTGAATATCGTAGATAGAATTTCATGTATGAAGGTGATTAGTTCATATTTTGATATAAGCCTACTAATTTGTTCATAATAAAATTATTCACCGTATTTTTTTATCACACATCGTATATTCGCTGATTAATATTTTTGTAAAATAATCCAGGCCATACTTACTTCCAATGAAAGCTCACTGCGCACTTGTGCCTGATCTGATCTCACGTACTGATGTTCAGATAGAGCTGACACGTTGTTGACACGACTTGTGCGCCGAGTTGGCAACACCGCAGGGCGAGTCGAACACGGCGGCGGCGTCGCTCGACGTTTCTAAATAAACCATCCATCAGTCGCCGCAGTTGGCAGGAGTGTCGGCCGCGCGGAGTGAGAATTGACGGTCGAAGTCAGCTCGATACAACCCGAGCGCTCCGAATTTTATTTATTTATTTTTTTTATTTGAGACCTAAGGGTTATGTTCGTCAGTGAGGGGTGGCGAGTGTGGAAAGTCTTTTATGGTTGGGGGCGGGGGTACGCTTTTCGTCACTGAAATAACACACATGCGGGCCTGTCTGTCAGTCGACGCGCCTGAAAGACAGCCAATTACAAGAGGGCGAGTCTGCGCCAGGAAACTGTCTGCCACTCAGCGGGGCTGACACTTGGCGTCATCAACCTGTTGGGCTACCACCCGCTAGTCCGCTCGACAAGTTGCGTAGTAACTGGGTTCGAATGGCTATACCGTCTGACAATCTTACTAGGCTCTACACCAGGTAACAATCTAGACACTCGGTGTCAGCTACCTAATGCCCGATTTTCTCCTACCTTTCTCAACAAGCCGCTTAGGAAGTGAGTGACAATCAAACAATCCAGCAGGCATTATTATAAGTTGTGCAGGTAATTACAGGGAAAATTTGCTTTTAATCAACAGCTATGGGATTACAGGGTGACCAATGAATTTCCAGTGAGACGTGATAACGGCGAACATATCGTATGGAATTCAGAACCTTGATCGTTGAGGCGAACAGGCGATTCATTCGTGAACTATTCTTGTCCCTGAGGGCCCCGCCTACCCGGGCACACATACGGCGTGCAGAGCTTTAGTTGAAACCACACGATTTAAAAACTGCTCATTATATAAGAGTAGTTTCTCATTACGAAAACCATTAAAGAATCCGCTGAGGGCGGATCAGTTCTGTTTCCGTATTTCGATTTTAAACTGTATTTCTACGAGAGTGTAGCCTAAATGTCTAAAACGTATGTTTTCAGGGGGAAAAAAGGCATGAAATGCCCGGTACAGTTTCTTCAAAGCACTTAAGTGACTTGCATTACACCTTCATCTTCATTTTTAGGCCATATAATTTTACAGTTACCACTCAAGGGGTATATCGAAGTAAGTATGGCGAGGTTAAGTATGGTGAGGTTAAGAATGGCGAGGTTAAGTATGGCGAGGTAAGTATGGTGAGGTTTAGTATGGCGAGGTTAAGTATGGCGAGGTTAGTATGGCGAGGTAAGTATGACGAGGTAATTTTGGCGAGGTAATTGGCCTCCAAAATCAATATTTTAAATATTGTATGTCGTATTATTGGCCCACAATAAGAATACGATTCATAGCGTTTTGGTTGCCTGACCTTGACTTGTCCTTGAGGTAATCGAAAAACTACACGTATATCAAAAACCTATACTTAAATATTTCAGTGCATCTGTAGATTAAGCTACGTGGTAAACTGCTAGATGACCTTGACCCATGCGTTTGCCCGTCAGACGATGCTGTCTTCATGTTTAGTTAGTGCGACGGGACTCACTTGATTGAGTGTATGTGCCTACTCCCAACAGGCTGCCTGAGGTGGACTACAATCTGCCTTGAACTCGGCGAAACGGCTTTAATGTTGTAGTATCCTAAATTTTTGCTTCTAATATTTCTAATATTTTAACGTGGTTTTTAAATTAATTCATAATATACCCATATTAAATATAAACGTTTTTGCTATTAAACGTATACTTATTTAATGCTTTTATGAACCTAAATCTAAATATTAATGTCAATTGTTGTATATACTTAAAGTATTACATCATGTGATATACAGTTTTGGTTTTCACGTAGCCTTCATCATCAAATTATTTATTTTTAGTATATATTTAATTAAATAAATAAAAATAAGTTTTCTATAAACCACAGAATCATAAGTTTTTCTGGGGTTTGGTAAAACCCTATTGCCATTAATTTATCTATACTAATATTATAAAGCTGAAGAGTTTGTTTGCTTGTTTGTTTATTTGAACGCGCTAATCTCAGGAACCACTGGTCCGTTTTGAAAAATTCGTTCAGTGTTGGAGAGTACATTTATCGAGGAAGGCTATAGGCTATATTATATTATCAATAACATTAGGGATCCTTACTAAAAGTCCAATTTAAAATCAAATGCGTTGGAGGGGGTTAGATACAACATGCAGTACACGTACGAAGTGTGTGTTGACAATGCCGCAGGCACATATAAGTTTATTTCCTATTGCCTATTAACATTGTTGCCACGCACTAGATGCCTTATCATTCTTAATTTTCCCATACAAGTAAAAAACACCCGTGTGATATTAACAACGAAGCAATCAGTACCCTCATAAGAGTTCAATTAGTATTTAAATACTTTTTATCACTTTAAATCGCAAACCTAAACTTTTTTTTTTTCCTCTCTCTGTGTTTAATTTGTTTTTTATTGCCCTTTTTTTCAAGTATATATATTTACAGACTTGAAACTCCACAGTAATGTTCCTTATGTTACGCAGGATGACATTTTCCGAAAATTAGATCCCATGGGTGGTTAAAACCAGGCAACAGTGGGTACTTTGTCTGCATGAGAACAGGATTTTGCATTGTTCATGCCTTCTGCGTCTCCGTGGCAACGGGCATCGCGCGGCAGTGGCGTACCCACAAGGAGGGGCATGTATAATGAGCGGCGCAAGCGTGATCTGCCTGTAGACTGCCGTAGCGAAGTACGGGTACATCAGTTGTACGTTACGTGCACGAGTCGGGAAACCATCGGTGCTATTCATTTCCTCCCCGGTACATTATACAGCATTGTAATAAATTTTCACTGAATTTATTTTTATTTACCATTACTGTAAATGGGAGATTTGGCTTAATTTTTTTTTCATTAGTATAGCCGTGCGAAGCCGGGTCGGGCAGCTAGTTATTTATATAAATACTAAAAAATAAACATTTTGTAAACTACAGCTATATACGAACTGTATACCGCATAATTTCATGCTTTCAGTATATGCCGCACTTGACAATAAAAAACTACCTTTAAGTTAATAAAAACCGTAAATATGTTTTTTTAATAAAAAAACTTTTATTAACAATTAAATATGGTTATATTATACATTTAATAAAATATATGTGCAAAACTACAAATATTAGAAGAAAAATAATATAGAGCACTAGGTCTACCCTCTTAAACCCGGTAATTTCAGTAATTACATACACGTAAGATGTTTAATAAATTGTTATAATGTAACAATAACGATATACGTTCTTTTTAAACAGTTACCAAAAGTGTAACAACTTCGTAAAATATTTCTTAACAGCAATTACGAATTTCATTAGTTTCATTTCTTATTATAAAAATATTTTAACAGTTTCAGTTGACAAAAACTATAAATCCTTAATGATAAAGTAAGAAATATTGAAAAAAAATTCAAACATTACCGTCAGAAAAGTTTATAAATAAAAATATCATAACTTAATACAGGCCGATTAAAAAAGAAAAAATACCGATTCCATGTATAAATATTTTATTAAGAAAAAATAACCAAAAAATCGTACTTATAATACAAGTATTCTACTCTCAGTCAAGTTTTATTTCATATGTTACAAGTGTTCAATATGGCCACCATTGCAGCACGGACAACATCAAGACGATATGAGAATTCTTCCCAAACATGTTGAAGCATATCAGGATCAGTTGAATGGATCGTTGTTGTTATTCGATGTTTTAAGTTATCCAGGTCAGTTGGTAATGGCTGAACCAAGACTTTATCCTTTACAAACCCCCAGAGAAAAAAATCACTAACTGTGAGTTCATGAGATCTTGGAAGCCAACTTGAGTAGGTTAACTGCTCCCTGATGATGGCGACTGCGATGTTGACAAAAACGTCGGTGAATTATTTGCCAAGGACACGGCTACAACCCAGAAGCCAAGCTACGTCAAGCTTGCAGAAAGCTGGCTACGATAATGTTATTTTGAATGAAGTATTTTTTTTTTTAATCTTAGTAATACGAGCTTGCCACAATTTGTACTTGATCACACTTGCAATTTAGCTTTAAAATAATAATGAAGCTTAAACTTGAAGAGAGGCTGCCATAGCGTTTTTATTTCTAGGTTACTGCAAGCTTGTCAATGTAAGTCTGTGTCACAGTTTTAAACAAATTTTCAAATATCCTAAAATCACAAACTTGCGCTATTGGGCTAATGAAATGTACTGTGAAAGTTTGTCACAATTTAAAGATGCCTGGTGGGCGAAAAGCCATCATGTCACCCCGAGGTAGAGACCGGAAAAATTCGTGGTTTCGATGGCCTTCAGTATAGACTGCACATTCCCCTGAACACTTGGGCAAATAACGCAAGTTCATTGGCTGCCGACTTGTGAGTCGTCTCATCTGGTTTGTCTGTGATACGATCCTTCTTTGGTTGAGGATTTATGATTGGCTGAGATTCGTCCAGATTAACAGTAAGCCAATAGCAAAATCATTAAAAAAGTTATATGTATTTGAATACTAGCCTATCGCCGAATGAATCTGCGAATTTTTCCGGTCTCTACCCCGAGGTGAAGGTTGGTATCTCTGATGACTTGGCCACCGGGAATTGCGTCACGTCCGAAACCCCCAACAATAACGTAATTAATTCCAAACCCGCGCACAAGTGCGAGGCAGACCGCTGTTTACACGCGCGAGAGGAATAAAAGCTCGAGCCTCGGCGGCGACCCTGCTCGGGATTAAATTAACGACGATGGCCGCTGGAGTGGGGGAGCGGAGGGGAGGGACGTATCAAATGAACACGGGCTCCGGCCCACTGTCAATTTGTATCCGCACGAAATAAACTCGTTGGTGAGTGTGTGTTTAGGGGACGGAGGGAGGCTGGTTTTTTCCGAGCGCGCCGAAGAGGCGTATGTGTCCTCACCGTCGGGACGGTTTTTTTTTTTTTTTTTTTTGAGGGACGCGGCAGTGTCGCCCACGCTGCTCTACACAGTTTTAACAAGCTATTTCTGTTTGGCTTTTCACTCGTTCCCCGCCATCAACTCACCCCTCCTCAACCCCGGAACACAACCCGTCGCTCCGCGGCGCGGCACCCTTCCAACCGACGCCAGTCCGGCAGAAAACATTCGCGCGGTGACAGCGCGCCAGCCAAAGAAATGACGTGTTTACAGCAGCTCGTCCGCGGCGCGGGAAAAAAAAAAACTTCCTGCGCTTCCCCCTTCGTGCAGTGCCCGCATCAAGATTTGATCGGAGTGGCCATTCGAGAACGCTAAAAAAGAATATTTTCGTCTAGATTCACTACAAACTTGCGGACGAACAAATGATTTGCCAATAACACGCCAATCCACAAATATTATTACATATAAGGACTTACATATATTGCGAAGGGCTTCAAAACCGCCTGATTGCCAACTCAGTACTTAAAAAGTAAACATCGCAAGAATATACCATTTTACGTCGCTGACCTTTTTTTTTTGCATCTTTAATTTATCGCACACATAAATACATTTATGATTTAATCAAGCTCTTGCCAAAACTAAAAGTAGATATTAATTAGAAGAAGTACATTAACGTTTTAAAATGCATCAGTTAACCAAATTTCAATATGGTGGTTTTTAATAGTAGCTGTATGTTGCATGAATATCTCCACTAAATACATCTTTTTTGGACTGTGAACTAAATGATAACATCTAAAACAGAATAACAAATCTAATAAATGCGTCATTTCAGAGTGGCGTACAAAATATGTATCATTATGTTTATGTCTAAAAATCTTGTGTTGCCAAATTGCTTCCACATAATTGGCCATTTTTTATGGTTATGATCACAAAAACTAAGTTCTTGAACGTGCCCTAAGATATCAGCGGCGTTTATGTTCCTTTTTAACTAAACTGTCTCAACGTTGGCACTTAAATGAGTTGTTCAAGTGCTACCATTTTTTTTAATGTATCTTGCAAAGAAACACATTAACATTGTTTTATAGGAAATATTAACCACCACATTATCTTCTTTATCAACACTGTTGATAGAACAAAAGTGGCAGTAGGATACATAAAAAAAATGGTCAGATTTAAGACAGGTTATATGACACAGATTTTAAGAGTATTTGCAACCTTCCGAATGTAAGATTCTACTTCTATCATTATTCCCCAACATTGAATGGTTTTCAATTCATGTTCAGTGTACATGGATTGTGAATATATATCCTGTTATTATTGTATGTTAAAAGTTTCTTTCCAAAATCAATTTTTATTTATAAAACTTACATGAAACTGTAGACTGAGCACGCGCGTGTACTTCTTGTGGAGGAGTTGCAAAGAGGCGCTCGTAGCCAACAACAAACCACGCCCAGCCAGGCGGGCAGCTGCCATCCACAACACTGCTGACGGCCGAGGCTGTTGGCCCAGCCTGCAACTCTCACTTCGGAGTGCCGTCAGAGTTGCATCACTGTTGCAAGCAGCACGGAGTCCCCACACTCGGCGACGCACGTGAGTGATGAGAAGTGCTTGCCACAAGCAGTAGTTGTGGATGTTTGGCAGCCGCTGCTTGATGTATGGTGTCATATACTTTGAGCTGCAGGTTACAGTTTCAAATTTTCTCAACTGAAAATAACTCTATTGGTATAGCTTTTGGATTTAGGTTTAAATAAATTTTTTTAATATTTTCCTATCAATAAATCACAAAGTTTGTTTTTAAACTGGTTTTAAAGACTCATCTTGGATAATGTAAGCTACAATTACAAAATCTGAAACGACGCAACGCTCATTTTCCATACTGCTCTTTAAATTTCAGAAGTTATCGCCTGAGAGCGAAAGGAAATTGTGGGCCAGCCACAGAAGCGAAGGAGCGCTTAGTGAAAGCTTGTAGTCAACCTTATAGTCGTTCTGGCGGGTACAAGGCGACGTGGGACTGCTGTTTACACTTAAAAACTTGTGTGTCGACGTGTTAGAGTAACACAAGGCGGAATAATAGATAGATAGCGCGGCTTCCCGCATCTTCCTGAGAGACTAGCACTGACGTGTACCGCGAGCTAACTGCATGCCAGTCAGACGAGGCCGGTGTATTAAACTGTGTTTTTCCAGATTTTTTATAAAATTATTGTATCGTTCCTAGAAGCTTTACGAAATAAAGTTTACTTCAATTTCTGTCCTACGACCGTTTCATTATTATTGTTATGAAACAAATTTTTTTTCGAGTATGCTTTATGTTATTTCCATTTAAATGGTTTAATGTTTCAAATATAAACTAGTAAAAAAATGTACCTCGTACATAGTCTATTTATATTGTTACTATGTGTAGGGAGATTATTTTAAAATAATTTTAAATCCATAGTTTGCAATAGAATTTGCAAAATATTCTGCAACAAAAATATATGTCAAACAATTAAGAAATAAGTAATTTTTTATCAATTTTGTAACATACTTATTTTTTAGATTTAAAGACAGCTCAACTACTTCCACGCAAGCTATTAGCGAGGAAATGTTAAGAGTATTCGACATAACCTACCGGATTAAACCCATCTACAATAATTAACTTGAGAGCGTTATTAACTGGACGTGTTTGAGAGCAGCGAGTGGAGATATAAAAACGAGTAAATAGTAGGCAAACTCACCAATACTAAAATTCAAGATTTCTGTCACACATGAAGCCAAAACTCACAGACGCTGCAAATGCATGGGCCCAAGTTTAGGACTCCCATGCGGGCGTTTACGTTTGTAATTTTTGACGTGACAACGTCTAATAAATCGATAAACGCCGGCTGCACGCACGAAAAAGTGTCCCGTTATGCACATTGTCCCGTTACGATGTGTCCCGTTACGCTCATTGTAAGCTTGCACCGCATCTATCTCTCTTCCAATCGATTGGAACAACCATCGATTAGACTTTTTCGAGGCACATTAAAATTGAAACACTCCCATTCGTTTCCTACTTTTCCTATCATCGTCCTATCCTTAACAGAATAACACAGATTGGATGAAGTTAAAAAGCAAACATGTATAAAAGTTATAGTTAAAATAATCTATTCGTTAAAGTAATAAACATATTTGAATTAATGAGTGCAAATAAAAGTAAATTTATCAATTAAATTGTATATTTCATTTCACTCCTTCTTTGTATCCATACAAAATAGTGATAATTCAATAAAAATGATTCAATTTTTTCATAAAAGTATGCAATCATTTCATCAATGTTTTGTTATGGCGTTGTCACGTTAAACTATCGTCCGTAAACCGACTTTACAGACAACCAATTTTTTTTTCAAAGCACAGTAAATCGAGAATCGACCCTGCGAGTATTGATAGAAACTTTATTTTATTTCCTACTCTCCCCCTGTGCTGGAGCCTTCCAGAGAGGTCCTAACCGAAGCGCACACAGATTCACCTAATTTGAACACGCGTTGTCGACCCCCGCGCCAACTGCCCCCCCCCCCCCTCCTCCTATACGAGGCGCGCACCCCTGATTAGAGGCACGAACCCGCGCAATTCAATTTGTAGCCGCCGGAAGCCCGTGCGGCGGTGACAGCGGTGGAACTCGCAACTGCAAGTTTGAACGAGAGAAGAGGGGAGGGTGACAGGGGGCCATTTTTTGATTCTATCTGTTGAAAGGGCGAGGACTCGACATTCGCTGCCGGCCCTTCAACCGGAAACGAAACGCTGGCAGCGCGACGCCACTTTTGTCGCGGGAGCGATGCTGTCACTCTTCGAGCGTGACAGCATTCCACCTAGAACTGTCACTTTTTAGTGGACCAACCACCAAGTCGCTTAAACCCCACAGCCTTCATGCCACCTAGAATGTATTCTGTTTACTACATATAATTGGATTTTTAACCTTAGGAACGTAAAACTGACGTGCTTTGGTTTCGATGTCTTGCGAATCAAACTGTAAAATTCGTACATTCTTATAAGCTTACTCAGTTTTACTAAATCAGTAGTAATTTCAATGCGAATTAATATAACCATATTCCTACGGTAAATTTACCGCACATTTGTCAATATATGTAAATAACTTATATTTCTCGTTTTGAAATTATACCAAAATCTAATGTTTCTAGCGTTAATTGAAAATTTCATATTTATTGATTAACGATCGATATCAATAAAATAAAAATTATTTTATCAAAGGCCACATTCAAACTTTTATTTTAAAAAAAGATGCTACACGAATACATGCTCTTTGTTTATGCTAGAATTTGAATATAAATTTATTTTTTTATGTTTCTTAAAATCACTAAATGAACACTGTTCAATTGATTTAAAAAATTACAAAATACAACCATAATTTTGTTATAAAATTGGTTTAATATTATGTGCTGAATTACAAATTTGTAACCGCAAAATGATATAGGCTAGAATTATTTAAATGTTAATTTAACTAGGGTAGAGAGGGGCAATTCCGATCACTTCAAATTGTGTTGTGAAAATAAATTGTTGAAAATAAGATTTGGTTAATGAAAATACATGAGCATAAACTTCTTTATGTATACTTAATATACCTTGAATGAAAAAGGTAATTAATGGCACATATAAATTTACAAAAAAATTATTCTTTAAAAGGTGATATAATAGGATTCACAAAACAAGTGGGGTAATTGCGATCACACACGGGGTAAATCCGATCATAGTGGGGCAATCATGATCACACACATTTACCGCATCTGAATTGTTTCTTTCCTTTGGCACCCACACAGATTTCATGATACCAGCTTCTACATTTCTGGCACTTGATCCAGTCCCCTCTGTTGGCAGACTGGCTCCATCTTCTGTTGCAAAATCCACATGGTGCGTCACTCGAATCTTTCATGATGAGGATTTCTTCTCCACTAGAGTCCATTTCATTTTCTGCAAACAGTCTTCGTCTCTTCACTATGCAATCTATCTGTTTCTTTTTTAATGTGCAATTTTAACTTTTTCTGCTGTTGCCTTGATGTTTCCATCCGATGTCAGATGTCGAGATTTCTGCTTTCTGGTTTGTTTCGGTGCATTCCTATTTGTAGATGATTTGTTTGGGGTTGGAATGATGTCATTAAATCCAATGAGTTTATGTTCACTGGGAGACTTGGACTTAGAAGCTGATATGGACATGGTGGATGAAGCTTGGGAACTGGAGCAAACTGTGTGTTTGGACGGGGAATGTTGGCTGTGTGACTTATTTTGAACATGATCAAGAGAAATATCAGATGAAGGACCTGAAGTTTGCATGGTGGATGATTTTGTTGATGTAGAAGGAGATTCAGCTCGGAAAGCTACAGATGGTAGAAATTTATCCATCGAGATAGCCTTAGGGTTAAATGGTTAGAGACCAGTACACTGAAACCCTTCAGTAGCATTCCCATGGGATGCAGCTTTGTTCCACGCAGCTGTGAAAATCTTTCCAAAGTCAGACTTGGTGATCGATTGTGTTGGGTTGTTGTGAAAGAATGTGGTTGCTTCTTGATGGTAGAAAGTTTTTAATGGTTTGAATAGTGTGCGATCTAGAGGCTGAAGGACATGAGTGGTATGAGGTGGTAAACAGAGAAGTTCAATTTCATTTTCTCTGCAGTAGTTCAGGCATTTAAGCGAACAATGTGATGTGTGTCCATCCAAAATAAGAAGGCAATTCCCTGGGAGTCTGTGCTTTTGAAAATGTTGCAACCATCTGAGAAATAGGTCCTCATTTATATATCCAGATTCAGACATTGCTGCTACAGATCCAGATGGCAAATTAGCACAGTATGACTCTCGATACCGCACACCCTTGAAAATCACGAATGGTGGTATGTACACCCCACTAGCACTGAAAAAAGCTACTACTGACACATTTTACCCACGTTCTACACTTGTCAATTTAATTACTTCTCTTTGGCCTTTTTCACAAATGATTTTTGATGGCTTATTGTTTAAAGGAAATCCAGACTCATCAACATTATAAATTCTCTCTGGCTTCTCCCTGAGTTCTAATTCATTCGTCAAATCACCAAAGAGGTCATAAAAGTCGTTAAATTCTTTTTCATCCATGGCAGCTGCCCTCATTTTTGACAAACCTTCCGGTTTCCTCAAAGAGAGTTGAGGATGTCTGGCCATGAACTTGCCAAGCCAATCTTTACCAGCCAATTTTTCGGTATTGCTCCATGGAATTTTTAGACCCTTCTTTTCAGCATACATGTATGCTGCATTTCTTACCTGAATTGTGGTCAAACCAAAGCCTCTTTTCGACAGGTTGAGCAGTCTGTCACACAGTTCATCTTCCTCCTCAGCATTTAGTACAGGTGGGTGACCAACTTTATGTTTGCACTCTTTCCCTTTGTCTCCTAATAACTGCTGTAGTTTTACTTTTTGGATCCTGTTCTGAAGTGTGGTGAATGGCACCTGATGTAAGTTAGCAGCTTCTCTGATGGTTGTTTCTCCATGGAGGACACTGCTGATAGCATTTGACATAGACTCCTCGGACCACTGAAGAGTGGTGTTCTTTCTTTTGTAGTTTCTGACCATCTGAAATTCACAACCATAGTACATATTAGTGTTGATTTACATTTGAGATGTTTTAAATGCATGCAACACTTCAGTAAAATGCATCAAAATGTTTATCTCGGTTATAACTTGGGTAGTGTGGAATTCTGTTATCGTCTCGTATTCCAGAAAGGATTTGGAGATTAAATAAATTATTAATAACAATATTAGATTTCAGTATCAAGATGTTTAAAAAAATCCGTAATTAACTAAACTTTGTTGCGAGAAATCTTATGCTGCTATGGTCCCCGATGACCCATTTCGAAAGTTGTTAGATTTCAGCACGCAGCGGCTGGTACTAAGAACCAATAAAATTTGTTGGATGGCAAACACTCTGACAGTATTTAACCAATGTTCATATTTCAAGGTACAAACTTGACACTTTTTCGTTTTATATATGTCAAGTTGTTAATGCCTTTATTTTATGGCATCGAGATGAAAAAATGTGTGCGAGTTATTTAAAGTGTGGCCAACACGGAGTGCGACCAGCCAACTCTTTCTTGAGTAATATAGGGTGCGACCCGCCAAGCATCGGCAGTGAAACCAATCACCGCAACGGAATGTGTGGTAGTCGAAAAGATAAACATCAGTATCTACAAACTGGTGACAGCTAGGTCCCTAACTGTCCCCTCAGCTATCCTTGAAACATTAAGATAATACTTTTTTCTGTCAGCTACGTGCACCGTGACAATAGAGCAGTGTCGAGTAATCGCTTTTAAGATTAGTTGATAAATACGATCCTTTCTGTGCTATATTCTCCAGAGCAATAAATTATTTCCTGTGATCGAAATAGCCCCAATAGCGTGATCGGAATTGCCCCATTTTGTCGACTTTTACCTTTGCCGTCCAAACTGTAAGAGGAAACTGGTTTTTATCAGAACTGATACAAGGATATTGTTTTCCAGTAAATATGCTACGTGAAGAAACCAAAGTACTAAAAGATATCTCGTTTCTGTAATTGTAGCTTCTTATTTTGGAACGTGAGACTTTATATAGAGTGATAAAAATGTATGGCGTGACTTACCTTGGTGTTGAATCGCTTCCTTACACACAGCAAAGTTTAGAATAACAACGGAAATTTTTTACCACGTGAACACCAACACTCCCAGCTTGCGACTGATGGGATGATATTGTTTCCTTTCGGCTCATGGCTTGCTGTGTTGCCAATTCTCTTATTATGATCGGATTTACCCCGTGATCAGAATAGCCCCGCTCTACCCTAAAGTTAAAAGTCAATATTCATGCTCATATTTAATGTAATTAAAAATAAAAAACACTATACATAAAGCCTGCCTATGAATACCAACAGTACCCGTGTTTCATTTGTATGATAAAAATACAGAATCATACTACCTGGAGTAACACACACAAACATACACATATATTCACGCAAACATTAATACTAAAGAATAATGATATAAAAATATAATTTTGCATTTACAATGAGACTTGACTCACTTTTTACAGCGAAATTTGCTAAAAGTGTTCAGCAAAACGAAAGCTAGTTTGATTTCTTAATAGCCGAAATAAACAATAGTAATAATCAGCTAGGTTTATTTTCCATATTGGAATACAATATTGTTACGAACGCGAGAGACCAGACCACGATGCCAGGTTCGAAGCTGCCTGACCACTCAGCACAGCCACTGGCGTCACCCGCCTTGTCACGTGCCGT
Source organism: Bacillus rossius redtenbacheri (assembly GCF_032445375.1). Classification (NCBI taxonomy): domain Eukaryota; kingdom Metazoa; phylum Arthropoda; class Insecta; order Phasmatodea; family Bacillidae; genus Bacillus; species Bacillus rossius. The sequence goes on from NC_086335.1 coordinate 16,987,497, forward strand.
TCACTGACGTAAGGCATGCCACATGCGCCTGGCTGGGTAACAAGGGTCGTCGCTCAGGGCCGGAACTAGGAGATTCGTTAGGGGGGGCAAAGCTTAATTTGCCGCCCCCTCCTTACCAACATTATAAAATACCCTTTTTCGTTAGAAGCGGTGGTTGAAATGATACCATTCACTTATACATAATTGAGAACCTTTATTTATCAAGTACTCTAATTGGAAAACTAATACAATTACATTTTTTATTATAATGAAATAGACTGTTATCAAACTATTGTTTATTGTTTGCACAGCAGTGAAAATTAATGTCTTACCAATAAGTTTATTAAGTACTAAAATTACATAAGGAACATGTGATTATGAATTAAGTATAATATTTTATTGATAACCATACAAAGAAATTCAATTCAAAATTTAATTTTTCGAGCATGATTAGCTGCAAATGTGTTAATAATATCATCAAAATTGATCAAAGCAGCTCGTTTGTGTTCAATAGATATAATACTTAGATTTGTTAATCTCTGCTGGTCCAACGTGCTTCTCAAATAGCTTTTAATAAGTTTAAGTTTACTAAAACTTCTTTCACCTGACGCAATTGTAACTGGAAGGGTGAGAAACATTCTCAGAGCAGCAGTAATGTTAGAATGTGCCTCCTCCATTTTATTTTTGTATATAATGCTCAACATTGTTGATACTGTAGCATCTTTTAATTCATAGTCTACTGTTAATGCATGGTGCTTAAAACTTTCAATTTCAAATACGAATTCTTCTTTGTTAAGATCGACACTGTGTTTCCTAATACTGCTGTTTTGAATTTAAATCTTATACTTCCATTTTATGAATTTGATCACCACATACAAATCCAAACTTTTTGTTAATGTTCTCCAAAGCCTTAAACCTGTTACTCAGTTCCATAATTAATCTGTCAATGACTTCCAACATTACTTGATGTAAGTTTTTTTTTGACATACGCCATTGCTAAGCACTTTTTCTGTAGAAGAAAACTAAAAAATAAAATAAATAAGTAAGTAAAAATAACCAAAAGACAAAAAGCACAAATTAAGCAAAAAATTGCTGTTGTCAACAGGATATAAACACCACAAAATATTCCGTAACAGGAATATGGTCAACAAACAAATAAAAACAAAGAAAAATGTACTAAGAGAACGAAAAAACCCCACAAATGATGACGACACAAAAATATTGAACCAAAAAAAATTCAGCACAATGGTTGAAACGAGACAAAAACACGACAAAACGAAAAGACGAAACAAACACAATAGTTTTTCCAAAACAGAAACAAGCGACGTTTCGGGAACTGCTATCTGCTCCCGTCCTCAAGCAGAGACGCACATGGTACGAAAACACAGGTGCGACTGAGTAGGGGCTGGAAAAATGAGGGTATTTATCAGAGAAAGGGCTACATCTTGCTCAGCCTAGTGATCACCCGCGCAACGGGTCCTTGAGATGCCAGCTCTCATCGCAGTGGTTTTACTCACTCCAGACCACGAATTATGGTAATACTTGTTTCTTAGAGTGAAGTAACGCATTTGAAGTACGAATATATTTACAAATTATGCATAATCAAGTTAAATAGAATTTCTTAATTTCTTGGCTAACTTATTGGTTGCGATATGTACACTTTTAAAACTTTTTTTAATAACTAGTTTCATTTTGTTTTAGTGAACCACTTTTCATATTTTGCCGCCCCCTGATATTTGCCGCCCGGGGCACATGCCCCCCATGCCCCCCCTTAGTTCCGGCCCTGTCGTCGCTACACCCCTCCCCTCACCAATCCCAGCGTATCGTTCTTCCTACGCCCCTGTTATCTATCGCTGAGCGGCCTTGGGAATTCTGAGGGCCAATGTGCGGAATGGCGTGAATTGACGCCGCCTTTATCGATGTTTCGGGCGTCGGGTCGGACGAGGATGACGCGACTCGTCGCATCCGCTCTCGTCGTTCGAGAAGGGCACCCCAGGTACTTAAGCAGCGACGCCTGCCTCCGCGAGTCCTGTGATGGGCTCAGCGAGAGTTCGGAGAGTTCCGCGAGTGAAGGAAAGTGCGACATCGACGAAGAGGGTGAAAGACCCCAACAAGAGTGGCGTGACGCGGAGCGACGGGATCAAGAGTGTGCGACTGAGTTCTCCCCACATAGGCCGTTACATAATTTTTATTAATAACGCTTTGTCCAAACTTTTGTTTCTTCAATATACAAACAAATAAACTATATTGTGTTAAAACTCTAAACGCTGGCCAAAATAATAAAATAACTATATAAAACTGTTATCTACATAATTAGGAACTGAAAAATGTACGTTATTTATAAATTTTCCAATATGTCTGTTAATTTTTCGTATGTTTCAGCATATCTAGAAACCATCAGATGAAATCGCGATGCAACCATTTTGTTAGTAACGTCTTTGGTTAATTAAAACACTAGGTTGTATGTATTAACGAAATTCGACCTATAAGGTGCTAAATATGTAAATATGGTTTTAAATATAATATTCATATATCCGAAGCTAATTAAAGAGAACTTAATGATATTGTGTGCGACTATTTAACATACACAAATTAATTTTTACCAGCATCCAAAATTTCATATCTAAAATGTTTTATGTAAAACTTACGTAAAACAAACGTGGTAGGTGGAAAAAGGTGAATCAATTTTGAATATAAATGGCTATATAGTTTTATTTCTATTGTTGAGAATACTATGTATGGGAGTAAAAAAGAGGTAGGTTTGTTTTTATACAAGCAATTTCTATAAAGTTATTCAAGTGGGAGGTAAAAATCTGCAGAATAAATATTGTAAAATATAAAGTAGTATTTTTTATTTAATTTTTTAAAAATTTTATTGCCATGAGAGTGAAACATGATTGTTTGATTTTATAGGTAAAATAATACTTGCGAAGCTAATCAAGCAAAAGTTAATATTTTAAGAGTGTTGTCTGAAAAGATGCCAACCTCAACATGAAGATGGCAGTACTCGTGAACATAAATTGAGGAATGTGTTTGCTCATGCTTTGGAATATACTCTCTGAAATTTCAGCCATTTTTGACTCGCAGCTGTTTTTTAAAAATCATTTGATTGAGTCTCTGCAAAATAGCTATTTACGAAGGTTACTCCCTCCTCATTCGACAAAAATATGTGCTTTCCGAACGAAACTTTTAGCCTAGGGAACAAAAAAAAATGTCAATTGGGTTTCCATCTTATTAGTAAGGAGAGTGGTCAAGCAGTTCAAACCGTATTTCGTAGAATTTCGCCATGGCAACAGCTGAGGTGTGAGCTGGTGCATCGTCTTAGTGAAACAATTTTTTTTTTCTCGCCAATGTAGCCTTTTTCTACAATTTCTGCCTTCAGCTTGTCAAGTAATGCTGCGTAGTATTCTTGTTTAATGTTTTTTTTTTTCCTTTTTCAAGATAATTAAGACAATTCCATGACTATCCTAGAAAACAGTCAACATCACTTTCCCGGCCAAAGGAGCATTCTTTGCTTTTTTTGAGCTGATTTCCCCTTCGCAGTTTTTGGTGTCGCAAACGTTCATCGTTACAATTTGAATTCAGCTGCCAAAAACATCACTGTGGTGAATGGTGGTACAGAGTCCTAGTGCACAGCGTCCAACTCGTCTTTAGTTGGCGTAAGTGTATTGCCTTTCAAAAATAAATATTCAATGACAGCTCGATACTCAGTACTCCATTTTGAAAAAAACATGCACACCGAATCACGCAAAGATTGTTAAAAAAAACAAATGCCAGTTCAAAATTGCTAAAATTTCAGAGAGTACATCCCAAAGCATGAGCAAATATTTTCCCTAATTTTTGTTGACGAGTGCTGCCATCTTCATGTTGAGGTCGGAAACATTTTAGACAATCCTCGAAGGTATGGATAGTATATAAAAAGTTTAACATTATTAAAATTATTTTAATTTAATTATTACTCATTAGAATACTTCTGATATTTACCCATGAGGTGGCAAGAACGAGATAAGTTTGGTTTTACCACGGCTACGGGTGTCATGAAAACCACAAAAGTTGTAAATAAACACTAGATATTTTAGTTTAAAAAGAAAGACGAGTTTTTTTAATTCCACATCCCGAAAATCTCGGGATTTGTAATATTTAATTCCAAAGTTTTCGGGACTGGAATATGACAAGGATCCCGTATCTCGGGATCCCGGGATCGAATCCTCTATCCGCATCCTATTCTTCGTCCTTTCCACGTCAGAAACGTTTCGTAACTTTGCAAACAGCCGACTGCCTCCTGCTGGCGACAGACGACATGACGCTCTATCCACTCCCGAGTGTGTCCCGATGCACCAACTTGCGGTCACCTTATTGAAATTGATTACCCGTAGCTCATGAAGCGTAGATGCTGTTGCTAGGGTTTGGCAATGAGAGATTTGTAATTTCGCATACTGCCGACAGCCATTGACAGGTGACCTGACGCTCTATCCCTTCAGGAGTGAGGCCCGATGCAACAGCTCGCGATTAATTAACATAATTTAAATGTTTCAATGTAAACATATGCGTCATACACACACTTCTCTAGTTTTAGGTACAAGAGCTGGCTGGCAGCCTGGCGGAAACGACGAATGTCGCCCCTAAAGACCAGTGCCTACGGGCATCAATGAGGACAACAATGACCAAGCTCCCCACTTGCTTAGTAGATTCTTTCTACACGACAAACTCTTCTTCCTGGACCATCCATTTTTTTCCTGAATTAAACATGCTTGATTTTAATGCATGATTTTTTTGTTCCCAATATATTTTCTTATGATTGATTAGATTCGTTGACTTAATTATCCTAAAAAACATAATTTCCCTTTTTCAATCATTAGATATTGCATTTCGCAAAAAGGTGATTTATGGTTGCTAGTTTATGTATGTTTATTATTGGTGGCCAATGCATTATCTTATTCTTCATTATAATCGGAGATTTAATATATTAACTTAAAACCATTTTAACCCTTTGCAACCTTTCTTAGGGCTTGAATTTCGCAAAATGTTAAAATATTATTTTGGTAAATTTCGGGTGATTATTATTGGTACACATTTAAATTTTATTTCCCATTAGTTACGAAATTATAATTATTTATCCTAAAACCATATTTACCTTTTTTATTTCACTCCGTGGGGGTTGAATTTCACAAAATGATAAAATTGTTGTTGGTAGTTTTCGTATGTTTATTATTCGAAATCAATATCATTTGTTATGTTTAATTCGATTCTAAGACGTAATTAATAATCTTAAAATCCCCTTTTCACACTATGCGTATTATATCGTAAAATGGTAAAATATCGGTGGGTAGTTTTTGAATGCTTTTTATTGATAACAGAAATTTTATTTTATGCCAGATTAGATTCGGAGATATAATTATATATCTCTATGGGGTCAAAAGAGGTAAATATATTTTTTAAAAATAATCTTCTATGCCTATAAAATAGGACCGTGACTGAATGACTGACAGACCACGCGCAGCCTAAACCGATGGCTCTAGAGATTTGAATTTTGGAGAAAATATTGCAATGTTACAATCTTCTGCTTCTGTCAATGTCTTTTACATTTTTATCCTTTACTCTTTTTCAGAAATTAATTAGCTACCTAAGGGGTTGCGGGGTCATTAAGGATCAAAAATTTCCCGACTTTCAAGTACATATCTTACAGACTGGAAACTTGGCAGGGATGTTTTTAAAATTACATACACATTAAATTAGCAATAGGTTTTTCCTAAAATCAGCATCCAAGGGTGTTAATGGGAGCGTTAAATATCTAATTTCCCATTTTCTTAAGTATATAACCTAAAAGACTTGAAATTCAGTAGTGATGTTCCTTATACTACATAGCCATCAACTGAGGACAAGGTTATCCGAAAATCAGATCCTAACGGGTGTTTAGCTCGGGAAATGCCGGGTACTTCAGCTAATAAATTATAAGTAATTATAATTTAATAAATAATTAATATTAATAAATTGGGATAATATTTCAGCATTGTGATTGATTTTCATTATTAATAAAAAATTCAAGAATATTTTAATTAGTTAGATAATTAATTTTATACACGTTATTATATTTACTTTACATTTACTTTTTACATTTTACTTTTTATTTAATTACTTTACATTTTTAATTTGATTGAATTTATACTTTACCAACCGTATTTATAACATAACTCCAGTCCTTATATTATTTTTGTATGTTAATTGATTGCATGCCTTTTAAAGGTTTATTTTATTAGGACAAGTTAGTATAACGCACAACGCGCGTACACGCAGCATTTTTTATTCAATGTACAGACTTTTTAATTCGAAAAGTTTTATTATTAATCAAATTTATATTTGGGAAAAAATGTATTATATTAAAACTCTTTTTATCCACTTATCACTCACTAGGAGAAATTACATTTACCCTAGATTTTAAGTGAGCAAATGTTAGTAAAAGTTTCATTGAAATCCGTGTATTTGTTTTCTATTGATGCTGGTAAAAAAAAGGCAAATGAATAAACAAACATACAAGAAAAATAATATACATAGCCATTTCCAGAACTTTGTTTCATTTTAACCAATATACTGACTTGTTGCTTCAAATTTTTTAAAAATTAATATAGATTATACATAACAGACATTAAGCTCATAAAATAATTATCAAATATAGAGTTTTTATTTTAAAAGCGGGTTTTATAAATATAATAATTTTTCTACTTTATTTATTTGTAAATATTTTACACTGCTATATATATATATATATATATATATATATATATATATACACACACACACCTACACACCTACACACACACACACACACACAAACACGAAGTGTCTATAAAAATAATCTTGCCTCACATACAAACCATATTTCATGGTCAGTTATATTTAAATAGTTGTAGATAGTACAAATGTTTCCCAGTCCAAAGTACTGGGGTAAACGCAGACAGCGAAATGCAAAATGCAAATGGCCTTCGTGGCCACATCGTCGCTGCTACCCGGAGCTGCGGGACCGTCGCTGTGGCGGGTGCGAGACGTTAAGAGAATATCGCTTACGTCGCCCGCGCGGCTGAATAAATAATGGCCACCCATCAAAAATACTTGCCACCCTCTGCCGCGTGGCCACCCTCCCCCGCACATCCACTGACGGCCCAACACCAACTCCCTATTCCCTCTCCAAAAAAAAAAAAAGTGGCCCACGAAGCCAATATTTTACGACAACTGGCAGACTCATATGTAGTTTAACTTTATTTCTGCGTGCCACAACGAAAAATGTTCTCATCAATCTTACCCCCCCCCCCTTCCTAACTTCCTCACCCTCCAAACACGGATGGGGATGAAAAAAGAATTCGGGGAAAAAATGAATAAAGCGCTTAGGACGAAAAGATTCCAAGTAACACACGTTTATTCCGGATTCCAAGACTATATGTAATTAAATAAAAAAATTTCTTTAAAAAATTTAGTTTTTATATAACTCTATAAATTTTTTAAGTAAAAATTAAATTGTTTCATAAAATTTTGAAGCAATTTTGTTGGTGGTGTAGGGTAATAAAAATTATAAAATAATTTGTGTAACTTCACCACCTGTAATGGGTCTTATTGTGATATGGGTCTTTACTAACGTGTCTGACTACCCCAGAGTAAACTCTGAAAGGGTGCCGAGTGGGGTGGGGGTGGGGGATGAGGTTGGGGACAGGTGAAGACCCTAGTGGGCGGAATTTGTATCTCTGGACCATCGCAATTGAAGGTTAAGGATTTGCCTTAATCTGGAGAGTCATGCGCTATACTCAAAATATAGTCCATGCCAAGCGAGCTAGCTTACAGCTTACAAACGCTTTCATTTTGATTATAATTTTAAAATATATAAATTAATTTTAATGTGACTACCATAAAACGGTAATTGTGATTAGTTAGGGTAAACCCTTGCTCTGATTCCAGATGTACTCTCCCCCTTATGTTCTCTTAGGTACCCTAGAATGGTATTATATCAAAAGAAAGAAAACCGCAAACAGGCGAGGCAAAAAATGACTAAGTAAAAATACTAATCCAGAGGTGAACACGAGGGTGGGCACATATAATTTTATCTGTAACATACACACACAGCAGAGAAGGTGAGTTAATGTGGATTGTAAGTATAACCAACAAAAATAAACACTAAGTTCGCTGGTTACTGTGTTACAATTATATTATAAATATTATTCTTGTTTTGGTAGTCACAGGCAGAAAATAACATCCAGAAGATCATGAGTTACATGGTAACTTTAACATATTTCAATTAGAAACAATGACGAAACGTTTCGGTATGATTTAATAACAATTAAATAAGCACAAGTAAATTTGAGATTAATTTTTAGACATAAAATACCAAAAGTTTAAATGCCCGGTCGGGATTATTTAAGGTAAATATGATTACTTTTACATGTTTCATTATTCCATAAAACAATTGTCAAGAAAGTAACTTATGGTTTTAAAATATTTACAATATTGGTGCCCATTGCATTGGCAAAATGTTCGAAGTGGAGAAAGTGCAGAACTGCTGACTGTATAACTTACACATCATGGATAAAACTTACAATAAATTTTATAGTAGACTTATCTGGTTGCTGGCGCTCTGAGGACCTAGTTTGGGGGCATCCCGCTGAAATGACAGCACCCACGCGGCTAAGATGAGGAAGTCGGTAGCTGGGGCTGAATCCCAAACTGATTGAAGAAAGGAAAGACTTGATGGCAGTAAAGTGGGACCCCACACTGCGAACACACAGGTTACACAATGAAGGCAGATTTAGTGAGGTCCACGGAAGAAGTTGAATGAGCAAAGGGAACTCAGGAATTTGTAAAGAAGAAAAAAGGACTGCGCCGGAGTTTCACTTACCACAGTGGAGAAGGCCCGAGGATCAGCACATGAAGTGGTGCAATCGCGGTCGTGGAAGAAACACATGTCTAGCAACTCGAACTAAAGTTTCTACCACACTACACGATTTACGATAGCACTAATCTTACCGAGAGAAACTGCCCTGTATCTGGGGCGACTACATCCTTGTATAACACAGATTGTTCGATAGTTTGGCCCCGGACCAACAGAGACAAGTCATGAGAGCCCAGAAGTTCGGATGATGGTCGCGCGTAGACTCTCTCTGGACAAGGGACCAGAAGGACCATCGGAGCTGAAAAAAGGAGGGCGGGGCTCTAACAAAAATTTGGGAAGAGAAAAACTCATCCGATTGGCCAGTAGGACGTAAATGAAATTTAAAAAAATAACATGGTCGCGCCCCCATGTTTAGTAGACGATGGCGCCGACAGATAGCGCGCCGAGGCGTGCTGGTGAGGCATACTGCCTGGGCTGAAAGATCCGGAAAGTGATGCGTTCTAGCGAGTGGTACCGAAGTGCGCTCAGGCGTCCAAGTGGTCGCCTGAGTGGTGACGAGGCGTGGCTTGAGCCCACAGGTGGGGAAATAGAGTTAGGGTTGGACAATCAGGTCAGTTCTCCGTGCACTTGGTTCTAGGAAGCACAGCGAAAAACACGTTGCCGGAGGGGGGGGGGGCTGTCAAGACGTACCCGGGGGGGGGGGAAGCTGGCGTAGTGGGAACTTGGCGAAACTGGCCCCTCTGGCGTGTCCTGGGGATGGCGAACAAGATCTTCACCCCTGACCGAAAGTCGCCGACTTCAGCCGACATATTAGAAAGCTCGTGCCTCAGACGAGGCAGTAACTCCGAGAACGAGTCTCGGTCGGGGCACGTTGGGAGAGAGATATTAAGTACATCTGAAGTCGTGCTTATGAGCGAAGGAAAATCTATGAGCCTTGCTGACCAAACAAGCGACTGCTGACTGCTGTATCATGCGTCCGAGGCGCTGGGAACACAAACGGATACCAGTCCGGTGAATTTTTTTTAGTTGGAGAGAACAAGTAAATAAATTAGAATTAGCTAGGTAAATAAGAGGGAAAACTTAAATTAAGGAAAAAGCACGAATTGTGCCAAGAGGTTACATTTTCGCCGCAAAGCAGCACAATTCCGAGTTCTAAGTGGTTAACAATTTTACTGTATCCACTTTATATCAATTACTGTATATCAGTTCCGAGAAAATCGCTGCAGTGTCAGCGCGGGCTCTTGTCAGCAGATGTCCGAACTCCGTAGCGTAGAGAGGTTGCGAGCAGTTCTGGGCTTCAGGCTCGCGCAATGCGGGACTGCGTGCGGTGATATCGAATGTTAGATTAGTCTTCAAAAAATTTGAAATCTACGTTACCAATCTACTCGCAGGCAAAATTAGGAGTTGACATAAAATGTTTGCATACGTAAGTACGTTTCATTCGCAGGAATGAACACACAATGGAGGTACAGATCGAAAAAAAAAAAAAACATTTCTCCCTCCAGACTGCTTCCAAGGGGTAAACCTACGATGTACAAGAGTATTGGACCATACCCGAACACACCCGAAGAATTTACTTCGACCAACGTCGGGATTTTGCTTAATTTTGTAAATGTTGCGCGGAAATTTGAGTAAGTCTGTAAGCTCAATTAAACAGTGATTTAGAAAACTTGTTTGAAAAATGAGTTAAGAAAAATTAAGTATATATCGTGGGGTTTGTTAAGACAGAATTGGATATGAATCAATTATGGATGGAATATCGATATTATTTCATAACAAGCAGAAAATTACATCTGGCCGGTATTTTTTTCTGAGGATTCTCGTTCTTATATTTGCTATTGGTGTCATTCCATAAGGACTCTATATGACGAGCACATATAATGGGGAAAATACTGATGGTTTCCTTATTAAAATACTTATGTAATATGCACCTAAATAACAATAATATTTTATGGTGCTATAAATACAACACTAATTTCATATTTTACATTTCACTCACAATTCTTACCTGTCGTGTGTATGGTTTCCAAAGATTAAAAAAATGTCAGCAGCTATTAATAGAATGACTTCATAAATTCCGTTCTAAATGCGAAGTATAGAAATAATTTATTGTAAGTTATTTTATGTGACTGGTCCAAAGCTTTGATATTATAATTAAATTAATACAAAAATATAATTTATAGCAGAAATAGTTGCAAAACTCTATTAATTCAAATAGTTTGTTACACCAGAACTAATGATGTTCCATATTAAGTCGAGGAAGTTCATCCAGTTACCTGCCTAACAGGGAAAAAGAATTGAATATTATTAACGGTAAGACATTACTATAACACTTAACAGCTTTAGAAAACTTTTACATAGTTTAATTGTTGTATGGTCTCTAGACACATCCCCCCCCCAAAAAAAAACATGCTGGAACGTTTTCAAAAACTAAAGAATTACTAACTATGGTAAATCTTGCATATGCTTACAGTAATTTAACCTCCTAAGAGTAATACAAAAAACCATTTAAATATATGTATTTAAGGATTAAGCTAAAAAAAGTGTTATCATCTTTCTTTGTAAATGGTGTTTGTGTTAATTTAAATTATAGTGACAATACTTAATCTTCCTTGTGATGTGTGTAATTTATTTTTTTATAAAAACACATAATATATTAAATAATATATTGAAATAATAAAAAATTAATATCTTCACACTTATAATCCACAAATTCCACTAAATTTATTACTTCATATTATATTACAGGTTTAGAATATATTATATTTTATGTGTTCAAGGTATAAATGGTATTGATAAGGGGGTAGAATTTTTTTCCCAATAGCTTATAAGAAATATAATCCTTCAAACATAGTGTTAAATACTAAAATAATGTAACTCTTATTAGAATACCTTAGTACACATAACAAGCAAAACTTATTTTAATTTGACATAATCATGAATATATGCTTGCATTGTTTTAAATTTTTATTAATCCTACAGTGAATGAGAATTTTAATGGTGTAAGTTAAGGGAAGTAAATATATCCAGGCCTTCAAGAGCCTCTATTTAGAAGCAGTATAATACAAAACACATTACTCCAATATCACTCTCAAATGATTCTAAAATATTTCTGTAAATTTGTGTTGTACACAGGAATAATGTTCAACATTAAGAATGGTAGTTAATTACACCACAGAAAAAACATTACAAAGTTGTACAAATTCAAAATATTCAGATGTCAGAGCTTCCCACATACTGAGTCAACAGTCATGTGGCTTATGAAAATATTGTTACATGTATTTTTTTTTATTTCATTATATAACATACAAAAAGATAAACTGTTTGAAGCCATTTTGAAGAAGAATATGTCAATAAATGTTTAAAAGTTGATATTTGGTGTTGCCATTGTGTTATTTTAACTGAAACAGCCATTAAGTTATTTAAACAGTATGTAACATCCCTTCCCAAAAATATTTTCAAGAGCTATCAATGTTCTTTTCCTAACAGTTTTTTCAGTTGTGTTTATCGGTAGTAAAGTGGGTGAATGTATCTTAAGTGAGATATTCTATTATACCTTATGCCAGATAAGAAATATATTAGATTAAAATATATGTTTCAATTTTGTGAAGATATTCAATTACGTGATGCTGTATGAACGAAAATTGTATTTCACACTGAACATATAAACTCTAGTTTTTCAAAACTTCAAGTCTTACACTTTTTTTAAAAACAAACTCTCAACGCATGCAGAAGATATCTATGTTATAAAAATGTAAAATCATAAGATATTCTCATTGATAGCATCAGAGATTATATTATTGACATTTCATGTTGTTGAAATATAAGGTTCTAAAAAAATACTCTTTTTTGCCTTCAGAAATCATGTTTATTAAACATTTCTTAATTTATAGACATCACTTAAATGCAATTGAAATAACTTTTTCAATAAAACCACAGTTACAATGAGGATTGATAAAATAATTATTCATATACATGGGGCATCCCAGTAGTTCAATGTAAGGTAATGTTCTAATTTCTTCACATACCTTCAACGAACAGAAACAATTTACAACTAACTACTGATTATGTAGTTAATAGGTCTTAACAAATGTCACTCTGGGGAAGAAACAAAGTGTATGAAAAACACTGTCAAAAATACTATTTATAATAATTCAAAGCACAAAATAATAAAAATAAATAAAAATAAACTCTTTAAACAATGTTTTTAAGCCAGTCTGGAACATCAATTTAAACAAAGGTTTTGCTAATTTATATTTTGACAATTTGATATTCTTATCAAATTTTGAATAAATTATGTTCACATTATAAATTGAATAGGTGTCTACAGATATATGACAAACATTTGTTTCGATAAAAAAGAGCTGGTAGTTGACCAGCTTTCCTTGCCCTGGAGCCAACCCTTATTACATACTTGAATAATCCAGCTGTGAGATCTCTGAAGTTTAAATATTCTGTAGAGAATTAAGTAAATACCTACCACAGCGTATAGCTGGTACAATAGATAGAAAAGGCCCATATATTGGAGCTAAAATCAAGACATATAAAATAATGATTATATATACAACCCTGAAATTCCTCAAATCATATGCTCGAGCCATACATGACTCCATTACTAATCGATGCCGCATTCACTTTCTGATAAGCATTACGTATTTTAAAAGTAAATACGACGCAAATGTGTAACAGCAATAACTGCACGTAAGGAACTACATATCTTCCAGTCTCCATTGCCTAATTTAATAACAAAATATTTTCAAACAAAGAAATTGAATCCTAATGTCAATCATTAAACATCTGACCAAATATAGCACAATAACTTGCCTGAAATTTTTTATTTTCAGTATTTTTCTTAGTATTTAATAACTGCCAAGATAGCAGCCGATGGTAGTCTTTATATTTTTGGACAACGGAAAAACAACATTCCCGACGTTGGCGAAAGTGAATTCTTCGGGTGAGTTCGGGTATGGTCCATTACTCTTTTATGTCGTAGGCTTCCCCTTCCAGGGTCCGCACAAGTACACTAGAACAAATTTCATACATGTGTGCTATCAACACAGGCAAGCATTGTGTGACACAAAAATATATAGCTACGCTTTTTAAATAAAACATTTGATTAACTCGTAAATATTTTTATTTTACTTCTGATCAGAAATTTTAAGCACTGTAGGTTTATTTTAACAAGAAATTTATTTAAAAATTACAAAATATTTTTGCCATGAGAAATATAATTTTTTTATCTACAGTTGTAATGATGGTATCATAAATGGCAAACAAATACAGTGTTAATAGTGCAAACAGCTTGTGCATCTATTGGACTAGCGCGACAACATCGCCATGTTTGTCGCACGCTAATCTCACAGTTGTCCTGTGCTGGTTTCACGCAAGTGGAACCACAGCCCTAACCTCCTCACCCCTCGTTACGGGGGCAGGGGGCGCCACGGGAGAAGAATCAATCAAAGTCTGCCGTGCACGCATGGAATCCCCACCCCTACCCTCTGCTCACCCTTTCCCCTCCCCACACACCCTGCTCTAGCTCTCGCCACGAGAGCCTGTTAATCGGAGCACAATATGCGGCCAGGGCGGGTGAATAAGCGAGGCGCATACATCACTGTCACAACATCCGCGTGCCAACAAAAACAAGGATGAATTTGCGGGACAGTGAAGTTGGTGAAGGGAAACCCCTTCCCCCAACCTAACACCGGGGATTGTTTATGTATTTATCGACTAGACCTGCCGGATGGGGAAGGAGGAGGGGGGGGGGGTTAAGAGTCGTGCGGTCGTGTGAACTGCGTCTTCGAAGGGGACGAGCTGTTAGTCGATTACAACGCGAGAATAGATGAACTGTCGGCGCCGAGAAGCTGTGAAAACATCTGAGATCGCTTCAACAACCCAGCCTCTTTCTTCTTCTTATCGTGACTTTCCACAGCAGGTTTTCACACGGATTCGTGCGTGAACCATTGGGAGAAACTAATTCACTTGAGAACCAGACATGAGTTCTTATGCGAGTTCTGTAATCTAGAAAAATAATTCACCAGCGACAATATACTGTAATGGTTCGCTCTGTTAACTATTAAATATTACAATAAACATTAACTAAGTACAAACATTACCTAAAAAATCTTTTGTTCCTAAATTACAATACAGAATATTTATGTGAGAATAACGTAAATATTTCAGAATAAAATATATCTGGGTTCATGTACATATATTACATATCTATTTTTTAATATTATTGTGACTAATTTGGCTAAAAAAAATGACATAGAGTTTTTGCAAATGCAACCTTCAATTTTAATT
Organism: Bacillus rossius redtenbacheri; assembly: GCF_032445375.1. Taxonomy (NCBI): domain Eukaryota; kingdom Metazoa; phylum Arthropoda; class Insecta; order Phasmatodea; family Bacillidae; genus Bacillus; species Bacillus rossius. The sequence continues at coordinate 17,002,648 of NC_086335.1, forward strand.
AAATATAGTACACTGTTTGTAAATAATCGAATCATTCAGAAGATTTACAGAGTTAACTCTACCTTACGTGATATCCTTGTTAAATATATTCTCAGATGTAAATTAATACAATTATAAAGAAGTTATATTATGCAAAAAGGTATTTAAAATGTACCTAAATGGCAATCTCATAAAATTTTTGTCCTTGATTATACCTAATAATGGAATTAGAGTACAATGACAATAATAAGTCAGTTATGACAGAATAACTATAAAAAGGTATTTGCATTTACTAAAACCGTAATTTGCGTGAGTTCACAAAATTAAAAATTATATCTGAATGCCATTCCTGGTTGGGGCACTAATTAACGTAAAATTCATTTTTTTAATCGAAAAACACCTAAAAATTAATGAAATTTAGAACATTTTCTTATAAAATAATATTTTTACCTAAAACATTACTTTTTACTTTATTAACTGACAATAAAAGTTAAAAAAATATTGTTTGTTTTTTAATTACTTTAAATAAAACCTTAAGCGACCTTTGAAAAATATTAATTGTTTTAAGCACAAACACCATTCGCTGAATTTGTTACATTACAATATAAACTTGCGATTAATTTATTCTTATTTTTATATATGTTATGAATTTTTTATACATTATTAATGGCTCTAAAGGTTTTGATAATAATATCACCAAAAAATTATTTGTTTAAAGCCTTACAATGCTATGTTATACCTATTATGAATTTAATTTTTTAAATATAGTACCTGGATGACCGAGCTTCGCTCGGAATTTTTGTTTTGGTAAATTGTGTTTTTTAGAAATTATATTTAAATACGAATTACATACTGTGACAACTGGTTGTTTTTATAATTATTAGTTGATTTTGATTTGACTTACTGCTTCCAAATTATAATGAAATAAATATTGATATTATAAAATTATTTGTTTATGTAAGTAGAATGCTTAACTGGAAACGTGTCAGGATACACCTCATCAATTATAATAACGTAAATCCAGAGGAACTTAGCTTAATAAATTATAACAACATATGTATCTTCATCTATTAGTGGTGATATATTTAGAAAAAACGTTTAAAGCTAAACAAAAAAAACAATGACTCATCTGAAGAGTTAAACAAAAGTCATAAAATTCTCATTAAAATTGAATATTTGTTATCAATAGTAAACCTAGGGTGCACCCAAATTACAGGCTAATAATGTTAAAAATTACTTTATATTAGTTATTTAGTTTTTATAATAAATTTAAATATCATGTTATATCCATAATTAGGATTTTACTAATTGAGTCTATAACTTTAAATGCAGATTAAAAACTTCTTCAGGAACAAAACAAAACATATTACAAAAATACTTCATTTAAGTAAGTTCTTTTTTTGGAAACATTAGGTAATTAAAATCTTTTGCCCAACATTAGGCGACGAAAGTCTTTTCCTTTTGTAAGCGTTAGGCGACGAAACGTTTGGACGACAAGCAATAATAAAAATTCATTAAAAAAAAGGAACGGACTTAGCTGAAGATGAGAAATATCCGTGACATGTTCAAGACGGAAACTTGTACAGCAGCCGGCGCAGAACCATGCTTCCCGGGCCGACAGGACGTAGATTCAATTCATAATTTTAGAAGGTAGGTTAAAGAATAACCCAAAACGAGAACTTGAAGAGGATCCAAAACGTTAACCTCCTGCAACATAAGGTTGCAGAGAAACAAAAATTAAATAAAAAAAAGGCAACAACAAAAATACTCTCTCTCTCATGCTTTCTCGTGACTTACCGAAATCGGAGGCTGGAGAAATTTACACTGAACTTCACGTCATCTTGTAGAACCAAATAAAAACACCACTTCTACGTGAGATGTCTACCAAAAAAAAAACTATGGTGCGAAAAAATATATTAATCAACCACCATCACTGACTGGAGCCATCTTGGTGAATGCCGAGAACAACGGACGAAGCGGGTAAGTAATTCTAAAACAATGGAGCATCGGAAGCTTACCGAACTGCCACCAGGTTGCGTGGACGGTACTCAAAAAAATGCTCCAGGAAAAAAAATGGTCTAGAGTACAGATTTTTTATATGAAATCACGTGAAGAAGCGAGGAGAAACTGCAAGCAACTGCTGACAATCACGTGGACAGCACGCCGGGACACGGCGGACAGGCGGGCGTTACTAAAAACTCTTAGGCTAGCACAGAACATCCGGCGAGCAAATGGAAGGTTTGGACTGAAGCCAAAAGAAAAATAGAATTGTGTGCTTAATGGAATATAATACAAAAATTTAAAGTAACTATCTTAAATAATAATTAAATTTAAAAAGCTAAATTAAGTTTAAAATGTAAATTAAACACAAGTAAACATTATAAGACTCAATATAAAATAATTATTAGGTAGAGAAAACAAAAATATTTTTACTATTTTACGAGTGCCGAAACATGAAACGGCACAATACTGATGAAATTATGAAATATGAATAATATTTTTCGACCTTACCGAAATAATAATAAGCGTTTTTTCAAAGATCATTTAGGCATTTTTAAGTGAACACATGAGTTAAAAAGACACAAATAATATAAGTAAACAAATGATTTTCTTGGTCTAACCTCAAACCAAACACTCATTGGCTTAGTGTTGCTTAAAAATGCCATCTAGTGGAGTAGCTGTAGTGTTGTGTGTGTGTCGTTAAAGCAGTTAGTTGCTCCCAATTAAAAAAAAAATGGTATTATTACCCGCCAATAGATGTCAGGAAGATTCATTTATGTTTAAGTTGATTATCGATAAAGTTGATTATTGAAAACACGGAATAACTACATTTTCTAAAAATGAATCCTAGCTAGAACGATTTGTTCGCCCTCGAAACCCCCTGCATACTAAATTTCATGCAAATCGTTGGAGCCGTTGGTGACAGTGCATTCTAGCGACAATGTGTGCACTAACACTCCTTGTAGCTGGTACTGAAATCATAGGTGGTGGTCATGAAATCATTCAAGATGGTGACCTAAAGCAGACGAAAACAATATGGCAGCTATGACATCGGAATCTATGAAAGTGACTGTGATGTCGGAATCCAATATGATGGACTCCAGCATACGAAAACAAGATAGTGGCTGTGACATCAGAATCCTAGATGATGACCTACAGATGAAGACGAACACCAAATGGTTGACATGACATCGTAATTTTAAATGTCTAATTCCAAGATGTCGTAATGTTCTACCATAACGAAAAAAGGAACATCAAAGTGTCGGGCTGTTGATGGGTACGTCAATGTAACGAGAAATGCAATGTCAAGAAGTGGCACAGTTGATGGCGATATTATCGTAACGAAAAATGTAACTTTGTGACCAGTGCCACTGATCTCGCAAATAAAACAACTGTTAAGGTTAATTTTTAAGTTAAGTGTTATTTTAATTCATTTCATGTATTTGCCACGATTTAATTTAATGGTATTGTGGTTCTATGAGACTATCAGGTTGGCAACATGATTGCTTTACTAACGAGTTAAGGGGTTAAGTTTAAATTATTTATTTAATTGTACTAGTTTTATGTATTATTTTATATTTAATTTTCCATGGGCAGCATATATATACGTACTTGAACATTCCTAAAGAAGTGTGAGAAAGTAAAAGACTGGAAAAAATTTCTTTGGCGTGCGACAGTGGCGCGCTGAGTCGGCTAAGCCGCGGACAGTAAAAGAAAAATATTCTTGGCTCGGGCGGTCGTGATGCCAGAGCTCGCACAGAAAACGTCGTGCAATATATTAACGACATGACGTATATAAGTGTACTGTACGTTTAACCGGTTGTTTAACGTAGGGACGGTGTTTATTAATAAGTGTCGCTGTGAAAGTTTTAAAGACGTGATTTATATTTCCGCTAAATGCACCGCGTGGTAATGGTAAGTTGTGTGAAAATATTAATTGAATTGGTCAGTGGGCTGCAATTCGTAAATTGTAGCACCAAGTTCTCGTTACACAGCAAGCCAGGTGTTTATTCTGCTCCGAAGAACGTCTGTGTAGCTGCCAGGCAACTTGGTGCTTGGAACCTGCAGTAGTAAAATTGCGTGTTGCAATTCTACGCCCAGGCGCCGGCCAACGATTTGCCATGTAAGTAATCAGCTGGTAGAACTTTAGTGAGGCGATTTAAAAAAAATAGTATTGCGTGGTGCACGTGATTTAAACTATGACCGGTCCGTCAGTACCTTAACAAACGGAATGTCCGCGCCGCAAACTTTCGTGGAACAAACCGTGTTTTTTTTTTCAAGTTACAATTTTTTAAGTTGAGTTTAAATATATATATTTTTTTTGTGTAGGCTGCCCCAAAGAGACTGACTTTAATTTTGAACGCTTTAAAGGAATAGTAGCAAAAATATGTCCTATATAACTATTGTAAAAATATAAAATGTATATGTACATGTATTTGAGTTTGTGCATACGTATTTTAGCTTTTAGTCGTATCAGAATAATCAGAAAAATCTTGCCAGATTTTTTTTGTAAAAGTAAAAAAGATTTAATTTTTAAAAATAGTTTTTAGTAATTTATAATATTGTAACTATTAATTTATGCAAATTAAGAACTTTAATACTCATGTTCGGCGGTATTTTCTTTATTATGTCGAGGTTAAAAATAGTAAAAGCACCAATAAATTATACTTTTACCTTTTTATTTGTGTTATTTCAGCTATTACTATTGCTAGGTACTTCTTAAATATGCTGCTGCTGTTTTTTGAGACTCACGATCTAAAAAAATGGTTAGCGGTTCAGGTATTTTCGGAGTTGAGTTAAAAAAATATTTTAATGATTTTATTTTATGATGTTTGAGCCTCCACAGGAAAATTAGACTGTTTCTGGTAATACGTGGGACTGTCACTGTCTGTTGTCTCATCAGGGGACAGTGACAGCTTTAGGGTGTGGAAAACTAAAACGTCGTGATGGCCGAATTCAAAATGGCGGAATACATTATGGTAATCGAGTTCAAATGTTAAGGTCAAATGTCAAGTTCAAATGTCAAGATCAAGGTCAAAATTCAAGGTCACTGTCATCTACTGTGCCTGTTCTGGTACATGACTGGAGCAGGGAGAGGAACTGTACCAAACTGAATGGGTCCCGAGCTAACGAGCCGGTATATATACCTTAAACTTTGAACGACGGGGTAGGGAAGATTGCTACGAGAAAACAACTTGTGGGACGGGGAGATTTAATTAATATATGCTTGGGAAAGAGGTGGTGGAGGTCAGTCTGCTAGCTGCTTATACAGGGGGATCACCGGGTTTGAACCGAGGACTCCAAAATGTTTTTTATTAAATCTTTACTATTTAGATTTTTTTATAAATTTTCATTTTTTTTTCTTTTTAAATCGGATGATTACAGAATTTCAAGATAGCGACCGTAAAGAATAGAGCGAAGTTTATAAAATGAAGAAGTTTTTACTAAAAAATTTGTTAATTAATTAAAAAAATTCTCATTAAAATCGGATAAAAATTATAATTTTTTAGTTGGCGACCGTAACGAAAATGGCAACTATCGGAAGTGGGGAGTTCGATGGCAGAAAATTCTATAATTCAAAATGGCGGGAAAACAAGATGACCGAATCCAAGATGGCGTTTGAGGTTAAAGTCAAGGTAAAATGTCAAGGTCATGGTCATTCAAGATAGCTTACGTGACTTAGAGGTCGGTCGGTCAATGAACCCACCACACACCACACCCAAAACCCAGTCCCCGGAGCCCCCCTTTTTTATTACATAGGGCCTACCTAGGGCTTTATGATTTTTTTTTGTCCTCCAACCTTTGTTTAGTTCCACCCCTAGCAGTAATGGTGGGTCGAATAAAACAAATTATTTCACGAAAGTTTTAGATAATAATTTAAAGTTTAAAGTTTTACAATCAAACAGAACGGATTTAATTGTGTACATGGAACGAAAAAAAGAATTTTTAAAAATGATACCTTTCATTTTTTCAACCCCCTGCAACAATGGCTCATCTTATCAAAAGTTGTTTCAGATTGTTTTAGATAAAACTTTTAAGATTACCAAACAATTTGATCGGTTTTAGTAGTGTTCCTATTAATTTAATTTGACTCCTCTTTTTATCAACACCTTGCAGCAATTGTACGTCTAATCAAAAATCTTTTCAGACAAAAGTTTTAGATAAAAATTATAAGATGAACAAAATATCGAAATAATTTAATGTTGTGCCTACAAAGAGAGTTATGATTTTTTTCCCCCTCCATACCTTGTTTATTCCACCTCTTGCAGTAATGGTTAGTCGTATAACAAATTATTTAAGACGAAAGTTGTAGATAATAATTTTAAGTTTTACAATAAAACAGAACGGATTCAACAGTGTACATTGTACTTATATAATGATATTGTTTTACATTATACCCCTTTTATTTTTTCAAAACCCGGGAACAATGGTTCGTATTATCAAAAATTGTTTCCGAGAAAAGTTTTAGATAAAACTTATGAGATTTACAAACAATTTGAGCGGATTTGAAATGGTACCTACATAGGGAGCTAAGATTTTTTTAAAATTCTACCCCTAATTTTTTCAACCCCTTTCAGAGAAAAGTTTTAGATAAATATATAATATTAATACATAAGTTGTAAGAATTCGATGTGCCTACGAAGGGTGTTATAATTTGTTGTCCTCCAACCCTTGTTTTTTTCAACTCTTTGTAGTTATGGTTTATCGTATCGAAAACTTCCCCATTTCTACCCTATTGGTCGGAGATTGCCCATTAACGAACTTGGCCGAGATTCTCCATTAGATTTAGTAGGTTTTATGTATCAGTTTGGATGTGATTTTTGAAAAATTGTGACAGTTATCGTGTCTGCAAAATTGTGAAATATATAAATATATATATATACTAGATAATGCCCGGCATGCGTTGCAATGCCTCAATCAATTTTTTAAACGTATACTAAGCATCTCTCTTTATCTCTCTAATTCTCTATCTTTCTATGTATATCTCTATAACTCTCTCTATCTTTCTATTTATATCTCTATCTCTATCTCTATATATCTTTCTACATATATATCTCTATATATCTTTCTACATATATATCTCTATATATCTTTCTAGGGGACCCGACAGATATTGTCCTGCCCAAATGTACATATGTCGGTAAGTATTTCTACGCTGGACATTTTGTATCTTCTCATTATACATACCCCTCCTCTTGGGCACGCCACTGCCGTTACCAAAAACCTTTCCCATGATTACGCAGAAGGCAACAACAATGCAAAAGCCCGTTGCCATGGAGGCTAATTTGCAACAATGCTTAGTTTTTTTGCTTTTAAAGCATGTATTTTTAGTTTTTCTTAACTCAGAATCGAGATAAAATATCCAATTGTGAATCTAAACCATCCTCGAATCCCCGTGAACTCACACACAAAATTTCATCAAAATCGCGTACAAACAGACAGACAGAAAAAGTACTGTTTTATTATAGTAAGATAGATAGATTATTCTTACATGTTCGCATCCATGCAGTATATGAAAAATCAGCATGCATAGCCCCACACCTATAACTATACGTATCTGCTGCCCACGACTTTTTCCGCATGGAATTTTGTATTATCTTGCACCATTTAGAAATTTAAACATTATAACATAACAGTTGATACAGTTTTAGTAGTTTTCTTATGTTCACAAATGATAATTTTTCTCACCTCTATTTCAGTCTTTGCAATAAAAATATGTTACTACCTAAATTTTAAATTTTCAAATGTAATGACCGGAAGACACTTCATAAAATGTCTTTGTAAACCACATTTACTGTTTTTTCTGTCTCGAGCTAGAATGTAAAGATTGTCTGCATTACTGACCCGCGAGCAAGCTACATACATTTCAGAGAGAGAGAGAGTGAGAGAAAGACACCTATTGAATTTCTATCTAACTAATTTTTTTATGAGAGCATATTTTCATTAAATAAATCATGAAATCATTCAACGATAAAAGCTGTTTATTTAATTAAGCGGACGGGTTCGCTCCAAGGAGAAAATTGACGCGGCGAGACCTCGTGGACATAGAGAAATGACACACACTCACTATTTGTGTGGCTATGACACATGAATTTTTTTCTGCAATTTAAATTGTAATATACAAAAAGGGTATTGAAAATTGAAACAAATATGGCGACGCTATAAACTGTCAGGATCTTTATTTTTTTCTCACTCTCTACTTAGTTCCTTACAATAGCAAAACTTAATGGCTTCTAATAATGCGGTGCAATTTTTGCTTTTAAAGCGTGTTTTTTTAGTTTTTCTTAACTCAGAATCGAGATAAAATATCCAATTGTGAATCTAAACCATCCTCACTATTTGTGTGGCTATGACACATGATTTTTTTTCTGCAATTTAAATTGTAATATACAAAAAGGGTATTGAAAATTGAAACAAATATGGCGACACTATAAACTGTCAGGTTCTTTATTTTTTTCTTACTCTCTACTTAGTTCCTTACAATAGCAAAACTTAATGGCTTCTAATAATGCGTTGCAATTTTTGCTTTCAAAGCGTGTTTTTTTAGTTTTTCTTAACTCAGAATCGAGATAAAATATCCAATTGTGAATCTAAACCATCCTCACTATTTGTGTGGCTATGAAACATGATTTTTTTCTGCAATTTAAAATGTAATATACAAAAAGGGTTTTGAAAATTGAAACAAATATGGCGACACTATAAACTGTCAGGTTCTTTATTTTTTTCTTACTCTCTACTTAGTTCCTTACAATAGCAAAACTTAATGGCTTCTAATAATGCGTTGCAATTTTTGCTTTTAAAGTGTGTTTTTTTAGTTTTTCTTAACTCAGAATCGAGATAAAATATCCAATTGTGAAACCATCCTCACTATTTGTGTGGCTATGAAACATGATTTTTTTCTGCAATTTAAATTGTAATATACAAAAAGGGTATTGAAAATTGAAACAAATATGGCGACACTATAAACTGTCAGGATCTTAATTTTTTTCTTACTCTCTACTTAGTTCCTTACAATAGCAAAACTTAATGGCTTCTAATAATGCGTTGCAATTTTTCCTTTTAAAGTGTTTTTTTTTTTAGTTTTTCTTAACTCAGAATCGAGATAAAATATCCAATTGTGAATCTAAACCATCCTCGAATCCCCGTGAACTCACACACAAAATTTCATCAAAATCGGTCCAGCCGTCTAGGAGGAGTTCAGTGACATACACACGCACACAAGAAATATATATATAAAGATATATATATATATATATACACTAGCAGACCCGACAGACGTTGTCCTGTTCAAACGTTTTAAATTTGAAAATCTTTTCAGGAAATTTCCCTGAATCTGATCACAGCACCCTCTGCCGGGTCGAACTGAAATAAAAATAAAATATTTTTGAATATTCTATAACGCGATTACAGCGTTTCCTACCGGATCCAATGTAAAAACATCCAACGTAAAACAACTAAATTAAATTTAATTAATTAAAAATATTATTTATCGGATTGAATTGTGAATCAAAACCATTCTTGAATCCACCTGAACACACACTTTAAAGTGGACCCGACAGACGTTGTCCTGTTCAAACGTTGTAAATCCTAAAATTATATATTTTTCTAAACTTAAATTTTAAATATACTTTAAACTGTAATTACTATATGCAATTTTTATTTTATAAGTGTTATAATTTATTTTACAAACTTATATTTTTATTTTTAAAGAGGCGTTCAATACGCCATAAGTTGCATAGAATAAAATGAGAACTGACAATTTAAATTTGGAGGTTAAGTTGATTTGTATTGAATTCACGTGTATGCATAATTAAAATCACGAAAAATCATGTAAAATACTCACTTCAATACTGCACCTCACAAATTGGCACAATGTATATTTTTAATTACACTTTAAAATGTTATTTCAATAAATAATAATATAATAATATCAATAACCAATTCTATTTTAATTTTAATGTAATAACAACAATTCATAAAATCCATCCAAAGATTAACAACAACACATCAATAAATACACAACACACACACACATATATATATATATACTGTAAACCTAAACCATTCAAAGATCAACAACAATTTATAAATAAAAAATTAATTAAATAAACATTTTCAGTGGACCGAATTGTGAATCTAAACCATCCTCGAATCCCCGTGAACTCACACAAAAAATTTCATCAAAATCGGTTCAGCCGTCTAGGAGGAGTTCAGTGACATACACACGCACACAAGAAATATATATATATAAAGATTATTTTGAGCTGACGATGGTTTTGGGGTCTATGGGCCATGAAAGAAAAATGATATAAGAATTTCTCGAAAGACACAACATGGTAATGGCTGCAATAGGTTAGTATTTCTTTGAAACTTAACTAATAGTGATAGATAAAAAATAAATTTTTTTAAGCCATGATGTTAAAATGTATTATTAATTTCTATAAGAAAAAGTAGAAAATCATTCTTCAGTAATGGTATTCGAACCTGATCATCAAAAACTGAAAAGCTACGCACTTAACTACTGAGCTTCATCTACATAACGACAACTTAAAGAAAAAATCTCCTAATCTTTGTTGTAATCCTTAGATTATAATGTACTAGCTGCAGTACCCGGCTTTGCCCGGGCTGAACACCGGGTGATATATTGTCCGCGAGTTACAGCAAAATGGATAGCGATATATCCAGTGTGGTGTACATTAAGAAATGACACATAATTACTGTTTGTGTATCTGTGACCTATGGTTTTCTGTTTACCCATGGCGATCGGTTGAAAGGTTTAGAAGTTGATGCGCTACAGCGCCATCTAGCGGCGAGTTACAAAAAAATGGTTAGTATAAAAATTCTTCTCCATGATAAAAACACTTCGATGTGCCAACTTTCACGGCGATCGGTCAAACGGTGTAAAAGTTTATCGACGTCATACATGCCAACATCCAATTATATATATTCTTATATTTCGAAATTTTCGGGCTTTCACTATTGCGGAAAGTGGATGTTCAGGACCTCGAATGGTTTGGAACACTCCATCTCGAAAGAATAGATATTTGAAATTCCTGAAACTGTCGAAATTTTGGGGCTTTGTTCCCAGAGGAGTGGCGGGGGGGTTCGAGGACCCTAAATGGCTCGAAAACACTTAAAATCGAAAGAGATAGATTTTTAAAAATTTTTAAACTTTCGAAATTTTGGGGCTTTAACCACCTGGGGGGGGGGGGGTGATGATGAGGACCCCGAATGGCTCGGAAACACTCCAAATTGAAAGAGATATAAAGGAATATAAGAATATAGGCATTTACTGTACTCCTATCTACCATAATAACAATATTGACAAATAGAAAGCTTATTACCTACCTATGAATAATTATCTAAATAAATTAATAAATAACTGTATGTTTAAGAATTTACGTACATACATAATATTAAACTTCAAACTATACACACCCAAAAAAAACTAAGGATGTTTGTGAAACTATTTTTTATTTGTCATAATGTTTAAAACATTTGTAGGATTTGTTTATATGTAAAACTGTGGTGGCAATATTCCGCTTATCCAAAGGAGTATAGAAATTAATAGAGATATCACTCCCTGTACACACCACAAATCTTTTAATTAAGTAAAAAAAAACATAGTCCAAAATGAAACAAAAAGTATAAATAACAACTAATTTGACAAAAAAATTTATACAACTGGAATGACAATGTTAACATCCGCCTGAAATTTAACAGAAGTAGGTAGGTAAGAATATATATAAGAAATTAAATGAAATTAAAGCATACATAAATAAAATATCTCACACTCAACCAAACATAATGTTTAATATGAAATAAAGGAAGATGGCAATTACACGTAACTATTCTAATTAATAAAAAAATCAACTTTACTGAAATAGCAAAATTCCAATTTTTCAACAATATATTACATAATTGATAAATATTTCTGGTCTTCGGTCTCAGCAGCCCTAAGACTCTTGACGCTCAGCAGATAAATTATAAACACTAAACCAAACTCCTTGCAAATAAGTAGGTACTGTAAAAAAATAACAATATTGACAAATATAATGAATAAATTTCGAAGAAATTTATAAGTTTAAGAATTTATGTACCTACATAATATAAAACTTGAAACTATCCACACAATAAAAACCAAAGAATGTTAGTGAAACTAATTTTTTTTATTTGTCATAATACCTAAAATACGTATGTTTCCAAAATGAAACAAAGTATAAATAATGACCAATTTGAGAAAAAAAAATTGTGCAACTCGAATGACATTGAAAACATACACGTGAAATTTAAAAGAATTATGAGTGCCCTAGATAGGGAGAAAAAAAAATATATAGAATAAATTAAATAAAAAAATGGGTGCGTGTACTTAGGTACGCGCATGAAAAGTTATACTTCTTTGGCATCATTAAAAAATAGTTTTTAATTGCATGCAAAAATATTGCGTGGAGTCCCTCCGCGTGGAAGAAGTGAAACTTCGTAATGTGGAAATGAAAATAGGAATGGGTAGAAGTTTATTTTTAGTGAAATCATATTGTATCAAATCAAACTAAAAAAAATAAAGGAAATAAATTTGTAACGATTCATAGATTGATCTTCAGAGAGAGCGAGACACCTATTGAATGTCTGTAAAACTAACCTTTTTATGAGAGCAGATTTTCATGAAATAAATCATGAAACCATTCAACGATAAAAGCTGTTTATTTAAGTAAGCGGACGGGTTCGCCCCAAGGAGAAAATTGACGCGGCGAGACCTCGTGGACATAGAGAAATGACACACACTCACTATTTATGTGTTATGAAACATTATTTTTTTCTGCAATTTAAATTGTAATATACAAAAACGGTATTGAAAATTGAAACAAATATGGCAACACTACAAACTGTCAAGATCTTTATTTTTTTCTTACTCTCTACTTAGTTCCTTACAATAGCAAAACGTAACGTAATGGCTTGAAAGCTATTGCTCGGCAGAATGACACTAACAGTTTGTATATCTATGACACACATTACATAAAATTAAGATATAATTTTTTTAACCCATTTAAAATTTATATTTTTACACAAAATATAGTCTATGTCCATCCCCAGGATATAATCTATCTCCTTACCAAATTTCATTACGATCCGTTTAGCCGTTCAGTCGGGAAAAGGTAACAAACAGACAGACAGACAGAGTTACTTTCGCATTTATAAAATTAGTAAGGAAGTAAGGATTTTAAAATTAGCTATTATTAATTTTTGTCACTTTTAAAGTTAATAAAATGTACTCCAGTACAGTTTTGCTATCACAATGATTTATTTGGCACACCGATATGCTTTATACGTCTCCAAGTGTTCATGAAACAGCATATATATAATATATATATGTTTGTGTGTAATTGGTAAGTTTCGTCTTACGCGGTCAGCTATCTAGACGACTCCGGCTCGTCAGCGCGTCATGTGAAACTTCCGTTCTTTGAAGTGCGTGCATATAATTTATTCTATTTCCTTTGCACACTAAAATTTCAACCTCAACGCTCGTAAATAATTATAACTTTTAAAATATACCTTAAACAGCTTTGTAGCCAAAACTAAAGCAACATTTCAAGGCTTCACAAGTTTCGCTTGGCGGACAAAATAGAAAGGCTGTGATCTAGTAAAAAGGTTTTAAATTCATTTTTTCATCAAATATCATTACTTCTATTTCAATTAGTTCTAATTTACAAGTATGACAAATGAATATTATTTGTTAGTTGATGTATAAATTCCGTACCATAACTTGAGTCACTGTGGATCTTAAGTTATCTTAAATAATATCTTAATATTTTATATCATAACATCCTATGTGAATATTATTCTGTCTGCGTGAACTAATTAGTAGGGTCAGATATTTAATTTTTTTTTACGTATGTGCCATGGTCTGTACCATTTTAATATTCTCCACAGCATTGAGCGGCAAAGACCAAAGAGGCAAGGTCAAACAGAAAGATGGACCATTTCAAATCCTTTCAGGCATTTAACCTCAGTTGTTTACAGTGTGTGTGATCTTGATTGAAGCGCGCATAAACATGCTGCCAACCGAGCCCAGAGAACGGCTTTGAAAATCACACGCCGTACGCTTGAGCCGTTCCCGCGCAAGCTGTCAGACGCAAAGGAAAATATATTTAAAATGAATTCTCTGTAAGCAAGCACTGTGACCAATACTCTAACCGAAAATGCACGTTTACAAACCTGTTCTTTCTTTCGAATGTAAGCAACACAGCAACGCACAAGCGAAATGGATCTCTTAAGAGAGAGCCTTACGAACCGTTAAACACTATCTTAGCTTCAAAAACTTTAAGACTATTAACATGTTTTTAGTAATAATTTATAAGCTTTGACTTTGTTAAAACGTAGTATAGATTACAGTAAAATGCTTGTAGGGACTGACTGGTAGCTACAAATATTTTCCCCTGTGAAGTCATGAACGTTTAGTGCCTACTAATTTTTTTTGGAAGTTACTGCAACTGTAATAATACTGTCAAAATACACTGTATAATTTTTTTTTATAATCCTTTGCTGTGTGATCTCTACCCTGTCTCCTGCTTATACATAGACCTCCCACACTTCCAGAAGTTTAACTTTAATATAGTGGCTTACATTTATTTAAAATATATTGTTACTATCATCTCATTAACTATTAAAGACTCCAATAAAATATTTTATGCTCTATTAATATATATAATTCTGCTACCAGAATTATGAACATTTTTTCCTTCCTTTCTTTACATACATCAGTAATAATACGTCACATTTAAATTGTTTTTCAATACTTATAATTTTAAGATATTTACAAAAATTGCTTTAATCTGTGGCCGGTCCCACCTTGACCCAGACTCACAGCAAGCCAAACTCTGTTTACCAATGTTTCAACACTCATTGTAAAACTTGCTAGGCAAGATTGGGCCTTACCTGCATACTTATTTCAAAACCCAACGGAATATAACCTAAGTCCAAAAGCTTTGACTGGTGGCATAAAACTAACTAGACCATAAGTATTAACAAGAGTATAATCATTCTGATTATATTTTTATCTTACTTTTATTAAAAAATTATCAAAGTAAAAATTATAATTATCTTTATACATATAGTATTGATATAGTTTTCAAACATCATGTACATACTTTTATACAACAAGGTGGATTTCATAGAACAAGATAAGCAAGAATTTAAAGACTGTGATGACAATCATACTAATTCAAAATAATTGTTTCAACATCCTGATTCAAACATGAATAAATGGAATTAGAGGTCAAAAAATCAAAATAAAATAAATATATAATTTTAGAGATAATGTTGTGGTATTTGAATATCTAAAGTATTTTCTCTGAAACTAAGATGGCCATCACAACAACTTGCAAACGTTAGTGCAAAAAGTGCAGAAAAGTGTAGAAAGTGCAAAATAAAAAACTAGCTTTATGAACATCCAAGTAAAAAATATACCTCCCTCTTATTTTTAACAGGTGCATTGCACAAAGAAAATATATAGAAAACTCCTTCATAACGACAAGCATAAAACATTTCCTCCGAAAAACTACTGGTCATCATAAAAAAAAATAAACATTACCTTACTTAGTTCTCCAAACCTCTATTATGTCTGTGATTGGCTCTCATCCTCTCAATGCTGTTTCTATATTATATGTATAAGATTTGTGGGATTTCTGAATAATTACGGCACTTACCTTGTCTATATAAATAAAAATGAAATGCTGTTCGTTGGTAAACTTATCACTTGAGAATGTCTGGACAGATTTGGCTTTTTTTTTATTTTCTTGATAGTCCGAATAATGTATTTATGAAAAGAATTTTAAAAAATACCCGAAAATTTGCAAGTTAGTGGAAAACTGAAATGTATTTCTTATGAGGTTTTTGTATTTACTAAAACCATAATTCTAGGGTGCCAGGGAAAAAGAGTATAAGTCAAAAATACACATTATACTGTTTTTCTCAAACTGTATACACGTCAATTGACTTATACTCCTGAGATCAAAAGCAACACATTAGACGTTTTGCAGTGCTGACTTATACTACTTAGACCACATGTGCGGAACCTTCCTATGAGTAGCCTGCTGACTTATCTCATTTCCCCCAAAACGTGACTTATACTCTTTTTCCCTGGCACCCTAGAATTCACGTTTCTAACAATGGAAATTCTTAATTATATTTTAGTTTTGTTCGTTATGGTCCTGCAAAGGTTTTCACGAAAAATAGTAAATAAAAAATTCGGAAAAAAACTGAAAGAAAAAAAATCATAATTTTTATATCCACTCTCGTTTGTAACTGACATATAATAGTAACGACGTATTTGGTTGATTCTTTATTTTGTTTTATTTTTTTCTCGCAATCTTCAGTTGTTTAATTTTAGTTGAATTGTGATTATGTTTTTAGTTCATCGTGATCATTCTTTTAATAGACTGAGTTACATCATTTTATTTTACACAAATTTACAGATATACTTACAATATACGGTGAGATTTGAGGTGACAAACGGTTAAAGTGTATCAATAAAGTGAATCAATTGTTCATTTTTAGTTGAATTTTAATTCTTCGCAACGCTCATTGTGTCGTAATTCAACGAATTGTATTGAATTAACATATTGTTACGAACGTTAGCAAGGCCACGTCACGCGCAGGTGAAGAGCTAGCTGGGCTGCAACACATGCCGCCGTAACATGAGATGTGCTGTGCGCACCTGGGTCGCCGCTTTATCTCCCTCCAGCCCTCCGCTCCCCCCGCGTGGCACTGTTAGTTTGACATCCGAAACCTGCCAGCTGCGGAGTTACGCGAGCCGCCGACACGTGTTTTCGAGAGATTTCTGCCGTCGGGACGGCTCGCGATGACGCGACTGGCCCCGGCCGCTTTCGTGAGTTCTGGAATGCGCCGGGGCCTATATATATGCCCGAGGACGTCAGGGCAGAGAGTCAGTTTGGTGTGTTCAGTCGGGAGTTTTCCCGCGGTGGAGTTTCCAGGCGATAGTGCCGCGAGTGCGGCAGAGTGGCGAAGTCCTTGGACGAAGGTTCCAGGGCAGGGAGTGAGTGAGTTCAATGGAGTCGGGAGTTTTCCCGCGGCGGAGTTTCCGGGCGATAGAATCGCGGGCGCGGCGGAGTCCCGAGCGAAGTTGCGAGCGAGGAGTTGAGCGGATTCTCGGCGAAGGGGAAGTGCGTTGGCGGCGGTGGAGTGTGGTGACGGAGTCCCGCGGTGGTGACCCACGAGGGGTTCCGGTGCCGAGAGTTGCGCCAGAGGTGCGGCCCAGCGAGTTGTGTGGAACGAGTGACTGGGGAATAGACCTTTCTTTAAGTGTAATTAATAATTTGCCATTTTAGAAGGTTTTTGTGACATAAGTAGTGGCAATAAATAAAACTGTAGTGTAATAAAATATTTAAATGGGCTATCCTTTACGAACCCGCGGTAAATCGTAACCATATTTTAATTGAATTGCAATGCCGCCATTAAGACAGAGCAATTTAGGCTGCAGAAGTAGCAATGCTACAAACCAAACGAATTTTCAAACTAATCGAACTGCAGAGCAACGCGAAGAACGAAATGAAACTGAACGGTATCGATTGTATTAAACACGTTCAGCGCGTATACAAGAAGAAGGAGAAACTGCAAACGAAGCTGATATGCATCGAATGAGACATCATCGGTCAGTTGAAACCAATCGTTGGACAATGAATTTGAATAATCGTGCAAGAAGACAAATAATTGTTGCGTTGATCACTCATCGAGCTGCATTTTGTTGCAATGCGACACTTGATTACAGTGCAATGCAATCCGTTGCTATTGGATCGATGAGCGTTGCAAGGTATTGCAATACAGAAATGAACGTCCTAGATTGTGTTGCGCAAGGGGCAAAGTCAAACAGGCGCAGTCGGTCCCATTGCCAGAGCCATTGCGCTCATTGGTTTTGGAACAGGATCATATTTCACACATTTCGTGATACAAAATACAGAAATACATTAGTTGCTGGTAAATATCTTATGTCGTGGCTTTTCCGCAAAGTAAAAATAAAATTACGAAAATACCTTCTTAGAACACTAGAGTTATTCCTGTATTTGTCCTGAAAACAGCGTTAATTAACACGTAAATGTTTATGATAAATCACACTTTCAACTTCCATTGCAATATCTGTAAATGGATGGTTCTGCCGCTATTTATTATTTACCTATGCGGGTTTCTGTGTTTATTTTGAGATCTTTAGTCAACGGAGGTATTGATTTATAATAGAAGTAGTTTTCATGGCAGCGCATTGCAGTTGTAGGCAAATATTAATGTCTATATTTTCTGTTTGTTGGTTGTTTGTCAAATGTTTTTATACTAAGAAAGTTTTGTTTTTACATTCCATTCAAAGTAATGTTTTAAATCGCGTAGTAACGAACAATTCATAGGTTAAGATTACGTAAGCGACGTAAAAAAATACTTAAAAATATTGTGGACGGTTGGTTGAGTTAGTATAGCTATATTGGTTAGCGACGTTAAAATACTTTATAAAATTGTGGATGGTTGGTTGGGTTGGTATAGCTATATTTGTTAGCGACGTTAAAATACTTTAAAATATTGTGGACGGTTGATTCAATAGTATAGCTACAATAAAGATACTGTGAAATCATGTGAACTGTTGGTTTGGTAAGGATGGCTATATCTTAAATTAGTTCCTAATATACCATTAGAAATATATTTTAGTATTTTTATGGTAGCTATACTAAACCAACCAACTGTCCACAATGTTAGAAGGTATTTTTTATGTAGCCAACCTTACCTAATCGACCATTCACGATATTTGAATGAAGTTCATCAAAACAAACACACAAACCGACACGGGTAAACTATTTATGTCGGTAATAGCGGCAATGCACAGGTATTGAAATGTGAGATAAAACTGTGATTTCTCAGAAAATAGTGGGAATTTATTAACGCTGTTTTCAGGGTGAGTACAGGAACGTCTTTAGTGTTGCAAAATAGTATTTTCTTAATTTTATTTTTATTTGCCAAAAGCCACGACTTAAGATATTTATTCAGTTTCTTCCAAATGACATCATTTGGTGCAACAAATGTAGTTTGTGGCAATTTCCACCCACTTTCAAGGTTATTATAAAGAAATCTTCATCATTAGTAGTAGTATACAAAAGTATTTACTGGCCAAGGTCCGGGGCGATGTAAGAAGTGGGGTCAATGATCGACCGCCCTGACGTCACGACGGCCATCTTGTATGACCTTGACCTTTGCCCTTGACCTTGACATTTACCACCGAGAAGATCTAGGATTCCACCTTTTTGAACACCGCCATCTTGAAATACAACATTCCAATCCGCGAACGTTACCCTAACTTGGACCAGTATGACGTCATTGTTGCATTATTCTTTACGGTCGCCATCTTGGATTCTAGAAAGTTTAAATTTTCGTTACACCCACTATCTTAAATCCTAAAGTCATAACCCCCAAGTAGGTTCTGAAGTCAAACCAAATTTTTCGATTCTGACATAATATGCGCCATATTGGTGTCGTTTGCTGAAGGCCACCATCTTGGTTTTTCTGTTCCGCTAGAGGCCACCATCTTGAATTCCGACATATTTGTTTGTACTGTCTGTTCCTAGAGAGCACAAGCATCACTCTTTCTCAGGCACGTACAGTCGATGTTCCATTACCTGCCAGTATTATTGCGATCCTTATCGACATATGAAATTATATTTTATAGAAAATACATTGGAACTGCGGTTATCCGAAATATGACAGCTCGGACCTCTGGGTTGGAAAACATACGCAATTGACCACATGACCATCGACACATTTACCACACCGATAATTAATTAAGGTATATAAAAATAACACATATATTTAAACTTGTTAATTTAAACTTTAAACGAATAATAGAATCATCCTCTAGATGGCAATTCAGCCATTTTTATTTTCAATATTTGCTATAAGGAGCGCTAGATAAAGCACGTCGTCTGCTAGAGGGCACCGCACCATCTTGTGCTAGTGTCACGAAGTATACATGCCATATGCTAGATTATGCTATCGCCATATTGATATAATTTTTAGCTGCTTGAGTGCAGTAGTATACAGTGGTATTCAAGATATTGTCGGCTACCTGGGTGCCATCTTGAAAATCTGTAGTTATTTAGTTAAAGGTTTGCAAAAAAATAAGAAATCACTCATTAATTAAATGACTAACGCGGTCAATGGGAGTCCGTGGTTCAATAATAACTCTATACAAAAATAACATAATGTTATGTTAAAAGCCACTTATTTAAAAAAAATATCGTGAAAAATCCTAAAATCTGCTTAAGTTCCTAGACTACCAGTTTTCAGTAAGATGCTGAAGACATATTGGCCACCATATTGGATAAGTCGTAATTTAATAGATAGCAAATTTAAAAAAAAATTCTCTAATTCATGAAAAAATTAGCAGTTAATTTACTAATAAATTCATACGATTCCTGTCCGCAGTTTGATACTAAGAGGTACAAAGTAAATTTAATGCAGTAATTAGATTCTGCCAGCTTGTGAACTTCTCGGCTGTTGGTTGAATAAGGATAGAGTTCTAGAATTAACGATAATGTTTTGTAATTTATCATTATTTTTTTATTTTTAATATATTTTTATTGCTGTGATTTTCTTATATTAAGGAAAACGTGCATTAGGTTTTTTCCGTGTGCACCTGGTTATTTCTAAACATATTTTGATGGTTTTCTCCATGTGCTCCTGATAATTCCTATGGATCTCAAAGTTCTTCTGGTCATTCCTGTAATTTCTTCACGGTGCTTCTGGTTATTTCTAAGAAATCGATCCCTGCATGAAAATTTTTTTACTTAATGCGTCACGGAATTTTATTTTGAGTTACTTTTAAATTATAAATTTCTGCTACCAAACTATCACTAAAATATTTTTATCAGGTGGTATTAAAACAAAATATTCCATTGCTCAGTCAAAAAATATGCTTTGAGACAGCTGAGAAGCACTAACATGCAAGACGAACTTCCATCTCCTTGGTGTCTAGCTAAGCCTTCCTGCTCACTAACGATAGCATCCGCATCCCACATAAAATAAATAAATAATCTTTACTTGCATGCAACTCGTGAAGGCATCGGTTGGCAAGAATCGGGACTACTTACAACAATTTCCTTTTCAAATATAAATTAACTCTCGCAGCTGAATGGAGTCCAAGACAGTTAGAGCCAAGTAGTCTCATAGCCACGTAGACTTGTGGACTTGTAGCTTTGTAGACTTGTAGCTTAGTAGTCTTGTAGTCCTGTAGTGTCGTAGCTCCATAGCCTCCTAGTATAGTAGCCAGAAAGCAGCTATGCCTAAGACTTTTTGGAGCCAATAACTGTTGGAGCGAAAAAACTGATGGAGCCAAAGACTGTTGGAACAAAAGACTGTTGGAGCCAATGATTGATGGAGCCAATGGCTGTTGAAGTCAATGTCTAATGGAGCCAATGCCTGTTGGAGTCAATGACTGTTGGAGGCATTATATCCTATTGTAAATTGACAATCGCGTCCTACTGATTTGAATGTATGCACTTGTACATCCTTTTCTTTATTTGTACTTCTTTGTACTCGAATTTACGTTCAAATATGCGTCCTTTTCGTTAAATTGTTTTTTTTTGTCGAATTTTCGTCTAAATGTGCGTCCTTTTCGTTAAATGCGTGCTCTGTGTGTGTTCGTTGTGTGCACTGTGTGTTTGGTGTGTAGAATGAATGGTCATTGCGTGAACATTGCGTGTCCAGTCCGTAGCCTACATTACGTGTTTGTTGTATACTTTGCGTGGTCAATATGTAGTATTTGTGTGTACATTGCGTATCAAGTGCGTACATTGTGTAGTCATTGCGTGTTCAGTGCGTACATTACGTGTACATTGCATATACAGGGCGTAAATTGCGTGTACATTGCATGTCCAGGGCGTACATTACGTGTTTGGTGTGTACTGTGTTCAGTGTGTCTACTGTGTGTACTGCGCGTGTTCAATGCGTGTATTGTGTGAGCATTTTATTTGTCGAATTTGCAAGCAAATGTCTTATATTTTTAAGTGTGCTTCTTTTTTGATTGTTGTTTTGACTGGTGTATTATAGTAATTGGTTGTTGTTTTGTCTAGCACATTATTCGACCGGTTGCGAGTATAACGACGAGTTCTCAGCCGTTGGGACATTTAGTTTGTTACTGGCTGCGGTGGTGTAAGGATCACATAGTGTGTCTAATCTGTTGTCTAAGTCACGTAATTACCTGTTCTTGTAAACTCAGTGACATCTTTACCGTCTTTAACGTTGAACTAGATGGACGATGTAGCATCGACTACGGGAACTCTGACGTCAGTGATGATGGTGGCGCAGTTCCCGTGGGCAACGTCGACGACAACACTAGAGGAGACTTCAACAGTCGTGGTACCACCAGCAGAAGACAGCATAATGACTTCAGTGCTGGCTGCACAGGAAAACACGATGGACGTCGTTTCGCCCTCGATGGAGACTTCAATTGCTGGTGATTCGACAACAACTAACGAGCATCGATGTCGTTACTGCTACAAGATTTTCTCAAACAACAGCAATGCTCGACGACACGAGAGTATAGCATGTGCTAAGAATCTTTCTCGTAAAATGTTTGGCTGTAAAAAGTGTCGCAAGCAATTTAAAAGAAATGTTAATTTAAAACATCACTTGAAGACATGCAAAGGCCATGCTGCGTGGCAGTAAGTAAAGGTTTCTATACAATAACGAATGACTAATGTGCATAGGAGTACACCAGGAATTGGTACATCTGCAGTAACATCAGCATCTGGTTAGGGTTCGTCTTCAATGACTAGACATCCTTGCGGCTACTGCGATATGACGTTTGCATTTGCTCTTGATGTACGGAGACACGAGAGGAGTAAATTTACGAATAATCCTTCTCGCATGAATTTTCACTGCGATGAGTGCCATGTTTTGTTTGCTCGAATTGATAATTTGCGACGACATGCGAAAAAACTCTAAAGGTGAAGTCCGTGTGCCCACTGTTGAACTAACGGCAGAATTTTCTACTCCTCGGTTTAGGTTGGAGACTCGTGAGCGTACAGGCAAAAAAAAAAAAAAAAAAAAAAAACCAGATGTGCAGCAACCGATTGCTATGACGTCTGGACATGAAACAAAACCCAAGACTGTGTTCGGCGCATTACAGGTGAATGATAATGGGTTATACTTGACGCAGTCTGCATTTCGTGGAACATCGAAATACTACTACATATTATCTAAAAACGTTTAGTGAGTCGAAAGACATTTGTACTTTTGTTGACGATATCAGGATGAACATAATCAATCAGATTACTGATGACGTAGCAACAAACGGTCCTTTAAAATATAACTTGTGGTTGTACTGTGCTTATGGTAAGCCGTATCGGCTCGAGGAAAAAGTAAAGAAGAGTGCTTTCAAGACGTCGCCTGCTGTAATTTACAGTTCTGACGACGTTAAGCATTCTGTTAAACATGGTGTCCAGAAACTCTGTCAAGAAGAGTAAGACTATGTCAGTAACGGATATGGCTGGTCTCTGTCTACTATAAACCGATTGGAGCTGAGAATTTGTCATTTCACGTCAATGCAGGACTAAATGTTTATTAGATTGTAAACTTTCCATGTGATTCTGTAGTAGAGTAGAAATTACATAATAAATTTTTATTTGAATTTTGGTGGTGTTTTATTTCTCTAACCTGTCTTTTTTTTAATTAGGGAGGGTTCAAGTATTACGTAACGCAATTTTTTGATTTTTTTGACCCCCCTCCCCTCCATGTAACGCGCCGTAACGTTTTTCTTTACCCCCACCCCCCCTCCCCCCTAGTAAAACGTTATGTAACCCCAAGTGACCATTTTTACCTAAAATTACAATTATGTGGCGTAACGTACCGGAATAAGTCACTAAAATACCTTTGTTATTGTTTTAATCGCTTTAATGTTATTTATTAACATTTGAAATGTCTTGTTTTTAAAAGAAAGAGCTTTCTAATGTTTATTTTTGTCCTAATAAATTTTTACTACTCAATCATACATTTAGCAATCATACATTTAATTACGTCGTTTCCCTGACTTACCCCTATCCTTACATAGTTATTGCTTTATCCGCCATTTTTCTTCTCACGCATTCTCCTATTTTAGCGTTTTACTAATAAAGCTATTAAAATAAAATAACAAATTTTATTTATAATAATTATTTTTACCTTTGGCAATGCAATTACAAACATAAAACTAACTGAAATAAAACATATTTGTCAAAATATAATCGTATTTAAGAATACGATCGAACGAAAACGAAAAACATTTAAAATAAAATTAGCCATAATTAAAATAAGTAGATTGTAAAAAAAAAAACAATTCAATTGGAGTTTTACTGCTCCTCTGTCCATGGGCTTGCCAGCCACTCAGATTCTTTCATTACTGGCATCCGGAGAGCAGACGAAGAGGGTTCCAGAATTGTTAACCCGCTTGCATCAACTTCGTCTTCGTCAAGCCAATCGGCATCCTCAGACGATGTTTCACAGCGAGCGACGCACAATGCAGAGAAGCTCATTTCCCTTCTTGCAGCAAGTCGCTGTGGCCGTACTCGACTTTCATGAAGGTGTTGGGCAGTCTTTCCATGCATGAAACGATTGTGCATTTGCACACTCTTGTGGGATGTAAAATAAATCCCACAGGTTGAACATACTCGGTTCTTTAGGTCGGATTGTACCGATGGGCAAAATAAATCGTAAGGCATCTGCTAAACCCTTCTAGAGGAGGCGACAGATCAACAGACAACCTCACAAGAAGTGGCGAAAACTTGCATGATCCTTTGTCTATCTGACTAGGTACCACGAGCTTGTTTGTGGTTTGAAGGATTGGGCAGGTTGGCGGCAGGAAAGTTTCTGGAAAGACAGATTTTAATGCACTCCTCAAGCGGGAACAGCAGGATTCATCCGCGCATTTAATAACTTCCAAGAAATATTCCGATTCACGGACGTGAGCGCTATACCACGCCATATTAGGTTCTGCTGGATCCTGCTAGCTATCTTCAGGGTTTCTATATTCCGCCGAAACATCGTAGTTGTCAATTTTCATACAGTCGGCCAAGTGCTTGGAGCACATAAACGAAAAGGGTTGCCATCTTGGGAGAAGAAAATACGAACAATTCAATCGGGAATCCCCCGTAAAAAATAAACGAAAAGGGTTGCAAACTTGGGAGATTTTAATTCACTAGTAGTTTTATTAACCCTTCAGACCAATCGTCTTTCGTACCACAACATTACTGTTGTGATGAGAGAAAATCTCACACATAGAAAACCGTGTATTGTGAATATCAATACCTACATAATTTATAATATGGCGATTGGAGTCTATGTTGACAACCGAAGTATAACGAAACCATCCGAATAGCGGTATTTATTTTTTTTTAACTACTTTACTGGAGTGATGAGAAAAACTATCACAGCTGTTGATAAATATATATATTTTTGCTTTACGTTTGGAGTTAAAAAAACATTCTCTAATCCTGTAAAGAAAGCAGAAGCAATTTTGTAAAGGTAAAAAAAAATTAAGTTATCATGCCATTTGAAATTTTGAGGAAAAAAAAGTTTAAAAAATGCGTGAAAGAATCTGTCTCTACGCTACCGTTCTGAAGGGTTTAAAAAAAAAAAACAATGTGACGTAACGCGTAGGTCAACCCCCCCCCCCTCCCGCCCCTGTAACGCAGACCCTCCCCTCCCCCCCCAAATTCGTTACGTAATACTTGAACGCTCCCTTATTGAAATAGTATCGGACTAAGACGATAGAAGTAAAGACATGGATCCATAGATTTAATCATTATATTAATTAGTGTTTATTTATGAATTTTAGAATTTCTAACGAATTTCTAGGTAAACTGTTTGAATTTTCAAGATGGAGTTTATAACTGCTTACTCTAGGCTGGTTGCCAAGGAAACTAAGCTGCTTTTAGGACTTTCCGCCATATTTATTGAAATGATTATTTTTAGATAAAAATTTAATTTATGCATCGGCCAGAGATCGAACCAAGGACAGGAACTAATTGCATCAATCAGTATATTAATTGCTGATTTTTAAAATAAATTTGGTAATTTTTTTTTTAATTTCTAGCTGAATAATTAGGTACACATTTCTAAGACTTTGCCTAAATTTCAAGATGACGGGTGCCTCAGTAATAATAAATTAATACTGCACTCTTTTTTTCCACAAATTTAACTAATATTTTAAATTTTTTCCTCATTTCTAGTATCTAATATAAGAATTACGGATTTACAAGATGCGGGCGTAACAAAAATTTGCATCGTTCTCGTCTGTCATAAATCAAAATGGCGGAAAGTTCTAGAAAACAAAATGGCAGAATTCAAAATGGCGGGTGTAACGAAATGTGCAACGTTTCTAGAATCCAATATGGCAACCGTAACGATATGTGCAACAGTGTTTTAAAATATATTTCAATTAAAAATTTAATTCATTAATTTTTTACGAATATTAAATTTTTCCCTATTAAAATCTGATAATAATTACGGAAATTCAAGATGGCGGCCATAACGAAAAATTGCAACAGTTACATCATAATCCATTATGTTGTCAGAGGATAATCAGACGCTGTAGAAAAGGATTCCTAATCCTCAATATGTAAATCTCAAGCCGTGTGAATTTTTAATGACATAAATGGGAAATTTTCCCTCAAAATGGGGAATTTTCCCCTCGATATCGGGAAATTCTTCAGGATTTTTGAGTTCTTTTGTGTCAAATTTAGTCATTTTGAGTCCAAAATGGCCGTCATGACGTCAGAGAAATCGGTCATTGACCCGCTCCTCCTTCCTCACACAGAACCCAGTGTCAGGAGCCTCATTGACATACTACTATTTTCAATATCAGAAAATAATCATAATTTTTTTATTGAAATTGGGACAGGACTTCTTCCGCCGGGTTAGCTAGTTCATAATAAAGTGGTATACATGCATAGGAATATATATAGCCTATATATATATATATATATATATATATATATATATATGTACGTACAATTTAAATTATCGTCATCTAAAAAGTTATTAATAATATATATATATTTTTTAGAAAGAACGATATTTTTTGGTTCTATGGATATTCAAACGAAAAAAACAAAAAAAAAACATAGAATTTTTACGGACGTCGCACGATAGAACGACGATAATAGGCAATATTTCTTCGAAATCTACCTTAAAAAACGTGCACCATACAATGCTACAGCTTTATATGGATGGCCCTCTCCTCCTGTGGTAACGACGCTTTTCTGAAACTTGTATTATTAACTTGTCTGATTTATTAATATTCCTTTTTTCAGTTTTAATTGATGTTAGAGGTACAGTCCAGCTTTAAACGCTTACATTTTTTTCCCCTTCAGTTTTTAAACTTAAGTTGGCTGTGTGTTTCGCAATTGTATTTCCTCCCCTGTGGACAGCCAGTACTTGTGTGATTTGACCGTTGTCACGTCCGCCTCACCTCTTCACTGCGCTCCAGTCTGTATGTCGGATGTTGAAGGAGGGGGGTTGTCATGAAGGGTGTTCGTCGGGTGTCGCGGGCCAAATGCGTGTTGACAGCGGCAATTACCGGGCAGACCCGGAGGCCAGCTGCCCCATCATCCCCCGTGGGACTGGCGCTGTCAGTCGTCACTCTGGCGGCCAGCGCTGGCAGCCTGGTTTATAAACTACGCAAGGCGCAATGCCGCAACTTACAACTTTCTTGCGTTTCCGACTGCGACACTGTTAAAGATGCCGACGTTTAATGCGTATAATTGAACGATGTTTTGTTTATTACATATGCAACGTTTTTCACTTGTTGATTTTTTACACAAAGGAAGAGAATAGCATTAAAATCAAATTGTTGCCAATATAAGTTTATTCGTGATAAATAATAATTATTACAAACGCCCCGGTAAAAATTGGTTTTCTACTTGTTAACAATTATTTAGATAATGGTTGGTAAATACTTGCGACTTGTATAAACGAGCGTGATTTTCTTCAACTGGTTGTATGGTCCGTTGTTGCGATGTTGCGTCCCTTGCGTGGTTCATAAACCCAGCCTTGCCCTGAGCTTCCACGCCGCTCCGACTACTAGCGGTTTACCACGCACGCTCTTTTTCTAGAAGCTCGTCGACCGCCCATTAGCCATTACTAGAGACCTGCAAAATTCGCGGTTTCGATGGCCTTCAGGATAGACTGCACATATCCCTGTACACTCGGGCAAATAACGCAAGTTCATTGGCTGCCGACTTGTGATTCGTCTCAGCTGGTTTGTCTGTGATTCGATCCTTCTTTGGTTGAGGGTTTATAACTGGTTGAGATTCGTCCAGATGAACAGTAAGCCAATAGCAAAATTATCTAAGAGGTATATGTGTTTGAATTCTAGCCTATCACCGAATGAATACGCGAATTTTGCAGGTATCTACCCATTACTAATGGCAATGACGCGCCTACTAGCTCGTGTTTTATTTCTATATTTTCCTTAAAAATTAAAATAAAATAATGTTTTTTTTTTTTAAATATAATTTCGTACCTGTTTAATGCTGGGAGGCTTAAGGGAGTGCCTCCCATTTCAGGTCACGGTTTTATATTTAGATTAATCACTGATCAACTTTAAGACATTTTCATTGTTTAACTTTCACGAAATTAAAAATATATACAACACATACTTTTTGCATAATTAGCTGCCAAAGTTACATTTTTAACGTTTTTGGGTTGTACAAATAAGGAGAATTTAATTTATTGCAGAATTGAATTTTTTTAGGTTTAATTGCAATGCCACTGGCTGCTTAATGATATGGTTTGCATTTCTATCACAAAAACTCATTTTATGTTTCTTGGCTGTCAAAATCGTAATAAATTTGAGAATTTTGAAATTCCAGGTAAAAGTAATTAATATTTTCTGCCAACACAATCAAGCACTCCTGAACATAGCGCATCCCATTACGGACATCACCATCGAGCGCTCATTACTGTCGGAGTGGACAACACATACCTAGGGGCTTATTCTAAGTATATAGTTACATCCATCGAGTTATCTCGACATCGAGTTCACTTGATAGGGTTTCTAACGATAAAAAATATCAAGAGCAAGAAAAATGTATTCTAAGTATGCTATCGTTACTACGACACAGACGCTCGGGTAAGTTCGGAGTTTTCGATACCCTCCCCTTCTTTACTGACACGAGAGTGGGCATGGCGTCAAAGTGGCAGCAAAACGAATGAAAAATACTTATATTTTATTTAAGTAATTTTAATAAAATTATATATTGGATTCACAAAGTATGTAACATTTACGTTGTAAGTGATATATTTTATGTTGAGTGTAATTTTTTCTAGTTAAAAGATAAATTGTAGTAATAAACACAGTATTGCACAATCTATCGCGATAAAGAATTTGATTTAGCAAATGTGGTGACAATTCAGGCGCGGAGGTGTTTATATGTTGTTTGTGTTATAAACTACACGGCTACACGACTTACGCGAAATGGATTCAAAAAATAAAGTATGTTCACGTAAAGGACGCATTTCTGAACGACAGCAACAAATCATGTTGGAGTTTTTTGAATCTCATCCAGAGCTGCTACGAAATAATTTTTCGCCTATTTTCACCACAGCCAAGATAAAACAACTCTGGGTGAGCTTAGTGGTTTACTGAATTCGAATGGTTTGGGACCTGAGAAAACGACAGACAAGTGGATAAAGGTATTTATGAAATGTATATTTAAATAATTAGGTAGGCTTAGTTTTGAAATATATTTATATGTGTTGTGGTTGGTATTTTATTGAAATGAAAGTCTAGTGAAAACCTAATAAAGTGGTAACAGAGCTACCGATGTAAGTGTGGTTATGTTGTTCAACTACGTTTAAGAACTTTGTGGTAGTTACAGATTTGAGAGGTGCACTAGGGGGAAAAAAGAGACAGAAATATCTCCAGAAATGTATTATATTATTTTATGACATTTTTGTAATTATTTAAAAAGGTGATAATTACTAATTGCTAAATATATTTCTCGTATTTTGCAGTTTTAACAATTTGCTAATATTGGTGCACAAAATTAAGGTGAAATCTGGAGAATGGATTAACTTTATTCATTAAAATTACTGAAAAATTGTGTGAGAAATTGGTTAGGTTCTTTAGCTACATGAAATTATAAAATAGTGCAAATGGTTCACTATATGCTATAATGTACAGACCTTATCTTCTTAATTTAACCTACAAAAGATGCATCACAGATACATGCAAATGTAATTTAGGGCTCCCCACCCCCACACACATGAAAAAAAAAACTAACATACTATAAAACAATTTATTTGAACATTACAATTTGGTAAAAGCATTATAAAACTTAAGAAAATGTGTGGCCATAGAAGTTGAAACCATATTACAATATGTAATCAATAATTTATTATGTAATTGGTAAGCTAGTAAAATCTGTTTTCTTTTAGACAAATCATAGTCCTTGTAAGTCCACACACAACTGTCGCACTAAATCACGACTCAAGCGAAACATCCCCATAAAATCCTTTTCTTTCATTTCAAAGGAATTAGTTTCATCCCGAAGAAGTTTCCTTTATTTGCGCATATCTACGCCTTCGTTTATTTCGACAGCTACATGTAACAAATACCGCCTCCACGCATCGCCCATTTTGACAGTAACGATGTATTTATTTGTTTCGATAACTTCATACTCTCTCGTTACGAAACGATAGCTTGTAACGATTTTGTACATCGAGAATGACGTCACAGAAAAACTTAGAATACGAACTTGTCGAGAACGAACGATAATCGATAGGTAACGACAAATTCCATCGAAACGATAAACTTAGAATAAGCCCTCTGGCCTGCTGTAACCTTTTTTTCCAGAGAGTACCACAAATCATTAAATAAAAACCAACAAGAAAATAGTCCTATTTCAACAAAACCTTTGAATGAGTCATGAGATGGAGGGTCATAGAGGGAGCTTCAAAGGGCCATCAGTAATTATGTACAGAATGACTATGTCCTGGATCCTTTTGCATTTAACTGAATTTTTTTTAACATTAAGTTCGCTCGTTTACAAAAAAACAACAAATTTAATCCATAAGAAATTTCAAATTTCATTTAACAAATTTGAACACTGAGACTAACACCTTAAATGTTCGTTCGTCAAAGTCCCTCGTGCGGTTTTCTTTTCAAGATGTTTCACAAAAACTATATTACGTTCGTAGCAGGTGCCTGATGCAAAAATATAAGCCCAGAAGTAACAAGAGGTGCTCCACGCAGCTGAAGTTCAAAGTTTGGGGAGGTAACGAAGATTAACTTCATGTACTTAAGACCAACTAGAAGTATTACAGCATGCAGAATGTCATTAAGGCTTCACTTATTTTGTCGCACTTTAGTTTTAAGCAAGTCAACTGTGCGCAAAATCGTAGGAAATAAATACTCTATCAAATATTTAAATAGGTCTGATGTTGTTTGTTGTATTGGCAGGAATATATTTGACATTATATCACGCAACAGAAATGAACAGATGATTCATAAGAATGAAGGTTCTTAAATGAATGGTGCAATGAAAGAAACTCATGTACCTGACTGGATTGGTGTGAACCAAGCGGTAATACGTGAATAAGCAATTTAAGTACGCGACGTGAGCTAGTCCTTTTCGAGCGGGCAAGCCAACCAGCCGACTGACAATTAATACATAACCACCTATCTTCCGTTACACGGTGTCTTAATTGTCATACAAAGTATTCGATGGTAGGCTTCTAAAGATAAATGGTATGGCATATTTATCATTGAAAGTTATTCTATGTATTCATATTATATTAATAATATTTTTCTACTCTTTTGGAACGCATTTAGTTAATTAGACATGCTATTTATGGAGACTTATACTTCAGAATATGCGATTTATAACACGAACATTTTTAGGAATGCATTAGTTGTGCTAATTGAGGGATGGGTGTACTTGTATAAACAGCACGTGCCTGTTGAAACCAGTAATTTGGAGCTGTTGGAACCATACATTGGAGCTATTGTAGCTAGTTGGAGCCAAAAGCAATTGTTACTAGCTGGAGAAGTTAGAGCTAGTTGGAGACATTAGAGCTAGTTGGAGCCAAATGAAGCCAGTTGAAACCATTTGAGCCAGACATTGTATTAGATGGAGCTATTAGAACCACTTAGATTTAATTGAAATTGTAGCTATTGGAGCCATTGGAGATAATTAGGCTATGTGGAGCTAAATGCGAATTGAGATATTGGAGCATGACATTCCAGCATTTGGAGCCATTTGAGCTAGTTTAAACTAAATGAAGCTAGTTGGATCAGAATTCATTGGAGCCATTGGATGAATTGGAGCTCTCGAAGCTAGTTGGAGCCAAATGGAGCTAGTTAGAGTTATGGAAGCTTGCTGGAGCTATTTGTGCCAGTTGGAGCTAGTTAGAACCAGATGGAACCAAATGCATTTGCAGCCATTGGGGACATTGTAGCCATTGGATCTATTGAAGCTTGTTGGAGCAAAATACAATTGGAGGCAATTGGAGACAAATGTGGTCGTTGGAGGAATGTTTGACTTTAAATGGTCAATACAAAATTTATAAGTAATAAAATGTTTTACGAAAATAAATGAAAGTGATGATAGTTTTGATTCACATATTAAACTAGAGACTTTGAGTGTATAAGCCAGGACCAGAGGCAGGTTCCTCATTTTGTTACTGGCTATGGTGGTAACAGGATTGTGTAGCTTGATTTGTCTGATATAAAAGTCTCGTAACTAGCTATTAATTTGGACTAAATGGTATCTTTACTATCTGTAACTTAAACCCCTATAAAGGTGTTCCATCAGCAGCGAGTAACCTAATGGCAGCAATGCTAGCGAACTTTGAGATTAGTTGAAGTTGCACTAGAGAAGGCCTCAACGAGAGTAGTTTCACTAGCAAAGAAGACTTCAATATGTGCTGTGCTGTTATCTGAAGAGACTTTAATGTGTGCAATGCCATCAGATAAAGAGACTTCGATTTCTACAATGACATCTACTTTGATGAATTTGTCGATGATAACCACCGATGGTAAACATTGTCTTTCGAGTATCGTTGTAGCCAGTGTGAAAAGGTATTCTAAACTATTGGCAATGCTCGCCAACACGACACGAAAGAATGTCGCAAGTATGTAATTCACCTGCAAGAAATGTCGTTGGCAGTTAGCAATGAACAATAATTTGAAAAGACTCTTGAGAATGCACAAACAAAGTATTCTCTTACCAAGCGACGACTGATTTATTTTTAGAAGATTGTGGTAGTCCATTAATTAATAAGGATAAAATCTACGTAAATAACCAAAAAAAAACATTTTTGTAACTTTGGTGGAAAGACTTTTGTATTATCTCAAAGTGTACTGAAATATGTAAAGAGAGAATGCGTGAATAATAAAACAAACTATTAATTTTGCTATTATAAGTGCAATAAATGGTTTACTGGTATTGACAATTTGAGAAGAAGTATGAAAAACTGTAAGGATGAGTTTAGTTAACTTATTGCGGGCGCCGCATTTTGTCCCACAATTTTAGTTTGATAATCGTATGCACACTGACTTACACAGTAGAACAGATATGCAGCAAGAAGCTTTTACATCGACTCAAGATTCTAAAAAAAACCTACAACTGTTCTCGGTGCGTTGAAACCAATTTAAAATTGATTACACCTGGCAAAAAAAAGAATTCCGTTGGTTGTTGAAAGACTTTCGTTACCTTCCCCGCTCTCTTGCACCAAAAAAGTTTGTATTTTTTAACTGATGCCAAGAAATATATAGTAAATCAGCTGGAAGCTTTATTTGAAAATGTCCGTTCTGTGAAGTAAAGTTTGAGGCTGGAGTGTACTTTTGGTAAACGTGACCGAAATCTAAACTAGAATTGTGAGAGAACATTCAAGACGATAAATACTGCCCTTTACCTAGGTACGAACGTGAAAGAGACTGTAAATGTTGGTATTAAAAAAATATATCATTAAAGGAGAGAATACCAGAAAAAAGGCAGTTGATGGACACTTAGCTGAATGAATAGTCTGCACATAAATTTTATTGTTTTTGTAATTTTAGTAAAGAACCGAGGAAAGCTGGCTACATAGAATGAGCCGAACCGGGATCGTTTGCAAACTTCAGGTTTCTGCAAGACGGAAATACTTTTGATGTAAAGTACCAGTGCCTAAACTTCATGATTTATTCAAGGTAGACCTTTTTGAGATGATACAACATTTCAGAATGATCAATTGCTTCATGAACAAGTTGATGGTCATCGGCGTGTATGTCAAGGTTGCTTGGGCCTGACCTGTGAAATTGAAGAATACGATCAAAGTAACCAAGGCCATGGCAGACATTTTACTCGATGGACGTGTACCATCACACCGCAAACATATCTCTACAAAGAATTCTACAATACGGCTTTCAAGTCTTTGATGAAAAAGTATGACACAAACACTACTCTACAGTTAGTAATGTCAAAGACTCCATGGTCGATATGTTTAAAAGAATTTTGCGCACCAATGTGGCATCAGTTCACCACTAACGGAAATTACAATTAGCTGAATATCTGGCCGAAACTAATACGTGAATACCATTGTACGGTGCATTCTACTACAAAAATAAAGCACAAAATGTAAAAAAAAAGATCAACTGCTTCAAACAGTTTTTCCCAATACAAAGAAGAATGAACCACGAAATTGTAAAGTTAATGTCGTTGGTAGCACACTCTAGCAGATGAAAACAAGATTGCAGATCCAAGATGGTGGATATGACATCATTATGTGGAAGTAATATATGCTCCAAAATTAATGGTGGGAGATCAATTTGCTTGTATCCTTCGTGGTGGAGGTACCATGTCAGGCCTACATTGCCATTATTTTTGCCCTCGTAGGGTTTGAACTGAGTACTCCGAGCTCCATTACGTATTTGCTGTTTTTATTAAAATTTTATATATATTGTAATTTGTTACACTTTTTAATTTTTTCTATAATAATTACGAATTTTGAAGATGGCGGGTGTGACTTTAGAATTCAAAATTGCGGATTGTACTACTATAACGAAAAGTACGATGTTTAGGAGTGGAGAACTCGATGGTGAGATCACCGTAACTAAAAGTGCTTTGTTTTGGACTGGAGTCACTTGATTTCAATATAGTAGAAAGTTCTGTATTTAAAATAGCGGTTTCAAGATGGCGGCTGAGACTTAATACTATATGACCACCAAAGTCAAGGTTAAGCTTAAAGGTCAAGGTAAAGATCATCTTAGATGGTGGCGTGACATCATAACCCAATATGGTGGACTTCGGCACACTACCCCTCAGCCTGAAGCCTTTTCTAGAACATACTTTTTCATACTACTGAACTTTTTTTGCCTTTTATGGTGTCTCTTGCAGAATACAACTATTATTGATTATTTGGAGTATGTGTGTTTGAAATTATATTATAACATCATGGTACGTACACAATTATAAATTTAGTAATAAAACAGGTATGATGAAATTAAAAAAAATATTTCTTTGATGAAATTATTGTTAAAAAAGAACTATTCTCTAACTTTTGAAACAACATATGAGTGGCAGCCCCATTTCATCCATTTTGACCCTACCTCAGGCAGAAAATGACGCGTCGATTTTATTTTTTAAATAAGGAACATAAATCAAATTTATTTTGTCCATAATGCAGACATGCACTAAAATACTTGTTTAATTCAGCTATCAAAGTTGGTTGTAAGTGAAACACTGGGGTGGTATAATGTTTGGGTGATAAGAAGTATGAAAATTTTAAGGCACGATTTTAACTATCTTGATTTGCGTAGAGGCAGTAATGTCGACCGCGGTGTACTAGTTGCACCGAAATTATGCATCGTAAATAATTCACGCATTAATGTTAAACAGCTTATCTTACGTATCTCGCAAACGGAAACCCAACGTAATGTCTCCTTTGTCTGATCAAGGCGGAGCGGCCATGAAATCATTAATTGGGCGGTTGGCGGGAGAGCGAGGGAGTATCCGAGCCGTCGACAAGTGTCGGTTGATAACCATCGGTGCGACGGGCTTGCGAGACGCCATTACTCCCGAGGAGAGGAAGGGGGAAAAAAAATTAACCATGGCAATTTGAATTTTCAACTGGTTTGTCTCATTTCCTTCTTTCTCTTATAGAAGCTCGGTTGGCGGGGAGGGGGCAAGCCGAACTCTAAACGCTTGCTGTCAGCTGCCGCTAGGGAAAGAGCCGGTACGGATCGCTCAGGCCACAGCAAACTTGCCAAGACAAGATGAAGGGGTGGTTGTCGGAGGGAGAGAGAAGGAAGGGGTTGTGAAGAGGCGGTGAGGAGGGTGGGACGGGTGTTCCGAAGACAAGCCTCTGAAAGCCCGCCCGTAGATGATGGATGACAGGCTCCAGAGGGTCCCTAATGACCGACACACACATCCATCCCACCTCTGGAAAGTTTGACTTGACGCGCGGGTCTTTTATCACCGCCTCGCCTGCTCGCCCCGCCCCCTCGCCGTGGAAACCCTCTCCGCCGGCGA
Source organism: Bacillus rossius redtenbacheri (assembly GCF_032445375.1). Taxonomy (NCBI): domain Eukaryota; kingdom Metazoa; phylum Arthropoda; class Insecta; order Phasmatodea; family Bacillidae; genus Bacillus; species Bacillus rossius. The sequence continues at coordinate 17,039,163 of NC_086335.1, forward strand.
CGGTGACAAACTTCAGGCGTGCTCTTCAAGAAGAGGAGGGGCGCCATCTTGTTCCAGGCAGGGATCGCCTCTGAATAAATCTCGCGGTCTTGACACTGATAGCAGGCAATTTTTCCCCTTGGTTTTCCACACCACGAATCTGCGTACCAGACCACGTTGGGAGAGAAAAATGCCAGTTGAGATAGTTTGTAATTATTATTATTTATTTTTTTGAGATCTACTCCTATAAATTCATTCCAATATTTTTCGGGCAATTGTTTTGGAATTACTAATTTTAACTTGGTTTTCAAGCTTTAGAACGCCATATTTACGAATAAATACTTGCGTGAATGTTTATCGCAACTAAATACTATTCGGAAAAATGACCTGTTGAAAAAAAAAAATGTTTGACAGAATTTACATGCAAAAGCGCTATTGAAATAAAAAAGGAAAGCCAGCCATTAATAGCAATAACAATAAAATGAAATATCCAGCATGGTGTGTGACACCGAGTCTTAAGGCTTAATCGATCTCACCCCCTATGTTAGAGCTAAGAAACTAAGTTTCATGAAGAAAACAGATATTTTTAAAATGGAACCACTTGTAGAGTCACGAGACAATGCGAGTGATGATTAAACAATTGAACAATAAACAGTTTAAGTTTTGAAAACATGTGAGACGATTTATAAATAGCGGATAAAATGTTACATACATAATGTAAAAATTCTATGAAGCGGTTTATTTAATAATTATAAACCACTGTGGTAAAGTTTATTTCAATATGATCTTATATTATACATAAAATAATATTAATAAATATATAACCAGCATTGAAAATTTATTTTGTATGATCGCATGTAATGATTTAAATTTTATCATGCCATCCTAAGTACCTTATTTTCAATAATGTTACGAAATGTTACGACTTGCGGTGCAATAGCGGACCGAGGTGGTGTCTACTCGCAGGTTACAGCTACAGGCAGCTTGGCACATGAAGAATAATAAATAAAAGAATCCCTTTCAGCACAGTCTACAGGCTAGGAGATTTCGAAGTACCTATATCTTCTGGAAATATTTAGGAAACTTCTATAAACTTCTTCAACATTTTTAGAACTTAATGGACATAACATCTTTCTGTTCTCCAATATTACAGAATGATGGATTAAACATTTTCGCGTTTTCCATGGAGCAAAAATATTATGAATGTTGTTAATTTAAATGCATCCAGTACTGAATAGCTTACAATGAATTTAAATTATGCCAACTAATGTAGTTATTATTTTTTTTACCTTACAACACATATTGTCAACCCTTGCACTAATAACCTGGTCGTGTAAAATTTTGATTTTCACTATGGTTTACGATATTATTAAGATGGTTTGAAATAAATTCTCACAAATTTGATACGTACGAAGTTTTGAAATTTTTTTATTATTTCAACCCCTCTTTTACGACCAATAATTCGTTTCACCAAAAATTGTTTCAGCCATAGTTTTAGATAAAGTTTAAGATTTATATAGTAAATTTTAACGGGCATGTAGTATATCTATTTAAATAATTAATGATTTTTTTTTTACTTTAAAGACTTATTTCCACCCCTCACAGAAATGCTGGTTACATAATAAATTTATTTTATCTAAAGTTCAGAGAGTATTTAGAAAGTTAAAGGAAAATAAGAATTGCTCCGATAGTGTACATGGTAGAGGAAGTTTTATTTATTTTCTTATTCCAACCCAAGGTTTTTTCAATCCCTTGCAATGATGGTTTGTATTATCAAAAGTTGTTTCAGCCAAAAGTTTTAAATAAAAATTATAAGATTTACAAAATTTTGAATGCATTATATGTTGCGGCTATTAAGAGAGTTATTAATTTATTTTTGAATTTTAAACCCTCCTTATCCACCCTTTGCAATGGCTGATTTAGTCAGAAATTGTTCCAGACAAAAGTTTTAAATAATATTTCTAGGGTTTACAAAAAATTTAACGGATTGATTGTGTGCCTACTAAGAATGTTTTCGTCATTTGTCTTTATTTTTATTCAACCTCCTGTAGCAACGGCTAATCTTATCAAAAACTGTTTCAGACAAAAGTTTTAGATAAAAACTGTAAGTTTTACAAACAATTTGAACGGGTATGATGGTGTAATTATTAAGGTAATTATAAATTTATATTTGTATTTTAATCACTCTTCATCCACCCTCTGCTGCAATGGTTGGTTGTATCAAAAATGTATTAGAACACAAGTTTTTGCATTACTATCACGAGTTATAATACGTACAGAGGATGTGGTATTTTTCATAACATAGGAGTTATGTCAATTTTTCTGTTTTTATTAAAACTTTCTCATTTTTACCCCTTTGGTCAGATATTGCCCATTAACGAACTCGACCGAGATTTTCCATTTCTATGTGCTATTACATATGTGATTTGTGAAAAATTACGGCAGTTAATGTGTCCATAAAAATGTGATATATATATATATATATTTATATATACATATAAACGTTTTAGTTAAGGATGATTTAGTGGTCTAAAGACCATGAAACGAAAAGCAATATAAAAATTTTCCTGAAGTGTCACCTTGGTAACGGCAACAACGGTAGTATTTATCCGAAATCTACCTAACATGACATTCTTGTGAGAATACACTCCGCATTCTTGTTTACAACAATGCGGATACACGTAATATAAATGTCAAACTAGTTATTGTATTTTGTTTATAAATGTGTTGGAGTAAATGTGTAATTTTATACAATACCATCTTACCTCCCTACGCTTTGCTAGCCGAAATTAAAGAATAACAATTATTATATATATTAAAACAAAAGTATGTAATTGTTTCCTAATATCAACAAGAAATGTAATAAACACAATAAAGTTTCAGTTATTCGTCATTGGCAACAAATTTTTCATTCATTACAAAATATCATATCAAGCGGAATGCTAAAGTTAGTATAAATGCCTAGTTATTTGAAATTATATTCCAAGTGCCAATATCTTATCTCATGTTTCTGTGTATTCGGATATAAACTATGTCAGGCGGAAAATACATCACTTTCCTCTCTTTAACTTAATTAGGGTGCGAAATCATAAAAATCATATAACATGCACTTCCTTTTTATAAAAAAACAACTTTCACACTTTTGCATTTCCTCTTTATTTAGATTTTAATGTATTAATAGCCTAAATAAAATCGTGACTTCCTTATTTTCACCTGCAATGTGATAAAATTAGGAAAAAATGTGAAATACTTGTTTGTTATTAAAGTATAAATTAGAATTAACAAATACCTTATAATTATTGTAGATGTATTCTATTATATTTTTGAATTAAAGAAGCAATACTCTCAAATATCCGACCCTTCGGTAAGGGTTAAAATTAAGGTTCTAGTAAAATGACGGTGTAAAATATATAGCGAATAGTCGCACCATTAACTTAAGTGGATGTGATGATATGCGCTGCAATAATAACACCAAATCTATTAAGGTTTTTAATACCTCAGTAATGAAATAAAAACCTTTATTTCAAACATTCATTTTAATTTAGTCAAGTTTTATATTACCGAACTTATTTGTTTGTAAACCCAAGCTTACTCTCCTTAGCCGTTTAGAGTTGAAAATGGAAAATGAAATTTACGTTTAACATAATTCAGAAGAAATGTGATTCAGGTCAGTTTCTTACCTGCCACTCTAATATAATCGTAAATTATTTTATTTAAATAAATTTGGATGATTTTACATGCAATAAAGGTTAAAATTCCAGAAAATTTTAGAAAAATTTGGAAGTTTTTGTATGTTTTATAAACTGTCCGATATCTTGAATTTTGTTTGGTATATGTTGATTTGGTATAAAACATATTTACATCTTTATCGTCCGCTTAGGGGTAGAATTTCATAAAAAACATATACCTAGCTTTGTTAATAAGTTACATAAAACATTACATAAAACAATATTTTTTGTTTGAAACCGTTCCGTACTTTTTGAATGATGCCGGAACAAACAAACTGGTTAAAAATTTTAAAAACTTAATTAATAAATTCCTAACTTTTAAAAAGCAGTTTACTATAGAATTTTTCTATAATTTCAATCTACTATAAAATATGTCAGAATAATTAGTTTATTAAAAATATATTGTTTAATAATTAAATTTTTTACATTAAATTTATTCACAAAATTTAGCCAAATTGATTATGAAACAAATTTGAAATGGAACACACAGATAATAAATAATTATATAAACACCGTAAACACTTTTGGTGATGGTCCTAATAATAAATAATGTTATTTAAGTATCAAATTTTATGGTAAACTTACCATACAAATATGCTATATTCATTGGCATTTCACCATTTCCCGTACAAATTTAGAAGAGATACCACAGAATCATGGTTAAGAAACTATCAAAAAAATTATACAGTATAAATTTTAGTTTAAAAACCATAATTCTAGCCTCTGTTTTTTAAATAAAATTTGGAACGAAAATAAGCTTAGGTCACAAAGTTTTCAGTATGCAGGAAAACAGAATGTATGTCTGCAAGTTGTAAGCACACTGACCAACACAGTCTGTTAGCATAAGTGACATCACTTATTTGCCAACACACCAGTTCATTTTCTTTCTTTCTCGGCCACACTACTAACAAAACAATAGCCTGTCTATCAACATACATTAATTATACCCGCTACTCTTGAACTGAACAAAAAAAATAAATATTTTGATTCGGAATTTAAAATTCTTTTGACCCCTTTGTGAAGCATTCTCGCATTACAAACATTTACAAATTCCAACCGTAACCTTTCAATTACATATAGAAAAGTTTAGAAATTTTTAATTGTTTCCATTAGTATTAAAGATAAATAATTATAAATAGTGTAACTTTACACAAATGTTTCCAGAAAACCCAAATAATTGTACTACAAGCCTTTGTGAAGTAATCAAAAATACAAATTTTATATCACAACAGCCAAGTTTTAAAATAGTACATTTAGATGCATTTATAAAAGTGCCCATAAAAAAGAACACGGTTAATTTACCTTCACCAAACATACCTACTTCCCTGTGTGTGATCATGTGTGTCAATGAGACACGCTCACTTGTTCGAGTGCTCAGTCAAACCCTCATTGGTCGCCAATAACACTAGATCCCGCCGAATTCCAAACCCGGTTCAGTATTAACCTAGAGTTATATTTTAATTAGCATTAGAGTTTGTAATTGTCACGTTAGGTAAGTTAATTATTTGTCTGTTCTTTTAATAGTTACTTTAAATGCTTAACTTGGTCAGGGAAAATCCAACAGTGAAATGTAGCAAGGATGAAAATAAATTTAAGTCAATTTAGTGCGTAAGTTATCGATGGAACGACTAAGAACAACTTCCATGGTATTCAAAGAACTCATTTCATGGGAAAGGTATCTCAAGAAACACTCCTGCGAGAAGTTTCCAATTAATTATTCCAACCATATATAGTACCATGAGAATGACTGTTTTGCGCACTATGCAGGAATTCATATTCCACGGACTTAAAACATTAAAATAACTAACACTTACAATTAAAAAATGCACGTTTATTATGATATTAATAAACAGTTACTTAAAATTACAAATTATACTTTAGAGTTAAATTTTATATATACCAAAGAGATATACAGAGATATAAAGATATATATACATATAAATGTACTCTGTACTACTCTCTTTGTACTGTGACTGTGTGTATACTATACTATTCTGTGTAGATAGGTAACCCAGATTGTGTTTGTACAGTATTACACGTTGTTGTTTCACTTGTCTTCTGTAATTCTGTGAATTATGTTACTATGATTATTATTATTGGGCGCCTTGTTTTTCTCATTTTGTATCAATACTCACTTACTGATGATGTCGTATAGTGATAATATTACGAGACCCAGGAGATAACTTCCAGAAGATGGATGCAACTGACATGTTTGACATAAACACAAATAAAACTGAGAACAAATGAGAATATTGTATAGTGTATGAATGTTGGGGAAATGTATAAAGTAAATATGTGAAGCTGCAATAAAAATATATTAAAGTTTTGGGGCACAAGACACAAAACACATTTAATATAATATTAACACTGAAATGACACATACATATACCCTTACACTGTTCTAATATTAAATATACACAAGAACACACTCATAAATGCAATTAGATTTGTACTGACGGAAGTTACAATAAAAAAAAATATGGATTTAATTTGGTGTGATTAAGGCAGACCTGGTGATGTATAACTGGATCTAACTGTTGGGATTTATGGTGAGATAGATTATTCAAAAGTTCGTTGCTTGTATTAAAATGAAAAATATGTTCGGAAACGATTTACTCAGCTTTAAATGTTTAAGGTTTTAGTTTATGCAGTTGTATCTCAAATGAAATCTTAAAGTATATCGCGGCTAGATAGTTCAGTGGGAGCAATGATCACTACGCAGACCACTGGTCTATTATTCCAGCTAAAATTAGGTCCTCAAAACAAATGTTAATTAGCCAATGCTATAATAGAATTAATTACTATTATTTTGATGTGTAGCACAGCTCGTGATTCAGACAAAATCTCCAACGAAGTTACTAAATGGTTGTGTGGCATTATGAATATAATCGTAGCTAAAATGTCGATGGCTTAAGCTTCCTTCTAATTATGGCAATAATTAATTACCACGTAGATATTTTCTGCCACATTTACTCACTGCACGCCCCGGCATCGTGTAGAATCTGATGCACCACATGTATCACCACATGTAAGAAATCAGTTAAATAATATAAAAATTTCTACACATCGGCATCGGGCTAAGCCTTACGAAGAATGCCTCAGACATTTTTTTCTTCTATTCTCTCATTTCTCCCTGTTGTACAAAAGTCTTATTGTTAGCTTTAAAATTCAGATTGCTGATTGGCTGCTGTAAAAACATAACAGGAGGCCTTCGTACACATGTACGCAGCAAGATACAGGTAAGTGAGAAAAATAAATAAATTAACAATAAATTAAAATTAAATACCAAAATAACATAAAACAATTTCAAATAAATTCAGTTCATGATAGATTGCAAACTACGTGCTGTAAATGATGTAATGTCTATTGTTGACGAAATTATAAATGAGAGTTTCTATTGTTCGTGGCTGTAGCTTATAGACACTTATTTAACAATATAATATTATTCTGACATTACAATAATAAAATATTAAAATATAACAATTAATTAGACAATAATAAATAAATAAAATCTGAACGAAAACTGTTGTTATCGTACATAAACTTAAATAATACTCACCAAATAAACTCAGTACTATAGAAGAGTGTCACAAAATTTGTTTTATAACTTAGGTATTTAACTTTTAATATTGTAAAAATTAAAGACCGTCCAAACGGAAGCTGTATTCTCCTCGCATTATTTCACTACTAAGGTTTTGGAAACATAAATTATAACCAACTTATTAGTTAATTGCTGTTGAATTTACTGTGTACCAATCTTACTCTTTAAATGTTACTTTACTGTTACGCAAGAGAATTAATTGTAAGTGTTTAAACTTAAAAATATTTTTTATAGATGAAGAATATAAAAGTTGCATATTTACTCAAATCAATCTTAACTTACATGGATGCAATGAAATGATGCACTGAACTATTTTTAAGTAGAATCTAATTCCTCATTATCTAACCTAGGGAGATTTGGGTCCTGATAAATAAAACAATAGCATTTCGTATGAAGATGCATTTAAATTTTGAAAATATTTCTAAGTTTTAAGGACGGATATAACATGTAGGCTATAAACGAAAACCTGTTTAAGTCGTTCGTTGCTACCAAACTCTGAATTGTGCCGCTGAGTCGTAATAACGTAAAACATAAATTACTCCCCAGAATAATGCATGCTCGATGACGTGATAAGCCGTGCTTAATCATGCGCGGGGAAGCACGTTTATTACGCAGACGATTTGCCGCATCACTAGCATTATCACATTATCACTAGCCCGGGCGGCCGGCGGCGAACCTGGAACACGTCTCCGCGGGGTTAATCTCCCGCCTTAATCCATCATTCCCGGCCGTCCCCATATTCATCAATGCATAAAACATACCCCTGCCCCGGACCCTTTTCAACCCCTCTTCGCTGCGACATTCTTCACCTGACGCCCGGCTTTATATCCACCCCTGCGGACCGAGCAACCCCTTGAGGCGCGTTATTGATGGGCGAAAATCTGAAATGACAGAAGGGTTGTTCATCTCTGTCTGTTGCAATGAATCACCCCCAAACTTCGGTCAACAGATTGCGTGGCGGGCAGCAATATTTCCCCGACAAGAGGGAAGTGACGTCTGAAAACAGACGAGCCCCGCGCAAAACTCTACGCAAGATTGATGGGCCAGTCTCGCCAACCCTCGAACGCAAAATTTATCATCATCGGTGCTCCCCTTTTCCTCTCTTCCCTTCCCACGCGTCTCTTCTCTCTCTATCCATCTCTCTGCTCTCTGCTTTCCTTTTCCGTGAAAACAGCTGGATGAAGACAGGCAGCAGGAAGAGAGGAGAGAGTGGGCATCTTTTTGTTGCTTTTCGCCGTCGCTAATAAAACGAATCATTCGTCTGTGTTTGAATGGTTCCGGGAAGAGAAATCTGAAACGCCAGTCCCAAATCATGCCGGTCCACATAAATTACAGTGAAGGTAAAGAAATGCGAGGGAATTCATAGCCCTGTCATACATAGTTTGTTGATTTGAAGAAAAAAGGCTATTTTGTTTATCTACATTCATATATCACTCAGGTATAAAATTTATTTCATTTGCTTATGACAAATTTGTTTTGTTTAAAAATAGGTCTAAATTTTTGTTAAAATAATTAAAAAAAATCTTATGATATTAAAACAAATAGTTATTTAATGGAATGTTAATATATAGTTGATTTACGTATTTCCACTTCTAAATTAATATTTATCTTAACTTAACATTTTGTGAAAATTACCTGCGTGTGAAATGCATACGTAACTATCGAGAGAAAAATTGTTGGCCTAGTTTGACTAGTTAATATTTTTTAATGTGTAAACATACCTACATTTCATTTGAATAGGTTGGCTGACATGAGGCTCTAGTTTTTAATTGCATAGTTCTGATTTTGTTCAAAGCATGACATACTTTTTATGTTTGATCTCGGCTATGTCCTTGCTGATACACAAGAATTGTTTCCATTTGTCGGGGCACTTTTTTATAATTAATATGTGTTAATAAAATTTATTTTATCAGACGAATAGTGTAAACGGAGTCAGGTGCTAATAGGTTTAAAATAAATAATTTTAATTGCCGAAAGCAAGTCAAAATATTCGTGTTTAAAACATTATTTTTGTACAAAAATATTTTTAAATAAATGGCTTAGGGTACTTAAATTTAAGATAAAACAATTGTGATTTAATATTATTTTGTAAGATTGTTAAGAACTGGAAAAACCAGGGTTTGAAATTGTAAACTTATCAATTAATTAAAACGCCTCTTTATTTATTGTAGTAGGGTTTACATCAAGATCTGCCTGTGAAATAGTAACACTAATGTACTCAGTGTTGACGCCTCTCGTCCATGTGCGCACACCGCTGTCGCCTCGACTCACTCGCTTGTGACTCCGCCTCGCCGATGTCTCCTCGACTCACTCGCTTGTGACTCCGCCTCGCCGATGTCTCCTCGACTCACTCGCTTGTGACTCCGCCTCGCCGATGTCTCCTCGACTCACTCGCTTGTGACTCCGCCTCGCCGATGTCTCCTCGACTCACTCGCTTGTGACTCCGCCTCGCCGATGTCTCCTCGACTCACTCGCTTGTGACTCCGCCTCGCCGATGTCTCCTCGACTCACTCGCTTGTGACTCCGCCTCGCCGATGTCTCCTCGACTCACTCGCTTGTGACTCCGCCTCGCCGATGTCTCCTCGACTCACTCGCTTGTGACTCCGCCTCGCCGATGTCTCCTCGACTCACTCGCTTGTGACTCCGCCTCGCCGATGTCTCCTCGACTCACTCGCTTGTGACTCCGCCTCGCCGATGTCTCCTCGACTCACTCGCTTGTGACTCCGCCTCGCCGATGTCTCCTCGACTCACTCGCTTGTGACTCCGCCTCGCCGATGTCTCCTCGACTCACTCGCTTGTGACTCCGCCTCGCCGATGTCTCCTCGACTCACTCGCTTGTGACTCCGCCTCGCCGATGTCTCCTCGACTCACTCGCTTGTGACTCCGCCTCGCCGATGTCTCCTCGACTCACTCGCTTGTGACTCCGCCTCGCCGATGTCTCCTCGACTCACTCGCTTGTGACTCCGCCTCGCCGATGTCTCCTCGACTCACTCGCTTGTGACTCCGCCTCGCCGATGTCTCCTCGACTCACTCGCTTGTGACTCCGCCTCGCCGATGTCTCCTCGACTCACTCGCTTGTGACTCCGCCTCGCCGATGTCTCCTCGACTCACTCGCTTGTGACTCCGCCTCGCCGATGTCTCCTCGACTCACTCGCTTGTGACTCCGCCTCGCCGATGTCTCCTCGACTCACTCGCTTGTGACTCCGCCTCGCCGATGTCTCCTCGACTCACTCGCTTGTGACTCCGCCTCGCCGATGTCTCCTCGACTCACTCGCTTGTGACTCCGCCTCGCCGATGTCTCCTCGACTCACTCGCTTGTGACTCCGCCTCGCCGATGTCTCCTCGGGTGTTCGAGGTCGCCTGCTCCCTGTGGTCCCCAACCACACCTCGCAACCGGGGACGCACCACAACGCCGAAATGCCAAATTGACCACAATGCTGACAACTAGAAAACTGCTGTGTACCACAACGCCAAATTACCACATCGCCGAAATACACTCACGCCGAAAAATGCCATTGCAGGACTGACACAAAGGTTAGGTTAGACTAGGTTAGGTTAGACTAGGTTAGGTTAGACTTGTAGGTTAGGCTAGACTAGGTTAGGTTAGGCTAGGTTAGGTTAGGCTAGGCTAGGATAGGCTACGTTAGGTTAGGTTATATTACGCTAGGTTAGGTTAGGTAAGGTTAGGTTTGATTGTGGTATTTCGGCGTTAAGGTACATTTAAGAAACACACACAGATTCATTCAGTTGTTATTTCGGCGTTGTGGTACACAGCAGTTTTCTAGCTGTCGGCGTTGTGGTCAATTTTGACATTCGGCGTTATGGTATTTCGGCGTTGTGGTAACGACCCCTCGCAACCCCAACTGGTGCCGTAACCAGCCTGGGATAATCTCTCTACTCTCTCCTGTACTCACCAGCCAGGACCGTATATCTGGCAAGGAGACGTCAATTAATTACGTGTGCCGTTTAGGAGGAGGAGGGGGTCGAGTCAGATGTCACCCAATTTCTCGTGTTGATGGAGGGAGGAGTTTTCACGGCAATAATCACGTGTTTTTCTTTCTCACATGAAAAAGTGTAAAACTGTGGGAACAGTGGGTTGAATGAAGTATAAAATATGAACCTCCAACTTAAACATGGCTAAATCCTACACAGTAATATTTATCGCGGTTATGTGAACGCCACTAGGTCTCTCTTGAGACCACACATGAGTCCCCGTGGACAGAATTAGAATTAATATTCTTTCACGAATTTTAGTAGTTCCTATTTAAGTATTTTATTGTTTGATTTTCTCACTTTCATTCTAGACTACATTCTGTTTTAGTTACTAGTTTCATTTATACTTAAATAAAAATAATTAATCAAATATGTTTTTTTTAAGTAAATCCAACTCAAACAAACACATATATTTACATTAAAAGTACGCATTCGGAATAATCACACGTTTGATTATAGAGGGAGGGGGTAGAGCCAAACCTCATGATATCTCAACAGGGGGTGTCAAAAAAAAGGGGGGGGGGGAGGAATCGAAAAATCGCCAAAATGTTCTCACGTAGTTAATGGACGGCCCCGAACTGCCACAAGGACGAGGCCGGGCGCTTCCAGACGCCGCCTGGCCTCAGCGAGCAGCGCCCAGGTGCGAGAGGCGGGGTTGATTGACAGGCGGCGGGCGATGACGCACGCTTGACGCGGGGAGTGGGTGGTGGTCAAGGTGTAAGGGTGGGGGTGGCTCAAGGGCTGTGCCGCAACAATCTACAGCCCACTGAAAATAGAACCGTGTTAGTTAAAAACCCTGTACGTGAAATGAAATTATATAAACAAATGTTGGAACTAACAAATTACATTATTTTGAACTCAAAATATATCGTTTTATTTTTTTTGTTTGTTTGTCCGTTGGTTCCAGTATCAATTGAAAACTACTAAACGGATTATTTAGAATTATTTTGCATTAGCAAGGTCTTTAATTAACTTAAAAACTAGGCTATGTAAGTAGGTGAATAAATAGATATTTGATATATTTAATTATATCTCCGAATATAATCAAGCTTAAAAATGTAAATTGGGTATCAATTATACAACACACGATAAGTACCAACCACAATTTTAACAATGTGAGAAATTTCACCCCAAAGGGGTGTAAAGGGGGTAAATTTGGTTTTAAGATAAATAATTATATATATATCATCAAAGTGATACGATTACATCACAGGGATACGATCGCAGGAATACATCTCATCAGAAGGATACAATCTAATGATCCCATTACAGGGATACGATCTCATCACATGGATACGATTTCATCATAGGGATGCATTCTCAACACAGGGATACGTTCTCAAGTATGCCAACTCTCCTAGGTTAATTTTGTCCTGGAAGGAACAGTTTGACATTGAAAGCTGCATGAACTTTAGGCTAGATGGCACTCCAGACTTAAAGTGCAGAGGAAATATCAGAGTACAAAAACTGTTCTGACTGGCTCGCCCCGCTGCCCATACAATTGGTGCAAAAGAGAATTAATTAAAATGAGGGAAATACTTAATCAAACTGTCGTTCAAACATTTTAAATCCAAATTTACAAAAAAAACAACATAAATTTGGTGGTCAAGCCATAATTTATTTCATAGAACAAGATAACACACAAACAAAGAGAGTTAACAGTATCAGTATTATTCATTATCATATACCTTTAACACAATTTCTTTATTTATATTGTTTAGCGCCTTACAAAAACTAAAATTAGAAAAGATTACACCTTACTTTAAAGAGAGAAAATCACATTTACATGGCTGTGGTAGTCATACATTGTTTCATGATAGTTACTTTTGAAAACATGTAATATAACATTTTAGTTGATTCCTTTTATTAAACTTCTTTACGATGTTTATTTCAGTTGAATTTCGAATTTCGGGGTTGAGATGGCTGCGTGGAGATCCAAAGTAATAAAAAACATGCGCCACATGCTGCATGCGAAGAAGGAAAAAAAAATTATTGAACAACTTTCATGAAAATACTTGTTTGTGGCATCACGAAACCGCTCGAGAAGGAGAAAGCCTCTGTCCCAAGGCCGAAGATCGCTACAATAAAAGAATAAAAATAAAAATAACACATCTTTCAAATATAAATAACCAATTTGGGTCCCGGGGACATAACGCAAAAAACTCACCAAGTTGGCGGTGCGCATCAACGAATTAACACATAAATAATGTAGATTTTTGAGCCGAAAATAAAAGGAAAAATTTCACATAATGACGACTGACCAAAGGAGAAGAAGTGAAAGTTACAAAAAACAGAAGTTAGAAGATCATAGATAACTTCAAAGGATGTTAAAACTGTTAGCAAATACTTTACGAATACAGGCTTTGATCCTAAACCAAGATTACATAATAACTAATTTTGTATGTATATAAATATATATATTAATGTTTAATGTTTTTACGAATTTGTTTCAAATTTTGTTTTAAGTTCTTTTAATTTTCTTCCAGTCTTGAAGCACTTCAAAACAGTTTTATTCGCTGAACATAATTATCTCATTTAAAACACACACAAAAGGTCACCTCATGAAGTTGTTACATAATAATATAGCAACAAAGTAATGCACCTTACCTTAAATATATATATCAACATAAGGAAGTTACAAAAATTAGAGCACACGTGACATCCAGTTTGCTAACAAAAAAGAAAAGAAAAATTAAAGAAGTTGAGTAAGTACCACACAACAGCTGTGCACACAACCAGGTATGTGTTCAACACAGGCATACGAGCTCATTACAGGGATGAGATCTCATCAGAGGGTTTTGATCTCATCACGTGGACACGAGATCAACACAGGGATACATTCTCAACACACGCATACGATCTCATCACACAGATACATCATAATCACAGGGATAGGATCTCATCAGAGGGATGCTATCTTATCAGAGGGATACGATCCCATTGGTAGGATACGATCTCATCTGCATGTTAAAATAATACAACCTGATAATGTGCATGTAATGGAAATTGCGAATATTAACACCATCATTGGACACAGTAGGATGAGATCGCCAATTTACGGTAGGCTACAATGTTTGCAAATGTCTTTTACTCCAGATGTCTTAGGCTCAACTGTCTTTGGTCTGACTGTTTCACCGACAATTAGCTACAATACTACACGGCTACTTGACTACAAGGATAAGATGCTACGATGCTTCGAGGCTTCAAGTATACAGGCTACAACTGCTCTAGTGAACTTTGGCTAAAAGACTACAAGACTTACAGACTAAGAGGCAAAATGACTAAAACGCTACGAGGTTACGAGACTACATGGCTACAGGACTACAAGACTACAAGGCTACGAGGCTACAAATCTATGAGACTACGAGACTACGAGTCTACAGGACTACTAGACTACGAGACCACAGTACTAGAAGACTATGAGGCTACGAGGGAAAAGACTGCATGACTACGAGGTTACGAGACCATGAGAGTAGTATAGGATAGCCGGTCCTGCGCCAGGATTAAGGATGTGGTTGTGGTGTCGGTGTCCGCCATATTGGATTTGTGACGTCATGACGGCAAAAATTCCTCAAAATTCCTCAAAAATGACACAAAATTCCTCAAAATTCCTCAAAATTGACTCAAAATGACTCAAAATTTCCCGTTTTAAGAAAAAAATTCCCGTTTTCGAGGGAAAAATTCCCGTTTCGAGGGAAAATTTCCCGTTTTATTCCGTAAAAATCCCAGCGGCTAGAAATGTCCTAGAAGAGGCTTAAGCATCCTTAACTCAAGCCTCAGTTAAGCCTCTATCAGAACTTGACCTTGACCTTGACCTTTATCCCGGCGGCCATTTTGTATCCGCCATCTTGGATGACATAATTTTGTTTTCTCGAACATTCCGGCGATGTGTTTTCCGTCATATTGGATGATGACGTCACCGTTACAATTTCCGTTACGCCCGCCATCTTGGATTACATAAATGTTGCATATTTCGTTACACCCACCATCTTGGTTGAGTACCATGTCATTCTTACACTTTACGTTACGACCGCCATATTGGATCCTTTTAATGTTGCAATCAACGTTATGGTCGCCATCTTGAAATTTAGACGCCATCTTGGAAATCCGTAAATTTTATGTTAGAAAATCGGGGAAAATAACAAAATTCATCAAAAAATTAACTTAATAGAATTCTGATTGATTATATCGATTCCCATCCTTGGTTCGAAACCGGTGAGGGCAAAAAATAAAAAAAAACATCAGATCCTTCCTCCACAGAAGCCACCTACAGACTGACCTACCACCACCAATAACAAGGTATTTACCATCAGCTGGTATGACATCATATCCGCCATCTTGTCTTCGTACGCAGAAGACCGCCATCTTGTTGTAGTCTGCTAGAGTGTGCTGGCGACATGTTAGTATAATGTTCTGTTCACCATACCTTTAACATCAACTGTTGGCATTAAACTTTTTCATTGACCTTGAACTTTGCCCTGAACTTGAACTTTGAATTTGACCTTGACCTTGAACATTGACCTTGAACTTTGACCTTGACCTTTGACCTTGACCTTGAACTTTGACCTTGACCTTGAAATTTGACCTTGGCCTTAAAATTTGACCATGACCTTGATCTTTGACTTTGACCTTGATGAACATCATGGATCCGTCATTGTATGTTCAGTGCATGCTACCAGCAGTTACCACATGCTAGTGGTCATTGCCACCATCATGTTTTCGTCTGCTGGAGGACACCATCATGCGTGTACTTGTCGTACCATCATGCTAGTTTTATTCTAACCTGCTACAGTGCAGTAATCATTTATTATTACTGAGGTGCCCGCCATCTTGTAATTTGGCCGCCATCTTGAAATCATGTAATTATTTAGCTAGAAATGCGGGGAAAATTCCAAAAGTCACCAAAAAAATTAATTATTAATTTTCAAATTGAATCGATGGATTCCTGTCCACGTTTTATTCCTGACCAGTGACAGATGTAACTTAATATTAAATAAATTTTATATTCTGTTTTCCATTACCTTTCGCGGAGTTTATTAATCATTCGCTCTACGAAAAACAATTTAAGTCAATAATCCTTACCAACGAATTAATACAGTACCGCTAAGCATTACATGAAAGTCTAATTTTTCAATAATCTGAATAACCTATAAGCCGTTCATGTACAAAGCCACACATATAGATCAATTGTCTTCAGTCCATGAGACCGAGTCACGTCATTATTAGATGTAAAGGCTAGACATTTCAGGATCGCATGACCTTCGTCGTTTTCTAATTATATTCAATTAATGCATCGTGTCATTTTTTATACATAATAAAGGACCAAGTGACCTTAAAATATATTTTAGTAACACCAAGAGGTTTTAAAAAAGTAAATATTCAATCACTACATTTTGTACTACGCGCAATCAACAAAAGGGAAGCACCGTCAACAAAAAAGCAGCACCACCAACTAAAAGGCAGTTCATTTGGAAGCACCGACAACGTAAAGGCAGCACCGACAACGAAAAGGCAGCACCGCCAAAAAAAGGCAGCTCATTTGGAAGCACCGACAACTAAAAGGCAACACCGCCATCAAAAAGGCAACTCAATTGGAAGCACCGACAACGAAAAGGTAGCAACGCCATCGAAAAGGCAGCTCATTTATCATTGGCTCCAATAGTCATTGGCTCCAATATTCATTGACTACAATATTCATTGGCTCCAAAATTCATTGGCTCCAATATTCATTGGCACCAATATTTATTGTCTCCAATATTCATTGACTCCAATATTCATTGGATCCAATATTCATTCGCTCCAATATTCATTGGCTACAATATTCATTGGCTCCAATATTCATTGACTCCAATATTCATTGGCTCCAATATTCATTGGCTCCAATATTCATTGGCTCCAATATTCATCGGCTTCAATATTCATTTACTCCAATATTCATTGGCTCCAATATTCATTGGGTACAGTATTCACGGGCTCCAATATCAATTGGCTCCAATATCAATTGGCTCCAATTGCTCCAAATGCTACAACAAGCTCCAAAAGGCTCCATCAGTCTTTTGGCTCCATCAGTCGTTTGGCTCCATCAGTCGTTTGGCTCCTATAGTCATTGACTCCAATATTTATTGACTCCAATATTCATTGGCTCCAATATTCATTGGCGCCGATATTCATTGGCCCCAATATTCATTGCCTCCAATAGTCATCGTCTCCAATATTCATTGGCTCCAATATTCATTGTCTCCATCAGTTATTGACTACATCAGTCTTTTGGTTCCAAAAGTCTTTTCAAAAGGCTCAATCAGTCTTTTGCCTCCAACAGTCTGTTGGTTCCTATAGTCATTGGCTCCAATAGTCATTGGCTCCAATAGTCATTGGCTCCAATAGTCATTGGCTCCAATAGTCATTGGCTCCAATATTCATTGGCTCCATTATTCATTGGCTCCAATATTCATTGACTACAATATTCATTGGCTTCATTGTTAATGGGCACCACTTGCTCCCAATGCTCCAACAGGCTCCAAAAGGCGACAGTCTTTTGGCTCCAACAGTCTTTTGACTCCTGTAGTCATTGGCTCCAATAGTCATTGCCTACAATATTCGTTGGCTCCAATATTCATTGCCTCCAATATTCATTGGCTCCAATATTCATCGGCTCCAATATTCATTGGCTCCAATATTTATTGGCTCGATCAGTCATTGACACCAACAGTCATTGACACCAACAGTCTTTTGGTTCTAAAAGTCTTTTGGCTCCAAATATATTTGCCTAGAATTCTTCGAGTCTAAGAGACTATGAGGCCACATGGCTACGAGTCTAAAATGTCCTAGCTGGTTACGAGTTATACATGGCTTGCGAGGCTACATAGCTACGAAGATTCTAGTACACAAGTTTACGTGACTGCGAGGATACAGGACTACAAGTCTGCATGAGTACTTGACTACGAAGCTACTCGTCTACAATGCTCCAGTTACCGCATCTATCTCCGAAGGAATTTTCTCTTTTGCTCCAACTGCTCCATCAGCATTATGTTATAAGATTACAAGGCTGCTTGCTTACGTAGCTTCAAGTCTACGTGACTACGACCCATGAGGTTACGAGTCTATGCGATTGCGAGTCTTCAAGGTTACGTGATCGCGAAACTATAGGACTACGAAGCTTCAAGTCTACGAGGCTACTTGGATACGTAGCTACAATTCTACGAGGTCCCAAGACATCATGTCTACGCGACTACGAGCCATATGGTTACGAGACTACGTGACTTCTAATCTTCAAGTTTACGAGACTGCGAGGCTACAGAGCTACGAATCCTCTAGAAAACGAGTTTACGTGACTGAGAGGATAGAGGTCTACAAGTCTGCATGAGTACTTGTCTACGAAGCTACTCGTCTACAAGGATCCAATTGTCGCATCTGTCTTCGTCGGACTTTTCTCTTTTGCTCCAACGGACCACCAGCATTATGTTATAAGATTACAAGGCTACTTGCTTAGGTAGCTTCAAGTCTGCGAGACTCCAATGCATCATGACTACGAGACTACGACCCATGAGGTTACGAGACTATGCGATAACAAGTCTTCAAGGTTACGTGATCGCGAGCCTACAGGACTACGAAGCTTCCAGAACGCATGGTTACGAGACTGCATGAGTAATTGACCGCGGGGCTACGAATCTTCTTGTCTCTAACTGACTACAATAGCACTATTCAGTGGTGAGAGTTAATTTATCTTATGCAAAGGTACTTGCTGCAAGTAGTTCCGCTTTTCAACATCAGATGACGTCACGTGTTGCTTGCAGGTAAATAATATTTATTTCTTTTATGCAGGATGCGGGATGCTCACTATCGATCGCATAAGAAGGATAGCTACGATAGTCTCCAAGGAGAAGGAAGTTCGTCCTTCCTGCTAGTGCTTCTCAGATTTCTCACGGTCCGCCATCTTGTATTGCGACGTCACGGCGGCCATCTTGGATGAGTTTGACCTTGAACTTTGTCCGAAACCGCAGGCATGATCGCAAGCACACGGATTAACCATCAAAATATTAACAAGAATAATCGGGAGCACACGGAGAAAACCACCATAATATTGACAAAAATAATCAGAAGCACACGGAGAAAAACGGCACAAGTTTTCTTTGATATCATAAAATTTCCGGGAAAAAAATATTTAAAAATAAAAATAAATTAATAAAAAATAAAATTAAAAAATACATAAAATTCTGGCTTGTACTAGAACTCTATCTTTGTTCAACAATGAGAAGTTCACATTGGAGTCAATGAATATTGGAGCCAATGAATATTGGAGCGAATGAATATTGGATCCAATGAATATTGGAGTCAATGAATATTGGAGACAATGAATATTGGAGCCAATGAATATTGGAGCCGATGAATATTGGAGCCAATGACTATTGGAGCCAATTACTATTAGAGCCAATGACTATAGGAACCAACAGACTGTTGGAGCCAAAATACTGATTGAGCCTTTTGAAAAGACTTTTGGAACCAAAAGACTGATGTAGTCAATAACTGATGGAGACAATGAATATTGGAGCCAATGAATATTGGAGACGATGACTATTGGAGGCAATGAATATTGGGGCCAATGAATATCGAAGCCAATGAATATTGGAGCCAATGAATAATGGAGACAATAAATTTTGGAGTCAATGACTATAGGAGCCAAAAGACTGATAGAGCGAAAAGACTGATGGTGCCTTTTGAAAAGACTTTTGGAACCAAAAGACTGATGTAGTCAATAACTGATGGAGACAATGAATATTGGAGCCAATGAATATTGGAGACGATGACTATTGGAGGCAATGAATATTGGGGCCAATTACTATTGGAGCCAATGACTATAGGAACCAACAGACTCTTGGAGCCAAAATACTAATTGAGCCTTTTGAAAAGACTTTTGGAACCAAAAGACTGATGTAGTCAATAACTGATGGAGACAATGAATATTGGAGACGATGACTATTGGAGGCAATGAATATTGGGGCCAATGAATATCGGAGCCAATGAATATTGTAGCCAATGAATATTGGAGTCAATAAATTTTGGAGTCAATGACTATAGGAGCCAAAAGACTGATGGAGCCAAAAGACTGATGGAGCCTTTTGGAGCCTGTTGTAGCATTTGGAGCAATTGGAGCCAATTGATATTGGAGCCCTCGAATAGTGTAGCCAATGAATATTGGAGCCAATGAATATTCGAGTCAATGAATATTGGAGCCAATGAATATTGAAGCCAATGAATATTGGAGCCAATGAATATTGGAGCCAA
Organism: Bacillus rossius redtenbacheri; assembly: GCF_032445375.1. Taxonomy (NCBI): domain Eukaryota; kingdom Metazoa; phylum Arthropoda; class Insecta; order Phasmatodea; family Bacillidae; genus Bacillus; species Bacillus rossius. Next base: position 17,059,746 of record NC_086335.1, read on the forward strand.
TGAATATTGGAGCCAATAAATATTGGAGCCAATGAATATTGAAGCCAATGAATATTGGAGTCAATTAATATTGGAGTCAATGAATATTGGAGCCAATAAATATTGGAGCGAATGAATATTGGATCCAATGAATATTGGAGTCAATGAATATTGGAGACAATGAATATTGGTGCCAATGAATATTGGAGATAATGAATATTGGAGCCAATGAATTTTGGAGCCAATGAATATTGTAGTCAATGAATATTGGAGCCAATGACTATTGGAGCCAATGATAAATGAGCTGCCTTTTTGATGGCGGTGCTACCTTTTCGTTGTCGGTGCTTCCAATTGAGTTGCCTTTTCGATGGCGGTGTTGCCTTTTAGTTGTCGGTGCTTCCAAATGAGCTGCCTTTTTGTTTGCGGTGCTGCCTTTTCGTTGTCGGTGCTGCCTTTACGTTGTCGGTGCTTCCAAATGAACTGCCTTTTAGTTGGCGGTGCTGCATTTTTGTTGACGGTGCTTCCCTTTTGTTTTTTTGCGTAGTACAAAATGTAGTGATTGAATATTTACTAGTTTAAAACCTCTTGGTGTTACTAAAATATATTTCAAGGTCACTTGGTCCTTTAGTATGTATAAAAATTGACACGATGGATTTATTGAATATAATTAGATAACGACGAAGGTCATGCGGTCCTGAAATGTCTAGCCTATACATCTGATAATGACGTGACTCGGTCTCATGGACTGAAGACAATTGATCTATATGTGTGGCTTTGTACATGAATGGCTTATAGGTTATTCAGATTATTGAAAAATTAGACTTTCATGTAATGCTTAGCGGTACTGTATTAATTCGTTGGTAAGGATTATTGACTTGAGTTGTTTTTCGTAGAGCGAATGATTAATAAACTCCGCGAAAGGTAATGGAAAACAGAAACTAAAATTTATTTAATATTAAGTTACAACTGTCACTGGTCAGGAATAAAACGTGGACAGGTATCCATCGATTCAATTTGAAAATTAATAATTGTTTTTTTGCGGTGACTTTTGGAATTTTCCCCGCATTTCTAGCTAAATAATTACATGATTTCAAGATGGCGGCCAAATTTCTAGATGGCGGCACCTCAGTAATAATAAATGATTACTGCACTGTAGCAGGTTAGAATAAAACTAGCATGATGGTACGACAAGTACACACATGATGGTGTCCTCCAGCAGACGAAAACATGATGGTGGCAATGACCGCTAGCATGTGGTAACTGCTGGTAGCACGTACTGAACATACAATGACGGATCCATGATGTTCATCAAGGTCAAAGTCAAATATCAAGGTGAAGGTCAAATTTTAAGGCCTAGGTCAAATGTCAAGGTCAAGGTCAAGGTCAAAGTTCAAGGTCAATGTTCAAGGTCAAGGTCAGGGCAAAGTTCAAGGTCAATGACAAAGTTTAATGCCACAGTCGAGGTTAAAGGTATGGTGAACAGAAAATTATACTAACATGTCGCCAGCACACTCTAGCAGACTACAACAAGATGGCGGTCTTCTGCGTACGAAGACAAGATGGCGGACATGATGTCATACCAGCTGATGGTAAATACCTTGTTATTGGTGGTGGTAGGTCAGTCTGTAGGTGGCTTCTGTGGAGGAAGGATCTGATGTTTTTATTTTTATTTTTTGCCCTCACCGGTTTCGAACCAAGGACGGGAATCGATATAATCAATCAGAATTCTATTAAGTTAATTTTTTGATGAATTTTGGTATTTTCCCCGATTTTCTAACATAAAATTTACGGATTTCCAAGATGGCGTCTAAATTTCAAGATGGCGACCATAACGTTGATTGCAACATTAAAAGGATCCAATATGGCGGTCGTAACGTAAAGTGTAAGAATGACATGGTACTCAACCAAGATGGCGGGTGTAACGAAATATGCAACATTTATATAATCCAAGATGCCGGGCGTAACGGAAATTGTAACGGTGACGTCATCATCCAATATGACGGAAAACACATCGCCGGAATGTTCGAGAAAACAAAATTACGTCATCCCAGATGGCGGATACAAAATGGCCGCCGGGATAAAGGTCAAGGTCAAAGGTCAAGGTCAAGTCCTGATAGAGGCTTAACTGAGGCTTGAGTTAAGGATGCTTAAGCCTCTTCTAGGACATTACTAGCCGCTGGGATTTTTACGGAATAAAACGGGAAATTTTCCCTCGAAACGGGAATTTTTCCCTCGAAAACGGGATTTTTTTTCTTAAAACGGGAAATTTTGAGTTACTTTGAGTCAATTTTGAGGAATTTTGAGGAATTTTGAGTCATTTTTGAGGAATTTTGAGGAATTTTAGCCGTCGTGACGTCACAAATCCAATATGGCGGACATCGACACCACAACCACATCCTGAATCCTGGCGCAGGACCGGCTATCCTATACTACTCATGAGGCTGCAGGAATACACGACTACGAGGCTACAAGGCTACGAGGCTACGAGACTATGATGCTCACGATCGCAAGAAAAGGAGAGCTTCGTTAGACATCAACGAGATGGATGTTCATCTTCCATGATAGGGTTTCTCACCTATCTCAAGACATTACAACCGACTCAGTAATAATTCTTTTATTTAAAGTTTTTTACAAAACTAACTTTTTTTATGTGGGATACTCACTCACTATCGTAAGATAAGAAGAGATTCACCAGAGATCAAGGAGAAAGAAGTTCGTCTTGCATGATAGTGGTACACGAACTGTCTGGAATTTTCGAAATATAACTAGCATTGGAATGAAATAAAACTTGATCTAATAAAACTTGATTGAAATGAAATAAAGCGTAATCTAGTTATGAAGATGTGGTATCAAGAATTCAAAGCTATGTGACACGAAACGTGAAAAGTTTCCAACATACAACGTTTTCTTAACACATGTATCACAATAGTATAGGTGACACACAGTTGCAATGGATTTTAGTATTCAAAATTGTCTTGTGTATCTTTAAAATTTACCAAATCTAGACAGAAATTATGTATTAATATTATAATATATGTTCAATAAAAAAATGAAACTATAAGCATACAAGCGACAAATTAAATTAAATTACAAATTATAACATTTAGGTATACCAGACTCGTCAAACATCAGAGAGCAGAAATGTATGAGAGTCTTCACCTTCAGGAACTTCTAGGGAATTTTTAGCATGTTAGTGCCAGAAAACTGTTGAATCAAAAATGTAAGCTAAAAATAAAATTAAGTATTCACTATCGTGAAACTGAAGGTGTCAAACAAATGGGTAGTTTTCGATACTACAAATAACAATACTTTAAAATTTTTATTTATAAAACAGAAACATGGTATGTACCAGGATTTGACAATATAAATACCTGTAATATATTTTTTTTCCGTAGTTACATGGGAACCGAAGTTTCTTACTATATAGGAGACTATTATAGTCTGGAATTGACGTTGGTCATCATGATGTCATACACGTATTCAACTGTGGAGTCAACTTTGATCGATGTGTAGATCAACACACAATCTTGTAACTGCTGAATTTAAGTTAGCTGATCTCGTTCAATACACTGACGCCTCTTGAATGACTACACTTCCTGACAAAATGTTTCTGGTTCAAAATGTTCACACGAACTTCTTGTCACCGACGAAAAGTCTCTAGTCGAAGTCCGTATAAATAAGGCTCTTCTTAAAATAACCTGTCCTTTTCTCTTGCTGCGAATTAGTATGGATGTAGCTGAACAATTTTATCTTCAGCAAGTATAATCAGCTACAATACTGTTTATTCTCTATCTAGTTAATAAATAATTATCTTTTCTTTGTGGAAAAGTTTTTGTGATACCAAATCTTGTAGGAAAGTTAAATCAAACCTTTTAATAAATTGAAATTATTCTTAAAATATTCAACATTAATTCGTTTCCTGACACCACATCCAGCTATATCCGAATTCTAAAACTTTATGAACCATAAGTTATTAAGAACAAACTAGCTTGTGAGATAAAATAGCAGTTGCTTTACAAAACGTTATTCTTTACTTTTCTTAAAAACAGAAAAACATTTGCAGTGCTGTTGTTTACTAATTGTTTTTGTATTTAACTCTGCTGTTCCATAGAGTAATGTATAATGATTCTTATTAAGATTATATTAATTTGATTTAATTGTACCTGTTACTCTATAAATTTCCTTTCATTATAAATATTTTTACAATCATTAGAGTCTTCATGACTATTACCAGTATCATAGTCAACGTGATACCATAGCGATCATTATCATCATCAACATCATCATCATCCCCATTATCAGTATTATTTTTTCCATGTATTTTAACTGGTCGTTGCCATCGTTTTTATCTCAAAGCTTCAAAACGTTTTCGATCTTATAAGCTTCGGGTGCTTTTATATTGATCCCAAGGTTGCGGAAATGACTAGAATTTCGTGAATATATATTTTTTAATTTATTATAAATGGAGGTGGAACATCTTTCTTCTTCCACTGTTTTTTATACCTTCACCAGCTTTCAATTCAAAATAATTTGTGAGATCTGAGGTAGTGCTGGTAGATCATAATATTTGTCTAGTAATTGTCCTTTATTCAACTTCCTAGTTGTTATAGACCCGTCCTCGTTATCATTAGTCAGCCTGGTTGTACAGAACTTGCGCTTACGATGTTTATTTAAGAAATATTTTCGACCAAAATATTTATTTTACTGGCTGCAACTAAAAGGTTTTTGGTAAGGACCCCAAATACCCTCCTTACTCTCATAATGATTATCCTTCTTTCTTAGGTTAATCTATTTGCTATAGTAACTAAAGCGGTGGACTTTCGTTAACACCGCAGGCATCGATTCGGAATCCATATTAGCCTGTGCTATATTAGTGAGGTGCATACTGAAAGTTTTTTATTGAAATCAAATTCTTACATAGGAATTAAAATAATCCATCAGTGAGAGTTTATTTCCGTTTTAAAATTTCTAGTTCCTAATATTTTTGCTTTTCACCAACATAGTCTCACTATAAATTACTCAGAAAGTGTTACAAAGTTCTACAAAAATAACATAGCATGTGTTACCATACTAAATAAAACATGTATCAAACATTACAAATTCGTTATGTTGTAAACTTAGTCGCTATTTATGAGAGATGTGGGATGATCTTTCACGTTCATAAGAAGAGGGCTGCTTTAGACCGCAAGGGGAAGGGACATTGACCTCATTCAATAAAAAGTGAATACTTATATCATGGCATAGCTAAAAGGAAGGTATTTGCATATAGTGAAGTGGATGGTAGCAACCATATACAGAATCGTCTATAGTCAACATTATTACAAACTTAATTGTTTCAACTGACATTACAATCAAAATCAAAACACATCTTAAGATAATCAAATAAAATAATAGCAGCAGCAGTTGTGTTTCATGTTCTGCCACTGTTTTATGTGAGACTAACTGCCCGACCCGGCTTCGCACAGCTATACTAATGGAAAAAAGCCACATCTCCCATTTACAGAAATGGTAAATAAAAAAAACTCAGTGAAAATGTTATTACAATGCTGTATAATGTACCGGAGAGAAAATGAATAGCACCGATGGTTTCCCGCCTCGTGCACGCAACGTACAACTGATGTACCCGTACTTCGCTACGGCAGTCTACTCATTATATATGCCCCTCCTTGTGGGTACGCCACTGCAGCGCGATGCCCGTTGCCATGGAGACTCAGAAGCCATGAACAATGAAAAATCCTGTTCTCATGCAGACAAAGTACCCACTGTTGCCTGGTTTTAACCGCCCATGGAATCTAATTTTCGGAAAATGTCATCCTGCGTAACATAAGGAACATTACTGTGAAGTTTCAAGTCTGTAAAATATATATACTTGAAAAAAAGGGCCATTTTTGATATTTAAAGTACCCGCAAAATTTCAACGGTGATGAGGACTGCACTAACAATGAAATAGTCGTTGCCATAGAGACGAATGAGGAATCAACAAAACAACAGCCGTTGCCATGGTGATTTCATACCAAAAACTGGAAATTTTTATATATTACGCCCCAGAAACTCCCCTTGGGATCGGATTTCCGCTGAATCCGTTCTTAGTGAGCGTCTACATCACAAAATGAGTAACTATGCTAAATTTCAAGTCAATCGGGTGTATAGTTATAGAGATCTCGTAATGAGTGAGTCAGTGAAAGGTATTTCGCTTATATATATATAGATACAAGTCCTTGTCAGAATTGTAACGGGAGAGGAAAATTATTGATGGTCCGAAAAATGAAAATTAATTTAAAATAAAAAAAAGTAGTTCTAGTAAAAGAAGAAAAAAACAAAGTAAACACAGAGAGAGAAAAAATAAACAATAGTTTAGGTTTGCGATTTAAAGTGATAAAAAAAGTATTTAAATACTAATTTAACTCTTATGAGGGTACTGATTGCTACGTTGTTAATATCACACGGGTGTTTTTGACTTGTATGGGAAAATTAAGAATGATAAGGCATCTAGTGCGTGGCAACAATGTTAATAGGCAAAAGGAAATAAACTTCTAGCACCTGCGGCATTGTCAACACACACTTCTTACGTGTACTGCATGTTGTATCTAACCCCCTCCAACGCATTTGATTCTAAATTGGACTTTTAGTAAGGATCCCTAATGTTATTGATAATATAATATAGCCTATAGCCTTCCTCGATAAATGTACTATCCAACACTGAAATAATTTTTCAAATCGGACCAGTGGTTCTTGCGATTAGCGCGTTCAAACAAACAAACATACAAACTCTTCAGATTTATAATATTAGCATAGATGTAGAATGCTCTCTCACAATTGCAACGGAATAAGGGCTTCGCTACACCTCAAGGGAAAAGGAAATCATTTTGCATGATGGTGTTTCTTAGCTGTACTTAGCATCGAATGAATAATGGATTATTTTATCTAGTGCTTTTTGATAAAATATTAAAAAGTTCTGATATGGTGACAGGAATTCAGGACAACGAACTCTCAATATATCTGCAAGTGTCACATAGACAAAAATATACAAGGAGGATTGATTGCTTAGTAATAATCAGGAGCACACGAAACAATCCAGGACCAAACGGGAAAAACAAAATTAATTATTTCCAGAAAAATCAATGAGCATTGTGAGAAAATAAAATTTCGTATTACAATATCATGATCTGTGTATATGTATTACATTATGACTATATAAATATATTATGCATATGCTTTCAACATTTAAAAATAAAATTAGTATATATAAATATTCATATGAATAAAAGGTTTGCATGTTTCTTTTTCATATGCAAAAGTTTAAGGCATAAAACGTATATGTAAACATATGCATTACTGTTGATTCCAGAGCACCATAGATATATTTTAATTAAGTAAACTTAAGAGGCTTTCTGTTTTAAATATTGATCCCAACAACACAGTACATTTACTAAATTTGTTTTAAGTTATTTGAGTTTTACCTGGTATGCTCATTTTTTAAAGGACCGCGCATATTCTGCCGTGCTTATAATGGAGTGTTAGAAATATAGTGCACTGTTTAAATATATTATTTTTCGCTTTAATTCTTTGAAATAGGTTTCAATTGCCTTTGGTATTTGTAAATCCTTTATATTTCCATTTCTTGTATGTATTTTTAGTGTACTGTTAGTAATATTCTAACATTTAGCCACATTTAAATCCACGTTTATCGTTATAATTCCTTCTTTGAAACAAATAATTATTTTGTTTTAACAAATTTTCACAATAGTCTTACAACATACGACTAATAAGTAAGCATGGTTTAGGTTACTGCTCCTCCAGAAATATAGAACTTAAGTGAACACGGGGCAAACTATTAGCTACTGTGGTAAGACTTGCATGTAAAAGAGTTCTCTGACGTCACGGGCCACAAACTACGTTGGTGGCCATTATTTCCACGCTAAACTCTTCTCTTTCCTTGGATGCGTTTTTCACAGATTATATTCGCAAGTACAAAAAATGTGTTTCACTCTGAATCTTAAAATATATCTCCAGTTTTAACGGAGAAAATGAAAAATATCCACTATATCAGAATCGGGATTCCTCACTTAAAGACTGTGTTTTACTAGTACTCAATTTTTCACCAATTAAGTATATGAACCACGACTGTCTCTCTTAGTGAATATTTGAATTATATTCACATCTAAATCCGTATACTGTAAAAATTTACACACACAGTATGATTGTAATTGTACATATTTGGTAAAACACAGTTTGTGTACTTGTACACATACCTTGTGCAAAAAAATTAAAAGGTCGTAAGTTTTTACCTCTAATGTAAGTTTATATTCTGAAAACTCAACATTGGTGTAAAAAAATACAATATCCGCGTAAATTAACTTTTCTTCTGACAGTTTTACACCCACAGATTTTCTTGTAAAATACATCAATATGAAGTAAAATAACACATTTGTTATGATATTACACCAACAAGGTTTGTTTAATTTTATACCAACAGTACTTTTTTAAAAACAACAAACTATTTTAAATTCATTAGATTGTATTCCTGTGTGTCTGTTATCAACATATTCGTGTAAAATCCCCACTACATTGTGTATTTTACACCTTATGTAGGTGATATTCCAAAAATTAAACATTAATGTAAAAAAACTGACTTGCTGTGTAAATCAATAAAATAACACGAACCCAATGCATGTAATTTTACAACAACAATATGGATCTTGAATCACTATCAGAGTAAACAAGTGTTAAGGCACTGGGGAACACTGTAAAAATAAGGTGATTTTTCACCTTCGAATAGGGTATTTTTAAACGCCAATATGTTTAAGTTATGAAAACAGGTTATGTGTAATGTTAAATTCAAACTTAGCCAAAACTGTAAAATATACTTCAAATAATAACTTTAAAAAAATAAACCTTGTGTGTTTATACACAAATTTATGTGTGAAATTAGATCTTGGTTGGTGTATGAAATTAATAAAACCATTACCTCCGGAAAAAATGCAGTTGCAATGTAGTTGTAACTGTACATATTTGATCGTGCAAAATTTATTATCAGTAAGTGGTAAAATTCTCCTCCATTATTGGAGTAAAATGAAACTGAACCTGCTGAACAAATAATTTGACATAAGCTGTATAGCTCGAACTAAAGCAGGTGACACTATCACCTATGGCAGCTGATTTTTTAGATTAAAATATTGCGAGGGGAACGAAAGTGATTATAGAAGTAGTCGATGAACCCCCAGTAATCTCAATGACTTCCTACGGTAATATCTGTGGTTTGAACAAACATTCTTTCATTATATGCGTATAACTTATAAAAATCTATTTCCCTAACTTATTATTGAGCCTGACGGTAATGGTGGTGCTTTCGTAGCCAGAGACGAGCATCTTTGATAATGGCTCCAGCCCGCACCACCGCACTCGGGATTTAATAAAGGCTTCTACAAGAAACCACAGTAGTGACACTAGTAGCAAACTAGAGAACTTTCTATGATGCCGTACAAAGTGCAAAACTGCTTTTGTCTTTTATAGGATGAATGATAGAAACACATATACAACATAATAAATTTACGCAGACCAAAAAATGTGCTATTTTACACAATGTTACACATACCTGCACTGAGTAATCATGTTGACAATGCATGTGTAGTTTTACATTAAAATTAGTAAAATTACTTATCGGAAATTGTATAATTAGGAATACAAATTGTAACACCATGGGAAGAGTTGTTGGACACGTGACCGCAGCAAGACGACTCTCGGCGCAACGTCCATCTGCTCACAGTTGACACACTATTTGACTACTCCCCTGCGATTCCCCCGCCTCTAGCGGCACTCAGCGTGAACATAATGTATGTAAAACCAGTCATAATCCTACCTCATTTTAGACAGACATAAATTTATGTTCATATTTTGATAACAGATGTTTGAAACCAAAATACTCCTTTAAGAGTAACCAACGTTTACTCGTTTGCCAGCTGGAATAAAATATGACTCGTACCTTACATTAAATATGGATATTAATTACATTAAAAATAACCAATTTTTGTTATAAGACATAGATTGCCATTACACTGAAAATAAAAAGAAACAAAATAGTTTCTTTAAAAGTCTAATAAAAATCAAGTCCAGTGCGCACTAGAGATCAGGGTCGCAGAAATCACAACAAAAAATATTCAAATTGCAGAATACAGAGAAATTTTCTGCTACACAAAAAAAAAAAAAGGAGACAACTTCTACAAATCCTCAGCCACGTCATTTTCTGATCAGCTGAATGGATCTCTTTAGCTTTATCCAGCATAAGGCTGCATTATTGTGGCAGATATAAACTAATATACAGTTTGGTAAAACCCATAGAACGCGTGTGCTTTCCAGGGAATGCTGCCACACATATCATGTGCTCTCATAGAGACCACACATGGAGGGTAGTACATCTACATACCACGAGTATAATTTATATTTGAGAAGTAGAGAGAGGTATGGGAAAGAATCAAAGATGAGCCAAATTCTTCCACAGAGATGGGGTGCACCCCATCCAATATGTTCATAGTATTTGTACAGGATAGTGCCTCTAAGAATCCCCGGTGCTGGTATGATGAATAATAACCTCCTGAAAACTATGCAATGTACCTGTCACTAGCGGCATGTCATCACTCATCAGAGCGATCACCTAAGTCCTGGCCAAGAGAAGGTTTTTGACCATCTTTCTGGCATTCCCTTGCTGAGCCTTCTGAAATCATTTTTATTACGATATTTATAACTTCTGGTAAAAATCTGCCTTTGGCTTCCTTAACGACACTTTCTCTCTCTGCGAGTAATGTCTCAATTTTGAAGTATTGCCTACAGAAGAAGTATTCAAATTAAGAAATCAACGACAACAAAAGAGAGAAGAGGAGACAACAACAGATAAGGAACTTTATCAAAATATGTACGAGTACACGTCACATGTGCTAAACTTACAATAGTTATGAATATTTTTCAAGTCTATTATTAAATGTTTACCGACAACCTTTACAAATCTCATTCTTTCTAGCCATGAAATAGCTATACAGTTATATAGGCCCAGGAGCGAAGGATTAAGGCACTTTGATGTCGTGTCTGGTTCGCTCCCTGTGTTCCTGAGGGTACCTGCGCTGTTGAAAGCTCGTTAAGGCCTGAATAGCAAGTGACAAAGAGGTCAGGAACAGCATCTCCGAGATCCCAGTCAGAGAGTCGTCCCCGCTTAAACGATGCCGCGACACGAGTGACTAGTGTCGAGAAGGACGCGCGGCAAGGAGTTGATAAGGACGAAGGAAGGACTCCTGCCCCGTGTGGGGTCCTGGCGGGAGCAAGAGGATCCTCTTCCTGCCGCCGCGCTCGACTGCGATAACAAATGAGGTTTTTTTTTCTCCTCCCCGGGCGCTATCAGTCAGTAGAGGGGGGCGGGGCGGGCAGGAGGTGATTGATCGCCCGGCGATGGAGCCGTGGTACGTGATCTCCAGCGGGGCGGGGGTGATGAATCGCACCCGTGACCCGGGGTCATAAATACCCGTCACGCCGAGGCATCGGGGGCTGCCACTCCGCGCTCCTTGCAGGCTCCTGGCGGGCGACCGTCGCCGTCGACCTGATGGCCGGCTCCCTCCCTCCCTCCCTCCCTCCCTCACATGCCGGCACGCCTCCTCCTGATTGGCCACGCGACCCGCCACACCTCCATCGTCCGTGGCATCCTTAGCACACATCCAGATCTGCATGTTTTCATTGAACAAATGTCATTATATTTACCTAATATTTATGTTCAAGTTCATTTCATTATTTATTTTTTAAGTTGCATACTACATGTTTAGACTCTCCACGTAAAAAAATGTTTTTTTTTTTATTTAATTTTCTTAAGACTTGATAGATGTAAAATTAAAAGAATGGGGCGATTTCCAAGAATGAATTTTAAATATTATGTTAGGTGTTGATGTGTGGCGTGGCTGGAAAATGGAGGAAGGTCCAGGAAATAAATGTGCAACCTTGATAATCACAGTGAATACATTAATCTGTTATTGATTTATGTTATAAAATATGTAGTCGCTATATAGTTTTTATGATAAATAGTAATAAATAAATATATAATTTGTAATTTGGCTGTGGTGGTATTCACGTCCGTCACTTACACAGACACTTATGAATGCAGAATTTTGTTGTTGGTTATTTATTGGTTGTGTTAAATCAGCATTTTTTTTTGTCTATGTACGTAAAGGTTATGCTTACCTCTCCTAGACCTTTGGCATTTGTAACTGACACAAAAGTAAAAAATCAATAAATAAACAAATAAGAAAGAAAATTATGAAGAACATACGGGGTGTGTTTGTTAACAATTCATGCTGTCCCTACCTTCTTGCGATATAAATCTTTCCATTTAATTTTAAAAAGTGCGTAGGGCCTACTGTATTATTGTCTTAAAACAACAAAATAATAGCTTTTCTAAGCCACGGTAGAGTTTACCAGCACTGCCACCTCATTAAAAGTGAATGATGTTTAATGACATCTCACAATAACGTTCTAAAATGGTTCACTGGGCAGTGTTGTGACGTGACCGAATGCAGATGTGTTAATTTGGTCAGCGTGTAATTTTCTAATTACTTTTATGACATGATTCTATATTTCTATGTTTAATGCACCGTAAATAACCTTTTGTTGACTTGAAAAGTATTTTGGAGAAACTAATTTTTTTTTGTTTGTATAAAGGTAGTAAACACTCCGATGTAAATACAGAAATTTTGATTCTTGTATGTAGCTCTAAACAAATAATTTTCTTTACACACAATTAATTTGGTGGAATTCAGTTTGTTTGCTAAGCTTACTGAATGAATGTTTCCGTTCTTTTAACAGTAAAAATTAATAAATTTACCCTAACACGCATAAAACGTATTTTTAAACTCCTTATTTTGCTTTGCTACAAATTAAACCATTTTTACGAATTATATTTACACACACGACAAATTCCCATTTGTGATTTATTTTTATTTATATATAAATTTAAAGCCTTATTTATGTAACTTTTTTTAAATTTAAGTTGTACCCAAGAAATGCCAGGGCTCACTAGAGACGGTTGCGTAAGAGCTTATAGAGTTTGAGTCTGAATTCCACAGACTTATTTCGGCTGCATGTTCATCACAACAATTAAGGTGAAAACCTTTACATTATTTATGGTTAAAGTGTTTTGTGAGTCTGGTATGCGTAGTTAATGTTGGGATAGAAAAATGTTTTAATTAAAATAATAGAGAAAATATTTAAAATTGTCACATTGAAGGTATAAATTACGTTTAAATGAATGATGTTCTACAACCTCTGCGCATTTTGTGGCTGTAACAAAATAATTTCATTAAAATAATTGAAGGTAACGCCTTTATTTTCCATATAATTTTGTGACGTTTCACTACTCCAATAATTTCAATGCATTAATTTTTTTATAGCCACAAAATTCGCAGTGTTTGTAGAACTTCATTCTATTAAACATAATCAAGACTTTAAGTACGCGATGTTTAATTTTTCCCCAATTATTTATAATAAAAATTTGGTTGAGATTCAACTTCAAAGACATTTACCATACTCGGAAAGTAATTTAGACCAAAATTCTTATAATTATATGATTTTAACTTATTTTGTCTTGATGAAACTGCATCCGACGTTTTTTGGTCGAGTTCAGACTCATTCTGTGTATGTATATATGCTTGGGAAAACTATTTGCATTATAAATAGCTATGCTTACTAATAATATGAGAGATGTAAACATAACTAATATTTTATCACTCTCTTAAGACACGGGATCAAGTGAATTTGCTACAGCTGTATACCAGACTTATTAAAAAATTTAAAAGCATAAATAACATTAATATTTAAAAAACATGTTTGATGCTTTTTAAGAAAGAAATATATAAGCTTGTTTCAAGTGCACAAACAACCAGTGGCCAAAAATCCGCCATTAAATATTTGCTAGTGGGTTTCTATGAACAGGAATTAATCCTAAGATTTACTTTCACCTGTTTTAATGCACAGGTATATTGATTTCACTCGAGCCGTGGAACAACGTCTAGAACCAAGCGTCCGTTAACCCGACAGACTTGCATAATCCCTTCTTTAATCCCCTTTGGCCATTTGTTCCGCGGGGTGGTTCCCACTTGTGTCATCAGGAGAGGGGTTGGAGCTAAAAAATAAATTTCTGTCTTCCTGCTTGGAGGGGCAGAGCCCCAGGGCCTTTGTTCCGTAATTAAAATGCCTGGCAGCAGAGGAGAAGCTTCCAGAAACAACAGCTGCGCAAGACACGGCGAGGCCATCCATCTCGGGAGAAGGGCGGTGGGAGGAAGGGCGTCTCCTTCGCGACGCCTTGTCGACCACGCCTTTTGGCCTCCTCCGGCGGCGGCGAAGACGTGAACTATCGCCCGCACCGTCCGCCACTTTGGACGCTCCATCCGTCTCTATTTGTCCCGCCGGCGAGCGCTGCTTTTACTTGGCCGGGCGAAGGACGTCTCCTCCGGGCGGCAACCCGCACGACAACCCGGCAAGACAGATACCCCGCCGCCTGTCTGGGTAGGCCGCCCGCTGACACAGACCGATGGCTTCTTCCCGGCTCCCTGGGGAGCACGGCTAACAGGCCTGCTCCTACCTGCCAAGTGTCCTTACACCAGGCCTTCCTTCCGAGCACTGCCTCTGCTGCTTCATGTTTCAACCTGGGGAGGTTACAAACCATGTGCTAGAGCGACCATGTAACCGCATTTAAGGCTTGGTGTCTCACGAGTTGTTTGTTTTATATTATTGTGCTTATCCTTCGGTTACCAAGACGTTTTTACATTAACTTATGATGATAACTCTGTTGAATTTGTTGTTAGGTGACAGATTTTATTTAACAAGATACTTGTGAATCGTATATTTTTTACAGCTATAAATGTCACGCAAATTATCATATCATTATTATGGACACTTGCATATCTTTTTAGCGCTAAGTATAAGATCAACGCTAGTAAATATCTATTGCGGAAATTTTAGACGAAATATTATATGCAAGTGCTTTATAGTGGTAAATTTTCTGAAATGTTCTTAAATAATATTCTTAATGACCAGAAAAGAAAATAACAAATAATGTGTGTGTGTGAAACCAAGTGATAATAAGATCGCATTCAAAATACTGTCTAAAAGCTGGCAAAATAATTGACAAACTAATATTTAAAAAAGTAAACCTTCTTGTCGCTAAAATAACTGTCCTGATGAAGTAAATTTTCAGTTCTCAAATAAACAAAAAATTGTACTGTTCTAGTCTTCCAAACTTATTAATTTTCTATATTGTCGCGGGTTGAAATTTTGCAGGGTTGTTGAAATCAAATTTAGGGACTTTACTGACGGGACTCTGGGCTGGCTGCTCTGTTCACTCGTCAGCGCAAGTGGCGTGACCATGTAATTGGGGCACGGGGCCGGCGCGGCGCGCTGCGGGCTTGCAGAATTTTGTTTGTTTGTTTGGCCGCACGCTGGCGCAGCCACGGGCCGCAGTTACTGGGGCGCGCTGTCGTAACAAGCCGCGCGGTGTGGCCTGCACATTGGGGTAGAGGGGGGGGTAGTCTTCCCAGATGTTCTAGTTAGTTGTTTAGTAAATTTGACTTCAATAACGAGCTTTTGTTATGGTAGGCGCGGCAGGGCGCGCGAATTTAAGCGCAAGTGAGTGGTGACTCGGGGCTCACTCAGGCGGAGGCTATGCGTCTCACCTGTGGTCACGAGTTGTTAGTTCGTTCGTGATGTAGGAATTCAAGCTTTCGGGCGGAAGCTATGGTCGACGCCAGAGGCCACGAGTCGTTTAATTTAAGTTAGGTCATAATGTAGTCGTCAAGCTTTCGGGCGGAGGCTATGGCCCTCGTCAGGGGTCACGCGTCATAGTTTTTAAAATGTAATGTTCGTTCGGGATTTCAAGGGCAGGAGAGGCCCCTACGTTATTTTTTTAAAGTAATCGATCAAGAAAGGCTTTTCGGAAAATGTGAGTATGGACTTATCTTTGTTTTAATTTTAAGTATTAATTATGATTTGAGGTATTCGGAAGGACTAGGGAAGTGTTTAGTGAAGTTCTCTCATTCTCTCTCTTGTAAGGTCGTTCAATCGTTAAGGAAGTAAAGAGATTATTGTTTTAAATTGTAATCCCGCTATTTAAATGTTCTTTAAAATGATGTTGAGTATTTGACTTTAAGAATAAAATAATTTTAATTAAGTATTATGTTATTTTGCAAAATCTCCTTAGTTCAGCTCTCACCAGACATCCTGTACGGGATGACGAACCTATGATCCTAGGTACAGTAAAGTATTTTATGAAGTTAAGACTAGTTGATGCCAAGCGAGTTGTTTCTATGTAAAGAGCTACGATTCTCGCCCCCCCCTCTGAAGGTGGATCGTGACAGAAATGGCGGTGGCACCGGCTAGGTGCACGTGACAGAAATGGTGGAGGCGCCGGGTAGGTTCTATTTCTGGAGAGAGAGAGAGGTAGATTTTTATGTTTATTATTAAGTTAGTTTCAGCTTCTGATAGCAGGTTATTAAGAGTTTACTTGAGGAGAGGATTACGGAATTTTAGTCTATAGTGGAGGAAGTCTTTGAGATTTTTTTTTTGACGTAACAGATGTTTATTTGAGGATACTTGTAAGGATAAAGTTTATAGTGATAAGTTGTTTTAAGTCGTTGAATTTATTGTAGATTTATATCGGGGATTATTACGTGAGGAGAATACGTTATAAGTTAAATGCTTATTAGAGATAATGCAAGTGGTTTAATTTAATTGAAGTTCATTTTAAGATTGTAGGTTAAGAGAGTTAAAATTTAAAATAAAGTTTTTTTCGTAAATAGGAATTATTTTCAAGTGAAGTTTGTTTTGCTGTCGTGCGCGTAGGAGACGAGACGTACGAATTAAATCAGTCGAGGGAAGGATAAACGTTAGAAAGGAATTAAAGAGAAAACGAGAGTTTATGTAAAAGAGAGTTATAGAATTTATAGTGATGTTTTGTTTTAATTAGAAAAATGTTGAGAGTTGTTTCAGAACGACACGTCAGTGGACGTGGCAGAGTGAACACGTGACGGGGAGGTGCTGAGACCTAGCGGAGAACGGAGGAACCGCAAGCGAGGGTTGGCGCACCTGATGGAATTCGGTGACGTCACGGGCTCATACGGAGACGTGGACAGGCCGTGACCTTGTTTTGATCAGCTGTACGGTAACTTAGCGATAAGAAAATAGACTATTGGTTAAATAAATTTAAATTTAAGTGTGTTTTAGAAGAAGAGGAACTTTCAGTATGTAAGTAATTTATTTTAAGAAGTGTATGATGTATAGGCTAGAAGTGTTTCGTTGTAAGTTGTTTATGTTTTTGTTAGTTAAATTCTACCTCGGTTTTAAAAATATTTTTTTGGGATTTGTAAACATTATTAAGAAGGTACACTATAAAATCGATAAGCATTGAGAAAAGTGGGAAGGATAGTTTTTGTGTGTAGAGGGAATTTACTCCAAGGGAACAGAGAGACAAAATTAATGTTTTCTTTAGGGCGAGGGACCCTAAGGTGAGGTGTTGTGTCCCTGGGAAGAAAGGGAATTGTAGCGCAGACCATAGGAGATGGGCTGACTACGGAATTAAGGGTCAGGAGAATCCTGAGAGTTGTGAGTAGTTTGGGGCAGGAGTTCCCCATGGTAGTACCGAAGTGGCTATCCTGTATGGGATAGGGTACCATTTCAATGAAGTTTGTTGGTGGGGTTAGAGCCCCCTGTGTAGTGGGCCTATAGCAGATAGGCACTACAGTGAAATTTTTGGTTATTTTGTGAGGTAAATTCCCTGGAGGTTAAGTAAGATTGGATTCAGTTAGGAAGGAGGGAAATGAGAAACATTGCTGTAGAGAGTTAGTGTACTTGCCTAATGTGAAATTGAATTTTACTAAATTAATTTAGGAGAAAGTTTTTTTCGGTAAATAAATAATAATGGAAGATAGCTAGATAATTAATTAATTTTTTTTGAGTAAGGTGTTTTAAGTAATGAAATAAAATAAGGTGAAGTAATTTGAATAATTGGGGAGGAGTTTCTTTAAGAGTTTAGATAATTGTTTTTGAATTTATTGAGATATTCAGCCAGTGGAGTTTGAGTATGAGAGATACAGTGAGATCTCAAGGAAATTGGTTGTTTATTAATTAGGACGAATGAGATTTTATGATTTAGAGTCAGTAAGCATAGTTAAATTTACGACATAATATTTGTTGACAGTTTACAGTTATTAAGGAGAAAACAGAGTAATCTATTTATTTTTATTTTAAGGGTTTGAAGATAAGATTATGAATTTTTTTTTGAAAGTTTCTTGGGCATGTTTGAATAATTTTTATTTGGATTTTAAGAAATTACAGAGAAAATTTAATTGATTTACATTAGTTTGGAAGTATGGAGGTTTAGTGTTCGATTAGCCCTAACTTGATGGTCGGATCCCAAAAGAATGCCGTAAAACCGATAGCCAATTGAGAGGAATGCGGTAGGCGCTTGTGTAGAGAGGGGTTGTGGGAAAACTCCTTGGGACTGATGGCAGATCAGGGGCCCTAAATAGTGTGTGATGCTGTAAAACCAGTGCAGAGAAAGCCTGGTATGCTTAAATTTTTGGGCACAGGTTATGTAAACCTGGGGTTCCATGGGATTTAGTCATGTTAGCTGCTGTGAGACATTAAGATTTCCAGGCTCCATAGTAAATTCAATGTAAATTTTTGTTTTCTTAAAATAATAAATTTGTTTTTAATTTATTTGAGATATTTGATTTGGAACAGTGAATACAGACCCCGAGGAATAAGAGTTGTCATGCTGTGAGAGGAGAAGGTGGTAGGCCTAAAAGGGTACAGGCACCACAGAGGTTATGTGCATTGCATAATTTAAATATAAGGAAACTTGAGAATTTGAAATTTTGTTGTTGGTTTGTACACCCATAAGAAGAGTATAGGCAGAATTTTTATTGTTATGAGATGTCTAATTTAATTGAAAAGAAGAAAGTTTAAAGATGCAAGGTAACATTATTATTGTAATAATTGAAAGAGATTAAGAGGTAGAGAGAAATAGGCAGTTTTTGTTTGTAAGTACTAAAGTTTACATATAGAAATTTAGTAACTAAGAATGAATAATAAGTTAAGTCTAGTGTAAAAGTTTTTTTTAAGTTTGTTAAGTTAAGAGTCACAAGTAAATTTTTTTTTAGAGAGAATGTCTTTGATAGGAAGTATTAGAAACTTATGGGAATTTTAGGGTAACATAAATAATGTAGGTAATGAATAATAAATAGATGGTAGGTCTTAAGTTAGGATTAACATTTGAAGCAGAATTTAATTAAGAAGAAGGAAAATAAATAGGCCTAATGAAAAGAACAAAAAAGGATTTTATGGTAAAGCATTTTTTTTAAGTAATAAACAATGAATAATAATGTTGTTTCAGGGTAATGTGTACTAATAATACAATTTTTTTTTTAGGACCAAAGAACAGGAATTATGTAATTTAAATTAACATGTATTTTTGAAACTGTTACAGATTCCTTAAGATGAGCTGAGCAGCAGTCCAGTTTACAAGATGACAAGAGTTCGAGAGACAAGATACAAGATCACTGAAACAAGAGCCAAGACTGAAGATTCAAGAGAAGAGAAAGCTGGCAGCCATGGACTTACAAGTGGAGATTAATAAGGTCATGTAAAGTTTTATTTTTTTTTATGGAAGACAGTAACTGGAGTTTTTTTTTGTTATAAACATTATTTACAGAACTTTTTAGGTTATAGTAATGTAATGGAACTAGTGAGTTGTGGTAGCTGTCAAAAAGAACTAATACCTTAAGTTTAATTTTTAAAGTTAATTTTCTTAATTTACAGAGGGATTAGTAGTTTTTTTTAAACCTTATTTAGGTTGGAATTTAAATACAATAGCTTATTATAAATGTGTACGAACAGTTCAAGTTCACAGTACTGATAGGTAGGTCAGATGATCTTATTGATTTTGATGATTTGTTGTTTTGAGTTGATTTTTAAGTGTTGTGAATTAGACAATGAAATAGTTCTGAAAACTTAAATTATTTCAAGCTAAGAAATAGTAAATTTAATTGTAACTCGAAGGACACCAGAATGTAAATTTGTTTTGAATTAGTAATGTTTGAAAATTTTATACTTTACAAGAAAGGTTATAAACAAACAGATCGGATGGAACAAGGATGCAGTAAATCACAATTTCATTTAGAATTATTGATTAGCTTTTGAGGTTATGAAGTAAAAGTAATTATAGTTTAAAAGTTTGAATAAAAAAAAATGTTTTTTTTTATTTGTTTGAAATAGAAAGTTTAAAAGTTAATTAGTCATGATCTAGGTGGGTGATGGGGTGGGAATTGGCCACTCTTTTTCCCTATAACCTCCCTAACATGGCCTTCTATTACAACTAACAGAAATAAAGAAGAAGAAAAATGAAGAATTATTAGTTAGAATGTTTCTTTCATGAAGATACCTGATGAACTTTTACTGTTTGGAAGAATAGAAGCAAGGTTAGTCAGATATTTTTACTCAGAAGAAGAAGAAGATAAAGCAGTTTTATGACTCGACAAGCCAGAGATTGGTGTTTCCCCTCTGCGCTCCTATTGACTACGTTGTTTACTCTCATGGGATAGCTGGTTCGGCACCATGGAGAGAGATTGGTGGGCATTGTGGTTGCCCCCAGAAGAAAAGAAGAGTAGAAGAGGTTATGGGTGGGTCATGTGAACTGACCTTCAACCCAGTTACTTCGTGGGGACTATTTGCTGTATAGAGAAGATCAAGACTCAAGAGTTAGGGAAAATTATTGGAGGTCATGTTTCCCTTCCTTAAGTTTTTCCTATCAAATTATTTGCCTGATTAGATTATGCTAAGGGTGGGATACTTTATGTTAGCAGTTGAATTAATTAATTTTATTTTTTTGTGTGTTTGCATCCTTGCCCATCGATTGCAGTTTAGTAGTTAGTTTTGTATTTGTCAGGCGTGATGGTAATGCCTGTTGATGATGTTTCAGAATTGTAATCTGTTCGTGATGAGGATGGCACAACTCCGAAGCAGATGTGGGGAGAAGTTGTGAGCTGCCCTGGAAGTCAGTCCAGTAGCTGTTGGAGTTGAGTGGTGTTTGCTGATGGCCAGCCCAGGGAGCTACTCTTCTCGACAACACTGACTTCGAGGAGTTGCACCAACCTTCACGAGATAAGAGTTTAATTAATTGAAACACTGTAAGGACACTTAATTTTTTTTGAAGAACGAAAGAAGTATGGTAATAAACGGAAACTGAAAAAAAAAAATAATAATAATTATCAAGAATTTGCACATTGTTTAACGAATACTGAGAAACTAAGAACATTAATTTAATTTGTAAAGAGAGCTTCACTAACAGAACAATTTTTTTAGAATTGAGAACTCGAGCCTCTGAAGGTTCCTGTGAGAACAAACCAGATAAAAGTTTTACATTTAATTTTATGAATACTTGTTGTTTTAAAATAAATCTTATGCAGAATCTAGATGTATGTTCAGACAGCAAGGAACTAAGAAAATTATTATTTTTGTGAAATGAGGAATTTATAGTTATGGTTTAATGGAAAAAGACAATTTGTAATTTTGAGGTAGCTCGATGGGGCTCGAGCTCTGTGAGGGGAGGGTTATGTCGCGGGTTGAAATTTTGCAGGGTTGTTGAAATCAAATTTAGGGACTTTACTGACGGGACTCTGGGCTGGCTGCTCTGTTCACTCGTCAGCGCAAGTGGCGTGACCATGTAATTGGGGCACGGGGCCGGCGCGGCGCGCTGCGGGCTTGCAGAATTTTGTTTGTTTGTTTGGCCGCACGCTGGCGCAGCCACGGGCCGCAGTTACTGGGGCGCGCTGTCGTAACAAGCCGCGCGGTGTGGCCTGCACATTGGGGTAGAGGGGGGGGTAGTCTTCCCAGATGTTCTAGTTAGTTGTTTAGTAAATTTGACTTCAATAACGAGCTTTTGTTATGGTAGGCGCGGCAGGGCGCGCGAATTTAAGCGCAAGTGAGTGGTGACTCGGGGCTCACTCAGGCGGAGGCTATGCGTCTCACCTGTGGTCACGAGTTGTTAGTTCGTTCGTGATGTAGGAATTCAAGCTTTCGGGCGGAAGCTATGGTCGACGCCAGAGGCCACGAGTCGTTTAATTTAAGTTAGGTCATAATGTAGTCGTCAAGCTTTCGGGCGGAGGCTATGGCCCTCGTCAGGGGTCACGCGTCATAGTTTTTAAAATGTAATGTTCGTTCGGGATTTCAAGGGCAGGAGAGGCCCCTACGTTATTTTTTTAAAGTAATCGATCAAGAAAGGCTTTTCGGAAAATGTGAGTATGGACTTATCTTTGTTTTAATTTTAAGTATTAATTATGATTTGAGGTATTCGGAAGGACTAGGGAAGTGTTTAGTGAAGTTCTCTCATTCTCTCTCTTGTAAGGTCGTTCAATCGTTAAGGAAGTAAAGAGATTATTGTTTTAAATTGTAATCCCGCTATTTAAATGTTCTTTAAAATGATGTTGAGTATTTGACTTTAAGAATAAAATAATTTTAAT
Organism: Bacillus rossius redtenbacheri; assembly: GCF_032445375.1. Taxonomy (NCBI): domain Eukaryota; kingdom Metazoa; phylum Arthropoda; class Insecta; order Phasmatodea; family Bacillidae; genus Bacillus; species Bacillus rossius. The sequence goes on from NC_086335.1 coordinate 17,082,266, forward strand.
TAAGTATTATGTTATTTTGCAAAATCTCCTTAGTTCAGCTCTCACCAGACATCCTGTACGGGATGACGAACCTATGATCCTAGGTACAGTAAAGTATTTTATGAAGTTAAGACTAGTTGATGCCAAGCGAGTTGTTTCTATGTAAAGAGCTACGATTCTCGCCCCCCCCCCCTCTGAAGGTGGATCGTGACAGAAATGGCGGTGGCACCGGCTAGGTGCACGTGACAATATTGTTTTCGTAGTCTTTGTTCAAAAAGTATAAAATCCTTTTTACAAACGAATTTTAAATGTAATTAAAATATTAATTTTTAATTTACTCTATGTCTATAAATATTTCCTGCGACTTTCGGACAGCTACTGGGGAATTATAATGACCAAAGTTGATTTCTTATTGATATTTACGTGTGGATATGCCCGTGTGTATAAGCGTGTTCCACTATTAAATTTGCTCTCGCTAAATCAATTTTGACAATATTTCATATCAATGTTTTCATCTTCCAGATTTGTCCTGGATACATTAGTTTAAAATTTATAAGCAAACATTAGCAGTCATTCACGCTATGGAAATTTCAGCCCATAACTCACAAACCAAACATCGCAACAAAGAAGTTATGGAACAATAAGTTTATAATTTTGTTTCTCAATCAAGTCTCTGAATATTTAACAAGGTTTAATACCAGTTATACAGAGAATTACATATTTAGTAATTTCTTTTGTATTTAATTATTTGTTATAAATGCATTTTTGGCCAAATGTTGACAGTTAATAGAACTTTGCTGAGGCTTTAAATATTCAATCTATAAATAAAACAGTATTTTTTTGAGATAGTAGATATTTTTCTTTAAGCTCTGTATGAAAGTAAAAAGAAAAGTTTTTATTCATTAAAAAAATTAAATACATATTATTAAATAATTGTTGGACTAAAGTCATTATATCAAATTTGTTTTTGTAACGTTTAGTGCTTTGTCATTTTAAAATAATATCTCAATAAAAATCCAACTAAGGTACACATTTACTGTCGGAAACTAATACGTATTGATCACTTTTCTTTAAAAAAAATACCCAGTAAGTACTAATGGTCTCGCGCCGGAAACAGCTGCCGATCACGTGACAAACTCTGAGCCTAACTCATCAGATAGGCAGGCAACCTGCGATGCTTTGAAGTGTGACGGAAAGAAAAATGCCACAGGGGTTAACCAGGCAATATCGGAGAGGAAGGAAGAACGTCGCGGACAGCAAATTTATGTACAGCCGCAACCATATATAGAGACCTGACAAATTCGTGGGTTCAATGACCTCCAGGATGGACTCCAATATCCTCTACACACTCGGGCAAATGCCAACTGTTCATTGGCTGCTGACTTGTGAGTCGTCTCGACTGGGTGGCCTGTGATTCGAAACTTCTATGAGTCCTCAGTCCTCCAGATTAACAGTGAACCAATGACAGAAGCAGCACTAAGGTATAGTTATTTTAATTTTAGCATAACACGAAATGAACCCACGAATTTTACGAGTCTCTAACCATATATCTATTTGCTAAACTGTTGTGGGGAATTGTAACTCCAACGTCAGCGCGGTTATCGCAGGCCGACTTCGCACCGAAGGTAGGCCGCCGCGCTAGCGTGCCGAGGCGACCTCAGTCATTGGGGCGGGCGGCGGTCGGGAGAGGGGGGGGGGGGGGGGGGGTCGACGACTAGAAATCAAATCAAAGTAATCGGGCCCCGGACCTGATTGGCGGACCGCGGATATCCCCGGCATGGGAGGGTTGCTGGCTTGCGGGGATTAACATATTCCGGTCGGCGTCGAGGGAAGGAAGGCGAGGCAATGCCGGCGAAAGGAGCGAGGGAGGGGGTGGGCCGGGCTGATTTACTGGGCGCCGACACGCCGGCGACCAGCCTCGAGAACATTCTGCAACCGGCGCCGAGCTGTCAGACGGCGTATCCGCGCCGTCATGCTGGGTGGCGTGTAGCGTGACGTCTCCACTGGCGAGTGGCCGCGCGCGGGCAAACACAGCAGTTACTGGGGATTGCTCGCATTTCGTAGCGTTACACGCAATCATATAACTTCCGCTGCCCAGGTTGTGTGTAACGTTGACTTAGGTTTTATCATTTGTTTGTGCGGAATGAGTCGGTATTCGACAGACAAACTTCGACTGCAGGTTCATTATAACAGAAAAAAAAAAAATGAAAACACTTCATGGTCTAAAGTGCTTGGTAACAATTTTACTTTAAATAAAATAGAAAATATTTAAGATAAATCTCTGAGCGTCTGTTTTACTTTTAATTGATTAATATTTAAAGCCACACCAAAACATGTCTTTATTGTAAAATGTTTTCCTTAAAATATTTAGGAATAACCCTTTTATTTTCGAATTTATTTTTGTCACGTGTTACTACCCCCAATAATTTCAATTATATCATTTTACGACAGTGACAAAATTCGGGATTGGGGTAGAACTTCTAACCAATTAAACTTAATCCAGACGCTTAGTGGTCAATCTTAAATACTTTCTTTAATATTTACAATAAAAATGTTCTTCAGTCACTAATTCCAAGACGTATAGTATACCAGCCTTGGAAAGGCGCCAAATCCATCTTTGATGTTAATTTGAGGAATACAAAATGTAAAACATTAGTAACAAACTTAACACCTAATGGTAAAAAAGTTACTAATCGCCATGGAATTATGTCCTGAAAAGTAAACCAAAAAATAATAATTAGTACCTACGTTGTCAAAGTGCGTAATTATTCGTTATATTTGGGTTACGTCTGAATACATTATTTCATGGCGATTAGTAATCATTCTACATGGCAGAATTTGATAAGGATTTATACAATCCTACTAGACAAAGCGTCGCTTAAACCGTAAAACGAAGGCACCTGGAAGGTGCCGGGTGGCCAGTAATATCAAAAGTAATTCAAAATTTGCGATTGGCGTTGATGAAAGGAGACAATTGCCTTTAGAGAGAAAGCTTTAAAAAAAAACTGTGTGAGAGAAATAAATTAAACTGTTGTACATACTACCTAGAGATGTTGCTTGTGCAAACAGAATTACTTAGTTTTGTATTAGGACTGCACAAAAACTCAATGAACTAAATTTTTTGTTGTATTATGTGAGAATTTCTTGCAGAGTTAATTTTTTGTAAGTATTTTGGTAGTACATAATTTTTATAATATATTTATAAGAGAATATTGTTTTAATTTGTCAGTTATAAGTAAAATATATTTTAATATTTATTTTATTAAGAGAAATTTCATTGTTTTCTTATAAATAAAAGCAGGCGAAGCGTCCGTGTTTCACTGCGTGCAAAGAAGTGGACCATATCACCGCCCGACGGATACACAAGATACAACGACGCCCACCACCGCGAACATGAGGTATGGTGAAGGAGAAGTGTTCATAATAACTGGTTAGAGTATCGGGAGATTACTTAGATTTATTCGTGGTCCCAAACAATCGAAGGCTTTGACACTCCCACCACCACCATGCAATGAAGGGGGGGGGGGGAAGACACTTTCTGACATTTCTCATAAGTTTTGGGCTTATGGTATCAAAAATGTACAGTGGTACATAACCTCTAACCTTTATGTCCTTAATCGTTGAAAAATATTCTAATTTGTTACAGGTGGTTCTTTATGCCCTGTAACACTCTTCCTTTCCTCCAGTAATTAAAAGTGTATGCTGCCTGCAAGCCAACCACCCACCGAACATGGCCTCGTCTGCCCTTGTTTTTTCTTTCTTTCTTGAGTGGTTAGGCTTCATTGCGACGCTCCACTCGAGGCCTCGTGGCCGGAAAGCGACGACCACGTTACTCCCGAGCTCTTCCCAGCAAGACTTTGGAAGAGTGAATTAGCTTGGTTTCTGGGTTGTAGCCGTGTCCTTGGCGAATAATTCACCTGGTGAATTATTCGCCAGGGACACGGCTACAACCCAGAAACCAAGCTACTTCTGACAATGGCCGTGAAAGCCTGCGAACATTATTAACTTTGGAAGAGTATTTTCACATGTTATAGAAGCAGAAGAGCGTTAGTCTCAGCCGGATATATACACTCCCCTGAAGGCTAGTACCAGCACTCCAGCCGTCAACTACCAGCTTCGAGGACTAGCCGCCCCGCTGCCGCCTGCCAGGAGAACGTAGCGCTGTCCAAATACAGCTCCAGCCGATGCACGGACTTACAGCGAGCGGTAAGCACAATTAACACGCGGACTTAGCCCCTGACTGGGTAGAGGTGAGAAGAATAATACCACACTCGCTGCCTTAGTCGACTCGCTCAGCGCGTAAAACCTGGAAACTCGCTCATTGGAATACGAAGGGATTAGCACTACAGAACAGCCGAAGGTATGTCAAACCACTCGCCCTCGAAAGTCACACACTTTACTCGCTGAGAGAGTAAGTGACGAGCGAGCGCGGGTGCGAACGAATTCACAACGCGGCGAGCAAGAGTGATCCAAGTAACAGTGGGTTATGGATTATGAAAAGTGCTGTCTTAACCGAGGCAGAAACTAGGACTTTGAATCTAGCGACCCGACAGGTTCTGTCGAAGCCATCGCCATGTCGCTGTAGTGCGAAGAAGGATAATTCGGAAATGAAGGCCTGTTTGTAACATAAACTTGGCTAGTGTTTGAAGGAAAGCTGTCGGATCAACTATACGCAAGTCTCGAGTGGAGGTCATCACCCAGGGCTTCGTGGGGTGTCCAGAGTCGTCTCGTCCATAGTTCTCGTCATCGAAGAGACGGAGGGCGGCAATTTCATCAGTGACCACGTCTTGGAGCACTTTGCCGTGGGAGAAGTCGGTGCGTGATATCAGACGAGTGTACAACAGTGAACTCCAAAGTACATTGCGGGCTATCTGCAGCAATGCTTCACAGTCGCCATTCCACAGACATGGTTTGCAAATTGCAATGTTTCCCGAGCATTAATTTAAAAGTTGTAAATTCTGAAGTACGATCATGTTGCTTAAGAGTGCGTAGTTGATACGTTTAAGTATATTTTAAATGACTATTTTGAAAAGTGGTAAACTTTTTTCATCAAGTGGAGTAATTTAGTACTTAATTAAGTACTTCACTAGTTAAATATTTTCCTCAGTTTTAGTCTGAACATCGAAACCGATCAGTCATAGCAGTCGTAATGGCCTAATGCTGATAAGTATAAATATATGATTTTTTTCATTACTTTTGACAGTTGCGTGTCTGCACGAGAAGCTACTCACAAGTGCTGAGTGGGAGCAAGTGACAGAGAGCTTCTGCAATGTCCGAGTTACATTTTTGGTTGTTTGTCTGACTTGGACTTTTGTTAATAAATTGGATTGCTTGGACACATTGATTGGTTAGTCAAAAATATCCCTTTTGTTGTTTCTTCCAAGGTGCAACAAAGTCCTCATCAAAGCATCTCCGGTTAATGCGGAGAGCTAGGGAGGTGGAAACAAGAGTATCAGGAGATGGCAGATGAGTTTAGGTCTTGGACGTTAACATCGGTCCAGCCATTTTGTTTTAACAGCCTTTGAAAATCTGGCTTTTTATGTCGAAAACATTCGTTTCTGAGTAATGAAATAAATAGGAAAAACGACTCTAGTCTAAAGAACTTAAAACACATTTAAAACATTTGAAATATTTAAACTAATATTAAAGTTTGAACTCTTTTGAGCACATCTACACCGTAATTCTTTTATGTAAATAGAACATAAATATTCATGTAAAATAACAGATTTTTGTACATTTGTACGTTAACATGAGAACAACTATACCACTACAAAATAGTAGTAATAATAATGAGTTTCGGAGTCTCACCCGGGCATTTTTGCTTTGTGTTGTCCCAATACGTAAAATAGTTAAAGTCGTTTGTAAACCGTTCCCTGAATAGCTTTCCAATATTAACTGCGTATATTAATGCGCATGATAAAACAAAAAAAGTATTTTATCTTTTCCATTGTTTAAAAAAGTTATGGTGGAATTAAGTATTAATTGGAATATTAAATTATGTGCCAATTTTCGTACGAGAAATTTGGTATTATCTCGAAAAACTGTATTTCATATATGAAGAAATAACCATAGCCATGTGTTGTACATATTTAAATATCTTTCTTGTAGTACGACAATCTATTTCTGGGTAGCTGGTCTCCAAAGAAATCTTTTTTAAAAGTATATAAAAGGTTCTCCGTGTATTTACACACAACATGGTTCACCTTAAAAGCGTAAAAAAAATGACGGGAATAGAAAAATTATATCATGTTTTATATGGGTAAACTTGGGACTAAAAATATTGTAAAAGAAGAATTAATAGGGTCCTCAGACCTTAACAGTAAATTTAAAAAAAATATATATAGTTATTTCTACAAATTTTGCCTCTCAATGCCACAAATTGAAAGTAGTCAATTGTTAATTTTATTAATATTTTATTTATAACAATTTTTTTTTTTGTTCAAGCTTCACTCTTTCGTATCACTGTACTGTGTGCACTCTTACCGTGTGTAGATATTCACTTTTAAATAACAACAAAAACTAGTATTTTAATTTGTAAAATATTGGCGGTTAATGTCAGTTTATTGAAAAGTGAGAAACCTTATTTAGTTCCTCACACTGTTTACAAAATGTGATCATAGTGAAGAAAAAAAAAAACATGTTTAATAACTATTCAAAGATGAGTATGGAGAACTGGAAAACATTTTTTTTTAAATCTTCAACTAAGTGTTAAACACAAATATAACAAGATTTAAAAACGTCAATATCAAAACACGCAAAAGTTTCCAAAATATTTAAATTACGTCATTAATCATGTGTTCGTTACAAAAAATCACGGTTTCGTAGAAATAATTACATGTTATTTTTTTTTATCTAAACACATTCCGACAATGTTTAAATTGTAAATCGTTTACAACCGACATCCCAGAGAACTAAGAACGCCTGGAGGTGCCTACGTGACGTAAGTCGAGCTCGCGACGATTACTGGTGAACGACGTGTGCTGTTAGGAAATATTTTGTAACCGCGGAAGCCCGGAGGGGAAACGAAGGGTCCCGCAGGAAAAGGTTAAGATGGAAGCATTTTCCTCGGGATAATTCAAACTGTTAGGGTAAATGGCAGTTGTTGGCGGCCATCAATCCCGAGGGGACAACATGTCGGCGCCGGCTGGGCTGTCGGCCGCGCTGTGGTCGCTCCTCCGAGCGCTCGAGGTCCGACTTGATTGCGTTATTTGTGACGTGCCTGCGCCGCCAGCGCCATTAGCCGCGCGGCGGTAATGGTCGGAACCAGCTCCGACCCCGGCATTACCGCCCCATAAAGCAGGTGGGGAAATAAGTGGGTTGCGACAACCATTAGAGCAAACTCGGTGATGGTGGTCAGGGGAAAAAATGGCCGGTAGGGGCGGGAAGTCGTAACTCTCCCGAGGAGTGGCTAGGGGGGGGGGGGGGGAAGAGGGAGTACACACTCCAAGACTCTTTCTTCGTTTTTTGTTTTTCAAGGATTGAAGGAGCAGTGCTGCCAACTTGAAGATTATTGCCCCAGATCCAAGACCTGAGCCCACGATCTGATAGCGGGCACCAACTACATAAGTAGCACCCTATAATTTCGTGTTATATGAGTATTATTTTGTAATGGCTTAACTACTTGAGTGCGCAGTTATGAAACCCAGGGTTGGTATTTACAGTTTTAGGTACATCTATAGTAGTGACCGGTATTTGTCCATTTTTTTTTTCTTTTTCGTTTTATTCAGGTCGTGTTCCTATCGCGGGCCGATTACTTCATCACTAATGACACTATCACAAAACGTGCATGGGTTTTGTAACATGTGCTTTTAACTTACAAGTTTACATGTTTGTCAGAGAACGTGAGATAACACCATTTCATGTTCTCGGTGCGTGAGTGTTCTCTACGGGTTAGGAGCCAGGGCCAAAACCAGCATCTACATTTACATTTCCCGCTATATTATCTTATTGATATATCATTATGTTTCAAAAGCCCATTACCTTGCCGCACACTGAGAAGGGTATATGGTGCAACTGTAAATCAATTTGAATATTTTAAAATCATGTACACGTGTGAATAAGATAAGCTGGAGATTGTATTGTATGGGAAGAATGATGTAAATTCCTCGCATTAAATTTTAGAAAAATTAAAAAAATAAAGTAATATAATTTAATATAAAGAGAATATTACCCCTGATTTTAATTACTTTGAGAAATTCCAAGAATATAACGTACTAAAAATTATAAGGCCTATTGCCTGAATTTTGAGGACTTTACAGTTTAGTTTCCGTGTATTCGTAATATATTTCATGTGGAACATTAATTTACTTGCTAAATAGTTACGAACTACCAAGGCAATAGGTATGTTTCTTCGAAAGATAAGATAACTCACAATAGTTAGTCAAAAAAAAGTATGTTCAAGCTGGAAAGTGGCATATTCAAAAATCTCTGAAAATTAGGGATGGGAAATTTATACCGTAAAGAAAATTGCCGGTATTTCCTTAAAAAAAAGTAATACAAGTAAGTAGCGATCACCAAGTCCTATCTTAACTCCGTATATGCTGGAGAGTTTTTAGCCGACTTCCGTTAGGGAAAATTACTCACAAAACTTTTGATGCTTTCATCCAAGTAATTTCTTTCATTTGAGTGTTTCCAGGAAGTCAAGGAATTGCGGTTGAAAATCGTTTTTAATTCATGAGACTGTATCCGCGGAAAGAAGCGTAATGCCAGAATTGGAGAGGAGAAAGCTTTAAATCAGGTTCGGTCTATTTGCGGTTCTTCGCAGAATGAGTTCATTTTCTTCCGAGCGCCGCAAAGTTCGGCCCGTCATTCTTGGTGAAAATGGCCGGCCGGGATATTTTATTTCCTTCCCCCGGCCTGGCGCCGACAGCGACTGCGGCGAGGGTTATTTCGGTCTGGTTGGCAGTGCCGGAGGCGGCAGTTGGCAAGATGGAGGTCGCGACCGGCCATGAGCGCGCATGAACTATGCAGCCGCGCCTCTGGACGCCGAGCACAGGTGCATAATGGACGAGTTCCAGGCCCGCCAACTGCCCTGTCGAGGCGGCTAGTGCACTCGGCCGAACAGACAGCAAGTGAAAGCCATTAGGAAAATGACGCACAGATTACGTAGTGACAGTTTTCCCGAATATCCCTGCAGCCGTTTGCTGAACAAACAACCTCTTAAATAATAAACATCCAAGGGGACTCCGGCCACTCCATCATTTTTTTTTTGTGCATCAGAGCAGAGTTTCTTCTCCCACAAATAATAACACCTCTACTGCCATTTTTTTTTAAGGGAAGGCGAAAATTATCATTAAAAAATTATATGTATTTACTAGCATAACGCAAGAAAGTTTTAGCTATTTCTAAAACAACTCAAGAATAATGCATTTTAATTTAATTACTCGGGGAAAATCACGTTTTTTTTACAATGAACATGAAATAAATAATATTGTAAATAAATCAATAATAATGACGTTTTGATCCTAGAATGAAAACTATTTTATCAAGTTAAGTGGTATTGTAAGACTAAACCTCGTGTTAGCCTAAGCGAGTATGTCCTTTGGGTTACAGTTTTCCCCCCAATTAAGTTAAAGAAAACTCACTATAGTTTTCGATTGATTTATTTTATTTTATTTATTGGATTTTTATTTAATTTTTATCCCCCACGTGACAATATGGATCAGGCGCAAATCAATTCGACAGTAGCATTTTTGCTTATAAAACATGGAAAATTAATTGTGGAATGGGTCTTCTGCCAGGCTTTAATAAACACATATTTTTCCAGTATTGATTAATTTTATTAAAATAAGTATTTGCGTAAGTTATTATAGTTATTATAGAATTATTCTCACTCTTAAATCATAAATTAGTCGATCAAATATCTGAGCACTTGTGCGTCAAAACGGTGAGTCCTCAGCAGTTGCACGGATAAAAATGGTTTTGTGCATTTGGTAAAACTGTACAACTTTCAAATAAGATGGCATAAAATAGATACCCATAAAATCGAAAGACACGCAATTTTTATGCAACTACATTATTTTAATGAAGATGAGAGTTATATTAAAACAAATCGTTTCTTCTGTAAAAAAATCTCCGTAGCATAAATTTAAATCCTTCAGATGGCAGTTTAAATTCAAATATTTTTGACGTTTGCAATCATTACAAGTTTTAAAACAGTTTTCAGTTTTTAACATCACCCATGTAATTTAAAATTGGCTGCATGTTGCTTATAATACTTTTTTCTCCAATTTTACAATTTATTTTTGATGAGTTACAAACTAAATGTAATAAAAATTAATTTAAGCATTTTTTCAAATATAAATGCAATGATTAGCTAGTGAAAGTCTGTAAACATTACCTTGAACATAAATAATGGCATGAAACGCAATACATACCATAACGAGACAGGGTAACCGTTAGACGGAAACATCTTGAAATAATTTTTGTGCATTTCAGTCTGTAGGCGGTCATTAAATTTGTATTTGGTTGTTAATCCTTTATTCAAATAACAAAATTGACGAGTTGTTAAGTAGTATATATTGGGGGCTCCGAGATCAGGGTCCAGGGTCCGGTGCCGGTGCCGGGGTCCGCCATATTGGATTGTGACGTCACGGCGGCCATATTGGACGAGCGTAACGGGACACAGCGTAACGGGACATACCGTAACGGGACAAGTAGATCACGGAGGTCATCTTGGATCCGCCATTATGGATGATGTCGTTTTGTTTTCTAGAAAATTCCGGCATTGTGTTGTCCGCCATATTGGATGATGACGTCACCGTTGAAATTATCGTTATGGTCGCCATCTTAAAATTTAGACGCCATCTTGGAAATCCGCAATTTTTATGTTAGAAAATCGGGATGAATTCCAAAATTCATCAAAAAATTAACTTATTCGAATTCTGATTGATTATATCGATCACCGTCCTCGGTTCCAACACGGTGAGTGCAAAAAAAAACTAAAAATGGCGACAGGCTCCTTCCTCAATGGTGGATGCAGGCAGACTGACTCATACCACTATTTTCAAAGCATATATCGTCAGCTGGTATGATGACATGTCCGCCATCTTGTCTTCGTCCGCTGGAGATCACCATCTTGTTTTCGTCCACTAGTGTGCTGATACCATGTTAGTATAATTATAAGGTCACCACACTTTTGACCTTGACCTTGAAATTTGACCTTGACCTTGAACTTTGACCTTGACATTTGACCTTGAACATTGACCTTTAACTTGAAATTTGACCTTGACCTTGAAATTTGACCTTGACCTTGAAATTTGACCTTGACCTTGAAATTTGACCTTGACCTTGAAATTTGACCTTGGCCTTGAAATTTGACCTTGACCTTGAATTTTGACTTTGTCCTTGAAATTTGACTTTTTCCTTGTCGACCATCATGGATTCGACATTTTATGTTCAGTACATGCTACCAGGAGCTACCACCTGCTGGAGTACGCCATATTGTGTGTGTGTAATTGTATTATAGAGTACATTTCCATCTGGATAATTTTATTCTAACCCGCTACAGTGCAGTAATCATTTATTATGGACGTGCCCCCCGCCATCTTAAATTCGGCCGCCATCTTGAAATCATGTAATAATGTAGCTAGATAAGCGGGAAAAAATCCCAAATTCATTAAATAAATTTGTAATACATATAATGATTGATTGGATCGACAAAGGTCCTTGGTTCGATCCCTGGCCGATACAAAACAACTTTAATTTAAAAAAATACTAAAAAAGTGTTAGGTTTGAGAAAATAAAAACACCATAAGTTCTTTTAAAAAAATTTATTACATAAATACAACACTACTACAAGTACAAAAAACAATACACAGACAAATTACCAAAGCCTTTTGGATTCCTCGATTCAAACAGTCTTCTTATTGTACGGACTAAGCCTTTTACATGACTTTAAATGTCTATCCGATCCGTTCATCACCACAGCCAGAGACGGACTGAAGTTCATAGCACTTATATAGTCTCATTAGCCGGTACAACACATGAGTCAAATCAATAACCATCTTCATTATACGTCTCGGAGCATTTTTTATAATGACGATGTAAGCTATTTCTGGCTTGTACAAGAACTCTATCTTTGCTCAACAATGATAAGTTTACAAGCTAGCAGAAACTGTTTATGCATTCTTTTTATTTTTTTTATTTTTTTATTAATTTATTTTTATTTTTTAATATTTTTTCCTGTAATTTTATGATATCAAAGAAAACATGTGGTGGTTTTCTCCGAGTACTTCTGATTAATCTGGTCATTATTATGATGGTTTTCTCCGTGTGCTTCTGATTATTCTTGTCAATATTTTGATGGTTTTCCCGTGTTCTTGCAATCATTCCTGTGGTTTCTTCAAGTGTTTCTGACTATTCTGAGAAACCGCTCTCTGCATGGATTTTCTTTGGTCTAATGAGACATGTCATTTTATTTGGAGTTACATTTAATTCGATAATTTCTGCTACTAAATCAAAACTTGCAATATTTTTATCAGGTGGAATTAACAAATAGCATTACTCAGTCAAATTAATATTACGCCATGAGACATCTGTGGAGCACCAACATGCAAGACGAACTTCCTTTTACTTGGAGTCTAGCGAAGCCATCCATCTTTTGCGATCGTTAGTGAGCATCCCGCATCCCGCATAAAATAACTACATATTATTTACCTGCAAGCAACATGTGGCGACATCTGTTGTTGAAAAGCAGAACTACATGCATAAAGTACTTTTGCATGAGATATATTAATTCTCGCTGATGAAATATGAAAAAATTTCTATTTAAGTATTCGATCAAATTTAAAACACTCAATTGGAATCTGGCATTAGTCTCAGTTACTAATATGAATACCGATTTGGGATCTGACGCTGTATCGAAAGAACATAGGTGTAAGTTTTGCAGTAAAGTTTTTATCTTGAGAAAGAATAAAAGACAACACGAGAAGAATGACTGTGTTAAAAATCCACTGCGCAATATGATAAGTTGTGTTCGATGTAGCAAGTCGTTTACGCGGAGAGAGAGCCTAAAAGACATGACAGAACTTGTATTGCCAAGCCTGCGTACAAGCTAGAGGACAACGTTGAATCTACTAGCCTAAGGAAGAGTGATCTGCATTACGACAATAATTTTCTTGGCTCTTCCGATCTCGACAAAGAACATAAATTGAAGGAGGTTGATGATTTACGGAAGGATGAAGACAATGGAAGAATCCTTAACGTGAAAAGTGAGAATATATTCCAGCCGAATTCAAGTAGATCTTTCCTACTTTGTAAAAATGATGGACTCCTAAAAAGGAAGTATGAAGACGATGAAGACACTTCAACATCATCAACATCGAATTATTACGGTAAATTGTGTGAAGACGATTCCTTCTACGGTGATTGTTACAGTGACTCTGAGGCTGTTGACAAAGACATAGACTATGATGAAGCACCTAAAGCTGCCAAGATCGAAGAATGTGGCGGTGTCCTGAGACCGAAACGGTGGAAACGACGTAATATATTAAATAAATCTGATCAAGCTTGTGATGATCACCGTCTCAAACATGAAAGTTACCCTGAGGTTGGTGGTAAAACGGAAGACACCAGAGATCATAATATTTATTATAAAGGTGCAAGGAAGATGGTGGTAGAAGAGAATGATTACACATCATGGAAAGATCCAAACATATTGGTTGACCGGCTAAGACTTCTACATGGTTCGCTTTGTGCAGGAAACTATTCATGCATCAAAGAAATATCCTTCATACTAAAGGAACTGAGGAATGCTGGCAACATACAATAATGGCTTGTTTTACTTGCATTTGTATAATGTAAAGCAATAAAATAAATAATTTAAATTATAAGAATTTAATGTTTTTATTTCTTGTATTCTGATTTCTAACTAAGACTTAGATCTCGTAACTTGTGCTTCCTATTTGCCTTTTTTTTTTGTTGTCGGTGCTTCCAAATGTGCTGCCTTTTCGTTGTCGATGCTTCCAAATGTGCTGCCTTTTCGTTGTCGGTGCTTTCAAATGTGCTGCCTTTTCGTTGTCGGTGCTGCCAAATGTGCTGCCTTTTCGTAGTCGGTGCTTTCAAATGTGCTGCCTTTCCGTTGTCGGTGCTGCCAAATGTGCTGCCTTTTCGTTGTCGGTGCTTCCAAATGTGCTGCCGTTTCGTTGTCGGTGCTTCCAAATGTGCTGCCTTTTCGTAGTCGGTGCTTCCAAATGTGCTGCCTTTTTGTAGTCGGTGCTTATAAATGTGCTGCCTTTTCGTTGTCGGTGCTGTCAAATGTGCTGCCTTTTCGTAGTCGGTGTTTCCAAATGTGCTGCCATTTCGTTGTCGGTGCTTCCAAATGTGCTGCCTTTTCGTTGTCGGTGCTTCCAAATGTGCTGCCTTTTCGTAGTCGGTGCTTCCAAATTTGCTGCCTTTTCGTTGTCGGTGCTGTCAAATGTGCTGCCTTTTCATAGTTGGAGCTTCCAAATGTGCTGCCTTTTCGTTGTCGGTGCTGCCAAATGTGCTGCCTTTTCGTTGTCGGTGCTTCCAAATGTGCTGCCTTTTCGTAGTCGGTGCTATCTATTGTTTTTCCTTTTTTAAAGGTGCTTCCAAATGTGCTTCCTTTTTTGTTGATGGTGCTTCTATTTTTTAATGTTGTTTTGACTCTAGTATTTTAGTAAATTGTTCTTGATTTGACTAGCGTATTATTCCATACGGTGCATGTATATAAGCGAGTCCTAGACAGCAGGACGATCAGTTTGTTACTGCCGTCGACGGTGTACGGATCACCTAGTTTGTTTCTTCTGGTGCATAAGTCGTGTAATTGCCTGTTCTTAGACTTCGATGGCATCTTCACTGACTTTAACGTTGTACTCGATGGAGGATGTACCATCGACTACAGGAACCATGACGTCGGCGCCGACGATGTTGGAGCAGATCCCGTTGGCAACGCCTCTGACAACACTGGAGGAGACATCGATATGTGCTGTTCCACCATCAGCTGAAATTTCATTAGCATTGAATACTTCAATTAATGACGAGCGTACTTCGCATCAGTGCAAATACTGTGGTGCATCATTTACTATCATCTCAAATGCTCGCAGACATGAAAGAAGCGGTTGTTCTAATAATGTTCAAAGAACACAATTTCAGTGCATTAAGTGCAATAAACTTATTCCACGTCTCGATAGCTTACATCGTCATTATAAAAAATGCTCCGAGACATAATGAAGATGGTTATTGATTTGACTCATGTGTTGTACCGGCTAATGAGACTATATAAGTGCTATGAACTTCAGTCCGTCTCTGGCTGTGGTGATGAACGGATCGGATAGACATTTAAAGTCATGTAAAAGGCTTAGTCCGTACAATAAGAAGACTGTTTGAATCGAGGAATCCAAAAGGCTTTGGTAATTTGTCTGTGTATTGTTTTTTGTACTTGTAGTAGTGTTGTATTTATGTAATAAATTTTTTTAAAAGAACTTGTGGTGTTTTTATTTTCTCAAACCTAACACTTTTTTAGTATTTTTTTAAATTAAAGTTGTTTTGTATCGGCCAGGGATCGAACCAAGGACCTTTGTCGATCCAATCAATCATTATATGTATTACAAATTTATTTAATGAATTTTGGATTTTTTCCCGCTTATCTAGCTACATTATTACATGATTTCAAGATGGCGGCCGAATTTAAGATGGCGGGGGGCACGTCCATAATAAATGATTACTGCACTGTAGCGGGTTAGAATAAAATTATCCAGATGGAAATGTACTCTATAATACAATTACACACACACAATATGGCGTACTCCAGCAGGTGGTAGCTCCTGGTAGCATGTACTGAACATAAAATGTCGAATCCATGATGGTCGACAAGGACAAAGTCAAATTTCAAGGACAAAGTCAAAATTCAAGGTCAAGGTCAAATTTCAAGGCCAAGGTCAAATTTCAAGGTCAAGGTCAAATTTCAAGGTCAAGGTCAAATTTCAAGGTCAAGGTCAATGTTCAAGGTCAAGGTCAAAGGTGTGGTGACCAGATAATTATACTAACATGGTATCAGCACACTCTAGCGGATGAAAACAAGATGGTGATCTCCAGCGGACGAAGACAAGATGGCGGACATGTCGTCATACCAGCTGACGATATATATGCTTTGAAAAAAAGTGGTATGAGTCAGTCTGCCTGCATCCACCATTGAGGAAGGAGCCTGTCGCCATTTTTAGTTTTTTTTTGCACTCACCGGGTTCGAACCGAGGACGGTGATCGATATAATCAATCAGAATTCGAATAAGTTAATTTTTTGATGAATTTTGGAATTCATCCCGATTTTCTAACATAAAAATTGCGGATTTCCAAGATGACGTCTAAATTTCAAGATAGCGACCATAACGATAATTGCAATGGTGACGTCATCATCCAATATGGCGGACAACACAATGCCGGAATTTTCTAGAAAACAAAATGACGTCATCCAAAATGGCGGATCCAAGATGGCCGCCGTGATCGACTTGTCCCGTTACGATGTGTCCCGTTACGCTGTGTCCCGTTACGCTCGTCCAAGATGGCCGCCGTGACGGCACAATCCAATATGGCTGACTCCGGCACCGGCACCGGAACCTGGACCCTAATCTCGGAGCCCCCAATATATACTTTTTGTTAGTTTGTTAATTGTTTTAATTTTTACACATTGGGTACACAAAAATTAATTGTCTTTCTCGAATTAATAGCAAAATTTTTTGGTAATGCTAAAAACAATGTCAACAGTGAGGTCATTAATGACGGGTAAACTTGTAAACACTTTATGATAATAAACCATTCCAGAATTTTCCTGGAGGGATTATGGGAAATCATGGTAAAACGAAAATCACAATGGATGATTTGTGATTCGAACCTGAGTACTCTGAACCATGAGCTAAGTGTGAAATCACGTTGCACTTTGCTTCATAACTTGATATCGATTTCATGTGCATTTCAGTTTATATGAACGCACTTGAACTGTTGTTAAGTGTTTTCTTTAGTCTAGTAGATTATGAAACTTTTAGTCCTTATAGGTTTTCATTTGGGACAGGAATAAGAGAGGGTATGGTTGAATTGTTTTATGATAATGTTGACGTAAAGAATTGAGAAGATGATTTCAAAAGGTTCGACTTTTTTGAATGTTGTGTATCATCGTTCTAACACCATTATCCGTGAAAGATGCTTTTTAGGTTTTCTTCGATGTAACTAGCAATTATTTAAAATTTAATATTAAAACTAATTAAAAAACTAACAATTTCTCAGATGAAAAAAAGGTACGCTACGGTCGTTAAAAAGGTTTACTTGAAAATTAGTTAAATTTATCGTGGTTATTGTAAAAAAAATATATATTACTCAATGGAGCAAAGCTGAACATCCCTAGTAGGAAACAAGATTATTTATCATTAGTTTTGTTTCGGGGCGTGGTTTGAAGGGATGTGTGTCTGCCACTTTGCTCAGGACACTCGTAAAATCTATCTCCTGCTCGCGGGGGAAAAGAAACCTGGGCAACATTTTTTAAAATTTGTGTTCGTATAAATTACACGCGTGTGAGCCGAAGTCCACATATCAAAACTGACGGCCGACTTTTAAAATCTTCGTGAAACGAAACTGGCGATTAAACGTCTTGGGGGGAACACAATGGGTATCTTTATTGGACTTTCGAAGGGAGATTTTTATTTACAGCTTCGAAAACAAGCTGTAAGTGTCAAGAATTACATTTGCTTTGAATTTTTGTAAATGATATCTCCACTTCCTCTTAAAAAAAAAAACCTAAGTCTCGTTGGCAATATTGTGCACAAAACCAACGTACTTTCATTTCCCCTACACCACATTACGGGGCCTTCATAAATGTCTCCTCTAACCCCGCTTAGTACGTAATAAATTAGTACATTAACTTACTATTTACTAACTTTCTTCTTATCTATATTTTACTTTCATATTTTTTCCAACTTAAGTATTTTCCTTACCAGGCAAATTATAAACAGTGTGTTGCTGTAAAACTTATGAGCAAAGAAAATATTAATAAACAGTACCATTTAATACTGTGTAATAGGTAATCTGTACGTAGAGAACATGCCCTTAGAGATATAAGTTAAACCAAATGGTTGCTCCACTAATTCTCACAAAATACTAGAATTTGTGTGTCAGGGACTTCACGCAAGCTTTCCTCTCGCTGTTGTTGATGCAGTAATTGGGCCGTAAACATACTTTACTTGAACAGAATCTAAATTATTGTAGCATTCTTAGCGATGCGATCAATTTGTGTTTGAGTTAACATTCGTTTGTGTATAAATCCGTCTGTTGGATTTACATATTCATGTGTAATAAAACAAACTAAGTATGTGTGCATTCAAAAATGATAATTGTTTCCTTATTTCTTAAAAGGCTACACTTATAGAAAATGCGTAACATAAACGTAATGTTGTATTGCCATCGTTGTGAAGCGTCTATTTGAGATCGACTTCCTAGCTCCAGATTTCAACGTGAGTATAAATATTCGCAACAACTTATATCATATTGTCAAATAGAGATAAATAATATAGCAATGTACTCAATAGAACGCAGAGCCATTCATTTCAAATAAACGTTGAATTATATTTTCGAACACAAATCACAAAGTTGACCTTCTGCAATAAAACGTGAAAATAAAAATAGAAGGTTCTGTAAAAGGCGGTACAGTCGGAACCCACAATAATTACCTTCTGTATCGTTTAAGATTATTTCAGTTATTTCACATTAATATGTTAAATTAGGTAACACTTACACAGATTTCAGTTCTTTCCTTTGATATATGATAGGTCGAACCATGACGACGGCGCAGATAATTGGAATTCCGGTGAAGAATCCCCCAAAAAGGCAGAAAACAAACTGTAGTTAAAGACTTCATAGCACCGTATTTTCCGTATGAATGAGAGTACTATCCCGGGAACGGGAAATATTTTATTTCATATAAATTACACTTTTCTTGATAAACGATATTCGGATAGGCACAGACCAAATGAGAGATGGACAGCCAGAGGAGGGTAGTGGGAAAAGTGCGCACTTATGCTTGGCCTGAGAGCCGGGTGGAAGGGATACACCAGCAGTATCTGGAGATGGCCACTAGATGGCTTAGGATGTACTTATTGCAGAGCCAGTCAGGGTAGAGTTTTGGGAAGGGGGGTGACGGCAGCATGCTGACCAGCGGAATAGGGCAGAGCTGCAGACTGCACGAGAACTTGGCAAACTAGGTAGCATTTGTTTTTGGAAGTCACGCCATGGTAGCGACTACAACAGGTATTCTAACTTCTGTACTAGCAGCATACTTATAACTGTGCGAATTATTTTATCCAAGGGACGAGCTCGTGGTACACCGTTTGCAAGGGAATGTTAAAAGGTATGCTATGCTTGCTATGCCATAGAAGACACACCACAACTAAGCATAATCCATACTGGCTGCGAAAATTATATTATGTGCAATTTTCACCATTAGGGGTGGGCCCTCCCATTTTAATTGTAGAGGGGCTTCCAAAGAGTTTCATTACAATCTAACCCATGAAAACTTTGTAATCAATGGGACATTGCTCCCCCTCCCCTTTCCCGCTATTTTACTGGGCACGAGTTCGAATTTAGAACGAAACTTTTGGTTTTGATTAATGAATATTAATCCATAGTTTATACAATTCCATGGATCGGAAGAACAAATAATTATAAGGTAAATACAACCAATCAGATGTAAAGATAACGATACCTGAGCTAACAGTCTGTATACTTGGTGCCAAATTTGGTTCCTAAACTATACTGTTTTGAACGCAAACAGAACCGCGACGCCCGACAGGCAGTGCCCCGCACGGCCACTGACGTCACACGCCGTCCACAGAGCAAGGCATGTCATGCGTGCCTGGCCGGATTGCAAGGATCCTCGCTACCCCCTTCACCTTTTAAACGTTCGAAAAAACCGTTACGCTTCAGGCCATCGTCAATAACACTTTTAGCGGCATGGAAATTCTGCGGGTTTCCCGAGGGCGCCGCGAGGAGTGGCTTGAATAAGCATCGCTTTTCTGAGTGTTTCTGGAGTCGGGTCGGCCGGGAATGACGCGACACGCCACAGCCACTCTCGTGCCTTCGAGAAGGACGCCACGATTATATAAGCGACGACGCCGGCCTCTGCTTAGGGTTCCGAGGGTTCGTATAGTTCTGCGAGTAGGGGAGAGAGCCTCCCCCTCAGGGAGTTATATTGTCCCTTGCGATCAGCGAGAGATGAAGAGGGCAAATGGCCCTTGGTGAGTGAACCGGACATATCGGGAGGCCTTGCGTGTCAGTCGGGTACGTCGAGCAATAGTTGAGGACTGTACTGCGGCGCGGTGTGGGTGAGTGTGCGAAGGAAGCGGACAGAAGAGCGAGCCACCGACGAGCCAAGCTCTAGTGGAAAGTGTTAAAGTTTCAATGATCAGAGTACGACTAATTGTTCTGAATAGAAATCTGGCGTGCTGTTATTTCAATTTATAGTGTAGACATTAGTAATTAATATAATTGAACTATTTAATTGGGCTATCACTTACGAACCCAGTATTTCTCCCCACACAAATCGTTAACAATAATATATTTGTAGTTTCTGGCGTGAAAACCACACGATAGTCTTGGGCGTAGCACGAAACATGGCTCGCCTCATGTACCCAACATACAGGTGTGGCAATAGCTGGCTGTTAGCCGGCGGAACCCAAACAGGAAAAACTAAAAAAAAAGTGTCCCATAAAAATCAGAAATCCCATTCAAATTAAAACTGGGTCATAGTATGTAAATAACAAACTGCACATTTAAAATAGTTTTAAAAGGGGAAACAATAATGGTGCGTTAAATTTTAGTCAAAATGTGGTAAAATAAAATAATGAAGAAAAATTATGACATTTTTTTTCTTACATTTTGTAAACAAGTTTTTTTTATTTTTAACAAATTGGTTAATGTTGATATAAATGAGAGTTTTACACACACAAACAAATATTTATACATAAATATGGTAATTTGTTTAAGGATTCCTTTTCTCACATGGAGAATGCTAAATGTTACCCTGGTACTCTTTTCCACATTGTAAGTGAAACACATTCCGCAAACCATAATGAAACGTAAATATTATTTCGCAAAGTGAAGTTGGAAATAAGAGTTGTATTTTCTGCACCACGAAGCTCTAATACAGGTTCAGTTATTTGTTCCTTGGTATTAATAGCACCTTAGCGGATCTCAATCTCAGTATTACAAGCTAAAAAAAAAATTAATAAAGGTAGCAAGCCCAGAAAGTATAAAAGTTGTAGTTTAAGAAAAACAAATCACGAAACAACGATAAGTCACGAATAAATGTAAATTTCAAAACACATTCTAAGTTAAGGAGGAAAATAATTTTGTTCGTGCATCATTGTTAAAAGAAGATAATTTTTTTCTTTGCCTGCGTAAATGGTCTGTTATGATTTCGACATTAACAAAAGAGACTTCTGAATAAAAAGAAAGTGAGGGGGGCGGGGGTTTTGTTCTTGTTGCTGCCTGCCATATCTTTACGCCCCTCGGTTATCGCCGGCAATTCTTTGCAGGCAATGAAACTTTCTTCCCGGTATCTGGAGCCATACTTCTCCGCCGCCGCCGCCGCAGCCCTGTTTGCCGCCACTTGGAGGCGGCTTGCAACCGGCTCAGTTGCGGCGCCGGGAGTGTGGCCTCGCGGGGGGCAACCCCCCCCCCCCAACTCCCCAGGACCATTTTTCCTTCCCTCCTCGCAGGAGGTCCGTGGGGCCACTTCATCATCTTTACGAGTGTAAAAGAGCAAAATTGATGGCCTCGTCTCGCAGATAGCCGAGGGGAAAAGGCCGGATGTCGTGCGTTCAGGAAAATAAGCTTATTTTATCTGCCGCGGATATAAAGCGCAATTTATGCTTGTCGCCGGCGATGAGATCTGGTCGGCCGGGAGAGATTAGAGAGTGGTGGCTGATGCCCGCCCCCCGGGGAGGTGGGGGTGGGATATTTGTTATACTACATTTGTGTAACCTCGACCCCGTAACATAAGTTACAATACATGCGTGCATCCCCACGACGTGGGGTTGATGTTACGTCGCTCGATCACGCTGCTCACCGCATCATTGCATCTCCACTCGTGTCGATCAGCAGCGGCCAGGAGAGCAAGCCGTGCTCGTTCATCCCGCATCACTCCAGAGCTCAGGAATGTGAACATCACTCCACCTCCAACTGTGTCGCTCAGGAGCGGCCAGGAGAGTACGCCGTGCTCGTGCATCCCGCATCACTCCTGAGCTCAGGAATGTGAACATCACTCTAACTCAAACTGTGTCACTCAGCAGCGGTAGGAGATCACGCCGTGCTCGTTCATCCCGCATCACTCCTGAGCTCAGGAATGTGAACATCACTCCACCTCCAACTGTGTCACTCAGGAGCGGCCAGGAGAGCACGCCGTGCTCGTACCGCCAGCATCACTCCTGAGCTCAGGAATGTGAACATCACTCCACCTCCAACTGTGTCGCTCAGGAGCGGCCAGGAGAGCACGCCGTGCTCGTTCATCCAGCATCACTCCTGAGCTCAGGAATGTGAACATCACTCCACCTCCAACTGTGTCGCTCAGGAGCGGGCAGGAGAGCACGCCGTGCTCGTGCCTACAGCATCACTCCTGAGTTTAGGAATGTGAACATCACTCAACCTCCAACTGTGTCGCTCAGGAGAGAGCACGCCGTGCTCGTGCCTCCAGCATCACTCCTGAGCTCAGGAATGTGAACATCACTCCATCTCCACCCGTGTCGCTCATGAGTGGCCAGGAAAGCACGCCATGCTCGTGCCTCCAGCATCACTCCTGAGCTCATGAATGTGAACATCACTCCAACTCCAACTGTGTCACTCAGCAGCGGCAGGAGAGCACGCCGTGCTCGTGCATCCCGCATCACTCCTGAGCTCAGGAATGGAAACATCACTCCACCTCCAACTGTGTCGCCCAGGAGCGGCCAGGAGAGCACGCCATGCTCGTGCCTCCAGCATCACTCCTGAGCTCAGGAATGTGAACATCACTCCAACTCCAACTGTGTCACTCAGCAGCGGCAGGAGAGCACGCCGTGCTCGTGCATCCCGCATCACTCCTGAGCTCAGGAATGGAAACATCACTCCACCTCCAACTGTGTCGCTCATTAGTGGCCAGGAAAGCACGCCATGCTCGTGCCTCCAGCATCACTCCTGAGCTCAGGAATGTGAACATCACTCCAACTCCAACTGTGTCACTCAGCAGCGGCAGGAGAGCACGCCGTGCTCGTGCATCCCGCATCACTCCTGAGCTCAGGAATGGAAACATCACTCCACCTCCAACTGTGTCGCTCATTAGTGGCCAGGAAAGCACGCCATGCTCGTGCCTCCAGCATCACTCCTGAGCTCAGGAATGTGAACATCACTCCAACTCCAACTGTGTCACTCAGCAGCGGCAGGAGAGCACGCCGTGCTCGTGCATTCCGCATCACTCCTGAGCTCAGGAATGTGAACATCACTCCACCTCCAACTGTGTAGCTCAGGAGCGGCCAGGAGAGCACGCCATGCTCGTGCCTCCAGCATCACTCCTGAGCTCAGGAATGTAAACATCACTCCATCTCCTCCCGTGTCGCTCATGAGTGGCTAGGAAAGCACGCCATGCTCGTGCCTCCAGCATCACTCCTGAGCTCAGGAATGTGAACTTCACTCCAACTCCAACTGTGTCACTCAGCAGCGGCAGGAGAGCACGCCGTGCTCGTACATCCCGCATCACTCCTGAGCTCAGGAATGGAAACATCACTCCATCTCCACCCGTGTCGCTCATTGGCCAGGAAAGCACGCCGTGCTCGTGCCTCCAGCATCACTCCTGAGCTCAGAAATGTGAACATCACTCCAACTCCAACTGTGTCACTCAGCAGCGGCAGGAGAGCACGCCGTGCTCGTGCATCCCGCATCACTCCTGAGCTCAGGAATGTGAACATCACTCCACCTCCAACTGTGTCGCCCAGGAGCGGCCAGGAGAGCACGCCGTGCCTCTTGTCTCCAGCATCACTCCTGAGCTCAGGAATGTGAACATCACTCCACCTCCAACTCACTATACACCTCTATACTTCTCTATATATCTTTATCTCTCTATGTCTATAGCTTCCTATCTATATCTTTAATTTTACAAAACGTAAGACGAACACACAAACACTTATTTTACATATATTTGCCTTCCTTATTTTTATTTATCTTTTAACATGTTAGTGATGTGACATAAACATATAAAATCGTGCCCGTATTCGAGTGTAACTTTGTGTCGAATTTCAAGGAAATCGGTAAATATTTTTGGGAGATTTATACATTTTATTTAAATAGATGCAACTGTTTAAGTTACATAAAAAAACTTTAAATACTCTTATGTCAATATTCATATTTATGCTTACATTTACGTACCTATAATTTTAAATTCTTTCACCTTTGTACATGCTAATATTTAATACGTTACTTTAGGATGGATATAAATTATACAACTATTAAAATAATTTTGCGAATGGTTGTTTTAGCTGAGGTATTCACTGTTACCATTCTCAGTAGGGTAAAACTAACCTGTCTCACGACGGTCTAAACCCAGCTCACGTTCCCTGTTGGTGGGTGAACATTCCAACGCTTGGCGAATTCTGCTTCGCAATAATAGGAAGAGCCGTCATCGAAGAATCAAAAAACGACGTCGCTATGAACGCTTGGCCACCACAAGCCAGATATCCAATATGGTAACAACTCGTCCGGAGCTGTTGTAGGCAATTTTAGTCATGCAGGGAACTAATGTTATAGGCCGGGAACGTGACTGTAAGCGGGAGAAATGTCAACCGGACTGCTAACGTCTTCATTAGACTAACAAAAGATCAGAATGGTCTCTGAGAAAGAGTGCCTCGGATCACTGGCACAAGGTTTAACTACGCAGAGTACACCAGCCTAACAAAGTGTAAATCACCCTTTTGTAACCAATTTATATAGAAAATAAAATTTCAAAAAAAAAAATAATTAAAAATAATAATAAGAATTTAAAAAAGTGCCGAATTACCTAATTTCCGGCACATACTCCCCAACTGAAAGGCGGAGCCAGGGTAAGCAACCAACACTGAGCATGAAGGAAACAACTCGTCCAGAGCTGTTGTAGGCAATTTTAGTCATGCAGGGAAATAATGTTACAGGCTGGGAACGTGACTGTAAGCGGGAGAAATGTCAACCGGACTGCTAACGTCTTCATTAGACTAGCAAAAGATCAGATTGGTTCCTGAGAAAGGGTGCCTCGGAGCACTGGCACAAAGTTTAACTACGTAGAGTACACCAGCCTAACAAAATGTAAATCACCCTTTTGTAACCAATTTATATAGAAAATAAAATTTCCAAAAATAATTAAAAATAATAATAATAACAATTTAAAAAAACGTGCCGAAATACCTAACTTCTGGCAGAACCATTGTGTGCAAAATAAAAACTAAAATAATTCACATTTGGTTATAAGTAGGGAAAGAATGAAAAAGAGTTGCAAGGCTCAACTGAAACCATACAGTTCCTAGTTTATGTGGTGAATTCTTAGATGAACAAAAAGTAAAACAGATTTCTCGAATTATCATACTATCAAATAAACTCCCATAATGTTAACTAACTATAATGCACAATGAAGAGCTAGCCGAATAAATTTCAAAACAAATTAACAATGAATTTAGGAACTTGTTAAAATATTATTCTTTTATTTCATGATTATCTTTCTATCTGAAAAACCGGCATGCCTAAGTATAAAAATAACTCATAATAACTTGCAAGTGATGTGTGTTTAGTAAATTTCATCGCTAAGTAAACGATTATTTACACTAATATAAATTAAATACTGTTTGTTATAACAGTCCTGTATGTACCAATAAGTTGAACGCAAACCGTTCCGCATGTTTCCGAAGAGGTGCAGGTGAGATTTTGTCATTCCGAGGTACAAGGATCAGGAATTGTAAAATTAAATTTTCCAGGCCTTCTTATTTCGTTTTCTATTAACATTGCAAGCTGTTTATAACTGAATTTATGATAGCTACAAATACTCATGGTTTAAAAACAAACGTGTTAACCAGATAGTTAATATTTATCAGAAATTAAGTTAAGAGTCAGAGGGAACAAATATCTATGCTGCCTAAACCTCTGGTATTTTGCTCAGATACTTACTGCCTACACCCATGTGTGTGCATACATTCCTGCCACTCACACTTCTGATGTGTACACAGAGACCTGTCACTTAAACCAGGTGTATGCATAGACGTCTGCCACTTACATCCCCCGGGAATGCACAGAGGCGTGGCACTTACATATCCGTGTGTGCACAGATGCCTGCTTCTTAAACCCCTGGTGTGTGAACAGAGGCAGGCACCACTCACACCACTGGTGTGTCAATAGAGGCCTGGCACTTACACCCCTGGGTGTGTATACGGAAGCCTGCCGAAAACATCCATTGTGTGTGCACAGAGGCCTGCCACTTAAACCCCTGGTGTGTGCACAGAGGTCAGCCACTTATACCCCTGGTGTATGCACAGTGGCTTTACACATACATTTCTGGTGTGTGCATAAAAGCCTGTCACAACTCTGGCGTATGCACAGTGGCCTGCCACATACACCCCTGGGGTGTGCAAAGTGGCTTGCCGCGTACACCCCTGGTGTGTGCTGAGAGGCCTGCTACTTACACCCCTGGTGTGCAGGGAGGTCTGCCGCAAGCACTTTGTGCATCCCTAAAGGAAGCAAATTCACGACTTGCTCGTCGCGGAAGACGCCGCAGGAGCATTTTCTGCTCTCCGAGAATGAAACGGGTGGAAATATCCATATATCGCTCGGTTTATGGCCCAGATATGGTTTCTATAAATTGGCACTTTCGTATATCGCCGGCAAGGTGGAGCCGCAGAAAGGTTTTACAATGAGGAAGGGAGCTAGGAGGATGTAAAAGGATGAGATGAAAGGGCAGTTTGGGAGTATAGAAGAGTATGGTCACCGTTAAGGTGGCAGAAACTGTCTTGGTACATTCTCAGAAAATAAAGATACGTGTTAGAACGTAAAATATGCTTGTAAATTGGAGTCCGTTTATGAATGGCAATCATTTATTGTACAAAAATATTAAATCTATTTTTTTAAAAAATACCTTTATGTACCTTCAAGTCAATTTTAGGTGGATTTTGAAGAAAGACTATCTACTGCAGTCGTAGCCATGGATGTGAATTCTTGCTAATTTCTACCTTTTTACTACCTCTAAACCCCAAAACTACTGTCCGAGTTTATTATGGACACAGTAACTACTGTAATTTTACATATATATCTTCCAGGATGAAACATAAATAATTACAAAAAAAAACTTCGTTAAATGATAATGGGAATATCCGGATAAGTGTATAGAATTTTTTAAAAAAAAAAACTGAAAATTCATTAAAGCTTTTTTAGTATCAAAAATAAAACTATTGTACTTCGAAGGAATGGTATCAAAATCTCTTATTTGGAAGGTTTATGATAATAACGGATTGGAAAAAAATGGGTTAACGAACAAAAAATTATCACAAATTCCTTTGTAGGCACAGGATCAAATCAGTTCGGATTTACTGTTATTCTTCTAAATCATATCTAAAACGTTGTCTTTAAAGAAATATTTCAACGCTCACTTCAAGGAGTAGTATTTGGTTAAAATTAAATTCACTGCTATAATATCTAACGTATGTTAATACGAACTCCGCTTTTACCTAGCAGAAAAAACTTCAACAATTTTTGTGTTATTTGGTTATAGACCACTTAAAAGAGTGATAGGAAAACATGACTTTAAATGCATTTCCCTTTATATGTTAGTAATTTAAGGCTGCTACCATGAAATATTTAATTTATAAAAAATAGAGTTAAATATTTAATATACGATATAAATATAATTCTAATATGTTATGAAAATCGTTGAGTCAATTTTGAGAAAAAAATATTATACATCGATTTCAAACTCCAAACATTCCACTTATGTTTGTGTCTAGAGGCAATAATTTATCATTTCTGCGTGCAATTTAAGCTGTCGTTATAACGAAAATATGTATATTATATTTTCATATATGTATATATATATATGGTATTTTTGCTTTGAAAGTTTTTATGAAATGTTTAAATGATAGTAAAGATCATTCACGATCAACTTTAGTCATTTATTACTAAACATTAAATAAAATATGTTCCCTTCAATAATATAACGTTTTTACTAGTGGTATTCAATGATTTAATGGGAGAAGCTATTTATTGCGTAAATAAACAATATCTTAATTCTTTGTCATTTTTGTTACTAGTTGAAATAATATATATCGTTAATCATAATTTTGGTATAAACATGAAAATAATATTATAATAGACTACGGCAATCTTTATTTAATTATTTTGGCTTAAATATGTTTACGTATATATCAATCAGAGATAGCCAAAAATTTTAATTTAACATAAATAAACCTCGGGGATGAAATTGTTTTTCCAAGCACACAAGGAAGTGGAAGATGTAGATAAATTCATTACCTTAGCACAGATTATTTCACTTAGGTGAAAAAGAAATATTCTGAAAGATAAAATATTTATTTGTGAAATATTCCAATCGGATAATTTTAACTTACATACATTTAGTACAGTTTAATATTTACCAGCTGTGCTGCGTGGATCCGTTTATTTCCCTGTACCACACATAATAATTCGATTTCGCTTAAATAATTAGACTGACCATAAAGTTTATTTACTGGAAAAGAATTTAAATATTATCATGAAAACTTACAAATTGAAATGCAACGTTAAAATTTGGTAGTAGGAGGTGGTTTTATAGTAAACATTTCCATACGCGAACTTGACTAACTTCATGTTGGTCGAGACTGTATGTTTTTTGAACAGTCACAGGTTGGCCTGGCGGGACTCAGGACATGCGCCGCTCTTCCACAAAAGCTCCATGCCTCCATCAGCCACAGGCCTGCCAACCTGGGCTCGCTGCGTCGAGTGGTTTATAGCGCCGCCGCGCCTTTTATAGGCCGCAACATGCGATATATCGATTAACGTCAGCCTCCACTCGATTTACGCCATACGGCTCAATTATTTAAAGTCTTCATTTGTAAAGAGCGCCTACCGACATTTCCACATTTTACAGACTACATCAAATTCACCCTCACAACCTTTCTTTCCCTTTATTTTTTTTTATTTGCCAGCCTACCTTTCTCATCACGCGCACGCCATCTAACTGTTAAGCGAGGAACTGGCGTGTTGTTTTAAACACTGCCTGCCGCCCGCTGCGGCTGCAGAGTTATCGGCGCCACGCCCCTTGTCAGTTGCTAATGGACTCGCGTAATTTACTCTCCAGGCGCGACCAAATAAGGAAAATGGCCGGCCATAGCCGTGACTGGCGTCACGGGGGTAATTAGCTCTCGCGAACTGAGCTCCATTCAAATGAGAAAATACATATTTTTTTTCTCGGGCGGGAGAGAGAAAGGGGGGAGGATATGATATATCGCCGATGATGCGTTGGTCGCGTTGCCAGCGAAAACGCCTTACTTGGCGCGTCGTGTGTGTGGTCCGGCGACCACCTGCCGCGGAAATGGACGAGCAGCGGCGGAAATGACCGAACGGAAGGTGACCTCCCTATTCGAGGCCTACCGACACTTCCGGACAGGTGGGGATTTTGACGCGTCACTGCACGCAACGACCCTCAGCCCAAACACCTTTGATAAGTGTGAGAACGTAGCTCCCAAGTTACAGGAAGTACTCTATTATTGGCTAATTAAAATTAATGCTGAACTATAAACTAATTATTTATAGCTTTCTATAAAAAAATCATACAAAAAATTATGAAAACAAAAATTAAGGTGTAAGAACGAGTCTGTATCTGCGTCGACATTACAACGCAATCGTTTATATTACAACAATAAATTTAATTTAATTTAATTTTTTATACAGTATCATGTGAGGTATTTTCTTGTGCATTTAGAATTAAATACAAGCTTTTTTTTTTTACCTTAGCACACGCATTACCTATGTCCAAACTTATTTTAAAACCAAATAATAACTATTAATACGCTATTTACTATAGTCAGAATGATACCATGGTATGGTAATAGTTACAAAAGACATTTAAGTCGTGCGTTTCTTATTTTTAGTACCTATATTGAGGTCATGAAAGACGCGAGAGTGTTATGAACACTAAGTATTTAGAAGTGGCAAACACCAGTGTAGCCACTATATTTTATTCCAAGTTCTGTAAATGCACTAAGAATACAAAGATTTTATTTTTATTACCTCATTGTAGTACTGCCGTATAAATAAATCGATTAAAAATGATCATTATTATTTTATTACACATGAATAACCGAATTATACTAAGAACCATTCATGATACGATACAAACTATTACTATTACAGAAATTTTAGCTGAGGAAATGTGGCTGCATCCTACCTTAGACAAGTTTAGTGAGAAACCAAAAAAAGAAAGAAAAAGTTTCTGGGTCGGGTTTTTAAGCAAGTGCTGTTTTCAAATTCAGCCGCTGCATCGCTGTGGTCTGCATTTCGCGCACATACTTATGCCATTACGGAAAAATTCGACCTTGTCTAAATTTATTTTTGTTTAAAATCCCTCCACCGATCTAGAATCATTCCAACTGTAAAATACACGCTGTGATTAATTTTCTTAGTGTTAAAGGCGTGAAAGCGGCTGAAATTCATCGTCAGATCAATGAAGTAATAGCACGGAAATGTGTCAGAGCATTCAAAGATGGCCGCACGAATGTTCATGATGAAGAACGAATTGGCTAACCATTTGTCATTACAAAAGATTTGGTGCAGAAAAAAGACTAAAAAGTTTACTTGAACAGACGTTTTGCGGTTTTGTCGTTACATAACGTGCTGCAGTGGTTGTTAAACCAGGTGACAGACTTCTATCACGATGTTATTCAAAGGCTGATTGTACGATACGATAAATGCCTTAATATTGATGGAAATTATCTAGAAAAGTTGATTGAGATTCAGGCTTTCATGTAAATATCAAACTGTTACGGAAAGTTAACTTGTTTTTTATTTAAAAAAAGGACTTACTTAAAAACACGCCTCTTACATGTACCATATAAGCGACCTAAAAACCCCGCATTGCCACAGGCGGCACCACTGCTGGCCCGGGTACGCCACCATGTCTGACCGGAGACACAAACCGACTACCTGCGGCCTCGAGTACCGCGGGGCGAGTACAGGCGCAGGCTGTGCCGAGCCGTCACACGGCGTTTCTGTGTCGAGGGTTCCCGTCGGAAGGAAGCACGTGATCCTGGTACCTGCGCGCAGTGTACAAGGTGCACGAGGTGTAAGAGATGCACGTGTTGTACTAGGTGCACGTGGTGCACGAGGTGTACGAGGTGTACCAGGTGTACAAGGTGCACGAGATGTACAAAGTGTACAAGATGCACGAGGTGTAAGAGATGCACGTGTTGTACTAGGTGCACGTGGTGCACGAGGTGTACGAGGTGTACGAGGTGTACGAGGTGTACGAGGTGCACGTGTTGTACTAGGTGCACGTGGTGCACGAGGTGTACGAGGTGTACGAGGTGTACGAGGTGCACGAGGTGTACGAGGTGTACGAGGTGCACGAGGTGTACGAGGTGCACGAGGTGTACGAGGTGTACACTGTGCACGAGGTGCACGAGGTGTACAAGGTGCACGAGGTGTAAGAGATGCACGTGTTGTACTAGGTGCACGTGGTGCACGAGGTGTACGAGGTGTACCAGGTGTACAAGGTGCACGAGGTGTACAAGGTGCACGAGGTGTAAGAGGTGCCACGAGGTGTACGAGGTGCACGAGGTGTAAGAGGTGCCACGAGGTGTACGAGGTGCACGAGGTGTACGAGGTGTACGAGTTGTACGAGGTGTACACTGTGCACGAGGTGCACGAGGTGTACAAGGTGTAAAAGGTGCACGAGATGTACAAGGTGTACAAGATGCACGAGGTGTAAGAGATGCACGTGTTGTACTAGGTGCACGTGGTGCACGAGGTGTACGAGGTGTACGAGGTGTACGAGGTGCACGTGTTGTACTAGGTGCACGTGGTGCACGAGGTGTACGAGGTGTACGAGGTGTACGAGGTGCACGAGGTGTACGAGGTGTACGAGGTGCACGAGGTGTACGAGGTGCACGAGGTGTACGAGGTGTACACTGTGCACGAGGTGCACGAGGTGTACAAGGTGCACGAGGTGTAAGAGATGCACGTGTTGTACTAGGTGCACGTGGTGCACGAGGTGTACGAGGTGTACCAGGTGTACAAGGTGCACGAGGTGTACAAGGTGCACGAGGTGTAAGAGGTGCCACGAGGTGTACGAGGTGCACGAGGTGTAAGAGGTGCCACGTGGTGCACGAGGTGTACGAGGTGCACGAGGTGTACGAGGTGCACAAGGTGTACTAGGTGTGCGAGGTGCACGAGGTGCACGAGGTGTGCAAGGTGCACGATGTGTACATGGAATCCCTGACAACGGGCAGGAGGAGACGAGCGCAGGCCGCGCTGAACTCGGAGGCGAGCCCACTCTCGGGTCCAGGTTTGTGTTGACAGCATTCCACTCGATAGGCCACGCCGCGCAGGCGGGCCGGGGCAGAGAGGCGCGCCTGGATTATGCAAATGCGTAAGAAAACAGTCTGTTCCGCTGACGGGGACAAATGCCAAGGAGGCCAGAGCTGGTCTGTAGCCTGACGGCATCTTGCGCCATACATAACAAACAACACACCGGAGGCATAAGAAACAACCTCTCTCCCGGCCGGTCGCGATTTATGGCCCAGCATTAAAGTAACAAGCTCTAATAGCAGTGTTGTTGTTAATGAGTGACACAGAAACTTCCTGCAGGGGCCGTAAACACGTCCCACGGCGAAAAGCCCACTGTTTATTATGCCTCAGCCGTCTAATGAATTCTTTAATTAATGCACCAGGAAAATGGTAAATTATGTAAAACACGTCCTTTAAAATAAATATCAACGTCTTGCTCCTGACTAATAATAACCAGGCAATAAAAATCTCGATGCGATCTCGGGGAATTATCCGAATAACCTTGGCAACAAAGTTACAGCCGTGTCAAGAACTACTTTTGGTGCTACGGTACAGTCGAGAGGGGAATAAACTGGCAACGCATTGGTCTTGTAGAGTCGCCGGATTACCAGTTTTTAGGTGTGAGGTACGGTCAAAATGATTCTGGCTTTAACAATGTGCAGTGGGAAGCAATGAAAATTACATAACTATGACGTTAAGACAGTTTTTGAAGTAAAAAAAAAATGTAAAAATTGTATATATTTACATGATATATGTTTTCCCCTCGTGTTTTGAACAATTTACTTCAGGCAGTTATTGTTTTCAGAGGCTTAACCATTTGATTGAAAGTTTTGAATCATTATATACTATTACGTTTAATAACTCGGATCATTAGTTCACATTTAATTAAGATGGTATGATTTTATTGTAAAATATCGTTTGCTTAACTTATATATCTTATCTTCTATTAATCAATTGGAAATATTTTTATTTCAAAACACCGTTATTAATTTCAGTGCGACAGTGTCTATTCTCTGCTTGCCTTTTGAGATGCACCAATGATATTAATTTTAAAATACGTGCGATATTACCCCATTGGAAGTAACAGCAGAATTAACTTCGTTCAAACTATACAAAATGGTCTGGATCCTACACACGAATTATGATGCAGGTTCATCACAAAAATTGATGTCTTTAATGTTTTTCAAGGCTGATATACACATATTTCACATAATAGAGAAAGTATTTATGGTGAAACACCGAGGATGTGGATTTTGTTTAACTGAACAACGTTCAACAACTTCTGAAAAACGGGTTACTGTAGAAAAAAGATTTCTTTGATAGGATTCAAGTAACAGCGCATTCAACAATTGTATAAATTAAAATATATATAACGATTATTAATTACAATTTTATTTTTTATGACTGCGAAAAGTTTTAATGTGATGTTTGTACTTTGCATAACATTGAACTGATTTAGGGAACCACCTGCCCGGGCACACTATGGTGCGCAGAGCTTCAGAAGAAAATACGCGATTTGAAAACTACTCACTATATAGGAGTGAGGTCTGTTTACAAAAAAGTATTTAAAAATACTGTGAGGGCGGATGAGTTATTCTGCTATCGGATTTTTAGTCATGGAACTCCCGGCAGAGATTCACGAAAGAATTGAAGGGACTTACAATACACATTCATCTTCATTTCTCCACAATATGATGTTAAAATTACTGTGATATATATATATATATATATATATATATATATATATATATATATATATGGCCTATACACACACTCATACACACATACTCAAAGGATGAACCTAAAATAAAACAATAAACTTCGACTACACACACATACGTGTATGTGTGTAAATCACTTACAAAAACTACAAGTCGCACAAAAAAAAAACCAATATATTAGGAAAAGACGTTTACTAAATATTTTAAATGCGAATTTTATTTTTATTTTGTAACAACTTCTGGTACGTTTGGTTTGCTTAGCAATCACAGTTATGAATTTGTGTTTTAATTTCATTTATTATTATAGGTATTGGAAATACTTTCATTGGTGGGAATACCTATTTAAGCAATCAGTGTCTCTGATTTGTAGCAGTTCTAGGATAGTGAATGTTGTGTGTGTTGGGCACCTGTAGGTGTAAAATTTTTTTCCTTTTAAATTTCATACTAGCATTTCTCCAATTATAATTATATATATACACACTTCACAAGTATTAACACAACCAACTATAAAAAAACAGTAAAATAGGGTTGGTGTATACATTTTATTATATTTTTTATTTAAACATGTAAAGAAAAGAAGAAAAAATAAAGATATTTAAAAAACTTGAGATAATTTTATATTTATACTGATTCCAGATATTTGAAAAGAAGAGAGATAGGAACAAAGAGTCGACTTATGATTTTTGATATTTTGGAAGCCATAAAAAAGTAATACTAAATATTTACTTCGTTAGTAAAGGGTAACACATTAAAACATGTTCTTACATCGTAAAATAGTGTCTACTGATATTATCACTACAGTTGTAGTAGTGCTATATAAAATTCCCTGGATGCTGGGTGTGGATTGTGATTGTGGGATCTGCTATAATGAAATGTTACTTCACTACGGCAATCTTGAATGACCTTTACATTGAACACGCCCTTCAAAATTATAGAAAATTCCCCAAATTTACCATATTGACTTAACGTTTTCAGTTTAAAAATTGAACTTCACGGAAAAATTTTAAAAAATTCTGAAAATTCTAAAATTCTAAACTGTTGAATAAGTATTTTTTCCTTAAAATAAATTATTGTCCTAAAATTGGATTAAAATTTCTTAAAATATTAATTTAAAACTGCTGAGCCTGATTTTTGACCTTGAACTTGACTTAGGCCACCATCTTGGATTCCGCCATATTAGATTATGCCATCATGTCCAACATTTTTCTTCCTTGAACCTTTCGCCAATTTGGATTCTGCCATTTTGAATTATAACCTTACATCCGCCATATTGCATATCCGTAATTATAATCAAAATAATTATGAAAAATTTTAAATTGATAAAAACTATTTAATTACAATTTTAATACCTATAACTATTCTTAACAAAGCAAAATATTTTATTTTCTACTTTGATAAATGTTGTGGCCTTAAACAGTTGAATCTAATATATTGTGTTAATTTGAAACCATATAAGTTGGTATGTAATGTAAGGTGTTTGTTTAAAATAATTGTGTGAGTTTACTAGAGAGAGGCCACGAGGCAGGCCAGCGGCTCAGCTAGCCAGGAGCCAGCTGGCCCGTTAGCCCGCGGCTGGGTTGCAGCCTATTACCGTTACACGCGTAATATATTAGCAACGGTGCCTACTAGCCCCTCTCCCCGTTTACCCTTTCGCATTGAGGCCTGACAACTCTCTGCGTCTCCGGAGTGCTCAGCACTTTCCCAGAACCCCACCTTCGGGAAGTGGCGTATCTAGAACGCCATTGTACTGGAAGCTTCGGGTGCCAAGTCCACCCTGATGACAAACGGCTGCGAGACCATTCCAGAAAGGAATGATGTGTATAAAACGGCGACGCCTGCCACTGAGTGAAATGATTCATTGGTGAGCAAAAGTGGATGACGAGCGCCGAATGCCAAGATTTTCTTGTGCGAAGACTGGTGCATCGGGGAGTGAAGCATACGGGACTGTGATGGGTTTGCGGCGGACAAGTGAGTAGTGAGGGGCAGTGTGTTGAGACAGAGGTGTGTGGTAAGAGACGTGCAGTAGGGAAAACCACTGTTAAGCCGAGCTCCAGTCCAAAGAATAAATTGTGGACGTAATGAAATGTGATTAATTTGTGGACAGATAACTTAATTGTAATAACTTAATAGTGTATGTTTTAGTCAAGAAATAAAAATGAATTAAATTAATTGGGCTATCCTTTTCAAACATGTTTTCACACTTGTAATTATAAATTGACTGACTTATCAGTTGACTTCACACAAAATCAGTGGCCGTGGTTTGAGAATTCACGGCAAAATAATTAAAATCATACAATACGGGGGGGGGGATAATTTAAAAAAAGTGAATATCATTATTTAATCGATGCAATACTCTGTATGAAACAATAAATATAACATAACTTACTGTAATAGAAAGGTAACCATTGCAGTAATATTTACATTGTTTAGTGTAGTTTCCAAAATTTAAAATTTATAAATGCATGGGTCAAAATGGGATGAACTGTTTTGGCAGCAATGCGCAGCTTCACAACATTATGTAACGGGAAAAAAGTTTCTCAACAGAAGATGTGTATGTAAAACATTTTATCATCCGTAATACGTACGTCGCAATGTTTCAGTTATCTGACAGTACATTATCGACAACAGAGTGATCAAAAAAGTTGAAATAAAATCTGAAAATATGTGAAAACGAAATAGCACTACCAAAAAAAGAGCATTCCTTACTCTTAATTTTGTTGATTTATTTTTTTTTTATTTTTTTTTTTCATATTTCCTCCAGAGTTGACGAGTTGATTACTGTCGGCCGACTTCCAGTACTCTCGTGGGAATTTCAAATATACTTAAACATTTATTTTCGGGTGGGGAGGGGAAGTAAATAGAGAGAAGTGTGTCTCTTGAGGCGAACTCAAAGTGCGCTGGGACGCCCTACTGCCCGCTGGCTCCGCTCCTCTGTCGACCGCACTCGGGCTGCGGCGAGGACTTTACTGCAAGTCGTAACTCCGGCGCGGAGGAGCGAACACGCTATCGGAGAGAGAGCTGGCGAGATAGCGGGGGATAACTCATGCAAATGAGGCGGGCGGCACACTCCCACGGACCCTCGTACAAGCGTCGCGCTCCAAGTTGACTCCATCAGCGGTCTTCCTCCGAGCGGCGCCGTGGCCGCGTGGGCGAACATCGTCGAGAACATCGCCGTTCGTCTACATTCTGTTCATCGAATAACCTAATAAGCTCGCGTTTTCTCTCGATTCCCTGCCCGTGTGTCTGTGCGTAAATGTGTGCATTGGCGTGTGATCCTGTGTGTGTATTTTTGTGTATTCTCTTTTCATTCGGTTTGATTTGGTCTAACCGATTTCAATGAAATTTTATATGTATATGAGTTCTATACTACAGTTGTTTTTTGCTTTGAATATTCTAGCAGAATTTTTTACGTCATAACCATAAATATTCCACAATACGAATATATAAATAAGGTATAATTTTTTAATTAAATAAAATATTTATAACTATCGTGGAATACTTGAAAAGCCTACAAAGATTAAAATTTAAACAAGAATATCTAAATAAGATACGCGTCGCATCAATAAGTTCTTTGAAAAAAAGTTTTTCTTATTTATAAAAGTTTCAATATCTTTCTGAGTAATATTCATCAAATAACCTATTGATATTGCTCTAAAAAACCTTCATATAAATGTTTAATTTCCCCAATTTTACCATTTATTAGTGCGTGATGCAAACAATTCATTTCATTCAGTCGGTGTAGCCAGTGCGACAGCACAAGTGGAATATTTTTAATAAACTGAGAATAAGTTTAGATATTTGTGAATAAATGTATAAATTTACAGTTAAAATGTGTTAATATATACTTATTTGCATAGCGACTAACGCATGTTATTGTCATCTTCATATGTGTGTCATTTTGGAAAATGGAAAATAAAATGTTTTTAATATTATGTATTAGTTATTTACACCTGATATCTTACTTCCCGCTTTATTAGCCACGGAGATTTTACTCTCATTATAAATCTAACCATCCACAATTTTTACATTTTCAGGTGTTGGATTTTACAAATATCTAAATCATTTATGTTAAAAACATCTATAGGCTACAATTTAAAAAAAATAAAATCACAATAGTCACTGAAATAACAGACAACCCAGCAGAACAAAATTGGCAAACATTGTCGTTTTTGTTTCTGCATCAATTACAACGATAAAATATACCTACTGTTTTACGTAATTTAAGTGCAGACACGAATCATTTACAGATTTATTCTAGGAGTAGATTTAGTCATTATTAACTATATTAAATTTTTTTATGTAAGGCTTTTGTGAAAATAAAATATATTACGTAAGCAGTATTGACTTTTGGTATTTTTGCAGTGTAAAAATTATTATGAATTATAAAAAAAAACATTCTTTCTATAAAAAAAGAATTTAAGAGTTTGGCATTATATTCTTAAATAAAAAACTGATACACAAAGAAAAATATTTATACCCGTCAGATATATATGCTAAGTAACTACATAAAATAGAAAAGTAGTGGTCATGACTGTAATAATTCATGGAAAAGATTACGTACCACCAACGTTTATACGCCAATGTGCAGCACGAAAAAAACACTCGCATTACCCGAAACTCATAAGTAGTATAGTTTGGAGGCTCCGTGGACATGGATCCTGGGCGAGGTGTGAGGCGGGGTCAATGATCGACCGACTTATGAAGTCACGGCAGCCATTTTGAATAATGACGTCACCCTTGCACTTTCCGATACGGTAGTCGTATTGGATTATGATATCACATTGGGCATCTTGGATGACAATGACCTTAACCCAGGTGGCCAGTTTGGATACGCCATTTTATTTTTTCCACAATTTTGGATTATAGTATATTATATTTTGCCACCTTGAATTCTATAACTTTGTAAATTTCGTTAGGGCCACCATATTTGATGTGTATTACATCACCAATGAAATTTGATTATGACAGCATTATTGAAATTTAATTATTTTAAAGCTAGGAAAACTGAAATAAATTTAAATATATTACCTAATTTCATTACATAAATTGTAATAAACTCTTATTCACTCATTTGGAAATTGGTCAGCCTTATTGACGAATCATATTTTTTTGAACTAGAATTTCGAGAAAAAATTATCAAAATTACAAAAAAAAAATTAAAATGATTATATTATTTTTACAGGTGCCCTTTGATCTTGGCCTTGACTTTTATCCGAAAAACCTTGACCTCTACCATGACTAAACGTTGAACTCTGACCTTAGAGGCCATCTTGAATTCAACCATCTTGAAACCGAGCACTTCAATCCCCAAATGTGGCAATTTTCGTTATGACTGCCATCTTGAAAATCCGTAATTAAAATACGATTTAAATGCGAAAAGTTAAAAAATATATAAAAAAATAATTATTTAATTAAATTTTATGATAAAATTTATAAAAAGGACTTGGTACAAACATGGAGAGATCATTCGATCAAAATGGCGACGCATCCTTCCTCCATGGAGCCACGGACAGACTGACATCCCATCACTAATGTCGAGGCAGATATCACGACAACCAGTATTATATCAGGGCTGCCGTCTCGTTTTAGTCTGCTGGAGGATGCTGCAGAGATATTGTCTTCGCCTGCTAGAGGCTGCTGCAGCCGTATAAATTTCATCTTTTGCGGCTAGATGCAGGAATCATTTATTGCCAGAAAGCCCAACCAAAATAAAGTTTTAATTTTAAGATGGAAAAATTCCAAAACACATAAAAAAATCTATTGATATAATAATATTTATTAAATATGCTCATGCCAATGCTTCATTAATGCTAAAACAATTAATTAATCAAAACTTTTCCAAATAATTATTAGGTTTCAGCAATAAACTCAGCACGAAATAAAAAATATAAAAGTTTACTTAATTACTGTATGAAAATAAAAAAAAACAATCAAATTACTACTGTTTCTAGATTCCAGAAATCTTCTTAGAGTACGAAGCAAGTCCTTTTAATGCTGTGACATGTGTTTTCAGGTCAGATATACATTACAGTCAATAAACAAGCACATCCACATGCTGCTTAGACACATATATCACATTGTCCAGGCAGATCCAAATGGTGGCCACTCACCTCCAGTTAGTTGTCTAGGAATGTCAGTCAGGTTGGTCATAACGCACGTCAAGTCGGTTGGTAAGACTAACACATTTAAGTTTGTGGCCAGGTATATCCAGTCGGTTGGTCAGGCTAATACGTCACGTTGGGAGCAAGGTATGCCAAGACGGTGACCAGACACGTCTATTCAGTGGCGAGGAACGCATGTGCAATAGGTGGCCAGCCACATCCAGTTCGTAGCCAAGCGCAACCAGAAGGTGGTCAGGCATATCCAGTAAGTAGCCAAGAGTTATATTATGTCGATACTCGGCGAACATTTTGAACTATTAAAGTACAAAATCCTGTGTATAAAACAAGTTTCTCGGAACCAAGAAATAAATAAGCGACCAACATTTTAAACTGGTCATGTTCAATGTCTGGCATATAGATAAGACGTCTCTGAACCA
Source organism: Bacillus rossius redtenbacheri (assembly GCF_032445375.1). NCBI lineage: Eukaryota > Metazoa > Arthropoda > Insecta > Phasmatodea > Bacillidae > Bacillus > Bacillus rossius. The sequence goes on from NC_086335.1 coordinate 17,123,036, forward strand.
CTAGGCCAGTCGTGTCCTGAGTACAGACTAGACGTTGCTCATTCGTCAAAAAGGAAGCTCAATCAAATAAAAGGTAGCACATTTGGGAGCAAAATAAAAAAAAAGGATGCACAATCGGATGTACAATCAAAAAACGACGCACATTTAAAAGGTTATTAAAAAAGGCACCTTATCAGGAAGCACATTAAAAAAGGAAGCGTAATCGGAAGCACAAAAAAGGAAGCATAATTGACAAAGGGGAAGCATACTCGGACGCAGAACCAAAAAATGATTTACATATGGCAGCAAAATCCAACAAAAGGAAACACAATTAAAAAAAAGAAGCTCTTTTGAAAGGACAATAAAAAAGGAACACATTTTGTAAGCACAATCAAAAAAAAAAAGCATCCCATTTGGAAGAAATTCAAAGAAAGGAAGTACATTAGTCAAAAAAAGAAGATTATTGTGAAGATAAATGAAAATCACTATCAAGAATGCAAAAAAAGGAAGCACATTTCAAAGCACATTCAAATAAGGATGCTTTTAAGGTGACAAAAATTAAAATAAGCACATTTGGAAGCACATTATACAGATAAAAAGTACAATTTTGAAGCATATTCTATAAATAAAAAGCACTTATGGAAGCACAACCTAAAATGAAAGCATATTTGGAAGCACAATCCAAAAATAAGGAAATGGAATCGGAAGCACCGTCAAAAAAGGAAGCACGATCTTAAAAACAATTAAAAACAAAGACATTTGGAAGTACAAGCCAAAAAAAAGAAACACAATCGGAAGCACAGTTAAAAAAAGAAGCACAATAGGAAAAAACCATTAAAAAGAAAGAAATATTAAAATCACACTTAAGAAATGCTTACATTTGGAAACAAATTCAAAAAAGATAGCACAATTAAAAGTACAGTCATAAAATTTAGCACAAAAAAAAAAGAAATTAAAAAAAGTGAAGCATTATCGGATGCACAATAAAAAAGAAGCACAATTGGAATCGCATTTTACAAAGAGGAAGTACATTTGAAATCACATTGTTCAGAGTAGAAGTACATTTGGAAGCACATTAAAAAAAATGAAGCACAATAAAGGAAGCAAGTTTGACGTAAAGGAATCAAATTTCTACGAAAATTCAGGTTGGTTGGAAATTATCTCCACGCAGGGATATGGTTTAGGGATACGATATCACCACAGAGATACGATCTCGCCATAGGTTTACGTTCTCATAGCAGGGTTACGTTTTCATCAGAGGTATATGCTCTCGTCAGTGGAATAGATATTCATCAGAGTATATGCTCTCGTGAAAGGAATACATTCTCGTCAGAGTGATACACTTCGTCAAAAGGATACGTTCTCGTCAGAGAGATATGTTCTTGTCAGATGGATACGATATAATCAGAAGGATACAATCTCAACAGGATAATACGATACTACTGACATGACCACGCGCAGTTAACTAAAAAAGGCTGTACAGTTACACATTTCGTGGAGCCATGTATCGTCGTGCGTTCTCTCGTGGGCACGCCTTTACAGATTCCAGCAAATTCACTTCTAGATATCTTGCTTGATTAACATCTCTTCGAAAAGGAAATATTCACTCGATAATGAATTCCTTTACGTTTTGATTGTGGAATTGCAGGTTCTTTGTTTTCATTTCGTCACACAAACTTTTTTTAAAATTAAAAAGGTTGATGAAACTCAGCATAAATTGACTGAAAAACTTTTAAACATGCGTCTCTTTGACCTTCTGTTTTCAGCAAGTTGTTCCAGAGGCAAGTTGTTTATCAGTGGTTCGCAATGAGTTCGCAGTACATTCCTCCGCCATGAGCGCAGACTACTAGTGACTCGCAGTCAGCAGCAGTTCGTGGGCAGGACCTTCAGTCACAATCACTCGGATGACTTGCATCACTCAGAGCGGGGCTCCTACTATACATGGGGAAGTGGGGTTGTCTATACCACGCACGCATATAGGCCCTACATGAGCGCATGCGCGGGGAGTCTTAATTTACGATACGGGACAGGGCAATCTTCGCGCGTCCGCACAAAGGGTTGCAAGTCGTAAATTTCTTGACTGGATGCTGCGCAACTGGGTCGATGGGGGGGAGGGGAGGAGCCTAGACCCCGCCAGGGCGTGGAGCGGAAGGGTGCGAAATTGCAAACATAAACGCCACAATGAAGTTCTTGTGCTGGGAGCTTTATAAGACCGAAGTCGCGCGTGGTGCCTGGTTAGGTGGAGGGGGGAGGGGCTGGCATAAATCAAGGGGTGCCATAAAGTTTTTGAGTTACGGTGCAGATTACGACCCGCCACCTTTGTTAATCCGCCCTAAGAGCGTGCTGCTAGCGTGAGCGCCGCCATGCCACAGGCGTCGCGACGCCTGCTGCAGGGCGGACAGCGACGGCCAGGGGCTAGGCTCAAGTGTCGTCAGTAATTATGGCGCATTCACACGCCAGCCGGTATTCTGTCCCAGCAAGGGGGGAAAAAATTGATGCATAGTTATTGACTTTTTTTCCATTTTTATTTTTAATTCATGCAAATTTGTTTCCGAGAAGGAGTAATAACTTAGTTGTTTCTTTCTGCTTGATTTCCATGAACAAGAGGGGTGCCATGGGGAGCGAAGCCGGTCGGGAGACAGGTTAGTTGACGGGAACTGCTTTCTCCGCGAGCCACCACACGCAGAGACGATCTGTATTCGCTGTCGGGGCGAAGTGATCCATCTTGCCGTGGCTTATAAATTTGAACTAGTGTTTCGTAACGTTTTAAAACACCACCTTGCAATCGGTAATTATCTGGGTGTTGACGTTGCGTTGGTATTACCATCCAGGAACATTAATTATTATGTCTGTTAAATGTTTCATATTCGTAAAATAATAAGACTTGTAGTTTTAAAAACTGAAAAACCCCGCTTTTATCGTTGAATGAACTAAAAATTAAAAATAATAAAATTTTAATTTTATTTTTTTTGTCTAACAGCTAAATAAGCCACCAAAACTCTGTAGGTATAACTATAAAAGCAACGGTGATTTATATAATTTGTCTTAAATTTTATATTACTAATTACAGTATGAGTAGAAATAGATTTTGTATCACTAATTTTAAGATATTCTAAAAAAAAAAAAAAAAAATGTTTTTTTGGGATATAGTCATTACGAAAATGAAAGAAAAAACACTTCACGCTTTTAGTTATACAGAATTGTGGTTGCCTGTTGGAAAAAAACTGAAATATATATATTTTTTAATTTTTAGTTCATTCGACGATAAGATATTTTTTTTTGCTTTTTATACTTTTCGTTTATTATATTTTTTAATCTCAAAATAAAATAAATATTATAAATATTAAGTGATCGAAACAAAATAAAAATACTAAATATAAGTGTGTAAAGTATATATTTGTTACAATGAACATAAAATTAATCATTAGTTCACGTAATCTAGTCATTTCAGCTAATGCGTCAACATTACACGCAACTTTTATTGTTAACCTAAACAATTAAGGTTCATCTACGTGGAGACCATCCAGTGACTTTATGCGAATAGGGGTTTCATTAGCCTGTCCGGCAGGAAAGAGACGCGATTGCAAATTAACAACTGCATAATCTACAGTGCAGCCTCGTATTTTATGCGCGGTAGATGCCCAAGTCAGCAGTACCATAGCTGTTTTTCGCTGGAAACTTAATGGTTATTGGTTTAATTATATGTACACAAAACGGACTGTTGGAATGTCCTTACCATACACTTGATCGCGCCGGAAGAGTGGCCAGATAATTTATGATATAGTACCCGTATTGCCATTAAAGGAACCCCGGGCACATTTTTCAACATAATCCGAACTTGGAAACACTCTTAATGTAAAAGAATATATTTTTTAAATTTTCAAAATTAAGGGGCATTACGCCCCCTCCCCCTTCCGAAGGGGAGAAAGACGAAGCCCAAGCAAATTTCCACCATGACAAAACCTTTGAAAAACTCTAAATAAAAAAAGAATGTACTTTAAAAATTTTCAAAATTTAGGGTATTGCGCCCCATCCATTTTTTTTTTAACCGGGAACATTTTCCACCATAACCCGACCTTTTGGGTCGGAAACACTCCAGATCGAAAAAGCATTGAGTTTTAAAATTTTCTAAATTTTGCGTCTTTAACCCCCCTCCCCCCATAGTGTAACAGTCGACTCCGGGGCAAATTTCCACCATGCCCTGAACTCATGGATACACAAAAAGCCTGGTTTATTTCCCATAGCTCGAAATTAGTGGTTATTTGAACCTCTCTTTCTTTGTGCTACGGTCTTAAGTAATCAAAATATTGTTTTTTCAGAGGTTCTTTATATGTATGCAAAATTTAAACACATCCTGACTTCGAAAACAGGGTAAAAATTTAACGAAAAAATTTTCTCGCATATTCCATTCATACATACATACATACAAGCGAAGCTCATAAAAGCGTGGTAAAAAAAGAAAATATCTATGTAACTCCCATGTACGGACTATAACATATAACAAATAATCATCATTACACAATATTATTCGCCATTATTTTTAAATACAAAATACATCTAAGCAAAAACAATATTTGTCAATCTATTTCATGTTTGATTTGATTTTAAAAAATATTTAATATTTACCCTTTTAAAATTATGTTTCAAAGTGCTTTTAATATTATTATAAGACCATATAAGATCTCCTTACACTGCACTTCTTGTTGTTGTCATGACGTTTTTCGTAGAAAGCAAAACAAGATAACGCAAATAAAATGATATTGAAATGTTTTGTATTTCAAGCGAATGTGATAAATGCCATAAGTATTCAGGGTTAAAACACTAAAAAAAACTTTTAAATTATCAATTTTTTATGTGTAAACATCTCAGCTCTCGGTATAAGAAATTTGGTAGGAGTGATTTCGGGAAAATGGAACGGAATTCTATAAACGTAAATGTGTCGCAAGGATGGCAGATCCTGGTGTAGCAACATAAACCCGTATATAGTCACATTCCTATACATTAGGGGACATACCGAAACGTAATGGTATGCCAAACTAAACTTTATAATAGTACAACTATCCTTTCAAAAGGTATTTTATAACTTTAGTCATAAACATAAAAAAATGACAACATAAGAACGACGCAATACAATTATGACAATCCTGCGTTAACAGGGAAATGTAGAGAGAACAAATGTTCGTCATACTATAGAGACGAAATTAATTGTTAGCATAAATATATCAGACACCAATATAAATAAAATAATTTAAAGATTATAATTAATCTGTTAAATATTAAATTGTTACAACAGAATGATAATATAATGTTTTGACTATTTAAGATAACAAAATTTCTTCCAGGATAGTGTCATAGACGATGATGGGCGCACTATAGATAAAGCTCTAGAGACAACGCTGTTGGGCGCGCACCAAGTATAGCTCCGGCGATCACGCTGATAGGCGCGGACCAGGTATAGCTATGTTCACCACGCTGATGAGCGCGCACAATTTATATCCCCAGCCACCACACTAATGGGCACACTCCAGGTATAGCCGCGGCCACCACGCTGTTGGGCACGCACCAGATATAGCCTCGCCATGCTGATGTGCGTGCACCAGAGAAGTATATTAAGTATATTTTCTGGCACTGTGTTCAGGGTGAAGATTGTGGACGGGGTCAATGATCAACCGCCAACTGAATTCACGGCGGTCATCTTGGATGCCTTGACCTTGACTTTTACCTTGACCCCAGCAGCCATATTGAATCCGCGTTCTTTGATTACAACATTTTTTTTCTGCCATATTGCTTTGCCACCATTTTGGATTCTAGAACATTCCGCAATCTTGCAATCGAAATCCCTACTCTCTAACTTTGCACATATCGTTACTTCCGCCATTTTAAAAAGCCACAATTTTTATGCTAGAAATTTGGGGGAAAACTAAAAATGTATAAAAAATCACTGATTCAATGTTGATAATAAAATAAATAAAAACATTCCAGGTTCGAAACCGGCACGATTGTTCGATTAAAAATTGCTATGGATATTTCCTCTGCGGAGACTACCGGGCAACTATCACCCACCACTATTTCCAAGGAATATAAAACTTCGGCCGGTAAAATGTCATGGCGGCCTTTTTATTTTCGTCTGCTAGAGGTCGCTTCAAACATATTAGTTTAATTTTGGCCTGCTTTACAGCAGTATTATTTAATACCATGACGTCCGCCATCTTGTTGGCCATCTTGGCTGCCTTCTTGAATTTCTGTAATTATTTAGGTAGAAAAATGGAAAAAATTCCAAAAACCATAAAAAAAATTTCTTCATAAAATAATAATAAAATAATGTTCGATCCTTGACTAATGCAAAAAGAACTTAATTTAATTAAAATTATCCTATGATTACAAGTTCTAGAAATAAACCGAAATTTCCTTAAAAAAATGTGTTAAGTATATAATTTCCTCTCTACTACAAGTACAAAAACAAGGAAATTACTAGCGTTTCTCGATTTCTGCATCTGCTAACCATGGATTAAAGCTAGTTGGAAGCTGTTCGAAGCAAGTTTTCATCCTTAATGTTTTTAGGCTTCATTTTTGTGGTAGAATGCACCGTGGAATTGTATGCGCTTATTAGTTTCGACATGATATCCAGCCACTTGTAATCTCCGATAGCCGTGAACTGTCGCCACATCTTGGTGCGCAAAATTCTGTTTGACGTTTCGACAATGGAGAATTTGACATTATTAAGTGTACAGTAGTATTTGGTGTCAAACTTCTTCATCAAAGCCTTGAATTTCACATTGTATAATTCTTAGCCGAAATCCGTTTGCACATGCGTCGGTACACGTGAATCACGCATGTATCTAATGGCATTGGTTACGTCGATTGCACTCTCTGATTTCACTGGTCTAACCCAAGCGAAATTGCTATCGATGAACGTCAACATGTACTTAAAATCTTTATTCATTAGAGAATATGGTATCATCTCAAAAAAGGTTCCGCCTGAAATAAATCATCACGTCCACGCACTACAACTTTTAGCCGAAGGTATTTTCGTCTTGCAGGAGCATTAAGTTCGCGAGCGATTCCGGTTCAACTCATTGTATGCAGCCGAGTTCCCTCAGTTATTCAACTATTTCGTTGATTTGCAAACATTTTCCTGCATTAAGCGAAGCAAGTAAAAGTCTTAACATGTCGACTAATTCTTTTGGGTCGTACAATACACATAGTCAAAGTTCAGACCACATTATAGCTTTTTTTAACCTTCACCATGTATTGCCACTTCACTGAAAAGATAGGTAATAATGTCAGCAGTATAGTTTGGTTCCTTCTGGCGATGGCGCTGGTGCCAGGACCGAGGAGGTGTCTGCTGCCTTGGAACCTACATCTCCGATGACGTCCCAGTGGCCATATTGGATGACCTTGACATTGACAATCAACTTGACATTTGTCATATAACCTTTGACCTTTAACTTTGACCTTAAACTTTGATTTCAGTCACCATATTGTATTCCAACATCATGTCATCGAGAGCCCCACTCCCCGAACGGTGCCATTTTCGTTGCGGTCGCCATATTGAATCCTATTAACATATCCATCATCTTGGATTTCATGTCTCAGCCACTTTTATAGATTCTGACGACATAGCCGCCATAATGTTGTCGTCTGCAGGAGACCATCATCTTGTATGACGTCACGACCGCCATCATGGTTTTTCTGTTCTGCTGGAGGCCACCATCTTGGAGTCCGTTATCTATTTGTTCGGTGTTTGTTCCTAGAGAGAACCAGCACCTTTATCTCATGCACATAAGATCGTTGTTTCAATACCTACCAGAGCTGTTATGGTCCTTATTGACATATTAAATGTGATTTTTTATTCCAAATACATCGGAACCGCGGTGATTCGAACCATGACAGCTCGGACCTATGGGTAGGAAAACGTACGATTTTGACCGCACGGCCATCGAGACATTTACCAGATTGATTATTAATTTATGTATATAAAAATAATACATATATTCGGATTTGTAATTTTTTTAATTTGAAGTTATAATAGCCTCACCCGCTAGAGGGCGTGGCCGCCATCTTTATTTTCAATACACAATTCCAGGTGCTCTTGTTAACACACATCACCTTCTGGAGGGCACTGTTACCATATGAGTTTAATTTTTGTAAATAAAAAAAAATTCCCTGATGAAAATTACAGATTTTCAATTAGGCGACCATAGAAAAAAGTGCAATGGTGACATCATAATTTTCCAAATTTCGGGTATAAAGAAAAGTAGAACGTTAGAGAGTAAGGCATTCGATTCGAAAATGGTAGATAGTTTTAGAATTCAAAATGGTGGCAATATAAAATGGCATTGTCCAAGATAGCGTTACCAAATTGGCTACCAGTGTCAATATCAAAAATCAAGTTCAAGGTCATCCAAGATCGTCGCCGTGACATTAAACAGTAGTTGGTCATTGACTCCAACCTCAATACTCGCCCTTAAAACCCTGTGCCCAGAAATACTTTAATATACTACTCACAAGTATAGCCCTGACCACCACGCTTTTGAGCGCACGCCGGGTATAACCCAGGCCATAACGCTGATAAGCGCGCACCAGGTATAACCCCGGTCACCACGCTGAGGAGCACGCACCAGGTATAACCCCTGATATGACGCTGATTAGCGCGCACCAGGTATAACCCCTGATATGACGCTGATTAGCGCGCACCAGGTATAACACCGGTCACCACGCTGATGAGCGTGCACCAGGTATAAACCTGGCTACCACGCTGATGAGCGTGCACCAGGTATAACCCTTGCTATCACGCTGATAAGCGCGCACCAGGTATAACCCCGGTCACCACGCTGATGAGCACGCACCAGGTATAACCCTAGCTATCACGCTGATAAGCGCGCACCAGGTATAACCCCGGTCACCACGCTGAGAAGCACGCACCAGGTATAACCCCTGTTATCACGCTGATTAGCGCGCACCAGGTATAACCCCGGTCACCACGCTGATGAGTGTGCACCAGGTATAAACCTGGCTACCACGCTGATGAGCGTGCACCAGGTATAAACCTGACTACCACGCTGAGGAGCACGCACCAGGTATAACCCCTGTTATCACGCTGATTAGCGCGCATCAGGTATAACCCCGGTCACCACGCTGATAAGTGTGCACCAGGTATAAACCTGGCTACCACGCTGAGGAGCACGCACCAGGTATAACCCTTGCTATCACGCTGATAAGCGCGCACCAGGTATAACCCCGGTCACCACGCTGATGAGCACGCACCAGGTATAACCCTTGCTATCACGCTGATAAGCGCGCACCAGGTATAACCCCGGTCACCACGCTGAGAAGCACGCACAAGGTATAACCCCTGTTATCACGCTGATTAGCGCGCACCAGGTATAACCCCGGTCACCACGCTGATGAGTGTGCACCAGGTATAAACCTGGCTACCACGCTGATGAGCGTGCACCAGGTATAAACCTGGCTACCACTTTGAGGAGCACGCACCAGGTATAACCCCTGTTATCACGCTGATTAGCGCGAATCAGGTATAACCCCGGTCACCACGCTGATAAGTGTGCACCAGGTATAAACCTGGCTACCACGCTGAGGAGCACGCACCAGGTATAACCCTTGCTATCACGCTGATAAGCGCGCACCAGGTATAACCCCGGTCACCACGCTGATGAGCACGCACCAGGTATAACCCTTGCTATCACGCTGATAAGCGCGCACCAGGTATAACCCCGGTCACCACGCTGAGAAGCACGCACCAGGTATAACCCCTGTTATCACGCTGATGAGCACGCACCAGGTATAACCCCTGCTATCACGCTGATAAGCGCGCACCAGGTATAACCCCGGTCACCACGCTGATGAGCACGCACCAGGTATAACCCTTGCTATCACGCTGATAAGCGCGCACCAGGTATAACCCCGGTCACCACGCTGAGAAGCACGCACCAGGTTTAACCCCGGTCACCACGCTGATGAGCGCGCACCAGGTATAACCCCGGTCACCACGCTGATGAGCACCCTCCAGGTATAACCCCTGCTATCACGCTGATAAGCGCGCACTAGGTATAACCCCGGTCACCACGCTGATGAGCACGCACCAGGTATAACTCCTGCTATCACGCTGATAAGCGCGCACCAGGTATAACCCCGGTCACCACGCTGAATAGCGCGCACTAGGTATAACCCCAGCCACCACGCTGATAAGCGCGCACCAGGTATAACCCCGGTCACCACGCTGATGAGCACGCACCAGGTATAACCCCTGCTATCACGCTGATAAGCGCGCACCAGGTATAACCCCGGTCACCACGCTGAGGAGCACGCACCAGGTATAACTCCTGCTATCACGCTGATAAGCGCGCACCAGGTATAACCCCGGTCACCACGCTGATTAGCGCGCACTAGGTATAACCCCGGCCACCACGCTGATGAGCGCGCACCAGGTATAACCCCGGTCACCACGCTGATGAGCACGCACCAGGTATAACTCCTGCTATCACGCTGATAAGCGCGCACCAGGTATAACCCCGGTCACCACGCTGATTAGCGCGCACCAGGTATAACCCCGGCCACCACGCTGATGAGCGCGCACCAGGTATAACCCCGGTCACCACGCTGATGAGCACGCACCAGGTATAACCCCTGCTATCACGCTGATGAGCGAGCACCAGGTATAACCCCGGTCACCACGCTGATGAGCACGCACCAGGTATAACTCCTGCTATCACGCTGATAAGCGCGCACCAGGTATAACCCCGGTCACCACGCTGATTAGCGCGCACAAGGTATAACCCCGGCCACCACGCTGATGAGCGCGCACCAGGTATAACCCCGGCCACCACGCTGATGAGCACGCACCAGGTATAACTCCTGCTATCACGCTGATCAGCGCGCACCAGGTATAACCCCGGTCACCACGCTGATGAGCACGCACCAGGTATAACCCCTGCTATCACGCTGATAAGCGCGCACCAGTTATAACCCCGGTCACCACGCTGAGGAGCACGCACCAGGTATAACTCCTGCTATCACGCTGATAAGCGCGCACCAGGTATAACCCCGGTCACCACGCTGATTAGCGCGCACAAGGTATAACCCCGGCCACCACGCTGATGAGCGCGCACCAGGTATAACCCCGGCCACCACGCTGATGAGCACGCACCAGGTATAACTCCTGCTATCACGCTGATAAGCGCGCACCAGGTATAACCCCGGTCACCACGCTGATGAGCACGCACCAGGTATAACCCCTGCTATCACGCTGATAAGCGCGCACCAGGTATAACCCCGGTCACCACGCTGAGGAGCACGCACCAGGTATAACTCCTGCTATCACGCTGATAAGCGCGCACCAGGTATAACCCCGGTCACCACGCTGATTAGCGCGCACTCGGTATAACCCCGGCCACCACGCTGATGAGCGCACACCAGGTATAACCCCGGTCACCACGCTGATGAGCACAAACCAGGTATAACTCCTGCTATCACGCTGATAAGCGCGCACCAGGTATAACCCCGTTCACCACGCTGATTAGCGCGCACCAGGTATAACCCCGGTCACCACGCTGATGAGCACGCACCAGGTATAACTCCTGCTATCACGCTGATAAGCGCGCACCAGGTATAACCACGGTCACCACGCTGATTAGCGCGCACTAGGTATAACCCCGGCCACCACGCTGATGAGCGCGCACCAGGTATAACCCCGGTCACCACGCTGATGAGCACGCACCAGGTATAACCCCTGCTATCACGCTGATAAGCGCGCACCAGGTATAACCCCGGTCACCACGCTGAGGAGCACGCACCAGGTATAACTCCTGCTATCACGCTGATAAGCGCGCACCAGGTATAACCCCGGTCACCACGCTGATTAGCGCGCACTAGGTATAACCCCGGCCACCACGCTGATGAGCGCGCACCAGGTATAACCCTGGTCACCACGCTGATGAGCACGCACCAGGTATAACTCCTGCTATCATGCTGATAAGCGCGCACCAGGTATAACCCCGGTCACCATGCTGATTAGCGCGCACCAGGTATAACCCCGGCCACCACGCTGATGAGCGCGCACCAGGTATAACCCCGGTCACCACACTGATGAGCACGCACCAGGTATAACCCCTGCTATCACGCTGATAAGCGCGCACCAGGTATAACCCCGGTCACCACGCTGATGAGCACGCACCAGGTATAACTCCTGCTATCACGCTGATAAGCGCGCACCAGGTATAACCCCGGTCACCACGCTGATGAGCACGCACCAGGTATAACCCCTGCTATCACGCTGATAAGCGCGCACCAGGTATAACCCCGGTCACCACGCAGAGGAGCACGCACCAGGTATAACTCCTGCTATCACGCTGATAAGCGCGCACCAGGTATAACCCCGGTCACCACGCTGATTAGCGCGCACTAGGTATAACCCCGGCCACCACGCTGATGAGCGCGCACCAGGTATAACCCCGGTCACCACGCTGATGAGCACGCACCAGGTATAACTCCTGCTATCACGCTGATAAGCGCGCACCAGGTATAACCCCGGTCACCACGCTGATTAGCGCGCACCAGGTATAACCCCGGCCACCACGCTGATGAGCACGCACCAGGTATAACTCCTGCTATCACGCTGATAAGCGCGCACCAGGTATAACCCCGGTCACCACGCTGATGAGCACGCACCAGGTATAACCCCTGCTATCACGCTGATAAGCGCGCACCAGGTATAACCCCGGGCACCACGCTGAGGAGCACGCACCAGGTATAACTCCTGCTATCACGCTGATAAGCGCGCACCAGGTATAACGCCGGTCACCACGCTGATGAGCACGCACCAGGTATAACCCTTGCTATCACGCTGATAAGCGCGCACCAGGTATAACCCCGGCAACCACGCTGAGAAGCACGCACCAGGTATAACCCCGGTCACCACGCTGTTGAGCGCGCACCAGGTATAACCCCGGTCACCACGCTGATGAGCACCCTCCAGGTATAACCCCTGCTATCACGCTGATAAGCGCGCACTAGGTATAACCCCGGTCACCACGCTGATGAGCACGCACCAGGTATAACTCCTGCTATCACGCTGATAAGCGCGCACCAGGTATAACCCCGGTCACCACGCTGAATAGCGCGCACTAGGTATAACCCCGGCCACCACGCTGATGAGCGCGCACCAGGTATAACCCCGGTCACCACGCTGATGACCATGCACCAGGTATAACCCCTGCTATCACGCTGATAAGCGCGCACCAGGTATAACCCCGGTCACCACGCTGAGGAGCACGCACGAGGTATAACTCCTGCTATCACGCTAATAAGCACGCACCAGGTATAACCCCGGTCACCACGCTGATTAGCGTGCACTAGGTATAACCCCGGCCACCACGCTGATGAGCGCGCACCAGGTATAACCCCCGTTCACCACGCTGATGAGCACGCACCAGGTATGACTCCTGCTATCACGCTGATAAGCGCGCACCAGGTATAACCCCGGTCACCACGCTGATTAGCGCGCACCAGGTATAACCCCGGCCACCACGCTGATGAGCGCGCACCAGGTATAACCCCGGTCACCACGCTGATGAGCACGCACCAGGTATAACCCCTGCTATCACGCTGATGAGCGCGCACCAGGTATAACCCCGGTCACCACGCTGATGAGCACGCACCAGGTATAACTCCTGCTATCACGCTGATAAGCGCGCACCAGGTATAACCCCGGTCACCACGCTGATGAGCACTTACCAGGTATAACCCCTGCTATCACGCTGAAGAGCGCGCACCAGGTATAACCCCGGTCACCATGCTGAGGAGCACGCACCAGGTATAACTCCTGCTATCACGCTGATAAGAGCGCACCAGGTATAACCCCGGTCACCACGCTGATAAGCGCGCACTAGGTATAACCCCGGCCACCACGCTGATGAGCGCGCACCAGGTATAACCCCGGTCACCACGCTGATGAGCACGCACCAGGTATAACTCCTGCTATCACGCTGATAAGCGCGCACCAGGTATAACCCCGGTCACCACGCTGATGAGCACACACCAGGTATAACTCCTGCTATCACGCTGATAAGCGCGCACCAGGTATAACCCCGGTCACCACGCTGATTAGCGCGCACTAGGTATAACCCCGGCCACCACGCTGATAAGCGCGCACCAGGTATAACCCCGGTCACCACGCTGATGAGCACGCACCAGGTATAACTCCTGCTATCACGCTGATAAGCGCGCACCAGGTATAACCCAGGTCACCACGCTGATTAGCGCGCACCAGGTATAACCCCGGCCACCACGCTGATGAGCACGCACCAAATATAACTCCTGCTATCACGCTGATAAGCGCGCACCAGGTATAACCCCGGTCAACACGCTGATGAGCACGCACTAGGTATAAACCCGGCCACCACGCTGATGAGCGCGCACCAGGTATAACCCCGGTCACCACGCTGATGAGCACGCACCAGGTATAACTCCTGCTATCACGCTGATAAGCGCGCACCAGGTATAACCCCGGTCACCACGCTGATTAGCGCGCACCAGGTATAACCCCGGTCACCACGCTGATGAGCGCGCACCAGGTATAACCCCGGTCACCACGCTGATGAGCACGCACCAGGTATAACTCCTGCTATCACGCTGATAAGCGCGCACCAGGTATAACCCCGGTCACCACGCTGATTAGCGCGCACCAGGTATAACCCCGGCCACCACGCTGATGAGCGCGCACCAGGTATAACACCGGTCACCACGCTGATGTGCACGCACCAGGTATAACCCCTGCTATCACGCTGATGAGCGCGCACCAGGTATAACCCCGGTCACCACGCTGATGAGCACGCACCAGGTATAACTCCTGCTATCACGCTGATAAGCGCGCACCAGGTATAACCCCAGTCACCACGCTGATGAGCACGCACCAGGTATAACCCCTGCTATCACGCTGATAAGCGCGCACCAGGTATAACCCCGGTCAAAACGCTGATTAGCGCGCACTAGGTATAACCCCGGCCACCACGCTGATGAGCGCGCACCAGGTATAACCCCGGTCACCACGCTGATGAGCACGCACCAGGTATAACTCCTGCTATCACGCTGATAAGCGCGCACCAGGTATAACCCCGGTCACCACGCTGATTAGCGCGCACCAGGTATAACCCCGGCCACCACGCTGATGAGCACGCACCAGGTATAACTCCTGCTATCACGCTGATAAGCGCGCACCAGGTATAACCCCGGTCACCACGCTGATGAGCACGCACCAGGTATAACCCCTGCTATCACGCTGATAAGCACGCACCAGGTATAACCCCGGTCACCACGCTGAGGAGCACGCACCAGGTATAACTCCTGCTATCACGCTGATAAGCGCGCACCAGGTATAACCCCGGTCACCACGCTGATTAGCGCGCACTGGGTATAACCCCGGCCACCACGCTGATGAGCGCACACCAGGTATAACCCCGGTCACCACGCTGATGAGCACAAACCAGGTATAACTCCTGCTATCACGCTGATAAGCGCGCACCAGGTATAACCCCGGTCACCACGCTGATTAGCGCGCACCAGGTATAACCCCGGTCACCACGCTGATGAGCACGCACCAGGTATAAATCCTGCTATCACGCTGATAAGCGCGCACCAGGTATAACCCCGGTCACCACGCTGATTAGCGCGCACTGGGTATAACCCCGGCCACCACGCTGATGAGCGCACACCAGGTATAACCCCGGTCACCACGCTGATGAGCACAAACCAGGTATAACTCCTGCTATCACGCTGATAAGCGCGCACCAGGTATAACCCCGGTCACCACGCTGATTAGCGCGCACCAGGTATAACCCCGGTCACCACGCTGATGAGCACGCACCAGGTATAACTCCTGCTATCACGCTGATAAGCGCGCACCAGGTATAACCCCGGTCACCACGCTGATTAGCGCGCACTAGGTATAACCCCGGCCACCACGCTGATGAGCGCGCACCAGGTATAACCCCGGTCACCACGCTGATGAGCACGCACCAGGTATAACTCCTGCTATCACGCTGATAAGCGCGCACCAGGTATAACCCCGGTCACCACGCTGATTAGCGCGCACCAGGTATAACCCCGGCCACCACGTTGATGAGCGCGCACCAGGTATAACCCCGGTCACCACGCTGATGAGCACGCACCAGGTATAACCCCTGCTATCACGCTGATGAGCGCGCACCAGGTATAACCCCGGTCACCACGCTGATGAGCACGCACCAGGTATAACTCCTGCTATCACGCTGATAAGCGCGCACCAGGTATAACCCCGGTCACGACGCTGATGAGCATGCACCAGGTATAACCCCTGCTATCACGCTGATAAGCGCGCACCAGGTATAACCCCGGTCACCACGCTGAGGAGCACGCACCAGGTATAACTCCTGCTATCACGCTGATAAGCGCGCACCAGGTATAACCCCGGTCACCACGCTGATTAGCGCGCACAAGGTATAACCCCGGCCACCACGCTGATGAGCGCGCACCAAGTATAACCCCGGTCACCACGCTGATGAGCACGCACCAGGTATAACTCCTGCTATCACGCTGATAAGCGCGCACCAGGTATAACCCCGGTCACCACGCTGATTAGCGCGCACCAGGTATAACCCCGGCCACCACGCTGATGAGCACGCACCAGGTATAACTCCTGCTATCACGCTTATAAGCGCGCACCAGGTATAACCCCGGTCACCACGCTGATGAGCACGCACCAGGTATAACCCCTGCTATCACACTGATAAGCGCGCACCAGGAATAACCCCGGTCACCACGCTGAGGAGCACGCACCAGGTATAACTCCTGCTATCACGCTGATAAGCGCGCACCAGGTATAACCCCGGTCACCACGCTGATTAGCGCGCACTGGGTATAACCCCGGCCACCACGCTGATGAGCGCACACCAGGTATAACTCCTGCTATCACGCTGATAAGCGCGCACCAGGTATAACCCCGGTCACCACGCTGATTAGCGCGCACTAGGTATAACCCCGGCCACCACGCTGATGAGCGCGCACCAGGTATAACCCCGGTCACCACGCTGATGAGCACGCACCAGGTATAACCCCTGCTATCACGCTGATAAGCGCGCACCAGGTATAACCCCGGTCACCACGCTGAGGAGCACGCACCAGGTATAACTCCTGCTATCACGCTGATAAGCGCGCACCAGGTATAACCCCGGTCACCACGCTGATTAGCGCGCACTAGGTATAACCCCGGCCACCACGCTGATGAGCGCGCACCAGGTATACCCCGGTCACCACGCTGATGAGCACGCACCAGGTATAACTCCTGCTATCATGCTGATAAGCGCGCACCAGGTATAACCCCGGTCACCATGCTGATTAGCGCGCACCAGGTATAACCCCGGCCACCACGCTGATGAGCGCGCACCAGGTATAACACCGGTCACCACGCTGATGTGCACGCACCAGGTATAACCCCTGCTATCACGCTGATGAGCGCGCACCAGGTATAACCCCGGTCACCACGCTGATGAGAACGCACCAGGTATAACTCCTGCTATCACGCTGATAAGCGCGCACCAGGTATAACCCCAGTCACCACGCTGATGAGCACGCACCAGGTATAACCCCTGCTATCACGCTGATAAGCGCGCACCAGGAATAACCCCGGTCACCACGCTGATTAGCGCGCACTAGGTATAACCCCGGCCACCACGCTGATGAGCGCGCACCAGGTATAACCCCGGTCACCACGCTGATGAGCACGCACCAGGTATAACTCCTGTTATCACGCTGATAAGCGCGCACCAGGTATAACCCCGGTCACCACGCTGATTAGCGCGCACCAGGTATAACCCCGGCCACCACGCTGATGAGCACGCACCAGGTATAACTCCTGCTATCACGCTGATAAGCGCGCACCAGGTATAACCCCGGTCACCACGCTGATGAGCACGCACCAGGTATAACCCCTGCTATCACGCTGATAAGCACGCAACAGGTATAACCCCGGTCACCACGCTGAGGAGCACGCACCAGGTATAACTCCTGCTATCACGCTGATAAGCGCGCACCAGGTATAACCCCGGTCACCACGCTGATTAGCGCGCACTGGGTATAACCCCGGTCACCACGCTGATGAGCACAAACCAGGTATAACTCCTGCTATCACACTGATAAGCGCGCACCAGGTATAACCCCGGTCACCACGCTGATTAGCGCGCACCAGGTATAACCCCGGTCACCACGCTGATGAGCACGCACCAGGTATAACTCCTGCTATCACGCTGATAAGCGCGCACCAGGTATAACCCCGGTCACCACGCTGATTAGCGCGCACTAGGTATAACCCCGGCCACCACGCTGATGAGCGCGCACCAGGTATAACCCCGGTCACCACGCTGATGAGCACGCACCAGGTATAACCCCTGCTATCACGCTGATAAGCGCGCACCAGGTATAACCCCGGTCACCACGCTGATTAGCGCGCACTAGGTATAACCCCGGCCACCACGCTGATGAGCGCGCACCAGGTATAACCCCGGTCACCACGCTGATGAGCACGCACCAGGTATAACTCCTGCTATCACGCTGATAAGCGCGCACCAGGTATAACCCCGGTCACCACGCTGATTAGCGCGCACCAGGTATAACCCCGGCCACCACGTTGATGAGCGCGCACCAGGTATAACCCTGGTCACCACGCTGATGAGCACGCACCAGGTATAACCCCTGCTATCACGCTGATGAGCGCGCACCAGGTATAACCCCGGTCACCACGCTGATGAGCACGCACCAGGTATAACTCCTGCTATCACGCTGATAAGCGCGCACCAGGTATAACCCCGGTCACGACGCTGATGAGCATGCACCAGGTATAACCCCTGCTATCACGCTGATAAGCGCGCACCAGGTATAACCCCGGTCACCACGCTGAGGAGCACGCACCAGGTATAACTCCTGCTATCACGCTGATAAGCGCGCACCAGGTATAACCCCGGTCACCACGCTGATTAGCGCGCACAAGGTATAACCCCGGCCACCACGCTGATGAGCGCGCACCAAGTATAACCCCGGTCACCACGCTGATGAGCACGCACCAGGTATAACTCCTGCTATCACGCTGATAAGCGCGCACCAGGTATAACCCCGGTCACCACGCTGATTAGCGCGCACCAGGTATAACCCCGGCCACCACGCTGATGAGCACGCACCAGGTATAACTCCTGCTATCACGCTGATAAGCGCGCACCAGGTATAACCCCGGTCACCACGCTGATGAGCACGCACCAGGTATAACCCCTGCTATCACACTGATAAGCGCGCACCAGGAATAACCCCGGTCACCACGCTGAGGAGCACGCACCAGGTATAACTCCTGCTATCACGCTGATAAGCGCGCACCGGGTATAACCCCGGTCACCACGCTGATTAGCGCGCACTGGGTATAACCCCGGCCACCACGCTGATGAGCGCACACCAGGTATAACCCCGGTCACCACGCTGATGAGCACAAACCAGATATAACTCCTGCTATCACGCTGATAAGCGCGCACCAGGTATAACCCCGGTCACCACGCTGATTAGCGCGCACCAGGTATAACCCCGATCACCACGCTGATGAGCACGCACCAGGTATAACTCCTGCTATCACGCTGATAAGCGCGCACCAGGTATAACCCCGGTCACCACGCTGATTAGCGCGCACTAGGTATAACCCCGGCCACCACGCTGATGAGCGCGCACCAGGTATAACCCCGGTCACCACGCTGATGAGCACGCACCAGGTATAACCCCTGCTATCACGCTGATAAGCGCGCACCAGGTATAACCCCGGTCACCACGCTGAGGAGCACGCACCAGGTATAACTCCTGCTATCACGCTGATAAGCGCGCACCAGGTATAACCCCGGTCACCACGCTGATTAGCGCGCACTAGGTATAACCCCGGCCACCACGCTGATGAGCGCGCACCAGGTATAACCCTGGTCACCACGCTGATGAGCACGCACCAGGTATAACTCCTGCTATCATGCTGATAAGCGCGCACCAGGTATAACCCCGGTCACCATGCTGATTAGCGCGCACCAGGTATAACCCCGGCCACCACGCTGATGAGCGCGCACCAGGTATAACCCCGGTCACCACACTGATGAGCACGCACCAGGTATAACCCCTGCTATCACGCTGATAAGCGCGCACCAGGTATAACCCCGGTCACCACGCTGATGAGCACGCACCAGGTATAACTCCTGCTATCACGCTGATAAGCGCGCACCAGTTATAACCCCGGTCACCACGCTGATGAGCACGCACCAGGTATAACCCCTGCTATCACGCTGATAAGCGCGCACCAGGTATAACCCCGGTCAACACGCTGAGGAGCACGCACCAGGTGTAACTCCTGCTATCACGCTGATAAGCGCGCACCAGGTATAACCCCGGTCACCACGCTGATTAGCGCGCACTAGGTATAACCCCGGCCACCACGCTGATGAGCGCGCACCAGGTATAACCCCGGTCACCACGCTGATGAGCACGCTCCAGGTATAACTCCTGCTATCACGCTGATAAGCGCGCACCAGGTATAACCCCTGTCACCACGCTGATTAGCGCGCACCAGTTATAACCCCGGCCACCACGCTGATGAGCACGCACCAGGTATAACTCCTGCTATCACGCTGATAAGCGCGCACCAAGTATAACCCCGGTCACCACGCTGATGAGCACGCACCAGGTATAACCCCTGCTATCACGCTGATAAGCGCGCACCAGGTATAACCCCGGGCACCACGCTGAGGAGCACGCACCAGGTATAACTCCTGCTATCACGCTGATAAGCGCGCACCAGGTATAACCCCGGTCACCACGCTGATGAGCACGCACCAGGTATAACCCTTGCTATCACGCTGATAAGCGCGCACCAGGTATAACCCCGGTCACCACGCTGAGAAGCACGCACCAGGTATAACCCCGTTCACCACGCTGTGGAGCGCGCACCAGGTATTACCCCGGTCACCACGCTGATGAGCACCCTCCAGGTATAACCCCTGCTATAACGCTGATAAGCGCGCACTAGGTATAACCCCGGTCACCACGCTGATGAGCACGCACCAGGTATAACTCCTGCTATCACGCTGATAAGCGCGCACCAGGTATAACCCCGGTCACCACGCTGAATAGCGCGCACTAGGTATAACCCCGGCCACCACGCTGATGAGCGCGCACCAGGTATAACCCCGGTCACCACGCTGATGAGCACGCACCAGGTATAACCCCTGCTATCACGCTGATAAGCGCGCACCAGGTATAACCCCGGTCACCACGCTGAGGAGCAAACACGGGTTATAACTACTGCTATCACGCTGATAAGCGCACACCAGGTATAACCCCGGTCACCACGCTGATTAGCGTGCACTAGGTATAACCCCGGCCACCACGCTGATGAGCGCGCACCAGGTATAACCCCGGTCACCACGCTGATGAGCACGCACCAGGTATAACTCCTGCTATCACGCTGATAAGCGCGCACTAGGTATAACCCCGGTCACCACGCTGATGAGCACGCACCAGGTATAACTCCTGCTATCACGCTGATAAGCGCGCACCAGGTATAACCCCGGTCACCACGCTGAATAGCGCGCACTAGGTATAACCCCGGCCACCACGCTGATGAGCGCGCACCAGGTATAACCCCGGTCACCACGCTGATGAGCACGCACCAGGTATAACCCCTCCTATCACGCTGATAAGCGCGCACCAGGTATAACCCCGGTCACCACGCTGAGGAGCACGCACGAGGTATAACTCCTGCTATCACGCTGATAAGCGCACACCAGGTATAACCCCGGTCACCACGCTGATTAGCGTGCACTAGGTATAACCCCGGCCACCACGCTGATGAGCGCGCACCAGGTATAACCCCGGTCACCACGCTGATGAGCACGCACCAGGTATAACTCCTGCTATCACGCTGATAAGCGCGCACCAGGTATAACCCCTGTCACCACGCTGATTAGCGCGCACCAGGTATAACCCCGGCCACCACGCTGATGAGCGCGCACCAGGTATAACCCCGGTCACCACGCTGATGAGCACGCACCAGGTATAACCCCTGCTATCACGCTGATGAGCGCGCACCAGGTATAACCCCGGTCACCATGCTGATGAGCACGCACCAGGTATAACTCCTGCTATCACGCTGATAAGCGCGCACCAGGTATAACCCCGGTCACCACGCTGATGAGCACTTACCAGGTATAACCCCTGCTATCACGCTGATAAGCGCGCACCAGGTATAACCCCGGTCACCACGCTGAGGAGCACGCACCAGGTATAACTCCTGCTATCACGCTGATAAGCGCGCACCAGGTATAACCCCGGTCACCACGCTGATTAGCGCGCACTAGGTATAACCCCGGCCACCACGCTGATGAGCGCGCACCAGGTATAACCCCGGTCACCACGCTGATGAGCACGCACCAGGTATAACTACTGCTATCACGCTGATAAGCGCGCACCAGGTATAACCCCGGTCACCACGCTGATGAGCACGCACCAGGTATAACTCCTGCTATCACGCTGATAAGCGCGCACCAGGTATAACCCCGGTCACCACGCTGATTAGCGCGCACTAGGTATAACCCCGGCCACCACGCTGATAAGCGCGCACCAGGTATAACCCCGGTCACCACGCTGATGAGCACGCACCAGGTATAACTCCTGCTATCACGCTGATAAGCGAGCACCAGGTATAACCCCGGTCTCCACGCTGATTAGCGCGCACCAGGTATAACCCCGGCCACCACGCTGATGAGCACGCACCAAATATAACTCCTGCTATCACGCTGATAAGCGCGCACCAGGTATAACCCCGGTCAACACGCTGATGAGCACGCACTAGGTATAACCCCGGCCACCACGCTGATGAGCGCGCACCAGGTATAACCCCGGTCACCACGCTGATGAGCACGCACCAGGTATAACTCCTGCTATCACGCTGATAAGCGCGCACCAGGTATAACCCCGGTCACCACGCTGATGAGCACGCACCAGGTATAACTCCTGCTATCACGCTGATAAGCGCGCATCAGGTATAACCCCAGTCACCACGCTGATGAGCACGCACCAGGTATAACCCCTGCTATCACGCTGATAAGCGCGCACCAGGTATAACCCCGGTCACCATGCTGAGGAGCACGCACCAGGTATAACTCCTGCTATCACGCTGATAAGCGCGCACCAGGTATAACCCCGGTCACCACGCTGATTAGCGCGCACTAGGTATAACCCCGGCCACCACGCTGATGAGCGCGCACCAGGTATAACCCCGGTCACCACGCTGATGAGCACGCACCAGGTATAACTCCTGCTATCACGCTGATAAGCGCGCACCAGGTATAACCCCGGTCACCACGCTGATTAGCGCGCACCAGGTATAACCCCAGCCACCACGCTGATGAGCACGCACCAGGTATAACTCCTGCTATCACGCTGATAAGCGCGCACCAGGTATAACCCCGGTCACCACGCCGATGAGCACGCACCAGGTATAACCCCTGCTATCACGCAGATAAGCGCGCACCAGGTATAACCCCGGTCACCACGCTGAGGAGCACGCACCAGGTATAACTCCTGCTATCACGCTGATAAGCGCGCACCAGGTATAACCCCGGTCACCACGCTGATTAGCGCGCACTGGGTATAACCCCGGCCACCACGCTGATGAGCGCACACCAGGTATAACCCCGGTCACCACGCTGATGAGCACAAACCAGGTATAACTCCTGCTATCACGCTGATAAGCGCGCACCAGGTATAACCCCGGTCACCACGCTGATTAGCGCGCACCAGGTATAACCCCGGTCACCACGCTGATGAGCACGCACCAGGTATAACTCCTGCTATCACGCTGATAAGCGCGCACCAGGTATAACCCCGGTCACCACGCTGATTAGCGCGCACTAGGTATAACCCCGGCCACCACGCTGATGAGCGCGCACCAGGTATAACCCCGGTCACCACGCTGATGAGCACGCACCAGGTATAACCCCTGCTATCACGCTGATAAGCGCGCACCAGGTATAACCCCGGTCACCACGCTGAGGAGCACGCACCAGGTATAACTCCTGCTATCACGCTGATAAGCGCGCACCAGGTATAACCCTGGTCACCACGCTGATTAGCGCGCACTAGGTATAACCCCGGCCACCACGCTGATGAGCGCGCATTAGGTATAACCCTGGTCACCACGCTGATGAGCACGCACCAGGTATAACTCCTGCTATCATGCTGATAAGCGCGCACCAGGTATAACCCCGGTCACCATGCTGATTAGCGCGCACCAGGTATAACCCCGGCCACCACGCTGATGAGCGCGCACCAGGTATAACCCCGGTCACCACACTGATGAGCACGCACCAGGTATAACCCCTGCTATCACGCTGATAAGCGCGCACCAGGTATAACCCCGGTCACCACGCTGATGAGCGCGCACCAGGTATAACCCCGGTCACCACGCTTTTAAGCACGCACCAGGTATAACCCCTGCTATCACGCTGATAAGCGCGCACCAGGTATAACCCCAGTTACCACGCTGAGGAGCACGCACCAGGTATAACTCCTGCTATCACGCTGATAAGCGCGCACCAGGTATAACCCCGGTCACCACGCTGATTAGCGCGCATTAGGTATAACCCCGGCCACCACGCTGATGAGCGCGAACCAGGTATAACCCCGGTCACCACGCTGATGAGCACGCACCAGGTATAACTCCTGCTATCACGCTGATAAGCGCGCACCAGGTATAACCCCGGGCACCACGCTGAGGAGCACGCACCAGGTATAACTCCTGCTATCACGCTGATAAGCGCGCACCAGGTATAACCCCGGTCACCACGCTGATGAGCACGCACCAGGTATAACCCTTGCTATCACGCTGATAAGCGCGCACCAGGTATAACCCCGGTCACCACGCTGAGAAGCACGCACCAGGTATAACCCCGTTCACCACGCTGTGGAGCGCGCACCAGGTATTACCCCGGTCACCACGCTGATGAGCACCCTCCAGGTATAACCCCTGCTATAACGCTGATAAGCGCGCACTAGGTATAACCCCGGTCACCACGCTGATGAGCACGCACCAGGTATAACTCCTGCTATCACGCTGATAAGCGCGCACCAGGTATAACCCCGGTCACCACGCTGAATAGCGCGCACTAGGTATAACCCCGGCCACCACGCTGATGAGCGCGCACCAGGTATAACCCCGGTCACCACGCTGATGAGCACGCACCAGGTATAACCCCTGCTATCACGCTGATAAGCGCGCACCAGGTATAACCCCGGTCACCACGCTGAGGAGCAAACACGGGTTATAACTACTGCTATCACGCTGATAAGCGCACACCAGGTATAACCCCGGTCACCACGCTGATTAGCGTGCACTAGGTATAACCCCGGCCACCACGCTGATGAGCGCGCACCAGGTATAACCCCGGTCACCACGCTGATGAGCACGCACCAGGTATAACTCCTGCTATCACGCTGATAAGCGCGCACTAGGTATAACCCCGGTCACCACGCTGATGAGCACGCACCAGGTATAACTCCTGCTATCACGCTGATAAGCGCGCACCAGGTATAACCCCGGTCACCACGCTGAATAGCGCGCACTAGGTATAACCCCGGCCACCACGCTGATGAGCGCGCACCAGGTATAACCCCGGTCACCACGCTGATGAGCACGCACCAGGTATAACCCCTCCTATCACGCTGATAAGCGCGCACCAGGTATAACCCCGGTCACCACGCTGAGGAGCACGCACGAGGTATAACTCCTGCTATCACGCTGATAAGCGCACACCAGGTATAACCCCGGTCACCACGCTGATTAGCGTGCACTAGGTATAACCCCGGCCACCACGCTGATGAGCGCGCACCAGGTATAACCCCGGTCACCACGCTGATGAGCACGCACCAGGTATAACTCCTGCTATCACGCTGATAAGCGCGCACCAGGTATAACCCCTGTCACCACGCTGATTAGCGCGCACCAGGTATAACCCCGGCCACCACGCTGATGAGCGCGCACCAGGTATAACCCCGGTCACCACGCTGATGAGCACGCACCAGGTATAACCCCTGCTATCACGCTGATGAGCGCGCACCAGGTATAACCCCGGTCACCATGCTGATGAGCACGCACCAGGTATAACTCCTGCTATCACGCTGATAAGCGCGCACCAGGTATAACCCCGGTCACCACGCTGATGAGCACTTACCAGGTATAACCCCTGCTATCACGCTGATAAGCGCGCACCAGGTATAACCCCGGTCACCACGCTGAGGAGCACGCACCAGGTATAACTCCTGCTATCACGCTGATAAGCGCGCACCAGGTATAACCCCGGTCACCACGCTGATTAGCGCGCACTAGGTATAACCCCGGCCACCACGCTGATGAGCGCGCACCAGGTATAACCCCGGTCACCACGCTGATGAGCACGCACCAGGTATAACTACTGCTATCACGCTGATAAGCGCGCACCAGGTATAACCCCGGTCACCACGCTGATGAGCACGCACCAGGTATAACTCCTGCTATCACGCTGATAAGCGCGCACCAGGTATAACCCCGGTCACCACGCTGATTAGCGCGCACTAGGTATAACCCCGGCCACCACGCTGATAAGCGCGCACCAGGTATAACCCCGGTCACCACGCTGATGAGCACGCACCAGGTATAACTCCTGCTATCACGCTGATAAGCGAGCACCAGGTATAACCCCGGTCTCCACGCTGATTAGCGCGCACCAGGTATAACCCCGGCCACCACGCTGATTAGCACGCACCAAATATAACTCCTGCTATCACGCTGATAAGCGCGCACCAGGTATAACCCCGGTCAACACGCTGATGAGCACGCACTAGGTATAACCCCGGCCACCACGCTGATGAGCGCGCACCAGGTATAACCCCGGTCACCACGCTGATGAGCACGCACCAGGTATAACTCCTGCTATCACGCTGATAAGCGCGCACCAGGTATAACCCCGGTCACCACGCTGATTAGCGCGCACCAGGTATAACCCCGGTCACCACGCTGATGAGCGCGCACCAGGTATAACCCCGGTCACCACGCTGATGAGCACGCACCAGGTATAACTCCTGCTATCACGCTGATAAGCGCGCACCAGGTATAACCCCGGTCACCACGCTGATTAGCGCGCACCAGGTATAACCCCGGCCACCACGCTGATGAGCGCGCACCAGGTATAACCCCGGTCACCACGCTGATGAGCACGCACCAGGTATAACCCCTGCTATCACGCTGATGAGCGCGCACCAGGTATAACCCCGGTCACCACGCTGATGAGCACGCACCAGGTATAACTCCTGCTATCACGCTGATAAGCGCGCATCAGGTATAACCCCAGTCACCACGCTGATGAGCACGCACCAGGTATAACCCCTGCTATCACGCTGATAAGCGCGCACCAGGTATAACCCCGGTCACCATGCTGAGGAGCACGCACCAGGTATAACTCCTGCTATCACGCTGATAAGCGCGCACCAGGTATAACCCCGGTCACCACGCTGATTAGCGCGCACTAGGTATAACCCCGGCCACCACGCTGATGAGCGCGCACCAGGTATAACCCCGGTCACCACGCTGATGAGCACGCACCAGGTATAACTCCTGCTATCACGCTGATAAGCGCGCACCAGGTATAACCCCGGTCACCACGCTGATTAGCGCGCACCAGGTATAACCCCAGCCACCACGCTGATGAGCACGCACCAGGTATAACTCCTGCTATCACGCTGATAAGCGCGCACCAGGTATAACCCCGGTCACCACGCCGATGAGCACGCACCAGGTATAACCCCTGCTATCACGCAGATAAGCGCGCACCAGGTATAAC
Organism: Bacillus rossius redtenbacheri; assembly: GCF_032445375.1. Lineage (NCBI taxonomy): Eukaryota > Metazoa > Arthropoda > Insecta > Phasmatodea > Bacillidae > Bacillus > Bacillus rossius. The sequence continues at coordinate 17,150,950 of NC_086335.1, forward strand.
CCCGGTCACCACGCTGAGGAGCACGCACCAGGTATAACTCCTGCTATCACGCTGATAAGCGCGCACCAGGTATAACCCCGGTCACCACGCTGATTAGCGCGCACTGGGTATAACCCCGGCCACCACGCTGATGAGCGCACACCAGGTATAACCCCGGTCACCACGCTGATGAGCACAAACCAGGTATAACTCCTGCTATCACGCTGATAAGCGCGCACCAGGTATAACCCCGGTCACCACGCTGATTAGCGCGCACCAGGTATAACCCCGGTCACCACGCTGATGAGCACGCACCAGGTATAACTCCTGCTATCACGCTGATAAGCGCGCACCAGGTATAACCCCGGTCACCACGCTGATTAGCGCGCACTAGGTATAACCCCGGCCACCACGCTGATGAGCGCGCACCAGGTATAACCCCGGTCACCACGCTGATGAGCACGCACCAGGTATAACCCCTGCTATCACGCTGATAAGCGCGCACCAGGTATAACCCCGGTCACCACGCTGAGGAGCACGCACCAGGTATAACTCCTGCTATCACGCTGATAAGCGCGCACCAGGTATAACCCTGGTCACCACGCTGATTAGCGCGCACTAGGTATAACCCCGGCCACCACGCTGATGAGCGCGCATTAGGTATAACCCTGGTCACCACGCTGATGAGCACGCACCAGGTATAACTCCTGCTATCATGCTGATAAGCGCGCACCAGGTATAACCCCGGTCACCATGCTGATTAGCGCGCACCAGGTATAACCCCGGCCACCACGCTGATGAGCGCGCACCAGGTATAACCCCGGTCACCACACTGATGAGCACGCACCAGGTATAACCCCTGCTATCACGCTGATAAGCGCGCACCAGGTATAACCCCGGTCACCACGCTGATGAGCGCGCACCAGGTATAACCCCGGTCACCACGCTTTTAAGCACGCACCAGGTATAACCCCTGCTATCACGCTGATAAGCGCGCACCAGGTATAACCCCAGTTACCACGCTGAGGAGCACGCACCAGGTATAACTCCTGCTATCACGCTGATAAGCGCGCACCAGGTATAACCCCGGTCACCACGCTGATTAGCGCGCATTAGGTATAACCCCGGCCACCACGCTGATGAGCGCGAACCAGGTATAACCCCGGTCACCACGCTGATGAGCACGCACCAGGTATAACTCCTGCTATCACGCTGATAAGCGCGCACCAGGTATAACCCCGGTCACCACGCTGATTAGCGCGCACCAGGTATAACCCCGGCCACCACGCTGATGAGCACGCACCAGGTATAACTCCTGCTATCACGCTGATAAGCGCGCACCAGGTATAACCCCGGTCACCACGCTATGAGCACGCACCAGGTATAACCCCTGCTATCACGCTGATAAGCGCGCACCAGGTATAACCCCGGTAACCACGCTGAGGAGCACGCACCAGGTATAACTCCTGCTATCACGCTGATAAGCGCGCACCAGGTATAACCCCGGTCACCACGCTGATTTGCGCGCACTAGGTATAACCCCGGCCACCACGCTGATGAGCGCGCACCAGGTATAACCCCGGTCACCACGCTGATGAGCACGCACCAGGTATAACTCCTGCTATCACGCTAATAAGCGCGCACCAGGTATAACCCCGGTCACCACGCTGATTAGCGCGCACCAGGTATAACCCCGGTCACCACGCTGATGAGCACGCACCGGGTATAACTCCTGCTATCATGCTGATAAGCGCGCACCTGGTATAACCCCGGTCACCACGCTGATTAGCGCGCACCAGGTATAACCCCGGCCACCACGCTGATGAGCGCGCACCAGGTATAACCCCGGTCACCACGCTTATGAGCACGCACCAGGTATAACCCCTGCTATCACGCTGATGAGCGCGCACCAGGTATAACCCCGGTCACCACGCTGATGAGCACGCACCAGGTATAACTCCTGCTATCACGCTGATAAGCGCGCACCAGGTATAACCCCGGTCACCACGCTGATGAGCACGCACCAGGTATAACCCCTGCTATCACGCTGATAAGCGCGCACCAGGTATAACCCCGGTCACCACGCTGAGGAGCACGCACCAGGTATAACTCCTGCTATCACGCTGATAAGCGCGCACCAGGTATAACCCCGGTCACCACGCTGATTAGCGCGCACAAGGTATAACCCCGGCCACCACGCTGATGAGCGCGCACCAGGTATAACACCGGTCACCACGCTGATGAGCACGCACCAGGTATAACTCCTGCTATCACGCTGATAAGCGCGCACCAGGTATAACCCCGGTCACCACGCTGATTAGCGCGCACCAGGTATAATCCCGGCCACCACGCTGATGAGCACGCACCAGGTATAACTCCTGCTATCACGCTGATAAGCGCGCACCAGGTATAACCCCGGTCACCACGCTGATGAGCACGCACCAGGTATAACCCCTGCTATCACGCTGATAAGCGCGCACCAGGTATAACCCCGGTCACCACGCTGAGGAGCACGCACCAGGTATAACTCCTGCTATCACGCTGATAAGCGCGCACCAGGTATAACCCCGGTCACCACGCTGATTAGCGCGCACTGGGTATAACCCCGGCCACCACGCTGATGAACGCACACCAGGTATAACCCCAGTCACCACGCTGATGAGCAAAAACCAGGTATAACTCCTGCTATCACGCTGATAAGCGCGCACCAGGTATAACCCCGGTCACCACGCTGATTAGCGCGCACCAGGTATAACCCCGGTCACCACGCTGATGAGCACGCACCAGGTATAACTCCTGCTATCACGCTGATAAGTGCGCACCAGGTATAACCCCGGTCACCACGCTGATTAGCGCGCACTAGGTATAACCCCGGCCACCACGCTGATGAGCGCGCACCAGGTATAACCCCGGTCACCACGCTGATGAGCACGCACCAGGTATAACCCCTGCTATCACGCTGATAAGCGCACACCAGGTATAACCCCGGTCACCACGCTGAGGAGCACGCACCAGGTATAACTCCTGCTATCACGCTGATAAGCGCGCACCAGGTATAACCCCGGTCACCACGCTGATTAGCGCGCACTAGGTATAACCCCGGCCACCACGCTGATGAGCGCGCACCAGGTATAACCCCGGTCACCACGCTGATGAGCACGCACCAGGTATAACTCCTGCTATCACGCTGATAAGCGCGCACCAGGTATAACCCCGGTCACCACGCTGATTAGCGCGCACCAGGTATAACCCCGGCCACCACGCTGATAAGCACGCACCAGGTATAACTCCTGCTATCACGCTGATAAGCGCGCACCAGGTATAACCCCGGTCACCACGCTGATGAGCACGCACCAGGTATAACCCCTGCTATCACGCTGATAAGCGCGCACCAGGTATAACCCCGGGCACCACGCTGAGGAGCACGCACCAGGTATAACTCCTGCTATCACGCTGATAAGCGCGCACCAGGTATAACCCCGGTCACCACGCTGATGAGCACGCACCAGGTATAACCCTTGCTATCACGCTGATAAGCGCGCACCAGGTATAACCCCGGTCACCACGCTGAGAAGCACGCACCAGGTATAACCCCGGTCACCACGCTGATGAGCGCGCACCAGTTATAACCCCGGTCACCACGCTGATGAGCACCCTCCAGGTATAACCCCTGCTATTACGCTGATAAGCGTGCACTAGGTATAACCCCGGTCACCACGCTGATGAGCACGCACCAGGTATAACTCCTGCTATCACGCTGATAAGCGCGCACCAGGTATAACCCCGGTCACCACGCTGAATAGCGCGCACTAGGTATAACCCCGGCCACCACGCTGATGAGCGCGCACCAGGTATAACCCCGGTCACCACGCTGATGAGCACGCACCAGGTATAACCCCTGCTATCACGCTGATAAGCGCGCACCAGGTATAACCCCGGTCACCACGCTGAGGAGCGCGCACCAGGTATAACCCCGGTCACCACGCTGATTAGCGCGCACCAGGCATAACCCCGGTCACCACGCTAATGAGCACGCACCAGGTATAACTCCTGCTATCACGCTGATAAGCGCGCACCAGGTATAACCCCGGGAACCACGCTGATTAGCGCGCACTAGGTATAACCCCGGCCACCACGCTGATGAGCGCGCACCAGGTATAACCCCGGTCACCACGCTGATGAGCACGCACCAGGTATAACCCCTGCTATCACGCTGATAAGCGCGCACCAGGTATAACCCCGATCACCACGCTGAGGAGCACGCACCAGGTATAACTCCTGCTATCACGCTGATAAGCGCGCACCAGGTATAACCCCGGTCACCACGCTGATTAGCGCGCACTAGGTATAACCCCGGCCACCACGCTGATGAGCGCGCACCAGGTATAACCCCGGTCACCACGCTGATGAGCACGCACCAGGTATAACTCCTGCTATCATGCTGATAAGCGCGCACCAGGTATAACCCCGGTCACCACGCTGATTAGCGCGCACCAGGTATAACCCCGGCCACCACGCTGATGAGCGCGCACCAGGTATAACCCCGGTCACCACGCTGATGAGCACGCACCAGGTATAACCCCTGCTATCACGCAGATGAGCGCGCACCAGGTATAACCCCGGTCACCACGCTGATGAGCACGCACCAGGTATAACTCCTGCTATCACGCTGATAAGCGCGCACCAGGTATAACCCCGGTCACCACGCTGATGAGCACGCACCAGGTATAACCCCTGCTATCACGCTGATAAGCGCGCTCCAGGTATAACCCCGGTCACCACGCTGAGGAGCACGCACCAGGTATAACTCCTGCTATCACGCTGATAAGCGCGCACCAGGTATAACCCCGGTCACCACGCTGATTAGCGCGCACAACGTATAACCCCGGCCACCACGCTGATGAGCGCGCACCAGGTATAACCCCGGTCACCACGCTGATGAGCACGCACCAGGTATAACTCCTGCTATCACGCTGATAAGCGCGCACCAGGTATAACCCCGGTCACCACGCTGATTAGCGCGCACCAGGTATAATCCCGGCCACCACGCTGATGAGCACGCACCAGGTATAACTCCTGCTATCACGCTGATAAGCGCGCACCAGGTATAACCCCGGTCACCACGCTGATGAGCACGCACCAGGTATAACCCCTGCTATCACGCTGATAAGCGCGCACCAGGTATAACCCCGGTCACCACGCTGAGGAGCACGCACCAGGTATAACTCCTGCTATCACGCTGATAAGCGCGCACCAGGTATAACCCCGGTCACCACGCTGATTAGCGCGCACTGGGTATAACCCCGGCCACCACGCTGATGAGCGCACACCAGGTATAACCCCGGTCACCACGCTGATGAGCACAAACCAGGTATAACTCCTGCTATCACGCTGATAAGCGCGCACCAGGTATAACCCCGGTCACCACGCTGATTAGCGCGCACCAGGTATAACCCCGGTCACCACGCTGATGAGCACGCACCAGGTATAACTCCTGCTATCACGCTGATAAGCGCGCACCAGGTATAACCCCGGTCACCACGCTGATTAGCGCGCACTAGGTATAACCCCGGCCACCACGCTGATGAGCGCGCACCAGGTATAACCCCGGTCACCACGCTGATGAGCACACACCAGGTATAACCCCTGCTATCACGCTGATAAGCGCGCACCAGGTATAACCCCGGTCACCACGCTGAGGAGCACGCACCAGGTATAACTCCTGCTATCACGCTGATAAGCGCGCACCAGGTATAACCCCGGTCACCACGCTGATTAGCGCGCACTAAGTATAACCACGGCCACCACGCTGATGAGCGCGCACCAGGTATAACCCTGGTCACCACGCTGATGAGCACGCACCAGGTATAACTCCTGCTATCATGCTGATAAGCACGCACCAGGTATAACCCCGGTCACCATGCTGATTAGCGCGCACCAGGTATAACCCCGGCCACCACGCTGATGAGCGCGCACCAGGTATAACCCCGGTCACCACACTGATGAGCACGCACCAGGTATAACCCCTGCTATCACGCTGATAAGCGCGCACCAGGTATAACCCCGGTCACCACGCTGATGAGCACGCACCAGGTATAACTCCTGCTATCACGCTGATAAGCGCGCACCAGGTATAACCCCGGTCACCACGCTGATAAGCACGCACCAGGTATAACCCCTGCTATCACGCTGATAAGCGCGCACCAGGTATAACCCCGGTCACCACGCTGAGGAGCACGCACCAGGTATAACTCCTGCTATCACGCTGATAAGCGCACACCAGGTATAACCCCGGTCACCACGCTGATTAGCGCGCACTAGGTATAACCCCGGCCACCACGCTGATGATCGCGCACCAGGTATAACCCCGGTCACCACGCTGATGAGCATGCACCAGGTATAACTCCTGCTATCACGCTGATAAGCGCGCACCAGGTATAACCCCGGTCACCACGCTGATTAGCGCGCACCAGGTATAACCCCGGCCACCACGCTGATGAGCACGCACCAGGTATGACTCCTGCTATCACGCTGATAAGCGCGCACCATGTATAACCCCGGTCACAACGCTGATGAGCACGCACCAGGTATAACCCCTGCTATCACGCTGATAAGCGCGCACCAGGTATAACCCCGGGCACCACGCTGAGGAGAACGCACCAGGTATAACTCCTGCTATCACGCTGATAAGCGCGCACCAGGTATAACCCCGGTCACCACGCTGATGAGCACGCACCAGGTATAACCCTTGCTATCACGCTGATAAGCGCGCACCAGGTATAACCCCGGTCACCACGCTGAGAAGTACGCACCAGGTATAACCCCGGTCACCATGCTGATGAGCGCGCACCAGGTATAACCCCGGTCACCACGCTGATGAGCACCCTCCAGGTATAACCCCTGCTATTACGCTGATAAGCGTGCACTAGGTATAACCCTGGTCACCACGCTGATGAGCACGCACCAGGTATAACTCCTGCTATCACGCTGATAAGCGCGCACCAGGTATAACCCCGGTCACCACGCTGAATAGCGCGCACTAGGTATAACCCCGGCCACCACGCTAATGAGCGCGCACCAGGTATAACCCCGGTCACCACGCTGATGAGCACGCACCAGGTATAACCCCTGCTATCACGCTGATAAGCGCGCACCAGGTATAACCCCGGTCACCACGCTGAGGAGCACGCACCAGGTATAACTCCTGCTATCACGCTGATAAGCGCGCACCAGGTATAACCCCGGTCACCACGCTGATTAGCGTGCACTAGGTATAACCCCGGCCACCACGCTGATGAGCGCGCACCAGGTATAACCCCGGTCACCACGCTGATGAGCACGCACCAGGTATAACTCCTGCTATCACGCTGATAAGCGCGCACCAGGTATAACCCCGGTCACCACGCTGATTAGCGCGCACCAGGTATAACCCCGGCCACCACGCTGATGAGCGCGCACCAGGTATAACCCCGGTCACCACGCTGATGAACACGCACCAGGTATAACCCCTGCTATCACGCTGATGAGCGCGCACCAGGTATAACCCCGGTCACCACGCTGATGAGCACGCACCAGGTATAACTCCTGCTATCACGCTGATAAGCGCGCACCAGGTATAACCCCGGTCACCACGCTGATGAGCACTTACCAGGTATAACCCCTGCTATTACGCTGATAAGCGCGCACCAGGTATAACCCCGGTCACCACGCTGAGGAGCACGCACCAGGTATAACTCCTGCTATCACGCTGATAAGCGCGCACCAGGTATAACCCCGGTCACCACGCTGATTAGCGCGCACTAGGTATAACCCCGGCCACCACGCTGATGAGCGCACACCAGGTATAACCCCGGTCACCACGCTGATAAGCACGCACCAGGTATAACTCCTGCTATCACGCTGATAAGCGCGCACCAGGTATAACCCCGGTCACCACGCTGATGAGCACGCACCAGGTATAACTCCTGCTATCACGCTGATAAGCGCGCACCAGGTATAACCCCGGTCACCACGCTGATTAGCGCGCACTAGGTATAACCCCGGCCACCACGCTGTAAGCGCGCACCAGGTATAACCCCGGTCACCACGCTGATGAGCACGCACCAGGTATAACTCCTGCTATCACGCTGATAAGCGCGCACCAGGTATAACCCCGGTCACCACGCTGATTAGCGCGCACCAGGTATAACCCCGGCCACCACGCTGATGAGCACGCACCAAATATAACTCCTGCTATCACGCTGATAAGCGCGCACCAGGTATAACCCCGGTCAACACGCTGATGAGCACGCACTAGGTATAACCCCGGCCACCACGCTGATGAGCTTGCACCAGGTATAACCCCGGTCACCACGCTGATGAGCACGCACCAGGTATAACTCCTGCTATCACGCTGATAAGCGCGCACCAGGTATAACCCCGGTAACCACGCTGATTAGCGCGCACCAGGTATAACCCCGGTCACCACGCTGATGAGCGCGCACCAGGTATAATCCTGGTCACCACACTGATGAGCACGCACCAGGTATAACTCCTGCTATCACGCTGATAAGCGCGCACCAGGTATAACCCCGGTCACCACGCTGATTAGCGCGCACCAGGTATAACCCCGGCCACCACGCTGATGAGCGCGCACCAGGTATAACCCCGGTCACCACGCTGATGAGCACGCACCAGGTATAACCCCTGCTATCACGCTGATGAGCGCGCACCAGGTATAACCCCGGTCACCACGCTGATGAGCACGCACCAGGTATAACTCCTGCTATCACGCTGATAAGCGCGCACCAGGTATAACCCCAGTCACCACGCTGATGAGCACGCACCAGGTATAACCCCTGCTATCACGCTGATAAGCGCGCACCAGGTATAACCCCGGTCACCACGCTGAGCAGCACGCACCAGGTATAACTCCTGCTATCACGCTGATAAGCGCGCACCAGGTATAACCCCGGTCACCACGCTGATTAGCGCGCACTAGGTATAACCCCGGCCACCACGCTGATGAGCGCGCACCAGGTATAACCCTGGTCACCACGCTGATGAGCACGCACCAGGTATAACTCCTGCTATCACGCTGATAAGCGCGCACCAGGTATAACCCCGGTCACCACGCTGATTAGCGCGCACCAGGTATAACCCCGGCCACCACGCTGATGAGCACGCACCAGGTATAACTCCTGCTATCACACTGATAAGCGCGCACCAGGTATAACCCCGGTCACCACGCTGATGAGCACGCACCAGGTATAACCCCTGCTATCACGCTGATAAGCGTGCACCAGGTATAACCCCGGTCACCACGCTGAGGAGCACGCACCAGGTATAACTCCTGCTATCACGCTGATAAGCGCGCACCAGGTATAACCCCGGTCACCACGCTGATTAGCGCGCACTGGGTATAACCCCGGCCACCACGCTGATGAGCGCACACCAGGTATAACCCCGGTCACCACGCTGATGAGCACAAACCAGGTATAACTCCTGCTATCACGCTGATAAGCGCGCACCAGGTATAACCCCGGTCACCACGCTGATTAGCGCGCACCAGGTATAACCCCGGTCACCACGCTGATGAGCGCGCACCAGGTATAACCCCGGTCACCACGCTGATGAGCACGCACCAGGTATAACTCCTGCTATCACGCTGATAAGCGCGCACCAGGTATAACCCCGGTCACCACGCTGATTAGCGCGCACCAGGTATAACCCCGGCCACCACGCTGATGAGCACGCACCAGGTATAACTCCTGCTATCACGCTGATAAGCGCGCACCAAGTATAACCCCGGTTACCACGCTGATGAGCACGCACCAGGTATAACCCCTGCTATCATGCTGATAAGCGCGCACCAGGAATAACCCCGGTAACCACGCTGAGGAGCACGCACCAGGTATAACTCCTGCTATCACGCTGATAAGCGCGCACCAGGTATAACCCCGGTCACCACGCTGATTAGCGCGCACTAGGTATAACCCCGGCCACCACGCTTATGAGCGCGCACCAGGTATAACCCCGGTCACCACGCTGATGAGCACGCACCAGGTATAACTCCTGCTATCACGCTGATAAGCGCGCACCAGGTATAACCCCGGTCACCACGCTGATTAGCGCGCACCAGGTATAACCCCGGTCACCACGCTGATGAGCACGCACCAGGTATAACTCCTGCTATCACGCTGATAAGCGCGCACCAGGTATAACCCCGGGAACCACGCAGATTAGCGCGCACTAGGTATAAACCCGGCCACCACGCTGATGAGCGCGCACCAGGTATAACCCCGGTCACCACGCTGATGAGCACGCACCAGGTATAACCCCTGCTATCACGCTGATAAGCGCGCACCAGGTATAACCCCGGTCACCACGCTGAGGAGCACGCACCAGGTATAACTCCTGCTATCACGCTGATAAGCGCGCACCAGGTATAACCCCGGTCACCACGCTGATTAGCGCGCACTAGGTATAACCCCGGCCACCACGCTGATGAGCGCGCACCAGGTATAACCCCGGTCACCACGCTGATGAGCACGCACCAGGTATAACTCCTGCTATCATGCTGATAAGCGCGCACCAGGTATAACCCCGGTCACCACGCTGATTAGCGCGCACCAGGTATAACCCCGGCCACCACGCTGATGAGCGCGCAACAGGTATAACCCCGGTCACCACGCTGATGAGCACGCACCAGGTATAACCCCTGCTATCACGCTGATAAGCGCGCACCAGGTATAACCCCGGTCACCACGCTGATGAGCACGCACCAGGTATAACTCCTGCTATCACGCTGATAAGCGCGCACCAGTTATAACCCCGGTCACCACGCTGATGAGCACGCACCAGGTATAACCCCTGCTATCACGCTGATAAGCGCGCACCAGGTATAACCCTGGTCACCACGCTGAGGAGCACGCACCAGGTATAACTCCTGCTATCACGCTGATAAGCGCGCACCAGGTATAACCCCGGTCACCACGCTGATTAGCGCGCACTAGGTATAACCCCGGCCACCACGCTGATAAGCGCGCACCAGGTATAACCCCGGTCACCACGCTGATGAGCACGCACCAGGTATAACTCCTGCTATCACGCTGATAAGCGCGCACCAGGAATAACCCCGGTCACCACGCTGATTAGCGCGCACCAGGTATAACCCCGGCCACCACGCTGATGAGCACGCACCAAATATAACTCCTGCTATCACGCTGATAAGCGCGCACCAGGTATAACCCCGGTCACCACGCTGATGAGCACGCACCAGGTATAACCCCTGCTATCACGCTGATAAGCGCGCACCAGGTATAACCCCGGTCACCACGCTGATGAGCACGCACCAGGTATAACTCCTGCTATCACGCTGATAAGCGCGCACAAGGTATAACCCCGGTCACCACGCTGATAAGCGCGCACCAGGTATAACCCCGGCCACCACGCTGATAAGCACGCACCAGGTATAACTCCTGCTATCACGCTGATAAGCGCGCACCAGGTATAACCCCGGTCACCACGCTGATGAGCACGCACCAGGTATAACCCCTGCTATCACGCTGATAAGCGCGCACCAGGTATAACCCCGGTCACCACGCTGTGGAGCACGCACCAGGTATAACTCCTGCTATCACGCTGATAAGCGCGCACCAGGTATAACCCCCGTCACCACGTTGATTAGCGCGCACTAGGTATAACCCCGGCCACCACGCTGATGAGCGCGCACCAGGTATAACCCCGGTCACCACGCTGATGAGCACGCACCAGGTATAACCCCTGCTATCACGCTGATAAGCGCGCACCAGGTATAACCCCGGTCACCACGCTGATGAGCACGCACCAGGTATAACCCCGGTCACCACGCTGATTAGCGCGCACTAGGTATAACCCCGGCCACCACGCTGATGAGCGCGCACCAGGTATAACCCCGGTCACCACGCTGATGAGCACGCACCAGGTATAACCCCTGCTATCACGCTGATAAGCGCGCACCAGGTATAACCCCGGTCACCACGCTGATGAGCACGCACCAGGTATAACCCCGGTCACCATGCTGATTAGCGCGCACCAGGTATAACCCCGGCCACCACGCTGATGAGCGCGCACCAGGTATAACCCCGGTCACCACACTGATGAGCACGCACCAGGTATAACCCCTGCTATCACGCTGATAAGCGCGCACCAGGTATAACCCCGGTCACCACGCTGATGAGCACGCACCAGGTATAACTCCTGCTATCACGCTGATAAGCGCGCACCAGGTATAACCCCGGTCACCACGCTGATAAGCACGCACCAGGTATAACCCCTGCTATCACGCTGATAAGCGCGCACCAGGTATAACCCCGGTCACCACGCTGAGGAGCACGCACCAGGTATAACTCCTGCTATCACGCTGATAAGCGCACACCAGGTATAACCCCGGTCACCACGCTGATTAGCGCGCACCAGGTATAACCCCGGCCACCACGCTGATGAGCACGCACCAGGTATGACTCCTGCTATCACGCTGATAAGCGCGCACCATGTATAACCCCGGTCACAACGCTGATGAGCACGCACCAGGTATAACCCCTGCTATCACGCTGATAAGCGCGCACCAGGTATAACCCCGGGCACCACGCTGAGGAGAACGCACCAGGTATAACTCCTGCTATCACGCTGATAAGCGCGCACCAGGTATAACCCCGGTCACCACGCTGATGAGCACGCACCAGGTATAACCCTTGCTATCACGCTGATAAGCGCGCACCAGGTATAACCCCGGTCACCACGCTGAGAAGTACGCACCAGGTATAACCCCGGTCACCATGCTGATGAGCGCGCACCAGGTATAACCCCGGTCACCACGCTGATGAGCACCCTCCAGGTATAACCCCTGCTCTTACGCTGATAAGCGTGCACTAGGTATAACCCTGGTCACCACGCTGATGAGCACGCACCAGGTATAACTCCTGCTATCACGCTGATAAGCGCGCACCAGGTATAACCCCGGTCACCACGCTGAATAGCGCACACTAGGTATAACCCCGGACACCACGCTAATGAGCGCGCACCAGGTATAACCCCGGTCACCACGCTGATGAGCACGCACCAGGTATAACCCCTGCTATCACGCTGATAAGCGCGCACCAGGTATAACCCCGGACACCACGCTGAGGAGCACGCACCAGGTATAACTCCTGCTATCACGCTGATAAGCGCGCACCAGGTATAACCCCGGTCACCACGCTGATTAGCGTGCACTAGGTATAACCCCGGCCACCACGCTGATGAGCGCGCACCAGGTATAACCCCGGTCACCACGCTGATGAGCACGCACCAGGTATAACTCCTGCTATCACGCTGATAAGCGCGCACCAGGTATAACCCCGGTCACCACGCTGATTAGCGCGCACCAGGTATAACCCCGGCCACCACGCTGATGAGCGCGCACCAGGTATAACCCCGGTCACCACGCTGATGAACACGCACCAGGTATAACCCCTGCTATCACGCTGATGAGCGCGCACCAGGTATAACCCCGGTCACCACGCTGATGAGCACGCACCAGGTATAACTCCTGCTATCACGCTGATAAGCGCGCACCAGGTATAACCCCGGTCACCACGCTGATGAGCACTTACCAGGTATAACCCCTGCTATTACGCTGATAAGCGCGCACCAGGTATAACCCCGGTCACCACGCTGAGGAGCACGCACCAGGTATAACTCCTGCTATCACGCTGATAAGCGCGCACCAGGTATAACCCCGGTCACCACGCTGATTAGCGCGCACTAGGTATAACCCCGGCCACCACGCTGATGAGCGCACACCAGGTATAACCCCGGTCACCACGCTGATAAGCACGCACCAGGTATAACTCCTGCTATCACGCTGATAAGCGCGCACCAGGTATAACCCCGGTCACCACGCTGATGAGCACGCACCAGGTATAACTCCTGCTATCACGCTGATAAGCGCGCACCAGGTATAACCCCGGTCACCACGCTGATTAGCGCGCACTAGGTATAACCCCGGCCACCACGCTGTAAGCGCGCACCAGGTATAACCCCGGTCACCACGCTGATGAGCACGCACCAGGTATAACTCCTGCTATCACGCTGATAAGCGCGCACCAGGTATAACCCCGGTCACCACGCTGATTAGCGCGCACCAGGTATAACCCCGGCCACCACGCTGATGAGCACGCACCAAATATAACTCCTGCTATCACGCTGATAAGCGCGCACCAGGTATAACCCCGGTCAACACGCTGATGAGCACGCACTAGGTATAACCCCGGCCACCACGCTGATGAGCTTGCACCAGGTATAACCCCGGTCACCACGCTGATGAGCACGCACCAGGTATAACTCCTGCTATCACGCTGATAAGCGCGCACCAGGTATAACCCCGGTAACCACGCTGATTAGCGCGCACCAGGTATAACCCCGGTCACCACGCTGATGAGCGCGCACCAGGTATAATCCTGGTCACCACGCTGATGAGCACGCACCAGGTATAACTCCTGCTATCACGCTGATAAGCGCGCACCAGGTATAACCCCGGTCACCACGCTGATTAGCGCGCACCAGGTATAACCCCGGCCACCACGCTGATGAGCGCGCACCAGGTATAACCCCGGTCACCACGCTGATGAGCACGCACCAGGTATAACCCCTGCTATCACGCTGATGAGCGCGCACCAGGTATAACCCCGGTCACCACGCTGATGAGCACGCACCAGGTATAACTCCTGCTATCACGCTGATAAGCGCGCACCAGGTATAACCCCAGTCACCACGCTGATGAGCACGCACCAGGTATAACCCCTGCTATCACGCTGATAAGCGCGCACCAGGTATAACCCCGGTCACCACGCTGAGCAGCACGCACCAGGTATAACTCCTGCTATCACGCTGATAAGCGCGCACCAGGTATAACCCCGGTCACCACGCTGATTAGCGCGCACTAGGTATAACCCCGGCCACCACGCTGATGAGCGCGCACCAGGTATAACCCTGGTCACCACGCTGATGAGCACGCACCAGGTATAACTCCTGCTATCACGCTGATAAGCGCGCACCAGGTATAACCCCGGTCACCACGCTGATTAGCGCGCACCAGGTATAACCCCGGCCACCACGCTGATGAGCACGCACCAGGTATAACTCCTGCTATCACGCTGATAAGCGCGCACCAGGTATAACCCCGGTCACCACGCTGATGAGCACGCACCAGGTATAACCCCTGCTATCACGCTGATAAGCGTGCACCAGGTATAACCCCGGTCACCACGCTGAGGAGCACGCACCAGGTATAACTCCTGCTATCACGCTGATAAGCGCGCACCAGGTATAACCCCGGTCACCACGCTGATTAGCGCGCACTGGGTATAACCCCGGCCACCACGCTGATGAGCGCACACCAGGTATAACCCCGGTCACCACGCTGATGAGCACAAACCAGGTATAACTCCTGCTATCACGCTGATAAGCGCGCACCAGGTATAACCCCGGTCACCACGCTGATTAGCGCGCACCAGGTATAACCCCGGTCACCACGCTGATGAGCGCGCACCAGGTATAACCCCGGTCACCACGCTGATGAGCACGCACCAGGTATAACTCCTGCTATCACGCTGATAAGCGCGCACCAGGTATAACCCCGGTCACCACGCTGATTAGCGCGCACCAGGTATAACCCCGGCCACCACGCTGATGAGCACGCACCAGGTATAACTCCTGCTATCACGCTGATAAGCGCGCACCAGGTATAACCCCGGTTACCACGCTGATGAGCACGCACCAGGTATAACCCCTGCTATCATGCTGATAAGCGCGCACCAGGTATAACCCCGGTAACCACGCTGAGGAGCACGCACCAGGTATAACTCCTGCTATCACGCTGATAAGCGTGCACCAGGTATAACCCCGGTCACCACGCTGATTAGCGCGCACTAGGTATAACCCCGGCCACCACGCTTATGAGCGCGCACCAGGTATAACCCCGGTCACCACGCTGATGAGCACGCACCAGGTATAACTCCTGCTATCACGCTGATAAGCGCGCACCAGGTATAACCCCGGTCACCACGCTGATTAGCGCGCACCAGGTATAACCCCGGTCACCACGCTGATGAGCACGCACCAGGTATAACTCCTGCTATCACGCTGATAAGCGCGCACCAGGTATAACCCCGGGAACCACGCAGATTAGCGCGCACTAGGTATAAACCCGGCCACCACGCTGATGAGCGCGCACCAGGTATAACCCCGGTCACCACGCTGATGAGCACGCACCAGGTATAACCCCTGCTATCACGCTGATAAGCGCGCACCAGGTATAACCCCGGTCACCACGCTGAGGAGCACGCACCAGGTATAACTCCTGCTATCACGCTGATAAGCGCGCACCAGGTATAACCCCGGTCACCACGCTGATTAGCGCGCACTAGGTATAACCCCGGCCACCACGCTGATGAGCGCGCACCAGGTATAACCCCGGTCACCACGCTGATGAGCACGCACCAGGTATAACTCCTGCTATCATGCTGATAAGCGCGCACCAGGTATAACCCCGGTCACCACGCTGATTAGCGCGCACCAGGTATAACCCCGGCCACCACGCTGATGAGCGCGCAACAGGTATAACCCCGGTCACCACGCTGATGAGCACGCACCAGGTATAACCCCTGCTATCACGCTGATAAGCGCGCACCAGGTATAACCCCGGTCACCACGCTGATGAGCACGCACCAGGTATAACTCCTGCTATCACGCTGATAAGCGCGCACCAGTTATAACCCCGGTCACCACGCTGATGAGCACGCACCAGGTATAACCCCTGCTATCACGCTGATAAGCGCGCACCAGGTATAACCCTGGTCACCACGCTGAGGAGCACGCACCAGGTATAACTCCTGCTATCACGCTGATAAGCGCGCACCAGGTATAACCCCGGTCACCACGCTGATTAGCGCGCACTAGGTATAACCCCGGCCACCACGCTGATAAGCGCGCACCAGGTATAACCCCGGTCACCACGCTGATGAGCACGCACCAGGTATAACTCCTGCTATCACGCTGATAAGCGCGCACCAGGTATAACCCCGGTCACCACGCTGATTAGCGCGCACCAGGTATAACCCCGGCCACCACGCTGATGAGCACGCACCAAATATAACTCCTGCTATCACGCTGATAAGCGCGCACCAGGTATAACCCCGGTCACCACGCTGATGAGCACGCACCAGGTATAACCCCTGCTATCACGCTGATAAGCGCGCACCAGGTATAACCCCGGTCACCACGCTGATGAGCACGCACCAGGTATAACTCCTGCTATCACGCTGATAAGCGCGCACAAGGTATAACCCCGGTCACCACGCTGATAAGCGCGCACCAGGTATAACCCCGGCCACCACGCTGATAAGCACGCACCAGGTATAACTCCTGCTATCACGCTGATAAGCGCGCACCAGGTATAACCCCGGTCACCACGCTGATGAGCACGCACCAGGTATAACCCCTGCTATCACGCTGATAAGCGCGCACCAGGTATAACCCCGGTCACCACGCTGTGGAGCACGCACCAGGTATAACTCCTGCTATCACGCTGATAAGCGCGCACCAGGTATAACCCCCGTCACCACGTTGATTAGCGCGCACTAGGTATAACCCCGGCCACCACGCTGATGAGCGCGCACCAGGTATAACCCCGGTCACCACGCTGATGAGCACGCACCAGGTATAACCCCTGCTATCACGCTGATAAGCGCGCACCAGGTATAACCCCGGTCACCACGCTGATGAGCACGCACCAGGTATAACCCCGGTCACCACGCTGATTAGCGCGCACTAGGTATAACCCCGGCCACCACGCTGATGAGCGCGCACCAGGTATAACCCCGGTCACCACGCTGATGAGCACGCACCAGGTATAACCCCTGCTATCACGCTGATAAGCGCGCACCAGGTATAACCCCGGTCACCACGCTGATGAGCACGCACCAGGTATAACCCCGGTCACCACGCTGCTTAGCGCGCACTAGGTATAACCCCGGTCACCACGCTGATGAGCACGCACCAGGTATAACCTCGGTCACCACGCTGAGGAGCACGCACCAGGTATAACCCCGGTCACCACGCTGATGAGCACGCACCAGGTATAACCCCGGTCACCACACTGATTAGCGTGCATTAGGTATAACCCTGGCCACCTTGCTGATGAGCGCGCACCAGGTATAACCCCGGTCACCACGCTGATAAGTGTGCACCAGGTATAAACCTGGCTACCTCGCTGAGGAGCACGCACCAGGTATAACCCCTGTTATCAGGCTGATAAGCGCGCACTAGGTATAACCCCGGCCACCACGCTGATGAGCGCGCACCAGGTATAACCCCGGTCACCACGCTGATGAGCACGCACCAGGTATAACCCCTGCTATCACGCTGATAAGCGCGCACCAGGTATAACCCCGGTCACCACGCTGATGAGCACGCACCAGGTATAACCCCGGTCACCACGCTGATTAGCGCGCACTAGGTATAACCCCGGTCACTACGCTGATGAGCACGCACCAGGTATAACCCCTGCTATCACGCTGATAAGCGCGCACCAGGTATAACCCCGGGCACCACGCTGAGGAGCACGCACCAGGTATAACTCCTGCTATCACGCTGATAAGCGCGCACCAGGTATAACCCCGGTCACCACGCTGATGAGCACGCACCAGGTATAACCCTTGCTATCACGCTGATAAGCGCGCACCAGGTATAACCCCGGTCACCACGCTGAGAAGCACGCACCAGGTATAACCCCGGTCTCCATGTTGATGAGCGCGCACCAGGTATAACCCCGGTCACCATGCTGATGAGCACCCTCCAGGTATAACCCCTGCTATTACGCTGATAAGCGTGCACTAGGTATAACCCTGGTCACCACGCTGATGAGCACGCACCAGGTATAACTCCTGCTATCACGCTGATAAGCGCGCACCAGGTATAACCCCGGTCACCACGCTGAATAGCGCGCACTAGGTATAACCCCGGCCACCAAGCTAATGAGCGCGCACCAGGTATAACCCCGGTCACCACGCTGATGAGCACGCACCAGGTATAACCCCTGCTATCACGCTGATAAGCGCGCACCAGGTATAACCCCGGTCACCACGCTGAGGAGCACGCACCAGGTATAACTCCTGCTATCACGCTGATAAGCGCGCACCAGGTATAACCCCGGTCACCACGCTGATTAGCGTGCACTTGGTATAACCCCGGCCACCACGCTGATGAGCGCGCACCAGGTATAACCCCGGTCACCACGCTGATGAGCACGCACCAGGTATAACTCCTGCTATCACGCTGATAAGCGCGCACCAGGTATAACCCCGGTCACCACGCTGATTAGCGCGCACCAGGTATAACCCCGGCCACCACGCTGATGAGCGCGCACCAGGTATAATCCCCGGTCCCCACGCTGATGAGCACGCACCAGGTATAACCCCTGCTATCACGCTGATGAGCGCGCACCAGGTATAACCCCGGTCACCACGCTGATGAGCACGCACCAGGTATAACTCCTGCTATCACGCTGATAAGCGCGCACCAGGTATAACCCCGGTCACCACGCTGATGAGCACTTACCAGGTATAACCCCTGCTATTACGCTGATAAGCGCGCACCAGGTATAACCCCGGTCACCACGCTGAGGAGCACGCACCAGGTATAACTCCTGCTATCACGCTGATAAGCGCGCACCAGGTATAACCCCGGTCACCACGCTGATTAGCGCGCACTAGGTATAACCCCGGCCACCACGCTGATGAGCGCACACCAGGTATAACCCCGGTCACCACGCTGATAAGCACGCACCAGGTATAACTCCTGCTATCACGCTGATAAGCGCGCACCAGGTATAACCCCGGTCACCACGCTGATGAGCACGCACCAGGTATAACTCCTGCTATCACGCTGATAAGCGCGCACCAGGTATAACCCCGGTCACCACGCTGATTAGCGCGAACTAGGTATAACCCCGGCCACCACGCTGTAAGCGCGCACCAGGTATAACCCCGGTCACCACGCTGATGAGCACGCACCAGGTATAACTCCTGCTATCACGCTGATGAGCACGCACCAAATATAACTCCTGCTATCACGCTGATAAGCGCGCACCAGGTATAACCCCGGTCAACACGCTGTAAGCGCGCACCAGGTATAACCCCGGTCACCACGCTGATTAGCGCGCACCAGGTATAACCCCGGCCACCACGCTGATGAGCACGCACCAAATATAACTCCTGCTATCACGCTGATAAGCGCGCACCAGGTATAACCCCGGTCAACACGCTGATGAGCACGCACTAGGTATAACCCCGGTCACCACGCTGAGGAGCACGCACCAGGTATAACTCCTGCTATCACGCTGATAAGCGCGCACCAGGTATAACCCCGGTCACCACGCTGATTAGCGCGCACTAGGTATAACCCCGGCCACCACGCTGATGAGCGCGCACCAGGTATAACCCTGGTCACCACGCTGATGAGCACGCACCAGGTATAACTCCTGCTATCACGCTGATAAGCGCGCACCAGGTATAACCCCGGTCACCACGCTGATTAGCGCGCACCAGGTATAACCCCGGCCACCACGCTGATGAGCACGCACCAGGTATAACTCCTGCTATCACGCTGATAAGCGCGCACCAGGTATAACCCCGGTCACCACGCTGATGAGCACGCACCAGGTATAACCCCTGCTATCACGCTGATAAGCGTGCACCAGGTATAACCGCGGTCACCACGCTGAGGAGCACGCACCAGGTATAACTCCTGCTATCACGCTGATAAGCGCGCACCAGGTATAACCCCGGTCACCACGCTGATTAGCGCGCACTGGGTATAACCCCGGCCACCACGCTGATGAGCGCACACCAGGTATAACCCCGGTCACCACGCTGATGAGCACAAACCAGGTATAACTCCTGCTATCACGCTGATAAGCGCGCACCAGGTATAACCCCGGTCACCACGCTGATTAGCGCGCACCAGGTATAACCCCGGTCACCACGCTGATGAGCGCGCACCAGGTATAACCCCGGTCACCACGCTGATGAGCACGCACCAGGTATAACTCCTGCTATCACGCTGATAAGCGCGCACCAGGTATAACCCCGGTCACCACGCTGATTAGCGCGCACCAGGTATAACCCCGGCCACCACGCTGATGAGCACGCACCAGGTATAACTCCTGCTATCACGCTGATAAGCGCGCACCAGGTATAACCCCGGTTACCACGCTGATGAGCACGCACCAGGTATAACCCCTGCTATCATGCTGATAAGCGCGCACCAGGTATAACCCCGGTAACCACGCTGAGGAGCACGCACCAGGTATAACTCCTGCTATCACGCTGATAAGCGCGCACCAGGTATAACCCCGGTCACCACGCTGATTAGCGCGCACTAGGTATAACCCCGGCCACCACGCTGATGAGCGCGCACCAGGTATAACCCCGGTCACCACGCTGATGAGCACGCACCAGGTATAACTCCTGCTATCACGCTGATAAGCGCGCACCAAGTATAACCCCGGTCACCACGCTGATTAGCGCGCACCAGGTAAAACCCCGGTCACCACGCTGATGAGCACGCACCAGGTATAACTCCTGCTATCACGCTGATAAGCGCGCACCAGGTATAACCCCGGGAACACGCAGATTAGCGCGCACTAGGTATAAACCCGGCCACCACGCTGATGAGCGCGCACCAGGTATAACCCCGGTCACCACGCTGATGAGCACGCACCAGGTATAACCCCTGCTATCACGCTGATAAGCGCGCACCAGGTATAACCCCGGTCACCACGCTGCGGAGCACGCACCAGGTATAACTCCTGCTATCACGCTGATAAGCGCGCACCAGGTATAACCCCGGTCACCACGCTGATTAGCGCGCACTAGGTATAACCCCGGCCACCACGCTGATGAGCGCGCACCAGGTATAACCCCGGTCACCACGCTGATGAGCACGCACCAGGTATAACTCCTGCTATCATGCTGATAAGCGCGCACCAGGTATAACCCCGGTCACCACGCTGATTAGCGCGCACCAGGTATAACCCCTACCACCACGCTGATGAGCGCGCAACAGGTATAACCCCGGTCACCACGCTGATGAGCACGCACCAGGTATAACCCCTGCTATCACGCTGATAAGCGCGCACCAGGTATAACCCCGGTCACCACGCTGATGAGCACGCACCAGGTATAACTCCTGCTATCACGCTGATAAGCGCGCACCAGGTATAACCCCGGTCACCACGCTGATGAGCACGCACCAGGTATAACCCCTGCTATCACGCTGATAAGCGCGCACCAGGTATAACCCTGGTCACCACGCTGAGGAGCACGCACCAGGTATAACTCCTGCTATCACGCTGATAAGCGCGCACCAGGTATAACCCCGGTCACCACGCTGATTAGCGCGCACTAGGTATAACCCCGGCCACCACGCTGATAAGCGCGCACCAGGTATAACCCCGGTCACCACGCTGATGAGCACGCACCAGGTATAACTCCTGCTATCACGCTGATAAGCGCGCACCAGGTATAACCCCGGTCACCACGCTGATTAGCGCGCACCAGGTATAACCCCGGCCACCACGCTGATGAGCACGCACCAAATATAACTCCTGCTATCACGCTGATAAGCGCGCACCAGGTATAACCCCGGTCACCACGCTGATGAGCACGCACCAGGTATAACCCCTGCTATCACGCTGATAAGCGCGCACCAGGTATAACCCCGGTCACCACGCTGATGAGCACGCACCAGGTATAACTCCTGCTATCACGCTGATAAGCGCGCACAAGGTATAACCCCGGTCACCACGCTGATTAGCGCGCACCAGGTATAACCCCGGCCACCACGCTGATAAGCACGCACCAGGTATAACTCCTGCTATCACGCTGATAAGCGCGCACCAGGTATAACCCCGGTCACCACGCTGATGAGCACGCACCAGGTATAACCCCTGCTATCACGCTGATAAGCGCGCACCAGGTATAACCCTGGTCACCACGCTGAGGAGCACGCACCAGGTATAACTCCTGCTATCACGCTGATAAGCGCGCACCAGGTATAACCCCGGTCACCACGCTGATTAGCGCGCACTAGGTATAACCCCGGCCACCACGCTGATAAGCGCGCACCAGGTATAACCCCGGTCACCACGCTGATGAGCACGCACCAGGTATAACTCCTGCTATCACGCTGATAAGCGCGCACCAGGAATAACCCCGGTCACCACGCTGATTAGCGCGCACCAGGTATAACCCCGGCCACCACGCTGATGAGCACGCACCAAATATAACTCCTGCTATCACGCTGATAAGCGCGCACCAGGTATAACCCCGGTCACCACGCTGATGAGCACGCACCAGGTATAACCCCTGCTATCACGCTGATAAGCGCGCACCAGGTATAACCCCGGTCACCACGCTGATGAGCACGCACCAGGTATAACTCCTGCTATCACGCTGATAAGCGCGCACAAGGTATAACCCCGGTCACCACGCTGATAAGCGCGCACCAGGTATAACCCCGGCCACCACGCTGATAAGCACGCACCAGGTATAACTCCTGCTATCACGCTGATAAGCGCGCACCAGGTATAACCCCGGTCACCACGCTGATGAGCACGCACCAGGTATAACCCCTGCTATCACGCTGATAAGCGCGCACCAGGTATAACCCCGGTCACCACGCTGTGGAGCACGCACCAGGTATAACTCCTGCTATCACGCTGATAAGCGCGCACCAGGTATAACCCCCGTCACCACGTTGATTAGCGCGCACTAGGTATAACCCCGGCCACCACGCTGATGAGCGCGCACCAGGTATAACCCCGGTCACCACGCTGATGAGCACGCACCAGGTATAACCCCTGCTATCACGCTGATAAGCGCGCACCAGGTATAACCCCGGTCACCACGCTGATGAGCACGCACCAGGTATAACCCCGGTCACCACGCTGATTAGCGCGCACTAGGTATAACCCCGGCCACCACGCTGATGAGCGCGCACCAGGTATAACCCCGGTCACCACGCTGATGAGCACGCACCAGGTATAACCCCTGCTATCACGCTGATAAGCGCGCACCAGGTATAACCCCGGTCACCACGCTGATGAGCACGCACCAGGTATAACCCCGGTCACCATGCTGATTAGCGCGCACCAGGTATAACCCCGGCCACCACGCTGATGAGCGCGCACCAGGTATAACCCCGGTCACCACACTGATGAGCACGCACCAGGTATAACCCCTGCTATCACGCTGATAAGCGCGCACCAGGTATAACCCCGGTCACCACGCTGATGAGCACGCACCAGGTATAACTCCTGCTATCACGCTGATAAGCGCGCACCAGGTATAACCCCGGTCACCACGCTGATAAGCACGCACCAGGTATAACCCCTGCTATCACGCTGATAAGCGCGCACCAGGTATAACCCCGGTCACCACGCTGAGGAGCACGCACCAGGTATAACTCCTGCTATCACGCTGATAAGCGCACACCAGGTATAACCCCGGTCACCACGCTGATTAGCGCGCACCAGGTATAACCCCGGCCACCACGCTGATGAGCACGCACCAGGTATGACTCCTGCTATCACGCTGATAAGCGCGCACCATGTATAACCCCGGTCACAACGCTGATGAGCACGCACCAGGTATAACCCCTGCTATCACGCTGATAAGCGCGCACCAGGTATAACCCCGGGCACCACGCTGAGGAGAACGCACCAGGTATAACTCCTGCTATCACGCTGATAAGCGCGCACCAGGTATAACCCCGGTCACCACGCTGATGAGCACGCACCAGGTATAACCCTTGCTATCACGCTGATAAGCGCGCACCAGGTATAACCCCGGTCACCACGCTGAGAAGTACGCACCAGGTATAACCCCGGTCACCATGCTGATGAGCGCGCACCAGGTATAACCCCGGTCACCACGCTGATGAGCACCCTCCAGGTATAACCCCTGCTATTACGCTGATAAGCGTGCACTAGGTATAACCCTGGTCACCACGCTGATGAGCACGCACCAGGTATAACTCCTGCTATCACGCTGATAAGCGCGCACCAGGTATAACCCCGGTCACCACGCTGAATAGCGCACACTAGGTATAACCCCGGCCACCACGCTAATGAGCGCGCACCAGGTATAACCCCGGTCACCACGCTGATGAGCACGCACCAGGTATAACCCCTGCTATCACGCTGATAAGCGCGCACCAGGTATAACCCCGGACACCACGCTGAGGAGCACGCACCAGGTATAACTCCTGCTATCACGCTGATAAGCGCGCACCAGGTATAACCCCGGTCACCACGCTGATTAGCGTGCACTAGGTATAACCCCGGCCACCACGCTGATGAGCGCGCACCAGGTATAACCCCGGTCACCACGCTGATGAGCACGCACCAGGTATAACTCCTGCTATCACGCTGATAAGCGCGCACCAGGTATAACCCCGGTCACCACGCTGATTAGCGCGCACCAGGTATAACCCCGGCCACCACGCTGATGAGCGCGCACCAGGTATAACCCCGGTCACCACGCTGATGAACACGCACCAGGTATAACCCCTGCTATCACGCTGATGAGCGCGCACCAGGTATAACCCCGGTCACCACGCTGATGAGCACGCACCAGGTATAACTCCTGCTATCACGCTGATAAGCGCGCACCAGGTATAACCCCGGTCACCACGCTGATGAGCACTTACCAGGTATAACCCCTGCTATTACGCTGATAAGCGCGCACCAGGTATAACCCCGGTCACCACGCTGAGGAGCACGCACCAGGTATAACTCCTGCTATCACGCTG
The DNA here is from genome assembly GCF_032445375.1 of Bacillus rossius redtenbacheri. Taxonomy (NCBI): domain Eukaryota; kingdom Metazoa; phylum Arthropoda; class Insecta; order Phasmatodea; family Bacillidae; genus Bacillus; species Bacillus rossius. The sequence continues at coordinate 17,176,801 of NC_086335.1, forward strand.
ATAAGCGCGCACCAGGTATAACCCCGGTCACCACGCTGATTAGCGCGCACTAGGTATAACCCCGGCCACCACGCTGATGAGCGCACACCAGGTATAACCCCGGTCACCACGCTGATAAGCACGCACCAGGTATAACTCCTGCTATCACGCTGATAAGCGCGCACCAGGTATAACCCCGGTCACCACGCTGATGAGCACGCACCAGGTATAACTCCTGCTATCACGCTGATAAGCGCACACCAGGTATAACCCCGGTCACCACGCTGATTAGCGCGCACTAGGTATAACCCCGGCCACCACGCTGTAAGCGCGCACCAGGTATAACCCCGGTCACCACGCTGATGAGCACGCACCAGGTATAACTCCTGCTATCACGCTGATAAGCGCGCACCAGGTATAACCCCGGTCACCACGCTGATTAGCGCGCACCAGGTATAACCCCGGCCACCACGCTGATGAGCACGCACCAAATATAACTCCTGCTATCACGCTGATAAGCGCGCACCAGGTATAACCCCGGTCAACACGCTGATGAGCACGCACTAGGTATAACCCCGGCCACCACGCTGATGAGCTTGCACCAGGTATAACCCCGGTCACCACGCTGATGAGCACGCACCAGGTATAACTCCTGCTATCACGCTGATAAGCGCGCACCAGGTATAACCCCGGTAACCACGCTGATTAGCGCGCACCAGGTATAACCCCGGTCACCACGCTGATGAGCGCGCACCAGGTATAATCCTGGTCACCACGCTGATGAGCACGCACCAGGTATAACTCCTGCTATCACGCTGATAAGCGCGCACCAGGTATAACCCCGGTCACCACGCTGATTAGCGCGCACCAGGTATAACCCCGGCCACCACGCTGATGAGCGCGCACCAGGTATAACCCCGGTCACCACGCTGATGAGCACGCACCAGGTATAACCCCTGCTATCACGCTGATGAGCGCGCACCAGGTATAACCCCGGTCACCACGCTGATGAGCACGCACCAGGTATAACTCCTGCTATCACGCTGATAAGCGCGCACCAGGTATAACCCCAGTCACCACGCTGATGAGCACGCACCAGGTATAACCCCTGCTATCACGCTGATAAGCGCGCACCAGGTATAACCCCGGTCACCACGCTGAGCAGCACGCACCAGGTATAACTCCTGCTATCACGCTGATAAGCGCGCACCAGGTATAACCCCGGTCACCACGCTGATTAGCGCGCACTAGGTATAACCCCGGCCACCACGCTGATGAGCGCGCACCAGGTATAACCCTGGTCACCACGCTGATGAGCACGCACCAGGTATAACTCCTGCTATCACGCTGATAAGCGCGCACCAGGTATAACCCCGGTCACCACGCTGATTAGCGCGCACCAGGTATAACCCCGGCCACCACGCTGATGAGCACGCACCAGGTATAACTCCTGCTATCACGCTGATAAGCGCGCACCAGGTATAACCCCGGTCACCACGCTGATGAGCACGCACCAGGTATAACCCCTGCTATCACGCTGATAAGCGTGCACCAGGTATAACCCCGGTCACCACGCTGAGGAGCACGCACCAGGTATAACTCCTGCTATCACGCTGATAAGCGCGCACCAGGTATAACCCCGGTCACCACGCTGATTAGCGCGCACTGGGTATAACCCCGGCCACCACGCTGATGAGCGCACATCAGGTATAACCCCGGTCACCACGCTGATGAGCACAAACCAGGTATAACTCCTGCTATCACGCTGATAAGCGCGCACCAGGTATAACCCCGGTCACCACGCTGATTAGCGCGCACCAGGTATAACCCCGGTCACCACGCTGATGAGCGCGCACCAGGTATAACCCCGGTCACCACGCTGATGAGCACGCACCAGGTATAACTCCTGCTATCACGCTGATAAGCGCGCACCAGGTATAACCCCGGTCACCACGCTGATTAGCGCGCACCAGGTATAACCCCGGCCACCACGCTGATGAGCACGCACCAGGTATAACTCCTGCTATCACGCTGATAAGCGCGCACCAGGTATAACCCCGGTTACCACGCTGATGAGCACGCACCAGGTATAACCCCTGCTATCATGCTGATAAGCGCGCACCAGGTATAACCCCGGTAACCACGCTGAGGAGCACGCACCAGGTATAACTCCTGCTATCACGCTGATAAGCGCGCACCAGGTATAACCCCGGTCACCACGCTGATTAGCGCGCACTAGGTATAACCCCGGCCACCACGCTTATGAGCGCGCACCAGGTATAACCCCGGTCACCACGCTGATGAGCACGCACCAGGTATAACTCCTGCTATCACGCTGATAAGCGCGCACCAGGTATAACCCCGGTCACCACGCTGATTAGCGCGCACCAGGTATAACCCCGGTCACCACGCTGATGAGCACGCACCAGGTATAACTCCTGCTATCACGCTGATAAGCGCGCACCAGGTATAACCCCGGGAACCACGCAGATTAGCGCGCACTAGGTATAAACCCGGCCACCACGCTGATGAGCGCGCACCAGGTATAACCCCGGTCACCACGCTGATGAGCACGCACCAGGTATAACCCCTGCTATCACGCTGATAAGCGCGCACCAGGTATAACCCCGGTCACCACGCTGAGGAGCACGCACCAGGTATAACTCCTGCTATCACGCTGATAAGCGCGCACCAGGTATAACCCCGGTCACCACGCTGATTAGCGCGCACTAGGTATAACCCCGGCCACCACGCTGATGAGCGCGCACCAGGTATAACCCCGGTCACCACGCTGATGAGCACGCACCAGGTATAACTCCTGCTATCATGCTGATAAGCGCGCACCAGGTATAACCCCGGTCACCACGCTGATTAGCGCGCACCAGGTATAACCCCGGCCACCACGCTGATGAGCGCGCAACAGGTATAACCCCGGTCACCACGCTGATGAGCACGCACCAGGTATAACCCCTGCTATCACGCTGATAAGCGCGCACCAGGTATAACCCCGGTCACCACGCTGATGAGCACGCACCAGGTATAACTCCTGCTATCACGCTGATAAGCGCGCACCAGTTATAACCCCGGTCACCACGCTGATGAGCACGCACCAGGTATAACCCCTGCTATCACGCTGATAAGCGCGCACCAGGTATAACCCTGGTCACCACGCTGAGGAGCACGCACCAGGTATAACTCCTGCTATCACGCTGATAAGCGCGCACCAGGTATAACCCCGGTCACCACGCTGATTAGCGCGCACTAGGTATAACCCCGGCCACCACGCTGATAAGCGCGCACCAGGTATAACCCCGGTCACCACGCTGATGAGCACGCACCAGGTATAACTCCTGCTATCACGCTGATAAGCGCGCACCAGGTATAACCCCGGTCACCACGCTGATTAGCGCGCACCAGGTATAACCCCGGCCACCACGCTGATGAGCACGCACCAAATATAACTCCTGCTATCACGCTGATAAGCGCGCACCAGGTATAACCCCGGTCACCACGCTGATGAGCACGCACCAGGTATAACCCCTGCTATCACGCTGATAAGCGCGCACCAGGTATAACCCCGGTCACCACGCTGATGAGCACGCACCAGGTATAACTCCTGCTATCACGCTGATAAGCGCGCACAAGGTATAACCCCGGTCACCACGCTGATAAGCGCGCACCAGGTATAACCCCGGCCACCACGCTGATAAGCACGCACCAGGTATAACTCCTGCTATCACGCTGATAAGCGCGCACCAGGTATAACCCCGGTCACCACGCTGATGAGCACGCACCAGGTATAACCCCTGCTATCACGCTGATAAGCGCGCACCAGGTATAACCCCGGTCACCACGCTGTGGAGCACGCACCAGGTATAACTCCTGCTATCACGCTGATAAGCGCGCACCAGGTATAACCCCCGTCACCACGTTGATTAGCGCGCACTAGGTATAACCCCGGCCACCACGCTGATGAGCGCGCACCAGGTATAACCCCGGTCACCACGCTGATGAGCACGCACCAGGTATAACCCCTGCTATCACGCTGATAAGCGCGCACCAGGTATAACCCCGGTCACCACGCTGATGAGCACGCACCAGGTATAACCCCGGTCACCACGCTGATTAGCGCGCACTAGGTATAACCCCGGCCACCACGCTGATGAGCGCGCACCAGGTATAACCCCGGTCACCACGCTGATGAGCACGCACCAGGTATAACCCCTGCTATCACGCTGATAAGCGCGCACCAGGTATAACCCCGGTCACCACGCTGATGAGCACGCACCAGGTATAACCCCGGTCACCACGCTGCTTAGCGCGCACTAGGTATAACCCCGGTCACCACGCTGATGAGCACGCACCAGGTATAACCTCGGTCACCACGCTGAGGAGCACGCACCAGGTATAACCCCGGTCACCACGCTGATGAGCACGCACCAGGTATAACCCCGGTCACCACACTGATTAGCGTGCATTAGGTATAACCCTGGCCACCTTGCTGATGAGCGCGCACCAGGTATAACCCCGGTCACCACGCTGATAAGTGTGCACCAGGTATAAACCTGGCTACCTCGCTGAGGAGCACGCACCAGGTATAACCCCTGTTATCAGGCTGATAAGCGCGCACTAGGTATAACCCCGGCCACCACGCTGATGAGCGCGCACCAGGTATAACCCCGGTCACCACGCTGATGAGCACGCACCAGGTATAACCCCTGCTATCACGCTGATAAGCGCGCACCAGGTATAACCCCGGTCACCACGCTGATGAGCACGCACCAGGTATAACCCCGGTCACCACGCTGATTAGCGCGCACTAGGTATAACCCCGGTCACTACGCTGATGAGCACGCACCAGGTATAACCCCTGCTATCACGCTGATAAGCGCGCACCAGGTATAACCCCGGGCACCACGCTGAGGAGCACGCACCAGGTATAACTCCTGCTATCACGCTGATAAGCGCGCACCAGGTATAACCCCGGTCACCACGCTGATGAGCACGCACCAGGTATAACCCTTGCTATCACGCTGATAAGCGCGCACCAGGTATAACCCCGGTCACCACGCTGAGAAGCACGCACCAGGTATAACCCCGGTCTCCATGTTGATGAGCGCGCACCAGGTATAACCCCGGTCACCACGCTGATGAGCACCCTCCAGGTATAACCCCTGCTATTACGCTGATAAGCGTGCACTAGGTATAACCCTGGTCACCACGCTGATGAGCACGCACCAGGTATAACTCCTGCTATCACGCTGATAAGCGCGCACCAGGTATAACCCCGGTCACCACGCTGAATAGCGCGCACTAGGTATAACCCCGGCCACCAAGCTAATGAGCGCGCACCAGGTATAACCCCGGTCACCACGCTGATGAGCACGCACCAGGTATAACCCCTGCTATCACGCTGATAAGCGCGCACCAGGTATAACCCCGGTCACCACGCTGAGGAGCACGCACCAGGTATAACTCCTGCTATCACGCTGATAAGCGCGCACCAGGTATAACCCCGGTCACCACGCTGATTAGCGTGCACTTGGTATAACCCCGGCCACCACGCTGATGAGCGCGCACCAGGTATAACCCCGGTCACCACGCTGATGAGCACGCACCAGGTATAACTCCTGCTATCACGCTGATAAGCGCGCACCAGGTATAACCCCGGTCACCACGCTGATTAGCGCGCACCAGGTATAACCCCGGCCACCACGCTGATGAGCGCGCACCAGGTATAATCCCCGGTCCCCACGCTGATGAGCACGCACCAGGTATAACCCCTGCTATCACGCTGATGAGCGCGCACCAGGTATAACCCCGGTCACCACGCTGATGAGCACGCACCAGGTATAACTCCTGCTATCACGCTGATAAGCGCGCACCAGGTATAACCCCGGTCACCACGCTGATGAGCACTTACCAGGTATAACCCCTGCTATTACGCTGATAAGCGCGCACCAGGTATAACCCCGGTCACCACGCTGAGGAGCACGCACCAGGTATAACTCCTGCTATCACGCTGATAAGCGCGCACCAGGTATAACCCCGGTCACCACGCTGATTAGCGCGCACTAGGTATAACCCCGGCCACCACGCTGATGAGCGCACACCAGGTATAACCCCGGTCACCACGCTGATAAGCACGCACCAGGTATAACTCCTGCTATCACGCTGATAAGCGCGCACCAGGTATAACCCCGGTCACCACGCTGATGAGCACGCACCAGGTATAACTCCTGCTATCACGCTGATAAGCGCGCACCAGGTATAACCCCGGTCACCACGCTGATTAGCGCGCACTAGGTATAACCCCGGCCACCACGCTGTAAGCGCGCACCAGGTATAACCCCGGTCACCACGCTGATGAGCACGCACCAGGTATAACTCCTGCTATCACGCTGATGAGCACGCACCAAATATAACTCCTGCTATCACGCTGATAAGCGCGCACCAGGTATAACCCCGGTCAACACGCTGTAAGCGCGCACCAGGTATAACCCCGGTCACCACGCTGATTAGCGCGCACCAGGTATAACCCCGGCCACCACGCTGATGAGCACGCACCAAATATAACTCCTGCTATCACGCTGATAAGCGCGCACCAGGTATAACCCCGGTCAACACGCTGATGAGCACGCACTAGGTATAACCCCGGTCACCACGCTGAGGAGCACGCACCAGGTATAACTCCTGCTATCACGCTGATAAGCGCGCACCAGGTATAACCCCGGTCACCACGCTGATTAGCGCGCACTAGGTATAACCCCGGCCACCACGCTGATGAGCGCGCACCAGGTATAACCCTGGTCACCACGCTGATGAGCACGCACCAGGTATAACTCCTGCTATCACGCTGATAAGCGCGCACCAGGTATAACCCCGGTCACCACGCTGATTAGCGCGCACCAGGTATAACCCCGGCCACCACGCTGATGAGCACGCACCAGGTATAACTCCTGCTATCACGCTGATAAGCGCGCACCAGGTATAACCCCGGTCACCACGCTGATGAGCACGCACCAGGTATAACCCCTGCTATCACGCTGATAAGCGTGCACCAGGTATAACCGCGGTCACCACGCTGAGGAGCACGCACCAGGTATAACTCCTGCTATCACGCTGATAAGCGCGCACCAGGTATAACCCCGGTCACCACGCTGATTAGCGCGCACTGGGTATAACCCCGGCCACCACGCTGATGAGCGCACACCAGGTATAACCCCGGTCACCACGCTGATGAGCACAAACCAGGTATAACTCCTGCTATCACGCTGATAAGCGCGCACCAGGTATAACCCCGGTCACCACGCTGATTAGCGCGCACCAGGTATAACCCCGGTCACCACGCTGATGAGCGCGCACCAGGTATAACCCCGGTCACCACGCTGATGAGCACGCACCAGGTATAACTCCTGCTATCACGCTGATAAGCGCGCACCAGGTATAACCCCGGTCACCACGCTGATTAGCGCGCACCAGGTATAACCCCGGCCACCACGCTGATGAGCACGCACCAGGTATAACTCCTGCTATCACGCTGATAAGCGCGCACCAGGTATAACCCCGGTTACCACGCTGATGAGCACGCACCAGGTATAACCCCTGCTATCATGCTGATAAGCGCGCACCAGGTATAACCCCGGTAACCACGCTGAGGAGCACGCACCAGGTATAACTCCTGCTATCACGCTGATAAGCGCGCACCAGGTATAACCCCGGTCACCACGCTGATTAGCGCGCACTAGGTATAACCCCGGCCACCACGCTGATGAGCGCGCACCAGGTATAACCCCGGTCACCACGCTGATGAGCACGCACCAGGTATAACTCCTGCTATCACGCTGATAAGCGCGCACCAAGTATAACCCCGGTCACCACGCTGATTAGCGCGCACCAGGTAAAACCCCGGTCACCACGCTGATGAGCACGCACCAGGTATAACTCCTGCTATCACGCTGATAAGCGCGCACCAGGTATAACCCCGGGAACACGCAGATTAGCGCGCACTAGGTATAAACTCGGCCACCACGCTGATGAGCGCGCACCAGGTATAACCCCGGTCACCACGCTGATGAGCACGCACCAGGTATAACCCCTGCTATCACGCTGATAAGCGCGCACCAGGTATAACCCCGGTCACCACGCTGAGGAGCACGCACCAGGTATAACTCCTGCTATCACGCTGATAAGCGCGCACCAGGTATAACCCCGGTCACCACGCTGATTAGCGCGCACTAGGTATAACCCCGGCCACCACGCTGATGAGCGCGCACCAGGTATAACCCCGGTCACCACGCTGATGAGCACGCACCAGGTATAACTCCTGCTATCATGCTGATAAGCGCGCACCAGGTATAACCCCGGTCACCACGCTGATTAGCGCGCACCAGGTATAACCCCTACCACCACGCTGATGAGCGCGCAACAGGTATAACCCCGGTCACCACGCTGATGAGCACGCACCAGGTATAACCCCTGCTATCACGCTGATAAGCGCGCACCAGGTATAACCCCGGTCACCACGCTGATGAGCACGCACCAGGTATAACTCCTGCTATCACGCTGATAAGCGCGCACCAGGTATAACCCCGGTCACCACGCTGATGAGCACGCACCAGGTATAACCCCTGCTATCACGCTGATAAGCGCGCACCAGGTATAACCCTGGTCACCACGCTGAGGAGCACGCACCAGGTATAACTCCTGCTATCACGCTGATAAGCGCGCACCAGGTATAACCCCGGTCACCACGCTGATTAGCGCGCACTAGGTATAACCCCGGCCACCACGCTGATAAGCGCGCACCAGGTATAACCCCGGTCACCACGCTGATGAGCACGCACCAGGTATAACTCCTGCTATCACGCTGATAAGCGCGCACCAGGTATAACCCCGGTCACCACGCTGATTAGCGCGCACCAGGTATAACCCCGGCCACCACGCTGATGAGCACGCACCAAATATAACTCCTGCTATCACGCTGATAAGCGCGCACCAGGTATAACCCCGGTCACCACGCTGATGAGCACGCACCAGGTATAACCCCTGCTATCACGCTGATAAGCGCGCACCAGGTATAACCCCGGTCACCACGCTGATGAGCACGCACCAGGTATAACTCCTGCTATCACGCTGATAAGCGCGCACAAGGTATAACCCCGGTCACCACGCTGATTAGCGCGCACCAGGTATAACCCCGGCCACCACGCTGATAAGCACGCACCAGGTATAACTCCTGCTATCACGCTGATAAGCGCGCACCAGGTATAACCCCGGTCACCACGCTGATGAGCACGCACCAGGTATAACCCCTGCTATCACGCTGATAAGCGCGCACCAGGTATAACCCCGGTCACCACGCTGTGGAGCACGCACCAGGTATAACTCCTGCTATCACGCTGATAAGCGCGCACCAGGTATAACCCCGGTCACCACGTTGATTAGCGCGCACTAGGTATAATCCCGGCCACCACGCTGATGAGCGCGCACCAGGTATAACCCCGGTCACCACGCTGATGAGCACGCACCAGGTATAACCCCTGCTATCACGCTGATAAGCGCGCACCAGGTATAACCCCGGTCACCACGCTGATGAGCACGCACCAGGTATAACCCCGGTCACCACGCTGATTAGCGCGCACTAGGTATAACCCCGGCCACCACGCTGATGAGCGCGCACCAGGTATAACCCCGGTCACCACGCTGATGAGCACGCACCAGGTATAACCCCTGCTATCACGCTGATAAGCGCGCACCAGGTATAACCCCGGTCACCACGCTGATGAGCACGCACCAGGTATAACCCCGGTCACCACGCTGATTAGCGCGCACTAGGTATAACCCCGGTCACCACGCTGATGAGCACGCACCAGGTATAACCTCGGTCACCACGCTGAGGAGCACGCACCAGGTATAACCCCGGTCACCACGCTGATGAGCACGCACCAGGTATAACCCCGGTCACCACACTGATTAGCGTGCATTAGGTATAACCCCGGCCACCTCGCTGATGAGCGCGCACCAGGTATAACCCCGGTCACCACGCTGATAAGTGTGCACCAGGTATAAACCTGGCTACCTCGCTGAGGAGCACGCACCAGGTATAACCCCTGTTATCAGGCTGATAAGCGCGCACCAGGTATAACCCCGGTCACCACGCTGATTAGCGCGCACCAGGTATAACCCCGGTCACCACGCTGATGAGCGTGGACCAGGTATAACCCCGGTCACCACGCTGATTAGCGCGCACTAGGTATAACCCCGGCCACCACGCTGATGAGCGCGCACCAGGTATAACCCCGGTCACCACGCTGATGAGCACGCACCAGGTATAACCCCTGCTATCACGCTGATAAGCGCGCACCAGGTATATCCCCGGTTACCACGCTGATGAGCACGCACCAGGTATAACCCCGGTCACCACGCTGATTAGCGCGAACTAGGTATAACCCCGGTCACCACGCTGATGAGCACGCACCAGGTATAACCCCGGTCACCACGCTGATTAGCGCGAACTAGGTATAACCCCGGTCACCACGCTGATGAGCATGCACCAGGTATAACCCCGGTCACCACGCTGATGAGCACGCACCAGGTATAACCCCGGTCACCACGCTGATGAGCACGCACCAGGTATAACCCCGGTCACCACGCTGATTAGCGCGCATTAGGTATAACCCCGGCCACCACGCTGATGAGCGCGCACCAGGTATAACCCCGGTCACCACGCTGATGAGTGTGCACCAGGTATAAACCTGGCTACTACGCTGAGGAGCACGCACCAGGTATAACCCCTGTTATCAGGCTGATAAGCGCGCACCAGGTATAACCCCGGTCACCACGCTGATTAGCGCGCACCAGGTATAACCCCGGTCACCACGCTGATGAGCGTGCACCAGGTATAAACCTGGCTACCACGCTGATGGGTTTTGAATATTTTCCGAAAACAAGTTTTACTCCCGGGCGTGCAGTTGCAACCGAGACACCAAAGGCACGTGGTATTGGTATCCTTGGAGTGGAAATCATCGCAACCAAGATCGCCAGCGAGCGTCTTGTGGCTGGAGCACAACCCAAGCCGTCTCTACCCGGAGGCGAAACAGGCGGAAAACACTGGAGGAGTACCTACGTCAAAAGGGGTGGTCTACTAAGTGAACAAGTTCCAGGAGCCTGAAGGAGGCCAGGGCCGAGGAAGTGAACATGCGGGACTGTTCGAGGAGATCTGCAAGGCATCGCGAGAGCTACTCCTGTGGCTCGCTGCTACTCCTGTGGCTCGCTGTGAGGGCAGTGGGTCGTTACCACAACGCCGACAGCTAGAAAACTGCTGTGTACCGCAACGCCGAAATACAGTAACGCCGAAAAATATTGCAGCGGTGATTGGGGGCCACAGGAGCAAAATGAAAAACAACTGAATGAATTTGTGTGTATTTCATAAATGTATCTTAACGCCGAAATACCACAACCTAACCTAGTCTAACCTAACCTAACCTTTGTGGCAGTCCTGCAATGACATATTTCGGCGTTAATCTATTTCAGCGTTGTGGTAATTCGGCGTTGTGGTACACAGCAGTTTTCTATCTGTCGGCGTTGTAGTCAATTTGGCATTCGGCGTTATGGTTTTCGGCGTTATTGAACGTTCGGCGTTGTGGTATTTCGGCGTTGTGGTGCGTCCCCGGGCAGTTCCTGACCCGAGTGCTACCGTTGGGACAATACCTGCCCAGTTCAGGATACTGTAGCCGGCAGTTATCTTGGCGTGTCTCAGCGCGTTGGTGCGGGGACAGCGGGACCGGAGAAAGAAGAGGGGGTAAGCAGGCGCCACGTAGCCGAGAGCCGTGTAGTGGCTGTTAGGAAAATATCGCCCTTCAGTGTATACCTGAAAATGGAAGGCGAAGGTGGCAGCTCGCAGAGGCGCGGTAAAGTGATACATAGCGGAGAGCGGGAAATAATAAAAACCGTGATGCAGTTTTGTGATGAAGAAGCGAAAAATAAATGTCTGCTCGAGCCTTTACAGAGACGGACGGCAAGAGCAGCGAAGTACACGGGTGTGAGTGAACGGTCCATAGTCAGGATTCGTAAAGTCAGCAAAGAACAACCACATGACCCACAGACTACGCCAGGAAAAAACAGATATTTTAAGTATTTAATAAACAATGGAAATATATCTTTACTACGTTACTGTTACGCAGTTATAGTGGAGTAAAATATTTGGGCAGTTAGGGTGTGAGTGAGTTGGGCGGCTATTAACAAGTAAGGTCTTGATAGACTATTGTGGAGAAATGATGAGTATGAAGCTTTGACGAAATGACAGAACGGGGAAAACGGGATTACCTAGAGAAAGTAATAAGAATAGTAATAATAGTAATTAATTTTAACTTAATTTTGTTTTTCGTCACCTAATACAATCAATTATCATGGAAAGAGAACTTCATACATACTTACATTAAGCAAATCATATAATATATATGAGGTTTTGAAGGTTATAATATGCATTCTAAAGTGGAAGTACATTGCAAATTGTATTTACATTTATAATAAATAATCGATTATAGGTGCATTAAAATATAAAGCCACACATACACAAGCATTTTTTAAATGCGATTAACGTTATAGTCAGGTGTTTCCTAAACGACTGACATGAAGTTAAAGCAGCAAATATAACATAACAAGCTCCATGTTTACTTAAATGTACATCCAGCGCTAAATGTAACGTTTTAGGTACGGAAACCGGAGAACGATAAGGGCTATACTGGCTCCTGCGTCATCATCTGTGAGATAGCTTTCACGCGGAGAGCTACAATTGCGTAATGTTTTGGTCGTTTGCTTTTTCTTGTAAGACTTTTGTTTTAATTAACTTTGAGAACACAATGAATTGAGAAGCATAGTTTTAAATTTATTTTACATACTAACTGACCTAGTTTTCCAAAATAAATCGTGTCTGGTTTTCGCTAGTTACTGAGTTAACATTTCAATTAATTTTGGTTAGCATAATAATTAGCAGACACCGTAAGTAATTTTAATGGGACAAAGTAAAACGTTGCAGGTTTAGATAATAGTTTGTTACTTTTCCTGACAGATAAGTATAAATATTCGAGCACAACCGCTGCAATTTACACAATGTTACACTTATGTAATACAAGTACAATTCATAGGATTTCTCACTTTTGGTTTGGTAAAACAGCGCTCTTAGCCAAAAGGGCTTACCGCCCTGGGGCCCCCACGGACGTGGATACAGACTTACGTAGTGTAGGAAGTCACGCGCCGAATGTTTTCTGTGCTGCTAGTACAAACCTGGCGGCTGACCTTGACAATATGGTATCGCTTCCTCTTCGCCCTCCCCTCCCCAACAGACAGGACTAGGGAGCTCAGACGCTAAGATATCTGCCGGGCATAGTACCTGCGTGGTGCGTCGAGCCAGCGACCACCGCAGTTGTCCAGTGCTGGCGGGAGAGGCTTCGTCGACCCGCCGCATCGACCGCCTAATGACTCGTGCAGTTACGTAATGACGTAAGACAAAACGGGAGGTACCTAGGTCACGTGAATTATTTTTCAGAGCCGAGGTGGCGGCAGTAGTACCTGAAATTAACCAAACTTTTCTTGTGTAATTAATATGTAAACTCTGTGTTTATTTTGCGCAGGTTTCACCACGTCAGGGACTTGGGAAATAACGACTGAAGCTCCCAGTTCAGTCGCAGGGCATCGTAAAAGAAACCTTAAATAATCACGTTGTATTGTTAAAGTTATGTGTGTAGCCTATAATAAATTGAGGGTTTGGAATATGTAACTTTCGCTTCACCTCTCTGTAATTTTATATAATTCAATTTTGTCTGTTCAATTTCACTTAAAGGGTTGACCGTCCACTAAAAATCATTAAAAAGAAGGGTTTCTTGATCTTGCTATATATACATTGTTTTATTTTGTGAAAGTTAATTTGACCGCTTTTTAATTATTTTCCTTCATCTATAGTAACTATTACAAAGAAAATCTATTTTTTTGGGTGGTTGTTGTATTGTTTCAACTAAATTTATAAATATTTGAAAATATCTTGAAAACGCAATTTTACCTCATTTTGCATTTGTGCATCCTGAAGAGCCAAAATCCAAAAAGATTTAGAATTCTTTGAAACTATCGCAATAAGTAGGCCCACTATATTGAATAAAAGCTTTAGTGAATCAAAACGAAATTAATTAGGCTATTGTTAAAGGTTTTCAGAAGTAAAGTTCATCTTCCATTTATAGGATTAGTTTAAAAAAAATCTTGTATTTGATGCTTACGTCATTACGGAAATCAATCCTTTGAATTCAAGTCTGAATGAGCCAAGATTTTTAATGTGCGGTTATAATTAATTTGTAACTTTATATTTAATGTAGGTACAGATATTATTTACCCGAATAATATATATGTATATCATGATCATGATTTAATTAGTTGTGATTTAACATTAATGAAGTATGTATCATACTTACCAAAACATAATTTGGCTACAGCCACAAAATATTTAAAGCATATTTTAAATGATGTTCATCTGCAAATATACTTTAAGAGTTCAATTAAATTTCCTATTAAAGTAGCTTCATGTCAAACAAAGCTACATTTATTATCAATTTCATATTTCAAATCAATATATGTGCACTTTTCTGAGATTCCAGCTACTTAAAATCCATAGTTTTATTGGAAACATGCTTCTTGGTATTTTTTTTACCGTAAATTGTCAAGTAAAAATATTTATGATGACGCTAAAAAAAATTAAGATTTTTTTTTCGCACTGGTATGTATTATTTATAACTGTATAGTTGAGGATATATTGTTGAAGTGTTACCGCCGATCTTCGCTGTGGGCAGTGGGAAAGCTGCGATTGGAGAGGGGGGTTGTCAGCGGGGGCGGGGGTGGCAAGGGAACAGTGCCTGTGGGGGGAGGTTGAAGTGAGCTGACGGGCAGCTGAAGAATGAAGAATGGCCACCTCTTGTGCCCCGGACCACACGCGTAGCTGTCCAGCTACTACCTCCCCCCCAACCCCCTCACCCAACCCGACATCTAAATACTTCTTTTACATAACTTGACTGCCCAAGCGTTATTAAGTACGGCTGACAGCTTAATTGTGGACGGCGGCTTTTAAGGTGTCAGCGGGGGTCGGCGCTCACCCTGTTTCCAAACCCTCAGCACACAATGTGGCTACCCTCCCCCCCAGACAAGTTCCGACCCACACACCAGGCTATTGGTCAAGGAAAAAAAAAAAGAGTTAGAAAACACAAACATGTGAAAATTTTGTCCAAAGTTGGATTTTTGCACAGTGGCATAGTCGACCATGCTTAACCATATACCGAAAGTTTACCGCTGTAGACCTTGTGCGTATCACCCAAAACGTGCAGTTACTCTCCACAAACACACCAACGTAATATAGAAATGTTATTATACATATTAATGTTGAAAATATTCCTGGTGTTAATATTAAAGATAAGATATAAATAGATTAATTCATGAATTAAGGTTTTTTTCTCTCTGACAGCCAGATAAAAAATAAGATTTCCACAAAACTGAAGAAACCAGTGGGAAAAAATTATGTACAGCTATTATTGCGTATTATTTAAGCTTTAAGAATATACATACATAAAAAGTTTAACGTAATAATTTGGTTCACTCTAGCGGCCCGAGCGTCGCAGGGTGTGACGAACTGTGGCGGTTCTAAGCTCTCACGGCCGGCGCGAAATAGCGACACTCATTACTAGAGACCGGAAAAATTTGTGGGTTCAATGACCTTCAGGATAGACTCCAATATCCACTACACACTCGGGCAAATGCCAACTGTTCATTGGCTGCTGACTTGTGAGTCGTCTCGACTGGGTGGCCTGTTAATCGACACTTCTATGAGTGAGGGTCTCTAATTGGCCCTCAGTCCTCCAGATTAACAGTGAACCAATGGCAGAAGTAGCTCTAAGGTATAATTTTTTAAATTTTAGCATAACACGAAATGAATCCGCGAATTTTTCAGGTCTCTACTCATTACACTTGGTATTATCTAAGGACTAGGAGGTTGTAAGGCGCCTGTTGAAAAATTATGAATATAACAAACACGTTAATTTTATAACCATGGCGTGTTACATTTATGTAGCTGTATTTAAAATGTTACTCTAATATTACCATACCATTTTTTATTTTATTTTATACATATCTCTATATAGTAGGCTATATGTGTACTTGATGATACACTTGTCTCCAAGGCGTTACAGAGGCAGTGAGTCAGTGATGAGCGTAACTATATGTATACAATTAATTATAAATTTAGTTAAAAAATGGAAATAAATTGTAATTATTAAAAAAATCAATAAACAAATTGGATTAAAATATAAATGTAATAATTAATTTATAATGCAAATAATATAAACTTACGGGAACATAACCTCAATTATATAAATAAATACCCTTGAAAAATTTATAAACACAATTTCTATCATTAAGGGGCCTCCCTAGTAAAAATTTTTAGCGCGGTGGGCCACTGGCCACGTGCTACGGCCAGTGGTTGGGCGGGGCGATATACCTGAGCCTGTCGCCTGCGCCGTGGTGGAGGGGGGCGGAAAAATGGGAGGGTTGTCATTGTGTGGAGTCCATTTACTACTTATACCTGCGTTATCTGCGAACAAGATCGTGGCAAGAAAGGTGACTGTTTTTCCCTTTCGCTACATTCGACCAAAAGGATAATGTTCTCGCATTGCCTTGCTTGCTTCCTGACAGTGTTTATTAACTTGAAACATTAAATTAGTGTTGCGATCCAGTCCATATCCATGAAATGCAAACAATCGTCAATTCTGTTTAAAACATGTATTTTTATTTTTTAATTAACGTTCTACATAATTAAGAGATTTACATACATTACAAAAATGCTGTCACCAACAATCGATGTGTTAGCTTGTGTTTTCTGGAGGGGGGGGGGGAAATGCAAAAATTATATCATTAAAAAAATTTCCAACATTATTTTTTCGAACTGACATTTGTGTGATGAATGGTTTTGCACGAACAGTTATGCTTTCATTCATAAAAGTATTCCGCACCGCGACAAGAAATCACGTCCTACTAATAATTGAGTAATAAAACTGGGAATAAAATGATGAAAATAATATTAATTATTTTTAATCTTAGACACATATCACCTTTTTAAATCGCAATAACGACAAATAAATTTTTAACTTACTTCCTGAATAAAAAGTGCATGTCAAACTTACTTTTAAATTCTGTAAAGAAAAAAAATGTCAGGAACAAACAAGTGTTCCCACCAACGACACATCGTCAACTTTGTATTCTAGGGTTCACGTAGTATTTAGTTACATTAAATATTACTGCATATTATTATTTTCTGGCTCTTATTACATGTTTAGCATTTTATTTTATTTTTGCATATTTTTTTAATGACTGTAACGTTGCATAATATGATGAATAAGTATACACGAATGAACTGGAATCACGTTTCGAGTTACATACAGACTGTTCACTACGAGCAGTGTAAATTTCTTAGCTGTTGCAACAGCGGCCTACAGGTGGATTCAGACTGCAGGCTTAGTCAGTCACGCTGAATCCACCTGAGTTAAGATTTTATCGAAGACAAGTGCGGGTGGTATGGAAGAACTCAGTGTGCACTAACTGTTGTGCTCAAGGTGTCAGTGAAATGTATAGCTGGAATCACGGGCGAAAATTTGTAGGATTCCCATGAGGCCCACGGGATAACGTGAAGATTTTGCAAATGCAAGCGGGGCCCCCTCAGACGGACTTTTTTATTTCAGGGAGGTTCGGGCCACCCTGAGATTATCCCCTCCTCCCGGAATCTACGCATGCAGCTGGAATTAATTTTTAGCAAAGTACGTCATTTGGTGCTGTATTTAGGCTGTCAAAGAAGATACGAAATATGGCTGCTTTGATAATTGACGATAACTCCTTTTTATTGTGGAATAGTACCCATCTACAAAGAAATCCCTAAATATACCACCACTACTGTTGGGGATTTTCTATACAAACTATCAAAATAATTTTGGTTTCGTCACTGTTTTTCATACGAAAACATGTATGTTTTGTGTATTAATTTACGGTATTCATCTCTGTCAAAAAAAAAAAAAAATATTTTTCGATAATAGAGTGTAAGCAAGGTAGAATACAATGGCTAATTTTAAAATAAAAATGGAATAAAGTATTTTTTGCTTGCAGTAGTTCAAATTTTTGAATTAATTTAGTTGTTTGTTTAAAAAACCCTTCTAAAATCAAAGAAACTACCTACTTCCTAAATAGATAAATAGTGCTTTAAGATCACACGCTTTCATAAATATTTAAACGCCAACATTTAAAATGTAGATTTCACATAATGATAAAATCTTATCTATTTTCATGGTTACGCCTAATGGAAATAATACACAACAATTCGTCATATATGTTTTTTATGCTTTTAATAACTACTCTACACATGAGCAAATTTCAATATAGGGGAGACCGGGGTAAGTTGGCGAACGGGGTAAGATGACGAATCGTATGTAACTAATCCAGAAACACAGATAGACGGTTGGCGCCCCTGTGACCTTGAGTGTCACCATCTGCACCTACTAGGCAGGTGCAGCGGAATTTTCCAGTCAGTTTGAATGTGGCAGTTTTGAGAGGCAGTCTGTTTCGTGAGCCATTGTTGTAATATTGAAGGTACGTATGTTAAGCTATTACGAGAAAAGAGTCCATTTGTTTTAAATGTTTATATATGTTAAATGAAATGCTGACTTTTGGGAGTATTTTAGTGTACAAATTGTTGAAGAAAATTTGTTAATGTTGTTCGTGATTTCGGTAAAGCAAAAATACGGCTGCTGGGGCAAGTTGACGGGGGCAAGATGACGAATTCGTCATCTTGCCCCTGCAATTGTCAACTTGCCATAGGTAATGACAGTGTGAGCATTATTTTGTATTATATGTGTTATTTAAACCAATGATGTACAGATATGACGAACATTTAAGTAAAATAAAAATAATAATAAAATTATAAAATATTATAAATAGTTCCTGTGTTAATAGTCGTAACAATTTTGTTTGATTTTTTTGTAGATGCCTAGGCATATTATAAGCGGAAAACGGAAAGGAGGCGTTGGGGTGACGAAGAGATAGATAGAAGAAGCAGAATGAAGAGAAGAAAAATGAAAGAAAAACTAAGAAAACTGAAAAACAAAGCTCTGATCATTCTGTAGCAAAACCATAAAGCCTAAATAGCGTTTCTTGCCCTGCATGTGAAGAAGTTTACGTGGAACCTCCAAATGAAGACTGGATTCAGTATTCCACATGTTCTGAGTGGTGGCACGAAAACTTTTCCAATTATGAAGTCAATCAAAGTCGTTCAAATATGTTACAATATATCTTCTTTACATCCTGCACGTTGTTTAGTGTAGGATATCTATAAAACTATTGTTTACTTTGTCCATAAATATATATATTTTGGTTTCGTCATCTTACCCCAATAGGTTCGTCAACTTACCCCACTCCTGGGGCAAGATGACGAATGTGCTAACTAATTGGTTTCTTGTCAATAACTTCGGAACTACGCAAAGTAATACAACCTTTTTACATATTTAGGTAGAAATTAGTATGTACTTCGTATTGGTACCAAATTAGATATTATATATGCTTATTTATCTGTTAAAGGCCATTTCAAAGCTTAACATCGTCAACTTGCCCCGGTCTCCCCTACATAAAACTGAGGAACTCTGCATTACATTTTTAATCTGTGTACGACACTAACAGAAATTGAAGCATAAAACAACATTTTAATTTTTTAATTAATAAGTATTTCATCAACGTGAGCTTTGCTTTCATCTCAATGAAGCCACTCTACATAGAGGAAGTGCACATGTATTCAATTCAGTCTTAACATTAGACCCTCCGGATCACAGAGTAAACGAATGAATGGAATTCATAACACTACGCAGGGTTTTAAGACATATTTTCCCTTCTACTCAATCGCAACATCTCACTTAGCGCGTAAAATGGTTTCAGTAAACATAACATAAAAAATATTCGCCCCATGTACAGTAGAGGAAACTAAAATGTTTGGAACACTGTAAACTAATTGTATTGTCATTTCTGTAGTCGCTCGAAGTGGCAAACTATGTATCTTTGTTCAATAAAACGAAATATTAAAACAAACAAACAATAACATTACGTTCAGACAATTCGTTACGTGAAGTGAATGTAATAAAATACACAAGACAGTTACACACACCATTACCAAAACACAATCCCATAAAAATCATAATATTACATGTCGACTTAAAATTATTATTATTCACCATGATAATTTCTTGCGGGTAGCCAGCAACAAAGGGACACAATTTTTATTCATTTAATTAACTTTGACAAAACTTGTAAAACCTGGCATGAGCAAAGTAAGCTGATTCACAATTTTATTTTGCGTCAAAATATTAAACATCAACTAGTAATGAATTAAGAGTATGCTTCGCTTGGTAGAACACCGAATATAGTCATCTCCAGGTATTAAACTGAATTTTGAAAGAGGGACTCAAGTTTCTGAAGAAGTTGTTAACTTTCCTGATGATCCATCGACAGTTCGTAAACGGCCTCATCGTCGGGATGTCGAGCTTGGGACCTTTTTCCTCACCATAGTCCCGTGGTCTGTTCTACCATTCGCACAGCTATCCCAACCTATACAAATAGCCGAGTGATACTTCTCCCGTTGCTTCTATCATGGAGCTCGCCCGCAGTCGTACTTCCCTATCCAGCCTGCGTAATACACGCGTCCTACCTGCTAGCTGCCAAGAACGCGTCCATTTGTGAAAAAGCCTCACCCGCCAACAATACTAACTCATTAATTATAATATGCAAAACATAAAAACATTACATATGCGATAAAACAAAATTTTCTGCTGTCATAAGCCGAAGAAAAAGAATCAATTTGAAATATAACATAGACAGATAAATCTAAAATGGAGTTATCGATAGTAATGTTTTAATAAACAGAATAATATATGTCGTATTACACTAAATACGTGTTCTTACTGACAACCGAATTTAAAAATAAATTAAATTACTTTTTTTTTCTTTTTAAACCATAACCGCATGGAAGAAACAATACTTTTGATACAATTTTCTGCATAACTTTACGACAGGACTAAAAGTACATTGTACGTAATAAGTATTTGCTTATAGGAATTAATGCTGCAGAATATACGAATAGATTCAAATGCATAGAATTTAATATATTGTCAAATTTATTTGGAAATATGCATGTAACAAAAGATTGAATTTGAAATGAATTATCTGTTTTTAACTACAAATATAATTTTATCATATCTCACTTTCATTCAAATTTAAGAGTGTCATTTTCAACAACAAAATAGCCACAACTACACTTAAAAATATTTTAACTTGATACTTATATTGTATAACTTTTGATGAAATTAAATGTTAAGAGGTTCATTTAAGTTTGTAAGGAAACATAAATACAACGTTCAAAATAAATAACAAAAATTTTGTGTAGTTAGGAGCTCCGCGTCATGCAAATAAAGGAAGGTTAAACTTTTCAGTATACGGCTGCAATAATTATAGAGGAAAATGTTATTTATTCTTTACTTTTAATTCCCGTTTGGAGAAAATAAATCGAAAAGTGCTATACCGAAAGTATAAAGTTGAAGTTCAATATCGCTTGTCAAGTAAGTTCAAGAACAAAATTAAAAAAAAAAGAAAATTTGTTTTCTTGAATCTACTTTTTTCAGAAAAGTATACATACATACAATATTATTATATTATAAAAATAAAAAATTTTAGTCTTTAAGTATAAATTACTGAAATATTTTTTAGTTAATTAATTTTTTCATGCGAAGAAATATTTAATTGTTAAAATCACGAGAACATAATTTATTATATTTATGTATTCCAAAAGCTTATGTTAAAGATCGACTATATGCTATTCAATTTGCCCAAAAATTTTACTGAAATAGGAGAGCATTACAAAAACACAATTTAACTAATGTAGGTATTATAACAATAAGTTATGTTCATAAACTATATTAATGGGAAACAAATATTTATCATTTAATGATATGCAACTATTTTCCTTTGAGGTAAAAATTGAGGTATATTAAATGTAATAAGTAAATCGTCTCATAAAATTTACTGAAACTAATATTCTTCATTGTCCGTCATATTATGATTCCAAACAGTTTAAATCAACTGAAACATGAAATAAAATAGTAAGGTTAACCATGAGGTGTGGAATAAATTAGAGATTACTTTGTAAAATGTTTTAAAAATTTCTCATGAAATATTGTGATTATTATGTTCGTACATAATGTAAAAAAAAAATTCAATACATGAAATTCAACACATACTTTGTATTGCAAGTTATTAAACATATATTTTAAAAACACGTGTGCGTATCTAAGTCGAATTGTTATGTAATACATGATTAACATTACCGATACAACTTCCCTTCCAAATAACTTTCACCCAAAGATAAGGCCGCGGACAAATTATACACACTGGTCGCACGAGGAGCTGAAATAAGTCATATAAGAAAGCCGGCCGGAGTAATTCTTTTCAAGCCAAAGCTAAAAGTAATGGATGTTGTTTGTCTAAAGCAGGCAGTGAAATGACATACAAGTTTACAGAATAGCCATATAAGATCTTTGACGCTTCTTATCCCGTCAGTGGACTGTACGCGAAGAACCAACTGCATCATGGCCCGCCGCCAGTTTTATACTTACGTATGAATACACTTGTAAACGTTGGTTTGTATACTTATGTATGTTGCCGACATCGATAGGTATTCTTTGGCAGCTCGATGTGGATTCATTCGAACACGTTTGCGCTAAACACGACATATTTTTACATGAGAGTGACATCGCGCACTGAAAAAAGTTGCAGGTCTGTAACGCAACAGTGATACAAATATTACATAGTTCGAACATTTTCTGGAGCACGACATTCACTTTGGGTAATGCTAAGCTACTTGATAGGTACCCTTTACCCGCTTTAAAAGTGATAACTTAAAAAAAAAGTGTACATGAAAGCAGACTCAGCCATATGTTTATTGCTGTTGTATTTGTCATAAACCTACCCTACGTTCAATACGGCCTGTAAGAAGAACCATGTTTTTTTTTACTTGTGTACAAGCTGTGGTTGTAAAGCGAATTTATATTCTTAGTTAACTAACGTCTATCATAACATATTTGGAATAAGGCTACCTTAATTTTTTTTCTAGATTGCTATATTGTTATATATATATAAGTATTACTTAAACGGAAATATCTGGTAATAAAAATAAATGAAAAAAAGCATGAAAGGTTAAGGATTATTTTTTTTCAACAACAAATAATTTATGGTTTAACTGCTTTGTGTACTATATAAAAACAGAACAAGCTTTCAAAATTTCAAAATTTCTTTGATTATCCGTTATAGTTAAGTTTGGTTTTAACTTATAAATATTTAAGTTGATTGCCAACGTCACGAATGTACAATAATTTATTTCACACCGCTCCGGGTTGCAGGTAAAGTAACAGGCGTGCAATTTGATCAGAAACGCGTTCTACTTATTCAGGCCCTTTAATTGGGCGTGACGGACCATGTGCCAAATATGTAACAATTATAAGTAGGTGAAGTATAAAAAAATAAAGATCTTCAATGCAAATGAATGCATATAACAAAAATAATTTGCAAGGTTCTTTCGTGGATGTTGTAATGTGTGGGCAATATTTACTTAATTTTGGTTTTTGGATAAATTAATTGTGGTTTAAAATTTTTTAATAATTTTGTATAATTGCTGTAAAAAAATTATTTCCTGCCCTTATTAATTAATTGAGCTGTAGAAATAAGTTTATCTGAAAATTTACGTCATCTTTATTAAACATTGCCACTAATTATACTTTTTAACTTCAAAATGGTTTTTGAATTTTGTAATTAATAACGTACCATCCATAACTACATATGTGAGCGATCGGTCACTGACCTCATCTTCAATCCTCCTCGTGATTCCTGCGCCAGGAGGAACATTTACATAATTCTGACTAGCTTATTTAATATAGAACTTCCCTAGTTTTTATTTTTTATTTATCATTCCATGAACATTTTTATAACAGTGCAGACAATCAGATATCTATCTAACCAAAAAGCATAGCAAAATGACATTTAGTTTTCAAAATACGATTTTTCTTTTAATTTAAGATACATTTTATATAAAACCTACATTTTTAAGTATCAAAACTTTTGTAAATAGTTAACCATTTGGTTAATACCAGTATAAAAATTTTCCCCGGCGTTGTAAGATGTGTAAAATCATTTTGGAAAACTAAAATAATTTTAAAAAATATTGGGTAGTATAATAATTGTTTCTTGAATTTTTATTAAAAATAAAAGGAAAAACAATGAAGTGTATTTTCATGTTAAAAATTAAATAAAAATTTTGTCGAATTAGCTAGCGAGACTGTAAAGCCACCAATAAATAGTTTGTAGGACAACTTTCAATGTGTTGATTGATTAGTTTCAATACTTTATTTCGTAATACATGATCTAGTATGGTAAGCTTTAGGATATTTGTAGTTTAAACAAAAGCAATGTTTTAGAGATACACGAATATAGTCACAGAGTAAGTCGAGCACATGGTACTGTGGCGAGGCACACTACAAGCAATTCTGAGAATTTCTTTCGGTCACGGGATTATCTTTTACCGGTGCCGGTTGTGGGTTGTCTCCCTCTCACGCACGCACGCACAACAGGTAGCCTGCCTCCCCTCCGGCCACGTGTTCCTCCACCCGGCTACCTGAGCTGTGTGGCCTGCGAGCTGGCTTCGCCGAGCGGCAGCACGAGACGGTGGAAAACTTTCAGGATTTGCGGAAATTGTGGAAAAGATATCTCGGAATTCAAAGCGATGACTATATGTTTTAAATACATGAATTTCTTCAGAAAAAATTATCTTTTTTTCTAGACTTGTACTTTTTTTCTGTCATTCTCCTAAGCAGTATAAAATGGCCCCAAAGTTGGACAAGTTGGTGATTTTTTATTTCATATTTTGATAGAAAAAAACAAAAATGTAAAAGTATACAGACAATTCGTGTATTATCTTCTCGTGGGTGAAAAATTTTCAGATTCGTAGTGTCGATTAATAAAGTCCCATCATTATTTTAAAAACATAGTGTTCCGCTAACTTCTGATGCTACTAGGGAGGCCCCTTA
Organism: Bacillus rossius redtenbacheri; assembly: GCF_032445375.1. Classification (NCBI taxonomy): domain Eukaryota; kingdom Metazoa; phylum Arthropoda; class Insecta; order Phasmatodea; family Bacillidae; genus Bacillus; species Bacillus rossius. Next base: position 17,201,970 of record NC_086335.1, read on the forward strand.
ATATTCGCAGTAAAAAAATGTTTTTGATTATATGGACCTGTAATTAATAACATTCACTAAAATATAGTTATATGATTTAAAAGCACTTATATTTGTTTTATTTGTATTTAGCCTTTTTTTAATTATCATTTATTCGTTGCATGCTGCGCACGCATCGTATAAATTCGCTGTCATTTTTTTCCATAACGTGCCTAAAAAATACAAAAAAACCTCACTTATGTATAATTTGTATGTAGCCTGTTTTAATCCAGTCAATTTTCTTGCATACTGAGCGCGCATCATAAAAAATCACTCTCACCATTTTTCCATAACTCGCGCAAAGAAGTCTAACTTAAAAAAAAACGTTATAGTAAATTGTAATTTAATATAATATACATTACGTTATTTACGTTAGCTGTAAGGCGGCTACGGTATCCATTAAATTTTTTGAATATAACAAACAATTTAATTTAATAGACGCGAAATATTTATTAAAAATTACATTTTTTATTATATTTCAATATATTGCAAGGGAATTAATTGTCTCTGGTGGTTCAATAATCTTCCTTGCTGTTGATTGGTTCAATATACTATTCATTTCACTTACAAACTCTTGATCGTGATAAAGCCACATAGGCTACACACGTGCGAAGATATATTGAACCTAAAATATGTATTTCATATTTCATTGCATATAAAGGTGATACCAACAAAAAAGGAAAGACAGTTCAGCTTCTATATGACATGGATCATTCACACACAGAACGACGTAAAGGAAGATAATAGTCAAGTATAGGGGAAGATAATGGTCAAACACGTAATCATTCACACACACAGAATTATACAAATCAACTACCACACGGAATCATACATTTAAGATAATAACTCACCGATGATGTGCAGAAAAATGGCTTATTCAACACCAAGATGTAGTCAAAATATTATCTTCGTGCCACGGCTCGGCAGCAATGCTAGGAGGTACAGTTTAGCAAAGAGTGATGAAAATTATATAGCCTACAGCTTTACGCTATCTTTTGGTAAGTTATGAGCGTAACTATATATAGGATTACTAGAAATATATATCATTCATATGATAGAGTATATTTAAGTGACCTCTATCTAAATAGCCTATATATTTTTAATTGATTTTATTATATGAATGATTTTTGATACATGAAAATTTAACACTAAACTATTTCTGTTTGGAATTTGTAAATCGACAACAAAAACATGAAACTAAAAAAGATATAAAAAATTTCCGAAAGTCTCACCATGGTAACTGCTAGTTAGTATTTCTTAGAAATCTACTTAATAAAAAGCACGTGTAGCTCAGTAGGTACATGGTGAAAGAAGTGAAACTTCTTTGGCAAAAATTCAAACCTCGACTTGTTAGTAAGTATATCGTTAGAGAGAGAATGAGAGATAGAATACAATTTTAAAAATAAATATGAATTCACAAAGTTATTGATTACTTAAAAATAACTGCTTAGGATATCAATAATTATTGATCAATCAATGATAATTACCTAACAACAAATAGTAGGTACTAATTGATTAAATAATAACCCCATAATAAGTTATATTAATATTTTTATGTAAAGCATGAAAATAATTATAACTACATTTATACACGTTTTAATAAGTAAATCAACTTTAATAAATTTTATTCTCTAGGGCCTACTTCAATATTGTAATATTATGTATATTACTCAGCAAAACCCTTTATAAACTTTATTAGCACGGTAACAAGCCTGGGTTTTTTTGGCTTTCATTTCTTTTTCCAGTACTAGAGATTTCTATTGTTTTTGGTATTTATTAGAAATTTAATTAAACTAGAAATAAATACATAAATACTGAGGCCACTTGTGGCGGCCTCAGTCGTCTTGGATATTATTATTATTATTATTTTGCGTAAAGTTTATTTTAAGATGAGTTAATTTTTTATAACACAATTTATGTGCTTATATTATTTAATGGTGTATTTTAATATTTATTTATTGTAACTTTTTAATAGGATACTTGGTTTATTTTACGTTAAGTACTCTTACTCTGTAGTGGGACGTACGAGAAGTAACGAGAACGATCTAGCGGAGTGAGGGGTGGTAGTAGAGGAGGGGGTGACGTCAGCTGACGTGACAAGGGGAGGCGGCTGCCAGCTGTTTGCGTGGGGAGTGTGTGTTTCTGACCGCCGCGCCGGCCGCGGAACTGCTCGTGAATAGAGGAATCGCGTCCCGGCCATGGGCAAGTTGTGTTACATTACCTGAGCAAGAATTAACGACAATATGACGGTAATGCCATGGCACGTTTGGCGAAGCGAAAAACGTGGTGGTACACGAGCGCGCGATGGTGTACGGCTAGTGCACGGACCACAGAAGCATTGCACTGCTAGAGGCGCAAATAGTGAGTGGGGTTTACGCCCGACCCCGGGAGTCACCGGCTTCAGAGGTATGCTTCAGTACCAAGTAAGTGTGAGAACTGGATTTGAGTACTTTATTTTCCCAGCTGGTACGATTTACAGAAGATGTGTATTGTAAACAGAGTGCGGCGACGGGATATAGTGCTTTGATTATATAGACTAAAGAACGTTATATTTTCGGTCCCCCCCCCCCTCCACAGTAATAAGACTTTTTTGGGACTTTGGATTAGAATTAATTATAGTGCTAGAATGTCTGTAAACCAATGTTGTTACACTGTGAACGTAATTATACCAATTTAAATGATACCTAGAATTTACCTTTTAAGTCCCTTTGCCTTTTTACAGTATTTATGTTTGAACATCTTAGATTTGGTAATTCATTATTATACCTATCACGATAGAGTTTCCAGGACTGTCGGTAAATTTAGTATGCTAATATTTTTTTTGCGCACTTGCCAAATGTTAGACCAGTCGATGCGCGTCTGTTAAACTTAATTTCTTTACACTCTCAGTATCAGTATGTCAGTGGTGACGCGTACACGGGACTGGCGTGGCGAGTGCGGGCGTGTGCAGCTACCCCGGTATAAGGGGAGTTAGCCACAATACGTAAAATAGAAATAAATACATAAACATGAACTATCCACTTCAAAATAACAGATCAGGATATCAATAAATATTGATAAATAACAATAAATTTTACTCACTATTGAAATACTCACACAATAAAAAATTTTGTTTGGTAAATATCAAAGCTATGCATGAGTATTATAAACCAGTTAAATGTAATTTTATATTATATATAATTTATATGTGATCGAGTATTCAAATATACTTATTTTGTAACTCTGCAAATATCACCTTATCCTTGTGTTATAGTGCAACAGATTATGCCAATAAATTACATAGACATGCTGCAATGAATTCATAGTCATTGATAATGTTCTGCCGTCGAATGATGAACAATGACAACGTACGGAAAACTAAAAAGCATGGACCTACCTCACGGTAACTCTTTACATTATAACTATATTGCCTCAGAGTGAAAATAAAAACAATATTACAGTTACAAATTTGTTAAAACTTATTTAACTAGCAAAACCTTAGTTAGACTTAACATATTTACACTCGTGGGATTTTAATTATAATACGATGTGTGGCTCATAATTATAAAACGTGAGCTCATAATTATAATAGCACGTGTAATCATAATTATAAAACTATTTTCGTTTTAGTTAATGACTCCATAATTCGCGACAAATAACTACCATGTCAAACTAAAGCGTGGTAAGTAATTCGCCTTGAAATGTTAGTTCTATCGCCGCCCAAAGGAGATTCACTTCAAAAATAATGAAAATATTACACTCCAACATAGCGGGTAAAGCCATGTCAGAAGTCTTGAGACTTTGCAACGCAGTGGTGAAGGGCGTAAGGTCAGGGAAAATAGGGGAAGTGGGGGAAGCAGGGGAAGGGAATGCATATCAATGGAGAACGGTACTTCCTCTTCGTGTATTGTAGCTGTTCAGAAGATATTTTCCTTTAGTTAGAGGTAACAGCAATGAAGCCGAGCGCAAGTATAGTAAATGTAACAAAGTAACTCACAGTAAAGACCACAGTACATTCAGCAATAAATTGAGAGAAAGGAAATCATTTGGTACAGATACATAATTTAAAAAAAAACTCTTTGGGGGGGGGGGGGGAGTTATTGCATTTAAAATTAGATAAACCTATTGTTTTTCTTAAGAAATAAATGTGATAGGTTAAGTTAACATAATTTTGTTTAAATTATCATTTATACCTACAACAGAAACAGTACTACATACATTAAATTTATCATTTTAATTGATAACTAAAATCAAGTAAAATGCTTGATTTTTCTTATCTGAGCCTACCTTTTGGCGACAGCGAGGCCAAGACACAGAACTGGAACATTGTAAATAACTCACTATGGCCTGTAGCCTGTAGTAAGGAATTCAAGCACCTGTCTGGAGTGAACTAGGTGAAAACAGGAAAACAGAAAAGCTTGGTTGGTTAGGGATGCGAACCAGGATCCTCTGAAATGTGATTTCAGTGTCTTACCCCTTCTCCAGCCGGTCTTCCTTGTACCCACATAGTGTCATAAATTCACTACACCACGGGGGGAAAAAAATGTAGTTCATTTCAACTTCACAAAATATTGAACTCATGAAAATTTACAAACAGAAGAGAAGATCGCCGTGAATAACACTGATGATATGTGATTTTAAAGTGTGAACACAAGCGTGCTAGTGCGCATGAAATATGTACAGTCGCTTACACAACTAATGAAAACATGACCGAGATGTCTACATGATGCACATGAGCAGTTAGCTCCTGTAACGAGGTGCCTTTTTGGTCCTTTGTGGTCACTGGTGCAAGCCCAGAGGGAAGTTTGCATGATTCGGCACTGCCTGAACTCAGAAACCAACACACTGCACGATGTTTTCAGTCCGACTGTAACCGCAGCTGTTCTCTCAAAACACGATTGTTTCTCTCCGAGCCTGGTATTACGTCACTGCAACACGAGAAATGCCAACTAGCCGGTGGGCGGACGAGGGTCAAAGGTTTGTGATGTTAATGTATCGCTGCATCAGAAGAAAGCGGAGTGGTGGTTAGGCTCTCGTCCAATCAGCGAGCTGACCTCGGCTCCACACGTAATGGACTGGTTGTTGGTAGACGGGCCAGCACTCCACAGCGATTATGATGGATTCACGAGTCACTAAACACGGCGCACCTGACGTGTTCTCGAGCCCATTAAACACTTTCATCACAGTTGGCATTACGTAATTTACCATTCAACCACACACCGAGGTTATGACAAATATATAAAAAATTTCTCGAAGCGTGTTCACTGTGTATGTTAACTAAACAGGTGATTTGTCAAACATATCACGTTAACTTTGACGCATACATAGTGCATGTGTGTATGTGCTGAGGTGAAGGTGTGGGTATTTGCTAAGAGAGAAGAGTGTTGTGGTGGTCACTATGTTATCACAGAAGGCTTGTCAAAAAGGGGAAGCCTAAGATGTCCATCTAGTTCTGTCCCTGCCCGAACACGCCCGAATATTCACCTTCGGCCAACCTCGGGTTTATTTATATATATATATTTATGTTTCTCTAGTTATTTTAATGTAGCTATACTAACCTAACTAACCGTCCATAGTGTTTTAAAGTGTTTTAATGTAGTTAACCTAACCAACCACTTTTAATAATTGAATTAATTTTTCCTGCGGAAAAATAAAACAAATCCCGAAGTTGGCCGAATGTGAATTGTTCGGGTGTAATCTGGAATGGCAGAACTTTATGTGCATCTTAGGTCTCCCGTCAAAAAGAGACACGAAAGAGGGCAGCCACTGGAAAGTGCACAGGAGCACACAGCTCGTGGTACAGAGACTGGCGACCTTAGCGCAGTCGGACGCGCACCGGCTCCCGGCGAGAGGAGCTCTGGGCTCGAGTCTCGGCTGGGGCGTGCCTGTGAATTACAAGGAAAATATTGAATTTTATTTAGTAATGGACAATGGTTATGAGTTTCGACTGAGGATTTTAAGTCTCTGGTATTTGGCGTAAGCTGGTAGACCATATGACTAATAAAAAAAATCGTGAGCGAGTTTTTCAGTATTCGCCAGTGACGTGTAACATCTAACCTCGGTAATGAGCAAAATCTATGTGTTCTCATGTTGCAAATACACATTTAATAAGAAACTTGGACAGTTATTTTAACGTAGAATTATTTTAAATAATGACGAGCGTGATAAATATGCGAAAATTATTGAATTATGTTAATCACATGGAGTTTCCGAACCCGCCGACTGTCGATTCATTCGATTTGCAGAGCGAAAGTTTAAACTAAAGAATGAAACGGCTCCTATAAAAACCCAAAAAAACTTGAAAAATATACTAAACCCCAGGTTTGAACATGGTTTTCGACAAAGGATTTTAGTAAAATAATGCCATTACTGTTGTAATTCATTAAAACGATAGTTCTGGAAAGTTTCCACTTGTCTCTATGAACTTCGGTCGCACCATCTACCACAGACGGCAGCACCGTGGCAACACATATCCGTTCTATGCGACTTCTGTTTCACTCACGAAAACACTCCTGCCAAATGCCGTATACCGAGAACTTATACAATGAATGTTTAAGAAAGTGCGCAAGATCGCAAGTATTCCGTCTGCTATAATGCAATCATGACATCAACGCCCAGAGGCGTAATTTCAGCTTTTTGACTAGGGTAGCTCCGATAGGGAATGCCTCCATGTGTAAGGGAGTCCGGGGTCCTCCCCCAGGAAATTAAAAAAAAAACTAGCGTTAAATTGTTAGTTTTTTTAGACTATTTTCACCACAAATCACAAAATAATTGTTAACATTCTCCAAATACTATAAAATATTCATTGTTAATTATTTTTATTAATAGCGAAACCATTTGTAGATATCATTAATTTACTCAAAACTTAATAATATGCGAATTTTTAATTGAATTTGTTCTTCGTGATATTTTATCATGGATGTTTCTAAATTATTGATATTTTTACTCCAAAATGGGGTTTTTAATTACTGGGTTGGACGATTCCGAGTTGGCAACTGCCAACCCTTGCCTTTCCCGATTCACTTCAAAAAGTTTAGTTAGGGCCTACTGCCAGAAAATATTTTGTCAGAATAGACCCTACTAAATAATATTATATTGTCTAATGAAAATGTGATATTTGTTAGGGTTCACGAAGTGGTTTATTAGTGGCAAAGAAAATTTGTTATAGGCTATTGTCTAGAAAACATATTTTTGTAAATAGTAAAATACATTATTTACCCGCTTACATTTGATATTGAAGTGTCTCTGGTAAAGTAACACTGGTGAGCAATTTGTAAGCAAAACAGTGTATAGTTGCGTAAAGATATGTGTAAGAATTTTTTTTAAAAACATGAAATGAACTCGTTAGGAAAAATCATATGCATACCATTATATATTGAGTATTATGTAACCCACAATATAACAAAACACCAGGAATAATCACTAAACTAAGTTATATTATAACTAACTTAAAAAAAGGTATCGCCCATCGAAGGATATTCAGAGTAGCTGTGGGCACAGCAAAAGAAAGAAAACGGAATAAATCAGAACGTGTACTTCAACTGCAGTTCTCACTTTCTCTGCTGGTATGAAGCTCCATGCAGATGGTAGACATGAAGAAGCCAGGCCCGTAAATGAAGCACTTCATGCGACACCAACACGTGCGTCAAAAATCGCCAAATCATGGAGACGCAACTGTCTGAAGCTATAAAACCTTACTTTACTCAAGAAGCGCTATCGCTTATAATAGAGACTGACCTGTCTCGCACTTCATACCAGACACTTCGAATTCAGACAAAGATAAAATGATACAAGATGCGAAGAAAGAATGTTACTCTTTAAAAGACGTCATAATATTAGAACATAAAGCCGAAATAAAATTGCAGGAGCTCCTTGATCTAACTTCAAAGCAACTTTGATCTCATAAAGTAGATATGATCGGTCCACAGCAAAATACGGTGAAAAATTTAGTTTTAAAATCTAAGTAGGGATTTGATGCGAGTAACCAATCTATGTACAAACAGAAAGTGAGTGAAGGTAATTTTGAAGATTGTAATTTAATGATGACCAGTGTTTTGCCTCTTTAAATGTACTGTCATGAAGTTAAAACTGAAAATAAAATATTATTTATGATAAATACGCGACCATCGTCGACTAGATTTTGTCGGCCATTAAAACTTTAGTTCAGGAAAGAGACCACAGATACTATAACAACAGAGCACGAAAATATTGGCAGGCAAATTAAATCGCTACTTCCATGTGAAATTTCTCAACCTGGCTATGGAGGTAATTATTATGTTGAACACAAAATGCTGGTGACTATAATTGACAGGAAAGTAAATTAAGCTATAACAGAGATGTAGTCCAGTCAATGTTGGAGTTCGTGTGAGTGCTCCAAAAAACATGAATGACATCGATAACGTAGAGAAGAGAACAACAGTTAATAAAAAAGCATTGCAGTATGGATTATCGACCCTTCATGCCTACATTAGGCTTTTCGAGTGGCTGCTTTATGTGAGTTACAGACTGGACGTAAAATTGTAGCATGTTAAGAAAGAACACATACATTTGGTTGAAAAAAAGAAGATAGTTGCGGTTTTAAAAACGAAATAGGCCTTCTTGTCGATGTAGTTAAACCAGGTCATGGCATTACCAATGACGGAAATACGGCACGTCGTTTATTCGAAAATGCGCAGTGTTCAGCATCGATTACAGGACTGTTAGATGTTCTGATAAAGAGGTGCTACATAATACTGCGCACATTATCTTGTGGATATGCTATTAGTGCCCTAGCTTTTCGGCAATATGCACTCGAAACAGCGCGGCTTTACGTTCTAAACTATCTATGGTAACCTATGCCTCCTTCAGTGCATAAGGTTCTGATCCACAGCTCAAATGTCATTGAAGTCGCCTTGCTCCCGATCGGAATGCTAAGCGAAGAAACTCAGGAAGCTAGGAACAAAGACTTTCGCAGGTTTCGAGAGGGAAAATGTCAGAAAATTGGTTGAGAGTTGACTAACCAGGATCTTATTAATATAATGCTTATAGCATCTGACCCAGTGATCTGGATTAGAACTATTCAACCAAGAAAATTCCAAATATGAAGCCAGAAGTTCTTCTCCTATTTGAAACTGCTTCTCCATACAATTCTTTTTTTTTAGCAACAGTGACAACGATGATGATGATTAGGAAAATATTATTTGAAGAATAAGAATGTGGAATGACAGTGAATGTATTTATTTTTACCACTGTTTTTGAGGTTTTACTAATCAAACCGAATTCTCCTTATATTTTTAACTGATTATACCTTTGAAACAAATAAAAATCATGGAATTAGGAGCTTGTCCATACTAAATGTTGATTGCGTGTTTTATTTGCTAATTTAGTAATAGGGACATGGTAACAGTATACGAGGGCAGAGGTTTTGTCCAGGAAAATAAGCCCTCTGCCCCACTGTGTGGCGTCTGACTCGGGACCGACAGACCGTGGTGGCGCGGGAAGTAGTTCCTCTGTCTCGCCGGTAGGTGTCACTGCCGCCGCTCCTCGTAGCCGCGTTCGACCGTGACGGGCGGTCGCTGTCTTTCGGTACAGCCCGTTGGACGAGAGTTGGCCCCAGGTCTCGTGTAACTTGTATCTCCAATGTAGTATTTAACTGTTATTCTCGGACCTTACTTTCGATATTAAAGTAGCTTTTTTTCCCCCTTCAATTAAGCAGCTTCATGCTGGGGTTCTGTGTATTCCACTTGACCTGCCAATTAGCTGGGTGGTCTGTTCTGTCAGGGTCAAGACCACTTATCTGAACAGAGCTGCTGGACAATATATGATACTGATTGGCTGAGCAATTTGGCTGATCAGATATCAATTTGGTCGAGTTGGTTTTTTTTAATGATTTTTGAGAAAGAAACAAAAATCATGCTTAAATTACATGAATGTTCCTTGTTTGGATTCGAACAGTTTTTATTTTTTTATATTTTCTAAAATGTAATTTTATTGAGTTTTAAGATACAAGCAACGGTATTAATTTTTAAAATGCAATGAAAGGGTTGGTTTAAATTGAGTGATCTTCTATGGCTGACCATAAATTTTCATATTAAAATCAGTAGTATTATCTGGTGGGTTCCCGTTTGGCTTGCTACATTAAAGTTGGGTTTCTCTACACTAAAACATTATATTGGTTGAAATTAAAGATTATTCGTTGAGTCATTATCTCCATTTTAGTTAACGGGTTTGGTAATATTGTGTGGCCGGCAGGGCCACATTTTTACTTGTAATTTATTTTTGTTGCTGGTCTCTAGTTTTATTTGGTTTTTTATTTCACGTATTTTTACGCCTTTTTTAATTAATGTTAATTTATCTGTAATTTTTTTTAATTATATTTGTTTCTGTTAATTAGTTATACGCCGTTTGGTAGCTATGGATTATGAGTTTAAGAACATCGATTGTGTTTCACGTAAATACCACTTGGCGAGCGCCCGGCGGTTGGCTGATGACGTCAGACATTCGGCTTGCCGGGAGTGAAAAATCAGCTGGGGCCGCGAGGAGTGTGTGGCCAGCGACCGTCGAGGACAGAGCTATGTGACGGTGCGGACTGGTGTGCCGGGCGGCAACGGGCGACGAAGAGTATTGGGATGGAGGCTCCATGCTGGGGGACAGGGCAATGGATTGCCCTGTGATACAGAAGTTATCAAGGTAAAGAGAGGCCGCGATTTTGATTTTTACCCTCGTGGTGCTGCACTGGTTTTTGGCAAACCTTGTGAACTGTGTATTTTCCCATACTAAATTTTATTTGGACGGAACTTTTATTAGCCTGTTTGGTGAAGAGGCCCATTTGTTTCACATGTTGTTCCAGTGTGGGATTTTTTAAAAAGGTCGCCCGTTTGCCTGTAGTTGTAATAAAAGTATAAGTTTGGAAGAAACGAACATTTTGCAATTTGTTTTTGAGACTTTGTCTTCGGAATTTGCATACTTAAAGTTGGCTTTAGCTAATATAATCAGCTTGTGCAGTATTACTAAAAGTATGCGATCGGTATTGGACTACATGCGCAGCCTGATGTTGGTTGGTGCGGCCATTCTACGTTTTTATGAAATCATTGGCAAGTTAATAAAGAAGTAAGACTTTGTTTGAAGTAGATGATAAATACTTCTGTGGTAACATAGTTATGTTACGTGAAGAGTTTTTGCTACATTTCCCTTAAAAATAAGATAATGTTTTCTTTGATCATCGTTCACGCCTTTGTGAATTCGTACCTATGGCCCGGCGTGGCATTAGACTCTGGAATTGGTGAGGAAGGTCAGGAAGCCAGCGCACGCCTAGGGTATTAACTTTGTTTGATTTTTGGCAAGTCTTTAGCAACGAACATCCGAAGAAAGACTAAACCGTTGATTGAGAGTTTAAGAACTTTATTTAAATAAATTTTTTGTACTTCAGTATTATTATTGTAGAATTTTTTTATATATTTGTATTGGTTGTCTTGTTTGGTTTTTGGTATTAGGGCAGTCAGTAAATTTTGATATTTTATAGTGGCCACGCCTCACGCCCTTATATATTTTTATACTTGTTGTTATCAGTATTTATATTTTTTACGATTTTTTAAAGGTTATTGTTAGTATCGCAAATGGGGATAAGATGCTGCCATTATTAACGTCAGCTTTTGTAACTAAGCTTGTATGGTTATGTATAGTAAATACTATTTTTGCAAATTTCTATTTTTTAATAACATACGTCCAAAGTCTTGCCTCTTGTTTGTTTAATGGTTACTCTGCTATTATATCCTTTGAAGTTTTTGGCCTGACCCCTGGGCAGTGGTGTGGGGAATTTATATTGTTTAGCTTTTTATGCCTGGTTTTAATATTTATTTTTTCCCTTCGCGCCCAGAGTGAGTCGGGGACGCAACCCCTCTTCCAATTAAGGAGGAAGAAGGGTTACAATTGTAATTTTGTCATTCCTTTTGATAAGCCTGTGAATTAGAATGGAATTTATTTTCTTTAGAATCTTAGGCTTTGGTTGTAAGACATTCGCAGTTCTTAAATATGAAGTAAATTATGTAATATGCAAAGCAAAATATATATTTTTTAATTTTGATTGGAACATGTCACAGTAAGTTATCTTTATTTTTAGTTATGATTATCTAATAGACTGCAGAAATAAAATTTCATGGCAATTTTGAAGGCCTTGCCAAATTAACACGTATTATCAAAAATAGTGGTATATATTTGTACAAAAAAACAAATTGAAAGTTGTAATTTTTTTAATTGTTTTCAATAAAAGATATTCGGTGTAAAGGTGAAATTATTTAGGATAAAAACACAACAAAGCTAGCTTAAAGTTTTAAGGTTTGCAAAAGCTCATAATTTATTATTCACAAGGAAATATTTTATAAGATTTATTTTTGTTTATGTTGTGTAGCACAAACTGGAAAAATATGTAATGAATTAAATCATTCGAAATGTTTTCATAAGTTGTTTATTCTAACAAACCTTTTTATTCTTATTTGACCTTAATTTATATCAACTATTATTAAACATTTTCTTTAAAAATGGATTGTAGTAGTATTTTTAAATGAGGAAAAAAATATTATAAGGGTAATTGTTTTTGACAAATTAAAAATATCTAATCACGTGGAAATAATTTTCTTTAAACGTCACATTGCAAAAAATTGTATAGAAATATATTATTTTGCTATTAAAACTCCGACGCTCAAAAAATTACAACATTTATTTCATCTACTTTCCTTTAAACTAATCCTCAAAACATTCGAAAACATTTAGAATAAATGTTATTTATATTTTACACCGTAGTTCGACATGGAGTATTGGACTATGCTTTGCCTTACATGATTAGATAGCGAAAGTGTTGGTTTCCTTACCATTGTGCAAACGTAGGTAGATCTCGAGTTTAACAGCAGGTGACAGCACCTGCACACGTGCCACTACCTGTCGCCGCTGCTGTTCGGCAGTCGAGCGGGAGCAGACTGTTGTGTTGCCTTGTTCCCTGCCGTGACAGCTCGCGCCCTTTTGCTATCGCTACAGCCAGAGCAACAAGCTATGGGCTATTTCGAGTCTGACAGCAGGCGACAGCACCTGCACAGGTGCCACTACCTGTCGCCACTGGTACTTTAGTTGAAGAAGGGTGATGATATCCTGATGATGGAGGGTAATTCTGTCTGGATGACGAGGTGTGACTCTTGGTTAGGCACGTTTAGATGTCAGTGCATGGATCCATGGATGCGATGGTTATGCTTTCGGTTTTGTGGTGGAGTCTTTTTCATCATCTGCCGGTCCCACCAACAGTGATGACATCATCTTCTTCCGTGGCCTCTTCTTAATCAATGCGTCGGAGATGGTTTGTGGTAAAGAGCGGACATCGGGGGTGAGGAGAATCTGGGGGAGGTTTAGCAATGAGTCGGGTGTAGGAGTTGAGGTTTTTGGAGCATCGGCGAAGGAATTTGGTTTGATCTGTCAGATTGAGTCGTGGATGTGAGGAAGCCCGGTCATGTCGAGGAGTTGTCAGAGAGTGGGAGTCCATGGAGGAAGTGAGTTCCAAGGAAGAATGTTTGAATGGCAGATTGGATGATGCAGGGAGAGGAGTAGACAGTTAGGACAGACATAGGTAAAGTGGGAGAGGATATGGGTACGGTAAACGGTTATGCGGTTGGGCAGTGAGGTACCTGAGGTAGGATGGAGGACATGAGCCAATTGCCTAATCACAGCAGGATCCTGGACTTGATGGAATTATGGTGGTGAAGGAATGGGAGGTTACCCTGAGGTAGCAGATAGTGGGAGACAATTGTACAGGACGTCGGTATATACGAGGGGTATGGTTGTGGTGGGGGTGGTATTGGGAAACAAGGATGAATTGGGTTTTGGAGTGGTTGAGTCTGATCCCATGGGCAAGTAATTGGGTGGTGAGGGATTTGAGGTCATGGTTGAGACGATCACCAAGCATGCTCTTCTATATGGAGGAGGTGAGGAGGCAGGTATCATTGGCATATTGGACTAAGTAGATTTCAGGAGGTGGGGTAAGGACAGCGATGTGAGGAGCGAAAAGGAGAGGACTCAGGATAATGCCCTGTGGGACACCAGTATAAATGGGTCGTGGGTCAGAGAGATATTGCTCTACCAGGATCTGGAAGGAGTGGGCCTCCAAGAACGAGCCAACGAGTTGAGGAGGGATTTCGGTAGCAGCATGGTGGTGAATAAGTTAGGCATGTGGGATCGAATCGAAAGCATGGGCGAAGTCCAGGAGTACCATGCTCATGTGTTGCCACTTGGAGAATCCTTCGACAACCAGGAGCTCCACATGAGCAATGGCATGGGAGGTGGAGTAGTGGTGGCAGAAGCCAAATTTTTGGTTGGGAAGGAGTTTAAAGGTGAAGATTATGGGTTGGAGGCACCGAAGTATTACCTTCTCTGCAACCTTGGAAAGTATGAATAAAAGGGAAATTAGTATGTAGAAGGAGGATAAGGTAGGTTGTTGGCCATGCTGGGGGGATGAAGCAGACTATGGCTGTTTTTCAAGGGGAAGGGATGGGTGGTTAAGGAGTTAGCAATGTATATTTTAGTAAGAGAAATTTTTGCTTTTCAGGGGAGGTGGCTAAGGAGTGGTGCTGGGATTAAGTCGGAGCCAGAAGCTGCTGAGAGGTGAAGGTGGGATATGATGGATTGGATTTATTGGATTCCTGTAGGTGTGACAATAGGGGAGTTATGGGGAGTCTGGTAGTATGGGAAGAATTATGTGATTGGAGATAAAAGTATCGTTTTCTGAGGAATCCGAGGGGTTTTTGGCAAAGGCGAAAGTTGTCTTGAGGAAAGCGGCCACAACCTCGGGTCTCTCCGAGGCATTTTCCACCACCCCAACTGGAATAGTGATGAGATAGTAGTGGGTGTGGTTTTAAGGCATGGCAGGTATGACCATAGGGAGCCAGTGAAGCTGAAAAAATTTTGGAGGCGCCTTGTTTCCTGCTAAGCTTTCCCCTCTGCAGTCACACCGAGACACCAGCCTCGCAACACGAGGTAGACCCTCCTGATAAAAGGGGACCAATTTGCTTGTCAGTGAGAACAGAAATGGTTCCGCAGTGACAAGGCGTCACATAGAGCTTGCGGGAAAGAACTGATTATGGTGCGAGAGGTAGTCGAAGAATGTGGAATTGGGTTGCTGCAGAGATGGTGTGGGTGAAGGATGAGGTGTGAGTGTCGATGTCGGAGGGGTCATTGAAGGAGATGGCGTGGTCAAGGGAGTTGAAGAGGAAGTTTGGAAAGCTGTACCAAAGTGTTTGGGTTATAATGTTAATTAAACTAAACATTGTGAGGAACACTCAATACGATATTGTAATAAAAATCATGTTCTATATAAGTAAATTAGTAGAAAGTGCAAAATTTCTGGTTTGCCACGCCATAAATATGTTAAAGTTATATATATATATGTTAAAATATGTTAACAGCTGTTAAAGTAAATTGAATTCATTTTCATTGGTTTGTTTGACTGATAATAGCTTATGCATGACTTCTCACAATAAATATCGCTATGTTAGTAATATATTATGAAAGATACTATCTAGTGGGTGGGCGCAGAACTACTTCAAAATACTAGGTCTCAGTCTCGGCAATCAAAGTTTCTCCCCCATGGTTGGTCGCAGACTGTGTGAATTGAGCTCCCGAAGTCGGATACATGGTGCGTCGTGTGTGTCAACTGTAGAACATTCTTCGGGTGGTGGCTAAGTGAAGGTTGACCGCGCACCATGTTGGTGGGAGCATATGGTCTTTTCTCGGCGCCGGAAGAGTGTTGACATTGGGAGCGAGTAGAAATAGAAGATTGTTTCAGTTACGGAGAGGAAATATCGCTGTAAATCTACAGGATAGAGACAAGAGTGGTTATTGTTTTTATGATTGTTAAATTAATCTTAAAGTCTGAAACAATAGTATTTAAATAATTTGTATAGATATATCAAAGTTTTAATGTTAAATTGACAAATAATTCTATTATTAGGTTTAATTGGTTTTAATGTTTTATAAACAAGCCTTTTTCTATAAATGATGGTAAAGCAAGATAATCAACAACATTTTAGTGGTTTTGAAGGAAAATATTTTCTTGACAAATTAACATCAAACTATGGTGTTCATATTTTATATGATGCATACCTTCCTTTTGAAAAATGCAAAGTAAGAATTTTTTTTTAAATGTTGTGTGGTGATAAGTTTTCAGCCACTACAGAAGCATGAGAGAAATTGGTCTATCCATGTGTAATGTTTACCTACGTATAATTTGGTGATGGTTAAATTGCACCAAGAAAATTTTTGTTAAATAGATTATTTTTTTGTGATCTGCAACTAAACATGTGTAATTATGTAAACAGTATGTACATAATCTTAAAATCAATGTTTTTTTATTAAAAATTATTTAGATAATATTGAATTTATTATTTTATATTTAGGTATACAATTTTTTGTGGCCTTACTTCAGATAAAATTTAAAGAATCCCCCAAAAAAATATTCGATGCCCACCTTGAAAGCTTATGCAGTTCTTCCTGTTTGGAATAGAACCATAGGTTTTACTGTAGTTTAAATTTGTGTACATAATTGTGATACTTATACATTGCATGTCTTTTATTGAGTCTTAGTGTTGCAGTACTTATTTCCTTCTACTGCCCAGTTTCATAAGAATATCTTATCTCATTCACTTATATGGCATTACTAAAATGCTATACCTTACATGCCACAGTTTTAATGGTTGAAAGTCATAATAAAGTATTGTTTTTATTGCGTCAGGTCGTCCGCTCGCAATGGCAAATCGGGTGTGATTATTAAGTTCTAGGTAGACACCGCATTGTGAGATTGGTTACTGTTTGCGTTTAATTAGAATTTCACATGAAACTTAACGATTAATTCACCTGTAACTCCTCATAACGAAAAATTCAGAATGGTACCATTGACCACTGGATTGAGACAACTTATTTTTGCATGAATGTTATGTGTAATATAATATTTTTATGACCTATGTGGGGAGCTCTAGGTTTGTAAGGGAGTGAATAATTACGTTTTCCAATTAAATTTTATTTTGTTTTATTAATTACTAAAATTTACATTACTAATAAAAAATGTACTTAAAATGTCTAACTAATCACTGGCACTTAAACATGTTAATTCGCAAGTCCCTCATTGTCTGTCAAGTTCCACAGTTTGCACTCCTCACTGAAGCTAGGCTCATCAGTGGTTCACCCTTACCCCGCGCCTGTCGTCACACACAGTCTCGCGCCACTCAGTCGCACTCTCTCGATCCCGTCGTTCCGTGTCGTGACACTCTCGAGGGGGTCTCTCACTCTCTTCGCCGATGTCGCACTTCCCTTCACTCGCGGAAATCTCTGATCTCTATGATCTCGCGCGGAACTCTCGTTAAGGCTCGCGTCGCCTTTTCATAAGTGGTTCATCTTTGAAGAACCGACATGAGCAGCCGTGGCGAGTCGCGTCATTCCGGGCCGAACCTACCACCGAAAAGGTCAGAAAGGCAGCGCTCGTTCACATCACTTGGAGTGGTGGCCTGAGGAATTTCCAAGGCTATTTAAAGCGATAGGTAAAAGCGCCCTGGAAGGACAAAGTGTTGGAGCGGGGAGTTGATGGGGGGGGGGGGGGGTTGTAGTGACTACCAGGCACGTGTAGCATGCCTTACGTCAATGGATAGGTCGTGACGCCAGTGGCCGTGCAGTGCCACCAGCCAGCTCCGAACCTGGCGCGCGTCGCGGTCCTGTCTGCGTTCGTAACAATATGAAACAAATTATAATGTGAATGAGAAAACAATTGTTACTGCAGTGTAAATAATTATTTACAGTACAATATTTTCAGAAATATTTTATTCTGATTATGGTTCTGTGTTGCATCTCTTTTTTGTTCTACCGTAAAAAGTAGTTTTTTTTTTGCTAAGTCATCGTATTTTATTTATGAAAAATAACATTTTAGTCTGGTAAACATGATTCAAATTTTCAGTAATAGTCATTGTATAGAACAATTTGATCACAAATAAGAATAGTTACTTTCCAGAAATAAACTACACTTGGTTATCATTTAGTACGAGTAGATTTTTCTTTTTTTTGCTCATTATATTAAAAGGCAGTTGAACCATCGGAGATTCACGTTTGTTTTGCGAGCCGACCGAAGATCTCTGGGAAATTCGGAATGAACCGACTGACCTGAACGATTATCTTGGATCGACATAGCGGGAGCAGACTTGTTTATAATCTGAGTGGACCTCATTCAAGTCATAATTATTGCAATAAAACTTAAATACTAGGAATGATTTACAAAATTTGCATTACTTATATAAAAACTGCTGCTCTTTCTAGCGTTTCAACCACTATTCACAATTTCAAAAGCTAGGAATAACCACTATTTAAAAAAATTATATGTCTTCTTAATTCTTGTAAATTACGATCTATAGCCAATTGACTCTTTTAAATATATATATATATTATATTTTTTAATTTTTAATAAGTTTTTAACACATGTATCATGGGCGAACATATGTTTTATTCTCAGTGGTGGGGGGAGAAATAGTGTTTATAACTCCCATTTCACAGTTACGATTTTGCAAACTCAATCGAGCCCCTTCAGAGAAGGTTTATTCGTTTTCCACGAGATGGAGAGGGGGTTGAGGCGGGGGGCAAACCCTTTGGTCCCCCGGGAATTACGTCCATTCTAATAGGTAAGTGTGCTTTAGTCAAATGTCAATAGAGACCGCATTAACTGTACCATGTAACAACCTGAACAATTATTTGCTCACTTGCTTACCGTGACACAATCGATCGTAGCGACTTCAAATCAAAAGTCATATACTTGAGTTAGACGCATGACGTATATTTGACATGCATTACAATGTCTCTTCCACTGGCTTGAGTATAGTGAGTCAAGCAAGGAGCGGAGGAAGGTGGTGGAGTGGGAAGTGCAGCACTCGTCGATCGGACTGTAGCGAGACGAGGTGCATGAACTCGCGGTTCAAACACCTCTTCCACTCCTGTTCTTGCCTGGGCGCGGCGGCCTCCGGGAGAGTGGAGGGGGGTCGGAGTACCGTTGCCCCCCGCCTGGCCATATGAGGGGGTCCTGCCCCCGAGGCCCAGCACACGCAGGGAAGTGTGCGGGCCTGTAATTTATAATGCCGGATAAATAGAGTCAGCTGATACTGCGTGTCGATAGAGACTGGGCCTGCTGCGCCCACGGACGCTCGTAAAGCTCGCTCTCCTGACGGTCGCGATGCGTCATCTTCGCGTAGACTTGCGTGGACCGTGACGCAACGAACGCTGAGGCAACACACATAAATAAAGAATTGTAAACCAAGAATCCTCAATAAAACAAATAATAAAAAGAATACATTGCAGCATTGTAAGAAGGATTTAATTTAAAAAATACCAATCACATTTTGTAGTTCTAAGAATTACATGCATTACATTTTTTCAATAAGAAAATTTTTATACTTTTTATTTGTTTTCATGCATGACGGCTTAAAAAGTATTGGATTTTCAAGTATAAGCCTTCGCTTGGAAAATATTTGTCCAATGTTCTTAGAAAGTACTTGATTCATCTGAATTGTGTGAGTAACTAGTAAGAGCCAGAATTTAAAAAAATATATTTATATGTTACTGTCAGTGCATTTCCCACTTATTAATTTCTTTTCGTCTACTGATTCTTATTTTTACATTGCATTTAATACTAAACATTACATTTGAAAGTTTATTCCACTTTTAAGTGAGCTCTGACGCACCGTAATTTAAGCGCAAACCTGCTACTGTAAAATATTAGTGGTTAAACTGGTCCTAATTTTCCACTGACTGTTAATATTTTAATTTAAGCATAGCCTGAATAACATATTTTTTTTATAAAGTACACAGAATTGCACGTAAAATGTATTATTTTGTCTTACATATAGAGACATGCGAAATTCGTGGATTCATTTCACGATAGGCTAGCATCAAAACAACTATACCTTCGTACCGCTTCTGCGATTGGCCCACATTTTATCCGGGGAATTGTGAGGTAATGGGAAAAACTAAACCAACAAAATGCCGAATTACGGACAGCCTAGTTGAGACGTCTCACGCGTCAGTAGCCAATGAACAGGTGTCATTTCCGCGAGTATTTAAAGGACTGTGGAGTCTATCCTAGTGGTCATTGAATCCGCGAATTTTGCAGGTCTCTACTTATAGAGTATATAATCGATTTAAAATTATGAACATCAAAATGTTTATTGGTTTTGCCTGCTATGCGAATTCAACTACATGAGGATGCTTTAGACTTTTTGACACGGTGTTAGTTACACTCGAATGTGTAATTCGTTTGACAGTAGGTAATATAGCTTGTGAGCGTGCCCTGACCCCTATTTACTTGCTTCGTGTGAACAGTTAATTGTACATAAACGTATTCGACGAATAAATAAATGATAAAAAATACATTAATTCCATTACAGTCATTGAACATGGTTTAGCGAAAAATTTATAATAATACAATAGAATAGGACTACATTTAATGTCAATGTTTTAGGAAGATTCCAAAGATATAGGCCTACTACCTATTGTAGCCTTTACGATGGTACGACTATTGGAAAATTAAACCTTATTTATATAGTTTTTGGTTTATTGTTTTTTATACCCCCAAAATCTTAGTCGACTCAACTGTTGCAAATTTTAACAAACCACTTCCAAACAAATACATAAAATATAGTAGTACAAAATCTCGATCGAGATCGTTAATGGGCAATATTCGAACAAGGGGGTACAAATGAGAAAGTTTTTTTAAAAAAAAAATATATATATATATCGCTGTAACTGATATAATATGGAAAATATCAAATCCGTTGGAACGTATTATAACTTGTAGGAGTAAAACAAAATCTTTTGTATTTATATGTTTTTGATACGATGCGCCATAAATGCAAGGGGTTGAAAAAACAATTGTTGGAGAACAAAAAATCATAACTCTTTCGTAGACCTTTGTCAAAAACCATTTTACGATAACGGTTTAAAGCAAGGGATGAAAATTAGTTTTTGAAGATCAAACGTAATTGCATAACTACCTTAGTAGGCATAACATGAAAAATTCCTTAAGTCATTCAGTGCTGGATGCATTATTTTAAAACCATTCAAAATATTTTCGCTGAATGTAATAAGAGACAATTTTTTTTTATATGGGAGAACATATATGATGTTATGTAGGCTAAATTAAGTTTTCAAAATCTTCCATGAGTTTATAGAAGTTCACAAAATATTTCCAAAAGAAATAAGTGTTTCTAAATCTACCTACGCCTGTAGGCTGTGCCAAAAGGGATTGTTTTTAGTGGAATGTAATAAACAAAACCTTTCCATCGTGCAAATTAATTTACTTCTGCCTTGGGGAAAAAATGTATATAATGACTCATATTTCACACGGATTAGTTTACTATGTATACTGTTTTACGCTCTTGTTAACAGTTTTCGTTACTGACAGTAGCAATATTTATTTTATTCTGGTTATACGCACTGTCGTGACAGGCAAGGCCAGGCAAGAGAAAGCAAGTCAAAATGCATAATGTCCATGGGTAGTAATTTTCGCGAAAAGATCTGAAAAGTTATGTCTCTAATGGTTAGGGACATGTTTTTTTCGCAAAAATATTTCGGGACTACGTGTATTTAAACAATGTATCATAGTCTAGTTTCGTTATTGGCTGAGTATCATTACTCTGTGCAGAAGGAAACACGACCTGGATGGCCCGGTTAAATAAGGCTACTGCTTCTCTTGCAGACGGCCGCCAATCACAAGGAATACACTGTATCTTTTCGTGGAAATACCTGCCCCTACTTATCATACGAATAATATATTCCTTTCTCTTTCCCAGGGACATAGCAGAAAGCAGGAACACTGTACTCGTACATGTGAATAATAAACTCCTCCCCCCCACCCCAAAAAAAAACACCTTACACATAAACATCCCGCCGCTGTATGCCTTTCTCACGTCGACCGATGGCCGTACCAGCCACTCGCAAAGCTGTCGCTCCCAATCAGATCGCGCCTTTGGCAAAACTACTCACAGACCTTTTCCGTGGCGGACTTTCCGCGTGAATGACAACGTCCATGATTTCTTTTAACTGCGAACGTTCTCTTTCTCATCCTCATAACAACTTTTTTTCTTCCTTCAGCCGCGTTTAGCGAGCGAACGAGTTGCAAATTCACATTCCGGGCCGTAAAACCCGTCGCAACAAGTTGATATCTTTATGTTGGGGTAAATGGTGGAGGGGTGTGAATGTGTTGAGCGGAGCGCGTGGTCTGACGCGAACGTGGCTGATTGCCAGTAAGTGTTTTCTCCGAGCGCGGTGGGGTCGGCGGTAAAAAAAACACAAATAAAAAAAAGATGCACTGATTTATACGTGTGAGGCTGTGGCTGTTGCCGCGCGATAATAAAGCCCGTGGGTTTATCTCGTCCGTGCGGGTTTACGGCGCTGTTTAGTCGCGCTCGCCCCTTCTCTCGGCACGTCGGCGACCCTCAGGTCGCGGAGTCTGCCCGCGGGGAGGGAGGGGAACCCCCGCGGCGAGGTCGCTGAGGGCCGGTTCCGTCGACAGTGTCGGGACACGTCTCGCCTACTGCCGCCCGGGCGTGTGCTGGAGCTAGGGATGCAACATCGCTCTTCAAAACATCGATATCACGAACATCGATGTTCAAACGAAAAAGCATCGATGTCAAAAAAAATCGTTCTGACAACCGATACATCGATGTTTTAACCGATGTTTTAAAATTTCAGGAAAAACATTCCAAAATGATTCAAATTATAGTATGTAGCCAAAAACCATACATACCACACAGGTTCTTGACCACAATATCCACAAACTAACTGTGAAAGTTGAGCGGTGACTAACATTATAAAGCGGAGAAACGAAGATAAAGGTGTACTGCACTGCCCTTAAGTGGTTTCAAGATTCTGTATCGGTGGTTTTATGCCTAAAAATTACTCAGAAAACACGCCTTTTAGCCATTTTCACTCTACTAAAATCACAGTTAAAAAACTTAATCCGAATTTAAAAGTACCTTTCGGCATTCAGCTAACACTTAAATGCTTTTCGTAAACAGACCCCACTCGGATATCTTGAGTAGTTTTCAAATCACGTTGTTTTTCCTGAAGCTCTGCGCACCGTATGTGTGCCCGGGCAGACTGCAGCCTTAAGACACATGCTTACTTAAAATAAAATTACCCTTGTTTTTTATGTTTTTAGTTATCACTTCATGACTATATTGTAAATAGTACAGATCATGAGAGATCTATCTATATCCAAAAACCATTGCGATACGACATTTAATTTTCAAGAAACTTTTTTTTTTAATTTTCGATACTTATAAAACTTACATTTTTAAGTATAAATAAATATTGTAAATGTTAAACCATTTTGGTTGGTATCCTTATCATTTTTTTCCCCCAGTATTTTAAGAAGTCTAAAATCATTTAAAAAATATATTTTTTTTACACAATTTATTTTTAATTGAAAAAAATTGGGAAAAAGCATGAAGTGTATGTGCAGGTTTAAAATTTAACATTAATTTTCTCGATAGAGCTAGCGAGACCGTATCGGTACCAATCAATAGCTTGTATGTACAACAACCTATTGAATTGTCCATAAAGTCTTGCTGATTTTTCCCTATATTTTTTCAAAATTTAAAAGAAAATTCTTATGTAAACAAATTTTTTGACAGTATTTATTATTTCCAAATGATTTTACACATCTTATAGTGTAAAAACATCGACATCGTTCATCATTAAAACTACCCTAGTTTTTTTTATAATATTTTGGCTATATTTCAAGAATATTTATTGAATATATAAAAAAAACGTTACGATACGACATTTAGTTGTAAATACTGAACTATTTGGTTGATTTCAGTATCAATTTTTTTTACCAAACCATAATTTTAAAGATAGTTTCAGATGTTATATACATATTTATAAAAATTTTGTTCACGGTAGGGGAATGATATTATTTCGTTTTTATAACACGATTTTATAACAAATACGCATCCCAAATACACCAAACGTATTTATAATGTGTTACAATATTTTTTAAAACATTGTGCAAAAGATCCCGGGTGTAATTTGAATTATTATGTGTAACTGTAAAAATCCATTGTTGATTCAAAACGTATTTGAATATTCAACATTACTTTTGAATAACCGTACCGATTGTGCTGAAAAGCGATGGACGATCGTTAAATTACATAATATTAATAATTCAAACGACAGAAATATGATTTAAAAGTCAAATCGATGGTTGTTCCAATCGAGTGGAAGATAGATGCCACGCATGCGTACAATGAGCAAATAGGACATCCGTAGTGGGACATCCGTAGTGTAGTGGGACACTTTTTCGTGCGTGCAACTGGCGTTCATCGATTTATTAGACGTTGTCACGTCAAAAATAATCGCACGAGATTAAAAGATTTGACAAACGAATCTACTAAACAAATCCTCAAAAATACAAGAATAATTATTGTATTCCCAATGCACCAGTTTAACTACAAAAAAACTTTACAGTCTATTTGTATTTTAAAGTTTTTTCGAGAAATGCGTCGGCAGCTCGCGCGGTACCTCACACTGTTGCCAGGTGTCATGTTAACGACGCCAAGACATAGCGCCGCGCGGGTAGAGGAGGGGAGGAGGGGGAAGCGATAACACCCAGAATCCACCAGGCGCGCGCGGCACGTCTGAAGTTTCGGCGGTCACGTGATGTCAGTGACCGTGCGGGGCCGCCAGCCAGCTCCGAACCTGCGCGGGCCGCGGCTCTGCTAACGTTCGTAACAATACTTTTATTTTGGCTATTACCAAAATAACTCTTGAACATGCCACCACACAAAACAAAATGAAACATTCCACTCCCTAGTTCATAGAATACAATCTAATTTTTCACAAAGCTAGAAACTTGATGTAAAAAAATAAATATTTGCGTACGTTACTGAAAGGTAAGAAAGGTTCTCTAACAGTTCAGAAGGCCATAATAGTTACTTTCAGAGTAAAATAATTAAATTTCATAATTTTACTTTTTTCGTTAGCGATATTTATAAACTGTATATTAGGGTCTTATTTATTAATGTTATTTAAATAATAAATTAATTGAAAAAAAAATGAAATACTCAGAAAAATGATTCAAAAAATATTTTTATTTGATATGTTTCGCGCATGAATTTTAATAATGGTCGGGGGTTTCATAGATAGAGTTAACATCAAAAAGATATTTTATTCATTTAACGAAGGCCAATTTCAATATACAACAAAGGAAAAAAATATCTTATGACACAAACGCTGTTAAAACTAGTATAGTTTCTCTCGGTGTGCAGAGCTTTAGGAAACACCACACGATTTTAAAACTGCTGAAGAAACACAGTGGTGTATGTTAACGAAAAGAATTTAAGGATATCTGAAGGCCGATAAGTAGTTTGGTTTTCGGATAAAGTTTTTAAACGGTAGGTATTTTTAGAAGAGTTAAAATGGCTAAAAACGAGTGTTCTCAGTTAAGTTATGAAACAACCGGTACAACTTAATCCCTATTTTTCCGCCATATAATGTTAGGTTACCGCTCAAATATCATAGTTGCCCTATGCACGGCGAGATGTATGTGCGCCAGTCCACGCCCTTGCGCTTAGAGGCGATACCGCGCTAGAAGCACCAGCGAGCGTCACACATATCATTCAGCCTCACCAACACACATGCACTAATGACTTAATACAGTGACACAACCCAATGTACAGAATATTTGAATACAATTCTAAAATGCCGTGACTGAGGATGGGAGAAGTAGCAACAGCACGGACTACCGTGACTTACCTGCCGGGAGCTGGTTCCAGCCCAGAACAAGCGCCGCACATCACACGGCTGTCACGTGGTCGGGTGATGCACGGTTCAACACGAGGCGGACTCTTCACAAGAAGTAAATCACGTGGTGCCGGGACCAATGGCCTGTTGGTGTCCCGGCCTTGTTATCTTAATGTACCACTCTTTTCTTTGGCACCGGGCAGATGGAGAGCTTGCCCCGGAGTCACATCTACTGTCGTCTCGAACAACGAAGCACTTACATCGTGTCCCTGTTACTACCCGGCTGGCCAGGTCCTACACTCTGTCTTCACCCGAAATAAATTCTGGTCTTCTATTAGAACACAGGTTTGACTTAAAAGACGGCTTTGTTAAAGTTATAAATAATAATTCTTCCAAGTAAATACTTGCATAGGTTTTATTGTACAACGAAGAGCATAATATAAATAACAATTAGTACTAAATAAGAAGTAGCAAAATACATATATCATAGTAGTTAACTGCTCCCTGATGATGGCGACTGCAATTTCGACCGAAACGTCTGTGAATTATTCGCCAAGGAAGCGGCTACAACCCAGAAGCCAAGCAAGCTAATTCAGACAATGGCCGTGAAAGCCTGCAAACATTATCAAAATACATATATGTTTTAACAGTTAAAATTAAATAACCTAAAATATTACTTTCAAAAATACTGTTCTTTTACGCTGACAAATCCTTACAAGCAGCATTTGTTTATACATAAAATGAACGCAATAGTTTTCCGGTCACTAAGATGGTTGTTCGTCCAGGTCAAGACATTAAAATGCGAACAGGACCAAAAAGGTCTGAGTTCTCTGGTAAAACACATGCATCGATAATGTGTAAGAAAAACAGGTGGCGTATTGCACGCCCCTCCCTAAAATATGTTTTTACTATTAAAATTTTTTTTTTTGCTTAAACACTTTTTTTTTCGTAATCTGTCTGTAAAAAAGGTTATTTTCCAAGCCCGATAACTGGGTGGGATTCTCTAAAGCTCGGAGTAATAGAGTAGGCGCTATGTACAAGCACAAATATATTCATCTATAAACAGAGGCTAAAGTAAATCACACAAAATATAAAATCAAACTCTTGCATAACAAATCTCTTATGGTTTCTGGCTGGTTCCATTTCCTTGCGCATCAGCATATGTCCAAAACGAAACTTCAACACATATTGCACCAATAACATATTTTTTATACTATACCAATATAATGAAACATTATATACCTGACTTTACATTCTTACTGTGCACCAAAATCATTTGCAAACTTACTATAAATATGTTGCAGTAACAGCTTATAATTTTCAAAGCTATCTGCCCAGCAATTTATAACGTTATCATACAGCAAAAAAAAAAAACAACTAAGAAACAGTATCCAGCTATAAAAATTTATAAATGATCAAAAATGAAGGTATAAAAACAAACATAAATAATTATTTACAAGTTTAAATTTAAAAATTATATTAAGAATATTACACTACATAATCATGAAAATTCTTTTAATCATTATTTATCCTAGTAACAATTCACCTCAGAATATTTTTTATGAAAGCACAACATGTATGTGAACTATCAGGCTCCTGACCATGACTGTACTAAAGGAAGATTATTTTTTTTAGCTATTACGAGCCACTTTCCAAAACTCGCTAAACTCAGAAAACTAAACGGTTAGACCACTCGTAATCAGCGGCTAGCAGTAACTACCGGCGCTTGCCTTGGACCCGCGGCTCGCCGGACGAGTAGCGGGGGCTCGTTCGGGGCGGACGACCTCCACTCGATGCTACTCGTTTCTCCGGCAAGCTACGCAGCGAGTGGGTAGCGAGTAGACGGTTCCTCCGCAAACTCGCTGGGAACTCGTCCGGTGTGTTTCCGTGATGTCTTGATCTGGTAGACTGAACTGAAGTTAAGTTATCAGGGAGGGAATTAGTTGCCTTCAGCCACATAAAAATGTATTTTATCTCATGGTGGAAATTCTATATTAACCATACACTCATACTTAATATAGTAGTGACAAAGGAAAGTAAATATATGTTTTCCTTAGGCTTGGTCACGATACATATCTATGTATCCAATCATAAAAAAAATATTGTAAACTTTCGTTTTTTTGCCGAAATAAATGTAATTTGCATATTTGCCCCTTCATGCTAGGGCCATATCAGCATGGTGGTATTTTCAAAAAACTTAACCGTATGTGTAATAAATTATGTAAGCTATGTAAACCCACGTAGCGCCGTTGTCTCCGCCGTGAAAAGTCTGTCCGAACCAGAATGGACACCGACAATAGTCACACCGACTCCCGACAAGCTCGCCGATTAGACATCGCAAGCAATATTCATCATAAGTCATCCACTAACATTCCTAACTCCACACGTAATTGCACATCATAATTTCACAAGTACCAAGTGGCTCTCGTCCAGAGCAATTCCGTTCCGGACTTTGAATATTTTCAAGCAATCGCTGCGGGACTATCACAAAGTCGCTTTCCTTAAAGAAATTCTGAGTCCAGTACGGAGTAAGTTTCGGGCTGGCATACCAGGTGTCGCGTGGTGGCGATGACGGACAGTGAGACGGTCTTGATGGTCGTAGCGTCGGGGCGGCGTCGCGATGCCCTCACGAAGAGAGTGACTGGGCTTCTCCTCGGAGGCAGACTGCTCTCAGCCTCTCAGGCGACCTCTTATATACTCAAGTTCTGCACACCTCAAACAATCTGGAATGTTTTCGCGACCCACCAGCTAAGATGGCAGACTTTCTATAACATCACTTCCTGCCACTAGAGGTTTATTTTTATACAGCGGAACACTTCTTTTACTCCCGTACATCGGGTGGTCTATACATCAGTCTATAACTACAACGCCGCGCCGGGAGTCTACTTCGCAGGTTTCGAAGATGCTAGGCCACATATCGCCGATACTGCGCCCGTCCACTTGAGATAAGTTAGGGAGGATGCACTTTACCCCGTAACAAGGTTACAACACGAAGTGCAATAATGTAACAGTTCATTCGTAGGCGATAGAAAAAGTGTCTGTTAACCATACACAACGCATAGCGCCCGAGCCCTTAATGCTCTGGTATCCGAAAATGCGTGCATTTAAATAAGGTATAGCTACACCCAAACATATTGTAGTCTTATGAATGTGCCACAAATGCGCTCAACTGAAAGCGCTCTCATAGTATGTCTGAAAATGTGGGACGAAACAAAACCAAAATATATGAAAAAATGCAGCTGCAAATAGCAAATTTGTTTGTCACGCCATATAATGCCAAGTATCGTCACATCTCGCTAGTCATGCCATGTCCCTCCATATTCCGCCAAGTCTCACCACGCCTTGCCACATGTCGCCTTTTCTCGCCACATTTTTCTGCGTTTCGCCATGTCTCGCCAAATTTTACCACATCTCGCAAAGTCTTGCTACGTCTCGCCACAATTCTCTACGCCTCGCCACGTCTCTAAAGTCTCGCCACGTCTCGCAAAGTCTTGCCATGTCCCGCCAAGTCTCATCGCGTTTCATCACGACTCGCTACATCGCATCACGTCAAAACTCGCCACTTCTCTCCAAGTCTTACAATGGTGTGCTATGTGTCTCCACGTCTCGCTAAGTCTCACTGCGTCTCGCCACAAATCGCCAAACGTAGCCGCGTTTCGCCTCGTCCTGCCACTGCTCGCCAAATCTCGCCAAGTCTCACCATGCCTCACCTGGTCGTTCCACGTCTCGCCACATCTCATCAATACTAGCCACATCTATAAGACTCACTAAGACTCGCCACGTTATTACATGTCTCACCAAATGTCCGTAAGTCTCAATAAAACTCACACCTCGCCAAGTTCACGCCATATCTCTTTAAGTTTCACCTCGTTTTGCCACATCTGCCACATCTCTCCACATCTCGCCAATACTCGCCACGTCTCGCCACGTCTTGCCAAGTCTTGCCATGTATTGCCACGTCTCGCAACATCTTCACAACACTCGCCAGATCTCGCGAAATCTCAACACGTCTCGACAACTCTCAACACATCTCGACACATCTCTTCACCTCTCGCGAATTCTCGACATTCCACATCATGTCTCGTCTCTCCACATCTCCTCGCGTCTCTCTACGTCTCACACCACATCTCGCCACATCTCACGACTTCTCGTCCCTTCTTTATATATACCGCTACGTCTAGCCCTGTCTCGCCAACTCTTCCCAGGTCTCACCACGTCTCGCCAAATCTCACTACGTGTCTCTATATTTCCCCACGTCTCTCCATGTCTCGCCATATCTCTTCACGTCTCACCACATTGCACCACGTCTCTCCACGTCTCGCTACACATCTCCACGTATCGCCACACATCTCCACGTTTCGCCATATATATCTCCACGTCTCACCACATATCTCCACGTCTCACCACATATCTCCACGTCTCACCACATATCTCCACGTCTCACCACATATCTCCACGTCTCGAAAGTCTCTCCACATCTCGCCACGTCTTTCAATTTCTCATCACATTTCTCCACGCTCGCCACGTCTCAACACGTCTTGCCACGTCTCTCCACGTCTCACCGTGCCTCGCAACATTCGCTAAGTCACGTTACAACTCGCGCGCCTCGCCACGACATTTTGACGTCTCGCACCTCGCGCGGCGTGAAAGTGATACCGGATGGGCGTGGTGCCGCTCCATTTACCCTCCACCCTGCTTTATCACCTCTTCCCTTTACAGCCGTCGACAAGCCCCTCCAAGCAAGCCCCACCTGACTTGATGGCAGCCAGCCTTCACGATCTGATGAAATTGGTCCGTCGGTTGCCTCGTGGAAATGGGCTCCGCTAACACCGCTCGAGTAATGGCTCCCCTGGGACGGAGGGATGGAAAAACATCAATACACTCGGGGAGCCAAAAAAATAGTTCTATCACGCCTTTTCTTTGCCGGTCGATATGTCGATATATCGAGCTCGTTCCCTGGCGTAAACCCGTTGTTCTCGAGCTGTAGGCTTCGCGCTCGAGGTCACCGATGTTTTCTCAAAGTGAATGGTCTTGATCTACCTCCTGGCTGTCTTTACCATACTGCCTCTGGTTCGCGTTTAACGTATGTTCTCGGGAGCAGTGCTGAACAAAAAAGCTTCAACCTTTCCCAAACCTCCAAATACAATTTCCTTGGGGTTGCTTGTTTCTCTTTGTGTAGTGATGCTTTAAGTCTCGCCGTTATGCACGGAGGCTATAGACGACTGAATCTAAGACTGTAGTGTGCTGCGAACCATTTGGCTTCTGACTACACAGGATTACATGGGATAAATGTCAGACATTCCAGGTGCAAATGTCATACCCACGCACTTCACCACATGAGAGACGACGAGTTAGTGTTCAAGGCCACCTAGGTGCAATCCAAACGATAAAAATAATATTTAGGCTTTAAAATAAAATAATTTATCAAACAAGTTTTCAAATGTATTACCTACGTTGTATTATTACAAAAAACATGTGAAATGTAGATGTTTACATTAAGATTCCGTAAAATTCAAGCTTAAGATTGGTTAAACAATCAAAACTCATAATTAAAGAAGCTCAAAATTTAAAATTATAAAAAAATTAAATCACATTACTGGAAACATGTTAAACTCACCCACCTTCTTAAAAGACTAGTCGGTGGCTCTTTATTATGTCACCACAAGGATTCTCACGGCAAAAGTGTATATGAACCAAAATAAATAATATTTACTTTCTCGTTGCATACAAATGCATATAGCTCGTATGGCCAAATAACGTTTTTACACGCTTTATATTAGCTTTACCTGTATGTTTGTTTGTATGTTTGTAACCGACTCCTTTGGGTGCGATTTTGACCCACTTTAAACTGCCAGATTTCATTCAAACTTTGTATATTAATCGAGGACCGATGACAATACACTAATTTGATAAGATTATTCCATTATACAATTTGCAAAATAAGATTTTTGTCAATTTATATAATTGGTAAAATGAAGCAAAGACGTATTTTTAAAGAAAACAATTTCACTCATGTGCGAACTCTTTTCTTTCAGTTTGTCTTTGGCGCGATATAAACAAAGCTTACTAAATATTGTGACAATTAATTAAATGAAAAGTGAGAGTGGGTTATGATTATTGTGAACAATATACATTCTCGAAGAGAATATTATCTATATTTGTAAAAATATGAAGAAAAAAAAACCTGAAATAAGGGCTTTAAATGTGGTTTCTTTCGTTAAATAGAGAAACACAATTACGTCTTTGTTTCATTTTACCAGTTAACCAAGAGGAAACCTTATTATAAAACCACATTTTCTGAAAATATTTCACGAAAAATGGAAAAATTGAAGTTTGATTTTGCTGTGAAACCAACAGCAGATGGGAAATCAAACACCATAATGCATAACCTCAATAGCTACACCCGATGGGCAGATTTTTGAAATTCCACTCCAACACCAACCTGCAAATGCCAAGGTCAGTAACTCATCAAATAAAAGACATCAAACACGGAAAATATGGATAAGTTTGACAGATGATATATCAAAAACATATTTGGATAGAGAGCAAAACTTACAGTTTAAGGATTTTTACCTGGAAGAAATTGAGGAAATAATTTTTAAAATAAGCTTAAAACAATAATGAATGAAAAATACTAGTTTTATTGTGAAAAAAGCGTGGGGCGCTTTGTATCATATTTATCGTACATCGAGCGCCCGATGGTAGAGCAGCCGACATGTCATCGGAAGGCTCTGGGTTCGAATCCCAGTCCGGTCTATCCGAATTTTTTTCACATATTGTATACACTCTCATTGAGCAGGTCCTTTCCTCATCCTTTCTCAATCCTTATCCTTCCAAAAATTCCTGTTACGTAAATGTGGAACGCTTCACGTAATAATTAATCCGTAACTCCCATCCTTTCCTGCTTCACAGCATTAATTCCGTACAGTATGTAAGATTGGTCGATATCACTTGTTCGTCAATAACCTTATACCATTAAGTCTCACTGTATATATTGATAACGTTTAAATTTTTGAATGGCTTCTAAAATCGAGATTTGACTTTCAATACAGCTGCACACATTAATAATTTGTAAAATAATTACAGTTACTTATAGTTATCACGGAATTAATAGTAGATTAGAACAAATAACAATTTTTTTAACTTTTTTAATTCTTTTAATTTTTAAATTTAATTATTTAATTATTTATTATAGCTCTAATTATATTACATGAAAGTGTCAGTGTAAACGATGACATAATCTTAGTTATAATGTAATAGGTGTGTGTTTGACAATGTTTTAATTGTCTACCTTTTGAAATGTAAGTAATGAGTGATTTTATTAAGGTAAAATATACCTCAGGAAACTCTGCAACAGAAGATTTATAATCAAATATTTTTTATTGTAAAAATTAAAATACCTACACATATCTGCTTCATAAAATATCATTCTTAAAAGGTTTTGTTATGAATTAAAATAATTCATGCACATTACAATTTATTGTGTCTATTTATTTAGTCGAAATTTTGGATTTTAACAATACTCTGAAATTGCGCGAGCGTAGCCGGGGGTTATTAACTAGTAAAATTAGGTATGTTACTTAATTACTTAAGTTATTGTGCGAGTGAACTAGTCCAGCTGGCGTGACATGATGAAAAATAAAATCTGTTAACATAAAAGAATTAAATGGAAAAATATATTAAAAATATTAATTGCAAAGCATTATTTTTTTCATTTGTGCCACGAGAGTATTAAAATAATGTTAAAATTGCACT
Source organism: Bacillus rossius redtenbacheri (assembly GCF_032445375.1). Taxonomy (NCBI): domain Eukaryota; kingdom Metazoa; phylum Arthropoda; class Insecta; order Phasmatodea; family Bacillidae; genus Bacillus; species Bacillus rossius. The sequence goes on from NC_086335.1 coordinate 17,235,507, forward strand.
TACGTAAATAGCGATGCTGGTTAGTAGTTTCAAAAGATAAACTAAAACGTTTTGGGGTCACTTGAACATTCTCGGAGAAAATTGAACACAACAGATATGTTAATATTATGACCGAATACAACATTTTAAATAGTTTTTGTGTCGCAAATGAAAAATTTGCTGTTACCAACAAAACTTTAAAAACAATTTTTGGCAATGGCGATTTTTTCCAGTTTAAATGACGAAATTAAACGCATACCACTGACATTACCAGATGAATACTAGCGTTAACTGGTTTCCTATCTCTATACACAGTCCACCATTCGTAAAAAAAAGTTTTATATACGTAACTTTGACAGCCGAGTTTATATCGCGATATTTCACAATGCGAAATAGACGCGAACCTCTTAAAAATTCTTTCCTGTCAACCATATATTAAGTGGAATTAAAAAATTTTATGGCCTTCTTTCTTAACTGAAATTATAACCAAGCGCTTCTGCGTATATTTTCATTTAACTGCCTCGTAATATATCGCTGTTTAGTGAATAAAATAAAACTCAGCTTCAGATTTTGTGGGAGAGATAAAGCTCTTTATTCACTGGAATAAATGCCAGACAAAACACCTAGTCAAAGTAATGTTCTTGAAAAAATAATAATAGTGTAATTCACATGTTGTAACTTTAATGATAACCTTTTATTTAGTTTCATTTGACTGAGACGTTAAATTTTTAACACTAGTAGTGCAATTATCTAAATTCCCAGCGTGTGGTGAGCGAAGGGGGAGAAATAGCAGGAGAAATCAACAAACATATTGAACTTCTCTGAACTAAACTGCTACAAAGTAATTCTACGTTAGTGTTAGACTGTAATACGTTATTCTCTATATAAGCACTGATGCAATCTACGATTGTGTCAGTAAGTATAGGTAGTTAAAATTTGCCACGACACGTGGCTTCTTTCACAAAGGTACAAACCTTGTTGTTAACATTTGTGAAAAATTAGCGTTTTCAATTACAAGTTGTAACTAACATACGTTGAACACATAATTTCAAAAATTGTCATTAATAATTTAAAGTTAAATTTTTGCGACAAGTTTAGTTTGTTCACGTGTGAATAACATTTTGGGTGTCGTAACCACACTTATAACTCAACCTTACTTGATTCAATTAATGTACCATTAGAATTTACTATTGTTTAGTTACAGCATAAATTGTTTTATGATTCTATTAATTTTTTTGTAATTGTTATATTACTTCTCATTAGAATTAGATGCAATCTATCTCAGATCGGAACTAGGTAGAAAATAATTGGTTAAAAAGTGTCAACTAGAAGTAAATGACCCAAGTATATTCAGTAGCCTACAATAAAATCACTTTAATATTGTAATTTTTTTGAATTTCTTGTAACTGAATGTATCCACCAAGAAGTAATATTTTTTTTTGTTATTCAGAAAAAAGTTACTTTGTAAAATGGGCCCCAGCTTTTGTTGGCGTATCGCTCCAAGCAAAGAGTTTAGACTTTACCACTTCTCTCCCTCTCTCAGCTCAGAGCTAAGTACTCAGTGAGTTTCAGTGTAGGTTCTGTGTCGTAGCAATACTGTGTGACGTATAGGAGGTGACACCTGGCCAGCTCCTTGTTGCCAGCCAGTCCGCCGCACCGCGTGTCTGGTTGCTTTAGGCGGACAAACGTTACTGTCATGATAACCTGGGCACAAATGTGTCGTCTTACTAAGGTGAGGCAATATAAACATTCCACAGCAATAAAAAAAATAATATTGTCCATTTTAATGCCATTTATATAAACTTTGTACTCAAAATAAAGGAGTGAATTAAATATACATGTCATAATTATAAGTATATGAAACTTAATAACTCATTTTTTTTTCAACCTGTCGATGGTGACAGCAACGGTTCTTCGTCCGAAATACTTCCTCATTTTTTGAAGATTTCACTGGAGGATGATGCCTATTTATGGCTTCTTTAAAATTAAGTTTCAAAATGTTTTTGAGAGTGGTCTCGTACCATTTAACAAACTAACTGAACGAAGATATTACATTTAAAGAAGAATTGGGCCGTGAATTAGAATCTTGTGCACCGTATGTGTCATAGGATGTCGATAGTATAAAGTAGACTTGCAACTCAGCAAAAGTCATAATGGTGTAATCGGAAAATTTTTCAAAGTGAATGTTATTTGTACTTGATATTGTTTCCTGTGTCACCTTGAAACGATCAATTATATTGAATTTGATATCTGTTAATTCAAATGCTTTTCTTTACGAATACACATTTGGACGGATAAGTCTTTTTTTTTTTTTTTTTTAAGGTTTTCTTTAACTTACAATTTTTCTCTTTAACAACATATTTTATTTTTTAAGTCATAACCAAAGTTTCTCAACATGCAGTTTAAAAGGGTGCCAGAATTATATACTTCACTATGTTAGCAATACAATTTTATCTTTTGTAACACAGGTACTGTAGCGAGAATAAAACATTATTTATTTTCGTTTACTGGAAAAAATTGTTACGACGAACATGGTCAACGCAAGTAATTAAAATTGGTGAACCAACATATTCATAGATAGAGCATGTTGCTTTAATAGCCAATGAGAACGAAATATTTTTTGAAAGTTTACGTCAATTATTCTGTGCCTAAAGTGCAACCTAATTATTCGGTTTTCTTCTTTTACTTCTATGACTTAAATTTTGAAATGGTTTCGTTGACAGGTTTGGTCGATTTATACCTTTAGGAAACGCTATGACGCTATCGAACCAATAAATATTATGTTGTCTTCTCTAATGATTGTGTTTGCGATTCACTTTCGTGTTAATTCAGGCTTAAAACAGAAAAAGTTTATCTAATTTTCTCAATTTGTTTGAGTAATTTTCATACTTGGCTGGATAACGATTTTAACCTCTCCGTTGCTGTTTGATAAATTTTGTTCCTAAATTATCTAAAATAATATCCTTAAAGTTAAACAATCAAACATTGATAGCTCTTGAATGAAATTCTGGTAATTAAATACAGACTTAAATAATTAAGACTGAAAAACATAAATTTATAGAAAACTACGCAAATTTGTGACTGATTTTTGAGAACAAGTAAAATATTCACCATGGTCTTTCATTGACTGGAAAATTAATGCTGGGACATAAATAGCTTTAACACAAGCGAGATAGGTAAAGTTGTCATAAGAAAATCCTGCCAAACAAGAAAAGTTTACTAAACGTATGTTCTTAGTATAGAGAAAGAATGGCTGTCGTGCTGCTGGAATTATTAAAATGTATTTAACTTAACCTGTTTATGCACAATCTATTGTGCTTTACTTTCAACTCTATCCTATGGGTAATTTAAGCTATAGAAAGATAGCTTGCACGAAGAGCGGCCAGAAAATATTCGCGCACAACACTCGATCAGGTATCGACTTTAGTAACACGGCATCAAGATTACGCGGCACAGTTATAATATGGTTCCATGTGGTTCCCTAAAAATTGGCTTTGCAATGTGGTTTCTTTACTAAGCGTTAGTGCGTTATATGGAACCCGATTTTTGGCCACCTCCTAGCAACTGCACCACTGTGCGACGCGTGGCCATCGTAAAGGTGCTTACACGCTCATCGAAACGTAAACCCGTCGCGTAACAGCGTAACAGGGATCGAGAGCGCGCATCATACGATACGTGTAAAAAATATGTGACGCAATTTTCTGTTCAACCAAACCTCTCTTTGCCGCAAAAATGCAAATGTTCTATGAGTACCTCCAGTTAGGTGCTTAAAGTGGAGTCGTGTAGACGAATATAAAATTCCCGCTATGTTGATTTACGTTTTTCTTTCTTTTCAAGTACTCTTTCTACTGTTATATTTTACCCGTCTCGAGGCTACCACAAAGACGTCGTCTTTTTCATACATGCCTCGGAGATAAATCCTATTTCTGCAGCTCACGCGTCATTGTGAAGTATTTTATTACAAGGCTGTGGAAGCCTTGCAGCTCACAACAATGTGTCGTCTTCGTACAGAGCAACCAACTGCGACGACCACGCTGGGCAGACTCCTGCGGCCACGCTCGGCTCGAGTGCACGTCCAGACTTGACAACTGACGGGACGCTGCGTCGCGACACGTGACTGGCGTGTTCGTGATGGGCTTACACACGTGCCCCCGTCGACACACGCGCCGGGCCTACGTTACCTGCGTGTGGACGCGACTACGTGCCGCACAAGTGCAGCCAATCAGGGCTCGCCTCTGTTTAACTCCGACCAACAAATAGCTATTTGTTCATATTATTCATCCTGTACTTTTGTAAACTGTTTTCTTTTAGTTTAAGAAAAATTTTGTTTCATGAATGTAACAGTTCTGCGGGCGATGTGTAATTCAATATTAAATCTAAATTACTTTATATTTGTTTGTATTGTTTTCGTTCTCTCCGAAGAAGCCAGCGGTACTTGGTGGAAAGATAGCGGGCGTGACGGACACTTTGTCTTTCCTTCTTGGTTTTTCTCCTATTCCGAGACACGATATTTTTGGGGCCGCAATCAGAACTCATTGTCTGGAGAACCAGAAGTGGTTGTATTCTACTGGCGAGAAGGACAAGTGTTCAACCACCTGCGTACAAACACTTTTTTCCACACGTTCTTTAGTTGCTTAGGCCTACATACGTCAATGAATAAACAATATCATTCCGACAGGTGGATAATTTTATCCACTACAAATTTAAGGACATTAAACGCGATAGCAGAAGCCATTTTGAAGCTATTGTCAGGATGAATATCATTCTTATAGTATGTGCATAAAATTTGGTTTCAATAACCGAACATTTGTCGTACATTTCAAAATAAATCCTCAGGCTCCTGAGTATTTGAGCCACAGAATCCAGTGAACAGCAAGGGTGATACTCATCAGTACAGCTAATGTGGCATCGACTCTAGCAGCAGATTATTTTTTTGTTGTGCATTGTGAAAATTTTGATGTTTTGCTAAGTTTCTCATATACTATTGGTGGAAAGTTTCAAAGCATATTTCACTGCAGTGGTTAGCCGTTTATTTAATGCCTACTGTCAGTGTGGTAAGTAACCCTAGAGCAATATAAAAAAACATTTTGTAGGATAAAATTTAATTTATCTGATAGGCATTAATTTTTGATATTTCTGTTTCTGATTCTAGTGGATGGCGTATTGTTTGTAGGCAAACATTTTAAGAATGAGGACAACTATAATTTTATAGATTACTTTGATATTGAATTGACTTCGTTTCCTAAATGAGCTGTGGTAGGCCTACTGGCTCTATTTCAAAAGCTGAATATCTTATAATTTTCTGACTGCATGTCTTCAAACAATCAAGATACTTAGGACTTTTTAGTAACGGATTAGATATGATAATACAAAGTCATTTATTTTATGAGAGACTATTATATTCGTCATTAAATAACTTGCTATCCAACATAAATCGTAGGAAAACGTGAACCAATCAGCACATCCAGTAAGATGAATGTTCCATTGTCAGTGGTTGCGACAGCAGGCGGCTAGATAGAAGAAGTGCTTATAAATAGTAGTGCCTTAACACACAGAGATCTGAACTGTGTGCTGTGGTATTTCAATTATACATTGAACAACTATGGGTCATCCAGCAGTGCCCTTTTATTGAATTTATGGTGATTGGTATAAAGCATTACCCTAACACCACAATTATCACTACTGTCATTACAACCACGACCATACTACCATCACCGCAATAACCGCCCCCACAAATACCATCACTATCGCCTCAATTACCACTATCACCACAATTACCACTATCGCCACAATTACTTATATCGCCACAGTTACCACTATCGCCACAATTACCCCTATCGCCACAATTACCACTACCGCAATTAATATCATCAGTATAAACCGTACCACCATTAACACCACCACTACTACTAAAACGCAAAAATTACCACCAACCCAATTAACATTACCATTAATACATAGGCCCTACCCTCATCATTACAACCACATTTACCACCACCACTATTAATACCACCACAATTACGTCAATCTTTAATATAACATAAATTAGTAGCGCTATTATCACCACCACTAGTATAACCACAATTACTATTAACAGCATTACTAATACTAACACAATTACCTATATCACAATTACCATCACCACATTATAAACTACCACAATATACACAACCACAATAAACCATACCACAATTAGCACTACCACAATTAGCACTACCACAATTAGCACTACCAAAATTACCACCACCATTAATACCACTACCCTTACTACAACCGCTATTATTACCACCACAATTACCCTCACCAAAATTACCATCAACACAATTACCACCAACACAATTACCATCAACACAATTACCACCACTATTATCACTTCCACCATTATCCCCACAACCATTATCACGAAAAACCCCATCATTAATGCCACCTTCATAAGTAGCATCACTACCAGCACAACTACCAGCTCCACCACTAACATTACCACTACTACCACCACAATTACCACTGCCACAATTACCACCTCTGCTATAATTACACCTTCAGCCAAAATTACCACCGGCACCATATTAATTACCATCTCCACCATAATAATTACTACCATAACTATTACCCCCACCATCACCCCCATTATCGCCAATGTAGGAACTTTGAAAGATTTGCGCATTTATTGTATATTAATTACAGAGGGGAAAATCTAAAAGTTTTGATGTATTCGAAAAACTTAATATATATAAATCCAGTGTCCTAATGTTTGTTTCCAGTGAACTCTTCACCAAGTCAACCGATTTCAATGAAAATTGGCATTTATGTGTAATTTTCTCCAACTTGAGAGATAGGATAGTTTCTATTTCGATTAATCGTCTTAATATTGATAATTAATAATAAATAATAAATAACCGATCGCCATGGGTAAACAAAAATCATAGGTCATAGACATACAAACAGTAATTGTGTGACATTTCTCTATGTCCAACACACTTTCATATAGCTCTCTCCAGTTTGCTTTAACTCGCAGACAATAAAGCTCAATGTGTTTAGCCCGGGCAACGCCGGGTACTGCAGCTAGTATACTATACAATATTTTTAAGGTAGTACAAGCTGAAATGAAATTCGATAACTATCTGTAAATTTAATATTTCTTTTTAAAATAATGACACAGTAATTAATATAATGAGCACAGAAACATTTGAAGCACGCGCCAGTGGGTTGACCGGCAAGTTTCCAAGTCGCTCCTGAACTGTGCCGCACGATTCATGATTCCGCCATGTCATAGGCATCTGCCGCATGAACTAGACGACAGGTGAGTCCAGCAGTATGCTTGTAGGTGTCACGTCTGCAGGCTCTGCTTAGTCATCGGAAATATGTTAATTGACATCACAACCCATTACATAAATTTAAAAAAAAACTCCTACCGGAATTAAGTTACCCAAATTCAGTTCACATTTTTCAAGCATATGTTCTCGCGCTTAGAGGAGATACCGAGACACCAGCGAACATCGCACTTATCATCAGGTCTCACCAACACACATATTCACCTAACTATTTCTGTAAATAACCACGAGAACTCTCTTGCATTTATTATTGTGTCACTTGTATTCTCAATGGGTGTTTACTAAGTGTAATACCATCGATGTAAATTTCGCACAAGTGATAGTAATTACGAAAATTGCGCTACTATTTACACCCGTTACTATCCACTTAGTGAATATTTATTTTTTCAAAATATTTGGAAGAGAAAAACAAACAAAAAATAGAAAAATACCCCTTAGATCACAGAAATGCGATAAAAGAAATATGAAATCGTTCACTTTCCGTGTGAAAGCCAGCCATAAAAATATAATGAAACCGTATCACAGGCAACCTGTAACCGGTATCTAGAGTGTTTCGTAGCAAGTCGCTTTGGACTTGTAATTCAACAAACATTATTCAGATGTCAAAAAAAACAACTGTATCGCAGCTGGAATTGTGACGCTGCGAAGTACAATAGTCTCGGAGGAGGAATAAGGTCTCGGTCGGCTCCACAATACTGCGGCAAGTTCAAGGGCAGGCGCCGATCCCGCTGACTGATCACCGCCGGCCGAGGGTAAACATCATAAATCACTGTTCCGCGGGAGGGGGCCCCGGGAAGTGATCAACGTTATTGTTATGGAGTTTACCCGCGGACACGGCGCGCATGCGCAGAAGGGGCAGGTCGCAGGCAATAGCCTTCCTCTGACACGTGAATAATGCGCTGCCATAAATTATACCGCTGAGTAACTGAAAAATGGCACGTCAGACCCCACACATATGGGCGAAAAAAATGAGGGAACCCTTACTCCCCCTTTTCTATAATTTTATTTTTTATTTTTAAGTCATTATTTTTATAAGAGATAAGTTCTTTGGTTACAGTTTCTTTTTTTGTCATATTTCTGCGTGCCTTCATTAAAAAAATAAAAATAAAATTACGACATATCCTTCCTCCATGAAAGCCACCAAAAGACTGACCTCCCACCAATAATGCCAGAGTATTTATTTATATGTATATATATATATATATATATATATATATATATATCCTTACTAATATTATAAATGCGAAAGTAACTCTGTCTGTCTGTCTGTCTGTTTGTCTGTTTGTTTGTTACCTTTTCCCGACTGAACGGCTGAACGGATCGTAATGAAATTTTGCAAGGAGATAGATTATATCCTGGGGATGGACATAGGCTATCTTTTGTCTAAAAAAATTAATTTTAAACGGGTTAAAAAATATATATCTTAATTTTATGTAATGTGTGTCATAGATATACAAACTGTTAGTGTCATTCCTCTATGTCTGCCGAGCAATAGCTCTCAAGCCATTACGTTATGTTTTGCTATTGTAAGGAACTAAGTAGAGAGTAAGAAAAAAATAAAGATCTTGACAGTTTGTAGTGTCGCCATATTTGTTTCAATTTTCAATACAGTTTTTGTATATTACAATTTAAATTGCAGAAAAAAATCATGTTTCATAGACACATAAATAGTGAGTGTGTGTCATTTCTCTATGTCCACGAGGTCTCGCCGCGTCAATTTTCTCCTTGGGGCGAACCCGTTCGCTTACTTAATTAAACAGCATTTATCGTTGAATGATTTCGTGATTTATTTCATGAAAATCTGCTCTCATAAAAAAGTTAGTTTTATAGACATTCAATAGGTGTCTCGCTCTCTCTGAAGATCAATCTATGAATCGTTACAAATTTATTTCCTTTATTTTATTAGTTTGATTTGATACAATATGATTTCACTAAAAATCAATTTCTACCCATTCCTATTTTCATTTCCACATTACGAAGTTTCACTTCTTCCACGCGGAGGGACTCCGCGCAATATTTTTGCATGCAATTAAAAACTATTTTTTAATGATGCCAAAGAAGTATAACTTCTCATGCGCGTACCTAAGTACACGCAACCATTTTTTTAAATTTAATTTTTTATATATTTTTTCTCCCTACTTAGGGCACTCATAATTCTTTTAAATTTCACGTGTATGTTTTCAATGTCATTCGAGTTGTACAATTTTTTTTTGTCAAATTGGTCATTATTTATACATACTTTGTTTCATTTTGGAAACATACGTATTTTAGGTATTATGACAAATAAAAAAATTAGTTTCACTAAGATTCTTAGGTTTTTATTGTGTGGATAGTTTCAAATTTAATATTATGTAGGTACATAAATTCTTAAACTTATAAATTTCTTCGAAATTTATTCATTCTATTTGTCAATATTGTTATTTTTTTACAGTGCCTACTTATTTGCAAGGAGTTTGGTTTAGTGTTTATAATTTATCTGCTGAGCGTCAAGAGTCTTAGGGCTGCTGAGACCGAAGACCAGAAATATTTATCAATTATGTAATATATTGTTGAAAAATTTTAATTTTACTATTTCAGGAAAGTTGATATTTTTTATTAATTAGAATAGTTACGTGTAATTACCATTTTCCTTTATTTCATATTAAACATTATGTTTGGTTGAGTGTGAGATAATTTTATTTATGTATGTTTTAATTTTATTTAATTTCTTATATATATATTCTTACCTACCTACTTCTATTAAATTTCAGGCGGATGTTAACATTGTCATTCCAGTTGTATAAATTGTTTTGTTAAATTAGTTGTTATTTATACTTTTTGTTTCATTTTGGACTATGTTTTTTTTTTTTTTACTTAATTCAAAGATTTGTGGTGTGTACAGGGAGTGATATCTCTATTAATTTCTATACTCCTTTGGATAAGCGGAACATTGCCACCACAGTTTTACATATAAACAAATCCTACAAATGTTTTAAACATTATGACAAATAAAAAATAGTTTCACAAACATCCTTAGTTTTTTTTTTTGGTGTGTATAGTTTGAAGTTTAATATTATGTATGTACGTAAATTCTTAAACATACAGTTATTTATTAATTTATTTAGATAATTATTCATAGGTAGGTAATAAGCTTTCTATTTGTCAAAATTGTTATTATGGTAGATAGCAGTACAGTAAATGCCTACATTCTTATATTCCATTATATCTCTTTTGAGATGGAGTGTTCCAAACCATTCGAGGTCCTGAACATCCACTTTCCGCAAAAGTGAAAGCCCCAAAATTTCGAAATATAAGAATATATATAATTGTATGTTGGCATGTGTGACGTCGATAAACTCTTACACCGTTTGACCGATCGCCATGAAAGTTGGCACATCGAAGTGTTTCTATCATGGAAAAGATTTTTATACTAGCCATTTTTTTTGTAACTCGCCGCTAGATGGTGCTGTAGCGCATCAACTTCTAAACCTTTCAACCGATCGCCATGGGTAAACAGAAAACCATAGGTCACAGATACACAAACAGTAATTATGTGTCATTTCTTAATGTCCACCACACTGGACATATCGCTATCCATTTTGCTGTAACTCGCGGACAATATATCACCCGGTGTTCAGCCCGGGCAAAGCCGGGTAGTGCAGCTAGTATATATATATATATATATATATATATATATATGTGTATGTATATATATACATACATACACATATATATATATAGAGCTAGTATGACGTCACGACCGCTATCTTGTTTTCGTTTGCTGGAGGCCACCATTCTGTTTTCGTCTGCTAGAGTGCGCTGACATCATGTTAGTGTAATGTTTACTTGCTAGAGTGTAGTAATTATTTATTATTACTGTGTTTCCCACCAAATTGTCATCATTTTTACCCGCTATCCTGGAACTTCGTAACTATTCAGCTATAAATTCGGAAAAAATTCTAAAAATCATTTTAAAAAATCTGCAATTAATCTACTGATTGATTCGATCAATTCCTATTATTTATTCGATAATTGATCGATAAAAAACTATTTGATGTAAAAAATAATAATTTCAATAAATATGGCAGAATGTCCTAAAAGTAGTTTAGTTCCCTAGCCAACCAGCCAGTAGTAAGTCTATGATTACATATTGACAGCCATCTTGAAAATTCGTAATAATTAAACTATAAATTCGGGAAAAATTCCAAATTAAATCGAAAAAATCACTCATTAATATAATGTTTGATTCGATCGATATGCGTCCTCGGTTTGATTCTTGATGAATGAAAACAAAACATTTTAGACAAAAAATATTATGTAATAAATCGTATTAAAAATTCTAAAATCAGCTTAATTTTCTCATATACTAGCCTCCTATAAGCCGATATGACCACCATCTAGGAAAATTTGTATTAAATGACCTAGAAATTCGGAGAAAATTCCAAAATTCATCAAAAAAATAATTTATTAAAATAATGATTGACGCGATGGATTTCCGTATTTGGTTTATTTCTCTGTTAGTAATAAATATAATAAAGCTTAAAATAGTATTGAAATTCTTTTTCCTGTTACCTTTTGTGGATTTTATCAACCATTAACTCTACGAAAAACAAAACTAGACATGATACCTATCCGACGAAATAAATATGTTGTCGCACTGCGTAACACGGAAGTATATTATTTTTCGATGCATGAAATGCATTCCAATTTGTTGTTTTTCAATTTTAGGTGTAAAGACCAAGCATCTCCATACCAAGAAATATTTTTCGATGATACTCGAAAAACCTTTTTAAACAGGCGATGTTCAATGTCAGACGTTCAGACCAGACATCTCCGAACTATGATATCAATTGTGTCCTGAGTACAGACTTAACAATTCACAATTAATGAAAAGAAAGCACATTTGAAAGAACAATCAAAAAGAAAACACAAACAACGAGAAGGAAGCACAATTGGAAGGACAATAAAAAAAGAAGCACAATCGGAAGCACAGTCGACAAAGAGGAATCACAATCAACAAAAAGGAAGCAGAATTGAAAGCACACTAAACGAAAAAGGAAGCACAATCGGAGGCACATTAGACAAAGACGAAGCAATATCAACGAAAAGGAAGCATGCAGACGTTTCATCGTGATAATCCGCAAGTCAGTGTGAAACAAGTTTATCCCAGATAAGATTGCAGTCATATTGGAGCGGCGGGGACTTAAAAAACTACACGGAGACATGTGACAAAATGGTTCATTCTTTTTATTCGGATGACCTAACTTCATATGAACATTGTCAAAATACTGTCAGCTGTCAAATTTCCCTGTTTATTACATGAGGGAGGAAACAGTACTACCGAGTACTATCCACCAAGTAGTTGAGTTCGCCAAGAATCGAGAAAAAATACCTCTACAATCGCCCGAATGTGCTGATATTCAGTTCTACAATACTGCAACAAACTGTGTAACTACGAGTGAAGTAAGTATTTAAACCGTGAAAGAACAAACTCCCAACACCCGAAAAGTGTACCAGAAAGAAAAAAAATCTTCGCATGACTGCTAAAAAAATTTAAAATCTACAAGTAGCCTACCTCATACAGTTTAGAACCAACGACCCTGCATACTTCTACTGCGGATGTTCACCTGATTGTACGCAATGAAATGCGAAATATTTTATAATGAATGACGGACATAATTAATGCAGAATAAATATGATTTTTGTATGAAGTTTATTTGTTAAATGTTATTTTTCTATAATTGTATGCATGTGTTCTAACTTTAAATAAGTGTATTAAATGAATCCGATTATTTTTTTCATTACATACCTAAAACAAGTATTACAATGCTGTCTAGTTGTTTGCCTACCCAAGTACTAAGTGGTGTCACATACTCGCACTCTGACAGGCCTGTTGTAACAGGTAAGACATGTCTGCTGTCCAAGTGCCACAATGTCACAGACTAACTAACCTGTTGTGACAGGCTTATGCCCTCAGACATTATTGAGTTATAAGTCATGATGCAGGCAGTGCCTCGCCACCTTATATCTTATATCGGACCTGACTGGGGAGTGGGTAGGCGGTCAGATCACTGTTATATTTCTACCCCCACCCCTCACACATAACAGGCCTGCTGCGACTCGCGAGCAGTTTTGAACACCTTCACATAAACACATAAGGTCATGCTGGGTTTTTCCCGAAGATGATGGCACTTCTACACCAACACATACCTGGCCCCACCACATACATACTTCATTCCTACTGGTGGTTTCGTCAGAAATTCTCTGTCCTTTTAGCTGTGCTACATTTACTCAAAAAATCCATTATAAAAGGAGAGGATTAGCTGTCGGAATTTCATTGTCATCTTGGAATTTGAGTTTTTCAGTGCAAGCTACCGAGATTTCTACCGCCTATGCTATAGCGCCTTATATAGTTCCACTTCAATGTTACCTGTGGTAAGTTTATTTGTGGTTTTTAGTTATTATAGCTGTTGAATGTGTCTCAACATGTTTTTTTGTACATTCCCAGGAATATTTTTTAGTTTAGAATATAAATATTCTAATTTTTAAGTGATTTTAAAACCGCACATCCTTAACATGTTTTTGTATGGATGAGTAGTTTTGAGTTTATGTATGCAATATTTTTTGGTAAGATTTCACTTGTGTATAGGTAACCAGCTATAAGAACTTTGAATTTTTCTACTAGTTACTTCTAAATAATTAAACATTTGTGTGGTTAGCTAGTTATCTATTTTTAAGCTAAACTTTTGTGTGAATTGTTAGTTATCTGTACTTTAACTTTGCTTTGCTACCATTTTAGTAATTTTTAGGTTTGTTTCAGGCAAGGCATTTCTAACTTGAGGATTAGTTAGATGATGTTGATGATGTTGTAGTTTTGTAGGTTTTGAGTAGGTTCGAGTTTATGTATGTAAACTTTTCATATAACAGCTATCTACATTGTTTTCATAAGTTTTTTTTTAAATATTTCTCCATATTTCGAGCTTCCTTTGCATGTTCTGTGCATCGATACCAGAAAACCGATGCATCTACCACGCAGAAATGCCATTTCTGCCCTGCTACATCTACAGCAGGCAAAAACTGCAACAGACATGACCGCCAATGTGCTGACAACTTGCAGCGTGATATCCAGCAGTGTTATATGTTTTGGAAAGATAGTTTCATGCAGGGAAAAGATGCAGTAGCATATAGCTTCATGTACTAGGGCTATATCCACGACATAAATTGTCCAGTGTAGCATCTGCTACAGAAACTTTATACAGGCTAGTGATGCCAGACGGCATGAGAAGACGGCTTGTGGTCTCAAACCTTACCGCAAAGTGCATTATGGCGAAAATTTCGTTAAAAAATTCTCCAGAAAGTATAATTTGAAAGCACATACCAAAGTGTACAAGGGTCCTGCTACACCTCCAAACCAAAAGGAAATAAAATGGCAACACTCAAACCTGCAGCTATACCTAAGCCAAGCACCAGCCAAACCAAGGTGGTGACCAGAGCAGGTTTGGCCAAAACCCACGGCTTCATTATTGCTGAAGTGGGATTCCGAGGCAAATTGAAGACATATGTGGCAGAAAATTATACCAGTTCTGCCAAGGAAATGTGCACATACCTCGACTCTATCAAGGCTAAACTGATAAGCCAACATGTAGAAGAAATTGAGGTGAATGGTCCGCTTAAGTATAATATCGTGCTTGAGTGCGACTATGAAAAACCGATGGATGCAAGCGAAGGCCAGAGGGCCTTCAAAATCGTTACTGAATCCATCTCTTAGATTTGCAAAGAAGAGGAAGATTGCATGATTTACTTAGTCTTCAGTTAAGCAACTGCAACTACGCATTACAAACTTTACCCGCTTCGTGCCAGCTCCTTCATCGAATTACCTACCTTTATCGAGACGAAACATGCAGTGATAAATCCACAAAACTCGAAGACCATATGTGTTTTAATTTGGCTCTTCTGGTCAAGTTCCTGGAGGGCGAGTATCCTGAACGAGTTAATCATCGCTGCCATGATTTGAAGGGGAGTTCAACTTCAAAATATCGAGTATTCCAATCTGCTTCATTAGAACCCTATGATAAAAAAAAGAATCCTGGTTACTCCATAAACATCTACAGCATATGCGAGAACCATAGGATCATACACCTGCACAAAACACTCCTGAAGAAAGAAAACATTTTTATCTTCTGCTCTTTGTCAGTGACAATTCGTCCCACTTTACATGCATCAATCATTTTTCCACCTTGGTTCACTCCCAACTCACTACACACCATGATGCTATCTATGTATGCAAACGAAGCTTCAAGCATTATGGTGATCAGGAAAGGTTTTGTGGACTCACTGGTCTTCAGTGTTTGGAAAATCACAGTGAGTTCTGCAAAGAACATGCTGTTGTTCGAATGGAAATGTCATAGCTTAACAAGAATATTCAGCTTTCTGTTATTCAGTTCCAAACTTTCCACCATTCCGATAAGATTCCTCCTACCATCCCCTTCCACCGTGTAGTTGGATTTTTTTAATACAAAATATGAGTAAATACAGCGTGTTATTTTGGGTGATGCAACATTATTGCATGCGGAATTACAGTGTTTATGGCCGGGAATTATGAGTTGACGATAATATGTAATTGCCATGAAAACACATTCTATGAAACGAGAAAAACTAGCAATTTGTTTTTTTTTAACTCGTAGAAATTAAGTAACATTAACTTTGTCTTTTTCTTTTTCTTTTTTTTACTTGTCTTTTTAGTAATTTTAATTAAATTATATCTTTATTTTGCAGCCATGACAGCTGCTAGCCTTCCGACCACCCATGATTCTCCCCTGAAAAATGAACCATACACGCTGCAGTACCAAAAATGTTGTTGAATGTTTAAGGACGAGTGCTGGGGGAAAGTGTGAGTGAGTTTGTCGGTCTGCGGGACAAACTTTATGCCTACAAGTGTGGTGCATGGTTGATAAGAAGGCCAAGGGCATCCAGAACTGTGTGGTAAAAAACCGTACAAACATTTGAAGACTATCTAGATGCCTTGCAGGACCACCACACATGCCGGGTTGCTGTTAGAGTCTCACACTCGAAGCAAGCATGTGCTCTACATTGAGAGAACTTATAAGCTGGCTATAATGTGGGTGGACGACAAGCGACAAATATGTGAGGATGGTACCCGCACGGTCCCCCATAGGATATGTCAGAGACGATGAATAATAGAGTTTTGTGTAAATATTTTTTTTGTATATATTGTTACGATTTATTAATGTTGGGATAATTGGTTTCGAAATGGATAGCCCAATGATGATTTATTACAGTTTTATTGATTATTAATATTTACACTAAAAACAAATCACTGACACTTAAATATGTTTATCAAGTCACTCAATGTTCTCAAGTTCTACAGTTCGCACTTCTCACGGCAGTCACCGTCGCAGGACTCGGTCACCAAAACACCGTCGTCGAACTCTCGCCGCACTTGCGGCACTCACCATCGTGGGAATCTTCGCGGGACTCACGCGGCACCTGTTGCTGAACTCCGTCGCCCAGTCAAACTCCGCGTCGCTCCACTTTCCTGATGTCTGAGGGGGGGTATCTCACTCTCTTCACCGCTGTCGCACTTTCTCCGCTCGGAATCCGCTCGGAACTCTCACGGGACTCGCTCGAAACTGCCGCCACACCCACGGCACTCCCGCCACTCTCTGTCGCGGTACCCTCGCCACCACAAGAACTCACGCGCCCAATAAACCACCACGGAGGCCGGCGACCCAGCTTAAGTAATCTCGGGCGCCCTTCTCGAACAAACGAGAGGTGCTGATGACGAGTCGCGTCATCCCGGGCCGACCCGACGCCCGAACAGTCTAGAAGCTCGTCGTTAGCTCACGCGACATCCCGCGGAATCCCAAGGCTGCTCAGCGATAGCTTTGAATATATATACTGTATAGAAGTCGCGAGTGGATAGGATTTACTCTACGTTTTTCAGGATCGTATGATGAGCAGCTTGGGAACTTCACCGCTGCAGTGCGCTGCCGTAACGCCCTGTATCGTCTTAGTTGTTATTTGCCCGTTAGAGCGCAGCACTGTCGCCCGCTGTCATTCCCCGCACCATCCCATCAATCATTCACTGCAGCTCAAGGTCGTTCAACGGGAGGGGGAAGGGGTGTTTGAAGAGTTCGACACTTCTCCGCTAGGGACCACCACAAGTCGATGCCCTAGAGATGGTGGTGATTGCAGCGGTGAATTAACCAACTACCTCAAACCGTATTAGAAATTTTAACCTGGGCTGGCGACTTCTATACAGTATATATATTCAAAGGCGATAGCCAACGGCGACGAGGCAGGGTGGTGCGTGGTGAGCGGAGGGGGAGGGGTAAGCGACGACCCTTGTAATCCGGCCAAGAACGCGTGGCATGTCTTACATCAGTGAAGGCCACGTGACACGCGTCTGACGCCAGCCATCTCCGAACCCGCCGTCACGGTCTGGTCTCTGGCATTCGTAACAATATATAATTTTGTTTGTTGTATGAAGTTTCATTTGTTGTAAAAATGTTCTTTCGTTGTATCAAGTTTCGTTTGTTGTACACAGTTTCGTTTTTTGCATATAGTTTCTGTTTTTCATTGTATAGTTTCTGTTTTTTTATATGTAGTATTCTCTTCTCGAAAATGTTTTGTTACTTTTAATTGTGAACAGTCTGACATTATTTGAATCAATGAGATTTTACCTACTTATTATTTTAATATATATCATGCATTCCTTAAGTTAATAGTACTTAAATTTGACTCGGAGAAAAAAGAAAAAAACATATTTACGCAAACGTTAAAACATATTATTTCATGAAGCTTTTAAATACGAATACGCAAACATGTTCCTGCTTAGAAGACACATTAATAAAAGTCAACTTGTGAGTTAGGACTCTGAAAAATTTATGATCCTGAATGGTGTGATGTCTATGATGGAGTAAATACATAGATTTTTTGAAAAAAAAAAGTACTATTTATGTACAATAAATGTAAACATTGAATACCAAACGAAGAAACTATTAATTTGATATGTGATAACACACATATATCTTATTATATAAATATTATTATGTTTTTCAAAATAGGTAGGTTTTACGAAAAAATGGTGGTCACAACCTTTATCATTAAAAAAATGGCTGTGGACTTCGGAAAATTTTTGTATTTTTTGTTCTGTAAGATTTATAACCACACTGGTAGCAGATTGAAACTCGACCTTACATGCATGAGAAACCAACACTCAATGACATCTATCAGATAAAATCAAGATGGTGTCTCCACTATATATATATATATATATATATATATATATATATATATATATATATATATATATATATATATAACGGACGTCAACAGATTTGGGTGGTAAATTTTTATTAATTTTAATATATTTTTAAAATTTTTCTCAATTATTTTAGATATTTTTTTTTAAAATGGCGGATACAATGAAATGTTAAACGCGCCGGAGTGGAACGCTCGATAATGATGTAATCGTTTATTTAAATCGAAATTGAATTAAATATTTTTTTATAAATGTTTAATTTTTTCTTCAAATTTCTTATTAATAATAATGAATTTTAAAGATGGAGGACGTGACATAATAATTAAAAATAGCGTGATTCTCTAGAAAAACCGAATGGTGGAATGTTCTAGAAAACCAAATGGCCGCCGGAGTCAAAGGTCAAAGTCAAGCTCATCCAAGATGGACGCCGGAAGAGACGTAATCCAAGATGGCCACTGGAAGTGTAATACAAGATTGCCGCCACAGATTCCCAGATCCCAAGCCAGTGTCCCAGGATGAACAATATCTATTTTCCTAATCATGTAGTCCTCTGGCGAACGAAGCCTCACTCTGGTTGCCTTGCTTTTGCCGCCCAAGACTAAGAATGCATCACGCATCACGGCGTGGTGCTTATGTATTAGAAATACAATTTACATAGAATAGTTATGTTAGGGTATCAACTATATAAGAAATATGCGTTCTAAAGAAATGTAGAGTGGTCAAGCAAAATACTATAAAACCAAAGTGTTCTCAAATTACTAGTTAAATTTGTGCATAGAAAAACAACAAAACCGCAAAGAAAACTTAAGAACTGCAATAAATAATCTTCTCCTGTCAACTTTCGTTATGGGAGAAATATACGGACCAAGGCTTTTTTATTTATTTATTAATAGAATAAAGAGCCAACAAACCATCAATTCTGCATAAGAGGGATGGCCCGTCTTGTGCGGCCATAAGCCGTCGTGTTATAATACGTCATAAAAAAGATGTAATGTATACGAAGAAGAACAGCAGTAAAAAAAAACTCTGCCAGGAGCAGTTATTCCATCATAAAGGAAACAGCGGGAGCGAAATGTGAAACCGCCACATCACCTGGAACTCATCCACGCACAGAACACGTGTTCTTGTAGTTCAGAAACGTCTGTTAAGTGCGTAGCGTATAACATCTATTTGACATTCCTTAAAATTAGTACCAGTAGTTTAGCCAATTAAGATATTTTAGATGCAAAATAAATTTTAAAAGTTTATTTACAATTACTCAGAATCATACGAAGTTGTTTACAATCACCGTTGATTGAACACAAGTTTAGAATTATATGCAGATAATTTGTACTACTATTGATAATTGCCATATCTGAGACAATTAACACGACAGGATTATTGCCAAGACTGCTAACGTGTCAGCTCAGCTTAGCAGTGTGCTGGGTTCGTTTCCAATACCAAGTTTTTTTTCTAACCTAACTAATTACTAAGTGTATTTGGGAAGGGTCTGGGTAAGGAAGACTTTAAGTGCGTCTCAGGCCGAAGCTTATATACGCTCTAAGCATGCAGGCTATGAACCATGCAGGAGAGGAAGCATGCATCATGTGCTAGGAGGGGATGAGCCAGCCATGGCAACGTTTTAGCCATGACTAACTCCCCTCACTGACTATTCTAAGTTAAAACTAGATAAGTTGGGCCCAGGTAAAACCTGCATAGACGCAGGGTTAAACCCTGGGCACTGACATGCGGGATGCAAAATTTCATGCATTAATTACAGGCAGGTTGGTTACAGGAAACAGAAGGATAGTTCTGGAAGAAGAGTTGGACAGAGTAGAAAGACTACTATGCAAATGGGCGGGAGCTTGGACATTTTGTACGCATTTGGTTTGGTGGCACTGGTTGTTTTGGGGGCGACTTTAGTCGTTTCCCACCAGGCTGCCAGCCAGCCGAATAGTTGAAGAAGTATTATATTATAATTATACGACCGCAGCGCCCAGGTTGCCCCAGTTGCCGCGGTCGTGTGTGCCGACTCATTGTGCTGCCAGCCTGAGCATGTTAATCATCGGCTAGTCCAATGTTGCATATTTGCGCCGCAGGACGTGGTCAGGCACGAAGATATCTGACACTAAAATTACGCAGAATTGGATGCAGACGGTACAGAGAAATGTTCGGGCCTCGCTCCCTTGGGTGAGCTCCACGTGGCGGCCTGCGGATAGGGGAGTTAGCCATGGCGCCAATTGCGGCCATGGCTGGCCAATCCCCGAGCAAAGCACACGATGCATGCCTCCCTTTCTGCATGGCTTAAACCCAGCATGATTAGGCGTAAGGGCTTCGGCCTGGGACGCACCTAGAGTCTCCCCTAACCCAGACCCCTCCCAAACAAAATACACTTAGTTTTAGTTAGGTAAGTAAAAAATTAAAAATTGGCATGTGGCTCAGGTTGAACCCCGCCATGCTGCAGGGATAGGCGTGTCGCGGCGGTAGGGACCCGCCTGCGCCTGACGCCACTCCAACTTGCTGGAGTCTAGTAAGGGAGTGTTTGGGCAGAGGGCAACACAACGGGGTTTGAGCTTATTGTGCACCGTGCCACGGACCATATTCACAAGAATATGGTATTCTTTCAAGTATGTATTATTTTAATTACTTGTGTAAAACAGTATTGTTAAACAATGTTGTATGAGTATTGTTTTAGCTGTGAACTAAATATTTCTTTGCTGGTATAATGTTTTGCACTCTTTAGTTTGAAAGGGTGATTATTTGTCACCAATTCTTGTTTGATTAACTTAATAACACATCGTATTATAATAATAAGCCCACGGGCGTGAAATGTGTTCAGTCCATCTATGAATATGCTAGTTAAAAAAAAGTTTAAACAATTCCCGCGCGGAATATTAATTGTTTTTATTTTCCTTTTGTGGCAATATGGTTATGATGAAAATAATTTCTGCGAGGAAGGTCCGTGCCTTTTAGTTTTCGCTTCGCGGAGTGGCTGACATGTTGTCATTGTTCTTTTCACGGCAGAACATTATCAATGTCTATGAATGCATTGCAGTATGTCTATGAGGCCTATTGGCAGAATCTGTTGCACTATAACTAAATGATAAGGTTATATTTGCAGAACTACCAAATCAGGGTATTAGAATACACGTTCACACCTAACCTATACATTTTATCAAATTTAATTTACCTAGCTTATTAATATCAATCCTAGCATTGATATTTACTAAACAGTGAGTAATATTTATCAGTAACTAATAAAATATTGATTGATCAAAAATTATTGAAATCCAGATCTGTTATTAAATTGTATAAATAGTTTTGCTGAGTAATATTAAGTAATATTATAAATGTGGTTTAAAATAAATATATTGAAAATGATTTAGTTTTTTAATGTGTATAAATTGTTGTTTTAATTGTTTTTATGATTTAGTAGGGGTCCGGAAAATTTTAATATAACTTTGTATGGTGTGATTATTTCCGCAGTGGTAAATATATATTGTTAATTAATCATTATTAATTGATCAATAACCATTCTTAACAGTTATTATTAAGTGAGTATTATTTGGTTAATTCCTGTTTATTTAGAAAATTGTCTTCTTTTTCTCTTTCTCTCTCTGTCGTTTTGCTCCATACGATAGAATTGCAAGTTATGGTTTGGATTACGAAATAAGTTTCACTTCTATCACGTGTACTGAGCTCCGCTTTTTTTCCTAGTAAGGGACGGCTTACCCACTAGCAGGTATTTATTTTAATACTCACTACTGCTAAGTTACTTTTGGAAGTCTTAAACGTCTTTGCAGTGCCTTTAAGAATTAAAACTCTGTATTTTATTTTTACATCGCTTCACAAACATTTACAAGAAAATTTCAACCTGTAATTTCTTCGAGATTGGTTTATATTCTTGCAGAGCCTGCCTGCTGGTGAGTCCTAAAACCTAATGTTGAGACGAAACAATTTTACAACCTATTTCGTAGGAAAATCATTTCCATGTGGTTGACGATCAACGTAATTTCTTAAACGAAACCAATCATGTTGATATGCATGTATTACGAAATAGACAGTGAGGAATAAATAGGTATTGTAAATTTAATGAAATTTAAATTAATTCATAAATAACTAAAGTAGAAGAGGTAAAATATTCATGCACAAGAAAAAACAGTTATTACAGATTGGAACAAATATCTGTACTGTCAAACATTTTTGTTCATGGTGAAGTTTTTAGAGGGTTAAGTTGCCCAAGTTTCGCTAAATCAAACCAAGTTAAAATATGTTACAGTTTATTCATGGATGAAAGAATGCAAACAATAGTGAATACACGTAAGTCCATTTAAAAATTAAAAATTAGACTTAAAATTGCTGTAAGAATTCAGACTAGTTGCAGACGTTTTATTTTCATTAAATTAATCACTATCACCTACAATTTTTTTTTTTTTTTTTTTGCAAAATTGAGGCAATTCATCTTTATTTATACGTAACTTTTAAATTGGGAATTTTCATTGCGAAGAAGAAATTTAATTTTGGTAAGAGGGAATTGTTGGCAACACTTGTTACACCCAGCTGGCTTTAGGAGGGAAACAGTAATTCATTGTTTATACCTATGGTGTAGCGTGAGGTTATATTTCAGAAACGCGTTCCCGTAAGTGTTTAATTAACTTAAACGTGTTTAGTTATATTTGTGGTAGTTATGTAACTGCTAAGAAAAGACAAGACATCAGTAGTTCTGTGAGAAATGACTATTATGCTTACTTCGGCATAAAGCTTGGTGATCAAGACAAAAACTGGGCACCGCACAAGGGACTGAGACTGTGGAAAAATTGTGCAAAAGAATCAATGCCCTTTGCAATTTCAATGGTTTGGAGGGAGCCACAAAAACATATTAACGACTGTTATTTTTGTATGGTTAACGGTCAAGGTCATAACGCAAAAACTAAGACAGACATACAATATCCGAACATTCCTTCGGCCATACGACCAGCTATACATTGTGAATCTCTTCCTATCCCAGTTCCACCTCCCGTTCTCGAAAATGAGCTACAGGAGAGCAGTTCAGAAATGAATTTTATAATTCTGATGACTAAAAGTCCGAAGAAAATTCTGCGTCAAAATGATTCACTCAAAATGAACTTAACGATTTAACTAGTGAATTAAATCTGACAAGGGATGCTGCACAATTGCTGGGATCAAAATTGAAAGCAAAAAAATATCCTACTACCTGGAGTTACGTTCTCTTGGTATAGGACTCGAGAGAAGGAATTAATAAAAATGTTTAAAGAAGAAGACTCTCTGCTTTATCGTTGTGATATTGAGTGTTTATTCAATTTCTTTAACGTCACTTACAACAGGTTATAGACTTGTACAAAAGTAGTATCAAAGGTGTAATTTTACATAATGGAAATTTCTTTGGTTCATTACCCATTGCGCATTCAGTGCATCTAAAGGAAACATAAAAATCTCAAAGTTCTGCTACAATGCGTGAACTATGAAAAACATTCTTGGACAATTTGCGCAGATTTAAAAGTTGTTCGTATGCTACTTGTTCTACAATCTGACTACACAAAAAAGGCTTGTTTTATTTGTGAATGGGACAGAAGAGCCAATGACAAACACTGGAAGCAGACAGACTGGCCCAAAAGAAAAACCCTACAACCCGGTTCACCGACCATAATAAATGTACCACTTGTTAATCAAAGCAAGGTACTATTACCTCCTCTTCACATTAAACTCGGATTAATAAAGCAGTTCATTAAAGCACCTCCAAAAGAAGGTGACTGCTTCCAGTATTTGGTAACAAAATTTTCGAAAATATATTCTGCAAAACTGAAAGAAGTTGTCTTTGTGGGACCGCAGATAATAAAATTAATGAAAAATCGTATGCTCAAAAATATAATGAATACTGTAGAAAAAAGGCCTGGGTTTCTTTTAAAGAAGTTGTGGCCAACTTTTATGTAACAAAAAATATCCAGAGTACAAAAGAATGGTTAAATAAATGGTGGAGGATTTCATAAAATAAGAATGTAACATGAGTGTGAAACTTCACATCTTACATTCACATATTGATTTTTTTTCCTGCGAATCTCTGCGATATCAGTGAAGAACAAGGAGAACGTTTTCACTAGGACATAAAGTACATGGAAAAGAGATACCAGGGAAGGTGGGATTTAAAGATGATGGCGGATACTGCTTCATGCTTAAAAGAGATGGCACTGCTGAAGAAAGTCAATCGAGGAAGATAAATTTCAACCCACGTCAGACGATCTTGAAGTGAAATCAGTGAAAACGATGAATTAAATTGTCAGATACCGTTGTGTTTTCGTAAAAGTCATATATTTATAAAGCGAGTATAATATATTACACTACTGTCAACTGTAATGAAAGTGCATTGCAATTTCATACTGGGTTATAAAATACATGAATTTTAAATGAAACTCAAATAAATTGTTTACTGTCCAAAAGTTTCATTTACTTAAGCGGCTTTATCTACCCCTGTTCTGAACAAGCGTTTTGGGATGCTAAATAGCGCATAACTTGTTTAATACTTCGTTTATAATTAAAATTGTAGCAAATAATTCAGATAATAATGTTGATGAATTATTAAAAGTGGAACCATTAAAAAATATTTCGTTACAAGAGAGAAAATAGTTGAAACCCCACTTAATTTTAAGTTTTCAGCCATTTTCTCTCTTGTAACGTAACATGTCTTAATTGTTTCAGTTTAAATAATTCATTTACATTATTATCTAAATTATGTGCCACAATCGTCATTTTAAACAAAGTATTAAGGACGTTAAACTTAAATTAGCATCCTTAAACACTTAATTAGGCCAGGGGTGTCTTACTGCCCCTTAAAAAAATGCAAAATTGAATTGTATAAAATCTTTACGTGACACAGGAAAAGTAAAATCATATTTGACATCAGCATAGAAAAAATTTACTTCTAAAACCACCATACAGTCTGAAAACATTGTTTCAAAAATGTTTAAATGTCTCATAGTCATAGTGTTATTTACTAACAGATAATGCCTCACGTAAGTCGATTTACATGTGTTACTGGAATTTAAATGACTTCCACAGCAAGTAGTAAAGAAACAACTTCTTTCATATGTAAATGGAGACAAATAAACCTAGCTTGGTTCAGTGCTTAGGTTGTAAGTATAAAGTCCTAAAATAAATTTCAGAATTTTTCCAATTTCCGAAAATGCTCCTGACACAAGGTACACCTTTATTGCAGAAAGTCATTGATAAATTCACGTGTTCAATCATTGTATCAATAAAATTAGGTGTTATATAAATAGCTAATTTTGTCTCTTTAGTAAGAACCTTTTTATTGTTCATATATTTATTTTTATAAAAGACTATTTCTTGCATAGTCACATGACATTGGGTGCACGAAAATGTTTACTTTGTTTCGGAAGATAACTGATGTTTTAAATGTTCAAAAAAGGTTCATTTACCGTAATCAAAGTATAACTTGTTATGACACGTTCACTCCAGTATCAGGAGTGACGCGAGTTTATTTCCTTCTTCTTGGAAAGCAGGTCTCCTCCGGGCGCCTGGCCCCACCTCCTGGCGCGCCCTCGCCAGAACTGAGGGAGGCTGTGTTCCTGTGTTTCCCCAGGGACCGCCCTTCCTGCCGCCAACAGGCGCAGCCACGCTGACGCGGAACAAGTGCCGCGGCGCGCCTTTGATCTGCGCCGACAAACTTGTCTTCCTGTCGTGGCTGTCCCGCTCCTTGAGCTTCTTGACGCTGACATGTGCCACCCGCCCTGCGACCCGTCCCTTCCTCCTCCAGGAAACACTCGACGTGCAGGGGGGAGCCGACATGGCAACGAATCTGCTCAAGCCAACGAACTAGGTATTCCTACGTCCTCACGAGGTTTCTTTGCGATCACTAGGGATAGGAAAAATTCGCGGGTTCAATTCGCGACAGGCTAAAATACAAATAGTTACACCTCAGTGCTGCCTCTGCTATTGGCTCACAACTCACCTGGATGACTCTGGGCCAATTAGAAACGCCCGACCAAAGCTTTATCGAATCACAGGCTGCTACGTTGTGACGTCTCACACGACGGCAGCCAATGGGTGGGTGGCATTTGACCGAGTGTACGTAGAACTGTGGAGTTCATCCTGCAGGTCATTGAACCCGCGAATTTTTCCTATCCCTAGCGATCACTGAAAACTACAGAAGGATACTTAGAACATTGTAAACTACTTTCCAGCAACTTTAAATTTTTTTCTCAAAAGTTACATGACTCAAGACTATAAATAAACGGTCACGGAATCGTGATACATTCCAAATAATCCAAACACTTTAAAATAATTTCTAAGTATTTTTATCAAGAAAATATTAACAGCTTGGCTTCATATGTTGTTAGATGAAACCTGAGTAAGACATCGAACTGTGTGGTAAAAATCTTTGTGGCCCAAATGTTTACCGCTTATTTGCCGAGAAATATGTTTAAGATGTGCACCAAGACACGCATTTTGTGCGTTTCTGAGGGTATAAACAGGTGGTGTTACGGGGGAGGGGGGGGGAGGGTATACCATTACTTACTTCACCCGAAATTCTAAACAAAATGTGTGCGTGGAGAAGTGAAACATCTTGCTTTGTAGGTACATTTAGAGATAAATGGGGGCGCGGAAAAGTCACATAATGGAAAACTACCATAATAAAAGGATTTCTCCTTGGCCTCTTTGAAACAGGGGGAAATGTATGATAATGGTAGAGCACCATAAGTTAAATTGACAAGATGGAATTCTGCCATATATTCTTTTCTTTTTTTTACAATTCTTGTTCATAAGAACACAGTGCTGCTCCCTATAACAAATTTTTGGAAAAAATTGGTTCTCGCTTGCGATCTGTTGAAATAATATAACACTGGAGCTACAGAAATTCGCCATCAGAAGTTCTATCTGCAATCTTTTAAGTTAACCAAAGAAACTTCTGAGGCTTACAGCGCTACCTACCGATGTATTCCATACACTACTCTGAGAGCGATGTCGGTGTACTCATTCCATTGAGTGTATAATAAATTATGTCAGAATTCCCTCTCGTCCTTTTAATTTATGGTAGTTTTCCAGGTTGGTACTTACTTCCCCCTTCCCCGTAACATTAATAGAACAATATATCCTAGAAGCAAAAGCATTCAAGTGTATTATTCCAAACAGGTATGCTTCACAAGACCATATTTACTAGCATTGTTTAATGATTTTTGTGGCAATGTATGACCACTAGATTTTAAAAGAAAAAAATATCTAAATAAATTCCAAACCACTAACAGAGTACTGTACAAAATAGTTAAAGTTTTTTTACCACCAATCCTTCAGATCCAATCAGTATTTGTTTACTGCATTTTCATAAGTGAATACCTCTTGCACGAATGCTCTCAAGTTATGGATGAGTTGACAATATTTCTAAAGGTAACTGAGTCATACAACTGTTCCTGTAGTGTCGTTGATTTTTTTCCCACCCCGCGATATTGGGTTACAAAAAAATAAAACATTTGATGGAATTGAAGCAACAAAGAAAACAGTAAACGCAATTGTCGGCGGTGTAGAAACGTGTGCTGGAATTGAAATGACCTCAGCGATTCGCGGCTTTCGATTTTACCCGGCGCCTCCACCACAAATACTCTCGCGCCTAACTTCCCCCACGGAGCCAGGCTGCGGCGCTCGCTCTAAATCTAATTTGAAAAGGAAAAAGCGAAAAGAATTATTGGCAAGCTGGAAGAGGGGGAGGGGTTTATGGAGGGCGGGGGTGTGGAGAAGAGTTCAGGAGGGAGGGCAGATTTACGATATTGCAAATGATTTGTGCTAAGTTTCCAAGATTAAATATGCAGATAATTTTCCGAGCATGTTTTCGTGGATGGTTCCCGCGGGTAACCCTCTTTTCGTATAAATCTTGCACGGTACACGGAAT
Organism: Bacillus rossius redtenbacheri; assembly: GCF_032445375.1. Classification (NCBI taxonomy): domain Eukaryota; kingdom Metazoa; phylum Arthropoda; class Insecta; order Phasmatodea; family Bacillidae; genus Bacillus; species Bacillus rossius. The sequence goes on from NC_086335.1 coordinate 17,263,978, forward strand.
AAGAAAGGGGATGCCGAGAAAACTGGGAGTAGGGGTTGTTTGGAAAGGGGGTTCCAATATTTATGAGTGTGAAGTTTGGCTTCGCGTGCTTTGAGAGAAAGGAAGTGTGTGGTGCCAGCATGGGCTAGAGGGATTGGAACGAGCTTGATAGGGGAGGGGGCAGTGTTTTCAAATATTTACAACCGGAGTCTTGCGCTGAAACGTAATTTCCTGTTCCCAACCAGAGAGGCATGGTCTCGAGAAAATACGTCTTTATTTTGGCGCATTTACTGTCTTGACAGCTATATGCCCTGGCATGCTCGAATAACTGGCAGTAGCTTCTTGGAGTTTTGATAACCATTAGTATAAAACATTATGGATCCTCCACAGGCTAGCTAGATATTTTATTTAAGTGTTTATATACTACTACGTTTTTATGCATTTTGATGTTTTCATATCGTGAAATAAAAAAAAACCGTTTGTAAGGAAATGGAAATATGTGTAAAAATGTTCTTTTACTACAACATTAAAAAATATTGCTGAGCGAAGCAAATTCTTTTTTTTTTTAATTTCTATTATTTTATTCCAATGTTAAGTTGGTTTGATATTTTAAACATCATAATAGTTATTTTTAATGTTTAATTTAATGGAACAACTTTAAGGGCCTGCTTCAAATTCTGTTTTTGTGTCACCCAATAATTTTTTTGTATAAAAAAGACAAAAATTTATTAAGAAAAATTGTTATATAACAAAGTGGGACAGAAAACCTTTTAAATTAGGCCTACTCCATTTTTTTGTTTAGTTTGGCACAGATTTAACAGTTTTATTGTCAATTTATACTTAATTGCAGTGGTATTATCAATTTCTTATTTAAAGTTTAAAATCACAAACACTACATTTCAGTAAAGTTATAACACTAGTCAGCAAACATTTGATATACATGTTTTAAAGAATAATATTTAATTAGCACCACACTATGTATATACATTTAAAATTTACCAACTTAGTTTATTTACAGTCAAAATTTATATAAAATTTATTTTTAATCAAAAGTTAATATTAAAATAATTATTTAAGAGTTATTATAAATATTTTTTTTGTTTTGAGAATTTTTTTATTATACGCTTGTTATTTTTAATATTATGGTGCTTTGAAAAATACATTTGTCTAAAATTAAGTGCAAATAGCTGAAAATGTTATGTTAGTGAAGTCCCTTTTTTTTTTAATTGTTCGGCCGAAAGGCTTAGAATTATTATATATCATTAATTTGTGGCAAATTATTTAGTTATTACTATTTTATAAAAAACGAGGTGGAAAAAAACTTAGTGAAAGCTATTTTTGATAAAAAAAATTGTAGGTATATAAAATAATGTAATTTACGATTCAAATAAAAGCTTGCAACTTTCAAAAATAATCAAACTAGTTTTCATTTAATATTTATTTAAAAATAATTTAGTCCTATAGTTAATTTTATCCATTCAATAAAAATTCTAAACAGTTCAAGAACAAAGGCATACGCATAGGCCAAAAGTCTCCGAACCAAGAGATATTATTCGATACTCGACCATCATTTGAAACGAGCCATGTTCAATGTCTGGCATATTGACCAGACGTCTCCGAACCACGAGGTAAATAAATCCCTGAGTATAAACTTGTCGATGCTCATTCGTCAAAAAGGTAGCAAAGTTAGAAAAGAAAGCACATCCGGCCAATAGGAAGAACATTAGGAAGCACACTCGATAAAAAAAGAAGTACATTGGGAAGTACATGCGAAAAAAATATATATGTACATCTGGAAGCACACTCGATAAAAAGGAAGACATTCGACAAAAAGGAAGCACATCGGGAAGCACATAACAAAGGGAAGCACATTTGAAGCAAATTTGGAAGCACATTTGACATAACGGCAGCATATTAAAAAAAATGCAGCACTTTCGACAGGAAGGAACCACATTCGGAAGCACACTCGATAAATACGAAGCAATTATGGAAGCACATTAAGAAACACATTCTACAAAAAGGAAGCGCAGTAGGACGTCAGTAGCCTGGTAGGGCTGCCAATCATCTCCGAACCTGATGCGTGTCGCGATCCTGTTTGCATTCGTAATAATATAAAATCGCTTTCGCTCGTTAGGGACTTCTTCCACCAAATCATTTCATGGGGCCTGTAGATGCATACATTGTGGAGTAATATATTTTTATATTTTTGTGTATTTTACCTATTATTTAAAAATATATTTATTTACACATTTATATAACTTATTGATGCTTATTTATAATCATATTATGCGTGTCACGCTGATGGACCTATGCCCACTTATGAGTTAATGGTCCAGCTGACTGGTTAGCCAGGCCACTGGCCTGCATCGTAGCCTCGCCTCTATTATGCTTGTAACAATAAAGTGGACTTGGAATGTATCGTGTCAGGAAAATTTGGTTCATTAGAAATTAGTAATCTAATAAATCTTTTTTTTTTTTCATCGTGACATTCTCCAAGTGCACTATATTCATACGAGCATACTGGAAGCGGAGTTACGAGGCAGGCCAGTGGGCCGGCTGAACAGACAGCTGGTACGTTAGCTCGCGAGTGGGTTGCAATGCATCAGCGTGACACACATAATCGGATTAGCAAAGGCACCCCCCCTTGGTTAAACCTTTCCTCTGCGCTTTACTATTGAACACAATGAGCCTCTGGACTTTTCGGCATGTTCCCAGAGATCCGCCTGCGTGAAGGTGTGTAAATAGGATGCCATTGTTCTAGGAGATTTGGGTGTCAAGTCAACAGCGATGAAGAGACACTTCAAAGGGGTGCAATACTCTTCCAGAAGGAGCTAAGGGGTATAACAAGGGCAACGCCACCCTTAGAGAAGTGAAGTTAAGACGGTGAGCGACCCCTTGGGGACCGAAGGTGGAAAACGGGTGACAGGCTTGGTGTGCGAAGACGGGTGCATCGGTACCGATTTATACGGGACTGTGATGGGTTTGTGACCGACTTGTGAGTATTGAGAGGCAGTGTGTTGGGACAGAGGTGTGTGGTAAGAGACGAGCAGTATATAGAGCCACTGTCGAGCCGAGCTCCAGTGAGAATAGGAAATTGTGGACATGCCGTTTAATTGTTATAGCTTAATAGTAAACATATCTACTATATAAAAATAAGTCGGGTTTTCCTCCAGAACGCACGAATCGATTTCCACGGTTTTGCAGTCGTTGGAAAGGTCTCGGGCTCCGTGAGGTTTATAGCAAAGAAAATTCAGGAAAAATCAGGACAAACCAACATTTTATGTAGATGGCGCCGGTGCGTGATACATTGTTTGACAGCTACTCATTGTTCTCTGCTCAGTAATTTCATGTGACAAACCGGTATTGTGTTCACTGTGAAATTGTGAAAAAAAAAGAAAAAAAAATAAGTTATTCGTTTCCTAACATTTCAATTGGAAACCATCAAATCAACTACTCATTGTTCTCTGCTCAGTTAATTTCATGTGACAAACCGGTATTGTGTTTACTGTGAAATTGTGAAAAAAAAGAAAAAAATATATTCGTTTCCTAACTTTTCAATTGGAAACCATCAAAACAACTACTCATTGTTCTCTGCTCAGTTAATTTCATGTGACAAACCGGTATTGTGTTTACTGTGAAATTGTGGAAAAAAAAGTAAAAAAAAAACATATAACGTATATTGTGCAAATTTTTATTCAATTTCAACTGCAGGCATTTGTCTTTAAGGTCGTAAGTTGAACTGTGTAAATTATGTGGATCGTGCATTTGAGGATAAATTCACCACTCTGTCCATAGCCCAAAATGCCTAGAGAACGACGTGCCAACATCGGCCGCCGCACAAGACATGCAAGCCAGCAACAAGTGTATTCACAGAACTTAAGCGAAGAAAGACAAAATATAATAAGAGAAAATGCCCGATTGAGACAACGCGTGAGCACACGAAGATCATTGGCATCATACAATCGCTTGGCATTCCAATATGATCCCACTGCGAACTACAGTGATGATGAAAATTTAGATATTGGACCAATGACGACTATATGCCGATATTGCAATGCGTTAAAGTTCAAAAGAGAAACGGCTGGATTGTGCTGCGCAAGTGGAAAAGTCAAACTGGATCCATTACTTACACCACAACAGCCACTGAAACCATTGTTCGATGGAAGTGATCCCGATTCCAGCCATTTTCTTCAACACATCCTTGAATACAATAACTGCTTTCGCATGACTTCCTTTGGAGCTAATATCATTCGAGAAGGCGGCTTCATGCCGACTTGCAAGGTAAAGTATCACTCACACCAACACAATGAATTGCAATACATAACAACTACATATACACCACACACTTCACCATCACACGATCAGAAGTTACACCGTATTCTTAAACAAATGATTGTTTGCAATTACAGATACAAGGACAAATATATCATTTGCATGGTTCAATGGTGCCAACACCAGATGAACCGCATCAATTTCTGCAAATATATTTCATTTCGTCGATGGTGGATCAGATGAATGTGCGGTGCAATATACAGGGAACACAACAGTTAAAGAGACGAATTATTGAACAGTTGCAAGCATTTTTTCACGCTAATAATGCTGTGGTTAATATGTTCAAAACAGCATTGGAACGAATGTTAGATGTTGGAAATGGAAAAGTCCCAGTTGATGCGACATCTGGATTAATTACTCTTACTAACGACTTTTGACGATTTGTAGACTCTCAATAAGCTCTTATTGAAAATGTTTTCTCAAACATTAGTGAGAATTATCAGAATTATGCTTTGTTAAGTCACCGAGCAATTCTTGCCGCAAAGAATAATGATGTACACGCACTGAATTTCACCATTCAATCAAAAATTTCTGGCGATTTGGTGACATACAAATCCGTTGATTCCATAACAAATCCCGATGATGTAGTAAATTATCCAACGGAGTTTTTGAACTCTCTGGAGTTACCAGGATTTCCACCACATAACTTGCTACTCAAAGTTGGTACAGTTATTATGATATTGCGTAATTTGAATCCACCGCGACTTTGCAACGGTACTCGACTTTCGGTAAAAAGACTTATGCCGAATTTGATTGAGGCAACCATTATTAACGGAAAGTACGCAGGTGAAAATGTATGTATTCCTCAAATACCAATGATTCCGACTGATCTTCCGTTTGACTTCAAACGATTGCAATTTCCAGTTCGCCTTGCGTTCGCAATGACAATTAACAAGTCGCAAGGCCAATCGCTTAGTGTTTGCGGAATAAAATTAGAAAATCATTGTTTTTCACGTGGGCAGTTATACGTTGCGTGTTCACGAGTTGGGAAACCATCCGCTTTGTTTGTGTTAACGTCAGACCAAAAAACAAAAAATGTGGTTTATGAAAGAGCACTTCAATGAAACGGATAATTTGCGGACACGTATAACGCTTCGATTCAGTATTTACTTTGGATTCACTTTCATTTACTTAGAGAAGTTCAACTAAATAACACTTCATTTTTGTAATCGAAATGAATTCATTACTGTTATGAAATGAAATAAAATTTTTCCTTTTTAAATATAAAACAAAAAAAAATATTTCTTCATCTTTTAATCACCAAACGAAATGTTACATAAAACGAAGCCATTTGGTGGCGAAACGGAGTTCGCCGGGTTTGCTAGTTAAGTAATAAATAAAACAGTTGTTAATTAATTGACCTATTCTTTTTGAAGCTATTTTTCCCACTCGTAGCAATATTTCAAAAAAATTTATTGAAATATGGTGACAGGGTCTACATAATGCAAACAAAGACCATACAGATAATAATTTCGCAATCTGTGGTAGCACGAGTCAGGGTAAATCTGCATACAATGATTGCAATTATGTTGAGCTGTCACGAGCCAGCGAGCTGGAAATGACAGATGGTCCTGGAGGAGTAAGCTGAGGTGTCGAGATGTAAAAGTCAGTCAGCGTGTTTAAATAAAACCAAGAGTACTACATACTCTAAATCCCGACGCGATGGCCTGTAGGCACGCCTTTGCAATTTTCGCGTGGGAGCCCGTCGGTCGTTCGTAACGAACAGAGCCGGATGTTGAATCAAGCAGGTCCTTGTCATGTTAATGAGACGTTTCGAAAGATGGAGAGTTGAAAGCGAAGGGTACAGAGGAGGAGAAGATAAGATGAGAAGTCGCTGAACAATCCGGGCGGGCCCATGTTTTATTTATTCCTGCGAGGATTTTCATCTGCGCGCCGCGCCGGGACGATTAATCACGGCCGTCGGAGCGGACACGATAATGACGGACAGCCGCGAGTCGAGGGCGTGGTTGGCTGTGCCTAGATGCCGGGCCTCGATGCCACCCACGTCCAATTAACACACGTGTCCTGTACGCCGCGCTACTCGCAGGCACATGCAGTTGGAACACGCGACAGCTACAGCGGAGATCTTAACACTTTCCAAGACTACATATCCAATTACTTCTTGTCTTCTGGCTTCAAGCCAAGCGTCTAAATTTGATGGAGTGGCTAACGTTTCGGCATGCTTTGTTCCAACCATCTTCAAGGGTGACTGACGACTGAAGACCTGGTATTCTGAAACAGTATTTACATAAGGTTTTTCACAGCCGAGCTGATATTGGTCCCTTTTCAGGACCGTCGAGAGAAACAAATGGCCGGGGGCAAAGTGTACATAATTTAATGTACAATTTTTCAAACCTATCAACTGAAAAAATATATTTCTAAGGACTAAAAGGTACCACTGTAAACATGATCTCAAAAGATTTTCTTAGCGTGTAAGGTCACCGATGAATTTTATTAGTAATATAGGTAATTTTAATTAATACTACTATCGGGATATACACATTATTAATAATATTTCGGAACCCAGCCGCCCTTCTTTGTGTTAGAACCCAGGGAGTAGGCCTGCCCAAAACACCCCCTCCCACAAAAATCACAGTGGCCAAGATTGGAGACAGGCTACTTGTTGAAAGATTGCAACTTGACTGTGACTAATTTTTGGATGGTGGATGCTGACGAAAGTCTACGATCTACATCCTCAAGTTATTACTACTCAAATACAGCAGAGGTCTTTCCTTCAAGTATCCATTTGCCTACGTGAAGTTGCACTGTAGGTTGTAACAGATACATTTTAATCCCGGAAACTACTGAACTTATTTACAATCTTTATTCAAATAAAAAGAAAAAAACCTCGGAGTTGGCATAATGTCAACTTTAACAATTCACATCTGGCAAACACTCGAATATCTTTAACTTTCTCAAAATGATAATTTTTACACTGCTTTATATTAAAATCACTTCAGTAAACATCGGCAAAAAACAATGAGTGGAATTATGTTGGATGGATATGAAGGCACCGATTAGATACTAATGAGATTATATGCATGAGAGCTAGAGGAGAATTCTCGAAATAAATCAACACGTACGCATTATTTGTTGCAAATTAAATGCCCAAATTCATTTAAGCAGCAGTTAAGTCCCTGTTTTCAAGAAAACTGGCTGGTACACTACCTAGATACTGGTACATGGTAAATAAATATACGTCAGTAGTATATAATAGTAGGTACAGCACCTGGTTCCAATGCGAGGATAGGATTCTGTGTCCGCCAGGTTCGATTGTGAGGTCACGGTGACCATATTGGATGACCTTGACCTTAATCTGTGACCTTAAACTTTAAGATGAAATGAGCCCAGAATTACTCAAAATTTGCAAAAATTCGCCCATATTTTCAGTTTTCCAGAAAAAAAATTCCCCAAAAATTTAAAAAATCTGATAAATAAAAAAATTCAATTTTTGAAGGGAAACAACATGGTAATAAATATAAAAATACAAAATTCTAAATGGTTCAAAATATTTTTTTAATTTAAAAAGGACATTTCCCATAGAGGTTTAATTTCGCGATTTACAAGCCTCAAATAAGCTGCTGAGAACATTATACCCTGGTCGACAGCTAGTATGACATCAAGTCCGCCATCTTGTTTTCGTCTGATAGAGTGCGCTACCATTATGTTAGTTTAAAATTTGTCCACTAGAGTGCACTATTCATTTATTATTACTGAGGCGCCCGCCATCTTGAAATTTGAGCACCATCTTGGAATTGTGTAATTATTCAGCTAGAAATTCAGGAAAAATCCAAAAATACATTTAAAAAAAACACTCATTAATATAATGATTGATTCGATCGTCTTGGTCTGATATTTGATCAAAAAGTTAAATAAAAATGACAGGTTTCGAAAATAAAACACAAGTTCTTTTACAAACATAGATTTTATTACATAATTTATATTCTACTACAGAAAGTTTAACAATATAATACACATTTAGTTCTGCATCCGCGTGAAATGACTAATTCTTAGCTCCAAACGATTTATACAAGACTGAGACCAGCCAGATCCTTTACTGACATAGTCTTCCTCTTCTTGACAGAGTTTCTGGACACCATGTTTAACAGCTTGCTTCACATTGTCAGAACTGTAAATTACAGCAGCCAATGTCTTGAAAGCACACTTCTTCTTTTTGTTCTCGAACGGATACGGCTTACCATATATACCTATACAGTCCAGCCGCAAATTAAATTTTAAAGGACAATTTTGCTACATCATTAGTAAGCTGATTTATAATGTCCTGCCTGATATCATCAAGAAAAGTATGAATGTCCTTCGACTCTCTAAACGTATTTAGATAATAGTAGACTTTCAATGTTCCACGAAATGCAGACTGCGCCAAGAAGAAGCCATTATCATTCACCTATAATGCACCGAACACAGTCTTGGGTTTAGTTTCATGTCCAGGCAACAAGTTGCTGCACATCTGTTTTTATGCTTGTACGCTCACGAATCTCCAACCTAAACCGATGAGTCAAAAAGTCTGCCGGTAGTTCAACAGTAGACACACGGACTTCACCTTTACAGTTTTTCGCATGTCGTGTCGCAAACTGTCAATATGTGTAAACCAAACATGGCACTCATCGCAGAGAAACTTCATGCGAGAAGGATTATTCGTACATGTACTCCTCTCGTGTCTCCGTATATCAAGAGCAAATGCAAACGTCATATCGCAGTAGCCGCAAGGATGTATAGTCTTTGAATACGAACCCGAACCACATGTTTATGATACTGCAGTTGTACCAACTCCTGGTGTACTCTTATGCACATCAATAATTCGCTGTTGTATAGAAACCTTTACTTTCTGCCGCGCAACAGGGCCTTTGCATGTCTTCAACTGTAGTTTCAATGTAGCATTTCTTGTAAATTGCTTGCGATACTTTTTTTACAGCCAAACATTTTACGAGAAAGATTCTTAGCACATGCTATACTCTCGTGTCGTCGAGCATTGCTGTTGATTGAGAAAATCTTGTAGCAGTAACGGCAACGATGCTCGTTAGTTGTTGTCGAATCACCAGCAATTGAAGTCTCCATCGAGGGCGAAACGGCGTTCATCGTGGTTTCCTGCGCAGCCAGCACTGAAGTCACTAAGCTGTCTTCTGCTGGTGGTAAACCATTATCGTCGTCGCGGCCATCGATGTCTCCGTTGATGGTACAACTTCCATCGAGGCTGTCGATAAATATGGTAGAGATGCCATCGAGTTCACAAGGATATCGGACTTATGCATCAGACGAGTCAAACTAGGCGATCCTTACACCGTCGTAGTCAGTAACAAACTGAAAGTCCCGTCGTCTAAGACTCGCTTATGTACCCACAACCAGTAAAAAATATTATAGTCAAAACAAGAATCATTTACATTAATACACTAGCCATAACCACATTCAAAAAAGGAAGCACTTATGGAAGCAAATTTGACAAAAGAAATGGGAACACAATACACGCACTGGACACGCAATTTAGGCACTGGACACGCAATGTACACGCAATATACACGCAAATATTATGCAATGTACACATCAGAGACGTAATGTACACTCAATGACAACTCAATGTAAGCACCAAACACGCAATGCACACACCGAACACATACAATGAACACGCAATGACCATGCAATGTACACAATGACCACGCAATGTGAGCACCAAACACGCAATGCACACACCGAACACACGCAATGTATACGCGATGACCACGCAATGTACACCTTAAAAACATAATGTACGCACTGGACACGCAATGTACACGTAATGTACACACACAATGCACACACAATGACCACGCACTTTTTTTTCACAGAGTGTTTGTTGTTTATGAGTACTGCTGTATTCCAAGGTCAGAGAACTTGAACAATATTTTTTTGTAAAGAAATCGTATGGGCTGTCTTCCTAATGATGTAATAGTATACAAACAATGGGATCGTATCCTACTTAGTAGAATGTTGGGGAAAATTTTACATACTTTTCGTTAAATGTTCGTAGTCAAGTCTGCAGTATCGTATCCTACTAATGGGATCCTATCCTACCAATGGAATCAAATTCTAGCGTATTCTACCGAGTTGAATGCGCTTCAAAATGAGCTTCCTTTTCGTTAAATGTTTGTAGTCAAGTCTGTAGTACTGTATCCTAATGATGGGATTTTATCCCAGAGTCAAAAGCAGATAGAGCCAAATGCTGGTCAATGCATTGTAGCCAGATGGAGGCATTCTAGCCAGATGGATCTTGATCCTATCGTATCATGTGATTTTATCCTACCGATTTTATCCTACTGATGGGATCATATCCCACAGTATACGGTCGATTGTATCCTAAGATGGGATTGTTTCCTACCATATCCTGTCAATTGTATCCCTTTGATGGTTTCGTATACTACTGTATCCTGTTGATTGTTTCCTACTGATGTATAATATTCTACCGTATTCAATCAAATGTAACCTGCTGATGAATCGTATCATACCTTATCCTGTCTATCATATCTCACTGATAAGATCGTATCCTACTGATAGTGTGCCAATGATGGGATCGTATGCCACTGACGGTAATGTATCCTACCGGTCGTATTCTACTTATGGGATCATATACATTTGAAATTAATTTTTGTAGTATGTGTGAGCGTCTTGTTAAATGCGCATAGTCAATTCTAAAGTCAGGAATGAATATTTATTCAAATCCTCTTGGGCATGTAGTAAGCATAAAACATAAGTTATTTGGCCTTTTTTGCTTGTAATATATTATATCCATACGATAGTTGCGACTGTACGGCTACTCTTGTCTTGCCTGCTTGTCATTGGCCTTGGCTTAATTTAAAAAAAAATGCCAAGTTACGAAAAAAAAAATACCTTGGTCGGATACACTTGACTTTACGTCCGATACTTTGCATGATTTGGTTGAAAGGTATTGCAAGTATCTACGATAAAGGCCTTGTGGTCGGAAACACTTAGCTATACGCCCGTGTTTGACACTATATTATTAAAAATCATGAGCCGAATACAGCCTCCATTGTAGGTTAGTTATATCGAGTAACATTTATTAGCTATGCAAGTGTCATTGTTTGTAATAAGGATAATACATTTAATATATATTTTTAGATCATAAATTACTATTTGTATTGATCACGGATACAACTAAGTACTGAAATGATTCGAATCAATCATTAAATTAAAAGCTGACTTTTATATGATATTTCTAATTATTTCCGATTTTCTAGGTAATAACTACGAATTTTCATAGATGGTGGTCAATACGTCCTCATCGGCTTGCTGGAGGCTGGTAGATGATGAATTTAAGCAGCTTTTAACATATTTACCATGTTTTATTATGTTTTAATTTTTACCTATAATATTATTTTTTTTTGCATCGAGCAAGGATATAACCAAGGACCTGAATCGATCGCAGAAATCACCATATTGAATGCTGATTTATTGACAGTTTTTTTTTAATTTTTTATTTTCAAATTTCTAACTAAAAAATTACATATTTTTAAGATAGTGGCCAATATGTCATCGGCAGCTTACCGGCGGCTGGTATATGAGGAATAAAAGCCACATTTAGGATTTTTCTTTATTTTATTAACTAAGTGTTTTTATATTTAATTAATTTTTGTCATCGTTTAAGGATCGAACCAAGAACTTTATTCGATCTAATCAATCAATATAATGTTTAGTGATTTTTTTATGAATTTAGAAATTTTCTATATTTCAAGCATAATAATTATATATTTCTAAGACGGCGACCAATATGGTCAAGTTGGCTGATGCCACGACGGTATAGTTATAGCACTCTAGCGGGTAAAAATTAATCCAATATGGCGGTAGCATCTTGTTTTAGATGATGTTTGTACTACGTGATATAATATCCGTTATAGCCTTCGCGATATCAGTCGCTTGGTTTTATTTCGGTGGTTTGACCCGGCGAGCTGCCTGTACCATCGATGATTGTCAACGTGTAACAGCCTCTATTGACATGTAAACATAGTGTTTTTAACAAGGTCACCCTGAAATTGTTCATTAAATACAGCAATGTTACGACGAAGGTGTTTTCGTCATGCAAGAGCATTGTGTTCGTTTGCGATTATGTAAGTGCTTATCGTGTTGTCACGAGACAACCAGAGGGCTGGAGTAGCGTGCTGGCTGCGCTTATCTCTGGGAAACCCCGCTGCTACCCAGATGTCCTTTCCCCTCTCCCAGCTCCTTTCCAAATATACTTGGCACCTTACTACCTCGCCTGATGCTTATGGCGTGTCCCGAGAGAGAACCGTAACTAGAACGCCATAGTTCTTGAAGCTTCGAGTCTGAAGTCGAGGATTCTGATGACGTGAAACCTCGGAGGGCTACAGGAACTTTCCAGGGCAAGAGTTCCCACATATGTACGACGGAAAGTGGCAGATACCTGTGGCAACGCCGGCGAGCGAGTGCGAGACTGGTGAGCTTGTAAAGTGAAGATGGCGAGTGCCTCGTTGGTGAGCGATAGCGGACGGAGAGCCGCGGACTTCGTGTGCGAAGATAGATGCCTCGGGGACCGAATAATCCGAGTTTTGTATGTGCGGCGGACGAGTAAGTAGTGCGAGACAGTGTGTAGAGACACAGATGTGCGGTAGGAGACAAGCAGTAGAGAGAGCCACTGTCAAGTCGTGCTCTTGTGGGGAAAGTGAATTGTAGACTTAATGATAGAGTGATTAAATTTTGGACAGACGATTAAATTGTTATAGCAAAACGAATAGTTTAAATATAAGGCAAAAATAAAACTGTATTTAATTGAATGGGCTATTATTTTTATTCAGTGTTTCCCACTCGTAACAGTATGTTGCCTGTATTCTTTAGCTCTTCATGAATTAATGTTACATGAATGTGTTCGAAGGTTTTCAATACAATTAGCGTGGTTAATTGGCTAAATCTTTTGTATCGCTCAAATGGGCCAATTCAATTTTCTAGCCATTTTATTACTAATTTAAAACTTTCCCTTACATTTTACATTTGTTTTAGTTGAAATATTTTACCTTAAGGTATAAAATATAATATATTTACGTGGTTATGTAAAAAATTTTATTTGTATAATTATTCTTTAACTGATGTAAACAAAAAGAAAAGCCAAAGTTTTTTTTAACTTTATAATCAGTTTAATCAAAGTTATTAATGTTGTAATTTTTTATGTTTTTAATGTAAAATTTATATGAATATAACTTTGTATTTTTGGACATAAAATGTATTTGTTTAGCAAAGAGCTAAAAAATTAATGTTCACACAGACAGATTAAAATTATAACACTAAATCTAAATAATAAATTATTTATTGTATTTTTGTAATGTATTTTTTCATGCTTAATTATTATAAACTATTCTTTAGTACGATTGCTGTTATTTAATTTAAACATAACATTTAAAAACTGGGAAATAATAATGAATAAGTCTCATTTTCTTAATGCTATTTTTGATTTTTTTTTAATAATTATGTAATGCACTACATAAATAAGTAACTCTAAATCATTATTAAACACAATACCCCATACAATATTATTAATTTATTTTGCTTTATTCGGAATTTGTTTTAAAAACCACGCCTCTTGCCTGTATTGTAAATTAAACATTATGTAATATCTCAAATGCTGTGCAGATGATACATAACTGTAATGATTGACAAACCAGTAAATAGCTTCGAAAAACACAATTGCATAATGTTGTTCGTGTCGTCAGAAACTGTATTACTACCGGCGCCAAAGAGCCGTTAATCCGTCAAAAAATGGGCCAAAATACGTTATTTAATGTCAGATTGTCTGATTCCGCACATTGTATTCGAACTTTGTGCAGAATAAGTAAAAAAATAAAATTCCTCGTTCTGACAGATGGGTGGAAATATTTCAGCCCTTCTGGTAATTTTATGATGATTAGTTGGTATCACGAGCGGGAAATTTCGTCCCTGGTAGATAGCGTTGATTCCACCAGCATTTAAACTTTGGCGTCAATCCCGCCTCCCTCCCCCTCAAACTGCCGTCCCTATCGCAATTAATTTTAATTCATTTTTGTTAATTACTGGATCGGGTCGGATGAATTATTCGCGAAAACTGACGGTGGAACCGATAATTTTTCAATGGTCGCTGGAGGGCAGCACTGCGCCAGTTTAATATGATTTTCAACGGTTTATCAATTTTTGTCATCCGGTTCGGCGGGGCAGCGATGGTGGGGAAGCGAATCGGAACGCCATATTTCAGCGGCAACATCGTGCGTCATCGGGGTTTTATTAACAATGTGAATAAAATATCGCCATTAATACTTCAGCTGCTGTCGCGAATGCCAGGAAAAAAAATAAACGCTGTACATAACACAGTGAATTAATTAAGCTATCTGCAAACATGATGAATGCATTACTTTGTCTGAAGCGCTGGGCTGTTTCCGGATATGCGCCCCATGTTCAAATCAATGCGAACACTAGTTAATGTGCGTCAAGAGAGAAGACTTTCTTCCCACAAGTTCTCATTCATATATTATTTTTAATTTTGTTTACTTAAAATTCCATATAACTGAAGGATTTAAAATCACTTCAGATACACTGGATAACAGCTCTGCGAGGGTTTTTGTTGACTGTCTAATTTCATCAAATAACATATAAATATATGAAATAAATTTAAACGTAATTTTTAATAAAGTTATAATAACAACCTTACTGATTCGAAAAAAAATGTTGTTGTGAATATAAAATTTAATTAGCTATTAAACGTCACAAAGTATATAATTCCAAAGATACGCGGAAATTTTGACGAATTGTAGAACAAAAATTGTACCTTCTTGCATGAAATTACGTACAATTGGAGCAAAATTTGTGGTTGCAAGAAATAACTGAAAAGATGCAAAACATTTAACTGTCAAAGCTGTATTCTAATTTTTAGATTAGGCCTATTAAAAACATGCATGTCCTTCATGATTTTAATCGTTGACTTGAAATTTGGGGCATCCTTATGCCAGTCGTTTGTTGAAGTTCTATGAGTTTGAGTGGAAAATGTAGGATTAGATAGCAATTAAGCTACAGTAACATTTAAAATAAGAGATTATTAACTTATACGGAAGAAAAATGAACTTATTAGTGACTTTAAAACTTGGACCTAATTAACGGACTATGCCAATTTTTTGGGGACAGCTACAAAAAATGATAAATTATTCTCTTGAAACGCTTACGAAAAACCGGGAGATGTGACAAAAAAAAGTTAGCACAGAAAAAAATATTTTAGTATCATATTTATGAATCATAAGTTCAAAATATGTTGAACAATTTTAAAACCTTAATGTTATTACTAATGTAAATTAAGATCTTTAGTTATAAAGGCCTGATTAACATTCCCAAACACTTGCACCATCTTTCTAAATAATTTTCTATGCTCATACATGAGAGGGTCTTAAACCTTCCACTTGGTTATACCTGTGTGCTTAGATTGGAAGTTGTCTCAGCAAGATATGGGTCCGTAATTCTGTTTCCTTAAAGAAAACCGGTTCCTATAAAACTTACATTCTTAATCTTCCACTGTCAGTTTCCAGAAACTGCAACACCAATCTCCAAAGGTATTAAATTACACTTGAAGACGTGTAATTTATACGTGGAAGTTTCTTTGACTCCCAGTGGTTTCCGAAGTCGACGTTACACACACACACACTCATACACATACTAACATTTCCACGCACATCATTAACACGTCTTGCCTAGCAATAAATTCCCTAATGTTTTGACTTAACCTGAAGTTGAGGATTTATGCGCTCTCTCGTATACTTTCTCTCAGCTATCAAATACTTGAACACGTTCCCAACTCACCCGAACGAAAGTTAACACGTTAATTACAATCCTCCGGTTCGCCGGAGTGTCACGTGATGCAGAAAGCGAGGTCCGTGAACCTGTACCATCCGCCATTTTCTTTTCCTTTCCCTTCTGGGGTAATGCGTTCATTAATCTCTGACCGGCTCGGACGCGCGCGGAGGAATACATAAAAAACATCTTCTCCATTATGCCCGTGATTCATGGTGGCTCTGGTCGATGATGGAGTGAGATACTATGTTAAGAACTCTTTTAGTGAGAGGTGACGCAACACCCGCGTGTTTCGAAAATAAATTAAGTCCTTAAATACTTTTCGTGGAGGAGGTTTGAGAGGGCCTTGATGCACGGAGAAGGGGCTGTGGATGTATGGAGTGGTATTAAGCTAACGTGTCGTTGCCAAAGTTAGGTGACAACGCGGTTGGCATTTATTTACCGCCGTTGTAAGCCACGTCGACACCAGGTGATTTACACTCTACAGCAGGGCTTTATTTTATTGTTCCTTTCACTATCGCTGCTATTCTGGTTTATACGGCGCTTCTGACACTACTCGCGCCTCTTGGAATTCAGGAGGGGCAGGAGGGTGGACCCGGGATCTATCTTCCCGCGGTGGAGAACGTCAGGTGGGAAAGCCGCGCCCACACATGAATTGCTCCGCTGACTTTCCTTGTACATCCATGTTAGACTGGTTAGCGGAGATGAACGCCTTCTACACTGTTAGTATATTTTGATTTGATTTGACAGGATTGTACAGCCTAAAGTTATGAACGGAGGCTTAAAACGACAGGACCTCACAGATATTGTTACGAGGCTGCTAGCGACGAGGCTGGCCAACCAGTCGGCGCATCGGCTGTGGAAGGGACGCGATGCAGGTAACACCCCCATCGCTCCCTTACCAGCACGTAAATTCGATTATAAGTCTTCCCAAAGAGTCAGGGGGTGCCTCTCTTTGCTTAGTTTGGAAGATTATGTGGGCTCCCAAAGCCTGTCCACGAGAAGTTCCGTAACTGCGACGCCACTGTTCTCACAGCTTCGAATGTTATGTAGGGAATTTTCATGACGAGACACTTTTACGGGATACAATACTTTTCCCGGACAGTATTCAGCAAGTGTATATATATGACGACGCCATAGCATCGCAGTGAAGCGAAGTGTATGAGTGACCCTTGGCAAGCCATAGCGGGCAACGGGTTTCGTGTGAGAAAATCGGAGCATCGGCAACCGGAAAAGTGTGCTGCGCACGAAATATTAGATCCAATCAGTGTATTAAGACCGATGTACGCGGCAATAGACAAACTCTAGAGAGGGCCCCAGTTGAGCAGAGTTCCAGCTGAGAGAATAAATAGTGAACTTACGAATGTGTGATTGCTTGTGGACTGACCTAAAAATTGTTTTAACTTAAGAATAAGTGTAATTATAAGTAAATACGTATTTAATTCATTAAAGTAGTATATAATAGGGGCGCCGAGCGCAAGAGTAGGAGTTTGGATTGTGATTGTCGGTCCGCCATATTGGATTATGATGTCACGGCGGCCATCTTGGATGAGCATAACGGGACACACCGTAACGGGTCACCGTGTAACGGGACAAGTTGTACCGTGACCTTGACCTTGACCCCGACGGCCATTTTGGATCCGCCATCTTGGATCCGCCATCTTGGATCCGCCATTTTGGATTATGTCATTTTGTTTTCTCGAACATTCCGGTGTTGTGTTTTCCGCCATTTTAAAATGTGACGTCACCGTTGTAATTATCGTTACGGTCGCCATCTTTAACTTTTTTATTTACTATCCGATTTTAATGGAAACTAATTTAAAATTTATAAAAAAATTCACTTAATAAATTGTAATAACTTTTTTACAAAAAAAATTAGTTTTACGACACGGAGTTCGGAGTCCTCGGTTCGAACCCGGTGAGTGCAAAAAATAAAAATGGCAACCGATCCTTCCCCCGTGGTGGATGCTGGCAGACTGACTCCCACCACTTTTTTCAAAGCATATATATCGCCAGTGGGCATGACGTCATGTCCGCCTTCTTGAAAATCCGTAATTTTAATGCTAGAGATTCGGGAAAAAATTTAAAAAACATTTAAAAAAATATTCAACCTAATTAAATAATAAAAATCCTAAAAACCACAGTTTCACTTTTCATGACGACCGCCATCTTGAAAATCCATAATTTTAATGGTACAGATTCGAGAAAAATTCCAAAACTAAAAAAAATGAACTTATTAGAGTACTGATCTATTAGTTCGATTCCTGTCCTTGGTTCGAAACTGCTAAGAGCAAAAAAATAAAAAAACATCAGATCCTTCCTCCACAGAAGCCACCTACAGACGAACCTACCACCACCAATAACAAGGTATATATCGCCAACTAGTATGATATCATGTCCGCCATCTTGTCTTCGTGTAATGGAGACCACCATCTTGTTTACATCTGCTAGAGTGTGCTGATGAAATGTTAGTATACTTTTTCTGGTCACCATAACTTTAACCTCGACTGTTGGCATTGAACTTTGACCATGACCTTGAACTTTGACCATGACCTTTAAATATGACCTTGACCTTTAAATTTGACCTTGTACTTGAAATTTGACTTTGTCCTTGTCGACCATCATGGATCCAACATTTTATGTTCAGTACATGCTACCAGGAGCTACCGCCTGCTGGAGTACACCATCTTTTGTGTGTACTCGTCTTATAGAGTACATTTCCATCTGGATAATTTTATTCTAACCCACTACAGTGTAGTAATCATTTATTACCGAGGTGCCCCCGCCATCTTGAAATTTTGGCGCCATCTTGAAATCGTGTAATTATTTAGCTAGAAATTCGGGAAAAAATCCAAAATTCATAAAAAAAATCACTCATTAATTAACGTATTGAATCGCTAGATTCCTGCCCTCGATGCGATACTTGAACAGTGACAAGTGTAACTAATTATTAAATAAATTTAATATTCTGTTTTTCCATTACCTTTCGCGGAGTTAATAAATCATTCTCTCTTCAAAAATAAAACACAAGTCAATGTACGACAATGTTCGACGAATTAAATACGTTGCTGATAAGCCTAACATGAAAGTCTAGTTTTTCAATAATCTGAATAACCTCTAAACCGTTCATGTACAAAGCCATACATACATATAGACCAAGCGTCTTCGGACCGAGAGACCAGGTCATAATCAATGTCAGACGTATAGACCAGTTATTACCGAACCTCACGACCTTCCTCATCATCAGCTAATTATATTAAATTGAACCAACACACCATATCCTTCATACCCAAAGAACTGAGGGAAGCTGGCTACATACAATAATGGCTTGTTTTATTTGCATTTGTATAATGTAAAGAAATAAAATAAATAATTTAAATTATATAAATTTAATGTTTTTATTTTTTTGTATTCTGATTTATAACTAAGACTTAGTTCTCGTAACTTGTGCTTCCTTTTTGCCTTTTTGTTGATGGAGCTTCCAAATGTGCTTCCTTTTTTGATGGTGCTTCCAAAATGTGCTGCCTTTATGATGGTGCATCCAAAATGTGCTGCCTTTTTGTTGATGGTGCTTCCAAATGTGCTGCCTTTTTGTTGATGGTGCTTCCAAAATGTGCTTCCTTTTTGATTATGGTGCTTCCAAATGTGCTGCCTTTTTGTTGATGGTGCTTCCAAAATGTGCTTGCTTTTTTATTATGGTGCTTCCAAATGTGCTGCCTTTTTGTTTATGGTGCTTCCAATTGTACTTCCTTTTTTGATGGTGCTTCCAAATGTGCTGCCGTTTTGCTTATGGTGCTTCCAATTGTGCTTCCTTTTTTGATGGTGCTTCCAAATGTGCTGCCTTTTTGTTGATGGTGCTTCCAAAATGTGCTTCCTTTTTGATAATGGTGCTTCCAAATGTGCTGCCATGGCAACGGCTGTTGCTTTGTTGATGCTTCATTCGTCTCTATGGCAACGACTATTTCATTGTTAGTGCAGTCCTCATCACCTTTAAAATTTTGGCGGAAACTTTAAATATCAAAAATTGCCTTTTTTTCAAGTAGGTATATATATTTTACAGACTTGAAACTTTACAGTAATGTACCATATGTTACGCAGGATGACATTTTCCGAAAATTAGATCCCATGGGTGGTTAAAACCAGGCAACAGTGGGTACTTTGTCTGTATGAGAACAGGATTTTGCATTGTTCACGCCTTCTGCGTCTCCATGGCAACGGGCATCGCGCGGCAGTGGCGTACCCACAAGGAGGGGCATGTATAATGAGCGGCGCAAGAGTGATCTGCCTGTAGACTGCCGTAGCGAAGTACGGGTACATCAGTTGTACGTTGCGTGCACGAGTCGGGAAACCATCGGTGCTATTCATTTTCTCTCCGGTACATTATACATCATTGTAATAAATTTTCACTGATTTTTTTTTAAATTTACCATTACTGTAAATGGGAGATGTGGTTTAATTTTTTTCCCCCATTAGTATAGCCGTGCGAAGCCGGGTCGGGCAACTAGTCTGATATAAATACCTATAGACGTCCACTAACACTTCAACACGTGAAGGGAAACAAAAAATTATTACCTAAAGTTGGAAACCGAACAAAATGTTAGGGTTTAGTTTTGCAATAGACTGAAATTTATATCCTTTTATCATTGAATTGCTTCTGTTACTGGCCCATATTTCATGTTGGATTAATGTATGCTGTTGATAAATTTTCAAACAAAGAATAAGTATATAGAATCACAGGCAAAGCAATCAAGAAATATTTAAAGCAGCCAAAGAACAGGTGGCATATTCCCCATCATGAAGGGAACTGAGAAGACTCTCTATATATCACTGAAACAATGATTTTTTCCCAGTCCCTCTTTATAATTTAATAGTTATGGATTGCGTAGTGGGCGACGACGCGAGAAGCCATGGAGTAAACCGGCGATGTTTCACAAGCGATATTAATCCATTGGAGATCATGGACTCGTGGCCTCAAGCGTTCTACATACATATTTAATGTTATCAAAAAATTTTAAAATGATAAAAATCATGAAACAACGAAGACAGACCGCAAATACACTCAGCAGCAAAAAAAAAATAGGAGACTAATTTTTTCCCATAATTCTAGTAAATACGACCTTTTTGTAATTTGTGGCAATAATAAGCTTCTTTATATATTATTGAAACAACGTCTACCATAAAAATAATTTTTTAGATTTATTATAATGTACAAATAAATAGTAATGGATACATATAAGAATTAGCACATTTGTTTAACTGATCATTCTTCATTTTCTTCAGGCTTCCTGACAAGGGATGGCCTCCTGATAACGGGTAGTACCCCCATGCAGAACCCTAACCCAGTCGGGAATACAATAAAATACATTTTGAACGTACTACACCGGCACAGCATCCCATTCTTCGCAAAGAGCGATTTGAAGCAGGTGTATGTCACTAGGGCGAGGATGACGATGCCAGACACGTCTCCTTAAATTATTCCACAAATGGTCAGTCGGATTCATACCGGGAGATCGTGCAGGTTATTCAAAAACTGTTATTCCCAAGGGCTCTCAGTATTCGATGAAACTTCTTGCTGTATGTGGTCGTCAATTATCGTGCATCAAAAAGACCTGTCCACCAATAAATTGAGCGAATGGGATCACAGCCTCTAGGAGTACTTCCTCAATGAACTTCCTGGGCTGTTAGAGGTTCCTTATTAATATAAATCAGTTAAGTACAAGCGTGTAAATTTATTCCTCCCAAACTATAACTGACTGACTTTGGAAAAGCACAAACGAGTACAGAGACGAGTATGGCTTCAGCCTGTACCATTCAGACGGTAGTGCCAGAGTGTGGAGACGTCCAGGGGAGCAATTCTCTCAATTTTCTCTCTGCGATTCACATACTTTCCAAAGGCCAGTCAGTTATTATTTGGAAATGTAAAACATTTCAACGCTCGTACTGAACTGATTTTCATTGCTATTGGGGCTATGACTGCTCAGAGGTACATTGAGGAAGTTCTCCTAGAGGCTGTGATCCCATTTGCTCCAATTGTTGGTGGACAGGCCATTTTGAAACAGAATAATGTATGTCCGCATACCGCAAGAGTGTCATCGAATACATGGAGCACGTGGAAATTACAGTTTTGGACTGGCCTGCACGATTTCTTGGTATGAATCCGATAGACCATTTGTGGGATCATTTAAAGAGACGTTTGAGGCATCGCCATCCTCGTCCTAGCGACTTAAATCTACTTCAAATTGCTCTTCGCGAAGAATGGGATGCTGTGCCGGTGTAATACGTTCAAAATGTAATTTATTCTATTCCCGACATGGTCAGGGCCTTGTACGGGGATACTACCCGTTATTATGAGGCCATCTCTTATCAGAAAACCCGAAGAAAATGATAAATTATCAATTATAAAGAAAGTAAAAATTCTTATTTTTACTCTTTATAATTTATGTGTACAGAATAATTTATAAAATATTGATTTATCGTAGGCTTTGTTTAAATAATCTATAAATAATGTTATTCTTACCACAAAATTAAAAAAAAATCATATTTTCCAGAATTATTAAAAAACTATATGAATTACCATTATTATTTTTTTTTGCTGTTGAGTGAATATAAGTTTGTTTCTTCTTAGGTTAAAACAACTTGTTTGAATCTCGCTTGTAAATGTACATCTACATCCCGTGAAAAAGTCTTGTGTAGCAGTTCACTCACATTATTTGTAATTAATACTCCCTATAATATGCACTCGCTCCGATCAGATGTCTTTTCCTACTATTGTCGTATAACATTAATATACAAAGAATTACCTTCGCTTTAACCGAGGAATCAATGGACTTCAATAATAAACCGCGGCTTGGCAATTAGACATCTAGCAATACGGTGTACCAAACGAAAAGATTATATAGCTAATCAGTATAAACTAAATTGACGTTTGAAGATTTTTTTTTTAGTGGAAGTTTCTTGTTAATTTCTAGGTATGTATCTCTGTGTTTGGTTGGTTGATTTTTTGTTGATTTCACGTGTGTTTGGCCAAATGAATCTTCAATTTAATTTCAAATGAGAAGTAAGTTACTCTTCGCCACTTACATAAAGTTCGGTCAGCACAAAGAGATAGTATTCGTCACACGGAGCACCTGAGCGCAGACACCGGGACGGTGAGTGGTAATTCACCAAGGCCCGGCCACTCACACGTCCGCACAACATAAATCCCCCCGGTGACGCGGGGGGTGGTCTTCGCGCCGCCTCCCGCCGTCGCCGCGGCGAAAGCAGCCGGAAACCGTCCGGACAACGTAATCTCGCATGTAAATCGCTCGTAAAACTCTGGCTCCCTGTTCCCTGAACCAGCCGCCTCCCCTCCCTCGCTGCGACCAAACTCCCTGACTTCCTCCCGCGGGATGAGCCGGATTTACTGCCTTCGCCGCCCGCCGTGATACCTGTCCGCCGAGGCCTCGCGGCGATAAATATTCATTAACTGCAATTACGTGCGGGGCGCGGAGCGGCCATGTTCCTGGCTGCGAGACAGGCGGGCTTGGCTCGGGTCTCCCTCCAGCGCAGTGCTGCCACCTGTGCGACCCGCCCGAACAATGGGCCAGCACACTGAGGTTATCAGGTCAAACGTCGTGTAGGAGCCGTCTTTGTGGGCCTCTACTTAGAGTCAACAAACAGTGATATCAAGCTATGCATGATATTCTCACAGAAGTACTGACAAATATTATTTATATTTCGGTATTATATATACTTTACCGTAGTTATTATTTTGAAGTTATTTTTTTTAAATACTAGTTTTAAGAAAATTATTTTCCGTTTCTTCATCACTAGTAGTATATGAATGTAGGTCCTGCGGCTGGGTTCTGGGTGAGGATTCGGGAGCCGATCCGCCATCTTGGATTGTGACGTCATGGCGGCCATCTTGGTGTCATATTTCCTTAATTTTCTTAAAAAATTACTCAAACTTACTCTAAATTACTAGAAATTTCCCTATTTTAAAGGAAAATTTCACGTTTGAAAGGAAATTTTCCCGTTTTATTACCCAAAAAAATTCTTAATTATAAATGGCTAAAAAGATTTTTGCCTTAGAAAAAAACAAAAATTCCTCATAGTGGCTTAAATTTCCATGGACAACCGCCCTTTGCCGCTGAGGCCACGACCTTGACATTGATCATAAACTTGAAATTCTTTAATTTTTGAACAATAAATTCCGAAAAAATTCCGGAAAATATAAAATAAAATGGTTTACTTCAAATGTTTTGTTAATAAATCAATTTCAGTCCTTCGATTCCCGGCGAGAGTAAACATGTAATGTATCAATAAAAAATTTAAAAATCTTAATTACAATTTAATTAAAATTAAAAAAGTAACCTTCCTTACGTTGTGACGAGTGCACCACTTTCATTCCCTTAAGTTATTTTTGTATGGAATTATTTTTGTTCAGCCTCTCGTATTTTTTAAACTTAATTATTTGGCTGCAAATGTCCTGCGACGCTTTTGGTTGTATGTTTATTATTTTATGATTAGATGGTTTTGCGGTTGGCTGTTAGTCTCCAACCAAAGGCCACGACTTCCAGAAGCTTTGAGAATGTTGTTTTACCTGATTCATATTTAAAAATTGTTTATTTTAAATGTTTGTTATAGTTTTTATGAAGCTATTTATAGTATTTTCTTTTTGGTAGATTGGCTCGACATATTTTAAACATACTTAAAATAATTAACATCTGCAATAAAATAGGGTGGCTGAAGTGAAATGCGCCGCTATGCGCTAGAGGAGGTGACGTCACGGTGCTGTGGACTGGATGAGTGAGTCGCGGCCGACTGGAACGAACATGTCGGTCGCCGCAGCTCTGTGTTTTACACACACGTTTCGGGCGCCAAGTTGGGAAATTGTGCTGGTATAATGAAACCTTTTTCACGTAAGCGTTGCGTGGATACGCAGGCATACTACGAGTAATCAACTAACATCGGGTGTGATACGACGGTATTAAATTTTCCGATGGTAACTATTACGTCGGTATGTGCGTGTTCTGCTCTTATGTGAATCAGGCTTACGTTGGCGTAAGTAAGCGATATTGATCTCGGCTGCTGCTAAGAGGCGAAGAGGACAGAAACAAGTAATTGGCCACGGACATTTATTCTTTTTTGTTGCAACGAATTTTGGGATCCCGAACTCAGCGATTTGGAATTAACAGATGAACCAAGTATTTCACACTGACTGAATTTGCGTGTAAAACTTTGAGGTTAAAGAAAGCTGCCGTTAGCGAACTTTACAAGTTAATTGAATGAATATAAACTGTTGATATTATGGCTACCAGAGAATGTTTTGCATTGGAAACCGACAGTGAAGTTACGAAGCAAGTAGAGAGCCGCCCCCGTTAAAATTTAATGAGCTCATCGAACTGCAGACTTTCCCCCCGAGCTTGAACTGTTGAGAAATATTGTAATTTATATTGTTACTAATTGTTCATAAAAATGTGTAGAAGTAGTTTGCGCAAGAAGTTTTGCATTAATAAATTTGGGAGCTATCGTAACTGTAAAATATTTATCAATATGTTTTTATATGTATAGGCTGTTGGCGTATTACTTTTAATTGAGTTTGGAAGCGTGGCCCAGAAATTGTAAATGAGGTCGCGTTAAGGAACAGGATGTAATATTGTTAACTAGCTGGTTGTTTTTTTTTTAAATTGTAACTCGTTTGTATATTTTTGAGTATGTTTTTGTAATAAGTATATTTTAGCAATACATTGTTCACGGTCAATGTTTATTACTTAAGAAAGAACTTATATCAATGAGTTCGTAATGTAATTCGTGAGAAAGAGATCAGTAATAAAATAAAGTCATTAAAAAATTTCATAAATATTTTTTAAGTTATACTCAAAAATACTACTTTTGAATTTAATAGTTATTGTGTTACTTTTTTTTATTCCCAGTAAGGTTTATTTGGTTTTTGGTTCTTTGTCTGCAACCGAGAGAGAGGGTTTTTAGTCGTAAATGTGGCACATTTTAATTAAATTTTCTAGTTGTGATTTTGTGCTTAAGATACGCTAAACTCGAACCGGGTGCTAAGGTTGTTTCCATTAGCTCAGATGACGAGTAAAAGAGACGTCACACCCACCATCTGGAATTCTATAACGTTCCCTTTCATTACGGCCGCCATCTTGAAAATCATTATATTTATTCTAGAAACATGGGAAAAATTATAACATTTATTAAAAAAATTATATAATACAATTTTATTTAAAGATAAACTTACTTCATGGAGTCTTCGGTTCGAACCCGATAAAGTATTTTAATTAAAAAATGGTGCTGGATCCTTCTTCCATGGAAGCCACCATCAGACTGACCTCCCAAAACTAATGCCAAGGCATATGTTACCTTTAGTCAGTATGACATCATGCCGGCCATCTGCCACCATATTAATTTAATTTTTACCCGCTATAGTGTAGGAATCATTTATTACCAGAGCACCCGCCATTTTGTTAGCTGTCTTGGCCACCGGCGGGAGTGGACCTGACCCTGCGCGGAAGGTGATTGTCCCTTGAGGTGTCGGAGCTATTGCCGGCTTTAGTATCCGAGACAAGATCCAACAGGTTCACGGAATGGGTGCAAGGATGCGAATATATGGCCTCTCCGCACCAAGTGGCAATCCTCTGCCTCCACGTGGGCACCGCTGTTGGGGGCGAATCGTGGTGACTATGTTGGGATGGGTAGCCTTAACCTCTGGTCATAGCCTCACCTTAACTAATGAGGACAATGCCGGGCGTAACCCTGCCTTAATTTCATCCTCCATTGCATCCTCAATTGCATGTATGGGACCGGAAATGGTGAATTGGCTGAATCTGCGGGCAACAGCAAATTCGTTTGCAACCTTTCTGGGGGGTTCGACTGCCGAGCCCCGGTGTCTTGGTCCCAAGGGCTCCATAGTGAATGTATCAGGTCTATGGTAATGGAAACGACCGAGAATTGCGCCGGCGTGTTCGGGGGCACCCGGGCTTAAAAAAAGAGCTGTAAATTGCTCGACTAGGTGCGATACGTTCACCTAGTCCAGTGGTCGGGGGAGGTACCGAGGTAACCCCGTGGCCCTCCAGCCCACGCACAATTGGTCTGTCATGTCTAGCCAGGGCTTCCTGCGGTCGCCGCCGGATGAGTCCAGGCACATTCGGGACTTAACCGGCTGTAAGCCCTCCGGGCCGAAGTACGGCAGGTCGGAGGATAATCCGAGAAGATGAGGACATCCAGTGGAGTGATTCTGAAGAGTGGCAGGCGGCTAGCTTATTGGTGAACTGTCTCATGCCGTATAGACGCCAAGTTGGTAGTAGTAAGGTAATAATCCATGAAAGATTGAATGGTGTCCCGCTGAGGTTTCCTCCAAGGCCCAGGATTCTGATTGGGTAGGACTCGTTCTTGGTAGTGGTGCTCCGATCGCTTGAAGCAGACTCCAAGGGTACTCTAGCCCGATGGGGAGTCGACGTGGTGAGCGACGACACAGCTTCGGTACTAGCCTGGATAGTTAACAGAGGTTGGATAGGCCTCCACCGGACCACGGGTTCACTGGGTGTTTTGAGAGGTCCCAGTGTCATGTGGGAGATCGGGGTAGGCGTCAGCAGTGCTGATAATGTCTAAGGGCTCAGGACACAGCCAACTGTCTGGTTAGCTAAGTGAGGCAGGGGGCTGAGGTTATGACTTTGGTCTAGCTGAGGCTCTAACACCTTCCTGACCAAAGGGAGGAGTAATCCCTTGACAGCTCTGTCGTAATTTTACTTGCTATGGGATGAATAAAAGGATCTGTAAGCCAACTCACATATGGGAGGATTGGTGGAGGATGCCAACCAAAAGGTTGGAACATAGCTGTCTTGGCCACCATCCTGTAATTATGTAATTTTTAAGACAGAAAATAGGAAAAATCAATTGTCATTAAAATAAACACTTGTTAAAATATTGAATGACTCGATGACCTCGGTTCGATCCTAAAACAGTTCAAAAATATTATTTAACTAAAACTGGCAAAATAAATGTAACGTTCGAGAAATAAAAGAACAAAATTACAAATTAAAAAATTTAAAATGTAATTTAAACGAGCACAAAAGATCAACAATTTGACAAGCATTTCTATTTTCTAAAGTCATCTTAGAGTACGAAGCAACTCCTTTGCATACCATTTGGTATAATTTCAGAGCATCTCCACAAGACAGTTGATAACCACATACAGAGTACACAGTACAAATTTCTGTTTCATTTTGAGGAAAGTGATATATTTCATAAAACATCACTTTAAAATTGTGCACAAACTTCTTGCAACAAAAGATATATTTTTGTCCGATAAATGCGCATCGAGTCAAACA
The DNA here is from genome assembly GCF_032445375.1 of Bacillus rossius redtenbacheri. NCBI lineage: Eukaryota > Metazoa > Arthropoda > Insecta > Phasmatodea > Bacillidae > Bacillus > Bacillus rossius. The sequence continues at coordinate 17,292,438 of NC_086335.1, forward strand.
CAATTTGTAATGTGTCTTTTTAATCATCCATAGTGTATAAGACTCACCAAGAAAACGAAGCAAAATACGCAGTTCTACCGCAATTCAAAGGACAATCAATTATGTATAGAATCAAGTACCTAAAATGGATACAACATTCGTTGCACTGTTAATTAATGCGTTCAGAGTTATTATTACGATTGTGTATTAAGTTATCATGAATTTTTAGGTTTTTGATGCAGACAAAGTACGTAATCAGGTGAGGGAAAACCGTCATTTTCTGCTTTCTTGATCGGTGTCACTGGCACTGTTGACAGTTATTGTCCTACTGCTGAAGACACTGCAAGCATTAAAATATCCTGCTTCGACGTAACAGTAGGGGAAACTATTGACGTCGTTTCCAACAGGATCTCTGTCGTCGCCGTCGTCATCGCCATCGGGATCTCTGGAGCTGTTAGCAACGTTGCCATCAAGGTCTGCACTGTCGATGATACAACGTATATGGTTGCTGTCGTTAAAGATGGTAAAGACGTCATCGAGTTATCAAGAAAAGATTATTACGAGACCTATGCACCAAACCAGCCAAACTAGACGATCCTCAATGTACAAGAGCCAGAGGTGGATTAAGAATCGCATTGTCCAGTCCACACTTATGTACTCGCAGCGACTGGAATGAGCCGAAAGTCAAAACAACAGCCAGTTTAATTTTTGCAAACAGGTTATTGCTTGAAATCAACTAAACCAGTACAGATATCATAATGTTAATATCATAATGTCGTGAAATTAGTTCACTACATTTCTTGCACTGAAACTGTTTTATTTGTGTATTGTTCACAATGTAATAAAAGTAATAGTCATTTTCAGTCATTTTTGAGGAATTTTGACGAAATATGACACCAAGTTGGCCACCGTGTTGTCACAATCCAAGATGGCGGGCCAGATCCCAGGCTCATGACCGCCATTAATATACTATCACATGCTATTTATTGTATTAATTGGTATTTTACACAATAATTAGAAATTAACAATATATTATATGGTATTTTATATAGCTTCATATAACTCTGGCCTTGCATGAGATAAAAATAATGAGTTATGACCCTCGAAATGAGTGTAGAGAGCTTAGAGAGAGGCTGGAGTGCACGCTATTATGCACTTTAAATAAATCTCTCTGAACCATGGGCAGTTCTGACTCGTTCTTGACAACATAACTACATATTTAAAATGGCCCAATCACGTGCCATCTGGAAGGATAGTAAAATTGTGGCAGTAGCCATTTTACAATCGGCAAAACCCTTATTTACGTTAAAGTTAGTGAAGTTGATCAACATTCGGGTTCAGTGATCTGTAGAAGTAGGATGTACTACAAAGCACTGTGTATGCTTTTACAAAGTTGTTGAAGGAAGTCTTCATTCTAAAGTGTAAGTTAATTCAATCATTTACAATCTGTTACTTTATTTATTGAATCATTCCCATCAGAAAGTATATTTACAATCCTAGACAGGAAAATAATCTAGATTTTTTTTTACTATTGTGGCATGAACATACAATATTACAAACTGTGTTATTATTTTCACACACTGCCAAGTGTGAAGGGACACTAATACAACTGAAATAATGATATATTAAAGTAAATAAATTACTCAAGTTTATTCCAAAAAAATATTACATATTTTAAAAAAAATTAATTGCAATGCACTGTGTTAATTTATAAAATGTATTAATGTTATTAAATTTCAAGTAATTACGACTAAGAAGCCTTAATTTCCTTAATACTGATTTTAAGTTAATCTCGGTGTTTTTACTGTAGGCCAGAAAAAAATGCATAAAGAGAGTTTTTTAATACAGAATATAAATGAAGAGAACCTGTTTATGTGCTTGCTCAGCTCATTAAAAACAGCTTTTTTTTTTATTAAAAAAAGTATCTGTTGTCTTCTTCCTGTTTTGCTTTAAAGAAGAAGCAGGGTGCATTTTTATCCAAGGCTGCATGGTATAAGGACAAAAATATGTGAAATGTTACTTTTTTTTTCAATATGTTGTTGAACCTTAAAAAAAAGTTGTTAAGAGGGTTTTCGAAGATTTTCAAACGAGTTATTTTACACTAAGTGATAATACAGAGTTATATTATACAACTAAACAATTTCATTTAATCTCTAACATAACAACATAAAGTTTTATTTGATAAATATTTTAACTGGAAAAGTTATTAAGTAATTTCGTTATTACAAGAATAATGATATTATACACCTCTGAATGTAAAAAAAAAAATAAGGATTATGATACAGTCATATTCAAGTTAAAAACTACACGTCATAAAAATATGAAATAATACAAGACTATGTGCAATTTTATGTGGCGTATTAATATATGAAACCCATTACTGTGTACTAAATTAGTAAAAATATGAGTTTTAATGTGTAAGCCTTGAGTAATAATGTGTTATTTAAGTCAGATCGACGTATTTGTAAAGGACAATATTTTGTAAAAGAATTTCTTGTCAAAACTGGAAACACTAAAACATATATTCCTTAAAATATTGTCGCTAAAACTGTTACAATTTTAGGAATAGCTATGAATAAATTTACCTACCGGAGATCGTGATTTCAGTGATGCGTGAATGGAAAACATCTACCAGAAATATGGGAGGTCTTGTTACATTTATGCACAGTATTTCAACTCAAAAAAAAGAAGCTCGTTACTTAGTTCGATGTTATGTGATCAGAACGGCAGAGACTACTTTCCAGAGAATTTCAAGTGTGGAATTTATGTTGACTTGAATTTTATAGCCACGCCTGGTTTGCCGGGATTTTTAAAACCGGGTCTCGTCCCGAAATAAATATCCACGCACCAAAGAAAAACGACTGCGAGAGAAGCAAGCGAGTAGTTCTGCGAATCCCTGCCACATATTTGCGTGATAAGTCACGCTTCAAAGAGGGCTTCACAGGCACCGCGGCACGGCTAGAGGTGTTCCACTGGTCGGCAGCGGAGAAGATAAACAACCAACGCTTGCCCGAGAACCACGGTAATATAACAGGCGTGGGCAACGTCAATTTGCAGTGATGCACGAAATAAACCCTCTCTTTACGATGCCGTTTCCGCCGCGCGCCGAAACGCCAGGAGCAGGAGCTTCAACCGTGGAAGGACCTCCAACATGTCACTCACTCCCTGGGTCGTCGTGGGAGGGAGACGCGGGTCAACAAACGGCCGACTCCACCCGTGCTGGGACTCGATTCTGAAACGCACACCGCGAGGAGGCGGTAGGCGCGAGTGTAGCCTGGCGGCCGTGTCGTGGTGTTCTCGTTTACAAGCTCCCCAGTTGCGAGGCTATGCCCATTAATGACAGTGCTAGTTCATTCCCGTGGCCAGTGATTGTAGCCTCGTGCACAGGAGCTTGGTAATTGACGAACTGTCGTCATGAGCGACGGGTTGCGATCGGACTCCCGCCCGTGGCTTGTCGTTAGTGTTTGAGAACACCACAATGAGGCCCACAGTCAGAAGTACCCGTCACCGCTACCGCCGAACTCGAGCCAACAACATGGGGGACACACGTGTTGCATCATAGCGATTGTACTTCAAGCAAAAATAATTTATTAGTTTATATTTGTATCTAATTGCTGTGTAATAACTTTTAATACATATCTAAGACTTTTGGTTCAGTTATTTCATACTGCGTATCCTTTATTTGTTACTCATAGTAAAAATAAATAATATAAGCACAACAACCTTGAACCTAAAAGTTAACTTTTATTGAGCACACCTACGTTTGTATGTAAATAAGTTTCCATATTTTATTTATTTATAAAATAATTATTTATTGATACTGCACCTCTGTTTAGTGGAAATTCACTACGAAATTAAAAATGATCGGCATTATTATTACGTTAAAAAAGGTGCTTTTCTCTTTGTTTTAGTAGTAAGATAATTTTTTAACAATTTTTCAAACTTATGTAATAAGTTATGGTCAATCAATTTAAGAAATAAATGGTAGCATTTTAAACTCGTAAAGTTAAATGAACAAATTATTACTGTGTGGCATCTCGATAAAGTTACTAATTGCATGTAATGTTATAGTTATATCATAAAAACCGACTTTAAATCTGACCAAATGCATATTATATTCTTTTTAAAATTAATATTTATTGGATTTTAACAATAGCATAGCAGGAATATTCATTTATTGTTAAGTTAAAAATTGCTCAGAATATTTTTATATACAGTATGTTAAGACACTTTTGTTTCATTTAGGCAAATGAGGTATACATCAAAAAATAACAAATATCCATTCCCTAGGTTACATAATTTTACATTCTACTACTGAAATATTCGTGTCCTTTCAGATTTGGTCAGATTATAGTGATGTGTTTTTTCTACTCATATATGTGGCTGCTAGGTCAGCAACTATGGAAGCTGTTTTTCTGTTGGCACAATATGTATCAGAACAGAATTCATTCTTCTCTACTTATAAACAAATTGTCATGCTTACTATTATACCTAGGGGAATGACAGACGATATGGCAGAAATTAAACATCGTGTAAGACTCTGCTGGTTGATATTTCAGAAAGTTTATTAAAAAAAACAAATATTATTTTGTTAACTGTGTTCATAGAATATGGTCGGTAATTCCTTTTATTGGCCATTTTTTCATTTGCATAATTTATTTTTTCATCTGTGGCATGATAAAGAATTATCAATTTGTGAAATAAATAAACTAAATAGTTCATATTCCAAAATGTTTTATTATGTAAACTTTTCTTTAAGCTTCCGTGTTCTTAAAACCACGAAGAAATCGCTGCTCAAGTTTGCAATGCAACATTTACTTCATTGAATTTGTACCACTAACAGAGATTCACAAGGATAAAGTTTGTAAAACTTGTTTTTAACATAAACCCACGCTTTTGACATAGCAATAATAAATAATTTTACTTACACAAGTAAGTTATTGTGCAACCGAAGCCAAAGTGAGAAAACGTATTGATTCATTTTAACATAAGTTTTTTTCCTTTCGTAAATTTGATGTTTTAGAGTGGCTGTATATCAAGGTAGAATTTGCTGTAAATGTATCCATATACTGAATACACACACAAAATGTAAGTCGTTGAATATAAAATAATGATATAATGGAATTCATTTTCTTATAGTTTTCTTTTGCACGTAACTTGAAAAAAATAATGCAACTTTATGTGTCATCGATTGAAAAAAATTCTACGTTCTCTGGACTAAATGAGATGAAATTATCATTCTTGATGAGCCAATTTAGAATTATTTTACTCTAATATTATTTTGAAGATTATACAAGATAATTTACGTTTGATTTAACGTAGGAAACTTTTATTGTATACCTAATCGTAAAGTAACTTCCATTTTATTCATATGAATAGTCCACGTTCACAGTAATTAATGTGTTCATCGTAATAGTTCAAATTGACAATGAGTAAGACTTTTTAATAGGTATTTTTGTTAGTTTATTACTGTATTGTATATCTTATTAATGTTGTGAGTAATTGTAATGAAATTTTTTTTTAATAATAATCAACAAAAAAATTAATATACGTTAAGTCCTCATTGTAAAATAAAATCGTAAGTTAAAGAATCCACCTCGCTTTTCTATCAAATTGTTCGTTTAAATATCGATTATATACGGGCATTGACTTCCTTGTAAATTTTTTTTAGTTATAAACTTAATATAAGTAGATTTTTTAAATAACTTTTGTTTTTACTCTATATTTTAAAACCGATACTTAAAATTTTATGTAGGCCTAATTAGTATGAAATAACAGAACAAATGTGCAGAAATATGATAAAAAGCTAATAGAGCAAGTAGAGAAATAAATACTATTAATAACATATTTATATAACGTTAACTATATATATGTAATGTAATAAAGAAGTACTATATACAAACTTAAAATATAAAATGCAATGACATAGACTAAAACATGTCCAGGCCTTCATGTTTCGTTCATTGCACCATGCTCGATACCGTTGTGCTACAGACACACATAAACTACAACCTTGAGACGTTACTTTAAAAATGCACGGAAGCTAGTTAGGCCTATACATCGAATTATTAATGATGTGTTTATTTTATATTAATATTATTTAAGTTATCAAAATATATTCTTTTGACACACCAATATTTTTGGTACGCCTCTCGCTGTCCAGAAACACGAACATATGCGGGTGCGAGCTGCCACACACGCGAGTCCGCCATCTTGACAGCTTCAGCAAATAACACCGCTATTCCCCAGCATTCAACACTAGTAGTGCGCAGCGCTCGGAGGCTGCAGTCTTGTCGCCTACCCGTGTTTTTGTAATGTGTGAATACCGATACCGGCGGAAGACTGGTTGTCGTAAACCACGACAAGACGAGGCCAGTGCATTTTAGAATCGAGCCCCCGGCCACTGGCCCACACACCCACAGAACAATTACAGTATTACTACGTAATTTATATTACGTTAACTTCACGAGTGAATCATATTTTTTTTATGGAGCGATAAGGATAAGGTACAGCCAAATTTATGACAAATACACTGCCAATTAGTTCAAGGGTAAAAAAAAAAGGAGCGGGTATTTCAGTACTCACCAGTGATGTGTAAACATTTAAACTCTGTAACGAGCAGATTCATGTTTTCTCATGTTGCAAATAAACCTATAATACGAAACATTTGGACACGAAATATTACGTCGAATTCTTTAAAATGATTCTGAGCGTGATAATAGGTGTTTAAAATAGTTTTCTTATACTATCATACAATTTATAGCTTTTGTACCCCGAACAGTTCTTTGGTTGTACGTAAATATAAAACACAATACGACGTGATAGGTCAGAACGCTGAACGATTGAAAAATCCATGGCACAGGAATCGATGAATTGTTCTTTTCCTACATTATTTTACTGATTCATGTTTTTACTTTCGTATCCTGAGTGGTATACATTCAAACGTGGTGCATTTCACATCACATGTCACCACGTCAATTTCCGCTCAGCTGAGTGTCGTTTATGCCCGCGAGAAAGAAGAGATAGAGTAAGGAAGGCGTGGTGAAGAGGCGTTAAAACGTCAAAGAATACATCGCAAGGAGCCGACGGTTGCCGCCGCGTATCGGACGACGCCCACAAGAGAAGCACTTCCCCGATGGCCCTCCCACCTGGGTAAACAACTCGAGTTGCCGCTCGCGCTTGTTTGCGAGGGTACGCGACCGCGCGCTGTCGGGCTACCGAGCGGCGTCCAACTCTTTATATAACCCTCCCCCCTCCCTTTTCCATCACCGCGGCAATCTTGCCCACAACGCCTGAAGCACACAACACTCTTGTATCTCCACCGCGGTGCTAGCGCAGTGCAAATAGCTTGTGCATACACGGTCCTTCCCCCTGCCTTCATATTCTCCCGAGCCCATCTATAGTGCCAACGTTTGAAAAAATAATTAGAAAATGTTTGTAGCTAAACTTTTGTGCTCAACCTTGCAATAAAAAAAACCTTTATCTTATGGGCATTTGCTTAGCACACTCATTTGTGCAGAAAGTTTTATTTTTTTGGCCACAATTATCTTTGATGAACATGGTGGTGGCTGACCGGTTCTGATTGGAGGCTAGTTAGCCCGCAGACTTAACATGGGTATGGATATATTCTTGTCTGATACGCATTTATCCAACATTGGCAACATTGGCGTACGAGTTTGCCTCAGAACTGTCATTATAAGCTTATGTAAAAATGCAATTTTTTGATGATACTGATACTGGCTATCTGAAGAGGACCCCGGGCAAGTTTATATAAAACCTTGCCACCATCTAACCCTCAGTTGATTCCTAACCCTGAAGATGCCTGCTGCAATGCATTGCGAACAGTCAATTCAATCTACTGCTTTGAGGCGGCTCAACCTCGAAAGCAAATATAGTTTATCAGACAATGGCTGGGAAAGCGTGAAATCTATATTCAGGAAACTCTACTGGATAAATAGCTAACTTCATTAGGACGCTCAAACGAGACAGACTTCTCAGCTTATTTCTTTTTCTTAAGAGCTGCAGAGACCAATAAGTCGAACCCAGATTCTCATTGCTTCACAGCAACATCAAGACTCCAGATACCCATATATTACATAAATGTGCAAGTAAAATACTTCTATGAAAAATTATGCACCATACTGACAGTGAGAAATAGTAGGTATAAAATAACTAAATACTGAACAGGCATTGTTAAACCACACCAAATCATCTGCAGACAAATATTTCTCAGCTACATACGAAAATGTAAGAACCAAGTTTTAACATATATAAGGTTATCATTTATCTATTCATAAAAGGTCTCGACGACGATACCACTTTCCTTAGTGCAAAGAAAATGAATTTTTCTTTAACACAGATAATGCAACCGACATAGTACATCCCTCCAGCTTCAAAAGACGAAAAAGGAAAGCTCTTAAAGAAATGGGCCATGATAAGTTTATACTTGTTATGAAAACGGACAAGGAAAATGCCACACTATTTCTCGACACTAAAGACCATGAAAAAAATAACGACACTTAACTGAACAATCCGGTGTGTAAAGTAACCAACAGAAACCCTATCAAATAGTGTGAAAAAATACCAAGAAACAGATAGCTGTTTTTTCACTTTCAGAAGAAGTAAATAAATGGCTAATCAAGTTAACCATAGACCTGGTAAAAGAAGGATAACTATCTTTTGATTTACTTGTCTCCAAAATCCCTAATTAAAAACTTGGTAATGGTGTTTATCGTAAACACACTCACACGCAAACAGCCAAACTCTACCTATTAATATATTCTTGCATGCAACGATGAAAGATTATCCACACTGGTAAACAGAGCCAAAGAAAATAGAGGGTTGTCAAAACTATGTGCAGAGTTTAAACAACTTACCACAGCTCTGATAGTCAATGAATGTGAAAAAATATATGTACAGCTAGCCATAAACAAACAACTCTACAAAAGCTGCTGAACGATTAAGTAGCACAGCGTTGCTGCCATACTGAGAGAAGTCACCAACCGGCTAGCCCAAATTTGAAGAAACGCGAAATTTTCTGGCCAAAGTGAACTTTGATGATCATGGTGTTGGCTGACCGGGGCTGACTGGAGGCTAGTTGATTCTCTTCTAGCGAGGCTAGGTTAGAGTGAAACCTGCCGAAAGCCTATTTAAAACATTAATAAAAAATGAAAGGAAAAGGCGGAAAACTAAAATTTAATACATAATTTAATACAGCACTGTACAAGGTGGCGATACAAACCAGTATGGCTGGGCTAATTGTTATGTAAGAGAATAAGTTCCCTTACGTGGTACACCACACGTAAATATTCAAGCATGGTCTAAATAAACCACAACAGCTAAATGTAAAAGTAATATGGGTTCAAAAGCATAATTTTTAAAAGCGCCAATGCAAGCCTGAAAACATTATTCACTCTCTAAATGCAATATACTTGTATAAAGTCCTTACAATGCCCCACTATCACACAGCGCGTGTAGTCCTATTGAAAATGCGGGGACAATAAGATTAAAATACAAACGAGACCAAGATGTCCAAGTACTCTAAGCATCGGAAATGCATAAGAAAAAAAAATAAAGGCCGTGACAAGAAATCGCGTGCAAGTTAAAGTCGAGGTCACAGTTTGAGACACACAAAATGAATCACTCAAACTGCCCGAAATCTTGGCTACGAGTAAAAGGCGGCATAACCGTACTTGGTAGTTGGCAAGCCGGCGTCCAGGTCAGTGGTACATATGAGGTCTCCGTTGCCATCGGGAGCGAAGTAGTTCTGGATCGGATTCACAGTCTGGACCAATCGCCGAGGCGGGACTCTGTCTGCTGCGGTCGAGCCAGGTTCCAGTCCAGTGCGGCTCTTAGTCCGATGGTGGCGCCGTGCCGCGGCTGCAAAACAAACTAACAAGGCACGATAGTTACGGTACTCCGCGCCTACGTCCAACAATAATGGTCCCCACAATAAATAAAATAAAAAAGGCAAGTATATAACACATGTCAAAAAAAATTAAACACAAACTTACAATACAGGGATTAAAATTAGTGTACAAGATAATAAAAAAAGAATAAAGAAACAAAAGGCGTGAGTGGTGACGACATGCCTCATAGTTATTCCACAGACTAACGGTGGGTATGGATGAATTCTTGTCTTATACGCATTTCTCCAACATCGGCGTACGAGTTTCCCTCAGAACTGTCAATATAAGGTTATGCAAACTTTTACATATTTTTTAAACGATACTGAAACTGGCTATCTGAAGAAGACTCCGAGCAAGTATATATAAAACTCTGCCACTTACCAACCCTCAGCTGATTCCCAATCCTGAAGATGCCTTCTGCAATGCAGTGCGAACCGTCAATACGATTTACTGCTGGAATCATAAAATATCTGCTCATAGTCCAAGATAGAAATCCTACAGAACGACTAACTCGCTGGACCCTACACAGTTAGGTGTTAATTTAGCATAGTTTACAAAGTAAAGACAGAAAGAAGGGTAACTACAAGGTCTCAACAATTAAGATACCATCGGAAACTTGGAGCGAAACGTCGGTTCATGTATCGATGTTTCGCGCTCAACGTAGAAAGCCAATATAGTTTATTTTTTTGGTGATTTTAAACGGAAACCATCATGCCAACTTTGAGATAACATTGTTCACATGAAAGAACGCTACAATTCCATCGACAGAGTAACGTGATATAAATGGGCGATAAAAAATTTTCAGGCGAGTGTTTATAACAGCAATTAATTTTTGTTTGGTGCCAGGAAAATGACGTAATAAATTTTCTCTTAATATGAGGGAGTTTTCAATTAGTATTCATTCACTTGTTTGTCGTTGAGTTTCCCTACAGCAGCAGGGTTTGTAATTTGCATTTTGCTTTGTTCAGAGTGTCGATGAAACGGTAACAAGCTTACAGGGTCGTTTATTAAAATCGTGGATTAATTTCGCCATAAATTCAGCACTGCTATGAGCGGAAATGTGCATGAGATGAAATCTGTGTACCTTTCCGAATCTGCCCATGAAAAATTGAGTACGCCTAAAAGAAATATCTTACTTTTTTACGGTTTCGGAAGGTAGCCATATTTCCCAAACTCTAATACCCATGAGTTGGCTCCATACTCATTTTATGAGCAATTTATGACATATAAAAATGATCTTTATTAAGTTATCGTAAACATCAACAATAAACTATTTTATTTCGTTGTCTTACAATATTTTATTACTTTATCTAAAAACGACAATATTCCACAAAGTGGATTTGTAGTAGATAGTTTTGTTTTGAGAAAAAAAAAGTATCTCAGGTATTCAGACATTAAAAAAAAGGTGTTTTTCTATGGAATAGTGCCAAAAATTCATCACCTGAATACAAGCTGGAATAATCTTATATACTACTAGGTTTTACCTGCGGCTTCACTCGCGTTATGTCCTTAAGTATCAAAGATCATTGCAAAGAAAATAAAATAATATGGTAATGGTTTCTTTTTATTGCGTGACTGGAATCATCAGTATTTAAAAATTCTAACATACGATTTAGCTTAAAAAACTGAAGACATGCTTTATTGAAATATGTTTCTCTATTACAAAAAAATAATGATTTTTAATCCTTACATTTTAAAAAGTTCAAAGTACTAACGAAGAATTAAAAAAAAATTAATTAATTAATATTCTGCCCCAATTGTGTGATCCGAAGCCTTAAAAATTAAATTTAATAATTAAAAAAAATTATGATATTCAATCCGCATTGTGGCGTTTCTTAGCAATATGCAAAAATTTCGTCAATTGCGTTCATTAGTTTTATTTCAATTTTCTCAACATTAAACCTATTAAACATCTTTGAATGTTGTGCTCATTGCATTTTTTACACTTACGAATGTATATTCTTGCAAAAATCTTTTAGAAAACATTTTTCATGTAAAAAAGCAATATTTTTAGTTTTATCTTTATGATATTTCTTTCTGTTTAAACTTTAATATATAGGTTTTCACTTTGTGTATCTGCTCTGGTTACGAACATAAAATTATTAAAACAAAATTATTTAAAATATTGCTTACATTGGCCATATTACTGTAAGTTTTGAAACAAAAACTATACATATAAATTTTATACCAGTTCATTACCTCGTTGCCTCAACGGATTTTTCTGGCACATGGCATAAAGTGCAAACAATTGTTTTATAAGCTAAACGAACAAAACATAAGTGCTAGAGATAGATTCAGAAACTCGGCATGGGTTTGTGTAAATGTGTTCAGTAATTAATTTTGCCTTTTTTAGTTTTAGTAGTTCCCAATTATTGTTTTCCATTGTGAGTTGCAGGCAGAAAAATAAAGGAGAGTCCTACGCTTTTGATGAGCCTCTGAGCAAACCGATGGTATTATTTGGATTCCTGTGTGAGTAAAGAATTTATATCCAAAGTTTTTAAGATGACATTGAAGTTTTATCTTCATAAACAACGCTATTCAAAATGATGTTATGGTCAAAAATTAAAAAAACCAAAACCATTGCTCCAACGGAGAATTAATTTTTCTAGATAAAAGGTACTTTCTTAATTTATGTTGTTGTTAAAATGCAGAGGTGTTTTTTCACCAGTTATTTTTTAAAAGGTATAAAGTCGTAAAAAATTATGGATATTATTATATGTATAGGAACGTTGCAAATAACACCTTAATATATGCACGTTTTAAGCTACCGTGTTGAAATTTATTGCATGTTTTGTCAGGCGATAAATAAAATATTACACGACGTGAAAGTCGAAAAGGTGTATAATTTATAAATAACCTTGCAACATTCAAGTTATGCAAATTCAAATCGTGAAAGAAAAAAAAACTCCGTTACCGGCATGATGATTGCGGTTCTCAGATCGAAGTGAATTTATTGCCGTGTCGCTACTACTAGCATGCTTGAATGTTTCACATTAAACAGCAGAAAGTCGACTAGTGAATTTATCGCTGTGCCATAGGATGCGTTTATTACTTTGTACATGTCGTGCGTTTATCGTTTCTTGCCGTTCACTTTTCCTGCTTGCCGAATCTCTGATTCAGTCAGGACGGTGTAGTTATTAGCGACTTGTAGTTAAAGAAGAAAAGTTTGGAGGATAATGATGTTCAAACCAGGAGTACACTCTCCGTGCGAGATACGTATTTGGTACTTCTTCCTTGGTTGTGTACACAGCGGCTGCTTTTTTAACTCGATGCATTCACATTAAATACCTTAGAATGATTTTTTATTTTATGCCTACTAAGGTAGTAGCGAATTTTTTCTATTATCAAAAACTATTTTTTATCCCTTGCACTAATACGTGGGCGTATAAAAATTTGCTTTGGACCAAGTTCATTTCTGAAATATTTTAATAGCTTAATGAGTAAAATGATTTTACCGAATAATTTTTCTCAGACTGTTTTAAAGAAACAAACTAATGGACATTGGCGGCTGTCGTATGCGGTGCTTCCCTCGCGACCGTTGGTCCCCTGGACGAGGGGGGAGGAGGGGGCTCGAAGAGGTGCGGCAACAGCGCGCCGCTGAGCCGACACGCGCATGCGCGGCGGACAGCTTGTAAACCTTGCTCACGTGACCAAGCGGGGAGGGGGCAGGGAATGAGGCAGTGAGGTGTCGACTGGCCTCGCGGCAGATGTAAGTTAGCGCCGCTGTCAGACTGAGTCCCGCGGCCAGCAGAGGTGGCCGACACCATAGTCCAGGAAACCAAGACTTAAAAAGGCACAAACCTGTGAAAAATTTGTCCAAAGCTGAATTTTTGCACAGTTGTAGATTTGACTATGCTTAATAACATACCGAAAGTTTACCGCTGTAGACCTTGTGCGTATCACCGAAAATTTGCATTTAAGTCCTAGAGGACAGCGACTTACATCAGTCCATTAAAATGCTACCCATTTGTACAGTTTTTAATTTAGACTGTCCATAAAACTACCAAAATAATCTTGAGACTCTAATACAGCCATAATGTTGTAAAAAGCATAAATTGTTAATACTAAAGATTTGATATTAAGCGATTAATTCATGACATATTATTTTTTATCTTAGCCACTCAGATAAAAATATTATTTACACCAATTTGAAGAGTCCAATGCGAAAAATGTCCAAATAAATGTTTTTGGTTATACCTTTAGCTTTAAGACAGTATATTTATAAAGAGTCTAACGTAATTAGTTGGCTCATTAAAGCGGCCCGAGCGTTGCAGTGTACTGCGGCCGTACTGATCTCTCACGGCCACCGCCGTTCCAGCGCGGCATTGCGACACACTGCGTACTGCGACACTCATTCAACTGGGTCTTATTTAGGGATTACTTAAAACATAGCTAATTCATATGAGAGGGTGTATGTTACATGTAATGAGATATGCATTTTTTTCTTATATGAATGTTTTTTGATACAATAAAATTAACAATAAACGATTTCTGCTTGGAACTTGTAAATGAAAAACTCTAGAGGACCTCTGGTTTTATATCTGCATGGATATATTCTGTTTCAAAAATTTTATTATTAAAAATTATTTTTTAGCAACAAATTTTTTTTATTTCTGATACATCGTTTTATTTTCGATCAGAACAATGCTAAATTTTAATGTAGCCTGTATTCGACAAAATGAAAAATTATATATTTACTTCCTTAAAATTATTTTACTACATAAAAATTGAATAAAACGATACATCGTAAATGTACTCAGAGTTTTTTTTTTCACTTTTACAACATAATTCCTATAATAATAGGTTGTTTTTTTTTTTTCAGAAAATAAATAAAACACGAGATGTGTTGTAAAACGTATAGGTAGCATTACATATTCAGTTTTTTTTTAAATAAGTTAATGTATTTGAGTGCTGCGCCTAGCTGACGTCGTTGGATTGCTAGTGGCAAAGAGCGGTGGTGGATGTTTTTGCAAGAGTTTGACCGTATTTTATGACCCTACCTGTGAGAGGGTGTTCGTACCAGAAATACTAACGGTTAAGGAAACTATCCATTCTCTGTAGTCACGTACGGGTGTGCTACTCGCGCAATATCGTCAAATATCACAACTTTCCGGGACGTTCGGTCATTTCTCGGTTAGCTCTGGTTTCACCATAGTAAACGGAACAAAATATTGTCTGTAGTGATTTCATATTCCTATTACCGTAGTAGTATGGCGTTTGAGGAAAAACCAAGTTTGCTGTATACTGGGAGCCTACTTAAAAAAAAGTATTTATAGAGTTATTAAATTATTTACGAAACACAATTTTGTGGATCGTTTGGGAAATTATCATTTAGGACTTAACTGCTCGTTATTGGTGTGATCACAAGGGATCAACGGTAAACTTTTGACATGTTACTAAGAAAAGTTTATTCTACAACTGTACAAAGTTTCTGCTTTGGGATAATTTTCCACGTTTCTTAACAGCGAAATTCGTCCCGACCCCAAGCCGACTTCTGCAACCTCACAGTAGTACACACTACACGGCTCGGATAGCTTCAGGGGTCAAACAAATTGTATGAGACCCTTAACAAATATACCCATTTAAAGAAGAATAAATATGCAACAACATTTACTTTAAGTGATTTCCATTTTGGGCTCTTTAAGTTTATGTAAAATGTATTTATATTTCCTAAAAATTGAATGAAAGTGAATTCGTTAACTTTAATGATTTAAATTGTCTATTTTATAGAAAGATGTTTAAACTTAGTACTTTTTATCACTATCCTCAGATAGGGCAATGTTTCTAGATTATTTTGGGTTCCATACTGTCAGTCTACTCCATAAACTGCATTTGCAATATCCATTATATTGGATCGTTGCAAAAAATTGACATTTTGGGCTTAACTGCTCGTTTTTGGCGTGACGCACAAGGTTTGCATCGGTAAACTTTTGATATGTTACTAAGAAACGTTCACTTTACAACTGTACAAAGTTTCTTCTTTGGGATAATTTTCCATGTATTAAAAACCTTTGTTTCTTTACAGCGAAATTCGTCCCGACCCGAGCCTACTTCGACAACATCGCAGTAGTATACACTACGCGGCTCGGATCGCTTCAGCGGTCATACTAATTGTATGAGACACTTAAAAAATATACCAATTTAAAGATGAATAAATATTCAACAACGTTTACTCTAAGTGATTTCCATTTTGGGCTCTTTAAGTTTATGTAAAATGTATTTATATTTCCTAAAAATTGAATGAAAGTGAATTCGTTAACTTTAATGATTTAAATTGTCTATTTTATAGAAAGATGTTTAAACTTTGTACTTTTTATCACTATCCTCAGATAGGGCAATGTTTCTAGATTATTTTGGGTTCCATACTGTCAGTCTACTCCATAAACTGCATTTGCAATATCCATTATTGTGGATCGTTGCAAAAAATTGACATTTTGGGCTTAACTGCTCGTTTTTGGCGTGACGCACAAGGTTTGCATCGGTAAACTTTTGATATGTTACTGAGAAATGTTCACTCTACAACTGTACAAAGTTTCTTCTTTGGGATAATTTTCCATGTATTAAAAACCTTTGTTTCTTTACAGCGAAATTCGTCCCGACCCGAGCCTACTTCGACAACATCGCAGTAGTATACACTACGCGGTTCGGATCGCTTCAGCGGTCAGACTAATTGTATGAGACACTTAAAAAATATACCAATTTAAAGATGAATATATATGCAACAATGTTTACTCTAAGTGATTTCCATTTTGGGCTCTTTAAGTTTATGTAATATGTATTTAATTTCCTAAAAATTGAATGAAAGTGAATTCGTTAACTTTAATGATTTAAATTGTCTATTTTATAGAAAGATGTTTAAACTTAGTACTTTTTATCACCATCCTCAGATAGGGCAATGTTTCTAGATTATTTTGGGTTCCATACTGTCAGTCTACCCCATAAACTGCATTTGCAATATCCATTATTGTGGATCGTTGCAAAAAATTGACATTTTGGGCTTAACTGCTCGTTTTTGGTGTGACGCACAAGGTTTGCATCGGTAAACTTTTGATACGTTACTAAGAAACGTTCATTCTGCAATTGTACAAAGTTTCTTCTTTGGGATAATTTTCCATGTATTAAAAACCTTTGTTTCTTTACAGCGAAATTCGTCCCGACCCGAGTCTACTTCGACAACCTGTTAGTAGTATGCACTATGCGGCTCGGATCGCTTTAGCGGTCAGACACATTGTACCAAGCTCTCAACAAATAAACTAATATAAAGTTTAAGAACTTTGCAACTACTTTTATTTAATGTTTTCACATCGGGCTCTACGTGTTTTTGTAATACGTATTTTCATTTGTGCCCTTTTTTTCAGAACACCTCTCTTCTAATATTATTGAATAAATATCATATTTAGTCAAACGTAGTGAAAGATTTTTAAATTTAATCATTCAGAATAATGTTTTGAGTAACTTTCTGTTTGCTATTCTGAAAGTATACTATAGTAATTACGTTATAGTGCCATATTGTTGAGTGGTCAATAAAGTATTATTTAGGACTTAACTTCCCGTTTTCGGTGTTCCGCGCAAGGTTTGCGGAGGTAAACATTTCAAATGTTGCTAGAAAACTTGAATGTTACCACTGTTTTGAATTTCAGTTAGGAGCAAATTTTACAAAGATTAAAAATCTTTGATTTCGTGGGAGTGAGAGTGGCCACAGCGCTTGCGGCTGTGGCTCTGTCGCAGTGCGTAGACGACATTGATAAGCTCGGGAGTCTCTAGTGATCCTATAAATTAAGCTAGACTTTTGAGAGATATGTCCCTGTAAAGCTTAAGAACTATACAACAACCTTTGTTAAAGAAATATTTGCGTAAGACCCTTTATTTTTAAGTGAATTGTCTTTTTATTGCCTTGACTGATGTAAAAAAACTTATTTCATTAATTTAACATTTTTTTCTTACCTTTAATATTAACTTTTAGAACTTTATTCATTATAAATGTAAGTATTAGTGCTTTAAGATTATTTTCATATAGCTATCGAGAGTCTACGGTAAAAAGTGCGAAAATGGGAAGCATTTTAATGAACTGCTGCAAGTCGCTGTCATCTAGGACTTAACTGCAAATTTTCAGTGATACGCACAAGGTCTACAGCGGTAAACTTTCGGTATGTTATTAAGCATAGTCGACTCTACCACTGTGCAAAAATTCAGCTTTGGACAAATTATTCACAGGTTGAAACCTTTGTTTCCTGGGCTACCAGCGCAACAAAAAAGTGTGTTGCTGCACAGAGAAAAAGGTTTGTTTGAATCAAACAAATATTTACTTGGTGGAACAAAATATTTTGTTAGCTTAACCAAACTCGGTAAGTAACAAAAATGATTTGTTACACCTAACAAAATATACATTTGAGTTGACAAAATAGTTTTGTTGGGTGAACAGAATCTTTACTACTACAAAATATTTGTTTTAATTAACAAAATATATTTATTTCGCCATATACAAACAAATATTTTGTTGAGGCAAACAAACCTATCTCTCAGTGTGGCCACCCAGCGAAACTTCACTCTTAGTGGGGGGAAAATTAGTAGGTAAAACAAATTTTTGAAAAACATGTATTATACATTAAAAAGAGATCTTTATTCAATTTGGCCAAATCTTCAGTAAAATCTGAGAATTAAATTATATGTAACGAAAAATGCAGCACTGAAGCGTCGCTTCACTAACGGCCGGAGAATGGGCAGTTGGGCAATCGGTATCCCCCTTCCCTTCTCCACCCCTGAGTGCCGCACTCCTGAGCGTTGCAATTTTCGTTACGCTCTGATGAGCCTTCACATCGACTAACCCTGCCGGATGTTAAGAACCTTCACTTCAAAAATTTTAGTTGACCACCCGAACAAAATCTTTGAGGTAATTTATATAGGCATATATTTTTTTTCGAAGATATTTGGATACCTAGCTGATCATCTTCTGTGATTCGTGAATGGTTTAGTTTCCTCCATGTTCATGTCCACTGTTGGTACATGGCGCGCCGTTGTATGCTGAAGCAAGTGCTTCCTGAATGACCCGGCCAAATAAGGCCATGGCTTCCCAAGCAGACAACCGCCAGCTTTAAGGAAGAAACCACTTGCACGGATAAACCTTATTGCAGCCATGAGCAAGTTGTTATGTTTGTCGTGACAACGTCTAATAAATCGATGAACGCCGGCTGCACGCACGAAAGAGTGTACCGTTACGCACATTGTCCCGTTACGCTGTGTCCCGTTACGCTCATTGTACGCTTGCGCCGCATCTATCTCTCTTCCACTCGATTGGAACAATCACCGATTTGACTTTTTCGAGGCACATTAAACTTGAAACACTCCCATTCGTTTCCTACTTTTCCAATCATCGTCCTATCCTTAACAGAATAACACAGATTGGAAGAAGTTAAATAGCAAACATGTATAAAAGTTATAGTTAAAATAATCTGTTCGTTAAAGTAAGAAACATATTGAATTAATGAGTGCAAATAAAAGTAAATTTATCAATTAAATTGTAGATTTCATTTCACTCATTTTTTTGTATCCATACAAAATAGTGATAATTCAATAAAAATGATTCAATTTTATTCATAAAAGTATACAATCATTTCATCAATGTTTGGTTATGACGTTGTCGCGTTAAAATATCGTCCGTAAACCTACTTCACAGACAACCAATTTTTTTTTTACGAAACATTCCTGCCCGTGACTTATGGTTATGGAAAACAAAAAGGAAAACAACGTTACAAACGTGTGCTCAACTTTCTTCCTGTACACAAACGATAAATTTCTTATCCACGATATGTAGTTTTGGAGCATAAACAAAATCATTTTTCATATAAAAATGTGGGTCTGCCATTTATAATAAAGACATTTAAGTATAATAAACATGCCCAAGGACTTATTATGGCTGGTTTTTACAGAAGTCACGTAATAAATTACTCGCACATTTTGTATGCACTTACATAATTTATACGTATAGCCTTATAAGGCTGATATTATCCTAATAAAAAACAGTTTGTATTTAACTTAATCATCACCATGCGTTGGTGTCATAAAATATTTCGTTCACAGAATAATTACTTTTGATGTGAAATAATATTAATATGTACCTATGTCTAACATGTTTTTTTTAGGAGAAAAACTCTTCCTGAGCCATTTATATATATATATATATATACCTTAAAAACATATGTTTCATAATATTTATAAATTTAAATTATATCTCACCTGTCCTTGTCAGGTTACATTTCTGTAGTTTTCCCAAATGTTGTGCACTCGTACGCATAATACAAGATTTTAATGATTTCAGGGGAAACGAAATTGTTTCATTAATAATTAATAGACCTATCACAAAAATTAATGGATTAATAACAAGACAACACTCAAATAGTTTATTTAAAATTTTTAACACATGATTTTTGCTTACAATTCAAGCTATAATTAAAATATATAAAACGGCATTGAAGCTCCATATAACCCTTAAAAACATTTATTGACGTGATAAAACAACAAATATTCTTTAAAATAAAGTTATATATATTTTTTTATTTTGAATCACTCGCAAAAAAATTATAGAAGCAAAATAATTTTGGATGCTGCCCCCATCAAATGCCATGAAACATTTCATGAAACAGCTTTTATATCTCAAAATATTATTTTGAAATACATTTTGAAAATTTCACCATGATTATGTTGGTATTTTTGAAATGCTTTAGCGCAAACAAATATGTTTTTTTGTTGCTAGAATTTAAGGCCTCAAGCGCTGCATTGTGTTGACGAGGTAGGCTGCAAGGTAGTCCTTCACACTTGCCTGAGAGCATATTCACATATGTGCGCAGACCTTTCGCACTAATTCCAAAGCAAACAGAGCACAGGAAGGTGGCGTAGTTTTATATATACTTGTTAAGCACCCTCTTTTTCTACCGATCCTTTGGGAGTCTAAAAAAAATCATTTGGGAACTCTTCAAACTATTCCATCTTGAAGTTTAGAAGAAAAAATAATATTACTCTAGCAAAGTGATTTCCTCATTTTGCTATTAAAAACGAATGGTGATCACTTAGTAAAAAAAATTGGTAATTTTCTCAAATTTTGAGTCATGCGGCAATATATTTCGTCGAATAAAAAGGGGTTGAAACGTTCTTCGGGGAGATATAATGCACTCAATAGGTGTTCAAAACTGTCGTTTTCGTAACAAAATTGAGGAAGTTTTTTTTTCTCAGTGGTTCTATAAGTTCTTTGGAGTGCTGAATCTGAATTTCAAGTTTTCTGTCTTGATTGAGGTCAGCTTCAAAACGAAAAATACAAAAAACCTCAAAATGTTCTAAACGTTTTTCAGTTTCTCGCTTATACCTTAAAAACTATACGTTTTTCAGAGATTGACACTCTATACAAAATTAACGTACTAGACCAAATTTTCTACAAAATGCACTATAGAACATTGATTTTTCGACGAGCGTTTTCAGCTCTACTGATGTACTACTTGCTGAATTACAGCCAATTTTGGCCCCAATGCCAAAATGTAAAAAAATAATGCCCACCCGCACCACCACTAATGGAAAAATATACATGTTATCAACAGAAATCTTAGATCACGTAAAATAACATTACTTTCGCTCTCCTAAACAGTGGCAGACTTAAGCCCAACTAGGCCCAGGCCTAGGGCGGCCAGATATTAGGAGCGGTCAATCTACGGAATATCTGCTAGGCAACAGTGAGCACTCAGCGATAAAGCTCAATTAATGTTAGTATAGTAATTAACTCAATAAAAGTGTTTTTTTCAGTAATATAATTTTGTTATGATTTATAATGTGAGAGAACAGGGTTTGTAAGAGATAGCCCAATTAATGTTTTATTACAGTTTTATTGATTGCCAATATTTACCTTAATAATAAAAAATTGTACTTAAAACGTCATTTTACATATCAATGGCTCTTAAAAATGTGTATTCTCAAGTCACTCAATGTCTGTCCAGTTCCACAGTTCGCACTCCTCACTGGAGCTAGGCTCAACAGTGGTTCGCCCCTTACCTCGCGCCTGTCCACACACACACATTTTCGTTCCACCAAGTCGCCACACTCTCGCGATACAGTCTAAATCCACGTTGCGCCACTCTCAAGGGGTAAGGAGGAAGGGTGTGTCTCTCACTCTTCGCGGCACTCCGTCGAAACTCTTGCGCACTCCACGGAACTCTTGCCGCACTCCCTGTGGAACTCCTTCAGAGGCCGGCGTCGCTGCTTAAACACCCGAGGGGCGCCCTTCTCGAACCGACGAGAGCGGATGAGACGAGTCGCATCATCCCGAGCCGACCCGCCCCGATACCCAAAACATCGAGAATAGCGTTGATTGTTTACGCGGCGGCCCACGGAATTCCCCAAGACCTCTCAGCGATAGATAACAGGGCCGAGGCAGGATGATGCACGGGGTGCGAAGGGGAGACAACCCTTGTAATCCAGCCAGGCATACCTCACATAAATGGATGGTGCGTGACGTCAGTGGCCATGCGGGGCCGCCAGCCAGCACCGAACCTGGCAACTCAGTCTGGCCTCTCGCGTTCGCTTCAATACATAAACATAAAACCTACAAACTGAGAAATTAAATATATGAACAGAATGCAATGGTTATTTAATTTCACATGCACACCGTCTACATCTTCTCCTAAAACATAATGGTGCATTATTCCCTTATGTTCAAATGTCAGTGAGCCGAGTCGAAGTGATTTTCCTGGTATCGTTTCCGCGATAACCCAGTCCCTTCCCCCTAACTGTGCGGTCCTTTTATTTCTTGGTGACTCAAATGACTCCTTTAAGGTTCCCCCTCCAAGCCCTTTTGAGCGTCTCGCAGCCCATCTGCTCTTGTGGTGGGTTAATCAGCTCTGAATACTCACGCGTCTTGGTCGAATCATTAAAGCTACAATTTTTGCTCAGTTTACAGTGGCCTTTCTAGTTTTTATTGTTTTGTGTGTGCATAATGTCTCGTTCGTAATGTGTCATTTGTGACAAACTGTTAAAAGATGGACAACGATGAGTGTTATGGGAAAAGTAGGATTGAAATATTTTATTCAACCCAGTAAGAAAATATAGGATAATAAGTTAAAAATATTTAAGAGGATCACTGAAATTGAAGTTCATGACAAGTGCAGGAAGAATTACGTGACAGAAAAGTCTATTGTTGCTTACTTGAAGAGGGCTCAAGTAAATCCTCAATAAAAATAGCTGCCTCCAAGTATCCCTGACTTTGATTTTAAAACTCACTTTTTTGTGTGTGTGTGAAGGGGTGGTGCCTCAGGACTATTCCAAGAAACAAATAAAAAAGTCTCCTACGAAACGCAATTTGGTAAACCCTGTGAGGAAATTAACCATCAGAGAAAATGTGCTCACATTCACGAGAACCAAATTGATGAATTTGGGTGAAGTATAGTTGAACATGTAGAGAAAGTTTGTTACTTGGTAGCAGATGAAAACTCTGCACTAGCCCCCACGGACTCTACATGAAGTTACCCCTTGAAGATGAGGTGGAAGATGCTATGCAAGCGGTTTACTGTTTTCTAGAAAACAGTGACGAAGAATATCAATTCTCCATGGAAGAATTGATGGAGCAGATTAGCGGTGATTTCCATCCGCGTCCGAGCACTAACAGAAGACATCTCCTTCAGAAGTACAGCGACGATATTCTGGTTACAAAAAGCAAACCTTATGTTCTATGTTTCAAGGCCACTGGACACAAAATCATTAATGAATTTTAGTATCGAGATGTTCAGAGACTATCAGAGAAAGAAGAAAAGTTTGTTATAGTGTAAGCAGCTGCTGCCATAATCGTGGAAGACATAAAATCACAAGTATACAATTTGACTGAATATACCCATTAGAAAGGTTTAAAGATGTAACTAAGGATCTAATTCCTGAGACTCTTCGAGTCTTTTGGATGCTTTTGATGGTCAGCAAAAAGCAACGGGTTCTGGAGAAATTGAAGAAAAAATCAGCAGCCATTGCACATGGTATGATTAGTTCTTTGCGGCCTGCGTCATTCCTCTCACATCTTCAGATCGGCTTAGCAGCATTTCTTTACAAAAAATATGTTTCTCGCAAATTTGTAGATATCCGGTCTTCCATGAGGTTTTGGTTGCTCATACAATGAAGTTACTCGTTTTGAAGTGTCATCAAATATGCGTCCTCTCCTAGCTGTTAACCAACCAGCATTTTGCTCAATGGTCTATGGCGTCGATTTAAACAGTCAATTACTGGATGGACGAAACACATTCCACACAAATGGGAGGCATCCGAAGTGTCACACTAAAAAATGATGTTGTCCCGGGTTTAAAGATGGCACGGCTAAAGTATGTACCATCAGCACAAATCATTGGAAGCTTAGGAGCTGTACCACTGAAACATTTTGAAAATAACAATGATGAACATCTCCCTTATACTGAGACCATCGTTCCATCAGTGCAGTAGCTGTACAGCTGTTGTAAAGATATATTTTTTAATGTTTTTATCAAATATTATTTGCTATCAATTCATTCATAGCAACCTCTTTTCAGCGTAATACATCAAAAGTATATCGCCGATGAGCATTTTTCGTAATTTTCGCTTGATTCCCTTTCCCTTTATAAAAAAAATTTAATATTTAAGACATATCTTTGTAGAAGACTATATAAACTTTCACACTGTTTATTACATGTCTACTTTTCGAGTTGTAGGGGGTGGAAGTTGGCTTTTTTGACGTTTTCGCAGTAAAAAAATCGCTGTTTTTATTTATGTCTAGTGCTGAAACCGCTCATCAGAACAGTGTATTTTATAGGAATTTCGTCTACTTTAATTTTGTATAAAGTGTCTATATTCGAAAAACGCATAGTTTTCGACATATAAGCAAAAAAACTGAAAAAGTTCAAATATTTTGAGATTTTTTGTTTTTTTCGTTGTGAAGCCAACCTTTTACAACGCAGAAATCTTGAGAATCGGATTTAGCACTCCAAATAACACATAGAACCGCTGAGAAAAAAAAATCCACAATTTTGTTACGGGAAAACCATCATTTGACTGGAATAACAATATCTCGCCGCCACCAGGCCAGGTTCACTTCTTGGTATTTCACAACTTGGCCAAGCCCGATATGGTAAGCCGGACATAGCCGAAATATAATTGTTACACTAACTCGTTTTGGTTAAACCTAACCCCTTGCACGTAAATTACACCAAGTTCTTCACCGATAACATCACTAATTTGGATGAATAAAATTGATTATGAATGCAATACAATCGTGTTTAAAATAAGATGGTGCTATTACGAAAACTGTTTTCAAATATTTATTCAAAATATGTTATAGTAAACTCAGTAATGTAAATTCACAATATATTGTGGTGGCAGATATGATATTAACGCCTTAATGTGCAACCACGTACTAAGAACTACGAGCTAAAATTACTTTCAAGAAATAAAATCATTGGGTACGTGCACCAGCGCTGCAACCACCTGGCGTCTTACAGGACATGCTCGTTAGTAGCGCTACGGGTCTTATCTGATCAGCTGTCCACAGCCGAGGTAACAACACGAGATGTCTTGGCGTCGTTAGTCGCCGTTCCTGTCACAGGAGACGTCTGTTTGCCTCGGCGCTGGCCAACAGAAACAACATTCCAGGCTTTAACAAACAACAACAAAATGATTTTCCTTACACTTTGGATTTGCACTTTAGCTTTCGCTTTTAATTTCGTTGACATTTGATGTTATAAAGAATGGATTTATACAATTATAATAGTAGCTTACGTGTGTAAATCTATAACGTTATATAATGACAGTATTTTATTACCTAAAAACATTTATTAAATTTATCATAGATTATAGCCATTCATATTTAATAAAATAATTTAATGTTAAAACGTTTAGAATTTCCCTACATAAAATATTAAGAAATTTATTTAATCATTCCTGTTTTTACAGAATGATTGTAAAACATTGACTGTACTCAATATCTTATTAACGGTTATAAAATATTTCATCATATGGACCTGTCGTCTTGTATTTAAGAATGCCTACGCCATTGTTAAAATATGTCTGTAATTTTTCCAGCTGTTGAGGGAGGCATTAAACTATACTTTTTTGCAAGCGTTTGCTCCTGAGTTTGTTTATTGTTTTACGTTTGACGTTTAATCCTCTCTAAATGCTAACGTTATCACTTAATTACATTTTCTAAGTAATGGATTATTCAACCATTTATTATGGCTACCATCTTGAATTCTTAAACCATTTCCGCCATCTTGGATCCAACATCACAGTCAAATTTATCGATTCTGACAGAAAGCTAACCATCTTGTTGTCTGCTGAAGGCCGTGATCTTAGATGACATCACGAACTCCATCTAGGTTTCTATATTCTGCTGGAGGCCACCATCTTAGATACCGACTTTTTGTTTCTGCTGTTTGTTCCTAGAGAGTGCCAGCATTACTTTGTTTCGTGCACGTAAGGTCGATGTTCCATTACCTGCCAATGTTATTGTGGTCCTTTTCGACACATTAAATATTATTTTTTTTATATAAAGTACATTGTAACTGTGGTGATTCTAACAATGCCAGTTCGAACCTCTGGATTGCAAAACATGAGTCTTTGACCACACGTAATTCGAGACATTTACCAGACCAAGAATTAAATATTGAAATTTGAAGGAATAAAAGCTTCACATGCTAGAAGACATTGCCACCATCTTCAATTTCAATACATACTTGCTGACAGGAGCGTTAGTTAATACACATTGCCTTCTAGAGACTGCGGTTGCCAATTTGTTTTCAGTAATCGATACAAAGAGCGCTAGTGTCACGTGGTAAAATGTGTTGCCGACATATAAGTTTAATTTTTACCCACTAGTGTCCAGTAATTATTTATCTCCGTGGCATCCGCCATATTGTTTATCGTATTGGCATTCATAAATTATTTCTGTAATTATTAAGCTAGAACATTGCAAAGTTACTGTGAAAGAATATGAAAGAGAACATTCGTGTTATAAAGAGTGCGTAAATTATATATTTAGCCACACAGTAACAAACTATTAGCTTGACAGGTTATGGAGGTAGTTGAGTAAAGAGGAATACGAACCACCACAGTGCAAACATTCTTGTTAGCGTCCGAACTGACTCTTTCAAGAAGTCACTCCGACGTTTTCAAGAAAATGAGGTTCCACTGTGTTGGCCCCTATATGTATTGGTCTGAATTGATGTATGTTTTGTCTCCTATGTAGGTTTCTTGGTATTAATGGCTGTTTGTTTTGTTTGTTATCTATATAAGAGTACTTCTTCTGAATTTTAGAATGTTTTGGACCCTCTATGAGGTTTCTTCGTCTGAATTGCAGTATGCTTTGCCCCCTATATGAGGATTCTTATAGTCTGATTTGCTATTTGTTTTGGTTCCTTTATGGTTTTCCTTGGTCTAAATTTTATGTTTTGGCCTCTATTTAAGGTTTCTTGTACTGAATAGCTGCAGTATTGGTCCGGATAAGATGTTTATTAGTCTGAATTGGGGAATACCTATGTTTGTCTTATATGAGGTTTTCGTTCTAAATTCCGGTATTTTTTGAACCTATATGAGATTTACGTTGTCTGAATTGCAGTATGTTTTGGATTATATGTGATGTTTCTTGGAGTGAACTTTATGTATTGGACCCTATTTTAGGTTTCTGGTTATGATTAAATAATTCAGACAATTATTGTAGTGTATTTTGCAGGCATGCAAGCGGAAGGATCTCTGTGTTGTAATGGTTTGTACCTACTACGGTTTTACCTACTGTCTTACAACGAGGTCATTAGCGGTATAGACGGGATCGCACACGTCCTACTGTGAGGGAGCATCCCAGGACTCGCCTGAAGGGACTCGTGGTGTAGTGTTACCGCTGCGTCCTTCGTCCCGTGTGTAACAGCGCGCAGTCGCCAGAGTGTCACACATCACTGGTCGAGTGAAAGAGTGCCTGGGCTACCAAGTGTCTGGACGGAGAGCTGCGAAGGCAGAGGGGCGAGGTTCCAAGAGCCTGTCATTTGTACCTGTCGACCGTGGTTTCCCGCGCGCGGCGTGTCCGGGAACCTGACAAGACCGACTGCCAGCGACGGGAGAGTTATTGTGCAGGCCAGCTGTGTTGCCCGGGGGGGGAGGGGGGGGACCTTCGATTCACTGACACCCGATCAGTATCGAGCACTTCCGCAGTTCTCCGCTCGCTTGTGCAAATTTTGCGTTCGGAATAAAAAAAGACAACATTTTGTAATGTTTAATTTATGTTAACGATTTTAGAGTACTTTAATGTATCTGATCTAATGTATCCAATATTTATTTTTGTTTTAGTTATAATCTCTAAGACTTGTTCAAACCTACCCGACCTTACATAACCTACCTTTAACTGATAAAATAGAGAGAAAAAAAAACTTTTTTAATGCGATGTTCACTAAGGCTGATTATTCGGTCATCTGATTCGGAATTAGTGAAAAGTATGTTTCTCTTTTCTGGAAGAAAGTGCTCAGTGATGACATTCTAAACATCCTCTCCCAGTGGGAACACTGAATATGAACATATGAAAACTTTCGTTACATCCAAATGAAGAAACCTTTTTTTATTGGACAAATCCATATTCATTGTATTGAAAAAACGGTTGTCTTCTGATTATGCAATTTATTTAACTTTCGCAAAACCTAATGTTTGAAAAAGGTTAATGGAATATAAATATATATTATTTTTGGCCAGGGTGGAGATGTGCTTGAAGATGAACAGTTTTCTATATTAGAATTAGAAGCAATCCTTTTATGCTTACTTTCATTGACGTCATTCCAAAGCCATGTGTGTTCTTTTCCTCGCTTAGTTCAACATAGGTGGGAACCAAGTTTTTGACGTGACGTTTAATAAATCGATGAACGCCGGCTGCACGCACTAAAAAGTGTCCCGTTACGCACATTGTCCCGTTACGCTCCTTGTACGCTTGCGCCGCATCTATCTTGCTTCCACTCGATTGGAACAACCATCGATTTGACTTTTTCGAGGCACATTAAACTTGAAACACTCCCATTCGTTTCCTACTTTTCCTATCATCGTCCTATCCTTAACAGAATAACACAGATTGGAAGAAGTTAAATAGCAAACATGTATAAAAGTTATAGTTAAAATAATCTCTTCGTTAAAGTAATAAACACATTTGTAATAATGAGTGCAAATAAAAGTAAATTTATCTATAAAATTGTAGATTTCATTTCACTCCTTCTTTGTATCCATATAAAATAGTGATAATTCAATAAAAATGATTCAAATTTATTTATAAAAGTATACAATCATTTCATCAATGTTTTGTTATGACGTTGTCACGTTAAACTATCGTCCGTTAACCGACTTTACAGACAACCAATTTTTTAAGTCTTGTCATCGTTTTGCTGTCCATACATATATGTACAGCTTACTAAATAATATATTCGTCCAGTACATAATGATTTTGTTATTTTATCTTTTCTCAGTGCGCATTCGTGTTTTTCGATTTATTCTTGTATACCAATTTCCAAATTAAAAAATATATAGGTATGTGCGTGTACTTAAGTACGTGCGTTAGAAGTTATTCACCTTTGCGTGATAAAAAACTTACTTTAATTTTGCTTGCAAATAATAAATAGAAATGTAATAATAAAAGGGCTGAAGTGATAGTATGAATAGGGTTGGTAGTAGATAAATAAAAATAAATAAAAAAACACAATTAATATTCAGTTTTCAATATAAAATTAATTATTTCATTTAGTAAAGTAATAAGAATAATTTTTTCAAAGGAAAATCAGTAAATATGCTGATCCCTTAAATAATTTTTTTAAATTAAATAATTTAATAATATACATACGGAAACATAACCTTACACTTAGGTCCACTGGTCCACAGCCAGGAGACTACTAAAACTTCCACAGTTTTCCCTGCCAGCGAAAATGGAAGTTCACAATCAAACTGACACTAGTATCCATACCTACTGGAGCATCAACTCACGAGTATGTAACTACACTAGAAACTTTATAAACACATTTTTTATCACTAATTTTCCTAATAAATAAGTGTTTTTAATTATATAGACCAGTATTCAATATTAATCACTAAAATATAACATTTAAAAGCATACATTTTTATTTATTTTTATGTAGCATTTTTTCATCCAATGAAAATTTCGTTGCATGTTGCATACGTATCTTTAAGATGCACTCTCATATCTTTTTCATAACGTGCCAAAATTTCTTGAACTGCTTAAATCAGAACCAATATCAATCAACGATTAAGTGAAAGTTTCTAAATATTACTTTAGAAAAGTGGTCGATTGTAATTTACCCAGGCTTCGTGAATAATTAGAAAACAAAACACTAATAGTTCTCATAGGTCCAATTTCTTATTGTAATGAAATATGGTTATGCTGGTGTAATGTGATGAAAAACAAACCACTTTAAAATTTACGTTCAATGATTATTTGAACAATTTTACTATATGCCATAGCTTTGATTCCTGGGATAAAAAAGCCCCAACCCAAACAATTGTATTAGAGCCCCCAGTATAGTAAGTTACATACACACTGCGACGATTCGACCGCTCTAGTGAATATTGTAGTCTCTTAACAATTGCAAGATTTTAGAGCTTAAGAAATATGCAACAACGTTCTTCATTGGGCGCAATGGGAGTAAAATTTGAAGGCCAAATATCAATGCAATATTCAACATTGTTGTGGAACGATTGCTAACGCTAAACGGACGGATAATATTGCGGACGGTGCAGAGAACTCGTCGAGCCTCGTTCCCTTGCGCGGGCTCCACGTGGCGGCGTGCGGCTCAGGTTGAACCCCGCCATGCTCATGTTGTAAGGCTTTTTTACACCATGGCTATGCTGCAGGGATAGGCGGTCCAAGGTGGTAGGGAACGCCCACGCCTGACTTCAAACGACTTGCTGGCGTCTAGTAAGGGAGTATTTCCTCAGAGGGCAACACAACGGGGTTTGAGCATATTGTTGTACGCAACGTCACATACCACACTCGCAAGTAAACGGCGTTCTTTCAAGTACGTATTATTATAATTAATTGTGTACATCAGTATTGTAACCCAGTGTTATATGAGCGTTGTTTCGATGTATAACTAAATGAGATTTGTTTGTATAATGCTATTTACGTTTCAATTTTACAGGGTATTGTTTTGTTTAGAATCACACACCGTATTATAATCATGAGCCCACGAGCGTATAAATATCTTAGTTCAACTAAGAATATGCTAGTTGAATAAAACGTTTAAACAGATCCCGTGCGTGGAATATAATTTTTTTTTTATTTTACTTTGTGGCAATATGGTTAAATGTAAATAATTACCGTGGGGTAGTTTTCCAGCCGTGGAGCGGTGGGCATGTTGTCATTGTTAATTCATTCGACGGCAGAACATTATCAATAACTATGGATGCAGTGCAGTAAATATATGTAGATTATTGTTAGAATATGTTGCACTATATCTCAATGATAAGTTGATATTTGCAGACTTACAATATCATTATATTAGATTAATCGATCATAACTAATCTAGACATAACATAAAATAAAATTAATATTTGTTATAGTCAGTCCTACCTTTGATATTAACTAAACAAATTTTGTTTACGGTATCAATATTTCAACAGTGAGTAATATTTATTGTTAACTAATCAATATTGTTTGATCAATAATTATTGATATTCGGCAGGGTTATCTTGAAGTGAGTAATAAATTTATTATTTAATATTTATTTATTTCTATTTTAATCAAATTTTAAATAAATACAGTAAAGATATTTCTTAAATAATTAAAACAAAAAAAATTATAGTCAATCAAACAGATATAAGTTTTCTTGTTTTTAAATTGTATTAATGGTTTTTCTGTGTAAAAACTACGTAATATTATAAATGTGGTTGAGAATAAATTTTATCGAAGATTATTTACTTTTTCAAATGTGTATAAATTGTAGTTAAAGTTGTTTTTAGTCTATAGTAGGGGCCCTGAAAATTTTAATTTACCATTTTATGGTGTCATCATTTCAACAGTGGGTAATATTTATTGTTAATAAATCATTAATGATTGATCAATAATTATTAATATCCTGAGCATTTACTTTGAAGTAAGCTATAATTTGTTTAATTCATGTTTATTTGGAAAATTATCTTCTCTCTCTCTCTCTCTCTCTCTCTCTCTCTCTCTCTCTCTCTCTCTGCTGTTTACACCTTACAAAATACTTACGAGTTGAGGTTTGAATTGCCAAATAAGTTTCACTTCTAACACAAGTAATGATTTACGCGTGCCTTTTATTTGTTACGTGTTTTGAATTTCTGCTATAGTAATTAAGTTTGCAGATTGTATTTTCTTTGGAGCACTGCAAGAAGCTATTATTTAGAACTTAACTGTAGGATTGCGGTGTGATTTGCAGTGTTCGCGAATGTAAAATGTTCACGTGTTAAAAGAAAACGTTAAATGTGCTAAATTTTAATTTAGGTTCAAGAGATTAGAAAACCTCAGTTTGGTGGGAGCGATAGTCACCGCAGCCCTTGGAACTTTAGCACTGTCGCAGAACGTACACAAAACTCGTACGCACGGAACGCTCAAGCTACCCTGTTGTACATTATGTCACTTTAAAGCTTAAGAAATATGCATCAACTTTCGTTGTTGTGATTATTAGGTCTAACACTTATGTGAATTGGGTTTTTATATCCTTGACTGAGATAAAAAATCTTATTTCTTAACTTACTCGATTTAAATCTTACTTATGATATTAACACTTGGATAATTTTTCAACATAAATATTTAAAATTGCTTTTTTTATATTATTTTGGTAAATTTATGAAAACTACTTAAAAAAACGTAAAAATTAGAAGCATGTTAATGGACTACTGTAAATCGCTGTCATTTAGGACATGACTCCACGTTTTCGGTGAAACACGGTCTAAGAATAGTCGATCCTACCGCTGTGCAAATATTCAGTAATAAACAATTTTTTTTACATATAGTGCATTTTTAGGTCTTCAGTTTCCTGCACGGACCGAACGCAAGAAAGCCTGGCTTAGCCAGGTCATCGCATCACGACTGCGGGCTAAGAAGGTTTAAAACCCTTTGTTTCGTAGTGGTATTTCTATGATACCACTTTATAAATATGTTACTATTTGCAATGTTTCAGTGGTATTGCCGAAATACCCCGCGTGAGTAAGCCTTGTGCTGCTATCTGGCGATCCTAACAAGAACAAGCAAGATTGGCTGCTTTAATTTTTCCTTAAAAGTTACACAATAGGTTCTAATTTATTTTTAATATATTTCTGTATGCCTCAAAGAGTTAAGGACAGGGCGTGGGGGAGAAGGTATCTCTTTGTTGCTGGCTTCCCTCTGTCCACTCCAAGGTGAACTGTGAAGAGAGAGACTGGGACAGTTTCGTAAGACCTTCTAGCGATGCCCGCTAGATGGCAGGCCTCAGAGCTACCATCTTCAACAACATCCCCTAGCGGGAGCTCTCTCACCCCTGACTTGTGATATCTGACCCGATAGCTTATATACGATCCAGTTGAATACGTATTATTAATAAGAAAGCATTTATAAAACAGATAAACCAATTTTCACCTTTTTCTGGCGTATGACTGTTTTTTTACCCTCCAACAATCCCTTTAAAAGAATTACTACATAGGGCTCTTTAGTTTGTTGGCTCCTAAGTTTGGGGTCATCATTGAGTTATGATTTTCCAATATGAAAAGTGTCGCATACTTTTGTTTGCATCATGTGTTGTGTATAAATTGCATTGCTGTTATTTAATAATTTTTATTGCATACATATACCTATGCATTATATATTATATTTTTTATTTAAAAAATATTCAATCATTTATAAAAATAAATAGTAATTTTGAAACTCGTAATATGTTTATAACAATAATAATGTGCCAACCACGAACACCAAAATTTTTATTTATTTATTTTTAGCTCACAGTGCTGTTAGCATACAAGCAACCCAATTATGAGCAGAAATTTATTCCATCATAGCTCACGGGCACAGTCTTTTAATAATTTATCTAGGTTCACAGTTTAAAAATGGTTTTAGAAAGTGCATAGCATCCCATGCAAACGTCTATGCAAACCACGTGTACAAAATTAATTCAAGATAACATTCTTATACGTTATTATAAACAAATGAAATTTTGCGATGAATCGGTGTGCTGGTTGTGTTATTAAGTATAATTCTTCTGTGATATCAAACCAGCAGCCTTAAAACATTATTTTTCAACACATATATTTTATGATATGTTATGCAAAATTTTAGTGAACAATACATAAGTTGCCTGAAAACATTTTTATTAGTACTGTTTTTTATTCGGAGTCTCCTATCTATTTTCTTAGTAGGAGACGCCTGTGCAATGTAATATCTTGAGAATTATTCCATGCCACCATATTTTAGATAAATAGTAACTGTTAAAAATTCCCTTCAAAAGGCGCCCCACTAGCTAGCTATGCCCTCATTGGCTGTTCTGCCAATCGTCAGTTGCAGAAATAAAACATATTCATTTCCCTCTTAGGCGGACATGGTAAACTGTACTATGCAACTCTTTTTTTTCTTTTTCTTTTTTTTAAATAAGTATATTTTGAATCCACTTTCGTCCATGATCTGAACACGCTAAACCAATAAAAAAAATAATATATGTTGGCAACACTGGATGCTTCCTCCCAGCATTCCCCGCGCGACGGCCTCTGTGAAGTCTTGAAAGATGGCGCGATGTTATCGCTGCCGTCGGAGTGACAGCGGCGCGCAACTTACCGGGTTTTACTGCCGCCTCTCGAGTGGCGGGACAGTTTCATTGCGCGTCTCCACTGCTGCCACCCTTCCCGCGCCTTTTTACACGTCTGCCGGGCTGGCAGCGCCTCTCGCACGCCCGGCGCACTCTAAACATGTCGTCTCGCGGCGACTCCCGCCGGCGCTCCGAAGCAAGATGGCGACCTGGTTTTGAATTTTTCTTTCCGACCCTCCATGTTTCTTTCAGTTATTTCGGGACGTTTTTTGTTTAATTTCTGTTCCCTTTTTGTTTGCTGTACTCTGGTTTTTGTTTTGTACTTTTTCCTAGAAATTTTAGTGGTGATATTTTGTACAGTTGTGTTTTTTTTATTGTAATATGTATTTATTTTAAGTACGAAAGAGCAGAGTTAGCTGGAGCGTGCTCTTTTATTTGCTGTAATATTCGTTTGTAATATGAATTTATGTGTTGAATAAAATCAATATAAATCTAAAAATCTTCACTGTGCAGTCGCCGAACAGTGCTGCTAAAGCTCCTCCGAAATACTCCAACAGATTAAACAAACATTTTAACTGATTTTGCGTTAATGTCAGAGGATCTAATGACACTTTTCTTAAAAAAATTCATTATTTTTTGATTTATGGTTTTTAAGAGGTATTTCAAGCCATTTTATTTTATTTTTACTCTTTATAGGACTTCTGATTTAAACTTACAAGTTTTAAAGTTACTTCTTCCAATTTATTTATTTTCATAAATGTTATGTGATTATTATTTTTTTTACATATGGATCCATAAATGAGCTAAGTCAAAGTAGTTATCTTGATACAATTTTTTAAGTTATATTTATTTAATAAACTCATTGCAATGTGCGTTGCACAGAGAACAAGAGAAAGTATGATAAAAGTTATTCTTAGTTTGTTTTTACGAATGAAGAACATCAGTAGCTAATCAAATAGTTTACATAATATCCGTATATTACTTGCATGTGCTACACCTCTTATAATTAACGGTGTATGTGTAAGCAACGATATAAAGGATAATTTGTGAGTAGTTACGAATAGACGAGTCTGGGACAGAGATCAGCGTGAGGTCACAATCTTGAATTGGAAAATTACGACGGCCAAATTGGTGCTAAAATTCCTTTAAAGGTTCTCAAAAATGACTCAGAATTTCTAGTAATTTCCCTATTTCGACGCAAAAATTTTGAAGTTCAAAGTCAAAAATCAGGGTCGAAGTCAAATTCAAGGTCAAACGACCATTTCAAATTCAAAAGTCTATGCGATGTCAAAGAAACAGGTCAAAGACAAGGCAAGGCCAAAGGCCACGGACACAGTCAAGGCTAAGGTCAAGGTCAAAGGTGAATTACATGTTTGGAGCTTTAATGTTTTGGCATTTTAAGGAATGTAAGCCTATCAGAGGAAAGTTAAGCTTCCGTGAGTAAAATTAAGTCTCTCTCAGGAAAATTAAGCCTCTCGAGGGGAAAAAAAACGGAAAATGTTCCCTCAAAATAAAATTTTCCTCTCTAAATAGGGAAATGTCTAGGAATGTTGGTCATTTTTGAGGAATTTTGAGGAAATTTGACACCAATATGTTCAGCGTGACGTCACAACCCAAGATAGCAGAAGGTCATTGACCTGCACCCCGCACCCCACCCTGATCCTGTTTCAGACTCGGATATTTCTAACTACTTTCTCGTGTGTGGGATATGGAATACGCGGCGGAAATTTCCAAGAGGCAGTGGGTTTTCTTGTGGTACTTCTGTATGACAATGCATTCCGTCAATGCTCCATTTAAATATGATCCGTCTCATCGTCTCCATTGGCGTTACGTTAAGATTCCATTATTTACTTCAGGAAGGAAGCAAATATTTTTCTGTGTTATAATTGTGGGAATCGATTAAAAAAAGTTATGTTTTCTTTTACATTGGAAAAAGCGTTTACGGGATAGTTCCTCAAATTTACCGAACGAATTTTTGTTTATTGAGCAACCTGTTTTGACCAAATTGTAAGCAATGTGATTATGCGAGACGATACACTTCCAAGTCAGATGGTAAAGCCACAAATAAATGTTTTGCATTTCAAAATTATGATGTTACTCTATGTAACATGAGTGTATAAACAATTTATCTAAAGTATAAAAACGGGCTATATGTTGAAGTCATTACAGTCGAATGAAGGGTGCGAAGATGACATGGAGCAACGACGCACTGACTGTAGGGGAAGTACACCGACTCATGGCAATGACCTCTTGCGAAGAATGCTGGTTCGACCTCGCGAGAGGAACGTGGAAGAACAGCTCTACTGCAGCTCTATGGCTTCACTGAGGGTGGAACTGGCAAGGGCTGCGGGTATTTCAGTGACTCTACTTGCAGAGCATTTAGTTGTTGTACAGTTTATTCGTCCGCTATTTCTCCCTTCCCTTTCGTGGCACAATATTTAATATAGAGCTATATTGCAAGCCCCCGTGGAACGTCTAGTATTTAATACAAGGAATTACTGCCCAGAAAAGTCATTACTGTATTCTTTTCTTCCTTAATTTACATTTTAAATAGGTGAGTTAAACAAAGATGTCCTAATGGTAGGTAAAATTAAAAATAATTCCGTTAAAAAAATCTGCTTTCTGGAAAGTTAAGTTTGTCCATTTTTCTTTCTTTTAACGGCAATGAGTTAAAAAGACAAATCAAATCGCAAACAGAGTCTCATTTTAAAAGGAAAAAAAAGTTTCACTTGAACACCGCCACAATCCCTCTGAATGCACGGTTAACCCTCCAAAGCTGTTTGCGATGGGGAGAGCGGCCAGCTCAGAGAGCAAGGAAGGTCACTGCGGAGTGTTTTGGCGGGTAACCATGGAGACCGCGTGCAGATCCCTTCAGTCATTATCTCCGTCTCGCTCGCCCTCGCATGCAGGGAGCCTTGCCACGTCCTTGTGGTTCCGCGGCAACTTGCCGGTGTACACCCGCGCCAGATTGTCACGAAGATGGAACTGCCCCGCCTGGGAACACTTGCAACACTGCTCGCGGCCGGCAGGTTACAACTGCACCAGACCAGTGTCATGACGTCACTACAGTCCACAATAGCCACGCACAGGCGAGCTGCAGGTCAGTCAGGAACCAAGACTACATCGTGATTTCTGCTAGGTGTACAACCCGCTCCGGCGGCAGCGGGGTTGGAGGGTGCGTGATAACAGCGGTTTGTTTGCGAAACACGAGAGGGAGGTGGAGAGGGAGACAGGGTGTTGGTTGGTGCGAAAGAGGAACGGGGGAGCCGTTGAGCCGGAGAGCAAAGGCGAAGCGAGGGAGAGAAGCCGGGCGCAATTAATGGCTAATTGTGGGACTAATTAGCGAAATTTACACTGCGGTATCTCCGGCGGGCAAGTTAACACACGGCCGAGTTTAAAAGGGGGAAGAGCGCTTGTCGGGCGCCGCGGTGAAGCTGGTGGGGGGATTGTGGGGTGGAGTGAGGGTGGTTGAAGGCAAGGGTAACGAGGTGAGGAAACTCTCGTCTCGCCACGGGCCGCGCATTTGCGCCGCGCCGCTAATTTATGGACCCTTAGCGGCGGTTTCCACGGAAACTGCGCCCGCGACCCGCCCGCGCGGGTAAATATGTCCTCGCCGCTGCAGTTGGCTAATAACAGGAATTTGCGACGCGCCCAGTCTCCGCTGCGCCACTTTTCAAAATCAACCTTTACTTTAATATTTCGCTTTTTATTTAAACTCTTAAATTTAGATTCGTGAAAGTGTTATGAACACCGGCTGCACGCAAGAAAAAGTGTCCCGTTACGCACATTGTCCCGTTACGCTGTGTCCCGTTACGCTCATTGTACGCTTGCGCCGCATCTATCTCTCTTCCACTCGATTGGAACAACCATCGATTTGACTTTTTCGAGGCACATTAAACTTGAAACACTCACATTCGTTTCCTACTTTTCCTATCATCGTCCTATCCTTAACAGAATAACACAGATTGGAAGAAGTTAAATAGCAAACATGTATAAAAGTTATAGTTAAAATAATCTCTTCGTTAAAGTAATACACATATTTAAATTAATGAGTGCAAATAAAAGTAAATTTATAAATTAAATTGTAGATTTCATGTCACTCTTTCTTTGTACCATACGAAATAGTGATAATTCAATAAAAATTATTCAATTTTGTTCATAAAAGTATGGCAATCATTTCATCGATGTTTTGTTATGACGTCACGTTAAACTATCGTACGTAAATCGACTTTACAGACAACCCATTTTTTTACATTTAATAATTCACAAAACTTGTTGTTTAGTGTAAGGTTAAGGATTGATGACATAAAATACTTAAATAATAAAAGATAGTAAAATTAAAAATCAATTTATGATCCGCTTTTATTTTAATCTGATACATTTTATTTATAATTATTTCCTTATTTTAAGTGGCGAACAGGTAATTACTAGAGCAGATTAAGGAATTGATTAAACCATCTTCTGACGTACAAAGGTGAAGATATAACACAACTAGCCCTAACCCAGAGATAAATTCCTTACACCAGCAGCCCTTCAGCTGAAATATTTAACCACTGAGCCAATACGACGGTATATCCCTGGTGGTATGCGAATGCTGAGAGCCGGTATCCTCACCACAAAGATCGCTGGAACTCGCTGTCAGGTGATATCAAGGAATAAATTCTTCTTCTGGGACACTCATCAGTGCTTGTCGAGTTGGGCAAAGATAGGTGATTGTTGAAGGGAAAGTCTCAAAATAAATACAAGTCAGTTCAATACACTGGAATCAGGTCCTGCCATCTTGGATTTACAAAATTTGGCCACTGCTTGCAACACAGATTACCAAAATTGACAGAATTATACACAGAATTGGCACTTATTTCGAAAAATCTCTATTTTAAGACAACTTGTATGAAGCAGACTAAAGTCTCATGTCAATAGAGCTGTCCCGTTGTTATATCCATGGAAGTCTCACAAGGCGTATGGGCTTTGGAGGGTAGAAGTGCATTGAGAGGTACTTGGCGTTCAAGTGAAATACGTAGTTATTTTTAATTTTTTAACGTTAAAATAAGTCTTTGTTAGCCATTGAAGTAGTTTTTTTTTAATTAATTGCCATTAAATGAAAGACAAGTGGAGAAACATTACATCCAGAAAACAGGAGCAGATTTTTTTTCCGCTTAAATGTTTAATTTTTTAAAATTCTCTTCGGGATTATTTTTTTATTTTGCTATTTAAAAAGTATAATAAAAGAGAAAGAAAAAGTTATGTGTGTACTTATGTACGTGACGCGCGTTAGACGTTATACTCCTTTTTTATTTAAGAAACAGAACTCTTTTGAAATTTGCTGTAAGTAAAATTATTTTAATAAATATTCCGCAGGTAAAATTATTATAAACATGTGTATAATTTATTAAAATAATAAAGCATATTTAATAGTTATTATAATTTATAAATTTTTATATATTTTTATAATTGTAATGTAATAATTTATAACACAGACAAATTATAGATACGGGAACATAACCTAACTTATACTAGTACACTTGAAAATACACTTGACAGGGTTTATAAAGACAATTTATATTACTTATATTCACAAGAAATAATTTTTTTTACATGAACCAGCATATAAATTTCTGAAGGCTACTTACACGCATAGTTCAGCGCCGCCACTAGAATTCGCTATCGGAGCAACTACGTCGACTATCGAATCATTCGCTTTGCAGTGCGAAAGGTTAAACTATATAATAAAACTAATCCTATAAAAACGAAAAAAAAAACCATGAACGTTACTAAACCCATGCTTGAAACTGAATTGTAACACATAATTTCATTAAAATACTGCAAACTTTGTTAAAATTCGTTAAAAAGTTAATACTATATATTTTGCGCGCACGTTAACATATGACTATATATTGTTAAGTATTAAGGTTCCTATCTAGACGCGTGAGAACTCTGTATCTGTCCCGATGACCTTGAACGGAGCGCCCTGGAGGCGGAGTTTGTAGCTGGGGGCGTCACAGTTCTTGGCTCGTCGCGCATCTACGGCAGTAGAGGAGGGGATGACGGCGCGTTACCCCCCCCTCCCTCGCAGACAGTTTTTTTTTCCTAACCTAAGTTAAAACTAAGTGTGTAAGGGAGGGGTCTAGGTAGGGAAGACTCTAAGTGCGTCTCAGGGCAAGCCCTATACGCTCTAAACATGCGGGTTTTTAACCATGCAGAAAAGGTCACGTGCATCATGTGCTAGGAGGGGATTGGCCAGCCATGGCAGACGTTTTCGCCATGACTAACTCCCCTCACTCTTAATTCTAGACTAAAACTAGATAAGTTGGGCCCAGGTAAAACCTCCATAGACAGAGGGAAAACCCTGGGCACATACATGCGGGATGCAAAGGTCATGCATTATTACAAGCAGGTGGATTACAGGAATAGAAGGATGGTCCTGGAAGAAGAGTGGGGCGTGGTAGAAGTTCTACTATGCGAGGGGTGGGGCACTTGGACTTTTAGTCCGCATTGGTTTGGTCAGGTCTGGTCTTTTTGGGGGCGGCTTATGCCGTTTCCCGTCGTGCTGCCAGTTAGCACTCATTGTGGCTGTGTAATATGATCGTGTAAGTGGGGCGGTCGCGAACTGTGGCGTCGGACTAGACTCCAGAGTGGTGACATAGCTTCAGGTCGACCTGTCGCCAGTAAAAGGCTGTCGGTCAGTTAGAGAAATTGCCACTCGCAGACAGTCGGCTGCAGGCGCCGTGGAGGAAGGAAGGCTGTAATCCACCACCAGTTCCGTTAATGTACCCGTGTTTGGCTTTCGTCCCAGCACAGTCGTATGACATTTGTACGCAGAGTTCTGAAACATTGCTTCCCGCTCGCACAATTTCTGTCGCAAAAAATAAACTGCAATATAAATATAAACTGAATACTTCATGCTAAGAACGTATACATAAATTGACTGTAATTGTAATCTAACTCTACTCTGTAAAGTTATAAATTCCTGACATTACAGGTATTTTTTTTGTTATGGTTACTGGAAATTAAATATTATTAGAAAATATACGTAGGTCCTTGCAAAACACGTGCAAAAGACACACTTCCGAAACTTTTTTTTTTGCCTGTTCCATCTGCTTTACCTTTATTTATTCATGTTAAGGGGCCCGCCTCGTCAGGGGTGAATGTGTGTTAGTGAGGCGGGATGATAAGCGCGACGCTCGCTGGTGCTTCTAGCGCGGTATAGCCTCTAAGCGCAAGTCTCTGAACTGGCGCGCATTCGTCTCGTCGTCACAGGATAACTGTGAAATTTAAGCGGTGACCGTAACATTTTATGGCGGAGAAATGAAGATAAAGGTGTTATGCAAGCCCCTTAAGTGCTTTCAAGAATCTGTACTGATTGTTTTATGCCTAAAAATTACTCTGAAAACACGCGTTTTAGGCATTTTAACGCTTCAAAAAATACAGTTTAAAAACTTAATCCGAAATTAAAAGTACTTTTCGGTCCTCAGCGAACTCTTAAATGCTATTCGTAAATAGGCCCCACTCGGATATCTTGAGTAGTTTTGAAATCGCGTTGTTTTTCCTGAAGCTCTGCACACCGTATGTGTGCCCAGGTAGGCGGGCCCCTTAAGGACAGGTGTTGCTCACAGTATCACCAGAGCAGCCGGAATGTCGTTGTGTACCCTGAATCCGGCATTATGCGGCAAAACGAAAAAAATTCACCTGCGTTATTAGTAACTTGCTGGTCTTTTTACTCTGGAATAGTGATAAATATTTTAATGGAAATAAGATAACACGTAAATTATTTATTTTGAATTTTTGTTGGCTAATTTCTAAAGCTAAATTTTATATATATACTTTTATATATGTACATAAATTTTCCAAAATTTATCAGTTGTAAACGAAAGGCTGAGAAGCAGTAAGCTGTGGACCGATTTAACAACCACTACATTATATATATTATATATATTATTTATATTTATAATCACAATAATATACAATACATACTTTCACATGAAAACAACACTAAACCAAATGGTTAATTTGTATGACATCTCAAAATACATAGGCTACACTTGTGGTAAATTCGTCGACAGGAATGATACAGACAACTTTAAGACAATCCGCAATTTTGTATATACAATCTCATAGAAGACATATTTTTACATGAGGGCAATTTCACGCAAGTGGTTAGATTCCATGGCATCATAAAATACATACGCCTGCTGTAATAATTTGTTGACAGGTAACGAGTGATATAGACAAATTTAAAACATTCAGCTAGGTTATGTACAAAATCTTAGATAGCATATAATTTCACATGATAAAACTTTTAAACCAAGTATTTTAGATTTTATAGGTAGTATCTCAAAATACAAACACTTGCTGTTATTATTTCGTCGTTAATTTTACGATAAAAAATTACACAAATATATTTAAATTTACAGTCATAATACTTATTTGTACAACTACAGTATTTAACAAAAAATTGTTTTAACAAAAAGAAGACATTTGCGACGTAAAGCACCCCAACACGCATGTTCCTCCGTCTTAGAAGTTTATATAAAAATAGATGATTGCTCTATAACAAAGCATAACTTACACTGTTGTCAAACCATATCGTCCACAAGCACTGCCGAACATTTCCCTGAATGCATGTTAGATTGCAATGCATTATTTAGTTCCGTAATTTTGTCGTAAGTGTTAATTAGGAGATAGGAATCGTTATTGCAACAAAAAAAATTCTGCATTTACTTTCCGTGCAGTACCTCAGTCCTGCTCAAGTTCAGAGCTGTCAAGCCTGTATCCCAACTGAACCTAACATCAGTCTGTTGACTGTATAGCTAAGTTAATGATTCACTTCAATATGAGCCAGTTGTTGAGAACTTGAAGGCGTGTTCTTGGATGATTTTAACATCCTATCTTGTTTCTTTTGAAGTAAAGCATCAGTTATGTAAATGGGGTCTCGTTTTTCCATGCTACGCGTGTGTCTCGGATCCACCAATTCAGGCAACATGCAGTGTTTATAAAATGTGACAAGTTTATTTTTCATTTTGTTTTCCCAGAATGTGTC
Organism: Bacillus rossius redtenbacheri; assembly: GCF_032445375.1. NCBI lineage: Eukaryota > Metazoa > Arthropoda > Insecta > Phasmatodea > Bacillidae > Bacillus > Bacillus rossius. Next base: position 17,336,114 of record NC_086335.1, read on the forward strand.
ATCTTTTTCGATCTTCGTGATTGTTATTTCCTTTTCGGTAGATGTACAGACAGCAAATAAACAAACATCTCTCTGTGTGACATGTAGCTGACCTTGAATTTAATAAAAATATTCTTGTTTGTTATTTAAAACTACAGAATTCATTTTATCATCCGAAAACATCAGGTACTTCAGTTTTCCTTCTTTCATGGTCTCTCTTAGATCCTTTCCATATGCAGATGCAGGGCACTTTGTTTCCACTATTGTATTACTTCCAATGAGGCCATCAGGTGTAGCACCGATGAAGGGGTATTGTTTATCTATAAAAAGTCCCGTTTAATCTGAGACTACGTAGTTTTACAACGTGCACACTCATTTCTTTTTAATGTCAGAATATAGCATATTTGTTATTATAACTGGAATTCTATTGTAGGTTATGAGCATGTTATAGATAGCATTAATATTATGAAATACTTTATGTTGAATTATGTCCTGAAGTTTTTGACGAGGTACAAATTGCGCGTTTTAATAGATTTCTGGCATACTAAAAAACTCTCAGGTTTTTGGTTACATCAGATTTCGGTAGAGGTTTTAGATGTACTAACGGCCCTGAGTAACAGAGGAGGTATACTGCAAGTATTTACGAGTGATAATTCCAGTTCTTTAAAAAATAAAATAGCTGTCCAAAAACATTGAATTTTTTTTGTGACTGAAATTAATTGCAGAAGGTTATAGCAAACCACATTCTAACTCGAATTATGTAGAAAGACGGTATGCACAGAAGCTTATATTTTTGCAACTTCAGTTTTTATTTGGTTTGAGAAATACTTAATAATGTGTTTTAAAACAAAAAAGAAAAAAGGTTGGCAATTATATGTAATATGCCAAGTCCACCAGGCTATGGTGGGATTCTACCCCGCCACCACATGGGGGATAATCATTGAGACAAAATCTTACAAAAACTAATGCCAATCCAAAACAGAACTAACATGAGACGTAATATTTTCATCCTAAAATATCACGAGAAACATTTTCATAAGGCCTTGTTATAAAAGATTTATAAGCCTACGTATCTAGTTATTTTATTGTTGCTGATAATAAATACGTCCATCGCCACGAGCACTGTTCCATTTACTGCTCCTATGCCGACACCATCAAGCATTTCATCTTCTACACCATCGACCATTTCGTCTTCCATAATTACATCATCAGCAACCCGCCTGCTCCAGTAGGAAATACCGTTTTGACTCTAAATAATTTTATTTTATATTTAAAACCTATTCAAATAATATATCAAGGGCAGAAATTTACCATGATAATAATTGTTAGGCAATTTTTCTTATAATTTGTTCCCCAAATATTTTAATACTACTAATATTCAATGCATAATCCACTCTAGTAACAAGCAGTTTTTTTAATTTTTTCAAAGGTTCATTTTCAAATAGTTCAATTTAGTCTGAACTAAAAACTCAAGAGAAGTAACCATGGCATTGTCCAATCACGTCAGTTATTTAGAACTCGTTGAGAGCAAATTTCTTTCAAGAAGCAAGTGGTAACAAGCAAAAATACTGTACTTATTGGTGGTAATGTTTTTTCGAACATGTTACTGTATTATTTTCACAAGTCAAAATAGCTGGATTGAGAAAGAAACATGGAACCAAAAACTACGGTAATAACTTACGAAACAAAGTAGTAAAAATTAATTAAAAATATAGAAACACATGGTATGCATTCGTATATCATCCAAACGCGCAAGTTACTAAAAATTAATCTTTTGAATAAGACTCAATTTTTCTTACAACATGACATTAAAAACATTGTAGTGCAAAAAAAATATGGTGGTAGGTACTGGTAGCGATTTGCAGTACGCAGAAGTGGGGACGTTAGGAAAAAATCTTTCATGGCTGAATAAAATAAACTATTATTATTTACACTTCTCCGGTGCTCAAGCCGTGACATGAGTTCTCTATGTCGCACGTTTCATGTACTGAACATTGAGGTGTATCAATCACTGTACCGACTTCAGAGTGGAAACATGAGTGGCGCTATGCACTGTACTACTGGCTTGCGGTAAAATGTCTTGCGAATTTTCCTGAAGTCTGTTGTATTTTCTGAAAACACGAAAAAATATTATTACTAACCCACTTTGAAGAGGAGCAAAATAAAAAAAGGGTGGTTGGTAAAAAATTAAGTTCCCCATTTGAGTCCATGCAAAAAAATGCGACATACCTTTGTTTCTAATATTCAATCAAGGCTGTTCCTTTTCTCTTCTTCCTTCTTGCACTCATAAACAATTTGCCCGATTTTTCTTTTATTTTGTCTACATGCGCTTCCATCTTTATATATGAAGCTGATGACTAAAGTCCCGGAAATTTCGAGGATTCCTCTGGCCTCAGGATAGAATTCAAAGTTATAGGTGTGCTCGACCCATGTTTACTTTCCCATTGGTTGATTTCTTAGCGAGAACATTTTTATCCTTGTTATTTGGCACTACCTGATTCGCTTACTTCTCTCCTAGCTGGACATCGTTGGCTCACGGTCGTAGAGAGGCGTGTCCAGATAACTTCGGTCCAATCATGAACACAGTGCGACAGTGTGGAGGTTTGCATTCAAGCTTGTGACTAAATGAATGCGCGAAAATTCCGTGGCTCTACTGATGACTAATAACCGGAGCCTTTACTTACTTCTAATAATATTTCTGCTATAGTTCTCTAACCAATTTAATATAATCACTATTAACTCATGCATTTATATACTTTATATTCACTTTATGTTGGATGGCAATTTAGTGGAATACTAGACAAACATTACATAATTATTTAGGAGTGTTTTCCTCTACAAACATCCACATTCTCGTGTGCGGAATGGTTTGAGGTATCTCAAACATCAAAGTACAGGATACAACGGCAGGAAACACAAGCTGCTGCTGCGAGTAGGGAAGAATCAGCTTACTGTTATCTCTCGCGGCAATGTTCAAGGTCAGAACCACCCCTCCAGCGCCGCCAGGCCCTGCAGACCACGCCATCCCCTCCCTTCTAGTCCTCGCCTCGAGCTTGACGCGTCTCTCCCGCCAGGCAGCACGAGTCAGACACAAAGAACACCAAAATATCCAATTTTCGTAAACTAATATTTTAAAATTCAAAGCGGTGACCCTACACTTTTATACTATCATTTTGATCATAACAATGTCGTCTTTAGTTTTATTGTTTCATATTTCACAAATTTTAGATAAGTAACCGGGAATTCAGGCATCAAATTGCTTGTTTTGAACAATTAATTTTAGTAAATTACATCACGAAATTAGAAAATGTAAAAATGTGCTTCCAGAAAGAATTCATTTTACTTGTCGGATAAAAAATTTAAGAGCTGTTGCTCTAATAGTTTTATTGGAAATTGCATAAAACAATGTACATGTTTTTGAAACCTCAAAGGCAGGTAGATAGGAACCTTAAACAATAGTTGTACTAATATAACATTAAATTTGTTTAATACCTATGAAAACTCGTGGAAATTCAATTCCTAAGAAACGTAAATAATTTAATATTACTATAAGTAAAAACATAGAATTAAGGTTTACCTAGAATTAAATAAAAAATTCAGTGGACTTTAAGAAGAGTGGGGCGTGGTAGAAGTTCTACTATGCGAGGGGTGGGGCACTTGGACTTTTAGTCCGCATTGGTTTGGTCAGGTCTGGTCTTTTTGGGGGCGGTGAGGCCTTACTTAAGGCGCTCGAGTTAAAGTCGGAGATCGCAGAAGGGAGTACCAACTAAATGCAGTGAGAAGTACGGTCCCTAGGCAAAAAAGAATGACCTGGATAATAATTGAAAACATCACTGCCTGTTTACTATTTAATATTTCCGCTTGGCATCGGCTTGGTACATTGAAATACAGAACCATTTACACAAATCTGCAGAAGATCTAGATCTCGCATTAAAGAAAAGGACATCTAAAGTAATCACATATTATAAACACTATATTACGGGTAATTATACAAATATTTAGAAAAGCATTAGTTTTTCCCTAACAGGTCCGTTGATTACAATCCTGGATGACGTAATTGTCTATAACTGTTGTTTAGGCACAATTCCCAATGTTTTGGTCAAACCGGACGCTCGTTTCGACGTGATTATGCGAGTCTCACATCCCACACCACAGCTATGTGTTAAGTCTGGCTTGCACTTTACGTAAATTCTCACGTAGCGTAAAAAGGAGAAGTAGAGTTTATTGCGCCACATTACGATTCAAGAAACTAGCAAAATAATGAATTTGAGTTTATGATCAGTCAAGTCTCTCTGCTCATTGTTTTTCCTTGAAAAACCAACCCGGTGTCCGGCTGTTAATAGCGGTTGCGTCGAGGCTTACTTGTAGTTGCGCAGCATGGTGGACGATAACCCGGCCTGGGCACTCGTCGATGCGTAGGTGAATGGAACAGCCTTTCCATTTTAGCAGCGGCGCAACACGCCTGCACCCGCGAGCCGAAGTCGACTCCACCAGCCGCCAGCACCGTCTCCCCGCTCACCAGCCGCAGACCGTCGCAGGTTAACGCGTCACCATGACGTCATAAGGCTCAGCGCGCCGCGCGGTGTTGGCTCGCGGAAACACACACAAGCGCAGCGCCGCGAATGTCCGTAATGCTTTTGTTTTAATCGATCATCAAGACGAAAATGAACCAAGTGCCAAACAATCTATCATAACATATTATATAATTAATTACCAAATTAAAAGGACGTTAAAACAAACAAATAATAAAAGTAAAGTTAATGGAGGCGTGGCAAACGCCTCAATATCCCCCCCTTAAAAAAAACTAAGTTTAACACCCAAAACAAAAAAAAATTTAGGTAGCTTCAAGCCACTATAAGGCGAGAAAACGGGGAAGCACTCAAAACACGCCATTCAAGCAACAGACCTCAAAGAAAAGCAAGAAGAAAAAAAGCACACAGTGAGAAAAAACACGCGAAGAAAAACACTTGAGAGAGACAAAAAAAAACAATAATTAAGACCAAACAATGCTTTGTGCCACTTTCCCGTTTACTCGTTAACAAACAAGGAACATAATTCCTTACTAGGGGGTAGTAACCGTAATCCACCTCTGAGACACGTAAGGCGCAATAAGAAACCTACTCAGCAGCATAAGCCCTATACTTAAGTCGAGCAGCCACCCAAAAGAAAAAAAAAAATTTAAAACCCCAAAAAAAACTAACCAATACGACGATAAAAAAACCTAAACCTCAAGTCAAACCCGACAGTCACGAGCGAAATGCCCTAAACGCCCACACCGAAAACAGGTACCTCCCTTCTTAACTTTATTTGGCCCTCGCGAACTTTCACTACTTTTGCCCACCGCGCCTTGCATTAATTGCTTTTTGAACTGGAAACTGGTAAAACAAACGTTTTCCACCGCCACTGCCCACTCTAATAAATCTGACAACTTAAGTGGTTTGTTCACGTAACACGACTCATGACGCACCTGTGGACAAACATTTTCGAGAACAAGACTAACCCATTCCTCCTCAGTCTTACTCACTCCTAGTGCCTTCGCATAATCCAAAATCTCCTGCTCAAAATGCAAGACGGTTTCATTTAGCTCCTGAAATCTATAAACTTTACTCATAATTAATTGCTCACGAACCCGCCGAGGACAAAGCTTATTCCACAACGCCTCCTTACAATTAACCCATGACATATGACTCTTATAACCCGCAATGACTATATCGTAAGCTAAGCCTGTGCAACGCGAAGCAACAGCCAAAATTAAATCACTCTCATTGGAAAAATAATTTGCGTTAGCTAGCTTGTCTACGGCCATGCAAAACTCTAATATATCCTCTACATTTGCTGACTGCAGTTTCGGAACATTTTCTAATGATCGCAAAGCAAACTTATTTTTTAGAAAATTTGTACTAAACGAGCCAGACCCACTCGCTTCCGCCTGTTCCGTTTGCCACGAAACTCTTTCTCCTTTCAAATGCGCCACAAACTTCTGTCTTAAAACATCTATGCTTTCGTCCGCACTGTGCTCGACTGACGCAGCTCTTAAATTAGTCATTATCTCCTCTTTATGTAATTTATATATCCAAGCCAATGCCATACTGGTGATATAAAAAATCAATAAGTATCTTAAACACCGAAAACTACCGCGTCTGCGACTCTGACTAGCAGAATTGCGCAGTTTTGAGGCCTTACTTAAGGCGCTCGAGTTTAAAGTCGGAGATCGCAGAAGGGAGTACCAACTAAATGCAGTGAGAAGTACGGTCCCTAGGCAAAAAAGAATGACCTGGATAATAATTGAAAACATCACTGCCTGTTTACTATTTAATATTTCCGCTTGGCATCGGCTTGGTACATTGAAATACAGAACCATTTACACAAATCTGCAGAAGATCTATATCTCGCATTAAAGAAAAGGACATCTAAAGTAATCACATATTAAAAACACTATATTACGGGTAATTATACAAATATTTAGAAAAGCATTAGTTTTTCCCTAACAGGTCAGTTGATTACAATCCTGGATGACGTAATTGTCTATAACTGTTGTTTAGGCACAATTCCCAATGTTTTGGTCAAACCGGACGCTCGTTTCGACGTGATTATGCGAGTCTCACATCCCGCACCACAGCAATGTGTTAAGTCTGGCTTGCACTTTACGTAAATTCTCACGTAGCGTAAAAAGGAGAAGTAGAGTTTATTGCGCCACATTACGATTCAAGAAACTAGCAAAATAATGAATTTGAGTTTATGATCAGTCAAGTCTCTCTGCTCATTGTTTTTCCTTGAAAAACCAACCCGGTGTCCGGCTGTTAATAGCGGTTGCGTCGAGGCTTACTTGTAGTTGCGCAGCATGGTGGACGATAACCCGGCCTGGGCACTCGTCGATGCGTAGGTGAATGGAACAGCCTTTCCATTTTAGCAGCGGCGCAACACGCCTGCACCCGCGAGCCGAAGTCGACTCCACCAGCCGCCAGCACCGTCTACCCGCTCACCAGCCGCAGACCGTCGCAGGTTAACGCGTCACCATGACGTCATAAGGCTCAGCGCGCCGCGCGGTGTTGGCTCGCGGAAACACACACAAGCGCAGCGCCGCGAATGTCCGTAATGCTTTTGTTTTAATCGATCATCAAGACGAAAATGAACCAAGTGCCAAACAATCTATCATAACATATTATATAATTAATTACCAAATTAAAAGGACGTTAAAACAAACAAATAATAAAAGTAAAGTTAATGGAGGCGTGGCAAACGCCTCAGCGGCTTATGCCGTTTCCCGTCGTGCTGCCAGTTAGCACTCATTGTGGCTGTGTAATATGATCGTGTAAGTGGGGCGGTCGCGAACTGTGGCGTCGGACTAGACTCCAGAGTGGTGACATAGCTTCAGGTCGACCTGTCGCCAGTAAAAGGCTGTCGGTCAGTTAGAGAAATTGCCACTCGCAGACAGTCGGCTGCAGGCGCCGTGGAGGAAGGAAGGCTGTAATCCACCACCAGTTCCGTTAATGTACCCGTGTTTGGCTTTCGTCCCAGCACAGTCGTATGACATTTGTACGCAGAGTTCTGAAACATTGCTTCCCGCTCGCACAATTTCTGTCGCAAAAAATAAACTGCAATATAAATATAAACTGAATACTTCATGCTAAGAACGTATACATAAATTGACTGTAATTGTAATCTAACTCTACTCTGTAAAGCTATAAATTCCTGACATTCCAGGTATTTTTTTTGTTATGGTTACTGGAAATTAAATATTATTAGAAAATATATGTAGGTCCTTGCAAAACACGTGCAAAAAACACACTTCCGAAACTTTTTTTTTTGCCTGTTCCATCTGCTTTACCTTTATTTATTCATGTTAAGGGGCCCGCCTCGTCAGGGGTGAATGTGTGTTAGTGAGGCGGGATGATAAGCGCGACGCTCGCTGGTGCTTCTAGCGCGGTATAGCCTCTAAGCGCAAGTCTCTGAACTGGCGCGCATTCGTCTCGTCGTCACAGGATAACTGTGAAATTTAAGCGGTGACCGTAACATTTTATGGCGGAGAAATGAAGATAAAGGTGTTATGCAAGCCCCTTAAGTGCTTTCAAGAATCTGTACTGATTGTTTTATGCCTAAAAATTACTCTGAAAACACGCGTTTTAGGCATTTTAACGCTTCTAAAAATACAGTTTAAAAACTTAATCCGAAATTAAAAGTACTTTTCGGTCCTCAGAGAACTCTTAAATGCTATTCGTAAATAGGCCCCACTCGGATATCTTGAGTAGTTTTGAAATCGCGTTGTTTTTCCTGAAGCTCTGCACACCGTATGTGTGCCCAGGTAGGCGGGCCCCTTAAGGACAGGTGTTGCTCACAGTATCACCAGAGCAGCCGGAATGTCGTTGTGTACCCTGAATCCGGCATTATGCGGCAAAACGAAAAAAATTCACCTGCGTTATTAGTAACTTGCTGGTCTTTTTACTCTGGAATAGTGATAAATATTTTAATGGAAATAAGATAACACGTAAATTATTTATTTTGAATTTTTGTTGACTAATTTCTAAAGCTAAATTTTATATATATACTTTTATATATGTACATAAATTTTCCAAAATTTATCAGTTGTAAACGAAAGGCTGAGAAGCAGTAAGCTGTGGACCGATTTAACAACCACTACATTATATATATTATATATATTATTTATATTTATATTCACAATAATATACAATACATACTTTCACATGAAAACAACACTAAACCAAATGGTTAATTTGTATGACATCTCAAAATACATAGGCTACACTTGTGGTAAATTCGTCGACAGGAATGATACAGACAACTTTAAGACAATCCGCAATTTTGTATATACAATCTCATAGAAGACATATTTTTACATGAGGGCAATTTCACGCAAGTGGTTAGATTCCATGGCATCATAAAATACATACGCCTGCTGTAATAATTTGTTGACAGGTAACGAGTGATATAGACAAATTTAAAACATTCAGCTAGGTTATGTACAAAATCTTAGATAGCATATAATTTCACATGATAAAACTTTTAAACCAAGTATTTTAGATTCTATAGGTAGTATCTCAAAATACAAACACTTGCTGTTATTATTTCGTCGTTAATTTTACGATAAAAAATTACACAAATATATTTAAATTTACAGTCATAATACTTATTTGTACAACTACAGTATTTAACAAAAAATTGTTTTAACAAAAGGAAGACATTTGCGACGTAAAGCACCCCAACACTCATGTTTCTCCGTCTTAGAAGTTTATATAAAAATAGATGATTGCTCTATAACAAAGCATAACTTACACTGTTGTCAAACCATATCGTCCACAAGCACTGCCGAACATTTCCCTGAATGCATGTTAGATTGCAATGCATTATTTAGTTCCGTAATTTTGTCGTAAGTGTTAATTAGGAGATAGGAATCGTTATTGCAACAAAAAAAATTCTGCATTTACTTTCCGTGCAGTACCTCAGTCCTGCTCAAGTTCAGAGCTGTCAAGCCTGTATCCCAACTGAACCTAACATCAGTCTGTTGACTGTATAGCTAAGTTAATGATTCACTTCAATATGAGCCAGTTGTTGAGAACTTGAAGGCGTGTTCTTGGATGATTTTAACATCCTATCTTGTTTCTTTTGAAGTAAAGCATCAGTTATGTAAATGGGGTCTCGTTTTTCCATGCTACGCGTGTGTCTCGGATCCACCAATTCAGGCAACATGCAGTGTTTATAAAATGTGACAAGTTTATTTTTCATTTTGTTTTCCCAGAATGTGTCATCTTTTTCGATCTTCGTGATTGTTATTTCCTTTTCGGTAGATGTACAGACAGCAAATAAACAAACATCTCTCTGTGTGACATGTAGCTGACCTTGAATTTAATAAAAATATTCTTGTTTGTTATTTAAAACTACAGAATTCATTTTATCATCCGAAAACATCAGGTACTTCAGTTTTCCTTCTTTCATGGTCTCTCTTAGATCCTTTCCATATGCAGATGCAGGGCACTTTGTTTCCACTATTGTATTACTTCCAATGAGGCCATCAGGTGTAGCACCGATGAAGGGGTATTGTTTATCTATAAAAAGTCCCGTTTAATCTGAGACTACGTAGTTTTACAACGTGCACACTCATTTCTTTTTAATGTCAGAATATAGCATATTTGTTATTATAACTGGAATTCTATTGTAGGTTATGAGCATGTTATAGATAGCATTAATATTATGAAATACTTTATGTTGAATTATGTCCTGAAGTTTTTGACGAGGTACAAATTGCGCGTTTTAATAGATTTCTGGCATACTAAAAAACTCTCAGGTTTTTGGTTACATCAGATTTCGGTAGAGGCTTTAGATGTACTAACGGCCCTGAGTAACAGAGGAGGTATACTGCAAGTATTTACGAGTGATAATTCCAGTTCTTTAAAAAATAAAATAGCTGTCCAAAAACATTGAATTTTTTTTGTGACTGAAATTAATTGCAGAAGGTTATAGCAAACCACATTCTAACTCGAATTATGTAGAAAGACGGTATGCACAGAAGCTTATATTTTTGCAACTTCAGTTTTTATTTGGTTTGAGAAATACTTAATAATGTGTTTTAAAACAAAAAAGAAAAAAGGTTGGCAATTATATGTAATATGCCAAGTCCACTAGGCTATGGTGGGATTCTACCCCGCCACCACATGGGGGATAATCATTGAGACAAAATCTTACAAAAACTAATGCCAATCCAAAACAGAACTAACATGAGACGTAATATTTTCATCCTAAAATATCACGAGAAACATTTTCATAAGGCCTTGTTATAAAAGATTTATAAGCCTACGTATCTAGTTATTTTATTGTTGCTGATAATAAATACGTCCATCGCCACGAGCACTGTTCCATTTACTGCTCCTATGCCGACACCATCAAGCATTTCATCTTCTACACCATCGACCATTTCGTCTTCCATAATTACATCATCAGCAACCCGCCTGCTCCAGTAGGAAATACCGTTTTGACTCTAAATAATTTTATTTTATATTTAAAACCTATTCAAATAATATATCAAGGGCAGAAATTTACCATGATAATAATTGTTAGGCAATTTTTCTTATAATTTGTTCCCCAAATATTTTAATACTACTAATATTCAATGCATAATCCACTCTAGTAACAAGCAGTTTTTTTAATTTTTTCAAAGGTTCATTTTCAAATAGTTCAATTTAGTCTGAACTAAAAACTCAAGAGAAGTAACCATGGCATTGTCCAATCACGTCAGTTATTTAGAACTCGTTGAGAGCAAATTTCTTTCAAGAAGCAAGTGGTAACAAGCAAAAATACTGTACTTATTGGTGGTAATGTTTTTTCGAACATGTTACTGTATTATTTTCACAAGTCAAAATAGCTGGATTGAGAAAGAAACATGGAACCAAAAACTACGGTAATAACTTACGAAACAAAGTAGTAAAAATTAATTAAAAATATAGAAACACATGGTATGCATTCGTATATCATCCAAACGCGCAAGTTACTAAAAATTAATCTTTTGAATAAGACTCAATTTTTCTTACAACATGACATTAAAAACATTGTAGTGCAAAAAAAATATGGTGGTAGGTACTGGTAGCGATTTGCAGTACGCAGAAGTGGGGACGTTAGGAAAAAATCTTTCATGGCTGAATAAAATAAACTATTATTATTTACACTTCTCCGGTGCTCAAGCCGTGACATGAGTTCTCTATGTCGCACGTTTCATGTACTGAACATTGAGGTGTATCAATCACTGTACCGACTTCAGAGTGGAAACATGAGTGGCGCTATGCACTGTACTACTGGCTTGCGGTAAAATGTCTTGCGAATTTTCCTGAAGTCTGTTGTATTTTCTGAAAACACGAAAAAATATTATTACTAACCCACTTTGAAGAGGAGCAAAATAAAAAAAAGGGTGGTTGGTAAAAAATTAAGTTCCCCATTTGAGTCCATGCAAAAAAATGCGACATACCTTTGTTTCTAATATTCAATCAAGGCTGTTCCTTTTCTCTTCTTCCTTCTTGCACTCATAAACAATTTGCCCGATTTTTCTTTTATTTTGTCTACATGCGCTTCCATCTTTATATATGAAGCTGATGACTAAAGTCCCGGAAATTTCGAGGATTCCTCTGGCCTCAGGATAGAATTCAAAGTTATAGGTGTGCTCGACCCATGTTTACTTTCCCATTGGTTGATTTCTTAGCGAGAACATTTTTATCCTTGTTATTTGGCACTACCTGATTCGCTTACTTCTCTCCTAGCTGGACATCGTTGGCTCACGGTCGTAGAGAGGCGTGTCCAGATAACTGCGGTCCAATCATGAACACAGTGCGACAGTGTGGAGGTTTGCATTCAAGCTTGCGACTAAATGAATGCGCGAAAATTCCGTGGCTCTACTGATGACTAATAACCGGAGCCTTTACTTACTTCTAATAATATTTCTGCTATAGTTCTCTAACCAATTTAATATAATCACTATTAACTCATGCATTTATATACTTTATATTCACTTTATGTTGGATGGCAATTTAGTGGAATACTAGACAAACATTACATAATTATTTAGGAGTGTTTTCCTCTACAAACATCCACATTCTCGTGTGCGGAATGGTTTGAGGTATCTCAAACATCAAAGTACAGGATACAACGGCAGGAAACACAAGCTGCTGCTGCGAGTAGGGAAGAATCAGCTTACTGTTATCTCTCGCGGCAATGTTCAAGGTCAGAACCACCCCTCCAGCGCCGCCAGGCCCTGCAGACCACGCCATCCCCTCCCTTCTAGTCCTCGCCTCGAGCTTGACGCGTCTCTCCCGCCAGGCAGCACGAGTCAGACACAAAGAACACCAAAATATCCAATTTTCGTAAACTAATATTTTAAAATTCAAAGCGGTGACCCTACACTTTTATACTATCATTTTGATCATAACAATGTCGTCTTTAGTTTTATTGTTTCATATTTCACAAATTTTAGATAAGTAACCGGGAATTCAGGCATCAAATTGCTTGTTTTGAGCAATTAATTTTAGTAAATTACATCACGAAATTAGAAAATGTAAAAATGTGCTTCCAGAAAGAATTCATTTTACTTGTCGGATAAAAAATTTAAGAGCTGTTGCTCTAATAGTTTTATTGGAAATTGCATAAAACAATGTACATGTTTTTGAAACCTCAAAGGCAGGTAGATAGGAACCTTAAACAATAGTTGTACTAATATAACGTTAAATTTGTTTAATACCTATGAGAACTCGTGGAAATTCAATTCCTAAGAAACGTAAATAATTTAATATTACTATAAGTAAAAACATAGAATTAAGGTTTACCTAGAATTAAATAATAAATTCAGTGGACTTTAATAATATTATAGCAAAACGATAAACAAATAAAAGGTATTCACATATATTTGTTTAAAAAGCACAATTTGTATAATTAAAAAATCTGTAATTTAAAAATTTAAAACAAGAGTTATGAAACACTTTCCTTAAGCTTTAGCTTATTTTAACAGCGCAATATAATCACTGCGCTAGGGAGACTGATAGGAGGTTGAAAGGAGAATTTGTATCATAATGTTGTAATGCCAGTTTCCTTAGGTTTTATAAAACTAAAAATTACTTTTTGCAATGACTATTTAAGTTTACCAATGATATCCAAGAGTAGTTTTACTATCATCAAGTATCATTTGGCACACCGAATACGTTTTATATGTACCCTAATTTTTATGAACGTAACTATGTATGGGTTTATATGTATACAAGAGGGTACGCCATCTTTCTGTGAAAATTTCTTTGCATGGTGAGCGCGCGTTGTAATTATTCACTATCAGTTTTCCATAGCGCCTAAGGAAGTATTTAACTAAAAACATTAAGTAAAATTATTTATGGAAGTATAATTCCTTGTATTAAATACTAGACGTTCCACGGGGGCTTGCAATATAGCTCTATATTAAATATTGTGCCACGAAAGGGAAGGGAGAAATAGCGGACGAATAAACTGTACAGCAACTAAATGCTCTGCAAGTAGAGTCACTGAAATACCCGCAGCCCTTGCCAGTTCCACCCTCAGTGAAGCCATAGAGCTGCAGTAGAGCTGTTCTTCCACGTTCCTCTCGCGAGGTCACATCAGCATTCTTCGCAAGTGGTCATTGCCATGAGTCGGTGTACTTCCCCTACAGTCAGTGCGTCGTTTCTCCATGTCATCTTCGCACCCTTCATTCGACTGTAATGACTTTGAAGTATATTTATACTTCAGTTTTATTTGTTCATTGAAGATCTGCATCACTCAAGTTACATAGAACTCCATCAAAATGTTTTAATGCAAAAAATATATATATTGTTTGATCATCAGGCTTCGAATTCTAATGTTTCGCAAAATCACATTGCTTATAGTTTGGTCAACCAAGGTTGATCAATAAGCGAAGATTGGTTTGATAAATTAAAGGAAAATTTCCTTAAATGTAGTTTTAAATGTAAAAAAAAATTATTGTTCCGGCACATCTGGCATCACCCGTGCCAGATTATCACGAAGATGGAAATGCCCGGCTTAGGAACACTAACAACACCTTTTGCGGCCGGCAGGTTATAATTGTGCGTGGCCTGTGTATACCACACTGGTCACACTGAAGTGAGATATAGCTCAAAACTTAAATTAAGGCGAAAAATTAAAAAATCTTTGATGGCCGGACTAATCCTCCATAAGGAAGAATTTGAAGCAATACTGGTGGAAGATATACCCCGGGTTATGTCCCACGCTGGACTCCTACGGGAGAAAGTGAACAACCCTACCTCAGGCATCCTCAGTTGCCTGAAAGTGTACTAGAATTTGTGAATGGGCTGAATCTGTGGGCGACAGCATTTGCGACATTAACCTTACTTGGGAGTTTCAACTACTGAGCCCTCTGGACCGTTGGGTCCCAAAGGTCTGTCTCGCCGTGAAGATACATAGGCCGATGTAAAAAGAAGCGGTCTGAGAACACCGTTGGTGAGGTGAGGCGCACACTGGCCTTTATCAACTGTAAATCCCTTTGGATCGATTCAAGGGGTTGAGAGAGTAGCCAAGGTTTGCCGAGGCACTCCAGTGTATCTGACAACTGCACTGACGGTTGGATCTAGCCAAAGTGAAGTCTGAAAACTTCAAGTGCCAAAGAAAATTGGCAATAGTGCGGGATGATCTTTGAAGTGAATGTATCTCCGCTGAAGCTTTCTCTGTCGGCCCAGGATCAGATTGGTGTAGAACTCGCACTTGCCAGTGGTGCTTATATCGATGTGGTTACTAGCCAGGATAGCTATGAGATATTGGATAGGCCTCCATCGGACCACGGGTAATCTGGGTGACTGAGGAGTCCCAAGAATTAAGTGAAAGATCGCTGTAGACGCCAGCTGAACTTATGTTAAATGGTTAAGTTCTCAGTCAGCTGTCTGGTTAGCTGAGTGTGCTGTAGAAATGAAGTAGTGATGATGCTGGAATGGGTTTCCTCAGCTTCTCATTATATGTTTAAATCTCCAGCAACATTCCCGATTGCGATTGGAAGAAGCGCATCTCCTTCTAGATGGTGTGAACCACGCATTCACGCATTCTCATCCTCTATCTTATCTGGATGAGAGTGGGAATGGATAACCTGTCTCAGTACCCTTCCTACACTGGAACGTCCCGGCAGGGTCACTCTTGAGAGTAAGGATGCCTCCTGTTGCGAACTGGTGGAGCCAGATCTTGGTATCTTAAGTAATCATTTAAGGTGTGTTGATGTGCAACAAAAGTTCCATATTTCGATATTCAAACATGAAAAAGAATAATCTTAGATTGATTTATTGCGGTGTGTAGGTGCATATATATGTTTGTGGCGAAAGATTTAAAACATTCTTGAAAGAAAAGAGCGAAAAGCACTATAGGCCAAAAACCGTAAGCTCTAAATTGTGTTACCTTCGGCCATCAGAGCCTTGGTGAGATCGAGAGGATCGAAGAAAGAGTCACCGAAGGTCAAATGATGTTCCAATCATAGGCTGGGATAGAACCATCACCGGCTAAGCCTTCTCGTTCAGTTTGAGTTGTTGAATAAGTGAGTCGGTATGTAGCGGCAGGTGTGGCTATTAAATTAGTGTCGTTTGATGTGGGAGGTGGACTAGGATCCATGCCTCCTGGCGGCAGGTGCACGAACTACACTCGAATGCGTCGCTTAATGAGCAGGGTGCAGGTGGTGGATGTAGGTGCAGGCACCAGGTGACGTCACGGGCACCGACTCGGTGTCGTGAACCACCTCACCTCCCTGTCCCCAAGCACGTGAGTGCTCTTGGGTTGGGTTGGGTGTGGGTGGATGCCCACCTGTGCCGTGGATAATGGTCACTAAGTGACACCTGTTGGCAAGCCTTCTCATTACTAGAATGTTTCCTGTCCCATCAAACACCCTAGTGTCACAAAGAAATCATTAGCAATAGCCGTTCATCCTCATCCGCCATTTTACTAGTTCCTTATTTTCGTGGGGAAATAATCTATTCATTTAATTTTACTAGAGTTCTCATCAGTGGAGTGTTAGGCATTGAAGTTCTAGCAAGCGACACTGATGCAACTATTCATTCAAAACTCTCTAAGTACGAATATTTGACTGATATTTTTACAACTATACAGCAGACCAACGAAACATCATATGAAATAATTGTGTAGTAAGATAACTTTAAAACAAAATAATGGCATGAAAATCAACCCACATCCCTCCTTCGAGTTGTATAATAGAACACATTATATTTAATACAGTATTTATAATGCTTGCTTGCCCAGTCGCTTGACCAATGACATAGTGGGTCCTGCAATGTTGCGGTCACGAGTACCTGCTGGCAAGCCAAAGATATTTTTCTAGTAAAAAATTTCTTTCTCGTGTTCGAGAATGGTTGCTATGTTTGCCGTCTCATTTATTTATAAATTTCACAAACTACATCACGATGAGCCACGCTCTTCATTATAGTTAAAATATTTACTGGATTGTTTATTATTTAACTAGTAGAACTTTTATTAACCTTGGTAATTGGTGGAGGACAGCATGGATAAGCGAAAATCACGCAAGTCGAATTATAATGCATATAAGTTATACAATACAACAAAATTTCGTATACAAACAAATTGTTCAAGCATTACTCACACTAAATTTAATTTTTAAAAATAGGATGTATGAATAAAGTTATTTGTAATGACTTAAACTAAACCGTTTCAATGAAAAATGTGAATTATATTTACAAGTTGATATGCATAAAAACGTGCAATTACACTTCGCAGGCTTTGCCTCCCCCCCCCCCCCCAAAAGTTTAATTTTTTAATTGAGTGCCCTGTTAATCGAACGCCTGTTTGATCGGGTCACGGATAAACGAAGTTCTACTGTATATGCAAATGAAAAGGTTATTATTTAGAATTTAAAATTTCATGTTTTTTTTTTAAGTTTACTAAGTAGCTTTAGTTTGTTATTCATTTAGATTAATATACATATAAATATTGCAATTTATTCCTTTATTAATGAATAAAATTGTTTTATTTACAGAGAAAAATTTTATTATAATTCTCTCGAAGCTCTGCGTGCATATATGCAAGTTATTTTGACCTGAGCCTGTAAATATCATCATTCGAAGTGTAACCACATCATAAACTGTGCAGCTGAAAATGTCTCTTTCAGGATCTGTCTACAGTGTCCTGGTAACAGTGGTTATGACAGGATTTGAGAAATATCATAATTTTTTTTTAATTATATGTCATAGACACTATATATATTTGGGAACCGTTATGTGAAGTGCAATAACAGTGACATGTACGAGCTGTACAAACATAGAACATAAGCAGGAATTTTTACGCAACTGTCATTGAAGCTGAAACACACTTTGCAAAACAACGCAAACAGCACTTCTTTGCATCGGTTTATTGCAGTCGTTTTACTTACAACCTCTGGTCTTAATGATTTGCTTCTGCGATTTTAAAATATGCGAATTTTTCCCAATCCACGATTGGGAATCGATCTTTTCGAATTGTTACACATATTAAATGTACTCCATAACTTTTTTAATGTAAACTCACTGTGTAAATAGCATCCTTAAAATTTTAAGACCTCTAAAGTTATAGAATAAAGGTTTTCACTGACTAAAACACATGCAAAAGGAAATCATGGTGCACACAGATTATAACATTTAATGCGTAGTGAGCAGAATAAAATTTCATTAACAGACGTCTGTAGCACATCAAGGGGTATGGTTATAAGTTACTAGTTCTTGAAGAAAGTAATTAGGAGTCAAAAAAACTTCATACGCTGATATTTTATAACGAATTTAGTTTGATGGGACCCATCAATGACCCTTTAGGATTGTCAATTAGGTTCCTGCATGTTTTTGTCTTCGTAATTTCTTTGTATACATTGTTTTTAAAGCTGCTGGAAACAACACTTTATGCTGATAACATTCGTCCAAGATGAATGTTGGTTTACCATCTGGTGTGGTTGTTCTTGTACTCAGTCCAGGCCTTATGGACGAGGTCAAGGTCAACTTTTGTCGAATTTCTATCCACTGTGGCTTGCACGTGAGCGTTGTAAACAAATCTGGTGTTCCATAATGACGAACATACGTCATATGGAATCTTGAGTGTATTCATACATATGTCGTGGACTTCCGACATACATTTCTGGAGAATTGTCATTCTGCCGACATTCTGTGCGTTTCCGTCAGCATTGCTGGCATCTCGAAGGTGGATATACTTTTTGGAACGGAGTTTTGTCTGGTTCAATCTGATGAATGTCAATCGCTCAGTTTCAATTTAAAATGCATATCGACAGCATATTGGTGAAATAAACCCTGACATTTCAAGATGTGATTGTCATAATATTCACGAACGATTAGTCGATATGAATAATAGATCATTGAACTCACTCTCTTGTTCGTTGCAGTATCTGTAAATAAATTTTTATGTCAATTAAAATAACTACTCTTATTATATTTATTCTATTAGAAAAATATAGATTTGTTACTCACCCATAAGTAGATGTATTATCTTGATCGAGAAATGATAAATATTTCACATTGCCAAAATATCATGGGATATGATCGGTGCATTTCGTACACATGCTGCAGCTAATTGTTCCACCGATGTAGAACGATATCACGGGGTTCCATATTTTCACCAACATGCGACATCATCAATTGTTGGCGCATTGAAAGTTTTTGCGTGTTCTCCGGCAGGTGTCTGATCGACTCTGATTAGAATTTTGTGATTATCAGCTGGCATGTGGTCTAGAGCGGTTTTTAACAATGCAATCAATTAATTGTTTTGATGAAAAAAAATTTCTGTATTTGTCCCACAATTATTGGTCTTTTCACCGAAATGTTGTGTGCACAACGCTGATCTACTTCTTGTGGTGAATGACTCTAAAATAAATCTGTAAAAATGTATTGTCTTTATTTTACAGTGACAATAACGGACCTACTAAATGATATATTTGACTTTGAAACTGTAAAGGTTAATAAATAATAATACTTGTAATAATAATAGTTTTACAATTACCTTGAAAGTGAGCATTAAAATGTCACAAACCACATTTTTTGTACCAAATTAAGTCATTTTAAAGCAACTGTTGTATTTCTGTATTTGTGTCAGGAAATGTGTGGAATTTGATCCTTTTCCAGAAACCAGAGACAACTCCAATAAAATCGATGGGCCAGGAGCAACGTCCAACTCTTTCCCATGATAACAGCCGGCTTTGAACCGGCTTTGAATTCTAACATAAATCATCTTAGGGCAGGAGAAGGTGCTGCTATGCTATTGTTATTGAGAATGGAATTCCATATTTCAACACACTTCACCGACATACTAACAGTAAATGTTTTAGCAAAAGATAACATGTAACTGGCTAGTTTTTTTTGTGCCAATTGTTACTATTTTGCCTGGAGGGAAACCGTGCCTTAAAGCAACAGCTGAGAGGAATGTGAAAATGAGACTTTAAAAGGTGAGATTGTACTACAAAAAAATAAGTATCTGGTGTAACAAATAACATAATAAAGCTATTTAGCATATAAGCATTTTTTCCACCATATTCAATTCACTTCTTCCTTCCCCTGAATTTTTTTTAATTTATTTCAAAATCACAGGCCGTGTTTTATATGACCGTATTCTGAGCTGTTTATGACTTTTTTGGGTACTCCATAGATATGGAAATAATATATAAATTTGTTGAATTGCAAATACAACAAATTTTGAATATAAATTAAATAATTTAATTTAAAAATAAAACATTTATACTATGTTCTAAATCACTTTTAAAAACTTCATTTCTAATAAATGATTAAAAAGTCATGTAAGGAGAAGTAAAGTAGCATTCTTATCGTTATTATTACTAAACGTTCATGTCGTAAGAGCAGAAATCATTATGTTAATAACTATCGGATATATTTGATAGCTGTGGCTCATAATGATTTTTTTCAGATCCCTATGTTTCATGTATTGAAGTATTTTTCGTTAAATAATTGACAATCAGTGCAATGCAGTTGTTTGTAAAAAAAATTTGTGAAACACGACTTGAAAAATAAATTTTTTCTTACGTATTTAAAACAAAATGTTTTAATGGTTTAATCAAACAAATGATGACACAAATTCTGTATCGTGTTCAACCGCGGACATATGCACCATGTGAAACTGCGTTACGGTGGAGCACCGGAAGTGGGTTAAAATCTCGCCACTTCCATTATGATTTCTGTTTCCTACGGTTTTCCGGATCACTCCAGGCAATTGCTGAGATGTTTCCTTACTTTAAACCATGGATCAAGTTTAAATTAAATTTAAAGCTTTTTTTTGTAAGATAAGTTGTAGGTACTAGGTTCTCCTACTGGTTTTCAGACATGTGTTATTATTGTAACCAGCACATAATAATTGGTACAAAGTCGCTAATTTCACAACTGTGAACTAAATCAGGCCGCAGAAGAGTTGTGATCACCTCGGTGCGACTTGGCAACGTCGCGCGCGGGCGAGAGCCGGCAACGCCGCCTGCGGGCGCAAGCGCGGGTCGCGTCCTCCCCAGCGAACAAGAAATTTATGGTGGCTGAGATCAGGCCGCGCGCTCTTGCACGCACACTCGCACGCACGGATGATAAATTGCACTCCAGATAGCTTTATTTATTCATCACCGTCCCTTCCTTACACCGACACACAAGTGTTCCCCAGTCGTGTGTGCAACACTTGATTAGGGTCGGCTGCCTGAGGAGGGGGGAGGGGGGGAGGGAAACTCTCATCCCTCGCCCGCCTGTTGCCAATAAATCTCTTCTCCTCTGTACGCCTTCTCTTCGTCTCTCTCGGGCACGCTACTCCCCTCCCGCGCAGGAGGGGGCAGGGGAACCTGAAGAAAAGAGAAGACAGCACGTTAAGAAACACGACAAGGGGTGAAGAAGGAGGACTATTCAGCAGCGGAAGTGAGAGGCGTGTCAGAGAGCCGCAAGCCGACCAAACGATATAATTCCCGCCCTGGAGTGGGCCAAGATTTCAGCGGTTCTTATGTTCCTACCTCCTTCGTTCGTCTTACACTCCCCGGATACCGCTGACTTCCTGCGGTATCGCGGCAATCTGACCGCTTTCTTGGCGGAAGAGTGTTTCAGAGAGTCGGCATAGATTAGGAAATGAAACACTCCTGACCTCATTAGTACTTGAAATAGCCGCCCTTAGTTCCCACAGTGATGGAGCTTATTCGAAAAGAATATCTCAAAATCCTTTTTTTTTTAAACACATGGGTAGGCCTACTCTAAAAGAAAGATGAAGAAAATTATGCTCCAAAAAATTGCTTCATAACATAATCATTTCCGGGTGATAATCGTTGCTAGGGGTTTGTAACGTATTGTTTTGTAGTATTTTTAATCTTCATTAGGAGAAATGTTTACGACAGTCAAAACCAAATTAAAATTACCTAAGTTTGAAAATCTTAACGATATCTGAAAGTTTTTCAACCATCATAACGTTTTCGAAAACTGCCGCACTCTCTGTTAGCTACGATTAGAAGAAAACAAAGAAAATACCATATTAAAAAAGTATTTTATTTAATTATTTAGAGGTTCATCCGAGAGTATGCATGACTTACGTCTATTCTATTGACAGTAGGCATTTCATAAATAATGCTCCAAACATATCGATTTCACTCCGGTAATTTCTGGAATTATATCTGAAAAACACATAACTGCGAGTGAGATTTTATTGTAAGCCAGAATTAAGCGTCAACGTGTAGGCGCCTAATATTATTCGGTAATTTAAAATGATATTGTATTGTCGGCAAAATTAATATTTTATTTCACATTAAATATTTCGAACTGCATTACATTTGAAGCTGGGTGCCAACAGTACACACTGATTTAATGTTGGTCTATTGAGACTCATTAGTTCTCGAAAATTTTAATGTTACAATATTAAAAATTATATATGTTATTTTTTTATTTAAAAGTTGTGACCGTGTGTAAAGTCACGAAAGATTATTTCGTTTTTATGTATACCAACTGAAATATGGTGAAGGATAAAGTGATAAATATTACTTATAAATAACCGTTCCAGTTAATGCGTGGGAGAAACAAACATTCATTAACAAATTATATATAGGACAACTGCTGTACGCTGTAGAAAAAAACATACAGCATAGGATAGAATGGATAAATGGGTGGAGTGAGCTATATTGATTTCATCAATAGGAAGAACTCAGGGGTACCAACCGGACAGATCGAGAGCTTGGGAATAAGAAGAATAAAAAGAGGATGTCTCACTCTGAATCGATTGTTCGTGGTATATTTCTGACTAATGAAAAAGTTTCAAGAATGGTTTAGTTCCATCTGGGATGTTCAGAATTCCCATCAGTTTTGAAGGTAATGGGATGGAAGGGGATGGAATGTTGGCTATGCATATACGGAGAATTTAGCTGCTAAGAGAGTGAATCATTATACGAATACACGAGAGACGGCAAGAAGAGAGGTAGAAAGAGAGTCTACGTAAGGAGCGCTGAGTACTATACGCTCACCGGACAAAAAATTAATTACCCCTGGAGAAATCATAATAAGTATCATTTAATACCGTGTAACTCCCCTCTGGAATTGATAAACGCCTAGACTCAATTAGGATGTGAGTCCACAAGGCTATGCAGTTACGTCGCATCCAGGTTAAGCCACTCGCTGAGAATTTGGCTACGTAATTCCACCAAATTCAGGGGTTGCTGGTGTCGGCGTTTTACCCGCTGTTCCAACTCGTCCCACGGATTTTCAATGGGATTCTAGTCGAATGATTTTGCAGGCCAATCGGGATGTAATAGGGTAGAGAAGTTTTCATAAAACCAGTCACATAGGTATGCGTCCAGCCCAATGAACTTTGCTGTGTCTTCTAGAAAAATCGGGGTATACTAATCTTGCAGATGTTGACTGGAAGGCAACACCTGATCATCCAGAATGTTTAATTAAACATACTGGTTCACATTAGTGGTCACCGCAGTGAGTGGGCCCAATACATGGTAGGAACCCCCCTCCTCCTCAAAAAAAAAAAGACCCACCTCCAGTTTGAACTTGACCTTGCACACATCCAGGATGAAATGCTTCATTTAGCCTTCGGTGAACTCAACGACGTGTGTCATTGGAATACAGACAAAAACCGTGATTCATCAGACCACATTACGTTTCGTCAGTCAGCTACTGTCCACGTTCAATGATTTCTAGCCCATTGAAGACGAACAGCTTTATTTGCCTGTATGAGCAATGGCCTCTCGCGAGGTGACCGATTCCAAAAAGGCATTGCATGCAGCTCCCGTCGCAATATTCTCTCACTAACAGGTTGGGATGGATCTTCATTCACTGACTGCAGTAATTCATGTCGGGTTTGGAAGCGATTTTAGATTCACAAGCCGTGAAACACGTCTCCAGTCCCTCTCAGTCAGAATCGTTATCCCGACCACAATTCTGAAGTCTTGTTTTGTGGCCACGTGTATAACAACCACTGCTTGTAGACATCCTTACATCTACCCATGTTGAATTACACTGTCCGCTTGAAACATCAATGTCTGACTCATTGCTACTGCTAAGAGCACATGTAGAGGCTGTGCGAGTGCATTGAGAACGGGTCTTGTTCGCTGCATCGTTTGTACAGGTTTAACGATCCGTCTATGCGTGCGCAGTAGGTTGAATAATTTTTTTGTCCGGTGGGCTTAGTTTGTTTGTTACGAGGTCTCTGGCGATGAGACTGGCCAGCCACCTCGTGCGCCTGCCTGCGGTATGGCGCGAAATAATTTAGCGTACATTCCTCCATTTCCACTACACGTCCCCTTCTCCTTCCCGCGCGCTTTTCCATTGAGCCCAAAGGTTCTCTGCGTCTCTCGAGGATTCAGCACGCTCCTAGAATCCAACCTGCGTGTCAGAGGCATAACTAGGACTTCAATGTTCTCGAAGCTTCCAGTGTTAAGTCGGATATTATGATGACGCGACACTCCAAAGGACTACGATACCTACCAAGGGCGGATCTGAGAGGTGTATAGACGGGAGGATGACTTGCGAGAGCCCGAAGTGAAGACGGTGAGTAACTACTTGAAGCAATACTGTGAGCGATGGCTTTGTGGTGCATCGGGTACTGGAGCATCCGGATGTTGTATGTGCGGCGGACGTGTCAGTAGTGCGAGACAGTGCATTGTGACAGAGGTGCGCGGTAAGAGAGGAGCAGCAGGGAGAGCCACTGTTGAGCTGAGCTCCAGTGGGGAGAGTAAATTGTGGACTTTAAGAGAGAATAATTTCTGGACAGAAAATTAAATTGTTTTATCTTAATCAATAGTGTAAATATGGGCAGATAATAAAACCTATTCGATTATTTTGGCTATTATTTTCAGACCTGTTTTCCCAGTCGTAATTTGTTTAATTTTCTATGATGGCCAGTAATGTTTCAAATTTTGATTTTTAATTTAGTTGTAATGATAACTTACCTTAATTTTTCTTTCTTGTGGTATGATGAAAGTATTTTTCTATGATTATTTGTATCAGGCTGCTGAAAAAATTATTTTGAGTGTTGTGAGATTGCTAACACAGCCTTTAATTTTGCATAAATTGTTTAGTAAAATACATCTTTGTGTGTAATAAATATTTAAATCATATGTACCAGAGGTTTTTGATGACAGAGATAAATATATTATTTTTAAAGTAAGTAATATTTTTTCGATAAAAGAAAATATAAAAAATAAAAACAAGAAACCATTTTATGTTGTTGTTGATAATCAGCCACCCCTCAAAATGTGTTGACATGGGTATTTCCTTTACTGGTTTTGAAGTTCACATGCCCTATTTGGGCAAGAAAGTTTGAGTGTGAAAAGCTTAAGTAATTAGATTCTTGCTTGCAGTGCTTGCTTGGGTAAGATGGGACCGACCTTTGAGTAAAGTATTACCTGAATGAGGTACTTATTTTAAAATATTTTCAAGTCGTGTTTAACTTAACATCATGCGGATTTTAATAACTTTCTATTTCTAAAATAGTTTTGTACCAATAATATTTTTCTAGTCAATTTTTACTCATTAGTGATATCTGTTATTTACTTGGCATAATATTAATGTAGGTTTTGGAATCAGGAGTCCTGGATACAAAATAATGAAGTATTTATATGATGCTGATTGTTCACTGGCAAGTAACGATTTTTGCTATGATTACGCTCGGTCGTGGAGCGGCACACCGACCGACATAGTGACCCTTTTTCATTTCTTTGCGCTCCATTTCAAGAGTACTTACGAAAAATGAGAAGTTTGTTCTTCCATCGCAATAAGAATTGGTTTATGTTTTCTCGGAACAAGTGACACGTTATTCTTTCCTGTGTTTAATCGAAAGAGATAGCACACAACGCAGATACAA
Organism: Bacillus rossius redtenbacheri; assembly: GCF_032445375.1. NCBI lineage: Eukaryota > Metazoa > Arthropoda > Insecta > Phasmatodea > Bacillidae > Bacillus > Bacillus rossius. The sequence continues at coordinate 17,361,935 of NC_086335.1, forward strand.
CTTCGTTCTATCCACGAGACAAAAACGGAATGACACTTCGAAACTGCTGGAAGGCTGCATCTTCAACGAGCAACCCCCACCTCTCCCTAGTGAACTCATTCTTTTGTTCTTGCCACCAACCCTTCCACTCTCGATGCCATGGCTTTTATTCTTCTTCCCCCTTTTTTTTTTATCTCATTACGGAAGGGGGGAATTCTGACTGATATCAGCTTGCACGTCAAGCTCCCGGAACGAATTTAATATGGCGGCACGTCAGTACTAATTGCGGCGTGTTTTAAGAGCCGTCATCCCGGGGAACCGTCACGAGGCGAAGATGAGCGTGGCGCGGCGTTGCGGTGTGCCGGGGAACTAGGACGTCACGACCGCTTCCTCCCCCTCCCGGGTTGACGAGCGAAGAGACGGGAGTGGGAGAGAGAAGAAGCAAAAATCCACGAGGCAGCAAACCAGCTGTGACACGACCGCCGTCACGCCTGGGCGCGCGCGGCGAGGCGACAAAGGGAACAGCTCCGGACAGCTGCGACAACTGTCGGTAGCCGGGAGAAGGCGCGACGTCGCGAGCAGCGAAGTGACGCCCGGGTCTCAAAGAAACGCCGCCTCCATCCGCCCGAGGCGTCAGCCCGGAAACACGCGTCCCTGGAGTTCACCTCGTCCTCGTCCTCTGTCGTCGGCGATTACTTTTCCTGTCGCGTATACCTGGCGGAACTACCTCGTTCCCGCGAGGAGCCAGCCTGCCTGCAGCTATCGCCCATGTGGGACGCCAGCGCATGAGTCAACTACAGCCTGAGTCGCGTTACCACAGACACTACTAGACACTACTTTCAAGAACTGACACATTTGAGACACGTGCACAAAACACTAAATTGCTGTGCAATAATTCCGTAAAAAGAAAAAAATATATTCATGTTAAAACAAATTAATAAACATATATACATGTTTATTATTAAACTAATAACTAAAATTACTAGTTTCTAACTTTATTACATATTGTAAACAAACGAAATTCATTTTTTGCCATTTGGTGTTCTTCATGTTCGTTTTCAAACTGAAAAAATTGTATTGGAATAAACATGACGTCGATATAATTTACCCAAATCAAAGTTACCTTTAATATGACGAAAATGTGCTTTCCTTTATTTTTGATTTTATGTAAATCTATTCTTTATTTAATCATACCAAAGATGTATAGTTTCCAACACCGTTTTATAAGTACACGCATAATGTTTTCTTAAATTTATCATCGAAAATCAAAAGGTATGCCCAAGTCACTTAATTGTCCATATTGTATTGGCCTAAAACTTATTTTTGTATTTAAAAAAAATCTTTAACTTCAACACACATTTCGTTAGCTTTGTTGGCGTCGTTGCCTGGACCTACCCTATCTGCTGGAAAGAACATTCGTTTAGAAGAAAAATGTTAGCCATATTTTTAACGCGTTCATTAGAGCGACAACTCACATGTTCATAAAAAAATATTGCACTTCTTTATGCCAATAATTTTACCATACAAACACAGGCAAATTAATTTTGAAAATTTTAAACATCTTTGTTGTGTTTGTGAATACACATTAGCCTTAGTTATATATAATGTGAGTATTTATGACTTCATTCCTCCTGTAATTTAGTTAAGCATGTACGTTATTTAGTAATGTTGTATTCAAGTTTTAAGAAAGTGTTTACGTGCTTAAATAAATAGATTTACTACTTAAGTATAAAATATATAGGCCACAGAGGGTTTAGGTATGTCTAATTAATTATGAATGATTTTAATATCTGTTATTTCAACATTACTTATTGCAAGGGCTGAATTGCCTTTGATGGTATATCTTACCTTTATTAGAGAATTACTATATTTGGATGGAACTTCAATTAATATATATATATACATATACCCTGGGAGATAGTTTTGTTTATTATTTTCTAAATTATTACAATAATTTCACAGTTTCAAAAATAAACAAACTGATAATTAATTAATTGATTAATTTTATATGATTTACATTGATCAAAAGTTTATGCACTTATTTATGAAGATTTAAATAAACATTAAGTAATTTAAGGAGAGGGACTCCTAAACAATAATAGTTATACTTGCAAAACAAATACATTTTAGACTTATACAATTTTACTTTTAATAAAACCATTTAGATTTTCTGTCTTTCAGATGATTCATAATAATAAAAAGCTGTCTCTCCTTATCTGTGGTTGTAAATAATGCAGGCCAGTAGCTGACTTAAGCTGGACGCGCAAGCGAAAATGTTGGGAGAGCCGCCCATCGAAATATGATCTAACGGCGGATGCCGAAACCGGAAGATAGAAATGGTACAGAATGGTCCGAAGACGACGAGGGAAAGCTGGCACCCACAATACTGTGAAAAGGTCCATCGTGACACCATGACGACGGTGGAGATGCCAAGTATGGTGAAAGATAATCCCGGTTTAGAAAAAGAGATGCAGTACACTAGATACTTAGAAAGTAGCAAAGTCTGGGTGTTCTTCCGTTCGTTTGAGAACTACATCCCGTAGGAATTTACCGATCAAACAAGACTTAGATCAACTCGTGCACAGACGAAGTGTAGTGGAGACCGTCCCAAGAACCACTGCCTGTTTCGTAAGGGAACAAGCGTAGTTAAACTTGCCTAGAAGGGCCTTAGTTCCTAGTCCTTGCCACTAGATGGCACCAACAGGAGCCTCGAGGCCTCCAGACCTTTGTTGTTGGGGAGGGGGATTGGCTAGCGACAAAATGGCGGATGACACTAAGGCCCAGAGAGACGAGAGGGGAATCATGCCGACATCCTGGGTGAGGGGCGAGGGGGGTGCTGGCGATACTTTGAACCATGCTTACACAGGCCGGATGCGCAGCGCTGGCGCGCGTGTCTGGCAGGATGGGAATGGGAGCCCGTATTTAACTAAAGCTGCAGCACCTGCACCAGATGCTTAGGGTCGTACGTGATAATGCGGCAAGGGTGGCATGATGCGTCTGGCCGCAGTGGCCTGACCAACTGGTTAAACATTACATTTTAAATTATAAGGAATCCATGGAGTACATAAATTTAAGAAAATTAAAAATGAGCCTCTTGATGCTCATCAAAAACATTAATAAATGAAAAGTGTAAAAGTGTGCCAAGGAAATCCTTCATTTTTGGCACATACTCCCCTGCTGAAATGTGGAGCATAGGCTCTAGTCAATAGGAAAGTGTATCTATGTTAATTTAATAAACTTAAATATGAGAAATCTTAAGTGTAGATAATAAGAGAATACATTATAGCTCAGGTGAAAATAAAGAAAGTTTTAACTGATGTTCGATTTTGTGTAGATTCACCAAATGGGCACTATGAGGTAAGCTGAAAACCACCAAGGGAGTAATGAAATTGTGTCCTTGAGGTCTCAAAGTAAAATTGGGGAATGTACACTCCTGTGTATGAAAAATATGGGTATCGTACCTCTGTACACGCGTCTTTACAAAAAAAATCATAGAAAGGCATAGGGACTTAGTCGGCACTTTCTGGAACTGGAGAAGTCCAAATGAAAATTGAATACTTGCTGAATAAAGAGCGAAAGAAACACATCGGTCCCAGAATCTACATTTATTAACTTAACATAGGACCAGTTTGTCCAAGCTCTGAAAGGTGATCAGTCTAACAGGCTGGAACAAAGACGCCTAAGAGGGAAATTCCCAAAGCTAGATAGGGTGAGAAAACCCAAAAGATTAACACCTAAAAAGTAAAAGATAAAGAAATGATTACTAGAAGAATTAGATACTTCAGCTACGAACGCTCTGGCTGGTACAAATTGATTATAATTTGCAATTTAATATTTAATAATGTAAATATATTATATTTCAATTCTTTAATTTATTATATAAATGATTTACTAAACCATATTAATTAATCTTAGCACTAAAATTTCAATACTTAAAAATATGTCAAATCATAATAAACCATAATAAAAATCAAGATGGATAAATATCTTTACATTGGTAATCGGATCTTTCATGGCAGGCATAAGGTATAACACCGTCTGAATGGGGGTTTTGAACAGTGGTCGTCCAAAAGTGAGTGGTGGGAATGGAACCCATAGAACACTCGGAAGTTTTGATGAGATATTTCACCCAGAGGACCATGTTTCTTATACTTATAGACCATAGACAGTAAATTAGTGAAAAATGTAATTTAAACTGATATGTTTTACAGTGTCGATTAAATGGTTTAGGCAACTTGAAGCATGTTTATTTGCCTAACAACCAACAAGTTGGTTTTTACGCCAATTAAATGCCAAAAGTTTATTTCTATTGAGTATTTAAAACATTTTGAATAATTAAAAAAAATAATAAAACTTTTTTCACAAAAACAAATTGTGGTTAATACGTATATGTAGAGTTATCTCTTTTCAGAGATATGACTTCATTTGAAAATTTTTGTTTAATCACCTTGAATCACCTGAGATACTTTCTGTCAGTGAATTTGGTTACAAAACTGAATAAAAAAAATCCCTTTGAGCACAGCCTACAGGCTTAGGTAGATTTCGAAGCACCCTATTAAAATGTTTGGACACTAGTATAAACTCCTGGAACATAAAAATAACAACCTATATGTTCGCCAATAGTAAAAAAAAATATCGATTAAACATTTTCTCATGTTCAAAGCAGCGGAAATATTTTGAATATTTTTAACTCTTTGGATCCAGCATTGAATGTCTTAACGAATTTCATATTATGTCTACTAAGATAGTGATGAAATTATTTTGGACTGTCAAACATTTATTTTAATCCTTTGCACAATACATGATCGTATAACATTTTTTGGGGAAAAGTTTTAAGGGATAATAGAGATGGTTTAAAAAATCCCGACGATTTTGATAGTAAGGAAGTTATATATATATATATATATATATATATATATATATATATATATATATATATATATATATATATATAATTTCAACCCCTGTTTTTACTGTAAAAGTTCATTCCATCAAAAATTGTTTCAGCCAAAGATTTTAGATAAAATTTGGGAGTTTTACAATAAATTATAACGGATTTTATAGTATATATATATATATATATAAAAGTAATGAATTTTGTCTCTGTAACCTTGTTTTTTCATCCGCGCAGTAATTGTTTGTTATATAAGTTTAAAATAAGCATTAATTCGGTAGAGTACATGGTAGGGTATTTATGTTTATTTTCTTATTTCAAACCCAGGATTTTTAAACTCATTGCAATAATTGTGTGTATTATCATAAACTGTTTTAGATAAAAATTATAAGATTTACAAACAATTTTATTGGATTTGATTTTTGTACTTACTTGGGGGTTATGAATTTTTTTAAATTCTAGCCCTCTTTTTACATGCTTTATATTAGCTTCACCTGTATGTTTGTTTGTCTGTCCGTCTGTAACTCTTTCGACTAAGAGTGAGTGGCCCATCACTGTAAAATGTCCTACCAATTTCATTACGTTCGTTAGCCGAGCGGTCTAAGGCGCGCGACTTCTGTGACGTTAGTTTTCGTATTCAGCGATCGTGGGTTCTACTCCCGGCCACGCCGGAAAAAAAAATGTTTTCTTTTTCCGGTAAATTCTAGGATTATATCCATACATCTAACTGTAAATGATTCGGAGAGACTTTACCATTTATTTGTGACGTTGCAACTCCAAATAGTTATCTCAGATGGTAAAAGGTAGTGTCGGTAACTCATTTCCCTATGATAATTATACATAAGTATAGTTTAAAAAACTAAAAAAACATGCTTTTAAAGAATATCAAACTAAAAAGTTAAAAATAAATATAGTTTAAAAAACTAAAAAAAACATGCTTTTAAAGAATATCAAACTAAAAAGTTAAAAATAAATATAGTTTAAAAAACTAAAGAAACATGCTTTTAAAGATTATCAAAATAAAAAGTAAAAAATAATTTTAGAATTTAATTTATGACAATAGTATATAAGCAATACCAGTATAAATGAGAAAAAAGCATGGGGCGCTTAATATACAAAAAATATGGCACAAAGCGCCTCAAGCTTTTTTCTCATTTATACTAGTATTGCTTATATACTATTGTCATAAATTAAATTTTAAAATTATTTTTTACTTTTTAGTTTGATAATCTTTAAAAGCATGTTTCTTTAGTTTTTTAAACTATATTTATTTCATTCTCTTGGAGTAATGGTTTGTTTTATCATAAATTGTTTCAGACAAATATTTAAGCTAAAAATGATTAGATTTTCTAACAATTTGAACGGTTTTGATAGTTTACTTACTAAGATGCATTTATTTTGTCATTCAACCCCTGTTTATTTAACCCTTTGCAATAATGATTTGTTATAAAAAAAGTTATTTCAGACGAATCTTGTACACAATAATATAAGGTTTTGCAATAGAAACAGACCGGATTTAATAGTGTAGCTACATGGTATGGAAATCATTAATTGTTTAAATTTTACCTCTGTAATGTTTTACGTGTTTTGACATTTGGTTCATCAAATACCAATTAAAATGTTGAAAACCCTTTTTGTAGGGTACATCAATGTGATCGTTTATTTAATATTATCAGTACATCAATTTTATAATAATAGGTATATATAATTAATAAAACAACAATATGTTAAAAATAATACCCTACTTTTTTCTCTTTCATAAACTGCATTACATGGTTTCCCTTTATAATAAAATTTTTAAACACTGACTTACCATTTGTATGTAAATTTAAAATTTAGACGCAGTGCACATTTGGCAGCGAGTAAACTTTGACATAGATAGGTTAAAAAAAAATTGTTGTCTTATTTTCTGCTATGTTGATCACATCTCAGTCCTTCCACAGGAAGAGCGAGCCAGACCACCCGTAAAGAAGAAGAAACGGGGGAGAGATAGAAGAGAGATAGCAGAAACACGACGGTCTTATAAATTGCGACAAGCCGAAAAGAGCTCCTTCCATTAACCGCGGCAGTTCCAAATTTACACGCGCCGACGCGGCAGTGTGTGTGTGTGTGTGTGTTGGTGTGTGTGTGTGTGTGTGTGTTCGAGGGTAGAGGCGGCCAAGCCGCACATCAAAGAACCTGCCTTTGAATCACGAAATTACAGTCAATTAGACAAGGGGGCGAAGATAGGCGCGTGTGACGCAAGCGGCCGGAGGAGTGAAGAGCAGTGAAGAGCAGTGAAGAGAAGGATGAAGAGAGCGAGTGGAAGGAGGCGCCTTGACCGCGCCTCGTCACTTGTAGGACAAGCTGTCATAACAGGCCCGACGAACGAAGGGGGGATGGCGGTAGGCGAAGAAGGATTGGAAGAGGGGAGAAGGTTATGTCTGCCCGCGCCCGGCGGCCATGTTGGTTATCTAAAGCTGTGCGGGACAGACAGGCGCGCGGCGATAAAAGTTGAAATAGCGCAGGCCATAAAGTAGCTCTTTCAAATTCGCCCGTAAATCATGCGTGGGCCGCTGTTGTGGAGGAGGGGGGGAGGTTGTTGAACGAGAAGGGCGTGCCACGAGGCCGTTGGTTGTTGTAAAAGGATGGAGAGGGGGGGGGGCAAGTAGGGATGGCGTGTTGAGGACGACGTGTCGGAAAGGAAACAGCCATCCTGCCACAGAACCAAGTATAGACGCAGAAGAGCAAATATAGACTCCAGCTTGTGCAAACTAAAATGTTAGCGTAATATCGCTCGCACAATTAGTGTCATCAGGTAACTAGGGACACTGATCCAATGATTTTATCAGAATTACTTTACATTAGTAACATTAGTTTAAGAGCACGGAGTGGAATACCAAAATTTTTGTTCATATTTTATTTTCTTTATCAGTGACTCAAGATTAGTGTGCTACTCATAATATGCCTATACTCCTAACGAAGTACAACGTTACAAGAATCGCTAGTTGGGCTACTATCTTGCTTATTAGTATAGCATTACAGTTAATCTCCAAAATGCACCCTGCTTTGCGAGAAACATAATTCTACTTCGTGAACTCTTTAGAGGCTCATTACACATACTAGCAAATCTTTAAACTTAAAAAAAAAAAAAAAAACATATTTTTTGTAGCATTAATGGCTGGTGGGCTGATGTGAGCCGAGCTACACGCTGTGCCGCCCGCCTGAAGTGACAGCCGCTTCGCTGTAGGTACAGTTCTGCACATGACAAGACTACACGCTTGCTCATTGTTAGCCCAGCATGCCCCTACACTGCGGTGGTAACAAGATGCGCGAGTGTACAGTCACGAGCAAGCCTAGCACGACTTGCAAACTTAAACAAGCTAGTGTTTCATACAATAAATGGTTGTTTGTGTTTTTTTTATTTAGGATTACATTTTTGCTATAGAATATTCTATTACACAAATTCCAGCATTACGTTATGTAAGAGTGGAGAAACGTTATTAGAGTTTTCTAAAAAATTACATTAACTTTTCTGTGCATTTATAAAATTTTCCGTTAATTGTATCATTATTAAATATTTTATTGCTTTAGGGGTTAAGGATCTAAAATTTAGCGCAAATATTGTTTTATTTTCGCGGAAATGCCAATAAATAAAAATCAAATCAAGTAATAGAAGAAGAAAAACTAGCTGTGAAAGTATATATTTTTTATTTGAAATCCCAATAGTATAAGATTTATTTTAATTCTGTTAACTTCTAAATATAGTAGTATATTATTAATAATTTTTGGCGTATACATACTTTAAAGTAAAGGTCCAAAATGTAATGATATCCAAGTGCAAAACGGAAAGAGTATTTTTGATCTTCAATGTTAAAGATTTTAAAAACGCTTCGTTTAACTTCGGCAGTGTTCATGCTTCAGCATGAGACGCACCTAGGTGCCTCCATAACCCGGATCTTCCTAAAAAAAAATATACATTATAAATATGTTAGGAAAAGTAATTAAATAAATACAGGAAGTTTCATAATATTGCTACGACGGCTGGAGCAGCGTGCTGGCACGCGTATATCCCTGGGGAAACCCCGCTGCAAGAAGCTGCCCCTTCCCCTCCCCAACTCTTTTTCAACTAGACCGAGCGCCTTACTGCCTCTCCTGGTGCTTTATGTGCGTCCCGAGAGCACCGTAACTAGGACGCCATTGTTCTCGCACTTTCGAATCTTAAGTCCGGGCTTCTGATGAAGCGATACTGCCGTAGGCTACTAGACCTTCCCAGGGAAAGAGTTCCTAGAGAGACTGACCTGCGAGGACAGTGAAGTGAAGAGGGCGAGCGACCCCCAGGTGAGTGAAAGTGGACGACGAGCGACGAGCTTAGTGTTAGAAGGTTGGTGCACCGGGTACTGGAGCATCCGGGTGTTGTGTGTGCGGTGGACGAATGAGTGGTGCGATGCAGTGCGTATGGACAGAGGTGAGCGGTAAGAGACGAGCAGTAGAGAGAGCCACTATCGAGCCGAGCTCCAGTGGGGAGAGTAAATTGTGGACATAATGACAGAGTGAATAATTTGTGAACATCCCTTTTGAGTGCAATAATTAAAATCAATAGTGTATTCATCAGCTATGAAACAAAACACTAGTTTTATTTTCAAAATTCTTTTCCCACTCGTAAAAGTATTATAAAATTATAATATATTACATCTGCTTTAAAATATTAAAAACCAATTTTCCGTCATTTATTTGTAAATTATTTTAACAGTGTCTTTCAAAATAGATAAATATATTTATTTTTCAGTTAAAAAATGTACTATTGTTTAATATGGAAAAACTGCTAATAAAAAGATATTAAAAACAAGAATATTCTCGTTAATGTTATGGTCCATTAACCTGATATATGTTATGCATCTTATTGTGACAAAATTCCCACATGCGTCACTAGTAAAATTAATGTACACAAATAATTTAACTTAATTGAGAAATGTATTATTAAAAATACAATTAAACTTAATTCTTTACTTATTAAGTCTTGGTTGACCTCAGTTTATTTAAATAGTTGTTATTAATGACTTAACACTATTTAATAAAGTGTATAAAAATAATCAGGTTTCATACGGATATACACTAATAATGTAGTAGTAACAAGCTGAGCAAGGAAGGCAAGTACGTTTTTAGGTAGGAGGACACAGCTCGCCCATCAGGGACCGCACTGTCGCCCAGGAGCCTGGCAGTCGTCTCGGCAGGTGGGCAGTCTGGTGGACTATTCTCGCCCATCAGGGTCCGCACTGTCGCCCAGGAGCCTGGCAGTCGTCTCGGCAGGTGGGCAGTCTGGTGGACTCATCTCGCCCATCAGGGACCGCACTGTCGCCCAGGAGCCTGGCAGTCGTCTCGGCAGGTGGGCAGTCTGGTGGACTCATATCGCCCATCAGGGACCGCACTGTCGCCCAGGAGCCTGGCAGACGTCTCGGCAGGTGGGCAGTCTGGTGGACTCAGCTCGCCCATCAGGGACCGCACTGTCGCCCAGGAGCCTGGCAGTCGTCTCGGCAGGTGGGCAGTCTGGTGGACTCATATCGCCCATCAGGGACCGCACTGTCGCCCAGGAGCCTGGCAGTCGTCTCGGCAGTTGGGCAGTCTGGTGGACTCATCTCGCCCATCAGGGACCGCACTGTCGCCCAGGAGCCTGGCAGTCGTCTCGGCAGATGGGCAGTCTGGTGGACTCATCTCGCCCATCAGGGACCGCACTGTCGCCCAGGAGCCTGGCAGTCGTCTCGGCAGGTGGGCAGTCTGGTGGACTCATCTCGCCCATCAGGGACCGCACTGTCGCCCAGGAGCCTGGCAGTCGTCTCGGCAGGTGGGCAGTCTGGTGGACTCATCTCGCCCATCAGGGACCGCACTGTCGCCCAGGAGCCTGGCAGTCGTCTCGGCAGGTGGGCAGTCTGGTGGACTCATCTCGCCCATCAGGGACCGCACTGTCGCCCAGGAGCCTGGCAGTCGTCTCGGCAGGTGGGCAGTCTGGTGGACTCATCTCGCCCATCAGGGACCGCACTGTCGCCCAGGAGCCTGGCAGTCGTCTCGGCAGGTGGGCAGTCTGGTGGACTCATCTCGCCCATCAGGGACCGCACTGTCGCCCAGGAGCCTGGCAGTCGTCTCGGCAGGTGGGCAGTCTGGTGGACTCAGCTCGCCCATCAGGGACCGCACTGTCGCCCAGGAGCCTGGCAGTCGTCTCGGCAGGTGGGCAGTCTGGTGGACTCATATCGCCCATCAGGGACCGCACTGTCGCCCAGGAGCCTGGCAGTCGTCTCGGCAGGTGGGCAGTCTGGTGGAGTATTCTCGCCCATCAGGGACCGCACTGTCGCCCAGGAGCCTGGCAGTCGTCTCGGCAGGTGGGCAGTCTGGTGGACTCATCTCGCCCATCAGGGACCGCACTGTCGCCCAGGAGCCTGGCAGTCGTCTCGACAGGTGGGGAGTCTGGTGGACTCATCTCGCCCATCAGGGACCGTACTGCCGCCCAGGAGCCTGGCAGTCGTCTCGACAGGTGGGGAGTGAGGTGGACTTGAAGAAGACGGTGTCCATGCTGGCTGTGGCGACCTCGCGTGGAAGGAGAGCGGAAGGAACACACGGCTGGTCGAAGGGGTCGAGGGTGCAGGACGAAGACTAAGAGGGCGAAGTAAAGATGAAAGAGGAAGAAGAGGGATGGTAGGAAAGGAACCAGCCAGAAGAAAAGCACCGACGGGGTGTTGGTGTGCCCGGCCGCTTGTTTTCTTCAAGAACCATTCATCCTCTTCGGGGGAAATTTATTTCCGACTCGGAAGGAGGGAGGTTGCGAGTCGCGAGTTCGGTCATCCATCTTCCTCTTGCCTCGCCTGGGGGAGGGGCGGGGGTTTGCCGGCGATAAATAGCACCCGCCGGCCGCGAATATCTCACTCCCGTTTTAATAAAACGTGACCTGGCGCTACGCTAGCCGGGAGCAGCGCGATAGCCACGCCCCGCGGGCATGTACCTTCTCACTCCACTCCGTGGCGATAAAGTGCGCATTCATTTACCAGTACTGGTACTTTCTCCAGTTAAATAATATTAAATAACACCGCTACAGCTCAGCATACCAGCTACGTTAATGGAGTAAAAAAAATAGGCACCGAAAGTTGCCATATTGGCTTAAACCTATTTTATAACATTACAATTTTTTTTTCTAGATATTCAATATCTTCTTTCGTTAAGTCGAGATCACTCTTAAAAAAATTTTGAAATATAATTGCATTGTTTATATTTATATTATTGTTTATTATATTTTTAGTTATGCCCAAAAATAAATGTAATATTAGATGACAATGAACTTCACAGGGGCAGTTCATTTATAAGCAACCACACAATATGAACACTAGCATTTCATTCAAATATACCTACACTTACTTTACAGAAGCCAAATTTTTTGAATGGTTTGGTTAAAAAATTGTATCGACAAAAAATATGTTAAAACCAAGATGTTATTCCATTTTTATCTCTGCCCCTTCAGAAAAATGGTAAAATATATTAATCTTATCCCAAATGTTCGTTACATATTTGGCTCTATGGCTAACTACGTATCGGTAAAAAAAAACCGAAAAAAACTCCTGTAGTAACCTTAATGTAAATAGTTAGAATTTTTTAACAGATTATATTGTTTTTCGAAACTTTATAGCCTACGAAAGAAAGATGTGTATCTTCCTATTAGGTCAATACTTTTACGGGAAACTTTTACCCAAGTTAAATTATGGCTATAGCGAAAAAATTTAAAAATGTTTTAATAGTGGTTACAAGGTTGAATGTTGTAGATGTATGTGACCAGTTTATATCTAAAGAATGTTCTCTTTACCGGCTATTTGAATTATTTCAGTGTTTTATGTAGATATCATGTTCAGCATTCTATTTTTTATTTATTTTCAATGCCATAAATTGCACTATACTTACCTAGGTATACATCAAAACTGAGAAATTTTAAATACCAAAATGTATTTGGCCTCAATAAGAATTTGACAGCTGTTTATTATGCCATAAACTATATCACGTATTAAAAAAATAGTTTATATTTTATTGATTACTAAATAATTTGATATTTTAACAAACAATTAGAATTTTCTATAAACCTTAAAATACTTTGGCCATAAGAGTTCAAAAAGTTGTTTTTATTGTTTTATGGTTTAGGTTGCAATTTATTTGAAAGAATGCATGCATGAATGAACTGAATTGTCATAATTATGAAACCTTACCTACCTACATATAAGCAGAGAATTCCTTGAACGCCCTGGTTCTTAAAGAGTAGGAGTTTAAGAAATTAATGAAAACAAATTCGTTGTTGCAGCCACACTTACGGTGAGACAAAAGTCATTTTAGCAAGCAATGTGCGTTATGAGATAAAGAATTGTTTAATGCTCTTAGCTCATTTTTGACAATAATGAAAATAATGCCTAATATAAAGACTTCATTTTTTTTTTTGGAAAAAAAAAATTATTCAAAAAAATAAGCTATATACTCTATAAGATTGTTGTGCAAAAACTTCTTAGTTTTAAAATTTACAATAGTTAAAAATAACAGTTCGTCATTTTCTTAAACCAAAATTGTGTTAAATAAATTGAACTTGAGCAAGATCATAATAACGTCCTATACAATAAAGACCATGAAAACTTAGTTTAGGTTTAAAATTTATTTTTATTTTTTCAGATTGAAACTTTAGCTGTTAGTAAGGACACTATTCTATAAAATTATTACAAAATCCTGGAAATATTTGCTTAAATGTTTAAACTTAGCAGCTGTTTTTTTTCGGTATCAAGCTCGCTATATTCATTACTTTGGTAGATTCTTATCTATATTTTTTTTTTTCTTCATATATATGGCTGTTTGTTTACCTAAGATGCTTCCAGAAGATCACGTGAAGTAAGAATCTTATTCGGTTAGTTGCTACTTTTTAATTGAAATGGCTTAGGCTAGAAATAATGTGTTTTTTTTTCACAATACTAGAGTTCGTGCACGATTTACCTATTGCCTAGACGAAATTTGTCATAAGTGGATACGTTTAAATGGAATTCGACATTCCGAGGAACTGTCGAGTGGATTCCATAAAATTATTCAATACAAGGCAATTCCGAAGAGAAAAAAGTTTTATAATTTATGGATGTTGAAACGGATATCACAATGTACATAGGCGACTTATCCAACCATCCTATCTGACCCTATATCATCCTAACTTGTATTTAAGACACATATATATGAATAAATTGAGCGTCATTTATTTATCGTGAGCTGTCGGCCATCATGTTTGCATGCACATAATACTCTCCAATGATGTCGCTGAACTGGATAATAAATAATTCAAAGTGCTCGCGGGGATAAAATATCGCCGCATCCTTTACATTCTGTTTTAAGGCCGCTCCTCTCTGTCGGGGTCCTTCTGCCTCCGCCGTAATGGCCGCCATCAAACATCTCCCGCCACGCTTCGTGGGGTCGCCCTTCGGCCGTGCTCGGGGAACCTCGGGTCTTCTCGGCAGCCGCCGTATCCACTACACCCCCTTTGTTTATTCACTAGCTATATGTTTGGGTACTCAACGATTTGTGGAGTTTTATAACATCATAATTTGTAGAAAATTCGGCCTTAGTGTGCTTGGAAGTAAACATATCCGTTAAAGATTTTCATTGTAAAATACTACTTTACTACTATAACATTTACATTAAATAAACATGCTCCGAAACACCTAATACCAATTGTCTTACGCAAAAAAAAGCCCAAAAACTATAGTAAAACTTTCTTCAAAACAACGAAAGACTTTAAATGGCATTAAAAAAACTGACAACCAATATAAATATAATAATATTGTTTATTCAAAGAAACATACCATTAAAAAGTCACACTGTCTTATTAAAATAATGACCCAAATTTTTAAAAAATAAAAATCCTTAATCCATGTAAAACTTTAATCTTTTTTTTTTTCAAAAACCTATACATAATCACATATCAATGGCAAAAAAATATGAAAATGTTCTACCAGAACTTGTATCTATGTGCCTAATATGCCATGAAACTTTTAGCATATAAATTAACATTAAAATGATCATTTTTGTACATTTCCTCCATGAAGTACCTGCATTTCCATTGGCTGTAAATTATTACTCGCTTATCTAGACGTAAGACTATAAATAAAATGTGTTGCTACTTCTTCCTTACTAATTAAAACATATTTTTCAGCAATTTTAAAATCTAGTATGGCTTAAAAAATGTGTTCATAAAAACACATACATTTTTATATTCCCGAGTGTTGAAATAAGTGTGAGCAAAAATGCACTCGTGGTAACGTGTGAGAAGAGGTTTTCAAAAGATACTTACAGGAATATTAACATTTCCATTTTCCGCACAAAATTTATAAGTGAAAAAAATATATATATCTATAGTTATGTGGCCAAGTTGGAAAGTGTTCTTGTAGTCACATCAACACAACGCAGTTTTAAAATGCGTGTCGCCATATAATGGGTGAAACTTCCTACCACAGCCACTATTACAGACAGTTTAATATAATTTTTTGTTGGAAATTAAAATATGTTAAACGAATACACCATTAATATAGCATTGTAGCGCTCAAAGGAAAGATAACTTTTTCAACAAGTTTGATAGTTTTAAATTGTGGCCAAGTTCTAGCTTAAATAAAAAATTGGTTGTCTGTAAAGTCGGTTTACGGACGATAGTTTAACGTGACGTCATAACAAAACATTGATGAAATGATTGTATACTTTTATGAATAAAATTGAATCATTTTTATTTTAATGATAAAATAATAAATACTTGAAATTATACTAGTAATCAGATTTTTAAAATGCTAGAATAATTAACCTTTATTGCCGAAATTGTTTAATAAGTAATGAAAACCATATTAACTTTTCACTTAACTTTATAAACAGTCGACGAAACAGTTCACGTGTAGACGACTTGTAATAAATTTTAAAAACTGTCGTTTAGATATAAAGTTTAAATATAAATATGAACAAGTTTTCATATAAATAAACTGTAATCAAATATCTATCATCAATTATATGAATCACCATAATTCTTTAGACAATTTTAACATAACCTATTATTACTGCACTCGCCGTCAGATGCTACTATTTTTAATAATAAAAGAATAAATACTTGAAATTATACTAGTAGTCAGATTTTTAAAATGCAAGAATAATTAACCTTTATTGACGAAATTTTTGTTGTAATAAGCAATGAAAACCACATATTAAAATTCGTCGAGAATATTTTACGTTTTTATGTCTTCCAGTGCTCAAAATGATATGCAATTGTGGCCCCGGGCACGAAATTTTATTTATAATTCATTAATAATAACGCCCCTCGCGATAAACAAAGAAAAATATGTATTAACGAGTGCCTGGTTGTCGCGGAAGCGGATAGACAGCGAGATTCGTTCGGTTCGCGTCCGTCACCGTAGATGACAGCATCGTAAGGGAATTATATTATTTCGTTTTTATAATACGATTTTATAACAAATACGCATCCCAAATACACCAAACCTATTTATAATGTGTTACAATATTTTTTAAAACATTGTGCATAATATCCCGGTTGTAATTTGAATTATTATGTGTAACTGTAAAACACCATTGTTCGTACAAAAACGTATTTGAAAATTCAACATTAATTTTAAATAACCGTACCTATTGTGTTGGAAATCGGTGGACGTTCGTTAAATTATATAATATTAATAATTCAAACGACGAAAACATGATTGAAAAGTCAAATCGATGATTGTTCCAATCGAGTGGAAGAGAGATGCGGCGCAAGCGTACAATGAGCGTAATGGGACACATCGTAGTGGGACAATGTGATTTACGGGACACTTTTTCGTGCGTGCAGCCGGCGTTCATCGATTTGTTAGACGTTGTCAAGTCAAAAAATGGGATCAAATACCACTAACAGCAAAAAAGATGATAATCGGTGTGGAAGGATTGCTGTTGTCCCGTGCAGGAGAAGTTGGCGTTCGAAGTAGACCGCTTTCACTCGATGCGAGGGGGTTTGAATTGATTCACCTTTTCCCTTCAACTCGCTGCGACACCTGTGCTCTCATGTCGGATCACCAGATGTAAGTCCCGCGATGCGACAAGCAGGCGTCTCGTGCTGCCATCTCGCGTGTCGTGTCCGAGACAACAGACCAAGCAAAGAGCTAGTGCGACCAGAACACACTCCGGCCACAATCGATAGCTACGTAGTGTAGGGAAAGTAACTCGATGAAGGGTGAAACATATTTTTTTAAATAACTCTTTTTGAAATTATATTTGTTTAATAAACACAATAAACTTAGATAAGTTATAAAGCAAAATGTCAAGCGTGACACTCCTGAGCGCTGCACTATTCGTTACGCCCTTTGGGTCATCGCCTTGACTTACATTCCAGGCTGTATAGAAGTTTCACTTGATAAAAAGA
Source organism: Bacillus rossius redtenbacheri (assembly GCF_032445375.1). Taxonomy (NCBI): domain Eukaryota; kingdom Metazoa; phylum Arthropoda; class Insecta; order Phasmatodea; family Bacillidae; genus Bacillus; species Bacillus rossius. The sequence goes on from NC_086335.1 coordinate 17,379,226, forward strand.
GCACACATGTTATAAACGACATCCTCAAAAATCAGCTCACACACTTGGTTTGGTCAGAAAGCTACCTTATTCCCTGCTCCACCTCCAGGACAGTGTCAGGTGTGTTACACCCCCCCCCCCCCCCACCTTCTTAAAACTTTTTCTTTCCAAAAAAAACTAATAAATACAATTCTTTTCTTTATATGCTGGTTCATTCCTAATTTCGTAACCTTAGATCTAGTAGACTGAAACCAAACTTACGCCGTTTACACCCCTTAGGGGCGGAACATCGTAAAATGTTAAAATAACAATGCATCCTGTATTATTTTTGAGGTTCTTACTAAATAATTTACGTCTTACTTAATTAGTCTCGTAGATACAATTTCTTAAAATATATCATGTGTACCCCTTTCACTCCCTTAAAACATGATATCGATAAATAAATAAAAAATACAATACCTAACTCTCCATGCAAGTTGTTCTTTTTTAGTTTATTACCTACAGTTATAATTGAATCAGAGGCGATTATTTTTAGTTTTAAAACTGTTCTTAATCTCTTTACATCCCTTAGGGTTGAAATTTAGCAAAATTGTAAAACTGTTATTGGTTGTTTTTTAATATTTATTAATGGTACTTAATATATAAATTCTTATGCATGTTTAGATTCATAGATATTATATTTATTTAATTTCAACCCTTATCTAGTGGTGAAATGTCGCCAAAATTTTAAAATAATTGTTGTTAGATTTTGTATGTTTACTATTGGTATAAAATAAATTTAGTTAGCTTGATTAGATTCGGAGACCTAATTATTTATCTAAAACTATTTTTATCAGTTTTTCACCCCGTAGAAGTCGAATTCCGCAAAATGGTAAAATTTTCTTTAAAAGTAAACATATGCTTATTATTGTACCCAATAAATTATTATGCTTAAATATCCAAGATGTAACTATTTATCATAAAAATATTACCACCCCTTTTCCCCCTTTAAAGGTTGAATTTAGCCAAATTGTAAAATTCTGGTAAGTGTTTTTTAAGTGTTTATTATTGATACCCAAAATCTTTTATTTCGCTTGGTTAGATTCGAAGTTATAGTTAATAATTTTAAAACCACAATTACACCTGTTTCACCCTTTTAGGGATTAAATTTAGAAGAAAAAAATAGTATAATTATTGTTGGATGTTTTGGTATGTTTATTATTCGTACCAATATATTTCCATGGTAGGTAAGATTTGGATATTTACGCCTTTTCCCGCCCTTAGGTGTTGAATTCCAAAAAATAACAATATTTGTTGGTTGTTTTGTGTGTTTATTATTAGTACCCAATATATTTGTTTATGTTTGGTTAGATTCGGAGATATAGTTAATTATCTTAAAACAATATTTACCCCTATTTACCCCTTATGATCAGCATTTTGCCAAGTTTTTAAAGTAGTTGTTTTGGGTTGTTTATTATTGGTATTTAATATACTTTATTTAAGTTGATTAGTTTCAGAAAATAATTATTTCTTAAAATCATTGTTATCCCTTTTTCACCCCTTTACATGTGGAATTTCGAAAAATAGTTAAATTTTGGTTGATTGTTTTGTTATACTTATTATTTGTACTCAAAATATTCCTTATGCTTGAATAACTTCGGAAATATTATTAATCATCTCAAAAAAAATATTTATCCCTTATCACTCCCCCAGGCGTGGAATTATTTGATTATACATAGTCTTGTATTTAAGTTAGCCAAAGGCCGTACTAACAAAAATAAAAAGGCACCTGTAACACAGTACATGTGATAGAATTGTTACTTATTGGCTATTCAAACCTCGACTCGTGAGTATAAGGAATAAACCAGCAGAGAGAGAAAAAGAGAACAAGAAAACAAATTTTCTAAACAAACATGATTTAATGAAATTATTTCTCACTTAAAAATAACCGCCCAGTATATCAATAATTATTTATAAATTAATAATTATTCATAATAAATATTACACGCTGTTGAAATAATCACACAAAAAAATTGTTAAATTTAGATTTTCATGACACCAACTACAGCATGAAAACAATTATAACTATAATTTATACACATTTTAAAAAGCAAATCAACTAGGATATATTTTATTCTCAACCACTTTTATAATATTACTTAGTATCACTCAGCAAAACCATTTATACAATTTAAAAACAAGATACGGCGTGGGGCTTTATGGATTTAATTCATTTATCAAGATTAAGAATAATAAATTTTGGTAATTGTAAGAAATTTGATTAAAATATAAATAAATTAATAAACGTAAATTAAATTATAATTAATGTCCTTAAATTAATATCTCAGGATATCAGTTATTAGTGGTCAATGTATATTGATTGATTAACAAAAAAATTTACTCACATGATAAAGAAAAATTTGTAGAGTTAATATCAAAGATAGGATTTATTATACTAAATCAATTATTTAGTTAATTTAAAATTATGTATAATTTAGATGTTATCGAATATTCTAATAGACACAGCTTGTAGTTCTGCAGATATCACCTATTAATTGAGTTATAGTGCAACATTCTGCCAATAGGCTACATGGGCATACTGCAACGCATTCATAGGCAATGATAATGTACTGCCGTCGAATGAATGGACAATGAGTAACATGCCCGCTGCTACGTGACGCGAAAACTAGACGGCTCGGACCTACCTTGCAGTAATTATTTACATTATAACAATATTGCCACAAAGTGAAAATAATAGCAGTTAATATTCCACACACGGGATTTGTAAAAACGTTTCTTTTAACTAGCATATTCATAGTTGGAATTACATATTTACACTTTCGTGGGCTCATAATTATAATACGGTGTGTGATTTAGATAATCAAATAATATTTATTGACAAATATTTACTCTGAAAACTAGAGCGTGAAAAGCAATATACCAGTAAAATATATTTTGTTACACACCTAAAACAATTATCATATAACACTGTTTAGCAATACTGATTACACAAGTTATTAAAATAATACTTACTTAAAAGATCACGCTGCACAAAAAAATCTCAACTCCTTTTGTGTGGCCCTCTGCCCAAATACACTCTTACTAGATGCCAGCAAGTCGGATGGAACAATATTTATTGTTATCCTGAGTAGTTATTTTGAGTGAGAATAATTTGAAGATTTATGTTTATTTCGATAAAAAAAAAAAAATCTTTTTTCTCTTTTTGTCTCTGCCGTTTCACCCTTACGATACATTTACGAGTCGAAGTTAGAATTGCCAAATATATTTTACTTCTATCACATGTACTGAGTTAAATGCGCACTATTTGACGTGACAACGTCTAATAAATCGATGAACGCCGGCTGCACGCACGAAAAAGTGTCCCGTTACGCACATTGTTCCGTTACGCTGTGTCCCTTTACGCTCATTGTACGCTTGCGCCGCATCTATCTCTCTTCCACTCGATTGGCCTATGCGTCCGAGGAGAAGAACGACAGCGGCAGCACACAACTTACATCTACACGTGAACTGTTTCGTCAACTGTTTATAAAGTGAAGTGAAAAGTTAATGTGGTTTTCATTGCTTATTACAACAACAATTTCGGTAATAAAGGTTAATTATTCTTGCATTTTAAAAATGTGATTACTAGTATAATTTCAAGTATTTATTCTTTTATTATTAAAATAAAAATTATTCAATTTTATTCATAAAAGTATGCAATCATTTCATCGATGTTTTATTATGACGTTGTGACGTTAAACTATCGTCTGTAAACTGACTTTACAGACAACCAATTTTTTTTTATTAATCCCATGTATAGACTTCTTGCCTGGAACAGTTGTATTATAAGTCTGTTCTAATAATCCGTGATGGAAACACTCGTTGAAGAAGGCGTGACAGACCGCCGGCGCGCGACTGTCTGTAGTCGGCGGGTGTGTCCTCACCGCGGGAGGGGGGGGGAGGGAAGCGGGCTATGAAGAAGGGAAGAAAGGAAGAAGATCCCGTGCACGGGTGATATTTAATGGAACGGAATGGAGTAATAACATCAGAATGAAGGATGGGAGGATGGCGAAGGCCCCCTGAGCGCGCGTGATGAATGTGGTGGTGGCCAGGAGGGTGTGGAGGGGGGATTGTAATTCATCGCGCGATGCCTCCTGGTGGTCAGCGCAGAGCAGGTCGTGTGGCGAGAGCATCTTCATCATCGCCGGCCGAGACTCGGCGCCGCTGAGTGGACACTTCGCGCCCTTGCTGAGAGCGTTCTTCCGCGACTTCCCCGACGAGTAGGCCTATACCATGTGTGGGAGCAGCTGTGAGAAACCAACCATAGCTGCAAACCAATAGTATTACAGTATATAAATTTTTTTGTCTTTTGAAGAGAGTTATAGTGATTTTCAAAAACCTTTGCCGTTTTCCCTTTAACGAACTCGACAAAGAGTGTCCATTTACACAGAAATGTTAGGTGGCAGAAACTATCAAAATAAGCTACGGTAAAATAAATCCAAAGGTTAGAGGTGGATACAGTAGCAAGCAAATTAGAGTTTCTCTCATCCCAAGCGTCACGCCACTGGCTGAGAGGAAGCGAGAGTTCCCTGGACCGGGAACAACTGCATGTCTGTCCCCTGGTCAGGCAACCACTACATGTCTGTCCCCTGGTCAGGAAACCACTACATGTCTGTCCCCTGGACCGGGAACAACTGCATGTTTGTCTCCTGAACCGGCAACAACTGGTCCCCACTCTGAAGGCATTTAAAAAGAATTCAATTTACTTTTTTTACATTTTTTTTAAATATTAACTTACAGAAATAAATTTAAAAAATGAGATTATTGCAAAATATAATTTATCAATGACCCCAATTATTTTAACGTATCATAATGGTTTTCGCTGAATAAACTTTAGAAATATTATCAAATCTAGTTTCAGACAAGCGCTTATATTTTTTTTTCCTTCGAAAACCCTAAATTAAGTAGGTAAGGAGATTAATACGGGTTTTGAAAAATAAGTCACATTATTAAATTCTTCAATGAAACTTTATTTTTAATTTTTTTATTACACATATATTTCAAGGTTTGATGTATTTGCTTTCATTATTATTATTTTATTGGTCTTAAAGTGTATGATACATAAATTTATTTTGTATAATGTCAACACACAATTTTCTATAAAACGATAAAATTTCAAATAATCCCACAGAATTTTTCTGCTATAAAACAAGATTCGGCAGAATATATTCATTAAGAAATTTTTGACATTAACACTGTGGTGTCTCTGAAATTTAAACCTTAGAACATAACTCATAATAAACAGTAGCCGTTGTTACAAAACGACTTACTCTTAGGTTGCAGTAAACGGCTTATGGCACGTGCTGTTTCCGAATCTCTAACAAATTACTCATTTCAGGATATGTGTTTTAATTTGGAATTCTGAATTGCGCAAGAAGATTTTAAGAACTCATGTCGTAATTTATAATATTTTTTACCATCTCGCTTATAAATTTTAATAAATTACTTCTTTTTTATATTTAAATTTCAACAAGAAAATGTTCACACACGTTCATATATTAATCGTAACGTGAACTTTATAAAGTAATTAATAATATAACATACCTTCTAATCACTATCGCTACCGCTCAGCAAAGTTTTTACCGCTTCCACAAGAGTAGCGCAGGGCTGAACAGGAGAATGTGGCTGTGGCGATGGAGATGACTGGGATGGACTGGATGAGGCTAAACTTATCAAAAACCATTCCTCGTCATCTTGAAGTTCGTCAGCTCTCCACAGAACTTCTTCCAGGTTATTTTAAAACTTTTTATACATTATTTGTCCAATTTTCTTTTTTATATGTGGTCATAACCTTGAGTTGTTAATGACTTTATATAATGCGTCTTTAATGTTGTGTTATGCAGTCTTACGAACGATTTAACTTAAGCCTAAATAATTTAAATGGATTTGAGCTCGCAATGATATAGGGACAAGCAAAGTGCAGTTCGACCTAAGTTTTTGGCTATTTCTTCAAGTTTGTATTTTTTATACTCCTGTCTTTCTCATTTTATAATTTGTGGCAATTCCTGGTTAATCATACTGACATAATAAGAAAGATTTTCTCCGTGTGCCACTGTCTAGCATCCCCCACACGCCATCGTTGCACGGGAATAGGTTCACACATCCTGTTATCGCATGACGCATTATCTAAAACAATAACAGATCCCTCTGGAGTGTTTGGCAAAGTTTTTCGGCAAACCACTTTGCATACCCATCTGAAGTAATTTCTTCGTTTTGAATAAAACCGCCCTCATTACCTGCATGCATTAATGCAAAACGTGCGCCAAGTTCTGTATGATGTTTAATTATTACACTTAGGCCTACAATGGCTGCCTGTCGAGCTGTTGAGACTTTCCATGTCTATTCTACAATGAGTCCACATTTAGCCATAACTTATCTGCACGGATAACAGGCCTTCCTAAAACCCTAAACCTTTACACTTCTCTCAAGTAGGTATGCCGCCACCCAATTATGCCTTGTTCTATAAAATCTGCTTTGTTTCCTCTACTTAAATACTTAAACCCATGTCGTGAAGGAAACTACACGGGGTAGTACGAGAGAAATTTGGCAGTGATCGGCAATGTTCATTTTCGATAGAATAACATTTAAAGCGGGAGGAATGTTGGCAAACAAAAAAGTTTTAACGATCCACCGTAACCCACTCTGTACTATGTTGTCGAAAATTTATTTAAGAGAATTTTTCTGTTTGCCTTTTCTTTCTGTTTTACTTAACCAGGCGTACCTATGGTACGCGCATGATACAGAGTTCTGTCCTAAGGGCGTGAATGATTCGTTCGAAACAACCGATTGCTTTGGAAACATACTTTATCGCATTGTCCACACTCATGTTTGATGAAAAATACTCAAATACTCTCAACAAAAACTTGCGCTCCCTCCCTCGTAGCTTAGCAATTGAGTTTTTTTTTTTTTTTTTTTTCGTGTTCCACCTAACATAGTTTATATTTATGTAATCAACATAAAGGCAGAATATAGAATCTCATATGTGAATAAATAACCCGTTTGAATTTTGGCTATAACGAGTCACCAGAGATCACGCTTTGGTTGAAAGAAATAGCTGTATAAGAAAGCCTTTATGTTTGATCTCGCTTGCAAGACAGAACCTCAATTTTCCAAACACGCGGCTGTATTTCCTCCTACGACAGCAATTTGGAGCTAATCCCAATTGCAGAGCGCTCTTACGCTCACAGCTACGGACACAAAAACTGTACGAGAAACTGAGATGGTGATTTTAAAAACAAACTCCGTTCATAGTGAACATCTTTCACGTTTCCGACCACCATCTGACTTTAATAGCAAAAAATGTTGCCGCTGATAAACTTTTTGATGTGTCAATTTCTCAATAAATGCGTATTAATATATATATATATATATATATATATATATATATATATATATATGAAGAGACTTTGTCTTGAGCTTTATTAGGTAGCGTCCTTAATCATAAATTTATTAACAAAAAATCTTAATTTATTACACCTATAAGTTAATATTTTTTTATTTTATACAGTTTATAATACTGTACTTCAAAACGGTTTACAGTGAAGAAGTCAAGATTTTTAAATATTTTTTCGAAAATTGAAAATAGCATTAGGTATGCAAAGTATATATCACCTAATGCATATTTAGATGCTGTAGAATATCAAAAAAAAATGCTTTGTCCAAAAATTACAATTTTAAGGGGCCCGCCTCGTCAGGGGTGTATATGTGTTAGTGAGGTGGGATGATAAGCGCGACGCTCGCTGGTGCTTCTAGCACGGTTTAGCCTCTAAGCGCAAGGCTCTGAACTGACGCGCAGTCTTCTCGTTGTCACAGTATAATTGTGAAATTTGAGCGGTGACCGTAACATTTATGGCAGAGAAATGAAGAAGAAGGCGTAATGCAAAGTCCCTTAAGTGATTTCAGGAATCTGTACTGGTTTTATTACACCTAAAATATGCGTTTTAGCCATTTTAACCCTTCTACAAATACAGTTTAGATACTTCTTCCGAAATCAAAAGCACTTTTCGGCTTTCGGCGAACTCTTAAATGCTTTTCGTAAACAGACCTCACTCGGATATCTCGAGTAGTTTTGAAATCGCGTTGTTTTCCTGAAGCTCTGCGCAGCGTGTGTGTGCCCGGGTGGGCGCGCGCAGAAACAAGGACGGATCCAACGGCAGACGGCGTGTGTTAGAAAGAGAGAGTGAGGGCTTGCGACGTGGCAGAGTCGGAGCAATGGCGGCTCCAGGAAGACCTCACGGGCAGGGCTCTCACACACAGGAGGATGCAGTTAATAATCATGACATTGCCCTTGGGATATTCACAAAATATATGGTCCCAAATACTGAAATTTAGTATTTTCGTACAAATTTTGATTGAAAGAAGAGTTTAGCACATGAACGAAAGTATTTAAGTTAACATTAATATTCCCTACAAAGAAATAAGAAGTAATATTTGGGCTCGGAAGGGGCTATCGCCCCCTGCGCCCCTCCTCTGGAGCCGCGCTGGAATCGGAGCCGGCGGGCGATGGAGTTCGCTCAACAAGCGCGTGTTGGAGTGGTCGTCGCGTCGCCTCGCGAGGGAGTGTTTTTGCCATTCGCCGTCGTCTGCGATAAGCGGCCGCGTCGCCGCCGCCCTAATGGGCTGTTAGGCCGCTGATGTCGTGTGCTGGCCACGCCCTCCCCGCAGCTATGCCTGATTTACGACCCAATAGCGAGCGGCCCCGCCTAGCGCGGGCATTCCCAGTATTTTTATGACGGCGGTTGCGTCGCCTGAGGGACGTTGAAAAAGGAGGGAGGGGGGTCACGTGTTATCTACATTCTCGCCAGCTATTCGAAGTGTTTTATATGACCGCTCCCGTGGTTGAAGGAGAACGCGCGGAAAACGGCCAGACTTCCGTGTACTGTGCAGTTTCGCGAACTTATCACCAATTTTTTTGACACAGCGTCGCTCCGGCAAAGAATTTGTGTTTCTGATGTATGTTTGTTTCCCAACCGACACAGAGCGAAAAAGGACAAATTATTCACTTTGGCAAAAATTAATAAATTTCCATTTTGGTGTACAACTACGTGGTCTTGTTGAAAGTTAATGAAACGACGAATGCAAGTTATGCATAATGTTACAAACGCAGACAGGACCGCGATACGCGTCAGGTTCGGAGCTGGCTGGCGGCCCTGCACGCCCACTGGCGTCATGCGCATGTCTTATGGCGTTCACTGACATGAGGCATGCCACGCGTGCCTGGCCGGATTACAGGGGTCGTCGCTGCCCCCTCTCCCGCTGCACACCACCGCGACGCCCTGTCTCGACGCTGCTATCTATTGCTGAGTGGCCCTGGGAAGTCCACGGGCCGCCGCGTGAAGTGGCGTGAGCAAGCGACGCTATTCTTGACGATTCGGACGTCGGGTTTTTCCGGGATGACGCGACTCGTGACAGCTGCTCTCGTGGGTTCCAGTAGGGCACCACAGACTACTTAAGCGGTGACGCCAGCCTCTGCGGCGTTTTTGGTGACAGAATTCCGAGACGGTGAGTCCCGCAACGAGTACTGCAGGAGTGCCGCGAGAGTTCTGATTGAGTTCCGAGCGGATTCCGAGCGAAGAAAGGTGCGACATCGGCGAAGAGGGTGAGAGGGCCCCCCCCCCTCCCCCCCACCACTCAACAACTGAGAGTAGCGCGACGCGGAGTTCAACTGCATCTTGAGAGTGCGGCAATTGTGTGACGCGAGACTGTGTGTGTGGACAGGTGCGTGGTAAGGAGTGAACCACTGTTGAGCCTAGCTTCAGTGAGGAGTGCGAACTGCGGAACTTGACAGACATTGAGTGACTTGAATATACATTTTTAAGTGCCGGTTATTTGTGATTGGAAATTTTAAAGTACAATTATTTATTATTGATGTAAATATTAGTAATCAATAAAACTGTAATAAAAACTTAATTGTACCTACTATCCCTTATGGACCCAGTTCTCCTCACATTATAAATCGTAACAATATATTTGATTCTTTTCTAAAGCTTCTACCTTAACCAATATTAAGTGGTTTAGTGTTAAGAAGCATGATGATATACCTATTACAATAAGCTAAGCTGTGCATAAATTCTTTAATATTAATGATAAACTTTTACACACATTTTTCTAAATGTTATGGTGACAATTCTTGCTGTAGCCTCATAGGTCATCAGTGAGGTGTTTTCACAGTAGTGTAAGCTTACTCGCAAATAAGGCTATGAGGTTACTATTCTGATACTTCCGAAGTTATTTTACAATAGGAAAGCAAATTTTGTTCACACTTTCTTCACTCCTAGTTATCAGAATTTTATTAAATTCTATGTTACTTTTCGGCTCGCATTTTTAAAATAGTTCTTTTTAACAACTTTGCTTATGATTTATTTATTTTCTGAAGTAAAAAAATTGCTTAAAACAAACTTGTAGAGCTTTCACCATCGCAATGTATACTTTGTATAAATATCTCATTAGATCTTAATCAAACACCTCTATGAGTTATGTCGCTGTACTGGATAACGTCTTTCGAGCGGAATTCCTACAATTTAAAATATGCTAATTATCTATCATGTACCCTGGCACTGATAAAAAACACAGTTTAACAATGAAAAAAAAAAGACCTAATGTAGATACTTAGCATGATCAAACCACCGATGCTCATTTAACGTTTACCCATTCATATCTAAAACAATTTGCTTTCTTAATTCATTCTTATAAGTAAAGAACATTGAATAATATGTCAGCTGTAAAATAATTTGGTGTCTTTGAAGGGAATTACCTCCATCTACTTTCCCCTCCATACTTTTCAAACAATTTTTTTTTGTGATTTTCAACATATATAGAACTTACCAAACTTTGCACTACTGTTCAAAGGCGTGCACATAATTTACTTTCATGGTTGGGTGGTGGAAAGGCAGGGGGGAGGGGGATCGGAAGAATTACTTTGCCCGCTGTTTACTTTCAAATATTTATCCATTTGTTGGTTTGAATGATATTTTTTTTTTTTTTAGTATTTTGGAAGAAGGGGAAACATCCCCTGCCTACACTGCCTTATGTTCAGCATCAAAAGCTATAAGTGTTTTTTTTTATAATTAAGTGTTAAAGCGTATGCTGAAAATCTAAAACTAAAGTCAGTTCTGTGTTGTGCATATTTAGTAGATAATATACAATTTATAATACTTTAATGTTTGATATAATTATGTTTTCTTTGAAAGATTTTTACAATAGAGAATAATGATTTCAAACATTTTTATGGACACACGCTATTGCATTGTTTATATCCATAAAAAGTTTTAAATTAAAATTTATTTGTTGACTCACAGAAAGGATGATTCACAATGTTATGATGATAACGTCTACACTGATAAATAATAGAAACATTTAACTTCTGATTAGGACAAGTTTTGATAAAATCATTCAGTGTGGCCTTGTGTATTGCTGTTACAGTAACTCCGTTACGGAGTCTTACAAGGTTCAAGGGAAAGGTGACTTATCATGAAATATACAGAATACCACTTCGACTGTGTGGAGTCTCGCACGAAAATAAACAATAGTATTGTGTAGACAAAGAAACATATAATTATGTTACCATACTCTATATGTTTTGGTTAATTTGGCCTAAATGTTGGGATTTTATATTAAAACGTTTATTTTCGAGGTAACTGAAAATGAAAAGAATTTTTTTTAAGGAATTTGTTTAAAAAAACTTGCAGTGCTGTGCTTAAAACATTAAACTATATTTAAAATAACCATTATTTTTATTATTTTAAAAAATTATTCTTTGCCATATTTACAAAAATGTGTTCAAGTGATTGCAAGGTGTGACTATAGAACACTTCTAACAAAACTTAACTGTCTCTAACCATGAACCTAGTTCTGCTATTTTGCTGTACATATTGACATACAGTGGTGAATAAAGATGTTTAAACAAGTTTCATTAAATCGGTAAGACTTATGAATACGAATTCACTTATTTTATCGTGTTGTCAACTTTAGTGGGTACATCTTCTAACTAAGACCCTGTTTTCTTGGTCAATCATTGATTATTAATTTACGATTCTGTAAAGTTCAAGTTCATCCATCATTAAAAAGTTTTGCATTCACAACAAAACTCTAATGTTTGAAAAAACATTAAAAATAGATAAACGTTGGATTTTATTTAAAATCTAGTGTAATTTTTAAATACGGAAATTAATTACCTCAAAAGTACCTTAGACCAAACTACATATTTAATTTCACTGAAAAATATTTAATTGAAGTATTCGTGAAAATAACTTTTAACATAAGTATTACGTTTAAATGCAAATTATTGTTTTATTTTCTTGGTGACGCTTAATTATAAGTTTAAAATCAGAAAAAAAACTTTCATAATTTTTTTTTATATTCTAGGTTAAAATCAACGTCGTGATTTCGTAATTTTGTATTTTAAACAATTGTATCATTCAATGTATCCACAATATTAAAATCAAAGATACTAATTACGTCACAATTTATTAAAGTAAATCGTGTCACGTGGCCATTTATTTCTACCTGATCGGCCAGTTGGGGTACGGCTATGATACAAGTATGATTCTGTGCCGCTGTTTTTGATATGAATGTCTTAAAAAAAGTATATTACAATGTTCAGATGTACTTAAATGCTCCACACGTGAGATTCGATCATAGCAAGAAAGAGAAATATAGAGTTAATTAAGCTGTTGTCTAATTAATGTTTACAGTTATGTACGTGTGACCCCGCATACTTCACTTACCTTCCAGCTTCTCAGGCGTGTACCGGTTGTTGAATTTTAGTTTAATTAAATATATAGCTGCACCCCGCGGTTTCACCTGCAGTCAGTTAAATAATACTAAAAAAATGTCAATTAATTGCATTGCACGACATAATCTGTTATAACTTTTAATTATTTTACGGCCTATATTAATCAACAATTTGCTTAGAACTTATATATATATATGACTTGCTATGGTTTTTAAGAATTTTTTTTCACCGCCTGCTTAATTCTTCTCTGTTGTGAATGAAGTGACCCCTCTTGATGTGTCGAATCACGATAAAAATATATATATTCAAGTCACTTATAACATTGGGAAGCCTTCATTTCACAAACGAGAGAGCCACACTCGAAGTTCCCCGAAGTTCATGCTCGCTTTTTTTTCTCCCGTACCACAAAAGGTGTTTTTTTTTTTTTTGGATGTAGCTTACACATACGTCATACGCCGTTATATCTCATTGTATAAACCGGTGTGGCATTAAATTTTGCGGTCGATTAGGATAGGTTAGCTACATTATAAATAGTACTTTAAAACATTGTGGATGGTTTGTTATATTAGGTAAGTATCGCTACATTAAAAATACTGTAGAATCATTTTATGGTTGCTTAGCAAATAACTTTTTAATATGTAGCTATCCAGCGCTAGTAAACCGTTTACATGATTTCACAGTATCTTTAATGTAGCTATCCTAACTAAATCAACCGTCCACAATGTTTTAAAGTATTTATAATGTAGCTAACCTAACCTAATTGACCATTAGTTATGAGTTGTCCAAAATAAACATTTACGGACACACGGCAAACGAAAAATATGGCGGCATACAAATAAATACCGTTGCCTTGTTTATGGTCTTTCCTTTTATCAACACCGCCACATTTATTTACAATGAACAAAAAACAACCGAAGATGCACGATCGGGCGTTTGGCTCTCTCGTCTGTGAAAAGAAGGTTTCCCAATAACAATTACATATAACCTACAATAAATAACAAAATAAGCTTAATTTAAAACCCATACAAAATCAATTGTTAGAGCAAGAGATAGCTGTTATTAGCGCCGTTAGTTTGCTAGCCGCCGCCAGCTCCACTAAGTGGACGGGTCTCACCAAGGAGAAGGAAAGGAAGTGGTCAGACCTTACTGTATGTAAGACCGTATGGCAGACATAGAGAAATGACACACACTGTATGTCTATGACCTATGATTTTCTATTAGAAAAATGAATAAAACCCTTTTGGACTTTATTAGGGATAAAATCCATAGTAATATGTGGCATATGTGTTAACCCAGGTTATGATCTAACTGTGTGCCAAATCTCATCCAAATCCGTTCAGCGCTTCGGGTGTGGTTAACAAATATACACACTTAATTACAAAAGTTCGCATATATGATATTAGTGTGATGTACTTTCAATAAATTTGTTTATCAAAAAAAAGAAGAAATTCTGTACACTTATTCTTTAAGACACGAATTTTAACAACCCACTTTAATATTATAACTTTGTTACGATCAAAAAATATATGTGTGTATGTGAGTTTGTTAAGCATCCTTATAAGCATATGTAGATATTTCTATGTAAGTTATAAAACCCAGTGAAATATAAAGAGAACATTATACTATGAAACTATTAATACCTTAAATATTTTACAGAAATGTAACCTACAAGACGCTTTTCAAAATGGCAATGTATCTTTACTGAAAATACGCAAGACATACAACTCACAATGGCTCTTCAAGAAGCCCAAATATAAAGCCCTTCGTGTAACTTGGGCTTTTTTGAACTTACATGTAATTGCCCTTTTTAACGTTCGCCTATACATTAACGCAGGCACCGCCATGCGTGGGGCCCTAGTGTGCTTGCAAGCACATTGCCTCAGAAATAACAGGGACTTCAGAAACTGTCGCGTAGCGTCATGTTTTAGGTGATATGACATACTTTCATTTTAATATTTTTTTTTCGTTTATAATATTTATAGTCCTACCTGTATATTTTTTCAACTTAAAAAAATTTGTGAGCTGGTCTTTCAGTACACGATAATGATATGTAACAACTGTAGAATTATTTAAAATAATGTCGAGCGTGATGAATATGCGCAAAGTGTGTTTTTAACTACATTTCTAAAAGAGAATCACACATGTACCCGCCACTAGAATTCGTTACTGGAGCAGATAAGTTGACTATCGAGTTATCCCATTTGCATATCGGAATTTATAACTATTAAATGAAATGAAATGGCTTCGATGAAAATGAAAAATACTTGAAAAAAATTCTAAACATCGACTTTGGACCTGCATTTCGACAAGGAATTTTATTAAAATACTTTCCACATTTTTTAAAATTCACTAAAAAGTTAATTCTATAAGGTTTCCCTTTGGCATTGTGAACTTTCGTAAACGACATCCCCCACAGACGGAAGCAACTTGGGTACACCTTTATGTCCATGCGACTTCCTTCAATTTCACTGAATTTCACCAAACAAATGCAGTATACCAATAACTAAGATGGCACACAGAAATAAAAATACACGAAGTTAAAAAAAAATCGCGTGTGTTGAGGGAAGCCTACGATTCACTCGTCCTTCTGGACATACCGTAATACTCACGTTGGCAAGCCTTCTTTCAACAGACGAGGGAGCCTAACGCCCGATCGTGCATCTTCGGTTGTTTTTTTTTGTTCATTGTAAATAAATATACAACTCATGATAACTAATGGTCAATTAGGTTAGGTTAGCTACATTATAAATACTTTAAAACATTGTGGACGGTTGATTTCGTTAGGATAGCTGTGAAAAGTGAGCATGAACTTCGGGTTTGGCTCTCTCGTCTGTGAAAAGAAGGATTGCCAACGTGAGTATTCGGGTATGTCCAGAAGAACGAGTGAGTCGTAGGCTTCCCGTGTGTTGACAAGGCTTTGTGGATGGTAGGCTTCCCGAAGTAAACACATGCGTTTACTTGTATGCTCGCATACCTGATCTGCAGTTGGAACAGCCCTCCGGGGACAAGAACTGGCAGTGTGCACTTGAGGCGAATGGGTCGCGGCCCTAGACGCCGCCGAGAGCCCATGCGTGTGGGAGTGGACAGGGGGAGGAGAAGCTACTCTGCCAGACCCCGGCAGTCACTTGTTTACGAGCCGCCGCCACTCGCAGCCGCCTGCAGGCGAGGCGACCGCGTCGGCGGCGGCGTGATCGCGGACAAAAAGATAGCGCCAACATCCCGTGAATAATGACTCCCCGCTCCACCCGCCAGCCAGCCGATGGCATGCGGCAGACCGCCTGCCCGGTCCCTAGGGCCGGTGCTGAACATGCTACAACTCTACCCTAACTGTATTCCTGACACTGGAGGTACCTTATTTATAGGGAACGGATTTTGGTGTAATTACATGTGGCCGATCTGTTGCCTAAGTTCCACGCATGCGCAGGGCTTACTTTTTCGTTGATTTTGTTCAGGTGACGGACCCGCGTATGGCGTCATTAACTAATATATTTTCCCTTTTGGATCATAGATGGACGTACCAATCGTGTTAGTGTGCCTAAATGACCTGCATGACATGTATGTGGTCATAACAAGAAGTAATCACAACTTAAAATGTACCTATGTGAGAATATTAGATAGGTGGTTCTGTTTTTGTGCGCTGGTGCTGCTATTTCTAGGATTTTTGCCGTAACAATTTTATCGAGGGTTGTAAAACGTCCGCTAGAATGCGTTGAAATCATTTTACAGCCTCGCGCAGGACACTGTTCGTTCACCAACAATATGGCGCGCATTATTCAAAACTAACCACCAATGATTTCACAATTTTAATCGGATTGCACTGCAACGACATGACACGTTTTACCGACCATTAGGTACCAACAAAAAAAAACTGACTGTAGAAACACGTCACTTCCGGGCGCCAGGTGGACCACCTGTATAACCGAAAATTCCTCAACTTTCAGGCAGGCTGGCCAACGTGACAGTTTTGTTCTTCTCTTCAAGCACTGCACTATTTACACTAAACAGGACAAAGTTCATTAAAATTGTTGCTAATTCGATTCCTTACTGGGACTCGGTTTAGACACGTTCTGGAATACGGCCCGCGAGTTAGGTTACGGTTGGATACCAACAAGGCACCTCACCCGAACGTCTTGGAATACCGCCCTAAGTCCACTTGTCGCCGCTGTCATGGCTATGTCCGATGACGCCAGAAGTTCCCCCCAGCGACCAAGAGACTCGGAAAACTGTCACGACTGCGATTATGGTTGGCAGTTTTCGCAAAATGCTTACTTCAGTGGATTTAATAAAACCAATATAAGTGTGTAGGAATTTAGTATTCTGAGTGGAAACGTTTTGGTGTTGGGACTTGGGATTGCTAAAGAATTACTAGAAAACACTTACGGTTTTGAACATAATTTTCAATGAACGAAATAATAATAATAATTTATTTCCCTTTTTTACAATTCGTTAACAATATTCACTCAATTAACCAGGAAATTTAGCACTCACGAAAGCAAGCTTGTATGTGAGTGCATCTAGTCACTTCAAATTACATGCGGTATTTTGACGATTGTAAACATTTGTAAATGCATAATAACTGAGAAATAAATATATAAAATATAACCTAAGAAACATTAATTTAGTTTTATAAAGATGAAAGTTAAAAAGAGAAATTTCTTAAAATTCAATATAACGTATAAACAAAATAAATATAGTCAAGTAAATTCTAAGAAGTATAAAACATATTTATAAATTTATGTTTATTAACGATTTTACCTTTTACAACTTGGCGATCATACATCCGTAATGGTGAGTAGTGTACAATCCGGGTCAAGGCTTTCCGCAGGAATTGCCGGTTGGTGCCGACCGCCATCTTGTATTGTGACGTCACGGCGACCATCTTGGATGACCTTAACCCTTGACTTTGACCTTGAACTTCAAAATGTGACAAAATTTGCCCAAATCACCCTAATATTTCCCCAAAATCCGCCAAAATGTCCAGTTTTTTTAAGAAAAAAAAATCAGCCAAATTATCTAAAACAATTTGAAAAAATAAAAAATTTCTCTATTTCAAGGTAAAAATTCGCGTTTTCAGGGAAAATTTTCCGTTTTATTCCTCAAAAATTCCAAAATTCAAAAATCGTAATTCGAAAAACCTTAAAACACCTTTTTGCCTTATAAAGAACAAAAATTCCTAAAATTGGCTTAAGACTCCTAAAGTCAAGGCGCCCTAAGTCGCTCATAACAGGGCCTTTACCTTAACCATAAAATAAAAATTCTTTAATTTATTATCAAAAAATTACGAAAACATTTCAAAAAATTTCAAAATTTCTTATTTCTAATGTTTAGTTACTTAACCGATTTCGGTCCTTGGTTCAATTCCCGACGAGTGTAAACATGTAATTTATTATTAATATACAGTAACAAATGTAATAAACATTTCTTACATTACACCTGACATCTTGAATTATGACGTAACCGCTGCAATTTTCGTTACGGACGCCATCTTTCAAATTCGTAATTATTTATCTAGAAAATCGGGAAAAAATTAAAAATATATTAAAGATTTCATTAATCAAATTATATATAATAATAAACTCTTTAAAAAACGCATTTTGGTACTCGTTTCGAACAAGGTGAGGGCAAAAATGAAAATTAAAAGATGGATCCTTCCTCCACAGAGATCGCCGGCAGACTGACCTCCCACCACTAATGCCAAGGTATATATCGAAAGCTAGTATGACGTCATGAATGCCATTTTGTTATCGTCTACTGGAGGCCTCAATTTTATTATCGTCTGCTAGAGTGCAGTGCCGCCATGTTAGTTTCATTTTTACATTTAAGAGTGCAGTAATCATTAATTATTACTGTGGCACCCGATAATAAAAGTAGTTTACTCATACACCCATTTGGCGGTAGGACATTCTCGGGAGCCAGAGACAGATCTGATGGGCAGTCGTGACAATCATCAGGAAAGGAAAAATCCACTTCAATGAAAGAAGATGTATTACTTTATATGTCTATGGTGCTGAAATCCCAACTCGCATATTCATCTCTTAGTATCCATTGGAAATTGTTCACAGGAAATTTTTCCAAAATTGTGTGAGCATACAATGCATTTACATCAAAATAACATAAATTTAAGAGGGCATAATGTTCGGGTGGTGATTGGACACGTAAATATTCGCATGGCAACGACTTACATTTTTTATACCTCCACATACCGTGGACTCTAAGAAGAATTTGTCTGGATTTGTTATGAGCTAAGTCGCGCACTCATTTTACTGAGAAGACCATTCTATGCGAGTGAGGGCGTGGTTATATATTGTGCAGGATCTAATTAATAATAGTGTAAACAAGCAGAACGAAATGACTCGAATATATCAGCCAGCAAACAAGTGTCCACTTTTAGAACAAAGTAAGTTACATGCTCTTTCAATGTGGTTTAATGTAATATGCCCCATAAGTATTGGGAGTGAGTGTAGTCCAGATAACTCGCTTCCTGGTCACTCATTACATTATGGAATGCTTTCTTAGAGGTAGCGAGGTGGTCTGCAATTGTTGTATTGATTGTAAAAAGTCAAAGGGAAGACTCCTTTGCTCTTAGGTAACTCAAACTGTGTTTGATCTGGAAACATTTAAAAGGTGATTTCCAACTGATCAGTCATGAGATTTTCAGCGAGCTTTACCAGCGATGAATTAAAACAATTAAGTGAATATTTGAATATAACTCACACAGTGCACATGACTACATGCGCTTTTTCTGTTAAAGATATTTATTTTGTAATACATTTGTAACTCTCTAGAGTTATGCCTGTGACCATGACTTCACCGGAGTTCTCGAGAACAAAGAAAATTATCGGGTGTGCCACCTGGCCATAATAGAAATATAATAGTTGGTAACTCTATCATATTATATTTTTCACTTTAAAGCTTTGTTTAATTTTTAAATTATTTACGCACTATCAATTTTTATATACATTATCTCTTGTTATTAATATTTCAGATTGAAAATTTTATTCATTTTTAGTGTTTAATTGATTATGGTTTTGGAATCGATCGTATTCTATGCTGGCCGGCTGCTAGGGTTGACGTCACGAGCCCCATAGCGACCAAAATGAAGGACTCGTTGGCCGATGGCTGGTGCGACTGGTCATGAGGATGTATGCACAATACATTGGCTCGCAGAGAAGCTATCGAGGCAATGTGCTTATGTCTGGCATGCAGGGTGTGCAATAAATAAATTTAGTTTCTTTCAAAGTTCCCGTTAGAAGTAAAATTACAGTTTCCGAAAACAGTGCAACTGGTTGTGTATAGTTGAAATCAGCACGGAATAATTCTTATTCTGCACGACAAAACAAATATCTGTATTTTCTCATCGTTCCATTTTATTATGTCTCATAAATTCTATTTATTGGTAAAACACAAAAAAATACATGATATGTATATTTTAATTATATTTTTTTAAAGGGGAAATGAAATAGATATATATTAAATTTTCTTTGAGTAAGAATAAGAATTGTACTGGTAAAAATTCACAACTTCGTTCAGATTAAAATGAATGTCAAATGGTTTTTTTTTTATTTTGTTAAATTATTTAGGCTCAACCTATAACTTACAAACAACCGTCTTTAAAGAGTTAGGCCTATAATATAAAATTCCCGAAAAAATTCACATAACGTATAACTTTCACAAGTGATAATGAACATAACTTAGACTCAAAAACATGCAACGCCGAACCACATAACCTATAAACGTCATAACATTTCAATACGCAACTTAGAAACATCATAAATTAGAAATGCACAGTTTAGAAACATCGTAAATTAGAAACACGCAGCTTAGAAACATACGACTTAGAAAGATAATATAACTTAGAAACACACAACTTAAAACTCTCAAATTATCACAGGCATAGGTTAGAAAACTCTATCTTGTGTGTTTCTAAATGATATGTTTCAAAGATACTAAAGCACACCGAATAGTTCTGATTGTCCAGCAGCGCCTCGCCGCACGCCACGTGTGAGCAGTGAGACACGTGGAGACGCACACAAGCGCAGTTTACTTGGAGGCCGTCATACCTCCTCCCCCTTCACAAGAGCTCTCTAACAACCTAACAACCCCGCCGCCCTCCCAGGCAGTATATCAGCCGCGCGCCGAGACAAATATTAATACAGCGCGCGCTCTCGCGGCCGTAAACGGCGACTCCAAACACCTACCGTCTTCCCCCGGTGTCTCGCTGTCCCGCTGTCTCGCTGTTTGTCCAGCGGAAGCCGTCAGGAGACAAACAAGCACTCGGAGACAGCTAGTGCTGGCACGGTCTCTTGTAGCGTGCTTCTGCTGGGCACGTCAAAACTGAAGGCGAGGCACCTTTTTGACTAGTTGTGGTAGGCCCACTCATCGTTCATGGGATCGTGTAACGTTTCTTTGCAAACCATTCTCTTGAACTAAGGAGACTTATCCATATTGGAGCCCATGTCGCAATGCAATTTAAAGTCTTAAAAACCATAGTTCGATACATATATATAACGGTTTACTCAACATAAGCCAAGAAAACAGTCAAAAATTTTGGTTTATTTCGTGGTTTTGTTTAGGATTTTTCACCACATCTTATTTAAAAAATATTATTTCCTTGCCTGAAATTACAATTTTTGCATGGATGAAGGTTCGAACCAAGGACATAATTCAATCGAAACAGTAATTATTTTAATGAGCTAATTGCTTGATGAATTTTGGATTTTTTTCCGAATTTATAGCTAAATAATTACAGATTTTCAAAATGGTGGATTTTAAAATGTTGGATGTTAAGTCATCCAAGATGGCCACCGAGGTTCCGATCATAGGCATACAGCGACAGAAACGCCCATACATATTCGAAGACTCATAATTGGCAAGCCAACAAGCCATCGAACGATCAATTTTTAGTCCCATAAGAAATACATTGCACCAGACTCACTATAATTACACTACTGAGGTTATACTGAAAGACAAAAGCAAGCACATCTTGCTACAGAGCGCACGTTATAATCTCGACACCTTTCAAGACAATATTTTTTTCAATATAATTAATTTTGTTCGTAGCTGCAGTAGATCGATGAAAGATGCTTAAATCGATATGCAACTAATGTAGGAGTAAGTAAAGAAACAAATGGAGTTATTTTAATTACATTTAGAGCTACTTTAAGAAAAACAATGTTATATTGAAAAACGTTGTTTTCTTTAAGAACTGAGGCCAACAGTTAACGGTGTGCGGTGCTTCACACACTAGACGGTCTCCACACGAGCGGGTCAGGGAACGTGAACGTGTGAGGCGGGATATGGAGCGCAGTCCAAGTCGTGGCCATCCAGGCGATCCGTGAAAGGTGGTGGTGTAAAGCAGGTCGCAGGGCCACAGTCGGCAATAAAGGCGGCTGATTGAGGTGTCGGGGCGAGTTGAACTGACTGGTCGACATACGCTCCGAGTTTTCATGGCTACATGAACACGGCAATACCGGTAATGACCTCTCCCTCCCCCCCCCCCCCCCCAATCCCTCGGGTAGTCCCGCCCACGCCCTGTCGGCAACACGCTAGGGCTGAGAGGCGTTTCAAACGAACCACCTTATGGCCGGCCTGCAGTTGTAAATCGCCTTCTCTCAACACTGCGGTGAGTGCATCAACGAACCAAATGCCTGAAATATGCTCCAGAAATAGCATGCTCTCAAATGTTATGTTAAAATCGCTGTTTATTTTCAATACATTCATACAAATTATGTAACGAGACATTTTCTACAATTTTTGACGTGACAACTAAATTTTTAAGTACAACTTCTTGGCTTCAATTTTCGAGCGTTTTGAAAATTCCGGTCGCATGAGGGGAATAGTTAGATACGTGGTGGGGGAACTGGTATACGAGGTGAGTGCGTCAGCGGCGAAGCCACTCCAACGAATGCTATAGCAATCGAATGGGAAAATGGCAAGGTACTGTAACGGAGCATGCTTTATGTGAGATGTAACGGCCAGAAGAGGGAACGGCAGGTGAGAACTACCAATGACGCAGCAGTGATGCTACGGAATTCTCGTAACGCTGCTTGTGTTTCTGTATTACTCAGTTTTCGTAACAGCTAACGATTGACTTTACCATATTTATATTATTTAAAGTATCTATCCAAGTATTTATTTGTGCGGAAAAGTGTTATATATTTGTGGAATGAACTTTATAAGTATAATTTATTTTAATGTAAACAGTTAATTGAAAATTTTTAAAAAATGTATGGACTTAAAGATTAACTTTATAAGTGTAATTTACTTTTAGTGTATGAACACAGTGACTTAAAATATCTAAAGTGATAGAATAGTGTAATCTATGATCGATTAGAGTTTTTTATGTTCTTTCATTTTATTCAGATAGAGATTTTGATTTAACATCATGCCTAAAAATAATAAAAAGGCAGAAGTCGATAAGAGGTATTATCAAAGGCAACGTGGGATTTAACTGCCAAAAGAGGCCCCAAAAATTGCCAGTGAACGGATGCGAGAATACAGGGCGCGGAAAAGGCATTATTCCATTTGAGATCATACCCGCATACGTACCATTCATATTTATTATCCCTTTGCAAATAAAAAAAATATTAATAATTTATCTCTTTACCAAATATGCAAGACGTTTCACGTCTATCACACATGGAGTCCACGCTTACATTTTTTTCTCGATTGTAAAAGGTAATAACTATATTCACCATAAAATTTTTAATTATATGAACTGCATAATAGTCACAAAATAAAATTTTTACTGTGATTTTTGTTTGTAGATAATTCAAACAACCTATAAGATAAGGTCTAATTTAAAAAAAATAATTCTTTAAAATATCCTAGAAGTAACCATGAACTTAATACCAAATAAAAGATTTTTTTTAATATAGATTAACATCTCATTGAAAGTTAAGTTCGTAGGGACAGAAATTCACTGCCCGTTTCAGCGGTATTCAGAAAAAATCGACAATGACACGTAGACAGGCGATATCGTATCATTGGCCCAGACGATTTCAGGACACCATATTTCTAAACTTGGTCCTGTGTGATGCAGTCCAGTGTATCACTCCGCGATAGCAGGTCACACACGCCCACTGCAGGCGGGGCGAAGCGAAGCGAGGCGAGGAGAACAGTCTGGAGGACCAGCGAAGGGCGAGGCGAGGAGAACAGTCTGGAGGACCAGCGAAGGGCGAGGCGAGGAGAACAGTCTGGAGGACCAGCGAAGGGCGAGGCGAGGAGAACAGTCTGGAGGACCAGCGAAGGGCGAGGCGAGGAGAACAGTCTGGAGGACCAGCGAAGGGCGAGGCGAGGAGAACAGTCTGGAGGACCAGCGAAGGGCGAGGCGAGGAGAACAGTCTGGAGGACCAGCGAAGGGCGGGGCGAGGAGAACAGTCTGGAGGACCAGCGAAGGGCAGGGCGAGGAGAACAGTCTGGAGGACCAGCGAAGGGCGAGGCGAGGAGAACAGTCTGGAGGACCAGCGAAGGGCGAGGCGAGGAGAACAGTCTGGAGGACCAGCGAAGGGCGAGGCGAGGAGAACAGTCTGGAGGACCAGCGAAGGGCGGGGCTAGGAGAACAGTCTGGAGGACCAGCGAAGGGCTAGGCTAGGAGAACAGTCTGGAGGACCAGCGAAGGGCGAGGCGAGGAGAACAGTCTGGAGGACCAGCGAAGGGCGGGGCGAGGAGAACAGTCTGGAGGACCAGCGAAGGGCGAGGCGAGGAGAACAGTCTGGAGGACCAGCGAAGGGCGAGGCGAGGAGAACAGTCTGGAGGACCAGCGAAGGGCAGGGCGAGGAGAACAGTCTGGAGGACCAGCGAAGGGTGAGGCGAGGAGAACAGTCTGGAGGACCAGCGAAAGGCGAGGCCAGGAGGTCTGGAGGACCAGCGAAGGGCGAGGCGAGGAGAACAGTCTGGAGGACCATCGAAGGGCGAGGCGAGGAGAACAGTCTGGAGGACCAGCGAAGGGCGAGGCGAGGAGAACAGTCTGGAGGACCAGCGAAGGGCGAGGCGAGGAGAACAGTCAGGAGGACCAGCGAAGGTCGAGGCGAGGAGAACAGTCTGGAGGACCAGCGAAGGGCGAGGCGAGGAGAACAGTCTGGAGGACCAGCGAAGGGTGAGGCGAGGAGAACAGTCTGGAGGACCAGCGAAAGGCGAGGCCAGGAGGTCTGGAGGACCAGCGAAGGGCGGGGCGAGGAGAACAGTCTGGAGGACCAGCGAAGGGCGAGGCGAGGAGAACAGTCAGGAGGACCAGCGAAGGGCGAGGCGAGGAGAACAGTCTGGAGGACCAGCGAAGGGCTAGGCGAGGAGAACAGTCAGGAGGACCAGCGAAGGGCGAGGCGAGGAGAACTGTCTGGAGGACCAGCGAAAGGCGAGGCCAGGAGGTCTGGAGGACCAGCGAAGGGCGGGGCGAGGAGAACAGTCTGGAGGACCAGCGAAGGGCGAGGCGAGGAGAACAGTCAGGAGGACCAGCGAAGGGCGAGGCGAGGAGAACAGTCTGGAGGACCAGCGAAGGGCGAGGCGAGGAGAACAGTCAGGAGGACCAGCGAAGGGCGAGGCGAGGAGAACAGTCTGGAGGACCAGCGAAGGGCGAGGCGAGGAGAACAGTCTGGAGGACCAGCGAAAGGCGAGGCCAGGAGGTCTGGAGGACCAGCGAAGGGCGAGGCGAGGAGAACAGTCTGGAGGACCAGCGAAGGGCGAGGCGAGGAGAACAGTCTGGAGGACCAGCGAAGGGCGAGGCGAGGAGAACAGTCAGGAGGACCAGCGAAGGGCGAGGCGAGGAGAACAGTCAGGAGGACCAGCGAAGGGCGAGGCGAGGAGAACAGTCTGGAGGACCAGCGAAGGGCGAGGCGAGGAGAACAGTCTGGAGGACCAGCGAAGGGCAGGGCGAGGAGAACAGTCTGGAGGACCAGCGAAGGGTGAGGCGAGGAGAACAGTCTGGAGGACCAGCGAAAGGCGAGGCCAGGAGGTCTGGAGGACCAGCGAAGGGCGAGGCGAGGAGAACAGTCTGGAGGACCAGCGAAGGGCGAGGCGAGGAGAACAGTCTGTAGGACCAGCGAAGGGCGAGGCGAGGAGAACAGTCTGGAGGACCAGCGAAGGGCGAGGCGAGGAGAACAGTCTGGAGGACCAGCGAAGGGCGAGGCGAGGAGAACAGTCAGGAGGACCAGCGAAGGGCGAGGCGAGGAGAACAGTCAGGAGGACCAGCGAAGGGCGAGGCGAGGAGAACAGTCTGGAGGACCAGCGAAGGGCGAGGCGAGGAGAACAGTCTGGAGGACCAGCGAAGGGCAGGGCGAGGAGAACAGTCTGGAGGACCAGCGAAGGGTGAGGCGAGGAGAACAGTCTGGAGGACCAGCGAAAGGCGAGGCCAGGAGGTCTGGAGGACCAGCGAAGGGCGAGGCGAGGAGAACAGTCTGGAGGACCAGCGAAGGGCGAGGCGAGGAGAACAGTCTGTAGGACCAGCGAAGGGCGAGGCGAGGAGAACAGTCTGGAGGACCAGCGAAGGGCGAGGCGAGGAGAACAGTCTGGAGGACCAGCGAAGGGCAGGGCGAGGAGATCAGTCTGGAGGACCAGCGAAGGGCGAGGCGAGGAGAACAGTCAGGAGGACCAGCGAAGGGCGAGGCGAGGAGAACAGTCTGGAGGACCAGCGAAGGGCGAGGCGAGGAGAACAGTCTGGAGGACCAGCGAAGGGCGAGGCGAGGAGAACAGTCTGGAGGACCAGCGAAGGGCGAGGCGAGGAGAACAGTCAGGAGGACCAGCGAAGGGCGAGGCGAGGAGAACAGTCTGGAGGACCAGCGAAGGGCAGGGCGAGGAGAACAGTCTGGAGGACCAGCGAAGGGTGAGGCGAGGAGAACAGTCTGGAGGACCAGCGAAAGGCGAGGCCAGGAGGTCTGGAGGACCAGCGAAGGGCGGGGCGAGGAGAACAGTCTGGAGGACCAGCGAAGGGCGAGGCGAGGAGAACAGTCTGGAGGACCAGCGAAGGGCGAGGCGAGGAGATCAGTCAGGAGGACCAGCGAAGGGCGAGGCTAGGAGAACAGTCTGGAGGACCAGCGAAGGGCGAGGCGAGGAGAACAGTCGGGAGGACCAGCGAAGGGCGAGGCGCGTTGCAAGCGGCGCGACTGGGTATCCTCGGCATCCTCGGAACACTTTCGGGGCTGTTCGGCCCTTCACTGCGACACAATGCATCCTATATGTTCCATGATTATATGGAATACTTTAGTAGAATCCATTAACAATTTATACATTGTGCATGAATTCACTATGATCCGGAAAATACCACCAGTATAAAAATGAAAAAAATGGTAAAATAAAGTGAAGATAGTCGATCTTTGTGGACAAACGATGAATCCCTTGAAATAATCAAGTAAAGTTTTAATTTATAGCAGTAGAAATGTTTCAATTTTAACAGGGAACCATTTTAATAATCCGAGATTTTCTTTCAGGATTTTTCATCATGATTCCGAATCACTGTAGAATAATGTAAGGTCACGATTTTTTTTTTCAAGCCCCCATCTTTATAAAATTTACTTATAAATTAATAATTAATTAAATCAGCACTAAAATATTAAATTTGTACTACAAACGATTCTAAAAGAAGAAAAAATAAACATTACATTCAGCAAGGAAAGACAAAAAATAAGATAGAGGGCTCAATCTAAGTCTGAAATAACGCTGAACAAAGAACTAAAGGTTAAATGATGAATAATTGCAATACAAGTGGAACCCCATATCAATGTCTAAACGTCTTAAATATCTAGGCCAAAAAGGATATTATTTAAATATTAAAACAATAATCTAAAAACTAAGCAAAAAAACACATACACGCATATTTATACATATGCGAGGGTAGAGGGAATATTTGGCAATGGAAATTGGTTAAGTATTTAAAAAAATTGTTTACTTATGTACACGCGTTAGAAGTTATACTTCTTTGGCATTATTAATAAACTGAGAGTTTACATACATGTGTATTTAAGTAAAAGGATAAAATGAGTGACGTGAGATAGTAGAAATAAATAATACACATATATTTCCAGTGTACAGGCTACATGCTTAGGTAAAATCTACGATCTATGTAGCGATGTCAGCCTGCATGAGGAGATAATTGTCAGGCCTGTCAACCATCGAATGTGGCAGTATTACTCAAGGGGGGTGAGGGCAGTCGTGCACCTGCTCGTAAGCTGTGTATGTACTAGTTACCCAAAAACATGTCTTAGCATATCAGGGTAACCGAGTCGTTCTTTCTTATGTTTGT
Source organism: Bacillus rossius redtenbacheri (assembly GCF_032445375.1). Lineage (NCBI taxonomy): Eukaryota > Metazoa > Arthropoda > Insecta > Phasmatodea > Bacillidae > Bacillus > Bacillus rossius. Next base: position 17,407,209 of record NC_086335.1, read on the forward strand.
GGTGGAATCATTTCTACCTGATCTATAGAAGGTTCCTTCACCACGTTTTGAACGAGCCTTAGAACCGGGCTGGCACTGCGTTGTACGTGTGCGGTTTTAGACACGTGTTTTTAACTGCACGAATGGATCTCTCCTTGGTAAACAACAGCTATCTAATAATGCGGGTATTAATTTTGTATCAGAATAACCATATAAAAAACCTTTATTTGTATTGGATTTCTTTAAATTTACGTCTCTGAAAGTAGGTAAAATAAAAACCTTCCGCAAAAATAACCTTAAATATTTGTTATGTCAATACATTTGAAAAAAAATTATTTAAAAAATATATATCTCTAATAATTACAATAAATAAAAGTTTTTATTTAAATAAGTCATCAATCATTGAATTGTATGGTTTAAAAGCACAAACATAATTCTTATGTGTATGTAGCCGTTTTTTATCTCGTCAATTTTTGTTGTACGCTGAGCGCGCATCGTACATATTCATTTTCATAATTTTTTTCATAACACGCTTAAATAAATATACCTTAACACCTCTTACATAAAGACACTTGAAAATACACTTGAAACAATTTATAAACACAATTTATATAACTAATATTAACAATAAATAAATACTTTTTTTTAAATGATGTGGATCAGTAATCAATATCAATCACTAAAATATAAGATATAAAGGTACACATGTAATTTTTAATTGGAAGTAGCCTTTTTTTTTTGTTTGTGTCTTTTTCCATCTTATTTAAATTTCGTTGCATGGTGAGCGCTAATCGTAAAAATCCACTGTCATATTTTTTTCATTACGTGTCTAAATAAGTATAACGTCAATAAATACTTGCCAGTTATCTGTTATTAAACTGCAGGTATTTAAACTTTCTAATACATTTTAAAATGGTCTGCCCTAGAATAGTTCTAGTAAAACTTCGTGTTTATATATTTTAGTGTGTAAAGATATGAAATAATTTTCCCTTGCCAATAAATTATGTTTTTATGATGCTATATTGTACTTGATTTTAGTATTATTCTTGAATAATAATTGTTTTTATTGGGAATTTCATCTATTTGATGTATATTTGCTAAGTCTGAGCAACAGTTATTATGACATATAATTTTTAATCACAATCAGCCTGTAGTAATATTTTTTTTAAACAACGCCAAAAATTATAATTGAATAAAGGATTGAAAAACTTTCCTATTACATTTAACACTCTTTAAATTATTGAACATTCGTAACTTTACTTAATATTAATAACGTTATTTCTATAATTAAATTTAGTGTCTTTTAAACAATTTTTTGTAATGCGTCGTATTGCCAGAAATGTGTCATTTTACCAGAAGTTGCGGGTAAAAAGACTTATTGTGGTAAGAATAGTTTCTGAACAGCCACTGAAGTACTAACTGTAAAATCCGTACAAGTTTTACATACAAGAATAGCATTAATAAAGTGCAGGGTACACTACTGCAATTACAGCTCAATATGTTGTTATTTAACCAAATTGTAGGCTTTTACTTTAAGGTGTGCCTATTCCCTCACTTTCCCCTAAGCAGTAGCGCGAATCAAGAGATCCCTGCTGTATGCTTGACCGCCTTCGCCTCTTCGTCTCTCGGCAGTAGGCGGACACCTAGTCGCGGCGCCTCGCTTCTCCTCTCTTCTCTTCGCTTCGCTTCGCGCCAGTGGTCGCGCACACATCACTCCCACATTCCATTTGCTGGACGTCTACTCATTTAACCCAAGCCTACATCAACCTAACTGGGCCCGCCCCTTGCGTCGAGAACAGTGTCGCAGCTTCATGGAATTCATGGTTTGATATCACGCACTGGACAGGTTCCTATTATATAATAATTTTCGTGAATCCCACCTGCGACATAGTCATAAGTTCTGACGAGACAGCCAGAATAAATGGTCATTGTCTAGCACATCGGGGTGGTGAGATAATGATAGGACACACCAGTTTCACCCTTATCGCTACTATATTGCGCAGTTTTGTATTCAAAATTTACATCAACAGTTAAGAGAGAGAGAGAGAGCGTATTAGATGTTAGATATGGCCATATATTTGTCGCGTAAAGATTTTCAAAACAGCTGTGTTTTAAATCTTTCTAGTAACTGACTGTGTTTCGTGGTTGGCTGGGTTTATTTCAGGTTTATGTCAACTAACTGCAAGTTTATCGTGGCCATCAGCTGCGGAAGCAAACGCGCCGTGACTAGCCCGCCCAAACAGGACAGTGGCTTCTCCTGTACACGGCCGCCATTTACAAGAGAACCATTGCTAGAGCAGGCATACCTAACTGCAGAGTAGTGAAGGATCAGATTTTTCTTCTCGATTAATACATGCGCCTTATGGTAGATGATTTTGAGTAGCGTGGTTTTGCACGGAGAGATTTCGGGCGATGAGACCTCAAAGAAATAAAGGTTTCTAAACATCTGGAAAACCAAACTTGTAAGAAATTAATATGCGTCACGTTAAGCGTTAGTATAATATTGTCTGTGCCTTTGTAGTTTGTCTCAAATAGGACAGTTCTCTAAGGTAACTTTCTGCCACTGTCGGTGTTTTCCTGTCAACAGTGTTTGTAAACAAGTGTGACGTCAACGGGTCCTGGGGTCCCGGACAAAGACTAGACCTTTATAAGGGGCTCTCCCTCCACCACATTGCACACTAAGTGTGCAATGAGTCACCACATTGCACAGTTAGTGAGCAATGAGTGTGTGTGTGCGAGTGCTACGGCCTTCGGGCAACATCCAGTGAGATAACTCAGCTTCTTTAGGTTATAACTTTCCACAGTTGACATTTAAACAATTAACAGTGGGGGAAAATGTATGTGTGGTTCTGTAACCATTCCATTCATTTGGAATATGTGACATCTCAGAGAAATATGTCTGTAAAGGTGTTAAAACTGCTGCATCGGAACCGGCAAATCATTCTGAACATTTATGTGGCAGGGTTTCATTGGTTTGTTAGCAAATGAACTGGATTTCTTTTCCTCTGCCACTAATTTTCAGCGAAGTTAAAATATCTGTCAGGCAGCAGAAGCTTGAATCATTAATTTTTGGTGAAAGCCTCTCCGCTGATGAAACACGCTCATCCACGAGTGGAGTTCCGCCTGAGACGGGCAGCCCCTACAAGCCACGGGCGTGGCACCGCTCAGAGCAGGATGTGCCACGAACCACTCTGCAGTGTTTGCAATAGCCGTCCTCGTGATCCGGGCTCATCTAGTCATTGTATTCTCAATGAAGAAGGCTATATGTAGAGACCGGAAAAATTCGCGGGTTCAATGAACTCCAGGATAGACTCCAATATCCTCTATGTACACACACGGGCAAAAGCCAACTGTTCATGGGCTGCTGACTTGTGAGTCGTCTCGACTGGGTGGCCTGTGATTCGACACTTCTATGAGTGAGGGTCTCTAATCGGCCCTCAGTCCTCCAGATTAACAATGGACCAATGGCAGAAGCTGCACTAAGGTATAATTATTTGAATTTTAGCATAGCACGAAATGAACCCGCGAATTTTTCAGGTCTCTAGCTTTATGGAACCAAAAGACACAATATTGGTTTCGGCAGTATTTTAGGCGATACAAATGTGCTATAGTTTAATTTTCCAAATATATTACACTATTCAGGGGAAGCCTACAGCTAACAGGGATGAAAGCCACACCCCAACAGTTCCAAAGATCTAAATTTGCCGATAGCGCGTGAACAAACACCGTAATTTAAGGATATATATACACACATGATCATATACATTTTAAATAATGCTAACATAACCTACCCGACCTCTCATATTTGTTACGATAACCCAACCTCCTACCGAGAAAAAAATAAACAACTTTTATCTACTACACTGACCAAACCTAACCAAATTAACCCAACCTGTTGCTTAGGTAAACTTCTGAACTGTTCGGGTTGTGGTTGTGGCTCTTATTCTTGTAAACTGAAGGCTTCTTATAATACAGTTGAATGCCTGAAGTTTATGCAACAAAGAGCATCCTGCACGAAGTAATAGACATTAAGAATTGAAATATTTTTTGAAAATGACTAAAACTGTAAAAATACCATGAATGTAGATTATGTTACGATATTTGAAATTTTTTTATAATGTGTAATCTCTGTTTTAATGGAGGCACATATTCAATAATATACTATAAACAAAAAGTTTTAAAGCAGAAGCATTTTAGATAATAATTTGGCATCTAAGTGTTGCTATCTCCACCCTTATGGGAAAACTTAGATCAAATAATATTGTCTTGAAAGTAGTTTCAGAACAAACAGTTGCTTGCCGGGTAACGCTGGAACCACGATAGCGTGACGCATACGACACGACGATACGCTACACGATTAAAATATATTTGTAACCGATCACTTCTGAATCATACATATGACGTTACAACATACTTCTCAAATACAAAGTTTTTATATTTCCATCGCTTAGCAGGCGTGAAGGCAATTAAATGAGTACTTATGAGAATAAAATATATATGCTTTAGAAATAGTGTTGAACTTGTGCATAGGCAGTACATTTATATTTAATGTTTTTTTTAAATTTATGTTTAAATAATTTGTTTATGAAATCTTTTAAATATGTTGACGTGTAATGATTTTTACGAATTATTTAATGATTTTTGATTAATAGATTTTTATTACTAACAGGACCATTAAAACAAACATGTAATCATTTATGTATGTCGCATATGAGGTATGAATGAAATGGCATGAAGCATTTCATATGTAGTTGTTTTATTTCTGCTTGTGGCGTGATTAAAACCGCGTGTTCACAATAACGGGATGTTTCTTCCTTCGCGCTGCTGCGGTTGCAGCACCAGGCGCGCGGGGGAACTGGTTTGCCAGCTCAGTAAGTGGTCCACTCCGTAGCCCGCCGGCGAACCAGCCAGCCGAATGCGATTAAAACATTCCCCCACATCGGTGCCAAACACGCCGGTTTTATCATTCCTCGCACGTTGTTCCTCTCGCCACGGCGGGTATAAATTGCTCTTGAAGGCAAACCATATTTTATACCACCCTTTTTTTTTTCTTCTTACGCGGAGCTCCTCCAACAGCTGTTATTTATACATGGGCGGCCGCAATTTGTTTGCTTGTCGGGTCAGCCGCATTTGCTGTCCGCCACCTGCCTGTTGTCGAGCGAGCAGTATACGATTCCATGATAACGCTCTTCTTGTGCAAACCGTCCCACAGACAAGCCACAGCGGATTAAATTAAATCGAAAGGAACACGAAAGAATCTTTAAAAAGCTGGTCCAGTCAAACAACCCGTTCGATTAAAAACACATTTTATATATCGTCAAGTGTTTAGCAACTTTCAACACTTAAGTACAAACCGTCTTCAGTTATTAGCTGAAATAAATTATGCATGGACAAAATGAGTGTGAATTCTACTAACAAACTTCGGCTCTAGGTTCCTCACGACGAAACAAGTTGACTTATGGTCTAAAATACTTCCCAAAGCTGGCATATACACTGAGCGTCTAGCTTCTATTTATATAAATAAAGTTCTACAATCACCGCGAATTTATTCGCTGTTGCGAAATCATTTCAATGAATTAATATGGGTAAACAACTTTATTGGCGTGACAACGTCTAACAAATCGATGAACGTCGGCTGCACGCACAAGAAAATGTCCCGTTACGCACATTGTCCCGTTACGCTGTGTCCCGTTACGCTCATTGTACGCTTGCGCCGCATCTATCTCTCTTCCACTCTATTGGAACAACCATCGATTTGACTTTTTCGAGGCACATTAAACTTGAAACGCTCCCATTCGTTTCCTACTTTTCCTATCATCGTCCTATCCTTTACAGAATAACACAGATGGGAAGCAGTTAAATAGCAAACATGTATAAAAGTTATAGTTAAAATAATCTTTTCGTTAAAGTAATAAACATATTTGAATTAATGAGTGCAAATAAAAGTAAATTTAAAAATTTAAATTGTAGATTTCATTTCACTCCTTTGTATCCATACAAAATAGTAATAATTCAATAAAAATGATTAAATTTTATTCGTAAAAATATGCAATCATTTCATAGATGTTTAGTTATGACGTTGTCACGTTAAACTATCGTCCGTAAAACGACTTTACAGACAACCAATTTTTTTTCCACTTTATTATGTGACATGTTATTATCCCCAATTATTTCACGGAATTGATTTCACGACAGCCACAAAATGTTTAGTGGTTGTAGGCCTATAACTTAATTCAACTAAACATAATCCTTACGCTCAGTGTTCCAATCTTTGGTCTAATTCAGAGTCACCTTGAATAAAAATAGCTGTAACTATGTACGCACGTTAGACGTTATACATATTTGTCATGATTAAAAAAAAGAATTTGTTTAACATCAAACGGAAGAGATAGCTCAGCATTCGTCACAATAGAGAGAATCAACAAAGGGGAATATAGAATTGACGTCATTTTTGTTATAACACTATTTTCTCGGTTAATAAATAGTTATAATCCAATCTGAAGAAGAAAAAGCTGCAGAAACACTGTTCGTTGGTTTTAGAATTAGAAAATAGGCATAAGTAGATATTCTCTATACTTTTAATGTGAAAAAAATATTTATGAACGTAAGTTACGTGAACAATTTTTTTATCTTTTTGAAAATAAATTGTGTGCAACGTTTCATATTTTACATTTGAACACAACTAGACAGAACACGCCGCCGCATTATACTTCATCCTGTTATAATTCTTCCATGCTGCGCGTGCATTTCTTTTCATACTAACATATCACCCACAACGCGCCTAAGGAAGTAGGCCTATAACTTAAAAAAATAGAAGTTACATTTATTTAAATCCATGTTTTAGTTTTCAGATACCATAAAGATATAAAGTAGATTGCGGAGTTTTGCAGCTACACTGTTGGAAATTTTTACCTTCAAATAACGAAGAACGCTGGTTACAAAATATACAGAGATATTCGTCAATTAACGGCTATTTTCGTAAATTAACGAAATTTGCCTCCAAAATGTTTTTATATTTTATTTTTACACTACATTCAAAAAACAGCTTAAATCTACAGTAAGAACACGCTTTTTTCCCACCTTTGTTAATGCGAAACATCAACACGGAAGTCGAAAAACAGTTTAGTTTCTACGGAAATTCAGTTATTTGAAATGACGATTTATTTGAGTATTTTATTTTTCGTTGTAAAATTCGTTAATTTACTGTAATTTATAACAGTGCACTGTCTTATAAAAGTATTGATTTTCGAGGTTCTTCCTCGTCGAAGTGGTAGAATATTACGTCGTTTCGTCCTGCATTGCAGCTGAATGTGATTGCTGAGCTTTGAAGGTGTCCGCCGCTAGGCAGAGCTATGCGTCGGTACACGCGACCATTTCGACGCGGATCAGCCCGAAAGCCCAAGACAGTTTATCCACATGTGTTTTTTATTAAACCTTTCAGGGTGCCAATCATTTGGTATAGTAATCAAACTGCATAACTATATTTTAAGTAATTTAAATCTAATAGTCATTCGAATCAAAAATAATATTTTTTGAATAACATTTCCGTCAGGCGACTTAAAAAAAATATTTCAATCAAGTATCGTTAGAACTAAATGCGTTAGGGCTAACTATATTCCGCTAAAGTAGCCAACCTAAGCTGGAGATAATGTTGGTGCTGACAATAAGTAATTCTGTTGACTTGTAGGTCAAGAGTCACACTCCTGGAACTCACATATAGCACACACTGTGGCAGGCACCAGCGGTACTCTAACATTGAACGTTTGTCGTATATACCCGAACTTTTTATAAGATTCACAAAATAAGTACCCTGTGAAGTGGTTCCAGGAGTCATGCCATTGTAGCGAGGAGGCGGGCGATGAGAAGGTCACAGCTACCACTCTAGCGCATCACGTGGCGAGCGATCTTCGGCGTGGTTGTCCAGTGGCTTGGACAGTTCGCAACCGTGCCACGTCCAACTACCCATATACATACTTCTGTTCTCTCATTTCGTACCTGGGGGCGGCTAAACGACTTCATCTGTCACTGTTAAAATTCGCGCAAGGGTTCGTAATTATGGTTAATTGCGCGATTTGTACACCAATTATTATATTTAGTGAATGTGTGTTAAAAATGTTTTTGACTGAAGGTGTCGTGTTAAACTTTCATGAATATCCCTCAAAAAATAATTATTACGGGCAAATAAGAAAATGAAAATAAACATTGCGTGTTAAGATGAATTGACATCGAAACGTCTACGCTGCATGAGCGCGTATGATCGGCTCGGCGACGTCCTCAGCGGAAGCGCTTACAGAGAGTGGGTGGAACCCACAGCTGTGGTACCTACTCACAGGGGATCTGCAGTTGCTGAGGGAGCGGAGGGGGGAAGTGTGGCGTCGGCGGCGCGTGATGGGACGCGGCAGTAAACGGCGGCGGTATTTACGCCCCGCAGATGTTTCCTGTCGACCGTGTCTCCGACTGTCGCGCCAGCTCTCTATGCCAGGAGCATGTGGTTGCAGGGGGGGGGGGGGTTGGTAGAAGCTGAGGGAGGGTGACGAATGAAGGGGGTTGTCAGAGTGTGGAGAAGGAGGGAACAAAGACGGCTTCCAGTAACCCCCGAGTCACCGCGGCAGTAATGCCCGCCATTAGACGGCGTCGACAGCGGATACGCCGGTTCTTTACGCCCCACTTCCTGCGTTATGATGACAGCTTTGAATATATATACTGTATAGAAGTCGCCAGCCCAGGTTAAAATTTCTAATACGGTTTTGAGGTAGTTGGTTAATTCACCGCCGCAATCGCCACCATCTCTAGGGCATCGACTTGTGGTGGTCCCTAGCGGACAAGTCTCGAACTCTTCAAACACCCCTTCCCCCTCCCGTTGAACGACGTTGAGCTGCAGTGAATGATGGATGAGGGGAGCGGGGAATGACAGCGGGCGACAGCGCTGCGCTCTAACGTGTAAATAACAACTAAGACGATACAGGGCGTTACGGCAGCGCACTGCAGCGGTGAAGTTCCCAAGCTGCTCATCATAAGCTTCTGAAAAACGTAGAGTAAATCCTATCCACTCGCAACTTCTATACAGTATATATATTCAAAGGATGACAGTCCAGGCCATTTTGCGGGTTCATTTGGCGCCAGGCTGAACTTTACAGTCCTACCCTCGAGTGTTCTTCCATTGGTAGATTTCTCACCACGACACCTGTCCTGCCTTCGAGTGAATTGTGATTCGAGCACTTTCAGGGATACAGAAACTTCGAAGATTGATTTGATCGCAATCTAGAATGCAAAACCTTCATGCTCTTGAACTGTATTCATGATTAGACTGCCTCTCTATAACTTGAGAAAACAACGCCTAGCTAGGAGAGAAGTAAGCTCATCTGGTAGTGGCAATCAACATGAACGAAATAAATGCTCTCGCACAGAAAACAGCTAACGGAGAAGCAAACATGTGTTGAGCACACCTAGGAGTTTGAATTCTATCCTGATGCCAAATGAACCACCGGGTCTCTGAACTCTGTGCTGCTTGCTGAATGTTGATTGGAATGCAAAGAGGAGCGTGATCAGGAAAACTTGGTCCATTCCTCAAATAAGTAGCACCCGACTTCGGAAAGGTAACGTCTTGCCATCGCAGGCTGGTTCATTACAGTCGTGTGGTAGTCCAGATCGGAAGATTGCAAGTTGATTGGAGGTTCGATGTTATTACAGTATTATAGGTATGTATGTGCGACGCCTGGTTCCTGGTTGAGGAGCGGGAAGGGGGTCAATGACCAACCACCCGACATCACGGCTGCCATCTTGGATGACCTTGACCTTTCACCTTGACCTCGGTGGTCAACTTGAATCTGCCATCTTAAAATGAGCGCCCCAATCATTTTTCGTTACGCACGTCATCTTGGAGGTCATCGTTTCACTTTTAATTACTTTTAGTTACCATTTTGTACAGATCAGGGATCAAACCGAGGACAGGAATATTTTAGAGTTTTTTTTTACTATGTATGACTTTCGGAATTATTTCAGAATTTCTAGCTAAATAATTACATATTTTCAATATGACGGTCAAGACGGCATAAAAGATGGTGGGTGTCCTGGAAATAAATGATTTCTGCACCCTAGCGGGAAAAGATTATACTAATATGGCGGCAAAAAACTCTAGCAGATATAATGTGTACTATGTGACACAAGCGCTCCTTGTACCAATTACTTTAACAATATGGCGGCAGCACTCTTTCGTAGGTAATATGTGATGACTATCGCTCCTGGTAGTATGTATTGAAAAAAAAATGGTGGGCTTTTCTCAATCAGGTGATGGATTATTTGTATTATTCTTTCAAATTAAAAATAAATCCTTTTCGGCAGAGCCTACAGGCGTAGGTAGATTTCAAAGTACCCTATTTTTTAATATTTTGGAAACTTTTTTAAACTCCTGGAACATTTTAAGAACTTAATGTAGCCGACATAACTTACTATATGTTCGTCAATATTCAAAAAAATATATACAGGCTGTATCAATATTCATGTTACAACGCTTGAGGGTAGAAAGCTCTTATTATTTGCAACAATTTTTGCCAATAAACATGTTGCCGGAAATGCGTAGTTAAGCCCCTGTAGCCCTATACAGAGTCAGCGTAGACAACCCGTTGTAGAGTGTTATGTTGTGGATGTGCGGGCGTTCGAGTAGAGAAATAACCTTTTTAATCGTGGCACAGATTTTAATTTCACTCTGAAATCAATCGCAGCTTCGGCTTTGTTTCACAACATTGAAATTGTTGCATACGTTTTAACAACGTGACAGCCTAAAGCAACAGCTCAAAAACACGCCCACCTTGAGCGACACAGAGGTGGCAACGGCGATTCATGTTTTCACGGATACGCTGGAGCATGTGTGGAGTCGACCTTATGATTTCTAACGCTTCAATGGTTCGCTGTGTAAGCTCTTCTACCGTTTCTACTGGCGTAGCGTAGATAAGCCCTTTTACGTAACCCCACAGAACGAAATCTAATGGGGTTAGGTCCGGTGACCTTGGCGGCCATGCGACAGGGCCCGCTCGTCCAATCCATCGGTTTGGAAATTTTTGGTTTAAATACTCTCGCACTTGCAGGGAAAAATGAGGTGGTGCCCTGTCATGTTGGTACCACATCACACGTCGGACATGCAATGGAACCTCTTCAAGAAGACCTGGTAGTTCGTTCTGAAGGAGGTGGAGGTATCCGGCGCCGATAAGTCATCGCGGAAGAAAAAAAGGCCCGATGAGTACGCCGTCAACAATACCGGCCCACACATTAACTGAAAACGTTCCTGGCGAGCTGTAACACACGTTGCATGCGGATTGACATCATTCCAAACATGACTGTTGTGCGAATTGAGAATAGCGTCTTAAGTGAACTTGGCTTCATCGCTGAATAAAACCGCTAACTTGGGGTTCCTTAATACTCTTCGAATGTACCAACGAGAAAAGGTCATGCGAAGAGGATAGTCCGCCGGACCCATGAGTTGCACTTTTTGAAGGTGGTACGGGTACAAGAGTTGCTCATGAAGAACTCGCCAAACAGCCATTTTGTCAGCGTCCATATCGGAACCTTCTGCCCTTGTGCTTGTATCCGGACTATCGTCAAATCTCTGAAGTACATCTTCTTCAAAACTGGGAGTACGAACCCTGCGTGAAGCACCAGCATTTGGTCTTGTGACGGCACATGTACCAGTATCACGTATTCGCTGAGTAAGTCTTGAAAACATGGTGTGAGTTGGAATCCTACTACCCGGATATCCTTCTTCGTACAGACGACGGGTGGCTCGTCCATTTTGTCTAGCTTCCCCGTAAACAAGCAGCATGTCCGTGTACTCACTAAACGTGTACTCCATTGAGCTCCACTAAAACGTCGCCCTTTTCAGAACCACAGTGAAAGAATTGACACCACGAGTTTGCTTGTACGACAGAACAGTCAACGACAGACCACCAGTAATATCAAAACACGCTTCGACACTGCGATGTCACGCTGCGCAGTGCTATGGCACGGCACGAACGGAATAAAAGAGGTGAGGGCGCCACCAACGGAAGTAAAAAGGGGCGGGGGTCAGCATTCGACATCGTACAGTCCTATCGAGCGCTGCCCGGCGTCGTAAACACGTAATTCACCACAGCATCGTCTGTCTCGCACAAAGCCCAACGAGTTGCCTACGCTGACTCTTTCTGGGGCTACAGGGGCTTAACTACGCGTTTCTGGCAACATGATTACTGGCAAAAATGGTTGCAAATAATAAGAGCTTTCTACCCTCAAACGTTGTAACATGAATTTTGATACATCCTGTATTCAACATTTTCTCATATTCCACGCAGCAAAAATATTTTAAATGTTTATTTAACTTAATGCATCCAGCACTGAATTTTTTTAACGAATATCATAATATGCCTAGTATGCCTAGTCATGCAATTATGTTTAATCTTCGAGCACTATTTTTATCCCTTGCACTAATACGCGATCGTATCAATTTTATTTGGACAAAGGTTTAAGGTAACATTAAGGTGTTTATTAAATAATTCCGAAGAATTTGATACAAAGAAAGTTAATTTTTTTTATTTCAGCTCTTATTTTTACGGTAATAGTTCATTTCACCAAAAATTGTTCCAGAAATGAAAGTATGTGTATTAAAAAAAGTTATAACATTGTTTTTTCTATTCTTGTTATTTCCACCCCCGCAGTAATTGTTTGTACTATAAAAAATTGTATCAGAAAAAACGTTTTAGATAAAAAAATTAAAATTTACCAACAATTCAAACTGTTTTGATAGTGTACCTACAAAGGGAGTTATGCTATTTTTTTAAATTCTATTTTTTTTAATTCAAAACCTTGCAGCGTAATAGTTAGCCTAATCAGGATTTGTTTCGAATAAAATTTTTAGTTAAAAACTAAAACATTAACACACGATCTGTGAGAATTTTTTTGTCCTCCTATTCTTGTTTATTCTACCCCTTGCGGTAATGGTTCGTCGTATAAAAAACTATTTTAGACGAAAGTTGTAGATATTAATTTAAGGTTTTACAGTAAAACAAAACGGATTAAACAGTGCGCATGGTAAGTAAATAACAATTTTTTTAAATTCTACAGCTTAATTGGTCAACCCCCTGCAACAATGGTTCTCGTCTTGCAGTGCAGGAAAAATATCAGAGATGAAAACAGGTGCCCCAACTGGTTCGCCACATTGCCCTCACCAAAGAAAGGTTCCAAAAAAATCAATTTAAATCAGATTAAAGTTATAATGTAATGTTTAGATGAAAGATATTCAGGATTGTAACAAACAAATGTAATTTTAATTAAAACAATTATATTTTAAGTTCATAACATCATTTTATTACATAAGAGATTCACAAGGAACAGGTGAGTATGATAAAGATAAAGTATTACTGGTTACGATTTGAACTTAACACATACCTATATACATATATATATATATATATATATATATATATGTATGTATGTATATGTGTATGTGTGTATATATATATATATATGTATGTATATGTGTATGTATATATATATATATATATATATATATATATATATATATATATATATATATATATATAATTGTTTCGTTTTGGGGGGCCGCGCAAAGACTTATAAAATTAATGAAATTAACACCTTTAAAACACATAATACTAGAAAAACGTTTATATATCTGTGGATGTACACAGTAGCGTATCATTAAAATAATTACATTTCAAAGAATATTATATATTATAGGTTGATGTCGTTACAATTTAATATTTTATTATATTTTTTTGGATTTTGAGGTTACGATGGCCGAATTTATGTTCCAAGGGGAGATCACAAGTTTATGCTTCATGCCAAGAATACAATTTTAGTGAAGAAACTTTTCTGAAATGTTGTTGGCAGTATCCGAAGTAACGGCAGAAGGAGAAGACTCGCTCCTTAGGGTACGAGGTGGTATATCAGTAAATCATTATCAGGATGTATCACATCAACAAAGTGACTGCTAAACAAACGATCATAGTTATATTAAAAAATGAGACCTTGTCTAAAATAAATAACCAAACTGGTTCCCAAGGGTATTTGTTGCAAAACGCATCACTTTTGGCGGTAAATCACCTAAATTACCACATTAATCTAGTAGATATCTTTAGCACAATCTCAATTAGGTTTTCACATGATGGCTGAAAAAGTTGAAGAGGAAGGAAAATGTGACCTTACAACAAAATATAAAGATCATAGATATGACTACAAGTCTAGAAAAACAGGTTAAAAAAACTTATGACCTCAGTTTATCTTCCAAAAATTAAATATTATTCTACCTTAACACAAACAAATAAAATTTATTTTTAACTTATTGAGGCACTTCACGCATTCTTACTTGGTGATTATCGTAAATTAATGACCATTTGAACAAAAAAAGACATTACCCTATGTAAATAAAAATTAAAAAGTAACTAAGAACTCAAAACAATTAAAGGCAAATTGAAGTCAAGTTTGCCACAAAAAAAAAATGTTAAAAACTTAACAAAATGAGCATGCGCCCAGCAACAACAACATGCGATGGCACACGTGGTACCTCCTGTACACAGTCCCTGTAGTGTTCGCAACCTACAGTTATGGCACACGTGGTACCTTCTGTGCACAGTTCCGGTAGCGTTCACAACCTACAGTTATGGCACACGTGGTACCTTCTGTGCACAGTTCCGGTAGCGTTCACAACCTACAGTTATGGCAAACGTGGTACCTATTGTACACAGTTGTTGTAGCATTCACAACCTACAGTTATGGCACACGTGGTACCTTCTGTACACAGTTCCGGTAGCGTTCACAACCTACAGTTATGGCACACCTCTCTCGTAAAAACTAACAATTTTTCAAATGAGCGATTACCAAATACTCCTTGCTTAAAATATTACAAATAAGAAAACTATAAACAAAACACCAAAAATTACTAAAGCGGAACAAATGCATTATGCGTTCAATGGCGCCTCACAACACCATAAATAAATATAGATATAAATATGGGCGCGTATAAAATACTCAAAATTAAAGCACCACAGACAAGTTTGCAGTGGTATGCTTAACGCCTTAATATTAAAAGAAGTCCATACTCAACTTAAAAACTTCCTGCATTTTTAACCCCGCTAAAACCAAATAATACTAGCTTTATTACAGCAAAGATGAGTATTTTTATGTTATAGTACTGCGGACTAGAATACTGTTAAGATATATATTCTGATAATTCAAAAATCCCATTAATTTGATTTACGAGTATAATCTAAGTGTCTCATTTCTTAGTAGCCAATCTTTGGTAATCAATAGTATCGTTTGAAATAAACAAAAAAAACTTTTAATTGTTTTTTTGTAAAAGTTCTTTAGTTCAGAAGAAATTTTACATTTAGTTTTTGCGGTTATTCAACTTTTCACCGCCTTTACGTTTTGCAAGTCACTAGTTTTATAGGTATACTAAAGCTTTAACAAATTCAATCCCATCATTAGATTTCTTATCAGACAATCATTTCATCTAACTTCTGAGACAATTTTTAAATAGATGTATTGATTAAAAAATCAAGAACAAACATTTTGTTTTTAAATGTAAATATTTACCAATTAGATTTTTGTAAAATAAAAGACGTTCTTGTACAAAAATCAAACAATTTCAGTTCCAGCCACGTTTTCTGAAATTCGATTGTCATTTTATAATCACACTACAAGTTTTTTTTATTTGTAGGTAAACTAATATAAGGTTCTTATTTTAAGGAGTATTTGTAAAACAAGTTTTTAGTGTATTCAGGATTTATAAAAACTTTTCATTTTAACTAAACCTTGTTGGAAGAAAATCTTGTAATTTAGGGCCTTGACAGATAAATGCTTAATCATTGATCAATAATTGGTTTTAATTTTTCTATTTAATTAAAATCTTGTATAATAGGCGTTCTTTAATCTTAGTTGGTGAAATTCTGTTTTCATTGTTTGTGTTTCTCTCTTAAATGTATACTTTGTTGAAAGTGTGTTGACAATCACTAGAATGTTGAAGTTTTAGAATATATTTTTATCAGTTCTAAGCAAAATTAAATCCATTTATCAATTATTAGACTTGTTCAACCTAATAAGTTATTTAGCAAATATTATTTTTAAAGCCTATACATTAAAAAAATCAAAATATTACACATATATTTCTACAAACATATTCTTTAATTCAAAACCCTACTTAACAAAGTTGTTTTGAACATTTATAAAAATACCAATAATACTCGTGTAGGCTTGAACACATTTTTGGAACAATAATAATCCAACATTTTCTAATTGACTATTTAGAACAAAAATTGTTTTTTTTTTTAGATATTTTTTATATTTTATAATACAAAATTTAATAAATATTTGTTGACAAACAGAAACTAAATACTTTATCCTGAACTATTTATTAAATAATGAAACTGTTTAGTTGGGCCCTGTGTACGATGAGGAGAAAGTTTGAAACAGAGCATCGTAAATGTCAGTGACATTAATATGGATATGGATTTTACTAAATGTGTTATTAGGGCCAAAATAAACACAAACATTTATGGCTAGTGGAAACCTGTCGCGACTAGTTAAACCATTTTGATACATAATGCATTTTCAGTTGCCAAACCTTTACGTCGTTACAATCATTCATAACGACAATCACTGACAGTATTTGTGTGATTTTATGAAGACGTGAACATCAAGAGTGATTAAATTAATTTAACATCAACTGAAATATAATTGAAAAAGTAGTCTAATATTTTGGAGCGCATACGCCAATTACAGAATCCGTCAAATCAGACAATAAAAATAAAAATTCAATCACATAAACTATTATCAACATACCGTTTAGGGAGCGATAAAAATTAGCAGGCACAACAGAACATTAAATTCCACATATGCTACAATAAAAGTAAAGTGTTTTAATTTAGCTGTAAGTTGCTAGAATAATTAATCTCTCCGACAGCAGACGCGACCAAGCGATAGCTAATAAGCTTTCCCAGATAACACTTTTTAAGCTTTTAATAATATATCATATAAGTACTTTAACTGGAAAAAAATAAAAATAACATATGCAAATTTTTAGTAATACCTCATTTTTTTAGAGTAATATTTTAAAGAAGTATAATTTGTGTAGTTTAACTTAGCCTTGCTAGAAAACCAAATCGTACAATAGGTCTCGTTTGAAGTACAAAACAAAGAATAACACATGGTTAAGTACATTAATTAAGTTGTTAAACTAAATAAAATTGGATTATATGTAAAAATACTCATCAATATGCATTTACTTATTATCAGAGGTCAATGTTGATCACTACGCTGTAATTGTACATATACACTGCGTTATTGTTTAGTGCACAATATTCATTTAAGTAAATTTGCAACAAGTATTTGTAAAAGTTCAAAATGCATAGTCATAAAAACTTAATAAATTCACACACGCTTAGGGGTATGTTTTGTACGGCACTAGTTTAACATATCGTCATGTGTTTATATCATATATTTGTGGTATATCATTGTTTATGATGGTTGAGAGATCAATTAATTCGACCAACAAATTAAACTTTGTTTTTTCATACTATGTTAGTTCAGTCAGTTTAAAGGGTGAGAAAATTAAAGATTTTTTTAAAGTATAAGCTAAAGCTACGAACAATGAACTGCTTTATGTAGTTTAATTAACTAGAAAAATACACTATAATAATTTCTGCTACATACATATGTGTAGAAATTACAAATTTAAAAAAAAAAGTTTCCTTAAAAAAATTGTAAAAATAAATCATAATCATACTCTTTCTGCTGTTAAATAGGTCTTCTTTGATCCTTAAAAGTTATAAACAAGTTATTTGCTTTTTAAAAATAAATAACTTTACTTACGAAGTTCATATCAAAATAATATTTCATTATAAATTTTTTAACATCCGATGTGTCTTCTACCAATCTATATGTTTTTTTGTAATAATTACGTTCGCCATTTTCGCTTTTTCTGGACAAGGTTCTGATTTTCTTAATCTATAAAAAATACAACATTTATGTTTTGACCTGGCATATGTATAAACTATTTTCTGGAATATCGATTCATCTAACATGTAAATACGTATGACTGCGCTAATGACTTCGGTGTCATCATAATCCTCTAATATTACTTGACCAACGTAGTTGGAAGGGAGCAGCCAATGTTCGACAGTGTGACAGGGTCTTCAGACATGGTCCTTTTGCCGCTCTCCGGAGCTTTCGTGCTTACATCGGCGTGCGACGAGACGAAGAATGAAAACATCGCGTAGCGCATTTAAACCCAACTACTGGAAACGGGCCCCAAATACGAATCACAAAAATTTACCATGTAAAACATCAATGCATTATTTCGATTGTATGATTTAAGAAGCGCGCATGCGCAGTTAACTTAAGCGATTGTATGAACGATATGTATGGATTCCTAATTAAACTTTTTGGGGACAAACCACTCTTTATAAGTTTACAATATACGTTTTGTTATTTAAATGACGATTTATTTATAACGTGTAGTATTCGTTTAGCCAAAAAAAAAATAAATAAAAATTCTGTACAAATTGGCAAGATAAAATATGTTATACAGTTACATAATTGAAAAAAGTTGTTATCAAATAATTATTAACTATGCGTATGGTTAAACTGTTCGTGTAAAATTTAACCGATAATCAGATGAAATGTTTTACGATTGAGTGATTTCAATATTAGAGTGTCAAAAGTAATCAACTTTAAGTGATTTTTATAACCAACACACGCACTCAACTTTTAGTTCTCTCGGCCACAATACATCGCTCACCTTCGCGCGAACTGAGCCCTGAAGTTCTACCCGGGGAGTTTCAAGTGCCCAGCTGGTAGGAGCGCAGCGCAGGTGTGGTCGCCACTCGCCAGGCGGGGGTGGCACGAGTACCAGAGGACCTTCCTCGCCCTCGAGGCCTGCCTAGTGGTGGGCGGGGGGGGGAGGGCAGTCAGGTACTGCACAGCTGGTCTGTCAGTGGAGGAGCAGAGAGCTCGCGTGTGGGTGGTCCTGCCTGTCACCCCGCCAGGCCAGTTGGAACAGTGGTGACACTAGTGTGTTGCATGAGCAGGACGCTAGCCCTGGCTTCTGGAGGTTGTAACACCAGCCCTTCAACTGTAAGGAACATCCTGATATGGATGCAACACTGTCGACGGTATAACAGTGTTACGAAGCGTGCCGGAACCAAGGCTGCGGTGCGAGCCAGGCGCCTGCTGATCGGTCATCCTGGCCGGTGTCTCCCTGGCGACTTGGCAGCAGCGCGCGGCTCTTCTATTGCTGTCCACCCCGCGGCTTTCTGGAGGTCTCTGCGGGCTTGGAGTGACGTGACTCCCGGCGCGTTTCTGGATGCTTCGGGCGTCGGGTCGGCCCGGGATCACGCGACACGTCCATTCCTGAAGGACGGCCAACTGGTATAAAAGCGGCGATGTCAGCCTCCGTGGGGGTTCCTAGAGGGAAGTGAAGTGAAGTGTGAGTCCAGCGAAGAGGGAGAGTGGTGCGTGTGGCACCAATTAGAGCGGTACTGTGTGTGGACAGTTGTGAGGTAAGACGAGCATCACTGTTGAGCCTAGCTGCAGTGAGCTGCGATCTGTAGACTTTTCAGATATGTAGAGATTTGTGAACAGACATTAAGTATGGTTTTTTTTGTTAGTAATGTAAATATTTGTAACAAATAAAACTGTATTAAATTAATTGGGCTATGCTTACGAACCCGTTTTCACCACTCGTAACAATAAAAAATACATGAACTTTAGAAAAAATGTTTACGAAACTGTATAGTTAACCTTTTACAAACGTGGTTTGTGATGTATAAATAAATATTTTGATCTAAAACATGCATTTATTCAAAAAAATAACTATTCTACTTCTAACAGCTTCAGGATTCCTGTAACAATATTTCCAAAGTCTTCGCCACTGAAACCCAAAAATGTCATTTTTTCTATAGCACTAAACTAAGATATTCTCACAACAAACGCCAATTTAGTATTAAAGTCTCTTGTTTGTAAAAATGTTAAAATTTTATTTCTTGGCTTTTATGTGGGTATTACGTATCTAATTTTGTCGTATTTTATTGCAGTTACCTTACATAAAAATGATTCTTTGGAGTCTGGTAGAACAGTAACTATTGCCCAGTTAGTTTTTTAACGCCAATAGGCCTCGACAAGGATATTCATTTAAGATATCAAATGTATTTAATGGTTATTCCAATCAAATATCAAACTGAAAAAAAAACGCTTTTTACAAAAGTCAACTCGAAAACAGGAACTTAATGTACGCCATTTTATTTATAGGGAGGAAACAAACAAGTTAGATATTAGTCAAAATGATTATTTATTTTTTTCAATTAACGTTAAGAGGCACTGACTAACTTGATTCGTGCACATGAGCGCGGAGTGCGTCGTTCAAGCAGCGGCTCGCAACGCCGGGTCATGTCGGCCCCCCTGACGCGCTCTTCGCCGTGTCAGCGGCTGGACCGGACACTCCCCCATTACCCGGGCTGTGTCCTGTCCGCGGGCGACAGGAATACCGCGGCGGTGGCGGGCCTGCCCAGACCCTCCGTCACCGCCGTCGCCGCTGACAACACTTCACCGTCTCCGGGCCACAGTGGCGCAAGCACCAGCTTCACGCAATGCATAGCCGTAGGGACTGGACAAATTCGCGGTTTCAATGACCACTAGGATAGACTCCACGATTCTCCATGTACTCGGGCAACTATCACCTGGTCATTGGCTACCGACTCGGGACACCTGTTTACTGCTATTCTTATGATTCGATACTTCTTTTGTTGAGTGTTTGCCGTTGGCTCAGAGTCATTCAGGTAAATTGCGGTCCAATCACTGACGCAGCATTAAGCCAAACGAGTTTTGGATTCCAGCCTATCTCGAAAGGAATCCGCGAATTTTTCCGGTCTCTATGCATAGGGATGCTTGCAGCGGTTGTTCCCATTGCCAGATAACCGCGGGCCCGGAACAGTCCCGAGTTACGGACTGCCGTCCATCAGCTATGCTAATGATGCCTGATGTTCAGGTTATAAGATGAGGAGTTTATGAGATGGTAGTTTGTTATGTTCGTTCAATGCAGTGGAGTTGCACTAGGAGTTCGAAACTGTGCTGTGTGTGTGCCAAGCAGGGGCGGCTCCAAAGCAAGGGAAGCCGTCCAACAGCCCGGGACCACGCACCTAGCAGGTTCCCGAGCCTAGCGGGGCTATGCACACAGCAGATACCCTAGCCTAGCACTGCCCCGCGCCTACAAGGGCCCACGCTAGGACAACGCAGTGCCTAGGGGGGCCACGCGTATAGCACTACACCGATAGTATCAGGGCCTCGCGCCTTGTAGGGCCATCTGTCTAAAAGGTTCCCGCACCCAGCAGGGCGCCGCCGATAGCAGAGCCACGCATCTAGCGTGTCAACAAGATACAGAACCTTTAAAAATTACTTTATTCAACCTGTGACGTGTACCACGGGATGTTAGAAGTTTAGTTTACTATCGGGTATACGTTTTTAATTAGGGTAGTACCGGGATAGATGGACCACCGGGAGAGACGGACCACTGCTAATATTTCATAAACCAGTCGCTATAATGCAGCTGTACACAGTTTGTTCGATGATGGTGGACGCGTAACTATTGTGATTAAGTTTTTGGAATGTTATGTAACCCAGTTTACAAGTAAAACGTGCCTATTGTAACGAGGTAGGTGAAAAACTTTTTAATGCATTCAGTTCTTTTAATGTTTTGACTATTTTAATGCATGATTTTATTATAATCACATTGTAAAGGGTATATTTTAACTTTCTGCTTTACTGTAAGTTTACGTGGAGTTTTTTTTCCAAAGAATACCGTATTTTTTGACTGGTCCATCTCTCCCATAGTTTTGGGATAGATGGACCAGACACATTTAGGGATAGACGGACCACTTATTTTAGTGGTGTACATGGTATACTCGTATATGTGTAGTGTGAACGGGGTATTTTGAAGGAATAGTAGCCTATAAAAATAATATGTGGATAAAGATTTTAAAATTATTGTGGAAGCCGGTTGTGGCAGAAGAATTTTGTATATAAATAACTGGCCTACATACATAAAATAAAAATAAAAATTTAATATATGCTATTTTAATAATTGATAACTTATTTTAATTTTGTATATATATACATATAAATAACTGGCCTACATACATAAAATCAAAATCAAAATTTAATATATGCTATTTTAATAATTGATAACTTATTTTAAAAAAAAACTCGTTTGATTCTCCGGCAAACATTTTACTCTTTTAATTATAATAAAAATGAATACAGTAATTTAAAACGTTTGTCGGAAAATTATACTAACAGATATAGATAATTGTGATACTTAGGGCACCGTGGTTTGTTTTCCTTAATGTTGTTACAGCAGCTAGGCGCATTGCTTCGGAAATTGTACACTAATAAATCCTTATGTGATAATTTAAATAATGTATTTTATTTAAATATGTCTTCTTAAAACCATGAGACATGCTGTTTTTACTAGTTTTATCAGTAGACTATAGTAGTTAATTTTTTGGGTCCTTTTTTCCCCCCAGGATAATGCCCACATTTTACCAGCGTAAAGGCATTTCTACTCGAGGCCTATGGACAAAGGAGAGTCCACATAGAGCGGAGAAGGTTCATTTATTCCTCCATATTGTATTTTCAAGGGCAAGACGAGTACACAGATGGAATGCCTCTGGGATCTGTGCTTAAGATGTCACAATAATCAGCCTATGTAAATTCTGAAATTTTTTTGATTGGCTTCGAAACCATTTCACCCCAAGAAAATCACAAGGATATGTTCTACTAATAGTGGATGGCCATATATCACACACTAGCAACACAGAAATGCTCGAATTTGCAGAGAGCAACGGAATAATTTTGTTGAGTCTCCCAAGCCACACAACACATTGGCTCCAACCATTAGACCGGGTATTTTTTAAGTCTCTGAAGTCATACTACTTTAAGGCATGCAAAAACTTCATGGCAAACAACCCTTCAAGAAAACTAACAAGGCTACAGTTCGGAGAAATGCTGAGTGCTGCCTGGAACAAGTCAGCATCAGTTGAAAATGGCATCTCTGCATTTAGAGCTACAGGAATTATACCTTTCAACCCTAATGTAATCCCAGAACATGCTTTTCTTACAAACACCAATGGGCAGAAACTAACTTCAGATGGGACCCAACCAGAAACTGAACATATTGATACACCGACTGAACAAAGTTCTAGAACATGTTTTGTAGTAAATTCAGGAGAGAATATTTCGTCTTTCCAAGGGACTTCTCAAAGTTCTCTTCCAGGATTTTGATAGAGAACCTCTCCTATTTGCCTGTGACTTCTCAAAATTCTCTTCCAGGGAACTCAACAGAGAACATTTCACCGTCCCTTGGGATTTCCGATAGTGAGACAGCTTACGTAAAAAGATGCAATGTTGATACACCTGAAAAGATACCGCAAATCATTTCGTCGAAAGAGTTAACACCCAGAAAAATGTTGTATGATATTTCTCCAGTGCCCTTGGTAAAGAAAGCTAAATTAGTACGACGAAGAGGTAAACTAGCACATATAGCCAAAATTCTCAACTCTCCTAAAAACGTAGCAGTGTTAAAGGAGAAGAAAACAAACACGAAAAGAAGAGCAAGAAAATAAATTGAACAAAAGAGCGGAACGAGAAAAATGCAAACAAGTAAAAGAACAAAAAGAGAAAAAAAAAAAAAACAAGCCAAATTTAACATCAGGACACATCATACAAAAGATGAGAAAAATCAAATTTTCTACGAGAAGAGGAAGAAGAAATAAAGGAAATTCAAGCCTGCCTTATTCATCGGAAAGTGAAGACTCTCCAGTTCTAGATGATGAAAGTGACGATGGTCTACCAGAAGAGTGGAATGAAAATGAATGTGTTGGTTGCGGAGCAGATTATAACGAAACACAAAAGTGCGACGTGTGGTTTCAGTGTGTAATGTGTCATTATTGTCTTCATGAAGGCTGCAGTCAATATGAAAATGTGTGTCACGAATGTGGAAAAAAAATACTTAAAGGAAGGCGTAGGGCAGAGTGAATATTTCATTTGGAAGCACAATATTTTAATATTTAGATTTTAGTTTGATTGATAGTTAACTGTATTTTAATGCCGTTTTCCTTATCAGCTGAAATAAGTTACTAAAATAATATTTTTACTATTGTTTTAAAATCATATTTAATATTTTGTTACTGTCCCTAGCAATGCCTTTATTGTATTAAAAAAGTTAAAAAAGTGAAATGTTGTATTAAGAAAAATATGACTTTCTAATAAAATTTTATAATTCCTGGTCCATCTAACCCATACCATGTGAACCATCTCACCAATAGGACTGTGGGATAGATGGACCATGCAACCTTTTTTTAAAAAGGTTTAAAGTTATACAAAATATTCAGAATCAACATATTTATGTCCCAAAACGTAAAGGAAACATCACTGCGCTTCATTTGGACTAATAATATATGTAGTTGAACACAAATATTCAGAATAATATATAAAACAAAAAACATGGTCCATCTCTCCCGGAACTACCTACTGTAACATAGGCAATTGTAATACCAAGTTTTTTTTAAGCTAGTTCATATTTGTGTAAAGTCATATTAAAATAAAAATGAAAACTGCTGCCGTCTAATAAAAAAAATTGTATACCAAGCCATAATATATTTTCATTTTCATCTACTAGTTTACTTTATATTTTCATCTTTCACTTCATAATTTTTATTTTGTTGTTATATTTATTTGTAAATTTTAGTATTTCCCTTAATCTCGTCGAACTAATGAACTACTTACATTTACGTTACTCCCGCTCTTTTGTCCTTATATTCTGCTGTAGTCAACTAAGCATACGATTATGCTTGGTGTCAGAGTCAATAAATAAGTCGACCTGAGCCAGATTAGGAATAAGAATTGATAGGGATCGGAATATTTTGCGGATTTTATTTGCGATAAGCTAAGTTTCATATACATATATAATATGTTATTATATTTTCTAACCGTTCATCTGAAAGACTCTGGTCCAATGAGAAACCTTCAACCAAATACTCATATTATCGTATCACAGGTAAACCAGTTGAGAAGACTAACAATTCAGCGGAATGTACAAAGGATTGTGCAGCTTATCGTTAGGGACCGGAAAAATTCGCGGGTTCAATTAACTCTAGGATTAACTTTATAGTTCTACGTACACTCGGTCAAATGTCACCCTCTCATTGGCTGCTGTCTTGTGGAGGTGTCCCAACATAGCGGCCTGTGATTCGATACAACTTCAGTTGAGTGTTTCTCACTGGCCCATAGTCGTCCAGGTGAGTTGTGAGCCAATAGCAGAGGCAGCACTGAGGTATAACTATTTGAATTTCAGGCTGTTGTGAAATGAATCCGCGAATTTTTCCTGTCTCTACTTATCGTTTACTTTTCTAGTCCCAGCAAATTTGTTAAGACGGCTCGAGTTAGAATGCGCCGGCGATGAGAGGCAGGCGAGCCGACACAGGACTCGAACCACGACCCGCGCGGCAGAGGCGGGCCTCAATGCAGGTCTGCACTAGCCCCCCGGAGGATATTTGACGAACAACATATTGAAAATAATTAATCAAAACGAATCCTAACTTAATTTTCAGAGATTATGTTTTGTCAATATGTATTAAGATATTTTATTATCCTTTCCTAATATTATAATCCAGTTGGATTTATAAATGATAATGATAAAATTCCTGTAAATTCGCGTCATTACATGAGACAATATATATTTTTGAAAGTTTTTATAGTAATGAATAGAGACCTGCAAAATTCGCGGATTCATTCGGTGATAGGCTAGAATTCAAACACATATACCTCTTAGATAATTTTGTTATTGGCTTACTGTTCATCTGGACTAATCTCAACCAGTTATAAACCCTCAACCAAAGAATGATAGAATCACAGACAAACCAGCTGAGACGACTAACAAGTCGGCAGCCAATGAACTTGCGTTATTTGCCCGAGTGTACAGGGGTATGTGCAGTCTATCCTGAAGGCCATCGAAACCGCAAATTTTGCAGGTCTGTTGTAATGAATCATGAAAACTCATTTTAAATATAAAATATATTGACCAGCACTTAAGTTGCATGCTGATAATGATTGAATACTCGTTTTTTACCATTCACACGGTAAACTAGATAAACGGAGGAAAGTAAAACGGGAAAGGGCGGGGGCGGTACCTGGGCTGTTGCCCGACTTGCCCGGCTGGAGGCGTGCCTGGGTCCTTGTCTCTCGCGCGGTTACTTATCGCCCAGGATTTATGACAAATGAGCCCGTATTGGTCACTCACACGCCCTTCTTCCCTGCTTCGTGGCGGCCGGCGCGTCGACCCAACTGGTTCCAGGCGGAACATTTAATTAGCTTTTCCCGCCTGACTTACGAGCCGCTCTCTCTCTCTCTCTCTCTCTTAACTGCCTCAGCTCCGTGTCTCTCCTGCGCCGACAACTTTCTTAACGATGCTGATTTGGTATCCGCGTGAAAGTCCGCTTGATGTATCACCAGTTGTAAGTGATTACATGAGTTTCACCAACCGAAAACTTGTTTCGAGAACATCGCCACGACACACCTATAGGTAAAGTAAAGTTAATGCTTTAATCACGCGCAAGAAATGGCAAATGGCTTACAAATCAAGTAACTGGAGAAGCTTGCGGGGCGCAGAGCACCCCGGTGCGATGCTTCTGGTTACATCTGGTGCGAGAGCGGTCCGGGCCAGGTCGTTTCTGAGGAGTGGATGCGGTGTGTCTCGTCCTTGATGCGTAGGGGCAGGCATTTATCGTGAAAAGATCTGAACACTTATTAGTCTGCAACAAGGTATACCCGCACCTGTGGTTTCTTTCTTGTGATTGGCTGCCGTCTGCGAGAGAAGACGTTGCCTTATCTGACCGAGCCACTCAGGGCGCATTTACTTCCAAACTGAATCACTGTGATTGGTGTTGTTATAATCGATTTGCACCTGGGAGAAACTCGCCCTATCACGAAACAACGACGATGCTATAGTGTTTTAACTTTCATCTAGTCTCGAAATCTTTTCGCGAAATATGCATACGCCTATTAATGCGCAATTTATGAGCATTTACTCTCTCTTTCCAAAGCATGGCATCTGCTATTAGCGCTGTCCTTGTTTCAGTGTGCTCTGTTGCCAGATATTCGTCATAGAACGCAACGTTCTAGACACAATTTTAAAATGTAATTGATTTTTTTAAATGTATCTGAAACATTGTATTTTGTAAAGTAAAATTTGAAATGAGAATTTTGGAAATACATTTTCTTGTTGTAGTCTATTCCCTCAAGAGCAACATCTGATAACATTAAATTCTTATTTCTTAGGAGATGTAACTGAAATACCTGTTTGAACACTGCGCATAATTTTATAGAATGCATTGACGGGTAAATAGTTGGCCGGCTGCTACAAATATTTTCTCCTATGAAATAATAATTGTTGTTTAGCAGTGATTTTTTTTTATTTCAGAATGACTTGAACTGTAATAATACTGTCAATAGACACATTTGTGGTCTTAGATTAATCAACAAATAGTAAAAACTAAAAATATATTAAAACTTATCATAAGATTGTTAATGCTAACTAGCTGGGTGGTAAATCTGGCAACAGTGGCGCCACTGTGTCTTCCTCGAGGAAGTCAGGCCAGCTGTCCGCGGGCGCGCAAGCAGCTGCAAGAAGGGCAGATGTCAGCCATCGCGAGGTGAAGACAGACGGGCCGGTGTGTCAATAAGTTTGCCGCCGAGAAAATTACTGGAATTTTTATTCATTTGGATATGGACGAGATACGAAGAGTCCTCACTATTCTCTTACCCACTACCCGGCGCCAAATATGAAAATAGAAACCAGTTCAACCTCTATCCGTTACAGAATAGCATCCAGATGCGAGAGCTTCGTGTAAATGGAAATTTGTAGCTCTTTTACAGTGACACCAGGCTCATAACTCAATTTTCCCTTCGTGAAAGATTAAGCCCTATCAATTTTGTAAAGATTGTTTTTGTCTTTTGTATCTACCAACTAGAATTTCTATGCAGTCATACTGTTGCTGGAAAAAGCTCCTCGGAAAATCCTAAGATTCAAAAGACATTAACTTAAACATGGCTACCGTAATCAATTTTAATGTCATTTTAAATAATCGTCTAGATTGAAGTAATTTTTGATGAACATTAAATTATGAGTGCCTCCGTTTCTTTCCCCGTTGCACCGAACTGATCGCTCCCACTGCGTGATAATGTTTTTAATTTTGTACAAACGTATCGCTGCCCGCCTCGACCCAGGCTGGACCGCCGCGATGGATCACGTTCTGTTGGCATGGACAGTTCAATAATGTAGTATTCCAACGTACAACTAGATCGCTAGAGCTCGCCAGGCATATCGCGTTCTGAGTGCCTCAGCCTTTCATATTTCCTTATTTAACTCGCTTCAAGACATTCACATGCGTAGTATCATTTTATTTTTCCTTCGTGACGCAGATTGAATATTTGTGGTCAAACACGGGAGCGTCATAAAGATTCGTTATTCTAGACCTTTCCTAAAAAAAATTATAAAACTTGTATATTGCATGGTATGCCATCTTACAACATTCGTCTAGTGTTTAGATAGCATTCGTTGCATGTCGCTTTTGCGATCGGACTCAGCTCGCAGGGGTGATAGTAGCGACCGGCCGTGGCAGCGCTATGCACTTGATGGCATGTCATTACAGTGTTGCGAATCCCGATATAAAATATATTTACCTTTTGTACCTTGTCGTGCCCTTTACTCGCATTAACATAATTACAGTAACTCAATAATATGTGCAATCAAGTTAAGGGTAAAATATTGGTTTCTCCTTATAGTACATGCCAAAAAACACATATGACTACCTATCAATAAAACACAAGAGACTGCGGAAATAACCTTGGGAAATATTCTGAGACGAGGTGTTTCTGAGCCAACTATGTACTTTCTCTGTCAGTATCTGCACAAGCTCAAACCACAACTTACACTTTTGGAAACGAGTTTGGCTATGACGTTGGCCTAGTCTATAATCTTGTGCATACGCCAATCCTCGTCGTTTTCAGCCCCCCCCCCCCTTTTTTTTTTGTTTACAAATAAGCAGACTTCTGGGTGAGATTACATGTTTGTGACCAGCATAAAGCAGCTCAGTGATGCAAGAGGTTATTTGCCGCTATTCTCGAGTATGAAATATCGTAGGAAAAATGGGTTTTTCTTTGCTTTCCCGTTATGCACCGCTTTATAAGGCGTACACAGGCAATCATACTCCAAGGTGCCTACGTTATTCTAATAAGATTCGTTTGCATGATCTCTGTTTGAAACTTGAACAAAAAAATTGCTACATGTTTGTACAAGCATATTACACAGAAGATTTATTTTTTCTGTGCTTTTAAAAAGGGTTATTTTGGAAACCATATGCCAAGAAATACATTTTTACAACACATTTCTGTTGTTATTTTTGTATATATGAAAAACGTTTTTGGAAATAAAACTGAATATTTCTTGCCGTGCTTACGAAAATTGGAGCTTAATTTAAAATTAGGATTTGGTTTTATACAAGCTTAAAACCTTATACCTTGTAATATATAATAGCATAATAGACAATTGAAGTAGGTACATTTTGTTTTAGCATGCTTATAAATGTGAGCAATTAATACTAGAAAGCTATTCTCGGAACGGTTTAGAAACACATTAACAAATGTAGGTACTGGAACCACAATATTACTGTATGCTTTTTTGTAATGATATTGCTGCTAAGTAGTAGGTATATAATACTATGTCTGGGACACGGGTTCTGGGTTTGGAGCTATGTGTACGGCAGCCATCTTGGATTGTGACGACACGGCGGTCATCTTAGATTACCTTGAACTTTGAACTTCACCTTGGTGGCCATTTTGTATCCGCCATCTTGGATGACGTCATCACCACCATTTTAACATTGCAGTTGTCTATAACTGTGAATTTGTTTAAGTTGTGTAAAAAATGTAGCTTCAAGCACTATTTAGGTACCCTCAGCGGACAAGTTAAGTCACTGAATTGCAACTGAAAGGGGTGTAATGGGACATGAAAACGCGACCAAACTTTCTGTTGCTAATGTTCTGAAAAGCTCGGCAATATTCTCCCTTATTCCGCAAAAAATACTCGTATTCCCGCAAGCAGAAACTAGTCCTTCGTAATCACAAGAGAGTACGCATCGCAACATGTCGCTTCAACAAGGTCCAGGAGCGCAACGTTGGTCGACAATGCCAAAAACCAACACTTGGCTCCAACCTTTTCTACTTGGCGCTGGGCCATTATATAAAGTGAGTTGTTTTGCCAATCAATGTTGCCTTTTTCACATGATTTGCTACTGCCTTTATTCACAATGTTATTATTTTATTTAATTTAATTGTGTAAATAACTTTGAGTGCTACAAACTAATTTAGGCTAAAATAAGTCAACTTTTGCATACGCATGTGATACTGTCCCTTTACTATTATTCCAAATAAGTTTTGGTCGCGCAGTTAACATTTCTCACTTCCATGCAATACAAAGCAGTCCTTACAACACTGTGAGTGGGAAATAGGGGGAAACTGTCAGTGGTTTGTAGTTTTCTTTCCATCCCATCGTTCAATAGCTGTTTAATGTGTTCCTTTAAGAGTCTAAACATTAAATGATTTATGTGATTAGCTCTGTCAATTAGTTCTGAACAAGTTTGAAATGAAATAATTTGCTAACTAATAAATTAAGTTTGCTCGCTTGTTAACGTTCAAAGAAAACTTTTCTTCAACATGACAGTCACTCCACTATTTGAATATTTTAATTGTTTTAAGCTATTCGTCAAGCAACGCCCGGCTAGCTCAGTCGGTAGAGCATGAGACTCTTAATCTCAGGGTCGTGGGTTCGAGCCCCACGTTGGGCTATTATCTTTTGTAGCGGAAACTGAACATTCCTTTTAATTAACTTCCCATAGCGTATAAAAAATAATTACAATATTATGTAGGGACCAGTTTTTGTGATAAATATGCAGATAATTGTAACATATGGTAAAATAATTAATATTCAAACACTTGTTTTTATGTCAATTATTACGAAAACATTCCATCATTTCTGTCTCTCAAAAATATTTATGTATTTAAAATTATCTTCCTCCTTTCAAAACTATGTTTTTAGGTGAACATAAAGTGTAAAAATCTTCTCAATTCAACAATAATAAATTGTAGTTACTTCAATTCCATAAGTGATACCAAACACACACAAAAACTATCCGAATGACATCACGTGAAAATTACATTGTGTCAGAGAAAAGTAAATACATTTGTTTCGTATAAAGATTACTTGAAAAATAAAAAAATTATTATATTATATTAAACTTACTTCCAAAAAAATATATTTAAAACTCAAATTTTAGTAGACTGGCTGCCTCGTAGCCAATTGAAGCCATGTAATCCTGTAGTGATGTAGTCTCGTAGCTTCTTAGCCTCCTAGTCTAGTAGCTAAATAGCAGCTAGACCAAGGACTTTTTGGAGCAAAATACTATTGAAGCCCATGACTATTGGAGCCAATGACTATTGGAACCTAAATATTGTAGGAGCCAATGAATGTTGGAGCCAATGACTGTTATAGTGAACGACTTTTAGAGCTAACGACTATTGGAGCCAATGATTGATGGAGCTAATGACTGTTCCGATTCCTGTGTGTACTGTATGTACTGTGTGTTCATTCCGTTTCCTGTGTGTAGGCCTACTGTGTGTTCGTTCCGTTTCCTGTGTGTACTGTGTGTTCGTTACGTTCCCTGTGTGTACTGTGTGTTCATTCCGTTTCCTGTGTGTACTGCGTGTACTGTGTGTTCATTCCGTTGTCTGTGTGTACTGTCTGTACTTTGTGTTCAACTGGTTGTCTGTGTGTACCGTGTTCATTTCGTTTCCTGTGTGTACTGTGTGTACTATATGTTCAGTGTGTTCTTTTGTTAAATGTGTGACGTTTAGTTAAATGCACGAATTCAAATCTGTAGTATCTCTGAATGGTACTAGTCCATAACCTCTTTGTCTTGATAAATCATTTTTCAGGAATTCTTGGTCTGCATTTTACGTTGGTTTAATTGAATAATTAGCTGACATCGGATAAGGTCATGTGGTTCGAATAAGACTGGTATATATGTCTGCCATTGTACATGACCCGGTCTCGCGGTTCGAAGACGTTTGGTCTATATGGTCTATATGTATTTGTACATGAACGGTTTTAATATTCTGTTTTCCATTACCTTTCGTGGAGTTTATTAATAATTCACTCTACGAAAAACAACTTAAGACAACCCGTCTGATGAATTAAATACGTTGTCGCATTACCTATCATGTAAGTCTAGTTTGTTGATACTTAGAATAACCTCTAAACCGTTCATGTACAAATACATATAGACCATATAGACCAAACGTCTTCGGACCGCGAGACCGGGTCATGAACAATGGTAGACATATATACCAGTCTTATTAATTTTAAATTTTAAATTTATTTAATATTTAGTTACACCTGTCACTGGTCAAAAATTGAATCGAGGACATGAACAATCGATTCAATATGTAAATTAATGTGTGATATTTTTGGTGACTTTTGGAATTTCCCCGAATTTATAAGTTAATAAATAGAAATTTTCAAGATGACGTTCATAATGGCTTACTGGAGGCTGGTAGTAAATTATTTTAAGCCTCTTTTAGGATTTTCAACAAAATCAATTTGTAAATTGATTGTAATTTTTTTGGTGAATTTTTGAATTTTTCCCGAATTTCTAGCTGAATAATTACACAATTACAAGATGGCACCCAAATGTCAAGCTGGTGGGTGTCACAGTAAAAATAAATGATTACTGCACTCTAGCGGGTAAGAATTAAACAAATATGATGGTAATGCACTCTATCAAACAAGTACACGCACAAGATGGCGTTCTCCAGCAGATGAAAACAAGATGGTAGTAATGTCCTCCAGCAGGTGATATATGTTAACTATCGTTCCTGGTAGCGAGTACTGAATACAAAATGGCGGATATAAGATGTTCTTTAAGGTCAAGGTCAAAGTTTAAGGTCATAGTTAAAATGTCTGTAAAGTCCAAACATTTTTAATAAGACCTAGTGCTGACGATTTCCACAACTTTAGTGATGTCTGAATATACTGCGATCTCACCCGGTGCAGCAAACGTTGGTAAACTGAAGGCTCCCGGGGCCGGCAGCCAGTTATATAGGCTAAAATGTGGGTTAGGTGGTAGAGGAGTCATTAATTATTAGGGTTGGGGGTAAGTGGTGGTGGTGGCGGCGGAGTTTTCCTTGCAAGAATTAATAATAAATTTTTAGGGAGAAAGGGGAAAAATTTCCCAAGAAAAAATTTGTATTAGCTGGGTGGAGGGGGGAGGAAATTCCGAGAAACTAATATTTAGGGAAGGGGGATTTAAATTCCAAGAAAAAAATTTGGGTAAGTGTGGAGGAGGAGAGGAGGGGGAGGGATGGGAGATATATGCATTGGTCAATGTGGTGAGGGTTCAGTCTGCTGGTGGCCTCCAGGGGGGAAGGACCTGTCGCCATCATTTTTTTGACCTCTTCGGTATCGAACCGAGGACTCTGAGATCCATGACGTAAGTGTACATTTGATTTATATTTTTTAAATAATATTTATTTAATATTTATTATTAAATTCGATTAATGATTTTTTTTATAAATTTTAAAAATTTTCCCGATTTTCTAACATAAACAGTATGGGTTCTCAAAATGGTGGCCGTAATGGAAATTGCAAAAGAATTGTTTCCATATTTTAATCAAAGTTTGTTTAATTAATTTTTATATTAATTTTAATTTTTTTTCATTAAAAACTTATAATAAATAAAGATTTTCAATATGGCGGCCATAACGGAAATGTCAAATGTGACGTCATAATTCAAAATTGCGGAAAACAAAATAGCGGAATGTTCGAGAAAACAAAATTGCGGTGATGACGTCATTCAATATGGCGGATCCAAAATGGCCGCCAAGGTCAAGGTCATCGAAGATGGCTGCCGTGACATCTCAATCCAAGATGCTGACGTACACATAGCTCCACACCCAGAACCCGTGTCCCAGGACATACTATTATATATGTAGGTTACTACTCTGCTAGCATGCAAATTTTACAAATCCGAAAATTTCTGTAATTTTACATGATTATTTCAGTTCCCTTTACAAAAAAATACAGTGTAGTAATCGGACTTTGATTTACTTTACTATCATTCCTAAAGCGTGTTTTTATTTCAATATTTATATTTGTGAAACTTTTGACATGAACTGTATTACATTTTATAGATTATAGAATACGCATTTACTACTATCCTATATGTATATGTATCTGTTACGCTATGTTTGTCACACAATATTGCTTCAGAGCTGTGCTTGCTTTATGCAAGAAGACCTCAGCTATATCATTGAATATATATAATGTTATATATATTCAATGGCTATATGCCAGAACTGCTTCAGTGTTGTGTTTCATTTTCTTGTCATTTATGTTATTTAAGGGGTACTCCTGTCAAGTTACCTCGACAGCTTTCTTGCATTTAATTTTTTCGTGCCAAATTTTATCACCAAAATTAAGTGTTTTTTTTTGCTCTAAAAATTAGCACAAATGTTCCTAATAACGATTATGGTAGGAAATAACGTTTAAATATCCGATGACCAATTTATTTACCAAAAATTGATGCGGAAGTCTATCGCGATGTATTTAATAAAACGTTATTATCATAATAGCAATAAAAAATTAAATAAATAAAATGCTGTGTGAAAACAGGTCTTAACGCTCTTTTTAAACCAGAAGAGTTAGTAGCCAAACATCACACGGTTCTGGCAAGAGAAAGTTTTTTAGTCTTAATTCTCTATGTAGTATGAATGATGAAAAAATGTTTAAAATTCTGACTGACATGATTTCAGAACCATCTGCTATCTTCGCTGTTGCTACTCGCCTCGTTCCGCGGTCGCACGCAAGCGACTGGCGGCACGCGTGGTTTCTCCAAAGGGCGAGTAACTCGCTCTCGCCGCTCGCCGCGGCTCTGGGAAGACCCCCGCATCTCGTCAACACCAGGAGCACTCGTCCTCTTCCTTCCAGCTGAGCGGCCGCAGCTAGTCGCGCTGGGACTCGAACCAGCCCTGATGTCTCCCACCCGCTGCTCACCGGGCGAGCGAGTGTCGTTAGCTGTTGGTGCTGCGGCGTAACAACTCATCCTCTAACGTTGAGGCATAAAGCCATTTGCCCCTTGCAGACTCATCTGCTTGCTCCCACTCGCTGTGTTACTCGTACTCGCTGAAAGAGTGTTGCTCGCTCGCTCGGGGACTCTAACCTGCCACGTATGCCCTCCTGCCACACGCTTGCAGCCAACTTACTCTAGCTCGGTATTTACTCCTTTCTTCAACGATTCTTTAATCGTTACTCACTGAACGAATATTCACTCGTCACACAGGACTTGAAAGAGGGACCATCGGTACTGGTGACGTCATGCCCACACCTCCTAGTGACGGGGATTACCCCGATGAAGACATCCTTCGGTCGGCGCGGCGGGCGGCAGAACTTTGTTGGTTCTCTCCTTGTGGCGGTGTGGTGCCTTGGAGCGTCGGTGCCGGTCTCTCTCTTCTCTGCCGAAGCTGTGCAGGCTGCATAAGAACAAGGCGGAAGTTCCTGCATCATGTTAGTAAGATAAAGGAGAGCGTTCTTTTTTACCCTTGCTGAAGCTTTGCAGGTCGCCTAACCCACGGGTCTTTGCTCTGGAAGTGCAGCGGGTTTAATCCTTCCAGGGATGCGACAAAACATACTTCGTACATCGCGGTGAAAAATCGTAACGAGATAGCTGAGACCACCCGTCACAATGTAATATTATTAAAAAATTAATAATAATATGTATATTTTATACAGTCTATATAAAAAAGTTATTGCAAATAATCCGTACTGTCATCAAGTATCAGCGAGCGGAACTAAACACGGTTTTCCGGCACTAAGGCTGGCTCACCTTCCACCTTCCATAGTTTAGTAGTCAAATTACAGATCTGCCTAAATCCAGAGCCCATCATGTGGACCTAGCAGGCTTGGAAAATAGGTCCCCTCCGCTCTGTCTAACTCACGAACCACCTACTGCCTACGCGAGTCAAGGACAGAACTTCACAGGAAGTCAGCATTATGTTTCGCCCAACCAGATGGCACAGACCTATCCAGAACGTACTAGAGGCACCACGAACTGCGATGTCCCACCTTCGGAATCTGGAACCACCTTCGATCTCACCACCATTTAGGCTTCCACCAACCAACTTAAGTCCCAAGACTGAGCCACAATTAGTTAAGAAAGCCCCCAGAAATGATAGGCACTACACACCCTCTCCAAGTACACCATTTAAAATGGAGGAAAAGGATAGTTCTTCAAACAGGGTGATCGACACTACAGCCCGCTTCCCAATGACAGTCCTATAAGAGCACAACTGGACAGATGCCGCAAGCGACCTCAGAATGAGGCACTACACACTCTTTCCAAGTACACCATTTAAAGTGGAGTGACAAGGAAGATCTTTCGTCCAGGGTGATTGACACTAATATTCCAGGTCTCACTATGCGATTACCAGCGACCGTGTTCTAGTTGAGGGCCTGTCACCGGACCACAACTCCTTGTTACTAGGTGTGTGCAACCCAGCACCAGCTCAAGCATCTAAATTCCCCAGAGCAAATCACTAAGCCAATCAGGAGCCTTTTTATGATCAAACCAGAGGAAGAAGAAGATCCGATGCCTCCAACCAATCCATGACACCCCTCGCAAAGTCCCGACCCACTTTCCACTTTAGTTATTCCCGAAGGTCCTCGACCATATTGCAGTGGTGCAGTACATGATCCTCATCGTCCGGCATATGGCAGTACCCACATACCGGATTCTCCACCAGGTCCAACTGGCGGAGTTTGGCCTTAAAATTTCCATGACCAGAGAGTAGCCAACAGTGGCATGCATCAACTTAATATGCTTGCACTGAAGCCAATATTTTACACTAGGTAAAACCAAGTGAGTGAACCACCCATTATCAGAGGCATCCCAGTTTCACTGCCACTGCTCCATGGTCAGCTCCCTCTGCACCCTATGGTCCTCAGATCTGAGGTCGCCAGAAGCCTTGAGGGCTGGAAGACTGCCCTTTTCAAGCAACCAGCAATTCCAGTAGAGAATACCTGTAGAGAATTATTAGAATTATCCGTTTTGGTTACCGCAAGAAGGGCAGCACACTGCACTGACTGCAGCTTCCTCCTCATATGTACGAGTCCAGACCAATGATGCCATGCAACCGCACCATAGGTCATGACCGGTATGAATACTCCACGATACAGACTCAGCAAAGTCCCCGAAGAAAGACCCCTGATTGTCGGGGAGAGTCTGCGGAGTCAATAAAAAAGCTCTACTGCCTTCCGTGACATGTACTCTAAGTGTGAAAGGAAATGAAGCCGGTCATCAAAAAGGACTCCCAGGTAATTTATGCTGGTTACAAATTCAAGGCGTTCTCCTCCCAGATACATGTGTGGA
Organism: Bacillus rossius redtenbacheri; assembly: GCF_032445375.1. NCBI lineage: Eukaryota > Metazoa > Arthropoda > Insecta > Phasmatodea > Bacillidae > Bacillus > Bacillus rossius. The sequence goes on from NC_086335.1 coordinate 17,444,759, forward strand.
TAGTATACCTAGGCTCCCTTAAATCAGCCCTTCAGCATCATATATCTGGACTTGCCCGACGAAAACCGATGCTTCACCGATGCAGCCCAAGATATTACCTCTGGGTGATAACCTCGCATCTCCGCTCAATTTCGGCGCGTGAGTAACCCGGAACCAGAATCAATCTGTCATCAGCATACCCGAGAACCACACATCCCTCAGGAAGTTGAGTTGGGAGAAATCCATTGAAAAGGATGGACCGAGAACCGAGCTCTGGGGGCAGCCTTTGGACTCGATCTTTTTAAATTTCGCATTATGCAACTTCAAAACTCGTTTGCTATCGCGAAAGTAACCATCACCAGGTAATAGAGGTTCCAAGGACACTCCAGTTCGCACAATCGGCTGAGGACACCCGACCACCAGGCATTATCAATTGCATCAGCAATATCCAAGAACATCCCCACCAAATATTTTTCCCTGACTGCACCAACACTGCTGAGGAGATCGTGAAGGGCAGTTTCGGTTCCAACACCTGACCGAAAGCCGTACTGACGGAAATGTAATCCCTGTTTTTTCTTCAAGGTGTTCGGCGAGTCGTGCATTCATTAACTCTTCGAGCACACTACCCAGAACCGGAAGGAGGGTGAGAGGCCGGTAGGACTTTACGTGACCTGGATTCTTTCCATCCCCCTTATAAAGAGTCCTTTCCAACCCTTCTTTCCAGATCGTAGGAAATTTGCCCTCAGTGCAACAAGTACTCCGAAATTCTGGTATAGACATGCTTCAGCACCTCAGCAGTAATTTTATGGTGTTCTGGGGTTTTTCTGTTCTTTACTTTGTATACAATGTCCATAAGCTCCTCCCCCTTATAGGGCTGAGTGTGCTCCACATCGTATGGCATGCTCACGTTTAGTCTGGTATGCTCATGCTGAGGCCCTTCTCTTGCAAGAGAGTCGTCAGGAAGAAGTACCCTAAGTAGCTCAGCTGTACTTTCAACCACATTAATCTGTACCCCGTACCCAATCTCAGGGCATGCAAGGGAGTTACCGACCTCTGTTTCTTGGCAGCAATCCTGTACACCAGACCCCAAGGATCCCTGTTACCTTAAGTTTCCACGAAGCGCCTCCATGTCTCAAGTTTCACTTCTCGGACTCGATGTTGGTACCAACGACAGCACGCCCGGTAACACGCGCCCCCTCCACTCGGTCGAGACCTCGCAGAGAGGACAACCAGCAACGCCGAAATGCTCTAAGCTGTTAGAGAGTACCATCCAGTTTATCCCTCCACCAGACATTCCCTTTCTTTCCACTTCCGCGCATCTTGAGCACAGCTACCGACGTGATCGTTTGTGCAGGGGAACTGGACAGTATTATTCTGGGGGCCACATTTTTTCCCACAAGGGACAACCCTAGCGATATCCAAGAGGTGGTTCCATTAGCTTGGAGTTCATGCCACCTTACGCCCCTGTGCACAACCGTGAGACAAAATTACCAGGCAACCGCACACCATTTTCTTTGTTCCGCTCAAGGTTAAACCTTTTGTTCATTCTTGGGCACATGCATATGTAGAACTTTGTTCTGCGCACTTATTACACAGGGCGATTCATTAAAGAAAAACGAATAAATACAGGCTATATTTGTTTCCACATCACGTTGCTACCAACTCGATCTGCGAAGTCCCAGTGTCTTTAGCTATTTGATCTCAAAATAAAATCTATATTTCATTCAGTAACATTTAGTGTCCAGTTACAGTAAAACCCCAAAAAATAAAATAGAATAAAATGCGAATTAAATGGTTATTATCAAATGGTATTGCCACTGCAGTGTTGTCATGTCCCACCAAGGCAGTACAAAGTCCCTGCCTATTTGTTATCAGAAAACAGGAGTCGTAGATATGGATACGATTCTAAACTTAGAAATTCACACAACTAAAAACGTCATATCACGCCATGATTTGTACGGACCTCTTCGAGATCATTGTCCTCGTAAAAAGAAATGTTCCGTTACTGACATAATTTGTAAGAGATATCACTATCAGCGCAAAAAAAATTTATAAGCAATATATCATTTGATTTGACGTCAGGGTCAGAGCACAGTGAAACCTTCATCCGCACGTTACTCATGTGGCAAATAGCTGAAGAGATTAATGTGGCATTTCCGACGGTTAGTGATAACCCTTCTGCTGATAAGCATGAGGCCAAGTGAATAAATATCTGGGACGCTAAGATTGTTTTGTTTGGCTGGTGGGTTGATACTGAGACCTTGTATCTCTGTAAATACTTACCAGATACGAAACTTTTGGTGAAGATGTTTAACGAGCTATGCAGATGGTAATAGCATAACTATTAATGGTTTGGCAGTTGTGATGTGATCACGGATCTTTCATTTAATAAAAGTTTGCAGCATATTTAAGTATTACACTTAATTTAGAAGCGTCGGAATATGTGGAGGGCGTTATTACATTACACAACATTTTAAAAAAAAACTGCTCAAATTTTTCTTGGTAGCATATGTTAAAGATGTCGAAATGCTGGAGCATGTGCTCATATTTGTTCCTAAAATTGTACTTTTCTGAGAGTTGAAGTTGACTAAACAAATGTCTTTACAATAATTTAGCTAAAAAAAATTGATGTAAAGTCTAGTAATAAGTTGGACAAAAGTTAAACATTTACTTTGTTAATAAAATGATAGTGATTATTGCCTATAACTGAACCTAAAGTCAGTTAGTTCCTTGCACATAGAGTCGATGCGGAATCTTATTTACCAGCCAATGTCACCCTTAGCAGTCCAGGCCCTCTAGACTTCAAACTCACATCGTAACGCTAGAAAAATACCACTATCAAACGACATTATTAGTTCATTTAACTGATCACTCAACATTTGCATAACAGTAACGACCACTTATGGGACCCACCTACTTGCGTAGTTAACACATGCGGTGTGCAGAGCTTTTTTTAAAAAAAGACTTTCAAATTGCTGAATATAGCAGAATGGTGTCTGCTTACTAAAATCGTATCCGTATTTCGTTTAAAAAAATGGAATATTTAGAAGAGTGAAAATGGCTAAAACGTTTGTTTTCAAAATAATACTTAGGCATGGAAATTCTGGTTGAGATTCTTGAAAGCACTCAAGGGACTTGCACTTCACCTTGATCTTCATTTCCCCGCCATATAATGTTATGATAATCGCTAAAATCTCCTAGTTGCCCCATGCACGACGAGAAGACTGCGCGCCACTTCAGAGCCTTGCGCATAGAGACCACACCGCGCTAGAAAGGTGTATTTGAGTTAGTGAGACGGGATCATAAGTGCAACGCTCGCTGGTGTTCCTAGCGCGGTATCTCCTCTGAGCGCACGGCAACTATGACATTTCCTGATTTTATCATAAACGTTATATGTGAGGTGCACAAAATTCCAGTAGGCAATCTTTCTCACAGACGTGATGCATCATGAAGTGTTATCGGTCGTGAGGTGACAGTGCATTTGTCTAGCGCCCGCCAATCGCTCACATGGGCAGAGCCGAGGCTGGGCACGTTGACAGTGTTGCTTGGGCCTCGCACCCCAAAGCTTTTCCAGCACCCGCTTGTGTTTTCTTCGGCCCGACTTCATTCATGACGACGTCCGCCTGAGGAGGAAGACAGTGTCTGAGGTAACCTACCCCAATACTGGTGGAGGGAGAGGTGGTTATTTCATTACAAGTAATTAAGGAGGTACGCCATAGTGCTTACAGCAGTTTTTATGTCATTACATTGTTGTCATTTATTATTGAAAATGTTCCTTATTTAAATAATAGATTAAACATTTAAGCACTAGCCGGTAGATCGTTTCTCTGTACCGAAGTATTTGTTTATCTTACCAATCTCATTCCAATTTTAATTTTGTAATGCGATCGGAAATCTATATTTTAATATATTTTAATAATAGCCTCGAATAAGCACCTGCCAAATTTTTAACAAAGTCGGAGACTGCCGGAGGGTTGTGTATTTACTGTCAGTGTTATAATGCAGGAGAAAGAGAGAGAGATATAGAGAGAGAGGAAGTTCTGCGATTATGACAGTCTCGGAAGATTGTCTATTCGTTGTAAACCGCGGATGAAATTCAAGGAGACTCTAGTTTCCGTATCATTCTAACAGCGTGTCGCGACGCGACGAAGTTTGGTAAACCGACTCTTCGCACGACGGCCTTACCTCCATTTTTCCAAGTCTTCTCGTTCCTCCTCCACCCCCTCCCCAACCCGCAGTGGTAACATCTTTTATCCTCGTCGGTGCAAGCCAATTTCGCTACCCTCCCTGAAGAAATTTATGACACTGCCATATTTCGCAACCCGCTTGTTGGTAATTCCTGGGTGAAAATTTATTACATTCCCCCTTCTTCTTCCGCCCACAGCATTAATCACGACCTCTTCTGTCGCTCCGCACTTCTTCCCCTGGCCCACCCTTTAAGGTTGTGCTTTTCTTACCCGCGGCACTCTTTGTGCCTCGCACCTCAGCGCTTTGCCAGCACCCGCTCGTGTTTTCTTCGGCCCGACTTCATTCACGACGTCTGCCTGAGGAGGAGTGTTGAGGTAACCTGTCCCATTGCTGGTGGAGGGAAGAGGTGGTTATTTCATCACAAGTATTTAAGGAGGCACGCCATAATGCTTGCAGCAGTTTTATGCCATTAAATTGTTAGCATTTAATCTTGAAAATGTTCCTTCTTTAAATCATAGATTAAAAATTAAAAAAAAAAATTACCATAACCATAACATAGTTTTTATTAACAATAATTTACAGGTGTATTCACTTACAAAAATACAAAAAATCTATATTATTGGTAATACGTACAGGGGTAGGTAGAATGCGAAGTAGGCCTACCTAGTTCTTCTGAAAATTTTCTAAAAACCTCTATAAATTTCTTGATCATTTTTAATACATCATGTACATGCATCCTATATTTTCTTAAATATTCCAAAATTAATGATTAAACATTTTTTTTTCATATTACATGTAGTGAAAACATTTTCTTATGTTTTAGTTCAATAATTACAAGGTATGAATTTGTTAAACCTTCACAAACTATTTTCATATCTTGCACTAATAGTTGTTGGTATAAAAAAATTTTTTGAAGCATGATTTAAGATAATATTTAGAAGTTTTCAAATAAATTTGAAAGATTTCGATATTGTAAGTACTAAGGAATAGGTACATTTTATTTCAACACCTGTTTTTACGATAGTAGTATGTCTTTTAAACATTTGCTTCAACCTAAAGTTTTAAATGATTATATCAGTTTTAGAGTAAGTTATAACGTATTTGATAGTATATCTATTTAAGAGTTATTATTATTTTTCCTTTAACATTTTTATCCCCAACCGTTGCAGTAATAATTGTTTACAATATTATTTCCCACCTACATTGCCTACAAAATATTATTTTTGAATACAAACTCATACTTGCCGTATTGCGGTATAATTTCGAAAAATAAAAAATAATTAACTCTCTGTGCAAATTATAAAGGTTTGTGTTTGTTTTCTTCCAGTCAAGAAATTTCGGAGGTTTTAAATTTTAATCATTAACCAAAATTACTCCTTTTACACTTTTCAGGACTATAAATTACAGGAATCCACAAAGTGGTATAATAACGTTTCGAAACAATAATAATATCAGTACTCTAAATTAACGAATATAATGTTTTTAGTAACGTAGTTCTAAATTTTCTAGTTGTAAGTTGTGTGTTTCTAGCCTGTGATAGTTCCGAGTTGGGTGTTTTCAAGTAATGATACTTCTTAGCAATGACAGTTCAATGTTAAGATAGTGTCTGAGTTATAATTAAGAAACAAAGTTTTTAAGTTGTGATTTCTTTGTGTCATTACATTTCTAGCTGTGTGTTTTTCAGTTGATGGATCTAAATGACTTGTTAAGTGACGTGATGGGTGTGTGATGGCTTGAAGACGGTGCACGGTCGGGCCAGCGAGAGCAGCTGCAGCTGTCCTGAGACAGGGAACACCTGGCCCGGCGTGTCAGCTGCGCGACCTTGAAGCAGCGACACGAGCTGTCCCGGCTCCCGGGGGACAGATGTGAGGCGACGCCCACCTCAGTCACGACCATAGAGTTCATGTAGGTGTAGATTGCGCACCCTGCCGCCATATATGTCACGGGGCAAAACCACGTTTCCTGCTATTTATTCATTAATGTACTAAGGCAGGTTCACAATATCTCGTGTTTTAACAGAGTAAGCCTTCAGATAAAAACTGTTTTTACACTGAATTCCAAGCCAGTTAATAAGAAGAAAGAGTATTTCCCCAGATTGCATGATTTTATTCCTTGTTGGATAATTGAAAGGAAAAAAAATCTGGTTATAAAATTAGAAATTTACATAAATAATGTGTTTTAAAGCAGTTTCACATCACAAATTGAGTTGTGTTGTTATGATTGCGTGGTTATAAAAAAAATCAAATGTCCGTTTGCGATAGTTTTCTATCTTCTACAAAATTTCGACTGGTCCGTGTAAACGATACGAGATACTCTCCACTATACTGGACTGCTGGGATTACAGATCTAACACAAATGTTAGTATTGACAGATAACAGAACACAAAATACTTATGAAAATATGTGTATATTCAACGGAAATGATTATATTGTAAGAATGCTTATAATAATCAATTAAAAGTATAACCATGTGTATACTAATTAAATTTCACTCTAATAGACTAACACACACATACCGTTCCGGAAATGTACTACATATCATTTGAGACATTAAAAACACTTCTGGCTGTAAGACATCCTTCAGAGCAATATATTTTGCTCTGGACTCTGGTGGATTACAAATGTATGTCGATGTCCGAAGCACACAAACTCTCTTGAAGTTCCCGCACCCTGATCTCAGCCAGTCCTCGATGATGAAACACACAAACAAACACAAATCTTGAAGACATCCTGTTCTGTCTGTTCTGAAAGTACTATTTCACGGCATCACAGAATATGGGCTTTCGACGTATAAAACTTGCAAACTCCAAATAATATTACTAGTCCCAAATTCATTTTCGTATAAATCTTATTCCACACAACGGAAGACTATAATGTCTGGGTACGGAATAGTTATTTCTTGCGTACGATGTTCAAGCAGGTCTATGTTGCTAATGCCATGAAATGTCGTTGAATATATAATTTTGCTCTTAATTATTTCAGCCAATGCGTAGACACTCTTATAATTCCTTATTTAATAGGTTTCAGGGATTTTCATTCCAAGTAATTTTTCAAAATCAGGAGACAAGGTCCATATGTCGACTGTCTCTCGCTGTAGCTAGGACTCAACTCTTTCATCCAAACAGCTGTACTTGGGTATACGTCTCTCATGGAAATTGTACTCAGCCAATCAAAAGTTTCCTAACATAATATCACTTATTTCAAAACACCATTAGTACTCAAGAAAATGGCAATTTTTTATCAAATAAATATATTCTACCGTATCCTGCACCGAAAGAAACTTTTTGAAAGAAGCATTACACCTCTAACTGACTAAATTAATATAAAATTATAAGATTATAAATAATATAAAGCTTACTTGCGACTGGTCGCTAAGAAAAGAGTAGAAATTATCGATCCAAAGCATAAATCTGAAATCAAATGGAAGCATAAAAAATTAAATTTAATATATTCATAAAAATAAAATAATGAAAATTGGAGAAATAAATTTTGAATAAATGTTAAAACTTTAAATGGCTTACTAAATAACGACTGTCATGTGACATGAGAATGAATTTTCTCACAAAGGCATGCTTGATTACAGTGGGGTTATTATTCCCCTCACAATTTTTGCATTCTAAGTGTATTTTGCGCCTAAATATGTTTTATTGATACTTATATTTAATTCAAATATTAATATATATATTTAAGAACAAACGTAGTTTTAAAGATTGTATTTTATTGATATGTTAGAATTTTCATTCAGGGTCTCTGAATAACGAGCTATGCAAGATGGTACAGATCTGTTATTCAGAGCGCCACCTCACCAGCTGTGTGTCCTTGACACCAGCTGCGTGTGATCACTGTAATCTGTGAACAGATCCCCCTGGCGAGACGTTGGCAAGCCTGCGGCGAGCTCAGGGATAACCAGCGCCCGTCCAATCACGCGCCTCGAGCAGCCACGCGCAAGCAACGCCAAATCAAAGAGACATGCATTACTCCTGTCCTTGGCTGCGGAAATTTATACTTTCGTAACAGTTACTGCTCGTGACTGTCATTACGTGGCTGCAAATAGCTGTGAGCAACCACTCACGTGAATTATCACTTCGATTACAGGTTCTCAGTACCCTTAATTTCGCGTCGTAACTCACTCCTCGCCGTAGCCATTTCGACACCTCCGGATGTCGCAACAGGGCGGAATCGTGACTGCGGTCGTTGAAACGTCATGCTGGGTGTGATAACACCCACTGTGATACAATCATGGGATTTGTTTCGCTGTGCTGTCAAAAGTATCATATAGTTCTACTTCATTTATTAATGACAATCCAGCAAACCCTTCAGAAGGTTGGCTACAAAGACCAAATTAAAAATCTCGTTGTCTCTATGTAAGGCATGCAGTAATTTAAACTTGATATCTCATAGAACATTTCTGCAATGGTTCATTTATAAATAATGACATTATTTAACCAAAATCATACGCTTTCATTTGTTATCATGACTTAAATTTATTCAGCAATAATCAATTCATACACCCGAAAGCTTTTTTTGATGTATGAAAATGGCATGATATAAACGCAAGCACGCTTATTTAAATTTGTATACGTTATTTTTATAAAAATATTACATTTTTCATCTAGTGACTATTGGCAATAGATAAATGAAAGTGTCACATTTGGTCCCATCTGGCTTACTGTATGTTCATTCTTAACAGTCCGTTCCAAGTATTTGTAAAGTCATTGCTTTTTCTTTCCACTTAGTGAGATTGTAGACCTTCCAAATTATAATTAACATTTTTTAACGTTAAAATAAGTTTGTTTTTTCACAGGTTCTAGCTTAAATCAATGACAGTAGCACTATATCTGAGCACAAGGAGTGCGGCGGTCGCTTGCTCTTTGAGGTCAGCCTGGTAATCCCTCAGCGGGAGATACTGTTTTCCTGGTAAGGGACGCGATCTCTCGTCTGGAGACGGGGGAGGGAGCCATAGCGTTAGGGGTGGGAGTTGGTCAGTGGTGGGGGAACAGCTGTCGGGGTACTTGCTCGTTCAAATCTGAACGAAAATTACAGTTTTCCATTGCTTTTGACGTGATACTTTTCTTCCAATATACAAAATCCCATCCTATTTCAAATCATAATATGATTTCCATGAAAGGTATTGAAAGGTATATATATAATTATATATATATATATATTAAAATGTAAACTTGCTAATTTTCCAACGTTCTTACCTTATTGTGTTTTTTATAGTAGCTACTAGCTGCTAAAATTTTTGTTTGTGCACTTCTTGTCAATATATTCTTACTCATAAAATAAAATTGATGTGTTCAAGTGTTGTTGCAGCGTGCTATGAGTAATTTAATTTGTACCATTTTCCCCACAAGTATATTCGCTATGAGATCGGGCCTTAAGAATACGCCGAGGAAGGTTGGGTGATTCTGTTTCTGTATTTCGTTTTTAAACTGTATTTTTAGGAAACTTAAAAGGGCCAAAACGCCTTCAAAGAAGCCAAAAATATTCTGACTTGTCGACGGCGAAGTCATTAGCAAAGCTACAGCCTGCCTACAAAACACAGTGCAGGATTGTTGGGATCAACCAAAAGTTTGCTTATTGTTGTCTTATACTAAACTTTAAGATGTATTAAAAGTCCGTAATGTGTCATATTGTTATACAATTATTCCGAAGAAATTTAAAAGAGTAAAAAAAATTATATTTAAAATAATTTTATAATCTGTAAATATCCATTCTATAAACTGTACATACGTAGGAAAATGTTGCAGTCAAAAAAAATAAAACTTTTTTTTTACTTTTCCTTTTTTTCCACATCGAATATGAACACACTTCGCCCCCTGTTTATGATGTATTACATACGAGCACACGTAGTATTGCTGTGTGCATTTCGGAGATTTTTTGAACATCTCTGTATTTTAACTATCACGACGTATTTGGCAAATGTTTACATTCTTAGTGTGTTTGAAATCAGCATTTTATTCAGGAAAAATACTCCATGCATAGGTATTTCCAGAAAAAATTAAACATTCTGCATCCATTCTTCTAAACATCAGCAAACATCGCATCGGTAGGTGTGAAACTAAAACCAGAAAACAAAAAGAGCCAAATACAATCTTTGTTTTGGTTGGGTCTCCTCTCCTTGCGTTACTTTAAGTTAAAGTTGGATCGTCTTCCATCCTATGAAAACTCTGTCCTTTGCAAACTACCACTCAGCACGTCGATAAACTCAAAATTAACTAACAGCATGGTGTTAACTTCAGGATAATTGCGATTAGCCTCAATTTATGTTGGAATCACTCTAGCGCAACAGACGCGACGTGAAGTATTTTATGCTACAGCAAAACGTCGTATGATTGTGAATAGGTAGGTAGGCTATGCTGTTTTCAACCTCATGAGAAACCGAAACGAACCAATTAGTATTAAGTCTTTTTAACACATTTTTATAAGCTTTACTTGTAACTATGTATTAAAATCTTGTAAGTCGATTTTAACCTACCAACATCTAATTGTCGTATCAAATTGAAACTTTGCAAGTATATGGAATTCCGATGACCATACAACAATTTCATGACTTTGACGCGAAGAAAGAAAAAAAGGGGGCTCATAGAAAACAAAAACACTACTTTCGTTTTACGGGCAATGACCATGATTTTTTAATATCCGTGAGTCCAGGGCAAGGTGGGAAATCGCACGTAGTCGATTGCCCCCCTCAAGGAGTGGAAGAGGGGTCAAAACAACAATTTAAAATTTCTCTTCGATTTGGAGTGTTTCCGTGCCATTCAGGGTCCACCAAATTCCCCCCCCCCCCCAACCCTAAATAAGGATATGTCATTTATCCCCGATCTTTTTTAAGTCGGGATAATTAAAGTAAGTTAAATTTTACGTGCTTCCTGGGCCTTCGGACATCATTAGACATTCGGACGAAGGATTGAGGAGGGGGGGGGGGGGATTGGAGGTAGTCTATTGCCCCAGAAATTTTCAGAACTTTGAAAATTGATTTTGTAGTGCATTTCAAGAAATTTATTAAAAAAAAAGGTTAACCTAATATGAACTAAAAATAAAAAAATTAAACTAAAAAATGTCGTTTTAATTGTAGTATGAACTAAAGAGTAGAAAATAATATTTATATTTAAGTAATTTGTTCAACAGCAACAGAACCAACTACAACTCTGTATAATGAAATTTTTTAATACATAAGCTTAAAATAATAATCAAGTAATAAACAAACAATTAATTTTAATACAAAAACATGTGGGTTGATATCAGTTGTCTTAAAATTTATACTACTAATATATATTTGTTAGGACAGGACCATTAAGAAAATGAAAGAAGAGAGCACCTCACGCTTTTTTTCTACTAAAGTTAATTTTTTGGTTTATTACTTGATTATTATTTTAAGCTTATATATTAAAAAAATTCGTTATACTGTATATAGAGTAGTTAATTCTGTCACTGTTGAAAAAATTAATTAAATTTTTTTTTTTGCTTTTTAGTTCATAGAACAATTAAAGCGTTTTTGTTTTTTTTAACTTTTGAACTATAAATCTAACTTAGTTTGCCATTATAGTTGCACCACATTTACGAATGTAATCAGTGTTGACAAGTTGGTTTTAATAGATATGAGTGAGAAAAAAATAGTATCCTTATTTGTTATTTAGTCAGGTAAATAATAGGTTGTAAACTTTGATATTTAAAATATTTGACAATCTAATTGAGTAAAAAAAATCTTCAGAAATGTACTAAATATTTAATAAATATTACCACTGCACCAGTTAAACGACTATTTGAAAACACATTTCTGACGCTCATTACAGTCCCTTGGCGTCTGCGCCGCGGAAGGAGTAGACAAACTTTCCCATCGGGAAGTCGCTCCTGCAAGCAGAATTAGTCTCTCTGTCGTCGCCAATATGTGGAGTGTGATTGGGTTAGTCGTTAGTCCATCGCACTGTTGTGATCCCGGCATCGTACAATGCATTCGCGTCGCGTTCGTCGGAGAAGGAAATGTGTGGCGAGGGAGAAGTAAGCCGGCAGGTAAACAAAGCCGGTGGCTGTCGAGATGACGGCCAGGTGGGCGCTACACGGAAGGGGCGGGGAAGGAAGAAAAGGGGGCCGGCTGCTCTGTTGGCAGCCGTGCGCGCCCCTCCTGGCGGCGGCCGGACTGACTGCTATTGACGGCTGTGTCGGGAAGCACGCCGCCCTGGCGGCTCCAGCACAGACCTGTCCGCTCCGAGCTGCTTCTGCTTGTCCACTCTCCCCCCCTGCCACCATTGTGAGCCACTGGGCCAGCGGGGATATCCTGTGTCCCGTCGCCGTCAGCTCGCGAGAGCGGGAGCTGTTCTTTGTGCACGCGAGGACACAACACGACAGCGCGCTGCGAGGTACCGCCGGCACCTCAGTGTCAGTTCGCGGCCTGCAGAACGGCGCGGTGCGCTACCAGTCGTGCGTGTGGAGCGGGCCGAACGTCTTGCGTCCTCGACATGCAAAACTATTTCCTACCAACTATGAAAAACAAAAAGGGCACTAGAACTGAAGAAATAGTACAAGATTATTTTCTATAATATTTGGGCCGGTATTGTATTGCAAGACACAAAAATAAGTATTCATCTGCTGAATATGTTACACCTACTTATAACCTAACCGTATTCAAAGTGGATAATCGCTCATAAGCTCTTAGATAGGAAACGGCCAGTCCATTATTTTTAGGGAACGGATTTTGGTGTCCTATCCCGGACATAGCATATATGTTGCCCAAACTTTATTATATATTATTATTTATTATTATAATACATTTTATTTAATATGTCGATAAGGACCATAACAGCTCTGGCAGCTAATGGAACATCGACCGTATGTGATGAGACAGATCGATGCTGGCGCTCTCTAGGAACAAACAACAGAAATAAAGATGTCGGTATCCAAGATGGCGGCCTCCAGCAGAACAGAAAAACCTAGATGGCAGTCATGATGTCACAATAAAAGATGACGTTCATTGGGAAATGTGTAAAATTGGTGAGCTGGACGCTTGATTTAAAGATGGTGGATCCAAGATGGCCGCCGGAGGTGAAGGTCAACGGTCAATGTCAATGTAAATGGTCAAGGTCTAAGGTCATCCAAGATTGCCCCCGTGACAACACAATCCAAGATGGCGGTCGGCTCCTGCTCCTCAAGCAGAAGCAAGGGCTCGGAGCCGCTTTTCTATAGGTACTATTGCTGCGGTATGATACAATTCTTGCAACAGTCTTTGGCACTGAAGTCATCAGCTCAAGCAGTTTTAGGCGTAACTGCTCATGCAACATTTGGCTACAAGGCATCTTGTCTACGAAGCTACAAGACTACAAGCCTTCGAGTCTACGAAAATACGAGGCTACAGGACTACGAGAAGGTCTCACTGCTGGTAGCTACCAGAGAAGTATCCATCGCCATTTTTAATCGCTTCAACTCGGTGATTTTGAACCAAGAATTTTTTTTAATTTTTTATTTAAATTTTATTATTGATTTATTATATATATTAAAAATTTCCCGATTTACTAGAATAAAAATTACGGTTTTTTAATAAAAAATACAACTTTCCCGAATTCAAGATGGTGGGTGTGAAGTAAACAATATTTCTCTCTAATATAAATTAAATTGTAATTTTGATTTTTTAATTTTTTTACTAATAAATGACATGTTTACTCGCACCGGGAATCCAACCAAAGTCCCGAAATCGATTAAGTAACTAAATATTGGCAGTAAGATTTTTTTTTAATTTCTTGGTTGAAAATTAAAGATTTCATGTTAACGGTCAATTTCAAGGTCAAGGTCAAGGTCAAACCTACTCACCTGAGGCTTATTGCAGGCTTACCCATAGGTAATATAAGCCTCCATGGGGTATTTTCCTTTTTTCAAAGGCAAATGCCTTTTGAGGGAATTCGAATTCCAAATTTTTTAATTTTTGAGGGAAAAAATGGTAAATTTCTCTAAATTCGAGAATATTTCCCTCGAAATAGGGAAATTTCTAGAAATTTTAAGAAATTTTTGAGGCAATTTAAAACCAAGATGGCCGCCGTGACGTCACAATCCAATATGGCGGTCGGCACCTTGGCACCTCAGCCTGAAAACCTGTCCCCTGAGGCCCTATTATACAATAAAAAGTAGATATATGTGCTTTTGAATCTTATACTTTAGATAATGATATTGAATACTGATCCATATCATTATAAACATTTATTTAAAGTGAATATTAGAGATAAAAATAGTTTTTATGAATTCTTTAATTGTATTTATTTAAGTGAGGTTATGTTCCCGTATATCTGACGATGTTAGGTTGTCGCTTGCAGAGAGTGTCTGCAGAAGGTTAAATAATCTCAAGGCCGTTGTCATTTTTGAGGTTATGTTCCCAAATGTATAATTTATTTGAAATATAAATCATGTATATTTACGTTATTTTAAATAAATAATTCAAATTATTTAATGAGTGTAAACATTCTGCTATTTAATGATTTATAATTTTAATAATATTTTGTTTAATTTGCTCATTAATTTATTAATTTTATACATGTTTTGTATTAGTATTGAATACTTGTTTTTTTTTTAATTTGCTTGATATGATAATTTACAACTTTTTTATAATATCACTCGAGTCCTATTATCACTTTATTTCTGTTAATAATTTTCATCCATAAATAAAGTCAGTTTTTTTCTACGTCAAGTTAATATAAATTCTAACGCGCGAAAATACGTATACACACCCGATTTTATTTTTACAATTTATTTCAAATTCATTCTCTACTAAGCCCATTTTCTATGTTTATACATTTTAGTTGTACATAAAATTGTAACATATTTAGTTTCATATTCAAAATTTCTTCTTCGTTAAATCACACAAATATTTCATGTCATTTTTGTGCTTGGCAATAACAGCAATTACTTCTTATGTCTATCTATACAATAAATTATGTACCTTTGAAATAGCCACATAATTTACACAAAAAAATCTACTTTACTATAATGAATAATATATATATATTTTATTTGAACGAGGAAGCAGTGTGGTGTTTGATGTACCTCACGATTTTAGGGATCTTCAAAGGGCCATATTTGGAATCTCCAAATTCTAAAAGTATGTTAAGAGTAATTCTTTATAAATGATAAATGAACGGTACTTCATCATAAAGAAATAAGTTTAAATACGCTTGCGGAATCGTTGCAAGCAAAGCTGTGTTGCCTTCCTATGCGGCGCGCCTACACACGAGCGAGGCGCGACCGAGAAGCCTCGCCCAGACAGCCTGCGGCACAGACCGTTGGGGCGAGTGGAGGGGAAAGAGGGGAGTTCCCCCTCCCTTCGCGGGCAGATGGAATCCCATTGTGCGGCGAGATAGCGCGCATAAAACAAGCCCAACAATGGCCCGGGACAGAAGACAAAGCAGAACCCGACGATGGTGGGAATAAATATGCTTTTGGAAGAAGTGCGAGGGAGTAAGGCGAAGTTCGAACCGAACCGAGGCTCAGTTCCACAAAACACTTGCGTGCCCTCTAAGCGTGGGGGGGGGGGGGGGGGTGGTTCCGCAGCTGAATCCAGGGAAGTAAGAAGGCGCTGCGTCATTCTGTTTCCGGACAACATGGCGCGCACGTGGTTCGAAATACTCTCGAGTCATGAGCAGTCGTCGTGGTGCACGAAGATTTCAGGCGGGAAGGATGAGCATTTTTTTATTTGGTCACCAGGTAAATTTGTTTTCAAATTTAAATATTGAGATAGGATCCGAAACATGCATTTTGGTTTCAACAGATTTTTGTCTACAAATTTTTTTAAAATCTTTTATACCGAAAATTTTACTTTGAAAAGGCAAAAAAACGCCCTTTGAGAGATTTTATGAGATTATAATATAGCGTCAACTGACATTATTGATGTGTGAACATCTTATCTCTCGCTATACGGCATTTGGTAGGAGTAGTTTCGTGAAAATGGAACGGAATTCGATGAACGTAAATGTGACACAATGTTGGCGAAGCTACGTGTAGCAACATAAACCAGTATATAATTGCTTTCGTAAGCATCAGGGTACATACCAAACGTTTGGTGCGTCAAATGAAACTTTATGGCAGTGAAACTCGCGGGAATATAGGTATTTGGTCACCTAAAATAGTCATAGTAAAAATAAATCACAAGTTTAAAGTACCTATGAAATCTGGAATTACGCAGATTATAATACCTATTCTCCTTCAAAATTCCAGTGAGCTTAGTAGCACAGCAGTAGAGCACGCGCTTGTTAATCCCAATGAGCGAGGTTCACATCTCGTCACTTGAAAATTTATTTTTATCATTTTTAATTACAGTTTAATAATTATGATTCAGTTTAATAAAGATAAAAATTTGTTTAGGAAGTTTGATCAGACTGATTTCAGTCGTTTAAGCAAACACAAATATACAAACAATGCGGCACTTTGGTGTTATGAGTTTTGTAATGTTTCAGGTTATTTTTTTTTAGTAAAGCTGTAGAAGTATAAATTCGAACGTGTGCATAAACTTTATAGTATTAAATGTTTAGTGAATTTTAATAGGGTATAGTGTCTGCACGTCAAAGTTAAGCGAAATATGAGCTAAATTATATAACATGTGACATTCATTCAGTCAGGAGAAATTTATTCGTAATTATGAAAAAGAAATAAGGTGCTTGGATAAAATTATAAATAATTATATCTGGAACCGCCAAAAATATTATTGTCTTTTGAATGAAAAAAATTACAATGCCAGTGTTAAAATGATGCCATAATATTTATGGCGGTAATGATTTTTTAGTCACTCTTTGTAACTGGAATAGTGTTATGATCGAAAAAAAATTCATGCCCAATAACTAATAATGTTAACTATCTAAATAAGCAGTTATTCAATCGGAACCTAAACTTCCACAACTGGTAGTCTACTGGAAAATAACCATTTTGCGCATCCTTAGCTGCTATCTGCGGGTGATGGTGTCAAGCAACGTTTGCGATTCAGGCAGCGAATTCTAGCTGCGAGCGCAAGAAGTGTGCGTGTGATATGCGTCTAGAAATTTTAGTTCTTGAAAAGTGAATATTTTATTTATCAGTATATTTATCATGTTAGACATTATTTTAAAGAATTCTACTTTTAATTTCGTGTCCGAGTTTCGAATCATAAAACTTTTTGCAACATGAACTAAATGAGAACACATTCCTCTGTGCTGACTAGAAGCTAATTGTGTGTGCATGCTGATCGAATTTTAAAAAGTGTTCTCGGATGTCATCGGTCGTAATCAACTCTGTACAGTGCAGGGAACATCCATTATAATACATGGCACCACTGAAATTCGGGACGTACAAATAATGGCACAATAAACAAAGGGTGCTGTGGCTTTTCTGAACATTGATCTTGACAATGTCTTCAACCGGGTGAATTGGGCATTCCTGTATGGGGTGCTAGAGTATATATGCTTTCCATAACCGGTCCTGGCCATCTTATGTATGTTCCGTTGGATTATAACTTTGAAGTTGTCGATCAACGGCAGATTCGGTGACAAATTTCCTATCCTATTAGCGGTCAGACAAGGACCTTCGATGACGCTTTTAGTAATATACATTGAGACCCTTATTATAAATTTTAATGCCACTTTCTCAGGCCTCAGTATTAATAGGAACCAATTAACATGCATTGGCTACACCGACAATGTTGTGCATAGTAAGCAGGAAATAATAGTTGCTCATAATATATAGTCTGCCCACGTACCACTAAGCAATGCAGGCGAAATCCAACTTCACAAAAACTAAAACTACTTAACTTGAAAGCATAACCTGACGTGATCACCCAATCGAATCCACAGATGCGATACGAACAATTGGAATAATATTTAATAGGAAAAACGAGCAAAAAATTCAAGAGAATTGGGGCAAAGTTGTTTACAAGGTACGTGGTGGCCTGCTCGAATCACACCTCAGAAACCTAGACATTATTCTGAGAATATACATTATCAGTAGGTGTATTTGGTTCATATGGGGACAGGGGAGGGGGGAGGGGGATTCGGGGATTCGAGGCGGCCATCTTGGATGACGTCACTTCCAGCGGCCATCTTGGATGACGTCACTTCCGGCGGCCATCTTGGATTACTTCACTTCCGGCGGCCATCTTAGATTGCGTCACTTCCGGCGGCCATCTTAGATTGCGTCCCTTCCTGCGACCATCTTGGATTACGTCACTTCCGGCGACCATCTTGGATTACATCAAGTCCGGTGGCCATTTTGTTTTCTACAACATTCCTCTATTTTGAGTTTCGTCCGCCATCTTGAAAATCTTTATTTATTATCCGATTTTAATGAAAAAAATTTAAATTTTAAAAAATTAAATAATCAAAATTTTAAAATAAAATTTAAAAAATATTATTTAATAAAATTTTAATTAAAAACCTACGTATCGAACACCCCACTCCTCTAAATTACAAGTACATCATCTAGCACCCCCACCCCTCTGTTACAATGGCATCGTCATCGAACACCCCACTCATTCATGTTACAATTTTTCGTGACATCCACCATCTTGGAAAATCATAATTATTAACTTAGAAAATCAGGGAAAAAAATATATACCATCGTTGTCTGCTGGAGGGACCATCTTATTTAGTGGAGACTGCCATCTTGATTTCATCTGATGGATGTCGTCATCGGCTGTAGGTTTATAAAGTATGTTAGTGTATGTAAGGTCGAGTTACAATTCTCTACCAACATTGTTATGAACCTTATAGACCAAAATCCACAGAATCCACAAAATCCACAAAATCCACAGTCATTTTGTTGTTGTAACCGACAGTTTTTTCTTAAAGTCTTATCACTTATAGGTTTTAACTAAAATATATGTTATCAATACTATCGTTGTAGATGCGTTAGTTAAAGTAATGATAATTTAAAAAAACATTTATTACTCCATCTTAGCTGGCCAAAAAATTTTCAGAGTCCTAACTCACAAGTAATAATCTCTTCTCATGTTTGCGTACACGTGTTTTAAAGCTGCATGGAAGCAGATATTTTTAATGTCTGCGTTCAATTTCACTTTTATAAACAAGTTCATGTTTGCGTACATGTGTTTAAAAGCTGCATGGAAGCAGATATTTTTAATGTCTGTGTTCAATTTCACTTTTATAAACAAGTTCATGTTTGCGTACTCGTGTTTTAAAGCTGCACGGAAGCAGATATTTGTAATGTCTGCGTTCAATTTCACTTTTATAAACAAGTTCATGTTTGCGTACTCGTGTTTTAAAAGCTGCATGGAAGCAGATATTTTAATGTTTGTGTATAATTACATTTCACCATTCTGTAAGACATTTATAAGTATCAGTACCTCGTGGGATATAGGTTCTATATTAAAAATAATAAACAATATGTAGGTAAAATTGTATTTATTAAATTAAGAACATATTTTACACAACAAAAATGGAGCAAAAACAAAAACTACACATAAAAAAACTGAAACTTTACAACAAAAATGGAAACTATAAATCAAAAACATAAACTGTACAGCAAAAACAGAAAAACTATACAACAAATGGAAACAACTACCAAACTGCCAAACTATTTAAATCAAAAACTATTTACAGAAAAAAAATTATTCGCCGCCTCCAACATATCCGTGGGGTACTGTGTGGATACCATCTTCGCAGATCAGCCGTTTGTCGTCCTCCCACGTTATGGCCAGCTTATTGCTGTACTCAGTATAGAGTATGTGCTGATGGGAGCGAATTGCTCTAACGCCTGCCCTCATTGTGCGGTGGTCTTGCAGGGCTTCCAGGTAGTCATCGAATGTTATGTGGTTTTTGACCACACATCGCTGGATGCCCTTGGCCTTTTTCTCGCTCTTACCACCACACCTGTAGGCGTAGAGTTTGGCCCGTAGGCTTACAAACTCCTCCATCACTTCTCCCCCACATTCATCTTTGAATTTACCGACAACTTTCTTGTTGATGGGGGAGAAGCATGGGTGGTCGGAAGGGTAGCAGCTGGTGTCGAATTTAGCCATCAGTGTAGGGTCGGCTTTGAGGTCTGAGTAAAAGTCTGTTGTCTGGATCTCATACACAAAACTGTCTGTATCCATATACATCAGGTGAATATTGTCATGGTAACGGGGTTTCATGGTATTGTAGTGGAAGTCGTACATGAGAGTCTTTGAAAGATCTAGTACGGCCAGTCCAGCATAGATCGGCTTGTCGAAAATGATGGTCTCGTGATTAAGGTGGACTAGAGACAAATTCGGTTCGTACATTGTACGGTCCTTGAAGGACGGACGACACACCAACTTCTTGAACCTCTTCTCAGAGCACACCAACTCCATTTTGAGCCTCCGCCTTTTATTTTCCATCAGTTTACCAAATGACGAGTTCACAGCGAGCTTAAAGAACTCCTTCTCGAACTCGTTGGCTGCTGCTTTCCGCTTGTTGGTATTCAGCCGAATATAGGGCTCCAACCATGCCGACTGCTCAAACTGCAGGACTCGATGTATCTTAGTCACTCTCAGCCCATGAGATACCGCTTGCTGGAGGTTTTTGTAGTGGACAATGTAGTGCTCTTTATTTTCAAGTGTTGTCATCAACTTTGATTGATTTGAGCCGGGCGGACACTGATTTATGGGGAGAAATGGCAGGTCTTTATGACTTTCATGGAGCTCGGGAGGGTACTCCACATCACACTCAATAATGTAGCCTGTAGGAGAATCATCTGGGACAGACACGACATCAATTGATGTGTCTGCCCATTGGAAATGCCGAATTGGAAGCGGCAGAGACATCGCCCACCCGTACAAATTATTTGCATCAATGTACTCCAGGAATGTGGATGGCTTGGATGCATCATATGTCTCAGGTATGTAGGAGTTATTGGCTACGCAATGACGTTTAATGCTTTGCGCTACTCCCCCCCTAATACCAGCCTCCACAAACATGTACATATCATAATCGGTAAGAAGCTCTAGCTGTACGCCTGTGGTTCGAAGCATCGCATCGAAAGCGAACCCTGGACAAGAAACATAGTGAGACGGATCTAGGCTGTATGTCTCCAAACATATGGAACGGAAATTCTCGAATACATCCGCCAAAATCAGGACATCTGTCTTTAGATACAAGTCAGCGTACTCCCCCAAAGTAGCACACTGAAACTTGTCCCAGACTTTCACTGCATGAGCGTACTCCATCTCTGAAATCATGGAATCAGTCAGACTATTGTAGAAATCATCGATGGATGGAAGACGAGTATCATCTAGTCGAGCAAAAGAATCCACAAAATCATACGGGAAGACACCCTTGCGGGTAACCAACTCCAACTCATCAGGCGCGAAAAACTCAGTAGTACTTATAAACTTGTCTGCAGGCAAGAACTCAGCGAGCGAAGCAAGACCCTGACTCATAAAACGGAACGTATCGACAAACTGAATGCTGAACTTATCATGTAACTTCTTGGAAAAAGTTATCAGCTTCTCCTCTGAATTCGGAATGATGAAGATGTCTTTACTATCATACCCCAACTTCCTGATAATGAAGTTCTGATCGTATGCCAGGTTGTGGAAGAACACAATTAACTTTTTCGGTCTGCGCCTGAGAAGGTTGCAGTCATTACATGCAGGCCCAATAAATTCGCCGGTGAAGTGATTGTGGTCACGAACTTTCTTTACAGTTCCTCCGAACTTTCCTCCACAGTAGCAACAACACCTTGCTTGCAGAAAAGCAGTGTTTTGTGCATGTGTGAGCGGAGTCATAGGAACAGACGTAGAAAATATTTTCTGTACGTCATGTCCAATCTCCACAATGCGGGATATGAACTTATCCTCTGCGTCACAACCGCGATACAATTCAGGCTCTGATGGAAGTGCTGAAGTGAGGTGTGCAGGAATGATGGTATTATCAGCTTTCACGTAAATACAGTAGCTGTATGCTTTATGCTTTTGGTACTGCAGCGTGTATGACTCATCAGTATTCGGGTGACATGTATGGATTTTCTCTAGAATAGCTTTAAAGTCGCAATATACCACGATGGGCATCTTATCACTGTGATGGAAGTTTTTGAACTTCAGAACAGGTGGCTGGCCGTTTTGATCGGGCGATGGCATCTCCATCCTAACAGCAGCATGCTGTTTGCAGAGCTCACGGTGTTTTTCCAAACACTGAAGACCAGTGAGCCCGCTAACCCTACCCCGATCATCGTAATGCTTGAAGCATCTTTTACAAACATGAATAGCATCATGATGTGTAGTGATTTGGGACCGAACCAGAGCAGAAAAATTAGTGATGTAGGTGAAATGGGATGAATCGTCATTGACCAAGAGCAGAAGATCGAAATGATGTTCTTTTTCTTCAGGAGCGACTCGTGCAGGAACAACATTCAGATTCTCGTCGATACTGTAGATGTTG
This sequence comes from Bacillus rossius redtenbacheri, assembly GCF_032445375.1. Taxonomy (NCBI): domain Eukaryota; kingdom Metazoa; phylum Arthropoda; class Insecta; order Phasmatodea; family Bacillidae; genus Bacillus; species Bacillus rossius. Next base: position 17,467,290 of record NC_086335.1, read on the forward strand.
ATGGAGACTCCGGGGTTCTGTTTTTCAAACAGTGGTATTTGCTTGATTGGAGTAGGGAAGTCAGTGTTGTTGAAGTTGAACTTCCCCTCCAAGTCATGGTAGCGCTGGTTGACACGTTCAGGATGCTCACCTTCCACGTACTTCACAAGAATCGACCACTTAAAGCACATGTGGTCTTCGAGGTTTTGCGGATTTATCACTGCGTATTTGTCTTTGATGGAAGTAGGTAATTCGATGTAGGAGCTGGCACGGAGTGGATCGAGCTTGTTGATTCTCAACTGTAGTCGCTTAACGGCCGACAAAGTCCATCCGGACCCCTTACCCATGTAGTCTTCCTCCTCCTTGCAGATCTTAGAGATGGACTCGGTAACTGCCTCCTCCACCTCATGAACTGCGTAGAGGGGGACATTCATGGTTTTGAAGGCCCTCTTGTCTTCACAGGCATCTACGGGTTTTTTGTAGGCGCACTCGAGCACGATATTGAATTTGAGAGGTCCGTTCTCTTCAATCTCCTCCACAAGTTGGTTGATTATTTTGTTCTTGATGGAGTCCAGGTACGTACAAATATCCTTGGCAGAACTTGACGTATTTTCTGCCACGTACGTCTTCAAGTTACCCTTGAAACCCACTTCGGCGCTGATGAAGCCGTGGGTATTGGCCAAACCAGTCCCGGTCACCACCTTTGTTCGGCTGGTCGAAGGCTTGGGCGTAACTGCAGGCTTAACTGCTACCATCCTCTGCTTCTTTGTTGGAGGCGGAGCAGGCCCCTTGCATACCTTGATGTGGGCTTTTAACTTATCAGCCCTGGCGAACTCCTTAGCACAGTTGTCGCAGGTATGTGATATGCGGTTTGGGTTAAGACCGCAAGCCGACTTCTCATGGCGTCTTGCAAAATCAGCACGGGCGAAGGCCTTGTAGCAGAAGCTACACCGCATGCCTGATGTCGTAGCGACAGCTCCAGCACATGATGCAAGGTGCTGCTGCATCTTATCGCTGCGTGCGACCATCTTTCCACATAGGTGGCACTGTTGGTGGTCACGATGCTGGTTCTCAGCACACTGACGCTCGTGCCGGTAGCGGTTGTGGCCTGCCGTGAATGTAGCAGAGCAGAAACGGCATTTCTGAACGGTAGACGCCATCATCACGACACTCGGTAGACTGGTCTCAACGTACGGAACACACAACGGTAGCTCGACGCACGGAGAACTATAACAAAAGAATTAAGAATACAATGTAGCTAGATGTTAACACGAAAAAGTTGCAAACATAACCTCAAAACTCTATCCCTCAAGCTTATTAACCTAAACTGATAGCAATGTAACTAAATAAAAAAGTTACAAACATAACCTTAAAGCTCTAGCACTCAAGCTTACTAACCTAAACTACTAGTAATGTTACTAAATAAAAAAAGTTGCAAACATAACCTCAAAGCTATTCCTTCATGTACAATCCTAAAAATGGTAGAATATTTAAAGTACCTACTCATAAAAGTTAAAGCTGAAAAAGTATTCAATGTTAACTCAAAATGATTGATTACATAACCTCAAAACTACACTAATGCACAACTCAAAAATGCTAGAATATTTAAAGTACTGTTAAAAGTTTAAGCTAAACAATTCCTGGTTACCCATACATAAGTGTACAGAGAAAAAACTAGCTATCAGATAACCTACGAAAAAGCTGAGAAACATAAAAATATTAACGAAACATGTAGCATACCTCAGAAAACGATGAAGTGGAGCTGCAGAAGATGATGTATCGGTGGCGGTAGGAATCGTGGTAGCAGCGAAACTCACACACGAACTAGCTCACTCAAACTCCAAGAACACAATGAAGCTCCGACAGTTAATCCTGGCCTTTTATAGCCTCGGACCTGCCTGTTCTTGGAAAAACATTAGGAACAGAGTATTTCTGTTGTATCCGCCAATAGGAATGTAGTACATGGAAGTACCATTGTCTTCGGAAAAACACAGCATGACTCATGTGCATGTCGTAGCAGGTCTGTGAGTGGTGGTGGTAGAAATGTAACCTGACAGCCAAACATGGGAAACCACACTCGGGTAAAACCACGAATGACCTAGGTGATTAGAGATTAGGGCGCGAGGCACTGCCTGCATCGTGACTCATCACTCAGGAATGTCGTCTCACAGTGTCCAGGGGACCCAAACAATAGACTTGACCGTGCATGTCACAACTGGTACATTAGTCCGCGACTTTGTGGCGCCATGAGGCGCTCATGAATGTCTGAGCCTGCCACCAACAGCTCGTCAAAGTGTCATCACGAAGCACTCGAGCTGCAGTCATGACGCGCATGCTACAACAGGCCCGTTAGTCACCGACTTCGTGGCGCCAAGCTGACACTCGGGTAGACAGGTAGCTAAATGATAATACTAGTAATGCAAGGAAATAAAAAAAAATCGGGTATGTTTAATACATTTATTAAAAGTAAGAACACATTACAAAACTAAAACATTTACAATTTATTCTACATTTATTATGACCAACATTCGTTTATAAATTTTTAGCATTTCATTGCGAACAATCAGTTGAACATCCACAGAATGACACATTTTGCTGATGTTCCAGGAACAAACCCTTTTCACAAACATTTAAGGAGACTTACCTTAAGCTTTCTTTTCATTGGTCAAATAAAACATCTCCCTCTCTTCCCCTTTTACAATGATGCTGCTTCACCATTACGCTAAAATTCTGTAAGACCAAAAAAAAATATACTTCCCTTAAACCTTACGGTAGAAATTTCATCCTAGGATGCTGTTACTGCATCTAGAAATTAAAAATTATATTATCTCATACAGGTTTTATTTACATGTTAGACTTAACCATCCTACCACACACACACACACACACATGCGTGCGCATGCGTGCACTGAGATGAAATACATACTTGCCCAAATAATGTACTTTTATTTACAAAGGCAACATATTAAAACACATAATATTTAAATTTTGTGTAGATTGGATGGTACCAGAAACCATACTACAAAACGAGCGGACAACACTTGATTCTTTACTATGATTGGGCTGACGGATTGCCTCTGGAATGCCCTTGTTACCTTCAACGACTCAGAATTAATACTTTTATCCATCAAAAAACAGCAACAGTTTAACTAAGCAAACATACACCCCACACCCCTCAAAAAATTGTTATTACACAAGGCATTATTTACATGGTAGGAGACCGCACATACGAAGTGCGAAGCTTCAGGTTAGAAATATTGATTAAAATAACTACTAAAGATGCTAATTTGTTTATGAAAAAATTGCACATGAAATACAGACACTTGCTTATTTACACACACATACATACATACATACATACATACATACATACACCCTGCATGGCTTCAGAAGTAAGTACGATATTTTGAAAACCACTCAAGACTTACATCTGTTTATGAAAAGGAGCTAAATATTAAAAAAAATTCAAAGTTAATTTTAGAGATGAAATATCATGTGCAAGTCCTTGCATGCGAGAAGATTTTATTACGCAATTATCTTCATTTTCCCCAAACCATAGGTCTGATGTCTGGATACCACACAAATCCCACACCTAACATATGCAATACGAGATGACTGCACGCCAGTCCAAGCCCCTGCGCTTAGAGACGAATCTGCACTAGAAGCGTTAGCAAGCATTGCAATTATCTCGCTTCACTAATGCAGATTCACCTCTGACTAGGTAGACCTCCTGAAACAGTAAACATAGGACGGTGAAACACGTTAAAATAATGCATTTTAAAATAATTGAATAATATAAAACACTGCATATTTCACGAAAATCACCACGCAATTGACAGCCCTTTCAGTCACAATTCTGCGAATGCTATCACAGAATGCTAGATTTAGAAAGAAAGGATCATTCATTCCTTCATTATGGAACAAAGTAATACATCACATGAAGAGAAACAAAAAAGGCACACACTTCGTTCTTAGACTCGTGCCGCCTCCTTGACAGAGAGAAAAGATTGTACACATAAAATAGTATATATTTCATTTCCAGCGATGAAGCTGTACTAATATCACCTTGACAAGCTTAGATGATCTAGGGAGAGATAAAGTAAATATATTAACAAAAAAAGTCGACTAAAATTCATTTACAAACAAAATACTTAACATTCCTTCGATTACATATTTTTCTCAATTTAATAAATGAGAGAACACAAACATTTGCTTAAATCACTATTTATCAATTTTAAACTCTCTTGTACATCAGGAAAAAATATATTGTATCATTCATTATTAGTTGTAATGTAAAAAATGCAAAACAGTTTCTTTGTGGGATGTGGAATGCTCACTCACGATCGAAAAAAAGAGGGGCTTCGCTGTAACTCAAGGGGAGGGGGGGAAACCATCTTGAAAGTTGAAGTTTCTCATATATTTGGATGTAAAGTAATCAAGTAAGTAATAACATTTGGTGGTATAATATCCGTCTGATTAAAGTTTATTTGCTAACATGAATTCACAAATTAAACGAATCTCTGAGTACATTTGCTTATCTTTTTAAAAAAAAAAAATGCACAGATTGATTGTTTTATCATGAATAACCAGGAGCACACTAAAAAAACAAACGAAATTCTCGCCAATAATAACCAACAGCACACAAACAATAAAAAAAAATCATGTGTTAGTAATAACATGCAGCATGCGGAGAAAATCACCAAAATATTGTCAAGAATAACCATCAGTACATGTAGAATACCAAAAAGTCTTGACATGAAAAAGGCTGAAGTGCACGGAGAAAATCATCAAATTCTCGTCAGGTAAAAAAAGCAGAAGCACATGATTTTTTTTTATTGTTTGTGTGCTGTTGGTTATTATTGGCGAGAATTTCGTTTGTTTTTTTAGTGTGCTCCTGGTTATTCATGATAAAACAATCAATCTGTGCATTTTTTTTTTTTTAAAAAGATAAGCAAATGTACTCAGAGATTCGTTTAATTTGTGAATTCATGTTAGCAAATAAACTTTAATCAGACGGATATTATACCACCAAATGTTATTACTTACTTGATTACTTTACATCCAAATATATGAGAAACTTCAACTTTCAAGATGGTTTCCCCCCCTCCCCTTGAGTTACAGCGAAGCCCCTCTTTTTTTCGATCGTGAGTGAGCATTCCACATCCCACAAAGAAACTGTTTTGCATTTTTTACATTACAACTAATAATGAATGATACAATATATTTTTTCCTGATGTACAAGAGAGTTTAAAATTGATAAATAGTGATTTAAGCAAATGTTTGTGTTCTCTCATTTATTAAATTGAGAAAAATATGTAATCGAAGGAATGTTAAGTATTTTGTTTGTAAATGAATTTTAGTCGACTTTTTTTGTTAATATATTTACTTTATCTCTCCCTAGATCATCTAAGCTTGTCAAGGTGATATTAGTACAGCTTCATCGCTGGAAATGAAATATATACTATTTTATGTGTACAATCTTTTCTCTCTGTCAAGGAGGCGGCACGAGTCTAAGAACGAAGTGTGTGCCTTTTTTGTTTCTCTTCATGTGATGTATTACTTTGTTCCATAATGAAGGAATGAATGATCCTTTCTTTCTAAATCTAGCATTCTGTGATAGCATTCGCAGAATTGTGACTGAAAGGGCTGTCAATTGCGTGGTGATTTTCGTGAAATATGCAGTGTTTTATATTATTCAATTATTTTAAAATGCATTATTTTAACGTGTTTCACCGTCCTATGTTTACTGTTTCAGGAGGTCTACCTAGTCAGAGGTGAATCTGCATTAGTGAAGCGAGATAATTGCAATGCTTGCTAACGCTTCTAGTGCAGATTCGTCTCTAAGCGCAGGGGCTTGGACTGGCGTGCAGTCATCTCGTATTGCATATGTTAGGTGTGGGATTTGTGTGGTATCCAGACATCAGACCTATGGTTTGGGGAAAATGAAGATAATTGCGTAATAAAATCTTCTCGCATGCAAGGACTTGCACATGATATTTCATCTCTAAAATTAACTTTGAATTTTTTTTAATATTTAGCTCCTTTTCATAAACAGATGTAAGTCTTGAGTGGTTTTCAAAATATCGTACTTACTTCTGAAGCCATGCAGGGTGTATGTATGTATGTATGTATGTATGTATGTATGTGTGTGTAAATAAGCAAGTGTCTGTATTTCATGTGCAATTTTTTCATAAACAAATTAGCATCTTTAGTAGTTATTTTAATCAATATTTCTAACCTGAAGCTTCGCACTTCGTATGTGCGGTCTCCTACCATGTAAATAATGCCTTGTGTAATAACAATTTTTTGAGGGGTGTGGGGTGTATGTTTGCTTAGTTAAACTGTTGCTGTTTTTTGATGGATAAAAGTATTAATTCTGAGTCGTTGAAGGTAACAAGGGCATTCCAGAGGCAATCCGTCAGCCCAATCATAGTAAAGAATCAAGTGTTGTCCGCTCGTTTTGTAGTATGGTTTCTGGTACCATCCAATCTACACAAAATTTAAATATTATGTGTTTTAATATGTTGCCTTTGTAAATAAAAGTACATTATTTGGGCAAGTATGTATTTCATCTCAGTGCACGCATGCGCACGCATGTGTGTGTGTGTGTGTGTGGTAGGATGGTTAAGTCTAACATGTAAATAAAACCTGTATGAGATAATATAATTTTTAATTTCTAGATGCAGTAACAGCATCCTAGGATGAAATTTCTACCGTAAGGTTTAAGGGAAGTATATTTTTTTTTGGTCTTACAGAATTTTAGCGTAATGGTGAAGCAGCATCATTGTAAAAGGGGAAGAGAGGGAGATGTTTTATTTGACCAATGAAAAGAAAGCTTAAGGTAAGTCTCCTTAAATGTTTGTGAAAAGGGTTTGTTCCTGGAACATCAGCAAAATGTGTCATTCTGTGGATGTTCAACTGATTGTTCGCAATGAAATGCTAAAAATTTATAAACGAATGTTGGTCATAATAAATGTAGAATAAATTGTAAATGTTTTAGTTTTGTAATGTGTTCTTACTTTTAATAAATGTATTAAACATACCCGATTTTTTTTTATTTCCTTGCATTACTAGTATTATCATTTAGCTACCTGTCTACCCGAGTGTCAGCTTGGCGCCACGAAGTCGGTGACTAACGGGCCTGTTGTAGCATGCGCGTCATGACTGCAGCTCGAGTGCTTCGTGATGACACTTTGACGAGCTGTTGGTGGCAGGCTCAGACATTCATGAGCGCCTCATGGCGCCACAAAGTCGCGGACTAATGTACCAGTTGTGACATGCACGGTCAAGTCTATTGTTTGGGTCCCCTGGACACTGTGAGACGACATTCCTGAGTGATGAGTCACGATGCAGGCAGTGCCTCGCGCCCTAATCTCTAATCACCTAGGTCATTCGTGGTTTTACCCGAGTGTGGTTTCCCATGTTTGGCTGTCAGGTTACATTTCTACCACCACCACTCACAGACCTGCTACGACATGCACATGAGTCATGCTGTGTTTTTCCGAAGACAATGGTACTTCCATGTACTACATTCCTATTGGCGGATACAACAGAAATACTCTGTTCCTAATGTTTTTCCAAGAACAGGCAGGTCCGAGGCTATAAAAGGCCAGGATTAACTGTCGGAGCTTCATTGTGTTCTTGGAGTTTGAGTGAGCTAGTTCGTGTGTGAGTTTCGCTGCTACCACGATTCCTACCGCCACCGATACATCATCTTCTGCAGCTCCACTTCATCGTTTTCTGAGGTATGCTACATGTTTCGTTAATATTTTTATGTTTCTCAGCTTTTTCGTAGGTTATCTGATAGCTAGTTTTTTCTCTGTACACTTATGTATGGGTAACCAGGAATTGTTTAGCTTAAACTTTTAACAGTACTTTAAATATTCTAGCATTTTTGAGTTGTGCATTAGTGTAGTTTTGAGGTTATGTAATCAATCATTTTGAGTTAACATTGAATACTTTTTCAGCTTTAACTTTTATGAGTAGGTACTTTAAATATTCTACCATTTTTAGGATTGTACATGAAGGAATAGCTTTGAGGTTATGTTTGCAACTTTTTTTATTTAGTAACATTACTAGTAGTTTAGGTTAGTAAGCTTGAGTGCTAGAGCTTTAAGGTTATGTTTGTAACTTTTTTATTTAGTTACATTGCTATCAGTTTAGGTTAATAAGCTTGAGGGATAGAGTTTTGAGGTTATGTTTGCAACTTTTTCGTGTTAACATCTAGCTACATTGTATTCTTAATTCTTTTGTTATAGTTCTCCGTGCGTCGAGCTACCGTTGTGTGTTCCGTACGTTGAGACCAGTCTACCGAGTGTCGTGATGATGGCGTCTACCGTTCAGAAATGCCGTTTCTGCTCTGCTACATTCACGGCAGGCCACAACCGCTACCGGCACGAGCGTCAGTGTGCTGAGAACCAGCATCGTGACCACCAACAGTGCCACCTATGTGGAAAGATGGTCGCACGCAGCGATAAGATGCAGCAGCACCTTGCATCATGTGCTGGAGCTGTCGCTACGACATCAGGCATGCGGTGTAGCTTCTGCTACAAGGCCTTCGCCCGTGCTGATTTTGCAAGACGCCATGAGAAGTCGGCTTGCGGTCTTAACCCAAACCGCATATCACATACCTGCGACAACTGTGCTAAGGAGTTCGCCAGGGCTGATAAGTTAAAAGCCCACATCAAGGTATGCAAGGGGCCTGCTCCGCCTCCAACAAAGAAGCAGAGGATGGTAGCAGTTAAGCCTGCAGTTACGCCCAAGCCTTCGACCAGCCGAACAAAGGTGGTGACCGGGACTGGTTTGGCCAATACCCACGGCTTCATCAGCGCCGAAGTGGGTTTCAAGGGTAACTTGAAGACGTACGTGGCAGAAAATACGTCAAGTTCTGCCAAGGATATTTGTACGTACCTGGACTCCATCAAGAACAAAATAATCAACCAACTTGTGGAGGAGATTGAAGAGAACGGACCTCTCAAATTCAATATCGTGCTCGAGTGCGCCTACAAAAAACCCGTAGATGCCTGTGAAGACAAGAGGGCCTTCAAAACCATGAATGTCCCCCTCTACGCAGTTCATGAGGTGGAGGAGGCAGTTACCGAGTCCATCTCTAAGATCTGCAAGGAGGAGGAAGACTACATGGGTAAGGGGTCCGGATGGACTTTGTCGGCCGTTAAGCGACTACAGTTGAGAATCAACAAGCTCGATCCACTCCGTGCCAGCTCCTACATCGAATTACCTACTTCCATCAAAGACAAATACGCAGTGATAAATCCGCAAAACCTCGAAGACCACATGTGCTTTAAGTGGTCGATTCTTGTGAAGTACGTGGAAGGTGAGCATCCTGAACGTGTCAACCAGCGCTACCATGACTTGGAGGGGAAGTTCAACTTCAACAACACTGACTTCCCTACTCCAATCAAGCAAATACCACTGTTTGAAAAACAGAACCCCGGAGTCTCCATCAACATCTACAGTATCGACGAGAATCTGAATGTTGTTCCTGCACGAGTCGCTCCTGAAGAAAAAGAACATCATTTCGATCTTCTGCTCTTGGTCAATGACGATTCATCCCATTTCACCTACATCACTAATTTTTCTGCTCTGGTTCGGTCCCAAATCACTACACATCATGATGCTATTCATGTTTGTAAAAGATGCTTCAAGCATTACGATGATCGGGGTAGGGTTAGCGGGCTCACTGGTCTTCAGTGTTTGGAAAAACACCGTGAGCTCTGCAAACAGCATGCTGCTGTTAGGATGGAGATGCCATCGCCCGATCAAAACGGCCAGCCACCTGTTCTGAAGTTCAAAAACTTCCATCACAGTGATAAGATGCCCATCGTGTTATATTGCGACTTTGAAGCTATTCTAGAGAAAATCCATACATGTCACCCGAATACTGATGAGTCATACACGCTGCAGTACCAAAAGCATAAAGCATACAGCTACTGTATTTACGTGAAAGCTGATAATACCATCATTCCTGCACACCTCACTTCAGCACTTCCATCAGAGCCTGAATTGTATCGCGGTTGTGACGCAGAGGATAAGTTCATATCCCGCATTGTGGAGATTGGACATGACGTACAGAAAATATTTTCTACGTCTGTTCCTATGACTCCGCTCACACATGCACAAAACACTGCTTTTCTGCAAGCAAGGTGTTGTTGCTACTGTGGAGGAAAGTTCGGAGGAACTGTAAAGAAAGTTCGTGACCACAATCACTTCACCGGCGAATTTATTGGGCCTGCATGTAATGACTGCAACCTTCTCAGGCGCAGACCGAAAAAGTTAATTGTGTTCTTCCACAACCTGGCATACGATCAGAACTTCATTATCAGGAAGTTGGGGTATGATAGTAAAGACATCTTCATCATTCCGAATTCAGAGGAGAAGCTGATAACTTTTTCCAAGAAGTTACATGATAAGTTCAGCATTCAGTTTGTCGATACGTTCCGTTTTATGAGTCAGGGTCTTGCTTCGCTCGCTGAGTTCTTGCCTGCAGACAAGTTTATAAGTACTACTGAGTTTTTCGCGCCTGATGAGTTGGAGTTGGTTACCCGCAAGGGTGTCTTCCCGTATGATTTTGTGGATTCTTTTGCTCGACTAGATGATACTCGTCTTCCATCCATCGATGATTTCTACAATAGTCTGACTGATTCCATGATTTCAGAGATGGAGTACGCTCATGCAGTGAAAGTCTGGGACAAGTTTCAGTGTGCTACTTTGGGGGAGTACGCTGACTTGTATCTAAAGACAGATGTCCTGATTTTGGCGGATGTATTCGAGAATTTCCGTTCCATATGTTTGGAGACATACAGCCTAGATCCGTCTCACTATGTTTCTTGTCCAGGGTTCGCTTTCGATGCGATGCTTCGAACCACAGGCGTACAGCTAGAGCTTCTTACCGATTATGATATGTACATGTTTGTGGAGGCTGGTATTAGGGGGGGAGTAGCGCAAAGCATTAAACGTCATTGCGTAGCCAATAACTCCTACATACCTGAGACATATGATGCATCCAAGCCATCCACATTCCTGGAGTACATTGATGCAAATAATTTGTACGGGTGGGCGATGTCTCTGCCGCTTCCAATTCGGCATTTCCAATGGGCAGACACATCAATTGATGTCGTGTCTGTCCCAGATGATTCTCCTACAGGCTACATTATTGAGTGTGATGTGGAGTACCCTCCCGAGCTCCATGAAAGTCATAAAGACCTGCCATTTCTCCCCATAAATCAGTGTCCGCCCGGCTCAAATCAATCAAAGTTGATGACAACACTTGAAAATAAAAAGCACTACATTGTCCACTACAAAAACCTCCAGCAAGCGGTATCTCATGGGCTGAGAGTGACTAAGATACATCGAGTCCTGCAGTTTGAGCAGTCGGCATGGTTGGAGCCCTATATTCGGCTGAATACCAACAAGCGGAAAGCAGCAGCCAACGAGTTCGAGAAGGAGTTCTTTAAGCTCGCTGTGAACTCGTCATTTGGTAAACTGATGGAAAATAAAAGGCGGAGGCTCAAAATGGAGTTGGTGTGCTCTGAGAAGAGGTTCAAGAAGTTGGTGTGTCGTCCGTCCTTCAAGGACCGTACAATGTACGAACCGAATTTGTCTCTAGTCCACCTTAATCACGAGACCATCATTTTCGACAAGCCGATCTATGCTGGACTGGCCGTACTAGATCTTTCAAAGACTCTCATGTACGACTTCCACTACAATACCATGAAACCCCGTTACCATGACAATATTCACCTGATGTATATGGATACAGACAGTTTTGTGTATGAGATCCAGACAACAGACTTTTACTCAGACCTCAAAGCCGACCCTACACTGATGGCTAAATTCGACACCAGCTGCTACCCTTCCGACCACCCATGCTTCTCCCCCATCAACAAGAAAGTTGTCGGTAAATTCAAAGATGAATGTGGGGGAGAAGTGATGGAGGAGTTTGTAAGCCTACGGGCCAAACTCTACGCCTACAGGTGTGGTGGTAAGAGCGAGAAAAAGGCCAAGGGCATCCAGCGATGTGTGGTCAAAAACCACATAACATTCGATGACTACCTGGAAGCCCTGCAAGACCACCGCACAATGAGGGCAGGCGTTAGAGCAATTCGCTCCCATCAGCACATACTCTATACTGAGTACAGCAATAAGCTGGCCATAACGTGGGAGGACGACAAACGGCTGATCTGCGAAGATGGTATCCACACAGTACCCCACGGATATGTTGGAGGCGGCGAATAATTTTTTTTCTGTAAATAGTTTTTGATTTAAATAGTTTGGCAGTTTGGTAGTTGTTTCCATTTGTTGTATAGTTTTTCTGTTTTTGCTGTACAGTTTATGTTTTTGATTTATAGTTTCCATTTTTGTTGTAAAGTTTCAGTTTTTTTATGTGTAGTTTTTGTTTTTGCTCCATTTTTGTTGTGTAAAATATGTTCTTAATTTAATAAATACAATTTTACCTACATATTGTTTATTATTTTTAATATAGAACCTATATCCCACGAGGTACTGATACTTATAAATGTCTTACAGAATGGTGAAATGTAATTATACACAAACATTAAAATATCTGCTTCCATGCAGCTTTTAAAACACGAGTACGCAAACATGAACTTGTTTATAAAAGTGAAATTGAACGCAGACATTACAAATATCTGCTTCCGTGCAGCTTTAAAACACGAGTACGCAAACATGAACTTGTTTATAAAAGTGAAATTGAACACAGACATTAAAAATATCTGCTTCCATGCAGCTTTTAAACACATGTACGCAAACATGAACTTGTTTATAAAAGTGAAATTGAACGCAGACATTAAAAATATCTGCTTCCATGCAGCTTTAAAACACGTGTACGCAAACATGAGAAGAGATTATTACTTGTGAGTTAGGACTCTGAAAATTTTTTGGCCAGCTAAGATGGAGTAATAAATGTTTTTTTAAATTATCATTACTTTAACTAACGCATCTACAACGATAGTATTGATAACATATATTTTAGTTAAAACCTATAAGTGATAAGACTTTAAGAAAAAACTGTCGGTTACAACAACAAAATGACTGTGGATTTTGTGGATTTTGTGGATTCTGTGGATTTTGGTCTATAAGGTTCATAACAATGTTGGTAGAGAATTGTAACTCGACCTTACATACACTAACATACTTTATAAACCTACAGCCGATGACGACATCCATCAGATGAAATCAAGATGGCAGTCTCCACTAAATAAGATGGTCCCTCCAGCAGACAACGATGGTATATATTTTTTTCCCTGATTTTCTAAGTTAATAATTATGATTTTCCAAGATGGTGGATGTCACGAAAAATTGTAACATGAATGAGTGGGGTGTTCGATGACGATGCCATTGTAACAGAGGGGTGGGGGTGCTAGATGATGTACTTGTAATTTAGAGGAGTGGGGTGTTCGATATGTAGGTTTTTAATTAAAATTTTATTAAATAATATTTTTTTAATTTTATTTTAAAATTTTGATTATTTAATTTTTTAAAATTTAAATTTTTTTCATTAAAATCGGATAATAAATAAAGATTTTCAAGATGGCGGACGAAACTCAAAATAGAGGAATGTTGTAGAAAACAAAATGGCCACCGGACTTGATGTAATCCAAGATGGTCGCCGGAAGTGACGTAATCCAAGATGGTCGCAGGAAGGGACGCAATCTAAGATGGCCGCCGGAAGTGACGCAATCTAAGATGGCCGCCGGAAGTGAAGTAATCCAAGATGGCCGCCGGAAGTGACGTCATCCAAGATGGCCGCTGGAAGTGACGTCATCCAAGATGGCCGCCTCGAATCCCCGAATCCCCCTCCCCCCTCCCCTGTCCCCATATGAACCAAATACACCTACTATTATCAACATCTACTCACTATCCCAGTTATGGTATATGGCACAAGTGTTCCCAATGCCAGCAGCAGTAGCAGCTCGTATCAGGCAATACGTAGGATGGTTCATTTGGAAAGGCTTCCTTTTCAAGGTCGGCAGGGATCAACTAACGATGCTTGTCGTTAAAGAGGGTCTCGGGCTTACAGAACAAGGACAGAGAAAAAAAGAGCTTTATTCCAGAAGTCCATCATGCAGCGTGTCTCCAAGGGTGGATGTTCATCAATCTTGTACACCGCAGCATGGGAAGCAGGAGGCGCAATGGGGAGGGAGGTTCCCTCGGCACTACAGGACAGCCGCCGAAAATCTGAGTGCTATAATTTCAGAACTCCCAGATGGAACGAAAGAGTCAACTCGTCATCTCTATGATTTTCATCGAAGGAGCCAGGGCAGGCGCGTCCATATAGGCGAACTAGGCAACCGCCTAGGGCGCCAAGTAGCTGGGAGCGGCGCAGCACGACACATAACAGCTGATATAATATGTTTAACGATTATTGAAACTAGATAAAAATGGATTTTTGTAACAGTTTGGAATGTTTATATTGATATAAGTAATTATTTAAAGTCCACGGTGACCTGTTTATGATTTGTAATAAGTAAAAAAGTAAAAAAAAAACACAAGCCTGCTTACATTTGATTGTTGACAAAATCTTATGCTTACGTGATGTATTTTGAGGCAAGGAAAATTTTTTTGGGGTGACCGGTGGTGGGTTGGGGGGGGGGGGGGGGCATTAAGGTTTTCGCCTAAGGCGCCAATTGACCTTGCACCGGCCCGGACATCAAGCGGCATGCCTTCAATCCAGACCAAGATCCTCAAACTACGGTGGAAGCAAATATGGAAAAAAATAATTCCGAACCAGAATTACCCAGTCATTTCCATAAATAGACTTTGCTTTCGTGAACGACCTCACACCAAATATCGACGGAAACGAATCGCGCTAACCCAGGACGAAAAGTGTGAACTCTGTAGCTATCGCGACACGGCGATACATCGAGTGTATGACTGCTCCTTCTCGCGTCCACTGTGGGAGTACTGTCAACGAACACTTGGAAGACTTCTGTGTATGCCACTGAGAGATGTGTGCACAGACAGGATGTGATACCTTGATATAGTGACATTTTCTTCTGTGAAGAGAAGTGCAGCAGTGTAGCTCATAACAAACTTAATTGATTTAGTGCTCACAACTCCGGAGCCATATTTACTGGGGACTTCATCTCCCAGTTACAACATGGCAAGATGGGAGTAGTATATAATAGGGCATCCGAGATCAGGCGCCAGGCGGTGGAGCCGGGAGCCGGTCAGCCATATTGGATTGTGCCGTCACGGCTGCCATCTTGGATGGTTGTGACCTTGACCTTTGACCTTGACCTTGACATTTGTCCTTCAAAACGTACCAAAAATGACCAAAATTGAGCAAAAATTGCCCAAAATTCCTCAAAAATCGCCAACATTTACATTTCTGTGGAAAAAATTTCCGCCAAAAAATCTCAAAAAATTCCACAATCCAAAAATTAGGATTTCAAAAATCCTCCAATGTTAATTTGTCTTAGAAAGCACCCAAATGCCTGAAAGCGGTTTTAAACTCCTAAGAGATAGCCGCTTATAAGCCGCCAACCTTGAAAATAAGGATGTCACGGCAGCAATTTTGAAAGATAACGTCATAGTTGCAATTTCCGTTACGGCCGCCATCTTTAACTTTTCTATTTATTATCCGATTTTAATGAAATTTTTTTAAAATTTTAAACAAAATTTAAATAAAAAATTTTTAATAAATTATTTATAAAAAATTGTACTTTTACGACACGGAGTTCGGAGTCCGCGGTTCGAACCCGGTGAGGGCAAGAAAATTAATAAATAGCGACCAAACCTTCCCCCGCGGTGGCTGCTGGCATACTGACTCCCACCACTTTTTTTTTCAAAGCATATATAACGTCAGGTAACATGATGTCACGTCCACCATCTTGTCTTCGATGCTGGAAGCAATCATCATTGTACCGTCGGCGAGAGTGCGCTGATGACATTTAGTTTAGTTCTTATCCGCTAGAGTGCAGTAATCATTTATTACTGTGACACCCGCCATCTTGAAAATTGGCCGCCATCTTGAAAATCTGTAATTATTTAGCTAGAAATTCGGGAAAAATTTCAAAATTCATTAAATAAATCACTCATTAATTTAAATATTGATTCGATCGATTCCTGTCCTCATTTCGATACCCGATCGATGCAATAATGTTTAATTTTATGTAAAACAAATAATAATTTCAATAAACCATGTTTAACATTCGAAAATAGACTTTAAATCCTCTACTACCATCATCCTTTCAGACATCAAGACCACCATATTGGAAATTCGTAATTTTAATGCTATTGATTCGGGAAAAAGTTAAAAATTCATTAAATAAATTTCCAATCAATATACTGATTGATTAGGTCGACTAAGGTCCTTGGTTCGATCCCTGGCCGATACAAAAAAATTAAATATAACATCAATTTAACATAAAAGTAACAGGTTCGAGGAATTAAACACCGCAAGTTCTTTTACAAACATAATATTTATTACATAATTTCTATTCTACTACAGGATCACTTACGAAAGCTAGCAAATTTATAATCAATAATTTAGTTCCGCATCGGTGTGAAATGACTAATTCTTAGCTCCAATCGGTTTATACTAGACAGAGTCCAACCAGAACCTTTACTGACATAGTTCTCCTCTTCTTGACAGAGTTTTCGGACACCGAGTTTAACAGTTTGCTTCATATCTTTAGAAATGTAAATTACTGCAGCCGATGTCTTAAATGCACACTTTTTCCACTTTGTCATCGAACGGATATGGCTTTCCATATAGACAGTCCAACCACAAGTTATATTTTAATGGACCGTTTGTTGCTACGTCATCAGTAAGCTGATTGATTATGTCCTGTCTGATATCATCAAGAAAAGTACAAATGTCCTTCGACTCACCGAATGTATTTAGATAATAGTAGTCCTTCAATGTTCCACGAAACGCAGTCTGCGCCAAGTAGAAGCCATTATCGTTCACTTGTAATGCTCCGAACACAGTCTTAGGTTTAGGTCTATGTTCAGACGTCATAGCAATCGGTAGCTGCGCATCTGTTTTTTTGATTGTACGCTCACGAGCCTTCAATCTAAATCTAGGAGTCGAAATGTCTGCAGGTAGTTCAGCAGTAGGCACACGGACTTCACCTTTCTATATTTTCGCATGTCGTCGCAAACTATCAATTCGAGTAAACCATTCATGACAATCATCACATCGAAACTTTATACAAGAAGGATTCTTTTTGCATTTGCTCCGCTCATGTCTTCCTGCATCATGTGAAAATGTGAACGACATATCACAGTAGCTGCAAGGATACCGTGCTGATGTAGACGAACCTTTCAGACCCGATCCAGATATGGACGTTGCAACAGTAGTACCATTTCCAGGCATACTCTTATGATAATCGATGCATCGCTGTTGCACCGAAACCTTTACTTCCTGCCGCACAGCAGGACCTTTACATGTCTTCATGTGCGTTTTCATATTATCTTTTCTGGCAAACTGCTTATGACATTTCTCACAAACAAACATTTTACGATATAGGTTCTTGGCACATTCTCTCTTCTCATGCCGTCGAGCATTGCTGCTGTTTGAGAAAATCTTGTCACAGTAACAGCACCGATGTTCGTTAGTTGTTGTCGATTCGGCATCCGTTGAAGTCTCCATCGAGGGCGAAACGAAGTTCGTCGAGTTTTCCTGCACAGCCAGCACTACCGGCATTAAAGTCTCTTCTGCTGGTGGTATCGCGTCTGATGAAGTCTCCTCCAGTGTTGTCGCCGTGGTTGTCAACGTATTCTGCTCCTTCTCCATCGTAGCTTTCGTCAAGGTTCCCGTAGACTATGGTACAACCTCCATCGAGTTCGACGTTAAAGTCGGTAAAGATGCCATCGAGTTCGCAAGAACAGGTAATTACGTGATTAATGCACAAGAAGAAACAAACTAGATGATCCATACACCGTCGTCGTCAGTTACAAACTGAGCCACCTGCTGTCTAGGACTCGCTTATATACGTGCACCGGATGGAATAATACGCTAGTCAAATCAAGAACAATTTATTATAATACTAGAGTCAAAACAACATTAAAAAAAAAGCACCATCAACAAAAAGGAAGCACATTCTGGAAGCACAACTAAAAAAAGGCAGCACATTTGGAAGCACCGACAACGAAAAGACAGCACATTTGGAAGCACCACCAACGAAAAGGCAGCACATTTGGAAGCACCGACAACGAAAAGGCAGCACATTTGGAAGCACCGACAACGAAAAGGCAGTACTTTTGGAAGCACCGACAACGAAAAGGCAGCACATTTGGAAGCACCGCAAACGAAAAGGCAGCACATTTGGAAGCACCGACATCGAAAAGGCAGCACATTTGGAAGCACTGACAACAAAAAGGCAGCACATTTGGAAGCCCCGACAACGAAAAGGCAGCACATTTGGAAGCACCAACAACGAAAAGGCAGCACATTTGGAAGCACCGACAACGAAAAAGCAGCACATTTGGAAGCACCGACAACGAAAATGCAGCACAATCAACGAAAATGCAGCACATTTGTCATTGACTCCAATATTCATTGACTCCAATATTCATTGGCTCCATTAATTCGCTCGCTCCAATATTACATTGGCTCCAATATTCATTGGCTCCATCAGTCATTGACACCAACAGTCTTTTGGTTCCAAAAGTCTTTTGGCTCAAAATATATTTGGCTAGAATACTTCGAGTCTAAGAGACTATGAGGCCACATGGCTTCGAGTCTTAAATGATCTAGCTGGTTACGAGTTTTACATGGCTTGCGAGACTACAGAGCTACGAAGCCTCTAGTACACAAGTTTACGTGACTGCGAGGATAGAGGTCTACAAGTCTGCATGAGTACTTGACTACGAAGCTACTCGCTTAAAAGGCTGCAATTGCCGCATCTGTCTTCGTCGGAATTTTCTCTTTTGCTACATCTGCACCATCAGCATTATGTGATAAGATTACAAGGCTGCTTGCTTACGTAGCTTCAAGTCTACGAGGCTCCAATGCATAATAACTACAAGACTACGAGCAATGATATTACGAGACTATGCGATTGCAAGTCTTCAAGGTTACGTGATCGCGAGGCTATAGGACTACGAAGCTTCCAGAACGCATGGTTACGAGACTGCATTACTAATTGACCGCGTGGCTACGAAACTTCATGTGTCTAACTGACTACAATAGCACTATTCAGTGGTGAGAGTTAATTTATCTCATGCAAAGGTACTTGCTGCAAGTAGTTCCGCTTTTCAACATCAAATGACGTCAGTGTTGCTTGCAGGTAAATAATATTTATTTCTTTTATGCGGGATGCGGGATGCTCACTATCGAACGCATAAGAAGGATGGCTTCGATAGTCTCCAAGGAGAAAAAAGTTCCTCCTTCCTGCTAGTGCTTTTCAGATTTCTCACGGTCCGCCATCTTGGATTGCGACGCCACGGCGGCCATCTTGGATGGGTGTGACCTTGACGTTTGACCAAAACCGCAGGAATGATCGCAATCACACGGATTTACCATCAAAATATTGATAAGAATAATCAGGAGCACACGGAGAAAACCATTATAATATTTGCAAGAATAATCAGGAGCACACGGAGAAAACCACCATAATATTGACAAGAATAATCAGAAGCACACGGAGAAAAACGACTAACGTTTTCTTTGATATTATAAAATTACAGGGAAAAAAAATTAAAAAAAAATAATAAAAAAATACATGAACTAATTCTGCTAGCTTGTAAACTTATCATTGTTGTGCAATGAAAGAGTTCTAGTACAAGCCAGGATTTTATGTATTTTTTTTATTATTTTTATTTTTAAATATTTTTTACCTGTAATTTTATAATATCAAAGAAAACGTTAGTCGTTTTTCTCCGTGTGCTTCTGATTATTCTTGTCAATATTATGGTGGTTTCCTCCGTGTGCTCCTGATTATTCTTGCCAATATTATGATGGTTTTCTCCGTGTGCTCCTAATTATTCTTATCAATATTTTGATGTTAAATCCGTGTGCTTGCGATTATTCCTGCGGTTTTGGTCAAAGGTCAAAATCACACCCATCCAAGATGGCCGCCATGACGTCGCAATCCAAGATGGCGGACCGTGAGAAATCTGAGAAGCACTAGCAGGAAGGAGGAACTTTTTTCTCCTTGGAGACTATCGAAGCCATCCTTCTTATGCGTTCGATAGTGAGCATCCCGCATCCCGCATAAAAGAAATAAATATTATTTACCTGCAAGCAACACTGACGTCATCTGATGTTGAAAAGCGGAACTACTTGCAGCAAGTACCTTTGCATGAGATAAATTAACTCTCACCACTGAATAGTGCTATTGTAGTCAGTTAGAGACATGAAGTTTCGTAACCACGCGGTCAATTAGTAATGCAGTCTCGTAACCATGCGTTCTGGAAGCTTCGTAGTCCTATAGCCTCGCGATCACGTAACCTTGAAGACTTGCAATCGCATAGTCTCGTAATATCATTGCTCGTAGTCTCGTAGTTATTATGCATTGGAGCCTCGTAGACTTAAAGCTACGTAAGCAAGCAGCCTTGTAATCTTATCACATAATGCTGATGGTGCAGATGTAGCAAAAGAGAAAATTCCGACGAAGACAGATGCGGCAATTGGAGCCTTTTAGGCGAGTAGCTTCGTAGTCAAGTACTCATGCAGACTTGTAGACCTCTATCCTCGCAGTCACGTAAACTTGTGTACTAGAGGCTTCGTAGCTCTGTAGTCTCGCAAGCCATGTATAACTCGTAACCAGCTAGATCATTTAAGACTCGAAGCCATGTGGCCTCATAGTCTCTTAGACTCGAAGTATTCTAGCCAAATATATTTTGAGCCAAAAGACTTTTGGAACCAAAAGACTGTTGGTGTCAATGACTGATGGAGCCAATGAATATTGGAGCCCATGAATATTGGAGCCGATGAATATTGGAGCCAATGTAATATTGGAGCGAGCGAATTATTGGAGCCAATGAATATTGGAGCCAATGAATATTGGAGCCAATGAATATTGGAGTCAATGACAATAGTGCTGCATTTTCGTTGATGGTGCTGCCTTTTCGTTGTCGGTGCTTCCAAATGTGCTGCTTTTTCGTTGTCGGTGCTTCCAAATGTGCTGCTTTTTCGTTGTCGGTGTTTCCAAATGTGCTGCCTTTTCGTTGTCGGTGCTTCCAAATATGCTGCCTTTTCGTTGTCGGGGCTTCCAAATGTGCTGCCTTTTCGTTGTCGGTGCTTCCAAATGTGCTGCCTTTTCGTTGGCGGTGCTTTTAAATGTGCTCTCTTTTCGATGACGGTGCTTCCAAATGTGCTGCCTTAATGTTGTCGGTGCTTCCTAATGTGCTGCCTTTTCGTTGTCGGTGCTTCCAAATGTGCTGCATTTTCGTTGGTGGTGCTTCCAAATGTGCTGCCTTTTCGTTGTCGGTGCTTCCAAATGTGCTGCCTTTTCGTTGGTGGTGCTCCAAATGTGCTGTCATTTCGTTGTCGGTGCTTCCAAATGTGCTGCCTTTTTTTAATTGTGCTTCCAGAATGTGCTTCGTTTTTGTTAAAGGTGCTTCTATTTTTAATGTTGTTTTGACTCTAGTATTATAATAAATTTTTCTTGATTTGACTAGCGTATTATTCCATCCGGTGCATGTATATAAGCGAGTCCTAGACAGCAGGTCGCTCAGTTTGTAACTGACGACGACGGTGTACGGATCACCTAGTTTGTTTCTTCTTGTGCATTAATCACGTAATTACCTGTTCTTACGAACTCGATGGCATCTTTACCGACTTTAACGTCGAACTCGATGGAGGTTGTACCATCGTCTACGGGAACCTTGACGACAGCTACGATGGAGAAGAAGCAGATTCCGTTGACAACCATGGCGACAACACTGGAGGAGACTTCATCAGACACGATTCTACCAGCAGAAGAGACTTTAATGCCGGTAGTGCTGGCTGTGCAGGAAAACTCGACGAACTTCGTTTCGCCCTCGATGGAGACTTCAACGGATGCCGAATCGACAACAACTAACGAACATCGGTGCTTTTACTGTGACAAGATTTTCTCAAACAGCAGCAATGCTCGACGTCACGAGAAGAGAGAATGTGCCAAGAACCTATATCGTAAAATGTTTGTTTGTGAGAAATGTCATAAGCAGTTTGCCAGAAAAGATAATATGAAAACGCACATGAAGACATGTAAAGGTCCTGCTGTGCGGCAGAAAGTAAAGGTTTCGGTGCAACAGCGATGCATCGATGTTCATAAGAGTATGCCTGGAAATGGTACTACTGTTGCAACGTCCATATCTGGATCGGGTCTGAAAGGTTCGTCTACATCAGCACGGTATCCTTGCAGCTACTGTGATATGTCGTTCACATTTTCGCATGATGCACGAAGACATGAGCGGAGCAAATGCAAAAAGATTCCTTCTCGTATAAATTTTGATGTGATGATTGTCATGAATGGTTTACTCGAATTGATAGTTTGCGACGACATGCGAAAATATGAAGAGGTGAAGTCCGTGTGCCTACTGCTGAACTACCTGCAGACATTTCGACTCCTCGATTTAGATTGAAGGCTCGTGAGCGTACAATCAAAAAAACAGATCTGCAGCAAACGATTGCTATGACGTCTGAACATAGACCTAAACCTAAGACTGTGTTTGGAACTATTCAAGTGAACGATAATGGCTTCTACTTGGCGCAGACTGCGTTTCGTGGAACATTGAAGGACTACTATTATCTAAATACGTTCGGTGAGTCGAAGGACATTTGTACTTTTCTTGATGATATCAGACAAGACATAATCCATCAGCTTACTGATGACGTAGCAACAAACGGTCCATTAAAATATAACTTGTGGTTTACTGTCTATATGGAAAGCCATATCCGTTCGATGACAAAGTGAATAAGTGTGCATTCAAGACATCGGCTGCAGTAATTTACAGTTCTAACGATGTGAAGCAAACTGTTAAACACGGTGTCCGGAAACTCTGTCAAGAAGAGGAGAACTATGTCAGTAAAGGTTCTGGTGGGACTCTGTCTAGTATAAACCGATTGGAGCTAAGAATTAGTCATTTCACACCGATGCGGAACTAAATTATTGATTATAAATATGCTAGCTTTCGTAAGTGATCCTGTAGTAGAACAGAAATTATGTAATAAATATTATGTTTGTAAAAGAACTTGCGGTGTTTAATTCCTCGAACCTGTTACTATTATGTTAAATTGATGTTATATTTAATTTTTTTTGTATCGGCCAGGGATCGAACCAAGGACCTTAGTCGACCTTATCAATCAGTATATTGATTGGAAATTTATTTAATGAATTTTAAACTTTTTCCCGAATCTCTAGCATTAAAATTACGAATTTCCAATATGGTGGTCTTGATGTCTGATAAGATGATGGTAGTAGAGGATTTAAAGTCTCTTTACGAATGTTAAACTTGGTTTATTGAAATTATTAATTTTTTTTTACATAAAATTAAACATTATTGCATCGATCGGGTATCGAAACGAGGACAGGAATCAATCGAATCAATATTTAAATTAATGAGTGATTTATTTAATGAATTTTGAAATTTTTCCCGAATTTCTAGCTAAATAATTACGGATTTTCAAGATGGCGGCCAATTTCAAGATGGCGGGTGTCACAGTAATAAATGATTACTGCACTCTAGCGGATAAGAACTAAACTAAATGTCATCAGCGCACTCTCGCCGACGGTACAATGATGATTGCTTCCAGCATCGAAGACAAGATGGCGGACGTGACATCATGTTACCTGACGTTATATATGCTTTGAAAAAAAAAGTGGTGGGGGTCAGTATGCCAGCAGCCACCGCGGGGGAAGGTTCGGTCGCCATTTTTTAATTTTCTTGGCCTCACCGGGTTCGAACCGCGGACTCCGAACTCCGTGTCGTAAAAGTACAATTTTTTATAAATAATTTATTAAAATTTTATTATTTAAATTTTGTTTAAAATTTTAAAAAAAATTTCATTAAAATCGGATAATAAATAGAAAAGTTGAAGATGGCGGCCGTAACAGAAATTGCAACTATGACGTCATATTTCACAATGGCTGCCTTGACATCCTTTTTTTCAAGGTTGGCGGCTTATAAGCGGCTATCTCTTAGGAGTTTAAAACCGCTTTCAGGCATTTGGGTGTTTTCTAAGACAAATTAACATTTGAGGATTTTTGAAATCCTAATTTTTGGATTGTGGAATTTTTTGAGATTTTTTGGCGGAAATTTTTCCCACAGAAATGTAAATTTTGGCGATTTTTGAGGAATTTTGGGCAATTTTTGCCAAATTTTGGTCATTTTTGGTACGTTTTGAAGGACAAATGTCAAGGTCAAGGTCAAAGGTCAAGGTCACAACCATCCAAGATGGCCGCCGTGACGACACCATCCAATATGGCTGACCGGCTCCTGGCTCCACCGCCTGGCGCCTGATCTCGGATGCCCTATTATATACTACTGATGGGCTATGATGAAAAACATAATATTAAGAAGGAAATATGGACATTACCTCTTCCTGTTTTATAACAAATGTTGTAATGATTGAACGTGATGTTGAATAAATTGGTGCTAGATCATGTAACCTATTTATAAAAAAAACTTTTCACTACCTCTGTATGTAAAGAGTATGTGCCAGTAATAAGTTCTCAATAAACTAAAGATAACTATATATATATTAAACTTAATGTCTACATAATATATAATATAATACATAATTTATATTTATGCACATTTTTATACATAATACATTTATATTGTATATATCTAGGGTGCCAGGGAAAAAGAGTATAAGTCACGTTTTGGGGAAAATGAGATAAGTCAGCAGGCTACTCATAGGAAGGTTCCGCACATGTGGTCTAAGTAGTATAAGTCAGCACTGCAAAACGTCTAATGTGTTGCTTTTGATCTCAGGAGTATAAGTCAATTGACGAGTATACAGTTTGAGAAAAACAGTATAAGTCAACTTATACTATCCGTGCCAAAGTGAAATAGTAGTACAAGTCAACTTATGCTATTTATGCCAAACTGAAATGAGAGTGCAAGTCAACTTATACTATCTTTGCCAAACTAAAAAAAAAAAAAAAAAACAGAAATATCGCCAAATTATACAGCTGAATTTAATGTAAACATGTTTTTTCACTGGGACAATTTTTTTTTGTTAGCTTTAAGTAGGTATACTTTATAATATTGGAAAAAACATACAAACAATTAAAAATAAAACAGTGGTAGAAAGATTTAAAACTCAATATGGCATCAGATTATCCAACTTATTAAAAACTCACATGAATTAACTTCTATATATTGCAATATGAATGGACTATTCCACTCTCTATGCATAGCTTCAAACTCTATGGATATGTAAGATCTACTCAACACTTCAGGCTTGTATAATGTTCTGTTGTTATACTGTTTATTTCATTGCAATGACATAGGACAATTTGAAAAGTACAGTTAATAACATTCAAGATGTCTACAAGATCAATGAAGATACTGAAACTTGCCAAGAAGTCATTAACAGAAGGCAAAAAAAAACAGGTAACTAGTTAATGCTGTTGTTTCTTACATGATGAGAGGGGGAGATAATTTCTAGCATACCTACATTAACTACACGAATATGTTTTGTGTTCTAGTTAATGAAGAAATTCGGACCAAAAAAAGAGCACATAACCTAGATGAACCAGACGTTTCTGTTTCTACTGACGAAAAAGGTAACTTATTAATGTAGTTGTGTCTAATTTATATCGCGTGGAGGATAGTATCTAACATACATTAATCGTGTGAATTGTTATTGTGTTTCAGTTAATAAAGAAATTCGGACAAAAACAGAGCTTATAACTTAGACGAACGCAATGTTTACGCAATGTTATTGTGACAACTGGCTAAACATGTGATTTATTAATGTACCTTGCTGTTGTGTCTGAGGTGTGGGGGAAGGTTATATTTATAATACATTAATTGCGTGAATAATTAACGTGTTTCAGTTCTTGAAGAAATTTTGCCAATAAAGAGAGTACATAACCTTGATGAACGAGATGTTTCTGAGCCTACTGACGAAATAGGTAACTTATTAATGTAGCTCTTGTGTTTAAGGTATGGAGTGGAGGATAATATTTAGTATACATTAAATGCGTGAATTGTTTTTGTGTTTCAGGCCATGAAGAAACTTAGGAATCAGAAACCATGACAAACCAGCTAGTTCTATGTCTGATGTACCACATTACATAACTAAGGAGAATAGTGACAGTAATATGAGTGGCGATGACAGTGACATTGATAAAGACTATGAACCAAAAGAAAGTGAATCAAGTGAAGACGAAAGCACAAATGTGTGTAAGTTAACAAATGTTGCGATACCTTTAACAAAGAAAAATACAGTTGCCACTGAAAAGGAGCGTGCCAGTGCTTCTCCATGGACTGGTGCACATTCTCGAAAAGCCAGGGCAGAAAGGAAATCCAAACGAAACACGGGGCGAACGTACACCACAGCAAAAGGTAAGGAAGTTGCAGCTATAACTCCAAAACCCATATGCATGTGTCGCATGAAATGTAAGGAAAAACTTGACAAAATTATAGACGAACAGCATACAGTCAGGGAGAAAATTTTTAACGAATACTGGGCACTTGGAGATCGGAACAAAAGAGTAGCCTATGTAGTCAGCCTAGTTGATTCAAAGACACCAGCAACAACAAGGAAGAGAACTGTGGATCCGGACAAGGAAAAATTCAGGATGGTAACACATATATTCCATTTTCGAGTAAATGGAGAACGGTTTAGAGTTTGTAGGAGATGTTTCATGAAGACCCTCGATGAATCTCAGATGTACATTACACTTGCTTTAATGAATCATCATGGAAATGTTTCTGGATTATCATATGATGATAAGAGAGGAAAGACACCACCAAGTAACAAACATTCTCTGGAGAAACTACAAGAAATCAAAGATCATATTTCATCATTTCCTCACTATAAATCACATTACACACGCAGAGAAAGTAGCAGAATATTTTTGCCATCTTACCTAAACTTACAAGTTATGTATAACATGTATTGTGAAGGTAAGGAAAGGCCAGTTTCCAGAGGAATATACGAAAGGGAATTCCATAAGATGAACCTCTCTTTTAAACAGCCAAAGGTAGACACATACCACAAATGTGATGTTCTCCAAGCCAAATCGAAATTTGCAGCTATCAACACAGAAAAGGATGACATTGATGATGTTTTAGCGGCTCATCATGCGGAGGCAGATAAAGCATATCTTGAAAAAGACAAAGATAAGAAATGTTCTTCTTTAGATGAATCCATGCTATGTTATACATTTGACTTACAGCAATGTCTTCCGACACCATATTTAAACACTTCAGTGTCATTTTATAAACGGTCTCTATGGACATACAACTTGACTATGCATGAAACAAGTACAGGACGCGTGGCATGCTATATGTGGCATGAGGCAGAGGGTGCTCGTGGTGGAAATCAGATAGCAACATGTGTTTTCAAAGAACTGGTATCACTTCCTTTTAATGTAAAAAACGTGACTTTGTACTCTGACACATGCGGAGGACAGAATAAAAATTCACATGTAGCTGCAATGTTTCTATTTGTCATGCAGGAAAACAAGAACTTGAACAGTGTTGATCATAAATTCTTGGTAAGTGGTGTGATGTTGATCATGGAATGATAGAAAAACAAAAAAAGAAGATGCAAGTTCCTGTCACACATCCACATGACTGGTATCAGCTAGTACGTTCTGTTGGCAAGAAAAATAAATTTACAGTTGTAGAACTGTCACATACTGACTTCTTGGATTTTGCAGGCTTGCTTAAAGATACCTTGCAACTTCGAAAGAAAGACACAGAAGGGAATCAAGTCAACTGGCACAATGTTAGATAGTTTAGATTCACAAAGGAATATGGGACAGTGTTGTACAAGAACAGTCTTGAGGAGGATGAGCCATTTAAGGCATTAAGCTTCATTCGTAGAGGGAAAGAAGGTGTTTATCTGAAGCCTAAAAATTGCTACAATAGCCCTCTTGCAATCACAAAAGCAAAGAAGAAGGACCTACTGGAATTACTACCACTCATTCCACCGGTATTCCATAAATTTTATAAAGAACTAAAAACCAATGATGCTGCGAAAGACAACTATCCTGACATAGATGAATTTCCCGGGGAGTAGTAAATGTTAACGTGTGTTGAATAATATATGAAATGTTTATCGGGTAGAACATTTATTGTTACTAAAAAACAGTTGTTTCCTATGAATAATATGTCTTGTGGCATGGTACGTGTATTTTTATTGTGCATATTATTGTTGGTAAAAGTAGTATAAGTCGTGCTCTGAACATGGTCCAAACAGTACAAGTCACATTTCTATTAGAATATGTAACTGTAAAAATATATATTGCAGGTACAATCATGTGGCCTATAAACAATGCTATTAATACAGTTAGTAATGCTATTGTTATAAATTTAACCAAAATAATCAATAATACTTGTTTCCTGAAAAATGTGTATTTTTGAATTATACTCTTTTTCCCTGGCACCCTAGATATATCATAATGCCAAAATATAAATAATAATGTGTTTGTACATAAATAACTTATATTATATCATTATGTTGTCAAATATTTTTAGTGGAAAAAACAGTGGTATTTGATGTTGTTAGAAATTTTAAACGACTATTCTTCTGGTGTAAACCCAACACGCTGATTTTTGTTGTTTTCATTACTCTCCCGTAAAAGTAAAAAAAATAAATGTGTGGATACATGTCAAGTAGCTTGCTTGTTCCGCGATGTACAACTGTTTCTAGTCTTGTTCAGGGCACCTCTTATTAAAACATCTGTCGATCTGTTCCCTTACTGGAATTCTGTTTGGACACGTTTTGGAATACGGCCCGCGAGTTTAGTTACTGTTGTATCCCAACAAGGCAGTGAGTGTTTATTCGCTACTTTACCCGAACATCTAAGTTATGACTGCACCCTTTCCTTCGGTCTTTTTTGCCGTCACGTGCGTTGATGTGTGGAGAAGAGGGGTGAGGTGGAGGAGACCTCCCCTCTCGTGAAAGGCGCGCGTGTGGGCAGGTGAGTTGAAAAGGAAGCTGTCGGGGAAGGTAAGAGCGGGGAGGGGAACAAAGGTAGTCGGTGTCGGCGGGAAGGAAAAGCTTGAAAGGCCTAAAAAGAGAACAAGGGTAAGAAGGGAATACAAGGCAACGTTGAAAAAGGAAAGGGAAAAGCTTGTGCGGCTTGTGTTGGCAGCCTTGTCACGTCCAATGCTTCAAGATCCGTGTCCTTGCCACGTTTCGACCCCTACCTTCCACGCCAGGAACTACGTCTACGATCGACAGTGTTGCCAGATCAGGGGGTTTCCTCACTAGAGAGAGGTGAAATGACTATATCAGTGACCTGTTGGTTTACTGGCGAAATTCAACTACCTAGTCAATACATTAATTAAAATCTAGTGAAATGATTTAACATTTTTTTTCTTTTATTAAAAACATATCTAACTAATCACGGTTTGTTGAGAGAACGCAGGTTTTTTCTAAAAAAAGTTGTGAAATATAAAAACATATCTTTGGTTATAAAATTATTCTCTTGAAACTTATTTATAATAGTCAAACACAATCCTGTTACAAATATAGTTAATAATGATTTACACTTCAGAAAAAAATTTTTAAAGAGTCCCACCCACCTGAGAACACATAAGGTGTGAAGAGCTTTAGAAGAAATCACGCGATTTGAAAACTGCTGCCAAGATATCAGAATGGGATCTGTTTACGAGAAGCATTTTAGAATACACTGAAGGCAGGTGAGTAGTTCTAGTTCCATATTATGTTTTTAAACTGTTATTTTTAGAAGCGTGTAAACCGTTGAAACGCTTGTTTTCAGAATAATTTTTAGACGTGAAACGCCAGCTAAATATCTTTGAAAGCAACCAAGGGTTTTCACGGCATCTTTGTCTTTTTTTCTTTGCAATATAATGTTGTGGTTACCACCAAAGTATCATAGCTATCCTAAGCACGATGAGAAGACTGCGCGCTAGTTCAGAGCCTTGCGTTTAGAGGAGATACCGCGCTAGAAGCACCAGTGAGCGTTGCATTTATCATCCCTTCTCATGAACACAGATGCACCCCTGACTTGGCGGACCCCTTACACAACATGTAAATTATCGGAATCAGTTATGCTGTGGCTTTAATGTGAGCAGATACTTTAATGGTTTTCTGCTACGTTGTACCTTAGGGATCTACTAGTACCTACCTACTTGGATTTAATGCTAATATATTGATGTGAATTCTTATAACACAAGGATTGTTTAATGGTTTTTGAAGTGTAAATCTTTTAGATCTTGGTATACTCCAATTGGTAAGTCATTTCGTAAATGAAACCGAAGTCGAATGAACGGAAATGTGTAACAGTGGTGCCGAAGTTGCCAAGATGGCGGACCCACGTGTACCAACATAAACTGTATATATTGTACATAGTCACTTTCGTAAAAATATGGGACCATATCAAACGTACTGGTGTGCTAAATGAAACTTTATTATAGTTAAAATGACCTTGAATATAATTAGTAAACTAAATTAGTTATCTTTAAAAGTAATTACAAGATCTAAAATACGTAATAAATCTGGAATTACAATTAATATAATACATCCTCTACTTGCACAATCCCAATAGGCTCGGTTTTAAACTGGTAGAGCCCGCAAATATATCTCAACGGCGAATTGTCGAAGACGTTCAAACCTCGTCACTGGAAAATTTTTAAATAACATTATTATAGTGAAATATTGTATAATAATATTTCTAAATAAACTCAATAAATTTAAGGTTTGTTTGTAGTTAGTATATTCAGCTAATTTTAGTCGTTTAAAGAAAAATATGTAGTATATGAACATATAATTAAGGTTATAATATGTGTTTTAAAATGTTTCACGTTAACATTTTATTAATACCATAAAACCACAAGTTATAACGGGGGAGAAAACTTTACAGTATTAACTGTTCAGTAAATTTTAACGAGTGGGAAAGTATTTTGATAAAATTTCGTTTAAAAAATTATGCCCAAGCCAACGTTCAGTAATTTTTCAAGATTTTAGTTTTAATCGGAGCCGCTTTTAATAGTTTAAAATTTCTGTTTGCTTCTTGCTGTTATCTGCGCATGATGGTAGCAAGCAACGTTTACGATTTAAGCAGTGAATTCTAGCGGCGGAACCAGAAAGTGTGTGTGTGGTTCGCGTCTATACATTTTAGTTCTTGAAAAGTGAATATTTTATTTATCAGTATATTTATCATGTTATACATTATTTTAAAGAATTTTAATTTTAATTTCGTGTCCGAGTTTCATATAGTAAGTTTTTTTCCACCTTAAATTAATGAGAAGACATGAAATTGCTCGTTACCGAAGTTATATGTTTACACATAACTGATAAGTACTAAAAGAATTGCTTACTTTTTTTTTAAATTATGACCTACTTAAAAAAGCAATATAATAAGAAAGTTTTACTTTTTTATTAATTTAAAATCTTTATGTAAAAGTATTTTAAATATAAAGATGCTAGTATTGATAACTTACTATGTTATAAATCTAAACGTTTTGTCATTTTTTTAAAAAAATACAGTGTAGGCCTATATGTTTTTGATTAAGTATGCCTGATCTGACCAAAACACACCAGCTAGTTTTATTTTAGTCTTTTTTTCTCTCCTTTTTTGTTGTACGCTGCTGCAGATAAATTATGTGCAGTGCATGTGACAGAAAATCCTGCCAGAATATTCTTCTCGCAGTTGTAATTATTTCACTTGCTGAGGAAGAAAGTGAGGAGCTGGCAACGCCGCACGGGCGGGGCCTCCCAAGAACAGCGCGCCGCGTCGGGCCATTGTTCGCCTGTCGCTCGTTATTCACTCGTCACGAGGGGCGCCTGTGAACAGGTATCTTCCCGGAGGGGGGAGGTAGGGGCTGGGAGGACATCTTGGTCTCCCGTGAGAGGGGGGCGGGGTGGCGTAAAGGGAACTGCCCCGAAGCCGCCGAAGAGCGGACCTAATAAACACGAGTAAGACGGGAGCCCGACAAAGGTCCCCCCCCCTCACCCTTCACTAACCCTACGGAGCAACCAATAGCAAAGTAAAGCCTTTCCTGTCGACATGTCGGGACTTAATTCCTGGCTTGATTGTGCGTCCGGCCGCCCACGTCGACTGGTCTCGTCTTTTTCGGAGAGTTTTTTTTTTTTTTGGTTTTCTACAGAACGGGGTAGGGTGTTTGTGTGCCATAAACAAAGACATTTATTAACATAGTTCATTAAAAATGACCAAACACTAATTACAAGATTCCATAGGCGAATACTCGTGCGTTGTGGACCGGTCGCAAAAAATGGCCACTTCACAATTTCGTCCACGTGACCTTCATGATTAAAAAGCTTCGATCAGAAAGAATTATTAAGGTATTAACAATAGGCATTTAAATAAAAAATAATCTTACTTAAAAGAATAAATTTATTAAACACGGGAGTGTAGCCATACATGACAAAAAATATTAATGGCAAGCACTTAAGTACTCTGCATTAAAATCTATGGTACTAATTGCAAATGTGCTTAAAAACAGTTTAGAAACAATCATTTAAATTATTGACCACCTTCTTTATTCTTTAACTAGCTAATAATCTGCGGCTTTGCTAGCGCAATAACAGGGTATTACGGATATCTTACCATTGAAAGAAAAGTATGTAATTTATTCCAAGTATTTTTACTGAAGAAATAGTTCGCAGATGCATAAAAGATTTAATTTGTTTTAAAATAATTTATAATAATAATTTGTAATTGGATACACCAGGCCTATTTAATTTTAAGTATAGTTTAAATAATGTTTTTAAAACTTATGCTTAATAATGTTCGAGGATACATTTTACCTTAGTAAAATCACACTTAACTCATTTGCATTTCAAGGTATAAAATTAAAAAAAATGATTAATACACAAATTTTAATTTTATTTTAACTGTGTTTATGCCATCGTTTACACAAACAATTTAATTTACTATGGTTAAATATATGCTTAGAATAATTAAATAATTTCACCTTATTACAAATACCTCCGATTATTTAGGGATATTTTATTTAATCGCATCTTTATTTGAAATTTAGAGCGGAGATATACATTTTATGATCTAACTTATTAGTTAAGGCTTAATTTGCTTAGTATATTTTAAACAAATTCCTCAATTGTTTTTACCCCTAACCTTTGTTCCACGTGTATGCAAACCAAGTAAATCCAAGTAAATACGCCAACATCCTTTTACCAAAGAAAGATCAAAGTAATTCCGGTTTTTCTTTTTACCCCATATGAGTAGGTAGTTCCTGCATTGGTATGGCCCCGCGGGGTGGGGGAGTCCTGGAAGCGGACCGTCATGCCCGCAAGCATGTTGTCGGTATCGCACGTTTGCCTGGTCCAGCATTTGGCCAGGAACCAGAGCGCTCGGAGGGGCAGCTTAATGCCCGCGAAATCTCAGCGATGAATTCGGCCGGTGTGTCGGTGCGCGCCTCGGAATGTCCATCCTCCTGGAAAAGTATGGAATGTCGGGCGCCAATAGCCTTAAGGGCCTTGACTGCAGCATGGTACTCGGCAATGCTAGCGGTTTGCACATGCAGTTGGTCGGGTCCGTGGTTGTACACAGGCCATTTGTCTGAAGGCACCGACTCAGCGCAGCGGGAACCAACGGGGAAGTTGTGCCGCTGGTGCGCAAGGCACACGTGCAGTGGCTTTATCTGCTCTTTGGGCGCGGTCGGTTGTGGCAGTTTACATGGCGCGGGGGGCGGGGTCCCGCGGTCAACAACCCTCCGGCCACAGCATCGAGTTTCTGTTTGAACCTTTTGTCCGGGACATCCTGCCAGGGTTGTCTGCTCCATTGCGCGGTACGTGGGCCGGTGTCATCAGGATGTTCGTCATAGTCCGTACACAGCCTAACTACACAGGATCCCCCACTGACCGAACCCCAGGACTAGTTAGCTAAGTGTTGCCGCCTGGTGGATGGCTACCCGCCTGTCACTGCCGCCTGGTGGAAGGCTATCCGCCTGTCACCGCCGCCTGGTGGCTGGCCACCCGCCAACTTCCATTATAGCCGCGCGGACACGTCGTCACTTTCAGAAGTCGGCTGCCTGCGTCGGCCATGGCGTCATCGCCACGTGACCAAGTGACGACCACCAAATAGGACATTCCGGAAATAAATGTTCGTTACGAGACTTGCTGGTATAAAAAAGGGACCCCAGCAGGCCAACAATGCATTTGATCTTATATTTTCACGTGCATAATTACGATTTATTTTGTGTACCCAGAAAGCCAGTCTTTTATGAGTACAACCGTACTAAAAAACCAAGTTAATGGACCAGAGAACATGATCAATGTTTATGTTTGTCTCAAATTTTGGTTTGAAAATAATATTGTATTTGCACATAGCACTTCTCTCGCTCGTTATTAAAAATTAACGTCTTGTGTTTCACCACCCGGGGTACAGCACTGGGCAAGAGTGTGAATATTTCAACACAGAGTAGAATTCATTCTATTTAAAAACTTGGGCTCGATGAGAGTAAAATTTGTAAATCAATTCTAGGCCATGTTTTCGTGAAACATTGTTTGAAAACTCTTCTGGCGCCAAAGAGATTTAAAGAGAGTACTTGCTATCAGAGGTCCGAATTGCCAAAGAGGTTTCACTTTTAAAATGTGTACTGAGTTACATGCGCTTTTTGTCATGATGGGAGTAAAATTTCAAGGCCGAATTTTAATGCAACGTTTTCGTGAAACATTGTCGTGAAACGTTTCTGATGCGAAAAGGACAGGAAATTATTTGCTGACGGTGCAGAGAACTTGTCAGGCCCCGATTCCATGAGCGAGCTTCACGTGGCGGCGTGCGGCTCAGGTTGAACCCCGCCATGCTGCAGGGATAGGCGGGTCGCGGCGGTAGGGACCCGCCTGCGCCTGACGCCACTCCGACTTTAGGGAGTAATGGGGCAGAGGGCAACACCATGGGCTTTAAGCTTACTGTTTTGCACCGCGCCACAGGCCATATTCGCAATTACGAATTATTTTAATTACTTGTGTCAATCAGTATTGTTAAACGTTATTACATGAGTATTGGTTTAGCCGTATTAATAATATATTTCGGTGGTATAATGCTTTTCACGCTCTAGTTTGACAGTGTAAATATTTGCCACTACATAATATTTGATTAACTAAATCACACACCATATTATAAATATGATCGCACGAGTGTATAATTACGTTAGTCAAACTAATAATACCCTAGTTAAAAATGTTTAAACAAATACCCTGTGTGGAATATTATTGTTTGTATTTTTACTTTTTGGCGATATGTTTACAATGTAAAGAATTGTCATGAAGTAGTTCTGTGCCGTTTAGTTTTCACGTCGCGGAGCGGCGGACATAGTACTCATTGTTCATTCATTTGACAGCAGAACATATCAATGCCTATGAATGCATTGTATGTCTATGTAGCCTTTTTTGCAGAATCTGCTTCACTATAATTCAATGATAAGGTGATATTTGAAGAACTAAAAAATCAGTCCATTAGAATACGCGATCACATCTAAGCTATACACAATAAAAATAAAAACTTATTTATTATAATTAATCATAGCAATGATATTTACTAAATAAATTGTCTTTATGATGTATTTAAACAGTGAATAATTTTTATTGATAATTAATCAATATTGATTGATCAATAATTATTAATATATTGATCTGTTATTTTGAAGTTAGTTATTATTTTGTTAATTCATGTTTACTAACTAATTTAAATTTTAATCAAATATCTATTAAATACGTGAAAAAGAATTGAAATCCAATAAACCCCGCGTAAAATGTTTGAGGGTACAATTTATCGAAGTTGATTTACCTTTAAAACATGTATAAATTGTAATTATAATCGTTTTAATGTTATCGTTTGATTCCTGAAAATTTTAAATTAATATCTTTGGTGTAATTATTTCCACAGTGAGTGATTATTTATTCAACTAATCATTATTGATGGATCAATAATTATATATATATCCTGAGCAGCTTTTTTAAAGTAAGTAATAAATAGTTAAATCATGTATACTTAGAAAATTTTCTTTTTTCTTTCTTTCTCACTCCCTCTGCCGTTTTAACACTACGATATTCTTGCGACTCGAGATTTTTATTACCAATGATGTTTAACTTCCGTCACGTATACTGAGTTACACGAGCTCTCTTTTTGTAAATAGTTTGCAATTTTTTCCTTGCAAAATTTACAACAAATTTTAGGTACTATAAAGCGAGTGCTACGTAGAAATACAGAAATTAATGTTAATTTGTTTTATCAACTTTTTTTAACGTATAAACGTTTTTAAAAGGCTTCCACACTAAAGTCCCGCCAGAGTTAGCGATGAAACGCCTTTGTAGTCGCTAAAAATGTTAATTTATTTATTAACTTAAGGGTTGTATAGCCAAGTGTAAAATATATTCTGAAAATAGACCACTGTACGTTGCCTGTTAACTGCAATTACGTTATCGTTCGCTCACGTCATATAGCCGGGGGGGGGGGGGGGGTGTGAAAAGGGCGCTCGAAATTCACTCTGCGAGACCACATAATTAGTCATAAACGGAAAGGGTTACACAAGTTTCTTGTGCGTCTGCGTGTGGAACTTTAGGTGCTCTAAGAGGTTAGCTAAGCAGAAAAAAAATTGTCGAGTGAAAAGTTGTGCCGGGTGGCAGTTAACAAAACGTTCCAAAACTGCTTGTTTCAGGCGACGCCGTGCAATCACAGAAGCATCCAGCGGGACAGGACTAGAGCACTCAGGCCGGTTCGCTCCGAGTGAAACGAGCGCCAGAACTCATCAACAGAACGAGTGATGCGGTCTTCGTGAGTGCCGTGGACTTGAAGAGTCGGGAGATGTTGCATGGCAACCGATTGTGTCGACCGGTGCAGAGGCTAGGCTGGCTGGAATCAAATTGGACTATGAAGACCCGATTTGCAAACCAAAAGTCTTGTATTTCTCATTTCTTTACACCGTTAAAAATATATTAAATGTATTAAATGTAAAGTACAGTAATCTTTTTACACTTTATAGATGTAAAATATTTAAATATTGACCGGAAAAATATTAATAAATACCTTCATAAAATGGTGAGTTACATACATTTCCTCTTTGATTATACCTAAAGGTCCACGAGAGAGATTTTTACGAAAAAAAAAAAATTACGGTAGTTTAACAATACTATCCAATCCGATTCTTCTTTTAATTTTTAAAAGTAAACCTATATTCTGATTAATTTAAGATAAATTAATGTAATTTAGTTTTGCAATAGTATTGTTTTGTTCCCTATGTACGCATTTAATTAGGGACATTAATAATTGTTTATCGTGCTAAAATCTAAAGTTATATTAAGTTTTAGAATATTTATTACATTTTTACTGTTAACTGTATAGTTTCTCTGTAGCGCATGCTACGGTAAAAATTGTGTGTATCGCAACAGACGATCATAATTATTATGAACACTTGTGTAACTTTTACCGCTATCAGATAATATTTATAAAGCATCTGTTGAAATAATTCAAAGGAAGGCAAAGGAAAGGATTGACAGGAAAAGCCCTCAAATAACAGTAATGGGAATAAAAGACAACAACCACCATGGGTTGTGATACCGAGCCTGTGTACTCGGTCTGAGCATACAGACTCCAGGTAAGTCTGCCGTGCCTGCAGTTATCATGGCAGAGTGACACTATGGAGGCTTGCTATTGCCTTCTGCAACATTGGAGTGAAGTCTCTATGGGTACCCAAACTCTGTCGTTTTCTTATTTCATAGCCATCTCCATTTTCAAGTAAATACGTTAATTGGATCGTTTTATTTTAAACCTATACAAAGCTTAAAAACCTTAAGTTAATCAAGAGACAACTGCACACAGCTTCTTGAAAAGATCAAATGCCCTTAAGGGGCCCTCACACTAACAAAAATTTCGTTCCATATTTTGCGCAAAATGGTTGAGCTCATTTTTGTACAACAATATTGAATGGTCTGGACCCCTCACACTACACAAAAATATTGCGCAATAATTTGTCAGCCCCCTCAAACAGCACTCTCGTGCTATAAAATATTGACGGGTCCGCAAAACTTTTCTTAAATTTCAGAAAACTTTTGAACACTCCACAAAATATTGAACACCCTTTTTTTTTGCGCAATATATTTCCTCACACTCTCAATATTTTTGTACAAACATGACACCTTCAAAATATTGAGTAAAATTTTTGCCAGTGTGAGGGCCCCTTTACAGTTTTGCCACTCGTCAAAACTATTCGATCCCTTGAAGGTGTTTCTCCCCGACAGCAGGTAGGTGTTGAACGAGCAGGCCAGGCCGGGTGTCGACGCACTCCCCCAGTTGGCAGCGCTCAGGGACAGGGTCGCTCCATCATCGCATGACAAGCCCCGAGGAAGACTGATGGTGCGTCAACACTCGCTGCTGGCAGCTGCCGGTCCCCACCGGGAATAAAGCCGCCCGCCTACACGCGCCCCCTACCCCGCCATCTTTATCACGGCTTAGTGCAGCTACGGCGCATGGTGCTGTCTGGTTGTGTCTTTCAGGTTATCTGTTTGGTCTCATCACTGGCTTCTGTCGTGCTGTCATTGTTGTGACGTCCGTACTAACTGTTGAGTCGCATCACTGGTTTCATCCCTGCTGTCGTTGTGTCGTCTACATTATCTGTTTAGTCTCAACACTGGATTAATCTGGGATGTCGTAGTAGTTTTGTACAGATTTTCCGTAAGTAGTGTATAATAGTATGTGCAAAGGCTGCAGTCTGAGTGAGAATTGGGATTGTGTGTCTGCCATCTTGGATTGTGACGTCACAGTGGCTATCTTGGATGACATTGACCTTAAAATTTTGTCAAAATTTAACAAAAATTACACAAATGTTGAAAATATTTTACCCAAATTCGCCATAATTTGCCGAAATACTCAATTTTTAGAGAAAACAATTCCGCCAAAAAATCATAGGAAATCTCAAAATAATTTCCATTATTCAAGAAAAAATTCCCGTTTTGAAGGAAAATTTCCCGTTTTATGCCTAAAAAATGCCAGAGGCTTGAAATGTCCACAAAAAGGCTTAAATTCCTTATTTACAAGTCTCCAATAAACCTCTGAAGACATTTGACCTAGACCATTCAGATTTCGTGGACGTCTTTTTGAATAGTGACGTAACAATCCTAATCATGATATCTGTAAATATTATCAAAAAAATTTTGGGAATTTTTTTTTAAACATAAAAATTTTATTTTGTAAAACTTTAAAAATTCTGCCATTTTGTTTTCTGCCATTTTTAATAGTGACATAACCATTGCAACTATTATTACTGTCACCATCTTGAAAATCAGTTAATTTTATCCGAAAAATGGGCGAAAATTTTAAAATTTATATAATAAAAATTAAATAAAATTTTTATAACTTTGAATATTATATCATGAACACCTTTTTAAAATCGGTAACCATTAAAAAAAGGGAACAATCAATTTAATAAAACATTTTAAAATATTTTTGTTTTTATAATTTTAATAAACCACTTACATCACAGAGCTTGAGGTTCAACCTGGTGACAGACAGAAACAAAATGGTGACGGATTATGCCTCCACTATCTCCCACCAATAATACCAATGCATATATATTATGACTGCAGGTATATATACACATCCGCCATCTTGTATCTAACATCTAATTATCGTCTACAGTAGGCCGCCATCACAGCCGAAATCATGTTTTCGTCTGCTGGAGGCTGCCTATTTGGATTATCACAACACAACCACAACCAGGCTTTCTTCCGTTGGAGACCACCATCTTTGATCATGACGACATTTTTGACACATTTTTTCGTCTGCTGAAGGCCGCCATTTTGTATTAGGACATCAGAGTCGCCATATAGTTTTCTTCGGGTAGAAGCAGCCATATTTCTTTAGCACTTTCTACCAGGAACACTAGTGTCACGAAGTACACACGTCGACTGCTAGAGAGTGCTGCCACCATCTTGTTTTCAATACTTAATAAAAGCGACAGTGTCACGTCGTCTACCAGAGAGCACTGTCGCCATATTAATTAATTTTTATTTCCTGCTAGAGTGCAGTAGTATTTATTATTGTGGCATCTACCATCTTGTCAGTTGTCTTGAGCGAAATCTTGAAAATCAATAATTATGTAGCTAAAAAATCAGGAAAAATTACAAATTCATCAAAACTCTACAATTAACATAATGATAAATTCGATCCGTTCCTGTATTTGGTTCAATATACTATCCATGCAAAAAAAATATAATTTCAGATAAAAAAAAAGCTCTAATTTAATCTAACATAATTGCTAGTCCTAACGAAAGGTTAAAATCCTCTACTACCAGCCTCCAATAAACTAATGAATACATATTGGCCACTGCCATGGAAATTCGTAATTATTAAGCTAGAAATTCGAAATATTTTTCCAAATATCTTCCAAATATTCTCTGATATATTTACTGAGTGTTTCGACCGATTACTGTCCTTGATTAGAAGTTTGGGCAATGCATAAAAATAAATTTATTTAAATATCACAATAAAATTCACCACAAAAGATAAATGTTGAAAAATAAAACTAAAATCAATTTTTAAGTCAAAAACCAACTACATAAATCCTACACTATACACAAACACTTGTGAAAGTTAGCAATCTAATAAACATTTAGTTCTGTATCGGATTGAACTGGCTAATTCATAGCTCCAACTGGTTTACTGAAGACGCTGTTCCTTTACCTAAATAGCCTTTTTCTTCCCAACAGAGTTTCTCGATAGTGTGTTTAAAGACTGGTTCACATCGTTGGAATTATAAATGAGAGTATTTACTGTCTTTAATGCGCACTTCTTCACTTTGTCCTCAAACGGACATGGTTTGCTATATACAAAGTTCAACCACAAGTTGTATTTAAAAAAAGATAAGTGCGTTGCTACTTCATCAAGAAAAGTACAAATGTCTTTTGGCTCATTAAATGTATTTATATAATAGTATTCTTTCAACGTTCAATGAAATGCAGATTTCGCTAAGTTTAATTCGTTATCATTTACTTGTAATGCACCAAGCACAGTCTAAGGTTTAGATTCATGTCCATGGATTATCGCAATCGTTTGCTGAACATTTGTTTTTATGCTTGTACGCAAACTAGTCTCCAGTCTAAAGCGAGGAGTCGAAATGTCTGCAGGTAGTTTAACAGTACGCACACGGACTTAATTTTTACAGTTTTTTTTTCATGCCGTTGCAAATAATCATTACGCATAAATCAAACATGGCACTTATCGTAGTAACTAATCGCGTAACTTCATACGAGAAGGATTCTTCGTACAATTACTCCCCTTCTGTCTTCGTGCATTATGAGAAAATCCAAACGATTTATCACAGTAGCTGCAAGGATGCTAGTTGATGAAGATGAAACTTCCAGGCTCGAACCAGATGCTGTTGTAACTACTGTACATCAGTCAATCGCTGTTGTAGCGAAATCTTTGATTTTTTTCCGCGCAACAGTATAATTGCATGTCATCAAGTGTCTTTTCAAATAATCATTTCTTGTAATTGCTTGCAACACTTTTTCAGCTAATAATTTTGCGAGAAAGATTATTAGCACATACTGTCTTCTCATGTCGTCAAGAATTACTGTTGTTTGAATCATTCTTGTTATTGTAAAAACATTGATGCTAGAAAGTTGTTGACGAATCACCAATTAATTAAGTCTCCTTCGCTGACGAAACATCATTCATCTAACTTTCCTCTGCATCCAGCACTTATGAATTAAAGTCTCTTCTGCCGAGTTACCATGCATGTTGAATATTCCTCTAGTGTTAAAGGTGACGATGGTGCACATTCTATCAGGTTCTGCATAGTTGTTTCAGGCGATGCCATTGGGATCTGTGGCGCCGTCAACATCGCTGACATCTTGGTTCCCGTGGACGATGGTACAACTCTTGTCGAGTTTGACGTTGAGGATGGTAAAGATACAATCAAGTTCTCAAGAATTGTCAATTACTGAACCTATGTATCAGACGAATAAAACTAGAAGATCCTCACACCGTCGAAGTCAGTAACTAACTGTGAATGATGTTGTACATCCCTCACTTATATACTCGTGATCGCAATAAAATGCAAGTAAAAGAATAACCATTTACATTAAAACACTAGTCAAAACAACATTAAAAAATTAAAGCGCATTTGGAAGCACACTCGACATAAATGACACACAATGAATACACAATGCACACACTGGACACATAATTTACTCAATCTGTACACACAATGGACACACATAAGTCAAAAAGGACACACACAGGACACACATTCTGCAAAAAGGACACACACTGGACACACACTGGACACACATATGCGTCAATATGTACACACACTGGAAATTCTCGCTATGAATGTCCAGAAGTACACGGAGAAAACCACAAAATATTGGCAGAAATAATCAGGAACACACTGAGAAACCATCAAAATATTGACAGGAATAATCAGTAGCACGCGAAGAAAACAATTAAATATTGACAGGAATAATTAGGAGCACACGGAGAAAACCAACTAAATATTGAAAGGAATAATGAGTGCACAGAGACAACCAACTAAATATTGGCTGGAATAATCAGGAGCACACGGAGAAAACTAACGCAAGTTTTTGTAAATCAATAGAGGTGAAACACAAAAAAAAATTTCTTTTTGTGACTTAACAAGCTTGATTAAGCAAGAAGTATGCTGATTTTCTCAGTGTACTGCTGATTATTCCTGACAATATTTGGTTGGTTTTCTCCTAGTCCTTCTGGTCATTCCTGACGAGACTTTTGTGTGCTCCCTTTTATTAGTGGCAATATTTTGTTGGATTTCTCCGTGTGCTCTTGGTTATTTCTGGCGATAATTCTGCTAATATATCTGAGTGTTTCTGATTATTCCTGAGAAAAAAATTCCCAGCATGTATTTAGTGATAAATTAAATTTCGCTGCTGAATGGAGCACTGGAGTGTTGGAGTATTGGATCGATTGGAACACTTGGAAAACTTGGAGCATTCGAGCATTGGAGCATTGGAGTACTTGGACCATTGGAGCATTTGATCATTGAAGCATTGTAGCACATGTAGCTGTTGGAGATGTTGGAGCAGTTTGAGGTTTTGGAGCTTTTAAAAACTTGGAGCACTTGGAGTATTGAAGATTTGGAGCATTGTAGTACTTGGAAGTGTTGAAGCACTTGGAGGATTTGAAGCATTGGAGCATTTGGTGCTCTTGGGCAGTTAGAGCACTTGGATCTCTTGGGCAGTTGGAGCAGATGTAGTAGTTGGAGCATTGGACCATTGGATATCTTGGATCACTTGGAGCCAAAGACTTTTGGAGACAAAGACTTTTAGAGGCATTGTATCCTACCTCATCTTGCAACCCAATGTATACTACTGATGAGATCTTATCCTACTGAGTAGAATGTAAGTGCAAATATATGTTGTGGTCCTTAATTGTGGTTATTTTTTAAAGCTCAAAACTGTGCTCATTTATTAAATGTGCTTCCTTTTAGTTGCATGTACATCCTATTTGTAGAACTTGTTTCCTTTTTGACGTTTGTGCTTCTTCTTTGCTGAATGTGCTTCCAAATGTGCTTCTTTTTAAGGTGCTTCTTTTTAAATGATGTTTTGACATTATTTAAATGATTTTTGGTTTAACTTGCATATCATTCCAGCGGCCATGAGTATATATGCGAGGTCTAGACGACGCGACTCTCAATTGTTACTGGCTGCGATGGCGTAAAGATCCCCCAGTTTGCTTCATTTGATACCCAAGTCGCGTAATTAACTGTTTATTGAGACCTTGGTGGCCTCTGTATTATAACGATGAAAGTTGTACCATAGTCTACGGGAAACCTGACGGCAGCGACGATGACGGCGAAGCAGATCCCGTTGGCATCGTCAACGTCAACGACAAAGACCTGGATTTCAGCTGTACTATCGACTATGGAGATTCATCATTGAACACGCGTATCCCGTTGGAATGTGTATCATCGTTACAAACAACAATACAAGAGATTTCAACAGGCGTGGTTCCATCAGCAGAAGAGATTATAATTCCTGCAGTGCTGGCTGCAAAGTATCCCTTATGAATGACGTTTCGCCGTCGATGGAGACTTCAATGGTTGGTGATTCGTAAACAACTAGCGAGCATCGATTTATTTATTGTGATAAGATTTTCTCGAACATCAGTAATGTTCTATGTCACGAGAAGAGAGAATATGCTAAGAATCCTCCTAGCAAAATGTTTGGCTGTGACAAATGCCATAAGCAGTCTGCCAGAATTGATTATATGGAAAAAAAACTTGAATACATGCAAATGTCGTGCTGCGCGGCAGAAAAAATAGGTTTCGCTGCAACAACGATGCAAATATTTGCATAAGAGTACACCGGGAATTGGTTCAACTGCAGTAACATCTCTATCTGGTCCGGGTATGCAAGGTGCATCTTTATCGACTAGACATCTTTGTGGCCACTGCCATATGTCGTTCACAATTTCCTATGGTGCACTAAGACAGGAGATAAGTAAATGTACGATGTATCCTCGTATGAAGTTTTACTGTGATAAGTGTCATGTTTGGTTTACTTGTATTGACAGTTTGAGACGACATGCGAAAAACTGTAAAGGTGAAGACAATGTGCCTACTGTAGAACTACCTGCAGACATTTAGACTCCTCGGTTTCGGTTGGGGACTCGTATGCAGACAAGCACACAA
This sequence comes from Bacillus rossius redtenbacheri, assembly GCF_032445375.1. Taxonomy (NCBI): domain Eukaryota; kingdom Metazoa; phylum Arthropoda; class Insecta; order Phasmatodea; family Bacillidae; genus Bacillus; species Bacillus rossius. Next base: position 17,512,047 of record NC_086335.1, read on the forward strand.
GCAGGTGGGCAGCAACCGATTGCGATGACGCTTTGACATGAAACTAAACACAAGACTGTGCTCATTGCATTACATGTAGATTATAATGGATTCCACTAGGCGAAATCTGCGTTTCGTGTAGTTTCGAAAGGCAAATATTTTCTAAATACACTTAGTGAGTCGGAAGACATTTCTTCTTTTCTTGACGATATCAAACAGAACATTATCAATCAGCTTACTAATGAAGTAGGAACATACGGACAGGGCCGCAACTAGGGGGGGGGGGGCAAGCAGGGCATACGCCCCGGGCGCAAAGCTGTGGGGGCGCCGAAATCGCTTTCATTTTAATTCCTTCCTACTACAACTAGTAACTGGTAAAAAGTTTTTTAATTTGCATGCCAGGAATTTCTAATCTGATTTACAATATAACGTCTCAACATAGCACCATGTTTTTCCGTGGGAGGGTCCTCGGACCCTCCGCTTTATTGGTGTGGTATGTGAAAACAAAAGGGGGGGGGGACATGAATCCATTCATGCCCCGGGTGCCAGAGACTTTAGTTGCGGTCCTGCATACGGACCTTTAGAATATAACTTTTGGCTGGACTGTGTAGGGATAAGGTAAACCATATCCGTTCGAGGACCAAGAGAAGAAGTCCACTTTCAAGATTATGAATACTCCCATTTACAGTTCTGGCGATTAAAGCAGTCAGTTAAACACAGTATCAAGAAACTCTGTCAGGAAGAGGAAGACCATGTCATTAAAGGATCTGGCTGGTCTCTGTCTTTAGTAAACCGATTGGAGCTGAGAATTAAACAGTTCAGAACAATGCGGAACTAAATGTTTATGAATTTGCAAACTTTTACAATGTTCCTTTATAAGAGTAGAATTTATACAATATTATTTTTGGTAAATATCTTGAATATTTCTCGAGCCTATCACTTCAATGTTAAATTTAAATAAATATTTTTATCAAAAAAATAAATGTTTTAAATTAACCACGGATCGAAATATTACAGGAACCTAACGAATCAATAAATATTTTAACAAGTGAATTATTTGATGATTTCTTGAATTTTTCCCAAATTCAAAGGTCAATAAAACAAAATTTCATGATGGTGGCCAAGAGGACTGACAGGATGGCGAATGTCATGATGGCAGTGCCATGCACAGCCTTAAAAAGTAGGGGGTGAGGTTATAAAATTATGCCCCCCCCCCCAACCACGTCATTATTAGGCGATTGAAGAAAAAAATCAATAATAGACAAAAAGTTTTATTATTAATATCAATACTTCAGTAATTTGACCATGTTGTTTGGTGTAAATTTTAAACATACACGTGTTGACAATTTTCCAAATTCTCCAATTGAAAAAAGTAAGTTTTACATATATTTTACAACGTTTAACCCTTTTTCAATAGTGCTAATAGTCCCAAAAGCTGAAATAGTATACTTTTAGCATATAATAATATTCTTCAAGAAAATAAATTTATTTTAAACAAATCCAACTTAACAATCTTCACTGTACTTATTTTTAAATCTTACAATGAAAATATGTTATGGATCATACCACAAAATAAGATATAAATAAAAAATTTCTTTTTGCAGAAGAACTGTATACATAAACTGAGAAATTTTTCAGTGCAGGCGACGTGCCTTAATAGCGGCAAATTGCTCTATAACTGTATCAAAAGATAGGTTGCGAGCAATGTCACTTTCTATTGAGAGTATTGCCAGTCCAGATAACCGTTCTTGGGCAATGGTGGATCGCAAGTAGTTTTTGATGAGTTTCAGCTTGCTGAAACTTCTTTCGCATGAGGCTATTGAAACTGGAATAGTGAATAACAATTTATATGCCGTAAAGGATTCTGTGAAAGCTTCCTGCAAGTCATTGTTTACAATTATTTGAATTACATCTTTGGGTTTAGATTTTGGTGGAAGTTTGTCAGCCAGGATGTTTCTTAAAGAAAGAAAGAAAGAAAGAAAGAAGCTCGGAATAGAGGCCACTGTCCAAGTCCCGCTCGTAATGTCTCGTCAGCTGTTCACAGGATTTCTGTAAATCATTACTACTTAGTTTCATGAGTCGGCAGGGATACATCAATGAAAACATATTGCTACGTCTCTAAGGCCTTCAAATCTTTCGGAAAGGCTTGCAATGATCCTGTCCAACATTCTGTTGTAGATATTAACTTCTAAAGCTTTATTCTTGTCTGTAATTGGCTCATCTTTAGTTAACTCATCCGAAAATGATACCTTTCTTCTTTGTCATTTTTCGGTAGAGTTGCACGGAAACTCCCAATTTACTTTCAAGTTGTATGGCTTCATCCATGAAACTGCTGAATTCATTTGCTCTCATATTCTGTATATTCTTGGTCGAAGACTGGAGAAGATCAGCTGCAGTCAAAATATCACAATCTGCCTTTTGCAAGTATTTGCTTGTTATATTCAGGAACGTTAGGATGTTTTCCCATATAACAAGTATTACAATAAAATCAAATTTTTATATGTGACTCAAAAGACCATCACAGTCACATTTCTCACTGCCATCTTTACTTTCTGACTTGATGCACTTGAGAACATCAATGATTTTTGGCAGGGCTTTTCGGAGAATGCGAATTGGAGCAAGTCGGCCTTCCCAACGTGTGGTGCAGACTTGCTTAACTATGACTGACCTTTTTGGCAGGCTATTGTCTTGTTGATTTTCAGGTATTTCATCATTTGTATTTTGCAGTATATCTTCAGTTGGGTCACATTCATGAATTCTTTCAGAAGCCATAGCTGGGTCTGAAGCTTTTATGAGCATTTCCCACTGACGGTTACTTGAAGAGAAGAATGTGTACAACTTCTGTACTACTCCAAAGAAAGATACTATCTCAGGATCAACTTTAGCCGAATATGCTATGACGAGATTAAGAGTGTGGGGTGCACAGTGAACATAAACAGCCTCTACAGTTAGCAATATCCAGTCCCAGATTTTCCAAGAAAGAGAGCATTTTAACCACGAAGTCAGTGGCTCTTGCTTCATCTCCTGGTATACAGATGAATCCAATGAATGACTCGGTGACTTTAACTTGATCATCAATTTGGACATAACGAATTATGAAGGATAACTGATCAGTGTGGGAAGTGTCAGTGGTTGTATCTACCATAACAGAGTAATATCTTGCATTTTTGATAGCATCAATGATGGCCTGTTGAACTTGTTTGCCAAGAAGAATAATTAACTCATTATGAAATCTGTTGCTGAGATATTTTACTCCTTCCTTCTTGTTTATGTGGTTATGTAAAACCGGATCATATTTAGATAGCAAGTACACTAGAGCCAAGAAATTCCCACTGTGTATATGGCCAATTTGTTCAACTGACCCACGAAATGCCATATTCTGTGCAGAAAGAAGCAGAATTATATCAATGATTCGTTTTCAAATATATTTCCAATTAGCAACATCGTGTTAATATTGTTACTGTAGATCACGATCAATTAAGTTATTGCTACCGACCATTTTCCAAGAAATCAGAGCATTTCTATGCAAAGATGATTGTTTATGTTTTGCCACCTTGCCATGTATCTTACACCAGTTACAAACACCTACTCTGCTAAATGCTGGATCGTAGTTAGTATCACTAGTTTTGGAGAACAGCCAGCAACAGAAACAATAAAGTCTGTCATGTTTCACTGAGTAATGGATCCAGCTACGAGCTATTTCTTTGCCAGTTTTTGGATGCCTTTGTTGGTAAATAGCAGGGGTAAAATGGCCTCCATACTTATTTTTGGGAAACTGACATTGGTCCTTTGTTGGCTGACAAGGCCCTACTTTGAGTAGATATTTCTTGGTCTCAAAATTAAGTTCACTGCCAGATCTGCCACCATAATATATTGGATCATTTGGCCACTTTTGATTGAGTAGATTTTCAAGTTCTGTGTCGTTGCCTATCTCATTAGTTTGGTTCGGTAGAAAGTCTATTAGTACTTTTGGAGATGAATCCAAATTCATCAGAGAGGTCAACGGAGTATCATCTTGAACTGCACAATTCCTTAATGAGTTGTCTAGATTTTTTTCAGGGTAAGTTGTTTCCCTGAAATAAAATCAAATTGATAAAAATTGAACAATTAACAATAAACATGCTTCGTATAAACAAAAATCCTGAAACAATACTTACACAGAAATGAGCCCAGATTTCCCAGTAATTGAACTGCTTGCTAGTTCTGGTATTGTAGATACTATTACTGCTTCAGAAAAACCTTTGGAACTCTTCAGTGTTTTTATTTGTGGTAAGTCTGTTAAAGTTTGAGCTGGATCAAAATCCATCACAGAGTTCAAAGGAGTATTATCTTGAACTGCGAAATTCCTTAATGAGTTATCTAGATTTTTTCAGGGTAAGTTGATTCCCTGAAATAAATTCAAATTGATAAAAATTGAACAATTAACAATGAACATGTTTCGTATAAACAAAATCCTGAAACAATACTTACACAGAAATGAGCCCTGATTGCCCAGTATTTGAACTGCTTGTTTGTTTCGGTATTGAAGTTGGAGATATTTCTTCAGATAAATTCTCAGAACTTCTTACATGACTTTGTAACAACTTTTCACTTACAATTGAACCTGAAGTTTCCACAGATGTAGATGTAGATAGAGCAGGGCCTGTGCCTGGATTTAAAAATTTTAGCAAAGAAGCTCGTTGTATTTTATCTTCTTCGTCGTGCAGTCGCTTTTGCCGCTTTCGCTGAGCTCCAGAAAGTTTAGCATATTTCCGCTTTGCAAGAGTGTGTGAGTCCATATCTGTAAAATTAGGTACCTTATTTACTATACTGACGCAATCACTGTGTAACACATAGATTACATATACATACTTTCCGAGCCAATAAAAACAAGTTACTTTCTAAAATGTTTAGGCAACATAGATTTATTAATATAAAAATATAAATTTATCAATTTTTATTTTAATATCAAATAGTATAATCATGATTGTTTGATTGAGATATTGAGATGGGTCAGGTGTATGTTGTGATTTATTTATTATTGAATTTTATAATTGAGCCACGAATACTTAAACTCTGATGGCCTAAGCTTTTATTTTTGGTACGTTGATTTCGCATTTACATAATATTATGTACCTATCTCAAAAATGTATTTTTGCGAATTAGTAGCCAACGTTTTTTAATGTTCCATGTAATCTCGATGCCATTAAGAAAATATTGTTCAATTTTAATGCATCTGTTTTTAAGATATGAAAATCAGCACTCGAGCAGTTAATTATAATACAAGTAACGAAGTAACTACAATAACAAATTATGTTTCAATATTCCTTTATGCAGTTTGACCGAAGATGTCATGCAATTAACAGCAATAAAACACCATACAAAAGGACATTGTATAGAGGTACTTACTGGACATGACGCATAGAAGTAAAACAGAAATATAAATCTCTCATTAGAAATATAAATACACCCATTCATACATCTTACACAACAACACACACTATTAACAAGTAACTGACATTGATTTTATACTAAAAGAAAGGAGCACTTATGTAAAAGTGCAATGAACAGTACCGATGCTGCGCTCTGTGTTGGAAGTGAGAGTTGCCAGTATGGTGACTTGTGCATTTGACGTTGACGTAGAGAGACGTAATTAATATTAGTATTTGTTCTGTTAAGATGAGGTGGTTGTTGACTTTTAGTGCTTACAATGATTACTTTATCAATTATTACATTAAATGAAACAGTTGTACAGTACTAATTAATTATCAAATTTATTATGAAAAGAAATAAAAAAGATAGCCGTATGTACATACCTCCTTTATTTTTTGCCTCCTGTAGAAAATTTCGCCCCCTCTGTCGATTGTGTGGGGGGAGAAAACACCCCCCAACCCCCCCCCCCCCCCCCACCTACTAAGCACGGCACTGCATGATGGTCTGGCGGTCGTTTTGGCGAGAATGGCGGTTCCAATATGCAACAGTTTTGTTTAAGATAGGATACAAGATTTAATACATGGACTGATAATTTATAATTTTAATAACATATGAAAAAAAAATGAATTGTAAGATTTAATTTTAAAAAGAATTATAGAAATCATGTGATGCAATTCATAAACTTGCGTCAAAATGTTTTGCGAATGTAATTTATCTGAGATTTTTGATATTTTTGTGCAAAACTAAGAAAACTAAGAAATCTTAATCATTCATTTGTAATCAGTTCAGAAATAAATAATTTAATCGAGTTTTTTTTAAATTTAAATATTTGTTTAAAATATCTTGTGGATCGCTCACACTAACCAAGGTAAAGAGTGGGTAATCACGAGTAAGATGGCCGCCGAGGTAGCCTATTCTGTGTTCATCTTCGACAATCACTTTGCTTCGGCTATGTTCGGGCGGAGTTGGAATGTCGCTCGGAGCACGCTCGTCATTCCTCCTCCCCCCCTCGACCCAAGACAACCCCTCAGCAGATAAAAAAACAAGTGAAGGCCGTTATTTACGGCTCGGGGCCTCCACTTCTGACATCTGCCGGTCAGGAGCGAAGCACGCCGCGGGACGAAACAAAAGAAGAAAGAAACAAATGACAGTAACATACAGAGGTGGCCACCAGCAAGCGTTTAATCATTGCGTCCACTGGAACAATCATTTATACCTGTCAGCTCGCGGAAAGGGAGGACTGCAGGAGGGGAGTGGCGGGGGCGAAGAAAAATAAAAGCTCGGAGAGGGAGAGAAGGCACGGCAGAGGGAGGGTGGAGGATTGAAGTTGTCATGATAACGGCTCGCAGAGGAAATTGGGTGTGCATTGTTGTTCCGCGCGAAGCTTGTCCGACACAATCAGGAGTCCTTGCTCCATCTGCCGCGCCAGTCAGCCTGCCGTCGGCAACCCGGGACAGCCGAGAGCCGTCAACTTTAAATAAATAATTACAAAGTACTGCTGCCCCTGCCCCGTTGGTACGCCTGCGAGTGAGCGAGGGCGCAGGACCTTCACCTGACACGAGAGGCAATATCAGGACGACACGAAACTTCAGACGGTACTGTACCGGTTTTCAAAGCATAATGGAACCGGTCTGCTGAAAAAAAAAATTTTTTGTCCTTCCGCCAGAAGATGAATAAAAAAAAAAGAACAATAAAAACTAAAGGTATTGCAAAGTTTGCATTTTTTTTTTTTGGTGAAACATGAATTCCAGTTCTTTACCATTATGCCTTTGAATAAAAACACCCCCAAAAAAGGAAACAGAAGGATTTAGAAAACGCTATGTGCAGATTTGTAGAGCATGTTTTTATATTGCTATGTTTGCACAGTAAAGCACAGTAAAATTCTAGCAGATCTAAAAAAAAAAAAAACTAACTAAATGTTTGTGTGAAGTTTAACTGGAAACCTTTGAAAAGAGAGGAGAACTTACAACTTGGACAAATTTAAAACAAAAACAAAAACGCTCATTATATAATTGGTAAACTACCAGAAACTTATTCTCGATAACCACGCAGCTACCAAATGAAGTATCCATATATGTTTACTACCTTATAATAAAAATATCGTTTCGCTTTGCATCTTTCTTAAAACATTACTCTCTGTGAAGGTATTACATATATTTAAATACTTAATTAGAAGTTATTATTTTTATTTGAATAATAAAATATTATCTCATATATTTTCTTAAATATATATATATTTGTGCATGTACTACGACAACTTCTACAATGTAAACAAGGGAAATAAGCGGAAGTAAAACGAGAAAGCTACAATAAAGGCAAACGCCTGAGTCACTCGGTCGCGCACGTCTTCTGTCCCCTCGTGTGACCTTGGAGTCGTCGTTCGCGACGCCACAAATCACGGATGCGCTCACAATGGCGGCATTGTTCTCTCCGCGCTTGAGTTACGAACTGCCGCGCTGCCATGTTTGTTAATTAAATCCTCGCGTCAAATCGCGAGTACACACCGGTCCGGTGCAAAAAAGAACACTCAACACAATGCGGCCGTAACTCGGAGCAATCTGTTTGGCGCGTGTTTGAACTACGTCGAGGCGCGCTGACATTTAACCCTAATAAATTAGAACCATCGCCGCTGTTGAGAATAAGCTGAATGTTTTGCTAGTGCTTCTACAATGTGAGTAGTACGATAATGAAAACACGAAGAAGTTTTTTTAGAACTACTTGTAAACAAGAAATATAAATTATATTTTTATCTTGCCATCGTTATCGTTTCCTTGCAGGATGTCGGCGCGTAGACTACACTATCTACAAAGGTCAGCTGAAAATTTCTGTAAAAAGCTGTAATTTTAATGCAGTAAGCTTTCATTTAAACAGAAATAACAATTTTTTTATTCAAGTAAAATTAATGAAAACATTAAATACTGATAGATATTATTACAACAATGAACTGAGAAGCTCAAATATCATCAATCATACTTTACCGATAAAATATTTTGGCTTAATGGACTTTCTTTCACTTAATAATTATTTTAATTATCACAGAAAAGTTTTACGAAAATAATTAATTAGCTATAGCCTAGTCTAGTACAGACAAAATAGTGCATAACGTATTGTCAAATTATTTGTCCTGAAAAAATTATTTTGATTAGCAAACTTTAATTTAGTTCAAACAAATTGTTTCATTAAAACTATTTTGATATTAGCTTTATAAAAAATTAACAGAACGACTTATTTTATGTTCGTTTTAATAGTTGCTTCTAAGATTGCAGGTTGTAGCTCATTATATATGGTGCCTTACTTAAAACTTTATTTTGTAAAACATAATTTTGAAAATAACGTTTTAAATAACCTTAGTGTTGGACGGAGATCGTATGTGAGATTAACAAAAATGTTATTATGTAGTGTTTTCGAGTAATAAGTTACTAAACAACTAAGCCTACTCGAGTGGCTTGAAGGAACGTTAGGATTAATTATTCATTTAGTGATTACGTGGCCACATACATATTTACTGTTCACAGTGTACAGTAAATATCTAAATTGGGAGTTATGAAAGTAATACTAGTAGTTAGGTTATGCCGATCCGAGCGCAGTTGATTATGGATTCGGATTCGGATCTGTTACCTTTGACCTCTGACGTCACTTCTGGCCGCCATATTTGAATACGTCACTTCCAGCCACCGTTTTGGATTACGTCACTTCCGGCCGCCATTTTGGATTACGTCAGAGGTCAAAGGTCACAGATCCGAATCCAAATCCACAATCCACTGCGCTCGTATCGGTATAACCTAACTACTAATCTTTAATAAGTTCACCGTAGGGAAAAGACTAATTGCCCAAAAAGACTGAATGTATTTGAATTTTCGATACTTTTCGTTATTTAACCAGGGAAGACTCGGAGGAAACCGACCGTCGCACGGCAACACACGGAGCCCCTGAGCCCACCGCGCGCGGCTAGCCGGACTGCCTCCCGCATAGCGAGACGCCTGCCTCCGCAGTGCATGGGGAGAGACCTACAGTGTCTCTGTCTTTGGGCATACGCCAGTGCTGATTACACTGTAAGTCAAAGATACATCGATAACACACACAGAGATAAAGGTTTGTTTGAATCAAACAAATATTGACTTGGTGGAACAAAATATTTTGTTAGTTTACCAAAATCGGTAAGTAACAAAAATAATTTGTTACACCTAACCAAATATACATTTGAGTTGACAAAATCATTTTTTTGAGTCAACAGATCTCTCCTACTATAAAATTTTTGTTTGAATTTAAAAAAATATATATTTATTTCACCATATATAAACAAATATTTTGTTCAGGTAAACAAACCTTTCTCTCAGTGCACATAAAGGCGAAAACGCAAACACAAAGAAAACTTGCCAAGATCAACCGATGTCACACGTTTAACGCACATACCTCGTAGAGAAGGAATTTAAAAACATATATCACAGAGCAGACGAAGACAATGCGCTGAATAATACGTAACTTTTGCAACATGGACAGTAAATTTAGACGAAAACCAACCTTCAACGACACAGCGACATACAAACGAACCAAACGATGATACTGAACAGGTGACGAGGAAAACACAACACAGAGACCAACAGGCAAACTCAGCGATGTGACTGAACATACATCCTGGACACCAAACAGCCAGACAACACAGAATGCTTTTAAGAATGTTGTGACGTGTCGGAAACTGGGATCTGTTCCCGCCATCAGGCACAAACCTTGCAATCTTTCTTATTTCAAGAATCATTCAAAGAACCTTAAAAATAAAAGTTTTAAAGGGTGCTAAGTTCGAATTTTGGTTGGATCGTTCCCAAAAACCTCCCATCTACGCACTAACATGTATGAAAGGCACAGAAAAAAAGAAAAACAAAGCCTTTTTTTTGGAATATTGAGATAATCCGAAGCTATGTGTAAGTGTGAACAAGCCCTAACAGAGGTGGACTCAAAATTAAAGTATATGATAATATCGTATGAACAAGGCAGTCGATTGGTTACTAACGACTATAACATTTATTCAATCATACTTTTCGTACATAAGGTAATAACTTCATTATCAGTTACAAGGTCAATAAAAATACTTTCATTACTACAGTCGTAAGTAAATGTGAAATAAGCATGATTACGCATGTATATTTAAACCAAGTATACAAGTAGCCAGGTATGCTACCAAGACAATAAGTTACAAAATATATTATTTACAACTATTCTTCAACATTTATAATACATACTTTGTGATTAAAAGTGATTATAGGAAAAATGCATGACTAGATTTATAATTACACATTCTTAATGATCACATTATCTTCGAAAGATTTGTGCAATGGGAGTGCATGACTTTATGTAAGCTTTTGGACATATGACATTGCTAAGGTTTTAATAATGGCGTATGTCCAAAAGCTTACATGATTACGTGACACTAAACTACACTTGCACTGTAAAATACATAATACTTGAACCTGGCGTGGTTTAGGAATAACAAGGACCATTGAAAGATGTTCGGCCAAAAACATGACTAACACATCGCATGACATATAATACACGCGATTGAGAAGCAATGAAACTAAAGTTTACTGAATCTTGTCTGCGTCCCACTCCAGACCATGGAAATATTTGTATAACCACTTGTTCGTGCGTTTACTTTTTGCGTCCAATAATTTCCAGGGATACAGAGGTCGGAAGGTGCAGCTTCGAGTCCTGCCGTCGTCCTCGTAGGTAACACCAATCTCCTTGAGCATGAATTCGTGTTGGCTCTGGAAAACTTGCAGGTTGCAGTACATCTTGTCGCTAGCAATGCTCGGTCGTAACTAAATTAATCTCGCAAACTCCAAGCATTATGCACGTACCCTATAGAGTACTAACGCGTAAGTAACCAAGTACTCAAACCTCAAATACACTAATTTTATAACATGACAATATAAAGACGTTACGAAGTTGAGCAAGGTCATCAGTTCAGTCAAGTTCCCGGGTGTACTGCATCAAGAAATATTTAAATGACACGTTTCAAAAAACAATTAATAAACCAGATAACCAACAGGATGCAAACACGAACAGACTAGCTTGTATCGAAATTCGTAACGAGTAAACCCTCGCATTCGAAAAATGTCACAAATGCTCCGACAGGACATGGTAAGAAAACCTAATAACCTAAAAACCGTGCACAAGGCAAACGTAAAATTTTCAATGGGACAGTCCGAAAAGTGAATTAATAAATTAAATAAGTAAATTTATAACGAGGTTTGCGTTACTGGCATTGACAAAGTCACCGTCTGTCACGAAGTTAAAGTAACCATACCAAATGTTCGCCGGGCTTCCACGTCTGGCACACAAATGTAAAAGTTACCAAACCGTCTACTTTATAAAGTAACCTTCTGAACGACTATCAAGTGACCTAACCGAACGAGAAATATAAATAACATCAAGGCCCCGCAATTTTTTTCCTTAACCCAACTAAAAATAAGTGTATTTGGAAGGGTTTTGGGTTAGGGGAGGTACCTAGTTGCCTCTCAGGCCGAAGCCTATATGCCCAGTCATGCTGGGATTAACCATGCAGGGTGAGGGTCGTATGTATCGTGGGCTACGAAGGGATTGGCCAGCCATGGCAGCAATTGATGCCATGACTAACTCCCCTCACTCATAAATCTAGACTATAACTAGGATAGGTTGGGTCCAGGTAAAACCCGCATAGACACAGGGAAAACCCTGGGCACTGCCATGCGGGGTTCAAAAAGGCATGCATTACATGTAGGAGAATACAGGAGACAGAGGATGGTCTGGATGAAGAGTTGGTCAGAGTAGAAAAGAGTCTACCATGCGGGGGTTGGGCACTTGGACTCTTGTATCCAGAGCTGGATTTAGTGACCAGGGATGCAAGCGCCCCTGGTGGTGAGTGGCTGCACTGACCACTCTCTCCGCTGCTAGCCAGCACCTAAAACTAAAGAAGTAAAAGTGAATAACACAAGATGCTAAGCCCTCCACAGCTTATATATACATCACAAGAGCGCTCTGCGTCTGCGCATGAAACTAAGAGGGGTAATCACAGCCAAGGAGTGTAAGGGGTGATGGCACTAGGAGTAAAGGCCCGGGGGGAGGGGGGGGGGGAGGAAAATGGTATTCACGCGGCGGCGATTTGAAACGCTGGCGCGAAAATCGGTGCAGTTTAACGGAAAAACATACAAAAAGTAACTATTGCAGAAATTTTCTTTTTCTATATTTTGGAAATGCATCTGTTTGTTCAGCCAATTGAAACCGATCTCCATCATCACAAATCCCATTTAACGATAGAAGCACTACTAGAGATCATTAATGACTTGGCACCATAGTGCTTTTAGCTTTATAAGGGTTTGAGGACAAAAATAATGAAAACTTTGATCGCAGGCACATCATCGAATTCGTTCGGTATTTGTAAATCTTATAGTATTTATCTAAAACTTTTGTCTGAAAAAATTATTGATAAGATGAACAATTTGTGCTTGGGTTTTAAAAAAAATGGGATAAAAATTTTAAAAAAATCATAAAATCCGTTCCGTGTACACTTTTAAATTCATTCCTTTTTATTGTAAAACATAAAAATATTATTTACTTCTAATGTCCAAAATTGTTTTTATATAGCTAACCATTACTGTAAGGGGTGAAAAAAAATGAGATTGGAATTAATTAAGTACACTATTAAACTGTAAAAAAAAAAATTGTCTAAAACCTTTTTCTGAAACAATTTTTCATACGACCAACCATAACTGTAAGGGTGGAAAAAAGCCAGTGTTGGAGGACAAATCAATTCATAACTTCCTTAGTAGAGATACAATTGAGTCCGTTCAAATTGCATGTAAATCTTATAATTTTTATCTAAAACTTTTGTCTGAAATAATTTTTAATACAATCAACCGTTGCTGCTAAAGGTGAAATAAACAGGGGCTAAAGGACAAAAACCAAGCTAAATCCCTTATTAAAAAAAACGATTAAATATTTAATGTTTGATTGTAAATCTTCATATAATCAACTAAAACTTTGGTATGAAAAAAAATATTTGATACGGCAAACCATTTCAACAAGTTGTTGAAAAAAAATGGGTGCGTGTACGTACGCCCGTGAGAAGTTGTATTTCTTCGGCATCATTAAAAAATAGTTTTTAATTGCATGCAAATAATTAATTACAATAAAATAATATAAGGGCTGGAAAAAGATAGTGAACACAGTCAATAAAGTTCAGTTTGAATTAGAAAAATTAAATAAATAAAATTTAGAGAATTATAAATATATATGACATAATTTGTACTAAATATTATAAGATTTCTAATTTTAAATATTTATTATTGATTATTTAATATTATAAAAGAAAATAAATTTAATAATAAATTCAAAAATTTAATTTGAGTTTATTCATTTATTAAATATTTATTATTTTCTTAACTTAATATTCACTTTTCATTTTTATCAAAAAGTTTTCATTAAATTTGTTCATTTATTTTTATAAATATTTTTTTTAGTTATTGAATTTAATTATACATATTAAAAATTAATATTTTAATTTGATGTTCGATTTCAATTTTTATCACAAATTTTTTATTAAATGTTTTATTAAATTTATTTCTTTATTTTGTAAATATTTAATAACCAATAATAAATATTTAGCATTAATAATTTAATAATTTTTAGTATTAATTATATTAAATAATAAAATTTTAATTTATATCAATAAATAATACATACGGATAGTTAACCTCAATTATATTGGAGCACTTGAAAAAGTATAAAGGCACAATTTTTTTTTACTAATATTTAAGAATAGTAAATAATATTAATTAATCAAAATATTCAATTTAAATCACTACTGAATATAATTTATTAGCACATTATAATTCGCACTTGTATGAAACTAAAACACGTGTTGTGAATGAAGAAACTAGAAACATGTGGATAAATATTATAAATATGAACACAGTGATCAGAGGCGACGAGCGTGACAACATGTGCGACTAATAGAGGTTCTATTTCTATTTCGTTGGTAGCTATTTTTTGAGACTTAATGAGCTGTTTAGCGGGCAGCTTCAACCTGTTAATTTTGTGTTACAGTGATGCGCGCGCATCTTAAAATTTCACTCTCGTCATTTTTTCATAACGCGCCTAAAGAAGTATAACTTCAAAAACAGAGGTTAAAATAAGAAAATAAATAAAACTTCCGTACGATGTACATTATCTAATCCGTTCTTAATTATTTTAAGCTTTCTAATTACTTTCTCAAATATTTGCCTTTAAAAATTTGTTAATGTAACCAACTATTACTGCAAGGAGCGTAAATAACTAGAATTGAACGACAAAAATAATATTTAACTTGTTTAGTAGATGTAGGTACTATCAAAACCTTATAATTTATTGTAAACCCCTAAACATTGTCCAAAACCTTCGGCTGAAACAATTCTTGACGAAACTAACTATTGCCGTAGAAAGAGAGGTTAAAGTAATAAAAATATATATACTTCCTTTTATTAAACTCATTTTAATATATTATAAACCAAATAACCTAATATAATTTAAACCTCGTACCTTTTTTAAAGGTAAATAAAATGAAAACTACCCTCGTAGGCATAATATGAAATTCGTTACAATCTATCCAATGCTGGATGAATAAAGTTAATAATATTTGATACATTTTCACTGCCTGGAATATGAGAAAATTATTAACAATCATTTTGGAAAATTAGAAAACATACGGGATGTCAAGTACATTAAGTTTTTAAATTGTTCCAGATGTTTATAGACGTTTACATAACGTTTACAGAAGAAATAGGTACTTCGAAATCTACCTACGCCTGTAGGCTGTGCCAAAAGGACTTTAAAATTATTTCGTTTTACAATCCTATATAAAGTTACGCTCATCTCTGACTTAATGATCGCGTAAAGCTGTAGGTTATTTAATTTTTATTGCTCTTTGCTAACATGTAGCTCCTAGCATTGCTGCAGAGTCCGTGGCGCAAATATATTTTGACTACATCTTGCGGTGTTGGGAAAGCCATTTTCCTGCACATCTTCGGTGAGTCAAGTATCTTAAATGTATGATTGTGTGTGTTAGTTGATTTGTATAATTCTGTGCTTGTGAATAATTATGTGTTCGCCCGTTATCTTCCCATATAAATGACCTTTATAATTCCATATATAAATTCCCATTATCTTCCCTTATGTCGTTCTGTGTGTGAATGATTATGTGTTGGACCATTATCTTCCAATATACATGACCATTAACTTTTCATGTGTATGCACATTATCTTCCCTTATGTCGTTCTGTGCTAGAATGATTAATGTCACAAGGTAGATGAATGGTCTTTCCTTTTTTGTTGTATTACCTTCATATGCAATGAATATGAAATACATATCTTATTGTTTAATATATCTTAACACGACCAACTGTATGTGGCTATGTCACGATCAAGAATTGGAAGTTAAGTGAAAGTGTATATTAAAACAATCAATTGCAAGGAAGATTATTGAGTCGCCAGAAACAATTAATGCAAAATTTAGTTTTTCAAGAGGTTCTTCATTAAAAACAAATTTTGTAAACTTTCTTTATCAATTTATAGGCCTATGCATGAGTAATAATTTTCATTTGCAATATATTAACATAAATTTAATTTATAATAAATATTTCGTGTATATTAAATAAAGTGTTTGGTATGATCATTTTTTCAATGGCTTACTTAGGCGCCTTTCAGCTTACTAAAATTACGTAAGTAATTAAATATTAAATTGCAATTTAGTGAAAAGTTCTTTTTTTGAAAGTACACTTCTTTGGCGCGTTATGAAAACATGACGAGAGTGAATTTTTTTGATGTGCGCGCAACACGCAAAATAAATTACAGGATAAAATCACGCTACTTACAAATTATACATAAGCGAGATTTTGTTATGCCTAATTCTTTAGGCTCGTTATGAAAAAAATAACAGTGAATTTATACCATGTGCGCTCAGCATTCACAGAATAATTGATAAAATGAAAATAGGCATACAAAATACGAATATGTATATATGTTTTTAAATAATATATATATTTTAGTGAATGATATTAAATACTGGTCAATATAATTGATTGTCAATATTAGTGATAGAAATTGATTTTATAAATTTTTAAATTGTATTTATATAAGTTTGAATATGTTCCCGTGAGTATTGTTTATTTGCTTTACAAATTATAAATTATTACATTATTATTTAAATTCAGTTTGTTTATTGTTTTTCATTAATAATTAAAATGTATCTCGATTATTTAAAATAATTAATAATTAATTTTTTACACGAATATAATTTAATATTAATACGTACTGTGTATTTAATTATTATTTTTAAATTGATTAACTTAATAATTTATGAACCGCATTTATAATATCAATCCAGTCCTTTTTTTTATCTTATTTCTATTAAATACACAGGCCAACAGTAGTTTTGTTGCTGGGGTATTTGGAGTTAATTTCAAATATGGTATTAGTTTGTGCCTAGGAGGTAAAAATTCTAAATATTTAACGTTTTAGTGAAATGTACTTTTACGTAATTTTAGGTTAAATATTTTAATCAAATCTAGAAATTAAACATTAAATTATTATTAAATTACACAGATATTATATTATACAAATATAATTTTATTATACAAAAAACATTATATTATACAAATATTATTAGTATATACTAATATTATTACATATACAAAGATAGTACCAATTCATCGATGGAACCAACTAGTCACTCAACACTTTGGAAGCTTCTTTTTCGCGAACTTCTTGAATATATCCGGGAACAGTCCCTTTTTAAACTTCAGCAATAATCTGCCATCATGTGCGTATCCCATCTAGCTTGATAGCGGACCTCCATAATTTTAATATCTTGATTAAATATATCTCCTTGCTCCTCAACTTCTGTCTCCCAAATTTTCAGGCAAACGGTCCAGGTGACTGTGTAAATAGTGCACCATAATACTCATGTTGCACACAATGGATTTGTAATTTTTAAGCATAACGTTTAGCAGTTTAACATGGTTTTCTGCTTTTCGTTGGCCCGTAAAATTTCCGAGAACGACAACAAATTAAGTCCAGGATATTCGCTCAGCCTCATTCATTGAAATTACGAAGGCTTGGTCCTTGATGAATTTTCTTATTTCTGGACCGTTAGATATATCTGCTTTAATTTTTTCCTAACTCAATTGAGGAAATTTTTTCCCCTATAAATGCAAAAAAAAAAAAACATGATCCATCCTTATTAAGAGCCTTTAAAAACTGCTTCAAAAGGCCAGCTTGATGTGCAGTAGAGGAAAGGTGATATTTCTCGTTCAACTAAGGGTTCGTTTATATTTTTTTTTATATTCAAACACCATGTCTTCTCTCGTAGAGCACTGTTGTCTAACCCAGTGGTGTGTTTTGTCTCTGCTATCCCAGAGGTACAAGAAACAAGGATATTTGATGTGGCCACTTTGCTGTCCGAGGAGAAAGTTTACCATTTTTAAGTTCACACAAATCACTCATTGATGTTCACAATATTATCTTCTCAAACACCAAAGCTATAGCAGTACTAAGAATTTTTTGAAAAGTGATGTTCGTCTACCAAGAAATTAGTCGTCGATTATTTAACGTTAAGAAGCTAATACCAAATACACTAGAGACTAATACCGGACAGCTCTATACTAACAACACAAGCGAGAGTGTGAAAAATAACCTACCGGCAAGAGGTGTAACTACAAACATATTTTATTTATATAGTGTCAAATTATATATAATATTTTCTGGTGTCAAACATCTTTAATTTAATTTTTAAAAATTTAAGAACTGGAGGTTTATATCTGTACTATGTATATAAATATGTACTATGATTAAAAAAAAAAGTTTTTCCAAGAGAAAATAAAGTTATTTTTGTTGCCATAATGTTGGTACCATATGTATTTAACAGATTCATTGTTCATAACTGGGCATACCGTTTGCCATCTATCGGACTGACGTGACAACAGCGCAAGGTTTTCACACAAATATCTTGGAGCTGTCCGGTATCAGTCGCTAGTGTATTTGCTAATACTCCCACCCGAGTATCTCTTGCAGCCACTGGTACCGCGCCCACGCAACTGTGGCGTCGATCCACGAGCCAGCACGCGCGGTACGGCTGCATGCCGCGCGCGTCGCCACCTGCCGGTCGTAGCCGCCGCGCATGCGCAGAGCGTGCGGCGCTTGTGACACGCGCTCCTCTGCATCCCACTGCCAGGCGTGTTGGTCCCAGCGAACCAGCGTTCCATCATGACAAGTGGATTCCTTAACAAAATGTGTATCATCGTTACAAACAACAATACAAGAGATTTCAACAGGTGTGGTTCCATCAGCAGAAGAGATTTTAATTCCTGCAGTGCTGGCTGCAAAGTATCCCTTACGAATGACGTTTCGCCGTCGATGGAGACTTCAATGTTTGGTGATTCGTAAACAACTAGCGAGCATCGATTTCTTTATTGTGATAATATTTTCTCGAACATCAGTAATGTTCTATGTCACGAGAAGAGAGAATATGCTAAGAATCCTCCTAGCAAAATGTTTGGCTGTGACAAATGCCATAAGCAGTTTGCCAGAATTGATTATATGAAAAAAAACTTGAAGACATGCAAATGTCATGCTGCGCGGCATAACAAACATGTTCCTGTTTCAATTCCTTGTTAGTTAAGTAGTACTCTGGGAATAAGTTTTTAGTGCCGCGTGCATATTGGGTTGAACCTTGAACCTGACTTATCTATGACAAATAAAAAAACTTACCCATCAGCCGAATTTTTAAAGTACGAGCAAGGTAACGCTTGAAAATGCAATGTTATTAATAATTTTTTGGTTTATGTTATTTCACTAAAATATTTTGTGATATAAAATACTTTAAAGGTTGAATCCAAATCTCCGACGTCACTAAAAAATAACGAAAATTTTACTTATATGGATAATTTAAACATTTTTATTTGTTGGAATGACCTAAAACTTTCTTCCGTTCAGGACTGGAATTTTTTTTTTTTAGAAAAGAACGCGTTCACGTTGAATCGGAAACTGCAATTGCCATGAATCACTCGAGTGTAGGAAACAATCCAGAATAATCCCACTATCAAACCTAATTTGGTGGGGGGGACTCTTTCCTAGGACTTAATAGAGATCTCGTTGATGAACACAATAAAGTTCTTGTGTTCCCATCCTTCAAAATGACACGCCCGCTAGTCGCTGAGAGCTGGACCCGGCAGCGGATAGTTGCCATGCGCGTGAGAATGCGTGCGCCCGTCGGAGATTGATTACACGCGAGAAGATATAATTAAGGTCTCGCCAGAGTGACAGCGTCATGATGGATGGCCCCACGTAATGAGCACACAGAATTTTTTTTTCCCCCTTTTTACTTTTCGCCATTCCACCGAATCATTGCCACATGTGTTGACTGTGAAATGACTCTCCGTGGCATTTGCCATTTAAAGGTTACTTCGCTGACCATGAAATACGAACTTTCCATTTCTCGCACACCGTTCATTCACTGCCCGGTACAGTTAAAGATATATTTTTTCTTTGTAACGGTGTGATTGTAGCTGTTTCCAGAGATTTAATTCCGCAACAGCTACATGGGGCCCGCCTCGTCAGGTGTGTATTGGCGATAGTGAGGCGAATGATAGAAGCGACTCTCGCTAGCGTGCTATCTCCTCTGCATGCAAGGCTCTGAACTGGCGCGCAGTCGTCTCATCGTGCATAGAGCAACTGTCAGATTTTAGTTAAAGCCATAACATCATATGGCATACCTAGTTTTTTTCGGACAATGATCACCACCAGTTGTACGTGAGTTGTCAGAGCAAAGTCACGTCATGCGTGTTATTAAAAATTTTATTGTAAACTGAAATAATAAAAATATTATTAAACATGCCGTCCACGAATTGAATATAAATTAGACTAGCGAGTTTTCAAATCATAAATAAGAGTTTACTTCTACGCTGCTGCAACTTTACTACAAGGAGAAATTTAAAAAATATATATGCTAAACGTATAGTTCATGTCACGCTGATAGTTCCTTACCTACACGGAGCTGAACTTGCAAATCGAGGAACAAGGGTCAGACCGGCCCTCTTTCCGAACTTTGGTATGCCATAGTTTTCTAAAACCACTCTACAGGCAAGTACTAGAAACATCTTTCAACACAGATTATGGCTGAAGCTTCTCCCTGAATCCTTGATACGCGTTGTATTTTTGCGTCTCAAATTAAATTTTAACGTTAAATTAATAACTAATTGTGTGATTTTAAACAATTAATTTAATAGTATGCACACTTCAGACGACCCGAAATGACAACTTTCAAAAGAAAAGGTCAAAAATTGCAAATATACTTCTGTAATCTTTAACCTAAATTATTAAAAAAGTATTGATTTACACCTTTTAACATTATTAACTGTGTACGAATATTATTCTGGTTGCGATACTATAAATAACTGTTTGCTGGTAGCGTTGGCATTGATACATTATCACCTGAATAACTTGATTCAACATGGACTGGATCTAAGTACAATAATGCTGATGAGAACGAACCATTTTGATTTATTGGTACATCTTAGAAATATAAACATATTAGGTGTTTTCTTTTTTACAAAAAGTACATAATTGCTAAGTAAATATCGAATTATGGTTAAATACAAATTTTCAATCGGTTTTGTTACGAGAAGGTCTTAAATAATGGATTGGTTAAATGAGAATGTAGATATATCTTCTTTTAAAAAAATATTTCTAGTTATCAAAAAATTAAAAATAAAACAAGGTTTTTGGAAAGTACTCGTGTAGACCATGCCTCAGGAAGAAAACATGCGGATTTTCATTTTCACTTGTGTATTTCAATAAATCGTTATTAAAAATAATTGTTCAGTAAGACAAAATAACTCAATATTAACTTTAGTTCAAATCTATTTAATTGAACTGTTTAAATGCAATATTTTAATACATTAATGAGAGTTTGGCAATTTGTGATAAATAAAGTTACGTTCGAAATTAGCAAGTCTTTGCTGTGTTAATATTTTTGAAGCCATCTGTACAATTTAATGATATTTTGATTTATGCTATACTACAGTTACCAGTTAAGTGCTGGCGATTTATAATCTTTCTAAATGTAATTTTTGTTTTACAAGAATTGAAAAATAACTTAAGAAAGTTTATTCTAATACTGTTAAGTAGAGAGGCGAGGTGCACTTTTTTTAGTGTATCCTTACAGAAGATGTATTCTGAAAATTTAGAAATTGTGGTGGAATATTTTCTGTTTTAAGAAAAATGAAAACACTGTCCGTTTTATCATCTTTATGGTTCAATGGACTCGTCCATGATAGATATTTGTTACGTGTTTGATGGCTGATCGGGGAATATTTTCTGCCTGACTTAATGATGTCGGTCAATTCACCAAATTTCATTCTGCAGTCCTAGCATTTTAGTAGGCTACTAATTATTGTCGGTGATTCCTGTTGTAAACTGTAGTTATCTGTTGTTAACTGAAGTGCAAGAGGGGGGGAAGGGTTATTCAAAAGTAGGCTTGCCATACGTCCCGGTTTGACCGGGACAGTCCCGGTTTGAAGCTGTTGTCCCGGTGTCCAGGCCGGTTTAGTCCGTGTCCCGGTCAGCGGTAAGTAACAACGAAAAAATTGTATTAAAAAAATGGAAACAGGTTGAACAGAATTACCAGCCAATATACGCAGCTCTTTAATCACTTCTCTGTTCAAGGGGTCAACTTTCCAAATCTTGGCAGGGTTTTAGAATATATGTTTTGTTTGCCAGGTACATCGGCAATTATTGTAGAAAGAAACATTGTCATTAGTGAACAACGCTTTGGGGAGACGACAGGGATTTTTTTTTGACACGCAAAGTAAATTTGCATCCTTATTGCTCAGACTTTGATGAACTATTTAGAAGTAAAAAGTACATGTTAAAAGAATTACTTTCAAGTCTGTCTGAACTGTTTGGAATGGGGAAATAACTTTATTTTGTTTTATTAACATATGAATACTAATTTAATGTAAATAATTTTAATGTAAAACATTTTACAAAAAAGTTGTCCAAAAAATGTGTTTATCTTTATGGGAATTTCAAGGTTTAATTTTTAACATAATTTTTCCCAGGGGCTGTCCCAGGGGGTGTCCCCCCCCCCCCCCCCCCGGGTCAATCCGCTGTCCCGGTTTGGCTCGGAGAAGTTATGGCAAGCCTATTCAAAAGCGTCCACGAGAGAGCGCGCCAGTTGCCGCCTTGCGACATTGTTCCCCGCGCTTACCAGCTTACCAGAGTCGAGCTTACCACCGCCGAGCCCGGCGCCAAGGTCGTATTTCTCCGCGAGCCATCTTGTTCGGGCATGATTTACGCGCCGGCGGTGCCTGGGACGGGAAATAAATGGCCGCCCTCGTTATAAACAAGCGTGAATTATTCAACTCTTTTTTTTTTTATTATTCCACGCTCCCTCCGGCCCCGCCGCGGATCCGACGGCGCTAGACGTGCGCGCGTAGGTGACGTTTGTGGGCCGTCACTCATCGCGACGTTTTACGCGCCGACACGTCCTCCCGGGCTGACAGGCCGCCGGGGGAGGGGCGCGGGATTTACTGTCGTCCGTCGACGGCTGTCATCGACGAATGCCTTCCCGCGCCGCGTCGCGAATCGGACGTATTTCACTTGCCGCGCCCTGCTCTTCGCGTCACGTGACAGTCGCGCCGTCCGGGCGGGGGAGGGGGAGGGGAGGGTGACGACATGTGACTTCTTCAGGAGGCGGAGAAACTCGCTGAGTCACCTTCCCCGAGCCGTGTCGTGGAACTGATTTTGCCGGTCGATGTCCGGTTGTCTGCCTGTAAAAAAATAACCCAGCTCTTGATACAAATTTGAAACCACATTTAATGGAAGTGATAAATTTTCTGTCCATCTCTGTCTATGTACGACACCCACCTTTTACATTTTTCGATAATATAAAATAGTAAGTTAAATATTACAGTATTATTAGTAGAATTGAATGTTGGTTTGATTAAAATAAACAGAATTTACGAAGAAATATCATTTACTACAATAAACTTGTGGTTATAGTACACATGGAATAGTTTGAATATAATGTTTATGTAAATAACCTAAAAAATATATATAGAGTTATAATGTTCTTTGGATATTTCTTGCAATGAGGAAGGTTGATATAATTTTTTTTAAACGCTATTTCTCATTTACACCGTTGCATAGATAAATTTCAAGAGATGACAAACTTACAGAAATAGAAAAACCAAAAACATTTGATGTCAAAAGTTAAAAGCATAAACAGCAGAGAGAATATTCCGGGAGCGAATAAGTCACAAAAGTATGGCTATTCAGACGAAAAAAGTTGGCTGACAACGACGAGACAGTTAAAACAATAACAGAAATACAGACGAAAATAAAAAAACCAAATTGGAAATCCTAGCGACATACAGACGAACCCAACAAATAATCTTCACCACACAGCGACACACAAGTGAACCTAGGCTTTTATTTTGACGTGACGTCTTATAAATCGATGAACGCCGGCTGCACGCACGAAAAAATCTCCTATAACGCACATTGTCCCGTTACGCTCATTGTACACTTGCGCCACATCTATCACTCTTCCACTCGATTGGAACAGCCATAGATTTGACTTTTTCGAGGCACATTAAACTTGAAACACCTTCATTCGTTTCCTACTTATCCTATCATCGTCCTATCCTTAACAGAATAACAAAGATTGGAAGAAGTTAAATAGCAAACATGTATAAAAGTTATAGTTAAAATAATCTCTTCGTTAAAGTAATAAACATATTTGAATTAATGAGTGCAAATAAAAGTAAATATATCAATTAAATTGTATATTTCATTTCACTCCTTCTTTGTATCCATACAAAATAGTGATAATTCAATAAAAATGATTCAAATTTATTCATAAAAGTATGCAATCATTTCATCAATGTTTTATTATGACGTTGTCACGTTAAACTATCGTCCGTAAACCGACTTTACAGACACCCAAGTTGTTGGCTTGTTTTCTGTGTGTTTGTGCATTTATCTATTTTGTCCGCTCTTGAGTTTTCTGTATGACATAAAGTGTAAAACAGCAATGACGTATGCCTAAAAAAATTTTTTTATCGTAGATATTTATTACGTAATATGCGTTACAGACAGAAAACGAGATGATTATATTTTCCAAAATACTTATAATACTTGCACTTGATATCTATCACAAAACAATCTGAAAAGATTTTTTCGGAAGTACACTATAGACAATTACTAACTAACACGCATTATCAATAGTGCATAAAAAAGGGGGCAATTCAAACACACGCACAGACGCAGATACATATAATCTCGTCCTATGAATGTCCCTGTTATGTATAACAACTTCTCTCGTCATCGGTTTAGTGCGCGGGAGTGAGGTCCTGTTCCCGTCGAGCTGCGTGACTGTCAGGATCCCTCACCTGTCGTTTCCCGTCGCGTGACAGCGGCTCCCCGCGCGGCATGAGAGGCGCAGGTGATCCGCGACCCGTTCTGCTCGGCAGCTGTCAATGATCCCGTCACGGACAGCCGAGAGAGAGTGTGTGTAGGAGGAAGGGTTTTACCTCAGTGACAACTGGGGATCAGGTGGCATTAACGCGCGCTTGTCAGCCATCAGCCGCGGAGGTGAGGCAGCGAAGAGAGGGCAGGTTAGGGACATGTTACCCTTTAGACAACCTGTGAGGGGGGGGGGGATAGTAATTGAAAATAAATAAATTAATAACGCGGGGACAGTTTCAAAGCCATGCTCCGCCCGACACACTGTCACCGATGTGACGTAGAACACGTTGATAGAAAATACTATTAAACGGATCCAACGATCCAAACCGTCCCTTAGTTTATTAACCTGCTGTTTCACACATGTGTGTATTACGTATTTGACAGTTTTAGCTGACGATGACATGTTTGAGACCAATTTTAGACGATGGCAGTTCAAACTCATGGCTTACCCGGGAATCTAACCAAGAGCATCCCGCCAACTTGTATCCAACTATAGGTATATAGTTTATATAATGGCATGTTCGTCCTTAACCATTTATGAAAATATTCATACGTTTTAAGTGTTTTTTATTTGAAATTATTTTACTTTGTTTAGTTATATGTGCATAAATTATGTTTCAATTTAACAAATAAGCATTATGCATGTATTATTTTATATAGTTATTTTATAAGGTAGCAGTGTGAGGTTTTCCACAAAAAATACACAATTCGAAACAATCATCCAAACGAAGTAGGCATAGAAACAAATTATTTTGTTGCATTGGAAATTTGAGTATTTACTACCTTATGTTCCAGCGAGCTAAATATCTGTTACGTTCAAATAAATTAGATTTCTTTTTCCGTAACTGATTTTGAAGTTTTCTAGTCTACGAAGTTGATAAATTGGATATATTTGCAAAATAGTTAAGCGAACTATACACACAGAAAGAATGTCTGACCAATCAAATATTGGTTTAACTAAAATAAATATCTTTAAATATGTATTTTGTTTAGTAAACATTTATGCATATATGAATTAATAACAACTTGGTTGTACGAAGTCAAATTTATATATAGGTAATCTGTACAAAATAATTCCCAGCAAAAAATTTGGTACCGGTATATCAATATTTTTTTAATATATGTATGAATAATATAGCTTTTCTTAGAAATCAGTTTTATTTAATAAGAGTTAGGCCAATTTTTTTAACATGAGAATTTTTTTAAAAATAAATGTAATAATAAAGTTATTTATTTTAAATTTATTATGTTGACAACAAATAAATGTTTTGCAAAGAAAATTTTTTTTTCATAATAATATTTAAAAAACAGAGACTGTCAGTTAATTAGATTTGAATTACAATTTGTTGTTAAATTTGCAATAATCTTTTTCTTTCATGAATGGCCTATTATTTGCGATTTTAACATTATGTTTTTAAACATGGGAAATATTTATTCTCAAGACGTTTGCATTTTTTTTTTTTTTCGTTTCTGTGATGAACTATATATTTAAATATTACCTGTCTTCAGGTCTTGGCAAGCTCGGGTAGCATAAAGGATGTTTTATGTTTAGAGAATCCTATAAATAGTATAGGCTTAAACTTGCTGCGAACTACTGCATCACGTCCCTGCATATTGAAACACTGATCATATATATATATAATCTACCAAAATTTAGTTATTTATACTTACATTTAATTACTTTTTAACAGTAACAATTATGGTTACAATTATTATTTGATTTTAAAATTAAAAAAAATATATATGCTTAAATTTGCCCACACGAAGGTAGATTTAAATGCTTATAACACGAGGAACAAACTCCACATGGCACACTTATACTATTTTTTTTTCAATAAAAAAATAATAATTTTTGCGATAATGGTTACTGTTAAAAATATAATTTCAATATATACGAAACTAAGCAATTCCAGTAGATTAAAAACATGATCAGTTTTTAGTAGGTAGTTGCGTGATGCAGTAATACTGCTGGGTGCCACATTGGGGAAAATGACTGATTTTTCTGGACAAAACCTTAAATATTTAAATAAAAAATGTTCTTTCTATTGTATATATTGGAGCTATGTAATGTCTAGGACAGCCAAAACCACAGGAACCGGAGCATTTATTCCACCTGCTTACCTGTGAGAAGCCCGCAGAAGGGCTTGATTATGCGGATTCCGTATTTTTGTCTTCATAACGTCACAAAAGTACGATAAACCCGTGCTCGTTGGCCACACAAAACTACGATGAATTAGTTTTGCCAATAAGCAACCGTCTATTCCGATTTAAGTGAAATAGCCAAACATTATAAATTCTAACATTAATAGGCCTATGGTTTTAATTTTTTATTTTGTGTGTGAGGTCGCATTCGGCATACACATTCGTACGTTCTTAGACCTGCAAAACTCACTCCCCTAGGCCCCAGTTTATTTAGTATGCTGAAATATTCACAAAACATGTCTCGGTAACACGCAGAAAAATGACGTACCTACTCGTGCCACCTCGGCGGAGCTCTTGGACCTGTTTGGACAAGTTTCCAGGAAGTACAGTGCTCCTGTCAGTAGTAAGTGGTGCGTTTAGTCCATTTAGTTTACCAGATGTCGGTCAAATTCACTGATTGTGAGATATACTATCTTCGCACGGAGAAGAAAATTGTTGATTAACTAACATGTACCCCTATGTTCCTACACTGATAAAAATATATTTTTGACGTGATAACGTCTTATAAATCGATGAACGCCGGCTGCACGCACGAAAAAGTCTCCCGTTACGCTCATTGTCCCGTGACGTGCGTCCCGTTACGCTCATTGTACGCTTGCGCCGTATCTATCTCTCTTCCACTCGATTGGAACAACCATCGATTTGACTTTTTCGAGGCACATTAAACTTGAAACACTCCCATTCGTGTCCTTCTTTTCCTATCATCGTCCTTTTCTTAACAGAATAACACAGATTGGAAGAAGTTAAATAGCAAACATGTATAAAAGTTATAGTTAAAATAATCTCTTCGTTAAAGTAATAAACATATTTGAATTATTGAGTGTAAGAAAAGTAAATTTATCAATTAAATTGTAGATTTCATTTCACTCCTTCTTTGCATCCCTACAAAATAGTGATAATTCAATAAAAATGATTAAATTTTATTCATAAAAGTATGCAATCATTTCATCAATGTTTTTTTATAGCGTCACGTTAAACTATCGTCCGTAAACCGACTTTACAGACAACCAATTTTTTCATTTAAAACCTATTCATATTTCCGACTGCTTCGTTTGTATTAACTTATAAGTACCAGGATGTTTATTCAGTTATTATTAAAATTTAAAAGATGAGGCAGTGACTATATACGCTGCTATCTTGTGCCAAACGCATCAACGTTTTGCTCGCAGTATTACAATCGATTGTAGCGACTTCATATCAGTCCATCCCATTAAAAATACACCTAACTTTTATTCTACACTACTGCTGGCTGTTCTCGCAGACTGGAAATGTTTTAATTATGGTTTATGGGAATGTAGATCGTGTATTGCCAGTATGTTTTGGTGAAATTTTTGGAGGAAAGATCCTTTTATCATCCTTGGACTAAGATCATTAGATAGCCCATCGAAGAGCATATTGACGCAAATGGCCATAAGAGGTGTATCGTTAGTTCATATGTCAGGGAATTTATAACTATGGTAAAGTATTCATCTATATAGATAATCATGGGTAGGTATTTCAATATACCTAGATATTCGTTTGGGTAATTACATGTTTTTAAATATTATTATTATTACATAAAATGTAATAAATACTAGACATGCAATTTTTATTGTTTCTGAATTATATCATTCCTAGTGTAGCTTTCAATAAATAGTATCCGGCACCCTTGATAGATTAATTTACCCATCAAATATATGATATAAGTTTTAAATATCCCAAACACCAAAAGTTCGAAACTAGGTTTTCTCACATTATTTACATACATCTGAGTTTACTGAAGTTTTGGGATCTATGAACCAGGAAACTAAAAACAGGTTAGTGTTTTCTGAAATTCGTACCATTAGCTGAGACTGCAATATATAGTCTTTCTTTAATATCAACCTTGAACAAATTTAAGCTCTCTATTATCATTCTATGATGTTTATTTTAGCCACAGCCTGTAATTTCCCACAACTGTAATGATATTTTGAGAATTTTCAGTTTTATAGGATGCTAGTGTTGTAGTTCCGTTTATTTGTAATGGTGTTGTTTTACTTAGACTTAGAGGTGTTCCTGTGTATAGGCCTACTTACACAAAGTAGCCATTGTCGAAGGGCATGCCTATTAAAATAAGCAAAAACGAAAAATTATGTTAATAGTAAAAATGTTTAACCAATAAAACAATAAATCATATTAATTACACGTATTAGAAGCAATAATAACATATTCAATATGATAATTACTTACTAGTAGTAATAAGCTTACGTCAACGTTAATTTTGAAATGGTAAGAATAACCTAAATTTGACTTGTAAATAATGGTTGATGTTTTTTTTACTGTTGCTTTCTTAGGAACTAAGGTGTGTTCTTCACCAGCTTAGTGAGGTAAAGTTGTATTCCGGAACGGAGGATATTGTCTAGACTTTTTGTGGACCATTTGTTCTTTAGAAAAGGTTCTGTTGGGTTTTTGGTGTTGGTGGCGGGATGATTCCCCGCTGCGGCGCTGGTTCAAGCTGTGACGAGCCCTGGTTCAGCCAGGTGGTCGAGGGTTCGACAATGGAAACACTGACCACCCACGGTCTTATCTCTTGTTTTGGCGGGGAAGGGAACTTGTCAAGAGGCTTTGACTGACAGGTCACAGCAACCCTCTTTCACGCGACCATCTGAGAACGAGATCTGCCCCAAACGGCTAACAGTTCCTGAGCGAGCTTCATATTTTGACGGGACAGTAGCCATCTTGATTTTAACAAGGCGCCCGCCTGTCTGAGGTTTAGGCTATCCGCGATCGTAAGGAACTGAAGAGCTTTGTAACTGGTTTCCATTTTGACAGCTCTCTACAGCAGTCCCAATGGTCTACTTATCCTTCTGCCGCGGTCGTTCTGTCAACACTGTTTGTGAATACCTACACGTGGTTATGAGTGTTCCAGAACAAACATCAGAGTACCACTAATACTACTTTTGAGAATAAACCAATTTGAAATAATTTACATGATAAAATTTTGTATCAAACTGTGTCTGACAATAAAGTTTGAAGTATAGCATGAAGTTAATCATACAAGTGTAATTCATACTTGAGTATCTGAGATTTTACTAGTTTCCAAGTAAAACTTTATTCTAACACTGTTTTTAATAACAATAGATTTCAGAACTTTACAACAAACACAGAGCCTCAAAATAACTAATAGTTCTTCATAGTCCCGGATAACTGAATTTTCGTGATAACTATGTCGGGTTTCCACGTCCCAATTATTTATTTCGTTATGAACAGGATAAACAAACAAGTATAATGAAGAAGTGTGTATTTGCTGTAGACTTACTTTTTTTCCGTAGATTTGTTTGAACTCTTAGATGATTATTTTTAGTTCATGATCAAAGTAGGTAAATCTTACATCCGTAAATTTACAAAGTTTTTAGTAAATTTTTTGAAGATTCCCTGCAAAATTTTTAAACAATTTTTTTCTCACGTGAAATCAAAGAGAATTACATTTATTTCTTAGTGCAATAAACGTCTTTAAATTTACCTAACAAAAGATTTATTCTCCTACTTCCCTAAAAGAAATAAACACTCCCGGAGTGGTCAAGTGGTCATTACCAATGCAATACCCTCCGTGGTGGCACCACAGAGCAGACAGACTAGGGTATGCTGGTTAAGAATGTTAACGTTAAAATTACGAACGACACTGGTTACAAATTATACAGAGATTGTCGTAAATGTACGGTTATCTACGCTCACACTCATGTGCTGCCAATAAAGAAGTCGGAGTGCAATAACAATATTGAAAGTTAACTGGCAATGAGTCCACTTTCTTTGAATACGAATCATCAATAATAATTCTATAATATAAAGAAAACATTCAAAAACGTGTTGTCCAAAGCGAATTTTTTTTTGTTCTCTTAACTTGTTGGTTTACCTTGTTTACAACGAAACACAGAACTCAGAAGATGGAATCCGTCGTAGTTTATGATGAGACTAAGTTATCTGTGATAACGAAGCATATTACGTTTATTTGAGATTAAGTCTTTATTCTAAAGTCCTAAATCGCCTGTAGTTCCGTATACCGGCAGCCGCCGGCGGTAGACTGTCGCTTCAGCCCGTCAAGAGGAGTCGGGATTACGACTGTCAGCTGCTGCCTAATTCCCGCCGACAGTATTTTAGTATCAACTGGCAGATAGCGCGGGAGGAGCGCTATTGGCGCACTCACTCCTCGAGTGTTATCGCGGCGGCAGGGAGCGGGTAGCTCTGCGAAGACAGGCGCGAAGATGAGCAGCCAGAGCACCGCCGCCCGCTGATTGATGGCTGCAGCTTGTGAGCGACAGTATTTTAGTATCAACTGGCAGATAGCGCGGGAGGAGCGCTATTGGCGCACTCACTCCTCGAGTGTTATCGCGGCGGCAGGGAGCGGGAAGCTCTGCGAAGACAGGCGCGAAGATGAGCAGCCAGAGCACCGCCGCCCGCTGATTGATGGCTGCAGCTTGTGAGCGACAGTATTTTAGTATCAACTGGCAGATAGCGCGGGAGGAGCGCTATTGGCGCACTCACTCCTCGAGTGTTATCGCGGCGGCAGGGAGCGGGTAGCTCTGCGAAGACAGGCGCGAAGATGAGCAGCCAGAGCACCGCCGCCCGCTGATTGATGGCTGCAACTTGTGAGCGACAGTATTTTAGTATCAACTGGCAGATAGCGCGGGAGGAGCGCTATTGGCGCACTCACTCCTCGAGTGTTATCGCGGCGGCAGGGAGCGGGTAGCTCTGCGAAGACAGGCGCGAAGATGAGCAGCCAGAGCACCGCCGCCCGCTGATTGATGGCTGCAGCTTGTGAGCGACAGTATTTTAGTATCAACTGGCAGATAGCGCGGGAGGAGCGCTATTGGCGCACTCACTCCTCGAGTGTTATCGCGGCGGCAGGGAGCGGGTAGCTCTGCGAAGACAGGCGCGAAGATGAGCAGCCAGAGCACCGCCGCCCGCTGATTGATGGCTGCAGCTTGTGAGCGACAGTATTTTAGTATCAACTGGCAGATAGCGCGGGAGGAGCGCTATTGGCGCACTCACTCCTCGAGTGTTATCGCGGCGGCAGGGAGCGGGTAGCTCTGCGAAGACAGGCGCGAAGATGAGCAGCCAGAGCACCGCCGCCCGCTGATTGATGGCTGCAGCTTGTGAGCGACAGTATTTTAGTATCAACTGGCAGATAGCGCGGGAGGAGCGCTATTGGCGCACTCACTCCTCGAGTGTTATCGCGGCGGCAGGGAGCGGGTAGCTCTGCGAAGACAGGCGCGAAGATGAGCAGCCAGAGCACCGCCGCCCGCTGATTGATGGCTGCAGCTTGTGAGCGACAGTATTTTAGTATCAACTGGCAGATAGCGCGGGAGGAGCGCTATTGGCGCACTCACTCCTCGAGTGTTATCGCGGCGGCAGGGAGCGGGTAGCTCTGCGAAGACAGGCGCGAAGATGAGCAGCCAGAGCACCGCCGCCCGCTGATTGATGGCTGCAGCTTGTGAGCGACAGTATTTTAGTATCAACTGGCAGATAGCGCGGGAGGAGCGCTATTGGCGCACTCACTCCTCGAGTGTTATCGCGGCGGCAGGGAGCGGGTAGCTCTGCGAAGACAGGCGCGAAGATGAGCAGCCAGAGCACCGCCGCCCGCTGATTGATGGCTGCAGCTTGTGAGCGACAGTATTTTAGTATCAACTGGCAGATAGCGCGGGAGGAGCGCTATTGGCGCACTCACTCCTCGAGTGTTATCGCGGCGGCAGGGAGCGGGTAGCTCTGCGAAGACAGGCGCGAAGATGAGCAGCCAGAGCACCGCCGCCCGCTGATTGATGGCTGCAGCTTGTGAGCGACAGTATTTTAGTATCAACTGGCAGATAGCGCGGGAGGAGCGCTATTGGCGCACTCACTCCTCGAGTGTTATCGCGGCGGCAGGGAGCGGGTAGCTCTGCGAAGACAGGCGCGAAGATGAGCAGCCAGAGCACCGCCGCCCGCTGATTGATGGCTGCAATCAGCACGGCTGAGCGGCTGCAGCTTGTGAGCGAGCACGCTCCTTCTCACGCGGAGAGCGAGCGACGTAATGACGTGGCAGCGCGACTACGCTCTCTCACGTGGAGAGAGTGAGCGTAGTCGACGTGGGTGCGCATTCACGCTCACTCTCACGTTGACAGCGAGAGAGTTAATTACGTGGCAGTGCGATAACGCTCACTCACATGAAAAGAGCGTGCGAGGTGGACGTGGATTTTCGACAGCGCTCACTCTCACTGAGAAAACGAGCGAGGTCGACGTGGCAGTACGAATACTCTCACTCTCAATAAGCGAGCGAAGTAATGACGTGGCAGAGTGTTTACGCCCATTATCACGGAGAGAGTGAGCGTGGTCGACGTGGGAGCGCAATTATGCTCAATCTCACAGAGAGCGTAGCTAGGTCGCCGTGAGAGCGAGACTACGCTCACTCTCACGGATAGTGATGTGAAATCTGCATGTAAACGCCAGTACGCTCACTCTCATAGAGAGAGCGTAGCGTGGTCGATGTGTTTGTGCGACTACGCTCATTCAAACGTAGAAACCGTAGCGAGGCCAACGTGGGAGCGCGTCTACGCTCACTCTCTCACGAAGACAGCGTAACGAGGTTGACGTTGGAATCCAACTACGCTCTCATGAAGAGAGCGTAGCGACATCGTCGTTGGAGAGAGACTACGGTCACACTCAGGAGCTGCCAAGAAATTAATCATAGTATAATAACAATAATTTTTTTTGATAACAATTTCGAAGATATAATTAATCGATTCATAATTTATATATATATATATATATGTTCAGAAAACTTAAAACAAAATTTCCCTTTCAATTACACAATCAACGGATGTTATACCACAGTATACGTAAAGTTTCAGAAACATTTCAGAAGCGCGATGTTACCTTAAAGACACTTAGATTCACACAACTTAATAACACACACGTTATAATTCTTTAAGTCATGGGGTTCTAATCCGTATTAATTCAAAGCTATATGTGTGTAAGTATCTACATTTGATAGTTATTAGTTGTGTAGTTATATTTTAAGGTTTTCTTTATAATAATGTTTGTAAGTTGGGTTATTTCGCGTATTTTTTTTTAAGTTTCATATTTCTAAGAAATGACAGTATTTATTCTTCATTCATATAGTAAGATATTTCTAAGGAATTTTAACTAAGTCTCGAATTTTTTAATTATGTGGTTCGGCCTTTTTGTTTGTTGGTTTCTTAGTAAAGCGTGTTGGAGGCAGGGCCACGACGGGTGCCGTGTATCTGATCCGCAGTCTGGCCCGGCCCGGCCACGTCACGTGCGCATACCGTTAGGGAATATAGCGGCCCGATCTCGCCACACCCTACCCCTGCCCCCTCCACCCTCGGCGCCGTCATCTATCACTTCATGGCCTGGGAACTCTGCAGGCGTACGGAGGCCGCCGCGTGGAGTGGCGTGACTCCGACGCTGTTCTGGATACTTCGGGCGTCATATCGGCCCGAGATGACGCGACTCGTCACAACCACTCCAGTCCGTTCCAGAAATACGGCCAACAGGTATAAAAGACGCGACGCCGGCCTCCGCAGTTCAGTTCCAACAGGCGAGTTGAGTGAAGCGCGTGTTCGGCGAGCGGCGAGACGCGGAGTGGCTGGACCGAGCGAGTGCGACCGAGTGGCGCGAGACTGTGTGTGGGGACAGGTGCGGAGTAAGAAGCGAACCACTGTTGAGCCCAGCTCCAGTGAGGAGTCTGAACTGTGGACTGTGATTTGTGAACTGACATTATGTTTGGTAATTTAATGAGTAATATAAATATTAGTAGCAAATAAAACTGTATAAAATTAATTGGGCTATCCTTACGAACCCACACCTCTCCTCCACCCATAACTCGGAACAGTATTTATTATTTATTCCAGTTTTAATTTATGTGATTCTAAGATACAATAGTGTTAACTTTAAATTTTATAATCAATGTGGTTTGGCGTAACGTGTCTTTGAGGTACTTGTTTCTAAGTTATAACAGTTCGAAGTGGTGTGTTTATAAGTTTATGGCCGTTATAAATTACAACTACCTCTAGATGGCATAAGTATGTACTTCATGTACTACAGCCGTGGCCTTGGGGAGAGGTGGCGCCGGGCCGGGGTTACCGGTCGGTCAAAGACCCGGAGCTGTGTTCCGAGGAAACCTGGATGGGGGGGGGGGGGGGTTAAAACTGCGTTGCCAGTGGGAAAGGGGGTCTACAAGACCCGAAGGCGTGACTATACTTTGGCGATGATGATTCGCGATTATGTCAAGGAGTGCTGGCGCTAGGCGAGCTCTAGGAACTGCCCGGTCTTGAGAGTTCACAGGCCTTAGCAGTTCTCGTCACGAATCGGGGACGAAATACAGGAGACGTCCGTGCGCCAAGACGGGATTAATGGGACCGTCCTGCTGGCTCGTTGAATAGTAGCTGCTGGGAAAACTTGGGGGGACGAGTCTGACAAAGGTTGGACGGGAGTGTACAGGAAGAGGAACAAGTTTAAGTTCATGCAGCATAGGAATGATTGGAAACATTATTTAAGTTGAAAAAAAATTTTAAATTGGAAATTGTGCCAAAACTACTAGTTGGCGGCACAAGGTATATATGCAATTCCATATGATACGTTAATAGAATAGCATTTAATATCAGTTCAAATTTTCCTGAAGTGCACTTGGTTGTTGTAATAATTCACACTATTAATTAATAACTTTAGACAGGTTTGTGTTGCTGAATACAGTCATGATATATGCAACTGTGTAACCAAAAACTAATAAATATGGTAAGGCTACGTGACATAGCGAAATCCCGGTTTATTTTATATCTTAATGATAGCTCCCAATTAACTACTTGTTACTATGTAAGTGAACTCTGCTTCTATGAATTATTGGGATAAAATATTTAATCTCGCACAGCACACATGGGAGGGGACTCTGGCTTACACGAAAGGAGTGTAGGTGGATTTGTTTCGAACAGCTGAGTGCTTGACCCTCATAGTAGAGTGTGTGTGAGGGGGTAATTTGTCAACCTTGACCTTGAGTGTAAAGGTCAATGTGGCGACACGTTCCAACTTTCAATAGTTCTAACTTGTGCGGATTGTCCGGGAACTATAAGATATATTTTTATTCTAAATTGTCACTATCTAAGTGATGTGTGTATTTCGTTTCTGCAATGTCATACAAATGTGACGAAAAACACGTTGCGTGGGATGTGAGGTCGTTGTTCAGCCTCCTATCGTAGTAACGCCGGTCTTGCTCTGATGCACGCGAGGTGAAAGTGACGTACGGACGCTGCCAGCTCCCGACGGGCGCCACATCCATGCATCATTCCCCGCTCGAAGCCTACACGTCACTTTCCCCCAGCTCGTTTCTTTGTGTGACATTCCCGGGCCGGCCCCAGCTACCGCAGATCCAGCACCGACAGCCTCCGAGAGTGGTCCAGGCCGCGAAGGACGTGGAAGTAAACACGCGCGTTTCCTACTCTTGCGTTGGAGTCTCCAGAGGCCAGAGGCACTCAAAGAATTCCGGGTACGCCTGTGGCATTCCAGACAAATACATGTCCAGATTTAAAATAAATACAGATATTATATTATACCATCTCATCACGGATATAGCGCTCTTGCTGTTATGTTATGGCCAAATTACCTGCCAGCAGGTTTTAATATAAACTGTGCCCTTTCATAACCCCAATGTAAAGTAGATTGTTAGAATTGTGTCAATAATTACAGACTTAATAATTATCAAAGTATAAAAAAGTTTGTACTTTATGAAAAACAATACTAATTGTCTTAGTGTTAGTGGCTGACTTTGTAACAGAGGCTGTTTTATATGTGTTACTTTTCAGAACGAATTTACTAAATTGTTAAAATTTGTGTGTGGCAGTTTTTTGTAGAAGCGTTTAAAAAGTTCTTGATAATGTTTTTACAGCTGTCTTATTTAATGTTTATAATGACCCTGTCCCAACGACTAGATGTTAGTGGTAGAAAAATTAAGACAACTGATATCAAGCACCCCGCGCTTTTTTTTCATTAAAATATATTTTTTTGTTTATATCTTGATCATTATTTTTGGCTTATTAAAAATTTCTGTGACAAACAGTTGTAGTTGGTTTGGTCGATGCTGAAAAAAATTAATTAAATTTAAACATTTTTATTTTATTTTTTAGTTCGCACGACAATTAATGCGTGCATTAAGATTTTAAAAATATTTTGATAATAGGTACTTTCGAATAATAACACGTTTTAGTCATTGTGAATATTAATTGATTCATAAAATAAATGAATAACACGAGTAGAGTAGGCAGTCAGGTGGAATTATATAGTTATGTTTGTGTGTATAAGAAGAACTACACTTCATCACAAGTTTGGGCTTAATATTACTAAGGAAGAATTACTTTATAAATAAATAAAACATTTAAAACAGTATCCATTAAAATCATATTTACATAAAGTTACAACATAGACACGCTAATGCCAATGTTTACATTATATACATAAAGTTACAGCTAATGCCTGGCTGTATGACAGTATTAGTTTTGACGTGTAGCTGAAGACTACAGAATAGGAGATTAAGAAGGAAATTAACAGATTTAGAAGTTTTTACTCAATAGGTATCAAGTAATGTGCCACTGTCCAGCAAATAATTTTACTGGATTTAACTTCCACGTCCCACAATTATCCAATATTTGTAAATTAGAAATGTTGGATTCACGAAAGCACGAATGACACGACATGTTGAGATTTTTGTTGTTGAAAGCTGTTAAAATGGTCCTTTATGATTGCAATCATTTTTAATTTGCATTTGAAATTTTAATTACAATTATTTTAAAACTTTGGTTACTAAAACGTGAACATTAATCACTTGCTTAGTTTGAAGTGCGAATGTAATCACAAGTAACATTTTATATGCATTTATTTGTTTCTATAGTACACGCGATTTAAATACTCATGTTCATAATAATGCGATATTTTGCATCTCTTCTGTTACGCTATTGTGGTTCCATGATAAATATCATTTTTCCTGTGTGCATTAATATTGCAGCGGAAGAACAGGCAGTACAAAGTGTAGAGAGTACGACGTAAGGAAGGGTGTCCAAAATTTAGTGTGCTTGCATAGGTAGGTACGTTGTAACTCACTTCGCGGGGAATCTCAAAAGGAATGTGACAAACACACAAAGAAAGAAACGAGATGAGCGAAGGGGAGGAAGGTAGGTTGGCAGCCTGTCTCCATCGGAACACAGCGCTCGCTGCCTGCGGTAATGACCCGTTGTCAGGCGGGCTGTCAGCTGTCAGGACTTCTCACCCCTCCCTTCACTGTAAGCCGCCCCTCCTGCTACGTTTCCTGTTCCCGCGACGCCTTCCTTTCACAATAGCTCCGAGGATTACGTGTTGAGTTCTCCCCCCCTTCCGGCGCCCCGGATGTTACACTCCTCCCCGCGAATAACCTGATCCTTGCTTCCGTCACACGTCACAGCCACTCCGGCTAGAGTCCTCATGTAAGATCGTTGTGCGGATATCGGGAAACGGATGTACACATTAAATTGTAGTGTATCTTGGCTGTGCTCGGCTAAATGCTTTGAAAATTCTAAGTTGTTTTGTTTATCTTAAAACGCCAATGTCTATCGGAATGTAATTGACAGGAAAGGGAGCTCACGTAATTAGCAAACATACATACTACTCGTAACGGAAAGTACATACACAAATTAGTTTTATGACCGAAAATAATATACCAGTCGCTCTTTTTCTTAGCCTATCTTTTTAGTCACTGAAAACTCAACTTACTTCATTGTGTCAGATCGTCAGTTAGTTGTAACTTCCTTCTTACTTGCACCAGTTTTTCTTCAACCTAACCTATAATTATAATTATGGGGCAGTGGATTGTTGATCAGGATTCGTGATTTGTGATCTTTGACCCTCGACGTCACATCTTGCCACAAATTTCCCTTAAAGTTTTTCTATTTCCCTAAAATTTTCATAAAAATTGCCGGTTTTTTTCACAAAATTTCCCTATAATTTTTTTTTTCATTCCTCCATTTTCTAAGTCTCCACTCATATACGCAAAGTGGTTTGGTATTACCCATTACTAGGGACCGGAAAAAGTCGCGGGTTCAATGACCTCCAGGATGAACTCCATAGTTATACGTACAATCGTTCAAATGCCATCCACTCATTGGCTGCTGTCTTGTGAGACGTCCCAACGTAGCAGCCTGTGGTTCGATAAAGCTTTGGTCGGGTGTTTCTCATTGGCCCAGAGTCATCCAGGTGAGTTGTGAGCCAATAGCAGAGGCAGCACTGAGGTATAACTATTTGTATTTTACATATCGTGAAATGAATTCGCGAATTTTTCCGGTCTCTACCCATTAATACTCCACCAGATAAACCAACCCAACAAACCTCTAGGGGTATGGAATATGCTAAATTGCTGCAAACCTGATGGGCACTTGCATTTGAGACACCAGAAACCAACGACAAACCCCCAGAAAGACATTTGCCCAATCACCTGTGGCCAGAAGAGAAGGAGTGGTAGCAGGTAATGAACACGAGACATAAACGTGACGTCGCACACATTATGAATTCTAGCCTGTCAGCGGAAAATAACGCGAAGCTAGCAGGTCCCTACGGATGCAATACGGCTGAAAGAGCACGTGTGTAACAGGCTACGGAGAGGTCTCGCAACTCGCGCAGCTGTTTCTAAAGGTACAGTCTGTATCACGCTTAGATTGCAGTACAAAATAAATGGCAAACCCTGTTGCTAGACTGATACTACCCAGCTAGTTAACATCTTCGATCTTATTTTTATAGCATCATTAACAATAATAAGTTTTAATCTTTTTTAATTTTACTATTTGTTTGTTTTTAAAAAAACATAAATTGGTGTATAATGAACGATATTAATACAGTTGTCATTTTTACAAAAAAGTAATAATTAAATGCGAAACACCATTTATTATTTCACGGGATAAACTATTTTTTAGTACTATTAATAACAAGACATTCCGTAAAATTATGTTATATGCTTGAAAGAGCAAACAAATTAATTATAATAATATAAAAAATTTAATGACGTAAATCATTGAGCCCAAGAAGGCGTCTTTCAATTACATCTCGTTGGGAACAAAATGTGAGCGAGTGTTTCAGTTCTCCCCAGTGATGTGTTAACATCTAACCTCAGTTGCGAGCAAATTCATGTGTTCTCATTTAGTTCATGTTGCAAATAAACTTATAATACGAATCTCGGACAAATAAATTTCAATTAGAATTCCTTAAATTCCGAGAGTGATTAATAAAGTGGTTGATAAAATATTATCTTTTCAAACAGCAAAATATCTGGATGCCAACCACACACATACTTTCTGCATCCGCCACTAAATTTCGCTGCCTGAATCGTAAAATTTGTTAGTCAAAATCTTCGGCAGATAGCAATTAACATCACGAAATAACCTAACATTTGTAACTATTAGAAACGGCTCCGATAAAACCCTGGCTTTGAATCTGATTTTCGACAAGAAGATTTATTAAAATAACTCCCATCTAGATGAAATTCACTATACCATTAATACTACAAAGTTTTCACAAACTTTAGAAGCTAAAATTGTATAGAATTACTAAAATATTAATATGAAACATTTTAAAACACATATTATAACACTAAGTAGGCCTATATGTTTGTATATTTGTTTTTGCTGAAACGACTAAAACCAGTTGTAAATACTTCCTACAAACAAACCTTAACTTTATTCAGCTGATTAAACATTATTTTATTATTATGTTACTAAAAAGTAAATAAAAATCCAGTGGAGGTTACCAAGCTCGCTCTCTACCATTGTGCTACTGAGCCTGTTGGGAATTATAAAGCATAATCCTGTTATAATTGTAATGTTAGTTTTTTTAGGTATTTTAAAACTTGTAATACTTTGACTATGAATATTTTAGTTAATCAAATATATTTCATATTTCATGGCAGTTTCACAATCCTAAAGTTTCATTTGGCACACTAAATGTCCCGTGATGTTTACGAAAGTGACTATATACGGGTTTATGTTGCTACACGTGGGTCCGCTATCATTATGACACATTTACGTTCATCGAATTCCGTTCTTTATTTACCAAATGCCGCATAACAAGAGCTAAGATGTTTACGCATCAAACAAATGTGAGCGAGGCTATCAGTACTCGCCAGTAATGTGTAACATCTGACCTCAGTAAACGACTAATTTCAAGAGTTATCATGTTACAAAAACACTTATAATACGAATTTCTGACACAAATGTAACGTAGAATTCTTGAAATAATGCTGACCGTGGTACATATATGCAATTTGTGTTTTCAACTACTTTTATAGAAACGAATAACATGTAGTTAACGCATCCGTCGCCAGAATTCGCTGCCGGAGCAGCTGTGTCGACTATCAAATCATTCGATGTGAAGAGCGAATTCGAATATTGAATCATACCAAAATTTTAAACTACATAATTAAACGTTTCCGGTAAAAGTGAAAAAGACATGAAACATATACCAAACCCCGGATTTGGACATACTGTATATTTCGACAAGGAATTTTATTAAAATACTGCATATCTTGTTAAAATTCATTAAACTGTTAGGTTTTTCTTTGTATTTGTGAAATTTGTTCTTGCTATTCGCCACAGATGGCATCACCGTGGTTACACATTTCCGTTCCTTGATTTCCGACACATTCACGAAATTACTCCCACAAAATGTCGTGTACCGAGAGATGATATGTTACACATCAAAAACGAATATAATGAGATGATGCTCTTGATGAAATACAACAGGAAAAAAGTATTTCCTTAATTATCAATTCAAATTCTACTTTACTAAACACAATGTTTCAGATACAGTTTGAAAAAATTTCATTACATTACAAAGTTGTGTCAAAAACGTTTCTGCTCTTTGACTTATTTCTGTGAATAGAGCACACCGAAACAAGGGCAGCGCATTGGTGTGAGGGAGTGACTGCCCACTGCAATCCAAGGGTGGGACATGCTATAGCGTCAGCCAACATGGCCGCCGAGACTGCGCGCAG
The DNA here is from genome assembly GCF_032445375.1 of Bacillus rossius redtenbacheri. Taxonomy (NCBI): domain Eukaryota; kingdom Metazoa; phylum Arthropoda; class Insecta; order Phasmatodea; family Bacillidae; genus Bacillus; species Bacillus rossius. The sequence goes on from NC_086335.1 coordinate 17,554,179, forward strand.
ACAACCCCAGAGGCCGTGATCCACGCTGCTGCAGGCGCGAACTGCCGTCACTCGCGCAATCACTTGTCGAGAGTGATTTACAGCAGTAGAGAGCGACCCCGGATCGTATATCACTTCTTTTTCAGCTCCCTTCTTTACCCTTTTTACGTTCGCTCGACTGGAAAGTCATTTGAGAGCCCGGCTGCGCCGTTCGCTAACGGTCACGTGACGTTGATGTATCGTTGTGACGTATTATTCGCACGACTCACTCCGAGGCCGTTAATGCAACGAATGACGCGTGTTGAATTCCTTGCTAGACGTCCGCGCGGTGATTAGTCATGTCGACCGCCTCAGGCAACCGGTTTCTCAACGATGCAGCATATAGCATTAGTAGATTAACTGCCACTCTAAGAGAACAAGTCCTATACATCAAAATAAATGTAAATCTCTGTCATTAACTTTTTTATTGCAAATACCTACATCATGAATTGTGGATATTTCCACTCCCGTGGCTGTACTTGTATTTAGACTAGTTAAACCAAGCCATTTGCGGGAATGATAACAATTCTTGCCAGTTCCAATAAAATTTATAGTAAATTTAAATTGTAATATAAACTCACTAATCATTTATTAAGAAACTTTTATTTTAAATTATCTACATTTAAAGAAGAGTGGAATGAGCTTTAAACAAATTAGTTATTCGTTTAGATACCTCAAATCAGCATAACTTAACTGCCTTTAGTTTAGAGTTGGCAGAATGCGTTATAACTTTTACCTTAAATGTGACAAGAAAATGCATTGTTTTTATACACTGTAGAACTAAGAAGTTATGCTGCCATTAGCTATATAGCGTTCAATAAAAATCTTAAACGAAATAAACTCCATAGGCTATATGATGCTCTACATAATAACTGCATGTCCTGTTGTTTCCAAAAATTTTTTTACATAAATTCTATTACCTTACTGATAATTATTACGTAGTATGTATTTCCAAAATTTTTAGATACGATTTAAGAACGTAATTTCGGTACAAGATTTGTGAATTCGTTATTTGGTATATATTATTTATGCGTAAAAAAAACTTTAAAAATATTATAATTTTTTTTTAATTGCATGTTAACTGGATAACTGTGTATTGTATTAAAATCCAAGAAGACAAAGACAGGAGATGACAGGGCGGCCCAAAATGTAGAGTCGAATCCGAACTACTTTGTGACACATTCGGTGCTCGAAAACTCACGCGAGCCATGCAGAGGACTGGGATAAGTATCAAGCACACATATCAGTTCTGAACAGAAGTACCCATGTCTACCTATACTCCCGCCACGTGGCTGTCGCTTCGCAAGTGACAGCTCGCACTAGTTTTGAGAAAGTGACAAGGCGCGGGCTGCAGGCCGGCGGGCATCACGCACCGCGTGGTGAGTGGCGAGGTGTGGGGAGTGGGGGGTTAGATGCGAGGGAGGGAGGCAGGGACAAAGCGCCGCCGCGCCGTCGCGCCTAGTTGTCGCTAATTGCCGCGAGGCGCAGATTGAGACAAATGGCGCAGGTCGCGTCCGGCGCGCAGGGAACTGTCACCAGCTTCCCTTCACACGAAAGGTCTTCCCCCCCTCTCCCGCCCCTTCACGACCATGTCACCATCAACACCCCCCTCCCTCCGTGCAGCGCCGCGGGCGGGCATCAATATCAACTAGGAGTCGTCATCCACCAATCTTCATCAGGCCCGCGGGTGAAGAGACGAGAAGACCTGGAAGTGGTGTGGTGGGGGAACAGGGGGAAGGTTTATGACGTCCACCCCTCACGCTCCCCTTTCCATAACGCACCCCGCGTCTTCCATCCCCTTCCAACGGCGGCAATGAAGATGGACGAGGGCGTCAGACGAGCGCCGACAAGCCTGGGAGCCATTTCCATTACGACCGTCTTAGCGCGTCTCCCACCCTCGCCGCGCGCACTGGTGACGAGTGTAGCACGCAGCCCGTCTCAATCTGACAGTTCTCAGGAGTAGCACCAGTGGTACCAACACTGACCGCTAGATGGGTTTGTTCACACCAACGGTGACAGATCAACAGCTGCAGCTGGTACTACTTCAGAGACTGCAAGGAAGCCACGGCGAGGTCCCGTGGAGGGTGTATGAGATGGTCTCACGGGAACACGGGAAGTCCTCTCTTAGCACGGAGCTGACTAGCAGACGTCATATCAGACCACATGACTGTCAGGAACCACTTCACAAACACGATACCAACGCATCAAACAATTGCATGCTTATGGGAGAGTGTTTTAAGCGTGCTTATTAGCTAAATGTATTATTTTATGAAACACAATGATATTCAAACGCTATCACTGATGTTATCTTCTTTAATATAAGATATTTTTTAATCACATGTTAAAACTTGACTGTGATATATATCATCCTGCGTTGCCAGCTGTGGCATCAATTGACCACATGCCACATGCTTATTGTTTGTTAAGTAAGTAATATGTGTATCTAAAGTACACTTATTTTTCCGAGGCCAAGAATTTTGCTGGATAACAATTTCATTGAAAATGTGAAAATGGATGCAGTAATCTAGGTTTTCATTTTCAAAAATAATTGTGTTTGACTGACTGCTAGAATTTTCAGCGTTCTTTAGAGTCTTTACAGTTTAAAAGTGCAAAATAATGCTATTTGTTTTAATTTATTTTAAAATTACGTAAAATCTATATGGAAAATAACTATTTTTATTTTTCTTTAAAATTCATATTAATAGGAAATGTAAACATTTAGAAACTGAGATACCAAGCAAAATTATGTCTACATTTTTTTCTATATTGTAAAATATACTTAGTTTCTATAATCCGTAAAATTTCATTACTTGCAGATAAATAAAAATGAAAATAATTAAAATTTTATTAAAAATGTGTACTGACGGCTACCAGTGTGGAAAAATGTATAACACCAATGGTCCTAAGCGATTGGCAGGTAATGTAAATAATTGTAACCAAAAACTTTACAAAAAATGCTTAATTGACTTCCTCATTGTCTTACACCAAGATAAAAATTGTGTGTACAACAAACTAGTACAAATAATATGTAACAGAGTGCATGAAATGATTTGCGAAGAAATATACATCTCAATTTTAAACGAGTTTCACAATAGCTCTGTTTAAAAATAAAAAATAAAAAATTATCTATCCATGTGAAGCCGCGTTCCACATCTGGTTCTTTTCAATAACGTGCAAATGTGTTCGGTGCTGATAACAGAAGCGTGAAGTATCTTACGACCGTAAACGTGAACAATTTCGTGAGGTACGACAAAGTTGTACCATGTCAAGTATAAGAATATTTTAAACTGATAACAGAAAGTTTTTCTTTCAGAAGAAGAAGCAGTGCCGTGTCGCCTGCGGGACTCAAGGTCACGCCTTGGCCAGAGCGGGCAGAGGGATGGTGAGAGGGGATTGTTCGCGCCATGTGGACACTAATCAAGAGAGGAAGCCATCCATCACGGACAAGGCAAACAACCCTCTTATCTAAATTCGCCAGATGTGTTCGCCGTTTTCAAGGAGCTGCTGACCCCTCGCCTGGTAGCGACGCCTTCCGCTGGAATTAGGGTGTCACCGGCGCAAGATGAATCACCCAGATACCGCGACAAGTTATTCCTGGCCGTCTCTCGGCGAACGTCAAGGGTCGAGCGGGTTGCCGCAGAGTGGCGGTGATGCGACAGGAACACGTGAGTGACAGGCGACAGGACGCATGTGAGCGACAGGCGACAGGACGCTCTGTCCTTCATTTAACAAATCAGTGCCAACTCCTCTCCAACGCCTAAGATTTCGCAGGGTATAAAGAAATACATGTAGGTACGAAGAAACATGTTACATAAAATGTAATAATTGTGGAATGCATTTTTTTATATAAAAGTGTGAAAATATATGAGAGTAGTATAGGAAAGTATGTCCGGGGACAGGGTTCAGGGTGTGGAGCGTGGAGCCGAACCGCCATCTTGGATTTTGACGTCACGGCGGCCATGTTGGACTCAAAAATTCCTCAAAATTCCTCAAAAATGACTCAAAATGACTCAAAAATTCCCGTTTTGAGGAAAAATTTCTTGTTTTCTTCCTCAAAAATTCAAGTATTAGGATTTAGAATAACCTCAAAAGTATTTTGCCTTAGAAAGAACACAAATTCCTAAAAGCGGCTTAAAAGTCCTAAGAGCTAGCCGCTCTAAGCCGCAGACGTCATATAGGAGAATGACGTCACTGTTGCAATTTCCTTTATGGCCGCCATCTTGAAAATCTTTATTTATTATCAGATTTTAATGAAAAAAAAATTATAAAATTCAATTAATAAAACTTTAATCAAAATATTTAAAAAACATACTTTTACGACATGGAGCTAGGAGTCCTCGGTTCGAACCCGGTGAGGGCAAAAAAATGGCGACCGATCCTTCCCTCACAGTGGCTGCTGGCCGAATGACCCCCACCACTTTTTTCATAGCATATATATCATCAGGTAGAATGAAGTCATGTCTGTCATCTTGAAAATCCGTAATTTTTATGTTAGAAAATCGGGAAGAATTTTTAAAATTATAAAAAAATATATATTCATAAAATATTAATAAAAATATTAAAAAAACTTTGCACTTTTTGTTGCGGCTGCCATATCGGAAAACCGTAATTTTTATGCTAGAAATTAGGAAAAAAAAAATCTAAAATCTAATAAATTGTAGGGCTGCCCTGGCGACGCCCTAGCCGGTGGCACTAAGTGCCAGCTAGCACATTCCGTCGGCAGGCACTGCTGTCTCAGCTCACGTATACTTACCTGGGTACGTCTTAGCACGGCTTGCTATACTCTGTCCATTGAAGGTTCCCTTGCGTACTTTAGTATTAGATACTTCATGGCATCTGTATTGAGGATACGTCTGTGGAAATGTCGTCTTAAAGGGCGAGCAACATTTGTGAACAACTTCTTGTTCGCCCTTGGCTCACCGAAACTTTGGCAACAAAAATATTTTCACGGAGTGGCTTCAGACCAGAAGACAAGAAGTAGTTAGTGATTCTGGCCACGAACGTCTCCGATGTGGTCGCCTTTATGCATTACTTCAGTTGTATAGGAAAAGGGTGGGTTCTGTAAACACGAGTTTTTTAAACAAAAGTTTGATTCAAATATTGTTTACTACGTGTTAGGCAGACTTACACAATGATCAAGATAAAGGTGTAACATTTTGACAGGTTCCTCAGCGAACTTGACTTTGACTTTGACAGCTGAATAGGGGGACATAATAAACAGAACAAATACAGATTAGCACCTGACTAGTTAATCATGTGCCAAATATTAATTGTAAGTTTTACCAAGAATAAACTGCTGTCAAAGCCTGAATGTTTGCTGAAGCACATGTCAAAAAGTGACATCCAACCCTGACGAGCATGTGAGATTGGAGCAGTATCACTCGAATACCAAACTGCTGCAATCCCAGCGAATTAGATGGCTGACTGAACAAATAACGTTCCGTTACTTTGAACTGTCTGACATTTATGTTGCCAATTAGGCGTGCGGCTTCGCTAACTGGCCAGATGTTACGTGTGTGGAATATCCATTTAGGTATTTTGAAATCCTTGCGTACCTTTATTCTCTCCGTGTCATAACAGTGTGCGATTATGGTTGACACGTTTACGCTAACTTTTCAACTGAAAACGTTCACAAATTTAATTACCACATTTGCAAATCACACAAAGTAATGGTTACTTAACATTTAGAGTTGAAAGTGCTTTGCCATATCTTGTTCCAATAATGTTTGTGGCCAACAAAGAGGGTAACTAAAGGCCCCACATATCAGAGATGTCGGGAAAGGGCTTAACGACGGCCTATAGAGCCTCACCATTCATTCCCTGGCTCTAAGCTCCATAAGTATCTGCCCTAAATATGACTTCAGACCTGATGCCCGATTTTTGGGCAAACTTTTTTTGACATGAATTTCCAATAGGAATACGAGGGTCTTTAATCCTGGGTTGGGTATCACTTCGGCTGAGAATTCGAACCGCTTAAAACTCGTAAACTATGAAAGCTACCGAACTGAAGTACAGTAAATATATTTTAGTAGAGCAGAGTGAGGCGCGAAATTTTTGCTCGGGCGAGCTTAGCCGTCTACCCACGAGAAGCGACGGGGAATGAAGAAAAATGTTTGGTAATTGACGTGGATATGCTCTCTGATGATTCTGATGTTGACATAGTCAGTTGAGCCAGTGGTTGTGAACGATGGGCCGAGTTTGTCGTGGTTTGGTGTCGAAATGTTTGGTGTCGCAATCTTTCTGTGTCTTTGCCAAAAAAGACTTTCATCAAATTCACTTAAAAAAAATAAGCAACCTCAATTTTATTTAATTATTTAATTATTTAATTTATTTAGAATACACGACATCCCCGTTTGGCTTGATGGAAATTCATGAAACAAACCCCTGGGGGCTGTAGTCCAAAAAAACTGTGTACCCAGAATTTGTTGTAGCTTCTTTACTAACTGTTCTTTATCTTTTTAATAACGGTTTATCATTCATATCTCACTCAACTGATGATAACGCACCGTTAAACCAATAACCGTTATTCCAAATTAGTTTTAATTGATAATTATTCTTTATGCATTACTTAACAAGGCTAGATAGCGATTTTATGCAATTTGCTAAATACTTAAGACATTTTATTTCATTTCATAATTGTAATTAATATCTTTTGGACCTATTTTGAAATTTTTTACTTTACTGTGTAAATTGTATTGATTTTTTTTCTAAACTCTGAAGAAGGTTTTGGCTTTATTGACAGGGGTAGCCTACACAACCATAATTTTGACATGCCTAAAATTTCAAAACGATATTTTATTAAATGCCTTTCTTTTGTCAAAATATACGAGCTGTTCTAATGATGCCTTGTTTATTCAGAACGCATATTTAAGTTGTATATTTTTTATATATGTGATTAATATAAAAACTCTATTATGATTGATATGAAACTATTACAGCAGAAGATAAGTCGTTAGGTACACAAAGATATTTTTGAGCTCATTTAATTACAGAATGACATGCAAAATTGTATATACTGTCAAAAATAAGTCTCTCCAGAACAATGAGTATTTAGACTTTTTAATCTTGGTTATTATTGAGACCTCTATAGACAAAATAAAGATAATATCACAAGTACGTAGTAAGTAAATAAGGCAAAAAAAATTCATAACATAATTTCAGTATACTGTTTGAAATTACAGTATATTTTCCAACTTTTAAGCGAAAACTTCGCTTCAAATAAACGAAGTGTTGTTCGTAGTTCAATAAGATTGGGTATTCGTAGAAACTAAGTTGAATTCCGACTTCTGATGTATGTGCGGGCCATTATAAACAGGGTAAAATTAAATGTTGAAGAATACTTTCTTTTTTATAGTATATCGAAGTCTTTGTTTACTCTCCAAAATCATTTTAATGACATGCAGAATCAAGGATACAGAGTATGTGTTAAAGGTTATATTTTGTCATGCGAGATTACCGGAGATTGAGCTGATGAAGTAGGGTTCAAATAAACTAAATTGTAATTAGCCTTATGTAATAAAAATTATAAAAAAAAATTCCAGTATTTATTCGTAGATGAAAATGAATAATAAAATCACTCTGAAAAAAATTCCCATTGTGGGAGAACCAACCCAAAATAATCTTACGCAGCATTTTATCGCACAATGCAGTCTTCCTAGCACCGAGCTAAATATGTTGATAGAATACGGTTTACACTTTAATAATATATAACTACGCTTTAGAATAAGTTTGATCAGTATTACATTTTAAGCTTGTATAAGATTTTATTTTTAATGTCTCGATTTTAAATGTACAAATTTGCCAAGTAGCAGTAAAGACTTTGTGATAAACTTGAATTTCATTCAGCCATATAACTAAGAGATTGAGATACATTACATTTAAGAAGATGTTCTTTGAGTAAACTGCACAGAAATTTTAGTAAGACGAATACCATTTACCTCAAACCCAAATTCACACGTGTAGATATGTAGAAAAATTCATCGGCAAGCAGCAGGAATCTAAACTCTAAACTTCTCTTGTTTCGTGCTAAACGAAGATAAGATGTTTCTTCAATTTGCGACACTGTATTATATATCAAATATGCATTTTTACAGTATCTGACTGTCTTGTGAGCGTAGAGTTTATACAAGTAGATTCGATTTGGTCATAGGTTGTGAAGATTTAACGGCTCTTTAATGTCGTTATGTTGTTAGTCTGTAACGTCCGGAAGGGAGGCAGAAGAGAATCGTTAGACCCGAACATTCCCGAGAGCGTGTATTCGTACCGACAGAGCACTTAGACTATCATTTTGAAAAATTCTCTGCAAAACTGGTTTGTTCCAGTCGGCGAGCGAGCAGCATGTCGGGATCGATATTGAAAACTTAACGATAAAATAAACGAGGAACTTAGAATAAATCCCCAGGTTTAATAAACCGTATCACGAAGGCAGATAAGCTAGAGTTGTCTATCCCACATCCGTCACACGGGCTCGAATAAAGCGCAAAAAAAAAAAAAATCAGCCAGGTTTAAGTCATATATATTCCACGAAATCCGGCACAAATCCGATAATCATCACGAATTTTCATAAACAGGGACGCGCTGACTGGTTTGACAGCTCGTTGATCTGAGCTGGTGGTTGATGCTTGAAGGCGGGTTGAGGATGTGGCAGGGGGGGGGCGGGGGGAGGGGGGGGATTGGGGACACGGCTGCTGTCACAGCCATTTATCACACGCACACTGGGATGTGTTTGCACGCGCGGCGCTCGCGGTTATCGCAAAGTAAATACCCCGTCAAAGTAGCTCTTATTAGGTGTCACGAGTGAGCGATCGCCCTCCCCCCCCCCCCCCCGCCAGCGAGCAAAGGGCACGCGGCGGGCGACTGTCTGCAGCAGCCGCAGACGTCACGTCAGTCAGTCAGTGACAGGCGAGGGAACCCGTCACTACCGACCTCCTTCCAAAAAACGCGACGAGCTCTCCTCGACGATCGATTGTAGGAATGCGTCCTGACGCCCCTTGCCACCTGTTACGTAATCCGCGAAGCGATGTACGTGCTTGGTAAGGGCTCCGCCTACCCGGGCACACACGCGGTGCGCAGAGCTTCAGGAAAAACAACGCGATTTCAAAACTACTCAAGACATCAGAAAGGGGTCTGCTTACGAAAAGCATTTAAGAGTTCGCTGAGGGCCGAAAGGTACTTTTGATTTTGGAAGAAGTTTTTAAATTGTATGGTCACCGCTCAAATTTCACAGTTATCATGTGACGACGAGAAGACTGCGCGTCAGTTCAGAGCCTTGCGCTTAGAGGCTATACCGCGCTAGAAGCACCAGCGAGCGTAGCGTTTATCATCCCGCCTCACTAACACACACGCACCTCTGACGAGGCGGGCCCCTTAACGTGATAATATTAACAATAGGTGAATTTAAGGTCCTAATTCACATGCTTGTCCCATAATTCTTAGCTGATAAAATGCGCGTAGCAAAAACACAGAACTAATAAAAGAAATCAGTTTTTGCACAGGGCAGTTTCTAGATTTTCTCTATAAATCTGAGGGATTCGTTGCTCCTTCTTGGATTAAAACGTAATATTTTTTTAGTTGTAAACACCATAGCTTTCGGTATACAACATATTTGGTAGGAGTATTTTCGTGAATGGAACGGAATTCGATTAGAACGGAAATTTGTAAACACGATGCTGCCATATGTGGAAGTCTCAGAAATCTATGAAAGTGCGTTGACCCGTGTGATGCATCCGTTTTTAATGCTGTAGTGAACATAGCAGAATTTACACCGCACAAAGGTATTAAAAATAAAACATTATAATAGAAAACTGTACTTTAATACTTTATGTTATAATTTGTAGTCAAAAATAAATTATAAAAACTTAAAAATATATAACGCATTACTATTTTGACAGTTATTAGTTAACATTAAAATGTAGGTATTTATGTATAGCGCACCGTTCATAATACTGTAGGGACACAATAAATTGTCTGCCTAAATACATTCTACGCCATGAAAAATAAAAGAATTTCGTGATGAAAATTTTATTGTTAAATCCTAAATGTTTAATCAGCTTAATTGTGTTGTTTGTTTGTAGGGAGTATTTATATGCTAATTTCTGTCGTTTTAACAGCAAAGTTATACATTCTACATAATTTTTTTGACGTGATAACGTCTTATAAATCGATGAACGCCGGCTGCACGCACGAAACAGCATGACTCATTGTCACGTTCCGCCTGAGCCGAGCGTGCAAGAACCGGCCAACCACCGTGCGAGAAAATCTTCTATAATATCAAACAGGTTAAGGCGGGCTTTTTGAGAGCAGCAATTTAAAAAATTTGATTTATTTGAGAATTTAATAAACTTTGAAAATATTACAGAAAACCATATAGACGTTTGTAAAGGTTGTGTCAAAAATATCAAGAAACTTTAATTATTTTATTTGTCTGCTTTTCAACATTATTGTTTACTGACGGAATAGCGTTGGAATGCTCTATTGTCTATGAAAACAACTTTTCTTATTTGATAGTAAATTTTTCCCATTTTTCTATTTACATTCATGTTTGTCGTCATTTTATGTTAAAACTTACCCTATAAATTCGATTCAGAAATACTACATTTTATTTTCAAAGATTTTTAACTAAGAATTTTTATGTAACAGAGAGAAGGACAATACTACTTTACAGAGGGAGTTAAATTACTTACACACAGAGTCAGCACACTCTTTACAGAATAATATTTGCACAGAGTGGCGTCCCAAGTGGGGCGTCAGCAGAGAAAGTCAATACTCTCTTCACAAACTGTTCAACTTATACCCACTCGCAGTAGTCCGTTTGAATTAAAAGTCCCTCGCCTTCTATAACGGCGTCACAGTTGTGAATCTGAGCATGTAAGTCCTCACAGCGAGTGGACACTCGCTGGCTGTTGTACTCGCTCCGCGATGTCCTCGCTGCAGCACTCGTCGCTGCCTCCAGACTCTACTGCTGGCCTCGGCTGCCGGCTCGCTCGGCGAGTAGAACTCGCAGCTGCACAGTCTCCAACTAATCCAATATTGCAATACCTCGTACATAACCCTCGTGTTTCGTATAGCAGCGACTCTGTTCGCTCGTCACCCGTCCGATGTGAATCTTGTTAAGAGTACCTATACTTAAATATTTCAGCTGCCCGCACCTTATGCCTGCCGACCTTGTTTACACATCTTCCCTACGTTTCAAAGTTGAATTTCACTTAAACGAAACGTTACCTGTTTCATTATAATCATGTAGCAAAAAAGTTCAATGCCTTTTGTTAGCTTTTAAACATCGTCTCAGTTTCCTTGGCTTACTTGCTACGAAGTTCCCGTACAGCACATGTCCATTGTAAACGTAACTCGTCCTCAGAGGGGATGGCTAAGTCTTTGTTGCTAAATAAAGATAGGTGTCTTACCAGATGAAATGGCTAAGTCCAGCTGAGTCAAGACTCAGCTCGATTAAGCTACTGTCAGCCCCTCCGTCGGGCCGAGTGACGTTTGGTGGCAGCGATCGGGCGACAGTCGGTGCGACGTGAAGACAGCTTCGGTACACTCTCTACTCTGTTTTTGCTTCTGCACTCTTGACTTCCCCCCCCCCCCATTTATACCAGCAAGTCTCGTAACGAACATTTATTTCCGGAATGTCCTATTTGGAGGTCGTCACTTGGTCACGTGGCGATGACGCCATGGCCGACGCAGGCAGCCGACTTATGAAAGTGACGACGTGTCCGCGCGGCTATAATGATTGTTGGCGGGTGGCCAGCCACCAGGCGGCAGTGACAGGCGGGGTAGCCTTCCACCAGGCGGCAGTCAAGGCGGCTAGCCTGCTTCCAGGGGCCAATACATTGCGCACACCTAAGTCGCTTACATAAAAACTTCATATCGTAGGTTACAAACGTAACAATGTTTCAGGACAATTTTGTATTAATGTTTATATTGGACTGCAACTTCTAGTTTGAAAAATTCCTTAAAATTGCGTCGCGTTTGTAATGATATAGAGAACCAACAAAATTTTAAATATTTTAGACACCATGTTTGTTACAAAAATTTTCCTGAATAATAAATTACATGTATTTTTAGAGTTTCGATTTTATCTTGTTATTACTTATCAAGTTTTTGAAAGTGTTCCAGGATAGTTACGCTACTATAAAAATTCCTGTGGCACACCAATACTCACAGTATATCCCCTAATGTTCGCAAATGTTAATATGTACATGTTGTCACACGTGGGCCCGCCATTTTGATGACTTCGTAGCGTGGCTTTAGCAGTTTTTGCATGCATGCAAATTGTACTTTCAAGTTGTTAAATTTCCGTTGTGAAATGCGCGGTTATTTCATTACATTTCTGGTCATATTAAACTTTTGCCTTATATATTTATGTGGCTCAAAGTAATTTTAAAAAATTGAAAAAAATACTGGTTTTTGAGTTTTGTATTATAAGTTTATTTGCAACATGAGAAGACATGATTTTTTTTTTCGTTTCCGAGGTAAGATATTGTAGTGAACTTAGGGCGCCCTTCACGAACTGACGAGAGCGGCTGTGACGTGTCACGTCATCCCGGGCCGACCCGACGCCTGAAAAGTCCAGAAAGGTGGCGCTCGTTCACGTCACTCCGCGCGGTGGCCCACGGAATTCCCAAGGCCGCTCAGCGATAGATAACAGTACGCTGAGCGGAGGGATGAAAGAGGGTAACGACTACCATTGTAATCCGGCCAAGAGCGTTGCATACCCTACGTCAATGGACGGCACGTGACACGGCGTGTGAAGCCAGTGGCCGTGCAGGGCCGCCAGCCAGCTCTGAACCTGGCATCGCGGTCTGGTCTCTTGCTTTCGTAACAATATTTACACATCACTGGCGAGTACTGAAGGACACGCTCATATTTTTTTTGACGTGACAACGTCTAATAAATCGATGAACGCCGGCTGCACGCACGAAAAAGTGTCCCGTTACGCACATTGTCCCGTTTGGCTGTATCCCGTTACGCTCATTTTATATTGCTCTTTGCTAACCTGAACCTCCTAGCCTTGCGACCGAGTCCGTGGCGTAATTCTGTTTTCATGCATTTCAATGTAACATTTTCATTGCTCTTTGCTAACCCGTTACTCCTAGCATTGCTGCAGAGTCCGTGGCGCAAATATATTATTTCTGACTGCATCTTGGTGTTGGGTAAGCCATTTTCCTTCACATAATCCTTGAAACACTCTCATTCGTATTCCTACTTTTCCTATCATAGTCCTATCCTTAACAGAATAACACAGATTGGAAGAAGTTAAATAGCATACATGTATAAAAGTTATAGAAAAAATAATCTGTTCGTTAAAGTAATAAACATATTTGAATTAATGAGTGCAAATAAAAGTAAATTTATCAATTAAATTGTTGATTATATTTCACTTCTTCTTTGTATCCATACAAAATAGTGATAATTCAGTAAAAATGATTGAATTTTATTCATAAAAGTATGCAATCATTTCATCAATGTTTTGTTATGACGTCACGTTAAACTATCGTCCGTAAACTGACTTTACAGACAACCAATTTTTTTCTTTAGATATCGCCTATCTGCCCCCACCCCTACCTATATACCTGCGAGAGAAATGTCAGGTTTCTGATTCATTGCGACATGCGCATTGGCATATATTTTTTACACAAAATATCACGTGAAAGGACTTTGAATACAATATTGAAGACGCGTTTTTTAAATAGGTTACTCTTATTTTGCATTTAACAAAACCTATAATTTTACAGAATACAAAATCGATTATCAGATAGGGTCGGTTTAATTTTTAAATATTAAATTTTGTCTAGTATTGAGACTTATTCAACTTACAAATTTACTGTAGTGATAAAAATTATTTAATAAATTATTGGAAATTGCCGCGATAACTGACTCAAGGCGCCCGCCCAGTCAGGAGTGTGTTTGTGTTAGTGAGGCATGATAGATGCGACGCTCGCTTGTGCTTCTAGCCCGATATCGCCTCAAAGAGCACAGCTGTGGACTGGCACACAGTGTTCTCGTCATGAGATTCAGGTGGTAACAATAACATTATATCGCTGAGAAATGAAGATTATTATTTAATTCAACTGATTGATTTCAATAAACTGTACTGGCTGTTTCACTTCTTAAAATTATTCTAAAACATCAATTTTGACATTTATTACTCTTATAAAATTACAGTTTAAAATCTCAATACGGAAACTACTTATCATCCGCCCTTGGTATATTCTTAACATTCTTTTCGTAAACAGACACCTCTCGTTTATCTTGAGCAGTTGTCAAATACCGTGGTGTTTTATGAAACACTGCAGACGATATGTGAGCCCAGGTAGGGGTCTTTGATAATTGTAAAAATTTTTAAGCCGAAATAATTTGTAATGACATCACGTAAGTTGCTACTTTTAGGAATGTATTTTATAAAATACCAAAAATAACACCAGTTTTAAATATGTAATTATTTAACTGCACATAAGTAGGTACTTATAAAGTATTAATTATTAACATCATCGGAAATTTGCGGAACAGCGGAAAAATGAATGCATACGAACTGAACCTTGCAAAGGAAATAAACTTCCAAAATAATGAACAGGGCTTGCGAAGAACATAACCTTACGCCTGGCAAAGATGTACACATCCTTGGAAGACACTTTTGACCGAACGTGTCTGTAATGAAAGTCTCGTCTGTAAATAAAATAATTCAAAATTGTAAAATTTATAGAAAATATTAAAATTTGAATTTATATTCTTTAAATTAGTTGAGGGCGAAATGTTGAACGCGCCCGTGCAGTACAACTGGAATTGAACAGTTGAAGTCCAGTGCGCACGCGAGTTCCTGCCTGAGACAGCCGTTGAAGTCACAACCACGGCCCCGCATGTGGCAGCATACGCCCGAGACTGTACATCCGCCTGCATCAACATTGGGGCACGCATCAAGCGCATTTAACCTTAGGATAGTGATGCTATCCTGGAATACACTTTTAAAAACTTTAATTCTTATAACAATAAATAATCACAACATTAAAATTACTTTTTATTTGCTATCAATAAAATATTGTGTTAGTAGAACCAACATGGCGTTTAATATATTAAAAAAAGACTTGGTTAACTTAAACGTTACAAATGCTTGGAAATATTTATATTTGTTAAACTAAAGGATGCAGTCTTAAAGTTACAAGTTAGTGTAAGTATTAAATTTTAAATATTTTAAATATATTAAAAGTAGGGAGGCCTCTAATTTTTAACGCGTATACATATTGTTAAGATTTTATAATGTGGGGAAAACTGGGTTCGTAAGGGATAGGGCAGTTAAGTTTTATTACAGTTTTTATTAATTACTAATATTTACATTAATAATAAAAATATTCTTACTCGTAAATGCCTAATCACTAATTACTTGTACTTAAAAATGTTTATTCTCAAGTAATTCAGTGTCTCTCAAGTTCCACAGTCCGCACTCCTCACTGCTCACTGGGCCGCACTCCTCGCGGAACTCACGCGGCACACCCCGCGGAACTCTATCGCCAAAAACCTGTCCCCGAACTCACCGTGGAACTCCGCCGCGGCACTTTGTAGACAAAAATCTCTCGCCGCACCCGCGGCACTCACGGCACTCGCCGTCGCGGCACTCTTTAGCCCAAAAAAACAACTCATGCGGAGGCCGGCGTCCCTGCTTAAGTAGTCTGTGGCGCCCTTCTAGAACTGACGAGAGCAGCTGGGAAGAGTCGCGTCATCCCGCGCCGACCCGACTCCCGAAGCGTCGAGAATAGCGTCGCTCGCTCACGCGGCGGCCCGCGGAATTCCCAAGGCCGCTCAGCGATAGACAACGGCGCCGAGGCAGGATGACGCGCAGTGAAAGGAAGGGGGAGGGGGTTTCGACGACCCCTGTTATCTGGCCAGGCGCGCGTAGCATGCCTTGCGTCAGCGGGCCGCACATGACAGTGTAGGGCTGCCATCCTGCTCCGAACCTGGTTCACGTCGCGGTCCTCACGTTCCTATCAATTGTGCACGCACATATTATTAGTATGGAATATCCTAGATCATTAAAATTCTTTTTATTATGTTAAAATGATGAGTAGGGATTATTTAATACATTTTGAAAGTGTTAAAACAAAAATAAGTGAAATGCATATAAGCAAGCCCGCAGGAAAGTGATTCCACAATAGTAGGAACCTGATGTGTTATCAATATTAAAAACAGGTTTGGTCGCTTCGCAACAACAGCTAGCGAATTTTACTTCGGTTATTTTGGTAGTGACACCAAAGGTGTTTACTACCCTGTTCGAAAATATCATTTATATCACTACATAAATTTTATTTTGTGTTTGGATATGGTTTAAAAACATAGTTTTCACACACGCTTGCATTACAGGAGACTAGTATTGCTGTAGTAACAACCGGAGCGTTGAGAGACCAAAATAATGCTCAAATTTTCTATTCATACTTAAATCCTCAAAATTATGTGCATGAGTAGTTAAAGAGGTTTCATAATTAATTTTTAACGTTTTGTACTTTTCACGTTTGCTTGACGCGTAAACGTAAGTGCGCTGGTTTGCTTTCACGAGTCTTTCCAAACGTCATTAAATATAAATATATCTGTCTGTGCAATATAACTTGTGTGAAATTCAACAG
The DNA here is from genome assembly GCF_032445375.1 of Bacillus rossius redtenbacheri. Lineage (NCBI taxonomy): Eukaryota > Metazoa > Arthropoda > Insecta > Phasmatodea > Bacillidae > Bacillus > Bacillus rossius. The sequence continues at coordinate 17,570,810 of NC_086335.1, forward strand.
CTCTAAAAATTATAACCAGTGGTAGATACCAGTATCCCAATTATCACTTGTACAAATTCACATGATAACAAAAAAAGTTTTTATTCAGATTTGAAATAAAAAGAGTGGCAAAATGTTAAAAAGACCATAGTTACTACCTTTGAGAACGGTCAGTTTTGAGACAAATGACACGAGACGGACTATATCTCCATCAGGTATTGAGTGTGTGCGCTGTGTCACGGTTGAAGTTGGCGCGCGTTTATCCGTCCATCCGAGCACTCGTCGCCTTTCCTGCAAAACTGTTCGCACTAATTTGCATAATATGTGCCATTCGCGGCGACGCCGGCTGCCTACCTACACTCTATCGCAACATATTTGCAATTCAAATTGATGTTTATAACCTTCGGCGCCGAGCCGTGCCCGCCTGTGTTCGAACACACTAAAAGCAGCTAATATAAAACTTTCCCCGCCGGCTTATACCGCCCCCTCCCCCTTCCCGCGGAACAGCCAAATGATTGGTGATAATGCGACCCGCGTTGGAATTTAATGGCCTGCGAAACTCTATTACGATACCGCGCCCGTTCCAACTAACTTCAGAGTATTTTACCGTGCGGCTAAAAGCTTTGCCTTGGTCTCTTTCACAGTTTCTCTACTTGAGTGCTAAACAATTTATTAAAATACTGAGTTTTTTAAAAAAAAACATTTTAGTATGATGCTGGCAAAAAATTGCCAAATTGGATTTTAGTATATAGGTTTACAACATACGGTATTTCTGACACAAGTGGTTTGTTGTTTTAAATTACATTACCGTTGTAAGCGTAGTACTGTAAAATTTTATTTGGTAAATAAACTTTCAATTTTTTAGTAACAGCCATATATAAATAAAACATTAAAAATTACCCCATTAAAAATGTTTTACCTAATTATAGTAAAATGAAATCTGATGTGGCTTCGTAATTAAAATAATATTATCTCTGGAAATAGGTCTACTCTAGAAATGCTAAGGGGCATGTATTTATTCTATATAAATAATAACATCATTAAAAGTAAAACGTCTGTACTTTTCTTGTATTTAGGAAAAAAAAAACTTTAGCAAACAGCTACTTATAATATTAGGAAATTAAAAAAAAAAAACCTTATTTTAATTCAATTTGGTGTGTTTGTCGGTTCAAGCATCATGCAAAAGCTCTGAACGGATTTCAATGAAACTCTTTTTCTTAGTTAGGTCTTTGCCTAACTTAACTAGGCTATACAACATTAAAGATTTCTAGTCCTTAGAGGAAGAGGTAAAGGCATAAATGTGGTTATAGCATGAAAATATCACATCTCCGAATTTAATAAAATTGAAGTTAAGAATCTATGAAGATTACTTAAACAAAGAAGCTATGAAAATTACATAAAAAAAATCCAAATACATTTTAACGTTTCTTGAAGATTAACAAAACGGATATAAACAGTCAACCCAGTCAAAATAAGTAATTTCAAAAGTAGAATATTGGAATTAGTACTTATTATTTTTAATTTTACCGCTAAGGGATAAGAATGGGGTATGTTAAGTTTTATAAAGAAAAGCTAATTACCAGCAGTTTCGCTTGCACAATTTCAGAGTTTTGCTAAAATCTTACCCTTGATAGAAAAGTATATGATTAAATCCAAACATTTTTACTAAATTAATTGTGTACATTAAATTGTCAGGTACATAAAAATTATTTCATAACAAAACCGATTAAGATTAATATTTTAAGTGGTTGTGTATAAGTATTTATAATTTTTAGTATAGATTAAGTTTCTGATTTTAAAACTTCTGTTTTAGAGTTTTTACGGATATATTTTCCCTGATAAAATCACACTTACCTACTTTTCATGTTATGGGGTACACAATTAAAATTTATAAAAACGCACCTATATCATTTTAACTAAGTTTACGCCATCGTTTACACTAATGCCTTTTCATTACTATGGTAAAACTATCCTTATAATGATTAAATATAATCATCTTATTACTGTTAACGCTCACTATTTAAGGATATTTGATAAAGTAGCAACTTTATTTGAAATGTAGAAAATAGGTATACGATTTATAATCCAACGTGTAGGCTGATTCTTAGTTTGTTTAGTATTACTTAAACAAAATCCCAAGAATTGTTACACATCTCCTCTTGACCCACATGCATACCTATTAATGTCAAAATTCAGAACTAAGTAAATATGGTAATATTCGTTAACCAAACAAAAACCAAAATTATCCTGTTTTTTTTCTCTCTTTGCAGCAGATATAAATTAAAAATAACTATAATAAAATAATATTAATATTGAGTTTATATTTACATCTATCTTGCCAATACTGATTTAATGCAGTCAATAAAATTTTTACTTATTAAATAATTAAATAATATAAATCCCTGTTACAACTTAAGAGTTGATATTTCCGAGAACGTTGAATAAGAAAAATGAGCTTAAGTCATGTTTATTTATCATTTCCGATATATTAAATTAATTTGGATTTTATTAGATGATATTTTTTATTGTTAAAACATTTTTTACAATTTTCATCCTTTGAAGGTAGAACTTCAGCAAGTGCTGATACGTGGCCCACAAGAAGTTATATATGTATATAAACTTTAAAAATATAAAAAAAAAATAGGAACTGTCGCCTCCAGTGCGCGTGTCTGCCATTGTTTCATTGTTTACGTTTTGAGAGCATCCTACAGTCACAGTACTCCACGGATCAATTTTCAAATAACCGGAAGTGGGGTTACACACCTGTAATCAGGAAGCCAAGAGAAATATTTGCATGTTAATTATTATGTGAATTTTTATTAAACTTTTTATAATACGTCAGTAATTACTACGTGTGTTGTGGTGTATGTACGACTACGTAACTACTATTTTGGATTGTTGTTTATTGCGATTGTTACGTCAGGCGCTAAATCTGGACCAATCCCAGCAAAGCGTCGGTACGCCGGTGCCGGTATACAAGCGCCAGATCCAGTTTCTCTGGGGAGTTCCTCGTGCCATTACGGACTGAACCTGCGACACTCAGCGGTACATTTTGGCGACAATTTGGTCTTTGTGGACTTAGAAATTTTAAAATAACAATTGCCTTTGTTGTAGCCCTAGGGACGTGCAGCATCTTAAAGCCAAACACTAAATACAGGATAGGCTAGGCTGCGTTATAGGACTGTGCGTGTGTGTGTGAGAAGCAACAATAGCAGGTAACACTTCCTAGTTACGCCACTGGAGGTCATAAATAATAGAAACGCAACCATATAATTTTCCCTAACGACGATCTGTGTCTAATGTTCATTTTGTAAACAAGATATTGTTCGCCAACACTGTGAATATCAGTCTAGTTTGCCCCAGTGGTTCTTTGAATAGATTTTGTCCCTACCACTGGGTTACTGCTAGCCGGCAAAATTCATAATTTAAAAAACTAGAACCTTAAGAAACTGTTGTAACGTGAAGACTGTAGTTTTGTGATGATGCTGGTTTTCTGAGAGTGTCCGTGTTAATTTCCAGTTATAATTTCCATTCGTCTGACACAGACTAATAGGACAGACAACAAGAGGCAAAGTAAGCACTTTTTACCAGCAAACCTAAAAATTTATATAAGAGTAATTCGATGACGCTGAATCGAATGGTGCTATTTTTTTTTTTTTTTGTAATCGCACGTGAAGTTTTTGAAGAAAAGGGTTTAAAATTGGTTTGACTCAGCTTTTCTCAAAATCTAGGATTTTAATCTAAAAATGTTTCAAACAAAAGTTTTGGATAATTAAAAAATACATAAAAACGTTTCTCAGGCCCATCTTCGTATTTACAAACATGGGCGAGAAATATCGGAGAGAAAGTAGTAAAGCGTAATTTTAAAAGTGGGGCTAGTGTGCGGGCGAGCGTACGTGCGAACTCAACACAAACGAAGGGTCTTCGGCTATTCTCGGGCCTCTCCGTCATGACTAGAGAGTGCGAGTGAGAGACAAAACCGTTTGTTCTCTCTATCTATCGAGTGTCGAGTGTTCTATATGTCTGTATATATCGGCGTATAAGCGCGCCGTTTTTAAATCGAATCGTGATTCTTATGGCACGCCGTTTTCTTATTTATTGTCAAAAATAGTGAACCTTAAATAAATAAAAAATCAATATTTTATTTTAACAGTAACTTATAGTTTCCGAAACCATTTTTCTTCAGTCAATAGTAAAAATAATGAATTAATTTTGTGTCTGGACATAAATTTAATTGATATAATTAATTGATACAAATTTTTTGTCTTACAAAAATTTATTTGTATAAAAAATTGAAATCATATTCTTTTTTAGATGATATTTTAGATTTAAATATTATACCTCTTAAATAATTTATTTTATAAAATTTTAAATTACAGATTTTTGCCTCACTAATATTTATTTGTAGGCCTATATCAAATTGAATACATGTTTGCAAAAGAAGAATTTTATGTCTAGACACAAAATTAATTCAAAACATATAGGAAAGGATACTAAAAACGTGGAATTGATTTTTTGTCTAGGCATAATTTATTTAATATTTATTATGATATAAGAAACATTAATGCGTTTTTCAACTTCAAAGTCATTAATTGCAGGAAAAAAATTGAATGGGCCACAAAATAATTAGAATTTAATTTCAATGAATTAAAATTATACTATGAATGCTTGCTATTTGAATTTAAATTCAAATAGGTACCACAATTATAATAATTCAATTAATTGAAATAAAATTTCATATCACACAAAATATTCACTGTCAATTTTCATTATGTGCTTGGTTCAAATATTTAAATTATAATTAAGTAGGGCCTACATTATTTAAATTCCAACAATTTTGTTCAGAAATTAAAATTATATACACAATTTTAATTCTAATAAAATTACATTCATAATTTTAATTCTCACATTATAATTCGGGGCATTCAATTGTGCAAATAATTTTAAATTGAGAATTAAAATTAATCAAAATATATATAAATAAGCAAAACATGATAGTCCTATGACTAAGTTGTAAACTGATCATATTTTGTCCCATATGCAATAAGCATTGAAATTTAAAAGAGACAGAAAGTGATCCATTAAAAATAGTTTTGACATAAAACCCGTTTCGCAGTCACGCTATTTCAAGCGCAAGCGGTGACGGCTTCTCAATTGCAGGGTCTCCAGTCTCCTAGCCTCCCCCCTTCCCACACTTGTATATACGCCCATGCCTCTAGTTACATTACATTAAGAAGTTATTATTTCTCTTTTTAAAACCATGCTTTTATTTTTTATACCCCTTGGGGGTTGAATTTCGCAGAATTGTTAAAAACTTTACTTTTAGTTTTGTGTGTTTATTATTGGTACGCAATATGATATAATTTTCTAGATTACACTAAAATTATTATAATATAACTTAAAAATATTTTACAACATATTTATGTCATTAGAAATTGAATTTCGCTAAATATAAAAATTTTGACTGTTAGTTTTTGTATCTTTATCATTGATACCCAATGTATTTATGTATACTTGATTACATTCGGAGATGTAATTATTAATCTTTAAACCACATTTACCTCTTTTTTAAAATGTTTACCTAATTATGATCATTTGTGTGACCTTTTGCAACTCAACAACAAACGCAACAAAACTATGAGAATGAATTTCAAACAAATACCTTAATTAAGAGCAATGACAAGACAGTGAAATGACCAACTCGTATTGAGCCCGAGCCGCGGGTGGTTTGCAAATAACTGCTGTGTTTCAAGAGCCCTGATGTCCCTCGATGCCGCACAGAGAAAAAGGTTTGTTTGAATTTAAAAAAAATATTTGTTATATATGGCGAAACAAATATTTAATTGGTGGAATGAAATATTTTGTTAGTTTAACCAAATTCGGTAAGTTACAAAAATAATTTGTTACACCTAACCAAATAGGTATACATTTGAGTTGACAAAATCATTTTGCTGGGTCAACAGAATCTTTCCTACTACAAAATATTTGTTTTAATTTAAAAAAATATATTTGTTTCGCCATATATAAACAAATATTTTGTTGAGACAAACAAACCTTTCTCTCAGTGCGTACTGGCGGCCCGAGACTGGTCGAACTATACGAGCTCGCCTTAGCTCGCACGAGCTCTCCATGCCTGAAGGGGAAGTCTTGGGCCGTGGAGCAGATAAGCCCTCCGCAGTCAGTGCCTCATCCAAATCGCATTACCGGCTATTGCCCCGACCTCGGCGAAAGAGGGTTAGTTCAGGCCCCAGGGTTTTGGCTATTAAGGGTATGTAGGTATACCTGTGTGTGTTGCACAGGCGTGAATGGCAGTATCAGTGGAATGATGGGGTTAGTTCCTGTGATAGTCGCCTAAGTGTATCGTAACACACACGTACCTGCGGGAGAGGCTGGCTTCCTAGCTACATAGGTATCCACCATCCACCGATTATTCGCCTTCTACTAGAACGAACCAACCTGCAATGAAAACATCTTCAAAATATCATTTTCATGTAGCAAATTTGTTGCCGATTGTTAATGCTTCAAATTTTTTTTCCATTCTGTTGATTTCATGATTACATATACAATGAATCAAACAGTTTTGGTTTAGAAAGAAACTGTCCGTGTGTACCTACTAAAAAATTTTTGCGAAATTACTACCTGATTCATCATTTCAGAAAAGATTCATTATTTTTCAGAAGGTATGTAAAAATAAATATTTTTTTATAGTTTACAAAAGCGACAAATCGGTTGTAAAACTTTCAAACCTTATGACTGACATTGAACTGCAAAATAACTTGGACCAAACTTAGATTTAAGACACCTGACCGTAGAGAAATTTCATCATTTAGCTGAAATGTAGAAATATAAACAAATGTTTATAACGTGTTCGTAAAATATAGATACTCATGTGTTGTTTTCATTATATTGATATTTGTTTGAAACCATGAAGCCAATGAATCACTAATAATATATGTTTGGGATCTGCCACTGCAAATGCATTCATAGCGCAGCATACCTCTCCAATGAACACAAAGCCACATAACATGACATGTTAGACAGTTTTGTGATTCAAACCATGTGAGCTCATGAATAATATTTAACCTAGTTTCTGCGCGCTAACAAAACAGTTTTGTGGCCCCACAAATTATTTTAACATATTCGCTACCTACATCCAACAGCAAATTAAATTTTGTAGTAGCCACCATTTGGTTTTCTCGTGTGCAGTACATACCAAAACGTTGTAACGACAGATCGAATTATTAAATTTGACTGCAATCTTTATTTTATATTTTCTAGCTCAGTCCATACAATATACACTTAAATCAACTTACAAATTTTTACTTCACTGTTTTTTGCCCTATTTTAGTTTAAAGTTGGTTAAGTCTGTTAAGAAATTTTGTAGGAGAATTTGGCCTTGTTACATCTATGACTCACCTCAGTGAGATTAATGAGCTTATATAGAAATTTGGATCCAGTTTCCTGAGGGTTTTTTTTGTCCATACCTGAACGACGTGAAAACATTAGTTACATTCCGTGTGGTAGATGCACGATTGGTGATGTGTGCATATACGGAGGAATGGCTCAGGAAATATATAACTGAAATATACTCGATCAGTTTCCCTAAACTCATTTGCAGCAGTCTTTAAACAAAGTAAACAATAAAACTGGTGAAAAGTTTGTCTTCAATGTTGCGTGAAAGGAATGACGCGCTGGCTTCATGCGGCCCAAGTGACCGTTATATCACCGCAGTATGGTATATTCCTTGGCGCTCAGGATGCTCTAGCGACCCAACTGTAAGCCATATTATTTATTAATGTACCATATCAAACATTACGAAATAAGCAGACACCATATCGGTAATATGTGCAGTGTGAATAGGAGCCTGCACACATAAAAGGCGTGCAACCATTAGTGCCTTCAGTTGAAATCCGACCTGCAAGAAGATGTTTTCGTTTCATCCTGCTAACGTGTACGTGAGCGTCAGATCTAGCTTCAGCAGTGTCAAGTACAACTACTGGGATTCTGGGTATCTACAAACATATACGGATACCTGTGGTGGAGGTGCTCAGCACTGGTGGTTTTCATACTTTCCTGTGTCCTACGAACCGACTCAGCAGCTACTAGAGTGCTGTGAACCTGGAAACTGTGCCATCTATCACGTGAGACCGCACAAAATTAATGTCATGTCACAATGTCATGCCGTGATATCACAACCCAAGATGTTGGTTGGCACCACAACACCACAGCCTGATGCCTCTTCGCAGAAATACTTTTCTCTACTAGTGATGCGGGATGATCACTCACGATCGCAAGAGAAGGAGGCCTTCGCTATACACCAAGGAGTGATAGTGATTCTCTGCTGTTTTAAGGCATATTATTATACAGGGTTAATGATTTTTTATTTGAATTCCACATGATAAAAATATTGTAAGTGCTAATTTAGTAATAGAAATCCACTTATTAAATGTAACTCTGAATAAATTTGCATATCCCATTAAGTTCAATTTTTTTTCAAGCAGAGATTGATTACTTAGAAATAACTAGAAGAACTCTGACAATACCAGCAGAAGTCTCGTCGGGAATAAATAGAAACACACGGAGAAAACCAACAGAAATGTCTGAATGAATGAACAGAAGAACTTGGATAAACAAAAATAAAATATTGGCAGGAATAATCAGAACACAGTGGGAATCGGCTCTCTTCAGTACGTTTCCTGATATTCAGTTGATTTTTTTCAAATGACGACCTTGATGGATTGTCTACCATCAGCATCGCAGACCTCGGTGGCAGCGATGCCTACAACTGTAGAGATCATGGTGGAAGGACTAGCATCGTCGTCGGGGACACAGATTGATGCGACGGCGACGACTGCAGCGACACTGACGGCGACTCAAGATCCCGTTGGCACATGTGATACCGGCTGCAGAGAAGGCATTGGCAGGTGCTGTTCCATCAGTTGAAGTTTCGGCAGCATACTTGAAGACTGCAATAGACGATGGACGTATATCACGCAAGAGGCGGATGTCGGAATAATTCACAAAAAATACTGTTTTAGTGCACCAAATGAAGTGAAATAATTTCATGGCTACATAGTCTAAATTGACATTACAAAATCGGTACTGGATCAGTTAAGTGCAAGCAAAAACCTGCGTCTCATGCCAGTCACTACGAGTATACACAGTAAGTGTGGACTGTACGATGCGTCTCTCAGTCTACCTCTGGCTCTGGTGCAGTGCGGATAGTCTTGTTCGACTGGTTTGGCGCATAAGTCTCGTAATCGTCTGTTCTTGAGAACTCGATGACGTATTTACCATCTTTAACGACAACCTTGATGGAAGCTGTATCATAAACAATTCAGAGCTCGATGGCAACGTTGTTGACACTTCCAGAGATGCCGATGACGCAGACCCTGTTGGCAACGGCATCGACAGTTGCACCTACTGTTCCATCGGAGCAGGAGATATTAATGCGTGCAGTGCCTTCAGCAGCAGAACAATGGCTGTCAACAGTGCCAGTAATATCGACGATACAGAACGCAGCAACTGAAGCCGTTCCATCACTCAACTGTACGTACTGTGACAGCATCAAAAACTTGAAAATTCGTTATTAATTTGTACAAAATTGTAATAATAACTCTGAACACATTAAATATAAGTGCAACCATCGTTGTACCTAGTTTATATGCTAAGGAAGATTAAAAAGACTTATCAGGAATTGTCGTGGACTGGTTGCCCATACATAGGGACTGAAATGTATCTTTTGTGGCAAGAAGTTCGTGGATATGTTCAGTACGAGGCATCATGAAATATATCGCGGTCCTCTAAATGAAACTGAGAACTCTACAGCTTTCTGTATTCATGTGGAGATACCATGAAATTACATTCCCAGGTGAGCAAAGGTCTTTCTTAGTACTATTTGAAACTGTAGAACGCGAGAAAAGTTAGTCCTTTTTTTTTTTTGTTATTTTAAAAAATATGTAATAAAGGTTTTATTAATAATTTTGTAGCTTTATTTCTCGAACATGATACATTTCTGATATTTTTAATATAATTTACCTATCAAGTATTGGTCAAGGATCGAACCAAGAACAGATATCGATAGAATTAATCAGTAAATAAATTGCTGAATTTTTTGATTAATTTAGAAATTTGTCCCTAACTTCTAGCTTAAAAATTACAGAAATCTATGATGTCAGACAGATTTTAAGATTGCGTGCGTTCGGGCAATAAATAATGCCTACACTCTAGCAGGTTGAAATTAAATTAATATAGGGGAAAGACACTTTAGCAGAAAAAAAAATTCGGATCAAAGATGGCGGTCTGCAGCTGACGAAAACCAGATGGCCACCATGTCATACTGTCTGACGTAATATCTACCTAGTCATTAGTGGTGGGTGTTCAGTCTACCGGTGGCTTCCGTGGAGAATGGATCCGTCGCCAATTTTAAACGAATAACATCTGTGGTTTTAAACCTAGTTACTTTTAATAAATTTTAGTATCAACATTTTATTACATTTTTTTATGAATTTCAATTTTTTTCATTAGAAGTGGATAATTATTTACAATTTTTTTAAATGGTGGACGAATTTCAAAATGTCGGAAAATCTATTTATTAAAATTTTATTATTTAAAATTTTTAATAAATATTTATTGCTTTTCTATAAAAATCGGAATAATATTACTGATTTTCATAATAGATATCATAATAAAAAATGCAACATTTCTAGAATCCAAAATGGTGGGTGTGACGTAAGCAAGATTTTTTAAAATTTTATTTAAATTTTAATTTCAAATGTTTTAATATAATTGACTTTTATAATATCTCCGGGAATTTAACCTAGGACCGAGATGGACAGGTTAACTAAATATTTGAAGTAAAAATTTTTAAATATATATTTTGGAATTTTTTTTTTAACTTTTGGTCAAAAATGAAAAAATTTCAAGATTATGGCCAAGGTCAAAGTTATGATCGATTACAGGCTTAGGGTGGCTTAGGGAGGCTAGACGACGGAGTATTTAAGCCACTGTGAAGACTTTTCTTTTTTTTCTATGATAAAGTGTTTTGAGGCATTCCTAATTTCGAATTCTTGCATTTTTTTTGGCAATAAAGCAGGATTTTTTTCCCTCAAAACAGGATTTTTTTTCTCTTTAAATAGGGAATTTTTTTAGGAATTTTAAGGATCTTTGAGTCATTTTTTAGGAATGTTTAGGAAACTTGACATCAAAGAATGCGGTCCAGTACTTGGACACCTCAACAAGGAACTGGAGCTCAGACCGGTCCATATATAGGCCTTCTATTTACAATTTATTTGCATTATAAAATTTCAAATATTAAATTATTATATTATTTTTAAAGAAATGAATAAAATGAATAAATTTGATTAAACATTTAGCATATTCATTGATTTTTATTATTGATTGAAATTAATCTCGGTTCTTTTACTATATTAAATTATTAATTTTATGCACATGTTTTTATTGATATTTAATACTGACCACTTATTTATTTTATGACAGTAAATTTCAAAACAGATGCGTGGCTTAAATTGAAAATAAATATTATTTATAACGCGCATGCATAAAACCGCATCTTTTTTGGATCTGTTTCTTATGGTTCAGTTTTTAACACTTCAGTTGCTATAACACGGCAGAAAAAATAAAACATTAATCAGTGTTTTCGAGCATGTCAGATTCTTTCATTCAGTTTTCGTTATCGAAGGGTACCTTTTTCCCTAATGGCCGTAGATGGATAATGCAAGCGTATTTAATATGCAGTAAATCAAGTACCCAATCTACGTTCCCTAAACGTTGGTAGATGTAGCAGTTTCCTCACAATCGTCATGTGTGCTGGGGTCCGGCGCGCTCTAGCGCCTGCGCAGTGGCAATGCCTCTCGGGCCTGCGGGGATTTTTTTATTAAGGCATATTACTTTCATTGGTTGAGCAGTTATAATTTCACACCTTCCTTATAATACGGTAGCAAAAAAAAAATTAAAACCCTACAAAGTATTTTTAAGTTTGTCAGATGTGGCAGTCCAATATTCGTCACCAAATATTTAGTCTCTTGTTACACTATGCAGCTAATATATGTTTATGAAATATACATAAAGTGTCTAATTTTACAAAGGTGATGAGTAAACGAAGACTCCACTTCTCTTCCTATAGTTTAGAAGTTTTTAAATCCGGCGCATGGAAGAAAAGTGGCTAGAGACAGCTGTTCCAATTTCAATTTCTTCTTTTCTTGTTTATCAGACAGTAAAAAATATCAGAACCAAATATTCAAAATCTTCAAAGATGTTATTTGATAAGTTTTTTAAATGGAATATGATTTATTGTTTACCATTATTTTATTAATGTCATTCAGATTCCAAATTTCAACACACACATTTGTAGATGAAGACACTGTCCTCACCGCATTGCCATAAAATAAAATTAAAGAATGTGACACTCTTTTTGTACTTGGATTGTTTCCTATGATGTTTTTTTCTTAAACTTAAATTAAAAATCCATTTTATTGGCTATGTACTTAATAAAGAAAAAAAATGTGTATATTATTAATTTATTTGTATTTGGAATAAATATAATGTTTATGTCTTTTAGGTATATACATATTTATATATTGGAGGGCCTTTACAACAAGACAATTATATTTTGATTACTTATTATGTAAATAACAAACATTGTTTTTTTTAATTAATCAGTTTCATATTGTTACATTAATTCTTTAGTTGGCTAGTGCGATTTATCATTTTCCTTCTCAGTGGGAATGCTTGTAATAATATAGATTTATGTTGCTATCAAAGTAAGATATAATAATTTCCTAAGTGTGGAAATAAATACTACCAAGTATTAACAATTTTTCCTTCACTTTAAACTTTATTTACAACTAGATCATTTTATTGTTTTATAATAGAGGAACCGCCAAAGAATTAGTTTTGCACTAATAAATTAAAAAATGTGTATTTACATCCAAGGTATTCGTTTATTAAAACATTAACACATGATTGAAATGTACGTAAAGTTGGTTTATTTGAAATAGGAACATGTTAATAGGCCCAACGATTTTTATATATAGAACCCTAACGTCTTGTAATAATATCACAAGTGAAACAAGGAAGGAGTTCCGCGAGGCATCTGCACTGCGCATGAGATCCGTTCCTGAGAGCTAAAAGACGATTGTGAGGAAACGGCCATATCTTTCATTAAAAAGTTGTGTCTGAAAGTATGTGGCCTTTGGTGTATATCTGGCAACAGAGCACATCAAAACAAGGAATCTCGAGCACTGAAAATAGAGAGTAAATGCCCATTTAAATGCACTCTGAAAACTGAGAATGAGACGCGCTATAGCAGCACATTACTTAGAGTTTCTTGCGAGTATAAAAATAAATATTACGTAAAGACTAAAAGTAATTTATGTTGCTACTGAGCTTTACGGTCACGTTGACTGCTATTCCGTTACAGACGGAACATACTACCGTATAGGATGGGAGACTTAAGAATGATTCAGCAGTGGCATACATATGAGTCCGTCTAGAGCGATTAAGGGAAACCATGAAAAAAAAAAACTTAAATCCGGCTGAACCTGGATTGTAACTATTGTCCAACTGAAAATTAGTTTTATATTTTACTATTTCACCACTTCATCTCTAAAATTTAAAAATAGTTCGGTAATTTTCAGGCCTTAACTTCACAGGTGGCATATATAGTAACACTGTAATGCTACAAGCGCGAACAGTGCAGCTCTTCTAGTTGCTACTGAGTGGCTTAGAAGACGCTCGACCGCAGCGCAATGACTGCATGCACAATGTTCTGGAGCTCATCGGCAAGCATGGCAACTATCAGGGCGCAGCACTAGCGACCTGCAGTCTGTAGGGTACAGTGTCTGCTAGTAGTGGTGAAGCCTGCCTCCACTTTCCTCAACACGTCCTGCCAGAGCTGTTATAAGCCTGCCTCCACTTTCTTCAACACATCCTGCCAGAGCTGTTAGAAGCCTGCCTCCACTATCTTAAACACATCCTGCCAGAGCTGTTAGAAGCCTGCCTCCACTTTCTTCAACACATCCTGCCAGAGCTGTTAGAAGCCTGCCTCCACTTTCTTCAACACATCCTGCCAGAGCTGTTAGAAGCCTGCCTCCACTTTCTTCAACACATCCTGCCAGAGCTGTTAGAAGCCTGCCTCCGCTTTCTTCAACACATCCTGCCAGAGCTGTTAGAAGCCTGCCTCCACTTTCTTCAACACATCCTGCCAGAGCTGTTAGAAGCTTGCCTCCACTTTCTTCAACACATCCTGCCAGAGCTGTTAGAAGCCTGCCTCCACTTTCTTCAACACATCCTGCCAGAGCTGTTAGAAGCCTGCCTCCACTTTCTTCAACACATCCTGCCAGAGCTGTTAGAAGCCTGCCTCCACTTTCTTCAACACATCCTGCCAGAGCTGTTAGAAGCCTGCCTCCACTTTCTTCAACACATCCTGCCAGAGCTGTTAGAAGCCTGCCTCCACTTTCTTCAACACATCCTGCCAGAGCTGTTAGAAGCCTGCCTCCACTTTCTTCAACACATCCTGCCAGAGCTGTTAGAAGCCTGCCTCCACTTTCTTCAACACATCCTGCCAGAGCTGTTAGAAGCCTGCCTCCACTTTCTTCAACACATCCTGCCAGAGCTGTTAGAAGCCTGCCTCTACTTGCTGTAAGGAAGAACGTGTGATTTTCTGCATGACGATGTCCCAGACAAATCTGTAAATTTACAGAGTTACCTTTCTTGACATACCTATGTATGTTCCTGAACAAAAAATGCATGATTTACCTTTCCCGGTTACCCATTTAAATTTTTCCCTGAAATTTCATAACACCATGAATAAAAATGAGTGGTGGGATTTGTTCATAGCTCTCCGTATTTAAGACGAATTTTAGTTTTAATTTTTCTGTTGCATAAAATACATTTATTCAAAGCAACATTTTAATTTAAGTTTATGGATGGTTTTTACGTTTTGTTAACAGTATGGTAGAAAAATACATTAAGTGTTTAACGACTTTAACTTTGTGTACTGTGCTTTTTTACCATTTATACCAATAGATAATGTAAAACAACATTATATAAATTATCATATAGCTATGCCAAGAGCTTATTCAACTAATGTATCAACAAATCAAACCAACACTTAAATTAGATCACCCAGCGAAGTCTACTCCGTGGCTAATGTTTTTGGTGACGTTAGTAGGCGACGGTGAGCACTGCCACATATGTTTTCAGCAGA
This sequence comes from Bacillus rossius redtenbacheri, assembly GCF_032445375.1. NCBI lineage: Eukaryota > Metazoa > Arthropoda > Insecta > Phasmatodea > Bacillidae > Bacillus > Bacillus rossius. The sequence continues at coordinate 17,586,018 of NC_086335.1, forward strand.
GACGGTAGCTGCTCGGAGAGCGAGCCGGCAGGGAGGGCAGACAAGATGGACGACACACAGAGGCGAGGCAGAAGCGGGCACAGCGTGTCGGCGGCCATTAACGGCAGGGGGGAACTGCGCGGTTGTGTCGCAGGGCGGGCAACCTCTCACAATACGACACGATAAATTTCCCTCCCTCCCAGTCTCTTTAACCCTGTCTCGCGCCGCTTTTGACGATTACGACCCTCCCGGCCGCCCGTCTCCCGGGAGTTAAGGCCCAGGAGGGTGGGGGGTTGGGGGGTGGAAACTGGTAGCAAGCGCTCTATGAACACCTCGCCCGCGCATTAAGCCTGATTTACAGGCATAATCCCTGCAGCCAGCACGAAGCCGGTAGGAGAGCATTAAATATGTCTGAGCCGGCGGCGGGAATCCTAAAGCCGTAAATTCCACCGACTATAATGTTTCCGTGGAGGCAAGTCGTGGCCCCAAACTGCCGGAAAATCAACGGTGGCACCGCAAAGAAAAAAAAAATAAACCGTTCCAACACGACAAAAACTGCTTCCAAAGCCAATATGAGGCAATATACAACCTGCTTTGCTTTCGGATGACATGGCCAGGTCCCTTCAGTGGCGTGGTGGAACCAATAAAATGGCACGAGAGACGTAACATATGCACGAGACATCGACGGGTTGTAATAACGGTGGTTTTCCTTATGATGCCCCCTTACTAAGGTTAACTCCGCGGCCAACACTGGCCACTAAATTAATGTATAACATGTATTGCTAAAGACTTAAAAGCCGTCGGAAATGTTTACGATAAATATCTTACTTCGCCAACCTGAATTATGGCCTACATCTGAAGTAGAGAACTAAACGAACGACACTCTTACGGTGTTTTATGTTTATGGGATTTTTGTAAGAGACAACTAACGCGCTATCATTTGTTCCTGGAATGTAGGAGACAGAATTTCAAGTGAGATTGCTTGTTATGTGCCAGTAATTTAATAAAATTTTTCCAGACGAACAAGTTTTAAAATTGGAGAAAATTTTAACTTAGAAATTTTTATTTTTATTTTGTAAGCCAACTATTTATTAATTTTTATTTATATAAAGTAAAAATTAATTTTAAAAAAATTTAGTTTTGAGTGGGTCCTACTTCAAATATCGTAGAACATACAACAAATCGTTAAATCAACTATTTTAGGTCTTTAAATAAAATCTGACAGTTGAATGTAAAACATTTGTCAATTTTCATTACCTGTATTCTTGTAAGTTCAAACACTATCGTGTTCGTAAATTTAAAATGATTAGCATTTAGTGCAATCAGTAAGAGCGTACTTACAAACGAATATGATGTAAGAAGATATGCTTTAAAACAAACACGCATATGTTCGAATTGATACGAAAAAATACAATTTGAGAGATGCATCATTACTTGTGGTTTGTTATTCCACACATTAAAAGTAAAATGTAAACGTTTTTGCTTTAATTCTAAGTGTCTTTGCAAATGTAAATACTAGTCAACCTATGCGGAACTACGCAGTGCGCACCAAATCGTTTTTTGTGGCATTCCATTCTTTAAAAATTTGGGAGAAATGACATTATGAAGAAGAATAGAAAAAAGTATACGGGTGTTGGTACAAAAGAAAACATGTAAAAATAACACATTAGTACAAATAGTTGTTACACATTTTTTACAGAAGTATTTTATTCAAAAATATATACCAATAATAAACGCGTTTACAAAACCTCTTAAAATACAATGTTGGAAATGATGACGTGATCATCGTTCACTTTTTGGTTGTACGTATCTTTAATACTAACTGATGCTATGAGAAATAAATGCAAGATGTTATGTTTGAACGTATGTTTGTGATACAAAATATCAACAGTAATTTCAAAAGTACTTATTTATAAGAAAAGTCTGACGTGCCAGAAGATTTGGTTAATTTGTTTTTGGGTGGAATTTTTTGGTTAAGTTGAAGGATCCGCTAAGATTTCTTTATCATAAGTTCTGTTTATTATGACGGAAATGCAATTTAAAAAAGAAATATGTAAACGCTGATGTTTCAAGTGTATATCAGACTCGATGTCTAACGAAATCGACGCTTTCATTAAATGACCTCTTCTTAGATGATATTAAATCTCAAATTTAAGAGAAGTGGTAAATTTTTAGACCGTGGGTCTATTTTTCTTCATTAGCCGGCATGATAATCTTTAAAATGAGGGATACATCATGGAATTTGATACAGGAATAAGAAACATCTCACATACCGACAGAAAAAACAGGCTAGAAAAATAATATATAAAATATAGTTTACTATAGTTACGTACTCTCAAGACACATTTAAATAAGAACTACAAAGCCGTCATAAAAATCACAGTGATTTTATTTATATATTTGTAAACTTATTGTGTTACTGAGCACGGTGGCTGTTCTGAGTGGCTAACAGCTGAGAGCCATTGCCCCGCTGGCACCGCCACAAACAAGACCAGGTAAAGCATCAGAGGGGACGCACCACAACGCCGAAATACCACAACGTCGAACGTACAATAACGCCGACACGCTATAAAACTGCTGTGTACTGCAACGCCGAAATACACTAACGCCGAAAAATATCATTCCAGGACTGCCACAAAGGTAAGGTTAGTTTAGATAAGGTTAGGTTAGACTAGGTTAGGTTAGACTAGGTTAGGATAGGTTAGGTTAGGCTAGGCTAGGATAGGCTAGGTTAAGTTAGGTTAGGTTATATTACGGTAGGTTAGGTTAGGTAAGGTAAGGTAAAGTTAGGTTTGATTGTGGTATTTCGGCGTTAAGGTACATTTAAGAAACACATACAAATTCATTCAGTTGTTATTTCGGCGTTGTGGTAATTCGGCGTTGTGGTACACAGCAGTTTTCTAGCTGTCGGCGTTGTGGTCAATTTTGACATTCGGCGTTATGGTATTTGGCGTTATTGTACGTTCGGCGTTGTGGTAAAGACCCAGCATCTGACGCACGCGTCTGACGCAGAACACTGCTACACGAGAATGTGATAGTGCGTCAGCTGCACGCGGCAGCCGCTAGGGCAGTGGCGCCGCGCTACCACACTTCTCGGAGAGCAGTGTAGACGCAGTCGCACTCCAACACGACCGAGGGAAATGCACTATTCCCAGTTGGGCAACATGATAAACCATCAGTATACTTGCACCTCTACGAGAGAATGGTTTCATTATGTTTGGATCTAATAGAAATGCCTCGTCGCCTTTCCATATATTTAAACATGAGTCGATTGATTAGATCTTTTAAACTACCTTCCATAGTCCTTATTTTGAAAATCAGTGTTATTTCAGCATTCCCATCACATAGTTGAAGTAGAATTTCTTTATTTATAACTTCTTCTAACTTTTAGTTAAGAAACAAACCGCGCCCACTCATCATTTAAGTACCAGGACCGGAAAGCGACTGACGTTTTATAGGAATTTCCATCTATGCGTCAGTCGTGCTGCGTCACACTCACTACGTGTGAAGCGTGCGTCAGTCGCTGCATAGGAATCGTGTTGAGCAGCTGCACCCAAGTTCTTCCGCAGTGAGGATGGAAGCCATTGTGTCCACCCGCAGCTAGGTGGCCCCTGTGAGAGCTGGACTAGCACGCTCGGTGTGGCCGAGACTTGTGAAACCTACCTGTGGATACAAACCAACATGTATCTTTACAATTACAAACGATTTTATGTTTTTTTTTTTTTTTTAATATATCAAAAACTTCAAACTACTTAACCTTTATAAAATGTTTATTCCATCTTTAGTTGTTTGTTTGTTTTGTTTTTTGCCGGGGTATGCATAAAATATTGAGGGGATTATTTCCTAAATCATTTTACATTTATAAGCTTGAATTTATGCCGGTAATTTAAATAGACTCAGTGATATAACCAAACCATAAAATGTTTGTAATATCCCTTCAGTAAGTGTTATATGATGGTTTAAAAATCTTTAAAAGACAATGTATATAATCGATCCTAGTGTGAATTGAGGGCATTAAATCGTGTTTTAAACAATTTTGAATTTACCTAGTACATAGGTATATGTAGCGTTTGTTTAAAATTATTTATTTTTAAGATGTCAGTTTTAATCTTTATATCTTTATATATATATATTTCTTTTGTGCGTGTGTATGTCACTGAACTCCTCCTAGACGGCTGGACCGATTTTGATGAAATTTTTTGTGTGAGTTCACAGGGATTCGAGGATGGTTTAGATTCACAATTTGGTCCACTGGAAAATGTTTCTTTAATTAATTTTTTATTTATAAATTGTTGTTTATCTTTGAATGGTTTAGGTTTACAGTATATATATATATATACATATATATATGTTGTGTATTTATTTATGTGTTGTTGTTAATCTTTGGATGGATTTTATGAATTGTTGTTATTACATTAAAATTAAAATAGAATTGGTTATTGAGATTATTATATTATTATTTATTGAAATAACAATTTAAAGTGTAATTAAAAATATAGGTGCAAATGAGTATTTTATGAAGTGAGTATTTTACATGATTTTTCGTGATTTTAATTATGTATACACGTGAATTCAATACCAATCAACTTAACCTCCAAATTTAAATTGTCAGTTCACATTTTATTCTACATATTAAAATGTAATAAAACATATATACATTGTGCAAAATATGTAAGGTGCAGTATCAAAGTGAGTATTTAACAAGATTTTTCATTACTTTTAAAGACGTGCATTCAAAAACAATCAACTTAACCTACATTTTTAAATAGTTAGTTCTCATTTTATTCTATGCAACTTATGACGTATTGATGTCTCTTTGAAAATAAAAATATAAGTTTGTAAAATAAATTATAACATTTATATAATTTAAATTACTTATAGTAATAATTATAGTTTAAATTAAATTTAAAATTGAAGTTTTGTATTTTTTAATTTATAGTTTTTTGATTATGATTTTTGGATTTACAACGTTTGAACAGGACACCGTCTGTCGGGCCCACTTTAAAGTGTGTGTTCAGGTGGATTTAAAAATTGTTTAGATTCACAATTTAAGCCGATAAATAATATTTGTAACTAATTAATTAATTAAATTAATGTTCTTGTTGAACGTTCGATGTTTTACATAGGATCCGGTCGGAAGCGCTGTGGTCGCGTTATCGAATATTCAAAAATATTTTATTTTTATTTCAGTTCGACCCGGCAGATGGTCCTGCGATTATATTCAGGGAAATTTCCTGTAAATTTTCAAATTTAAAACGTTTGAACAAAACAACGTCTGTAGGGTCCGCAAGTATATATATATATATATATATATATATAATATATATATATATATACACACACATACATACATATATATACATACCGTTTTCCAACAACACAGAGAATTACACATTTAAGGGAGACCATTTTATATTTTTTTTACTAATGATATCCAAAAGAAAAATATTTCTACGACAGAGGAGATATGCAAACGTTAAATCAAAAACTGTATACCACACAATTACATGCTCTATGTTATTACAAGAAGTGGAAAAGGAATCGGCATTTGACTTAATTGAATGTTTTTTTAATTCATAACATTATTGAATAATTATTCACGAATAATTGGGAGCATACTAATTAAGGACGATGATGAGATCTCCAGCATATTATAGGGTTACGAGCCACTGGTCCCGACTTGACTAAGTCATGCCGGGACTATGTCGTACCCATGGTGTAAGGAAGTCCTTACACCATGGTCGTACCAGAGAGACAGCCGCTACTTCAGCCTGATGCCTCATGACTTGACGAGTGGGGTCCCAGAGGAACACGTGGAATTGTTTAGTTGGTCATTTTGTGATATGTGGCTTGGTAGGTTTCAATTTAAGTGCATTCCGCATTCTTTTGTTTCACATACATTAAACATAGGTACGCTAATAGATCTTAAATTCTGTTTGAAGGTTTAATTATTGTATTTTTTATTAAATATATATTTAACATGTCTTCAACTTACATATTTCACCTCAGATATATCGCGATTTTTTTAAATGACACACAAAGTAACGCAAGATATTGAATCCGTTATTTAGTTATTCTTTTGGTAGCAATGTTATAAATTCCGTAGTACCTATACGAAATACGAACAATAAACTATGGGTTGCATCATTGATACGGTATAGATAATTTGTTCGCGTGGCCTTCCCGCTAACAACACCAGCCAATAATAGCCCAGTCGTGGACCTCAGGGTCTGGAGTGTGTTGCGTGTTCAGACGGACGTGCGAGCAGATGGCAGCCTGGGAATTCCCGCTGCAACACCAGTTAGGGTGGGTTCTGATTCAAAATAAATATTTAATAATCATCTCCATGTATAAAGAGGTAGTGGTTTATGACTGTGGTACAAGTGTCGTGAGGGTCATGCGCGAGACAGCTTTTGACTAAAGAATTAACAGAAATAGTTTTATATTATATATTTTTCCTTAAGAATTTTGGGAAACACCAATCACATCACCGTAAATGTGTTGTTGACACGAAATAATGTTTCTTTGAGGAAATCAGGTCATATTATTTTACAAAAGGAGTAGGAAATAAGAAATTACTAAAATCATGTCAAAAAAAACCTTATGATACGAATCGGAAAATTGCACGAATTATTAAAACTTTTTTGATCGATTTGTTTTGATGTGTTTCTGGTTAGTTACTTAACTATGTGAGTCTATAAAAAATGTATTCACCATTCATGAATATATATTTTTAATTGTACAGCTATTTTTTTTGTTTGGAATAAAATTTATAAGCATTAATGAAATCGTGTTTAAGTATTATAGTTACATATTTGTGATTATGATTTGTGTACGAAATCTTATTGAAATGTTTGCATTTCCTGGTTAAATCGCAGCCATTTCTGGTATTTAAAGTAAGTCGCATAACCTATATCATATCGGATAAAAATGCCACATTGAACAAAATTATCAATCATTAACCGGAAATTCACAGTATTACTTGACCATGTAATTTTCGGCGTAAAAGTTAGGTTCATGATTCTTAAATTCCTCAGTCGTAAACGCAGCTGGAAATAACGCATTATAACTCGTAAAAGTAATACAAAAAACTGTTGACTGTTGACTGCATGGGGTGGTAAAAACAAGTGTTGGAGGACAAAATAAATCATAACTCCGTTCTAAACACTGACGTGATGTCGTTGCCTCCTCTCTTCTTGCACCGAGCCCTCTTGACAGAGAGCCAGCAGGGGTGGAGGAGGTCGAACTGCTGGTCTGGCCCCACGTTGGGCGCCAAACTTGACGGGGATGGTGCTCCCTCTCTTCTCGCACCGATGTCTCTCTTGGGTGAGAGCCAGGTATCCGGGGTGGAGAAGGTCCAGGCTGCTGGTCTTGCGGCAGGTTTCACGCTCGGCTGGTGTAGGCGAATAGCTAGTGGGGTGAGAGATAGGGACTAAACTATTGATTGAAAATGATGTCGGTATTTTCACGGAACTTTTATTGACCTGAATTGTCGAAACAGTTCAATTTGTTGCCTGCATCGGCTTTCACAACATACACTGGATTGAAACACGGTACACCCTATCGTCCAGAAAGGGGGGGGGGGGAAGGGAGACAAATTCCCTATGCCGAGATAGGTCCTCGGATGGCCTAACTCGCGAAGGAGGGGTGCGAGCAGCAGAAAACGGATAGCCAGTCGTTCTGCTGCTCCCCCTATGATCGTCCTATGACCAGTGGGCGGAATCCAGCCACACTGGCCGTCGGGCCGATCAACTGACTTTCAGGTGGATGATCTCGCCTTTATATAGGGAGAAATGCGCGGGAACGAAGAAAAAGAAGGGAGGGGCGAACTAACTCCTCTTTGGAAGGGATGAGATGCGTGCGCATGAATCTCGCTGAAATTTCCCTGCCCTGGTGGTGGAAGTATAAACTAGATATTAATAATTAAAATGAAAAGATAAACGTGGCATAAATAATTATATGTAAATACATATATATTCAATCCTATGTATTAAAAAGTATTTAAACTTGCTTTCACAACTTAATTAGTTAAATTTATGCTATTATAAAATATAAATACAGTTGGTAGATCGCCGTTCACAAGATGGCGTCACAATGTACATGTTTAGCTGTGGCAAGAGAAAAATATACATTGTTTACATAACTCGTCCATATTTACTATTATATTCTGAAGTGCATTAATATGTGTGGTTATAGCGACGTGAAAAATAAAGGGCGAAGATAGTTGGTTGCTTTAATGAATTATTCTATTGTTCGTCGCTTTGTTTATAACCTACGATGTTGCACAGATTCGTTGCCGCATATTACGTGAGTAGGCCTATTGCCGAAACATTTTTCCCTGAATTGCTTCTGAACTTATAAAAACTCGTTTTTGGGTTTAATTATCACGTAAAGTAACGTGATATTTAATATAGGAAGGGCGGGCACGCGTCAATTTCCCCCCTAGTGGCGAGCGTTACTTTACGGGAGAAGAAGCTAGGACGTCTTGGAGGAACTCTTTACACATAGATAACTGTCAGTCTCTGGGTTATCACTTCGGATATGGCTTCTTCAGCTTTCTGGAAGTTCTGATTGGGGACAGCTGCCGGTGGTCTCCTGGAAACGCCTATTGGGACAGCTGCCGGTGGTCTCCTGGGAACGCCTATTGGGACTGCTGCCGGTGGTCTCCTGGGAACGCCTATTAGGACTGCTGCCGGTGGTTGTAAGATTCGGCCATTGGTAAGGCCGTTGGTTTGGTGTCCGCCAAACCGTCTCTCGGTACCGTCCTGGTAGGTCCTTGGGGTCTCCTTTGCAGCTCCGCCACGGCATCTGGCGACGCTGTGGAGGCTGGTAGAGGCCTGGTAGAGGTTTGGTTGGGTCCTTCCCACTTTGGTGCGAATCCGGTGTAGAAGTGGTTAGGCTTATTGCTGAGTGGATGGGTCTTGACTAGTACCCTTTGTCCTTCAGCAATCTGGTGGTTGGGTGGATTCTTCGGTGTAGGATACTTGCGGGCTAGGTACCCTAGTTGAGCCTTTCGTGCGCATCTACTCTGATGGCAGCTTGTAGACAGATCTCTTCGGCTGAAGGGCGGTATGTGGGGTTGGAACTCCATTTCCAATCTCCAGGTCGCTGGATCTGTCGTCCCAAGTTTAATTCGCTGGGGCTGGTTCCGATTGCTTCATTGTGTCTACGCCGCAGTGTGAAGAGGATTTCTCCCAGGTAGCGATCCCAGTGGCGATGATTGCCCACGGTACGCAACCTGAGCCCTTTCTTCAGTTCCTGATTACGGCGCTCAGTAGGGTTTGCCTGGGGATGGTAAACTGGAGTGGCCCAGGTTTCTATTTCCCATTTGGCGCAAGTGTTGGCCCATAGTTTGCTAGTGAATTGCACCCCATTGTCCGTAAGTATGCTTTTGGGGTATCCCCATCGAGGGAACACTTCATCTTGGAGTTTATTTAAGATAGAAGATGAATCAGCTTTAGCGAGGGGAAAGGCTTCGACCCATTGTGAGAAAAGGTCTGTGACGACGAGAAGGAAGCACTTACCAGTCGTGCTTCTGGGGTAAGGTCCCATCAGGTCTAGGGCTAATTGGTTCCATGGTGTTGTTGGGTGCCTCGGTGTTCCTGTAGGGTGTTGTGTAGCACTTGCTTTGGTTGCTGCACACATGTGGCATTGGCGGACATGTTCTCGTATGTCCCGGGTCATTCCTCTCCAGGAGTATCTTCTCTGGATTTCTCGAATTGTTTCGTGGGTGCCAGGGTGTCCTGCCAATGGGTGATCATGGAAGTGTTGGCAGATGGATACTCGTAGGGATAGTGGTACCCATATTTTCCATTCGGTGTTTTGGTTGGGGTGGTACCATATTATCCCTTGGTCCTCTTTCCAGGTGGATGGGCAAGTTTTGTGCCGGTTATTAATCTTGTTTCGGTTTGCTAAACCTCACCAAGGTAAATTACGGCAGAAGATTCCAGGACCTTAGGCTCAATGGCACGGCACTTTGTTGTATTGAATAAATAATGAGTAGAGAGGAAATATGCCGACTGGGAAAACTACCGAACAAAAGTTGATAACCTGTTAAGAATTTATATAGATAAGAAATTAAATAAAAAGGTTAGGTAATTGCAACATAAAATACACACTGATATCGGGTCAGCCATAACAAAACATATTTATTTAAAACACAATAAAGAGTATTAATTGAGTATTCGTATATTCAAAACAAAACGGGGCCCCAACATTTTTTTACTTAGTTACATCTTCACAATATGATTAATTAGTTACATTTTTCAAAATGATTATTACTTAGTTACATTTTCAAAATAATTAACGTAAATTTAAGATACAGAAAGAATTAAAATATTACTCAGGAATTAAATGTAGATTACGATGCCAAAGGGGTAGTTTGATGAAATAGTCGATGAAATTGCAAGATACGCGTGGCCGAAACAGGTTAACTACCCATGCTGCATGCTTAGGATTTAGACGTCGAAAACTTTCCTGGGATATTTGTTGGCGGCTCCCATCGCCGTAGAACCACGGGACAAGCCCTGGCTCAAAGCACACCACAGCTGGCAGATGGCAATAGTGCACTAACTAAAACTATAATACCCATGAAAAAGGTAACACCCAAAAAAAAATAAATTAAGATTACACAAGATACAATTACTCCACGGTGGAGGATGATGCTAAGGGAATCAAGATAGTACCTGCAGGTATAGTTGAGGAAGAGACAGGAGGGTTGGTCGTTTGAGACCGAAACTTGAACCAAAGAGTAAGACTGAGAATAAAAATGGCAAAGCCAACCAGAGCAGATAAGGATACAGCAACAATGTTAAGGTAGGAACTGGATTCAACTTGCTGGCGAGGTCGTAGAAGATTAATCACATCATGAAAAGATGCACCACTGGGTTGCGATATTAAAAGATTACTGATATCTTTAACAATGGAGTTATTTAAGGTTAAATTAGTGAATGGTGCAAAAGTCAACTTACTTACATTAAAATCTACTTTAGGAATATGTATAGTAGGCAATGTTAAATTGAAAGTCAAGGATGAACTAACAGAACCAAAAGTTCTAAAAAAAGGACTTACAATATCACAATGTGAGGCATTACTGATAAAACCACTACCGATTATTGGTATGGTAAACGGTGAAAGAGATTTGGTGGTCGTTCGACATAAAAAGGTAACATCAATGGATGTGTTGCTTGCAAAAATCCACAAAGAATTTGTCTTCAGGAAGAAAGGTAGTTGTAGGGAAACAATAGATTTATCACAAAATTCAAAGAAAGGTTTGCCAAGAAAAAGGTTAAATTCACAACTATTAACATGGGAATCAAAAAAAGGAAAAACAGAGGGACATAAAGTTATGCCATGTTTTTTACAACCAGACAGAACATTAGTGTCAACAGTAGCAAAAAGTTTTCTGTCAGGACTAACTAACAGGATATCGTGAACCTTAAGTAACAGGTAATGGTTAATTTTGTGAAAGAAAAATGGAAAAGCAAAAACACGGTATGACTCAAAACTACTGTCCTTATTGGCAAGAGGTATGATAATAACAACATTCAATGAACCATTAAAAATTACTGCTTGGACCGAACTAAGACCATAAAACATATATAGATTATCAAAAGAAACTGGAGCAAACATGTGTAAGGGTAAAGAGATTAAATGTTGAACCTTTTCTAGAATGTTGATAAAAACTTTTGGTTGCAACAAAACAGAGCTTAATTTGCCATGTACACTACTTTCAATGGCTTGCCTCAAATCAGAAAGTTCAACACGTGCAGTGGATAGGGCTTCACTAATTCTAAATAAAAGGGTATTTAAATCAACTCGCCAATTCACCAACATGATTTTATCCCAAATCTCATGAATTGTATTATTAAAAAGCTTAAAAAATGCATTGTGGCTATCAAGATAATGTTCAGCTAGATTTCTCACAAGTCTTGTGTTATTAATCACTCTTTCTTCTAAATGTTGCACAACAAACATATGGTTCACAACACTGGCCGAAATTTCATCCTGACTAAGTGATACTTCCTTGAGACGTTCTTCCAAACTAATTAAGTCATCATTGTCAAGAGTTCCAAAGACAGTTTTCAAAATTTTTCCACCGAAATTAAGCAAACCGCGTTTAGTGCGCAAATGTTTTCGAGGCAACAAAGAAGTCATTGCACTGGTCTCTGATTTATATGCGTTAAAATTATCTTCAAGTTGGTGGATCACAAAAGCAAAGTTTTCATTCCATGAATCGTTTTCCATAAGGTGCACATTGTTTACTTTAATTATGTCATTTAACGCCACCTCCAATTGATTACTTTGGTTTTCCAATTGTATCAAGTCAAAATTCAACACTACGGAATAGAAATTGTCTGAGAACAACAGTGGATCTTCCTTTTCAAAAATAATACCAGAGTTGAGAGGGTTTACCGTAACATCGCTGAGAACCAAATAGAAGAGACACGAAAGAAGACTCCCCGCCCCGAACATGGCGAAGGTGCCCAACATCCCGGAGCAGACGGAAAAAATACACTAAAACACATAACCAAAAAAATATGTGGTCACAAACATATCGACCCGAGATCCCACATAACAACTGGAAAATATTAACCCAAGAAACAAACAAAAAAATTACCCTTACATGTAAATACAATAACATACTACATTATGCACCTAAACTTGTTCCCATGAAATGAGATTAAAAAAAGAATATATATAAAAAAAATGTTGCAACAACTTAAAAAACTAGTACCATGGTTTTTTATTTACTTATTTTTATGACTCGAGTTCAAAAGTTACAAGGGACTCAAAGACTAGGACACGTGGGTCATGAGTCCACGATCAACTGAGTCAAAGACCCAAATAACAAAACAACGCCAACAGTAGGACACAAAGTTAGGCGGCCGTTCCTAAACAATGCACACTTAAACTGAAGGCTGGGAATAATACCTTTTTAAATGGGAAATGTGAGCTCTCGTCACATAAACTCCCGTTTCAGGATTTACTAGACTAGCTGTAACAGGGGTAAGAAAGCGCTGGATCTGGTATGGACCTGACCAACGAAAAGACAATTTAGCCATTCTCTTATCAACTGCTTTGCTGGTAGGGTGTGCTTTGCACAAAACCAGATCACCTGGCCGAAAGGGATTTGCAATACGATTCTTGTTATACTTAATAAGACTTTTATCATGAGACCGCTTCAAATTCTTGAGGGCAGCTGCCCAAACTTCTTTAACACCTTGTGGATCCTGTGGTAACAAATCATTTAGACACCAAAGATTTGACAAAGGGTTATTTGGAGTAAAAGTAAACATTAATTTAAATGGTGTAGATTTATGAGATTCATGGCGGGCATAATTGAAAGCCATTTGTAGCCAAACTAAATTCTTGTCCCAACTAGACTGGTCTTTCGCATGGAAAGCAATTAATGCTGAACGGAGATTACGATTGAATCTTTCCGCATGCGAAGGCGGAGGATAGTATGGAGACAAGGTAATGCGGCGTATGCCGTGGGTGAAACACATATTCTTAAATAATTTTTATGTAAACTGAGATCCGTTGTCAGAAACAATAGTAGATGGAATACCAAAATTTTGAAAAATCTGAGTTTGAAGAGCTTTGATAGTGGAAGGTGCATCCGCTTTTCGAAGTGGAATAAGCCAAACAAATTTGGAAAAGGCATCAACACAAACTAACAACATATTATGCCCTTGCTTACTCCTTGGCAAAGGGCCAACAAAATCTATGAATAATTTCTGCATTGGCCGTTCAGCGACCTCTGATGCCAATAAACCCAAATGGGTATTTTGAGCAGGTTTGCTAAACGCACACAAGTAACATTTCTTAACTCGTTCTGAAATTTCACTGTGCATACCTTTCCACACAAAATGTTTCCTTATAGCCTCTATAGTTTTATAAATGCCAAGGTGTCCGCCAATAGGTGAGGAATGAAAATATTCAAATACAACTGGTTTCAGAATTTTAGGTAGCACAATACGTTTCTGGTTATTTCGAATTCTTGAATACAAGATACCTTTAGATAAAAAATATGGGCCCTGGGAAATGCCGGATCTTAAACTTGTTACAATTTTCTGCAGCTCTTCATCCTCTTCCTGATGAGCCTGAATTTTTTTGAACGCTAAGGGAAAATCGGTTAAGAGTACTTTACAATCAGCTTCATCTAGAGGTTTATCAACCTGAGTATCATTAAACATGCGTGAAAGGGTATCCGCAACTACATTCTGTGTTCCACGGATATGTTGAACTTTAAACTTTAATGAAGAAATTCTCATAACCCAACGACCAATTTTGCCTAGTTGACGTGGGTGAGCCAAAAGCCACGATAATGCTTGGTTATCTGTTTCCAACAAAAATTCTGCATGCTCTAAATAAGGTCTGAATTTATCGATACCAAAAACAACAGCCAAGCATTCCAATTCATAAATTGATGATTTCTTCTCCTGAAAAGTGAGTGTTCTGGATGCAAATGCAATAGGGTGTCTAACACCATCGAACTCTTGTGCCAAAACTGCGCCTATGGCTGAACTAGAAGCATCAGTTTGTAAAATAAAGGGTTTTGAAAAATCCGCCATGCGGAGGACAGGTGGACTCATAATATCCTGTTTCAAAGTTTCAAATGCCTTTTGTTGTTCTTCTCCCCATTCAAATTTCACATTCTTTTTTCGTAAGTGATTTAAAGGGACTGCCTTTTCCGCTAAATTAGGGATAAATTTTCCAAAGAACTGAATCATACCGATGAATCTGGCTATACCCTTGACATCACGGGGTGGTGGAAAATCTCTAATTGCTTTGGTACGTTCAGGGTCGATGGAAATGCCTTGAGAAGAAATTTTGTGACCTAGAAATGAAATTTCCTGAACTGCAAATTTAACCTTTTGGGGATTCACTGTTAAACCTGCCTTTTCCAAACGAGACAGTACTTCATTCAGGTGTTGGTAATGTTCCTCGAAACTTTCGGAATATACCACCAGATCATCCAAATAGTTGTAAACAAACTTAAATTTGATGTCATGAAAAATCTGATCCAACAATCGTGTGAGAACCTGTGCGCCTGTCGCAAGACCGAAAGGAACACGAGTGAATTGGTATAAATTCCATGGTACGCAAAAACTAGTAATTTGTTTTGACTCCTGTTTCAACAGAATTTGATGGTATGCTGAATTTAGATCAATGGTGGTAAAATATTTTGCTTTAGAAAACCAATGAAATGCCGAATGCAAATCAGGCAAAGGGACAGACTCAATTTCAATTTTTTGGTTAAGCTTACGAAAATCTACAACCATACGTTGTTTGCCATTAGGTTTAGGGACCAAAAATGCGGGACTCGCATACTGTGAAGTAGATTGTTCAATGACCCCTTTATCCAATAATTGTTGTACTTCCTGTCTCAAAAGATTCATTTGGGGAGGTGCAAGACGGTAAGGTTGACTTTTGACATAACTTTTATCATTAAGTTTGATTTCGTATTCCAACAGTTTGGTAAGCCCTAATTCTGAGGTTAGAACCTTAGGAAATTGTTCACACAAATTTTTGATAGCGATACGCTGTTGATGAGGTAAATGATCCAATGGGTCATGTTCTTTATTACTGTAGCTCTCTGTACTAATTTCTGCAAGGTTATCATGTTGCTGCTTGGTGCCCACAAAACTAATTTTAAGGTTAGGTTGAAACTTAAAAAAAACACTCTTTTCTTGCATATCTAGAACAAGTCCAGATTTGGACATAAAATCTGCTCCTAGAATAAAATCTAAAATCACCTCTTTAGAAACCAAACATGGAAACATCCAAGTAAAATGTGCAATTTTCAACTTGATAGTCGCACGACAAAATATGGGTAACACATCATTAGATGCAGTGTAACACTTGAAATCACCTTTCTCCACAAACTTGACTAGGTTAGCTGCTTTTAACTTAGAAAACAAATCATATGAAATAATGGAACGTGTGGATCCTGAATCTACAAGGGCTTCTTCCTCAAAATTATTGAAACTTACTGGTATACGAGGAACAGGTGCAGGAATTAAACCCACAAAATTAGGAAGACCAAGACTACTAATATGATCTGGGTTTCGCTTATAAGGAATTTGGATTCCAAAGTTTCTTTGAAAATGCCGGGCAGATTTGATTTGACGAAATAGGTGAGCATTGTATTGAGAATTATTGGCTTGTTTAGTTTTGCAGTGGAAGCCGCTCACTTTACTTCCCTGCTTTAAGCATTTTTTTGTTTTAGTTCCCTACACTCTTTTATTACATGCCCAGGCTTCTTACAAAAATGGCAGATAGGCCCATGATAAGTTTGATTCTGATTTCTTGGTGTATTATTCTGAAATCGTGAGTTTGAGGTCCTAAATACTGTATTATGGCTGGGATGCATTTCAGTACGCGGGTTAGAATAATACTTGAATTGTTTATTTCCAGGATACTGAGAAAACGACCCGTTTCTTTGATGATCCGCAAAGCGGACATTTTGGGAGTGAATGCACATCCTATCCAATTCAGAAAATGTACAAGGCTTAGTTAGAAAAACTAATCTGGACCGTTCATCAGGTGTGAGCCCATCTAGAATGGTGTTAATCACCTCCTGTTCACTAACTTGCAAACGAAAAATAGCAGCCGCCTCTTTTACCTCATTAACATAGGCTGCAAGATGTTCACCTGGCTTTTGTAATCTGTTGTAATTATTCAACTGTAGTTGGGTCAGTAGCCTAGATGGGATGAAGAAACTAAGTATGTCTTCATGATACTGATCGAATGAAAACATTTGTGTAATGGCCAACTGTGTCCTTTCAGCCAACGGACCAAGCGTAAAAGGGTATATAACCTCTAAAATCTGAGTTTCATGTATACTATTACTTTGTTTCAGTTTGACGATAAGCTTGAGAAAATTCAAAAAGGTAGGAATATGCAGACCATCAGTGGTCGGAAAATCCTTTAACATTTTTTCTAGCGGGTGAGTCAATTTACCAAAAACATTGGGCAATGAAGTGTTATGTGTTGTCACTGGGTGTGGTACACATGATGCGTTACTAAACGTAACACGAGAATTTGAACTCGTGGGTGGTGTCACCGTAGTGTAGGTTAGGTTAGGTAGATCAACCACAGGAGGATCGGAATTCACATGAGAAGGACCTGGAATAGGTGCAGTAGTCGGATGCTGCTTAGAGGCAGAGGGTAATGCTAGCCTAGCAAGACGGTCACAGACTTGTGTCATGGATGACACAGGATTCAGGTCTCTTAAAAGGGAAAAATCTAATTCTGATTTACTGACAAGTTCAAGTAGTTTCTTAACTTCTGCAAAAACATTTTTTAATGAGGCCACCTGGACCTCAGACAAAACAAGAGAATGTAACTCTAACAGGGATTGAACGCGTCATTCCAAATGTCTCAACCTATTTCTCACTCTAGGCAAAGTAAGCGCAAAATTCTCATCATCAACAAGATTTGTCACTAACTCTTGTAACACAAGGATTTTACTTGAGACCAAATTAAATTCCTCATTAGGGTCAATGTCCTTTAAATTATCACTAACAACAGGCACATTATTCTGAAGGGCAGTGCGCAGAGATTTACGCAAAACAGCAGTTGTGGTGTTTTCACATGGTAGACCACGTGAAAGACACTCAAAAGTAAGTTCATCTTTTAACAAGAACTCGGGCACAATAGTAGACGTCATGATAAACAAATAACTTACAAAACTTATACCAAGACCAAATTAACAAAACAAACTATTGCCATCCCCAAGCCATGCAAAACTCTGAGGCAGGGGCACATGCAAGGAAAATAAAATATCCTACACATGCACAAGAAACACAACAAAGCAACATGACAGAACAACCATGCTCTGCTACCATCTTTGTGCCGGTTATTAATCTTGTTTCGGTTTGCTAAACCTCACCAAGGTAAATTACGGCAGAAGATTCCAGGACCTTAGGCTCAATGGCACGGCACTTTGTTGTATTGAATAAATAATGAGTAGAGAGGAAATATGCCGACTGGGAAAACTACCGAACAAAAGTTGATAACCTGTTAAGAATTTATATAGATAAGAAATTAAATAAAAAGGTTAGGTAATTGCAACATAAAATACACACTGATATCGGGTCAGCCATAACAAAACATATTTATTTAAAACACAATAAAGAGTATTAATTGAGTATTCGTACATTCAAAACAAAACGGGGCCCCAACATTTTTTTACTTAGTTACATCTTCACAATATGATTAATTAGTTACATTTTTCAAAATGATTATTACTTAGTTACATTTTCAAAATAATTAACGTAAATTTAAGATACAGAAAGAATTAAAATATTACTCAGGAATTAAATGTAGATTACGATGCCAAAGGGGTAGTTTGATGAAATAGTCGATGAAATTGCAAGATATGCGTGGCCGAAACAGGTTAACTACCCATGCTGCATGCTTAGGATTTAGACGTCGAAAACTTTCCTGGGATATTTGTTGGCGGCTCCCATCGCCGTAGAACCACGGGACAAGCCCTGGGGTGCCCAGATGTTATGGGCGAAGCTTATGGATCACACCTCAGGCATGGGACAGCGAGAGGTCGCCAACTCCCGGACCGCTAAACAAGTTTTTTAACAACAAAAAATTAAACTATCCCATAAATAATTATAAAACAATGATTCCCGGGGAAAAGGGCGGTAAAACTCACCTAATGCGGTAGTAAATACACAACTTTCGACATGGATGTCGATAGATACGTGACGAGCACAAAAATTTTGATGTCTACATTATGGCTGACAAAAACAGAAAGGAAAGTGCTACCTTTTCCTTTACAATATGAAGATGACCATAGATATGACAATACATAGAGATGAGAAACTTAAAAAGTTACACTTTCCTGCACTTACGTGCAATAACTCAATAATTAATCTTAACCACAATATTAATATAAACAAAAGGAAAAAGGAATTAATGATGTTTAAAGTCTTTTAAAGTCTTTTAAAGTCCATATGTTTTTCTTTTAAATCCACAAATCTTAACAAAGACATAAATATCTTTTAACAAAAAAAAGATTTTTATACAAAAACAATTATTTCTTACAAATTGATACTTAAAATAATTATTATTTCATTATTCTTCAAATAATCAAAAGTTAAAAACAATGAGTTATTAAAAAAAGATATAAAAAAAGTAGCCTCCCAGTTTGCATTTAATTAAACAACATATAAGCAATAATGGGCGCATGCCCACACAACAAGTGCACAACGGCACAGTTTCTATTAATTGATGAACCTCGGGGTCCTTCTGTTGCTCAGCCATTAGTCTCTCCAAACTATTATCATGCTTGATAATTTGGAGATGGTGGTGAGGTGGTCGGCGCAGTGGTGAAGGTGATGGAGGCAAATCTCCTCCCAATTGTGCAGTGGGACTGTCTCATATTTAGGAGCGGGTTGTCGGGACAGTGCATCGGGTAGATCATTTTCTCGTCCCGGACAATGCTCTATAGTGAATTGGAACTCTTGCAGTAGTAGCGCCCATCGGGACAGTTTGGTTTTCTTGTCCTTGGCAGAGTTTAACCAGGTAAGGGCTTGGTTGTCTGTCCTCAGTACAAAAGGGCGGTCTTCCAAGTAGTACCTGTATTTGCGTACAGCCCAAACAATTCCCAAGCATTCTTGTTCATAGATGTTATATTTCTGTTCAGCTTTGGTCATCAAGGTACTGGAGTAACTGATGATTCTTTTTTGTTTCTGGGGTCCTTCTTGGTAAAGGACTGCTCCAAGTCCCCTCTGGCTGGCATCTGTTTGAAGTATTAGAGGTGTTTCCGGTGTTGGCCGGTGTAGCTGGGTTGGTTGCTTGAACTTTTCTTTCAGCTGCTGGAATGCCTCCTGGTGTTGGGGCGTCCACTTCCAGCGCTGGTTTTTGGAGAGCAGGGTGGTCAGAGTTCCCATGTTGGGAGCTACATTGGGGATGTATTCCCTCAACCAGTTGCATAGGCCTAGGAAGCGTCGAAGCTGCTTCCGGTTTCCAGGTACGGGTGCTTCTTGAATTGCCTGGATTTGTTCTGGTCGTGCTTGATTTCCCTGAGGTGTGATAAGGTGTCCCAGGTACTCGATAGTTTCTTGCCCAAAGCGACATTTCGGTAAGCGGGCGGTAAGTCTATGGATTGCCAGGCGCTCCAGTACCAGATGTAGGTGCCTTTGGTGTTCTTCCCAATCGCGAGAGTATATGATGATATCATCGAGGTAGGCTATGCAGAATTTACCTATGTATCCAGCAAGGATAGTGGTGTTCATCATTCTTTGGTAGGTTGCCGGTGCATTTTTCAACCCAAAGGGCATGACACGAAATTGCAGCTGTTCTCCGTCAGGCGTGGTGAAGGCGGTGAGGTGCCTGGCGTCTTCATGAACTGGAATCTGCCAGTAACCGCTTTGCATGTCGAGGGTAGAGAAGATTTTTGCTTGTCCCAGATCTTTGAGGGTATGCTGGACATGAATGGTTGGAGGTGCGACCATCTGGGTAATTTTATTGAGGCGAGAGTAGTCTACACAAAATCGCAGTTCCCCACCTTTCTTAGGAACCAGCACGATTCGAGAGTTGTAGGCAGAGTTGGTGGGTTCTATTATTCCTTGCCTCTTCATTTCCTCGACTTGCTCTCGTATGATTTGCTGTTTCTGTACCGATGGTAGGCTTGGACGATCATAAACTGGTGTTGGGCTGTTGAGGTGAATCTGATGTTCTGTTGAGGTTGTTTGCTGGAGCCGCTCTCTGACTTTGAATACCTTAATGTGAGTGTTGATGAGACTCAAGAGTTGAGGTACTTGGTCTGGTTTTAACTGGTGTGTTACTTCGCCCTCTGTCAGGGGTTGGAGGGGTGCTGGGTCTTGCGGTGTTTCCCAGTTGATGGCATATCTCTTTGTGTTCCCAAGGTAGATTCTCCTTTCAAGATAGTCCAGGATGCAATGTTGTTCCAGTAGCCAGGGTTGTCCTAGGATGATGGGTTCTTCAAGGTCTCTGGCTAGGAAGAATTTCACTTCACTGGTCCCAGCTGCTGTGGTTAGTGGTATCTGGACGACTCCTTGGATTGGTAGATATGTGCCTTTTCGTGCTAGGCCTACCCGTCCTTGTGGTGGTGAGTAGATCTGCTGAATATCAGGTGGTAGCAAGGTTGGGTTGATGAAATTTGCTGTCGCAGCTGTATCCAATGTGGCCATAGCTTCGTGGGTTCCTACTTGAACTAATATTCGTGGTGGATAGTAGGCTAGGTTTTCTACCTGTTCTTCCTTTAAACTGAGGGCCTGAGTTTTTGTGCCGGGGGTGGCGGCCCATTGAACTTCCCGGCGCTCCTGTTTCCCTGTAGTTTAGCAAACTCGGTGGTTTCTGGTCGCTGCCATTGTTGTGGCGCTGTCTTGGCGTTGATTCTCTGGTGATAAATAGGGCAGTCTCGATGTAGGTGGCGTTTGGGGCAGTACCAGCATTGGGGTAGTTCCGTTTTATTGGGTGGGATTGCTGGCTTGGATTCCCTGGGTTTGCCTTCTGTATAACAGGGTCCTCGATTGCCATGGTTGCGATGGGTCGCCTTGTGATCGTTTTCGATCTCCTTAGCTCTCTCGATGAGCTCCTCTAGGTTCTGTGCCTTGGGTATCCGAAGGAATGATCGTATTGGGGCATCCATAAGTCCTAGGATAGTGCTGATACAGGCTTCTTCCGTCCCATGTGGAAACACTCTTTTGTATATTTGAGCCTTCCTTCTGATGAATGTTTCGACATCTATGTCTGGGGTCTGGCGGATACTGTATAGGTCCTGGGTAAGCTGGGTTACCACATCAGGTCCAGAGAACTGCCTCTGAAGTCGTGTCCTGAATTGCTGCCAGGTAGTGATGAATTCTCCATACTTGTCCCACCATTGGCTGGCTGGTCCATGGAGTTGTCGCCGAGCTTTCTGTGTCCAGTGTCCTGGTGGTAAGTGATTTGCTTGAAATTCGTTCTCACATTCGGTCAGGAATATTTGTGGATCTTCATGTGGTTTCCCGTGAAACTCTGGAAGTGCGAGATGTTCAGGTCCACCCCATTGTGCCCGTGATGGTTCTGGGGGTCTGTGATCCTGGCGAGAGGCTGCGTGGACCATTCGGCATGGAGGGCAGCGATAGGTCATACCTTCCAGGCTGTGGATGGTGTCTGGCCATCCCAAACATAAGTTGTGGAACAGCCGTTGGCAGTAGTCACACTGAATTCGGTAGCGGCCTTGCCCAGGGCATTGGTCCAGGCTGCAGCAGGATTGTCTCTGCTGGCATGCGGGACATCGATACTCCAGTCCGGCGTGATCTCGGGGCTCGTCTGGCCATCCCAGACAAGAGTGATGGAACAGGAGTCCACAGTGAGCACAGCTGATCTGGTGGATTCCGGTGCCAGGGCAGTCTTCTACAGCGCAGAGTCGATGAGCTGCGTCTGCCGTCGTTGGGTATGTACAGGTAGGTGAGTTGTTGGGCGCCAGGAGGGGAGGCTGTTCCCCTCCGCTGTCTGGGTCTGCTTCTCGAGGATCCATGGTGGTAGAAAGGTCAGGAGCACTTGACTGCTTGCTGCTGTTCCCGGTGTGGGCCATGGTGGTTGCTGACTAGTCCGTCTGGTAGAGCTTCCAATGGGTCTTCACGGGTATTGGAGAACAATCAACGGGCCCCGCGTTGGTGCGCCAAAGAATGACGTGATGTCTTCTTCTCACCGAGCCCTCTTGACAGAGAGCCAGCAGGGGTGGAGGAGGTCGAACTGCTGGTCTGGCCCCACGTTGGGCGCCAAACTTGACGGGGATGGTGCTCCCTCTCTTCTCGCACCGATGTCTCTCTTGGGTGAGAGCCAGGTATCCGGGGTGGAGAAGGTCCAGGCTGCTGGTCTTGCGGCAGGTTTCACGCTCGGCTGGTGTAGGCGAATAGCTAGTGGGGTGAGAGATAGGGACTAAACTATTGATTGAAAATGATGTCGGTATTTTCACGGAACTTTTATTGACCTGAATTGTCGAAACAGTTCAATTTGTTGCCTGCATCGGCTTTCACAACATACACTGGATTGAAACACGGTACACCCTATCGTCCAGAAAGGGGGGGGGGGAAGGGAGACAAATTCCCTATGCCGAGATAGGTCCTCGGATGGCCTAACTCGCGAAGGAGGGGTGCGAGCAGCAGAAAACGGATAGCCAGTCGTTCTGCTGCTCCCCCTATGATCGTCCTATGACCAGTGGGCGGAATCCAGCCACACTGGCCGTCGGGCCGATCAACTGACTTTCAGGTGGATGACCTCGCCTTTATATAGGGAGAAATGCGCGGGAACGAAGAAAAAGAAGGGAGGGGCGAACTAACTCCTCTTTGGAAGGGATGAGATGCGTGCGCATGAATCTCGCTGAAATTTCCCTGCCCTGGTGGTGGAAGTATAAACTAGATATTAATAATTAAAATGAAAAGATAAACGTGGCATAAATAATTATATGTAAATACATATATATTCAATCCTATGTATTAAAAAGTATTTAAACTTGCTTTCACAACTTAATTAGTTAAATTTATGCTATTATAAAATATAAATACAGTTGGTAGATCGCCGTTCACAAGATGGCGTCACAATGTACATGTTTAGCTGTGGCAAGAGAAAAATATACATTGTTTACATAACTCGTCCATATTTACTATTATATTCTGAAGTGCATTAATATGTGTGGTTATAGCGACGTGAAAAATAAAGGGCGAAGATAGTTGGTTGCTTTAATGAATTATTCTATTGTTCGTCGCTTTGTTTATAACCTACGATGTTGCACAGATTCGTTGCCGCATATTACGTGAGTAGGCCTATTGCCGAAACATTTTTCCCTGAATTGCTTCTGAACTTATAAAAACTCGTTTTTGGGTTTAATTATCACGTAAAGTAACGTGATATTTAATATAGGAAGGGCGGGCACGCGTCAACACACCATCTAATCCGTTAAAATTGTTTGTGAAAATTATAAATTTTATCTAACATTTTTTCTGGAACAATTTTTGCTAAGCCGAACTATTTTTACAAGTGGTTGAAAATAAGGCGTAGAATTAAAAAATTATTTATTTTTGTACCATTTGCACTATTAAAACTGTTCATATTTATTGTAAAACCATAACATATTATCTACTTACAACTTTCGTTTGAAATTTTTTTATATGATCAACCATTACTACAAGGGATGGAAAATGACAGTGTTTGAGGACAAATAAATTTGTAACTCCATTATTAGGTACTCTATCATTTCAGTTCAAATTTGTGTAAAACTTATGAATTTTAACTAAAAATACTATCGGAAACGATTTTTGATACAACGAACCCTTCCTGCAAAAGGTAAAATAAACAGAGGTCAAAGGACAGAAAAGATCATAATTCCCTTACAAGGTTAACAATAAAAACTGTAACAATTAATTGTAAATCTTCTAAAAATTGTCTTAATTTTTTTTTTCAAACAATTATTTTAAGATGAATCATGACTCTAAGGAATTGAAAAGACCAGGGGTTGGAAAAAAAAATTAAGTTATGTACCATGTACACTACCAAATCCGTTCTTATTTATTTACACACTTTTTAAATATTGTCTAAAACGTTTGTCTTTAGTACATGTTTATGTAACTTACTATTACTGGAAGGGGTAAATATAACACGGTTTAAAAGACTAATATAATATTTTTTTTAGTAGCTGTATTATCAAATCCGCTATAATTTATTGCAAAATTTCTAAACATTGTCTAAAACTAATGGCTGAAATAAATTTTGACGATACGAACTGTAATGTTAAAACAGGGGTTAAAATACAAATCAAACCTTTCTTACCATCAAATACGTTCAATTTATGGCAAACCATCTTATTATTATCTTAAACCTTGGTCTAAAACAAATTTTTATATGACCACGCATCAGTGCAAGGAATGAAAATTGTGTTTGAAGTTCAAAAATGCATAACAACCCTAGTAGGTAGAGTATGAAATTCATTGTAATTCTCTATGCATTGAGTCAAAAACATTCGAAACATATTCGCTGCAAAGAATAAGTATGAGAAAATTTTTGATCGATCACTTTTGAATATTAAATAAAGGGGGTTGTCTGTAAAGTCGGTTTACGGACGATAATTTAACGTGATAACTTCATAAGAAAACATTGATAAAAAATTGCATACTTTTTAATTTTCAAATATTATTTACAGTTTTTGCAAATTTAATTTAAATATTTTTTTTAAATACAATTACGAACAATTAGTTAAAAAGCCCACCTTAACCTCTTTGATATTATAGAATATTTTCTCGCGCGGTGGTTGGCCGGTTTTAGCACGCTCGGCTCAGGCGGAACGTGACAATGAGTCATGCTTTTTCATGCGTGCAGCTCGCGTTCATCGATTTACGTATAAGACATTATCACGTCAAAAAAAATTATATGTTCATTGGGTTTTAAAATATTCCAGAAGTTTAGAGAAGTTTCTAGAACGGTTACAGAAGAAAAAGGTACTTCGAAATTTACTTAAGCCTGTACGCTGTAACAAATGTGCTTTTTTTATTATGTTAAGTGCGTACTACTGAAACTAGGTCTACTTGCGTTTTGCAATGTAATTGTTTAAATTTTTTTAATCAAACAAATCACATGTATATGTTGTCAAAAACGACTATACACATTTTTTTAAATTCGGAACACAATTTTCTTCGATGCATTAAATTTGGCAAAATTTTATCACTTTATCCTCGAAATCTTTTTATCACGAATTAGTTTTAAAACACTTAACACAGAGGCAGTTATTAAAACTTTAAAGACAAAAATTATTTATCATTCCTTACCGTACTTTTAAAACTCTTTTCGTATCTTTTAATAACTCGGAACTTTGAGATATCTGTATTGGAAAAATAAAATGTCTGTATTATATTGTTACTCCGTGCGTACAAGCTAAATACGCGGATTAAAATGAATATATTTGAGTCAGTTCATAGAAAAACGAGATATCCTGTCTTATGTAGGCTATACAAGTAAAAATTAATGACCCGTTCTCACGTCTAGTTAAAAAAAAAAAAAAAAAAATTGAGCCAGGATGAAAGGAATGGAGCAATACAGGAATATTAGTGCTACACGAAAACCTGGTTCCGTTCTAACAAGACATGACGTCATGGAATTAATTCATTCGTAAACGGTGTGGTTATCAACACAATGTTATGCTTGTTTTAAAAAAAAATTAACAAGCCCGCGAGATGATAAAAAATTGACGGCGGCTTTCGTTTAGCAGTTACGTTGATGGTTTCAGCGGGGCAGCCATGCCAGAGCGCGGCCAGTAAAGCAGCGTGAGGCTCCACTCCACGACCGCTGCAGCTACGAACAGCCGGTGAAAAGTAAAAAAGGGCCATGGCTTGTCGTCGTTATTAAAAAAAAAACTTCTCCGCAAGCAGCTGCTAGTTTTATACACTTTATTAGCGGGTCCCGACACCACGTGACACATACAGGGTGCGGGGCCATTATCCCAGCGCACGAGGTGACTTGTTTACGGGGGAAAGAGGGGAATTAAAAGACCACTGAAGGCCCGGAAAGCGCGGGGCATCGCCTACAGTGTTTTACTGCGGACTGTACCTGCTCGGGTGTCATCTGGCGACCCGCGGCGCGTATATCTCGGTCTTTATTCAGCGCAGAGCGCGGTTCGTTAGTGCTCATTTCACTCTCCCTCTCTGTCTCTCTTCGGTGTCTTCTCTTCCCTGGCGAAGCTCCCCTCTCGCCGAGCAACGAGCTCCTGCCAACACAACGCTGTGACGGCGAACAAAGGATTTTTTTTTTCTAACCTAACTAAAACTAAGTGTATTTTGGAGGGGTCCGGGTTAGGGAGGGACCTAGGTGCGTCTCAGGCCGAAGCCTATACGCCTAGTCATGCTGGGATTAGCCATGCAGGGAGATGGTCGCATGCATCATGTGCTAGGAGGGGATTGGCCAGCCATGGCAACGATTGGTGCCATGACTAACTCCCCTCCCTCATAAATCTAGACTATAACTGGAGATAGGTTGGGCCCACGTAAAACCTGCATAGACACAGGGGAAACCCTGGGCACATTCATGCGGGATGCAAATTGGCATGCGTTACGTGTAGGAATTTACAGGAGACAGATGATGGTCTGGATGAAGTATTGGACAGAGTAGAAAAGAGTCTACCATGGACGAACAAAGGAAAGGTTCACCGAGCCCCGAACATGTCCGAAGTTCGTCCGCTCAATCGTCACATTTCGCGGTCCGGATTAAATAAAACCACTTTTAGTAAAAATAAAAAATCTAAATATTCACGATTTTGGATGAATTTAAATGTTACTCGCCAAACCAAGCTTATTGACGTGATAACGTCTTATAAATCGATGAACGCCGGCTGCACGCACGAAAAAGTGTCCCATAACGCACATTGTCCCGTTACTCTGTGTCCCGTTACGCTCATTGCATGCTTGCGCCGCATCTATCTCTCTTCCACTCGATTGGAACAACCATCAATTTGACTTTTTCGAGGCACATTAAACTTGAAACACTCCCATTCGTTTCGTACTTTTCCTATCATCGTCCTATCCTTAACAGAATAACACAGATTGGAAGAAGTTAAATAGAAAACACGTATAAAAGTTATAGTTAAAATAATCTCTTCGTTAAAGTAATAAACATATTTGAATTAATGAGTGCAAATAAAAGTAAATTTATCAATTAAGTTGTATATTCATTTCACTCCATCTTTGTATCCATACAAAAATAGTAATAATTCAGTAAAAATGATTCAATTTTATTCATAAAAGTATGCAATCATTTCATCAATGTTTTGTTACGATGGTGTTACGTTAAATTATCGTCCGTAAACAGACTTTACAGACAACCAATTTTTTTGTATTTAAATTACGTGGAAATAAACCTGATACTAAGATTCTGTTAATGGCTTTTATAATCCTACTAGCTTTTACCCGCGGCTTCGCTCGCGTTATGTCAGTATCAAAGATAATTGCAAAGAAAATAAAATAATATGGTAATTGTTTTTTTTTTATTAAAATACTGTCCATCTGGTAAAACTACACTAAACTTTTAATACTATAAAGTTTTCCCTTTAGGTTTTGAACTTTGGTTCGTGCCATGCACCACAGCTGGCAGCACCGTAGCTACACATTTCCATTCCATGCATCTCCCGTTCCATTCACGAAGTTACTCCTTCTAAATGCCGTATAACGAGAGCTACCATGTTACACATATAATGTTTTTGTAATACTTCTATTACTTTCAGCTATTTTAGGTATTATTTTAGTAAATGATCTAACACACAAACTTTTCATTTCATTTACGATCTCCCAGTAGTGCGAAAACGTGCCCTATCTGAAAAAAAAAAACGAATATCTGCGACAATCATCCGTATTTATACAACACGCGTTACGCAAACTTCCTTGCCTTTTTACAAAAACAACAAAAGAAAAGTAATCATCTAAAGAATCATGAAAGCGTATTCTTTGAAAGTCTGACCCGATGTGAGTGAATTGTTTTCCCTGTGAGTGCTTGTAGTTCTCCACGGGCCTCAGCGCTGTGTTTCGGAACGGGCCGATGCGAGATATCGCGCCCGCGCATCTGAGCAGCGGCGGATCACAGGCAAGACCGGGTCCGGCCACTTCTCCCACGGAGCCCCGCTATTAATTACGCCGCCAACTCCTCCGAGTCGATTACATCGGCCTCCGCGACGTGATTGTGACTAATCGATATGCGAGCGGCGAGAGATTGAACTGTCATGTTCATCGAGGAGGGGGAGTTGACATGCCGGTTGTGAGTGCTTCCTTGCTACAGCTCAGCGCCGCTCACTGCATCCTTTTGCATCTGCAGGTCACAGGCATAGAGTAAGTAAAGGGAGAGTCGCCACTCCCATAGTAATGATCGTTCCCTTAAATTTGTAAACAAAACCCTTGCGATCATACCATTTATTTGCAACTTGACAACGAAAAAATTACAGCCAAATGAAGTATAGGCCTACTTTCAGTAAAATTAGCTCATATTAATTTAAAACTATTTATAATTAGAATAGAAGTAATTACAAGTACTGAACAGCAACTTAGGTTAACACAAATTAATAACAACTGGACATGTAATAAACTAAAGAGATCAAAACTTGTAATCTATTTTTCCCGAAGTTGGTGAAACATGCTATGATCCAATTTTTAAGGATTCAGCTCGTCCTATCTACGGTCACCCCCCTGGTCACAAGCACAGGTACAGACGAGATATTCCTTAAGCGGCATGACAATTTAGCCACATTTATGTACCTAATCTTGTAACATGAAAAATTAATTAAATGAGTCTTAATCACCGTATGCTACAAAGGAATACTTAAAAAAATTGTTTTAAGGACAAATAACATAATATTCTGTTCATAGGCAGAATACTATCAAATTAGTACACGCTGAAATAATGCAAGTTTCTGAAAGTAACTGTTTT
This sequence comes from Bacillus rossius redtenbacheri, assembly GCF_032445375.1. Lineage (NCBI taxonomy): Eukaryota > Metazoa > Arthropoda > Insecta > Phasmatodea > Bacillidae > Bacillus > Bacillus rossius. The sequence continues at coordinate 17,615,427 of NC_086335.1, forward strand.
TTTTAAGGTTTCAATAAAACCAACAATAATTTCGCTTATGTCAAACGCATATACCTTACCAAACCGAATTAACAAGATAATTTTTCAGCCATTTTAAATAGTTTACTGTACCTTTAAAATAATTGAAATGCAAGTTTTACTGCAGAAAAGTGGTTAGTAATAATTTTAAGAAAACTCGTATACATAAAAAAATTTTGAAAAAATAAACGGTTTCGATATAAATAATTTGGAAGCTGAGTTGCAATGTTCAAAGCCAGTGTATTTTCAGAGGCCTAAACCACAATGTACAATTGTACAATTTATAAATCTGCGAGTAGCCTACAAGGCCCCGTACGTACTGGTTACAAGTTACAGGAGTTCCACAAATGATTGTTACAAGAGTAAGAATAAAACTACAAATGTTAAAACAAATTGGCAATTTTCATATTTGTTTTAGGCAGATTTCAAAGAAAGACGACATATTGTGGCCGTTACCATGGCGCGACTTCCAGAAATTTTTTATATAGTTATTCGTTTCCTGGTTCAAATACCACAAAACCTTCGTCAACACCAAAGTTTATATATATACTTATTATTATGTTTAGTTATCTCTCATATAGGCCTATATATCAAATATAAATGGATACGATAACTAACGTAACTTTGCACAAATCACTTCCAAACTGATACATTAAATATAGTAATGGAAAATATCAATCCAGTTCTATAATGAACAAAGTCCAACCGAAGGGGTTGGGAAAGGTTTTTAGATAATCCGAAAGATCACTATAACTCCCATAGTATGACAAATATCGCTTCCGTTCGAAAGTATTATAACTCGTAGAAGTAATAAGAAATAAGAATAAGAATTTTTTTATTAAATATATGTTTGGTTCGACAAACCATAACTACCTACAAGGGGTGGAAAAAACAAGGGTTGTAGGACAAAAAAAATCGTAACTCCCATAGTAGGGACGGAATCGAATCTGTTCAAAATGTTTACAATCATATAAATTTTATTTAAAAGTTTTTTCTGAAACATTTTTTGATAAGATGAATCATTGTGGCAGGTGATGAAAAAACAGGGGTAGGATTGAAAGAAAATTATAAAATCCGTACAATAAGCACTATTAAATTCGTTCTTATTTATTGAAAAATCTTAAAGTATTATTTACAACTTTCGTTTTGAATCATTTTTATACCACCAACTAATACTCAAATGGTAGAAATACAAGGGATGAAAGACAAATATTGATAACTACCTTAATATGCACACTATTTAATCCGTTCATATTGTTTTTAAACCTTATGAATATTATCTAAAACCTTTGTCTAAAACCATTTTTGAGTTGACCAACCATAACTGCAAAGGCTGGAAAATATTAGGTTCAGCGAAAAAAAAATTCTAAACAGCCTTTTTAAGCACACTATCAAATCCGTTAAAATTGTTTGTAAACGTTATAAATTTTATTTAAAATTTTGGCTAAAACAATTTTTTATACAACCAACCATTGTTCCTAAGGAAAATAAACAGAAGTTAAAGGTCAACTCCCTTGTTACATAACCTTTAAAATCTTTAATAATTAATTGCAAATCTAATAAACAATATGTAAAACTTTGGTCTGAAGCAATTTTTGATAATCGAATTATTATTGCAAAAGGTTGAAAAAACAAGGTTTTGGAATAAAATAATTAACTTCGGTAACATGTACACTATCGAATCCATTATTATTTATTATAAACTTTCTAAACATTAAGGTTTGCCTTACGTAAACTTTTATGTAAAAAACTTTACTGCAAGAGGTGGAAATAACAAGGGCTGAAAGACAAAAATAAACATAACTTGTTCGGTAGGTATCTATATCTAATATTAAATCCGTTATAATTTTTTTGTAAATTTTTTTAACTTTATCTAATACCTTTAACAGAAAAAAAAACTTTTTATGAAACCAACAAGTGCCATAATACTTCCTGACTATCAAATTCATTCGAAATTTTTCAAACCATCTCAATATTTTTTTAAACTTTAGATCAGAGCAAATTTTTATACGACTACGTATTAGTGCAAGTGATGAAAAATAATGTTTGAAGTTTAAAAAATGCCTAACTTTCTTAGTAACCATTATAAATTTGGTTGCAAGCTATTCAATGCTGGATGCATTGAGTTCAAACATGGAAACATTTTCGCTGCATAGAATATAAGAAAATATTTAAATTGTTTCAGAAGTTTATGGAAGCTTCCAGAACGTTTCCAGAAGAAATAAGTTATTCTAAATCTACCTACGCTTTGTAGGCTTTAGCAAAAGATAATTTTTTTGTTGCTATAACTTGGAAGTGTTATTTTGGGGATCAAATTTTAATTATTTTTGGTTCGGTTTTTTTGAAATGTTTTTGAATATACGAGCAAGTCGTCAATTAAAATTGCTATAAGTGACAAGAAGGCACCAAGCAAGATAAAGTATTGCTTTGTCAAGTCCACGATGAGCCTGATCACTGGGACCAGTCTCGGCAAGCAGAGACCTCGCTCACACTAGGGACACGTGTTAGCAGAATCTGAAGGAAAACTCCACTTTGACATTGCTGTAAAATTAATATTTACAGTTAAATTTTTAACTTACTTTTACTCTTCTACATAAATTTGACTAAAATTACAACTTACTATCATAAAAAGAAAGGCGTATTGTATATTTGTAAAATACCTTACAAAAATATAAAATATATGTAGATAGCCATCTATCCGATGGAAAAGTTTTTGATACTCCTTTTTTGACGAATTACCAAAAAAAAAGCTAAAACAAGTGCTTACTTTTATTTACAAACAGAAGACTAAACAACAATTCCCATATTTCTAAAACTTTAAAAATTAATAAACTTTCATACAAATTTTCATAATCTATTTAACCCCCTCAGGGGTTGAATTTTCAAGATATCTTTCTTAGTACTCACCTATCTTTTATTAGGAACTCCAATGCAACATTTCATGCTTCTAGTCCCATTGGTTAAAGCTGTGCGTTGTCTGTCAGTCACTGTTGGAGTTCCATTAAGTAGATATTTATGTTTAACATGAAAATCCTGCCCTAACTAAACCAGCCATGCTCGCCGGTGACTCAGAGGTACTGTACACTTGTCCTCAGTCAGTGGAGAGCCGCCAGCTCATGTTTGCTGTAGAGCTCTACTTCAGTGAGTGCGACGATGAAGTCTGTTTCTAAGTAATGATTTCAGCTTGACTTCATCCATTGGAAAGCACTCATTAAAATAAGAAATTTTTTCAAAGGTTGTAATCCACACGTATTATAAATGATCTTCTTATAGTTACTGGAAAATAATTAACTTCACAACGCACCTTCACCTGCCCCAAGAGAAAGGTTAAACTGTAATTAAATTTTACAAGTTTATTTTACAAACTTGTACATTTCCTTATGTGTATAATTGTAAAAAACTTGTAACTTGTACAAATTAACAGGGAATTACTAGTGTTTACTTGTACGTTTGTAGAACCCAATCTCTTTCACACTTTACAACTTTTAGGATAATTTACTTGTTACTAGCTCTTTGGTGTAATAGGCCATATAAATACTTATTAATTGGTTCATAATTTTTTGTTTTACTATTTTAAAATGTCAACTCATTGGTCCAATTTTATCTAGATTATACATAGAACGCAAAATTTTAAATTTGTTTATGATTTAGTTCAAATCCGTACTTGACTATACTCCAATAATACTAAGTAGGCCTATATTCGACGTGTTTGCACGTTTTGAAAATATCCTAATGTGAAGAAGCTGATAGAACTAATTTCATTACAAGGGTTGAGCTAACGGTTGGGGAAAAATCAGCTTAACAAAATGCACGCAAAACACATACTTTTTTTGTCGAAAAATCAACCTGTGTACTAAAAATACAAAAAAAAAAAAATTCTTAATAAGTAACCACGTTGCACTTATTAATTAATTATATTTCATTCTTTGGAAATTGATCTCATTACAAGTAATTATATTTTAGTATCAAAATAATAATCGGATGAGTATTTGAACGCAGAATTATGGAACATTTCTTCTCTGAATTAATGGCAAAAGAATACTAGTGAACTATTGCGACAACTGATCCATTTTTTATTTTCCTCAGGACCTTGTCTACTGAAGTTAAGTGAAATGGAAGGTATCAGCAACTTTCTAAGTTGGTTAAGACGCGTCAGCTGTGACGGGACGTGACTCCAAGCGAACGTTCGGCAGTGATTTGCGCCAATTACAAGCCACGTCGTCTAATGATCTTAATTATGATTGAGCGCCGCGCTCAAGGTTTTGTTTGGTTGGCAGGCCGGAGCCCATTAGTCCCTGGGAAAGAATGATGGATTAGATAACGATGCGGTGAAAAAATTACGTTCGTCACGTCACATGAACCACCCCGCCGACCATTAGCGTTCGACGCTGAAATGGCGGCTGTGTGGTGGTATCGACTATCGACACTGCCGCGAAGTAAATACTCACGTATCGCCTGCACAACTAATTCTGCAATTCTATTTGGTTGTTTGTACAGAATTCAAGATGGTTGCAAATGCATCATATAGCTACAGAATGAATCAGGAAATAATCATCTTACTCACGTACTGATTTTCACAGGTCTAAATAGAGCCCCCAATCACTGCACGGGGGGTAAATTGTCATTCTTTGTATTATTATTGCTCAGATGTTTTATAGCTAGGGACAAGAAAAATTCGCGGGTTCAATGACCTACAGGATGAACTCCATAGTTCCACGTACACTCAGTCAAATGCCACCCACTCATTGGTTGCTGTCTTGTGAGACTTCCCAACGTAGCAGCCTGTGATTCGATAAAGCTTTGGTGGGGCGTTTCTCATTGGCCCAGAGTAGAGACCGGAAAAATTCGCGGATTCATTTCACGACAGCCTGAAATTCAAATAGTTATACCTCAGTGCTGCCTCTGCTATTGGCTCACAACTCACCTGGACGACTCTGGGCCAGCGAGAAACACTCAACCGAAGCTGTATCGAATCACAGGCTGCTACGTTGGGACACCTCCACAAGACAGCAGCCAATGAGAGGGTGACATTTGACCGAGTGTATGTATAACTATAAAGTTAATCCTAGAGGTCATTGAACCCGCGAAATTTTCCGGTCCCTAGCCCAGAGTCATCCAGGTGAGTTGTGAGCCAATAGCAGAGGCAGCACTGAGGTATAACTATTTGTATTTTAGCCTATCACGAAATGAATTAGCGAATTTTTCTGGTCTCTATTTATAACCTGTGTCATTTAACTTGTCGAATGTTTGGCAGTTCTCAAAAGAAGTAGGTACCAGTTTCTTCGTATCCTTCTGTAACTGTTGTTCTGTCAACGTCACGTGTCAGTGTTCGTAAACAAACATCGAGTAATGCTTTAAAAGTGACAGTCTGGTACTACTTGTTGAGAATTTTCATAGTTGAATAAAGTTTCATGACACAGACTTTATAAATTCTTTCGTGCCTTTCGCAATATGTACGCAAATAATCGCACCCGTAAGCCGGACTAAACGGATCGACGATTAATGAAAACGAAGAAAAGTTTCTGAAACCAGTGTCACTTCAAAACATTGCAACCCTGGGTATTAGATCGCATGAAAAACATCATAATTTCATTTCCACTGTAATTACCATATTTTTATATTTTGTTGTGTAACATTTCAGCTTTCGGTATATGGCATTTGGTAGTAGTAATTTCATTAATGGAACGGAAGTCGCATGAAATGGAAATGTATAACCACGGTACTGCCATCTGTGGCGGATGGCGAAACAAAAGTAAACTTTATAGTGTTAACAGTTAATGATTTAAACAAGATAGCCAGCATTTCAATATAATTCCTTGTCACAAATCACGCCCAAAGACGGGGTTTATTATTTTTTCAAGTCTTTTTTGCTTTTATCAGAACCGCTTCATTAAATAGTTTTAAGTTTTGGTCTGCAAATGGAATGATTCAATAGCCGACGCACCAGCTCCGGTAGCTCCGGCAGCTACGTGTGGTTCGTGTCCAGAAGTTTAGTTGAAAACAGAATTAGAGTATATTTATCACTCTCGGCATATTTTAACGATTCTACGTTCAATTTCGTGTCCGAGTTTTATATTATAAGTTTATTCACATCATATTAAAACATTAATATTCTCGTTATTGGGGTTATATGTTACCGATCTCTGAACAGTACTGAAAGACTTGCTCAATTTTTTTTTACTGATAGGCTAATAGAGTCGTTTTAAATAGCTGCTTGACTTACTTACCCCTAAGCTGAAACAGTAATTTTTATCAGTGAAGCGTCGCTCACTATAATTCGGGAGTTTGGGACCAGCTAGCAAACCAAAAAGTAAGCCCTAGTACGTTGAAATTCCTGGCCTGTTTGATCATACTGTTCCTCAAATGACTTGCACTCGATAGGCTGTAGTTTTCATCGCTGGGGCTGTTTTTACCCAGATAATATATTTTGTAATTTCAATGTTAATGAAGTAATAAATGGAAGAAAAGTGGAAAATATAATATGATGTTCCAAACAAAAGCTACGTGAAGACGAGAATAGATGATGTCAAATAATACTGATAAACAGACAGCGATTACCGGAGGTTAGATAGTATGATCTAGGAGTTTTGTCAAACCACAACGCAGACCGAGACTTGACTAAACACATTCCATATGTTCGACTCAAATCAAAGTTCAGTCACGTCTCATGTTATCCAAAACACCACAATCAATTTTTCGGTTTCGTTATCGAAGACAAACAGTTGGTTGCCACGTTTCAATAATCAGTGCGGCCACCAATTATTAGTTTATCACTTGAGACTTCACACGTATGTCCTTCGATCTGACAGCAGTTGCTACTTTCTCCTCCCCCCTCCCTTTTCTTCCCATAAACCCGCTCACACATACAATATATACCATGCCACGTGTCATGCTTGTAAATAATGTAAAAATAAGAATTTTATTTTTGTAATTAATAAAATGTAAATAATATAGAGGAAGTAGATATAGCTGGCAACGTTCCAAAAAAAAAGTTTTTTAAAACAATAAATACGGTATAGAATAACTCGCGATGTCCTCAGTAATGTTGAATGCGCACTCAGTCGTGTCAAAACACGGTTCCAGTTTACTGTTTGGCTCATGTGCACTGCGACTGTAGTAAACCCAGTGACTTACTGCAGTTTTGGGCATGACTTCTCAAGTATGAGCGTGAGTGCTCATACTTTGAAGGTTAGCAGTCATATTTGAGCTCTCAGCAGCACTGAATTTATATGTACCGAGTCGAAATAAGGCTTTTCGGACCCCTTTATGATAGAGTACCCACCAACTCTGTGCCTTATTGTGTCACGCGAAAGTCTACCTCTGCGTTATTTTTGAGCCTCAGTTGCTTTAAAAAACGTTTTATGTGACCACCATACTGTGTTTATATGCGCGCGCGTTTGTATGTCTTATTTAAGTGTCTCCCGCTGAAAACTGATTTTGATTTAACTTCTTATTTTGGGGGTTTCTAGCTACTTAAATTGGATTTTCCTTTATTGTGATAATGTCAATTGGTTTTAGAAACAATAACATTTCATTTTAGCTATAAATAACATATTCCGCAAGTACTTGCAAATTACGAATTAAATTAAAAAACTTTTAATGCTATTTATTTATTAAATTTAATCGAGAATTTTACAATGAAAATATTATTTTTATCTCAAATTGAAAAAAAAATTACAAGAATTGAAGTATTGTGTTTGGATTATATTTACTTAAACAAACAGTTTATACCATTATACAATAATTTATCTTAAGGAAACATAAACCTATACTTTTAAAATCGCATTCTTTGAGTTAAAAAAGTACAAAGTAAGTAAATCCGTCTAAATGTTTGCAAGAAATAGTAACCTCACAATATAAAATTTTAGAAAAAATATCATAGGCTAAGAATATCACTAAACCTTTAAAATTCTTTGTGATTATTAAAATATTTTTTGCACTATTTTATGAACATATATTGTTTACATAAACTGATTAAATGCGATACCACTGTTTAAATTTCTGTGTACCTCAAAACTAAAAATTATATTGACTAGCTGATAACCCACACCTTCGCTCGTGCAATTTCAGAGTATTGCTAAAATCTTACCATTGAAAAAAAATATGTGATTAATTCTCAACATTCTACTAAAATATATATTCACAATAAACTGTCAGGTACAAAGAAGATTAATTCCATAACAAAACCGTTTAAGAATAATATACTTTTAAGTGTTTATACGTAGCTCTTTTTTATTGTTAGTATATATTAAGTGTCTGATTTTAAAATTTCTGTTTTAGAGTTTTGAGGATATATTTTACCTTGAAGAAAAAAATCTCTTTTTCATTTCATGGGTTAGACAATTTAAAAAAATTATTAAACACGCACCTATTTTATTTTAATTTCGTTAATGCCATCGTTTACACTAACAATTTTCTTTTATTTGGTTAAACTATTCTTAGAATTATTAAATAATTTCACCTTACAACAAATACCTCTTATTATTTTAGAATATTTCATACTAACGCATCTTTATTATAAATGTAGAGTACAAGTATTCAATTTCGTAACTACGTATTAGTTAATTTTTAATTTGGCCCTCTTATTTTTTCCTACGCCAATACACACCTATGTAAAAATTTATAACTAAGTTAACCATAAATTATATTTTTTTCTTTCTTTTAACCACAGGTGTGAACTCCAAAATTATTGTAATAAATTTATATTTATATTCAGCTTAAAATTGTTTTTCCAATACTTTTTTAATGGTTTCCTTTAAGTCTTTATTTATTTAAATAACATCAATACCTGATACAGCTTAAAAGTGAGTAGTAGGCCTATATTAACTTATTTTCTGACACAGGGTGCAGTGTGTGGATTGTGATTGTGTGTTCAATGAGCGGCCACCCTGACGTTACGGCGACCATCTTGAATTATGACGTCACAGTTGCACTTTTCGTTATGGTTGCCATCTTGGATTGTGACATCTCGGTGGCTATCTTGGATGACCTTGATCTTGAACATTGACTTTGAAACCAGCTGCCATTTCGAATCCGTCCTCTAAGATTCACACATTTTTGATTCCGCAATCATGCATTTCACCATCTTGTAGTTTGCCATTATGGATTATAGAAATTTTTGTTATCTTGGATTCTACAACGGTGTACTTTTGGTTACGGTCGCCATCTTGAAAATTATAACATGATCGTTGCAATTTTCGTGTTGGCTGCCATCTTGAAATTCCTAATATTTAAGCTAGAAAATCCGTATTAATATAAAAAAATATTAATAAAATTTTAATGAAACAAACTTTTGTAATTTTGAAAATCGTCTACCATATTAAAAAACTATAATTTTTTGCTAGAAAATCGAGAGAAAAAATTAAAATTTATGAAAAATCATTTAAATGCGATTGTATTGATTAAAAATGATATTTAACCTTGAGTTTGAGCTTGACCTGACCTTTGAACATTTGACCTAAAAACATTTGACGTTTAACTTGACCATAAACCTTGACCTAGACGTTGGAACTCCAACTTTACATTGAACACCTTGGTCTACTTTTAACCTTGACGTTTAACCATTTAGTTTTCGTCTGCTGGAGGCCACAATCTTGGATCGGACATATTGTTTTCATATGCCAGAGAGCGCTGCCAACATATTAGTTTATTATTTGCATGATATAGTGCAGTAATGTGTTTAATAGTGTGTCATCCACCATCTTGTCGGCCATATTGGAAATTCGTAATTATTAAACCAGAACTTCGGGAAAATAAAAAAAAAATCTTTAAAAAAATTACCTAATAATGTAAACAATTATTCGATAGATTTTCGACGGCAGTTTGATACCATGCAGAACAGAGTTAACTAAAGTTATATATAATATAAAAAAACGGTCTAAGGTCCAAGATACAACTAAAAAAAAACATCCATACCTCATGACTAGAGACATGCAAAATTCGCGGATTCATTTCGCGATAGGCTAGCATCAAAACAACTATACCTTCGTACCGCTTCTGCGATTGGCCCACATTTTATCCGGGAAACTGTGAGCCAATCGGAAACACTAAACCAAGAAAGTGCCGAATTACGGACAGCCTAGTTGAGACGTCTCACGCGTCACTAGCCAATGAATAGGTGTCATTTCCGCGAGTATTTATAGGACTGTGGAGTCTATCCTAGAGGCCAATGAATCCGCGAATTTTGCAGGTCTCTACTCATGACAGCAGGACAGAAGAGTTAGCACACATCAAGAGCCAGTTACTTATTCGGGCAGGACCATGTGATCGATACCAACCCAACTTCGTATTTTTTTTCCTTTGTCTCATGTAAAAAAATAACTTCCAATAAACGTAAAGTTAAATGTATTCAGGCGTGACCAGTCAAAGTACCTAAATTAAAGCTCGGTAATTACAAAGTTTTTAAAAAAATTCTCAAGGTTAGAGACAGAGGCTGCCCGGACGGGACACGTCTAACTGAACCTGCAAATGAACATTGACCCCGCGCGCGAGACTTGCAAGCTAGCAGAAGCACCGGGTGGCAGTCAAACTGACAGCTCGCTCGAGACACGCGACGTAGCGACCATCAAGGCAATACGTAAAAACATGGTTGACATCATAACCCAGTGCATAATAAGTACTTGTTGGAATGGCTTCAAGTACGAAAAAAAGGAACGGAAATAGAACATTAGCCTACCAAAGTAACATTTTCGCCCCGAAAAATTCTGTACAGCATACACCAGTGTCTAACCTAGGACATATGCCACAAAAAAGACATAACCAAAAATAATAAGGAATAACAAATCTTCATACAGGCCAAATGTCTCCGACCCAAGAGGTATTTTTCGACGATGTTAGGCAAACAGGTCATGTTCAATGTCAGGCATATAGGCCAAATGTCTTCGAACCAAGAGGCCAGGTCATGTAAAATATCGGGTGTATTGGCCAAGTTAACACAAAACAAAATTATTTAATTCGGACATAAAAAATTTAATTTTTAAACCATTCTTAACCTTTTCACACCTTTGGGTTTGCATTTCGCAATAATGTTAAAATTGTGGTTGTAGTGATTGTTTATTTATCATTGGTACCTAATATAATTTACTTAATTTCGGAGATATAATTTTTAATCTTAAAAACATTCTTCAATTTTTTAAAACCTTAAGGATTCAATTTTGAAAAAAATAATAATTGTTTCTGGTAGTTTACGTATGTATTTAATGGTACCCAAAATCAGTTTTACGTATCATTAAATTTGGAGATATAATTATTAATCTTAATAACATTCTTAACTCCTTTTTTACACTTTGGGGGTTGAATTTCACAAAATATAAAAATTGTGGTTAACAGTTATCGTATTTTTACTATTAGTACCAAAATATTTATTACGATAAATTCAATTCGGATATATAATTATTAATTTTAAAAATATGCTTACTATTTTTCATTACTTAAGAGTTAAATTTCGAAAAATATAAGAATTGTTGTTGGTAGTTTTGGTATGCTTTTATTGGTACCCAAAATTATTTTATACGCTTAGTTAAATTTGGAGATATTATTAACCTAAAAACCTAATTACCCACTTTTGAATTTCTATGGGGTTGAATTTCTCCAAATATAAATATTGTGTTAGATATTTTTCATATGTTAATTATTAGTACCCAATATCTTTTCTTATGCTTCATTGGTTTCAGAAATATTGTCTTAAAACCGTATCAAAAACTTTTAAACCCCATTTTGAGTAAAATGTTTTACTTATAAGTAGCTTAGTTTTTTATGTTAGCGAAATAACTTTTTAGAAATAAAAAATTATCAAAATCCATCAAGTTGATATCGATTAATGCTAAAACGAACAGACGAATAAGCAAAAATTAAAAATATATATAATTTTTGTTTTTTCAATATTTAAAATAAACAATTCCAATAGTTGTTTTTATCATTTTATCCAAAGTAGGCCTACAGACTTTTTGCCTCAAACAGTTTAATATTATTATAGATAGTAATCAACAGGAAACAAAGATATCTGATGCGATGGAAACTCACTTCAATATTCACTTCTGTGCCTCGTGTAATTGGCTTATTTTTTGGTGTGAGAACTAAACATCTTACCTGCATTAATTTCGTGTTGGTGTGAATGTGTGTGATGGCACTGAAAAAAAGTCACATAATGACTGGGTCCAGATCAGTGGTTTCAATGTTGTCACGTTCTTACAAAGTAAAAAAAAAAAATTATACTTCTTGCTTGAAATTACTGAATTGTAAATTATAATTTTTATTATTGTATTTATTGTTACGAAAAGCAAATGAGATGAGGATCTTGGTGGCCAAGGCTTATTGTCTTGAGACAAGGTTTGTGTTTTTAGATACATGAGTCCACGCTTTGAGAGAGACTGTGTACACACTGATGACATATCTGGCAGCCTGTATCCCAATTTATCTCCTTGCCGTCGGCGGCGATAGAGAGGGGAAGAAAAAAGAAAAAAGGAAAATGTCAGGCTCTGTCGGGAGAAACGGGTGGATGTCTTGTTAAAAATTACCCTTTGTTGACAGGCGCGCGTGTGCGTGGGGAGAGAGTGTCAGCCCGGTTGACACGGCTGGACGTGTAGTGGTGCGTGCGTGTCGGATAACGAGCGCAACAGCTGCCAGGTCCCAAGCTCTCTCCTGCAGGCGTGAGTCGCCGGGCGATGGACAACTGATCGTGAGCATCAGCTACACCTCCACTCCACTCCCCCCTTTCTGGCAGTCTTACCTTTGAATATATATACTGTATAGAAGTCGCGAGTGGATTTGATTTACTCTACGTTTTTCAGAAGCGTATGATGAGCAGCTTGGGAACTTCACCGCTGCAGTGCGCTGCCGTAACGCCCTGTATCGTCTTAGTTGTTATTTACACGTTAGAGCGCAGCGCTGTCGCCCGCTGTCATTCACCCCGCACCACTCATCCATCATTCACTGCAGCTCAACGTCGTTCAACGGGAGGGGGAAGGGGTGTTTGAAGAGTTCGACACTTGTCCGCTAGGGACCACCACAAGTCGATGCCCTAGAGATGGTGGCGATTGCGGCGGTGAATTAACCAACTACATCACAACCGTATTAGAAATTTTAACCTGGGCTGGCGACTTCTATACAGTATATATATATTCAAAGGTCTTACCAACCAGCCGCCACACCGGAGCCTCCTTACGGTGATTATAGTCTGTGTCACGTAACTTGTCTCAAAGTTTGACTGTTCTCCAAAATATCGCCAGCAACTGGTACCCACTTCCCAACTATACTTGCAAAGCATAAAATGGTGTTTTGTTTTCGAACACTGATTAACCACATGAAGTTGTTTTCAAACACTGTTGACACAACAGTGGCAGTAGGATAGGGCCTGCTCTATGTTATGAGGGCCTAACTTATGATAGTTCTAAGATTTGGCTTTGTGTCTTTCTAAGTTAAGTGTTATTAAGTTTGGAAATTCTATGTTATAAGTTATGATTTTTTAAGTTGTGTGTTTCTGCATTGCGTATTTCAAATTCAAGCGTGTGTAAGTTATTATAGTTAGATATACTTTAAGATTTTCTATGTTACGACGTTTCTAAGTTGTGTCGTTCTGTGTTATGTGTTTCTAAGTTAGGTGTATCTAAGTGATGACCGTTATAAAGTTTGTATATCAATATTTTATAGTTTATGGTAATGATTTTACAAGTAACAAAGTTTCTAAGTTGTGTTTCGGAATAGTGTGTTTCTAAATTACATAATTCTAAGTTATTAACTTTTCTTTTCAAAGATACTTCTCAGTTATGTGGATTTTATCGAAAATTCTAAATTGTAACTGTTCTAAGTTGTGTGTTTCTAAGTTATGTGTGGATACCGGATAAGTAGACTACTGGTACTACGTCTGGGAAGTCAAATTGAGAACATGTTAAATGCCACAGAGGGTAGAAGGCAGTAGACCGAAGTCATTTTACCAAAATTTTGAAGGAAATACATTCTGTCTAGTACCTTCCAGACTTGTTTCTTTCGGTCTAGTGCTTTTCGGTCTTGTACCGGTCAGGGTTAGAGCCTTTTGTTCTGATGATTGTTTGTTCTAGTGCCATTAGGTCAAATGCTGTTTCGGTTAAATTACTTTCGATATAGTGCCTGTTCAGTCAAGTGTCTTCAGGTCAACTGCCTTTTTGCCAGAATTGAGACATATTCACAGAAAATTAAATTTTTAAGTTTTCGGTCAAGTACCTTCCGGTCTAGTGAATTTCTGTCCAGTGCCTGTTCGGGCAAGCGTCTTTCGGTCTAGGGCCTGAACGTTCTAGTGCCTTTCGATCTATGTAGTGTCTGTTAAGTCTAGGTTCTTTCGAAGTAGTCCCTTTCGGTCTAGTGCTGGTTCGGTCTATTACGTTTCGGTCTAGTGTCGTTTGGTCTAGTGCCTGTTCGGTCTAATGCATTTCGGTCAAATGCTGTTTTGTTAAATGACTTTCGATCTAGTCCCTGTTCAGTTTAGTGTTTATTGGTCAAATACCTGTTAGCCAGAATTAACACATTTTCCCAGCAAAGCTAATTTTTCAAGTTTTCGATCTACTGCCCTTCGGTCATGTGCCTTTCGGTAAACTGCCTGTTGCTCTATTTAAGATATTTTTTCAACTACATAGTTCTAATGTTTTTGGTCAAGTACCAGTTGCGTGTTTGCAAATGAAGTAGAAGCAATCGATTTTGGTTTCCTTCTTTGTTTGGTCACATACAAGGTGCTCATGAAACTTATAGAAGTGACAATACTTTTACCGAAACGGTATTGTTATATGGTAAAATTAATGACATTTTTTATTTGAAGTATTTTTTTAAATTTTAAGTTACTGTTTAACTAATTGCATTTGAAAGGAAATCAATTATATATGGTATTTATTAGTATAAAACCTCTGGATTACTTGACACAGTGGATTTTAATTAGTATGGGACCAAATAAAATGAGTGGCAGTTTTTGGTACATAATATTATTTTTTAATATATCTTGGTTTGTGCTTGATTTTTATTGTACAAAGGTTTGGTCGTCTCGCGATTTCTAACATTTATTTAATAGAATGTTATATTTTTTGATAAATATGGGCTGAGTGGTAAGGTAGGGTCTAAGCAAAGTCGAAGTAATTCTGTGGCATGAGTCAAAGATAAGTATGGTTCATTTAAAAGTTTTCTTGCGTTGTGTATAGCTAGAGACCTGCAAAATTCGCGGATTCATTGACCTCTAGGATAGACTCCACAGTCCTTTAAATACTCTAGGAAATGACACATGATCATTGGCTACTGACGGGTGAGACGTCTCAACTAGGCTGTCCGTAATTCGGAACTTTCTTGGTTTAGTGTTTCCCATTGGCTCACAGTTCCCCGAATAAAATGTGGGCCAATCGCAGAAGCGGTACGAAGGTATAGTTGTTTTGATGCTAGCCTATCGCGAAATGAATCCGCGAATTTTGCATGTCTCTATGTATAGCGAATGTCCTTGATAATGTGTTGATACAATCTAAACGTCATTATGAAATAAGCTGTATGTTTTTTTCACTAACAGTTAAATATATGTTATTTTAAAAATAAAATGAGACCAATATATAGTGAGACCCAGTATATAAATTTCAGGAAAATATCAATGCACTTCTTAGCAGCCATTAAGGTAAATTTTTGCTTTACTTCAGTTAAGTATTTCTCAGCCCGCTCCACTGCAGACAATACTTGTGAAAATACATTATGTTTTGCCAAGGAAATTTGTTTCCTTGGTAAACGTCACTCAGAATAACAATTTATGCCTAAAATAGCAACAAAGTAAAAAATATATATAATCAATCATACTATTCAAATATTGGTTTTAATAACTTTTCCTTAATAAATTATTTTTTAATCGTGAATATTATTCCAGTTTATTACACATTTCAATGGTAATATTAATTACTTATTAATATGAAGTAAAATTAATATCATGACAAAATACAAAATTATAAATAAATATAGAGTTTCACATATTATTTTACAGACATAAATAATTCTTCTTACGCCATGGTCACGGAAACAAAGAGGTTTGTTTTAAGCTATGTTAAAGGAAAAGAAGAAGAAGAAATATCGCATTTGAGAACAGTATTTTTTTCCCTACAAAATAAATATCTATATTTTCTCTATTTTGAGTTTTGAGTTTTGGAGATGTTAGTTATTAGAGTGATACTACAAAAATTTATCACATATTCAAACCTCAGCGGTAGTTTAGAAATGTAGAGAAAAACACGTGTGTCTTTTTGGATGTGTTTTAACAAGTGGGAATACAGATCCGGCAAGGATTGTTAACTAATATGTACAACGTTTCTTCAATTTTAGCAATCTTAATGACCGTTCACAAATTAATCACACTTTCAAACGTCCGCTATTCACTCTCCCCACTGGAGCTTGGCTCGACAGCGGCTCTCCCTACTGTTCGTCTCTCACCGCACACCTCGGTCACAACAATACACTGCCTCGCACTGCCCACTCGTCCGCCGCCCGAGCCAACACACCGCTCTTCCCGCTCGTCGCCCGCTATCGCTGGCCAAGGAGTTCACTCGCCGTGCTCACTTCACTCTTGCGTCACTCCAGAGGACCCGCTGCACCACCAGCCTCTCTCACCACCCGCCACAGGTCAGCGTTGCCTCGTACACCTGTTTACGTTAACCATGGAAAGATTTCGTAACCTTCCGAAGTGTCGCGTCCTCTGAGTACCGGACTTAACACTCGAAGCTGAGAGAAAAATGGCGTCCTAGTCACACCACTTCACGCAATGGGGCTCTGGAAACCAGCCGTAACCTTCGAAGACGGAGAGGTGCTCGGACTCCATGGGGTCGAAGCGGATGTGATTGTCAGATGGCATTGTGGTTGTGTTAGGTAGGGTAGTAGGAGGGACGGGTGTTTGCTGTGTCATGCCCATACATGTCATACAGGAAGAATGGGGTGGAATCCCTAGGAATCCCGCAGCCTGACGGACTAGGTTGATCGGCGGGCTAGCTGGCCTCGTCTCTAAAAATATATTCACTATCCTAGCGGTTGGATTCTGAAAATACAAAAAACATTAAGAAATAATTTGTGTATGTAAACTTAATTTGCTTCAAGAGGTATGATATATATAAAAAAAATACAAATTTTCGAGATAAAAAATTATGTACATTAGATGAAATGATGAAAAAAGTTTTGGAAATGACTATTTATGCTACATTTTTTAAGAATTCAAAAATAGTTTTTTTTATTTTTTTTTCTGTTTGTTTGTTTCTCTTTTTTTTCCAGCATTGATAGAAAAATTCATGGTGAATTTTTATGAAATTTTTGTATAAGAAAGTTCTTTGGCTCAACTAAAAACAAGGCTTTTTATAATAACATAGGTCAACTACTAAGGGGGTGAATAAAGGATAAATATCGTTTAAGATAAATAATTACATATCCGAAACTAAAAAAAAATAAGAAAATATTTTGGTTTTTAATAATAAACATACCAAAACTAGCAACAACAAATTTCCCACATTGCCAAATTCAATTGCTAAAGGGGAAAAAAGAGGTGAATATTGTTTTGTGTATAACATTACATACCAATCTAATCAAGAAAATAAATTATATCAGGTACCAATAATAAACATACAAAAACTACCAACCAAACTTTTACAATTCCCACCATAAGGGAGGTAAAATGTGTAGGTTGGTTTTTAAAACGAAAACTAAAATTATAAGTTATTAAAATAATAATAAATCAATTTGCATCTAAAGTTACGTGTCGCCATTTTTCATATTAAAATTCGTCTTTTATGGTGGTGAAATAGGAAAGGTTGTGATTTATTTTAAAAAATAATACATCCAAAACTAATTGAATAAGTAGTAAATTTCTAATATGAAAAAACAATAAACTACAAATTATTATTTTACCAATTTGCTATATTCCCTCTTTAAGGGGTGAAAACAAGAAAATATATATTTTCGAATATACTTTATCTAAGGGTAATAAATTAAGACTGAACAACAAAGAGATTTACGTTTTTAATTTTACGGATTTCGACCTTCAAGAGCGTAAAAATGACAAAAAAAAAATCATATCACATAGCAAATAAAGTTCAATGTAACTTTAAAAATTAAAAACTTAGGGTGCTTTAACAATTTTTCGATATTCATTCCCAAAAGCAGTGAAAATGTGCTACGTTAATTTTCATGGTAATATATCGTCTATCTTAGAAAATTAAAATGGATATAAGAAACTCAGCAATAACAACGTCCTACATTACATATATGATTTCATATATTGTATTTAAACTAACAATTTTTCTTTATTCGACCGCAAAAGAAATGAAAAACTATTAACTTTTTATATAAGTCGTATATTTGTAGCTAATCAAGCGTGATGTAAGTTATAAGGTATAATTTATATACACACATGCAAAATCTACTAACTCTTTTTACTGCTAGCTAATATTCTACTTATTAGATGATGGATTGTAAATTGTTTTTAACATAGAAAATAATATCTCCTGAACTAATAAACCTTAAGATATTGGCAATGATAAACAAACATACCTTAATCAACCGTCACTTATTTTAAGTTATTCGAAATATAACCTCTTTAAGACGTAACAGGGGCTACTATATTAAAAAAAAATTAAACAATTTATGGATTCCACTTAATCAGTATTGGCAAGATAATTTTAAATTCAATATTAATGTACGTTCATTGTATTTAATTAGGAGTTTACATCTCCTGTAAAAAAGAGCGAATTCAGTTAGTTTTTAGTGGTTTATGGAAATTTTCATATTAACTTAGTTCTGAATGTTTGTGGGGAAAAAGAGGTTTTTTTTAAATTTTGTTTAAGAAATACTAAGAAAGGCTAAAAATTAACTTATAAGTTAGATAAGAAATGTATTATATGCAGACTGCATTTCAAATAAAGGTGCAATTGTGTCAAACATCCTAAAATAATGCTGGTATTTGTAATTAAGTAAAACTGTTTAATTATTATAATCATAGTTTTAACTATAATTAATACAGTGTAACTGTAAACGATAGCATTAACTGGATTACAATTAAATTGGTATGTTATTTTGTAAATTTTCTACATCATATATTGAAAAAAAGGTCAGTGTAATTTAATCAAGATTAAATAAATATTTTTGCACACGCTAAAATATGAGTTATAAAATAAGATGCTTAATTTATACTGAAAATTAAAAAGGTCTACAAATGAAGACTTAAATTAATTTCTTTCTAAAACGGTATTTTATGAATTAAATCTTTCATGCACCTGACATACATTGTGTAAATTTTTTTAGTACAAAAAGGTTTGGAATTAATCACACACCTTTCTTGTATTGGTAAGTATAAGCAATTGCCTGAAATAACGTGAGCGAAGCTCTGGGTTATTAGTTAGTTTTATGATAAAACATTTTTTTTCCTCTTTTAACCTAAGGGGTGAAAAAATTCGAAACGCTACTTTGTATGTAAATTTTTTCAGAAACGTATTTACTTCTCTATTTGATGCGGAGATATAAATGATGATTCATTAAAACAATTGTTTACTTTCAACACTTATAACGAGTGGAATGTTTAGATGAGAAGGAACACATAATGTAACAATTTATTATATTTTATTCATCCTCTTTATCTCACCTCCAGCTTAATATAATCATAAAAATATATTTTTGTTTACTTAACACAGTTTACTCACTCTATAGTCTTTCCATTAACATTTTTAGAAAAGATGGTATTTTTGCAACATTTAATATTTTCACAACATAGCCTAACTTCGGTATGATCTTTGGATACAAGAAGTTAAAAACAAAGCCACATTTAACAACTTTTCATCAACTAAATGGTAACATTTTCTATCAGCAAATAGTCTACTACAAATAACCAAATACCTTACTTATAAAACAGGTTTAATAAAAATCCGAAGTGTAGTTTTCGAGTGTTGCCGGAACAGATCGAAACAAAAAACTATGTTTCAGTTCTTCAGTTTATTTCATGATTCTATCCAATTTGTACATTCCTTCCTCCCTAATGTGTTAAATTTATCATAGATTTGTTTTTATTGGGCTCACTAGCGCCCCCATTTTATTTTATGTTCGGCAGGTCTACTGGTTGACTGGTGGTCATCTTAGAATCTAAAAAAATATTAATCTTACTTTCTAAAAATGCCATTTTATTTTACTAACTTTTTCAATTAAAATTGTTTGTGTTATTAAAACTTAATGGAAGCAGACATCAATATAAACATGTAATTGTGCAAACAAAACGTTTAGTTTTCAAATCAGCCTGTTGATTGTCAAAGACCGAGGTTTGTTATGCTTAAGGTCATTATAATTGATAAATATTTAAAGGTAGTATTGTTCCTTTTCTTTCAAGTTACATCAAAAACGTTAAAATTACCATGTGTTTAGATATCTTCTTGATGTTTAATTACCTTAGAAAAATGTGTTTTCTCGTTTTCGATCATAAATTTTACAGTCGGTCGAAGCAACCAGTTAAGTCTAAAATAAAATAAATGACTACCTACCTATTAAACCCAGCGGGGAAAAAGATGCCTGCATATATTATAAGGTATTAAGTTAAAACCACTTGAAAGTAATGCTGAGAGTGCTAATTAAAGTAACTACTGATTGCTGTAGATGATTTATACACCATTAACTTACGTCTTTAAAAGAAGAAAATTGTGACAGTGCCAATACACTTAATTTATTTTTCAATTAAATTTAAGAGTAGTATAAAATAGGGCATAATGGAGCTGGAGTCGGAGTGAGGAGCTGGTGGCGACCGCCATTTTGGGTTATGACGTTGTGGTGGTCATTTTCGATGACCTTGTCCTTTGAAGTTTGACCCATGACATTGATCTTGACATTGAAACCGACGGCCATCTTGGTTGATGTAATGTCTGCCAATTTAAATATGTTTTCACATCCGCCATTTGGTTTTATAGAATTTTCCGCCATGATGGATTATGCCATCTTGTTATTCAGAACTTACCGCCATCTTGGAATCGAATGCCCCACTCTTAAATGTTGCACATTTCTTACGGTGGCATTATTTTCGAGTGCCCCAATCCCAAACGTTGCACTTTTCGTTACTGTGGCAGGCACAAAGTGATCCCTTCCCAAAAGTGTCAACTTTAGTTGTGGAGAACATTCCACCATTTTGAAGTCAAACATTTTCAATAATTCATCACGTCCACCATATTAAAAATATGTTATAATTATCATTAAAAATCGTGAAGAATAAAAAATTATAGAATATTATTTAAATACAAATTAAAAAAATTTGATTAAAAAAATATTTTAGAGCCCTCTAATCGAATCCAATGGGGAAAAAAAATGGTGACTGCTCCTTCTGACCCCTACCACTAATGCCAAGGCAGATATTATGTCAACCAGTATGCAATCATGGTACCCGGCACAATGTTCACGATATTAACTTAATGCTTTTGTGGATCCTTTTCTCAGTGTTGGGAAACACTGTTTGAAGCTAGTTATCGTACTTTACGTCTGAAGGCTTCATTTTCGAAGTAGAATGCACCGTGTAATTGTATTCGCTTATTAGTTTCGGCCAAGATGTCCAACCTGTTGAAATTTCCATTAGCTGTGAACTATCGCCACACCTTGGTGCACAGATTTCTGTTAAACCTTTTACCAATAGAAGCATTGGAAATATTCCACCAATTTTTTTTTGTCTGATACTTCACGATCGACTTGCATCGTACTTTTCCCGAGTAAAGCTTGTTAATATTCTCTCATAAATACAGGCGCGTTTGCGAGTTTAATTCAGTTCTGACCGAGAAACCTACTGTCAAGATGTGCTCAAACCCGCAAGGTTTCAAGAGCCAAAACTGATTCGTGCTCAAGGATTATTACATCACCTACAAAGACGATGGTAGTACTCGAAATCGCATCTTCCGACCTCCATATGCTTGGAAACTACTCGATGAAAAATGCAAGAGGACCAACAAATGGTTTTGCAAATACTACCACTGGCTGAAATGGTACGAATGAATAGTTCTGTACCACCAAGTGAAAAAAACTCTTGAATATTTACTACTGCAGAATTGGTGGCATCATTTATGTCACCGGAATTGAGCAGAAAAAATTGCTGAGCAAGTTTTTCGACGGAGCCGTTGAAACTGTCGACCTGTCGACTGATATTGGCTGTCGTTCCCTGCGCAAGATTAGAGCAATGTACACGTTTGCGACAAGATTGAATGAGTATGTGCCTGGCACTTTTTGCAGCTATTGCGTAAATGGTTCTCCGAAACCGAGTAGACTTTTCTAAGTTTGAATGTATAAAATACGTGCAATTGTTCGTTGATTCATTTGTTGTCCGACCTGCAAGAATATTTATTCCATTCTGCTTAGATGTACATGAGCGTAATACCTAGCTTCAGTAATTTCAAGTACAGCTACTGGGATGCCGGAATTTGGCTCAAATATACGAAAACCTGTGACGGAGGCGCCCAGCATTGGCGGTTTTCGCACTTTTTACTGTCCTACGAACAGACTCAGCAGCTGCTTGATTGCTCGAACCTGGAAACTGTGCTATCACATGAGACCGTACACGATCCTTCCACCCAGCATTGATGAAGTGATCGCTTCATCTGCATGTGTAACACCATACAGGTATTCTGTCACGACATTTGCAAACCAGTTGTGACCTGCGATGCATCTACGCACACACCCAAATGACGTACGTCTTTTCGTAGCTTTGTCAGTGATCCTGTCCCAACAAGCACCAAGTCAAAACCAAGTCGCAGCCGTGTTTGCAGACGTCGTCGTTCATGTCTTACTGAATTTGTCGTCGCCGATGGAAGATGACCAGTCGGATTGCTGTGTTCATGAGCCCGAGACCAGCGAACCAGTTGGAACTGGAGTCGTTGAAGAGGCAGTAGCTGGAGTCTACGAGGCAGTCTGTGCAGCATCAATACATCGCTTATGAAAATACTTAATGCACTAACCTAGTATATATTATTTACTTGTGTACTTTTTGAAAAAATTGTGAAATTTGAACTTTGTGTGCTTTTTATTTTTAGAATTTCAGGGTACCCTCAAATTAATTAAATTTAGCATCTTTAAAAAAACTCATAAAAATAATCACAAAAATAAGTAATTCAAATAAACCCAAAAAAAAAAAATACTCGTTGATTTGGCTCACTTTATACTAGCAACTGTGGGTATATAATCGGGACACCCATTTATGATGAGTGAGACAAACTGCAATATTTGTTTTAAATTCAACATTTCCTAAACCACAAATAAAAATAATATTTCCGTAAATTCACACACATTTTTAAAAACTGTATATAGACCTATATCTAGTCTTCTGGAAAAAGTTTTGCCCATACTTTTACGTAATTTTACGCAATTTTTAATAATAAGATCATAAGTTATATTGATGTCAACGTTAAAATTTTCATTGTTACTGTAGGCCGCCTCGATTACATACCTGAATTAATAAACATGCTAATCTAATAAATTTTAAATCCATCATTTGCGAATTTATCAGTAAGTGTTAATGCGAAGAAATAAACATAAATTCATTGCATGGTTACAAACACTTTATTTGGGGAAATAAATGGTAAAATACATTTCAGATATGTCTTTACCCAGTGTGAAATATTTAATGTTGCAGTTGGAGTGCCACCGATAACGAATAGTATCACGCGGTTCAAGAATGTATGCACGTTGTCTAAACAACGTCGATGTAGCATACGCAGCGGACAGACAGGAGTTCTTCACAGCACGAAGACTTCAACAAACATTCTTTTCCTGTGTCCGTAAGGATATGTTCGACTGGGACCGCCGAGTCATGTCATTACAGATAACACTTCCGAGGCTTCCATTAGTTCCGTGCTCTAGCTGCAATAAAACTCCGCAGTGAGTGCAATGTGGTGTAGTACACCGAAGCAGAAGGCACTTTAACTTACACATTAAAAGTTGTAACAGTTTTATCGACTACAATCCTCTTTACTCTCATGCAAAAAGTATCATAAAAAAAGAGCGGGTGAAACTCAGTACCCGTGACAGAAGTGAAACTTCATACCTTGACTCGTAAGTATATCGTAAAAGGTAAAACGACAGAGAAAGAGAGAGAAAAAAAGATAGAAACAAGACAATTTTCTAAATAAACACGAACTAACAAAATTATTACTCACTTGAAAATAACTGCTCAGGATATCAATAACTATTAATAAATTAATAATTATCAACTATATATATATATATATTACTACCAGTTAAAATACTCACAAAATAAAGAACAGCTGTGCGTGGAACTGTTTCTTAAAACATCTCGAACATTTGGAACACGCCAAATCTCTGACCGAAATATGAAATGCATATAACAGGTACCGCTATCTATGCGGAAAATGCAGGGACATCCTCAACAGCGCTCTCTGCGCTGCTGGTTGAACAAGGAGGAACGCGAGAGCGCTGGTTGCAAATATAAAATTCAAGGTACTCACAGCTTATTGCATAGAATAAATAAACAAAATATTTTCTGAAAAAGCGCGTGTGCACACTCTCTGTCTGATTCTTTCGTTTGTCTATCTGTTTTTTTTTTTGGCCGGTGGATGAATCATCGCACATAGAGAAGAAAGATAACGAGCCCAGCAACATATATAGCATAGTGCTCTCTTTATATCTATTTGGCCAAGTACCTATTATCTGTCCTTTTTGCGTCAGAAACGTTTCACAACAATGTTTCACGAAAACGTTGCATAAAAATTCGGCATTTAAACTTTACTATCATTGCGTCCAAAGAAGGTCCAATCTTCCAAAATTCATCTAATGAGTAGAGAATTGAGGAAATATTGGTTTTAGGAACTTAAAAATGTAGTATGAAGAAATTGAAAGTTCTAATCTGTTTGTGTGAACAAATAACCTCCATTTCATTCAGCTATGATCAACCCCAAAATCTCTTTAATGCTAGATTCGTGTGTTACTGCAAATTCTGATATAATAATAAGTTCCAAAACTTATTGTACCCTAACCGTAAAGTTATTCGCCCATAAATATTCTGATGGATGTTATTTTTTTTCTCGATCAAAGTCAGTTCCGATCCACATGAATACATAATGCGGTTTTTTGCATTAGTGCAAGTTTGGCCATGTTTTAAAATGAAACCATCGTAAACTCTGCAAGTCTACAGGAAACCAGCAACCTAGTTACTAGTACAGATTCCAGCTACTAATGTGGATATTGTGGGGATACTAATTTGATTATGCAGGGAGAAAGTAAGCTGGGTTCAAACACAAAATGCAGTCCATTGTTCCACGACAAGTTTTGTACAAGGTTTGGTATCCAAGACTGGTTTTATTGATTCCTGCACTGGCCATGACGGTGAATTAAGACTTCTTCATCGTCTCTGTCAAAATATATGTTCATTTTAATAAGCGAAGAATGAGTTGTTTGGATGTAAATTTTTTTGTGATATGAAATTATTTTATTCTATAGGAATGAAATAACGCCACTCCGCATTTAATAATATTTGTTAACAAAAATAAAACAAACATTACATACTAAAATATTTCAGTATATAAAACATTTGCTGTTATTGTTTGGTGAGTGCATGCAATTTTTATTTGTTTAAAAAATAACTATTATTTCAAAGGAATTTTGAAGAGCAGTGTCGTGATCGCACATGAAGCAGACACAGGGTACAAGTGAAGTAAAGCAAGTCCAGGCTGGACGGTGTCTCCCCGCGTGGCGCAGGTAACCGGAGACCTCGGCCTGGCAGGTGCGCGCAGACACGCTTCACTCGTCACGCCACGGCGTCGCTGCCCGCCTGCGGGCCGTGTGCTCAACGGCCGGGCGTCCGACCTGGCCGGCCCGACGATGGGACCATCGCACACGATCGTGTTTGGACACACGAAAGTCAATTAGTTTACTTCGTCCACTAGTAATGACACGAATATGCCTGTTGAACCCGCGTAACGTAGTGTAAATAGTGCTGTTTCTTGCCAAAGTGTTTCAGCGGTTTTTTTCAGACTGGTTAGAAGCCCAGGTTTCTGCCATCACCGGTAGCAGTAATTGGCTTCTAGGAGGTTAGTTGGTGCAGCCTCTCGCTCGAGGTAGGTTCTGGAGGTCCCGGGGCAGCAGCACTGCCGTGGCGTGTTCCACAGGAATAAAGGCCCGGTACGGAGTTGGGTAAACCAAGGCTCAACCTGTGTGGTTCCCGTGGATCCATATGTGGTTTTACGTGGTACGTTGAGAGGGTCCGAAGTCCACCACTGTGGTTATAAACTGGATGAGTCACTGTCAGGACTTATCCTCCTAATAGACTGGCATGAGGAAAATGCGCATGGTAACGAGCTTGCAGTTTCCGGTGTTCCAGAGTCCTTGTTCTAGATTCATCTAGGCTGAACTCTCGAGAGACAGAAAAAACTTGTTAGTATCGGATGGCTATGTTTCGGGTAAGCACGTATATCACAGCAATCAATCGTGTGCCCGAGAAAAAAAAAAAACTAAAATTCCTGAGCGAAGCCAGTAGAAATGAACTACATGTATCTAAAAATAATGAAAATAACCAGCCTATTATTTATAATAGTTCGAGTAAATAAATTACTAGCAATTGAAATATAATAATAAATAATTTAAGTATTATCTGCTAATATATTGTTACGATTTTCCAGCGGGTTCGTAAAGGATAGCCCAATTAAAGATCTTTTTATCACACACACGGTTTTATTTATTTCCACTACTTATGTCACTTAAAATTAATCTTCTAAGATGGCAAATAATTAACTACACTTAAAGAAATGTCTATTATCCAGTTACTCGTTTCACACCTCGCTGGGCCACACTTCCGGTGCAACTCTCGCCGCAGCACCCTTCGTGGGTCTCCGCCGCGGGACTCTGTCGCCGCACTCCGCCGCCGCACTGCACCGCCGCCGTCACACCCTTCGCCGAGATCCCACACGACGATTCGCTCGCCACTTCACTCGGGACTCCGCCGCGCCCGCGACTCTATTGCCCGGAAACTCCCGACTCCACTGAACTCACTCACTCCCTGCCCTGGAACCGTTGTCCAAGGACTTCGCCACTCTGCCGCACCCGCGGCACTATCGCCCGGAAACTCCGCCGCGGGAGAACTCCCGACTCCACTCACTCAGACTCTCACTCTCTGCCCTGGAACCTTCGTCCAAGGACTTCGCCATTCTGCTGCACCCACGGCACTATCGCCCGGAAACTCTGCCGCGGGAGAACTCCCCACTGAACTGAACTCGAAGGTCGGCCCAACCTCCTTATATAGCCCTTGGGTTCCCGTCCAGAACAATCGGGCATGTCTCCGAGATATCGCGCGACCTTCGCCGTCGAAATGCCCAGAAATGCGTCGTGAGTCTTCGAAGGACGTGGTGGCTGCTCAAAGAACGCCGATAGACGCAACAAGCATCGGGTTCCCACAAAACGCGCCGATAAACATGTCTGAGTCCTTTTATTCCGCAGTGCGGCCTCTTTAAGTAACTCGATCTGAGGCAGGTGCGCGCTGCAACGGTCAGGATGTAGCGAGATAGTATGACACGAGATACCAGGGAGAGGATGCGGGTGGAAGGGGGCGCAGACAGGCCGAACGAGCGCGGCGACGCCAAGCACTGCAGCCAAGCGCGATCGTAACAATATTGTTGATCGATAAAAAAAAAATCCATTGGCCGTAACAGATAATTTAATAACTTGAACACAATTTTATTTCTCATATACTTTATTTTGGCTTCACAAAACTACAATGAATTCAGAAAAAATCCTTTAGACTCCTTTTTTAAGCCTCTTAACATAAGTTTGAACTAATTCTAATTTAAGCAATTTTATCTTAAATGGTGTTGTAAATGTGACAACATATAAAACTGCATAAACATATTTCCTAATTGAAAACTATAATGAAAAGTAAATACGTACAGTCAACCGAGATAGAACCCATAGCCACATGATAGCAAATATTTTAACACAATTTTTCTTACTAGTCGCGCTCTATACTTAGAATTATGATGAAACATGATAAAGAACAGTTATAAAGGATCAACCAAAGTTTGCTGTTAATATTTCTTGGTATGTTCTCTTGAAACCATTTTATCTTAAGAAATTTGACAGCGAGTGATAACATTGACAACACTGCCCAGTGATAAGTACAACTCTGGAAATCTTGGAAACCCAGGAAGTGTTACACTTCATCCTGGGGTGTGGTAAGCAGTTTCAGAGATATGTAATGTTGTAATCAGAAATGTCGTCCCAAGAATACGAAGGTGTGTCCTGAAACAACATGCATGCACATAAGTTTAGTTGGATCCTATTTATCAAGAACTTGCTCGTATTGTATGCATCACCTGACATTGGCGTCAACTTCTCAACTGGTTTCTTTTGATCGAGACTAAAGGGTATGGCAATTACACATTTATTTTAAATAGACTGTCATTTTGCAGTGAATTCAATATATGGTCACAAATTAACCAATGTAATAACAAAATAAAAGCTTAAAAAATCATGTCACGTTATTTATTTTATCTGTTAAACAGAAAACCTTAAGTTAAATATTAAAACTGATTATAAAGTTAATAAAATTGTCAATAAAAAATTACCACTATGAAATATTTGTTCTTTTCTTTTCTTGAAATGAAACTTATGTACAGCAGGTAAGGCAAGTCGAGCGAAGAGTTATTACAGGACAAGGGGTTTGAGTGGATAATGGAAATAATGGCGAATACGAACGTAGGAAATAACAGAAATTGCTCAAAAGGCATGGGCTTGAAAATAATGAGGAAGCAGAGGGGAATAACGAATAAAGAGAGGATAAGTCAATTATAAAACTCTTTACAAGTTTTAGGGCACCATGTTTGTTATGATTGTGAATATTCATTGTGTATTATATTTGTTTGATTCCATCGTTAATTTGATAATTAAAAAATATTTTCAAGTGAAACTTCTCTACATCCCGTAACACAGAGATTTTTGTCACAATGGTTGTTATAAAATCTATCATTCATTGAGTAGGTGCTTTATTGTTAAGTTTTGTCACTTTATCGTTCAAGTTAAATACTACACACTAGAGCACCCCACAACATGCAGCACTCTACTTTCGGACACTTTACTTTGCATAATTTTACATATTCTTGAATAATTTTGCATACTTTTTGTTTGACTTTCAATACTTTTACGCACTTACACACGTTTGCATGCTTTAACACACATTTGGCTTTGAATGGTCTGGGAAACTATTTTCTGAAAATTGTTTTTTCATCCGATTGTTGGAAATATAGTTGCTGTTTAGATGTTTTTTGAGTGGTAAAGAAGGCTATTGGTAAAGGGCCAACCGCTCAGTTTTTCTTGAGTACAGTTTTGGACCAAATTAAAAAAAAAAACATTCCTCGTTCTTTTGATGAAGTATCTGAGATGTAGAAACCCCAAAATTTGAAGCAGAAACAGAACGAGTTTGCAATGTATCACAGTTTATTGTGACTCCAGTTCGTAATGTTTAGTTAATTTATACCTCGTATAGAAAGTGACATGTAAATTTTTTAGCATGGATCTTTAAAAAGCGATATTACTGATAAAGTAGAGTCTGATCCCACCAAAAACATTCTGTAAAAAAATTAGCCAAGTCTCGATAAAACTGCTTGTTTATCTCTAAAAAGTAATGAAATCTTGACAAAGTCGTGCCAAGTCTAAGGTTCCTTACTGATATTTTTTTATTATTATAATTAATGTCGTGTGACTTGGCCGTTTAAGGGTACACAAGGGTACAAAACCAGGTGCTCCATGACACAATTGCACCAATCTGTCGCCAGAACCGCTACCCATTGACGATGGAAAATTGCCACTTGGAAAACGTTGATTCAATAACCAGTGAATTGTAGGCTTGATAAAGCTGCGTATTTCATTAATACTTATGTGTTTGCGAGCCTGAAACAAACAGTATAAAAAATTATTTCCAGTACAGACGGACTTCTAATCATTGATAGAAGTCCGTCTGTACGTCTATTTTATGTTAGATCGGTGGTCGATTTGACGCTCCAAAAAGAAGAGAGCAGACGTCAGCATTGTCAATGAGGAATGCATGTGTTGCACAATCAACAACAGCCTAAAATGATACACTAGCGTCCAATTACCAATACCAGTATGGGCTTTTATCTCGCTTAACAAACAGATATAACATTACGTGTAAACAAATTTGACTCGTACCCACTAACGTATAAAGAATGTTAAACGGCCAAGTCACGCAACATTAACTATAATAATAAAAAAATCTCAGTAAGGAACCTTAGACTTGGCACGACTTTGTCTAGATTTCATTACTTTTTAGAGATAAACAAGCAGCTCCATTGAGACTTGGCTAATTTTTTTACAGAATGTTTTTGGTGGGATTTCACTTATTTTTGTAGAAACGTGGGCATATTGATTTATTTTATTAGATTTTCTTATTTGACACATGTTTTTTCTTTTTAAGAGAGTTTTTTTTATTATTACAAATCTTTATTTTCTCTTTTTCCGGTTATGATCCTTATACAGTAGCAACAGTTTTTCGTATTGCCCATTCGCGTTCATTAATTATTCTTTTAGACGGTTTAGACGGTTTAATTTCTGAAAGATAGGCGCGGTATTTACGCCTAAACCTCACGAAACAATAAGCGAAATCAACGAAATGCAAATAATCCCTCCTAATCCCTAGCAAACGTTTTCGAGCGCAGTAGAAGAATGTCGTAAACGACTGTAACGCGGCCGGTTGCCACGTCGCAATATAAGGTTTTCGGAAAAACAAACGTAAGCGCGTTTTAAAATACAGTCAGTGCCATCTAGCGACGTGTGCGGGTATCACCGCCACTCTTAGTCCAATGACTTATATTTTGACCAAATTTTTAGCATTATTTAATATTTTAGTGTAATTTGTTTATTTAATTTGTGTAATGTTCGAGTAGAATAAAGTTAATCGTTCGACTATTTCTTCTTGTAAACTTGTAAGTATAAGTATAAAAGCCAGTCTAGTCTTATCCAGAGTTTTCCTTTAATTTTATTTATATGCGTATTAAAAGCAGAAGGGGAGGCATTCGCCCAGCAGTGGGAAGCAATAGGCTAGATTAAATTAGAAGATGTGTCCCACTACGCTGGATTTTTGCAATGACAGTAGATTTTTTTTATGTACCAATAGTAGAAGGGGGCTAATACAGCTGAGACAAGCTGAAGGTTCTTCATCAGATACTACAGGCCTTCGATTTTGACTTCAAATGAAGAGGCAAATAAAGTTGAATATTTTTTGTAAAGGCGGTATGTCGATCTTTAATAGTTTGGTAGTGCTCTTGTGTTTTTAAATAAGGGTCCCCAGGTACTCCAGATCTTTGATTATCCTAGTTTTTATAGTTTTCCCTTTATGTGGCCATTAAACCCTAACTCTGTACCAAATTTCAGCTCTCTGAGTTTATGGGAAGTACTAGTTTTATTCTGATGATCATGAGTGAGTGAGTGTCATAAATATACGAAACTTTGCCTTCGCTTACCTTCGGAACTAAATGACCTACAGACTTGAAATTTTATTTTAAGTATGTGATTTTATAGCTTACTGGATGACGAAAATTTCTGCGTTCTGGTCTTATCCAGAGGTTCTCAAATAGGGGCCTGAAAATGCGGAGTAATGGTTCCAGTAAAGGATGGTACGGCAGTGTTTGCTTCGCGCTCGACTTGGCGGGGGCACTGCCGTGCCCCCCGATCCAAACATACAAAATTAGCTGATCATTTTCACAAGTATTGTTCATGGTACTTTTACCGGATTTGGTACGTCTACCATACTATAAGCTGAATATTCTAAACTTTTTTTTTAATGATTACCTACGCTATGCAAATTGTGTTTGCTTTAGAATATGGCATTGATGAGAAGGCATAATTATAATAGTGGTCTTTTCATGACAGGCAAAACCAACAAAGGCTAGCGAAAAATTGTCTTCTTTCTCGGTCACAGAAAACACCTGATTAATTTCCATCAAGTGATCGAAATTATTAATTTTCTAAATTAGATAAAAAAATTATTGCTTGTACCAAGAAATTAGCTTAATGAGTGTGCAGGTAATTCCAGGGTAAGCTTCCTTTGAGGTTAGAACTTATAAAAAATATTCACAAAATGAAAATGTCAAGGCAACCAACTTGCAAAAGTATCTGTAACAGTTAAACATCTAAATAGTAGCCCTGAAATAAAGAAATAATTCACATCCACCAATCACTATCCAAATAGTTCATTTAAAGCTATATATGTATGTGTGTGTGTTTGCAGCAATACATAAGTTTGTTATTTCACAAAAAATTGTAACCATTGCAGTATGCTGTTATTGTTACGATTAATAATGTCGGGATTTTGGAATCGTAGGAGATAGCCAAATTAAGTTTTATTACTTTTATTGGTTACAAATATTTAAATAAATAATAAATAATTGTACATAAAAATGTCCGATCTCAAATCACTGGCTCTTAAAAATGTTAATCCTCAAGTCACTCAATGTTTGTCAAGTTCCGCAGTTCGCACTCCTCACTGGAGCTAGGCTCAACAGTGGTTCACCCCTTATCTCGCGCCTGTCCACACACACAGTCTCGTACCACTCAGTCGCTGCACTCTCACTATCCAGTCGAACTCCGTGTCGCTCCACTCTCAGGGGAGGTCTCTCACCCTTTTCGCCGATGTCGCACTTCCCTTCGATCGGAATCCACTCGGAACTGCCGCGGAGGCCGGCGTCGCCGCTTAAGCTACCTGGCGCCCTTCTCGAACCGATGAGAGCAGCAATAAATAATCGCGTCATCCCGGGCCGACCCGACGCCCGAACAGTCGAGAAGGGCGTCGCTTGCTCACGCCACTTCACGCGCTGGCCCGCGGAATTCCCAAGGCCGCTCAGAGACAGATAACAGCGGCGAGGCAGGACAGTACGTGCGGAGCGGGGGTGGAAGGGTGGTAGCGACTACCCTTGTAATCCGGTCAGGCACGCGTGGACCACACGTGACAATGCGCGTGACGCCAGTGGCTGTGCAGGGCCGCCAGCCAGCAACAAACCTGGCATCGCGGTCTGGTCTCGCGTTCGTAACAATATAAATAGAGAGTTATTAAATGACTCGCGTATATATCTAGCATAGTTTCAATAATTGGTCTCCCAATTTTCTGTATGTTTGTGTGTACAGAATGTGTGAGATGACACATGACGCATATGTGAGGGTTAATTTATGTTAGGAGATACCATTAAAAAATGCATAATTAAAGTGTAATTGGTTCATAGTTAACCTGTTTGTGTGTGGTCGGAAAGTAAATAAATTATGCACAATGAACACACTTGAAATTTACACAAACACTATAGCCCTAAATTGGTATACGGAATCATCTAAAAGAATAAATAAAAATCTAGAATATTGATTTACTAATAAAATTACTTATTTGCAAGATTTTTTGAAATACAACATTAAATTCAAAGAATTAAATTGAAACATTACTTTTTAAAGGTAAAAATACTTATTGCAATTAATTTAGTCAAGGTTAAACTCAGATGCCATGCTATTTTTATCTGGGATGAAAATGTTAATAAATTTATTTCATTGTTTCTGAGGGGTTGAAATATGTTTTAAATAATTTAAAGATTTTAATTAAATGTCCGTCTTAAGGACAGCTCAACCTATCATAACAAGACTACTGGGTGTGTGCTGTAACACGGTAATCTATTATGGGGATGAGGATCTTGATAGTAATAAAAGAAGTTTGAGTAAGTAGTTTGGCAAAGACTCTTCCAGTACTGCTCGTTGGCATGATAGTAGCGTGTTGACGACGATACTTCTGAAATCTTCAATGGGCGATGAACGAAAAACAATTTTCGCGGAAGTTCCACATAAAATAAGATTTAATCCCTAGTTTCTGCAGTCGCAGATGGCAAAAACCTAGCGTTGAATCACCAGTAAGACACTCTTAGGAACTCTAGGATGCGGATAACCAGTATTGTCTTGTCTCCTATGTGTAATGTATATCCTTACAAGTGGACAATATACATATTATCAATGACTGCAGACTATTTCTTCAAAACATAGGTACATAGATTTAAGTTACTAAATAATGCAAAGAGAATTACACAAAGGAAAAGTCTTGCTGTTCCTATAACTGTGACAACTGTGGTGAAATGTAAATTAAGATGAAATTATAATTAAAATAGAAATTTACAGAAAATTATAAAATAATATACTAAAAATAAATGCAAATGAAGAAAATCCCAACTAAAAAAAACATTTAAACAAATGTATCTGATTTGTCGCAATGCTTGGTTAACTTACTATCTTTTATTAATTAAGGGCAATAACATATTAAACATAATCTTTCAACATTAAACAAATAATTACATTAAAGAAAGAAAAACTGTATGTTTGCTGAATACTTGCAACACTAAACTTCTTCTTACAATCCTGTTGTTATAATAATTCAGTACAAGCATTATCAAAGATCCATACCTACATACTATGCACAGAAATCTGTAATTATGGGAAAGTCCTTAACTCGCACTCTTACAGCGCGCGGACTATTTTAAGTTTGGTTTCAGTTTTGAGCACGATCATTTACTGGTTTTCCCTCCTCGAAAAAATTAGCCTGACTGACTAGTATTCACGGCTACTGAGATTTATATAAACGCAGGAACATTCCCAACCAAATCGTAAAGGATAATCATAAACACTTACTGTTTCTTCCTTATATATATATTTTTTTAATTTTTTGGAGTAAATGTTTTAATATTTAATTGGCAAACATATATTTATATATCATTGAAACAACCCAAATAAGATTTTAAGTTACTTGATAATACGTAAATTACAAGTTACATACGAATTCTTCACGTCGTGACCAAAATCCTGGAAACCGTGACCATCTATGTTTCTCACATCGTACTCCGAGGCACCATCTCAGATGGAATTCAGCCTCACGTGCAAAAACTATGCAACACTATATACAACACTGCTCAAAAATATTGGCACAACAACCTCAAACTAAGATGACTGAAATAGTTACGTATGACATAGTTAACATTAAGCGGAACAGGCAATCACTTTGACTTACCATGACATTCACATTACCTGATCTGAATTTCCTCTAATTTTTCTTCTTTGCAAATTCTAAATTCTGCAAAAAAAAGATTTTTCCGTTTTCTCAGATCCTGGACAACTGTGAAATTCATCGCAGATGTTGGGATACATGTTCGCCAGTGCTGTGCGGGATGGATGACGAGGCCGCAAGACGACGGGTCGCGCCGAGTGCAAGATGGCCGCCGTGATTTGTGGCCGGAGACACATCCGTCCCGTCCACTCTTGCCGCTTGGCGCGCGGCCCGGGCCAGCGCTCATTACTGTGCCTCATGCTGTCACCTCGCCTCCAGCCACGCTCGGCCATCACGCTCCGCTGGCAAGGGCTGGCAGTCACTCGCCCCGAGTCACCGCCCCAACACGTCTCGGCTTCCTCTGCTGTTGAACAAGTCAGTCAGGTTACGTGTGCTGTTTCAATAAACTTATAACTAGGGGCATGCACTTTTCGCGAAAATATTCCGAGACTAGCTGAAAGTTAAAACAATGTAGCATTGTCTGTATTTCGTGATTGGCTGAGTTTCTTTTAGGTACATCAAATGTCAGTACAACCAATCACAGTAATTCAATACGGAAGCAAACGCGTCCTGAGTGGCTCGGACAATAAGGCAACGACTTCTCCCACAGACGGCCGCCAATCAGAAGAAGGAAACGGCTGGTGTGGGTATACCTTGTTGCAGTCTAATAGGAGTTTAGATTTTTTCACTAAAAATGCCTGCCTCTACTTATAACCTTATAAGTCCATTTCATCTCCTAGGAAGGTAGGATTTTACACTTTTAGACAATCGTAGCTAAAATGAAAATTTGGTTATGCTACGTCAGCTAACTTAATAATTCATAAAATTATTTCGATCTTATTGTTTATTTTTATATCAGTGAGGGTAGGTTTTCGCTGGTTTGAATGATTGTAAATAAACGTGAAAGGTTGTTTGTGTTATTTGGATTAATTCAGCGACAATGAAATGATTGACTTCTCGCGACATTGGGTGTTTTATTCCCACCGCAGCGATCCGCAGGACTGTTCGGAGATGAGTGAACCCAAGGCTTCCCGGCGAAAGACGCCTGCCAGCTCACCCCCCCCCCCCCCTCCACGACAGAAGCACTCTTGGCGAGTGACGTCGGAAGAGGCGGCAACAGACCGGAGACATGGTGTCAGCCTGTAAAAACAACAGCCAGTGATGTGTCTGCCAGACGTGTCCGCAGCGCATTACGACTGCCTCTGCAGCTGTCGTAGCTTTTGTTTTTTTTTTACGATTGGGATCTTGGAAGCCAAATGTGCGCGTTAGCACAAGATGGCTGCGAAACGCGGCGGACTTTGGAAAACAACTTTACACCCGCGTGTTCACGTTCATAAATTTCAAAGTAGGTCGCGGAAATGGCAGGGAGGTTAAAAGTGCTCAGAATAGTCTGCAATTTTAACTAAAAACTTGGAAAATCAATTTAACATGGCCAAGAAATATTTCAGGGAAAATTATATGACCCATCCGATTATAATACAGGATTTGACTGACGTTATTTATTCAAATATAATGTATGAAATTTGTTATGTATTTCATTATTAGGAAAAATGAAAGAACTCAGGGGGATTATAATTATTTAAATCAGCAATAAAATCTAAATTTTATATTACTTAAAACTCAATAATTATTTTCTATACACTCACATGTTCGTGCTCCTATGTAGTGTACAATCTTCTTATAATTTACGATTGTTCTTTGCGAATAACTATAAGTTACTTGAAACCAATACAGTGGCTCGACTTCCGCATGACGTAAAGACATAGAAACAACTTTAGAGTTTCAATCACTGTAGTCGTATACGTTATAAAAAAAGACTTCTTTCCTACTTTATTACTGTGTTCATAGGAATACGCCAGTTATACGTGGCAAACAATTAAAAAATAACTTTTAAGACCGAATTATTATAGGTATGTAGAATTTTATAAAAATCGTTAGGCCTTACCTGAAAAATTTGGAAGTAATCCATTACAAATTAATAATTAAAAAATATACATTATTATTCAATTAAATTTATAATCTCACTTATGGCTAAGTGGTGAAAAAATATGTTGGCCTATGTATCCTCACAAATTGTACTATGTTTCAACAAAAGAAAATACTTTAAAACGTCGGTTTCAAGAGTTAATATTAGTAAATATATATAGGCCTTGCTATAATGTTACATTCGATAGGAACACCAACAAGAACGTTATTATTAATTTTTTGGGTGAGTTTAGATAGTTTTATATTTTCATGATTGAGTTAATATGTCGTCAATTCATTGCTTTGGCCTATGGCATAGACACACAGTTAAAATAACTTCCATCCGGTTAGGTTGTGTTCTACATGGCGCGATAATGCACAGATGTTTAGCGACAGTGGCCTCCAAGCTAGTTGACTTATCTGGTTGTTGCGGACGAACCCACGACTCTCGCTGCTGAAGACTCTGCTTGTGGCGGTGTCTCATCAGACGTTACCGGTCCAGAGATTCTTGTGAACATCCGAACATTTGTATACGTGCGTAAGACGCTGTCACGATATTTTATTGTTTTTTTTTTCTCTTTCAGAATACATTAAAAAATGGCCTCTTTTTCCCTAATTCAAGGCTGACTAGTAGCTGAGCGTAAGAACGACTGTTGTCTACCTGTGTTGTTAAGTTCATCTTAAAAACTGAACTTCTTTCTCAGTTGTTTGCTTGCATGTCAAGTATTTCCTGTCCAGACGTCACGTCACCTGAAAAATGAATGAATGCGCGCGTAAATCGCTGTACAAAACATATGCCCATGGCTGTCGTGATCCTACGCGTTGAACTGTAGGGGTGGCCAGTTTATGCTCAGTGATTCTCCTAGATATTTGTTTGAATGTTAGAGCATTCTAGAGATACCTGCATTTTGCACTTTAACAAAAGTGGCCGAAATAATCTTCAACTAAAAAACTTGTGCTTACGTTTAAGGGGCCCGCCTCGTCAGGGGTGTATGTGTGTTAGTGAGGCGGGGTGATAAGCGCGACGCTCGCTGGTGCTTCCAGCGCGGTATAGCCTCTAAGCGCAAGGCTCTGAACTGGCGCGCATTCGTCTCGTCGTCACAGGATAACTGTGAAATTTGAGCGGTGACCGTAACATTATATGGCGGAGAAATGAAGATAAAGGTGTTATGCAAGCCCCTTAAGTGCTTTCAAGAATCTGTACTGATTGTTTTATGCCTAAAAATTACTCTGAAAACACGCGTTTTAGGCATTTTAACGCTTCTAAAAATACAGTTTAAAACATGATCCAAAATTAAAAGTACTTTTTGGGCCTCAGCGAACTCTTAAATGCTTTTCGTAAACATACCCCACTCGGATATCTTGAGTATTTTTTAAATCGCGTTGTTTTTCCTGAAGCTCTGCACACCGTATGTGTGCCCAGGTAGGCGGGCCCCTTAAGTCGTAGCGGCAGAAACGCAATGTGAGAATCAGCTTAAAGGTTTTATTGAATGAGTTATGTAAAATTGGCAGCTGCTATTTTATTCTTTAAATTTTTTTATTATTAGTTCACAGTTTTACATGTAGGTCATTGTCCAACATACGTCAATTGAGTAAGTATTTTTTATGATCGAAACGAATGTAGGTATATATATTTATTTTAAACTATGTCCTATTCATTTAAAATATAAGCATGTGGAGATAAATAAATTTGTATACTTAAGTTATTGTTTTTCAGTAATATTCATGTAAAAATCAATTAAAAATATTTTTTAAATGTTAATATTTATTTTTTATTTATGAATATAATTTATATATTTAGGTGAATGCTACTTGTATGATTTCTATTAAATACGTATGTTAAAGCTTCAGAGAAGTTATATCAGTTTCTAATAGCGATAATAATTGATTTAAATGCCTAGTACATAAAAACATAAGTAAGTCCTACATCTTCCGTTTGGTGGAGGTAATAGGTTCTAAAAACCTATTCAAAATTAGAGTCTCTGACAAACAAACTCCACTGTCGAGAACCTATAACAATTCCGGTTGAGGAGAGATAGCAAATTAAAGCAAAGCAATACTTCTTTTAACACTTTCCATGCTGTAAAATTATTATCGCTAAAGCCAAAAAATTGTATGCCAATTAAATTTATTTTCAAGGCACTCTTATTTTATTAATTGAATGAAGTAACATTTTTGACGTGACAACATCTAATAAATCGATGAACGCCGGCTGCACGCACGAAAAAGTGTCCCATTACGCACATTGTCCCGTTACGATGTGTCCCGTTACACTCATTGTACGCTTGCGCCGCATCTATCTCTCTTCCACTCAATTGTAACAACCATCGATTTGATTTTTTCGAGGCACATTAAACTTTAAACACTCCCATTCGTTTCCTACTTTTCCTATCATCGTTCTATCCTTAACAGAATAACACAGATTGGAAGACGTTAAATAGCAAACATGTATAAAAGTTATATTTAAAATAATTTCTTCGTTAAATTAATAAACATATTTGAATTAATGAGTGCAAATAAAAGTAAATTTATCAATTAAATTGTACATTTCATTTCACTCCTTCTTTGTATCCATACAAAATAGAGATAATTCAATAAAAATTATTCAATTTTATTCATAAAAGTATGCAATCATTTCATCAATGTTTTGTTATGACGTTGTCACGTTAAACTATCGTCCGTAAAACGACTTTACAGACAACCAATTTTTTTGTGTGTGTGTGTTTCTATTTGAAGGGAATTTTTTTATATTTGTTTATCATATTTAAAGATTCTTCCAGTTGTATTTTCCCCAGACCTCCATATTTCTAAATACCTCTCTCTCTCACTCTATATCTCTTTCTCTCAGCTAACATAGGCATTAGCTCGTGCAACTTCTGTCACTGGCACGGTGAGCCCACGCCATTGTGCCTTGTGTATCGCGCTGTGCCAGCCCGTGTGTCTCATCCTCAGCACTTTGTGTGCTGCATGGCTTCTTAGACGTGTGCCCTGCAATGCCGTCTAGCACGTTCCTGTCTTGCGTTGCGAAAGTAGTCCCCTCCTGGGGCCCAGTTGTATCCCTCCGCTGGTCGGTATGCCCTCCTCACCCTAATGCTTGGGCCCTTATGGGTAAGTTATTGCACGTTGTTCCTGCTCGGGGCAGGCAATTGTTTTCTGTCCGGCCACCTCTTGACGTCGTCAATTCGCCGATTAAAAGAAAATTGTGTGAAACAAGCTTCCATTCAGGATGTAGTAAGGCATTTTAAGGGAATAGTATTCCCATTTTTTCCAGCAGATCTAATATGTAGAGAACTGTGTATTTTATTTCCTGGATTTTCTTTTTAACACTTCAGTTCTTCTCCGCTATTACTATGACCTGATGTCATACAAACCACATTATTTGTGGGCCAAACCGCACCACTCCAAACAGTACCTGTACCAACCATACTGTGGACTTCAAAGTTCTTAAAACTTCTGCCCTTTTTGGGTTCTTCTCTTCCAGTTTGCAGCTTCCATACAAAGCTTTGAGAATGGAAGCGGTTCCCAAAAAATGTTCTTATGGACCAGTGTTTCGGACGGCTGGCATGCCGTAGGAAGACCAATATAAAAATATGTTATGTATTAATTTTTTCATGTCAGCATAAAGAAATCATGACATCACCTTTAAAGAATAAAATGAAATTAATGATCAAAATATTAATTATAAGTTTAATAAGTTAGTAATGGAGGCCTCCGATATAAAAGAAAGTTATATTTTTTATGTTGAATAAAAAATGTTTAAAATGCACCATGTTGTTTGTTTTGTCACACCTTATCATGAAATTTGGTAACATAATTTTTAATGTAGTAATATATATGTACATTTACTTCTTGCCAAAGTAAAAAACTGTCTAAACCTTTTTTAAAATTTAAAATACATAGCAATGAATGTTTCCCTGATAAGTAAAATTATCAATTCCTAATTTTTAAGTCAGAGTAACATGCAAAAGCAATAATATCGTTTAATTGAATTTAATGTTGCCTGTGAAGCAAACCTCTGATGTATAATTTGTAAATCAGTTGAATGAGTATTAGAAGGCCCAGTATGCATCCACATATTCTAACAAGAATATGTTGTGGAAATAACCAATGGACAAAATAGGTTACAATGGTAGCAGAGCATGGTACTTTATCAGGATTTTGGACTTGTTTAATAGTTAATTCTGACATTGTTTATTTAAGCAACATTGGTTGTGTTATTTCTATAATAAATTTTATGGTAACTCTTGTTGGTTACCTTAACCAAATAATTGTATATTTTAATCATTTTAGGAACTATATAAATATAAATAAAAAAATTATTTAAGTGTTACAGATGTGTAAATATATTGTAAATATCACAACCCTCAAAAAGCACAAAAGAAAATTTTTGTGAACCCTTACACTCATATTGTAGGAGATTTAAACTTACTTTTCTATTAGCTAACATTATTTATTTGCAGTATGTATATAGTATATTCTGGTTATGCCATCAGCATGGCCTAATTTTTTTCATGATAATTTTCTATATCATAGTAATGTTAACCGAGAAAAATGTTAAGTTTAGTGTTTTAATTGTATGTGATAACAGAGGCCTGTGACTGCTGCCCTTTCTCTGAACAGTTTAACATTTTCACTTGGCAATGTTTACATTTTACGTGATTTCCATTTACGCGTGGCAGTGCGTTAGTATTTTGTTTTGTCTCCCTTGCCATCCATCTTCGAACATCGGTTA
Source organism: Bacillus rossius redtenbacheri (assembly GCF_032445375.1). Lineage (NCBI taxonomy): Eukaryota > Metazoa > Arthropoda > Insecta > Phasmatodea > Bacillidae > Bacillus > Bacillus rossius. The sequence goes on from NC_086335.1 coordinate 17,657,198, forward strand.
GATCGGCTGTGTTGTCACATACCATTCCGGGCGATTATCCCAGCATGTCATGCCCAAGGCCATTTGTTGGACTCCAGCGATGCAAACCTACTACACATCTCTCTCCACTCCTTTTTGTTGCTTGGCAACATCTCTGTTTTTTGTAGTACCGATGTGCACATGTATTGTAGTACCGGTGTGCTCCTTTGACATAGTTTAGTGTAGGTGATGTCTTTCAACATTCTTAAAGCTTAAATGTTAATAATTATCGTAATATTCATAAAACTATTTATAATACAAAAAACAGAATTTAATACCAGATAGTCAAAATATTTACACCAATTACTAACTTAGTACATCTTCAAATTGCATGAATTTATTTAGCGTGCTGTTAATTTTACTGCCCTGTCTTGCACATCTGTAAATTTGAGTTAGCACGAAATCGTCACAGGCAAAAAAAATCTCGAGCATGACACCACGAAGTCTGCTTCAATTCGGTAAACAACAGATGTACCGTGGCATACAGTTAGCTATATGAGGGGAAAATATATGTGCGCGCAGGTCTGACTACGCTATCGGTTGTTGTACAGACGTCAGCTATGGCAAGTTCAGTTGCGGCTATGGGGTGTAAAGAACCAAATGTTTTTACTTCCGGGCGTATGCCACTGGGCCGTATCGTTGTCGCCCGGCCACAGTCCAGAGAAAGGAAACCTGCACGCATAAACACAAAGAAACATGTGCCGGTAACTGTACCTGCAGTTTGAATCGGATTGGAATCATGGCTTCAAAGTTAGAGCATCGTGTTCAAATACTTGAGACAAAACTAAAAGTATTATGGCATGCAGAATGTCATGAAGGCAACACTTGTTTTGGTCGCACTTTAGTTTTAAGCAAGTCGACTGTGCGCACAATTGTACGATATAAGGACTCTTAGACATTTATATTTCTGATGCAGTGGTTGTACTAGCGGAAATATATTTGCCATTAGATAACAGAACATAAATGAACCGACAATTCACATGGAAAATGTTCTTAAATGAATGGTGCAATAAAAAAAATCATGGGCCTGATAGGATTGGTGTAAACCAAGCGGTGATACGCAAATAAGTCATTTAATATTTGAAATTTAAAATGTAAACATCTGGACAGTAATTTTGGTTTCACTGACAGAAAAGGATGGTTTGGAAAGTTCTTAGAAAAGAACACGATGTGAGTCGAAGGTCACGCCCCGGCGGACAAGCCAACCAGCCGACTGACAATAAGTACACAACCACCTATCACCCGTTACGTGGTGCTGTATTTGTCATACAAAGTATTCGATAACAAGCTTATAAATATAAATGTTGTGACATATTCATCATTAAGTGTCATTCAGTGCATTACGTAAAAAATATTTCCCTACACATTTTGGAACATATTAAGTAATTAACCTTGCTATTTATGGAGACTAATACTTCAGAATACGACATTTAGAATAACACAAACTTTTTAGGAATGTATTAGTATTGCTAGTGCTAATTAAAAATAAAAGTGTTTCATCAAAAACATTTAATCATAAAAAACAAAAATTAACTTTGTTGATCCACTTGAAAAATCTGTAAGAAGTTAGTGACATATACCAGCCCGATAATAATAGTTAATAAATATAAAAGAATATATAAATGATTACAAATATATATATATATGTATATACCATATTCCTATTAGCAGTATCGCTTAAAATTAAAATTAAGCTCTGACTATAACTCTCAGAATTTCTTATAAAGTTCGGTATACCGAAAATAAATGATCTTGCAACGAAGTCCCAAAAAAAGTGATCTTTAAAGAAACTTAAATCAAACAGTTAACACAAAAATTGTGCAACTGTGCTAAAGTACACAAGCTCATACATCTTCGCCATGGTGTTACTATTTTGCAAAGTATAAATTTGTGTATAAGTTCATTTAAAAGTTTATCTTCCCATTTATTTCCATATTCCTCCAGCAACGTAACTTCAGTTTGTTTAAGCCAAAGCCATTGCAACTATACAGCCCGACACAGGCTGATAGAATATCGATTACGACCTACGAAAATAGCATTCCCTCGTTCCAGGGTCCCAAACAAATTAGGGAGATGTTTGAGTTCCAACTACAAATCATAAAATGTCGGTGTTAATTTCCTGCACAGATTTCGAAATTCTTAGACAAAAATAGACACGAAAAAACGTCTATAGGCTGTGCGACCAATGTATCTCGCTCTGTGCACGCGACTCCCAACTCGGCTTCCAGGGCTGACCAAACAATCCCCGTGAACCTGCGCGAAAGAAAAGTTACTTCTCATGGAAAAAAACACTGGCGTGGTCATAATTCAATACGGCAATCTTAACTTAAAGTGCAACGTTGACATCATCATCCGAGTTGGCCACCGTGATGTCACAATCCTAGACGGCGACAATAACGGTAAGTGCAACGGTGACATCATCGAAGGTCACCGTAACGTCAAAATTCAAGATTGTGGTGTCAATCCCAATCCAAGACCCGGACCCAGGCGTAGGAGGAACTATATTTTATACTACTTACTAGTGATATAAGTTGTTTAGTGTTAAAATATATGCTTTGGAGTGATTGTAGTTTTGGTTATTTGAAATATACATTTTGGCTAAAATAAATTTATTATTTTTACCAGTGACTCCAGTTAATTGTTATTTGCAAGACCGTGCCAAGTGTCACTCGTTGATGAGTTGGCGTATACACGTAATAAAATCGTTTATTTATGATACATAAAACTGCCCGTAATAAGAATCTTCTGTGCGGGAAAATAATAAAGAGGTTACTGTAAATGCTGAATATATATATATATATATATATATATATATATATATATATATATCGTTTATTTACTTAATTCCAAAATAGATACTACATTCAAAAATAAAGGTAAGATATTTTTAATAATCAGTCATCCTTGTGGAAAAAAAATTATAAAAAATGCAAATGTTTATTAATATTTTCACGAATGTTTCAATATTTATTTATTTTTATTTTTTTATGAATTCTGAAATTGTTCTTTTGCTGCAGTTTTAACTGCAAGTCTACCACCCCGGTTCTCTGCACTCAGCTAACACACTTTATACTTATCTACTTGTAGCTTGTCATCTCTATTTAAAATAATAGTAATTTCCTAGAGAAGGTGCTCTACTAAAAAAAATTAATCCCATTTTTTTGCAGTGCTACTTATGCTTAAAAAATGCTATTTAGTTTTTTGCTGCTATCTATACCAAATTTAAGAATTTTAAATGCAGATTGCATTATTTAACGAATCGTTCACTGCATTTTACAATGTTTGAAATAAGACTTGCCTAATTCAAACAGTCATTCATACGATTTAACAGTATTTTTAATGTAGCTTAGCAAACCTAACTAACATTTCAAATGATTTTTCAGTATTGTAGCTAACCTAACGTAACCCAACATTCTATTCAAAAGTAAAACTACGTGATACATAAGAAAGCCAATCTACAGAAACATAAAATATCACGAAGGGAACATAAAAATACTATTTTTGGAACATTATGAAATTTTTTTTTGCAAGAAAATTACCAAAATAATTACCTAAACAACAAAGTAAAACATGTTCTGAAGAATGAATGTTAACATCTAAAATTAATATTCCACAAATTTTTGTTATTGCTATAAACAGAATAAAACAGAAATTTATAACTCCCAATTTTCGTTTTCCGTTTTTAACCAATACTTGTGACATGTAAATTATTTTTCCAATTTTACGTTAGTTCACTTTGAATACAAATAAATAAAAAATATTAATGCGGCAATACATAGATAAATTTGGTGGCTAAATGAAACAGTGAACTTGCATCTGTAACCTACATTCGTAACAAGAATATAGTATAGAAAGCAAATAAATAATAGAAAATTTCTTTAAAGAAAATTTCGCTCAACTTTTTAAGTCGTGCACTATACAAAAAGAACGCAATATCTCAAAATAAGTTGCTGTATAAAAAAAATTATTTGTACTATTCATTTAACTCTGCCTACCAGCTTCGTTGATTAACCAATATTCAAATTTGCCTTTTTACACAAACACAATCAATTCTGCCAAGCTATAGTTTTAAAAGGAAGTGTAATGATCTACTCAATTCACGTTTGTTCTTTAACTGTTATTTGAACAACCATTATACATACAGTAAAGAATTATCTCATTTCATATTATCAATCTACCATTAAAACTCGTGACAGATTAGCGCCAATATCGTCTGAAGTACCTGCAGTTCGACAAAAAACTAGTCCGTGGATGGGACAGGCCCGTATAATTCGGCCACGCTCAGAGCCAGGGGTGCAAATCTGGGGAAGCCTTCATTTTACAGACGAGAGAGCCACACCCGAAGTTCCCCGAAGGTTGCTTAGCAAATAACTTTTTAATATGTAGCTATCCAGGGCTAGGAAACCGTTTACATGATTTCACAGTATCTTTAATGTAGCTATCCTAACTTCCAAATCAACCGTACACAATGTTTTAAATTATTTATAATGTAGCTAACCCAACCTAATTAACCATTAGTTATCATGAGTTGTCCAAAATAAAAATAAAAACGAAGATGCACGATCGGGCGTTTGGCTCTCTCGTCTGTGAAATGAAGGCTTCCCGAAAATCTGCAGGATTCACAAAATGGCTGCCGGGAACCGGAAAAAGGGGGGGGGGGGTAGGGGAAGAGAGAGATAGTTTTGTGCGTGAGATCTAACCTCCTCAAGTCATATCTGGATAGGGTGCTTGTATGTTGTATACTACCCATATTTTGGCATGCATGCACGTAATAAGCAGGCAACTTTATGTAGGTATACAGATATTTTCCATCAAACGTATTTTTTACGTTTACGTTCGTAACGATTTTGCAAGCGCAAGAGGGCCTGCTCCGTGAGGGTTGAGGGGGGGGGGGGGGGTAAGCGCTCCTCTGGCCCACCGGGATCTACGTCCACGCTCAGAGCTATCACGTTACGTTCGGTGCTGGAGGGGGGAGGGGGGAGGCGCCCCAGGACAAAGCGACGGGTTCTTGCCCTGGAGGGAAGGTGTTTGTTGTCTCAACCGCTGAAGCCTGTGCCTTACAGCCTCTCTCTCTCTCTCGCCTTTATTTACACTCGCCATGGCTGGAGTCAAAACGCCGACTGCAGAGAAGATGCTGGGTAAGGGGGGAGTGAGACAAGAGGCGCATGTGGCGTCCTTACGAGACGCATCTGGGCCGCCTTGCGGCGCCGAAACTCAGTCTCCCATAGCTTTCGCGAGCTCTCTCGGAGCAACAGTCACCCAAGTAAACCACATCCGCGAGTACTTTTAACATAATTTTCGAGACTAGACTTGGAACTGTATCTAATACTACTAACCAGTCCAATTTTCTGTATGCCATTTTGATCAAAAAGAAAAAAAATCAAGTACAGCTAGCTGAAGACACATTTCCTCTAATGAAGACGTCACTAAAGATGGGGTTTCTGATAAGCGCACGTCTCCACATTTACCTATAGTTCGGGCGTTTCCTGTGTTTTCAGAGCTGCTAACTTCTGTAGCTCCAGATCTGAAATATTTCCTCGGAAAATCTGCTACTAACCTAAAAAAAAGAACCCAACAAGTTCTTGATCCCATGCGTGATAAACTATAGTGGTTGACGATAGGCGTAGATCCTGGGGGAAAAAACCTAGCTGTGGAAGCAATCATATCTTGAAAAAGGGCATGATAAAAGTAATATCTAACACCATAATTATTGTATCTTTATAAAAAATCTGAATTAAATAGTAGGCTATATGTTTTTTTCGCGAAACAATTACTGAACAGCTTTTTTTTTTTAACTTCGTAGTATCGTCTGTGTTTTGTGGTTGGCTGTATTGCTTTCCAGTACATATTCTTCTGTCAGAACAGCAATCTCAGCCATCCAGCGTGGAAGATAAGCGGGTTGAACGGCCCCGGAGGAATAGGGCCGATGGCTTCTATCGCAGATGACCCCCAATTACACGGGAACAATCTCTGGCGCGGGCATGCCTCGCTCCAGATGACACGCGCACAGCCCCTGGTACGTGGTACGAGGAGCTGGCCGGCTGGCGGGACTGGCGGCCTCAAGGCGTCCCCCCCCCCCCCTGGCGCGGTGATGAAGCACCTCCCGACAGCAGCGCCCCGGTGATCCATCATAGCCGTCGCCGGGGTCATCCTCGACCAATTCATCACGTCCCCCCCCTTAACCCTGGTGGCTCCCCGCACAGCCGCCGACGTGCGGAGGCGCGCCATTTTGCCAGCCCTCTCTCCCCCGCCGACAATCCGCCTTTACTTGTGCTCTTGTTGAAGTCAAAGTCGGGTCAGGGTGTGCTGCACATTTACATTCCCGCTGAAATGGTTTCTTTACATTTTCCTGGACGGGTTGAAGCATACAATGACATCACCGACAATGGAAGCTGCAGACTGCGACGGATATATAAACGAACAAACAGACAAAGGTTATTGTCAAATTCCCTTCTGCTAGGGAAAACCTGTAAGCTACCCGTAGTTACTTATTTCAAGGGGAAAAAAATAGAATTCAACAAACAAGATCTATTCATCAAAGTATTTAACAGAATAATTACAAGGGAGAAAGTATCCACGAACATACAAACACAGTTTCGGTTCATACGAGAGCGCGCAAAGATGGGAAGCGGGTGTTGTACAACACCCGATAGTATTAAAATAACAGAGACTTACTAAACGGATTGAAGACTATTTCAATCAAGATCCTAGTATACTGAAACATAAAATACACAAACTGTAATGATAAGCGTGTAACAAACAGTGATGCAATACCAAACTTAAACAATTTGATTACATGAAAACACAATTCCAAAAAATATACATAGGCGAATATAGGTACGCTCTAAATGAACATCGAAAATTGATTGAATATTATAAATATTAGATATGTTAACGCATAAAGAAATGTAGCCATCAATAGCAAGGGATGACACGTACCATCTTGTTGCCGACCATTGGTGCCATAACGAACTAAGTAAAGTTTATCAGAGAAAAACAAGAATTGAAATACATAAGAAAGATAAACCTAATTTAGATCGTGGAAACGAAAAAGAATTCAACAAACAAGAAAACACACTACACGAGATTACATGGCCATTAAATTATATAAGACGCGATTTTCAAACACAAACTCGGTACTTACAGCCATGATCGTTGTTACTGGCACAGTCGTAGAAGCTAATCACTCGTCCAAGAACTAGTGTCGAATAAGAGAGAGAAATGCGAAAAATAAGCTTAAAAAGGGATAGCGGGGTACTCCGTGGTCAAGAAATATTTGCCTTAAAACGAAAAAGGGCAATTTGAATAGTATAGAAGTTGGAGTGGGGTGGCTGGTGTAAGCAGGGGAGAGGAATAGAAACACGAGCCAGCGCGCCGACGATGCCTGAAGAAGGCAGAAGATCTCAACGGCGGCGAACAGGGATACGTCGCAAGGTAGTTTTCGCACGTCCAGATGATCGTAACTAAAATAAAACGTGCTTTAGGTTAGGTTGGTGACATTTAAAATATCCTAAATGCGAAAAATGTATTATCCTGACAATTGGTTTTCTTTTTCCGACCACGAAGTTGTACGAAGCAGCGAACATTGGATGATTTAGAAACGGTTAGGGCGTCCGACTCCTATTTCATACGATGGTGGACCTAGCGTACCAGTGCCCATCCCCTGCATGTTAGTCTATTATCTGCCCTGAAAAAACTCTTCATCCAGACCATCCTCTGCCTCCTGCTATTACCCTGTGTCTATGCATATTTTACCTGAGCCCAACTTAACATAGTTTTGATACAGATCTAAGATAAAGGCGTTAGTCTTGGCGCCAATCGCTGCCATGGCCGGCCAATGACCGCTCAAAGCACACGATGCCTGCGAACCTCTCGCTGAATGGCTGATCCCAGCACGACTAGGCGTATAGGCTTCGGCCTGAGACGTATATATCCTAACTAGGAACCCTCCCAAATACACTTATTTTTAATTACGTTAAGGGTAGAAAAATAAAAAGACAACTATTTCAGTAAATCTAAGCCTTTCCTTTCGATAATGGCAGAGATTTCCATTACTCGTTCATTCAAAAGGCTTAAGTGTGTTTCACTTAAGTGCGTCGTGATGCGATGCGATTTGATGCGGCCAGCGCCCGGAGTCGACTGCAAAATTTGATGTGAAACACGTAACAATGCCGCCAAGGGAAAGTCCATAAAACATTTTGTCAGGTTTTTTTTATTACAACATTTTTCAGACTTTCACAAATAGCAGATATGTGAAAAAATAAACTCACGCAAATTTTCCAACACAATATAATTAGAAATAGTTTATGTAGCAAAATTCCATAAAACTGCTACGAAACCTAAATAGAAACGTAAGCATACAATCATCATGCTGGACTAGTGTTTTTATTAATTATTTCAAGAATTAACTTCATATTTACATAAGAACTAAACAAGGAAACATAATGTAACAAAATGAAACTGAGGATGGAGTCGGCCATGACATATACTTAGAGGTTGCTCTTAAAAACGCAGGAAATATACTACCGGTATATCTGGCCCGGAATACGAACTCGTGCCTCTGTAATACGAGTTATGGGTTTTTTTACTACACAAACTTTTGTTTCAAAATTTTTGGCTCTTTGGTAAATTTTTAAGAAAATAATTTTAGTATCAACGAGTCAATCATCTTTCAGCATTTTTTTTCCGCATGCTTTACATACAAATTTTATTTGATCATTCTTTGTCTGTGTGAGAATTGTGAGGAACGAAAACAGACTATATTGATTCATGCCTTGCCCGGGACTTGAACCGGAAGCCCTCGCACGGAATGTTGTCGTGCATCCGCCTGCGCAGTGGAGGTCGGCTGTACTAATTACTTTGCTGGTTTCGAGGCGAATTCTCATTTCATCGCACTAATAAAAAGCACTGCTCACAGATATTCCAGAGCTCCTAAGTTTTTCTTACAAGTGCACAAAACAACAGTGTGGCTGGTGCAACAAATAATCTGGTGGGTGATTAAATTTGCCAAATGTTTTACAGTGACAGCTGAACACGGTGTCTGTCAACTGCGCGCGCCTGCCGCGGTTGCTGTCGTGCTGTCACCCAGCGGTCCAGCTGTCACTCACACGTCAGCGGCTCCTTGAGTCCTTCTCGCACGCAGCTGGCGCGAGGGTCGGAAAGTCGGGTGCGAGGGGTTACGTTATTTGCCCCCCTTCCCATACCAGTCCCTCCCCTTTCCAGGCCGTGACAAGGAGCAGACATGGCGCGGCATTGTCAGAGCCCAGCCACAGAGGCGCTGTTTTCACTGTGACATGACCGGGAAGGGTGATATCAACCCCCCCTCCCCAACCGGGGTTTCATTACACAACACTTAGATTTGTAAAATGATATATCTCTCAGTGCATGTCTATTGTAATTGCTTCACTACAATAGTGCAAACCGGTTGTGTTTTCCTGATATAAAAGACCCTCTGATTCATCAGTAATTTACTCTAATTTTGCTATCACGTGTACAAATTATAAAGTGAATTTGGTACCCAGCCACTGATCCTCGCCGAAGTATTTTGATAATTTCATTTGTTTCAGTAAACGTACTGAATTTAAAGCATAACACGTTCATAGTAAGCCTAGGAAGTCAGACGCTCACCAACGTGAAGTCACAGGCACAGAGTCAGGTGGTGTAGTGGTAAAACGCCGTGCTCGCAGTCCAGAATACCCGCGTTCACGTCCCCTTCCGGCCGTCCTGATTTCCGTTTCCTGTGTACTCCCTGAACCTCTCCAGGGAAGTGCTGTGGACCAGGTCACAATCCTTCTCTGACTTCCCTAATTTGAGTCGTTGAAAGTAGTCGACTCTCATGACCTTGCTTTAGACCAGGGGTCGGCAACCTGCGGCTCGCGAGCCACATGCGGCTCTTTGGATGTGAAGCTGCGGCTCTTTAGTTCCGTACCAGAAATACTGCATCACCAGGTCATTTATACAGAAAATACTTTTTTTTTATTACAAACCAGTAGCAATTCTGGTTTTTTTCAGCGCTTGTTATATTTTACTAAACAAAATGTCATCAAGCAGTTAAATTATCCATTTAAAGCTATCCATCCGCCCGAGTACTTTTTTATCAAAAAATTTATTTATGCAAGTAGGTACTATTTATTGTTGGCAAGACAAATTTTTGTGGCTCTTTAAAAACATTAAAATTTTGTAAATTTTAATTTTTGGCTCTTACGACTCAAAAGGTTGCCGACCCCTGCTTTAGACGAAACGTAACGCACATCTAACACTTAAAAACAATTCAAAAATCTGCGCGTGGGATTTACATCGTGCTTGTAACATAGACTTCAAATGACGTCACAGCAGAACACGTTAAGTAAACGTATTTAATTATTATCTTCTTTGTGATGCGTAATTATAACTTTTTAAAGAATGGAAGTAAAACTGGAAATTCTTGCACTGTCTTAATCAAATCAAGAGGAAATAATCCCAGTTAGTTTACCCTTTTTCAATAGAGCATAAATTGTGGCCATAGGTTTATAATTTTTCTTTTACATTGATTGGTGCAGGCCTACACAATCAACTGCTCCACTTTTAGTTTTTTTTTTTTTTTTCGTTGTTCGATATTTACATACCTAATTTAAAACCGTTGAAACGACAGTCGTAAATCGTTTTAAAGTAGTTTATAACAATATTCCAGTAAAACTTCGTTGATTGTTAGATTTTTGTCAGTTTAATTTTTTTTTTCACTGTATAATATACATATTTCAAAGTATTGTGTTCACATGCGATAAGAATATCTCTTCAGACGACTTTATGAATTATTATTTTGTTAAAAAAAATTCTAATATAATGTTTGTAGAAAAAAAAAGTGATTTGTAAGCTAATATAATATAATTTTGTAAGAAACATTATATGAAAGTTTTAATAAATTAAAATTTTCACCAGAATGGTCAGTGAAGTTTTGAGATAGCCTACAAAAAATAATTGTCATTATTTTATGTTTCAGGTGACAAGCATCCCCAAAAGGTACTAGGGTAGTCTCACAGGGTTGAGACTAGTTCAGCGTGTTCCGAAACAAACTTCGGGCATACCGTGAGACGTACAGCTACTGGTCGAAAGGCTTCCGCGCCGGCGACAAGGCTTCCTGTCAGGGTGGCCAACCCCAGCGCGCGACTTTCCCCTCCGGCGAGCTGCCATCGCTCCTCATCAGCCTGTCCTTGTCCGTGGTCCTCGTGGGGAGGGGAGGGGCGGGATTTACGGCCGGCATGCATCACTGCCGCGCGCCCACAAAGGCTCTGGGGCGAGGGCAGGACCTACTGACCGAGGTGAAGGAGAGGACCGCGGCGACCACCGGAGTCGAAATGGAACCTCCCCCCTCCGCGGCCATTCTCCCGTCCTGTTCGGGAACACCTCCCCCCTGGGGCCCCCTCGCGGAGTTCATTTGTGCGAGCCGCTAGGCGTGTAAATCATCTGTTTGGCCGGCGCGGCGCGCGGCAGTCCATAAATCCTGCGGCGACAAAGGCCCTTGCTCTGGGGCCCTTAACAAAACCGCCCTGGACGGGGGGTGCTCAGCACAAAGGATGCCTGGCCGATACTGCGAGCACGCTCGCTCTCTCCTTGCAGAAACTCTGCGGACGTTGCCTTGAGCAAGTGTGTTTAATCTGTGTGTTCTTGGTACCCCTTAACACACACACACGCACATTCCGTCATTGCTCCAATCACACCTCATCACCTCTCACAGTCCCCAATGACCTCTAGGTCGACATGACTACCGCTACTTGGTTGCTGAACTCCAGCAAATATCGAGATATTCTGATGTAGGTTTGCCATAGGCACAACCCAGCAAGGAACTGTGACCTAGTTGCAGGAGCGGCGCAAAGATTTGAGTTTCAGACTGTCACGAAATGAATCCAAAAATGATATCAATCTCCACCTACTGATAGAAGCACACATATTTCACGGATGCAAAGGTAGCAAAGACGTCTTGAATGCCATACAGGTTTATTTAATTGTTAGAGCGCAGGCTTTTTGACACGACCTGTTCTATTCGGAGTTAGAAAAAGACAAAATTCGCGTTATTTTGCTGGTACCAGGATGAACTGCACACACCTTTACACCAAAAGGTCGCTGTTTATTGTCCTTTGGCAGTTACCACATTTTACGTTTCGGCCGGATTGAATATGAATGGATCAATTCTATCTTGTAATTTTGATATTGGTTTCTCGTCCTTCGGGGAGTGTCATAAGTACCTGTGGTCCAACTTAGTTAATTGAGTAACATTACGCATTCCAAACTAAATCCTAATAGTAACGCGAATGTTGTAGGTCTCCACTCTGACTCAAAAATAAATAAGTTAGAGAAGCGTTCATCTAATCATGGATAAACAAGTTCCAAACATTAAGAGCCACTGAGCACGTATCTGCCAATGAGTGCACTAAAATTGTTTGATTATGTATGCTATAACCAGTGAATCCAACGTACACTGTGAATACGAATCAGTGACTTAAATCAGTGGCATCATAACAAAAACATAACATTAATTAACTGTTCATGACTGGTGAAATTCATTTATTCACTAGAAATAAATGCAACAGAGTATGTACAGAGTGAGCCAAAAGTTACGTAATGGTTATAACCGTTTTTATTTATCATTACTATCCATGGACTTTTCCACAGACTTATAGACCAAGAATAGGAGATTGTTTACAATTATGTGTGGAATACAATTCGTGGTAATCAATGGAAAATTATAAATGAGAAAGTTATTCACAGTTACCCCTCTTCTCTCCGTATATTTCACGTTACAATCCGGGATGACTCACTGTTAAGTCAATATACTTGAGTCAGTGAACTAATTGTAGGCAGCCATTCACATGGTTCGAGTGAAGTGCTGGAAGAGGTTCGCAGCACATGTGACCACCCGGAAGAGAGTGCGTGGAAGCGGCTGCGCGCAAGGAGGAGGGGGTAGGGGACCGACGCGGTGGGCGACAATCCTCGAGCAGCAGGGGCGCATGTCGACTGGCCGGCGACCGGCCGTGTCCGGGTGTCGCTGAATTAATAACCGCCCGCGCGGCCGGGGAATAATTGGCGGTCTCTGCGGCTGGAGTTCACAATCCGTCCATCGATCAGAGCTGTTGAGATGTGCTGATACTGTTTGCTTGTTGCTGCGCGTGCGTGAAGCAGACCGCAAGGCCCCCTGCAAAACAACGACCCCTCGGGCGCTGAAGGGATCAGCCGACGTCGCGGGCTTCTTACCACAGGGCAGAAGCGTCTCGATGGTGTTTGAAATGCTCTAGGGATATCTATCAAGGAAAGGCTCTTAAACTGCGACGACACAATGGAAGCTGTTTCTCATTAGGAAAATTATATTTCTCACTTATTAGAGAAGAAGTCGTGAAACTCAGTATAAATCACATTAAGGAAGTTATCAGTTATATATATCACTGTTTTATATCTCGTCACTAACAAGGTTAGAAATGTTTAAATTTAGTTGTTTTTAAAATTCTTTTTTTCAAATCTTCATTAAGAAAGTTTGATGGAAGAAACTGGTCTAGTATAATATGTAAAAACTACCTAATGTAGATTTAAAGAATTTTAATATTCCTTTCCTATAAATGTGACCGGTATCTATGTTTTGTTTTGGAAAATATTCACATGTATCGGGATCAGCTAAAGCAAAAGCTAAACAAAAATTGGCATTTTAGCAAACGTGAAAATTAAAGGAAGTCGATTGTTAATATATTAAATTTTTTACCAGTGTCGGAGCAAGGGGATAAAGCCAAAGATTGTGAATTTACACAAACATGTTGTAAGTTTAAAATTTATAGTTTTTTTATTTCAAACGCGGGGGAAAAAAAGTAAAAAGAGTTTGTGATTTGTTTCTCATTAAGTCTTAACACATCTCCAAATATTGTAATCCGAAGATAAGAAACTTAAAAAAAAAGTGGTATTTTACAGTTGAACAGTTTTCAGAAAAAAATTATCTAATAACTTTTTTGCTTGTTTTCATTTATTAAATAGTAACACCTTAACATTGTGTTGTATGTAACTATACATAGTTATAGATGGAGTTATATTTACAAATTAATGGTGTCCGTCTGCCTGTTAGGTTTCCACGCATTAACTACTCAACTGGTACAGCTGTAATTTTGCATGAACATAGTTTTAACATTTGGAAAGAACACATGACTAAAGCCGTTTAGAAATGTTCTACCGTTCCTAAATGATGGCCGTTAAATTGGCTTCGGATATCAAACAGATTATGTATATTTAGCTTCGGTGCGGTCAAAAAATTGGTAAAATCAAATTCATATGTAGTCCATTTGCCATTTTGAAATTAAACTATGTATATCTACAAAATAGCTATTTTTTTTTTTAAATCTCTTAGGCATGGTGAACGAGAGAGCGCAGTTCTAATGTCTTCCAGTGATCTCCTCAAGTTATTTCTTGGGTAATGCAAGGACCGTGCTAAGTAACGCACCATGGAACTGAGTGCAACCGAATGTTTTGCGATTAAACTGTTATGTAGGTATCCGAACCGCCAATGAAGTGAACTGCAGTTAGCGCTAGTTATAGTTTTAAACTATTCATTGAAGTAAGGCTGAGAGTCTCTTTGACAGCGAGGTGCTGGAGATGATCAGGGGCAACTTGATGAACGGGACGGCACCGACCGGAATGGACATCGAGGTTATGATAAAAGACAGAGGCATGCTAATGGAGCATTGACAGAATGAACTGGTGGGGCGAAAAGGCAGTAGCCCAAAAAATCTACAGGCCATGACAACGCCCGCCCCGTTTACAACTCGGGAAAATATCTGGTCGTAGGAGCCCCAGGTTGTGGCACTCGCTAAAGACTTCCAACATGAGACAATCGAAGATTAAAACCGTTTACAACCTCCGGTATCGCCCCACGCATCGTTAACAATTGCTCGGCTACTCTTATCAGGAGTCGAACATAAACATGATTGATGTTTATACGTCTTCATGGTGCAGCTGGATGGTCGCAGGCTTCCGGTGCGAGGTCCTGGGTTCAAGGCCCCGATAAGATATGGGTGTGCTTTCGTATTGTCTAAATTGTTCACGAAAAAGTCTAAGTCAATGGAGCTGTCAAAATAAAAACAAAAAAATATGCAGTGGTAAGATACTGCTTGCGAATTGCAGTAGACACGTGCTAAACCCGACCATGCCATCCTAACTTATGTTTTACGTGGTATCCTGAAATTATTTATTTGTATCGTTGCTCTAATGACCTCGCTGGTAACATAATGTTAAACCCAAAATAAAAACTAAAATAAGATATAGGTTAGTTAAATTATTTTTTTCTTGGTGATTCAGAGGAATGTTCACAAGCGAGTTATTTTTAACTACACCTTAAGTGTAAACAATTACACAAGCTGCATAAGTAAGAACATCGATTACCCTTGTCACGGAAAAGCAAATGCGATAAGACTAATCTAGGTTACTGGCTAAATCTACGTCAGTGCAGTTTCATCTGTCGGGCCTTATCTCTATCCGTGTCACCAGTTACATGACTGACGGTAACAGTGAACGGTTTAATTCCGCGTTTTGAGAAGTTCAAAAATAATTTAATTCCATTAATAAAAACAAAACAAAAATTTTTGAAAGAGTAGGAAAACATTTTGGAAGAATTATTGTGAAGTAAAGCTGAGAGCAATAATAACACATTTTTGATTAATTAAAAAATATAACATTAAACATTATCACAACTTGCACGTTAACGTATAAACGTAACAGATTTCTGATAATAGTTATTCTAAATTGTCAACTGATCAGGAAAAACACACCTACATCTTGAGACATGTAGAAGTTTGCAAATATTAGCACTTAACTAAAGCCCTAAAGGACGACGTCTCGTAATCATTTCCGAAATATAATGACATTAAAACCTTTATGACACAAACGGATTATTATTTTACTGCACTGTTAGAATGACAATATATAACAATTAGCGAAGATTTAAATTAAAAATTTAAAATAATAATAATTTTAAAATAAAATATTGTATTGAAAACTTTCTATTGCAACAGTTTTAATCAAATATGATTATAAAGGTTATTTATTTAAATGTGTTAGATAATAAACATATTTCATGAACAGTGTTGCATAAACACTAGCACATTACTAGGGTCAAAATTATTCCAAACTAAGAATCGCATCCGAAAACCTTTTATAAAGTCTTTTATAAAACACTTTAAATTATTTTGGCATGCCAATATATTAATTGATGTACAGAATTTATCTTTAATGTTGTTATAGAAACGTTTAAAATGGGGCATTTGGTAAATATTGAATGAAAATGAATTTCTGCAAACTCACGTGGACTACACTAGCACTTCGCATAAGGCCGATCAGCCAGAGAAGGTGATCTTGATCTCGTCCTCCCACACATGTACACCAGCTCGGCAGGATGTGTAGGGGAGGGGAGTCCGACTCGGCGCAACAATATCCGCAACTTGTCACCCTCCCCCCGTCACAAGACGCCCCTTCGCCCACTTTCTTCAGCTGTCCCGCGCGCTTTCTTCAGCTCAATGGGGCCTCCCCTGGCTCTCCTGTGTGTGGCCGAGGGCTCCCTAGCCGCCGTGAAATAAGTCGCACGTCACGCCAGGACGTGGCATTGTCGGCCTCCGGCTCGATTCACGACGCCCGACCTCCGGCAAGAGGAAGGGAAAAAGCCACTCGCTCACCAGCCACGGACGTAATATCCCCTTTTCAAAATTCACGCGTGTTTTCGAAAGGCGCGCGGGGTAGCCGGGAAGGGAGGGGCAAGAGGGTGGGGGGAACATACTGCCAGACCGCCCAAGCGTGAAAAAGTCGGCACCATAAATTTTCCTTCCAAGAAAGGACGACGTGTTCCGCTCAGCGGGACAAGCCAACCAGATGGCGCGAAGGGCTGGGGGAAAGAATATAAATTAACCGGTTAATAAGCGAAGAAAAGAAAGGGACAGCAAGCGAATGTGTGCAATTCTTTTGACGCCGGAGAGTTGAATTGCGCAGCTGAACAGCCAGGAGTAGGTGCTTGCGGGTGAGTTATGTCGCCCGCGACACGGCCATCATGAGGCAATTATTATTTTTTTCCATAGCCTAACTAAAACTAAGTGTATTTGTTTGGGAGGGGTCTAGGGTAGGGAAGACTCTAGGTGCGTCCCAGGCCGAAGCCTTCACGCATAATCCTGCTGGGTTTCAGCCATGCAGGAAGGTTAGCATGCATCGTGTGCTTTGTTCGACGATGGGCAGCTATTGATGCCACGACTAACTCCCCTATCTTAACTCAAGACTATAACTAGTTAAGTTGGGCCCAGGTAAAACCTGCACGGACACAGGTAAAACCCTGCACTAAGCAGGCGGGTTCAGTACAGGACAAGAAGGATGGTCCAGGAAGAAGAGTTGGTCAGGGCAGAGAGTTCCAACCATGCTGGGGTCGGGAGCTTAGACCTTGTTGCCTGCATTGGTGCTTGTGTGCATCTGGAGTGCACCAGTGACGCATGCGCCCCTGGTGGCGGGTGACAGTACTTGTCGCCCTTCAGGCTGACAGTCAACATTCCAGTGGTTACTTGCCAGAGTGCTAGGAAGGAAGACTGTGTTCTGCGCATATAAAATAATTGTATTAATATATTACGTTAATAAATGGCTAGCCTGCGCACCGGATCTCACTCCAGAAGGGATAGAGCGGCAGGTTGCTTGTCGTCAGTAAGGGATGTCGGCATTTAGCGAAATTATCCAGTCTGTCAATGCAAAATATAAGCTCCAGCATCTTAGCTTCATAAACTACGAGAAAATTTATTTTAATATCGCCTAACCACGAGTTGGTGCACAGGAACACACTGAGGAAAGGATAGAGCTCTAGTTTGAGCTTTAGCGAGTAACGAAATTATCCAGTTATCGGATAAAGAAATTATCCAGTCATTCATCTCGAGGTCCTAGCCTCAACTTCTACGCATTTGTGATCTACGGTGTTGTACGTGCTGTCTAAGTTTATGAAATGCCAGCATACTTGTGTTAAGTGCGCCGGTATATTTAAAATTAGGAAGTGCGTGCACTGCCCAGCTCGGTGTTAAAGCATGGGGCAGAGTTCTCTCTTCAGACAGCAACAATAGGGCTGGGGTCGGCTCGCTAGAATCTGCTGCGTTGTGATTGGTTGAGGGATCTATGCTCAGCCAATTACATTCCACTACGGTGGTCGTTGCGCAAGCACCACTTTAGAAAGTATATAGTTCTGTATCTCATCAAGTTCGTATTTGCCGTGAGATTAAACAAGTGGGTTTAGATGTGTTTCCCATTTGCCATAAAATGTTTCTGTGGTTCGGACATAAAAATCATACAAGATTTATGTGTTCGTCTCACGCTGTAGTGCCTTCACTGGGCAGTACCTGGGGGGCGTCTGCGGCAATGTGAATGCGTCTGTTTTGTATTCGCTGCAGTTTGAAGAGGCGCGTGTTGGCTGCAGTGGCCCACACCGGGGCTGCGTATGTAATCACTGGTCGGCTGAGGACATGAGGCTGGCGAGTGTTATTGGCAAGAGCTGCCAGTTGCACGCTCATCGGGGAACCCTACGCGTTCGAAACAGTTTGGTGTTTACAACACTACGAAAGTCTGCCAGCTTTGTTCCTGAACACTATTTAATACAAATCATCACTATATTTGACAGGTGTGTCGGGGAACATCAGACTGAGAGCTGAATATTGTGACGTATTAAACCAAGTAAACACAGATTATGCTGTGCTAGTTTAGCTCATAATGTTTTAATAATTATCTGCGGTTAGTTATTTTATAATAATTACTAGTTGGTTATGTTTATAATCCCTATCATTTACATAAAATCGTTATAGATAAGTTATGTAGTATAATTTATGTCAGCATAAGTTTATTGCATATGTGCACACATAGAAGTTTAATATTTAAATTGGAAGTGTAAGATTATTTTTCATGGACCATAGCGTGTTTTTGAGTTCAATATTTTTGTGCTGTCATCATTTGTGGGTTTTTTTCGTTCTGTTAGTCCATTTTCTTTGTTTTTCTTTATTTGTTGACCATATTCCTGTTATGGAATATTATGTGGTGTTTATATCCTTTTGACAACAGCAATTTTTTGCTTAATTTGTGTTTTTGTCTTTTGTGTTTTTTTGTAGTTTTCTTCTACAGACATACATGTGCTTTAGCAATGGCGTATGTCCAAAAGCTTACATCAAGTCATGCACTCCCATTGCACAAATCTTTCAAAGATAGTGTTTAAAGGGAATATATTACCGATATCGTGCAGGAACTTCGCAAGTAGGCCATGGTTGAGAGAATATTATTAAATATATCTGCCATAGGTACTAGGTACGAAAACCTGCTGGTAAAGTAAAAACATTTTATGTTTAACTTTTAAATAAAAAATAAAGCAGACATTAATTAGCAATAAAATCAATGACACTTTCCGTATTTTCACGTTGCCTCCAGGGTAATCATGGTTTCCCTATCATAGGTTATAACAACTGATTTTCAATCAGTTTTCAAAAGGGAAGAGGAGGAAATAGGGTATCCCTGGCCCACATAACCCCCCTCCCTTTTTTTCCCCAATGGGCCCAGAGTACTATCACATATATGTGACGTCCAGCTATCTACTTTCTGGTCTCAAACGGAAAATAATTCCCATAACATGACAATATTTCTGAACAGTATTTAAAAAAAAAAATTATTTAAAAACGTTTTTGCTTTGCAAACGTAATATTTTTGCTATCATCTTAAATAGTTGTGCCAACAACAAATCTAAATATTTTTATTTCTACACCGACAGCAATTTTGCTACTTATTTTCTAGCGAACAAAAACTACTGGAATTGTTGAATGGCCGATTCTATTACAATAGCAGAATCTACATTACAGTAACATTACAACTGGCACTTTTAACAGGCTTGTTCATGTGGTGGGTCATTGTGCCGTACCTGACAATTGGCTTTGGGGTTGTAGTAAGAGTTCACTGTAATTTTTTTTGTAAACGTAACGGATATATTCATGTAGGATTACGGATATTTGTATTTAGATGATAAAACTGTATCACTACAAAAAAGTGTTCGCAGTAATACTGGGTTCGGATTCTTACACGAGGATTTATGCTTTGTGTTGTCCCAGTACCTCCAATAATTCATGTTATTTGTAAACCGTTCCGCTAATAGTTTTCCTTCATTAACTGCACACATAACAAGCATGATTGAACAAAATGTTAAATATTCAATTGTTTTTTTCATGTTTTTTTTTAAATCATGCTTGAATGAAACATCAATTAAAATTTAAAATCAAGCCCCAATTTTTGTCTCGGTATGAAAGTCTCTCGGGTATCGTTTCGTGCATTTCCCATCAGACATACACGGTGAATTGTCGTTGTGGAAGCCACATACATATGCCATGAATCATGTTTTTGTTAACGATTTGAAAATAGTCTGGATAAATGGCGTCAGCTGGTATTTCTGGTGAAATTACTTGATCAGTTTGTTCTGGTGAGATTTTTTCGATCAACCAAATCCATATGTGTGCATGTGGGAATCCTCTTTTTATGCGATTCAATAGAATACAATTAAATCCATAAAATAATTCTATTTTTTATTTGAACACACGCGCACAAATATCATGACGATCCGATGAAGATTGTCCAGGTAGTAAAATTCATTTTATATCGGCCCATATATGATTACATGTGACTATTATAAACGAATCTGGCCGACCATATACGCGAACATATGCCATCGCATCTTGTGCATATTTATACATGTGCCGTGGAATTTCTATAAGTGTAGCCGGCCAATGGTATTCACATTGCCATTATTAACAACTTCATTACGTAAATTGATGAACTATTTGGAACGCAGACTTTTTATTTAATATAATGTACAGGAGTCATTCGGTTTCGATTTTTGCATACATATCGACAGTGTAGATCTTGTTGTTATATTTGTCGACATTTCAAGTTACAATTTTCACTTGATTTTATGCTTTTTTTTGGACATACGCCATTGCAGTTTTGCTCTGTTTGTCATGAGAAAAAAAAACAATAAATAAAAAATGAAAAATGAAGATGAAAATTTCACAGGAAACAAGAATTAATCAGCTGATGTCGGACAAACGCAACCAACGATGAAAATAAACAAGTGTTATGTACAACACGACGACATCACGGATAAAAAAAACATATGTTTTGTGCCTTGTCTATTATTGTTTTCTGTCTGAATTTAATCTGTCTCTTCGTTGTTAGCCCACTGTGTTCGTCTGTATTGATATATTATTTTTGTCATGACTAAGTTCCTTCAACGGAATTCTTGCGCTGTATAATATTTAGAATTAGAAAATTGTAGTATGTTTTCTGTGAATTTTTTATCTTCAGATTTTTATTTATTACTAGCAGACCCGACAGACGTTGTCCTGTACACATGTCGTTAATTCGAAAATTTCAAACATTCTTCAATAAGCTGTAACAATCTGGACTGTTTTGATGAAAATTATTATTCAAGAGTTATTTTAATATCTAACTTCATTACATGTACACTTATAATTACAAATTCGACCGATCGGTAGCATGTGAGTAAGTATATACTGTGTGTGTAAGTATGCATATACTGTATGAGTGAAGTGAAATGTAGAAGCTGTGTTAACTAAAAAGATGCATCTATTACCACACTCCACGGGTGAAATTTGTAGACTGGATAATAGCAGCCACTGTCTATGATTATTGACACGGATATTTCTAGGCGTCACCGAAAATTTTAAGTGAATGAAATGACTGATTACAGGTTGGGATATTATCCGTGGAGTGTGGCAATAACAGCATCGTAAATACAAACTTTAACTTGTTTTAAGTAAAGGTAAACAATCTTATAATGAAACTATTTTATAACATTTATTTATTAATTTACAAAAACTTAATTTATCTTAATGCTATTGGATGTACAATATTTTAAGTTAATCCTTGAGGTGTATAAACAAACAAATTCGATGGTTTTCCAACTCTGGAACACGCAACATATAATTGACCGTGAGAAAAACACGGATTTTCTAAATCTAAGCCACAAATTGTCATGGTTTGGCCTTGTGACTTATTTATAGTCATAGCATATGCCAAGCGGATTGGAAATTGTAAACGTTTGAATGGTATAAGCGAATCTGAAGGAATCATTGGGATCCGTGGTAGAAGTACAACCTCACCTTGAAATTTTCCACTCAAAATAGTAGTTTAAGAATGTTGCCCATGATTTTTTTATAACTAATCGCGTCCCATTACATAATTTCGGAGCATTCAAATTTCGAAGCAAAATTATAGATGAACCAAACTTCAGTCGCAAATTATGTGTTGGCATTCCAGGTAAATCTAATGAATTTAAAAATTCTACAGGATAGTTAACAACTTCATCAGGATCAACAACAGTGTCGATCGATTTAAATGTAGTTTCATTACCAGGCAGTAATTGCTGTATTTTGAAATTGATGGCATCAACATCCTAAAGTTTTCGCAGCTAAAATTGCTCGCTCTCGTAGCCATCCATGATTAGTACAATTATTTCTCAAATCTGGAAAGATACTGTTTATTAACTCATCTTTGGTAGCCACCATGTTGCAAAAATTCTCTGGAAGTCGAATATGTTGTGTATCTTCATACAATTCAATTTTACCATTGCCAATATCCAACAATTGTTCAGAGAATCTTGACGCTAATGGATCATTTTGAAGTTGAACGCGCATATTAATAGTAAGCCATAATTTGCTGACACTTCGCCATAGATAAGATTCTTTTAAACATGCGTTTATTTCGTCTGCATATGTCGCGCGTGGAATGACGTAATATTTGTCTGAAATCACCAGACAGCAACAATAGAGCACCACCGAAAAGCCTAGTATTATCCTTGATATCTTTCAGGGACCTGTCGAGAGCTTCAAGCGAATGCTTGTGGGCCATGGTACATTCATCCCAGATAATAATTTTGCATTTTCTCAAAACTTGAGCCATGCCTGAATGCTTCTTTATGTTACAAATTTCTTCGGGATTTGTGTGAACATTCAAAGGTAATTTAAGCGCTGAATGCGCCGTCCGTCCACCATCAAGTAACGTTGCTGCGATTTCTGATGAAGCAATAGCCAGTGCAATATTATTTTGTGATCGGATGCACGCAAGTATCAATGAAATGAGGAATGTTTTACCAGTACCACCTGGTGCATCCAAAAAAAAAGAATCCACCTTGTTGCGCTGCAATTGATACATTAATTTGATCATATACATTTCGTTGCTCAGCAGTGAGCAATTGTTCATTATTGGCAACAAAAGTAGCCAAAGAAGTTCTATCGAAGTGGTGTTCCCGTTGAACATCGCTGTTGATGGTATCTACTGCTGGGCGGTTCGGCGCTGGCATGCCGAAATGGATGAGCGGCATATTCGAAATAAGAATACAAATATGCTCAATAATTATTAATGACTCATTATATATTTCTGCGGAGAATTCGATATTTTGATTTTGATTAGTACTTCTAATTCGATGTAAAATATCCTCACTCATTGAGTCTTTATATTTGTCCCACAAAGCAGATGCTTCAGACGGAAAACACATTGTCAATATTATTAAAAATAATTGACGAATTTGTTGTGGAGATGAGCTCAGTGCTGCATCTCTGCAAGTGTGAGATCCCAATGGTTATCATCCTCCAATAAATGTAACTCACGACACGCATCAAAGAAAGTGTCGTATAAAGTACCATTGACTTTTCTCAAATATCGGAAAGATGTTGGTCCAGGAACGTTAACCAATAACAAATGCAAAAAAAAAAAAAACATTCGCGTTGCTTAAGATGAACTGTATATATTCGACCTAAAGTATTTGTCATAAATATGTCGGTGAATCCTGGGACTGGAATGCCTCGTTTCCGTGGTTCCCAATTTTTTGATTGTTTATTCCACGTAAAAAATTTAGGAACATCAGTATACATTAATGTCCTTGCGAATTGACCAACAACATCTTGTCGGCAACAAAGGTTGAAAAATTCAGTAAGAGTTGTTTTTGGAGCCGTTAAAGCTTGTTGTAGTGCAGTCTGTTCTGTAAAGTAAACACGCTGTCCGTTTTCAAGATGCACAGCCAAATGTATAACAGCAGGATCCCTTTCATGTATAGGAAACGTAAAAATGCGCCAAATAGCTTCGTTACTGCTTATGTATCGACCCATTTGATAACGTGTAATTTCCTCATTGTCATTTACATTTTGAACAGCGAATACAGCTTTATCACTGCCCTTGTGAACATACTTACAAATGTATTTTATAGATTTCACTGAACTGCATAGTTCAACGTTTATGTGCGCTTTATAGGTTTTGAACAGCAATGGTGAATATGGAACTACCCAGCGATTATCAATATCAACTCTCACACCGTTTGACAGACGCAATTCATATGATTGACCGCCATTGTCTACGTCTCTACGCCGGTAAGATGGATAACCGTCAATATTGGTGATAGTATCAGATTGGCATGGTTTTGGAAAACGTTTCGTACATTTTCCATTGTCCATACATGGTGACATCATGTTTAGAGTACCACATGGACCATGGATCATATTAGTAGTTACAATGTCAAACAATTCTTGATCAACATTCGGATCTGGAATTTCGGCTGAAATAATTTTGTCGATTTCTTCTGGGCGTACTTTATCCACCAACCAAATCAAAATATGCGCATGAGGTAAACCTCGTTTTTGCCATTCAACAGAGTAAAGCCAACAACGTGTTTCACCAAATACCGAGTGATGTGTAATCAAATTCATCAAAGATTTTAATTTTTGTTTAAAAACACGTGCAGTGATATCATGGTGATGCATCGATGTTTGACCTGGCAACAACAAACTTTGAATTTCATCCCAATTTGGATTACACGTAAATGTGATAAAAAGATCTGGTCGGCC
The DNA here is from genome assembly GCF_032445375.1 of Bacillus rossius redtenbacheri. Taxonomy (NCBI): domain Eukaryota; kingdom Metazoa; phylum Arthropoda; class Insecta; order Phasmatodea; family Bacillidae; genus Bacillus; species Bacillus rossius. Next base: position 17,682,118 of record NC_086335.1, read on the forward strand.
ATATGCACGTACGTAAGTCATGGCGTCTTGAATATACTCTTGCATATGACGCGGACTACCAATGTATGATGATGGGAGAATATATGCGCTACCGATGTTGTTGATGTCATTAGATGCCTCTACGTTACCAATAACGGCGTCACGCAAATGAATGTACTCCTTAGCACGAAGTTTTGTTTGATTAAATTGTATATATCGTAATCTCTCACTTTCGATTTTTACGTACATATCGACAATATACTTATGAAATAGCTGTCTGCATCGGAGAATGGTATTGTCTTCATTAGCACGAATCATCAATCGATATGCGTAGAAGTTCATAGCACTAACTTTCTTGATCAGTTCTTCACCTGCAAATAAATATATATATGAGACATACAGAAATTATTTGAAAAAAAAAAATCTGTAAGATAGTCTATAAGTTGTACCTGTAGTTGGATTCCTTTGTTTAATACTTAAATGGTATCCATCTTCTCCTTTCCAAAATATCAACGGATACTGCAATGCATCGTAAGAACGATGATTGTCTTGAATTATTTGCATCGTATTATCTCTGCGTTGAATGCAAATGTCCCTACGTTCACATGGGTCACCAGCCATAACAACTGCAACTTCATTAATAGTTGGAACATTATATGTGCCTGCGTGCTCTCCGTAGGGCACTTTGTCTGCTTTAATAATAATGGCGTAGTTGTCATTTTGCAGTCTGCTAGAAAAAGTCTTGAACAATTGCAACAACTGGTTATGGTTTTGCAAAAACGTTTCCAAAATGTCCACAATTTCTCGTTCCTCCATCTGCTCTATATAGTTGTAAGCGCAGCGTGTGTGTGATTGTTGCTCCTCATTGCCCATAAAATAAATTTGTAAAAATTTTGGATCGGCATCAGGCATTGGGAGCAATGAACCAATTTGGTGGTACACTTGACCTTGAATTTTGAATGTAGATTCGAAATTACGACCATCTTCATTATGAACAATTTTTGTTGCTCCAAATCATGTCATTTTGAAGCATGAATTGAATTTTCGAATTTTTCGCAAAAACAATTTCGATTGAGATGTGGTGCCAGCTAAAAGTGTTTTTAAAGGTTCCGGCGGTGGATTTAGCGATGGCAGTGAAATTTTTCCAGATGCGCAACATAAACCAGCTGATTCACCTTTGTACTTGAAAGCATGACAATGTTGACACTTTTTGTCCATACTACCAATCGAGATTAATGCATGTGACGAATAGTTGATTTCAGGATCATATTCAAACGCAAGGCGATTGAGTGATGCTCTTGTCAATGCTCGATAATTTTGCATCCGGCGTTGGTTACGTTCTCTATGTGCATCCGTCGCTTGTTGACGTGCCTCTCGTTGTCTTACTGCATTAGCACGAAGACGTCGAGTGCGTTGTACTGAATTTTCATTCGCACGTGTAGATGCAACTTGATCTCTCAGATTTGCATTATTCGCCGAGTGTTCTTCATCTGTTCTATTTATTCGACGATCATGGACTAATTGCGCGTTCGGAGTACGTCGACCAATATTTCTGGCTCTTCCTCGAAGACGTGGCATTTTTCTGGAAAAAAAAAAAAAAAAAAAAAACCTGTAAAATAATACGCAACGAATGTGAGTTTTTTTTATTGAGAATGAAATTTTAATTAATTAACAAAAAAGATTTATTGTAACAAATTTTAGATAAAAAACGTGTATTTTTTTTTTGCTATATAACTTTTAAAATGAATAATTTTTTCCAAAGTAAATAATTTTTAATAGAATTTTTTTCAAATTTTTTTATAGTTTTATTTTAAATCGTTTTTTATTTAAAATATGAATAATTTTTATTAAAAATGATTGCAAAAATTCGTTATGGAATCAATAAACTACACAAATAATTTTTATATTAGGGTGGTTGTTAACAAATTTATACGAAATAAACTCAAGTAGTCCACAACGAATATGAGTTATTTATTGAAAATAAAATTTTTAATTATCAGCGAAAACGATTTAAAGTATGTAATTTTTAATAGAAATTTTCTAATTTTTTAATAATTATTTTTATTTAAAGCACGAATAAAAAAAAACAATTTAAAAAATTTATTATGAAATTAATGAGCTACACATATAAATTTTTAGGTTAGGTTGGTTGTTATAAAACTCACGTTATAAAATTCTAATTTTTATTAAAAACAATTGAAAAAATATGTTATGAAGTCAATAAACTACACAAATAATTTTTAAGGTTAGGTTGGTTGTTAACAAATCTATACGAAATAAACTTAAGTAATCCACAACGAATATGAGTTATTTATTGAAAATAAAATTTTTAATTATCACAGAAAACGATTTAAAGTATGTAATTTTTAATAGAATTTTTTTCTAATTTTTTAATAATTATTTTTATTTAAAACATGAATAAAAAACAATTTAAAACATTTATTATGAAATTAATGAGCTACACAAATAAATTTTTTGGTTAGGTTGGTTGTTATAAAACTCACGTTATAAAATTCTAATTTTTTATTAAAAACAATTGAAAAATATGTTATGAAGTCAATAAACTACCAAATAATTTTTAGGTTATGTTGGTTGTTATAAAACTCACGTTATAAAATTCTAATTTTTATTAAAAACAATTGAAAAATATGTTATGAAGTCAATAAGCTACCAAATAATTTTTAGGTTAGGTTGGTTGTTATAAAACTCACGTGTAAATTTGATAAAAAATTTATACAAAATATATACTTACTTCGATTCCACCCTAAATTCGCAAAAAGTATCGTTTTTTAGGAACACTTCAAAACTCTTCAAACATCAATTTATATTCATAGTTAATATTTTAATTAGCACACGACTTAAACGAACACAATAATAACACAAAATTTCAAATATTTTTCTCAATTTGTTAGCAACACCAACTGTCGGGACAAACTGAAATTAAAATAGAATAATATTTAATATTTGATGCTGCGATGGTACCGGATCGAATGTAAAACAAAACTAACAACTACTTATAAATGAAAAATTAGTTAAATAAACATTTTCTAATTTTTATTGAAAACAATTGAAAAATGGTTGGTTGTTATAAAACTCACGTGTAAATTTGATAAAAAATTATATATTTTTTGCTTGATAACTTTTAAAATAAATAATTTTTCCAAAGTAAATAATTTTTAATAGAATTTTTATCAAATTTTTTTATAGTTTTATTTTAAATATTTTTTTATTTAAAAATTAATAATTTTTATTAACAATGATTGAAAAAATTCGTTATGGAATCAATAAACTACACAAATAATTTTATAGAGAAATGACACACACTCACTATTTGTGTGGCTATGAAACATAATTTTTTTCTGCAATTTAAATTGTAATATACAAAAAGGGTATTGAAAATTGAAACAAATATGGCGACTCTATAAACTGTCAGGATCTTTATTTTTTTCTTACTCTCTACTTAGTTCCTTACAATAGCAAAATTTAATGGCTTCTAATAATGCGTTACAATTTTTGCTTTTAAAGCGTGTTTTTTTTTTAGTTTTTATTAACTCAGAATCGAGATAAAATATCCAATTGTGAATCTAAACCATCCTCACTATTTGTGTGGCTATGAAACATGATTTTTTTTCTGCAATTTAAATTGTAATATACAAAAAGAGTATTGAAAATTGAAACAAATATGGCGACTCTATAAACTGTCAGGATCTTTATTTTTTTCTTACTCTCTACTTAGTTCCTTACAATAGCAAAATTTAATGGCTTCTAATAATGCGTTGCAATTTTTGCTTTTAAAGCGTGTTTTTTTTTAGTTTTTCTTAACTCAGAATCGAGATAAAATATCCAATTGTGAATCTAAACCATCCTCGAATCCCCGTGAACTCACACACAAAATTTCATCAAAATCGGTCCAGCCGTCTAGGAGGAGTTCAGTGACATACACACGCACACAAGAAATATATATATAAAGACTAGCAGACCCGACAGACGTTGTCCTGTACACACGTCGTTAATTCGAAAATTTCAAACATTCTTCAATAAGCTGTAACAATCTGGACTGTTTTGATAAAAATTATTATTCAAGAGTTATTTTAATATCTAACTTTATTACATGTACACTTATACAAATTCGACCGATCGGTAGCATGTGAGTATATACTGTGTATGTAAGTATGCATATACTGTATGAGTGAAGTGAAATGTAGAAGCTGTGTTAACTAAAAAGATGCATCTATTACCACACTCCACGGATGAAATTTGTAGACTGGATAATAGCAGCCACTGTCTATGATTATTGACACGGATATTTCTAGGCGTCACCGAAAATTTTAAGTGAATGAAATGACTGATTACAGGTTGGGATATTATCCGTGGAGTGTGGCAATAACAGCATCGTAAATACAAACTTTAACTTGTTTTAAGTAAAGGTAAGCAATCTTATAATGAAACTATTTTATAACATTTATTTATTAATTTACAAAAACTTAATTTATCTTAATGCTATTGGATGTACAATATTTTTAGTTAATCCTTGAGGTGTATAAACAAACAAATTCGATGGTTTTCCAACTCTGGAACACGCAACATATAATTGACCGTGAGAAAAACACGGATTTTCTAAATCTAAGCCACAAATTGTCATGGTTTAGCCTTGTAACTTATTTATAGTCATAGCATATGCCAAGTGGATCGGAAATTGTAAACGTTTGAATGGTATAAGCGAATCTGAAGGAATCATTGGGATCCGTGGTAAAAGTACAACCTCACCTTGAAATTTTCCACTAAAAATAGTAGCTTCAAGAATGTTGCCCATTATTTTTTTTATAACTAATCGCGTCCCATTACATAATTTCGGAGCATTCAAATTTCGAAGCAAAATTATAGGTGAACCAACCTTCAGTCGCAAATTATGTGGTGGCATTCCAGGTAAATCTAATGAAATTAAAAATTCTACAGGATAGTTAACAACTTCATCAGGATCAACAACAGTGTCGATCGATTTAAATGTAGTTTCATTACCAGGCTGTAATTGCTGTATTTTGAAATTGATGGCATCAACATCTAAATTTTTCGCAGCAAAAATTGCTTGCTCTCGTAGCCATCCATGATTAGTACAATTATTTCTCAAATCTGGAAAGATACTGTTTATTAACTCATCTTTGGTAGCCACCATGTTGCAAAAATTCTCTGGAAGTCGAATATATTGTGTATCTTCATACAATTCAATTTTACCATTGCCAATATCCAACAATTGTTCAGAGAATCTTGACGCTAATGGATCATTTTGAAGTTGAACGCGCATATTAATAGTAAGCCATAATTTGCTGACACTTCGCCATAGATAAGATTCTTTTAAACATGCGTTTATTTCGTCTGCATATGTCGCGCGTGGAATGACGTAATGTTTGTCTGAAATCACCAGACAGCAACAATAGAGCACCACCGAAAAGCCTAGTATTATCCTTGATATCTTTCAGGGACCTGTCGAGAGCTTCAAGCGAATGCTTGTGGGCCATGGTACATTCATCCCAGATAATAATTTTGCATTTTCTCAAAACTTGAGCCATGCCTGAATGCTTCTTTATGTTACAAATTTCTTCGGGATTTGTGTGAACATTCAAAGGTAATTTAAGCGCTGAATGCGCCGTCCGTCCACCATCAAGTAACGTTGCTGCGATTTCTGATGAAGCAATAGCCAGTGCAATATTATTTTGTGATCGGATGCACGCAAGTATCAATGAAATGAGGAATGTTTTACCAGTACCACCTGGTGCATCCAAAAAAAAAGAATCCACCTTGTTGCGCTGCAATTGATACATTAATTTGATCATATACATTTCGTTGCTCAGCAGTGAGCAATTGTTCATTATTGGCAACAAAAGTAGCCAAAGAAGTTCTATCGAAGTGGTGTTCCCGTTGAACATCGCTGTTGATGGTATCTACTGCTGGGCGGTTCGGCGCTGGCATGCCGAAATGGATGAGCGGCATATTCGAAATAAGAATACAAATATGCTCAATAATTATTAATGACTCATTATATATTTCTGCGGAGAATTCGATATTTTGATTTTGATTAGTACTTCTAATTCGATGTAAAATATCCTCACTCATTGAGTCTTTATATTTGTCCCACAAAGCAGATGCTTCAGACGGAAAACACATTGTCAATATTATTAAAAATAATTGACGAATTTGTTGTGGAGATGAGCTCAGTGCTGCATCTCTGCAAGTGTGAGATCCCAATGGTTATCATCCTCCAATAAATGTAACTCACGACACGCATCAAAGAAAGTGTCGTATAAAGTACCATTGACTTTTCTCAAATATCGGAAAGATGTTGGTCCAGGAACGTTAACCAATAACAAACGCAAAAAAAAAACATTCGCGTTGCTTAGGATGAACTGTATATATTCGACCTAAAGTATTTGTCATAAATATGTCGGTGAATCCTGGGACTGGAATGCCTCGTTTCCGTGGTTCCCAATTTTTTGATTGTTTATTCCACGTAAAAAATTTAGGAACATCAGTATACATTAATGTCCTTGCGAATTGACCAACAACATCTTGTCGGCAACAAAGGTTGAAAAATTCAGTAAGAGTTTTTTTTGGAGCCGTTAAAGCTTGTTGTAGTGCAGTCTGTTCTGTAAAGTAAACACGCTGTCCGTTTTCAAGATGCACAGCCAAATGTATAACAGCAGGATCCCTTTCATGTATAGGAAACGTAAAAATGCGCCAAATAGCTTCGTTACTGCTTATGTATCGACCCATTTGATAACGTGTAATTTCCTCATTGTCATTTACATTTTGAACAGCGAATACAGCTTTATCACTGCCCTTGTGAACATACTTACAAATGTATTTTATAGATTTCACTGAACTGCATAGTTCAACGTTTATGTGCGCTTTATAGGTTTTGCACAGCAATGGTGAATATGGAACTACCCAGCGATTATCAATATCTACTCTCACATCGTTTGACAGACGCAGTTCATATGATTGACCGCCATTGTCTACGTCTCTACGCCGGTAAGATGGATAACCGTCAATATTGGTGATAGTATCAGATTGGCATGGTTTTGGAAAACGTTTCGTACATTTTCCATTGTCCATACATGGTGACATCATGTTTAGAGTACCACATGGACCATGGATCATATTAGTAGTTACAATGTCAAACAATTCTTGATCAACATTCGGATCTGGAATTTCGGCTGAAATAATTTTGTCGATTTCTTCTGGGCGTACTTTATCCACCAACCAAATCAAAATATGCGCATGAGGTAAACCTCGTTTTTGCCATTCAACAGAGTAAAGCCAACAACGTGTTTCACGAAATACCGAGTGATGTGTAATCAAATTCATCAAAGATTTTAATTTTTGTTTAAAAACACGTGCAGTGATATCATGGCGATGCATCGATGTTTGACCTGGCAACAACAAACTTTGAATTTCATCCCAGTTTGGATTACACGTAAATGTGATAAAAAGATCTGGTTGGCCATATGCACGTACGTAAGTCATGGCGTCTTGAATATACTCTTGCATATGACGTGGACTACCAATGTATGATGGGAGAATATATGCGCTACCGATGTTGTTGATGTCATTAGATGCATCTACGTTACCAATAACGGCGTCACGCAAATGAATGTACTCCTCAGCACGAAGTTTTGTTTGATTAAATTTTATATATCGTAATCTCTCACTTTCGATTTTTACGTACATATCGACAATATACTTATGAAATAGCTGTCTGCATCGGAGAATGGTATTGTCTTCATTAGCACGAATCATCAATCGATATGCGTAGAAGTTCATAGCACTAACTTTCTTGACCAGTTCTTAACCTGCAAATAAATATATATATGAGAGATACAGAAATTATTTGAAAAAAAAAAAAAATCTGTAAGATAGTCTATAAGTTGTACCTGTAGTTGGATTCCTTTGTTTAATACTTAAATGGTATCCATCTTCTCCTTCCCAAAATATCAACGGATACTGCAATGCATCGTAAGAACGATGATTGTCTTGAATTATTTGCATCGTATTATCTCTGCGTTGAATGCAAATGTCCCGACGTTCACATGGGTCACCAGCCATAACAACTGCAACTTCATTAATAGTTGGAACATTATATGTGCCTGCGTGCTCTCCGTAGGGCACTTTGTCTGCTATATTAATAATGGCGTATTTGTCGTTTTTCAGTCTGCTAGAAAAAGTCTTGAACAATTGCAACAACTGGTTATGGTTTTGCAAAAACGTTTCCAAAATGTCCACAATTTCTCGTTCCTCCATCTGCTCTATATAGTTGTAAGCGCAGCGTGTGTGTGATTGTTGCTCCTCATTGCCCATAAAATAAATTTGTAAAAATTTTGGATCGGCATCAGGCATTGGGAGCAATGAACCAATTTGGTGGTACACTTGACCTTGAATTTTGAATGTAGATTCGAAATTACGACCATCTTCATTATGAACAATTTTTGTTGCTCCAAATGATTTCATTTGGAAGCATGAATTGAATTTACGAATTTTTCGCAAAAACAATTTCGATTGAGATGTGGTGCCAGCTAAAATTTTTTTTAAAGGTTCCGGCGGTGGATTTAGCGATGGCAGTGAAATTTTTCCAGATGCGCAACATAAACCAGCTGATTCACCTTTGTACTTGAAAGCATGCCAATGTTGACACTTTTTGTCCATACTACCAATCGAGATTAATGCATGTGACGAATAGTTGATTTCAGGATCATATTCAAACGCAAGGCGATTGAGTGATGCTCTTGTCAATGCTCGAACATTTTGCATCCGGCGTTGGTTACGTTCTCTATGTGCATCCGTCGCTTGTTGACGTGCCTCTCGTTGTCTTACTGCATTAGCACGAAGACGTCGAGTGCGTTGTACTGAATTTTCATTCGCACGTGTAGATGCAACTTGATCTCTCAGATTTGCATTATCCGCCGAGTGTTCTTCATCTGTTCTATTTATTCGACGATCATAGACTAATTGCGCGTTCGGAGTACGTCGACCAATATTTCTGGCTCTTCCTCGAAGACGTGGCATTTTTCTGGAAAAAAAAAAAAAAAAAATACTGTAAAATAATACGCAACGAATGAGAGTTTTTTTTATTGAGAATGAAATTTTAATTAATTAACAAAAAAGATTTATTGTAACAAATTTTAGATAAAAAAATGTGTAATTTTATTTTTTGCTTGATAACTTTTAAAATGAATAATTTTTTCCAAAGTAAATAATTTTTAATAGATTTTTTTTCATATTTTTTATAGTTTTATTTTAAATAGTTTTTTTATTTAAAAAAATGAATAATTTTTATTAAAAATGATTGCAAAAATTCGTTATGGAATCAATAAACTACACAAATAATTTTTATATTAGGGTGGTTGTTAACAAATTTATACGAAATAAACTCAAGTAGTCCACAACGAATATGAGTTATTTATTGAAAATAAAATTTTTAATTATCAGCGAAAACGATTTAAAGTATGTAATTTTTAATAGAAATTTTCTAATTTTTTAATAATTATTTTTATTTAAAGCACGAATAAAAAAAACAATTTAAAAAATTTATTATGAAATTATGAGCTACACATATAAATTTTTAGGTTAGGTTGGTTGTTATAAAACTCACGTTATAAAATTCTAATTTTTATTAAAAACAATTGAAAAAATATGTTATGAAGTCAATAAACTACACAAATAATTTTTAAGGTTAGGTTGGTTGTTAACAAATCTATACGAAATAAACTTAAGTAATCCACAACGAATATGAGTTATTTATTGAAAATAAAATTTTTAATTATCACCGAAAACGATTTAAAGTATGTAATTTTTAATAGATTTTTTTCTAATTTTTTAATAATTATTTTTATTTAAAACATGAATAAAAAACAATTTAAAACATTTATTATGAAATTAATGAGCTACACAAATAAATTTTTTGGTTAGGTTGGTTGTTATAAAACTCACGTTATAAAATTCTAATTTTTTATTAAAAACAATTGAAAAATATGTTATGAAGTCAATAAACTACCAAATAATTTTTAGGTTATGTTGGTTGTTATAAAACTCACGTTATAAAATTCTAATTTTTATTAAAAACAATTGAAAAATATGTTATGAAGTCAATAAGCTACCAAATAATTTTTAGGTTAGGTTGGTTGTTATAAAACTCACGTGTAAATTTGATAAAAAATTTATACAAAATATATACTTACTTCGATTCCACCCTAAATTCGCAAAAAGTATAGTTTTTTAAGAACATTTCAAAACTCTTCAAACATCAATTTATATTCATAGTTAATATTTTAATTAGCACACGACTTAAACGAACACAATAATAACACAAAAATTTCAAATATTTTTCTCAATTTGATTGCAGCACCAACTGTCGAGACAAATTGAAATTAAAATAGAATAATATTAAATATTTGATGCTGCGGTGGTAGCGCAGTCTACCGGATCGAATGTAAAACATTCCAAAATTAACAACTACTTATAAATGAAAAATTAGTTAAATAAACATTTTCTAATTTTTATTGAAAACAATTGAAAAATGGTTGGTTGTTATAAAACTCACGTTATAAAATTCTAATTTTTATTAAAAACAATTGAAAAATATGTTATGAAGTCAATAAGCTACCAAATAATTTTTAGGTTAGGTTGGTTGTTATAAAACTCACGTGCAAATTTGATAAAAAATTATTTTTTTGCTTGGCAACTTTTAAAATGAATAATTTTTTCCAAAGTAAATAATTTTTAATAGAATTTTTTTCAAAATTTTTTATAGTTTTATTTTAAATAGTTTTTTATTTAAAAAATGAATAATTTTTATTAAAAATGATTGAAAAAATTCGTTATGGAATCAATTAACTACACAAATTATTTTACAGAGAAATGACACACACTCACTATTTGTGTGGCTATGAAACATGATTTATTTCTGCAATTTAAATTGTAATATACAAAAAGGGTATTGAAAATTGAAACAAATATGGCGACACTATAAACTGTCAGGATCTTTATTTTTTTCTTACTCTCTACTTAGTTCCTTACAATAGCAAAACTTAATGGCTTCTAATAATGCTTTGCAATTTTTGCTTTTAAAGCGTGTTTTTTTAGTTTTTCTTAACTCAGAATCGAGATAAAATATCCAATTGTGAATCTAAACCATCCTCGAATCCCCGTGAACTCACACACAAAATTTCATCAAAATCGGTCCAGCCGTCTAGGAGGAGTTCAGTGACATACACACGCACACAAGAAATATATATATAAAGATAAAGATTTATATTTGTTTATTTTTTTGAATTTTTAATGACAAACAATGCAAAACTGCAATGGCCTAGGACAAAAAAAAATGCATTAAATTAAAATTCTTCATTGCATGAATCATTTAAAGAACATATAATTTTCACTGTTTTCGTGAATCATCAATCGTTATGAGTAGTAAGCTTAATTCATAGCACTGACTTTCGTATGTGTTTCCTCATTTCCTCACCTGTTTGTGGATTTCTCAATTTTATGTTAAAATGACATCCATCGTCTCCTTGCAAAAATAAAATTGGATTTTGCAATCCGTCGTTTGAAAGATGAGTTTCTGAGACTCGTACATCACCATTTCTACGATAAAGAATAATATCACGTGAGTTAAATTCTTCTCCATTTATAACAGTCGCTCCTTCATTAATTTTTGCTGCTTTATATTGTCCTTCGTGTTGGCGTACAGGTGTTTTGTCTCATGTAATTATGACTTTGTAGTCATCAGTTGGCAATTGTTCAGTGGCAATTTCATATGTTGATAAAATAGTATTTGTAAATCAGCAACAATTTCTTGTTTAGACCCTGTTTTGAATATGCAACGTTGATCTATTTGTTTATTAGATTTTTACATGAGGTTAATTACAAAAAAAATTGTAATCTTCATTTGGCATTGGTAATAAAGATCCAACACAATGATACATTTGCCCTTGTATTCTGAATGTTGGTATGTAATTCTCGCGTACAATATTTGTTGTACCGAACTAGTATGTCGTTTGGAAACATGAATTGTATCTACATAAGTTACCTATCCAAGAAATATTTCCAATGGCTTGTATCACCTGATACCAACGTTGATAATGGTTCGACTGGTGAATACAATTCTGGCAATTTCACTTTTCCACTCGCGCAGCACATTTCTGGTGGTTCATTCTTAAATTTCAAAATACCACACATATATGAATATTATAATCATAATAAGGATCGTGATTTAACGCAATTAGATTTAAATCAACGTGCAGTTTTTGTCTAGATCGAGCAGTGCGTACACGAGTAGTTCCCAGTCTTAAATCCCGTTGTTCATTTGCTTCTGAAGCTCTTGATGTTTTTTTTTTTGCTTCAGCGGTAGATCGTCTGATAGCTTTTCGATTAGGTGGCATAATTAATTCGACAGGAAAGTGTATTCTATTTTCTCACAATTACAAATTCAGAATCAACTCAACTTAGTATTCTACATACTAGAAGACAAATACTATAAATACATGTTTTCAAATGTTAATAGGACCATAGAAAAGAGAAACTCTTATAAAATACTTATTTGTAAATATTAGATATGACTCGTGCGCTACCTATTGTACCTTATCTCACATAGACAGTAACCTTCCTCGTGTTGCAATGTTAAAGTGTGCAAAATTTTATAGAGGTCTGATGGACGATGAGTTATCAATGATATGGCGAGACATCATAAAAAATACTTAAATTATCTTTTAAGAGTGTCTGTACCCGGCATGGTTTGTATGTAACCTTGATGGTTTTTTTGTAACACGCATAAAACATTCAGTTCACGCACTTGGATAGGAAGTTGTCAAACCTTAATTTAAGACCGTGGTACGGACATAGAGAAATGACATACATTCACTTTTTGTATGTCTATGACCAATTATTGTTTCTGTTATGCAAATTAATTTACGCATTGCGATCGGTTGAAAGGTATAGACGTTGATAGCCAGCAGCGCCATCTAGTGGCGAGTTATAAAAATGGATAGTGCGAATGTATTCGCCGTGTTCAAATAAATACGTATACCAATTTTCATGGAAATCCGTTGAACGGTTTAGAAGTTGATATGCTGCAGCGCCATCTAGTGTCGAGTTACAGTATAAAAACAATAGCATAGAAACATTCTCCATGAAAAAAAATTCCATATGCACAATTTCCTCGCAATCTGACGATTGGTTTAGGAGCTCTTAAAGGACATACATGTAAATAAGTTTTTTTTTATATGTATAGATTTAGTGATACTCATGACATAGAACTAAATTCACTCTAAACCTAATTTTTTGTGATTCCACAGCCGGGTAATTCTTCCAAATTAATATGTAGTCACATTTACTTAAAATATTTTTATCACAATTATATGGAATAAAAACATAGAAAGATGGTGGTTGAAGCCGGAATGTATTCATGCGATAATACGTAAAATAAGTCAAAACTATGCATTTCTACCACTCACAGGAGGAACTCATGCAGTTCTCATGAAAGGCGAATTCACAACGCTGGCTGGTTTCATAGATGACCAGGGCAAAATGCGGTTGCCGCAAAATGAATTAGGACTAAGTGTTGTCATTTGGAAGATCTATGTCCAAAATGTCATAACGGTTCATTTATTTCAGAAAGTTATCTTTAAATTTTAAATATGTAACATCATGTACCTGCCAAACATTATCATAATGCTGCCTAGCCTCCATTTACATAATTTCGCACATAGACACGGATTTGTTTATTCACTAATTTTTTCGTTAGAAACATTAAACCTGTTTGCGTACTTCCTTTATATGTTTTGTTTAAAAGGTTGAAAGAAACTTTGGCTGACTCGTTCGATGCAATGGGCCTCCTTGTAATATTGGACACCATATGGGACGTACAATCAAGCCTTCGTTTGCAGTTAAATACATGCGCTCTGCAATGGTGCATTATACCAAATTAACAAATATCCAAAGAAGTGCAAACCTTAATAAATAAGCACATTAAAATAAGCACCCAGCAGTGTTACCAACTGATGCCAAGGTAACGCAGACAAACTCAGCGACACTTAGCGTGCATTACCGCATACAGGAGGTACCAGTACCTAGTAGTATATAATTTGACATACTGGAACTGGAATAGGAGTGTGGATGTGGTGAATTTTCAGCAACCATCTTGAATTATGACGTCATGGTGCCCATCTTATATCACCTTTGACCTTTACATTTAATCTTGACCTTTGACCTTGACCTTTGGCCTTGAAATTTGACCTTGACCTTGACCTTTGACTTTGACCTTAACCTTTGATCTTAACCTTTGAACTTAACCTTTGACTTCAGTCACTATCTTATAACCCGCTATCTTCACATAGTACGCCCCACTCCACAAACTTTGTTATCATTCCTTCAAATAAAAAAAATACATTCAGAGTGTGTGTTATTTTTTATATACCTTATTTAATTCTCGGTCTGGTAAATGTCTCTATAGCCGTGCGCTCAAAGGCGTATATTTTACAAATCAAAGGTTCAAGATGCCATGGTTCGAATGACCTCGGTTCCGCTGTGTTACGTATCAAAAATTAAATTTAGTGTGTCGATAAGGACCACAACAACATTGGAAAGTAATGTAACATCGACCTTATGTGCACAAAACAGAGCGTTGCTGGTGATCTCTAGGAACAAAGAAGTCGGTACCAAAGATGGCGGTCTCCAGCAGAACAGAAAAAAATAGATGGTGGTCGTGATGTCATCAAATATGGCGGCCTCCAGGAGACGACAAGATGATGGCGGCTATGTCGTCATAATCTAAAGAAGCGGCTCTGACATCAGCTCCAAGATGGCGAACATGTCAATAGGATTCAAGATGGCGACCGTAGCGAAAATTACGTTTGTGAAGTGGGGAGTTTATGGTCAAGATGGCGGAATTCAAGATGGCGGCTGACAATTCACAACATCCACATCCCGACTCCAGTGCCAGATTTCCTATTATATACTACTGCTACCTCACACGTTAAGCCATTTAACCAACAGAGCAGACAAGTGGAAGTGGCAGAGAGAACCCCTGCTGCTTTTATACCACCAGCTCCTTATGCAACTCATCAACCATGGGCAATTCAATTAACTTATATATATTAAATATTCATCAAAATAACATGTATTATAATAGGCATGCATGTGTGTGGGCTATAACCCTTAATGATTCACTTAAATGTCTCAGTGTATTTTAGTTTTCGTAGGCCATACTGCTTAAAAACAATATAATAAGAGTATATTGGCTATATTGCATACCTACTTATTATAACTTGGGAAAAAATTATCTATAATTTTGAATATATATAAGTTTTTTATTTTCTCAATAATCAATTCAGTTTACAAGTGAAAAAAAAGCCTTCCGTCACAAATACACAACTGAAGCGAGAATTTAGGTAGGCTATGTGACTTTACACGAAGAAATTTATGGCAGATTTTTCTTAATTAAACGACAGAATTTATGGAACGTAAATGTGTTTAATTTCGGCAAAAGCACTCTTAGTCACGGCTCTTAACTAAAATGGATCTGCCCCTGTAACAAGTCAGGGTGAGGAAGTGGAGAGGGAAGCTCATAAAATCGATCCCGCCCCCAGCTAGCCCGCACCGAGAATAATTCACACGGCTCCTCCCAGAGGTTTAACTCAGATATATAAGTTGTAATTACAGTGACGCGCAGTTGATTTCAGCCGGCCAATAAACCAGCGCGTTAATTACAGTCGCACACGGCAGGGCTACCGGCGCGGCTGAGGAAGAGAGCGCCCCGTACGCCCCACAGCTGCGGTAATTGATGAAGTGCTTGTTTTAACACTTAATAATAAGCAAGCGGCGCGCGACGTCTCGCGGCGAGCAGGGGGCGGGGTCCGCGGGCCGCAAGATGAATGCGCGACCCTAATTTATCACCCCATTGTAGTAAATTTGGTTTATTGTTAGCGGCCGTCCGCCCTTGTTGGAACTTCTTCTCGGCTTGTTTTCTTATCTGATGGTTTGTTAAGACAGCCGGCGGCGGGGATGAGAGATGAAGGAAGAAGCGGTTACCAGGAAGCGAGGAAAGGACTCGAGTCGGCTTCCCGCGAGGGGGGGGGGAAGGGGGAAGCCGCCGGCGGGGAAATATGACTTACGGGCCGAGAGTTGGCCCCACTGACGCAGGGCGTGACAAACGACGATAAAGCCGGAATAAAACACAGCGGCCAAGTGTCGACCCAGCCCGCCCGGCCAGTATTTATGAGGACAGCCGCTCCCCGCGGGGGTTGCCGATAGATGCGGATTTAAGGGATGAAGGATAGTAATCTAGATGCATCCAATCCGACCACAATGTCCCGTCCTGCCATGCCATTGGCCAAGTATAGAGAGGAGTTTTCCCACCAGCTGTCGAGAGACACAATCCTCTGGCTTCAAGCCCGCGAACTGTCACGAATCTACAAATGAATAGAACAATCTGACGCGAGCAATGAAAGGTGATCGTCAATTCATTGATCATCTTTTTCACCAAGTTTTACATTGGTCTAAATTTAGTCGATGCTCAGACCGTTGCTCTAAATACATTTGACGCAACACTTGATGCAATATTTTATTGTGTCAAATCATCTACTTTCTCATATTAAAACAAATTCTGTATATATTTAAATATATTCAGGAAATTAAAAAGATAGTATAGTATTATACATCAGGTTAACAAACATCACTTCTGAGTAATAATGTTATCGAAGCTTTGTTGTCTGATATTTAAATTATTAATAATATAATGACCAAATAATACGGTGAATTATGAAATAATGCAAATAAAAAGGATTTGCATATGAAGGTAAGAAGATAGTGATTAGGTCTTTGATATGTTAACAGTATTAATCAAAAGTGAACCACTTCCCACCCTCATTTCCAAGCTGGATATAAAAAGTATATTTTTTATATTGTGAAATTTAACGCTGATACGTTCCTGATGGTGTTTGAATATTTAACGTCACTCACATCATCACGGATTTTTTACGATACTTTCTAGTAAGTTATTTTAAGTTGTCGCGCCTGATAAAGCAACGTCTCCTTTGCCTATATTTGTCTCTTCGTAACTTTTAATGTGTTGGTTTTGACGCCTGTAGCTAGGCTACTGTATATACTCCCAGATATGACCAAGTATTGCACCTGATATGTAGGCTACCGGTTTCGTTTACTGTATAAAAATACTCCTCTGTAGAAAAAGTGTTCCTAGTGTCAAAAAGCCGCCATGCAATACCTGTTTCTGGTTTTGGATGGTTCGAGTATCTTCTTCCTCGCGGTACTCGCTGCGATGTGGGTGTACAAGCCCGCCTGTGAGTCACTCGGGCGCAGTCGTCCTCCGAGTGGAAGAAGTTGTTGCCGCTGCCTCGCCCCAGGTCGTCGCCCCGCCGTGAAGACATTATCATGTCTACCTTTAAGTATTGTTACTTGGGTGACAAGATTAACGAAGATTATGCGGAACTTACCATTTTTCTGAGGGAAGTCAATTCGGTGAACGAATATTTCCTGCAGAAGTTCGACTTAGAATAATTCATGAAATAATCCACTTTGGTGATAAGAATATTTTCTGGTCCGTGGGACTTTGATTATTTTCGCAAGTCCAGAGGACTAAGTAATTTTCGCCAGCAGTTAGGATTTAGTTCTTGAAGAGATCACCCAATGACTTAGTCGTTTCAAGATGTTACGGTCTTCTAAAGGGCCCGACACTGTTGAGCTGGCTTGGGCGGCCAACTGATGTATTGCTATCACTCGGTCGGCGTTTAAACTTAAAATATATGAACAGATACTTACGTAACAAACGTATGAATTTACTTCAGTTAAAGTGCTTTGCGGCAAAGTAATCATTTTACTACGCTACATAACATTCTTAAGTTACAGCGTCATTGGCGAAGTTTTACTTTTCAGTTCACAATGCCTTACGTAATCTCCGTATCGGACTTAGAGAATTTTGGGGACTGCACGAGTGATTTGTGTGGACTGTACGAGTGTTTGTTGTTCTAGAGAAATTCTAAGGTAGCCCAATTTGATTCTGGTTGTTGAAGTTAAGAAGACATCTAAGATTTGTTTTTATGGTGTGTACGATAGTGAACGAGACGAAAAAGTTGTCAGTCAGATTTGAGTGGTAGCCAGCACATGAAGAGTATTGTCAACCCTGGCAACCAACCTGTCGGCTTCAATGGTGCGGAGCCATGATGATTTCTCTCCGACGACTTTGAAGTCGCCGATGAGTCGCGCAGCATTTTCAAGACTCGTAAGGGGACGGTTATTTTATCCTTAAAGCACAGATTTTCTGGGGCGGAAACATTTGTATCGTAAATTATATCTCTGCCCATGGTGTCTAGACCTGTATAGACCCGTAAGGTTTGTCGACACAGTAGAGATCATTGTGAGCAGAGTTTTTTTTTATTTATTTACTGTGTTTAACTTGAAAGATTCGCCTTGTAATATTATGTCCTGTTATTGTTTGGTAATGATTGTTTCATTTACATTGCCTTTTAATCAGTTGTTATCAATAGTAGTATATAAAAGGGGCTCCGGGGACTGGCTCCAGCTGTGGAGCCTGAAGCCGACCGCCATCTTGGATTGTGACGTTACGGCGGCTATTTTGGATGACTTTGACCTTAAAAAATGGCCTTGACCTTCAAAATTTGCCAAAAATATGTCCAAAATTTGCCAAATCACCAAAATTTCCATTTTTTTTTTAAATTCAGGGAAAACATTAAAAAAAAATTTGATAATTCAAAAATTAGGATTTCGAAAAATCTCAAAAGTTTTTTTGCCTTAGAAAGAACATAAAATCCTAAAAGCGGCTTAAAAGTCCTAAGAGCTAGCCACTCTAAGCTTCCGAGGTCATAAAATTGAAAATTAGGATGGCATTGCAGCCATTTTAAATTATGACATCACAGTTGCAATTTTCGTTACGCCCGCCATCTTGGATTCTAGAAACATTGCTTGATTCGTTACGTCCACCATCTTGGATGACTATGTCGTTATCATTACACTTTACGTTATGTCCGCCATATTGGATTCTAGATCGTTGCATTTTTCGTTACGGCCGCCATCTGGAAATTCCGTAATTTTTATGCTAGAAATTTGGAAAAAAAAAATTATAAAAAAATAATTAATCAAATTTTAATAAAATACTATTTCAAAACGAACTTATGCCTTCAAGTCCTCGTTTAGAACCTGATGAGGTCATAAAAAAACGTCGATAGATCCTTCCTCCATGGAAACCGTCGGCAGAATGACCTCCCACCACTAATGCCAAGATATATATAATCAGCTGGTATGATGTCACGTCCACCATCTTGTTTACGTCTGCTGGAGGCCGCCATCTTGTTTAAGTTTACTAGAGTGTACTACCATAATATTAGTTTAATTTTTGTTCACTATACCTTTGACCTTGATCTTGTACTTCGAACTTGACCCTGAACTTTGACCTTGACCCTGAACTTTGACCTTGACCCTGAACTTTGATCATTGACTGTTAACCTTGACCATGGTGACCATCTTGGAGCCTCCATCTTGTGTTCAGTACTCGCTACCAGGAGTGCTAGTTATCATACATCGCCTGCTAGAGGACATCGCCACCATCTTGTAATAGATACAAGGAGCACTAGTGTCACGTAGTACACACCATCCGCTAGAGTGCGATACCATAATGTTAGGTTAATTTTTAGCTGCTAGAGTGCAGTTATCATTTATTACTGTGGCACTGCCATCTTGACATTTGGTTGCCATCATGGAAATTCGTATTTATTTAGCTAGAGATTCGGGAAAAATTCCAAAATTCATCAAAAACATCAATCATTAAAATTATGATTGGTGCTATAGATTTCTGTCCTTGGTTAGATCCCTGGGCGATGCAAAATTTTTAATTTTGTGTAAAAATGATAATTTTAATAAATATGTTGGAATGATCTAAAATAATCCTAGTTTCCTAGCCAACCAGCATCCTATAAGACATTATGTCCGATATCTTGAAAATTTGTAATAATTAACCTAGAATTTCGGGAAATTTCGGGAAAAAGTTAAAATAATCAAAAAATCACTCATTAATATAATGATTGAATCGATGGATTCCTCTCCATGGTTCGATCGAACAATATAATTTCAGGTAGAAGCATACTAAATTAATTAAAATTAATTAAAAAAATTCTTCCTCTAAGAATATAATATTTTTAATGCCTAAATGGTTTGGTTGCAAAAACCTATTACGGCTCAGTCTCAGGCCGAATATGATATTTCCTTTTCTTCTGGATCAATCATTTCATCAATGTTTTGTTATGACGTTGTCACGTTAAACTATCGTCCGTAAACCGACTTTACAGACAACCAATTTATTATTATTATTATTTTAACTTCTTAAAATGCCATAGATCATTAAAAATATTTCTTGTGGATTTTTACGACCAATTGTTTTTGGAGCACATCGTTGAAAACAAGACAGCCGAACGTTTGATAATGTACTGTTATTTTGACCACCGATGCTACCGGCTCGCTTATGGACACAATAGCGACTGTGTGTTCGCTCCGACCCAGTACTTTAACGACGCAGGTCAGGGAATCATTGAGCAGGAGGAAGCCACGGAGGAAACCAGGCCACGGGACTGTTGGGCATGTTACGAAACACTACGAAATTTACTAGACATGGTTCAGGCCCCGTCATTACTTCTAGTGTGACTTTGGGAAACACAATTAGATATGTATTTTGGTTAGGGGCACAGTTTGTGTGAAAGAAGATTAAATTAATTTATAATAATTTTATGATTACGAGCAAGTATCAAGTTTTGGTAAGGCTACGCATTATTTTCCTATGGCAATATTTTGACATAGTTGTAAAAAATGCTAGCAATAGTACACATGGTAAATTTGATAAAAAAAAGTATTTCCGTTTTATAGGCTACGTATTGGGCGCCCGTTTACATTTTAAGGCCTATTGACTCGGTGTTTGTCTGCCTTCTGGTGGAGAATTTATGTGACGCATACCGCGAACGCAGCAATACTTGGCGCTTTTTCGTTCAGCATTTGATAGTTTGTGTAATTGGTATGTATTACTGTTCGTTGCCAGTGTCACTGTGTTAGCCGCGCCTGTCCTGTAGGGGAAGTGGTTCCGATGGATGAGACTAGGTTTTATTTTCTGTTTTGTAGAAAATAACAAATGTAAATTATATAAAAAAATAAATGGTCAGGGTAGATACAAATTTTGGTCAGGGATAGTCTTGCAAATGTTATTAGGGGAGGACGGGGCAAGTTGGCGATGTTAAGAGTTCACCATTTTTTATAATTTTAATTTTGGAAATACGATTTCCTTCTTTCCAGACACTATTAGAATAGTCTTTTGTCGTGGTGTAACTACATGAAAAAATCTATATTTCTATATTATCTCAAAAATTCTGCCCTTTTAAAAATATAATGCAAATGTGCCATCTTGCCCCGTTACCGGGGCAAGATGACTTTGACTACGGGGTAAGATGACATTTTTGACACAAGTTTAAACATATTTATTCTTAGAATGCAAACTACTGTAAACTAACTAATTTAACATTGTTACATGCGTTTTTACATATAAGGCATGTTATTAAAGGCTTGGTTTGTTGAAAATTACAATTAATAGTTAACTTACATAACTAATTCAGAGTTGGTGTTTTATAAACAATAATCGCACACAAATTTTTCTCCTTCAAAGTTCGAGCAGTCCTCGTGCCACCATGTGTAGCATTTGCAACACTCGATCCAGTCTTCTGATGGAGGATTGACATAAATCTCATCACACACTGGACACTGCACTTCGGATATTTGAGCTGAAGTCATGCCTGTCGAAAGTTGGAGCTTCTTGGATTTTTCTCGAGAATCGAGCTTCAGTTTCTTAGTAACAGTTCCTTTTTTGGCTTCTCTAGACTCTTGTCTTTGTTGCTTCAAACGTTCTTGTTCTATCCTCTGAGCTCTCCTCTGAACCAGAATCGCTTTCATGGGTGAGCTTGTGATGACACTTGCATTTTGCTTATGAGATTATAAAGCTCAGAAAATCAAACAAAAGTTATAAAAGAGTTGTATGTGGATACCACAAAAACCGTATAAAGCACTTGGGGCAAGATGACGAGTCGTCATCTTGCCCCAGTCAACTTGCCCCGATCAGCAATGTTATTAGTATTGGATTTTTTCGCTAGGAAAAAAAATAAAAGGTTAACAATATATAGTGGTTAAGAAAAGTATATAGTCTAAGGTAATAATGTGTGGCATTGAATATCCAAATATCTTACCTGTTTGTCCATGAGATATTACTTCGAAGTTCTTGAAAATTACAATACGTCAGACCAAATGTACGAACATCATCTAACAAACAACTAAATGGTGGCAGCGGCTTCACTGTGCGATTCTTTAGTGCCCACCAGTGTGGAGCGCTAGTAGTGTCTGTTAGGTGGTGCTATCTAGTGCCATGACGTGGAAATAAGTCATTCGTCATCTTGCCCCGCTCGTCAACTTGCCCCGTCCTCCCCTACATCTTTTAAGGATACCCTAAAAAAAATTCTAATTAGATTAAATTTATTTGATTCTAGATGAAAGATTTACAAGAGGTTTCTATTGAATTGGCTGACTATAAAAACTAATATTGGTAAATTTTGGCATGCCAAAAATAACAAAATCTTTAATAACCTAATTTGTAATGTCGGACTGGTAAAAATTATGTATCACGAAATTAACATAACCGATGAAAAAAATACACACTGTGGCTTAAATGAGCAGGTAATAAGAAAATTAATCCTTTAAATAAATATAAAGCTTAAAATGGCTGTAGTGTTGTAGTTATTCGCAGACCGTGATACAATTTTAAGATTAAATGTTTAAAATTAGAGAGTAGGTAAGATTTTCAATAAATATTTTGCGTGTAACTTTTTTTTGTCAGCAATTTGCGACGTACTGCAAACAAATTTTAAAGTAACTGAAATACCAACAACCTAAAATGTTACTGAATACAACCATTTGTACCCTGATTGAAAAGTTTCTGGGATAAACAAAGGTTCACCACAAAATATAGATTTGTTTAAAAATTTTTAAATTAGGCAAATTTGGTTGCTTATATAACTTGTATTATTTAAATTAATAATACATCCGGTGCTGATGGTTAAATGAGTTGTAGGAAGGCTTTAAAAATAAACAGAATATAATACTGCAATTAAATAAAAAATACATAGCTATATTCTTCGCCTCGGACTCAACCCCAGAAACCTCACACTCACACTCAGTGAGAAATGCTGACTTGGTTAGGAAAGGGGGAGGTGGTAGGGTGGAGGGGGAGGGGGATAGGGGAGGGGGAGAAGCGATATCCAGTTCAGGTTGAAACTACTGGGGAAGACGCCACGTGGCATTCATCGAAGACTGCCGCGCGCGACAGGAGAGCGCAGGACTATCAAAAGTATGTTGAGATATTGTTATGAATGATAAAAAATGAAAGAAACTTACTCCAATGCAGAAATAATTCACGCCGAGATAAATATAGCATCACCTGAACTCCGACAAATATATAACGTTTTTAATTTTGAGACGTTTACTTAATATTTTAATTTAATTGCGACGGCATAATAAAAAAATAGGATATTTTTAATGCAGACACTCAACTGACTGCTTGATTAAATTCGTAAAGAATGGGGGCAGTTGAAACTAGAATAAATTATTAATTTAAAATATTCATATAAAAGACACACTGAATCAATGCCGCACTTCTAAGTTCTAAGCTCAAAAATAAGGTGTGCCAAATGGCAATTTTTTTAAAGTTTTAAGTCAATATTTAAATACCATGATTATATTACAATCAACGCAATATTTCTATCACATTTGGTTAAACATAAGGTTTTTGTAAACAATAGGCAACGTTCACGCACAGTCAGAGAGGAATGCACTCGAGATACAATTCTGCAGTATTCAATTAAAACAACTCATTTACTAGCACGGAAAGGGGTGGAAGCGCAGCCGGCCATGATGTAATATTGCCTATCCCACGAATAGAGACCTGCAAAATTCGTGGTTTCGATGGCCTTCAGGATAGACTGCACATTCCCCTGTACACTCGGGCAAATAACGCAAGTTCATTGGCTGCCGACTTGTAAGTCGTCTCAGCTGGTTTGTCTGTGATTCGATCCTTCTTTGGTTGAGGGTTTATAACGGGTTGAGATTCGTCCAGATGAACACTAAGCCAATAGAAAAATTATCTAAGAGGTATATGTATTTGAATTCTAACCTATCACCGAATGAATCCGCGAATTTGGCAGGTCTCAACCCATGAAGTTTTCAAGAAATGTTTGGTATAATTCCGCTGGTAGCTTCCCCTTCTTTCAAAGAGGTCACCTTTTCCATGATGGCTCTTCTCTCCTGCCCCAGCGAATAGCTCGGAGAAATAAATTTTTAACAGTGTAGAGGCTTTTTAGAACATTACCTTATTTTAAAACTATTTCTCGTATGTTTGGAGAGTTTGACGAGCTTACAATATAGTAAGCAGACATCCAACTGCATGTGTGTGCACGGCACGATATTGCCCGATGGTATAGCCCGTCCCACTCTTAGATTGCAGTACACGGCTTATGGCGCGCGCTGTTGCCAAATCTCGTACACATTACGAATTTCAGGAGATGCGTGTCTTTGTAATTTGGATCGAACAAGAAGCATTTTAAGAAATCATATCGTAATTTATAATATTTTATACTATTACAGATATAAATTTGTAATAAAGCCACTTTTATGTAAATTTCAAATAAAAACTACCTATTGTAGACGAAAATTTCTTATAGTTTTCTTTTATGTTCTAAAAATTATATATATATCACATTTTCATGGGCCCGATAAATGCCGTATTTTTGGACAAGTCATGTCCAAAATGATAAATGAAATACGGTAATGGAAATTCTCGGTCGAGTAAGTTATGGGAAAAATCCGAACAATTGGTTCGAAATGGGGAAGAATTTTTGAAAAACAGAAAAATCGCAACAACTCCCATAATATGAATAATATCGAATCCGTTTTAACGTATGATAACTCGGAGTACCTAATACCGAAAAAGGTTTTCTAAATAAATTTTTGATACGACCAGCCATAACTGTATGGGTTCAAAAAAAATTTTCACCGCACAAAAAAAAAACGTAACTGCCTTAGTAGACACCTTATCAAATCTGTTTAAATTTTTGTAAATATCATAATTATTTTCCAAAACTTTGTCTAAAACAATGTTTGATAATATGCTTGGTTTTGAGAAGGATAGAAAAATAATTAAAAATTTTGTACCATGATCGCTATTAAATTCATTCGTATTTATTTCATACATTTTACATATTATGTTCAACAATCGATTAAAATATTTTTGTTGACTAAGGAAGCCACGTATTTGAAATTGCTTGTAGGACAGAACCCCACTTATCTAAACACACGACCCTGTTTCCTCTTACGACGGCAGCGCGTGCTCTTGTACTGATAAGACACATCTTTAACAGCTATTTCCACGGAAACTGTAGAAGAATTTGAGATGGAGCTGCTTTTAAAAACTAATTCAATTCATTGTGAACATTTTTCACGCTTTCGTCCCCCATCTATCTTTAATAGAAAAAATGTTTTCCGCTGGTCAACTTTTTGATGTGTCAGTTTGTGAGAAAATGCATTTCCATATATTAAAAAAATTATTTAAGTGAAACCTGTACATTTTTTGTCTTAAAATTTGTTCGGTGGCGTCCTAAGGCATTAATTTACTAATAAAAAAAATCTGAATGAAATACACATGTAGGTTTTCTTTTTTTGATGTGAAACATATCGGAATACTTCAAAACAGTTCGCAGCGAAAAAGTAATGTTTTTTAATTTTTTCGGACACTTAAAATATTGTTCAGTATTCAAAATAAGCATTGCCTGATGCGTATTTCGATTCTATACAATATGAAAAAAAGCTTGGTCCAAAAATTAAAATTTTACATTTCGTTTGATATCTGGCAACAACGCACGAACAAGGACAGCGCTAACGGCAATCGGCGTGTGTTAGAGAGAGAGAGAATGCGCCCATTTACTTCCATACTGCAATCAAGAGTGGGATGCTCTATAGGCGACCACTTGTGCCACTGTAGCCCCGAGCGCAGTATTGCACGCGGCTAAAACTCTCAGCACGCCTCCGCCGACAGTCTTGTTAAATGACCGCTATATTTCCTGCCTCGGCGGGCACGCAGGGGTGTCCGGGCAGACCGCACAGTGGCGCCGACATTACCCCGGCTTGCGCCTCTATACCCCTCAGAGGCGGAGTTTCCGAAAATGGTAATGAGAAGATTCGTAATTTTTTGACGTGACAACGTCTAATGAATCGATGAACGCCGGCTGCACGCACGAAAAAAGTGTCCCGTTACGCACATTGTTCGGTTACGCAGTGTCCCGTTACGCTCATTGTTCCGTTACGCTGTCGGCGAGTGCAGTAATAATAGGTTATGTTACAATTGACTTAAAAAATTATGGTGATTCATATAATTGATGATAGATATTTGATAACAGTTTATTTATTTGAAAACTTGTTCCTAATTATATTTAAACTTTATAGCTAAACGCCAGATTTAAAATTAATTACAAGTCATCTACACGTGAACTGTTTCGTCGACTGTTTATAAAGTGAAATGAAAAGTTAATGTGGTTTTCATTGATTATTATAACAACAATTTCGGCAATAAATTATTCTTGCATTTTAAAAATCTGATTGCTAGTATAATTTCAATTATTTATTCTTTTATTTTTAAAATAAATATGATTCAATTTTATTCATAAATGTATGCAATCATTTTATCAATGTTTGTTATGACGTCACATTAAACTATCGTCCGTAAACCGACTTTAAAGACAACCAATTTTTTATATTTATTGAATTGAAAATGTACTTCAGCCGGTAGATGATTCAACCGAGCGTAACTAAAAGTGCAACACTATGGAAGGGTTGTTCAATCGTGTTAATTGGCTTGTGAGAAGGGTGGGAGGAGGGTGAACGGACACCATAAGAGTCAATCAACTGCTGTAAGGCCTTTTTTAAGGTTTCTCGTCGAGAAATTATTGTGAACCTACATTGTGTAATTTATTATTTATTTTTGACGTTCAATTGGATTATTTTCGTGAGAATTTTCCCTTTTGACTCGCTTGATGACCGCGTATTTAATTTTTGTGCATATCAAATATCTTACATCCCACGTATTAGCGTGGAGCTAGGCTAGGTTCATTTTGATTTATAAACCTAAATTTAAAACGTTTTACACAATAAATATCCATTTTGAAAAAAGTTAAAAAAACACATTAAATTAATATTTTTTTCCTTAATGCGTGCAAATTCCCTGCCCCGAAATGAACTAACATTTTGGATTTTTATGGGTTTGTGACTAATTTAAATTGCATTTTGGTACGTAAATAAATGTAGTCTTTAATTGATATAAATTGCTGCATCTATACGAGACACATAGCTTTTATATACTGTCATATTTTAATATAAATTTCTAACAGTGAAGGTAGTAGCTTCCCCGACAGATTTTCTTGGGTTTGTCATTACATTAATAGGTAGGTGAATATGTGTAGTTTCTATATTTGTGATTTTTGCTGTGTCTATCTAGACGAGAAACAAATAGGTACATAAAGGTCGGAAACATTAATAAAAGTCATAATTAGTAGTTTATATGACAGACTTCGCGACAAATAAGCCCTTAATAAAATGCCTTTAGGCTTTTTGTATATTTAGTTGCTTACTTCCTTTTATAGTTTTTTTTTAAATTTTATATAAAGTTTTAATTTTGCTTTTTAATTTTTAGATTATTCCCAAGTTAATGTCTAAATATATATTTGTCTGTCCTTCTGTAAGTTTGGTGTCTTACAAAATATTATACCCCTACATTTTACCCCCGTACTGCTCCATTGTATGTTTTTTATTGTACCCCAGTGTACGTATTTAATAAATTATAATTTTTATTAATTTTATTTATTATTAGATTTTTAATGAAAAAAGAAGAGCTTAAGCATGGTTTACTAGCTACGTGCCTACACATAGTTTCTGACGAGGTTCTTCTGCTCTATCATCAGATCCTCAGAAGCCAGAAGAAAATGTTTATTACAGTGTTCTCTGGCGAGTTAACACCACGACACCTATAAAGAACCATTGCCACGAACCACAAACATTTTACAGAAAACCGTATCTAAATCGGTCAAACCGTTTTGGAGATAAATGGGAACATTCTTTATACCTTCTCCGTTCCGTCGTGGGTAAAATGTCACATTTTTTAGAAATAAATTCATACTTCCGTATCTACTACAACTACAGGTAAAAAAAAAATGAAATAACTGCATGCATATCAAGTTACGTATTGTATTTTTTTTTTCATTTTTCTAAATTCAACAGTTTAAGGGTGCATAGGAGGTACCTATGTTTTTTCATCATTAAAATAAATATTTGACGAACATCAAACAGGCGAAAAGAAATAAAAACATAGGTACCTACAAAATGATTTGTATAGCGTATTTGTACTTTTTTTGTGGCAAAGGAGATTAAAGGACGGTCAGTTTTATTTTATAATAAAAATAATATCACTGCAGCTACTCAAGTGGGAAGCGAAGTATTAAGTATGATATTTAATTACACATAATATTCTTAAAT
Source organism: Bacillus rossius redtenbacheri (assembly GCF_032445375.1). NCBI lineage: Eukaryota > Metazoa > Arthropoda > Insecta > Phasmatodea > Bacillidae > Bacillus > Bacillus rossius. The sequence goes on from NC_086335.1 coordinate 17,710,774, forward strand.
TTTTATACTACTGTATAAAATTGTACCCATACGATGGTACAAAGGGTGTCTAAAGAGGTTTTACGAAAAAATAAATTATGTCTACTAGTATATATATTCAAAAGTGAATTTAAGATAAGTATAGTTTTTTTTTAAATTTTATTTCCTCTCTGAAGCTGTAACAGAGGTGTTTGTGCTTTAGAAAAAAAATGGAATCCATTAAACCAGTGTATGATACATTTGGCAAAAAAAAATTAAAAGTCATACCTATATATGTAATTTTATTATAAATATTCAGAATTTCACACCTGAGGTTGTACAAACGGGAAGAGGTGTATGATCATAGTTTATTTTGTTTAAGGTGAAGGCTTCCATGAGCTTCATGGGACAGTGTAAACAGGTGAAGTACATTCACGTGAACCTTCAACTGCGTGTAACACTATCCTAAAAATACTGAATAAATTATGCTGAATAAAAGATTTTCAAAGAGGTAATCTAACAATTATAGCCAAGGATGGATGCAAAGGTTGAAGTAGCAAAAATGAATTTACATACATGTCGTTTAATCCTGGGCAAAAGCCTCACGTAAAACATTCTTTCACATACAAGAGTAATACTGGGTTTTTAATAATACTGATAGCAAGAAAAATTAGCGGTACAAATGCTACGGCAAAATACGTGAACACATATCCATGTTTTCTTTAGGATTAAATGCTTGATTGAATACATAATATTAACTTGATAAATACTTGAAAGAAATTTTACAATTAAGTATTAACGCTTACACACAAGGATAATGAACACTAACATGCCTCATTAGAGAATACAGAAACGTCAAATGAACATGCAGGCGACCGCGGCCTAACCTACACTAGGCGGTATAAGCTTACTGTAAAGCATGATAAGGCATGATATAAAGGGAAAATTTACAAATTAATACATTAAATTCATTACGAAAAAACAAGTCCTAACGAAGACTGTAGACCAGACGGGGAGAGACGTCAAACAAACTATGCATGGTATTAATACAAAAACGATCAAGGAAAACAATAAATGCCAAATTGAATTTAGACGGTGACGGCCGAAATTGAATTTATAATACAGCTATTACCAAGTACCGTTTACATTACTGTAAGGGTCACCACCTTACAACACTTACGTGCATTCTCCCCGCTGTCACACACTCTCTCTAAAGCAAGTATCAGACTACATGCTTAATTCACGACCAGCACCGACTGACTGCTAACGAACAAGAAGAGCCTTCATGGCATTACACCTAGTTTTAATTAAGCAAGAGGGCGCCACGCGCATGCGCGGACACCTCACGAGGGGAAGACAAAACACAGCACTGGACGCAGAGAGGGGGGGGGAAGGTAGGAAGGGAAGGAGCGCCGAAGTCCGCCGCGCGGCGCGAAGTTCAAGTGACGCGCACCGACCACTTCAAAGGATATGACTGTGATCACTTAATTTGTAGTTATGAGTTTTCAATTTCGCGTCCCCATGGAAGGTGTGGAAAATGCCTAGGGTTTTGTTTCATTAATTATTCGAATCTAGTAACTCGTAAGAGAAGAATTCTCATGTACTTACCTGCATTATAAATTTCAAATAAAGCTCCGATTATTTCAAATTTATTATAATAACGTTGGTATTTATATTGAAGGTAACATGAAGAAGTTTGATTTTATTTATTCTCGGCATACATCAAACTTAATTAAATGCAATTGCAAATGTAAAATGAGGCTTTATCTAAATTAAAAAGAAATAGGGGCTTGTTTCACCAAATATTTAAATAAGCTCACTCATAATATGAAAAGTTAAAGAAGTATGCATGAGTTGGTCACCTCTGAAAATTTCCAGGATGCCAATTCATTGTGTCTGAGAGTGTTTCAGGCGCACACAATGACTCTTTAGCACAGATAGAGCAAACAATTATACCGCTGTGGGTTTATTCCCATGACTTCTGCCCGCTAACACGCGTGATGTTTTATATAACTACGTGCCAGACTTAGCAGACATTAGTTCATGCAGGCTAATTAGCTCGCTCTGGTTGCAAAGCGGTTTATTTACAAAATTTTAAGCGCCTTGATTAGTTCGTTGTCTGTTAATTCAGTACTACCTACAACGTGTGGAAGCTAGCATTTTCCTGGGCATTATGCTTCAGATGGGAATTAGTCAATTACAGCTCACTGCCGCCGTTACGTAGTTGGTTTAAACGTTATTTTCGACGTAAGTGGTTAGGGTTCGACTCTCGAGTAAGGCATGGGTTTGTGTGCTGGTGTGTGTGTGGAGTTTTCAACGGTAAGATTTATTTAGTTTTAACTCGTGATCCACCGCTTGACATGCCCACCAGCCGTTAATAATAATAATAATAATAATAATAATATATAAAACAATAAAAATGCTGGCTTGAACGGAGAGAAAAGTTTGTTTGAGGTAATCATGGCGAAGGCGTTGCCTCCCTTAAGGCGGACACAGATCCCTGACCCTATCCCGAGATGCCCGCGGATGACCAGGACCGACTGCAGGCGAAATGATTCTGCTCTGGTTTTCCTTCAAGTTCCGTTTTCTGAAGTTGAAGAGACATTACTACTCCCAGTCCTGGGCAGCGGGAAGAACATGTCACAGCTTGAAAAGCTTGACTTAAAAAGGATTTAAGCCTGATATCATTGAATCGCTTACCTGACGTTTATTTAGCCAATAAACCAGTCGGTTGAGCTACAGCAATTAGTGTAATGTTTCAATAATTCATAAATTAACGTAATACTATCCGGAACGTAATCAAGGGGTGGGGAGATGAGGGCTATATTTCCCCCTCCAGAAATCCTAAGAATTCTCTATCTTGCGAAAAAGAAATTACCTAAATCTATTATATAAGCGTTTTTAAAAGGAAAATAATGTTTTAACTCATTCCACAGAATTTCTAGAGCAAAATAACGCGGTTTATGTGTCAGATAATCATCGCCAGACGATTACCGCAGAAATTATCCCCCCGGAAGATAGTCAAAGTGTTATTTGACACACAAAGAATAATAAAACGAAGAAAGCGACGATAGCAAAACAAATGGACCGAAAATAAACAACACAACAGTTTAATCTGACAGAAGCGAAAGACGGAATGGTGTTATAGTTTTCCTTCCCCCGAAAATGTCGTCGTGCTTGGCTGAGAGGGGTAGATAAAAGAAATATTCTCCATGAATTATTCAGCGGAATTGCCTCATATTTTACTCGGCAAATATAAGGTGGAGTGGAGGTCGGCCAGGACAGACGAAGGGGAGACGGAGAACGGAGAACTGCGGGAAACAAGAAACCGCGACTCTCCCGTCTGCGTTCCCTACCCTCTGCCCCGAGCGAGACTCAACCCCCCCCCCCTCCCTTCCTTAACACGCGCTCTCTTCCGCTCAGGCGGGCGGAGGGATATTTATGTAGCCACATCTCTGAGAAATTGAAATCCCGAAATAGCCTTCGAGCAAAGCCGTCTGGTGGACGTTAAAATTTACCGATTGAATCTTTGCAGTTTCCCCTAAAACAAATAAAACAAGAAGAACGAAAATAAAAGAAAGTAAAACATTTTTTTTATTGAACTAAACGATTCATCACTAAACGAAACTTCAACAAACCTGGAATTTTGGGAAATAAATAGGTCACGGCCAAAATGGTAATGAAGGCACTCTAACAGTCGCCGGAAGCGGAAGTTAACTTGGGAAACAGTATGAAATCGTTTTCGGAATGGCATAACCTTGGTTCTCCGGAGAGCTAGGTAAGCGTATTACCCTTGCCTCATCTGACAGTTTTTTAACATATATATATTTGTCGCCCTCCGTGTACGACTGTTTTAATTTGTAAGTGAAAATTTGAGCTTCAGGTGATCTGCGACTACCGCCATAAAAGACTTTGCGATGTACTGAGACGTTGAGTGCCGTGTCAACAGGAGACAATAGGGGGTTCACAGTGGAACACTGTGCGTTGTTGTGCGCCAGTGAGATTGTTATTGCCACTGGATTCGGTTTGTTTCTCCCCGCCTCGTGTCACGTAGCTGCTTTCTGCTCCAACGGGAACGCAGGCGCTGGTGTCCACGAGCGGACAAGTTGCACCGAGGACATGCAGTGAGGCAGATACAGTGTTACGTTACCAACAACCCGTAACATGACTGCTCCTACATAAACATGAACAGCCTTTATGGCTTGTGGGAACTCTCATTTGGTGCTTACAACCATTTTTTGACGTGACAACGTCTAATAAATCGATGAACGCCGGCTGCACGCACAAAAAAGTGTCCGTTACGCACATTGTCCAGTTACACTGTGCCCCGTTACGCTCATTGTACGCTTGCGCCGTATCTATCTTTTTTCCACTTGATTGGAACAAACATCGATTTGACTTTTTCGAGGCACATTGAAGTTGAAACACTCCCATTCGTTTCCTACTTTTCCTATCATCGTCCTATCCTTAACAGAATAACACAGATTGGAAGAAATTTAATAGCAAACATGTATAAAAGTTATATTTAAAATAATCTCTTCGTTAAAGTAATAAACATATTTGAATTAATGAGTGCAAATAAAATTAAATTCATCAATTAAATTGTAGATTTCATATCATTCCTTTGTATCCATACAAAATAGTGATAATTCAATAAAAAGATTCAATTTTATGCATAAAAGTATGCAATCATTTCATCAATGTTTTGTTATGACGTTGTCACGTTAAACTATCGTCCGTAAACCGACTTTACAGACAAACAATTTTTTCCAAGTTAGCGACAGTTGTTACGTTTGGCTACCACTGACTGACATAACTTCTCTGTGACACCAAATATTTCAGGTACTGGTAATACGCACAAATATTTTAAGACTTTGTTTTTAAAAATCAACCGGAGTTTGGTTTAAACAACTGGAAAAAAAATTAACAAATGGTTAAAAACGATATTCTGCAACATATGCCTAGTTAAATATCCCTGCTCGTTGTCCATTTTCCCATCGTACAAACATATTTTCATGAGCCCTATGACTTCGCTACTTGTGAAGATCATTCAGAAATACATTCTTTAAATGATTCATGGAATAAGGAATTTTGATTAAATACAATATCTTGGACATAAGCCATTGAAGTTTTTAATTTATTTTTATGGAAAAAATTCAAGATTACAAATTAAGAATTGAAAATGAAAAAAATAACCCCCAGAGAACAAGACTAAATCAGCTGATACAAAACAGATAAACCCAACGATGAACATAAACAAGTATTGTAGACAACACGACGACAGCACAAACGAACAAATTCAAACTTAATATCAGGCAGCACAAGAATTCCGTGGAAGGAATTTTAGTAATGAAAAATATAATAACACCACAGACGAACACAGTGGCTAACAACCCCGGGACGGCTTTAAAAAAAAAAAAAAAAAAGTTCATGCAGGTAGACAACAAAACCTGGACAACGCAGCAAATATACGAACACAACATATCATAACCTAATATAATGACCACGAGACCGATAGCGAACAAGTACCGTGAGGGAAAGTTGAAAAGAACTTTGAAGAGAGAGTTTAAGAGTACGTGAAACCGTTCAGGGGTAAACGGGAGAATATGTTTGTTTCCCTCATCTTCCGGTTCCCTCCACCTCATACCTAGCTATTTCCCCTCATGCGACCGGAATTTTCGTAACGCTTGAAAATTTTTTACCCCCTAGCAAAGATGTTTCACTTCAAAATTGTTGAAAAAAGCCTTTGATACTAAGATAATGTCGTTTTATTACAACTCCTTCGAAATAAAAATTTAACGTTATCAGATGATCCGCTTAATAAAATAAAAACACAATTTTTTTTTCAAAATTCTCATTCTTTTTTTTTTTTTACAAAAAAAATATTTTAGATTCTTTTAAATGTTGCCTGTTGTGTGCAACTGTGCAACGTTAACTGCCAATCCGCCAGACGTTTTCACGTGTTGTATGAAGACGCCTTCGTCCAAGCTTGGTGTCTACTGTAATCCGTTCTCTGACAAAACATGTTCCAAATTAAATTTGCCGCAGTGATAAATATATATAACATACATTATAACATAGATACATGTCTATAAATGCCACAATTTTTTTTATTTATATCAATATTGCTGCATAGTTAACAGGTTAAGATAAATAAAACTTATATTAAGCATGCAAATTAACTAAAAACTATTTGTTATTTCTACAGCTATTGTTTAGTTGAAATTGCGTTTAAATTTTTAAAAAAATTTAACTGCAGCCATGCTTTATGGGCTTTCTTTGTTATATTAAATCTATATAGCATAATATATATTAATTAGAAGTTATTTACTAAGATTCAGTTAAAATCATTGCCTACTAGGATGGCACAACACTAAAAAAATGTATGTATTTTTTTAACATTCCTATGAATTTAATGGAAGTTAATAATCTGTAAATTTTTATGAGAAATATTCAAGGAATCTTATATTTGTTTAGGAATACATCATATGCAATGTAAATGTACCATAACTAAGAACATGTTTGATATATTTTATATAGACAGGTATATGTATACTATTTAAATTTCACTTTTAAAATTATCTTAAGTTAATAAATTTACAAAGAACATTGATTAAAATTTATCCAGAGAAATTCGTCTGTTTACATATAACTTCGTAAATTTGGACGGGTAGGCTACTGAGTTCACTTACAACGAACAAATTTTTATAAAACTGGCTAGTTTACAGCAGAAATACGTATCTTAATTTTGAGGGCCTGTTTCCCTTGTTTGCAACGGAATACAGAACTCGGACGAAAATCATGTTACCTGGAACATATATAAATGCTTCGTTTATTTTTTCTTTAGGTGGATTCTTCGCTGAAAAGTCAATTAGTTTACTGATATTTCTAAGAGTGCTCCACAAGCTACATGTCTAGGGACATCAATTAATACTTCTTACAGCGAATATAGCACTGGATCTGCTCTGGAAACGTGAAATCCAGAGAAAAGCCAGCGGAAAACTTGTTGGCCATGGTTAGGCATAATAAATTTTACCTAACCTTAAACTATAATAAGGGGAATGATTTTTGAAGAGAGTAAACGTCTTATCTCTGAGTATACTCTATTTGGCAGGAATAATTTCGTAAAAATGGAAAGGAAGTAGACAAACGGAAATGTGACACAAAGATGGCAGACCCACGTGTAGACACATAAATCCGTATATTGTCGCTTTCGTAAACATTACGGTAAATACCAAACGTATTGGTGTGCCAAATGAAACTTTATGATAGTGAAACTACCCTGGACTATAGGCCTATTTGGTAAACTTAGATAGTCATAATAAAAAATAATCCTAAGTTTTAATACCCAAAAAAAATCTGGCATTACAATGGCGATAATACGTAGTCAACTGTGATGTGATATCACGAGCCGACCTCCGTAGCGCAGTCGGGTGCACACTGGCTTACGGTGCGAGGGGTTCTCGGTTCGAGTGCCGGGTAAGACATGGGTGCAAAATTGGTAAACGTTTAAATTTGTCACCGATTAGTCAAAGTCAATAAAAACTGTCACACGAAACTGTCTAACTATAAGAAATAATAAAGTAAGTAAAAGGGTGAAAAAGGGGGGTGGTGGGTGGAATGGCTGGTTGGTGATAAAAATCACCAGTTTAAAAAAAAAAGAAAAAAAAGCTAGCGCAGTGGTAGAAGCGTGAATGATTAACTCAGGGATAATTTCTGACGTTGTTCAAACCTCGTCACTGAAAAAAAAAAAAAAAAAAAAACATTTTTAACATTTTTTATACAAATTGTGCTTTAAGCGAATAAATATGAATACATTTTAGATGTTAATCTTATTGCTATAATATTATTGAATACATAGTTCATTCCATTGGATTATTTATTTCATAACTAATAGACATATATTATTTATTTTTACTTAAAATATAATGAAATACTTTATGTTTGTTGGACATTTATAACCAAGAATTCACATAAAGATTAAAAATAAAACTTTATTACTGTACAAATCTCCTTTAATACTTTGTTATAATTTATAATCAACTAATATGTGCGAAAACTTTATAGTAGACTATTAACTTTTCAATGAATTTTAATCAGATGTGCAGTATTTTAGTATATTCATTGTCAAAAATCAGGTCAAAAGCCGGGGTATAGCTTTTTTTTTTTTACTTTTTTCCCCTCCCTTTTAAGGAGCAGTTTCACTATATATCTTAGCCTTTCGATCTGCAAATAGAATGATTCGATAGTCGACGTAAATGCTCCGGAAAAATATTCTAGTAGCAGGTGCGGAACTACGTGTGATCTGTGCCCAGGAATGAAGATAATATTAAATTTTGCGATATATATTTAGCACGATCGGAATTATTTTAGAGATTTAGACATTAAATTTTGTGTACGAATTTCGTATTATAAGTAGGGGCATTCATTTTTCGCGAAAAATTCTGACTGCTTATAAGACTGCAACAAGGTACGCCCTCTATAGCGATTGCCCCCTTGTGATTGGCGGCCGTCTACGAGAGAACCCATCGCCACGTATGACCGGGCCATTCAGGAAGTAGTTTTTGCTTCCGCGCTGGATGGCTGTGATTGGTGCGCCGACAGTAGACCTACACCTGAAATAAACCCAGCCAACCACGAGACACAGACAATGCTACAGAGTGTTAACACACAGCTGGTCGGAAAATCTTTTCGCGAAAATTACATGGCCCTAATTATAAGTTTACCTGCAGCTTGAGAACACACGTGTTTGTTCGTCACCGAGGTCAGATGTTCACAAGTCACGGGCGACTGCTGAAAGACTCGCTCACCTTTTTTTCCCCTCTCGTCACGTGACAGCCCGCGGAGAGCTCGCGAGTTGCGACTCGTCGCTCTCGAACGGCCAACAATCGATAGTCGACGTCTGGCCTGGCGCGCGGGCGTGTCCATTATTGATGTCGATGTTTTATCGCCGGAAGTGTTCGTCCATTTTTAACGCGTCGACGCGTGCCGCGCTCGCAGTGCGCTGCGGGGCTCTGCGATATCGCCTCGTGCGCGCCCCGGGCGCGAATGTTCGCTAAATGGCAACGAATGGCAAACCCGACATTTCGCAGAACACCTGTTGGCGACGATTTCTAACAATTCTACCCGAATAACTGAAACCTTTTTAAACATTGTCTTTTATTTATTTATCATTCAATAGCTGAGAGGTAGAGCCACGATAATTTTACGAATTAATTTCACTTCAGGCTTAAAACAACGTGCCTATACATACGTAATCAAACTTTTTTAGAATGCACATAGGTCGAAAACAAGGTCACGTGATGTGGTACCACGTATTCAACTAACCAAAAATAATTTTAAATCGTCCTGGAATGAGAAATCTTTCAAAATAACTTGGCAGTATTTTTTTTTTTTTACAGAATGAATAGTCAAAGTTACCCGACTAAAGTTTTGGCTGCATACGTCACACGAAATCTCCATATGAGAAACATTCCTCCCCCCCCCCCCCCCCACAATGTTATCAATATAGAAGTTAATTAATATTGCGTGTCAAAAATGATAAAAAAAGTTGTCATAATATGTAAATCAGTAGTGACTGTATATATAATAATTTAGTGGATTTGGGGATTTTTAACCATTTGAAAGAAACCTATAAATCGAAAATTATGGCTCTTTGTTTCGTTCTTTTTTATTCCGAACCATCGCTTTGAGTCAAATCAACTGTTGGTGTTGAGTTCTGGGACATTCTGTATATTAATCCGTCGTTTATTTACAATTCACTGACGTGTTACTGTAGGTATGGCATCAAGGGGCATTTAAGAAACGTGACACACATATTTATTTAGGTCAGTTTCTTAAAAGTATGTTAAGTTGTTTTTCCCTGGGTGTTAAAGAGGTTAATAAATATTATTTAAAAAATATACATCAGAGGTCAAAAATTTGCACAAATAGGTAGTCGATGCTAACCCTATAATTCCTTTGTGTAGGAATAACTAGTATCTCACATTGCTAGTTATAAGACAATACCTACGAAGAATTTTAGTAAAAATAATATAAAAATTGGTGACAATAATTTGCAATGTTATAAATACTAGGTTTGTTTTGTCTATATTTTTGTTCAAACTTTATCGCTTGTCATTAATATAACAATAGGCCCTATTGAACAAATTGATACCACAGTGCATCGATCAATCGTAGGAAGCCATAAAATTAAAATATTAATATATGGAATTTTTCGCGGATTTTTTGACCACATAGTTACATACCACGCCTTCATGGAGCTGCGACAATGACAGGCCCACATCTAACTATTGACTTGCCAGACTTAGCACTGAAGGTCGATCAATGAACAAAACTTGATATCGGGTCGAGTGGCTGAAGCACTGAAGCTAAGGAAATTCAGTTGTGGGTCGATGTGCTGAGTGCAAGAGACCACTGCGTTCGCTATAGCACAGTGCAAGACGAGGCTAACTGCCCTGCTCTTGGATCATCCAAAGTTGCATTTATTTACTCTACATATTTACATAATTGGCGTGAGATGCTACTCTGCGTAAAGAATTCTTCGGGGAAAAATAAACAGCTCGTTCTTTCCATATCGACAATAACTTTTAACTCAAACCATTTAACTTTTCGGTTGGTTTAAAATTTAATATCAAAAACCCGGTAAATTTGATAATACGTAGAGACCTGCAAAATTCTCGGTTTCGATGGCCATCAGGATAGACTGCACATACCCCTGTACACTCGGGAAAATAACGCAAGTTCATTGGCTGCCGACTTGTAAGTCGTCTCAGCTGGTTTGTCTGTGATTCGATCCTTCTTTGGTTGAGGGTTTATAACTGGTTGAGATTCGTCCAGATGAACAGTAAGCCAATAGCAAAATTATCTAAGAGGTTTATGTGTTTGAATTCTAGCCTATCACCGAATGAATCCGCGAATATCGCAGGTCTCTATAATACGTTTGGCGTCAGACTAAAATTGAAGGCATTATGTTTGCTTCACCAACGTTTGCTTTTACAATGGCTGAATTCTCAGCGAGACACACTTTGTTCTTGTTAATCGCCACTACCTGATTCGCTCACTGCCTTGCCAGCCGGGCATCGTTGTTGGCTCATGGTCGCAGAGGGGCGTGTCCTAATAACTGCGGTCCATTCATAAGCATAGTGCGAGGGTTTGAAGGTTTGCATTCTAGCTTGAAACCAAATGAATCCGTGAAATTATAAGTATTGGCATATAGAGACCTGCAAAATTCGCGGATTCATTCGGTGATAGGTTAGAATTCAAACACATATACCTCTTAGATAATTTTGCTATTGGCTTCCTGTTCATCTTGTCGTATCTCAACCAATAATAAACCCTCAAGCAAACAAGGATCGAATCAAAGACAAACCAGCTGAGTCGACTTACAAGTCAACAACCAATGAACTTGCGTTATTTGCCCAGTGTACAGGAGAATGTGCAGTCTATCCTGAAGGCCATCGAAACCGCGAATTTTGCAGGTCTCTAGGCATGTATTTTTCGGGAAAAGACATAGGGAGTAGCCGAGTGGTAAAATATTGTGCCATCGTCTGTGATACATGACTGGTGGAGTTTCGTCAGTTGTCTGTCTGCTGTCAGCACACGAGTCGCAGTAATTATGTGCGGAGCCAAACTCGTCGTGAGACGAGTTACAAAAAAGGAGAGCATAAAAACCTTCTCCATGTTTGTAAAAGTACTTTGGTGTGCCAAATTTCATGGCTATCGGTCATACGTTGTCCGAGTTTATGCAACATGATTTTCTATGATTATCTAATCTTAGGTGTTCCTAAAGTATTTTTTTTTTGCGCTGATTCCAGATTTGCAATCCGTTTCATTCCTATCACGTACAGTTTTTTTTCTTGTAAATTGTGGAAACTCATTTTTTTATTTAAACGTAAATTTTACAGAGGGAATTTTCATTGCGAAAGGGAAATTTTATTTTGATAAGAGGGTACAGTTGGCAAAACATGTTACACCCAGCTGGCTTCAGGGGGGAAACAGTTACAAGGAAGACGCAGTTGGCGCTGGTGTATGCTGCCGCAGGGAGAAGCAGTGGTGTACGCGGAGACTTGCGCCGCTGTTGCGCGCGGGTGTGTCGGACGGTGCCGCCCCATGGGGGGGGGGGGGGTGACACGGCGGGCGCTATCAGGCTGTCAGGCCCGACATTATCATCGCCGCCCATCACAATAAAATATGACGCCCTCTGCCCCGCGGCGGCGACTCGTGAAAGCCCCCAGGCTTCCCTCGGCGTCACTCGTGAAGGCCTGTCGATACGTCTTAGCGCGAGGCGCTTGGGGCCGTGTTCGCCCTCATTCTGCGCGTGGCAGGGCCTGCACTGCCCGCTAGCACAGGCGTCGAGACTTTGGGCATCCTAAACATTACTTCATGTAGAATTGTTCAAGCTTCATAAGTAGGGCCATGCAGATTTCGCGAAAATATTTTGAGACCAGCTGAAAGTTAAAACACTGTAGCATCGTCTGTGATTCGTGATTGGGTGAGTTTCTTCCAGATACATGTCGATTGTAACAACACCAATCACAGTAATTCAGTGCGGAAGCAAACGCGTCTTGAATTGCTCGGTCAAATAAGACAACGACTAATCTCCCAGACGGACGCCAATCATAAAGAAGAAACCGCTGGTGCGGGTATACATTGTTGCAGTCTAATAGGTGTGCAGATATTTTCGCGAAAAATGCCTGCCCCTATTCATAAGTTAAAAAAATCTAAATACTAAAAGTTACTGTAACCAAGATCTGGAAAGAATTGCATAACTTGGAAGGTTCACAACGAATTTTATTATAAATAGAATTTTAATGCACTCTGCTATCAGGGTAAAAAAAAAGCATGAAAAAAAATATTTTGGAACCCCAACAGCCCATCTTCCTGACTGACAGCCCTGGGTTAGAAACCATTGTCGGGTTGAATGGGCTCCACGGTGCTCTACATTCTCGAGTAAATGACCGTCATTCATCGGCTGTTCACTTGGGAGAGTCTCAACTGGGTTAATCGTAATTAGATACTTATTCATTTGAGAAACTGAAACTGGCTCACAGAGTCCTAGATACATTAACTGTTCGCCCATCGTACATGTAGCAAAAGGTACACTGTTTGGAAATTCAAACCTACCGCGAAATGAAATCGCGAATTTTTCCAGTCCCTAGTTACGGGCCAAGATATTTGTCAAAATACTGCAGCAGCTTCCTCACTTATTGGTTGAAAAGTTGCAGTTAATTTCAAGCGAAAGACAACCGTTAGATTGTATAAAGCAAACTCGTTTTCTTTGGCCTGGCAGCTCGTCTATTCCAGGGGGAAGAAAATTATAAACAAAAGAAAGTGTTTTAAAATCTATCAAGAAGTCAAACTTTTCTGCGAAAAAACAACTCTCTCTCTCACTCTCTCACGAGTAGAGACCTGCAAAATTTGCATTCTTATTTGAAGACAAGCCCCAGGCCTACTGATGTAACAACGCGAACGCCCAATCAGATTATTCAAATAAAATGCATACCATCATTTGATTGCAGTCTGCATTTAAATGGGCATTCACTTTATTTTTCCAATGCTCTGTTTCTGCTATTAGCGCTGTCCTTTTTTAGGTGTGCTATGTAGTCAGATTCACGCCATGGAGCGCAAAAGTTTCAGACACAACTTTGTAATGTAATGAAAATTTGTTTCATGTACCGGAAAAAATGTATTATTTCATGTAAAATGTGGAATGAGAATTGTGGCAATACATTTTGCTGGTGTATTTCTTTAAAAGAATAATTTCATTATTTCAATTATTTTTATTTCTAATTAAAAGTTTTGGCTCTTTTCAGCTATGCACAAACTTTCATGACATGCCTTGTTATTAATAATGACTAACTGTTACAAACAGTTTCTCTTGTGAAATAATAATTGGTGTTAAGGTGGGACATCCGTACGTATTTTACATGGAGAAATCTTACGACTTTCGTGACTTCTAGCTCAAAGCTGGATTATCCTATTAAAACGGTTTTTTTTCCTATCAAAGACAAAGGTGGGGAAAATAAAGCTATTGTCGAATTTTTAATATTACACAATTAGAGAAATAATAAAAATATATCAAACTTGTTAAATTTTCAAGTAGCGAAAATTCGATTTTCGATACCATAGCTTCATTGGAATTCAAATAACTTTTTAAAATATATACGTGATTGCATGTGTTTAAGTAACCGTTTTGATACAAACAGGCACGTAAAATTTAACTTTTAGTTCCAGGTTTTATCGGAAGAGAGCGCATTCTAAAGATGCTTCCCCCACCACCGGCGAGCTCATTCTCCTCCTGCGCTCTGTGGGGGTAATAAATTGGCCGGTATGTTAAGTTCGCGTTCCTTCCGTTCCTGGAACCGCTCGAAGGGAAACTATACCTTCACCTTGTCACACCTTTACCTAGATTCGTGATTCACAAAGCGCCCGTTTCATTTTGATCATACAGAGTTTTCGTCAGCTATCCTATTCTGTGCTTTGTTTTTCAATACTGAGTGTGCGGGTAATGAAAATAGACGGAAAACAAAATGTCTGAATCTCTAAAAGGGAAGACCACAGTTTATAGTCGTTGGTCGACTAAAGGTACACGGCAATTAAAACTGTCGACAAAACGGAAAAAACGTAGGCCACATAAGAATTTACTGGATTCTTGCAAGAGACGAAGGTAAGCTATAATACGGTTACGTAAAATAAACGTGCAAGTATCAAGTTTTATAAGCGGCAAAAATGTACATAACGCTATTCCAATTTTTTCAGGTTGTCAGATGAAACAAACACAGCTCATGGTAGACCCAAATGTACAGCTGTGAAAACAAACGAACTCGTGGAAATCCGAACGACTTAGGCCTACGTTAATTCGTCTCAGTAATTAGACTACGGTTTTATATATTCAGTGGAAAAGTATTAAACATCCCTACTAATATTATAAATGTGAATGTAAGTTTGTTTGTTACGCTTTCACGCGAAAACTACTTAACCGATCATCATGAAACTTTGTACACATTTTTTGGAGGTATTAAAAGTAACATAGGATACTTTTTATTAAAAAAAAACAATACTTTTTTCCTAAGAGCAAAAAAATTGATATTTGTATGTATTATCGTCTGACTGCGAGTTTGAGTAATTTGAATCATATTTAACGCCATCTGGTGTTTCAATAAGTAAATTAAATAATTCACCAATTTAATAATATAATACCGGCGGTCAATTTACTATTCAATTTTATTTTTCTGTCACCGCCAAGCATTACTTAAACTTTTTAAATTTTTGAGGTTAGGTGTCTATTTTCTTCGGTGATTGTTGTTTGGACATTGATGCTGGTTATATTTTACTTTCAAGAGAATTTTGTAATTTAGTGAAAATGATGTGGATCTAATTACTCAAGTTTTCCGGACTTGCAGAAAAATTTGAATAGTGATCGGTGGTTGTACGCAAGAGCAATATTGGCGCCAAAAAATTTATATCGTTAATAAAATCTACACTTATATTTTAAAAAAGGTGCAAGGCGAAATGGAGTATTTGTCAATAGATACAATCATGAATACAGAACAAAGCACTTAATATCCTTCGGAGTGTTTTAATTTACTTGAACTTTCGGGTGTACCCTCACATAAACTTCAAATGAAACTAAATGAAGGCCTACAAGTTACGCTTATACGAAATCTAGATGCTCCTCGACTATGTAATGGAACGAGGCTTCGGATCACACAATTGGGGCAGAATATTAATTTTTTTATTATTCTACGTTAATACTTTGAACTTTTTAAAATGTTACGATTAATTTTTTTTGTAATAGTGAAACATATTTCAATAAAGCATGTTTTCAGTTTTTTAAGCTAAATCGGATGTTAGAATTTTTAAATACGGATGATTCCAGTCACGCAATAAAAAAAATTACCATATTATTTTATTTTCTTTGCAATGATCTTTGATACTTAAGGACATAACACGAGCGAAGCCACGGGTAAAAGCTAGTCAAAAATACAGTTGTAAGGGTTATTTAAATTTTTCATAACGATTGCAATTTTTATACACGTGTCCACACTTTTAAGTATTATTTTTGTTACGTTTGCTTGTAAATAAAACCTTGAGCCTACTCTAGCTAATTCTTCTTATTTGTGTTACCGTTTAAGGCAGTTTTTTAAAGTTAACATAAGTTGCCATATTCTATTCCCATCATTACTATTTGATCGTTAACAAAACTTGGGCACCTAGTAATAAATGAAAAAAAAATAACAATTAGAACGAAACATTTTATGAAAAGTAAAAAATGCAAGATACGTTTTCGTCTTATTATTTTTTTTACGTGAGGAACACGCATGCAGACTTTGTCCCCCTATTTAAGAAACATCCTGTATATAAATGCTTATATATATATGTGCTTATATATATTTATGCTTATACGTGTCTCTTGGTGCAGTTAACATCTTACTACACATCAGCTATATCATTACTTCCTGTGTACTTCTCGTTGATTTACATGACATTAGCATTGCAGTATTATATCGCTGACTGTATACAAATTGTTCAAATTAGGAACTGCAAGTTTACAACGTGCCATTATTTTATTTTTTATTTAACTGTTTTCTGTACAGATATTATTGAAATGTTAATTTGCAACGTACAACTTTTTCTTTATATTTTTGGTCGTTTGTTCTTGTTATATTTATCGACAACTATAAATTTTTTGTAGGCTGCTATTGTTGGATACTACACGAAGAAGGTGCTCTTCATTGGGGTGAAAAACAAGTACTGCACGATTTGCGATCGCCGCAGAGAAGAAAGGTGCAACTGCTGCCGATCATGCTTGTAGTAGGAACTGGGGTGTTCACCAAACATCAACAAGCATGGAATTGGCTATTATTCTTGAAGGTTTTCTTGCAAGTGAGGAAATGTATTCGGTGAGATACGCTAAAATTGTTGCAGATGGAGACAGCAGTGTATATAAAAATATTCTAGACGCAATACTTTACAAATCATTGACTGTAGAAAAAATTGAGTGCTCGTGCCACCTTTTAAGGAATTATTGTAATAAATTGAGACATATTTCAGCAACAAGTGATGGAGGCCGTTATCCTATTTGTCTTAGGAAGAAAATTGGAAATTATATTTTGCGACTTCGAATGGCAGTGAAGAAGGCTGCATAATACAGGAATAAGACCATGACAAATGATATTGAGCTAAGCATTTCCGAGCTAAGAAAGGATATTTTGAATGGGCCAAATCATGTATTTGGGAGCCATAGAAACTGTGCAGAACGGGGGTATTTCTGTGATGCTGCAAAAACAGAAGAAAGCTCCAATATCAATGATTTGATAAGCACTGGACTGTTTGAAAAAGTTATGTTGGCAGCAAAACACCTTGCCAGGAATACTCGTAGTTTGCTATACTGTATTGACAACAATGCTGCTGAACAGTACAATTCTTTCATTTCCAAATACACTGGAGGGAAAAGAATCAACTTTTGTAGAGGAAATAGTTACCAAACAAGATGTGCTGGAGCAGTAGTACAGCATAACACAGGAACAGCTCACTACACGATACACAAGCAAATGTATGGCGGAAGTCCTAAATTTTTCTGTAAAAACGACCAACTTAAAAGGAAACGGACAGATTTAAAGATACATTCAAGAAACATGCAGAAGAAATATCCAAAGTAGTCCAAGAAATGCTCAAAGAAGTTGTTTTCGGGTTTTTGTGACAAAGATAGTTTTAATGGACCAAATGCACAACGACCAGACATGGATGATCAAGAGTTTGAGAAAGAACGCTCTTTATTTCTTGATTCACTGAGAAGAAGTGATGAACAAAGAAAAAACTTAGAAAAAATTACAGTAAGTACTTCAAAGTGGGAGTGGAGTGTGGTTGCAAGAACGAAGAAAACTACTCACTGCTTCACATTTTGGGTCAGTTTGTAAACGCCGAAAAACAATGAAATGTGACTCGCTTGTGAAAAGTATTCTGTACGGAACATCTATACGGAATGAAGCAATCATGCATAGTCGAGAAAACGATAAAGTATCACTAGAAGATTTGCATAATTCTTTAGGAATATCTATTCGTCCATGTGGTCTGTTTGTGGACGAGCAACTGGAATTTTTGGGAGCCTCTCCAGACGGTATCATAGATTATGATGTTATAGTGGAAGTTAAATGCCAATTTTCTTCAGCAGACTTACATCGAGAAGATGCGATAGCTCAGGGAAAGATCAAATCATTTACGTGCCAAGATGGAAAAATTGTACTAAACAAAAACCATGATAATTTCTTTCAAGTGCAGGGACAGCTACACATTACAAAAAGAAATTATTGCATATACATTGTCTGGAATAGGAAGGGTATGTATTATCAAAGGATAAAAAGGGACGACAATTACTGACATAAAGAAATGAAGGATAAACTTGTTAAGTTTTACATGGATTGCCTATTACCAGAGATAATTGACCCTAGGGCCTTGATACACACGTTCTATGACAATAAGAAATCCTGATTACATACTGAATGCTGGGAAGCAGTGCCCAGCTATTTCAGGATCATCACTGGATCAGCAGAGAGTTAAGTAAAACAAAACAAAACAAAAAAACTATATTTGTGATTATGGTGAGATATATTTCATAGTGACAGGTTTTCATAAATAATGGTAATAATTTAAAAGTTTTATTTTTAGATGTGCATACTTTCTTACTGTTATATGTTTATACTAGCTAAACCTGGCCACTCTTTGCTGTGGCACAGTTTAATATTAATTCATTGTTTAATTTAATATTATACTGTGCATGGCTGTGGAATGTAATAGAAGAAATAAAAATGTGTTTAGCTTAAATATTTTTATTGTAAAGCTAATGGAAGGACTACATTCTTGTTTTCCCATTTTTTGCATAAACATATAGATCAGATGGTTTACCGACTCTGGAGCACCCGACATATAACTGTCCATGAGAGAAGCATTCATTTTTTAAATTCAAACCGCACACTTGCAAAGATTGTCCTTGTGCTTTATTGATGGTCATAGCGAACGCAAGGCGTATTGGAAATTGAAGTCGTTTGAACTCGAACGCCATATCTGTCGGAATAAGTGGCATTCGTGGAAGTAATACGTCTTCACCTTTATGAAGTCCAATCAAAATTGTTGCTTCAATAAGATTATCCATTAATTTTTTAACTACTAATCGTGTACCATTACGTAATTTAGGCTGACAGATATTTCGAAGCAATATAATTGGCACACCAATTTTCAAATTCAAAATATGTGGTGGTAATCCTGGAACATCGAGTGAATTGAGAAATTCCGTTGGAAAGTTCACTGCTTCATTTTGGTGCACTACTGAATCAATAGATTTGTATGTCATTGTTTAACCTTCGATTCTGTTTATAATACTATTGTTCATATCGTGTACGTCAACATTTTTAGCCGCTAGAATGGCTCTTTCGCTCAACCATGCATGATTTTTGAATTTTGTTTCGATGTTTTGGAATACCTTGTCTACTAATTCCTCTTTTGAATCTACGATGTTGCATAAATCAGATGATAAGCTGATTTTTCCGGTTTCTGGATTTGTAGGTACAGTGCCGTTACCAACTTCAATTAATTGTCTTGAAAATATGACTGCTGTTGGATCGTTCTGAAGTTTAACTCGCATATTCGTGGTTAAATGCATTTTTTTTACTGTGCTCCAAAAATTTGAATATTTTTTAATTTAAACGTATTTTTATCAATAGAGTCGAAAGAATATACTTTCAAATTAAATAAAGTTTTTTATTCTTTCTTGAAATATATATATATACATATTTGTGTAAGTTATAGTCGTCAAGGCACAATGGTCGAGTAGAGTCGGCCTCCGTAGCGCAGTCGACGGCACACCGGGCTACGGTGCGGGGGCTCCGGGTTCGAATCCCGGGTAAGACATGGCTGTAATTTGTATTGTCTTAATAACAACCTTCAACGAACTCTACCATTCCTCCATGACTCGGGGTGACTTCCAACTACAACATTAAGGGGGGGAGATTGTTGCACACTGGTGACTGTCCAAACTTGCCAGTGTGCCATCAATCTTTTTAATAAAAAAAAAAAAAAGTAGCCTGATGTGCTTGAACTTCGACAATATGGTACAGCATCGTCGAGCGTGGTCACAACTAATTTGGGTGACCATGATATTTAGTTATAGAAACTTTTTTTTCCGACTTTTCCGGTGGATTTTCCCAAACTTTTATTTCATATAAACACTCTTCTGTTAAGATGCAATGTTCTGTAAAAATTTCAATCCAAACCATCGTATACTTTCCGAGTTTTGCGGTCAAATACATACGGAAGCTAAATTTTTATATATATAGATAGGTACACATACTTATCAATCAACTACTTTGTTACTTTTTTTTTTCAGAATCATTAAAATAAATTTACGAATGAAAACACTTTAAAAACTTTCTCTAGTGCTTACTCGCATTATATTTACCTATATGGTTCTTATTATTTGTGGAATATAATGAAATCGAATGCACATGATGAGGTGCATTATACTTAAATCATGTTTGTGATAATTGAATTATATGTTGTAAATGTGTGTTCAAATGAATGCAATGTGCAAACTGAATTAATTTATAGAGTACTCCAGTGTTTGTATTATTTGCTGTAAATATGTATTGAAACGATGACTAAATATACAAATTGAATTTATGCTCCAACAAATTACGGTTTATGTAGATTATTTTTCTAATTTTTCGGGAAATACGTGTAATATTTAGAAAAAAAATAATAGTATAAACGAAAAATCATTAATTATTTAATATAACAGAATTTTGTAACTACGAGTTGCAATATTTTTTTAAGGCAATGATCTTCAAATATCACATTTTTTGGGGGTATTTCATAGCAGACGGTATTGAAAATTTATTGTTGGTCATGTTGTTCCCAATTAGTTTGACTAAATTTTCCTATATTTTCATGAGATTAAACCGTGGTTTTAACTGATTATTGAATGAAAAATGTATGACGAATTCAAAATTTGTCAATTTGTCGATTAGCCTATATCATTTAGGCCTAACCCTACATTGACATAGTTACAGTTATCGACATTTAAAAATTTGCTACTATGGAAAATCCGATTTGAAAGAACACAGTAAAATGAAATTTACAATATAGGCTACTCTGTTTGCGTTTTAAAGTTTCCTCGAAAACTGTACAAGTGTAATATCTTCGCCTTGAATGTATTTGTATTGAGTTTATTACAGTGTTCCTTTACTTTCTTTGAGAACTGAACCCAATGAGGCGTTTCTGTCGAATTTTATTTAGGTTCATTGTCATTAAAAGTATAAGTTAAATTATTTTTGGTTTTAACACGACACCAACGAATCTTAAAATACAGAGTAGGAACTGATATATGCTGTGAGAATTTATGTTAACAATGATTTCGTTTCTGTCCACAAATTTGCAGGCAGGTGAGTTTTAATATGTACAATACCAAATAAAATATTTAGTTGCAACATTGAGAGAGTTTTTTGTTACTTTTATTTGTTTGTCTGAAAATTTTTATATTATACGATATTATATTACATGATTAAATATTATAATTAGCTGAAACGAGCACTAATCATAACAATTAACAGCGTATAATTACACTGTTATTGTTATGTAAAGTTCTGTTTCGTATTATGAATGAAACGGTATTTTACCTATCTCAAACAGCTCGCTAAACCTCTGAAGAACTTGCCAAGCCTCATATCTACGCTCCTATGCTTGAGATACACTGCATTTGCAATCATGTTTACAATATGAGTGAACATTATTACTAACTTATTTATCGAATGGTTTGCAGTTCGTGATTCTTCAGATTCCATGTATAGGTCAAATATTTTGTTACCTACTGAAACGACTTAATTTGATATGTTTTGTCATGAAATACAATGACGAACACTAAAATATTCTTACCGCACCAGAACTTAACTAACTTTTGAGAAGTAGGTTCCTGTCAAAGTACACACAATAGCCTACATATTTCCAACCAAATTGATAGGATATCTATGTGAGATTATTGGTAAAATAAATATGAAAATAGGTAGTTTGGTTAATTACATTTAATTGTATCTAATGGTCAATCACGTCTTTAAATCTGCATTCAGTTTCAGGGCGAGTACAGATCAAAGCCTGCCTACAACCTACCGCTATAGTACAACAGACGCGGCCGACAAGTACTCTTACGATACAGTACAAAAATGCCAGTTTACTACTCTGCCTACCACAATGCACGAAAAACAACTGGTTTTGTTGCTGATACAAATGCTTAAGTAATTATTGTTTAAGGTATTCACACGATTATTTCCTACAAGTTGGACATTAACTTCAGTTTACACATTCATTTTATCAATTTTATTTTATGTATATTAAATACTTTGCGATGATATCGGAGCAAATAAATAGTTGGTTAGGATGAGAGAGTTTTACGGCTCCTCAATAGTGAGGTCTCGACAGTCGATGAAGGCAGAGATTCTGTTATTAACTTACCTAATATTTTGCGCGTTGCATTGAAAATCATACTCTTTACTTATCACCCTAAACAAATAACGTTTGTCCGCACGAATATGAGCTGCAAAGAATGTTTTCAAGATAATTAATTAAATAAATAAAAATTGTTATCGATGTTAATTAAACATTTATTTCAAAACTGATACACATTTTGTGTACGATAAATGCTCACTGACAGTTTACCAGTAGTTTGCAAGTAAACGCTCCACGGTCAGCTTATTGACGCAGCGCTTTCAAGGTCACTGGCCTATGAACAAGGGATGACTCCGCGTCTCCGCCTGTTCAAGGGACAGAGGACAGAGGAAGAGCGAGTCCACGCCAAATACCACACGGCCTCCTTCAAACCCCCCCCCCCCCCCCCCGCTACGATAGAATAACCGGTTTGGGGTGGCAAACAGCGTCTTCGTCCACCACCCCCGGCGGCTAGTAGTGGGTTTTCCACTTCCCCTCGCACCCTGTTCCACAGACACTGCGACAGCTTGCTAACGTGTGCCCGGATGTCCCACCTTAAGTAGGGGCAGGCATTTTTCGCGAAAAGATCTGAACACTTATTAGACTGCAACAAGGTATACCCGTACCTGTGGTTTCATTCTTGTGATTGACGGCCGTCTGCGAGAGGAGTCGTTGCCTTATTTGACCGAGCCACTCAGGACGAGTTTACTTCTACACTGAATCACTGTGATTGGTGTTGTTACAATCGATATGAACCTGGGAGAAACTCATCCAATCATGAAACACAGGCGATGCTACAGTGTTTTAACTTTCATCTAGTCTCGAAATCTTTTCGCGAAATCTGCATGCCCCTAGTGTTAAGCTTTTAATCTTTTTTTTTGTCAGAAAGAATACAAATTTAATAATACTGTCAGAAGAAGATATTTTTTTGATCTTAGAAAATAGTTCTGTAATTAAAAATGTATATAAACTATTTATGATAAACAATGATACACAAAATAAGATTTTAAATTTTATCAACTCAGGTAGTATAATTTTGCCAGTCAGCTGTGATATATATGTATGTATGTATGTATGTATGTATGTATATATATATATATACATATATACACACACACTGTTTTCATCTCTATTTAGGGAACAGGTATAATATCATGTTTACTAATAAATGAGTACCTATTACGTAATCAGTTTGGTCACATAAAAAAGTAATTTGAAATTTTCAAAGGGCAGCTATCTTCAAATACTACGTTGAGAAATTTAAATTTCTACAATGTTTACTATGTGTCTTGTTTTTACGTTAAATCTATTTCATAACTGAAAGATGGACTGTCAATAATTAAAAAACTGATGTTTAGAATAAAACGCCACAATCTTATAATCCAAGGAAGAAGAGCAGGTGATGTGCAGACAGCAGGAGTCAGAAAGACGATGCTTGTATTACATACACCACGTGCTATGTGCGGCAGTGCGCTCGAAGCGAAGCGACTATGTATTATGGGCTGGATACTGCGCTAAGAATGCCTGTACATGCCTGCAGGTACATTGCCAAGCAACTGACGTTTGTTTTCAAATAATTTAGGCACAAGGAAAACTTACTTGCACTTCAATGGGGGAATTTTGCCCCAACCCAAATTTGAACCAATTTTCATTTTACCTAGTTTTGATGTTTTGCGGAATAAATATTTTACGAAGCTATGATATAAATTTTTAAATTATGTTTTGTTTTAAAAAGTTATAATTGCAGTAAGCAGATTTATATTTATGTCCTTAACTCAATTTTGAAGCTTCTGCAGGTAACTGAATTCGTTTGTTTTCACTGTCGAATAAGAAACAGTCACTGTTTCCTGCGATGCACTTTTTTATTTTCCCCTTGTGTTCGTCACTTGTTTAGTACGTATCTTGTGAATACAAAATGTTTATGATCTATTACCTTATTGTGACCAACATAAACATTTAATGAGTAAATACTTTAGGTTCTAGTTATGTGCTAGGAATACGAATCTTCCGAGGAAAAGAGGTTAGAAAGGTATGTTAAAATCATTTAAGGACAAAAATCTGATAATTATTATTATAAAACTGATAAATCTACGTAATAAAGGGCCTGAAAGGTCGGCATGTACGTACTTTCACCCATGCCTAGAGTGGTAGAGTCCTAGACTATAATGCAGGCTACAGGCTGCGAAGTGCAAGCGCCTCACTTGCCTGTAAAACTGTCAACAAACATCCGATGCGTTGCTTAGGATATAAACCTCGGGTCTCTTTGTTACGTCTTAATTCAGTGCAGCTTCATTGCTACTGCATTCAAATATATTCTGCATCAAACCTTACCTAAAAATTAAACATCTTTTAACAAAAAACGAGCGTGTTTCGGAGTACCGTTCGAAAACAAATTCACATGCAAATTTTGAGTTATGTTTAAAAATTGTACGGCTATGTTGTATCCGGTCACAATAATGCAAAATATCAATATTTTATATAAAAAACTATTAGTTTTTTCACTTATTTGGCTCACTCAAACATATGTAGATATTGAATAAATTTCCTCTTTGTTAATTTCTTCAGGAACTGAACACTGACATAGTTATCTACCAAAACCTGTCATAGATAATTAATGAATAAATCACCAAAGAAATGTTGATTTTATAAAAAAATTACCATCGCAACTAAGAAAGAGTGAATGTAGCGGCAAAGTTCCAGAACTATTCCCGATTACACAACAATCCCTATATTTCAACCTCTGCATTGAGACAAAAAAAAACCCTTTTGTTTGCCTTTATGTGACGAGAGATCAGACTGATAAATATATTTGCAGTTAATGAGAACACAAATTAATAAATCAGCAAGTTGTCAAAAATAAGTAATATTATGACGTAACGTAGAGGCCGAACTAAAAATAGTTGGCCAATTAAATTTTATCACAGAGCAGTGACGAGGTAGATGTATTTACGTCGCTGGAACCTATTTCGAAACATTTTTGACACTATTTCGCAATGAAGTTGTCATAATTATTAAATGCAAACAAAGATAAATGTGTTATTTAATAAATTTTATTTTTAACCATGATTTTTTTAGAAAACTTAAAAGAAAATATTTAACTTAAGTCAGTACTGAGTTTATTGCATACGTACTACTAGCGAGCTAAAATACGCATTTGATTTATATCTGTTGACACTTAAAAATCCACATATTTTATAAATGAAACTAAATAATCCAGCCATCGATCTAGTACTAAATCATTGTAGCAGCTCCACTCACAAGCAAGCCAACAACTTAATATTAATTTTCTTCACATTGGCGTTTACTTTTCCTGACATAGACTATTCTTAAAAATGTAAAAATCTTTATCAATTTTTTTTTAACTAGTAATGTATCGCAAAATTAACTCTTTAATTTGTGTCAGATTGAAAGCTAAGAAAGCAGTTAGATAACCATGTTATACCTTCTACGGGATTTAAACTTGAACGTATATTATTCAATTTGTGGTCTATTGTAGCTTTATTTTAGCTTTACTTATTCGTACTATCAGGATTAGTATAAAACACACAAAAGTTATTTGAACACACCACTACCATTACAAAAATTTTATACAGATTAATATGGATCTGCTAATGAGTAAGTCAATAAAACCAAACTGTACGCTACAGTAAGCTAATAAAAATTATCAACACATGAAAACTGGAAAAATAGTTAAATGAATTCAGATGCACATATATGTGGAATTAGTAAAATATTTAATTTATAGAAATTTGGAGAGCAATCTTAATGCCTTGTTCACCTGTCCATGGAAATGATACAGCATACATTTAATTACTCATTTTCTGTAATACCTTAATGTATACTTAGTTAATTACTACATTAGCTAAATGAGTAATGTGTTGGAAGTTATATATAATTCATAATTCACATAGACTAAAATGCAAAACCAACCAGAAAGTTAGAGGGGGTATGTATCCCCTACCCCCAAGTAATGAAAAAAAAATTGCACAATTTCAGTAAAGACTATGTTACTGTGTGAAAAGCCACGTCACATACAGCTACTACTGTAGGCCTTTTTGTCAGTCTGTTAGTAAATAAACTTGTAAAAATTTTATTTTACTTTTCGAAGTATAACCCACCCCCCCCCCCCCTCCCCACAACAAGGGTAATATTCTTGTATTCGTCACTGCGCACAACTTCTAGTGAATAAATAAATAACCTACTCCAACATTAAGTTTTCCAATCATTTTATTCGGGTGAGTTCTTGCAATTCAAAAATACATACAATTCATGAAACATGTTGATAAATGTTAAACACGTGTGACTGAAATATTTTCCTACGTTTAATAACATTCTCCCAAGGAATTATCATTCAATTTTTTTTCATCTCGACTGCATAGACTAAGTAGGTAATTGAAACTTTAATGTGTACTGACATGGAATCGCGCAAACCTAAATTTAATTAAAATACGTGGATGTAATTAATTTTCACGCAGCCCACGCTGACGCTTTTGCCAACACACTAAAGTTATAAAGTTTAGTACCTAACGATATTTTATTGCTTGCTAATCCGTACCACTTTGCGTTACAAATGCGCAATCTTGTCAAGAGGTTGCTTGGAGTTTAATAGTTCGTAGTTTTCGAAATTTATAGAGCAACTTACGTTCTGCTGAATAAACAGGTACTCGTGCAACTGCAAACAGAGCTAATCATAAAAATTTGTTCTGTTCTTAAAATAAATGTTCGAATTTAAATATCTGTGCGGCATGGAGTTTTATTGTAAATACGAACAATTTCGCGATTTTTTACTAGTGTTAACCTTACAATCTATTATACGTGAGCATTTTGTTATATTTGTACTATTTCAATTTTCTATAATGGCGTGATTATCAAAGAGATACGGCTTAAGTGCAGGAAAAAATAAATTATATGGAATTAAAAATATATTTCGCGAGAACAATATAGTAAATTACTTACAGTAAAATGTTATT
This sequence comes from Bacillus rossius redtenbacheri, assembly GCF_032445375.1. Classification (NCBI taxonomy): domain Eukaryota; kingdom Metazoa; phylum Arthropoda; class Insecta; order Phasmatodea; family Bacillidae; genus Bacillus; species Bacillus rossius. Next base: position 17,738,175 of record NC_086335.1, read on the forward strand.
TAAAATTTAGAGTTTTGGAGCAGGAACAAAATATGATGCATTGAGTATAAACTAAGCCTACAACAAATAAATTCAATTTATAAAATAATTCACATGATAGTAAATATGACTTAAAGTTATTTTTTATTCCAGAGCATATTTTCATTGGTGAAAGTCATTTTTGCGATCAAAATTGTTGTGGAAAAGAAAACATGATAAATGCCTGGTCATTGTAAAAAATTAATTATATCACTTTTATCAGGTGTATGATAAACCAGATATTCATTTGTCAGAAATGATAAAACCTCACGCTTTTTTTATAAAAGAATTATATATAACTTACCTAGAGTTAATAATAAAATGCGATAAAAGTTTTACATTCCATGACAATAAATCCTTTCAACCAATTCTTATAGTTGAGGTTTATTTGAAGCCATGAGTGCAAAAATTCCTTTAAAAATTCACTTAAATCTGAATAATATTTATAACTCACTACAAATATGTTAAAACATAATCCGACGATTACATTTAAAGGATTCCAAAACGGCAAAAATTTATTAGCCAATTAACCAATTTTAATATTCTATATAAGAATAACTTTTGCAAATACATTTATAGATTTTGATTTCTCCAAGATTTTATTTAATATATTAGATGATAAAGGAAAAAAATAACTTACAACAGATTTCAAAATATTTTTGTTTTATTTATAGTTTAAATCACTGATACTGGAAACTCAATATAATTATTTCCGTGACACAAACGTTCTATGTAATAAAAAATAACAAAAATCATTACTACAAACATTTTATTAAAGCAATATGGAAACTCAACATTATATACATTTTGAATATGATATGACAACACTCTCTCACATAATGTGTAAAGGATATTTTACAAGGAAAAAAAAAAACATTAAATCACCACTTTAAGAAAAACTGATTAAAGGAACAGAGAGCGAAATAAACTGTTAAATTTGAATGTTGTGTAAGTATAGTTCTGTTTAGAGCATTGAACACCCGACAGTTGTATTATAAGTCATGAATGAATAAACTTTGAGTAATATCAGCATCACATTATTTGGATATTGAAACACAAATAGTATTGCTAGAAACACCAAAAGAAAATTCTTTTACAAAGTATGAACACCTACGTATTGCACCAACACACACATAGTGAATTCGGAAAATATAATATTAACAATTACACAGCTCGAACACCTCGATAAATAAGTAATGTAATTGAAATACTACTGGAAAGAGCTATTTGATACACTTACTTGATGCATTTCAGCATTAAAGAAAAAACCTTTACTTTTCCGCCATTACAAAGGACATTCATGCGCACGTACTTCACGTGGCGAAGTTGACTCTTAAACACGATACAGTACTGAGTAAATCATTATCACAGCATTATTTCGCTTTTTGGACAATATTAAATATTAAGAGCTATTTACAATAAAAAGAAAATCGCATTCTTCACAGATAGTGTGGCCTAATAATAACTTCCCTCAGTCAACACTTTCTTCAGTATTTCTAATCACATTTTGACTAACGAAATACGGAAATTATACTTGTAATTTGCATCACTGAAAAAAATTCTGTACTAATGAGTTTAGATACGGACTGTCCACACAATATTATTTAGACAGGGCACTACTCGCAAAATAGATATAATGGTTAACTCTAGCCAGCAAGCTCTTTCGTTGTCAACGCGCCTTGTGACTTGTATTCATTCACTTAGCAATCCAAAATGGGAACTTACTAAATATAAATAAGTAACACAGACGCATAATCTACTTCGAAAGCTTAAATAACAGGAAATACGCTGAAGTTTTAGTAATGCTAAAAAAGGATATACTTAAATATAATTTTTCGAAAACTTCAAATGAATAATGCATTACAAAACGCCAACCAATAACGTTGGAATAACAGACAGTTAAAGTCAAGAAAAAATACTAACAATGTAATTGACAAGATTTCTTGCCTAAGAACGCGTTTCTTAAATAAGCACAAATGTCTTAGGAATTATAATTTCTGGCTTGGTTTGGTACGAAGGATTTAAGGACAAGAATGAAAGAACACTTTCAAAGAAAATATCCCGACCGTGACACACGCGTTCCGAAACAATCATAGCCGTGTTCGTAGCCGCGTTCGAATTGGCAGATCTGCAGGCATTTTTGAATTAGTAGTAAAATACAAAATAATCAATTTAACTAACAACTATATTGCCAGATTGTTTCACACATAAAAACGGAATTGTGATTTGAAAATAATAAATTAATTGATAAATTTTAATGAACTATAATTTACTTAAGAACAGTTTCAGGGCAACTAATAAGTATAATTGTAAGACTGCAGATGACAGTTTGAAGGTTGGTACGGCCTGAAGGAAGCGCGCGCGGCCTACTGGTGCACCGCGGCGCCTATGCGCTGGCCGTACAGCGAGTAGGGCGAGTAGTACGGCCCCAGCGCGGTGGGGTTGAAGGCGCTGAAGGGAGACGCGGCCAGGGACGCCGGCAGGCCGGGCTTGGAGTACGGGTGGTACCTGGACGCCGACAGCGGGCTGAGCGGCGGGTTGGGGTAGGCGCGGTGCAGGAACGAGTGCGGCGCCAGCAGCGACATGGGCGAGGCGGCGGCGGCGGCGGCAGCGGCGGCGGCGTCCGCCGAGAGGCTGGTGTGCGTGCGCAGGTGCTGCAGCAGCTCGTCGGAGGCGGCGAAGCGCTTGCCGCAGTACGAGTCGCCGGCGATCCAGTTGCAGACGTAGGGGCGGGCGAGGTGCGGGTAGCCGAGCGGCGGCGGCACGAGGCCCGACAGCGCGGCGGCCAGGCCGTACTTCTGGTGGTCGCACTGCGTGCAGCCGCTGGGGCAGGAGGCGGCGGCCAGCTGCTGGTGGTGCACGCTGAACTGGCAGCCGGCGCAGTACGGGTCCTTGCACACGGGCACCAGCGCCTCGCCGCCGGACGCCGTCTTGACGCGCGCGTAGCTGACGTAGGGCGTGGCGGCGGGGGCGGTGGGGTAGCCGGCGGCGGCCAGCATGGCGGCGTGGTGGTGCGAGAAGGCGCCGGCGAAGGGCGGCCGGAAGGCGGGGTTGGCGGGGTCCAGGCCCGGGGGACAGCCCGAGCAGAGCGCGCCCAGCCCCAGGGGCTTGTAGGACGGCGAGGCGCCCAGCGGCAGGTCCTTGGGGTGTCCCTGCAGCACCTCGAGCCCCGAGCGCACGATGGGCGAGGCGGGCTTGTCGGCGGCGGGCGGCGCCTTGTCGGCGGGCGCCGGCGTCGTGGCCTGGGGCGACGCCGACTTGCGGCTGGACGCGCGCGACGGCGGCGACGACTTCTTGTCCTCGTCGTTGTGCGCCGAGTTGGCCTTGGACGGCGGCCGCGGCTCGGGCGACTTCTTCGTCAGCACGTTGGCCTCGTAGGGCTTGAAGGCCAGCCGCGGCTCGGGGGGGCTGGCGCGTGGCGGCGGCGCGGGCGCCTTGTCCGCCTTGTGCGCTGGCGGCGAGGAGGCGGCGTCCCCGCCCCCGCCGGACTTCTTGCTGGGCTTCTCCAGCGCCGGGATGAGCGGCTTGGCGCTGGGCGAGTCGGCGCCTATCTGGCTGCAGGTCTGCGCCAGCAGGGCCAGCGGCGACTTCTTCGCGTCCAGCTGCGCACAAGACACGCCACAGTCAGCATCGCCAGCAAGCTACTACCACACAGTTCCTACTACTCTCACCTCGATTACTTCATTATCTACATTTCTCTTTGAGAAAACGTGCAAGTTACAGTTAACTACGACTGCAATAAAAAAAATGCATAATACATGGATATGAAACGTTTATTGTACCAAATAATTTAGCTATTTATTCTAGTCGTAAGTTAAGTTGAAATTTAATTTATTTTATGAATGACGAAATTAACGATTAATTTTTCTGAAAATACTTGTTTAAAGCAATACGTTTTCTTACATACTATTACCATAATTATTTTTTTACACAATTAATGAAAACAAACAATGACAAACAATATTCTGCTTGAAATACGCTAAACTTGTGCATTACGGACCCTCGGCCCAGAGTCTCCGCCAAAAGAAATGACGATCATATCTTGAGACTTGCATACAAAAAATAACTAAGATCATTAAATGCCAACGTAAACACTTTCAAATTTTAATTGTTAAAATATTGGTAAGAAAAGGATGAGGGAAAAACGCGTGGGCTACTTCGCTAACAGAACTGAGAGGTTCGTCGACTCAACTTACCGTGGTAGGCAGCGGCGAGAGGTAATCAGGTTGGAGGTACTGATTGCTTCCTGTGGTGAGCATACCTCCACCACCTTCCAGAACCACCATTTGTGACGACGTTTGCTCACTAAGCACTTTCACACCACACAAAGACAAATGAATATTACAACGATGTTTACAAGATCACGAGAGACGCGGGAATAACTACACGGAAGAAACGATCTGTCCGTACCGGCACTCGGGTTAAATGTTCTTACGTAAACGAAATAATTGAAACTTTTTCTTAAGATAAGTTTGATTTTTCACACAACAGAAATCAGAGAAGCACTCGACCACACAATGACTACTCCGTACGACCGCTCGACTCTCTCTGAAGGTGCCGCAAGTGTCACCCCTCCGCGGGAGCGAGCGCGCTGCCGGAGCGCCATCTACCTTCCCCTCCTTTCATCCCCTCCACCCAGTCACTCGCGCCCCACCACGCTAAACTCCCCCTCCCTCGCCGAGCTTCCCACTCTTTTTTTCCCCTTCTCCATTCCTCTTTGCCCGCTTTCGAACTTCGCGATGACGCAGCGCTAATACCACCACGTTTCATGCTGTCAGCTTTTACCACCCATGGCGCTAGTGATGATGACAGCCCCCTGTTGGAGCTTTGAGCCGCGCGCCGCCGCCATCTTCCCCTCTTCCAACTACTTCCCCTCCTCCATTCCTTCACCTCCCGGCGCCGAGCCTAACTAACCCATGGCATCGCCGCCGCCAAACACGCTCCTGCCAGACCACTACCTACGCCTTTTCTTTCGCCTGCCGCCATTGTTCCCGTCATTCGACTTAATCAGCGGTCGGACGAAGAAGAAACCGCTGACCCGGAAGAGGGGCTGAACTCTGAAGAGATGCGCCCATGTGGCAAGAAAGTCGAGTGAACGACCAAGAGCATCTGCTTTCAAATCGGTGCTTCATTAATAAATGATAAAAGTGTGTGCTAAACGTTAAAATATAAAGAAAAGATTTCTTTTTATTGTTTGTGTAATTCAGGGGTTTGTAAATACTTTCACTGGAAGTATTCAACGCTGTAAACGTTAATGTAATATTGCTACAAAACATTAGACGTTTTAGTAAGGTAAAGTTATATATATGTGTATATATATATATACACATATATATAAGAAAAAATAAAATATTTTTCATTTGAATAACCTGACTCTCCAAGTAAAGGGGATCTGTTTTTCATACAATACACAAAGTATAGCTATATATATATATATGTATGTATAGCTATATATATATATATATAGCTATACTTTGTGTATTGTATGAAAAACAGATCCCCTTTACTTGGAGAGTCAGGTTATTCAAATGAAAAATATTTTATTTTTTCTTATATATATGTGTATATATATATATACACATATATATAACTTTACCTTACTAAAACGTCTAATGTTTTGTAGCAATATTACATTAACGTTTACAGCGTTGAATACTTCCATTGAAAGTATTTACAAACCCCTGAATTACACAAACAATAAAAAGAAATCTTTTCTTTATATTTTAACGTTTAGCACACACTTTTATCATTTATTAATGAAGCACCGATTTGAAAGCAGATGCTCTTGGCCGTTCACTCGACTTTCTTGCCACATGGGCGCATCTCTTCAGAGTTCAGCCCCTCTTCCGGGTCAGCGGTTTCTTCTTCGTCCGACCGCTGATTAAGTCGAATGACGGGAACAATGGCGGCAGGCGAAAGAAAAGGCGTAGGTAGTGGTCTGGCAGGAGCGTGTTTGGCGGCGGCGATGCCATGGGTTAGTTAGGTATATATATATATATATATATATATATATATATATATATATATATATATATATATATAGCTATACTTTGTGTATTGTATGAAAAACAGATCCACTTTACTTGGAGAGTCAGGTTCTTCAAATGAAAAATATTTTATTTTTTCTTGATCACAACGGAGCAAGCAGACCTTACTCTTAGTGGACATGTTTTAAGCCAAACGGGGTTTATTATAAAATTAATGAAGAGACAAGTGGACAGCAAATATAGACAAAACACTAATTTTGTAAGTGCACTGCAAGTTTTATTAACACTATTTTACAACTTAACGTACTGTTACCATTTATATAATGTTGTGGCGAGAACTGGGTTCGTAAGGTATAGCCGAATTAGGTTTTATTGCACAGTTTTATTGTTTAATAATATTCACATTACTAATAAATAATCTTAATTAAAAGTACCGAATAATCATTAACACGCACTTAAAAATGTTGTCCTCATGTCACTCTGTGTTTGTCAAGTTCCACCGTCCGCACTCCGCACTGCTCACTGGGCCGCACTCCTCGCGGAACTCTATCGCCAAAGACCTGTCGCCGAACTCACTGCGGAATATCGTCGTGGGACTCCGTCGCCAAACTCTCACCGCATCCGCGGCACTCAATGGTCCTCACCGTCGCGAGACTCTGTCGCCCCAAGAACACTGTCGCTGAGGCAGGTGTCACTGCTTAAGTCGTCTGTGGCGCCCTTCTAGAACTGCCGGGAGCAGCTGGGGTGAATCGCATCGTCACGCACCAACCCGACGTCCGAAAGCGTTGAGATTAGCATCGCTCGTTCACGCGGCGGCTCGCGGAATTTCCAAGGCCGCTCGGCGGTATTTAGTGGCGGCGTGGCAGGACGATGGGTGGGGTGTGTAGGGGGGAGGTAGTAGCGACGACCCTTGTTGTCCTGCCAGGCACGCGTGGTGTGCCTTACGTCAGTGGGCCGCGCGTGACACGGCGTGTGACGTCAGTGCCCATGTGGGGCCGCCAGCCAGCTCCGAACCTGGCGCGCGTCGCGGCCCTGCCTGTGTTCGTAACATTTCCCCCTCCTTAAACCTGTTCGCTCCGAACAGGTAACGCCTCTCCTGCTGGGTGTTCCCGTGCTACTCGATGCTTAGGCCGCCTGCCTTTCCTCCGTCGCGGGCTGTACAGCCTCACCAGATATGCCTCTCTCGCAGCAGATGTAGCTTCTATCGTCACCCGGCGACACTTCTGCGGCGCAGATGCAGCAGGTGGTTCAGCCAGCTGCCCGAGCCGTGCCAACCGTGGTGCGGCGGGCATGTTACTCATTGTTCATTCATTTTAAATCAGAACATTATCAGTGCCTACGAATACATTGCGTTATGTCTATGTAGTCTATTGGCAAAATCTGTTGCACTATAACTCAATGATAAGGAAATATTTGCAGAACTACAAAATCAGTCAAGAAACATGCTCTTTCACGTCTAATCTATATGTATATGATATAAAATTAATTAAAAACTAATTTACTATAATCGATCCTACGTTTGATATTTACTAAAAGATTTCTATATGGTTTGAGTATTTCAACAGTGAGTAATATTTAATGTTAATTAATCAATATTGATTAATTGATAATTATTTATATCTCGACCTGTTATTTTTAAGTAATTAATAATTTTTGTTAATTTATGTTTATTTATTTATTTCTATTTGAAACCAATTTATAATAATTATATAAAAGTTAGAATTCTAAAATGTTTGAGAAAGAAATAGGTTTAAGCCAAAATTCCCGATATGTGTTATCTTGTTATTAAATTGTTAAAATTGTTTTGCTGAGTAGATAATAATAAGTAATAGTCTATTACAAATGTGGGTGAGAATAAAATAAACGAATTTGAGTTATTTTTTAAAATGTGTATATATTTTAGTTAGAATTGCTTTCGTTCTATAGTTGGGGTCCTGAAAATTTGATATAACATTTTATGGTGTGATTATTTCAACAGAGAGTAATATTGTTATTAAATCATTATCGATTGATAAATAATTGTTGATATCCTGAGCAGTTATTTTGAAATAGATAGTATCTAATGTTGTTAATTTATGTTTCTTTAGAAAAATAGTCTTATTTCTCTCTTTTTCTCTCGCTACCGTTTTACCCCTTACGATATAGTTATGAGTCGAGGTTTGGCTTGCAAAGAAGTGTCACTTCTTGCACATGTACTGAATTACACGTGCTTATTTTTTTATATTTAATATTTAAAACGTAGACATGCATGTAGAATTTTTTTTTAAATATAACCTATTTGGAATTTCGGGAAAATGAGTATTGTACGTTAAAAATAACGAGAAAAAAATATGTGTGCCATATTCACACGAAACATACATCAATATATATTTATGCGACGTAACTATAAGTAGTTTCTAAGTTCGTTCAGAGACTAACATAATCTTTCATAGATACATCTTATATACAATTTAGCCTACATTATTTCTGAGAACATAGAACCGAAGCAAAACCTAAAATTTGACGAGAAAATATTATTGGACTCATTAAAAAATATATATTTTTTTTCAATATTAAACGTAATTATGACGCCACCTGTTCAACGTAAATTATATTAACTGAGAACAAGTTGCATCTGCAATCAACCCTTCAAATTCAAGCTACAATACTTTTTCGGCATTTTTCATATAGATATTCCAGAGATGGAGCTAAAACCACTTCATACAAATATTAATTATTATTAAATAGTGAAGTGCAGTTTCATAGAACAAAAAATATGATTTCATAACAATAGTTTAAAATTTAGCTTTTAAACAAGATGAGCTGTGATTGGCTCCGGAAGCTTAAGTCACAGACCATCCAAAATACAATGCAATAATATTATTATAGAAAACGAAACAATGGTGCCTTAACAACAGTTTAATAATAATAGTTTTAAGTGTATTTAAAGTTCCTAATATGTATATGGTTTAGAAATAAGTTTGAAATGCATTTGTTCCTAGAGGGATATTGGCAATTGAACATTTACAACCGTTCGTCTCTTAGAATTGTTGAGCCTTACTTTGCAGATCGTGTTAACAAGAGGGTGATGCATATGTTTGAAGACATTACCTAAATAGGTTTTAAGAAAAATTTAAATTAAACTGAATTCTAGTTTACCATAATCGGCTATGAAGAAAGGTTTCAAAACCAAGTTAAGACTAATGCTTAGAATACCTACTCTTTAATATATTTCTTTATTTTTTTGGGTTATTCTTATTTATTACAACAAATTAACGTTGTCATGCGCTGCATACTTTAGTTATAATTGCAAAAAAATATTTTAGTTAGTGATGCAGGATAGGGCTAGTGAAAAAAGTTAATAGAAATTTCAATGAAACTATTTGAATAAGTAAAGAAAATAACGAATAGTTAAATTAATTATGAATGAATTTCGGTGTTATTAAGAGTTCAGCATTGATATTTTTGTAGGATTAAGTTATGTTTTATGTGACGGAATGTTTTAAAACTATTTTGGAATAGATCGTTTAGAGTTAAAATAAAGAACATACTTGAATTTGTAAACAATCTTTAAGAAAATTCAAAAGAAAGCATACTCGAGACAGTGATAAACTTCAACATGATCCAAATTTATCAAAATGTTTATCGCTGAAGAAAAATCTATAAATATATAGACATAAACAAACAAAATATAAACATGAATATGATCACGAGCCAAAATATTTGTTGTCATCCCCAATATTGAATCTATGCATCTGCTAAATAATAAGAATACTGTCCCAAAATTAAACACTTTGTATTACTTTATTTCGAACAGATCTGTCATGTTATACTTCTTAGGAAATTTCTGCTGTTTGTTGGACTTGAACATATATTGTATGTTGGTTTGAAAAACATCTTATTCTATTGCTTGTAATCGCTGAGAGCGCTTTTGCATTCAACCGATTCAACGAGAATGTATTTTTATGAATATAAGCATGTTATTTGCACAAATGTTTCACATTGTTCAAAGTATAATTTATTTTGTTGCCTGGCTACAAAAGTTTCCCACACCAGCTATAAAAGTAAGAACGAAAATTTTGAGTTTTAAGGTGTAGTTATAATAAAATAGCTACTTTTTTTTTGGAAACCACGATAAATAATGTAGTTGCTTGGCTTCTGGGTTGTAGCCTAATCAAACGCAAAGATTTTGTCGAGGTTTCGGTTGACCTTACAGTCGCCATCAACAGGGTAGCAGTTACATTCTGAGTTTCTTGTAAATTATTTTGCCTTTAAATACTCTCGCCTGAGAGTGAAGTGTGTCCTGATTGGCTGCAGCTGTGGGTGGGCGAGAGTATTCAAGGCAGAAGAATTTCCAAGAACCGCAGGAGGTAACTTCTTCCTTAATGATGGCGAGTGAAAGGTCGACCGAAACGTCGTGAGATCATCGCTTTTGACGCAGCTTCAATCCAGAAGCCAAGCGACTCCAGACAATGGGCGTGAGAATTCTGTATCCTCACAATAAATCATGTTTTCTTACGTTATAGATTGAAACGTAAATTTATCTATGAACGTAGACGATTTAGTATACGTAGCGTGAGGTATTGTTCCACTAAAGAGACCGGCAGACTGCAGTTTGTAAGGCATACATGCGCGTAATTGCAATGGATTGTGGGTCGGGTAGGGTGAGGCGATACTAACACACTGGTCTGCTGTTAAGTCCAAATATGTGCACACTCGCAACTGTCGTCTCTTAGGAGCTGCTGATTTTGACATTGTTGCTAAGGCATTTCTACACCTGGTTGGGAATATCATTCTTATCAATTTGGTACACTAAAATGTTTCGGTGTCAGGTAGCAATAATTTTCTTTCTCGCCTATAATACAGCATTCTAATGGAGTATGAAAAATTCTTTAAAACTGAAGCGGTTTTGTTCACAGTCATTATTTTTAAGTAATACAAGCAGGTAATATTTAGTGCATTTACTGCACATTATCTGAGAGCGTTTAATGGTGTACAGTTTCGACTGAAACGTTTGTATGTTGCACTTAATCTCCAAAAATTTATTTTTTCTCAAAACTCTTAATAAATAAGATTTACAGGATTTTTAGAAAATCTGTTTGTAAGAGATGTACATATCATATCTTCGGACGATGTGTAATTCAAAACTTTGTGCCACTTGATTATAGGCTCATGGTTAGAGATCGGAAAAATTCGCGGGTTCAATGACCTTCAGGATAGACTCCAATATCCTCTACACACTCGGGCAAATGCCAACTTTTCACTGGCTGCTGACTTGTGAGTCGTCTCGACTGGGTGGCCTGTGATTCGACACGTCTATGAGTGAGGGTCTCTAATTGGCCCTCAGTCCTCCAGATTAACAGTGAACCAATGGCGAAAGCAGTACTAAGGTATAATTATTTGAATATTAGCATAACACGAAATGAATCCGCGAATTTTTCAGGTCTCTACTCATGGTTCATATTAGCACTGGATTATTAAACCTTTAATGTTATTTATAAATCCTCGATTTTTGGTGGTTTATCCTTGCAGAGTCATATTGGCTGAAATTTATAAACTACTTACAATTAATTATCACCGCCGCCATCTACTTTTTCATGAAGACACCGCTACAAAACTGAATACTGGTGCGTTAGATATACTGTTATCACTGTTGTAATTACGTCGCAATCGTTTGACGTGATGTCGTAAAAGAACATACAGCACATAATTAATTGTGTCAACAAGTTGATATTTCGAGGATCGTTTCATTTTAGTTTTTTTTCTATTTCTTCCTAACGGTCCTATATTATGCCTGAATGCCTAAATAATGTTCACATTGCTGTTCCTTAAACGAACATTAAAGTTAAATTACATGGCAGACTTCTATTTTATCATAAGCTTTCAAAGAGTAAGAAACTCGTTATTGCAGCAAGTTATTTATGCGGGAGTTAGTTTTCGCAAGTTTGGTTTCCTGCTTGATGCTTTCTTTTTTTCCCTTGCATTTTACGCAGCCCGCCTGCATGCGAAATTTATCTGGTCCCAAGCGTGCTCTTTGGACGAGTACCTTTTTTTTCTCTTTTTTTTTTTTTTTTTTTTACAATAGCCCTCCCAGCCTCGAGTTTCTAATCCTCGCAGGCAGTAATTCAATATTCTTCGCTCAACATCCGACCCACCCTGTTCGAAGCCTTTGATCTTCTTTGAGCACTAGATAATGTTCCACCGTCAATTCTGCCTCCCTGCGAACAAGTATCTATATTATTTATGGGCAGTCAGCTAAGCCTCGGCTCGCATTTGACGGATACCTCAAATATACATAAGGAAGAGAATTTTTAAGCCTCCTATCACCGCTGCGCGGACAGAAAGGTGGTAGCTGGTGTTTATTTTCAGCAGCAATTTTTTTTTTCTGTCCCGGAATATTTAGATTCTGGTCGTGCTGAGCGGGATTAAAGAAGTTATAGGCTTACTTTTATTTTCGTACGGAAAAATTTATCTGAAAAATGTACGTGGTCGCCTGGACTACTGCACCAAACAAAAACAAACAACTCAAATAATAATAAAAAAATCTTGTAAGTTATAGATTCGCTGTTTTACTGGATTCCTGATCCTTATTTGTGATTGAAAAAGTTATCAGGATAGTTTAGTTGAAAAGAAATATAAAAAGATTAAACACTTTCGGATTTAAAAAAAGTATAACCAATAAAGGCCTATCTGTTTTCATGGTATGTGTGGTTTAAAATTCTAATGTGGGTCAAACCTCAATTCTGAATGTATGCAAAATATAGTAAATCTCAATTAACCACGCAACGGTCACCACGGGAACATGATGATGTTCAGGTGTGACTATGTGCTGTAGAGGTTATTGCAGAAAAAAAAATTTAATTTATACTGCTTGAAAACGCACATTTTAGAAGTAAGACGTTGATATAGAAATAATTGAAAATGAGAGCTTTAACAATTACTAGAAATGCAATGCAGGAAAAATGAAACTCAAATAGGACAAACGTAAGACAGTATCATGTAAAAAGTACATTTCATAAGAGATTATTTGATTTACAATTTTTATGTATTTCTTGCTAATTATTAACGATTACAATAATAGGGTTTAAGTTACGCAAAGGCAATAGAATCCAACTGAAAATTAAATGTGAAATAATACATATCTGATTGTGGCCTGAAGGCCTGTTTTAAAACACCTACCTACATAGGGTTTGACCACGCGGGTGAAGAGCAGTAAGGGCGAAACCTGAGCGCGCATCAAGCGCTCCACCGCCTCTACGTGCAAGGCACTGAAGTACCCGCAATTTACACGTAGTGCCACGTAGCAACCTTACAGCCTCATTGCACTTAGGTAACCTTGCTGCTTTCTTCTCTGTGCGCCTGCCATATTTTCATGTTTCAGAACCACTCACGACATGATTCAGGGACTCTTCTCTGACGGACGTACACATGTAGGTGTACTTAAATGCTATTGGAAGCTAAAATCATTAGCAAATATTTAGTAGCATCTCAATAACGGGATGATGTCTATACTTCTGCATTCTTGTTAGTAAAATAGGTACGTGGGCTCCTAATATAACATTGTTACGATTTACCGGGTTCGTAAAGGATAGCCCAATTAAAGATTTTATCACACACAGTTTTATGGATGGCCACTACTTATGTCACAAATAATCTTCTAAAATGGCAAATAATCAATTGCACTTGAAAAAATAATGTTGCTTCCTCAGTCACTAGGTTTCTTACAATCCGCACACCTCGCTGGGCCGCACCTCTGGCGCAACTCTCGCCGCAGCACCCCTCGTGGATCTCCACCGCGGGACTCCGTCGCCGCACTCCGCCGCCGCCGACGCACTTGCCTTCGCCGAGGACCCACTCGACGCCTCGCTCGGAACTTCGCTCGGGACTCCTATCGCCCTATCGCCCCGAACTGAACTCTCTGCCCTGAAACCTTCGTCCAAGGACTTCGCCACTCTGCCACACCCGCAACACTATCGCCCCGGAAACTCCGCCGCCGGAGAACTCCCGACTGAACTCTCTCTCTCTCTCTCTCTCTCTGAACTCCCCACTGCCTCAAGGCTAGTGTCCCGGGCACACACACATACGCACACATATATATATGCCCAGACACCTTCCAGAACTCACGAGCGCGGCTGGGGCCAGTCGCGTCATTCCGTGCCGTCCTAACGGCAGAAATCTCTCTCGAAACACGTGTCGGTGGCTCGCGTAACTCCGCAGCTGTCAGGTGTCAGCTACGTGTCAAAGGCAGGGCGCCGCGCGGAGAGTGATGGTAAGGAGAGGGGAAAGCGACAATCCTTGTAATCTTCCAGGCGCGCGCGGCGCATATCATGTTGCGGCAGCCGCCAGCCAGCTCTGCACCTGCTCGTGTCGCGGCCTTGCTCACGTTCGTAACAATATGTTTAACATACGTGAAGCAATTAATATACTAATATAGAATGAACTTCAAGCTGTTTAACAAAGCACAACTCAAGTATAATTTTTGTATTAATAACATTAATGTGACGATCTCGGAACGATTAAAAAAAAAAAAACTGAGGCGGTCAATTACCACACATTTTCTCCTTGTAACCACCAATGCCGTTGAATGATATTGTCATCAATAAACAAAATTTATACATACAGCACTCTTAATTCACCTTAAAAATGACACGCTGGAAATAGTTAATCAGTATGTTTACCTAGTTGAATGATGATAAGGATAAACACATAAATTACATGCTTGAAATATTGTAGCATGTCAGCGTTTTATCTTACATCTCGTATGGTTTTTAGCACGTTGCCAGTATTTTCTGACTATTCCTCACTCGCAAAGTTGTAGGCCTATACTTAAAGGAAACACCGAACAGTCGTATTGCGTCCTGTGACCACCGTGTTCTGACCACCACTAGTCTCGTCCCGTTTCCCTGGACAGCTGTAGCAGCGGATGGACATTATACTTTCGGCCAGCTAGTACAGAAAGATATGTATACACAGACTTTCTCAGTTCTTCGTGGCTAAACCCTGCGAGACAGCTGTGCAGTTCAAAAGCAACAAAACTCCACTGTAAAAATGTTTCGTTTATGAAATATACATATTATAACTAGTGTTTTTACAGTTTTTCATTATTTTGCCGCATAAAAACGATAATAATTAAAGATATACTGAAGCTGCAACCAAACTTGTTACAGTATTCATAAAAAGCGTTTGATTTTATGACTGACAGTTTTTGTTTAGTCTCAATCGTCAGGTAAAAATTGGTCAATATCAGATCAAACAATTAAAATAAAAAAAAAATTGTAACTGAATTACTTTGCTGGAATACAGTTTTTTTAAATACCTAAAACAGATAAAATTTCATAATAACGTTATATAATTGACTTCAGATTGGTAAACCTTTTCATGAAAATAATGTGGTAGTAGGGTTCGAATATTTAAATTCAACTGATATTTTTAGGGAAGGAAGCAAAGTTTTTGTAAATTTTGTCGAGTTGGGGGAACATTAAAAAATCCCGTTTAAAAATTTTTTTAATGTTAGAACTGATACTGGAGAATTTATTACTATGACAATGATTTTTGAAAACAAAATTGCTGACTTTGAAATTGAACGTTCTTATGAATGGTTCACTCTTATTTGTTGTATTCTCAGTATATCAGTAATTATTAACCTTTTCATGCGGGAAGATGTATATAAGTTGGAAAAACTCAGAAATTAATATTTCCTGAACAAAGGATTATTCAAAAAAAAATTAAGAAGACTTTTAAGTTCTATATTGTTAAAATATACGATTGATATTCAGAGTTTGGCGATTAATAATTAAAACGTATTAATGTTTAAAGATGTACGCCTAATACCCTGAAAATTCCCCGCGAGTTAATGAACTAGTAGTTGATATAATATTTAGAAAAGCATGATGATGGTCTTAAATTTATTTTTGAATACGCCACGCCAATAGCAGTGCAAGTGGCTTTATAAAACTACTTCCCCCTACAGGTTTTCTATAGATGAGCGTTTAAGCAGGGCTATGTTTATGTGATACTTTGGGATGACGTGGACAGAGATGACTCCCAGAATTTGTTTTGGTGTTTATAAGGCTCACATTAACTGGAACTCAATATACTGCCATTCGTGGCAACGCGTCAGTTTTTTTTTGCATTCCATTTGTTTAAACCAAGCAGCTGTCTTTCAATTTTTTTTAGATGTAAATTGTTGTCGAAAGAACGTCGAATAAAGACCGTGTTCCAAACCGCTGCGGTTTGCATTTGCGACGTTCGAACATAAATTACCTGCATGTCTGTAGTTTCAGGTGTTACCTCAAGTGTCGTGCTTGTATATTCGCACTCCTTAACGTTCAGGTAGCTGTGTCAACGATTTGGCGTGGACAGAATAATTCTCGAAGATTAACTTAAAATAACTGTCTACTATTGTTTACACTAAACGTAAAGTAACCTGTGAACTTAAATTTTTGGTTTTACGTTCAGCACACATGAAAATTGTTTATGTAAATCACATGCTGTGAAGCAATCAATTCCGAGTTGTAAAGCTTTACGGATATACATTTTTGGTTTTGTAACTATCAATATATCTTCGGAACCATTTAAGATGTCACAAAGAATAAGGATGTGATTAGTCCTGAGTTTACTATCTAATAATCATTTGAGTTTCAAGACTTAGCGTAAGTAGTGTTGAAGTTAAATTATGTTGTGCGGGATAGACTTGGTTGACAGTACAGATCTGTGGTGTTATGGAAGAGAGGGTTAAGTCAAAAACATTAAAATTTTAAGATAGGCGGAAGAAAGTCTAATATTATTTTCACGATCAAATATTAGTCGTTATATTATTAATTATTGATATCTTATACAGGCAATACAAAACTACAAACCATATAAAGTGTCAAAAGGTACATCCTTCAAATAATCCTTGACTTTCTTCCACCTCTCTTAAAATGTGATGTTTTTGACTTATCCCTAGGGACCGGAAAAATTCGCGGGTTCAATGACCTGTACGATGAACTCCATAGTTCTACGTACACTCGGTCAAATGCCACCCACTCATTGGCTGCTGTCTTGTGAGACGTTCCAGCGTAGCAGCCTGTGATTCGATAAAGCTTTGGTTGGGTGTTTCTCATTGACCCAGAGTCATCCAGGTGAGTTGTGAACAAATAGCAGAGGCAACACTGAGGTATAACGATTTGTATTTTAGCCTATCACGAAATGAATTCGCGAATTTTTCCGGTCTCTACTTATCCCTCTCTTCCATAACACCACAGAGATATCTGCTAGGTAAAGGTGAACAGGCAGGTCGCCGGGAGGAAAGTGCAGCGCGGTTCCAGCGGCAGGCCTCGAGCCGACACGTCGCAGCGCGCCGCTGCCGGATGTCGGCAGGCGCCAGCTGGTGCGTGCAGAGGCGGGGCCTTTTGGCGGCGGCTTCCAGGGGCGTCTGGCGTCATCTAGCAGCCGGGGGGGGGGGGGGGGGGACACGAGGGCCTGGTCGCCGACGACCCGAGGACAGACACGCCCCATCTCCCCTGCCCCGCCCCTGCTTCCTCCTCCCTGCCAACCAGCCGCAGACGCATCAGTCGCGGCGATGGGAATCCTATATCAGTAGAGACCGGCTAGAAGTCAAATACATATACCTTGTAGATGATTTTGCTATTGGCTTACTGTTCGTCTGTACGAATCTCAACCAATTATTAGAGACCTGCAAAATTCGCGGATTCATTGGCCTCTAGGATAGACTCCACAGTCCTATAAATACTCGCGGAAATGACACCTATCCATTGGCTACTGACGCGTGAGACGTCTCAACTAGGCTTTCCGTAATTCGGCACTTTCTTGGTTTAGTGTTTCCCATTGGCTCACAGTTTCCCGGATAAAATGTGGGCCAATCGCAGAAGCGGTACGAAGGTATAGTTGTTTTGATGCTAGCCTATCGCGAAATGAATCCGCGAATTTTGCATGTCTCTACCAATTATAAACCCTCGACCAAAGAAGGATCGAATCACAGACAAACCAGCTGAGACGACTCACAAGTCGGCAGCCAAGGAACTGGCGTTATTTGCCCAATTGTACAGGGGAATGTGCAGTCTATCCTGAAGGCTATTCAAACCGCGAATTTTTCCGGTCCCTATATATCAGACATACCCATACGATACGAAGTTGCTTGGCTTCTGGGTTGTTGCCGCGTCCTTGGCGAATAATTCACAGACGTTTCGGTCGACATTGCAGTCGCCATAATCATCATCATCAGGGAGAAGTTACCTACTACGATATGATGTATCAACTCATGGTAATAAATACGTCAATTCACTCTACACCGATACTACTTATATAGCGCCCACAAGATTTATTTCAGAAGTACACGAAGACAAAATCCTAAGACAATTTTGAAATATATCTTTTAAGCAATTTACTAGCAGAGAAAAAACTTAATTTGATGAAAAAAATGGTAAAGGCCCTGTTACACTATCAAATATTTTTCGCCAGTATATTTGACAATAGAGTTGGAGGGATAGTATTGAACGGATAATGACTTCCAATTTTCTCCATCAAATAAATTTGGACAAATGCCTCAAATTTGTTATAATCATATCACACTTTAAAAGATTTTTTTTTGGCTTGAGCTTTCACAAACGTTTCACCTTATTTTGAAATTAAATAACACATTAGAGTGCTTAATGGAATTTTTGAACTTGTTATTCTTTTTGAACCTTTCTAGAAAATCTATAAATTTAATCCACATTAATACTTGTTACATAATTAAATAAATAAGGCTGGTCAATCAAAGAACGCTACGGACGCCTGCAAATGAACACTGGCCCCGCGAGCGGGAGTTGCAAGCTTGCAGAATGTCGCGGCAGTCAGATGTTCTCACGATACACGTGGCACTGAACTCAGCCATCGCACCAATACGTAAAAACATCGGTGAAATCATAATCCAGCACATGTAAAGTACTTGTTGGGATCACTTCTAAATACGAAACGCGAAACCAGTGCAGAAAACCAACATAGGAATGTATTACTTTCACCCACAGAAAGGGAGTAGAACATATTCGAACCCAATATACCATACTACGAAAGCTAACACTTTGAAAATTAAAAACAGCTAAAATTAAACAGCAAGCCACCTTCCAGCATCACACATTTTTCATGTACCCAGTATTATTGTTAGTGGTCAGTGATGAAGGAGTGAGTAATTTGGACGAAGTGTCGCTTACCAAGTAGTTTGAATCGCACCGATACAGTTCATGAAAAGCACTAGGTTATTTACCAGTTTGGTTAATTGGGTACCATTTTTATTGTAAATAATACCTCATAAAATTATCAGAATTCTATTAATTTTATATCGAGTAGGCGCAAACTAATTTACATAAATAATTCTATCAGCTTTGCTCTAATACAATGGGATTACCTGTGTCAGTATCATAACATATTCATCACACGAGCGCACACAATTTATAGGCGTAACACTCACTCATATACATTCATGGTAACTATTTTCTTCTCGTAACCGATTCCCATAAAAAATTTAAAGCATACAGATGAAATATTTAGAAAAAAATTATGTTAACATTATTAACCTACAACATAATTGTAAAAAAAAATACCCACGATCGAAACGATGCGCATTACAGATATGACTTAATGATAAAAATACTTATCACATGTAGTTTAGTTAGTTAAGAAAAAAGGTAAGGTAGTTTTGGAAATGAATTTCTTCCGTGCTTTATTTTATTTTATTTAAATCACACACATTTACAGCGACACTTGCATAAATATAATTCGTATACAGTTTACAGTATATGCTACACACATGTTCCATTCAACACAAATTTTTAAGTTCATTTTTTGAGTATAAAATATAACTAATTCATACAGATCTCGATACAACTGTACAGGAATGTTACGCCTCAGAGTCCACAGGTATTGATGTCAAACATTATAATATTTATTCAAGAAACATTTACGTGTAACCTGTACACCGCACTTCTCACACAGACATTTTACACGGAGAAGATTGCTTCTACAGCCATGATTTTCATGGATTCGTGTACTTCGTCGTCATTCAAATCTTATACCGCTGTAGCGATATTAATACAACAACAGCGAACCAACATATTCCGATGATATAGCTGTAGTTTGCGATGTCGTCACCCCCGATGAAGAGGTAATAGCAGCTGATTTCAATAAGTTTTTAGAAGCTTCATTATGAGATGATGTCGTTGATATAGATGACAGAACTACTTCGTCATTACCATCAGTTCCTTGATGTACAGCTGGCAAATGAACGTTGGTTCTACAGTGTCTAGTGAAATTACTTTTCTGCATGAAATGTACACCACATTCGTCACATGGAAATGTCACACTATATCGTTCCTTATGCAGTCGTGGTTTTCACTTCTTCTTGTATTTTGTGGATATTTAAAACTTTTGTCACAGTACTTGCACAGATGAATCGTCGCTAGAGTGTGGGTCATCAAAGGCTCGGAAAGTGCGGTACTTCCGATGTTCACTTCTGTAGACTTAGTCACGACTGACGCATTAACTGGACATTTCACAGTCGTCGTTGACAGTACACCTGTAATTGATGACGTAGAAGCTGAGCTAGTGACAGCTGATGCAGGAGCATGAAATTTCTCACAATTTTTTCCCCACCAAATTTGGTGTAATTGAACATATAAATGTCTCATGTGCTGAATATACTGCACGAATTGAAGTCTCTTGCAGTGACGAGGCAGCAGGTACATCGGGAACTCTGGAGCTGTTGGCTTGGATGCCATCGGAATCTATGTTGCTGTCTGCGTTGCTGCCATCAGGATTACCGACGACGATGCTACACCTTCCACCAAGATCTCTGCAGCTGGTGGCTCCACCACCATCAGAATCTGCGCCGCTGTCAACGTCGCCACCATCGATGGTAAATGTGCCATTGAACTCACACAAATACCGAACTTAAATGTCAAACAAGTCAATCCTCAAACCACTTTAATCAGTAACAAATTGAGAGTTCCATAGATTGGGCCTAAATGTTATACTCACAGTAACTGATATAACATGTAAGTCAAAACCGCAAAAATTGTAATTTTTTTAATATCAAATGATTTCCTTTAAATTTCAAAAAAAAAAGATCAATAAAAATTATCTTGAAACAACTAATCGCGTAGAGTTATACCTGGTATATTTAAGCCAAGGGATCCATTAGAATCCAAAGGAAATTCAGACTACTGAAATAGTATCTTCATTACACACAGAGGTAATCATAACTCCAAATTGCTCTAAATGACTACAACACATGACTGCGATAATTGACCCTATACCATACAAGGACCAAATATAGGAATTGTACTTGTCAATCCCAGTGCAGGAGGCCTTCAGTGTTTATATATATATATATATATATATATATATATATATATATATATATATATAGTCAGACATCAGATATGTCGAAAAAATTTTAACCAGGATTTCAAAACTCAATATCTTTAGTGTCGATCATTGCTGTGCCTTATTTAAAGAGCCTCGAAAACAAAATACCTTCTCTACATCCATTAGAGACGTGTTTTTGCTTGACCTACTATACATCGACAAATATTATCATAAATATTCCAACATACTATCATGTCACCAGCACTCATTTACACACATACAGTAGACCACCACAACTCATGTCCATTATACAGTCGACTTCAAACTTATATTTAAAAGCCTACTTAACTACACTCAGAAAAACTCACCATTATAATATTAAGTCAACTAAAAACATTTCATTTGCTTACATTCAGGCATTTTACACTTATATAGTGCCAGCAGTTTCTAGTTCCACTTCTTGCATGGTGTGGGGACGTCTAAAACATTTGAAAAAAAAATCAATGCCTTTTTTGTCTCTACGCGTAACACATTGAGTTGACGTTACGTCCATTGCCTGCACCGTCACGTCTATGAGATATCTGGAGATCCCATGATTTTTATACGAATATAGCAAAATAAAACGGTAGTGGTTTTCCATACAGGGTTCATGATTTCGCCTTAGAATCTATAAAAACAAACAAAAACGAGGTTGGTGTATGGAAAATACCTATAACAAAGAAAAAACAAGTTATGTTGATGTCAGAGATTTTTTCTTCAATATAAACCCTACGGCATATTTTATGGCCACAAAAGAATAATTTTATAGTTTCAACCAAAACCCTTAATTAATGACGACAATATTATGCTTTCACTGACGAGCAGCTGCACAATTATTTTCATGTAAATGATAAATATTAAGCAAGCTCTGATTTGACTTACATATATTCTCTTAACCACAAAACTGATTTTATTATTATTGCTGAACGCTCGTCTTACTTAAGTGTCTTGGGAAGATTTCCGATGAAATGTTCTTATTTGTTTTGTAACGCCGCCTTTCAAGATCTCCAGCAGCTATCATAAACAACTTATCCAGAGAACTACGTAAATTTACGTAAGTTCACTTTCTTTTAACATTAATTTGTGTTTTTATTACGAAACCCTCAAACACCTATGGAGAACATATCGACGTATTTTACCTGTTTAAAATGATTCCACTAACTAGAAAGTCGCAGTCAGTTGTATTTTATAAACATACCCAACTTCCAATACCGACTCAGGGATCATCACCTGCTGGACACACGGACGTCTGTACTAGCGGACAGAGCCTCCGAGAAGCATTGGCGACTAAAAAATAGTTTAGCAAAACATCTTCATCGAGTAGAAAATCATAGGAAGGGAAACTATCAATTAATTTTCCTATAGCTTAAAAAACATGCGGTATATGGGCCTATTCCAAGCCTGATAACAGGAATACAAAATATTATTTTGGGATACAAAATGATGTGTGATTATTATTACATTAATTTTTAAATAAGAATTATATTCTCTGCCGAAAAAGAGAAACGTAATTTAAAAAAATAATGTGACACTAACAAAATTACTTAATGAAACCATTAAAAAATTGAATGATACGAAGTTTGACCACACATTGTCTGATGTAGGATCATAAAAAAGAGAACTTTTTTTTTCTCCCCAAGCAAATGTGTTAATCCACGCGGAACGTAATCTAATTTCAAAAATTGTCAGTTAACACAAATTCCTCCCCTGACCCTTTGCTGACCGCCAGCGGGGCTGTTCGCACGTGATGTGATCTGAAGCATGCCCTAATGCAGTTACAATTTTCACACGGACGCATAAAAACACCAACTCCCTCGGCCTCTCTTTTTCGCCCTTCCTCCCCGTCTAGGTCTGCATGTTTCCCCCCACGCCCTTTTACTCTCATGAACCGACACTTCATATCCTATAACAATTAATAAAAGTGTTTAAAATTTCTACCCTTGTTTGGAAGTGTAGGTATTAACGCGGCAAAATTCTTTGTACCTTTAGAGAAATATTTAATATCATGTAATATCTTTGGTGGTCGTGAATTTTAAGGTCACGATTTGCTAAAACATTTTGTCATCAAGAGAACATTATTTTATTATCCTATTCATACTAAAATTTAAAAGACATGAAAACGCCATAGGTATTATTAATATGTTACATGATGTTGATTGCATTAAGTTTGTGGATCACTACCCTCACTACCGAGTAGTGAGTCATATCCCCACACCCTACTAGGACAGCGTCTTTCATAAGTAACGTCCATAGCATTCAAAAATACATAAATTCAAAGACCGTGTTACTAACCAGACCAGTTTTATCACCATTAGGGTGTGATGCAAAAGTTTTACGGTATCCTTTATCAATATAAATTACAACAAACATTTATCTCAGCCTTTTAATTTAAGTTAAGTGTTAGTGATATATAGGCTTACACAATAAATTCAGAAGTAAATTTCGGAAGCTTTCAAATAGAATTAACATTTCTGATAGCAAAATTATCACAAGACAATGACAATGAATTTTAAATATATTAAACGCACACATTTAAAAAAAAGTTCTAAAACTAAACTTAAAATATAACTACTTAAAATATGCACATGTTTCGTGCGCGATTAAACATTAACTTGGTCATTAATAAATATATGTATACATAAAATGCTGGGTACCTCATTTGCTACATGAATGCCAAATAGTTTAAATAATTTGAAGACTTGGCAAAAAATACAAAAGTTAAAAAAAATTTAAATTTTACAAATATTTTAGTTTTGTAGGCTGTAGAAAATCAACACAGAAGTTAAAGTATTAAAGCAGAGAAACTTAAAGCAGAGAACAAGCAAGTGAGAATAATTACGAGTAATCTCGCTTTGTGAATTCGAGGTTAAAGTAATCAAGTTATAGCTGCAGTAATTACGGAGTTGCACGTCCTCGACACATGCCAAAAGTTACTAAACACATGGCTCAGTTTATTTTGACGTTTGACTAAAAGACATAGGAAGTAAAGATAATTGTGAGAAATGCTTCCGGAATTTTTCAAAACCGCGGACGAAATGTACATTCATGGAATAAACGCCCTGCTCTTCCACATGCTTATAGAATATTATCTTTAACTGTTTCAGAAGCTGTGTAGGTTCTATATTCTAATCAAAAAATTAAAAATAAAATACAGTGAGATTTTTAAAATGCTGTTTACTTGGATTAAATGCCAGTCACGTTGTGTAGGAATAAGAGCGCTTGACTTGCAGTCTTGGGGTCACAGACCGAGTCTTACCTCCAGTATGGGAATTTTTAGGAATCAATTAATCTGTAAGCCCACCACCCATAATGGGGGAGACATAGGTACTGAAATACGCTATTATGATTTCAACAGCTTTTATTCAATAATAATTTTTTCATGTGTAAACATCTTAGCTCTCGGTATATGGCATATTAAAGGAGTAATTTTGTGAAAATGGAAAGGAAGTCGATGAACGGAATTCTGACACAAAGATGGCGGACCCACGTGTAGCAACATAAACCCGTATATAATCAATTTCGTAAACATTATGAGATAAACCAAACGTATTGGTTCTAACTAAACTTAACTTTATAATAGTAAAACCTTCCTTCAATACTTTATGTTAGAATTTATAGCCATAAAAATAATAACAACTCTAAAACATATGCAATACCATTTTATGCATTCTTAGTTTACACTGAACTGTACAGATAGCGAAATTTCGTCATACTATAGACACAAGAAATTGTTAGGCTAAATATATTCGACGCCATGTTTAGTAAAATACATTTGTGGTTAATTTATTTTATGTTTAATATTAAATTTTTAAACAGCTGAGTAAAATGAAGCTTTATTTCTGACATTTAAGCATAATAAATTGTACAAACATATAAATAGTGTTATAATAGAGGGTTTAAAATATTACAAGTTAAAAGTTAAATATAAGGAATTATAAAACTGGAATTATATGTTGTAAAGACTATTCAAATTTGAAATATTTATTCCAGGATAAATACATAGACGCTAATAGGGCGCGCACCAGGTACAGCCCCAATCACCACTCTGAAAGTGGTGCAACAGGAAAATGTTCTTAATTTTTTTCCCCGAAAATGAATGCTTTTCGTATAATAATCACTCACGGAATAATTTTAAAGAATTCTTATTTTAATTTTGTGACTGAGGATTGTATTATAAGGTAATTTGCAATATATATATATATATATATATATATATATATATAATTTGCTTGCTCGTTACTAAGGTTAGATGTTTACACGTCACTGGCGAATTCTGAATGACTCGCTCACTTTATTTTTATCATTTAATAGTGAATATTCCCCTATGTTTCAGTAAAGCTTACACAAAAAGGATTTTTCATAGACCTTAACATAGTGATTGTTTCCATTATAATTACAGTAGTGACCCCTCAAAAAAATAATTTTATGCAGTGTATTCACATGGGTAAGATATTTGTAGCATCTTGTCTTTATTAACATCAGGCATTCCACTAAATCATAAAGGCCTACCAGAAAATTTTGAAAGTAAAACTATCAAAAATAGTTATTGCCTAAAAACTGTTGACAGCAAGACGTCGTTTTTCTGTTCTTTTTTTTTTTACTTATGTCGTAGAAGCTTGTTATCATCAAAATATTAGCATTAGATAAATATAAAAAAAGTGTATCTAATTTTTTTTTTCCAACCTGCAGTTGTGATAGTGTGTAGTTTTGTATAACTTGAATGTCCACTTCTTCAGTGCGCTGCAGCCAGTCTCACGTAAGTGCAGCAGCGCACTCACTTGCCGCCGACAGCACAGTGTAAAAATGGTGTTTCCCAACAAACAAGATGGAAAAAGAAGAGACGCCAATCATTGTTATTCAATGCACCAATGTCACAAAAGACATTGGAGAAGGGTAAAGATAGGTGTTGTCTGTGGCCGTCCTTTATTCCTCCTGACAGACGGGTCACTCTAGGGTCACCGGGAGGATCTGGCGGTGGCCGGGAGGAATGGTGGTGGTTGAATGAGGGGAGGGTCATCAATCATTGTCGGCTCTCCCCCGGCTGCTACTGTGTTCATCGGACGACACTATAGGGCTGTCCAGTCTCTCAACGCGCTGTTCAGATATCCTATGTCGGTCTTAACAGCAATTACGGGTTGGTTCATTTTCATTTTATCTTTAAAGTACTTTATAAATTATATTAACCAATTATTGTTGAACTGAAGGCTTTCAAAATGTAAATAAACATATATAAAACACGCCAGCTAATAATCGCATATAGTCAGAACGATTACAAAAGAAACTTTTTTCTGTACTTGATGGTGATGAAAATACATCTAACTGATTTGGAGCTCTATAAATTTGCTAGTTTAAGTGTAAAATATAAACAAGGAATAGAAAATCAAACAATTTATTTTGAAACAATCCTGAAAATATCTTTAATATATAATTTTTAACACACGACAATGGACCAATCATGATAACCTATAAGACCTGTAGAGTTATCTTAAACATTTCAAAACTGCCTTGCACTGAATTATAAGAGAGAAATTATTTTTCCGATGATAATTTAGAAAGGTGATAGATGTTCACAGATAAACAGTCATGACCGAACTGAATCGCTAGCCTCGCGCCAGTAACGAAAAACGCTAGCCTCGGACAAGTAAAGGGAATCACTAGCCACGCACCAGTAAGAGGGAACGCTAGCCTCGCACCAGTAAAAGGAACGCTAACCTCGCGTCATTAAAGGGGATCGTTAGCCTCGCCTCAGTAAGGGGTAATGTTAACCTCGCACTAGTTATGAGGCTCGCTAGTCCCTCGTTAGTAAAGGGGAAAGCTAGCCTCGCAGCAGCAAGGGAAACGCTAGCCTCGCACCAGGGCCACATGGGAAACAATCTGGTCGCGTACTGCCGGCAGCATGATGAATGGCCGGCTTGCTTGCTCCTGGTGGCGTGTCACCAGTACAGGGGAAACGAAGAGGTTTGCGTTTTCCGGCGCAGACTTGAAGAGGGGAGACGGGCAGCCAAGAAGCCCGGGAGGAAACTTGAGTTACAACGGGACGAGGGTAAGTTTATTGGGTTTGTGTTGGAACGTCGCTTCGTCCCTCCACCGCGCGGCCCCTTAAAAATAAGAGGAGGGGGAAGCTTCACACGATTTATTGTCGTCGGCATCCGACACACGAGAGGAAGGCAGTAGAAGGGAGGTTTTAGTGCCGGAAGAGCCAGGTGCACGGGTGGTCTACCGACTTCATCAGCACTCCGCCCTCCAGCCACGTCAACTGTCGGGGTGAACCAGCGTGATTGGTCCTGTCGCCTGTTGTAAACATCGTCCCCAGTTTCTCCCACCAATCATCCTTCAGCAGCTGCCACTCTCGTTGGCCCGAACTCAGTACTGCTGGCATGGAGTTAGCAATTGTCAGTATGTAGTTGGCGTGCTGTCACTTCTACCTCACTATCGCCATATTACCACTCAAAAACACTGTAAAAGTTACATGTAACCACGCCTGATGATGGATCAAAGGTGTCATTTACATTTTCCCGCCGTTAAACACCGTCACTGAAATAAAGTACAGTCTTGTATAGCTGTTTCCACACTGTAAACCCTACTGTTCACTCGATGCTGGGGCCACCAGCGTCTTCACGGGGTATCCATGTGATAATAACGCAACCATGGCCACCCCCTGACGTCAGTTAACAGGCGAAAGAGACTGCCAGTTTGAGTGTCGCGTTAGGACTGGTTCGACGACCTGGGCGCCGTCGTGCGTGTGCAACACGCTCATGCGGGAGGAAGTTCGGGGCGATGCTGTTCGAAAGAAACTCTTCGGCATGAAATTGCTTGAAAAACTACAAATTTTGTATGCACTAAGCCCAGATTTTATTTGGTACGCCCTAAAGTTATATAAGTGAATTACAATTTATTAATGTTCCTAAACATGTAAGGGAGATAATAGTTTTTAACTTCTAATTGGGATGAAACATGTTGTAAATGATTCATTTTATATCTTCTACATCATATTATTTAGTGGCAAAACTCTCATACAATGTAGTAAGTGGCGAACTCAGAACGATCATAAACAAAAAAAAACTTAGAGCAATCATAAATTATTTTAAAAAAATAGCCTATATCATGACATATAACTATCATGACTTACAAACACACGCGACTTAGATATGCCATAACTTAAAAAAACATGACTAATTATATAATAATTTAGAAACATACAACTTAGAACGATCAAAAGTAAGAAAGACAAACCTGTATAGAATATTCTATGTTGTGTGATGTAACGGTGTGCGCAGCCGTTACAGTTTTCCCCAGCACCTTTAATTATAACCAAACTGGGGCTGAGTGGACGCTCGGGCGATGACGCGGGCGAGCCTGAGTCTGGGCCCGTGGAAGTGTCCAGAACACAGGCTAGTCAGGAACATTCTACTACACACGACCAGCAATGGAACAGTCCGCGCCAGGAGATATATATAAGGCCCGGTGCAGTGGCGTCCCCAGGGGGAGGGGGGGGTGGTAGGTTGGTAGTTCCACCCCCCCTAGAGCCCTAGAGATTAAAAAAAAAATGTAGCCAAGTGCAAAAAAATACATACTTTTACCAACACTCCCCCCCCCCCCCCTTGGCCCGGTGTGCGACTGTGCTCTCTGTCCCACTGTCTACGAGGTCCGGAGAAGCAGTTACGCACTACGTCACGCCAGCCAGTCAGCCGCTCCGAGGGCTCCCCAGGGCGGGACTGCCGAGCGAGTCAGCGAGGTGCACAAGGTGCGCCCCAGCTGCGAGCTGTGACGTCAGGAGAGAAACAGTGCCACGCCAGTGTGAGTAGTGATGGCTGCGTCCACTACCCCACCAGCGCCGAGCGGGCTTGGAGCTGGACGACGTCACCACAACTTGCACAACGAGTTGAGCTCTGGTGAGTAGTTGGCCTTGGCAAATGGCACAAAAACGTCTGGTTCATATTTTGTTATAGTAATTTAATTTTTGTAACTCAATGTGTTTTATTCTTTTGTTATTTTGTAAGGTTTAGTATTTGTTTATGGCAACTCAAATAGCATTTAAATGTAAGCTTTTTTTATGTAAGCAGCTGTCTCATAATTTGTTTGTAACACTCTTGTGGTCATTAAGTTGCGATTAATCGAACTGCTGTGGTCGAGTAGTGCAGCAGTGACCCGACAGATGGTTGAAGAATAAAAGAATTGGCGTCTGAGATGGACGAGGTGTCGAGCAGTTGAACTCGGGCCGGCAGCTGCGAGCGAGCGAGGAAGTGTCGTGACGTCACCAGCCGTGGCCGTAGCAGACGGCAATG
The DNA here is from genome assembly GCF_032445375.1 of Bacillus rossius redtenbacheri. Taxonomy (NCBI): domain Eukaryota; kingdom Metazoa; phylum Arthropoda; class Insecta; order Phasmatodea; family Bacillidae; genus Bacillus; species Bacillus rossius. The sequence goes on from NC_086335.1 coordinate 17,767,828, forward strand.
TTGCTTCCTGTCTTCCAACATCTCGGCATTGCATGCGGGGCGTGTACATTATACGTGTTCCAAGGGAGAAACTGTTAAGTCACAATATTTCTCGCCTCAACTCACCCAGGAGCTGATGGACAGCAGTGCAACATGTTGGATGTCGAACTTTACCGAACTTAAATTCCTTGTCAAGCAGGAGAAACACCGCGAGGAAAATTACGTTAACGTCTCAATTTAAAATAGCTGTTCAATTAAGGGAATGGCGATTTATAACTGACTGGTGTACCAACAGCGTGTGTTAAACTTTGAGTAGCCACAACTCGCCGGTAATACTCTGTATTGCAGGCGAGCGAGTAACACTACAGTCACGCGTTTGTTAACGTAATTTTTTAATAAGTATAGGATTGTTTCGTGTATGGTACCTTACGTGTATGCTATATTACGTTATTAATCCACAACCCCTTTCGTTGCCAGGAGAGTGGCCGAATGGAGGAATCCACGAGTAACTGCATATTGTCCCAGAAGATATACAATCCATATAAAAAAAAAACACGTGATGTCAAAAGTATTATTAAAAATATTACAGACTGTTGAATTCACATACCCACCTGCCCACCAAATCCGTTGATGGGCTGAGGTCAGCCAACAGTGTTTTTAATTAATGTGTTCCTAAGTTGTTGTTGGTAAGTAATGACAGCACCCCGGCGACAGCAGGAAAGGAAAAGGTGGCTATGGTGAGTGGGGTTTGTGGGTGGTTGCAGGACGAGGAGAGAGGAAGAAGAAGGAGTAAAAAAGCCCCGAGCCCTCGACACTTGAAGGATGGCCGGGAGTCACGGCACGGGGCTGATAAATCACCGGCAGTTTTCAATCAAGATCCTGACGGCCGAGCCTCCTGCGATGATTTATATTGTTTGATATGCCCCGGACCTTCCTTCCTTCCTCCCCCGAGCTCTGCTTTCCCGCCAGAGTTTCTTCTGGCTGTTTGCACCGGCCCGGCGAGGCCAATTATCCTCGGATCCTCCCGCCAGGCCGAGACGCGGGAAGCAGAGGGTGGTAAAAAACTTGCGCGCCGGTGATTTCAATGGCAGCAGATAATTATACGGTTCTGCAGCGAGGCGGGATCGAAGATGTTCCGGAGGCTGAGCACACACCAATCAACGCGCGGAGAAGGTCGGATTTGTTATTAAATTTATTACGGTAGCCGCGTGTTTCATTATCTTCCACCGTTCGCCGTCTCTCTGGAGTGGAACGAATCAATCAGACACCCGGCTGCGGGCGGAACACTCGAGTGTGATCCCGCCGATGTCTGCGTCCGCGCTGCTCGTAGGGTTCTCCCATTCTTCACGATTTCCTGAGAAACATTCCGTCCTGCTAGCAGCATGGAATACCTCCCTATTTGTAATGCAGGCAGCCAGCTTCGTACGGGTGGATTCAGATTTTAAACAGAGAAAAAAATTATTTTAAAATTCTGTTCAAACATCTGATATTAAAATAAACGTAAAATTCCAAGTAGTTTTTGAAGTTATTCTTTTTTAGGTACGTTATGAAAAAAAATTATTAGAGTGAGTTTTTCACAGTATGATAAAAAGGCTAGGCTACATAAAAAAATTCTACATACAAACAAAAATCATATATGTGCTTTTAAATCTTATACTATAGTAATTGTTACTGAATGCCGGCCCTTATAAATTCTTTAAATGATTCATGCAATAGGGAATATTAATTTAATGCAGTTTTTTTGGACATACGCAATTGCAGTTATTCAAAGTTTGTCATGAAAGAATGCAGAAAATTTATTTACAGAAAATAATACTGAATCAGCTGATGTCGGACAAAAGAACCAACGATGAATCCAAACAAGTATTATGGACAACACAACGAAGGCAAACAACAAACCTGGACAGCGCAGCAAACATGAAAATAAAACACACACAACGATGAAGATAAAAAGTACTCTAGACAACACAACGATAATTTATTGTAATTTATTTGCATTATAAATTATTAAATTATTATGCTATATATTACTAAAATTAATAGGTAAATACAAATAAAAATTCAGCCTATGTATTGATTTTATTTATAAATTAAAAATTACCTCGTTTATTTTACTAAATTAAAAAAATACTTATACAAATTTGGAATTAATATTGACTAATGAGTATTATAATATTTCATTTTGTGATTGAAATTATACTTTCAAAAGTATTTATAATATCACTCCAGTCTTTACATTATGATAATTCTATTAATAATTTACAAGTAAAATTAAAGTTAGTTTTTATCACACCAAGTAGCCTAAGTACTTATATCTTCAAATGCGCATACATAAGTACCTGTACCCATATTATTTTATTTTTACCACTCTTTCCCATATTAACCAAATATCCCATACTAACCGAATATCCCATAACACTCTCCAAGTTAAACTTTTTGTGAAACTTTTAAAAAAAATTTAAAATATGTCTCTGAAACAAACGATTTACACATATTTTATTAGTACTGGTTGAAGTAAATTTTATGTACGTGTGTGGGGTTGAAAAAAATTTAATCCTAAGATATACTCAGAAATGTAATTGGTATTCCATAATACCCAAAATTCCTTTAGTAGCATTTGCAGTGGTGTATATTAGTATCCAAGCACTAGCTACTAAGTAATAGACTTAAGGGAAAAATATATAAAAAATTATTAAACCAAACAAAAAATACAAAAAATAAATAAATTTAGTTCTAGTACATTATATTTCGTCTAACTTCAAGCACTGTGCGCGCGCCCATGCCTGGGTCGTGAGCCTGCATGTCATAGAAACTAATTAATCAAGTTTCTAGGATGTAAGTATATACGATTTTCTTTCGTCTATGGTTATAGGTGCTGACTGGCAGAGGAGTGAGTTCCGCCATTTTAATCCCTCATTTCCGTTCATCGGCTTCCGTTCGACTGTTTTGAAATTGTCCGTCCAAATGCCGTACAGCGAGAGCTAAGATGTTTACACATCCAGAAGGGAAGCCTCAGATGTACATCAAGTTCTGTCCCTGCCCGAACACGCCCGAAAATTCACCTTCGGCCGAACTCGGGTTTATTTTTATATATTTATATTTCTCTGTTTATTTTAATGTAGCTATACTAACATAACTAACATACCATAGTGTCTTAAAGTGCTTTAATTGTTGCTAACCTAACCGACCACTTTTAATATTCGAATTCATTTTTCCTGCGCAAAAATAAAACAAATCCCGAGGTTGGCCGAATGTGAATATTTGGGCGTGTTCGGGCAGGGACCGAACTTGATGCATATCTTAGGCTTCTCCACCCAGAACTGTTTAAAGGTTCCATCAGTGTCGCATCTGACGTCTGCTGTCACGTGTCGCGGCGCCTCAGGAACGGTCGCGCCTCGTCGCGGGCAGCGCGCCTTGTCGCGTCGCACTCGTCGGCGCGACATTATTTCACGCGCGGCCGCCCCGCTGGAAATACCCGGGCCGCGAGTAATTTTTCGCGACAGCCGCGGCAAATTCAATTCTTCCGTCTGTCGCTCACTGCGTCGCTCCGTGGCGCAAGTTTTGATCGTGCGCCACGGGAACAGCGGTCAGGAGTCGCCTCGGAGCGACGAGCGCGATGCCAACGATGCGATGCGACAGAAAAATATTGCGTTAACGTGAAAATGCCATTTCTCTCTCATATCAAACAAAACTAAAGGAACATGCATAGTTTTTTGGTCATAATTTACGCACTAAACATACAATCATAGTTACAAATTTTTTTCATTATCAAAATGTTTAAAGCAATTAATTTAATTAAAATTAAAGATTCATTCTAATAAAATAGATAAATTTAAAAGACAAAAGTTATAAAATACACGAATATTAGGTGACAATATTACATTTTTTCAAAAACCAAGACGCGATTGAATTAATAAATCTTTCTAATTAGAATGTCCCTTTCACCAGCGAATTTTGTTTGCACTAACAGCGTGATTAGTTAGAAAATCGTTTTATTCGGGTCACGTCCATCCCATAGCGCCCGTTGCATTTTTGTGATTCAAGCATAACTTGTGCTGTTAGAATTTGTATTTATTATTCAAAATCGAAATATAAACATTACCTTGATTACCTTCGTAGAAATGATAATTTAAATTGCCATACTTTAACTCTTAAGGCCTTCGCGTACCTGGGCACACACACGATGTGCAGAGCTTGAGGAAAAACAACGCGTTTTGGAAACTATCCAAGTGGAGTCTGTCTACGAAAAGTATTTAAATGTTCACCGAGGGCCGATAAGGAGTTCCGTTTCCGAATTAATTTTTTTTACTGTATTTTTAGAAGAGTTAAAAACCCTAAAAGGCGTATTTTCAGAGTAAATGTTAGTCATAAAACCACCCGTTAAGATTCTTGAAAGCACTTATGAGACTTGCATTACACCTGTATCTTCATTTCTGTGCCATATTATGTTACCGTCAACGCTCAAATTTCATTGTTATCCTGTGACGACGAGAAGACTGCGCGCCAGTTCACAGCCTTGATCTTAGAGGCGACACCGCGCTAGAAGCACCTGCGAGCGTCGCACTTATCATCCCGCCTCACTCACACATCATTCTCTACAAGGCGGGGCCCTTAACGATGAACTTTTATAATAAATGAAATACCCCACTGCATAATTTTTTACGTTTTTTATTTTTCGGAATTTTTTTACGTCCCGCTTGAGTTACTTAAATAATATAAATATTTTCCTTGTAAAACAAAACTAACACATTTTTATCTATTTGGTGGTCTAATTAAAAATAATTAAAGGAATCTTTAAGAACTTGATAAGTTCATTTTAAAATATTTTTCAGTTAATTACCTCAAGCTTGATTTGTCTATAAAACAAAATCTACAACATTCTTTCTCCTTTAGTGGGTGATATAAAAATAGATAGGCCCTAATCACAATACGTTATTTTTAAGTACTATGCATTTTTTTATTAGTATATTAACTCCCTCTTGATTTTATTTGGGGATATTTACTATAAAATAAAACCTACCACATTGCTACACCATTCGCGGTTGTATTACGTAAACGGAAAACATTACACTATTTTACTTCGTGGGCTATGTATTGCTTTTTTATTTCTTATATTTTGTTTTATTTGTTTCGTAGATTATAATTTGTATTTCAAACAAATCTTATATATTTATCCACATTGCTGTCCAAATTCGAAAAATGTAAAATCCTTCCTTCGTAACCCATCATACACTTTATTCGTTTCAGTTTGTTGTTTCCTGCTCAAGTCGACTTAAATGTCTAAATTTTTCTTCATAGAAAGCAATTAACCCTTTTCATCTCTCAGGAAATGAGAAAATTTTAACTACGTACTTTTTCGCTTGATTAACTTCAAACATTATATTTTTTTTCGTAAAACCATTTTGTGTCTAATGTTATAATATAATTAAACCAAATATTAAAGTTAAAAAATTCCATTAGTACAAAAAAGAGCGCGTGTAACTCAGAACATGTGATAGATGTGTAATTGCACGAAAAGTTGCATTAAAATTCGGCCTTTAAATTTTACTCCCATCGCGTCCAAATAAAATTTAATTAAAAAAAAGTTCATCATCGAAATAAGAGATGTATTTTCTCAGTAATGCAGGCACAAACAGACTATATATATATATATATATATATATATATATATATATGAGTTCCTGATATTGTACATGCCTGTTTCCTTAAATTATCTTTTTTAAGACATGCAACGTACAAAAGTTTGACTCTAGATTATTTTATTATCAGTATAGATTTTATGTATTATTAGATTCATTTTTTGTGTGTAAGCCTAATTGATAACTTTATTTATTTTTACGGTATAAATTACAGCAGGAGCTTACAGGGCTAAACTCCACACGGCTATAAACAGGCCCCTATGACCTCACACAAGATATTATATATAATACGTACCTATACATATACACATTTAAACATAAGTGAAACAATTAATGCTAAACGCTAATTTCCTAATTACTTTTTTAACTTCTAGGTTTGTGTTGCTTAATTTTGACAAAGAAAAGTATTTCAATACGAGTGCAAATTGAGTAAAAAAAAAAATAAAGAAATACGGGTATGAAATCAGAAAATATTTGTAACATTCATGACTACCTGCACATTCACTGTGACTTCAGAAGAAAAATGTTTCGACCTGGTTGTAGTTTATAGAGCCTTCAAGATTACCCTTTAATCTCTAACCATTTTATGTACATCTTCACTTTAGGTCTTGTCACACTCTAAAAATTTCGCTTTTAATACCTTCAAGTAAATTTGTTAGTGTTGGAGGGCAATGACGACACCGAAAACGTCTAAATCGCAGTCATGTTTGTTTGACAAATGGAATGGTTTGAGTGTAGATAAAATATTTTCTATGTAGGATGAGCACTTAAATATGATAATTTTTCCACGGAACCAGCCAATGAGATTTGTGCCCAGCGAAACGAAAATGGCAGATGCAATTAATCATTAATATGGGGAAGATAAAAACACGGGGCAATAAACTAGTTGGTTTAAAAGTTAAGTATTAGACTAAAATCCCACTTTAAATTTGCCCTCGAACACTTTAATAAAATATTTCAGTTTAAAAAAATTTAAAATTGAAAAGTTTGAAACAGTGACAGTGAGACAGGTTTTGATTTTTTTTTTTTTTTTTTTTCGATTATCTGCCCAAATTTATTCGATAACGAAAATTGCCATCCATTTTTCGTCCAAATTTACCTCTCAAACTTAAGTAGTGTGAGATAGTTTTCATGCAACTGCAACAACCTAAACAAGTGTCGGAGGGGAGGGGGTGAAGAGCGGAGAAAATGACGGCCCGGTGGTGCGGGAGAAATGTTAATTATTTATATTTTTTGTCACGGACGGTAAATTAACGCCGGACGCGCTTCGCAGCTCGTAACCGAGAGCAGAAAAACGCGCGCACCAGAAGTGTCCAGCCCAGGGCTTCCCGTGCGCTGTCTCTTCTAGTACACACGGAGCGATGTAGCGCGCTAGTGGAGTTACTAGGCGTACACTTCGTGTCTAGCACGACTGCTCAGTCTAACGCGCGCTTTCGTGGAGGATAGACCTGCTGCCGTGGGGTGGCTGGTCATATGGACCAGTTGGAAGGGGACACACAGTGTGAAATTTGGAATGCTCGGAGCACAAGAATAGAAATTAGCAGAAGTCGTGTTGAGAAGAGGTGGTTTAGATATTTGGAAGTGCAGACTCGATGGAAAAAATATTGGGTATGTAGTAAAAAATGAAATTTATTGTTTCTTTTTTAATAAATCATTAAAAATTGTAATTTTTATTTTTTTTATTTTACAAAGTTGAATAACTCAATAGATATGTAAATGTGTTAACGGATGAAAAGGTAACTATTTCAGTTGATAACTTGTCATTAGTCACATTCTTACATAGATTCAAATTAATCGATTTTTCACGGTAACTTCCCTTAGCTCAAAAAAAAGTAATCTGCTGATTTATCTCGAACTGTCTTAGCAGACATACCGCCCCGAGGTACATTATTTTTTTTCAATGCTTCTTAGTGGTGTTTAAAATAGTATTTGTCCATAATTATACCCGTCCCGCAATCAGGCAGTATGTTAATCCCTCTCCTGAAACAGGATGGCCCCCGTATTGTCTTTGTCTCTGACTTTTTAATTCATAGGGACTGTGGATATGCTGAAGACATGCGAACTCTTCACTTCCATCGCGAAACTGCTGGGGGAACGTAAGACCGGGCGCTTCAGCGCTTCAGCACGTGCAATGTGCGGCCTTCCGACGCCCTCCATGTGTACCAGGCCTTATTGCCTGCCTCGAGCCGGTAAGCGCGAGAAGCCCGCAGTCCACCTTGTACTCGGAACTGGAGCGGTATCGTCAAAGTCCGGTCTTTACTTGACGCGCCGAGTTCCTTCGTGCGCTCAGCTCGAACAGCGAAGAGTCAGGCTGAACCATTCCTTTACTTAGATACGAACCCAGGGCTTTCGTGGTCGAGAGTCAGTGACCACTTCTTGGTTTTTGGGTCGAGGCTACGTCCATGGAAGTGATGGTTTTACCTCACGTTGCTGCATGCTTCGCTGCAGCCATCTTCAATTATCATCAACAACTAAAGGATTGGTATTCTGGTAGAGTTTTTATGGGGGATCATTCAAAGATGAGCAGTGTAAATATGTTGCTAATTCTTGGATGGTAAACGTTCATGATTGTTTCACAGTAATCATGAACAGTCACAATCAGGGCCACCCTCAAGAAGGAGGGAAGAAGGGGCAGATTGCCTTGGGCCCCAAAGGGTCCCTAACCTAACCTAACTAAAACTAACCTAACCTAACCTACCCTAAGCTAACCTAATAAAACTAACCTAACCTAATAAAATTAACCTGACCTATCCTAATGTAACCTAACCCAACCTAACCTAACCTTATCTAACCTAACCTAACCTTTTATAATCTAACCTAACCTAAGCTAACCTAATAAAACAAACCTATGCTAGCCACTTATATAGCGAAATAACAAAAGGGAAGAAAACTGTTGATTAACTGAAACTAAGAGAACTTAGGGGACCAAAATATTTTAAACATTGCGTGACGGGGATTTGTTTCCTCAGTAATGAAGATCTCAGTTAAATTACTTAATATGTTAGTTCATATGATTTCCTAGGTACTGCACATCACAGCACAGCAAAACAAAAACAAAAAGTTTATCCTGTAAGGGCCTGAGCGCTTGTGTCAATGCCATTTAAAGGGAAGAGGACAGCTTAGACCAACCTTGAACCAACACTTCACAACGCTTTCAGGTGATACTATAAAAATTATATTTAGGACATTATTTATTGATACAATGTATTATAACTCATCACAATATCTAATAAAGTAATCGAGTGTTTAATTTCAAGTTAAATTGATCGCTTAGTAGTGATGACCCACAAATATGGTTTTAAGTGCATCGAAAACCAACCGTAAATCACTCCTCTGTAATGGCAATGACAGCTGACGTGTTTACTAATCGCACAACCCTGTGTGGACTTTAAACATTTAAAAATACTCCAAATATGCCGATTTGGGTTCAAACTATCGAAAGTTCCTCTATTTTGGGAGTCAAATCGCAACCATTGTTCAGAAACAGCACATGTTTACATTACTATATAGGGGCCTGCACTGCCTCGAAAACTATTTAGCAAATCATTGCGCTGTAATGCCTGTATGTAGAAGTATATTTAACTTAAAATAATGCGAGCAGTTTTATTGATAATTATTGAAATCACTACATATTTTGAACTTTCACCACAAATTTATTTAAAGTACTTTACTTGTACAACAAGTTTAAGTATATTTGTAATTTACTGGTATTAGGTTAAAATACTTTCAAAAGGAACCACTAAGAAACTACTTGGTGTGTTATCAGAAATTAAAAAAAAAATTGTTAAAATCCTAGAACAAACGTTCTTTTTTTTTTTACTTAGCCTAGGTGCTTACCATGTTCACTTCGAAACACACAACTCGTAATTTGGAAATACCCATCAATTTCTCCGGAGATCCATGCAATTAGAATTACGGAGAAACCTGCGTTCAGTTGAAGCCAATCCTTTGTAGAGAATTCAGTAAATTGCCTGTATTTTCCAACAGAGTACGGCAGCTTCAGGATCATGCGAAAAGATTGCAGGGATGGTGCCAGTAGATTTAATATTTTGCAAAACACACACACACACATAAAATATGTAGTGAAATTGAAAGAGAAAATCACTAAACAAATGTTTTGCTGGTTGAATAGAGGGTTAGTTATTAATCCAACATCGCGGGCATCATACCACGGGATACAGCAAACAAAGCAACGCGCATGGAGATATTCAGCCTTGCGGGAGGAAGTAGAGGGAAATGTTATTTTCGGGTGCAAGTGGCATCGCGCCTGAGGCAGGATGCCGGAGGGTGAGTTGGGAGGGGGGAGACTGGCGTTGCCGTGTGCCAATTACGGGCGGTGTGACTCACCGACTCTGACATGCCGGATTTGTGTCCATTAGGGGAGAGGCTGCGCCGGTAAAAGGGGCTGTAGTCCGGCCGTGAGGCAGGGGAGCGATCAGAGAAGGGCGGGCTGTCACCGCGAGGGACGTCGTAATGGGCTCTGACGGCTCTGACGCGCTGTGTCGGGGCGAATCACAGCGCCTGACGCCAGGTCTTCGCAGAGCTCTTCCTGCCCTGCGGCCACACTGCGCATAGCATTACCCTTTAGGGCTTTCATTACATATACAACCAATTATAATCAAACTCGTATTAGAACCACACAGACTGTCTCAATGAAAGCCCTATAGCAAATGACGTACGCACTCTAGCTTTATAGACATCACAATAACTGAAAAAATAAATTGTTTGCTATGTTGCCAGGTGTTGTGGAAATATTTTTGGACAGAATGGAATACGATCTAAAATTCCTCTGCGTATATGAGATAGGCAGGGCGTTAATTCCTTTCCAAATGAAAACAAGGTGAGATCTGTGCTGAGTGACGATCTCAGGACGCTGGAAGGACTCCATTATTTTTATGATGTAATATAATAATAGTAATTTTTATTTAGTTAAATTTGTTTGGTTTTTATTTATTTTATGTTAGAATTTAAGTTTGTAATGTATGGTTATGTTGGCAACGTGCACTGAAAGTTTGTTTTTATACTTTGTTGTTGTGTTGAGTATTTTTATATTTTCTTAAAGTTTTAAATAAAATTTTCTTAAATTTATTTTATCTTTTAATACTTCAAATATTTTAAGAGACTTAAGTGTGCATTCCGTTGGCGGACTTACAATGATGTATTGAAAGAAGTTACACCACTGGTCTAATTATCGTCCAAATGTTCGTCCTTTTCGTTAAATGTTCTCCCTTTTTTAAAAATTTTCTTCCAAATTTGCGTCATTTTAGTTAAATGTGTCTCCTGTGTATACATAACGTGCTCGGTGTGTACATTGCGTGGTCATTGCGTGTACATTGTATGGTCATTGCGTGGTCATTGCGTGTACATTGTGTGTCCGGTGAATTTAATTGTGTGTACATTGCGTGTTCTGTGTGTGTGATTGTGTGTACACTTCGTGTCCTCTGTGTGTATTGTGTGTCAATTGCATGTCCAGTGCGCGTATTGTGTGTCCATTCCTTATATCGAATTTTCATCCAAATTTTTTCCTTTTTTTTTTTTTTGGTGCTTCTTTTCTGAATGTTGTTTTGACTTGTGTATTAAAGTAACTGATTCTTGTTTTGACTAGCATATTATTCAACCGATTGCGTATATATAGGCAAGACTTTCAGTTTGTTACTGGCTGCGGCGGTGTAATCATCTAGTATATCTCATCTTGTGCATAAGTCGCGTAATTACCTGTTCTTATAAACTTGATGACATCTTTACCGTCTTTAACGTCGAACTCGATGGAAGTTGTACCATAATTTACGGGAACCCAGGCGTCAGCGTCGAAGATGATGGCGCAGATCCCATTGGCAACGTCGTCGACAACACTAGAGGAGACTTCAACAGTCGTGGTACCAACAACAGAAGACAGCTTAATGACTTTAGTGCTGGCGGCAGAAGAAATCACGATGAATGACTGTAATGGTTGTTGATTCGTCAACAACTATCGTTCAACGATGCCCTTACTGTGACAATAATTTATCAAACAACAGTAATGCTCGACCACACGAAAAGAGAGAATGTGATGAAAATCCCCCTCACAAAATGTTTGGCTGTAGCCATGGTCTTAAGCAATTTCAAAGGCGTGATACGTTGAAAGGACACTTGAAGACATGCAAATGTGCTGATGCGCGGCAGAAAATAAAGGTTTCGCTACAACAGCTACAACAGATTCTCTAAAGCGTACACCGGGAATCGGTACAACTGCATTAGCATCATCATCTTTTTCGGGCGGAAAGTTTCGTCTTTATAAACTAGACATCCTTGCAGCTACTGTCGTCACAAATTTCCCATGATGCACGAAGACACGAGAAATGCAAATGTGCAAATATTTTTCTCGTACTATGTTTCGCTGCGATGAGTGCCATGTTTGGTTTGCGATGACATACGAAAATGTAAAGGTGACATCCGTGTGCCTACTGATGAACTAACCAGACATTTCGACTCCTCGTTCTAGATTAGAGACTGATATGCGTACAAGCACAAAAAACATATGTTCAGCAACCGAATGTGATGAGGTCTGTACATGAATATAAGCGTAATTCTGTTATCAGTGCTTTACGGATTACACTTGCCGAAATCTGCATTTCGTGGAATGTTGAAAGACTACTATTATCTAAATTACGTTTAGTGAGTCGAAAAACATTTGTACTTTTCTGGATAATATCAGGCAGAACATTATCAGTCAGCTTGCTGTCGAAGAAGTAACTATTTAAGGACATTTAAAATATAACTTGTTATTGGACTGTGTATATTGCGAACCATATCAATTCGAGGACAAAGTGAAGAAGTGTCATATTTTTATTTTTGCCCTCACCGGGTTTGAACCGAGGACTTTATGACGTAAGTGCGTTTTAAAATAATAATTTATTAAAATTTTATTTGTGGTTTTTTTTTTATATTTTAAATATTTTCCCAATAAAATCTGATTATAATTATGGATTTTCAAGTTGGCGGTCGTATTGTCATAATCCAAGATGGCAGCTGTAACGAAAATTGCAACGGTGACATCATATTTCAAAATGGCGTGTGACATAATAAATTTGTATTACTTTTTAATTTTTCTTAGTAAATGTTTAAATATATAATAATAAATTACATTTTTACACTCGCTGGGAATCGAACCAACGACCGAAATCGATTAAGTAGCTAAACATTTGAAGTTATCAATTTTTAAAATATTTTTTTGGAATTTTTTGGTCAAATTGTAAAGTTGTCAAGTTTATGGTCAAGGTCAAGGTCGTGACCTCGGTGGGTTAAGGGCGCCTTATTGTCCGGGAATTTTAACCCTTTTCTTTGTAATTTGGGTCTTTTATAAAGGAAAAGTCATGATTTTTTCGAAGTCGGATTTTTTTAATTTTTGAGGAATAAAACGGGATATTTCCCCTCAAAATGGAAACTTTTTTTACCTCAAAAAAGGAATTTTTTTAGAAATTTAGAGTTTTTTTGAGTAATGTTTGAGGAAATTTGACACCACAAATGGTCGCCGTGATGTCACATTTCAAGATGGTTGTCGGCACCACTACTATGCCTTTCCCCTGTGAGAAAAAATAACAAAAATAAGTTTTATGTAGTCTATGACTAATAATAGTGGTTTAAACTGCAAAAAAAAAAGTGTAACAAAAGATTGTTTTATTAAATCTGTAATTATGGCTCCTCGGAGTTGCAAAAACAATCCATATGTATTTTGCTATATTTACGGACAATATATACAATAGTTAAGCAAAGATTAAAAATAACAGACTTTGTAAATATTCTTATTATGCTTACTTCGGAAGAGGTTATGTTACCAAGAGAACAGTGGGTTCCACATACAGTATGCCGACTATGTGTTGAAGTGTTACGACAGTGGAATTACGGTAAATCAAAATCATTGTCATTCGGTATTCCTATGTTGTGGCGGGAACAAAAAAATCATACAGATGATTTTTATTTTTGTTTGACCAATGTAACAGGATATAATTCTAAGAACCGCACCAAAATGGCGTATCCTGATGTTTCGTCTGTAACAAAGACAGTTCCACATGGACCCGAATTACCCAAACCAGTTCCTACTAACACTAACAGCTTCGAAACGCCGTTATCACAAAACACAGAACAAAGTGATCATCTGCAAAGCAGTGGTGAAATTTTTCACCCTGCAAATGACCCTCGAACTTTTAAAACAGCAAGAACTGAATGATTTGGCACGGGATCTTGGAATACCTAAGGACGCTGCAGAACTTCTCGGTTCTCGACTAAAAGAAAAAAAAATTATTAGCTGCTGCAACTACATTTTACTGGTATCGAAGCAGAGGACAGGGATTTGTGGAGTATTTTAAGAAAGAGGATAATTTAGTATTTTGCTGTGATACTGGCGGTTTAATACAAAAATTCAGTATCGAATACAATACAAAAGAATGGCGACTCTTTATAGATTCTTCAAAAAGTAGCTTAAAGGCTGTCATTTTGCATATCGGCAATACATTTGCATCGATACCTGTAGCTCATTCAGTTTATCTTAAAGTAACTTACGAAAACTTGAAAAATGTTTTGTGGAGAATATAAAATACACCGAACACAAATGGTTAGTTTGCGGTGACTTATAAATCATATGCATGCTTCTTGGTCAACAGCAAGGCTACACAAAATTCACCTGTTATATTTGTGAATGGGAAAGTAGAGCAAGAAATTGACATTGGAAAAAAACTGATTGGAAAATTAGAATAGAATTGAAAGTTGGAGTAAAAAATGTCATCAATCCAGGCTTGATGTATCCCGAAAAAATATTGCTTCTACCACTTCACATCAAACTTGGTTTGATCAAACAATTCGTAGAGGCATTACCGCAAGATGGAAATACGTTCAAGTATCTTTGATCATGTTTCCCTAGCTTATCTGATGCGAAGTTTAAAGAGGGAATATTTACGGGACCTGATATCAGGAAACTGATTAGGGATACAGAATTTGAAAAAGTGATGACAACCTTGGAACGAAATGCCTGGCATGGCTTTAAAAATGTCGTATCTAAGTTTCTAGCAACACAAAAGATCCTGCGTATAAAAATATTGTCCAGGAAATGTTAAACGCCTATAAAAATTTAGGCCATAATATGAGTCTGAAATTCATTTTTTGAAGTCTCACATTGATTGTTTCCCAAGAAATCTAGGCGAACTACAGTGAAGAACAAGGTGAACGGTTTCATCAGGACATAAAAGAGATGGAAATAAGATATCAAGGCCGTTGGGACGTTAATATGATGGCGGACTATTGCTGGATGATACACAGAGATGAAATAAAAAATCATAAATGAAAACCAACAAAACGCAGCTTTTTTTCAAAAAGAAAACGTTATTATTAATTGTTTTCTTCATGTATACCTTAATGTTGTATTTTAATAGCTATAGACTCAATAAAACTTTATGAAATATTCTAAAATGATTCTAATTTATTTTATGAAATTTTTGTTTTGTTCTTTTTCGTATTCAAATACTATATCATCTAAATCTGATAAATGTGACGTGGTATATATCATATTGTCGCGGGTTGAAATTTTGCAGGGTTGTTGAAATCAAATTTAGGGACTTTACTGACGGGACTCTGGGCTGGCTGCTCTGTTCACTCGTCAGCGCAAGTGGCGTGACCATGTAATTGGGGCACGGGGCCGGCGCGGCGCGCTGCGGGCTTGCAGAATTTTGTTTGTTTGTTTGGCCGCGCGCTGGCGCAGCCACGGGCCGCAGTTACTGGGGCGCGCTGTCGTAACAAGCCGCGCGGTGTGGCCTGCACATTGGGGTAGAGGGGGGGTAGTCTTCCCAGATGTTCTAGTTAGTTGTTTAGTAAATTTGACTTCAATAACGAGCTTTTGTTATGGTAGGCGCGGCAGGGCGCGCGAATTTAAGCGCAAGTGAGTGATGATTCAGGCTCACTCAGGCGGAGGCTATGCGTCTCACCTGTGGTCACGAGTTGTTAGTTCGTTCGTGATGTAGGAATTCAAGCTTTCGGGCGGAAGCTATGGCCGACGCCAGAGGCCACGAGTCGTTTAATTTAAGTTAGGTCATAATGTAGTCGTCAAGCTTTCGGGCGGAGGCTATGGCCCTCGTCAGGGGTCACGCGTCATAGTTTTTAAAATGTAATGTTCGTTCGGGATTTCAAGGGCAGGAGAGGCCCCTACGTTATTTTTTTAAAGTAATCGATCAAGAAAGGCTTTTCGGAAAATGTGAGTATGGACTTATCTTTGTTTTAATTTTAAGTATTAATTATGATTTGAGGTATTCGGAAGGACTAGGGAAGTGTTGAGTGAAGTTCTCTCATTCTCTCTCTTGTAAGGTCGTTCAATCGTTAAGGAAGTAAAGAGATTATTGTTTTAAATTGTAATCCCGCTATTTAAATGTTCTTTAAAATGATGTTGAGTATTTGACTTTAAGAATAAAATAATTTTAATTAAGTATTATGTTATTTTGCAAAATCTCCTTAGTTCAGCTCTCACCAGACATCCTGTACGGGATGACGAACCTATGATCCTAGGTACAGTAAAGTATTTTATGAAGTTAAGACTAGTTGATGCCAAGCGAGTTGTTTCTATGTAAAGAGCTACGATTCTCGCCCCCCCCCCCCCTCTGAAGGTGGATCGTGACAGAAATGGCGGTGGCACCGGCTAGGTGCACGTGACAGAAATGGTAGAGTTCGCCGGATAGGTTCTATTTCTGGAGAGAGAGAGAGGTAGATTTTTATGTTTATTATTAAGTTAGTTTCAGCTTCTGATAGCAGGTTATTAAGAGTTTACTTGAGGAGAGGATTACGGAATTTTAGTCTATAGTGGAGGAAGTCTTTGAGATTTTTTTTTTGACGTAACAGATGTTTATTTGAGGATACTTGTAAGGATAAAGTTTATAGTGATAAGTTGTTTTAAGTCGTTGAATTTATTGTAGATTTATATCGGGGATTATTACGTGAGGAGAATACGTTATAAGTTAAATGCTTATTAGAGATAATGCAAGTGGTTTAATTTAATTGAAGTTCATTTTAAGATTGTAGGTTAAGAGAATTATAATTTAAAATAAAGTTTTTTGTCGTAAATAGGAATTATTTTCAAGAGAAGTTTGTTTTGTTTTCGTGCGCGTAGGAGACGAGACGTACGAATTAAATCAGTCGAGGGAAGGATAAACGTTAGAAAGGAATTAAAGAGAAAACGAGAGTTTATGTAAAAGAGAGTTATAGAATTTATAGTGATGTTTTGTTTTAATTAGAAAAATGTTGAGAGTTGTTTCAGAACGACACGTCAGTGGACGTGGCAGAGTGAACACGTGACGGGGAGGTGCTGAGACCTAGCGGAGAACGGAGGAACCGCAAGCGAGGGTTGGCGCACCTGATGGAATTCGGTGACGTCACGGGCTCATACGGAGACGTGGACAGGCCGTGACCTTGTTTTGATCAGCTGTACGGTAACTTAGCGATAAGAAAATAGACTATTGGTTAAATAAATTTAAATTTAAGTGTGTTTTAGGAGAAGAGGAACTTTCAGTATGTAAGTAATTTAATTTAAGAAGTGTATGATGTATAGGCTAGAAGTGTTTCGTTGTAAGTTGTTTATGTTTTTGTTAGTTAAATTCTACCTCGGTTTTAAAAATATTTTTTTGGGATTTGTAAACATTATTAAGGAGGTACACTATAAAATCGATAAGCATTAAGAAAACTGGGAAGGCTAGATTTTGTGTGTAGAGGGAATTTACTCCAAAAGAACAGAGAGACAAAATTAATGTTTTCATTAGGGCGAGGGACCCTAAGGTGAGGCGTTGTGTCCCTGGGAAGAAAGGGAATTGTAGCGCAGACCATAGGAGATGGGCTGACTACGGAATTAAGGGTCAGGAGAATCCTGAGAGTTGTGAGTAGTTTGGGGCAGGAGTTCCCCATGGTAGTACCGAAGTGGCTATCCTGTATGGGATAGGGTACCATTTCAATGAAGTTTGTTGGTGGGGTTAGAGCCCCCTGTGTAGTGGGCCTATAGCAGATAGGCACTACAGTGAAATTTTTGGTTATTTTGTGAGGTAAATTCCCTGGAGGTTAAGTAAGATTGGATTCAGTTAGGAAGGAGGGAAATGAGAAACATTGCTGTAGAGAGTTAGTGTACTTGCCTAATGTGAAATTGAATTTTACTAAATTAATTTAGGAGAAAGTTTTGTTCGGTAAATAAATAATAATGGAAGATAGCTAGATAATTAATTAATTTTTTTTGAGTAAGGTGTTTTAAGTAATGAAATAAAATAATGTGAAGAAGTTTGAATAATTGGGGAGGAATTTCTTTAAGAGTGTAGATAATTGTTTTTGAATTTATTGAGATATTCAGCCAGTGAAGTTTGAGTGTGAGAGATACAGTGAGATTTCAAGGAAATTGGTTGTTTATTAATTAGGACGAATGAGATTTTATGATTAAGAGTCAGTAAGCAGAGTTAAGTTTACGACATGATATTTGGTTGACAGTTTACAGTTATTAAGGAGACAGAGTAATCTATTTATTTTAATTTTAATGGTTTGAAGATAAGATTATGAATTTTTTTTTGGAAGTTTCTTTGGCATGTTGGAATAATTTTTTTTGATTTTTAGAATTTACAGAGAAAATTTAATTGATTTACATTAGTTTGGAAGTATGGAGGTTTAGTGTTCGATTAGCCCTAACTTGATGGTCGGATCCCAAAAGAATGCCGTAAAACCGATAGCCAATTGAGAGGAATGCGGTAGGCGCTTGTGTAGAGAGGGGTTGTGGGAAAACTCCTTGGGACTGATGGCAGATCAGGGGCCCTAAATAGTGTGTGATGCTGTAAAACCAGTGCAGAGAAAGCCTGGTATGCTTAAATTTTTGGGCACAGGTTATGTAAACCTGGGGTTCCATGGGATTTAGTCATGTTAGCTGCTGTGAGACATTAAGATTTCCAGGCTCCATAGTAAATTCAATGTAAATTTTTGTTTTCTTAAAATAATAAATTTGTTTTTAATTTTTTTGAGATATTTGATTTGTAACAGTGAATACAGACCCCGAGGAATAAGAGTTGTCATGCTGTGAGAGGAGAAGGTGGTAGGCCTAAAAGGGTACAGGCACCACAGAGGTTATGTGCATTGCATAATTTAAATATAAGGAAACTTGAGAATTTGAAATTTTGTTGTTGGTTTGTACACCCATAAGAAGAGTATAGGCAGAATTTTTATTGTTATGAGATGTCTAATTTAATTGAAAAGAAGAAAGTTTAAAGATGCAAGGTAACATTATTATTGTAATAATTGAAAGAGATTAAGAGGTAGAGAGAAATAGGCAGTTTTTGTTTGTAAGTACTAAAGTTTACATATAGAAATTTAGTAACTAAGAATGAATAATAAGTTAAGTCTAGTGTAAAAGTTTTTTTTTAAGTTTGTTAAGTTAAGAGTCACAAGTAAATTTTTTTTTAGAGAGAATGTCTTTGATAGGAAGTATTAGAAACTTATGGGAATTTTAGGGTAACATAAATAATGTAGGTAATGAATAATAAATAGATGGTAGGTCTTAAGTTAGGATTAACATTTGAAGCAGAATTTAATTAAGAAGAAGGAAAATAAATAGGCCTAATGAAAAGAACAAAAAAGGATTTTATGGTAAAGCATTTTTTTTAAGTAATAAACAATGAATAATAATGTTGTTTCAGGGTAATGTGTACTAATAATACAATTTTTTTTTTGGACTAAAGAACAGGAATTATGTAATTTAAATTAACATGTATTTTTGAAACTGTTACAGATTCCTTAAGATGAGCTGAGCAGCAGTCCAGTTTACAAGATGACAAGAGTTCGAGAGACAAGATACAAGATCACTGAAACAAGAGCCAAGACTGAAGATTCAAGAGAAGAGAAAGCTGGCAGCCATGGACTTACAAGTGGAGATTAATAAGGTCATGTAAAGTTTTATTTTTTTTTATGGAAGACAGTAACTGGAGTTTTTTTTTTGTGTTATAAACATTATTTACAGAACTTTTTAGGTTATAGTAATGTAATGGAACTAGTGAGTTGTGGTAGCTGTCAAAAAGAACTAATACCTTAAGTTTAATTTTTAAAGTTAATTTTCTTAATTTACAGAGGGATTAGTAGTTTTTTTTAAACCTTATTTAGGTTGGAATTTAAATACAATAGCTTATTATAAATGTGTACGAACAGTTCAAGTTCACAGTACTGATAGGTAGGTCAGATGATCTTATTGATTTTGATGATTTGTTGTTTTGAGTTGATTTTTAAGTGTTGTGAATTAGACAATGAAATAGTTCTGAAAACTTAAATTATTTCAAGCTAAGAAATAGTAAAGTTAATTGTAACTCAAAGGACACCAGAATTTAATTTTTTTTTGAATTAGTAATGTTTGAAAATTTTATACTTTACAAGAAAGGTTATAAACAAACAGATCGGATGGAACAAGGATGCAGTAAATCACAATTTCATTTAGAATTATTGATTAGCTTTTGAGGTTATGAAGTAAAAGTAATTATAGTTTAAAAGTTTGAATAAAAAAAAATGTTTTTTTTTTATTTGTTTGAAATAGAAAGTTTAAAAGTTAATTAGTCATGATCTAGGTGGGTGATGGGGTGGGAATTGGCCACTCTTTTTCCCTATAACCTCCCTAACATGGCCTTCTATTACAACTAACAGAAATAAAGAAGAAGAAAAATGAAGAATTATTAGTTAGAATGTTTCTTTCATGAAGATACCTGATGAACTTTTACTGTTTGGAAGAATAGAAGCAAGGTTAGTCAGATATTTTTACTCAGAAGAAGAAGAAGATAAAGCAGTTTTATGACTCGACAAGCCAGAGATTGGTGTTTCCCCTCTGCGCTTCTATGGACTACGTTGTTTACTCTCATGGGATAGCTGGTTCGGCACCATGGAGAGAGATTGGTGGGCATTGTGGTTGCCCCCAGAAGAAAAGAAGAGTAGAAGAGGTTATGGGTGGGTCATGTGAACTGACCTTCAACCCAGTTACTTCGTGGGGACTATTTGCTGTATAGAGAAGATCAAGACTCAAGAGTTAGGGAAAATCATTGGAGGTCATGTTTCCCTTCCTTAAGTTTTTCCTATCAAATTATTTGCCTGATTAGATTATGCTAAGGGTGGGATACTTTATGTTAGCAGTTGAATTAATTAATTTTATTTTTTTGTGTGTTTGCATCCTTGCCCATCGATTGCAGTTTAGTAGTTAGTTTTGTATTTGTCAGGCGTGATGGTAATGCCTGTTGATGATGTTTCAGAATTGTAATCTGTTCGTGATGAGGATGGCACAACTCCGAAGCAGATGTGGGGAGAAGTTGTGAGCTGCCCTGGAAGCCAGTCCAGTAGCTGTTGGAGTTGAGTGGTGTTTGCTGATGGCCAGCCCAGGGAGCTACTCTTCTCGACAACACTGACTTCGAGGAGTTGCACCAACCTTCACGAGATAAGAGTTTAATTAATTGAAACACTGTAAGGACACTTAATTTTTTTTGAAGAACGAAAGAAGTATGGTAATAAACGGAAACCGAAAAAAAAATAATAATAATAATTATCAAGAATTTGCACATTGTTTAACGAATACTGAGAAACTAAGAACAGTAATTTAATTTGTAAAGAGAGCTTCACTAACAGAACAATTTTTTTAGAATTGAGAACTCGAGCCTCTGAAGGTTCCTGTGAGAACAAACCAGATAAAAGTTTTACATTTAATTTTATGAATACTTGTTGTTTTAAAATAAATCTTATGCAGAATCTAGATGTATGTTCAGACAGCAAGGAACTAAGAAAATTATTTTTTTTGTGAAATGAGGAATTTATAGTTATGGTTTAATGGAAAAAGACAATTTGTAATTTTGAGGTAGCTCGATGGGGCTCGAGCTCTGTGAGGGGAGGGTTATGTCGCGGGTTGAAATTTTGCAGGGTTGTTGAAATCAAATTTAGGGACTTTACTGACGGGACTCTGGGCTGGCTGCTCTGTTCACTCGTCAGCGCAAGTGGCGTGACCATGTAATTGGGGCACGGGGCCGGCGCGGCGCGCTGCGGGCTTGCAGAATTTTGTTTGTTTGTTTGGCCGCGCGCTGGCGCAGCCACGGGCCGCAGTTACTGGGGCGCGCTGTCGTAACAAGCCGCGCGGTGTGGCCTGCACATTGGGGTAGAGGGGGGGTAGTCTTCCCAGATGTTCTAGTTAGTTGTTTAGTAAATTTGACTTCAATAACGAGCTTTTGTTATGGTAGGCGCGGCAGGGCGCGCGAATTTAAGCGCAAGTGAGTGATGATTCAGGCTCACTCAGGCGGAGGCTATGCGTCTCACCTGTGGTCACGAGTTGTTAGTTCGTTCGTGATGTAGGAATTCAGGCTCACTCAGGCGGAGGCTATGCGTCTCACCTGTGGTCACGAGTTGTTAGTTCGTTCGTGATGTAGGAATTCAAGCTTTCGGGCGGAAGCTATGGCCGACGCCAGAGGCCACGAGTCGTTTAATTTAAGTTAGGTCATAATGTAGTCATCTTCAAGCTTTCGGGCGGAGGCAATGGTCGACGCCAGAGGCCACGAGTCGTTTAATTTAAGTTAGGTCATAATGTAGTCGTCAAGCTTTCGGGCGGAGGCTATGGCCCTCGTCAGGGGTCACGCGTCATAGTTTTTAAAATGTAATGTTCGTTCGGGATTTCAAGGGCAGGAGAGGCCCCTACGTTATTTTTTTAAAGTAATCGATCAAGAAAGGCTTTTCGGAAAATGTGAGTATGGACTTATCTTTGTTTTAATTTTAAGTATTAATTATGATTTGAGGTATTCGGAAGGACTAGGGAAGTGTTGAGTGAAGTTCTCTCATTCTCTCTCTTGTAAGGTCGTTCAATCGTTAAGGAAGTAAAGAGATTATTGTTTTAAATTGTAATCCCGCTATTTAAATGTTCTTTAAAATGATGTTGAGTATTTGACTTTAAGAATAAAATAATTTTAATTAAGTATTATGTTATTTTGCAAAATCTCCTTAGTTCAGCTCTCACCAGACATCCTGTACGGGATGACGAACCTATGATCCTAGGTACAGTAAAGTATTTTATGAAGTTAAGACTAGTTGATGCCAAGCGAGTTGTTTCTATGTAAAGAGCTACGATTCTCGCCCCCCCCCCCCCTCTGAAGGTGGATCGTGACAGAAATGGCGGTGGCACCGGCTAGGTGCACGTGACAATATGAATACCGTTTTCTATTACTTTTAGACAATTAAAACAAATATTAACCATTTAACAACAAAACTTATCAAAAAAAAATTCGCAGACCTGTGTAGTATACCGTGCTAATAATGGTTTCACGGTACATACAGTCTAGCTTTGTTGGCTCGTCAGTAAACTTAAATTATAGATTGATCCAGGAAAGCTAGTTTTATTTAAGCTTAACTTAAATCCTGTAGTAATGTGGACAGGGCAATGCCAAGAGGTGCTTGAACCGTGTACACGAAGCTTAGCAGCTTTCGTCAGAATATGGGAGTCATTCCCGAAGAGTGCATTACCCATAATGATGGCCGAGATATATTTTGTTGTGTGTGCTAGACAAGGAGGGGTGGTGTTTGAGATACGGAGCAAATTGTTTCCTGCCAGCCATTGTTGGCGGAGCGCCTTGTGTTCGACCCGCCGCCCCGCACAACACACACCGTGATACCGTCTTATAAATCATCCCCTCGGGCGTGATTAATCACCGGCGGCGCGACAGCGGGGGTTGGCGCCTTCTCCCCGCGTGACAAATGACGTTCGACCTGCCATCTGGCGGGAAAGTTGGCGCGCGCTCCCCTGCCCGCCGCCAGCGACGTAATGCCGTAATGGCGGTAATCGACGGGCAAATAACGTCATCCCGGCCGAGTTGCCGCGAGAGAAAGCGACTGTGGTTTCGTGGCTTGACGTTGGCCGCGTAGTGAGATAACCAGTCTGTATACACTTTTATAATATAACTAAGAAGAACTGCACTCCATCTTGAATTTGTATGTGTTCATTCAGGACTTCATTTTAGAATAGTTTGTTTTAAAAATGGTTTTATTGGGACACAAATTATATTAACACTGTTCTTAGACGCAATATTTTTATAGTTTGTGAAAACAAACAAAGAATGATTTAATAATTTAAACTGCTTTGGGAGGGTTGAAGGTGAAATCTTTGCATGCAGAGAAATTCGCACGCTTCATGAAAAAAAAAAATTAATAAAATGAAGTCCAATACGCATGCGCGTTTCTTCAAGATGTTCAGACGCAAGATAGACTTTATAACATAGCACAATGTTTATTTCATTCGAATAAATAATAGTTCATCTAACAAAAAAATGCAAATCAAATCATAAGCTGATGCATAATTTATTATCGTGCACACCCCTGTAATCTCTCCTCAGAGTGTTGGTGTGCATGTCATAATTTATATATAAATAAATAAATTATTGCACAAATCGATACAGATACAAGTACTAATACTTTTCTATGCTGAAACCAGCAAATGTAGTCTCCGAACTATTTAATCCCTTCAGATTTACTTATTATATTATAGCCATGAAAATTATGTTAGAAAATACAGGGCATCAGTGATATTTAACCCCTACCTTGGTTCTATTTAAGTCGACAAACGCTTAACCGACCCAAGTAGTAGAGTTTTGTATGTTTTGACAATTTTATTCTTATGGGACTAAGGGTCGATTGCTTACACAGCTGTAGCTTACCAATCGTCAGGAATCAGCTAAGTTCGGGCGTGTGCGCCGCTCGTTGACTGTAATCGTGACATCGCGGCCTTCTTGGAATCCGCCATTCCAAAAATCTGTAATTATTTAGCTAGATATTATGAAAAAATTTAAGTATTCTCAATAAATTAGCTTATTGTAAAAAATTTTGATTTGATTTCTATCCTTGGTTCAATCCTTGACCGATACAAAAATTGTCAATTTCAGGTAAAAAGATATTTGTTTAATAAAATATGGTAAAAAATCTTATAAAAATATATAAATTTCTCATCTACAAGTCTCCAATTGATTCGATAGATTCTTGTACTTGGTTCCAACCTTGCTTGATTATTTTGGAACTACGACTTGATGGCTTGATGGCTTGTTGGCTTGCCAATCGTGTGGAATCGCCTATGTTCGGGCATGTCTGCCGCTTGTGGTTAATGTTCAGAACATCGGTAGTAATTTTTGACGACGCTATATCAGACATCTTGGAATACACATTTTTTTTGAAAATCTGTAATTATTTAGCTAGAAATTGGGAAAAATTTCCACAATTTATTAATAAATTCGCTTATTAAATAAATGTTTGATTATATTCATTTCTGTCCTTGGCACGATCCTTGCTCGATGCAAATAAATGTAATTTCAGGTAAAAAAATATTTATTTCAGATAATATTACAAAAATTCCTAAAAACTGCTTAAATATATCATTCGTCAACCGTCAGTAAGCTAGCGATGCCATCTTGGTTGCCATTTAGGACATTCGTAATAATTTACCTAGAAATTCGTGAAAATTATCAAAAATAATAAATAAAATCAGTTGTTAAAATAATGAATGATTATAGCCATATATATTTTTGTTTGGATCCCATCTTGATGAAAAAAAAAAAATCAAAACAACTAAAAAATTACAGGTTCGAAAAATGAAACATCAAAATTACAAATATTTTTTTTTACATTATTTGAACAAAATAAAAAAATATAGGTACTAGCTTTTCTCAATTACTGCAATCTTCTTAGAAGGTGAAGAAGGTCCTCTACTTGCCTTGACATGTGTTTTCAGGGCAGATCTACATGACAGGCGAAAACCAGGCTCGCTCAATCAGCGACAAGGCACGACCGTCAGCGACCAGACACGACTAGTTGTTGGCTAGACACATCAAGGTCGTGACAAAGTACTCCCGGTGACCAGACACGTCTAACTAGTAAAAAAAAAAGCACGTCCAGTCGGTTGGTCAGGCTAACACGCCCAGTTTATTGCAAGTTGCTACAAGTCGGTGGCGAGTCGCGTCTATGCAGTGGCCAGGAACGCATTTGCAGTAGGTGGCCAGCCACATCCAGTAGGTGGTCTAACACATCCAGTCAGTAGCCAAGAGAACATTTTCATCAATATTTGACCAACATTTTAAAAAAGGTCATTTTAAATGTCAGGCGTTCAGTCTATAGGCATCTCCGAACCACGAGGTCAATCATTACCTGACAACGGACGTATCGAAGCACATTAAAAAAAAAATTGTTGTCTGTAAAGTCGGTTTGCGGACGATAGTTTAACGTGACAACGTCATAACAAAACATTGATGAAATGATTGCATAATTTTATGAATAAAATTGAATAATTTTTATTGAATTATCACTATTTTGTATCGATACAAAGAATGAGTGAAATGAAATCTACAATTAATTGATAAATTTAATTTTATTTGCACTCATTAATTCTAATATAATTTATTACTTTAACGAACAGACTATTTCAACTGTAACTTTTATACATGTTTGCTATTTAACTTCTTCCCATCTGTGTTATTCTGTTAAGGATAGGACGATGATAGGAAAAGTAGGAAACGAATGGGAGTGTTTCAAGTTTAATGTGCCTCGAAAAAGTCAAATCGATGGTTGTTCCAATCGAGTGGAAGAGAGATAGATGCGGTGCAAGCGTACAATGAGCGTAACGGGACACAGCGTTACGGGACAATGTGCGTTACGGGACACTTTTTCGTGCGTGCAGCCGGCGTTCATCGATTTATTAGACGTTGTCACGTCAAAAAAGAAAACCCTTTTAAATATCGGAAGCACAATTAATTAATATGAAGCACAATCAAATGTACAATAAACGAAAAGAAAACACAAATGAAAGCTTCATCGACAAATGGAAAAGACAAACAGGACTCGCAACGGACATGTAATATTCACACTGGAAATGCAATGAGCACGCAACGAACATGCAATACACACTGGACACACAATGCACACATACACAGGACATGCAACGGACACGTAATGGAAACACAGTATAAACACAGGACAAACAATACAAACAGTACACAAAGGACACAAAGTGCACCACCAGAACAAGCAATGAACACACAGGACACTGGACACACAGCACATACACACGACACGAAATAAACACACAGTACACACTGGGCACACAGTACACACGCAGGACATGCAATGGACATACAGTACACACTGGAAATGGAGTACACACTCAAAACGCAATGAACTCGCAACGAACACGCAATACACATATAAGACACGAAATGTAAAATACACACACTGTACACGTAATTGACAAAAATGAAGCACATTTAACTGTATAAAATACATACATTTGTACGAAAATTCAAATCGGTAGGAAACGATTTCATTGGAGGGATACGATCTCGCCACAGGGCTACGATCTCGCAGGAATACGATATCGCCACCGGTATACGATCTCATCAGTAGGATACGACCACACAGGAACATTCAACGAAGTATATGTACATTTTCACGAACATTAAATTCAGTAGGATGGGATCGTCATTTTATAGTAGGCTACAATGCATTCAACTGTCTTTGTTTTTAAAAGTCTTTGGCTCCAACAATCTTCGGCTCCAAAATTAATTGATACCAAAATTAATAAGCTCCAAAATTCATCAGCTAGAGCCGTCTTAGTCCTAACTGCTCCTACAACATTAAGCTACAAGGCGACGTGATTTCGAAGCTACAAGACAAAAATACTACGAGGCTACGAGGCTACGAGGCTGCAGGAATACAAGACTACGAGGCAACAGGATTTTTAAACTACGATTCTACAAGGCACCAACTAGCTACACGACTACAAGGCTACAAAGCTACGAGAATAGGAGGCTACATAGCAACAGGTAACGAGATTACAGGGCTACAGGCTTCTTGGGTACGAAAATACAAGTCTATGAGTCTACAAGGCTGCAAGGCTTCGAGACAACATGGCAACAAAGGCCACGAGACTATAAGACAACAAGACGACGAAGCTACACGTCTACATGGCTAAAAGCTTCAAGGATACGAGACTACGAGATACAAGAAATACAAATCTACATGACTGCGTTGCTACGAGACTGCGAGGATACAGGAATACAATATTCCGAGTCAACAGGACTACCAGACAACAAGACTACGGGGCTACGAGGATACTTGACTACAAGGCTGCAACTGGCTTGAATAGCTCCATTCAGCAGCGAGGGTTAATTAATCTCATACAAATAACTTGTTGTAAGTGGTCCCGATTCTTGCAACAGTTGACGCAACATGCTCTGTTTTACAGGCAGTCGCTCTTTCATGTGGGATGTGGGATGCTCACTCATGAACGCAAGAGAAGGAGGGCTTCGCTAGACATCATGGAGAAGGAAGTTTGTCTTGCATGATACCTTTTTTTCAACAGTCTGAAGATATAGTAATCGCCTAAGTAATGAATTGGTTTTTAGCCTGAAATGCACATGATAAAAAAATATTGTTATTGCTGATTTGGTAATATAAATTCACTGATTCAACTAATTTTTTTAATAAAATTACTTGTCTAAGTACATTCAAAATACAACCAGGTTTTTTTTCTAAGAAATAACCAAAAAAACGAGGATAGTAGTAAAAGTCGCGCCAGAAATAACCAGGAGCATCGGAAAAAACCAATATAATAATCGCCATGAATGGCCAGAAGAATTTGGAGAAACCAACAAAATATTGTCAGGAATAATCAGGTGCACACGGATAAAACTAACGCACATTTTCTTAAATCAAGAATAGTTTAAAACAAGAAAAAATGACAAAAAAAAACACTATTAGAAAATAAATTTAAACAATTAAACTTTACAAAAACAACTAGTGTCCGTTTGTGATCTCCTTTGTTGAGAGAGGATGGAATTCTTATCACAAACAAGAAACTTTTGTATTTTTGTTTTTATTAGTTTTAAATATTTTTGTTTTTCTTTTATATTTTGTGATTCGCTGATCTTAATTTAGGAAAACCTTCGTTAGTTTTTTTCCGTGAGATCCTAAATTTTTCCTGCCAATATTTTGTTGGTTTCTCCCAGTTCTTCTAGCTATTCATGGCGTTTATTCTATTGGTTTTCTCCGCGTGCTCTTGGTTATTTCTGGTGCGACATTTTCTACTATTATCCGCGTGTTTTTGGTTATTCCTTAGAAATAAAAACCTGCTTGTATTTTGAATGTACTTAGACAGGTAATTTCCGTAAACCGTGGAAAACCTGCATCTAGAACACCAACCCTAGATTCGAGTCCACGTTCTCCGGGACGCTAATCAAGTGCTCTGTCACTCTGCTACCTTGCTTAATTTCATTCTTACATTTTGTTTACTGAGATAATATTGAGGGCATTAACACTAAAATAAATTGAGAAAGGACTTAATTGTATCGTACGTACGAAAATGAACCATTACAGCATAACTAGAATGATTGTGTGGAACCATGGAAAGCAAAAATGGGGACTTTTGCTTGCAGGTCGTATGTCAAAGCTGCAGTTGCACAAATAATGTTTAAGGACTGGTAAGTTTTTTTGGGTACAATGACTTTTATGCTATATTGTACTTCAGATGTAACGTAAAAGAATATACCATTGTTTCATTGTACTAAGCCTTAATAAGAGTCCCATTTAATATCGACTGTGCACTGTATCTAAGTCTGCCACTACGCAAAAACTTTGTTTCGTACAATCTTGAAATCAACTTCAACCACCAATGTCTCACGTTTTTGACCATTGCAAGATAAATTCTCTAAATTTTCCAGTCCAAACACACCCTTGCCCTGATGGGACTCTACCTACAACCCCCGGGCTGGAAGTCACCTCAGAGGCCGGCTATTGCGGGGATGTTAGTGGGAGGAGTCCACGAGGGTCAATGACGGGGAGTTCCCGCTGGTGATGCCTTCCTCCAGGGGAGCAGCTTGCGACCCAGCTCGTAACGAGAACACGGCAGGTGCCCGTCAAGGAAACTGCAGAGGAGTTCCCTCACGCTGTTCGACAGCACGCTGTCTCACAACCAGCTGATAGAACCACGATTATTTCGCGTATTCATTCTTTAGCAAAGTAGACTTGAAGCCCATATACAACCGCTTTACTACGGCTTTGGCGACCCTGAGTTAGTTACACACAAGGAGAACAAACAAGAACAATAACCTTGTTATCGAATAATTAGTAGAGACCTGCAAAATTCTCGGTTTCGATGGCCTTCAGGATAGACTGCACATACCCCTGTACACTCGGGCAAATAACGCAAGTTCATTGGCTGCCGACTTGTAAGTCGTCTCAGCTGGTTTGTCTGTGATTCGATCCTTCTTTGGTTGAGGGTTTATAACTCGTTGAGATCCCTTCAGATGAACAGTAAGCCAATAGCAAAATTATCTAAGAGGTATATGTGTTTGAATTCTAGCCTATACCCTAATGAATCCGCGAATTTTGCAGATCTCTACAAATTAGCATTCAAAAAGGGCTTTAATATATACAGTCACTTTGTGAGTCGATTCTAGAGTGAAATAAATCTGCGAAGTAGCTACACCTCAACAGTTGGACGGACAATCCATAAGCCAGACGCAGAGGTTACTGTGCATCTTAAAGGAGCCACAGATTAAAACGCCAACTTTGTGACTGGTGATGATGACGTTAAAATTGTTAAGGACCCCGGTGGCTGTGATTGATTGCGGTCACGCTTATTTGGCGAGCGTAGCGGATTCAAATCTAATCCTCGGCGAAACTGACGTTCGTGACCAACTTAATGATATATTAACTTGTTTGGAGCCTATTTGATTCTTAGAGATCCCGTTTGCTGATGACGTGTATAACCATGCGTTGTAAAACACAGCAGTAGTATGGTTTCGTATTTAATGGCGCAGGAGTAGGAGTGAGGATCTGGAGTCGATGACCGCCATCTTGGATTATAACGCCACGACAGCCATCTTCGATGACCTAAACCTTTGGAAACGGTGGCCATTTTGTTTTCAGCCATTTAGGTTTCTAGAAAGTTTTGCTATCTAATAACCTCACTGTTGCTATTTTCGTTACGGTGGACATCTTGGATTCTAGAAACGTTGAAATTTTCGTTACAACCGCCACCTTGAAAATCCGTAATTATTGTCCGATTTAAATGGGAAAACATTTTAATTATTAAAAATTAATTTGATTAAATTATAACAAAAAATTATTGCGTTATGGAGTTCCCGGATCGAATACGGTCATTCGATTAAAAATGGCAAGGGATCCTTGCTCAATAGAAGCCACCAGCAGACTGACATACCACAACTAATGCCAAGACTTATATTACGCCAGCCAGTATGACGTCATGGCTGCCATCTTGGGTCCGTCACCTTGTTGATGTCTGGTGGTGGACACAATATGATTTTCGTCTGCTATAGGGTGCTGTGGCCATATAGGCCTTAAGTTTAATTTTTTTCCGATAGGGTGCAGTAGTATTTATTACCGTTACGTCCACTAATTTGTCAGCCATCTTGGCCACAATTTTGAAATTCTATAAATTGTATGCTAGAAATTCGGGAAAAACCAAAAATCATAAAAAGTCAATTATTAAAATAATGATTGATGTGATCGAATCAGTCATTATTCTAAGAAAATGAGATCTCGTCCTCCACCAGATATAAATAAGTTGGTGGACCCAAGATGGCTGCCATGACATAATATTGGCTGGCGTAATGTAAGCCTTGGCATAAGAGCTGGTAAGTCAGTCTGCAGGTGGCTTCCATTTAGGAAGGATACGTCACCATTTTTAATCGAATGAAATTTTCATATTCAATCCCCTGGATTGAATACGAAAAGTTAATTAGAATAATTCTATTTTTTATTATAATTTAATCAAATAAATTTTTTATTATATTTAAATTTTTTCCCATTTAAATCGGATAATAATTATGGATTTTTAGGGTGGCTGTAGTACGAAAATCGCAACATTTCTAATATCCAAGATGGCAACCGTAACGAAATTTGAACGGTGACTTCATAACATGGCGGAAATTTTTAGAAACTTAAGTAGTGGAAAAAATAGCCGCCTTGGTCAACGTCAAGTTCAAAGTAAAGCTCAAGGTCAAGGTCATCTAAGATGGCTGTTGTGACATTAAAATCTATGTTGGCGGACATGGGCTTCAGCTCCTCACTCCCACTCGTGCGTCATTAAATACCAAACCATAGGTTACTAATCACAGCGACTAAGTTTTATATATCGCCGAGGTTTATTGCCAAGATAATTAAACTTCTTTACTCTGTATTATTATCTTGAGGCGAATCAACAATTTCTGTAAAAAAAAAAAAATAATCTTCATTCTCTCTGGCTGAATCAATCGCCGAACGCAATTATTTTACCAAATAAGAGCTTACCATAAATATATGCTGCTGGCAAAAACGAATAGGTAATAGAGTTGCTCACTTTTATTTTGAGGAGTAGGAGAGTGCTTTTCTGAAGATGGTGATTGCAATGTCGACCGGAACATCAGTGAACCCCTCGACTTTTTTTCGCGGCTAGCACAAACAAGCCAAGCAACGTCAGACAATAGCCGTGGAGCCTGCGAGCCTTTAATAATCTGAAGGACTACTGAATAAAAACCAACTGTAAAATTCTCCCGCTTTGAAGCCCCATTCTGACCTAACACTATGTTTAGAGAACATTCACTTATCACGGATTATACATGAGAAGGCTTGCATATGAGCTTATTCTTATGCATGCCATGACCGAGGTGGGACTCAGACGGGAATGCTCACAATTGCACTATAATACGACAAGAAACAGAAGAGCCTTCTTGGATGTCCCTGTGCGTATCAACAGCCTCCCCCTACTACGGCATGGAAGGAGGTGTGTCAAACCAATCCGTCCTATGTGAGTCCATCTTACACGATCAGCAACGGCGATACTCATGGATTTCATTTCAACATTTCAACCACACTCTTGGCCACATAATCATGTCTCAGAATTAAGAAACTGTTTTTTTCGCTGCCGAGTGGTTGGTACGGAGTGATGGAGTTAGTCGAAACAATCTATGGCCTTCATGGCATAGTGTTCTTTTATTTAATTTTTTGTTTAATATTATGATGGTGTTTTGATTGAATATTTATTTATCAATTAGTTGCTTAAACCACAAATATCTGAAAATCTTAATATACATCCAAAAATTTAAAAACTCATGCAAAAGATGGCTGAAGAAACTTAGATGCACCGAGTATAATTTACGGCATAGAAAATTATACATGAATGTTCCGCTTCGAAACATTTAAACATGGATAGAAAATTACCACTGTGCGTAAAAGAAGAGGGAATAAGCTAGCAAACAATTAAAATACTCACCTATTTCGGATCACAAAGACTGCTTTCCTCACTGTCTGTTATCACTTCCAGTGTCCCTGTCACTTTAACATCCGAAATGTATTATTATTTTATCAATTTTGATGTCAATTCTCCCGTAACTTTTCACATAGTCCCCTTCAATATTTTGCACGTGCTTGAAATACTCTTTCCATTCGTCCACAGAATAGCTTCTAAACAACTCCTCGCGTTATTTTCTTTTATCAAATAGCGATGAAGAGATACATTTCCGGATTTTGTTTTTTTATTTCTGCCCGTACCAGCTCAATCGGGTCTAAGTCAGCGTGGTATGGAGGCAGGTGAATGATATCCTGGGCACATTCTGTGATTGACGCATCAATTTTCAGTTGATATGTTATTGGCGCTTTCGTCATTGTTGAAGAGAATGAAATGTTTCAGTCTGTCAGCCAGTTTTGGATGTTTTGTTTTAGGAATGATTCTGTAGGTTTTTTGTTCAGTTCTACATTATAACTGGCGTTGTTTAGTTATACAACATATATTTTCAGATTATTGCAGTAAATTACTTTTCACCCACATTGTAAAGTTATCAAAATTCATACTGTCACGGTAGACTACAGATTTCTGTTTGGACTTAAAAATAAGTAAAGCATTCGGAACAAAATCTTCTTCCCCACCTGCATGTAAAATAATTAAACGCGGACCTTTCCCAATGGATTATGTGACGTCTATTTCCGTATCTGACTGCCAACAAGAACTTACACTATGTATAGCATTAACATAAGTTTCGTCAACATAAACTACGGTTTTCTGCCAGTCTTATGAAATTCACGCATTTGTTCAAGATAGCGTCCTCTCCAAGTAGCTATTTCTGGATTTACAATCAAAATCTTTATATTTGAATGACATTTTTTCTAGCGGAAAGTGGCTTATTTAATAAGTTTCGCAAGTATTCCCAGCTACACTTCAAAACTCCGCCTTCTTGCAAAGCCTTATTCAACTTATTTAACGTGGGAACCGATTTTCTTACAGTATAAAACTGGTGAGTTTTTCGCCTCACAGCACCACTTGTAAAATCTTCTTCGATTATTTTCCTGTGCTCTGTTTTCTTACCCGTTAGTGTCGAGAAAGTCAAATTGGTTTTACTCTTTGCCTTACCCTCTGCTAGAATCTTTAAACTGTTGATATTGAGACACTTGTTGAAGCACTTATTTCAGGGACATTGTAGGTCAATTTTAACAAGTTCTTTTTGGTTTACTGAAATGTGTTGCTGCGTTAATATTTCATCCCCGTCTCGACGTTCTCATAACGTGTTTACCCAGAGACTTTGGGATCTGCGTAGGTTCTATTGCTTCTTGTCGCACTATAACGAGACGGGCATCAGGTCATTCACCTGGCATTCAGGATGCCATTGGCTGATGGGAAAGAGTTGAGTCGCTTGAAGAGAAGGATACTTCGATAACAATTCTCCTATGTAATTTCAGATAAATGGTGAATATTATAATTAATCATAATGACGTTAGCTTGTTTGAATACCCAGTACTTCAGTCAATTGCTATAAACTTTACCAAAAGTCAATAAAAAAAATTAACAATTTACTTCAAAAATCTCTAGCAAGTCGTATTGGTAGATATATGTCTTATAAATTTTTTAACATAGTAAAACAAAAAAAATACTCTCTTTCCAGTTTTAATGTTTCCAGTTCAATATTATCCTAGAATTCATAGAACGCTTACACGTGTTTTATTTCACTCATACGCCGCAGAAATCAATTCAGTATAGTTGTATGAAATTATTTTTTAATGAAATTGAAATTCTAATTTTATCCCTCTTAACACAAAGAATATGCATAAGTATGTGTTAAACCCAATTCTATTGAAATAGAATATTAAAAGCATCTGAATTTACACAAATTATATGGTCATTTTCTGATTAAATCTGTAGTTAAATTGCTGATATTATTTTTTCTCCATTTTCCGCTGGCATAAATTCATTTTGAACTACTTATTAAATATAATGGTCCTATAATGTTTTGATGGTTTTCATATTCAACCAGTGCAATCTCCGTGTTTTAACGATTTTAAATAGTTTCACACCATAACACTACACATAACTAGATTATTGGGGATTAAATCAAACATTGCCTATAGAATCCCAGCACTTTCCTAGATAGGTTTCAAGAAAACTGAAATCAGGATGGCCGGACATGGAATCGAACATGGGTCCTTTTGAATTAGAGTCTAATGTGTTACCACTACGCAACAGCGCACCATATGATTAATGAACTATGTAGAACAATCAATTAAATAATTGTTTAATAAGTTACTAAAAAACAATCGATTGTATATTTCTAATTCTGTGGCAAAACGAAAACTTAATCTCATTCGTAAATCCTCAAGTGTGACTAAAAATAGTGACTGAACTTTCCTAGCCAAGTTTCGCAGCAGCGGGAGGCGGAAACTCACGTGGTTGCGTGTGAAACTGGTTTGCGAACGAGGTGCTCTCGATTGCGATCCTCGCTGCTCATTACCCGCCTAATGGCCAGCCTGGAAAATATACGTGTTCCCCGCTCATTAGCGGGGCCTCCCCATGCGTGAGCCCAGCCACTCATGGGCCGTAATTGCTCGCTTCTGCGTCGTCGCTCTCCCCACCTGCCATGCGGCGACGACAGCCTGACGGGTTGTACAGCACCCGCTATGTGGGAGCGGTCCAGTGGGCGTGACTAAGGTGGACACGCCTTCTTGCAGCCACGCCTTTCTGCCGCCACGATTGGCGTGTATGATGCAAGGTAGAAAAATACTACTTACTCGTTATCAGGGCCCAGTCACTCATTTACTCGTTCGTGTGACGCCACTCCCCGCACCTGCCATGCAGCGGCGACAGACTGGGGTGTCGCCACGGTCTAATGGTATTAAAGTACACGACCTGCGAAGCGGGAGTGGTTTAGTGGTTCGGGGCAAGAGGAACTACGTCTTCTTGCCCGCTACGATTGACGCCGATGTTGCATAGTGTTATGAGGGGCTTATGCCTCAACCATCGCCACGAGGTGCAAAGCACCTGCAAGGAATCCGTGGCAACAATAAGAGCAACGCAGCAGACTGTCTCACAATGGACGCCGGTGAAGGTCCTCAGTCCAGGACAGCGCGCCATGAAACTGCAAGACACTGCCGACGGCGCACTCTCCTAGAGGATTGAAGTAAGAACCAGGACACGGCAACTGCTTCCATGCTGGTCGTCCGCCCCTGGGAGCGGCGTCTATCCTCGCCGACCCCCGGCGCCAGAGAGCGTCGCGACGCTGGGGGCGCCGAGAGAGACGCCCCCGCCGGGCGTCGAACCCCGGCCTGGACGTGTCCTTCGCCGCTCGCTCTGACATCAGCTCCACCGGCAGCTGTCCACAATGGTGTGTGCAGAGCGTTACACTTAGCAACTCCTTGCTACTCCCTCTGTTGTTATACATATCCCGTAGATATATGTTGTATAGTGTCAATTTGTTCTACAACTATGGAACCATTCTTCTTTAAAAATAAAACCTCCATGTTTTGCTCAATAAACCTCATAACTAGAGACCTGCAAAATTCGCGGTTTCGATGGCCTTCAGGATAGACTGCACATACCCCTGTACACTCGGGCAAATAACGCAAGTTCATTGGCTGCCGACTTGTAAGTCGTCTCAGCTGGTTTGTCTGTGATTCGATCCTTCTTTGGTTGAGGGTTTATAACTGGTTGAGATTCGTCCAGAAGAACAGTAAGCCAATAGCAATATTATTTAAGAGGTATATGTGTTTGAATTCTAGCCTATCACCGAATTAATCCGTGAATTTTGCAGGTATTTACTCATAACAAGTTATAATTATTAGCAATAATTATAAATCAAAAACCTAATGTTATTAAAACATAACAATAGTAAACAATATACGTCTTTCTCAATCATTATTAGGGCCTAGATACGTAAAAGCTCTCTTCTGTCACGCCACTCTCTTCAAACCTACCATGCGGCGGGGACAGCTTGTTGCAGTGACACGACAGTGCAGTATACAGAACCCACTAGTTTGAAATGTCGAGTGGGAGGAAGAGAAGCCTTTTCGTCAGATACACGTTCTAACCCCTACGACCTGTCCGCAACATCTCTTCAACCCCACATGTCACTTGAAACTCTTTCTTCACCTAGCACATCTCAACAATGCTATGTTTTATTTAACAACTGGTGTACATGTAAATACATCGTCTTCAATATCTCACACATGTTGAACAATTTTTTCATATATGATTATTTAATTTTCAAAGCAAACCAGTTTAATTGATGACTGACTGAATTACAATACACCACTAAATCTTTAAATTTCCTAGGCTTCCAGATTATTCAGGATCATGATATCTATTTGGTGCTTGCTTTAGCCAAACTAGAGCATTTACATTTTAAATGGATTATTTGGTATAATCTTGATTGGAATAGTTCCATATGTGTCCGTCTTATGTATACATTATGTAGCGGAGTTTTCTTTCATATAGTAATATGGCATTTCAATCATGTTGTCTGCCAGCACCACGCACGCCTGCATTCAAGATTATTCTCTCTACTATGCACACTCCCAATGTGACTATCTTTGACATGTGGTGCCATCAGTCTGGAGAATGAACTACCCTGAAGGTGCTGCATGAGAGAGACGTTGCACGAATGTGGCTTAGCGTAACCGTGACAGGCGGGTCGTGACACGCCCTTGGTTGTTTATCTGATCCGAGAGGCGGCTCTTACCTCCCTCTCGTGCTGTGTCATTGGTCGTTTCTACCACCGCCGCTTCTTCAGCGCTGAAGTCCAGAACAGTTCTAGACAACATTATGAACCGTGACAGAAAAGTGGGCGTGGCGAGATGATATACAATCCTTGGTCACCATCGTATGCCTTCAGAGTTCTATACCCACTTGTAAAAGATGAAAAAAGGACAAGAATGGGACTCTCAAAATACAAATAGAATGTAAAAAAAATTGTAAATTTGAAATGAACTGTTTCGCTGTTTCATAAGAGTAACAAAACTATGTTATTAGTAAAGGAAAATCATAAATGGTCCACTGTTAAAATTTTTCATTTTCATTTCACGAAAAATATTGGTAAAAAATTATCCAGGAATCTTCGTTAATTTACGGTCCTAATCTTGTTACTTTAAAGGATTATGATTTCACTTACACTGAGCACGAATCTACTAAAATAATCTTGGTTTACCACTAAAATCATTCTTCCTTACCCTCGTCTGTTTACCCTGTTTACAACGGAACACAACAAGGGAGTTGGAATTCAGCGCAGTTTTACGAAGCATCAGTTATTTGAGTCTTCAGGAAATTTCTTAGATCATAAGTCCGTCAATTTACGGTAATTTCAAACAGTGTACTAATATGTGTATGTGGTTCACGATACGCTTTGTAGAACCATAACCTATAAAATAATTTCTTTTTATCTAGCAATGTTAGTTAAGTAATTATAACTGAATTGATAAGTTTTGAAGCGAATACTGTATAGTTAAATATTGACTGTCCATGTGTGTTAGGTCACTTCAAAGAGCCTCGTATTTGCTCTGAATGAGCCAGTAGGTGTAAGTGTTCGAAATGTACTTACAATTTTGTTTGTTGGCACTTCAAACTAACGTAAAAGTTAGCATTTCCGCTGCACGCAATTCCCTCTAAAAGTAGGTATTAAACGAAATTCGAAGCAGAAACCATAAACACAAACAAAATATGTGGTAAAAGCTGTTATTTGTTAGATGGCACAGCTTCAGTAACCTGTTCAGGTGGAATTAATCTATGTTCGTAATCTTCTGCAACATACTTCAGAATATGCTTTTTGATTTTCACTTGGTCTCGCATGTTCTCAGGGCACTTGGCCTATGTTCGTCGTTCTTGACACTCGCGGTGATTTCGCATCTGTATCTGCTGTGTTCTGTTTTCTTGTCAAGCCAGCAGAACATTCAATAAAGTATAAAATCGTTTACACGTATTTCAATATTACAACGAATTAACTTGCAATTGGTATTCTTAAAAAACTTGTTGATTATATTATGTATCCTGAATAATAATCAACACGAAACAGTTTATTTTTTAAAGTTTGGTACCTGTATTTGTTCATCCAAGAATCCGTTTTGATTTTGTCAGCCGATTGTGAATATGATTTTGCGTAATTATATGTGACATTATTTCAGTTTTATGTAAGTTTATAGAGTGACAGTTAAATAATAGTTTTTATTCACACTATAGTTAGTTCACAAAATGTTTCTTGTGGAGTTGCAAACAAAAAAAAACAAGAAAGAATATTAATTATTATTTAACAAGAAATTAAAAATTTAAAACTGAGAAAACGGAGAAAATATGTTGCTTGTACTTCTTAGAAATACTTCTTACAAATATTTTTTAAATGATGAAAATTGTTTATTCTTCTTAAAGAAAATTAGTTATTTATTATTTCTTTGTGCTCCCGAGCCTCTGTTCTTCTTTTCCATGCGCTCGTATCTCAAAAGGTGTCTCGCTACGCCAAGCAGTGGGACGAGTGAGTATTCGTTACAGTGCTAAATTAGCGACGGCTCGCCACAGGGGGGAATTATTCCTACGGAAATTAAGATAACGAGTTGAGTGGAGGCATTCTGCTGCGCCGCAGAAAATTACAGCTTTGAGTTGTGAGCAGCGCTCTTACCTGTTATTATGAAAGAAGTAATAATGCATGGGGAAACAGTCTGAAATTATTTGCTTATAACGCGCGGGTTGGAACAACTTAAACAAGATGAAAGCAAATGATTAATTTCCGGAACAGTGATAGGGCAATAAATTTATTCAGGTTGTTTAATGATTGCCGTAATTTATTTTGCACAACCGAAAAGGATCTTGTTTTTAAAAGAGGCAAAGTCTTGAAATTAAACAAGATTTACTCAATTTATTTTGCACTATCTGACTGCCAAATGTGCCAAAATGTAATAAAGTATTTTATATTATGTACTAACATATTCCTAAAATACAAATTAAGCTCATTAATAATCATGCAAGTAAAAAGTAACAAGAAGAAATTATTTTTAATTTCTATGCTTTTTAAAAATGATTTCAATGTAATAAATCAAACTTTACACAAACATTGTTCAGTTTTATATATATATATGTATATATACATACTAGCAGAGATATTTAAATAAATTTCAGTTACAAAATAAAGTTTTTCAGAAATTTGAAAGATTTATAAACTAAATTTTTATCGGTACTTATATATGTAGAAGTACACTAATAATAAGTCTGGGAGAGGCTTCAAGGCTGGGGCGCAGGTAGCAAGTCAATGACTCCGTCCATTATCTTATAAAGTGACGTCACGGATGTCAATGACATTTAACCTTGACATTTGACTTTGAATTTGACTGCGATCTTGGATCCGCTACATTGGACTCCACAATTTAGTTTTCTCTACCTTCCGCCATCTTGGAACCTAATTTTTTTTATAACATTCCATCATTTTGGAATCGATTACCCCAATTCAAATTGTTGCAATTTTTCGTTACTATGACAACACCATCGATGGCCCTTCTCTCAGAGGTTGCACATTTCTGTATGGCCTTCCGCCATTTTGTAATCAACCATCTTGGATTATGTAATTTCCACCAAATTGAAAATCTGTAAAAATAAATCTAGAAATTCGGGAACAATTTAAAAATTAATAACAAAATTATTTTAATACGATTTAAATTAAATTTTAATAAAAACACACTTATATAATGGAGCTGGAAGTCTTAGGTTCAAACTTGGCGAGGGAAAAATAAATCCCCAATAATGCGTTCATCCGTTTGTACCTTCTTTTGTCGTTCGACCTGCAAGAATATGCTAACGTATACGTGAGTGTCAGACCTAGCTTCAGCAGTGTCGAGTACAGCTACTGGGATGCCAGGTATTTACGTACATATACGGAAACCTGTGATGGAGGCGCTCAGCATTGGCGGTTTGCGCAATTTCCTGTTTCCTAAGAACCGACTCAGAAGGTACTATATTGCTGCGAACCTGTTAACTGTCCAGTTTTTCACAGGACCGCACACAATCCTTCCAGCTAACATCGAAGAGGTAGTCGTCTCGTCTGCACGTGCAACACCAAACATGGGCGTGTTGCAACACTTTATGACCTGCGACACTTCTACGCAGACGCCCACACGACGAGCGTCTCGTTTTAGTCCAGTCAGTGAACCTGTCCCAACTAGCACCGAGGCAAAGCCAATTCGCAGCCGTGGTCGCAGACGTCGTGGTCCATGTCTCACTGAAGCATTGTTCGCCGAAGAAGGTGTCCAGTCGGAAACCTGTATTCCTGAGCATGTGATCTGCAAACCAGTTCGAACCGGAATCGACGAACCAGTACACGGAGTCGACGAGACAGTTCATGCAGCGTTAAAGAATTTGCTTACGAAAATGCTTAATGCCTTTACCTAATTATGCTTTTGTGTAATTTTTCGAAATAATTGTGTATATCTTGAATATGTGTGTTTTTATTTATAGAATTTTAAGGTACCTTAATTTTAACCTAATAAAAATTAATTTTTAAATAAACTCAATATTTTGACTCA
Source organism: Bacillus rossius redtenbacheri (assembly GCF_032445375.1). Lineage (NCBI taxonomy): Eukaryota > Metazoa > Arthropoda > Insecta > Phasmatodea > Bacillidae > Bacillus > Bacillus rossius. Next base: position 17,809,278 of record NC_086335.1, read on the forward strand.
TGTAGTATACCAATATGCCAGGCGCATATAAGTGTGGTCCAGACGACAGGACCCTCAGTCCACCTCTGGTCGTGGTGCGGTACGGATCAGCTTTCTTCAGTACGTTTCATGAGATTTATTTGTTGTTTCAATGTCGACCTTGATGGACGATCTACCATCGACATCAGGGACCCAGATGGCACCGGCGACGACAGCAGCGACGCCTAGGATAGCGGAGAGATCAAAAGCAATGATGCCGGCAGCCGCGAAGATCGCAACGTCATTAGTACCATCAACTGCAGACATTTCGATGCAATATGTGATACGACTTGTGCTGTTCCATCGGTTGAAGTTTCGCCAGCAACTTCAGAGACTTCATCTCGTCAGTGCATCTTTTACTAATCCATCAAATGCTCGCAGATATGAAAGGACCGGGTGTCCAAATGATGTAGGTACCCCAAAGAACACTGTTTCAATGCATCAAATGCAAGAAAGTTTTTAACCGTCCAGATAGCTTATATAGACATTATGATATCTGTACTGGGTCTGTTTCATGCATGTAAGTACCTGTTTGCAAATATTTTGGCAGATCGTATATGCTAGCATTGCATGATAGACATCAGGGAAATTGGAACTGCCCTCTAAACACGTCGTTACGTTCGTCATTGTACGGACGGTGTGGTGTCATATTTTGTATTCCATTCCAAAAAATTTGAAGGTAGAAACTGAAATTTTATTGGCTCCTCAATGTCACATGACTAAACTAAGAAGAATTTAGGCCAATATATCGAGAAACTTTAAAGATTTTAGTAATTTTTTTGTTACTTGTAGCAGTGAAGAATTTATGTAATACAGTTTATGTTTGTTAAAGAACTTGTGTTTTATTTCTCGAACCTTTCATTTTTTGGGTATTTTTTTTAACCTAAAATGACCTTTTTGCATCAATAAAGAATCAAACAAAGGATAGGAGCCAACAAGTCGGACCAATGAACTCTTCCACTGGTCCTTATGAAATAAAGGTAGCTGGTCATGTCTTAATGTATTAGGTACTTGCACCGCAATGTTTGTCTGAAATTGTTCGATGGCCTCAGTTATTTTCTAACTTTTAAACATAGGATCGGTTCTAAAGTTTGTAATCGGTTTTAAAGGTTTGTAGTCGATCGAATCAATCAGTATATACATTACAGATTTTTTGATGAATTATGGATTTTTTTTCTGAATTTTAGCTTAATAATAACGAATTTCTAAGATGGCATCAAAATTTGAAGATGGTGAACGCCACAGTAATAATAAATTACTCTTCCCTAACGGGTAAAAAATAATCTAACATGACGGTAGTGCACTCTAGCAGATGAAATCAAGATGGTAGCTTCCAGCAGACGAAAAAAAGGCGGACATGACGACATACTAGCTGGCGATATATATATATATATATATATATATATATACACACACACCTATATATACCTTGGAATTAGTGGTAGGAGGTCAGTCTGTCGATCGCTTCCATGGAGGAAGGATTTGTCATCTTTTTTTTTATTTTTCCTTCTTCCGGTTCAAACCAAGTACTCGATATGCGTTTTTATTAAAATGTTATTAAAATTGGAAAAAATATTTTTTTTTATAAATTTTAATTTTTTTCTCGATATTCTAGCATAATAAATACGGATTTTCATTTTAAGATGGAGGGCGTAACAGAAATTGCAACAGTTACGTCATATTTTAATATAGCTACCAAGGCATCCTAATTGTTAAGGTCGTCACCTATGATATGGATTCTTAAGCCTCATTGCGGACTTTCCAAGCAGTTTGCATGTTTGAGGACTAAAACGGGAAATTTTCCCTCGAAACGGGTATTTTTCCCTCGAAAAAGAGAATTTTTAAAATTTTTTTGTTCTTATTTGACGTAATGTTTTCTTTAAAAATGGAGGTTTTTGGTGAATTTGGGGAAAATTTTGGCAGAATTGGAAAATTTTGAAGTTCAAGGTCATCCAAAATGGCCGCCGTGACGTCAGAATCCACGATGGTGGCGACGATCCTCCCAATCCTCCTGTGGTGGCCTGTCGCAGGAACTACTATATACTACTAAGAAGAGTCTTAGTTTTTCATTTATATGCTTTTTTCAAAAGTTTGAAATACCTAAGCTGCACCAAATTATTTGATATTGTAACTAAAATATTTTGCTACGCAACCGTAAATAAACTCTAAATAAAATCAAACGTTCTATAATTTTGGGGGAAATTTCTTTGCTCGACTTAATACGACTATTCACACTATTGAAAATATTACTTTGCAAACTATGTAAATTATTTGCTTCAATTAGTCATATTTTCAAATACCTAACTTTATTAGTTAGCAAAATTATTTCTTTACATATGTCTAATGAAATGTACGCGATAAAATATCCCCCCTGAATATATAATTATATGTTTGATTTTATTTTGTATTTTTTTATCAATAGTAGGATTATTTCTGATTGCGTAGCAAAATATTAAGTCACAGTATCCAATCATTTGGTGCAGGATGGAATTTAAATTTTTTGGAAAAAATACCTATAATTCTAATACTACGAAACATTTTATTTTGTGTTCGGAACCTTAAATTACTGTTCTATAAACATATATCGGCTTTTCGTTGAGTTATAAGGGTTACTCTGTTATAAAGCACTTTGTCTATCCGACATTCTATGCAAAAATTGTTGATATATACAAATTAAAATTAATAGTTAATCTTGTCTCAAAATAAAAATTTATTTACATAAATCGATTTTGACACTTTTATTTGGGCAACATTTAAATCAACAATGGGATTATGTGCAAAATACAAAGACCTGTCGACATCATCAATAGATTATTTCACATGGCCATCAGTCGCCACCAGACACCTGCAGTGACTTAGTCAAGACAGGAGATTCCCATGCATAAAATTCGAGCATTCTGTGTAAAAGTCATAACGCTAAAATAAAACAGCAAAAGAAAATAGTAATTAAATAAATATTTGCATAGAAATAATAAACTACAGATTTTAGGTTGGTGAAATATATTTAATTAACTCTGGCGTATGATTAAAATTAACATTTGAAAGTTCACCCATGCAAAGAAATTTAAAATATAAAATATTTAAAAATACTGAACAATTGCTAGTTAAATAAATTTTCTATTAAAGTAAATATAAAATATGGAGTAGATGCTGGAGGTGCCTAACAACCTGTCTTATGTGGCTTTAGGAAAACAACTTTAGACTTCCTCTCCAGCCAGCGAAAAAGACTGGAGACCTCGCCGAAATAATTAACCGCCGCATCGCGCCGCGGAAAGTCTCGTGCCGGCAGGGTGAGGAGGGGGGGGGGATAACCTCCGCGCTGAATCATTCGTGAAGCCCTAATGGCCGCGGCGGGCGACCCATGCAGTATTCAGGGCTCGCCGGCGGACGCTAACCTGTGCCACTCGCCGCGGGGGTCACTGGCTCGAGGAAGAGAGGCCGCTCAGGGCAGCGCGCGGCTCGAGTTTACTGGCGCAGGCTTTCTCTGATACACCGTGTCTTCCTTCTCGACAACGAGTGAGGAGGCCCCCAGAGAAGCTAAATGCTGAACGCTTTCGTACAAAGTCAAAGAACATGTTTCTTTGTTTGTTTGTTTTTTTTAAAGAAAATACGAAAGCTTTTAAAATATGAACTTTTTTAAAAATATAATTATCCTTGGATAATAATGTTACGAGTAGGGAAAACAAACAGGTCCAGAAGGGTAGCCCAATTAACATAGGATAGTTTAAATATTAGCTAATGTTTACACTACTAGTTAAATTACAACACTTTAAATAACTGTCCACACTCTAAACACACTCTCCTCACTGTAGCTCTGTTTGACGGTGGCGCTCTCTACTGTTCGTCTCTCAGCACGCACTCCGGTCCCACGCTGCTTCTCACTTCTCACTCATCCGATGCTCAGCGACACCGTCCCCGATGCAACAATCCTCGCACACGAAGCCCGAAGCTCGTCGGACGTTATCAATCTTATAGGAGTTACTCACCCTACTCACTTCACTCTCGTATCACTCCGAGGATTAGCAGGTATCTCCATCAACCTCTCGCCCCGCTTCACTTCTCTGCAGTTCGCAGGTCGGTTTCTCTTCCAGACCTGCCGGTTCGCCCCGTGGAAAGTTTCAGTAGCCCTCCAAAGTGTCACGTCGTCTGAGGTGGCCTGACTTCCCGCCCGAAGCTTCAAGAACAATGGCGTCCCAGTTTCACCACCTCACGCAGACGTGGCTCTCGGAACGTGCCGAGCCTTCGAGAGGGACAGAGAGGAATCACTGCTAATCGGATTGCCGTGTAGCGGAAGGGAAGGTTCTGGCGCTATCTGCATCGCGCTCCTCCCACAGGCCGGCGCGCCGGCTGGCTTGCCAGCCTCGTTGCTGGCAGCTTCATAACAGTACTAAGTATGTATTTGGTTGTTGTTATTACTAGCCTTAAGCCTTTTAAACTGCGGTTGGAAGCGTGAAATCGCCCAACCCCTGGTGCCGTTTGACCTGTTTCATACGGCTTTATGAAACGCGCAGTCCCTTAATCCCCGTCTGAGATGCCCATCGCTTGATTGCAGAAACGTTGCGAGCTCGTGACGTCAGCGCTCCAGGTCCGGACCCAAGAACAGCCCGGCGCACCGTGACGTCATCCTGCAGAACACACACATAACCGAGGATAAGTAGTTGTATGGAGCAGGTTGAGATCCCGTGAGCCGACTCCTATCCCGGCTGTATCCCAGCGGAAACTCGTCGACTACTGACTGCCATCCTTATAAATAATCTCGATTGCTATAGTCGACTTCCTCGAAGTCCTAGCACCGTCGGCTCGTGAGTCGCTTGTGTCCACCAGCGCTGCTCGATGCAGTCTGCCACCGCTCCTCGCCCACTAGGGGTCATCAGCGCGCGTGCCAGCAGTCTGTTCTCGCCCCAGTCCACTCCGCAGCACATTCGCCACGGTAGCTAGTTTCCCATTTATTTTAAATTACATCTGTTAGTATTTAAAAAATTACAAACCCACTTTGCTTGGAAAAATTAAGCACTGATAAATATGCAAGACTAAGGAAACAAATATGATGTGAAACCGATAAAAATACAAACATATCCAGAAAATATTATAAGAACTATAAAGAAAATTCACTTATAGCTTTTTTTCAGGAACTGTCCCAAACAACTGAGGGTACATTTAGCACATGCTTATAAATAGAGACTGTAATATTTTTCGGTATATTAATCATTCATGTTAATTTCACAGATTAACATAATAAACATGTGGCATTCTCTTCATTGACTCGCATTAGAAAAGACTTAACAATCGTAAAGTTGGTCCTAATTCATACACAAATACATCCCTCCTAGCTCATTAATCTTACAGAGTGTAGATATCTTTCCAAGGAAAGATGTTCAATACCATTGTTTATTTAAATGTGTAAACATCTTAGCTCTCCTTATACGGCATTTGGTAGGAGTAAATTGCTTGAAATTGCTTGAGGCGAATTCTGAGTTGTTACTTTACCACATATCCCTTGGTACGCTGTCTTCATTTGTGGTGTGTGCTTCTGCCTTTAATGTCCTTTTATTGTAATGAAACATAATTATACGAGAAATAACTCCTCTAAACTATTAATATGCTTTAATCCAAATACATATAATAAATATTTAAACAAAAGCAATATGAATAAGCGAATCATTAATAGACAACTTACAAGCTTAGGCAATGAAACCAGAAAATAATAAGAACCGACTACACCAGACCTGGTTGGGAAGTGACCCAGTCAAGTCCTCGGGAGCGACTGACCTGGACCTCAGTCCGCGGATCAGAAGCTCTCTGGCGAGTCCTCAGCCTCGCGTCTCGGGTCGGCTGTGCGTGTCTGCCAGGTCTCGAGCGGCTGGGAGCACTAAATACCACATTATTAAATATACCTATTGCAACCACATTCACTCATAATGTTCGCAGGCTTTTCACGGCCATTGTGTGCAGTAGCTTGGCTCCTGGGTTGTAGCCCGTGTCCTTGGCAAATAATTCACCGACGTTTCGGTCGACATTGATGATGGCGACTGCAATGTCGACCGAAACGTTGGCGAATTATTCCCCAAGGACACGGCTACAACCCAGAATGCAAGTTACTTCCAACATTCGAACATACATTATCGTTATAGTAATACATTTTAAAATATTAAGATATTAACGAAAAATAATTTTAATGATTAGTGCAGTGTTTATAAATTGGCAACATTTTATAATGCTTTAAACGTTATTTTGAAAGTAGTTATTTCATAAGAGATATAATATAAAATATTTTCGCCTGTTAAAAGAATGGTCTTACATTATAACTGAAATGTTAACTATAATTTATAATGTATTTTAAGGTTACGTTTGTAAATTTATACCTAAACTAGGTTACGTTTCAAGGTCTAAACAACAGTAATACTACATCAAATTCTTTATAAGTACTATTAAAACCTATCATTGAGGTGCGTTTCGTAGCACAGAATACGCTAGGACTTTTATATTCAGATACGTACAATGTAAATGTATTTCAAACTACCAATAACACATTCAAACACGTGTGAAGGGTGCCTTTATGTGGGATGGAATTTTGTGTTTTTCCGTTTCTAGCAACTATTTTTATAACAAGACCTAATGCAAATTTGGCCTATCCCGACAACTGGATGAGTCTGGTGATAACTCACAAGTAAAGAGAAGAAGTGAGTTGAGCCACAATCACAATTTTATTCAATAACTAGCTCATGTCCGGCATGCAATGAAATGCCTCTTTCTTTCTATATATTCAGCCAGTTCGTCGAGAAGGTTTTCAACTAACCGAGTTTTTTCTTAAATTGTTTTAAAACAAAAAACAAAATTTTAGTCAACTAATAAATTTATTGAAATGATTTAATAATTGGGAATTCATTTATTTGATAATCATTTGTTAGTGCTTTAATGCGTTCATTGCAAAGCTTGGCGATGATCGATATTTTTTGTCTTTGCGTCCGGAGAGAAAAATATTAGTGCCGATGGTTTACCGACTCTAGAGCACGCCACGTATAACTGCCCATGAGAAAAACACGACATTTTAAGTTTAATTCCCCACACTTCCAATTAATGGCCTTGTGATTTATTAATAGTCATTGCGAATGCAAGGCAAACCGGAAACTGGACATGCTTAAATTGTAACTGCAAGTCGGTTGGAATCAGTGGTATTCTAGGAATCAGAACATCCTCACGTTTGAAATATCTCATATTAATCGTTGCTTCCATTACGTTTTTAATCAGCTTCTTAAAAGCGAGTCTTGTCCTATTGCATAGTTTCGGTTGGTTCAGGTTGCGTAACACGATTATCACCGAAGCGACCTTGAGCTGAAAATTGTGCGGGGGCATTTCTGCTAAATCCAAAATTCAAGAATTCAATTGGATCATTGACGACTTGATCTGGATCGGTAATGAAATCGATCCACTTAAATGAATGCAATTGGCCAGCGATTTGACTTTGAATTTTTAAGTTCAAATCGTCTACGTCCTTATTTTTCGGCTCCAAAATGGCTCGTTCGCTCAACCAAATATGATTTTGTAATTTTCACCAATATTCGGAAACACTTTTGACTTTGTGTATTGACAAAAATTTATATGGAAATAAATGAAGCCAGTATAAGCGTCAATAGGAATTTTTCAATTGTTAATGTCTAAGAACTGTTTCGAAAATACTTCCCCCGATTCTTCATTTTGTAAAGTGATTACCATATCCTTTGTTAACTTGAGAGTTTTCACGTATCTCCACAAATTGGATGACTTCAAACAAGCGTTTATTTCATCAGCAGTGGTTGATCTTGGAATGAATGGCAGCCAGCCAGCTGGCACCGACCAGCAGAATCATCGTACCTCCAAATAGGTCCTGATTATTGTGCAAATCCTTCAAGGTTCGATAGAGTGCTTCCCATGCTCGTTTGTGCGTCATCATACATTCATTCCAAATTATTATTGTGCAATATGTAGAATTTTCGCCATTGCTGAATTTTGGGCAACGTTGCACGTCGGTACATCTATCGTTTGCAAATTCAGTGTCAGTTTGAGAGCATAGTGTACTCCTTCTAACAATGTGGCAGCGATTCCAGATGATGATACGGCCAGCACTTTTTGGCTTTGTGGGCGAATCGAAGCAAAAATCAATGAAATTAGGAACGTTTTGTCAGTTACGCCGGGTGGCTCGAGGAAGAAGATTCTGCCATAGCCGTCGTTTCATGCTGCTGATTCAAAAGTGGGATCTTTGTTCACACTGATTGACTCAAATCATATCTATTGTATTGCCGTTCTCGTTCAAATTCTCGATTGAATGCATCGTGCATGGGGCGATTGGGCTCAGGGATACCTTATTGTTTCAACACTTTGCCGGACATCATCAGGCCCAAATCCTCTATAGAAATAAACGCCTTATTGTGTATTTCAGCATTAAATTCGAGGTTGGGTTTCGCTGTTGTTGTACGCAGTCGATGCAAAATGTTTTTGGCAACATTATCTTTGTGTTTGTTCCTCAAGTGTGTTCGATGGAAAACACGTATAAATGATGATGGCAAAAAGTGATCAAGTTGTATGAGTAGTAGACGAAATAACAGCATCATCGAGTGTGTGATGACAATGAAAGTCAACCCCTATTAAATGCAAACACTGACAGGCTTGTCGACATGTTGCGCATAACTCACCAATAACATTTATTAAAAATTAAAATGAAATTGATCCACGAACATTAACTAATAACAAACGCAAGTAAAAACAATCGTTATTTCTTGGATGAACTGTGTAAATGCGCTCCAATGCAATGACCATTTGTAAATCCAGTAAAAGGCTTTCCGTGTTTCCTATGTTGGAAATTTTTTTGATGTACCTATTACATGTTAAATATCTCGGAATCTCCTTGTAAAGCAGTGTTCTTGCAAATGGATCACTGGCACATGTTGCGAAAAAGCTTGTCAGCCTTGTCGTTGGTGGTCGTTAAGCTATCTGCGCTGCGTTTACTGCTATGAAATAAACTCGTTGTTCATTCTACAAGTGCACAGCTAAATGGACCACAGTGGGATGATATTCGTGTATCGAAAATGAAAAAAAATTCTCCAAACCGCCTCAGTTCTGCTGCCATACCTTCCCATCTTATATTGCGGCACTGCATCGTTGGCACAAGTAGCTGCAATACAAAATACAGCGATTATTTTCGTGACATACTTGCAAACATACTTGATGGACTTGACAAAATTTCAGTACTTAACATTGCAATGAGCTTTGATTGTTTTGGAAAGCAGTGGGTAATACGAAACAATTCAGTTGTTGTCGACACAATGTCCTTATGTTTGACTTTCAACGTAATCGTTCTGCCGTAATCCTCTGCATAGCAACGACGATACAGGGAGTAACCACCATTGCTGGTGATTGTGTCAGCCAAAAAAGTATGTGGAAAACGTTTGGAGCATTTTATTTTGATCATGCATGATTATTCCTGGTTATGATCGCCACACGGTCTATGAATTGTATTCGTCGTCACTATTTCGTACAATTCTGGATCTGTATCAGTATCAAGAAAATCTGCACAAATTATAGCGTCAATTTCATCCGGTCTTATTTTCTAGACCATCCACAGGAGAATATGCGCATTAGGCAGTCATCTCTTCTGCCACGCCACGGAGTATATCCAAAATCGCATGTCTCCGAAGACATGATACTTTACTATGAAGTCCATGAGCGACTTGAGTTTCTGCTTGAATACTCGTGCTGTAATGTCTTGGCGATCGCTTGATGTTTGATCGGGTAGTAACAGCTGCGTGATTTCGATCCATTCTGGGTTGAAAGTGAAAGTTATGAATAATTCTGGTCTACCATATTGGCATATTCCTGCATGTACTTTGGGCTTCCAACATTCATCGTTGAAAAAATGGTAAGTCTGCCGACATTGTTTGCATTTCCATTTTCATTAATGGCATTACGCAGATGAATGTATTCTGCCAAACGCAATTTTTGCTGATTTAAACGTATGTTTGTCAGAAGTTCCATTTCGATTATGACATACATATCAATGGCAAACTGATGAACCAATCTGCGACATTTAAATATGTGATTGTCCTCGTTTCAAAATCATAAAATGGTAGGCATAAAATATAATCGATATGTCCTTTTTGATTGTTTATTGTCCTTTAAATTAATAATGAAATTCTATAGGAATTTAATAAAAAAATTTACAACTTTGATAAGTACATGTTAATGAATTATTCTTCTTGAACAAAATAAGATTCTTTTTATCGGAATGAGTACTGAGCTATAGTTAGGAATATATTAAAAAAAGATTAACAAAATGCTAAATGAGCTACGAGATTTTATTAGTAATCTATTAAAAAAACAAATAATTAAAATACTGTTTGTCTGTTAATGGATTTATCTTTAAAAAAAAAAATGATATCCATCTTCGCCTCGGCAAAATATCAGAGGGTATTGTAGTGCATCTTACGAACGATGGGATTCGCAGATACACGGAAGGCTATCACCATCACGCCGTCGAATAACAATGTCGCGAAACACCAAATTCTTGCCAAAAACCACAATGGCAATTTCATTTAACGTTGGTGCATTGAAGCATTTTTCATGTTCGCCTGCTGGTCTTTAATCTTCATTAATCACTATTTTATGATTATCTGAAGGCATTATTTCTTTTGCAGTCTTGGATATTTTGACCAATTGCTTGTGTCCATGCAAGAATTGTTGCAAAAACACAATAATCTCTCGATTTAGGGCACGACTTATGGTACAACGCTGAATAATTTCATCGTCAAAATTTAAAAGGAAATAAAACTAAAGAAATTTGAAATCACAATTCACTGACGGCAACAATGCTTCTGCACGATGGTGAATTTGTTCTTGAATCTGTTAAACATAAACCAAATACTTGATTTATGAGCCTCGGTGAAACATTGTGTGATGTGTTTGTGTATGTGATGTTTGATGCATTCGAAAACTAATTTACCTTAAAAGTTGGGTTGAAACCTCGCTCTTCGATAATATTCGCCCCAAACGAAGTCATTTGAAAGGAATTGTTGTACTTTTATATATTCTGCAAGAAATGCTTTGATAGAGGTTCCTGGCCAGAAAGCAATGATGCCAGTGGCTCTGGTGGTAATTTGACCTTTCCGCTTGCACAAAAAATCCTCGTGGTTCACGTGGAAATCTCAAAGCATTGCAATGATGACAAACAGTGTTATTGTTCCGAATTCTACCGATACATCCACGGCGTAACTGACTGTTAAATCATTTCTGAACGCCAAAAGTTTATGTCGTAATGTCACCCTTAGCAGTCTGTTTTTTCGTCGTTCCAAATTATTTTGTTTGTAGGCACCAACTGAGCGAGTCGAACTCGAATGTATCCGTTGTTCTGGAGTCATAATGGATCGCACTTGAGAAATTCTGATTAGATTTTCTTCCAAACTGTGTCTTCGCTCTTCGCAGTCTCATTTACTCGATTATCATTTAGTTGACTTGCGTTGCGCATACGCCAACCGTTATTTTGATGCCTCATTGGTGGCATTTATATCAACTAACTACGAACTGAAATCAATTGAATGTTCTAGTTTGATAATTTTAACGGTTATGTTATGATATAAAAACATGTTACGGTTTTGAATGCACCAAAGATATAACCACTGATAAAACCCTGAAATATTCTATGAATAATTTTAATCTTTTGTTATGTTATAAAACATGTGACGATTTTGAATATGGCAAAAATATGATAACCCCGGATTAAACACAGAAATATTTAATGCTGAATTTGTTGTTATGAAAACCCGTGACAGCAGAACCATTAAACTGAAAGAATTTTTCAGAATTTTCCAGTTGATTTTCCAAATTTTTCTTTCATATAAACCTTATCTTGACAATTACGAACACAAAAAAAAATAACAACCATATCAGTCGAGCCGTTCTCAGGTAATGATCTTACATACATGTGGCAATTGAAATATATATGTGTGTCGCATTAAACAGGCAATAAAAATCATAAATCATATCTTAGGCTCTTGCTTCACATTGACACAATAGTGCCTCACACTTGTTATGGTAGCATGATCCCAAAGGTACCGTAACACATAGAATGTTGTCATTAATGCATGAAAAATAAAAATCATTACTAACACACCATGCATAGGGCATATATGGAATTCAAAACCATAAGCATTAAACATTCAATTTTAAGCAGTGAGTAGTATTCAAGCATCCACAGCTTGCATTTAAAATTTCAAATAATTATATTAATAATTTTTTAACAAACAAAAATCATATTACTTACAATTGGCTATACACAACATTAAATAATATATTATCATTGATATATACATAAATAGCCCGTCCAATAATACGAGTACACACTCACAGCCATACATAACTTTATTTAGCGGAAAATGCAAAATTACGTAAGTTAATCATCAAAACGTTTTACTCGTAAAATATCTCAATACGACAATTTATCTTAGAGTTTCAAAGTTACCACCAAACGATTTTATATGGCATATAAAACAGCCTGCCACTTCCCTGCTATACAGTTCCTCAAGTAGTGAGTCTCTACTCGCTGCGTCTCGCTGGAGTAGTTGTAAGCTGCAACTCGTGCGACGCCTGGGCTACCCGCCGGCGGATTCAGTAACGAGCTGATTCCAAGTCAGCAAACCGCCGGGCCAGTCTTCTCCGTGGTTCACGTATCACAGCTTTTCCGATGACACCGTTGTGTAAGCACGAGCTTCGATGCAGACGTAAACGTAATCACATGCATTTCACACACCAGTTACCTTCGTAACACCTTTATGACACACCCCTGTTCATGTATCGGCAAAGAGTACAAAATTTCCATAGAGAGTAACTTCCTTCCGTCCACTCGTGTTCTTTCAGGCACGAGTCCCTCATAAGACCGTAATCAATCGTAAACACAATAGGTTCAACTTCGAAATTCACATAAAGCAAAAAAAAGTACTTAATGTCCTTGTATGCTCAGTCTTTTACCGCATAGTAACTTTCATGATACGTAATCGTAACACTTAATACGTACCAAACGCATCTTATCCTAACACTGTAGTTTCTCCTATAAATTTTCAAAGTCGAATCCAGGATTATAGCCACCCAAGGCCTCCAACCACCGACAAGTTCTACTACACCAACCACCATCTGGTGAACATACGTCGTCAAAGTTCATACGTAATGCCGTATACGTAAATTCCTGGGTCGTTCTGTCTGGCCACAAAAGTTAAAGTCCAAAACGGACTTTGAATAATTTCCAACTTCTCCTGCAGCGATTCCTTCTGAATTTTTTCTATCTCTTGCAGTACTCAGCGAAATATTCTATCACCAAACTTGACTTAGTTTGTGGCGGTCACACCAATCCCGAAGTTCCAGCAACGACGGAAGCTTGACGTCATGCGGCGAGTCGGAGCGTCGGGGAGGCATCGGAATATTCTTCTTCCGGACGGCTCTCGAAATCAGACCCTTACATACTCGTCTTGGGCAGCAATCGACACAGCCGCGAACATTCTACTACGAACTTCTGGTTGTTCGCGACAATGGCGGTCATCCGATGACGTCTTATCCGTTGTAGATATAGGAGCCTTTTTTCATAACTGAAACATTTTTATTGGGTGTGCGGTGTATTGCCCATACCACAAGCTTCGGCATCGCTAAAGCAGCATCTAACGACACATTAAGGGACACATCCATGTAAGTTAAGGGAGGATACACTTAACACCATGGGCGCTTTATTATTTATTGTTATCAATTATTTTCATGAAAGATTAAATTAAGTTTTTTGCTACCCCAAGTAAGTACAACTTCTAACGCACCTACATAAGTACACAAGCTATTTTTTTTATCTAACATCAACTTCTATTTGTACAAAAAGTTGAGCTTTTTTTACTGAATGTAATATTTTTTCACGTTTTACTTTTTAATACACATAAAGAAATTTGCATTAATACTTGCTTTGTTCTTTCTTGGCGCATCCATGATAACAACATCTGGGACGAACATTGCTCACACCTTTTACTCCAGAAATTTACTCGTAAAATTTTATTGATGTAGGTATCCCTAAAGCAGAAACTAGTGACACATTAAGAGATACATCCCAAACAAGGTAGGGGGTATTTTCTTCACACACTAAAACATATAAGAAATAACTTTACTAAGTTATTTAATACAATATATTCATAGATAAAAAAAGTTCATTTTACAAAAATATATAATCTGCTACCGATTGGAGAGCCACCGGATTTTTAATTTCTTTAAATCTATTTTTACTTTTTGTAATCTATTAGAATACTTTGTAAAACATTTGGTTTAGGAAGATAATACATTTTTATTTGTATGGTTATAAGTTAACTAGATACGTGTAATTTTTTTGGTCTATAAACTCCATATTTGGAATATGTTAACCAACAAAGTTTTCACCATCAATCGAACGCACTATCACTCCAAGTAAAGCCAGGTGTGCTCTGAACGGCGGCACTCCGCGGTGAGTGAACCACGTGAAGGACGGAATGCGTGCTTTAGGCCACTGTTGCAGCCAACACGGTATTGGCGGGTGAACGGTGAAGGGTGAACGGTGAAGGGTGAAGGTGGCGGTAGGTTCGAGCAGTGCCGCCGTGTGTGCCAGTGTGCTAATGCGGGCGGCGTGTGGGCGCGAAGTTCACTGTTGTGTCCTGATTTACATCTTCCAGTCTGGTCACCTCTGTCGAGCCTCGACGCCCGCAAGTACGCTCGCGTCCGCTCCACCTGGACTCCCTTTCACAACCAAACAAGGTTCTCTTTATTTCTTATTTATAAGTTCTGACGTGACAACGTCTAGTAAATCGATGAACGCCGGCTGCACGCACGAAAAAGTGTCCCGTTACGCACATTTGTCCGTTACGCTGTGTCCCGTTACGCTCATTGTTCCGTCACGCTGTGTCCCGTTACGCTCATTGTACGCTTGCGCCGCACCGACAGAAGTGAAAACTTAAAACTTTGTTTATAAATGTGTTTCTACGTCAAATGTACGTAAGAAAATGAATCTGATTACTAGTATAATTTCAAGTATTTATTCTTTTATTTTTAAAAAAAGTAGCATCTCTTGGCGAGTGCACTAATAATAGGTAATATTACAATTGACTAAAAAATTATGGTGATTCATATAATTGATTTTAGATATTTGATTACAGTTTATTTATATGAAAACTTGTTCATAATTATATTTAAACTTTATAGCTAAACGCCAGTTTTTAAAATTAATTACAAGTCATCTACACGTGAACTGTTTCGTCGACTGTTTATAAAGTGAAGTGAAAAAATGTGGTTTTATCATTGCTTATTACAACAAAAATTTCGGCAATGAATGTTAATTTTTCTTGCATTTAAAAATCTGATTACTAGTATAATTTCAAGTATTTATTCTTTTAATATTAAAAAAAAATGATTCAATTTTATTCATAAAGTATGCAATCATTTCATCAATGTTTTGTTATGACGTTGTCACGTTAAACTATCGTCCGTAAACCGATTTTACAGACAACCAATTTTTTTAATACCTATCCCTGATTTTATGTCTTTTGACTTATTTGTTTGGTAGTATATTCTTTCAAATTTTAAACTGGAATGGCGATCTAAAAGTGGCCAAGGAATTAGTACAGGCGAGACGTTTTACTTTAACAAGAAAACTTATTATTAATCCTGTAAATTTTTTTATCGCCCGTAACTTCTCATCATTTTTCTTAATTCGTATCCGAATTCGCTAGAAGTTCATCAAATGCGTACTCCCCCGAAAGTGAAAAGCAAGTGAGGTATGTAAGTGAGCAAGGAAACGAGTGTGTGTGCATACCTTCTTCATTAAAAGTAGTATATAATAGTATTTCCTAGATCAGGGTTCAGGGTGTGGATTGTGATTGTCGGTCCGCCATCTTGGATTTGTGACGTCACGGCGGCAAAAATTCCTCAAAATTCCTCAAAAATGACTCAAAATGTCTCAAAAATTCCCGTTTTAAGAAAAAATTTCCCGCATTCAAGGGAAAAATTCCCGTTCCGAGGGAAAATTTCCTGTTTTAGTCCTCAAAAATCCCAGCGGCTAGAAATGTCCTGATAGAGGCTTAAGCATCCTTAACTCAAGCCTCAGTTAAGCCTCTATCAGGATGTGACCTTGACCTTGACCTTGATCCCGGCGGCCATCTTGGATCCGCCATTTTGGATGACATCATTGTGTTCTCGAAAATTCCGTCGTTGTGTTTTCCGACATATTGGATGATGACGTCACCGTTGCAATTTCCGTTACGGTCGCCATCTTTAACTTTTTTATTTATTATCCGATTTTAACGATTTTTTTTTAAATTTATAAAAAAATTCAAATGATAAAAATGTAATAAATTATTTATAAAAACAAGCATTAACGACACGGAGCTCGGAGTCCTCGGTTTGAACCCGACGAGTGCAAAAAAATTAAAAATGTCGACAGGCTCCTTCCTCAATGGTGGATGCAGGCAGACTGACTACTACCACTTTTTTTTCAAAGCATATATATATCGTCAG
Source organism: Bacillus rossius redtenbacheri (assembly GCF_032445375.1). Taxonomy (NCBI): domain Eukaryota; kingdom Metazoa; phylum Arthropoda; class Insecta; order Phasmatodea; family Bacillidae; genus Bacillus; species Bacillus rossius. The sequence continues at coordinate 17,825,829 of NC_086335.1, forward strand.
CTGGTATGACGACATGTCCCCCATCTTGTCTTCGTCCGCTGGAGATCACCATCTTGTTTTCATCCGCTAGAGTGTGCTGATACCATGTTAGTATAATTATCTGGTCACCACACCTTTGACCTTGACCTTGAACTTTGACCTTGAACTTTGACCTTGACCTTGAAATTTGACCTTAACCTTGAACTTTGACCTTAACCTTGAACTTTGACCTTGAAATTTGACCTTGACCTTTGACCTTGACTTTGAACTTTGACCTTGACCTTGAACTTTGACCTTGACCTTGAAATTTGACCTTGGCCTTTGACCTTGAACTTGAACTTTGACCTTGACCTTGAAATTTGACCTTGACCTTGATGTCCATCACGGATCCGTCATTTTATGTTCAGTACATGCTAGTGGTCATTGCCACCATCATGTTTTCGTCTGCTGGAGGACACCATATTGTGTGTACTCGTCTTACCATCATGCTAGTTTTATTATAACATGCTACAGTGCAGTAATCATTTATTATTACTGAGGTACCCACCATCTTGAAATTTGACCGCCATCTTGAAATCATGTAATTATGTAACTAGAAATGCGGGAAAAATTCCAATAGTCTCCGAAAAAATCAATTATTAATTTACAAATTGAATCGATGGATCCCTGTCCACGGTTCGATTCTTGAGCAGAGACAGTTGTAACTAATAATTAAATAAATGTTAGGTTCTGTATCCATTACCTTTCTCGGAAGTTTATTAATCATTCACTCTACGAAAATCAACTCAAGTCAATATACCGGACCAACGAATTAAATCAGTGCCGATTAGCCTATTATGAAAGTCTAATTTTTCAATAATCTGAATAACATATAAGCCGTTCATGTACAAAGCCACACATATAGATCAATTGTCTTCAGTCCATGAGACCGAGTCATGTCATTATCAGATGTATAGGCAAGTCATTTCAGGACCACATGACCTTCGTAATCCATCGTGACATTTTTATACATTCTAAAGGACCAAGTAACCTTGTTAAATATTTTAGTAACACCAAGAGGTGATAAACTAGTATATATTCAATCACTACATTTTGTACTACGCGCAATCAACAAAAAAGGAAGCACCAACAACGGAAAGACAGCACCACCAACGAAAAGACAGCTCATTTGGAAGCACCGACAACGAAAAGGCAGCACCGCCAACGTAAATACAGCACATTTGGAAGCACCAACAACGGAAAGACAGCACCACCAACGAAAAGACAGCTCGTTTGGAAGCACCGACACCGAAAAGGCACCACATTTGGAAGCACCAACATCTAAAAGACAGCACCGCCATCGAAAAGGCAGCACATTTTGGAAGCACCGACAACGAAAAGGCAGCACCGTATCGTAAAGGCACGGACCGCAAGACCGGGTCATGTCAATATCAGACAAATAGACCATGAACTCAGTACACACAGGAAAAAGAAATGTACACGCAGGAAAACGGAACGTACACGCTGGAAAACGGAATTTACACTCAGGAAAATGGAAAGTACACGCAGGAAAACGGAATATACACACAGGAAAACGGAATTTACACTCAGGAAAACTGAACGTACACGCAGAAAAAACGGAATGTACGCGCAGAAAAACGGAAGGTACACGCAGTAAAACGGAACGTACACGCAGGAAAAACGGAATGTACACGCAGGAAAACGGAAGGTATACGCAGGAAAACAGAACGTACACGCAGGAAAACGGATCGTACACGCAGGAAAACGGAATGTTCACGCAGGAAAACGGAACGTACACGCAGGAAAAAAAGAACGTACACGCAGGAAAAACAGAACGTACACGCAGGAAAAACGGAACGTACACGCAGGAAAAACGGAACGTACACGCAGGAAAACGGAAGGTACACGCAGGAAAACGGAACATACACGCAGGAAAACGGAACGTACACGCAGGAAAACGGAACGTACACGCAGGAAAACGGAACGTACACGCAGGAAAACGGAATGTACACGCAGGAAAACGGAACGTACACGCAGGAAAACGGATAGTACACGCAGGAAAACGGAACGTACACGCAGGAAAACGGATCGTACACGCAGGAAAACGGAACGTACACGCAGGAAAACGGAATGTTCACGCAGGAAAACGGAACGTACACGCAGGAAAACGGAATTTACACACAGGAAAACAGAAAGTACACGCAGGAAAACGGAACGTACACGCAGGAAAACGGAACGTACACACAGGAAACGGAACGTACACGCAGGAAACGGAATGATCACAGGCTCAAAAATTCATTGGCTCCAATATTCATTGACTCCAATATTCATTGGCTCCAATATTCATTTACACCAATATACATTCACTCCAATATTCATTGGCTTCAATATTCATTGGCTCCATCAGTCATTGTCACCAACAGTTTTTTGGTTCCAAAAGTCTTTTGGCTCTAAATATATTTGGCTAGAATTCTTCGAGTCTAAGAGACTATGAGGCCACATGGCTACGAGTCTAAAATGATCTAGGTATTTACGAGTTATACACGGCTTGCGAGGCTAGAGCTACGAAGCTTCTAGTTCACAAGTTTACGTGACTGCGAGGATACAGGACTACTAGTCTACATGAGTACTTGACTACGAAGCTACTCGTCTACAAGGCTCCAATTTCAGCATCTGTCTTCGTCAGAATTTTCTCTCTTGCTCCAACTGCACCACCACCATTATGTTATAAGATTACATGGATACTTGCTTACATAGCTTCAAGTCTACGAGGCTCCAATGCATCATGACTACGCGACTTCAAGCAATGAGGTTACGAGACTACGTGAATACGAATCTTCAAGTTTACGAGACTGCGAGGCTACAGAGCTACGAAGCCTCTAGAAAAAGAGTTTACGTGACTGCGAGGATAGAGGTCATCAAGTCTACATGAGTACTTGACTACGAAGCTACTCATCTACAAGGCTTCAGTTGCCGTATCTGTCTTCGACGGAATTTTCTCTTTTGTACCAACTGCACCACCAGCATTATGTTATAAGATTACATGGATACTTGCCTACGTAGCTTCAAGTCTACGAGGCTCCATTACATCATGTCTACGCGACTACGAGCCATGAGGTTACGAGACTACGTGACTACGAATCTTCAAGTTGACGAGACTGCGAGGCTACAGAGCTACGAAGCCTCTAGAAAACGAGTTTACGTGTCTGCATGGATACAGGAATACAAGTCTGCATGAGTTCTTGACTACGAAGCTACTCGTCTACAAGGCTCCAATTACTACATTTGTCTTCGACGAAATTTTCTCTTTTGCTACATCTGCTCCATCAGCATTATGTTATAAGATTACAAGGCTACTTGCTTACGTAGCTTCAAGTCTACGAGGCTCCAATGCATCATGACTACGAGACTACGTGCCATTAAGTTACGAGACTATGCGATTGCAAGTCTTCAAGGTTACGTGATCCCGAGGCTATAGGACTACCAAGCTTCCAGAACGTATGGTTACGAGACTGCATGACTAATTGGCGGCGCGGCTACGAAACTTCATGTCTCTAACTGACTACAATAGCACTATTCAGTGGTGAGAGTTAATTTATCTCATGCAAAGGTACTTGCTGCAAGTAGTTCTGCTTTTCAACATCAGATGACGTCACGTGTTGCTTGCAGGTAAATAATATTTATTTCTTATATGCAGCATGCTCACTATCGATCGCATAAGAAGGATGGCTTCGTTAGTCTCCTAGGAGAAGGAAGTTCATCCTTCCTGCTAGTGCTTCTCAGATTTCTCACGGTCCACCATCTTGGATTGCGACGTTACGGCGACCATCTTTGATGGGTGTGACCTTGACCTTTGACCGAAACCGCAGGAATGATCGCAAGCACTCGGATTAATCATCAAAATATTGATAAGAATAATCAGGAGCACACGGAGAAAACCATCACAATATTGATAAGAATAATCAGAAGCACACGGAGATAAACGACACATGTTTTCTTTGATATCATAAAATTACAGGAAAAAAAATTAAAATTAAAAATAAATTAATAAAAAATTTAAAAAAATTAAAAAATACATAAAATTCTGGCTTGTACTAAAACTCTATCTTTGCTCATCAATGATAAGTTTACAAGCTAGCAGAATTAATTTATGTATTTTTTAATTTTTTTAAATTTTTTATTAATTTATTTTTATTTTTTATTTTTTTTTCCTGTAATTTTATGATATCAAAGAAAACATGTGTCGTTTATCTCCGTGTGCTTCTGATTATTCTTATCAATATTGTGATGGTTTTCTCCGTGTGCTCCTGATTATTCTTATCAATATTTTGATGATTAATCCGAGTGCTTGCGATCATTCCTGCGGTTTCGGTCAAAGGTCAAGGTCACACCCATCAAAGATGGTCGCCGTAACGTCGCAATCCAAGATGGTGGACCGTGAGAAATCTGAGAAGCACTAGCAGGAAGGATGAACTTCCTTCTCCTAGGAGACTAACGAAGCCATCCTTCTTATGCGATCGATAGTGAGCATGCTGCATATAAGAAATAAATATTATTTACCTGCAAGCAACACGTGACGTCATCTGATGTTGAAAAGCAGAACTACTTGCAGCAAGTACCTTTGCATGAGATAAATTAACTCTCACCACTGAATAGTGCTATTGTAGTCAGTTAGAGACATGAAGTTTCGTAGCCGCGCCGCCAATTAGTCATGCAGTCTCGTAACCATACGTTCTGGAAGCTTGGTAGTCCTATAGCCTCGGGATCACGTAACCTTGAAGACTTGCAATCGCATAGTCTCGTAACCTCATGGCACGTAGTCTCGTTGTCATGATGCATTGGAGCCTCGTAGACTTGAAGCTACGTAAGCAAGTAGCCTTGTAATCTTATAACATAATGCTGATGGAGCAGATGTAGCAAAAGAGAAAATTTCGTCGAAGACAAATGTAGTAATTGGAGCCTTGTAGACGAGTAGCTTCGTAGTCAAGAACTCATGCAGACTTGTATTCCTGTATCCAAGCAGACACGTAAACTCGTTTTCTAGAGGCTTCGTAGATCTGTAGCCTTGCAGTCTCGTCAACTTGAAGATTCGTAGTCACGTAGTCTCGTAACCTCATGGCTCGTAGTCGCGTAGACATGATGTAATGGAGCCTCGTAGACTTGAAGCTACGTAGGCAAGTATCCATGTAATCTTATAACATAATGCTGGTGGTGCAGTTGGTACAAAAGAGAAAATTCCGTCGAAGACAGATACGGCAACTGGAGCCTTGTAGATGAGTAGCTTCGTAGTCAAGTACTCATGTAGACTTGATGACCTCTATCCTCGCAGTCACGTAAACTCTTTTTCTAGAGGCTTCGTAGCTCTGTAGCCTCGCAGTCTCGTAAACTTGAAGATTCGTATTCACGTAGTCTCGTAACCTCATTGCTTGAAGTGGCGTAGTCATGATGCATTGGAGCCTCGTAGACTTGAAGCTATGTAAGCAAGTATCCATGTAATCTTATAACATAATGGTGGTGGTGCAGTTGGAGCAAGAGAGAAAATTCTGACGAAGACAGATGCTGCAATTGGAGCCTTGTAGACGAGTAGCTTTGTAGTCAAGTACTCATGTAGACTAGTAGTCCTGTATCCTCGCAGTCACGAAAACTTGTGAACTAGAAGCTTCGTAGCTCTAGCCTCGCAAGCCGTGTATAACTCGTAAATACCTAGATCATTTTAGACTCGTAGCCATGTGGCCTCATAGTCTCTTAGACTCGAAGAATTCTAGACAAATATATTTAGAGCCAAAAGACTTTTGGAACCAAAAGACTGTTGGTGACAATGACTGATGGAGCCAATGAATATTGAAGCCAATGAATATTGGAGTGAATGTATATTGGTGTAAATGAATATTGGAGCCAATGAATATTGGAGTCAATTAATATTGTAGCCAATGAATTTTGGAGCCTGTGATCATTCCGTTTCCTGCGTGTACGTTCCGTTTCCTGTATGTACGTTCCGTTTTCCTGCGTGTACGTTCCGTTTTCCTGCGTGTACGTTCCGTTTTCCTGCGTGTACTTTCTGTTTTCCTGTGTGTAAATTCCGTTTTCCTGCGTGTATTTTCCGTTTTCCTGCGTAAACATTCCGTTTTCCTGCGTGTACGTTCCGTTTTCCTGCGTGTACGTTCCGTTTTCCTGCGTGTACTATCCGTTTTCCTGCGTGTACGTTCCGTTTTCCTGCGTGTACATTCCGTTTTCCTGCGTGTACATTCCGTTTTCCTGCGTGTACGTTCCGTTTTCCTGCGTGTACGTTCCATTTTCCTGCGTGTACGTTCCGTTTTCCTGCGTGTACGTTCCGTTTTCCTGCGTGTACCTTCCGTTTTCCTGCGTGTACGTTCCGTTTTTCCTGCGTGTACGTTCCGTTTTTCCTGCGTGTACGTTCCGTTTTTCCTGCGTGTACGTTCCGTTTTCCTGCGTGAACATTCCGTTTTCCTGCGTGTACCTTCCGTTTTCCTGTGCGTACATTCCGTTTTTTCTGCGTGTACGTTCCGTTTTCCTGAGTGTAAATTCCGTTTTACTGCGTGTACCTTCCGTTTTCCTGTGCGTACATTCCGTTTTTTCTGCGTGTACGTTCCGTTTTCCTGAGTGTAAATTCCGTTTTCCTGTGTGTATATTCCGTTTTCCTGCGTGTACATTCCGTTTTCCTGAGTGTAAATTCCGTTTTCCAGCGTGTACGTTCCGTTTTCCTGCGTGTACATTTCTTTTTCCTGTGTGTACTGAGTTCATGGTCTATATGTCTGATATTGACATGACCCGGTCTTGCGGTCCGTGCCTTTACGATGACGGTGCTGCCTTTTTGTTGTCGGTGCTTCCAAAATGTGCTGCCTTTTCGATGGCGGTGCTGTCTTTTAGATGTTGGTGCTTCCAAATGTGGTGCCTTTTCGGTGTCGGTGCTTCCAAACGAGCTGTCTTTTCGTTGGTGGTGCTGTCTTTCCGTTGTTGGTGCTTCCAAATGTGCTGTATTTACGTTGGCGGTGCTGCCTTTTCGTTGTCGGTGCTTCCAAATGAGCTGTCTTTTCGTTGGTGGTGCTGTCTTTCCGTTGTTGGTGCTTCCTTTTTTGTTGATTGCGCGTAGTACAAAATGTAGTGATTGAATATATACTAGTTTATCACCTCTTGGTGTTACTAAAATATTTAACAAGGTAACTTGGTCCTTTAGAATGTATAAAAATGTCACGATGGATTACGAAGGTCATGTGGTCCTGAAATGACTAGCCTATACGTCTGATAATGACATGACTCGGTCTCATGGACTGAAGACAATTGATCTATATGTGTGGCTTTGTACATGAACGGCTTATATGTTATTCAGATTATTGAAAAATTAGACTTTCATAATAGGCTAATCGGCACTGATTTAATTCGTTGGTCCGGTATATTGACTTGAGTTGATTTTCGTAGAGTGAATGATTAATAAACTTCCGAGAAAGGTAATGGAAAACAGAACCTAACATTTATTTAATTATTAGTTACAACTGTCTCTGCTCAAGAATCGAACCGTGGACAGGGATCCATCGATTCAATTTGTAAATTAATAATTGATTTTTTCGGAGACTATTGGAATTTTTCCCGCATTACTAGCTAAATAATTACATGATTTCAAGATGGCGGTCAAATTTCAAGATGGTGGGTACCTCAGTAATAATAAATGATTACTGCACTGTAGCATGTTATAATAAAACTAGCATGATGGTAAGACGAGTACACACAATATGGTGTTCTCCAGCAGACGAAAACATGATGCTGGCAATGACCACTAGCATGTACTGAACATAAAATGACGGATCCGTGATGGACATCAAGGTCAAGGTCAAATTTCAAGGTCAAGGTCAAAGTTCAAGTTCAAGGTCAAAGGCCAAGGTCAATTTTCAAGGTCAAGGTCAAAGTTTAAGGTCAAGGTCAAAGTTCAAGGTCAAGGTCAAAGTTCAAGGTCAAGGTCAAAGTTCAAGGGCAAGGTAAAAGGCCAAGGTCAAATTTCAAGGTCAAAGTTCAAGGTTACGGTCAAAGTTCAAGGTTAAGGTCAAAGTTCAAGGTTAAGGTCAAATTTCAAGGTCAAGGTCAAAGTTCAAGGTCAAAGTTCAAGGTCAATGTCAAAGGTGTGGTGACCAGATAATTATACTAACATGGTATCAGCACACTCTAGCGGATGAAAACAAGATGGTGATCTCCAGCGGACGAAGACAAGATGGCGGACATGTCGTCATACCAGCTGACGATATATATGCTTTGAAAAAAAAGTGGTAGGAGTCAGTATGCCTGCATCCACCATTGAGGAAGGAGCCTGTCGACATTTTTAATTTTTTCGCACTCGTCGGGTTCGAACCGAGGACTCCGAGCTCCGTGTCGTAAATGCTTGTTTTTATAAATAATTTATTACATTTTTATCATTTGAATTTTTTTATAAATTTAAAAAAAAATTTCGTTAAAATCGGATAATAAATAAAAAAGTTAAAGATGGCGACCGTAACGGAAATTGCAACGGTGACGTCATCATCCAATATGTCGGAAAACACAACGACGGAATTTTCGAGAACACAATGACGTCATCCAAAATGACGGATCCAAGATGGCCGCCGGGGTCAAGGTCAAGGTCAAGGTCACATCCTGATAGAGGCTTAACTGAGGCTTGAGTTAAGGATGCTTAAGCCTCTATCAGGACATTTCTAGCCGCTGTGATTTTTGAGGACTAAAACGGGAAATTTTCCCTCGAAACGGGAATTTTTCCCTCGAAAGCGGGAAATTTTTTCTTAAAACGGGAATTTTTGAGACATTTTGAGTCATTTTTGAGGAATTTTGAGGAATTTTTGCCGCCGTGACGTCACAAATCCAAGATGGCGGACCGACAATCACAATCCACACCCTGAACCCTGATCTAGGAAATACTATTATATACTACTATTAAATCTTGTAACATTCAAACGCCGAAATCCACTATTTAATAATCATTAATAAAAAAACATATAAAAACACATTATTTATTAAAATATGGACTTTCTATTAAAAAGAAAATGTATATACATACACCCACACACATCTGGTAACTTTAAAATAAACGTGATAAGTTTCCAAAACAAGTATCAGGCATGTGTAACAAAAACAATATGCACATTTCTTAAATGAGTTATAAACACCACGTTCAATGAGGAATATAATTTTGTAAAATAAAGAACAATAGCTTTACATCTAATTAAATACAGACGTTTTATGATTAATTGTTATTAAATCGCATCTGATTGTTTTTTTTGACGAGTGGTAGGTTAAGGTAAGGCAACGTCGTGATATTTTCACAAAAATCTTCGGTACAATTTTATAAAGAAAAAATGCTTGCTGGCATTGTTTCCTTGGACCTCAAATCTCTTGTCTGTTAAATTAGAAAGTGCAAAAGCTTCTTTTGGAACAGCATCATAGTTTATTACACACACTCCAGCACTATCTAAATAATAATTTTTAAGTTCTTGCATGTAAAACTGTTGAAAAAAGCATGATTAAATGTTTCATGAAAATTATACCTGCTTGGTTATACATGCTGTAACATATGCATTAAATTTCTTTGTTTCAGGCACCCTTGAGTGTGCTGTACACTTCTACATACAAATGTTGTAACAAATGAGCTACGCAAGCAAGAATTTATATAAATAGATACCAATGTTAATTTAATAAAGGCCGTTCACAATTAGGTGTAAAATTGCAATGGTTTTACCCTGAGTGGAAAATCCAGTGCACGTAAAATAATAAAATTTTGGTTTGTACTTTTTGTATGTTTATTATTGTACTCAATAACTTTTATTATTCTTGATTACATTCGAGGATGTCCCATATGACGAATCCATTCAGACTTCTCGCACATCACGACTCCGTCAAATCTGCTCCACTATGATGATTCAATTCAGAGTGTTTGTACATAAAAACACATCTAGAATGCACCCATATGACGACTTCATCAAGATCTATTGTACATAAAGCCACCCATCTAGACTACTCTCATATGACGAATCCATCCAGACTCCTCTCACATGACAAATCCATAAAAACCAATCTCAAATGATAACTTCATTCAGACTGTTCTCAATTGTCTACTCCATCCAAACTGCTCCGATATGATGACTACATCCAAACTGCTCCCATATGACGTCTCCATCCAGACTTATCCCATTGACAACTCCGTCAAAACTGCTCCAATATGACAAATCCATCCAGATTGTTTGTAGATGATGACACCCATCCAAACTGCTCCCATATGATAAATATATCCAGACTGCTTCCACATTATAACTATGTCAAAACTTCACCCATATGTCGACTCCATCTGGACTGTTTCTACATGATGACATGTCAAGACTTATCCCATATTAAGACTAAATCGAGATCTCTTTAAACATGACGACACCCTTCCAGACAGCTCCCATATGAAAACTCCATCAAGACTTTTTGTACATGATGACACATCCAAACTGATCCCATTTACGATTTCATCAAAACCTCTTGTACAAAATGACACCTTTCCAGACTGCTCCCAAATGAGGAATCTATCCAATGTGCTCCCATATGACAACGCCGTCAAAAATGCTTCCACATGACGACTCCATCCACACTGTTTGTACATGACGACTCATCCAGACTGCTCCCATATGACAAACCCATCCAGATAGCTCGCACGTAATGACTCTGTCAAAACTCCACCAATATGACTCCATCCAAACTGCTTGTTAATGATGACACATCCAGTCTGCTCCCATATGACGACTCTGTCAAAAATGCTCACAGATGACAACTCATTCCAGTCATCTTGTACATGACATCTCCATCAAAACTGATCCCATTTGACGACTCCATCCAGACTGTTTGTGCACGACGACACATACAGAATTCTCCCATATGGCCAATATATTAAGACTGCTCGCACATGGCTGCTTCGAATCTGCTACCATATGACGACTGCATCCAGACTGTTTGTGCAGGACGACCCGTCCTGTCTGCTCTCATATGACGAATCCATCCAGACTGCTCCCACTTAACGATTCCGTCAAAACTGCTTCCATTCGAGGGCTCCATCCAGACTGCTGCCTCATGAGGCCTCTCTCATAACCTCTCCCATATGATGATTTCATTCAGACTGCTAGCACATGACACTATACAGTCTGTTCGCACACGATGACTAAGCCAGACTGCTAGCACATGATGACTTCGTTAATATGCACTGACAACAATACAGTCAATTTTATCTTTTAGCTACAATCAAAACTCATCTATGACTTAGCTTAAACATCTTAAAACTAACAATAATTTTATTTCACTCGTATATATCACTGATTAAATTACACTAAAACTAACCACAGCTCCTAAGACAATTGTTTTTTTATTCTAATATGTCTGATTTCTAATTTGTTCATAATTTAATGTTTATTTCCATTTGAAAAATTAACTATTTATTTTATTAATTATGGCTTTCCTATTTCTACACCAAATGATCCATCTAAGAAATCCAGGTCCAGAAACGAGAGCCTAATTAATTAAATACAGTTTTTTATTTAAAATTTTTCTACACTTAACTGTGTGTCCTTAAAATTATCACTCTTTTAATAAGTCCGTTATTTACTCTCCTCACTGGAGATAGGTTCGACATTTGATGTATCTACCATTCGTCATTTAATTACTACGCATCGCGAATCCGTCGCTGACTCACCAACCTTCGCACACGAACCATGCATGTCGCCCGATTATCGCCCGCAAGGGGACGCTCACTCTCTTCACTTCACTGCTCCAACAGGTCAACCTCCTCGTTTTACAACCTCTCAGCCACGCTCTGGAAAGGTCGCGTACCCCCTCGTTTGCTTTACATTTTAATCTTCAAACAAGGGTAATTCTTTCGTATCTGAATTTGAGAACAAGTTATTATTTATAATTGAAGTAAGTATAAGTTCGTTTATCATAACCTAAGGACAATGGATTCTCTTAATTATAGCGTATATTCTCTAGAACGTCGTTTCAGAACTCCGAGAACAATGGCGTTCTAGTTACGCCACTTCACGCAGACGATAGAGAGGTACTACTGGCTCGCTGTAGGAAAGGTTTTGACGGAGATTAAAAACTGACGAAAACTAGCTTCTACTGCGCAGCTTAGGTTCCCCCCTCCCTTCTTTGCGACCGAGAATTTCCGTCACTCCCCTCTCTGTCGCAAAGAAGGGAGGGGGGAACCTAAGCTGCGCAGTAGAAGCTAGTTTTCGTCAGTTTTTAATCTCCGTCAAAACCTTTCCTACAGCGAGCTAGTAGTAAGAGTGTGTAGCAGTAATGGAGGGACGGGCGCTACTTGCATCGCGCCCTCCCGCAGGTTGGCGCGAGGACTGGTCGGTCAGCCTCACCGTTAGTGTTCTTGTAACAATACCTATAGCACTCTTGCGTTTTATATTTCGTTAAAACTGTTTACTACATATATTTAATTTATTTTACCTAAAAACAGTAAACAGTTACGCAAGAGTTCTTAGTTTCTAAAATAATATTGACGTGACAACGTCTAATAAATCGATGAACGCCGGCTGCACGCACGAAAAAGGATGACTCACTGTCCCGTTACGCACATTGTCCCGTTACGTTTTGTCCTGTTATGCTCATTGTACGCTCCACTAGATTGGAACAACCATCGATTTGACTTTTTCGAGGCACATTAAACTTGAAACACTCCCATTTGTTTCCCATTTGTTTCCTACTTTTCCTATCATCGTCCTATCCTTAACATAATAACACAGATTGGAAGAATTTAAATAGAAAACATGTATAAAAGTTATAGTTGAAATAATCTGTTCGTTGAAGTAATAAACATATTTTAATTAAATTGTAGATTTCATTTCACTCCTTTGTATCCTTACAAAATAGTGATATTTCAATAAAAATGATTCAGTTTTATTCATAAAAGTATGCAATCATTTCATTAATGTTTTGTTATGACGTCATGTTTAACTATCGTCCGTAAACCGACTTTACAGACAAACCAATTTTTTTTAAGAATATATTTGATGAGAAATATATTGCCAAACAACCAAAATTATATATATATATATATATATATGTATATGTATATCTGTTAGAATTACTGACAACAAAATCACTTAAGTAGTGATAATGTAGTGAAAATAAATAATTCAACTCGACATGTGAGACCTAGCCTTAAGTGACCCACTAGAAGCAAGAATGAAGCTTTCACCAGAGCATCCCGGGCTGGTTCTCCCTCGGTGGCACGCCAGTACACCTAAAATCATTTCTCCTAATACGTTTCAAGCAAAATAACTTGACCTTAATGTTATCTAACTGACAAGCAGTAGACCTAAAGTCATTTGTCCGACTGGTAAAATTCCTAAGGTAATTTCTCCTAAAAATTTTACTTCAGTGAGTTTCGATTCTCTGACAGCAATCGTTTGACTGACAATCATTTTACCAAAAGCCGGAAAACCTCGCAACTGCGTCTGCCTCTCTGTTGCAGTCTGAAACTGGCCAATTTATTTATTTATTTTTTATTCTCACCCGATAAACATTGTGTGAGCACTTTTACTTATATGAACACTTATTTCTCGACCTCAGGCATAATTAATCGTACTTATAATGTGTCCGAAATATTTGATTCGCTTGAGAATATTATATTGATTTACTAGAAATTTTACTAATATTTGTTTCAAACCTAACTAAGAATAGTAAAGCTTAGAGTTATATATATCTTTGAAGTTATACTTCTTTAGGCGCGTAATGATGAGACTTTTAACGATTAACGATTAATTTTAAAGATTCGCGTGTATCATGTAACGAAATTTTCACAGGATGAAAAAGAGGCTACATACAAAAAAAGGATGTATTTTACTAACTTTGCGTAGTAAAAACTAACTTAAATTGTAGATGCAAATAATTAATAGAAATAAAATAATAAATGGACTGGAGTGATATCTGAAAAACATTGGTAAAGTATAAACTCAATCAATTTAAAAAATTTAGATAAACACTTAGTATTTTTTATTAATATAAAAACGTGTATAGTAATAAATTATTAATTTAGTAAAATAAAGATAAAGAAATAAAAATCAATACTAATGCTGAGTGCGTATTAAAATATATTTATAAAATATTAATATAATAATTTATGATTTATAATGCAAAACATTATACGTATGGTAACATTAATTCACAAATACTTCCATGAAACTACCAGTAAACTACTATACTTTCCACTGACACTCGCTGCCATTGCAATGAAAGCTCACAAGCAATCTGACATCGTTATTCATACGGTAACATAGTCTCACTTATATAAATACAACTGAAATGTTTATAAATACGATTTATATCACAAATATTCACAATAAATAAATGTTTTTGAGGACATGGAACAGTATTCAACGAATTCAGGTTGCTTGTAAGCTTCCATTGTCATTGGCAGGGAGTGTCTGTGGAAGGTTTAGTAGGCTCCTGAGCATATTCGTGGGAATTTTTGTGAGGTATGTTCCTGTATGTTTAATGTTTTTTATTATTCATTATAATTTTTTTACGTTTTTATTTAATAAATAATAAAAAATAGTAAATAATAAGCATAATTATTGTTTTGCATTACTAATTAAAATACATCTCGATTATTCTAATAAATTACATATTAATTTTATGTATTTATTTATATTAATGTATTTATGTATGTATTTATATTAATACTAGTGAATACTGAGTATTTATTTAAATTTGAAATTGATTGAATTTATACTTTAACAGTGTAATTTATAATATAACTCCTGTCCTTTTATTGTTTATTAAATTAGTTAATTGCATGCAGAATTAAAGTTAGTTTAATATTACCCCTAGTAAGTAGACCCGCTGACGCGCGTGCATAAGTACACGCACCTTTTTTGAAGTTATACTTCTTTAGGTGTGTTATGAAAAAATGATGAGAGTAATTTTTTACGATGAGCGCGCACCAAGCAACGAACAGAGGTTCTTTTCCTGTATCTACAAATTATTTGCACTATAAATTATTACATTATTATCTAATTAACAATTAAAATTGAATAAATATTTATTTATTTGTAGTATTATCAAAACTTTATCTAGCATATTTAATTAAATTAAATTATTAATTTTTTATACTGGTTTATATTAATTTTGGATACTGAGCATTTATTTAAATTTCCATATTTGATTGCATTTATACTATACCAATCGCATATATAATAGTCCTTTTTTTATTTCGGTTAGTTATTTGTATGCAAAACTAAAGTCGGTTTCTTACTTCGCCAATGAAGTATAACTTTAAACACACATACATAAGTGCACGCACACATTTCTTTGTATGTGGCCTTTTTTTTAATCCTGTGAAAATTTCTTATCATGTTGCGCTCTAATCGTAAAAATTCAGTCTCGCAACTTTTTCATAACGCGCCTTAAGAAGTATAAATTCAAAACAATTGAAAATTCTTTATACAGAGATTATTTGAGCTGTAGTTTTCTATTATTCCCGATGTTTTAACCAATATATTTTATAAGCACGTTTTCGGAGAAAACAAAACTAGCTGATGTCATCGAAAGAAATTATGAATCTATAAAACATTGGTCTGGTATTCTGGATAACCCAGTTTCAAAAAAAAACTGTTTGACATCATTATCAAGAAGGTCTTCAGTTAAAAAAAAAAAATGCTGGAATGGGTTCATCTTAATTTGTTTGTCTTTTTCTTGATTGTACGTTTGTGTCTGTAACGAACTCGTTGTCAGAGACTTCGAGACCACGAAAAAAAAAAAAAAAAAAAAGATCTGAAACCGGGAGCTTGTTTTACTCATTCGAATCACATATTTTATATTCTGAAGAGATGAGATCGGACGAGGTTACAGGCAGGCGAAGTGAGATAGCAGCTCAATCTCTGGTACAATCACCTGTTGAAGCTGCGGATCATTAAAATACTTGCAGCTTCATTAGGAAGCTGTCTCGGAGCCACATTATGGCCGTGATCAATTCCGTGTTCCCGCTCGTCTTGTAGGACGACAGAGCGAGCAAGATCGCAGTGCATGCCGGGCGCAGGTGAGGAATGTAGGCCGGGTACAGTCACAGCCAGCTCTGCCTTCGTTACAGAACACTCCCAGTGTAATGATATTAAAACTTTATCTCGCATATTTAACTTCATTAAATTATTAATTTTTTATACTGGTTAATATAAATTTTAGATGCTGAGCTTTTATTTAAAATTTAAATTTGATTGAATTTATACTAAACCAATCGCATATATAATAGTCCTTTTGTTTGTTTTTTTATTTCTGTTAAGTACATATTTGTATGTAATGCAAAGTAACCCCTGAGTAAAGCTACAGAAAATTTGGTTACTAAACATATAAAGGTCAAGTTGATTAAATTGCATGCATTGCTTTCAGACGTTTATATTTAACATATCTAGGCGTGCTTTTATGGCTGTAAAGTAGTATAAAAAGTTGCATGTTTGCTAATTCAATGAAACGCTGATAAATAAACGATGATTGTGATTAAGAAAATTAATAAAACTTACACTATTTCATACACAATGTACCATGAGATTCCCAACCACCAACGCTCTTTTTTTATCAATTGAAATCAAAAAAAAAATATTCTGCCTCTCATTAATTGTACTGTTTTGACTGTAACCGACGAGAATTTTCCATACTAATTTCTATCAGTGTTTATTAATGAATCGGATATTTATTCAATTAAAATTAGTCGTCCGGATTGCAGTTTGCTTTCTGTCAAATATGAAGATCACAATATCACAGTTATAAAGAAATATTAGCTCATAAGCTACTTGGTTTAAAACAACTCAGTTTTGGGACAATGCCAAAAGTGAGTGAATAATTTATTCTAACTGCGTGGGACAGTTGCAGACTAAAGCAATTTTGTTCACAAACTGACATCTTTGATTATTTCTTAGTGTGAGACTGTAATAGCATCCTTCATGTAACTTATACAAAATAGAACGGTTCTCGAAAGTAGTACGAGCACTGACCACCACAACGGTGGACACTGGAACTACTTTTGAGAACTGGAGGAATGTAACGTGACACAGACTAGAGCTGGTCAACTAGCACTCGCTGCGCTGAGACATCAGAGAGCTGTGCAGGGCGATCAGTAACTACGACTAGTCGAGGATTGAGCCAGGTATCGTAGCGGTGGTAAATAGATCCAGTCTTGCAGCTTGCAGTGTAGCGACTTGGTAGTGTGGCTTGTCGCTGGTACAAGTTGCGATCACAGCGTGTGTGGACCCAAGAAACATAAGACTCACACATGTTCATACCGAGGTCGCGTGTGAGCATTTTTTCTCCTCGATATTCTCTCTCTATGTTGACCCATAATCAACAATTCGAGAAACGATAATTTAAATAATTTATTCAATTTATAGAATTGTGCTGTATTTGCTTAGACATATTATGTTATTATTTTGAAAGAAAGCCACTTTTCTAAAAAATAAGTTCCAAAATGTTAGTAGTTTACCGTTTTAATGAATGGTTAGATCAGGTGGTAAAAATAGAAATTATTTATATTGTGAGAATGTTGGTTACAATAGGTTACCTACATTAAAAATAGTTTTAATTTTTGCTGACGGTTGATTATGTAAGGTTATGTAAGCTATATTTAAAGTACTTAAAAAGATTGGCTGGTTGGCTAGATTTGGTAAGCTTTATTAAAAATACTTTAAAATAATGGACGATTATTATTTAGGTTTGGTTAAGTTAGCTACTTTTAAAACACTGGTAAATAATTTTAATAGTTGGTAACTAATCATCACTTTAAAAAGTAGGTTAATATATTGAATGTGTATGTGCCACCAAAGCCGAATGAGCGAGAGCGCCGAACTTCAGTGAACTGCGAAACTAAGGACTCCCCACACACGATCAGCCCTGCTCCCAGTTAGGACTGCACAGCCCGAACTGACAGTTTGGATTGATTCGAAGCCCTCAGCACATACGATCAGTCTCGTGGTTGCTGTTGCTGTCGGACGTATCGTTTCACCGCAGGATGTGGAAGAAACTCTGGATAATGCAGTTGCAGTTGAACTTTTTGTTAGAAAAAAAAAACCATTGGTTGTCTGTAAAGTCGGTTTACGGACGATAGTTTAACGTGACAACGTCATAACAAAACATTTATGAAAAGATTGCAAAATTTTATGAATAAAATTGAATCGTTTTTATTGAATTATCACTATTTTGTATGGATACAAAGAAGGAGTGAAATGAAATCTACAATTTAATTGATAAATTTACTTTTATTTGCACTCATTAATTCAAATGTTTATTACTTTAACGAAGAGATTATTTTAACTATAACTTTTTTACATGTTTGAAATTTAACTTCTTCCAATCTGTGTTATTCTGTTAAGGATAGGACGATGATAGGAAAAGTAGAAAACGAATGGGAGTGTTTCAAGTTTAATGTGCCTCGAAAAAGTCAAATCGATGGCTGTTCCAATCGAGTGGAAGAGAGATAGATGCGGCGCAAGCGTACAATGAGCGTAACGGGACACTGCGAAACGGGACAATGTGCGTAACGGGACACTTTTTCGTGCGTGCAGCCGTTGATCACCGATTTATTAGACGTTGTCACATTAAAAAAGAGGAGGGTGAACTAGCAAAGCGAAGACGCGTGCCCCGACACTCAGCTGAAGGACTGGAGGACTGGTGTTCCCGCCCAGGGGGCAGACCCAGGCAGACCCAGGCAGACCCAGGCAGACCCTGGCAGACCCAGGCAGACCCAGGCAGACCCAGGCAGACGCAGGCAGACGCAGGCAGACCCAGGCAGACCCAGGCAGACCCAGGCAGACCCAGGCAGACCCAGGCAGACACAGGCAGACCCAGGCAGACCCAGGCAGACCCAGGCAGACCCAGGCAGACCCAGGCAGACCCAGGCAGACCCAGGCAGACCCAGGCAGACCCAGGCAGACGCAGGCAGACCCAGGCAGACCCTGGCAGACGCAGGCAGACGCAGGCAGACCCAGGCAGACCCAGGCAGACGCAGGCAGACGCAGGCAGACCCAGGCAGACCCAGGCAGACCCAGGTAGACCCAGGCAGACCCAGGCAGACCCAGGCAGACCCAGACAGACCCAGGCAGACCCAGGCAGACCCAGGCAGACCCAGGCAGACCCAGGCAGACCCAGGCAGACCCAGGCAGACGCAGGCAGACCCAGGCAGACGCAGGCAGACCCAGGCAGACCCAGGCAGACCCAGGCAGACGCAGGCAGACGCAGGCAGACCCAGGCAGACCCAGGCAGACGCAGGCAGACGCAGGCAGACGCAGGCAGACCCAGGCAGACCCAGGCAGACCCAGGCAGACCCAGGCAGACCCAGGCAGACCCAGGCAGACCCAGGCAGACCCAGGCAGACCAGGCGAGGCCACGCGCGCGCCGGCTGGGAACCGGTCCCCGTAGAGGGTTGAACGAACTGCGAGGTCGCCGCGGCCGTCTGCCCGACGAGAACGGGAAGCCTTCTTTTCACAGACGAGAGAGCCGAACGCTCGATCATGCATCTTCTGTTTTTTTTTTTGTTCATTGTAAATAAATATGGCGGTGTCGATAAAAAGAAAGACCATAAACAAGGCAACGGTATTTATTTGTACGCCGCCATATTTTTTCGTTTGCCGTGTGTCCGTGAATGTTTATTTTGTACAACTCATGATAACTAATGGTCAATTAGGTTAGGTTGGCTACATTATAAATACTTTAAAACGTCGTTGACGGTTGATTTGGAAGTTAGGATAGCTACATTAAAGATACTGTGAAATCGTGTAAACGGTTTCCTAGCCCTGGATAGCTACACATTAAAAAATTATTTGCTGAGCAACCATAAAATGATTTTACAGTATTTTTAATGTAGCTATACTCATTTAATATAACCAACCATCCACAATGTTTTAAAGTAGGTATTTATAATGTAGCTAACCTATCCTAATCGACAGCAAAATTTAATGCCACACCGGTTTATACAATAAGATAGAACGGCGTATGACGTACGAGTAAGCTACATCCCAAATAAATACGCATGTTGTGGTACGGGGAAAAAAAGCGATCATGAACTTGGGGGAACTTCGGGTGAGGCTCTCTCGTCTGTGAAATGGAGGCTTCCTGACGAGAACACAGCGCGAGTCTGCTGCGAGTGGCAGCTACGGCGAGGAACATCCACACAAGCTACGGCGAGGAACATCCACACAAGCTACGGCGAGGAACATCCACACAAGCTACGGCGAGGAACATCCACACAAGCCTGCTGCAGGTGTTCCTGCGCGCGAACCACGCGGCGAACAAGCTGCAGAGCAGCGCCTCAGGGGAAAGTAGTCTGGTCACAAAGCACGGCAGAGTCGCAACCCAATGCTATAACCAGCGCTTTTATTTTATTTGGAAATCAGCAAAATGTGCCGTATTTATAACCGACCTAACAACTTAAAAGTCGTTAAATTTTCTAAATATATTTTAGCAAACTTGAATATTTTTTTGTGGTTATATGTCCCTGGAATTATTCACTATGGATTTAAGTATACCTACCTATTTTGCAATACGGAACAACAAAACCACTGTGTTAAAATCCTTCATCTTTTTTTTCCTTCATAAATTAACACCTGCATAGCCACAAAGTATGGTTGTTGAAAATCATAACCTCAGTTTCAATGCAAAAATTATACACACGTACACGTCTGCAAAGGTGCATACGACATCCATGCTTCGTTCATTGCCACCAAGATAATTCAAAATTGTCATAAATTATTCCAAAGTTTAATATTTGGCAATTTTATTATATTCAATACGCCACTCCGTTAATACAGAATTCTTTAAATTCTAAACTAAGAATGTTTATAAAATAATTTTTTTTATTAAAGTTATGGCGATTAAGAAATTTTAATATTTTCTTTATATTTAAAACTTCATTTTTAATGTTTCAATTTCTCAACCGCACAGGTTTCTTACTGGACATATTCCGCCTATTGGGTTGCGCCCCCTGACTCCAACGGCGACGCCTCATGCACGCAGTTACATCAGTGGACAGTTCCACCTACACGCACATACAATATGGTGGAAAAAAATCCTTCAAACAAGGAAAAAATATTCATTTATTGAATTTCGCCAAATGAAGCTACTTTTAATGTTCTTTAGGCATTCTTACAAATAAATGGCCTATTTATAATAGGCTGCCAACCATTATGGATTTTCCGTAATTATTACGGATTTAACACCGAATTACGGAATTACAGAAACCAGGCTTTGTGCTGCATGGTGACGGAAAAAATTCCGTTTTTGGTGTGCATGTTTCGTGAACGCTGTTCGAATACATCACGTGGTTGCGCAAATAACGTAACTAGTAAGTGTGCGCATGTACTGTCGAAATAAGTAGATTCATTCTCGTGTTTTGAGATAATAATGGGATGGTATTACTTCCATTGTATGATACAACTAGTACATATTCTCGGACTTTTCGTTTGTTGTCTACTTAAATCACGATAATTTTTGTAGGGTACTTTCGCTAACCTGTGTTGTTTTAATTTATTTCTTGAAAGCCATTATTACCTCAACGTGTTTTTGTCGTGTCTACAGACGTGAAAATCTGTTATGTATTTCGATAGTGTTGTTCTTCAGTGCGGTTGTAGAAATGAAGCGTGTGACAGAACAATGTGTATCTGGGCCGGGGGGGGGGGGGGAAGGGAAGAAAACAATTCTTCAGAATTTTCGACCTAACTATTCAAAAGAATGGCCATGCTTGTCTTCAAATGTTTCGGAACGCCATGCGTTCTGTAATGCATTTACGCGTGATTTTTCGATTGCACATTGAGGAAGGGATGACTATAAACGGCACATTTAATCAAAGAAACACGTGGAACATTTTATAGCCATGACGAGCAAAAAATCTATATCGTAGTTTTTTTCGTTACATCTGAAGAAACGAAAGTAAGGAACGTAGAGTTGTTTGTCTTCTGTTGTTTGTTTACAAGACAGTTCTTATCCAACCAGGATAAAAGAAGCAAATAAAAAGACAAGTTGTTCAAAAGTTTAACTTTGAATACTTTGTATTGAAGATTCAAAATTTCCAGTAAAATTATTAACATTTCTTACATATTCAGATGATTGTATTGTTAAAATATTATTTTACCGTTTCATTAATTTGCATTGTATTCATATACATAGGCCTCTATTTTCCATTTTTTTTGTATATTGTTTTATCTTGTGTCATAATTCCCTAGGAAAAATTTATCGCGCATGATTTACGCGTACTTTTTTCATATAATTGTCATTACTGATGGGTGTGATTTGAGGTCGGCAGGCCGTGAATGTATTTGTGCGGAATGCTAAAACCAAAATAAAAGCACGTTGCACTACACACCTTTGTAAAATAGATGGATGGCATAGGTTTTGACAACACTCTCAGTCTTTGAATATTGTAGGACTAGACGAAATTAAAACTATAGTGCAAATAAGTAATCCTGTTTTAACGATCAGAAAAAAACTTTTGCAGATTGTTTTTTATAGCGCAGAAGGATCTGTGCCATTGCAGAATCGAAAAAGTGATTTGAATTTGTTTTACAAACATAATTAATTTTTTTCTCTATATATTATATTACTGAAACTGCGCCAGTTTTCGGTATACGTAGTGCTAACTTTAGTAAAAATTAGGCCTACAAGCGGTGTTCTTTTATATTGACCAATCATTCATTCAACATGTGTGCCAAAACACGACGGCACGAATTCTTGTATGAATGTAATTTTCATGTTATATTAAACTTTGCAATAAAATTTATGAAGTTATATTTGTTTAAAAGCGTTATGAAACAATGATGAGAGTGAAATTAATCGATGCGCGCAAACCATTCAACAAAATTATCACAGGATAAAAGAAAGCTAACACAAATAAAGGCTTCAAACAAATAAAAGTAATGTATGTGCTTTTAAATAATATTTTTTAGTGATTGGTACTAAAATCTAATTCCTATAAATAAAAACCTCTATTTATTTTAAATATTATTAGTAGTATGTAAATGAAGCTCCGAGATCAGGGTCCAGGGGGTGGAGCCGGGAGCCGGTGTCCGCCATCTTGGATTGTGACGTCACGGCGGCAAAAATTCCTCAAAATTCCTCAAAAATGACTCAAAATGACTAAAAAATTCCCGTTTTAAGAAAAAAATTCCCGTTTTAGTCCGTAAAAATCCCAGCGGCTAGAAATGTCCTTAAAGAGGCTTAAGCAACCTTAACTCAAGCCTCAGTTAAGCCTCTATCAGGACTTACCTTGACCGTTGACCTTGACCTTGAACTCGGCGGCCATTTTGTATCCGCCATTTCGGATGACGTCATTGTGTTCTCGAACATTCCGGCATTGTTTTTTCCGCCATTTTGAATTATGACGTCACCGTTGCAAATTTTTTTACGGTCGCCATCTTTAAAATCTTTATTTATTATCTGATTTTAAGGGAAAAAAATTAAATAATAAAATTTTAATAAATTATTTATAAAAATTACATTTATGACACGGAGCTCGGAGTCCTCGGTTCGAACCCGGTGAGGGCAAAAAAATTAAAAATGGCGACAGATCCTTCCCCCGCGGTGGCTGAAGGCAGACTGACTCCCACCACTTTTTTTTCAAAGCAAATATTTCGTCACCTAGTATAAACGTCATGTCCACCATCTTGTCTTCGATGCTGGAAGCCATCATCATTGTATCGTCGGCGAGAGTGCGCTGATGACATGTTAGTTTAATTCTTATCCGCTAGAGTGCAGTTATCATTTATTATTGCTGTGACACCCGACATCTTGTCATTTGGCCGCCATCTTAAAAATCCGTAATTATTTAGCTAAGAATTCGGGAAAAGTTCCAAAATTAATTAAATAAATCACTCATTAATTTACATATTGATTCGATCCGCTCCTGTCCTCGGTTCGATACCCGATCGATGCAATAATGTTTAATTTTACGTAAAAAATAATAATTTCAATAAACCATGTTCAACATTCGTAAAGAGACTCTAAATCCTCTACGACCATCATCCTATCAGATATCAAGACCACCATATTGGAAATGCGTAATTTTAATGCTAGAGATTCGGGAAAAAGTTCAAAATTCATTAAATAAATTTGTAATCTATATACTGATTGATTAGATCGACTTAGGTCCTTGGTTCGAACCCTGGCCGATACAAAACCACTTTAATTTTAAAAAAGTACCAGAAAAGTGTAAGGTTCGAGAAATAATACACCACAAAGTCTTTTACAAACATAATATTTATTACACAATTTCTATCCTACTACAGAATCACTTGCGAAAGCCAGCAATCTTATAAACATTTAGCCCTGCATAGACGTGCAACGACTACTTCTTAGCTCCAACAGCTCCAAATGCACCAAATGGCTCCAACAGATCCAAATGCTTGACAGCTTCAAATGATTGACAGCTCCAAATGTCTCCAAATGCTTAACACAGCTCCAAATGGCTCCAAATGCTCCAAACGGCCTCCAAATGCTTGACAGCTCCAAATGCTTCAAAAGGCTCCAAATGCTTAACACAGCTCCAAATGCTCCAAAAGGCCTCCAAATGCTTGACAGCTCCAAATGTCTCCAGCAGCTTAAATCCTCTAAATGCTTCAAAATGCTCCAAATGCTCCAAAAAAGGCTCCAAATGGTCCAACAGCCTCCAAACGCTTAACACCGCTCCAAATGCTTCAAAAGGCTCCAAATGGCTCCAAATGCTCCAAACGGTCTCCAAATGCTCCAAACGGCCTCCAAATGCTTGACAGCTCCAAATGTCTCCAGCAGCTCCAAATGCTCCAAATGGCTCCAACAGCTCCATCTTCAATTGATTCCAACTGATTCCAATTACTTTTCTTATCGAACTTGGCATGATTACTAACATGTCTTTATTAGTATACATTTTGACTGGCAGTGGTAACGTATTTTGCACCTTTAAGTTATAAGTTTTATTTAGAAATCAGATTTCGATAAATGGTAGATACCATTTGGAAAGAAAATATATTAATTTATCTTCAAGTTTATACACATACATTTAATTTAAGCCATTATTGTATGTAGCCAGATTCCCTCAGTTCTTCGAGTATGAAGGATATTTCTTTAATGTTAGAATAGTTTCCTGCACAAAGCGATCCATGTAGTTGTCGTAGCCTGTCAACCAATATGTTAGGATCTTCCCATGAGGTATAATCAATCTCTTCTGCTGCGTTCATCATCATCCTTGCATGTTTATAATAAATATTATTATGTCTGGTGTCTATCGTTTTAACACCAACCTCAAGGTCACTTTCGTCATCGTGCCAGTGATTATCACAAGCTTGATCAGGATAATTTATTTTATTACGTTTCCATCGTTTTGGTCTCAAACCACTATCACAGTCTTCACTTTTGCATGCTTTTGGTGCTTCAGCACAGTACTCATTCATGTCAGCCTTAGATGTGGCAGCACAGTCTTCGTTCATGCCAGCTTCTTATGTGTCACCACAGTCTTCAATCATGTCAGCATCACAAACTTGATCAGGATAATTTATTTTATTACGTCGTTTCCAGCGTTTTGGTCTCAGATCGCCATCACAGTCTTCGATCTTGCCTGCTTTAGGTGCTTCATAAACATTCTGCTAGCTTGTAAACTTCTCTTTGATGTGCAAAGTTAGACTTCTAGTACAAGCCAGAATCAGTTTTTGAATTTTTTTCGTTTTTATTATTAATTTTTTATTAATTTTTTTGTAATTTTATGATATCAAAGAAAACTTGTGGCGGTTTTCTCCGTGTGCTTCCGATTATTCTTGACAATATTATGGCGGTTTTCTCCGTGTGCTCCTGATTATTCTTGAGACAATATTATGATGGTTTTCTCTGGGTGCTTATGATTATTCCTGAATAGACATCTGATGGTTTTCTCCGAGTGCTTCTGGTTACAGATGAGAAATTGATCTCTGCATGAAGGATTTTTTTTTTACTTAATGAGGCATGTCTTTTTTTTTCAAGGTTACATGTAATTAGTGAATTTCTGCTACTTAATCAACACTTGTAATATTTTTATCAGGTGGAAATTAAAAAAAATATATCATTACTCAGTCAAATAATCTCTGAGATATCTAAGAAGCACTAACAGGAAGGACGAACTTCCTTCTCCTTGGAGTCTAGCGAAGCCATCCTTCTTTTGCGATCGTTAGTGAGCATCCCGCATCCCGCATAATAGAACTAAATATTATTTAACTGCAAGTAACATGTGGCAACATCTGTTGTTGAAAAGCAGAACTACTTGCAAAAAGTACCTTTGAATGAGATAAATTACTTCTCGCTGATGTAATAGTTAAAAAATTCTATTTAAGTAATATATCTAATTTAAAACTCTTAGTTTGCGTCTGGCATTAGTCTCAGTAACTAATATGAATCCTGATTCGGGATTAGTTGCTGTATCAAAACGACATCACTGTAGATACTGTAGCAAGGTGTTTACCTTGAGAAAGAATGCTAAACGACATGAGAGAAGCGAGTGTAATTTGGGTCCTTGTCAAAAACCATTCCATTGCAGTCAGTGTCAGAAATCCTTTGGTAGAAGATATTACTTGGTTAGACATTACAATACCTGTACAATTAAGATGAATAAACATAACGAAGACTGGGCTACAACATCTCGGAAGAGGAACGAAGGCGAAAAAACTAATGCTAAAATTACTGATCTAGAGCAAGATAATAATTTATAATTTAAAACAAACGAAGGAAGTTGTAACCACATTAGAAATGAAAATATATTTACTCCAATATCTAGACGTCTCCATGAAAATGTGAAAGATGGAGAACCACCTGAAGCTTACAAGGTCGAAGACTTTGATGAATCATCTGAAGCTGGCATGATTGAAATTTGTGGTGACATATATGAGGCTGACATGATTGAGTACTGTACTGAAGCACCTAAATCAGGCAAGATCGAAGACTGTGATGGCGATCTGAGACCAAAACGCTGGAAACGACGTAATTAAAATAAATTTGGAGCCTTTTGAAGCATTTGGAGCTGTCAAGCATTTGGAGGCCGTTTGGAGCATTTGGAGCCATTTGGAGCTGTGTTAAGCATTTGGAGACATTTGGAGCTGTCAATCATTTGAAGCTGTCAAGCATTTGGATCTGTTGGAGCCATTTGGTGCATTTGGAGCTGTTGGAGCTAAGAAGTAGTCGTTGCACGTCTATGCAGGGCTAAATGTTTATAAGATTGCTGGCTTTCGCAAGTGATTCTGTAGTAGGATAGAAATTGTGTAATAAATATTATGTTTGTAAAAGACTTTGTGGTGTATTATTTCTCGAACCTTACACTTTTCTGGTACTTTTTTAAAATTAAAGTGGTTTTGTATCGGCCAGGGTTCGAACCAAGGACCTAAGTCGATCTAATCAATCAGTATATAGATTACAAATTTATTTAATGAATTTTGAACTTTTTCCCGAATCTCTAGCATTAAAATTACGCATTTCCAATATGGTGGTCTTGATATCTGATAGGATGATGGTCGTAGAGGATTTAGAGTCTCTTTACGAATGTTGAACATGGTTTATTGAAATTATTATTTTTTACGTAAAATTAAACATTATTGCATCGATCGGGTATCGAACCGAGGACAGGAGCGGATCGAATCAATATGTAAATTAATGAGTGATTTATTTAATTAATTTTGGAACTTTTCCCGAATTCTTAGCTAAATAATTACGGATTTTTAAGATGGCGGCCAAATGACAAGATGTCGGGTGTCACAGCAATAATAAATGATAACTGCACTCTAGCGGATAAGAATTAAACTAACATGTCATCAGCGCACTCTCGCCGACGATACAATGATGATGGCTTCCAGCATCGAAGACAAGATGGTGGACATGACGTTTATACTAGGTGACGAAATATTTGCTTTGAAAAAAAAGTGGTGGGAGTCAGTCTGCCTTCAGCCACCGCGGGGGAAGGATCTGTCGCCATTTTTAATTTTTTTGCCCTCACCGGGTTCGAACCGAGGACTCCGAGCTCCGTGTCATAAATGTAATTTTTATAAATAATTTATTAAAATTTTATTATTTAATTTTTTTCCCTTAAAATCAGATAATAAATAAAGATTTTAAAGATGGCGACCGTAAAAAAATTTGCAACGGTGACGTCATAATTCAAAATGGCGGAAAAAACAATGCCGGAATGTTCGAGAACACAATGACGTCATCCGAAATGGCGGATACAAAATGGCCGCCGAGTTCAAGGTCAAGGTCAACGGTCAAGGTAAGTCCTGATAGAGGCTTAACTGAGGCTTGAGTTAAGGTTGCTTAAGCCTCTTTAAGGACATTTCTAGCCGCTGGGATTTTTACGGACTAAAACGGGAATTTTTCCCTCGAAACGGGAATTTTTCCCTCGAAAACGGGAATTTTTTTCTTAAAACGGTAATTTTTGAGTTATTTTGAGTCATTTTTGAGGAATTTTGAGGAATTTTTTGCCGCCGTGACGTCACAATCCAAGATGGCGGACACCGGCTCCCGGCTCCACCCCCTGGACCCTGATCTCGGAGCCCCATTTACATACTACTATTATTAGTAATAAAATATATAATTGTATTATTTTAAGTGTATTAATGTAAACTATGTTATTTTACTTTGGTGGTAATTTATTTGCCTTATTATTCACTAAATTATAATTAAATAAAAATAAAAATTATAAATTTAAAAAAAAATATTCAGTATATTTAGTAAATTTCATTTTGAAATAAAATTAATTTCGAATATTTAATTAAATTTTAAATAAATAATATCATAATGGCATAAAAACACACCCTGCCACTTCCCTGCTATACAGTTCCTCAAGTAGTGAGTCTCTACTCGCTGCGTCTCGCTGGAGTAGTTGTAAGCTGCAACTCGTGCGACGCCTGGGCTACCCGCCGGCGGATTCAGTAACGAGCTGATTCCAAGTCAGCAAACCGCCGGGCCAGTCTTCTCCGTGGTTCACGTATCACAGCTTTTCCGGTAATACCGTTACGAAAGCACGAGCTTCTATGCAGACGTAAACGTAAGCAAATGCATTTCACACACCAGTTACCCCCTTAACACCTTTATAATACCCACACATGTTCATGTTCGAGCAAGCCGTATAAAAATTTCATAGAGTGTATCATGCGTCCACTCGTTTTCTTCCAGGAATGAGTCCCTCGTAACGCTGTAACCAATCGTAAACACTATAGGTGCACCTTCGAAATTCACATAAAGCAAATTATTTACATTAATGCCCTTGAATGCTGAGTTGATTACCGCAAAGTAACATTCATGATATTTAATCGTAAAACTAAATATGTACGTAACATACTCATCTCAACGTAACACTATATATTTCTACATACTTCCTTTAAATATTAATTTTTACTTTTTAATAGACATTTTTATAGTCATGGTATAACACCTATTGACAGTATTTAGTTATAATTTAAAAAAAAAAAACATTTTTATTTATTTTAATTTTTGATATCTTACTTAATATCAAGATTGGTCTTTGTTTCAGAAATAATAAATTGTATATCAGATTCTGAAATCGGAGCTAATAATAAGACCACTAATAATTTTTGGTATCACCTGAAAAATGTTTGATTTCATTACTAGATTTAATTTTAAAGATTTCTGAAACCATAGAATTTACAACATTTGCAAAATATTTATTTAGTGATTTCGCAGCTTCTCCAGGATATCACATGGCATTTATTATGTTTGTGGCATTTATTATGTTGCTATCGTTTGATAGAGTTTTAATATCAACCTTTTCATTTTTTAAGTCAGTAACCTAATAAAAATATACAATTTTTTTGGAATCATTTTGTGCGTCAGCAATATTTGTTTTATAATAATTGTCTTAAGTTATTTGAATAAGAGATGTAAGCCGGTTTCTGTAGTTACAATACGTACCTACATCTTAGCTGCGCACTGAATAATACTTTATTAAGATGTTTCCTAATTTTGTCTCTTATTCTAATAGATTTCACCAACACGATTAGCATCCATTATTTTATCATGTTTATTGTGAGACCACCGTTATCTCCACTAACCACGGCGTTAAGCGGAAAGGGAGGTAGTAGGGCAGTCTGATGGAAAGAAAGAATCCTAGGTCGAAGTAAAGAGAATTTATTACCTGTATTGGTCCACAAAATTAATACTGTACTCATCAACAATTACATTGACCGCTTCCACAGCAAATTTACTCTGATCACTAAATATTAGTTGGAACATTTATAATAGTAATCAATTATTAACGTTAATAAATCCATTACTTTTACCAAAAAAATAACGCACAAAAATATTAAATGAAAGTATGGAGGGGTTGGAGATGGTAGTCGCAGGCCACACCACATGCCTCAGACTGAGTCAATGCCAACTCACAGTTATTAATAACCAGACTCCAAATACAGCACAGGTTATGCCAGCATAACTTTGTACTCCCCCCAAGAATACAAATATAATAAGGTGCATACATAAACACTACAGGCTGTGTAAAATACTTCCAATAATAAATACTTAACAATATTAGTAAAACATCAAATAAAAATCACTATTACCACAAATAAGATCATGTACCAGCATGTATCGTAAAAGAACTAATTATAACATTACTTCCTTCAGATAAGCAAATCTTTAGCGTGTATACATAATAGAATATTAATTAACTTTAAAAGAAAATTGCTTAAGGTACATGTTATAAAGAACAGTTAACTGTTAATAATACAAGGTAAGACACTTTAAAATACACGCATACCTGCCTCAAGATATAACTTCTTTTTCACTACAAGAAAAATTTAGGAACACATCTAAATGCCTACCATATGCACCATCGAAAAACCCATCAACAATATGTCACTGATTATTTACTTTTCCTCAATAAAAAAATTAACTTTCTCTCTAGTAGCGCTCTCAAATTAAAATATATATCTGTATCTTACACCATATAGTCAAAGCTCACTAACAGCCAAACTTGAAAATGATAATAAATTACTGAAAATATAAATGGCTGACTGTGACACTTCATTTTACTTGTGGGTAGTCTTAGTAAGTTCACTCACATATTGTACTCCAAATTCGGGGAGGTGCTAAAACTAAGTGCCAAAAACTTACTTTGCTGTCCAACATCGCTCATCATGAGCAAAGGAAAACAGCTCAAATCCTCGTCGACAGTAAACGAAAACGCTTACATAAGGCAGGTCTCCAAAACATGCTTCAAAAAGGCAACCAGGCCGAAAACGCAGCAGTGCCAGACCAAGTGGAACTTCCTGGTTAAATGCGGTAACCGTCCACCACGATGAATTACATTAAACTCGTCACGTTTGCTGTAATCGTAAATGAAGTACAACCAGGCAGCAACCCGTTTCAAACAATATTCGTAAACTGTAATCCTTAATATTGCCATAGTATTCTCAGCAATAGCTATTAGCATGCACTCGTCGCAAACACCACTCGTAAATCGTATTGCTTAATACTGCCATAGTATACAGTGGCTCAACTCCACTCGTTGAAGTTACATCCTCGACAGACCGCCCCAAAAACCGCAACATTTTCAATTACAACTCGCCATACCGACACAAACCTCACAAAAAATTACTTCCCTAGCCCTACCAACAGCTGGCTATGGCAAACAAAAAATTTCTCCATCGTGGCGCTATCAGCGCGCCGCATACAGAGACCTCCTACGACAAATCAGAGAACTACGAGGCAAGGTTAGTTCAAAACCACCTCACCAGAATGCGTAAGCATTCACATAACCAGCGCGGTCACAAAGAAAACAAATATGTGACGAGCGAAGCTAACGTCACAGCCTCCCCGCCTAAAACCCACTCCCCCTCGGACAACGCAAGGTATAACAGCTCAAACAAAAGGGAGACCAAAGCAAAACATACTCACCAACCACATAACAAACGATTACAAGCTACAAAAACTCCTAACTCATTACACCCACACAAAATAAGAAACTCCAAGGACACCAGAACGCAAGCAACTAGGGTCAAACCACCAACAGGGCTGTTCTAAGGTGGAAAGAACTTTTTTACTGCTGATATGTGAGCCTTCTTTATGACAATCCCTTTATCAGGATCTCCCAAATTAACTGTGACAGGTGTCAGGAAAGATAAAACGCGATAAGGACCATCAAAGGCAGGGCACAACTTGCTCGAAAAGAAATCCACCTTCTTACTAAGATTTACTTTTCGACACACCACCAAGTCACCAGGAATAATATCCGACACCGACCTCCCTTGATTGTTCTTCTTTCCCATGATAGCATGCGCTTTGTCCAACGCATGTTGAGTCTTACTCCAAACTTCTTCCAGCTTTACACCAGATTCTTCAAAACAACCAGGAAAAATACCCCATAGATGTAGCAGGGGATGGGGGAACTCCCTACCAAACATAATCATACTTGGCATCTTTCCAGTTGCCCCATGAGCCACGGAGTTCAGCGCGACATTCAGAGATGACAGCTCAGTGTCCCAACCCCTTTGCTTTTCATGGTGAAAGATGGTAAGAGCTGCCTTGATCGACTTGTTCACACGCTCCACCAAATTTGGGCATGGGTAGTACGGGCTGGTATGGACTTGTTTTGTTCCCCAACGAAAACACAAATTCTTAAGATTTACTGAAGTGAAATATGTCGCATTATCGGAAATGAGCAACTCAGGGCTACCAAATATTCTCCACACTTCATTTTTAAGCTTCCCACAAATAGAGCTGGCTTTCATATCTCTGAGAGGTAAAAGTACCACAAATCTAGAAAAACCATCCACAAGAATTAACAAACAGTTGTGACCCTTACTAGATCGTGGCAGAGGACCAAACACATCAATGTATACCCTTTCCCAAACTCTTTTGGGTGTCTGTACGGAATACATTCCCACTTTGGAATTATGAGGTTGTTTTACAAATTGACAGTCAGAACACCTCCTTACATACTCCTGGACCTCCTTTCCTAACCCTTCCCAGAAAAATTCCTGACGGATCTTCATCTCAGTTTTCCTAGCTCCCATGTGGGCACCAACAGCCGAATCATGAAAATATCTAAGAATCATCCTACGTACACGTTGAGGTACCCAAACTCGTTTGTTCCCCTTCTTATCGACGTGATAGATGATCCCCTTAGAAATGACGAAGTTCTTGCACATCCCAGACTGGATCTTTTCACGGATCTCGTCACCTTCCTCATCTTCACTCTGCCATTTACCAATGTCAACAAAGGACTCAGGAATGTGATGGATAATAGCCAATGGTTCATCGCCCACCTCTGTTTCTTCTCTTTCCTCTTTTCCTTCTAAATGAAATTCAGTTGGGTCGAACATACGTGAAAGTGTGTCCGCGATATAGTTTTCCTTCCCTTTCACATGTATAATCTTGAAACGGAACCGTGTAAGATGCATGATCCATCGCCCTAATTTACCAAGTTGTCGAGGATGAGAGAATAACCAAGTCAATGCCTGGTTATCTGTCATTAAGTCGAACTCTGCATGCTCCAGATAACTAGCAAAACGTTCTACCCCAAAAATACACCCCAGGGCCTCCTTCTCGTACGTACTGTACATCTGCTCCTGATGATTTAGAGCGCGACTCGCATATGCAATCGGCCTCATCTGCCCTTCCTGACCCTGCAACAATACAGCTCCCACTGCTAGACTACTGGCATCTACCTGCAATACAAATCTTTCATTGAAGTTGGGCAACTGAAGAACCGGTGGGTGTGAAATAGCATATTTAAAGTCCTGAAAGGCACGTTCCTGCTCACTACCCCATTTGAAAGTAACATTCTTTCTTTTCAACATATTCAGCGGGGCGCATCTTTCCGCATAGTTAGGAATAAATTTGGCAAAATAACCCAACATGCCTATGAACCTCATGACCCCTTTTAAGTTTTTGGGTTGGGGAAAATTCACTATGGGCCCAATTTTTTCCGGATCCATGATTAAATTCCCATTGGAAACTAGGAATTCAAGAAATTTGACCTGTTCACTAGCCCACACAATTTTTTTAGGATTAACAGTAAATCCTGCGCTGCGCAATTTCTCCAAAACTTTGCACACGTGTACCAAATGCTCCTCAAAAGAATTCGAAAATACTAGAATATCGTCAAGAAAGGAAACTACGAACTCGAACTGGTACTCCTCTAACAATACATGCAAAATCCTTGACAGGCATTGTCCACCAAAATTGACCCCAAAGGGTACACGTTCCCATTGAAAATGGCCCCATGGTGTTACAAACCCTGTGTATTTCTTGCTACTCTCCTTTAGAACACACTGATGGAAGGCCGAATTAAGATCAAATACAGTAAAGTATTTTCCACCACTCAGATATTGAAATAACACCTCTATATTTGGCATAGGAAAAGGGTCCACTTTTATCTTACGGTTCAGCAGACGATAATCGAGAACTAAGCGGTACTTCCCCAGTTCCTTCTTTTTCACGAGGAAAGCAGGCGACGCATACGGAGAAAGCGTACGCTGAATAATCCCTTGCTTTTCTAACTCCTTCACTATTTCCCTAAATGCTTGAAGCTTCGGGGGTGAACACTGATACGGGACGCATCTCACTGGTTCTTCATCACTCACTTTAATCTGATACGGCATCATCTCACATCTCCCTAACTTATCATTCAAAACGTCCCCAAATTCCTTCATCACTGCTTTCAACTTCTCCTGTTGCTCACCCGATAAATGATTCGTCTCCCCCTGTATGTCAGAACATACCTCCATTTCCCTTTTTGACTTCCGCTCCAAAGGCACCACAAAGTCTTTTTGAAAACCAAACGTTAACTCTCGGTCACCACAATTCACAACCGCTCGGGTCTCCTCTAAAAAATCTAACCCTAACACCATATCGCAGATTAAATCAGGCAAGACCCAAAACTGTCTGGTCCATGTAAACTTACAAATTGTTTAATGTAACCTCATAGAAACCCTAACCTGAATACTGATGCCATTAGCCACCTGCAACCTAAAACCCTCCTTTACTTTCAACCGGTTCTTGAATTCAGGATCCTCAGACACCAACTGATTTGCAAACTTCTGACTGATGAAGCTAGAATTGGCACCTGTGTCTACCAAAGCTTGTCTGGTTTTCCCCGCTACCAGGGTATCAACCCAAAAACTGCTATTATTTTTTCCAGGACCCCTGTATTTGATAGTTGCTATTTGCCCTCCTTGATTGACATTGGTTTCGTCTGATCCCTTATTCATGCTCTCAGTGCCCCCAGAACCCACCTTCTTACACTGACTGGAAATATGCCCAACATTTCCACATTTGAAACACTGACTACCCTCGGAGAGCTGGCTCCAACAATTTGAGGCAAAATGCCCCGGCTTGTGACACTTGAAACAAGTTACTGTCTTTTTCTTTTCTTTTAAAAAGTTGCTCGCACCCAGATGTTTATCACCTCTAACCTCTTTATGAGTATTTTTATGCTGCGCCCCCCCTTCAATATTCACCTGATCTGCTAACTGTGCATGATAAACCCGGCAAGTATACACAAGGTTATCTACCTCAATGGCCCATGTGTTCAACTCCTCCAGGCACTTAGGACACTGCAGGAAAGAACATTGCTGCCTAATCTCAGGTGCCATGTTGTCCAGCACGAACTTAATAAACTGACCATCGGAATATTTTTTCCCCAATGCGGAAGCACATTCCTGTAAATTTTGAATAAACTCAACCATGCGCTCCCCACGGCGCTGAAAACGTTTTAGGCAAGCTGCTTCAAAATCTTCCTTTTCTCTTGCAGGACACAACAACACCCATAACTTCTCTTTGATAATTTCCCAATTCTCACCCCGGGCTAAACCATCCAGTAATGCTTCAAGAACTACCCCAGTGCATTTGGGCAACAACCCCTGAATTAATTCTACTTCAGAACGCAACAGATAACTACGTTTTATCTTATCGACAGCAACGATGAACTTGAGCAATGCCCTAGGCTCATACGAATTCAACTGCGGAACACTCTGTAATGATGACATAATAAGGGGAATCTTGTATTCAGCAACAGCTACCTGTCTAGCCTGACTTGCTTCAATATCCCCAGCCATACTCTTATTTCCCTTTATGAAACCGACAAATTTTTTTCTCAAAACATTTAGAGTGTCACTGTCGTCAAATTCAATGGCCGCGGCTGTTAGGTTAACTTTCAGCTGTTCCTTAGACAATTCGTTTACCTACACTGTAGGCATTTTAGATGGTTATCCTATTACACCAAGTACAATCTAACATTCACCAAACTTAACCTAGGTAGCAGAGTGGCGCAGCCTGAGACCACCTCACCAGAATGCGTAAGCATTCACATAACCAGCGCGGTCACAAAGAAAACAAATATGTGACGAGCGAAGCTAACGTCACAATTGTCTTACGTTTACTAACTGTAAGTGAACCAGCTTTGTATGTGTTATTTTCTAGTAAATAAAAAAAACTTTTAAATTAACATCTTTTATTATTTACTACACAATTCCATGATTCCGATTCAAGACAATTCGGATGAAAAATTTTCTATAAACATTTATGCATATTTTTTTTTTGCAAGAGAGATTTAACACACAATATTGTAAATAGTAACCGAATCAAAATGACCTCTAATATTAGCGTGTTACACTGCAGCATAAACATAATTTTATCTTTGAAAACGCATGGTCTACACAGGTTTGTGAGAAAAGTGAACATTTGTTTATGCAAGATGTCAAGCCGCATTTGGCAAGAATATACGAATATTTTTCTTTATAGTTATCGTAAACAGTAGTACATAAATTATTGTCTCCGAGTAGCATAAACGTGTGGTATTACGAAGTGTCAACGCAATCTCAAATGAATGTAGTATGTCGTGAAGACTTCTAGATGGAGGGAACAGACTTCTTAAAGCGACGCATGATTTGAAACATATTACTATAGTATCTGAAAATAAGAAATGTTTGCAGTTTTTGCTTAAATACTTCCAATATTCAAATGCAAGACACTGAAACCATTATCAGTGAATGTTCTATCTAATTCAGAACAGTCAAGACAGTCCCATGTGAAATCGTCTCCATCGATTGATTATAAAAAATACATTCGTAAGAAAAAATTTAGACTAACGTATTTAACTAGAAACTTTTGAAACAACAAAATTTTTAAGATCTGACGGACGTCTGATTCTTGTGGCTGTTTTCCTCCTCCTCTCGTCTAACGAATATTTGCGTTTCCACAAAAACTTGTATTTATTATCGCCTACCACTTTTTGGTTTCCCAGAGAAGAGAATTATTGCAGTGCGTGTGATG
This sequence comes from Bacillus rossius redtenbacheri, assembly GCF_032445375.1. Lineage (NCBI taxonomy): Eukaryota > Metazoa > Arthropoda > Insecta > Phasmatodea > Bacillidae > Bacillus > Bacillus rossius. Next base: position 17,863,095 of record NC_086335.1, read on the forward strand.
TTCGATTATTGCAAATCGTACTTGTATCGTATTCTTACTTTTGTATGTAACCACTGATCTCTCGTTTGTCGGGAGAGCAGTTGAATAAGTATCGCCCTAGGTAGTTCTCTTCGGCCGCTAAGTAGTCTGTGAGCAACCTGAACATCCTTATCGCCCACGACTATGTCAACAACATTAGCGATTTTACTTACTATTGCAATAGTGTTTAACTATTATCCACGCCATTCCAAAAATATTTGTGTTTATATTATGGCTGTATTGTTCAAGTTCGTTTAATCTTCCACCCCGATGACCGACTTATTTAAAAATCCGTTCTCTTTCTCTAGTTTGTCATTCGTTTTCCTGAAATATTTTTGTGGTTGCACGAAACTCCCCAAACTTTTCGGAAATATTATACGTTCTTTTAAAAGATTTTATTTTTTAACAACTTTTAGCAGAGCTTGTAATTGGTGATGAATTTCAGCCACTTGTTCCATTAAAAGTTTTACGTCAACAAACAGTTCGATGCTACTCTTCTTAAGAGCTTTACACTTCTCACACTTCCAAGTGTCGTTCTTTAATCCAAGCTTTCGCAGTTTTTTTTTTTTTTTGCAGTTTTCAACGATGTGCAATGAACGTGAAAGAAATTTTAAAAATTCAAGAGAATTTAATAATTTAATTATATTTTACACATTTGCCGCCTCAAGATACGTTAGATATTTCACACTCTTTTGACATTGTTAAGTAACTATTTATCTGATGAAAATACAAGAACTTAAAGTATATATACTCTTGAACACTTATACACTTATACAAACACTTCGCATTGAACGAAGCACCCGCTGACACGTCTGTTCTCTACCGTGGCCTGAACTGTACTCTGTACAGTATTCTCTATATAATGTTATTATTGTAATGATTACACACTACTGGCTAAAGCTGTAATCATTTATCACAACCTGAAGCAACCAAAATAAACAAAGGCTACTTACTGATGTTAATATTGCATGTTTGCAAATACTGATTGTTATAACTTTCCCCATGAAAATGCGTAGGTATGTTGTGTCAAAACCTTTGCAGGTTGTCGGACTTCCGAATCTTCTTTTTTTTGATTAAGAACATTTTTATGGACACAGCTTTTGCTGGTTTTTACTGTATGTCATAGAGAATTCACAAGAAATGACAAGAAATATGAGTACAGAAATAAAGAGAAAAACAAGACAAAAACAACTGTTGTTAAGTGTATTGTTACGAGTGAGAAAACAGTTAATTAAATACAGTTTTATTTATTACTTCTATTTACACTATTAATTTAACTAAATGTCTATCCACAAATTAATCACTCTTTCACATAGTCCACAGTTTACTCTCCCCACTGGAGCTCAACCTGACAGTGGCCTTCCCAACTGCTCGTCTCTTAACTCGCATCTCTGTCCCAACACACAGCCTGACACTACTCACTCGTCCGTCGCACACAACACAGTCCCGATGCACCAGCCTCTGCCGCTCGCCGTCCGCTGTAGCGCGCCAAGGGGTCCCTCGCCCTCTTCGCTTCCCTTCACTCGGAGACTGAGGTTGTCCAAATTTTGACCCCCCCCCCCCCCCCCCCCCGTCCACCTAATTCCGGAATGGTCTCGCACTTCTGGGTCTTCAGGGTTAACTTGGCACAAAGATTATATATATTTATATATATTTAAATACAGTGTTTTTATTGTTCTTTAATTAAGATTTTAAAATTCTATACCCCTAGTTATTATGAAAAAACCGGAACAAAACAGGAAATAATGTATTAAAATATTTTACTGAAATGACAAATAAATACAATTCATAATAATATTTTTGTATAATATACAGTACATATACTACATTAATGAAGTTCATAAAAATAAAATTTAATGTTAAGATTCTAACCACATCTTAGTTTAACTACATCATGTTTCATCATTGTCATCAAACACATTTCTCATTGCTCTAGACACATATACTAAATATTTGAGACTATCTCATAAATGTAATAAAGTTTTTTCAATCACGTATTATTTAACTTGCAGTTAATTAATATAGACATTATTAAAGTATACAAAATACATTCCCGGGTGGTTTCACCATGAAAAACAATGTTTTTAGCACGTATTTCTGATGTCCACAAACGCGAACATATACGTGCATATCCTGCCATTGGCGCATCTCGACAGCTTCGCCTTTTGGGTATACCAAAAAAGAATAACGCTATTTGAAGTAGCTTGGCTTCTGGGTTGTAGCCGAGTCTAATGCGAACATATCGCCAACGTTTCGGTCGACATTGCAGTCGCCATCATCAGAGTAGAATTACCTACAGAGGTTATTACAAGTTCTTCTGCCTTTAATAATCTCGCCTGAGAGGATTTTAAAAACTTAAGTAAGTAACTCTATCCCGATGATGGCGACTGCAGTGTCGACCGAAACGCCGGTGATGTATTCGCCTTGGACGCGGTTACAACCCAGAAGCCAAGCTACTTCAGACAATGGCCGCGAAAGCCTGCGATCTTTAATAACGCTATTTCCCAGCATTCAACAATATGTAGACTACTGCTTACGTCAGAAGTCTTGATGTCGCCTACCCGTGTCTTAGTAATTTAAGAATACTTATGCTGGCGGAACATGGGTTGTGAGCAGGAGTCACGACAAGACAATAAGAAAATAGCAGCCCTGATCAGAAAAAGGTTAAGATGCACTAAGTTAAAGTAATTAAGGCCGACCTTGCAGTCCTACTTCCCGCTAAAAGACTATAAATTCCAAGAACATTTTATCTATGCTATCAGTAAGAAAAGTTTAAATGTACAAGCGAAATAATGTATTTAATGATTTAACCATTACAGTCTCAGCACTTTTGCTATATTTGAGGCGTTTATTATCAAAGTCATAATTTTTAATAGTCCTATATATTTTCTATGACCTCTTAATTATACTCTGAACCAATCTAGCTCAATCCAATTGAAAAATGTCTACAAAATTGCGTTTCGCATCAAAAGAAGCTCTATCCAAACTTACATTTAACTTCTTTTTATTTAATCTCCATGTTGAATGAGCAAAGTTCCTTTTGTGAAATAAAAAAAATGATTTTTAAATATAATTTAATAACAATTGCATTACAATTGATAAATTTTTATTAAATATTTTACTCTGTGTAAACATACTACAACAAACTATTTACGCAATTTCAATTAATAATTACTGAATTTAGCAAACTATCAATTTAAAATGATTAAAAATATATAACACGCATTCCCGAAAACAATTTAAAATTTTGCATCGAAATCAGTGAAATCTAAACAATCACTTGAATTAAAAATTACTGTAATTTTAATAAAAGCCAAAAACCAACAAAAATATTCTTGGAATATAGATCTTTCGAACTACCCTTAAACATATACATGAATAAAAATAACAGTGAGACGTTTTTCACGTCTCCTGTAAAATTTATAAAAACGGATTGAGCTGGATATGATACTAAACGCGCCATTTGATCTCTCACATTGCTAAGTTGAAGTTAGAATATGCATGTAAATTATACCTTTTTATGCACGACGTCATACATGTGGCCAGACATTTACCACGCAAAATATTAGAAACGTTAGAAATGCGAATGAGAAGTAAATGACGACACCGTGAATGTTGGTATCTGACAGCACCGCCAACCAGGTGTACACTGGGCCATGCCGCCAGTAATACCTTTGAATATATATACTGTATAGAAGTCGCGAGTGGATAGGATTTACTCTACGTTTTTCAAAAGCGTATGATGAGCAGCTTGGGAACTTCACCGCTGCAGTGCGCTGCCGTAACGCCCTGTATCGTCTTAGTTGTTATTTACACGTTAGAGCGCAGCCCTGTCGCCCGCTGTCATTCCCAGCACCCCTCACCTATCATTCACTGCAGCTCAACGTCGTTCAACGGGAGGGGGAAGGGGTGTTTGAAGAGTTCGACACTTGTCCGCCAGGGACCACCACAAGTCGATGCCCTAGAGATGGTGGCGATTGCGGCGGTGAATTAACCAACTACCTCAAAACCGTATTAGAAGTTTTAACCTGGGCTGGCGACTTCTATACAGTATATATATTCAAAGCTAATACCTAATCACGCAGTGAGACGCGGCGTGTAAGGTTTCCAGTCCTCGCGGCTAACAGGTTTCCTTCTCTTGCCCGCGGCTAGTGGATGCGGCGACTCGATAAGCGGGCTGAAGCCTTTTAAAACGTCACACGTATCTGATTACACGCGGCACACCGCCGCTGAGTGGCGTCTTAACAAGCACACCTTGCTGTCTGTCTCACCAGGCTGTTGGAATAACTCCCCCCCTCCCCCCACCCCACCCGCAGAGGGTCAACTATCCTGGCCGTCAAGCCGTCTTTCACACTTGGTAGTAATCCAACCCCATAACACGTACGAAAACATCTTATATTATACAGCATGGGCGAATATGTGTGATTTAAGACACCGAGCTCCATTATGTAAGTATGTTTTCTTTTTTAAATTAAAATTGCACTTAAATAATTGAACTAAACTTTCGCGTGATGCAAAAGGAAACTAGTATTTTTAGTATTGTGCAAAGTTTAGAGAAATATATATATAACTATCTTCAGTATTAATTACCTTTCTATGTAGCTTTGTAGCAATCAAAATGAAGGATACCTAAGACGGCTAGTAAAGGGTTGCAGTTTGGGGCGATAGAGAGATTAATATTGTATTTTATCTTAATTGGGAATAATACTGTTTTTTTTTTTACGAAATTGTTCTATTATGCTGGTGCCGAGTCCTTGTTTACTTTCCCAATCACTATCCCAGCTAGAGGACTGGTAATGATGACTTCTCTAGCTGCTCCGAGAGGCGAAGCAGAGCAGGACGCCCCGGGAGGGACTCTAGAAGCAGTCACTGACGGCCGGACCACGAGCGCCAGACATGCGCCTCACGTCCCCTGGCCTGCGTCCGGCCCGTGGCTCGCCGAGTTGCAGACGACCCAGCGAGCTGATGTCCTGTAGCCAGTGTCGACAGAAGCGCAGTTAGACGGGAAGCCTAAGATGTCCATCAAGTTCTGTCCCTGCCCGAACACGCCCGAATATTCCCCTTCGGCCAACATCGGGATTTGTTTTATTTTTGCGCAGGAAAAATGAATTCAAATATTAAAAGTTGTCGGTTAGGTTAGCTACATTAAAACACCTTAGAACACTATGGACGGTTAGTTAGGTTAGTATAGCCACATTAAAATAAACAAATATATAGTCTATATATATATATATCTTAATATATATAAATCTCGTGTCACAATGTTTGTCCTCAATATACTCCTAAACCACTTAACCGATTATAATAAAATTCGCACACTATGTGCAGTTCGATCCAACTTGAGAGATAGGATAGTTTAAATCTCAAATTATAGTCGCAATTTTAATTTATTGCTATTTATTTGTCTGTTATTATTTGACAGTCACAATTATCTGTTAACTCCAAATGATTCTAACAGATGTCGATACCTTTCGACTGGGTTGAGTAAGTAATCAATAGATGGCGCTGCTATGGTAAATCTACGAACGTGTCATATAAGCTACATTTAACAGCATAATTACCACGTGTTGTTGACGCTTTAAAATTAATTAAATTTCTTTTGTAGTGAACGAAATACTGTATAATACAATTATTTCCACTTTTTAAATTTTTGGTGTTAGCATGTTACTTAGACTGAAGTGTAAATTGAATTCATATTATAATGAAGATAATACAGTGAAATTAATCCTGTTTTTTACTTATTTGTGCTTCATTGATCAAAACTTTATAATTTAATTTGAATATATGTATGTAAGTATTATCACATAATTATAAAATTTAATTAAAATGTCAATGCAAAAATTATACACAATTTCCTACACTTTTTCAATAGTTGTACAAATATTTTTTTTTATTGTTTTTATTTAACCTCTATTAAAAAATATTTAGCACTTATTATTTCAATGTGCTATGATAACAAGTTTTTCAGATTTTTTTTCTTATATTTAAACGATTAAATTAGTATTTCAATTCTTATTGAAATTATTATTTAAACTCTATAATTTAAATATGCACATGTCAGTATTATCACATAATTATAAAAGTTAATTAGAATGATTTTCAATTTTTTTTTTTCAAATATTTAAACGATTAATTTATTATTTTCAGTAAAATGCCATGGAAAAAATCTAACCTCAACAACGCGAGCACCAGAGAGGCACGACGCAAACGTATTAAAAGAGCCCATCAGTTGGCAGAACAAATTGAATCAAGAAATCCAGCTCAAAGAATCAGGACAGCAGAAGGTCATGCACAAGAATCTCAAGAACAGTGTAACGAACGTCTTCAAGAGAATATCATAAGAACAAGAGCAGCAGGAGAACGAGACATAGCCACAGTAGGAGCACAGGAACAATAATTTCAATTTATACATGTAAGTAATATCACATAGTTTTATAAAAGTTAATTAATATATCAATGAGAAAATGGCACAAAGCTCCCCACACTTTTTCAATAATTGTACAAAAATTTTTATATTATTTTTATTTAACCTCCATTGAAAATTATTTTGCACTTATTATTTCAATGTGCTATGATAACATGTTTTTCAGTTCCTCTTTCTAATATTTAAACGTTTAAATTATTATTTTCAGTCAAATGCCACCGAAAAAATCTAACCTCAACAACGCGAGCAGCAAAGGGTCACGACGCAAACGTGTTGAAAGAGCTCAGCAATTACCAGAACAAATCGAAACAAGAAATGCAGCTCAAAGAATCAGGACTGCAGAAAGTCGTGCACAAGAATCTCAAGAACAGCGTGACGAACGTCTGCAACAGAATATTACGAGAACAAGAGCGGCACGAAAACGAAACAAAGCTACAGTACGAGTACTAGATCGACAAAGGCAACGGATCAGCCGCTCATTAACACGTGCATCATTCGTTCGGCTTGCCTTTGAATATGCACCAGATATTAACTACTCAGCGCATTCAAAAATTGCTATCGGTGGAATGGATAAAGTATGTCAATATTGTCAGGCATTGAAATTTCGGAATGAAGCAGCCGGCATGTGCTGCGCATCAGGAAAAGTTGTGCTGTCACCTCTACCCGCTCCGCCGGAGCCTTTATTATCCCTTCTTACTGGCAATTCAGATGATTCCAAATTATTTTTGCGTAAGATACGCAAATTTAATACTTGCTTCCAAATGACGTCATTTGGGGCAACTAAAATTTGCGATCGTGCATCCGATGGACGTAATTTTGAAACTACATTCAAAATTCAAGGCCAGGTGTACGATAAAATCGGATCACTGATGCCAATGCCTGATAACAATCCGAAATTTCTTCAAATTTATTTTATGGGCGATTGTGAAGAGCGCGTGACGACTCGGTGCCTGTATAATTTTATTGAACAAGCAGAGGAAAGAGCAATTGTGATATTATTGGAAATTTTTTTAGAAGATCACAATCAACTAATTCAATTGATCAAAAGAGTTTCGCCACGACTGCAAAATGACAATTATCAAATCGTCATAAAAGCCGACAAAGTACCATTAGGTGAACATGCTGGTAGATTCAACGCTCCAACTGTTGATGAGGTTGCTGTTATCATGGTTGGTGATCCAGTTGACAAAAGATCTATTAAAAATTACACGGCGAGACAACACTGTCAGTACGATTTCGGATCTACACCGTTCATATGACGCACTACAATATCCATTGATATTTTGGCAAGGACAAGATGAATATCACCTTAATATCAAACAGTATGATCCAAATACCGGTAAGTTTGACAATTATCTATTTACTTTCTTACTGTATGTATAGATTTTAATTTCGTATTGCATTTTATTTTTTATTTTTTTAGGTGATTACAGAAATAATAAAGTTAGCTCAATGAACTACTACGCACACCGAATAATGGTTAGACAACATCAAGACAATTTTATCCTTCGATATCGTCAGCTGTTCCATCAATACATTGTTGATATGTATGCTAAGGTCGAAAGCGAACGCTTGCGATTCCTTCGATTCAACCAGGCAAAACTACGATCGGAAGAATATATTCACTTACGAGATGCTGTTGCTGGAAACATCGATGGAAATTTAAATCCCAATGACATCGGTAATGCTTTCATTTTACCTTCAAGCTACATCGGCAGTCCACGGAACATGCAGGAATACATACAAGATGCGATGACTTACGTACGTCATTACGGCCGACCGGATTTATTTATTACATTCACATGTAATCCGAATTGGGAAGAGATACAAACTTCACTATTGCCAGGACAACAAGCCATTCATCGTCATGATTTAACTGCACGTGTGTTTAAACAAAAATTGAAATCCTAAATTGATTTTATTGTTAAATATTCAATTTTTGGTATCACACGTTGTTGGCTGTATACGATAGAGTGGCAAAAGCGAGGTTTGCCTCATGCCCACATTTTGGTTTGGCTTAAAGATAGAATCCGTCCTGAAGAAATCGATCAAATAATTTCAGCCGAAATTCCAGACCCATTAATTGATCAAGAATTATTTGATATTGTCACCAAACACATGATCCATGGGCCATGCGGTGCTTTCAACATGACGTCACCGTGCATGGAAAATGGAAAATGTAAAAAAAACTTCCCAAAGCCGCATACGAATGACACGATCACGGATATTGATGGTTATCCAATGTATCGCCGCAGAAGTACTGAGAATGGTGGCCACACATTTACAATGCGACTGCCGAACTTTCCAAATCAAGTTGAGTTTGATAATCAGTGGGTGGTACCATACTCACCACTACTTTCAAAAACTTACAAAGCTCATATCAATGTTGAGCTTTGCAGTTCTGTTAAATCAATTAAGTATATTTGTAAATATGTAAACAAAGGCAGTGATTTGGCCATATTTAAAGTACAAAACATAAATAAAAATGACGAAATAGCACGATACCAAATGGGCAGATACATTAGCAGCAATGAAGCTATTTGGCATATTCTCAGCTTTCCCATCCACGAAAGAGATCCTGCTGTCCAACATCTGGCAATACATCTTGAAAACGGTCAACGTGTATACTTCACTGAAGAAAATGTTCTCTAAAGAGCGTTCGAAGCTCCGAAAACGACTCTAACTGAATTTTTTACATTGTGTCAAAAACCTGATGTTTTTGGCCAATTCGCGAAGACATTGGTGTATGGTGATGTTCCACGTTATTTCACATGGAACAAATCCAGTAAAAAATGGGAGCCACGGAAACAAGGAAAACCACATCCTTCCATTACAGGCATATTCAAAGCTAACACATTGGGGAGACTTTACACGGTACATCCAAAGCAACGCGAGTGCTTCTATTTACGTTTGTTATTGGTGAATGTTCCCGGACCAACGTCTTTTGAATTTTTACGAACAGTTAATGGTCGAGTATTCAATACATACCAGGATGCATGTCGTGAACTGCAATTGCTAGAAGACGATAACCATTGGGACTTAACGCTTGCTGATGCTGCGTTGACATCAACACCGAATAACATTCGTCAGTTGTTTGCAATTATTTTGACGACATGTTATCCCTCGCAAGCACAAACTTTGTGGGAAAAATATAAAAATTGTATGACAGAAGACATCTCGCACCGAATTAGACAAACAAATCAATGCCAAAACATAGATTATACACCAGAGATGTACAATGAAGCATTGGTCTTGATCGAGGATTTATGTGTTCTTATTTCAAATTTACCACTTAATCATTATGGTATGCCATCACCTAATCGTCCAGCCACCGACTTAGTCAATACCGATTTACAACGAGAAAATCAATATGAACATGGAAGTTTAGCAACAATTATCATGAACAGTGAACCATTACTGACAGCAGAACAAAAAATTATTTATGATCGGATTATGCTGGCTGTTGCTGCTGAACAAGGCGGTTTTTTTTCTTGGATGCACCCGGTGGAACCGGTAAGACATTTTTAATATCGTTGATTCTTGCCAAAATACGGTCGCAACAAAAAATCGCATTAGCAGTAGCATCGTCAGGCATTGCGGCTACTTTACTGGATGGTGGGCGAACAGCACATTCAACATTCATGCTGCCATTGGACGTTCATAATAAACCAGATGCAATGTGTAACATCAAAAAGAATAGTGGAATAGCTGCAGTGTTGCGGAAGAGTTCTATAATAATTTGGGATGAGTGCACAATGGCACACAAATATTCACTTGAAGCATTAAACAGAACTATGCAAGATTTAAACAGCAATAATAAACTTTTCGGTGGTGCTATCTTACTTTTGTCTGGTGACTTCCGACAGACCTTACCGGTTATACCTTGCTCTAATTTCGCGGATGAGATTAATGCATGTTTGAAACAATCATTCTTATGGCGAAGTGTTGAAACACTTCGATTGACCATAAATATGCGAGTACAATTGCAAAATGATCCATCAGCACAAATATTTTCCGAACAACTACTAGATATTGGGAACGGTAAAATAGAACTGCAACCAAATACGCAATGCATTAAACTACCAGACAATTTTTGCACTGTTGTTCAGGATAAAAATGAATTGATTCAGAGTATTTTCCCGGATATACAGAATAATTATTTGAATCATGAATGGCTTAGTCAACGGGCGATTTTGGCAGCCAAAAACGTTGATGTTGACGAAATTAACTTCCAGATACAACAGTTGTTACCAGGAGATCTGATGTCTTTTAAATCAATCGATACTGTTGTTGATGAAAATGAAAGTGTAAATTTTCCGATTGAATTTTTAAATTCATTAGATATCCCTGGAATGCCACCACATAATCTTCGATTAAAGATTGGTTCCCCTATTATTCTCCTCCGTAATTTGAATCCACCTCAATTATGTAACGGTACGCGTTTGGTCATCAAAAATATCACCGGAAACATTCTTGAAGCAACCATTTTGGCTGGGAAGTTTAAAGGAAAAGTGGTCCTGCTGCCACGTATTCCGATGATACCATCAGATTCTACCATGCCCTTCAAAAGGCTACAGTTTCCAATTCGTTTAGCTTTCGCCATGTCTATAAATAAATCTCAAGGTCAAACAATGTCCATTTGTGGTTTAGATTTGGAAAATCCATGTTTTTCTCATGGGCAACTATATGTTGCGTGTTCACGTGTTGGGAAACCGTCGAATCTATTTGTGTTAGCTAAAGACAGGTTAACCAAAAACATTGTGCACCGATTGGTGTTAAATTAAATTGAAATTGAAAGTATTTATAATTCAAAAAAAATAGATATTAATGTTTAAAAGTTTAAGACTGTCTGCCTTGCCTACCTCATTCATGAGTTTAAGCGTCACATGTTATTTACTGTATTATATTGTAATATACTTATATTTGTTATAAAATTAAATGGAAATATAAAATCTGATAAATTTTTATTTTGTACCTATTGATTTCTGCTTAATATCAAGTGTAAGAACATTTTAATTAATTGTGTTCATCGTACTTCCCCTTCAAATCTCAATCCAGTGAATTTGTATACCAACATCAACATTTTCGTCTTTGTTCGTAAATAATTTCATTGTACTAAAGGGTTATAGTAGTAGAAAGTCAAATAAGGAGATCACCATATTACACATTCTCTTATTGTTCCTCTTAGATTGTTTACTATAATGTAATATAACAAAAACTTTAGCCACAGCAACGCGTGGCCGGGTCAGCTAGTGTATATATATATATATATATATATATATATATATATATATAAACCCGAGGTTGGCCGAAGGGGAATATTCAGGCGTGTTCGGGCAGGGACAGAACTTTATGTACATCTTAGGCTTCCCCAGTCAGACAGGCAGGCGATTGTGCACTCACGTAAAACACAGGACGGTGTGTTGGGTCTTTCTCACCCGCTCCATTTTCAGATGGCAACTTTTCTTAGGACAAACTGAGATATAAATATTTTTTTTTCATTCCCTTTTATAAGCTTCTGTATCTTCAAATGTGTAGTATTTTATATGTGAAATCATAACATTTATATCAGCCATGAAGAAATTATAATTACTAACAACGGGTAGATAACTATAAACAGTTAATATTGTTTGAAGACAAATATGAATATTTTATGAAAATGGGCAGTATTTTGTATCTAAAGTATATTGATTATACTTTTTAATATTTAGTGTGGCGATGAAGCTTTTTTTTAATGTGCTATGGTGGGGTGTTGTATCGAACCACTTTTCTAAGTTTGCTTTTAATTATTTCCATTTGTTTGTGAAAATCACATATTCTTGAGTATTTTGGGGAAGGGGGAATTTATATTTCCCATCTTCCTGTTTGCCCCTGCTAGTTTATTTCAACAATTTCTAGCAGAACTGTATTTTCACACAATAATTAAATTGTGAAATTTTTAATTATTTTTTGAATTATTTTTATTTAGTATTTATAAGAACTTAATTTCATTATAGGCAGTAGTATCGAACTTACAACTAAGAAATTTGTGTTAAAGTATTTCGTACTGTGTATGAAACAAATTCAGGTGTAATTACTTTCAGACTCTGCAAAAGTTTCTATTCACAACTCATACCAATATTAAAAAATATTTAGGTTTAGCTATTTATGACTAGTTTGAGCTAAAACTAATCTTTGTCGACTCTTTGTATATGGGAATTAATTAAAAATAAGAGGAAAAAACTCACTTTGGTCTAAAAATGTATCAATTCTCAAATTAAAGTCACAGAAAAATTATGATAGAATGTAGTTCATTATTTTTATGAAACAAAACTAAAATATATTTTTTTCCCATTATCTAGACACCACTTTTCATTGGGGGTGGTAAAACGTATTCCAAAAAGTAACCTAAACACTTTTATCTTTTTTTCCTATCAAATTATCTTCAAAATTGTATGTTTCATTTCAGTGAAGCGTAATGACACATCATCTGTTCAATAAACACGGTAGGTTTAATATTATATTTTATCTGAGTTGCTGCGAAAAGAAAAAGTAACTTAAAGTTGAATGAACTACTATTGTAGGTGCATCAAATTTACAAGTTTATAAACTAAATATTTTAAATTGTAATTTACAAGGCAGACTTAACTGACCACATTTTGTGTCCGACATCCTTCTCGTAAAGAGAGAAGTTGCTGTAAATGATATCTTATACTATGTTTTCTTTGATGTAAACAAATTTTATAGTTTATTTATTTGTTAGTAAAGTTTATTAATTATGGATTGATGTTTGAATTTAATCAACAGTTTATATCATAGAAATAGCTGAAATAAATTCTTTTGTACAAAATTGTGGTTACAAATGTAAATCAAATACATTTCTCAACGAATTTTCACTAAAAATTTATAGGCAGACAGAGGAATACAGATCACTTCTATATAAAATGGTTTTACAAGGAAACAGTAACTTAAAAACAAAGAGTATTAACGCATTTGGATAAAATTCTGAAATTCTAGTTTACAAAAAATTGATTGTCTGTAAAGTCGGTTTACGGACGATAGTTTAACGTGACGTCATAACAAAACATTGATGAAATAATTGCATACTTTTATGAATAAAATTGAATAATGTTTATTTTAATAATAAAATAATAAATACTTGATATTATTCTAGTAATCAGATTTTTAAAATGCAAGAATAATTAACATTTATTGCCGAAATTGTTGTTATAATAAGCAATGAAAACCACATTAACTTTTCACTTCACTTTATAAACAGTCGTGTAGATGACTTGTAACTAATTTAAAAAAACTGGTGTTTAGCTATAAAGTTTAAATATAATTATGAACAAGTTTTCATATAAATGAACTGTAATCAAATATCTATCATCAATTATATGAATCACCATAATTGTTTAGTGAATTGTAACATAACCTATTATTACTGCACTCGGCGACAGCGTAACGGAACACAGCGTAACGGGACACAGCGTAACGGAACAATGTGCGTAACGGGACACATTTTCGTGCGTGCAGCCGGCGTTAATCGATTTATTAGACGTTGTCACGTCAAAAGTATTGTGTTTTGTAGAAGACTTATATTAAACTCCAGCCTAAAGCATTGTTTCGTCTGTGTTATTATTGTTCAATGGTTGGTGGTAGGCCTACATAATTTTGTTTTGTTAAAATATTTATTATTCTCAGATTTTGTTCAAGTTTCTGTCGTGTCAACAATGTAACACAAATTCTGTTCCAACTGCCTGATATAGCTAGATATGAAAGAAGAAAAACTTTTTCCGTAAATGTTTCTTAACCAGGAATTCGGAAACCAGCCCATGATTTAGCTGGCCTGGGCAAAATAAGTTAGAAATATGTACCATAACTAGCCTTTTTCTAATACATACATAATTCAAGAAGCTTTTAAAAATTAGCCTTTCTTCTGCGCAGAGATAATTTTACTCACAACAATGAGCAAGGTGAAAAATGAATGTCCCTCTCGTGTTCAGACAAGGTAGCGGAGATAATGACATCCTTACTTAACGAGTACGCAAGGAAGTATATGGAGAACACACATTGCGATTTGTAGCCCGCTGCGCTCTTCATAAATAGTGTCAGTGAATGTTAACCATATTTTGTTTTAAGTGCTAATTAAATAATAAGTAGATTTTATTTTAGACACATTACCTACAGTTCTTTCTTCAAACTTTCGCTCTTCCCTGTCATTTTTCCGGGATCATCATGAAAGATTTTTTAAACCTTTCAAAAAAAGGCTAAAAAAAACACTCTTGGGAAACATGTGCTCTTACAAAGAATGCGTTAGTTATAACCCTCGATGGATAACGTTAGGTTTTTTAGAGCTTCCTATTAATCTGGAAAAATTACTTTATTTAAATTTATAGACTTTCCTCATTATAACTCCTTTACTTCTATACTATATGGCTTTCAAGGACTCGTTTTCCTATTTTCTTACGCAATTTTTGTTTGCGGGAAAAAAACAATTACTTAAAAATCAATTATTTTATAAGGATATCGTTGGAAGTATATCAGTCTATGTAAAACAAATGTTACGTGCAAGAAAATAATAACAAAGCATTAAAAAAGGAAAATGAATTTATTTTGTAATATATTTCCACGAAAGTGCTGATTTTCAAATTTTATCACACATTAAAATTTTAAGCGAGTTAAATCATTAAAATTATTAGTATCCGTAAATTGTTTACCTTAGGAAAGATTTAATTCTTTTAAGTTTTAGGAACCTTTTTTAACCCCACTGAGTCAGCATGTTTAATTATACTTTTTGATATTTTCTCCAACGTTAAATTTTTAAAATATGCACACGAAAATTTGTTATTCAAAATAAATGAAAACAGGTATATTATTTATCAAAGGGTTTTTAATGGCGTAGTTATTTTAATCTAAAATTAATATGTACTTTTACTTTTAGATTTATAACATAGCTAAACTATATATGGTATATATGCAGTCAGCATACTGTCCGTTTAAACTATATTAATGCTAAAAGCTAAAAAGAAATGCCAACACAGTTTTTCTTCAAAAATGATCTCGTTACTTTTGCTCAGAGACGATTTTAAAATAGTTACTCAAAGAACTTTTGTGAATATAATTTAACCATTTTATTTGTCTAACTTCTTGCATAGTTTATCGAGTGGCAGTCTACCATATGAGAACATAAAAATTATTTTTTGTTGAATACAAAATATGTGTTGAGTGCTTATTTTTTATGGTGGTAAAACTCATCTGACAGTGGCAACTTTTTCTAGTAATAATGCATAATAGGTTTAAAAATAATACTTAAATAATGTTAATGTAAATAGAAAAAATAATTTATTGCAATTATGAGACATAATTTGACTTGGTAAATTTCAACGAAATACCATGCAATAACCACAATAATTTTAGCATGATAGGAAGAAATATTCGTGTTGCAGTAAGATAGAAATAAATTGTTGAATATAGCATCACATGGATGATCATCTATGACTTATGGATAGTTCTTTTATTATATTGTATTACCAGTTCAAAGTACTATTCAGTTTTCCTTTTTTCTTTTCCGAAATATTTTGGTAAAATTTTGTTAGAATTTTTTATTTATTTTCCCATTGAGAAAACGTTTGATAACGTGGTTATGATGAATTATTTTTCCAGACAAAAATTTGTTTCGTAATTTTCGACCGGCTATGGTAAACTCTCAAAGTCCTGTCTTTCCATGTGTGCACATATCAAACGAACAACGTGTATCTTGATTTGAGTATCAGTAATCTGGAATTCATGGAGAATATTCTCAGCTATTCACTATGTAGAGTCATCGGCGTGATATTTGGGAGGATTCTGGGCATTGTAAAGGCCATAACTTTAAATACCTCCTGTTAGGGTTGATAAATGTTTCTTTCTTTCATACTCAATAGAATACAGTTATGATCAGTAATCCATGGCTTTACCAGAAAGAAGTATTTACTACAACATTTATTCACCTCCAAGACTGACAGGCGATAGCGGAGCTCATTCGTAACTCTGCAGCTGATGTGCTTACAAGGTGAAGTGGATTTAATGAAACAAAATGTAATGATTTTGCTTAGATACAAAATCAGTAGATAACTAAATATCAAGTTTTACCGGTTTATCGCCAACATCAATCAGTTCAACTACTTACAGTTGATGGACTTGGTAGGCAAGTTGATACTAACAAGTTTTGATCCTTACGCCAACAATCATCCACTTGTCAGCCTTCCTCTCCATAAGGCATGTGCTTAAATCCGTCACTGACAAAGGTAAAAGAAACCCAGAATGCAAACCGAAGAGGTCAGCCGGGGTATTACTCGCCAAATGGAGTGCTTCTCAGGTGGTCGTTGGTTACCAAACATTCCTCCTCCCCGCCTGCTGGCTCGGCAGAGAAAAATGATGGTGGAGGGGCGGGAAATGTGTCTGTAAACACGCCATCAGACTTTTCCAACATGGCCCCCGGCTCGTAAAAGTCAGCCCTGGCGAGCATTCATCCTAATTAGGGAGGAGGAGGGGGGAGAGAGCTGGCGCGGCGCTATCAGCGCTGCAGGCGGTTTACGGCCGCACTTGGGCGGCGCTATCGCGGCGAGGGCGTGCTTTACGGCGCTCGGCCCGGCCACTCGGCGAATTACTGGCGGGCCTGCCTCGCCTCGCCGGCAAGAAGCAGCCCAGAGTGCCGGGGGTCTGAGCCAGCACAACCACACCAGGTAACAACAAAGTAAGAAAAATATATTTGGTTGCATTAAAGGCACAGCGAAGGGCCTAACATTATGCCCAGTGCCAGGAAAAAAACAGGGAAACCCTGAAACTGTCGGGGAGTTTTGAATTACTGGTAACTTTTCGCCGACATGAAGTATTTAAAGACAGTCGAAGGTTACAGCAGTGAATCGAAACGTCGATGGCATGTATTAGAGGGAAAAACAGGAATACCAAATATACCAAGAGAACCCACCGGCCAACGGCAACCTATGCAACTTTTACAATTGCGAGAAACATTTCACTTTTCGTTAAGTCTTCCATCTTGTATGTGTATGATTTTATCTTTTTCAGTTTTCGTTAAGACCGCCATTACTAAATCGGTAATTCTTATACCAGAAAAGCAAGAAAAAATTAAAAATTCTTAAAAATATAATTAATGAAATATTAATAAAAATTCTCCATCTTGGATTAAAATGTCACGAGAGCCATATTGAAAAACCGTAATTATTATCATTTTTTAATGGGAAGATTTACAATTTTTTAAAAAAATTATTAATCAAATTTCATTAAATTATTACTCAAAAACCTACTTACGAGTTGGAGTCCTCGGTTTGAACCCGGTGAGGGCAAAATAAAATGGCCATAGCTCCTTCCTCCACTGAAGTCGATGGCAGACATACCTCCCACCACTAATGACGAAGTAGGCTATATATTCCGCCAGATAGTAAGACATCACGTCCACCATTTTGTTTTCATATGCTGGAAGCCGCCATATTGTTTTCATCTACTAAAGTGTGCTACCACCATGCTAGTTTAATTTTTACTTGCTAGAGTGTAGTAATAATTAATTATAACTATGGCGCTCGCCATCATGATATTTGGAGGCCATCTTGGAAATTTGTAATTATTTAGCTATAAATTCGCGAATTATTCCCAATTTCATTAAACAAATCCACTTATTAATATACTTATAGAATCAATGGATTCCTATCCTTGCTAAGAATACTGCTCAATGCAATAAATACAAATTTAATTTAAAATTAGATACACAAAAATGACAGGTTAAAATAACTTTTTTAAAAATACAATTTATTACATTATTTCTATTCTACTACAGGAAAACTCTAAAAAGTTAGCAATCCTATAAACATTTAGTTCTGCATTGGCTTGAACTGACTAATTCGTAACTCAAATCAGTTTACTGAAGAGAGATACCAGCCAGATCCTTTGCTTACAAAGTCTTTTTCTTCCCGACAGAGTTTCTCGATAATGTGTTTAACAGGCCGCTTCAAATCATCAGAATTGTAAATGTGATTATTCACTGTCTTGAAAGCACATTTCTTCGCTTTGTCCTCGAACGGATATGGTTTGCCATATGTACAGTCCAACCACAAGTTATATTTTAAAGGTCTCTATGTAGCTACTTCATCAGTAAGTTGATTGATAATGTTCTGCCTGATATTGTCCAGAAAAGTACAAATTGTATTTCAACTCACTAAACGTATTTAGATAATAGTATACTTACAGTGTTCCATAAAATGTAGATTTCGCCAAGTGGAATCAGTTGTCATTTACTTGCAATGCACCGAACAGAGTCATAGGCTTGGATTCATGTCCAGGCCTCATCACATTCGTTTGATGAACATCTTTTTTTCTGATGGTACGCATACGAGTCTTCAATATAAAGCAAGGAGTCGAAATGTCTGCAGGTAGTTCATCAGTAAGCACACGGACTTCAATTTTAAATTTTTTTCGCATGCCGTCGCAAATTATCAATACGTGTAAACCAAACATGGCACTCATCGCAGCGAAACTTCGTACGAGAAGTATTCTTTACACATTTGCTCCTCTCATGTCTTCTTGCATCATGGGAAAATAGGAACGACATATCACATTAACTGCAAGGATGTCTAATTGATTGGGACGAAACTTTCAGTCCCGAAATTAATACTGGGGTAACTGATGGAGTACTAATTCCTGGTGTACTTTTAAGCGAATCAATCAATTGCTTTTATAGCAAAACCTTTACTTTCTGCCGTGCAGCACAACCTCTGTATGTCTTCATGGGCGTCTTGATATTATCTTTTCTGGCAAACGTCTAATGATATTTCTCACAACCAAACATTTTGCGAGGAGGATTCTTAGCACATTCTGTCTTCTCGTGTCGTCGAGCATTGCTGTTGTTCGAAAATATCTTGTCACAGTAACGAAATCGATGTTTTATAGTAGTTGTCGGTTCACCAGCCATGTAAGTCTCCATCGAGGACAAAAAGTCGTTCATCATGTTTTCCTCTGCAGTCAGGAGACTGTAGTCATTAAACTCTATTTTGCTGGTGATACCACGACTGTTGAAGTCTCCTGTAGTGTTGTCGTCGACGTTACAAACGGGATCTGCGCCACCATCAACGACGCTGACGTCAGGATATAACTTCCTAAGAGTTCGACGTTAAAGACGGTAAAGATACCATAGAGATCTCAAGAACACAACTTATGCACTAGACGAGAGATACTAGGTGATCCTTTCACCATCGCAGCCAGTAACAAACTGAAAGTCCCGCTGTCTGGGGACTTGCTTATATATCCACAAACAGTCCAATAATATGCTTGTGAAAACAAGAATAATTTATTACAATACACGAGTCAAAACCACATTAAAAAAAGAAGCACACCTAAACAGGAAACATATTTAAAAAAAAAATTCGAGAAAAGAAATGGCATGCCATTCACGCAATGGACACGCAATGGACACACAATGGACCTGCAATGGACACGCAATGGACACACAGTACACACAATTAACACAAACAGCACACACAGGACACGCATTTGACTAAAAGGAAGTACATTTGACCGAAAATTCAACTAGGTGAGATACGATCTCATCAGTAGGAAACGATCTCATCAGTAGCATACGATAATGCAGACTTGCCTACTGACATTTAAAGAAAATGACATACATATCCACGTATATTCACTTCAGTAGGATGCGATCGCCAATTTAAGATAGGCTATAATGCTTAAAACAATATATGGCTCCAACGGTCTTTTGGCTCCAACAGACTTTTGACTACAAAAGTCATTGGCTATAATAGTCTTTAAGCTCCAAAAGTCATTGGCTCCAACAGTCTTTTGACTCGAAAAGTCATTGGCTCCAACAGTCTTTTGACTCGAAAAGTCATTGGCTCCAACAATCATCAGCTCGCCGGGTATTTAACCAAGGACGGAAATCGATTAAGTAACTGAACGTTTGAAGTAGCCAAATAAATTTTATATTTTGTTTGGAATTTTTCCGGAATTTTGAGTCCAATATGGCTGCCGTGACGTCACAACCTAAGATGGCGGTCGGCACCTCCGTACCTCAGCTTTTAAGCCTTGTCCCGGATACCCAATTATATATTGCTTTAGTAGTAAATAAAACGGTATAAAAATTAATTGGGCTATCCTTACAAACCCGTTTTCCCTACTCTTATTACAAAAGTACTAATTTTCTAGAAGACATAACGCGTTATAAATCATAATGTTAAGTATTTTTCTCATATTTTTTTTTTCTCTCCATACGCTAACTAATACATATCCTACGCACAAGTTAGAAATATAGAAAAAGTTCGACATTGTAAAAGCACGAAGAAAGTATGAAAGTTTGATTGCAGAGTTAGCAGATTTTTTAATGTTTGTGAATAGCTTCCTTAAAAAAAATATAAAATGGTTGTCTGTAAAGTCGGTATACGGACGATAGTTTAACCTGACAACGTCATAAAGAAAAAATTGATGAAATGATTTCATACTTTTATGAATAAAATTGAATCATTTTTATTTAATTATCACTATTTTGTATGGATACAAAGAAGGAGTAAAATGAAATCTACAATTTAATTTATAAATTTACATTTATTTGCACTCATTAATTCAAATATGTTTATTACTTTAACGAACAGATTATTTTAACAATAACTTTTATACATGTTTGCTATTTAACTTCTTCCAATCTGTGTTACTCTGTTAAGGATAGGACGATGATAGGTAAAGTAGGAAACAAATGGGAGTGTTTCAAGTTTAATGTGCCTCGAAAAAGTAAAATTGATGGTTATTCCAATCGAGTGGAAGAGAGATAGATGCGGCGCAAGCGTACAATGAGCGTAACGGGACACAGCGTTACGGAACAATTTGCGTAACGGGACACTTTTCCGTGCGTTCAGCCGGCGTTCATTGATTTATTAGACGTTGTCACGTCAAAAACATATGCGATATAATTATTTAAATATATTTTCTGAAATTGTTCTGTAAATATTATTTTTAAATGTATACAACACTTGAACTAATAACACTGTTCACTACATAATGAATAATCCAGTGAAGGAAGTGGGTTCGGGCAGGGTACACGAGTCCGGCAGTGCTTGACCTTGCCGGTGGTCGAAGTGGCACCTGGACACGTGCGTGGTGGTACCGGACACGTGCGGGGTGGCACCGGACACGTGCGGGGTGGCACCGGACACGTGCGTGGTGGCACTGGACACCAGAATCACGAGGACATGCACACTCAGCTCACCGCGCGGTCGTTATAGAGACGGATCTGTTTGTCGCGCGCACATAATTACAGGGAGCTCGTAGCCGGCTTATCTGGCGCAGATAGGCGGGGGCGTGGCCTCGCGCGGAGGAGATGAAGGTGTTGCAGGAAATGACTTAAGGGGGAGGAGGGCTGGTGGAAACACTGTTCGCCCGACTGGGCGGAGTGGAGTTGTACATGGAAGGATAATAAGGCGAAAAGGGTGTGTGTGTGTGTGTGTGTGTGGTAGGGGAGAAACAGACGCGGCAGAAGAGAAAAGAAGGGGGGCACCTATCTAAGACATACATCTCTGAATTGGTTTCGAAGTCAACAGAGGGTGTGGAACAATGATAAATGGCATCGTAAATTATTCCGAAACCTCCCAACTCCACTCGCCCTTTCCTTCTTGCGCCCAACTAACAACAATCTCACAGCTCTCGGAAGAAAAAAAAACAGCTGATACATATCGGCGTTACAATGGTGTGTGGGGGCAGGTTATATGAGCTGAGGGCAACAAAGACACAAGGACCTAACTTTGCTCTTTTCGCCGGACTCATGATTTACGACTCATTTCTGCCGTGGCCTTCCTCTTGCACGGCCTTCCTCTAGCGAGATGTCCCGAGGACAGAGTACACTTCCAGCCTCGCCCGCGAAAACAAGAGGATAACTCAGCCCTAACTGCCGACCCAGGTGCAACTGACTGGGCCGGAACATATTTCAGGGGCTCTCTCGCGCAGTCTGCTCCAAACCCCCTCGAACTCATTAAAACCGATTTACAGCCGCGAAGACGTATATACTTTCTTTTTTTTTTTTTTTTTTGCGATGGACTGTTCGTTGCACTTTTGCGTGTACCTCATTACTTGACACGAGGATGCCTGTTCTGCGAAACGAAAAGCTTGGCTACTGTCAACGTCAACGCTATTAAAAAAAGTTTAAAGTTTTTATTTTGTTTTACCAGATTCACTTCTGCTCGCCGTCACCACTAATGAGTTTTAAAATTGCCCATTGCATGGAGTTTTAGCTAACCGAGAATTTTTTTTAAATTAGGTAGGCTAAGGCATTATTAGTGCTTCGTTCTGGTGTTTAAAAGAAAAAGCTTCAGAACGCTTTAATTGTACTAAATTACGTCGTAGATTCTGAAGTGCAGTAAATGGTGTTACGTATTTAAATATAAAACGTTCTCAGTAGTAATTCAAGAAATATGTTCTTTCTTCAGAACGGATGAAGATTGAATCCTGCAATAAAGTTCACGTGTATTTATTGTAGAAAGTATTTAAATAATGTGTTTATGAGGAAAAAAAATTAATCACTTATGTTACTGAAAGGTGCCTTAAAATTACATTAACCTCGTCAATTGTGTCGAAAAAAGAATGTGATATTCGTATCTACATTTGAAAAACGGGATTTTTCGTATATCTCGTAGTCCGGGAATTCTTCACCGATAAAGCTCTGAAAATGATAAACAATCAAGACTTTTGCTTTTACCAAACAAAAAATGAAATTATAATGAAAATCATATCGGTTAGGTATATTTAAAGGTCTGTCTAGCGGCTGAGTCAAGGTCTATGTGCCTGGTGCCGACCCCAATTGAATTTATTATGTAATGTGACCGTGACCTTTCAATTTAAACTTAATATGAAAATTCGCCAATAATAACTCAAAATTTGCCAAAAAAAAACTATAAATGTTCAGTTTCTTTTTTTGGGAAATATTTTACACCATAAAATCTTAAAAATAATGAAAATTGACAAATTGTTCTATTTGGGGGGGGGGGGGGGAGTCTTGTTTTGAGAGGGAAAATTTTCCTTTTATGTTTCTCAAAATAACAGGAGGGGAATCAATTTCATTAAAGAAGGACTATTTTCCTTAAAGAAGGGCAATTTTCCTTAAAGTTATGCCTTAATCCGCCATCATCTGCCAAGTTAGATAACATCATGACCGCCATTTTGAAAATATTTATATTTTGTACAAAAAAAATTTGAAGTGAAACTTCTTTGGATGCGATGGGAGTAAAATTTCAAGGTCAAATTTTATTGCAACGTGTTCGTGAAACATTTTTGTGAAACGATTTCTGACGCTAATAGGTTGCGGACGGTGCAGAAAACTTGTTGGACACCGCTCCCTTGAGCGGGCTCCACGTGGCGGCGTGCGGCTCAGGTTGAACCCCGCCATGCTGCAGGGATAGTCCTGCGCCTGAGACCCCGCCGACTTGCTGGCATCTAGTAAAGGAATATTTGGGTAGATGGCCAAACAACAGGAGTTGAGATTATTGTTTTGCACCGTGCCGTGGGTCATATTCGCAAGAAAATGATGTTATTTCAAGTACGTATTATGAAAAAAAAAATATTGTGTTAATCAGTACCTATTGTTAAACAGTGTTGTATAAAAATTGTTAATTTGAATCTTCTTTAGGCGCAATGACAGTAAAATTTCAAGGCTGAATATTAATGCAACGTTTTCGTGAAACATTGATGTGACATTTTTCTGACGCGAAAAGGACATATATAAGGTTCTTGACAAATGAGATATAGGCTACTTATGAGTCGAGGCTTGAACTGCCAAATAAGTTACACTTCTGTCACGTGCGCTGAGCTCCACGCACACTTCTTTTTAAATACTAAAAATAATATTTATATAACTTTCTATAAAATCAATAAAAATTTTTACTTCATAGAGTCGGGAATCCTCGGTTCTAGCCTGATGAGGGAAGAATAAAATAATTGTTCCTCCATGGTGTCCACAAGCAGACTGTCTCCCCACCACTAATGATAACGAATTTATATTACGTAAACCAGTATTACGTCATGGCAGCCATATTTGATCAGCCATATTGGATTTTCTTATCATCTGCTAGAATGTTCTGTGGCCATATTGGTTTATTTTTACCGACTAGAGTGCAGTAGTGTTAATAATTATCAGATCATCAGTTGTCGTAGCATTCGCCATCTTGGAGGAAACGTTTTTCAACGGACAATGTAGAGAGCTTTGGCATAGTTTGGGTAAAGTTTGCAAATTCTGAAGGTCAAGGTTACATTACGTCCCAAATCCAAGATGGCGGTCAGCACCAGGCACTTGGTCCCGGACCCAGTCGCCAAACTGACATACCTGCACGTTACTTAGTAACAATATCCTTTTGTCAAAATGTGTGAGTTATCCTTATTAATTTGAAAAACTATATTTTACACACAAATTTACAACGTTTATAATTGTAAGCTGCAAGCATTACTCGGTCATGATTAATTTATCAGTGTTAGATTATGTATCGTATGTAGGCAATGTTAATGTTGTTATACATTTTCATTGTGTAAATACACATATCCCCTTGACTTAATGATATAAGATACCATAATTAATAACAATTGTTTGTAGGAAAACGACACGGCATTATTGCTA
The DNA here is from genome assembly GCF_032445375.1 of Bacillus rossius redtenbacheri. Taxonomy (NCBI): domain Eukaryota; kingdom Metazoa; phylum Arthropoda; class Insecta; order Phasmatodea; family Bacillidae; genus Bacillus; species Bacillus rossius. Next base: position 17,888,171 of record NC_086335.1, read on the forward strand.
TATGTTATAAGCCTATTTTTATCAAAGATAATTCTAGTTTTAAATCGAGTTAATTTACTTTATTTGCTTCTCTTTAGAAACTGCATTTTATAATCAGTAACTGTGTTTTGATTTTTGTAGTAAATTGAGATAATTCTTATAAAAAAATGTTTTACGGTCGATAGGTAATATATACAATAAAAGAAAACCTCCAGTCCTTCAATAATGGATATTGATTAACTAAAATTTCTTATTATAGGTCTTAATTGTCAAAATTCAGCACAGTAATTTTTATCGATAAATAACATAAATATTCAGATATCAAATTTGAATTAAAACAGTCAATTATTTTGATTTAAAAGAGGATGAATGTTTAAAACTCCAAAAAAAAAAAATCAACTTTAAAGGCTACTATAATAAGGGATATAATATTCAGTTGCGCTCCATGGATTATCTCGTGGCCACACATATTTATCAAAATATCGGTTATTAAGTAATTTCAGCCTAAACTAAAGCACATAATTAATTAAAATATCCCAGTAACGCCTATTTGCAAATGATGAATGATATTGAAATGTGAGTGGACAGAGATTTATTAAAATTTTTACATAATATTAATAATTATTTATATATATACTTCTTGCAATTTGTATTTTCTTATATGTCTGAACCTGTTCTGAACGATAAAATTGTGACGTGTTGTTTTGTGATTGGCTGCTCGTATTCAGATAATAAAGTAAAAATTTACAAGAGACGACCACCTCAATGATAAGCCAAATGTATGAACGTCATAATGTCTTGCGTTCGAAACAGAAGTGGAGAAGAAATATTGACTACGTCTGATTAATTAGGATGACCGTTTACAAAACTGTGCCTTCACGAAAATAAGGAATGCGTTTAAATCGAGCCGTAAATTTGTAATGTTCAGGGTAATTATGAAATAATGATTTGCAGGAACATCTCCTAATTCTTTATTACGCCGTGGCGTGGATTCAGCGCGTTTGCTGGACTTAAGAATTATATCGGGTGGTGTAACGTATTTAAGAACGTGTAACGTGTAACGCGTAGTCCGATTTAATAAAATAAACTACATTTTGTGTTAGGTATAGAGGGCCACGAAAACATATCTTTAAAAGTTTCCATGCTTGTAAGATGTCAACACTGCTCAAAGACTATGTAAAAGTTAGTCTAAAAGTAGACCAGAATTAATACCCTCTACTCAACTTCGCTCAAGTCACCAAACTGGCGTGCAGACTTCACTGACGCGCCTAATGGGACATTTAAGTGGCGCCAGTATAATTCCTATACGTTGCAATATTACAAATTTGGGCTCTCTGCAAATCCTTATAGTAACAACAATAATATCGTACCAAATTGTTCAATCTTAAAAACGACCGTTTAAAACATTTTTATTTTTTCCTGGTGAAAATTTATTTTTAAAACGAAACAGAAATGCGAAATGCGTCAAGGTTATTGTAATGGGCCTTTACAAGTTCTCGTAAACAGTCACGTTTAATAAATCTTGAGCCGTTTTTAAATGATGCATTAAAAAACAAAAACAAAAAAAAATTATCTATACCACAAAATAGTTTATCAATGTATATCATGACACACGGTTTGTGTTGACAACATAATAATTTTGTAGAGTGTAGGAAGGGGCTTGTTCTTATTACTGGCAGAAACATTTTTCTTTCAATAATGAAAGTTTTTTGTTTAAATATACCCAGAAATATCACCACAAAATGTTTGCAAGGTCTGCAGCAGAATTTTATGTTGCGTCTGGAAAATATGGGTGTATGTATTTAAATGCACTGATGCCTAAAGATCACCAAATCATTAGTCTGCGCAACCAGGCTGACACCTTAACCAACTGTGGTTATTTATTTGTCGATTCTCTGGTCGCGTTCACGTCGGAAACCCTGGGTCGTGTTCCGCAACACAGCAGAACACTTTTTTCCTTCTTATTCGTTCCGAGTGCCTCGCTCTCGGCCGTCGCTGATGGGGCATTAATTAAGAGGTGGAAAACGGGCGAGCCTGCCGGGGCGTTAGTAATACTCCTCCCCCTCCCCAGGACGTGTAATTAATCCCCGTGTTGCGCGGTCTGAGTTGGCCCAGAACACCCGCCAGGCACTGATTACCGCGCTAAGGACTTCGGCGGCGGGAAATTAATATTCCGCCGGCCGGAGACTTGAAATATCGTCTCCCGAAGGCGTCCGGGCCGGGACGAACGAAGCGCGTTAATCAGCGACCCTAACAAATCACTGCTCCAGGAGGAAGTCGGGGCAGGGGTCAGGCGGTGATAAACCGCGGCGCATCGCAAGCTTGTGTTCGCGGACTCGCCTCCCCCCCCCACTCCCGGGGCTAATTAATACCAGGGGCGTAACTTTCTCGTCGCCGTCGTATCTCGGCACGCCATCAAGACGCCTATGACTTACGGGGGATGCGGCTGGTTGCAAGGGAACCGGATAAAGAGGGGCGGGGAGGGTGAAAGCCGCGGGTGAAAGCAAGCTGTCGGTGGATACTTTTAAATGATTTGTGCCTGCCTGGCGGTGCGGTCCGATCCTAGATGCTGTTACTTTCCCACGTGATTGTTATATTCCTCGTGGCGTTTTTGCAGTTTCTCAGGTATTGAAATAAATTTATCATTATATAATAAATTTGCAGGTTACATAGTTACCCATTTTCGTAGACAGATCTCAACTTCGTGTCTTTTTTTATGGTTTATTTGGCAAAAAATAAATTAAATTTCTTAGAATACTTACGATTCTAAATTATAAAATCATTGGGTGTTTCTAAATATTAATAAAATAATATTTCTTGTAAAAAGCCCTTCTTTTTTGAATGTAGAAAGTAATGATACATGGAGCATAATTAAAGAGTTCTTCTGGCATAAGTAATATAAATATAGTTAAATTTTATAAATGGTGTAATAAATTAAATTGAAAATAAATTTTTCTTTCATAATTGCTATGAAGAAGCAAAATCTTTGATGCGTCTTGTTTATACCATAGACTATGTATAAATATTAATATATTAACTTTTACACATAATTAAACTAAGAAAAAAAGTATCGTGAAAACTGTTATCCTATTTTAAAATACGAATTTATTATGCGCTCTAATACTATATTCCAAAATATTACTAAATAATGAAATGGGAAATCTTCAACCAGCACTAACTTACAAAGCTCGTCTTATTGGCGACATTTAATATCAATGACATTTCAAATAATTAAATATTTTTTTATCACTTGCCAGCTTTTTCAATTGGAGAAAACACAATATCGCAACAACCAAAAGTGTCTGCGATTTACAGGTAAGTAACTGTGATCAAATTTGAAGTCTCTAGAGGTTTGCTGGTTTGAGCCCAAATTCTTACATGTCTACTGTACACATATTAAAGATATGCTACTAATAAAGTGGTATAGAGCTAATACACACTATAGCCTAGCTAGTTTCGTCTTCATATCCCCTAAGTTCATATAGATGATGAAGGAATGGAAGGCAAGAAGACTATATGGAGTGATAACCTTACATGACTTGGGCGAGTCAGACGTAGTGACGGTACAATGGTTCGACATCACTTTCGGCAGTATGGTGGATAAGGGACCAGTCATTACCTGTCTTGGAGCTAGGAAAAGAAAAAAACCTTAAAAACATCATGAAACGAAACGCTTGCCAGCGAGAAACTAAAATTAACTCACCAAAGAAACTCTGCACCATTAGCTCACAACAGAGAAGCTGTAATATTGGCTCACCAGAATAAAGCTGTAACATTGGCTCACCAACAAGAAGCTGTAAACAAATGCTTACCATAATGATGCTGAAACATTGGTTCACCAAATAGTAGTTATATCATTTGCTCACCAGCGGGGAGCTGTGACATTGGCTCACCAAAGAGAACTGTGACATAAAATCGCCAGAGAGAAATTACATTTTTGCTTACCAGTGAAAAGGTGTTACATTGGCTTAAGGGCCTGAAGCTGTTACATAGGCTGAAGTGATAAATATGTGGTCGTCGTATTCTGCTGTTAAGTGTCATTTTTTCGTGTCTTTTTATCGCAATATATTCTTAATTGGACCTTGCCACTCACTGTAAATATCGTGAAAAACACCAAGTTATTGAGTCTCACTTAATTTGGATGTATGTATTTCCATGTGTATTTTCAATGTACGGGAAACATTCCAGGCCTTCCCCCGAAGGCCTGGAAATTAATAGCCAAGCGGTGGTACTTTGTTGCAGTGATTTGGAATGCAGGTACACATTCTGAAACTACTCAATGTTTGGTTCCAAGCACACTCAGTAAAACACACATTTACATGATTTGAAAACCTTGCAGTTAATATCGGTGCACGAAAAAGGGAATTATCTAGTCATTATGTGAATTCGTAAAAAAATAAGAAAATTTGGAGTTATGCAAGCCACATTTTTGAAGGAATGTCGCATTGTTTTTTTTACATAGCCGCAGATTAATCAGCTCTCAGGCCTATTTCGTGTTTGCCATGTGGACGATATTTATGCAACACACATATTTAAGAATATTTAAATGCATAGTACTTGGAATACATATCCCAGAGTAATTTTTGTTTGTCGTAATAAAACACGAGATTGTTTTATGATAAAAAAAAAACACCAGGGCATTTAAATGTATTAATAGATAATAATGTACAACGTAGTTTTAAGGGTAAGATGACGTATGCGTCCCATTATGTAATTAAATATTTATAAGTATTATTCGCACATAAACAGTGCATTGATATTCAAGCCAATAATTTTAAATGGGATATTTAGTTTTAATATTGTATATTGAGTAGTCAGTGTCAAAGGTTTATATATATATATAAACCCAATATTAGATTTTAATTGACGCATAAATACAATAGATTTTCAGCGGATTTTGATACGTTGTTCATAAAAGCCAACAGAAGTATTGACATATTGCTAAAATATATCTGTTGTTATTTTGTTGAAGGTGAAACTGTAATTCCAGCCACGGCGGCTGCCAGAGGGACTCCAGTTCCTCGGAGGCTGCTCTGGGTCGGCCGAGGGACAGGTCGTATCCTGAGGCGGTCAGGAGTAGGAGCAGAAAGGGTGGAGGGGAGGGCAGGTCGAAGATAAATGCACCTACACGTGTCTCCTGCTCTCGGGAGACCCTTGTAAAGCTCGGAGCGGCTACCTCCCCCCCGCATCACGCCCCTCCCAGAGGGAGCTGTCCGCTGACCGCACGATAAACGCCTTGACCTCCCCCGGCTCGCCCTCTGACCCGAGGGGTCGCTCCCAGGGGCACAATCCAATCCATTCCTGCCTTGCAAGTGAAAATGGCTGGACGAGGATCGGGCGCCGGCCTCGTCAGTAACTCACTGCCGCTCCTGCGGACAGCTCCTGAGGTACTGTCCCCGGCGGCTGGGGAGGCGCCTGAATCACTGCCGGCCAGCTCTGCACTCCACTTCACTCCCCCCGCACACGCGCTCATTCCTGGTCCTTCATTTCACTGTTTCATCTGCTAACCATTCTTATTCATGGATCACCTACAAATATTATTGATGAGTAAACATCTTATTTCTCGGTGTACGGCATTTCATAGGAGTAATTTCTATAAACGAAAATATGTCACCAAATGGCGGACCCACTTTTGGTAATTTAAAACTGTATATAGTCACTTTCATAAACATTAGGGCACATACCAAGCGTATCGATGTGTCAAATGAAACTTTATATGATAGGTGAAACTACCCTGGAATATATTTGGTAAACTAAAATAGTCATGGTAAAAAGTAATCACTTTTTTTTAAAAAAATACCTAAGAAAGCTGCCATTACAATGGCTATAGTAAATGTTCTCCTCTTGACGTGTTCAAGAGGCTTGCTAGCACAGTGGTAGAGCGCGCACTTGGTAACCTCAGGAGACAAGGTTAAAATCTCGTCAAAATATTTTTTTTTTACATTTTGAATAACATCAAATAATAGTAATGTTCAATCAGCTCAATAAGGTTAAGGCATGGTATTAGGAAAGAGAGAAGGTAAAGGCGCGCGCATCTTTCCCCCTCCCTAAGCCAGGCTCATGACGTCACGTGGAAACATCGTCTCCCGCCGAGCCGGGAAGGGAGCGCAGAGCGACTGCGGATACTTCCTCGCTGCTCTGTGGCTCGCTCAAGTCTTTGCGGCGGGAAAATGAATCAGTTCATGTCCGAGCTATATTAAAAGAAATTATACGTAAAGTACAAGAATGTGGTATCCCGGTTGTAGCAATAGTAAGCGACATGGGTGGAGGAAACAGAGCGTTATCTATGGAAACAGCTAGGAATTAATACTAAAAATACTAGTTTCTCGAACCCCAGTGACAGCATGGTGGAAATATGTTGTACAGTGCACAATGCCTAGTGTTATTGTTTCAGTTTTACAGTTATGACGTTCAAGCATAACATATAGTAACATAATAAGACAGATAGTTTGTTAGCTTCATCGTGCAATTGAGGTGGGTCTTAAATAATTTTGTCATTTATATAAAATTATTTTACTTTATTTATATTTTTAATTTATATGTATCAATTTTGAAATGTATTGTGCAAAGTTGTATTTTTACTGTCGCCTATCTTAGTTTTTGTAGTGATTTGTATATAAAAAATTGTGCCATTATTATTTTGTCTCTGTTTAACATTAATGAACTAGTTAACTTTTTTTATGAAATCTTGGATCAAATTCGTTTAAATATATCATTTTCAATAAACAACTTGCACAAACAAAAATAAATTTTGTACGCAACTGAATCATTTTGATTGTATTCCCTTAATAAATCTCTTAAACAATTTAGCTATTAATGTGATCATTATATTATTATTTGCATTATAAAACACATCACACTATTTTTGACTCTTGTGTACGTTAACTAGAGTTTAAGCATGGAGGTATGAAGTAGAGGAGTAGGCATGTAGAATCATTGCCCCGTGTTATTAGCTGAAGCCAAAAACCGTGGCTACCAAAACAGTGGCGTTGTCATAAGAAAAGTATTGGAAATGGCATTGTTATGATAGCCAGAATAGCCTCGGTAGATAAGCGAAAGTGACTTCACTTTATGGACTACATGCCTTCTCCTCTTCTACTTATCACAATATGTTTAAGACTACACAAAATTATTATCTTTGAAAGATTTGTGCAATGTGAGTGCATAACTTGATGTAAGTTTTTGGACATACGCCATTGCTAAGCACATGTATGTCTGTAGAAGAAAACTACAAAAAACCAAAAGACAAAATACACAAAAAAAAGCAAAACATTTTTGTTGTCAACAGGATATATACACCACATTATATTCCATAACAGGAATATGGTCAACAAACTAAGAAAAACAAAGAAAAATGGACAAAGAGAACGAGCACAACAATATTGAACCCCAGAAAAAATTTAGCACAACAGTGGAGATGAGACAAAAACACACCAAAACGAGAAGACGAAACAAACACAGTAGTTTTCCAAAACAGTAACAAGCGACGTTTCGGGAACTGCTATCTGCTGCCGTCCTCAGGCTGAGACGCACATGGTACGAAAACACAGGTGTGACTGAGTAGGGGCTGGAAAATTGAGGGTACATCAAGTCACGAAATTATTGTCTGTGCTGACCGGCGAAATTTATCGTGTCAAGCGGCGTGTGAGTTAGTCCGTTTTTATCCGAATCCGAGCGCTCTGCATTCCACATGACGCAGTGCGCAGTAGCGCGAAAATTCCAAACCGCTAATGCCTGCCCCCTGAGGTTAAGGTATGCTCGTAGAAAGCATTTACAGACATATTTCTGTCGTTTGAGCAAAAACAAATATATACAGTAAAATACTTAGTGTCATAAAATTGGTTTAAAAATGTTTCAGGTTAATATTTTAATTATGCCATAGAACTATAACTTCTAACGTGTGCGCGAACTTTATACTATTGACGGTTTTGGGAATTTTAACAAAGTTTAATAAAATTCCTTGTCGAAAATCACGTCTAAAGCGGGGTTTTATCGCAGTCATTTCTAATAGTTCAAAATTTCCGGGTGTTTCGTGCTGCTAATTTTTACCTGCGTCTGATGGTGTCAAGCAGCGTTTACGATTCAGGCAGCGAATTATAGCGGCGAACGCAGAATGTATGCGTGTGAATCACATCCTAAAATGTTTTGTATTTGAAAAGCGACTATTTTATTTATCCGTTTATTTATCACGCTCGGCATTATTTTGAAGAATTCTACGTTACATTTTGAGTCCAATTTTCGTATAATAAGTAAATATGCAGCATGAACAACTTGTCACCGAGGTTAGATGTTTATCCATCACTGGCGAGTACTAAAATAAATGCTCATATATATTATATTGTTATAACTAGAGACCAGAAAAATTCGCGGATTCTTTTCGCGATATGCTGGAATGCAAATAATTGTACCTTTATGCAACTTCTGGTATTGTTTCACTGTTAACCTGGAGGACTGTGGGCCAACTATAGACCCTCAGTCAAAGCAGTATCGAATCACGAGTCTCACAGTTGAGACGCCTCAGAAGTCAGTAGCCAATGAACATGTGACGTTTGCCCGAGTGTGCACAGGATCGTGGAGTCTATCCTGGAGGTCGTTGAAAACGCGAATTCTTCCAGTCCCTAGTTATAACTCTTAATTTGTAAATGATTTTAGTTTTGGAAATGAAGCTCCCTTCCAGCCTGCAATGTAAGTCGAGGCGATGAGGGACTGCTGTCGGAGTGTCGAGGCACAGACGGCCACGTGGAGGCGCTGAAGAAGTAGCCTCGCCTGACGAGCTATCTGCCGCGAGCATCAGCCGTCGGCGCGGCGCTGGCATTCAGCTGTCAGGAGTGATAAACTGCGCGGCGGCGCGATAAGGCAGCCACAGCCGCAGGAAGCGCCACTTCCTCCCGCCACAGGAGCCACACACGAGCCACAGCAGCGAGCACGTGGGTCAGTCTGCTGGTCGCACCGTCTGCCGCGCCTTCCACCTCCAAGGCGCTGGTGCCACTTCCGTGTTCAGCAGAGTTTTCTCCGGGTGCTGCTGTTTTATCAACCCACAACCATACTCCTGTCATAATTTCTCAAAACAAATTCGAAGAAAGTAATATATATAAATTTTTGGTCAATTTAATTATATTTTTTTTTGTGAAACATGACTTGTCCAATTTCTCTATGCATATATGAAACGACATAAAACGATCTACAGGAAGCTATAGACTTAAAAAATAACGAATGCAACTGTTATCTACAATTAAAAAAAAACATATTTTGGCGAACGTCCGCGCAACCACATTAAGGATTAATGTCAGGACATAAACCACAAGCGTGTGAACTCGTTTCACTTGTAAAATTTCCTTTAATTGGCAGATGAATAGAAGTCGGAAATGATATTAATAAACAATGTACCTTCCCAACAATATTGTTTACATTTGGACATATTTAACAATTCTTTACCTGCTTGGATATCAAAAGTCCTTACTGAACATTTGAATGTTTTACGTCGCCCGGCTATGCCTGGAGACTTGGTTGCAGCGGGACCTCCAAGATGGCGGTCTGCTCCGAGTCACGCGGGAGGCGACTGGGTGTCCTCAGAGGTCGGGACTGGCCACACTCGGCGCCACGCCCGGCTATGCCTGGAGACTTGATTACAGCGGGATGTCCAAGATGGCGGTCTGCTCCGAGCCACACGGGAGGCGACTGGGTGTCCTCAGATGTCGGGACTGGCCACACTCGGCGCCACGCCCGGCTATGCCTGGAGACTTGATTACAGCGGGATGTCCAAGATGGCGGTCTGCTCCGAGCCACACGGGAGGCGACTGGGTGTCCTCAGATGTCGGGACTGGCCACACTCGGCGCCACGCCCGGCTATGCCTGGAGACTTGATTACAGCGGGATGTCCAAGATGGCGGTCTGCTCCGAGCCACACGGGAGGCGACTGGGTGTCCTCAGATGTCGGGACTGGCCACACTCGGCGCCACGCCCGGCTATGCCTGGAGACTTGATTACAGCGGGATGTCCAAGATGGCGGTCTGCTCCGAGCCACACGGGAGGCGACTGGGTGTCCTCAGAGGTCGGGACTGGCCACACTCGGCGCCACGCCCGGCTATGCCTGGAGACTTGATTACAGCGGGATGTCCAAGATGGCGGTCTGCTCCGAGCCACACGGGAGGCGACTGGGTGTCCTCAGAGGTCGGGACTGGCCACACTCGGCGCCACGCCCGGCTATGCCTGGAGACTTGATTACAGCGGGATGTCCAAGATGGCGGTCTGCTCCGAGCCACACGGGAGGCGACTGGGTGTCCTCAGATGTCGGGACTGGCCACACTCGGCGCCACGCCCGGCTATGCCTGGAGACTTGATTACAGCGGGATGTCCAAGATGGCGGTCTGCTCCGAGCCACGCGGGAGGCGACTGGGTGTCCTCAGATGTCGGGACTGGCCACACTCGGCGCCACGCCCGGCTATGCCTGGAGACTTGATTACAGCGGGATGTCCAAGATGGCGGTCTGCTCCGAGCCACACGGGAGGCGACTGGGTGTCCTCAGAGGATGGGACTGGCCACACTCGGCGCCACGCCCGGCTATGCCTGGAGACTTGATTACAGCGGGATGTCCAAGATGGCGGTCTGCTCCGAGCCACACGGGAGGCGACTGGGTGTCCTCAGATGTCGGGACTGGCCACACTCGGCGCCACGCCCGGCTATGCCTGGAGACTTGATTACAGCGGGATGTCCAAGATGGCGGTCTGCTCCGAGCCACACGGGAGGCGACTGGGTGTCCTCAGATGTCGGGACTGGCCACACTCGGCGCCACGCCCGGCTATGCCTGGAGACTTGATTACAGCGGGATGTCCAAGATGGCGGTCTGCTCCGAGCCACACGGGAGGCGACTGGGTGTCCTCAGATGTCGGGACTGGCCACACTCGGCGCCACGCCCGGCTATGCCTGGAGACTTGATTACAGCGGGATGTCCAAGATGGCGGTCTGCTCCGAGCCACACGGGAGGCGACTGGGTGTCCTCAGATGTCGGGACTGGCCACACTCGGCGCCACGCCGGGCTATGCCTGGAGACTTGATTACAGCGGGATGTCCAAGATGGCGGTCTGCTCCGAGCCACGCGGGAGGCGACTGGGTGTCCTCAGATGTCGGGACTGGCCACACTCGGCGCCACGCCCGGCTATGCCTGGAGACTTGATTACAGCGGGATGTCCAAGATGGCGGTCTGCTCCGAGCCACGCGGGAGGCGACTGGGTGTCCTCAGAGGATGGGACTGGCCACACTCGGCGCCACGCCCGGCTATGCCTGGAGACTTGATTACAGCGGGATGTCCAAGATGGCGGTCTGCTCCGAGCCACACGGGAGGCGACTGGGTGTCCTCAGATGTCGGGACTGGCCACACTCGGCGCCACGCCCGGCTATGCCTGGAGACTTGATTACAGCGGGATGTCCAAGATGGCGGTCTGCTCCGAGCCACACGGGAGGCGACTGGGTGTCCTCAAATGTCGGGACTGGCCACACTCGGCGCCACGCCCGGCTATGCCTGGAGACTTGATTACAGCGGGATGTCCAAGATGGCGGTCTGCTCCGAGCCACACGGGAGGCGACTGGGTGTCCTCAGATGTCGGGACTGGCCACACTCGGCGCCACGCCCGGCTATGCCTGGAGACTTGATTACAGCGGGATGTCCAAGATGGCGGTCTGCTCCGAGCCACACGGGAGGCGACTGGGTGTCCTCAGATGTCGGGACTGGCCACACTCGGCGCCACGCCCGGCTATGCCTGGAGACTTGATTACAGCGGGATGTCCAAGATGGCGGTCTGCTCCGAGCCACACGGGAGGCGACTGGGTGTCCTCAGAGGATGGGACTGGCCACACTCGGCGCCACGCCCGGCTATGCCTGGAGACTTGATTACAGCGGGATGTCCAAGATGGCGGTCTGCTCCGAGCCACACGGGAGGCGACTGGGTGTCCTCAATGTCGGGACTGGCCACACTCGGCGCCACGCCCGGCTATGCCTGGAGACTTGATTACAGCGGGATGTCCAAGATGGCGGTCTGCTCCGAGCCACACGGGAGGCGACTGGGTGTCCTCAGATGTCGGGACTGGCCACACTCGGCGCCACGCCCGGCTATGCCTGGAGACTTGATTACAGCGGGATGTCCAAGATGGCGGTCTGCTCCGAGCCACACGGGAGGCGACTGGGTGTCCTCAGATGTCGGGACTGGCCACACTCGGCGCCACGCCCGGCTATGCCTGGAGACTTGATTACAGCGGGATGTCCAAGATGGCGGTCTTCTCCGAGCCACACGGGAGGCGACTGGGTGTCCTCAGATGTCGGGACTGGCCACACTCGGCGCCACGCCCGGCTATGCCTGGAGACTTGGTTACAGCGGGATGTCCAAGATGGCGGTCTGCTCCGAGCCACACGGGAGGCGACTGGGTGTCCTCAGATGTCTGGACTGGCCACACTCGGCGCCACGTCCGGCTATGCCTGGAGACTTGATTACAGCGGGATGTCCAAGATGGCGGTCTGCTCCGAGCCACACGGGAGGCGACTGGGTGTCCTAAGATGTCGGGACTGGCCACACTCGGCGCCACGCCCGGCTATGCCTGGAGACTTGAATACAGCGGGATGTCCAAGATGGCGGTCTGCTCCGAGCCACACGGGAGGCGACTGGGTGTCCTCAGATGTCGGGACTGGCCACACTCGGCGCCACGTCCGGCTATGCCTGGAGACTTGATTACAGCGGGATGTCCAAGATGGCGGTCTGCTCCGAGCCACACGGGAGGCGACTGGGTGTCCTCAGATGTCGGGACTGGCCACACTCGGCGCCACGCCCGGCTATGCCTGGAGACTTGGTTGCAGCGGGATGTCCAAGATGGCGGTCTGCTCCGAGCCACACGGGAGGCGACTGGGTGTCCTCAGATGTCGGGACTGGCCACACTCGGCGCCACGCCCGGCTATGCCTGGAGACTTGTTTACAGCGGGATGTCCAAGATGGCGGTCTGCTCCGAGCCACGCGGGAGGCGACTGGGTGCCTCAGAGGTCGGGACTGGCCACACTCGGCGCGTCAGGCCCTCTGCGCCCGGCTCGTCACAGCAGCGACGGCCCGGCCAATTGGGCGCGACAACCCCCTGCATTATACATGGCGCCGCTGATTGTCCGCCGCGCCTGGCTGCCTGTTGTGACTGATCCCCTGTCCGGCGAGGTTACTGCAGCTGTTCATGCTCCAGGGGATTCTTTCTGGAGCCGTGCCAAACAGCGGTGATGACCAGCCTCACTACTTTCAGGGGTCAGATTTCATTTTTGAAAGTGTTACCAGGGCCAGGCACCAATTAAATTATTAATAGGTGTATTATAAAAAAATGTATTATTTTTACGTATAAAAACCCATAGAAATAATTTGTGGCATGAAATAAGGAACAGGGAAATAAAAATTGGTTGTCTGTAAAGTCGGTTTACGGACGATAGTTTAAAGTGACGTCATAACAAAACATTTATGTAATGATTGCATACTTTTACGAATAAAATTGAATAAGTTTTATTGAATTAGCACTATATTGTATGGATACAAAGAAGAGTGAAATGAAATCAACAATTTAATTGAAAAATTTACTTTTATTTTCACTCATTAATTCAAATATGTTTATTCCTTTAACGAAGAGATTATTTTAACTATAACATTTATACATGTTTTCTATTTAACTTCTTCCAATCTGTGTTATTCTGTTAAGGTTAGGACGATGATAGGAAAAGTAGGAAACGAATAGGAGTGTTTCAAGTTTAATGTGCCTCGAAAAAGACAAATAGATTATTGTTCCAATCGAGTGGAAGAGAGATAGATGCGGCGCAAGCGTACAATGAGTTTAACGGGACACAGCGTTACGAGACAATGTGCGTTACGGGACACTTTTTCGTGCTTGCAGCCGGCGTTCATCGATTTATTAGACGTTGTCACGTCCAAAAAAAAGACTGCTATTCCATTACTATTTGTGTGTTGAAAGATTGTTTAAACGATGCTGTGGGCTGTCACTGGCCAATAGTATCAGCACCGTTCCGCCGCACACATGGACCGTACTATCAGAGCCTCGTACTGACAGCTACTCCCGGACAACAGCTACTAAGTGTGATTAGCACTTAACATTGTCCCAGAGAATTCGCTCTGATCGGGGCATGCCAACTTTTAAATGTTATTACTTTCACTGTCTTGCCGCCAAGACGAAACATGAACAAAACCTGGTTCCACGACTAAAATAGAAGCAGCAAATTAGCGATGTAATTCCACGCCTGGCTGACGGTATTTCGCGAGCTCTGATTATGTAGCACAGGAGCAATAAGGACGACAATACTTCACTCATTAAACACTTCCTCACCTCTACACGGTAGGTAATGAACTGGTATGAGATAGTTGTCTTCTTGCCTCTTCTCTTTGGATGTTGTAATGCCAATCAGTGCCATATGTATGGTGTGGTGATAAATAATAAAGAATTTTCAGGTTTTTAAAATTAGTTTTTCATAATTATGTATATAAACTCCTTAAATACACAAACATTATAAGAAGCTAACTGTGTTATTTACTGTAAATTATTGCATTTTTATTTCTCGAAATTAAAGAAATAATAGACATAGCAAAAATATATTTTTTATTTCTAATAATTTTTAATTTTGACATGATCGTCTCATTAGCGAGAATAATTAGGCTGGAAAGGTTATTAATTTTTTTACAACTTCAAATAAACTTTATTTGCAAATACTTTGATATTCCAACTGGCTTTCCACAAAAATATAACACATTAAATATCAAGAATTGTTATATATTGTATTATATAAGTTGTTACTTAAGGTTTGTATATTTTAACTACGATTTTACACAAAAATAGCTTTAATTTTACCTACGGTGTATACGTCGTACAGTTATACTCAGAGAGCTGAATAGGGCCAATTTGTGTATGACATCTTATCTGCTTGCCTGAGAATAGATAATGGGTCAAGATAGACGTCAGGCCCAAACCAACATCTGATCCCATTATTATTGTGGACACAAGCTACTCCTTAATTGTCTCCAAGCTATTGAGCAGAACATAACAATTTTTATTTATATTTTTCTTAGACCTTATGTCTCACCAATAGCGCGCTCTTTACATACAAAGACAGATACACTATACAAACACAATGCAGTATCTGGAGAAAGTATAGTGTGAGTAACCTAAATTGTCTTAACTTTGATAACTCTCCAAAGTAGTAACACTGGTGGTCGTATCCTTCTGCTGATGATGTTGAGTCAACATAGTTGATACAATTTATGTGATCATCAGTGATTGTAAAGCAACTTCATGTGCTGCTTTGCAAGTTTCATTTGGAACTTTGAGAAGTGCAATGTCTGAGCCAGTTTAAATGACGCAGGCTATAATGGCCTTGCTCCAGAGTAGTAAGGGAGGAATTAGGACGGTTTCATGTAAGAGGGAGTAAACGGAGTAGGGAATTTATGACTAGTTTTAAGAAGTTTGGTTTTATTTGTGCCCACACAAATAACTGACAACTGATGACATGAAGGGTCTTATGAAAACGCATATACGTATCATTCTGCAATCTTACCGGTTGTACTTACGGAGTAGTTGGATAAGATACTATTCCTCGTCCCCTGTCCCACCATAGCTTTACTCCCAAATCCAAATGAAAGATTTCATTAAAATGCCGATAATATTAATAATAAGCATACTTGCTACTAGAATAAAAAATACGTTTATGTAGTAGTAATATTTCATACATTATAGCATTTTTGAAGAATTTTACTATAATAAAACACATTTCTCATGTAATAACTTTTGTTGTGGGTGAAATTTTAAGTTGCGCAAATTTGTAGCATTACTTAGTTATTTCATAATTACTTATATTTAGATGGTAACATGAATATACTAAATGTAAAACCTTAACCAGTTTATTTGCAAAAATTCGTGGCGAAAAATGCCAAAATTTTTTTCCTGAAAACGTGACGAGCAAAAGGAGGAAAATATGAGACGTTAGGAATGTACTTCGTCATTGAATATCCCGCAGAGCGCGTGAAACAAAAGCGAGGAATAGTTAATGAGAGAGATTTCATAGGGTCACATATTGACTGAAGTGTATTAAGTCGTAACGACGACTACCCGTGCATAAGGCGAGACCGTGGGATGCTGCGGTGAAATAAAAAAAACCGGCGTACGTTTTCTGCGTACCATTTCTAACAATTTAACGTCCTCCCTCCGTAACGGCGGGAGAAGAATGGTGTGACATCACACCGCGCCCTGGTCCCTCCTGCGGGGACTCGGCGGGCCCGCGGTCCCGATTGAGGTTATTCATGTCTCCGCCGGGACCCGCGGCTTAATGAACACAGGGGCGTTTCCTGTCCGTGCAGAAGGCCCCTCTCTCGCCTTATTGTCGCGTCCCCCCGGGCCGCATTATTCCCGTTTTATAACCCTAGCCGCAGTTGGCGCGCTGTGATTAATGTGCCGGATTCCATTAGGCGATGATGTTTTTGTGTCCGACCGCCAGGCGGCGCGCGCGTCGGGTCGCGTGACTCAGGCGCGGGGGCGACCATCTGCGGTGACAACATGCGGATCACTAGTCGGCCGTGCGACGCCGCGCACACATAGGGGTGTCCTACACCTGTACCTTAACACGGCCAGTCTCTTATTTTCCAGGGAACGAACTGTGGGGTCCTATCCGTGACCTATCTATTGCTCAACTTCCGCGCATGCGCAGAGCTCACTTTTTCGGGGCCATTAACTCGTCTATATTCACTTTCGTGAACATCGTGAGTCGTGCCAAGCGTATTGGTGTGCCAGTACTTTATAGTCGCAAAAATATTGTGGAATTAATTTTATTCACTTTAATGGTCATAGAATAAATATTTGAGACTTAAAAGTACTCGAGAAAATAAGAAAGGCGGTTCTATGGAGCTCCACTCAGACCAAGGCCACAATTTCGTGTCGACAATATTTCAGAAGATGTTTCGGTTGCTGTGCATAATTAAAACCAGGATTACAGACCTACATCCTCAGTCCGATGGCATGCTGGAAACGTTCAACATAACCCTTTAGGAACACCTTGCCAAGGTTGTGGCCGAGCATCAACAGGATTGGGATCAACACATCCAGTTGTTCCTAATGGCATATAGGTCTGCCATCCATGACTCCACTGGGCAGAGCCCTGTGAGTATTGAGTTTGGACAGGAGTTAAGGCTGCCCTGTGATGTCAAGTTCGGTCGTCCTCGCAGGGAGCCGACAACCACCACTGATTATGTGAATCTTCTAGAGGAGCAAATAGTGCTTATACATGAAAAAGCACGCAAAAATCTTCCATAAACGATGAATCGAATGAAAACTAGGTAAGACCTTAAGGCTAATTCAACCGGATTCCAGGTGGACGATAAGTTGTGGCTGTACAACCCTCCACTAAGAAAGGGAAGAAACCCTAAACTTCAAGCAGTGTGGGAAGGCCCGAACGAAGTCTTGTGGTCTACCGGATGCAGAGAGGAAAGAGGGGACGGAGGAAAGTGGTACATTTGGACCGGTTGATGAACTATGCTGGAAGGGATGCGTTACATGTTCGGGACGAACAGGTTGAAGGAGGGGGCAATGTTATGAACGCGTGAGACCAGACCGCGATGCCAGGATCGGAGCTGGCTGGCGGCCCCGCACGACCACTGACGTCAAGTGCCATCCATTGAGGTAAGGCATACCAGGCGTGCCTAGCCGGAGTATAAGAGACATCGTTACCCCTTTCTCCCTCTGCACCCCACACATCGTTCTGCCTAGGCGCCATTATCTGTCGCTGGGCAGTCTGGGGAATTCCGCGGGTACGCCGCAGCGAATAGACACTGCTTTTCTCGACGCTTCGGGCGTCGGGTCGGCACAGGATGACGTGGCTGACCCCCAACTGCGCTTGTTGGTTCTAGAAAGGGCGCCTCACACTATTTAACCTTCGACGCCGGCCTCCGTGGCAGTTCCGAACGGATCCCAAGCGAAGGGAAGTGCAACAGCGGCGACGGGCGACAGGGTCCCACGACGGAGTTGCTCGAGGGATGCTGCGGCGAGAGTTGCGCGAGGAGTGCGGCCCAGCGAGGTGTGCGGTGTGTATAAATTTGAGACACTTAGTAACTTGGGAATAAACATTTATAATTGCGAGAAATTGGTGATAAGGCATTTATGAGTAAGATTTTTTATTATTATTGTAAATATTAGTAATCAATAAAACTTTGAAATTAAAACGTAATTGACCTATCCCTAAGCGACCCTAATAGTTTTACCCCACATAAATAAATCGTAACAATATGTTAATCTATATACAATTTTTTTTGGTAAGCTTGCATCTTTGTAATGCGGTTTTAATACTATAGTAACTCTTTTTGTGTATATAAAATACGTTAATTGAGATTATACTGAGTTTTTCTTACGTACATTGGCTTGCTCTAGTATTAATGACGGTCCCAAGCCCGTGCAACGCAGGGGGAAGCGATTCATGAGAGTAGTATGTAAATGACGGAGCTGGCACTGGCTTCTGGCTGTGGAGCTGTGTGTCCTTTCCGCCATCTTGGATTGTGACGTCACGTCGGCCATCTTGGACGAGCGTAACGGGACACAGCGTAACGGGACACGGTGTAACGGGACATAACGTAACGGGACAAGTAGATCACGGCGGCCATTTTGGATCCGCCATCTTGGATCCGACATCTTGGATGACGTCATTTTGTTTTCTCGAACTTTCCACCATTTTGTTTTCCGCCATCTTGGATTATGACGTCACCGTTGCAATTTCCGTTACGGCCGCCATCTTTAACTTTTTTATTTATTATCCAATTTTAATGACATTTTTTTTAAATTTATAAAAAAAATTAAATTAATAAAATTTTAATAAAATATTTATAAATATTGAACTTTTTAGACACGGAGTTCGGAGTCCTCGGTTCGAACCCGACGAGGTCAAAAAATTAAAAATGGCGACCGATCCTTCCCCCTGTGGTGGCTGCTGACAGACTGCCCCCCAACCACTTTTTTCAAAGCATATATATCGACAGTGAGCATGACGTCATGTCCGCCATCTTGTCTTCGATGTTGGAAACCATCATCATTGTATCGGCGGCGAGAGTGCGCTGACGCCTAGTTAGTTTGATTCTTACCCGCTAGAGTGCAGTAATCATTTATTACTGTGACACCCACCATCTTGAAATTTGGCCGCCATCTTGAAAATCCGTAATTTTAATGCTAGAGATTCGGGAAAAAGTTCAAAATCCATTAAATAAATTTGTAATCTATATACTGATTGATTAGATCGACTAAGGTCCTTGGTTTGATCCCTGGCCGATACAAAACAACTTTAATTTAAAAAAATACTAAAAAAGTGACAGGATTGAGAAAATAAAAAACACCGCAAGTACTTTTAAAAACTTTTATTACATAAATTCAATACACTACTACAAGCACAAAAAATAATACACAGACATAGAACTAAAGTCTTGTGGATTTCTCGATTCAAACAGTCTTCCTATTGTATGGACTAAGTCCTTTACATGTTCGTAAATGTCTATTCAGTCTATCAGGTCGACATATTGGTACACTACAATTTTCACACAAAACCGAATTATCGACTTCATTAAAAGGACAGTGATATATTTCATGTTGTTTAGCACTTCGAATAGTTGTAAATGTTTTGTTACAAAATATACAGCTTGATTCTGATGAATGTACAGCCAGTCTATTACAATTCCTGAGGTGTCGTTTTAATCTTCCATAGTGTATAAACTTGCTTAAACACCTGTTGCACTGATATTTAATACGTTCAGAGTTATTATTACAATTGTGTATTACATAATCACGTAATTTCAAGTTTTTGATCTTCTCACAGTACGTACAGTTGGGCGATGGAACACCGTTGGATGCTCCTTCCTTTATCAATGACACTGGAACTGTTGACAACCATTGTAACACTGCTGTCATGTTAACTTCGGAAGCCTTTGAGGTCTGCTCTGCAGAAGATGTTGCACGCGACGAAATCTCCTGCTGTGCTGAGAGAGCAGGTGTAGCTGTAGACGACGTAGTCATCGTGGTCTGCACTGATGATGGTAGACCTTCGATCCAGGTCGGTGTTGATACTGGTAAAGACACCATCGAGGTCTCAAGAACAGCTAGTTTTTGGTCTATTATTCAAGTCTAACTACCCGATGCGTTCATCACCGCAGCCAGAGACGGACTAAAGTTCATATCACCTGGGGTCTCACTTATATGTTCTCATCAGCTGGTACAACACATGAGTCAAAACAATAACCATGTTCATTATACTTGCACTTAACTGTCTCGGAGCATTTTATATAATGACGATGTAAGCTGTCGAGGCGTGAAATTAGTTTATTACACTTATTGCACTGAAATTGTATTGGTTTCAGTAAATTATTCGGACAACTGCTTCTTTCATGTCTGCGAGCGCTTGAAGTGCTAGTAAATGATGCGCCACAGTATTTGCACTGATGCGAAGTACGCTCTTCATTAATTGAAGTCTCCTCTGCAGTCGGTATCGGGATCTCCGCGACTGTCGACACCGCAGCCACTGAGCTCTCCGCTGTCGTGGTCTCCTCTGCATCTGGTATCGGAATCTCTGACTCCATCATCATTGCTGTCATCGAGGTCCCCGCTGCTGACGGTAAACAGTCTATCCCGGTCGACATTGGAGCAGTAACTAAATCTCACGAAATTGACTGAAGAGAGCAGGCCCGTACTGCACCGCGGCCAGAGGTATATTGAGGGTCCACTCGTCTGAACTTCGCTTATATACCCGCGGTCTACTGGAATACTACATTAGTCAAAATATTGTCTGTAATTAAAATTAATTTTTATTAGGTAGCTAAAAATTGTAGAAATAAAAAAGAAACTCAAGTTCAGGTTTTACACATTTATTTATAAAAAAATTACACAAATGCATGTTAGGTTAAGGAATTAAGCATTTTCGCAAGCAAAGTCTTTAATGCCACACGAACTGCCTCTTCGACTCCGGTTCCAACTGGTTCGCAGGTCACGGGATCAGGAACACAGGTTTCCAGCTGGTCATCTTCTGCGATGTCGTCATCTCGAGCAAGACATGGTCTATGGCGTCTGTGACCACGTCTGCGCCTTGGCTCTACTGCAGTGCTTGTTGGGACAGATTCACTGCCTGAACTTCGACGACGTGACGCACGCCGTTTGGAAGTCTGCGTAGAAGCATCACAGGTAGCAAAAGGTTGCAACACGCTCATGTTTGGTGTTACACGTGCAGACGAGGCAACTACCTCAGCGATGCTAGCAGGAAGGATTGTGTGCGGTCTCATGTGATAGACGGCACAGTTTCCAGGTTCGCAACAATCTAATAGCTGCTGAGTCGGTTCGTAGGACACAGGAAAGTGAGAAAACCGCCAATGCTGAGCATCTCCATCACAGGTTTCTGTATATGTACGTAGATACCCGGAATCCCAGTAGCTGTACTCGACACTGCTGAAGCTAGGTCTTGCGCTCACGTACACGTTAGCAGGATGAAACGTAAACATCTTCTTGCAGGTTGAACGTCAACTGAAGGCATGTACGTAGGTACGTCATTTATATATGCAGGCTCCTACTAACACTGTGTGTGCCATTTCTGCATTAACTGCGAGTTTGTACAGGCACAGACACATTCAAACTTGTCACGTAGCTGCACGTCGTATATTGCACTAAGCTTGCGCAGGGAAGGACAGCCATAGTCGGTCTGTAAGTCTACAATTTCAACTGTTCCGTCGTCACATAGATCTCGTAGCCATTTTTTCTGTTCAGGTCCGGCAACGTATATTGTTTCGTTTTGAACTAGTAAATCTTGAAGTGTGTTTTTCACTTGGTGGTATGGGATTTTTCCTTCGTCCCACTCTAGTCCGTGATAATATTTGCATAGCCATTCGTTCGAGCGTTTACTTTTTTCGTCTAGTAGTTTCCAAGGATACGGAGGTCGGAAGCTGCGGGTTCGAGTCTTGTCTCCAGAGGTGACTGCAATTTCTTTGAGAACAAAGCCGTTTTGGCTCTGAAAACCTTGCAGGTTGCAGTACATCTTGTCGCTAGCAATGCTCGATCGTAACTGAATTATTATCGCAATCGAAACAGTATTTAAGTCAGAATTTTCACAAGTTTGTCTCGACAATTGTACGATGCAAGCCGATCGTGAAGTATCAGACAAAAAGCATAGGTGTTTGGTGGAATATTTCCGCTAGTCGTTATCTCGATCCTACAGTCGATGATGTTTGAATTTAATCGATCATCCTGTTTGGAAACGTCAAACACCATTAACGGAGCCTTGTTCTTGAAACTGTCGGGACTCAGTATCGGTGACTGTCTCCGTCCATAGTAAGCTTGCTGAAACTTGGCATACATTTGATATGCGAGAAGAAATCTTCCACTTTCAAAGTCCATGTTCATATCAACGTACGGATAACTTTCGCTGTTTAAAAATATTTTTACATTACGTAATTGACAGTTATCGAATAAGGAACGACTTACTCCTGCATTGAGCTGTCTTCTGGTCTGAAGCCCGACGATGATGTATCTTGGTTTTTCCGTAGCGAAGCTGGACTTTACTATCCAATTGATACGCTGACTATGAGGCAAGCCAGGATAAGTTTCCAGGCTCCAGGATCGGAATGGCACATCGAAGTTCTTGCCATTTTCTATGTTCATCAACATCTTGACTCGTTCAACGGTGCTCACTTGGATGTGGGGCAGCATCCACTCGATAGACTGTAGTGTTAGCGAGACATCTTGAGGGTTTTCTGCAGCGATGACAATTGCATTAATGTGCGTGTTGGCTAGAAGCAGTACGAGCTCTTGTTTCGAATTAATGATTATATGCCTGTAGTCCTCAGCGAATCCAAGAAGCATGGACAGAGGAACACAAACTTCGAACTTCCCTTCGGCATAAACCGGAAGCTTATATTCATCCTCGAGAGCCCAACCGGCCATCTTTGCAGCAGTCAGTTCATTTGGCGTGAGCGAAAGGTAATTTTTCATAGCAGATGTTATGCCTACATCTCTTGTCTGGTCTACCTCGACGCCATTGAGTACATAAGTAATGCGCTCGATGAGGTGAAGAATACCATTGCAGGATATTGACGTCGTTGTCGGATGCGTACCATCCGCCTTTGTAAGCATGCCTCTTATACGTAGAAATGACTGTGAAGGTAAAGTACAAATATCTTGGTGCTGTACAGCAATGCGTACTTCCGATGGAAGTGCGTACGGTCCGAGCAGGAAAGGCTGGTACTCGTGCAATTCCATTTTCGTAATGCTGTCATCAAAAATTACCGGATCTTCCACGTTGAGGATTTCGTCTTCCATATTTATTCGGCACTTGTCCAATACTAAGAAGATACTTTATGTTGTCAGGTGTTAATGCACCGATGTCTGGTAGAGAACTGTTCTTATTCACGTCAATACGACTTCTTTTATAACTGTTCGGTGTTACGAACTTTATGCCCATCGCTTCAAGTGCAGCCGTAATGTAATTTCTTCGTCTTGAAAATTCACCAATCGTCCTCGCTGGTCAACGATTCGGACGACGACTTCGTGTGCACACTTCACGACGACTGGAACGTAAATGATACTTTGCGGTACTTCGACCAGTTTATATCCTGGCGGGACCATCGGCGAAAATTCGTGCAGCATGTTGCTTAGTCTTCCGTTGAGATACGTTCCACTTGCCAAATTACAGTTTGTTCTTATGACATTCACAGGCAAAATGTTTACTGCGCGCGTAGATTCGTACGTTCTTCCTGCATCATACACCTTTGATTCGAATCCTAACATCGAACCTATGGACCCAGGTTTCGTAAAGTCGACAATTTCACTGCATGTTAGAATGCTTTTTTGAGTGTTTGGATTTCCACGCAGTTGAAAGTCTACATCCTGTGGTAACATATCCCTGATGTAATTTGCAATGTCGTCAATTTCGTAAGATCCAACAGGTAACTGTATTTCATGAGCGGTCCCATCGCTTTTCAGGAAGCAGATCTTACAGTTTTCTTCGTCGATATTCGGTATGGCATTATACGTTTGAAAATCTACGAGTCCGATACACCATTCTCCGTCTAAATCCAGAGGCGGGAAATGAACCGCCCGCAGCTCAGATGCGTGACCTGTCAAGGTAAGTGTTATCGACATGACTGATAAATTATCATCACTGCACAACCTTTAAGTAGCAATTTTTATTTGTCAGCTAAATTATTTTTTTAGTTAAAAAGCGAAGACACAAGTGTCCGCAGTTTGTTTGATTAGGCCTCTGTTCCGTTTCGTAATTGTAGAACAGTGTAGTGGTCCGGCCCAGGTACCGCCTAAGTTCAGGCGGAGGTCTCAAATTACCGAAACTGTCGTAGTAAGTAGCTTTTTTTCCAGACTTTATATACGCTACCCAGTGCGTGCCGCGACCTGCAGTCGTGTCTAAATTAATTATGGCGCGTTCGTTGGTTTTTGGTTTGCTGGGTAAAGTGTCTCGCATAAACACGCCGCAGAAATTTGGTATTTTCAATTTGCGTGCGTACTTTATTAAATCTACGTTGGTGAGCGGTCGTTTCGGCAGAGAACTTAGGATTTTCGTTTCTTTTTCATGCCTCGGCCTGATTTGTGAGGACGTAAGTACAGTCCTGCGCCGTTTTTTTTACCGATGGCAATGGCTTCCATGCTTGCATTATGTCTACGTGCTTCTTTTAACTGCTTTCGCTCATTCTTCGAAGTGTTGACTGCCCGCACTATACCGCTCGTTGCACCGATGAGGCCGCCGAGAGCACCCAATGCAGGCAAAAGCAAAGGAAGAAATCCTCCTATAATCGTCTTGTCGAGAGTCTGTAATTTTTGCTTGGCTTTTTGTATGCCTGCTCCAGTCTTGCGTTTGGTCTTGCGTGAGTTAGTCTTTGACTTGATGGAGCTGGCTCGACGAGCACCCAGTCCTAATTTGGTCTTTGCCTTCATGATTTTAGATACGCCCCAGGCCGCGATTTTTTCTCCTAGACCCGCGTGCGACGATTTACTAATATTTTCAGCTTCCTGTGCCAATATCTCGTCGGCCCGGTGCCTGGATTCCAGATCCTTGCTGAGGGAATACGCAATATCGTGCTGCTTGCACTTTTCGTCGAGAGAATTAATGCCCACGTCACCGCGAGCTAACCTTTTCGATAGTTTAGTGCCGGGGCCGCAAAATCTGTAGCCGGGAATGTGTAGCTCGAATGGTAGATTGTTTATCAGCGAGTTTACGAGTCCTGCACCGATGTGTTTATTGTTCTTACCTCTTCGAGTCATTACGCGCAACTGACCAGAAAGTATAAATGTGTTTGATTTTATACAATTTATTTAGTACAATGCAGGTCGTCAAGCACGAAGTGTGTTTGCCCGTGCGCATTACGCAAAACGATGAAACTAGCGGTCGCGAATCGCGACATGGTGTATTATTACCGTCCACCGTACGATGCATCATAGCAGGACCGTCAAACTGTGGCAAGACGTGCGTTCTACTGAGTTTACTGGAGGAGCCAAACGGTCTTCGGTTCGAGAACGTTTACTTGTATTCCAAGTCGTTGCAACAGACAAAGTACCAGCGCCTAGCAACTGTTCTACGCTCGGTGGAAGGACTGGAGTATTTTCCGTTTAGCGATAATATCGATGTGGTGTCTACCGACGAAGCAAAGCCTAATTCCGTGTTTGTGTTCGACGATGTAATTTGCGAGAAGCAGGGTATTATACAAGAGTACTTTTCCATGGGCAGGCACGTCAAGGTAGACTGCGTATACCTGTGTCAGACGTACAGTAGAATACCCAAACATCTCCTACGAGATAATGCGAATGTTATAGTGCTTTTTCGCATGGACGAACTTAATTTACGTCACGCCTACGACGACCACGTAAACACCGACATGTCGTTTCAGGAATTCAAAGACATGTGTTCCTTGTGTTGGAAAGACGAGCACGGATTCATAGTCATCGTAAAGGACTGGCCTCTATATAAGGGCAGGTACAGACGAGGTTTCGATCAGTTTATCGTCAAACATGAGTCATAGCATTTCGAAATTCGGTCGTAGCAGCAGACATACTGTATGCCCCGACTCTGATATCCGCAAATACATTATACTACTGTCTCAAAAAGTAGAAAGTGTGAAAAACGAAATAATAGAGTATCTCGTTGCCATCGACCTGCGTGTGGAAGCCTCGGATTCTCGCATTCGCGACATGATCGAAGTATCGAATGCACAAAGACGTGACGATTTGAGGACTTTTCAAAGTAGTCTGAAAGCATCACTATCTCACTTGTCAACTAATTAAGATTTTGCCACACACAAGAAAGAAGTTTCTGCGAATGAATAAAAAAGTATATAAAGAGGACTTGCAATACGTTTTCAGCCAGTACAATGTCAGACCTGGCCAGTGACCTTCATCGAGCTATACAGTCTGTTCGTGAAAAATATTTACTTGCTAGACGAACCAGACTTGCACGTGAGATGGAAAATGAGGAGATATTTAAACCAATCACTAGTCGCCTCGACGAACTTAAAAACATGGAAGAACCAGCTATCATTGTGAAGACAGAAGTTGAAGATGAAATGCCAACTGTAAAGAAGAGAAAGTATGAACCAGATCGAGAAGAAGAAGACTTAACAAGTACAGAGACCATGCACAAGAAAAAAATACCGAAAAAGGGTCATCAAGTGAATGCAATGGTCCGACCATACCTGATATCGTTTACGAGTCGGAATAATGACACGACCTACGGAGTGTACAGAAAACATAATAAGTGGTTCCTCGGTGCTAAAGAAATAGACTTTCTACCAGGAAATATCGTTCGCGTAGAAGAGTTCAAAACGCGCGGGACTCCTGGTCTGTACGAATTGCTGTTTCGCAGGGAGCCTAAAGGATATTCTCACAAAGACTTACAAGAGTACAAAAAACTGCTAGAGCTAACCAATGCACATTTTCGCGATAACGATCCAGATAGTGGTGTATATAAAGACGTAGATCATGAAAAAATCGACATTCTCGCTAATCTCTTCAGTGAACTAACAATACATGGCGAAGGTTTAAAAAAGCTAGAAAGTGGTCAGATATTTGACTATGTATATTGGGACGATCCTAATGAATTAGTTGATCGCCTTAGAATTCTACATGCTTCGCTTAGCGTAGGAAACTATTCGCACATCAACGAAATAGTCTCCATACTTGAAGAACTGAGGGAAGCCGGCTACATACAATGAGTCGAACCGGAATCGCTCACGAACTTCATGCTCCTGCTAGACGAAAATACCTTCGTCGCAAAGTCATAGTTCGTGGAATTGATGATTTATTCCAGGCGGACCTTGTTGAGATGATACCGTATTCCCGAATGAATAAAGGTTTCAAGTACATGTTGACAGTCATCGATGTTTATAGCAAGTTCGCTTGGGCTAGACCTGTCAAATCAAAGACTGCAACTGAAGTAGCCAAGGCCATGAACAATATTTTGCGTGATGGACGTGTACCGTCGCACCTGCAAACGGACCTCGGGAAAGAATTCTACAATGCAACCTTCAAGGCTTTGATGAAGAAGTATTGCATCAAACACTACTCTACATTTAGTAACGTCAAAGCCTCCGTTGTCGAAAGGTTTAACAGAACTTTGCGTTCCAAGATGTGGCGGCAGTTCACGGCTAACGGAAATTACAAGTGGCTTGACATCTTGCCGAAACTAATAAACGAGTATAATTCCGCGGTGCATTCTACCACGAAAATGAAGCCAAAGGATGTAAGGGACAATCGCCTGCTTCGAACAGTGTTTTCCAACATGAAGAAGAAAGATCCACGAAAGCGTAAAGCTAACGTCGGTGACATTGTGCGTATCTCCAAGCAGAAAGGTATCTTCGAGAAAGGTTTCACTGCGAACTGGAGTCCCGAACTTTTCCGTGTGACACATGTTCGTGAATCAGAGCCTAGGACCTACTACCTCGAAGATTTGGACCACAAACCTATCCGTGACGGCTTCTATGCCGAAGAGATTCAGCCTACGTTGTATCCTGATATGTACTTGGTGGAGAAGATTATAAAACGAAGAAACGGACTGTCCTACGTCAAGTGGTGGGGCTTTCCACCTCGCTTTAATTCGTGGGTGGCAGATGCAGACATCGAGAAATCCACAAGACTTTAGTTCTATGTCTGTGTATTATTTTTTGTACTTGTAGTAGTGTATTGAATTTATGTAATAAAAGTTTTTAAAAGTACTTGCAGTGTTTTTTATTTTCTCAATCCTGTCACTTTTTTAGTATTTTTTTAAATTAAAGTTGTTTTGTATCGGCCAGGGATCAAACCAAGGACCTTAGTCGATCTAATCAATCAGTATATAGATTACAAATTTATTTAATGGATTTTGAACTTTTTCCCGAATCTCTAGCATTAAAATTACGGATTTTCAAGATGGCGGCCAAATTTCAAGATGGTGGGTGTCACAGTAATAAATGATTACTGCACTCTAGCGGGTAAGAATCAAACTAACTAGGCGTCAGCGCACTCTCGCCGCCGATACAATGATGATGGTTTCCAACATCGAAGACAAGATGGCGGACATGACGTCATGCTCACTGTCGATATATATGCTTTGAAAAAAGTGGTGGGGGGCAGTCTGTCAGCAGCCACCACAGGGGGAAGGATCGGTCGCCATTTTTAATTTTTTGACCTCGTCGGGTTCGAACCGAGGACTCCAAACTCCGTGTCTAAAAAGTTCAATATTTATAAATATTTTATTAAAATTTTATTAATTTAATTTTTTTTATAAATTTAAAAAAAATTTCATTAAAATCGGATAATAAATAAAAAAGTTGAAGATGGCGGCCGTAACGGAAGTTGCAACGGTGACGTCATAATCCAAGATGGCGGAAAACAAAATGGTGGAAAGTTCGAGAAAACAAAATGACGTCATCCAAGATGGCGGATCCAAGATGGCGGATCCAAAATGGCCGCCGTGATCTACTTGTCCCGTTACGTAATGTCCTGTTACACCGTGTCCCGTTACGCTGTGTCCCGTTACGCTCGTCCAAGATGGCCGACGTGACGTCACAATCCAAGATGGCGGACCGACAATCACAATCCGCACCATCCACATCCTGCATCCTGGCGCAGGAGCCCCTATTATATACTACTCATGAGATTTCTTACGAGTCTGACAGGAGAGAGCCGGTGAAATAAAGAGCTGGTGAGATGGAGAGCCGGTGTGATAAAGAGAAAGGTGCGAGTACGTTGTTGAGATGAAGAGATACTACACGTGAAGACTAAATTTTTAAAAACAAATATCTGAAATTTTTATTTAAAAATAACACAATGTATGTATACAACTTTTAACTGTGTGATTAATTCGTAGGATGAAACCCTTGTAATTTAAATTATTTTAGTTACTTTTTTTGGATGAGTATAAAACTAAGATTTTTTGTATACTTGAAATGAGTAAATATTAATAAATTTTAATGCAAGAGTAAAATTATAAACTTTGCATTAATCAAAACTACCATGAATCTTATAACAACTAAATTTAACTTTACATTATAGAATGTGAAATTAAAGGAATAAAACACTGGTCATTGGTATATTTTTATTTACATCATTATTTCACATTATTTGCAGAGAAAGCAATATTTTTTACACATGTTTAGTTCTCGTAATAGAAAGTATTGTCATACAGCCACAGCTTCAGTAACTGACTATTACAATGTGCACAGTGGAAAACTGTATAATATTCCATACATATTGATCAGTCTGTTGAAGGAAAGACAGTTGCCTTGTTTACGTAAATCAATTAATTTGGCACTGCACAGTTCACTTGCGGTACATGTTTTTTCATGTCCGTGAACGTACACATCATCATCTTCGGGTTTGACACGGTCCGAAAGCACAGATTTCACTTGTTCATAGTCCACATCACCTTCATTACACGAGAGTCCATGCACTTCGTAAGTCAGTTTCCAATTATCACTTTGGGATATCCTATCCAGTTCCGACCGGTCACATGGTGGTTTAAAGATGTGTACTTGAGTCCTGACTTCGTCACCACCGACGACATATGTTACTGCAAGTTGCTTAATTACGTGGCTCTTTTGGGACGTGAGACACTGGCACTGGACGTTGCATAGAAAAAGTGCCACTGTCGCACTCACATATGAGCTGGAGTGCTGACTGCGAGGTTGAGGTTGGAGGCTGGCTGGAGTGCTGACTGCGAGGTTGAGGTTGGAGGCTGGCTGGAGTGCTGACTGCGAGGTCGAGGTTGGAGGCTGGCTGGAGTGCTGACTGCGAGGTTGAGGTTGGAGGCTAGCTGGAGTGCTGACTGCGAGGTTGAGGTTGGAGGCTGGCTGGAGTGCTGACTGCGAGGTCGAGGTTGGAGGCTGGCTGGAGCGCTGACTGCGAGGTTGAGGGTGGAGGCTGGCTGGAGTGCTGACTGCGAGGTTGAGGTTGGAGGCTGGCTGGAGCGCTGACTGCGAGGTTGAGGGTGGAGGCTGGCTGGAGTGATGACTGCGAGGTTGAGGTTGGAGGCTGGCTGGAGTGCTGACTGCGAGGTTGAGGTTGGAGGCTAGCTGGAGTGCTGACTGCGAGGTTGAGGTTGGAGGCTGGCTGGAGTGCTGACTGCGAGGTTGAGGGTGGAGGCTGGCTGGAGCGCTGACTGCGAGGTTGAGGTTGGAGGCTGGCTGGAGTGCTGACTGCGAGGTTGAGGTAGGAGGCTGGCTGGAGTGCTGACTGCGAGGTTGAGGTTGGAGGCTGGCTGGAGTGCTGACTGCGAGGTTGAGGGTGGAGGCTGGCTGGAGCGCTGACTGCGAGGTTCAGGTTGGAGGCTGGCTGGAGCGCTGACTGCGAGGTTCAGGTTGGAGGCTGGCTGGAGTGCTGACTGCGAGGTTGAGGTTGGAGGCTGGCTGGAGTGCTGACTGCGAGGTTGAGGTTGGAGGCTGGCTGGAGTGCTGACTGCGAGGTTGAGGGTGGAGGCTGGCTGGAGTGCTGACTGCGAGGTTGAGGGTGGAGGCTGGCTGGAGCGCTGACTGCGAGGTTGAGGGTGGAGGCTGGCTGGAATGCTGACTGCGAGGTTGAGGGTGGAGGCTGGCTGGAGTGCTGACTGCGAGGTTGAGTTTGGAGGCTGGCTGGAGTGCTGACTGCGAGGTTGAGGGTGGAGGCTGGCTGGAGTGCTGACTGCGAGGTTGAGGGTGGAGGCTGGCTGGAGTGCTGGCTGCGAGGTTGAGGGTGGAGGCTGGCTGGAGTGCTGGCTGCGAGGTTGAGGGTGGAGGCTGGCTGGAGTGCTGGCTGCGAGGTTGAGGGTGGAGGCTAGCTGGAGCGCTGACTGCGAGGTTGAGGTTGGAGGCTGGCTGGAGTGCTGACTGCGAGGTTGAGGGTGGAGGCTGGCTGGAGTGCTGACTGCGAGGTTGAGGGTGGAGGCTGGCTGGAGCGCTGACTGCGAGGTTGAGGGTGGAGGCTGGCTGGAGTGCTGACTGCGAGGTTGAGGGTGGAGGCTGGCTGGAGTGCTGGCTGCGAGGTTGAGGGTGGAGGCTGGCTGGAGTGCTGGCTGCGAGGTTGAGGGTGGAGGCTAGCTGGAGCGCTGACTGCGAGGTTGAGGTTGGAGGCTGGCTGGAGTGCTGACTGCGAGGTTGAGGGTGGAGGCTGGCTGGAGTGCTGGCTGCGAGGTTGAGGGTGGAGGCTGGCTGGAGTGCTGGCTGCGAGGTTGAGGGTGGAGGCTGGCTGGAGCGCTGACTGCGAGGTTGAGGTTGGAGGCTGGCTGGAGTGCTGACTGCGAGGTTGAGGGTGGAGGCTGGCTGGAGTGCTGACTGCGAGGTTGAGGGTGGAGGCTGGCTGGAGTGCTGACTGCGAGGTTGAGGGTGGAGGCTGGCTGGAGCGCTGACTGCGAGGTTGAGGGTGGAGGCTGGCTGGAGTGCTGACTGCGAGGTTGAGGGTGGAGGCTGGCTGGAGTGCTGACTGCGAGGTTGAGTTTGGAGGCTGGCTGGAGTGCTGGCTATGTGAGGCTGCGGTGCTGGACTTGAGGTCGGGGATCCGCAGGGGGAGCCGGCCTGTAGATGCTTGTGGTGGTACAGCGCTCTGGAACCAACCTGCTGCACGTTTCTCGTCGCTCCCAGCAACACGACCTCATGTGCGGTGTGTCGGGCACTCTGTCGCACCCGGTATATGGTGAGCAGCCTTGTATATCCTTGCCCTGCTGTAGGTACACTGGCAGGGATTTGTTCACGTATCTTAACTCTTGCGGCGCGTTAACTGCACCAATTTTTATTAAAATACATAATATTATCACAACAGCTGCAATCACGCACTAATAAATGGCCCTTCTAATATTGGCTGTTTTAAAATAATTGTGTAATATATCAAGGAATTAATTGTTAACTTAAGGTTAGTTAAAGAAAATTTATTTTTGTTTTATTTATTATCGCATCATTTTGACGAGCAAAACTTGTAAACTAACCGTCTACCTTGTCACTTTGCAACAGAAACAAAATCCACGGAATGAGAGAGAGACAGAATACAGCGCGTGACCTTGACAAGCGATGGTACAGCGCTCTCGTTTTGAATCACGAGTGCATTATTTTTTGAAAGAAGAGCCATCTAGTGGGGGAGCTTGCAACTACCTAGGTTTTGGATCCAAAAATTGGCAGAATAAATCGTATTCCCCCGCGTCTTGTATAAATTGTTAGTGAGGCGCGACGCTCTCTGGTGGTTCTAGCGCGTTGTCGCCTCTAGGCGCAAGGCTGCGGACTGACGCGCAATTTTAACGTCGTGCATAGGGAAACTATGAGAATAGATAAGCAATCGTATCACTATATGGTAGGGAGAATTAGAAAAAGGTAAAATGCAAGGTCCTTCATTGCTTTTAAGAATCTCTACCGGATGTTTCATGCCTAAATATTACTCTGAAAACACTCGTTTCAAGCACTTCCACTCTTCATAACATACAATTTGAAAACGAAATATGCAAACCGGACTACTTATCCATGCTCAGCGTATAATAAGATGCTTTTCGTAAACAGACCCCACTCTGATGTGTTGAGCAGTTTTAAAATCGCGAGAATATAATTCCATGCCACACTGGAGTATTAGTTACAGTTAACAACAGTTTGCTTTACAGATAGGTATTGTGCAAACAGTGAACGACAAGGTCATATTATACGATACCAGAACGCTCTTTACTGCACAAACCCTACCAAAACAAAGCCAGAAATCTCAACATCGTATGTATAATTTTTTCAAGATAACCGAGCAGTGCAATGATTTTTTTTTGGTAGCGCATGAGAACATACCAAACATTGGGATAAATATTTCAAAATTGGATCTAGTGCAAGCAATACATAAATTCAGGCGTGTGATGGTGAGGTTAGCAGTGCAACCCTCACACATCACTGGAGACATGCGTCATTGGCAAGAGTTCGAAATTTGATGTAGCATCGTCTGTGTTTCGTGATTGCGTGAGTTTCGTTCAGGTTTCTGTGAGCACACCAATGGCAGCCGTTCAGCGCGGTCGCAAACGCGTCCAGAACGGCCCGGTCAAGCAAGGCGACGGCTTCTGTCGCAGACGTTCGTGCAGGCAAACCTTTGTTGCAGTCTCGTCAGGGGTGTATCTGTGCTAGTGAGGCGGGAAGATAAGCGCGACGCTTGCTTGTGCTTCTAGCGCGGTATAGCCTGTAAGCGCAAGGCTCTGAACTGGCGCGCAGTCTTCTCGTCGTCACATGATAACTGTGAAATTTGAGCGGTGACAGTAACATTATTTTGCGAGGAAATGAAGATAAAGGTGTAATGCAAGTCCCTTAAGTGCTTTCAAGAATCTGTAATGGTTGTTTTACGCCTAAAAATTACTCCGATAACATGCATTTTAGCCATTTTAACTCCTCTAAAAATACAGTTTAAAAACTACATCCAAAATCAAAAGTACTCTTCGGCCCTCAGCGAATTAAATGCTTTTCGTAAGCAGACCCCACTCTGATATCTTGAGTAGTTTTGAAATCGCGTTGTTTTTCCTGAAGTTCTTTTCACCGTATGTGTGCCCGGGTAGGCGGAGCCCTTTAGGGCGTCTGGATTATTGCGGTATCAGATGTTGGAGCGGACTCGAGACACCAAGGTCACACTTGTTCGACGCATGCGCGCCTGCGGGCCGATCACGAACACTCGCCGGACTTGCGGTGTTCTCCAGCTGCGCTGCAGAAACACGAACCCCATTTAGAGATTACAAACAAACACGCGGCGTGTGTTCCGTTATTACCCGCGACACTGTTAGCCACGGCATACATCAGTGACGTCAAAGGGTCACGTGGTACCGTGGGCGTTAAATAAACTATTGTGTCAGTGAAATATGAAAAATTTGTTTCAATGATAGATTAAATATACTTTTTGAAGTGAAAATTTATTTTGGCGCACCGCACACACATTTTTTTCGTAGGTAGTAAGTTAGGCTGATCCGTCACGCTCTGCGGTGAAAGGCTCGTTCGGGTGAACTCGGGACCGCCGAGTGTACCCGAGCGAGAAAGATAGTCAGCTGCTCTTCGCTGTTGTGTCCCTGTGTTTAGTATATTCAATTAATACGTAATAATTGTCATTATTAAATTAATAGTTATTATTGGTACGTAATAATAATTATTTTAACAATTATTTGGTTTACATTGATTGCGGTGTTAAGCAAAGATGTCAGAAGAGAATGTGTTATAACCGGCCAATGCATTTACGAAATATGTTTAGGTTATGATAGAGAGTAAATTCATGTAAGTCGTCATCGACATGGTCACGTGACGTGTTAACGACAACACTATATCTGTTCCCATTAGTATAACTTATTGCGCTTTTAAATCTTAAGTATACGATTACTGTGCAGTAAAATGAGAGTATAAAATATATTAATATTCTCATATAGATATATATAGTTTGAATAACGAAGAAAACGGAGTCTTTGTAGCAATATAACCTAAAAATTAAGACAATCAATTTTTTTTAATACCTACAATTACTAAGCAATGCGTATTTTATAGTAATTTAGGAGTTATTTTACTAACGTGATTAAACATATTTGTTGTGATAGTATTTTTTTCGTAAAAATTGCGAAAACGTTTTCACTTCTGTCGGCAGTCCTTATGACTGTTTGCATTTTTTTTTTGTAGATAGTGTCTTTATTCCGGAAATTTCAACCATCGGTCATTTGTTTGATAATTATATCATTTAAAGATGGAGTAAAATAAATTTGTGTCGTCAGTATAGCAATTACTGTGTATTGCCATAGCAAACCTAAAACCGCTGATAAAAATACTACAGAAACAGTTCCTAACCTCAAGAATTATTTACCTTAAACTACATTGTAAATAGGTTTGGCTCCTCCACTCCCAGCTATCATAAAAAGAAAATCGTGCTACGAACATTTTACATTATTTAGTACTTATTATATTTTAATTATATTTGTCACCTCATATTCGTTTCACACCACCAACTGATACACACGTGGTATATAACGTAGCACCGGTGCGATAAATACCGTCCGAAATGTGTTTTCACACTCAAAGGTTAAGGTTTTTACCGTCAGAACATCAATGTTTGGAGTTTAAGGGGGTGCCTCCCATTTCAGGCGTTGATTTTATAATTATATTAATCACTGACCAACATTCAGATTTTTTCAATTGTGTAACTTTCACGAAATTAAGAAAAAAATATTCAGCGCATACTTTTTGCATAATTAGCTGCCAAAGTTACATTTTTAACGTTTTTGGGTTGTACAAATAAGAATTAAATTTATTGCACAACTGAAACTTTTTATGTTTAACTGCAATGCCACTGGCTACTTCATGATATGGTTTAGATTCCTATCAAAAAAAAACTAATTTCATGTTTTTGGCTGTCAAAATCGTTTCAAATTTGAAAGTTTGAAATGCCAGGTAAAATTAATTAATATTTTCTGAAAGAAATTCAAACCATTTTTTGAAGTAGCCATTGGCATTGCAGTTAAAGCAAAAAAAGTTTCAGTTCTGCAATAAATTTAATTCTCCTTATTTGTACAACACAAAAACGTTAAAAAAATGTAACTTTGGCAGCTAAATATGCAAAAGTATGCGCTGTATATATTTTTCATTTCGTGAAAGTTAAACAATTGAAAAAGTCTAAAAGTTATTCAGTGATTGATATAATTATAAAATCATGACCTGAAATGGGAGGCCCCCCCTTAACAAGGATATTTCCTGCGGGGATATCTGCCGTGTGTTGCGTCGCTTCTTCCGGCTGGTTGGTTGGTGTCGTGTTCGCGCCTGGCCGGCGGCAGGCGGCGCCCGCCTCAAAGCCAAGGAGTAACTCCACCTCGGCTGTAAACCTGTGCCCGCTGCTGGCTGCAGGGTCGGCGGTGCAGGAAGTATAAACAGCCCACATCCGCCGGCTTCAGCACACAAACAGCGCGGGACGTTAAAAAGGAAACAGGGATTGGGAGAGGGAATCGTTTTCGTGGGTTCCATTTTACAAGTTACAAGGACTGTACCCGGGGTAGTTTGGAACATGACTGCATGGACGCAGCGCGGAGCCGCTTTCTGCCCACCTGCCGGACTGCGTCATGTTTGAACTGCAGGAAAATGGTTTTAAGAACTGTATTTTATGGAATTGACTATATTTAACGAAGAAAATTCTGATTATTTCTCATAATCCACCACTATGCGTTGTCAAGCCACTTTTCGCTTTGTATTTTTTTGTGGTGATTCGGTGATGTGAGACACACAAAATGTTTTTTGTCCTTTTAAAAAAAAAAGATTCATTTGGAAACAATTTGCCAAGAAATAGTTTTAATACTACAAAGAAAGATATTGTAACTTTTTACGACACATGGCGATGGTTATTTAGGCAAATTTGGAATACGTTATTCGAAATAATACAGAGTAGCTATTTCTTACGAAAATTGGAGAATAATTTTATTTGTAAGTTTATGTTTTATTCAAGCATAATTTTTTTAACCATAAAAACGATAGTCAAATATTAAACATTTTCACTTTAATTAGTTTTATCGGGCTTAGTAATATGCGCAGGTAATACTGGAAAACTATTCAGGAAACGGTTTACAAATAACTTTAAGGCCGGGCTTCAACCAAATTCACTCTGGCCGCGGGATAGGCATTTACATGCAAAACAAATTCCCGCGCGATTTCCACAATTTTTGTAATAACGGCGCCAAACAAAAACCATGTTGTAGATTTTGAAGACCTTATCAGCGCTATAGCTTCAAAAGTTTTAATTTTTTATTTCAAGATGGTGATATGATGTGATATAATATTCAAAGGATCATAGCTTTCAGGCAATTCATTTAATCGCTTAAACAGCTGTACTGAAACCTTGACTGAGTTGAATTCTTTAAAAAAGTCAGCGGGGCTGATACTCTATCTCTAAAAACAAAGTTACAGGATGGTTATTTGTAATGGAAACATTGAGGCCGCGAGGCTCTAGCACGTGGTTCTGGGCGAGGGGTGGCAGGGGGGAGAGGATGACGCGCTAGGTGGCGGAGACAGGCTGCCGTGTTGCCAGCTCCTTCCTGGAAGGTCACCCACCCCTCGCGACTGTGAGCCAGGGAGACGAACACGCCTTGCGCGCGAGGTAGTGACAGTTCTGCATTTACAACTTCAGTGGTTAGTGTTCAACTCTTTACAGGACAGCAAATA
Source organism: Bacillus rossius redtenbacheri (assembly GCF_032445375.1). Classification (NCBI taxonomy): domain Eukaryota; kingdom Metazoa; phylum Arthropoda; class Insecta; order Phasmatodea; family Bacillidae; genus Bacillus; species Bacillus rossius. The sequence goes on from NC_086335.1 coordinate 17,925,799, forward strand.
AAAACAAAAACTGATAGCATGATGGCATTTATTAAAAACAGTATAAATTGTGCTCTCGCAGTTCGACTTCACAAATTAAATTTGTTCATTATTTTAAATAGCTTTTTCTGTGGTCGTTTTTTCGTTAATAATTTAGGAGGATTTTATGTCACACTGTTATGCACACCGACGCTTCATAGAAACAATCCTGTCTAAACCAAATGTTTATTAAAAATTTTAACTTCACATTTATTGTGACACAGATCTCAAATTCCTGTCTGAATATCTACATATACTTGATAACATTATATTTTAATAACGAGTTTAAAAAATAACATAGAATAGCTTTTGCTATCTTTAGGTTTAGGCTTCTCCTGAAAATGCAAATGTTTCTGAAGACGCACAAACTATTACATTATGATTGTTTGCTTCAAACTTTGATATTATTGGTAGAGCTGAGTAGATAAAAAAAATCTAGCGACACTCAAATTCTGTCAATTATAACTTTTTGTAAGAAATTTTTTTTATGGCGTTGAGGTCCTCGGCTACCGATCATGTTGGGAAGGGATGGGGAAAGGTGTTTGGCGCCAGCGTCTCACCGAGGTCACTCATTCTCTCTTGTGTAGTATTAGTGTTCGGAACGCTCGACTACGTGTGACTTATTCAACGAAGTTTTATCAAGTCTTGGTACGCAGTGTGCGATTATCGGCAGCACAAAATGTTTCAAGAAACGGCCACAATTGTCAAAGCGAAAGAAATCCGCTAAAAAAGAAAATGCTTCTGGCACGTACTGCTAAAAATAAAAAGTATGTACATGTGTTATATATATTATTATACATACATGGATATGAAATATTTATATGTGACCTACTGTAAAACTTTTAAAATAATATTGAAAACTGACTCCTGGAAATTAATTTTTAACATTTGTAAGAGTTGATAAATATATTTGCTCTAAAATCATTTCAATCGAATTTAACGTTTCCTTTTATGCGTAAAAATAAGCCTATAGTTTGAAAATTTATTAATGATACATTACACTGGTGTGCTAGTGACAATGTTAGCCGTAAAATTGCGGATGCATGCGGGACAATTTTGATTTTATATGCAACTATAAATACCATTTTTATTAGGATGCAAGTTTGTGTATATTTTTTTGTAATATTTACTGTCAATTGCAGTGCTGGCACTAATTGTCAGCGAAAATAGATTATAAAACAGAAACTGAGAAATTAATCCAGAAATATTTCTGTAAAATATGATTTATGTTATTCCATTTTTAAATTTTACCATGTATAAATTATTTTAGACGTCTATGTAAAACAAAATTTTTATTAAAAATTGTAATTTAATGTAAAAATCAATTTACATTAAAAGTAGTACTAAATTAGAATTTCTGAGTTTCGGTGACGCTTTTGCCCACTCACCGATGGACTGCCATTGTGATTATACACACGTCTTGTATTTACTATAATGTGACTGAAAAACGTCATATAATTAACGTTTATTTTTATTTAATAGTAATGAATAGTATTAAAAATGTATATTATTGTCATGTTATAATTGCATGTCTGACATCTAACAGGTGCTCAAGTTAGTATATTTAGAAGTATTATTTCTGTGACAAAACAACTTATGTAATTAATGTTGATTACATCGCATCACTGCAAGTCACTTTTGGAGAAAGAACTAATATCGTGGAACGAACAAAAATGCTAGCTGATTGTGAGCTAAGGCACAAAATGAGACGTATGTGGTTAAAAGTCAGTAATTTCGACGTTGTTTGTCGCCGGAAAGAATCTATGTCCTGTTCAAATCATGTTAAACAGTTACCTACTTTACACGCCCCCGTTTTCGACACTGGCAATGGAGTACGGTGGTCGCAATGAGCATATTGCCATTCAGAGGTTTCAAGCACAAACCGAATTAGTTGTACAGAAGTGTGTTTTATTTTTGGATCTCTAATACGGATATTTCAGTGCTACCCCTGACGGACTTGTGGTCGAAGAAAATGCGATTGTTGAAATCAAGTGTGTGCCTTCTGCAGTTGACCAAGGGCTCCAAGAAACTGCAATAAGAAAAAGAAAGTTTTTTCTACGTGTGAATGAAACGGAAGTTTAATTCTTAAAAGTTCACACCTTTATTTTTATCAGCTGCAAGGGACTTTAATCATACAGAGCGCGAATACGGTTACTTCAAGGTAATGTCCGTTGTTCGTCAGAATTTACAAGTAGAAAGAGTAGAAAGAGATAAGCTCATGCGGGAAACAGAAATGTTGCCGAAACTGACTAGATTTTATCGTAGGTGTTTTCTGCCTGAGATAGTGGTGCAAAATCAAAGCATAGACAGAGCCATTAGAGAACCAGGCTACATTTTGGAAGCTGAAAGAAGCTTGGCAGAGAAACAGCAATCAATACGTCAAAACTGACCCGGAAAAAGCAAGGGATAAATGAATGTAAATATAATTGAAGTTAGATATTTTTGTTCTTTGAAACTCTGGACGATTGCCATAAAATGTTCTGTTGTGTTCAAATTTGTTCAAACATCGAAAACATTAAGTTAAACGAGAGAAAAAAAATTTCTTTTTGGAAGTAACTGTCCATGAGTTTTATATAAGGTTATAATTTTATCTGAAGTTTATATTTTAATTCTGTGGAGACATACCTTTTAAAATATTGTTTACAATGAATTCCGAAAAACTGATTATAGTTGTTTATTTTGATTATAGTTATTTATTTGTTTTGTATGTTCCAGTAATATACGTGTCTTTTGGTCTCTATGCTGATATAAACTGCGTTTCTACTATCAGTTATATGGTTTTTCTTCTCATTTTTCTATTTTTTATGATATATTATACTGAATGAGTTAATGTCACTATTATTTTGAATTCTTTGTAAAATATGAAATATAAAACATGATTTTCAAACCTAATGTATTTTCGCAGCAACTTAATAAGTGGTCATTCTACGTAATAACTATTTGTAGTACCGGTAAATGTAATAATTAATACACGGTTACCAATAGTTGTACAATCATTAGCATTAAACAATATGGCAGAGGGTAAATACATTTTTTAAAGAAAAGTTAATCTAATATTGTGTTAATTCTGATTTAGACACATTTTTCACAATACCAATTTTTTGAGCATTGTCATTGCCACATCCTCTGATAAGATCCTTCATAAAGATTAACTCATATCGCTGCATTTACTGATCAATAAAGAAAAAAATATTTGTAAAATATAGTACTGCTTTGAAACTTATGGAACCGTATTTATGTTTCACAAATACATAAAACATTTCTTGTAATTATTTTGACACACTCTCAGCTGATATTAATTGCCTGAAAATAATTTTCAAAAATCAATGCAAACAACTTTAATTATTATGTAATTCTTTAGCTGTGAATTTATATGTGGATGAAAATTATTCAAATTCTGGCAGGTTTTATTAAAGTTTTATTATTATGAGATTTTTTTCTTGCAGCAATTGAATATTTAAAAAGTAAATCGGTTTCAGCTAAGAATGCCCTACACTTAACTGAAATTAATAATAAAAACATATAACTACGTTAATGTGTAGTTCTTACTAACTTATAAGGAACTTCTTTATCTTGGAGAGATCTCAGTTTCGCAAAAAAATCGTTTTCAAAGTAAAGTTACATTTCAATGACACACACAAACACACACACACACATACATACATATATATGTAGATATGTATATATATATATATGTATATATAATTATTTTTCATGCATTAAGCACAATTTTACTCTACTGAAAATCTCTGTGTGTATTAATAAATGCTGATTTATCATTATTTCCTTGGTAATGGGAAACTGAAAGGAAAAATATATTTTTAATGAGGTTTGGATGGCCAATTCTAGAAAATTGATAAAATGACTAAGTGAATACGAACCTTCGTACAAACTTACCTACTGATTTCTCGTTACGTCTATGTAGGGACTCGGAAATTTCGTGAATTAACCTGGAATCACGATAGAATTAAATTTATTACATGTGCTCAACCCATGTTTGCTTTTCCTTTGGCTGATTTCTTATCCTAGTTGATCAGCACTACCTGTTTTGCTTTTTTTTTTTCTCCTAGTTGGGCATCGCAGAGGGGTAGCCAAATAACTATCGCCCAAAAATGAACTCAGTGGAAAAGTATAAATGTTTTCATACTAGCTTGCGACAAAATGAATGCGCGAAATTTACCTATCTCTATTTATAGGCCTATCCAGGCTGATAATACTGACTGTGATTCGATTCGCCAGTAGTATAGGAATGTATGTCCGGGCACAGGCGCCAGGCGCTGGTGCCGGTGCCGGGTCAATGATCAACCGACCTCTGACGTCACGGCGGCCATCTTGGACTCAAAAATTCCTTAACATCTCTCAAAAATGACTCAAAATTTCCCGTTTTCCAGGGAAAAATTCCCGTCTCGAGGGAAAACTTACCGTTTTTAGATCTTAAAAATACCAGCGGCTAGAAATATCCATATTGAGGGTTAAGCATCCATGTCTACAGCTTCCGATAAGCCTCTGACGTCATAATTGAATATGTCATCATGTAATATGACATAACAGTTGCAATTCCCGTTACGGCAGCCATCTTGAAAATCATTATTTAACATCCGATTTTAATGAAAAAATTAAAAAAATATATAAAAAGTTATAATAAAAAAAAATTAATTTTTTCATTATAATCGGATAATAAATAATGATTTTTAAGATGGCTGCCGTAACGGAAATTGCAACGGTGACGTCATTTTACATAACATATTCAATGATGACGTCAGAGGCATAAGGCCCGTCTACAATAGCAATGTCCTAAACTGTGTCCGAAGGACACTCGTCGCTGATTGGTCCATGTGACCCTCTGACGTCATGCGTCAAGTGGGCGAAGGTCCGTACCTACCTGGTCCGAAGACATTCGTCAATTTGAACTTTTTGCCCCAACCTATGTACTGCGGACACAGAAAAAGAACAGAACACTCACGATATTTTTTGAATTTCCGGTTCCCGTTTGAAATGTGATATGAGTTCATTTTTTTAGCATTTACATTTGCCACTTTGCCTTACTGAATAAATATATAATATTGAACTCCCACAACTTTCATAAGTTCAATCTCAAACTACAACGCATCAAAACAATAAAGAAAAACATTTGGTTTGGCACATTTACTGCGATCTGGTGACAACTTTAGAAATCAATACATTCGGACATCGGACATCGCAATTGTGGACAGGGCAGTTTTCGGTGAGACAATGTGACGTCACTCACATTCGGATAAGGACACGGACCACGCACAGGTTCGGACTATTGTAGACGGGCTCTTATCGGAAGCTGTAGACATGGATGCTTAAGCCTCAATATGGATATTTCTAGCCGCTGGTATTTTTAAGGTCTAAAAACGGTAAATTTTCCTTCAAGACGGGAATTTTTCCATGAAAAACGGGAAATTCTTAGAAATTTTGAGTCGTTTTTGAGGAATGTTGAGTTATTTTGAGGAATTCTTGAGACCAAGATGGCCGCCATGACGTCAGAGGTCGGTCGGTCAGTGACCAGGCACCGGCACCGGCGCCTGGCGCCTGTGCCCGGACATACATTCCTATACTTCTTTTGCCTCTTTTTACTTTTCCGTCCCTGTTTCAGGTAAAAGGTCTAACAGATTTGGTAACCAACCTTGTTTTGTCTAATATGGTCATTTGTCAGTCCGCATTTGCTTGTAGGTCTTGTCCGCACTGGCTTGTAGATCATAAAAGACAAACAATAAAAATTTCCATGTTCACATATTATATAGCTCGTTAGGAACGCTGCATCTGCAAAGTTGACAGCTCGTCAAGCATATTAACTTTACCGTGGTTACAGCCAATATATTACTGAAACACTGTTGATTCTTATACTAGAAAGCTTAGACAGTACTCTGTAATTTTTTTTCAATCAAACTGAAATATTCATGCCCACAAAATTACAGATATTTGTAAATCTGTACATTTGCACGAAAGCAAATCGCTGCAAATGTGGGATTGTATTATTGCCCGGGCATTTATGCTTTGGGTTGTCCCAGTACCTGAATTAGTTAAAGTTATTTGTAAACTTTTCCCTGTATAGCTTTCCAGACTAAATGCGCACATACAAAAGCACAATAAACAATTATGAAGTCAAATTACTAAATATTATTATATTTTCCAAGGGTTCATAAATGTACTCTTGTACAAAAAAGTCGATTTTTAATATTATATTGCAATATTCGTAAGCGCGACAATAAATATCCAGCTTTGTTTCGAAAAACGCAAATCATAAATTCAAAAATAACCATAACAATGTTTTGTAGAAATTTACTATATTTTCTCTTGTAATATTACGAAATATTTCATTTCTTGGCAACCGATCTCTAAAGGAATTTTGTGTAAATGTCCAAAAACATTTTTTTTTCTGTGTAAGGAATACGATATTTAATTACAATAAATTATTTTTATACTACTAATTAACAGATTACTTCAGTTTACAAGTTTGCAAGCTAAGAACACATATCCATGAACGATACGGAGTACTTGATTTGCCTATTGTACATGCACTTGGCAATTCTTTTATAAACTTAAGTTTTAATACATCCTTGTATTAGGTCCTCATTTTTTACATTTCGTTATATTGCCAATGTGTAGCAAGTATATGTACATTGTGTTTTATTTCTTACGAAATATTTGTGTCTTGAAATAAAAAAATATATAAAAATAAAAAAATAATATATTTATTTATTTCAAGAAACGCATCTCGACTACTGTAAATTTTTAAATAAAATACAAATTGTTTAATATTATGAAAATAGTCCTGCCCTATAACTCGAATATATATATATATATATATATATATATATATAAAACATAATTCAAACATTTGGTCATAAGTGTAATATTCGCATACATTATGTGGATAAGTTAAAATATTTTAAATAATAAAAAAAAGGTTTGTTCATAAAATTATATGTGTGTGTGTAGGAAAACCCGCCAGAGTGACGGGGCTTATGTTATGGGACGTGTAAGTGCACGTCATCCTTGAATGTGACATGCGATAGATTTCGGTTTAACTGACCATTGGTTGTAGGATTATAATTTTAAAAAAATGTTATCAATGTCGTATTATCTGAATTAATCTCCAAAAAAACCCTGCTCTATACGATGCCCAATAAAGATTCCGGCTGTCCCGGGCTTCTAGTGCTGAAGCTCTGCTGAGTGAGTGTCGCTCGCCTAACGGTCCACCCCTAGCCAGGCACGCGGCTGTTCTCCTCAATGGGACACAGAGTTGGCAACACCGGATGAACACGTGATCCCGCCGGCGCCCCCCTTCCACCCTTCGGCCCACTCGCTGCCACGGTCTTATCTCTGTCTGCGATCTCTCGCTCTCAGCTCCACCCCAGCACTATCTGGTGACCGTGAATCACAACCGCGACCTTGAAGCTTGCCCTTAACTACTGAACGTACTAGGACAACACAAAGCATTATTCCTCGCGTAAGGATCCGAACCCAGTATTACTGCGAACACTATTTTGTAGTGATACAGTTGTTTCCATGTAAATGTAAAATTTTGTGAACATCTGTAAGTTTAAATAAATACTTTTGTTTCATTCAATAAAAAAAATACAGTGTAGAAAGAAACTTTTAAATACGCCATAGCAAGCCATCTCCACACAGTAATTGATCGGATTGATATATATATATATATTAAACTTTTTATTGGCCTGGGTTCTGCGTGTGGAGCCGAGACTGAGGTCCACCATATTGGATTATGATGTCATGGCGACCATTTTTAATGATTTTGACCTTCATCTTTGACATTGACCTTCAGAATTCTCAAAACTTTGCCAAAAATTACTTACAATTCCTCAATATTTGCCCAAACTTCGACAAAATCCGAAAAAAATTTCCAGTTATTGGGTAAAAAGATCTGCCAAAAACACAACTTTTTTTCTCCTTTTTCGAAGGAAAAAATCCCGTTTTGAGAGAAAAAAATTCCGTTTTAGTCCTTACAATATTAACGGCTTGAAAATTCCCGAAAGCGGCTTAAATTCCCTGTGCGCAAGCCGCCGAAAGCCGCCGAGGTCATAGGTTAATAAAAAATCTAGGTGATCCTCACACCGTTGTATCTAGTAACAAACTGAGAGTACGCATCGTTTGAAACTGGCTTATATACCCGCGGCCGTCGGAATATTATGCAAGTCATAAAAATAACTATTTACTGTAATACACGAAGAAAAACTACATTAAATAGAAAGCACATATAACGAAGCGAACACACATTCAACAAAAGAAAAGAACACACTGGACACTCAACGGACACACAGTACACACAATGGACGCGTAATAAACAAACAGTACACACTCACTGAACATAGTATACCCACAGTATACACAATGGACACACAGTTCACACACGGAACAAACAGTACAAACACACTGGACACACAATGGACATACAATATACGCAGGTCACGAAACAAACATGCAATGTACACAAGACACATATTTAACAAAAAGGAAACACGTTTGTACGAAAATTCAATGTACTGTGATACGAAATCGCCACGGGAATACGATCTAGCCTATATATATATATATATATATATATATATATATATATATATATATATAGTAAGCTCCAAATGCTCGAACCGTCTTTGGCTCCAAAAGCTCCAGCGTATTTTTAGTTACGGGGCTACGAGACTAAAAGGCTACGAGGCTATATGGCTACGAGTTTACAAGGCTTCAAGGATACGAGGTTACGAGACTACATGGCTCTAACGGTTTTTGACTCCATTCATCTGCGTGAGTTAATTTATCTCACACAAGAAACTTGTTGCAGGTTGGCTCCACAAGTTGTGTTCAGATAAATCAATTTTTTTAATGTGGGTTGTCGGGATAGGGGAGACCGGGGCAGGTTGGCACACTTTTATTAAATTTATTTTTTAAAGATATGATATTAACATACATTAAAGTTTTGTGGGGTTAGCAAAAAGAATAGGCCTTAAAGCACATATTGAAATTACTAGATTTAAGTAAATTTAAATATAAAGTTTTCAAAACAATTTTTATTAAAGTAAAGACGAGCGTGCCAACGTGCCCCGCTATTGGGGCAAGTTGGCACAAAACACAAATATCAAAATCTTCTTATAAATAATCTGGAAATATTAAATAACCCATAACAATATATCAATATAAAATAAACACAAACATAAAAGTTAACTAACTTGTTTCTTTGAACAATAAACGTCCGTAAAAAAGGATCACTTTCATAAGTTTTTCTCGCATCTGAAACACACATAAAATAGAGTGTCGCCAGAAATGCAGTCTTCTTGTGCCCATTTATGACACTAGGTACACTGCACCCATTCTTGACTTCATTCTGAATTGCTAAATGCATCTAAGCCGCAAATACAAAGGCAGTCCACATCTTGATCATCATTTTCCAAAGGGGAAGATCTTTTTGGAAAGCAAATTTTCTTGGAAGTGCGATCCAAAGGAAAAATATTCTTTGGCGGTTTACAGTTACTTATACGGACTTCTTTCTTTTTCTTTGAAGATTCCTGTTCCTCTGCCAAAGCCCTCTTTATTGGAGTGTCTGTCAAAATTGCTGATTTCCTTTTCTTTCGGCCTTTGCCAGTTTCTTTTTTTGGTCTTACTGTGGTGAATGGCCTTACAAACTCTGGGAAAGGATACGAAGTCTGGACAGTAGGTAATGGGGACGAATCAATATGAGTAGATGTCGATGGTATGTTCTCAAAAGGCATACAAAGGGATGTCAAGATATATTAAATAAATGAAAACAAACTTTTTTAGGTTTACTTTCTATGGTTTAGCATAACCAAATTGCACCCAGGGCAAAGATGCAGGAACATTCGCCAGATGCTGTAATGGTTGTGCTGCCAGAGGCTGTGGTGGTGCTGCTGCCATAGGCTGTGGTGGTGCTGCTGCAATAGGCTGTGGTGGTGCTGCCATAGGCTGTGGTGGTGCTGCTGCCATAGGCTGTGGTGGTGCTGCTGCAATAGGCTGTGGTGCTGCTGCCATAGGCTGTGGTGGTGCTGCCATAGACTGTTTTGGTGCTGCCATAGCCTGTTTTGGTGCTGCCATAGGTTGTGGGGATGTAAGAGGATGTGGTGATGCTGGCCTAGATAGTGAATATTTTTTTTATAATTAGCGCAATATATAGCCAGTGTCCTATATGGTATACCGAAATCTTGAGCTGCTCCCCTTATTGAACAGTTCGTTCTTTTTACAGCAAGTAAAGCTGCTTCCATTGTTTCAGCTGACACTTGGCCCCTGGTAGTCTTCTTCTTGTATGTGCGCACCATTGTGCAATTTTAGGAACGAAAAAACAGTTATTTTAATATTCATACTCAGTTTTTGCAAGCAATATTGAATAGACTAGTTGTAAAATATAGCAAATATATTATAAATAATAAAAAGTATATTAATTTTATTATTATTAATATTGCATAAACATTATCGGGATATAAAAATGGGTTGTTAATAAATTTTTCAGTTATGGGGCACGTTGGCACAGTGTGTCAACCTACTCCTTATCCATTGTGCCAATGTGCCCCATTCCTTGGTTACTTCTTTACATTACCCTCAATAAATCAACAGTGTAGCATTTGTGCTACAGACGCTACCTTTGATAATTGATTATGTTGGTAGAAATGGTTAACTTATTTTATTAACCTTTTCGGATGCCCTGGTAATAAGATTTATTTTGGATTTAAGTTTGTAATATTTTGTTTTTAAAAAGGAAATTGTTATTATTGTTTAGTCTTATTATTTTTAAGATTTTAAGTTATTAAATTGGTCTGGAACGTTCAAGGACACTACCGAATATTTTGGTAATCGCTGCGCTAGGCGGCGCGCGAGCAGAACAGTGGAGTGTGTGTGACGTCAGGGGAGACTGGCGAGCAGCAGTCGCCTGGTGGGCCCGGGCGGGCGCGGACGTGAGTAAAACGCGGGTTGACCATGGGGATGGTTCCTCATCGAAGTGACTTGCCGGACGAACATTTGAATATGAGTCTTCCTTTTGAATATTAACGGGGTTCACATATAAATATATAATTTAGAACGCGTTGATATGATGAAACGCGAGTGGTTGGTGAGGTGTGTGTGAATGTAGCGAGGATTTTCCAAGGATGAATTATGTGCGCCAAACAAAACTCCAAGATGGTATGGCGAAGGATTCGTCATATATGTACAATTACCCGCAGCTACGGTAAGGTGTTATGGCCAGGGTTTGCCATTAAAAACACTCATGAGCAAACGAGTGTATTTGGTGACCGGACATCTGGACGTCAAAAAAGCAAGTAAGTGCCAGCAGTGCCACTGCCCCGTTGACCCCTTTGATCCCTGGTGCGAAACTATAATCTGTGGATTTTTGAGATTTAAATTAACTGACTAATAACACAGAAACTGGGATTTTGCGTTCAGCGTGTTCACCCAATGCCTGCCAGACGTGGAAGAAAAAAGGCGTCGACGGTTAGAAAATGACTTAACTGAGTAGGGCTTGTTAACCCATAATTTGTAATTTGCTAAATTCTGGATATTTTGATTTGGATGCTAATGTGTGTCAAATTTTTGCTAGATTTCGCCTATTTTATGGTAATTTCTCTTAATTGGTATTTACAGTAGTGCTACGCCCGGTGCGATTCTATATTTGTATTTGTATTAATATGTTCTTATACATTTTTAATGCCTTTTTGGTAGTTACATTTAATTTTTCGAAGCTCCGAAGTATATGATCCAAATTATACCTTTTTGGGGGATTTGTTAAAGTATTTTTTTTTTTAGTATTATTATATAGCAATATTTTTTTATAAGTAGTAATAGGGTATGTATTTTAAGATGTATGCGCTGATTTGTGATGAAATGCTTTTATGGTATATTTATATATATATTTATTAAATGTTGCCATATACTTTTTGCGTCTTTTTAACTTGCTGCCTCCTCTCACTGTTCGCAATCTTATGATTATTTTTTGAGCCTGCCACTAGTTTGGGTTTCAATTTTTTTGGGTTTACCTGCGCTCGCGGTACGGGGCAATATAGGAGTTTACTGTGTCGCGGGTTGCGGAAGTTGTTTGGTTTGGCCAGGGTTTAGGGCCAAACTTAACAACAGAACACAATGAACTCTTCTTGATAGCTAAAAGCAAACCTTAAACAGTTGTCTTTAAGATGGATATATTATATACAAAAAATTACTTTATATATATAATGATATTTAGGATTTTATTTAAAATTCAATTTTACTTACATGTTCAATAAACACAAGTTCTCTCTTCCGCTGAAAAACTCACAATTTTCAGTACCGTCAACGGAGGGACAAGAAACTCGACTGACGCACCTCGCGTAGTAATGGTGGCGCTTTACTGCCTCTGTTCCGAGAACTACAGCGACTGTGCCAACGTGCCCCTGATGCCAACCTGCCCCGGTCTCTTTCACAATCGCATGAGGAGGACTTCGCTAGACATCAAGGAGAAGGAAGTTCATCTTGCATTATAGTGTTTCTCATCTTTTTAAAGGGATAGTATTCCACTGAGTAATTAATATTTTATTTATTTAAATACATATGATTAAAATTTTGTCAGTGCTGATATGGAAACAGTAATTCAGCAATTTATATGAAACTCTGAATAAAATTCATGTCTTATTAACTAAAAAAAAGTCATGCAGAGATTGGTTTCTTATAACATCAGCAGAAGTTTCACCAGGAATAACCATGAGAACACGGAGAAAACCAACAGAAGCGTCACCATGAATGACCAGAAGAACTTGTACGAATCAAAATAATCATTTTAAGAAAGTATAGTTACAGTTTGTTCACAAGTGGCATTATTAAAATTTTCTGATATTTTAGTTCGGAATGTGAATTACATTGTGATGTTGGTACGAACTAGTCGTTAGTGTACAATAAGCGCTTCGTAGTCGCTGTCCAGTGCCGCCCCCTGCTCTGATTGGTCGCCCAGACAGCCGTGACTGCGGCGCTCTGCGGCGCTGCGCTCAACTAGCTGCCACCTGTCTGGAGCAGGTCCTCGCTGGTTTACTTAACTATCGTCCGAGAAAATTATCACACTTAAATAAATGACGTTAAGTAAGTATTAAATATGTTTAGACTCCTCAATAAAGTTAGCCTATATCTGTTCTTTTCTTTTGGTAATTATTTACACTAAAGAGTTAATATGTTAAGGAAAAAAAATATCACAAAATATCTGTCGCGAAAGTAGCTACATCGTCACGTGACAAGGGCCCAGTATGATCCCAGCACAATGTGCATGGATCACATTGAAGAGTATGAGTCAATTCTCATGTGGTATGAGGCCCTTTTGATATCCAGGATGTTCTTTTTTGTTGCTTTGAAGCGTTTGTGAAGTACCCTGCCTCCTTGAGCCCAATTTTTTACCTCCGTTTAATTTAAACAATCATTTCGGGCTATAAGGAATAAGAAATTGTCACAAATCTGCTGTAAGGGCTGAAAGTGAACCGTGCAAAGTTGCCATTAAAAGCAAACGTAAAACGAATAAATTTTTATTTAGAACACAATGACGTTGAGAAAGAATACATGTGAGATTGTTTTTATTAAACGTGTGACAAAACCTATTACCTATTCTGCAGCATCATGCTGTATCTTGGCGGCCGGTCATTGACTTCTAGTTTGTTCGTTGTATAGTTGCGCCAATTGTACTGCTAGAATAATACTGAATGACCAGTCTGTTTGAACGTTAGTAAAATTAATGCTGGGGATACTTTAATTTAACAGGCAAAAACATAAATGAAAATCAAGATTTTATTTAAAGAAGCTAAGATACTGTTTTTTTTTATAGGTGCAATGAAGGGATAATCAATTAGTTAGGTTGGAACTTTAAGCATGTCTCTTTTTTTAATGTTGTCATGAATTCCAACGGAATGTAAATTATCTTATTTCTACAAAGAATATACTCATAATGAAGTGACAATCTTGGGTATGGTGGGTTCGTTTTAGTGGGTGTTTCAACCCGGAAGGTCAATGGGAGGTGGTTTACTTTAAAACAGTCACACTGATTCATAGAGTGTTACAAATAAAATATTTTTGAAATTGCAGATACATGGTCACTTTATTTCGTTGCAAACATTTATAAGCTCATAACGTTATTTAAAGTCTCCATACTTAATGCGTTTGAAAACCTTCTTTCTCTAAATTTTACAATGGAACACAATTTTACGTGTATGCGTACATTAATTATATCTCTAAATGATGTAGGTTTTCGCACCGAGATCACGTACATTGTAGAGAAAAAAACACACGAGTGCTGCTTAGTTGTAAGATTTAATAAGTATATAAAAAAACATAAAAATATTACTGAAAAAGTATATTTTTCACGTGTTTTTGTGGGTGAGGGGAGGGGGTGTTTTTGTTGGATGGTCATTTATCTTTAAAAAAATATCCGTTGGACCTGTGCGTTCATGCTCTGCCAATTCTCGAAAAATTAAATATTTTAAGTCATCTATTATGTGCTAACTTCATTATATTTAGCTGCATTCGTATTTTTTAGTTTTGAAGTATTCATGTCACGGGAAATTATCATAAACGTGTACAAGAACGTGTTAATTACTAAATATATTAGGTTAGTTGTAAACATTTTTATTTTATTTTACATCAGAAACATATGTTAAGTTGTAAGCTTTGTAATGAATGTGAATATTTAGGGGTATAAGGGTTCAGTTCCCACTACGGAAACCACAAAATATTGCATTTGGAAACGTTTCGGACTTTATTGGCGGTTTTCGGTTTTTCTCGAGCTGCTTCAACCCAATCCGTCGTAGCTTCAACTATGTAATCTCATTACACGTTGAAAGTACATAATATCTTTCTTCATTACCCGGCTCAGAACTGGAACTGTTCAAAAGAGCTTACATAGCAGGTCTCCCTCCTATAAAACATTTACCGTTTTTACTGTCTATATAATTGACTAATACTCTTCTTACAGCCACAATTTTCATCTAGTAAAATTTCTTGCATGTCTTATTGTCTTTTTCTTGTCTGCCTTGACTTTGTTTAAAACTGTGTCATGATGTTCAATATTATTTAACGATTCTCTTCACTTACATTCTATATCTTTAATGTGGATCTTAAACAGCCAGCTATAGCGGTTCTTTCTTGTGTTAGTCAACCAGAGAAAATCTCTTCTCATTGGCCCTTGTGGGGAAGAACTGCTGAGAATCAAACAAACTTTAGATAATAAGACTTATATAGCCAATAAAAATATCTGTATATATATCGTCTGAAAAATGTATGCCTCTAGGTCTCGGTTTTAAAGTTGAGAGTCAAACTTTAGTAAAAAGAAAACTCGAGATTTCCGGGTGCTAATTAAAGACAAATGGTTGCAAGTGGTATTCAAAATACATGCGTCTGTTATTTTTTTTAGGAGAAACTGTGACCTAACTGATATCATGTGTTGGTGAATTATTAGCACAATTTGCACAGTCATGAAGAAATCATATGTGTTGCAATCAGAATTAACGCATTCTCACTAAGTCCGCAGATATTGAGCGGTTCAGAAATATACGGGACTAAAACCTGCATATTAAACCATATAATGAACATTTTAAGACGTTTCTCCAATATCAACTATATTAAACTATACTGTTAGAGCTTCTTCGAAGAGATAAAAATTTATATTTTACAGATCATGCAGTACTACAAGATATGTACACGAAATATTTGTTAATAGAAATAATTATATAAACACTTTTAGTAATTGGTAGACTTAATTTATTTTATAAGATATGCAAATACGCAGAAATAAACATTATTTACTTTCTTAAAGTTAATTTTTGCTGCGCAAATAAATGCCCGTTGTTTAAACAGCCCTACATAATGCCCTGGCTCTAAAACAGTAACGTCGGACATTAAAGACTGGACCTAAGCCAAAACAAAGTAGGAACGTTACACCTCGCAAAATAACCACCTAGCTTCCCTCTCCCTTTTCGCACTAATGTCTCTCCAGCCAATGGCTAGCCAGTTCACGCGGTTATCGTCAACACTGCACACGCGTTTCTAAATAGATACTGGCAACGAATTTGGATCAAGAAGGGAACAAGTCAAAGGGCAAAATTCATTCAATTCACCATAACGAAACAATGCTTATATCCAAAGCATTAAATTGTTATTCTAATATATATAGCCTATACTTACTGCATTACGGTACTGTAAAAAGATATATAATCTTAATTTTGTGGTAAGTTCTATTCTCCGAGTTTTATTCTCCACAATTTTTGCAAAACAATTACCCTTTACTTTTTGTTGCTGCTGTTGTTTAAATTAATTATAATTCCTGGTTTGACAAAATCAGAAAACTTTATTTAATATTCTCCTTCGGATTCTAATAGTTTTTTTTTTTTTTTAAGTGAAACGTCTTTACAGCCGGTTAGATATGTTGAGCACTATCGTCAAGACAGGGAAATTAAAGTGAGAATAGGTAATTGTGTAACGGATTTTGCTCGACAGAGCAGGGTTAGAAAATATGACTGGGTTGTAAAATTGTCGTGGAAGGAGGGTAATACAGTAGAGAGTTAGACAAATGTAACATCTTGCATGTTTTCGTCACCATACAATTATTCTTTGCACTTTATTGTCTAGTTTGATTGTTTACTTAAATTGTTAAATATTTGGAAGAAATATTTCTTTACAGCCTGTAATTCGGATGGTAGTAGTGTTAAATTTATTGAGTGATATGTAGTAGTATGATTGAAAATAAATATGCTCTAACTATTATTTATATTCATATTGCACATAGATAATAGAGTTCCCTGTTAGCATCGAGGAACGACAGAGAGAAGAATAAAATATGCCTGTGTGAATGTTTTGTATGGTACTAACTTATTTTAAGTTAACTCTTTCACGCCAAGCTAATGTAATCAGGTTGATTCCAGTTAAATTGTGGAACGAGTGGATATGTTAGGTTAGATAAGGTTACATTAAAAAAACAAGAATTTTTTTTTCGGGAAAAGTGAAAGTATACTCTAAAATATTATTTTTTAAATTTTTTTATGGAACAGCACCTACTTTATAAAATTATGAAATATTATAGTATCATGGGCCAACTTAGACCTGAGTTTTCTTCAAGTAAATTTTTTTTACAGCCATTAGGATAAGTCAACGTGATGACATCAATAGAGCCAAAGAAAGTAGGGACAAGGTCCGGGAGTGGGGCGCTCGATGACATGTTTCCATTATAGCACAATTACATACTGGCGTACATGCATTTGTATACTTACACACTATCTTGCTTGCATACTTGCTCACTCGCATACTTATTCACTTCTGTACTTGCACATATTATTATACATTTACATTCCACTATCTTTTGAAGTTTCACCTCTAACGCATGTGGCGTCCACGCAAAAAAGTGGTTTTTATTTAAGTTTTGACATTTATATTTGCGTCTAATTGTCAATGAATTCATTACAGACGTAAAACACTACACAAATTACGGAAGGCCTACACTGGGGTATTGTTTTGCCATTTCCCATATAGAGTGAGGAAACGTCCCAGATTTTAACAAGGAGTGATATCGGATCGCCATGGAATATTGAAATCAAAATATTCATTGGTAGACCAGAATTTCAGTCTTTGACCTCCGCATTTCAGGATCACTACGCTGCCGTGCTTTGATTTGACTTTCGGCTGAAATACTTGTACATAGATTGGCAACGAAAACCCAGTTTTTGGAATGAAACTCATTTACAGCCGGTAGGGTAAGCTTAGCGATGACGTAATTGCAGGTCAATGGATATGAAAATGAGTATGTATGTGTAAATATATATATCGGATATGTAACGTGGTGGAGGGGGGGGGGGCAAAGAGACAGAAAAAGAAAAACCAATAAAGTGTAATGTAAGACAAGTGAAAAACTCTGCAGGTTTTTCGTCGCCATGTTTCTTAAAACTATGAACATTTATTGTGTACTTTATACATCAATTTATTCATCCAAGATAAATATTTATGTTCTCCACAGCCGGTTACACAGATGTTTTTCGTTGCAATGCTTGTTACAATTATAAACCATCATTTTGTTGTTGATTATTTAGTTTTATCGTTCACGTGAGTTATATTCACGTGATAATATTTTGAAATAAAACTTATTTTATGCTGATAACACAGATAACACTTGGGTTAAATTTATTTTGTGAAATGCAGTTCCCTAATCATTGGAGGTTGATGTTAGCAACGATCAAAGACAAAACGATAATAAAGTGAGGCAGGATTTTTTTTATATGGTGAATTGTCTGTAGGTTCAGTATATACGAGTAACCTGGATGAAGAGTTGGTATCTAGAAATCTTTTTAACTTTTATCTTTGATCTTGACCTTTGACCTTGAGCTTTGAACTCGGCGGCCATTATTGATTACGCCATTTCCGTTGGCCAACTTAGATTATAACATCATTTCCAGCGGCCATCTTGGATTTGTAGTATCCGGCAGACATATTGTATTAAATAAAGTTCAGCTGCCATCTTAGAACCGAGTGCCACACACCCGAACTTTGCAAATTTTGTGAAGTTGGCATAGCCATCAAGTACCTCAAGTACTTCCGTTATATTGGCAGTGCCATTCAACATCTACAACAACAATGAGAACTAGAATATTGTACCATCACAAGTCGCTCCAAAAGAGAACGAACAACACTTTCTTCTTCTACTCTTCGTCAATGACAATATTATGCATACAGTTACTGTATTTGTGTGAAAACCAATAACACCATAATTCTAGCAAACCTTTCATCTTTACCTTATATCACATATTCATGAACTCACAGAGGGCCTATAAATAGTTTTGTTTCCGAATTAAGTTTTGAACATAATTTTTAGAAGAGTTAAAATGGTTTAAAGTGTAATTTTTTTAGAGTAATTTGTAGGCATAAAACCACCGGTACAGATTCCTCAAAGCACTTAAGGGACTTGCAGCACACATTTATATTCATTTCTCCAACACATAATGTTACTGCCACCGCTCAAATTTCAAAGTTGTCGTGTGTACCACGAGAAGACTGCGCGTTAGTTCAGAGCCTTGCGCTCAGAGGCGATACCGCGCTAGAAACACCAGTGAGCGTCGCACTTATCATCCCGTCTCACTAACACAAATACACCACTGTCTAGGGAGGCTCCTTAAATCATGTGGATGGTTGGTTAGGTAAGGTAAGCTTCTATAATTTTTTTGTAAAATAGCATGAACCAATAATTATGTTATGTTCAGTTAGGTTATATAGATAAAGTAACGGCTTTGTTCGGGACAACTATGTAACAATTATTTGATTTTTTTCCTAGAAGAGTACTTAATATATAAAATTACAAAACCATCTAGCATTCATGCTCAAAATTAGACTTAAGTGAGATTTTTAAGTGTATTATTTTTTGTACGCCATTAGGGTAAGTTGAGGCGATGATATCACCAGAGTATAAAGAAAGTGTATAGGGAGCCAAAGAGCAGGGTGCTAAATGTCGTATTTCATTATAGCACATTTTCCCATTTGCGCACTCGCATACTTGTTATCTTGCATACTTACCCACATTTGTATACCTCTGTCTAATGAAGTTTCACTTCTCATGAGCTTGGTGGCCACGCAGTTGTGTGTTGTTTCGATCAACTGCGTCACGGTCACGCAAGAGTTCCCTGTCTAGTTTTTACGTATGAGAAATGGGGACAAATTTTCTGGCCATAATATGTTATCAATAAGTAGGGACCGGAAAAATTCGCGGTTTCAATAGCCTTCAGGATAGACTGCACATTCCCCTGTACAATTGGGCAAATAACGCCAGTTCATTGGCTGCCCACTTGTGAGTCGTCTCAGCTGGTTTGTCTGTGATTCGATCCTTCTTTGGTTGAGGGTTTATAATTGGTTGAGATTCGTACAGATGAACAGTAAGCCAATAGCAAAATCATCTACAAGGTATATGTATTTGACTTCTAGCCTATCGCCGAATGAATCCGCGAATTTTTCCGGTCTCTATCAATAAGTGTTTGCTTATAGAACTCCTGAATAAGCAAAAAACAAAACTTATTTAGAGCTATGAAAATCTTCGTTTACAAGATATAAATGATCGTTGAGTGCACATTTTCCGTTTTATCCGATATAAAAATAATGCAATAAACACCCAGTGTCCAGTCCGGAGAATATCTTTGACTTGGTCGCTTCTTGATAATCAGGCGTACCTGATCGTTTTTGAATTGTTCTCGATGTGAAAAAGTGACAATAATATGTACATCAGCAAGCACAAACAGAGAAAAAAAAATGTAAGATATATAAAATAAAATACAGTATATCAATAAAAGAATGTCACAGATATAAATTTCAATAGTATCTACTTTAAACGTTGTAAAGTGTTTGTTAATGGTCACAATTAAAGAATAACTTAAAAAGGGGGTTGTCTGTAAAGTCGGGTTACGGACGATATTTTTACGTTATAACGTCATAAGAAAACATTGATGAAAAATTACATACTTTTTAATTTTCAAATATTATTTACGGTTTTTGCAAATTTAATTTAAATAATTTGTTTAAATATAATCACGAACAATTACTTATTAAAAAAATCCCGCTTCAACCTGTTTGATATTATAGAAGATTTTCTCGCACGGTGGTTGGCTGGTTCTTGCACCCTCGGCTCAGGCGGAATGTGACAATGAATCATGCTTTTCCGTGCGTGCAGCCGGCGTTCATCGATTTATAAGACGTTATCACGTCAAAAGTTCTATATCAGGCCATGCGCTAGTACTGCTTTAATGTTTTCTCGCTTGCAGCGCCACCTACGCAAAATGGCGACTCCTGAGCGTAAATCGTTTTGTGTTCTGCAATTTGCTAAGAGTGAATCTGTGATTTCAGTTCGACGTGCGTTTTGTATAAGTAAAGTTTTATTGTTATCACCCATGTGTAAAATACATCCGCCGATGTTATAGGTAGGAATATGAAAATTTCGCGAAAATATCCCGAGAGTAGCTGGAAGTTAAAACACTGTAGCATCGTCTGTGTTTCGTGATTGGGTGAGTTACTTGTAGGTGCATGTCGATTGTTACAACATCCAATCACACTTATTTAGTGTGGAAGCAAACTCGTCCTTAGTGGCTCGTGCAAACAAGGCAACGACTTTTCTCGCAGACGGCCGCCAATCACAAGGAAGAAACCGCTGGTGTGGGTATACCTTGTTGCAGTCTAGTAGGCGTTCAGATTTTTTCACGAAAATTTCCTGCCCCTAGTTATAGGCAATTCGAGGCGAAATTTCTCTTTTTATGTGGCCTCCACGTTTACCTAACATATCGCCATTAGATTTTTTCCTTTGGGGCTTTATAAAAGATCGTGTCTACGTTCCGCCACTACCTAATGATTTGCCGGAATTGAGTCACAGAATGGAAGCTCCTATTTCTTCCATTACACCGGACTTGTTAACCGAAGTGTGGTGACAATTTGACTTTAGGTGGGATGTGTGCCGTATAACTAAGGATGCACATATTGAGTATTTGTAAGAATAATTAATTTAGTTTACCTTAAATTTGATGTATGATTTGTTGTAAATAGTCTCAATTTAACTGTTATAATATACCTTTGGAACTGGGGCATTCTTTTATAGACACTCTGGATTTGTTGGCTAATTGCTGTAACAAAATTTAACTGGCCTAGCCAAATTTTATGTTTAACAAAATTGATAATTTCTTTTAAATATTATTGCAATTGTAAATATTAAGGTGACAGAGATAAATAAATACATAAACATACAAAGAGCAAGCCGAAATCAGCAAAAGTCAGATTTTGAAAGCCGAGACAGCACAGATATATAGTGCTGTGGAAAGAATTTGGTCAGAAAATATAAATAGGCCAATATGCTACTAGTAAAGTGTTTTGCAAAGAGTATGTAAAGAAGAAATACATTAGCTATATATATATATATATATATATATATATATATATATATATATATATATATATTCATATATATGACATTTATTAAATATTAGAAATTTGTGAATAGTTTCGAAAATTTGTGTTGAAAAAGTTAGAAGTTGAAGTATAGATATTGCGTTATCAATAAATTGGTTCATCAGAAAATAAGTGAGTTACAAACTGTATAAAAACGATTCAATGAAGGAAAGAAATTATACCGGATGACTCACAAAAAGTAGGTTACTTGAATGATATTTAATTACAAATAACGTATAGCGTATAGCATACATACGACGACGAAATGACCATAATGATTGAGTTAAAACCTTGATGTGAAATGATCTTCCACGGCGGACGGTGTTCGAGGCACGGATTCTGTTAGACAGCAGAAACCAGGAGTCAGACATTTCCACAAAGCGCCTTCATTCGCCGAAGCTGTGCACTCGGCGTGAGTGGACGGGACTCGCGGCAGAGTGGCAGATGTTCGAGTGGCTTCCAGGCCGGCCACTTCGCGCGGTGAGAGGCCTCGCTCGCCCAGGACGAGACGAGCCGCGCGACGTATCAATTCGTCCCGCAAATGAGATCAGCGGCAACCCTTTCTTTCCGCCCTTCTTCCCCTCCCTGACGCCCTGAGCGGCTCCACCCAGGCCCTCATCATTCTTCCCGCCGCAGCTTTGCGATCGCAAATATGCTAACGACGTCATCTATCACCCCCTCCGGCGCGACAGAAGAGGCGTGGTCAAGGCGGATCAACGGGGCGCAGCGAATAATGGGGAGGGCAGAGTTTTGAAGCCTGCTCCCTTTTCCTCTCGAATGCATCCCTCCCCTCCGCTATCACGCACCCTCAGCAGCGCGCACGGCCTTTCACGAGGCGCGTCGAAATTGTTTCGAACAAACTGGCGAGGTTATTGACGGAGGTGCGCGAGCGAGCCGGCGGCAGGACAACCCCAGCAAGGGGACAATGCCGCTCCCGTCGGCCTGTTGAGGCGATGATGTATGACACCATCAATCATTTCTTTTTCCGCCCCTCGCTCCCCTCGCAGCACACACTCGTAGCCGTGACGTAGACGGACGAACCAGCCCAACCCGCTGATCCGGTTGTCCTTCTGGTACCACCCTCTTTCCCCCCCAGCTCCTACTGCTAGGCCCCATCTGGCAGCAGCAGTGAAGGGTGGTGACAGTGGACTCAGAGGGGAAGGTGCAGTCGACAGCCCTTAACGTGCCATTATTAGTCCGGGCGACAAGACCATAAACGGCACAAAACTTTGAAAGTTTTGTCCAAAGCTGAATTTGTTGTACAGTGCTAGAGTCGACCATGCTTAACAATATACCAAACTGTGTGTTCCACAGAAAAACTGCCGTTAAGTCCCAGATGACTGCATCTTAAAGCAGTCCATTTAATTAATTCCTATTAACGCAGTTACCGTACACTTTTGGTATGACTACATAAAAACCAAAGATAACTATTCTATTATACAAAACAATGTTACAAAATATCCTAAAATATAATACTTAAGATGAAAAATAAATCCTTTAAATAATGAAACAATCAATCTTTTATCTGAGTTACGAAAGTGAAAAGATCTTGGACCACTTTTTTGTTTTCTTTAACTATTTTTTTTATTAAGTATGCAATTTGAACAAAACAGTACGCAAAATATTCATCAAGTAATGCTTTTTCATCAGAAATGTCGAACTGCTCAAATATATGACCCCTTATATGTATTAAATTGAGAAAACTATAAGTATGTAAACGGTCCAACTTTGGAAACCTGGTGCCTAAGTTGGACCGATGGTTGCCTTAATTGGACCTCAAAATTACATATATAAATAGCATTAATAATAGTACAATAATGTCACAGTAAAGTAAACAAAATGTTTCTAAAGTCGATTTGCAGTGTGCACAGTAATACCTTTTGTTGCTAGGCCGCACTTTGGCACATCGTGTGTGTACCCAAGACTTACAGCTCATGCACTGTATCATGTATTCTTCCTTTACCTCCTCACATAAAACACAGAACCAGTTTGCACAATCTTTTGCGTTATTCTCATCGTGTTCCTTGAAAAGTGAACCTGTCTTCAAATTTTTTAACTGAGGCCTACCTTTCGCGTGTTCCAATTCTCGTTTGTAGGGGCTGCTTGTGATTACGACACCACCTTGAGCCTTTCCCCCTCTTTTTCCCTTTCCACGAATATACAGTAGACCAACTTTTGATACTTTTTGTAGCGGTGATATTTCTTTTCGAGTCTTCTTATATGTCTCGCGATTTCTGGTGTTCCGTGATAACTTTTTCCATGTCTGCAGAAAAGGTTGCCTGCCTACCGAAGGATTTAATTGTATTGGAGAATATATTTTTACTATCAGCATGTATCTTTATTGTTGCCTTTGGGACATTATATACACTGGCGCACTCGTTGAGTCCATAATCACCGTTCTTGTTTACTGCAACGGCCATCAGCAAATTGTCTTCACTCCATTGACCATAAGGGCCCTTTTTTGCCAATAAATGTTTTAACACATACACGAATTTAGTCAAACTTGCCTAAAACGGATCCTCTGTGAAAAATAAACCTGTACAAAACGAAAAAATATTACAGCTGAATTAAATTGACTGAAAATGTTAGCTTATATATAATGTTACTATTCATGTTGCCTAAATTGAACCAGTCCAATTTGGGAGTTTTTGATCGGTCCAACTTTGGTAACTAGTCACCGTAACAAAAAAAAAAGGCGTTAAAAGAATAAAAGAATATCATGAATATTTTACACTATGCTATTTTTAGCTAATGAAATACACTTTTAAATATATTACAGCAACTTTACTTACGTTCTCTTATTCGCTACAGTAGCTTATGTTCCGTAGTGCAATAATAAATAACAACACGAACTATGGAAACACTAATGCGACGATCCTACTGCTCCCAAAGGCTGAACATCACTGCTCGTTGTATGGCGTGACCTGGGCGCTATAGAATATCAGTAGAGTCAACTCAACAGTTTCAAATGTTCCTACATGGTGAGAAGCAAGGATGGTCCAATTTAGGCAACGGTTCAATTTTGGCGACTTTCCCCAATATTATCCTAATTCTAATCTTATCCTAACAATAATATAAATGCCCAAGTATGTTTGATTAATTATTTGTCCATCGATCAAGCTCAAAACGACTGCAAAACTTGTAAACATTCTTTTGAATGAGATAAATGAACTCTCGCGGTTGAATGGAGTAAAAAGACAGAGCCATGTACTCTCTTGTTGCTTCGTAGACTTGTAGCCTAGTAGCCCCGTAGTCGCTTAACTAGTTGAAAATTTTCATACTTGTAACCATGTAGTCTCGTGGTCTCGTAATCTTGTAGTCCAGTAGAATCGCAGTCTCGTAGCCTTGGAGCCATTTAGCCTCCTAGGCTTAGATATTCGTAGCCAAGTAGCTTTTGTTGCCATGTAGTCTCGTAGACTTGTGGCTTCCTAGTCCTGTAACATCGTATACTTGAAGCTTAGTGGACTTGTAATCATATATCCTAGCGATATCTTAATTTTGGAGAATTGTAGCCTCGTAGTCTTATAACTTCTTAGCCAAGTAGCCTTTGTTACCATGTAGTCTCGTAGCCCTGGAGCCATGTAGCCTCGTAGACTTGTACATTCGTAGCCAAGTAGCCTTTGTTTTCACGTAGTCTCGTAGTCTTAGAGCCTTGTATCCTCATATACATGTAGCTTTGTAGCCAAGAATCCTATATCCCTGTAGCCAAGAAGCCTTGTAGTCTTGTAGTCCTGTAGCCTTGTAGTCTGGTAGCTTCGTAGCCAAATAGCCTTGTAGACTTGAGGATTCGTAGCCAAGTCACCGTGTAGCCAAATGTCTCTGGAGCCACTAGTTTGTAACTAAGAAATTTGGAGTCAATGACTTTTGGAGTGAAACGACTTTGGAGCCAAAGACTTTTGGAGCCAAAGGTGGGTGCGACGTCTTTTGGAGCAAATGACTTTTGAGGGGCAATGCATTTTTGAGACAAAATCTGTTGGAGCAAAAACTGTTGGAACTAATGAATTTTGTAGCCAATGACTTTTAGAGCCAAAAACTGTTGGTGAAAAAGTCTTTTGGAGACAATAACTTTTGGAACCAATGACCTTTGAAGGCAAAGATTGTTGGACCCAAAAACCTGTGTAGCCAAAGACTGTTGGAGCCAAATACTTTTGAAACCAATTACTTTTGGCGCCAAAGACATTTAGAGACATTGTATCCTACAGCATCTTACGACCGATCGTATCCCTCCGACGATATCGTATCCCTGTGACCAGATCATATCTCTGCGGCGAGATAGTATCCCCTTGCCATATTCCTGTGATAATATCGTGTCCTTGTGAACATATCGTATTCACGTTACGGACCTCTACAATGATATAGTATCCCTGCACCCTATCTCTCCGATGTGAGCGTATCCCAGCGATTATATCGTATGCCTGTGCCGTATCCTTGCGAGGAGATCGTGTTTCTGCACCGTATCCCTGCAACGAGATCGTGTCACTGTGCCGTAAACTTCCGAAGAGATTGTTTCTATGTTATGAGATCGTATCCCCCCTATGAGGTCGTAACTTACTGAGTTCAATTTTCGTCAAAAGCTGCTTCCTTTTCGTTAAATGTTTCCCTTTTTTTCTAATGTACTTACAAATTTGTTTCCTTTTTGACGAATGTGCTTACTTTATAAAATGTTCTTCCTTTTTTTTAACATGCATCGATGTCTTTACTCAGGTCATGAATGGCCTCGTGGTTCGGAGACGACTGGGCTATACGCCTGACATCGAACATGACCTGTTTGAAATGTTGGTATCGACGATTAAGACCTCTTGATTAGGAGACTCTTGCCCTATGAACATGATTTTTTACATGAACTGTTTAAAAGTTTCACCGAGTATCTAAACATACATATTGGCTACGGACTGGATATAATTGACCACCTACTGGAGGTGTCTAGGCAACAACTGTATGTGTCTGACCACCAACTGGATATGCCTGGTTAATCGAATGTCATGTAGATCTTTCTTGAAAACACATGTCCAGGCAAGCAAATGATCCTCTTCGTCTTCTAACAAGAAGTCGAGAAACGCTAGTAATTTTTTTTTGTTTTTGTAGAAGTTACATAATATTTTTTTTTGTTTTAATATTGTTTTTATTACTCGAACCTTTCACTTTTTTTTAGGAATTTCAATAACTTGTTTACACCAGTCAAGAATTGAACCGAGGAAATTGAATCAATCTTTATTTTAACAAATGATTTATTTTGATGGTTTTTGGATTTTTCACGAATTTCTAGCTTAACAATTACGAATTTCCAAGATAACGGACAAGACGGTCGAAGAAATGGCGGAGGTCTTGGGATTAATGCACTATAGTGGATAAAAATTGAACCAATATGACGTCAGGGCATTCTGGCAAACGACATGTGTACTATGTGACACTCCCGCTCTTTGTATCGAATACTGATTGCAAGTACTGAAAATAACGATGGCTACCTCCAGCAGAATAAAAGATAGCGGTTACGATTTCATAAAAAAGTTGGTGGCCTCTGGCAAACGAAAATAATATGGCGGATATTATGTCATGATACAAAATGGCGGCCATAACCAAAATTGCAATGGTGATGTAATAATCCAATATGGCGGTCTACAGCAGACGTAAACAAAATTGTGGAGGTGATGACATACTGGCTGGAATAATTTGACCGTGGCATTAGTGTTGGGAAGTGAGTCTGTTGGTAGCTTCCAATGGAGGTAGTATATATCGCCATTTTTTTCCTCTCGCCGATTTCGAACTGAGGTCTCCAAATTCAATTGTATAAGTTTTTTTTAAATAATTTTTTTAGTTAAAGTTGTATTTAAATATTGTTTTTATAAAATGTGAATTTTTTCAGACATTTTTGGATAATAATTACGTTTTATGATGGTGGATGTGACTTTATAATTTCAAAATTGTGATTGTTTTTTATCAAAATATAATTTTTAACTTTTTTATTAATTTAGAAATATTCCTGATTTTTCCCCCATAATAATAAGGGTTTTTACAATAGAGTACCTAGCTGTAACCATCGCATCGATTATATCATAATTCAAAATGGTGGCCATGAAATCGTTATGGCCAAGGTCATGACCTCGGTGGCTTAGGAGTGGGTTGTCGGAGATTTTAAGCAATCTTGGGGAATTTTGGTTCTTTCAAAGGCAAACGTTTTATAAAGGTTTTTCGAATTTCTAAATTTTGAATTTTTTTAGGAATACAACGGGAATTTTTCCTCTAGAAATAGGGACATTTCTAGAAATGTTGAGTAATTTTGAAGCATTATTAAGAGATTTTGAGGAAAGTTGACACCAAAAATTGCCACCGGGACATCACAATCCAAGATGGTGGTCAGCTCCACGAACCACATTCAGAATCCAGGGCCCGTTAATATATTTAAATATTACTCATAATGTTTCCCTTTGGCTTTGTAAACTTTGGTTCGCGCAATTCGCCACAGATGGCAGCTCCGTGGTTACACTTTTCCGTTCTATGCTACTTCCGTTCCATTCATGAAATTACTCCTCCTGTTTGCCGTACACTTGAGAGCTAAGAAGTTAAACATCAAAAACTTTGGTTAATAAGGCTTTGTTCGGCCGCGTTTGGTTACAGAATGGCTCTGCCTTCCAGAAGGCCCTTGCTGCGGCTATACCTCTGGAACAAATGTAAGAAAGAAATGCCGAAAAATTGTGAGATGTTTCAATTTGAAAGGTTGATTACAGATGCAACTGGTACACAATTAATTATGTTTACCTTTATAATGTGGCTGATGTTTATCATCTAGATTTTCTTCCTCTTCGACATCATAGCGAGGTCCATTGCTGCAGAATGCTTCGCACAGCTCGCACATGTTAGAGCAGTACAGCTCATCCTTTTTGCACCTGCACATTGCCATTGCGCACCATTTTTTCACTTACATGCAAACAGTTGAAGGAGCATGTCAGATTAAGGGGGCTGGTGGGAAGTAATGGGCTATAGACCTTTGCTTGTACGCATCCACCCAAATTTTTCTACCCCATCCCCTCCTCAATCAAACTGGCTGGCCCACCCAGAGCTGCACTTGCACATAAATGTGCAGAAAATGTAGGTGTGCTGCAGCTCTGGTTGGGGGGAAAGTGGTCATATTTGAAGTGGATTTATAAGCTGCAGGCTAATAGCATTTGAACTGCAGCTCATTTAGAGGCCATTGCTTGTTTCACAATACCAGGCAATTATACATTTCTCGCTATCTGTGAAGATAGTCTCGACATCAGTGTTTTTGTAAGGTTTTGAGAAGGACAGCAACGAAAGTCTGAAGTTGGGGTTTTTGTCCAAAGTTTTCAAGGTTGGCGTCTTTCCTTGGTTAAACAAGGTAGTTTTAGTATCACATTCACTTAAAAGTATGCAAGAAAAGGCTGTGTTTAGAGTCATTCATTATATGTTTAGATGAAACCAGATCTAAAGGGCAATATACATCTCCCTGGTTTAAGGAAGTGTACGTTGGTTGGAGCTGAGAGGCCTATCACGGGGATCAAAATCCTCACCTTCAACTGTCACTGTGTTGTGATCAGATGACAATGAAATGGCGGTGGTGACAATCAGTCTGTCAGCATTATCCTCTGCTTGATAGGACACAATTTAAATATCGTTTAGTTTCGCTCTCAACAATGGAGTCATATGACATTAATTGCATTCGTTTGCCAAGAAGTGTTCTTTAGAGACCTTTGGCGACTTGTCTACAGTGAAGAGTACTTCAGCGGCATGCTTTTTCACTGCCCTCATTGAATGCTTCACATGTTTGGTGCTGGAAGATGATTCACGGTATCCGTCAAATACACTGACAAACACAATGACAGAGGTGTAGTGGCAACATATGTAATTAATATGTGTCACAGATTTTGGAGAAAGTTTGGCCATTTGGCAACACCATGCGGTGAAGCAAGAAGCCTCCATAAATCACGTGTATTGTTTCCCCGGCTATTGTAGTGGAAAAACTTGTAAACTCATTCATCATAGGTCAATAAATTTACATGATACAGGGACTGAGTTCGTATGTTAAGAATGTCATGAAAATGGTTCCGATCATAGCATCCCAAAATACGTCCAATATGGCTGGCTGCATCAAAACACGTGTCGCTTGAAGAGCGCTAGCTGACCATGCAACGCACCCCTGCGGTGCGAGGGTTTCGGGTTAGAGTACCGGGGAAGGCATGGCTGGAAAATTTGTACTGATAGAAATATATTCACAAAAGAAAGCTATTAATGGAACAAATGATGAAACTGTTTCTGGTCTTTGGGGAAATGTTGTAGACAATAAAATATCATTTTTGATACGTATCTTGCAAATTATAAGTTAACTACTGGATCTACATTCGTCGTTTTGTGCTGGAATTTAAGTTAAATAGATTGGCTACAACTTCACACCTGACAATGTTCCTTGTAGGATTATTAGGTTTCCCAATAATTAGGCTTAATTTTGTCCCTAAATTTAAAATTTCACTTTGGGGAAAAATGATTAATTTTTTAAGTTCTTTATCTGGATAAATGTATGACGTACAGAACTGAAATTTAGCTCAAATTTGGCACTTTTGTCTTCTTTAAAAACTGTAAGAGAGGGTTTTTTTTTGCTATTACATATACTGTTGAAATTAGAAGCGGAGAACAGAAAAGGTCTAAAATTTCACAATTTTTTACGATTATCTCAAAACGCACCAGGAAATATTTTTGGATATCTCCAAATTTAGATTCGACCCCCAAAAACATAGGGAATGATAACTAAACCGACTACTTGATTTTCGCAATGTGAAACTACCAATGGCGAGTATTAGTATACAAATACGAAGATTTATTCAAGAATTATTCGTTATTGCGATGGTACTTGAGACGAAGGCCCATGTTAGATACACATTAAAAAATTAAACTCCAGGCAACTTAGCCTCTTCTACACTGAGATAAAGGTTTGTTTGCCTCAACAAAATATTTGTTTGTATATGGCGAAATAAATATATTTTGTTAATTCAAACAAATATTTTGTAGTAGGAAAGTTTCTGTTGACCCAACAAAAAGATTTTTTCAACTCAAATGTATATTTGGTTAGGTGTAAAAAATCATTTTTGTTACTTACCGAGTTTGGCTAAGCTAACAAAATATTTTGGTCCACCAAGTCAATATTCGTTTCGCCATATATAAACAAATCTTTGTTCGATTCAAACAAAACTTTTTCTCTGTGTAGTCTACTATAAATTCTGTTGAAAAAATTGGCGAAAGCCGCCCTCCAAACTGTGGCATTTTAATAACAAAATGAACTATAAGAATGCCAAAGTTGTTGAATAGAAAATGATAACTAAACCTATACCAGTAATGTAAAACATCTCCTTACAATTGTAATTTCGCGCCTTGAATACAGAAAGTAGACAAGAGCGGTAAAATAATATCTCAAATTCTTAGGTGAAATTGTAGAAAATAAATCTCAGTCGCGCCAATTTGTAAGTCTTCAGTTCAAGTAGAATTTTTCAACTAATCAGTGTCGAAAAAACTAAATCTATGTAGTAAAATCGTTTCCATAAATATAAAACTTCAATTAACAAATTTATGAATCGACCCATCAAATAAATGTTGCCTACACATGTTTCATTGCTAATAAACTCTAATGCATTGACCATCAAATAACACGAAATGGATCACAAATTTTAACTAATCTCAGTGTTTTATTATACATGCTATAGGTATGTGACAAACAACACAATCCTAAAATAAAAAGGAGCTTTAAAATATTATTGATTATTAAATTAAATTAAATTATGTAGTTTTCAATGGTTACGTTTCGGTAACGTTTCGGTTACGGTATTGTTTACAATTACGTTAACGTTTCAAAAGTTACAAGAAAATATTATTTTATGCTTACACATCACAGTGCTGCATAAAATGATTTAGTGTTTTTTTTTACACTGAGAATCACTTAATGTGTATGAACGATGTTTTTAGAACGGCACTAAGCAGCCCTTCTCGGCAGCCCATGCCCCGCAACATGCATGCTCACCCGCCACGTGGTTTTGCGCAGGCAGTAGTCTGCTGCCAGCTTAGAATAACAAAGGCCAACTTGAAACTGATTTTAGTTAGCTGTATTTGAGGTGCTGAATCTAAGTATGAAATAATTATTTTTTCCTTCAGCTAAACGTTTAGAGATAAGTGTAAAAAAATAAGTAAAACCGCCTGCTTGACTCTAGCCACTTTGTCACAGGGCTACCCAGGCTGAAAAAACCCCATCTTGTCAATTGGATATCCCAAGATGGGAATCCCACCCTTCAATTAAACGTTTCAACTAAATTTGAGGTCAATAATGTTCCCAGGCTTTCACGGCCATTTTCTGAAGTAGCTTGGCTTATGGGTTGCAGCCGTGTCCTTGGCGAATAATTCACCGACGTTTCGGTTGACATTGCAGTCGCCATCATCAGGGAGCAGTTTCCTTCTTTAACTTTGAGGTCAGTTAGTGAATTTTAGGCGTGCAGGATAGATCGAAGTTGATAAAAAAATAATTTTCATTAGAAGAAGTGGTGTAAATCATCCTGATGTGTTTTGCTACATATGCGGAGAATACACGTTAAAAGATAACAGAAAGACTGTTTGTGACCTTGTTAAGAGAGCTTATCATGGATACTTTGATTTAAGCTCGGTAATCAGGAAAAATCATGGGCACCGCACCAGAATTGTACAACTTATACAGAATATTTACGCTAGTGGACTAGGGGGAAAAGAAAAAAATAGAAATTTGGCATACCGATGGTTTGAAGAGCACCCGAAAACCACATCGATGAATGTTATTTCCGTCTAGTAAATATTACTGGAATCAATCGGAACAACCATAGCAATGGGAATTATCCCTATTTAGTCTCTGCAAGACACCCGGTCCCTCACTCAGAGGAAGTACCGATCCCAGCATTTCACTAGCTTCCAGGGCTTTCTGAGGACGAGTGTTGTCCCTATAACCACCCTTCTGATACTAATTAAGGTGACAGTGATTATGAGGGAATGTGAACAATTCCTCATCCTTTCAACCAGAATGAGTTAAATGATCTCGTCAGGGATCTTAACCTGTCAAAAGGAGCTTCTGAATCACTGGCTTACATGTTGAAGGAAAACATTTTCTGGAACAAGGAACCAAAATTACTTTTAACCGTACACTAGAAAAGGGTCTGCTAACATTCTTCTCTCAATAAAAAAAATCTTGTATTAGAGGACTCCTGGAAAAAATTATTCTCCCAGGATATTTTACGGATGATTGGCGCCTATTTATTGATAGCTCAAAGCGAAGCTTGAAATATGTTATTCTAAACAATGGGAACAAATACGGTTCAATACCAATTGATCACTAAAAGACAAATAAAGAAACATATAGCACCATAGCTTTGTTCTTAAAGAAGATAAGATATCGTGAACATTACTGTGTAATTTCTGTGGTCTTGGCCACATAAAATATCCTTGAATATCCTGGTTTCTTGTGTCTCTAGGATAGCTGAGACATTACATACCACTGGGTTTGACAAGAGTGGCCTAACAGAGAATACATGGCCGTTGGAGAAAAAAACGTTATTAATGAACCCTTAGTTTAACGAGAGATAATCATCTTTCCAACACTGCATATCAAGCTAAGCCTTAATAAGCAGTTTGTAAAGGCTCTTGATAAAGACGGATCATGCTTTGCATTTATAGGGGAAAAAATGCTTCACTTGAGTAAGGAAAAAATGAAAGCATGAATATTTAACGTCCCAGAAAAAATAAATGCATTAGAAGTAAGCCTTCGTAAATTCCATGAATGAGACTGAGCGAAAATCCTGGAATTCATTTGTTGTAGTTGTCGGAAATTTCCTGGGCCAACGAAAAGCAGAAAACCATGAACTGGTAAACGAAATGCTTAGAAATTTAAAATTTCTTAAGTGCAACATGAGTATTAAGGTGCACTATTTACACAGCCACCTGGACTGTTTTCCTTAAAATTTAGGAGACAGCAGTGAAGATATTAAAATTATGAATGACTGCTATCGAGGAAGATGAGAAAGGCACATGATGACAGATTATTGCTGGAGTTTAAAAAGGGACTGTTCCATGCTATATTCAAGAAGTTCGCGAAAAAGAAGCTTCCGAAGAGTTGAGTGACTAGTTGGTACCATGGATGACTTGGTACTATATTTCTAAAAAAAATATATATTAGTATATAATAATATTTGTGTAATATAATGATATTTGTATAATATAATAATATTTGTTTTATTAAAAATAAGAATTTCATTTTTAATGTTTAGTTTTGATTCATGGATTTAACCTAAACAAACAACGTAAAACACACATTTCACTAAAACTGTATATCTTAGATATTTGACCTCCTAGGCAAAAAGTAATGCCATATTTAAATTCAGGGCACCAAATTCATATGAAATTAGGCTCCAAATACCCCGACACCAAAACTATTGTTGGCCTGTATGATAAATCGGCTGAAGACGTCCTTTTGCCTAAGTTGAGTAACATTCGGGACTTGTATCACACTAGAATGAACGCGCGAATCTGAGCAGAATAATTACAAGGGGAGGGAAGAGTGTTTAGGTGGAAGCCGCCACTCTGCGCTAAGAGGGGGTCGTGGGTATGCGGTCGTTAAGGAAGAGCGGCGGTGTTTATGCCCGTAATTAAAACAGCAGCAGCCGCGGCGCAGTTGCGCGCCCGCGTGATGATAAAGTCCTCGAATGACGGGGGAACTGGTGCAATTAGAGGCGGTCTTCTTCCCTCCGTGCGGGTAATGAGCGTCGCTGCAGGCTGACGTCTCGCACGTTTCCTCACGCCTCAGGGCGTAACTGCGGCGTCGTGGGAGACTGCAGGTAGTCGACTTCTGACTTCCGAACCACCCACGGTCTTGCAGGCAACTGAAACGGATTTGTCTTCAGGGGAAAAGTACACCTCGCTAACTTGGTGCACCAACCAACCCCATTCGAGGGGTTTACATACCGATCAACCCCGGGCTCTCCTTGGACAGCCGTTCCATTAGGCTTGGTTTCTTCACTGTGAGGCCAGCCTCTTTGGGCTACCACCATGGCTTGGTAGTCGTAACCACCCAGAAAGGTTTCTTTTGCATCTGTTGTTGCCTACAGATTCAGCTTTTTTCACCTTTTCTGGTACCCAGCCAGGTATTTGAGGATACCTGAGGCAGGGATCGTCTCTTTCTTTGCCGTTGTTAAAGTAAGGTGTAGAATAGGTCAAGTGTTAAGTAAATAACATTCAAAAAATATTTTATTTTTATTTTGAATAGTTAGATTTTCGTACGTCTTGGTGGTAGTAATAAAACGAAAGATTGGTTGCGTTATATACGCGATTTTAAAAATACTTTTTAATAGTAAAAACGTATTATTTTTTTTAAGATACTGTTTGCGATATTGCACGAGTGATTAGCATACTGAAGATGGGTATATTTTCATCTGATCCTCTGTCATGAATAGCACGCTTCCCGTCTACCCTCTTACTCAGATGAATAAACCTAAATCTCTGAACCAACCAATCTCTCAGGATGTTAGTAGGACTAAAGTGTTACGAGTGGGATCACAGGTAATTGAAACCCAATTTAATGAATTAAAATTTATTATTGACGGATACCTACAATATTTCCTAAATTACAATCTCAACGATCGTCCCAAAATTAATAATACTTCAATATGGCCGTTATTTACTATTCATTCTGTTTGATTTGGTTTTTTTTTGTGTGATATTGTGAAAATTGAATCGTAATTATGACAGCTACAAAAATATGTCTTAAATCTTATCTGGCAAAAAAATTACATAAAAATAAACAAAATTTCAAATTTGATATCTAAATTTCTTTCCATTCGACATGACCTTATCAGTTTTCTTGAGTAGTACGTAGCTATCTATATATTGGCTGGAGTTGGGACAGGTAGCAGGCTCAGAGGCCAGGTACCGAAGTCTGCCATCTTGGATCAAGTTGTCACGGAGGCTATCTTGAATTCCACCATTTTAAATTACACATCAGCCATTTTGTTTTCTAGAACGTTAAGAACGTAACAACGTGTTTATTGGGCAGTTCAATTTTCATGACGCAAGGAAGGTTCTCTGAGGTGATCACTGAAGCGTTACACTCGTGTGGCAATAGTCATAGAATCTTCAACTACTAATGTGAATATAGAATAAATCATAAAATTTAAATCTAAAAAGTGGTTCGGAAATCACGGTTATCTTAGTGTTAACATGTCACTGTTCACATTGTACGAATAAATCCTTAATTTTAGTTTTTTACCAGTACTAATGCAATGCAATTGGCTTTAAGTATACTCACTAGCGAGGTTACATGTCAACATTCGCTTGCCTAGCCAATTACTTCTAGCCTTAATGGTCGTTATTTTTGTAACATGCAGATTTTGTAAGGGCCTAACCAATTACATTTGGCCAAAAGTTCATTATTTTAGTTACATGCAACTTTAAGAGCGTGCCTAACTATGACATTTTGCATTATGGTAATTATTTTAGTTACACACAGCTCTTAGACGGGCCTAACCAATTACTTTTAGGTAGGTGTTTTAGTTACATGCAGAAATCCTTAACAAGGAACTCATAGCCTACAACTAAGCACTTTGAATCGTCTCACTGAATCAGGGCTCTCTCTTGCAAGAAACGTAACGTAATTCTTAGCATACGCTTTAATCTTAGCTCAAACGCCTCGGTCAGACTATCTAGAAAGTTTACGTCACGGATAAAATTAAATGATAGCATTGTCATAGGCGTACTTCGAACCTTTCCGTAAGCCTCCCTTAGCTCACAAGAATAATAAAATATATTTTACATACCTCACAACTTCCAGATACTTCTATTTTGTATAAAGATACGTTTAAAGATACGTGCTCAAACTGCAGTGGCCGTGAATTCCCCTCCGGGACCAGCGTCGACCGTTATAGCGCTGGTCTCGAGTGGACGACTCTTCTCTGCCGCAGCATTACAACCGCAGCAGGCGAGTTGCAACAGGTCGTGATAAGCGTACAAAATACAACATAACTGTCGTGGGTTCGTCTCTCGAAACAAGTGATAATTACCAAACTTACGATAGCAGGTAGCTTAAACATTGCCACTATTTGGCCGATGCAATTAAATAATTGCAACACATAAGTATATTTTGATGTGTAGGTGCATATACATATACTGTGGTTACATACTTTTAAAACTTAGACTTATGTATGCCTTATACAAATTTGCTCAACTAGGCTATTGGTCATCTAGACGTAGTTTATAAATAAGTCAGATTTTTGCTAAATACCTGATTCTCATATACTACTATCTACGCCGTACCCTTGAAATTTAACAGTATTTTACCATTTTCTATAAAATATCATAATTTAAAACTATACAAAATTATGTGAATTTTTGAATTTTTTTTTCTAATAAATTGTTAGAGAAAAAAGTCGTTCCAATGCTACCACTACTTTTAATACAACTCATTATTACCTATAATATACAAAAACCATATATTTCTTGGTACGTATATAATTTTTTTCTCTTGACACAGGAACACAGGGAAGGAAACAGTAAATAGGCTAAATGGTTGAAAATAATGAGGAAATTATTTTTTAGATCGTATGGTAATGCAAAGTATAAGTCAGTTAGACTAATATTTTTATGAGCTACGAATATTTTGAGTACCGATTATTGTTTAAGCTATCCAGACGGTTGGAGTGAATTCTGAGACTATTGCCCTATATAATACGAAAGGGTACCTAGTGACAGTCATCACATGGTTAAATTAGTGAGGTGAAAAAGGACGTATTGTTAGTGCGTGTATTTATTGCTTATTTAATATTTTTAATTACATACCTATATTATTTGCTAATCAAACTCATCCTTATTAGCCAGACGCTCTTCCAATCATGGCCGTACATAGACACCAATCAGAGCTCATACGTGGATGGTAGGTCCTAGTATATTAATACTACTTCAGAACACCATAAGTTAATGTCTCAATTGCCCTTGATGATGGATGCAACAAGGTATATCGAAACGTTTGAAACACCATAACTTTTGCACGGACGTGGTCTTAAACCTAGAATCCAAGAAGGTGTTACAAACAAATGCTAAATACGCGCATGCCCGAGTTGGGACTCGACCGAAGACCCTAGAACTAAACCTTATGTACGCTAACCCTTGAGCATGGAACGGCACAAAGACAATTTGTGTCGGTGTTTGTATGCCATCTGGTTTTAACTCGTTCTCTCAAGGTGGTTCGAACCAAGAACCGCGATTTCAAAAAGCGAGAGTTAGGAGTTCATAAAATTAGTGTTCATATTATGTTGGCCTATACTGTAGGATAAATAGTGTTCTGGAAAGAGTCGAGTACGAATAAAAAATAAGAAACATATAGCTAATCGCAAATGGTTCTGTTTTAAAAATAACTCCCTCCATAACCTCATATTCCGCAAAAAAAAAAAAAAAAAAAAAAAAACACAAAGGTGTTGAACATACGTTATCATTAGAGACCTGAAAAATTCGCGTATTCATTCGGTGATAGGCTAGAATTCAAACACATATACCTCTTAGATAATTTTGCTATTGGTTTACTGTTCATCAGGACGAATCTCAACCAATTATAAAACCTCAACCAAAGAAGTATCGAATCACAGACAAACCAGCTGAGATGACTTAAAAGTCGGCAGCCAATGAACTTGCGTTATTGGCCCGAGTGTACAGGGGTATGTGCAGTCTATCCTGAAGGCCATCGAAACCGCGAATTTTGCAGGTCTCTAGTTATCATCTGTTACTGCACTGCTGCCATAAGAAAAGCGAGCCTGAGAATTAATTACCGCAAGAAACACGGGTCGAGTAGGGGTAATTATTAACTATTCTCCTTCGTCATGTTAAAATGACAGTGGCGGACAACTGTCAGAGAGGAGCGGTGAGAAAGGTGTGCAACCACCCAACTTGGATGCCATGTTAAAATGAGCGGTGGCGCACAACTGTCAGAGAGGAGGAGCGAGGAGGGTGTGTGACCACCCTCCCTGGATGCTATTTTGAAATGAGCAGTGGCGGACAACTGTCAGAGAGGAGCGGTGAGAAAGGTGTGCAACCACCCAACTTGGATGCCATGTTAAAATGAGCGGTGGCGCACAACTGTCAGAGAGGAGGAGCGAGGAGGTTGTGTGACCACCCTCCCTGGATGCTATTTTGAAATGAGCAGTGGCGGATGACTGTCAGAGGCGGGTGTGCGACCACTCTCCCTGGATGCTAAGCTCTCGCTCACGTTCATTGCAATGTCAGGTAAATGAGTTACCACGAAGTCACAGGGAGTACCTGTTGCTACAAAGTTTGTAAGGAGAATCGGCGGATGGTTGTGGTTGTAGTGGTGAACATAAGTGTTTATTTAGGAGACAAATATTTTATTTATAACATACAACTTTTTATCATTTTATCAGCATATTTAGTGCACTTACTCATATGTCATATGACCCTTGAGTGCTTTAAACAAAGCATGATGATGCCATAAGTCACAATTACCGCCAATAAGTAGCCTTTATCTGGTACAATAGGTCATTTTTTCTGTATGGCATCAATTCCGCCAATAGAGTTTAACTATATCAGGTTGTTTGATATGAGACAAAGTGTTCTATATTGCCTGGACCTTGCTTTGAAGGGTGGTTCCAAAGCGCAGTATTGGTTCGATAATAGAGTATGTGACACACACAGGATTGCCCTTGTGTGAACCCACATTTTTGGTAGAAGATAAGCGTTTTACCACTGCTCAAACAGAGCCGCTAGCTTTGAGATAACCCGACAATATTATGTCAAGTGTGATGAATTTTATTGGCTATTTTATAAAAAAAAAAAAAACCACCCTACCTTCCAACATTCTAGCCAACAATTTGTTTGAATAGCCTGTAATAAATGCACATTGTGTGCAGTGGCATGGTAAAAATATCACAATCACTTATAAGAGTTATGCCCTACACTGTGTAGGTGCGTGATGTGTTTGAAGTCACGTGGACAATATCGTTAGAAAGGACCAACACATCACACG
This sequence comes from Bacillus rossius redtenbacheri, assembly GCF_032445375.1. Lineage (NCBI taxonomy): Eukaryota > Metazoa > Arthropoda > Insecta > Phasmatodea > Bacillidae > Bacillus > Bacillus rossius. The sequence goes on from NC_086335.1 coordinate 17,965,799, forward strand.
TCAGGGAAATTTGAAGAGGGCTTGGACACAGCCTATTGTAAAAAGAAACGTCCCAGCAATATCTGGAAATGGTTTTGGGAAACCTCGGGAAACCGGAATTACATATTGTGTTAGTTCCGGTATTCGGACCAAAGTCATCCCGAATTCAGGCCACCTTATTGACGTTACACCCCTCCCCCGTCCTAACACCATGAGGCCACTTTGGAACAGTATTACCAACACTTGTTCATTTACCAACCATGCACTGGGATGTCTTCCAACGGGTAAACTTAAACTGCGGCAATGTACCATAGCCTAGTAGTCATGAGAAATGAACAAACATGTTCAGAAATAAATTATTGCAATTGAATCTGGATATTTAAGAACAGCATTACCAAATTCCTTTACCCTCACGTAGGTAGTTTTATTCGAAACATAATATACCTAGCAATTCTTTCGTTAAATTTTCTGCTGAAAATCAAGTTGTTTGTGCGCACCAGCAGTTCCACCGTAAATTTTTTTTTGCGAGGTTTTTACTGGTTGTATCAAAAGAGTATGAGACAGAACCATACCATGTTATCTTTAAAATATTTGTGCAATGGGAGCGCATGACTTGATGTAAGTTTTTGGACATACGCCATTGCTATGGCAATGGCGTATGTCCAAAAACTTACATCAAGTCAGAACCATACCATGTTTTAATTAATAGTTTGATTCTTAGATTGGTTCAATAATAGCTTTCTCTCCTGACATGATATTTTCACATCTCACACGTGGAGTGGTGATGGGAAAACTATAAGTATTCTTTGTGAGCCTCACTGAAGACATCAGCATCCCTAAGGAAAGTTACAAACACAGTGTCTTGAAGAGTTTTACAAGCTTCCTCGACCACGACCATGCAGACTGAAGCTAGCAGGTCGAGGTCTGGACTTGGCGCACTGCAGTCACACTTGAAAGGTTCCGAACAGAAAAAAAATGTTACCGAGACTTTCAGTAATTACCACGATTTTTTTAACATCTAACCTCGATAACAATCAAATAAATGTGTTCCTATGTTGTAAATAAACGTATAATACGAAAATGGGACAAAAAATCTTACGTAGAATTTTTTTTTAAATAATGCCGAGCATGGTAAATATTAGGAAAGTATTTATTTGAGGGAAAATCGGTAAAAATATTTCCCCTTTTTATAACCTAACTATAATTCTGTTTAAAAATATGGTACCATTGATTTCTCAAAGCTAGCCTAAAAACATTAGTATGTATATGTCGCAAGTAAATGTCTCAACTCTGAACGTGTGACATTTCCTCCTATACCGGAATTATCACCGCCTGCGTTTTTGAGTAGGTCTAATTCTTCTTTAGACACGTTGAGGGCGAAATTTTAGTATGCACCAGAAATGCAATGAAATAAGCATTCATTACACAACATAAATTTGACGGGTTGGAAGTCCAATGCGGATGCATGCAGAAACTGCTATAGCCATGAGCCTAAGTCAACAAGATACCGGATCCACGTGTAGCAACATACACCCGTGCATTTTTCGCGAACACCAGGTCATGCACTAATCGTATTGGTGTGCCAAAGTAAACTGGGATAAATTTTGTAAACTCGAATAGTCATAACAAAATATAATAGCAATTTTAGAAATTCCTATAATTGGTTATTCAGAAAATTGTGTTGGGACGAACAAGGGGTCAAAGATATTTAACATGTTCTTGATTCTCTAAAGCATTACGATCATGGCGCAATATTTTAGGAATTTTTCAAATTAAAAGTTTTAGTTCAATAGATCCCGGCTCTGGACTATTTTTGACAGGGTAGTTTATTAATATAAGTGCCCATCTTTTTAAAATTTACTAGACAGTTAATACAATAAAGTTTCCGAACACGTTATAAGTTATAATTCTATGGAATTACTAAAATGTTAGCCCAAAACATTTTAAAACACATAACTTTTATAACACTAAGTGGGCCTAATGTTTATATATTGGTTTTTGCTTTAACGACTGAAATCAGTTTGTGAATAGGCTATTTCTTACAAACCAACCTTTCCATTATTAAGCTGATGAAAAATTAATATTTAATAATATATTATAATGTTATTAAAATAAGTAAAAAAAACTCTTTCATTGGGGAGAGTAGGTATCTATTCATATCATTGTAATGCTGCTTTTCTAACTTTTTTTTTAAAACTTGGTATTACATTTTACTATTACTATTTTTTTACGGAATAAACCAATTCCAAGTTAGTTTCACTATCATAAAGTTTCATTTGGCACACAAATACGTTTGACATGTACCCACCCTAATGTTTATGAAAGACTCCACTATCCTCTACACACTCGTGTAAATGACAACTGTTCATTGGCTGCTGACTTGTGAGTCGTCTCGACTGGGTGGCCTGTTATTTGACACTTCTACGAGTGAGGGTCTCTAATTGGCCCTTATTACTCCAGATTAACAATGAACCAATGGCAGAAGCACCACTAAGGTATAATTATTTCAATTGTAGCATGTCACGAAATGAATCCGCGTATTTTTCAGGTCTCTACCTATAAGGTTTTATGTTGCTACCTGTCGGTCCGCCTTTTTTGTGTTACATTTCCGTTCATCGATTTCGTTTAAATTTCATGAAATTACCCCTAACAAATTCTCTATTCCGAGAGCTAATATGTTAACACATAAAAAAAGAGTAGGGGCAGGCATTTTTCGCGAAAAGATCTGAACACTTATTAGACTGAAACAAGGTATAACCGCACCTGTGGTTTCTTCCTTGTGATTGGCGGCCGTCTGCGAGAGAAGTCGTCGCCTTATTTGACAGAGCCATTCAGGACGCGCTTACTTCCACACTGAATCACTGTGATTGGTGTTGTTACAATCAATATGTACCTGGGAGAAAACTCACCCTATCAGGAAACACAGACAATGCTATAGTGTTTGAACTTTCATCTAGTCTCGAAATATTTTCGCGAAATCTGCATGCCCCTAAAAAAAGAGTTATAATCACAAAGCATCCTGTCAACAGTCCGCGGACTTATCTCCCATCAATCCGTCTGTTTACCACAACCATCGAGAGCTCCAACAAATGGTTGAAACTCGCAGTCTAGGGCGCAGATCGCGGGGGCGGGGCCACAGTGCTCGCACCGCCGTAACTGAGGAGTGGAAGTGGTCAGAGCTATCACGTGGGCCGACCCTGGGATTCCTGCAGGTGGTCGCCCATGGCTGGAACTGACGAAGTCATGTGCAATGGTTAGGGGCATGCAGATTTCGCGAAAAGGTTTCGAGACTAGCTGAAAGTTAAAACACTGTAGCATCGTCTGTGTTTCGTGATTGGGTGAGTTTCTCCCAGATACAAATCGATTGTTACAACACCAATCACAGTGATTCAGTGCGAAAGTAAACGCGTCCTCAGTGACCCGGTCAAATTAGGCAACGACTTCTCTCGCATACGGACGCCAATCACAAGGAAGAAACCACAGGTTCGGGTATACCTTGCTGCAGTCTATTAAGCGTTTAGATCTTTTCGCGAAAAACGCCTGCCCCTAGCAAAGGTCCAAAAAGGACGATATAGAGACTGAGATAGGTACAACAATATATTTAGAGACCCGGAAACTTGGCGTATTCTTTTGGTGAAAGTTAGACTGCAAACATTTATAACTTTACATTTTCCTTAACGGCTTGTTCATAGTGGCTCCGCCATTCCCCTCCACTGCTCTTAGATAGTCGACTGACAGGCAGCTGGCAGTAGAGAGACCAGGAGTGCTGCCGTAACTTAGAAACTCAGCACGTAGAGAATTATCTACATATAACTGTTGTAAATTATGTGGTCTAAATTGTGATAGTTGTAAGTTGTGTGGTTAGATGCTGTGTGTTAGTAAGTTACATGTGGATCCCGAGAGACCGAATCACTTCGACCCACTCAAAAAAGGCGGGTTGGGATGTGAATAGTATTGTGAATGTTATCTTGACGCCAAAGTAATGCAATGGGCGGTATTGCCGGGCATCACAGCAGCAAGCAAGAAGCTGTCCCTTAAGCCCTTGTTCCGCGCGGGCCGACTGGCAAGCAGGCTGCACTGCCGGGCGGAAGGGGCGGAGTCTGAGGGGCCAGTGGGCAGGCCCGAGTGCGCCTCGCAACATGGTGGACCGCCGTGTGGCTGGGTGTGGAGGGGGCAGCACTCCCCCCCCCCCATTCCCCCGGGGGGGGGGGGTCCGTACACCCGCCCACCCGCTGTCTTCAAGTCCGTCTCAACAGTAGCGCCAGTTCCACCCAGTGGCGTAGCCAGGATTTGCGTATGGGGGGTGTTAAGAAGCATGGCCCCCCCCCCCCCGTATTAAAGCGGGGGGTCCGGGGGTCCTCCCCCGGGAAAATTTGGATTTTAAGGTGTAAAATAGTGCTATTTTAGCAGTTTTCGGTACTTAAATTTAAATATTGTAATGGTAAAAATTTTATTAATTTTAATATGAAATTTGTTTGAGTGATGAATAAGAAATTAATTAAAGATTTGGGGCTAAGGGGGGGGGTTCGAACCCCTAAAACCCCCCCCTGGCTACGCCCCTGGTTCCACCCACGCATGAAGCATTATAGCCGTCAGACGTGAAGCCCCTTTTTCTCGCCATTTTTACTTTCTGAATTTCACATACCAATATGGCGGACGTTTGTTTATATTTTTATCAGCTGTTCTAGCCTGATTTTATTAACAACTGTAGTTATGCTGTTTGGAAGAAAATTACATCAAAATATTTTTCGTTAATTAATATGATTATTTATTATAAAAGTCCAAACTAAATCTTCATAACATTAATAAAATGATATGAATTGAAATTTTTTGGCAATTTAATATCCAATATAGTTACAGCTGATACATTTGTAAACAAACGGCCCCCATATTGGTACGTTTACTGACTTATTTCCACCCTCCCCTTTTGGCTTCACACCCCTCGCCTGGAAATGGACCTTATTCTCCATCTGTATTTTTTCCTAATCCCTGGTTGTACCTATTTCAGAACTGTCTCTTGCAGAGCATCACATGATGTTTGTTTACAAAAACTGTTGACAGAACAACTGAGGGAAAAGGAGATTTGGAGAATAGGTATTACATTTGAGAACTCTGAACAAGTTACATGACAGAGACTGTACAAGTCGTTTCCTATATATATTAATCTTTCACAATTTTAATTTGGCATAATTAGTTTCTAGGAAGTGAAGCTGCTTATCATCTCGACTTCGATGTTGCCGAAGTTTAACACTGAATTCATTGAGCCTTTGTCCCTTCTACCATCTCACAGAAATGACTTCTTTGTGAATCCAGGTTAAAAAATTGCTACCTCGATACCTATTGCCATCATGATGTCACAAACAGTAAGACTTAAAGTCAATACTCGTATTATAGTGGACTTAATGATCACATGATTTCTGACTTGGGTCTCACTGGTTATATAATCTTTGACATATGAGCGTCGGGGTTTAGCAAGCAGGTCTTCAAAGACTATTGAGTAATCATTACAGAAGATTCCATTACATACAACCATATGTCATCATTATACTTGCGAAAGAAAATCAAAGATAAACTCTACTCAGAAAAAAAAATATTTTTACCGTTAGCCTACTTTAGGAATAACACAAATAAATAGCATGAGTGACAATATTATATATTTACAATTCTAAGAATTGAATCATTTCCAGCTAATTTTGTTGCAACAACCCTTTTCCTCATTCAGAAATGCTTATCTAATACGTTATTTATTGTCAGTCCTTGCTATATGTATACTGCAGTTGGATATAAAAGTTTCCTTTTTAATTTTTTTAATGTGGCAGTTACAGGTATACAACTTTCAACGACTGCCGGTTACATGCAATCAGAGTGGTGAATATCTTGGTCATTAAAGCAGCGTGCGACGAATGTCGCTTCAACTTGCTGCGGGCACGACACAGCACAGTATACAATCTGCGACGCTCAGGCGCTCTATGGTCCAGCCAATTATGCCAGACTGTTAATACTACCATCTTAATGCTCAAACAACAATAAATATTTTTTTTTTTAATTTTCTTATTGAATTCTTAATTTTACATAAAAATATTATTTTTATCTCCTGTTTGTTCAATTATAAGATCGATATATATTATAAACTTTAGTTGAAATTTTTTTATGGTAATTTAACGTGTTTATAAAATACCTAAGGGCCTATGTATGTTTTCGAGATTGTTTTGGTATATGCCTACCGTGTGTCTTATACCTATGGGGAATGCGATACAGGCAAGCATTTTAATTGAATGCTCTAAGAAACTGTAGTTTATGACTTCACTGCATGTATTCAACATGACTCACAAGGTCATCGGCGGTGTACCTTCCGTGCGTTACTGAACTGAGCATTCTCTACTCTACCGCTGTGCAAAAATTGAATATATAGGCCTACCTACTATGAAATAATCAATCCAATGGTCTAAGCTATATATTCATTAATATTATAGCATTACGATAAAAAATAAAATGCATTCATATATATTGGCTTGAAGCACAATAAATATTATCGAGTAGTCTGCAATTTAAAAAAAAATCTTCGAATACCGAATTTTGAACGACAGCGCTAGGAAGTCTGGCAGAAATGTTTATGGATAGTATCTATGTTTTATAATTAGGGACTGGAAACATTCGCGGTTTCAATGACCACTAGGATAGACTCCACGATTCTCCATGTACTCGGGCAACTATCACCTGGTCATTGGCTACCGACTCGGGACACCTGTTTACTGCGATTATTATGATTCGATTCTTCTTTTGTTGAGTGTTTGCCATTGGCTCAGAGTCCTTCAGGTAAATTGCGGTCCAATCACTGACGCAGCTTTAAGCTAAACGAGTTTGTATTCCAGCCTGTCTCGAAAGGAATCCGCGAATTTTTCCGGTCTCTGATTATAATTGTTGTAATACCGGTATATTAGGTTCCAGCTTGGTTTCCTGGACGAAGACAGACAGAACCTGCAGTGATCCAGCACAGCGCATGGTTGGGCGCGGGCAACAAAGACGCAGCCTGGGTGCTGCGGCCTCCCGCGCGCACGCAGCGCTCTCGCGTGGTAAGGGAACGGGGGACGAGCTGGACGGAGTGTTGTATGTGCCTGGTGTGGGCAAGCAGCAGGCTGCCTTTGACGGCGGCCGCGCGGACATTCACCACGGCGCGCGGACTCCCGACGACATCCCTCATGAGCCCCTGGGAGGGACAACAGCCCGCGAGACAGACCACACACGCACACAGCTCTCAAGGCTGCAGCCAACAGTAGCTGCGGACCGTTCAGCCGACAACATGCCTCAAATAAACAAGTGGCTATTTATCATTCTCATATAACTAGAGACCGGAAAAATTCGCGAATTCATTTCGTGATAGGCTAAAATACAAATAGTTATACCACAGTGCTGCCTCTGCTATGTGCTCACAACTCACCTGGATGACTCTGGGCCAATGAGAAACACCCAACCAAAGCGTTATCAAATCACAGGCTGCTACGCTGGGACGTCTCACACGACAGCACACGACCGAGTGTACGTAGAACTATGGAGTTCATCCTGCAGGTCTTTGAATACGCGAATTTTTCCGGTCCCTTCATATAACCTACACATATAGATGATCTGAGACTAATACCGAGTTTAAAGTTCTGTGTTATGTTGTAAACAGGAAACAAAAGAAAAACATGTTGTGGAAGGAAGATGAAAGTTTTTTTTTCTGTAGACGTTACAAATTTTTGAAGGTTTCCCTCCCCCCCCTCTCTCAATCCCGCATAATCATTCTGAGTTGATGTTCAAAGCATCTCAACACTGTATATGCTTCTCGTAAGTTTACGAAGATCCCTGGAGGATCTGTAACCAGTGTTCTTCGTGCCTTCAAGGTGAATATTTATCAGTAGTGACCCCAAATTCTACCCAACCCAATTTGTTTTTATAGTGTAGGTGCTACATTCACGGGAGGCCTGAGTGGCCGCGAGCTGGGCTGGAGGTTACTAACCAAACACATGCATATCTGCCGGTGCAAGAGTTGAGCCGCTTTGTAAAGAAGGGAAAAGAAAGATGGTTAAAAAATTGGTTGTCTGTAAAGTCGGTTTACGGACGATAGTTTAATGTAACAACGTCATAACAAAACATTTATGAAATAATTGCATACTTTTATGAATAAAATTAAATCATTTTTATTGAATTATCACTATTTTGTATGGATACAAAGAAGGAGTGAAATGAAATCTACAATTGAATTGGTAATTTTCTTTTATTTGCACTCATTTATTCAAATATGTTTATTACTTTAACGAAGAGATTATTATAACTATAACGTTTATAGGCCTACATGTTTGCTATTTAACTTCTTCCAATCTGTGTTATTCTGTTAAGGTTACGACGATGATAGGAAAAGTAGAAAACTAATGGGAGTGTTTCAAGTTTAATGTGCCTCGAAAAAGTCAAATCGATGGTTGTTCCAATCGAGTGGAAGAGAGATAGGTGCGGCGCAAGCGTACAATGATCTTAACGGGACACAGCGTAACGGGACAATATGCGTAACGGGACACTTTTTCGTGCGTGCAGCCGGCGTTCATCGATTTATTAGACGTTGTCACGTCAAAATGCCGGTAATACACTCGGTTCTAAACCAAATGTCACAGCTACGAAGTTATTACAGACGGGGACACACACAACGCAATCGGCCTGTAGTCTACCGCAAAGAACAATTACAGCGGTAGAGTGGAGCCAGAATGAAGGCATGGCTGGAGTTTTGCTCCTGCGCCATCTCGCTCGGCCCTAGTGTGTAGTGAGATGTGAAGTTGCGTGAGCATGCAGCAGGCCGCATGAACGAGACACACCAGCCATTCCTTGTCAGCTGTAGCACTCGGAGCTCTCTCGGCGCGGTGACTCCTAGCCGGGGGCTGTCGCAGCACTCCTCACTAACCTCTCGTAGCACTCAACTGTTCACCAGACTACACGTAGAAATATTAACGAGGTAGTTTTATATTTCCGTAATGTAGAGATTTTTAAAAACACAAAGACAGTTTGTATATATTTTCAGAAATGTTTCTAGGAAACAACGTTGTTCTCAAGGCTTCCGTAAAACAATAACAATATTCATTTTATATTTCAATAAATAACGTGTTTTTATTGAAACACAAAAAAGACGATGATTTTTTATTTAATTAATACCTTTTTATCACTAATCTTCATTTTAAAACACACATCATTAGCAAAGTGAATTACTTTGGTCAGACTAACGAACAATTACCTGTAAAAATATAATAGATTCAGTAAAATATTATAATATCATTAACTGTATATACCTTAGCTTACTTTTTACCTATATGGCACTATCTGAAGAGACAGTTTACAAGTGGTGGTCCCATTAATTTGTTATTGTCAATGTTTTACGGTGGTCAGTGTGTACAGACGGTATACTGGCATCCATGGGAAGTGGGTTCAATGCTCCACCTGTTTACCAAATTTGAAATGTGCGTTATTTTAATTGTTATAAAATTATTAATATTTTAATACCTTGAACTACACAAGCAATTGTGTTTTAACACTTTCTACAATGCAAAATAATTTATTTGATACTTATATGATGTCCCTACCAAGGCATAGTTATTTTACATTTTTGTCCTGTAATACACACACACACACACATATATATATATATATATATATATATATATATAAAAGCTTGGTTTGTGGTTTGTCTGTGCGTGCCGCTACTATAACTTCGCAGCCCACACCTGCAGTCCCACAGGGAATGTATGTATGGTAACCCTCTATCCCCTATCCATGAAGAAGGGTTTGGGTTTGAACTGCAGGGGTTGGGTTCAAAGATATGAGTATCAAAAAAGGGCATCCTAGAATACCAATTATGTTACAAGCTTCAGTAAAGTTACACGAATGTATATCTGTTACTACATTAAAAAACGGTTTAATTTATACATTTTGATAAATAAATATGTAAAACATTGTACCCAAATATATTTGTTACTAAGAGTAAATTTTTATTAAGACTTATAATACAAGAGTTAAGATGCGTGGTGAGGTAAAGAATACTACTAAATTTATATAGCTACTTTAAGAGATTGAGAGGCATGTAATAATCATAGTTTTTTTTTAGTGTCTTCCTAAAACTCTTTGATACTTTAAGTTTAAGCAGGATTTACAATAAATAACAAGCAGACTCGGATACTTTTCCGTTCACTTGTCGCAATATTCGAAGATGCAATACATATATATATAAATAACCTATAAAAGAAGCTGAAGGAAATTAAACTTAAAATTAAAAATAAAATTTTTTTGACGTGATAAAGTCTTATAAATCGATGAACGCCGGCTGCACGCACGAAAATGCATGACTCTTTGTCACGTTCCTCCAGAGCCGAGCGTGCAATAACCGGCCAACCACCGTGGGAGAAAATCTTCTATAATATCAAACAAGTTAAGGCGAGCTTTTTAAAAGCAGCAATTTAAAAAAAATGATTTAACAATTTATTGACATTGGTTCGATTTCAGTTTATTTCTATAACTAATTGTTCGTGATTATATTTAAACAAATATTAAAATTTCATTTGCAAAAACTGTAAATAAGATTCGAAGTTAAAAAAGTATGCAATTTTTCATCAATGTTTTCATACGACGTTATGACTAGAGACCCGTGAATTTCGCGGATTCATTTCGTTTTATGCTAAAATTCAAATAATTATACCTTAGTGCTGCTTCTGTCATTGGCTCTCTGTTAATCTGGAGGACTGAGGGCCAATTAGAGACCCTCACTCATAGAAATGTCGAATCACAGGCCACCCAGTCGAGACGACTCACAAGTCAACAGCCAATGAACAGTTGGCATTTGCCCGAGTGTGTAGAGGATATTGGAGTCTATCCTGGAGGTCATTGAATCCGCGAAATTCACGGGTCTCTAGTTATGACGTAAATTTATCGTCCGTAAACCGAATTTACAGACAACCCCCTTTTTTTCTTTAATTTTTTTATTTTCAAACAGATTTTTTTAAACTTTAAAATACTATTTATATAATAGTTCATTCAATGCTACAATACAGCATCCAGTATTTTTGATTCTCGAATAAAGAAACTGCAAATGCAAATCAGGAGACTGCGGAAGTGGACGTAGAAGTCATGGCCGCTCATCGCGGCGACTCGATTGAAGTCAGAAGACTGGCCGCCATCTTGGTCGCACATTCGACGAGTGTTTTTTTCCTCGAATGTGTTCTTAGTGAAGAGGCTTTAACGCCGGAATGTTACCACGTTCTGCGACGCTGAAGAAACGTGCCGCCGCAAGAAGACTCGCGAAGGAAAGACTGGGGGTTGTCGAGGAGTTGGTGAGGGCCGGTGGAGGAGGGAGCGAAAGGGAACCCCCATTTGACGGCGACACCTCGCGGACGTGTCCGGCTCACGCGCGCCGCTGTCACGGCTGGTCCCAGATGGGTTGTTCGGTCGCGACAGCACTCCGGAGGACATAAAGAGGGCACGGCGCGCCCTAACAGCTCTTCGCAGCTCTTCCCGGAGACAGCTTGCGGTCAGCCGCTCCAGGACTGCGGCAATTACCCCCGGAGCCTCCTCCGGGCGCCGTCTGGCCTGGAGTGGTCGTAGCGGTGCCCTGGGTGGAGGGGGGAAGGTGGGATGACGTCTTAACCGCAGAGTCATCTCGACCGAGACAATAGTCCCGGCGCCGTCTATACGAGGGACCCTGGTTTCGTTTACTTTGTAAGTATACAACGTGTACTAAGACTGAAGAATAATCTTTGTACTGTTAACAAATCTTCATTAACTAGTTAGGTAAGTGGAGGCTACTGCAAAGACACACTTACGCAGTCCGCATTAATTCGACTCTGCTTTCAAATTTCCAAGAAACTGGGGATTCGGGATTCGATGTAGTTTTATTTATTAATTTAATTGTTTATACACAAAATTCGGCACTAGGCTGGTCCTCTATTAGTTCGTGTAACTGTACATTAAAAAAATTAAAATTAAAATAAAACAAAGTAATGCAAACCATTTACACAGGATGTATCTGAAATCGACTTACAAACCTCGAACGGATGTTCACCATGAAAAACGTTAAACATTTCTATACGGTCTTTGCGGCATACAACTCTTTTTTATAAAGTGCTCCCGAAGACTAGTTTACGTCTTAGCAGTTAGGCTGAACAACATTTTTATCGTAACTAATAGACAAAGTATTTTAGATGGAAAGTGAGCGTCTGAATGTCATTGAAAGAAGTTCTACACCCAAATTATTCCAGAGACAACAAAACTTTATCTTCCACATATTTTTGTGACTTGTTAATACCCCAAATAAATTATACTAAATAATTGTCGTTTAGTGATAAAATTCACAGTGGTTGTTGAACTTCACTGAATGAAATATAGGCTAATTCAGACGCTCAGGGATCTATCATAAATACTTCCTCTATTATATACATAAATAAAAATGTAAATGTTCGATCAAAATCTTAAATGTCCGAAGGTTCTTCACCGATTGCTTTGAAATTTTGACACTAAAAGTTACTTTCGAATACGCGCGTGATTTATATAGCCGTGTCAGACCTGTAACAGGTAAAAAGATGGATAAAAATATAGATAGGTTATATATATAAATATATATATATATATATAAATGAATGTCTGTGTGTTCGTTTTGTTTTGTAAAGATAACGATAGGAAGATATTGACATATTGCCACTTAAAGCACATTTTACAATTTTCAGTGCAATCTCCTTCGCTTCGTTATTCTTGATGGGCCAGTTTCCGCGGGTCCATCGTCTTCAGAACCGAGCGAAAAGTCGCAGGTAGAAGTTTATTCTACGTTATCCGCGATAGAGTTATCAGCTTCCGTATGATCACCTTCACCCGAGATTGCGCCATAGGTTCGCTCGAGAACGGACTCTGTTTCTTTCTCTTCATTGTTATCTTGTAGTTGAACTTGCAAATTATCACAAGCGCCATTGAAAAAAAACTCAGGCTTTCTTCATCCACAGGCTCCCCGACATCCCTTTTTGCGTTTGCAAGGAATTAGTTTCAGCAAGGTATCCGGAGCTGGGGGTTCCAGTGTAGTGCTTTCTCCCCATCCCCATCACACTGCATTCGGCTCAACTCCTAACGACTGCTGGACCTGGTGACAGGTTCGGAGTGAATGTTGGCGTGGTGCTGCTTCTGTCGGCGGCAGTGACGCAATATTACATTAATTTTTATGTGCTGGTTTTCCTTGTTTGAGAATTTATATGTTTGAACGCGTGGATAGAGCCGTCAAAAGAATAAGAACTACACTGGCATAATGTGGAGTAGGCCCATTGGGGACACCACAATAAAAAAATCGCGCCGATTACTCTACCTCAAGGAGGTGTGGAAATAAGTTTTTTATTTATTTATTTTTTTTTTTTTTAGCCAAGATGCGTGTTGAAGTATATTTTGCGTCACTCGTACACCAAAAATATTGATTTTACGAAAATAATTGTGAATACATAACTTGTAGGAAATTTTCTCTAGTTTAATTTTGTATTTAAATATTTTTATCGAAAAAAGAGTTAGAAAGGAGATATTGTCAAAAAACTGCTTTTAGGCGCCATTTATTCAATATGGTGGCGCGAGCGGCAGAGACACGAAGTGGCAAAATCGAAATTCGGAAAGGGCACTTCAAAATCTATGAAATCACCAATTTCCAAAACTCCCGGAAAATTTTCCAAGTAGAAATACCAAATGACTGTAATATAGTAATAGTTAAAGTTAATATTTTTAAAATGTGATTTGACAACTTAATATTTATAGCAAACATTATTTTATTCTGTCACGAAGTGTGACTGATTAAGAAATCATCAAATCAGGGTAACATATAATTGGATATTTGATAGTTTTGCGTTACAGAGTTGGGTCTCTCGGAAACTAATATCACTAGAGGACTCAACATGTTTGTTGCAAGTGGGAGTGACTGAATAACTCATATGTTTGGGGCAAGAGCTTAGTTCGACGAGTGCCGTGGATGGCCAGCCAGTGGGCAGGGGACGTGAGCCAGCCTGTGAGCCGAGGATTTGGGCCAGCCAGTGGGCCAAGATTGTGGGCCAGCCAGTGGGCCAAGATTGTGGGCCAGCCAGTGGGACGGGGATGGCCAGCCAGTGGGTCGGGGATATGAGCCAGCCAGTGGGTCGGGGATTTGGGCCAGCCAGTGGGCCAATATTGTGGGCCAGCCAATGAACCGTGGATGTGGGCCAGCCAGTGGGACGGGGATGGCCAGCCAGTGGGTCGGGAATGTGAGACAGCCAGTGAGCCGAGGATTTGGGCCAGCTAGTGGGCCAAAATTGTGGGCCAGCCAAAGAACCGTGGATGTGGGCCAGCCAGTGGGCTGAGGATGTGGGCTAGCCAGTTTGATGGGGATGTGGGCCAGCCAAAGGGCCGAACATGAGCGCTAGCCAGGGGGACGGGGATTTGGGCCAGCCTGTGGACCGGGGATGTGGGCCAACGCGCCGACCAGAGTTTTCGTGCGATGCTGACGGCTAGAAGTGCTGCTAAATGTGTTTTATGTACAACGCGTTGTGTCGTTTAGCCCATTCTCTTTGCACATCTGCCAACCTCCATTCGTAACCACTCTGTGTTATTTGCGAGGTATTTCACAATAATATATTTATATTCATTTAAATGTTACTTTTTTATATTGTCAATGCATACGTTGTACGGAAATCCACAAAACTTATAAACTAATATTTTTATTGGTAAATCTACAGACATTTCACGTAATGCTAGCACGATAAAAGTAACATGAAAATTATACTCTATTATTTATGTTGCTTTTATTATTGTGTTTCGGTTTATTTGACGTGTTGTAAAACAATTGGCTTTATACTTAAGCTATTGATCTTTATACACAAGCCTAATTAGATAAATATTTGAGCCTCTCTTCTATTTTGTAATTAATTCAAACAAAGTAATAGCAAACATTTAGTAACAAGAAAACACACGAAACTGTTATTAATGCCTCGTTGTTATAGTGTAATGTATTAAGCACATAAATATTTTGGAAAATAATAACCAATATTTTTTCATGTATATAAAAGAATTGTAAACTTTTATTTGGAATATATGACTGCGAATAAACATTACTGTCTGAATAAATCAAACAATTATTGTGGTTTCCTAAATTGGATGAACATAGAGTTACAGAAAATGTTCTATTTTTACACAGAAACGTATTTAAAACTGTACAATAGTTTACCTGTAGTACTATAAAAATATTTGTCTATTAGCCTACGATGAATTTTATTAAAAAAATGTGTTGTGTAGAGTTGTTTCTGTGTACTAGCTTCAGATATTAATTGTGGCTTTTTAAAATAATTTAATAGTATTTACCGTCACTCATGAGGGTATTGGGCCAAAAGAATATTTGCCAGTAAGTTAAAATTGAAATAAACTCTATATTTTTATTATATTTATTTGTATAAGTACAGTTGAGTGTGGTAACCGTACATATGTACACATACATACATGTGACCAGTAGAGTCCTACAACACTGGCTTCAACAGATCGTAGCTCCGAAAAAAAACCATTTGAATTTCCTCCGAGTACACAAACTGAGGAGTCACGGGCGTTCTTGCAGGAGGTTGGTATTCCTGCAGCGGCCGAGGCATTTGTCTGTTCCGGTGACCGACCGCGCAGCCGTGACTAGCAAAGGGGCGGGGCCCGCCGCATCAGTCATTGTCAGCGCCGCTGACGGCCGCCATACAGCATGCGCCTCGAACCCGCCGCGTCGCTGCTGCAGTGCTTCTAGTGCTGTGAGTGGTGCTGACCTCATAGCTAGAGACCGGAGAAATTCACGAATTCATTTCACGATAGGCTAAAATACAAATCTTTATACCTACCTCAGTGCTGCCTCTGCTATTGGTTCACAACTCACCTGGATGACTCTGGGCCAATGAGAAACACCCAATCGAATCACAGGCTGCTACGCTGGAACGTCTCACAAGACAGCAGCCAATGAGTGGGTGGCATTTGACCGAGTGTACGTAGAACTATGGAGTTCATCCTACAGGTCATTGAACCCGCGAATTTTTTCGGTCCCTACTCATAGCGGTTTGAATCTACATCCACGTCTTAAAAAAAGAACGTGATCGAGTCATTCAGCACTCGCAAGAGATGTCTAACATCTAACCTCGGAAACTAGAAAAGTCATGTGTTGTCATGTTGCAGATTCTCAAGTAAGAAACTCGGACAAGAAATTCAACATCAAAGTTCTTTAAAATAATGACGAGCGTGATAAATATACGCTAATTGTGTTTTCAACTACGTTTATGGACGCGAATTACACGTAAATCTTGATGCCTTGCTCACGTAGGGAGAAACGCATTTTGGATAGCGAAAATAATGTATGGTACGTCGAATATAGAAACATTTGATTTGTATTTTAATGTAACGGTTTCGATAAAAGCTAAAAACGACTTGATAAAATACTAATCCCTGGTTTTGGACCTCATTTTCGATATGAAACTTTATTAAAATACTGCCCACCTTGCTAAAATATACATCAAACAGTTAATACTCTAAAGGCTACCTTTAGCTCTGTGAACTTGGGTTCGCGCTATCCAACCTATGTAGATGGCAGCACCGTGGTAACTCATTTCTGTTCCAAACATGCATATAAAACATATAAAGTTAAAGACTATATGGTGTGAATATATAAATTTCAAAGTTTACAGAATGTTTAACCTAATGTTGTATGTATCTTAGAACTCAAATATTGGTAACTAAAGAACCTAAGTTAAATTTTTTGGAGCTAATAACAAACAAGAAGACCCAACGGAATTTTTTTTCCCTTCATAAAATCTTTATAGTTTCACTTTATCAAAGCCCCAATATGTGGTCAAACTTAACATAATGTTAACTTTTGGCACAAAGTATGTCTCTCAAGTACACTAGGGGTTTTGAAAATGTATCGTGTGATATCTAATCTAGTTAACTACACGCCGTTTGAAACAAATTGAAGTTAAACTCTTGGTGATTTTTTCAACCAGAATTTGGCATAAGGTGCCGTTTTTTTTTTATTGTCAGTCAATTTTTTGTGAAATGGCGACTTTTCAAGATCACGTGCATTGTGTAGCATGGTTTTTTTGAAACAAAATCAGTCACGCAGACTCAACGAAGTTCCAGCAAAAAGTTTAATAAGCCACCTCCAAGTTATTATGCGTTATGAGATTGGTAACAACGTTTCTTAGAAACCGGTAGCGACCATGATCGGAAAAGAGGTGACGGACAAGGTATTTGTGACGGATGTGTGAAAATAATCATTGATGCATCTACACACTCCCACACATATTTACACGCAGAGCTTCGCAAGAACGGGATATAAATCAAAATGATAAATTAAAAAAAAAATTATTCATTAATAAAATTAAATATCAAGTGTATTATTGCATCATAAAGGCATAATTAATAGGCAAGGGCTAACACAGTAAAACGTATGAAAGTAAAATTTAACTAAAACTGTTCTTGCGCAGAGCATTTTAAAGTGTATAGCAAAATAAAAGTACCTGTAGTTTAATAATAGCTCACTAGTAAGAAATGTTTTAAGTTATACTTCTTTAGGCACGTTAATAAAAATGATAAGAGTGAATTAATCCGACGCGCGCGCAGCACGCATCAAAAATTGGTGGGATGAATGAAGGCTACATTCAAATAAAAATTATACGTGATTTTAAATCATTACATTAGTGCTTGATATTGAATGCTAGTCCATAAAATTTAAAACATTTATTTATTGTAATTTTTTTTATAGAACTTGTGTTTGAAAAAAATTTTTAAGTGCATTTATATAAGTGAGGTTATGTTCGGTATTTATTATTTATTTGCATTATTAATTACAGTTAATTTTTCTTCAGGTGAAAACAATTCTTAAAATATATTGGATTTTTAAGGTTATTTTTGTGGAAGGTTTGAATTTTTTTTGCTAAATTCAGCGACATAAATTTAAAGAAAACTTAAATATAGAAAAGTGGTTCAGATTGTTGTTCAGATACATACCTAACACACGTTTTATTAACCAACCGTGGTTTACCAGGAAGAGAACCTGTCGAGCATATACAAACACGTGTCTAAAACCGCACACGCACAACGCAGTGCCCGCCGGGCGCTAAGGCTCGTTCAAAACGTGGTGAAGGAACCTTCTATAGATCAGTTAGAAAACATTCCCCCACAAACATAACGAGGAATGACTCGGTTACCCTGATATGCTAAGACACGTTTTTGGGTAACTAGTACACAGCATACGACCAGGTGCACGACTTCCCTCGGGGGAGCTGAATTTTTGCCCCTTGGATGGGCAGCCCTTCAGGATTTTTCTGACAGTGGTTAGTTTGTAAAGCTACTGGAAGGGCAGCCCTTCCAGTATCTTAAAATGTGTCTATTTTCGTAATTTTATAATCCTGAATTGTTTCCCCTTGGAAGGGCAGCCCATCAGGATATCTTTAACAGTGGTGTTTTTGAAAGGTTGTCTGAATTGTTACCCCTTGGAAGGGCAGCCCATCAGGATTTTTCTGACAGTGGTTAGTTTAGGTTAGGTAAGGTTAGGTTAGGTTAGGTTAGGTCACTTTACAAACTAACCACTGTCAGAAAAATCCTGAAGGGCTGCCCTTCCAAGGGGCAGCATTTCAGTCGCCCACTTCCCTCAATCTCCTTTAGTAATACTGCCACCGTCGATGGTTGAAAGGCCTGACAATTAGCTGACGTCACTTTAAACGTCCGTGAATTTTACCTAAGCAGGTAGCCTATTATTTATTGTTATTATCTCTCTTCACTCCTTTTATCGTTTTAGTTAAATAAACTTCGATAAAATTTTTAGCATGTATGTGTTAACTCTCAGTTTCTTAATCATGCCGAAGAAGTAGGTACAAATGTTAACGCCTGTACGTAGGTACACATGCTTTTTTTTTTAACCATAAACCAACTTCCATTGCCAAATATTCCCTTCACTCTTGCATATATATATATATATATATATATATATATAGTTCACATTAGGGTTTTCATAAATATCAAGTTTTCTATTGGGCTTAGATATCTATGAAGTTAAGACCTTTATATGGCGTATCAATTTGTTTTTCAAAGTTCCTACACTTAACATTTAAGTTTTTATTAAAAGTTATTTCTGACAAGACTGAGCTCTTTGCTGTCATATATCTTGTCTTTCCACGATTTGTTCAAGTGTGGCCATTACATTCTGAGATTTATATTTTCTTCTTTTAGAATCGTTTGTAGTACAAATTGCATATTATAGTGCTGATGAAAAATATTATTAATTTTTAAGAAAATTTTGTGAAGATGGGGTCGAGGAAAATCTGCGTGTCCTTGCATTTTTACCAGAGATATTCGGAAGCATTGGTGCTACTGAACTGCCACTGTCTTCGACAAAAAAGCTGCACTAGATGAGAACGGCTGAAAATATATACCGTATCTTGAATCATCAAAATGGTTCTTTCTTAAAATTAAAATATTTCCACTGCTGTGGATGAAAACTTCACTTTATTACTTAACAAATATCTTGTATGCAAGCGAACACACAAAAAGGTTGTAACCATATGAAGGGTGCATTTTACGATGCGGACGCCAGGTGTGTAGTAGCAGTGTCGCAGCCGAAGGCCGAGCAGACCCGGAAGTGGCCGAAGAGAGCCGAGGAGGCCGCGTCGCGCTACTCGCCGCTCGCTTGCTTCCAGACTACTCGCGAGGCGAGCGCCTCTTCTCTTCTCTTCTCTTCTCTTCTCTTCTCTTCTCCTCGCTTCGCCTCACCTGCAGTGGGTGTACACAAGATAGAACATATTCCCGCGGAAATAACTGCACCTCTTCTCTTTCCTTCGGTTCGTGCCAGTTTATTTATATACAGTACAGGTATATATAGTTTTTCTTTCGCAAAATACCAATTTACCTACTTATTTCATTTTAATTTGCCATAAATGAAAAAATAAATTATGCTTAAGGGAAAATAAAATAATTCCGTTGCAATACATTTAAATAAAGTCAGTTTTGTCGGCCACATGTTGGCACTATTAGCATAATGATTAGTGATAGAGAATAATTATCATCGAGCCTGCTCGGAATATAAGTCTCGCGCATTTCTTTTTTATTTTTCCTTCCACGACTCGCTGTTGGTTTGTGAGCGGCCCACAGGCGCGGCGGTGATTAAAAACAGAAAATAAGAAGCAGGCAGCCCCACGTCATTAATCTAATGTAAATGGCGGCGGTCATAAACTTCTCGAGGCCGGGCCGACGCGCTACAAGCCGTCGTGTTTGTTACGCTGTCGGGCCAGATAAATAACACATAAATAGAAATGATCGTGTAAATAGGAGCGGCGGGGAATCGGTTATAGCCGCGCGTTGAAGGGGGAGGGGCGCAGCGCTCCGAAACCTGTTTGCCTCCCCACTTTGATGTGCGTATCATAAAAGCTGTCAGGAAGCGGCGAGCTAGGACCGTTAAAATAAATCCTCTGTCACTTGGCGTAATAAATTCAACATGCCGCCACAAAGGATTTATTTAATGGACGGGTCCTGTTTTATCGCAAGCATCTCAGCTCTCTCTCTCTCTCTCTCTCTCTCTCTCTCTCTCTGGTGCGCACCGCCTCCCCTCCTGGAGGCTAAATAAGAACATCTGCTGGTAAGGTGCCGCCATCTGCTCGCGGCAGGAGGTCGCTCTACCTGCAGTGCCGCTCTCTGCGAGGCTGTGTTGGCCTGTCGTCGCCTCCGTAGCGTCGCTCGTGTAAGCCTGCATTTCACAGACGAGAGAGCCACATCCGAAGTTACCCGAAGTTACCCGAAGTTCATGCACGCTTTTTCATATCCGTTCTATCTCATTGTATAAACCGGTCGATTAGGATAGGTTAGCTAACTTTAAAACATTGTGGATGGTTGGTTATATTAGGTAAGTAGGTATAGCTACATTAAAAATACTGTTAAATAATTTCATGGTTGCTTAACAAATATCTTTTTAATATGTAGCTATCCAGGGCTAGGAAACCGTTTACATGATTTCACAGTATCTTTAATGTAGCTATCCTGACCAAATCAATTGTCCACAATGTTTTAAAGTATTTATAATGTAGCTAACCTAACCTAATTGACCATTAGTTATCATGAGTTACAATGAACAAAAAAAAAAAAAAACGAAGAAGCACGATCGGGTGTTTGGCTCTCTCGTCTGTGAAAAGAAGGCTTCCCTCGCTCGTGTAGCTCCAGCGGCCGCGCGACATCTCTCGCCGCATCGACTCCGCGTCGCGTCGACCTGCAGAGTCTCGATATAAAACTATCGATGCATCGATTCTCGTGCTTTTTCTCGGGCCAAAGTAAGGAACTGATTATTTATTTTCAGATGACCAAAGTACCGCTATACTAAGTGTGTTAAAAGGATGATTCTAACATTTAAGTTTTCAAGGGAGAAGCTACATTACATTCTGGTAATATCTTATGTTCGCAGGCTTTCACGGCCATTGTTTGAAGTAGTTTGGTTTCTGGGTTGTAGCCGTGCCCTTGGCAAATAATTCACCGACGTTTCGGTCGACATTGCAGTTGCCATCATCAGGGAGAAGTTACCTACTGAGGTTCTTACCAGTTATCCTTTATAAAGGCAGGGCAACAGGTAAGAATCTCAGTAGGTAACTGCTCCCTGATGACTGCGACTGCAGTGTCGACCGAAATGTCGGTGAATTATTCACCAAGGACACGGCTACAACCCAGAAGCCAAGCTACTTCATTACATTCTGGTCTTATAAAATTACCTTTCATGTTCATATACCACATAAATATTTAAAACTCGGTATTTTTTTTTAATTTCTAAGAATATCATAAAATATAATCTACAATGGAGAGTTCATAATAATAACAAGTTCTTATGCAGGTAATTGCATAACTAAACAAATTTCAGTTTTCAAATCACGAGGGTCATGCAAATTCCCACCCATGAAACGATTCACAAACCTATTATTAGAAAATGGCACGATTCTGACCGTCGCTCTCCAGATGCGAGATACGAAGTGGTTGGTATGCGCGCCGTGTGCGAGCCGCCGCGGCGGTGTCCTCAACTGTCAGCCGGCGCGGGTCAGACGGACAAGCGCCTCTGAGCATCTTGCTGAACACCGCGTATCGCTGGACGGGCAGGAGACGGCACGGCAGGACCAGAAAAAACATTAGGCTTTTATAAGTATTCATTGAGATTATATTAATTTATGAAGTGAAACTTCTTTGTTCACGGGGTACCAAATTTTGAGCGTTACAAAAATTCCAATCGCTTAAGGCCATATTTCACAGAATTTTTTACTTTTCCATGTAAAAGAGTTATGCGTGGAAAATTTAAAATTTAAATTGTTTTTTTTTTTTTGTTTAAGAATAAATTGATATTTTCACTATACAGTCATAGTAATTTAATTACTGGACTGAAAACTTTCCTGCTATAATTCAGTAATTTTGGTATCATTAAATATTCATAAATTTACCATTTATTTTATTTTCGCTCTCATATATTATTACTTTAGTTCGTTACTTTGTATTTAATGATGTTAACAAATGTTTTCTTCATTTAATTATGACTTTCTCGCCTTTTTTTTGTGCGTCGGATTTCCCGCAGTGCGTCATTTTACCAGAAGTTGAGGGTAAAAATACGCATTGTGTTTTAGTATAGTTTCTGTACATCAACTTCAGTTTTTGTGGTACATAGGAGTAGGGTGCACGATTGTGGGGTGTTAGGTTACATAATTCAAAATGGTTACATCTAAGATGGTAGAATTCTAAATGTCAGTTGGGATCAAGGTCATACAATATGGTGGTGGTTATGTGACCGTAACGAAAAGTGTAATGCATGTAAATGGTATGATTTCATCGTAACGAAAAGTACAACATAGGAGCGGGGCACTCGATTCAGTGGCGGTAGGTGTGATTTCATTATTAAAAATGGTGGGTGTTTCTATAAAACAAATTTGTGATTGTATAATATTAATGTGAAAATCTTAAATCCCAATCCCTAAGTCTTATCAGTGGTGATGTAATAGAGACAGTAGAAAGTTCTAGAAATCAAAATGGTGAATGGAAATGATGTAATCCTCTATAGCGAACATAAATGATGTAATACTATATGGCAGCCGGAAATGATGTTATTCAAGATGGCAGTCAGATATGATGTAATACTATATGATTGCATAATAATAGAATGATAGAGCATGCGAAAATTAAATCCAAAATGGTGGTCGGAAATGATGGTGGCCGGATATGACATAATCCAAGATGGGGGAGTGGTGATGTCATGTCCCAAGTATTGGTAGTTATTTTGCAATGGTAGAAAGTTCTAGAATTCAAAATGGCGACAGTAATGTGAAAATCCAAAGCCTCATTAGTTATGATGTAATGGTAGAAAGTTCTGAAAACAAAATGGCGGCCATAAATTAAGTAATCCAAGATGGTGATTGCATAATGGTAAAATCAAAAATCCGAATCCTCAAGCCTCATTGGTAGTGACATAATATAAAGTTCTAGAATTAAAAAGAGGATGGTCTTAAAATGACATAATCCAAGATGGCGGCCGGGTAATCCAATATGGCGACCGGAAATGACATAATACAAGATGGCGGCAGGAAATGTCATAATACAAGATGGTTGCAGGAAATGACGTAATCCAAAATGGTGGCAGAAATTGACGTAATCCAAGATGGCGGTCGGAAATGACGTCATAGGTCAAAGGTAACCAATCCGAAATCCAAATCCACACTCCGCTGTCCCCGGACCTACTAAATCTAACTACTTACAATTCTTCAATTTTGGTGTCAGTAATATTTATTTTTAAGTTATTTAATTCATGTGTTTCGTTTAACCTATTTGTGTTTAAATTATTCATTCATTGTAGTTTTGCATTGGATTTATGAAACCTACCATTTTATAATATTTTGAATTATAGTAATTGTTAAACATTGCAAGATTTAAAATTTTAAAGGATTTCCTGTTTTTTGGGCTAATGGCAGCCCAGAGGCTGTTTTTCAGTGCTGTTGAAGATTCTATTGCTTAACTTCAGTATAGTTTATTGACTTGGTTGGTGCTATTTAAACAACCCCAGGTGTTTAGTCTGAATTGTTATTAGACAGTGTCCAACGATATTTTTGGCATTTAGGTTTAATTTGAAGTATTAAAAGCAGTACTATAACCATTTATATTTCCATAATGATTCATGTGTTGAAAAAAACATATCAAAAGAAGCCTATTTGAAGAAACAAATTAAATACTGCCAAACATTGTTACTATGTCACTGAATAAAATAACAGTTTAGTCAATTTGTGCTTTGCCTCAAACCTCAAAGGTCTGAGTGAAACTGTGTTAAGCTTAAGTCAGTCGACCATAATAGTTTTTATTGAATATCTAAATAAACAGAAACACGAGACTTTTATTCATCTGGAAATTAGAATAAATTTCTGAGTAAAAGCTGGGTTATTTAATATTTAATGTTATTATTGAATCTTATTAGGTGGTTATGTTTTAATAAATATATAAAATAGGGGTTTTTAATTTTATTCCCACGTTATTAAGTGTATTGGTTATGTATTTGTTTGGTGTTAATTTGTCTATGTTTTGTTTAATGTTCTGTGTGTGTTGTATGGGTCTTACAAACAAATATTCTTTAGAAAAAAAATAAGATACTCTTTATTTTTGTAGTTTTACATTAATAATATTGTTGTGATTTTGTTGGTTCTGCAACCAAAAAATAGTAAAATGTTGCCATTCAGGCGTTTTACATAAAATATTAAAACTAAATAGGTATTTTGGGGAAGAAAAATTATTAACTTAATATTATCTTAAAATGTGAAACATAAAAAAACACATACAAACTGCTTTAACAGTATCTTTATTTAATTTTTATTTAATTTTTATTTTGCCTTTGTCTGTGAAGCTATGACAAAGGATATTTACCAATTTTTATCATTTAAGAAGGAATTTGGAAATAATAATTGATCTTAATAACGAAAGTCATTAAAAATTTATTTATGGACATACGGCATTGCTGTTTTACACTGTATGTAATTGATAAACCGCAAGAATGGAAAAGAAAGATGATGGAAATAGTAGCAATTGCTTTTTAGACTAAATCCTTCGTACGGGTTTATCCGTGCATCTAACTTTTGACATCAGCTGATTTTTGGCTTGTTTTTCTTTGTGTTTGTGTAGGCGTCTTACTTTCTAATCTTGTGGTTTCTCTCTGACCTACAGCGAATACCAGAAAAGGCGCAGCTTTGTCTATCAAAAATATGTTAAATAAATCTTCCCCATTGAAAAAAACAAACAAAGAACGTATCGAAAATAAAATTAGCCCTAACTTTCATTGCTTTTGTTTTCTCGATGGTGAAGCCAAACATTGTATGTCGCAGAGTTAGTGAATGCGTAGTTTGTGGCGTGCTTTGTTTTTCCTGGATGCGGGTGGGGCCGGTGCAGAGAGGATCACTTCTGTCACAGCTCGGAGATCACCTCCCTCCAGGGGCCCTCTCTCCCCTGCCTAATGAGTCTCTGTCCTCCCTCACGAGTCTCTGTCCTCCCTCACGAGACTCTTCCCTCCCTCACGAGTCTCTGTCCTCCATCACGAGTCTCTGCCCTCCCTCACGAGTCTCTGACCTCCATCACGAGTCTCTGCCCTCCCTCACCAGTCTCTGTCCTCCTTCACGAGTCTCTGCCCTGCCTCATGAGTCTCTGTCCTCCCTCACGAGTGTCTGTCCTCCCTCACGAGTCTCTTTCCTCCCTCACGAGTGTCTGTCCTCCCTCACGAGTCTCTGTCCTCCCTCACGAGTCTCTGTCCTCCTTCACGAGTCTCTGTCCTCCTTCACGAGTCTCTGTCCTCCTTCACAAGTCTCTGTCCTCCTTCACGAGTCTCTGTCCTCCCTCACGAGACTCTGCCAATCCCTCACGAGTCTCTTTCCTCCCTCACGAGTGTCTGTCCTCCCTCACGAGTTTCTGTCCTCCCTCACGAGTCTCTGTCCTCCCTCACGAGTCTCTTTCCTCCCTCACGAGTGTCTGTCCTCCCTCACGAGTGTCTGTCCTCCCTCACGAGACACTGTCCTCCTTCACGAGTCTCTGTCCTCCCTAACGAGACTCTGCCCTGCCTCACGAGTCTCTGTCCTCCCTCACGAGTCTCTGTCCTCCTTCACGAGTCTCTGTCCTCCTTCACGAGACTCTGCCCTGCCTCATGAGTCTCTGTCCTCCCTCACAGGTCTCTGTCCTCCCTCACGAGTCTCTGTCCTCCCTCACGAGTCTCTTTCCTCCCTCACGAGTGTCTGTCCTCCCTCACGAGTGTCTGTCCTCCCTCACGAGTCTCTGTCCTCCTTCACGAGTCTCTGTCCTCCCTCACGAGACTCTGCCCTCCCTCACGAGTCTCTGTCCTCCCTCACGAGTCTCTGTCCTCCTTCACGAGTCTCTGTCCTCCTTCACGAGTCTCTGTCCTCCTTCACGAGTCTCTGTTCTCCCTCACGAGACTCTGCCCTCTCTCACGAGTCTCTGTCCTCCCTCACGAGTCTCTGTCCTCCCTCACGAGTCTCTTTCCTCCCTCACGAGTGTCTTTCCTCCCTCACGAGTCTCTGTCCTCCCTCACGAGTCTCTGTCCTCCCTCACGAGTCTCTTTCCTCCCTCACGAGTGTCTGTCCTCCCTCACGAGTGTCTGTCCTCCCTCACAAGTCTCTGTCCTCCTTCACGAGTCTCTGTCCTCCCTCACGAGACTCTGCCCTGCCTCACGAGTCTCTGTCCTCTCTCACGAGTCTCTGTCCTCCCTCACGAGTCTCTGTCCTCCCTCACGAGTCTCTTTCCTCCCTCACGAGTGTCTGTCCTCCCTCACGAGTCTCTGTATTCCTTCACGAGTCTCTGTCCTCCCTCACGAGTCTCTGTCCTCCCTCACGAGACTCTGCCCTGCCTCACGAG
Source organism: Bacillus rossius redtenbacheri (assembly GCF_032445375.1). Taxonomy (NCBI): domain Eukaryota; kingdom Metazoa; phylum Arthropoda; class Insecta; order Phasmatodea; family Bacillidae; genus Bacillus; species Bacillus rossius. The sequence continues at coordinate 17,992,700 of NC_086335.1, forward strand.
TCTCTGTCCTCTCTCACGAGTGTCTGTCCTCACTCACGAGTCTCTGTCCTCCCTCAGGAGACTCTGCCCTGCCTCACGAGTCTCTGTCCTCTCTCACGTGACTCTGCCCTGCCTCACGAGTCTCTGTCCTCTCTCACGAGTCTCTGTCATCTCTCACGAGTCTCTGTCCTCCCTCACGAGACTCTGCCCTGCCTCACGAGTCTCTGTCCTCTCTCACGAGACTCTGCCCTGCCTCACGAGTCTCTGTCCTCTCTCACGAGTCTCTGCCCTGCCTCACGAGTCTCTGTCCTCCCTCTCGAGACTCTGCCCTGCCTCACGAGTCTCTGTCCTCTCTCACGAGACTCTGCCCTGCCTCACGAGTCTCTGTCCTCCCTCACGAGTCTCTGCCCTGCCTCACGAGTCTCTGTCCTCTCTCACGAGACTCTGCCCTGCCTCACGAGTCTCTGTCCTCCCTCACGAGTCTCTGTCCTCTCTCACGAGACTCTGCCCTGCCTCACGAGTCTCTGTCCTCTCTCACGAGTCTCTGTCCTCCCTCACGAGTCTCTGTCCTCTCTCACGAGTCTCTGTCCTCCCTCACGAGTCTCTGTCCTCTCTCACGAGTCTCTGTCCTCCCTCACGAGACTCTGTCCTCCCTCACGAGTCTCTGTCCTCTCTCACGAGTCTCTGTCCTCCCTCACGAGTCTCTGTCCTCTCTCACGAGACTCTGCCCTGCCTCACGAGTCTCTGTCCTCTCTCACGAGTCTCTGCCCTGCCTCACGAGTCTCTGTCCTCCCTCACGAGTCTCTGTCCTCTCTCACGAGTCTCTGTCCTCCCTCACGAGACTCTGTCCTCCCGCACGAGTCTCTGTCCTCTCTCACGAGTCTCTGTCCTCCCTCACGAGTCTCTGTCCTCTCTCACGAGTCTCTGTCCTCCCTCACGAGTCTCTGTCCTCTCTCACGAGACTCTGCCCTCCCTCACGAGTCTCTGTCCTCTCTCACGAGTCTCTGTCCTCCCTCACGAGTCTCTGTCCTCTCTCACGAGTCTCTGTCCTCCCTCACGAGTCTCTGTCCTCTCTCACGAGACTCTGCCCTGCCTCACGAGTCTCTGTCCTCTCTCACGAGTCTCTGTCCTCCCTCACGAGTCTCTGTCCTCTCTCACGAGACTCTGCCCTGCCTCACGAGTCTCTGTCCTCTCTCACGAGTCTCTGCCCTGCCTCACGAGTCTCTGTCCTCTCTCACGAGTCTCTGTCCTCCCTCACGAGTCTCTGTCCTCTCTCACGAGTCTCTGTCCTCCCTCACGAGACTCTGTCCTCCCTCACGAGTCTCTGTCCTCCCTCACGAGACTCTGCCCTGCCTCACGAGTCTCTGTCCTCTCTCACGAGACTCTGCCCTGCCTCACGAGTCTCTGTCCTCTCTCACGAGTCTCTGTCCTCCCTCACGAGTCTCTGTCCTCCCTCACGAGTCTCTGTCCTCTCTCACAAGACTCTGCCCTGCCTCACAGTCTCTGTCCTCCCTCACGAGTCTCTGTCCTCTCTCACGAGACTCTGCCCTGCCTCACGAGTCTCTGTCCTCTCTCACGAGTCTCTGTCCTCCTTCACGAGTCTCTGTCCTCCCTCACGAGACTCTGTCCTCCCTCACGAGTGTCTGTCCTCCCTCACGAGTCTCTGTCCTCCCTCAAGAGACTCTGCCCTGCCTCACGAGTCTCTGTCCTCTCTCACGAGACTCTGCCCTGCCTCACGAGTCTCTGTCCTCTCTCACGAGACTCTGCCCTGCCTCACGAGTCTCTGTCCTCTCTCACGAGTCTCTGCCCTGCCTCACGAGTCTCTGTCCTCCCTCACGAGACTCTGTCATCCCTCACGAGTCTCTGTCATCCCTCACGAGTCTCTGTCCTCTCTCACGAGACTCTGCCCTGCCTCACGAGTCTCTGTCCTCTCTCACGAGACTCTGCCCTGCCTCACGAGTCTCTGTCCTCTCTCACGAGACTCTGCCCTGCCTCACGAGTCTCTGTCCTCTCTCAAGAGACTCTGCCCTGCCTCACGAGTCTCTGTCCTCTCTCACGAGACTCTGCCCTGCCTCACGAGTCTCTGTCCTCTCTCACGAGACTCTGCCCTGCCTCACGAGTCTCTGTCCTCTCTCACGAGACTCTGCCCTGCCTCACGAGTCTCTGTCCTCTCTCACGAGACTCTGTCCTCCCTCACGAGACTCTGTCCTCCCTCACGAGTCTCTGTCCTCCCTCAAGAGACTCTGCCCTGCCTCACGAGTCTCTGTCCTCCCTCACGAGACTCTGCCCTGCCTCACGAGTCTCTGTCCTCTCTCACGAGACTCTGCCCTGCCTCACGAGTCTCTGTCCTCTCTCACGAGTCTCTGCCCTGCCTCACGAGTCTCTGTCCTCCCTCACGAGACTCTGTCCTCCCTCACGAGTCTCTGTCCTCCCTCAAGAGACTCTGCCCTGCCTCACGAGTCTCTGTCCTCCCTCACGAGTCTCTGTCCTCCCTCACGAGTCTCTGTCCTCTCTCACGAGACTCTGCCCTGCCTCACGAGTCTCTGTCCTCTCTCACGAGACTCTGCCCTGCCTCACGAGTCTCTGTCCTCTCTCACGAGTCTCTGTCCTCCCTCACGAGACTCTGCCCTGACTCACGAGTCTCTGTCCTCCCTCACGAGTCTCTGTCCTCCCTCACGAGTCTCTGTCCTCCCTCACGAGACTCTGTCCTCCCTCACGAGACTCTGTCCTCCCTCACGAGTCTCTGTCCTCCCTCAAGAGACTCTGCCCTGCCTCACGAGTCTCTGTCCTCCCTCACGAGTCTCTGTCCTCCCTCACGAGTCTCTGTCCTCTCTCACGAGTCTCTGTCCTCCCTCACGAGACTCTGCCCTGACTCACGACTCTCTGTCCTCCCTCACGAGTCTCTGTCCTCCCTCACGAGTCTCTGTCCTCCCTCACGAGTCTCTGTCCTCCCTCACGAGACTCTGTCCTCCCTCACGAGTCTCTGTCCTCCCTCAAGAGACTCTGCCCTGCCTCACGAGTCTCTGTCCTCCCTCACGAGTCTCTGTCCTCCCTCACGAGTCTCTGTCCTCTCTCACGAGACTCTGCCCTGCCTCACGAGTCTCTGTCCTCTCTCACGAGTCTCTGTCCTCCCTCACGTGTCTCTGTCCTCCCTCACTGGTCTCTGTCCTCCCTCACGAGTCTCTGTTCTCCCTCATAAATGTCTGCCAGCCGCCACCTGCTCCCTGCCGACATCACTGGCCCCTGGCTGGCCGGTGAGGCAGCTGGGTGGGATGGCCTTGTTCGGCGAACCTCTCGAACATATCCCTCTCATTTACCAACAACACGTTACTAACTACCCGTGAATCTCCGTGCGTAGGTTCGTTAGTTAGCCGGTAGCCACTTTCTCCGCAAATGAGCTCACACGGATCATCTCTAAGTACTAAGTACTAACAATACATTCCAAATGTGTTAGATGTATAAAAATAAAACACCCTTTTCTCTCCTTCGTTCCATGTGCATTGTTATCCTTTCTACATTAAAACACGGAACTTGGAAGGTGGATCCAGCGCAGTGTCAACGAACGACCAGTTATAAAAAGACTACTCCTTTGTTTATTTCAGGTGCATTATTCGTTGAAAACTTCGCAAATGCACAATATTTTCTAACAGTAAATAATGTCTCGAACACCTACAAAGAGCTACAGCGAAATCAGAAACCTGGAACAAACTGAAGGCCACCATGTATATTCACAACTGCTCAAATTTTACTTTGATTTAGCCTGGTTTTCATATTTTCCACATTAACAACATAATGGTATAGGTATTTTCAATTGAAACGTCTTATTGACAGTTAAGATATAATTAGGCCTACCACTTTATTTACTACTAGCTGCCTGACCCGGCTTCGCACGGCTATACGTATGGAAAAAAATTAAGCCACATCTCCCATTTACAGAAATAGTAAATAAAAAAAATTCAGTGAAAATTTATTACAACGCTGTATAATGTACCGGAGAGAAAATAATAGGTAGCACCGATGGTTTCCCGACTCGTGCACGTAACGTACAACTGATGTACCCGTACTTCGCTACGGAAGTCTACAGGCAGATCACTCTTGCGCCGCTCATTATACATGCCCCTCCTTGTGGGTACGCCACTGCCGCGCGATGCCCGTTGCCACGGAGACGCAGAAGGTATGAACAATGCAAAATCCTGTTCTCATGCAGACAAAGTACGCACTGTTGCCTGGTTTTAACCACTCATGGGATCTAATTTTCGGAAATTGTCATCCTGCGTAACATAAGGAAAATTACTGTGAAGTTTCAAGTCTGTAATATATATATATAGCTACTTGAAAAAAAGGGCAATTAAGAAACAAATTAAACACAGAGAGAGGAAAAAAAACAATAGTTTACGTTTGCGATTTAAAGTGATAACAAGTATTTAAGTACTAATTGATCTCTTAGGAGGGTACTGATTGCTTCGTTGTTAATATCACACGGGTGTTTTTTACTTGTATGGGAAAATTAAGAATGATAAGGCATCTAGTGCGTGGCAACAATGTTAATAGGCAATAGGAAATAAACTTCTAGCGCCTGAGGCATTGTCAACACACTTCGTACGTGTACTGCATGTTGTATCTAACCCCCTCCAACGCATTTGATTCAAAAATGGACTTTTAGTAAGGATATCTAATGTTATTGATAATATAATATAGCCTATAGCCTTCCTCGATAAATGTACTATCCAACACTGAAAGAATTTTTCAAATCGGACCAGTGGTTCCTGAGATTAGCGCGTTCAAACAAACAAACTCTTCAGCTTTATAATATTAGTATAGATAATTATTACTACAATCATGCCACAATACTGCAGTGCTTAGTCATCAACCAGGTACTCTCTTTTCAAGGCAACCAAGGTTTGAATACCAACGACACCAGTAATTAAAAATTTCCACAGTCCGAAACATGGTGGACGTTGATGTAAACTGATGGCTTTTCTCTTGAAAATCCAGTTTTTTCCTCTAACACTTCCATTACAACACATTTTCAAGTGAATCTTTAATTAACAGAGATTTTCCCACGATATTTTACTGTCATAAGAAGTTTGCTTTTAGTAAGTGAATAAACTAATAACTGCATTTGTTTATTCCTCGTGAAATATTAGCTGGAAATTTTAGTTGAGTAACAAAATAATGTAAATAGTGAATCCCATTTAGTAGGACATAACTTATGGTATTTTACTTTATAATATTACTTATTAATACTTATCACTGATATTAAATTATTATAACATCAAATAATTTGGGTTTGAATATTTTTTTCTTTTCTATACATAATATCGTTATGAAAGAGTGTCAATCATCCGGTTAAAGTCCATTTTTATAGATCCCATCACATTAAAGACACCGTTTTCTAGGAATTCATTTAAACACTACATACAATTTAAAAATTTAAAGATAAACACCATGTGGTAAAATCAAAGAATGGCTTAAGATGAAGAGACATTTGAAACTGCATTAGGCTCCTGTTAATGGAATAATATCAAAGTTTTAGAAAGCATGCCAGATATTTATTTGGTACGAGCCACTTGGTAAAATTATTGAATAAGAAGGCTAGTGTTTTGTACACAGGTCTAATATGCTGATTTTGAAGTAGTAGTATTCTTTCCCGTGGTTTACGCACACACTTGTGCAGCTATGATGACATTACGTCTGTACTGGAATCAGTTTTTTTATGAGTACATATGCTCAATGTACGCATTTGGTGAGAGCAATTTCGTGAAAATGGAACGGAATTCGATGAACGGAAATATGACGCAAAGATGGTGTACCAAAATAAAGTCGTATATAGTCATCTTCGTAAACATTGGGGTACATACCAAACGTGCTGGGTTGTCATATGAAACTTTATGGTAGCGAAACTACCCCGCAATATATTTGATAAACTAAAATAGTTATTTTAAAAACTAACCCAAGTTTTAAAATACGTATAAAACTTGCATTAAAATGATAATAATACATATTATCTTCCTAAATTCTCAATTGGTTTAATAGCTCAGTGGTAGAGCACGCGCTTGTTAACCTCAAGCATGTATTTCAAACCTCTTCAATCTCGTTAATAGCATTATAATCTAATAATATTATATACTAATGTTCAATAAGCTCAGTAAGGTAAAGGTTTGTGTGTAGTGATTATTTACAGACTGATTAAGGTCGTTTAAGCAAAAACATATTTACAAACACATACTTAGTCTTAAAATATGTGTTTTAGATGTTTCAGGTTATCTTTTAGTAATTCCATAAAAGTATAATTTATAAAATGTGCGGAAAATTTATAGTATTAAATATTTGATTAATTTTAACAAGATGGACATTATATTATAAAAATTTATTGTCAAAAATCACTTTTATCGGAGCAGTTTCTCTTAGTCTATAAAATTTCCGTTTGTTTTGTGCTACAATCTGCGATTGCTGGTGGCAACGATTCAGGCAACGAATTCTAGCGGCGGGCGCTGAAACTGAGTGCGATTTCCGCCTAGAAATTTTGGTATGTTCTTGAACAGCTAATATTCTATGGATCAGTAGGTACGTTTCTCACGTTTGCAATTATTTTCAAGAATTCTAATTGAAATTTACTGTCCGAATTTCATATTGCAAGTTTATTTGCTGTACAAAAAATATGAATAAACATACATTTTTTCATTACCGAGGTTAGATTTTTAAACATCACAGGCGAGTACTGAAATATATGATCACTTTTTTTTTTACCATGCTTTCTCTCTGATGAATATTGGTAATTTCGTAGGAACGCTAGCTTGAAACTCAATCAAGGTCTGGGATAACTTACCGCTGTAGTCTTGGTAACCAATAATCTAGAGGTATATGTGTTCCACCGTAACAATCACGACGAATATCAGTCAGGGGGCCATCAACACCATGGAGGATAAAAACGTTTTGGGATACCAACCTCGCAGAGTTGACCACAGGTTTAACGGGTTCAAACCCGAGCAGCTGCAGATCTGCTGGTAGGAATGACTTCACACTGGAGAGATCTGAGCCGAAAGTCCTTGGGCCTTCGCTCACGATCTGTCAAGTCGTCCATCTGCTTTAACCCCGCCCCTTCTTCACACACGCCACCGGCCCCTCGTATATTCAATGTAGCTCCTTAACAGCGGACTTCCTCCGGACTCCAAGGACGACGTCTCACTAAATTCCGTCGGCGCGGAGAGATTGACGTCGGCGATAGCTTTGAGAGAGGCCGCCGTCGCCGACCGCTGAGTAGGGCTGCGGCTCTGGGGCGGGAGGAAGGGCGAGTTAAATTGGCCGCGTGGTCGGACTGACACTTGACGCGCTCCGTAAATCAACAACCCCCTCCCTCCCCTCGACTCACACCGACCAATCAATTCACTCTCCCTGCGCCTACACCATCGGACCTTCTGCCTGTGGCCACTGGAAGATTAGATGTCTCGTGCCTGATCAAAGATGGGGGATACTTCACTCACACTTGTTAATTATATTGATATATTTATAGAAAAAATAAACATATACGTAATATCATTAATTAATTAAAATTAATGTTATATAATTTAAAACAGTATTTTCATCATCACAATAAGAATATATTACGTCTTTCATTGCAATGTTTGTATTTGGAGAAAGTTTCTATATTTTTTAAGCTAGCTGTGTTCAAAGTTTTGTCAACTCATAACTTATATAAGTTGTTTGAAACTATTTAGTTGTTCCTGTGTTGGAAAAATAATTTTTCACAAAAACAGTAACTAACATTTTTTCTTTTACTAGATGGTTATTCAAATCGTGTCTGGACTAGTTTAGGTCTGATAAAATCAGTAGTGATTATATAATTCCAGATGACTGTAATTTTTTATAATATATAAGCCTAATAAAGAGAAATAGAGACCCAGAAGTGGCCAAAATATGTTAGTTTAGTAATAATTATTAGTAGGCCTATGTACATAGGTCCGGCGGCTGGTGCCGGTGCGTGGTATCAGTGTCAGTGTCTGCCATCTTGGATTTTGACGTCATGGCGGCCATCTTGGATGATATTGACCCACCGAATTTGGCAAAAAATTGTCATAAAAGAATCAAAATTTTCCCAATTTCCAAAATGTTTCCAAAATTCGTTAAAATTTCTTTTTTCTTGAAAAAAAATCAGCCAAATTTTTTTAAAAATTTCAAAACTTTAAAATATCATTTTCGGGGGGAGAAAAACATAAAGAATTCAAAAATTCGGAATTCGAAAAATCTCAAAATATTTTTTCCCTTAAAAAAAAAAAAACAATTTCACAAAGTGGCTTTAATTCCTCGTCGACTAGCCACATAATGGTTCAATTATAGTTACGCTCACCATCTTAAAAATCCGTAAATACCATCGGATATTTTTTTGAAATTTTTTTATAATTAATAAAATCCTAATAAAAAAATTCTGCCCTTTAGATATTATGACGCCACATAACTCATCATGTAAATCCGTTATTATTATTAAAACATTAAGAAAAAATTATTTAATAAAACATTTTTAAAATATAATTTGAATACAATAAAAATTACATTAAAACAATTTAATAACAATTTTATTAAAAAAACTAACATCATGTGATACCTCGGATCGAACCCGATGACGAAAAAAATAAAAATGGCGACTGATTCATTCCTCCACGGAGGCCACCAATAGACTTACCTCCCACCACTAATTATTCTACATCAGCTAGTATGATGTCACGTCCACCATCTTGTTTGCGTCTGCTGGAGAACGCCATATTGGGTTATGACATCACACACACGATCATTATAACGTCTTTGGGAGGCCACCGTCTTGGATTATTACATCACAGGCACCAACTTCTTTTATTCCGCTGGGGCCGCTATCTTGGATTATGACATAGTATACCATCATCATGTTGTCGTCTGCTGGAGGCAGCCATCTTTATTTTTTGTACTGTCTATCAAGAGTGATAGTTTAACGTAGTACACACGTCGTCTGCCAAAATGCACTGCCGTCATCTTGTTTTCAGTACTCGATACCAGGAGCACTAGTGTCACATATTACATATGCCATCTGCTAGAGTGTGCCTCCATTAGATTGATTTATTTTTTTCCCGCTAGAGTGTCAATCACCACACCGTCGTAGTATCCGCCGTCTTGGCCGCCATCTTGAAAATATTTAGTTATAAAGATAGAAATTCGGAGGAAATTAAAAAATTAATAATTAGGGACAGGAAAAATTCGCGGGTTCAATGACCTGCAGGATGAACGCCATAGTTCTACGTACACTCGGTCAAATGTCACCCACTCATTGGCTGCTATCTTGTGAGACGTCCCAACGTAGCAGCCTGTGATTCGATAAAACTTTGGTTGGGTGTTTCTCATTGGCCCAGAGTCATCCAGGTGAGTTGTGAGCCAATAGCAGAGGCAGCACTGAGGTATAACTATTTGTATTTTAGCCTATCGCGAATTGAATTCGCAAATTTTTCCGGTCTCTATTAATAATAAATCGCTCATTCATATACTGATTTATTCGATGTATTCAATTCATTGGTTCGATAATTTATCAATTGAAAATAAATAAATTTTAATTAAAAAAATTAATTTTAATAAATATGGTTGAAAATCCTAAAATAATTTAAAAATTTTCCAGTAACAGCCTCCAGTTAGCCAATATCACATATTGACCGCAATCTTAAAATCTGTAATTTTATAGCTAGATGTTCGAAGAACTTTCAAAAATAATAAAAAAATTACTGATTAATTTATTGATTGATTCGATATATTCCTGTCCTTGGTTCGATACCTAATCAATGTAAACAATATAATTTCAGATTAAAATACTCTTATTTAATAAAATATGGTGGAAGGTCCTAAAAGAGGCTTATATACTCATCTACTATCCTCCAGTAAGCCTAATGAGTAAGATAGCATAAAACTTCACAAGCTTAAGAAATTTGATTGGAATCCACTTACAAGTGTTAGCATGACAGCGAAACAAACAGACATTAAATTATATATATATATATATAAATAATTTAATTCTAAACATTGTAAATTAAATTTTTATGTACTTTTCCAAAAACATTTTCTACATGTACAAACTCTTTGCTTCGAACATTTTTATTAATAGTCAGGATAAAGGTTCATGGAGAAATATAAATCTACACTATTATAAAGATGAAAGATTTGTATTTTTGTGTGTAGGCTATGTTTGTAATGAATAAACTCAAAAACTACTGAGCCGATTTCAAAATTATTTTCACCATTAGAAAGATACATTCACCCTGATTAACATAGGCTATATTTATTGCTAGAAAAGATAAGGAATCATTACTAAAACTTTAGTAACGTAACCCAAGGTGTAAAAAAATGTCATAAAACATCTTACGTCGCATGCGCTGTGGAAACTATTAATGATATAACAAAAGTATGTTATACAATTTTAAAGAGCATATCAATATCTACAAAAGACTTCGCGATACTATATGTCCAACTATTATCGTTATGTCACGATAACATCTTTTTACATTTTAAAAGTTGATAGAAATACCGACCAAAATTGGACCATGTTATTCATAATTCTGTTTAAATCCTTATCCAAATAAATCATATTGTTTTCAAGACTGTTTCAATTCATGTAGACTACTTTTTGAATTGTTAAAATTGGCTATTCCAATCAATATATATTTTGAATTTAATAAGTCACTAGCGGCCAGTCACGGCTTCGCACGGATGGACATGATTTTTTAAAAATATTTTTACCTTTTATTTATATTTTTTGTTGTTTTATTTCTATATTTTTTTTAACACAGTATCACATTATCTATGTATACTTACAATCCGAATTTGTTCATCTTTTTTTTATTAAAGTAACTTTTTAATCTTAAGGGAGACATATTACTTAGTATTTTTATTTACATTTTTTCAACATTTTACATAGCCCCCAAGTATTTTTAGACAATGAATTAGCTCAAACTGTTAACAGTTTAGAAATTCTTATAGACACAATCTATCCCGACATCGAAAATCTCACAGAAAGTAATTTCAATTGGCTCTGTTCGAGGGCGATAGTGTCACCGAGAAACGACTCAGTAAATGAGATAAATAGAATGATTATGGAAAAAGTACCGGGTGATTTTAAATGTTATAAATCTTTTGACACCGTGTGCAACATCGAAGATACAGTGCACTACCCACAAGAATTTTTAAATTCCCTTAATCCTGCCGGCTTGCCACCCCACGAACTAAACTTAAAAGGAGGTACTCCCATTATGCTATTGGGAAATTTAAGCCCTACCAGTATGTGTAATGGCACAAGACCTTTGATAAAGGAATTACGAGACAATGTGATTGTAGCAACAATCATCACTGGGCCCGCGGCCGGACAGCTCGCTCACATTCCGCGAATCCCGATGATTCCGACAGATTTGCCTATATCCTTTAAAAGGTTACAGTTTCCTGCAGGGGCGCAGCAACAGGAGGGGGCAAGGGTATTTGGCCCCCCCTCTGAAACCTTGAAGTGGGGGCAAACTGGGGCAAAGAAAGTGCTGTGTAATCAATTTTTAGATGATAAAACAGCTTAAATAGCACCATTTTCCACCTTGAAATACAAATTTTCCCGGGGAAGGACCTCCATACCCCCCGCTTCAAAAGGGGGGATCGATGATTCTTTATAAAAAGGTATATTGCCCCCCCCCCCTTTGGAAATTTAGTTGTTGTGCCCCTGGTTTCCTGTGAACATATCGTTTGCCCTTACGATAAATAAATCACAGGGACAAACGTTTTCGATTGTTGGCATCGACCTAAGAAAAGAGTGCTTCTCTCATGGCCTTTCTCGAGTAGGATCTCCTGAAAATCGATATGTTTTGTTATCACCTACAAATACCACTGCCAACATAGTGTACAGTAAAGCTTTAAGGTAAAAGTTTTGTAAAATAAAAGTAAGAACCAATAGAATTAAATAAAGCTTTAAAATGAAAATGTAAATACAGAAATGTAAAAATTACAATGACTTCAAAAAACTCTTTAAAATAAATACACACACCTTAAACAACAAAAAAATAAAATAACAACAAAAAATATTAATAAAACATGTAAATATATAAAAAAAACCTTAGGAAATTTATTTAGGTAGGATCAGATAAAAATGTAAAATGTTGTAAAAATGTAAATAAAAAAAGTAATTTGTCTCCCTTAAGATTAAATAAGTTACTTTAATAAAAAAACGATGAAAAAACTCGCATTGTAAGTATACATATATATGATACTGTGTTAAAAAAAATATAGAAAGAAAACAACAAATAAATATAAATAAAAGGTGAAAATATAAAAAAAATAATGTCCACCCGTGCGAAGCCGGGACGGGCCGCTAGTATATAATAAACGAATAGTGAAATCTATTTATAATCAATTATTTTAGTAACGAAATTTTTAAAAATTTTTATCTTTTCACTGTGAATTCATGTACTTAGTTAATTAAAATTAGCTACCATAGTTTGCATTCGTTTTAAAGGTTTTGATCTATTTCGGAAGTAATCTACTACAGGGTCAGTTGCATGCATTTCAACCAACACTGTAAATTTTTTTGTAAATGAACAGAAATTTTCATGTAAAATTAAAGATATTTGTTGATTTTAACATTTACATAAAACAACAGTATCAGTACAAAAGTGTTCGCTGTTATACTGAATTATTATCCCGGCATTTTTGCTTTATGTTGTCTTAGTACCTCCAAAAGTTAAAGTTATTTGTAACCCGTTCCCTGGACAGATTTACATTATTATCTGTCCGCATTTAAAAGCATAATAAAACATAATTCAAATTAATAAATATTATATTATATTAACAAAGGTTTATAAAAATAAGTTTAAATAAAAAACAAATTAAAATATACTATTATAAAGCAATTTTTGTAAGAATCACTCAGTTTTATCTCGAAAAAACAAGTATTTTATGTATGCAAAAATAAACATAACCTTGTGTTGTACAAAGTTACTGTATCTTTCTTGAAGTATTACAGACTGTTTCTCGGGAACTGTTTTCCACAGAATGTTTTGTAAAAGTAGAGACTTGTTTGTTCTGTGTAGACTGCATGTACCACGAGGCACAGGGCCTCGCGAGTGTGGCTCGGGAAGCCAAGCAGCCGGGCGCCGCCGGAGACTTGGTGAGTAGAACACTAACCCTTCCCGTGTCCCGCGGCGCTACTCCGGGGGTCCAGCTGGGGGGAGGCTGTGTTTTATTGTCTTATCGGCGGCGGGGTGGCCCGGCGCGCCTGTCGCCAGGAAAGCGGTGGTCGTCCGTCAGGTTGGCAGGAATGTACCGGCCACAATCCTCTACCCTCCCACTCCTCTCCCCCGGCGACGGATCGTCCAGTGGGAAAACAAATAAACAACACCGTGCACTGCTGCGGTCCTCGGAAGCTGTCGAGGGGTGGTCGCGTCTGAGGCGTATCACGACGAGATTTATCTCCGAACGTGTTCCGACTGCGCTTCCGTCGTTACGGCAAGGGAAACAACACGAGAAATAAAAAATAATAAAAAATTGTCTTTGAGATCTATGAAGTCGGAGAGCAAAAACTGTAATATTTTATATCACGAATCACTTAGAGTGTTGAAATTACAGTAACTTAGCGGCCTTCAACGAATAATACACCTCGTGGCTCCAGATAACTGCATATTTGTAGAAACATTCACTTAGATCTAATTCAAAGTTACATATTCCATTTTAAACTAATTAAGTAGGCACGTGGCATGAAGAGGAGATTATTTTCTGTAGACTTAAAAAAAAAATTGCAAAGATTTTTTTATTTCCTTAATTTGATTCTTGCATGTTCATAAATTTACAGGTTGTTATCTTCTTTTTAAAATGAACTAAGAACAGAATTATGAATACCGTGATAGCCGTTAACCAAATAAAACTAAACTTACCTCCTTTTAGCACCTTTGGTGTGAAATTAAAAATGTTCATTATTTACTTATATTAATAAAATATATTTAATTGCCAAATTTATAACATTTTTTGTTTTCATTAGTTTCATACATGGTTATTTCTAAATCAATACACACACCCTTTACATATTAAAAGCTGAAATTTCAGAAAAGATGGATAAAAGACGGTAGTTTTAGTGTGTTAGTTAATAATTGCAAACTTATCTTACATTAGATTTGAATAAATAAATATGATTTGATTATTCATAAATAAAAATATTTAACTCTTTGAAAAGTATCAATAAAGAGATGGTAGAATTTTTTTATAATAAAATCAAACTCCCTGTTCACCCCCTTTGTTGCTAAATTGGAAAAATAAAAATGAAAAAAATATTGCTATGTAACGCATCGTTTTATGTATTTGTTCTCAGTTTCTTACCTCCCGCATAATTTTGTTTGGAGATGTGATTTTTTAAAGTACAAACAAAATCACATTTTCAAATCCCTAAATAATGTACTTTTAAAATCGAAAACACCAATGAAGTTATTTTTTATAAATTTTAATTAGCTGAGTTTATTTTCCCGTACTTTATTTGAATAGTAAATATTGTTTGGAGTATAATGTGGGAGAACTGGGTTCGAAAGTGATAACCCAACTAAGTTGTATTACAGTTTTATTAATTACTAATATAATAATTACAAACAAATAATTATACGTAAAAAAGTCTGATTACCAATCACTTGCACTTAAAAATGTTAGCTCGCAAGTCACTCAATGTCTGTTTCCACAGTTCGCACTCCTCACTGGAGCTAGACTCAACAGTGGTTCTCCCCTTACCTAACGCTTGTTCTCACTCACGCAGTCTCACGCCACTCGGTCACTCTCTCGATCCCGTCACTCCTCGTCGCGCCGCTCTCGAGGGAGTGTCTCAACCTCTTCGCCGATGTCGCTCTTCCCTTCACTCGCGAAACTCTCCGAACTCTCGGAACTCTCTTGAAACCCTCACGGAGGACGGCGTCATCGCTTATATACCCGTGGAATCCTTCTCGGAGGGAAGAGAGCGGCTGTGACGTGTACCGTCACCTGACGCCCGAAACACCCAGAACAGCGATGCTTCGTCACGCCACTCCTCGCGGCGGTCTCTGGAAGCCCGTCATTCCCAGACCACTAAAGCGCGACAGTAAAGGCGCGACGGTGCGATTGGCGCGGAGGGGGGTTGGTATCGAGGATCATTGTAATCCGGCCAGACATGCGTGGCATGCCTTACGTAAAAGGTCGGCGCATGACGTCATTGGCCGTGCGGGGTCAACATCCAGTTCCGAACCTGGCACGCGTCGCAGTCCTGTCTGCGTTCGTAACAATATAATCTATTATTCATAATGACATAGTGTAAACATACCCCATTGAGTGGTTTGGTTGTTTATTAATAGTACCTCATATCTTATCTCCCACAGAACAGCTTAGGAAATACATATATGTTCATTAATTAAATTTAACCTTTTTTCACCCTATAAACCACGAGCCAGTTAAAAAAATGAAAAAAAAATACCAACACTGTGCAATGATATTATTGTATGGTTTGAATGGTCAGTTTCTTACTTCCGACTCTTATAGATACGAAAACATGTTTTTTTCCCTTCCCTTCAAATTCAAACTTAGACCACATAATTGTGGAAATTTTACTATTGGTACCAAGTATATTTATTTATGCTTCATTATATTCGGAGGTATGATTGATTATTTTTTAAACATATAAGTGGTTGAAGTTGTTCGTTATATAGAGCCTAATGTTTAAGTTATCTTAAACGTTGCTAGCAATACCACAAGTATATAAAAACAAATAAAAATAAAAACAATATTTCTTGATTATAAATAACGTTACTAGCCGTTACACATAATGTTTATTTTTAAATATACCTTACGGAATTTTTATCCCGAACAGTTTTATTATGAACAAATTTAGTTTAGTGATAAATTAATCCAATATTTGCCTTTACAGTATTTCCAACAAACAGTTTTATTTGAAGTATGGATTTAAGCTATACCTATATGTAGCCTTCTGCCTATGCTCGTTATTTCAACAAAAATTTGTTTGCATTACTATTTAGTGTAAATTTTGTAATAAAATAATTTTATAATATTTTATGTATCAATATTAATATATGGTGATTATACTTCAAATTTTAATTATTTAAATAGCTTTTCAGATCTTAACAACGCTAAGTAATTTAGAACACTTTGCGACGAAAAATAAAATATAAAAATAATTTGCTTATTTTTGGAACAAAAAAAGTAATTTTTTAGTCTAATATTTATTAATCTTAAATACTCTTTTTTTTTATGTTTGCCCGTTTTACAGAGCGCACATGACACTCATGCACACCCAGAAGTGTCTGATCATCGCAACGTGATGGTATCCACCTAGCTTGTCGACGTTCCGTTCGCCCTGAGACAAAAGACAACACGCCCCGCGCTACTGCTCGGCGCAGCCATCGACACTTACAATCAATTTCTTCTGTGGCGCTTGCTGGCGGCGGACGAGGTGGGACGAAACAAGAGAAAGGAAGAAAGAAGAAAAGGTTGTCTAAGAACTGTTCTCTGTTTCTCTCTCTCTCTTTGTTTTTCTTTCTGAAGGAGGCATTTTTTTTAAGGCGACGACCGCGAGAGAAAGAGAGCTCAAATATCCGTTCTTCCAGGAGAAGTGGACGATGTTAAGGCGAAGGAAAAGTAATGAAGGGTAAGAGAGGAGCTCGGAGGAGCTAAGAGAGGTGACGGGGGACAATGGACGACTCGCAGGCCATTTGAAGTAGTTTGTTGGGAGCGCCGAAGAGTAATGGCATGGTTCGGAGCGGGTGTAAACAAGACTTCGGTTAGGGGGGAGGAGGGGTGGATGAGTTTTATCTCGCCGCCTGCGTTGTGGTTTGATCCTAAATCACCTTCGAGGTAGGGAGTCATGGTCGCGGGAAAGAAAGGCTGGGCTTTGTTGGTTTGGAGTAGGTGGGAAGATATGGGGGTTCGGGACTTTGGAATTCTAAGTTTGGTGGGTGGTTAGGTTCAATAATCGTGGTGAAAAGTAAAACGTCCGACAGAATTTTTTTTAACTTATTTCCACCATCTCACTGAAAAATAAACCGTTCAATGGCTACTACAAAATATATATTTATCATATATTACATGCAAATATATTGTATTGAGAAACAATTATTGAATGTTGTGTTGTCCACTAATGTGGCATACCAAGAAAACATAACTATTTCACTAAATAATTAAATTTTTTGGAACTACAATATGATTTAACTGTACCAATTACAAGATATTTTGTAGGTTCTCTATTGACAAAAATATTCTGTATGTAGAGACCACAAAAGTGTTTTTTCCTACCCCCACCCACAAATTCGGTATATAAACTACAGCTTTGATTGTCTTAACTTCCAGGCGTGACATTTTCTGTGTATAATCTCTCTAGCTTAAATTATTGAGTAAATTTATGAAAATATAAATAATTTAATTGATTGAACATATACTTTCTTGACCGTTTCAAGATTTACCAAAAGGATAAACAGAAGGCAGTAAGGTAAGGAACCAAATGGCTAAGTAGTAAGGAAAAGACTAGTCTTAAGATGGTTTGTTTTAATGCACTCAGCAACAGGATACAAGAAAACAACTTTAACATAAACATTTGCCAACTGAGAAATTTGGCCGAGTGGGTAAAAGTAAATATCTACTCGAGAGGCTCATCAGAATTACCCCTTTTTTCTGTAACAAATTTTTAAACAATTGGCTCATCTTTAAGTTTTACCACATAAACTCAAAGGTTTTATATTATAGTCTCGAGACTTTAGATATATTTTGTGGAACACCTACAAGTAGCATGAAATAGTTATTTATTCCACAGCATTTGTGTGGTGATGACACAATGAGATACAAATTAACTGGTGTGTAATCACGATGTTAAAGAGTTGTTATTTATATAATTTATTGATTTGTTGACGTATACAGGTACCATTTGTTATTAAGCTGTGCTGTGTTTCTAGCTTTATTATTTAAGGATACTTTTATGTATTGATATGTTCTCTAGTAAAACACAGCTTGTAGGCCTACTACTCGAACTGTAATCCTGTTATGGTATTTTGCTATTTAAATGCCTTTTATAAAAGTTACTCAAAAGGCTATATTAAATGATTCTTGAGAAATATCCCTTTGTCATTTTTGAGGGGTGGAGCACTGTAAAGTTATCAATTCCTTTCTCATCTCCAACTTGTGTTTATTTATGTACTACTACCTTTCTAATCCAAGTTATTAATTTTCTGGATTAGTGGTCAAATATAAACATCTTAGGCCCTTTTAACATGTGACTTTGGGTTACTTCCACCATCCTATAAACCCACCCTACAATCAGTGCAGTGAACTGGAACAATCCACTTCCTGCAGAGAAAGCATTCTTTTGTTTTTGTTTGGTAATCAACACAAACCACCGTTGGCCGTTCTTATTTGTTTCCAGAACTACTGAGGACATCCAGGGACTCATTGATCAATCTATTAACCAATACTTCATCATATCTGTATTCATCCCTACGTCCCATTCTTGCTTACCTTAATCGCTGTGCCTGCCAAATTAGTTCTTCATTGTCTGTTTTTATGTGATGGTTCTTCTAAAGTCAGTATCTCCCAGAGAGAACACATCCAGGTTGTTTCGTAGAAACGCAGCATATTCTTCTACTTCTCCAGGGGTAAGGTTATACTGATCTCGATTTAATAACTGCTCTAGTTCAGGGATCAATGGTGGAATAGCTTCACTCTACACTAACGATTGGTTCATCACCAGCTATTAGTTCTATTTGTTTCAAAACCCTTCTTTTTGAGCTGAGGTTGGCAACCCTTACTGGTACGACTACGCCAACCTTAGCAAAGTTACGAGAAATTAGATATATCTCCAACCCTTAGTAATATATTATTCATTTATGTAGCTCATGTTGCCCCAAGTGTCTCCCTTTATCCTAACTGCTAATATCTGCTCATGGTTGGCTGGGATAGAAAAAGTTTTAATAAATACTACTTGAATTACAAGCACTTATAATTAGTTTTGAGTTAACTATGCCAC
This sequence comes from Bacillus rossius redtenbacheri, assembly GCF_032445375.1. NCBI lineage: Eukaryota > Metazoa > Arthropoda > Insecta > Phasmatodea > Bacillidae > Bacillus > Bacillus rossius. The sequence goes on from NC_086335.1 coordinate 18,011,694, forward strand.
CTCTTCCCCTCTGATTCAAAATACTTGTCCTTCCATGATAAATAAAAATTAATATTGATTAATTATATGCATTAATATAAATATTTATCATTTATATTGGCAAGAAAGAAAATTCCATTAAAATACCCATATTCCGATCCTTAACATCAGATCTAGCTGTCCATGCAATGATGTTGTGTCCCCAGTTGCTGTCCTCTGTATTTATGGTAGCTGTTCGCTACTTAACACTTCTTGGAGAACGATGGATGCCGAGGCTCCAGTGTCAACAGTAAGTAGACACTGCTACAGTTAACACATCCATTCAAAAACTAGACTGTAATTGTTTCTCCGAAGTATGGATACAAGGAAGACTCTAAGGGCTATCGCTTCCCGAAGAGCAGTCATTCACCCCTTCGCACCAGCTACTACTCGTTTCCCAGTTGGTCTTCTTGATGTGGGATATGCTTGCATGCTGGGCAGTCTCAATGAATATACCATAGTTATCGGCACCCAAAGCAATGTGGGTAACCTCCTGTCCTCTGGAACTTGGAACCTCAAAAACCATTCCGCAGCATCTTTAAAGAATTAATGATATCCCCTTGGCTAATGGTGGAATTTATATTTCCCTCGTGATATGGTTCTAAATCGGCCATTTTCCTCTTAATATTGGTGTTCCTGGAAAAGGCATGAACCAGGAATCTCCACACTTCTTGTGGCGGGCCAAATGACGATTTTTTTTCTGGATATTTGCATAATTAAGTCATCTATAAATGCAATAGTAGCTAGTTGCTGTTGGAACTCTACAGGTGCCTCTGGGTAAGAAAGTACACATTCCTATCAATGTCAGCCAGAAATTGTTTCTGAGGATCGCTGGTGACATGTCTTCATAGCAGTCCTGTACACCTAGTCTATTTGTCTGTCTCCATTCCTCAACTTAAGAGCTTCAATTAATACATCATAGTCCTTCTGGTCTGGAACTAATATGGTCTGAAGCAGTTTAAGCACAGGTCTTCGAAGAGCCAAAACGAATGCTCTGTTTCTTATTCCTCGCTCCATCCATGCACTTATGCAGATGACTTGAACTGTCGCCAATATACTGCCCACAAAGACTGGCCATTGAACATGGGTGGCTTTAATTTTTGTTGGCCATTGGTAGTGCCTTCTACCTTCATTTCACCCTACACGCAGTCCTCCAGCTTGCGACACTGTCGCTGCTTGAATCATACGACGACACTCCTCAGTCACAGATTCTACATGCCATTCGGTTGCATGTTCAAGCCAAATTAGTTGTTGTGTCACAATCTCTTACTGTTCAGCTAGCTATTGCTCCTATCAGGTATGTTGCTGTTATGATGCTGCTCCAAACACTGTACTTTACCTTCAAACTGAATACTGTTTTCGTCAATATTTTTCTTGATTCCTTCTTGAACAGCCACTAGTTCATTCCGCATGTCTTCTTGCGCTGCCACCAGCTCATATCGCATATATTCTTGTACATTTTTTTTTATTTCTCCTTGGCCCTTTTTAATTTTGTCAGTATAGCTCTTCATTGCAATGTTCACCCCTTCTTGGCTCTACCTTATATCATTATTAATAACTTATTGCCATTCTCTATTCCATGGGAATGTTGCTGACTATAATCATTGAGAAGGGGAAATGACATTGATGTATCGGAGCTGTTTCTGGCTCTAGTACCCGAGGTGTGAACCAATAGGAACACACAAAGTGTACATGGATACGAACACACCACCTCTCCACACCAAAGGCAACCTGCACCTTCTCATGGTACCTGGGTTGTTGACCAAAGTTCACGCCACACAACATCTTTAGGCCTAATTGTTGAAAAGTGCTATCTGGCGAGATGGAAGAGCCCTTTCTGCAGGCAACAGCAGAAGACCTTGAAACCTAACCAGGGAGTCAGCATCTGCCAGGCCCTCAGGCCATGGGCCCCCAAAGGCCGTGGTTCTACTACGAAGAACCACATACGGTATAATGGCAATGGTCGGTCCTGGGTGGGGATTCTGACCTGAAGCAGACTGCACCCGAGTCGTAAAGCAGTAAGCTCCGGGATGTCGGAGACGGTGGGATATCTGAGGGCTGGTCCTTCCAGTTCCGAGGTGACCTCACAGACTTAACTGGGGCAGTTACCCTGTTAGTTTATTGGTGCCATGAAAAATTTAGGCAGTAGTGCGGTGGCCAATCATTTACTGGAAGAATCTCCGTGAGGTTTCTTCAAAGTGCCCAGGTTGTGTGGTTTTGGTATCACTCTGGGTATTTGGTCACTCGGAGCTTTACGAGCAAGCCCAAGGAGTCCCCACTCCAAAATGGGCGGATGGGTGAGCAGCATTATACTGCTCCGGTACTAGCCTGTAAAGCTAGTAGAGGTTGGATAGGTCAGCGGCCGGATCACGGGCTATCTGGGTTTTCTGAGGAGTACATAGGTACATTAATGACTGCTGGGGGGGGGGGAAGAGCTAACCTGCAGTGAAGATATTGGTTGTTGAATGGGCTAAGGGTTGGGTGGACTCAGACTCTCGACATAGATCTTCACCAATGCCTCCAGACTGCGATGAAACATTATATATGATTACCTCGCCATGCTGGCCCATGCCATTTCCCGTCGAGCTCCGCCCTTTCGAAGGAGTATATGCTGACCCTCAATGATTTAGGGAGCGCGCGTAATAAATCAGCATTGATTTCGATGCCATTTTTTTATTCTTAATACCATCCAGACAACTATTTTATCCTATATTTATTATATCCTATATTTATAGCTTATATCATCATTTCTAATAAAATTATAACTATCTAAATGCCTGTCCACAGATCGATCAAACCTTCATAAATGCACGTTTTACTCATGCTACTGTAGGTCGGTTCAACAGTGGTTTTCTATAATGTTTATTCTCATGCCACGAATCTCCGTCCCAACAAACACTCTACGTACACTGCTCACACTTCAATAATACGATATTCGCACACGAAGCCCGTTCTTTTTCGCCCGCCATCACTCGAAAAGGGCGTCACTCACCCTATTCACTTCAGTGCTTTCACGGGCCAACCTCTCCGTTTATTTCCCTTAAATCCCCGCCCTGTAGTGGTCTCGTAGACTTTCTAAGTGCCACGTCATCAGAAGATGACTCGAAGCCTCGAGAAAAATACTGTGCTAGTTATGCCACTTCACACATATGGAGGTCGGGAAAAGGGCCGAACATTCTAGGGAGATAAAGTAGCACCGCACTAATCGGATTACCACCGAGGGGCGGGCCCTGCATTGTGTCCTTCCCGCAGGCTGGCTAGCCAGCCTCGACACTCGCATACCAATGGCTGCTGTAGGTTACACAGATTAGAAATTCTTGGCCTATATCGTACGTGGTAGGAAAACTGCGTAGCTAATACTTATAACTATTTAAATCTAATCATTGGTCTCCATTGTATTGGTCTAATTGCTTATCTTTGATCCTTGACTTGGGTATAAAGCATACTAAATATTAGCACCGAAGGCCTCGGAGATGTTTACTTCATATGTCTGTAGTAGTCCAAATCACATCGTGCATGGACCTAAAGGATGCCTAATGTTCGTTATTATATTGCTTTGTGCCATTCGTCATTCGTGATTAGTATGCTCGTAGAGAAGTTAGAGGAATGAAGATTAAATACATTATAATTAAGTGTAAATTATGTTTTACACTGATAAAGTATCGAACCAATAACCACAATCGAAAAAATAGTAATATATTGTTAATAAATCATTAATTATTTTCTGCAAATATTTCCAATTGCAAGTTTTTTTATAAGTCTTCAAAATGGCTGACATTATGGCAGGCTGTAAGTTTTTTGGCGATCTGGTGATTGACACTATTGTGCTATACTGGTGAACAAAAGAAGTGGAAAATGATTCTACTAGCACACTTGCAGACAAGAATAGAATCCAATATGTCTGTAATGATGTCAGATTGGAGGAAATATTTATTTATGCAGAGGTTGTGGAGTTTAGTTTACTTTTACATATTATGGAGAAAGTATGTGTCAGGACGAACCCAGAACCTAAAAGCTAGTTAAATAATTTTTATTTTATATTTTACAATACTATTTTTATTTATTTTAAATTGTTTATTAATTTTCAAACTAAATATTTAATCTTGTCACACATTGGGTGAAAATAGAGAAATCTCGGAGGTAATTACGTAGAGCTACCTATTTACTTAAAAAGAATCCGTTATTATTAATTTTTTTTTTATAATCTTGTATAAAGTTTATGAAATCCGGTATGGTGGTTTCAATATGATGGCCGCGCAATTACAAATACAATTTTGTGGGATCAAATATGGTGGTTATCACGTTGGTGTGGTCGTGATGCTTGCTTGGCCGTGAGGTCAGCAGGGTTGCTGTGCCCGACATGAACACCACTTCATGAGTAATGTGCCCCAACCAACCAAACTATACCACCATAGCTTTACATGATAGTGGCTGAAAGGAAATTCCTATGCAATTATTTTAAATGTTCGGTTTAGCTTGAACGCACTTTACTTCCCTTCACGGTGAACGCCTTAGGATGCTTCCTGCTTCCGGCTTAACCGTTAGCCGCCGAGCCGGGTTTGCGAGGGGGAGGGGGAAATAATACCCTTTAGGGCGACATAAGTGCACCTGAGTATCTGCTTTAACCAGCTCAAACCGCTATCACCTGCTTTAACCGGAATTAATAAATGTTTAATTTCCCCGTTTGAGCCGTTCATCGCTTCGCAAGCCCGGTAGTTTAACTGTTATATTCCGGCTGCACATGTTGCTACCACATTAGTTTTTTTTTTTTTTTTTTCAAAATAGATGCGGATAAGGTAATTTTTAACTCCGAACGTTTTTTTTTTTAACAATCACTTGGGGCAAAAGGTGCAAGGGCCATGTCAACTGCAAGGTAGGTGACCAAGCCTGGCAGGCGGTTAGCCGATAAAAGGGCCATGTCAACTGCAAGGTAGGTGACCAAGCCTGGCAGGCGGTTAGCCGATAAAAGGGCCATGTCAACTGCAAGGTAGGTGACCAAGCCTGGCAGGCGGTTAGCCGATAAAAGGGCCATGTCAACTGCAAGGTAGGTGACCAAGCCTGGCAGGCGGTTAGCCGATAAAAGGGCCATGTCAACTGCAAGGTAGGTGACCAAGCCTGGCAGGCGGTTAGCCGATAAAAGGGCCATGTCAACTGCAAGGTAGGTGACCAAGCCTGGCAGGCGGTTAGCCGATAAAAGGGCCATGTCAACTGCAAGGTAGGTGACCAAGCCTGGCAGGCGGTTAGCCGATAAAAGGGCCATGTCAACTGCAAGGTAGGTGACCAAGCCTGGCAGGCGGTTAGCCGATAAAAGGGCCATGTCCACTGCAAGGTAGGTGACCAAGCCTGGCAGGCGGTTAGCCGATAAAAGGGCCATGTCAACTGCAAGGTAGGTGACCAAGCCTGGCAGGCGGTTAGCCGATAAAAGGGCCATGTCAACTGCAAGGTAGGTGACCAAGCCTGGCAGGCGGTTAGCCGATAAAAGGGCCGTTAAAGATGTTGGTTGATAAATAATATTTTTTTAATAATTATTCGGTATTTACAGAACTTAGATCAATATTATTACATATATCCAAAGACAGCTATACTGAATCAACATAACCTAAACACTGCAACTGATAGTAATGCCTGGTTAGAAATTTCATAATGGATGAATTATTTTGAATGAAACCTTAATAAATGATCACCTATTTGTTAACAGCATAAAAAACTGTATAAAATGTTAATTTTTTACTTACGCATACAGTAATATTGGTATTTAATATGTTACATAACACAATTGCTTAGTTTTCAAATACTTATAATTAGTCACATAGTATGATTCGTAACTACATTCATAGTTTTATTTTGATGCATTTGTTTATGTATTAACTTTTCATAAATAACTCAAACGATATTTTGCAAAGTATTGTGCAATTGTTATTCTGATGTACTTAGTTTGAGTAACAGGCCTTCTCCTTCTCACCAATTTGACTTCATGTTCTCTAATGTGAATGTGTGATGAGAAAGATTTCTTTGAACTACTTCTCTGTCAGTAACTATGTTATGCAAAACACAAACGCATCTGGCTATATTGTTTTGTTACCTCCAGTCCGGAAGGGTGGGAGGACAAGGGGAGAACTCTCAGAAAGTGGTTCTAAAGTTCGTGAAACACAAGTGCTTTTATTAACAAAACTTGTAATAACAACATGACATCCTTCAATACACGCATGCTCAGATATGACAACCTTCTGATTTCTTATTTTGACGATTACAGCAAGTGCCCACGATGTCTATGAACAGAAAAATATAATTAACAATATTGGATCACATATATATTTCACACACATTAAATTAACGCCTTATTATAAAGCAAACAGTAAATTATATTAGCAGAAAATATGAACATCAAATCATTTGGTTTTTGGCACATTCAATATAACGTTAAATAACTGTACTACCATGAATTTAACATTTGCCAAACATATAAAATTACAACTAGAAAAGGTGAAAGAAAATAATTAAGGAGAACTGACATGAAATCGCTTATATTACAGTTGAATATTATCTGTAAATAGTTTACCCAGATAATAAAGAAATATCGATTAAACTTGAAATACATTCTCTCTCATCGTGGTCTGATTCTTTAAAGTTATTAAACAGTGTTTCTGGTGTAAGTCTCAATACCAAATTTATGACACTTAAAATGATTACGTTCTTACACACACTCGTAGTCACCGAGTCGTATTCAAAAGTCTCCTGATTACTGACAGCGGTATGCCGTGGTGCCCCGCCAATATTGCGGCGAGCAGTCTTTATCTTTACTCTCCTCGTCAGTCGTTCTACGAAGTAGCGGCGTACTGAAGTGCATACAGGAGTGCTCGTTACATTGATCGTGTTGTCCGGGAACTTATAACAGTTCAGTCGAATCCGTTACGTAAAACTACGTTGGTTACGTTACGGTAGGCCTCAACGTATTGCAAGTTGGTACACTTTACGTTATGCGGTACTCGACCTCAACTCCGTCTCTTGCCACACTGCCCCACTGCCGTTTTACTTTCAACACCAGTCAAACATTTACTTCCCCTCATTCTACAGACGAGGCAAATTTTCTGTTTCCTCACTCTGCGAAAATTCTAAGTCCAACTAATTCGGCTTGAATTTATTCTAAGTCCCTCGTGGACTTGTAAAATTTATACTGGGTTGAAAATTTTTCAGAGTCCCTTACGGACATAGATTCTGACGGCGTCTGAAGCGTTGGCTGGCCGGTTTATATAGTCCGCCGGGGCCCGACCGAGGAACAGTCTGGATACCCGCCGGCGGAAGTACGTCATCGTTGGTTGTTCCGGACGAAGCCCGTGAAGCCGGGCGGAGTCGAAGCAGCCCGAGCGGCTCCGACGCAATGCCGTCCGGCGCGCAGGAATTGAACATTGCGCGCCCCTGTGCTGCGGGTGGTATCCATCAGATAGGCAGGGGCGCTGTCTGGTAGTCGTATAGTTACGCAGTGCGAAACTGCGTAACAGTTTGCGAGATGCACTGAAGTCTCTATTTACGTTAAAAGTATGCGCCACTTGGAGTAGAACATCCCAAATGCACATTCTGCAGTCATTCTGGCGCGTAATAAGCCTCATAAAACATTTTCTTCGTTCCGTTAACACTTAACGTTTTTATGGTTAATGAGGTATGAAATCAAAGGGTATGCTTAACCTGCAAGGATAACAAAGGGAGCTTTTATTTGGCTGAATTGTAACAAGTCGTGTGTAGTAAATTTGTGAGCCGATTTTGAATGAAACTGAATGGACCAGAAACTAGATACGTTCCTCAAGCTCATTGTTTCAAATATACCTCTACGTCAACAGCAATGTACCTATTGTTAGCCTCAACAAGGGTCTGAAAACTAAAGAAAAATGCTGCTTATAATGCTGTTAAGCTTGGAAACAGAGTTTGCTGGGCAAATTAAATAAATGTTCTTTCCGCCAAGACAGCCATACAACATGTGGAAGTTTCCTAATATTATAAAAGTCAGTCGCATTATATGTTAGCAATTCAGCAGTTGACATTTGCATGTGCGACAGGTAAATTTCATCCCATACAGCTTCCACCATTTCCTTGACGATGTAAGCTACAGTCGACTTCCCAAACGGAAACTGAAGGCCAATGTTCCGGACGATGCTCTAGACGATCAGTAGTGGAAATAAAATGAGATTGAATTTAATATAATATTGTTACGACGGAGCCAAGTGACGAGACTGGCCAGACAACCTGCGCGCAAACCTGCGGGAGGTTGCGATGCAGGTGACGCTCACCCGTATCTTACCAGTTAAGTATATTATCCGAGTAGCGCGGCGCCCTTCTCCCCCGTAGGGTCGGCACATTCCTAGAACCCCGTCTCCGTGGAGTGGCATAACTAGAATGCCATTGTTCTTGAAGCTTCGAGTGACGCGACATTTCGAAGGGCTGCGAGAACTTTCCAGGGTGGGGGTGGGAGTAATTTAAAAGGGGAGGATGATCTGCGAGGGCAGCGAAATGAAGAGGGCGAGTGACCCTCTTGGCGAGCAACGAGCTGGCTTCGTGTGCGAAGGCTGGTTGCGTCAGGGTCAGTGTCGCGGCGCGGACGAGTGAGCAGTCCGAGGCAGTGTGTGGGGACAGAGATGTGTGGTAGGAGACGAACACTAGGGAGAGCCCATGTCGAACCGAGCTATAGTGGTGAGAGTGAATAGTGGGCTTATTAAAAGTGGTATTACTTTGTGGACAGACAAATAAATTGTTCAGATTTAATTCGTAGTGTAAACATTAGTTAATAAATACAAGGGTAGTTAATTTATTTTGCTAACCTTTCGGACCTGTTTTCCCCTCTTGTAACAATATGCAACCTAAACTAAATAAATGAAAATAAAGTGAAAGAAAAATCAAAATGCATATTTCTTGATAATAAAATGTCGAGAAAATATATATTTTTTTCACTTAGTGAATATTGCATTAACATTTTTTCCCCATTATGAACTTAATTTATAATACAATTTTCAAACAAAACTTATTATTAACTTCTGTTTTAATCTAGCACCACGTATAATTTTTTACTTTGAATAATTAAAATAACAGAAACTGCTTACCTCACTGACGCCCAGTTACTGGAAGACCGCAGCTGACGTCTCGAGGACACAAATGATAGAAGCCAGTGGCGCGGAAATTGACCGAGCTATTTAACTGTCCCGAGGATTAGGTTTAGTCTGGTAACTGCGCCAACACCTCCCTTCCCAAACTAGTCGGAGAATGACATGTGCACTGGCCTTGTGTGGAAATGTCAGCCATCAGATGGCCCGCGGTCGAGCCAGTATGCAATAGTATTTAGTATAGAGTGTCTCCTGTGGCAGGAGATGGTGTCGATGTTGCGGTCCACCATCTGCAATTTGGTATCATTTAGACCTCCAATGACCTTGACCTTTGATATAATATGACTTTTACACCAGCCGCCATCTTGGATTCTATAAAATTCTGCAATTTATTATTTTATTAAGTCCTGCCATTTTAAATACCAGAACATGCCATCATCTTGGAGGAGATCATGACCACCGTTTTGGCTATCATCTTGAAAGCCTACTAAAATATATTTTAAAAGTTAAAAAAATCAATTAAAAAGCACTCGTGTCATCGAATCTGAAGCCTTCGGTTTGAATCCAACGAGAGTAAATTTTAATAATCCTTAATCCATGGAATGGGAATGGTTCCTGGGGGCAGTGGGACCCCGGCTCCCTAGAATCCAAAAAAAAACCTCTAAGAGGGGCATATTTGCGCTTGCAAGATCATAACTATGAAACTAGAATGATAAATGTAATCCCGCAGACCCAATGGGAATCATATATGTTATCGCCCCTGCACCATTGTGTCCGAAAGAAGACTGTTTCTCAATAAAACTACCAAGGCATATATATATATATATATATATATATATATATATATATATATAACTACCACCAGTGAGACGTCACAGCAGCTATATTGGATACCAAAATATTGGAATCTCTTTCCATCTGCTATAGTACGCTATCACCATATTTGTTTCATTTGTTTCATTTTCACCCGCTAGAAAGAACTAACATCAACTTATGATCTTCAGATAAAAAGCTATCGTAGCATACGCCATATTGTTAGACAAATAAATCGCCATTTGAAAGTCCGTAATCATCAAGCAAAATATTGACAAAAATTAAAAAAATTACCTAATAATATATTGACTGATTCATTCGATTCCAGAACTTGATTCGATCCTTTGTAGGTCCAAATAGTAATAAATAAGTGTTAATAAATTATTTAATTAAATATATTTAATTCAAATAAAAAACGAGTTCCTGTGATCAATCCTACAAGAGATAAGAAGAAAATACTCAACAGCTTAAAAAATAATATTTCCTAAAAAAATAATAATACATTTAAATTATTTTCTACTACAAGTACAAGTAAATACTATCCCAATAGGGTTTTTCAATATCTGCACCTGCTTCCCAGAATCGAAGCGAAATTCGAAGCCTTACCATTTGATTTAGGATCTTCCGCGTCTTCATTTGATAATTATCTCCACCCAATACTTCTTGGGATATATCGTTGGCAGCTTCTCTTCCTCATAAAAACCTTCTGGAATATGCGCATGATCCAGATCTTCAATAATGTAGAAATCGGGCTCCTATTTGCGAACGTGTGTCACGCGATAAATTTTGGGACTCAAATTCGCCATCAAACCTTTCTCGAAAACGCTTTCTGCTGAGAGATCTGCACGATTTCACTAACATTAGCTCAGAACATTTGGATAACATTCGTAAAAACGCCTTATTTTTTGTGTTATCCTCTTCTCGCAATTAGCTTAGTCATTGTGATAAACCAAATTGTGTGTCTCTTCACAATATCCAATTTCTTGTCCACACTTTCATTTCTATTTATTCTACAAGTATCTTGCAAGATTCACAAATGAGCTCGTGTTCATTGAAGATGCGCACCTTGCCATTGCTATATTTCTCCTACGAAGCCAGTAATGTTAAAACGCGTGGACACACTTGAGGACGCCAGCTACTGCTATGTCTACTGCCTTCGTGAAATCCTGGCTATAGAGTTACATCAAACCGTTTTTCAGGAAGAATTTGCTGGTGGTGAAAGTTACAGCATTTTTTTATTATCGATACTCGATTTATTTTAATATGTAGTCGAATGTCTGTTCATTCATTCGGAAAAATTCGGAAAATATCTCAAGGTGAGCTTAGAGTTAAGGCAACGAAGTGTGGTATCCTTCTACTTAAAGACAAGACCTATTTATTTCATGGACATTCATCATTCTTTCTTGTTTAATTTTGTGATAATTATTATTTTTTTGTTAACACAAAACACAACAGATAGAGACCTGAAAAATTCGTGGATTCATTTCGTGTTATGCTAAAATTAAAATAATTATACCTTAGTGCTGCTTCTGCCATTGGTCCACTGTTAATCTGGAGGACTGAGGGTCAACTAGAGATCCTCACTCGTAGAAGTGTCGAATCACAGGCCACCCAGTCGAGACGACTCACAAGTCAGCAGCCAATAAACAGTTGGCATTTGCCCGAGTGTGTAGAGGATATTGGAGTCTATCCTGGAGGTCATTAACACCGCGAATTTTTCGGGTCTCTAGCAATAGATATTCTCGTGACAGCGTCATGAAGCCTCCGCGAGCGGGACTCTATAAGCCGTCGCCAGCTAGATTCGCGCGGGCTCACCACGCTCTTGCAACCGCCAATCAGACCTCCGCGGTGCGTCACATGACAGTTGGCTGTCGTTAAAGCCTTGCGGATTGGTCGGCGAAGGCCGAAAGGGGAAGGGGGAAGTGTAAGTTATGATAAATGAAATGCATAGTTGCGCTGTGTCAAATAAAAATTCGAGGGGGAGGGGAAACGAGATATTGTCAGCATATCTTCCACACGTGTTGCTGGCATTCACACGGCCCATTAGAGTATGGCTTTGAGTAGCTGAAATATGTTTAAAGATATCGCAGCGTCACGAGATCAGTGAATTAGAAATTCATTATGCTAATGGGTTTTAATGACACGATGATGCCCTGATAAAAATAGTATAAATATATTTATATCAGGCTATCAATTCATTTTCATGCCTATGAATAAGGGATGAATAATTAAATTTATAATTTTTAGGCAAAATGTCTCAATTAAAGTTGAAAAAAATCTAATCTATCAAGGTGCAACTGCTTTAAAAAAGCAAGTGATAATAAAATACACATAATAAAATATATGTTTAAGGAAAAATTTTTTAACAGCGTGATAACAATTTTATAGTTTATTACTAGTTTGTATACTCTATTCTACTGAGGATAAAAAAGTTAATTTGTATTATTAAAATGAAAATAAATTATTATTTTATGGGAGACAAAGTACAAACTATTATATATGTCAGAAAAGCATGATTTAATAACATAAAATAATAAAACTCCTATTTAAGTAAAAATATTTAACTACAGAGCGAATTATCAAATAGAATATCTAGTAATAAATAAAAGTGATATTGTTTTATGTTATGGTCACTCTACTATTTTGTGGACGAGGGAGGGAGGAAATAACACGAAGGCAGTCACATCAGCCACCAAATGGAAGAAATTCCTGAACACAAATAATGCAGTGTCTTCCTTCGCTTGCAAGTGAAATGCTAGTGAAGGGTCCAAGAGGGCACAAAATAACTCACTGGGAAGGTATGCCACGTTTACGAACTTGAAGTTAACCACTCATTGGTCGAGCTCCGCCGAATAACCTTAACGGTAGTTCGGGCTCCGAGTTCACAACGCGCGTTTTGTATGAAATATGCCCTGACGGGTAAATAAAAAGGTATCGAGAATAACATTTTGGTGCCCACAACCCATAAGAACTGTTTGCAAAGAAACAACTGTTTGCCGGGTCGTTGTTACGTTAAAGACCCACCTACAATGTATAGTGGGGCAAATGGACGCATTTAACATTTGGACTCAAATATCTGTCATGTTAATAATGCAAACAATTTGTTATTTGTAACATAGAACCTATTATCATTTGTGAGTCTAATTAACTAGGTATTATAACATAATTATAAATATTATGAATGTGTTTGCCAACATGAAGTAAAAACGTACTTTTGCCCCACCAGTGGGGCAAAAGTTCGCATGATGTGGTGCAAAAGTTCGCATGTTACCATAAAATTGTAAAAGAAAAATTGAATTGTATAATTTATTTAGATTCGTATGAGTTTTACTTAAGACACTAATTCATTACAATTTAACGCTAATAACACAGAAAAATGGATTTAAGTGGCAAATGTTAGCATGTTATCAGCTTCAAAAAACAGTAGGGCTTATAATGTATTTTAACAGTTATCATAAATAACATCTTTCTTTGCCAGAACCATTAAAAATTGTGAGTTTTTTTTTACTTTTTATTTCGTTGAACTCTATTTCATTGGTGCACAAATTGTTTTAGTAAACTTACTGGATGTAATAATTTCCTTACTAAGGGATTCTTACTTGTTTGAGTCTTTTACGTAGAGTGGCCTCTGAAATGCCATAATCTGCAGCTATTCTACGTTTAGAATCTCGTTATGCAAGTCTCTGTTGAGCTATTGTCAAAATCTCTGGAGTACACAGCTTTCGAATCATTTTACTCTGATAATTCATGCAAAAAAAATTGGTTGTCTGTAAAGTCGGTTTACGGACGATAGTTTAACGTGACAACGTCATAACAAAACATTGATGAAATAATTGCATACTTTTATGAATAAAATTGAACCATTTATATTTTAATAATAAAATAATAAATACTTGAAATTATACTAGTAATCAGATTTTTAAAATGTAAAAATAATTAACCTTTTTTTGTCGAAATTGTTGTTGTAATAAGCAATGAAAACCACATTAACTTTTCACTTCACTTTATAAACAGTCGACGAAACAGATCACGTGTATATGACTTGTAATTAATTTTAAAAACTGACGTTTAGCTATAAAGTGTAAATATAATTATGAACAAGTTTTCATATAAATAAACTGTAATCAAATATCTATCAACAATTATATGAATGACCATAATTTTTCACGTTAAACTATCGTCCGTAAACCGACTTTAAAGACAGACAGCCAATTTTTTCAAATAATAAAGTTTCAATGTTAACAATTAAAACTTTAGTCAATCTTTAGAAATGAAATCGGACGCATAGGCCAATCTTGTGGAAGAGAGATAGATGCGGCGCAAGCGTACAATGAGCGTAAGGGACACAGCATAACGGGCCAATGTGCATAACGGGACACTTTTTCGTGCGTGCAGCCGGCGTTCATCGATTTATTAGACGTTGTCACATCAAAAAAGATCACATTACAATCATTACCCACAATATTTTAGAGGACTGTAAACTACAGATGTGTATGCGGGAAAAAGTTCGCATTGCGGGGTAAAAGTTTGCATGCGAACTTTTACCCATCTTATACTTGCGTACTTTTGCCCCCGCAATACTTCTCTTCCATTTCCAGGAAGTGCTGCTATCTGTGGTACGCAATGCAAACTATCTGATACTTTACGACACTCGGTAAAAACCACTTTATCAAACAGCCTAGCGTATTATTTTCGTACACTAACTCCTTTCTTGATAAACTAGTTCCAAGAAATCTAAATATTACATCAGTATCATGAAATACAATATTTACCTCATGGTTTTGATGCCGTTCGTACAAGCCAGCTGTTCTTACGTGTAACTATGCTCCACCATGACACCTTTAACACCCACTCAGGTTTTCCAATATAATATTAGTGGGAACAAATATACCAGCACTGCGTTCTTTTACCCGCCGCGCACTTTTACCCCACTCTACAGCAATGTCCCAAATCTTGTAAGACGGAAACTGATCACTGATTGGTTCTCGTGACCCTCTAACGTCATGGATGTTGTAAGCAATCTCATTGGTCGTAATACATTGGTCAACTTGAACATTTTTTACCAGTTCGTGTCCACATGATATGTGCTCTGTCCGGTTCCCGTTTCAAAAATTTGCTCTTAAACAGATAGGAACTTTCTCCAGTTAAAACATTATTCTAAACTTAGTGGCGTACTCATTTACAATGCACGTAAACCATAAACAAATTTGATCCAAATAAATCCCTTTCGACAAAGCCTACAGTCGTAGGTAGATTTCGAAGTACCTTTTTTATGGAAATGTTTCGGAAACTTTAATAAACTCTTGGAACATGTTAAGAACTAAATGTACATAACATCTTTTATGTTCGCCAATATTCTAAAACAATAAATTAAAAATTTTCTCATATTCCATGCGACGAAAATATTTTTAATGTTTTAAACTGAATGCATCCAGCATTGAATGTCTCAACGAATTTTATATTATTCCTACTAACGTATTTATAAAATTATGTTTAACCTTCAAAGTGTATTTTTTATATCTTGCACTAATATGTGATCTTATACAGTGCCTACAATTTTTTTTCCACAAAGGTATAAAGCAATAGTTAAAAATAAATTCCGACGAATTTAATAATAAGGAAGTCTTAATTTATTTTTATTTTAAGCCCCGTTCTTGTAATAACAAATCGTGTCATCAAAAATTGTTTCATCTAAAAGTTTTGAATAATGTTTAGGAGTTTTACATTAAATTATAACGGATCTGATAGTACATCTATTAAAAAGTTTTTTTTTTGTCTTTCTACCCTGTTATTTCAACCCATTGTAGTAATGGTTGTAACATAAAATTTACTTTACACAAAAGTTTTCAACAATATTTAAAAAGTTAAACAAAAATAAACTTTATTTAGTCTACGTGGAAGGGAAGGTTTATTTAATTTTTTATTTCAACTCCCAATTTTTCAGCTCCTTTAGTAATGGTTTGTATTATCAAAAAACTTTTCAGAAAATGGTTTATGATAAAATTATAACATTTACAAACAATGTTAACGTATTTGATGGTATGTCTACTAAGGGAATTGTTAATTCATTTTTGTATTTAAACCCCTCTTTATCCACCCCTTGCAGCAATGGTTTGTTGTGTAAGAATTATTTCAGACAAAAGTTTTTATAATATTAATATTTGTAAAACAATTTTAACGGATAATATATTTTGCCTATAAGGGAGTTGAATTTTTTTGACATTATAACCCAATTTTTTACACCTCTTGCAACAATGGTTGGTCGTATAAAAAATTAATTCAGACGAATGATGTAGATAATAATTTAAGGTTTTACAACAAAACAGAACGGATTTAATAGTGTATATGGTAAGAAAATATTAAATTTTATTAAATTTTACCACTTTATTTTTACAACCGCTTAAAACAATGGTTCTTAATTTTAATAATTGTTTCAGAAAAACGTTTTGGATAAAAAATATAAGATTTTTTACCAATTTAAGCAGATTTTAAATTGTTCTTACTAAGGCCATTATTGTTTATTTCATTTTACCCCCTTTTTTCATCCTCTTGCATCTTTGGTTCGTCTAATGAATAATTGTTTCAGACAAACGTTTTAGATAAACACTATAAGATTAATAAACAATTCATAAGAATACGTAGTTGTGCCTAAGAAGGTAGTTAAGATTTTTTTTTTGTTCTCCAACATTGTTTTTACAACTCTTGCAGTTATGGTTGGTCGTATCAAAAATGTATTCAAACAAAAGCCTTTGGTATTACTCCAGCGAGTTGTAACACGTTCCAACGGATAAAATGATTTCCATATTATTATGGGAGGTAACAGCGATCTTTCTGTTTTTCAATAAACCTTCTCCATTTCCACCCCTTTGGTCGGATATTGCCCATTAACGAACTCGAACGAGATTTTCCACTTCTATATTTTGTGAATCAGTTTGGAAGTGATTTGTGAAATTGTGGCAGTTTCGTGTTATATATATATATATGTGTGTGTGTGTATGTATATATATATAGGCACACATACACACTTTTGAGTTGAAATGGTTTTGGGATCTATGGAAGATGAAACGAAGAACTATATAAAACAATTTACAGAAGTCGCACCGTGGTAACGGCTACAAAAGAAAGTATTTTTTTAAAATATACCTTAAAACCTTATTTTGGCGCTCTATATTTATTGCACTCAGTTGACTTCTATGAAGTCAGTAGATTGGAGCATCTAAACTATAAACCAACCAGTTTTCCGTGCGACAATGTGACGTTTTTCACATTAGGAAAGGACACGGGTTGACCACGGGCTTGGACTGTTGTAGCCGGGTGTGAAACAGGCATGTCTGATATGAACTATAGTTTGTAATGTTATCCTCACAAACAGTTCTGTTGATACTGCTAAAGCACAGTGACTGCTACTTCGCGCACTTGCTACAGAACTGTTCTATTGTCCTCTCGCTGTTCAACACTTTGAGTAGAACGGGGTGGCACAGGGGTTAAAGCACTAGACTTGCAGTGCACTTATCACCATTGCGTTTACACAAAGCACTCCTGGGAAAAAATAATGAGTCAGGTCTTCATTGTGGAGGCACAAAGCTCTCGTGACTACTTTCTATAGCAGAGAAGACCTGAAAGGCATATATGTCTGCAGTTCATTAATAATTGTCACCTCCATTTTTAACGCAAATATCACCCCTGAGCCAGTAAAAATAGGTAAGAAGCAGCGCCAATCATCGTACAGTACCAGTCCTTATCTGGCATCGGGAAATGAGCACACCGTTCAGTAGACCAATGTATGTAACAGCTAAGATAGACCTTGAGCGAAAAAATTACACAAAATATTCAACGCTCTCACATTCATTTTTTACCTTCTGTAGTTAAAACGCTGTCGACGAGACGTAGAACTCTGTAATAAGAAAAACTATGCCACACAGGGGTCGCGCGGTACGGCCTAGGCATCTCACTAACACTCCTAGAGTTTCTACTGGCATCGCATGCTTTACAAAGGCAAGTTATCCCTACCCGCTATCAAGCCTTTCCTCCTGCGGGAGTAAAGCACTGCAGTTACCGTCGACCGTAACAAACGACTTCTTGATTCCACTATCGCGTGCAGGACGCACTCCTCCGCCCCTTCACCCAGTAATTATTATAACCATCGAGCAGCCCGCGAGCGAGACTCCATTACTCAGCCGGGCTAACGGCCGCGGCGCGCGAACTGACACCTGACAACATGGCCGCCGGGGCGAATCCCGCCGCCCGGTGATTGGCATGTGGCATCGCCACTCCTTGCATGTGTGTAGTGCCTGTTTACTGCGACATGACTCCATTACTCCGCCGGGCTAACGGCCGCGGCGCGCGAACTGACACCTGACAACATGGCCGCCGGGGCGAATCCCGCCGCCCGGTGATTGGCATGTGGCATCACCACTCCTTGCATGTGTGTAGTGCCTGTCTACTGCGACATGACTCCATTACTCCGCCGGGCTAACGGCCGCGGCGCGCGAACTGACACCTGACAACATGGCCGCCGGGGCGAATCCCGCCGCCCGGTGATTGGCATGTGTCATCGCCACTCCTTGCATGTGTGTAGTGCCTGTTTACTGCGACATGACTCCATGACTCCGCCGGGCTAACGGCCGCGGCGCGCGAACTGACACCTGACAACATGGCCGCCGGGGCGAATCCCGCCGCCCGGTGATTGGCATGTGGCATCACCACTCCTTGCATGTGTGTAGTGCCTGTCTACTGCGACATGACTCCATTACTCAGCCGGGCTAACGGCCGCGGCGCGCGAACTGACACCTGACAACATGGCCGCCGGGGCGAATCCCGCCGCCCGGTGATTGGCATGTGGCATCGCCACTCCTTGCATGTGTGTAGTGCCTGTTTACTGCGACATGACTCCATTACTCCGCCGGGCTAACGACCGCGGCGCGCGAACTGACACCTGACAACATGGCCGCCGGGGCGAATCCCGCCGCCCGGTGATTGGCATGTGGCATCACCACTCCTTGCATGTGTGTAGTGCCTGTTTACTGCGACATGACTCCATTACTCCGCCGGGCTAACGGCCGCGGCGCGCGAACTGACACCTGACAACATGGCCGCCGGGGCGAATCCCGCCGCCCGGTGATTGGCATGTGGCATCACCACTCCTTGCATGTGTGTAGTGCCTGTCTACTGCGACATGACTCCATTACTCAGCCGGGCTAACGGCCGCGGCGCGCGAACTGACACCTGACAACATGGCCGCCGGGGCGAATCCCGCCGCCCGGTGATTGGCATGTGGCATCGCCACTCCTTGCATGTGTGTAGTGCCTGTTTACTGCGACATGACTCCATTACTCCGCCGGGCTAACGGCCGCGGCGCGCGAACTGACACCTGACAACATGGCCGCCGGGGCGAATCCCGCCGCCCGGTGATTGGCATGTGGCATCACCACTCCTTGCATGTGTGTAGTGCCTGTTTACTGCGACATGACTCCATTACTCCGCCGGGCTAACGGCCGCGGCGCGCGAACTGACACCTGACAACATGGCCGCCGGGGCGAATCCCGCCGCCCGGTGATTGGCATGTGGCATCACCACTCCTTGCATGTGTGTAGTGCCTGTCTACTGCGACATGACTCCATTACTCAGCCGGGCTAACGGCCGCGGCGCGCGAACTGACACCTGACAACATGGCCGCCGGGGCGAATCCCGCCGCCCGGTGATTGGCATGTGGCATCGCCACTCCTTGCATGTGTGTAGTGCCTGTTTACTGCGACATGACTCCATTACTCCGCCGGGCTAACGGCCGCGGCGCGCGAACTGACACCTGACAACATGGCCGCCGGGGCGAATCCCGCCGCCCGGTGATTGGCATGTGGCATCACCACTCCTTGCATGTGTGTAGTGCCTGTCTACTGCGACATGACTCCATTACTCCGCCGGGCTAACGGCCGCGGCGCGCGAACTGACACCTGACAACATGGCCGCCGGGGCGAATCCCGCCGCCCGGTGATTGGCATGTGGCATCACCACTCCTTGCATGTGTGTTGTGCCTGTCTACTGCGACATGACTCCATTACTCAGCCGGGCTAACGGCCGCGGCGCGCGAACTGACACCTGACAACATGGCCGCCGGGGCGAATCCCGCCGCCCGGTGATTGGCATGTGGCATCGCCACTCCTTGCATGTGTGTAGTGCCTGTCTACTGCGACATGACTCCATTACACAGCCGGGCTAACGGCCGCGGCGCGCGAACTGACACCTGACAACATGGCCGCCGGGGCGAATCCCGCCGCCCGGTGATTGTGATGTGGCATCGCCACTCCTTGCATGTGTGTAGTGCCTGTCTACTGCGACATGACTCCATTACTCCGCCGGGCTAACGGCCGCGGCGCGCGAACTGACACCTGACAACATGGCCGCCGGGGCGAATCCCGCCGCCCGGTGATTGGCATGTGGCATCACCACTCCTTGCATGTGTGTAGTGCCTGTCTACTGCGACATGACTCCATTACTCCGCCGGGCTAACGGCCGCGGCGCGCGAACTGACACCTGACAACATGGCCGCCGGGGCGAATCCCGCCGCCCGGTGATTGGCATGTGGCATCACCACTCCTTGCATGTGTGTAGTGCCTGTCTACTGCGACATGACTCCATTACTCCGCCGGGCTAACGGCCGCGGCGCGCGAACTGACACCTGACAACATGGCCGCCGGGGCGAATCCCGCCGCCCGGTGATTGGCATGTGGCATCGCCACTCCTTGCATGTGTGTAGTGCCTGTCTACTGCGACATGACTCCATTACTCCGCCGGGCTAACGGCCGCGGCGCGCGAACTGACACCTGACAACATGGCCGCCGGGGCGAATCCCGCCGCCCGGTGATTGGCATGTGGCATCGACACTCCTTGCATGTGTGTAGTGCCTGTCTACTGCGACATGACTCCATTACTCAGCCGGGCTAACGGCCGCGGCGCGCGAACTGACACCTGACAACATGGCCGCCGGGGCGAATCCCGCCGCCCGGTGATTGGCATGTGGCATCGCCACTCCTTGCATGTGTGTAGTGCCTGTCTACTGCGACATGACTCCATTACTCCGCCGGGCTAACGGCCGCGGCGCGCGAACTGACACCTGATAACATGGCCGCCGGGGCGAATCCCGCCGCCCGGTGATTGGCATGTGGCATCACCACTCCTTGCATGTGTGTAGTGCCTGTCTACTGCGACATGACTCCCTTACTCCGCCGGGCTAACGGCCGCGGCGCGCGAACTGACACCTGACAACATGGCCGCCGGGGCGAATCCCGCTGCCCGGTGATTGGCATGTGGCATCGCCACTCCTTGCATGTGTGTAGTGCCTGTCTACTGCGACATGACTCCATTACTCCGCCGGGCTAACGGCCGCGGCGCGCGAACTGACACCTGACAACATGGCCGCCGGGGCGAATCCCGCCGCCCGGTGATTGGCATGTGGCATCGCCACTCCTTGCATGTGTGTAGTGCCTGTCTACTGCGACATGACTCCATTACTCAGCCGGGCTAACGGCCGCGGCGCGCGAACTGACACCTGACAACATGGCCGCCGGGGCGAATCCCGCCGCCCGGTGATTGGCATGTGGCATCGCCACAGTGGCGTAGCGTGGGTGGGGCGGAGGGGGCGGTCCGCCCCGGGCGGCAGCCCGCGGGGGCGGGTCGCCAGTGAAGTGGATTGAGATCTGATCTATGATTCATTCATGACATGTGTCAGACACACTATAATGTTCCATTTTTATCTAAAATTTTGCGCACCAACTATTTTTTAATATTTATTTAAAAGAAAACCTGCGAAATCACTTACAGAGCTCTTTATAACGTTTGTTTGTTTATATACGAACGGCAACATCGCATCACGCCGCGCCGCCCGGCGCACGCGAGCCGAGTTGAGCGGCACTCCTTATTGTGTTCATTACTCATACAAAATCTTTTGTTTCACGCGTCGGCCCGTGTCGATGCCTCCCTTTCGCACTCATTGAATTTAGTACTACGCATTGTACTGTAAAGTTTGACCTTAACCCAGGGCAAACCAAACAACTTCCGCAAACCGGGACACAGTAAAACTCCTATATTGCCCCGTACCGCGAGCGCAGGTAAACCCAAAAAAATATTAAAAACCAAACTAATAGCAGGCTTAAAAAATACTAATAAGGTTGCAAACAGTGAGAGGAGGCAGCAACTTAAAAAGACGCAAAATTTATATGACAACATTTAATTTATATATATATATATATATATATATATATATATATATATATACATATACATATATATATATATATATATATATATATCATAAAATCGTTTGATCACAAATCGGCGCATCCATCATAAAATACATACCCTATTACTACTTATAAAAAATAGCTATATAATAATACTAAAAAAATACTTTAACAATTCCCCCAAAAAATTATAATTTTATCATATACTTCGGAGCTCCGAAAATTAAATATAATTACCAAAAAGGCATTTAAAATATATAAGAACATACTAATACAAATACAAATACAAATATAGATACGCACCGGGCGTATCACCGCTGTAAATACCAATTAACATAGGCGAAATCTAGCAAAAAATTGACACACCTTAACATGCAAATAAATATACCAAAAATTTAGCAAATTAGAAATTATGGTTTTACAAGCCCTTCTCAGTTAAGTCATTTTCTAACGGTCGACGTCTTTTTTCTTCTAGGTCTGGCAGGGATTGGGTGAAACACGCTGAACGTAAAATCCCAGTGTCAGTTTTATTAGTCCGTTAATTTAAATCCCAAAAATCCACAAATTATAGTTTCGCGCCAGGGGTCAAAGGGGTCAACGGGGCAGTGGCACGGCTGGCACTTACTTGCTTTTTGACGTCGTGATGTCCGGTCACCAAATACACTCGTTTGCTCACGAGTGTTTTTAATGGCAAACCCTTGCCATTATACATTACCGTAGCTGCAGGTAATTGTACGGATATGACGAATCCTTCGCCATACCGTCTTGGAGTTTATTTCGGCGCACATAATTCATCCTTGGAAAATCCTCGCGATATTCACACACGCCTCACCAACCACTCGCGTTCATCGTACCAAAGCATTCTTAATTATATAAATGAACCCCGTTCATATTCAAAAAGGAACACTCGTATACAGTTACTTCGATGAGGAACCATCACCATGGCCAACCCGCGTTTTACTTCACGTGCGCGCCCGCCTGGGCCTACCAGGCGACTCCGCTCGCCCGTCTCACCTGACGTCACACAATCAGCTGTTCTGCTCGCGCGCCGTCTAACGCAGCGATTACCAACATATTCGGTTTAGAGTCCTCGAACTTTCCAGACCAATTTTATAACTTAAAATCTTAAACTTAAAAATAATTAGACGAAATAATAATTAGAAATTTCTTTTTTAAAACAACATATAACCAACTTAAATCTAAAATAACTCTTATTACCAGGGCATCCGAAAGATTAATAAAATACGTTAACCATTTCTGTCAACATAAACATTATCAAAGGTAGCAGCTGTAGCACACATGCTACAGTACTGATCTTTGTTTGTTTTAGTGCATCGTGAAGTACCGTTACGCAATCACGCTTTACTCGTATGTTTGTTTCGCGAGAGTTTCGGATAGGGAACGAAAGTCATTTTGATTGTGTTTCGATCTTTTAAATACTGTTGAATCTTCTAAAACTAAACATTTAGAACTTTACCCAATCTTTGAACTAGTTTTTGAAAATGAAAAGAGTCAAAGAAAGCGGTGCGGGATTCCGCAAAAAAAAAAAAAAAAGGCTAAGAAAGAAGCAGATGCGAAGAAGTCTCAAGGTGCATTACTGAAATATTTTAGTTCCAGTTCTGGTTCGAAAGCCACGTTAACGTCTTCGGTGGCATCCTGCAGCAGCGGAAGTGATTCAAGTGTAAGTAGGTATATGATTCCTCCATCTAGAATCATGCATGGCCTAGAATTACTCCAGTTATTTATTATTATTATTATTATTTATTTATTGTTTACAGAAGTTACAATATTTCTTACATTAGTCTCGCAAACCCTATTCTCCTAGGTTTGTCTGCGAGTACGGAGTCACGCTCGTTCATTAAATCTTATTTTATAATACACTTAAAATTTCTCTAATAGCTGTTTGAACATTGATTATTGTTTAAAAAGTATGGAGTATATTAACATAAATTACATTGAGTTAAGGTACATCTTTTTAAGTTTACGACTGAATTTTGTCCTGCTACTTGAATTTAAAACTTCAATAGGGGATGTTTTGTAAATCTAGTAGTAATCAAGGAATATTTTTTTTTTGTTTTTGGATAACTTGATTATTTATGGTACCTGTCATACAAAGAAAACATAATTTTTCATTTAGCTCAAAAATGGCGCCAACGATTTTTCTCAAATTTCTCGTAATTTTATCTTTTAATAACATCTATAACATGGCTTACTCAGTCAGTTTTTACCGGGAAACTCTAAAAAAGGTAGCTGCCGTACAAAATCAATTTTGTTCGAAAATTTTCCTATAAGCCCGGCAAACCGCGCCATCACCAAAACCACTTTTGTTTTGTGATAGATAAAATACTTATTTTAAATTCGAACGTGTCCTCCGGCCAATATTCATGGGAATACATAACTTATTTTACAGGTACAAGAAGAAGACGTACCTGCCGTCGCAGTTGGAAGTAGTTCTGGTCCCACCACAGAGCAGGGTCAAGACGAAGTCGACTCATCAAAAGGACCTCAAGCATCTAGTCATAAGCCTGCAGAAAAAGTGAATGTTGCCAAAGAAGACATAATTGAAATCGTGCCTTCTGCTCCTGCCGAAATCAAAGATGTGAATCTCGACGATGTAGGTTGCTAGCCTTCTCCTATGACCGAGGAAGTAAGAACGCTTCTAGTATGTCGCGGATCTGACTCAGTACAGCACATCGATTCCAAATTTGCCGATGTTGTTCGCTCAGGGACTTCAACGAAAGGCGGTACCCGAAAACTAACCAAAGAGTGGTTCTACAAACCATTATCTAACGGCGAAAAGGTTCTCCGAACATGGATGGTGTACTCGCCTTTGAAGCAATCCTTGTATTGTTTTTTCTTGCAAGCTGTTTGGCAATTCCGGCTCTAACTTCGCATCTGAAGAAGGATTCAACAAATGGTGGAATCTAAATCCAAGAATAGGAGACTATGAAAATAGCCTGGGCCATGAACAGAGCTTCTTGAAATGGAAGGAGTTGGAAGTTCGCCTGAACTGTAAAGCAACCATCGATCAGAAACAACAAGAAGTTTTCGAAAGTGAGGAGAAGAAGTGGAGAGATGTACTGTACAGGTTGCTGAATATTATCCAGTTCTTAGCCAAACAGAATCTGGCCTTCAGAGGACATCGAGAAGACATTCGAGGAGATGATAGTGGCAATCGCGGGAACATTCTGGAGTTAGTGCACCTCCTAGCTAAATACGACCCTCTTCTAATGGAACACCTGACAAAGATAAAGCTGGGAGCAAGAGTCTCAGTTTCGTATCTATCTCCAGAAACCCAGAATAAATTTATAAACTTACTGGGACAGCAAGTTCGATCCACCACCATCCGTCGTATTCAAGAAGCTAAATATTATTGCGTAATCTTCGAAAGTACACCAGACATCTCCCACAATGACCAAATGAGCCAAGTTCTGCGATACGTATATCGAAGGAGAAAAAGTCGCCGTGGTAGAATCTTTCATTGACTTCTTCGAACCAAAAGGAAAAATGCAGAAGATCTCAGCAACGATATAATCGCGAAGATAACATCAGACGGACTGGACATACAGAATCTGAGAGGACAGGCTTATGACAATGCTGCCACAATGTCAGGGATCCACAATGGAGTTCAAGCCCGGATTAAAGCACTGAATCCGAAAGCTATATTCGTTGCATGCACAAACCACTCACTAAACTTGGCTGGGGTACACGCTGCTTCTGAATCAGTGGATTCCGTGACGTTTTTTGGAACTCTGGAGAAGCTGTTTGCCTTCTTTTCCGCATCAACTGTTCGATGGAACGCTTTGGTTGCCATCACAGGTCAAGCAGTAAAACGAGTCACTGAAACGCGCTGGAGCGCTAGACATGTAGCTGTCAAGATGCTTAAAAATAAGTTTGAGGTAGTTATTGAGGTACTGGAACAATTAACAGATTCATCTCAAACTTCCGAAACAAGATCGTGAGCCAGTCTTCTCCTGACAGCCATGCAGTCATTTAACTTCCTAACTTTTCATGGCTTTTGGGCTGCAGTGCTACCTGAAGTAGATGACGCACAGATTTACCTGCAGCAACGAGGACTAAGTGTGGATAAGTGTGCTCAGAAACTCTGCGCTTTGAAAACCCTCTTAGTGGAAAGTAGAGACCGTTTCGTGCAAGAAGCAATTGACTTTGCTAAGACTCTCTGCGAAAAACTCGGAATCGAACTCAAAACGAGAAGAATTCGTAGGAAAAAACGCATGCATGGCGATGAATCTTCTGAAGATGCAGCTTTGTCTCACGAACAGGAAATCCGTCGAGAGACTATCGCATCATTCGACAAGATCATTCAAGAAATGACGACTCGATTCCAGCAAATTCAAGAAATATCGGACAAGTTTGGATTTTTGATGCCAGCGAAACTTTTGGACAGCAAGTTCGAGTGTGATCTTTCCCATGTATTAGAAGACATCGACAAGGACGAGTTTCAGATGGAGCGGAAGCGTCTTCAGCAGTTTGTTGTTGTTGCCTGTTCTGAATCAGAGGAAGATATAAGTGGTAAAGGACCACTGGAGCTCCTCTAGTTCATTCAAAAACTGAATCTCGGAATTTCGGTTCCAAATATAGTCATCTTGATTCGTATATATTTGACTTTGGCGATTAGTGTTGCAAGTTGTGAGAGAAGTTTTTCGAAGTTGAAGCTAATAAAAAATTACCTCAGATCTACTATGAGCTCCGCTAGACTATCAAACTTGGCTATATTGTCGATTGAACAAGAATTGGCTGCTAATATTGATTTTGACAAAGTTATTTCTGACTTCGCTGCTCATAAGGCCCGAAGAATCCGCTTATAAAACCGCTCATCCTATTTTAACTTCAATAAAAGGTACCTCATTGCATGTGAAATTTAATTTTAACTAAGCACCTATAGAATGGGGGCGCCCCAGGCGCCGAGATGGCACGCTACGCCACTGCATCGCCACTCCTTGCATGTGTGTAGTGCCTATCTACTGCGACATACTCCATTACTCAGCCGGGCTAACGGCCGCGGCGCGCGAACTGACACCTGACAACATGGCCGCCGGGGCGAATCCCGCCGCCCGGTGATTGGCATGTGGCATCGCCACTCCTTGCATGTGTGTAGTGCCTGTCTACTGCAACATGACTCCATTACTCAGCCGGGCTAACGGCCGCGGCGCGCGAACTGACACCTGACAACATGGCCGCCGGGGCGAATCCCAGCTCGGTGATTGTCATGTGGCATCGCCACTCCTTGCATGTGGATAGTGCCTGTTTACTGCGACATGACTCCATTACACCTTGTGTGTCCCAGAACTTATTTACATCCAGTAGGGTTAGTCGAGGTGATGACTCACCACAGTGTAATGCAAATTGCCATGCTTACGAATGTGGTGCTTAATGCCAGAGAAGGGGAACGAAGACTATGTATGCCCTAGCACATACATGCCTTCCAACAAATCTAACAAAAAAATTAATTTCAACACACCAATACATAATATTAACAGAAAGCAAGTACTACAAATTCGCGCACCAGCGACGTTAATAGCGAATATCCCGACTAAAGGTATTTCCACGAAAAAAATAAAAATTTCACATTATATGCTCATGCATTTACAAACAATTTGGAACAATCCTGATTGAAATATTGTGTAAAGTAACATTTTTCGGTTCTTCTCGATGTTCAAAGTTTAGAGAATATTAATTACATATTTAACTTTATTATTTTCGTGACCTCATAGTTAGTAATATTGTTTTCCTTGTATTTACCCGTTTACGTCTCTTGAAAAAAGTGGGTGGGAGGGAAGTCTAATTTGCCTACTCTTTGTGTGTCCCAGAACACCCTCATTTTCCCTACTATGGCATCCAAAAGCACTTATTTTTTTGCTGTTATAAAAGGTTTGTTAGAGCCGTTACAAAAATTAAATTATCGAATTAGTTTTTTGTTCCTGGAGGCTACGTTTTCGTACGTTTGCGTGATTGGGACTAAACAGAAGTTTTGTTAATTATCGCAAAATGATATTAACAATTCCGAGCGCGAAGTTACGCGAGCGAGTGCTGAGCTTCGGGAATGTTCGGTACTGATCGAGTTTCAGGCTTCCTGCCAACGTATGAGCAGCGGGATGGAAAGCGAGCGAGCGAGCGAGAGAGAGAGAGAGAGAGAGAGAGAGAGAGAAATGCAACTACGCGACGAGCAGCTCGGCAGGTAATTACTCCGAGAGCTGACCGCTGAGGCCCATTACCCGACCGACTCGCTCGGGAAGTCAATAGTCGGGCCGGGAGATTGATGACTCCGCACCCGCTCGCTCGCTCAGTGCGGTTTAGTGCCTCAGGACTGTGGGCCGTGATCTCGCGGGCGGGGAATTCCTGGCCCCGAGTGAATAATCCTCCCTACATCCCGAGCAGTCTGTCACAGCCGTTCACGTCGTCAGTGCACCGATTAAAGTAAAATTGTGTGGAGCAATCTTACGCTTAGGATGTAGTCGCGTGTATTAAGGAAATGAGGTTTCCATTTTCTGCCAATAGATCAAATATGTAGTGAGTAGTCTATTTTAATTTCAGGGATTTTTTCAGTACTTCAGTTCCTCTCCACAATTGCAATCACCTGTCGTCATACAACCCACATTATTTGTGGGTCAGACCTCAGCGCTCCGAACGGTACCTGTCCCACCCATACTACAGACTTCAAACTTCTTGACACTGCTGCCCTTTTTGGATTACACTCTTCCAGTTTGCAGCTTCAACACAAAGCTTTGAGAATGGAAGCGGTCCCCAAGTTATTCACTTTGCGACTAGTGTTTTGGATGGCTGGCGTGAAGTAGGAAGACCAAATGAGAATGCGTTTGATATTATTATTTTTCACATCAACATAAAGAAATCATTATTTCAGCTTTTAGTGGCAATATGAAATATGTGGTCCTAATACTGATTCTAATCTCAATAATTTTGTAATGGAGGCTTCCGATTTAAAAGAAAGTTATTTTTCCCTTGATGTTAGCTTCAACATATTTAAAATTCACGAAGTAGTTTTATAACATCAATTCATCACACCTAATCTCGAAATTTTGTCGACATAAATTTTAATGAAGTAATATATTTGTATAATCACTTATTGTAAAAGTAAAACAAATATGTCCAGGAAATTCTTCCTTTTATTTAAGATACATTGCAATGTATTTTATTCCCTGATAAGTAAAATGGTCAATTGCTGATTGTTAAGTCAAAATCAAGCAAATTAAATAATAATGTTTCATGGAATGAAATATGGCCTGTGCCACAAACCTTTGTAAATCAGTTTAAATTAGTATTAGAAGACCCAGTATGCATCCACATATCTAACAATTACATGTTGTGGAATAACCACGTGAAATAAAAATAACATGCTCGCATTATATTGGCTGGACTTGGTTGAGAAAAAATTTTGTTTATTGATATATATCCCCGGCTCCCGACATCGTAGCAATATAAAATATATAAACCAATTTTTTAGTCTAATAATAAGCTTTTGAACCCAAGTTTAATATAAATCGATCCAGTAGTTTTGCTTGATGCAAGAAAAAACACAATAAAACAGACAAACGGATAAACAAAGTTCTTTGGTTTTATTGTTATCGCTTCGGCTCCCGTCATCGTAGCGAGATAAAATATATACCAGTGTTTAAGTTAGCACATAAGCTTTTAAAAAACTATATGTTTTTATCAAAATTGGTTCTGTAATTTTTGCGTGAACCTCGAAAAAACAAACTGTTGTAGTGTGTCTACAAACACCAGGGCAGTTACCAGTTTCAGAGGCTCTTGGCGGTGAATGAGCAACGTTTCCATAACAAGGTAGGCAGCCCGGGCGCGTGACAAGGCATATATGCCCAGGAGTTATGGGACCAGCAGTGCAAATATCTTCAAAGTGGATATATTCAAATTCGCCCTTCTGATTGGTCGTGATGTATTGCAGCACAACCTTCCACTGCCAAGGAGTATAAATAGGGATGCAGTGGTAGAAGTGAGAGAGACGCAAAATGAATCTAAAGAGAACAACTGCAACCGCACTCATGTCTTTGGAGGTCAACCAGTGTGACATCGCTGCCACACTCGTCGTTCGAGTCCTCATTCAACTGTTTGGCAGAAGCATCCGGATAGTGGTGCGCTGTGCTGTAGGTACAGCCTGTTACGATCATTCTGTCTCGCACAAGCCACCTACTGTGACATATTGTTTTGACTGAAAGGTATTCATCTGCTATAGCATCCTACATAACCTCAATGTGTGGCATTGGAAGTTACCCAAGGACACTATAACACATGAAAGTTTCAGATATATCGGATCGTTTACATTTGCTGTACTATGTTATTATGTATTAACCAAAGGATTAGAATAAATTACTATAGAGACATGAGAATATATTGCCCTTTATAACCAAACATAATATGTTAAAAGGAATTAAAACATATTGGAATAAACCACTGGGAACAAATAACACAAATATCAGATTGGTGCTGGTTGTAATTATAGGCCTTTGTAAAAACAACAATGTAAAACAAACATCGACAAAACAATTAACATATTAACAAATGTTATTGAGTATTATATATTAAGTAACGAGCTCGTGAACAACTAGGTACGTACCAAGTATTTATATTAGATTTAAGTAAAAACAGGTTAAGTTTATCAACAAATATTATTAAAAAAATTAATTCATCAAACAAATATTAAATTATTGAAGTCTTCTTATAATTCTTTCTTCAGAATAAAAATTAATTGCCGGAAATGTTCCAAAGTGTAGAAATCAATATGATTTCGTTGATTCAAGTTCAATAGTAGAAACTTGCATGATGATCACGTTGAAGTTTAAAACAGTTACATAACCTTAAAATAATAATAATGAAATTTCTGGCCTTTGTTTTGAAGAGGTCTATTCCCAAAAATGAATTTAGATTCCTGGAACACCAAAGCCAGGATGAGGCCAATGACTCGAACCGCTATCAAATGAAACCACAAAAATATTAACCTCCAAACATAAAAAATAATTATCATGGGATACACTTTTCCCACAGATGAAACATTTACTCACCCAAAACGGCGGTATCAGATAAGTTGTTACATTTTGTGGAGGTTTTGCATCCGCACCAAAAAATTACATGCCAAATGGCCAAAAAGAAATTGAAAAGGGCAAGGTAAGTCTTTTTCGTTTGACACAACAGAAATCATAGAGTTTACAATAAGTAGAATTATACAAACAAAACAAAATATTCATAGAACCAGTATTGTAGTAGTGTTTCCCTTACACATTTGATTATAATAGAAACAAACACATTTAAGACATTATTAATTAAATAGCTACACAAAACTTTAACATTAAGACAATGAAATATGTAAAGATAAATAAATATTAAATACAATCTTTGCATAAAAATATTAAAATTTATTTAACATGAAAGATTAAAAAAAAATAATGTGAATAAATTAATTACCTAGTCATAAAATCACGAGTGCCATACCTAGAAACGGCACACTACAAACTTCGAAGATTTGGCATCGCCAATCGCCTATAGCGCGGGGAGGGGGTCCTCCCATGCATGTGATCGCCAGGTGGCCCTTGATTGCTATTCGTTACGCCCCTAGGCCGCCCAGATGTAACCAACACCGTTCCCAAGAGCCTAAATAATTTAAAGATCGCACATGTTTTCAGCGGTTCACAAATATGAAGTTCTGAGAAGCAACCGACTGGATCACCATCAGCTGCAATCGTAGGGTTTTTCCATTCTATGGGACTCCTCCCGTTCTCTTTCCATGGTTGTTATCTTTATTCCTACCTTAAAGTGTAATGACAATTCTCACCAGTTTGAATGCTCATTCTGCCATTGCAGTTCACCAAGTTGAATTTCCTCCATATCAGCTTGCGGTCATCTTGAAAATCTTTCCAAAATTGTCCCTGCCATTTTCCTTTGCTTCTCTGATTCCGGTATATATATTTTTTTACTAAGCGCTCTTCAACAATGAAATTTCACACAAATTCTGACACTTGTAGCAAAAATGATCTCCAAAATGATGGCTGACACCCCTACCACGACGACATCTGCTGTTCCAGGCACATCTATCAATCCCACTCTCTCGCTTCCCTCCAAAGGGAAGCGACCGAAAGAGCGGTAAAACTATCGACCTCTATTAAGTACAGAAATTTCTTTGTGCACTTCACCACCTCTCACCAAACAGGTCGCTACCATGCCTACCCCTACTATATATTTGGGGCCACACGCCAGGCTGTCCATAATGAGATCATCTGCAGCACATCAGTCGCAACCAATAGGATCGCACAGGGAGTATTCATGGCCAACAGCCAAGATGAAGTCACCCCAACCTCAAGAGAAATCCCAGAATCGCCGTAGTGATTCACAGTGCTGACATTATCACCGTCACTCACGTTCATCAGGGCACTTCAGTCACACGCACAGCAACCATACTCATTGCAAACCTCTGATGACTTCGAATCAACCACGGATTACTCCAGAGAGCTGAAATCATACCGCACATTCAGGGAACTTTAGGAGCTATGCGCTGCCTTCCAAATGGTTGCAATACCACAGAGTGGATCACCACCACCACATGCTCCCTACTGCTTTCTGCATCCTACTCTTCCACCTTACCAACCCCTTACCAACCACTCCATCTCTCTTCTGTAATGGTGCATCCTGACTCCCAAGGTAACCCAGTGCCTTTTTCGTTCATTCTACCTGGTACTACAAGCTACCTGAACCTACTGATGTCTTCTTAAATGGAAACATTCCTTCTCAACAATGGCATGGTACCCCCAGGACATATTTATTCCAAGTCGGTCCCCCTGAGTTTTCGGTCATGCCGGATAACCCTCATCACTCCTCTTCAACTATTGTAAATCCAGTTCAAGTTCACCCTCCTCCACTTACTCTGATCAGTACACACCAACATTATGATGTACCTCATATCCGACAGCAAGCCCCTTCTGCCAGCAAAAATGATGGTCTCACTCCCACACACTGCTTCTAGCAATCAGCCTCCTTCTCAGTCGTTGTCATCTGCACTGGCTTCTCCTTTTTCTTTTACCACCCCAGCGGCTATTGCTTCTCATCGCACCTCTGAGGTGTAAGAATAACACTTCTGATGGATGACACAATGGTTCGTATAGGCAAAAATAAGGGTAAAGACTGGGCAGAGCAGGATGACTGGACCATAGGCCATGCAGCAGGGGCCCCGGCAGTATTTTTACCCCCTATCAAACTCCAATGCCGGCATGCATATAATCTCAGCAATCAAGAGAGCACACAGCCACCTTTTTAGACCACTATGAAAAAGGTTCCACCTTGTGTTCCTGCCTCAACCACTACTTCCTCTTTCAAAACCTTTTTTAAGTATACCAAGCTTACTTTGCCAACCGATAATTCTTCTACATCCTTCACACAGATACCAAAATGGTCCTCGCTCATATTGTGGATAGGAAACTGGCCACCTTATGCCCTTTGAGATATGGTTTAAAGGTGAATTCATTGCCACGAATCACCCAACACCTACCACTCCCCAAATACACTCAAAGGAACACCATTATAAAATGATGGAAATGTTGCAGGCACAGGAAATATATTTTCATACTTGCACGTGCCCTAAAGAGCATAATGTGCATGTTGTCCTGCGATGGCTGCATATTGAAACCCCCATTGAAGTAATTAACGGTGCCCTTACCGCATTTGGTATTAAACATAGAAAAGTATTTCGAATTGTAAGCAGGGGGAGGGGCTTTCCGCAGCCACATCTCTTTTTTCTCGTCTCGGAAGGGAAGAAGCATCTCTCCGAGGCCCTTCACCTCAAATACCTTGGTGGAGTGGACATAAAGTTAAAAATATTTCATGGTGGAGGATGAATCAGTCAGTGATTCCGATGTCAAGCTCTGGATGCAATGAACAAGTACGTTGTGTTCAATGTCGACATGTCGACAGTGTCTCCACAGCCTAAATATGGAAAACCCACATGCTATCTCTGCAAGGAGGATCATCCAGCGAACTTCTCCTTTTGCTCCTACCATCAACAATGGATGTTGGACAGGGAAAATTAACAACAGATTAAGCCTGTCGAGAAAGAGAATGCAGCAAGGTCGCACAAACTTTCCACCACATGTCCTCTAGGAGGGACCCCAACTGCTCCTTCGTAACAGTGGTTGCTGGACAAGCCAACCGGACAGAGACACATCATTACATCGATTCGTCCGGAACCCCTATCATCGACCAAGGGACATCCTTTTCCTAGCCCATCAACTCGACTTCTGTACATGGCTAGGCCGGTTTCAGAAAGTCATCTAACAGTTCCAATCCAGCTGTCCTATTAATGACAAATATGAAATTTTTCTAGCAGGGCTGTCGATTGTAATCGATGCAGTGGAATATATTTCCTTTGGGTGCCCCACCGACATTCACACCCACAATGACAGCTAAACTCTTCATCTGGAACACCCGATCTCTGGCTCCACAGTTTCTAGAATTCCTCCAGCACTTTTACAATCACCACCCAGATCTCATTGGCCTTACCAAAACCTGGTGGATGCCGAATAAGTCAATAAGCATTCCAGGCTATGAGTAACATAGCTCCGATCGAGGAACCAGAGGAGGTGGCATTTCCATGCTTGTAAAGAGAGGAATTAAACATTGCCGAAGGGCTCTCTAGGCCTCCCCCATCGAACATGTTTCAGTCCGAATCACATGGGTCACCTTACCTTTTACTCTTACAATTGTATACTTGGTTCCTGGCCCCCTTTTCCCCAGGAAATAATGCTTCAATTACTCCAACTTGACCATAGTTCAATCATCGTGGGTGAGCTCAACTGCCACAAAACCTAGTGGTGCGCTAAGAACACCACTCGATGGAGAAGCTAGGCCCGATATGCTACTGTACATGACCTAACGATATATTCACCATCCACTCCTACCTTCTACCCTGACAATGCTACTGGCCAGGCTGCAACCATTGATTTCACTTTTATGACATCCAACCTCTCTATCTATAATATTCACACCCTCAACAGCCTAGCTTCGGACCACATACTTGTGATCGGAATGGTTCTGTTAGTACTTATTCTGACATATTCTTGACCAGGTAACCAGCCTGTCAGAATTCCCCTGGACTCCCAATGAGCTCAATATCTCTGTGGAACACTTTACCATAGCAATACTGCTATCAGCCCAATGTTTAATCCCCTTCCTGCGCCCTCTACATATAAGAATGCCATTTTCCATGCTCCTGCGAAACCTTCAACAAGCTGAGACATGGCTTGTTCCCGCTGGCAACATACTCGTTAATGCGCCGACCTGGAGCCCTACCATTACTTCCAGAATGCAACCAGAAGGGCAATAACATCATGGCCGGCATAGCAATGCTTGGACCACCTTAGGAATCTGTCGTTTACAAATGGCAACATGTGGCGCTTCGTCACGACATCAAACTGCTGGACACTGCAGTCATGAACACAGAAAACTTTTACAGCAAGGCCACCACATAGTTATAGATGAAGTGGAGTCGATTTGTTCAAACACTGGGACATCTTTGGCTGCACTTCTAGGGTTATTGTAATAACGGCGCAGTATAATTAGCCCATGTGTGTTTTGTTTATTTTTATTAGCTGCTACACAAAAGTGAAGGAAAGCGCAATCTATATAAATAATTAAGTATTACCTTTTATATATATTTTTCAATAAACATCATAATTATAGACTAATATATTTGTTCAAATATATATAAAAATTAACCGGTTAGCAGCATAAAATTTGAACTAAACTTTTTTCTACAGCAAATTTTAACAATAAATCCTAGCACTATGTTATCAATATAAATAATATTACTGTTATGCTTAACCTTCTATCTTAGTCAAATATTTATCATATAATGTAATTCCATATATTTTACATCAAGTGAATGCACAAAAATTTCTACTTCCTTTTCAATTTACAGTTCTTCAAAAAATTTGTTAAAATTTGCCCGTACAAGTAGCTAAATAAAATAACCAACTGTTTTTCAGATTTCATGTGTTACAGGTGTATTGTGCCTGAAGCAATGGTATAATGATATACAAATTGATACTTAAAGTCAACATGCTTGACACTTGTAACCCTGTGGATTTTTGAATTTATAATTTTTAGATTGATTATCCTAAAATATTACAATCGACTATACAGTGAATATACAAAGTTCATCCAACATACCCTTTTAACCACAACACATCACTAATATTCGCTATTATTACAACTTATTCTGCGTTTGAATAAAACAGAGCAGTGGACTGCTACACCGTTGATTACCATGATAACAAACGAAAAAAAACTTGGGATTCAAAGCCAGTAGTATTTGTTTCCAGGAGATACGCAACTAATTTGTAAAATAATCTGTAGAAAAAAATTATTGGACAAAAGTTTGACATTCACAATGTTACATATACTTCATTTTGTGTTTTACCGTAAAAAAAAAATACATGTACTTATTAGCATACCAACATTTCTCTAAATAACGTAACAATTTTAATGGCTTGTTTTTTTTCAGCATAATGTTACCTATAGGAGAGATACCGGACTAATGAGGATAGATGCCGCGCTTTATTTATTTTTTATTTTTTGTTGAAAGTTAAGTATTCTCTTTTCTTCTCTTTCACCTTCATCATATAATGCATCGTACAAAATACATTTTCCATGCAGCTTTTTGCACACATGCTCCACTGAATCGAGTCCATCTTGGAAGTAGTTTTGAAGTAGTTCTCTCAACATTCACATCAAATATTGTCAGTATTAATACCAGTTTGAGTCATGGACACATTTAGATTTTTCTTGTAATATTCTTTACGGAATGTTTTCTTCCTCTTCACTCCCTTAGAAGAAGCCGCAGTTTGAATAATTTCGGATGATGCTGATATGGGTTTGTTTTTATTTTTAGCTTTCAATCTTTCAAAATTCTCCCTGTTTTGGGTAAGAATCTATGCGCATTGTTTAAATATTCTTTTCTGATTAGGGGGTGGTTGTGGGAGTTGGCTTATATAATGGATATACTTTATTGAAGTTTCTTTAGATGTGAAGGGTGTAGGATCTGTTTTACTCTGGTTTTTACTATAGATTGAGATTTAATCTGTAACTGTAGAGGACTCTGGTGAATGAATAGGCCTATTTTGGGTAGTAGTAGCATTAGTAGGGTTTTATATGTGCATCAAGTACTTCAACATTCTTAGGAGCAGAATGATTACATCCCATTTTTATGGAAGCTGTAGGTGCATCAGAAATTGAATAAAAATGGTCAGGAATAGAATAAGGATTAAAAGGGAAGATTCCAGTCGCCTCAGATAATGAAACAACATTCGCAGCAGTGGTAGGTTTTTTACCATGCATTATCAATAAGCTGTCCTGCTTGATATCTGGTTATATTCAGGCTCGGATGCTCTCGCATCCACATGCTAGCCTCTTTGTTGTAGCTCCCCTTCAAATGCCCAAAAAACGAGCGATCCAGTGGTTGGAGTGCTTGAGTTGTATGGCTGGTCAAACAAACTATTACCTTTTCAGAAATTTCCAAAAAAATTAGGGAACTTACATGAGAAGCATATCCATCAAGAATAAGCAATGTTTTCCGGTTGGTTTTCTTGGTACAAAGGTTCTACAAATCACACAATAAATAATTCAGCATTTATGTAGGAGGAATTCGGGCAAACGTACATATCTGAACCAGTAGAGAGCCCATCATATAACTACTGTTTTATTTGTTTACACCTTTCATTATAAGTACAGGAGGTAATGAAGAATCTTCCTTCTACATTAAAAAATCCTATTAAAGTGATGTTTTGCCCCATTTCTTAAGGCTTCACTATGTGGACATTTCTAGAACATTTGCTTCCTAACACTTTCCCCGGTTTATTAATGAGAGGGAACCCTGATTCACAACGTTAAATGTGACCTGGTTTGTCCACATTAACTAAAGTTTGCTGTAGCTATTCGTATGTAAATAATCACAACAAATATATTTTTGACAATGCGGCATCTCTCCTTAATTCATGCGCGGTATCTACACTAATGTTGAAGGAGAGATGCCGCACTTAAGAACTGCAATAAGGAAACGGTTCATTTAGCATGCTTATACATCACAAAATTTACAACACAACAGCGAAGTAAATAAAACTTAATTAAGTAATAAATTGATATAAACAAATAATAACAAAACTTTATACATAGGCCTACATAAATTAATTTTTTTTCGGGCCAAAACTCCTTGCTTTATGTAAAAAAAAAAAGGGGTATCACAAGCGTAACGAAGCAGCTATCCGGGAGTACTAACATGGCGTCGCTGCGTAGTTACAAAACGCACGTTCTTATTGACCGGTGCTGCGCTATGTGTGGGAGTGCAGTAATTACCACGGGTGCGGCATCTTACCTGGCGCAAATTACCCTACTTGTGATCAATAAAGCTGCCAGCTCAATATGTATCAACATATCCCTGAAGAGACACAAAGTCTGTACCTCTGATGTATCACAAGACTCTCTTGTCCGTATGTCTTTTCCATTTTTTTTCCTGAAAGAGACTCACAAAATTGATATCCTCCTTTTGGGGATAGACTATCCTATTAAATTTAACATACTGATAGCAATTAATATATTATTTATTTCATAAAATATTTTCCTATTAATAAATTGAAAAAGATTATAACATTTCTCCTTAATATTTATTTTCAAATTTCAAAAATGACTTGGTTTTATTACGCATTTTTGACGGAAGCTTACTTACAACATACTAAACATAATGATACTATCTGTCATACGTCACTCGGTTAATGCTCAAGGACTAGAGGTGAAGAGACCTCCAAGATTGCAACTCGCTTCGCACCGCTGGGGTGCACACTCGGTGGTCACAGATTGCAGCCACGACTGTAGTTGCGGTGGAAACCACGTTTCTCATCCCGTGTACCGAAGCGTTTGCGATGTCACTGCTAACGGAAAGCCTTAATTGAGTTTAGTGGAACTCAACTGTCTCTTTTCAAATTGCGGCACTCTTTGATGCAATAAGTTTTTTGTATGTAACTTTTCTAAAGGCAGGTATCGAACCCTCCAGTGAATAAAATGTTGGCCGAAATGAAGTGTTATTCGGCGTAGAGATAACAAGCAGAGAAGAGTGAGGAAGAGAGAGTCCAATATTTCACTTCCACCACGTTGCGTTACGCTTGCGGAAATTTGAAGAAGTATCTTGAGATGAAAAAAAAAATGTTTCCGACGAGCGTGCACATCTGGGCTCGGAGAAACGATCCCCGCATAAACATGTCGATTTATTACATTCTTCATCGCCTCCGAGCCAGGCGGTGTGCCTCGCCGTCTGTGTGGTGTTCCCGCGGCGCGCAGCCTCCACTTCAAAGGCGGCCGGCGCAGCGCAGACAGTCCGTCGTAAACCCACCGGCCGCGCAGACAAGCAGCAGGGCGTAGCGTCGTAGCGCCCCAGGCTCTCCGCTGTGTCTGGGCCCGTTCACCAGCGTCCCGCGCTACGTCTCAACTACGAGTGTCGTGAGCTCACACGGCTAGGCTTGTCACGCTTCGGGCTCACACGCCGAGTTCATTATTTCAACAACTAGCCATTACTTTGGTACACTATCGTGGAGCCACAACAGGGTAACGACTTGAGGGGGATAAGGCATTACCATCTTGAAATTTTACATTTTTCCATATCGCTTGCAATAAAGCTTCTGTATTAAGTTTTTTTTGGCTTGATTTAGCATAGGACTCTGCTTTAGTTACTGGTTGAAGTCAGCACTTGTGAACTGGTGTTATTTTTATGGCAGTTGTCTGTCGTCGCCCGCATGAAATAAATATGTGTATGCGACAAGGCACAGACTTGACATGGCAAAAATTGATATAAAAAGTACGAAATTAGAATTATAGCTAAATCTAGAGTGGCGGGGTCCCCATGGCACACATAACATGTGCAGAGCTTCAGAATAAACACCACGATTCGAAAACTGCTCAAGATATCAGAGTGAGGTCTGTTTACGAGAAGCATTTTAGATTACACCGAGGACAGATGAGTAGCTCTGTTATCGCATTTAGTTTTTAAACTAGAGTTAAGATTTAACTTAGGAGTGAAAAGGGCTAAAACGCATGTTTTCCGAGTAATTTTTAACAAAGAAAGGCCTAGCACAAGTTCTTGGAACTATTCAAGGGCCTTGCATTAGAACTTTATTTTTATTTAACGGACATATAATGTTATGTTGGCAGCTAAAATCTCATAGTTTCCCTATTCACGATAAGACAGCAAATATAAGTAGTTCAGAGAATTGCGCTTGGACACGCTACCAAGCTAGAAGCATCAGCGAGCTTCGCGCTTACAATCACCATCTCTTAAACAAACACGCTCCTGACTAGGCGGCTTCTTTTGAAAGAAGAAAAAAACGTGGTAACTAAATATGGCGGATTTTTGTAACACGTGCGAAGGTAGCCTGTAAAGCCAAATCTCTCAATACCTTCAACTTGAGACGCACGCAAAAACGTAATACGTCCAAGGTAGAGCTCCTAGAAGAAAACCTCTCTCCCCTAAGCACTATCTTTAAAGAAACGCTGCAGCATCAAAAAAAAAAAAACTTCCAATGTTCGCCTACTGCGAGCGGGATGAATTACCCTTCAGACCTGTCACATTGTTTAACGCACGATGCTTCTCCCCTTCTCTCTTCGCCTTTCCCGGAACCCTTTCTCAGTAATTAATCACGTATGAGTGAAAGAAATAATTAAGCGGGCGGCGGTGGGCCCAGACCCCTGCGGGCAGCCGTCAGCTCGGCGCGCGCGGACAACAGTATTAGAGGCACGGCGCGCGGGTCAGACCACCGAGGTCACATCCCACCCTCCACAATCGTGATCTCTGTGGGACGTCACAGCGTCCCGTCCCTGGCAGGGGCCCAACTATACCTCCCTGTTTTAATGACAGGTCCGGCGTTTGTGAAAAATGACAGCCTCGTTAAAGGACTATTTTAACGCATTTCTCACGTCTTTAAAATTCATTACCAAATATATGAAGTAGAAGATGTATACCGTATATCAGTTCCACTGGAGGTAACTGCTGGTCACGATTCGCCTCGTTAATCGTCGAAAAACATCTTCACGTCTTACGTAGAATGATGAAAATGCCTCCCTGATTTACATTCGCCGAAGACTTTATATTTTACTTTAACGAACGATTAAAATTTAATCAGTTGTCAAGAAATATTTTGTAATATCTAAAAAAAAAAAGCACTGTATCAAAATTTTTACAACATTGCATACATTTAATACAGTTTTTTGAAACGATACTGAATTATTCTTGTCGGACTTTCAAAAATTGTCGCTTGAATTAAAATTTGTATTTGTGTGTTGTATAAGTATATATTTTTTAAACTTTTGGAACACATGATGGAATATTGGACTTAATTTTTTTTCACGTTAAAATTGGAAAGCTATTCGGACAACGTTTAATGAATAACGTATACTGATGTAGGCACTTGGACAACACAAAGCATAAATTCCCGGGCATGAATCCGAACCCAATATTACTTAAAAATTATTTTTGTAGCGATACAGTTGGAGCCAAGGACAGTACCACTTCTTGCGTCTGATCGTATCATACTGATGAGATCTTATTCTACTGAGTAGAATAGACGTGAAAATGTACATTCTGTTCGTTAATGGTGCTTCTATACTTTTTTACTCCCAAATATTGCTTCTTTTTTAATGTGCTTCCAAATATGCTTCCTTTTTTAATGTGCTTCCAAATGTGTTTCTTTTTGTCGAATTTGCTTCCAAATATGCTTCTTTTTTTCGAATGTTCTTCTTAATGTACTTCCTTTTTTTAAAAGTTTTTTTTAACTCGTGTATTTATGTCAATTGTTCTTGTTTTGAATCCCATATTATTTGGTGACAAAGTATATAAGCGATGACTTGGCGATGCAACTCAGTTTGTTAATAGCTATGAGAGTGTAATGATTACCTAGTTT
This sequence comes from Bacillus rossius redtenbacheri, assembly GCF_032445375.1. Classification (NCBI taxonomy): domain Eukaryota; kingdom Metazoa; phylum Arthropoda; class Insecta; order Phasmatodea; family Bacillidae; genus Bacillus; species Bacillus rossius. Next base: position 18,053,826 of record NC_086335.1, read on the forward strand.
GACTAATGTGATACATAAATCATGCAATTGCCTATTTTTTGAGATATTTTGGTCATATTTACAATCTTTAACATCGACCTAGATTAAAGTTCTTTCAATGTTGACGGGGACTATAATGGCACCGATTACGATAGTGGTGACGCAGATTCCATTAGCATCGTCGACGACAACTACGTGTGTTCAGTGTGTGTACTATGTGTACTGTGTGTACTGTGTGTACTGTGTGTACAGTGTGTACAGTGTGTTCATTCCGTGTTCTGTGTGAGTATTGTGTGTGCTGTATGTTCAGTGTGTTCTTTTCTTATGATGAATGTATGTTGTTTCGTTAAATGCTTCTAGTCAAATCTGTAGTAGCTCTGAATATTTACTAGGCCAAAACCTCTTTTACTTGATAAAACATGTTTCAAGGATTCTTGGTCCTCTTGTAAGCGTGAAAAAAAAAATGTTCCTTTGGTCTAAATGTTTGTTATTGATTTTATCGATACTTTAGGTCTGATAGTTCAAAGACTTTGTCTTTACTGGCTGAATTATGTTATATTATTTATAAACGAGGAAGGTGTCATGGTTCGGAAATGTTTGGTCTATACAACTGACATTGATCATGATCTGGTCTCGTGGTCCGAAGACACTTGACCTATATTTATAGAATTTTACATTAACTGTTCGGAATGTCTTCCGAGTATCGAAAAATTAGACTTTCATGTTAGGCACAGCGACAACGTATTTTATTCATTGGACAGGTATTTTGTCTATTGATGATTTTCTAAAGTAAATTATATAAACGCCACGATAGGTAATGGAAACAGAATATAAAAATTTATTTTAAGCTTTAGTTATCTTTTCCACTGGCCGAGGATCAAAACCAAGGACGGAAATCTATCGTGCCAATCAGAGTATTAATTGCAGATTTTTTTGATGATTTTTGGAATTTTTCCTGAATTTATAGCTAAATAATTACGATTTTCCAAGATGGCGGATATAAAGACGTACCGAAGGCTGGTTTATGTGGAACTTAGGCTACCTTTTGGATTTTGAACATGATTTATTAAATAAGTATTTTTTACATAAAATTAAAATATTTTTATCGGTCAAGGATCCAACCAAGGACAGGAATCGATCAAATAATCAGCAAATTATCGAGTGATTTATTTGATGATTTTTGGAATTTTTTTCTGAAATTCTAGCTAAATACTTACACAATTCCAAGATGGCGTTCAAATTCCAAGATGGTGACGCGACAATAATTTAAAATGAATACTGCACTCCAGTGGACAAAAATTAAAATAACATGATGGTAGTGCACTATTGAAGACGAAAACAAGCTGGCGATATATATATATATATATATATATATATATATATATATATATATACACACCTGACTTGACATTAGTGGTGGGAGGTCAGTCGGTTAGTGGCTTCGGTGGAGGAAGGACCTATCATTAATTTTATTTTTGACCTCACCACGTTCCAACCAAGGATCAAATGCACGTTTTAAAATATTTTTTGTTTATAATGTGAATAATTATTTTTTTATGAATTTTTTTCCAAATTTTTAGCATAAAAATACGTATTTTCAAGATGGCGGCCGTGACAGAAATTGCAACCATCTAGAATCCAAGATAAATTTCGTGACGAAACGCGCAACGATAATGTCATACAGTCCAAGATGGTGGGCGTAACGAAATGTGCAACGTTTATGGAATCCAAGTTGGTGACCAGAACGATATGTGCAACAGTTTTTTACATAAATTTTGATAAATTAATTTTTTTAAGAATTTTAAAAATTGTTTTTTTCGATTTTCTAGCATAATAATTACAGATTTTCAGAATGGCGGCCGTAACGGAAATTGCAACGGTGACGTCATAATCCAATATGAATTCAGATGCTGTAGATATGAATGCTTAAGCCTCATTACGGACTTTCAAGCCGTTGGCATTTTTAAGGACTAAAACGGGAAATTTTCTTTCAAAACGGGAATTTGTCAAGCGAAAACGGTAAATTTTTATTTTTTAAATTTTTGAAATTTTTTGGCGAGTTTTTTTCTCAAGAAAACTGAAAGTTTTGGCGAATTTGGCAGATTTTGAAGGTCAAAGGTCAAGGTCAGCCAAGATGACCGCCGTGATGTCAGCGAGGTCGATAATTGACCCGCTCTCGGCTTGACCCAGCGCCGGTACCGGCTATTATATACCACATACTTGCTTCCTTTTTGTCAAATGTGCTTCCAAATATGGTTCCCTTTTTTATGTTCATCCAAATGCTCTTCAGTAAACAAATTTCAGATGATAATTAGTCAGTTTAAGCCAATGCTTCACTAAATATTTATTACAGTGCTAACTTTCGTAAGTTTTCCTGTAGTGGAGTAGAATTTACGTAATAAATTTTTATTTGTAATTTAGTTGTGGTTTTTTCTCAAACCTATTCCTACTTAGATGGTATTTCTAATAAAATTATCTTTTCTGTATCAGTCAAAGATCGAATCAAGCATTATATGTGATCGAATCAGTCATTATTTTAACATGTTATTTATTTGATGATTTGTACCAGTTTTTCATGAATTTCTAGCTAAATAATTAGAGAATTTTAAGTTTACGGTCAAGGTCAAGGCTATGACCTCAGCGTCTTAGGGCAGCTATCTTTTAAGAATTTTAAGCTGCTTTCATAAATTTTAGTTTTTACTAAGGCAAATATATTTTGAGGCATTTCCAATTTCTAATTTTGAATTTTTGAGGAATAAAAGCGGAAAATTTCCCTCGAATAAGGGAGATTTTTTTTTAGGACTTTTTAGGAATTTTGAGATATTTTTAAATAATTTTGAGAAATTTTTGACACCAAGATGGCCACCGTTATGTCATAATCCAAGACGGCGAATGGCTCCTCGCTCTCAAACCAGTTTCAAGAGTCTCCGATATTTATACTACTTAAACTATTGGCTGAACAATATTTGATAAGACTAACTATTATCGTAAAACCGGGGAAGATGTTATAAAACATTTAAACTGCCTTACTGTCACATTTATTCAAATTTATTTTAAACCGTGTTAATATTATCCTAGCTTTGGTACAAAGAAAATTTTTATGCGCCCACGTTTTAGTTTAATGGATAAAAATTTTGTGTTTCATGATAAAAATTGTTCCCTACTACCTTAGTAGGCAAATAAGAAAAATCGTTGCAAGCTATTCAATGATGCATTGGGTTAAAACCATTCGAAATAATTTTCTGCATTGAATATTAAGAAATGAATATTAAGCTTTTTAATTGTTCCACGTGTTCATAGATGTTTCCAGAACAATTAGAAAATAAGTATGTAATTAGACATCTATCTACGCCTGTAGGCTGTGTCGAAAGAGATTTGTATATTGTATAGCTAAAATCTTTTTTACGAATTAAAAAAATTTTAATTTTCCACTGTTTGTGCATGATCTCGCCCAAAAGCATTAAAAGAGAGTGAGTATGACCGACAAGTCTATTACGTTGACGATAAGTGTCAGCTCAGAAAACTGGTGAGTCAGACAAGGTGCTGTTGCTACATGACAAGTACCGTTTCACATTCATTGTGTTGCCTATGTGCACGAAAAAAATATATACCTATATAAGTATCTCAGTATAGATCTCACGTAAAGCAGTATGTACACAAAAAAGTAAGAGTAATTTTCAAGTGCACGGGTTTTATTATTAAATTTTATTATGGAAGAACGTTAAATAAATAGGTGTATGGAAAATGTGTAAAATTGAAGAAATTGTTTTTAAAATGTTTTAAATAATTTTCTTTATTTTTTCTCCCACTCATTTTTAATTATCGTATGGTTCCCTCAATCCACCAAAATATCTCTCTCTTGTGACTGTCGAGTGAAGAGTCACGTTGAACCAAATTACACTTAATGGATGAACCCTTCCGAGGCCGGCAAGTCCTTCCCAGGCCGCTAAAACCAAGAAACCACCAACCCCAACGCCAGCACCCCGAGCAGCGCGGCAGGGCGCAGGGGATGTTTCGCTGCGACATAGGGGCGGTCGCGGCGCGCGGGAGAGAGGGTGCCTTACACTGGCCGGGGGTGGAAATATGTTTGCGGAGGACGGCAAACGGATACGGCTAAAAAGGGGACCGCTGCGCCAGCTTTTACGGGATATTGCCGCAAAAATGTTTTGTGGTCGATTAAAAAACACATTACCGCGAATGAATTTCTCCCTGCATCCTGGCGGCGCGCTCATTCCCCTCTTCGCAACCCCCCCTCCACCAATTTTTCACCAGCCCTTCTGTGCACGACTGAATGTGTTTGTTCCGAGCGCATCGCGGCGTTAGGAACGGGTGGAATGAGCAGGGGCAGGAGACAAAGGCTGTAACCTGTGCAGGGAGTGGCTTTTTCCAAACCCCGGAGCTCCCTGAGTTAAGATATTGCCGGGAAATAGGAGGCATTAGAAACAATTGGTTCATTTTTCTCCCTTTCCTACCAGGAAAAATAATCGCCCGCAAGGTGGTCGGGATATTAGGGTCGCAGAGATACGCCTGCCTTGCGCGAAGCTGTTGGTGAATCCAACACGGAATTGTACTCCAAACACAGGGTTATCTTCAGCAACGGTACGACGCGACAGTGTGAAGTCGTGTGGAGTAACGGACTGTGTCTGTGCGTCCGTCAGTTATTCGTGAGAACACAGGAACTGTCCATTTGTGTTAGAAGACGAAGTGACCATGTCGTTGTTCGAAAATATTGGCTTTACCCACAAGCTACGGCATTTGGGAGATTCATGTTTTATTCACGTGCCTGCTTCTCGAGGAGAACAAACCTTATGTTCACAATGCTTGGAGAAAGAATATAAAATGTAAAAACGAGGCTGAAAACTCCAAATTTGAAATATAAAATATATATAACAGCAAGAAAAAAAAATATATATATAACAGCAGAAATTTTATATTTAATCGATAAGTATAGTTCAATGATACATAGTGAAAGATATAAACATTTCCTATTTTTTTAAAAAAAATCTATAAGAAACAGATATTTTGGTATATTAATCTGAACTTAAACTACTGAAAGTATTTCGATGAAATATTATTGAAGTGAAACTTTTTTTTGAGATGGTAGGGTGTGTAAATATCACAGCCCAATGAAAAATTAAAAGTGCTTGACTGGGAAGAAGGTGATAGTAAACGGGTAATACAAAATTAAGTAGACACTCGAATAACTGTAGACTATTTAGAGGTTTTTGTCATCATGTATTTTACAGTTGTGAAATATATAGATTTTTGAAGACAATTTTATGTACCATATTTGAGCTACTTGGTGACTTACTTTATGGACAAATGACACCAACAGCACTCGATGACGTAATAATTATATACACTAGTATTCAAGTTAGCCAAAAACCTTTCTAATAAAATAAAGTTTATCAAAATCCGTCAAGTAATTTTCGATTGCGGGTCGAACAAACAAACAGACAAAGAGACAAAAATTTTTGAAACTAGACTTTTGAATTCTCAGTAATGAAAATAAGCATTACCAATAAATTTTCCTCATTTAATCCAATGCACAGACTTTTTCTCTCCAACAATTTTATTATTAGGATATGCAACATTAGACAGTGGAGCGCTCGATGTCAAGTTGACGGAATCCAAGGTGACTGAGGTCAACGTCAAACATCAAGGCCACAGGTCAATCTCAAAAGGTTATAGGTCAAAGTCAAGATAAATATCAAGGTAAAAGTCAAAGGTCTAGGTCATGTAAGTTAGTTCCGTGTCATCAGTGTTTGGTCGATCATTGACCCAACCACACACCACGACCCTGGACTCTGCGCCAGCTAATACAATCATATATTACTGTAAAGCTACACGCTGAAAGACAGTTCGAGACCCGCAAAGGGCATGGTATCAAAATCATGTGGTATTGAATGAATTATGTTGATGATGTTTGTGCTTTGTACATGTAGTAGTGTAAAATTTAAGTAGGCCTAATAAGTATTATTTTTGAAAATGTGTGTTTTTATTTTTTGAACATTGGCCTGTGTCTTCACAGTAAAGTATTAAATTGAAATTATTTTTTAATAAATATTATTGACCCTAAATTCATTTTATTTTGCACTGACTAGGCAGGCCAGTAATAGTTTTTTTAATTCAATAAGTTTATTAATAAGACTTTATAAATTTTTTTAAATATCTTTCTTTTGCCACTGTAAAAACTACATATTTTCAATATGACGAGCAATATGACCGACAAGATGGCCGACACGCTTGCGGATAATACGAGAGTTGACTGTCGTTTGATTGATGTTAGTGTGCTCTGGTGGGTAAAAAAAAATAATCAATTCGGTAGTAGTGTACTTTCAAGATGGCTGCCATTATGTCGCAATATGTTATATATGCTTTGGTAGTTGTGGTGGGGGTCAGTATGATGCTAATCCCATTTGAAAAAATGATTAAAAAAATTGATGTTGCCCTCGGAAAGATTAAACTAATTACTTCTAAGGTTAATGTCGTACCAGATCCCATTTTTAAATATCTTTAAATAAGTTTTTGTGAATTTATTATTATTGTTTTAGTTCTAAGGTAAAATAGGAACCAATACGTCGAACTACTTAACCCTAGGTATTACATTTCAGTTTAATTGTAAGGTCACGGTTATCCAGTATGGCGGCCGTTATTTCACAATCCAAGATGGAGTTCGCTCATTGCCTGCACCAGTGCATGACACCATTAACCCTGCGCCAGTCTCCCCGTTTACCTTCTACTGTTGCATACTTGCTCACTTGTACACCTGTATCCGTGAAGTTCACAGCACACTCAAAGCGGCCACGTAGCATTGTTTTTGTTGGCAAGTTCTTTAGCTAAATTAAACACTAGGCCATAAATCATTTCAAAATCCTGCCATTTAAGAGGATACGATTAAAAATAATATTCCTGGAGAAAATAAAGTGGATTTAGTGATGTCGGGTACAAATGGTAAATAAATAAATACCACCAAATAGGTTTTTTTTTTTTTCGTTTCATTTTTCGAAATTTCATCTTTAAGGTGGTGGGGGGAGGGATCGGGATTGTAAATTGGGTGGGTTGAGTTTACGAAGAGAAGTTTATATCTTTGTATCTACTGTAAAATGAGATAATAAACTGGGTACGAATAAAACACATGAAGCATTATGTCCAGTAAATTTTCCTTATTTATTTTTATTCGACCATTATGCATGTGAAAATGTGTTGATTTGGTTTTTTTAATTAAAAAAAATCGTAACTCTCAAGTAAATCAAGCTACTATAACTAAACTAAAGAAGCATAAAATACGTAGTTACACAGTGTTATTTTTCAATTTTTATAATTTTGACCACATGGAGGTTGAAAATAGAGTAAGTTATGGTGTATTGTAAAATCTATGTATCTTTAAAGTAAATAAAGCCTTTTGGGGGTGTCAATAACTAAGCAAAAATTACTAACTTGAACAGTAAACTAAATTTATCGTCGTAGGGGTGGTAGATGTGTTTAATATATAGAATTAAACATTTTGTATTTTGAATATATTCAAGATATATGTTTTTAACTTGGGGGAAGGGTGGAGGAGGAGTGCTAGAAACTAAGGGAAAATAAAGTGCACAAAAATAACGTAGTGTAATGTTTTCATTTTTCGAAGTTCGAATAAGCCCGGGATAAGTGTGGTTTTATAACTAAATAATATCTTTAAAGACATTCAAGAGGATATTAATATAAAGCAAAATATTAATTAATATACTATGACTACAAATTTATATTCACCATTTACTAAATTTAAAATTTTAAAGTTTATAATGGGTTAAGTTTGGCTTTATAAATAAAATTTTATATTTCCGAAGCAAACCGTATGAAACCTACGATAAATTATAGATGAACAAAATGCTTAACGTATAGTGCAGTTACCCATTTTTCGAAATTCAGTAGTTTATATAGGGAAAAGGGAGATATTCTTCAATAAAAAATATTTTATTCATGAAGATTATTAACAAACTAAGAATTAAATATAAATAGCAATTTATGAATTAAATTTTTATTATTTTCTTAAAATCACACTACCAATTAGCTAAGAATGAGGCAAATTTAAATTTAAAAAGAAAAATTGATATAACAGAAGTTTTTAAAAATTAATGTAACTGATAATGGATTAAATTCATAAATAGTAATAAAATGTGTCATCTCCATATTTCTATATTTTTCTAAATGATCTATGTTACTTTCGAAAATAATTAAGTGGCTTTTAAACAATTTAAGTTTTTTTTTCTGTGAGAAGAAACGATTTTAGTTACAACATAACTTATAATTTTGGATGTTAAAATAAATGTACAATTTTACTTTTAGCTGATTATATCTCCGAAACAGATGACTTAAAAAATAAGCGAGATGGTTCTTACAGCAAAACGCCATTCCTAATCTATAAGACGATCATGAATTAAAGCAGGCAGTAAAAGATGATAACATATTTTTATCGGAAGCGACAAAGGCCCGGGTTTCCGCGGTGCAGCCCATGTTTACGCGCGGTAAACAAAGCCCCGGAGAGATGCACAGCGCGAGGGAAGGGAGTGCCGTAAAACTGCTGTGACGTGTTGAAGAGTGCGAATATCGCCGGCCGGGACGAGCGGGGAACGCAGGCTCCGACGACGTGTGTACGGCGCGGCAGCAAGATACACGGGAGCGACGAGGACAGAGAACCACGTGCTTTATGGTTATGAGCTATACAGAGAGGGCTTGAAGGTCGGATATATCGGCGAATGGTTTGGAAGAGGGCTCAGGAGGGGAGGAAAAAGAGGGAAAGGTTTCCCCGCCGGGAATTATTGTTTTCCAATGTTTATGACACTGTTTCGATTTCATAGCTCCACGGAGAGCCAAAACGGGGAGAATCTATATATACAATTTTTTTTTCACCCTGTCCCGGCCACCCCCTCCCCATTTCCTCTCACGACCGCGAGTCGAAGTTTTTAATTTATCAGCCTCTACATCAAGTAACGCTACTGAGATAAGCCTTTTTGTCCGGTCGTTTTCTGTCCCTTTCCTTCTCTCTCTCTCTCTCCACAGCTAACTTCCCTTTCCACCCTCTTCCGCCCAACCCTCTCCTTTTCGTATCCTCTGCTAAATTTTGATTTGCAGCCCCTACATGGACGCGATACCCGTGTACATAAACGCGAAAAGCTGTATGCAGTCGTACAAAAGGCTATATTTCCTGCGAGAAATCTCCAACTGTATCTCTATATGAGGGGCGATGCGCTTTTTTTTTTTTTTTTAAGTCGTCAACAACAATAATCGGATGGGGGGTGAAATATAGGCGAATACTCGTTCCAGTACGTCTTTATATCAGTGCCGTTGTCGCTGCAGCAGTAGCAACGAGATGTGAAATTCAACTTCTGCAAGTGGTTTATGACTTTCTACAAAAAAATATACAAGGCTTAAAATTCTAACTTAATATAGAAGTAGTTTTACAAGAAGGCCTATTGTCAACATAAAAAATAATAATTCGCCTATAGTCAAAGAAAACATAAATATTAAAAAAGTAAACAATGTAGGCACTGAAAGATGTAATTCGTTCGAAGACAATTAAAGAACGCTGACCATTTCTCAATATTTTCGGTAATTAAATAAATACTAGACCGAATCAGTCTTGAAATTTTTTCTGTCCATAAATAATACTTCACGATTCATATTCGTTGCATGCGTGTGCGAGGCGGCTTGTCTTTAGTTAAAAGATTGGGAAGTGTTTTCTTTTGTGTGTTCTCTGTGCAAATATGGCGTCATCTGTGTCAGTGAAAATCGGCGTGGCGTGGTTTGCCGAATAGTGCAAATCAAAGAAGTGTCCGCTTTGCTTTTCTGAGCTTAGGCTGATTCACTCCTACCTCTCAACCTACTAATATACGTAATTATACCATACTTTTAACAAAAGTAAAAGTTTAGATGCTTTTTACTCAATCACGTTTTGTAAGTGAACCGATTTCCATGAATTAAACACCCAGGGTTTATTCTATTGCGAAAATTTCCTCATAAACACCCCAACCCCCCACCCCCACGAAAGGGTAAAATTTATGTTAATTTACTTTTGAAAAGAAAAATAATAAAATGTAAAATAAACATGAAAACAAGTACTAGCTTTCTATATACTTGCCAAGCCAAACAAATTAATCATGAATGGGAGGTATGATGTTGTTGTTCCAAAATAATACACTATAATAGTATAGACTCAAACCGTTGATATATTTAAATGATTGCATATTAAAATAGATTGACATCCGTTTTTATACTTAAGTAAGATAGTAATACACTTATATTAAAAAAAAACTGATTGACTTACAAACAGAAGACGATAATCAATTTTTTTCATCATTGTGGTAGTTTTAATAATCTTAAGAGAAGTTAAATCACACCTCTCCTACTTACTTTACTATAACACAAATAATTAAAGGTAAAAATTTGGATGTTTAATGTTTGTTTTTCAATCGTGTATTTACAGGGCCGATAATAAAGAACTTTGGTTGAGGAATAGATGAAAAATTTACTAAGGTATAGTGTATTTTAATTGTGTTAAAATAATAGTTTTGTGTTTAATAACAATTTCAATCATTTACAAAGATAACACATGGAAATATATGCCGCAATCGTAATATGTAGTATTGTTCCACTTCCTGTGTTAAAAGTAAAAATAAAAGCGTTTTCATTTGCATAGGATAAATTTTATAGTAAATTGTTAATCCAAAATATCATGTTATTTCCTACCACTAAGTGTATGGGAATGATAATGCGGGTATAATTTATTTTCGTAGTAATGTATACCAAAACAGAGCTGATAGCCCGTCACCGTCGGATAACTGAACTAGTAGTTTATATTTCCATTGCATTTAAGAGGTGGCGAATGACTAAACTTATTGATGGCATATAATAACTAATCTTATTAGGCTAAAATAACATTTAAAAAAAATCCAAATATGCTTCAACCACACAACTAAAAGACCCACCACTTAAGACCCATTTAATATATAATCTTAATAACTCAAGGAATCACATCTTGTAACTTTAACGGAGGCCATATTTTTTAAGTTTTCAAATATTACTTCAGAATACATATCTATATATCAAACTTTTTTCTTAAATATCATAACCATTATCTATATTTTATATGCAAGCTTCCGAAACACATAGTTCAAATATATATGAATGTCGAGTATTGAATTTGTTTTTAATAAGGTTTAAAAGATATGTAATGGAGAGCAAAATAGTTGAAAATAATTGCAAGAAGAGTTACCATAAACATTTACCTATATTACACAATTTTAAATTATGCCTAATTAATAACTGAACAGCTTAAACAGACAGATGGAATCAAATTGTAAGTTGCATTTTTATTTTAATAAGTGAAAATATCTTATTTGTTAAAATATGTCTTTCTCCATCTGTACAATCATGAAATTAGAATATTCTTTGAATGATTCCTGCAATTATGAATTTATGCCGTATGTACAAGATGTATGTAAAGACATAAAATTAAAAAAAAAAGTGTTCTTTAATTTTGGTTGTGTTATTCTGCAATTAATTTTGTAGTTATTGATTCGTTACAATATATATTTTTCATTTAAACATTAAAGTTTACCTACATTTCAGCCATGAAATTAATAAAATATTATCACTAAGGTAAAGTGGTTTTGTAGTCTTAATATTTTTTTTCATTTCATAAATACTTATTCATAGATGCTAAGTGTCGTAAGTTTCTTGCTCGAATGACTGTTAAATAAATGCTTAGAGTTCTTTTTTTCTATGCGAAAAAAACTAAAAATTAGCCCAGAAACCCTGCGAAGATATGACACAATGTTATGATAAATACAATTTTGTTTAGGTTTGAACGGATGTAACATTTTTACGAATACGAAGTGCACAGAATTGTAAACTGATTGTTATGTGTGAAATTTAGGCGAAAATAACCGTGACTCAGCATAATATTTATACGTGGTGATTTGTCGAAGAAATTTTCACTGTTTAATATGCTTCGATACACTTTCATCATAATTAAAAAATGACTTTTTTTGGTTATTACTGGCGAATGAATCGCATACAGCACTCAACTCAGCCAATGAGCAAACAAATATCGCAAGGAAAAGTCTGTGTTTCGCCCTTAAATACCTACATAATGATAAACAATTTTTTTCTTATATAATGTAAAACGAGGTTACAGAGAATTGAATACTATCTTAGTGCAAAATATTTTTTAATAAACTATAATCACTAGGGACCGGGAAAATTCACGGATACATTTAGTGATAGGATAATATTCAAATATGTATACTTATAAGCTAATTTCACCTATTGGCGCACAATATATATGAAGTACTCATGGCCAATGAGATACCATCAAAAGAATTGCCGAACAGGCTACCAAGTTGTGAGTTTCATCAGTCAGCAGCCAATGAACAGATGGCATTTGCCCGTTGTAGGCCTACACAGGGCTGTGGAGTATACATTCGAAGAATTGAGAACGCGCAATTTACCTGTCTCTGGCAAAAATATTCTACATTTTGATCTTAAACTCTGCTTCCCAATTTGTATTTTCGAGGGAAAAAAATATGTTCATTAATATTTTTTTCTTAAAATGGTCTAATAAGGTATAGAGTGTCTCGGTGGACTTGCTAAGACTTAACATTTTTGATCGGAATAATTACTGTAAACTGTTTCGATTATTCGACTTATTACACTTTATTTATGATTATATAAAGTTAATAATTGTATGCAGATATTTATTTACTTCTTGCATCTTCATATTACACATTTATATATAAACCAACTATTTCTTTATTAGAAAAATCAATCTCGTTGAGTCAAAAACTACACAGTATGTTTAGTATTCAAAAATATAATTTGCCCTATTTTTACAAGTTCGAAGAGAAACTAAAAAAAAAAAAAAATTTGCACAGGCTTCAATAAACCCAGCTGCTTGGTGTCGCCATACAAGTGCAAGCGGAACAAACAGCAATGCAGTTACACAACACTCAGCCTGATTCATAAACTGTTCGTAACGCTCTGAGCGTTACCCTTTAATTCATTACGCTTTAATGACGTTAACGCCTAATTATTTTTTTTCACTAGAAAAAAAAAACAGTGGAATACCGCCCTACGGGAACTTAACCCGAATAACTTCACTAGGAGAGACCGTTGTTACCACTCAACTGACGTGGTCCCTGTGGATTCACGTGTGTTCAGATTCAACAAATTGAACTGGGTAAATAACTTGACGGCGTGGAAAGCCTCCCGTCTGAGGAACGTCGAGAAGATAAAAAAACATGGTCGCAAGACGATGAATCGATTGTCGGCGTGTCGAACCCCAGAGTGGCTTCCGACCTCGATGTGTTTGCTCGCGTGTCGAAACTTCTAATGAGGCGCCAACGTTGTGTCCACAAGCATTAGCGGTCCCTGATTGACGGTGGCTACCGCCCACGTCTTTGTTTGCTGCGGAGGCCTCAGAGAGGCAGATCAAACAACTTCCAGGCGGGCCCTCGTGGCTACCGGCCTACCCGCCTGACAACTGCCTGCCTCTCACAGCCTTGATCTGGAGGGTCTCTGCGGAGTGAACACAGAGGCAGGGCTACTGCGCATCGCGACACACGCTACTGGACCCTCGTGGCTACCGGCCTACCCGCCTGACAACTGCCTGCCTCTCACTGCCGCGATGTGGAGGGTCTCTGCGGAGTGAACACAGAGGCAGGGCTACTGAACATCACGACACAAGCTACTGGACCCTCGTGGCTACCGGCCTACCCGCCTGACAACTGCCTGCCTCTCACTGCCGCGATGTGGAGGGTCTCTGCGGAGTGAACACAGAGGCAGGGCTACTGAACATCACGACACAAGCTACTGGACCCTCGTGGCTACCGGCCTACCCGCCTGACAACTGCCTGCCTCTCACTGCCGCGATGTGGAGGGTCTCTGCGGAGTGAACACAGAGGCAGGGCTACTGCGCATCGCGACACACGCTACTGGACCCTCGTGGCTACCGGCCTACCCGCCTGACAACTGCCTGCCTCTCACTGCCGCGATGTGGAGGGTCTCTGCGGAGTGAACACAGAGGCAGGACTACTGCGCATCGCGACACACGCTACTGGACCCTCGTGGCTACCGGCCTACCCGCCTGACAACTGCCTGCCTCTCACTGCCGCGATGTGGAGGGTCTCTGCGGAGTGAACACAGAGGCAGGGCTACTGCGCATCGCGACACACGCTACTGGACCCTCGTGGCTACCGGCCTACCCGCCTGACAACTGCCTGCCTCTCACAGCCGCGATGTGGAGGGTCTCTGCGGAGTGAACACAGTGGCAGGGCTACTGCGCATCGCGACACACGCTACTGGACCCTCGTGGCTACCGGCCTACCCGCCTGACAACTGCCTGCCTCTCACAGCCTTGATCTGGAGGGTCTCTGCGGAGTGAACACAGAGGCAGGGCTACTGCGCATCGCGACACACGCTACTGGACCCTCGTGGCTACCGGCCTACCCGCCTGACAACTGCCTGCCTCTCACAGCCTTGATCTGGAGGGTCTCTGCGGAGTGAACACAGAGGCAGGGCTACTGCGCATCGCGACACACGCTACTGGACCCTCGTGGCTACCGGCCTACCCGCCTGACAACTGCCTGCCTCTCACAGCCTTGATCTGGAGGGTCTCTGCGGAGTGAACACAGAGGCAGGGCCACTGCGCATCGCGACACACGCTACTGGACCCTCGTGGCTACCGGCCTACCCGCCTGACAACTGCCTGCCTCTCACAGCCTTGATCTGGAGGGTCTCTGCGGAGTGAACACAGAGGCAGGGCTACTGCGCATCGCGACACACGCTACTGGACCCTCGTGGCTACCGGCCTACCCGCCTGACAACTGCCTGCCTCTCACAGCCTTGATCTGGAGGGTCTCTGCGGAGTGAACACAGAGGCAGGGCCACTGCGCATCGCGACACACGCTACTGGACCCTCGTGGCTACCGGCCTACCCGCCTGACAACTGCCTGTCTCTCACAGCCGCGATGTGGAGGGTCTCTGCGGAGTGAACACAGAGGCAGGGCTACTGCGCATCGCGACACTCTACTGGAACCTCGTGACTACCGGCCTACCCGCCTGACAACTGCCTGCCTCTCACAGCCGCGATGTGGAGGGTCTCTGCGGAGTGAACACAGAGGCAGGGCTACTGCGCATCGCGACACACGCTACTGGACCCTCGTGGCTACCGGCCTACCCGCCTGACAAATGCCTGCCTCTCACAGCCTTGATGTGGAGGGTCTCTGCGGAGTGAACACAGAGGGAGGGCTACTGCGCATCGCGACACAAGCTACTGGACCCTCGTGGCTACCGGCCTACCCGCCTGACAACTGCCTGCCTCTCACAGCCGCGATGTGGAGGGTCTCTGCGGAGTGAACACAGAGGCAGGGCTACTGCGCATCGCGACACACGCTACTGGACCCTCGTGGCTACCGGCCTACCCGCCTGACAACTGCCTGCCTCTCACAGCCGCGATGTGGAGGGTCTCTGCGGAGTGAACACAGAGGCAGGGCTACTGCGCATCGCGACACACGCTACTGGACCCTCGTGGCTACCGGCCTACCCGCCTGACAACTGCCTGCCTCTCACAGCCGCGATGTGGAGGGTCTCTGCGGAGTGAACACAGAGGCAGGGCTACTGCGCATCGCGACACACGCTACTGGACCCTCGTGGCTACCGGCCTACCCGCCTGACAACTGCCTGCCTCTCACAGCCGCGATGTGGAGGGTCTCTGCGGAGTGAACACAGAGGCAGGGCAACTGCGCATCGCGACACACGCTACTGGACCCTCGTGGCTACCGGCCTACCCGCCTGACAACTGCCTGCCTCTCACAGCCGCGATGTGGAGGGTCTCTGCGGAGTGAACACAGAGGCAGGGCTACTGCGCATCGCGACACACGCTACTGGACCCTCGTGGCTACCGGCCTACCCGCCTGACAACTGCCTGTCTCTCACAGCCGCGATGTGTAGGGTCTCTGCGGAGTGAACACAGAGGCAGGGCTACTGCGCATCGCGACACACGCTACTGGACCCTCGTGGCTACCAGGCTACCCGCCTGACAACTGCCTGCCTCTCACAGCCGCGATGTGGAGGGTCTCTGCGGAGTGAACACAGAGGCAGGGCTACTGAACATCACGACACAAGCTACTGGACCCTCGTGGCTACCGGCCTACCCGCCTGACAACTGCCTGCCTCTCACAGCCGCGATGTGGAGGGTCTCTGCGGAGTGAACACAGAGGCAGGGCTACTGCGCATCGCGACACACGCTACTGGGCCCTCCTTTCTACCGGCCTACCCGCCTGACAACTGCCTGCCTCTCACAGCCGCGATGGTCGATGGTCTCTGCGGAGTGAACACAGAGGCAGGGCTACTGCGCATCGCGACACTCTACTGGACCCTCGTGACTACCGGCCTACCCGCCTGACAACTGCCTGCCTCTCACAGCCGCGATGTGGAGGGTCTCTGCGGAGTGAACACAGAGGCAGGGCTACTGCGCATCGCGACACACGCTACTGGACCCTCGTGGCTACCGGCCAACCCGCCTGACAACTGCCTGTCTCTCACAGCCGCGATGTGGAGGGTCTCTGCGGAGTGAACACAGAGGCAGGGCTACTGCGCATCGCGACACTCTACTGGACCCTCGTGACTACCGGCCTACCCGCCTGACAACTGCCTGCCTCTCACAGCCGCGATGTGGAGGGTCTCTGCGGAGTGAACACAGAGGCAGGGCTACTGCGCATCGCGACACTCTACTGGACCCTCGTAGCTACCGGCCTACCCGCCTGACAACTGCCTGCCTCTCACAGCCGCGATGGTCGAGGTTCTCTGCGGAGTGAACACAGAGGCAGGACTACTGCGCATCGCGACTCACGCTACTGGACTCTCGTGGCTACCGGCCTACCCGCCTGACAACTGCCTGCCTCTCACAGCCGCGATAGTCGAGGGTCTCTGCAGAGTGAACACAGAGGCAGGGCTACTGCGCATCGCGACACTCTACTGGACCCTCGTGACTACCGGCCTACCCGCCTGACAACTGCCTGCCTCTCACAGCCGCGATGTGGAGGGTCTCTGCGGAGTGAACACAGAGGCAGGGCTACTGCGCATCGCGACACACGCTACTGGACCCTCGTGGCTACCGGCCTACCCGCCTGACAACTGCCTGTCTCTCACATCCGCGATGTGGAGGGTCTCTGCGGAGTGAACACAGAGGCAGGGCTACTGCGCATCGCGACACACGCTACTGGACCCTCGTGGCTACCGGCCTACCCGCCTGACAACTGCCTGCCTCTCACAGCCGCGATGGTCGAGGGTCTCTGCGGAGTGAACACAGAGGCAGGGCTACTGCGCTTCGCGACACACGCTACTGGACCCTCGTGGCTACCGGCCTACCCGCCTGACAACTGCCTGCCTCTCACAGCCGCGATGTGGAGGGTCTCTGCGGAGTGAACACAGAGGCAGGGCTACTGCGCATCGCGACACACGCTACTGGACTCTCGTGGCTACCGGCCTACCCGCCTGACAACTGCCTGCCTCTCACAGCCGCGATGTGGAGGGTCTCTGCGGAGTGAACACAGAGGCAGGGCTACTGCGCATCGCGACACACGCTACTGGACACTCGTGGCTACCGGCCTACCCGCCTGACAACTGCCTGCCTCTCACAGCCGCGATGTGGAGGGTCTCTGCGGAGTGAACACAGAGGCAGGGCTACTGCGCATCGCGACACACGCTACTGGACCCTCGTGGCTACCGGCCTACCCGCCTGACAACTGCCTGTCTCTCACAGCCGCGATGTGGAGGGTCTCTGCGGAGTGAACACAGAGGCAGGGCTACTGCGCATCGCGACAGACGCTACTGGACCCTCGTGGCTACCGGCCTACCCGCCTGACAACTGCCTGCCTCTCACAGCCGCGATGTGGAGGGTCTCTGCGGAGTGAACACAGAGGCAGGGCTACTGCGCATCGCGACAGACGCTACTGGACCCTCGTGGCTACCGGCCTACCCGCCTGACAACTGCCTGCCTCTCACAGCCGCGATGTGGAGGGTCTCTGCGGAGTGAACACAGTGGCAGGGCTAATGCGCATCGCGACACACGCTACTGGACCCTCGTGGCTACCGGCCTACCCGCCTGACAACTGCCTGCCTCTCACAGCCGCGATGTGGAGGGTCTCTGTGGAGTGAACACAGAGGCAGGGCTACTGCGCATCGCGACAGACGCTACTGGACCCTCGTGGCTACCGGCCTACCCGCCTGACAACTGCCTGCCTCTCACTGCCGCGATGTGGAGGGTCTCTGCGGAGTGATCACAGAGGCAGGGCTACTGCGCTTCGCGACACACGCTTCTGGACTCTCGTGGCTACCGGCCTACCCGCCTGACAACTGCCTGCCTCTCACTGCCGCGATGTGGAGGGTCTCTGCGGAGTGAACACAGAGGCAGGGCTACTGCGCATCGCGACACTCTACTGGACCCTCGTAGCTACCGGCCTACCCGCCTGACAATGCCTGCCTCTCACAGCCGCGATGGTCGAGGTTCTCTGCGGAGTGAACACAGAGGCAGGACTACTGCGCATCGCGACACACGCTACTGGACTCTCGTGGCTACCGGCCTACCCGCCTGACAACTGCCTGCCTCTCACAGCCGCGATAGTCGAGGGTCTCTGCGGAGTGAACACAGAGGCAGGGCTACTGCGCATCGCGACACTCTACTGGACCCTCGTGACTACCGGCCTACCCGCCTGACAACTGCCTGCCTCTCACTGCCGCGATGTGGAGGGTCTCTGCGGAGTGAACACAGAGGCAGGGCTACTGCGCATCGCGACACACGCTACTGTACCGTCGTGGCTACCGGCCTACCCGCCTGACAACTGCCTGCCTCTCACAGCCGCGATGGTCGAGGGTCTCTGCGGAGTGAACACAGAGGCAGGGCTACTGCGCTTCGCGACACACGCTACTGGACCCTCGTGGCTACCGGCCTACCCGCCTGACAACTGCCTGCATCTCACAGCCGCGATGTGGAGGGTCTCTGCGGAGTGAACACAGTGGCAGGGCTACTGCGCATCGCGACACACGCTACTGGACCCTCGTGGCTACCGGCCTACCCGCCTGACAACTGCCTGCCTCTCACAGCCGCGATGGTCGAGGGTCTCTGCGGAGTGAACACAGAGGCAGGGCTACTGCGCTTCGCGACACACGCTACTGGACCCTCGTGGCTACCGGCCTACCCGCCTGACAACTGCCTGCCTCTCACAGCCGCGATGGTCGAGGGTCTCTGCGAAGTGAACACAGAGGCAGGGCTACTGCGCTTCGCGACACACGCTACTGGACCCTCGTGGCTACCGGCCTACCCGCCTGACAACTGCCTGCCTCTCACAGCCGCGATGGTCGAGGGTCTCTGCGGAGTGAACACAGAGGCAGGGCTACTGCGCATCGCGACACACGCTACTGGACACTCGTGGCTACCGGCCTACCCGCCTGACAACTGCCTGCCTCTCACAGCCGCGATGGTCGAGGGTCTCTGCGGAGTGAACACAGAGGCAGGGCTACTGCGCTTCGCGACACACGCTACTGGACCCTCGTGGCTACCGGCCTACCCGCCTGACAACTGCCTGCCTCTCACAGCCGCGATGGTCGAGGGTCTCTGCGGAGTGAACACAGAGGCAGGGCTACTGCGCTTCGCGACACACGCTACTGGACCCTCGTGGCTACCGGCCTACCCGCCTGACAACTGCCTGCATCTCACAGCCGCGATGTGGAGGGTCTCTGCGGAGTGAACACAGTGGCAGGGCTACTGCGCATCGCGACACACGCTACTGGACCCTCGTGGCTACCGGCCTACCCGCCTGACAACTGCCTGCATCTCACAGCCGCGATGTGGAGGGTCTCTGCGGAGTGAACACAGTGGCAGGGCTAATGCGCATCGCGACACACGCTTCTGGACTCTCGTGGCTACCGGCCTACCCGCCTGACAACTGCCTGCCTCTCACAGCCACGATGTGGAGGGTCTCTGCGGAGTGAACACAGAGGCAGGGCTACTGCGCATCGCGACACACGCTACTGGACCCTCGTGGCTACCGGCCTACCCGCCTGACAACTGCCTGCCTCTCACAGCCGCGATGTGGAGGGTCTCTGCGGAGTGAACACAGAGGCAGGGCTACTGCGCATCGCGACACACGCTACTGGACTCTCGTGGCTACCGGCCTACCCGCCTGACAACTGCCTGCCTCTCACAGCCGCGATGTGGAGGGTCTCTGCGGAGTGAACACAGAGGCAGGGCTACTGCGCATCGCGACAGACGCTACTGGACCCTCGTGGCTACCGGCCTACCCGCCTGACAACTGCCTGCCTCTCACAGCCACGATGTGGAGGGTCTCTGCGGAGTGAACACAGAGGCAGGGCTACTGCGCATCGCGACAGACGCTACTGGACCCTCGTGGCTACCGGCCTACCCGCCTGACAACTGCCTGCCTCTCACAGCCACGATGTGGAGGGTCTCTGCGGAGTGAACACAGAGGCAGGGCTACTGCGCATCGCGACACACGCTACTGGACTCTCGTGGCTACCGGCCTACCCGCCTGACAACTGCCTGCCTCTCACAGCCGCGATGTGGAGGGTCTTTGCGGAGTGAACACAGAGGCAGGGCTACTGCGCATCGCGACACACGCTACTGGACCCTCGTGGCTACCGGCCTACCCGCCTGACAACTGCCTGCCTCTCACAGCCGCGATGTGGAGGGTCTCTGCGGAGTGAACACAGAGGCAGGGCTACTGCGCATCGCGACACAAGCTACTGGACCCTCGTGGCTACCGGCCTACCCGCCTGACAACTGCCTGCCTCTCACAGCCGCGATGTGGAGGGTCTCTGCGGAGTGAACACAGAGGCAGGGCTACTGCGCATCGCGACACACGCTACTGGACCCTCGTGGCTACCGGCCTACCCGCCTGACAACTGCCTGTCTCTCACAGCCTTGATCTGGAGGGTCTCTGCGGAGTGAACACAGAGGCAGGGCTACTGCGCATCGCGACAGACGCTACTGGACCCTCGTGGCTACCGGCCTACCCGCCTGATAACTGCCTGCCTCTCACAGCCACGATGTGGAGGGTCTCTGCGGAGTGAACACAGAGGCAGGGCTACTGCGCATCGCGACACAAGCTACTGGACCCTCGTGGCTACCGGCCTACCCGCCTGACAACTGCCTGCCTCTCACAGCCGCGATGTGGAGGGTCTCTGCGGAGTGAACACACAGGCAGGGCTACTGCACATCGCGACACACGCTACTGGACCCTCGTGGCTACCGGCCTACCCGCCTGACAACTGCCTGCCTCCCACAGCCGCGATGTGGAGGTTCTCTGCGGAGTGAACACAGAGGCAGGGCTACTGCGCATCGCGACACAAGCTACTGGACCCTCGTGGCTACCGGCCTACCCGCCTGACAACTGCCTGCCTCTCACAGCCGCGATGTGGAGGGTCTCTGCGGAGTGAACACAGAGGCAGGGCTACTGTTAGTGTAATATTTATGTATTCGGCCGTCTCAGAGCCTCGCTGAAACGCTGCGTGCTGCGACCTCCTGGCGTCGGGCCTGCACCTGCACCGAGCTTCTCGTCGCCTGAGCAGCTGCTCTGCGTGTAGCCACTGCCTCGCTGTCTGGCCGCCTTCCTGCTCCAGCTTCTGGCGAGAGCTCTGCGGAATTTTCCACTTGCTTTTGCGAGTCACGAATACAAATAAAATCAATTCGCTAATAAATTTTACCTATAATCTACAAATAAATCGATTAGTAATAAAATTAGCATAATCCAAAATACATTTTATGGAAAGAGATAACACAAACTTGTCCCAAAAGAAAATCATCGAGATCATAGAATGTAGTCTGGTGCCATCTACGGCACTCGAAGAAAACCAACAGCAGTAATTATGAGTTTTAAGGATTTTCGACACCATCTATTTTTATATATAAATATATATTTTAATAAACATTCCAGTTAATGTAGTTACAGAGTTAAGTTATTATATTATCCTGCAGGATATTTCTATTTTTTCCTGGAAGAAGGTTTTTAGTTTGTAAAAACGGTTTAGAACGAACCTCTACATCAAATGTTAGGCAGTTGTTTTACGGACGTTGACCATCCATCTGGAACAGCCAGTTTTTTTGGGATAAAAGGTAGCCTGTGTGTTCATACAGCGTGAAGGAGTAAGAAACATACACACTCATTCACAAACTTTCGCAAATCCTAGGCAAGATGTGACGGACGCACCAAATGACAGCGCGTTTCAAATTCAAGGCGACGCCATCTATTTACGAAGTGAAAAACCAAACTTTTATTGGCGTTGTTAGTTCGCTAGCCGCCACGAGCTACACAAAGTGGACGGGTCTCATCAAGGAGAAGGATAGGAAGTTGCCAGAAATTACTCTATGATCGTGTGGCGGACATAGAAAAATGACACACACTTACTGTTTGTATGTCATTAACCTATTATTTTCTGTTATAAAATTATTTTTTCCCCTTTTTCACTTAATTAAGGATGGAATTATATAGTAATATGTGGCCTAAGGTAATGAGCTAGCTGTATGACAATTTTCGTCCAAATCCGTTCAGTGGTTCGGGCGTCATTGAGTAACAAACATATACACAAACTTTCGCATTTATAATATTAGTGTGATGATACAACTTTTCTAAACAATGTGGTTAGGTCTGGTCCATATCAAGTCAGATGAAAACTTTATTTGCAGGCGTTATACTGATGATTAAATTTGTAAAAATAATGGCATTTAATTAGACATATCCTGAGAATTTTCATTAAAGTCAATTTTCACTAGACATAATTAACAATTATACAAGATGAAGTCGATATTGCACAGTCAAAGCTTGTTGTAATAATAAGCACTAAACTGTTTTATTCGCTTTTAAAATTTTCCTTTTGTTTTCTTAATCGATTATAAAGGATACTGTAAGACATTTATTTAGGTAGAGAATTCTGTATTCTCCAATCGAACGAAATATTTAATTCAATAGTGTATACACGTAAGCTAATTAACAACTAATTAAAAACTACATACGGTGTACTTTTGGGACTGTTAATTCAGATATCTTAAAACTATGTAGATGTTCGAGTGCGAAGTTTATGACAATTTTGGCAAGTCTTCTTCTTAGTAAAAAAAAATTAAGTTTTAATGTTAGAAGTTCATATTTAATTTTCCCTTTTTTGTTTGAAATATTTAATTAAAAAACGAAAGGGAGAAAACTCTATACATTTTCTGTCAAGATAAGAAATGTTTTCTGGCTGTCATTATTTGTCAGTATTTAGTACTGAATGAACCAACTGTAAAAGTGTTATCGCAGGGAAGGGATCGTATCTCCAGCTTCAGAAAAAAAAAAAAACCAGATAGTTTTCACGTAAATAAGGAGGCAGTAATCTATTCCTTTCTCCATCGGCCAGATTAAGTGAGTAGGAGCAGGTGCTAGGACTGGAACCAAACAGCTGTCTCCCTCGCCGACTACGAGGCAGTAAACAAATGTTTACAGGACAAGAATTTCTTGTTCCTCTGCGCGCTGGTGCGTCTCAGACCTTATTTACGTCCTTATTTCGACCGAGACAAGGCGCTGTCCGACCCGCCGATAAGCCCACTGAGATGTGGGCTTCCGCGGAAGATACCACGAAGCACCTATGTCCCCGCCGGAGATCCTGTCTGCTGACCGCTTGTTCTCGGATGTCACAGCACCGGCGAGCAGCCGAGGAGAAAGATCGTTAGAACAGGCTCAGCTCGTTTGGTACAGTGCGGGCCGGTGTGACGGAACTATGAGATCCAAAGACCAATTATAGCCGCGTAAAAAAAAATTATTTGGTCGCCGTTGTAGAGAAAGTGGACAAAGTTTTGAAGAATAAAAGGATGAGAATGCAGTAGGGAGATAAGTTTTGAAGACAGTTACGATGCAGTGGTAACATTGCGAAATTGTCCTCGTGGTCTTGTGGCCATAGGCGGCATGGCCACTTGATTTTAGATTTATTTTAATTAATTTTGAATTATGGCTGCTATGTAATTTTAGTTTTAATATTTGCCCCTTTCTTTTTTTAAAAAAAAAGTATTGGTTTGTTATAAGTTTTGTAAATATTATTTTTAAATATGTTTTTATATTATGTTATTTTTTACGTTAATGGTTTATTTTCTTAATATTTAATAATAACGCTTTAAACTTTCAATCAAAATACTGTGTGCGACGCTCCCCCGCTGTGAGCATGTAAGTGGAATGTTCCAAGGCTATAAGGTGGTGGGGGAAATACGTCAAGAAAAAAGAGAAAGACAGAATGAGCTGTAGGCGGGGAGTCGTCAGCTGATCGCCGTGTGGCGTGTGTGCGCTTCGAGCGTAACGGGCGCGATGGCTCGTGGTATTGGGCCTGGGCAAGCTCGCGAATACTTTTTCAATAAAATCAGCTGATGTGTATTGAGCATTGGGGAATACTTACGTCTTCACGGGTGCCGCCAAGAAGAAGAAGAGTTCATGCTACATTTTCCGTTGATTGCAGAGTTAATATGAAGCATTTAGCACCTCTGCTAAATTACAGCCCGCTAAACTCCGGACCAGGAGGTGCGGGGTGTGATTCAACGTACATCGTTCGTCCAAGTAAGTGATTCCGGCCCTGAACTTTTGCCCCTGTAATCCCGGGGCGTTGATTTCGACTTTGCCAAAATAAGAGTGAATAATTCAAAAATAACTTCTGCAAAAAGACCCTGCCCACAACTTCGAGTGTATGTTCCATCGTGGTACCAATTTTAACGAACCTTGTATCATGCTTGCCGCGAAGCGTCGAAAATTAAAAATCACCCGGGTGTTATTAAGACATTTTAGAGTGACATTTATTTTTATTAACTTTTATTTAAAAAGAATTGTAATTCATTATATATATATGTATATATATATATATACTAGATAATGCCCGGCATGCGTTGCAATGCCTCAATCAATTTTTTTTTGTAATTTTTTAAACGTATACTAAGCATCTATCTTTATCTCTCTATGTATATCTCTATAACTCTCTCTATCTTTCTATTTATATCTCTATCTCTCTATATATCTTTCTAGCGGACCCGACAGACATTGTCCTGCCCAAATGTACTTTTTGTGAGATATGGATATGGCGGTAAGTATTTCTACGCTGGACATTTTGTATCTTCTCATTATACATACCCCTCCTCTTGGGCACGCCACTGCCGTTACCAAAAACCTTTCCCATGGTTACGCAGAAGGCAACAACAATTTAAAAGTCCGTTGCCATGGAGGCTAATTATCAACAATGCTTAGTTTTTTTGCTTTTAAAGCGTGTATTTTTAGTTTTTCTTAACTCAGAATCGAGATAAAATATCCAATTGTGAATCTAAACCATCCTCGAATCCCCGTGAACTCACACACAAAATTTCATCAAAATCGCGTACAGACAGACAGAAAAAGTACTGTTTTATTATAGTAAGATAGATAGATTATTCTTACATGTTCGCATCCATGCAGTATATGAAAAATCAGAATGCATAGCCCCACACCTATAACTATACGTATCTGCTGCCCACGACTTTTTCCGCATGGAATTTTGTATTATCTTGCACCATTTAGAAATTTAAACATTATAACATAACAGTTGATACAGTTGTAGTAGTTTTCTTATGTTCACAAATGATAATTTTTCTCACCTCTATTTCAGTCTTTGCAATAAAAAATATGTTACTACCTAAATTTTGAGTAAATATGTTTCTACTTTCAAATGTAATGACGGGAAGACACTTCATAAAATGTCTTTGTAAACCACATTTACTGTTTTTTCCGTCTCGAGCTAGAATGTAAAGATTGTCTGCATTACTGACCCGCGAGCAAGCTACATACATTTCAGAGAGAGAGAGAGTGAGAGAAAGACACCTATTGAATGTCTATCTAACTAATTTTTTTATGAGAGCATATTTTCATTAAATAAATCATGAAATCATTCAACGATAAAAGCTGTTTATTTAATTAAGCGGACGGGTTCGCTCCAAGGAGAAAATTGACGCGGCGAGACCTCGTGGACATAGAGAAATGACACACACTCACTATTTGTGTGGCTATGAAACATGATTTTTTTCTGCAATTTAAATTGTAATATACAAAAAGGGTATTGAAAATTGAAACAAATATGGCGACGCTATAAACTGTCAGGATCTTTATTTTTTTCTTACTCTCTACTTAGTTCCTTACAATAGCAAAACTTAATGGCTTCTAATAATGCATTGCAATTTTTGCTTTTAAAGCGTGTTTTTTTTTTTAGTTTTTCTTAACTCAGAATCGAGATAAAATATCCAATTGTGAATCTAAACCATCCTCGAATCCCCGTGAACTCACACACAAAATTTCATCAAAATCGGTCCAGCCGTCTAGGAGGAGTTCAGTGACATACACACGCACACAAGAAATATATATATAAAGATATATATATATATATATATGTATTTGGAGCAGCTTTTCATCAATGTATGATTTTATTTATGGGTTTATTACAGTATTTATTTATTGGTATATACTAAAACGTGGCTCTAATAAAAGCCTCTGTAGCTCTATAGGGCAAAAGGTTATAGGTATTATTGTAATCCTTTTGAGATTTTGTCTTCAATTAAATTGCCTGCCATGTTCATGCGCAAGAAGTCCTATTAAAGTTTTTGGCATTTCAAGTATGTAATTACGTGTTTTTCGTTTTGAATACTATTACTCTGTTCTCATCCTTTTCCAAAATGTCTTTGAATAATTTACTTAAGAATTTTGGGGCACCCGCTTATTGGAGCAGCCCGCAAAATAATACAAATTTGAAAAAGATTAAGAATTTACGTGGACGGGTGTCTGACTTGTGGTGGTGTGACACAGGGGGTGCCAACCACGACAGTCTTTCCATTTCTAACACCCCCCCCCCCCCCAAGCCATGAATATCCTTGCTGAATTCCGCCTAATGTAGGTGTTCCACGGGCCTGTTACAACAGTCTGCGTAGTTACTAAAATTTGCTGACTAATTTAAATTGTCTAAAATAATGCCCCTCTCCCCTTCCTGGTAAAGCTAGGTAATTTACGATAATGTATAAGGCCATGCAATTTTTGCGATATGTTTTCGAGGTCATCTGTGTTACAAAACTTATTTTGCTTTTGTCTGTTTCGTGGTTGGTTGTGTTTATTTCAGCAACATGTCTATAATAAGCCCATTAATCATAGCCATCCAGTGAGTAAGAAACTGCTTTTTGAATGGCACAATGGTTTCTTAGGCAGACTCCCACCAATTACAATGGAACATCCGTAATTGCGGGCATAATTTTTTGAACTTACAACAGTATTATTAATATGCGCTCAACACATTCTTCCATTCCGTAGTTTGAAGCACACGCGCTGACTGGCAGTCACAGGGGCGCAGCGTCACATGTACACACCCATAAGAGCCCGACGATCAAGCTCCCGACCTCAGCATGGTTCAAACTTTTCCGCCCTGACCAACTCTTCTTCCTGGACCCATCCTTCATATCCTGTGCTAAACTTGCCTGCTTGAATCTTGCACTATTTAACTCCGCATGAATGAGCCCAGGGTTTTCCCTCTGTCTATGCAGGTTTTACCTGGGTCCAACTTAACTAGTTGTAGCCTGGAGATAAGATAGTGGAGCTAGTCATGGCATCAATTGCTGTCATGGCTGGCCCATCGTCGAACAAAGCACACGATGCATGCTATCCTTTCTGCAAGGCTTAAAACCCTGCATGATTAGGCGTTTGAGCTTCGGCCTGAGACCCACTTAGTCTTCCCTGATCCATGTTAGGTTAGGGATAAATATATGCCTGAGACAATGGACAGACTTGATTGTGTACAAGTGTGTGGCCCTGGTGGCAGGAAGAGGTGACAGCAGCGGCGCAGCACCAGGTCACGAGAGCAGCAGCTGACGCGAGCCAAGTCCTCGCGCGACTGCCGATGGCCATTGTTCCCCGCCCGCCCCTGGGGGCCCTGGCTCGGCGGCTCTTCAAAGGCCTCGCCGACGGCTCGTCCCGCATGCGGCGGCTGTCCATGCGGGCGCCTCGGGGCAACAGCGACGCATGTCTCCTGCGGCCAGCAGTCGAGTCCTCGCGTCCATGCCTCGGCCCTATAGAGATATTAGCCTTCATCTCCCTCTGGCATTAATATGACTAGAGACCGGAAAAATTCGCGGATTCATTTCGTGATAGGCTGAAATTCAAACATGTGTACAATTCTGCTGGTTCTGCTATTGGCTCGCAGTTGAACTGGAGCCAATGAGCGACTATCGACCAAAGAAGCGTCGAATCACAAGCTACCCAGTGGAGACGCCTCACAATTTAGTACCCAATGAAATACAACACGCGTGTTTACTTGAGAAATGCAGAGGATAATGGAGGCTATCCTAGAGGTCATTGATCCGCGAATTTTTCCGGTCCCTAAATATGACTTAATAGTGATTTTAAGATAGGAGAGTTAGTCATGGGCGTAGATCACGGGGAGGCCAGGAGAGCCTCCTCTCCCCCTGGAATTAATAAGAATGATACACTTAAATGTTGAAACTATGTTTATGGAAACATTTAGTATATTTTTTAGGTTTTCTGTCCATTTTATGTATTTAGGCCAACATACAACATACAAGCATCCTATCCAAAGATGCATGTGTCAGTAAAAATCAATGCGCTAAACTCTCAGGCAGCTCCCCCCCACTCAGAATTTCCGCTGGCCAAACTTCCGAATCGTACCGGTTGGCGCCCTTGGAGTTAGCAACGGCTTGATTCACTACCATGACTTAGCAATCCTCGAAATAAGCACACGATGCATGCGACACTATCTCTGCACGGATAGTTCTCAGCATCACTTGTGTATAAGCATGCTTCGGCCTGAGATGCACCCATGTCCCTCGTACCACGGAACTCACCTACAAATACCCTTAGTTTCAGTTGGGTTATGAAAAATATCGTGCGCAGTGACGCACAGGCGTCAGTCCCGTAGCCTGAAGGCTGGTTGGGGTCGGCCTGTGTTACTCTTGTCGCCACTACCAACTCTACCACTGCTGCCACCTTTACGATCACTGCTGTAGTCTGTGTCACCTAACTTAGGTGCCTCAAATTTGACATGTGTGGAACCTATTGCCCCAAATGAGACATGGAAAGCAGCACATGAATTTTTCTCACGTACACAACCACACGCAAATTTATCAACAAACACTTTTGGCATAACAATAAATTCAGAAGGATGAGTAAACATGGATAATTCTTTATAAATATACATTTATATGTATATACATACACACACACATTAGAGATAGGTAACATGACGCAGAATATAAACTTCACGCGTTGCCGTCACTGTAAACATCACTTTTACCATCAGTGCTGCCACTGTTACCTCAACTGCCAATGCTACTCAGCCATCAACACCGTCACTACCACTCCCTAAGCCCCCACCACCGATATGCCGTTACAACCATCACTGCTACCCTGTTAAAAATTAATTAATGTAAATATACGAACTTGCAACGAAGAATTCGCCTCAAATAAAACAAGAGATCTCCCTACGCCGTTTTTAAATTACCAAATTATGTTTTTTTCTTCTTCTTATAAACAGGATAAACACATGCGTGGAAGAAATAAGTATGTTCTTGCAGTAGTCTTAACAAGTTTATGAAATGTTTTTGATATACCAAGAGTGCTTTGTCTATTGATGCTCAAATTAAGTGATCTTTATATCCGCAAATTTACGAAGATAACTGTTGATTAACGATCTCTGAATAATTCGTCAGTTTGTTGTGAAATCTTTTAACAGTGTACCTACACTGTTAACACCACTGTTTCAATGCGGTGCGTTGCAGTAATGTTACGAAGGTCGCGGGTTTGAACCCTACCTGCTCGCTCTCTGACTGGACTTATGAGCACGAAGCATGATCGCACAGGCTCGGAACTCTTCAAGGTCCTATCGTCTTGATTCTCCATGCACAACTGCGCGAGGTAGCTACCTCCATTCCTTCACTAGTCCACTTCCCACAACAGACGTGTTGTATTGATTTGGCATCAAAGATGAGAAAATACTTTTAACATTAATCTTATCTTACAATTCTCTTTCAATTTTACTCTTTGTTTTGCATAAAATCTTCCTGATCTGACTTTAATTTCCAGGAAATATCAGCACAGACGCATCAAACATTACTTCAGTTGAATACTCACTACCATTAAAGATTCTATCCACTTTGATAATGACTCGGTGCTCTTTGCTGAGACTTGATATAGAACCTCCTTGCGTTATTTTGAACTGTTAATTGATTCTCGCTACATAAGCATGATGCTATTGTTAGTGGTTACGGAGGATCCACTAATTTTCTTTTTAATTTAAATAGAAGATTCACTTTTTTTATTCCTGTCATGAAAAATTATATTTAAAGCTAATGTTTGTAGAATTTTTGTCCGTGGGTACAATCGGCATCGCCTACAGTATATTAATTAATAATTTCTATTTTAGTTTTCTTAGAGGGGATAAACATAAATATAAGTGCCTCAAATAGCATCTTAGGTAATGAAATAGCCTACACGTAATGCAAATGCTTATTGCTTCTGCTAGGTCGGATTATATAAGCCTGGTTTTCAGTCATTGTATGTAAACATGTGATTCATTACAAAAAAAATAACTGAAAATGATTAGTCAATATTACAAAAGTTTATAACGGGATTTTCCCAGCAGGAAGAAGTATACTTGAAAGCGACTGGGTTATCGAACTGCGGAACAGAAGAGGGTATTGTCCGCTACCGCTGTGGCTGCTATCCCCAGGGCCGGAATCTCGGATTATGTGGAGCTTTGAGGGCAATGCCCCGTTCTGAACTTGTACCGGGAATGTGCGAACAGAGGATTCTTTACTCGGAAGGAAGGAACAGAGTTCTCTCGTTTCCTTCCCACGTAAAAGATTTACTCCTGTTTGTATTGGGGAATTAGACGTCAAAGGATGCGCAGGATTACAAATATTACGGAATAAGACATGTCAATAAAAAAAACAGTTACCATGAATACTACAAAAACGTCACAGTAAATCCTTATACGTACAGGCCAATCACCTTCATGGATGCTAGCGATCGCAGTTCTTACCGCGAGCATCGACTAATTCAACGCTAGGACCAACACTAGGACCTTACAGATCCTTTACCTGGGGAGTAATTCCACAATTTTGTACGTTAAAGGTGCATGCATTCTTCACGAAATAATTTTATCGCTCATTTGTCTGCAATAAGGTATGCCCGCGCTAGCAATTGTTTCTTTGTAATTGGCAACCGTCTGCAAGAAAAGTAATTGCCCTATTTGGCCGGGTCAGTCAGGACGGCTTTGCTTCCGCAGTGGATGGTTGTGATTGTTGTGATGACATTAGACATGTAAGTACCTGAAATAAACCCAGCCAACTACGATGAATAGACGATCCTACAAAGTTTAAACACACAGATGGCCAGGAAATCATTCTTGCGAAAAGTACATGACCCTAGGTTAACGCCACTACGTAAATGGTCTTTCGCCTGATTGGCCTCTCTGCCCATATAACAAACAATTTTCCCATTGGTTCAGCCTGCAACCAGCGAATTAATTGGTGAATTATGTTTCACCATACTACTGTCCTGTTCAGCCATTTTTTTTGACCCGTAAGGCTGTAGTTACCGACAAACAAGGCGATGTTCTTTCGGAATACTTATGAATAGGGGCAGGCATTTTTCGCGAATAAAACTGAACGCCTATCAGATTGCAATTAGTTATGGTTGCGCTAGCAGTTTCTTCTTTGCGATTGGCGGCTGTCAGCAAGAGACGTATTTGCCTTATTTGACCGAGCCATTCAGGGCGCGTTTGCTTCCGCACTGAAGTACTGTGATTGGTGTGCTGAGAGCAGACATGCACCTGAAAGGAACTCGACCAATCACGAAACACAGACGATGTTACAGTGTTTTAACTCTCAGCTAGTCTCAAAATCTTTTCGCGAAAAAGACATGCCCCTACTTATGAATGTGAAACAGCTTTTCGGTCTCGTATATATTGACCCTACGCTACATACTTTACCAGAAGACTGTCCTTCAAAGCGTGCACGTTTCTTCTCACCGTGTGACTGGATCCTTCGTTATCTTGACACACCCATGTAGGAAGCGTAGCCATCGAGTGTACGAGTTGCGTGTGGGTGCCCCACACACGCGCATTTCGGTCTTTAAGGGGCCTCCCTAGTAAAAATTTTTAGCGCGGTGGGCCACTGGCCACGTGCTACGGCCAGTGGTTGGGCGGGGCGATATACCTGAGCCTGTCGCCTGCGCCGGGGAGGAGGGGGGAGAGGGCGTTTCAGCGAGGGGGGCGGAAAAATGGGAGGGTTGTCATTGTGTGGAGTCCATTTACTACTTATACCTGCGTTATCTGCGAACAAGATCGTGGCAAGAAAGGTGACTGTTTTTCCCTTTCGCTACATTCAACCAAAAGGATAATGTTCTCGCATTGCCTTGCTTGCTTCCTGACAGTGTTTATTAACTTGAAACATTAAATTAGTGTTGCGATCCAGTCCATATCCATGAAATGCAAACAATCGTCAATTCTGTTTAAAACATGTATTATTATTTTCTGGCTCTTATTACATGTTTAGCATTTTATTTTATTTTTGCATATTTTTTTAATGACTTTAACGTTGCATAATATGATGAATAAGTATACACGAATGAACTGGAATCCCGTTTCGAGTTACATACAGACTGTTCACTACGAGCAGTGTACATTTCTTAGCTGTTGCAACAGCGGCCTACAGGTGGATTCAGACTGCAGGCTTAGTCAGTCACGCTGAATCCACCTGAGTTCAGATTTTATCGAAGACAAGTGCGGGTGGTATGGAAGAACTAAGTGTGCACTGACTGTTGTGCTCAAGGTGTCAGTGAAATGTATAGCTGGAATCACGGGCGAAAATTTGTAGGATTCCCATGAGGCCCACGGGATAACGTGAAGATTTTGCAAATGCAAGCGGGGCCCCCTCAGACGGACTTTTTTATTTCAGGGAGGTTCGGGCCACCCTGAGATTCTCCCCTCCTCCCGGAATCTACGCATGCAGCTGGAATTAATTTTTAGCCAAGTACGTCATTTGGTGCTGTATTTAGGCTGTCAAAGAAGATACAAAATATGGCTGCTTTGATAATTGACGATAACTCCTTTTTATTGTGGAATAGTACCCATCTACAAAGAAATCCCTAAATATACCACCACTACTGTTGGGGATTTTCTATACAAACTATCAAAATAATTTTGGTTTCGTCACTGTCACTAGCTATTATTGTATCATACGAAAACATGTATGTTTTGTGTATTAATTTACGGTATTCATCTCTGTCAAAAAAAAAAAAATATTTTTCGATAATAGAGTGTAAGCAAGGTAGAATACAATAGCTAATTTTAAAATAAAAATGGAATAAAGTATTTTTTGCTTGCAGTAGTTCAAATTTTTGAATTAATTTAGTTGTTTGTTTAAAAAACCCTTCTAAAATCAAAGAAACTACCTACTTCCTAAATAGATAAATAGTACTTTAAGATCACACGCTTTCATAAATATATTTAAACGCCAACATTTAAAATGTAGATTTCACATAATGATAAAATCTTATCTATTTTCATGGTCACGCCTAATGGAAATAATACACAACAATTCGTCATATATGTTTTTTATGCTTTTAATAACTACACTACACATGAGCAAATTTCAATATACATAAAACTGAGGAACTCTGCATTACATTTTTAATCTGTGTACGACACTAACAGAAATTTAAGCATAAAACAACATTTTAATTTTTTAATTAATAAGTATTTCATCAACGTGAGCTTTGCTTTCATCTCAATGAAGCCACTCTACATAGAGGAAGTGCACATGTATTCAGTCTTAACATTAGACCCTCCGGATCACAGAGTAAACGAATGAATGGAATTCATAACATTACGCAGGGTTTTAAGACATATTTTCCCTTCTACTCAATCGCAACATCTCACTTAGCGCGTAAAATGGTTTCAGTAAACATAACATAAAAAATATTCGCCCCATGTACAGTAGAGGAAACTAAAATGTTTGGAACACTGTAAACTAATTGTATTGTCACTTCTGTAGTCGCTCGAAGTGGCAAACTATGTATCTTTGTTCAATAAAACGAAATATTAAAACAAACAAACAAACAATAACATTACGTTCAGACAATTCGTTACGTGAAGTTAATGTAATAAAATACACAAGACAGTTACACACACCATTACCAAAACACAATCCCATAAAAATCATAATATTACATGTCGACTTAAAATTATTATTATTCACCATTATAATTTCTTGCGGGTAGCCAGCAACAAAGGAACACAATTTTTATTCATTTAATTAACTTTGACAAAACTTGTAAAACCTGGCATGAGCAAAGTAAGCTGATTCACAATTTTATTTTGCGTCAAAATATTAAACATCAACTAGTAATGAATTAAGAGTATGCTTCGCTTGGTAGAACACCGAATATAGTCATCTCCAGGTATTAAACTGAATTTTGAAAGAGGGACTCAAGTTTCTGAAGAAGTTGTTAACTTTCCTGATTATCCATCGACAGTTCGTAAACGGTCTCATCGTCGGGATGTCGAGCTTGGGACCTTTTTCCTCACCATAGTCCCGTGATCTGTTCTACCATTCGCACAGCTATCCCAACCTATACAAATAGCCGAGTGATACTACTCCCGTTGCTTCTATCATGGAGCTCGCCCGCAGTCGTACTTCCCTATCCAGCCTGCGTAATACACGCGTCCTACCTGCTAGCCGCCAAGAACGCGTCCATTTGTGAAAAAGCCTCACCCGCCAACAATACTAACTCATTAATTATAATATGCAAAACATAAAAACATTACATATACGATAAAACAAAATTTGCTGCTGTCATAAGCCGAAGAAAAAGAATCAATTTGAAATATAACATAGACAGATAAATCTAAAATGGAGTTATCGATAGTAATGTTTTAATAAACAGAATAATATATGTCGTATTACACTAAATACGTGTTCTTACTGACAACCGAATTTAAAAATAAATTAAATTACTATTTTTTTCTTTTTAAACCATAACCGCATAGAAGAAACAATACTTTTGATACAATTTTTTGCATAACTATACGACAGGACTAAAAGTACATTGTACGTAATAAGTATTTGCTTATAGGAATTAATGCTGCAGAATATACGAATAGATTCAAATGCATAGAATTTAATATATTGTCAAATTTATTTGGAAATATGCATGTAACAAAAGATTGAATTTGAAATGAATTATCTGTTTTTAACTACAAATATAATTTTATCATATCTCACTTTCATTCAAACTTAAGAGTGTCATTTTCAACAACAAAATAGCCACAACTACACTTAAAAATATTTTAACTTGATACTTACATTGTATAACTTTTGATGAAATTAAATGTTAAGAGGTTCATTTAAGTTTGTAAGGAAACATAAATACAACGTTCAAAATAAATAACAAAAATTTTGTGTAGTTAGGAGCTCCGCGTCATGCAAATAAAGGAAAGTTAAACTTTTCAGTATACGGCTGCAATAATTATAGAGGAAAATGTTATTTATTCTTTACTTTTAATTCCCGTTTGGAGAAAATAAATCGAAAAGTGCTATACCGAAAGTATAAAGTTGAAGTTAATATCGCTTGTCAAGTAAGTTCAAGAACAAAATTAAAAAAAAGAAAATTTGTTTTCTTGAATCTACTTTTTTCAGAAAAGTATACATACATACAATATTATTATATTATAAAAATAAAATTTTTTAGTCCTTAAGTATAAATTACTGAAATATTTTTTAGTTAATTAATTTTTTCATGCGAAGAAGTCTTTAATTGTTAAAATCACGAGAACATAATTTATTATATTTATGTATTCCAAAAGCTTATGTTAAAGATCGACTATATGCTATTCAATTTGCCCAAAAATTTTACTGAAATAGGAGAGCATTACAAAAACACAATTTAACTAATGTAGGTATTATAACAATAAGTTATGTTCATAAACTATATTAATGGGAAACAAATATTTATCATTTAATGATATGCAACTATTTTCCTTTGAGGTAAAAATTGAGGTATATTTAATGTAATAAGTAAATCCTCTCATAAAATTTACTGAAACTAATATTCTTCATTGTCCGTCATATTATGATTCCAAACAGTTTAAATCAACTGAAACATGAAATAAAATAGTAAGGTTAACCATGAGGTGTGGAAGAAATTAGAGATTACTTTGTAAAATGTTTTAAAAATTTCTCATGAAATATTGTGATTATTATGTTCGTACATAATGTAAAAAAAAATTCAATACATGAAATTCAACACATACTTTGTATTGCAAGTTATTAAACATATATTTTAAAAACACATGTGCGAATCTAAGTCGAATTGTTATGTAATACATGATGAACATTACCGATACAACTTCCCTTACAAATAACTTTCACCCAAAGATAAGGCCGCGGACAAATTAGGTATACACGCTGGTCGCACGAGGAGCTGAAATAAGTCATATAAGAAAGCCGTCCGGAGTAATTCTTTTCAAGCCAAAGCTAAAAGTAATGGATGTTGTTTGTCTAAAGCAGGCAGTGAAATGACATACAAGTTTACAGAATAGCCATATAAGATCTTTGACGCTTCTAATCCCGTCAGTGGACTGTACGCGAAGAACCAACTGCATCATGGCCCGCCGCCAGTTTTATACTTACGTATGAATACACTTGTAAACGTTGGTTTGTATATTGTGTGTTGTGTATGTTGCCGACATCGATAGGTATTCTTTGGCAGCTCGATGTGGATTCATTCGAACACGTTTGCGCTAAACACGACATATTTTTACATGAGAGTGACATCGCGCACTGAAAAAAGTTGCAGGTCTGTAACGCAACAGTGATACAAATATTACATAGTTCGAACATTTTCTGGAGCACGACATTCACTTTGGGTAATGCTAAGCTACTTGATAGGTACCCTTTACCCGCTTTAAAAGTGATAACTTAAAAAAAAAAGTGTACATGAAAGCAGACTCAGCCATATGTTTATTGCTGTTGTATTTGTCATAAACCTACCCTACGTTCAATACGGCCTGTAAGTAGAACCATGTTTTTTTTACTTGTGTACAAGCTGTGGTTGTAAAGCGAATTTATATTCTTAGTTAACTAACGTCTATCATAACATATTTGGAATAAGGCTACCTTAATTTTTTTTCTAGATTGCTATATTGTTATATATATATATATATATATATATATATATATATATATATATATATATATATATATATATAAGTATTACTTAAACGGAAATATCTGGTAATAAAAATAAATGAAAAAAAGCATGAAAGGTTAAGGATTATTTTTTTTCAACAACAAATAATTTATGGTTTAACTGCTTTGTGTACTATATAAAAACAGAACAAACTTTCAAAATTTCAAAATTTCTTTGATTATCCGTTATAGTTATGTTTGGTTTTAACTCATAAATATTTAAGTTGATTGCCAACGTCACGAATGTACAATAATTTATTTCACACCGCTCCGGGTTGCAGGTAAAGTAACAGGCGTGCAATTTGATCAGAAACGCGTTCTACTTATTCAGGCCCTTTAATTGGGCGTGACGGACCATGTGCCAAATATGTAACAATTATAAGTAGGTGAAGTATAAAAAAATAAAGAACTTGTATGCAAAATAATGCATCTAACAAAAATAATTTGCAAGGTTCTTTCGTGGATGTTGTAATGTGTGGGCAATATTTACTTAATTTTGGTTTTTGGATAAATTAATTGTGGTTTAAAATGTTTTTGTATAATTGCTGTAAAAAATTATTTCCTGCCCTTATTAATTAATTGAACTGTAGAAATAAGTTTATCTGAAAATTTACGTCATCTTTATTAAACATTGCCACTAATTATACTTTTTAACTTCAAAATGGTTTTTGAATTTTGTAATTAATAACGTACCATCCATAACTACATATGTGAGCGATCGGTCACTGACCTCATCTTCAATCCTCCTCGTGATTCCTGCGCCAGGAGGAACATTTACATAATTCTGACTAGCTTATTTAATATAGAACTTCCCTAGTTTTTATTTTTTATTTATCATTCCATGAACATTTTTAAAACAGTGCAGACAATCAGATATCTATCTAACCAAAAAGCATAGCAAAATGACATTTAGTTTTCAAAATACGATTTTTCTTTTAATTTAAGATACATTTTATATAAAACCTACATTTTTAAGTATCAAAACTTTTGTAAATAGTTAACCATTTGGTTAATACCAGTATAAAATTTTTCCTTGGCGTTGTAAGATGTGTAAAATCATTTTGGAAAACTAAAATAATTTTAAAAAATATTGGGTAGTATATTAATTGTTTCTTGAATTTTTATTAAAAATAAAAGGAAAAACAATGAAGTGTATTTTCATGTTAAAAATTAAATATAAATTTTGTCAAATTAGCTAGCGAGACTGTAAAGCCACCAATAAATAGTTTGTAGGACAACTTTCAATGTGTTGATTGATTAGTTTCAATACTTTATTTCGTAATACATGATCTAGTATGGTAAGCTTTAGGATATTTGTAGTTTAAACAAAAGCAATGTTTTAGAGATACACGAAAATAGTCACAGAGTAAGTCGAGCACATGGTACTGTGGCGAGGCACACTAAAAGCAATTCTGAGAATTTCTTTCGGTCACGGGATGATCTTTTACCGGTGCCGGTTGTGGGTTGTCTCCCTCTCACGCACGCACGCACAACAGGTAGCCTGCCTCCCCTCCGGCCACGTGTTCCTCCACCCGGCTACCTGAGCTGTGTGGCCTGCGAGCTGGCTTCGCCGAGCGGCAGCACGAGACGGTGGAAAACTTTCAGGATTTGCAGAAATTGCGGAGAAGATATCTCGGAATTCAAAGCGATGACTGTATGTTTTAAATACATGAATTTCTTCAGAAAAAAATTATCTTTTTTTTCTAGACTTGTACTTTTTTTCTGTCATTCTCCTAAGCAGTATAAAATGGCCCCAAAGTTGGACAAGTTGGTGATTTTTTATTTCATATTTTGATAGAAAAAAACAAAAATGTAAAAGTATACAGACAATTCGTGTATTATCTTCTCGTGGGTGAAAAATTTTCAGATTCGTAGTGTCGATTAATAAAGTCCCATCATTATTTTAAAAACATAGTGTTCCGCTAACTTCTGATGCTACTAGGGAGGCCCCTTAATTCTGACTGACAGGCCGAACTGAGACAGCTCCACCTGACCTGATACGAGCGGCAGCCATCAGGCACTCGACCGGTCCTGGAGTGTACGGGAAGCCTACGATTCACTCGTCCTTCGGGACATACCCGAATACTCACGTTGGCAAGCCATCTTTCAACAGACGAGAGAGCCAAACGCCCGATCGTGCATCTTCTGTTTTTTTTTGTTCATTGTAAATAAATATACAACTCATGATAACTAATGGTCAATTAGGTTAGGTTAGCTACATTATAAATACTTTAAAACATTGTGGGCGGTTGATTTGGTTAGGATAGCTACATTAAAGATACTGTGAAATCATGTAAACGGTTTTCCCCAAATAAATACACCTGTTGTGGTACGGAAAAAAAAAGCGAGCATGAACTTCGGGGAACTTCGGGTTTGGCTCTCTCGTCTGTGAAAAGAAGGCTTGCCAACGTGAGTATTCCGGTATGTCCAGAAGGACGAGTGAATCGTAGGCTTCCCGAGAGTGTACAGCCGTGGCCGGCGCAGCTGCTGTGCGCATGCGCGTGGGGACCCCGATAGCGCCTCACCAAGGGTGGGGGGGGGGGGGGAGGGGCGACGTGGAAATGACGGGGTAATCACGCCGGCGGACATCACGTCACGCGCCCGCGCCTCCGCGCGACCCTCGGGAAGAAGGGGTGATTGACGAGGGTTCTTGGCCGCGCGAGGCGGACATCTTGATGTACGAGCTTGCGTGCGCGAGTGGGTTTAGCGAGCCGCGACCTGGAAGCACGCAACACCCGCTCCCTCCAGACACCCTCGGTTGTCAGCACACGCAACCTCACCCTCGTTCCATCACGCAGTCGCTCTTGCTGCTCCGGAATAACGTGAAACGACTATACGCACTGTTCAGGATAATACTGGCGTGACACGTGCGTCAGAAAACATTCAGACTTTGGCAGCTTGTATATGATAAAATCGCAACTTTATGTAAAAAAAAAAGTACAGATATCAAATTTAATATCCAACGTATTTGTTGATTCTTAGTTTGCTTGGTATTACTTGAATAAAATCCCAAAATAATTTTACCTCTCACCCCTTTTTCCACACGTATACTTTACCCATGTCAAATTTCAGAACTAAGTAAATATGGCATTATCCGTCAGCGAAACAAAAACCAAACTCCTTCCGTTTATTTCATTTTATAGCAGATGTAAATACCAATATAATTATAAAAGACTTACATTAATATTAATTTTAATTTGGTCTTGCCAAAACTGATTTCCTAATACATTATATTACAACTTAAGGGGTGATATTTTGAACACTGAGTACTAGAATTAAGCTAAAGCTATGTTTATATCGTGTTGTGGCGTTTCCACCACATTATTTGCCCTAATTATGATTTAAAAACAATTATTATTTTTTTATTTATTTTTTGTTACAGAATAGTTGAAGGTGCTTTCTTATCTATTTAAAATAGTATAATTTATGTGGTTTATTAGCGTTTTTATTCCTGGTTAACCGATAGGCTCTGGACGAAGGCTACCGCTTCCAGAAAGTTTTTGCTGTTTAAAGATTTTGAGTCAAGTGTAAGCTTGTAATAAATAAAATCTTGGCAATAATTTTTATTAAGTTCAATTAGTAACTTTTATTTTAGATTTTGTGCGAAGTATTTATTAGGGCTTAAAATGTTTGGACTGTTAGGAGAAATAATTTGGGCTCAGAACTGTGAGTTCGGCGTTGGCAGTTAGAAGGCGTGACGTCAGTGGTGGCTGACCACGGCATTCAGACAGCGATGGCTTGGCTGGCGAGATGGACGCAGAGCGCTGTTGCGTGAGCGCTTACGGCACCGGGTTTAAAATAGCGGTGAATAACATGAAATACTTTCACGTGACATTACGTCTACACGCGGTGTGCTGCGTGATAAATAACTCCGTGAACGACCAAGTGAGAGAAGAGTGCTATGCCGTGCAAGTGAAACTGTTGCGCGGATTTCTGGCCGCGAATGCTTCGCGCCTGGAAACAGCCTTACGGCCGAGCAGTGAGATGCAGCTATGTGGGATAGAGCTCAGGTAAGAGGCAGAACCGAGGACGACAAGTTAGTGGCCTTGGCCTTATATGATTATGAATGGTAGGTTGGATCCCGGGGTCGGTAGCGTGGTCATAAAATAAACAGATTGAACCAGTAGCCGTGCGCTAATGTGTGTTGATTCTGTTAATAAACTCGCAGTCGAATCCTGTAGACATAATGCAAATATTGGAAGACTAAGCACGAGTGTATTTATTGCATGCATTGGTAACGCGGTGATAAAGTTGCGGAGTTAGTGAAGTTACGGGCCTGTTAAACTGGTTGGCAGTGCGCTCAACGAACATAGACTTTGCCCGGCACAGAACAGTTATCAGGTTTTTTTTTTTTTTTTTAAAGATAAAGTAATGTTTGTAATTTTTCATAGCATTGTAGATTACGTTAGTAACAAGACTTCTTGTAGACTTTTGAGATTTTTTTTAGTATTGTTTTTATACGTCTATTTATAAATATTGATATGATCGTAATATTATTTTAGAATGAAATGGAATCGCGGTCAAGTGGTCGGCGCTGTTATCCATCCCTGATTGAACTGGGGATTCCGTGGGCCTACCGAGGCCACCGAGTGGAGTGCCGTGTTCAAGACGCTTCGAGCGTCGGGTCGGCCCGGGATGACGCAGCACATCACATCCACTCTAGTCAGTTCAAGAAAGAATGCCACGGGTATAAAAGTGGCGACGCCGACCTCCACGGGAGCTCCAGTAAGCGGATTGAGTGAGGTGCGAGTTC
This sequence comes from Bacillus rossius redtenbacheri, assembly GCF_032445375.1. Taxonomy (NCBI): domain Eukaryota; kingdom Metazoa; phylum Arthropoda; class Insecta; order Phasmatodea; family Bacillidae; genus Bacillus; species Bacillus rossius. The sequence goes on from NC_086335.1 coordinate 18,095,897, forward strand.
GGCGAGTGGCGCGACGCGGAGCCACGGTACGGTGCGAGTGCGACCGAGTGGCACGAGACTGCGTGTGTGGACAGGCGTGAGGTAAGGGGCGAACCACTGTTGAGCCTAGCTCCAGCGAATAGTGCGAACTGTGGACTTGATAGAAATTTAGTTATCTGTGAACAGACATTAAGTATGGTGATTTAATTAAAAGTGTAAATATAAGTAGCCATAAAAATTGTATAAAATTAATTAAATCGACACATGCTAAAAGGACGTCAGTCTTAAAAAATGGCAAAGTGAGTTATATATGATAAAAGGGATTGAGTCACACGAGTGGATCAGCTAATATTAACTAGGGAATTTCTTAACGTACGCTAAAAGGGTTGCATAGAGAGAGATTTATTCGTTTTTCTCAAAACTGGGTTTCTTGGACTGAAGCCCTTTTAGCATGTGCAGATTAAATTGGGCTATTTTTACGAATCTGTTTTCCTCATTCGTAACAAAACACCACTTAAAGTTAGAATTTCTGAAAATATAAAAATATTAGTATTAGTTATCTTATGTTTATTATTGGTACCCAATATTATTTACTACGCTCATTTTAATTAGGAGATATATTTTATTAATCTAAAAGCATACTTACCACCTTTTCACCCCTTAGGGGTAGCATTCCCCTAAAAATAAAAATTGTTAGTTTTAGTATGTTTATTTTAATGGTACCCAATATCATTTATTACGCTTAAGTAATTTCGGAGATATGATCTAATAAATATAATAAAATTAAGATAATCAAACCTTTTAATTATTTTTCGAGTGATACTCGAAATCCAGACAAGCAGACAAATTTTTAAAAACAATTTTTAATAATTAAAAATAGTCATTTACAATAGATCATTTTATCAGTCATCCAATGTACAGACTTTTTGCCTCGAACATTTCTATTATTAGTATAGATAAGAGAGATAGTATTAAAGATGGAACACTGCACACCTGGATTCTTTTTAACTAAATGAAGTTCTAAAACATCCGCGAATTTGGTCGCTGTAGGAAATTTATTAAATTAAAATAATTTTGGATGGTAGTAAAAAGTCATAAAAATATGCTTCGTCCATCAGTTGAACATGTCCAACTTCTAACCACAAAAGTAGCACATCTTCCTGTGAAGTTATCTAATTTTTTTTCCGCTGTATAAAAATTATGCTCGAATGAAACATAAATTAATATATATTAAATTATGCGCAAATTTTTTAGACATACTCAGTATTGTGTCGAAAAACGTATAACATTTATGAAATAAATAACCACAGCCATGTGGTACACAGAGTAGCAATATATTTCGTGAAGTATTACAAACTGTTAATTGTAAACTTGTTGTGTGAAGGAATCTTTTGTGAAAGTACAGCAAGCTACTTGTCTGTGTAAAGCGTGCATCAATGGCGGCTTCAGGATGACTTTTCGGGAGGGGCTGTCACACAACGAAAGGTCGTAGTTGCAAAAAAAATGAAAGTGGTTAGATATTGGCCTTGGAATATTATTTCCAAATTACAGGTTTCAAATACAGAACCTTAGTAGCTCCATGCCACTTTTGATGAGATAAAAGATTAACATATGAAATTAAATGTTTAAGTAAACATAAATATACACTAATCAATAAAATTCTAATAGAGCTTGAAGTGATAGTTTTTGTTTTAAAAACTTAACTAATCCCTTTACCAAACTTACGGTTTGATTTTTGCAAACTGGTAAAACCCTAGTTGTTAATTTTCGTATATTTATTATTGTCACCCAAAATTATTTATTATACTTAAATTATTTCAGAGAAATAGTTATAACTCATAAAACTAAACAAACCCGTTTCACCCCTTAAGGGGTTGCAATTCGAAAAATGGTAAAATTGTGAATGGTTGATTTCGTACATTTATGATTAACACATAAATGAACATATAATGTTTCATTTAATTCGGAGCTGCATTTCGCGAAATGTAAAACAAAAAAAAAATTGTGGTTTTTAGTTTTTGTACGTTTATTATTAGTACCAATTTGTATTATGCTTGATTAAATATTAAATTTAATTTATTTATCTTAAAAACATATCACCCCCTTTTCACCCTTTAGGACAGGAATTTCATCAAAATATAACATTGTGGGTGGTAATTTTTTGTATGTTTATTATCGCTCCCTTGTATAGTTTGTTATGCTTAGTTAGGAGATATAATAAATTAAATTCAATCAATATTTACCTCTTTACCACCCCTATCGCCCCCACCGCCCCCCTCCCCCTTCTGGAGCCGCGCTTGGCGTGTGTTCGCAGCAGTCGGCCGAGGAGCCGTGTAGTCGCCGTGACGGCTGTCGGGGCGAGGGTGAGCTATGGGGTGTTGATGCCTCCGTGCTGCCTCGGAGGGTCGTGATGGACGAGGCTCGGCGCTGCTCCCCTAATTATTTCATACATCACAATCCAAACATCTCCGCTCGGGGGTGGAGGGTTGGCGCGGCGTAACGCAACGCGGAGATCAGCACGCCGCACAGCCACCCGGTGGTGGTGGGGGGGGGGGGGGGGGGGAGATAAAGTTAGAGGGGTGGCCAAAAGTTCTCGAACGGCCTGAAGTCCACCAGCAACTTGAGAGGTGAGGGCGAGTCGCCAGTAGTGGACAAAGCGATTACCGGAAGGTTACGGGTGGTATGTTTATTTGCCATTTAAGTGGAAAGTACGATATTTTAAAATCAAATTAAATATCAATTCAGAGGATATTTTAACACATTTTAAAGTCTTAAAAAGTTACTATTCAAACTATAGTGCTATAAGATATTTAAGTGTATTATATTTTAAAAAAAAATACAAATTTTTTTGAAGCACCAGGGCAGTAAGAATTGTAAAATAATACATTTATAAAAGAAAATGATTTCAAAATATAGTGTGGACGGGAGTATATTATTTTTCGGTACCTGTGTAGTATTTTGTTTTTAGCTGTAGGAGTTGTCGGTGAGGAGGTGTGGTGGTATAATAGCCTATCCACCATAGCCCCTGCCTTAGGACCATAGGACCTGTGGACTATCACTGGTGAGACATACGCTGTCAAGAGTGCGAGGCACTCAGTTGGCATTCAGTGCTACAGGTGGCAACTAATTCCTTCGCGCATTTATGTTTATACACGCAGGTGACATGCAAGTGTGTGTTTTAACTGCAACGGTGCCTGTCCTAAACACTGACAGTCACTGGCATCTGAAATAATGAATGGTTAGTTGACTGGTTGCAGGTATCGACCAGTATTAGATTCTTCATCAAACTTACATTTCCAATAAATATATTAGTTTCTAATACCGTAACATAAAGTTCATTTATAAAGTATGATGCTTTTTCTAAGAAATGGTATTTTATAAATAAGTGACTTGGCGCAGTGGTAAGACACTTGACCCGCATTCCGGAGGAAATGTGCTGGAATCCCGAAACGACACTTATGGGTCCTGTTTTTTAGGTTTTCAAGAAATCAAGCAAGGGAAATACTGGGATGGTTGCTTACAGCAGGTCATGGCTGATTCCTTCCTCATTGTTCTGTTCTGTATCGTTGTGCGTCAGCGTCTCTCGTGGCCTATCTGTCGACAAAACTTAAAGGGAATGTATATATACATAAATACACAGACTATTCGCAAACAACGAGAATAAAGGTAATGGGAAATAGAGAATGCTAAAAGAACAATTTTTGTTCGTAAACATAAGTCCAGAAAAGAAACCCAGCAAAGTTACAGGCACCAGTAGAAGAGCCGAAAATTGGAATTCCGCGCCTAACTAGGCACCATCGCAGTGTCTTAGAGGAAATGCAAGCACAGCGCCGTGACGTATCATTACGGGCATTTGTTTTTCGCCAAAAGATTTCGAGACGAGTTGCGTGTTAAAAAAAATTGTAGCGTCGTACGTGTTTCGTTATGGCTGAGTTTCTTTCATTTGCATGTTCTTTGTCGGCACACGAATCACAGCAACTCTCTGACAAAGTAAAAGGCGCCCTGGGTGGCCCGGTTAAAAAAGGCAACAGCTTCTCTTGCAGACGGCAGCCAATCACAAGGAAGAAACATCTGGCACGGCCATACCGTATTGCAGTCTAATGGCTGTTAAGATCTATTCGTAAGGGCATGCACTTTTCGCGAAAAGATTCCCAGACTAGATGAAAGTTAAAACACTGTAGCATTGTCTGTATTTCGTGATTGGGTGAGTTTCTTTTAGGTACATCTAATGTCAGTACAACCAATCACAGTAATTCAATACGGAAGCAAACGCGTCCTGAGTGGCTCGGTCAAATAAGGCAACGACTTCTCCCACAGACAGCCGCCAATCAGAAGAAGGAAACTGCTGGTGTGGGTATACCTTGTTGCAGTCTAATAGGAGTTTAGATTTTTTCGCGAAAAATGCCTGCCCTTATCTATTCGTGAAAAATAAACGCCCCTGAGTACCACGCCCAGGTGCTCCACGGTGATCAGGTGACGAGCGTGATGCAGGTGTTTAGAACTGGTCAAATGCAATAGAACCGGCATTTCGTTGTGCAGCACAGTGGATAGTTGGTTGTGTTGCATTTGCATGTTTAGTTTTGGGCCATTAGCGCAGCATTGACGGCTTAGTATGCACGGCGCAGCGAGATAGCAGCCTCTCAGCCACTGGATTGGTGCCTGCTGCGCAGGAAATTCAAGCTTGAGCGCTACTGTTCGCACCTGTACCACTTCAGGGTTGCTCTTGTGAACGTATATTTATAAACAAATTTGCTTCTTTTGTAGTTCCCTGTGATCCATTATATTTATTATTCCCATTGTTCGCAAAATACCTGTACAATAAAACTCATTGTTTACCTTCAGCTGACATAGTGGTATTAGTGTCTGTTGGATTACCATTTAATTTATGACGCCATTCACTAGCTCAATCTTATTTTGACGAACTTGACGCAGAACTGAGAACGTGAGTAAAAACAAAGATCACGAAACGGTTATGTGAGACTGTCCGTGTAAGTAGTCACCAAACTGCAGTACCAGTGATGAAGGATTGTTCCATGCGTTGCAGGGACGGTTGTATTGTATCTGCAATCCAGCTTGTTCTAGCACCTCTATAAGCATCAAGCACAAGGTTCTGGACTGACTTGGTCTTCTCGTCGTGCACAGGATAACTATGAAATTTAAGCTCTAACCATAACAAGATATGACGGAGAAATAAAGATAAAAGTGTAATGCAAGTCCATTAAGTGATTAAAAAATTGTACTGGGCGATTCATGTCCAATCATTACTCTTGAAAAAAAAATATTCAAGACATTTTTACTTTCCTTAAAATATGGTTAAAAACCAATATGGACACCTAATTACTTATCCGCCCTCAGAATATTCTAAAATGCTTTTCGAAAATGGGCCTCACTCAGATATCTTGAGCAGTTTTTAAACCGCTTGGTTTATTCTGAAGCTCTGCTCACAGTGAGTGTGTCCATGTTTGTGGGGCCCTTAATGATATATTGTCTATATTCAGGGGCGCAACAACTAAATTTCCAAAGGGGGGCAATATACCTTTTTATAAATAATCTTCGATCCCCCCTATTGAAGCGGGTGATCCGGGGGTCCTCCCCCGGGAAAATTTGTATTTCAAGGTGGAAAATGGTGCTATTTAAGCAGTTTTACTATCTCAAAATTGATTACACAGCACTTTCTTTGCCCCCGTTTGCCCCCACTTCAAGGTTTCAGAGAGGAAGCAAAATACCCTTGACCCCCGCTGTTGTTGCGCGCCTGTCTATATTTAAGGCAGAAACTCAAACTAAGAATTTCTCCCCTCAGCAACCGCAGGGCCGAATACATATCCCATTACCTTATTACCTCGCTCTCTGTCTGCGATAAGCACAGAAGAAGAGCAGCATCCCTGGTCCAGACAGTGCCGACGAGCCATCGACGCACAGAAGCGGGCGGGCGCGCGCGTGGCGTTTGAGAGGCGCTCGTGAAATGTTCTGGGCGCTCGCACGCACTCTGTTCGTGACGTGCTCTCTTCTCCGCGCCAACCGACGGCTTTTTTTTCCGCGGCCTACTGCCCCTCCCACAAAACTCTACTTCCCCTTTCCCAGCAGCGATGTTAACGTCGCTCAAAAACACGCACTGCCGCCCGCTGATAGTTCTGTCAAGCCGCGCACGCAGTCACGCGCGGGGCGCGGCCCCCTGCAGCCTCCTGGGCAGAAGAACCAGCGAGGTGTGCTGCGGAGCTGTTCGTGCCAAGTTCACAACACATCTGAACTAACGGCATTGCGTGAAACCCTCTTGTATTCTGAACACACCTCAGTCGCAGTGCTCAACAACGTTTCAGTGTAGAATGTAACATTCGCCCTTGAGGATTGTTGCAAAGAGGTATGACTAGAGACCTGCAAATTTCGCGGTTTCGATGGCCTTCAGGACAGACTGCACATAACCCTGTAAACTCGGACAAATAACGCAAGTTCATTGGCTGCCGACTTGTAAGTCGTCTCAGCTGGTTTGTCTGTGATTCGATCCTTCTTTGGTTGAGGGTTTATAACTGGTTGAAATTCGTCCAGATGAACAGTAAGCCAATAGAAAAATTATCTAAGAGGTATATGTGTTTGAATTCTAGCATATCACCGAATGAATCCGCGAATTTTGCAGGTCTCTAGGTATGACGAAACGTTGGGCATTGAATTTTAATGGAAGTGGCCTAAATCCAGAAGCAAAGAAGTAGTCAGTGGATAGTGGATTCATACAGTTTAGTTCTGTAACTAGATGTCATATTTGATCAGTGGATTTGCCTGATTTTACAGTGATTTCCACAGGTTCATAGTGAAGTAAACTGCTTTACCAACCATTAACCACATGTCGTCAGAATTTCCAGTTAGTAATACTTCACTTATTCAGATCTATGATTCAGTTTTGTTTTGTGTAACCCTATATATTCAGTACCTTTGCCATCAAAAAAATATCACAATGGCTCTCAGAAACATCACATTTATGCCAATTTCATTTAAAGCATATCTTAAATATTTTAATACGCTGTTTGTACATTTAACTAAAATACATGTTATCCATACTTACGATGTAGATTTTCTTAAAATAAATTAAAACCCATTTGAATGGCCAATTTTGTGTTCCAGTGGCAATTACTGTACCGAAATGAATCGTCCAAAAGCTCAAGTGTCCGGTAAAATCACAAATAGTGTATTTATTAGAGATTTTATTTTGCAAATGATATACTACTTTCAACCATTATTGCTGCATAAGTACAATAAAACTGTTACAATAATATTACACTGATTACATTAGACTATAAATTTTAAGAATCCTGATTAGATACTCACGCAATGTAATACTGGTTTTTACACCCAAGAAAGCCAAGACCGTATAAAAATGCTGATATTACACCCAGAAAGGCCAAGACTACCTTCATTGCTGGTTATTACACCCAGGAAGCCAAAGATCGCCTTGCAGTTTTCATCATTGCGCCCAGGAAAACGAAGACTGCGTCGCAGTGCTAGTTATTACACACAGGAATGCAAAGACCGTCTTGCAGCACTGGTTATTGCACCCAGCAAGAACCAAATCCCAGCCGTGAATATTGAATGCCGGCTATAGTGAAAGCCAAGTCTGAGACGGGAGGGGGAGGGGGGGTGTTGGGCTGCATATAGGTGAGTGATTGGCAGGATACCCATAAGAGCCTAGGAAGGGAGCGCGGCATCTTCTGTTCCGCGCTCGACAAGAAAACATTAATCCCCGGATAGCCGACAACCCATGGGGTAGTCGGAATGAAGGCTACAGTGTCAAGGATTGGTAGCTCTTCCAGCGGTCAAGCATTAGAGGCTTGTAAACACTTGTTGTGCCATAGTCTCACCAAACCATCTCTAAATGAGCTACTGTCTTTCACATAATGAGTATCTGAACAGTTTTACACATACGAGCATATGTTTTTATTCTTGATTAAACGGCACTGCATAAAATTTATTTTAAAAATATGTTTGTTGTATTCTTCTGCATGAGGTATGGCTATCGTTGCATTGCAACCATTAATACAGCTTGAAAGAAACGACCTACACAAATATTTGCTTATAACTGTGTTTAATTGAATAAGAAACATTCCTACAGTACACCACCCCACATATTAATCACGAAAGTAAATTAATATAATACTTTAGTTATTATTTATAGGTCAATGAAATACTTATTGAAGACTAAAATGCTGTTTTGCCCGTTTGACATTAAGTTAGGAACTAGCTTCTTCGGAACTGTATATACAAGGACGTCACTTAAAATAGTGGTTTATAGTCGAAGGTTCGGTTCTATCTCGCGGATGGCTCAACTCGTTAGTACTATATCACACACAAGTTTACGCTGTGATCATAACCGCGATACGTAAATCCCCTAGTTTGCCTTTTTCCCTGACTCTCTAAAAACTACAGTTGCACGTGATTTAATTTCATAAACTGGTTTGCAGTAGTATATAATAGCCGGAACTAGATCTGGCTTCTGGCTGTGGTGCCGGTGCCGGTGTCCGCCATCTTGGATTTGTGACGTCACGGCGGCAAAAATTCCTCAAAATTCCTCAAAAATGACTCAAAATGACTCAAAAATTCCCGTTTTAAGAAAAAATTTCCCGTTTTCGAGGGAAAAATTCCCATTTCGAGGGAAAATTTCCCGTTTTATTCCTCAAAAATCCCAACGGCTAGAAATGTCCTGATAGAGGCTTAAGCATCCTTAACTCAAGCCTCAGTTAAGCCTCTATCAGGATGTGACCTTGACCTTTGACCTTGACCCCGACGGCCATCTTGGATCCGCCATTTTGGATTACGTCATTTCGTTTTCTCGAACATTCCGGCATTGTGTTACCCGCCATTTTGAATTATGACGTCACCGTTGCAATTTCCGTTACGGCTGCCATCTTTAACTTTTTTATTCATTATCCGATTTTAACGAAAATTTTTTTTAAAATTATAAAAAAATTTAAATAATAAAATTTTAATAAAATTTTTTTAAAAATCATACATTAACGACACGGAGTTTGGAGTCCTCGGTTCGAACCCGGTGAGGGCAAAGAAAAATTAAAAATGGCGACCGATCCTTCCCCTACGGTGGACGCAGGCATACTGACTCCCTCCACTTTTTTTTTCAAAGCATAAATATATCGTCAGGTAGTATGGCGTCAGGTCCGCCATCTTGTCCTCGTCTGCTGGAAGCCATCATCAGTGTATCGTCGGCGAGAGTGCGCTGACGCCATGTTAGTTTAATTCTTATCCGCTAGAGTGCAGTAATCATTTATTATTGCTGTGACACCCGACATCTTGTCATTTGGCTGCCATCTTGAAAATCCATAATTATTTAGCTAGAAATTCGGGAAAAATTCCAAAATGCATTAAATAAATTTGTAATCTATATACTGATCGATTAGGTCGACTAAGGTCCTTGGTACGATCTAGGACGATGCAAAAAAATTAAATATAACATCAATTTAACATAATAGTAACAGGTTCGAGGAATTAAACACCACAAGTTCTTTTACAAACATAATATTTATTACATAATGTCTATTCTACTACAGGATCATTTGCGAAAGCCAGCAATCTTATAATCATTTAGTTCCGCAGCGGTGTGAAATGACTAATTCTTAGCTCCAATCGGTTTATACTAGACAGAGTCCAGCCAGAACCTTTACAGACATAGGCCACCTCTTCTTGACAGAGTTTCTGGATACCGTTTTTAACAGTTTGCTTCACATCGTTAGAACTGTAAATTACTGCAGCCGATGTCTTGAATGCACACTTCTTCACTTTGTCATCGAACGGATATGGCTTTCCATATATACAGTCCAACCACAAGTTATATTTCAAAGGTCCGTTTGTTGCTACATCATCAGTAAGCTGATTGATTATCTTCTGTCTGATATCGTCAAGAAAATTACAAATGTCTTTCGACTCACCTAACGTATTTAAATAATAGTAGTCCTTCAATGTTCCACGAAATGCAGACTGCGCCAAGTAGAAACCATTATCGTTCACTTGTAATGCGCCGAACACAGTCTTAGGTTTATTTTCCTGTTCAGACGTCATACCAATCGGTTGCTGCACATCGGTTTTCTTGCTTGTACGCTCACGAGCCTTCAACCTAAACCGAGGAGTCGAAATTTCTGCAGGTAGTTCAGCAGTAGGCACACGGACTTCACCTTTACAGTTTTTCGCATGTCGACGCAAATTTTCAATTCTAGTAAACCATTCATGACACTCAGCACATCGAAACTTCATGCGAGATGGATTCTTCGTGCATTTGCTCCGCTCATGTCTTCGTGCATCATGGGAAAATGCGAACGACGTATCACAGTAGCTGCAAGGATACCGTGGTGATGAAGACGATCCTTTCAGACCCGATCCAGATACAGACGTTGCAACAGTAGTACCATTTCCAGGCATCCTCTTATGCACATCGATGCATCGTTGTTGCGACGAAACCTTTACTTTCTGCCGCACAGCAGGACCTTTGCATGCCTTCATGTGCGTTTTCATATTATCTTTTCTGGCAAACTGCTTATGACATTTCTCACAAACAAACATTTTACGATATAGGTTCTTGGCACATTCGCTCCTCTCGTGTCGTCGAGCATTGCTGCTGTTTGAGAAAATCTTGTCACAGTAACAACACCGATGTTCGTTAGTTGTTGTCGATTCGGCATCCATTGAAGCCTCCATCGAGGGCGAAACGAAGTTCGTCGAGTTTTCCTGCACAGCCAGCACTACCGGCATTAAAGTCTCTTCTGCTGGTGGTATCGCGTCTGATGAAGTCTCCTCCAGTGTTGTCGCCGTGGTTGTCAACGGAATCTGCTCCTTCTCCGTCGTAGATGTCGTCAAGGTTCCCGTAGTCGACGGTACAACCTCCATCGAGTTCGACGTTAAAGACGGTAAAGACGCCATCGAGGTCTCAAGAACAGATAATTGACACGACTTATGCACCAGAAGAAACAAACTAGACGATCCTTACACCGCCGACGTCAGTAACAAACTGAGCGATCTACTGTCTAGGACTCGCTTATATACATGCACCGTATGGAATAATACGCTAGTCAAATCAAGAACCATGTACAATAATACTAGAGTCAAATCTACAAAATTAAAAAAGAGGATCATTTGATCGAAAAAAAATTCGATCTCTCCAATATACGCCAGGCTCCAAGAGCTACAATTCACGTCATCAGATCCATCTACATTTTGCTCCTATGCTTCAATTGACCATTAGCTGCAAGTTCTCCAACAGCTCCATCAGCTCCAACACGTAATGTACGTAATGTACGCGCAATACATGCAATTTACGTACAATAAATGTAATGATTACACAGTACACACAGGAAACGGAACGTACACACAGTACACACAGGAAACGGAAACGTACACACAGTACACACACAGGAAACTGAACGTACACACAGTACACACAGGAAACAGAACGTACACACAGTACACACAGGAAACGGAATGTACACACAGTACACACAGGAAACGGAACGTACATGCAATTTACGCAAAGTACACGCAATGTACGCAATGTACGCAATGTACACAATATATATGCAATGTACACACAATGACTACGCTTCGTTCGCGCAGGACAAGCATTTAATGAAAACGAAGCACGTTTGGACGGAAATTCTATAAAACGAAAGCTCATTTAACGAAAAGGAGGCACATTCTCTCGTTCATTCAACTTGGTAGGATACGATCGTCAATGATAAGTTAGGATATAATCTCTCCAACAGTCTATGAATCCAACAGTTTATATTTCCATTAGCCATCGACTCCAACAGTCATTGACTCCAACAGTCATTGGCTCCAACAGTCATTGCCTCCAACAGTCATTGGCTCCAACGGCCTTTTGGTTCATCAGCTCCAATGATATTTGGTTAGAATGCTACGACTCTAAGAGACTATGAGATTACAATTCTACGAGTGTACAAGACTCCTCCAACTACCTTCAAGTGTACAAAGCTCCAACTACTTCAGCAGCATTATGTTATAAGATTACATGACTGCTTGTTTACATAGCTACAAGTCAACGAGGTTACTTGGCTACGTAGCTACAAGTATACGAGGCTCCAAGCCATCATGACTACGCGACTACGAGCCATGAGGTAACGAGACTACGTGACTACGGGTATTCAAGCTTACGAGACTGCGAGGCTACAGAGATACGAAGCTTCTAGAACATAAGTTTACGAGACTGCGAGAATACAGGACTACAAGTGTACACGAGTACTTGACAACTTCTTAGCTTCATCAGCTCCAAATGGCTCCAACAGGTCCAACAGCCTCCAAATGCTTAACACAGCTCCAAAAAAAGGCTCCAAATGCTGCAATAGCCTCCAAATGCTTGACAGCTCCAAATGTCTCCAGCAGCTCCAAATGCTCCAACAGCTCCAAAAAAAAGGCTCCAAATGCTTAACACAGCTCCAAATGGCTCCAAATGCTTGACAGCTCCAAATGCATAACACAGCTCCAAATGGCTCCAAATGCTCCAAACGGCCTCCAAATGCATAACACAGCTCCAAATGGCTCCAAATGCTCCAAACGGCCTCCAAATGCTTGACAGCTCCAAATGTCTCCAGCAGCTCCAAATGCTCCAACAGCTCCAAAAAAAGGCTCCAAATGCTCCAACAGCCTCCAAATGCTTAACACAGCTCCAAATGGCTCCAAATGCTTGGCAGCTCCAAATGCTCCAAATGGCTCCAAATGCTCCAAACAGCCTCCAAATGCTTGACAGCTCCAAAAGGCTCCAAATGCTTAACACAGCTCCAAATGCTTCAAAAGGCTCCAATTATCGCATCTGTCTTCGTCGGCATTTTCTCTTTTGCTCCCACTGCTCCAACAGCATTATGTTATATGATTCCATGGATACTTTGTTACGTAGCTACAGGTCTACGAGGTTCCAATGCATCATGTTTACGAAGCTTCCAGAACACAAGGTTACGAGACTGCGAGGCTACAGGACTACGAAGCTTCCAGGACACGAGGCTACATGGCTACGAGACTACATGACTCTAACTGATTACAATAGCACCACTCAGTGGTGAGAGTTAGGTTATCTAATGCAAAGCAAATTGATGCAAGTAGTTCTGGCTGTCATCAACAGATGTAGCCACGTGTTGCTTGCAGGTGAATATTAATTAGTTATTTTATGTGGGATGCGGGATGCTCACTAACGATCGCAAAAGAAGGAGGGCTTCGCTAGACACCAAGGAGAAGGAAGTTCGTCCATCCTGTTAGTGCTTCTTAGATTTCTCAGAGATTATTTGACTGAATAATGATATATATTTTTTTTAAATTTCCACCTGATAAAAATTTACAAGTGCTGATTTATTGGCAGAATTTCAATAATTAAATGCAACCTTGAATAAAAAATGACATGACTCATTAAGTAAAAAATTCTTCATGCAGAGATCAATTCCTCATCAGTAACCAGAAGCACTCGGAGAAAACCATCAGATGTCTAGTCAGGAATAATCAGGAGGACACGGAGAAAACCATCATAAAATTAGCAAGAATAATCAGCAGCACACGGAGAAAACCAACAAAATATTGACAAGAATAATCAGGAGCACACGGAGAAAACCACCAAAATATTGACAAGAATAATCAGGAGCACACGGAGAAAACCGCCGAAAGTTTTCTTTGATATCATAAAATTTCAGGAAAAAATAGTAATAAAAAATTAAAAATAAAATAAAAAAAATACATAAACAGATTCTGCTAGCTTGTGAACTTCTCATTGTTGAACAAAGATAGAGTTCTAGTACAAGCCAGATCCGAGCGAAGATAACTGGAAACTTTGAGATGAACCGACAGTCCTGTAGGTTGATAATGTCCGCAATTTTTACGGAAATGATGCAGTGTTTTATTGTAATACAACGTAATTATTATAAAATAAGTAACATAATTTCATATATATAATACATATTTGAAAAATACTGCTTTTTCTAGTGTAACAAAAACTTCTTACATGAAATAGAGTATTTTAAGTTATTTAATGGCCATCCAGACATCACTGTTTCCGGAAATAGTTGCCTTACCACCTACGAAAACATCTTTGAGAAATAGAAACGCATTGGTGGAAGCTCATAGGCTTTGAAGACCTTGTAAGATTTGAAACATTTTAGATTTATGTTATACCTTTCGAAAATTGAGACGCGTAGTTATTATGTTGAGTACCAAGATTCCGATGATAACGATCTAAAACTAAAAACAATAACAGTTTTGCCAACGTAAGAGTGTACATAAACGATTTTTTGTTTGCCGTAAATCATTGTGGCATGCACTGCGGTCTATGGACCCGTTGTAAAACCCTCTAAGTAACTTAACTAAAAAATTCCAGCCTTTCTGAAGCACGTAGAGAGGTGTTTAGAAGCTTTAGAGTGGTGCGGTGAAGTTAGAGGGGGTGAGTTCCGATCAGGCACCGCCAGATTGCAATATTCAGCCGTATTTTTTTTTGTCCGTACCCCATCTTCCCTTCACCTCATCACCATTCCATCCTTCTGAGGTTGCCCTGAGTGCACGAGGCTATCCACCCCTCCCCCTTCCATAAGACGTCGGCGGCTCTTCTTTCATGTCCCCCCCCCCTCCGTCTCTTCCCCCTCCCGCGGCATCCCTCGCGTAGATGCGGGAGGGTCTCAAACGATTGTAAACAAGCAGGAGTTGATGGAGGGATGCTTTTAGGTGATGGCGCCTTTGTCGGCAGTTCGGAGGTGCGGACAGTTTGTGTATTATAATTCTTTATTTTCTATTTTTCTATTTTTTTTATTTTTACCCCCGCTGAACCGCGTCCTTCCTCGAACCATAACCGACAGAATTCCCCCCTTGGCGTGCTTTCACGCCCCGGCTTGCGGCCTGGCTGACAACTGCCTGTCGCGCGGGCTGACATCTCCCCTCCAGCCCGACACGATCCAGACGAGATGCATCACACGCCTCGTGCAGTCCCCTCATGCGCGTGTCCCGCACGCAGGGCGACGAACTTCAGCTGCAGATTCATCACGACGTATGATTCAAAGTGCTTTCCAAGTCCGGTGCACGTCTATGAAGTTGGAGCTCAACTATTTCCTTTATTTATAAAAAACAGAGTATGTATTTAAAATGTAACACTGAACGTCTGGGTTGTGTTAATTTCTTGGAAGTATTACAACCACTGTGAATATTTATAAAAAAAAATTTTTATGTGACGTCTAATAAATCGATGAACGCCGGCTGCACGCACGAACAAGTGTCCCGTTACGCACATTGTCCCCTTACGCTGTGTCCCGTTACGCTCATTGCACGCTTGCGCCGCATCTATCTCTCTTCCGCTCGATAGGAACAACCATCGATTTGACTGTTTCGAGGCACATTAAACTTGAAACACTCCCATTCGATTCCTACTTTTCCTATCATCGTCCTATCCTTAAAAGAATAACACAGATTGGAAGAAGTTAAATAGCAAACATGTATAAAAGTTATAGTTAAAATAATCTCTTCGTTAAAGTAATAAACATAACTTATTTGAATTAATGAGTACAAATAAAATTAAATTAATCAATTAAAATGTAGATTTCATTTCACTCCTTCTTTGTATCCATACAAAATAGTGATAATTCAATAAAAATGATTCAATTTTAATTCATAAAAGTATGCAATCATTTCATCAATGTTTTGTTATGACGTTGTTACGTTAAACTATCGTCCGTAAAACGGCTTTACAGACAACCAATTTTTTTGAAATAATTAGAACACCATTAAGTTCCACATATTGTTGTGACGTATTACTAAGCCAATTATTTTAATGAAACAATTTTGTTACTGTGTAAATATTCCTGTTTTTGTTGAACTTCACTGAGTAAAAATTAACAAAATGCTTAGTGTTCAATCTAAAATACTTCCTATATTATTTACAATAAAAAAGTTATTCAGGTCCAACTTCAAAGCCGTATACCAGCCTTTGGAACTACTTTAGACCATATGTCGTATATCCACGTGTTTTCAACTTATTTAGTCATGATGTACCTTCAGGTGAGGTTCTTGGTAAGCTACCTATTTTTCTAGCACTCCTGTGCTTAAATGCTTTATGATGTAAATTGATTCATTAGTTTCTTTATTAATTTTTTGTTACATGTGTTACTTTTGTAATTAAAATACGTTAAGTTTATTCCTAATTTATTTTTTGAACACAATAGTTATCTGCCTGCCCAGTGCAGTACTCAATCCCCCACCCCCACTAATGCGAAGTGACTGGAGAACTTAATGCGGTAAAGTGTGATAGTGGTTGCTAGTTAGAAAAGTGCATTTTACTTGTCGTGGTTGGCACCCCCTGTGTCACACCACCACAAGTCAGACACCCGTCTGGGAACAGCCTTAAACACTCCACGTAAATTCTTAATTTTTTTCAAATTATTATTTTGCGGGCTGCTCCAATAAACGGGTGCCCCAAAATTCTTAAGTAAATTATTCAAAGACCTTTTGGAAAAGGAAGAGAACAGAGTAATAGTATTTAAAACGAAAAACACGCAATTACTTGAAATGCAAAAAACTTTAATAGGACTACTTGCGCATGAACATGGCAGGCAATTTAATTGAAGACAAAATCTCAAAAAGATTACAATAATACCTATAACCTTTTGCCCTATAGAGCTACAGAGGCTTTTAATAGAGCCACGTTTTAGTATATATCAATAAATAAATACTGTAATAAACCCATAAATAAAATCAGACATTGATGAAAAGCAGCTCCAAAAATATATATATATGTATATAAATAATGGATTACAATTCTTTTTAAATAAAAGTTAATAAAAATAAATGTCACTCTAAAATGTCTTAATTACACCCGGGCGATTTTTAATTTTCGATGCTTCGCGGCAACCATGATACAAGGTTCGTTAAAATTGGTACCACGATGGAACATACACTCGAAGTTGAAGGCAGTGTCTTTTTGCAGAAGTTATTTTTGAATTATTCACTCTTATTTTGGCAAAGTCGAAATCAACGCCCCGGGATTACAGGGGCAAAAGTTCAGGGCCGGAATCACTTACTTGGACGAACGTTGTACGTTGAATCACACCCCGCACCTCCTGGCCCGGAGTTTAGCGGGCTGTAATTTAGCAGAGGTGCTAAATGCTTCATATTAACTCTGCAATCAACGGAAAATGTAGCGTGAACTCTTCTTCTTCTTGGCGGCACCCGTGAAGACGTAAGTATTCCCCAATGCTCAATACACATCAGCTGATTTTATTGAAAAAGTATTCGCGAGCTTGCCCAGGCCCAATACCACGAGCCATCGCGCCCGTTACGCTCGAAGAGCACACACACGCCACACGGCGATCAGCCGACGACACTCCGCCTACAGCTCATTCTGTTTTTTTTTTTTTTTTTTTAAGTATTTCCCCCACCACCTTATAGCCTTGGAACAGTCCATTTGCATGCTCACAGCGGGGGAGCGTCGCACACAGTATTTTTATTGAAAGTCCAAAGTGTTATTATTAACGTAAAAAATAACATAATAAAAAAACATATTTAAAAATAAGATTTACAAAACTTATAACAAACCAATACTTTTTTTAAAAAAAGAAAGGGGAAAATATTACAACTAAAATTACGTAACAGCCATAATTCAAAATTAATTAAAATAAATCTAAAATCAAGTGGCCATGCCGCCTATGGCCACATACTGAAGTAGCTACGACACAGTAACAAACCCGGTTATTTGACTGTGTGACAGTACTACATTCAGGTGGGAATGATCGGTGCACTTACACATGCAGTGAGATTGGTCGGTTGTTTAAGCTCCTTGAACTTTCATATAATTGTGTTAATAAACAATTTTTTTGGGAGACAGTATTAGGCGATGAAGTTATCAAGAGCAGTATATTATAGCTTGAGTATTAATTATTTCTTATGTCTGCTGAAACATATAACTGGCCTTTTCGTCGGAGCTAAATGATCCCGTGGGAGTTGTGTGCCAGTAGATGCGGCCATTTGCAGTGATAAATGGATGATATCCGAAGTAATTCTGGATGATACAAACTTAAATTTTCCGGTTTAAGTGATTAGCAAGAACAGTGATATCCTTTTTTTGTGGTCGTTTTGATATTTCCGTAAAAGTAACTATGTAGATCAGATAAAACTGAATATGAACACTGGATTTGGTTATTTAGTATTTGTAATTTTTTGTAATGATGGTTTTGTTATTAGTGATTTTGGCATCTAGGCTTTCACATAATTTAATGTTAAGTAATCGGTTCTGTAATCTAAATAATACATATTGTTATATAATGAAGGTATTATTTACTTTTGTGATCATCTGGGCATTAAATAACACAAGCACTGAAAGTAATCTAGTTCATGAAAATATAGGTACAATTGCTGGTGTTGCCTGCTTATTGTGGAATATAATCCTATTGGTGTTTATATTATCTTTTATTCAAATAAGAATAAATGTTGTTGATGTATACAATATTTTTATTTCCAAAGCAACTCGATAACCAATAACTTTCTTTATTTTTGAAAATAATTTCACTCTTGCTACATCATCGGCAGGAGAGATCAGGTAAGTTTTTCAGAAAGTGTTATGATTGGGACACTGTTACTATACTTTATACATAATAACCGGCTGATGACAGGATTTTCGGGATTGGCAGAGGAATTCACACAGGTGAAGTTTGTCAGTCGAATGTAGACTCACCTACAGTCTGGGTCATGCCACTTGTCCCAAACTTGACTGTAATCGATACTAGTCCTGGACAGCTGGCAGAGGTTGGGTAGGCCTCCACCGGACCACGGGTTCACTGGGTGATTGAGGGGTCGCAGTATGATGTGGGAGAGCTGGGTAGACGCCAGCAATGCTGCGTTTTTGAGCTTAGGGATACAGCCACTTGTCTGGTTAGCTGAATGTGGCAGGGGGGGCTGTGTTAGTGTCTATGCTGGGATGGGTAGCCCCAGCCCCTGGACATAGCTGCACCTCTAACATCTTTCCGGCTTGCGTATGCGGCGTGATCCGCATCCACGCCCGTGGGGGCCCCGGGGCGGCAGGGCCATTAGGCTAAGAGCGCCGGGATAATAAAGAAAATGGGGGGGGGGGGAACCCTTTGTCATGTAATCATGTAATCGATACTAGTACCTATGGTATACGTGTCCTTTCACCAATTTTTGTGTGTCAACAAATATATTAAAACAAATTAATGTGGTTGTCATTGTCACTACTTTTGAGAATTGTCAATTTTAAGACAAGTTATATAACCCAGACTATGGAGAAAACCCGTAAACCCGCAGCTGTTTTGTTAAAGATTCTGATGCATGCATAGAGACAAGTGTGTGTAGCAAGACAATTTTTTTTACTTTTATTGCATCAATTCACAATCATTCTTTTAAATTAAAGATATTTTCAGTAACAATAATTAACTTCCCTGTAATCAGTGCTCGGATGGAATACATAACCCTTGCTTTCAAAATCGGTAAGAAAAAGGTTAAATGAAGAGCGTCTGTGAGTTAACATTACAGCGATTGCCTGTAAATATTTGTGTAGCACTTGTAAAAACAGAATCCAATTTGTACATGATCGTTTAGCACCTAAATAAATGCTAGCCTTGCGATAAGTAGTAGTATAACAACATAACGAAATGGCAATTGCCACTGACATGCAAAAGTGAATTATCATGTTTAGGGAGTTTCTAATAGGTATGAAACTATCTTCTGTCGGTATACGTATCATGGCCATTTTGTGGGGAGGATAATTCCTTTTGAATTGGCCTGGCCCAAAAGTGCCATGCCACGGATAGGTACTCTGGCTGACACCTGCCAATTAAAAGAGAGAAACCGCGGCGTGAACATAATGTATTGCAATATAATCAGTGCTGATTTTTTTTTCTCGCGAAAAATGCCAGCCGCTGCTGACAGTTTTGTGTTTCATCTCCGCGCATTCGACGGGAGAAGACATCCGGTGAAATGCGCCAGGTAGCAGGGGTAACGAGTGTCTAAGTCAGTAACAATTCCCAAAGGAGAATGGGCGTAGCGGCAAACAACGCATATCGCATTGCAGATATTCTAAGCAGTTTCGCTATGGCTAGAGACCAGAAAAATTCGTGGATTCATTTCATAATATGATAGAATTCAAACAACTGTTCCTTTATGTTGCTTCTCTGATTGGCTAACAGTTTATCTGAAGGACTTTGGGCCAATGAAAAACCTTCAACCAAAAAAGTATCGAATCGCAAGCGTCCCAGTTGACATTTGTCACGGGTCAGTAGCCAATGAGCAGGTGGCATTTGCTCGAGTGTGGGGATGGCGGAGTCTATCCTAGTGGTCATCCAAAGCACGATTTTTTCCAGTCTCAAGCTATGGCTGTGGTGGGGAAGTGATCCACTATCAAAACATACGTCTGTGTAGCAGGTTTAGTGCGCTGTTTTCTTGTGGTGACTGATCAACGTGTGACCGTGTCTGGTCACAAGACGTTAAATTAAATTTCCACCACCAAACATTTAAGGACATGAAGAAAGCTTACCTTCTATTGTTGACGTGTAGGAATAAACTGACCTCTTGTGACGTCACGACTCACAGATAAGCTACGGCTGTGTGCGGCAGCAGACAGTTCACTTTCAACAAAATACCATAGACAAAGTGGAGACTTCATTCCTACACAACATCGAATTCAGTGTTACCAACTCCGGATTTAGCAAGAAGAAGAATAAATCCCGGAAATTGGTTGTTTATCGATTATGTGAACTGGTATGAAGATCTTTCTAGAACATTCGAAAATTATCTCTATTAATCCCGAGAAATAAGACGGGCAATAGGAGGAAAGGGGGTGTGTGTGTGAGAAATGGGTATATAAGCCCGGGATTTTGATCAGTTAGGCATGGAGCAGCAGGACCATCACCAACATCATCATGAGACATTAGAGAGAGAGAGAGATTAACAGAAGGCAAGGTGTTTTGGAGAGCTAAGTATGGGTGTTGTAATTATTTGTTATGATATGGCCAGTAGAGTTTAAAGTTTTGATAATGATGAAAACAACTGTGAGTAGTAACCATTGGACTTGTGTTTTGTGCGAATATGATGCACCTGTTTAAGCTTAGTGTTGCTTTAGGTGTTCATAATGTGGATTGGCACTTGGTAAATTTTGTTGCACCTCCTGTGCATTTTTTTTGTTGTTGGCGGCCATATTGCTTTCAATAATTAATTGATTTTTAGCTCTCCAAAGACCTTTTCCTTGCGAGTTGATTAATGGTTTGTTTATTTTTGGTTTAAAGTCATTAAGCATTTAAATGTACCTTGTAATAAATGTTGGCTCTTCTAGCCTAGAGTATTGAAACCAAAGAACAGTATCAAAGTCAGGAATATTTATTGTGTATAAATTATAAAATATTTGTTATTTATGAGATCTAACTATTCTTGTATTATTTATGAGATATCTCTAGTCAATTATAAAACATTTGTGATATATTAATGAGATCTAACTATTTTTGTACTATTTGTGAGATATTAAGATTAACAATAAACCTTGAAAATATATTTGATGTGTTCGGTCAATGTTTTTGCCACCTTACATTTTTCAGCATAGGTTTTGATGTTCACGTTGATTTTGAATTTTAATATGCAGGTTAGGCCCCATCTGGGCAAGTATTTACCTTGTGGGAAGTAACAGGGATTTTGTGCTTGCAGTGGGAGTTGGGACTCTGATGGGGCCCGGCCTTATTTCCTGCGCAACTCTGCTTACCTTTGCTCATTCTCTTTTGTAAGTGTGGCATAACATTGGGGAAGTTGGTGATATTGTTTACTCTTGTGTTTGTAAAAGTTGCTGGGTGTTTGCCACATGTCTACAGGACCTCGTACTGCATGGATCCAGTCCCTTAGCAAGGCTTCTCTGATCGCGTTACTCACAGATGCAGGGATATCCTGCCAAGAGAGCGACTCCATAGACAGTCTCCGAAGCGCGGCCCGCTCGTTAGTCAGAAAGGACGATGAGGCAGTTAGTGAACCGGGTGAGTCGATTCTGAAAAAGTTAAAATCTCTCCCCAGTAGTGTGGTAGAAAGGGTTCCTCTGCTTAAGAGTCTTGGGTTGTCTTTGGTAGTAACATTTCTGGTAGAGATTCTGAAAGTAAGCAAACTTGGAATATGTAGTGATAAAGTAGTGTTTGCTGCGGCATTGCTAAAAGTTCCTGAGTTACTTCAGCCTATTTTCAGTGAAGCTATTCACAAGAACTGGGATTTTGCAGGATTAAGTCAGGAAGTTTTGAGGAATGTGGGATCTAGTGTGGCTATTCAGAAAATCCGAATGCAGATTCTGGATAGGAGTCAAAGTCCCCATGAATCTATGCGTTCATTTGTTTATGAAACAATGTGTCTGGTGGAAGTGTTAGGTTTTCCCTGTGAAGAAAGTTATTTAGTTGAATTGGTATTTCATAATCTGGCCCCAGCTTACAGTCGTTTCTTCGTTTTCTCTAAGAAACCAGCCACATTGTCTGAGTTGCTTATATTGGTCACCCAAGTAGAATTAACCGTTGCTGACAGTAGTTTGAGTATTGCTCCTAAACCTAAGGTCTCAATACTTCAGAAGTGTGAATTTTGCCATAGAACTAACCATATCACTGAGAACTGTTTTCGGCTTCAAAATTCTAAGCAGGTTAAAACCGAAAAAGGGAAAGTTTTTAACGTTAAGCAGACTAACATTTCTAAACAGTCGAGCTCCCAGGCAGAGGTTCAGGCAGTGGATAATGTGAGACCCGAAAATGGGAATGGTTCGAATAGGATTGAGGAAAAGAAGCAAATCAAATGTTTTTTGTGTGGTAAAGAAGGGCACATTCAGTATTATTGTCCGATTAAGAAAAAGCCGCAAGGTTTGATTTATGTATGTAGAATGTAATGTGATATCTCTCTCTCTCTCTCTCTCTCTCTCTCTCTCGAGATCAAGTCTTTTTATCTAAGAGTATCCTGTTGTTATATGTGAGAATGTAACCTAGTTAAGCTAAATATTGTTGTTGATCTTTGTTAATATTATGATTCTAAAATATGATGTGTTCAAGATCACCATGCTCATTTTAAGAATTTATACGCTTATTAATGATGTGTTTTTGTATGAAATATTTGAAATATGTTGTCTAGTCAAGTTCTGATCTGTGATATTAGTTTGTAGGTTGTAAGATGAGTTTGTTTTTAACATGAGAATTAGTTTCTTGGAGGTCTCTCTCTCTCTCTGTTTTTTTTTGGGAAGGGGTTGAATACGTAGGTCTCTCCTTTTACTCCTCTTGCTCCCTCTGTTTCTGGGATTACCTCGACACCGAGTACACCGACTGCTGCATGAGAACTTCGAGAACTTCATTTTCTTCAAGATCATCTACAGTTCAGCATCCAACAGCAGAAGCATGCCGCTCCCCCGCTACAACATCACCCACCAGTTCGTCTCAGTTACAACATCAGCTCTGATGGCAGCTCGCCCACCAGCAGGTACTTCGTCCGCTTCCTTGAATACTTCGGCTTCTAGATCTGTGGAAACTGACAGGTGAAGAACTGACTTGCGACTGGCCATCCCAAGACTTTTTATCACCTGGAAGAAGATTCCCTCCTGCAGTGAAGTTTCAGGGGGGGAGGATGTGACCGTGTCTGGTCACAAGACGTTAAATTAAATTTCCACCACCAAACATTTAAGGACATGAAGAAAGCTTACCTTCTATTGTTGACGTGTAGGAATAAACTGACCTCTTGTGACGTCACGACTCACAGATAAGCTACGGCTGTGTGCGGCAGAAGACAGTTCACTTTCAACAAAATACCATAGACAAAGTGGAGACTTCATTCCTACACAACATCGAATTCAGTGTTACCAACTCCGGATTTAGCAAGAAGAAGAATAAATCCCGGAAATTGGTTGTTTATCGATTATGTGAACTGGTATGAAGATCTTTCTAGAACATTCGAAAATTATCTCTATTAATCCCGAGAAATAAGACGGGCAATAGGAGGAAAGGGGGTGTGTGTGTGAGAAATGGGTATATAAGCCCGGGATTTTGATCAGTTAGGCATGGAGCAGCAGGACCATCACCAACATCATCATGAGACATTAGAGAGAGAGAGAGATTAACAGAAGGCAAGGTGTTTTGGAGAGCTAAGTATGGGTGTTGTAATTATTTGTTATGATATGGCCAGTAGAGTTTAAAGTTTTGATAATGATGAAAACAACTGTGAGTAGTAACCATTGGACTTGTGTTTTGTGCGAATATGATGCACCTGTTTAAGCTTAGTGTTGCTTTAGGTGTTCATAATGTGGATTGGCACTTGGTAAATTTTGTTGCACCTCCTGTGCATTTTGTTTGTTGTTGGCGGCCATATTGCTTTCAATAATTAATTGATTTTTAGCTCTCCAAAGACCTTTTCCTTGCGAGTTGATTAATGGTTTGTTTATTTTTGGTTTAAAGTCATTAGGCATTTAAATGTACCTTGTAATAAATTTTCGCTCTTCTAGCCTAGAGTATTGAAACCAAAGAACAGTATCAAAGTCAGGAATATTTATTGTGTATAAATTATAAAATATTTGTTATTTATGAGATCTAACTATTCTTGTATTATTTATGAGATATCTCTTGTCAATTATAAAACATTTGTGATATATTTATGAGATCTAACTATTTTTGTACTATTTGTGAGATATTAAGATTAACAATAAACCTTGAAAATATATTTGATGTGTTCGGTCAATGTTTTTGCCACCTTACATTTTTCAGCATAGGTTTTGATGTTCACGTTGATTTTGAATTTTAATATGCAGGTTAGGCCCCATCTGGGCAAGTATTTACCTTGTGGGAAGTAACAGGGATTTTGTGCTTGCAGTGGGAGTTGGGACTCTGATGGGGCCCGGCCTCAAACGCTCATTTCAGTTTCAAACATTATAATCTACTGCGATAATGCTGAAATCATCTCTGACCTCGTGATGAAGCTTCTGCAACATTAAAATAAATTAAGAGTGTTTCAAAATAGAGGTTACATCAACATTATATACATAGGCTTATGCCTTCTTCAACTGTATAGGTAACTGTTGATTTTAAAAATATATAAAAATTCTGAAATAATGCACAAGGCATACATTTAATGTTTGTTGGAATCAATTAGGACAGTTCCCACTTAAATATTGAATAATTGTTGGTTATTTGGTTTGCATAAAAAATTAAATTACAATTTTTTGTTATTAAAATTACATTTTTTGGGGCGAAAATTGTATAATGCTACGTAGGCGTAGCCTTTATATATTATCAGTTTAAACATGGGAATGTTTATTTTAAGAATATTAGGTGCAGTTAGTTTCAATATTATGTCTAAATAAATAATGTATTTACACGATGCTGTTTAGTGTAGAACCAAGGTGGAAGAAAGGTATGTAACTATTTCAGTGGATGCCTTCCTCTAGACAGTGATATTGAGTGTTTCCCTCTTTAACGACCTGCTTTTAATGCGATATTAAGACAAATAAAAACCGCGTAAAAATTATTTGGAAATGCAAACCTCGATCTTCTAAGTACATCGTAAGGGGTAAAACGGCAGAGAGAGGGAGAGAGAGAGAGAGAGAGAGAGAGAGAGAGAGAGAGAGTGTGTGTGTGTGAGAGAGAGATAGAAGAAAATTTTCTAAACAAACAAGAATTATCTAAATTATTTCTTACTTTAAAATAACTGCTCAGTATATAAAAAAAATATTTTGTTAAAAAGCTAAAACAATACTCATGTATCACAGTTAAACAATACTGATTTACACAAGTAATTTAAATAATACTGACTTGAAAGAATGCCATTTTCTTGCGAATAAAGCCAGTGGTGCGTGTACAACAATAAACCCAAACCCCGTTGTGTTGCGCTCTGCCCAAATACTCCCTTACTAGATGCCAGCAAGTCGGGGAGGCGTCAGGCGCAGGCGGGTTCATACCGCCGCGACACGCCTATCCCTGCAGCATGGCGGGGTTCAACCTGAGCCGCAAGCCGCCACGTGGAGCCCGAAACCCGATGAGTTCTCTAAACCGTCCGCAACTTACACGTTGCATTAAAATTCGGCCTTGAAATTGTACCCCCATCGTGCCCAATAACGTTTCACTTTAAAATAAAATTAAAATAAAGTTTTTTAATGCCATGTATGAAGCACAGAGTGGTTGATGACTGCGGGAAGAAGAGTGGATGTGAGTACTCAGTGTCGCTGGCCGCAGCAGCGCTCGGAGCCGTCCAGCCAGCGGCGCGCGCGGTGCGGGTTGCAGGCCGCCTCGGGCGCCAGGCCCGGGTAGTACACGTGGTCGCGGCTCCAGGTGGGCGGCGAGGCTCTGCACTGCGGCTGCAGAGCGCGCAGCTGCAGGTCTGAGCGCGGCTCCACGGCCACCCACTCCGCGCCGAGGGGCTGGTGCTTCTCCAGGAGCCAGCCGCGCCGCGGGCGCACCCGGTACCTGCGCGTCCGGGTCCTCACCACCACGCCCAAATACCACAACTCCGTCAGCTAACGCCGCAATAACATCTGAATTAATTTGTGTGTGTTTCTTAAATGTACCTTAACGCCGAAATACCACAATCTAACCTATCCTTACCTAACCTAACCTATCCTAGCGTAATATAACCTAACCTAACTTAACCTAGCCTATCCAAGCCAAGCCCAACCTAGTCTAACCTAACCTAGTCTAACCTAACCTAGTCTAGTCTAGCCTAACCTTACCTTTGTGGCAGTCCTGCAATGACATTTTTCTGCGTTAGTGTATTTCGGCGTTGTGGTGCGTCCCCGCACATTTCACCTGCCTTCAAACACTACTAGACACCTCTCAGCCACACTTGCGAGTTAGCAAAACCTTCTATAGGCTAGTTGCGGGAAGTTTGAGTTTTTCTCCGCCACAAATCTCTCATCCACATATGAGTTACATAAATACAATGTTTTGCAGAAGAAAAAAATGTCCTGAATTGGTATGCAACTATAAAAAATTGCTTCTTTTACAGATGACCGAGTAGTATGTAATAGCCGGAGCTGGCGGAGAGTTCATTGTGTGGTGTCGGTGTCAATGTCCGCCATATTTGATTCTGAAATCAAGGCGGCCATCTTGGATGACCTTGACATTGAGATTAAATCTTTTCCCTCAAAATTTGCCGAATATTGAAAAAAAAATTCATAATATACCAACATTTCACCAAAATGACTTCAAAATTTCTACTTCTAAGAAAGAAATTCCGCCCATAGTTATTGAAAAATATCTTAAAAAAATTTATTTCGAGGGAATATTTGTTCCGATGAGGAAAGTGTCCCATTTTTTCCTAAATAAAAATTGGGTGCGGTCAAATTTCTTCAGAGAGGTGCGGTTTTCCTCAAAGAGAGCAATTTCGCTTTAAAAGCTCCAACCTTGACATCAGCAAGCTACATCAGCTACGAGCTCCGGCTATTATATACTACTTGGCCACCAATTACTGTAAACAAAATGCTGTTTTTTTTAAAAAAAAAGTTATTGCCCCCTAGCTATAGATAGAGACCTTAACAATCCACAATGTATTTCATCACCAAGCTAAAAAAAAAAAAAAAAAAAAAACATATTTAAGAGCGCCCTGCAATTTTTGTTTGTATACTTACAGCATACCAAAAATTGGTATTTTTTTAAAAAGTAACTTATTAATAAAACAAAAAAATACTGTCTTTAATAAATGGTTTTTCTAAAACTAGAAATTTTTTTTTGATATTACAAAATTTTTGCTAGGTTCTTATCTTTTCCATTTCCCCCAAAAATTACTCCAGGAAAGTGATGAGATGTGTATGCCCGAGCTGGTTAGTTTTTCGATTTTCCAAAACTGTTTGATGTTTTTATATCACGAAACTCCTTGCTTCTAAATGTAAAAATAAATAAAAAACTAAAAAACGGCTACAATTCAGCAAAAGTAAACTCTCCAACCAAGCATAATGTTGTTTCTACACTGTTTGAAATTAATATAAAATTATTTATTTTTAATGAGAAATGATTCCCCATAAATAAACGAAATTTTATATGAGTTCAAAAAAAACTGGATCTTTGAAGAAACTACATCAGATTCCATCTTTAGATTTCTGCTATACATTGAAAATAGTGTAAAATATACTTGGAAAAAATAAAGTGTTTGATTGTTGTGGGCTTGACCCGTGTTTAAAGATTTTGTTAATATATAAGGTGATGTTTAAATCGAATTAAATCTTAGTAGCTGTAACTGCCTGTAACTGTGTTAGCTTGTTAAGCTTGCTCTGATGAGCCTGCCAGCTTGAAACTTACTGATCTACATCCATCAAACTTGCTGCAAGCTTAATTACAATTTAGCTGAATCAAAATGGCCATGCCTGGATGAAACATTTATCCCGCTTGAATTGAGATAGCTCTGACAAGTTAACTGGGCTAGTCTTATTAACAGTTTTTACAAGCTTGCAACAAATGCAAGTCTCTTGTCACAAATAACGTAATTAAACTTAATTTTGCAAAATTGCGCGGAAAGTACTATTCAAGTTACCATAAAATGTATGTGGAAAATAAAGATGATATATTTGTACATTAACGAAGATGCCTAGATATAGTGTAACCTGTGGTGTGCATAACATAATGTTCACTTGTAGGTTCTAGCTGCGTCAAAGTCGAAGGATTTACAAACGGTTCGATTGATATTGTAGTCACCATCTTCAGTGTAGCGGTCAGAAGGAAAATGCTACACTCACGATAGCAACTGTAAGGTCGTCCAAAATATCGACCAAACGCACCTACAACACTGCTAAGACACACAAGCCAAATAAACTCAATTCAATGGCCACGAACCTTGTCATAGTGATATTTTTTAAATTGTAGAAGTTTTAATGTTTATTTAAGAAGTAGGGTAGAGTTTTGTGTTTAGTTTGATACAGTATATGTGAATAGTATGTTAGGGTGGTAGGTATATTGCGCATTTGTCAGGGTGTAAGTGGAGAGTGAAGGATAGGGTAGGGCAAAGTCACAAAAATTCCACTCAGATTCAAAGAGTGTAAGTGATAATTATGTGAGAGTTGTTGGTAGAATGGTCAGATTCAGTTTGAATGATTTAATGGTAAGACCACGAGAATGTTGCAGACAGTGTCGCACCTGTCCCTCTCAGTTTTTAAAAAGAAATGGCAAGATAATGGGAGGTTTGCTTATAGAAGCACACCTGTCTTTCTCAGTTTTAAAGAGTTTATGTTAGAGCATGGCAGTGTTGCAGATAGTGTAGCACCTGTCCCTCTCAGTTTAAATGAGTTAATAGTAGATAAGAGCACGGGAGGGTTGCAGACAGGGGCGCAACAACTAAATTTCCAAAGGGGGAACAATATACTTTTTGATAAAGAATCATCGCTCCCCCTATTGAAGGCCCCGGGAAAATTTGTATTTCAAGGTGGAAAATGGTGCTATTTAAGCAGTTTTATTATCTAAAAATTTATTACACAGCACTTTCTTTGCCCCCGTTCAAGGTTTCAGAAAGGAAGGGGGGGGGGGGGGCAAAATACCCTTGCCCCCCCTGTTGTTGCGCCCCTGGTTGCAGATAGAGTTACACTTGTCTTTCTCACTTCAGAAAGTGTGTGGTAGAGCACGGAAGGGTTCAGATAAAGGCCCAGCCTTGTCCTTCAGTTTGAATGATGCAATGTTGTGAGCAGGGGAGAGTTGAAGGAAGTGTGTGGTAGAGCACGGAAGGGTTCAGATAAAGGCGCAGACTTGTCCTTCAGTTTGAATGATGCAATGTTACGAGCAGGGGAGAGGTAAAGGAAGTGTGTGGTAGAGCTCGGCAGTGTGTGGTAGAGCTCGGTAGTGTGTGGTAGAGCTCGGTAGTGTGTGGTAGAGCTCGGCAGTGTGTGGTAGAGCACGGCAGTGTGTGGTAGAGCACGGCAGTGTGTGGTAGAGCACGGCAGGCACGCACCTGTCCCGCTCCGCCTGGCGGGCCTCGGCGGTGCGGCGCGCCACGCGCAGCAGGTGCGACAGCCGCGGCAGCCCCGAGCCCTTGAGGCGTCTGGACGAGGTGGCCAGCTCTTCGGCGAGGTCCTCCACCAGCAGGCAGCAGTCGGCCAGAGTCCTGGGCCTAGCGCGCGGCGGCGACCCCCCGGCCGCCTCCCAGCCGCCAGCCCGCGCGCCGCCCAGCACCAGGTCTCGGCCGCCGTCCGGGCTGGAGCTGCACGCGAGGGACACTTTCCTCTTGTGGGTAATACATTCAGAAAATGTTCTTGCTACGGTCTCTTAACGTGATAAATAGGTTATTTTAAATATACATGGTAAAATTAATCCCCTAATAGAGTATAGTGTTTAAAATATTCTCTAAAAATTATTAATAAATATTAAATACAAATGACCCGGTTAAATTCGTACCACCTAAAATTAATTTGATTGTAACGCTTTATAAGCGATTATCAATCTTTATCAACCTTCCAGCTCTAGTTTATTGAGATCGATAATTTTTAGCCGCATCGTGTACAGTTTGAGTTTTGTTTGGTTATTAAATGAAACTCGTTTGTAATTTAAATGAATTCAATGTATTTTATTTACATGAAATCTTAATGCAGTTAACATTCAATGCAAATCTTTCTGGTGAACTAAATTTTTCGTTTTGTTTTTCGGCGCATAAATAAACAAAGATGATGGCTTTCCGACACGTGAACACGTGATATACAGTTGTCCATGGGCTAAACAGGGAAACTCCATGTTAATTCCGCAAACTGCCAACGACAAGCCTTGTGATTTGTTGATGGTCAACGCGAAGACCAGACGCACGGGAAATTGCAGTTGTTTGAAATCGAATGACAAGTCCGTTGGAATCATCGGGAGGCGCGGAATCAAAACATACTCTATTTTGTACTTTCCCTCGATAATCGTCGTCTATGACGTTTTTCATAAGTTTCTTCACAGCCAGGCTCGTTCCATTCCATAGAAGAGGTTAATTGAAGTTTCTCAACATGATGATTACTGAGCCAACTTTCAATTCCAAATTGTGAGGTGGTAATCCAGGCAATTCCAGCGAACTCAAAAATTCTGTTGGATAGTTGAATACCTCATCCTGGTTGATGACTGTGTCAACCATTTTGAAAGAAAATGACTGTCTCGTTATGAAATTTTGAATGGATGCATTGAGATCATCGACATCTTTGTTTTTCGCCGCCAATATGACTCGTTTGCTCAGCCAGTTATGGTTTTTCAAGTTCTGCGCTACGTTTGAAAAAAAAAAATTCCGAACGAGCTCCTCCTTCGATTCGGTCAACTGACAGAATTTAGTGGGCAATGTGATGAATCCTGTCGAGATGTCAACTGTGATTTTCCCAACGCCAATGTCTATTAATTGCTTCGGAAACACATCTGCATTTCGATCTTGTTGCAAAAACACTCGCATGTTAGTCGTCAATCGGAATGTCTTCACATGCCGCCACAAATTTGATTATTTTAAGCAAGCGATTAGTTATTCAGCTATAATTGATCGTGGAACAATTGGAAGAGTCTGACAAAAGTCACCTGACAACAGTATCATGGCTCCACCAAAAATGTTTTGATTGTCACGAAGATCTTTCGACGTTCTGTCCTGCGCTTCCAGTAAGCTTTTGTGGGCCATCGTGCATTCGTCCCAAACGATCAATTTTAATATCTGTAGAATCTTCGCTATTGCGCTGTTCTTGGCAATATTGAAACTGGTGTCTCGTTGATTTGCATGTTAAGCGGCAATTTCAAGGTAGAATGTGCAGTTCGTCCACCTTCTAACAATGTCGCTGCTATCACAGACGAAGCCAATGCTAGAGCAACTTCATTCTGCGATCGAATCCTCTCCAAAAGCAATGAAATTAAGAACTTTTTCCAGTCCCTCCAGGTGCATCCAGGAGGTAAATAACATCAATTCCATTGTTCACAGCTTCTATCAAGGAGTCGTACGCAGTCTTTGTTGTTGTTCATTTTATCGTGAAATATTTGTACGAACTGCCTCGGCTAATAGTTCAGTGTCGTATTGTTGTTCTCTTTGTAACTTGTGGTTAAATGCATCGTGAATTGGACGATTGGGTGATATCATACCCAAAAACGACATCTCTTTTTTCGCCATCAATAAACACACGTCCTTTATTATGATCAATGTCTCATTGTGAATTTCTGCAGTCATTTGCCATGTCGGATTTAAAGTTTGGCGATGCACACGATGCAAAATATCTTCAGACATGTCGTCACATTTGACCTACAAATTGTTCGTATTCGAAGTTAAACATGCAGATATGATATGTAATCGCAAACAATGTGCGAATTTGATGCGGTGATGAAGATATGACAGAATATTTGAGCATATTGTGCCAATGCGAATCGTTCTCTAGCAACTGTAAGAGTTGACACAACGCACGGAAAGTTGCACACAGATGTCCATGAACAGTTCTTAGTTGTTGAAACGACGTCGGATCACGAAAATTCACCAACAACAATAGAAGACAGTTACATTCGTCGATATTTGGATGCACAGTGTAGATGTAACCAAGAGCGTCTGAGGCAAATACATTTGGATGTCCTTTAACTGGTGTTCCTTGTTTCCGATGCTGAAATGATTTCGATCATGTGATCCATGTGTAGTAGTGTGGCATTTCAGCATACAGCAAAGTGCGAGCGAAAGCATCTACTTTACAAACCGAGAAGAAGCTTGCCAATGTTGTCGACGGTGGCCATGCCGCTCTGTCCGCTGCGTTCTCTGGATTGAAATACACTCGTCCGTTTTCCAGATGTACTGCCAAATGTACATTGTAGGACATCTTTCGTGGGTCGCAAAGGAAAAGATGCGTGAAAAGTAGGTATAAATAAACAGAGTGTTTGTGTGTCTCTATCCCGCCTTATATCTATACCTCTCTGTAACTCTGTATATCTCTTTCTATCTTTATCGGTATAGCTCAAACTATACATTATCACTATCTCTTTATATATCCCTATCCCTTACGCTTTCCCTCTCCCTTACTCCCCCTCTCGTCGTCCGTACATCCCATTCTCACTATCTCCCTCCCTCTATTCTCCTCTGTCCAACCCTCCCTACCACCATTATTATTTCGACTATAGCAAAGAGGAAATACTATAAAATACTTACAGGTAACTATCCATAAGACTAGCGTGCCACCTTAAATTCTGATTAAAGGATTGATGTTATCGTAATATCACCTAGACAGTGACCTTCCTGGTGTTTCGAAGTACAAGTTTAAAAAATTTCATCGAGATTGGATTAGTGGTTGAGGAATGTATAGAGGACAAACATAGAAACATTCCAAAGTAATCCGAAGTGGCAATTCCCATTCGAAATTATCAAATTCGATTTTTTGATTTTTCGGCTGTTACATTGGGTTTTTCCTGTTTTTTTTTTCTTCATAAACCATCCATGTAATGAGGCGAACAAAACAAAAAAAAATTAAATCGGTCGAGCCGTTTTCTAGTTTCAGCGACACTTACACACGGCGTTTGATTTATATATATATATATATATATATATGTATATATAAATTTATGTATAAACCTTTGAGCTGAGGATGGTTTTGTGGTCTATCGACCATAAAATGAAAAATTATATAAAAATTTTCTGGAAGACGCACCATGGTAACGGCTTTCTTTGAAATATACCTAAAATACGGTTTATAATTATGGGCATGGATACTTAAAAAAATAAAGTCTTGCCGTCTAGCTAAGTTTTGAAAATTTATTGGAACAAATGCCATTTATCAAACTTTAATTTTTCTCTAACATAGGTATATTAAAAAAACGATTTAAATTTTATTACATAAAAATGTATTTAAGTTCCGAACCTGCAGATGGGCACACAAAATAAAGAGGTGTTGTCTCAAAGTAATTTCTAATTTTATGTCTTGTGAGACTAGATCAATATATAAATAATTTTGAAATAACCTTATAAAATAAGTAATAGCATAAAGATAAATACAGTGCGTCAAGAATATGTTTAAGGGAATAAATAGAGCTAAGAGAAATGCTAATAAGGGAATACGGAAGAAAGCAATCGGGAATAAAATAAGTAGTTATCGCATACTATTTGAAAAAGAACCCTATATTTTGCCATTGTGCCACCACACTCCGAAATATGTAAGTAAACACACAATCTAAATATTATTGGTAGTATTTGAAAAATGTTATATTTATAAACATTAAATTTTAATGGAAATATATCTTAAACATACATTCAGTTTCACATAAATTTTACTTCTTTTCTTAACTAGTGTAGAAGTAATACCATGCACTGCATAAAAAAATTAAACTTGCAACAGAAAAAAAATATTTAGGCTAACTCTAAATATTATATTCTTTATAAAAAATATGGCAAATATCTTGTTAATTAATATTTTGCCTTAAGGCTTCCGCCTAAACAAGCATACATACAGTGTACAGAGCTTTAGAAAAAACTAAGTATCTAATTTTAAAACTTTTCAAGAAATCCGAGTGGGTTCTGTTTACGAAAAGCGTTTACGAATTTGCTGAAGGCCATTAAGTGGTTTCGTTTCCGGATTAAGTTTTCATACTTGAGTTTTTAGAAGAGTTGAAAATGCTAAAAAGCGTGTTTTCAGGATAATATTTAGAAATAAAACAATCAGTACAGATTCGTGAAAAGCTCTTATGGGATTTGCATTACCACTTTATCTTCAGTTTTCCTCGATACAATGTTACGGTCACCGCTCAAATTTCATAGATTTCCTATAGACACGACGAGAAGCCTGCGCGCCAGTTCGGAGTCTTGCGCTTAGAGACGACACCCCGCTATAAACACCGGCGAGCACTGACTAGACGGGCCCCAGGAACGATACTGCGGCCTGGCTAAGAACATCCCGACCACTCACGCCAGCAGGACGGACTCGCCAGAGTGGTGTCGCGCGGGGAGCGGCCCGGAGTCCCGCCTGCAGGGCAGCTCGCAGCGCCACTCCGCGCCGGAGTGGTCCCGGCTGCTGGCCCGCCAGTCGGCCAGGTCGCTCTCGTACAGCCGCACCAGCCTGCAGATCCTCGCCGACAGCGGCGGCACCCGGGGCGACGCCATGCGGCAGTGCTCCACCCTCCGACACGTCTGAAACCAGCGATACTCAACAATAGAGCACTGTTGCCAAGACTGAACACGTCGTTAGGGACAATCAACTGTTGAACACATCTCTGAGTCAAATTAATATACATACCGTTAAAAAGGCCACGTCACGCGCAGGTGCAGAGCTAGCTGGGCTGCATCACATGCCGCCGCAACATGAGATGTGCAGTGCGCACCTGGGTCGCCGCTTATCCTCCCTCCAGCCCTCAGCTCCCCGCGCGGCGCTGTTAGTTTGACATCCGAAACCTGACAGATTCGGAGTTACGCGAGCCGCCGACATGTGTTTCGAGAGATTTCTGGCGTCGGGTCGGCACGGAATGACACGACTGGCCCCGGCCGCGCTCGGGAGTTCTGGAAGATTTCTGGGCCTAAATATGTGCCCGGGATGCCGGCCTTGTGGAGAGTAAGTATAGAGAGAGTTTAGGCGGGAGCTTTCCCGCGGCGGAGTTTCCGGGGAGATAGTGCCGCGGGTGCGGCAGAGTGGCGAAGTCCTTGGACGAAGGTTCCAGGGCAGGGAGTGAGTGCAGTTCAGTGAAGTCGGGAGTTTTCCCGCGGCGGAGTTCCGAGCGAAGTTCCGAGCAAGGAGTGGAGTGGATCCTCGGCGAAGGCAAGTGCGTCGATGGCGGCCGAGTGCGGCGTCAGAGTCCCGCGGCGGAGACCCACGAGGGGTGCTGCGGCGAGAGTTGCATCAGAGTGCGACCCAGCGAGGTGTGTGGATTTTAAAAACGATTGGCTAGGGAAGCAACATTATTTTTAAGTGCTATTGATTATTTGCCATTTTGTAATATTAATTTTTAAGTAACATAAGTAGTGGCAATAAATAAAACTGTTTAGTGATAAAATCTTTAAATGGTGTTTTCCTTTACGAACCCCGCGGTAAATCGTAACAATTCTTATAAATTGCTGTTCATTTACGGACTATTAAACAAGATGTGTCCTTGAAACAAACAAAGGGTTCTTTTGATGTTCTAGATAAATAGATCTTCGTAAAACTAAACATGATTAGGTTTTTTTAAAATATATATTTCTTTGTTTAGTTGTAAATCTAGTGAACAAGAACTTGGGAGCAATAATAGGTTTTGTTAATAAACTTATATAATTCATGTCCACAATGTGACAATTCCAAAAAGTTATATTGCGGATACCTATACTTGTAAATTTATGAGGCCTCTGGATAATTTGTAACTAGTATATGTTATGTAAAAAATAGGTGAATTTTTAAAAATTGTAACCAAGACCAGAATAAAACAACATTGTGCCAGTGTGAATGCTTGCAGAGAATGAGAAATTATGAAGGTAAGGCTATAAATCACTCTCCTTCCTACCTTCAGTGAGCGCTATGTACTCGTTATTATTTCTACAGTAAGTTATTTTTATTGTTAATTATTATTATTTATTGATCATAATTATTGATATCTTGAGCAGTAATTTTTAAGGGAGTAGTAATTTTGTTAATTCTTGTTAACGTAGAAAATTGTCTCCTTTCTCTCTTTTTCTCTACCTATGCCTTTTTACCCATTACGTTATACTTACGAGTCGAATTTTCAATTGCCAAAGAAGTTTCACTTCTATCAAATGTACTGGGTTGCACGCACTTTTTTTCCACAGTATTTGATGCATGAACATTAATTACGCCTTGACTTAATTTTAGTATGCAAACAGTTACATTCAGTACAAAACCATGAGCGTGAAAATCACTGAACCGCACAGGCAACTGGCGCGCGACAGATTTACTGCCGAAAACAGTTAAAAATTGATTTGAGAAGTAAATAGGCTGCAAAGCTCAAAAATTAAATTAATACGAAATTTTATGATTCAATACGTGCCCAGTTTCCATAATTGTTTCAAGTCATAATAGTTTAGGACTTCATTAATTTTTTATATCGTACACAAAAATATTTTCAGTAAAAGTAAACAGAAAGGCAATTTGTCCTTAACAAAAATAATTTTTCTAGGAAATTTACATTAATGGAAATAATATTTATTATTTATTTGTTGTATATAATTATTTTTATCAAAATTTAGTAATATTTCGTGGATTAGGGCCCTCGGGTTCAATACAACGAGGCGTCGCACTCCTGTGATGTGGGTCGTGGGTTCGATCCCAACAACCTGACCTAGTTCTTATTTATGAGCACAAGTCGACAAGCAGGTGGTTCGGAATCTCATATAATCTCTTGGAGGTCCAGTCACCTCAAGCCTCTGTGCATAGACGTGTGATGTGTAATCTCATCAAACAAACTTGTTGACTGGCAATACAATTCATACAAACTTTACATATTCACTGACTGCTTGTGGCTTCCGGGTCGAGGCCAGGCCACAGGAAATGATGTAACTGACGTCACGGCATGCCTTGTTGCAGCCATTTCAAAGGGCGATTATCAGACTGAAGGCATGCTCTTCTGGCACAGAACAGTTTGCCTGTAAAAGAATATCCAAGAAGTATCAACTGTAGGCGTTGTAGAGTGTTGGTTCAAGGACACGTTTAAAGATTAACGCAGTTTTAGATAAGTGCATGCGCGAATACTGCTTTGTTGTTTTCTCACTCGCAGCGCCACCTGTACGCAAAATGGTGACTCCTGAGCGTAAAGCGTTTTGCGTTATGCAGTTTGCTAAGAACTAATCTGCAATTTCAGTTCAACGTGCGTTACGTTAATATTTTAATTGTGATTCCCTATGTGACAAAAAAAAGTAAATGGTATAGGCAATTCGAGACGACAGAACTATTTTTCGCTTGCCTTTAAGTTCAACTGACATAACGCCAAGCTTTAAAAATATCGTTTCCACGTTCTATCCCTTCTAATGATTTGCCAAAGTTGAGACACACAACTGAATAGACTATTGCTTTTATTGCTTCGGACTTGTTAACCAAAGTGCGGGAAGAATTATACTTTAGGTTGGATGTATGCCGTACCGTACTAAAAGTGCACGTATTTAACATTTGAAAGAAAAAATAGGTTTACATTTAATTCAATGTATGATTTTTGTGAATAGTCTAAATTAAACTGTTATAATATACCATTGGAACTGGGACATCTCTTTTGGACACTCTATATTTATATTCGTACATAGCCCTCCGCAGCCTAGCTGTACTTGGTCACCGTGGTAGACCGTAATTGAAAGAGTGTCTAGCCAATCGGGATCAGTATGCCAAGACAGTGCAATAGCTTTGATTATGGTTAATTATTGGACGGTGAACGTTCAGAAGCCAAGAAGTCGTTAGTGACTTTGGCTACGAAAGACTGAGTTCTAGATATGCGGATATTATTTATATTTACAGACCCGGAAAATTCACCTACTCGTCTTGCCTCACGGTTCAATTCAATGTTATAGGTGTGCTCAAACAACGTTTGCTTTCCCATTGGTTGATTTTTTTGAGAGAGTAATTTTTATACTTGTTAACTGGCATTATTTGATCCTTTTACTTCTCCCCGAGCTGGGCATCTATGGCTCAGGCCGCAGGGGGCGTGTCCAAATATGTTACTGCGGTCCAATGACGAACACAGTGCGAGATTGTGGAGGTTTGCATTATATTATACGACTTATTGAATGCGCGAATTTCCGTATGTCTATAAGTTAATTCCCGTTGATTTTATAACAATGCCTGTGGAAAGTGAGTGACGTGAAAGGAAATATGTAGAGACCTGTAAAATTTGCGGATTCATTTCGCGATAGGATAGAGTCCAAATACTTTTGACATTATTTTGCTTCAGTGATTGGGCCACAGTTTATCTGAAGGACTCTGGGCCAATGAAAAATCTTTAACAGAAGAATTAGCGAATCACGATCATTCCAGTCAAAGTTGTTACGAGTCGGTAACCAATCAGCAGATGTAATTTGCACGAGTGCATAGAGGATCATGGAGTCTATCCTTTAGGGATTTGATATTGCGAATTTTACATGTCTCCAGAAATATGACATACACCATAGCTAATAGCAGCCGGAAAGAGGCGTCTGTCGACACACGAGAAGTTTAATCACCGAAATGACTCCAGACATGGTGAGGTGAGCTCCATTTAGTCCTTCACCCATACCTGAGCCCGCCTCCGACGCAAGTGCTACCACGCCAGGGGGTTAGCTTCCTTCGCGCCACCAGGCTAATGGGGAAGCGCATTTGCCGGCCTAGTTGTGGCACGGGATATCGAGAGCTGGTCTGCGATAACGCCACCTCTCCCTGCATGCACCCCCACCCGCGGCTTCATTACGGCCTCATATCTGAGAAAATATCTGCAGCTAGCGGCTCTCGTTATTCCCACCGCTTTCCTGGGATCAGCCAGAGCAGGCGCAGCGGGTCTTTATTTGGTGCAGTCATACACACACAGGTCAGCGTGTTATACGTGCATACCGGCACACTCTGCACAAAAGACGACAGTTCCATTCCCTTTTATTGCTTATGAAAACATTAATGACACAGGTCCCGTCCTATCTTGCAGACAAGTTTCAGTTCCTCAGGTCACGTCGTGGCATTGGCACACGTTCGCAGAGTAATTGTTCTTTGCTCATTCCCCAACATAACACAGCTGTATACTCACAATCTTTCTCTGTGACTACTGCTCGTGCCTGGAATAAATTACCGGAGTCAATCAGTCTTCAAAATTCCCTTTCTATGTTTAAAAAAACATTATTCAGGTAGATACTTGTTTAGCTCCAATAATCAGGTATAGCTGTGGTATCAGATATGTGTGATTGAACATGCGTGAATGTACGAGTATATGTATGATTTATTATAGGAAAATCTATTGGTATATAAATAAATTGTTTGTGTCTTAGTTTTTTACATAAATATTTAGGTTATTAAATATATTTAAATCTTTATATCTTTAGCATTAGATCGATAAAAAAGGGCATTTTTATAGTATGCCTATAATACGTTATACTTCAGGTAGCTCATGTGTATCGTATATGCTAATTTTTATTATTTTCACATTCGGTTTTATATGATAATTCAGTTTTTATTTAAATGTATTTGTGACAATTTTTGGTATGTGTACTAACTAGTAAAAATGTATGTGGTTAAGTGCAAGACAAGGCGGTACGCCTTAACTTCGCCATTTAAAATAAGGGAAATAAATAAATAAATAATAAATAAAATAACCAAACACCCCTTCCCTATCTTATAAAATTATATTACCTTCCTACTATGCAAGTAAGATGTGTCGATTATATCATTGAAATGAAAATGGCACACCAATAAAAACCACACCAGTGAAATTAAAATTGCCATGTAGTTTCCTGAGTCAGGGTCTACATGAATAGATTATTAAATAAACAATATGACAGAAGAAAATTGTTTGTAACCGAAACCTACTTTCTATATATATATATATATATATATATATATATATATATATACATACAAATATATAGTTTTTGTTTGTTAGCTTGGTCTTAAATTAAACTGATAATAACCTAACAGATATCGTGCTTTTAAATACAAGAGTATCGTTGAAAACAAGAAAACGGACACGGTTAAGCAGAAAGCAAAGAAAGTTAGAAGTCAAAGTAGTTATTTAGTTTCAAGTTATGTAATTCTTTTGCCAAAAAAGTTTACGACCTAGGCTATCTTTTTTTTGCAGACGTCATAATTAAGATTCAGAATTCACAATATCACAAAAAAAAATTAAACAGCTGACTATCAGGCTACAGAAGAGAGATGTTTTGCAACACACAAAAAACTAATGTAACCAAATTCGGGTTCATTTTATTACCAACACACCCAATATTACACCACACGCCTCGTCAGGTTACGGTTAGCCAACCTCCGGC
Organism: Bacillus rossius redtenbacheri; assembly: GCF_032445375.1. Lineage (NCBI taxonomy): Eukaryota > Metazoa > Arthropoda > Insecta > Phasmatodea > Bacillidae > Bacillus > Bacillus rossius. The sequence goes on from NC_086335.1 coordinate 18,136,673, forward strand.
AAAATACGGGTCGTAAAACTTAGCTGTCGGTTGTCTATCCTTCAGATTTAACGGGAGGTCGTAAAAATAACCCTACATAATTGTTGCGTGTTCAGATGGGTTTCACACTATTGTAATGCCGGCCTTTTAGCAAGGAGATCCATGTTCGATACCCACGAGTGGGAAACGTGTCAGACATTGCTGATAACCAGTGGGTTGCCTTTATTTACTCCTTTCTTGCTCCACTATAGAATTGTGCCCTTGCTCCTTTAACACTTCACTTCTCCTTCATCAATGCAGAAAAACTTGCCTGTTAACTGCTGCATACATCTATCATTACAAAGTTGCAGCTAGTTTTCTAAAAAATTTTGTGTGCTACCCATAATATTTCTGCTAAGCAACATGATTTATTGTAATATTATTTATTGCTGTAATACGTCCATTACTTTATACTACATCCATTGTTAGCGAGTTTTAAAATTTTTTTTCTCGATATAATGTCCTATGGTTTAGACTTTGTATAATTTCACAGTGAACTAATAAAATTAGGCTGTTTTTTTGTCATTACTTGATAATAAATCCCCTTCGTGATATACTGAATACACTCTATGAAATAAATTAGCCCCGTAAATAGTACCATTAGTGCAGATATCTCACAAAAATGAATTTTTTTTGGATAAGGAAAAAAATTGTGATGTTTCGATATCTTTCAGGACATCATCATTCAGCGACCGGTGATGAACTTACACTTCTTGTTTGCCAAGGCGAGCACACATCAAGAAGTTTGGGAGAAGGAAGGGTAGGCGTACAAAGTACATAATTTGAATTGCCACATGAAAACTATAGAATCTATTAAACTGTAAATAGTAATGAAATTAAAGACTTATCCAGGTACGACATTGTGATTGATACCCAACATTAAGTCTTCCTAGAAAAGAATATTAAGACACCTCTGAAGAAGTATGCAAACGGAAAGTAAATAAAATATGTATATGGAAAACACCATAAGACCTGTATAAATTCCCAAGCCATTACCAGTGAATTCAAAGTAGAAAAAACTAACCACAAAATTAAATAGAAACTTTGTGATAAAATACAAGACAGAGAAAGGTATAGTTATCAAAACAAGATGCATGAAGCCATTGCCCTCTCGCAGTTCAAAATGGAAGTAAAATATACCAGAAGCAAGGATGGAGACTTTTTGCACAATATTGGCATATGGGTAACTATAACAAACGTGCTGTTTTTGTAGCTAGCATGGTTGACATAGTACACAAAGCCACATCCCGAACTAGGTTTACTGTTCAATAAAACAAAAATTAACACAGAAGACTTACAAATATTCTTTTGTGGATGGAATGAGAAAATATGTATGTAGAATATGCTTCTTTAAAACAGTAAATCATAATTTTATCTAAAGTTTAGCATTAAAAAAAGAGCTTCAACAGCTGGCCTAGAAACAAGTTATATGCATGGAAGAAATTCTCTTTTAAACAAGTGTTCAGCAGAAATTACTGGAAAAGCTGCTTCTCACATAAAATCATTTCCTGCCTATGAAAGACACTGCATACCTTCCAGCATATCTGAATTTACAAAAAATCAATTCCTTGTACAAATAAACTACGTACCAACCTGTGGGAATTAAGATTACGGCAAGTATTTCATATTGTGAAGCTTTTTTTCAAAAACCCAGACATGCAATGCTTGTGACAAGTTCAAAATTAGGATTTCTGCATCTGCATCTGAAAATTAATTTACTTGAGCAAGGGACAAATATCATAGCTATGAAAAAGCACCATGTTCAGAAAAATTTGAAAGAGAAAAGAATATGTTCAGCAATACACAAATACCAAGTGTTTTACTTTTTTGATTAGCAGCTATGTTTACTGACACCTGCTCTGGATACATTGTGGTTTTTTTTACAATGGGCAGCTGTGGAAGTTTTTTATTTGACAATTCATGACAACACATACGTAGAGTCAAAAAACTACACGTGGCATGAAGCTTTATCTGGCCGTGATTATAATCAGATTGCATCATGTTTGTTCAAACATGTAGAAGGTTCGCCACATACGATTACGCACATCATGCTATATCCCGATACTTGTGGTGGCAAGAATATAAATTCTCATATAGCTGCCATGTTTGTAGCTTTATTCACAGAAAACCACAAATAGAAGTAATCGACCTCAATTTATGGTCCCAGTGCACGGCCACATGATAGTAGATGTATATTATGTCATCATAGATATTGGTACCTACTCATCCGAGCATGAAGCAACAAATCCAATGTTGTTGAGATAAGACCAGGAAATCTCATGGATATTTCTGCAATTCTCAAAGGCACTCCTGAGTTTAGGCACAGAGATGCTGTGCGGACGTGTCTGTGCGCGCGAGTAATGCACGGGGCGCGGGGTTCTGCGTGCTTGGGACGGAATACGTTTAAGACTGTGGTCTTTACTGTAACTTGCGAATTACGTGATACTGTTTGCGTAAGTAGTATGAAAATGGGCATCTGGGGACTGGTTTCTGGCTGAGGATTCTCGATGCCATCTTGGATTGTGACGTCTCGGAGGACATATAGGACAGAAAATTCCTCAAAAATGACTAAAAACTTAATATAAATGACTCAAAATTCCTAGAAATGTCCCTATTTTGAGGTAAAATTTCCCGTTTTGAGGGAAAATTTACCATTTTATTTCTTAAAAATTCAAAAATTCGAATTTCTAAAAACCTTATAAAAACCTTTCCCTTAGAAAGAACCAAAATTCCCCAAAGAGACTTAAATTTCCCAACAAAAAGTCGCCCCTAAGCCTCTGGGGGACATCTGGGATGACCTTGACCATAAAATTTAAATTCTTTAATTTTTAACAACAAAAAAGTCCGAAACAATTCAAAAATAAATAAAGAATTACCAATATCAAATATTTTGTTACTTAATCATTTTCAGTCCTTGGTTTGATTACCGGTGAGAATAGGCATGTAATTTATTAATAATATTTTAAAAAATAATACAAATTTCTTACGTAACACCGCTGCAATTATCGTTACACCTTGAAAATCATTAATTTCTATGCTAGAAATTCTGAAAAAAATTTTAAAAATCTTAAAAAATTGATTTAATTATATTATTTTAAAAACACCAAAGCACATTTCGTTACAGACGCCATCTTCGATTCTACAAGCGTTGCACTTTTAGTGACGCCCGCCATTTTGGATGTGTATGATGACATCGTTGCACGTTTAGTTACGACAGCCATATTTGATTCTAGATCGTTTTAATTTTTTTTATTGCCGTCATCTTGATAATCCCTAATTTTTATGCTAAGAAAACGGGAAAATCTTAAAAATATATAAAAATTTAAATTTTAATAAAAACTCTCCGCCAGCTTGGTTTAAAACTTCACGGCCGCCATCTTAAAAATACGTAATAAATATCAGAATTTAATGGGAAAATATTTTTTCACTAATAAATGTATTTAGGGTTTCGTTTCCGGACATATGTTCCTTAACAAAATCTGCTTGCTTGCCATTGCCTGCCACCCATTAAATGTATGCCCACCATTTGTGACCATCCTTATCTATCTACACACACACACACCAGCAATTAGCAATAATAAAGACAACACGGCGGTCCTGGTGGCTTTACTCGCAATGCTAAACTTTAATTAATTCGAATAGTTCCAGATATATATTAAGAAATTTCCCATAAACTTTACCACGCAAATTAACGTGTGTTAATCGTCTAACTTTTGATATAAAGAAACCTAACTTTTTCAGTTTTAAAAATTTTGGATTAACTTTTACGAAAAACACCGGAACAAAATTACGCTGGTATTTCAATAAATTTTCGGATATATTATTTAGATTTAGAAAATCCATAAATCTGGGTTAATATAAGTCTGCTAATTTTGCTTATCTAGATGATGGATTAAAACAAACACAATGTTAGAGTTAAAAAAGAAATCCTACAAAATTTGTTAAGAAAAAAAAATATCTCCATCCCTCCACAGTATGTTTACCCTGTTAACAACAACGCTCTGCACTCGTAATGCGAAATCTGGTGTAAATTCTTTGAAGATTCGGTTGTCTGCGACTGCGAAAGAAACTTATTTGATTTCAGGTACACTTTTTTTAAAAAAATACCGTAAATATATGACATTTAAAACCATGTAGTAAGTGACCTTGGCTCAGTAAGTATAGAAGTGTAAATAATTGTAAATATTTGTTTGCTTCTTTACACTTGAACATCTCCTGTAAAAAACATGCACTATATTTATGTAAATTTTACTAACGTAAGGTCTAATAAGTGTTAAATCATAAGTGAAAATAATTACCACTTTTTATAGGTATTTAAATTTTTACTTCGATTTTTATTTGGATTTCCTGGTGCATGTTTTTTTAAAATGTGTGTCTTTGTAGAGTAAAAATAATAACCGGTTTAAATAATGAAAATTTGACGAATGATAAGTAGGATTTAAGTAAATTCTTCGAGGTCAATTTTCTTTATTAAAAAATTAATTAAACATAATTCGTATTACTTGGTTTACTGGTAGAATCCAACTAAATCTTTGTGAAAATATAAACTCGATAAGCTAAGAAAATCGATGGTGGTTTCGCGATCATAATATCTTAAATAGCCAATGATGGAGATGGTTTCTGCAGATATGTTACTAAGAATTTTTTCTAAAATAAAATAATTCAAGCGTTGTGCATGTGTTACCCAGGTAAAGAAACACATGAAATAGAACTTCAGATGAGTTAAAAGGACGGAATTAGTCTGGGAAAAATTTTAAATATGCATGTTTACCTGACGTTTTACAAAAAAAAAATAATAACAACTAGCGTATACCTAATAACAAAAAAGGTCTCAAGAACACAAAATGCAATGTTCGTTTAGTGAATAGTAAAATAAAGCCCTAGTGCAAAAGGAATGACAAGGACGGGCGGAACACAGCATTAGTCAGTGGTTGTGCAACAGGCTGCGAGACGTCTCACGAAGAGCTCTCGCCGAACACGACCACGTCATCTGGCGACCTCGTGAGCAGCTGGCTGCACGCCGCAGGTCGTGACGGCGCCGACGTAAATGGAGCCGGGACGTAAACCACGCACGTGACCCCTGAGGAGCAGAGCTCCCCCGTCCCCTGTCGACCCTAGCTCCTGCTCTGGAGCGACACCACCCACACCTGCGGTGGCCCAGGTTTCTAGGCTGTGGTGCATGCGTGCAACGACCGCCATCTTGGATTGTAACATCACGGCGGCCATATTGGATGTCCTTGACCTTTTATCTTCAAAATTTGGCAAAATTTTCCCAAAATTCCCCAAAAAAAAGGCTAAAGTATTGTTTTTTTTTTTTGGAATAAGAAAGATCAAAAAAAAAAACATAACACTAACATCGGCTACATTGTGTTTATCACTATGTAGAAAGTTGTCTTCGATAAGGAATTCACTGCATATTGGAGTCCCGTATTTTTCAATGTGACCCACGTGCTAGGCAGTCCCACAAAGACCCCTTCTTTCAGTTTCGCATTAGATATTTTCGGAAATTTTGTTACCAAATACTGGAAGAATTTACCTTCTTTTGGAAGTGATTTAGTGAACTTCTTCATTAATCCGAGTTTAATTTGAAGAGGAGGTAATATAACCTTGCTTTGTTGAACAAGTGGTACATTTATTATGTTCTTTGAACCGGGTTGTAGGGTTTTTCTTTTGGGCCAGTCTGTATATTTCCAGTGTTTTTCTTTGGCTTTGCGGTCCCATTCACAAATAAAACACGGCATATTTGTTTAGCCAGATTGTATACCAAGTAGCATACCAACAACTTTTAAATCACCGCAAATTGTCCAAGAATGTTTTTCTAGTTCACGCATTTTAGCAGAATTTTGAGATTTTCATATGGTTCCTTTAGATGCACCGAATGCACAATGAACCAAAGAAATTTCAATTATGTAAAATTAAACCTTCGTAACTACTTTTATATGATTCTATAAATAACCTCCACTCTCTTGGATTGTAAGTGACGTTAAATAAATTTAATAAACCCTCAATATCACAACAATAAACATGAGTGTCTTCTTCTTTAAAGAATTATATTGATTCCTTTTCTCGAGTCCTATACCAAGAGAACGAAACTCTAGGTAGTAGGAGATTTGTTGCTTTCAATCTTGATCCAAGAAGCAAATGAGCAGCATCCTTCGTCATATTTATGTCACGAATTAAATCGTGAAGTTTATTTTGAGTGAATAATTTTGGCCCAGAATTCTCTTCGGACTTGTAATCATCAGCGTTATCACATTCATTTTCTGAACTGCTCTCCTGTAACACATTTTCGAGAACGGGAGGTTGAACAGGGATAGGAAGAGATTCACAAGGTATAACTGGTCGTATGGCCGAAAGTATATTCGGATATTGTATGTCCTTAGTTTTGGCGTTATGACCTTGAAAGTTAACCATACAGAAATAACAGTCGTCAGTAAAATTTCTTGACGTCCACCAAACTATTGGAGTTGCAATGGGCATTAATTTTTTGTACCATTTTTCCACAGCCCCAGTTCCTCGACACAAGTACAACATATCTTGTACGGTGCCCAGTTTTTGTCTTGATCACCAAGCTTTATGCCGAAGCAAGCATAATAGACATTTCTCATAAAACTACTGATGTCTTGTCTTTGCTAAGCAGTTACACAACTACCACAAATATAACAGAACACGTTTGCGTTATTTAAAAAACTTACGGAAAATCATTTCTCAAATATAACCTCACACAACGGCATGTGAACAATGAATTACTGATTCCTTCTAAAGCCTATCAGGTTTAATAAGTTTTGCCAACTATTCCCTCTTACAAAAATAAAACTAACCCTTCGCAATGAAAATTCCCTTTGTAAAATTTAAGTTTAAAGAAAAAATGAGTTTCCTCAATTTGCAAAAAAAAAAGAAAATGGTTGTCTGTAAAATTGGTTTACGGACGATAGTTTAACGTGACGTCATAAAAAAATATTGATGAAATGATTGCATACTTTTATGAATAAAATTGAATAATTTTTATTTTAATAATAAAATAATACATACTTGAAATTATACTAGTAATCAGATTTTTAAAATGCAAGAATAATTAACCTTTATCGCCGAAATTGTTGTTGTCATAAGCAATGAAAACCACATTAACTTTTCACTTCACTTTATAAACAGTCGACGAAACCGTTCACGTGTAGATGACTTGTAATTAATTTTAAAAACTGGCGTTTAGCTATAAAGTTTAAATATAATTATGAACAAGTTTTCATATAAATAAACTGTAATCAAATATCTATCGTCAATTATATCAATCACCATAATTTTTTAAGTCAATTGTAACATAACCTATTATTACTACACTCTCCGACAGCGTAACGGAACAATGAGCGTAACGGGATACAGCGTAACGGAACTTTTTCGTGCGTGCAGCCGGCGTTCATCGATTTAGTAGACGTTGTCACGTCAAAAACTGTACGTGATACGAAAGAAAACGGATTGCAGATCTGGAATCAGTTCAAAAAAATTACCTCAGGAACAGCTAAGACCAGAGAATCATGGACACCGATGTTGCGTGGTGTTGTTGCCCCCGGGACCGACTGCCTCCCCCGCGAGAGTCCTGAGCCGCTAAGTGGCCACGCCCCCCTCCCCCCGCCCCCTGCTCCCAGCCGCTCCCGAGGCCCGTCCAGCGTTTACTACCTGTCCGTTAATTAATCCCAAACACTCCTCCGTCGGCCCGGCGCTCGTGAAAGGGTTCCCGTGTTTTACGAGGACCTCTCCGGGGGTCCACGCCCTCGGCAGCCGCGGCGAGGCTCCTCCGGTCCGCCGGCGTCGCGCACACTGCGGGCCAGACGTCTTGGCGGAATCACGTTGGTCAGCACGGACTGGCTGTTAGAAATACTCACCTTAAATTTAACAAGAACGCTTGGTTACGAATCGTCTAGGAATATTCAGTAATTTACCTCCATCCTCGTAAAATGTACGGCTAAAACGTTCACTTACTTTAAACAATAACCCAAAAGAATAATCTTGACATATAAGTAGGGCCATGCATATTTCTCAAAAAGATTCCGAGACTAGCTGAAAGCCAAAACACTGTACATCGTCTGTGTTTCGTGATTGGGTGAGTTTCTTTCAGGTGCGTGACGATTGTCAAAACACCAATCACAGCAATATTCATTGAGGAAGCAAACGCGTCCTGAGTGGCCCAGCCAAACAAGACTACTATCTACTTCTCTCGCAGACGGCCGCCAATCACAAGGAAGAAACCACCGGTGCGCGTATACCTTGTTGCAGTCAAATAGGCGTTCCGCATTATTCGCGAAAAATGCCTGCCCCTACATATAAGTAAACAATTTAAAAGAACTCATGCAAAAAAAACATTTTTTTTTATTTAATGTGCTAGTGTGACATAGTGCGCACATCATCTGCAAGAGGGTGCTGCTGCCATATTGGTTTAATTTTGACCTGCTAGAGAGCCAGTCATCAGAACATAGTGGGATCCGCAATCATGTCGAGCTTCTTCACAGCCATCTTGGACATCTAAAATTATTTAAATAGAAATTCGAAAAAAAATCTAAAATTTATATAAAATTCACTGAATGATTAAATGGATACGTCCTTGGTTCGATGTCTGAACGATGCAAAAAAAATATTTTAGGAAATTATATTTTATAAAACTTGGCAAAAAATTTTCAAATGGCTAAAATTCCTCATTCATCAGCCGTTAGTTAGCTGCCGATGCCACCTTGGCTGCCGTCATCAAATGCTGTAATTATTTAACTAGGAAATCTGGAAAAAAAAATGGCAAAAAATCATCAAAAAATATCAGAAATTAATATACTGATTGATTCGATAGATTCCTCTTTTTGGTTCGGTTCCTGGATGATGTAAAAAAAGGTAACTATAGGTAAAAACACACTTATTTAATAAAACATTGACAAAATCCTAAATGCCAATTAAAATTCTAAACTACCAGCCTTCATTAAGCTAATAATGACATATTGACTGCCATCTAGGAAATTCGTAAAAATTAACCTAGAAATTAAGGAAAAAATTCAAAAATTTATAAAAAAACCACTTATTAATATAATGGTTATTCGATTAATTTGAACACTTAATGCAAACCTTGGTCGATACAAAATATGCTCTTAAACATTTGTTTAATTAATCATCCTTATCGTCATTAAGAACTCTTCTCATTTAAACAAATGTGTTACTCGATATAACTACGCCTACCAAGGATAACTTTTTCAACAATTAGCATACATTCAAGTAGAACGGGAAAAAATGTCGCGGCGATGACGTCATTTAATGTGTCAGCGTTCAGCAAACGAAAACAGAATGGCAGAAATGACGTTAGAATCGAAAAAAAAGTGGTTGCGATGTCAGATACAAGATGGCGGGCGAGATTTCATAATTAAAGAGGGCGGACATGACGTCAAAATCAAATATGGCGGACGTAACGAAAAGTGAAATGTTCGGAGAGTGGGACATTCGAATTGAAAATGGATGAAGTCAAGATGGCGGCATTCAAAATGGGAGATGTGATCATCCAATATGGCTGCCGGAGTCAAGATCAAGCTCAAAACTCAAATTAAAGATCATCCAAGATGGTCGCCGTAACGTCAGAGGTCGGTCAGCATAAGACACTACAACATCCACGTCCTGGCTCCAGCGCTCGGACATAGATTACAATATTATTCTAGAATCATTTAAGAGGAAAATTTTGATTGAAAATTTGAACATACATTATAATGTTGTATTTCATCAAGAGCGTCTTCTAATAATGTCCAACTCTTACATTTAAGGAAACATAACTTATAGACGCCATCTTAGATTTAACCATTTTTACATCATAATAATTATTAAATAATAATTTTTTTAGTTCTGTTTACCCAGTGCAAAGTTAATGAAATTAAATTTTCATTAATCATGATCGACTGCTACAAAAATTTTCTTCTGTGAAGTAATAATTGCAATTTTTTTTAATATATTTCTGAATGTATACAAACGTAATAATAGTGTCGAAAGAAAATTATCTATAATCTTACAAAATCAACAAATTGTAAAATTGGAAATTATATTAAAAATTACTAAAATTATCGATGATACAAAAACAATATTTTTAATGTTAACAAGCCGAGCAGTAGCTATCAGTCTGGCAACAATGGGGGCTTTTGCTGTACTGCAATATTAGTGTGAACCGTATAGCCCTTCTCGGCAACGTGCTGACGGCTCGTGAGACGTTTGGCCCGCACTATGCAATCGGCAGCCCTGACTCCATAGAGCTGCATGACGTCGCAGAAGTGACTTCATCGCTTTGGCACTCGATAGCTGATTTTAAAACTAACGACTTATTAACGCACGTATTTTAACCTACATTCATTAAATAATGTAATTGTGTGTTCATAAGCACTCTAAAGGCATTATAAATTCCAAGAAAAGAATTTATATCACACTAGCTTTGCCCGGGCTGAACACCGGGTGGTATATTGTCCGCGAGTTACAGCAAAATGGATAGCGATATGTCCAGTGGGTTGGACATTAAGAAATAACACATAATTACTGTTTGTGTATCTGTGACCTATGGTTTTCTGTTTACCCATGGCGATCGGTTGAAAGGTTTAGAAGTTGATGCGCTACAGCGCCATCTAGCGGCGAGTTACAAAAAAAACATGGATAGCATAAAAACCTTCTCCATGATAAAAACACTTCGATGTGCCAACTTTCATGGCAATCAGTCAAACGGTGTAAGAGTTTATCGATGTCATACATGCCATCATCCAATTATATATATTCTTATATTTCGAAATTTTGGGGCTTTCACTTTTGCGGAAAGTGGATGTTCAGGACCTCGAATGGTTTGGAACACTCCATCTCGAAAGAATAGATATTTGAAATTCCTGAAATTGTCGAAATTTTGGGGCTTTGTTTCCAGAGGGGGGCGGGGAGTTCGAGGACCCTGAATGGCTCGAAATCACTTAAAATCGAAAGAGATAGATTTTTAAAAAGTTCTTAACTTTTGAAATTTTGGGGCTTTAACCACCTGGGGGGGGGGGGTGATGTTGAGGACCCCCAATGGCTCGGAAACACTCCAAATCGAAAGAGATATAAAGGAATATAAGAATGTAGGCATTTACTGTACTCCTATCTACCATAATAACAATATTGACAAATAGAAAGCTTATTACCTACCTAAGAATAATTATCTAAATAAATTAATAAATAACTGTATGTTTAAGAATTTACGTACATACATAATATTAAACTTCAAACTATACACACAAAAAAAAACTAAGGATGTTTGTGAAAATATTTTTTATTTGGCATAATGTTTAAAACATTTGTAGGATTTGTTTATATGTAAAACTGTGGTGGCCATATTCCGCTTATCCAAAGGAGTATAGAAATTAATAGAGATATCACTCCCTGTACACACCACAAATCTTTGAATTAATTAAAAAAAAAGTCCTAAATGAAACAAAAAGTATAAATAACAACTAATTTGACAAAACAATTTATTCAACTGGAATGACAATGTTAACATCCACCTGAAATTTAATATAAATAGGTAGGTAAGAATACATATATATATATATATAAAAATAAAAAAAAATAATGAAATTAAAACATACGTAAATATAATTATCTCACACTCAACCAAACATAATGTTTAATATGAAATAAAGGAAGATGGCAATTACACGTAACTATTCTAATTAATAAAAAAAATCAACCTACCTGAAATAGTAAAATTCAAATTTTTCATCAATATATTACATAATTGATAAATATTTCTGGTCTTTGGTCTCAGTAGCCCTAAGACTCTTGACGCTCAGCAGATAAATTATAAACACTAAACCAAACTCCTTGCAAATAAGTAGGTACTGTAAAAAAATTGGTTGTCTGTAAAGTCAGTTTACGGACGATAGTTTAACGTGACAACGTCATAACAAAACATTGATGAAATGATTGAACCAGAAGAAAAGGAAATATATTCGGCCTGAGAATGAGCCGTAATAGGTTTTTGCAACCAAACCATTAAGGCATTAAAAATATTATATTCTTTGAGGAAGAATTTTTTTTTAATTTCTCTATCTTATGTATGATAAAATCTACCTCTGCATACTTTTATGAATAAAATTGAATCATTTTTATTGAATTATCACTATTTTGTATGGATACAAAGGAGTGAAATGAAATGTACAATTTAATTAATAAATTTGCTTTTATTTGCATTCATTATTCAAATATATTTATTACTTTTGAAATGTTACGTGCGCCGTATTTATTTTTACAAGTTCAAAAAAAACTCGCACCTGCCGGGAATCGAACTGACAACCTTACAATTAGAAAATAGCGCCGCTGAGCGCGCAGCCACGAAGCCATATTTGATAATTGTTAGTTTCAGATAGTATGTATTCATTTATAAAAATTTTGTTCACGGTAGGGGAATTATATTATTTCGTTTTAATAACTTGATCTTATAACAAATACGCATCCCAAATACACCAAACTTATTTCTAAGGTGTTACAATATTTTTTAAAACATTGTGCTAAATATCCCGGTTGTAATTTGAATTATTATGTGTAACTGTAAAACACCATTGTTGGTTCAAAACATATTTGAATATTCAACATTACTTTTAAATAACCGTACCGATTGTGCTGAAAATCGGTGGACGATCGTTAAATTACATAATATTAATAATTCAAACGACGAAAATATGATTGAAAAGTCAAATCGATGGTCGTTCCAATCGAGTGGAAGAGAGATGCCACGCATGTGTACAATGAGCATGAAGAGAGATGCCACGCATGCGTACAATGAGCAAACAGGAAAATCCGTAGTGGGACATCCGTAGTGGGACACTTTTTCGTGCGTGCAGCCGACGTTCATCGATTTATTAGACGTTGTCAAGTCAAAAAAATATAACAATATTGACAATAGAAAAAATAAGTAGGCCCTACCAACCTATGAATAAAATTCGAAGAAATTTATAAGTTTAAGAATTTATATACCTACAATATATATTAAACTTGAAACTATCCACACAATAAAAACCTAAGAATGTTAGTAAACTAATTTTTTTTATTTCTAATAATACCTATAATACGTATGTTTCCAAAATGAATAAGGTATAAATAATGACCAATTTGACAAAAAAAAATTTTACAACTCAAATGACATTGAAAACATACACGTGAAATTTAAAAGAATTATGAGTGCCCTAGGTAGGGAGAAAAAATATACATAGAAGAAATAAAATTAAAAAATGGGTGCGTGTACTTAGGTACGCGCATGAGAAGTTATACTTCTTTGGCATCATTAAAAAATAGTTTTTAATTGCATGCAAAAATATTACATGGAGTCCCTCCGCGCGGAAGAAGTGAAACTTCGTAATGTGGAAATTAAAATAGAAAGGGGTAGAAATTGATTTTTAGTGAGATCATATCGTATCAAATCATACTAAAAAAATAAAGGAAATAAATTTGTAACGATTCATAGATTAATCTTCAGAGAGAGAGAATTCGCGGATTCTTTTCGAGACATGCTGGAATCCAAACTCGTTTCGCTAAATGCTGCGTCAGTGATTGGACCGCAATTTACCTGAAGGACTCTGAGCCAATGGCAAACACTCAACGAAAGAAGTATCGAATCATAATAATCGCAGTAAACAGGTGTCCCGAGTCGGTAGCCAATGACCAGGTGATAGTTGCCCGAGTACATAGAGAATCGTGGAGTCTATCCTAGTGGTCATTGAAACCGCGAATATTTCCAGTCCCTAATCATTAGAGACCCGGAAATTTCGCCGATTCTTCTGGCCTTAGGATAGAATTAAAAGTTATAGGTTTGCTCGACCCATGTTTACTTTCGGTTGATTTCTTAGCGAGAACATTTTTATCCTTGTTATTTGGCACTACCTGATTCGCTTACTTCTCTCCTAGCTGGACATCATTGGCTTACAGTCGTAGACGGGCGTGTCCTAACAACTGCGTGCCAATCATGAACACAGCGCGAGAGTGTGAAGGTTTGCATTCTGGCTTGCGACTAAATGAATCCGCGAAATTTCCGGGTCTCTACTAATCATAAGTAGAGACCCGTGAATTTCGCGGATTCATTTCGTGTTATGTTAAAATTCAAATAATTATACCTTAGTGCTGCTGCTTTCATTGGTTCTCTGTTAATCTGGAGGACTGAGGGCCAATTAGAGACCCTCACTCATAGAAATGTCGAATCACAGGCCACCCAGTCGAGACGACTCACCAGTCAACAGCCAATGAACAGTTGGCATTTGCCCGAGTGTGTAGAGGATATTGGAGTCTATTCTGGAGGTACTTGAATCCGCGAAATTCATGGGTCTCTAATCACAAGTGTGTTTGCAGAACACGAGCACGTGGTTAGATGTTCCGCACCGCTGGCGAGTACTCAAAGACTCGCCGGTTGGTTTCGTGCGAGTGTGTGACGGAACGAGGTGCACGAGGACGCGCGCTGCTGGCAACGCGACGAGCGAGGACGTCTCCGGAGGGCCGTTAGCGGCAGCCGTCGCGCGGCAATAAGCCAGCGGTCGGCACGCGCCGCCGCAGTCGCCGTCTAATTGGAAACGCCGACCAGCCGCGCCCGCCGCCGCCTCCCGACGCCGGCTCGCTGAAGCGCTTCATCGCGCCGCTGCGGTCAGCTCCTCCCCGCCGGACGACGCACAACACCGCCCGGGAAATAAGTGTACCTCGGACAGTTAAGGAAACGCGCGACCCCTGCTTATTTCGCTTGCGTCGCGCCAGGCGGGAGCCAACTTTTCCAATGTCTGCGCCAGGGGCTGCAGTGGCCGGAGGGGACACTGCTCTCCGGGCGCTGCCTTGGCGGCGCGCTGTTGCCGCTGTTGCCGAGTGTTTCCCAGAAACTTCTGGAACACAGTTTGTTCTTGTGGAAGAGAACCATCTGATAACCCAATATTCCACCATTGCCAGGTACTTAAAGAATTACGTGTGGATAATGAATTGCTTAAAGGTTTCAGGTTACGGAAATTGTTTAAGTACGGGAATATTTTAAGAATAGTCTCATATTATTTGTTGTAGGCAGTAAGTACACAATTGATAATTGGTTGCGCGTGGAACACACTAACACACTTTACTTATGGTGGACCAGTTCAAGAAAATCGTAACAAACAAATGTATTTCAAATTAAAAGTATAATTTTATTTTAGATAATTGTGCTATCTTTCCAAGATACATTTTAGTTTCACGGTTTTGTAATTTAAAAAACTAGCCAATAGATAATTGAGAAATTTCTAATTTGGTTCATTATGTTTATTTGTATAGGCTATCATGTATGACTACGTATTTTACACTTTGATAAATTACATCTTTAAATTTCGTTTATGAGTCTTCTGGTTGAAATACAGCTCGCTAACGCACAAAACATGTACATCAACCAACCCTATTTATTCTGTATAAAAAATGCCCTTTTTAGCTAGCCCATTATTAAATGGCATTTTTAATGAAACTCTAAGATATTTTTATATTTAATTTTTATTAAACCACCACAAAGGTTTTAACTTATTTAAATAATTGAATAAATGGTGAACGATTGGAAATATTAAAACTCGCTAATTGAGACTTGAGCTAATTGGGCTTTTGCCTACAACTCTTAGGATTTCGCAAAAAAAAAAATCAATATGTATATGATATGGTCTCAACAGAACTGTGCATATTGAAAATAAGCGACATCATCGGATGGTATAGAAGTGTCACCTAGTTAGGTAGTGGGTTTGATCATACTTTGCTTGTAAACAATGGAATTCAAAATGAGAACAATCCTCCACCTTCTCCCCAACTACATTTCCCATCTGGTTAGCAAAGCTTTGATTCGTCATGATGAATTTTAACGCTAATACCTTGCTTATGTGTTGTTAAAATATTTGTTTAACAATACTCACGTCATGATCGCATTTTCACAAATATTCTCATCGAGTTCCTTTCAGTTATTAAACAGAATTCCAGTATCAGCATTCTTATAGCAATGTTTTTTTTTGTGCTAGCAAACCGCTAACCAGAACCAACAACTATCTTCATACCTCCATACACTGCTTGAAAACGTTTATGGATGTAAATATTTACACTTTAATAATCCACGAATGATAAAAATATATTTAGAAGTCTACTCGAACGCTGAAAGTAAACAAAGTAAATAATAACGTACTCGATACTCTGTAGCACGAGAACGAAATGAGCAGCCGGGAGAGGTGTGAGTGTTTCCAGTTGCTGTGTCCACGAGGAACAGGCGGTTATCCGGACGAGAGTGTCGCGGCGTGTCAGGCGCGTGACGAAAAATACATCACTTTATCTTCGCTTCTCTAACGCTTTTTTTGAGGGTCAGGAGTGGGGCACTCAATATTCTTCCTCCCCCTCTCCCGCATCGAGCACCCCACTCCTGAGAGTTGAACTTTTCGTTACGTTCTGATATTTCATCGTCTCAACTTACCCTACCGGCTGTACAGAAGTTTCACTTAAAATAAAAAACCTGTTTCTTCAAAGGAGTTCTATCCAGCGTAGTTGTTCTCCGCACCAAGAAAGAAGACATGTTTTAGTGAAGAATATGCCATTAGTTCAAGCACACTTCACATGTTGAGGAAAACCGCCTTTACCTGTCTGCAATCAAAATTCTTTTCACCGCAATGAGCTTGAACAAAAAGAACCCGACTCTAGTGTCCACCAATTAGAAATTTTAACTTTATTACAGAGTTTTATTTTTTAAACACTTTTTATTACTTGCACACCCAATATTTATCAGCCTGATAGACACTGGCCACGATCGCTAACACATGTCGCTCATGTGGCGAGGGTCGTGGGTTCAATCGCAGCACCCACATCAGATCTGTTATGGTGGGCGAGTCAAGTTCAACTTTTCCGCCGTAAGGGGAATCCAAGTGATGTATGGAAAACTTTAGTTGTAGTAAGGAAAAGGGCCTCTAAATAATTTTTTTTAGTTTAAAATGAAATATTTTTTTTAATATATCATCTATTGAGAAATTTATATTTTCAACGTTTTTAAAATGAAAAAAATAAAAATAAAAAAAAACATTAAATTTTGGCTTGTACTAGAACTCTTGACTAAACAATGAGAAGTTCACAAGCTAGCATAAGCTGTTTATGTATTTTTTTGTATATTTTTTTCATTTAAAATTTTTTGTTAATTTATTATTTTATTAAATATTTTTTATGTTAATTTATGAAATCAAAAAAAAGTGTGATGGTTTTCTCCGTGTGCTCACGATTATTCTTGTGGTTTCTTCAATTGCTTATGTCTATTCTGAGAAACCGCTCTCTGCATGAAGGATTTTTACCTAATGAGTCATGTCATTTTATTTGGAGTTACATTTAATTCGTGAATTTCTGCTACTAAATCAGCACTGCATTTTTTTTTACCAGGTGGAATTCAAAAAGTAAACCATTACTCAGTCAAATAATATACCATGAGACATCTGTGAAGCACTAACATGCAAGACGAACTTCCTTCTCCTTAGTGTCTAGCGAAGCCATCCTTCTTGTAACCCTTCTTCCTCCTTAATTGGAAGAGGGGTTGCGTCCCCGACTCACTCTGGGCGCGAAGGGAAAAAATAAATATTAAAACCAGGCATAAAAAGCTAAACAATATAAATTCCCCACACCACTGCCCAGGGGTCAGGCCAAAAACTTCAAAGGATATAATAGCAGAGTAACCATTAAACAAACAAGAGGCAAGACTTTGGACGTATGCTATTAAAAAATAGAAATTTGCAAAAATAGTATTTACTATACATAACCATACAAGCTTAGTTACAAAAGCTGACGTTAATAATGGCAGCATCTTATCCCCATTTGCGATACTAACAATAACCATTAAAAAATCGTAAAAATATAAATACTGATAACAACAAGTATAAAAAATATATATATATATAAAATATTAACAACGCCTTTAATAAGTAATCAACTATTATCACCAAAAGGGCGTGAGGCGTGGCCACTATAAAATACCAAATTTAACTGACTGCCCTAATACCAAAAATCAAACAAGACAATCAATACAAATATATAAAAAATTTTACAATAATAATACTGAAGTACAAAAAATTTATTTAAATAAAGTTCTTAAACTCTCAATCAACGGTTTAGTCTTTCTTCAGATGTTCGTTGCTAAAGACTTGCCAAAAAACAAAGTTAATATCCTAGGCGTGCGCTGGCTTCCTGACCTTCCTCACCAACTCCAGAGTCTAATGCCACGCCGGGCCATAGGTACGAATTCACCAAGGCGTGAACGATGATCAAAAAAAAAAATTACCTTATTTTTAAGGGAAATGTAGAAAAAACTCTTCACGTAACATAACTATGTTACCACAGAAGTATTTATCATCTACTTCAAACAAAGTCTTACTTCTTTATTAACTTGCCAATGATTTCATAAAAACGTAGAATGGCCGCACCAACCAACATCAGGCTGCGCATGTAGTCCAATACCGATCGCATACTTTTAATAATACTGCACAAGCTGATTATATTAGCTAAAGCCAACTTTAATTATGCAAATTCCGAAGACAAAGTCTCAAAAACAAATTGCAAAATGTTCGTTTCTTCCAAACTTATACTTTTATTACAACTACAGGCAAACGGGCGACCTTTTTAAAAAATCCCACACTGGAACCACGTGTGAAACAAATGGGCCTCTTCACCAAACAGGCTAATAAAAGTTCCGTCCAAATAAAATTTAGTATGGGAAAATACACAGTTCACTAGGTTTGCCAAAAACCAGTGCAGCACCACGAGGGTAAAAATCAAAATCGCGGCCTCTCTTTACCTTGATTACTTCTGTATCACAGGGCAATCCATTGCCCTGTCACCCAGCGTGGAGCCTCCATCCCAATACTCTTCGTCGCCCGTTGCCGTCCGGCACACCAGTCCGCACCGTCACATAGCTCTGTCCTCGACGGTCGCTGGCCACACACTCCACGCGGCCCCAGCTGATTTTCACTCCCGGCAAGCCGAATGTCTGACGTCATCAGCCAACCGGCGGGCGCTCGCCAAGTGGTATTTACGTGAAACACAATCGATGTTCTTAAACTCATAATCCATAGCTACCAAACGGCGTATAACTAATTAACAGAAACAAATATAATTAAAAAAAATTACAGATAAATTAACATTAATTAAAAAAGGCGTAAAAATACGTGAAATAAAAAACCATATAAAACTAGAGACCAGCAACAAAAATAAATTACAAGTAAAAATGTGGCCCTGCCGGCCACAACCTCCGCCTTGAACAAAAAAAAATTTAAACAGCAAAGAAAATCTTAAAAAACTAAAACGTCAAAAAAAAACCCTTGGACTTGGAGAAAAAGTATTCACAAAAACTTCTAATCCAACAAACCAGCCCAAACTCAAACAAACAAACCAGCAACAAGGAAAACTTGCCTCCAAAGTCCCAGCCAAAATTTCAACGCTCAAAAAAAAAAAAAAAAGAGAAGGATTTTCCGACAAGAAACGGAAAAGACAAGCTAAACATCACAAACCCAACAAACGGGATCTAAGAATGCCAAAACAAACAAACAAGCTCCAAAGTCAAATCCGAAACGTATTAGACAAAACCTTCTCTTTCAAAATTATCAATAACTAAAGATCAAAAAAAAAAAAAAAAAAAAAAAACAAAGTCTGAAAACCCGGAGGTTGCAAACTAAAGCAAAGAACTATTAAAACTATAACCTCACAGGAAAAAAAACAAAACCATCACTGGTAATCAAATGACCACTATAATTCCTGGTGCTGATCCTGCTCCCGCTTCTTTTTAAAGCAAAATTTTTCTGAATGACCATTTTTGCCACAAAAACCACAAACAAATTTATTAACCTCCGAAACCGAGCAATCCTTAGCAAAATGCCCTACCTTATTACACTTAAAACAAGTCTTATTACTTTTTTTACTACCCGGCGTTTTAAAACAAACCGGTTTAAAATTGATTTTGCCTTTACACTTATCGAATTCACATTTAGCGTAAAAAATATTATCAACCTGGATAGCCCAAGTGTTGAGTTCCTCCACACTGTTAGGTCTGCCAATAAATGCGCATTCGTGTCTGATGGCAGGATTTAGATTTTCCAAAATAATAGCTACAAAACGGTGATCATCTAACTGCAGACCAAATACATTAACGTGATTTCTAATATCCTGTATAAATTCTAAGGTGCTTTCATTTTCCCGTTGAAAACGGAAAATCAATTCCTTAATTAGATCGTCCTTCACCCTCTTAGGGCACAAATATTCCCACAAATTCTCTTTCACTACCGACCATCCAACAGACTTATTTATACCTGACGTTTTCACGTCTCTAGCGATCCCGCTACATTTAGTCGAAATACACCTTAACAATTCTTGCTCATTTTGTAAACAACAATTAGTTTTCAAACTATCTACCCCCAAGCAAAACTTTATTAAATCTCTTGGCCCACCGGAGCATAAAGATGGCAACCTATCCAGTTCCTTAAAAAGCAATTTACTTTGCATAGCAGTATTCAACGAATTTACTTGGCTGATCTCCGAATTCTCCACATTTTCCTCAACAGGTTTTTTCCTCCCTTCTTTAATGTGGATACTTAATTTCCTGCGTAAGGTATCAATGTCATCCTCCAGACCACTCTCTACTCCCGCTGCTTGCAAATTAGCGTAAACCTGTTCTTTGGGAAGTTTATAAATCCAAGAAACTGCCATTATTAAAAAAATCAAAAAAGTCAGCAAAATCGTGAAAGTCCAAAGTCTCTGCCAAGAAGAGTTGCGCAGGTTGTAACCCTACTTCCTCCTTAATTGGAAGAGGGGTTGCGTCCCCGACTCACTCTGGGCGCGAAGGGAAAAAATAAATATTAAAACCAGGCATAAAAAGCTAAACAATATAAATTCCCCACACCACTGCCCAGGGGTCAGGCCAAAAACTTCAAAGGATATAATAGCAGAGTAACCATTAAACAAACAAGAGGCAAGACTTTGGACGTATGCTATTAAAAAATAGAAATTTGCAAAAATAGTATTTACTATACATAACCATACAAGCTTAGTTACAAAAGCTGACGTTAATAATGGCAGCATCTTATCCCCATTTGCGATACTAACAATAACCATTAAAAAATCGTAAAAATATAAATACTGATAACAACAAGTATAAAAAATATATATATATATAAAATATTAACAACGCCTTTAATAAGTAATCAACTATTATCACCAAAAGGGCGTGAGGCGTGGCCACTATAAAATACCAAATTTAACTGACTGCCCTAATACCAAAAATCAAACAAGACAATCAATACAAATATATAAAAAATTTTACAATAATAATACTGAAGTACAAAAAATTTATTTAAATAAAGTTCTTAAACTCTCAATCAACGGTTTAGTCTTTCTTCAGATGTTCGTTGCTAAAGACTTGCCAAAAAACAAAGTTAATATCCTAGGCGTGCGCTGGCTTCCTGACCTTCCTCACCAACTCCAGAGTCTAATGCCACGCCGGGCCATAGGTACGAATTCACCAAGGCGTGAACGATGATCAAAAAAAAAAATTACCTTATTTTTAAGGGAAATGTAGAAAAAACTCT
This sequence comes from Bacillus rossius redtenbacheri, assembly GCF_032445375.1. Taxonomy (NCBI): domain Eukaryota; kingdom Metazoa; phylum Arthropoda; class Insecta; order Phasmatodea; family Bacillidae; genus Bacillus; species Bacillus rossius. The sequence continues at coordinate 18,158,284 of NC_086335.1, forward strand.
TCACGTAACATAACTATGTTACCACAGAAGTATTTATCATCTACTTCAAACAAAGTCTTACTTCTTTATTAACTTGCCAATGATTTCATAAAAACGTAGAATGGCCGCACCAACCAACATCAGGCTGCGCATGTAGTCCAATACCGATCGCATACTTTTAATAATACTGCACAAGCTGATTATATTAGCTAAAGCCAACTTTAATTATGCAAATTCCGAAGACAAAGTCTCAAAAACAAATTGCAAAATGTTCGTTTCTTCCAAACTTATACTTTTATTACAACTACAGGCAAACGGGCGACCTTTTTAAAAAATCCCACACTGGAACCACGTGTGAAACAAATGGGCCTCTTCACCAAACAGGCTAATAAAAGTTCCGTCCAAATAAAATTTAGTATGGGAAAATACACAGTTCACTAGGTTTGCCAAAAACCAGTGCAGCACCACGAGGGTAAAAATCAAAATCGCGGCCTCTCTTTACCTTGATTACTTCTGTATCACAGGGCAATCCATTGCCCTGTCACCCAGCGTGGAGCCTCCATCCCAATACTCTTCGTCGCCCGTTGCCGTCCGGCACACCAGTCCGCACCGTCACATAGCTCTGTCCTCGACGGTCGCTGGCCACACACTCCACGCGGCCCCAGCTGATTTTCACTCCCGGCAAGCCGAATGTCTGACGTCATCAGCCAACCGGCGGGCGCTCGCCAAGTGGTATTTACGTGAAACACAATCGATGTTCTTAAACTCATAATCCATAGCTACCAAACGGCGTATAACTAATTAACAGAAACAAATATAATTAAAAAAAATTACAGATAAATTAACATTAATTAAAAAAGGCGTAAAAATACGTGAAATAAAAAACCATATAAAACTAGAGACCAGCAACAAAAATAAATTACAAGTAAAAATGTGGCCCTGCTCTGATCATTTGTGTGCATCCCGCATCCCAACTAAAATAACTAAATAATACTTACCTAAAAGCAACATGTGGTGTCGTCTGTTGACAATAATCGACACAACTTTAAACAGGTTATTTTGCATGAGATAAATTAACTCTCACCACTGAATAGTGCTATTGTAGTCAGTTAGAGTCATGTAGTCTCGTAGTCACGTAGCCTCGTGTCCTGGAAGCTTCGTAGTCCTGTAGCCTCGCAGTCTCGTAAACTTGTGTTCTGGAAGCTTCGTAGTCATGATGCCTTGGAGCCTCGTAGACTTGTAGCTACGTAACATGCAACTTTAATAGGATCCAATATGGCGGTCGTAACGTAAAGTGTAACGATGACATCGTACTCAACCACGATGGTGGGCGTAACGTAACATTCAACATTTATAAAATCCAAGATGGCGACCGTAAAGATAAATGTGCAACAGTGATTTTTAAGAGTAGTATACGAATGAATGTCCTGCGGCAGGATGCAGGATGTGGAGCTGTGTGTCCGATCCGCCATCTTGGATTGTGACGTCACGGCGGCCATCTTGGTTGAGTGTAACGGGACACAGCGTAACGGGACACAGCATAATGGGTCAAGTAGTTCACGGCAGCCATCTTTGATCTGCCATCTTGGATCCGCCATTTTAAATGACGTCATTTTGTTTTCTAGAAAATTCCGGCATTGTGTTATCCACCATATTGAATGATGACGATACCGTTGCAATTATCGTTAAGGTCGCCATCTTGAAATTTAGATGCCATCTTGGAAATCCACAATTTTTATGTTAGAAAATCGGGATGAATTCCAAAATTCATCAAAAAATTAACTTTTTCGAATTCTGATTGATTATATCGATCACAGTCCTCGGTTCGAACCCGGTGAGTGCAAAAAAAAAACAACTAAAAATGGCGACAGGCTCCTTCCTCAATGGTGGATGCAGGCAGACTGACTCCTACCACTTTTTTTTCTTCAAAGCATATATATCGTCAGCTGGTTTGACGACATGACCGCCATCTTGTCTTCGTCTGCTGGAGATCACAATCTTGTTTTCGTTCGCTAGAGTGTGCTGATACCATGTTAGTATAATTATCTGGTCACCACACCTTTGACCTTGACCTTGAACTTTAACCTTGACCTTGACATTGAAATTTGACATTGACCTTGAAATTTGCCATTGACCTTGAGATTTGACCTTAACCTTGAAATTTGACCTTGACCTTGAAATTTGACCTTGACCTTGAAATTTGACATTGACCTTGAAATTTGACCTTGACCTTGAAATTTGACTTTGTCCTTGAAATTTGACTTTGTCCTTGTCGACCCTCATGGATCCGACATTTTATGTTCAGTACATGCTACCAGGAGCTACCACCTGCTGGAGTATGCCATATTGTGTGTGTGTACTTGTTTTATAGAGTACATTTCCATCTGGATAATTTTATTCTAACACGCTACAGTGCAGTAATCATTTATTATGGAGGTGCCACCCGCCATCTTGAAATTCGGCCGCCATCTTGAAATCATGTAATAATGTAGCTAGAAAAGCGGGAAAAAATCCAAAATTCATTAAATAAATTTGTAATCCATATAATGATTGATTGGATCGACTAAGGTCCTTGGTTCGATCCCTGACCGATACAAAACAACTTTAATTAAAAAAATACTAAAAAAGTGTTAGGTTTGAGATAGTAAAAACACCACAAATTCTTTTAAAAAAAAATTTATTACATAAACTCAATACACTACTACAAGTACAAAAAAAACACTGACAAATTACCAGAGCCTGTTGGATTCCACGATTCAAACAGTCTTCTTATTGTACGGACTAAGCCTTTTACATGACTTTAAATGTCTATCCGATCCGTTCATCACCACAGCCAGAGACGGACTGAAGTTCATAGCACTTATATAGTCTCATTACCGGTACAACACATGAGTCAAATCAATAACCATGTTCATTATACGTCTCGGAGCATTTTTTATAATGTCGATGTAAGCTATCGAGACGTGAAATTAGTTTATTGCACTTATTGCACTGAAATAGTATTCTTTGAACATTATTAGAACAACCGCTTCTTTCATGTCTGCGAGCATTTGAGGTGATAGTAAATGATGCACCACAGTATTTGCACTGATACGAAGTACACTCTTCATTAATTGAAGTATTCAATGCTGATGAAACTTCAGCTGATAGTGGAACAGCACATATCGAAGTCTCCTCCAGTGTTGTCAGAGGCGTTGCCAACGGGATCTGCTCCAACATCGTTGGCGCCGACGTCATGGTTCCCGTAGTCGATGATACATCCTCCATCAAGTACGACGTTAAAGTCGGTAAATATGCCATCTAAGTCTCAATAACAGCCAATTACACATCTTATGCACCAGAATAAACAAACTAGGTGATCCGTACACCGTCGACGGCAGTAACAAACTGAGCGTCCTGCTGTCTAGGACTCGTTTATATACATTAACCGGTTTGAATAATACACTAGTCAAATCAAGAACAATTTACTAAAATACTAGAGTCAAAACAACATTACAAAAATAGAAGCACCGCCAACGAAAAGGCAGTACATTTGGAAGCACCGACAACGAAAAGACAGCAATTTGGAAGAACCGACAACGCAAAGGCAGCACATTTGGAAGCACCGACTACGAAAAAGCAGCACATTTGGAAGCACCGACTACGAAAAGGCAGCACATTTGGAAGCACCGACAACGCAAAGGCAGCACATTTGGAAGCACCGACAACGAAAAGGCAGCACATTTGGAAGCACCGACTAAGAAAAGGCAGCACATTTGGAAGCACCGACAACGAAAAGACAGCATATTTAGAAGCACCGACAACGAAAAGGCAGCACATTTGGAAACACCGAAAACGAAAACACAGCACATTTGGCAGCCCGGACAACGAAAAGGCAGCACATTTGTAAGCACCGACTACGAAAAGGCAGCACATTTGGCAGCACCGACAACGAAAAGACAGCACATTTGGAAGCACCGACTACGAAAAGGCAGCACATTTGGAAGCACCGACAACGAAAAGGCAGCACATGTGGAAGCACCATCATCGAAAAGGCAGCACATTTGGAAGCTCCATCAACAACAAAAAAAAAAGGCTAAAAGGAAGCACAAGTTACGAGATCTAAGACTTAGTTAGAAATCAGAATACAAGAAATAAAAACATTAAATTCTTATAATTTAAATTATTTATTATTAATGCTTTACATTATACAAATGCAAGTAAAACAAGCCACTATTGTATGTAGCCAGCATTCCTCAGTTCCTTGAGTATGAAGGATATTTCTTTGATGCAAGAATATTTTCCTGCACAAAGCGAACCATGTAGAAGTCTTAGCCGGTCAACCAAAATGTTTGGATCTTTCCATGAGGTGTAATCATTCTCTTCTACCACCATCTTCCCTGCACCTTTATAATAAATATTATGATCTCTGGTGTCTTCCGTTTTACCACCAACCTCAGGGTAACTTTCATGTTTGAGACGGTGTTCATCACAAGCTTGATCAGATTTATTTAATATATCACGTCGTCTCCACCGTTTCGGTCTCAGGACACCGCAACATTCTTCGATCTTGGCAGCTTTAGGTGATTCATCATAGTCTATGTCTTTGTCAACAACCTCAGGGTCACTGTAACAATCACCGTAGAAGGAATCGTCTTCACCGAATTTACCGTAATTATTCGATGTTGATGATGTTGAAGTGTCTTCATCGTTTTCATGCTTCCTTTTTAGGAGTCCATCATTTTTACAAAGTAGGAAAGATCTACTTGAATTCGGCTGGAATATATTCTCACTTTTCACGTTAAGAATTCTTCCATTGTCTTCATTCTTCCGTAAATCATCATCCTCCTTCAATTTAAGTTCTTTGTCGAGATCGGAAGAGCCAAGAAAATTATTGTCGTAATGCAGATCACTCTTCCTTAGGCTAGTAGATTCATCGTTGTCCTCTAGCTTGTACGCAGGCTTGGCGCTACAAGTTCTGCCATGTCTTTTAGGCTCTCTCTCCGCGTAAACGACTTGCTACATCGAACACAACTAATTATATTGCGCAGTGGATTTTTAACACAGTCATTCTTCTCGTGTTGTCTTTTATTCTTTCTCAAGATAAACTCTTTACTGCAAAACTTACACATATGTTCTTTCGATACAGCGTCAGATCCCAAATCGGAATTCATATTAGTTACTGAGACTAATGCCAGATACCAATTGAGTGTTTTAAATTAGATCCAATACTTAAATAGAAATTTTTTCATATTTCATCAGCGAGAATTAATATATCTCATGCAAAAGTACTTTATGCATGTAGTTCTGCTTTTCAACAACAGATGTCGCCACATGTTGTTTGCAGGTAAATAATATTTAGTTTTTTTATGCGGGATGCGGGATGCTCACTAATAGTCCGGCAGAACTTAGGTATGAGTTGGAAAAGTGGTCTATAGTTCTGTTTTTGGACTTAAATGAAAGATTATTATGTCTAGTAACAGGAAAAGCCGGGTGACATCGGCTATATGTTGAGCATTTTAATATATTCAAGATGGCGGCCAATATGGTGTTATATTTTCAAAAATTGCAATACAAACATATTATGGTAATTTTTGGAAACAAAATACATGTTTTCAAGGGTGCTGAATCAAAATATGTGTTTAGATATCGTGTAAAATTTTATTTAATTACATATTCAAAATGTAGGTATGCCGGATTGTTTTTAATTTATGCCTAATGACATGTGTATAAAATGTAACTCTTCCAGTTGCTGTGGCATGAACTTTGTTTTTTTTTTTTTGTGGATCATGCATGATGGAAGGAATTGGCTAATACTTTTTATTGTTTCAAGTGTAATGTGAAGTAAATTAGAGAAGAAAATGGCAGAAAAATGCCTGCTTGACTGGAAATTTAATTGTGAAAACTACAATGAAAGACTTATTGAAAGTGGTGATAAAAGAATTCAGACTATTATAAAATGCAGTAAAGTATACAACGATAATCTCTACAATGTGCTAGAAGAAAAAATAGCTGTAACATGTGAATTTACTGTGAAGTGCCACAAGAGTTGTGTATCAACATACTGTTCAGTGACGCAGCTGGAACGACTTCGCAAGAGGAAGCGCCAAGAAGAAGTGTCCTTGAGATCTCCAAAAAGAACAAGGAAAAACGAAAACACTCTATTTTCATTTAAAGAACATTGCATTTTTTGCGCTGAAGAATGCAAAGTCTCGAAGGATGAAAAAAATCCATCACGTTGGAGACCAGCCTATATCTGTAAAGAGGCTAATGTGGGTGGCTTAAAAATGTCATTCAAAGATTCTATTCTTCAAGTGTGTGAAATACGAAAAGATGAATCGGCGTATAGTGTACGCATACGTGTTTTGGGATCACTGAGTGACCTTCATGCTACAGATGCAAGATATCATGTTAACTGTAGATCAAACTTTATGTCACCAAAATCTACTAATTTGGCTACAAGGACAGAAAACAGTGAAGGTGAAAATGATGCGGCATTAGATTTTGTCATCAATGAAGTGACTAGTAACAGATCAACAATGTGGACATCTGTAGAACTGTATGAAATATACCAGCAAAATGGAGGGAGTGAACTCTCAAGAAAACATCTAACCAAAGCAATATCAGCGAACGTTGGAAGTGGTATTGTTGTCCTCAGTTCTCCGGGTGTTGCCAACATTATTATTTTTAAAAGTACAGCAAGACAAGTTCTAAAATTTGTGGACAGCGAAGAAGATGATATTGAAAATGCCATTTCAATGGTAAGCAAAACAATAACAACAGAAATACAATAACTTCCAAAGAAAGGCACGAATTACAGAAGTACCATCAATATAGACATTGCTTCAGAGCAAGTCAGTATTACTCTAATGAAGTTGCTATTTAGTATTTCTGAAAACCTGAACAATTCACTGCTTTCAGTTTTGATTGGTAATATTGTTACAAGTACAAAAATAAAACTTCCCAACTCATCTACAAATAGCCTTAGGCATAGTCCTTCGTGACACGAAGTCTCTTATACAGCTGATGCACAATTTTGGAATCACATGTTCATATGATGAAGTGTTGAGGTTTAAGAAATCAGCAGCCACAGCAGTTGTAGAAGATGCCAAGAAGTCTGGACTTTTTTATGCAGTAGATGGCATGGTGCAAGTTGTCGCAGATAATTTTAATGCTGAAATTTCATCACAAAATGGTAAAAGTACTACTCACTCACTCGCAGTACTTCTACCCCAAGAAGAATCAGCGGAATCTTATAATAAGTATTCTACAGAGACTTTTAAGCGCATATAGAAAACTGATATGGTAAAAAATGTCAAGTACGATGTTCCAATTTACCGATTTAATGGCCCAAAAAAAAACAATCATGCCTCAGAAGGAAGCACAGACATCAGTGTTACCTTTAAAACGTCTTTGTCACAAGACAATAGCCAGTGTAAGAGTTGGAGCACTTGATTTTCAGTTTATGAAAGAGGTAACTACTAACCCAGAGTGTCCTGAATTCAATGGATACAACACATATTTATGCCGGAAACAAGGTCACAAAGTTAAAAATAGAACTAGACGAGTATATCTCCCCCTTATTGACATGATACCTTCCGATCCGGATACCATCTTCACTGCTTTGAATCGATGCCAAGAGCTTTTGCATCAAACTGGTCAGAAGTTTGTTGTTTGTACATTTGACTTACAGCTGTATCGTGTTGTGGTACATATAAAGTGGGCATTACCAGAGCATTTTCAGAATGTTATTCTTCGACTTGGTGGTATGCACACTTTGATGTCCTTTTGTGGCTCAATAGGTACTTTGATGGAAGGAAGTGTACAAAGCACACGAAGAAGCTGACACAATTATCATTCAGCAAATGATAGTAGTTTCAAGAGAGAACCCTAAAGTCATATCCATTGTATCAGATGACACTGATGTATTTGTTCTTCTATTGCATTACTATCAACAGTACAATGTCTCCGTTTGCATGTTAATGGTATCATCAGTACAAGAAAGGACTATTGTGGATATTGGAGAAACCGTAAAAAAACATTCTTCAATCATTTCAGAACATTTAGCTGTTCATGCACTTTCGGGATGTGACACTGTGGCGTACTACTTTGGGATAGGTAAAGACAAAGTCGTAAAGGTACTTCGATCAGGGTTATCGCTCTCCTTGCTTGGAGATGTGAGAGCAGAAATGAATGATGTTACAGATCAGAAAACAAGCTTCATATCTGCGTGCTATAGTCAACGTGGATGTAAAAAAATGTCTGAAACCCGTGTAAAAGTTTGGGCGAGCAAAGCTAGTACAGGTTCTGTCACTGCTCCAAACCTTCGTACACTTCCCCCAACTGCTGCATCATTTCTTGAAAATGTAAAACGCGCACATTTTCAAGCTTGTATCTGGCGATCAGCAAACAAACCTGAACTTACAACCTTAGATGCAGTAGAATATGGCTGGTCAAAGGATGTGGCGAACAAATCACTCGTTCCTGTTGCAGTTCCAGACGGGATTGCTTACGCCCTTGAATCTATTTTGAAGCTGGTGAAATGTGGCTGTACACAACTGACTCCTTGCAAATCTTCAAAATGTAGTTGCTATTCTTCAAGACTTACTTGCACATTATTCTGTGCCTGCAGAGATTTGGAATGCAATAACCCATCTTAAGTTATTGTAAGAATATACTTGCGTAGTATATATATATGTTTTAATGGTATTATAGTGTTAATATGTATTTGTTAATTTCTTTGTTGTGAGAATACTTTTAGGTATATGACCGATGATATATCTAAGTTATTTAAATCTTGTTCAATAATTCAATATCCAATTCATTAATGTAATATCTGAAAGACATAACATGTTTGTAAGAATATTATTAAGTATATCACTAATGTTTATTTTTTTGAGCTTTAGAATTTATGAATCACACATTTTCAAGTTTCTTCCCCTTTCTGACATACGCCTGAAATATGATGTACAGCCAAGTTGTAAGTATGGAGCCACTAAACATGTTTATTTATACAAAAAAAATTTACAACACAAAAATAAATTGAGGAATTACGAAATTGTACACATTAATTTTCGCAAATATGTTGCTTATCTGCTAGTTTTTTTATTTTTACACAGTGTATAGGCTAGTATTTATATTCAGAGCCCCTAAAACATATATTTTGATACCAAATTTGACATACATATAATTTGATTACAAGTTCAGAACATATTACACACTATTGTCCACCATTTTGAATATCTTTAAATGCTCAACAGATAGCGGATGTCACCCAGCATTTTCTGTTACAAGACACTTATATCTTTCATTTGACACCTAAAACAAAACTATAGACTCCAAATTTCACTTCGTGCAAAAAACGGCCAATTTCTGCTGGACTATAACGATCGCAAAAGTAGGATGGCTTCGCTAGACTCCAAGGAAAAGGAAGTTCGTCTTGCATGTTGGTGCTCCACAGATGTCTCATGGCGTAATATTAATTTGACTGAGTAACGATATTTGTTAATTCCACCTGATAAAAATATTGCAAGTTTTGATTTAGTAGCAGAAATTATCGAATTAAATGTAACTCCAAATAAAATGACATGTCTCATTAGACCAAAAAAGAATCCATGCAGAGAGCGGTTTCTCAGAATAGTCAGAAACACTTTATGAAACCACAGGAATGATTGCAAGAACACGGGAAAAACCATCATAATATTGAAAAGAATAATCAGGAGCACACGGAGAAAACCATCATAATATTGACCAGATTAATCAGAAGTACTCGGAGAAAACCACCACATGTTTTCTTTGATATCATAAAATTACAGGAAAAAATATTTAAAAATAAAAATAAATTAATAAAAAAATTAAAAAAAAATTTAAAAAATGCAAAACAGTTTCTGCTAGCTTGTAAACTTATCATTGTTGAGCAAAGTTCTTGTACAAGCTAGAAATGTATGCATTTTTTTAAATTTTTTTATTAATTTATTTTTATTTTTAAATATTTTTTCCTGTAATTTAATGATATCAAAGAAAACATGTGGTGGTTTTCTCCGAGTACTTCTGATTAATCTGGTCAATATTATGATGGTTTTCTCCGTGTGCTCCTGATTATTCTTGCCAATATTATGATGGTTTTTCCCGTGTTCTTGCAATCATTCCTGTGGTTTCATAAAGTGTTTCTGACTATTCTGAGAAACCGCTCTCTGCATGGATTCTTTTTTGGTCTAATGAGACATGTCATTTTATTTGGAGTTACATTTAATTCGATAATTTCTGCTACTAAATCAAAACTTGCAATGTTTTTATCAGGTGGAATTAACAAATATCGTTACTCAGTCAAATTAATATTACGCCATGAGACATCTGTGGAGCACCAACATGCAAGACGAATTTCCTTTTCCTTGGAGTCTAGCGAAGCCATCCTTCTTTTGCGATCGTTAGTGAGCATCCCGCATCCCGCATAAAAAAACTAAATATTATTTACCTGCAAGCAACATGTGGCGACATCTGTTGTTGAAAAGCAGAACTACATGCATAAAGTACTTTTGCATGAGATATATTAATTCTCGCTGATGAAATATGAAAAAATTTCTATTTAAGTATTGGATCTAATTTAAAACACTCAATTGGTATCTGGCATTAGTCTCAGTAACTAATATGAATTCCGATTTGGGATCTGATGCTGTATCGAAAGAGCATATGTGTAAGTTTTGCAGTAAAGAGTTTATCTTGAGAAAGAATAAAAGACAACACGAGAAGAATGACTGTGTTAAAAATCCACTGCGCAATATGATTAGTTGTGTTCGATGTAGCAAGTCGTTTACGCGGAGAGAGAGCCTAAAAAGACATGGCAGAACTTGTAGCGCCAAGCCTGCGTACAAGCTAGAGGACAACGATGAATCTACTAGCCTAAGGAAGAGTGATCTGCATTACGACAATAATTTTCTTGGCTCTTCCGATCTCGACAAAGAACTTAAATTGAAGGAGGATGATGATTTACGGAAGAATGAAGACAATGGAAGAATTCTTAACGTGAAAAGTGAGAATATATTCCAGCCGAATTCAAGTAGATCTTTCCTACTTTGTAAAAATGATGGACTCCTAAAAAGGAAGCATGAAGACGATGAAGACACTTCAACATCATCAACATCGAATTATTACGGTAAATTGGGTGAAGAAGATTCCTTCTACGGTGATTGTTACAGTGACTCTGAGGTTGTTGACAAAGACATAGACTATGATGAATCACCTAAAGCTGCCAAGATCGAAGAATGTGGCGGTGTCCTGAGACCGAAACGGTGGAGACGACGTGATATATTAAATAAATCTGATCAAGCTTGTGATGAACATCGTCTCAAACATGAAAGTTACCCTGAGGTTGGTGGTAAAACGGAAGACACCAGAGATCATAATATTTATTATAAAGGTGCAGGGAAGATGGTGGTAGAAGAGAATGATTACACCTCATGGAAAGATCCAAACATTTTGGTTGACCGGCTAAGACTTCTACATGGTTCGCTTTGTGCAGGAAAATATTCTTGCATCAAAGAAATATCCTTCATACTCAAGGAACTGAGGAATGCTGGCTACATACAATAGTGGCTTGTTTTACTTGCATTTGTATAATGAAAAGCATTAATAATAAATAATTTAAATTATAAGAATTTAATGTTTTTATTTCTTGTATTCTGATTTCTAACTAAGTCTTAGATCTCGTAACTTGTGCTTCCTTTTTGCCTTTTTATTTGTTGTTGATGGAGCTTCCAAATGTGCTGCCTTTTGGATGATGGTGCTTCCAAATGTGCTGCCTTTTCATTGTCGGTGCTTCCAAATGTGCTGCCTTTTCGTTGTCGGTGCTTCCAAATGTGCTGCCTTTTCGTTGACGGTGCTTCCAAATGTGCTGCCTTTTCGTAGTCGGTGCTTCCAAATGTGCAGTCTTTTCGTTGCCGGTGTTGCCAAATGTGCTGCCTTTTCGTAGTCGGTGCTTCCAAATGTGCTGCCTTTTCGTTGTCGGTGCTGCCAAATGTGCTGTCTTTTCGTTTTCGGTGGTTCTAAATGTGCTGCCTTTTCGTTGTCGGTGCTTCCAAATGTGCTGCCTTTTCGTTGTCGGTCCTTCCTAATATGCTGCCTTTTCGTTGTCGGTGCTGCCAAATGTGCTGCCTTTTCGTAGTCGGTGCTTCCAAATGTGCTGCTTTTTCGTAGTCAATGCTTCCAAATGTGCTGCCTTTTCGTAGTCGGAGCTTCCAAATGTGCTTCCTTTTCGTTGTCGGTGCTTCCAAATGTGCTGCCTTTGCGTTGTCGTTGCTTCCAAATGTGCTGCCTTTTCGTAGTCGGTGCTTCCAAATTTGCTGCCTTTTCATAGTCGGTGCTTCCAAATGTGCTGCCTTTGCGTTGTCGGTGCTTCCAAATGTGCTGCCTTTTCGTTGTCGGTGCTTCCTCATGTTTTGCCTTTTCGTTGTCGGTGCTTCCAAATGTGCTGCCTTTTCGTAGTCGGTGCTTCCAAATGTGCTGACTTATCGTTGTCGGTGCTGCCTTTTCGTTGTCGGTGCTTCCAAATGTGCTGCCTTTTCATAGACGGTGCTTCCAAATGTGCTGCCTTTTCGTTGTCGGTGCTGGCAAATGTGCTGTCTTTTCGTTTTCGGTGCTTCTAAATGTGCTGCCTTTTCGTTGTCGGTGCTTCCAAATGTGCTGCCGTTTCGTTGTCGGTCCTTCCAAATGTGCTGCCTTTTCGTTGTCGGTGCTGCCAAATGTGCTGCCTTTTCGTAGGCGGTGCTTCCAAATGTGCTGTCTTTTCGTAGTCGGTGCTTCCAAATGTGCTGACTTTTCGTAGTCGGTGCTTCCAAATGTGCTGCATTTTCGTTGTCGGTGCTTCTAAATGTGCTGCCTTTGCGTTGTCGGTGCTTCCAAATGTGCTGCCTTTTCGTAGTTGTGCTTCCAAATTTGCTGCCTTTTCATAGTCGGTGCTTCCAAATGTGCTGCCTTTGCGTTGTCGGTGCTTCCAAATGTGCTGCCTTTTCGTAGTCGGTGCTTCCAAATGTGCTGCGTTTTCGTAGACGGTGCTTCCAAATGTGCTGCCTTTTCGTAGTCGGTGCTTCCAAATGTGCTGTCTTTTCGTTGTCGGTGCTGCCTTTTCGTTGTCGGTGCTTCCAAATGTGCTGCCTTTTCGTTGTCGGTGCTGCCAAATGTGCTGCCTTTTCGTAGTCGGTGCTTCCAAATGTGCTGCCTTTTCGTAGTCGGTGCTTCCAAATGTGCTGCCTTTGCGTTGTCGGTGCTGTCAAATTTGCTGCCATTTCGTAGTCGGTTCTGCCAAATGTGCTGTCTTTTCGTTGTCGGTGCTTCCAAATGTGCTGCCTTTTCGTTGTCGGTGTTTCCAAATGTGCTGCCTTTTCGTTGTCGGTGCTTCCAAATGTGCTTCCTTTTTTTTGCTGGTGCTTCTATTTTTGTAATGTTGTTTTGACTCTAGTATTTTAGTAAATTGTCCTGATTTGACTAGTGTATTATTCAAACCGGTTAATGTATATAAACGAGTCCTAGACAGCAGGACGCTCAGTTTGTTACTGCCGTCGACGGTGTACGTATCACCTAGGTTGTTTATTCTGGTGCATAAGACGTGTAATTGGCTGTTCTTGAGACTTCGATGGCATATTTACCGACTTTAACGTCGTACTTGATGGAGGATGTATCATCGACTACGGGAACCATGACGTCGGCGCCAACGATGTTGGAGCAGATCCCGTTGGCAACGCCACTTACAACACTGGAGGAGACTTCGATATGTGCTGTTCCACTATCAGCTGAAGTTTCATCAGCATTGAATACTTCAATTAATGAAGAGTGTATTTCATATCAGTGCAAATACTGTGGTGCATCATTTACTATCACCTCAAATGCTCGCAGACATGAAAGAAGCGTTTGTTCTAATAATGTTCAAAGATTACTATTTCAGTGCAATAAGTGCAATAAACTAATTTCACGTCTCGATAGCTTACATCGACATTATAAAAAATGCTCCGAGACGTATAATGAACATGGTTATTGATTTGACTCATGTGTTGTACCGGCTAATGAGCCTATATAAGTGCTATGAACTTCAGTCCGTCTCTGGCTGTGGTGATGAACGGATCGGATAGACATTTAAAGTCATGTAAAAGGCTTAGTCCGTACAATAAGAAGACTGTTTGAATCGTGGAATCCAATAGTCTCTGGTAATTTGTCAGTGTTTTTTTTGTACTTGTAGTAGTGTATTGAATTTATGTAATAAAATTTTTTTTAAAAGAACTTGTGGTGTTTTTTACTATCTCAAACCTAACACTTTTTTAGTATTTTTTTAATTAAAGTGGTTTTGTATCGGTCAATGATCGAACCAAGGACCTTAGTCGATCCAATCAATCATTATATGGATTACAAATTTTTTTAAATGAATTTTGGATTTTTCTCCGCTTTTCTAGCTACATTATTACATGATTTCAAGATGGCGGCCGAATTTCAAGATGGCGGGTGGCACCTCCATAATAAATGATTACTGCACTGTAGCGTGTTAGAATAAAATTATCCAGATGGAAATGTACTCTATAATACAAGTACACACACACAATATGGCGTACTCCAGCAGGTGGTATCTCCTGGTAGCATGTACTGAACATAAAATGTCGGATCCATGAGGGTTTACAAGGAAAAAGTCAAATTTCAAGGACAAAGTCAAATTTCAAGGTCAAGGTCAAATTTCAAGGTCAACGTCAAATTTCAATGTCAATGTCAAATTTCAAGTTCAAGGTCAATTTTCAAGGTCAAGGTCAAAGTTCAAGGTCAAGGTCAAAGTTAAAGGTCAAGGTCAAAGGTGTTGTGACCAGATAATTATACTAACATGGTATCAGCACACTCTAGTGGACGAAAACAAGATGGTGATATCCAGCAGACGAAGACGAGATGGCGGTCATGTCATCATACCAGCTGACGATATATATACTTTGAAAAAAAAAGTGGTAGGAGTCAGTCTGCCTGCATCCACCATTGAGGAAGGAGCCTGTCGCCATTTTTTTTGCACTCACCGGGGACGGTGATCGATATAATCAATCAGAATTCGAATAAGTTATTTTTTGATGAATTTTGGAATTCATCCCGATTTTCTAACATAAAAATTGCGGATTTCCAAGATGGCGTCTAAATTTTAAGATGGCGACCATAACGATAATTGCAACGGTGATGTCATCATCCAATATGGCGGACAACACAATGCCGGAATTTTCTAGAAAACAAAATGACATCATCCATAATGGCGGATCCAAGATGGCGGATCCAAGATGGCTGCCGTGAACTACTTGACCCGTTACGCTGTGTCCCGTTACGCTGTGTCCCGTTACAATCATCCAAGATGGCCGCCATGACATCACAATCCAAGATGGCGGATCGGACACACAGCTCCACATCCTGCATCCTGCCGCAGGACATACATTCGTATACTACTTTTAAGTAATACTTTATTAATTTTTTTATTATTAAATTTGATTGATTATTTTTTTAATGATTTAAAATTTTTTCTAGATTATCTAACATAAGATTTACGGATTTTCAAGATTGCGGACATAACGACATACTAGGTGACAAAATATATGCTTTGAAAAAAGTGGTGGAGGTCAGTCTGCCTGCAGCCACCATGAGGGAAGGATCGTTTGCCATTTTTATTTTTTTGCTCTCACCGAAGACTCCGAGCTCCATGTCATAAATGTATGTTTTTAAAATATTTTTATTAAAATTTTATTAATTGAATTTTGTTATGAATTTAAAAAAAATTTTCATTAAAATCGGATAGGAACTAAAGATTTTCAAGATGGCGGTCGTAACGGTATTTGCAACGGTGACGTCACAATCCTAGAAGACGTCAGAGGCTTATCGGAGGCATTAGTCATGGATGCTTAAGCCTCTTTTAGGAATTTGTGTTCTTTCTAAGGCAAACACTTTTGAGGTTTTTCTAAATCCTAATTTTCGAATTTTTGAGGAAGAAAACGAGGAATTTTTCTTTAAAACAGGATGCTTTGAGTCATTTTGAGTCATTTTTGAGGAATCTTCAGGAATTTTTGAGTCCAAGATGGCCACCGTGACGTCAGTGATAGACGTGACGTCAGAGCTCAGTTGGCACCACTCACCACACCCTGAACCCTTTGTACCAGTATGCCCTATTCTATACTACTGTTTAGTAAGGAAATTTTTACGTTGGGCTTTTCTTATTTATGTGATTTGTGTTTATATTTCCATAATATCTAATAAAAATTGTTTTGTTTAATTAAATGATTAAAATTTTCTATGAATTATAATAATGTCAAACCTTTTTCTTTGTTTACTTTTTATATCATTGCTTTTGATTATTTTGGTGGCAATATGAGGGTCTACTACATAAATTGCATTTACCTAATGCATATTTGTGGATCGTTTTAAGACATTATGTCGATTTAACAGCAGGTATCCAGTGTGACGCACAAGGTTTGCGGCGGTAAACTTTTTATATTTTACTAAGAAAAGTTGATTCTGCCACTGTATAGAATTTCAGCTTTGAGATAATGTTCCTATTATTGAAATACCTTCGTTTCCTAAGAGCGAAAATCCTTCCGGCCTAACGACTTCAGCACCGCTGCAGGAAAGTACCCACTTTGCAGCTCGGAATGGTCACATCTCTTGTGCCAGATTCTCAAACATTATAACAATTTAAAGCTTAAGAAATATACAACTACGCATGCTTAAATACTTTTAACATCGCGCTCTTCAAGTTTGTATAATATGTACTTATTTTTTTGTAAAATTGAAAAAGGAAACCTATTTGGTTCTAATATTATTAAATATATTGCATATATAGTAAAACCTTTTTTTTTAAATTGCATCTTGTATAAAGGTTTTTGTAGTTAGTTGTGGTTTGGTTTACTAAAGTTCCACTATAAAAGTGGTATAAGGAATGTAATATAAAGGAACGTTCAAGGTGCAGGTTTTCGTTGAGAAACACAAAGTTTGTGGAGGTAATCTTTTCACATGTTTCTAGAAAAAATTGATATTGCCACTGTAATAAAATTCAGTTTAAATTTAATTTTACAGATATTAAAAAATCTCGATTTCGTGGCCTTGAAAATCGTTCCAACTGCTTGCGGCTGTATCAATGTCGCAGTGCATCACAACATTGCTGCGCTCGGAAAGCCCTAGCGACCCGGTCAATTATGATAACTTCTTGAAATATATGCACTTTTAAAGCTTAAAAAACATGCAACAACTTTTTTAAAAGTAATTCTTACATAGGACCCTATATTTTTATGTGAATCGGGATTTTATGTCCTTTATTGAGATAAAACATATTTTTATTAGTCTATTTAATTTCTTAAATTTAATATTAATAAACGATAATATTTAATGTTAATATAATTAAATGTGTTTCTAATTCCTTTCATTAAGTTAATGGCGAATCTACGTTAAAAACTGCATAATGGAAGCATTCAAATGGACTTACGTAAATCACTGTCGTCTAATACTTAACTCCACGTTTTCAGTGATACGCACAAGATCTACAGCGGTAAACTTTCGGTATGTTATTCAGCTTAGTTGACTCTACCAGCATGCAAAAGTTCAGCCTAGGACAAATTTTTCACAGGTTGAAACCTTTGTTACCCTAACAAAGCGAGAGAGAGAAGTGGGCAAAGAACGAGTGAGTTGGGAGACGGTGGGTAGCCTGAAGGGGGTGAAGGGGCCTTCCTTTGTAGCGGCACATCCTTAAACCAAATAACCGCCCTGTAAATAACGCAATATTTCATGCTTTTGTGTTTGGCGGGACGTGCGGTAATATTTCTCTTCCATGGGAGCCACGACAGTCGAAAGCCCTCAGGGGGTTGACGGGAGGGGTGAGGAGGGGAGACGGACAAATGGCGTCCCCTGCTGCAAGGAACAATGGAGATTGATTGCGAGGCGGCGGCGGCGTCAAAAGACGCAGCGCCGGGCATGCATCACGCGCTGACCTGGTTACATTCACGTCGTGGCGCGACCTCTGGGCGCGGCGAGCGAGGACTCTCCCTTCTCGCCGCGACCCGGCCAGACCCGCAGAGTTATGGCTCGCCGCGACAACTCGATAATAGTGCTCGTTTGGGCGAGCCCCTCCTGTCAGCAGTGCGACCACGCGCTGGCTGCTCAGTCATGTTCCCTGTCCCCCTTCCTCCAGGGCCCCTTTGAGTGCGCTGGCAGCTCAAACATGTTCCCTGTCCCCCTTCCTCCAGGGCCCCTTGGAGTGCGCTGGCTGCTCAGTCATGTTCCCTGTCCCCCTTCCTCCAGGGCCCCTTGGAGTGCGCTGGCAGCTCAGACATGTTCCCTGTCCCCCTTCCTCCAGGGCTCCTTGGAGTGCGCTGGCTGCTCCGACATGTTCCCTGTCCCCCTTCCTCCAGGGCTCCTTGGAGTGCGCTGGCTGCTCAGTCATGTTCCCTGTCCCCCTTCCTCCAGGGCTCCTTGGAGTGCACTGGCTGCTCCGACATGTTCCCTGTTCCCCTTCCACCAGGGCTCCTTGGAGTGCACTGGCTGCACAGTCATGATCCCTGTCCCCCTTCTCCAGTGCTCCTATAAGTGCGCTGGCAGCTCAGACATGTTCACTGTCCCCATTCCTCCTGGGCTCTTTGGAGTGCGCTGGCAGCTCAGACATGTTCCCTGCCCCTCTTCCTCCAGGGCTCATAGAGCGCGCTGGCAGCTCAGACATGTTCCCTGTCCCCCTTCCTCCAGGGCTCCTTGGAGTGCACTGGCTGCTCAGTCATGATCCCTGTCCCCCTTCTCCAGTGCTCCTATAAGTGCGCTGGCAGCTCAGACATGTTCACTGTCCCCCTTCCTCCTGGGCTCTTTGGAGTGCACTGGCAGCTCAGACATGTTCCCTGTCCCCCTTCCTCCATGGCTCCTTGGAGTGCACTGGCTACTCAGACATGTTCCCTGTACCCCTAACTCCAGGGCTCCTTGGAGTGCGCTGGCTGCTCAGACATGTTCCCTGTCCCCCTACCTCCATGGCTCCTTGGAGTGCGCTGGCTGCTCAGACATGTTCCCTGTCCCCCTTCCTCCAGGGCTCCTTGGAGTGCGCTGGCTGCTCAGACATGTTCTCTGTCCCCCTTCCTCCCTGGATCCTTGGAGTGCGCTGGCAGCTCAGACATGTTCCCTGTCCCTCTTCCTCCATGGCTCCTTGGAGCGCGCTGGCAGCTCAGACATGTTCCCTGTCCCCCTTTCTCCAAGGCTCCTTGCAGTGCGCTGGCTGCTCAGACAGGTTCCCTGTCCCCCTTCCTCCAGGGCTCCTTGGAGTGCGCTGGCTGCTCAGACATGTTCTCTGTCCCCCTTCCTCCCTGGATCCTTGGAGTGTGCTGGCAGCTCAGACATGTTCCCTGTCCCCCATCCTCCAGGGCTCCTTGGAGTGCGCTGGCTGCTCAGACATGTTCTCTGTCCCCCTTACTCCCTGGATCCTTGGAGTGCGCTGGCTCCTCAGTCATGTTCCCTGTCCCCCTTCCTCCAGGGCTCCTTGGAGTGCGCTGGCTGCTCAGACATGTTCCCTGTCCCCCTTCCTCCATGGCTCCTTGGAGTGCACTGGCTGCTCAGACATGTTCCCTGTCCCCCTTCCTTCAGGGCTCCTTGGAGTGCGCTGGCTGCTCAGACATGTTCTCTGTCCCCCTTCCTCCCTGGATCCTTGGAGTGCGCTGGCAGCTCAGACATGTACATTTGTCTCTCTTCCTCCATGGCTCCTTGGAGCGCGCTGGCAGCTGAGACGTGTTCCCTGTCCCCCTTCCACCAAGGCTCCTTGGAGTGCGCTGGCTGCTCAGACAGGTTCCCTGTCCCCCTTCCTCCAGGGCTCCTTGGAGTGCGCTGGCAGCTCAGTCATGTTCCCTGTCCCCCTTCCTCCAGGGCCCCTTGGAGTGCGCTGGCTGCTCAGTCATGTTCACTGTCCCCCTTCCTCCAGGGCTCCTTGGAGTGCGCTGGCTGCTCAGTCATGTTCCCTGTCCCCCTTCCTCCAGGGCTCCTTGGAGTGCACTGGCTGCTCAGTCATGTTCCCTGTCCCCCTTCCTCCAGGGCCCCTTTGAGTGCGCTGGCAGCTCAGTCATGTTCTCTGTCCCCCTTCCTCCAGGGCCCCTTGGAGTGCGCTGGCTGCTCAGTCATGTTCCCTGTCCCCCTTCCTCCAGGGCCCCTTTGAGTGCGCTGGCTGCTCAGACATGTTCCCTGTCCCCCTTCCTCCAGGGCCCCTTGGAGTGCGCTGGCTGCTCAGTCATGTTCCCTGTCCCCCTTCCTCCAGGGCCCCTTGGAGTGCGCTGTCTGCTCAGTCATGTTCCCTGTCCCCCTTCCTCCAGGGCCCCTTGGAGTGCGCTGGCAGCTCAGACATGTTCCCTGTTCCCCTTCCTCCAGGGCTCCTTGGAGTGCGCTGGCTGCTCCGACATGTTCCCTGTCCCCCTTCCTCCAGGGCTCCTTGGAGTGCGCTGGCTGCTCAGTCATGTTCCCTGTCCCCCTTCCTCCAGGGCTCCTTGGAGTGCACTGGCTGCTCCGACATGTTCCCTGTCCCCCTTCCACCAGGGCTCCTTGGAGTGCACTGGCTGCACAGTCATGATCCCTGTCCCCCTTCTCCAGTGCTCCTATAAGTGCGCTGGCAGCTCAGACATGTTCACTGTCCCCATTCCTCCTGGGCTCTTTGGAGTGCGCTGGCAGCTCAGACATGTTCCCTGCCCCTCTTCCTCCAGGGCTCATAGAGCGCGCTGGCAGCTCAGACATGTTCCCTGTCCCCCTTCCTCCAGGGCTCCTTGGAGTGCACTGGCTGCTCAGTCATGATCCCTGTCCCCCTTCTCCAGTGCTCCTATAAGTGCGCTGGCAGCTCAGACATGTTCACTGTCCCCCTTCCTCCTGGGCTCTTTGTAATGCGCTGGCAGCTCAGACATGTTCCCTGTCCCCCTTCCTCCATGGCTCCTTGGAGTGCACTGGCTACTCAGACATGTTCCCTGTACCCCTTCCTCCAGGGCTCCTTGGAGTGCGCTGGCTGCTCAGACATGTTCCCTGTCCCCCTTCCTCCATGGCTCCTTGGAGTGCGCTGGCTGCTCAGACATGTTCCCTGTCCCCCTTCCTCCAGGGCTCCTTGGAGTGCGCTGGCTGCTCAGACATGTTCTCTGTCCCCCTTCCTCCCTGGATCCTTGGAGTGCGCTGGCAGCTCAGACATGTTCCCTGTCCCTCTTCCTCCATGGCTCCTTGGAGCGCGCTGGCAGCTCAGACGTGTTCCCTGTCCCCCTTCCTCCAAGGCTCCTTGGAGTGCGCTGGCTGCTCAGACAGGTTCCCTGTCCCCCTTCCTCCAGGGCTCCTTGGAGTGCGCTGGCTGCTCAGACATGTTCTCTGTCCCCCTTCCTCCCTGGATCCTTGGAGTGTGCTGGCAGCTCAGACATGTTCCCTGTCCCCCATCCTCCAGGGCTCCATGGAGTGCGCTGGCTGCTCAGACATGTTCTCTGTCCCCCTTACTCCCTGGATCCTTGGAGTGCGCTGGCTGCTCAGACATGTTCCCTGTCCCCCTTCCTCCAGGGCTCCTTGGAGTGCGCTGGCAGCTCAGACATGTTCCCTGTCCCCCTTCCTCCAGGGCTCCTTGGAGTGCGCTGGCTGCTCCGACATGTTCCCTGTCCCCCTTCCTCCAGGGCTCCTTGGAGTGCGCTGGCTGCTCAGTCATGTTCCCTGTCCCCCTTCCTCCAGGGCTCCTTGGAGTGCACTGGCTGCTCCGACATGTTCCCTGTTCCCCTTCCACCAGGGCTCCTTGGAGTGCACTGGCTGCACAGTCATGATCCCTGTCCCCCTTCTCCAGTGCTCCTATAAGTGCGCTGGCAGCTCAGACATGTTCACTGTCCCCATTCCTCCTGGGCTCTTTGGAGTGCGCTGGCAGCTCAGACATGTTCCCTGCCCCTCTTCCTCCAGGGCTCATAGAGCGCGCTGGCAGCTCAGACATGTTCCCTGTCCCCCTTCCTCCAGGGCTCCTTGGAGTTCACTGGCTGCTCAGTCATGATCCCTGTCCCCCTTCTCCAGTGCTCCTATAAGTGCGCTGGCAGCTCAGACATGTTCACTGTCCCCCTTCCTCCTGGGCTCTTTGGAGTGCACTGGCAGCTCAGACATGTTCCCTGTCCCCCTTCCTCCATGGCTCCTTGGAGTGCGCTGGCTGCTCAGACATGTTCCCTGTCCCCCTTCCTCCAGGGCTCCTTGGAGTGCGCTGGCTGCTCAGACATGTTCCCTGTCCCCCTTCCTCCATGGCTCCTTGGAGTGCACTGGCTGCTCAGACATGTTCCCTGTCCCCCTTCCTCCAGGGCTCCTTGGAGTGCGCTGGCTGCTCAGACATGTTCCCTGTCCCCCTTCCTCCATGGCTCCTTGGAGTGCGCTGGCTGCTCAGACATGTTCCCTGTCCCCCTTCCTCCAGGGCTCCTTGGAGTGCGCTGGCTGCTCAGACATGTTCTCTGTCCCCCTTCCTCCCTGGATCCTTGGAGTGCGCTGGCAGCTCAGACATGTTCCCTGTCCCTCTTCCTCCATGGCTCCTTGGAGCGCGCTGGCAGCTCAGACGTGTTCCCTGTCCCCCTTCCTCCAAGGCTCCTTGGAGTGCGCTGGCTGCTCAGACAGGTTCCCTGTCCCCCTTCCTCCAGGGCCCCTTGGAGTGCGCTGGCTGCTCAGACATGTTCCCTGTCCCCCTTCCCCAGTGCTCCTATTAGTGCGCTGGCAGCTCAGACATGTTCACTGTCCCCCTTCCTCCTGGGCTCCTTGGAGTGCGCTGGCAGCTCAGACATGTTCCCTGCCCCTCTTCCTCCAGGGCTCATAGAGCGCGCTGGCAGCTCAGACATGTTCCCTGTCCCCCTTCCTCCAGGGCTCCTTGGAATGCGCTGGACGCTCAGACATGTTTCTTGTCCCCTTTCCTCCAGGGCTCATAGAGTGCGCTGGCAGCTCAGACATGTTCCCTGTCTCCCTTCCTCCATGGCTCCTCTGAGTGCGCTGGATGCTCAGACATGTTCCCTGTCCCCCTTCCTCCAGGGCTTCTTGGAGTGCGTTGGCTGCTCAGAATGTTCCCTGTCCCCTTTCCTCCAGGCCTCCTTGGAATGCGCTGGACGCTCAGACATTTCCTTGTCCCCTTTCCAGCAGGGCTCCTTGGAGTGCTCTGGCTGCTTAGTCATGTTCCCTGACTCCCTTCCTCCAGGGCTGCATGGAGTACGCTGGCTGCTCAGACATGTTCCCTGTTCCCCTTCCTCCAGGGTTCCTTGGAGTGCGCTGGCTTCTCAGAATTTTCCCTGTCCCCCTTCCTCCAGGGCTCCTAAGAGTGTGCTGGCTGCTCAGACATGTGCCCTGCCCCCCTTCCCACACCCTCCATGCTGTTAAATTGTTTCATATCTTTCGGGTTTCGGATACGCATGGCTTGAAAAGTTCCAAAATATCAATTTAATTCCTCAAATTCCTATATAAATATCTTTAAACGTATTTTTATCAACACTGCACATTTGTCGAACAAACGAAGTGCATATAGGTAGTCCATATATATTTATTACCTCTAATATTAAGTAAAACTTCAATGTAATGCTGTAAAGTTTTAAATAATTAATAAATATGTATTTTTTCTTGGTCATCGCTTGACATTTCTTTCTTTTTTATTAATGTTTACCTTAAATGTAATTGAATATTTCGCACTTTCTTTTCCCCAGCCCTAATTTTAACAGTCAATGTTTTGTAAAAAAATTCAGTTTAATGGAATATTGTTGATAAGGACGCCAAAACTGATTGAAAATATGCGTCGGGCGAATTGTAGGCCTATTTACAAAATAAACATAATTTTTAACGTGTAGCACATTTCGTTAGCTATCTGAGAAAAGCGCTCTAGATGCACTTTATGACTGGTTAGGAAAATATGCGTCCCATGGAAAATGAATTTTTTTAGACTTTATCTTAATCAATTTTAATTTTTCTAGCCATTTTAATCACCCGAAACCCAGATTTTCTCCATGAACTGATTTTTAATAAATTTAATATTTTGTCCCGGGAAATAAATGAGTATTTTTTAGTAGATTTATGTGTTAACATAATAATACGGTCCAAGAACTGGCTTTATCGTTATCCACCTAAAGTGTCAACGACTATGACAAATGAATGTTATCCGTTTAGCCCAGAAAATCAATTAAGGTTTGTTTGATCTTACTTATAATTTGCTTATAAAAGCTTTTTGGGTATATAAGTTGCAATAAAATCAAGATTTCACACTAAATAACCGACAAGGCATATTAACAAGAGCGTACCGCAAAGTTTCCCTACCTTCAACACAGACTTGTATAATTTGGCATGCTCGTGTTTGTTGTCATTTGGGAATCGCATCTAAACATAATTCATAATTTCACTTTACCTAAGTACAGTTATAAACGATCACGATAAATTCATATCATGAATAAGTCTTGAAACATTCAAGACACTTACGTAGTTTAAATTAAACTTCACAAACATATACATTAATCCAATACGATTTTAAGTATAGTTTTCAAGTGAAGTATGACGAAATATTATATTACATGATTAATTCATAACAAAAGCTCAGAATTTCAATAGAGAAAAAGTTTTCCTAGTGACTAGAATGTAAAACATAAGTTAATGGTCCTTCACATTAAAATTCGCGGTCTTTAGCGGCCATTGTTTCTCTGAAGTGGCTTGGTTTTTGGATTTGTTCTGTTTAGATAGACGTCAATTGAAAAGTCGGAGACTATATTTATTCCAATTTGAGGCCACAAAATACCACAAGCCAAGCAATGGTAATTAATTTAAGTTAAATATGAAAATTTTAATCATGTATAACATTTGTTTGGTGCTCATGATGCTTTGACTTCCTGTCAGCTTAAATACATCATTTTCAACAATATCGGCAGATAACGCGATGACTTTTATTCTACAGTTACAAATCAAAGTACTATTTAAAAACCGATTACTGTTGTAAGGGGAAACAAGTCTCATTTTATTCATTTTTTTTTTCATAATTCTAACAAATTTAGGCCTTTTTCTAAACTCAAACGTAATTTTTCAGTCTCTTTTATCTACTAATAATTTTTAAAAAAAAAAATCCTGGAGAAATTATGGACGTTTGGATATGTGACATTTAAAAAAAAATTAGCGGCGATTGAAATTACTGTGGGAGATACTTCCGGTGATTTCATGCATGCTTGAATAGGTGGCAGGTCTACTTTTATTTCTCATAGTACCACGGAAAAATAAATTTCTTTTATGCGAGTGACTTCCAGGAAATAATTTAACATAACCAGATTCTAGATAGTTAAGGCTTCCTCCTCGTTTCACAAATGAATGAAAGATGTGGCAAATCCTCCACCGGACTAATCTGGTGTCAGTTTTGGCCAATTAAAAAAGGGGAGAACAAAAACAAAATGGCTGCGTCGGTTGTGAATCTCGCTCGCTCCGCGTGCCGGCGACGAGTAGCGATACAATCTGGACGCGCACGAGCTAATTACCGTAAGAAGAGCGCCATCGCTCGTGAGAGAAGGTGCGGGAGAGAAGATAGGGTCCCCGAGATGACCCGACTGATAGCTGGGGCTGGACCGCAAGGCTAGCGGCCGGCACACCAGGCGCGGCGCGCTCTGACGTCCTGAATGAGATCACTGTCAGTCAGTCGACACGGAGGCATTCTTGTTCGCTTCAGCCGAGGACGGCATGTCGCCATGGTGACATTGTGAGAAGCACTCTCTACCTCCACGTCGTCATATTGCATCACCAGAAACATCGCGGACCAAAACAGTGTTTGACCACATCTGATATTGGTCAATGAATAAGAAAATATAATTTCTGTCTTTGAACACACTCACTTAGATAAAATAATTCCTCTAAGATTGTTTCCTTGATATTAGAGCTACATTCAGTCGATGTTTTGGATGTCTTGCAGGCATGGTGCCGACCGTCAGTTGGACAAGAAGTGGCTTCAGACCTGGCTCTGTTGCGGAACCCGAGTCCCAAAAGGGGCATCATTCCCACCTGGCGAGGGTCGTAGGTTCGACCCCCGCCACCAACACGACAATGCAATAGCACCAAAGTTCGGCTGCAGCTACAAGGTTCGAAAATCCGTCACACCCAGGGAGGCCTGGTTGCCTTGTGGACGCCAAAATGGCGTGAACAAAAAGGTTAAGATTTGTTAAAGGTATCTGGTTACAATTATCATGCAAGAACGATAGCACTTTTCTGCAATAGTTTTGTTTCTTGGTTTTGCTTTTAAAATGAAATGTTTTGACAGCAAAAAAGACTGAAACGGGTGTTTTAATTTGTTTTTTTAGGTATGAAAAATATGGTAGGCCTACACATTGTTGCAAGAAGTATAGGTGCAAACGTGCATAGGGAGTTAAAAATTTTATATCCCACATTAATATCAATAGGGTAGTTACCTAAAGTTAAATAAGTGTGCAGTACTTACACGTCTGCAGGCTAGTTCGGTGCCTGGCGCGTAGAGGCCAAGAGGAGTGTGCGGCGAGAGCCAGTGTCGCCCTTAGCACCCCCTGAGCTCCTAGAACTCGGGCACCCTACGAGTCTGCCTTGACGTTACAAGGTTCGCGCTAGAAAGGAAGGCCAGGAAGTAAGAAATAAGAAAATGAGGAGTTTGCTTAGAAATAAGGTGTTGATCAATATTAATGTATAATTTTGCGACAGTTTTTTTGTTTGTATACCGATAATTATCCAACAGGAAAATGTATATATTGCGCTTATTTGCTGGTAGATGTTATTATTATTATTATTATTATTATTATTATTATTCATAACGACGTTCATAAATTGTTTCGGTGATACAGTTTTATTCATTCTGAGAGTGGAGAAAAATTGAAATACATATATAACTGCTGAAGAATTATTAATGTAGCTGCATGGTTTCTTTACCGAAGGCATTTGTTATTCTTGTCAAAATTCATTTATTTTTTATGATGAAAAAATTTGACTTGGGCAGCGTTATATTCCAGAGCCGTTAAATCATTAGCTACTGGCACATCGACAGGCCGCTCTGACGTTTCGTGTTATTGATTTCATTATTACCACAAGCAAATTTAAATTTATAATGTATATGGTAAATAGGAGAACATTTTTCATAATATTTTTTAGTACCTGGTCGCTGACATGTAGGAAAGTCACGCCTTAGAAAATATTAAACGTTTATTGCGGAAATGTGTTTATTAACCTTGTTCACCTCGCTACTATAATTACCGTTCACGCAAAAAATACTTGTAATGTGGCTGCGAGATGGAAAAGAAAACGTTTCAAATATGACCTGAAAATATGGCAGTTATGTGCCGACCAGATAAAAAAAAATTAAGTTGTTAGATTTTTGTAATCTATGTAGCCTACATAAAAATGAATGTTTTTGTTTGTTTGTCCCATATGCGTTCCTAAACCATTCATCCAATTGAGTTGAAACTTTGAAATTTGACCTTTGAAACACGAGGAAGTTCATTGTCTACATGAGATTCCATTAAGCCACCCCCATCCCCCATTCCCACCCCCTTTTAATTAGAAAATTTTTATTCGGTTTACCGACATTTTAAAATGATTTAATAGTGTTCATGTGAAGGGAGTTATGAATTTATTGTCCTTCATCCCTTGGTTTTTTCTTCTTTTTTCCACCCCTTGCAGTAATGGTTGGTTGTAAAAAAAATTATTTAAAAATTATTTTAAGTTGAAAGTTGTAGTAAATATTTCTGGCTAATGTACATTTAGGTACAGTAGAATTTAAGCATTTGTCTTATATGTGAAACAAAAAAAAAATATTGTTTTAAGCAAATTAACCATTAAAACCTAACGGCATTGTTTAATACAGTTTATTTCAAATATAACCTATTAGAATGACCATACGCGTTTCAATTTAAACAATGCATCCTTACATTTCTGTCGTTGTAGCTCGAAAATAAAAGTAATGGAAATAAGAAAAACCAAATGAGAGCTTCAAAGACCACGCCTACCTGGTCACATCTGCGGTTACAGAGCTTCAGTACTCACGCGATTATAAACCTGCGCAAAATTTGTTAGAGGTTTCGTCTTTTAAAAAGCATTTCAGAATATATTTTGGGTTTGGTAACGTTAGCTTGTTTCAGGATTTTTTTAAAATCTTATTAATTGTATTGTAAAATAGGCTGAATTGGATGCTTTCAGAATAATATTGATGTAGGTATGAAACACGAAGTAAATGATCTTTAAATTGGCATACGATTTACATAACAACTTAGAATAAATTTCATTTCTGCTATGCGATTACCTATCAACATTTCATAGTTGCCATACGTACGACGAGAATAGTACTGTGCAACGGTTCTGAACCTTGCGTTTAAGGGCGATATTGTGCTAGAAGCACCAGCGAGAGTAGCACTTATCACTTCGCTTCACAAACATAGAAACAGCCGACTATATGGAGAGGAACCGAGTGCCTACTATCTAAAATGTTCCGATTCTGATCCGTAACTTTTAATTATATTTTGTGTTTGGCATGGATGGCTACATTTAAAACACTTATTAACTTTTAACTTGAGTGTATGGAAAATAATAATTTTTATCAGGGATGTATTAAAGTTTAAAGTAGTCTTTCTTTCCGAGCAAATGTAATTCACTAGTCTCACCTCCTGCTCTAAAAGCTAAGCATTTCGACAGGGTTTAGAAACATCCTGCTGCCTGACTTGTCAGATTATTAATGCTCATTTTAAGTAATGCACTTCTTCAATTTCATTTGTAAAATGAAAATTCACGATATAGTGTCAAGTTTTTAATGAGTGATATTTAATTCGAATTTAGCAACTCTTCGACTGCAAACCTTAAAACCTGTTTAATTCAAATCCAAATTTTGGTTATTGGAAAATTTTTAAAATATATGCCTTATTCTTTTTTTTTGAAAACTTACTTAAAATTATCAGAGTATCAGTAAAATATGCTCTTACTGGGAGGCCATAGAATTCTAATGAGTGTTGACTAAAAATAAACTATGAAATAATTATATCAAAAATTTAAACTTTCACCCATCAGCAAGACATAGTTTAACATTCATCCAAGAAGGTTTCAAATGAAGTGCGTCTTAAGGCTAAGATCACTAAGCGATTTGCTTGATTATTTCCTCCATAGGTCTACACTGCCCTTGAATTAACACGTTCTCCCAACACTCATTGCTCAAAAGCTGTCAAGAGCAGCGTCAAGGGACAGGGAAATATAAAATCAGCTTCATCCATCTTCATCAACTCTCTGACGTGTGTTCGAGAATCGCAAACTTCGATACACACTGTCTTCATCAATTTTAACTAAGTTTTTTCTGCGATATTTTTTTTTATTTATCCACCACGGCTGCGTTAATTTATAATTTCAGTGACAAGAGCTCAATTTATAAAGTTATGTCTTGATAAAAAGTGTAAGATAAGTAATATATGTAAACGTATTGCGTACTAATATGAAAGAATATTATAATAAATAGGAAGAAAGAAACGTAATATGTATTTAACTTTATAGCATTATATATCAATTTTTAGAATGGAAAATGATTTAAAAATTTTACATAGCTCAAAAATATTCAAATATAGGTATATATAACTTTTGTATTACAAATAGTTCTGAAAAAAATTAAACAAATTAAAATTAGAATAACATAAAAACGCTCGCTGGTCCACACACAATAACGAAATCAAACTTAAACACTTCCATAATGCTGATGTTGCTCACTGTAGGTAGAGGCAACAAGTGTGCTGTTTCCCAGGGCCGGCGCGTCCATATAGGCGAACCAGGCAACCGCCTAGGGCGCCAAGTAGCTGGGAGCGGCGCAGCACAACACATAACAGCTGATATAATATGATTAACGATTATTGAAACTAGATGAAAATTGATTTTTGTAACAGTTTGAAATGTTTATATTGATATAAGTTATTATTTAAAGTCCACGGTGACCTGTTTATATGATTTGTTATAAGTAAAAAAGTAAAAAAAAAAACAAGCCTACTTACATTTGATTGTTCACAAAATCTTAGGCTTACATGATGTATTTTGAGGCAAGGAAAATTTTTTTGGGGTGTCCGGCCTGGGGGGGGGGGGGGGGGGAATTAAGGTTTTTCGCCTAGGGCGCCAATTTACCTTGCACCGGCCCTGCTGTTTCCTAATGTCTGTACGTCCCTGCGACCCCTGGGTTGATTCCGGCCACCGGCACTGACGACATGCTCAAAGTACACTAGAGACTTACTCAGCACTGACACATCTACGAAGGTAGAACTTTAGAACTCTAGAACTTTTAATGCTCTGCCACCCAAACTACCGGGAAATATATGAAATTAATTGACCAGCAAAATTTGTTCAACACTCATATGTACTGTTATGACTGCCTATTAATGAATATATGCAGCCTACTAACAGTAGTTAAAAATCAGAAAAAAAAATTATAAGAGTAAAAATATAAATAAGAAACTATGACTTCGGTTTACAAAATTGGTCTCATTTGTCTATTTTAAAAGCAAAGAAATCTGTATCAACCTAGCGCCTTTCCCGCCCAGTTTTTAAGTATGCCATTTGCAGAAGTAAATTATAAAGCTTGTTTTCTGATTTATTGTTTAACTTATCAATTGAGTTATACTTATATATCAGGATTAATTTTTATAAAAAATATTATTTTTTTTAGACCGAACATGAATGCGTGAACGCTCCCTCCCAAGAGCCCCGCACGCTGGAACAAGCTGGGACAAGCTGGAACACGCTCCAACACGCTCCAACACGCTCAAACACGCTCAAACACGCTCTTGGCAGCGCGCCGTGTGTGGTCGCCGGCGGCGCTCCATCGTGAATAATTCCCCTTCTGCTTCCCTTCTGCACCCCACCCCCACGCCCTTTGGCGGCCATCAATCCCTTGTCGCGGGCGTCCGCCTCGTCTGATTTGTGCCCTTCGGACTCGGACCAGCCGTTTGTGGGCGGAGCAGGAAGTCCCCCCCCCCCCCCCCGGTGAAGACCGGAAACATCAAAAGCCGTGTCGCCGCCGCTCGTCGCTTGTCATCGGCACAACGACAGCACAGAGAGAGAGAGAGAGAGAGAGAGAGAGAGAGAGAGAGACGCGCGCGCACTTAGGAATTCCAACTGTATGCTCGCTCGGCGGATGCGAATCGAATGCCCGAAAACGTCCGTCGGCGCTAGCGTCGCTCCTCTTTGCCTCCGCGATGACACGTCTTTTGGAACATCACCTCAAAGCATGTCACCGGGATGCCACGTACGTACTGGACCCCTGAAACAAACCGGACACCGTTCCGGAATATAATTAGCCTTTGGGAAACTTGTAGCCCGGCTCACAGATATTCGAACCGGCAAAGTACTAGGGCAGGTAATAACCTATGGATTGGAAAAGTATTTCGTGCTTCATTATTAAGTATTTTGTTGATATTAAAGCAAAAATTAATTTGTTATAAGTTTCACAGTAGCTTCACATAATTTCCACTGCTATGACCATAACTTTTGGCTAAATATTAAATTTATCTTTCATCTACCACTATTTTTAGATTTTGAAGTATTTATTCTGATAAGTCAATGTTTCCACAATTTTCAAACTAAAAACAGGTCAAAGGCTGAAATGTTTAGTTTCCAGATATATGTATTACTAAAATTTAAATTAGGTCAGTATACAGGAATGTTTTACAGTGCGTGTGTTTTTGTTCTCTATTGTTAGTATTGACATGATGGTAAAGCATTTAGACCACAGTAATTTCTTAGACTATCATGATATGCAGATAGCTATAGGACGATTACGCCATGAAAGGGAATGACACAAAGCGGTAAGACAAAAACTAGACGTACTTCAAAGTGTGCTTACTTATTCGCTAATAAACTTCAAATAACAAGACTCGCACATACTTCAAGATCTTGATGGGTGGTTTTATTTTAAATAAGTCGATTCACGAGTGGAAGATGTGATCAGTAGTAATACTAGGTACTAAGCCAGTTATTGCACCTGCATATCCTTGGACCCGCATTCAAGAGGACTTGTATTCCAATCCTCATCCAGTCATCGGCGATTCCTCTTCAACGCTGCAGGCAAACACCATACTGTAAAAAAAGTTGCAATTTTACAGTAAATGTATGTGGCAGCAAAGTCTCCACCGATATATGTGTAATTTTACACACTGTGTTGGTGCATTTTTACCTAAACACAGCAGTATAAATACACCAACATGTGTAGGTGTAAGATTACTCTAATATCGGTGGAGACCTTGCTGCCACATACATTTTGTGTATAATAAAATTGCTATTGATTAATATACATGCCAAATGTGTTAGTGTATTATTCACTCTGTTCTTTAAATTTTCAAATGCATTAATCCGCAAGGACTTCATTTTATTTTACTACATCATTTGCTAAATTTATAATAACACTGATCATGTTCATTTTTACTACTTCCAACAGTATTTTTTTTATTAAAGCTGTTATTTAACTATTTGTAATTTACAAACGAAATTTAGTCTTTTCACCTTTTAATGATCTAATTATTACTTCCTATGAAAGATCGAACCCACAACCTTCTAAATATTAGTCAAGCATTCTGAAGTCACAAAAGTCGGGCGCAGTAAAAGGCATGAAGGAATGGTAATATGACTTTCGTATACTGACGTAAATTAAATGAGTTTTAGTCAATAAAAAAATTAAATTAAATTGTATTTTTACATTTTCTTGGTCATTGTAAATTTTCTGTAACAAATTTTAAGCACTTTTGCGATATATACAAACACAGTGTAGGCCTACTGACAAATAAATAGGACGTTCATTCATTTAACACTTGATGTATGTGTAATTTTACATATATATCCAAATGTGTTGCCACTAGTGAACACGTCCGCTAGAGGGCTATTCTCCTCCATATTTTTAATATCTTGAATAAATCTTTCACCTTGCTCCTTATTACCGTCTCCTAAATTTTCAGGAAAACGGTCCAGGTGGCTGTGTAAATAGTGCACATTAATACTCATATTTAGAGACCGGAAAAATTAGCGATTTCGATGACCTCTAGGATAGACTCCACAACCCCCTACATACTCAGGCAAATGCCACCTGCTCATTGACTACTGACTCTTGACACCTGTCAACTGGGACGCATGCGATTCAATACTTTTTTGGTTGAAGGTTTTTCAATGGCTCAAAGTCCTTCAGATAAACTGTAAGCCAATCAGAGAAGCAATATAAAGGTACAGTTGTTTGGATTCTATCATATCGTGAAATGAATTCGCGAATTTTTCCGGTCTCTACTCATATTGTATCTAAGGGATTTGAAATTTTTAAGCACATCGTTTAGCAGTTCAACATGGTTTTATGCTTTTCGTTGGCCCAGAAAATTTCCGCGACAACTGCAACAAATGAGGTCCAATATTTTCGCTCAGCCTAATTCATGGAATTACGAAGGCTTGAGTCAAGCAGGCGGTTGAACTAATTTTTTCACACTAATCTCAAAAAGTAGATCTGATAGGAAAAAATAACTAATTTCATATTTAGATTCAGCACCCCAAATATAGCTAAAATAGTTTCAAGATTCTAAGGATAATATTTTTTTCTTTCTTGTTTGCATGTGTTATAGTTTATATATCAGTTTGGAAGTGATTCGTGAAATATTAAATTCCTAAAAATGAGATTATATATATATATATATTTTTTTTTGAGTTGACGATTGTTTTGGGGTCTATGGAAAAACTATATAAAAATGTCCCAGAAGTCGTACTACGTTAACGGCTACAATAGGAAGTATTTCTCCGAAATATACCTCAAATACGAGAGAGATTTTGAACACTCACCAGTGACGTGTAAAAATGTAACCTTGGTAACAAGCAAACTATTGTGTTCTCATGTTGTTCATGTTGTAAATGATCTTAAAATTCGAAATTCGGACACGAATTTTGATGTAGATTTATATAAAATAATGTCGAACGTGATAAATGAAATGATAAATAAAATAGTCGCTTTTGAAATACCAAAATTTCTGGATGAGAATCACACACATGCTTTGTG
Organism: Bacillus rossius redtenbacheri; assembly: GCF_032445375.1. Classification (NCBI taxonomy): domain Eukaryota; kingdom Metazoa; phylum Arthropoda; class Insecta; order Phasmatodea; family Bacillidae; genus Bacillus; species Bacillus rossius. The sequence goes on from NC_086335.1 coordinate 18,192,227, forward strand.
CGCCCGCCGCTAAAAATCGCTGCCGGAATCGTAAACATTGTTTGCCTTATTGAACGCAGATAGCAGTAAGCATCACGAAACAAACCGAAAATTTTAAATTTTTAGAAATGGCTCCGATAAAACCCAGGCTTAAGACCTGATCATGACAGTGAATTTTGCAAAAGTACTGCCCGTCTTCTTAAAATTCAACAAATACGTTAATAAATTATAGTTTCTACATACGTTATAAGTTATACTTATATGAAATTACTAAAATATTAACATGAAACCTTTTAAAACTCATATTATAAAACAAAGTGTATGTTTATTTATTTTTTTGCTTAGAATACTGAAATTAATTTGTAAATACTTCCTTAAACATATACAATGAATATATTTTTGTTTGTCCCTAATGTGTTTCTAAACCATTTATCCACTTCGACGAAAATTTGCACGCTTGACCTTTTAAACACGAGAAGGTTACTTACTGTCCAGGTGAGATAACGTACAATAGGTGGCGCGCGAGCTTATTCGGATTATTACCAGTAAATATTTAATGACAGTTCTTCTTTTCTATTGGTCAGAATTTTGATGATGACACGCGAGTAATTTCCTTGGAGGTGTTAGTCTATGAAGAGGTTGTCTGTTCTGGAGTTGAAGCCAACTGGTTAGCAATTGGACAGCAAAGCAAACCGTAGCTGAATCAAGAAAAATCTATTCTTATCAAAATTAATGTTTGTTTGTTTGTCTCGCATGCGTTCGTATACTATTCATCCGATTGCGATGGAACTTTGGTGAGTGGTTATGCGCATGCCCGCGAAGGTGTCTTAATTAGTACAATTAGGCGCGTGAATAGTTTCAACAAATGTGTGTATTTCATATAATTGAGCAGCAGTTTGTGTGTTTACGGTAAATGAGTGCGCATGCATTACAAAACTGAATTGAATCAGATAGGCCTACAAACAGCGAAGTTCGGCTCATGTGTGATATAAACAAAAGGTGGCACGCAAAACGTTTCAACAAATGTGTTTATTTTTTATAGTTTAGGGGTAGTTGGTGAGTTTTCATTGTATGAGTGCGTACGCATGAAAGAATAGAATTAAATATAAAAGATTGATAAAGATATACTGATATATAGAGAGATTGCGTGAGCTAAAGAGATATACATAGAAAGATAAACAGAGATATAGAGATAGGGGAAGATATGACTATATAAAGCCATAGATAAAGATATAGTTAATAATATATAGTTGAATAGGCACATATAGAGAGATATAGAGATTTAGATGATTAAAGGATATATAAATTGGAGATATAGGGAGATAGATATATATTTATATAGATATAGGTAGAGAAAGATAGATGTATATGTAGATAGTGGTATATGTATATATATTGAGAAAGATATTGAGAGAAATATATATCATATAGTTACAGAGATATAGAATGAGAGAGAGATATTTTGTGTATGTTACCTTACTTGAAACCAATTACAAAATAAAAAATTAATGAGGAATTACAACACATGTCAGGCAATAGCTCGGGTTATTATAAACAGTAAAAAAAAAAAAAAACATTTTTCCAGTGCCGAGATTTAAACCTTGTATCTAGAGGTCAACAAGCACGCGCTCTACCGCTCTGCCACTAAGCCCATTGACAATTTATAAGAATATGTATCATAACTATTTTAATGCCAGTTTTCTTAGGTTTTTTTAACTTGTGAATATTTGTTACTATGACTACGTATTTTAGCTTACGAAATATATTCCATGGTAGTTTTAGTATCATATATTTTCATTTGGCTCACTAATATGTTTGCTATGTCCCGTATTTTGCTATCAGATGAACATTTATTTACTTCAGTTATGAAGCACTGGAGGTCTATTTTTTCTAAATATTCAAATAGTAGCAAAAAATATATTCTCTAAGACATTTTTTCTTTGGAGTAATATTGGTAACGTAAATTTTAAACACATACAATGTAACTGCTGGACACATCTTCTGCCATATATTGCACCAGTGAACAACCACGTAACAAATAATAGGATCCGTCCGGTACTACACTATAGTGTACAGGTTGGCCGAAAAGTCTTTCCCTGATCACACAAATTTATAACTTTGGCTAGACGTACGATAAAACTATGAAAGTGGTGTCAAATTGTTAGGTCATAACTGAAGTTTTTTTATTATAGTTTTGCAGTAGGTGTGTTGTGTCTGAGGTGTAGTGCCCAGGAAGCCGGACATGATTACCAATCAGGAGAAAGCGCAGTGTGTCCTGTGGTACCACGAGACACGATCACCAATAACAGTGCATAGAACTTCCAGACCACACATGGAAAGATTCTCCCTGATGTCAAGAGCATTAAGACTTGGTATGAGAAGTTCAAGACCACAGGATCGGTTGCTGACCTTCCGAAGTCTGGTTGACCATCAACCTCAGCTGATAGTGTGGAAGCTGTGAGACAGTCATTTCTGCGAAGTCCGAAGAAATCGATGGAAAGGTCCTCACGTGAATTACAGATGCCAAAAACCTCTCTCCACGATATCTTACACAAACGTTTAATGTTTCGTGCATACAAAGTGCAAATCGTTCAGGCTCTGTTGCCCAATGACAGTACACGTCGATATAAATTTGCGGTCGAAATATTATCACGTATGGTGGACGATAATGGCTATCTCAAAAGAATTGCCTTTTTCTGACGAGGTGACCTTTTTTGTCAGTGGAGTAGTGAATCGCCATAACGTGCGCATTTGGGGTTAACAGCCCCCTGGCGAGGTGATGGAGTGTACCAGAGGAAGTCCGAAAGTGAATGTTTGGTGCGTGCTATTGCATGTCAGAATTATCGGGCCATTCTTCTTCGCTGAGGCAACCATCACATCTCCAGTGTATTTGGACTGTTACAAATTTATGCTGTTCCTCAACTGCTTGAGTATCACCCCGCTGTCATGTTTCAACAAGACGGTGCACCACCTCATTGGGGTTTGGAGGTCCGTGCCAATCTTGATATGACCTTTCCTGGACGATAGATCGGTTGTGATCGACCAATGGTTTGGCCTCCACGCTCTTCTTACATAACCCCATTTGCCTTCTTTTTATGGGGTTATGTCTAGGACGAGGTATACCGAGCACATGTAGGTACCAGATATTGCAATCCTTCGACAACGGATAACCAGAGTTTCATCGATCCCTCCAATGATGTTGGCTAATGTGTGGACGGAAATTGAATATCGACTAGATGTGCTACGTACTAACAAAGGTGCTCATGTGGAAGTGAAGTGATGTTTAAAAAAAACTCTGATAGTTTCTCAACATTTTGTCACCAATTTCATATTTTTATCTTACTTCTAGCCGATGTTATTAATTTGTGTAATCAGGGAAAGACTTTTCGGACATCCTGTATATGCAATGGTAGAAGCATCGACCTATCTACGTAGGTATCAAGTATAAAATAACTTGTGGATACCTGTGAATACGCAGACAATTCATTCTGACACGAGAAGCAAGGGAATGAGTGGAGGCGATCCAGCTGTAGTTGTAGGAATTGAAGAGCGAGTGTGGAAGGAGGGGGAAGGTTGACGTGGAGGCAACAAACGGGAAGAGGAGGAGGGGATAACTCAGCTTCTTCCAGTCACGCACTTCGGAAAACAAACAGCGGCGCTCGCCGACAAAGGGTTGGAGTCAAACACGAAGACGGGAGGCGGAGAAGCCAGAAGGAAAGATGGTGTATGGGGGGAGGGGTGGTTGTAAGGGGAAACAAGCGACGATGGCCGTATGGTATCCTAGGTTCAGCGTGGCGTAGAGACCATGTAGGTATTGTTTTAGGTTAAGAATGTATCAGAGCTGTTGATTTTTACAATCAATGCAGGAGCGTTCATTGTGTTACAATTGCTTTGGTGAAAGTTAAAGCACTCCATATGATTTTAGAGGAAATATTGGGGAATAAATTTCGTTATACTTGAAGGAATGTGATTAAAATTTTTGCAACATAACTTTGCACTATATAAAAGGGTTTCACTATAATATATAATGAATAAAATTAAAAATTTAATTTAGTGTATTTTAAAAACCATATGCCTATTTTTATGCATAACATTATCAATTGCACAGCAGTCGAACGTAACAAGTGCTAAAGAATATACTTTTTTTTTAATCAGAAAAACGAAATGGAATTAATATTTAAATCATATAACAGTAGATTCAAAATCTAATTACTACGATTAACTTTAAATTGGTTGATTTTACTTAAAAAAGCATTTAAAAGTGTATTTATCGATATATTAATTAAGTTATATCCTTTCATATATGCTCCCGAATCTTTCGTATTTTGTGTTGTCAGTGATCTGTAACAATGTTACGATCATTACTCGGACAATATGAATCATAATTTTTGTTTAAACAATATCATAAATTTTAATGCAACACAATATATGCATTGTAAGTATTATCAATATACAATTCCAGGGTTTGCTGTAAAAACCTACTGTAGGTATGTATACTGAGAAAGCACTCGGTTAATCTAAAAACATCCGTTTAAAATAAACGTTTTGGTGATAATATTGAATAGTCATTTTTGCATATATTTTAAATCAGTATTAAAAGAGTAAATAAGATTTTTCTCGTTAAATCCAGGAATCTTTTTAAGCAATTATTACATTTACATGTCACATGTTTATATAAGGATTTTTATTTTTGGCTTTTTAGTGTTACCCCACTTATTTTATTGTGAATGTTGTTCGTTCACGAATTTTTCTTCAATTTAATTCTTTGCTACTTTATTCATTGGACCCGGAACTAGGATCCTGGGGGGTGTTTGGGTTGGCATTTATTTCGTCAAGATATAAAATAATTAAATATTTTTCTAGTTTTGTCATTATGTAACTACCGTTCACAGAGTGCTCAAAACGTCACTGTCTGTGCTCTGGATGGGCAACAACAGTTACAAGGACTTTTAAATAAAATAAATGAATAAAAATAAATAGTCTAAAAATCTGCTGTGTTATAATATTAGTTGTGAAATTGAATTTCATCCTTATTGTGCAGGAACCCAAAAATTAGCATTTTGTTAAGATTCTAAGTTTTGCCAGTTTACAAATTAAATGTTTTTTGCTGATAATTTGCAACATTGATGTTATTTAAGTCAATTAAAAAAACTGCTTTTTAAGCTAAAATAATTTAACATGTCCTTTTATTGTTAAATATCCTTTATAAATTGTCACCGAACTGCTACTCTTTTATTTACAGTTTTAAATTCTATTCTTAAACAATTATACAGGAAACAAAAGCCCTGTCTTGTAGTCTTTCAGCAACCTGAAACACCTTACGTCCTTATTTTGTAGTTCTTTCCAGGACACGTGCACATTTAAAACTATTTTTTTTAACGAATGTCACATAGACTTATTAGCACTTCATTGTGAAGTGAACCTTTTTAGTGGCCAAAGCAGATTTACGTGTATTTGGCGTTTCCCCAAATGTTTCAGTTGATATTCTTGTTATGATTATCTACGCTAGTTATGGAGACCAGCCTTGCTCATTGAAATAGCCATGTTTATGTAACGCAACCAAGTTATATGCTTACGAGATAATTTTTAAATATGAACCTTACCCAATAATTTCTGTTGATTTTTGTAAATATTAAAGACAAACCTTCGACATAACGTTTGCTAGTATATTGCACTACCGTTTTTTAATAATATAAGAATTGGAAAATTTTTGTTTTTTAAATATAAACAAGGACGGACAAAATTTTTGTGCAAAAATAATATATATTTTTATTTGTAGGTATTTATACCTATACATACATTTAGTTTACAAACATTTAGAATGTAAAAATGAAGTTTTAAATAAGTTACACGAAGAAGCTTATCTCACAATACTGTATGCCTATTTATAAAATCATAGATACTAATCTTTGAAACAAATATATACTAATTATTTTAGCCTCTACTAATATCCACTGGCAGATTTTGTAGATAAAGTGTTAATGTTACCTGATTTTATATACAAATCGTGACGTACATCGTTAATTTTATTTTAGTATGAGTATTCTACAACATAACGAACATTTAAAAATTTTAAAAACAGAAAATTAGGCATTTGACTTGTTGGTTATAGCCATTATTAAAAAATGATGTGTTTTTGATTTTTTTTAAACCTATAAAACCGGGATTGCAATCAACATAAATATAACTTTTATTATAATTGGACGTGAAAGTAGGCTTGAATATTTATGATTTTAAACAATGTTTTAATTTACCATATTGCTTGTTCAAAATGAATGTCATAGAAATACTTAATAAATGGTCCACAAAACTGAATACATAAATAAATGGAAAAAAATTCAATATAAGTTTAAGTCAATTCCAATACCTAGACAACTTAGACAAAAAATAATTGTTTTTTACTTATTATTTCAACATAAACCGTAAGTGATTAAACTATGTGTGTTGCGTTTGAAAAAAAATCCAGAGGTGTTCCAGGAGTGTTGCTCCCGCCACTTCTGTTCCTGATCAAAAGATGCTCCAGGAACTTGTTCAAGATTCGGATGTTCGTCAAGAGATGATGGCGTGACACCAGGCATCTTTGCAGATTCATGATGAACCTCTGAACACTCGTCCATCTACAGTCCGATTTGTTGATGTATAGACTTTTTTGTTCTACAAATAACTTCTTTGGCGCCGAAGTTCTTCAAAAAATTGTTTTTAAAATTTATTTGATACTGTTGTGCAATCTGTATGTCTGTTAGAGTACCTTTATGAAGGAGGTCGCAGTGGTGACGTCACCACCGCCGTCTATCCGTCTACTGCTCCATATCTACCTCTCCACCCTTTCTGTTGGTGATTTCTCCATCCACGATTTTATTTCTCGGCGTATGCCCTATAGGGGTTTTGACGTCTATAAAGCATATTGTCTCTGTCGTCTTGGCCTTATTCTGGTAACTAATTAACTTCTTCTTTTCTGTTGCCTTAAATTTTTCCGCAGCCATGTTTCTATGTTTAAATAGAGTACGTTTGAGTCTGTTCAACAAGAACCCTCGGTCGGCACGGTTTTCTGTGTTTGATTTCAGTAACATTTTCAATTTGTAGTGCAAAGTGGCTGCAAAGTATATTCATATAAATGTCAAATCTCCAGTTTTACTGTGTTATTTCGACCGACGCTTATATTGGAAATTGTAAGCTTAAGATTCAACTTTACCTTGATGCTCAGCCGTGGATTTTACTCGTTTCGTAGATAATTTATCATCTGTTTACAGAGTCTAGGTGAAAGTTTCCTCACATGAGGTGGCTGAATTCGTCGTGCACATAAATATGAAACTATAAATAAGCGTGTCATGAGATCGCCTCTATGGCAGTATGTCCAGTTTTGTCGGAACATAAATTTATATATATTTGTGAAAGCGTGCGCGTCTTGTCTGGTGAGACGGGACGGGAGCAAGGTCGACGCGGTGAACAGCACGTGACATCACTTCGCTGCCTCCGCAGAAAGAAGCGCGCCCGCCTGAGGCAAACTCCCCTCCTCTAACGGGAAGCCTAAGATGTACATCAAGTTTTGTCCCTGCCCGAACACGCCCGAATATTTACCTTCGGCCAACCTCAGGTTTATTTATATATATATTTATATTTCTCTATTTATTTTAAGTAGCTATACTAACCTAACTAACCGTCCATAGTGTTTTAAAGTGTTTTAATGTAGCTAACCTAACCGATCACAATTAATATTTGAATTTATTTTTCCTGCGCAAAAATAAAACAAATCCCGAGGTTGGCCGAAGGTGAATATTCGGGCGTGTTCGGTCAGGGACAGAACTTGATGTGCCTCTTAGACTTCTCTCCTCTAACCTTGGACATTATCAACCAAGAAGGGGCGGGGCGACAGGAAACCTTGGTAGGGGAGGGCTGCGCTGCAGAATGTGGCGGGAAGTTCAGCAGCAGAACGGGAAACGTACTTTATCCAAAGGTAGGGGGTGAAAAACAGAGACAGAAATTCAGATTGCCTGGTGCGCAGCTATGTCCAGTTGAATCTTAATTTGTGATACTGGTGACCGTGAATATTTTTTTTAACCATGCCATTCCTAAATGAGTCTCATGAGGCATGTCGGTTTTTTTATTGTTTTCACCCTTGTTCAATATTATTTATTTATTTATTTAAATTCATTTGTCTCATTTGCATCCTGCCCTTAAGCGGTTTGTGTTATGATCTTGTTATGGCTGCATATTTGTTGTATTGCGTTTCTAGTAGTTCAGTTTGCGGTATTGTTTAAGTGCATGTTCTAACATTTGCTATTTTGGTTTGCGTCCTCATCGTGTGCATGTGCACTCGTAGTATGACGCTTGATGACCAGGGTTCTGTTTAACTCGTCTGGTATGGGCATAAGCCTTGCACCCTGTTCCGTATGTGTGTGGTTCGCATTGCCACAATGCTTGTTTTTGGCATTAATGCCACTTTAATGTTTGTCTTACCTATTACTCGCGTACCGTAATGATGTCACATATACCTATATTTCCTGTGAGTACGCCCATGAATTGTCGATTCGTAAGAAAATGCTTGCAAGTTGTAAGTTGCAAGTGTGCTTGCTAGTTGCACTGTGATTTCCTCGTCTTATAACTTGTTATTAAATTTGAGAGACCCACTGATAAGAACGTCACTATGTCTGAATGCTTGGCCCGTGCCCTGTTTTCTCATTCGACGTGCACTTTATTGTTTAAGGCCCGCCGTGATTCATAAGCATATTCTTGTATTGCTATGTATATTTCTTTTTTCTTAAAGTGTTTCATTATTTGTCTATTCATTTTGACTCTAGTCCTGTGCGTTATTTGTGAGCAAGCCTGATTGGTCGCTATACCTATTGAAGTATTATTATGATTTATTAATAAATTGAAACTTCACTTTAGATACATTTACATTTTACCTTCTTTGGTTTAGTTTATAACATTCAAAGCTACACTGCTTTTAGTCTGCTTGTTCTGTACTTTTTGTGACCCCTCGTTCGCACGCTGATTAAGGTAGATGTTTGCACACTTTGGTTTGGATTCCAGCCATGTCATTTGCAAACTGTCAGATCGTATGTGTAGCCTATGTAGATAAAGTTTCCTTAATGTTTGTCAGTGAACTGTAAAAATAATTTTAAAGAAATGTTTTTTTTTTTAAGTTTCGTCTACTAAAGCGGGAATTTTTTATTTGTTATTTTTTAGTCAACTAATTTTATCTTTATATTTATTTAAAGAATCGAAACAAAAAATTTATTACATTTTTTAAAATGTTTTATACGTTTACGTGTTTCAATGTATGGAAAATCTTTTCCACAAAAATGTTCTACTTATCAATTTTTATTTTAAAATATTAGATATTCATGTATTTATATATATTCTTGAACAACTCATTATAAAACACTTATTAAATCATGTTAATTAAGTTTTAAATACAAAATCCTCTAATCAGAGTAACAGAGGAAATGTAATTAATATATTTTTCACGTGGTATAAATTTTTATAAATGAAATTGAGAAGTTGAACACTTACGTAAAACAATACAGATATTTTACTTGGACCACTAAAATTTGTCTCTGACTGATTGCTTTTTTAAGTTTGCACAATAAAAATAGAATCATGCATGGTACTATTTTACGTGTTGGAATAATACACATATTTCCGATTTCTTATCAGTATATTTATCACCTGGATAATTAAACAGCTATAATACATTTTAAAACAAAAATATAATTTTTATTGGTAGTCTTATTTGGTTTTACATTATATAACTTATAGGCAAGTGCGAGCTTATAAATTATAAACATTTCCTTTGTATTTTGAAAAATTTTTGTTTGTGAATGGGTGTTAAAAATTTACTAAATTATAAATACACAACTACGCTGTATAGATATACCATAAATTAGATATGTAACTACATTTTCCTTTCATCTCGTAATTCAGATAACTACTATATATTTTACAAAAAAACTTTTGGGTGAGTTATATGTTCTGCAAGCACACTACGCATGTTTTAATCAAACACTGTCCCTCTTTCTCTGCTCCAGAGTAAAAGGAGACAACTTACAGACCCAGCCCGGGTTTGCGTCTATTTTGCACAACATTACTGATATCAAAAATTATTTAATTGATGCAACAATTCTGACTTAAAACCCATTATATCAGAGTGTAGGAAAATTCATAAAAAAAACATACACAATTTAAAATAACTTAAAAAAGGAAAGGTAGATGTTTTTTTTTGAAACAGCAGCCCACAAAATATTAATTACTTTTTTTGCAATTAATTTTTAGACTGCCTTCTTATCTTTTTTACAAACTATAAACTTATTTGGAAAACTTATTTTCAAATGCAGACATAACAGACCGTGAAGCAGGTTTCCTAAAAAAAAATATTTTATGTAAACATTCATAAAAAATAAATATAACAAATGTATAAAAAGTTTAATAAAGGCCATGATTACAAGGCTGGTAGCATATCAAATATTATCTAGTACATTCACGTAAATTATGTTATAACTTGGCCACATATCCATTTCAAACAAAAATTATATTACTATAAATAACAATATTTATAAATATGCAAATAAAAACAACACAAAGGAAAAATGTCATAATTCGGGGAGCTCCCTACTTAACTATCGCAAGACGTCTTGCTACTAACGTAATTTACAATGGCAAGAAAAATTACAAACATTACTTTCTCTTTAAAAAAAACCTGATAACTGTTCTGTGCCGGGCAAAGTCTTTATTCGTTAAGCGCACTGCCAACCAGTTTAACAGGCCCTCGACGTTACTAACTCCACAACTTTATCACCGCATTACCAATGCACGCAATACACTCGTGCTAAGTCTTCCAATCTTTGCATTATGTCTACAGGCTTCGACTGCAAGTTTATTGACAGAATCACCACACATTAGCGCACGGCTACTGGTTCAATCTGTTTATTTTATCACCGCGCTACCGACCCCGGGATCCAAACTGCCATTCATAATCATATAAGGCCGAGGCCACTAACTTGTCGTCCTCGGTTCTGCCTCTTACCTGAGCTCTATCCCACATAGCTGCATCTCACTGCTCGGCCGTAAGGCTGTTTTCAGAAGCGAAGCATTCGCGGCCAGAAATCCGCGCAATAGTTTCACTTGCACGGCATAGCACTCTTCTCTCACTTGGTCGTTCACGGAGTTATCATGCAGCACACCGCGTGTGGACGTAAAGACACGTGAAAGTATTTCATGTCATGCACCGCTATTATAAACCCGGTGCCCTAAGCGCACACGCAACAGCGCTCTGTGTCCATCTCGCCGGCCAAGTCATCGCTGTCTGAACTGCCGCGGTCAACCACCACTGACGTCACGCTCTCTGCCAACGCCGAACTCACAGTTCTGAGCCCGATTCATTTATCCTAACAGTCCAAACATTTTTGTTCCCTGATATATACGTAGCACAAAATTATAAATGAAAAGTTAATAAAAAAACTTAATAAAAAATATTGCCAAGATTTTATATATTACAAGCTTACACTTGACTTAAATTTCTAGAGGCAGCTAAAACATTATGGAAGCGGTGGCCTTTAGCCTGATCCTATTGGCCAAACAGGAATAAAAAGGGTAATAAACCATTTAAATTAAAATATTTAAAATAGAAACAATTAACCTGAAACTATACTGTAACAAAAAAAATAATACAGAAATATATGATCGTCTTAAAAACATAATTAGAAGAATAAATGTGCTGGAAATGCCACAACACCTATCACCGACTTATAAAAATTGAAAAACGTCTATAATAAACTGCAGTCTTGTCTGCAGAAATTTATTGGTCATAAAGAAAAGAAAAAAAAGTCGGTGAAGTCTGGGTGGCAAAGCATGAAGAAAAAAATTTAGCTCGCAATAAAAGATGATGTTCACGTTAAATATATGCACAGTTTTATCTCTTGAAGTCACAGGAGATGGTGGCTGGCTGTCTCAGGCTCATTGGCGAGAGCAATCCTCTGGATGTGACCGCTAGGACACTGCGCTCTGTGAGAATTTTGTAGAACTACTTGAAGATATTTTACACGGCCCTATAAATCGTTTGCGGACTCCTAACTAGCGATTACTCTAATAATACGCTGAGAGCATATTAGTAGGTCTGTTTCCGTATTTGTTTTTAAATTTGTATTTTAATGAGAGTGAAAATACTTAAGCACGTGCGTTATAATAATTTTTATGAATGAATTATCAGGTACAAGTTATTGAAAACACTCAATAGATTGGCACTACTCCCTTAAATTTACTTCTCCGCCATATATATTATGGTTATAACTAAAATTCGATAGTTTCAATATACATTATGACAAGACTGCTCACCATTTCCAAGCCTTGCGCTTAGAAGCGATACTGTGCTAGAAGCACCAGAGAGAATCGCTCATATCCCGCCTCACTTGCAAAAAAACTCCCCTGACTAAACAGATCCTTAATTGTAACTGTGAGTCCTTGTATTTCCTCTCTACAGTACGTACAAATTTTTGCAAAGAAAATTTTTTTTTTTCATGACATATCATGTTTCTGTGGTCTGCATTTAGTGTTTAAACTTTTATTTAAATAAAATATTTATCTTTTACGTTCTATAAGCAAACAACACGACCCTTCTCTACCGCCGTAGTTCTGTGTACAAGTCGTTTTACAGAGTGTAATAACTGTAGTCCCGCTCTTGGCAGCCACAGAGGCGACGCGCTAGGTGGCAGTACAAGGAGACTGCACAAGGTCGCGCGGGTCTCCGCTCTGAAGGGAGCGGCGACGAGACCGCTGAAAGGGGAGTGTTGGGCTGCACGCCGCCGCATCAGGACTGCCAGTAGAGTCGCTGGCGCAGACGGGCCGAGGGGAGGGGTAAAGGATGCGCACAGAGGTGCCGACGCGCTAGGTGGCAGTACAAGGAGACTGCACAAGGTCGCGCGGGTCTCCCGCTCTGAAGGGAGCAGCGACGAGACCGCTGAAAGGGGAGTGTTGGGCTGCATGCCGCCGCATCAGGACTGCCAGTAGAGTCGCTGGCGCAGACGGGCCGAGGGGAGGGGTAAAGGATGCTCACAGAGGTGCCGACGCGCTAGGTGGCAGTACAAGGAGACTGCACAAGGTCGCGCGGGTCTCCCGCTCTGAAGGGAGCAGCGACGAGACCGCTGAAAGGGGAGTGTTGGGCTGCACGCCGCCGCATCAGGACTGCCAGTAGAGTCGCTGGCGCAGACGGGCCGAGGGGAGGGGTAAAGGATGCGCACAGAGGTGCCGACGCGCTAGGTGGCAGAACAAGGAGACTGCACAAGGTCGCGCGGGTCTCCCGCTCTGAAGGGAGCGGCGACGAGACCGCTGAAAGGGGAGTGTTGGGCTGCACGCCGCCGCATCAGGACTGCCAGTAGAGTCGCTGGCGCAGACGGGCCGAGGGGAGGGGTAAAGGATGCGCACAGAGGTGCCGACGCGCTAGGTGGCAGTACAAGGAGACTGCACAAGGTCGCGCGGGTCTCCCGCTCTGAAGGGAGCAGCGACGAGACCGCTGAAAGGGGAGTGTTGGGCTGCACGCCGCCGCATCAGGACTGCCAGTAGAGTCGCTGGCGCAGACGGGCCGAGGGGAGGGGTAAAGGATGTGCACAGAGGTGCCGACGCGCTAGGTGGCAGTACAAGGAGACTGCACAAGGTCGCGCGGGTCTCCCGCTCTGAAGGGAGCAGCGACGAGACCGCTGAAAGGGGAGTGTTGGGCTGCACGCCGCCGCATCAGGACTGCCAGTAGAGTCGCTGGCGCAGACGGGCCGAGGGGAGGGGTAAAGGATGCTCACAGAGGTGCCGACGCGCTAGGTGGCAGTACAAGGAGACTGCACAAGGTCGCGCGGGTCTCCCGCTCTGAAGGGAGCAGCGACGAGACCGCTGAAAGGGGAGTGTTGGGCTGCACGCCGCCGCATCAGGACTGCCAGTAGAGTCGCTCGCGCAGACGGGCCGAGGGGAGGGGTAAAGGATGCGCACAGAGGTGCCGACGCGCTAGGTGGCAGTACAAGGAGACTGCACAAGGTCGCGCGGGTCTCCCGCTCTGAAGGGAGCAGCGACGAGACCGCTGAAAGGGGAGTGTTGGGCTGCACGCCGCCGCATCAGGACTGCCAGTAGAGTCGCTCGCGCAGACGGGCCGAGGGGAGGGGTAAAGGATGCTCACAGAGGTGCCGACGCGCTAGGTGGCAGTACAAGGAGACTGCACAAGGTCGCGCGGGTCTCCCGCTCTGAAGGGAGCAGCGACGAGACCGCTGAAAGGGGAGTGTTGGGCTGCATGCCGCCGCATCAGGACTGCCAGTAGAGTCGCTGGCGCAGACGGGCCGAGGGGAGGGGTAAAGGATGCGCACAGAGGTGCCGACGCGCTAGGTGGCAGAACAAGGAGACTGCACAAGGTCGCGCGGGTCTCCCGCTCTGAAGGGAGCAGCGACGAGACCGCTGAAAGGGGAGTGTTGGGCTGCACGCCGCCGCATCAGGACTGCCAGTAGAGTCGCTGGCGCAGACGGGCCGAGGGGAGGGGTAAAGGATGCGCACAGAGGTGCCGACGCGCTAGGTGGCAGTACAAGGAGACTGCACAAGGTCGCGCGGGTCTCCCGCTCTGAAGGGAGCAGCGACGAGACCGCTGAAAGGGGAGTGTTGGGCTGCACGCCGCCGCATCAGGACTGCCAGTAGAGTCGCTGGCGCAGACGGGCCGAGGGGAGGGGTAAAGGATGCTCACAGAGGTGCCGACGCGCTAGGTGGCAGTACAAGGAGACTGCACAAGGTCGCGCGGGTCTCCCGCTCTGAAGGGAGCAGCGACGAGACCGCTGAAAGGGGAGTGTTGGGCTGCACGCCGCCGCATCAGGACTGCCAGTAGAGTCGCTGGCGCAGACGGGCCGAGGGGAGGGGTAAAGGATGTGCACAGAGGTGCCGACGCGCTAGGTGGCAGTACAAGGAGACTGCACAAGGTCGCGCGGGTCTCCCGCTCTGAAGGGAGCAGCGACGAGACCGCTGAAAGGGGAGTGTTGGGCTGCACGCCGCCGCATCAGGACTGCCAGTAGAGTCGCTGGCGCAGACGGGCCGAGGGGAGGGGTAAAGGATGCTCACAGAGGTGCCGACGCGCTAGGTGGCAGTACAAGGAGACTGCACAAGGTCGCGCGGGTCTCCCGCTCTGAAGGGAGCGGCGACGAGACCGCTGAAAGGGGAGTGTTGGGCTGCACGCCGCCGCATCAGGACTGCCAGTAGAGTCGCTGGCGCAGACGGGCCGAGGGGAGGGGTAAAGGATGTGCACAGAGGTGCCGACGCGCTAGGTGGCAGTACAAGGAGACTGCACAAGGTCGCGCGGGTCTCCCGCTCTGAAGGGAGCAGCGACGAGACCGCTGAAAGGGGAGTGTTGGGCTGCACGCCGCCGCATCAGGACTGCCAGTAGAGTCGCTGGCGCAGACGGGCCGAGGGGAGGGGTAAAGGATGCGCACAGAGGTGCCGACGCGCTAGGTGGCAGAACAAGGAGACTGCACAAGGTCGCGCGGGTCTCCGCTCTGAAGGGAGCAGCGACGAGACCGCTGAAAGGGGAGTGTTGGGCTGCACGCCGCCGCATCAGGACTGCCAGTAGAGTCGCTGGCGCAGACGGGCCGAGGGGAGGGGTAAAGGATGCTCACAGAGGTGCCGACGCGCTAGGTGGCAGTACAAGGAGACTGCACAAGGTCGCGCGGGTCTCCCGCTCTGAAGGGAGCAGCGACGAGACCGCTGAAAGGGGAGTGTTGGGCTGCACGCCGCCGCATCAGGACTGCCAGTAGAGTCGCTGGCGCAGACGGGCCGAGGGGAGGGGTAAAGGATGCGCACAGAGGTGCCGACGCGCTAGGTGGCAGTACAAGGAGACTGCACAAGGTCGCGCGGGTCTCCCGCTCTGAAGGGAGCAGCGACGAGACCGCTGAAAGGGGAGTGTTGGGCTGCACGCCGCCGCATCAGGACTGCCAGTAGAGTCGCTGGCGCAGACGGGCCGAGGGGAGGGGTAAAGGATGCGCAGAGAGCTGTCATGTGTCGGCGGAGCTGTTCAGGCATTCAGTCCGGCGGCGGGGGGCGCGCCCGGCCATAAACAAATCGAGAGGAGGATTTTCGCGAGCGTGGGCGGGACGATTCAAGGAAGAAAATAAGGAGGGGGAGGAGTTGGAAGCCCTCTCAAACACTCGTGTGTTTTGTACTCCCCGTGGTGCCTCGTTAATTACCCTAACCCCCTTTTTTTTGTCTTTCGTGGTTCCGAAGCCATCTCTGCGCGGGGTTTGGACCACGGGGGTCGCTATCGGGCCGACGGACAGCGAGGGGCGGGTCCCGCGGCGACCCATAATGGCCGCCATTGTCTCGGCACGCACCGGCGCAGCGGCGCAGCGAGAGACGCCGTCGAAACCCGTCGACAGCGTGCTGAGTCAGCTGATTCCAGCTCCTAAATGCGCACACGCTCTGAAATATGAGCTGTGGGAGGTAAATAACCCGGCTCAAAAATGTTTTCCCACCACTTTGATTGAGTGCAAGCAAGTGACCAACTGGTTACTGCGAACAAATAAAAGAACGTATTTGAAGAAACCAAAACACACACTTTACTGTACAAAACCGTATCAAACGCCAGAAATACGGAATAGTAAATATTATTTGTGCAAAATGACTGAGTAGCACAAAACATTTTTCAATGATATATTTGCTACAAGTTCTAGGTAACAAGGACTAGGAAAAAATGGGACAAATGTAGTTGGACAAAAGTAATAGAAATAGCCTATTATGGATTCAGGTAGAAAAAGAAATTGCGTAAAACAGGCGAACCTCTTGTACGAAAAACTTAATTCACTCGTAGCAGTGAGAGAAAGCATCAGTGGGGAAAATAAGGAAACAAATTGATAACAACATCAAGCCGGGAATTGAAACTAGCTAGGCCTTATTATTTCCTTTGAAAATGTTTGTGTTTATAATGTTGGAAATATTTGTTTTGCTCTTATCATAGTATGAATTAATATTAGATTTTTTATTAGAAACCTTTATTTCTTCTATGATTTTTATTGTAACACAAAAGCCTGAGTTATAATAAGAAAGGAATGATTTGTTGTACTGAAAATACACAGACCAATTTGGCTTCTTAGGTGATTTGAAGGGTGCAAATGACAAATAGGAGGATATACTAACTGAAGGACAAACCTTATAAACGGAGCATGAGTTTTAGTGGCTGATCGTTAGTCTCTGAACATTTGTCGCGTTGTTATACTGTTACAAAATGCAGTAAATTAACTGAATTTTCAACGAAGAATAGTCTGCACCTTTAATAAACGAATTGTTCTTTGTTTCGCTTAAACTTCGACATTTTTCGACTTCAACTGTTTGTGTCCCTTGCAAGCCGGGCAAATATGCACGTGGAAATAAGAGAAGGTTCAGTGCGGTAGACGTAACCAGTTTTGAAGGTTTTTTTTTATTATTCCGAAATTATGCTTGTGAGTTTATGTTGGGAAAAAGTGAACTAAGTTCCCGTAAACGTACGGAGCTATCTGTGAATTTCTGTAAATATCTCTGCATGGATTTCAAACAGTAGGTACAGCACTGTTAGCTAATTGAAGTTGAAAATATTCAACATTCACCGCTCAATCACAGTGCGGAAACTAAGCATGACTAGTTATAAATTTACAAATCATAATTTTTTTTCTAACATGGTATAATGTGAGCTCTACAATACCTACGAAAGTATGCGAGAGACCACACATTTAAGGTCTATCTACACCGTGTACTCTGAAAATCATTCCGAATGATGACCAAAGTTCATTGATTGCTATACATTCTGCAATGCTGCTTCGTTGAGCGTAAATCTCGGGAAAGGTGGTTGGGGGGGGGGGGGGGGCTGTTTGCCGCTTTCCCCCTGGTGACGATGAAAAGTGATGTGTTGCAAATGGAGCAAGAGTGGAAGGAATAGCTTGGGGAAACGGAAACACCTCGAGAAAAACAACAGATCCGCAGCACCATCCGCCAAGTTTCCCACTTGTGAAAAATCGTGGTTCCACCAACCGGGAATTGAGTCCGGATTACCTTTGTGGAAGGGGAGAGATCTGATCTCTCTTAGAACTCTGTCAGGAAGTTTTTATAGAATAGGTGTAAACTGTCAGCTGTAACTAAAAATTGCATCTATATTGTGAGTCAGACTATCTATACCCCCGTTTGCACAGGAATGCTATTACTAATGTGATCAGCATAGTAATTTGACGGCCCAAATACCCAACGACAGTAAGCCATTAACAATCATCTTAAATTACACTAGTCAATAAATAAGTTAATTAATTTATTAACCTGCAGCTTTATAGTATGTAGAAACTGTATTTATTTATGTTTTGTTTGTGATTACCAACTAATGTAATTATAGGAAACAAAATTTGATATATCATTAGTTCTTTTTGTTGCTTTTATTCATGTAGTTTTTTATTTAAGTAAGTAAACTAATTTATTTTGTGTTATAGTAAATTATTTATCTTTGAGAGTGACGTGAAAATTTTACAATTTGCCTTATTTTCAACTCTAATGATTTAACGGAACTATAGTTGTGTTACGTGATTGTACATAACTTCATTTTATTTATTGTAAGGTTCAATTAAGACAATGTGTTCCATATATATTTACTTACACTGAAGAAGAGAAAGGTATAGAAGAAGACTAAGCGGCTAGTTTAGGACTTGACTTGACACTTTTAGAGTACCTTGTAGCAAACGATGACATTATATTACCAAGGTTTCCTGCATGCACAGTTCAACAAGCACTTTCAGTATTTTGTCACACCTTAGCTGACTTACATAAAAAAAACTGTATTATAAAAGTAGATTGAGTATTTCAGCAATGTAAATTTCAATGTTTGTAAACTGATTTTCTTCACGTTACATCTTAAAGTATTTTAATTACAGTTTACATAGCCATGCCTAAAAAAGAATTAATAGAACTTAATAAAATCGAAGGGTTTGTAATTGTCGGGACATTTCATATTAAATATTATTCATATTAGCAATATAAGTAGGCTACCTCCAAAACGATGCTATTGACTTTAAAATTATACCAATTTGAGTAAGTAACATTAGGATTTATATATTCTTAATTTTATTGTGCTATCTCAAAAACGTTGCAAAAATAAGAGTATTTATCATTAAAAACTAAAATCAAATAATATTACTTCTATTTTAGGTAAGATAAAAATATATTGATTTGTAAATATATTATAAAATGAATATAAAATAAATAATATGAAAAATGTATTAATTAGGTAATAAAATGACTGTAATTGTAAATTGCTAAATACACCCCATGAAATAACTTAAATTGTTATGAAATTATTTATATTTTAAAATTATATTGAAATCTATTTTAAAACTATTTTATTGTTATCATCAACTTAGAAGAAAGTAGATTAATTATCATTTATATGTAGCATGCCGTCGAGTTGGCGTGATTCTATTATGTTGTTCGTGCTTGCTTCTGAGCGTAAAACAAGTTTACGAGGGAGCTTTAAAGTAACTTTAACTTTATGGTACACGTCACTAAACAGTAATCTTTTCAATGTTTTTTTTTTTAAATCCGATTAAAGTTTTTAATCTCATTCTTTCCCCACAAACAAATTCGCTGAAACAGCGAGTTATTTCAATAAATATTCGGCGTTAAAAACTATAACAAACTCAAGGACGGAATATTCCATATTTCGCACACGATACAACATGTCACCACGCATAGCTCGAGCTCCTTCAAAGGAAGGAAACAAAGCTAGCGCACGCGCTGGCAAGATGAAAGAACGCTGCCAGTTCATTAGGCCGTATTATTTATTAAGAAACGCCGCGGAGGTGAGGTCGCAGGCACAAAGCGAGCGCGCACCTACAGCCGCGGGCAACACGAACAGCGCGGCGACAATAATCACACTTCAGGTCCGGGCCCTCATTAGCCGCGTCCCTCACGCACGCAGCGCGAGTGCTCTTTTATCTTTTTCATCCCGCGCGGGCTCACACAATGGGCGCACGCGAGTTTCTGTTTACCAACCAGCCACCAAACACAAAAGAACTGTGCTTCATTTTACGACCTCTCTCCTTCTCCCCCACGCGTGTTCGTTTGTCTCACCCTCTCATCTTTCATCATTAACACGCCCTTTTTCTTACCTGACTCCTGATTGGAGCTGCTTAATTTGCTCTTTCTCTGTTTGCCTTTTTCGTTCTTCTGCCCTCTGGTGCCCGCAGTACGAGCTAAAAGAATAAAATAAAAAAAATAACGGCTGTTGGACTGATAAAGGAGGAGGAATTCGTTACTAACGTGTCTTTTAGTAAACGTCAGTAGGGGTTGGAGCGCGGCGGTATCAGCGCCGGGAGGTCTGTGACACTGGATGTCCGTGTAAATAGCGCTCTATCACCTTCTCCCCCAGAGGCGCGGCGGTCGGGGTGAAGATAAACGGCGAGTTACGGGAGGAGACGGAGGAGGAGGTGTGGGAGTGTCTCGCCGCCTCCAGGCGAGAAGTGCCGCGCCGCTGGAGGGGGAGGAGGGGCGGGAGGTACCGAGGGGAGGGAGGCGGGTCATGACGTAACCCCTGCCCTCCCTCCCCCTCCGGCGCCGTCGTGCTTGACGCCGCTCAATCCTCGACAGGCTGCGGTCGCGTCGACAGCCGGGCTCGTGTGCGATGCAGGCGACCGCCGAGTAGTGCTCGCGCCGCGAGTGACAGCCCGCCGACACCATGTTGACCTCCAGTGCGAACCAGTACCTCAGACCGGAATACCTCACACCGCTCCCGACCACGGTGAGTGTCTTCGCCGGCTTTAGAGAGTGGGTCTTTGAGCATTGCGTGCACGGTTAGGTCTGGATTGCGTTCTAGATAAACAATCACGATTTGTGTTTTAATTATATACATGTATGACCAATATGCTAACTCTTTATGTAGATATATATTAATTTAATACAAGTTCTTGAATTAAAGTTGTCAATGCTTCAGAGATTCAGTAATGTGCTAACATTTCTATAGTATTTTTACGTTAATACAACTATTCTAGGACATTTTGGGTTCGCAGATGCAGTATATTCGTTGTTAGAGTAATGAATGATTAAAACTTTTTTTTCTTAACGACGTTGTTCTCGTGTGTAAACGCTGCACTAACGAGAGGGCGCGGCAAGGGGTAACGCAACCAGGCAAGCGTGGAGCCAAGGCAGTTGCGTAGGTCGTGCCCGCGGTGCGTACGCGCTGCGCCGCCGCTGCGAATGGCCGCCCAGTCCAGCGCAGTTACACTAGACGAGCTCGCCTGCGTCTCGCCCAGTGTAATCACTGCCTCTCGCTTTCCTCGCGACTAGCTGGCTGTCGGTCGCTGTTTACCTACCTGATAAATAAGAAAGAATATTATGGTCGCATTTAAGTTTTAATTTAAAATAAATAAGAATAGGAAATGTTAGCGGAGTTTAATACCTTCACATGTTAACGAGCTTTTTTCGTCGTCGAGAGACTGTTAAATTTGCCCAGTGTAATTAAAGCTTTAGGTACTAAATCTCCTGTAGATGTTCATACCCGACATTTTATTATGAAACCTTTGTAAACGGTACGTTTAACAGTTAGCTGAAATATAATATAATTTTTCGATCTACCAGCAAGAGTGAACTATTTAAATTAAATATTCTCCGGGTTAATGCATAATAAGTGTTTTAGCAATAAATAAGCTTTTAAGAGAACAATGCATTACACTTTACGTCCTCCAGTGGCTAAACAAGAGCTAAGCGGGTTTGCAAGCCAATAAATTTATCTAATATAAAATTAATATTCTTTAGAGCTGACAAAATTTTCATAATGTAAATCCTTCAAATTTTTTTTTTAACTTTGTGCTCTTGGAACCCTTATGCCCTCGATTGCACACAGACTTCAGCATTCCACGCCATCTTATGATTTAGCGTTTTTTTTTTAAGCATAAAATATTCGCCGCCACAAATAAGCAATACGCAGGTCTGAAAATGTGTAATTTATTTTAATTTTTTTACATCCCCTTATCTTTTTAGCCTGCATACGTTATGACAAGTTCTCATTAAAATTATAAATAGTTTTTCTTTACACACTTAAAAACTCGAATAAATCGTAGATTTGTATCAGTTACTGGTTAGTTATTTGATATTTTTACAGATTGTTATATATTTGAATTTTGAGTGTTTTCGTTCAAATTCGGTCACACATTGTTTGAGTTTGAGGCATGGATAAAGTAATATCAAAGGTCTTGTTACCTACAAGAATATATGTATTTATTTTTAAATTTTTAATAACACAAAAAATCCCGATAGTGTTTTTAGCAACTGTCAGCTGTGGTTAGTACAAAATAAACAGAAGATAGTTTTATTAGTCAATATTTGGAATTTAACTCTTAATAAATTTGGGATTGTACTACCTTCAATTATGATGGCAATTCCATTGTTCTTGTATTATACAAGGGCTGAGTAGACCGAGTAGATGATGAAATCTAATCACTAGGGGCATGCACTTTTCGCGAAAAGATTCCGAGACTAGCTGAAAATTAAAACACTGTAGCATTGTCTGTATTTCGTGATTGGATGAGTTTATTTTAGTTACATCTAATATCAGTACAACCAATCACAGTAATTCAATACGGAAGCAAATGCGTCCTGAGTGGCTCGGTCAAATATGGCAACGACTTCTCCCACAGACGGCCACTAATCAGAAGAAGGAAACTGCTGGTGTGGGTATACCTTGTTGCAGTCTAATAAGAGTTTAGATTTTTTTCGCGAAAAATGCCTGCCCCTACTAATCAACAAAAGACCTCAAAAACTAACAATATTATTCAACGAGAGGCTGGAATGTATATAGCTGTACACCAAATGCGTTTTCATTGGACCTTACGTAGTTACAACACGCTCCGAAGGAAAAAAAAACAGTTATGAACTTAAATTTCTAATGACCCAATCACAATTCTCATTCGATGGTAGAATGTGGCATCAGCCAATGGCAAACAGACCCCGATCTGTTGTGTACCAGTGTGTGGAGTTCAGTCTAGTACATGGAAAAACATAACGAATTTAATGGCTTCTTCTTATTACATATAGTGCGCACCTTAATTAATTTTTTTTTCACAATTTACAAGAACAAAAGTGTTTATAACTCTCATAAACCTAAAACTGTAATTACTTAATGCACTTACAAATACATTAAAAAATAAAACATTTCAAATAATACGTAAACGTTTCGAAATAAAACTGATTTTAGAATCAATTGTGATTTTTTAACTTAAGTACAAAACTTTCTTATTCAGTTTCACAAATATTTTTTTGCACAGGCTTTAAAGATACCTGACGAGAATACAACGCGCAACTCATATAAAAAACACAGTTAAAACATAGTTGGAGTAAAAATAATATATGTAATGAGTTAATTTTTAATATTTACTGGCACTGTACAATTGTTTTTGATCCGCGGTGACAAATATCTTCGCGCAATAGCAATTCCAAAACATTCTATAATAACGCCACGGGGTTCCTCTTAAATTACTTTCAGCTATAAAATAGCATGACTATATCGGTTGCATTGTTTAAATGTAACATGAACGCTTAAAAGTCATATTTTCACGGTCTGTACGGGTAATCGAAAATTGAAGTGTAAAATATTACTTTGATATGCACAGCAAATGAATTTCTTTTGTCAGGTGTTTATTAATTTAGGTTCGCTAATTTAAAACAAATAAACTATTTAAAAAAATAGGCAATCAGACCATTGTTTATTATTTCTAAAACAAACTACAGCGTTAAAAAAAAGTACCGTGTGATGTGGACAGAACCTTCTCTTATTTCATGTTAACATTTTGCCTTTTTGTCTAGGATATAGATTTGTATCGTCTGAAAGGCGTGTACCCTCAAAGGTGCCTCTCACAGCCGCAGAATTAAGTGTTACTGATAGTGCGTAGAGTTAATCATTTGAGCTGAAATTCCAAAAAAAAAAAAAAATTTCCATCAAGATTTTAATTTTGAAAACCGTTAAAAAACTATGTTTTCTGTAGAAAAGCTTTAATTTTTTTTACAAGTTGAAAAATTGGAAAACATTGTAAACTAGCCGATTGAATATTTTTTTTTAAACTGCAAGTAAAGCAATTTAAATTTTAAAACGCACTGTTATGTGTGTAAAACTGACGCGTTATAACAAGAAATTCCTTTTTTAAAAGTATTTTACATGGCACGGCAGTGCAGGCTCAGATACCTAAGATCAGGGGGCTCTTGTACCACATGATACAGCTGTTAGTCACGATGTGTCATCGAACTCGCTGCCTTGACTACATGAACACGACACGTTTAACGATCAAATTATCTGAACGAGCCGTCCATATAAACAGACCAAGCGTGGATTTATTTTTGTGTTAAACGCTAACTAGTGCCACGTACTAAGTTTTAATTTTCTGTGTAACAGAAAAATTTTCTGCAAGTAACAAGTCAACAAAATATTTTTTGTAAAACGTTTATGTACGTATATTTTCTCTGTTTGGCATCTGCATCAATGACAGCCCGTGGGGTAAGTTGAGTCAATTATGTCGCAAGCGAAAAGTAAAATAAAATAGCTAAGTGGGTAAAGAGAAGAAATCAACGAGAGTACATCTACAATAATTAAGATATCAAAATACTTGCCGAAAACACGTATGACAGCAGCAACGCTCTAAGGCATGTATGCATAAACAGCATACTTGCTATACTGGCGCTCTCGCATAATTCCGTAGTCGTAGACTTGCACACGTTGTAATTGCCTATCCAGTTGTATTTCAAATTAAATGTAAAGAAAAGAATTGGTGTTGTTCGTGATGCATAGCAGTTATCAAAATATATTTGATTTTGAAAATTTGTATGAAACTTCGAAGAGCATTGTTCCAGGTATCAATTGTTCTGCGTAATATATCCAATTGTATTTTAAACGTGAAATATTAAATTAAAGTAAAAAAAATTGGTTGTCTGTAAAGTCGGTGTACGGAAGATAGTTTAACGTGACAACTTCATAGCAAAACATTGATGAAATGTTTGCATACTTTATGAATAAAATTGAATCATTTTTATTTTAATAATAAAAGAATAAATACTTGAAGTTATACTAGTAATCAGATTTTTAAAATGCAAGAATAATGAACCTTTATTGCCGAAATTGTTGTTGTAATATGCAATGAAAACCACATTAGCTTTTCACTTTACTTTATGAACAGTCGAGTGGAAGAGAGATAGATGCGGCGCAAGCGTACAATGAGCGTAACGGGACACTTTTTAGTGCGTGCAGCCGGCGTTCATCGATTCATTAGACGTTGTCACGTCAAAAATTAATGTGTTTGTGATTTGATACCGTACAATTACCTGAATATGGTTTTGATTTTGAAGATGTGCATTATAGAGATTTGTTACATACTGGATAGGCGATAAGGAATGTTATCCCCGGGGATAATAATTGTTCCGTGGAACTTATGCCGTTTAAATACTCATGCGCCCTACAAATGGCCTTCCCTGTGTGAAGTCTCGCTTGCAACGCGCACGGCGGCCGCAGAGCGCGACGCAGTGAAGTGCTCGGATGAGCCGCGACGGTCACCCTGCACCGACGGGCGGTGATGTGCGTGCGGACGCCCCCCGCCATCATCGGGGCTTCCCTTTGTCGAGGCCCTGCCGTCCCGGTCCGAGCCTAACGGCCCGAGTGCACGCGAGGGCCGCCCAGGACTGGTTCGGGGCGCGCCGCGAACACAGTTCACGGCTGCGGCCATAGAGTAACGACGAGACAGACTGCGCGCTGTCATGTTCTCGGGCCCGCGGAACTCTCAGCTCAACGAATGTGAGTCATGGCTAGAGACCTGCGAAATTTTGCGATTTCAAATCCCTAAAGGATAGACTCCATGATCCTCTATGCACTCGTGCAAATTACATCTGCTGATTGGTTACCGACTCGTAACACCTTTTGACTGGAATGATCGTGATTCGCTAATTCTTCTGTTAAAGATTTTTCATTGGCCCAGAGTCCTTCAGATAAACTGTGGCCCAATCACTAAAGCAAAATAATGTCAAAAGTATTTGAACTCTATCCTATCGCGAAATGAATCCGCGAATTTTACATGTCTCTATCATGGCGTACAGTTGAAGCATTGCCCAAGTTATAAATACATGTATAGCAATCTGAGCAAGTTTAAATAAATATTAGTTTTCTGTTTTCTGCGAATTTTAGCCTACGTAAAATTTTTGAAGAACGTTAAATTACATCTTAAGGCTTGGTCTCGAATTATTATTGTCATTTATTTTATTAGAGGGCTTGTGCTAATATTTCAACTCGATACCTCTGCCGCAATTATTATCAACAATTTTTCACTCAGTTTAATTTACTAACAGGTTTAAAAAGCCGCAAAAGTGATGATAATTACAAGGACTTGCGCGCCTTTTTACACCCATTATATTACCAAGTGAATATCTTTTGATAATATTTGTGGCAGAAAAACACATGCAAGAGGTGTATAGAGTTAAAATCCTAGAAATATCCCATAAATAAAAGTAGTGACAAAAATAAAAACCAACATGGCGTGTGAACAGAGCCTAACATGCGATAGTTCAGTGATAATTTACGGGTGTGAGGTAACCGCCTGTAAGCAAATGCAAGCGGAGGCGGCTCCAGGGAGGGAAAAGGCACCACGTCGACAGCTTTCATTTTCATTTTACTTGTTTGTCAAGCTTTCTTTGAAAAATTACGGGAATAAACGAGAAAAGGATCATTTAAATGGTAACTAGCATGTAATTCAAAGTGCTGGTCACAATGCCCTTCGATTTGAATTGGGTTTTCCGGATTGCGTATTAGAAAAAAAAAACTTTCAAAGATTATATTGCCTCATTTATTGACGCGGTTTCAACTGAGTTTGTTCGGTAGCACTTATAATAACTAACCCGAGTATCATTTATCAGAAAATAATATAAAAATTTCTTAAGAGAAATTAGGAAAATCATAATCGAAATTTAAGTTCCAGCTGGGCTTAAAAATGTGGTTTCAAAGAGTTTCATTTTCAAAGTTTCCAGGGTGGAGCCCCCGAACATCCTTTCCTCTTGAGGTTATTCCTTCCACCTTCACAGGCCCCTGGTAAGGCCTCTCCTGGTGAGACACTGGGGCCCTTCAAAAGTAAACTGCCCAGGGCTCGGCAAAGTTTACAGCCGCCACTGATTGCAAGTGTCGTTGTTTACACCAACTTATTTAGACAGATGCAGTCGCAAGCCTATGAAGGTGCGATGATGGAAGACAGGAATTGGTCTGTGTCATCATCGGTCCGTGGCTCTCGCCAGAAGCAGAGGCCGTGGATGGGAGTGTCACCGCGCGACCGATATCGCAAACCCGCCACGCCAGAACCGTGACGAACCACCTTCCTCGGCGGATGCAGAGAGAGAGAAAAAAAACCGTTAACGATGACTGGAACCGCTAGGCGACTTTGCGGAATACTTTTTTTTTTTGTTCGGACGGCCGTAAATATTGCCAGGCAGCGATAATGGGCGTTTCAGCTGGCGCACCTGTGTGTGTGTGTGGACGCGCGGTGCAAGATAGCCGGCGACGACCGATGCCTTATTAGCTCCGTCGGCCCTGCCTCGTGACCGGAGATGGATGGCGCCGACGGCTACCCGCCTCTTCGGTGTTATGGGCGCGCGCGCCTTCCCCCGGAATTTTAATTTTCTTCCAACTGTTTTCGTTCGCTGCCCCGACTCCTGGCGTGACGTCCGAGATGTTCTATGTGCGCGCTTTCATCGAGTTTGCTGCGTGAAACCAACAGTCTGTCATGTCACTTTCCTCAAACTTGACCGTTTTCAAAAGAAGAAGAAATAGTCTACGCAACCTACCGCCACTGATGTTATTGTCAACAGTGTTTGCAGACAACTTTATAGGGTTGTCAGCGTTCGTGAACCATCATGCATTGAAATTGCAGAAACCTTATTTTTATTAGGATGTAGGTATGTTCGCTTAGTGCATTCATTTAGGTACGGCAAAAAGTATTGATCTTTGTTTTAAGCACTAACCTTTTAATTTAAACTAAGCTTGTTCAGTTTTTACACCAAAATAATGTAAGAACTGTGTGATATAGTTTTGTTTATTTTTATTGGTGGTTAAGTTAAAGCACTTTGTACTTAAAAATAAAATTTATTTTGTTTTATAAAGAAAGAGTACATTGCTCGAATACTATAATTTTGCATCATTAAATGAATGATCACAAATTTCTTGAAGGATATTTTTTAATGATTTAGACATTGACTTTGAATTTTTAACGCAACTAAACATGGTTTGATAAAATACATGACGGGATGCCACATATAAACATTTCATATATACATTGATCATTAAGTAGATCGCAGTGATGTGATAAAGTTTACATCACACATTTCATTAAAAATAATGTTTACAACACACATTTAAAAAAAATTAGTATGAAGGAAAAAAATATTTAAATATTCATACAAATCAATGGTTAGTCTTTTCTTTTATAATTTTTGCATAAAAAATATGTTTTGGGTAGTTTAAGCTGCCTCTGTTTCGGTAGTACGTATATAATTCAGTAAAGGTTTTGGAAATTTGCAGTAGGCCTTTATTTCAAACCCACGACCACAATATTTATGAGTACAAATGCAAGCCTTGGATGCTAAATCGATTGGTCATCGACTCTAAAAAATAGCTAACCGCAATGTTCACGACATGACGTATGCAGGTATTCAGTGACTTATGTCCGATGGAATTCCGTCTGTACTCAGAGCAGCTTGTAACTTGCGGAATCAAACAAGGTTTCTGCAAAAATAAAATGAGGTTGCACCATCGCAAATCAGAAAGATGGACAGTACTCAATGTTCCGTTATGATCTAGTGCCATGCTTCGAAGCAATAGTAGAAAATCTTTCATAGCTCTACTTAAAATAATTTTAGTTTAATGGTATTTGATATTTGAAATTCCTCATACTAAATATTAATTTTTTTTAATGTTTGTAGCGTTCTCAAACTGTAACACTTCCTGGAAAAATAAAATAATATTATAAATCATCATAATACAAGCAATTACAGCCCATTAAAAATTATTACGTTTAAGCGGAATACAGAAATGATGATTTTTTTATCTGGTCTTATAAGTCGTTTTTAAATTTTTTTTATTGAGCAGAGGCAATTTATTTTATTTCTTCTTTTAAGAGAGGGTTATTTATAACAAATATATATTTCAAAATTGAAATTTGTATTGTAACTAGAATACGAAATGCTAACTTAAACTACAGAGAAATTAATTTTTATAAAGGAATAATCATACATTCCTATAACTTATATTGTGCAACACAATATTCATTTATAGAAACATACTTTTCAAAAAAGCAAATATTTTGTAAGATATAGGTATAGTTAAACGTTTACTTTAGTAATTTTAATTTTTAAAAAATTAAAATATTTAAATTTTAGTAATATTATCAAGACGAGATTTTGACAATACATGATGAGTAAAAATACACGAATCTAACATAAACTGTCACTGGAACACATTTGCGGAAGTGTTACTAAACACGTAAAGAAAGTTAACACCAACAAAGTTATACGGGATATTTGATCACAAATACAGTTCCTATAAATTCTAGATTTCTTAAGCCAATGTAAGAGGTTCTTGAGATGTTTATCAAGTTGTAATTTTATGTTAGCCCTACCAAAAAAAAAGTGAGCTTGTCTTTTAGTACTTGCCAGAAATTTGACATCTAACCTCGGTAACGGGCAAATTCATGTGTTATGATGTTACATTTAACGTAGAATTCTTTAAAACCGTGCCGAACGTTATTAATGTACGAAAAGTATTAATTCTAAGGAAAAGCTGTAAAAATGTTTCACCTTTTTAAAATCATACTATGATTCTATTTAACAAGATGGTACTATCGGTTTTGGGATTATATATACTTCTTTAGGCGTGTTGAGGGTGACATTTTAGTATGAACCAGAAATGCAATTAAATAAGCGCGCATTTTACAACGGAACTCAGACAAGTCGAAAGTCATATGTGCATGCATAAAAAATTGGTTGTCTGTAAATTCGGTTTACGGACGATAGTTTAACGTGACAACGTCATAACAAAACATTGATGAAATGATTGCAAACTTTTATGAATAAAATTGAATCAATTTTATTGAATTATCAATATTTTGTATGGATATAAAGAAAGAGTGAAATGAAATCTACAATTTAATTGATAAATTTACTTTTATTTGCACTCATTAATTCAAATATGTTTATTACTTTAACGAAGAGATTATTTTAACTATAACTTTTATACATGTTTGCTATTTAACTTCTTTCAATCTGTGTTATTCTGTTAAGGATAGGACGATGATAGGAAAAGTAGGAAACGTGTTTCAAGTTTAATGTGCCTCGAAAAAGTCAAATCGATGGTTGTTCCAATCGAGTGGAAGACAGATAGATGCGGCGCAAGCGTACAATGAGCGTAACGGGACAATGTGCGTAACGGGACACTTTTTATTGCGTGCAGCCGGCGTTCATCGAAATATTAGACGTTGTCACGTCAAAAAAAAAAAATATATATATATAGCTTCTTTCGTTGAGATTTCAACTATGGACCTCTTAAGTATTTATGAAGTGCACTACTTGACCACCAAACTACCAAGAGAGTTCGGAATCATTGAGAATATGTATTACAATTTTTGTAAAGCCAGTTAATTTTACTCATTAAAATTTGGGGTTAATTTTTATTTAACAATCATAAAGGTTAATTTGGCACACCAATACGTTTGGTTTGTACCCTCAATATCTACCAAAGTGATTATATACGATTTTTTGTTGCTACATGTGCGTCCGCCGTCTTTTAGAGGTTTCTGAGACTTCTGCGCAGACGCAGCACTGTTGTCACACACGAAATTACTCCCACCAAACACCGTATACCGAGAGCCCAAGACGTTTACACGTCAAAAAACTACAAAGATGGTATGGAATGGACATGTCCGTGAGTGCAGCGCTGTTCGTTACGGGCGCAGCTGCAACTGCTCGGCGAGGGAGACGGTGTAATGACGGTGTTGCCGGGTTGCCGGGCGGCTACCGCCTCATTATGGCGCGGGCCACGCAGCACCGGGGCCCATTAGACCCGGCGACCCGGCTTGTGATCATGGCCGAGTGCCGGGCGGCGACCCCTGCTGGCCTAAACGACGGCCTTCGTGCCTGCCTTCAGCGCGCTGTCCGAGTCTGTGTCGTGGTCGGCCCGCTGCGTTAGTCTGTACTGTCATAGTTACAGACCGGAAAAATTCGCGGATTCATTTCGTGTTGTGCTAAAATTACAATAATTATACCTTAGTGCTGCTGCTGCCATTGGTTCACTGTTAATCTGGAGGACTGAGGGCCAATGCACAGGTGGCATTTACCCGAGTGTGTACAAGATATCGGAGTCCATCCTGAAGGTCATTGAACCCGCGAATATTTCCGATCTCTAGTCATAGTTAGAGACCGGGAAAATTCGTGGGTTCAATGAATGACCTTCAGGATAGACTCCAATATCCACTACACACTAGGGCAAATGCCAACTGTCCATTGGCTGCTGACTTGTGAGTCGTCTCGATTGGGTGGCCTGTGATTCGACACGTCTATGAGTGAGGGTCTCTAATTGGCCCTCAGTCCTTCAGATTAACAGTGAACTAATGGCAGAAGCAGCTCTAAGGTATAATTATTTGAATTTTAGCATAACACGAAATTAATCCGCGAATTTTTCAGGTCTCTAGTCATAGTGTTCTGCCCTATTCCTACCGCGGAATACATTTAGCATTTCACTGCTGCGGCTGATGTTGGCTTGTTTTCTCTGTGTGTGTTTCTGTATTCATCTTTCGCTGTCCGGTCTTCGAGGTTTTACCTCTGCCACGGCATGCAGTGCGAACTGGCAGGGACGTTATGTCCAAAGTAGTAACTTAAACTTCAGCTCTGGATATAGTTCTTACCATCCCCTGCCTCAGGTATGAAATTTCTCAAAAAGTAATAGTACAAGTGGTATCCATCCCAGAGCAACACATGACTCACAAACACTTACAATGACAGTGGCAGAATTGCAAGAAGATCAAGACTCTATTTTCGGAAAATGTTCAGTTTGAAACAAGTTACTTGACACAGATGTTAGGTTACTTATCGCACGGGCGCAATATTATATACGCAAACTGTGAGTAGTGAAAAATATCTTCAGGTACTAAGGGCGGTGTTCTAAGACACAAAAGTAAGGGCTTAGGTGTCGAATATGATACACATGTACCCTAACTGTATTCCTAGTGCACGATATCACACGGCTAGTCCCTTATTTTTAGGGAACGGATTTCGGTGTATCAGTTGTCGCTCAAATTCCGCGCATTCGCATATTTCGTGCAAATGGCTGACCCGCGTCTGGCGCCATTGACTGCATATAGTCATTTTTGTGATCATATGGGGACATACCAAGCGTGTTGTTTTACCAAATGAAACTTTATGTTAGCTAAACTATCCTGTGATACATTTTGTACACTTTTATGGGCATAACAACAAATAATCGCATCTTTAAAAGTACTTGACAAAAATAGCCCGTTCTTTTTTTTTTGTGCGATGGTGCTGATATCTCTTTAATTTTTGCCATAAATATTTATCGATAGTTGCGAAACGTCCGCTAGAATGCGTTGAAACCAGTTTATGGCCCCGCGCAGGGCACCGTTTATTAAATCAGTGGCCGATTTGTTTCCTTACTGGAATACGTTCTGGAATATGTCCCGCGAGTTAAATTATGTTTGTATCCCAACAAGGTAGTACTTATTCGCTACCTTACCCGAACGTCTTGAAATACCGCCATGAATAACTTGGCCTGTTGTCTTATCGCTCTTTAAAAATGACCCTGTTCATATTCTGAATCCAAGATCACTCGGCTGTAGCCTTGGTTTGCCCAATCAAGATTGTAGCATGTTAGAAAATATGGTGCCGCAAATAAACGTCGTAATTAAGGTGTAATATTTCAATACTTGGTGTGTAATTGAGAAAGGTTGTTTCTCTAAAAAGAAAATGGTTTGGCGCAAAGCCAGGTTTTCAAGGTAACAGCTAATATTTAATTACGTTTGTTTTACTTTTTGCGTTAACTTCACGTTTATAGCCAGGTACAGTAATGCTGTAAGTCGTGACAAATGTTTTACCAAGCTAAACTATTATAAAACGTTCCGTCATAATATTAATAAAAAATAATTAAAAATAACTTTGAAATAAATTAAATAAAATTAAAAAAATAAGAATTATTACTAGTAAAATTATTATGAATTTCATTTAATAAAGTAAACCATTAGAAAGAAGCCCACATAAACGGTGAAAATATGTGAATATTTACGAACCTGTATTGAAACTTATCCTGAAAATTTTGATTTTGAGATTATTATAAATGTTAAAAAAATGTTTTAGAATTAAAAAAAATGTGGTTATTTTTAGTTAAACTATTTAATTAAACAATGGAAGTGAGTTCTAGCATGTAAATGTAACTAACAATTTTTTTTTACTCTCGTGCACACTGGGCAACCTGCCATAGTTAAACATAACATTTTCATTCAAAATTTCAGTATATTTGGAAAGACTCAAGAGTGGCACATTCTAGGCTTTGACATTATTAGTCATATTTGCCACGATTTTTTAACTTGTGAAGATAACATTGCTAGGAAAGCTTGATGTTGTTCCTGTTGAAAAGGTTTCTTCGTAGCATAAAACGTTCACATATTTCCAACCAACTTGTTTAATTTGTTTACTTTTGTATCCTTACAACTACTTGATTTTTTTTCCAATCACGAAAAATAAAGAGAAAAATAAAACTCATGTATGTACGTGACAACCAATATTGAACACAAAAAAAAAAGCCTGCAACATTCACAGGTACATATTTCAGTGTTCTTAACTGCAGCGAGCTGTTCTTGCTGGAGCGGACAGGTTCGAAGCGAAAAGGACTACGTTCAGCAACGGCACACACACACACGTTGCGAGTGATAATAAAATACCTTGCTTTACGAAGGCTCTTAGGCGTTGCAAATTGGCGACCTGTCCCAGGGGGTTGTTTACGGCCCGGTTGTGGGATTGAAATGCAAATGGAACTGGTCGGGACGTGTTTGTGCGACGTCTCTCCCCCAGACGCTGGGTGCGGACCCCGCTCGCCCGGCGAGCCGACACGAGCATGGCCGCTACTGTGGGCAAATCAAATTTATAGCCCGACCGCTTAAGAAAATCATTATTTAGTTTGAGAAACATTCGGGATGCGTCCCACGTGCGTGAGGACTATATTTGGCTTGCGGGAAATTACGTAGTCACCTTTATCCTTCTTTATTTTGGCATTGCGATCCTTAAAGAATTATGGACCACAGCGAAACAAATTGCAAATTTGTGCAAGGTGATAACTAACTTATTTAAATTTTTTTGAATAGGAAAGTTGGCCACGGTTACTTAAGGTTTGTTGTTTAAAATGCAATGAAGAATTGAACAGACGTGTTTGGTTCTATTTCTTTTGTGGTCTTAGAAACTTTGTCTCTTCTTTTCATAATTTCCCTCTAAAAATAAAAAATAAATGCGTGTGACGTTTTAACATGCCGTCCAGTCACGGACTGATGAAAATTTGTTAGCTTACCTTAACTCGAATTTGATAGGTTGCTGGTTTCATTCCGGCTGCTTTATCTAAGTTCGGTTTTTCAGGCAGTTTCTTTTTTATTCCATATGCAGTTGTACCCTTCCAAGGTAGGACTCACTTGCTTCACCTGAGCAGGTTTTACTGGCAAACTTCACTGCTCCGAAATAATCTTCCCTGCTTCCTAATTAGAATTGCATAAATTACAGTTATTACTAAAGACTTCAATTTGTTTGCAAGTTGGCCGTTGATAAAATATGCAAGTAGTTTTCTGGGAATTAGCCCATAGGAAGGAGTGGAGCACATGAATTGTTAAGTTTTGAATTCTCAAAGTATTCTATAAGTGGTCTTAATAGAGACATACGTTATCTCAGCCACTTTAAGTGAAATGGAGATGTAAACCAACAAAACCAAATGCGTAAAGCGTAAAGGTTTTCCACCGAACTTTACCATCGGGGAACTTGACAACGTGTGCATGGAGTCACCTGCAGTTTTACCTAACATCCGCCTTATGGCCAGTTGCACCATTCTGCCCTTCGACCCGCGAGCCAACGATCTTCGCCCAAGAATGATCCGCGGATCATTCCTGTAAACTTTGCGCCAACACGCGCTGGCACTACACGATCTTCGCTTGCGTAAACTGAAGTTCAAACACTTCCAATCTGCGACAGCAGGCAGCAGCAGTGTCGAACAAATGTTATGTGCATTTCTAATGGTCGGCTGATATTGCTGCAATCGATTATATCACGGCAGGCAAATGGTTGATGCAGTCGCCACAAGACAGCAGTTCATGAGGCCGCTGCCTCATCTGATAATTTTTTATAACGACTGAAAATACATAATCGTTTTCAAAAGTTATTTCAAAACGAAGCAGTCTGAAATATACAAGCCTCAATTTTACATGTAAATTAATAATGACGAAATAGAAAGTCTTATGAAAGCGTTATTTGAAATAACGATCTTTTAAACACTGAAAATAGGATAAACTGTTGCAACACTTTAATAAATTGTATTTTAATACCTTTATTTTATATGATACGAAATTTTGTAAATAATGCTCTAATACTTTGAACTGAATAAATTACCCGTATAACTTGATGTAAGGTTTTGGACATACGACATTGCTAAGAACTTTTTCTGTTGAAGAAAAATTAAAAACTAAAATAAAGAAATAAAAAAAAAATACCAAAAAAAAGAGACAAAAAACACACAAAATTAAGCAAACAATTGCTGTTGTCAACAAGAATATGAACACCACAAAATATTCCGTAACAGGAATATGGTCAACAAACAAAGAAAACAAAGAAAAATGTACTAAGAGAGCGAAAAAAAAACACAAATGATGACAACACAAAAATATTGAACCCAAAATAATTCAGCACAACAGTTGAAACGAGACAAAAACACGACAAAACGAAAAGACAAACGAACACAATAGTTTTACCAAAACAGGTGTCGCACCTGTGTTTCCATACCATGTGCGTCTCTGCTTGAGGACGGGAGCAGATAGCAGTTCCAGAAACGTCGCTTGTACCAGCTTATAATAAGAGATCACGACAGAACTCTGATGGCGCAGCTGGCCTTTATTCTTTCGTCGACTGCACCTGAGCAAGGAGGGGTGCTGCTAGCACGCCGCGGCACCCTGACACAGGGATATGTGTGCATTCTCCGGATATGCTCACTCCCGGACCTCCGCGCGCGATAATATCCGCAGACAATCAACTTGTCTCGAGTTAGCCGGCGTTCCCTAACGCCGTGACAGCCAATTTCACTGTATCGATAGGTCTGATATCATTTTGAAATCTAATCCGAGGGCCAGACACATTATTTAATATTAAAATTCTTAAGACAATTATTTAATGTTGTATTATGTTGCTGAGTAACCAATGAATGCGTGTGATGAAGAAACGAAAAATGCTTATCTTAAAAATATTTATTTACAGATAAAAATAAATAAATAATTTAATCAAAAATAAGAAAAATAACCACCAAACAACACAATTAGGTAAATCTTTAAAAATATTTCCAAAAATCTGAGAAAATATAATGGCTTCATAATGGTGCCTGCTGAAAACTTATTCTACATATGCGAACGACAATGGTAATAAACGACAGTATACATGATGACATTGCTCTGTTGAAAGATCACCTCGGCGGGTTGCACGCAGATGTCGCGGGCTACCATGGGTCTTTACTAGGGGCATGCTGCATGCATATTTCGCGATAAGATACCGAGACCTACTGAAAGTTAAAACACTGTACCATCGTCTGTGTTTCGTGATTGGGTGAGTTCCTTTCAGGTACATGTCTACTGTTAGAACACCAATCACAGTAATCCATTGCGGAAGCAAACGCGTCGTAAGTGGCTCGGTCAAATAAGGCAACGACTTCTCCCACACACGGCCGCCAATCACAAGGCAGAAACCGCTGGTGTGAGTATACCTTGTTGCAGTCTAATAGGCGTACAGATGTTTTCGCGAAAAATACCGGCCCCTAATCGTTACAACTAGCACTGTAGTCATTACTGGGGTACAATTAAAACTTGGACTCAAAAGCTCCCTATATAGATGGATACCTTCTTCATGAGCCGTCTCTAAGAAGGCTGGCAACCTTCATGGATACCCGCGCTAGGACCCAGCCATGAAGGATAATACATTGGTTTCCTGTTGCCTTCTGCATGCTATGCCGTTAACCACCAGGTAGTTCATCCGTCTTCTAGGGAGATTCCTCCCCCCAAGGCCAGGAGGGTGCCCCAGTGCCTCTTCACCCCCCCCCTTCCTCGTCGTCCCACCAGGAGGCCTCGCCACGCGAGTCGCTAGACTGGCTGACTGCATGCTCGCAGTTATGGACCACATCCCTACGCCTAAATCTAGATACCATTCAGTTATGTATTCCCTAAATCACGCAGCTATGCACAACGGCTACACGAAGTCGCTATTTACAGTGCGTCAGGAACACTTCAATTTGGTTTTTCATCATTAACGGGGATAACCAGCCGTGTACTGGAGAATGCCAGTTGGGTGGAGTGATCTCGAAAAACACAGAAAATATAAGTCAGCGTGACAGGACTGGGGTTTGAACTCGAGCCTATTTTCCGGGAGTGTAGTGTGTTATCACTACGTCACTTCACTCCGCGAGAGTCCGTTATCTTCGTACTTTTAAAATGCACAGAGGTTTCTGCATTTAAGATATCACTTGACAGTCCGCCAAAACACCAAAGTAGTAAGGTAATCTACGTAGCCCCGCAAATTTACAACTAGATTAGTGAAATTAATGTAGGTACACTTTATTTTCAATATTGCTTTAATTTTTGGATTTCTTTGGAATATTTATTACGTTTTTTTCCTATTGTACTCATTTTTCTTTACATTTATTTCCTAGTTCTCTCGCCGGTTGGATGAATGAATTAAATATAAGTTTTTTTATATCAAAATTATTATTTGAGCTAACGGTGATTTAATTATGTAAAATATGGTTAGAAACGTAAACAGTGTTTCTGGTGATTCTGGCAGTAAATTTCACATAAATATAAGGCATTATATAAAAATACGATAATGCAACGTTATGAAATAAGGTGGTAGACTGCTGTCGAAGAAAATAAAAGTTCAAACCTAAATAGATTGTTCCACGTCAGTTCTCTTCGGCAAATTATTCCTTTACCACCTCTCGGTTTGGCGTGTCAGTGTTTAATGCCGCGCGAAGCTCGCCGGAACATTGAAGGCGGCCATTAGTCCGCGTCGGCGCAGGAGAGCTGATCGCCTCGCGCTGCGCCGACGCACGACGGCGAAGGTTCGCGAGCAAGACATCCCCGCGTCGCCCGCGCTTCCCCGCGACACGCACTCGCGCGCTCGTACAGGGAAACTTCAAATTGCCCTGTCGGTAAATTATTCCGGACAGCCAAAACACCTTTAATCACGGCTGGAACTAGATCATAAACGAGCCCGCGAGAGCACCAATAAATTATTTAAAACAAGGTTCTGTTTTATAACACTCTCTCTCTCTCTCTCTCTCTCCTGGAGGGGGGGGGGTAGGGACTTGGTAAGGAGGGGAGGGGTATAAAGTATAACAGTCCGCGTGATTTAGAAGGCTGTAAAGTGGGACGTGATTGAGTTATAGGTGTTGGGGATGGCGGGCGGTAATTATGGTACAAACCAGAACTCCGGGTCCGGAACCCTGAGCCCGTCCGAGGCGAGCAGCCCAGTTTGTGTATGTGTGTCACGACTCTGATAATTACCACGTGCCGTATGTCAGCTATAATTAGAGTGGCTAGGTGGGCTCGTTACCATGCGCTCTGTATAAACACGGCCGGTTCATATCGGGTTTCGTTACCATAATGACGACGTCACGGTGGGAGGTGGCTGGGCAGACAAAAAAAAAAAACACACGTGATCCGTCTTGCTGCCTCCCGGCGTCTTTTATGTTGGGTTTGGTGATCAGGCGGCCATAACTCACTCGGCGTCGTCCAGTTGGCTGCGTCTTTTCAACCGAGTGCGAGGATAACCTACACTCGCCGCACTCTAACATCAGGCCTCCGCCTACCTGGGCACAGCTCGAGAAGAAAAAACGTGTTGGTAAAACTGCTCAAGATATACCTCTTATTAATGTCTGTTTACGAAAAGCATTTTAAGAATGCGCTAAGGACTCGTGTAGTTATATTTCCGTATTACGTAGTTAAACTGTATTTTTAGGAGATTGAAAAAGAATACAACGAATGTTTTAAAAATAAGTTTTAGGGTAAAACTCGCATCAAATAAACTTGAATATACTCAAGGGACTTCCATTACAACTTTATCTTCATTACTCCGCTATGAGTTGCCCCATGCACGACGAAAAACAGCTCGCTTGTCCAGTAACACTTACCATCCTGCTTCACTTAAACAAATGCACTTGAAATACGGAACTATAAGGCTAAGCCGACCACATGTTTAAACCATGTTTAACGACGAGGCCCGACAACGAGCAGGTTAGCTACGTAAACGAGCGAAATGTATTACCAAGCGGTTAAACTTATAATATTACTCTGTACAGATACCTTAGAGCTCGGGGAAAAACATTAATACTAAACACAATATCTTTATAACCAGACAACGAATGGCTGCATAACCTTTTTTTAAAAAAAACAACGGAAAAGTAAAATTTAAAATGGCATTCTACACAAAGTAGGCATACGGTACACAAAAAACATGCGTCACGTCGTGTAAAACCAAATTAAGCAAGAAGAAGAAATTATTACAAAAATATTTGCGATATCTGAGAAACATTCACAAGACAGATCTGCAACACGAGCACAGTGTCACTGTAGGGAAAAAAAAATACTGAGGTGAAAAGGCAAATTCTAACTCGAAAAAATCAACCAGAATATAATTTTTTTTAAAAACTAAATGCTTCTCCAGACACAATAAACAAATATGGACTCTGTCAAAAAAATCTATAAGTTACAGTAGGTCAATATTCTGGCACCCTGATTGTCCGACTAAAAAGTACACATTTTTATGGACACGGTAATTGTCGTAATTTGGCACAATTCAATTCCAAGCTGATGATAAAATAAAGTAATACAAAAATTCGGTTGATTTCGTTAGTTATAAAATCTGACCAAAGGCATATAAACGTGGAAGAATTTTTAAAACAAAAGAAAAAATTGTTATAACTCCCATAATATGACAAATAACGCATGCACATTTGAACGTATTATAAGTCGTAGGTGTAAAAATAACAATTTTGACAAATACAATTTTGATACGACCATCCATAACTTCAAGGGTTGAAAAAAAAAAGGTTTGGAGGAATAAAATATTCAAACATCATTTAGTAGACACACTATTGAATCCGTTCAAAATTGTTGTCAAAGTTACAATTTTTAATCAATATTTTGTCTGAAAAAAGTTTTGATAAAAAGTATTTGAAAAGACAAGGAACCATGTACGCTTTTAAAACCATTTACATTTATTGAGAAACCTTAATATAATATCTATCTCACTGTCGTTAGAAAAACCTTTTTATCGACCAACCATGATTGCAAATAATGGAAAAGAACATGGGTTGAAGGAATAAGTAATTCATAACTCCCTTAGTATGCATTCACACTATTAAATATGCTCAAATGGTTTGTAACCTTTATAAATATAAAATACTTTTTTCGACCAATTTTTGATACAACCAAGCAAAAATGACAAAAAAATGCTTAATTTCCTTACAAAGAAAACAAAATTTTAACAATTAAATGTAAATATTTTAAAATTAATTTAAAACTTTGGTAGAATTTTTTTTTCTTTAGACGAAACCTTACTTCGAGGGGTTAAAAAATTAGGAGCTGAAATAAAAAATGTTCTATACCATTTACATTATCTAATCCATTCTTATTGATTTTAAACTTTCTAAATATTTTATCAAACTTTAGTTTTAAGTAAATTTCAATAAAAAGGTTTGAAAGACAAAAATGTTTTTAAAATTATATACATCAAATCCGTTATAAATTAACGTAAAAATCCTAAACTAAATCCAAAAACTTTGCCGAAACAATTTTTTACTAAACAAACTATTGCCGTTAAAAAGGGTTTTTTAAAAATCATTACTTCCCTGCTATCAAATACGTTCGCATTAATTTTTAACCATCTTAATCTTAAACATTGGTCAAAAGCAAATATTTATACGAGAACGTATTAGTGCAAGGGATTGAAAATAGTGTTGAAATTAAAAAAAACAGTCATAACTACCTCAGTAGGCATAATATGAAATTCATTCTAAGCTATTCAATGATGGATGCATTTGGTTAAAAACATTCGAATCAATTTTGTTGCATGGAATACGAGAAAATATTTGTATCGTTCATTTTGGAATATTGTAGAAAATAGAGGATGTAATGTACATTAAGTTTTTAAAACTATCCAGACGTTTATAGAATAACCAGAACATTTTAAGTATAAATAGGTTCTTCGAAATCTACCTACTCCTTTACTGTGCGCAAAGGGAATTTTTTTTTAAGACTTAACTACATACGTTTCAACTTATATTTCCAGAATGACTTTCTCCGAGGGTAAAATATATAAAAAAATATTTTATTTAATCTGAAAACCTTTTACACTTGTTTATATTTAATTTATTCCCTTTTTCATCTACGTATCTATCTCTATTAAGGACGTTCAAATATTTTGCCTTCAAATATTTGATAATATTGAATATCTGATACCAGACGTTTACTTGAACTCAGCTCATATGTTTTTAGCCTCACTTTGTACCATTGCGTGGAAAAAACAATATTTTTATACATTTTTCGTTTACAAAAATATTTGTTGTATTATATAAAATTGTAATAATTTCGGAAATGAAATCTTTTCTGGCAAGTAGTACTATAGTTAAGTTTTCAAACATTTTATTATTTATTTAGAAAAATGTTTTTTTCCGTTCTACATGAAGTAAAATTCCTCTGTAATAATAAAAACTAGAGATTTTCTGTGGCTGTCCGTCAGTCCTTCGCGTACTGCGAAGGTGGAAAGTCGTTGAACCGTGAAATTTAGTGCATACATAGTTTCTCCAGGAGAGGGGGTTTCCCGTGAAAGTCAAAGAGATTTTATTTCAAAATTATATTTTGGTTTTTTTATTTAAGTTTTAGCGAGATTTTTACACAATTTTCTTTTATCTACGCTTATAATCATTTTGATATTACGGTCATTATTGTCCTAGGCAGAACGCGAAGGCCTGAGTAAAATTAATTTCGTTCAGAATTTTTAACATAATACAAACATTTTTGGTAAATGTTTTAATATGTTTTTAAAAACCTCCCATCATACCGTTTTTTCCTATATAAAAGCACGTCCAAAAATCTTACAACCGGAGCGCCTTTAAAATTTACTGTATATAAAAGTGATCTATGGTATTTGTTTAAACCTATAACTCACACAATATATTACATGTTTCTATAATTTTTTGAATGAAAACCTTACTTTTGTTAAAACAGTGTAAGTACATTTGGTTTTATTTCGATAGTTGTTTGTTTTTTGCTTCAAGAAAATAGGCCAAAATTAATAATTTCCCTATTTAAAAATATATAAGTTCTTGAGAAGTGAAATTTTGCAATTATGTTTACCTTTGGTCCTTGTGATACACAATGAAAGGATTATTTTTTGTTTCATATTTCCAGACAAAAACTCAGAAATCTCTGATTGACAACTTTGTTTTTGGATAAACTGTAAACTGGAATCTTGTAAGGAAGTACAGTTTGATATCATGTTAACAATAAGAATTTTTTCTGCATTTTCCACGTCGAATGAGCATAGCGATTGTGTTCTTTCCGCCTGTAGCCTTCTGTAGCAAAGCACTGTAAGGTGTACAAATTGTAATATGGTCCATTTAATTATTAACGATAATTTTTCAAGCAGATTGTGTGAATAATTAATGATATAAATTGTAAAATACAGCCAAGTGTGACGTAATGTAGTTCGGCAAAGACTGCACAGTCTAGATTTCGTATTTTAAATTTAAGTGTTTCTTTCCGTTGACAAAGTATGAGTAGTTATGAGTATAAAATATTAGTGTGTCACGTTCCCGATATGCTACACCTTCACAACAACAAACAATTACTAAAACCGGTGCTCCTTGATAAAGGTTTTTTTTTATTTTAATAGACAGTGTATGAAAAAAGTAAGAAACTAATAATTTGAGGGAATGTGAGAACATCTTGAGCATTACTCTTTGAAAGCAACATTACCAAAAATTGAGCAAGTAATACAGGATCCAACAACAAACGGTTGAGGGTTACACTGAACAGATTTTTTGAAGTCAATAGCGTTAATATAATTGAAAACCATAAGTGAAGTTACCAAGTCTACAACTCAACAAATTTCTAGACAAATTAATTTATTGTGGCTGGTGGTGTAATTTATAAAATTCTTTTCGGCACATC
Organism: Bacillus rossius redtenbacheri; assembly: GCF_032445375.1. Taxonomy (NCBI): domain Eukaryota; kingdom Metazoa; phylum Arthropoda; class Insecta; order Phasmatodea; family Bacillidae; genus Bacillus; species Bacillus rossius. The sequence continues at coordinate 18,235,693 of NC_086335.1, forward strand.
CTACAGGCGTCGGAGGTAGATTTTTAAGTACATTTTACTTCTGGGAATGTTCTGAAAACATATATAAACTTCTGGAACATTTCAAGAACTTAATGTACACGACATCCTGTGTGTTCTTCAGTATTCCAAAATGATTCATAAAACTTTTTCTCCTATCCCATGCAGCGAAAATATTTCGAATAATTTTTTAACTAATTGCATTCAACATTGAATAGCTTATAAATAATTTTTTTTTATCTTCAAACACTATTTTTCATCGCGTGCACTTATACATGTTCGAATGAAAATTTGCTGTGTACCAAGTTTTAAATTAATATTAAAAATGCGTAAAAGAAATTCGAACGAATTTGATGGTAAATAAGTTTTGACTTATTGAAGTTATACTTTTTTAGGCGTGTTATGAAAAAATTATGAGAGAGAATTTTTACGATGTGCGCGCACCAAAAAATTTTTTCACAGGATGAAAAAAAATGCTACATATAAATAAAAATAATATATGTGCTTTTAAATCACATACTTTCTGATTGATATTGAATACTGGTCCATATTATTACAAAAATAGTATTGTTTATATTAGTTATAAAAATTGTATTTTTAAACTTTTTCAAGTGTATCTATATAAGTGAAGTTATGTTTCCGTATGCATATTTTATTAGCATTATAAATTATAAAATAAAACATTAATTTTTATTAAAAAATTAAAATTAATAAATAAAAATAACAAAACAACATATTTATTGATTTCCATTATTGACTAAAATTAATTTAAATTATTTTATTAAATAAATATTTAATTTTATACACGTGTTTATATTAATATTGAATACTAAGGATTTATTTAATTTTTAATTTGATTTTTTATTTTACCAACCGTATTTATAAAATCTCTCACTATTAATTAGTAACATGCAAAATTAATTTTTTATTATATACTTATAACTTTTAACGCACGTACATAAGTATATGCACTTTTTTATTATTATTTCAACGCCTGTTTTACGGTAATAGTTGTTTAATTAAAAATTGTTCAGCTACAGGTTATAGATAATATTTTAAATTTTCGCAATAAATTATATTGGATTGTATTGTAGACCTACAAAAAAATTTATGATATGTTTGTCTTTAAGTCCTTATTATATCAACTCCTTGCAGAAATAGTTGGTTACATTAAAATTTATACAAAACAAAAGTTTTAGAGTATATTTAGAAAGTTTAAAGTAATCAAGAACGGATTCAATAGTGTACATGGTGCGGAAGTTTATTCTTATTTATTTTTTATACCAAACCCAGTTTTTTCAACGCTTTGAAGTAATGGTTCGTCTGATTAAAATTATTTCATACTAAAGTTTTTGATAGTTTTTAAAAGATTTACAAATAATGGTTGTATATGCTATTTTTTACTTATAAGGTAAATATAATTTTTTGGCTTTTAATTTATTATTTTGCCGTTAGCAGCAATGGTTGGCTGTGTCAAAATGTTTTTCTGGCAAAAGTTTTAAATAGTATTTATAAGTTTTCCAAACTTTTTAAACGGATTTGATAGTGTACTTAATAAGGGAGTTATAATTTTTTTCCTTCTAATCCGGTTATTTTCCACCCTTTGCATTAAAGGTTGATCGTATTAAAAATATTTCTGTCGTAGATAATATTTTATGATTTTACAATAAATAAGATCGTTCCAATAATGTATATTGGTACGGAATTTTTTTTTTTAATTTTACCCCTTTTTTCCCACTCTTTGCAGCTTATCATAAAATTTTAAGACAAAAGTTTTAGATAAAAAGTTCTAAGGTTTATAAACAATTTAAACAGATTCGATGATGTGCCTACTACTATGGTTGGCCGTATAAAAAAATTAGACATAATTTTTGGTATTACTTTTACGAGTAATAATACTTTCAAGCAGATGTGATATTCGTAATATTATGGGATTCATAGTGATTTTATGTTTTTAAGTAAGTCTTCCCCATTTCTACTCCTTTGATAGGATTTTGCCTATTAACAAACTTGATCGCGATTGTCCATTACTATATTTTATATATCAGTTTGGAAGTGATTTGTGTTATATATATAATTATATATTTATATATACACACACACCAATTTTGAGTTCACGATGGTTTTGGGGTGTATGGACCATGAAATGAAAGGAAAAAAAACTGTATAAAAATTTCCCGTAATTCTAAACATTGTAACAGCTACAATGCGTAGTCATTCTTCGAAATTTCTCTAAAACGATACTATTTTATATTCCCACAATCTTCCTTTTACGAAAATCTCTCGTTCATTTTTAATTATTTGCATCTTTACCAAATAACCTATATTTATAAACCTGAAATCTCTATCTCACAATGAAAACATTTTGTTAATTGTACATGGTACGCTCAAATAATTTCATAAACTTTCTCATCACACTCTATTTACAACTTAAGTAGGTAATCTTTCTTCCAAATATACATTAAATAACAGATAAAATTCATGCAATGAATATTATTCAAGTTTTTACATTCTATATCTGTTGGCTGCTAAAAATTTATTTTTGCATGAAGAATATTTTTTCTTATCGCTCAATTTGAATCATGAATACATTAACAAATAACTTTATATTCAAATTGCTGTTGCATTGCAAGAAAGTAGTTTCATGACAGACAACATTTATTAACTCTCTTCATATTCCACAGAAAAATAACTGACCAGATTGTTATCCGTAAATGAAATGCGATTTATATATTTTGTATGAGACAGATTTAACGTAGCTATAAATTATTTAACGTTAATACGAAAGTGGTTCCAAGTGTTTTTTTTTTCCTTCGCTCGTAGATTAATGTAGCCAACCACTCTCGGAGCCTTTTATCCGTTACAAGTTGAGTGTAGAACCTGTCATAACCTGTTATTAATTGTAGTGAATGGAAATTGTAGGATTATCCCATGTCAAGTTGTGCTATCTTGAGTGTTTTACTGCTGTCCCGAGAAAATGTTAACGTGTCGGGATTTCTTGTACGCAAGAGTTTTGACTTGTAAAACCTGTTAGCGCCTAGCTTATTAATGCGACAAAGTTCTCAAACTATATCTGCGTTAAATACATTTCAGTTTTATTTGCTTGAGATATTTGAAAACAAAATTGGTTTAATTCATATTTCTTGCAGTACCTTCAATTTATATAATGTTTGTATTTAAGGAAAACATATATATTTGTTTAGTTTCGCTCTTTTTTCTCGTCATGTAGATAATTTTTGTCAACACCTTTTACGTGTACATTTTTCTAAGTCGTCAGTTATAAACTGGTACTTTATATTGCACCTCCTCGTTTTGGAGTGTGTTTTATGTTATGTAGAGTTAAATATCCTATTGTAAAAACCATTTAGAGGCCTACAATCTTGCAAGTCGCGTCGCTTAGGCTCGGCGTCACCCCAGCTTTGGGCTGCTGCATGTTCGTCATGGGCGAAGATTGGTTATCCAAGTCGGGGAACCAAATTTGAAGTCGCGATAAATAATATATGATTTTTAAGGTACATAACTTCTTTGTTTTTTGAAATATTAATCATTTTTATAATTTTAATTATCAATAAACATGGATTTGCGAAAGTGTAATATTTACAATTAGTGTATAAATACTTATCTGAAAGTATATACAAATATGTCCGCATTACTTAACGTTACAATAAGAAATCTTTTAATAACCAGCTAATCCCATTATTAATCAATGCCTTTCAATAATTGCCCATTAAAAATAAATCCCGCGAAAAAAATTTAATTTTTTTTAACACGTAAGTGATTTTTGAGCTAAAAAATCTTACTTTAATATTTGTTTTCAAATCCCTGATTTTCGATTAAGCAAAAGTATGCATATGCGTAGTGACAGAAGTTAGTCTTATACTTCAAATTATAGAATTCCCATATTCAAATGACTAACTACCATACGATTTAAGATGTAACATTTCAAACACACAGCCACAGCCTCACTGGCCGAACGACTTTCCCTTTGTCTAGAGACGTTTATCTCATGTCATTATTTTCCATGTCGGCCAGTTTATACAGACGAGTCTCTTTATTAGGACTTCACATTACTCTTTGGAACACACTTGCCAAATATGTTATACATACGTTTACTTGTCATGTTTAACGCTGGCAAATATTCGTCACTACATTTTTTTTGACGTGACAAAGTCTAATAAATCGATGAACGCCGGCTGCACGCACGAAAATGTGTCCCGTTACGCACATTGTTCCGTTACGCTGTGTTCCGTTACGCTGTCGGCGAGTGCAGTAATAATACTTTATGTTACAATTGATTAAAAAATTATTTTGATTCATATAATTGATGATAGATATTTGATTACAATTTATTTATATGAAAACTTGTTCATAACTATATTTAAACTTTATAGCTAAACGCCAATTTTTAAAATTAATTACATGTAATCTACACGTGAACTGTTTCGTCGACTGTTTATAAAGTGAAGTGAAAAGTTACTGTGGTTTTCATTGCTTATTAAAACAACCATTTTTTGGGCAATAAAGGTTAATTATTCTTGCATTTAAAAAATCTGAATACTAGTATATTTTCAAGCATTTATTCTTTTATTATTAAAATAAAAATCATTCAATTTTATTCGTAAAAGTATGCATTTCATCAATGTTTTGTTATGACGTTGTACGTTAAACTATCGTCCGTAAACCGACTTTACAGACAACCAATTTTTTTCCTTACTAAATTGCCTCATGGTCACTAGCTAGCAGTTCGTTCCGCAGCTGGGATCTTAGAACAATTCAACTTCTATTGTCACATTTTCGAAATATTACTTCCCAGATTTCTGGAACCAGCAGAAGAAAATTAGCATGGTGGGAGTGGCCGAATTCTTAATACCATGTGCACTATCATGCAGTATGTGGAATCAGACCTTATTTTTTGTGTGACAAGGTTCTAATGGAAATGGAATAAGGGAAATATGTTCAAAGAGGGAATAAATAGAATTGATATACTGTTTGTTCTGAATAACAGTTTAGTAGTAGGTTGAAAATTAAGGAGAAAATACTTTGTAGGACCAGAAATTAATCGCATTGGAATAAAGTAATGTTATTTCCCGAGCTATGTTGCTGACTTAAGGGAGTGCGTGATATCATATTTCGTTGACGTTAAACATTGTTAAACTTGTAGGCAATTTGAGTGGCTTAATTTGCACAAAATGAAAATAATTATCGTATAAATTTTGCTTAATTAACTACCAAAATTTATTTTTTAATTTTTTTGTAATGTACAAATTAAAACGAAGACTGTATTTCCGAAATTAAAATTGTTCTATTTAAAGAAATGCTACTGGCTACTTCAGAATATAGTTCATATTTATTTGTGACGAATTTATTTATATTGTTCGGAAGTTAAAAAAGTTATTATTAATTTTCTTTGGTAGCTTCTGCCATTTAAGTGTACTTCTATTGGTGTGGTTAACGTTTTAATGTTTACTTAACCGAAAATGTAGGTGACAGCTGTTATCGTCTTGAGTTGTTGGCATAAGTAAATAGCGCCATAATACTTGTCTGAAGGAAATGAGGGTATGGCCGCGGACACACATCGTCCAAACCGCCACCAAGAGGCGGAGGGGAGCTTGCCTACTGTCTCAGCTGCGCGGCTGTATCGAAGTGTTCGCGAGCAATGACGATGTTCGCTCGCGTGCCTGGCGGTCGCTCACACGTCTTCGGGGGCCGCTGTATCTTATCAGTTCCTCCGCCGCCCGCCAACCTCGTCCATGTCCCGCTGCCGTACTTCTTCCAGCGCGTGATAGCGAGCTGACAAGGCAACCGGCCCGCGCGCCGCTAATGGCCCCGTGGCACGGGGTGCAACTGACGAGACCGTGTGGAAGTTATTGCCACCCGGGGAGGATAACACACCCCGGGTTATCTCTGCCTCGTTAGGACTTCACTTACACGCAGAAACTCGCCACACACACCGTCACACACCTACAATGTTTCTTCCTTAAGGGGCCCGCCTCGTCAGGGGTGTATGTGTGTTAGTGAGGCGGGATGATAAGCGCGACGCTCGCTGGTGCTTCTAGCGCGGTATAGCCTCTAAGCGCAAGTCTCTGAACTGGCGCGCATTCGTCTCGTCGTCACAGGATAACTGTGAAATTTGAGCGGTGACCGTAACATTATATGGTGGAGAAATGAAGATAAAGGTGTTATGCAAGCCCCTTAAGTGCTTTCAAGAATCTGTACTGATTGTTTTATGCCTAAAAATTACTCTGAAAACACGCGTTTTAGGCATTTTAACGCTTCTAAAAATACAGTTTAAATACTTAATCCGAAATTAAAAGTACTTTTCGGTCCTCAGCGAACTCTTAAATGCTATTCGTAAATAGGCCCCACTCGGATATCTTGAGTAGTTTTGAAATCGCGTTGTTTTTCCTGAAGCTCTGCACACCGTATGTGTGCCCAGGTAGGCGGGCCCCTTAAGGTATTAAGCGAAACTAAATTAAATCTATATTTTCTGATTTGATGCCTTCGCCTAACTGAACACACACGTTGTGTGCATACGTTCAGAAGAAACCACGTGATTTGAAAACTGCTCAAGACATTAAGAGAGGTGTCTGTTTACGAAAAGCATTTAAGCATACGCAGAGAGCAGTAGTTTTTTTCCGTAGGCCTATATTTAAAAAAAAAACTCTATTTTGTAGAGTAAAAATTTCTAAAACAGTTTTTATTCCCCAGGGTAGTTTACAGACATGAAACACCCAGTCAAGATTTTTTTAAAACAACTCAACGGACTTGCATGACACCTTTATCTTAATTTCTCCGTCATCTAAGATAGCGATGTTGGGGTTGCCGCTCAAATTTAGGCCTATTAGGTTTCTTTGCGACAAGGACAATGCGCGTCAGTTCAAAGACTTGCGTTTAGAGGCGATACCGCACTAGAAGCACCAACGAGCGTCACACTTATCATCCCACCTCACTAAAACAAATACACCCCTCACAAGGCGGGCTAATTAAGCGCAAGTAGTGGGATATCAAATTTTTAGACTAATATTTTGACCAATTTCTTTTAAAATAATTGTCAACCAAACACAGTTGATGCGTACTTCTGTAAGACCCCTGTAGTTGTAGCAAACTAGTTAAGATAAAGTCTCCTTGCACTCGTTTATGTAACAAATATGTATCCCATAATGCCGGTCGAAATTACTCTTAAATGCTATTCGTAATCAAAAACATTTAGAAAATGTTACGTCTGTTATATTTGGAACTTTAACATTTGAAAGTCATTCCCATTTCTAATATGAAATAGTGCGCGAGGTTGTGCTCTCTTTATCTCTCTGTAACTCTATGTATCTATATATCTTTCTATGCATCTCTCCATATGATTATATCACTCGCAATCTATCTCTATGTATATATTTATCTTACTACATTTAAAACAATATATTTCTATATCACTATATTTATCTGCATATTCTATATCTATCTATATGTATGTTCGTATTCTCTATACCTGTATATAACTGACTACCACTTTATAAATATAGCTGTATAATTTTCTATTTCGCTAACCATTTATTTTTATCTCTTTATATATCCAACTCATCTATGTACAAATTTTTATATTTCTCTTAATCTATACATTAATATATATCTATATCCTTATACATCTCTGTATATATATAAATCTATATATCTCTCCATCACACTATACTTCTCTATCATTCTTTCTATCTTTATCCCACTCCATCACTGTGTATCTCTCTCTCTGTCTCTATACCTATCTATTTCTCCATCTCTCTCTCTCTCTCTCTCTCTCTCTCTCTCTCTCTCTCTCGACTCGCTCGCCACCATTACTATACGGACCATACAAAGAGGGAGGAACAGGCATTAAATACTTTCTAGTAATTATCCGATACTACTCGCGCGCCACCTTAATTTTTGCTTGAAGGGTTGTTTTTATCGAAATCTCACCTAAAGTGACCGTACTTCTTTTTAAACATGGAGATACGAAGTAAGGTATTTTGTGTATACGATATTAACTACGTTAATATTTGAAGTCAAAATGAGAACGACCTCTAACCCCACTTTTTTTTCCTTTGGCATAGCAACACAATTTTTCGTTCTATTGAAGTTTAACCATAATTTCTTGCAGATGTGTTGGCATTATGTTTGATTAGAAAAATTATTTATATTATGGCATATTTACGGTTCTTCCTAACGACTTCTTTTCAAGATGTTTAACAGATTTATAGCATGCAAGCCTTTATACGGTATCTATTTGTTTTGCTGCCCAATTGCTAACCAATTGACTTCAACTTCAGAACAGATAATCACTCCATTGACTAATACCTCCATGGTTTCAAAGGTCAAGAGTGCAAAATTACATAGAGATGGGATGAACGATGATTATCAATGCAAAGGCGAAATTTTATCAAGAATAATTAATTATGCTTGAAGGATTAGTTTTATCATAATCTCACCTAAACAGTGACCTTCCCCGTTTTTTGAAGATCAAGTGTGCAATCTTTCAACTCAGTCGGACAAACGATGTGCGAGTGCATAGAAGACGAACACACACACACTTACACACTAACACACTAACACACATACAAACATTAATTTTTATATATAGGATTTTACATGTTAAGAAAATAGTTTTATGGAAAACATAAATTAGAGACAACGTATTTTTTCAGTACTTAGCAACATCGTACTCGATATAAGTGCTAATTTTTTTTCTGTCGCTTTCAAAGGTTACTCACATTGCCAGTAGGTGGCCGATCGTAATTCTCCATTATAAGTGCTGTGGTATTGTATAAAATTAAACTTACAAAGTTGTAAGTTCCAGCGACCTTTTCGTGAATGTAAACGTCAAGGTATTTTAACTCGTCACGATTCAGAATAATGTTGTCACGACCTCTCGTACAGAAACGCGTGGCTAGTTATGTGGTCAGGCAGGCAATTCTTCAGACAGGGAGTTGGCATTCCTGTTTCCTCGGCCACGCTCCTGTGTCGCGTTCCATTCCTTTCCTTATGTCAGCTCTGCGCCCCTAAATCCGTTCTAAGTACACCGAAAAAATGTATTCACCGAACAACCACAGCCTTCCTTTAAAATCGTTCGCCGCCTGCCGTTAATCTCCGCGCACAATGGGGCGTGGAGTCGCCCGGTAGCTGGATTCCGAGCATAACCACGGGCCCGGAGCCGCGGCCGGCCAATTAATGTAATTGGACTATACATTACCCTGTCTTTGTTCGCCGGCCAGTGTGGCGCTCCTGTTCGGTCATCTCTATTGCATGCCGTTACGAGTGCATCTCTTCCGGTCTTACGTGCTCATGTCTGGTAAGAAACCGTTACTATGCCCCTAGCAACTTTTCTTGGACTTTGGCAAAATGCAACCGACATCTTTCTCCTGCTCCAATGTTTGCGATTCCTCCAGACATAAAATACGAAGCAATGCAATTTTCAAAACTGAATGTTTTTCTTTAGTTACTCTATTTTTGAAACTAGTTGTAACAGGTTCCCGCTATGTAACAGTAAAGGAAATTGATTTAAATGTTTAACTTGAATACAATTAATATCAGTTTTAATTTTTTTTAACTCAATTAAAAGTATTAAAATGTAACTTTACCTCCACATAAAGAAGGCATATTATCGAAAGAATCTGCATTATTAAAGGTAATCACTAAAAACCCAATACTATGCATGTTCAGATACCGGGCATTCAGTAAAAGGAACCATTTTTGGCAAGACACTTTTTGACTTATTCTACATAAAAACTATGTCTATGACCAACGACCAGACGTATTAATCTGTTCTGCGCGTGCTGGCACGTTCGGTGACGCACGATTCATTGACCCCCGATCAGTCTCGAACATATCCGTAGTTCACAGCTCGTTCATGCAACTTTGCGTTGGAAATAAAAACGCTCCTTTTGTGATATTTCATACATTTGAATCATTTTAGATGTCGCTGACCTAACCTTATCTACACTTAATTTTAATTACACTGATACATACGAGAGACACACTCTGATACATATTAACAAAACATAGGTACACTGATACAGATATAAGAAGAAGTACACTGATAGATATTATATAAAAATAATAATCTAAAGATGAACTATTGAGAATGTCCTTGATTAGGGGTCAGTTATTATTTACAGTCGTGATGTTGGGGTTGATTACAGTAAGCTGTCTGTCACTATGATCACAGCTTTAAATAATGGAGATGTTTAAAAATCTTCATCGGTTGATATAAAAGTAGGTCCCCTAAGATATATGAAAGGTAACTTTTGTTGCTTAATTTATAGGCATATTTAAAAATATTTACTTTACTAAAAGTAATAAGCGTCGCGTCTTTAGCTCTCGGATGTTTAAATTGCTTTACTTTGATTCACATTATCAAAATATGGTATGTAAAGGCCAACTTTAATTTACACATGTGGTGTAATAATACTTATTCAACGCGCTAAAGTTATGATGATGAATAGTCACAAAAACTATTTTGTATGGGTAGTGAGTTAAGGTTTATGTTTAAGAAGCGGTTGCTAAACTGAGTGTCGTCCGTTGACCGTTCAAATTAAGTTTAATGTTCAAACCTGTGCCCCTCAATACGAGTAAATAACTCCAACGCCACTGGGTCTGTTCGGGACTAGCGTGCTCGCGCATGCACTGTGCGGACATTTTTTCTTTTCATGTTCCAAATTACTTGTCCGAAATACGTCGCGAGCAGAAAGGCGGGTTGGAAGAGGTTACAGGAGGAGGGGGGGGGGGAGGGGAGACGACACAGAGTCTGTACCTGCGGGCCAGAAGCCTGTTCCTGTGTCGTGCTCCCAGCAGACGTCAGTCATCCCGGGACACGGAAATTAATGAAAACGTCCCGAGCAAACGCCACCGGGATCGCTCAAGATTCCAATTTTATTCCGTGTCCCCCCACTTTTCCTTCACCTCTTTCACCCTCCAGCTAAGTCTTTTCTCGTCCACTTTTTACCTCTCCCAGTTTTTATTCCGCCGGGGAACAAATTGTTTTTGTAATGTTGCAGGCACGAACACCCCCCCCCCCCCCATCCTTTTTCCTTCCCGCTAAACTGTATCCTCCAGGCACGCAGACCATGGAGGTATGAGTCCATGGAGCAAATGCCTGTTCTGCAGTTGAAGTCACTTTGGTAGCTAAACACGCCGTACGTAGCTGCATAAAGGATAATGTCAGAAGCGTGTTTTGAGAGATGCAAAGGAACTCACTAGGAGAGAATCAATAAAATACCCTCATGAATTGAGTGTTCTTCAAAGACGTTAACAACTAATCGTTATACTTCGTTATAAAAAAACAAAAATGTAAACTATGTTTAAAAGGGATAAGATATATTCTGTTTTGACTTAGACTTTAATTTGTACAAACCAACCTCCATGGCGCAGACTCATCAGTCACTTGTCTTCTTCGCTCCTGAGGCTTCGAGCCGAGCCGAGACAGTCGATATATCGAGTCGCGAGGAATATCGATTTACTGGCGCGCGACAGTTCGCTTATTAAGTGCAGCCGTTGGTTCCGTCTATGGCGTGTAGTCTGTCAGATAACTCGTCTCAGATTCTACACTTCAAAATTAGTACGAGCTGTACAAGTCCCCCAGCTGTCACTCGCAAAGAAATGCATAATGACAACCACACGAATTTGTTTACAACACTGTTGACAGAAAAGTACTTGTACCATTATATAGACTGTTATTTATACCATTTGTATTACATTTGAGAACTATCGAATTTGAAACAAGTTTCATAACACCGAATATAGGTCGTGACGACGTTTGCGATCGTTTAAAATTTCTTCCAAATCAAATTCGTGCTACTCACGACATATATGCTTATTCAGTGGCTTCTGACCTGTCGGAGATGGTGCGATGCGATGAAATCACTTTAAAGTTGTAAGCAGTGCAAATTTATAGCTTAATTAATTTGTACGTTTTCTTCCAGTTGTAAAGATTTGCAGTCAGATCCCTCTTATTTAGAGGTTCAAGTGAATTGTGTTTGAAGTCCTGTTGTAAAGTATTTTTGAAATTAAACATACTTTTGAGGTGAACATGATTGGTTCTGGGATCAGATGTTATATTTTTGAAGTAAAACATTTGACAGCCGATAGGCTTATTCAAGACGATGACTCATCAGATCGTACTTAAAAGTACGACGCCTTGATGGTGTAGAGAGGGTGGGGGAATATCGATCGCCCCACTCCTCATCCTCGGACGGAGTCTTGGTGGAGCAACGCCAGTGCTTTATTTTATTTTCGCAAATCTATTTAACTTAGAATTGTGAATATTAATATTTATGTAATAGTAGTGTAAGTATTTAGTATTTTATATTAAACTTAGTTTGAATAAATAAGTCGATTCATTAAATTAAAATGAAAATAATGTTAAATATTGAAGAATTGCTAAAACAGCTACGATATGACTAGACACCTGCAAAATTCGCGGATTCATTCGGTGATAGGCTAGAATTCAAACACATATACCTCTTAGATAATTTTTTCATTGGCTTACTGTTAATCTGGACGAATCTCAACCAGTTATAAACCCTCAACCAAAGAAAAATCGAATCACAGACAAACCAGCTGAGACGACTTACAAGTCGGCAGCCAATGAACTTGCGTTATTTGCCCGAGTGTACAGAAGTATGTGCAGTCTATCCTGAAGGCCATCGAAACCGCGAATTTTGCAGGTCTCTAGTTATCACATATCAAACCTAAAGGAAAATAGGGTTGTGTTTGTGAAAATCCTCTGCGACACATGGTCCTGCTGAACCGCTGCGCAAGTTTCACTTCTAACGGGCATGGCGGCTGTGCTTGCATTTTCAAAACGAACAGCGAGTCAATGAAACGATTTCAAGGGAAATTTACATCCCACTGCTTCACTCCAAATCCGTCTGCAATGACATCGAATTCAACGGCACGTGGAACTCTAAATTTATTTATTCGTGGAAATGTAACACAATGGAATTATTGTTAACATCGCTGCATGTCTCGAAGAGAACCCTTTCTTCCGCCACGTGTGACATTTGAGTATTGTGAGATACACACTGTTTCTCGCCATTTATCGTCTCCCGTTGAATATCTTAGTTTCACGACGTTGGCAGACAATAGAAGTGCGCACATTTTCAGCGTGAGCTATGAACCCATACCGCAGGTAAACTTATTTTGCGAAACTTATCCAAGCAATTGACCAAAATGATTCCCATTAATATTGTAACGGCCATCTACGTGATTGTATGATTAAACTCATTTCATTTCCTAGAAATGATTTAGTTGTTTTATAGCGTAGGTTATTTTCAAAAACAAACATTTTGTGCAACTGCACAAGAAATTATAGTTCAAATTCCGATATACTTTAGAACTTAGACCTCCCATTAATGTGTAGATTTGGTAACACAGATACAAACTTAAGAGCCAAGAAATCATTTTCTGCTACTTTTTTTCTAAGGCTACGTGGTTACATAGATTACTTAAAAACAAGACAAATTGTAACACTCACTATATATAATAGGATGTTGGTGTGCATGTATGTATGACGGCGATAAACTCCGACACCGTTTGACCGATAGACATGAAAGTAGGCACATCGAAGTGTTTTTTCGTGGAGAAGGATTTTATCCTATCCATATTTTTTAACTCGCCACTAGATGGCACTGCAGAGCATCTAGACCATTCAACCGATCAGCATGGAAATTGGTATATTGTTATTATCACTGTCTTTAATACTTACGAGAGTTTAAAATGAATTCCTTTTAAAACGATTTATAGATTCTAGATTACATACAAACCATTCATTCTAGATATATAAAGTCAAATAAATAAACACTAGCAGGACAACATCTGCCTGGTTCTTCTAGTAGTATATATCATGGCATTTCACAATCGTGTTTCGCGAATGGAACATTTTGTTTTTACCCCAGGAAATTAAAAATTTGATGTTTTATAGTTTTGATACTGGTATGTTTTCCTATTTGTTTCAGGATTAAATGTGATATGTGGGGAGGGTTATGGGTTCTATCAAAGTTTTATTCTGCATGCTGAGTTTGAAGGCATCGAGTCGATAAACATGTTGTGCGAAGCTTACTCTAATCTTGCGGGTCCCGTCTCTTTTCATGGCCGTGTGACGTAAAATATCTGTTAATTTTTACACTCTTCTCCAAAAATTTAGTTCTGCTTTCCACTTTCGCTAGACAGGTTTCTTTTCTCATGTTGTACATGGGGATGTACTGTAGATAACTTATGTGTTTAGTATTAGTATATCCTAAGGGTGTACTAGGTATGTATCACAGGGAAATCCTTGAACAAGCCCTAATGATACATTGGCCTATTCTGGGATTGAATAAGTGGGAGGGGCAGAGGAGCTTTTAAATTTGTTCTTCAGTTGTAGGTACTTACGTTCTAGCAACTATATATTTAGATTCTCGTCGAAGTGTATATGTTTTGTAATGTCTGTATGTTGTTAAGCCGAAATGCACAGTTTGGTAAACGACATGTGTGCGTGTCTTGTGCGCAGCTGGACGCGAAGAAGTCGCCGCTGGCCCTGCTGGCGCAGACCTGCAGCCAGATAGGCGCCGACTCGCCCAGCGCCAAGCCGCTCATCCCGGCGCTGGAGAAGCCCAGCAAGGCGCCCAAGTCGGACACGCCGCGGGAGAAGTCGTCGCCCACCACCTCCTCCTCCTCGTCAGCCTCGTCGAGCGGCGGCGAGCCCGCCCCCAGGTCCAGCTTCAAGCCGTACGAGGCGTGCCCCGTGCAGCCGCCGCCGCGCGAGAAGACGCTGTCGCCCGCCGAGGACCGCGGCGCGCGCGTGCGCACGCCCGTCGCGCCGGCCAAGAGCGGCCGCTGCGGCTCCAACCACAGCGCGTCGTCGCCGCGGTCCTCCCCCGCCGTGGGGCGCAAGACCCCGGCCGACAAGCCCGCCGAGCCGGCCGCCTCCAAGGCCGCCGCCTTCTCGCCCGGCCCGCCGCCGGCCGACAAGCCGCCCGCGAGCTACCTGGCCGGCTACCCGCCGCCCTTCTCGCCGGCCGAGGCGCTCCTGCAGCACAAGCCCTACCTGGGCTACGCGCGCATGAAGACCCCGGCCGGCGGCGACACGCTGGTCGCAGTCTGCCGCGACCCATACTGCACGGGCTGCCAGCTCAGCTCGCAGCTGCTGGCGGCGGCGGCGGCGGCCGGCAAGGGCTGCCCCGGCGGCTGCGCGCAGTGCGACCACGCCGGCAAGCTGCCCGGCGCCGCCGCCGCCGCCGCCTATGCGCACGCGCAGCTGGCCGCGCTGGCCGCCGCCTCGCAGCTGCCCTACGTGTGCAGCTGGGTCGGCGGCGACGCCACGTACTGCGGCAAGCGCTTCGCCGCCTCCGACGAGCTGCTGCAGCACCTGCGCACGCACACGGCCGCCTCCGAGCCGCCGCCGCCGGCGCACCCGCTGTTCCACCGCACCTACCCCACGCCGCCGCTCAGCCCGCTGGCCACGGCGAGGTACCACCCGTACGGCAAGCCGCTGCTGCCGCCCTCGCTGGGCTACCCGCTGCACCCGCACCCGGGGCTGCCGCCCTACTTCTCGCCCTACTCGCTGTACGGCCAGCGCCTGGGCGCCGCCATGCACCCCTGAGGCGGCGGGCTGTTTGCCGGCACGACTGCCAGACTCGCTGTAGTCGCGTATGTCGCGGAACACCAGTCCCTCACTCAACTGGAACTCCGACCGCTGCGTCCGCCACGACGTGGCATTTCGACAGTTCTGTTGTCATGCAAGCCGTCCGGGGTTTGCGCCGCAAATGTTTCTACTGCGCAATCTACCTTCGTCATTACACTGTGGCTCTACCAGTCCAGCTTTCGCCTCCGTTCGTTTCTTCAGCCGGGTTTGCACTCCAAAGACTGGACTCTTGCGCCTGCTTTTCTACTACCCTGGATAGCTGCAGGTAGATTAAAAAAATATTGTGCCGTATATTTACTATATTGAATCAACAAATGGTTGTAAGAACTGTTCCGTTTTGCAATATATCGTTTTAAGAGGCGTCTTATGTACAGTATGTGAATATATGTGGCTCCATAATCTCTATAGCCTATATATTTTCTTGTATTCAGGAAACTGGAGCGTAGATGATGTAATAGCACGTATCATACAAATGTGGTTATGCCTGAGATTTGCTATGGTTTGCAGTATAATTGCTTTTGTGTATCGGCAAGCGTTGAAGTTCTGTGGTAATGGAGACGTGTAATTGTGGGTTCATTTCTTTTAAACTGACATGTATGACTTTGGCGATGCATTTTACGCAAATTTATTCGAATCAAAAATGAAATATGGTTTTTGAGTTTGTTGTTAGCTATACGAAGCTTGAAAAATGTGTAATGGCAAGTTTTGAAACTTCACAGCAAGTTTGTGATGTTAGCGTTCAAAAGTTTTGCTAAGTTTTGCATTACTTATTTCATATTTCAATTAATGTATCTGTGCATGTAAAAAGTGAAATTTACGTAACAATTCAATATTAAATATAATTATTTTTAAATTTTTAAGTAGATCTTTGACCAACTTGGTAGCAACTTCTTAAACAATGTTTCCTTGTAAATTTTAATATCCCAGTGCATATAACTGTTAGTTTTTATTATAAGATATAGGGCCTGCATCAGTGCTGAAATTCTCATACTTTAAATCTCTAAGTTGTCATTACATTTTAAAACCTTTAACTTGTGGCTTGAAAATAAATTTCAGGGCAGTATGTTTAATTTTTCAAAATAAAATTTTTGATTTTTTTTTCTTTAAATGGCTTTTTTAATATTTGTGCATAAAATTCCATTCCTGAAACCATATTGCACGTCTTATGAGATATTCTTCAATGTAGTAATAAATTAACTGTACCTATATTTACCACAATAAGACTGCAAACAACAGATCACACAGACATTGTAGTGTTCCTTGCTGTGGGAAACGAGGTACTGTACAGTTTCATAGTTCTAAGGCAAATTGTGATCTAAAATATATGTTGTGAAAGCGTATTCTAGCATGACAGTTACCGATGCATAACAGGTGGCATTCAACTTTTATTTGGTAAATTTACCTTCAGTGTTTGACGTTCATTCAATATTTCTTAATTGTTATATGTTCTAAAGTAGATTTTTTTTATGAAGCTGATAATATTGAATGAGTAACACTTATTTCGCCATAAGCACGTGCTTTTTATTAAGTAAAACAAAAACGAAATTACACAGGTGCGTGTCTCACTTCTGAGAAATTCTATGTTTTCGCTAACTTCCAAACACGGCATACCAATTTTTGTTAACTAACTTGTCATATGTTGTGGCGTTGGTGAAATATTTGTTGCTCAAACTTCAGATTCAATCATAAATGTCCGTCTACTTATCGTAAATGATGTTGCTATATTCTAAATGTCATAGGCGTTTTCTGTTTATCTAAAATTGTATTCTACAAGTTTTTGAAGCGATCATCATTGTTCAATTTTTGAGAATATGATTCTTGTAAGTAATGTATACTTGTTTCTGTACATAATTTGTTATGTGTAGCCAAAGTTATTTAAATAATTATGTGTTTATGAACTTGTTTTGGTATTTCTTTATGCTATAAGATAATGTGTAATAAAAGAGATTTATTAATATTATTGTTTTATTGCATTTAAATCTCCAAATACATCAAAGTATCACTTGTGCTACCTTCAAACTTAAGAAGAATATAGGCTGGAAAACAAATAAGTTGCAGACATTTGGAATTTACCGTGACAAGTTCCATCAAGCAATGAATATTTGGCACAAATAATGGTTCGTACGTAATGCCAGACCATAGAAATACTGAACCTGCTGTTGCATCAAGAAGTGAATCCCATCAAGTAATTTGAGAATAATGATTTGGTTTCAGCTCGAGAGCTTTAATTAATGGCTCAACGATATGTTGTACTACCCAAACCCAGAATAAAAATTAAACTAGCTGTGTATCAATGGAAATGGAATTATTAAAAAATTACTCCAACAACAGTCATCCTGAGTAAATATAATAATTTCCTGGATTTCTCCTCCAGCATCATGTTCACAAATCTAGATTCGACAACTTATACCAAACTGAAGGAAAGAATTTTCACCTTTTTAAGTCTAATGATCATTATCACAGTGTTAGTAATAAAAGACCTCTGAATAATGCCTTACCAATTTGACTGAATCTCAATTTTTATGGCGAA
Organism: Bacillus rossius redtenbacheri; assembly: GCF_032445375.1. NCBI lineage: Eukaryota > Metazoa > Arthropoda > Insecta > Phasmatodea > Bacillidae > Bacillus > Bacillus rossius. Next base: position 18,253,863 of record NC_086335.1, read on the forward strand.
AGTTCCCACGATGTGCAATTGTTGGGATTATCTTTACACCTGACCTGATTTCACTTATGAATTTGTGCAAAGAATACTGGTTTTCATAACATAAATTGCTACCGTGATCGCATACAGATTGAGAGACAGCGTAATTCAGGAATAAACCACACAAGGATTTCAACAATTGTATTTTCTGTCGAATGTTGGTTTACTTTTATCACTTTTCCGTCATCAATTAAAATCAAATAGTAATGCTCCACACAATTCAAACAGACCAACTGGCACAAACTTTAAATGCAACCCACAGGTACCCAACTGTAGTGAAAACAATATTTGAACTATCTGATCATCCACGACGTTAGTAAATAAGACTGACAGTACAAATGGACATATGTTTGGTTGTGTAAGCAGCTTTTAGTGGAAATTAATTTTGATGCAGTCTCAACAGAATGTTATCAGAAAGATCACCACCCCAATCAATTCAATTGACCTAAATTTGTTAGATGAGTGAAATGCCTACAGCTCAAAATGAAATCAATAGTAATTCATAAATTGCTTCACAAAACCTCTAAAATTTCCAAACACAGGCATTTTACTTTATAATTACAGATTTAAGCGATGTATAATCATTTCAAGATACTAATATTCTACTATAAATTTAGGAAAAATATCAGCTTAAAAATAATTGCTTTGTCAGATGTCTAAATTGGGCAATATATCACAAAAATTACATAACAAGCAACCTTTCAACACTCAACACATATTCAAGCATCTATTTTGATTGTTTCTTATGAAATTGAAAGTTATTTTTTTAGAGCTAAATGTCTCACAAATCAGGAAATACAGTTTGTTTTGGAAAAGTACAAAATATAATGTAATTTCAAAATAAAATTCATCTATGCCTCCCACACTTGTTAGACAAATATCTTAAAAACTGCACAGGATTTCACATGGGAGAATTTTTTTATATTTCTGCGAAATGATTTGGTTTGAAGTTTTGAAAGTTTTACTTCAGTATCCTAATAAAATGTCTTTTTTTTTTTTAATGGAACATTGTTAGAAATGTTGATTTTCTTCTTTTTCTTGTCCCGCTTGCGATTTAAAATTTTAAATGTATAAATGCCGACAGGTTGGAGATTTGGGTTACTGTTAAATTTGCCAAAGAAGAGAGGTATGACGAACTATAACATTTGGAGGGGCATTATGCTTCTTTCAATACCTAGTATATCTTCACTAGGGTTGTGATTATAATTAAAAAGTATTTCAGTTTGAGGCTCCGATGGGAACAGGCACGCTTTCGTCCGAATCGCTAATGCAATGACCAAATAAACAATTTGAGGATAGTTCTAGAGCAATGTGCAAAATGGCATCTCCAATCTAAGAAGTGTTTGTTGACTCCGATAAATCTTTTAACTTGATCAACACAGAAACCATGTGGAAGAAAGTAAATCAATATGGAGTGCCATCACAAATTATTAATTTCATTAAAGAAACGTACCCAGATTACACATGCAGAATTATTCATGAATGTCATGTGTCTCAGCTTCAATCTGAACGTTCAAGAGTTCATCAAGGATGTATTCTGTCGCCAATCAAATTTCTGGTTGTGACTGAAGCAGCAATGAAGAATGTGGCGCGAAATGTCTCCTGACTGAGGCATGAGGTGAAACGCAATCAAGCTTAAAGACCTGGTATAAAAAGGGAAAAGGGTGAGACCAAAGATTAACTCAAAGAAGACCAAAGCCCTAAGGACTAAAACTAATAAATTAGACCCATTTTTCCTTATTGGTGGTTCCATAAATTATATGGAAGGCTTCACTTACTTAGGCAGTGTAGTTGCTTAAGCTGGAAGATCTGCACAGTATATTTCGCAATGAATTTAAAAAGCAAGAAGTGCTGATGTACGACTCTATCCAGTGTGGAAGAACTACATTATCTTTATTAGAACTTCCGAAGTATTGTCAAATATGTTCTCTTATATGGATCTGATACTTGGAATGTTACTGAAGTGTTGCAGAACTTTGTTAACCACTGTATACGAAAGATTCTCAACATCTGTTAGCCAGAAGATTTCTCCAACCATGAGCTATGGAGAAAAGTGGGAGAGACCGAGATGGCCATACAGATATTTTGGCGAAAATTAAAATATATCGGGCATACACTTAGAGAAGAAAATGGAGCCTAGAGGGCGGCACTGTATTAGAACCCGCAGTGTAAAAGGAGAAGAGGGAGCCATAATATAACGGGGCAACGATCTGTACACATGGAAGCAATGGAAGATAGCAAGACCTGGAGAGAGATGAAGAGATTAGCTCAAAAAGACTAGATGGAGATGCTTTGTTGATGCCCAGATGTCTCACAAGGGACATCAGGAATTAAGTCATTAAGTCAGATGGCACGAACTAACCTATTTTTTGTGATTATATAATGTAATCTAATTATTACATTTTAAATGTTATTTAAAACTATTCATAAATAAACTCCACCATTTAAGAAAGTAAAATTTTCAAACTAGTCAGTTACTAGTCAAGGCACAACTGGCTATTTGTAAAATCACATTAATATTTTGGAAGATAATTACTTGCATAAATTGAGGTATATTATTTACGTCTGCCTCTTTGAAATTCAGTTCTAGAAATTATTAATGTGCCTAACATCGAAAAAAACTGAAATAAAATGACAGTTATAGGTATAGATTTTTATGCTATTTAGCACCCTGTGCTAAAACACTCGTCCCCTTATAAAACAATACTGAGTGGCACGTTATTATAGGATGTATAATTTGCCGAACACAATGTTATATATATTTGATGCCATTTTACTTATACGTAAGAGCTAAGAACAAAATCACTACACTTCTTGCAACTGTGTACAGCGCAAGGATACATATTGATGTACGCAAAACCTGCTGCTCTAAGAATTTAGAGGATTGGAAAGGTCACATCGTGCATGGATGACAAGGATATAAAAAAAACTAATAGAATATGATTGACTTCACAGAACTCGATGGCGTTTGTTTTGTGGAAATATGAATGTATAGAAAATTATACTTTTAAAAAATGTCTAGTTTAAAAAAAATTAAAATTGTTTTTTCATAAAAAAAAGTTTAACCAAAAAATAAACAAATATGAGCATAATTTGGCTTTAAAAATATTAAAATTACAAAAGAAAATCCTCTATCAAAACCATATCTTAGAACGATATATACGTATTTCAAAGATATTATTTTACAATTATTATATAATATAATGTTTTAATGAATTAAATAAAGCTTATAAGTAATATATTTGCGTTCTAAGATTCGGTTACTAATAGAGGTTTTTAAGTGATTTTAAAAATTTAAAGCCTCATTTTTTTCATTATTATTTTTTTGGTTTAAAGTCCTTATTAAATTTTTTTTAAATATTATTTTTATCTACACAATATATTGACTATATTTTGTAAAATCAGGTCTCCATAATAAAAATATCTAGCCGACCAAAAACTACATCGAATTCTGTCAAGTCTTTAAGATTCTATAAGTAATTGTTTTTTATATTCTCATCTTACATGCACGATGCACCAGTTCCAGTACCTTTAAATTTAATAATTATGACACACAAATTTTTTTTCAGTACGTTCATTTGATGTACACGAGGATTCACGCGAATTCGGTATCTTATGTGGTACTTGTTGCGATATTTCTGGCTAATACCGCTAGATGCATATCGGCAAATCCCAAATGAAACACTGTTGCAGAACACACGTGTAAGACCAGCGAACAACGGGCTGTAAGTTTCTTCATACATGGTCGTGAAAGTCAGTTACATACTACAACTAACAAACTAGGACTGTTTAGTGAAAAGACGCATGTGTTGGACGCCCTTGTCTCGGACATGGCGTCGCTGCCGCTGGCACTGGGGGGACTCGAACACGCTGTCGCTGGCCTGGAAGCAGGCTCTAGCCAACATGGTTGGTCCTCCCACGCTTGCCGGTGGACAACACGCTACCCGTAGCCTCGTTACCGCGACCGAAATAGACCAAACGCATTAATCGCGTGCGCCGCGCAGGCGTGAAGTCGGATAGCCGGCGTCACCGCGTGGCGATAACAGGAGGGGAAAAATTGGTGCTTGTTCCCGTTTGTTTTCTTGTTTTCCTTCCCCAACCCCTAACCCCCTGTCATTCATTCCACGTGCTAATTCCGTTTCTCAAGTCGGGTTCTGTCATAATTACCCGTAATGGCCATTATCGCAGTCGTTCTTGCCTGCCCATATCAATCTTTCCTTCGCATTGCGTGTCTTTTGGTCGGCCATTATGTCAGCTGTTATCCACGGAAATTTTACTTTTACTTTTTTTATTTCCTTGAAGTTTTTCACTTTGACGTACTTTCAACAGCGCCACTTATCATGACGATACGAAAAAATGTGAGTTAACAGAAAGAAAACAGCTTGATGAGTATATTTGTTCAAAAATATACTTTTACATTTTTATTTCAAAATTAATTGTGTTCTTAAAATAAACACTGTTAGAATTAATTTTTTTATAGCTGAACTCTACAATAAGAGAGATATTTTAAAATATAAGGATCCATTTTTAACATCTAACATGTTTGAATTTTTTAAACAATCTACATGCAATTGTATCATCAAATATATATATTTTTTGTATTTATATTTTGCCTTAAAATATGTTTATATTCAGTATAATATTTGTGAAAGTGTTTAATCAAATTACTGCATTTGTTGTTTATAAGTGTTTCTAATGTCAATCATTTCCTTTTAAGAATATAATACTTTATATTATGATCAAGTGTATGCCCTGCACATAAAATTGACAAGGTATCTAATGTATATAGTAAGTAGACCTTAGCACTTTTGTAATTTCAAGCCATAAAGCATGAAACACGCTCAGGGATGTTGCACTATTAGCAACCATGTGAAAAAAAAAATACAATTTGTATATTCCTCATACATTACAATTAACAATCACCAACGCGAAATTGCCGGAAGTACATATATATAATATATAAATAAATTACATTTTGTTATGTAGATTATCGTTATTACACTGCACATTCCGACATGTAATATTTTTAATTGCAGCATATATAGCGTCCTGCGGCATCGAATTGAACGGAAAAGTATACACCATTGCATCTTGACCTTAAAGTTTTACTAATCACCTGGTTAACGCAAGACTTAAAGCTTTTTGTCTAATTGTTAAGTGGCATTCACATAGAACCTGTCACATCACTCAGCGACTTCTCAGTTAACCAGAGAACTCTGTGCCTATTGATGGCTTCTATAGTCCATCCACGGTAACCTCCTACTTTTTTAAACGAACCTTTGAAAAAACACACCAGGATGCAGCATGTTTGGTTCGTTTGCAAAAATACTTTCCATCATATGCATATTAAACATGCATTAACACTAAATTACCGTATAATGATGTTAAATAAAATTTTACAAAAAAAGTAACTATCTATGTACAATATTATTAATATTAATGATCTCGCATGTGTGTAAATGAAACAGTGAGAGAAGTGGTGTGTTGGCAATGATTAGAACGAAATAGTTCCATAGCCAAAATATATATTTTTTGACTTTCCGCGTGTATTTAAGAATTTGTTTGGGTATTTGTTAAGTTTGAACATTTTTTTAAATCTCTGGTGAAATAAAAACGTTATGTTAACGGTAAAAAAATATTACGTGCCGAAACCGTGGTCGCGCATTAATAATGTTAATAGTCACTTGTTTGTTTTCTCTTTCAGCCGTTTGTCTGCAGTCTGCAGTCTGTACGCCATATTGCAGTGTGTTTTAATATATTACTGACCGTGAAATAACGTACAGTTTGTGTTTCAGGATTTTGTGTTAATATTGTGTATTTTAACTTTGTTATATTATTTATTATCTACTATTGTAATGATGGAATTTGTTATCGTTTTGATATTTTGTGTGGTTCTTGTGATTGCTGTAATGGTAATTGGTTCCGGGATGGGGAAAGCGGTGTATCCACTTTTCAGTAAAGTTAACTATCAACATGAGCCAGTTGATGCCGGTTTTTTTGATCTGGCCAAAGCCTTTTATACTGTCTGTCACTATAATGTACTTAATACACTATCTACTTTTGGTCTATTTAATAATTTCTTAAATTGGTATACTAGCTACCTTGATGAGAGAGGTATTTTTTATGTATCCTTAACTAACCGTAATTATTCATTACATTCTACTACTTATGGTGTTTCCCAAGGAGTTACTCAATCTCCCTTACTCTTTATAAATATACCGTAATTATACAATTCAGATTCTTCATCATAGCACTGGTCTATTGCTTGTTGATGACGTAAAAATCTATAGAGAAAATCATTATTTAAACGATTGTTTTCTGCTTTAAAAATATATTCTTTGAATTGAAAATAGGTCCAGCTAATCTTGTTTCTCTTAATAAAGCTAAAACTCAAATTATTTTCTTCACTGGGAAAACTCAGCCATTTAGGTATGCTTATATACTTGATAACTCACAAATTTCAATATCAACTAGCATAAAAGACCTTGGCGTCATTTTAGAATATAAACTGGTTTTTTTTTTCATCTCGATATCAACTCTTTACTGTTTATATTCCGGAGAACTTTAGCATTAATTAATTACATAACTTCATACGTTTACAATATTGATTCTTATTTTTTACACTTTACCTATCTTTAATCAGATATAAATTAGAATACCATTCAGTAGTCTGGAATAATACAACTATTCCCATAGTGACGAAAATGAACCCATATAAAAGCATTATTTTTTTTTAAATCGTAGGTCTAAGACATTATCACCTATCTATTTTAGATTCCCTTTCTGACCGTAGAATTTATCTAGATGCTCTTTTTATACACAATTGTTATAAATTACATTGTAAACATTTACTCGACAACACTGGTATTGGAGTTTCCCAATTCAATAGTCGCCTACAATCTATGTTATTTACTCTTCACAACAAAACTTATATAATTTATAGACTTACTTATAACTAACATTAATAAATCAGATAAACTTTTTTTTATTTTAATAAAATTATAATAATTTTTATTTTTATATAATTTATGTGATATTACTAGTTATTTTAGACTAGACTATACATATTTCATTTACCTTATTACCAGATTTTCTTTTAGGTTACAGTAGATTGTATTATTATATATTTTATATTTCTTGAATTTTCATAGTATTTTTCTTTATTTATTGTATATGTTTTTTTGTATTTGTTGTTGTCACTGCTTATTTGTGGTTCTCTTGTCCTCGTGTGCTAGCCATTTGTGGATGTTTGCCTGCTGTGGTACCGAAGGGGATAAGAGTCCATACAATTGCGGTGACAACCTTGTATTTGTATAATTGTGTCGTGCCCACCTTTAAGTCTAATGACTGTTGGTGGTCATGTTATAATTTAAATAAATAAATAATTTGGTGCTGTAACATTATATCTTGTATATAAATTTCTAATAGAAATGGAATTATCATACTTTTTGAAGTATTTGGTTGTTTGTTACTTGTCCTTTGAGGTTTGTGAAACTATCACCTACGACTCAACGAAAATTACACTCAGGAGCTTAATGCTGTACATTATAGACTGTCTTTAAATAAAAATAACAACGCAAATTTGGCAGGTTGCTAATCATTAGTCTACGGGTAGAACACCAAGATGATCCTGACTGATCCTTCAAGATTTCATCTTAAATAATGTAAACCATTTTTGTAGATCTCCCGAAAAAAACCGCAAGAAACCTTAAAAAAAATACAAGTCATTTTCGTTGATCTACCGAATAGTAAGAATCCTTAAAGAATCGCCAATGAAGCTTTACGTTAAAGGATTAATCGCTCTCGTCCTTTTATAGATCCTTGTCGCCTTTGAGGGGGTTGTGGCGCTACCGTTTAGAGAAATGTAATGACAGTCTGTTGCTGAACCAGCTAACTGCTATCCGAAAAGTTTTGTGTCCATCTGTAAGAATCAAACGTAAACGTGCAAAAATTAAAAAAAAAGAGCGAGATTTTGAGTACTCGCCAGTGATGCTTAACATATAACCTCGGTAACGACCAAATCCACATGTCCTCATGTAGCAAATACACGTAAAGAACGAAACTCGGACACGAAAATTAACGTATAATTTTCTAAAATAATACCGAGCGTGATATATATATGCCCATTGTTTTTCAAGTACATTTCTGGACGTAAATCACACGTAGTTTCCTTTCCGCACCCGCCACTAGAATTAATTCGCTGCCTAGCAGCTAGGTCAGCTTCTGAATCATTCCATTTGCACACTGTAATTTAAAAGTATATCATAAAATGGCTTCAATTAAAACAAAAAAAAAATTTGAAAAATACTAAACCCCTGCTTTAGACCTGATAGTCGACAAGGAATTTAATTAAAATACTGCCCATCTTGTTAAAATTTATAAAACATTTTATGTTATTAAGTTTTCCTTTGTCTTTGTAAAATTTAATTCGCACCATCCGCCACAGATGGCAGCACCGTGGTAACACATATCCGTTCCATGCGTGTTTCCGTTATATTCACGAAATTACACCAATAACATGCCGTAGACCGAGAGCTAAGATGTTATACATCAAAAATAGTTTTAAAATAGTATGAAAGTTTTAAAAAAAGTTGACACTTGACTGTTGAGAAGATATTTCTTTTTTTAGAGTACACCAGTTGGCGTCAGTGTGGAAGAAATTTGGATATCCTCTCACGGTTAGTTACTCACTGGATTGAGCCCTGAAAACTGAAGTATCATTTGGTTGAGGTTGCATCAGTTACTATTCGGAAACAGAAAATGATGGGATTTTTTTTTAACCTAACTAAAACTAAGTGTATTTTGGAGGTGTCCGGGTTAGGGAGGTTCCTAGGTGCGTCTCAGGACGAAGCCCATACGCCTTGTCATGCTGGGATTAGCCATGCAGGAAGAGGGTCACACGCATCATGTGCTAGGAGGGGATTGGCCAGCCATGGCAACGATTGGCGCCATGACTAACTCCCCTCACTCTTAAATCTTGACTATAACTAGAGATAGGTTGGGCCCAGGTAATACATGCATAGACACAGGGAAAACACTGGGCACATTCATGCGGGATTAGGGTTACCAGACGTCCGGCAAAAGGAGGACATGTCCTCCTTTTTATGTATTTTTATGTATTGTGTCCGGCCGGATTTTTCTTAATGCTCCAAAATGTCCGGCTTTTTTATGAAGTGAGATAATTCCTGCAGTTACACTCTAAGTAAAGCGCGCGGTGCGCGTTAATGCGCTGTCCGCAGAGTCACCCCACTAGTAAGTAGTTCTATGACAGCTTGACAGGTAGCAGCACATGCAGAAGCACGTGTTTTTAATATGCTGTATATGCGTAGTTTGTTTGATTCTTTATACTAAAACTGTATTAAATGCCAAAACATTGTAAAATATCGTACTCCATTGTAATTAATTCATGGCTTTTTAAAAAAAATATTGTCCTCCTTTTTAGTTAAATGTCCTCCTTTTGCGAGGTGAATGTCCTCCTTTTCTGTTATCAGTGTCTGGTAACCCTATGCGGGATGCAAATCCAAATGACGGGGTGGCAGAGTGGGTGGGCGATGCGCTCGGCGTGGGTGGGTGTTGGCCACCCCTGGGTCGGGCGGGTTTCCGCGCGCACACCTGTAGCTCGTGTGACGACACAGGACGTCATGCGTCACTCCCCCACTTCACAACATCCGGCCTCGAACCCTGCTGTGTTCCCGCGAGCTGGTGACCCGCCCAGACCGAGGTCAGCAACTTCATCTGATACCTGACATCCGCGCGTGGTTTTCCCTTGGTTTATGGCGAGGACTCGGAGCCAGCGAGGACTTATCTAATCGTGGGCAACCGAGTTAACATATCTCTTAAACGAACAGCCAATGGACAATGGACAGTAAACCAAGTTATTTTAATGACTTTGATGTCTGTTGTATATCAATCATTGCACCCGCTGATTTTTCAGTCACTTATAATAAATGCATAGGTCATCAGAATAATAAAAAATTAGTCCTACGATGTAAAATGTGTTACTTACATTATAAACCAATTAACGGATGTTACATTATGTATGTAGAACCACAAGTGTGACAGACCCAACTGTGCAATTTCTCTTACAGAGACATAAAGACTAAAGATTTTGAAAGACTTTAACTCTCACCCTAAAACCGGCTGCAAAAAAAAAAAAATATGTTAACATTTGTATTATCTTTGAAAGATTTGTGCAATGGGAGTGTATGACTTGATGTAGGTTTTTGGGCATACGCCATTGCTAAGCACATGTATGTCTGTAGAAGAAAACTACAAAAAACACAAATGAGGCAAAAAAATTGCTGTTGTCAGGATATAAACACCACACAACACTCCACAACAGGAATATGGTCAACAAACAAAGAAAAAACAAAGAAAAATGGACTAACAGATCGAAGAAACCCCCACAAATGATGAAAGCACAAAAATACCGAACCCAAAAAATTCAGCACAACAGTTGAAACGAGACAAAAACACAGCAAAACGAAAAGACGAAAACAAACACAATAGTTTTCCAAAAAACAGAAGAGAACGAAAAAAAAACCACAAATGATGACAGCACAAATATATTGAACCCAAAAAAATTGTTGTGTTTTGTCTCGTTTTGACTGTTGTGCTGAATTTTTTTGCCGGCAGACACGGAGGAGGACCAACGCCTGAGTCTAGCGCCTGACACTTCACTCTCACAGAAGGAAACTGGGGTACAGTGACAGGCTGAATGCAGCAGGACCGCCAGATGGTGATCAGGTGAGGAGCACGGCACCCGTGGGGAACATCAAGCCAGTGACGTTTACAAAGCAGGTGGAGTTTGAAAAGGTTTGCTACCCCTGCATGAGAGCGCTGAACAGCTCTACCGATGCGCTGGGAAATGGCGTAGGGAGCCATAGGGCGGCTTATTATGAAAAGTAAGGAGAAAAATTTTAAATCCAAGTCTCATAACCTAAAAAAAAAATTAGCGAGACAAAATAATGCTAGAATTTACTGATGTGGCACACATGACAACATTGAATTGATTTAAACATAAAAAATATATATATTTCAATATAGATATAGAGATAGCAAGTAATAGAGAGGTATAGAGGAATAGAGGAGATATAAAGAGGATAAATAATGAGATAAATATATATATATAGATAGGCATATATAGAGAGCTAGATATATGTATATAGAGAAGGTATAGATATATAGAGAAGACAGATAGAGATATAGTGAGATATAGAGGGAGATATTGGAGAAATAAAGAAAGTTATAGAGATGTAGAAAGATGTTTAGATATATTTTATATGTGTCGATAAATATATGGAGAAATACAGATATTGAGAGAGATATTGAAAGAGATATTGAGAGAGATATAGAGAGATATATACAGATAGATATGGGTATGGACTTTTAGAAAGAGTTACATAGAGAAATACTTTTTTATGTGTGTACCTACTTCCAACTAATTACAAAAAAAATGAATGCAGTATTGCAACGCATGTTGGGCATTAGCAAGTTTATCATAAACATGAATCAGAAATGCAGCAATCAGGAATATTAAAAAAGTAGTGGCTCTGTGTGTGAATCACTCTCGTTCAAGGCCCTCAAGGATACTCCAGTAAAATCAATCCGACGCTATATAATCGTATTAAATGTGGTTTATTTAGATTTGTAGTTACTGAATCTTTATTTTGTGTTTGTTAATTTATACTTGTAGGAGAGTCTGTGATTTATTGGTAAGGTGTACATTTCTTAATGGTGTAATTCTCATGTCACATGGGTTATGGATAGAGTGCCGGACATCTGTCATGAAATCATCCGGCATTAGATTGACTTTGCAGTTCTTTGTACACTGGCACACGTTTTTCTTCTCTGTAAACTGATTTCTTTGTAGAAATCTGTTGTTATTTCAGCCAGGTCTTCCTCAATCCGATATATCCTCAACTTACTGATTATAGTTGACTCAATGTCACAAACAGTGTGTCAAAATACCTGTTGTCAAAAAATCAAAGCAATGCAACCCTACCAGCAGTTGTAGAAGCAACAGTAGCAGCTGTAATAGCAACAGAAACAGTTGCAGCAGTAGTAGGCTATTAGTATAATCAGTAGTAGAAGTAGCTGCAGTAGCAGCAGTAGTAGTAGAATCAGCAGTAACATCTGTAGTAACAGCACAATTAGTTGCAATAGTAGTATCAGTATAAGATGCAGCAGTATTAGCAGTATCAGAAGTAGTAACAGAAGAAGTGGTTGCAGCAGTAGTATTCATAAGAACAGCAATAGTAGTAGCAGTAGCATAAGTATCTGCAGCAGCAGTAGTAGTATTAGAAGCAGCATAAGCAGCTGTAGTAGCAGCAGAAGTGGTTGCAGCGGTATTATTAGTAAAAGTAGCAGCAGTAGCAGAAGTATTAGAAGTAGCAGCAGAAGTAGTTGCAGAAATTCACACTGAAATGAAATTAATTCACAAAATTTCTGTTAACATATCTTAAGTAATTTAAACTTTTCTTCGTAGAGTAACTATCATGTGAATAATCAAAGTTTTGTACTCAGAAACTCGTGTCATTCTACAGTGTCTTTGAACACCAGGCTCAACCAAACAGTATTACACACTTACGAAGAATGTTTATCTGTTAATTAGCTTTGTTTGATGCCATCCTTTTATCTTTATTTTGAATCACTTTAAATCCAGATGACCAGTCGTTAAATATTCAATATTGGCCTAACATTTTCTAATGTTTGTAAAATTAACATTTGTCTAACAAGAATAAACTAAAATATATATATTTTAGGGCAGGCATGCCGTAAAATATATGGTGAAATAACGGGGTTTGTATCAGCAGCAGCTACATTCTCATTGACCAAGGCCAGTGCAGTACGGACTTATTCTGATGGTTAGAGCTATGCAGAAACGGGGTTGTGTAAATAGAAGACTCGCCTCCCGCCAAGGCGATCCGGGTTCTATTTCCGGCGGGATTGAACGAGGATTTTTCGCAAGTGGTGGACGTGGCAGAAGTTGCCATGGTCTGTGGTTTTTCTCTGGGTACTCCCATTTATTCCCACCAATTCATTCCGCCACTGCTCCAGTCCCCATCTCTTCTTCACCTCACGCATTTTTCAGGCTGGACATAACGAGAGGACTGTCCCTTGTGTAGGGCAGCTGGCTCCTATGAGAGTCAGACCGATTCCATCCATGTGGACCCTGCCTCAGGAGGGTAACGACATGTAGATATTCATTTTCATATTACAGCTATGTACAAACAGTATCGGAGTATAACAAACAGTTGGTAGAGTGTCTAATTTACTCGTTCCTGCCAAAGTGATTCGGGTCCCCTCTCCTCCCAAGTAGGAAATGTGGTGGATGTGCCGTGAGACGCTCGTATCCATGTCGCCTGACAATTTTGTCCATCAGTGCTCTCACCTCCTCTCATAGTTCCAAATGACCTCGTTAATTCATTCATTTTGGACAGATAGTTGAATCTGCCCGCGATGAAGCACCATCTATAGCTATGGATGATTAGTGACAGTGACATATCGGACTTAAATACGTGGGGGTAGGGCGTTCAAACACCAAGGTATAACTACTTTTTGAGTAAGGAACTAACATTGGTCAGTTTCGTGGCTAATGCAAGTCCTATCCTTTGAGCGCATAAGTATTTTTAACTACGGAAAGAATGTGAGACATGTCTCCTACAAATGCGCGACTTCGTGTTGTTACAAACATGGTAAACCCTCGCCACATCCATGGCCACCCACTACAAAGGAACTAATAAACATTACGTATTCAAAATTACCTAGAAATTGTATCTGCATATCACACTGAGCCTGGACCAGTCCAACTTGGGAATTCCAAGTTGATGCACTGATTGTTGAGTACACAAATCCTGTGTTTGAAAAAGAAAAAAATTTAAGGGTGAGGCTCGATGCCGTATGGAACTGCCTTTGGTTTACTGAAGGCAATTTTTTTTCTGTAGAGGGTAATTACGAATTTAACGGAGGACAGTCTATTTTAGTTCAATGGTTATAGTGTGTTTGGGATGGCGACTAGTAGAAGGTTGAGATCCTGATAGTGCAACAGAGATATAATGGTTGAATGAGCGATACATTTAGTGGGAATTTCGACAGACAGTGGGAATACTGTGTCCTAGTGTCGTCGAAAAAGACAGGCTGGCAAATATGGTTGGTGTTATGAAATTAAGAAAGTTGTAAATGACCTTATGAACATGAGGAATGTTTAAGGGAAAATAAATGAAAGCCTGAAAACTAAAATATTCGAAATGACTCAAAATACATTTGCCTTAAAAACCAAAAATTCCTTTAAAAAATTGGAAAAAAATTCCCAGCAATTTTTTTTTAAAAATTGTTTACTTTAAAAGTTAAGTTAAGTCCTCGCTTGGATTCACTTCGAGAGTAAACGTATACTTAATAAATAAAGAATTTAAATATATTTAATTACAAATTATAAAAACTTTAAGAAAAATCATGGCTACATCAGAAACACCTTTTTAAATTCTGAAATAACCATTGCGATTTTCGTTACGGTTGCCATCATGATTGTATTTTCAATTATAGAAAATAGGAAAAAAATTACTTAATTAAATTTTAATAATATAATTAGTAAGAAGGTACTGGGTTCAAATCCAGTGAGGTCATTCGATTAAAAATGGTGATGGCTCCTTTCTGCATGGAAACCACCGACAGACTGACATCTCACCACTAATGCCAGGATATTACGTCAGCCAGTATAACGTCATGACAGCCATCTCGTTTTCATCTGCTAGATAATGCTACCGCCATCTTTGATCCGACATACATATCTCCTGTTTTCGTCTGCTATGAGATGCTGTCGCCATGTTAGTTACATTTTTACCCGCTATAGTACAGTATTATTTATTACCTTGAAATCTACCATCTTGATGACCGTCTTGGCCGCCATCTTGAAAATATGTAACTGTGAGCAAAATCCGTAATATTATTCCAAAAATCATCAAAAAATTACTCATAACCTTCTGATTGATACGATCGATTTCTATTCTCGGTTTGATCTTTGCTCAATGCAAAAATTATAAGTTTATTTAAAAATTGGTTGTCTGTAAAGTCGGTTTACGGACGATAGTTTAACGTGACAACGTCATAACAAAACATTGATGAAATGATTGCATACTTTAATGAATAAGATTGAATCATTTTTATTGAATTATCACTATTTTGTATGGATACAAAGAAGGAGTGAAATTAAATCTACAATTTAATTGATAAAATTAATTTCATTTGCACTCATTAATTGAAATATGTTTAATACTTTAACGAAGAGATTATTTTAACTACAACTTTTATACATGTTTGCTATTTAACTTCTTCCAATCTGTGTTATTCTGTTAAGGATAGGACGATGATAGGAAAAGTAGGAAACGAATGGGAGTGTTTCAAGTTTAATGTGCCTCGAAAAAGTCAAATCGATGGTTGTTCCAATCGAGTGGAAGAGAGATAGATGCGGCGCAAGCGTACAATGAGCGTAACGGGACACAGCGTAACGGGACAATGTGCGTAACGGGACACTTTTTCGTGCGTGCAGCCGGCGTTCATCGATTTATTAGACGTTGTCACGTCAAAAATGTTTTTAATTAAATGTCACATCATGTAACGTCTAAAGTGACAGGCACGAAAAAAAATTACAAGAATTTTACAAATAAAAATTTATTACATACATTCTACTCTACATTAGGAAAACTTACGAAAGTTTAAATATTAAAAAAAAAAAAAACATTAAGTTCGTATTGGCCTGAACGGACGTATTCTCAGCTCCAATCGTTTTACTGGACAGAGACCAGCCAGATCCTATACTGACATAGTCTTCCTCTTCCTGACAGAATGTCTCGATACTGTGTTTAAGAGACTTCTTCACATCGTCCGAACTGGAAATGGGAGTATTCACAATCTTGAAAGCGCATTTCTTTACTTGTCCCTCGAACGGATATGGTTTACCATATAAACGGTCAAACCACAAGTTATATTTTAAAGATCGATGCTTGCTACTTGATCAGTGAGCTGATTGGCCATGTTCTGCTTGATATCTTTAAGAAAAGTACAAATGTATTTTGACTCACTAAACGTATAATAGTACCTGTGATGTCAGAATTCATTATGGAGGTCGGCACTTCAGGCCCCTCAACTTGGGACTTTTACTACTGAAGAAGAACAGTTGTTTTTCTATGCTTGGAGCAATACCAACAAAGAGATACTCTTAAGGGGCCCGCCTCGTCAGGGGTGTATGTGTGTTAGTGAGGCGGGATGATAAGCGCGACGCTCGCTGGTATTTCTAGCGCGGTATAGCCTCTAAGCGCAAGTCTCTGAACTGGCGCGCATTCGTCTCGTCGTCACAGGATAACTGTGAAATTTGAGCGGTGACCGTAACATTATATGGGGGAGAAATGAAGATAAAGGTGTTATGCAAGCCCCTTAAGTGCTTTCAAGAATCTGTACTGATTGTTTTATGCCTAAAAATTACTCTGAAAACACGCGTTTTAGGCATTTTAACGCTTATAAAAATACAGTTTAAAAACTTAATACGAAAATAAAAGTACTTTTCGGTCCTCAGCGAACTTTTAAATGCTATTCGTAAATAGGCCCCACTCGGATATCTTGAGTAGTTTTGAAATCGCGTTGTTTTTCCTAAAGCTCTGCACACTGTATGTGTGCCCAGGTAGGCGGGCCCCTTAATGACTGGGACTGGCGCTTGGAAATCTATAGTCCATCCACGGTAACCTCCTACTTTTCTGAAGCCCTGCTTTTCACCGGATCTACTTTAATGTCAATTTGTATCCTTCCGCCGTATGTAAACAAAAACATTGCCATGTGACAAATGTCAAATGGTTTGTTTACAATCACCAGCTGTCAAAACAATGTGTGTATGTATGTGTATATATATATATATAAGTAATTTGAATATGATCTAAGTATACATGTATATGTTCATATCATTATTTATGATACCCAATGGTAAAAATATTAAAAAATAAGTTTGTTAGCTAAAGAAATAACATATAATTTAAAGTAAATTTTTAGGAGAATATATAAATTTACAACATTTATGTAAGCAATAAATATCATCCTTTAGTACAGTTCAACACAGTTTTCTGCATCTGAAAAAAAAAAGTATTGTAAATTATACATATGGCTGTCCATCTAAGCAATCTGGAAAAGACTAAGGATTGAAGGTTTAATAAAATTAACAAATTCAGATGAAAACATTTAAAAATGAATTTTCTTCTTTTATTTAATAAACCCCTACCATTTTGCCGGTTAAGGCCACAAATAAAAATATGGTTATATACATTTTCCTGAGTATACTTATTAGACAAAATCATAATTTTATGAACAGTAAAATTGTGGTAAAGAATTGACAGTAATTTCTATACCACTTATATGCATTATTTATTTGTGGCCCTGGATGGGGACTGGCTTTTTGTTTTCCAAGTAAGTTCACTGAAAAATGAAGAGACACAACAAAATAAAATGTTTCACATACACCTATACGAATCCAGAAATGAAATTTATTATTAATTTTATAATATGTGTAATATAAAGTTAATACATAAAGTTCCAGTAATCAACATACTTAATGGGAATGCATAAAAGAAAAAAAAATGTTTCAAACCCCAATACTTACAGTTGCCCAGGTGTTTATTACATACAGACCTCAATAAGAACACCCGGGTAAATCATCAAGAGGAACTGCCAGTACTTCACTGTCTCCATCTACTTGCTGTGTCGTAACCTCAAATTCTTCGCTGTCACTGTCTTCACTTGAACTATCCTCGCCGAGGTGGATGATGAGTGGAGGAATGGTGCCGCTGTCTGTGGACTTTTCTCTCCCAGTCTGCTTGAATTAGCTTCTCCACGTGATCCACACACCTCGCCCATCTAAAAAAATTAATGTATACAGTAAAACCTCTATATAAATGACCTGTTTATAGCAAAAACCACTCTATAACAAAATATGTTTGTTTCTGTCAAAACGGCATAGTAAACAATGCATGGCATGCTCTTTATTACATACAATTTTGAACTCACTCCACAAGAAACTATTTTTAAACACAACAAAACTCATTTAATGTGTTTTCCTCAACTATCAAAGCTATTATTTAATACTTGAAGTAACATGTTTTGTTTTATGTTATCTGAAAAAAAAAAATTATAGTGGTTTATTCAAGATATAATAAAGCTGTAAATATTATATATGTTATCAATAAAGGCTTAGAATGCATATGATAAAATATTTATTTCATAAGTTTTGTGTTTGTTTTTGGTTAAAATTTGTCCCAGACAAAAACAGTGAGATATAGCGAAAATTTAATTTTTTGAATAGTTTTGATGATTTACTGTATATGTATTTCACTATAATAACATAACTTTTGAAAATACTAATGTGCAAGAACTACATGTGTAAATACCTATTCAAGTTCGCTAGATGAAAATATTCAAAATTCTCTACGTTGAAATTTTATCTGAATATTGAAATCTGCCTACAGCACTGAACCCACCATAACTTTAAAGTCATTGACACAAGATTAAGCATAACAGAAAGTAATATCACAATTACTAATAAATAAAAACTATTTATGGAAATGAAACAATTGCAAATGGACTGCAATTACAAAAAAAAAAACCTTGCAAATAAGTCACCACTGTTAGATCTAGAAACTACACAGATATGTATGAATCACATGGGAATAAAATTACAAACACGAACACAAACACGAACACAAACACATACATGCAACACATTTTCAAAACGACAACTACACAAATCCAAACCACTTATTTTTACCAATTGTTTTAAAACTGTATTACTGGTATATGAATATACACAAAATGATAATCACACTATACACACACTAGCACACAAAGTTATCAAAAGGAATGGTAGGACCAGGCTGCTAGGCAACAATACTTACGTATTATGTAAAAATGTATGGTAAGGGTTTTGCTGAAGCTTGAGGAATGTTCTACAGGAAAATAAAACAATTTCTACTTCAAAAGGAATACCCCATTGGTCATGCAACATGAAAATACCTCTCTGGTGTGGAAGCATCAAGAGCCTCTTTCCAGATGGCTGCAACTGCATCATTGTCAAATCTCTTGGCCCGCCCCACGTTACTATTGTAATGGTGTTTACATTGAGCCCAAACTAGTTCGATTGCATTATAGTGGTAGTGATAGGGTGGGAGTCGTAGAATTTCGTGGCCATAGTTACGAGCCAACTCGTCTACCTCATATCTGAAAAGTGTGTTAGAACAAGGTGTATACGTAATTTTTTGCAACTATCTCACTTTTAAAGAAATGCTGTAAAAAAAACGAAATAATATACCGTATTCGGGGCTTGTTTTGTTTAGCTATTCTCAGCAGCTCCACTTTCAACAAATTATTTTCATGTTTTATCCCATTCTTCTCCAGCCACGCGATCAGTGCAGCCTTGGTCCAGTTCGTTGTAGGTGTTTTCTCAACCTACGTTATGCCAACATTTAACTAAATACTCAAGTAGCTGATAAGAATTCATGACAGTAGAACCCTGTTACAATTTTACTGCTTATAAAGTTTTCCTGCCTATAATGTATTATTTTTCAAGTCCAATATTTTCCCTATAAGGACAATGTATTTAATTCCTGGATATAATGTTTCACAAATTATGCGTTTCGTGCTTGTAATGTTCACTTCATAAAATTTTAGAAGACGAAAAAAATTAAAAGCCTTTGTCTATACTGTCTATGTATATGTGTATGTTAGCAGTTAACTGCCTGTTGACACCCTTGGAAAACAAATAAATTCATAAATTTTTAGCCATTCTGTGTGTTTTCAAATGTATTCACTTAAATCACATGTTCAAGTGGCAAAAGAACTGGACTTAAGCATTTCCACTGTAAACACTGTCGTGAATTATGACAATTATACAGAAATGAGACAATTTTACAGCAATGAGACAATGTGTAAGTAAAGACAAAGCAGATAGAAGCTGGAAGCACCATGATGTTAAAGAAAAATTGTTTTTGGCTTGCTACAAGCAAATTGGAGCATCAAATATATCTTTATGCAGCTTGTTGAGTCCATTGGCAATAAATCCACACTAAAAAGTACTAAATTGAATTTCCTGCTTATGTTTTTTTTTCTTGTAGCCCCTTAAAAACAAATTATAACAGGGTTCTACTGTACTTATGCAAAGCAAACATGTGTTTTGGCATATTGTCGTAATGAATTTCTAAATTTAACAAAGCATGTTAGTTTAGTGACTAGAAATTTTTTTGAAAATATTATTTTAATTTATTAAGTAGGGAAACAGAGCATTCATAAAGTGGGTCCTTTTACCAAACAAGTAATTATGTCATTTTCAAATGCTGTTTGCAATAAAAAAATTTTATTTGGTATTTCAAACCCTCTACTAAATTAGTTTGCACTACAATGTAATTCAATTACATTATATATATATATATATATATATATATATCTGTGTGTGTGTGTGTGTATTCAATTTCAGCTCAAACATTATAGTTTATAAAAATGTAGTGTAGGCATACTATTAAGATAACAATTATTGCTGGCAAAATGTATTAGTCTCGAATATTCGTACTTATACACAATAATAAACACATGTAAATTTTTCACATTACAATTTGAGCAATAAAAAGACACTGCTTTACCATTGCACATACCTGGGTGCTGTGATATGAAGCATTGTCCATTATGATGACACTGGGTTCCTCAAGATGCACCAACATGTCTTCAAACCACATCAAGAAAGTTTCCCCATTCATCTCGCCATGGTAGTCTGCAGTCTTCTGACCTGAAACAAAAAGTAATCCTGCTCCTGGCACAAAGCCAGTGCGCCCTCCAGCATTAACAACAATAAACCTTTTACCATCTCCAACAGTACGTCTCTTCGCAGATTGTAGACTCTTGTCCTGCCATGACTTTGATACAGTTCCTGAAAAATATATGAAATGGAAATGAAATACTTTGTATTGGACCACAGAACAAATTTTCAAATAAATTAATGCCTTGCCTCTCTGGAAAATCCATGTTTCATCAACAAATATGAAATTGGCACCTCTTTCTTTTTCTTCTTTATACTTTCTCAAGAAATCTATTCGCTGCAATACTATGTTTTCATTCTCTATCAAAGCTTTTCGTCCATCAACAGTTGTCCATGAAAATCCCATCTTCTTTAACAATTTATGAAGACTTGATCTTCCACCATAATAATCTATTTGTCTTTCCCTGATTTCTTTCAAAATGGTGTCGACTGTAACATTCAAACCTGTAAATTTATTGCATACATTAACAATACATGAAATAACAGAGGTACACAAAACTAAGCGAAACCACAACCCCGTAGAAGATAATTTAAGTGCACATTTTACATTTATTAAATAGTTTTAATAAACTTACATTTCAAAAATACTTTTAAATTAATTTAAATTTTGTAGTTTGCTTAGAGGAATTCTACATTGCAGTATTTTTGTCTGCAATGATATGACGATTATATTGCGCGTTTGTATTGAAGTTGTGTGAAACATTAGTATTTCAGCATTCAATTTAGCAATCAATAAGTTACAAGCTCTACACTGTGTTGTAGGTAAATGTTTTGTATCGTGTATCCCATGTGATCCCTAGATCTTTATGCATGAACCTGTACATCCTATTGATCGTGTGGTGCATGCTTTTTTTCATTTATTCAGATCAAAGATCCTGAACATAATCAAATATTGTGGTATAGCAAGAATAATTATCATAAGTTTAATAAAACATATATATTTTCATTATTATTCAACTTTAAATCATAACTCATTACTACATCACAGGTTTTTAGTTTTGGTTTTGTACAGGATTTTTAAACGTAATAAATTAGAAAAGCAAGCATCATCAATCACAGGATCAATATTTGCAGGATCATGCGATCAGGATCAATGTATCGAATCGGATACGCGATACTAAACTTTTACTGTTTTATAACCTTCTGTTACTTCATACACTAACACACAGTTTGTCTGGCTAAGTTGTGTTTTCATATGATACTTCATTACAATGAAGTAGGCCTATTGTTTATAAAATAACAATACCCCTATATTTTCTAAAGGGTTAGGCGGGGCATGACACTATTTTGCAATAGAATATATATTGTACTGGACCCTGCCACACAGTACAATTTAGCCAATTAAGTATCCCAATTTTTTTTTAATAACCATGCTTGCTTAGACCACAACTCACTAATTTGTAACCAATTACTGCTAAAGCGCACAACTGGATATTATTGATACTGGAAATAGTCATTATTTAACCTTCTGATACATCATAAAAGTTGAGGTTATTTAATATGTATACTGTGTATAACGATATAAACATTACTTGTAGTTTTAGAATGTAACAATTTTCTTTCTATCTTTAACCTAACCTTAAAAGGACGTGTACCTATTTCATATGTTGCACAATATTCTATATATCAATACCATATCAATAAAGAAACCTAACAAACAACCCAAAAATGTTAAGTATTTTTAAAGGACAGATGATATCGGGAAAAAAACTGAACCGGTCAATCTGCATATGGATATATGAAATGAATACAATTAAGTAGGGCCTACCCCAGTGATATTGAAACTACTCTTCAGTATCAAATTTTTACCTTCAGCGTACATCCTGTAAATTGCATTCCTGATTGCATTTACTGTGAAATCGTCGACTGTGTCAAGTGACTTTCCTTCCTGTGGCCTTTTTTTCCTCTTTTTTCCTGGTGTTGAAACTTCTTCAATGTCTTTCTTGTAGTACCTAACCAAAAAAAAAAACATTTGTCATAAGACTTTTCCGGGGACCCGTTCACAATACGCAGTTAGGCAGTGTTCCAAATATGGCATTTTGTCACAAATATTTGCTTTGTGGTCACTAAATGGAAACATGACAGACTTTGTCCACGAAATTAATGAAGTGTTTTTTTATTTATTTTGTGATCTCCCAAACAGATGAAAAACTAATTAAATGCAAATTATAAAATCACTCCCTTATGTTATAGTTAAACCTATCATAAAGTTTATAAACATCGTTATAAACAAACGTGTATCACACCCATAAAAATACTTGAAAGTGCCTATATTGTTATTGTTAGGACCTGAGTAGGCCTAATATGATTTTAGGTTAACTTTTCAACAGAGACGCCACATGGCGAAGGTGAATATTCGGGCGTGTTCGGGCAGGGACAGAGCTTGATGTACATCTTAGGCTTCCAGTGTAGCATTCACTTGGCTGATGCAGCTGGTTCACGTGAGCAAACAAAGAGCGCAGCACGGCTCATCCTATGAATTTTTATTCAAAATAAACAAAATAAAAAATAACGAAATTTAATAAACTTCTTCAAAAATTAACAAAGCTTTTCATGTTTGTTTGGGGACAAACCTGTTATTTTAACGTCCACACTTTTATTATTTTTATTTACATAATTGAATATACTACGTTTTCCATATAAAAGCAACTACGACAAAACAATACAACAAAATGATGGGCAAGGCGAAGAGATGAAAACTGTAAATTAAAATGTTTATTAAGAAAAAAATTACCGCGATAGTGCTAACTGAACTAAATTACCTCGGAAGTTCATGTTCGCCAGCTCTGGTCGTCCCACGCCACTACTCTATCAGCACCTGGCGTCATAAGTCATGTGCCATATCCGCGCCTGCACCATCAGCTGCGACTTATCAGTGAGACGCGGCTGCGAGACTGTGGCAGGCCTGCACTTGTGTTACAATAAGATGTGAGCAGTCATCATCCCTGTCAGCCGTGTCATTCTGCTTGCCGAGAGGTCATCCCATATGGCCTGTCTTTCGGTCCTTAACGGTCTACAGCGTTCAAATTTTTATTCCCATATTAGTGTATTTATACAGACCGGAAAAATTCGCGGATTTCTTTCGATACAGGCTGGAATCCAAACTCGTTTAGCTTAATGCTGCGTCAGTGATTGGACCGCATTTTACCTGAAGGACTCTGAGCCAATGGCAAACACTAAACAAAAGAAGTATCGAATCATAAGAATCGCAGTAAACAGGTGTCCCGAGTCGGTAGCCAATGACCAGGTGATAGTTGTCCGAGTACATAGAGAATCGTGGAGTCTATCCTAGTGGTAATTGAAATTGCGAATTTTTCCAGTCCCTATGTATTTAGTGTTATTGTTGTCCGTCAGCTTGAACCTTTTCCTTCACGTGCACTTTCTCCCCTCTTCTATCATTTCTTCAATTGCTTTTGTTAGTTAACAGTCTCTTACTAAACCATTCAGATTCATTCTAACTTTTTTATGAGTAGTATACAAATATCTGTACTAGCGATAGGTCCGGGACGTGGATGGGAATAAGGTCAATGACTGATCGACCTATGATGTTACGGCGGCCATCTTGTACTCAAAATGCCACAGAATTCCTCTAAAATAATTTAAAATTACTAAAAATTCCTAGTAGTATTCCTATTTCGAGGGGAAAATTTCCGTTTTGTGGGAACATTTCCCCTATTTTATTCCAGACAATTTAAAAAATTCAAATGTCTCCATTGAGGCTTAAATTCCTTACGGGCAAGCCTCCAATACGCCTCTGGAGGGAAGCTTTGACCTTGACCTTGACCTCGGACGTCTTGGCTGCACTTTTAGTTACGCCCGCCATCTTGTATGTGTATAACGTCATAGTTTCTCTTTTCGTTACGACCAACGTCTTAAATTTTAGAACGCTGTACTTATCGTTACGTCACCATCTTGTATGCGTATGACGTCATCGTTGCAATTTTCTATACGTCCGCCATCTTGGATTCTAGAACGATGCACTTTTCGTTACAGTCACCATCTTGTGTGTATGACGTCATCACTTCATGTTTCGTTACGAACGCTAAATTGGATTCTATAACGTTGCAATTGTCGTTACGTTCGCTATCTTGAAAATACATAATTATAACAGAATTTTAATAGGACATTTTTTTAAATAAATAAAAAAATTATTTTATTAAACTTTAATTTTTAAAATGCACTAATTTCATGTTGTCCTCGGCTTGAATACGATGAAGAAATTCCATTAAAAATGGTGACGGTAACCTTTAGTTAATAAGTAAAGTGCAAATTAGGTAATCAATTATTACGCAAGTATATTAATCAATATATTAAGTTTAAAGATAACATTTCCAAATTTAAAACGTAGAGAAGAATTTTTGGTCTATTAAATTGAACTTGCTGCAAGAAAAGCTAATGTAAGAAAATCTAGGCAAACTTCGTACTTGGCTTAGAAAATTATTATATAAATTAAAATATTGTTATTTAATGTGAGTTAAATCTTCACTCGTAAAGATTTTCTCCATTAATTGGATAAAGCCAACATCTGTAACCAGATTACAAAATTTAGCTACTATTCTCCGTACCAGAAGCTACTTGTGTCCCATATTATAAAACCAATACTGCCTAGTGTCAGACACCGAAAGAAACTCTGTGTCAGAGGACACTGCAGCCCTGAGTCAGAAAAACCTACTTCCACTTGTCATAAGCCAATAGTGCCCCTGTCAGAAGAAGTTTCTTCACTAAGTCAGAAGCCAATACTGCCCACGTCAGAAGAAGCTACTTCCTCAGTCAGAAGTCAATATTTCCCCTGTCAGAAAACGTTACTTCCCCAAGACCGAATCCAATATTGTTCCTGTCAAAAGAAGCTACTTCCTTCAGTCAGAAGCCAATACTGCCCTGCCAGAAGAAGTTTCTTCACCACGTCAGAAGCCAATACTGCACATGTCAGAAGAAGCTACTTCCTCAGTCAGAAGACAATACTGCTTCTGTCAGCAGAATCTACTTGCCGAGTCAGATGCTAATACTGCCTCGTGTGAGAGGCTGTCGCGCTGTTGGCACGGCCACCCCTCCCCGGCGGACGAGGTGGGCGTGTCGCGACTCCCGGAGGCGGAGCACTTGACCTCTGACGTCTCCATCGCGCGACCGAGGCAGACGTCTGGCGCGGCCGCCAAGCTTCGGTCACCAGAGTCCTGCCTGCCACGTCAGCTCATTATAAAGTGGCCCGAGCAACTGGCTGGCTGGCTGGCTGGCTTCAAAACATCACTTAAAAGTGTACAACGTATTAAAACGGATTATTTAAAACACTTCCAGAAAGTTTAGCTAAGATATATTTTTTTCTAAGTTGAATAAAAAATAATATACCTTTTATTGAAACTGTAAGTAAATATAATACAGTATATTATTTCACCTATGATCTAACCCAAACTTCTACTCAAAATTAACATAAGTATACAACACTCAAAACTTGCTACAGTTTTTAAAACCAATTTTAAACTTAGTACTAGAGACACCTGTATTTCGCGATTTCATTTCGTGTTAAGGTATTTCACAAAATACTGTAGCTTTTCTTCTGTGGTTATTGGCTGAGGTCGGTGAGAGGTGTCGTCCCACTCTTGACGGGGCCAATGAGAATGTGGTCACCGTACTGATGCACCCTCACAATTTGCCATGACTCTCAGAAAAAGCTACAGTGTTTTGTGAAATACCTTGACAAGAAATGAAATCGCGAAATACAGGTGTCCCTACTTAGTACTAAATACTGTTTTTTTTTACTCTTCACTTATTCGTAAATCATTTAACTAAGGCTATTCTACTTCTGACAACAAAATGTTAAAAGTGGGGAATATGGGTTCGTAAGGATAGCTTGATTAATTTTCATATAGTTTTATTTACTACTAATATTTACATTACTATTTAAATAACCATAGGTACATAATGTCTGTTCACAAATCACTCGCACTTAAAAATATCTGTTCACTAATCACTAACTATATGTCCAGTCCACAGATCTCACTCCTCACTGGAGCTAGGCTCAACATTGGTTCACCTCTTACCTCGCACCTGTCCGCACTTACAGTCTCGCGCCACCCAGTCGAACCCGCATGGTCTCGTCGTTACGCGTCGCGCCGCTCGCAAAAGGGGGTCTCTGGTCCCTCTCGCCGAACTCAAACTTCACTCCATTTGCCTGTTGGAACTCTCGCGGAGGCCGGGCGTCAACGCTTTTATACCCGTTGCCCGTATTTATGGAACCAACTGGAGTTGTTACATGTATCGTCATCCCAAGCCGACCCGACACTCGAAGCATCCAGAATAGCAGCGCTTCATTCACGCCACTCCACGCGGCGGCCTCTGTAAGCCCGCGGGATTCCCAGGCCACTCAGGGATAGATAACAGCGCCGTGTAGGATGGCACGGGGGCAGGGGGGGGGGTGACAGAGCCCCAACGGTAGGTGCGCATGACGTCAGTGGCACCGTGCGGGGCCTTCCCGAGCCAGACTACTGCTGGAAGACCCGCTCAGCCACCTGGAACATGTCGTGGACCTGCTTGCTAGTTGGAAACAGTATAAACCCTACACCTAGCACTGTTAAAAATGGCCAGAACATAAAATAGACTGCACATAGACTGCAAAAATATTATTAAAATTCAATATTTTAAACACAGACTCTATGCATATTTAGGGTAGTGTGGGGCTATTTGGGCCATGGTTTCTTTAGATAAAAATAAGAAAAAAGTTTACTTCTTTTATTTAAAGCTAAGATGCCATTTTCCGTATGAGAGCTTATGAGTGTAGTTGTTAATGGAAGCGCTAGAAGATTTAACTAAATATGTTTAATGTGTCTCATGTGATATCAATTCAAAATTTGGGAGTTAAGTATTTTCTGTGAATTAATGGCGGTTATGTAGTTTTCATTAAGATCCAATGGGAAAAATAAATTCAACTTTGTGCATGTTATGTTTGTATCACAACCTGCAAAGACCACTTCACCGTTTAATATGACAACTAGAGGCATATGTTGCTTGGACTTGAAGCTATTAGAAGTTTAGAACTTTGTTTCATGTAGGGCTATTTCAATCGCAGTGAATTATTCCTTTGATCTCGTTTATATTGCCGTGAAGCTCATCTTCAATGAGATTTGAGGAATGATGCTAACCATGCACAAATTCCCAATAATAGAAAGGCCACTGGTAATCCCACAATATTTTCACCATAGCAAGACTCGTGAATAAACTCAACTGTCTGTATAGCAATGCTTTTGGCCACCCATATTTCTGTGTGAGAAGGGCAGCGTAACCATTTTGCAAAATTAATGAACATAAGTATGCCATTGAGTGATAAAATAAAAATGGCAAGGAAGAACTGTTTTTTGTCTTTCATGGTGAGGCATTGAAATGGCATTTTCTTGAGCTTGGGTTATGGGTTTATAAAAATATCTTTATGGTAACATTTATGACATCTTGAGAAGTGTACCAGTCGAGCTTGTTATTCAGGACCAGCCTCAGAACATGCATAATGAGGATGCGAGTGGTTTCCCAATGAACAACAGGCCCTTGACGGTAATTAGTAAAAAGAGTAAGATATAGTTCGTATCGTTGACAAATTGGGAACGTGAAGGAAATGTAACAGTAGTTGTCCGTATCAGTGCACATCTCCGGAACACACTGAAAAAAAAGAAGAGCTAAAAAGGGAATTAACTTTTATTAAATCAGCACTGACAAGAAACAAGCGAACAACAAGTTTTCATGCAAAGTTTAATAGAAAACAGAAGCGACAGCGCCAAAATGAGTAAACAAAGTGAGACCTCTACGTGCTCCAACGAAATTGTCAGAAACATCACATGAAGACAAAACACACTACGTGACTTCTGTGGTATATATTTGGAAGAATAGTCACAGAGCAAAGGTGACTGGATGAGTTGTCAAAAGCGCTGCGGATAGTCCCATGCAATTTGTGTTGGTGGTTATTATAAAAAGGTGGGTGGTTGAGGAAGGGGGGATAATTTATTTGTGGCAGATGTGTTGAAAAATATTGAAGACGATTTTATTATTTTTATTGTGTTAGTATATGCACTTTTAAGTAACCTAATATGTGGTTAGAATAGCCCCTCGTACAGTCCCAATAGCCCCACGATTTTAGGATTATCATGTTGGCGTAGTGTTTTCGTTAATAATTTTTTACCAGGAAACGAGTTAGCGTTTGGTATTCAGAACCAGTCTCAGAACATGCAAAATATGGACGCTAGCTATCAATGTTATATTATATAAGGCTTTAAACTTGAAATGATTCATATAGCTCCACTTTACCCTATAAGGAAATACAAATACCCCAAGATAATATAACAGCTGGTTATCAAACCTTTTCTTGAATTCTACTTTTCCAATAAATATATACATATATATATGTATATATATGTATGTAGGCATATATATATACACACATACAAATACACATATTAAAGTTCAAGAAAATTCTTGCCAAACATTTGAACAAACAATTATCAGTTAAAACATTTGTTCCAGTCTATATTTGTATTTCAGCCGCCGATCCATCATATTGCCATCCGGGGCAGTTAGTGTGTGCGAGACCAGAAACCGAAGTTTCTATAACTCGCTTAGTGCATTGTAAATCAGGTGCACCCCACACTTTTGTAGAATCACTTGGATCAACGGGCGGGGCGCGTGTCTTGTGGGATAAGTTTGGCACACGGGCCTGTGTGTGCGCTGGTAGGTTGTGTAATGCTAAAAAAGTTACGTGTACCTAATTCGGCGGGGGAGAGAAGTTCCCCACCAGCTAGATCGGCTAACTGGCGTGATGTAGTGTCGTGTTGGTGTGCAATAGAGGCTTGTCGGTGTGCTGTAATTTCAAGTGACCTAGTTAAATTCGGGTGTGGCGTGTAGTGTAAAGCTGTGCAAGCCGCTCCTACGAACCCCTGGGAACACAGAAACATGGGCGTGATGATTCGTTGTATTTCTTCCCAGCCCCACGACACTCAGGAGCATGGCTTGCCGTTTATTTCATGTCTTCATATTATAACCCCACCCAAGCAGTCTACGAGGCAATTAAAACGACTATACCTCGTGAGGACACACGCCCAAGTACAGGCGAAACCACCAAGTCCCTCTATGACAGCATACTCTACTTGCAGCCGCGCCAGTTCCTGTCTTCCTTATACCGGGCTAATGTAACTGTCCAGTGACCTCGGGCGCAATTTCTTTGCGGGCCGAAAGTTAATGCCGTGCAACCTAAATATCAGCATAAAACAAAACTTAAATATATTCCTCAGTTCGCTTTGTACCGAGTATACTTATGAATCTGTACGCAATTATTTTGAGCGCACGTCGCAAATCCTATTACCAAAACTGAAAGTACTCCATGCATGGCTTGGCATGCACAACACCATGAAAACATTTCTATCTTAAATATAACAAAAAGGCATGCCACATGAATTAAATTAACTACCTCGTCGCGCAAGAAAATGGCCAGCACTAGGACTGCTAATGTAGCTAGTCCTCTGTTCCCGCACGTCACTACTACTGACGCGGGATGACCTTGAAACATAAACTCAGCTGCACTGGAACAGAAAACAATTTGTGACTGCTAAAAAAAAAATCAAAAGTTTCTTCTACTGCTTACAACACCAACAAATTCCTGTGGTGCACAGCATGAAGGACTACATCGCTTGGTGCGCCACTGTACGTGAAAACCAAAGTCAAGTTGGAATGAGCTCACCAGGGCAGAGTGCGGGCTGTCTCTACACCCCACGACTCCTCCCAGCAGTCTGACATCGAGACGATGGCTGCTCGCCACCTGGTGGCCAGGTGCGTGCGTCGCGAACACCCGCACACAACGCCTCGCCGAGTGACGAGGCCTCCTGTCACTCAGCGCCGCGCGCGGCAGTCGCCCGAAACACACAGCGTGGCGACCGAGGATACTCCACTTCTCCACAGTATGTTCGGCAAAATCGTCGCAAAATTTCGTCTTGAAAACATCTCATAAAGATGAATCAAAATTTAAATAGCTGTAATTATTTAAAATAGCAGATCAGACCCTGAATTTAAAAAACAAATACCGTAAATGTTATAAAATAATTATGACAAAAAATATGAGGTGCGGGATCGCCTCAATCCTAATGTGAATGACGTCACATTGTCGCACGGAAAATTTCCCTGTCTATATTTGCGATGTGCGATGTCCGAATCTATTGAATTCTAAAGTAGTCACCAAAACGCAGTAAATAATATTTATTTATTTCATGCAAACTAAATGATACACAGCTAAGTTTTGAATTTTCATTTAACTTGTGGAAGTTGTGGAGTTTCAAAAGTATTTAGTTATTCCGTAAGGCAAACGTAAATTAAAATAAATTTATTTATTTCGATCACACTTTAAAAAAAGGAATTTTTTGTGTTCGGCCTTTGAAAAGCGCCGGCCGCATACGGACTGAACTAATCAAAATTTTGCCATGTTCTTCTTAGCTTCATACCACACCGTCTGTTATTTAATATTTGCTGTCTTGAAATGGGAATCGGAAACAGCTAATGTGTTATACTTCTGCGCTACCAAAGGATACGTGTTGGGACAAAAGTTAAAGTTGACCAATGTATTCGTACCCTGGGATTCGGACTGTAACCCACACATTCCATGACGTCAGAGGGTCACGTGGACAAGTCAGCGATCAGTGTATCACGTTCACAACTTGGGACATTGCAATTGTAGACGGACCATGTGAACGGGACAACTCCACCAAGTGTTCGAATGAACTCTTCTCTGGTAGATAGGGACTGGAAAAATTCGCGGTTTCAATTACCACTAGGATAGACTCCACGATTCTCTATGTACTCGGGCAACTATCACCTGGTCATTGGCTACCGACTCAGGACACCTGTTTACTGCTATTCTTATGATTCGATACTTATTTTGTTGAGTGTTTGCCATTAGCTCAGAGTCCTTCAGGTAAATTGCGGTCCAATCACTGACGCAGCATTAAGCTAAACGAGTTTGGATTCCAGCCTGTCTCGAAAGGAATCCGTAGGGGCATGCATATTTCGCGAAAAGATTTCGAGAATAGATGAAAGTTAAAACACTATAGCATCGTCTGTGTTTCGTGTTTGGGTGAGTTTCTCCCAGGGACATATCGATTGTAACAACACCAATCACAGTGATTCAGTGTGAAGGTAAACACTTCCTGAGTGGCCCGGTCAAATAAGGCAACGACTTCTCTCGCAGACGGTCGCCAATCACAAGGAAGAAACCGCTGGTGCGGGTATACCTTGTTGCGGTCTAATTGGTGTTCAGATCTTTTTGCGAAAAATGCCTGCCCCTAGGAATCCGCGAATTATTCCGGTCTCTGCTGGTAGATCAGCGTCATTGTTTCCTCCGCCACCCCCTCCCTGGACACCATGAGCGCAGGAGTGTGGGCCGCACAGTGTCGAAGAGGTACTGGAGGAAAGGGTGGGGACGCTCATACTGCGGCGCTGATTGGCTGCGAGCCGCCGTCTCGACCAGTCGCTTGGACCCGCCCACGCCCATCGCGTGCCAATAAGTCTGCACGTATTCCAGTGACCATTCGCCATCCTCCGCGCGCCTCTAGGACAACGAATGTGAAATCACGACTTTGCAATTTGGCAACAGAGCCGGTCAAAAATTCCTGACGTCGATCCGAATATAGCTTAATTTTGCGCTTGCACCGTTAGCAAATTAGGTGACGCATTCTTGATATCCTTTCTATTTAAATCTTTAGATCAGTTTTTAAATATGTCAAAACATTCTTTGCAAACAAAAGGACTACTCACAGAAATTAAACGTAAAGAAAAATATCGTTAAGAATATTGAAGTAACGTTGAAAGTATGTAAACTCCATTTTGAAACCTTCGTCTTTGATTAAAATAATTTAGTAAAAATCTTTAACAACAATATAGTACTAAAAAAAAAACTAACTTGGTGATTCCAGGCATGCAAAAACGTAGTGCAATAATGCATTTTTCTGCAGTTTCCAAAAAAATATATAGGCTATATAAAAAAAGGTTGCATACTTCTGAAAAGATTAAATCTCTTTTCACATACATACATAGCCTAAATACAGATAATAAAATTAATATATAGCTACTTATCTTTCGCTGTTTTCTAGCTTTACGTGACTAGGAGGAAAGTTTTGCATACTACCAGAAACATTTTTCTAACTAACGAAAATACTGACCGAGTAAGTGAAAATAGTTTCAAAAGTGAGTTAGGGGAAAACTACCTATTTCACATGACATACTGACCAATTATAATTATATTTTATATATAATTAAGTAACATATTTTGTTATTTTCTTAGGCATTTTAGGACGTTCTATTCCAAAATTATATAACCTTAATAGTATTAGATAAAATAAAATCGTTTCATGTAAACCCCTGCAGCATAATCGTTTTACCTTAACAATTTAATTATGTTATGCAGCCAGTTTTTTTTAGGTCGGATTGCAAAAAAAAATAATGTTGCGAACGCGGCAGACAAGGCAGTGAGGCGCGCTAGATACCTGAGATGCCTGGAGGCCCAACATGGTCACTGACGTCACACCAAACCCTCGGGGATTATAACGGCCCGTACTCATCAACCCCCGTCCCCCTGCCGTCCTCGGCACTGCTATATATCCCTGAGTGGCCGGGAGATTTCGGCCTTACAGAGGTCGCTGCGAGGAGTGGCGCGAATAAGCACCTCATTTCTGTATGCTTCGAGCATCAGGTCGGCCCAGAATGACGTGACATGTCTCAGGCACGCCAGTCTGTTCCAGAAGGACGGGGAGCAACTGGACCGTGAGAGTACAACTGAGTGGCGCGAGGGTGTGTATGTGGAAAGGTGCGGGGTAAGGGGCGAACCACTGTTGAGCCTAGCTCCAGTGAGGAGTGCGAACTGTGGACTGGACAGATACTTAGTAAACATACATTAAGCGTGGTGTGGCCAACTCCCCTTATACCGGGGTAGATGCACACGTCCGCACTCACCACGCCAGTCCCGCGTACGCGTCACCACTGACATACTGATACTGAGAGTGTAAAGAAATTAAGTTTAACAGACGCGCATCGACTGGTCTAACATTTGGCAAGTGCGCAAAAAAAATTATTAGCATACTAAATTTACCGACAGTCCTGGAAACTCTATCGTGATAGGTATAATAATGAATTACCAAATCTAAGATGCTCAAACTTAAATACTGTAAAAAGGCAAAGGGACTTAAAAGGTAAATTCTAGGTATCATTTAAATAGGTATAATTACAATTACGACATGTTGGTTTACAGACACTCTTGCACTATAATTAATTCTAATCCAAAGTCCCAAAAAAGTCTATTACGGAGGAGGGGGGGAACCGAAATTATGACGTTCTTCAGCCTAGATAATCCAACCACTAAATCCCGTCGCCGCACTCTGTTTTTAATATACATCTTCTGTAAATCGTAACAGCCGGGGAAAAAAGTACAAAAATCCAGTTCTCACACTTACTTGTTACTGAAGCATACCTCTGAAGCCGGTGACTGCCGGGGTCGGGTGTAAACCCCACTCACTTTTTGCGCCTCTTGCATCGCATTGCTTCTGTGGCCCGTGCACTAGGCCCACACCATCGCGCGCTCGTGTACCACCACTTATTTCGCTTCGCCAAACGTGTCATGGCATTACCGTCATATTGCCGTTAATTCTTGTTCACGTAACGTAACACAACTTGCCCATTACTGGGAAGCGATTTCTACTCAGCGCGAGCAGTTCCGCTGCCGGCGGTCTCAAACACACTCCCCTCGCAAACAGCTGGCAGCCGCCTCCCACACGTCAGTCAGCTGACGTCACCCCCCTCCTCTGCTACCACCCCTCACTCCGCTAGATCGTTCTCGTTACTTCTCGT
The DNA here is from genome assembly GCF_032445375.1 of Bacillus rossius redtenbacheri. Lineage (NCBI taxonomy): Eukaryota > Metazoa > Arthropoda > Insecta > Phasmatodea > Bacillidae > Bacillus > Bacillus rossius. Next base: position 18,288,586 of record NC_086335.1, read on the forward strand.
ATGTCCCACTACAGAGTAAGAGTACTTAACGTAAAATAAACCAAGTATAGGTACTATTAAAAAGTTACAATAAATAAATATTAAAATACACCATTAAATAATATAAGGACATAAAAAGTGTTATAAAAAAATAATTATCTTAGAATAAACTTTACGCAAAATAAAAAAATAATTATTTTAACCAAGATGACTGAGGCCGCCGCAAGTGGCCTCAGTGGTGATTAAGTTAGTAGTATAAACATTAGTAGCAAATAAAACTGCATAAAAATAAATTGTGCTATTCTTTCGAACCCGTTTTCCCCAATCGTAACAATTATAAAAACATATTTTTCTCAGACAATTATACAAGAAAATTACCGATAAAATTTTTTTTTTACCAAACGTGTATAAGTAAAAATATAAAAAAAATATTATTAATATTTATGTAACAATATTATTTATAGTCTATAGTTAATATTTATATGTTATTTATAATATTTATAATTAAATTATATTAAAATGTTAAATAATGAGATAATACGTGCCAAAAAAATTACAACACTTGTGACTTCCTCAAATCAAAAGAATGCTAAATAATTTACACATAGTTTCTTGAGCGTGATCACTAGACAATAACACCAAAAGCGTGGAAGAGTAGCCGGAAAATTTTGAACGCATCTGCAACCGTGTCGGACCAACCTCCAATGAGATTTTAGAGATATCATTGTGTATGTATGGGAGGAGGGTGTAAAAGCGGTTGAACTGAGGATTTTAGTTTAAGTGTAATTCATCCCAATTAAATGTAGAGTAGAAATTTTGTATAAATATATAGTACAAATTATTAAAAGATGTATAAAATGGTCTTCCATCACAATATGAAACGCCACCGTACGTTTTCACAATTTCTGTGGAGCGAACTACCGTTTAGAAAGAAGCGAGCAGATGTGTGCTCCGAAGCGGACAGTCTATGCTAACTGTCGGAGGAAAGACAAACTTCTAGCACGGAAGGGAAGTTAGCAATGGCCTAGTGAAAAAATGCTGCGAAATTACCTGTGTTGCAAAATAACCTTACTTTACCCTACATCTTTCATGACGTAACGACAAATGTTTACTACTACATACTAAAAAATGATAAAAACGTAAAAAAAATTGAACCTACTTCAAAAGTTAGGTGTGGCCTGAAGAAGATTACTTTCTGTTATCACTCAAGTTATTTTTGTATGTGCAAATTGGTGTTCAGAGTTGCGAAGGGGTAATTGGGGGGGGGGGGGGAAATGTGGCGTGTGTCCGATCGCCTACAACGCCTCTGCCGATCACCTCACTAATTTGCAAAATAACATCACTTACACTTAAAAGTGTAAAAATTCCTACCTCGGCGCAAGGTGCCATAGGCCGTGCAAGCAGAGGCCTGTAGACTTTTCTTCATGTTTCTTCGTCGAAGAGGGGGGGCTCACTGAAGTTGAAGGAGGGGGAAAAAGAAATAAAAGAAAAAAACATATAAAAACCCGCGGTTGGGGGTAAGGAAACTGCCGGTCATAAAAACTGTTAGAAGCCGGTGAGTTTATTATGCTGGGTATAATCCTGGTTCCCCGCCCCTCTCTCTCGTACGTGGCGGACCTTCTACCACCTTCGTTGCGTGTCGTCACTGTTCGTTAGCGACGTCGGTGGCATGGCGGCCGTCGACAAACCTTCCCCGACATCCACTTCAAAGGGATCTCACATCCTCCTCCTCCTCCTCTTCTTCCTTTCTCTCTCTTCCTCCCTCCTTTTCAATCCTTGCCTCCGAGTCTCGTCCTCACATCGCCGCTTGGAAATTTATAACTAGACTTGTCATAAACACACAAACACCGCTCCTACCCGGCACCGCCGTTTTCAAACGTGGCGCGCCTGCGTGTTTGACTGCGTGTGGTAGCTCCCTCCCCCCTCCGCACATAAACCAACCCCCCCCCCCCTTTTCCCAGTAAGGCCACGTACCATTGCTTGTCGCTTGTCTTTGTGATTTGTGTGCGGATCAGGAAACCCCTTCGCCACATCCTGTCTTTTACGAGACGCCGACATCCATCCCCCCTTCCCCTCCTCCACAAATTCCAAACTTAACTCTTCTTCTTTTTTTTTCCTTCACTCCCGTCCGCGGCCGTTCCTAAAAACAGTTCGTATCCATTAGCAGCCGCGCGGCGACGCCCGCTTCTGGTTGGCTGTCGAAAAAGCGTGGTTACATCTCCCCTCCTCCCCTCCCCCGTCAACCTACCCGCCCTCACATCTGTCAGCCAGGGCTTGACGAGGCGGTGAGCGACACCCACTAATAGTTACATAACTAACTCCACATACGCCCGCCGCTGTGGCCTCCCTCCCCCCACCGCTGTCCGACCGTGAGAACGAGACAGCAAGTGCAAGAAGTAGGACTCCAGCCGTAGCTTGTTCTGATGTTTCTTCATTTTTTTTCTATTTCCCGATTTATTAAATAAAGTCTTATAAATATGTAGTTGTTTGCAACACGCGCCATGTTAAAGCTAAAATTGCACTTTAGATGAGGGAGCAGGAGGCCAAGAGCTAAATAAAAAGTTAATTGTGAAGATAGTGTCTGACAATTAGCCAGTAACAAAAAAATGTATCCTATAGCTGGTAAGACAATTTTCAGCAAAACTTAGTAGCTTATGCAATGCTCATGCCGTAAAAAAATATTAGGAATTTCTCTAAAACTAAAATAGTGACATGAATATGGCTTCATAAAATAAAATACAATAAGACATTAAATTTATTGGTCAATTTTTTTTTACCAAAAATAACATTACCATTGCGAGTATCGTATTGCATAATTTCACTAATATCACATCTGAGAACTGTTTACTGCACTGAACGCCGGATTTACCAACATATATTAAGGGTTTTTGAGATGTTTTTATCGAGATAACAAAATTGAAATTTGGTTTTCATTTATGTAAGTAAATTTTGCATATTTCACCATTAATTTACCATTAGTTCAAAATAATAGTAATCTTTTCAACATATAATTTTAAGTAATTGTTCTCTGATAAAACAAAATGTGGTTGAAAATATATAATAAATTTCTTGACAAAGATTTTACCCTAAAAATATTAATCATAGGCCAAATATTTGAAGTAATTTGATTTTAATATACGTCCTTTTCCAAAAAAAAATCCTTTAACTGACCAAATACAAGTTTTAAATATTTCAACTCGGTAAGGTGAAAAAATCGAGGTAGGCTTCGTGATGTAACATAATGTCAGATAATCCGTTCAATTGAGTCTTGAACGGCGAGTGAAACTGGCACTCTTATAGATGAGGAATAAGTCCTCTCGATCACATGATCTACCGTTTACGTTTAACCGCAAACTTTACTTAGATTTTCTCTATTTATCAGGATCATGAAAATTGTGGTTCAGGTGTGAACTTGAATCCGTTGAACAGGCCATTTTCCTTTCATTTATCCGTGTATGGTCATTGCGTCTCTTTCAGTCACGTTTACTATCATCCAATATCACAGCACTAACACCTTCCAGCGCTTCAATAGTTGAGATCCGAGGATCGATGTTTGGGTGATTGAAGATTGTCTAATTGTGTTCTATCACCCCCTAACAACAGTGCCAGTAAGTTTCGGAACAACCATTTTTTTTTCTGCGGTAAGATATGCGTTACGTCACTCAATCCCCAAGGCACGCCCCCAGGTCAACCTCGAGATGTGACGTCATCCTCCGAGGGCGCTACATGTGACAGACCCCCTCCCTCCTCATGGGCGCTACATGTGACAGACCCCCTCCCTCCTCATGGGCGCTGGCTGACACGTCACTCGTGCAGCCCGTGTGACACACGAGACAGTTGTCATTCTGTAATATTCAGTTTCACATTTACTCGCTACTTCAACACATAATTATTATTTACAACTAGCTGATAATCCGCGGCTTCGCACGCTCAATTTAAAAGTATTGCTGATATGTTATCATTGTAGGAAATGTACGTGATTGATTCCAAAAAATTTTATTGAAAAAAATGGACAATGAATTTTCAGGTGTAAAAACTTATTACTAAATTCTCAACATAACCGATCGAAAATAATATATTATAAAGTGATTATTATTTGTCTTTTAAAATTTTAATATACATCAAGTATCTGATATTATAACTACCGTTTAAGTATGTTCGAGGATATACTTTAACTTAATAATATCAGATTGAGCTACTACGCACCTATTTAATTTTAATTACGATTATGTCATCGCTTACATTTACACTTTTATTTATTTGGTCATAGCTATACTTATCACATTTAAATTATTCACTTAGTTACAGATAGATACCTGCATTATTTTAAGATTTTTGAAGAAATATTTTTATTTGAAATGTAGATTACAAGTATCAATTTAATTAATTTAATGCATTTGTTGATTCTTAGTTATGCCTTGTATAACATAAAAAAATTCCCAAAACTTTCACCCCTCTCCCCTTTCCACACAGGGATGCCTATGTGAAAATTCAGAACTAAATATTTTGTAAATGTGGCAACATCCATTAACTAAATAAAACATTTACCATCCCATTTTTTTACAGCAGACGCGAAATCCCTAATAAATATATAATAAATTTGCATTATTGTAAATTTTAATTTATTTTGCAAATGCTGATCTAGTGGATTACGAAGATTTTTTTTTTTTATATATTTTAAAGAAATATCCACCCCTTTTAGAATTTAAGAGGTGATATTTCGGAGAACGTGGAATAAGAGAAAAAAGTTTAAGGAATGTGGATTAATCATTGCCAATAACTGAAATTAACTTTGATTTGATCAATAGATATTATTTTTAATGTTAAACAATATTTTAAACATTTAACTCTTAAGAAGTATGATAGCAAATAGTAAACAAGAGTTGGTATATTTTACATTTTAATAAATCATAGCGAATAACTTACATCCCGCTTGATTAGCTTCAGAGATACGACTTTTATATTATATTATATACAATGACCGCCTTCTCACCTCTTATGTGGTGGATTATAGAAAAAAGGTAAAGGTAAATAAATATATTTAAATTCATTTAATGTACGTTGTTTTTGCTTAGTTTCTTACCTCCACTTTTCTTGGATACATAATTTATTACTATAAAAACTAAAGTGGCCCCGGTTCACTATCTTTGCGCCAAATTTCGAGAAATGGTGAACGCACATTCTGTTATTTATTATTTAAGTTATTAATGGTCAGTTTCTTACATCCAGCTTTAATTTGCTTTAGATATATAATTGGATTCATAAAACAAACCTACTTTCTTTTGAAACCACAAAATTTAAATTAAAAAAAAAAAAAAAAAAAAAAAACGCGTGTGTTTTTATTTACGTGTGTTAAAAGTTATACGTATTTTTGATTTTAGACACCGAAATTTTTTTTCATTCTTTGTAACAAAAATTAAATAAATACTCAGTATTCAATATTAACAAAAACATGTGTATATAATTAATTATTTAAATAAGTAAAATAATCGATACAATTTTCAATTAGTTAGGAAAATCAATAAATATGCTAAATGTTTATTTTCATTTTTTAATTCTAATTTTGTTTTAAATGGTAATGTAATATTTTGAAGTTTATAATTCAAATAAATTATATTTTGGGAACGTATACTTACTTATATAAATGCAGTTGAAAAAGTTTATAAACACAATTTCTATTACTAATATTCACAATGAATAATTTTTTTTATTATTTAGAATATTATTAAAAGTTATCACTAAATTTCTGAATGTCACTCATACGTAGTTCCACCCGACCGCTAGAATTCGCTACCAGAGCAGCTACGTCGGCTATCGAATCATTCGATTTGCAGAGTGGAATGTTAAACCATATAATGAAACGTCACCATATAATGAAACGTCACCGATAAAAATGTAAAAGACTTGAAAAAAAATATACTAAAACCCGCCTTAAACAGTTTTTTCGAGAAGGAATTTTATTAAAATGCTGCCCACCTTGTAAAAATTAATTAAAACATTTAATGCCATATAGTTTCCGCACACGTTAGATGACTATAATTGTTATATATTAAAGGATAATTGTACATCTGTGAAGTTTTTTTTACCGATGCAAATTCATGGAAATTCATTACCTAACAAACGTAATTATTATAATATTTCCTAAATAAGTAAAATATATATGATTTAGGCCTATCTTGTATGAAATGTATTAAATATTATTATAAAAATACAATAAACTATTGAATGTATTCATATATATTCGCTTAAAGCACAATTTTTACAATAAGTAAATGTAAAAAAGAAAAACCTTCCTCCCCCAAGTTTAGAACCACGTGTCTTTACCTCAGTTTTTTTTTAATTTTTAAATTCATTTATTTCAGCAATAAAATACATAGTTACAAAGAACCAAACATCAAAGAAAATAGCACGCTCCAGCTGACTCAGCTCTTTCGTGCTTAAAAATAAATACATGATAAAATAAAAACAACACAAAAGTACAATAAGATCATCATTACCTTCACCTCACTGGCCGCGCACTAGTACCACCGCGCTACGAATCCGGACAGAAGTCGAAAAGTATAGTAAGTGTAATAATTGTTGTAATACCAGTATCCTTAAGTTTTTTAAAAACTTTAATTGCTCTTTACTATGACTGCCTATTTTAGTTTATCAAATATATTAGAGGGTAGTTTCACTATCATAAAGTTTCATTTGGCACAGGAATACATTTGGTATGTGCCCTAATTTTTTTGAAAGTGACTATATATGGGTTTGTGTTCATACAAGTGGGTGCCCTTTCTTCCTGTGAACATTTCGTTGGCGTAATGCGTGCGCATCGTAAAATATCACTCATCATTTTTCCATTACGCGCCTAAAGAAGTAGGTAAAAACTTAAAAATATAAATACAATTCGTAACTATGTATGCTTATTTTTCAATAATTCATATCCTTGGATTAATTAGATTCGGGATTATAATTTTTTCTTAGCAACAAACTTACTCACTTATTACCCATCAGGTGCGAAATCTAAAAAGTGGTAAAATAATAAAAATGATGTGCGTTTTAGGAATTATTTTTATTATCCTTACCAAAAAACTAACGTCTTACTTAATAATGTCGTAGACACGATTTTTTTTAAAAAATAAATCAATAGGTACTTGCCCATTTTCATCATTTTAAAAGATGAATTTTGTTTGAAGGAAAAAAAGTGAGTAGGTAACTCTAGATGCAAGTTGTACTGCCTTAATGTTTTTACTAAACTTACACATCTACACCCGTTAGGCGTGGAACCTAGCAAGAGGTAAAACAATATAAATAATTAGTATGAAATACTTAACTTCTTAATTAAATATATTTATTGATAACATTTTATAAAATATATCTTAAACCCTTTTTATTGTTCTTAAACGACAAATTTCTATAAACGAAAAAAATATCCAACATGTAATTCATTATGAAAATTGTTATTTGAAAGTTTATATCTTCTATATTTAATTGAATCGGATTTATTAAAATATAACTTACTAGCTGCAGTATCCAGCGTTGCCCAGGCTGAACACAGGGTGAAGGGGAACTGTTTAGAGATCAGATGTAGTTAGTAATTGTCTTCTTAATTTGAATGTCAAGTGTGCAAAATAATTTATATCACTTTCAGATCCCGACAGACGTTGTTCTACCAGTTTATAGTTATTTACCTGGTCTGTATGTAATCTAGACTCTATAAAGCAATAAAGAAAAAAAAACTGAAAAATAAAGGATTACTAATATTAAAAAGATTCCATTATCTAGCTAATGCTCGCCATGCATTGCAATGCCTCATTCAGTTTTGTTTTGTAATATGTTTGAAGTAGTTACACATAAACAAATAATCTATCCATGTCTCTAAATATATATTTATCTCTATCTACATCTATAGTCCTATATATCTATGTATCTCTCTATCTGTATTTATCTCTTTATATCTACATAAATATCTCACACTATCTCTATGTATTCTATATGAGGGTACTGATTGCTTCGTTGTTAATATCACACGGGTGTTTTTTACTTGTATGGGAAAATTAAGAATAATAAGGCATCTAGTCTGTCAACAATGTTAATAGGCAATAGGAAATAAACTTATAGCGCCTGCGGCATTGTCAACACACACTTCGTACGTGTACTGCATGTTGTATCTAACCCCCTCCAACGCATTTTATTCTAAATTGGACTTTTAGTAAGGATCCCTAATGTTATTGGTAATATAATATAGCCTATAGCCTTCCTCGATAAATGTACTATCCAACACTGAAATAATTTTTAAAATCGGACCAGTGGTTCCTGAGATTAGCGCGTTCAAACAAACAAACTCTTCAGCTTTATAATATTAGTAAAGATTAAAAAAATATAACGAAGCCTTTTACACCCTTTAGGGTTTCCTTTTTCGTAAAATGGTAAAATTGTGTTTGGTAGATTTCGTGTATTTATTATTGGTACCCAATATACATGAATTTTCTAATGCTTAATTAAATTAGGAAATATAATTATTAATCTAAAAACCATATGGACCCCTTTTCAGCTCTAGAGATTGCATTTCGAAAAATGATAATTTTGTGCTAGGACGTCTTGTATATTTATTATTTGTACTAAATAACTTTTATTATGCTTAGTTAAATTCGGAGGTATAAAAATTAATCATAGAACTATATTTACCCCTATGTCACCCCTTAGGGGTTGAATTTCACCAAATAGTAAAATATTTGTTTATAGTTTTCGTATGTTTATTATTGTTACCCAATAAATATTTTTATAGGTAATTGATTAGTTTCGGAGAAATAATTAAATAATTTACTATCTTAAAACCATATTTACACCTTTTTGAACTTCTTAGGGGTGGGGTTCTGTAATTATATATAGCCTGGTTTTAAGGTAGCGAAAAAAGTTTATAAAAAATAATGTTTCATCGAAATCCGCCAAGCAGTTTTAGACTGATGATGAAACAAACAGACAAAAAATTAAAAGTCTAAATTTTTGAATTATTGTTAATAATAATTGCGATTTCCAATAGGTTTTTGCCTCATTTCATATAATGTACAGACATTTTACCTCGTACAGTTTTATTTTAAGTATGGATAAAATATACATTTCGTAATTTTTGTGTATTTGTTTTAAACCATTCGTTTAATTTAGTCACGCAAATAATATAGTTTAATTTATTAGTTATTCTTTTTATTATTGTAAGAATGAATTGAATGTAACTTTGAATTAAAGCTTACATTAGCTTTAATTGTATATTTAATCAAGCACACGTTAAATTTTAATTTGGGTCAGTAATTGTGAAAGAAATACTTAAAAAAGTTTATTTTTAAATTATTAAAATTTTGCTCCAAAAGTAAAATATGTATTAGAATATATGTCGTGTTAAAACTAAACGATGAGATGAAAAGTTTTATATCAGCCTTAAAACTGGTGAAGTTGTAATTATTAACGTGACGTGTTAGACGCGCATTTTACGCGGTCGTGTAGGAAGGATGTGAGAGGTGGTTGAGAAGGAAGTATGAGAAAAAAAAAATTTCGAAAAGGGGGGGGGGGGGGGGCTGAGAGAAAATATGAAGAGAAGAATTGAGAGGCGCAAGAAAGAGAGTCGACAGTTCGTATTCTGTTCTCTCGTCCCTTCCCCCTAACCTTGCTTCATGAATAATTCACGAGACGGCTGTAATGGCGGCTCGAGACACGCTGATAAAAATGTTAATGGCGGTGAAGGGTGAGCGGCGTGTTTCGACGAGGAGGTGACGGCGGTTTGGAAAGTGTTGAGAGGAAGGGGAGGGGGTATGGCAGCCTCTATTGGTGAGGGTAGGGGGAAGGGGGAACTCAGCAGGTGACAGGGCCCACCTACCCTGCTGACTTCTTCACTTGTAAAATGTTTAACGACCCAGTCTCCGGGGCGCATAGCCCATTCTTCAACGACACCGGCGCTACAGACCACCCTGGGCGTGCATCGCTACGTGCTTCCCAGAGGAAAGGTTCGTCCACACGAACAAATTTCTGGTTGTGCACGGTGAAACATATATTTACTTGCTGTGACAAAAAAAGTAATTATTTTGGCCTGATCAAACTTGATCTAATACAAAACTTACTTTGAACACGTATCAAATACAGTCGAGTTGATGAAACCATATTTTCGATTAACAATATCATTTATAGTACATACAATTTGCTCGAAAAAACTTTATACATATATTTATTTCGTTATCTACATACAAAAATATTAGCATGGCGAACATAATTTATCTCTCACTATAGGTTCCCTAACGGAGATTAATATCTTGAAAAAATTGACACTATGTTAAAAGGTTAAACATTAAAGTGGTACTTAACTCTTTGAAATCCAATTTCTTCCAAAAAATAACGTTTTATAATCACTGCGTTACTAGTTTATGTGTTAATCATTAGTTACGAGAAAACAATTTTTTATACCAAAATGGAATGTTGTTTTTTTAAGAAACATGGTGAAACGTAAATGGATGGTGACTGATATGATTTGGTGGTTGAACTAGACGAAATATCAGAACCTTGGCCCTAGCCTCAGAGACAGCCTGGGTGGTGAAACACAGTCGACTCCAGGCCGATCTCTAACACCGACTTCAAGGCTTTAGTAGTTACTCTGGGCTTCGTTGCGGTAACGGCTACAGACCGTATCCACTTAGTTTATTTACTAAACATACTTTAAAATATAAGAAATCGTCTTTTGGTTACCCGCACTTTGTCCTCCACTCTAGGGTATAGTGTGAGAAGACGTATGTAGCTGTCACAAATTCAACAATTAATTTGAGTTATAGTTCAAGAAATTAACTCAGCTAGAAAGCATTCTGGTTAACTGCTACGAAACAATAATGTATGAAGTTTCTCTTTGTTCTCGGTTGAACATTATAGCGGTCAGATGGCCACTATGAAATATACGTAGGATTTTACCTCGTGTGAAAACTAATAAACGAATTCTATATAAAGTCAAATTAGTCAAATATGTACGTGAACTCTTAGTTTGACAGGAACATTAATATTTTTTAATTTCATTCCTGCCGAAGATTAGTTAAACCAAGTGCAAAAACAACTGGTATATATATTACTTTAACACCCGACAGTCATGCAGGCATAGAGTAGCCACCATTTTCAGGCCATACAAGACAATGTTTCGAATGTATGTCCGTTTAAATGTTATCTAATATTAACTTTCTCAGCTACAGCGATCTGCCAACACCATATTTATCTTTGTACATTACATAAAACAACCACACTGTAGCATTAACTTCAGCAGAAACTTTATTATCTGCAGACCACCAACGTGGCATGTTCTTATGAACTATACTTTATTATATAATAATTATATAATTATATCATTATAAGACTCTGACAAGGGGATTTTAAAAATCTGAATTTTTGCATTATGATCACAATTTTAAACGTAGGCCTATTTAATAATGAGAATTTACAAATAAAAATTCATACAGCCTGTATACAACTACCAAAAAATATTTTTAATATAAATAATAATTGAAAATACACCATTATTATAAAAAAGTTAAATATTTAAGAACTCATTTGTAAACATTTGAAGCAGAAATTTGATGTAGTCAATTATATTATCATTAAGATTAAATGAAAGTAAAATGTTTAAGCATAACTTAATTTGTAGTACAATATCAAATTGTTTAAAAACGCAAATATCTGGAATTTTAGTGTATATTTATTGAAAAAATTTAATAGCTACAAGTTTTAATTGTTTAAGAATTTTCAAAAGTCTTCAAAAATACAAGTTTAGAGGCTTATATATGTACATACACAGGGATAAACCTCATACACTTCTTAATGTTACAAATATTCAGACCTTATCACATACATAATCTTTCATTATGATGATATTTTTTAAATTTGTTTCTTTTTTCTATGTATGACCACATAGTTCCATTCTCATGTTTTTACTCTATTATGGGCTACCACTGTTTTACTAACAATATATGATTCTTCAAATAGAAACTTTTGTTAATTAAAAAATTGTTATTATTTTATACTAATCTCATTATACTGGTTAGTAATTATACTATTATACATATTTTGAGTTTTATTGGTTTTTCGGTTCTTTAAATCCATAAACATGTTTGCCAGTTGAAACTGATTCACGAAATAGGTGTTCCTATCTCCTATTATTTTATTAATTTCTTAATTTTTTTGCAGATATAAATGACACTACCTGACAAACATCATATTTATTTTAAGCATTTGGATGTTATAAAACTTTTTTAATGAGTAGCTTCACTGTCTTGTTTCAAATTACCTTTTTGAATTTTATGAGACGTTTTAAAATATACTTCATATAACTTCTGTAACAACCTTGACATTTTTTAAAAACATTTTCCTCGATATTTCAAATACTTGAAGTTTACTTATTGCCATTAAATTTGATGATATATTATTTGTTTTTCATATTATTTTTATATTTTTCCTATTTCTGAACCTCTTAATTACTTTAATTACTTTATTTATATTAAAATTTTAAAAAAATTTCATTAATATTTTTAAGTTTTTCAATTCAAGAAAGACGTGGTTTTAATATAACTATTGTTTTTGAATATTTTATTATCAGTTTAACGCAACCTTAGACAAATGATGTTTTTTAAATTCAATTTTTTTTATAAACAGATTTTGGTTTAGGCACAGATTATCAGATCATTACTGGTGTGTTATATATTATGTATAAATATTTATTCAAACACAATATAACACTCTCTGGGGAATAGTGAAGGTGTAAAATCAACTTGTTAAAAAGTAAAAAATTAGTTATAAATTAACTTTTATATTTCTTTTTCAGAAAGGTGAAAGAAAATAATTTGCACTTATCTACTCTAGAATGAAAATTTTACTATCTGCAAACTAACCTTTATTATAAAGATTTTTTTTACCGTCTCCTGTAGGAAGATAATTTATTATAATAAATAAAAAATTAAATTTTATAAATATATATAATTGAACATCCATTATCACCGATGCCAAATCAGCATAGTAAAATTATTATAACATATTATGATAAATATTCCTTCCAAAGATTGATATAATGTTGCATTTTAATGGGATTTTAAAATAAATTGATTTATACTTCCGAATAAGAAGCATGCATTTTGTGAATGGAAATCGATGTAGTTAGATACAACAAAATACCAAGCACACCCTTACTTCAGATTTGAATCTTTTAATTAGAACTGATGGCCCTTTCATTCCTAGCTCTTTCCTTTCCTGACAGGTCAACATGTTCAGACCTCCGGGAATGGGAAAGGAATAAGTGGGAGGTGGAATCTTGACCTGCCTCACGAGCAAAATAACCGGTAACACGCAGCTCGATCCTTTTAAAAATCACCCAGTCTGGTCCTTTCTCTAGGAATAAACCACGTGCCAGGGCTTCGGGTTTAATTTAAAGTTAGAGTGAAATTAGTGTGATGTGATTTGATTTTAGTAGTGTTTTTAAATCTGTTAACAGTTAGCATTTTTTTAAGTTTACTCCAATTTCACATAAACGTGGTTTTGTACTGCAATTTTCATGGTACAAAGTACACAGATTTGATTGCATAAAATGAGAGAGGATAGTTTAATAACGCACACATAGTAGGAGTTCAGTAAAACTGAAGTACCTCGACGGGAAAGAATGCACCAGATTCGTCCACGACGAAATAAATTCAAGTAGATACTGAAGGGAATGCAAGTGCCAAATCAAACCACTTCCAACTTCTTACGTAAACTTAATGATGTTCTCACAAAAATGAATGTTTCTTACTTTTTTAAATTATTTCCTTCATAATTATGAATAAGAATTTTTGAGTTTAAATAATGTTTCAGCTCATAGACACACACATTTTTTTTATGTTTGTGTAAAACTAGTAGAAAATTCACTGAATTACAAAAACGAAATGTTTTTAATTTTAATATTCTTATTTTATTTGAAACCATCCAAAACCATTGATAATTCATAGTTTTTGGTTTTAAATATATGAAAAATAAATAATTTTTTAACAAATATTTTATTAATTATTACATTAAAATCTAAGAATGAATTTTATGAATTTCAGCTGTTTTGTGTGTTTATTTTTAATGTTTGATTTAAAAGTTTTTAATTCCTCACATTTTGATAAGCCAACTTGTCTTTGTCAAATAAACTAAAGAAATTACATTAATATTTACGTTTTCTGACTTAAGCTTTCAACAATATTAACATAAATTTAAATTCCTAAATGATTTTGTAACAGATAAAAATAATTTTAAAAACCACGAAAATAAAACAAAATGCGCGGGTTACCTTTCGTTTGAATTTATCATTATAACGGACCTCTAATTTAAAAAAAAGTTAAATTTTATTATAATGTGTCATACGTTATACACAAAACCACAAAGCACTGTTTATTTTTATATATACCTTTTTATTTTGGTTTGAAACAATCAGACATTTAACTAAAATATGTAGCTAACACCCCTTCTTAGTTTCCTCTATTATCATGAAATAATCTTTCCGGCCGCATTAATGCAAGTCAGCTGTAACCACATCTCAACGATCCAGCTTTACCTGTGGGTTTTTCATAGAAATATGAAAATCAATTTGTTAATCATCCATGACAGGTGAGTTATAGCAATTAATTTCACGGTAAATGTGTGTTCTTTGGTTCAGCTTTAAGTTTCTTTCTTAATAGTAGATATTATTTTCACCTCCTTCAGGACGTGTTAAAAATCGATTGGTACATAATAAGTCGGCTGTTCATTATTCAAGGTCTGTTTATTATTCCAAAACAGTTCAAAGCCTATTTATTATTCCAAACATGGTTTCTACTCAAGTGCCTTATTATTAAAGCATTTTACTTGACTGATAGTAATTAATATTCAAAGAAAATTTTCTTGCATAAATAACTTTAGATTTTTATCTAACAAAGATGGTAATAATAGAACATTCTCCTTTACCACATTGCTTTATAATAAGAACATAACTTTGCATATCTTGCCGAAAAAAACTCGGTGGTAATACAATCTTATGAAACATTTATTTATCATTGTAATGTATTTCTTAATAACAGATAAGAAAACACATTCAATTTTTTGGAGGATGTTTAATTCTTTGCCTTATGAGGGATTGTTAAACGAGGGATGACTTATAACTATACAGTTTAAGGGGGGGGGGGGGGCTCCCATTTCAGGTCAAGATTTTATATTTACAGTAGTTACAGATAAACTTGTAGACTTTTTCAATTGTTTAACTTTCACAAAATGAAAAATACATACAGCGCATAATTTTTGCATAATTAGCTGTCAAATTTACATTTTTAACTTATTTTGGTTGTAGAAATAAGGAGAATTAAATTTATTGCAGAACTGAAACTTTTTAGGTTTAACTGAAATGCCACTGGCTACTTCAAGAAATGGTATTGATTTCTTTCAGAAAATGTTAATTAATTTTACCTGGCATTTAAAAATTCTCAAATTTGTTAGATCTTGACAGCCAAGAAACATGAAATGAGTTTTTGTGATAGAAATGCAAACCATATCATGAAGTAGCCAGTGGCATTTCAGTTAAACCTAAAAAGTTTCAGTTGTGCAATAAATTAAATTCTCCCTTTTTGTACAACCCAAAAAAAATTTAACTTTGGCAGCTAATTATGCAAAACGTATGCGCTGTACATATTTTTAATTTCGTGAAAGTTCAACAATTGAAAAAGTCTAAAAGTTGATCAGTGATTAATAGGGACCGGAAAAATTCGCGAATTCATTTCGCGATAGGCTAAAATACAAATAGTAATACCTCAGTGCTGTCTCTGCCATTGGCTCACAACTCACCTGGATCACTCTGAGCCAATGAGAAACACCCAACCAAAGCTTTATCGAATCACAGGCTGCTACGTTGGGACGTCTCACAAGACAGCAGCCAATGAGTGGGCGGCATTTGACCGAGTGTACGTAGAACTATGGAGTTCATCCTACGGGTCATTGGACCCGCGAATTTTTCCGGTCCCTAGTGATTAATATAAATATGAAATCACGACCTGAAATGGGAGGCACCCCCTTAAGCTGTACACACCCATTCCGAGGAACTGTCTGCGAGGAATGTTCGCGTCAATACGCGGTGTCTCATGGGCACGGGAAGGCGCTAGAACAGTCTCCTCCGCCGCTGAAGTGTGATTGGCGGAAAGAAGCAGCGGCGACGACTTCCCCCCCCCCCAAACCACCAATCATCATCAAGTTGATCCGACGCGCTCCCGCCCGCGTGTCGGCACGACAGGTCCGTTACACAGCGAGAAGCCTAAGATGTACATCAAGTTCTGTCCCTGCCCGAACACGCCCGAATATTCACCTTCATCCAACCTCGGGATTTGTTTTATTTTTGCGCAGGAAAAATGAATTTAAATATTAAAAGTGGTCGGTTAGGTTAGCTACATTAAAACACTTTAAAACACTGTGGACGGTTAGTTAGGTTAGTATAGCTAAATTAAAATAAACAGAGAAATATAAATATATATAAATAAACCCGAGGTTGGCTGAAGGTGAATATTCGGGCGTGTTCGGGCAGGGACAGAACTTGATGTACATCTTAGGCTTCCCTTACGCAGCTGGCACCCTTTCGCACAAACTCCACGCCGACCTGGGGCTTTGTTCGCCGAGGAACAGTTACACAAGCCGCGAGCTGCGCTCATGAAGGTGCCCAGCTGTCACCGGCGAACCGCCTGATCCTCGGCTCTGCTCCTAGAGCGTGACTTGCGAGAGTGGTGGACGATCCACAAGGTATTTACAGAGAAGATACAGCTCACTCATAATCATAAGTAGAGACATGCAAAATTCGCGGATTCATTTCGCGATTGGCTACCATCAAAACAACTATACCTTCGTACCGCTTCTGCGATTGGCCCACATTTTATCCGGGGAACTGTGAGCCAATGGGAAACAATAATCCAAGAAAGTGCCGAATTACGGACAGTCCAGTTGAGACGTCTCACGCGTCAGTAGCCAATGAACAGGTGTCATTTCCGCGAGTATTTAAAGGACTGTGGAGTCTATACTAGAGGTCAATGAATCCGCGAATTTTGCAGGTCTCTAATCATAAGTTTGTTTTTAAATTTATTGATATAAAATATGATTTATTAGTCCCAGGTATGTTAATTTCGTTTTGTAATTAAAAGTTCAGTCCTATGTTAATTTTCTGTATCATTTTTAGACTAACTACTACATCATCCATTTATTCAGCCACATATGTCCAATGAAATTAAATTATATTCTAAAAAAAATTGGAGGAAAATTTGTATGAAAAATTAAAGAAAACGTACCGTTTCTTGAAATTAAATTTAACTAATTTTAACTCTGCTTGCAAGACCTTTCTCCTGGTTGTTTCGTATCCTTCCGCTAATTGTACATTTTATAGCTATATACCATGTGTTCCACATTGTCATGTGACTTATGTAAATTTAAGAATTTAAAGTTTGGTGAAATAAATGTGGTTTAATTCTTAAATATATCAGTATCTCATTTAAAATGAAAGTACTTTTCAAAGCTCATTTCTCAAACTTAAAAAAAAAAACGAATACATTAAACAGTGTGTAATGTCCAGTTGACATGATGTATAATAGAACACAATTCGTCATGTGTCCATGCTGGATGTCATGTTGACCATGGGTTGAGATAGTGACAGTGTTTGACTGACTCGACATAACTCCGGGACTGCCAAAACCGTCGTGGCGCTTGAACCACTTTTACACCACGCCTTCGTGAAGGATACCAACCATCACCCTCACTGAAGCAATATTATTGAATATCCAAGCAGGTTGTCGTATGAATAACACTCAATATGAGATACGCCTGTGTTTATATCCACGGAAAAGCCCCAAGGAAGCAATTTACCAAAGTCCTTTTGATCTGCGTTGCGTGAAGAAAATACAACGGGCTGTAGCCCCGGGGTTTTAAGAAACTCGCAAATGTCACGAGAAGAGACAAAAAAGAGGGGGGACGGTGGAAATACGACGGCGATGTTACCTGTAGTTTCAAAATTTTGTGTGGTCTATTTTGCCAATCATACCTATCCACACACATCCAAACCAAGGCGTTTATATGCTTTCTGGTTAATTAAATTAGTTTGTCGCTTTGTATTCGTACGTTAATTGCATAAAAATAAGACATTTATAATTAAACTTCGAATATATTAGGTTGTTTCATTTAATTTAAAACTAAAAAAAATCACTTATTAAAGAGACTGTCGCTTTGCGTTAAACATAAGACATTTCAAAACAATTTTATTAACAACTGACTTACACTGTACCTTGAGGTTTTTCTATACAATAATCAAAGAACATACAGACATTTTATTAAATTTCATTGTTTGTGGACATTTTTATGGGAATATTCCAAGAGAAGTTAAAATTTTGGTGTAGTCTATTAACCGAGATATCCTACTAATATTATAAACACGAAAGTTTGTAAGTATGGATGTTTGTTACTCTTTCACGTAAAAACTACTGAATGAATTTTAATGAAACTTTACAATAATATAGCTTATACATCAGAATAACACATAGGCTACATATTAATATTAAATTCCATCCTTAAGGGAGCGAAAAAGTGAAAATTTCATTATATAACAGACAAAATCATAGATCATAGACATACAAATAGTGAGTGAGTGTCATTTCTCTATGTCTGCCACTCGATCATACACATAGTAAGGTCTGGGAAATTCATATTTTTCTCCTTGGTGAGACCAGCCCGCTTAGTGGAGCTCGCAGCGGCTAGCAAAATAAAGATACTAATAACAGTTTGGTTCTTAACTTTGTCAATAGATAGAGTTTCCTTGAATTTTAAACGCACTTTCGTTCGATGCGTTTGTCATGTCTTTAATGTTCGTTTGTTTGTGCCGTATGCGTTCCTATACCATTTATCCGATTGCGATTAAATTTTGGTGAGTTGTTATGCGGATGCCTGTGAAGGTTTCTGAGATGGTATAACTAATTTGCAATAGTTGGAGCACGAATAGTTTCAAAAAACTTACTACAGTTAATAAGTTGCTAGTAATAGAGTTATATTGATTTAAGGAAAGTTTCTTGATTTTTCAAAAATTTATATGCTTTCCATTTTACACAAATATAAAGTGGAAATTTTAAAATAAATTTTCATACGATAATTTAAAATGTTTAACAAAATATTATTTGATAAAATTAAACAAAATAATTTCTGTAGGTATAAAATATTGCCTGAATATACAACATAGTTGTCGTCAGTAAAAATTTGCAAACCAGTTTAACCAGAAGTAACAAAAACATGTAATATCATATAATTTAGCACTTAAATAAGAAAATTATTTTTAAACATCAGTATTGCTTTATACGTTAATAAAAAAGTATTTTTACATTCATAACATACATTACTTATGAAAAATTAGAATTTTTTTTAGTGAAACTCATTAAATTCTCTGTTACTAATTACGTATGCAAATAATTAATTATGATCTAAATCCCAAAGTTAAAATATTTATATTTTTTTTTCTTTTTGATAATATAACTACATTAAAAACATAGAATACTTCTTAGATAGTTTTTAAAAATTATTATTTATTAAATTATTAAGATTTCTTGCCAAATATCTCACAACTATCCACTTTTAAATGAATGAAAGTAAATTAAATCCATATGTATATTAAATTTGTCCAAAAAATTAACTAAAATTATTGTGTTCTTGCGAAATAAAAGTATTTTTTAAATAATATTAATTTACACAAGTGGTTCATTGAACGTTGTTGAATACTGCAGAGCAAAAGTGTTTGGCAAACACCTATATAAAAAGTTTTTAAATTATTAAAAATTCTTTTTAAAATATATAGTTCTAAAATTTCTAGTTAAAGAGCACCGAAATCTAATATTTCTAAAAAAAAGTGTGATTTGCGGAAATTATTAATTTTTAATTTTAATTATTTTTGTAGCAAATATAAATACGATTATTTTTAGTAGTGTAATGGTTGATTCAAAAGCTTTACATACTATCTTCAGTGAGTTACTACGTGTAAATGTAGGTATAAGTATAATTGTATACGATTTGGCAAATATTTTTGAACAAAATTAAATAACTTGCTTCACGAGGAAACAAATATCTTGTGAAAACATAAAACATTATTTTATCTTTTATAGTTTGCTACACAAGACATTTGGATATTTCCAAGTTAAATCAGTTTTAAGCACGTATTGGTTTTAGAAAGAGCCCTCTAAAGTTTTACCGTGTGTGTGTCCAGAAACGATATTTAGATAATAATCTGCAAAAAAGATAAACTATTAAAATGTTTGATATTAATTTTATAATTCTATTACTGAGTGGAAAAAAAGGTATATTTAGTTTAATGGAGAAATAGTAAAAGCACACCATGTATTTCTTCATGGAAATTGCTTCCAAGTTCCACTTGGGTTTTTATACAAATATCCAATTCTCTCTAAATATGGAACAAACATACCTGCATTATAAATATATTAATCCACAATCAAGATTATTAAAAATTCTAGGACTGAAATTAAGTGCGCATTTCATTGTATATCTCAAAATAATTTCATGAAATGCATTTGCATTATTGACATTTGACCTATTAAGCAAATATGTATTCCTTCTACTTTTTCTCTCACACTGACCCGTCAATGTTCTATGTCGAGGCATAATGGAAGTAGGTGCGAATACCTTAAAGGAAAATTATTTAATAAAATTAGTGAAAGCCAGATTTTACATGGTTTACACACAAAATTTTCAATTTCCTATGTTGAGACATAATGGAAATAGTTGCGAATAAATTATTTAATTAAAAAAGGTAGGAAGGTCATTAAAAATATTAAAATTACTTAATAATATATACTCACTTGTTTTACTTAAAAATGCACGAGTCAATTCACATTGCTGCTACACATTTTTCTTTTTTACAATAGATGTTTACTGTATTACGTAAGAAATAAAAAAAAACAGTTTCCATGGATACGAATTTAGTAGCCATAATGCAAATACATGTATTTGTACTATTTAATTAAATGTGTTTGTAACACATATTAAAAATTAATTTTATCTTTCTGCACTCCTTATCACTATGAAATTTAACTATGCAAAATCTCACACTTATCCGTGCGCACAATTTACTTAAAAAGGGCTACAAAGTTTTTCCTTTACGTATTAATATATAAAGATGCTACACCTTCTTGTAAACATGACGACACTTTAAACGTATTGATACAGATTCTAAATGATTGAGTAAATCATTGACTGTGCCACTAGAATTTATCAACGCCATACAAACTTTATAGTCATTGTTGAAAATAAAATAATTGACACACAAATCAATCAGATAAACATCACCGGTTTCTGGACTTAATAATATTTTTGTGAACTATTATTTTTAACTAACAAGAACACATTCTCCTTTAAATTTTTCTTGCCTCGCTAGAAATAAGGATTAGTATTTAATGGAGCTAAATGAGTATTAATTCCACGACCACATTACATAACCTCTTAAAAAATATATAAGATAAATCTTAAAACTTATAAAAGTGTTTTTAAATCTTATGTTGTAATTAAATATATAAGTAGTTTGAAAAAATATTCAAATAAAAAATTAAAATATGTTCTGATTTAAATATAAATTCAAAATTAAAAATAGCAATAATAGCTACATAATAGATACATAATCATTGAAAATTAAATTGTAAATATAAGGAAGCAGGGGAGATTAAATGTTTCAAAAACATTGCAAAATCTTTATAGTAAAAAGAGAGATTTTTGGTCTGTATTTCGCGTATCGCAGAGGAAGAGAGACATAGAGTCGTGAAATTATATTCAAAGATATTTTTTGGGGTCGTCCACTTACACCTGAAACGATTTCAGCAAAATGAGACTGTTTTATTGTAATACATTTTTTTTCCACATAAATAAAGATTTCCACCCCCAAAATATTGCGTGTGCATATTAAAGCAGAGAAACAACTGAAAATCTTTTGTTGCTCTGTTTGCCATATTTATTCTAATTAATTTTTTTTAATATGCAGCATTTTACGTTTTAAAAGTGTATTCCTTTCGTTACAAAGTAGTGTGGCTGTTAACCATATTTTATTCTGAACCTTATTTGAAACATTCATTTACTTTTTAATAATTTCTCTGTGGTATTTTTGTGTAAATAAATAATGCGTTCTACATACCTTAGGAAAGGGAAATGTGTAAAACAATTAGCTAATGATTTTAAAACCTTGCATTGTTAAATCTAAGATAACATTACATTGATTTTTAATCATTTAAGTTATTCTTGATATGCATATATATTGTTTCATAAGATTATTTTGAAAAATTCTTTAAAAAATTTTTTTTGGGGGGGGGGGAAGTTTGTGGGGAGGGAAGTTGGGGGGGAGGGGTTATGTTTGAAGGGGCGGATCCATGAAATATGGCAGTGGCGAACTCACAAGGAGGGGCAGTGACAGACCTAAAAGTAAAAAAAAGGGGGGGGGGAGGTGGAATTAAGTAGCGTGGCAGTCACTCATTGACTGATAAAAGTATATCTGTAAAAAAATGTTATAATAGTTTGCATAGGTACACATAGTTACTGTAACAGCAATATGTATATTTGCCCCATTTACGCACATGGAGCAGCGAAAGAGTGTTCTCTCTGTAGCCTTTAAAGCGAAGATAGTGGGTCATAAATGGAGATCAAACAAAATATTGACCTAAACGCACATAGATTCGGCATTACACAATTTAATTTATATTTTAACAAAGTAATATTTTTGGAAAGACAGTCATACCTTTTATTTTTTTTAAGATACTCCAAATTTGAAAACGACTGAGAGTATTCAAGTTGAAAATAATTTTAAATTTTATGTGTACCAACTGAATTCCTGAAAAATTGCTTTTGTGTACGTGCATTAAATTTTCAGTAAAATATTTTTTACTCGAAACAATTATTTTAGCTTGGCCTGCAGGTGCAAGTAGGTTTCATTTATCAAAATAATTTCTGAACATCCAGAAATCTTCTGAAAATTCTCAGTATTTCTGTAACATTCTGGAAACCTTACCTGCAAAACATACATATATTCTGGAATATTACGAAAAGCTCAATCAAACATTTTTGTATATATAATGCATTGGATTTTCCGCGCAGCTATCGGTTGGATTTCGGAAATCATTAAGGTCTCTTGGAGTCATCGAATGCCAAACATACACGTGGAAAAATAACTGTCATTATTGGTATAAACTGAGCCAGGAGTTGCAGTTCCCATTATCCCAAGCATCTACGTGTACAGCGGTGATACAGGTGAATTAACTCAACCTAAAATTTCATTTCTTCAGTTTCGTTAGCACTGTGGTTCACACACGAAGTATTACGTGCACGCTGCGAAAACAGCGCATCGTGTAACACGTAGGGCTGTGGAATTTTATCAACGCAGAGCTGTAGGGGACAGAGAGAGAGAGAGAGAGAGAGAGAGAGAGAGAGAGAGATAGTGTGTGTGTGTGTGTGTGTGGTAGGGGGCTGACACAGAACATCATCAGAGCTGCAACCCTGGCGCGCCTAGCCGCGGGCCAAGAACACGTCATGTATGGTCCAGCTCCCCTACAAACACACACGCCGCTGAACATTAAACCCCCAGACTAATATCACCCTTTCTCAATCTCTTTCTGCCCCATCTCGCCCCCTCCCTGACGGTGATGACATAACACCGCCCTCGGGGTCAGCGCGGTTTGCAGCGGAAACATCCACCCCCTAGGAGGGAGT
Organism: Bacillus rossius redtenbacheri; assembly: GCF_032445375.1. Lineage (NCBI taxonomy): Eukaryota > Metazoa > Arthropoda > Insecta > Phasmatodea > Bacillidae > Bacillus > Bacillus rossius. The sequence goes on from NC_086335.1 coordinate 18,312,313, forward strand.
TCCCGGCAACTGCAGGGGTGCGGAGCCACCCTCCCGCAGCACTCGTGTGCGTTGAGGGTTGCAGGGCGGCTCAGGCGGCGACAGCGGGGCAAACAGAGCGACCAGCCATCACGCCGGATTACTTTCTCAGACTGCGGTCCTCGGGGGGCCGTGATCAATATGACACCGTGCCCACGTCGAGTCCACACCACGCCACGACTCCCGTCAATGTGGACATCTCTTAGGCGCACGTGGTCTGAGCCACTTCGTCCACGGTAGAGCTCACTTCAGTTTTATACTATACTAACCGCCCACGCGAAAGTCTCCGGATAGTCGTTTAAATTGGTTTGGTTAGCTACATGGTTGGCTTGAAAAATATTTCATTAGGAATATAATTTAATAACTGTGAAACATCCACACTTTATAATTATTATTAAATCAATCTAGTTTCTTAACATTTTTACCACTTGTTTCATAGAAATGTTAAAAATTAACTTCAAAATACTTAACAATTCAGAGCTCCTCTTTTTCACACTAAGCATTAAATAAAATAATTTTCGTCGTTATTTTTTATTTTAACTAAATGTATGCGTAAATTCACACCTGAAACTGTAGGTTTTTTTTGTGACAACCTTGTCCTCATAGGACCAAACGCAACCCTTCTTTACTACATTAGGTGTAAAAATCACTAAAGCGGGAATTTTTTAATTTTATATTCCAAGTAATTATGTCAAAATTAGTATTTATTATTAATAGGATTCTAATATATAATTATGTTTTATAAAAAAAATCATAACACCCATTTTATGAACCGAGAAAAGAAAAACGAGTCAACATTTTAACACCTACTTAAGTAGATTAGGTGCTACAATATTTCTGTATTACAAAAAATATTTTTATAACAGTATTATAAATAAAAATTTTAAAAAATTAGAAGTTGTTAGATCACTTTTTTAAAATATTTCCCCAATAAACTTCAATTTTTTTATACTTTAGGTATATTATTTGTGCCGAATTAAAAATATCCACTTGGTAATCTTCAGATGTATGAATTTTTTAAAATTAAGAAATTCATATCAGTCCTCATTTTACCCACATAAAAGTGTAAATTTTGAAATCAGTATTTAGCTGCTAGAATTATTATAATTTTTAATACCCATTTACTTGCCTATCACTTAATGGGCTCGGAGATATGCGTTTTTAAATTACAATAATATTTTTAACCCCTTTTTACTAACTAAAGAGAAATAAATTCGAAAAGAAATTATATTTGTTGGAGCATTCAGTTATTTATAATTCTTACCGATAATCGTAGCATCCTTTTATTCGCTTAGGATATATAAATAACTATTGAAACATTTTTTCCCCTTTCCTTTTCCCCTAATCCCCTAAGTGTAGAATTATTAACTTGTATAGAGCCTCTTTTTAAGTTAGCAGGAGACCTTAAAAGAATTTTTATTATCGGAATCTAATAAGTAGATTACATTAATGCCTGTAAAAGAGACAACAAAATGAAATCAACATGTTTAAGTTTTAAGTAAAATAATTGGCCATTATCAATAGATATAATATTTAATAGATTCTGCTAGCTTGTGAACTTCTCATTGTTGAGGAAAGATAGAGTTCTAGTACAAGCCAGAATGTTATGTATTCATTAAATTATTTTTCATTTAAAATTTTTTATTTATTAATTTTTATTTATTAAATATTTTTTTCTGTTATTTTATGATAACAAAGAAAAGTGCCATGGTTTACTCCGTGTGCTCCCGATTATTCTTGTCCATACGTTTGCTCCTGATTATTCTTGTCAATATGAAGATGGTTTTCTCTGTGTGCTCCTGATTATTCCTGTTGTTTCTTCAAGTGCTTCTGTCTGTTCTGAGAAACCGCTCTCTGCATATAGGTTTTTTTACCTAATGAGTCATGATATTTTATTTGGAGTTACATTTAATTCGTGAATTTTTTCTAGTAAATCAGCACTTGCAATTTTTTTACCAAGTGGAATTCAAAAAATAAACAACAATTACTCAGTCAAATAATATATCATTATACATCTGTGAAGCACAAACATGCAAGACGAACTTCCTTCTCCTTGGTGTCTAGCGAAGCCATCCTTCTTTTGCGATCGTTAGTGAGCATCCCGCATCCCACATAAAATAACTAAATAATATTTACCTGTAAGCAACATGTGGTTTCATGTTTGGACAATAATCGACACTACTTTAAACAGGTTATTTTGCATGAGATAAAGTAACTCTCACCACTGAATGATGCTATTGTAGTCAGAGCCAAGTAGACTCGTAGTCACGTAGCCTCGTGTCCTGTTAGCTACGTAGTAATGTAGTCTCGCAGTCTCGTAAACTTGTGTTCTGGAAGCTTCGTAGTCCTATAGCCTCGCGATCACGTAACCTTGTAGACTCTCAATAGCATAGTCTCGTAACCTCATGGCTCGTAGTCATGCAGTCATGATGCTTTGGAGCCTCGTAGACTTGTAGCTACCTAACCAAGTAGCCTTGTAATCTTATAACATAATTATGTTGGAGCATTTGGAGCAAAAGAAAAATTCCGTCGAAGACGGATGCGGCAATTGGAGCCTTGTAGACGTGTAACTTCGTAGTCAAGTACTCATGTATACATGCAGTTCTGTAGTATCGCAGCTTTGTAGCCTCTTGGTCTTTTAGTCAAATAGCGCAAGGCCTAAGACTATTTGGAGTCAAATACTTTTGACATCATTGATTGTTGGAGCCGTAGACAGTTGGAGCATTTGGAGCTGTTGGAGCTTTGGAGCATTTGGATCTGTTGGAGCTATTGGAACATTTGGAGCGGTTGGAGATGTTGGAGCTGTTGGAGCTGATTCAACATTATGGAGCTATTGGAGCATTTGGAGCCGATTCAGCATTTGGAGCCGATTGAGAATTTTGAGCTAATTCAGCATTTGGAGCCTCGTAGACTTGTAGCTACGTAAACAAGTAGTCTTGTAATCTTATAACATAATGCTGTTGGAGCTATTGGAGCATTTGGAGCTGTTGGAGCTTTGGAGCTGTTGAAGCTTTGGAGCTGTTGGAGCTTTGGAGCTGTTGAAGCTTTGAAGCTGTTGGAGCTGTTGAAGCTGATTCAGCATTTGGAGCTATTGGAGCATTTGGAACTGATTAAGCATTTGGACCCGATTGAGCATTTGGAGCTAAATATATTTTTATTTTTCTTGAGGAAATCAGGCAGAACATAATCAATAAACTAACTGATTAAGTAACAACGTACCGACCTTTAAATTATAACTTGTGGCTGGAATGTTTATATGGTAAATCGTATCCGTTCGAGGACCTAGAGAAGAAGTACTTTCAAGACATCGGCTGTTAAAATTTACATTTATAATTATGTGAAGCAATCTGTTAAACACGGTATCCAGAAACTCTGTCAAGAAGAGGAAGACTACGTCAGTAAAGTTTCTAGTTGGTCTCTGTCTAGTATAAACCGATTGAAGCTTAGAATTAGTCTTTTCACACCGATGCGGAACTAAATTTTTATGAAATTGTTAACTTTCGCAAATGTTTCTGTAGTAGAATAGAAGATATGTAATAAAATGTATTTTGAAAAAGAACTTGTGATGTTTTATTTTCGAACCTGTAACTATTATGCTAAATTGATGTTGTATTAATTTTATATCGTTCAGGGATCGAACCAAGTTTCGTATCAATAATTACTTTAATGAGTGAATGTTTTGATGAATTTTGGAATTTTTCCCGAATCTCTAGCTAAATAATTACACGATTCCAAGATGACGTCCAAATTTCCGGATGGCAGGAACCTGAATAATAATAAATGATTACTGCACTCTAGCGGGTAAGAATAAAACTAGCATGATGGTAATGTACTTTATAAGACGAGTACACACACAAGATGGTGTCCTCCAGCAGACGAAAACAAGATGGTTGCAATGTCCTCTAGCAGGTGGTAGGTAGCTCCTGGTATCATGTACTGAACATAAAATGTCGGATCCATGATGGTCTTCAAGGTCAAAGTCAAATTTCAAGGTCAAGGTCAAATTTCAATGTCAAGGAAAATTTCAATGTTACGGTCAAATTTCAAGGTCAAGGACAAATATCAATGTCAACAATCTAGGTCAAAGGTATGGTGAACAGAAAATTATACTAACATGTCGCCAGCACACTCTAGCGGACTAAAACAAGATGGTAACCTCCAGTAACGAAGGCAAGGTGGTGGACATGGCGTCATACCAGCTGACGATATATATCATGGTACTGGTGGAGGGAGGTCAGTCTGTAGGTGGCTTCTGTGGAGGAAGGATCTATCGTTTTTTATTTTTTGCTCTTACCCGTTTCGAACCAAGGACGGGAATCGACCTAATCAATCAGTATTCTAATAAGTTAATTTTTTGGTGAATTTTGAACTTTTTTTCATTAAAATCGGATAATAAATAAAGATTTCAAGATGGTGTCTGTAATGATAATTGTTACAGTGGTGATAATACAAAATGTCGAGTGTGGTGTAAGACGTTTTTATTACAATTTATTGAGAACTTTTAAAATATATTAATCAATTACTGGTTTACTCTCGCCGGAAATTGAACCGAGGACCGAAAACAATTAAGTAACTAAACATTTGAAGTAGGCAAATTTTTAATTATTCTTTGGAATTTTTTTCGGAATTTCTAGCATTGAAATTACGGATTTTCTAGATGGCAGCTGTTATGAAACAAGCATCATTAATAGGATCCAATATGACAGTCGTAACGTAAAGTGTAACGATGACATCGTACTCAACCAAGATGGCGGGCGTAACGTAACATGCAACATTTATAAAATCCAAGATTGCGACCGTAAAAATAAGGCAACAGTGGTTTTTAAGTTATATTTTATTAAATTTTTATTATTTAATTCGATTGATTAATTTTTTAATGATTTTTTAAAAGTTCTTATTTTATAACATAAAAATTACGTATTTACAAGATGGCGGACATGATGTCATACTAGGTGACAAAATATATACTTCGAAAAAAATTTGTGGGGGTCAGTCTGCCTGCAGCCACCATGAGGGATGGATTGGTCGCTAGTTAAAATTTTTTTGCCCTCACAGGGTTCGAATCGAGGACTCCGAGCTCAATGTCGAAAAATTATGTTTTTAAAATATTTTTTAAAATTTTATTAATTGAATTTTTTATAAATTTTAAGTTTTTTTCATTAAAATCGGATAATAAATAAAGATATTTAAGATGGCGGCTGTAACGGAAATTGCAAAGGTGACGTCATAATCCTAAAAGAGGCTTATCGGAGGCTGCATACATGGATGCTTAAGCCTCTTTTAGGATTTTGTGTTCTTTCTCAGGCAAAATATTTTTGAGGTTTTTTGAAATCCTAATTGTTGAATTTTTGAGGAATAAAACAATAAATTTTTCCTCAAAACGATAATTTTTGATTAATTTTGAGTCATTTTTGAGGAATTTTGAGGAATGTTTGAGTCCAAGATGGCCGCCGTGACGTCAGAGCAATCGGTCATTGACCCGGCTCCAGCTCCACACCCAGAATCTGTGTCCCAGGACATACCAAAATATACTACTTAGTGTCAGTTACAGTATTATTATGGTTTAATTTATTCCCGAAGATTATATGCATGCTAACACTATTTAACACACACGGGATGGTATTTGTAGCAAATCAGTTACTTTTAAATTCAAGCATTCACATAATACCTAACTGACTAAGCTTTAACAAAGTAAAATTTTGACTATATACGGTTCAGATTCCTTAAGGCCAAAATCTAAAGAACCCAAGGTAGTGTGTTTCCGTTTCAATTCCCCCACCCTCACCCCACAAGGTCAACAAACACTGACACATTGGTAGCTAAATCCCACCGCCCATTATTCTGTCTCCAAATGCTCCAAAGGTTTCCCTCATACACCGATAACGACTCGTGCCTGATCGCGCGCGTGTCTTGCAAACCATGTGCCATTTCCGCCGCAGCCTCCCCCAACGCACTGACACTTTCGCCGCGCTGAGTTCCCACAAGTGTGATGTTTGTTCTCCGAGGCTATATCACACGGGAGGGTGATTTGGGGTGCCAGGGTGTAGAGTATCATAAATTTCTGCTGGCACACACACACTGCGTACCAAAACTTCCCCCCCAAAATTCACTTCCCAGTACCATAACTACCACTCTCAGTGTATCATAACGCTGGTGTTGCGTACTAGAATTAAGGGCGTGCCTGAAAACTGGGGCGAGGAGCAGAAAGCTCGTGACGTGACTCCGTCGACACGTGTCGGGCAAACAAGGCGAGGCGAGGCGAGGCTTGTCGCAGCTTGAAAGGAGACGGAGTGAGTGGTGAATGAGGACCGGGGTGAGTGAGGAGTGCGAGGCGAATGAGGACCGGGGTGAGTGAGGATGGCGAGGACCTCGTATCAGCGCGAGGGGCGGGGGTTCCAGTTGTGTGCGCGCGCAGCTGCTCGCAGCATCGAGAACTTAACAGCTGCTGGGGCAGTCGGTAGTGGCACAGCGGAGAAGTCAGGAGCGTACAACAGAATTTCATTTGCGAAAAGCAGGAGGGGGATAAAACCACTTTACCTGCTATTTGCTTCCCAATTCTTCAGAAATCTCTTCCTCTGCTCACGCCTTTCGTAGTAGTCCCTAAATGCCACACAAGCGTTTACGCTATTCTGACAGAATTTCTGACGTGTACTATATCTGGGCTTCAGTTGTAAGCATGGGAGAGGAAGTGAGTGATAACCTATACGGTAACATCCCTACCCCTCCCTCTCTATTTCCCTTTCAGTGAACTTGTTTTTTTTTATTCTCCCGTCACGTCGCACGAGCAAGCATACATTAATCTTCATCAGAGGGTGACGCGTCTCCCGTCACAGGGCGAAGGCAGTATCGTCGAAGCTTGTGCGATCACGAACCCTTTTTTTAACGACCCGTGACACCATGTGTATATTGTATATACCATGTGTCTATGTACATATATGTGTGCGTGGAATCCACGGGCGACAGAAGTAAAACTTCTTGCTTATTAGGTGTATATATAAATTATTAATAAAATAATTATAAAACAAGAGATAATAATTGAGAATATTAAGGATAGGATGAGGGTATGATATCAAATTATATAACTCTTTTCCACACGAATATATAAATACACTATATAAACAAAAAAATATACTACAGATTTTTTCTCGCACATTTAAAACAACCTTGCGCAAAGTCAAATAAAATTTGATGTTAAATAATTCTTAAACTTAAAGCTTGCCTATAATAAATAATAAGCAACTTAACTTATTGTTCATATGGACGTGTGGAGTCTGAGGTAAGTATCTGGCATGTGAAAATGACATTATAGCTTACGATTCGGACATATCTCAATGCTATTTAATTGAGACACAGTTACCCACAGCCACACTACGATCGAGAAATATCCATGTCTCTTAGTTGGACTTAACATGTTTACATGTTCGTGGGCTCGTAACTATAATATGGCGTGTGGTTTAGTTAACCAAATAATAGTTTTTGACAAATAAATACCCTGGTCAAACTAAAGTAGGAAAGATATTTATTTACATAGCTAAAAGAATACTCACATAACACTGTATAACGTGAAAATAAAAAATATATATAGGTACATGAAAGAACAATATTTTCTTGTGAGTATGGCCCGTGGCGTGTTGCACAACAATAAGCTCAAACCCTGTTGTGTTGCCTTCTGCCCAAATACTCCCTACAGTCGAGGTGGCATCAGACGCAGGCGGATCCCTACCGCCGTGACCCGCCTATCCCTGCAGCATGGCGGGGTTCAACCTGAGCCGCACGCCGCCACGTGGAGCCCGCTCAAGGCTGCTCCAGCGATCACCGCCCGCGCCAACGGCCCCGGAGTGGGGATAGCTCGACGTGCCAACCCCACGAAACAACCACTTATATGTATGTGAGTGCGCGTGTGGACGAGAGCGCTGAATGGCAAGCGTTCAATCGTTCAAGCGTGCAAGTGTGCAAATATACTCTTGTCATTTGTATCTTTCTCCGCCGCATCCTCTATAGGTTCCTCCCACCACGTACCTAACTATTCCGCTCCTCTCTCGGTTCCCCTACCACATATCTACCTGTTTCCCCTCATGCGATCGAAATTTCCGTAATGCTCGAAAATAATTTCCCCCTCTTCACTTCACTTCAAAAATTGTTCAGGCCGTCTGCGCCTCTACTAGTGGTTGGCGAAAATATCTTGTTACGGTTTGCCGCAATTTTATTCGCCAGAAACTATAGTTTGCCTCACCAGATACTTTGAGGTTACAAAACCATTCTTTAGAAAGTCACATACATATTTCGGTAGCAGAAAAAAAATTATTTACTCATTATCATACTACTGTGTATTTCCTTAGATTAAAAATTATTTTCCTGTAGATGGTCTGGTGTTGTAGAAGATACTGTAACATGAATCAATTCCTTTAGTCAAAACACCTTGCAAATTTGTGAATTAAAAATAATATTTGAAAGCCTTCCTGTCGTTTTATTCTTGAGCTTTCTGACAGGCCAAACGTAGGTACTTCTAATCACTTGAGTAGAAAATACAAATAGTATTTTTTGTCATCAGAAAGCATCTGTCAGTGACAAATATTACGAAATACCTTTCTTCGACAACTACTCGTTGAAGTAATGCACACTCCGTATTATAGTACTTCGTTTTCTTTTAAATAAAAGTACATTATGGTTCAAATGACACTGTCGCACTGTCGTTGAAGCGACGTCACGTGTGTTTCATGTCGAACTCGTGAGACTCTGTGTTGGAAGGGTAAACACGTCGATTTGAGTGACAAAGAAGGATATACATGTATAGCCTCGGGGGAAATGACGGACGTCTCCTGTCTCCTGTCGCCGGCACCGTCGTCTGTGTCTCGCTTGTCCGCGCCCGGACAGCGGCCGAGGATCGATGTGTTTGTGGCCTGGAAGAGCGCTGTCGCGGCGGTCACGGCGAGGGCAGGCGCCGCGCGGAACATGGTTTGTCAAGAAGCCACCGAGAGAGAGGGTGAGGGGGGAGGGGTCGTTCACCTCGCTCGATCGAGGTCCGCGGTCAGTATTCGGCGGGGTCACATTGACGGCCGCCGGCTGTCCCAGAGCGACGCAGATACGGGAGCCTCTGGCGCAGCGTCTGACGGCGCAGGATGAACTTGGCCGTGAGTCAACTTTTACTTTAGAACAACAAAGTGTGTTTCACATTTATAAAGGTACATTAGTCTGCAATGTAAGTTCTTTGTACAACTTATTCAAATACACAACAATAGTAAATACGATTTTTTTAAACATTATCTTAAATTAAGCTTTTAATATTCTTGGAAGTGTTTAAACGGTTTGCAGTAAGAGGCATGTGAAAGATATATGTATCTATGTATATACATATATATATCGAGGTGTTTAGTGTGTAAAAACCGAGTGACTGGGGAATAAGCATTTTAAAGTGTAATTGATTATTTGGCATTTTTAGAAGATTATTTGTTAGTGATGTAAATATTAGCAATCAATAAATCTATAGTAGTAAAATCTTTAATTGGGCTATCCATTTACGAACCCAGAAGTTTTCCCACGATGCTTATTGTTTTTAATAATTCCTAACAGTATTATAACTCGTAGGAGTAATACAACATATTTTATCTGATTAAGTTTTTGATACGACCAACCATAACTGCAAGGGGTTGAAAAAACAAGGGTTGAAGTACAAAAAATATCATAACTCACTTCGTACGCACATCATCGAGTTTGTACAAATTATGTATTAATCTTACAATTTTTATCTAATGTATTAGTGCAATATATGAAAAAAAAAAGTGTTTGAATGACAAATATAATTGCATAACTACCTTAGAAGAAATAATATGAAATTTTTATCGACCACACTGGCACATTAAACCTATCAAAGCATGCCAAGTTCGATGAGTTTAGATGCTCTATACTCATGGAAAGTCGTAAACCAATATGTGACAATGTACACTTAATTATGTTATAACACTATTGTAGGTTTAAAACATTGAAAATACGACAAAACGTCTTAAGAACATAGTAATACAGGATTAGCATAAATGATTATTTCGTTTTGAAAAGGCTATATTTTCAAAAGTAGGACCTGTAAACACATGGAATCTATATGAAAAGAACCACCAACTCACAAATTTCATATTGTGTGTTCCAGGTGGCAGCACGAGTACATTATCTTTCCGATTGGGTGTGTGGCAGTACAAAGATAGTATCGGTCGAAAATGGAGGGACAGCACGAAAAGAGTTTTTGTGTGCTTGAATATGCCAGATGTTCGTCTGTCATAGCTGTGCAACGCGCTTACAGAAGAGAGTATGGAAAATAACCACCATGTAAACAAAGCATTTTCGGTGGTATCGGCAATTCAAGGACACTGGTTGCTTGTGTAAAGGGAAAAGCACTGGTCGACCAAGAGTGCCAGAAGAAACAGTGGAGAGAGTGAGGGATAGTTTCGTGCGTAGTCCAAAAAATCAACGGCCCGCGCAAGCCATGAACTTGGAATACTACAAAAAACTGTTTGGAAGATTCTGCGTCAACGTTTGCATTTCAAACCGTACCGTGTGCAGCTTCTGCAACAATTAAAGCCGCATTGTTATGCCCGTCGACTAGAATTTTGCGTCACCATGCAGGAAGCATTGGAGGACGAGGATTTCGCCACCAAGTTGATATTCAGCAATGAAGCAACTTTTCACTTATCTGGGAAAGTGAATCGTCATAATGTGCGTGTCTGGGGCAGCGAAAATCCACATGCAGTCGTGACAGTTGAAAGAGATTCGCCAAAGGTGAATGTTTTGTTTGCAGTGTCACAAACAAAGGTGTATGGGCCATTTGTCTTCGCTAAGTGAACTGTGACCGGTACATGTTACCTGGATATGTTGCAGTTGCGGTTGTTCCCGCAACTCAGTGCTGACTTAAGGGACTTTGTTTTCCGAACAAGACGGGGCACCCTCTCATTGGTACATTCCAGTTCGTGACTACCTAAACGATGAACTTCCGCATCGCTGGATTGGGCGTATGTGTGAGGATGACCAAGGTTTGCTCCCCTGGCCTCCCAGATCTCCAGATTTAATGCCCTGCGACTTTTTCCTGTGGGGATACGTTAAAGACATTGTCTACGTACCCCCACTACCGCAATCCTTAGTCGAGCTCAAAGAACGCATCAGTGCTTAAGTGCAGACCATTGACAGGACTATGGTACAAAATGTATGGAATGAGCTCGAGTATCGTCTGGATGTGTGTCGTGTAACCAAAGGGGCACATATCGAACATTTGTAAGGGTGTAAAAACTTGGTGAGTTTGTGTTTCTTTTCATATAGCTTCCATGTGTGTACATGTCCTACTTTTAAAAATATAGCCTTTTCAAAACGAATGAATCATTTATGCTAACCCTTAGAATGTTTTTATAAAGTGCAAAAAAAAGTAAAATAAACTTTAGAACATGTGTTATATTAGATAATTATATAATTTTTACACACTTGTATGACAGCTAGATTCATCCAATTACAAGCATATCTGCACATTCAAAGGACACCCGTTTTTAAATTGGATTATTCTAGCTTCCACAAAAGTTAAATAACATACAACTATTTGTAAAACAAAAATTCTACATCTGAAATCCTGACACAATATAAGATACAGCCGATGGAGATACTAAAAAAAGCCACAAAGCCAAAATGGTACACCACTTCAATGTGTATACATAGGTCTGCTGAGTTTGAAGACTTTAGCGAGCTCTTAAGTGTAGCAAATAATCAAAAGGTACGTGTAAAAACGGTAAAAAAAAATTGCTTAATTATAAGACTTTATCTCAATTTGTGGCATAAAAAGGGATAAACAACAGGTATTTTAAATAATGTAGACCTCTTCAAATCCAATTTGATGGCGATTTAGTATTTCGACCGATTATATTGTATAGCCACATTGAAGCTCAAAAAAGGCAAGGTATTAACCAACGTAAACACTGCTTTGCAATTTTATGTTTATTTTTCTGCCTTTAAACATTTTTTTTTTACTTTTTGGAGATTTGTATTTTTGTTACGGACAGAGATCTGTAAGTCAGGCAAATTTTAGTTTCTAGCTCTGAAAGTGGGTTGGAATTTTCATAGATGAGTGAGTAATTGAGTCATTGATTCCCACGTGGAATTGTATATTTTACTAAATGAAACTGTTATATTTAGATTTAAAAACCCAACACGTAACTTATAAAAAGTAGGCGTATACAAAAAAAAAGCTTTTTATTGTGCTAATGGGTTCATGCCTCATTAATGGATTTGTAAACGTTTTTTTATCATCAACAAATCAGAAAATGTTTCATTTATAACCATTATTAACAAATCTAAAAATTCCCTTTCTATCCTATTCACAACTGATGATCACGTGTCAAGAGGTTCGTGGATTCAGTTCCGGCTACGCATTGTCTGTACAAGAGAATGTCTTTGCGAGATTCAGGCCCCTCCGCTGCTGTCCGCAAAACACTTCATTTGTGACTTTTTTTGCTGGGAAAAGTAGGATAATATATATATATTTCTGAGCGTGAGATATCAATAAATATTTTAACGCTCGTGAAGAAAAAAATAAATCTCTCCTGCCCTGGTGGAACGCATTTGGGTTACTGATTTCCTAACAGAACCGCAGCAGTATGTTCGAGTGGCAGCAGTTCGACATACCGCGGCGAGGTGACTAGTGGTCTGACCTTACAACCTCGCCGTGACACCTCACGTGGGCGGCTCTCTTGCTCCAGTCTCGTGAGACTGCGGGAGAGAAGGTGACGTCAGCGACAAGGTGCAGCGTGGCGGTGAGCGGATACCATACATTCACTTACCGCGGGTCATACGCCAGAATATGGCGCGTTTCTGACGTGTAACATCTTAGTTCTCGGTAGAAGTATTTTCGTGAATGGAACGGAAACACGCATGGAACACATATGTGTTACCAAGGTGCTGCCATCTGGGGCGGATGGCACAAACCAAAGTTCACAAATACAAAGAGAAATTATAAAGTATTGCCTATTTAATGAATTTTAACAAAATGGACTGTATTTAAAAAAAAAATATTTTCGAAATTTAAGTCCATAGAATAGTTTAGAATTTTTTCAAGTCTTTTTTACTTTAATCGGAGCCGTTTATTTATGTTGTTTTAAATTTCTGTCTGCTAATCAAATGATTGAACAGTCGATGTAGCTCCTCCGGCCGCGAATTCCCATTGGGTTGCGGAAATTACGCGTGATTTTCATCAAGAAATTTAGTTAAAATCAATATTTGGGTGTATATTTATTACGCTCGTCATTATTTTAAAGAATTCTGGGTTAAATTTCGTTCTAGAGTTTCGTATATAAGTGTATTTGCAGCATGAGAACACATACATTTGCTCGTTACAGAGGTTAGATGTGACACATCACTGGCGAGTACTAAAAGACTCGCCCACACATATATATATATATATATTTGCCAGGGTTAGTATGCCTAAGTTTTATAAAGAAAATTACCAGTTTTTTTCCTCAGGAGGTTAAGGTTTGGCACGTTTAAGTGAGAGCAACTAAAATAAAAGTTGATAGGTCAACGACGATGGAAAAACTCTATACACTTGAACATTTATGATTCCTCGCAAATTTTTTTGACGTGACGTTTAATAAATCGATGAACGCCGGCTGTACGCACGAAGAAGTGTCCCGTTACGCACAGTGTTCCGTTACGCTGTGTCCCGATACGCTCATTGTACGCTTGCGCCGCATCTATCTCTCTTCCTATCGACTGTTTATAAAGTGAAGTGAAAAGTTAATGTGGTTTTCATTGCTTATTACAACAACAATTTCGGCAATAAAGGTTAATTATTCTTGTATAATAAAAATCTGATTACTTGTATAATTTCAAGTATTTAATCTTTTAATATCAAAATAAAAATGATTCAATTTTATTCATAAAAGTATGCAATCATTCCATCAATGTTTTGTTATGACGTTGTACGTTAAACTATCGTCCGTGTACCGACTTTACAGACAACCAAAAATTTTTAATTTTTTTTGTTCGTACCGTGAAGTTTCACTGGCAAGGACCGAAGTGCGGATGTGTCGGGGACTGACCGGAGGTGAGTGAACCTCGGGCTTCTCGAGTGAGAGGCAGTGGATCTCGACGCAGCAGGGCGCCAGACGCGGGAGTTATTCATGGGCACGGACACATTGTCGTGTAACAGCGCCGACATGCGTCGACACGGCGCGCGCTCGCTATGCCCCGCCCCGCCCCGCCCGCTGAGCGCTCATCAATATTTCATGCGAGCCATTGGAAGTGTCGCATTAGATCTAAAAATAAAACTCTTTTTTTCCTTCTTTTTTTTTCCGGGCAACCGTGATAAAATCTATACACAGGAGACACGGAAGTGAACTCTCCTAAGACACGATTTCACTGAAGGACCTGTCAGCCTTGTACGGGTTGATTCAAGAACCGTTACCGCCAATAACCACGCTTTTTCGTAACATTATTTGGAGAAAAATATATAATATAAATTGAGGCCCTTTTCCCAGCGTTTAGAGTACTTTTAAACATTAGAAGGAAAAAAAATACTAATTCAGAAGTGAATACAGTAATGTATTTTCAGACCATGTTGTGTTCAATGTTATGCATCAATTTCGTGTGTCAAAACACAAGATGTTCAAAATGTTTCCGTCTATTTTCACTAGCCAGTACGCTCGTGTACCACACTTGTCACTATGAGCGTGGCTGCACTTGGTTGTTTTTAATTGTGATGCGGGTTTAAGCAAAGTCTTCATCCACCCCTATACGTAATAAGATGTTCATTGCGAGGCTTTACCAGGTTTTCAAATTACTCCGACATTTTTGGAACTTAAACTCTTATTTATATGACATATTTTGCTCTTCATAACGTAAGGAATACGTCCCGTGAGTGGTGACAACTCTTCTTGAATCATCCTGTACATTTTAGGAATGTAAACATTTTCTTGTTCATAAACACGCTTACACTGCCTTGTCATTCAAAGACTGGAATTAGTTGAATTTTGCCATACTTATATTAGTAGGCTACTAAAAAAAGATAATCATGGCCGTTCAAGATAGGTTTTTACTGATTGTTTACTCTTCTTTATTAATTTTTTTTAGACTCATCTTGTGTTTCCTAGTTTTATGTGGCAGGGACCTAATGTGAGATAGCATACTTACAAACTGAAGAGTAAGTTAAAGCATTTTTATGAATTTTTGTTCGAATTGTAGCAATTCATACGGATATTTCACTATGAAAGCACATTAACACATTACAAATTAAAGAAAATTGTTGGTTGCCAGATATAGTGTTCAAGTTTTATGAAATTTGTAGAACGCCAGGTAATAACTAATAATATTTTTTTTTTGTCTTTCATTAATAATTTAGTAATCACTCTCTAGAAAATAGTTCTTTTCCTCAGATGGGCAAAAAAAAACTTTTCGTACGCAATTAAATTGTCTAAATCTTTATTAAAGTAAATATTTAATTGGGATGAATAAAACTCATCATTAACCGGTTAGGTTGCTCCTCAATTACTGAACTTAACAAAACCAGTCCGGGAGCAGGTGGTAATAATGTCTTGCTCCCAAGGGGAAACGAACCCGCTTCCTCCTATAAGCAAGTGGATAAGCGTGCATGGTAGAGCGCCTCTACACCACGGTCTACCGCTGTAAGGAATGCGTGACGAAAATAAAATAACAAAAAGATTATTTGTGCACGGTTAGCTGTCCATTAATGTGTTTTGGAGAAGAATTTTGGATATGGCAAACAATAATAAATGTAGAATGGTCCTTATACCTATGCTAAAAAGGTAATACGTGTGGAGTTTAAAACAAATAAGTAAGGAAAGGTATTTATGGCAAAAATATCCCAATAAAATAATTGTAAATTTGCATGACATTCCTATGGTAATTTTTGCATATATGACATATGTTTTTGTTAACTATAACACAGGCCAAGGAGGAAAAAAATCTTTTTGGTGCCTAGGATTTTGGAACTGATTTTATTTATACTTGGGGCGCTGAATCTAAATATTAAATTAGTTTTTCTTCTATCAACTCTACTTTTTGAGGTAAGTGTTAAAAAAATAAGTAAAACCACCTGCTTGACTCAAGCTACTTGATCACAGGGATACCCCCCAGGCTGGGAATCTTCATTCGTCACTGGGACACTCCAGGATGGGAACCCCATCCTTCATTTCAATGCTTCAACTAAATTTGAGGTCAGTTTGCGAGTTTTAGCCGCGCAGGATAGATCGTAGTTAAAAAAAAATGAGTTTGAGTAGATTAAGTTGTGTAAATCATCCTGATGTGTTTTGCTACACATGCGGAGAATACACATTACAAGATAACAAAAATACTGTTAGTGACCTTGTAAAGATTATACTATGGTGTTGATATCTGTGATCAGGATAAATCCTGGTCAACACATCAGATTTTTAAAACTTGTACAGAACATTTACGTCAGTGGACTAGTGGGAAAAGAAAAAAGTTTGAAATTTGGCGTACCGATGGTTTAGAGAACACCCTAAACCCACATCGATGACTGTTATTTCTGTCTAGTAAATATTACTGGAATCAATCGGAACAACCATAGCAATGGAACTTATCCTGAATTAGTCTCTGCAAGACACCCGGTACCTCTCTCAGAGGAAGTACCGATCCCAGCATTTCACCAGCTTCCAGGGCTTTCTGAGGACGAGTGTTGTCCCTATAACCACCCTTCTGATACTAATTAAGGTGACAGTGAATATGAGGGAATGTGAACAATTCCTCATCCTTTCAACCAGAATGAGTTAAATGATCTCGTCAGGGATCTTAAGCATTCAAAGAAGCTTCTGAATGGCTGGCTTCCAGGTTGAAGGGAAAACAAATACTTACTTGAAAAAGGAACCAAAACTACTTTTTACCTTACAAGAGAAAAGGGTCTTCTACCATTCTTCTCACAAAAAAAATATTGTTTATTGTTACGATATTAGAGGATTCCTGTAAAAAATTAGTCTTCCTAGATATTTTCTAGACGATTGGTGCCTATTTATTGATAGCTCAAAGCTAAGCTTGAAATATGTTCTTCTACACAATGGGAATAAATACGGTTTAATATCAATTGCTCACTCAACGACAATATACAAACTTATAGCACCATAGCTTTAGTCTTGGAGAAGCTAAGGTATCGTGAACCTCAATAGGTGATTTGTGTGGACTTAAAAATGGTACATTTTCTCCTAGGAGAGCAAAGTGGACACACCAAATATCCTTATTACTTGTGTCTCTGGCACAAGACAAACAGAGACAAAACAAACCACTGGGTTAGACGAGAATGGCCTTAGAGAGAAAACATGGTCGGTCTCAAAAAAATTAACGAACCCTTAGTTAAACGAGAGAAAATCATCTTCCATCCACTGCACATCAAGCTTGGCCTTATGAAGCTGTTTGTAAAGGCTCTTGATAAGGATGGATCATAAGGGGAAAATGCCTCACTGAAGATAGGACAAAATTAAAGCAGGTATATTTAACGTCCCAGAAATAAGGAAATTCATCATGGACCAAGCCTTCGTAAATTCCATGAATGAGACTGAGCGAAAATCTTGGACTTCATTTGTTGCAGTTGTCGGAAATTTTCTGCCCAACGAAAAGCAGAAAACCATGTTAAACTGGTAAACGATATGCCTAAAAATTTCAAATTCCTTGGGTACAACACGAGTATTAATGTGCACTATTTACACAGCCACCTGGACCGTTTTCCTGAACCTTTAAGTGACAGCAGTGAGGAGCAAGGTGAAAGATTCCATCAAGCTATTAAAATTATGGAGGACCGCTATCAAGGAAGATGGTATACGCACATTATGGCAAATAATTGTTGGAGTTTAAAAAGGGACTGTTCAAAGATATATTCACCAGAAGTTCACGAAAAAGAAGCTTCCGAGGTATTGAGTGACTAGATGGTTCCACCAATGACTTGGTGCTATCTTTTTAAATATATTAATATTAGTATATACTAATAAAATTATATAATATTATATTTGTATAATATATAGGTAATTTAATAATAATTTTATGATTGTTTTGATTCATGGATTTAACATGCGTAATATAACGTAAAATGCATATTTCACTCAATCATTAAATATTAAAAATTGGATCTCATAGGCAAAAATAATTTGCCATATTTGAATTCATGGCACCAAATTCATATGAAAGAAATACCTTGACACCAAAACTATTGTTTACCTGATTGTAATGATTATTTCTTGGTGCGCCAACGAATATTGGCGCATAATTTTAAATTTCGATTGAATTTTTACAAGAATAAATTTTTTAAACCATAATATTAACATATAATCAAATAATTAACTATTTTATTTTATAATTTATAAGTGCGCATTTAATACTAAGAAGTTTTTTAGGGGGTTTAAAAATTACTTTAACTAATGTAGGTTCTGGAACAACACAAAGCATAAATTCTTGGGCAAGAATCCGAAACCAGTGTTACTGGGTTTTTTAGCGCCACAGTTGCTTTCATTTAAATGTACAAATCTATAAAAATCTGTAATTTTACATTATTATTTAAGTTCCATTTACAAATAATTTTTTCAGTGTGGTTTATAACATATTATTGATGTTTCTTTCGGTACCTTGTCATATTATTACCTACATACTTATAATTAAGTTATATATTAATTGAACGTATGAAATCCTTATTTAAGCTGTACTTCGTCACACCTTTTTCCTACAAACATTATTTCAAACCATTGTGAAGGAATAAAGAGTGGCACTACCCAACATATAAAAACTTGACCAGTACTGACAACAGCTGCGCCTTGTCGATACAAAGGCGAATGTTTTCCAACTACGATAATAGCTTCAAGTTTTGAGGCGCACCTTTCTGGAAGTGGGGACTTGGAAAGTGTAGCGAGAAATAAAAAATTAGCGATTATTTCAGTAATGGCCAGTGATATGCAAAATATAACATATAACAAACTATGCATTAACACGGATTTTATTACAACACTTACATTATTATTGAATTTGTTATATATTATTCATTAGTATTTCACAACATAGGTATTTATAACGTATTATAAAAGCCACATGGCCATGCGTAGTGTTGTTCAAGACTACTGTTAGCGGAACCAACTGCAAACCTCTGTGACGTCTTCAACTTTCTCCCTTTCTCTCTCTTTCCAAACGCCATGGAAATGTTCGCGCTCGCTGATTCGCTGCAGCCCGAGCGCCAACTGTGGGCCGCGTCGCGCGCTTCTCCCTACTTCCTGTCACACATTTCCGTCACATTCACCAAATTTCTTCCACTAGATGCCGTATACTGAAGGCAGAGATGTTTCACATTAATACAATTAAAATCCATTTGAATAAGAAGGGATGACGGCTGTGCACTGTTGAGATCATTTGCTTCCAACCAAAATGATCAGGGTTACGATTCGGATTTTTTGACGTGACAACGTCTAATAAATAGATGAACGCCGGCTGCACGCACGAAAAAGTGTCCCGTTACGCACATTGTTCCATTACGCTGTGTCCCGTTACGATCATTGTTCCGTTACGCTGTGTCCTATTACGCTCATTGTTCCGTTACGCTGTCGGCGTGTGCAGTAATAATAGGTAATGTTACAATTGACTAAAAAATTATTGTGATTCATATAATTAATGATAGATATTTGATTACAGTTAATTTATATGAAAACTTCTTCATAATTATTTTTAAACTTTATAGCTAAACGCCAGTTTTTAAAATTATTACAAGTCATCTACACGTGAACTGTTTCGTCGACTGTTTATAAAGTGAAGTGAAAAGTTAATGTGGTTTTCATTGCTTATTGCAACAACAATTTCGGCAATAAAGGTTAATTATTCTTTCATTTTAAAATCTGCTTACTAGTATAATTGCAAGTATTTAATCTTTTATTATTAAAATAAAAATGATTCAATTTTATTCATAAAATTATGCAATCATTTGATCAATGTTTTGTTATGACGTTGTCACGTTAAACTATCGTCCGTAAACCGACTTTACAGACAACCAATTTTTTTTAAACAGTGAAACGAGGAACATAGTCTTTGTCACACAACGCAGCTCAAAAAATTTCCAGATCTTAAAATTAGTTACAGTGTTACCAATTTCTCAAATGTCACTTCCTGAGCAACATTCGATGTTTGTCGGCGAAAACTGATAACAATATAAATTTGTTTAAAAACATTTCAGATAGAACCACAGAGGCAGGCGAATAGTTAGAGCATTTTGTAATTCTTTCAAGAACTGTTAAATTTGAGACAAGTTACTTTGACCCAGTCCTTACCATCTGTGAGCCGGTTATGTATTCTCTGCATAGTTCCGTTTCACGCAAAAAATGGTCTTTATTTGCTCAACGTCAAAGTTTCAGCTTTGATTCGTCATCTATCATGACCTTGAAATCAATAAGACAGTTAATAATATTTGATTGATTCCGTTTTCCCAGGGTACTTACAATTACCTCAATTCATTATACTTTATTTGAATATCTAACCCATGTAGTCGTCAAATAAGCATGCTATTCACATTCCCACTGTTCACTTTCCATAACCATGTATTATTTTACTTTGGATTACTAATACAAAAAGAAAAATTTGAAAACCTAAATATTTAAGCAGACAAAAATAAATTTTAACGCGTGTGCTTAAAGATTATGCCAAAGTCATGTTTACACTACTAGTTGAGAATACGTACTGAATAATATAGGTTGTATTTTTTACTTATGTTTCTAACAATTATTTTAATTAGCATTAAGCGAGTATTTCATGATATAAATAAGTTTATTTTTGTGTCTTGGGCGTTGATAGATACATACTATTTGAAGTGTATAGGAAGACTAGTCAAGGACAATATATAAGAAAACTGTAAGCTAACAACTTTCAATAGTTCTCAATTGACCGTGAAGAATCCATTGGAAACAATAAAAATTTTATTCACAATATGTACATTGAACAATAGGGCAATTATGGGTTGCGAACAATAGGTTCTCAAGTTTCCGGGTAATTTAAAGCTGTCAAGCACTACCCACGCAAGCGACTTCAACACCACACCCATTCCAACTGGTTTAAGGAAAAGTGGACGTCAAATATTTTTTATCCAACAGTTTCACATTGCTTCGCACGGTCTGCAAACCGCCGAAATGAGTGGTCGTTTAAGTCTCATTAATGTTGAGCTATGAACATTGAAACTTTGATTTGCTCTCTGCGTAAAACGTTTTCTAAAAAAATTTAATTATATGATGATCACCGTACAAACTTGTTTCTGGCTTACATTGGTTCGTTTTCGGTTACCTTCCAAGGCGTAGTTAGTTATTTTAACTATCTTAATATGAAAAAATAGACGAACCCCATCATAAAAGATTGAAACTACTATTCGACTAAAGTTGAACTTAACGAATTGTTTGATTGAATGTAGTAACAAAGAAAATTATATAAAAAAATATGTTACAATTAATTTGATATCTCGTTAACCTTTAAATAATATTTTATTACTAAAAAATATTTTAAACTTAAAGTGGAACGATGTAAACCAATTTTAATACTTTATTAAGTCATTATTTGTTCTGAAATTATAAAAATTTAGTTAAAAAAATATCGTGAAAATTCTGGTGAAATTTCCTTTGAAACTGTGGAAAACGTACTAGCGAATTTGTATGTTTTCTGCCGTGTGTACTGTGTCATTTATATATATATATATATATATATATATATATAAGTTTTATTTAAAATAGATAAAACTTCATTGTACAAGTAGCATAGTAGCAGTTATGAAATTTTACTGCGTGATTTCATACAGAGATGATTAAATAATTTACTCAAGCCAAGTAATTTTCATACGACACTTGTTTAAAGCAAACCAGTGAGCAATTAAAAATATTGTTATTTATATTACAGTTGTTTTTGAGCATGTTACAAAAATTGTTTTTTCTTTCTTTTTAGTATTGATATAGGTAAAACTATTTTACATCCGTTGAGTCTATGTTTGGACCAAGCCTTTAAAATAATATATATATATATATTTAAAATAATAATAATATTTTAAAAAATTGACTATGAGAAAGTACGAAATTCTTTAAAAGTAAAAATTTCCCTGTTTTAACTGTAATAGTTCGTCTTATCAAATATTGAACAGCCAAACGTTTTAGATAAATTTTAGGGTTTTTAGAATAAATTATAACGGATATTACAGTAAACTTTCAAAAAAGTTATAATTTTTTTTTGTCTTTCAAACCGTATTATGCCCAACCTTTGCAGTAATAGTTAGTTTCAAAAAAATTAAACGGTTTCGATAGTATACATGGTATGGAAGTTTTATTTATATTTTTGTTAAAACCCCCCTTTTTTCAACCCTTTGCAGTAAGTGTTCATTTTATCTAATTTGTTTTAGACCAAAATTTGGGTAATTATGTTGTTGGTATCAAAATAAGTTTTAGGTAATTAATCATTATATGTTTTTTACTTACATACAATTAAAAAAAGGGTATTTTCCCACGAAATAGTGAAATTTTGAGGAATTTTGATTCATTTTTGAGGATTTTTGAAGAATGTTTGACACCAAGATGGCCGGCTAGACGTCAAAATCCATGATAGTGGTTGGCACCTAAACCCAAAAACGGCACCAAACGAGAAACACTGTGACCAGACCTAGATTTATATACAACATTTTTTAATTTCCACCCCTTGTAAATGTTTGTCGTATAACAATTATTTGTGTTAAACGTATAGATAATATTTTATGGTTTTACATTAAATAAGAACATATTTACTGGTAATTATGGTACGGAAATTATGAATTTTTAAATTGTATCCCGATTTTTTTACCCTCTGGTGGAATGGTTTGTTTTATTAAAATTAATTAAGATAAAAGTGTTAAACAAAAATTGGCAGATCAACAAAACCATTTGAACGGAATCTTTTGTGTGCCTACTAAGGGAGTTATGGTTTTCTTTTTATCATTTAACCCTTGTCTTTTTTATCCCTTGCTATAATTGTTAATCGTATTAAAATTATTTTAAAAAAATGTTTTTGACTATAGCTGAAGGTTTTCCAGTAAATGAGAACGGATTTTATAGTGTACATGGTATGTTAAATTAATAATTTATTTTAATTTATAAGGCTGTTTCTTTCATTCCTTTACTGCAATGGTTTGTTTTATCAAAAATGTTTTCAAACAAACGTTTAGGCAAAAATTAGAATATTTACAAACAACTTGAACGGATTGAATAGTGTACCTACTAAAGGAATTATGAAATTGATTGTCTTCAACCCTTGTTTTTTCCACCCCTTGCTGTAATTGTTGGTCGTACAAAAAATCTTTAAGGAAGAAAGTAATAGATAATTTTTTTAAGGTTTAACATTAAATATGAACGGATTTAATAATGTAAGTGGTATGAAAATTATATTTCTTTAAATTTTACCCCTGGTTTTTTTCACCCTCTTGCTGGCATGGTTCGTTTTATTAAAAGTTGTTAAATATCAAAATTTTGGATAAAATTTATACTATACAAACGGATTTGATAGTTTGTCTACTAATGGAGTTATAATTTTTTTTTGTCTTTCAGCCCTATTTTTATCCTAATTTTGTTGTAATGGTCTGTCGTATAAAACGCTATTTCGAACGAAAGTTGTAGGTAATATTTTAAGGTTTTACAGTAAATAAAAACGGATTTGATCATGTACGTGGTACGGAATTTATGATTTTTTTTTAATTCTAGCCAAGTTTTTCTCTCCATTTTATACTATGGTTCGTTTCATCAAAAATTGTTTCAAACAAAAGTTTTGGATAAAATTTATAACATTTACAAATAGCTTCAACGGATTTCATAGTGTGCCTACTAAGGGAGTTACAAATTTTGTTTTGTCCTCCAAACTTTGTTTTTTACACCCCTTGCAGTTATGTTTGGTCATATAAAAAGTGTAGCCTATTTGGACAAACGTTTTGGTATTACTACAACAAGTTATAATACGTTCAAATGGATGCGATATTTGTATAATTATTTCTATAAATATTTTGTTTTACAAAATACTTTCTCCATTTTTACCCCTTTGGTATATTTTTGCCAATCAACCCAACTCGACCGACATTTTCCATTACCATTTTCCATTATCAGTTTGTAAGTGATTCATGCAAAATTACGGCAGTTGTCTTGTCCATGAAATTGTGATTATATATATATATGTACAAAGTTTGTAGTTGACGATGGTTTTTGTGTCAATTATGGACTTCACCGACACCGAGTGCATCTTCTTCTGTTGTTCAAAACAAAATGTATATTTTGTCATGTTTAGCGCATAATTTAAATACTCGCAGATATTTGATCTATGTTATTTCACACGCACTAGTGATCGTAGCTAATATGAAAGTTAATCTAAGGTTACGTCTATTACATAAATTACCTGAAACACCGTTCTTAAATTATTAAAATTCTCACAGAAATAATTTTCTAATATAGTTTTTTTTCCGGGTTGTTTCCCCATCGAAACTAAATGTTAGTAACTAAAACTAAAAGTTTAAAAGTTTAGATGGGCAACTTTAAAAACACTCTTAATACGAGAAAATGAATGAAATTTCGATCATTTATTCCTAAACTAACTAAAACTAAGTGTATCTGTGAGAAGGTGTAAGGAGGACAGGGAAAGACCTAGGTGCGTTTCAGGCTGAGGCATGTACATACGCCTAGTCATGCAGGGAAAAGGTCGCATGCATCGTGTGCTTCGAGCGGGGATTGGCCAGCCATGGCAGTAATTGTTGCCGTGACTATCTCCACAATCTTAGATATATTTTTGAAATATGTTTACGTTGGGCCCAGGTAAAAACCTGCATAGGCACAGGGAAAACCCTGGGCACAGACAAGCGGGGTATGGGTGCACGTTGGACGCTAGGACTCATGTTTGGATTTTTTGCGTCGCTGACCGGCGTTGTTTGTCGCGACCGCGAAGCTTCCCGAGAGAGCATCGGGGCCGATGAATGGCAGCCGGACAGCTGTGACGTCATCGCGGGGGTCGCGGGGGCCGCAGAGGAGGCGCCGTGTCAGATGGTAATGAATTTATGGCGTCCATCCTGTGGCCCCGCTCCGCCGGCACTGGTGGTTGGGATTGCGGGGGGAGGGGGGGAGTTTTCATTTCACAACGCAGAGTTGGCGTCTGTGCGGCCGAGTTGCGTGGTTTGGCGTAGCACGCGTTTTCTATTTCCTGTTGCCAGTTTCACTTCTCGTTGGCACCAGAATTCATTACGTACGGACATGTTTTACAAACTGTGTATGTACATATTTATTACGAAAAATAACTATTTTAAAGTAACCACACCATTTTATTTGTAATATAACTTAAAAAAAAACTTTTTTTAAATTATTTCTAGTTAAAAGAGTGCTCAGTAGCTGGGTGTAATGCTTAAAGCGTTAGTTTCAGGTACTCTATTATTTCCCTGTTTCAAAATACGAGAAATTTTAAACCGGCCTTGTGCTAAATTTTTTTCGAGCCAACACAAAATCTATAATTAAAAAAGAGGGAAGTGTGAAAAAGGGAACAACATTGAATGTCCTTCGGTACTGAATGGCCCTGACAGGCGCCGGGATGCGCGCCGCCAGCTCTGAGACTCAGCACTGAGCCACCCGCTCGCTTCATGGCTGAGACAGGCTCAGACCTGCGGCCTGCGAGCTCTCGGGCCACACGGCGGTGTTTCAGACAGGCGCGCGAAGCACTGAGACAGGCTCAGACCTGCGGCCGGCGAGCTGTCGGGCCACACGGCGGTGTTTCAGACAGGCGCGCGAAGCACTGAGACAGGCTCAGACCTGCGGCCGGCGAGCTGTCGGGCCACACGGCGGTGTTTCAGACAGGCGCGCGAAGCACTGAGACAGGCTCAGACCTGCGGCCGGCGAGCTGTCGGGCCACACGGCGGTGTTTCAGACAGGCGCGCGAAGCACTGAGACAGGCTCAGACCTGCGGCCGGCGAGCTGTCGGGCCACACGGCGGTGTTTCAGACAGGCGCGCGAAGCACTGAGACAGGCTCAGACCTGCGGCCGGCGAGCTGTCGGGCCACACGGCGGTGTTTCAGACAGGCGCGCGAAGCACTGAGACAGGCTCAGACCTGCGGCCGGCGAGCTGTCGGGCCACACGGCGGTGTTTCAGACAGGCGCGCGAAGCACTGAGACAGGCTCAGACCTGCGGCCGGCGAGCTGTCGGGCCACACGGCGGTGTTTCAGACAGGCGCGCGAAGCACTGAGACAGGCTCAGACCTGCGGCCGGCGAGCTGTCGGGCCACACGGCGGTGTTTCAGACAGGCGCGCGAAGCACTGAGACAGGCTCAGACCTGCGGCCGACGAGCTGTCGGGCCACACGGCGGTGTTTCAGACAGGCGCGCGAAGCACGGGGCTGCGTGGCGTATTTTGTCTTCAAACGACTCATTTTTCATGTTTGAAAATTTTTGCGATGCATCAGAATGAGAGTAATGCACTTAATAATTTAATTTTAATCAAAAGTATTTTTCAATTGTTTTTGTTATTAAATTGAAATTATATTGATTTTAATACAAGAGGATGAACAGGATATTTAAAATAAAATATCTAAACCAGTTTAAACCTCTATATGATAAAAGTTATTACTTTAAAATTTCGTCCAATAGTTCCACAAGAGTACTACACTAAAACAAATATCCTATTAAAATTCATGTAAACCAAATATAAATAAGTTAATTTTATGTAGCTCGTTTAAAAGTATCTTCAGTAAATTAAGTAGTTAAGTGCATTGCGCAAGCAAAGAAATGCCACAACATAGGCAAATGAATTTTTGGTCTTACTGCCAATTTATAAGTTAGGTATGACTTCAAAATGTTAAAGCTTCCTCATCACGAAACAGTTCGTCACAGTTATAACAATATATCAAAGAAATCACACTTGTTTACACGTGTTTGAGGCACGAAGCTGTTAGTTCATGTAGTGATTGTCTGTTCTGAAGTTGTGTTTTTGTTACAGTTGCTCAGCAAGAAGAAACTGTTGCTGCATAAAGGCCAATACTTGAATAGTGTTGATAGGAACGAGCTAAGTAGAATCGTTGAAACGCCATCATGAAACACTACGCACAATTTTTTTAAAGATGTAAATTCGAGTTAGAGTGATGAGTACGGATATATCGGATATGAATTCTTAAAAGATTCACCAAGCCCTGTGGCAGTTGGTTTATTTGGTGTGGATTACTGATAAATGGATAATATTGTCTAAATTTGAACTTGGATGTTGGTAACACCCCAACCTCATGGTAACCAAGCAATGCTGGCCAGGGGAACCACACATAACTTAGAAACACACAACTTAGAACAGTCATAACTTAGAAACCTCGAAAAAATCCACGTAACTTAGAACTGTCAAAAGTTAGAACGATCATAACTTAGAAACACACAACGCAGAATCACACAACTTAGAAACGTCGTAAAGTAGAAAGTCATAACTTAGAACTATCACAAATTATAAAAACACAACTTAGAACTGTCATAACTTAGAAACACGCAACGCAGAACAACACAACTTAGAAAACGTCGTAACGTAGAACGTCATTACATACTTAGAAAAATCCCAACTTAGAACTGCCATAACTTAGAAACACACAACGCCAAACCACATAACTTAGAACTATCATAACTTGAAAACACACAACTTGGAAGATTCTATCTTGAGTGTTTCTAAGTTGCGACAGCACCCGCTGGGCATGCAGGCCCGGGGCTTGGCCTGCTCTTGCCCGCGGGCGCCAGGAGACCGCTCGCCGGGATTACGCGCCGACAAGCCCCGGATGTGGCGCGCCGGGCCCAGGATCGGATAAAGACGCGCCGCAGGTCGCCACCTTCACGGTTAACCATCTGACCCTCCCGCCACCCGGTGCTCCGGAAGCAAGGCGGCCGCAGGTCGATTCATCCCCGATCGAGATCTCGCCCTCCCGATAAACACGAGCCGTTCTCAGAGGGCGATCTTCCGCCCTCCTCGGTGTCCTTCTTCGTGTCTCCCCCCTCTCACCGCACCCCCAACAACCCCACCATTACCGGCCTTAAGGGTCGTTCCGCCAAGACGCCGAGCGCAGTTGCTTTGCAGCTACACCCTGCTCGAGATACACTGTGTGGCCATCTCAGCATCAACCCGTATCTGTTTGGGAGGATTAAAATCTTTATTATGTTATTATATTTTCATATTATTTTATGTATTTTACATTATTTCCATTTCCATATTTATTTTACGTATTTCCATTTCAATATTTCTCTCGCTGTCCACCCATAATTTCATTTTTAAGCTAATCTCCGAAGGAAAGGAATTTTTAGCCTATAATATCACCTTCCTCTCTTTGTATGAATTGAAGTGTAGCATACATGTTTATGCGTGTCTCGTCTATTAACTTCGTTTCTGCTCAACCGATTTTCACAAAAAAATTATATCTATCAGTTTCTCAGCATCTAGAGGTTTCTCAGCTTCAAAAGGTCCACGAGCCTAGTGAAAACTGCTTTAAATTTTGAGTTCATCTTATAGTAACAAGGAGACAAAGCAGGCTTCTCAGCAGCAGGGCAGACAGGAAGCGCCTTTCATACACGTAACACTCATGTGCGCAACTTCATCGCATATACAAAACACTTACCTTTAATAACTTCTTCCCCCCTGAAACTGTGCGCTAATTATCAAGTACACATATTCTTCCCCTTATATGTATACTCGCCCAAACAGGCAAACGCGCGA
This sequence comes from Bacillus rossius redtenbacheri, assembly GCF_032445375.1. Classification (NCBI taxonomy): domain Eukaryota; kingdom Metazoa; phylum Arthropoda; class Insecta; order Phasmatodea; family Bacillidae; genus Bacillus; species Bacillus rossius. The sequence goes on from NC_086335.1 coordinate 18,341,040, forward strand.
GAGCACACATCACCGTTGTTGCATGCTTCAGCAACTTATTACATCCAGAATCTTCAGTTTTCTTATTGGGAAAGGTTCATAAGGGCGGGTCTTAAGCACGAAAAAGAACAATTAAAGACATCAAGATTTATGATGGAGTGATGATGAATGTAATTGCTGTGCTGCTATTTTATCTGGAGGATACGAGCTGACGAAGTTAAGGCTTGCATTAAATCCTCATTGTGTAGCCCTACATCAGAAAAAAAAGTCTGTCTCTAAAGAAAAATATGAGAGTCCATTTAAGAAGCGACATTTCTGCTGAAGAGTTTTCTGAGCTGATACACAAAAAAGGGAAGGGAGGTTATCCTAAGTACGAAGAAAAAGTATATATTTCTGACTGCTTAGCCATAGCAGTCAAACGATATCAGGCCTCGTGGCTCGAACATATCAAAATACTTCCGATACACGGACGCAGTCCATGGACTGACTTTGTGTACATGGCATACTGACTCCCAAGGACAACAGGGCTGCCGCCATTAACGACATTATGCTTAAGTATTTTCAAGGACCAGCATTGTTTCAGTGATGTAAACAGACAGCAGTTCACTATCCTGTAGAGTTCCTTAACAGCCTTAACCTACCCGGTCTTCCTTCTCACTAACTCCTAAAGGTGAGAACTCCTGCCATGCTATAACTCAGCCTTTGCAATTTGACTATACTGGAAGTGAGAGCACTCCACAATAACGTTATAAAAGGCATTGTGTTTACCCGATATGCATGGGGAGGGGGTTGGTATTCATACCGTGAATACCGATTATACCCATTGACTAGGCCTTCAAATTCAAGCGACTGCAATTTCCCCTTGAAGTGTGCTTTGCAATGACCATAAATTATCTCACGGTCAGTGATTTAAGAAAACAGGCATGGACCTAAGAGAGGATAGCTTTTCACATGGACAGTTCAACGTGGCCTGCCCTAGAGTTGTCGACAGCAACCTGGTGATTTAAGCATTAGAGTTGAACAACATATGTACATAGGTACACAAAGAAGTTATTTATTCAATTATAACTTCTTGTCCGCATCTTTGTGCGTCTACACTACACTGCACAGTTTGACGTAAATACTTATCGTTTAGAAAATAAACTGAAACTGCATCTGATTCAGAAAAAAAATACCCATAAACCACTTTCCCAAAATTGCATTTATCATTTTGGCACTACATGATGTACCTAATTGTGCACACTTGACGTTTGAAATAAGAGAAAAACTTGTGTCTACAACCAGATTAAAAAAAAAAATACCTTCACCCTGCGAAAAGCCCGTGCAACGCTGGGTGCTTCAGCAAGTGAGTAATAAACCTTCAAAGAAATCGAGAAAAAGAATAGTTTTCGGAATTTTTTATATTATAATTATTATATACATTTAAAGAATTGCTTAGGCAATACATGTTAATGGTAAAAAAATGTTGTTAAGATCTGTAAGGTGATGAGCAAAGTGATACTTGCAAAATATGTGTAAATCTGAGTTTATCAAATACATGAGCACATCCGAAAAAGATTCAAGTGCTTTTGATGTTTTGAATTATTTGTTTCTTTATTTAACCATAAAATTATCGTTAAAGAACTTTAGCGTTTGGATCGTACGATTGCAGAATTTAAAGTAATAATGAAATAATTACAAAAGACTTAATTCGTAAATTTATATTCATGTCTTAGTTATGATACATGATCAGAAATTTTCAAGCATTTTATTTTTTAGATTTTTATCAAATGTTATTGTTTTATTTTAGAAGGAAACTTTCCGCACTAGAACAGTTGGGAAAAAAAATTCTAAATATTCCATGAGACACCCTACCAAACACCTTGTGCGCTATGATACACACACACATACCACGAGACCACTCTGCAAGACTACGTTATCATAATTTATATCTGAATAAATAGTGCCGAACAGACAAGCCACACTCTCCTTTGGACTAGCGCCAAAAGAATCCCTGCTTCGGACTAGCGTCAGGAGAACCGAAGCTTCCCGCTCGACCAAATCCTCGGCGCTGCTAGGTGATGCATAGACTCTGGCCCCACTAACATAGTTGAGCCTATGTACGTTTGTTGTGCAAGCCGCGTAACACGCGTGGGATTCTGCCACTAATCCTACACAATACAATTTGAAATGAATCCTGAAAGATTATCACCTTACTTCTTTTTATAGTGCTAGTGAAATTACAAACGAAGATTAATTTTTTTTTTACAAAATGTATGTAATGACAAATTGATAGCATGAAAAGTGCATTCTAGAGGGTTAATGGTACATGTTTATAATTTTTCTTTTGTTTTTTTCCTCGTGTTTTAATAGAAAATTAAACTTTAAATTAAAACAACTTAAAATATTAGAATAATGTGTTTCAAATTAATTATTTGATCTCAAGTATAGAGTAATGTATAGAAATATGTTTTGGTTTTGTTGAATTATTGTAATGACTTGTACAATGTATAAACAAAAAACAAAACAGATAATTAGTGCATTAAAGTATGTCCGAGGACAGGGTTCGCAAATTTATAACTGTGGGGCCGACCGACATCTTGGAGTTTGACAACATAGACTCCATTTTGAATGATCTGGACCCTGATCTTGACCTTGAAACCATCGGCCATCTTAGATGACGTCACGTCTGCGATTATTATTTCTGCTATTTTGAATTACATCATCTTGGATTAGAGTGCCCCAATCACAAATGTTTCTATTTTCGTTACTCATATAAATACTTCAATTGACTAGTTTTATTTGATCTTCTGAAAATATGTCCTTTACACAGATTATTAGGGAATTAAATTAACCTCCATCTTTCCATAACCAATTGTTTACATCCACTCTGTCATAAGAAGATAATTTGCCGTACAAGATAACTCGATGACATAGTTTTCGTACGTTTAACAGCAAAATGTGATGAAAGGTTTATATTCCATTCTTAGTAATTATCGATATATTAATTTTATAACTCATACAGTTTTATAATAAACATAAAATCATTAACTCGGAGCCTCATAATGATCTGTGACTAAGCATCAGTCAGAGGTGAGTCTGTAAAACTGATTAACGATTATGTTGCAAAATGTTCTTCAGGCACCCAGTATCATTTCACTTTTATGGTATTTATTTATTCGGTTGCAATTTTTTCTTATTATTCAGTTGAATGTTCTGCCAGAATCTTCACTGGGAATGCGTTTGGGAATAACGAAACTTCTACCTGCGTGCTTTTCATTTCGTTTGAATATTCTTGGCAATGCTCGAAGTCGCCGTGAGAAGATATCGCCTGAGTCGCCTCTAATCAGACTAAAAGCTCAGCACTTTGCACTTCTACGCGGTGAAGTGACGGAGATGCGGGGAAGATTTCACAGCCGCCTCTAAACCCGGTGTGTTGGTATGGTATACTCTGGTGTTATGAGGTTACTCCACACCGCACAAATAAGAAGGTATGTACCTACATTATATCGCAAATCTTACAATATAACACTGCATATTATCATATTAACTCAGTCACTCAACTATTTTCTAGTAATTAATGTGTCAATACTCTATAATCATTTAAATGGTGTAAAACTAAATTTTGAAAATTTAAATTTTTTAAAATGAAATTTTATATTTATAAATAATGTTATCGCCTTTGAAAATGTACATTTATACATTGCTATATAAATCTAGGTATAATAATTTAAGAACGAAAAATTTTTAGCTTCGAAATTTTTTTTAATTTCAATTGCATTGATATTTTTTACGTTCACAAATACGTTCCCAGAAATGTCAGTAAAAGCGGCTTTCATCTGATGAAACAATTATTAGCAGTTCGTGACTCTTAAAGTATTGTATCAAAGACACGGTGTTTGGCCTCTCATTGCTATGCTTTTAGGAACATTCCCTTAAGTTATAAAAAGTGCTAACAAACCGAACTCAATAATCAGACTATTCATTAATGAAATGCATTAATTATTCGTTTACAGTAGTTTCTTAGAAGGAGCTACCTATTATTTAAACCTTTTATTCTCCATTACACTTTACAATTTACTTTGTGCATAAATTATTTTCTAGGCTAATAGTGACGCCTGAAATACTCTGAAAGGAAACAAACTTCACCCCACTAATTATTTCATTCTCTGCAGATGACAATAAATGTATAATTAGTGAAGTGTCTGCGTTACGGGATAGACACTTGAAAGGAACGAGTCTAACGTCAGACAAAACTGTTTTCGTCTCAAAAGGAATTGGACTCGCGAGAAAGGAAAAGTAGTCATAATGGAATACGTAATGCTTAAAATTACTTTTTCGTTTGTGATATTGTTCAATTATGGATGACATGAAGTAGGCGGCAAATCAAACGTTTCCGAACGAATTAAACGGCAGTTGTTCATTTCGAGGACATGTTTCTGAAGCATGGTATGAAACAACTTCAGCCGGAGTATAGTAAGTATAAATGAAGCTCGTTTCACTGGGATGTCTTTAGTCCTATGTAGTTCTTTGCTTTATGAATAACAAGATGGATCGATGGGACCCTTCCACAAATGTGTCGCATACGTACCCGTCGTGAAAAAAAAAAAAAACAGAGTTAATATTACTTTTTCAAAATACATAAAATAGAAGTGTATTTTATTTTACTGAGCGGGTAAAATTATAATAAGAAAATATCATTTAGGTAATCTTTCCCTAGTGTTATGAGTGAGCATAAAATCTTTGCCTACCGGATGACAATAATTTTCTCTGCGAAACCTTAATTTATTCTTGTGAAGGAAATTTTATAAATTTTATGCATACACATATTAGTAGATACTGTTTAGCAGTATTATACAACTACATGTTAAGAGTAGCAAACATAAAATATGTACCTATCATAAAGTTTACAATAATTTAAAGTAGCTTTAAGAAAACTGAAACCAATATGCTATGACAAACACTATGATGTTACCATAATCATAATTTCGCAAAGCTAGTCAAAAATTTGCCTAGATCTTTGATAACATAAGCTGTAAAAAATGTAAATCATCAAAACAACGTGAAACTTTGCGATGGAAAATGAAAATGGTTTTCAAAACCTTTGTTGGATATCTGCATGGTTTAACTTACTATCTAAATTTCACATTAAATTTGAAAAATACATTAAAATTAACTTTAGGTTCATTTTATATTGAAAACATACTTGATAAACATTCCTGTATTATTTACATTTGTAGGATTGTGTAATTTCTAAACGTACTTGTTTCACGTCAAGTAACCTATGAGAATTATTTTTCGACTGTACTGTTCAAAGTTATGTATTACATTGGAAATGTATACACAAATTAACTATCAACCACTTTCCTAAAATCTATATATATGTATTATATAAAAAAATTAGTCTACGACTGAAGTGCATATAAACAACTGAAAATCATTTTGACATTAAATAAAATTAATATTCATAAATGCATATTCAGAGAAATTATGGTGACATAAATTTAAATACAATTTTAATACTTATGATAAAATTCCATTCACTATCATTAATTTTTTCCAAAAACCATATAATAAATTTCAGTTTTGTTTGATACTAGTTTGTTGAGTCAAAATCCAAAATTGTTATATTAATTTTAAATATTATTAAAACATGTACTAGATAGCGGATTGAAGTCAACTTACAGTAATAGAGAGACTTAACTGGCGTGGATAACTTAACTGGATAGTACTCAGACATACACGTGGCACTCGCGACAACACAGCTCGCACGACCACAGTCCGAAGTCGAGGTTCTTGGTCGATGCTGGCAGATCTTGCAGCGAGCCTGTTGCCTTCTCTGGTCCACTGGTTCCAAGACGCGAACCTCCACTGATGAGGCCTCCCCGCTCGGCACTAAGGACGACATTGGCTCGCACATCTCACGCCTTACAGCGTCGACGCCTATGTATCCGAACTGACTTGCAGTCTTCGTGTCGATAGCCCTCCTTCTGCGTGTACTTATCTTACATTACTGTCAATATAATTTTCCTTAACTAAATAATCCCACGAAAACCATCCTTGTAGCCAACTTTGGTGTCCAAAAATGTGCATGTTTAAAACGAAAACGTGAAAATAAATTAAAATACGATAGTTATACGGATCTTAAACGCTTTTCGTAATCACACTCATTGAATAAATAGTGAACAGTTTGTGAATGCACGAAGTTGGCATTGTTTTCAATTGCGCCTTGACTTTGCACTTTAGTGGTAATAAATGTCATTGGGTTCCAATTTTTTTTGTCTGGTCCAAAACCATTTATGTAACTAGGAGTTGAAACTTTTCGTGCTATGGTTGAATAAAATGATATAAATTCTTCTTCCACAAGGTATTACGTGGTTGTCGTAAATAAAGGCGTGTGTTTAATTTTTTAAAGAAGTACCGACAACACCAAACCAATGAGCGTTGCTGCCGACGGCAGTATCCCACTGTGCGCAGGACAGAGTGCAGAGGAGGAGAAGGGTGGTCGAACCGAGGACCGCCACGCACGAGGACCCGACGCCGGTAAATCATGCCCTGCCGGTCGCCGCGACCCTCCAATCAAACAATCACGCTCGGCGGCCGGCGGCGGCCGTCAGGATCGGCTGCGAGGCGGGATTGTGCGCGGGGCGAGCGCCGGGGGGGAGGAGGGTGTTATTAAGCCCTGGGAGGAGGGCGCCGCGCCAAAAACTGACGGCCCGACGGGCGTAATAACAGCAATTTGCGCCCCGCCAGGAGGGCCGTGCCGCGGGAGGGGAGGGGAACGGCATTGTTCCCCCGGGTCTGCGGTTGACACCCGGGGCCGGTCGCCGAAGACAAGCCTCAGCCACTAACTCCCGAGGATCGGCGCCGGCTATGCTTCGGCGAAAACGCTGCCCTCTCTCCTGAACAAAAAAATAGCCCTAAGGTCAACTATGTACGTCAGCTCGTTCGGGACAATTTTCTCGATTGTAAAAAAAAAAAAAAATAATCGAGAATAGCCGAATGGCGCCTCAGATCGTTTTCACAAACGCACTATTTATCTGTTTATATATAGCTATATTTTATTTAATAAGCGTAATTTTCGGAACAAACTACAGACGATTGGCTTCGGAAAATATTTGTTACGAGTCCAGGAAAACGGATGTGTTAAACCGTTATGTTGGAAGCCGCCCTGTAATATTTTTCAATCATGTGGTTAGGTTTTTCCATCATTCACGCGGTGTTTGAGAAACCGATGGATATTTGTTTCTTAAAATGAAATAAATATCTACTGGTAAGTAGTTTTGATTTTGAGTTTATTGTTTATTTTTTTTAACTTAATATTTGCTATAACTTACGTTTAATTAATGTTTTATTAATAGAAATATCATTTTTTTACTTGTGGTGGGCTTTAACTACAATGATTTATTCTCTGACATAAGGCTCGTTCCCACATGCCTAGTTAGTTATTTCACGATTTTGTTACTACTAAATAATAAATTGGATTTTTCTAGTGTAGTTACTATGATAATTCTTCAGAATTTCAATTTGGGTCACAAATTTCCTAAAAAGGTAAGTATTGTGTTAACGTTATTGGCGAGCTGTAAAAAATAAGGCAATTGAACATATCATTAACACTTGCATTACTTTTCAAAGAAATTTCATATTGTTTATAAAACGTCTTTTGAGAAATCTGAAGATAAATTATAAAATGCAAGAGAAAACTATCCTAATATCCTAACAGGAAATTATCCTAATAAATAATTGTAACAAAGAAAACGAAGTAATGAAGTCGGTGTGTGAGACAAAGCCTAAAAACCTGGTAGCTTTTTGCCTGGCTTGTACCTGGCTGATGACATGGTTACTAAAAAAAATTCGAAGTAATATTTGTAAAAGTATTGACCGAACACTCTTAATAGTTTTAATTAATCAAGCAAAGCAAAGTCTATTACTATAAAAGTGAAGAAACGACAAATATATATTAACAGTGACAGAATATTAGTTTACGTAAAAAATAAAGTTAAAGTTTACTTATTCAGAATTAGAATGGAACATAATTTTCGCAATATGATTTTCTATGAGAAATTTAAAAGGAAAGTTTGGATATTTTAAAATATGCAGGTATTAAGTGACTAATAGTCACATAAAATAATTGTATTTGTTTTTTGCTAAAGCACACTATTCTTTAAATAATTTAAATATATATATTTTCAATTAAAGGGACCCAAACTAGCAACATTACTTTAACTTTACTTGTAAGATTTGTTACCATTTTCATCGGCCATTAAAATCGAAATTTTTTGCTTTTCTGTGTTTCAATTTAGCCACAGTGAACTCTTATTAACAAATTCAGTGAAAATAACTGAAATGTTATGTTATATTTGATATTAATCTGAACTGAGACATTATTAAAGAATCGCTATGTTCTTAGGTGCCCATTATATCTCGAGAGCATTAATAAGTTAAACTGAGTCAATTCCTTAAAAAGCCCTGTGCTAAATACATACCGTTGATAATTGGGTATCAGTTTGAATTTCAATCTCTTAAACAAATATAAAACAATAATAAGATTTTACTTTATGTATCTTCCACATGTTTGTTTTGATCCACACCAAGAGTGTAGCTTGTTGTAAATTGTCATTTTGTCACGTAAATAAAATTAGTTGCATTGTTTATTTCCAACTTATTTCTCTGTTAAGTGTTTGGTTTTACTTGGTCTCAACACAATCACACAGGTGCGCAAACAACAATTTATTATAACACACACTTATGAATCTGTCTGCATTCAAATAATAACCCATTATTTTTGTTTAATACAGGCAGTAGTTATGAAGTCAGTTAAGTGTAGAACATTTTCAAAACACTGGTTGTAAAAACGGAATGAGTTTGATTTTATTATTTAACGGATATCGTCATACTTGCTAAAATTTTAGTCGTGAATTTTCACGTAAGCACGCTGTGGGAAAAGAGGTGAGCGGTGAAAATTTCGGGAATTTCTGTTTAGTATTACTAACATTAGCAAAACTACTAATCAACTTAAAGGGAAGATAAGAAATTACACAACAATCAAATTTTCATGCAATAGTTAAAAAAGTTTTTAAATTAATGAAACTATTTGTAATAAGGTAAAAAATATATAATTGTTCTAAGATTAGCAATATTAAAAATAAATGAAAGTGTAAAAGTACTCGACGAAATAATCTTAATTAAAAATAAATATTTGTGTCTTTCACGATGTTTTAATTTGGCTACCTAGTGAAATGAAAAGAAAGTATCCAAAGTGTAATTTTCATCAAGGTAAAATATATCCTTGAATACACTTAACCGGGAGTTACAAAATCAGGTTCCTAATCACTACTAAAAATTAAATTGACTTAGGCATTAGACTTTTAAAAATATCAGTCACACTCTAAATATTTTACTGTGAATTAAATGTTATTTACACCTGACATTTAATGTATCTATTTCTTTAGTAATAGCGTTGGGAATTAAATACATACTTTTATTACAATTGTAAAATATCACAAATATCCCGTAATTGTGCGAGAGAAGCCGGGAGTTATAAATAATATATGTATTTTTTTTTATTTGTCGTAAATAGAAACTATATAAATAGTATAGTTTGGTCGATCCGAGTACCGACTTCAGGCTGTGGAGCCGAAGAGCCGACCGCCATCTTGCATTGAGACATCACGGCGGCTATTTTTAAAGTCAAGTTTCAAATTTTTCCTCAATAATTATCAAATAATCCTCAAAATGACAAAAAATTCTTTATTTTTATGTAAGTATTCCCATATTATAAAATATTTCACATCTTTTACCTCCAAAAAATTCGGAGGTTTAATTTTGCTCACAGAGGCTTGACTTTCCTCACGATAGGTTCAAATTCCTTAAAATGCTAAAATCATTTTAGTCATGACCTTGACATTGATCGTAAACTTGAAAATCTTTGATTTTAAACCAAAATATTTCAAAAAAAATTCCCAATATTTTATTAATTAATGTTCATATTGAGTTTCCTTGTGGATGCACATGCAACAATTAATGGCGACGGATGCTCCCTCCATAGGCCACTGACAGGCTGACCTCCAACCTCTTAAACAATGCATATATTTTGTCAGCCAGTATGACGTCATGGCAGCTATCTTGGATCCGCAATTTTATTTTAGTCTGCTAGAGTTTGCTGCCATCTTGGTATATTGTTTACCCACTAGAGTGTATTTATTACCAGACTGTCGTTGCATCTGCCATCTCGTTAGCCATCATACCTTAGGCGCCTTACAACCTCCTAGTATATGATATTGAAACATCATAAAGTCCAGTAATTTTATATTTTTATGTTGCCACGAACTGCAACATCTGCACAGAAATATTGTGCTTATGTCACGTAATATTTTTTGCTTCATTTTTGTATCGTGTTCCTGAAAGATTTAGTTTATATATCCATCTTTCTGCAAGAAAAGAAAGTCATGCACAGAGTATAGTAGAGCCTTGTTCATGGTATTTATCTGTACTGATGTTTCTATTTCGCATATAAGTACCTGTGCAACACATCGTATGGTACAGCGAAGAACATGATTTCCATAAACGGCGCCATGTTATTTGTTTCAAAGGGCATTGTGTAAAAATTTTCTGGAATATGTTACTGGAATAAGTAAACTTTCCTTTCTTCAGTTAACAGCTACTTGCCTCGTGTAAATGTGGCTTTACCAATATCTGGTAATGGGGGAGCCAGCTACCAGGCTTTATCTACTCCTGGTCAATTTTTGTGCAACTGGCTAGTGAACTCAGGCCAGGTGTGTTCACACGACACCAGCTACTAGTACGCAACTAGCTTCGTGAATACACTGCCTAGCTTCCCACTTTTTAAGACCCGAGTTACAGACATTTACAAAAATATTGACGAAAATTTTCCTCGAAAGCAACCTGAAGAGTGAAATAATCCCGCGTCAAGAATTTCCACCCGTCAAGAAGTTTGGCTCGGACACCACGTGATCCGAAGGGTATCTAGAATATTTTAAACTCACATGTTAACACATATTTTCCCTAAAGCTATGAGAAATTTATTATCATCGCCTATTGCTTTCCGTGAATGGCCAGACATGTGTGAAGCTTCGAGGAAATGACGTGGAAGATGTGAATGAGATTTCTCAGTGAAGTTAAACAATAGCCAAAATATGGGATTGATGACACGTGAATTGATGAAACTATCTCGGGCTAATCGCTCTCCCAGTGAGACCTTATATTAAAAACTAAACCGTAATTGGTTTTATATATAGTTATTCAATTGTATAGAAAATACATTTCGACCACAAATTGATATTAAAAAATATTAATTAAATACTCAACACGTGTAAGAAACACCATTGTGGATATAATCCAAATGCCTGTTTTTATTCAAGGCCTGTTAACAAGCCCCATCAGGCGAGACCACAAGATGTTTGAAACGGAGCAACTATCGAAACGGCTGATAAAGTTCAACCACAGTAAAAGAAGGAAAGGATATAATCATAATCAAGAACAGACCTAAAATTGCAGAGTCATTTTGAACCTTAATTTTTATCTCCCATGATGATAACGTGCACTCCAGGTTTCGAAATGGTGCCCATTATGTCCGCCCCTGTCCTATTTCCAGACCGCAACCTGCAATCTCGCATTACCCATGATTACTACAATTTACGCGGGCGCTTTATAACGAGCCCCGCGCCGCAGATAAATCCCTGCCGGCTGGTTTGTGTAAGGGAGGGGGGAGGTATGGCGGGGCCAATGGGAACGCTAGCTAGCTTCCCAAGATCTGCAAAAGTACGCGCCGCGAAACTTCAGTCTTATCATGGGACGACATTACCTGTGGACTACGCAAACTTGTTATGGCAGCACCTTTCTCTGGGTTCCGTTTCCGAGTTGCTCGCGCAAGTGTGAGAGCTGCGTAAGCTCAATACATTCATTAGTTTACACGTGAAAAATTCTGTTTCTGGTCTTCGTTTCACACACGAAGTGCACTAAATGTGAAGCGTGAATGTCTACGATATGCAGTGTATATCAATAGATACAGGAGAATAGATATTAATTTCATTCTTAGCCTAATCCAACGCTCAAAGAACTATTTTGAGTTATTATTATTATTGATATAGCGAAATTGAGCAGTTTTTTATAATTGCGAGCATCCTGTTTTCAAATGTAATTTGCGTACACTGAATAGTTATTCTCTCTGGACAAGCGCGGCTCCTGAAGGGGGGGGGGGGGCGGTGGGGGCTATAGCCCCTCCCGAGACCTATTTTATTGATCAGTGTATAATTATGTTTACTTAAATATTTCATTTCAAATGTTAAACTTTCATTTCATCAAAATTTGCATGGAGCTACTAAGGTTCTGTATTTGAAACCTGTAATTTTTTAATAATATTCCAAGGCCAATATCTAAACACTTTCATTTTTTACATAAACGACCTTTCTTTGTGTGATAGCCCCTCCTGAAAAGTCATCCTGAAGCCGCCATTGTCTCTGGAATTTAATAAAACAAAATAAATTAGTTGTTTGTGATGAAACAGAATGAATAAACGAGTTGGCTAGTTTAATAGCTAAAAATGGTTTCATTAATTAAATCATAAACATAATTACATATGTTAAAAAGCCTTGTATTTAACAGCCTTTGACTTGACTAATGCATTTACGTACCAGACAATGTCTTGTGTTGTGTCCTTTGCAATGGCTCTGAAATATTCTTTCCACATCATGGGAAATGTGGTCTCCAAAAATCAGTTTAAATATATTTCCCTAATGAAAACAATGTTTGGTGTTTATTGATAAACTCAAGAAATTGAGTTTTTCTATTAAACATTATTTTGAAATTTAAAAAGTAACGTAGTTTTTCAAAACAAATTTTATCTTTTTCAAATCCTGTTTAAAGATACTGTACCCTTCTTGATAAACTTTTAATCATTTTACTTATACGTGCAAATTTAAATGTATAATTTAATATTTAAAATGTTAATAGTTTGTGGTATTGAGATATGTTTCACTTCTTTGTCAGTAAACTTTATTTTGATATTTAAACGTTTACAAAAACTGGTAATTAATTTGAAATATTAATTAGAAACTACAGAATCAACTTTGCATCTCATCACTGATGCTGCTTAATGGAACACAGACGGAAAGTCGGTTCACTCTTCTGTATAGACGGTTAAAAGTTTAAAGACAAAATAACCTACACAATATTAAAAATGTCAATACAACTGCGGTATTTCTTAAGTTGTTCTTTTATATAAAATTTTCGTATAAATAATTTTTTTTTTCTGATTATAATATTTTAACAAGATTCTGAAGGTCAAAATTATCTGCAAAGTGTTTTGGGACTCGGTCCTTTCATCCATATTCTTTCGTAGCTGTTTAGACAAACCAATGTCGGCCAAATAGTGCTTTGTGTGATCACAACTGAACTTTAACTTACACAACTAACAACTATAATGCTTGAATATACACTGTTTAACATAAAACATGTGTATAATTTTTATTCAAATATATTTTTCTAATTTTAAAACCGCACTGTGGTAAGAAAAAATACTGAATTGAAGCACTTTGTGCATTACCACTAAGAATCCGGGACATAGCAGTCGATATAGTCTCCGGCTTAAAAATTAAAACGCTTTTTGGTATAAATACACGAAAGACAGAATAAAGACTAGCTACATTATCCAACACCAAGTCATAAATCACTCATTTTCATGCACAAAGCAATAGTACACGGAATTACAATATAACAGAAATGCGGTCAGCGTATACTTAACCTCGCTGTTTAAAATAATTATAAAGAACGCAGCGCTATGTTCGTATTGGGAAACAAAAAAGAAAATCGTGAATTTACTACTGTTAGTGCTCCTGGTAGCAAGTACTAAAAATATAGATGGTTGCCTCCAGAAAACGAAAACAATATGGTGACTATAATATCATAATCCAATATGGCGGCCTCCAACAGACGAGCACATGAAGGCGGACGTTAACTTTTAAACTAGCTGGCAATATATCTACCTTGGCCTTCCGTGGAGGAAGGTTCCGTCGCCATTTTTTTTTTGCTCTCGCTGAGTTTGAACGAAGACTCAATGACGTAAGTGGGTTTTTGAAATTATTTATTTATTAAAATTTTATTAAAATAATTGTTACTTCATTAATTTTTATCTGAATATGTGGTTAGTAATTACGCATTTTCAAAATAACAGACGTGACATCATACATTAAAAATGGCTGAACGTTTTTATTAAAATTTATTAATTTTTAACTATATTTTTCCCCAAATCTTTTCGATTGTAATTCTATCTTCAAGATGGCGGCCATAACGAAAAATGCATCGATGAAATCACAATTCAAAATGTCAGCCATGACATCCAATGGTCAAAATTAAATGTCCTCACAGGTTTTTGGAGGCTTGCAAAGGATAAATTTAAGCTTTTTTCAAAAAGGAATATTCGTTCTTTTAAAGGAAAAAATATTTTGAGATTTTTGAACTCCACATTTTTTAATTTTTTTACATGTTGTTTCTCTCAAAAATAGAATTTTTTATTTATAAATTTTTTTTGTTTGAGATTTTTCCTTTAATCTAGAATTTTTTGGCAAATTTTAGGCAAAATTTATCAAATTTAAAACTTTTTTTTGGCAATGTTTAGAAAAGTTTGAAGGTCAAGATCAAAGGACAAGGTCAAGATCATCCAAGATGGCCGTCGTGTCGTCACAATAAAAGATGGCGTATCAGTACCAGGCACCGAGCACCAGCACCACTAGCAAGAAATACATTTATATACGACTGTTCTAATCTTTTTAAACAACAAAATAAAAACTTTTTAAGTACGGTTGCAATTAAATAGATATAAACTTATACACAATATTGTTTTAATAATTTTATTTTTTTAGTCAGAAATCGATATAGGTATTTGCTATAGCCGAAGCGTGTTTCATACTCATTATTCAAGAACGAAAGTTTAGCTTGTAATTCGAAAACGTCCCAGGGAAATGGAAGGGGGTGAAGCCTCCTTCATTCGAAAGTGTCCATGGGGTGGATATAATTAAATATCTGTGGAAGCGCCACTACCATAAGAGGGGGGGGGGGAGGGGGGTGTTATCGCAATGGTGAAAATTGAACTCTGAATAATTTTCACAGCCGACTTAGATTGTGCATTGTGTGTGTCTTTCTTCTATACCATAACGAGCATAGTATACATTTTTATATTCCTCTGCGTGCGTTGTACCAAGGGCTCATCGCCTGATTATAGTTTTACTCACTGACGAATGTACACACAGTGGTAAGTATGTAATGTGGTCCTTTATGATGAAGAATTGGTTATTCTTTTATATAACTGCCAGATGCATATACGTAAAAAAAATATGTTATTTGAAATGAATTTATATTTTTCAACATTTGCGTTATTAACTTCAACAAAAAAAATTAGAATTATTGTAAGCAAAAAACTTATAAAGGCTGTGTGTTTGCGTGCCTTTGGAAAGGGAAGTCCAAAACGAACAAGAAGCAGGTCCACAATTTTCGTGCGAGGGTACTCTCAGACCGTCGATGGCCGTCCAATAAAACCTAACACAGCCTGTTCTCGGCTCACGAAAAAAGGTGTCGATAAGATGTGGTCTGCGGGAAGTTGGGGTCCCGAGGGGGCCGTTCTGTAAAATCACAATCATTCGTATGTTATTTCTTCTTCCTCCGACGCCCTTGCGTCTGGAGGCACGTGGTGGTTTCCCGCCTCGAAGAAGGATAAGGGGGGGGGGGGTGGAGAGATATGGCACTTTACTGTCCTGGGGCCTCCTCGTGATTGGATGTGGTCACCGATTGCTCCCCCCCCTCCCCACCAACCTCGAGAAACTCTTCCCTGCGATCCCTTTATGCTCATTCTTCGCGAGGTTTTCTGACGCGATACTGCGTCTGAGTGTCTGCCTCAGTAAAACCATACACCCGATGGCATTTCAAGGTAGGTGCCAAAAAAAATTGTCTTCTGTCAAAGAATTCCCCGGCATAAATGTTTATGGATACACGAGAAGCTGATTTGTGTGTGTAGATATATATGTATATTTTATTCATGGCTGGGCGATAAGAACCAAAATATACCAACATGGGTTTAACTTTTTTGTAGTCTGTAAAGTTTTTTTTATTGTTAAGTTTCAATATTTTTCTTCGTTTAAGTAGTATATATTTGAATACAATGCTGGGAGTAAATTGTGACTGTCAATGACGTAATGTTTTGTGAAAGACGTAAACTGTAAAGTTACTATTAATATGCACTAGATGATAGTCTTAAAAATATAATTTAATATGTTTTTTTCTCAGCCTTAACGAAAAAAAAAAACTTTTAAAACTAAACGATCAAATTTTTCCTGAATCTCGTACAACTAATATGCTGCTTTTCGGTTCCAATATTCAGAGGGTGCATGAAGAATGACAAACTATGAGTAAAGGTTCACAAGCTCAAAATTAAAAGGTTTATATAAAATTTAATACTCGAAACCCTGCTGTAAATAAAAAGCAAAATTAAATTTTTTGAAAAAAACCCATAATGTATGTAAACGTTGTGATAGAAAAAGGATTAAATAAATTTTTTAAACAAATTCCTACTTAAGGGAAGTAAGTAAGGAAAGATAAAAATTAAAAGCATTTTAAAATGGGTTAATTTTTCGCGAAGTCTGTCATATAAAAAACTAATTATGACTTTTATTAGTGATTCCTACCTTTATGTAAGTATTTGTTTCTCGTAGAGATAGACACAGCAATAATATCAAATCCAGGCACCACAATATTCACATACATATTAAAATAATGACAAAATCAAGAAATCCATCAGGGCTGCCATTCCCCATTCCCTGCCCCAAAATGAACAAAAATTTTGCAGTTTTATGGTTTTGAGACTAATTGAAATTGTTTTAGGTACGTAAAAAAATGTAGTTAGTCTTTCATATAAGTATATAAATTACTGCTTCTCTACGAGAATCATAATAGCTTTTCTATACTGCCATATTTTAATTGAAATTGGGAACAAACAAGTGAATTTGTAAGATAAGTCTGGGTTAGTCAGGGACCTATATGCATCTCAGTCTGAACATGCTGGAATTAGCCACACAGGAAGATGTTTGTACGGGGATGGGCCAACCATTGCAGCATTTTAAGCCAGGGCTAACTACCCTATCTTAGATCTATATCAAAACTAGGTTAAGCTGGGCACAGGTAAAACATGTACAGACACAGGGAAGACCCTGGACACAGACATACGGGGTGCAGTGTAGGAGAATACAGGAGACAGGATGGTCTGGATGAAGAGTCTACCTTGCGGGGGGTTGGGCCACTTGGACGCGAAGGAAGCTCTCATTCTTTAAATTCAAATCTGGTGTTGGATAACCAGATGGTAGATGGCTGCGCTCAAGGTCCACCCAGCTTCCAGCAGCACCTAAAAACAAAGGAAAGAAGAGAAACAATCAAACTTACAAATTAGATACTATATTGACACACGTGACACTGTGTGGATGCCCTGCCAAGTTACCAGCTCGGTTCGGAGTTCGTTTTGTCTACTATTTTTTTCTAGGGCGTACATTACTTAAAATTTTCATAACATAATAAATTATTCTACGATTATTTGTTACCATTTATTTATTTATTTTTCCTGATGGATACACGGTAAAATTAAGCTATACTTAATTATATTACTATAATACCAGTTTTGGAAGTCAAAATGTCAATTTGACCAGTGATGCCCGATCGTAGCCGGACATTGCCGACTAGCTCTCTCTCGCCAGCCTGAAGGCTCTCGGAGTGCATCTGGCGGGAGGTGTTCAGGAGGAACCAGCGGCGGGTTCGGACGAGGAGAAGGCCCGTGGCTGTCACAGCGGCGCCGTCTGACCCCGGGGGTGCCTCGGCGGTCAGCGGTCAGCGGTCAGCGGCGAGGCTCATGAACCGGCCACTTGTACGAGGAGGCCGAGTGATTCACCGCGCTGATGATAAAAAAAACCACTTTGACGAGATGCCGCTGACGAGATCGTGAGATGCGGCGTGGTGGAGGCGGTGTTGCAGGGGGGGGGGGAAGACAGCGGCGCTGCTACCGAGAACTGGCGGCGACGCCTCCTAGCGCCGCTTCCCGGAACTTGGCTCCGGCATCTCCCGTCAGGCGCGGCGGACACTGATTTATTGCCTCGCTTCCTCCCCGACGCGCCGGCGGGTCACGTGACGCAGCGCTACTGGCCGGGACACGAGGCTAGCCAGAGCTCGCGCACAGCACGTGGTGCGACATGCGCTGGTCGTGCGCTGAGTCTCGCCGAAGCGACCCGGGTTCCATTTCCAGCGGGGATTTTGGTTTCCTCAATGTACTCTTGTTTACCCCTACCCATTCATTCCGTAAATACTCATTCTCATCTCGCCACACCGCGTCTTCTTTAACATCCTCGATGCCGTCGAAAACTTAAAACCCATTCTTCAATCATTCGAATAAGCGCACGCTGAATTTCATTTGTTGCCCGGGGGAGGGGGTTAGAACAACTTTTTACCTCTCTTTGCTTTCGAATTCTTTCCATTTGTTGGTGGGGATGATAGAGTTCTAGGATTTTGGAAACGCCTCTGTATCATTCAGTCATTCTGTCACGCGTGTTCTGGTGGTGTGATCCACGTAAGTCGTTAGATTTTCCCTACGCACATAAAACTGAGATTTAACTTCTTTTTTTTTTTGGCTCAACACTATAATGTTTATTTGATATTATGACTTTGAGAAATCTGTGTCATGGAGGATGTAAGTAGTTGACAAATTTTTTTTATTTCATTAAATCTTGCATCACTTTGTATGTTTAAATATCTGAGTATTAAGTTTTTGATGGTACTTTATAATTTTTTATATCTTAAAACCTAACACTTATTTAAAAAAAACCGTTTGTGACTTCTTAATAAAGTTTTTTTAATAAACGCGCATGGCAGTTTTATTTGCAGTTTACAATATGCCATCATTCTTAATATTATGCTATCATTATTATTTCCTATGTGAATTTTTTAACATTTTCACTTCAGGTTTTATCATAAAAAAAATTCCAGCTCGGCTAGTAATTATAGAGTGATGCAAGCGTGTCCTCTGTGTGTTTCTGTTGGTATCGAAAGGAGTGTGAATGGAAGGTGAGCCTGGGTGGACAGGCATCGAGGCTGGGCCCAGCTGCACTGCTGGCGCAGGACTCGTGCTGCGGCGAGTCTCCCGACCACGTCCCGACATCTGCAGCTGCACGAGCCACTAACCTAGCCGTCCTCGGTGGCCCTTAAAGAGCTCATTTCACTCTGCCGAATGAAGCAAGTTATAAAATAATAGATCCTTGATTAAATGTGTTTCTTGAAACATTTGAAAAAAATTTGAAAAATTTCTTGACCGACGTTATCCGATCGTATCACCTCCACAGTCATGACTTCACATAGTATATAAGATGACTACTGGGTCAAACAAAAAAAAATTCTTTTATTGCAAATATTTTTATTTCAAACTTTCATAAGTTGTTTTTCACTAGTTGTTTTGTCGTCTAGCCATGTTTTATGTCGGGCCCCAATTCGTTTTCCGTACTTTGAAGTAATCCCAAGAAGTACTTTACGTTTAAAGGGTTGTGATTTAAAAGCTTCCACGGGTTGGCGAGCTGGCCTGAGGTGGCGTTGTGCGCGATTCGTTCTACCATCTGTCTGCCGAGTGGCCTACTGCGACTGCTACTTTCGCGCGGGGTCTACGTTCACTTGCACGGGCCGGCAGGCGCTTCACCGCCCGTGGTATTGAGAGTTCTGTAAACAACTTTGTGGTAAACATGCTTTAATTTAGGTACTTTGACTAGTTGAACGTAAAAACTTTTAACTCCATGTGTAGGTATTTAATTTTCTACACGAGACAAGAAAAAATATATATTGAAGTTGCTGTTATGCCTGAAGTGGGAATAGAACATACGGACCTTACCATATGAATGACTGACGCGTGTGCCCCGCCTCACGTGAGTTTAACTGTTATTTTTATTACTGTTATTTATATTCCTATTTATTTATTCTTAATAATGTTATTTATATTCTTTTGGGTAATTAATTTGGACAGAGACGTGGGGACAAATATTTATTACACTCGTACCACGCGTTAGAGACTTTGGCTGGGTTGCAGTACCTGAGTGAGCACAAGTGACAGTTGGCAATGGTCAGTACCTTTTTGGAAGAGTTGGTAGCAAGTGTCGTGTGACGCGTAGCGCGAGTGCGCTGCTGGCGGCTGTGACGTCAATGACTGACACCCTTTGTGTATGTGCTGTCACGTTTTTCTTCTTTTCAACTATTTTATTTATTGTACTGGGAACCCATACTAGTATATTTAATGAACTTTGTACAGTGTGTAATCGGACCGAGTATGTGAATACAACGATTCAATAAATATATTATTTGGTACATTTATATTTTTTTGATTTCTTTTGTTTGATAATTACCGATTTTAAAAATGGTGGCCAAAGATGGCTGACAAGATGGCCATCGTAACAATAGTTTGATGTCTTGAAATTGGTACTACTGCACTGTAGCAGGTTTAAAAAAATTAACGAAGTAGACGGATGCACACTCTTGAAGGCACAAACAAAATGGCGGATTCAAAGAGACTGTTGTGATCTTTTAGCGTATGGCTTCTAGTAGTTGTTTTAAAGAACTGAGTCTTTTTGTGTTGAACAAGAAAACTCAAAAGTCAAACTCTGTTTTAAAATCATTAGGTTTGGTAAATACTTCAAAAACATTATTATTACAAAGAGAGCCTTTTTTAAAAAATAAAATGTATGCTAATTCTTGTTTTCAAGGATTTACCCATATATTAATTTATTTCTCTTCATTGTTATTACTAACTTTTTATGTTTATTATTATTAAGTGTTTTGTATAAAAGTAGACACATTTAGTTTTAGATGAATTTGCAATTCAAAATTGTTTTTAGTGACACATTTTTTCAAACCTAGGATTAATAAATAAAATTAAATATTTTGATTTATCTACAAAAACTGATGAGTAGTCGATTTTATTAAATGGCAACATTAGCCCCGATTTGTAAGAACCACTTGTGAAGAGGTCAGAGGATTTAATGTTTTTATTTGATAGAGAAAATGTATGTGACATACAAAAGTTTATATAAATAAGTAAAAATTTCAATATAAATAAGTAATGTTGTACAACTTTAAACGATTTATGATTCATTGTTTTGTGTCAAAAATATCGTAAACATTTATTTTAACAATTTGTTCAAACAGGGGAGTTTCTAGCAAGCTACTTTTGCTAGAACAGTCTAAACTGTTTTAAAAACATCCATTATTTGCAACATGATAAAATGACTATAACATATATATTCATTAAATACTCATTTGAAAATATACTATCTGAAGTTCCCGGCGTTGCCCGGACTAAACTCATCTTAAAGAGACGTAAGTTAATAAAAAAATTATTACAAGTGAAACATTGCGATAGCCTATGTCATGGAGACAAAGATAGCATTAACATATGAAATTAAAAAAAAATATTGTTGAAAAACGTGATATTTAATTTTTAACGCCTCCTAAAACCCCCATTAGGAGCTGATTTTCGTAAACACTGTTCTTAGCAGATGCGTTTGTAGTAAAATAAATATACGTGCAAATTTCAAGTCTAGACCGAATAGTTCCGAAGAATTTGTGATGAGTAAGTCAGTGAGGGGTATTTCGCTTTAAAAATGCCAATATTCAATCTTTAAATCAATATTATTTAATCCTGTTAGATGAAATCAGAGCATAACGAAAAACGTATAGTAGAACGCTCGGGAGTGGGGAAATCGATGATGAAGAGTGTAAATGGAGGGGGAATGAAGTAGAAAATCATTCAATGTTGATAATTTTTTTCAAAGTTTAGGCCGTTTTTTTTTTTTTTACAATTTTGAATCTCTTGTGTGAACCTTTATTGTGTAGTTTATTGGATACCAATGTAAGTATAATATTTTAGCTTTCAGATTAATAATTATTGCCGAAAACACAGATGGCAGCAACGTTCGATGATGGGATATTTCCATTATAGCACAATTCCTTACTCGCGCACTCGCATACATGCATACTTGAGCACTCGCATAATTGCACTCTCGCATACTTGCTCCCCCCATTCATGTTCACTCGCACAGTTCCTCGCTCGGATACATTCTTGTATACTTGCACGTTTGTTGACATGTTTCAAATATTTATGTACCCTACAAACTTGTTTGAAGTCTCATTTATATCATGCTTGGAAGCTAAGATATATATTTGATATTTCAGTTACATAAAATAACTTAGTTTTCCTTTAAGAACATTTCAGGAGTAGAAAATCTGGCTGTGCGTAAAATGTTATGATATTAATTTTTTTAAATCTAATTTTTTTTTCATATATTTCGTCCAATTTTTTGCACTATAACATATTGACCCCAAATTAAATATTTAAGGGCTGTCACAATGTAATTGCTTGTGATAACAGCACCATATATATTATAAAAATAAAACGATTATTAAAAGAAAAAAATCTTTTTAATAGTTTATCACAATGGCATATTTAAATTATAAACATTTGTTTTTTATTTACTGATAGACTTGACGAAACGATGAAAAAAATTATGAGCTAAAGTGGAATTAAAATGACACAGTTCTGTAATAGATTTACAAGGTATCAGTAGCCGCACTTAATTTGTAGGAACACCGCACGAGTCTATAGAATATTTTAAACCATTAATAATAACTATTACATGAGTTACGAAAACCATTGCGTAGTGATAAAACAACTATCATTCATTCATATAAATATTCCTCATTGGTTGCCAATACCGAAAATCAGTTTTATAATATTTTCTCAACGCACACAGTGGAACTATAGGAGATAAGTATTTTATTTATATATAACGCAGTAAATTAGGTATTAAATATCTAGTGGCATGACAGAAATTTCTGATGTAATTTGTGGTTTGTTTAGAATCACAATATTTCAATAAATAGTCGACGAGAGAGTGAGATGAAGCGGAGTAAAGAAACAAGTTCGGAGCACCTTGCCCTTTTTCTTCGGCATCCTTGCCAATGAACGCCGGCACGAGGGAGTTCACGCGCGTCTCTCCAGCTGTCCCTCTGGCCCTGGCCAAGATGGCGCGTCTCTGCAGCTGTCCCTCCGTCCCTGGCAGAGATGGCGCGTCTCTGCAGCTGTCCCTCCGTCCCTGGCGAAGATGGCGCGTCTCTGCAGCTGTCCCTCCTTCCCTGGCCAAGATGGCGCGTCTCTGCAGCTGTCCCACCCGTCCCTGGCCAAGATGGCGCGTCTCTGCAGCTGTCGCTCCTTCCCTGGCCAAGATGGCGCGTCTCTGCAGCTGTCCCTCCGTCCCTGGCCAAGATGGCGCGTCTCTGCAGCTGTCCCTCCTTCCCTGGCCAAGATGGCGCGTCTCTGCAGCTGTCCTTCCGGCCCTGGCTAAGAAAGTGCGTCTCTGCAGCTGTCCCTCCTTCCCTGGCCAAGATGGCGCGTCTCTGCAGCTGTCCCTCCGTCCCTGGCTAAGAAAGTGCGTCTCTGCAGCTGTCCCTCCAGCCCTGGCAGAGATGGCGCGTCTCTGCAGCTGTCCCTCCGTCCCTGGCCAAGATGGCGCGTCTCTGCACCTGTCCCTCCGTCCCTGGCAGAGATGGCGCATCTCTTCAGCTGTCCCTCCGTCCCTGGCCAAGATGGCGCGTCTCTGCAGCTGTCCCTCCTTCCCTGGCCAAGATGGCGCGTCTCTGCAGCTGTCCCTCCGTCCCTGGCCAAGATGGCGCGTCTCTGCAGCTGTCCCTCCTTCCCTGGCCAAGATGGCGCGTCTCTGCAGCTGTCCCTCCTTCCCTGGCCAAGATGGCGCGTCTCTGCAGCTGTCCTTCCGGCCCTGGCTAAGAAAGTGCGTCTCTGCAGCTGTCCCTCCGTGCCTGGCCAAGATGGCGCGTCTCTGCAGCTGTCCCTCCGGCCCTGGCCAAGATGGCGCGCCTCTGCAGCTGTCCCTCCGGCCCTGGCCAAGATGGCGCGTCGCTGCAGCTGTCCCTCCGTCCCTGGCCAAGATGGCGCGTCTCTGCAGCTGTCCCTCCTTCCCTGGCAGAGATGGCGCGTCTCTGCAGCTGTCTCTCCGTCCCTGGCCAAGATGACGCGTCTCTGCAGCTGTCCCTCCTTCCCTGGCCAAGATGGCGCGTCTCTGCAGCTGTCCCTCCGTCCCTGGCCCAGATGGCGCGTCTCTGCAGCTGTCCCTCCTTCCCTGGCCAAGATGGCGCGTCTCTGCAGCTGTCCCTCCGTCCCTGGCCAAGATGGCGCGTCTCTGCAGCTGTCCCTCCTTCCCTGGCCAAGATGGCGCGTCTCTGCAGCTGTCCTTCCGGCCCTGGCTAAGAAAGTGCGTCTCTGCAGCTGTCCCTCCGTGCCTGGCCAAGATGGCGCGTCTCTGCAGCTGTCCCTCCGGCCCTGGCCAAGATGGCGCGTCTCTGCAGCTGTCCCTCCTTCCCTGGCCAAGATGGCGCGTCTCTGCAGCTGTCCTTCCGGCCCTGGCTAAGAAAGTGCGTCTCTGCAGCTGTCCCTCCGTGCCTGGCCAAGATGGCGCGTCTCTGCAGCTGTCCCTCCGGGCCTGGCCAAGATGGCGCGTCTCTGCAGCTGTCCCTCCGTCCCTGGCCAAGATGGCGGGTCTCTGCAGCTGTCCTTCCGGCCCTGGCCAAGATGGCGCGTCTCTGCAGCTGTCCCTCCGTCCCTGGCCAAGATGGCGGGTCTCTGCAGCTGTCCCTCCGTCCCTGGCCAAGATGGCGGGTCTCTGCAGCTGTCCCTCCAGCCCTGGCCAAGATGGCGGGTCTCTGCAGCTGTCCCTCCAGCCCTGGCCAAGATGGCGGGTCTCTGCAGCTGTCCCTCCGTCCCTGGCCAAGATGGCGGGTCTCTGCAGCTGTCCCTCCAGCCCTGGCCAAGATGGCGGGTCTCTGCAGCTGTCCCTCCGGCCCTGGCCAAGATGGCGCGTCTCTGCAGCTGTCCCTCCGTCCCTGGCCAAGATGGCGGGTCTCTGCAGCTGTCCCTCCGGCCCTGGCCAAGATGGCGCGTCTCTGCAGCTGTCCCTCCGTCCCTGGCCAAGATGGCGGGTCTCTGCAGCTGTCCCTCCAGCCCTGGCCAAGATGGCGCGTCTCTGCAGCTGTCCCTCCGTCCCTGGCCAAGATGGCGCGTCTCTGCAGCTGTCCCTCCGTCCCTGGCCAAGATGGCGGGTTCTTGCAGCTGTCCCTCCAGCCCTGGCCAAGATGGCGCGTCTCTGCAGCTGTCCCTCCGGCCCTGGCCAAGATGGCGGGTCTCTGCAGCTGTCCCTCCGGCCCTGGCCAAGATGGCGCGTCTCTGCAGCTGTCCCTCCGTCCCTGGCCAAGATGGCGGGTCTCTGCAGCTGTCCCTCCAGCCCTGGCCAAGATGGCGCGTCTCTGCAGCTGTCCCTCCGTGCCTGGCCAAGATGGCGCGTCTCCGCGGCAGGACTCCCGAGTCGCGGCGACGCACGAAGCCAGCGCCTCCTGCCTGCGCCCGTTTAGCAGCCCTCCGACACGGGGAGGGAATAAAACCTATAGATTATTTTAATGGCCTGGCGAGAACAGCAGCGGGAGAAAATACGGCCGGGAATGTATCAGCTTTTATGAAGACAGGGAGGAGTTCTTACGTGGGCGGGGAGGCGTTCTTTATGGATCTTCATAATGCACACGTTCAAGCGGAGGGAACGAGGCGAGAGATATGGCCCGTTTCCAGCGAGGGCCTGGGGCTGGGGCGCGTCTGCAGAAGGGCTTCTTCCCCCGGCAGTCAAGGGCTGGCCGCGAACCCTTTTCCCGCAAGGGTTACTGCGGCTGGTGTTTGCGTGTAACCATGGGCTCCCTAGCATCACGACTTCTTACCATGAGCGTCGGTTGCTTGTAGGAGATCATGATGAGCCTCAACCGGCATTTTATCTATTTATGACCTTATATTGCGAATATCAGATCTTTATGGAGAAATATCTTTAAATGGTTACATTAAAAGCTTTTTAGTATATCAGAAAGGTCTGAAACAGGGTTCATATCGTGGTGCCGGTGCCTATGTCCAGTATATTGGATTGTGACGTCACAGCTGCCATATTAAATGATGTTGACCTTTGACTTTGACCTTGAAATTCGATCTTGACCCAGGTCGTCTTCTTGAATGCCTCGACTTCTTCCGCCAGCATATACGTAATAGAATACTCCACGACAGAGTGTTGCACATTTCGTTATGGTCGCAACGCCATCGAGTTCCCCATTCCCAAACGTTGTTACCATTTTCGTTACTGTGACAACACCATCGAATCACCACTCCTGTGTTACACTTTTAGTTTGTAGGACGCCATTTTGTTTTACAGAACATTATGCCATATTTATTCTGCATTTAAGATTCTAATATTTAAATTATTATGTCACTGCCATAATTTTGAAAATCTGTAATTATTATCCAAAAAAGGAAAATATTTATATTTATAAAAAAATAATTTTTAAACTATTTCACTAAAATTGAATGAAATAAGCATTCACATCATGGTCCTTGAAGTACCCAGTTCGGAAGCAGTGTGGTCATTCTGTTAAAAATTGCGATGGATCCTTCCTTCATGGCAGCTACCAGCATATTTACTCTTACCACTAATATCAAGACATGTATATAATGCCAATCAATGTGACTTCATGACAGCCATCTTGGATCCGCCAACTTGTTTTCGTCAGTTAGAGTGCGCTGTCACCATCTTAGTTTAATTTAAACTCGCTATAATGCAATATTATTAATAATGAAATCTGTCTAAGCATCTGCCAACGTGTATGCTGTTTTGGCTGCTATATTGAAAATAAGTAATTATTAATATGGAAATTTAAAAAAATTCTAAAAACATTTTAAAAATCACCTTTTATTAAAATGATTGATTCAATCGATTTCAGTTTTCCGTTCAATACTTTTTCGGTGCAATTTTTTATATTTTATCTTAATAACACTTATTTGGTTAAATATCACCTCATTTGAACCTTTTACCATTAAAATTCGAAGTCGCATATTCAACATAAAAAACAACACATTTAAATAAATTAAATTTGTTTTATAGAATATACACTAATACAAGTACAAAAAAAAAGTATTGGTCATATTAAAATCTTTAGCGTTTCTCAAAATCCGCATCATCCGCTATCCACGAATTAAAGCGATGTGAGAAGACCCAAAACTTAACGTAGGATCGTCCATTTCTTCTTTTAAGAATTCTCTCCACCAAATTTGTGTCAATTTACAGCATTAAAAGCCACCATTAATAGGTGGGTGGTACAAATTTTCGAGGTAGTAGGTCCTAGACTCCGATTCGCGAACTTGGGTCACACGGAAATGTATGGGACTCGAACTCACAGTGAAATCTTTCTCAAAGATACCTACCTTTCTGCTTGGAGATGCGCACAATGTCACTAAAGTTAGCTCTACGCTTTCGTGGATATTTTTCTTCGCGTTTGGAATCACTGTTCGAAGAAGTTGATCGTCCTTTACGTCTTTGGGCTTCATTTTCATGGTAAAATGCACAGTGGATTTGTATGATCAAATTAGTCTCGGCAAGATTACCATGCCGTGAATTGCCGTAGTCGAACGCCACATCTTGGTCCACAAAGTTCATTTTAACCTTTCGACTACAGAGGCTTTGACATTACTAGATTTAGAGTATTGTTTAATGTAAAACTGCTTCATCAGAATCTTAAAAGTCGCCATGTAGAATTCTTTGCCGAGATCCGTTTGCAGGTGTGACGGTAAACGTCCACCATACACAAAATGTCTGTCATGTGAAAATGCAGCTCACAATTTCTCAAGCAAAGCGAGTCGAAGCAATAAGAAGACACAGAACTAGCATGCCAGTAATCTTCTTCGATCAAAGAGCTGGCCCAAATATAACCGTGACTGTCAACATGTACTAGAAGCCACTGTGAATTCGGAAATATGGTATCATCTCAACAAGGGCCGCCTGGAATAAATCATCAATTACATGCACTACAACATTGCATCGAGCTATTTCTGTACCCTTTACGGGCCTGTATTTCCTACCTGTAGCAGTTTGAATTAAAAAAAACTAGTTTTTCAATAATATGTAGAAGAAAAAAAAAAGTTAAACGGCAAGCGAGATTCAGCCTTAAATAATTGCAAATCTTCGACCATAAACGAATAACACCTTAGATAACGAATCGTACACATAGGTGCTATGTATAATGGTTTGGACGTGCCAAACGATGTTTATAGCTTCGTTTCTTTGGTCCCGCGCTCCATCACGTCAGATTCACTTCAAACGTGTGAAGAAACACGCGGCTCAGCCAACGTGCAATAGCGGAGGTGTTTCGCTTATGTGGAAGATTATAAATTGGCGGCCGTCTGGAGGATAAGCAAATGCTTTATTTAGCTGGTCCATTGAGGCGTTGGCTTCGGCTCGTTACCACAACGCCGAAATATCATAACGCCGAATGTCAAAATTGACCACAACGCCGACAGCTATAAAACTGCTGTGTACCAAAACGCCGAAATAACAACTGAATAAATTTGTGTGTGTTTCTTAAATGTACCTTAACGTCGAAATACCACAATCAAACCTAATCTTACCTAACCTAACCTAGCGTAATATAACCTAACTTCACCTAGCCTATCCTAGCCTAGCCTAACCTAGCCTAGCCTAACCTAACCTAGTCCAACCTAACCTAGTCTAACCTAACCTAGTCTAACCTAACCTAGTCTAACCTAACCTAACCTTTGTGGCAGTCCTGCAATGACATTTTTCGGCGTTGTGGTATTTCGGCGTTTTGGTGCGTCCCCGTTGGCTTCTACTTGCTGTGCTCCGAGTGCCGACAGTAGGAATCACCCTGTACCTCAGCCCATTACGAAACACAGACGATGTTATTGTGTTATGGTACGCCTTTGTTTTCGAAATGGTTTTGTGAAAAGTATAGGCTTTAAAGAAGTTAAGTAAAATGTATGTCAGGTTACGTCAGCAAATTATATTACAATAAAATCATTGCTATGCAAAATTCCCAAGTAGTACGAACGTAGATTTCTCTGGCGTATAACATATGATGTGTATATCTTAGGTCTACTGTCAGCAATAGTATCAACATAATGTAGATCAGTTATCAACCTAGAAAAGCAAGAAATTAAGCGAAAACTTTAGCTATATACTGTGCGAAATGTATTTAAAATTCACACAACATGCACTTAAATGTGACTATAACAAGCGTGGTTCTAAAACAAGAAAAAATAATAAGAACTAAAAATTTAACCAAAAATATCCTTAAGTAATGTCTCATAACAGAACTACCAATAAGGCTTCACTCTCAATTATATATATAAAAAAAAATCTTATGCTCAAAATTTTCTTCCGTGCCTAAATATTCTAAGTACATGTCATTGAGAAATAACAAAAAAACACAAATATTAATATTCGTACATTAATAGCATGAAACTGTTAAAATTACTACCAATCAGTGGAATCACACTGAAAAATCTCTTGAAACAGCTTCAACTAAATACATTAATGAGCTGAATAGCAGCAGATTTAGCAGATCATATTTGAAGTTTGCTTATGTTAAAAGACTACTAAATCTTTTTATTATTAAATATAAATATACATAATCAGTAATAATATCTCAGATTAATGATTTTAACTTCATATAACGCCATTCAAAAGATACCATTAAAAAAACTCCGTATAATTATTTTAACCTTATTTTGTGGATTTCATTATTTTATTTTCTAATTTATTTTTCAGTGTTTACTGTAGGGGAACCTATCAAACTGCATTTGAAAACATGGAATTACATATAATCTTCCTTTTTTTCCGAAAGCTATCAATTTTACAGAATTAACTGTAAAAGCTTTCATAAACAACTTACAACATAAATTTGTTTGAAACTCACCCAGAAATATGCGAGAGTGTAATTTTACTGCCATGGCATACTTAAATTTTAAAATACTATTTCGTTTACATGAATAACTGGTTTATGAAGGAAAAAAAAATATTTCTTTAAATTACCTGTCAATGTTTAAAAGGCAACCAGAACAAAACGAGGTGTAATAACACATATGGTTTCATCCATCGCAGTTTTCGCAGAGCCAAGTAGCTTGTTAAGCCACCGCAAGTTGAATTACATGTTTCCGGCCGGTGTAAATTAAAAACTACTCCTTGACAGCACGTCTGCTGCTGTGCCGCGCACACAATTACTGTCGCCGGTTTCCGCGAGACACGGGAGTGGAGTGTTCAGCGTAGCGGTGCGTCCGCGCTCTCCTCATGTCGGGGTAATAACAGTGCGAAGTAGGCGAGGGGGCCGAGAGATCGCCAGATTATTTGGCGAGCTGTAATTTCGCAGCAAACGACCGAAGATTAGCTGCGCGCCACGTTTAATGGCTACTTAATTAAAGGGACGCAAAGTCGACGGGAAAGCTATCGCCACTCTCGATCGCCTCATTATTTATTCGCTCATCACGTTTCCACACCGAGAACGTATTTTCTTTTACTTTTTCCTCACATAAAATATTTTACCCGACCTCGAGAGTAATTATAACCCTCCAACTGACAGGCATGAAAATGTAATTTTTTATTATAAAATGTCTTTAAATTACCCATATTATGTATGCTGAAAAATGTTGCTCTTATCATCTTAAGAAGCATGAGTCGTTAATTCCATACACCAACTAATAATAGCACATGCGCATTAGACCGTAACGAAACGTTGATCTACGGCGTGAAGTGCTATTTTAAAGGGTATTGCTACACGCACTTAAAAGTTATGAATTCATCATGACCGGCAAGTGTATACATCAAAAATTGGTACAGCAATAAATACTATATTGCTGGAAGTATTGTCTAAAACTTTCTCCAAAACACGGAAAGTAGTATGTAATAGTTCCTCCTGGGACTGGCGCTGGCGCGTGGAGCCAGGAGCCAAACTGCCATTTTGGAATGTGACGTCACAGCGGCCATTTTGGATGACCTTGATCTTGAGTTTTGACCTTGTCATTTGACCTTCAAAATTAGCCAAAAGTCGCCAAAATTTAAATTTTTTTTTTGAAAAAATCCCGCCCAACATTCTCGAAAACTTCCACAATTCAAAAATTAGGATTTCGAAAACCTCAAAATACATTTTGCCTTAGAAAGAACACAATGTCCTAAAAACGGCTTATGCATCCATGTCTAAAGCCTCCGATAAGCAATTTATAGGAATAAGGATAGCATGACCGCCAATTTGGATTATGACGTCACCGTTGCAATTTTCGTTATGGTTGCCATCTTGAAAATCCGTAATTTTTATGTTATAAAATCGGGAAATTTTTTAAAATTTATAAAAAAATTAAATAATCAGATTTAATAATAAATATTTAATAAAAATTAATTTTAAAAAATGTACTATTACGCCATGGAGCTCGGAGTCCTCGGTTAAAACTCGGTGAGGTCAAAAATAAATAAAAAAACTACGTCAGTTCCTTCCTCCATAGAAGCCGCCGGCAGGCTGACCTCCCACCACTTATGTCAATTTATATATATGGTATGACGTCATGTCCGCCATCTTGGAAATCTTTATTTATTATCCAATTTTAATGAAAAAAATTAAAAATTTATAAAATAATAAAATTTTCAGTAAAAAACCTTTAAAAAACCGTTGCATGTTTCGTTACGACCGCCATAAAAAAACCGTAATTTCAATGCAAGAAATTCCGAAAAATTCGAAAAAATATTTTTAAAAATTGCCTACTTCAAATGTTTAGTTATTTAAACGATTTCGGTCCTCGGTCGATTCCCAACGAGATTAAACCTGTAATTTATTAATATCTACGTATATTAAAAAAATTCACAATAAAAATTAATAAAAACGTTTTGCGACACACCCGACATTTTGAATTATGTCACCACTGTGTCATTACTTTTACGGGTGCCATCTTGGAAATATTTATTTATTATCCGATTTTAATGAAAAAAAGTTCAAAATTTATCAAAAAACTAACTTATTAGAATGCTGATTGATTAGATCGATTACCGTCCTTGGTTCTAAACCGGTAAGAGCAAAAATACACGACAGATCCTACCTCCACGGAAGCCACCTAGACTGAACTCACACCACCAATACTAAGGTATAATATATCGTCAGCTGGTATGATGTCATGTCCACCATCTTGCCTTAGTCTGCTGGAGTCCACCATCTTGTTTTTGTCTGCTATAGTGTCCTACCAATATGTCAGTATAATTTTCTGTTCACCATAACTTTGTCCTCGACTGTTGAAATTGAACTTAGACCTTGACCTGGAAATTTTACCTTGACCTTGAAATTTGACTTTGACCTTGACGACCATAATGGATCCGACATTTTGTGTTCAGTACATGCTACGAGTAGCTACAACCTGCTAGTGGACATTACCACCATCTTGTTTTCGTCTGCTGGAGGACACCATCATGTGTGTGTACTCATCTTATAGAGTGCATTATCATCATTTTAGTTTTATTCTAACCCGCTAGAGTGCAGTTTTCATTTATTATTGCTAAGGTGTCCGCCATCTAAACATTTGGGCACCATCTTGGAATCATGTAATTATTTAGCTAGAGATTCGGGAAAAAAATCCAAAATTCATCAAAACATCCACTTATTCAAGTAATGATTGATTCGAAACTTGGTTCGATCCCTGGACGATAAAAAATTAATGTAATATAAGCTAAATTTAGCTTAATAGTGGCAGGCTCGAGAAATAAAACACCACAAGTTCCTTAGAAATATAATTTTGTTTACATAAATTCTACGCTTTCACAAGTACAAAAATAGCACACGTAAATTATTAAAGTCTATAGCAATTCTCGATTCAAGCAGTCTTATTAGAGTACGAAGTATGTCCTTGACCTATCTTTAAATGTTTTTTTTTTTTTTCAGTTTATCAGGTAGACTCATTGGTACACCACATTTTACACACAGAGACGAATTGTCGATTTCATTAAAAGGACAGTGGTATATTTCATGTCGTTGCACTTTGAATATTTGATAATGTTTTGCCACAGAAGATACATCATGATTCTGATGAATTTTTAACCCGTCCTTTGCAACACCACATGTGTCGTTTTAATCTTCCATTGTGCATAAACTGGCTTCAACACCTATTACATTGATATTTAATTCATTTAGAGTTATTATTATTACAATTGTGTATTACATAGTCTATTAATTACAAGTGTTTAATTTTCTCACAGTAGGCTATGTACTGTTGGGTGATTAAACACCGTTGGATGCTCCTTCCTTCATCAATGTCACTGGCACTATTGACAACCATTGTAACACTGCTGAAATGTTAACTTCAGAAGCCTTCGAGGTCTGCTCTGCGGATTATGTTGCACGTGTTTAAATCTCCTGCTGTGATGAGAGAGTATGTGTAGCTGTTGTCGACGTTGTTTTTGGCCTCTGCATTGATTATGGTAGCCCTTCCATCCAGGTCGGTGTTAATATTGGTAATGATGCCATCGAGTTCTCAAGAATAGCTAGATACGGGTCTATTATGTTATGAAAGTCTAACTATACGATCCGCACGACACCGTGGCCTGCGGTGAACTGAGGGTTCAGTCGTCAGAAACTCATATTTTCTAATTGGCTGGTTCAATACAGGTGTTTAAACAATAACTATGATCATTATGCTTGCACTTAACTTTCTCGGAGCATTTATTGGAATGACGTTGTAAGCTATCGATATGTGAAATTAGTTTATTTTACTTGTTGCACTGAAATTGTATTCTTTGAGCATTAATAGAACAACCGCTTCTTTCATGTCTGCGAGCATTGAAGTTCTAGTGACTGATACACCACAGTATTTGCACTGACGCAATGAACGCTCGTCATCCATTGAAGTCTGCAATTTTGCTGGCGGAAAAGTACATATCGTAGCGTTCTCTCCTCTGCAGTCGATGGTACCGATGTCGTCAAGATCTCCGCGACTGTCGACACCGCTGTCATTGAGCTCTGCACTGATGATGGTAGGCCTTCCATCCAGGTCGACATTGGAGCAGAAACTAAATCTCACGAAACTAACTGCAGAGAGCCGGTCTGTACTGCACCGCGGCCAGAGGTGGACTGAGGGCCCTACTGGTATAATACATGAGGCCTAATTGTATAATACATGAGTAAAAATATTGACTTTATTTAAATTAATTATTTTATAGAAAATGAAGCACATTTGGAAGCACCATCTAACGGAAAGGAAGCACAAGCATTGAAAAGAAAGCACATTCGGAAACACAATCAACCAAAAGGAAGCACAATCTAAAGCACAATCGGAAGCACAATTGGAAGCACAAACCACCAAAGGAAGCACATTTAACGAAAAGAAGCACTTTTGGAAGCACAGTCGCAAAAAAGAAGCACATTCGGAAGCACAATCACAAAAAGGAAGCATATTTGGAAGCATATTTGGAAGCACAATCACAAAAAGGAAGCACATTTGGATGCACAATCGCAAAAAGGAATTTGTTATTCATATATGTGTTCTTATTGATTTCTTATATTCTCTTCTCATCTGTTTATATTCATTTGTGTACTCTTAATTTGCTGAACAGTCACAAAGCCTTCGATATTGTCTCTATTATCGATAAACATTCTTCTTTATTTATTCCAGATATTTGGACCACCTCCACACTTTATTATTTCCGCTGCTTCTCATGTATGTTTTATTTTTTTATGTATAGTTGCTTATTATTCCTTTTTGATATCTCTCAACTACTTCCTCCAATTATTATCGTTATTCTCGTTGTGTTTAATCTTTGTAATATTTCCTTTAATTATTTCCCAATTTTTTACTAGTTTATGCAGCCTCTTCTCATTGGTGCTATAATTAACGTAGACGTATAGTATCTCCATTTGCCAGAGGATTGTGTTATGTTCGCTAATGCTCTCTACAACTTTCCAATTTTATACCATATGTTCTATTTTTTTTCTGATATTAGACTTAAATATATATTTTTGGCTATCTAGAAGTGATCGCTGTGGTCATCACTCAATTGCCTCGAGTTACCAAGTCCGCCTGACAGGGTGGAACAATGCCAACATCACCGAGTTCCACGAGCAAGTGCTGGTGTTGGACGGGCTGGAGCGGCTGTCACGGACGAGCTCCGGTGAACAGGACAAGACACCCGCGCACAAGTCACCGCCCCTTCACCGGCAATGGCAGCACTGGGAGGCGCATGTCAACACCGCCAACTGGCAGTTCAACAAGACGGAAAAAAACAGGCAAGAAACAACAGTTCAAGCAGCCCAAGTTTCCCAGGACACAGAACGTCTGGCGGGGCGAGCATAGGCGTGTCGACAGCGAAGACGACGACCAGCACCGCCAGGACAACAGCAGAGCAAGAGGCAGCAACAGGGACAACAGCAGAGCAAGAGGCAGCAACTGGGAGCGGACCAGGAGCAACGGCCTCCTAGCTTGGAGTACGTCGAGAGACCGCGTTATTCGCAACAAAAAAAAAATAATAATCTGTGTAAGTGTTTTTGTCCAGGTATCCTGCATCAAGGTAAGCCATATTTGAAAGAGAAAAAAACCGTTACGACACTTTTCATTTAATGCAGTTTTTAGGACATACGCCATTACAGTTTTGCTCTGTGCTTCATGGAAAAATTCCGAAAAACAATTAATAAATAAATTAAAAATATGACGACGTGAAAAATATGAAGATAAAGAATGGCTTATATTGAAAAACTGCATTTAATCAAAATTCCCCATTGCATTAATCATTTAAAGAACGACACTTTTCACTGACGCCACGCGATTTTCAAGTAATTTCCAAGGCAGTTTGTGCTTCAGAAATATATTGTTCTGAGGACTAGACACATAATAATTTTTATACAGGCTTGCCATTGTTTTCTACGATCTAATTTAAAAAAAAACACAAACACAGACTGAGACAAGTTAGTTCAGAGGTCCTAAGTAACGGAGTTTTGTTGCTTTATCACTCAGAGTCGGCTGAACAATAATTTTAAATATATCATGAGAAACAATAATTTACAAATTTAAGTATTTATTTAAGTATTTTGCATAATACTACTAAAAATAACAGTGAAATCTTTAGTGGTTGTGTCCAACATACTGGCAGCTTTAAATGTTTCATTTCTCTCAACTTTATTGTTATTATGGAATTGTGTTGGAGTGACCTATCGTCTGTTAAAATAATATTTTCCTTAATAATAAATATTTACCAGATCTATTATTTTTTCATTCTGGAATTTCCACCCTACTCTCTATTTTATTTAATCTTTGCTATTTTAGCCAAGTGTTTGTTTACAGCATTACTGAAGTAAGCAAAGAAGTAACAATACCTGCACAGAATAAACGCGCTGAATAGTTTACATAATAATTAATAAGTATATACGTTAAAGTCCTCCTTACACTAGGTCTCCCACTAGAACTCCATAGTCCTTCTGCTCCGGAACTGGTATGGTCTGAAGCAGCTCGTGAGGAGATCTTCGCAGGATCTGGACAAGAGCCGTAACCTTCTTTACCTCACTTAAACAATTCACTTCAGCAGCTGCCTCGAACTGTCTTCTGTACATCGTACACGAAAACTGGCCATCAAAGGTAGGTGGCTTGAACTTTGAGTGGCCGCTGAATGTGCCCTCCACCTCAACATTCCCGGAGTAACTCTTCCGGTTTGCAGAAGCTGTATCTTCCTGTATTATCCGACGGTCCTCCAAATCTACAGTTTCTGCACGGCGTTCTGTTGTCTGTTCAAGCAATTAGTTGTTGTTCCTGTCTGACAAGTTTTCTCTTCTTGTTGTGCCAGGTGCTGTACCAAATTATGCACTATATCTTTCAACTGAATTCTGGTTTCGTCATTCTTCTTCTTAATTTCTTCTTATTTATTCTTCATATCCTCTATCTCAGTCTTTATCGCATTCCTCACCTCATCTTGTCTGCTCCTTATTTCACTCTTCATTTCATTCTTAAAGGCTTACTGGGCACTTTTCATTTCATTTCATTCTGGCTACTCTTATATTTATCCAGTCTACTCTCCATTCTCTCCTGGTTACTCTTCATTTTATTCTTCATTTCAGCCAAGTATGCCATTACGGCAGCCATATTACTTTTACACATTCACTTTTGTCTGTCACTATCATCACTGTTCTATTACTATAATATAATTTCACCTATGAACTTACCTAAACTTTTACTCAAAACTAACAATAAATTTACTACACTTAAAACTAACTACAGATTGTAACACCAATTTTTATCTCAATTTTTTTTAAATTCATATTTTTCACTATTAATTATATGTAAATCTTTTAATTATGGCTATCCCACTTCTGAAACCAAAATGTTAGAGTTGGGAAAACGGGTTCGTAAGGATAGCCCAATATATTTAATACAATTTTATTTGCTCTAATATTTAAATGACTAATTAAATCACCACACTTAATGTATGTTCACAAATCACTAAATGTCTATCAAGTCCACAGTTCGCACTCCTCACTGGAGCTAGGCTCAACAGTGGTTCGGCTCTTACCACGCGCCTGTCCACTCACACAGACTCGCACCACTCGCCGAATTCTCACTTCATTCAACTCGCCTGTTGGAACTCCCGCGGAGGCCGGCGTCACCACTTTTATACTCTTGGCAGTCTTTCTAGAATTGATTGGAGTTTTTGTGACGTGTCGCGTCATCCCAGACTGACCTGATGTTCAAAGCATCCAGAATAACGGCGCTTATTCACGCCACTTCACGCGGAATTCCCAGGCCGCTGAGGCATAGATAACAGCGCCGAGGAATATGGGTGCAGGGGAAGGGGGGAATGCTAGGCCGGGCCGCTGTAATCCGAGAAGGTATGCTCGCATGACGTCAGTGGCCGTGTGTCACGCCCTCGCCTCACACTTTTGAAATAATATGAATTATTTATGTTAAATGGTTCACAATTGTAAATAACTATATTGATTGATCGAATATCTTTATTTTCATGTGATCTGTCCTTTTATTTTTTTTGTATTTTTGTTATAGAAAGGATTATGTATGTGATAAAGTTATTTGTTATAGAACATATTTATGTATGTGATAAAGTTTTAATCGTTTTATTATTTGGTATTGTTATTTATTTTTATACTAATAATTATTGTTAGCACTTATTTAATTATAATTTTATTAAGGTGAGATAAAACTATTATCTTGGAATGCAGGTTTTTTAATAAGGCGAACTCGGAGTTTTACTAACGAAGCCAGGTTTAATTACCAGTAACTACTCCGTTAGCCAGGAAGCAGTCTGGTACAGTCGAAACAAAAAAAAACAAGTTAAAGAGCCGCTACTGCTTGAGCAACAACTGATTAGGGGAGAACCCATTACAGGTCCAGTCGTCTTGCTTGACTCGTGAACAGGGCAGCTCAGAGCACAAGCTAGTTGAGAATCATGATGTCTAAACATTTTATATTAGAGAATGAAATTTCAGTTTAGTAGTAATTGTTTTTTATGTAAGCTTAGTGGAAAGGATTGATACTTCTATGTTTCTATTATTATTCTATCATCTATTCATTGTAAAGACCGGTTTGTTTTCTTGGGTACTCCCGTTTTCCTAGTATTCATGCCATCTATGCTCCTTTAACACCTCATCACCTTTCATCGGATGTGACCTCGATTTCGACATGTTAAGCTCAAACTATTTTTATACTACATATGTCGTTAATCCTTCATGTGCACCAGATACTGTGCGAATTAAAACGATTAACTGAACTTAATTAAACGAATAAGAAAATATTGGTCATATTTTATGCAAAAGTTTGCAATATTATTTTGGCAGAGAAGAGTATGTGGAGGGAATTTCGTGGAGGGAATTTCGTGGAGGAAATGGAGAAAAACCATTGCAAGAAACCATCCCAGCATCTGGAGAGACTTCAGGAAACAACAGGCAATCTATAACAGGGTGGCCGGACAGCAATCAAACCAAAGTTTTGCCGAATGCAAAACTAATATTATTCCACGTTACTCAGTCACTAAAAATTGATCTCATCCGCAGTTTTGCATTCATGCAATAATATGATATTATTGGTAGAGACCGGAAAAATTCGCGAGTTCAATTTTTGATAGGCTAAAAAACAAATGGTTATACACCTTAGTGCTGCCTCTGCTATTGGCTCACAACTCACCTGGATGACTCTGGACCAATGAGAAACACCCAACCAAAGCTTTATCGAATCACAGGCTGCTTCGCTGGAACGTCTCACAAGACAGCAGCCAATAAGTGGGTGACATTTGACCGAGTGTACGTAGAACTATGGAGTTCATCCTACAGGTCATTGAACCCGCGAATTTTTCCGGTCCCTAATTATTGGTAATACCCGGAATAGCCTTCAAAAAGTCTTCTTTTCATGAAATTAGGTTCAATAAAAAATCCAGTGACATTTGAAACTATTTGACGCTTCTCCGTCTTACCACTTTGTATTAACTATCAACAACTGTGCACTAATGACCAGGCGAGCTGACAAATAGATAATAATTAGATTATAAATGAAATACAGATTATTCCTATTGCCTTATTAATGCTCACAGGAAACTACCAATCACGGTAATAAGAAGTTAGGGAGAGAGAATGAGCAGTCTTTGGCCTGTTATAATTAAAGCCAACGTGAGAATGGATCCCTTCACAATTTCTCACCTGAGTGGCTTTTTTTTAAAGAAGTTTGATGCTGATTTCTTGCTGATATTTTGTTAACATGTATTGTTTTAACAATACTGACATCATGACGCTCCCTTCAATTATTTAACAAACATCTGGGACTAACCTTTGAAAGATATGTTTATGTTTTTTCTGGCCAGTAGCTCTCCAGGGTGACTTCACTTCACTCCAAAGACAAATGCATAGAGACCTGAAAAATTCGCGGATTCATTTCGCGACAGGCTAGAATCCAAATAAATTTGCCTTCCTTGCTGCTTCAGTGATTGGGCCACAGATTATATGAAGGACTCTGGACCAATGGAAAATGTTCAACAAAAGAAGTATCGAATCACAAGCTTCCCAGTTAACACGTGTCACGAGTTAGTAGCCAATCAGCAGGTGTAATCTGCACAAGTACATAGAGGATCATGGAGTTTATCCTAGAGGTCATTGAAAACGCGAATTTTTCCGGCCCCTACAAATGCCGACATGGTCCCCACCAGGCACTTCATGTCACCTTTGCCCCCGAGGCCTGACGCGTCCGCTGAAAAGCGGCGATAGGCGTGAATGCTAAGTGATTTCCGGCCACCTGAGGGGAGTGTGGAGGGAGGGGGAGGTTGTGGAGTGGGAGGGGGGCGCGCGATAGTTGGCGTCTAAGTGGCCGTACATCACGTGTGTCAAGTTGGCGACCACACATTGGAATTTCAAGGTCAAAATTTGACACGAATTAGTGCTCAATTTGTGCTAATTTGTGCCGTAGAAATCAGAATTTGTGCTGCATTACGTAAAAAGTTATAGCAAATATTAAGGTGGTCGCCAACTTGACGTCAAGTTGGCGACCACCCAAAGAAAATATCAATTTTTTGGAATGAATTTTATGTCACGAATTAGTGCTCAATTTGTGCTAATTTGTGCCGTAGAAATCAGAATTTGTGCTGCATTACGTAAAAAGTTATAGCAAATATTAAGGTGGTCGCCAACTTGACGTCAAGTTGGCGACCACCCAAAGAAAATATCAATTTTTTGGAATGAATTTTATGTCACGAATTAGTGCTCAATTTGTGCTAATTTGTGCCGCAGAAATCAGAATTTGTGCTGCATTACGTACAAAGTTATAGCATATATTAAGGTGGTCGCCAACTTGACGTCAAGTTGGCGACCACCCAAGGAAAATATTAATTTTTAAGAATAAATTTTATATCACGAATTAGTGCTCAATTTGTGCTGCAAGATGCCAAAATTTTGTGCTTATCGCAACGTAAAATAAAAAGTTATAGCACTTGATATGTTTGAAGCGAATTGACAGCTGGCGACCACACATTGGAATTTCAAGGTCAAAATTTGTCACGAATTAGTGCTCCATTTGTGCTAATTTGTGCCGTAGAAATCAGAGTTTGTGCTGCATTACGTAAAAAGTTATAGCATATAGTAAGTTGGTCGCCAACTTGACGTCAAGTTGGCGACCACTTAAGGAAAATATTAATATTTTGGAATTAATTTGATATCACGAATTAGTGCTCAATTTGTGCTGCCAGATCCCAAAATTTCGAGCTTATCGCAACGTAATTTAAAAAGTTATAGCCCTTGATATGTTTGAAGCGAATTGACAGCTGGCGACCACACATTGGAATTTCAAGGTCAAAATTTGTCACGAATTAGTGCTCCATTTGTGCTAATTTGTGCCGTAGAAATCAGAGTTTGTGCTGCATTACGTAAAAAGTTATAGCATATAGTAAGTTGGTCGCCAACTTGACGTCAAGTTGGCGACCACTTAAGGAAAATATTAATA
Source organism: Bacillus rossius redtenbacheri (assembly GCF_032445375.1). Classification (NCBI taxonomy): domain Eukaryota; kingdom Metazoa; phylum Arthropoda; class Insecta; order Phasmatodea; family Bacillidae; genus Bacillus; species Bacillus rossius. The sequence continues at coordinate 18,382,411 of NC_086335.1, forward strand.
TTTTGGAATGAATTTGATATCACGAATTAGTGCTCAATTTGTGCTGCCAGATGCCAAAATTTCGAGCTTATCGCAACGTAATTTAAAAAGTTATAGCCCTTGATATGTTTGAAGCGAATTGACAGCTGGCGACCACACATTGGAATTTCAAGGTCAAAATTTGTCACGAATTAGTGCTCCATTTGTGCTAATTTGTGCCGTAGAAAAAAGAGTTTGTGCTGCATTACGTAAAAAGTTATAGCATATAGTAAGTTGGTCGCCAACTTGACGTCAAGTTGGCGACCACCCAAGGAAAATATCAATTTTTTGGAATGAATTTTATATCACGAATTAGTGCTCAATTTGTGCTGCGAGATGCCAAAATTTCGTGCTTATCGCAACGTAAACTAAAAAGTTATAGCACTTGATATGTTTGAAGCGAATTGACAGCTGGCGACCACACATTGGAATTTCAAGGTCAAAATTTGTCACGAATTAGTGCTCCATTTGTGCTAATTTGTGCCGTAGAAATCAGAGTTTGTGCTGCATTACGTAAAAAGTTATAGCATATAGTAAGTTGGTCGCCAACTTGACGTCAAGTTGGCGACCACTTAAGGAAAATATTAATATTTTGGAATGAATTTGATATCACGAATTAGTGCTCAATTTGTGCTGCCAGATGCCAAAATTTCGAGCTTATCGCAACGTAATTTAAAAAGTTATAGCCCTTGATATGTTTGAAGCGAATTGACAGCTGGCGACCACACATTGGAATTTCAAGGTCAAAATTTGTCACGAATTAGTGCTCCATTTGTGCTAATTTGTGCCGTAGAAAAAAGAGTTTGTGCTGCATTACGTAAAAAGTTATAGCATATAGTAAGTTGGTCGCCAACTTGACGTCAAGTTGGCGACCACCCAAGGAAAATATCAATTTTTTGGAATGAATTTTATATCACGAATTAGTGCTCAATTTGTGCTGCGAGATGCCAAAATTTTGTGCTTATCGCAACGTAAACTAAAAAGTTATAGCACTTGATATGTTTGAAGCGAATTGACAGCTGGCGACCACACATTGGAATTTCAAGGTCAAAATTTGTCACGAATTAGTGCTCAATTTGTGCTAATTTGTGCCGTAGAAATCAGAGTTTGTGCTGCATTACGTAAAAAGTTATAGCATATAGTAAGTTGGTCGCCAACTTGACGTCAAGTTGGCGACCACCCAAGGAAAATATCAATTTTTTGGAATGAATTTTATATCACGAATTAGTGCTCAATTTGTGCTGCGAGATGCCAAAATTTCGTGCTTATCGCAACGTAAACTAAAAAGTTATAGCACTTGATATGTTTGAAGCGAATTGACAGCTGGCGACCACACATTGGAATTTCAAGGTCCAAATTTGTCACGAATTAGTGCTCAATTTGTGCTAATTTGTGCCGTAGAAATCAGAGTTTGTGCTGCATTACGTAAAAAGTTATAGCATATAGTAAGTTGGTCGCCAACTTGACGTCAAGTTGGCGACCACTTAAGGAAAATATTAATATTTTGGAATGAATTTGATATCACGAATTAGTGCTCAATTTGTGCTGCCAGAAGCCAAAATTTCGAGCTTATCGCAACGTAATTTAAAAAGTTATAGCCCTTGATATGTTTGAAGCTAATTGACAGCTGGCGACCACACATTGGAATTTCAAGGTCAAAATTTGTCACGAATTAGTGCTCCATTTGTGCTAATTTGTGCCGTAAAAATCAGAGTTTGTGCTGCATTACGTAAAAAGTTATAGCATATAGTAAGTTGGTCGCCAACTTCTCAGAGTTTGTGCTGCATTACGTAAAAAGTTATAGCATATATTAAGGTGGTCGCCAACTTGACGTCAAGTTGGCGACCACCCAAAGAAAATATCAATTTTTTGGAATGAATTTTATGTCACGAATTAGTGCTCAATTTGTGCTAATTTGTGCCGTCGAAATCAGAATTTGTGCTGCATTACGTAAAAAGTTATAGCAAATATTATGGTGGTCGCCAACTTGACGTCAAGTTGGCGACCACCCAATGAAAATATCAATTTTTTGGAATGAATTTTATATCACGAATTAGTGCTCAATTTGTGCTAATTTGTGCCGTAGAAATCAGAGTTTGTGCTGCATTACGTAAAAAGTTATAGCATATAGTAAGTTGGTCGCCAACTTGACGTCAAGTTGGCGACCACCCAAGGAAAATATGAATTTTTTGGAATGAATTTTATATCACGAATTAGTGCTCAATTTGTGCTGCCAGAAGCCAAAATTTCGAGCTTATCGCAACGTAATTTAAAAAGTTATAGCCCTTGATATGTTTGAAGCGAATTGACAGCTGGCGACCACACATTGGAATTTCAAGGTCAAAATTTGTCACGAATTAGTGCTCCATTTGTGCTAATTTGTGCCGTAGAAAAAAGAGTTTGTGCTGCATTACGTAAAAAGTTATAGCATATAGTAAGTTGGTCGCCAACTTGACGTCAAGTTGGCGACCACCCAAGGAAAATATCAATTTTTTGGAATGAATTTTATATCACGAATTAGTGCTCAATTTGTGCTGCGAGATGCCAAAATTTCGTGCTTATCGCAACGTAAACTAAAAAGTTATAGCCCTTGATATGTTTGAAGCGAATTGACAGCTGGCGACCACACATTGGAATTTCAAGGTCAAAATTTGTCACGAATTAGTGCACCATTTGTGCTAATTTGTGCCGTAGAAATCAGAGTTTGTGCTGCATTACGTAAAAAGTTATATCATATAATAAGTTGGTCGCCAACTTGACGTCAAGTTGGCGACCACCCAAGGAAAATATCAATTTTTTGGAATGAATTTTATATCACGAATTAGTGCTCAATTTGTGCTGCGAGATGCCAAAATTTCGTGCTTATCGCAACGTAAACTAAAAAGTTATAGCACTTGATATGTTTGAAGCGAATTGACAGCTGGCGACCACACATTGGAATTTCAAGGTCAAAATTTGTCACGAATTAGTGCTCAATTTGTGCTAATTTGTGCCGTAGAAATCAGAGTTTGTGCTGCATTACGTAAAAAGTTATAGCATATAGTAAGTTGGTCGCCAACTTGACGTCAAGTTGGCGACCACTTAAGGAAAATATTAATATTTTGGAATGAATTTGATATCACGAATTAGTGCTCAATTTGTGCTGCCAGATGCCAAAATTTCGAGCTTATCGCAACGTAATTTAAAAAGGTTATAGCCTTTGATATGTTTGAAGCGAATTGACAGCTGGCGACCACACATTGGAATTTCAAGGTCAAAATTTGTCACGAATTAGTGCTCAATTTGTGCTAATTTGTGCCGTAAAAATCAGAGTTTGTGCTGCATTACGTAAAAAGTTATAGCATATAGTAAGTTGGTCGCCAACTTGACGTCAAGTTGGCGACCACTTAAGGAAAATATTCATTTGTTGGAATGAATTTTATATCACGAATTAGTGCTCAATTTGTGCTGCCAGATGCCAAAATTTCGAGCTTATCGCAACGTAATTAAAAAAGTTATAGCCCTTGATATGTTTGAAGTGAATTGACAGCTGGCGACCACACATTGGAATTTCAAGGTCAAAATTTGTCACGAATTAGTGCTCAATTTGTGCTAATTTGTGCCGTAGAAATCAGAGTTTGTGCTGCATTACGTAAAAAGTTGTAGCATATAGTAAGTTGGTCGCCAACTTGACGTCAAGTTGGCGACCACTTAAGGAAAATATTAATTTTTTGGAATGAATTTGATATCACGAATTAGTGCTCAATTTGTGCTGCCAGAAGCCAAAATTTCGAGCTTATCGCAACGTAATTTAAAAAGTTATAGCCCTTGATATGTTTGAAGCGAATTGACAGCTGGCGACCACACATTGGAATTTCAAGGTCAAAATTTGTCACGAATTAGTGCTCAATTTGTGCTAATTTGTGCCGTAGAAATCAGAGTTTGTGCTGCATTACGTAAAAAGTTGTAGCATATAGTAAGTTGGTCGCCAACTTGACGTCAAGTTGGCGACCACTTAAGGAAAATATTAATTTTTTGGAATGAATTTTATATCACGAATTAGTGCTCAATTTGTGCTGCGAGATGCCAAAATTTCGTGCTTATCGCAACGTAAACTAAAAAGTTATAGCCCTTGATATGTTTGAAGTGAATTGACAGCTGGCGACCACACATTGGAATTTCAAGGTCAAAATTTGTCACGAATTAGTGCTCCATTTGTGCTAATTTGTGCCGTAGAAATCAGAGTTTGTGCTTCATTACGTAAAAAGTTATAGCATATAGTAAGTTGGTCGCCAACTTGACGTCAAGTTGGCGACCACCCAAGGAAAATATCAATTTTTCGAAATGAATTTTTATCACGAATTAGTGCTCAATTTGTGCTGCCAGATGCCAAAATTTCGAGCTTATCGCAACGTAAACCAAAAAGTTATAGCCCTTAATTCGTTTTGCACATGTGTCAAGTTGGCGACCACACATGGGAATTTAAAGTTCAAAATTTGTAAAAAACTAGTGCTCAATTAGTGCTATTTTGTGCCATAAAAAAGATAATTTGTGCTCCATTACATAAAAAGTTTTTGCGTATAGTATGTTAGTCAAGTTGGCGACCACCCATTAAAAATATCAATTTTTTTGAAAACACTCTATGCCACGAATTAGTGCTCAATTTGTGCTGCCCGACGCCAAAATTTTGAGATTTGTGCAATGTAAACCTAAACGTTATAGCCCTTAATTCGTTTTGCACATGTGTCATGTTGGCGACCACACATTGGAATTCAAAGTTAAAAATTTGTCAAAAATTAGTGCTCAATTTGTGTTAATTTGTGTCGTAAAAAAGAGAATTTGTGCTGAAATTCATATAAAGTTATAGCCTATAGTATGTTCGTCAATTTGGCGACCACCAATTAAATTATCAATTTTTTTGAAAACACGCTATGCCACTAATTCTTGCTCAATAAGTGTTGATAATTGCCAAAATTTCATTTTTTCAGCTGCATTATATAAAACGTTATAGCATATAGTACGTTCGTCAATTTGGGTACCACCCATTAAAAATTTCAGTTTTTAAAATAATTCTATGTTACGAATTAGTGCTCAATTAGAGCTTATCACATCCAAAATTTCATAATTTGTGCTGCATTACATAACAAGTAATTGCGTATAGTATGTTCGTCAAGTTGGTACCACCTAAGGAAAACCAATTTTTTGAATGAACTTCATGTCACGAATTAGTGCTCAATTTGTTCTGCCATTCACCAAAATTTTGCGATTTGTAAACAAGTAAACCTAAAAGTTATAGCCCTTAATTCTCTTTGTACATGAGTCAAGTTGGCGACCACACATAGGAATTAAATGTTCAAAATTGTCTAAATTAGTGCTCAATTTGTGCTAATTTGTGACGTAAAAAAGAGAATTTTTGATGCGTTACATAAAAAGTTATAGCATATAGTTTATTCGACAAATTGGCGACCACCCATTAAATTATCATTTTTTTTTTAAACATCCTATGCCTAGAACTAGTGCTCAATTATTGCTGATCAAAGCCAATATTTCATAATTTGTGCTGCATTACATAAAATGTTATAGCATATATTATATTCGTCTAGTTGGTGACCACCCATTAAAAATATCTTATTTTACACTATTCGTAATTCAAATTTATTAAAATATATTTTCTATTTTTTTTAGTTTGGTTTTCTATATAAAGCGTGTTTTTGTTTTTGAAACTATTATTTATTACCATATCATTTAGCTGCACTAAATAGTTACTGAACGTTTTTACAGGTTTCTTATCTCGCAGCATGGCACACGTGTGTTCAATAGGCTGAGGGAGTTGTGCTTGGTGTTGGCTTTTATCTGTTTGCACCACAACACTTCTCTGACTTCTACAAAAAATGTCTACCACTGATCGTTCAGGAACTCATTTAGAATCTCCTTTTTGTCTTTAAAATGTCAGGAAAAATATTTTTGTACAGCTAGAATACCTGAACTCCACACTGTGGTTGTTTATAGTTTCATGTGAAACGTTACAGATACCAGAGCTAGGGGTGACAGCAGCAATAAACTACTTCGGTTTGGAAGATAAGGTTATAACTGTAGGGGTCTCTACCCTCACTTTAAACTCACATGTGCTGTCCAAGCTTCTGGGAATAGATGTTCGTTTCTTGCCCTAAATTCCCGTGAAAAATACAGAGTTATGGAAACGCTATCTGCTTCTTTCCCGTCAACAAAGAGCACGATAGACAAAATAACAGGGTATATTCTTTGTTTATTGTGCGCGCCGCTTGTGTGTTAACATCGCCCCATAAATAAAGCTCATTTTGTTGGTATTGGATTTATTCTATATTTGATCATATCTGCTCTGGGATGGTTGTAAAAACGATCATTATTTTATAAATATATACAAGATGTTCTTAATTTAAATACATTAACATTTTTTTTAATGTTTTTAAAGATGATTCATGTTTAAAATTGAGGGAAAGAAATATTTTTTCAAATTAGTTGTATGTAGATCATTAATTCACGGTGTTAAACAACTATGCCTTTATTAACTCCTCATACTCTTCACTGTTAGCTAAGAAATAACTATCTGATATTACGATTGTAAGTCAGTCGTACCTTAAAATCGATTAACATGTATTGTACGCTCTTTAAAGACACGACAATTGAATATACTTTCTAATAATTTTATATAGCCTACGAATTATCTATCTTTATGCACTTCCTTTAATCACACAATCATACTGGAATGCCTTAAGGAACTCCATTGAGAATATAAGAAAAGTACTTGCCACAATTATTTATCATACTTCAGTGTTCTTTAAATGTACTTGTGTAATTCGGGCAGCAATCCTGTATTCACTGCAAGTAAATTTGATTGAGATTGAATACATTACAGTAAAATTTAATCTTCTATTAGTTGTTTTTGTGACAGTTGTAAGTTAGGTTATAACTTCTAAATGTTCGTGGCCAGTGATGGTGGTGGACAGTTGTTTGTAAGTCCGGTTGACTTTCGTTTGTTGGCTATTGCTGGTAGTTAGTTTTAATGTTAAACATATTAAGTTTTGATCATCGGCTATTTCATCGTAACTGCCATTGACATATAAGATGCTGTAGGCTCTTTATGTAGAAAAAAACCACTCTGATATTCGTTTTCCCACCATATTTTGTGTGGGTTGAAATTTTTTTAGTGTTACTTGGGAAGTAAAACGAGTTAAACACTCATATACACTGAGTGAATCTTTCATTCTTTAATTATTTATAGCTTTTTCTATTTCATTATTGTTTTATATAAGTAGTATATAATAGGGGCTCCTGCGCCAGGATTCAGGATGTGGATGGTGCGGATTGTGATTGTCGGTCCGCCATCTTGGATTGTGACGTCACGTCGGCCATCTTGGACGAGCGTAACGGGACACAGCGTAACGGGACACGGTGTAACGGGACATAACATAACGGGACAAGTAGATCACGGCGGCCATTTTGGATCCGCCATCTTGGATCCGCCATCTTGGATGACGTCATTTTGTTTTCTCGAACTTTCCACCATTTTGTTTTCCGCCATCTTGGATTATGACGTCACCGTTGCAATTTCCGTTACGGCCGCCATCTTTAACTTTTTTATTTATTATCCGATTTTAATGAAAATTTTTTTAAATTTATAAAAAAAATTAAATTAATAAAATTTTAATAAAATATTTATAAATATTGAACTTTTTAGACACGGAGTTCGGAGTCCTCGGTTCGAACCCGACGAGGTCAAAAAATTAAAAATGGCGACCGATCCTTCCCCCTGTGGTGGCTGCTGACAGACTGCCCCCCACCACTTTTTTCAAAGCATATATATCGACAGTGAGCATGACGTCATGTCCGCCATCTTGTCTTCGATGTTGGAAACCATCATCATTGTATCGGCGGCGAGAGTGCGCTGACGCCTAGTTAGTTTGATTCTTACCCGCTAGAGTGCAGTAATCATTTATTACTGTGACACCCGCCATCTTGAAATTTGGCCGCCATCTTGAAAATCCGTAATTTTAATGCTAGAGATTCGGGAAAAAGTTCAAAATCCATTAAATAAATTTGTAATCTATATACTGATTGATTAGATCGACTAAGGTCCTTGGTTTGATCCCTGGCCGATACAAAACAACTTTAATTTAAAAAAATACTAAAAAAGTGACAGGATTGAGAAAATAAAAAACACCGCAAGTACTTTTAAAAACTTTTATTACATAAATTCAATACACTACTACAAGCACAAAAAATAATACACAGACATAGAACTAAAGTCTTGTGGATTTCTCGATTCAAACAGTCTTCCTATTGTATGGACTAAGTCCTTTACATGTTCGTAAATGTCTATTCAGTCTATCAGGTCGACATATTGGTACACTACAATTTTCACACAAAACCGAATTATCGACTTCATTAAAAGGACAGTGATATATTTCATGTTGTTTAGCACTTCGAATAGTTGTAAATGTTTTGTTACAAAATATACAGCTTGATTCTGATGAATGTACAGCCAGTCTATTACAATTCCTGAGGTGTCGTTTTAATCTTCCATAGTGTATAAACTTGCTTAAACACCTGTTGCACTGATATTTAATACGATCAGAGTTATTATTACAATTGTGTATTACATAATCACGTAATTTCAAGTTTTTGATCTTCTCACAGTACGTACAGTTGGGCGATGGAACACCGTTGGATGCTCCTTCCTTTATCAATGACACTGGAACTGTTGACAACCATTGTAACACTGCTGTCATGTTAACTTCGGAAGCCTTTGAGGTCTGCTCTGCAGAAGATGTTGCACGCGACGAAATCTCCTGCTGTGCTGAGAGAGCAGGTGTAGCTGTAGACGACGTAGTCATCGTGGTCTGCACTGATGATGGTAGACCTTCGATCCAGGTCGGTGTTGATACTGGTAAAGACGCCATCGAGGTCTCAAGAACAGCTAGTTTTTGGTCTATTATTCAAGTCTAACTACCCGATGCGTTCATCACCGCAGCCAGAGACGGACTAAAGTTCATATCACCAGGGTCTCACTTATATGTTCTCATCAGCTGGTACAACACATGAGTCAAAACAATAACCATGTTCATTATACTTGCACTTAACTGTCTCGGAGCATTTTATATAATGACGATGTAAGCTGTCGAGGCGTGAAATTAGTTTATTACACTTATTGCACTGAAATTGTATTGGTTTCAGTAAATTATTCGGACAACTGCTTCTTTCATGTCTGCGAGCGCTTGAAGTGCTAGTAAATGATGCGCCACAGTATTTGCACTGATGCGAAGTACGCTCTTCATTAATTGAAGTCTCCTCTGCAGTCGGTATCGGGATCTCCGCGACTGTCGACACCGCAGCCACTGAGCTCTCCGCTGTCGTGGTCTCCTCTGCATCCGGTATCGGAATCTCCGACTCCATCATCATTGCTGTCATCGAGGTCCCCGCTGCTGACGGTAAACAGTCTATCCCGGTCTACATAACTAAATCTCACGAAATTGACTGAAGAGAGCAGGTCCGTACTGCACCGCGGTCAGAGGTATATTGAGGGTCCACTCGTCTGAACTTCGCTTATATACCCGCGGTCTACTGGAATACTACATTAGTCAAAATATTGTCTGTAATTAAAATTAATTTTTATTAGGTAGCTAAAAATTGTAGAAATAAAAAACAAACACAAGTTCAGGTTTTACACATTTATTTATAAAAAAATTACACAAATGCATGTTAGGTTAAGGAATTAAGCATTTTCGCAAGCAAAGTCTTTAATGCCGCACGAACTGCCTCTTCGACTCCGGTTCCAACTGGTTCGCAGGTCACGGGATCAGGAACACAGGTTTCCAGCTGGTCATCTTCTGCGATGTCGTCATCTCGAGCGAGACTTGGTCGATGACGTCTGTGACCACGTCTGCGCCTTGGCTCTACTGCAGTGCTTGTTGGGACAGATTCACTGCCTGAACTTCGACGACGTGACGCACGCCGTTTGGAAGTCTGCGTAGAAGCATCACAGGTAGCAAAAGGTTGCAACACGCTCATGTTTGGTGTTACACGTGCAGACGAGGCAACTACCTCAGCGATGCTAGCAGGAAGGATTGTGTGCGGTCTCATGTGATAGACGGCACAGTTTCCAGGTTCGCAACAATCTAATAGCTGCTGAGTCGGTTCGTAGGACACAGGAAAGTGAGCAAACCGCCAATGCTGAGCATCTCCATCACAGGTTTCTGTATATGTACGTAGATACCCGGAATCCCAGTAGCTGTACTCGACACTGCTGAAGCTAGGTCTTGCGCTCACGTACACGTTAGCAGGATGAAACGTAAACATCTTCTTGCAGGTTGAACGTCAACTGAAGGCATGTACGTAGGTACGTCATTTATATATGCAGGCTCCTACTAACACTGTGTGTGCCATTTCTGCATTAACTGCGAGTTTGTACAGGCACAGACACATTCAAACTTGTCACGTAGCTGCACGTCGTATATTGCACTAAGCTTGCGCAGGGAAGGACAGCCATAGTCGGTCTGTAAGTCTACAATTTCAACTGTTCCGTCGTCACATAGATCTCGTAGCCATTTTTTCTGTTCAGGTCCGGCAACGTATATTGTTTCGTTTTGAACTAGTAAATCTTGAAGTGTGTTTTTCACTTGGTGGTATGGGATTTTTCCTTCGTCCCACTCTAGTCCGTGATAATATTTGCATAGCCATTCGTTCGAGCGTTTACTTTTTTCGTCTAGTAGTTTCCAAGGATACGGAGGTCGGAAGCTGCGGGTTCGAGTCTTGTCTCCAGAGGTGACTGCAATTTCTTTGAGAACAAAGCCGTTTTGGCTCTGAAAACCTTGCAGGTTGCAGTACATCTTGTCGCTAGCAATGCTCGATCGTAACTGAATTATTATCGCAAACAAAACAGTATTTAAGTCAGAATTTTCACAAGTTTGTCTCGACAATTGTACGATGCAAGCCGATCGTGAAGTATCAGACAAAAAGCATAGGTGTTTGGTGGAATATTTCCGCTAGTCGTTATCTCGATCCTACAGTCGATGATGTTTGAATTTAATCGATCATCCTGTTTGGAAACGTCAAACACCATTAACGGAGCCTTGTTCTTGAAACTGTCGGGACTCAGTATCGGTGACTGTCTCCGTCCATAGTAAGCTTGCTGAAACTTGGCATACATTTGATATGCGAGAAGAAATCTTCCACTTTCAAAGTCCATGTTCATATCAACGTACGGATAACTTTCGCTGTTTAAAAATATTTTTACATTACGTAATTGACAGTTATCGAATAAGGAACGACTTACTCCTGCATTGAGCTGTCTTCCGGTCTGAAGCCCGACGATGATGTATCTTGGTTTTTCCGTAGCGAAGCTGGACTTTACTATCCAATTGATACGCTGACTATGAGGCAAGCCAGGATAAGTTTCCAGGCTCCAGGATCGGAATGGCACATCGAAGTTCTTACCATTTTCTATGTTCTTCAACATCTTGACTCGTTCAACGGTGCTCACTTGGATGTGGGGCAGCATCCACTCGATAGACTGTAGTGTTAGCGAGACATCTTGAGGGTTTTCTGCAGCGACGACAATTGCATTAATGTGCGTGTTGGCTAGAAGCAGTACGAGCTCTTGTTTCGAATTAATGATTATATGCCTGTAGTCCTCAGCGAATCCAAGAAGCATGGACAGAGGAACACAAACTTCGAACTTTCCTTCGGCATAAATTGGAAGCTTATATTCATCCTCGAGAGCCCAACCGGCCATATTTGCAGCAGTCAGTTCATTTGGCGTGAGCGAAAGGTAATTTTTCATAGCAGATGTTATGCCTACATCTCTTGTCTGGTCTACCTCGACGCCATTGAGTACATAAGTAATGCGCTCGATGAGGTGAAGAATACCATTGCAGGATATTGACGTCGTTGTCGGATGCGTACCATCCGCCTTTGTAAGCATGCCTCTTATACGTAGAAATGACTGTGAAGGTAAAGTACAAATATCTTGGTGCTGTACAGCAATGCGTACTTCCGATGGAAGTGCGTACAGTCCGAGCAGGAAAGGCTGGTACTCGTGCAATTCCATTTTCGTAATGCTGTCATCAAAAATTACCGGATCTTCCACGTTGAGGATTTCGTCTTCCATATTTATTCGGCACTTGTCCAATACTAAGAAGATACTTTATGTTGTCAGGTGTTAATGCACCGATGTCTGGTAGAGAACTGTTCTTATTCACGTCAATACGACTTCTTTTATAACTGTTCGGTGTTACGAACTTTATGCCCATCGCTTCAAGTGCAGCCGTAATGTAATTTCTTCGTCTTGAAAATTCATCAATCGTCCTCGCTGGTCAACGATTCTGACGACGACTTCGTGTGCACACTTCACGACGACTGGAACGTAAATGATACTTTGCGGTACTTCGACCAGTTTATATCCTGGCGGGACCATCGGCGAAAATTCGTGCAGCATGTTGCTTAGTCTTCCGTTGAGATACGTTCCACTTGCCAAATTACAGTTTATTCTTATGACATTCACAGGCAAAATGTTTACTGCGCGCGTAGATTCGTACGTTCTTCCTGCATCATACACCTTTGATTCGAATCCGAGCATAGAACCTATGGACCCAGGTTTCGTAAAGTCGACAATTTCACTGCATGTTAGAATGCTTTTTTGAGTGTTTGGATTTCCACGCAGTTGAAAGTCTACATCCTGCGGTAACATATCCCTGATGTAATTTGCAATGTCGTCAATTTCGTAAGATCCAACAGGTAACTGTATTTCATGAGCGGTCCCATCGCTTTTCAGGAAGCAGATCTTGCAGTTTTCTTCGTCGATATTCGGTATGGCATTATACGTTTGAAAATCTACGAGTCCGATACACCATTCTCCGTCTAAATCCAGAGGAGGGAAATGAACCGCCCGCAGCTCAGATGCGTGACCTGTCAAGGTAAGTGTTATCGACATGACTAATAAATTATCATCACTGCACAACCTTTAAGTAGCAATTTTTATTTGTCAGCTAAATTATTTTTTTAGTTAAAAAGCGAAGACACAAGTGACCGCAGTTTGTTTGATTAGGCTTCTGTTCCGTTTCGTAATTGTAGAACAATGTAGTGGATCGGCCCAGGTACCGCCTAAGTTCAGGCGGAGGTCTCAAATTACCGAAACTGTCGTAGTAAGTAGCTTTTTTTCCAGACTTTATGTACGCCACCCAGTGCGTGCCGCGACCTGCCGATGTGTCTAAATTAATTATGGCGCGTTCGTGCGTTTTTGGTTTGCTGGGCAAAGTGTCTCGCATAAACACGCCGCGGAAATTTGGTATTTTCAATTTGCGTGCGTACTTTATTAAATCTACGTTGGTGAGCGGTCGTTTCGGCAGAGAACTTAGGATTTTCGTTTCTTTTTCATGCCTCGGCCTGATTTGTGAGGACGTAAGTACAGTCCTGCGCCGTTTTTTTTACCGATGGCAATGGCTTCCATGCTTGCATTATGTCTACGTGCTTCTTTTAACTGCTTTCGCTCATTCTTCGAAGTGTTGACTGCCCGCACTATACCGCTCGTTGCACCGATAAGGCCTCCGAGAGCACCCAATGCAGGCAAAAGCAAAGGAAGAAATCCTCCTATAATCTTCTTGTCGAGAGTCTGTAATTTTTGCTTGGCTTTTTGTATGCCTGCTCCAGTCTTGCGTTTGGTCTTGCGTGAGTTAGTCTTTGACTTGATGGAGCTGGCTCGACGAGCACCCAGTCCTAATTTGGTCTTTGCCTTCATGATTTTAGATACGCCCCAGGCCGCGATTTTTTCTCCTAGACCCGCGTGCGACGATTTACTAATATATTCAGCTTCCTGTGCCAATGTCTCGTCGGCCTGGTGCCTGGATTCTAGATCCTTGCTGAGGGAATACGTAATATCGTGCTGCTTGCACTTTTCGTCGAGAGAATTAATGCCCACGTCACCGCGAGCTAACCTTTTCGCTAGTTTGGTGCCGGGGCCGCAAAATCTGTATCCGGGAATGTGTAGCTCGAATGGCAGATTGTTTATCAGCGAGTTCACGAGTCCTGCACCGCTGTGTTTTTTATTCTTACCTCTTCGAGTCATTACGCGCAACTGACCAGAAAGTATAAATGTGTTTGATTATATACAATTTATTTAGTACAATGCAGGTCGTCAAGCAAGATGTTTGTTTGCCCGTGCGCATTACGCAAAACGATGAAACTAGCGGTCGCGAATCGCGACATGGCTTACTGTTGCCTTCTGCTGTACGATGCATAATGACGGGACCGTCAAACTGTGGCAAGACGTGCGTTCTACTGAGTTTACTGGAGGAAACAAATGGTCTTCGGTTCGAGAACGTTTACTTGTATTCCAAGTCGTTGCAACAGCCAAAGTACCAGCGCCTAGCAACTCTTCTACGCTCGGTGGAAGGACTGGAGTATTTTCCGTTTAGCGATAATATCGATGTGGTGTCTACCGACGAAGCAAAAGCCAATTCCGTGTTTGTTTTCGACGATGTAATGTGCGAGAAGCAGGGTATTATACAAGAGTACTTTTCCATGGGCAGACACGCCAAGGTAGACTGCGTATACCTGTGTCAGACGTACAGTCGTATTCCAAAACATCTCCTACGAGATAATGCGAATGTTATAGTGCTTTTTCGCATGGACGAACTTAATTTACGTCACGCCTACGACGACCACGTAAACACCGACATGTCGTTTCAGGAATTCAAAGACATGTGTTCCTTGTGTTGGAAAGACGAGCACGGATTCATAGTCATCGTAAAGGACTGGCCTCTATATAAGGGCAGGTACAGACGAGGTTTCGATCAGTTTATCGTCAAACATGAGTCATAGCATTTCGAAATTCGGTCGTAGCAGCAGACATACTGTATGCCCCGACTCTGATATCCGCAAATACATTATACTACTGTCTCAAAAAGTAGAAAGTGTGAAAAACGAAATAATAGAGTATCTCGTTGCCATCGACCTGCGTGTGGAAGCCTCGGATTCTCGCATTCGCGACATGATCGAAGTATCGAATGCACAAAGACGTGACGATTTGAGGACTTTTCAAAGTAGTCTGAAAGCATCACTATCTCACTTGTCAACTAATTAAGATTTTGCCACACACAAGAAAGAAGTTTCTGCGAATGAATAAAAAAGTATATAAAGAGGACTTGCAATACGTTTTCAGCCAGTACAATGTCAGACCTGGCCAGTGACCTTCATCGAGCTATACAGTCTGTTCGTGAAAAATATTTACTTGCTAGACGAACCAGACTTGCACGTGAGATGGAAAATGAGGAGATATTTAAACCAATCACTAGTCGCCTCGACGAACTTAAAAACATGGAAGAACCAGCTATCATTGTGAAGACAGAAGTTGAAGATGAAATGCCAACTGTAAAGAAGAGAAAGTATGAACCAGATCGAGAAGAAGAAGACTTAACAAGTACAGAGACCATGCACAAGAAAAAAATACCGAAAAAGGGACATCAAGTGAATGCAATGGTCCGACCATACCTGATATCGTTTACGAGTCGGAATAATGACACGACCTACGGAGTGTACAGAAAACATAATAAGTGGTTCCTCGGTGCTAAAGAAATAGACTTTCTACCAGGAAATATCGTTCGCGTAGAAGAGTTCAAAACGCGCGGGACTCCTGGTCTGTACGAATTGCTGTTTCGCAGGGAGCCTAAAGGATATTCTCACAAAGACTTACAAGAGTACAAAAAACTGCTAGAGCTAACCAATGCACATTTTCGCGATAACGATCCAGATAGTGGTGTATATAAAGACGTAGATCATGAAAAAATCGACATTCTCGCTAATCTCTTCAGTGAACTAACAATACATGGCGAAGGTTTAAAAAAGCTAGAAAGTGGTCAGATATTTGACTATGTATATTGGGACGATCCTAATGAATTAGTTGATCGCCTTAGAATTCTACATGCTTCGCTTAGCGTAGGAAACTATTCGCACATCAACGAAATAGTCTCCATACTTGAAGAACTGAGGGAAGCCGGCTACATACAATGAGTCGAACCGGAATCGCTCACGAACTTCATGCTCCTGCTAGACGAAAATACCTTCGTCGCAAAGTCATAGTTCGTGGAATTGATGATTTATTCCAGGCGGACCTTGTTGAGATGATACCGTATTCCCGAATGAATAAAGGTTTCAAGTACATGTTGACAGTCATCGATGTTTATAGCAAGTTCGCTTGGGCTAGACCTGTCAAATCAAAGACTGCAACTGAAGTATCCAAGGCCATGAACAATATTTTGTGTGATGGACGTGTACCGTCGCACCTGCAAACGGACCTCGGGAAAGAATTCTACAATGCAACCTTCAAGGCTTTGATGAAGAAGTATGGCATCAAACACTACTCTACATTTAGTAACGTCAAAGCCTCCGTTGTCGAAAGGTTTAACAGAACTTTGCGTTCCAAGATGTGGCGGCAGTTCACGGCTAACGGGAATTACAAGTGGCTTGACATCTTGTCGAAACTAATAAACGAGTATAATTCCGCGGTGCATTCTACCACGAAAATGAAGCCAAAGGATGTAAGGGACAATCGCCTGCTTCGAACAGTGTTTTCCAACATGAAGAAGAAAGATCCACGAAAGCGTAAAGCTAACGTCGGTGACATTGTGCGAATCTCCAAGCAGAAAGGTATCTTCGAGAAAGGTTTCACTGCGAACTGGAGTCCCGAACTTTTCCGTGTGACACATGTTCGTGAATCAGAGCCTAGGACCTACTACCTCGAAGATTTGGACCACAAACCTATCCGTGGCGGCTTCTATGCCGAAGAGATTCAGCCTACGTTGTATCCTGATATGTACTTGGTGGAGAAGATTATAAAACGAAGAAACGGACTGTCCTACGTCAAGTGGTGGGGCTTTCCACCTCGCTTTAATTCGTGGGTGGCAGATGCAGACATCGAGAAATCCACAAGACTTTAGTTCTATGTCTGTGTATTATTTTTTGTGCTTGTAGTAGTGTATTGAATTTATGTAATAAAAGTTTTTAAAAGTACTTGCGGTGTTTTTTATTTTCTCAATCCTGTCACTTTTTTAGTATTTTTTTAAATTAAAGTTGTTTTGTATCGGCCAGGGATCAAACCAAGGACCTTAGTCGATCTAATCAATCAGTATATAGATTACAAATTTATTTAATGGATTTTGAACTTTTTCCCGAATCTCTAGCATTAAAATTACGGATTTTCAAGATGGCGGCCAAATTTCAAGATGGCGGGTGTCACAGTAATAAATGATTACTGCACTCTAGCGGGTAAGAATCAAACTAACTAGGCGTCAGCGCACTCTCGCCGCCGATACAATGATGATGGTTTCCAACATCGAAGACAAGATGGCGGACATGACGTCATGCTCACTGTCGATATATATGCTTTGAAAAAAGTGGTGGGGGGCAGTCTGTCAGCAGCCACCACAGGGGGAAGGATCGGTCGCCATTTTTAATTTTTTGACCTCGTCGGGTTCGAACCGAGGACTCCGAACTCCGTGTCTAAAAAGTTCAATATTTATAAATATTTTATTAAAATTTTATTAATTTAATTTTT
Organism: Bacillus rossius redtenbacheri; assembly: GCF_032445375.1. Classification (NCBI taxonomy): domain Eukaryota; kingdom Metazoa; phylum Arthropoda; class Insecta; order Phasmatodea; family Bacillidae; genus Bacillus; species Bacillus rossius. The sequence continues at coordinate 18,399,992 of NC_086335.1, forward strand.
TTTATAAATTTAAAAAAATTTCCATTAAAATCGGATAATAAATAAAAAAGTTAAAGATGGCGGCCGTAACGGAAATTGCAACGGTGACGTCATAATCCAAGATGGCGGAAAACAAAATGGTGGAAAGTTCGAGAAAACAAAATGACGTCATCCAAGATGGCGGATCCAAGATGGCGGATCCAAAATGGCCGCCGTGATCTACTTGTCCCGTTACGTTATGTCCCGTTACACCGTGTCCCGTTACACCGTGTCCCGTTACGCTCGTCCAAGATGGCCGACGTGACGTCACAATCCAAGATGGCGGACCGACAATCACAATCCGCACCATCCACATCCTGAATCCTGGCGCAGGAGCCCCTATTATATACTACTTATATACATATATATGTATGCAAAGTGCGTAATATATTTAGCTATTATTTTTCCAGCGCCATTCAAATGTGCAACGACACCCTTCTCACATCAATAAACATCCGCCAACATACACTTATATCAACATAAAAACCTTCTATGACTTGTGCCGTAGGTTAATGACTTCTAGCCGGAAGAAAATATTATTCTGTTGTTCGTGAGAAACAAAAATGGTTGGAATTATATATCTATAAAATTATTATGCCACATGAACTTATTTTACTTATTACGAAACTACATTCAAAATACTTTTACGAGAAGGAAATGATTATCAGATAAATATTCATATCAGTTGTCTTTATTATATTTACGGAGGCATTTCAGTGGATCTCCGCGCTTGTTGGTACTGAGATAGGCGAGGCTGTTAGTCTTCAGTACGTGGAATCATATTCGTGTCTGTAGAGGCGAGTCCTTAAGGGCCCCGCCTACCTGGGCACACATACGGTGTGCAGAGCTTCAGGAAAAACAACGCGATTTCAAAACTACTCAAGATATCCGAGTGGGGCCTGTTTACGAATAGCATTTAAGAGTTCGCTGAGGCCCGAAAAGTACTTTTAAGTTCGGATTAAGTTTTTAAACTGTATTTTTAGAAGCGTTAAAATGCCTAAAACGCGTGTTTTCAGAGTAATTTTTAGGCATAAAACAATCAGTACAAATTCTTGAAAGCACTTAAGGGGCTTGCATAACACCTTTATCTTCATTTCTCCGCCATATAATGTTACGGTCACCGCTCAAATTTCATAGTTATCCTGTGACGACGAGACGAATGCGCGCCAGTTCAGAGCCTTGCGCTTAGAGGCTATACCGCGCTGGAAGCACCAGCGAGCGTCGCGCTTATCATCCCGCCTCACTAACACACATACACCCCTGACGAGGCGGGCCCCTTAATAAGGCAGTTGCTTCGCTTGCAGGCGGCTACCAATATTACAAGGGAACAGTCCAGTGGCGATATGTGGGTTGATTGAATGTGTAAGCAATGCATTAAACCATTTTAACTTAAATTACTAAATCATTACGAACTTACTACTAGGAGACAGTTCAGAAAACCAACATGCCTAAGGAATAGAGAATTTTGTTTTAGTAAAATGTTTATAATGTTTATTTACTAATTTATCACGAGTGGATGTAAATCCCTGCCATAGTAGATTAAACTCACCCTCAGATTTGATGAGCCTGGTACTGGTGGTGACTCGCTCCGCCAAGATGGACGACGCTCATGTACTTCATTCTCTGTGTCATGAAAGGAAAGCTATGCACTAATGTTTTTAGTTCTAAAAATACCAAACGTAACCCAAGTGTTCAGTCACTACTTATATATAAGCTGATTTCGACGGCCCTGCTTCGCAAACATGTTGATCACATCGTCGTAAAACGTATTATTTTTGTTAGGTCTTACAATACCTTTTTTTTTTCAATTGATAACAAAGACAATGCTGAGACCCTCGATTGCCCTTGAGAGTTACGGAAATACCTGTATATGTTATTATCTTCAGGACAGAAGGATCTTTCTGCAGATGAAATAGTGGTCGGAATCGTCAACACCAAACAAATGTTTCTATGCATCGGGAAGAGTTTCGTGCAAATCATTCAAGTACAAATATTTATGTAACTCGGCCACGCTGTTCTTGTGAAATTCTTTTGAAGAATAAACCACGGAAAGTTCGCTTCTCAGTCTGGCATAATCGAAGAATTTTCCATAAGAAAATTTTAAGGACTGGAATAGTTTTTCGGGAAATGATCGTGAATAAACAGAAAACTCAATGAAATTGAGCAAACCAATGAAGAAGAGACTGCCAATATCACCAAATCTTTACTTATTTTTTCTTTAATTGTGTCTATGATTTCAAAATATAATCGTCTGTAACAAGTATTCTTGTCATCCGAAATGTCATCTATCTATTCTTTTTTTGGGCTGACTATCTTCTGTCAAGCTACCAAATTATCCTCAATTTTGCACCAGAAATCATCGAAACTATCACGTAGTTTCTCAAGATATTGCTGAAATTGTTCTACCCTTTCAATGCATTTTTAACACCACATAAAATTAAAAAAAAATGTCTAAACCTTGTTCCTGATGCGTTTATAATATCTCGCACTTTAACCACGTTTCAATTATTGACAATCGCTGTACGTTACATGATTAAAACAAGAAAGCTGTTGACAGGACAATCATGGTGCTAAGATCGTCGTAGAGGAGAGTTTCCCCTTTCCCCGCTTCGATAAGCGGTGTCTGAATTTCCAGTCGGCTGATAGTGGCTGCAAGCAGGAAGCTATCTGCTTACAGCGTGCACGGCTGGGTTGACAACTTACAGGCGGATGGTAACGGGATGCCCAGCTGAGCGGACCTCCGCCCTCCCTCTGGCACGCACATTCGAGGGAGGGGGTGACGGTCTGGCCAATAAGAGCTCACAGCTGCCTGTATTCAAGAGGAGAAGTGCTTACAGAGGGGTGTCGCGCTGCTGTAGAGGGGTGAGGGCGAGTAGGCAGCTCGGCCGGCTTCAGCCAGCCTGTAGGGATGCCGTGCGGTTAGGGAGGGGTGTCCACGGTCTAACAATTACAAACAGCGAGGCGTCAATGAGGCGGTATGATAACAGACTGTGTTTTAGCTATTCCAGCATTTATCATTGATAGATGCCACTTCAGAATGCATTACCACATATGTAGGACATTTTCAAACTGTAAGCGCTGCTTACAATGCTTATGTAGAATATTCGCCCCTGAAACAGTCGCTAGTGCAGGCATACCTTATTGCAGTCTAATGAGCGATGAGATATTTTTTTTTATGTGAAAATGCATGCACGTTTGTATAACTTAGCTGTTAATAACATAGTCTGTGTAAATTACATAGACTACGAAGATATATAGATATGAAGTCTCATTCCCAGATTTTATTGGGATGGTGTATTGAAATTTCCGGTGCCCTTCCCACAAGTGAACCCTGTAACCGCTCCTGCGTATCTGAGGTCTAAACTAGTGACAGCGCTAAGAGCCCTTTCACGCTGGATCACTAGTGTCCCATACCGGCGCCATCACCAGTGTCCGGTCCTGCAGGTACATCGCTTGTAATCGGAGCGTTCGCGCTGAGAGACTACAGCTCCCACAGTTCCGACAGCGACGGGCAGTCGCTGATCCAGTTGCATAGTAGTCTCTTGGAGCGTTCGTACTGGTACACACGTGATTCACAGGTGAACTTTGTCTTTCGGGAAAATTTGACTGCCTCTAAGAAGACTCACACCATTAAAGTGATATATGTATATAATGTGTACGTGTGTGAACTGAGATCGTTGTTAAGACCGTTGCATGATTGTATTTTGTTACACAAGCTCGTTTATTTACTTTTTTATATCTCAGTGAATTGACCGATTGGTCCAATCAATGCTGTTTGATGGAGGTTTTATTTTAATGTAAAAATTGGCATCTTTGTTTTGCACAATCAATTGTATCACATTGTAAAAATATCTATAGTTTACCTAATATGTTTGAGTGTAGAGTGGGTAGAGTAAAAATAGTGGACTTAAGAAAGTGTGATTACTTTTTGGACATACATTAAAACTATTGTAATTACATAAAAAGTGTAAATATTAACTTATAAATATATATACATTAAAATAATCTACTCATCCTGTCCGGATCTGTACTTTACACACTCTTAGCAAAAAGTAACATTATTCAGTGGAGAGAAAAAATCCTGTGCATCAAGTTACTTTGCTACTGTTCTGGCACTGTGAAAATATATCAAACTTGTAGAGATTCTTTTATTTCTGGCTATGGTTGGTGAGATGTGCTTTTTCACGCTTCACTGGAGCAATGATAATGAAGCCAATGCTCTACCGAACGTCTATTATTCGCCACATAAACCGAAGTAAAATTGCTGTACCAAACATAAAGGTGAGAAAAATAGCTTGGCATAAAACATTTTTCTGCAAAATATGTGTGCCTCTACTCATAACCTATAGGAGCAAGTTACATAGTGGCATTAATTTTTTTTAAGTGGCCTTCATTAAAATGATGTGGCACAGTGATAACTTAAAATTTATAAATTCCTATATATCATATAAAATTAAAAATCACATGAATATGAACACTTAAAATGATTGTACAACGCTCATATTTCCTATTTTCAAATGAATAAATACATAAACATAAAAAAAATTAATTCTGAACAACACATGATTAATGTTTCTTTAAAACAATTTTTTTACTTTTACTCAATTCTGAAACATTCACTTTTATTCATACCTTACATGATATATGGTTACATAAATTCAAGTCTGTAAAACAAAGCAAAAGAAGCGTGAAAAACAAGTATAATTAAACGTTCTACTATTTTAAAGAAAAGAACTTGACTCATAAAGCTTCTTTTTAACAAGAAAGGTTGTAAAACCTTTCCATGGCCTTTTACCAAGTATTCGAGGTATACTATTTTATAGTATGAAATATTGAATCATATACGTTTTATTTCAGTTTTAATTATTCTTCACTTTAGCGGAATGTGTTAAGTTTCCTCGTAAGTTACATACTTACTAGAAGTATAAATATGTAGGCATGGCGAGATCATAAGTGTAGGCCTATTCAAAAAACTTAAATTTCTTAGGAAAATAGAGATGGCTACCTAGGAAAGATAGTCTTAACAATAAATCGTTAGCCAAGTTTTCATCGGTGTTATTTAAAAGGGCTAGTTAAAGTTATACAAATTAACACATCACTACACATGTAGTATTTTATTTTTAAAAAAGTAATAGCAGTTTCCTTATAAAAAGTAAAATGTATAAAGAGTTTTTCTGTTACATCTTTTGAAATAATAATGTTGCTTAAAATGTTATCAAAAGAAAATCGTTGTTCTTTTTTTTAAGGAAATAAATAGCTGACTTCCTTGCTAGGAGTGCGAATTTTAAATTTTTTACTTCATATTTCAGAACACTTTATGTTCTAAATCATACATTGGGTGTTCAGTGTCCCACACATGACATTGAAAAATAATCTGTAACTTCTCAAAAACCTTTTTACTTTGGTTTTTTTCGTACACTTCATGAAAAAGCAAACCATTTTGAAGATAATTGTAAAAATATCAGATGTTACCGATCTCTTTTAAAATTGCTTATTTATATCCGTTATAAGTTAGAATAAATTGTAGTTAATGCATGTCACGCACGAGATTATTTTTATTTTCCTTATAAAGAAAATAAGGTATTTTATAAAAATCCTTTTATGAAATTACTGCATTGTGAAATATTCCTGTTGGTATTTGATGCTCTAGATAAAATGTAACTAAAAATAGTTCGACTGTCAAAGACGTGACGGTGTCGTTACATTGGCGATTACTACTATCTTCAGTGAACAGTAAGATAATAGCAATAACATTATACTGCCTAAAGTTGTAAGCTAATCTTTTTTCTAATTCTTAATAATAGTTTTCCATTTCTTAAATAAATAGGATTTAAAAGCGAATGATGGAAATGGGCGTATAATAGAAACGTTGATTAATTTGATTAATAAAGATAACAATAATATATAGAGTTACATATAATTTTTTGACGTGACACCGTCTAATAAATCGATGAACGCTGGCTGCACGCACGAAATTGTCCCACTACGGATGTCCCTCCCGCCGCGCGCCGCTTGTCATCACTGGGGCGAAGCCCCTCAGCGCGGGGGAGGTACAAGTCCTGTGAGGGGCTCTTGTCCTCCCTTTTAGTCATCTTACAAGTGCGTGAGGGGTTAGAGGAATATTCCCCCTCCCCCTCTCGTCAGTCAGTGGTTTTTCTGGGTAGCGAGCACACTCCCAGCAGTTATCTAACAGGAGAAAAGTGTTGGCAATTTTCCCCCGGGTTACTTTTTGTTTTTCTCCCCCCCCCCCCCCCCCCCCGCACAATGAGGATGAGGGAGAGTGCAGGATTACCCTCCTGCACATTTTCCCTAAAACAGTCGTAATTTGGAATATTGTGGGTCTTTCGTACGTGAGTTTAAGCATTTAGCCGAAATTATTTGTTGCAAGTTAGTCTGTGATCGTGGAATACGACCATGTCTCCTATATAATAATAAAATTTGGTAGTTAATTTTTAATTAAATAATATATGAATTAATTAATTTGTGTGGAATTTAATTAGTTATTAATGGCCGGACGTTTGTCGAAGTCGGTGCTTCGTCAGGTGTGAAAGGGAATTGGTTCTGGCCAATTATTTGCTCAGTTTTTCTGACTTAACATTAATTTAAACTGCGTGCGGATTTTTAATAAATTTTTAATTCCTGTGTATTTATTACTATAAGTATTAATATTGTGTATGCGAGAAGTACCGCGTGTTTTTGAGTTGAAAAAACTGGCTAGAATTCGTCGAAGTCGGTGCTTCGCTCTGATTGGCTGTGTGTATTTGGCTCCAGCCAATCACAGCTCAGTCCGCTCTGCGGGCTGGCCGCGGTGTTTTCCGTGGATTGATACGCGGTGCGGGATTCCCGTGGCGTAGGAGTAGGTATTTACGGTTATTTCAGGGAATTCACGACCTTACTCGCAGCCCGTGAAGGTTGCCAGGGCCTGAACCAGCAGGAGAGTTTTCATGGAAGGATCAGCGACAGTATTGGCGAGGAGCATGAATGGTTTTAGGTGTGCCATGAAGGAAGCAAAATTGGTTTCGCGAAGGAATTTTAGCAGGTCTTGGAGATCGGAGAGTGCGGACGGAATGCCACCACAGTCGCCGAGAGAGGATGGCCCGGGGGAGTGGCAGGGAGTTTGGGGGGGGGGGGGGGCGGTGTGATCGCCAGTTTTCGTACTATTGTTAGCCACCTGTGCGTAATAAACTGTGGGCCGAACTGGTTTTGTAGGTGGTACTGTTGCGAAAAGTGGGAAGCTGGCTGGCGTGATCTGAGGGACACTGCTTAAGTTTTTCAGCTCGCGAGTTCGCGGAATCCTGTCTGGCCTGGACATGTTTGAGGTACACTGGGCAAAGTTTACAGTTTCCCTCATGTATTCCTTTCCCTTTGCAATTGGCGCAATTTGGGTTTTTGTCAATATTTAGGCAGGCGGCGTGAGTGTGGGGCCCGGCGCAGTGTTTGCATCGTGTCGCCAGGCGGCAGAAGTGCAAAAACTGCCAGCATTTATTGCATTGGGCGACATCAGAAACTCGTTTTTTGTATTGTGTGACAACGACTTTCGTCATATTGATGACAGATAGTGTCGTGAGTGGCGGCAGTGTGTCATTTTTACTTGCAGTTACACAGAAGCGGGGAAGGGGCTCCTCCCAGGAGTGAGTGGGATCGACAGGGTGTGTGGTTCGAGCCTTGAACTGGTATACATCGAGGACTGAGTACCCGCCCGCCTCGAGGTCCTCTTTGATAGCAGCTGTGGGTGTTTGTTTGGCCATTTTTATTACCACTTTTTGTGGCAGCTCTGATGCCGTGCTGAACGTGTAGTACGAAATGGGGGCAGAGTCGAGAAATAGTTTGATCAGTTGGTAGGCCTGCTCGTGCTCGCAAGCGATCTGAAGTCCCTCCCGCACAAGAGCGATTTGTGCGCCGCCAGGGGCCAAGGCTCGCACGCGAGTGACGAGCTGGTTGTAGAGAATGGTATCGGGGATGACCAGCCTCAGAGCATGTTTGTTAATTTTCTTGGCGCGCGGGGTGGCAGGCTGTGCTGCAACGCCCTGTATGCCAGGGGAGGCTGCTGTGTTTTGTGTTGTCACTGTCTGGGTGGTCGATGCAGCTGACACAGGCTCGCGTGTGATAGCGCTGTGTGTGCGAGGCGCTGACTCAAGTACTGACCCTGTCGTGGGGGGGGGGGGGGGCGCTGTGTCAGCAAGTGGCGCGTAGCGGTTCGAGTTCGAGACCGTGGTCGCCTGCGGAAGTTTCCGCTGCCTTTTTGTTTGCTGTTGCCAGTCTTGGGTTTTCTCGTGTTGCTCCCTCTCCCACCTTGCACGATCCCGCAAAGATGCGCTGTACGATTCAGCTGACACTGTGATGGATTTTACAGAGGACCTAGAAGACCTAGATGCAACAGATTCGCAGTCTGAGTCTGGGTAGTTTGCCGTATCCATGGTTGTATCTGTATTGTCCTGGGAGGAAACGAGTAGAGTCAATGTGCTGAGCTTGTCGGGCTGGAAACTGCCGCCAGGATAGGCTGCACCGGGCGGTATTTGTTCTGGCATGGACCTAGCTGGGAGTCCCTGCTCGTTCATTCCGCTGACCCCCCTCAGGGCCGGTCCAGAGGCTCGGTCGTGGGAGGGGTGGGAAGCCATGGGAGAGTCCTGTGTTCGGTGTTTGCTAGGGGCAGTCTGAAGTAAATGTTGTAGTGCTATCTCGGTGTAAGAGGACTCGCCGCTGATCTAAACGGGCTAGGCTCGAGGTGACCTTTTGGGATTTATAACCTCTTCAGGCCGGCTGTAACTCTTGTGTCCGCGGAGCTAACGAGGCGAAGCGACGCGCAGAGAGGAGGCAGGGCCGCACTCCGACGATGCTCACGACTCGGTAGCTAGGATGGAAGTGGGATGTCCCGCCCACGATTTTTTATTTTTTTTTATTTTTCCTAACCTAAATTAAATCTAAGTGTGTTGGGGAGGGTTCCGGGTTAGGGAGGGAGACAAAGTGCGTCTCAGGACGAAGCCCATACGCTCTAATCATGCAGGGTATTAGCCATGCAGGAGGGGTAGCATGCATCGTGTGCTAGGAGGGGATTGGCCAGCCATGGCAGCGATTGGCGCTATAGCTAACTCCCCTCACTGACTATACTAGGCTAAAACTAGATAAGTTGGGCCCAGGTAAAACCTGCATAGACACAGGGAAAACCCTGGGCTCTGACATGCGGGATGCAAAATTTCATGCATTAATATCAAGCAGGAGGCTTACGGGAAAACAGAAGGATGGATCTGGAAGATGAGTTGGACAGAGTATAAAAGAGTCTACCATGTGGGGGGGTTGGGGGCTTGGACATTGCTGTCCGCATTGTTTTGGGTGGCGCTGGTTGTTTCGGGGGCGACTTTAGTCGTTTCCCGCCAGGCTGCCAGCCAGCCCAAAAATTACGAAGAAGGAAAAATTTAAGTTAATTAATTAATTTAAGCTGTAATTCAAAATCTCATGCCTTTCAGAACACAGCCGGCACTGGAGGTGAGGTCTGCCAGGCGAGCTGTGCCATCAGACATGAGGGTCAGCACTAACACAACAGGTAGAGAACCCCAGGGGGTCAACCATTCACCTGTGTGCTTCGCACTGTTTTGAATTGGCACTGTGTGTCCTTATCGCTGGTGGTGTTGTGGTGTGTTGATTTCGCATGTTTAACGCAAAATGTTGTGTACTTAAAGCTAGATGCCAAAAAAACTAATTTTTTTTGACACCTATAATCTAGATTGTGTGTGTTGTTCAGGGGGCAGGGGAGGAGTTTCGCATGTTTAACGCGAAATTTTTAGTGTGATAAAAGCTAGTAACTAAATCTATCTATGACGAACAGCCAGCAATACAAGTGTATGTGCGAAATTTTCCCACCAGTCCGCACCCACGTAGTTGGGGTCCGGCCTCGGCCGCCGCAGGCAGCAGTGATTGGCCGGCTGCTCGGCCAATCGCGCATCGCTACGGGGGGCGATGCGCGAGGATTGATTTCGGACCGTTTGTATTTTTGTGTTATGTCTGGATCATAATTCCCAAGTGATGAAACATGCGGATTTAAACTGTTAAAACATTTATCGTAAAATGTTTGTGTTGTACGAATGTAAAAGTCTTGCAAAGTTTCCGTTTCCGTTTCGCGATGCAAAGCTTCTACAGGACAATACACTGGGGCGTCTGTAGCGATTCGAAAACATTTGTTTTGAATTCGCTGTAGTTTCGGCAAGTGTGTGCGAGCTGCGGTTGCCCAGACAGGGGCTGCATATGTTATGATGGGGCGGATAAGGGCTTTGTAAAGCAGCAAGCCATTTTTGACTGTGCTGCCGCGTCGCCTACTCATGACTGGGTATAGGGCACTGATTCTAGCCTGCGCTTGCGTTCGTTTGGCGTCTGTGATTGCGCCAAAGCAGTTTCCTGTCCATTTATACGCCTTAATATTTGACTACATCTTTGTGAGGGATGTTTTCGTCAAACAAACTAATGTGTGGCCTGTTTTCGACAGGAGTAATGCGTTTGCGGGTAAACACAATTGCTTCAGACTTAGTTGTATTTACTTTGATTCGCCAGGTCGTGCACCAGTGTTGGAACTCGGTCAGTGCGACTTGTAGTCTGTCTGTGGCTAGCTGGAGGTTGTGAGACCTGCTATACAGCACCGTATCGTCTGCGTAGCAGCCTAGTTTGACGAGGCGGTGTGTGGGGCGTGGCATATCGCTTACGTATATGTTAAATAAGACAGGGCCTAGGATGCTACCTTCTGGTACTCCTGCTCGTATTTGTTTGATGTCTGATAGAGCTCCTTCTGTGAATACTCTGAATGTTCTGTCTGCTAGGTAGGACGCGACTAGCTTGATGTAGCAGTCTGGAAATCCTGTTTGATAGAGTTTACAAATCAGCCCCGCATGAAAAACTCTGTCGAAGGCTTATTCTACATCTATAAACGTTGCGACTACATAATCGTGTGCGTTAAATGCACTTGTTATCTCTTCTGTGAGACGCACTAATTGGTGTACTGTTGAGTGAGTACTGCGGAAGCCGAACTGTTCATTAGGCAGTATGTTGTTATCGCAAATGTATCTGTTGAGACGATTTAGTATAATGCATTCTGCGACTTTCGACACAGTGCTTAAAAGGCTGATTGGTCTGTAGTTTTGTGGTAGTGTTTTGTCTTTACCCGGTTTGTGGAAGACTATAACTTGTGCTTCTTTCCACTGAGAGGGGAAAATATTTAATCGAAACATTGCATTTATGCATTCCGCTAAGTATTCAAGTGTTTCGTTTGTGAGTTGTTTAAGAACAACAGCTTGTATGCCATCGTTTCCAGGAGCTTTGCGCGGCTTCATTTTTCTGATTAGATTGCTCGCTTTATTTCTTGTGCTTGTGTTCGCAAGGGCTCAGAGACTGTGGGCTGTCGCAATTTAACACGAAGTTCGCGGTAAATTTGTGCGGTGAATTGCCTGTCGCAGGGCTGCATATTAGGCTGGAAAGCTGTTTCCAGTGTGTCGGCGAAGGCCTGTGCCTTGTGTTGGGGCTGAAAAACTACGCCGTTGTTTGTTTGTAGGGGCGGGATTTTATCCGTTTTGTTTAGAATTCGTTTAGTCAGGGCCCAGGCACTGTCGTCCTGGGTCTTGAGTTTTGATATTTTTGTTTCCCACTGGCTGCTGCGCCAGACTGAGATTTCGTCGGATATGACTGTTTTGAGTTCATTGATTCGGCGTTTCGTCTGTTGTGTACGGCGCCGCGTGTATTCGCGCCGCAGTCGATTCTTTTGTGCGATCAAGCTGCGGTTGTACTCTGGCAGTTCGTCATGCGCTAATCTAGCCTCCTTTTCAGGGATGCACTGGCTGATACCCTCCTGGATTTTTACAGTTAATTCAGTTATCGCAGAGTCTAGATTTTCACAATTTTCAATATTAATTTCGGCCGCGTCAGGGAGATTAATCATTAAGTAATGTTTAAATCGTTGCAATCTGCGTTCTTGTAATCCCTAACTTTGCGCGGTGGATTTTTATCTACAGTTGCGTCATCGAAGATTAAGTGAACAGGGAAATGATCTGATGACATGTCGTGTACAACCTCGAGTTCGAATCCCGTGTTGACACGCTTATTTAGGGCGATATCTAATATATCGGGTATGCTATTTAGTCTGCCAGAGTCATGTGTTGGCTCTGAGGGAGCATGTACATGATAGTTTTTACTAAGCTGGTGAGTGTAGAGTAATCTGCCGTTCGCTGTAGCGCGCCTGCAGCTCCACTCTATGTGTTTAGCATTTATGTCGCCTACAGCGAGGAAGCTCGGGGCCGCACCATACAGAGCGTCCAGATCCGCCACGCTGAGGGACCTACCAGGGATCGCATACATTGAAATGAGGTTTATTTGTTGGCGGTTAATAGTCAAATTAATACCTATTGCTTCTAAATTTTGAAAATCGGGGAGCTGGCAGGCAGAGTGCCTGATACTGTTGTGTACTGCCAGGGCGACTCCGCCGCCTCTGGCATCGCGGTCGCGCCTGTAGATGACATAATTTAAAATGGTTAGCCTATCAGTCGGTTTTAAGTGCGTTTCACTTATCGCTGCTATTTTTATTTGATATGTATACAGGTGGTTTATTAATTCCGTTAATTTATTTTTAATGCCACGTGCATTCCAGAATAGGAGGGAATTTAACTTAAAATTACTGGCCGAGTTTGTGTTGTGAACCGGGGCCGCATTATTCATCGCCGCCATGGATGGTGTCGGCGAGCGCACACACGCAATCCATGGTTGCACGGATTTTATCGGCCATGGATTTCGCTGGGTCGAGCCAGATTGCCATCAGTTGGCAAAGTGGGCCGATGGCACCGCGCAATTGAGTGTTGGCCCTTAAGGACTTATTGTTCAGGAGGAAGGATTGGACATCCTCCAGGAGTGGCACCTGCGTGTCGGTGGCGGGTGAGGGTGGGGGAGGTGGTGACACAGGTGCTGTGTCAACAACCATGGTCTGGGCAGCTGCTGGTGGCGTCACTCGTCGCGGGGCCGCGGCGGGTTTTTCCTTGGCCGGGGCAGCTGGGGCAGCTGGGGCAGCTGGGGTCGGTTGTTGGTGTTGTTGTTTTTGCTGTTGTTTGCCATTGCCCTTCTTGTGGTCCGTCCAGTTTTTCGTTGGCTGCTTTTGTCGCGGCCTGCGCTGCCAGGGATTGTTGGCGACGACAGGGAAGTCCAGCTCGTTGTAGCTGGGTACACCGTGGTGTGTCAGTGCCTCGAACCTGTTGTTGGTGAACTGCGTGAAGCCCGGAGGCGGGTGGTGCCTCGGGGGGCCCCATGGTTGGGGGCCTGGGGGACCGAAGAAGCCCGGTGGGGGTTGTTGCTGGGGCGCGGGCTGTGTCGCGGCTCGTCTGTTCTCGCGGATGTCGCGGCGAGACTGCTGTTCGCGCGCTTTGCGGACCTGGGGGGGAAGGTGCCTGCGGCTTTCCTCTTTGTAGGCACTGCAGCCCTTGTAGTTGGCGCAGTGCTGCTGCTGGCAGTGTGTTCCTGTTGCCCGGCCAGAGGGCAGTCGGGGGCGCGGTGCGGGCCACTGCACCACCTGCAGACTGGGGCGGCTCTACAGCCCTTGCCGACGTGGTTGAATCGCTGGCAAACACTGCATTGACTAGGGCCTGAGGGGCGGTGGTAGTCGTCGACGCGGATCTGCATGCCAGCAAATTCTGTCAGGGCGCGGATTTTCTCGGCGTCGTACGTCTGCGGCACCTCTATTACGAGCACGTCACATTTTTCGCGTTTCTGCCGGTTTTCAAGAAACCAGAAGTTTTGTACCGGCAAGTTGGCTGCAGCGAATTCCTGCTGTAGGGAGTCGTTGGGCGTGTGGCGGTGCACGCCACGCAACACGAACTTCTGGGGCGTCTCCTCCCGCTGGAGCAGGACGGAGTGCTGAGCGCCGATGACCTGAAGGGCCTTAATGGCGCGGTGGTACTCCGTGATATTGGCCGTATGGACCATGAGCTCATCGCGGCCGCGGTTCTGGCAGACAAACTTCTCTGCCAGGGCTGATTTCAGGGCGTGATAGACCCTCGGATATTGATGCCCGGCATCCAGGAACACAAATAATGGCTTCATTTTGGGAACCTTGGTCGCTGGCGCTGAAGGCGCTTGGGGGGCGGGAGTAGGGGCGGGGCCCTCCTCGTCGCTGTTATCCGCACTTCTATCGCCGTGGGCACGCTTTGCCCTCTTGTTGGACACTGTGGTCCAGCCTGGCTGCTCGCCACTGCCTGAAGGGCCTTCGTCCATGTCGCTGATGTCACTCAGTCCTAATCGCTCAGTTGCACCCACTGACCACTGCCCGGGGCTAGTTAGCCGTGTTCGTGGCTAGGCTACAGGGGTTCTAACACCCCGTGTGTCGCTGAGTTCGTCGGTCGTCAATACCTTTACCTGTACAGCTACAACTGTTACCGCCTGTGCGCACTAGGCACACAGGCACCTTTATAGACTGTCTGCTGTCGGCTGTGATAGCACTGAGAAGTGCTATCAACAACTAAACAAGCGAGACTGCAGGAGCTGCTCCGGGACACGTCCGTCCACCTCCGCAGCGCAGGTACGCATGCGTGGCATCTCTCTGGTATGTGGCGGACGGTACAGAGAACTCGGCCGGCACGTGGCGGCAAACCAAGGTTATTGTTGTACACCACGCCTCGGGAGTATATTCGCAAGGAAATGACGTTGTTACAAGTACGTATTATTTTAATTACTAGTGTAAATCAGTATATTTAAACAATTTTGTATGAGTATTGTTTTAGCTGTGTAACTAAATATTTATTGCTGGTGTGATACTTTTCACGCTTTAGTTTGACATTGGTAATTATTTGTCATGAGTTATTATTTGATCAACTAAATCACACACCGTATTATAGTTATGAGCCCACGAGCGTGTAAATATTTCGAGTCCAACAGAGAATATGCTAGTTAAAAGAAATTCAAACAAATATCGTGCGTGGAATGATTTAAATTTATACTATCTGTAATCGATATCTCAACATGGCTTCGTGGCCGTGAGGTTAGAATGGCTAATTTACAATCCAAATATTGTCGGTTCGGATCCCGGCAGCTGCGAATTTTTTTTTGTACTTGTAAAATAAATACGGCGCACGCAACATTTCAAAAGTAATAAATATATTTCAATTAATTAATGCAAAAAAGTTAATTTATTAATTAAATTGTAGATTTCATTTCACTCCTTTGTATCCATACAAAATAGTGATAATAGAATAAAAATGATTCAATTTTATTCATAAAAGGTATGCATAGGTAGATTTTATCATACAAAACATAGAAAAATTAAAAAAAATTCTTCCTCAAAGAATATAATATTTTTAATGCCTAAATGGTTTGGTTGCAAAAACCTATTACGGCTCAGTCTCAGGCCGAATATATTTCCTTTTCTTCTGGATCAATCATTTCATCAATGTTTTGTTATAACGTTGTCACGTTAAACTATCGTCCGTAAACCGACTTTACAGACAACCAATTTTTTTTTGGCGCGAAAATTTATAGTTCATACTTGTTCACGTATTTTAGGCATCACGTAAAATATACGTTACACAAAAACTAACAAAATGTTGAAGTTTACTTCGCGTATGACGTCACATCACGACCACCGCCGTCCTACCCCCCCCCCCCCTCTTACCTTCTCCTCCCTTGGTTCTCGCCGCCCTTCTCCTTTCTTCCCCCCTCCTGATCAATGCGCTTGCGCGGTGAACCGGGTGATAAGGTATTTAAGCCCCGGAGAGCTTCGAGTTGTCCATAAATAAATAACAAAAAATACTGGACGAGGGCATCTCTCTGCTCGAATAATAATAGAATAGGACGACATTCATTTATTAATTTCATTTTCTATTTTTCAGTTATAGAAGACAACAGCCTGGGGGCTAGCTACAGCAATACTGGTTTAGCCTAACTTTGACCGAACTATATTGGAACGCAATAGTTCGGTCCTTAAGGCGGCCAGTTGTTTACTAATCTATGTATTTTCTTTTACCGTATCACCAACACGACCACACGATGATATGCCTGTGCGAGTGACGGCCTGAACTACCTTGTTACATGCAATAATGGGCTAACTACCCTAGCATGTTTCTGTGTTCCCAGCTTTACACTACACGCCACACCCGAATTTAACTAGGTCACTTGAAATTACAGCACACAGACAAGCCTTATTGCACACCAACACGACACTACATCACGCCAGCTATCCGATCTAGCTGATGGGGAGCTTCTCTCCCCCGCCGAATTAGGTACACGTAACTTTTCTAGCATTACACAACATACCAGCGCACACACAGGCCCGTGGCCAAACTTATCCGACAAGACACGCGCCCCGCCCGTTGATCCAAGTGATTCTATAAAAGTGTGGGGTGCACCTGATTTACAATGCACTAAGCGAGTTATAGAAACTTCGGTTTCTGGTCTCGCACACACTAACTGCCCCGGATGGCAATGTGATGGATCGGCGGCGAGTCGTCCATGTTAATATTTAAATTTCTTGGGTACGATGCAATATCTTAAAACAATTTGAACTAAAAGTTTCAAACTAGCAATAGTTATAATAAAGGAATAGCCCAGTCAAAATTTGCTAAAATTTCGCTCGTAGTCGAATTAAATCTGATATTTTTGTTACACTTTACACGTATTTAGTAGTGTCCAGGGGAATTAAAACAAAAAGTCCTGATGAATAGGAAGTGAGGTAGAGTCAGAAACTAGAAAGAATTATAGAAAAAAGGCATTTCTTTTTATTTTTAAAGAAATATCTCGTAAATGATTAACCTTAAAAGAACACTTTATTAATAAAAAATGAAAGAGCATTAAAAATCCTATAAAAGATTATTTCACTTTTTTCATATCTCCAAAATTGTTTGAAATGGTCTCACTTAATTTTTTTTTTTTTTTTTAAATTTTATCTCAAACATTTTTCCTATAGCCACTGACCTATTTATTTCTGAACCGTGCCTCTCGTATGCCAAATGCTGTCACTTGACTTTATAAGACATGTTTAAGCTAGAGTCCATGATGACCCCAGAATTCAAAATTGTTGCATATCAGGGTCTTTTCTCAAAGAAAAGAACTGATAGTGTTTGGTCAGACAGACCAAAGAACCGACTTAAATTTGTAACATGAAAATTGTTGGGAGCCTCACACGAGGACGAGGATTCACTGATAATTTCTTGAGCGAGTGGACCTTGGGTATGACTGCAACTGCATCTGCTCATCATTGAAGAGTTATGCGGTATTCATTTTATATCTTTGAACAACTTGATTTCTGACAATCTCGAAGAAGTAGGGATGCCACAGATCAATATAAGATCTCTGCTTAGCTAAATAATCACCCACCATTTCCTGGATCACAACAAATCATGTCTATAGCAACTGGACTAGTAGGGGATGCCACAGTTACCTTTTTCAATGCTATAGTAATTGGCAAGCAATCAATACAGAGTAATGTTGGAAAAATTCTAATCAAGTATTGTCACGAAAAGATCAAGCTCTCACTCTGGCGAATATTAGCTACACTATTACTTTCAATTGTAATAGCTCATTTATTTATAATTTGTTAGTTTTCCAGAGGATAACGATAAGTTAAGAAAAATAGGATGACTTGATCATGTATATGCAGTATGAGTTGGCTCCATTTCATTTAGCTCTCTTTGACGAAGCTGGGATACGCAAAACCAAGAAAGCAACCCCGTACATGTTTCATGTGACAAGGGAGAATTTGGACTTGGAGAACGCTGACTTTGTTCTTAATGGTGGATTCTTACTACACAGTCATAGCCGACAAGTGGTACTGATTCATCTATTTGCCCAAAATATGTCAATTACATTATCATTTCCTATTTATCATGACTGTTGATGTGACATTCCGTGCAGACCACTGAACAACTGTAACACAAAATCATAAACATCGGATTGAATTTGAGCACATGATTTACTTTGACTGGGCTAGTGTCTTCCATGCTAATTTTTTTTCTGTATACATAATAAAATATTTTGGAATTTAAATTGTTCATAACTTAGGTAACAACAGTAGAATTAAGCATTTTAAACAGTTTTAGCTACTTAAAAAAAGTACTATGGTGGTTGTGTCGACCAATTTTTACCACGTTTTTGTTTTTATTTTTGTATAAAACTAAAGTTCGAATTTATGTTTTTCTTACACTAATCCACTTACAAAGTACGTTCTGTGGTAAATAAACGCAAAATTTTTCACCTGACCTTTTTTAACAGCGATCATTAAGCTACTATAATCTTAATATTGTAAAGTAATAAACAAAAAAATACTAATGCAGCTGCAGTCTATCTACTCACAAATAATTATTGTTTAGTTATTTATTAAGTACATTTTGCAATCAATCTTAAAATTTTATTTGAAACGCTTGCCAAACAAATGCATTTTATGTGAAACAGACGACGTGTGTAATACTTGGCTAAAACTTTGCGCTTATTGAAATTTACATCGAAAATTAACTAGCGTTCACTCGGTTTTAGTCAAAATGATGAAATTAAAATTATGTGTTTGTTGTAATCTAATTAGTTTTTTTAAGTAATTAAAACGTGGATATTTTAAATATAAAAGAAAAGAAATCTATACTAATTCATATTAAATAATTAGGACCTTCCTCGCATACTCGCGTCAACTTTTTCTTTACACAGTATCTAACTGATACATAATGTAAAACAAAATTGGCAAGTTATAATTAACAACTTCCCTGTCCTTATTCTTAACTGGAAAACGGAACATTAATGTGCCTCGTGAACTGATCCTCGTATTCTGACAGCCCGTGTACGCACATTTCTTACCCGTCAAAATGTTTGGCACTATAAAATTATCAATGCGAAATAAAGTTAAAATAAGTATGTATTTAACTTTTTAATTAAATAATATTTTAAACTCAACACTGACTGTAGGCCTGATACAAAGTTCTTAGCAGCTAATTTTCATGTTACTAGGGTACACAATCCCTCCATACAGTGATCCCAGTAGTGATGGGTCGTTCGTGAACGATTCGTTCGAAAAGAACGAATCTTTGAGAGAACGAAATCTTGCGATTCGTTCGCGATGTAAAGAACCGGCTCACAGACTGGTATTTGAGCTGAAAAGCTGGTCAAAAGTCAAAAATGTCAACTTGAATGATTAGCTTTGGCCTTGGGTCCCAAAACAGGCAGATAAATATGACATCATGTGGCAGTGTCCCCAACTCAGTAGGACTAACCAGACTTCTGTACAAGCAGTTGGAACCCAGCACTCGCGTGGCATGGTTGTCTTTGTTCGCGGCATTACAGTATGCTAACGAAACTGTTTTGTGTTGTTTTCGTGTTATGAGTGGTTTTGGTGAAATAATTTACTATGGATGTGTTTGAGTAAGGTATTTACCTTTTTACTGACCATTTTTTATTTATTTAAAACTGTTATTTTTAATGTTCATGCCATTCTACAAACCTCACAAAAATTACGTAAATTTGTTTCGTGATTTTTACATAAGTGAATGTTTTTAAACATGTTGTACTCATTTATACTACTTCAAAGTTATACTTAATGATACTTCAGAATGTCTATTTTCAGATTGAGAAGTCAAAGTTGTCCCCAATTTTCACAAAAAATAATAATGACCATTAATAGATAAGATTGCGGTTATTCATTTATTTTTATTTTTTGATTATTTTCAGGTTCTCAGGCTTCAGTGATGTCTATGACTCGAAAACAACTACACGAGCTTATAAGAGGAAGTGCAGAAAGGCTCTTTGATGCAAAGCTCAAATAATTAGAAAAAAAATAGCTGAAATTATAAAGTGCCCTTCTGAGAAATTATCGGAATTGACAAACATCATTAACAGTTTTAAGATTGTTTACAGGCGAAAATGGACTGCATGTAACAGTACAGAAAGTCGTTTCTTGGAAAAGGATCGAGACTGGTTAAATGAAGAAGTTTATTTACCTACTGCCGCAGATCCTTTATTAAAAGGGCGACCGAATAAATAATTCGGGGAATCAAGTGATCGATCAAAGCGCCGAAAAACAATAGAACTTAGAAATAATGTTCCTGTAGATGAATTGACTTACGCAGCGCAAATGAGTAATCGTGCGGCAGGCAATAAAGATGTGGTTAAAGTACTTAAACACATAACAAAGTCTCCAACCAGAGCAACAAAGTTTCGTAAAGCAGTCGCTGCTGGTAGTCAATGTACTACTACCAAAAAACACTCGCCGGAAGAGGCTTTGGCAATATTTGTGGAAGCTAACTTATCAACGAGTCAGTACGAAGTTACACATCATGCTAACAAAGATGTGTACCCCTGTTATAAATATGTTCAAAAAGCAAAACAACATTGCTACCCGAAAAAAGATTGTCGGTGAAACGTGTGCTGAAGTAAAATTGCAAGATTTGGTGGATCACACAACAATTATTAGATGCCTAAAGTCATGAAGTAACTAAAGATTTTGTGCTAGTCTTTAAGTGGGGATGTGATGGATCTCAGCAAAGCCAATACAAACAAAAAATTAAACATAATGAAGACAGTTCCCTTGTGCCTTTAAGATTAATGTCTGGTAAAAAGGTCATCTGGCAGAATCCGTGTCCATCGTCACCTAGATTCTGCAGGCCTATTAGAATTAGATTTATTAAAGAGAACAAGGACATCACAAACGAAGAGATTGAATACATAGAAAATCAATCAAAAAATTTGATAGCAACAAATATCAGCAAAAAAATAAAAATAAAACTCTTGTTACTTCCCACAATGGTGGACGGAAAAGTGTGCAACGCAGCCACTCACACTGCTATATATGTGGTAGCACGTCAAAAACTTTTAATGATTTATCAATAAGAAGCACGGAAGATCCGGAGACTTTCAAATTCGGATTATCCATTTTGCACGCTAAGATTCGATTCTTTGAATTCCTTTTACATTTATCGTGTAAGATAAAAGCAGAAGTACACAAAGGTCACGTCACAACTAAAAATGACAAAGAAAAAATAAAAGTCGCCAAAGAATAAATCCAAAAACAATTTAAGGAAAAAATGGGATTGCTGGTTGACGTACTTCAAGTTGGTTATGGCAATACAAATGACGGCAATACATCCCGTAGATTTTTCGGTGACGTTAATGTAGCAGCTGCCATTACAGGGATAGATCTCGAAGTGATTCTCCGATTTAAAATAATATCGGAGGTGATATCTTCGGGTTACGACACAAATGTCGAAAAATTTGGTACATACACAATGGATACTGCAAAGCATTATGTATAATTTTATGCCTGGCAACCTATGACAGTCCACAAGATATTAACTCATGCTCCGAGTATTATATCGCATGCTTTGTTACCAATTGGTCAGTTGTCGGAAGAGGCTGCGAGGAACAAACATTTTCGCCAGTACAGAGAAAGCTTCTCCAGAAAATTTTCCAGAATAGATTGTAATGAGGACGTTTTAAATAGGCTCTTGTTAACTTCGGACCTATTTTTGAGTGGGATTAGATCTAACTTAAAAAGAAAAAGGCAGACAATATAAAAGGAAGCCTTCGTTTTTTTACAACCATCAGCCGGTTCTTTTGATGATAGTGATAATGATGATGAAATGTTGTAAGTTGTATTATTACTTTTGATAACCTGCGTCTGTTTAATATCTATTAATTTATGTACTTTAAAATTATTTCATTAATTTTTTTGGTATACACCCAATCAAACATGAAAGCAGTTTAATTTATATGGGTTTTGCTTGAGTAATCAGCCAAGAGTATCTATATAACTATAACTATCGTGAGTTTATTGATATACATAAAGTTGTATTGTAACTTTTGTTAACCCGTGTCTATTTAATATATATTAGTTTTGCACTTAAAAATTATTTCATTATATATTTTTGTTATACACCCAATCAAGACTGTAGCCAGTATAATTTATATGGTTTGCGCTTGAGTAAACAACTGGGCTATATGTATGTATATAACTATAACTTTATTGATATAAATCGTTTTTAATTGAGTAATTAACACCTGGGCACAAAAACCCAAAAAAATATTTTTGGCCAGCTTTTTAGCTCAAATACCAGTCTGTGCGGCTCTTTGAGAGCCGGTACCTTGAAAGATTCGGAAGAAAGAAAACGCGGAGAGAACGAGAGAACGAGAGAACGAGATTAGAGAACCGGCCACGCGCCCGGTCTGATTCGTTCGTGAAATGATTCATGACGTCAAGAGTCTGAAGAATTAGTAATCACAACGTGCGCATGTTCACAAGAGCAAACGATAACTGATAAAATAAAACAGGGTAACATGAAAAGTATCTATACCTGAAAATGTCAACTGTTAAGTAGTGGTTTAAAATTGCTTTTTCATATTCACATACACAAGTTTGGAAATAAAAAACTAAAAAAAACCGTATGAATTAAAAAATAACAGGGAAAGTAACTACAAATGATCACACTTACCATTTTTGGGTTAATTAATGTACTTCATTTGTTTCTCTTCATACTGAATCGCAGTAGTAGTATTGAATTTTTATCTTTTTTCCCTAAATGTGTTGGTCTACATGTAAACACTTTACTGTCACTAGAGTGTAAATAGCCTATATATTAATATTTGTAACTTAAAAAGTAATAAAATATAAATAATCTTGTTTCATATACGCAACTGTGATTCACTGGCTACGGAAAGCAATGTTCAAATTCAAATACAAAAACACGTACGTAATACTCTAAAGGATGAACGAGTTACGACACCTGATAAAAGAGCCAGATCCCATACACAGAAAAGAACGAATTGACCGAGATGAACGAATCGTTCTGAACGAATCATTTCACGGAACTGATCCAAAAGAACCGATTCGGTCAAAAGATCCGTTCTGCCCATAACTAAAAGACAGTGGTAAGGAATACTTATCGTCAAGGTCGCCGAACTGTGCTGATACCAGCTTCCCGTATATGGGAGGGTGAATGGCTGGTTAACCTAGTACGCCCTAAGACCGCTAGGGGCGTGCGCTGTCGATACCCAGCGATTGAAGCGATCGCAGCGGTGGAGCTTGGAACTACAACAATTCTTCTGAGAAACCGGGCAGAAAAATTAACCTGGGCTCGCGACTTCTATACGTTACATATATTCAATGCTAAAGCTCAAATACCCCTATCAGCACAGAGTTGTTTCTTCTTCTCGTACCGACATAGAAAACATAATACCCAGCTGTTTTACTCGTGGGAAAATAATGGGAATATGGCCTTTATCAAATATACGCTTATTGTTTTTGCACAATAATTATAATTAAACTTATAATAATCTTGCTGTATATAAAGTTTACGTTAAGTTTAATTTTGGCTGTGATTAGCATTAATTGAGCACTAACTCGTTACATTGAATTTTTACAAAATAATTGATATTTTTAACGGGTGGTCCCAAATTGACGAACGTACTATACACTATAACGTTTTAAATAATGCAGCTGAAATTATGAAATTTTTGCTATTATCAGCAACGATTGAGCACTAATTCGAGATATAAAATTGATTTCAGAATATTGATATTTTTAAGAGTGCCGCCAAATTGAAGTTAAGTTGGATAGTTACATACTATATGCTATAACTTTTTATGTAGTGTTGCACAAATTCTGTTAATTACAGCACAAATTAACACAATTGAGCACTATTTTTTGACAAATTTTGAACATTTAATTCCAATGTGTGGTCGCCAACTAGACACATGTGCAAAACGAATTAAGGGCTATAACTTTTTAGTTTACGGTGATATAAACTTACTATATGCTATAACTTTTTACATAATGCAGCACAAACTCTGATTTCTACGGCACAAATTAGCACAAATTGAGCACTAATTCGTGACAAATTTTGACCTTGAAATTCCAAAGTGTGGTCGCCAGCTGTCAATTCGCTTCAAACATATCAAGGGCTATAACTTTTTAAATTACGTTGCGATAAGCTCGAAATTTTGGCATCTGGCAGCACAAATTGAGCACTAATTCGTGATATCAAATTCATTCCAAAATATTAATATTTTCCTTAAGTGGTCGCCAACTTGACGTCAAGTTGGCGACCAACTTACTATATGCTATAACTTTTTACGTAATGCAGCACAAACTCTGATTTCTACGGCACAAATTAGCACAAATTGAGCACTAATTCGTGACAAATTTTGACCTTGAAATTCCAATGTGTGGTCGCCAGCTGTCAATTCGCTTCAAACATATCAAGGGCTATAACTTTTTAAATTACGTTGCGATAAGCTCGAAATTTTGGCATCTGGCAGCACAAATTGAGCACTAATTCGTGATATAAAATTCATTCCAAAATATTAATATTTTCCTTAAGTGGTCGCCAACTTGACGTCAAGTTGACGACCAACTTACTATATGCTATAACTTTTTACGTAATGCAGCACAAACTCTGATTTCTACGGCATAAATTAGCACAAATTGAGCACTAATTCGTGACAAATTTTGACCTTGAAATTCCAATGTGTGGTCGCCAGCTGTCAATTCGCTTCAAACATATCAAGGGCTATAACTTTTTAAATTACGTTGCGATAAGCTCGAAATTTTGGCATCTGGCAGCACAAATTGAGCACTAATTCGTGATATCAAATTCATTCCAAAATATTAATATTTTCCTTAAGTGGTCGCCAACTTGACGTCAAGTTGGCGACCAACTTACTATATGCTATAACTTTTTACGTAATGCAGCACAAACTCTGATTGCTACGGCACAAATTAGCACAAATTGAGCACTAATTCGTGACAAATTTTGACCTTGAAATTCCAATGTGTGGTCGCCAGCTGTCAATTCGCTTCAAACATATCAAGGGCTATAACTTTTTATATTACGTTGCGATAAGCTCGAAATTTTGGCATCTGGCAGCACAAATTGAGCACTAATTCGTGATATCAAATTCATTCCAAAATATTAATATTTTCCTTAAGTGGTCGCCAACTTGACGTCAAGTTGGCGACCAACTTACTATATGCTATAACTTTTTACGTAATGCAGCACAAACTCTGATTTCTACGGCACAAATTAGCACAAATTGAGCACTAATTCGTGACAAATTTTGACCTTGAAATTCCAATGTGTGGTCGCCAGCTGTCAATTCGCTTCAAACATATCAAGGGCTATAACTTTTTAAATTACGTTGCGATAAGCTCGAAATTTTGGCATCTGGCAGCACAAATTGAGCACTAATTCGTGATATCAAATTCATTCCAAAATATTAATATTTTCCTTAAGTGGTCGCCAACTTGACGTCAAGTTGGCGACCAACTTACTATATGCTATAACTTTTTACGTAATGCAGCACAAACTCTGATTTCTACGGCACAAATTAGCACAAATTGAGCACTAATTCGTGACAAATTTTGACCTTGAAATTCCAATGTGTGGTCGCCAGCTGTCAATTCGCTTCAAACATATCAAGTGCTATAACTTCTTAGTTTACGTTGCGATAAGCACGAAATTTTGGCATCTCGCAGCACAAATTGAGCACTAATTCGTGATAAAAAATTCATTCCAAAAAATTGATATTTTCCTTGGGTGGTCGCCAACTTGACGTCAAGTTGGCGACCAACATACTATATGCTATAACTTTTTACGTAATGCAGCACAAACTCTTTTTTCTACGGCACAAATTAGCACAAATGGAGCACTAATTCGTGACAAATTTTGACCTTGAAATTCCAATGTGTGGTCGCCAGTTGTCAATTTGCTTCAAACATATCAAGGGCTATAACTTTTTAAATTACGTTGCGATAAGCTCGAAATTTTGGCATCTGGCAGCACAAATTGAGCACTAATTCGTGATTTCAAATTCATTCCAAAATATTAATATTTTCCTTAAGTGGTCGCCAACTTGACGTCAATTTGGCGACCAACTTACTATATGCTATAACTTTTTACGTAATGCAGCACAAACTCTGATTTCTACGGCACAAATTAGCACAAATTGAGCACTAATTCGTGACAAATTTTGACCTTGAAATTCCAAAGTGTGGTCGCCAGCTAACAATTCGCTTCAAACATATCAAGGGCTATAACTTTTTAAATTACGTTGCGATAAGCTCGAAATTTTGGCATCTGGCAGCACAAATTGAGCACTAATTCGTGATATCAAATTCATTCCAAAATATTAATATTTTCCTTAAGTGGTCGCCAACTTGACGTCAAGTTGGCGACCAACTTACTATATGCTATAACTTTTTACGTAATGCAGCACAAACTCTGATTTCTACGGCACAAATTAGCACAAATTGAGCACTAATTCGTGACAAATTTTGACCTTGAAATTCCAATGTGTGGTCGCCAGCTGTCAATTCGCTTCAAACATATCAAGTGCTATAACTTCTTAGTTTACGTTCGATAAGCACGAAATTTTGGCATCTCGCAGCACAAAATTGAGCACTAATTCGTGATAAAAATTCATTTCGAAAAATTGATATTTTCCTTGGGTGGTCGCCAACTTGACGTCAAGTTGGCGACCAACTTACTATATGCTATAACTTTTTACGTAATGAAGCACAAACTCTGATTTTCTACGGCACAAATTAGCACAAAATGGAGCACTAATTCGTGACAAATTTTGACCTTGAAATTCCAATGTGTGGTCGCCAGCTGTCAATTCACTTCAAACATATCAAGGGCTATAACTTTTTAAATTACGTTGCGATAAGCTCGAAATTTTGGCTTCTGGCAGCACAAATTGAGCACTAATTCGTGATATCAAATTCATTCCAAAATATTAATATTTTCCTTAAGTGGACGCCAACTTGACGTCAAGTTGGCGACCAACTTACTATATGCTATAACTTTTTACGTAATGCAGCACAAACTCTGATTTCTACGGCACAAATTAGCACAAATTGAGCACTAATTCGTGACAAATTTGGACCTTGAAATTCCAATGTGTGGTCGCCAGCTGTCAATTCGCTTCAAACATATCAAGTGCTATAACTTTTTAGTTTACGTTGCGATAAGCACGAAATTTTGGCATCTCGCAGCACAAATTGAGCACTAATTCGTGATATAAAATTCATTCCAAAAAATTGATATTTTCCTTGGGTGGTCGCCAACTTGACGTCAAGTTGGCGACCAACTTACTATATGCTATAACTTTTTACGTAATGCAGCACAAACTCTGATTTCTACGGCACAAATTAGCACAAATTGAGCACTAATTCGTGACAAATTTTGACCTTGAAATTCAATGTGTGGTCGCCAGCTGTCAATTCGCTTCAAACATATCAAGTGCTATAACTTTTTAGTTTACGTTGCGATAAGCACGAAATTTTGGCATCTCGCAGCACAAATTGAGCACTAATTCGTGATATAAAATTCATTCCAAAAAATTAATATTTTCCTTAAGTGGTCGCCAACTTGACGTCAAGTTGGCGACCAACTTACTATATGCTACAACTTTTTACGTAATGCAGCACAAACTCTGATTTCTACGGCACAAATTAGCACAAATTGAGCACTAATTCGTGACAAATTTTGACCTTGAAATTCCAATGTGTGGTCGCCAGCTGTCAATTCGCTTCAAACATATCAAGGGCTATAACTTTTTAAATTACGTTGCGATAAGTTCGAAATTTTGGCTTCTAGGCAGCACAAATTGAGCACTAATTCGTGATATAAAATTCATTCCAAAAAATTAATATTTTCCTTAAGTGGTCGCCAACTTGACGTCAAGTTGGCGACCAACTTACTATATGCTACAACTTTTTACGTAATGCAGCACAAACTCTGATTTCTACGGCACAAATTAGCACAAATTGAGCACTAATTCGTGACAAATTTTGACCTTGAAATTCCAATGTGTGGTCGCCAGCTGTCAATTCGCTTCAAACATATCAAGGGCTATAACTTTTTTAATTACGTTGCGATAAGCTCGAAATTTTGGCTTCTGGCAGCACAAATTGAGCACTAATTCGTGATATAAAATTCATTCCAACAAATGAATATTTTCCTTAAGTGGGTCGCCAACTTGACGTCAAGTGGCGACCAACTTACTATATGCTATAACTTTTTACGTAATGCAGCACAAACTCTGATTTTTACGGCACAAATTAGCACAAATTGAGCACTAATTCGTGACAAATTTTGACCTTGAAATTCCAATGTGTGGTCGCCAGCTCTCAATTCGCTTCAACATATCAAAGGCTATAACCTTTTAAATTACGTTGCGATAAGCTCGAAATTTTGGCATCTGGCAGCACAAATTGAGCACTAATTCGTGATATCAAATTCATTCCAAAATATTAATATTTTCCTTAAATGGTCGCCAACTTGACGTCAAGTTGGCGACCAACTTACTATATGCTATAACTTTTTACGTAATGCAGCACAAACTCTGATTTCTACGGCACAAATTAGCACAAATGGAGCACTAATTCGTGACAAATTTTGACCTTGAAATTCCAATGTGTGGTCGCCAGCTGTCAATTCGCTTCAAACATATCAAGGCTATAACTTTTTAAATTACGTTGCGATAAGCTCGAAATTTTGGCATCTGGCAGCACAAATTGAGCACTAATTCGTGATATCAAATTCATTCCAAAATATTAATATTTTCCTTAAGTGGGTCGCCAACTTGACGTCAAGTTGGCGACCACCTTAATATATGCTATAACTTTTTACGTAATGCAGCACAAACTCTGATTTCTACGGCACAAATTAGCACAAATGGAGCACTAATTTTTGACAAATTTTGACCTTGAAATTCCAATGTGTGGTCGCCAGCTGTCAATTCGCTTCAAACATATCAAGGGCTATAACTTTTTAGTTTACGTTGCGATAAGCTCGAATTTTTGGCTTCTGGCAGCACAAATTGAGCACTAATTCGTGACATAAAATTCATTTCAAAAAATTGATATTTTCTTTGGGTGGTCGCCAACTTGACGTCAAGTTGGCGACCAACATACTATATGCTATAACTTTTTACGTAATGCAGCACAAACTCTTTTTTCTACGGCACAAATTAGCACAAATGGAGCACTAATTCGTGACAAATTTTGACCTTGAAATTCCAATGTGTGGTCGCCAGTTGTCAATTTGCTTCAAACATATCAAGGGCTATAACTTTTTAAATTACGTTGCGATAAGCTCGAAATTTTGGCATCTGGCAGCACAAATTGAGCACTAATTCGTGATTTCAAATTCATTCCAAAATATTAATATTTTCCTTAAGTGGTCGCCAACTTGACGTCAATTTGGCGACCAACTTACTATATGCTATAACTTTTTACGTAATGCAGCACAAACTCTGATTTCTACGGCACAAATTAGCACAAATTGAGCACTAATTCGTGACAAATTTTGACCTTGAAATTCCAAAGTGTGGTCGCCAGCTAACAATTCGCTTCAAACATATCAAGGGCTATAACTTTTTAAATTACGTTGCGATAAGCTCGAAATTTTGGCATCTGGCAGCACAAATTGAGCACTAATTCGTGATATCAAATTCATTCCAAAATATTAATATTTTCCTTAAGTGGTCGCCAACTTGACGTCAAGTTGGCGACCAACTTACTATATGCTATAACTTTTTACGTAATGCAGCACAAACTCTGATTTCTACGGCACAAATTAGCACAAATTGAGCACTAATTCGTGACAAATTTTGACCTTGAAATTCCAATGTGTGGTCGCCAGCTGTCAATTCGCTTCAAACATATCAAGTGCTATAACTTCTTAGTTTACGTTGCGATAAGCACGAAATTTTGGCATCTCGCAGCACAAATTGAGCACTAATTCGTGATAAAAATTCATTTCGAAAAATTGATATTTTCCTTGGGTGGTCGCCAACTTGACGTCAAGTTGGCGACCAACTTACTATATGCTATAACTTTTTACGTAATGAAGCACAAACTCTGATTTCTACGGCACAAATTAGCACAAATGGAGCACTAATTCGTGACAAATTTTGACCTTGAAATTCCAATGTGTGGTCGCCAGCTGTCAATTCACTTCAAACATATCAAGGGCTATAACTTTTTAAATTACGTTGCGATAAGCTCGAAATTTTGGCTTCTGGCAGCACAAATTGAGCACTAATTCGTGATATCAAATTCATTCCAAAATATTAATATTTTCCTTAAGTGGTCGCCAACTTGACGTCAAGTTGGCGACCAACTTACTATATGCTATAACTTTTTACGTAATGCAGCACAAACTCTGATTTCTACGGCACAAATTAGCACAAATTGAGCACTAATTCGTGACAAATTTGGACCTTGAAATTCCAATGTGTGGTCGCCAGCTGTCAATTCGCTTCAAACATATCAAGTGCTATAACTTTTTAGTTTACGTTGCGATAAGCACGAAATTTTGGCATCTCGCAGCACAAATTGAGCACTAATTCGTGATATAAAATTCATTCCAAAAAATTGATATTTTCCTTGGGTGGTCGCCAACTTGACGTCAAGTTGGCGACCAACTTACTATATGCTATAACTTTTTACGTAATGCAGCACAAACTCTGATTTCTACGGCACAAATTAGCACAAATTGAGCACTAATTCGTGACAAATTTTGACCTTGAAATTCCAATGTGTGGTCGCCAGCTGTCAATTCGCTTCAAACATATCAAGTGCTATAACTTTTTAGTTTACGTTGCGATAAGCACGAAATTTTGGCATCTCGCAGCACAAATTGAGCACTAATTCGTGATATAAAATTCATTCCAAAAAATTAATATTTTCCTTAAGTGGTCGCCAACTTGACGTCAAGTTGGCGACCAACTTACTATATGCTACAACTTTTTACGTAATGCAGCACAAACTCTGATTTCTACGGCACAAATTAGCACAAATTGAGCACTAATTCGTGACAAATTTTGACCTTGAAATTCCAATGTGTGGTCGCCAGCTGTCAATTCGCTTCAAACATATCAAGGGCTATAACTTTTTAAATTACGTTGCGATAAGTTCGAAATTTTGGCTTCTGGCAGCACAAATTGAGCACTAATTCGTGATATAAAATTCATTCCAAAAAATTAATATTTTCCTTAAGTGGTCGCCAACTTGACGTCAAGTTGGCGACCAACTTACTATATGCTACAACTTTTTACGTAATGCAGCACAAACTCTGATTTCTACGGCACAAATTAGCACAAATTGAGCACTAATTCGTGACAAATTTTGACCTTGAAATTCCAATGTGTGGTCGCCAGCTGTCAATTCGCTTCAAACATATCAAGGGCTATAACTTTTTTAATTACGTTGCGATAAGCTCGAAATTTTGGCTTCTGGCAGCACAAATTGAGCACTAATTCGTGATATAAAATTCATTCCAACAAATGAATATTTTCCTTAAGTGGTCGCCAACTTGACGTCAAGTTGGCGACCAACTTACTATATGCTATAACTTTTTACGTAATGCAGCACAAACTCTGATTTTTACGGCACAAATTAGCACAAATTGAGCACTAATTCGTGACAAATTTTGACCTTGAAATTCCAATGTGTGGTCGCCAGCTCTCAATTCGCTTCAAACATATCAAAGGCTATAACCTTTTTAAATTACGTTGCGATAAGCTCGAAATTTTGGCATCTGGCAGCACAAATTGAGCACTAATTCGTGATATCAAATTCATTCCAAAATATTAATATTTTCCTTAAATGGTCGCCAACTTGACGTCAAGTTGGCGACCAACTTACTATATGCTATAACTTTTTACGTAATGCAGCACAAACTCTGATTTCTACGGCACAAATTAGCACAAATGGAGCACTAATTCGTGACAAATTTTGACCTTGAAATTCCAATGTGTGGTCGCCAGCTGTCAATTCGCTTCAAACATATCAAGGGCTATAACTTTTTAAATTACGTTGCGATAAGCTCGAAATTTTGGCATCTGGCAGCACAAATTGAGCACTAATTCGTGATATCAAATTCATTCCAAAATATTAATATTTTCCTTAAGTGGTCGCCAACTTGACGTCAAGTTGGCGACCACCTTAATATATGCTATAACTTTTTACGTAATGCAGCACAAACTCTGATTTCTACGGCACAAATTAGCACAAATGGAGCACTAATTTTTGACAAATTTTGACCTTGAAATTCCAATGTGTGGTCGCCAGCTGTCAATTCGCTTCAAACATATCAAGGGCTATAACTTTTTAGTTTACGTTGCGATAAGCTCGAATTTTTGGCTTCTGGCAGCACAAATTGAGCACTAATTCGTGACATAAAATTCATTTCAAAAAATTGATATTTTCTTTGGGTGGTCGCCAACTTGACGTCAAGTTGGCGACCACCTTAATAAATGCTATAACTTTTTACGTAATGCAGCACAAATTCTGATTTCTACGGCACAAATTAGCACAAATTGAGCACTAATTCGTGACAAATTTTGACCTTGAAATTCCAATGTGTGGTCGCCAACTTGACACACGTCCGTAAATCAGCGGGTGTCAGCCGTAAACTTGCCAGGGACAGGTGATAAACGGCTCGCGCTCCGGGGGCGGTCATGTCCGGAGCTGTTTCCGCCGCCATTGTGCGCTGTGTCGGCCAGCTCCGCCCACCGCGCATGCGCTAACACCGACCCCTGGTCTGTCCCCGAACATGTCCGACATTCACCGCTCGCGGCTGTACGTGCGTAGGCTTCGGCCTGAGACGCACCTGGGTCCCTCACTAACTACAGATACACTTTGTTCTAAATGTGTTATGGGTACAAAACATCTCGCGAAATTGCATTCATTTTGACGATTAATGCATATTTTTAATGTCACTGCCAGAACCTTACCAAACTTTCATTTTTATTTTAATCACATGTAAAAATCTACCCTCCTCCCAAAAAAAATACGTATTTTTGCAAGTATTTTATTTATGTAAATTACCTACTCTAACCTTTTTACTATTGCATCAATAAAAATTAATCGAAACTGCATGTTCGCAGATTATTTTGGTGTGAGAGTCGGCATTAGTGGATAGTAGGTTGGCCACTCTGGAGCCAGGTGTACAGTAAGACATTAGCCACACGGTCTATAGAGCGCTAGTCGTGTGATTTACAACTTACGAATATGTAGGGTAAGTCCGGGGTAGATGGCCATACGGTAGAGATGGCCAATCGTCATAGTTCGGCAGCCGGGCGCTAGAATGCATCCCAATTCACTGTGTGTTGAGTTGGTGATGCGTTACGTGGAAGGTGTTGTTAACGCATCGGAAAAGCGCTATAATTGTGAGTATTTTTGCCTTTTTCTTTTTACTTTCAATCTAAAATAATTCTCCTAGTCACCATTTTGGCCTGAAAATTAAAGATAATAAGTAAAAAAAAACAGGGATAAACTTGTTTATGGGTCTTTTTATACCTTCCCGCACATATGTAATCAATGAAAGTTCCAAGCATCATTCGCCATTATTTTTATGCTCCTTCGCCCTCTCACCCGAACAATCGGGATAGATGGCCATGTTTTATTCGGGATAGTTGGCCACCCATTAACCTCTTGCGTTTTCTATTATGAAAATAAATTTTTAATCTGTCTAATAGAATAACCAAAACCTTCATTTTTAAAATTTATGAAATCTTTATTTTACTGAAATGTTGAATTGAAAAATATGTTTTCTTACCAAAGAATACTCGGGCATCCATATATTTTTATACAATTGTTTTATTTAATTAGTTTATTAATTTTGTGTAAAAATACTTTTGTTGATGTTAAAAACTGTTTAACATAAATTTTAAAATGTAAGGAAAAAAAATACAAATTTTAACAATTATAATAATGAAAATATGTTATTTCTTAAAAGAATTTTCTCGCCAATCAGCGCTTTTTGAAGATTTTGAGAATCAGAACTACAAAACAAGCTAAGTTGAATACTAGATTACACTGCCATTGTCTGTTGAGCTATCCGAAGTTGAGCCGCCTCGCTGTTGTACTAATTGCTTCATTGCAGCTGGCATATTCAGGGTTGGGAACCGACAGTCAATTCTAAATGCTGAAGATGCCTGCTTCAATACATTGCGAAACGTCGGTAATTACTTTTACCACCACTCATTAGCAACTATTACTCCAAAGGAAAACATGTCTTAATGATGTTTTTTTTTAATATACTGCATCGCTTTGTGCCTCCTAGACAAGGTGTGTACAGACATGTCTCTTTCGAATCGCAAATCTATCGGAAACCGAGTATCACACATCCATGCCGCTGACCCTTTCGTACCTTGTGCGTAGAGACCTGCAAAATTCGCGGATTCATTGACATCTAGGATAGACTCCACAGTCCTTTAAATACTCGTGGAAATGCACTGAGAAAAAGATTTTGTTGGTGTAAACAATATTTGTTTGGCACAACCAAATCATTTGTTTATATATGAGCAATTAAATATTTTGTTGTTGTGACCAAATCAATTTGTTGAGCAGATTTGTTTGCTCCAAACATTTCATGTTTGGTTGGCCCAACCAAATCATGTTTGGTTGGCCCAACCAAATCTCTATCCTCATCTTACCAAATATTGTGTTGGTTCAACCAAATGTTTGGTTAGTACAACCAAATGGATTGTTACCATTACCAAATATTTTGTTGGTTCAAACAAATGTTTGATTATTCCAACCATATTGCTTATATCATTACCAAATGTTTTGTTGGTTCAACCAAATGGCTTGTTTGGTACAACCAAATGGCTTGTTACCATTACCAAATATTTTGTTGGTTCAAATAAATGTTTTATTATTACAACCATATTGTTTATATTGTTACTAAATGTTTTGTTAGTTCAACCAAATGTTTGATTGGTTCAACCAAATTACTTGTTATTACCAAATATTTTGTTGGTTCAAACAAATGTTTGATTAGTCCAACCATATTGCTTATATATTTACCAAATGTTTTGTT
This sequence comes from Bacillus rossius redtenbacheri, assembly GCF_032445375.1. Lineage (NCBI taxonomy): Eukaryota > Metazoa > Arthropoda > Insecta > Phasmatodea > Bacillidae > Bacillus > Bacillus rossius. Next base: position 18,434,827 of record NC_086335.1, read on the forward strand.
GGTTAAACCAAATGTTTGTTTGGTACAACCAAATGGCTGATTACCATTACCAAATATTTTGTTGGTTCAAACAAATGTTTGATTATTCCAACCATATTGCTTATATAATTACCAAATATTTTGTTGGTTCAACCAAATGTTTGTTTGGTTCAACCAAATGGCTTATCATTACCAAATATTTTGTTGGTTCAAACAAATGTTTCATTATTCCAACCATATTGCTTATATCATTACCAAATGTTTTGTTTATGCAACTCATTGTTCCTGCTAGACTTTATTAATTAATGGTCACATGTCCAACAACAGCTTCAGCAGTGGGAATTAACAAAAAAATCAAAATTATACATAAAAAACAAAAAAACTTTTATCATTCTTTGAAATAACAATAAATAAAAATTTACGTATTTTGCCCATTAATTATATAATACCTACACCAAACTCTGTATAACTGAAAACGTGGGATGCGCTGTTGTTTAATGTTCATAATGACGACAGCATAAAATTATCAAAATGACATTACATTTAGTCAATTCACACGTAACACATAAGATCCAGCTGATGGTTTTTCAAAATTTTTGGGTTTTAACACCTACCAAGGCAAATGCCCAAGATAACATGGTGTTCGAAGGCTTTTGATGTACATCAAAATCAACTTAGGCCTACTTTAAATTATTCCCTACTTTCAAAAAACTGTAGGCATATAACCTTTCCCCAAGCCATGAAAATGGGGGGGGGGGGGGGTGATAAGACCCCAAATGGCTCAGAAACACTCCAAATTAAAAAAGAATAAGTTTTTTAAATTTTTCAAAATTTTGTGGTTTTGAACCCCTCTCCCCACAGTTGTAGGGCCAGTCGACTTTTGGCATATTTCCCACCATAGCCGGAATCATGAATATACAATAAAAATGGTTATTGCTTATAACAAAAATGTAGGGTTTCTTTGCTCTTATGCCCCCTTCGTCCTTCCCTTTTTTCTGGTCAGTCATAAAATTACTGTATTATCATCTGAGTATAAATTAAAAATTTTAGTTCAACATGAGAATTAGAATTAGGTTATATTGACTTTCAAGATTTTATTATGTAGTTACAATGGAATGTGGTGGAATAATTGTGTGGGTAAGCTGTCTCACCCATCCTCAACCTTAAAATAATTTGAATTTCTAGGTGCAAAATGGGGCTATTTTTGCAGTTTTCCTGGTAGAAGTATAAGATGCACTTTATTCTAAGTATAAATTTTTGTACCTGTCAAATAACTTCAGCTGCTACAACCAGGAGCAAAATTATTAACTTTTCTGAGACAGAAACTATTAAAGTTATACTGAAATATGAATATAGGGTTGTATATTACGTAACAAAACATACAAATACGCTCACAAAAATATAATACGCAGTATGCCCGCCTTATCCTAAGGCAGAGCTCCGGCGCTTCAGTTTCAAGTCCTAAAAGCCAATTAGGGGAATGAGATGGAAATTGAGAAATGCTGGAATGTATATGCGGGGTAAACCTAGCAGTTTTTTTCACATATGTCAAGGAAAAACTTTATATAAACGACTTTAAAATTAGAAAATGAAGACAACGTTAAGGAAACATTTTCTATTTTTTCAATTTTCACTAAAGCGTACACAAAAATTAACTTGACAAGATTTTTTACATCAGTCGAGATCATTTTTTACACCATTTTAAATTTAGATAATAGTGTGTTTATTTTAAATACGTGTTGTGGAATGAAAACTTGCATTGTACGTTGTACGAATAATATTTGTATTATGTTTGATTGTTTGTTGAACGACACAATGCAACTGCCTGCCGACGCGCGCTAGGGCCAGCTTCTGTGAGAACAGCGCACCTTGCGCGATATTTACCAAAGTAGTCTCACGAAGATACATGAACCCTTCCCCTCCAGTTTACACGTTACCATGAAAACTGGGTGGCACGCTATCTGACGCGCCCGCTACGGTGATCGCATCGCTTCGCAGGGACGCAGGATGTTTCAATTCAATCCATAACGCGCACGGATATTGTTACATTAGCACATGAGATGAGATTACCACATAGCAAAAAATATTACATTATGCCAAGCAACATAACAGGGTAAGCAATGCTTACCTAGTGTCTATTGAATACACGCCAATGCGTAGCTACAAGTGAAGCTAATAAAAGTGAAAAAAATTTAGTTTTCAACTTGGCAATAAATGTAAGTTATCAATAAAAGGTATAATAAAATATTTTCTTATTTTATCCAAGCTACGTCAACTCTGTAATTGGTATTATTGATGCAATTAGAATTTCTCTTAAATATGTACAACTGTTTTGCCATGATCCAGATGCTGCTGCTATGTGGCTATTTACCTTTTATATGTAGGCCTTGTGATGATGCCTACCTGCTGGGGTTCCTACCCCAGGTAGTTGTTTGGCTGCTCTCGGTACCGATGAGGGTTGGGTACACACACACACATGCAATGACCTTTTAAAGCCCATGGCTTTTGGAGGGCATGTTGTCAATTTAATTACATAAATTAACAATTAAAATTAAATAAATAATCCAGTTATTTTTTTAAAATTTATTAAATAAATTCAATATTTATGAATTAAGTTCCATTTATAAAAATAAAACTTAATGACATAATGTAGGTTCATTTTCAACATGCACCTGAAAAGAAAAAAGAAATACATATCATTAGACAGTTTTATGCTGAAATGTAAGACAAAACACAAAATAAGACATTTAGAAGAATATCCCAATTAAGTTATAAAATTTTAAAATTAAATATCTTTGATACAGTAATGGACTGTATATGATTTTTGTTTGGTTTCTAATTCTATATAGTATATAGCAAGTACATGGTTAAAAAAGTTTAAGTAAAAATACTTGATCGACAATTAAGTATATAAAATCATTGACCAGTCAAATAATGACCCAACCTCTGAATGAAATATAATACAGTAGAACCTCGTTTTTACATATTTCAAGGGACCAGGAAAAAAATTATGTAATAACTGGGAAAATGCAAAATGAGGGAAATGTTCAAATTTTTTTATCATCTCACTATATGGGAAACTATAAGAAAATATACACCACATTAAATAATATGTCAGACGGTTACGTTTTTATATATTAACTATAACTTCACTATATCACATAATTAAAATTATAAATATATCCAATATATCCGTTCTTCATTATTGCCGCAAGTTAAACATGAAATTTGCTGTTCTTGTGTAAGAAATGAGAATGTTGAAGCATCTTGATATAGCCACTTGGTCTGCTGAAATTTTGTAACACAATTGATTTTTGAACTTTGTATTTAATTACGTGTTTAAGTTTTATTAATTTCAGATTTTTTGAGAAATAATACTATAAAACGATCGCTACCGCCATCAAAATAATTGTTTACGTTGAGGAATAGAAGTTAAATTGCCATTGCATTGTTTGGATATTCATTGCAGCCATTTGACTTTTCAGAATGTTTTTAATGTGGTAAAACGAATATCGCTGAATATGCACGAAGATGCCATATGTATAGGAAACTCGTACGTTGCTTAAAACGTATTTTAATAATGGAACCGTAATCCGCTCTTTTGTGTGTTTAAAACGCAAATTTTCAACTATATTTTCATGCATAATACATTTAATATTAAAGGGGAACGCTAAGAAAAAAACTTATTAATTTTCACATTTACGTCACCATACGTTTGGTTCATGGCCGTATGGTGTACAATAGCATGTGGCACAAAAAAAAAAGTAAGTTGTTTACAATGGCGAACGAAGCTGTGGTGACCGTACACTCATGCAGTAAATTAGGTAAATATGTAGTTGAGCGGTATTTGCAAAAAAAATGTTAAAAATCCGAAATTACTTTTATTATATGTTCTTTAAATTCCTCTTTTCATTTAAGCCGACGGAGATAAGAAATTCCAAATACTTTAGGAGATATCGCCATTCTTAATTTTGCTATAGAAGACCTTTTGATACGTTATCAAGATATTTGAGGTCAAAGGTTACAAAATTTTCTTTTTGTAAATATTATGTTTCCTGTGTCAGGCAATATTTTATACAATTAACCGTTCTTGAGATAGGGTTTGAAGAGTCGAGAGAGCTTAGCCACATGCACGATAATGCAAGCTCATCTGCAGAATCCAGTATTCAGTACAATTTATAAAGGGAATTACTAACAAAAATAAGATATTTATTTCCTGATAAATAATAATAATAAAATTTGAAAACGTAAATATGTTCCAATTAAATTTTTATCATAATTATATTTTAAGTAGAATAAAATGTAAGTGTTTCTTTTAACTGTTTAAATATTTGAATATACACATATTAACATGTTTATCTCTAAAACAAGGGGACCCTAACAAACCTTTATCATAAGTTGGGGCAGATATTACATTGACAGGCTTTGTTTTCAAGTCATCACACTCTGTATACAAGCCTATACTTCAGTTACATATGTATCTTTGCAATGATTGACGTTCAATTTTAAGTGTAAAGGATGACTTGTTTTTATATACAATAAATCTACTTCAAAATGTGATAGTGTTGTGCATGGGTTACAAACTTTAATAACTTCAATTAGGTATTGACCTTTCCTATTTATCAAAAGTTAGGCAGATGTTCCATTGTTGAGACCTGTTTCATTTAAGGTTTGTTAATGATAATATTTTTAATGAGTAATTTAACTTTATATATTGTACTACGTAATGGATTCTACAATTGATCTTGCTTTATTGTAAATATGTCCAAGCGCTCCATACTCTATGCGATCTATCTCGAGAATGGTTGTTTGTATAAAATATTAGCATTGCCCAGGCTGAACACAGAATGAAGGGTCTTTTTTTAAATTGTATGAAGACAGTAACTGCCTTCTTAGTTTTAATGTCAAGTATGCAAAATTTCATCAAGAGCTGCCCAAATTCGGATTCAAGGGGTAGAAAGAGTGATGTAAACATGTGAAAGATCTGTGGTAGGTGTTGAGAAGGGGGTAGGAAGGGGTAAGGGGGATGAGAGAATGAGGAAAGTAGTGCACCAAAATCGTGTGTATTGAATTAATTTTTTGTTTGAATCAGATGTAGATAGTATTGATTTTCTTTTTAACTTCCAGTGTGCAACATTCTTTTAAACAGGACAAAATATTTCTTTGAAGGGTAGGAAAGAAATATTTTCTCCCTTAATCTCATGTTTTCATCGAACATCTTTTCTTCAATCATATGTTGATGATGAATTACTCTTTTATGTACCTCAACTGATTACAATTACCAAGGAGAAACAAAAAACTACTTTAAAGGATAGTAACGTGAAATAGAAAAAGGTTACGTTAAAGAGTAATTTTTTTTAACATCAAGATGAAAAATTTCATCAAGCAGTGAAACATTCTCCTTGAAGGGTTGTGAAAGTGGGAAGGGGTAGTGTTTTTAAGTATCAGGTATTCAATAAACTTCCTTTTGTGAAAATCATATGTAGACAGTTATGTACTTCCTCTTTTGAACATGAAGTGTGCAAGATGTTATCACGTCATACCAGCATTATATTTTAAGTAGTGGGAAATGTAGATGGGGTGGTTTTTTTTTTTAATCCTCATAGAGAAATTTTTATGGGAGTATATTTTAACTAAATGTAGACTGTTCATAAGATGTTATCACGTCAAACCAGCATTATATTTTAAGTAGTGGGAAATGTAGATAAAAAAAAAAAAGCTAATGGACGTGTAATTACCACTGCCAAATAATGAGGTTCAAGTGCTGGAAATTCTTTGTTATTTTCAGTGAATGTCTGAAACATGGTTCAGCCAGGTTGCATGGACTGAAGTCTTTTTTTTGTAACCTACTCCATAATTGCTTTATACTTACACTGTTATGAAGCCATACCCTTCGTTACCTACCCAAAACTTGAAACTTTTTATACTTGGTCATTCCTTGATGCACTTGTGAGACCCCATTGTAGGTGCCTGCAAACTAAAAATTTATGCTAAAAGGTAAACTATTAATTACTATGTAACGTTATTTATGTTAATTCACTCATAACTGCATCACTGGTCGTGAATAAATCTTTTAATCCTTGTTTGTCTCCATGTTACTCACAGTGCATATTCTTGCTTACAAATTATATAGGATAAAATATTTAGAGCCAAAATTTTATGATTTTATTTTCTGTCAATTTTTGTTTTCAAAAATATATTTTCTGTTTCTATTGGCCTAAGTGCCTTTTCATGTGCTGTACAAGATATTTTCTACAAGTACAACCATAAAGGAAATAAAAAGGTAACCCTCGGATTGAAAACCAATAAGCTATAAACTTGTATAAATGTTTTGAAATGTTATATGTAAAATCTCAAGTGTCATAGAATCACATTGGAAACATAAAACATCTTGGGATATAAACATACAAATACATACATATATGTACACACATATACATACAAGAAATTCTCTACAAATCTGATCTTGGGTAATATACAAACATTTATAAATTAACATAAATAAATTTAAGTCTTAATATTTTATATGTTGGCTTATGCTTGGGTAGAGCTTCCCCAATAAAAATATTGGTTTCACATGTGATACTGGGTCCAATTAGTTTGCAGCTAGGCTAACCTATATTGAGGTCTCACTATGTATCAAGTAAAGACCAAGTATAAAAATGTTTAAAGTTTTGATTAGGTAACACAGAGTATGGATCATAACAGTGTGAGTGTAGTAATTATGGACTTTGTTACAAAAAGAAGACTCGAGTCCATGCAACCTTCTGACTGAAACATGTTTCTAACTTTAAAGTTTCCTGGATTCAGTGAAAATCACAAGTAATTTCACACTATGTTCCAGCACTTCAAACATATATTTTGACAAAGGCAGATACATTAGCATTCTTTTTCAGAACTTTTTTATATCTTGATTTATGTTGGAAATCTAAAAAAATTATCGTTCCAAAAATTTATCCTGATATTTTTTGGATGCAATTAAGTAAGTACATGTTTGAAAAACACAACAGCCACTATCCAAATGAAAAAAATGAAAAAATCAACAAAGTTGTGAAGGAATTGTGGATATTAAATTGGTTGCAATTATTATAATTCAGCAAAATTATGTGTAATTCAAGATTTAGTTGTACAAAGTGATTTTATTACTGTAAACATATTAGGTACGGTACCTTGAATTTGACAACTTACTTCTGGATGAATTTCTGTGTGACTGCCAGTTACTGGGGCATTGAATATGGTGCAGCAGGAAAACATTACAGAAAAAAGCAGTGATGATATTTGATTTTTAAAGGAAAATCTCTGCATCCACAAAAAAACTAAACTTTCTTCCTCTGTGCAGAGATTGCCCTGAAAAACAGTAAAAGCCACAAATATAATAAACAACAGATTAAAATTAGTCACATTTTAGTCATGCAAATTGTCCACATATATATTTGGTATGTCTCTCTGGCTTGTTAAATTTTAATTCTTTTTTTTTTTTCAAAAAAATACACATTAGTTTACTGTGGGACACAACATGTCTGTGTGACAAATTGGAAAAAAAATTTGGGACAAATTAACGACCCGATACCAGCCTATAATTAATGACGACAACAAGATGGCATCACTTGCATCATTACCACCCCTACTTTCTAACAGAACAAGCGCGGGAATATGGGGGTTTTGGGCGGGGAACTTGTTCTCTGTAACTACAATTTTCGCGGTATCGCCAAGTTAACTTGAATCCTACCTATTCAATTGTACTTCTCGATACCACACAAATAATTTCTGCGGTATCGTGAAATTAATATGAATCCTACCCATTCAAGTGTATTTCTCGATACCGCAAAAATTATTTCTGCGGTATCACCAAGTTCACTTGAATCCTACCAATTCAATTGTACTTCTCGATACCACACAAATAATTTCCGCGGTATCGTGAAAGTCACATTAAGCCTACACATTTAAGTGTAATTCTCGATACCACACAAAAAATATGCACTTGTTCAACAAATACTCTAATTCTACATCATTTCCAACTCTTAACACACACTTTCACCTATCAACTATCGTTCTCTACCCTATCTACCATCACCATCAAACAACATTCTCTAATCTTTTCTTCTACTTTTATTTCCACTCACCTGTCTTTTTTCTTTCACATTTTCCCTCCATAACATACCACACACCATGACAATTTAACTGCCACCCGTCTTCATTCACAACTACATTGATACCAACCTTTCAACATTTTAATGCTCACAGTGATACCAACATTTACAAATTTTTCATTGGTAACTTTAAGTATTAAATACACATATTTCAAACTACTACAATAAACCACTCCTGCTTTAACTTCCAAAACTACCCCTAACATCACAAATCACCAACAAACACGCATATAGTAAAACAATTACGTGCATCCAGTTATACCAACTCTATAACTCCCACATTTTATACTAACACCTTTGTCCTACTAATATGACATCATTATTTTCCCCTCCGGTTTTCTCAACCAATAAGAAATCTGGTATCGAGAAGTTCAATTGAACCCAATTTTTTTTTCATATATAATCTAAGTAGCTAAACCCATGCAAGTTTATAATACATATTACTATATATATATATATTAAAACCTATTTTCATATATGTTTGCATGTCAAACACATAAAACATTAAAGTAACATAGAACACTTTACCTAAAAAAAACATTCGAACTATTGTAGAGTATTTTTAAAGTAGCTAACCAAACCTAACTGGCCATATTCGTAATGTAACAGTATTTGGAATACCTAATATAACCATACTTTAAAATGGCCAATTACTGGTAAACTACTTGAAGTAAACCAAGACACCCTTAAGTAATGATTGGCAAGCAAGGACAGGCAGTAAAAAATTAGCATTGTGAAATTTTTTACATTAATGTAGCTCTCCTTTTACAATATTTTATACAACTAATGAGCTAAACTAATCAACCACTTAATACGTAAACTAGCACATCTAAAAACAACATGAAATACACTAATGCTGTTTTATGAAACTATCAAAGATAATTCAGAGAACTAAAAAATATTTTTTTTTATAAATTTAAATTTTTGTTAATACAAGAAATGCAGATTTAAGATAAAATATTTACTGGTAAATATTCTCTTATCTAGAGGATAGCACTTTTCAAGTATTAAGTAGCTGAAAGTTTCAATGGTTTGATTGTTATGTACAATAGAGGTAAATGTTTCGTATTGCATATCCAAGTTAACCCTGTGATCCTGATGCAATGATCCTGGGGCCTATTTCACCAATAAACTTTGCAACTTTTCAATTTGCACTTTGCACATAACTGAAAAGTGCAAAGTAAATGTGTTCCACCAAAATTTTTAACCTCTTTGCATTCCTACAGCCAGTCTGCAAAGTCTTTGCATTATTTTATTCATTGTTTACATTACTGTTGCCTAGTTTGTAGGTTATAGAGTGCATGATGAGTAAGAAAATAGAAGTTGTGCATAAAAAATTAGCAGTATTAGAACTTATAAAAAAATATATATATTATTTGCAAGTTTCTCGAGTAGGTACAGTAACACAGAAACAAAAGGAGAAGGAATGGACTGACGTTCTTTTAAAAGCACAATGAATATCATTGTCAATCATGAAATTTATTCTTAATGTGTACACTTTCCTTACTGGAACTCTGTCATCTTCATCAGCCTCATCACTTGAATGCAATAAAATACGCCTCCTCATTTTCCTTCTTTTACTTTTGTAGGTTATGTGTTTATGTTACTACCTATGTTTTCATTTCTCTCAACCACATTAAATTAAATTAAATAATTACTTAGATGGTAAATTTATAACAAACAACACTTTTAACCACCTCAAACAAATTAATTAAATAAGATCACACAATAAAAATTAAACTGCAAAAGCAAAATGATATTTGCAAAACCTCTGAAAACTTTGCAAATATTTTTAGAATGAGTTATGCAGAGAGAGATTATTGTGGAACAGAAACACGTTCAAAAGTGCAAAGTCTTTGCACTTTTCGCTTTGCACTTTTCAATTTTTGCTTTGCGAATTCTAATTTTCGTGGAACGGAAGTAAGAAAGAAAAGTGAAAAGTGAAAAGTGAAAAGTTGCAAAGTTTATTGGTGGAATAGGCCCCTGATGGCATGATCCTGTACACCTGATCCTGTGGTACATGATGCTTATTTTTTAGCAGTGTGGAGGCGCGTAACACCTACCTGACGTAATTTATCTTATTCGTAATTTATTTTTTACATCAGGTTTCACGCGAAATGCCTCCCCACTGCTGAAAAAAGCATCATGAATTACAGGATCAAATGTGCAGGATCATGCCTCAGGATCAAAGGTATATCTGAAAACACCTGGATACGCAATTCGGAACTTTTACCTACATAGAGCAGTTAAGATTCATAATACTTAGCAAAATTAAGGAAAGTATAACTTACAAGTAGGATCACATACAGATGTGAGAATGAATAGTTTTAAAACATATTTCAATATACATGCATTAAAAGTTGTCTACTTAGTTCTATGACTTTCGTCAGCCCACATCATATAAGATTTAAGCTTAATTCTGAAGGGGACAGAGTTTTCTGAAGAAAAAACTAAATGTTTATTTTTTTAAACCAATATTTGACATTTAAGCGAGTGGTAAGGTCAGAGTTGTGTATTACAAATACAGTGATATGATAATGGTTGTTGGTTTTTGTGTCGGCAGCATTAAAATACTTATAAACAGTGTGGATGGTTGATTAGTTATGCTGCTTTAAATTTTTTTTTAAATATTCAAATGGTTGAAAAGCATTATCAATTAACCTATCCTAACCAACCAATCATTGCAGTGAAATCTAAATATTATTGCTTCAATTTTGTTACTTAATGCACATAACCTCTGAGAAAAATAATTATTAAAAATATTTTAAGCAAATGTCTGACAAGTGAGGCTTCATGCTAATTTTAGTTTTAAATGTGAAAAGTGTATTCACTGTTTTACTTAGACATTTATCAGTAACTATTCTGCGAAAAGGCATTGGAATGCTTCACGTAGTTTAGTAATAATTTACTGAGTTTTTAGGTTAGGTACGTTACAAAGAGTGAATGAGAATGGTTAAGATAGGTTAATTACATTCATACTGTGAAATTATGTGAATGGTTATTTAGGTCAGGTTAGCTACATTAAAATTCTTGGGTAATTATCTGAATTGTTGGTTATTAATTACATATTATAACTACGCCAACCGAAACCTTCACATAGTAATTTTAATATGTCCAAATTAACGTAATCAATCATGTACAAATTTAATAGTTTTAATTTTGCTAAGGAAATGTGAATTCACCCATATTTGCAGTTATTTTTGTATAAAACATAACCACACGTTAAAACGGTAAATTGCTGGTTAACTAGTTGTGAAGTATTTTAACGTATTAAACATATTCCAACCACACGTTATAACGGTAAATTGCTGGTTAACTATTTAAAGAATCTCACCACAGTTTCACAAAATAGTTACCAGCAACTATATAGATAGAAGAGGGGGTGAAAATAATATTTATACAAGAACCGCGCCTAGACAAACAACATAGCCTACATGGAAAATATTTCACTTACCTGCAACAAGTCCAATTAACTGCAAACACCCCAATCTTCCAAAATTATCTTGGTTTACTCATCAACCATTTTTTAGATCAGCACTTGCTCACATACAAACGGTAACGAGGAAATAAATAACCTGATGCCCACAATATTCAATTTCCAGCACCATCACGGAGCTGCTTCAATAACAATAAAACGGCATAGCCAACAAAATAAAAACCGGAAAGTAGTGTCGCCAACCAAATGGTTTAGTTGCGCTAACAAAATATTTTGTTGGCGCTGCAAAATATTCGTTTAAAATGTTATAATTTAAGCAAACATGCTGTTTGTTTAGAAAAATAATAATGATTTGTTTGACTGAAACAAATATCTGTTTGAAGTGTTGGACCAAACAAATAACTGCTTGGTGCAACAAATTATTTTTAAACAAATAATTTGGTTTTGAGAACACGTGTAGTTTGTTTGGAACATTTAACGTTTAGTACGGTCAAATAAACGATTGGTAGAATTAAATAAATATTGTTTGAATGAAACAACCATCATGCAAACAAATATATTTTGTTCATGGAACCAATCCTTTTTCTCAGTGTGACACCTGTTCATTGGCTACTGACATTGTGCGTCGTTCACTCTTCAGGGCTGTCCAGTGTCAGTTCAGGCGGTCAAATGGAGATCCGCTGGCACCCAGCCCAAACCGCGTGCAAGTAGTAGAACAGCTGTTGAGGGTTAGTTACTGCTTTTTTTTTTTGTAATTGAAAAATCGAGAAAACTTCATTAAATGTGGATTTCCACAGTCGTATTCGTGAAATCCAGTTTTATTTTAAGCTTGGAAAGTCTGTGTGATTTTTTCCCTGGGCGCCTTATCTTCAGACTGACACTTCGTGGCAGCTGGTTATCGTGACGCGCTCAACCCCTCGCCGATAAACCTGCCCCAAGCAGCCCACATATAGCTGTCACTGCTCCGCGATTATGGCTTTCCCAAGTGTCGGGAAATCGGTTGTCGTTCGCTGGGGCACTTGAAGCGACGGCGACGCGCCGTGTGCATTAGTGTCACGCGCTCCAGCGTCTAATAGACAAGCCTGTCCGTCCCCGTCATGTCCGTTAGTCTAGGACTAGGCTGCGTGGCAACATTAGCTTCTTCGTACTCAGGGAAACATTGAGTGCATGCTGCTAGCAATATTTTGCGTTTCAAAATAGAGTTAAAAAAATGCGTATTGCTTAGTTAATTTCTATGTACCTAACATACACACGCACACACACAAAATTATATACTAACCAACTAATACCGAAAACCACAATCACTCCTAGAATAAACTACTTCGTGAGTGTGCATCATTATTTATTTCAAATTTTTGATAAATTAAATCCATTCGAAAAAAAGGTTTTTCGTAACATATGATTACAAACCTAATATCAATAAATAATATTTCATCTGCTGGGTACACCAATATTTTTTTATTGATGAAGCTTTATACCCATATATTTCAAGACTAATGTTTTTTTTTTTTCTACACGTGTTTCTGGTTATTTATGACAGAATAATATCTACCTACAATAATTTTTTTATATGAGATATGAAGTATTGATTCAGAGTTTCGTTTCATTGCTGAATGCATGTAACTGAATCAAAACATACAACATTTTAATCATGTTGATTTCAAAGGAAAAAAATAATGCATTACTTAGTCAATTAGTATGTCTTGAGAGAGCTAAGTAACACTATCATGCAAGACGATTTCTCTTTACCTCGAGGTCTATCTTTTGCGATCGTAAGTAAGCACCCTACATTCCATATGAAAAAATGACTGTATAACAAAGTATGTGGCGAAAACTGATAGCAAGATTTGGAAATACAGTGTAAACTTTTTATAACGTCACTCTATTTAACGTTAAACTCCTTAAAACGTCAAAATTGCTTGCCTTTGGTTCGTTTACCTTGTTTTCTATACAATTATACCTACACTCTATATAGCGTCACGCTCACTTTATTTAACGACAACAATACGGCATTATAAATTACTAAGCAGTACTTTATAAGTTGCCGAAGTTGATAAGAACTAAAGCTGTGAACGTTCTTTTGTTTGCTGTTTTGTTGTTATATTATCTAGCTCGTGTTTACTTAGACTGACGTACCGGAGATTCTAAGAAATTTTGTCTTTTGTTTTTGTATAATGAACTTGCACATGTTTTCCTCGGTCATCAGAATTTTGTCACGTTGTTACACGTTATCATTTTCGCAGTGCTTACAGACTTTAGAACAGTAAACATGGTGAGTAAACGAAAATCTTTTTGTATTGACGTAATAAGTGTATTAATACGCTCAATAGAGGCGGGAGAAAAGATCAGTGATGTTGGAAAACGCTTTGGATTTAGCCGCTCTACCGAGTCTACAATATGGAAAAACAAAGAAAAAATAACAGACTATACGCAAATAGTGTTGTTATTTGTATGAATATTAATGTTCATGTGTAAAATGTGTACTATATTAGTAAATACATATTATTATAGAATAGTAAAATGATATCTTTTATTTCTCTCCATTTAACGACCACTCTCTATAACGCCGAAAAATGCTCAGTCCGTTAAGTGTCGTTATAAAGAGTTTACACTGTACTTGCAAAATTTTTTTTGCATGAGATATATTAATTCTCGCTGCTGAATGGCACAATTGTAGCCAGTTGGAGCCTTGTAGACTTGTAGCCTCGTTAGTCTCGTGGACCTTAAGATCGTAGACTTGTAGCTTGGTAGCCAATTAGCTTTGTAGACTTGTAGCAAAATTTCGTTAGGGCAGATGGAGTCAAAGACGGTTGGAGCCAAAGATAGTTGGAGCCAAAGATATTTGGAGGCATTGTAGCCTACTGTATACTGACGATAGTATCCTACCGAGTTGAATGCTTGTGTAAATGTAAGCTTTTTCGTTAAATGTGCATGGACGAGTCTGTAATACCGTAACTTAACGTATCTTCCGATAATATCCTACTTATGGGAGTATAAAGTAATATTTCCTATCGATCATTTCCTACTGATGGGATGTATCACTTTGGTGAGATCGTATCGTACTGATGAGATCGTATCACTTTGATAGGATCATGTCCTAATGCTGGGAAGTATATCTTTAATGGGATGGTATTACTTTGATAGAATCGTACTCCTTTAATTAGATCGTATCCTTACTGATAGATTCACATCCCCTTGATGTGATCGTATCCCTTTAATGAGATTATATCACTAGGGGAACTCGGGCAAATATGAGCATATTAAGGAACACTCCGAAAAAAACTTTATTTTAAAGCCGTTAAAGAACAAAATTAATACACCAAATAATTCTTACAATTGTTAACTTTCTTACACCAATAGTATTTTGGACATACACATTCTACGTGGAAGTAGCAACATAAATTTTACAAATATAACAACCTGCTCATATTACCCAGTTGTAGGGGTAATATGAGCAAGTAGATAGGCAAATATGAGCAGGCATATTTAACTTGAAAGAGACCTATATGACACAAGGCATTATTATTTTAATATTTTCAGTAATATCATTACCAAGTACTAAAAATATATAAAATGCTCTTTTTAATTATATTGTAACAGAATAATAAACGAATGAACTATCATAAAACATGTTTTATAGGGTGTACACCATTTTTCACATATTCCTACTTCGGATAGAAGGGATTGTCTGCATTTACGATTCATTTGCAGTTCTCACAAGAAAAACATTCCGAGTCGAAATCACTTACACATCATGGTACCACTGGCTACAATTTCACACCTGACCCATTGTTCACCATGGTGATCGTCCGTGAAATTACCACCACAGACAGGGCACATGCAGTCCGAAACAGTCAATTTCCTTTTTTTTCACTAGAAACAGAAGTTTTAGACTTCCCTGACCTCATTTTCGCAATTTAACTTTGGAAATCGCGTGAGCTGATGTGAGTTCTCTTGCTCTACCCCGTTTCCTGCCTCTATAAGACCTCGTTCGAGTAAGAGATGGAAGAGGTAAAAGTGCTTTAACAGTTCTTCTAGGAGTTTCAGGTTCTTGGGCGTCTTGGTTGCACTTTGTTGGCGTTATCTGCTTGGAGGTAGAGAGAAACTGGGAAGCTGTATTTGTATGTGGTTGTGATGTTGCAGAACTGCCCGCTGTAGGTATGTCTTGTTGTATGGTTTGACATGTTCTGGTTTCTTGATCTGTGCCTGGAATCACTTCCGAAATGAAAGCATGATCAGGAATAACATTTCGATTCACAGGCCACATACCTGTTGCACGAAACGAATTGGCTGCCAGACCGACTGTTGCAACTCTCTCACAAGCTTCCTTTACCAAGTCTCCGAATTCAACCTTGGTGAAAGCTCTGCTATGCTGCCTGACGAAACGACTGCAAGCATCGTAATAAGCTCGTTTCAGTGGCGAGAAGAGTCCTTTATCTGCAGGTTGAAGCCAATTAGTGGTGTGTGGTGGCAAGCAAAGCATACAAAGACCATTTTCCACAGCAAATTAAAACAGTTCAGGGTTAGAACAATGCAAATCATGCCCATCCACAATCAAAATGGCTGGATTCTCCTTGTTTATGCGGAAATAATCTACGAACTTCTTAATTACAACAAAGAGAATTGGTGCATTAATGTATGCAGACTTTTCATTTAGAAAAACTTCGCTTCCAGGAGGCAAATTTTCCTTCAAACCAACCACTGTATGCTTTCCTTTCATGATGATCAGGGAGGAAGGTAGTTACCTGCTGCATTGAAGCAGGCTACCAAGGTTGTAGTTTCACCTTTCTCTTTTGGAGAAATCGCGTGAACGACTCTACATCCTTTGGGTGCTACAACAGTAGTTGGTCTAGTGTTAAGTTGGAACCCACTCTCATCAATGTTGAATACTCTGGCAGCTCTATGTATCAAGTTAAACTCTTGCATCTTTTCCTCGATAAGGTCAAAGAATATTCCAAGTTCCGATTTTGTCATGGATAAAGCACGAATAATTGAAAGATTTTCTTCTTTCCGTATTGAGAGATCTGGATGACGCTTGAGAAAGCTCCACAGTCAGTCCCAACCTGCCATACCTGTTTCCTTATTAAACCTATGCTGTAGTTTAAATTTTTCTGCTAAATTAAAAGCTAGTGCACGTAACTGCATTCGGTTAAGGGAAAACCCATGTTCAGACAGGTATTTTACATGCTCAGTAAGGACTTCTTCAACTCGCTCCCCTAATTCAGGCTTGCGACCCAGTTTTCTTGGTTGAAGTCCGCAAGTTTCATCAGTAACGGAATTCAAATACCTGCGTAATGTTTGGCGTGGAACATCGTAAACAGCAGCAGCACGATTCTCAGATATATTTCCGGTTCTAACAGCATTAACAGCTTTTTCCATAGATTCTGCAGACCACTTCTGGCGGGCAGCACTATTTATTTTGAGGTCATAAGCCATCTGAAAGCAAAAAATAAATTAGGGTTAATTAATTTAAGGCACATTTATTTTCAACAATGTTGTGATTTATAGGCTACTATGTAAATTTGCAGTAACACTTTGATGGTGTCGTGTTCTAAACGATTCCAGGTGTAGGCCTACATTCATGTTTAAGGAACATTCTATACAATGCAGCAATGTAGTAAAACATAAGTTTTAATTTTTAAGTTCATCTGCATAGGTGTCTTCCTTGAAAAAACACAATTTTTCAAGAAAAAAATGTTTCTTCTCAAAATTTTCCTAGACTGGCCCCGACATGGCGTCGAATGGATGAAGCTGGCTAACGGTTTCTTTCTTGTCTCTCCACTAATAACTGACCATCGCTGCGCTATCTCTACATTTCAATGTTAACTCATTATTGTCACAGAACAAGACAATATTTTAACGTATTTTATAAGTCGTCATTGTTTCTTTTTATGACTAGAAATTACTACATAAAGTATTAAAGGATAGTTTTACTGTTAGAAAGTTATAATTGACACATCAATACTTTGGTATTTAGTATTTACCATGATTTCATTACCTTGGCCATATTACCCATAGTGAAAAACAGCTGACCATATTACCCTGATTAGGCCTGCTCATATTACATTTTTGACTGCTTATTATTTTATCAGACCTCAGCAGACAACCGACAAATTAAACTACAAATCACATACATGAAAAGAGAGAGAAAATACCATGGTTTCACGGACATACCGTAGAATTTTGTTGTGTTTAAGAGTAAGAAATATTTTTAACATTTCTTTACACTTCATTTAACTACATAAGCCAAAAATAATCAAGTAACAAAACATACATACCTTTGAATGACAATAAAACTCATTTGAAGAATAGCTGGAGCCTTGCATGTTACTTACAAAGCCAAAGCATACTACAAAGCAGTGTTACCACAAGTCATTGATAGTAAAAAAAAATCTCTTGCGGTCGTGGCCAAAGAGGATAAAGTTGCTCATATTACCCGACTGCTCATATTTGCCCGAGTTCCCCTACTGATAGGATTGTATTTTGTCGATCGTGTCCCATTAATGACATCAGTAGGGAGAGCGTGCCGACTCTGGAACATAGGCGAGGGGGGAGCGGGGTAATCCGGGGATTATCCCATTTTTTACGCATTTTTTATGGTTTTTTATGTGCAAATCCAGTTTTTTATGCCCTAATACAGTGGCTAATCCGCTAATCCAGTGGCTAATCCGCTAATCCGCAAATCCGCAAATCCGCAAATCCGCAAATCGCAAATCCGCAAATCCACAAATCCGCAAATCCGCAAATCGCAAATCGCAAATTCGCAAATCCGCCATTTTGTATTTCTAGAAATTTCCACCAACTTCGAATTGTGACGTCATGATTCTGTGTCGTCTGCTGGAGGCTGCCATCTTGATTTTTCCTGGCCGCCATCTTGTTTCGTCTGCTGGAGGCCGCCATCTTGATTTTTCCTGGTCGCCATCTTGTTTCGGCTGCTGGAGGCCGCCATCTTGTGTGACGTCATATAGTTCTGTTGGTCGCCACCAGGTAGCAGCAGGTATTATTTTATTTTAACTAAAATATTTTCAGTGCCGAGGCTGGGATTCGATCCATGGGACGTGAAAACGTCCAGGATGTCGTGGTTACGAGGCGGACGCCTTAACCACTAGACCACGAGACCAATTGGAATATGGTGGAATAAATAATCTATATATGCTATGTACTGATGTCAAGTTTATGATAAAAGGGGGAGGGTATTTTTGCCTTCCTTAATGCATACCTAAGGCGCCACATTTGAAATTAAAAATCATTATACAGCCGCCATCTTTAATTCCAGCACAGACTACCAGATGGCGCCAAATTCAAAAATTAGTTGCCAGAGGCGCCGCCATCTTGGTTCTCAAGTTGGCTGGTAGATGTCGCTAGTATCGCGCGCCAAATTCAAAAATTAGTTGTCAGAGGCGCCGCCATCTTGGTTCTCAAGTTGGCTGGTAGATGTCGCTAGTATCGCGCGGCAAATTCAAAAATTAGTTGCCAGAGGCGCCGCCATCTTGATTCTCAAGTTGGCTACCAGAGTGTGCCACCGTCGCCATCTTTATTTCATATTTCAGATGCCAGGGCACAGCACCATTCGATAGGTCGAATGCTAATCGATATATTTACTTTTATTTCATATTTCAGCTGCCAGGGCGCAGCACCATTCGATATGTCGAATGCTAATCGATATTTTTAGTAACAAGTGTTGCTACCAGAGGGCGCGATATTTAAATTTAAAAAAACATTACAACCTTTAAACAATTCTCCGCCATCTTGGATTCAACAGCCCCACCATCTTGGAAGCACATGATACACCCAAGGACTCGTACCAATACATGCACAGAGTGCACCGAAAAGATTGTTCCCTTACATGCACAGAGTGCACCATATTGAATGATCATGATATGTGTTCCTTTATATGCATCAGAAGCAGGCATAAGAAATTTTTTCTTATAGGCATACTTTAGTGTTAGCTTTCCTGTAATGCATTTAATAATAGTGTAAGCTCATTATTATTATTTAGTGATAGTGAATTTATAACTATGATGTGTAGTCTCATTCTCTTCATCTCGACGTGGCGGAAGATTCTCTGGAGTGTAAGCTGAAAAAAAAAAAACTTGTGTTTGAATTTATAGTGGTATGCTGCTTTCCACATCACCTTAGAGACTATGTCTCAGGAGGTACAGCATTAGATGCGTTAACTCCTTTTTTTTATACATGGCGAGTTTCCCCGAGAGGCCTATTTTCCATGTTTAACAAGGGCGCAAGCATTATGCTTCACCGTCACTCTCTCCCAAGCCGCTGTCCACTCCATCATCTGGCTCCACTTGCTCTTGAGCCTCCAGTACAGCTTCAAAGCATGCTATAATACCGTTGTAAAGGTATGTTAGAAACTCGTATTCCTCTGGAAATGCAGCGAACAAATTGATCGCGGAGACCTCTAGATGGTGTACTATCGCATCTATATTCATGCCGATGCAAGCATGAAGCGCATATTCAATGCAATCGCGCGTTTCCTCAAAAGCAGCCATGTTCATTATGGAATTGTCAGAGACAGAATGAAGACTATAGTTGACCTGGTCTTGACGGAAAGATGACATGCAACAAAGTTTAACCACATTAGCATTTAAAATCAGGATAGACTGAAATTTACTTTAAATTATTAAACAGACTAGCATTTAAAGAAAACTATCAGATTCACTATCTGAACCGTGTAAATAAGATGAGTGCAATCTCTACATGTTAAACATACCGATGGTTTTATCTCCACATGCGCAGTACAGTAGTGCATGAGTTCTGTCCAACATTCTTAATGTTTTATGGGTGAAGGGGGAGGCAATGAATCGCAGTTGCTTGCCATCTACCCAGTTGCCCACTCCGAGCGGAGGAGGAGTTTGGAGCGCTGTTGTTTTCCTACAACTCGACTCGGAGCAGCAATGCTTATTGAGCGTACCAAGGTATGAGGATAGTACAAAAAAAAATAAACTGGAAAATTATAAAATAAAAAAAAAAGTTAGAATCTCTTATTATGTGGGGGAACTCAGGTTCAGGGATCTAGACGGTAATGTCCCCATGGAAGCGTGCTAATTCCATCATCGGAAATGCTCCGCTTGTCGTCACCTGATGACAACGCCACCTTAGTCACGCGTTCAGTACAAACAATGTGATTTCGTGAACGAAAATGATATTGAGTCCCCCAAACCTGTGAATTTGTTTGCAAGCAATCCAGATATTGCTCAAAAAGTAGCGAGCTGAGTACACTAGCCTTCACACCCTTGGCTTTAAGCGTAAAAGCACCATCGTCCATCTTGTATGCATAAAGTTTGGGGCGAAGACCAACATACTCAGTAATGATGCGTCCAGCGGCTTCATCCTTCATGACACCAGTCATGCCGTGGTTGACTGATGGAAACCTTTGAACATTATCTGGAGCATAATTCGAAGTGTCGAATCGAGAAGCCAAATCGGGGAGAATCGAAGAATACACATCGCGACACTCGATGTGGTACAGAAGAGAATCGGTATCTGAGTAAAGCAGGTGCAGAGATGGAAAGGGAAACTTAACCTGCATATAGTTATAGTGGAAATCATAGAGATGCAATTTGGATAAATCTAAGATGGCCACACCAGTGTAAAGGGGTTTGTTGAAGGTTACCGAACCTTTGGCTAACTCAATGATGACCAGATTCTCATCGACGATCCGCCTTGCCTTAAATGACGGACGACCTATCAACTCTGCCGCACCATATATGGTATCGTACCGCGAAACCACACGTATGTCACGCTCCCTACGCGGCGACTGCAAAGATTTGCCAAAAACGGAATTATTCATTAATTTATAGAAGGATTTCTCAAAGGGGTTCGCTGCCTGAGCACGGCAATTCAGATTATACCTTACGTACGACGCCATCCAGGATTTTTGTTCAAAGCGCAAAACACGATGAACATTGTCAAGAACGGCCCCATACGTAAGGTAGTGCTGCAGTGTTTTTGCATGTAAAACATAGTTCTTTCGCGGTTCAAGTGTCAATAAGAGCTTTGACATATTGCCGTTCACCGGTACGCCATTCACGGGTGCAAGCGGCAGGTCTGATAGCCGGTCATGACATTCACGCGGAAAGGATAGATCCACCTCTATAAAACATGAGCAGTCACCATCGGTGTCCATGGTGCTAAAGTTCCAGTTTGCATATTCGAGTTCCTGCACCCACTGGAAGTTGCCCACCGGAAGCTTACCAAGCATCGTATGACCATAGAGAGAATTTACATCGAAATAACAGATGTAGGAAGATGGCAGGCTGGAGTCATAATCGCTCATGTAAACATTGTTAGCCTTCGCATAGCGCCGACTAACGTTGGTGATCCCCCCCGAACAGCATTCTCCAAGAAAAGATAGATATCTGGATCGGTGACTAATTCCAGACACACCTCAGACTTGCTCAACAAACCGTCCCACGCAAGTGATGGGGCCGTAATGTAGTGCGCCGGATCTAAGCCATAGGACTGGCAACAAACTGAACGGAAATTCTCGAACACGTCAGCCAACAAACACGTATCCACCTTCAAATACTGCAACGCGTAATCGTTCAAAGTCTTACAGCGGAAAACATTCCACGCAGATCTAGCGTGAGCATAGTCCCCGTCACTCACGTCAGTCCCACTAAGAGCATTATGAAATGCTTCCCTAGGGGGTAGTGAGGTCGTCTGCAGTTCTGCCATACTAGTGACGAAATCGTATGGGAACACCCCTTTCCTACGAGCTAGATCAAACTGTGTGTCTTCTGGAAACTGGACACGAGTGAGGCTCAGCTGAGCAGGCGAGAGATTACCTGCCAGAGTATCCAGAGATGAAGTTAGGAAGTTAAGGGAGTCAATGAATCTTAAACGCACTGTTCGAGTACCTCCTCTCGCATCATTACCGGTAATCGGTATGTACTTTGTTATGCTCTTGTAACTTTCAAGAGACGTGCCTATAACCCTGACCTCCCCGGGGTTCTCCAAAATGGAGGAACCGTCAGGTTGTGCAATATGACGTGAGACTAATGGTCTCATCAAAAAGTGGGCATCATAATTCTGAAGATTGTGGAAAATAGCCACCAGTTGGTTCTTCTGCAGTCTAAATGCAATATTACACTTAGAATGCGCATAGCCACGAATCTCACCGGTCAGGTGGTCATGGTCCAACACTGACTTGTCACCTAGTGTCTTATTACATATATGGCAATGTGTCTGACTCGCCAACCGCGCAGCAACAGCAGGAGTCTGGGCTTTCATGGGAACGGTTTTAGCATAAATCGCGCACACCCACTTAGTCATATCAATCAAGGTAGAGACCATGTCGGCAACACAATTCTCCCCTTCAAAGTGCGCATATCTGGTAAGCGAAGCATCGTACGAACAAACTAATAAAATGCTACATGCATAAGGCACGTGCTCGTTCACCGTCGTGGTGCTGGAGGCATCGGTCTCCGGTAAACAGGTGGACATCGGTTTCAAGTAGGTCTCTGTATCGCAATAAGCGACAAAGCCCATACGTTCCTTCTTGGATACATTTGTGAACTCGAGCCATTTGGTCTCCTCAGTCGGGAATACTGACCGAACGGCCGTGTGTTGGCTGCACAAATCAGTGTGGGAGTTCAACTTGTCCGCAGTATGGAAATACTGAAGACAGCGGTCGCAAACCCACTTTGTATGTTGATCACGCGAGAGTTGAGAAGAAAGCAAGCGGGACAAATTCTTAATAGTCACGAAATGGAGATGAGCGGGAGCACCAGACGCACGAATAGCCAAAATATTCACATGGCGATCACATCGCATAGAGGTAATGCAAATCGGCTGGATACTTGCATCAGTGGGTTTGTTAAAATCCTCGTCAATAATCGTTCCCTGATCACTCACGCAAGAATAAATGTTCACGGAAATATTATTGAGACTCTCAAAGATCTTAACCTGATTCAGTGTCATGGGGAACGTCATACCGGTCGTATCAAAAACCTCGAGAGGATTAGGATACGATCCAGTACGAGTAACCATCCCAGCCGCCGGCGTCACACCTGCCATAACGGCATACAGAAAGCACATCTCACGGTCAGTCTCGATGTTTACACAAGCTTTGCGGTTAGACAAAAATGCAGGCAACTTTGTATGCGCGGCCCCCACCGTAAATGGTCGGTATGCAGAGACATGCATGTCGAGATGTTTTACATGACTCAACATCCATCCAGACCCGCGCAAAGCAAACTCACTTACATGCTCCATAAGCACAGAAACTAATGTGAAACTGAAAATTTCTGCTAGGTCCTCACTTAACAAAACAGGGATACTTTTGGAGGCGAAGTGGAAGCTTTCACTGATGGGCCCCTGCACAGGATCCTCCTTAATAAATACCGCGGCCAATGTAAGATAAATTTTGAATGGGCGGAGAACGCCACCCACTACGTCCAGAAAGGGTTCCCTGCACCTGGAGAGAAATCTATTAATGTTGGGGTCGGGCTGGGGAATATCATTCGCGATTCTGGAATCAACAAGTCGACCCTGGAATGCGGAATCTAAAGCGACGGGCTTCAGGCTAGGCAAAGAGGGAGGTGGCGTGTCTTCGATCTCTAGGTTGGATGAATCATCAGCCGACGATAAAATCACTGACTCAAATGATGATGAAGATGAAATCAATGAATCAATAGATGATTCATCGAGCTCAGACATCGAAGGCTCGCTTTCCTCAAATCTAGCACGCTTATTAGAGTATGGAGAAGACATTATTATAAAAGGAATTTAAAAAAAATAAAGAAGGATACGCTCAACAAGTTAGAAACTGAAAAATAAATAAAAGATGCTTGCTCTAATATACTGAAACCAACAGCTGTATCAGCACTTATTATTTTCCATAATATGTGTAAAAATTTGTATTGAAAAAATAAGTGTAAATATGAAATAATTGTATGTCATGAGAAAACTTCTTGTAATATTTATTTGTGAAGTATTTCAAGTTGTAAATAATGTAGAAATATAAAATGTTTAAGACATGTAAACAATGTGCAAGAAATTAATTATATGTCGGTATATTCTGAGAATGTAGAGAATTATTATTTACATGGAACATACTGTATTGAAAACAAATGTATATCAACTTCATATCACGCTTAATATTGTTTAAAGTTTGACAGAATTTATTTAACTGTTTGCAAGCAAAGAACGAGCTCTGAATGGTTGTTGTTTTTATAAATCGCGCATAGCGTTCAGTAACAGAATGAAAGATGTATTAAAGAAATATTAAATACACGCATCCCGTTGTAAAAATAATTATGAAAACAAGTTGATTCTCAATCATTAATAAATAAGCGAAAACAGGAATAATATTCAAAGTAATATAATCGCAACAAAAAAAATAGAGTTTAGTAATTTTTCCGTGATAATACACAATTTAAGTAATATAAATACATGGATTTAGTTATTGCTTAATTCGACCGTTTTAACGTGTTTATTTATTTAAAATAGTGGACATATTGTTAAATAAGAACTGTAAACACAGTGCGCGAACGTGTTTTAACGAAACGAATGTACTCCATCTCGTGTTGTCAGTCAGAACTGACAGAACACATACCTTATCTGGAGAAGAACGTCTCTCTGCGGAGGAGGTATCGAGGGCTGACGAGGGCTGGCTGCGATCAAATGAGGTTTCCGACCTCTGTGGCAGGTGTATATATATATAAATCTGCGTCGGGCGATGACCTGAATTCTCGCGGAATCGCCTACTCTGTGTGTCGGCTTTAGATGACAGTTATAAACTGAAAATTATTAATTTAAGAAAGTTGAGTAGATTATATTTGGTAAAATCATTTAATAATATGGTGATCATGGAAAACTAGTTAAACTATATGTTTTTTGTTTTAGAAAGTAGATTTTCTACCATTCACTTTTTTCAGAATTAAAATTTAATTAATGTTTTTTTATTATAGCTTACTGAAAACATTTTTCTGCAATCGTTGTAATGCATTACAACGATTGCAGAAACTGTCAACCAAGCCTGTGACAGCATATAGACACCTCTTAGGTGCGACGACAGTTGTCTGGAAAAACTAATTCCTTTCTCTGAAAATAGAGAGCTTCATACACGGGCTCTCGCACGTCAACCCGCTGGTCAGCCCAGGAAGGCAGGACGTTTCAATGCTAGCTTTTATTTTAAATCAGAGGAATACTTAAATCATAACAATAAATCAGAGGTTACACATTAGTTTTATTGTAGTCAACATACATTTCGTGAACGTGCGGGCGCAGAGACTGATGGATAATTTGAATACATTTTTTTTTAAATTATACTAAACCAGAAAATTATATAATTGAAAAGAGTATTAATAAAAAATACAGTAACCTATACGTTCTTTACTTAAGTTGCAAACAGTTTCGGTAATAAAATATGCATTATGCTTTTAACAATTTATTTTAAAACTTTATGCAAAACTGAAATATTACAAGAAAATCACACATAATGTTTGCATACAAACCTGAACATTTACATACAAAGAGTATTAAAGTGACGATAAAAAAAAGATTTGAATGCTAACTTGAACATTTCCTTACACACAAAGAATATTATATTTACGTATTCAGCTGAAACATTTACATACACAAAGTGACAAAAATTCAATTATACTTTGCTTAATAATTCTAGAAGTAATGAGCGCACTGCTACCCGGGCCATCTCGTCAGTTCTTTGTATGGAAGCACTAGACTGTTTGAACTCCGACATCTTGACTCACCGGTCCTAAATGACTGAGATCTCTGGTTCGACTCTTGCGAGAGGCAGCAGGCTTTCGCTGTCGTCTGGTGGACTTCGGTGTCGCCTCGGTGATTGGCTCAGCTACAGGTATGATGGATGTTGGCGAATCAGGGCTGATTTGAATGCATTCAGGGATAACCTGAACCGATTGGGTAGCTGTCTGGTTGAATGCGTGTGCGTAGACGTCTTCACTCGTGGCAGGCAGCACTGTATCGTGTCGAAGCATGTTAACAATACATTGTCCATAACCCGAGCAGTTAATTAATTCAAATGGTATGTCTTGAGGTCCTGGGTCGAGTATTTGTTTCGAGTGAAACATGCCGTCACAGCTTTCCGATATGTGTTTTAAATTGTCTTGACTCCACTCGCTGTAATCAACACTGCCTAGACCAGGATTTACACTCACGTATTTCTTGCTTGAATGAAAGTTAGACATCTTGCTTGGCACAGATCCTCACACCGACACAGTTTCAGCTCGACTGTCGACCCAGGAAGCGGCGATCCTATTAAAAAATATATTGCCCATCTGAATGAATAAATTTATTACGAAATTCCATAGAGTAGAGCATCTCGTAGAACAGTCCATTATCTATATCCCCATAGTTGCTTGCTTAGATGCGTCGACACCGAGAATTTGTTTTCTCGTAATAAACGACCTCTCGACAAGGAACACAAATGATTACTGAAAGGCGTGTCGTGAGGTGGGTTCCACATGCATGTAGCGGGATTATGGCGATAGTGTTTAATTCCGGTACACCATTCGGAGAAAGTACTTTCATAGTCTCTGTCACGGGATGTCTTGAGCTCATCAATAGTACAGGGAAACTTTGCCATTGGATGACTAAGATTTATTACACAGTCTTTATGCTGACAGTCGAAAACAGTCAAGAGAGTCACGGACTTGTATGGTCTATCAGCGTGCCACCTCAGTCGGAAATGAGTATTTTCGCGACAAAGTTCGAAATAAACGTATCGAAGACTACTCAATCCAATATCAAATTCATAGAACTCTACATGAAATTCAACACAGTTCAGACTTGCACGTTTGTAAAGATATCTATTTTCGGTATTGTCAAACAAAGTCGAAGGCTTCATTTCTTTAGATCGCGGATCAGGAGGATAATTAAAATATCTTGTCGCTTCATCCCATGTTAAGATGCTCGGTGCCCACAATTCATCTATTACGGCATCTTCTTGGCTTTGAGTTATATCATGGAATCGCGGTGATAACATGACTGACATAGGTATTGTCTTAGCTCTCAAACTTAAGCGAATGGGGTGAATCGATAAAGTTTACACTGAAGGAAACTACATGTCTCGTAGCAAACACTGTTTTCATAAGTTGTGTTGTGAACATAACCGTCACACTGCTCCTCCCAATGCACAACTGTCTCTGGGTTCGTGCTGCGTCTCAAATCACACCTTACTGCAGAATAATCTGGTTCTGAGGTTATAGTTTCAGTAGCGGCTGCTGCCTTAAGTTCTTCTAAGGTAGTAGGAAATTTACTGTCGGGTCTCAAGTAGTGCACAACACAATCTACCTGATTGCAGGGCGTCTCAATAAAGTCCGGAGCCTCCAGATCGCAATCGGTGCTCCAGTGATGATTGAAGTTGCAGACTATGAGGTGGAACTCTCCATCTCCGGTAAGGTATGCCACACGACGAAAGCCGGGTGACACGTCTGCGTAGCGTGCCGATGGATCGAATGTCATTTTTCTTGAATATATAGTGAGTCTACGCCCGCACGACCGCGAACTGTACGCTGACTGTCGTACCCCGGGACGATGACCTCAATTTATAGCGCCTCCAGTCCAGACATGTTTACCGTTGCTTCGCTTGTTGTTGATTCCATTTCGAGCGCGTCATCCAACATTCCAGGATCGCTGTGTTCTAGCATCCAAGCCCTAAGCAATGCGACGTTACGGCGAGACGATACAGGTCTTATGCTGTCACGATTTTGAGCATACATTATGTCTAATTTTTTGAAAGCCGGGCAGCCATATTCCTCTTGTGCATCCACTATGTGCATGTGTTTGAGACAGTGTTTACCCAACCATCTTTTCTGTTCGCTTCCAGCAACTATTACAGTTCCACTCAAGTGAGTTGTCAAGATGGTGGAAAGACTGTTGTAGGGAAACAATCCGTGTTCCCATTTTAAACTATGAAAATTTTTAGTGAGCCACGCATTACTTCTCCGGTATTTACGACTAATGTCTCTCCACTCAAACGGCGGTTTGAATGTTCGCGTAATTATGTTCCCCTCAGAGTCAGCAATGCTAAGTTCCTTGGTAATAAAGCCATACTGAGAGAAAAAATCCTTGCAGATTAACATACTTCATGGTGGCTGAGACACGACTGAGCCTCTACTATGCTTAACTCAGTATTTTAACAGCTTTGTCTCGTGGATTATAGGAGACAAGTCTGTCGTGCAATATTATTGCAAATGCTTGTGTTAAGATCGGTAGGTTGTCTGAGCTTGTGATCTCCAACTTGCAATCTATGATATTCGAAGGTATTTTCTCAGCTTGTCGGCTTACATCAAACATGAATAACGTAGCCAGTTCCTTAAACTGATGAGGGTCAAGCAAAGGTGCATTCTGCTTTCCATAGTAAGACTCTTGAAAATTTGAATACATATCATATGCGATTAAGTAAAATCCATTGTCGAAGTTTATGTCCAAATCCGTGTACGGATAACTTTCTGAATTCAAGAATAGTTTTATATTCTTTATGTTGCAGTGGTCAAACCTCGATTTATCGGCAGCCATTACATTATGTTTAGCCGATTGAAAGCCGACTATTATGTATCGTGGTTTTTCCATCGAGAAGCTTGTCTTTACTGACCAGCTGA
Source organism: Bacillus rossius redtenbacheri (assembly GCF_032445375.1). NCBI lineage: Eukaryota > Metazoa > Arthropoda > Insecta > Phasmatodea > Bacillidae > Bacillus > Bacillus rossius. The sequence continues at coordinate 18,463,995 of NC_086335.1, forward strand.
CATTTTGTGCTTGTGGCATGCTGGGATATGTTTCAACAGACCAAGATCTAAATGCTATATCTATATTTCTGCCTTTCTCCACAAGCTTAAGCAGTCGCGTGCGTTCCGCTGGAGACACTTGGATGTGTGGTACGGCCCAATCGATAGAGTTTATGGTTAAATTAACTGCTTGAGGCTGCGCACTCGCATCTACGATCGAGTTAATGTACGTATTTTCTAAAACTATAATTAACTCTTGTTTGGAGTTTAGAAGTATACGGTGATAATCCTCAGCAAAGCCGAGGAGATGGCTTAGCGGAACACAGATTTCGAAAACACCATCGGCTGTTAGAGGCAAGCTATAGTTTTCCTCGAGACACCATCCCTCCATTTTGCTGATGGCGTATTCATCACGAGTTCGTGAAAGATAATTCTTCACTGTAGATACCACTCCTAGTGATCTGGTCTGGTCTATAAGAACGCCGTTCAGTTCAAATCCTATCCGATTGATCATATGTAATACACCATTGTTTATAATCTTTGCATGGTCCGGTTTCCGTCCGTCTGCCTTTACGAGTTTTCCACGTATACGCAAAAAGGATTTTGAGATGTTTGTGTATGCATCATGATTTTGAATCACTATACGGATTTCAGAGTTGGGGGCATAGGGTCCATTTAAGTATGGTTTGTAAATATGCAGTTCAGTTTTTGAAATAGAATCCTCAAATTGTGGTGCTTGCTCTACTTCAAGAACGGTGTTCTCCATGAGGATAAACTCTAAATCCAAGTTTTTTAAGGAATCTCACGTTAACAGATGTTAGCCGCTTGATGTCTCGTCGTCTACTGGATAAGGACACACCTGAACCGCTCCATTTATGCTTAGAAAAATATTTCACTCCCATTGTTTTTTCAAATGCAGTCTTAGAGTTATTTCTTCCTTTCTTAGGTTAACTAAGCGTCCTTCCTGATCGACTATTTGAATGTCGAGCTCCGATATCGATTGAACGGTAACTGGGACATAAATGAGCGTGGTAGGTCGTTCATTTATCTTATATCCCGGAGGTACTATGGGGGAAAATTCATGAATAGTATTGTTTAATTTACCATTCAAGTATGTGTGTCCCACAGCATTGCTTGTAATTCGTATAACATTCACGGGGAATATATTTACAGGATTTGTCGATTCATGCAGCTCACCTGCTTTGTATACTTGAGAAGAAAATCCAAGCATTTCACCTAATGTATTTTTTCCACTAAAATCCACATGTATATTGTTGCTGAACATTATGCACTGTAAGGTGTTGGGGTTGCCTCGTAATAGAAATGTTGAATCTGCAGGTAGGTTCTGTTTTATGTAAGCTTCCATGTCACTTATTTCATATGCACCTGTTGGTAATTTCATTTCATGATGTTCATTGTTTGCGATGTATCGAAAAACTTGATTATTTTCATCAATGTTCGGTATCGAGTTATATGTTGTCAGATCGATCAATGCCATTGTCCACTCTCCATCCAATTGCAAGGGAGGGAAGTAGTAGGTTCTCATAATCGAGCTCTTCCCAGTTAAAATTAATGTTATTGACATTTTGTCTAGTTTACACTGCGTCTCGCGTTGTGTGTGGTCTCTCTATAAACACTCTGTCGCATATGTGGCTTATGATAACACTAATGCTTCTTATATATTGATACTAAAAATCTTAAGCATAAGTGACCGCAATTCCATGAATGCAACTTTTGTTGCCTGTCATAATTATAGGTTATGTTGCACTTGTTTAAATATCGTATCAGTTCCACTGGTGGAGGCAAGTCTCCGAAGCTATCGTAATATTCAACGTTAGGACCGGTCTTGACATAAGCAGTCCAATGCGTTCCCGGTCCTTTGGATGAGTCTAGATTCAAAATAGCACTTTCATTACGCAATGGTTTCTTAGGTAGCGAATCGCGCATGTATATTTGTCTAAAGTATGGTATTTTCAATTCTTTTATCGCCTTCATTAACTCGAGGTTTGTAAGAGCTCGCTTTGGTAAGTTTTTGATTATCGCTTCCTGCTCCCGCGATTTTTCTTTCTTCTTCTTCCTCTTCGCTTTCCCCCACCACCCGACTGTGGATAGGGGCGTAGATAAAGTCCTGAACCGTTTTTTGCTGCACGTGCTATCGCTTGCATACGTGCCTGACTCCGGACATCGGAAACAGTTTTAGCAACACCCGCAGCTCCACCAATTAAGCTGCCTAATGCAGCGAGTGCTGGAAATATAAATGGTAATAGACCACCCTTCTTCCCCAGGGCTTTCCTGACAGATTTACGGTTTCTCTTCTTTGATGATGAAAATCTTAAACCTGCACCAAGCTTACGTTTCACTCTCATAATCTTGTTAACGGTCCACGCGGATACTCTCTGTCCAAATTTAGTTTCGGGAGACTTTCTAATCTTCTCGGCCGTGTCAGCTAATATTTTATCCGCTTTATGTCTTTCAGCCAAGTTATTACTATCCGCATACGCAATATCGTGAAGACGACACGCCTCGTCTAGTGCATTCACACCACGATCACCTCTTGCTAGTCTCTCGGCTAGTCTCGTGCCAGGTCCACAGAAATTGTAGCCCGGAAGATGTGCCTCGAATGGTAGCTTATTTATAACAGAATTAACTAAGCCTGAACCTCTCTTCCGTCTCATACAAGACATATCAAGACACTGAGTGGTTTCACTATAAGGATGACTGTTTTATAGTGTTTAGGTTTAGTATTAAGAATGGAGGTTGTTCAACAACAGCTCGCTTTACCAATTTCACTAATTGATGATGATGTGTTTAGTAAAACTGAAGAACGTCATGGATCTCTGTTACCAAATACCATACGGTGTATAGTGTCAGGTCCTTCGAATTCTGGCAAAACTTGTCTTATTCTTTCACTTCTCGAACACCCCAATGGGATACGTTTTGAGAATGTGTATTTATATAGCAAGTCCCTAGAACAACCAAAATATCAACGTTTAGCCCATGTGTTGGAAAATGTCGGGGGAGTGAAATTTTTTAAATTTCGAGAAAATGCTGATGTTTTAGACCCCAGTCAAGCCCTCCCCAACTCTGTGCTAATCTTCGATGATGTTGCTTGTGATAAACAAAGCATTGTTCAAAAGTATTATTCTATGGGGCGACACCACAAGATCGACTGTTTCTACTTGGTACAAACTTATACCCAAACCCGAAAGCAATTAGTGCGAGATAATTGTAATCTAATAATTTTGTTTAAAATGGACGATCTTAATCTAAAACATGTGTTTTCCGACCATGTCGGTACAGATATGAGCTTTGAGAGATTTAAAACTCTTTGCGGTCACTGTTGGAACAGTCCTAATGAGCATGGTTTCATTGTGATAGCTAAAGATTTTCCTCTACATAAAGGGCGTTACAGATGTGGTTTTGATCAGTTTATTGTGATAGGTTCATGAATCATGATGTCAAAGTTCGGTGGTGGTGGACTTAAACGATCGCACGACTCATGCATGACGTTTACTCGTGAAGGGGACTGCGACTTAAGCTGGAAACATTTGAAGAGAGTTGGTGATCCTAAACAAGATGGTGATGCTGCTAATAAGAAGTATGTTGACGCAGTAAGCGGGGCTTTTACACATGCTTTGCATTCGATGACTGATGGTATGACACGACAAGTTACAGATATCAACAGATCACTTACTGTAACAAGAGATGTGCAAGTGGGGATTATGGAGTTCTTGCGCAATATGGAGGCTAAAGAACAGCATTTAATTGCTCAATTAAATGAAAGTCTTTCAGCTGTGTCGACAAAGTTGGGTGATATGTGCACCTCGTTGGAGAGCAGGTTAGATTTATTCGCACAAACATTTATAGAGGAACTAAATGATGCACTAAATGCTAACATGGTTGAGATGGTATTGAAAATTAATGCTGGAATTGTACAACAGCTTTCACAAATGAATCGCACTGTTGGTGTTTTGACGATTACTCCTGATGAATATTCTCGCGGTGTGTTGTCTAAGAAACCTTCACCTCCAAAACCAGCACCTGCAAAAACAGCATCTTCAAAACCAGCATCTCCAAAACCAACACCTCCAAAACCAGCACCTCCAAAACCAGCACCTCCAAAACCAGCACCTCCAAAACCATCAAGCTCTAGACATGCCTAGATCACTCACGTATTGATGCTAGTTGTATATAAAAGGGTGATATGCTATCGCTAACTCTGCAGTCATGTCTCTTGAGGCTAGTAAGTTGGAGCGCGACATAGAAAATGTTCATGCAAAGTATCTACTTGCCAAACGAGCTCGTTTGGAGAGGGATGCAATTAATGAAGAAATATTCAAGTCTGTTAATTCGCGTTTGGATAAACTTGGACCTACTACATCGCTCGCACAGTCTATCGATACTGTGAAGCAGGATTCTGCGGAAGAAGCTACTGTGAAACAATATTTAGAATCAAGCGACAGTGATGACTCGAACGCTATTCCTTTAAAACATCACGGTGTTCCATATGATGATTCTTTAGGTGGAGTGTAGTCTTATTTGCAGAGCTACAACCTTCGCTCTGGTGATGGAACCTATGGTGTATCTAAACGACATAACCGCTGGTTTTTAGGGGACACGGAAGTATTTTTTCACGATAACAATATGATTCGCGTTAAAGATGAACTAATACAACCTGCTCCTGGTTTATTTGAACTTTTATTTCGCAGAGAGCCGCATACGTACTCGGAATCGGCCCTTAAACAATATGGTAATCTACTAGAGCTTACAAATGCTTATTTTAAAAAGAATGATCCTGCAACAAATCTCTATAAAAGCACGTCACATGCGAAATTTGATATCATTAAGCAACTGTTTCCACATATTGGTTCGCAGCAACGAGGAAGTGGATTGTTACATAAAACATTGGATTTAGGTCGTAAACGAGAGTTCATTTATTGGAATGATCCGAATGAGATAGTAGATCGACTCAGGTTGTTAATGGCCTCGCAGGCTTCTGGCCACACCGGACACAATAACGAAATCCTTTCGATACTTGAAGAGTTACAAGAATCAGGATACATTGCAAAATGAGCGACGCACAGCGTGGGATTGCATACGAGCTTCACCGAGGCAAACGTATTATATTTCCTCGCAGAAGGGTTTTAACATATGGACTCCATGATTTACTACAGATTGATTTGGTAGAAATGATACCATACAGTAAAGTGAACAGTGGTTACAAGTACATCCTGACTGCCATAGATGTGTACAGCAAACGTGCTTATGCAGTTCCAGTTAAACAAAAGACAGGTGTGATGGTTACTGCTGCCATGAGAAGTATTTTGAAAGAAGCAGGAAGTTTTAAAAGTATTCAAAGTGATGCGGGAACAGAATTTTATAACTCAACTTTCAGAGCTCTTATGAAAAGAAAAAATATTAATCATTATTCCACTCACAGTGAGATTAAAGCAAGTGTGGTAGAGCGGTTTAATAGATCTCTAAAATCGCTGCATTTTCGCGAGTTTTCAGCTCAAGGAAATTATAAGTGGCTTAAAATTTTACCACAAGTTCTACGTGTCTACAATAACAGATTCCACCGCACCATTGGCATGGCTCCGAATCAAGTGAAGGATGACTCTTTGCTACAAAGTGTTTACAAATATGTAAAGACAATTGACCCTAGAAAACCTAAGGCTCGTGTGGGGGATCATGTACGCGTGTCACGAAACAAGAAAGTTTTTGAAAAGGGGTTTACACCGAATTGGTCTCACGAAGTGTTTAAAGTAACAGCTATGAGGTCCAGCTTTCCGCGTGTGTATAACTTGAGTGATATGGATGGAAATGAAATACAAGGTGTTTTTTATGCTTCAGAAATTCAAATTACAAAATACCCCGATACATACTTGGTAAATAAAATTCATCGAAAGTGTGGTGAAAGATTCCAGGTGTCTTGGAAGGGGTTTCCCGATACCGTGAGGACATGGGTAAAGAGAAAGGATATGGGAGTTTAAGATTACATATACACATTTTATTTTACCTTATTGCTTGTTCTCAATCGAAGCATATTCTATGGAATCGTTTGTGTGGGCTGTTGTTGAGATTCTATTCCTGCAATGTATTTATAATGTGTGGACTACTTCCTGAACACGACCCAGCACTCTGCAGCTTGGGATCAACAAGCTGTGACGTCAGCCCGCGCTGGGCGCCTCATTGGAATGTGTAGCGCGACATCGGGGTTGCATGTCATCTTTCCGTCAAGACCAGGTCAACTATAGTCTTCATTCTGTCTCTGACAATTCCATAATGAACATGGCTGCTTTTGAGGAAATGCGCGATTGCATTGAATATGCGCTTCATGCTTGCATTGGCATGAATATAGATGCGATAGTACACCATCTAGAGGTCTCCGCGATCAATTTGTTCGCTGCATTTCCAGAGGAATACGAGTTTCTAACATACCTTTACAACGGTATTATAGCATGCTTTGAAGCTGTAATGGAGGCTCAAGAGCAAGTGGAGCCAGATGATGGAGTGGACAGCGGCTTCGGAGAGAGTGACGGTGAAGCATAATTCTTGCGCCCTTGTTAAACATGGAAAATAGGCCTTTCGGGGAAACTCGCCATGTATAAAAAAAAAGGAGTTAACGCATCTAATGCTGTACCTCCTGAGACATAGTCTCTAAGGTGATGTGGAAAGCAGCATACCACTATAAATTCAAACACAAGTTTTTATTTTTATTTTTTTTTCAGCTTACACTCCAGAGAATCTTCCGCCACGTCGAGATGAAGAGAATGAGACTACACATCATAGTTATAAATTCACTATCACTAAATAATAATAATGAGCTTACACTATTATTAAATGCATTACAGGAAAGCTAACACTAAAGTATGCCTATAAGAAAAAATTTCTTATGCCTGCTTCTGATGCATATAAAGGAACACATATCATGATCATTCAATATGGTGCACTCTGTGCATGTAAGGGAACAATCTTTTCGGTGCACTCTGTGCATGTATTGGAACGAGTCCTTGGGTGTATCATGTGCTTCCAAGATGGTGGGGCTGTTGAATCCAAGATGGCGGAGAATTGTTTAAAGGTTGTAATATTTTTTTAAATTTAAATATCGCGCCCTCTGGTAGCAACACTTGTAACTAAATATATCGATTAGCATTCGACCTATCGAATGGTGCTGCACCCTGGCAGCTGAAATATGAAATAAATGTAAATATATCGATTAGCATTCGACCTATCGAATGGTGCTGCACCCTGGCAGCTGAAATATGAAATAAAAGTAAATATATCGATTAGCATTCGACCTATCGAATGGTGCTGCGCCCTGGCAGCTGAAATATGAAATAAAAGTAAATATATCGATTAGCATTCGACCTATCGAATGGTGCTGCGCCCTGGCAGCTGAAATATGAAATAAAAGTAAATATATCGATTAGCATTCGACCTATCGAATGGTGCTGTGCCCTGGCAGCTGAAATATGAAATAAAGATGGCGACGGTGGCACACTCTGGTAGCCAACTTGAGAATCAAGATGGCGGCGCCTCTGGCAACTAATTTTTGAATTTGCCGCGCGATACTAGCGACATCTACCAGCCAACTTGAGAACCAAGATGGCGGCGCCTCTGACAACTAATTTTTGAATTTGGCGCGCGATACTAGCGACATCTACCAGCCAACTTGAGAACCAAGATGGCGGCACCTCTGGCAACTAATTTTTGAATTTGGCGCCATCTGGTAGTCTGTGCTGGAATTAAAGATGGCGGCTGTATAATAATTTTTAATTTTAAATGTGGCGCCTTAGGTATGCATTAAGGAAGGCAAAAACACCCTCCCCCCCATTTATCATAAACTTGCCGTCAGTACGTAGCATATATAGATTATTTATTCCACCATATTCCAATTGGTCTCGTGGTCTAGTGGTCAAGGCGTCCGCCTCGTAACCACGACATCCTGGACGTTTTCACGTCCCATGGATCGAATCCCAGCCTCGGCACTGAAAATATTTTAGTTAAAATAAAATAATACCTGCTGCTACCTGGTGGCGACCAACAGAACTATATGACGTCAAACAAGATGGCGGCCTCCAGCAGCCGAAACAAGATGGCGACCAGGAAAAATCAATATGGCGGCCTCCAGCAGACGAAACAAGATGGCGGCCAGAAGAAATCAAGATGGCGGCCTCCAGCAGACGAAACAAGATGGCGGCCAAAAGAAATCAAGATGGCGGCCTCCAGCAGACGACACAGAATCATGACGTCACGATTCGAAGTTGGTGGAAATTTCTAGAAATACAAAATGGCGGATTTGCGGATTTGCGATTTGCGGATTTGCGGATTTGTGAATTTGCGGATTTGCGGATCTCCGGATTAGCCACTGGATTAGCGGATTTGCGGATTTGCGGATTAGCCACTGGATTAGCGGATTAGCCACTGGATTAGGGCATAAAAAACTGGATTTGCACATAAAAAACCATAAAAAATGCGTAAAAAATGGGATAATCCCCGGATTACCCCGCTCCCCCCTCGCCTATGTTCCAGAGTCGGCACGCTCTCCCTACTGACATCGTATCATACTTGCGGAATCGTATTATGTGGATCTTATCAATTTTATGAGATGGTATCCCTACTAACAGGATCGTATACTTTATATGAGATTGTATCCCTTTAATGATATCGTATCCCTTTGATATGATCGTATCATACTGATAAAGTCGTATAGCTTTGATGGAATAATAATCTACCGTATTCTGACGATCGTATCCTTTCTAATGGGATCGTATCCCTACTAATGGGATCATATCCCTAATGATGGAACTGTATCCCTTATCATGGGATTGTGTCACTTTTATGAGATAATATCCCTACTGAGAGAATCTAATCTATTTTCTGAAGCCATATCCTACTGATGGGACGGTGTCCCTACTGATGGGATCGTATCCTACCATATCATACTGAATCCTATCTATTGTTTCCCTACTGATATAATCGTAACTATTTGATGAGGTCGTATCCTATTGATGTGATTTTATCAATTTTATGATATCGTATTCTTTTGATAGGGATCGTATCCTACTGAATCATGTCGATGTTAGACCCTTCTTACATGATCGTATGGGATCATATCCTACCATATCCTACCACATCATGTCAATCGTATTTACCTACTGATATGATCGTATCCCTTTGATGAGATCGTATCCTTTTAATGGGATATTACATCTTTGATGGGATCGTATCCATTTAAACAGATTGTATCCTTCTGATGGGATCGTAACCTACAGTATCCTGGCGATCTGATGTGATCGTATTTTCTCGTATCCCTTTTATCGTTTTCTTAATGATGTGATCATATCCTACTGTATCCAACCGAGTTGAATGTGCTTTCAAATGTGCGTTACTATTTGTTGAATGTGCTTTCAAATGTGCGTCCTTTTTGTTGAATGTGCTTCCAAATGTGATATATTTTTTTTTGTCGAGTTTTCTTCCAAAAGTGCTTCCCTTTTGTCGAATGTGCTTCTAAATGTGCTTCCTTTTATGACTGTAATTCAAAATGTGCAAAGATGACCATTTTTTTATTAAAATTGCATTTAAATAATTTTTAACGATTTTTAAAATTTGCCCTAATAGTTTTTTAATAAAATAAATCAGATTTTAAAAGGTGGAAAAAATGCCAGACGTGGCGTCATCCAAGATGGCCGTCGGGGATCCGAACTTAGGAAACTATTGGTGGATACGCCCGAACATGACTGAATCCTCTCGATTGGCAAGCCAACACGCCGTCAAGCAATCAAGCCGTAGTCCCATAAGAAATACATTTTTCAGTATCGGCTATTACATACTGCTTGTATTAATTGTTTAAAAATTTCTGTTTAAACTAATTTTGTTTTTTTTTATTAAAAAATTTAATCTTCCCACTAAGTTGTCTAGCTCAGTAAGCACCAAGTATTGGCTTGTCCGGTAGTTCAGGGGAAGGAATGGTGCCATGTTGGTGACAGGTGGAGTCTGTCTGACGAGAGAGGAGGGTTGGTGAACGGGGATGGTGCTTCTCCCGCGGCTGACCAGTCTGGTTTTCTGTCGAGTGCTACAGCCTCTGGCCACCGAGACGCGACGTGAAGCTCAGCAATAGAGATGGATAGGGGCATGCAGATTTCGCGAAAAGATTTCGAGACTAGCTGAAAGTTAAAACACTGTAGTATCGTCTGTGTTTCGTGATTCGGTGAGTTTCCCCCAGCTACATATCGATTGTAACAACACCAATCACAGTAAATCAGTGCGGAAGCAAACGGTTTCTGAGTGGCTCGGTCAAACAAGGGAAAGACTTCTCTCTGCAAACGGCCGCCAATCACAAGGAAGAAACCAAAGGTGCGGGTATACCTTGTTGCAGTCTATTAGGCGTTCAGATCTTTTCGCGAAAAATGCCTGACCCTAGAGATGGGTCGTTATATCATAACCTGTGATTTATTCGCAGATATAAAAAAAATAGCAGTCACAGTCTGTGATCAGAATAGTCGCAGTTTTGTGTGCAACGAGACCAGCACTCCAGCCGAAGTGGCACATACATGAGTTTGTAATCTGCCACTCCTCCAATACCACCAATGGAAGAGCAGCTTCCAATAAACTGTGGCTGCTATTAAACCACCAATATTAATGCCGACAGATTAGAGCCATTTAAAATATGATTTTTTCAAAACAACCAATAGCAGCGCAGAGAGATTTATACGAAAATCACATGTAATTTCATTACAGATATCAAACCTTAGACGATATGGAAACTATGCTATATATGAAGGCTGCATTTACTAAACTGTGAATTATCCAAAAATACTAATATCAACGCATCGTCGTTTCACATGAAACTGTGATTGTTCATAAACAACAAATAGCTGCACACCTTTGCTTTTATCGCCGAACTGCAAATGTATATTTTTTTAATTAGTGAATACATCGAAGCGCTTTCTAGAAGAATTAAACTCCAGTAGTTCTTGATACACAAACCTTTGGTCTCTTATGAGAAAGGTTATTTTTAAGGGTAATTCAAGATTGTAATAATCATTTCTGGAACAGTTATTAAGCGTTATATAGCTTTTTATTATAGCTGTTGTCGATGAGAAGTAATAGGACGTGATATTCCCGACCTCTGATATTATTAAAATTTTGTCAAAATAATTATTATTTTGGGTACAATTGAAATGTTATGCTATGTTATGTTTAATTTTAACATCGCTATTAACACATATTATAAATTAACGGTAGTTTTTTTCCCTAAATTATTAGGGGCATGCACTTTTCGCAAAAAGATTCCGAGACTAGCTGAAAGTTAAAACACTGTAGCATTGTCTGTATTTCGTGATTGGGTGAGTTTCTTTTAGGTACATATAATGTCAGTACAACCAATCACAGTAATTCAATACGGAAGCAAATGCGTCCTGAGTGGCTCAGTCAAATAAGGCAACTACTTCTCCCACAGACGGCCGCCAATCAGAAGAAGGAAACTCCTGGTGTGGGTATATCTTGTTTGTTGTCTAATAGGAGTTTAGATTTTTTCGCGAAAAATGCCTGCCCCTATAAATTATGTGTAGCATTTTTACTTCAATATTTAAATAACACTTTTTGTTTTATAATTTTATTGTTACAATCTTTCTTTCTGCAGCTTACTTTTAGTATACATATAAGTTAAAATAATTACATTAAATTATGTCTGTGTAAATATTTTGAAACGACTGGCAATTGTAAAGTAACGTCATTACCACTTGCCGTTCACCCATTTCTTTCACCATTAGAGCAGCAAAGAAGTTCTTGGACTGGATAACACAGACATTCATTGAAAAGGAGCAACCACAGTTTGGACTGTGATGGAGACATATCGGCTAGCATCAGCTCGCTGCTCGTCGTTGCGTCAAAAAGACCGCGAGCAGATCGCCGGACTAGAACCAGCCAGTGCAAGTGGGGGGCAGGGGTCTTCTTTGCCGGAGCTGCCGCCAGAAGCAGGGTCGCGAGCAACTACCGTCGCTGCCGCCCACAGCTCGAGGAAGGAAAAAAAAATTAGTCATGGAGGAGAAAAAGACCCGAGGGTTAAAGAGGAAAATGGAGAAAAATAGATGGAAAGGGGCACCGCCAGAGGAAAAGAAATGAGGGGCGAATGGAACACCGCGGAAAAATCCAATTTAAGAATCCCTTTCGGGCTGTTCCCGGGGAGAGAAGTTGACAGGTGTCCCTGCAAAGATTTGTTGTCGGTAATTAGAAAAGTGAATGTTGGAGCCGCCGACAGGTTCAAGTACCCAGAGCGCAATGCCGTCCGGGTGTTCTTGCTCCTCAAGGGGGAGGGGCAGCTGATGGCAGCTTCGGGGGGTGGAAATTAAAAGCGACGACAAGTGGCAGGAAAAAGGTTTGAGGGAATGGAGAAGAAGGAAAAAAAAATCCAACGTGAAATATGTCGTGAGCAGAAGAATCGTCTTCATTTCCCTGTCTCTCTCCTTCTCTTTATTTCCCAGTCTTCTTCGTACAATTTTCCCACCTTTCCTTTCATTTTTTTTCTATTTCCGTCTTTCCAAGCGACGTGCGCTTGTGTGTGAAGTTTGGTTGGCAAAGGACGAGTAGAGAAGGCAGTAGACGTGAAGACCAGCCTGTGATATGCAGAAGAATTGTCCCGGCAAGATTCGTGGTGAAATGTTTAAATGACGTAAATTCGCGTGTAAATCACCAACAGAAAATAATGATACTTTATAACGATGATATGCCCTTTACGACGCATGCAGACGCCATTTGAGACTGAGGGCTGTTTGCAAAGTCATGACTTGAAGGCAAATTAAGGTATTTCTCCAATTAATGAACCTGCGAAGATATGCCTTAACTTGTACTTACCTGAACAATCAAGCCGGCCTAAGTGCATTGTAATAACTCAACTATCTGGATTAAAACGTCAAACGGTGCTGGCAACGTGACAAATTTCATTCCCTAGGATGTCGTGAGAACAATTTGTACTCAAGTGTAGTTAGTAATGATCGGACATTTCATAATGTTGCGGAGAATCTTAATTTTGCGCATGAAGTAAGCCAATTTAAGTTATGTTATTGCTATTTTCGCGATGGTTATCTTAGGGTTATTTCCAATGTCCAAAATCATGAAGCACACAACGAAATAAAAACGAAATAAAACTTTATTTGCGAAGCTAAAGTTTGATAGACATAAATAATCACATATGGACATTATTAAATACACATAAAGAAAATTCATTGTTAGGCCTATAGAGGCTATCACTGGTACGCTTGTACAAAATGAGGTGCAAATATTTGCAATACAGATCGGAAAAGTATCTACATCCGGTGCATCACGACCACATATCTACAATAAATCCACAAAAGGAAACGTCCCCACCAAAAATTCATTTACTGCCTTTCAGCTAAATTTTCTGCAATGACAACTAAGTCGACGAAAAGTTAAAGTGAACTCATTTTGGCTTTCTGGTAAATGTTATTATAAGGAGAACAAAAAAGGAAGCATTTTACTGTTTGTATTTTAGAATGTCAAAGACATTAACGTTTTGTAGTATAGTTTATTTTTATGATTTTGAGGCAAGTGTCTGTATGTAAAGAATTATTATATTGAATTTTTACACTTATTTGCTTGTCCATTTAAAATAATTATGTGGGTTTTTCTTCGGTACCAGTTACCTATTATTATTGTTTCTAAAACCAAAAGCTCTTTAAATATTACATTTAAAATACGCGCAAGTGAATTTAACAGACTAGTAGTGAGCACTGTGCCTGTCTACTTAAACCTTTGTAAGACATAAATTTTTCCTTATATAATTATTAACTGTCAAAATGTTAACTAGAATGAAATGTTTGCACAGCGGGTCATACATATGAAGCACCGCCGAATGAGGCTGGCAGTGGTGAAGCTCCAGGCTCAAACTTAGACGCACATGGGTTCGAGCCCCGGAAGTTGTTCGTGGTTTCAGTTTTTCATGATGTATTCCCCGATATTAGTCACAGTTAACAGATATTTACAAAATATTTTTTCTTATTTTGTTCTGTGTCTACTTCACTGTAATTTTTATGTAAGTGAAAATAAATACTCATGTAAAATTACATTTATATCTAAATTTATACATTTACATAAAACTAACTGTATCACTACAAAATAGTGTTCGAAGTAATACTGGGTTTGGATTCTTAACCGGGAATTTATGCTTTGTGTTGTCCCAGTACCTTTAATAGTTCACGTTAGTTGTGAACCGTTCCCTGAATAGCTTTCCAGTATAAAAACCAACTAAAATAAATTCGAATTATTGAATAATCGATTACCTTTCCAGTGGTTTAAAAAAAATGCTTTAATGAAATATCAATAAAAATACAATATTTTGTGCCAATTTTCGTAAGAAATACTCAGTATTGTTTAAAAAAGAATATTTTATATTTGAAAAAAAAAAACATAATCATGCATTTTACAAAGTAACCATATCTTTCTTGAGTATTACCAAATATTTCTTGGCAAATGGTTTCAAAAGGTACCTTGTTTAAAATTAGAGAATTAATTTTTCTGTGCAATATTGAAAATACCGACAACTTGATATAAAATATATAAGTAAATATAAAAAATAATTCGAGTTATTTTCCTGTAAAATGTTTAGCACATTTGTTATCTTGTTGCGGGCAACCTGCGGAACATTGAAAACTTCCATGGCTGACTTGTTGTTGACACGCTCCTAGGCACATCTCGCCACACTCCTAAATGACACTGTAAGCGCCACAGTCCACTGTTCGCAAGGATATGCCAATATCTCGGGAAATATCGTTTAGCCTACTAGGACTACCTTAAACACCACGCACCCCTCCGCTATTTAGTTAATTTTGTATAACTGGTTATAAAATCTAGCCCCATCAGTGTGTAAAAAATATTTAAACTCTTTTTAGGAAATTCATTAAAATTACCTGCAATCAGTTATGTAACAATTGTGACCACTATGAAAAGTAATTTTAAGTTATTATTTTTTAATCTCACGTGAGAGATAATGTCATTGATTCTGTGCCTGCATCAGCAAATTCATCAAAGGGATCTATCTGCATACCAAATTTGAAATTTTATTTTTGAATTCTCATGTTTAAAGTAATTTACAAGAGGATACTAAAAATAGAAGATTAAAGGGATTTCTCCGCCTTCACATTAATTGTTAGACACCGGAAAAATTCGCGGATTCCTTTCGAGACAGGCTGGAATCCAAACTCGTTTAGCTTAATGCTGCGTCAGTGATTGGACCACAATTTACCTGAAGGACTCTGAGCCAATGGCAAACACTCAACAAAATAAGTATAAGAATCGCAGTAAACAGGTGTCCCAAGTCGGTAGCCAATGACCAGGTGATAGTTTCCCGAGTACATAGAGAATCGTGGAGTCTATCCTAGTGGTCATTGAAACCGCGAATTTGTTCAGTCCCTATTAATCGTAGCTTTATGAGCCCCGAGTTGCGTTGCTGCATTTCCCGAGCGCTTGCGACGACACGACTTTGGGAGATCACGCATCTCTCTCCGCTTTCGTGGAAGTTGCCTTATGGAGCGTTCACGGTAGAATGAACCGGGTAGCAACTAGGGCAAGTAATGCTAACGGTTTACTGTACCAGGGTTATCAATTGGACCAGTGTCGGCTGTCCCTTTAACTGGAGCGTCAACCGACAACTGTGCACCCTCCCACAGGAGTTAGGTTCCCCGCGCGCACCATGTAGCAGTCGCCAAGACAATTATGTCGTCTCAATGAACAACGCGCTTAAATGACTTTACTCCCCCAAAACAGGGTGCTGACAAACACATCAAAATATAGAAGTTTAAAAAAAAAGTTTCAAGAACTTAAAAATTAATGAAGTGGCTCTAAGTACTAGCAAGTAAAAAAAAAAGATTAAAATTTTACGATAAATTTATTGTGACGTTAATAACGTAAGCATTATGTAAGCTGCACTTTTTAAGATGGCACATAAGTTGTAAATAGCTATATTTACATAAATACGTAAATGTACCAAACTAGACTTTCCGTAACACAAACGGACACGAGCTTACAAACTCTACTGACTGTGCACCTAAACAAACATCGTGCCTTTAACATACTAAAATGCTATATGGGCATTAATATACATCATTTCATTAATATTTGAAATTAACCAAAAATGGTTGCAGTCCGAGACTTTGTGGGCGGGGCACTCGTGAAAACAGTGCTGTCAGTTAATGAAAAAAAATCACTTATAGGCCTATTAATATTATCTCGCGGGATCGCTGAAAATACATTATATGGCAATTTTAGTTCGGGATAAATCTTTGAACAGTCGGTAGCAAAATAAATCTAATGGTTTTAACAGCTGTTTTGGACGCGTTTCTCACACACTGAATTCGCTGGCACATAAATAGAGACCGGAAAAATTCGCGATTTCAATGACCTGTAGGATAGACTCCATGATCTTCTATGCACTCGGGAAAATTACATCTGCTCATTGGCTACTGACTCGTCACACCTGTTAACTGGGACGCTAGTGATTCGATACTTCTTTTGTTGAAGGTTTTTCATTGGCCGAGTATCATTCAGATAAACTGTGGCCCAATCAGTGATGTAGTAAAAAGGCAAACGTTTTTGGATTCTAGCCTATCACGAAATGAATCCACGAATTTTTCACGTCTCTACACATAAATCAGGCGGTGAGAGACTTGGTTTATTCTCTCGGTGACGATGTTCATGCCTACAGAAACGCCATGCTGGTTGCGCATGCGTTAGCTTCGCCTCGCTTACACGGGACATACTCGCCGGTCGGGCAGACGCGCAAGCACCAGTCGCGCACAGGCTTCGAAGACGAGCCGATGCCCGTCGCGATCACGTTAGTAAAACACCAGGGCATACTCGCGAGATGCGCCCCGCCATGTCCCGTACTCGAGTCTGTTTGGCTCGCAGCCCGCCCGCGCTACACAACACTGCCACGCCCGCGGCTGAAAGTCCGTCAGCAAACTTCCTACAAACCACACATGCATTCACACTTTAATATCTTGAACCAATTATGTAGTTTTAATAATACATCTGAAGGCATTCTTCTTAAAACAACACCCAAAATTAAACTAAAAACATATCTACTAACATAAAATACACATGATTCATATCCAGTCTAATGTTCTCAGAATTTCTGGAATGCTGTTGTCAACTTGATACTAGAATTACTTACAATTGTGGCATGCTACATAAGTTTTTTCTTGGAAAGACATATACAAATATTAAAAAGATTACAAACTGAAATAAAATTCACAAAAAAGGCTTAACAAGTGGCGAGCACGCCACACTAGCTGTTATCTAGTCGTGTAAACGCTTTTTTCATGATTGAGACTGAGGGTGTCTGTATGACGTGATGGCTGTGGCTCAACTGTCCCGTCACACCGAGTGCCTTGTGGACAGTTAACCTCTTCACCCCTCTCTCCCTCTAGTCGCAGTCTGCATACAGTTTTCAGTCAAAATTATTCATCACTGTCATTTATTAGATTGATAAATTTTCTATTAGCAATCATTAGTGGAGCAACTTAAAATTTTTTATTATGATCAGACAATCCTGATTTTGATCGGAAGACAGTAGAACATGTTCTAATGATGCTCCCAGTGAAGGGATTAACAACGGCTCTCTGTGAGTCATACTAGTAAAAACTTAACTTCTTATATCAAGATAAAACGTGAGTCAAAAGTTGCCTGGAATGCATTGGTGTATGAACTATCTAACCACCCACATCTTCACTCGCGAAAATTTCAGAACGATGCAGATTTCCAAACTTATATTGATAGAAAATTATGAGATCAATTCCAAAAGTTCTTAAATAAGGCAATAGAGACCATGAAAAATGTCAGCTCTATTTTAAAAAAAAAATAATTTAAAAATGAAATTCCGAAATGGTAATGAGTAATGCTATCTGTTTTCTATTTATAATTCCTGTACCAATTTAATACTGTGAGTCATATAAAACATGATAACATTAAACATACCTCTTCACTTCTTAAGAGAGCATATTTAGAAAAAATATGGAACATACGCATGTGTTATTGTATGTAGAATACGTAATATTTCACATTTTTTTACTTTCAGAAAATTTTGTTTCATTTGAAAACAAATTGAACCTAATTTAAACTAATTGAGGATAAACTTTTTTGTTATTGTTATGTTTATTTCATCTAGAATATTGTTAGAAAACTGTGTATCTTCCTTTTTAGTTTATGATTAGTTACGCTTGGTCTTAAACATTATTCACAACCATGTGAACCCCTCTTCTGTTTACCCACGGCTGGAAAAGAGAAGAAGACAGGCCACGCGCGTGTCTCGGCGCCACATCCCGCCACACCACGTCACTCCACGCCACATCCCTCCACACCACGCCACATCCCGCCACACCACGCCACATCCCTCCACACCACGCCACATCCCTCCACACCACGCCACATCCCGCCACACCACGCCACTCCACGCCACTCCACGCCACATCCCTCCACACCACGCCACATCCCGCCACACCACGCCACATCCCTCCACACCACGCCACATCCCGCCACACCACGCCACTCCACGCCACACCACGGCTGCGCGATAGAGGGTGATGGTGACGGAGACGCACCACAACGCTGAACGTACAATAACGCCGAACGTACAATAACGCCGAACGTACAATAACACCGAATGCCAAATTGACTACAACGCCGACAGCTAGAAAACTTCTGTGTACCACAAAGCCGAAATACCACAACGCCGAAATATGTCATTGCAGGACTGCCACAAAGGTTAGGTTAGGTAAGGTTAGCACACAAATTCATTCATTTGTTTTTCATTTTGCTCCTGTGGCCCGCCCTCCCCGCAGCAACATTTTTCGGCGTTACTGTATTTCGGCGTTGTGGTACACAGCAGTTTTCTAGATGTCGGCGTTGCGGTCAATTTGGCATTCGGCGTTTTTGTACGTTCGGCGTTGTGGTATTTCGGCGTTGTGGTAACGACCCGATGGTGACTGTGAGAGAGTGTGTTCGCTTCTGCATGTCCGGCTGCTCTGTGCGGGCCCGGCGCGGCGGGGAGGCCGGAGAGACAAGACAGACAAGACAGAGAGAGAGTGAAGGGCGGGAAAAGTGCGCCAAAGCGCTGACAGCTGCCAAGGACCATCGCCACAACTGTCAGCGTCAACTCCCGACTGCTTGACGGGGAAGGAGAGTTCTTGGCACGCTGTCTTAGACAGTAGTCGCGCGAGATGGCCGGAGGATCTACACTGTGTCGCTGCCACGGGGCGAAGCTAAGGCGCGGTCACTCACGTCATTTTCCACGTCATTATTTCAGATTTACAGTAGTTCCTAAGATCTTTGTAATATGTTTTGTTGCATATATTGTTGCAAGATATGTGCAACACGATATCTTATAATTGTAAAATTCAGGCCTAGAGTAATTCCATCACGGTCATTCACTCTAATACAACTCAAAATGCGTAGTTCGATTTCCGTAATATCTATACTAATATTATAAAGCTGAAGAGTTTGTTTGTTTGTTTGTTTGAACGCGCTAATCTCAGGAACCACTGGTCCGATTTAAAAAAATTCTTTCAGTGTTGGATAGTACATTTATCAAGGAAGGCTATAGGCTATATTATATTATCAATAACATTAGGGATCCTTACTAAAAGTCCAATTTAGAATCAAATGCGTTGGAGGGTGTTAGATACAACATGCAGTACACGTACGAAGTGTGTGTTGACAATGCCGCAGGCGCTAGAAGTTTATTTCCTATTGCCTATTAACATTGTTGCCACGCACTAGATGCTTTATCATTCTTAATTTTCCCATACAAGTAAAAAACACCCGTGTGATATTAACAACGAAGCAATCAGTAACCTCATAAGAGTTCAATTAGTATTAAAATACTTTTTATCACTTTAAATCGCAAACCTAAACTATTGTTTTTTTCCTCTCTCTGTGTTTAATTTGTTTTTTATTGCCCTTTTTTTTAGTATATATATTTTACAGACTTGAAACTTCACAGTAATGTTCCTTTTGTTACACAGGATGACATTTTCCGAAAATTTGATCCCATGGGTGGTTAAAACCAGGCAACAGTGGGTACTTAGTCTGTATGAGAACAGGATTTTGCATTGTTCATGCCTTCTGCGTCTCCATGGCAACGGGCATCGCGCGGCAGTGGCGTACCCACAAGGAGGGGCATGAATAATGAGCGGCGCAAGAGTGATCTGCCTGTAGACTGCCGTAGCGAAGTACGGGTACATCAGTTGTACGTTGCGTGCACGAGTCGGGAAACCATCGGTGCTATTGATTTTCTCTCTGGTACATTATACAGCATTGTAATAAATTTCACTGACTTTTTTTAATATACCATTACTGTAAATGGGAGATGTGGCTTAATTTTTTTCCATTAGTATAGCCATGCGAAGCCGGGTCGGGCAGCTAGTTACTTTATAAAAATCTTAAATAAATAAAAAAAAACATAAATGAACAATCGAGCCTGCTGTGTGAGGTCAAGCCTAGTCAGGCGACGCTCGCTGGTGCTTCTAGCGCGGTATCGCCTCTATGTAAGCGCAAGGCTGTGGACTGGTGCGCAGTCTTCTCGTCGTGTAAAGGACAACTAAGATTTTAGTGAAAACTACTACAATTTATGGCAAAGAAATGAAGATAAAGGTGTAATGGAAGTCACTTTAGTGGTTTCAAGAATTTGTGTTAGACGTTTCATGCCTATAAAAATATAATGAAAACACGCATTTCAACAATGTTTACTTACGGATAGAGACTTGCGAAATTCGCGGTTTCGATGGCCTTCAGGATGGACTGCACATACCCCTGTACACTCGGGTAAATAACGCAAGTTCATTGGCTGCCGAATTGTAAGTCATCTCAGCTGTTTTGTCTGTGATTCGATCCTTATTTGGTTGAGGGTTTATAACTAAAGACCGGAAAAATTCGCGAATTCATTTCGTGATAGGCTAAAATACAAATAGTTATACCTCAGTGCTGCCTCTGCTATTGGCTCACAACTCACCTGGATGACTCTGGGCCAATGAGAAACACCCAACCAAAGCTGTATCGAATCACAGGCTGCTACGTTGGGACGTTTCACAAGACAGCAACCAATGAGTGGGTGACATTTGACCGAGTGTACGTAGAACTATGGAGTTCATCCTACAGGTCATTGAACCCGCGAAATTTTCCTGTCCCTATTTATAACTGGTTGAGATTCGTCCAGATGAACAGTAAGCCAATAGCAAAATTATCTAAGAGGTATATGTGTTTGAATTCTAGCCTATCACCAAATGAATCCGCGAATTTTGCAGTTCTCTACCTACGGATAATTCGGGGCTGGAACATTTGGAAGTCGAGACAGAGTTATTTATGGCAGACGAACACCTGACATTCAACCCCTGGAGCCTCTGGGAAATATCGAGTGATTGTTCGAACATACACAGAGGCAGATATAGGCTTTCCTTTGCCGGGCATAAATTGTAATAACTATTACTGCCCCTCCCTCTCTCTCCAGGAAGCATTATTTATTTTCAGACATTCACATTATATGTAACATTTTTAAGTTTAATTGTTTCAAACCCTGTGCACTTTCCATTGTTTAAGTGGAAGTTTTACTTACGTATTGTATATACTATAGAAACTATATACCGTTCAAGGTTCAATGAAAACAAAAAATTATGTAAAAAAACTAAACGAGTATTTCAGTACTCTCCAGAGATGTGCAAACATTTAACATCAGTAATGAGCATATTCATGTGTTCTCGTGTAGGATATAAACTTATAATACAAAACTCAGACACCAAATTTACTGTAGAATTATTTAAAACAATGCCAAGCGTGATACACATACGAAAAGTATTCATTTTAAGGAAAAACTGTCAAAATGTTTCCCCTTTCCAAGACCTACCTTTAGTTCTGTTTAACAAAGTGGTACTATCGTTTTTTGAGGCAATTCTTCTTTAGGCGTGTTGCGTGTGAAATTATAGTATGCACCAGAAATGCAATGAAATAAGCGTGCATTACACAGCAGAAATCTAACAGGTTGAAAGTCCAATGCGCCTGCATGCAGAAAATGCTATAGCCACGAGCCTAAGTCGTTAAGATGGTGCACCCACGAGGGATTTACTAAGTGTATTGGTGTGCCGAAGTAAACTTTATGGTAGTGAAAATATCCTGGAATACATTTTTTAAACTTGAATAGACATAATCAATTATAAAATCAACTTTAAAAACATCTGTACTTTATTAGCTAGGAAAATTGTGTTGGGATGAAATTGGGGTACAAGATAGTTAACATTTTGTTGATTCTCTAAAGCGTTACGAGAGTGGCGCTATCTTAGAAGTATTTTTCAATCTAAAATTTTCAGTCCAATAGATCCAGGATTTTGACTTGATTTTTGAAAAGGATCTATACTAAAATAATGCCAAACCTGTGAAAATTCATTAAACACATAATGCTTTAAATTTTCCAATTTTAAACTGACACATTTTAAAACGCATAACATTAAGAATATGTTTCTGTAATTTTTTTTTTTTTTCGTTAAACGAATTACCTTATTGAGCTAAGTCAAAATTATTATAATCTACTACATTATAATGTTATTAATAAGTAAAAATTTCCTTCTTTCAACGAGTTTTGAACCACGCACTTTATGGTTATGAAGCTCACAACTTACCAACATGCTACCAATAAAATTCAGTAACATTTAGGAGAACATGAATTGTAATAAACGTAAAATCAGTTATTTTTATGTCATTTAAAACTTGGGATTACTCTTAACAATGACTATTTCAGTTTGATAGATATAATCCAAGGTAGTTTCACTATCATGAAGCTTCATTTGGCACATCGATATGTTTGGTTTGTAACTTAGTATTTATCAAAGAGACGATTTACGGGTTTTTGTTGCTACATATGCGTCAGCCTTCTGTTCGAGGTTTCTTAGACTTCTGCGCAGACGCAGCACCGTTGTTCCACACTTCCGTACCATTTTTAACGAATTTATTCCCACCAAATACCGTAAAAAGATAGCTAAGACGTTGACACATAAAAAAATTGTTTTAATGGTGTTACACTATCTTAAAGAGTACAGTTACTGTTGTATTATCCAAGTCATATACATATTCAAAGTCCGATAGCAAATTTGTCTGCCATTAAGTGCCCCTAAAACCCGACACCGAAAGAATACTGCCCGCCATATCTGGCGTGGACTAAGAGCCCGCAGGGTTGCGGTGTATGCGTTAGTAAGATATTAATGAATTGTAACAGGAATGAAGAAAAAATATATATACAGTATAAGCTAGAGCTCATTTGTTGTGTGTCGTGACCTTGGGTTGGCAGGTGGTGTTTTCGGTGGCAAGCCAGGCCTTGCTGCGACGCGGGCTCTTAATTTCCCCCCCCCCCTATTTTCACAAACCACTCGGCGGTTGTGTGATGTGTTGGTGGGGGGAGGGGGGGGTGGAAGAGTGACATCCCTCCCGCAGGCCTCACGCTAATTACCGCTCGGCGGCTCCGCAGTTTCTGGCGGCGCGGAGCGGGGTAATTACGTTGTTTGACGGGAGGACGAGCCGTGAGGAATGGTTAAGGGGGTGTTCCTCGACTCCAGAGCGCCCTGTCGGCGCGGCCGGCGACTGCCATTGTGTCTGTGGAAGGGGGGTTGTGTGTTATTGCGTGCGTGTGACGTCAGCGCCAGGGCGAGGGGGGGGGGGGGGAGGACAGCTGACGGCACGTGTCGACAATTGCCTGCCGTCGCCCCGCGGTGACCTGCGCGGCAGACGAGTGCCTCGATAGGGCGGAGAGACTGGCCGGGAGATTGCTCAGTCGGGTGCGAGTGGACCGCAATTACTCTCGCCCCAGAGCGCTACAAGAGCACATCTGCTGCGCGCTCGCTGCGTCAACAGTGGCGCAGGCGGGATACAGGGGGAGTTGTTATGGGAGGATAACGTCCCCCCCTCCCCCCCCCCGCTCTAAATATTACCGCCAAATTCTAAAAAAAATCTCTTATTCCTACTGGCAGAAAAAAAAAATTCAAAAGAAAACAGCCAGCAAAGTGTTTCTAAACCTCAACCCCCCCCCCCCCCCCCCTTTCCCAAAACAGAAATTCTTCGTGCTTTTCTAAACCTCAAATGTGCTGTACAGAAAAGTATTAATTATTTTATTTGCGTTATAGAAAAATTTCCACACTTATTAGGTACCTTCGTAAATATCCACTTTTCTGCAAATATTCATAGTTGTTTTATGTGTTTTTATTGCATGACAGTGGTTAAGGTGAAAAAAAATCTTATTACTATACTGAATTAAATGAAAAATAATAAGATATAAAAGGATATCGATTAATTTTATTTCTTACTTAAGAAATAAAATAGTTGTCAAAATGATAACACGGGAATCTCAGGTATGCTAAAAGGACGTGAAAAGATAATAAGAATCTAATCAGGTACAATGTGAGTTATGCGACACTGCATATTATTTCGTTTTATTACAGGAGGGTTTAAATTAACGAATTAGGTGTGAACGCCTCATCTGCATCGCGGTCGTGACAGACGAATGAAGGGTGAATAAAGGAAACGGGAGTGCTCCGAGAAAACCCACTCGCTCTTGGCAACGTCCGGCAGGTTTACAACATATCAAACTCGTTCTTTTAGGCGATTTATTTTTGTTTGCGATGAAGACGAAGAACGATGTATCGTGCAATGCTGTCTGGATTCAGATCGATGCAATGGTACTGCCTGTGACAATGGTTCGTAGAGGGTTGATTGTGGTCACCAATCACTAGAGACCTGCAAAATTCGCGGATTCATTGGGTGATAGGCTAGAATTCAAACGCATATACCTCTTAAATGATTTTGCTATTGGCTTACTGTTCATCTGGACGAATCTCAACCAGTTATAAACCCTCAACCAAAGAAGGATAGAATCACAGACAAACCAGCTGAGACGACTAACAAGTCGGCAGCCAATGAACTTGCGTTATTTGTCCGAGTGTACAGGGGTATGTTCAGTCTATCCTGAAGGCCATCGAAACCGCGAATTTTGCAAGTCTCTACCAATCACCAAAAAAAAAAAATCCTCCAGATATTTCCATTTTTTTTTTTTGGTTGAAACTCGTTTAGAACCATGCGCTGAAGGGGGGGAAAAAGTATCGTTGTGAGAGCCAAATTTTCATATCAACAACCCACAACGATTGGGGCGGTTTATCTGGAAGATTGTTGGTGTACAAGTGTTCTTTGAACATATACAACTGTTATAAACCATTGCTTAAATCGTTCTCTATACGGATCAGAATGTTGTTTTAACAGAATATTTCTTAGAACTGTACTATTATCTTATTTTTAGCACATTTTTCTTAATGTGTGTAGCACAGACAAGAGCGTTTACCCATGTCTACGAGGTCCATCGATCTTCTTATAGACTCAGTCGTCGATCTCTTGACATTACGTGCCGCACTCACTCGATCGCACATGTGTTAAGTAATTATTATTTTTTAGATTCTTTTCCCGCCTGGTTATAAACATTTGTTTTAAACATAATGGCACTTTAGTGTCCTCCTTGGTCCATACCAAAGTCAGAGGAATTTTACTCTATGGACTTTATTTCACATAATATAGCCAACAGTTCATGACCTTGTTGGTTCCTGGCTCAGATCATATAGATCATGTCAAAGTAAATTTTAGCAAATCATTTAAGTAATGTAGGTATATGTATGTATATTTAATTTATATAAGTACAAATTTCACATTTGAAACTAGTTAAGAACCTACTGCCATTACATTGATTAGATTCGTACCTGACTATATGTATAAAAAACCATATGTTCTTTACCTTGAAACACTATACTGACATTCATTAGGAGATTTTGTTGCTTGTAAAGATTAAAGTTACATTTACAAATATTTAATACTTCTTTAGTTTTATTTAATAATTAATATAGCCATTTAAATTGCTTGTTATCAGTGTTCAAAATATTTAATTAGAAAAAAATTATTTTTGAACCACAAATTGTATGGAATTTTAATTACAATTACTAATTATACCGGAGATTAAAAATAACCAATAACCATATTCAAATAATATTTATAAGGAAAAACATTTTCCGAAGGAGAGGAGACATTTATAATATGTAATGAGAAATTTAGCTGAAAATAGACATATTTGCATTATGTATTATAAATAACTCTTTTGTATATAATTTAAAACAATACTAATATATAAAAGTATTTCCTTCTAAGAATGCTGGTATAAGGATCCAGGTTGGTGGCCGTCATCTTAGATTATGACTTCATGGCGGCCATCTTATGTGACAAATGGTTGTTTTTTATTATTATCAGTTGATTTTGATTTGACTTGTTACTGCTACCAAATTATAATGAAATAAATATTGATATTATAAAATGATTTGACTGGAAACGTGTCAGGGTAAACCAGCTTCACAACAGAATACGCCTCATCAATTATAATAACGTAAGTCCAGAGGAACTTAGTTTAGTAAATGACAACAACATACGTATCTTCATCTATTAGTGGTGATATATTTAGCTAGAAAATACATTTAAAGCTAAACAAAAAAATAAAGACTCATCTGAAGAGGTAAACAAAAATCATAAAATTATCATTAAAATTGAATGTTTGTTATCAATAGTAAACCTAGGGTGAACCCAAATTACCGGCTAATAATGTTAAAAATTACTTTATATTAGTTATTTAGTTTTTATAATAAATTTAAATATCATGTTATATCCATAATTAGGATTTTACTAATTGAGTCTATAACTTTAAATGTAGATTAAAAACTTCTTCAGGCACAAAACAAAACATATTACCAAAAATACTTAATTTAAGTAATTAAGGTCCTTTTTTGGAAACATTAGGTAATTAAAATCTTTTGCCCAACGTTAGGCGACGAAAGTCTTTTTCTTTTGTAAGCGTTAGGTGACGAAACGTTTGGACGACAAGCAAAAATAAAAATTCATAAAAAAAAAGGAACGGTCTTAGCTGAAGATGAGAAATATCCGTGACATGTTCAAGACGGAAACTTGTACAGCAGCCGGCGCAGAACCGTGCTTCCCGGGCCGACAGGACGTAGATTCAATTCATAATTTAGAAGGTAGGTTAAAGAATAACCCAAAACGTAAAGAACTTGAAGAGGATCCAAAACGTTAACCTCCTGCAACATAAGGTTGCAGAGAAACAAAAATTAAATCAAAAAGGCAACCACAAAAATACTCCACTCTCTCTCATGCTTTCTCGTGACTTACCGAAATCGGAGGCTGAAGAAAATTTACACTGAACTTTACGTCATCTTGTAGAACCAAATAAAAACACCACTTCTACGTGAGATGTCTACCAAAAAAAAAACTATGGTGCGAAAAAGTACATTAATCAACCACCATCACTGACTGGAGCCATCTTGGCGAATGCCGAGAAAACGGACGAAGCGGGTAAGTAATTCTAAAACAATGGAGCATCGGAAGCTTACCGAACTGCCACCAGGAAAAAAAATGGTCTAGAGTTCAGATTCTTTATATGAAATCACGTGAAGGAGCGAGGAGAAACTGCAAGCAACTGCTGACAATCACGTGGGCAGCACGCCGGGACACGGCGGACAGGCGGGCGTTACTAAAAACTCTTAGGCTAGCACAGAACATCTGGCGAACAAATGGAAGTCTTTGACTGAAGCCAAACGAAAAATATAATTGTGTGCTTAATGGAATATAATACAAAAATTTAAAGTAAATATCATTTATAAATTGAATTAAAAAAAGACTAAATTAAGTTTAAAATGTAATTAAACACAAGTTAACATTATAAGACTCAATATAAAATAATTATTAGGTACAGAAAACAAAAATATTTTTACTATTTTACGAGTGCCTAAACATGAAACGGCACACACTCCTCCCCTCAAAACAGACGCAACTGTCTTAAAAAAAATTTTTAAAAGTTGCCATTAAAAACATTTCAATTTACCAAAAAAAGAGACATAAATAATGATGTCAAAAAGAAAAGACTATATTAAATATAGAAATCAAAAATAAATCATTATACTGGTGAAGAAACAAACAGCACAGACACGAGCATAGAACCCAGTTACCTATTTACTGAGAAACAATAGAATATTATCCTTAGAAACTCAATACACAATGAGGAATATACACCTCTTCATACAATTATTAAACAAAATGGGGACTATACACCCCTGCATAATAAATCTTTTTAAATGCTCGCTCAAGTTAAATATAAAAGACTCGGTCTCGGAATTGACATAAATTAGCTGAACGTAGGATACTCTCATACCTACGAGAGACAAATCTCAAAGTTTAAGTGTAAATGAAATCGAAGATCAAAATACCAAATGAAATTTCAGTGTGTGATTGTAGAACATAACAGGACAGAATGGTGGTACAAGTACCCAGGACAGCCAGTTACATACTATTATAAAAGAGGACCATACCTCATAAAAAATGCCCGTCGGCTTATTCAGAATAGTGGGGACTCTTTACCCCTACTTATACCTCCTCCATATTAAAAAAATTGGGGATTCTCTACCCCTTCATAAATCCTGGTCACTAAGATCCTGATCTTAAGATACCGCTCTGAACCCTGCAGTTCAAACAACACATCATGATAAAATTTAAAAAAATTTCAAATAGAAGAATATCTAATCAAAGTTTAACAAAACTTACATTGACAATACCGATCAAATACGAAAGAAATATGAGCCACAAAAAAAAGAAAACAAAATTCTAAAATGCTTATTCAGCGACAACACAAAATTGAAAGAAAAATAAGAAAACGGTCGTCCAAAGGTGAATGACTAAGTGCCATACCTTAGACACTCAAGATATAATTTAGCACCTGCAAAAGCAAGCTTGACCACTAACGCAAAATGTAACATGAACAAAGTTAAGATTCAGCAAAAGGGAAGTGAATAAGAACTAACTGCCTGCAATTAATCGAAGAAAATTTTTAGAGAAGAAATCAAAGTTGAAACCATACCTTAAATGAAGAATGTGTCACTATACGACAATCTCACCAAGCAGAACTCCACTACACGAAATTCACCAGAGATGGCTGAAACGGTGAGTCGCAGCAACACCGAGCCGAAGCTGCAACCACCCTAGCAAACTCCATGCAGCAGACACCCCACCGGAGAGATGTCATACAGCAACAACCCTAGTACACAAATCAAAAACAAGAACAGTATCTAAGTTTAAAACAAAACAAACCTGCAAGAAATTGAAGACTGATTAGGTTGATGAAACTACACTGTGTAATGTGTGGAAAACATGTGCAATAGCTGTGTCGTGTGGAAAGATGTACAAGACACACAATACCAACACAACACACCACATCCCCACATGAACTCACCACATAACCTACAAAACAGAATATTCAAAAAAAGTACGTATATGTTTTGGATCACAAGACAAGAAACAAAACGGATATATTAAAATGTTATTTTAAAAGATGACCCTAGCAAGACAAACAAAATAGAAAAGCAGTAAATCAAGGTTAGCACTAAAAAAAAAATTAATTATTCAAAAACCAATAAAATCACAAAACAAATTATTAACCTAAAATGAAACTATTATTAAAATGAGTGATTGGATCTTCCATGGCAGGCATAAGATTTAAAACATGACAGAGGTCACCAAAAATAAGTGTTGGTGAAGCCTAACACTTAGAGAATTGTCCTGGCTCAACAGCTCTAAGGACCACCACAAGAAAAACTAATTTAGCAAAAGTTTGCCCACGGGCTAAACTTAACCAAAGTCAACAAAACATTAAAACAAAATCTAATGTCGTCTGGAAGTCACTTACTCCAGACAATACAAAATTGTAAACATACAAAGCTCTAACCTATAAAACTTTCAATTACAGTGCTTAGAAAAATTCAAAGAATAAGAGAACATATTGACCGAAGAAAATTACTGACCTTTAACTGCAACTCACTGAAACAAAATAATTAAAAAAGACAAAAAAAATGCAAAATAGTGAAATTAAAATAAAAAAAATTAATAGGCCCAAGAAAAAAAATTTCAATGATGATCCAACACAACTTAAGACAAAAAGAATATATTACTCAAATACTTGATTCAAAGATACTGCAGATTAAATACTTATAAAACAACTTCATAACCTCAATTATTAAACTGTGAAATGAAAAGCACTAGGACACACATTAAATGAACATATTAGGAAAACGGCAAAATGTCTCTGAAAAGAAATCAATAAAATACATACCCAAGATGACCTACAACAAAACATGGGAAAAACAAACAACATTAAACATAATAACAAAACTGCTGGAAATTAGAACTTATAACGAGAAATTGAAAATATCCACAAAAAAACTTCATAATTACCCAATGACTCTCATACTATAAAATATTAACTATGCAAAATAATTGCGCTTCTAAAAAAAACTTGTTCCCATAAAGTTACATAACTAGTTAACCCTTGAAATAAACTTAAAATTAGTACCATGGTTTTTTGTATAGATGAAGTTTATGTTTAGGTTATAGGCCTATGAAAAGACAGACATACAGAATCCAGGGACTCCAAGACTAGGATCAGTGGGTGATCAAGCCACGATCGACTGAGTCAAAGACCCTAAAGACACTAATTCGCTAACAGTGGACCCGAATGGTGGACCTTCAACTGAAAGCAGGAATAAGTGTTAAAAAAAATAACTCTCCACACCTTAACTCCTAAATAACATAATAGGTAACTACAAATATAAAACCCTCCAAAAAAAATTCATATACTCATGATTTACTAAAACACGGAAAAGTAAGAAAAACTATTTTCCGAAAATGCCTAACCTGTACATCAAAGTCAAGCCAAAAAAAAATGAAAATGACAAATAAGAGTCGAGAACTAATAATGTCAGAAGTAAACACACCACAACATTGGGTCAGTATGAAAGTACTACATACAAAGTTGGCAGCAGTGTGCTGCGAGACTCCATCTTGGCTGGGAATTTTTTTTACTATGAATTTAAACAAACTCCAGGAGTTAAAACAACGAAAGTAAAATTTATATTGAACGAAGACCAAATCACACATTAACTTAATATTAGCTATTAAATAATTATAGTTCCCCTATTAAATAAATGGCTTACTGTAAACAAAACGACGTATCAAGTCAGATAAAAAAAAATTGACAACTCTCAACATATCCAATGGAGAGAAAAATAAGAGGCTCTACCATACCTTGTAATTCTTTTAAGAAACAATATTATAATCCACTTAATAGTTGGGAATAACACCGATACAATAAGATATGAGAGAAGCACTAGGAAAAATCAGTTATATTACTGTGTTAAACGCAAGATACAAACGATCGTTCTAAAACTCATAATTTAAATAATGAACATACTCGATTAACTCATTACATTAGCAACTGAAACGCAACATAGACTGACAAGAATAAAAAATACGTGTGCGTAGACGCGACGCGACCTTGGCGACGCCTCAAGATAAACACCTGCACCAAAGCACTTCAACATGCAAGAAAAACACTCGTACCACATACTACTGAATTAATAAAGACATAATTAACGAGTCGTTTCGTCACCTTTACACGAATATATATATATATGGAAAACAATAACTTAAAAAAACTCATTTAACCTTCAATTATCAATAAAAATAAATTCAATACATATTATAATGAATTTTTGCTTGTAGGCTAATAGAACATATCAAACAAAAAAAAAACAATTAAATCACATCATAAAACTTATTTCTTCAAAATAATAATATTATCTATAGACTCGTAGAAAGTAACCATGCTCTGCTACCATCTTGTGACAACTGGTTGTTTTTTTATTACTATTAGTTGATTTTGATTTGACTTGTTACTGCTACCAAATTATAATGAAATAAATATTGATATTATAAAATGATTTGACTGGAAACGTGTCAGGGTAAACCAGCTTCACAACAGAATAGGCCTCATCAATTATAATAACGTAAGTCCAGAGGAACTTAGTTTAGTAAATGACAACAACATACGTATCTTCATCTATTAGTGGTGATATATTTAGCTAGAAAATACATTTAAAGCTAAACAAAAAAACAATGACTCATCTGAAGAGGTAAACAAAAATCATAAAATCATCATTAAAATGGAATGTTTGTTATCAATAGTAAACCTAGGGTGCACCCAAATTACAGGCTAATAATGTTAAAAATTACTTTATATTAGTTATTTAGTTTTTATAATAAATTTAAATATCATGTTATATCCATAATTAGGATTTTACTAATTGAGTCTATAACTTTAAATGTAGATTAAAAACTTCTTCAGGCACAAAACAAAACATATTACCAAAAATACTTAATTTAAGTAATTAAAGTCCTTTTTTGGAAACACTATGCAATTTCAACATGGAGGACGTGACATTATAATTTTTATATGCCAAAATGTTTTCTAATTAAAATTTTTGTTTTTTATATAAATTTTATGTTTTCCCAAAATGTTATAATAATTACTGATTTTCGAGATGGAAGCCGTATTGATAATTTCAACAGTGACGACATCCAAATGGCCGAGATCATGACCTTGGCGGATTATGGCTGCTGGTCAACGGGTAATTTAAGCCACTTTGGGGAATTTTTAAGCTATCAGCATTTTTTGAGTACTAACATGGAAAATTTTTACCCCGAAATTGGTAATTTTTGTTTTGGATTTTTTGGTGGATTAATTTTCTTAAAACTGGACTTTTTGGCTAATTTTGGCTAATTTGCGGCAGTTTTTTTAGTTTTTTTTTGTAAATTTTTGAAGATCATAGTTCATGGTCAAGGCATATAAGATGGCCGCCATGATGTCATAATTAAAGATGGCGGTCACCAACAATCTCAATTTCTTGAACCAGCACTAGTTGCAGGAAATCTATATATATATAAAAATTTATCTTCCGTATGTATTTGGCCGCAAAACTCGGAAAGTAAACGATGGTTTGGATTGAAATTTTTACAGAACATTGCATCTTAACAGAAGAGTGTTTATATGAAATAAAAGGTTGGGAAAATCCACCGGAAAAGTCGGAAAAAAAAGTTTCTATAACTAAATATCATGGTCACCCAACTTAGTTTTGACCACGCTCGACGATGTTGTACCATATTGTCGAAGTTCAAGCACATCAGGCTACTCGACCGTTGTGCCTTGACGACTATAATTTACACAAATATGTATATATATATTTCAAGAAAGAATAAAAAACTTTATTTAATTTGAAAGTATATTCTTTCGACTCTATTGATAAAAATACGTTTAAATTAAAAAATACATTTCGTACAATACATTTGAAAATTAAATAATTCTTATCTTATAGCTTATATCTTATATATTGCTTTTATAATCTATATCTATAAAAATGTTATGTTGGTTTGTGTACGCTTCAAAAACTCAAAAAGTTCTGCACCGATCGAGCTGAAATTTTACCATTATATACAACCCGCATCAAGGATTGTTTTTATCTACTTTTCACGTCAGCAACATACCCGCAACCGCGAAAAAGTAACTGCGCCATTTTATTAATGTGTTTTCTCACCAATAAAAACAAAAAACACAAATTTTCTGTTATGGAAACGTTTCTCCATGCCAAAGGATTTCTCTTAGCAATGGAAAAAACTATGTCAAGTGAAGCGAGCGGGAAATGGCAATATACAATGAGAATGATTTTATTGTGAGGTGCAATAATTAAAAAATGACTAAGCTTACCGGTATGGGACTATATATACAATATGAATGAGGTACTTTGGTGTGATCGTGTCTCGATTGAGCTGCGCCGTTATCCAAATCGTAAGTAGAGGTTATGTTTTGTATGGGTCTATCACCACTTGATGTGGGATTGCATGTAGATGGTTCTAGGCTATTCATTTTTTGAACTCCTTAGACCCTATACATTTTTTTAAATTTTTAATTTAATTAATATGTTCTATCGCCAATAACAACAATTGCATCAATCGTAAGTAGAGGTTATGTTTTGTATGGGTCTATCACCACTTGATGTGGGATTGCATGTAGATGGTTCTAGGCTATTCATTTTTTGAACTCCTTAGACCCTATACCTTTTATTTAAATTTTAAATTTAATTAATATGTTCTACGGAATTTTTAAAATCACTTGATCAGCCAGGGATACCACCACACATACTTAAATTGAAAATATGTGTGCCAATTACCCTCTTGCGGAATATTAATCAGCCAAAACTCTGCAACGGCACGCGACTTTCAGTTAAGAGATTAATAACGTAGTGGAAGCAACGATTTTAACGGGGCCTTTCAAAGGTGAATATGTCCTCATTCCTCGAATACCCATGATCCCGACCGATACACCATTTCAATTTAAAAGATTGCAATTCCCAATTCGATTGGCATTTGCAATCACAATCAATGAAGCTCAAGGTCAATCTTTAGAATTGTGTGGTTTAGATTTAGATGCGGATTGCTTTTTACATGGACAACTGTATGTTGCGTGTTCCCAAGTCGGAAAACCAGATAGTCTTTATATCTACGCATACAGTGGAAAAACAAAAAAAATATTCAATCACAATGTGCCACAGCGAAACGTGGCAGGGTACAGCTAGTACTTTAATATAATTCTTACAATGTTACAAACGTTAGTGAGATGTAATTAGAACTTTTTGCTTTTGGTTTGCGTTTATTTATCAACAATAGTCTATTAAAAACCTTAATTTTTTTTTAAAAATAAATCATGTTTGTTTGAATTAAATATTTCTAATTTTAATACAAACAAATCGATAGTAGTTTAACAATAAGAACTACTGTTTTATGCGCAAAATATTAATGAATTTAAGTTTCGGTTACCATTATCAGGACTACACCTAGACCAAGTAGGTCACTGAAATGCCCTGGGCCTCCCTTCCCGCCTAGGACTCAGACCATTTGCCTAAATATTTCACGGAGGAAGGTGGAGTCGAACTCGCGACCCTCGCTGCGGCAGCGCTGGCGGACAAGTGGTTCTGGCGGTGTCCGCCAGATGGCCGCCTACGTTATTTACTGCATTCCTCGCCTCACTTACACATCTCCATGGAACAAGGACGTAACAAGACAAGGCCTGTGCCCCCGACACCGCATTTGGGGGAAAAAAAGGGGGCGGGGGGGGGGGGGCGCTAAACCGGCAGAGTAGTTTTTACGATAGAGATAGTTACTTGAATATCGTAGTGTTAGAACACAAAATAATTGTTAGAGCGCAAATCTACTGAATAGTTTGTATTAAAAGATACATACATGTATATAATCAAATATACAAAAAAGAGCTGTGTTTCACGTACTATTCATCTTGCCAAGTATTAAAAATTAAATGTCTGCAAATAAATCTATTCATTTACTATCTAAGTTAAATCAAAATTATGAATAGTGGAATTATTATGTGGTGGTTATATGAGGTTTTGTTGTGAAAGGTTTTGGTTTCGTTGGTTGGTTTTTTGAAAAAAAAAAAAAAAAAAAGACTGCCAATTTTTTTTGTTTACTCCGGGTGGAAACTAGTTTAGATACGTACATACTTCCGAACACCCATCATTTTTCTCTGTCATTCCTCAGCACTAAATCTCTCTGCGAGACGGGTACAATACTACTTTATACCATTGCAACACAATAAATTACACTAATACATTTCTGTCCTCAAAAATTGGCGCAAATATTTTGTTGCTCATTTTTCCACCATTGTCGCAATAAACACACATTTTCACACGTAAATTTATTTATTAAATTCAGTATTTAAGATTACTAGTTATGAAATTTGAATTTTTTTTTAAAAAAGCAGAGTTTTGGTACATTTGACGATCAGATAAAAAATGTAGACACAGTAAATTTTCTGGTATCTCAGTTAATATATATAAGTTAAGGGGGGAGGGGTTTGCAAATAAATACAAAATACCTTTTTAAATCCACGAATACTACCACAAATTTAATCATTTACAGAGAAATGTTATTAAAATTTAAAACATGTATTCTACTGAAGTACCTATTGGTAGAGAACGGATTAATTTCGCTTTAGGCTAAAATTCAAATAGTTATACATTGCTGTCTCTGCTATTGGCTGACAACCTAGCTGAAGGACTTTGCTACTGAGTAGAGACCGGAAAAATTCGCGGGTTCATTGACCTTCAGGATAGACTCCAATATCCTCTGCACACTCGGGCAAATGCCAACTGTTCATTGGCTGCTAACTTGTGAGTCGTCTCTACTGGGTGGCCTGTGATTCGACACTTCTATGAGTGAGGGTCTCTAATTGGCCCTCAGTTCTCCAGATTAACAGTGAACCAATGGCAAAAGCAGCACTTAGGTAAAATTATTTGAATTTCAGCATAACACAAAATTAATCCGCGAATTTTTCAGGTCTCTACTAATGAGAAACACTCGACCAAATCTGTAACCAATCACGGGCTACTACATTGAAACGTCTCTCAATACAGTACCCAATGAGTGGATACCATGTGTTCCGAGTAAACGCAGATCTTTGGAAACCATCCTGCAGGTTATTGAACCCGCGAAATTTTTCGGTCCCTACAGTAGTATAGGAATGGGGCTCCGGGCGCAGGCTTCAGGCTGAGGATTGAAGATTGTTTACATTGTGACGTCACGGCGGCCATCTTGGATGAGTGTAACGGGACATAGCGTAACGGGACAAGTTTGACCTTGACCTTTGACCCTCAAAATTCGCCAAAATTGGGCAAAAATTGCCCAAAATTCCTCAAAATTTACATTTCTGTGGAAAAAAATTCCGCCAAAAATTCTCAAAAAATTCCACAAATTAAAAATTTCTCTTTTCGAGGGAAAAATTCCCGTTTCGAGGGAAAATTTCCCGTTTTTAGTCCTTAAAAATCCCAGCGGCTAGAAATGTCCATATAGAGGCTTAAGCATCCATGTCTACAGCCTCTGATAAGCCTCTGACTTCATCATGGAATATGTCATTTTGAATAAAGACGTCACCATTGCAATTTTCGTTACAGCCGCCATCTTTAACTTTTTTATTTATTATCCGATTTTAACGGAAAAAAATTTAAAATTTATAAAAAAATTCAATTAATAAAAATTTTATAAAAAATATTTAAAAATCATACATTAACGACACGGAGCTCGGAGTCCTCGGTTCGAAACCGGTGAGTGCAAAAAAAACTAAAAATGGCGACAGGCTCCTTCCTCAATGGTGGATGCAGGCAGACTGACTCCTATCACTTTTTTTCAAAGCATATATACCGTCACCTAGTATGACGTCATGTCCGCCATCTTGAAAATCCATAATTTTAATGCTAGAGATTCGGGAAAAATTTAAAAATCATTAAAAAAATTAACTAATCGAATTAAATAATAAAAAAATCCTTATAACCACCGTTGCACTTTTCGTAACGGCCACCATCATTTAATCAAGAAACTGGAGGTCACCATCTTGTTTTCATCCACTAGAGTGTGCTGATACCATGTTAGTATACTTAACCGGTCACCACACCTTTAACCTTGACCTTGAAATTTGACCTTGACCTTGAAATTTGACCTTGACCGTGAACTTTGACCTTGACCTTGATATTTTACCTTGACCTTTGACCTTGTCCTTGAAATTTGACCTTGTCCTTGAAATTTGACCTTGACCTTGAAATTTGACCTTGACCTGGATATTTGACTTTGACCCTGAAATTTGACTTTGTCCTTGTCGACCATCATGGATTCGACATTTTATGTTCAGTACATGCTACCAGGAGCTACCACCTGCTGGAGTACGCCATCTTGTGTGTGTGTACTTGTATTATAGAGTACATTTCCATCTGGATAATTTTATTCTAACCCGCTACAGTGCAGTAATCATTTATTATAGAGGTGCCCCCCGCCATCTTGAAATACGGCCGCCATCTTGAAATCATGTAATAATGTAGCTAGAAAAGCGGGAAAAAATCCAAAATTCATTAAATAAATCACTCATTAACTTACATATTGATTCGATCGATTCCTGTCCTCGGTTCGATACCCGATCGATGCAATAATGTTTAATATTATGTAAAAAATAATAATTTCAATAAACCATGTTCAACATACGTAAAGAGACTCTAAATTCTCTACAACCATCATCCTATCAGACATCAAGACCAACATATTGGTAATTCATAATTTTAATGCTAGAAATTCGGGAAAAAATCCAAAATTCATTAAATAAATTTGTAATCCATATAACGATAGATTGGATCGACTAAGGTCCTTGGTTCGATCCCTAGCCGATACAAAACAACTTTAATTAAAAAAATACTAAAAAAGTGTTAGGTTTGAGAAAATAAAAACACCACAAGTTCTTTTAAAAAAATTTTATTACATAAATTCAATACACTACTACAAGTACAAAAAAACACTGACAAATTAGCAAAGCCTTTTGGATTCCTCGATTCAAACAGTCTTCTTATTGTACGGACTAAGCCTTTTACATGACTTTAAATGTCTATCCGATCCGGTCATCACCACAGCCACAGACGGACTGAAGTCCATATCACCAGGGTCTCACTTATATAGACTCATCAGCCGGTACAACACAAGAGTCAAAACAATAACCATGTTCATTATACGCGCACTTAACTTTCTCGGAGCATATTTTATAATGAATATGTAAGCTATCAAGACGTGAAATTAGTTTTTTGCACTTATTGCACTAAAATTGTATTCTTTTAACATTACTAGAACAACTGCTTCTTTCATGTCTGTGAGCATTTGAGGTGATAGTAAATGATGCGTCACAGTATTTGCACTGACGCAATGTACGCTCTTCATTAGTTGAAGAATCCATTGCTGATGATGAAACTTCGGATGATGGTGGAACAGCACATATCGAAGTCTCCTCCAGTGTTGTCAGAGGCGTTGCCAACGGGATCTGCTCCAACATCGTCGGCGCTGGCGTCATGGTTCCCGTAGTCGATGGTACATCCTCCATCGAGTTCGACGTTAAAGTAGGTAAAGATGCCATCGAAGTCTCAAGAACAGGCAATTACACGACTTATGCACCAGAAGAAACAAACTAGGTAATCCGTACACCGTCGACGGCAGTAACAAACTGAGCGTCCAGCTGTCTAGGACTCGCTTATATACATGCACCGGATGGAATAATACGCTAGTCAAATCAAGAACAATTTATTATAATACTAGAGTCAAAACAACATTAAAAAAATAGAAGCACCATCAACAAAAAAAAGGCAGCACATTTGGAAGCACCGACAACGAAAAAGGCAGCACCATCATCGAAAAGGCCGCACATTTGTCATTGGCTCCAATATTCATTGGCTCCAATATTCATTGGTTCCATCAGTCTATTGATTCTATCAGTCTAGTGACTCCAACAGTCATTGACACCAACAGCCTTTTTCTTCATCAGCTCCAATGATATTTGGCTAGAATGCTACGAGTCTAAGAGACTATGAGGCTACAATTCTACGAGTGTACAAGACTCCTCCAACTACCTTCAAGTGTATAAAGCTCCAAATGCTCCAACAGCTCCAACACGCAATGTACGCAATGTACGCGCAATACACACAGTACACACACAGGAAACGGAACGTACACACAGTACACACAGGAAACGGAACGCACACACAGTACACACAGGAAACGGAACGTACACACAGTACACACAGGAAACGGAACGTACACACAGTACACACAGGAAACGGAACGTACACACAGTACACACAGGAAACGGAACGTACACACAGTACACACAGGAAACGGAACGTACACACAGTACACACAGGAAACGAAACGTACACACAGTACACACAGGAAACAGAACGTACACACAGTACACACAGGAAACGGAACGTACACACAATGACTACACTTCGTTCGCGCAGTATAAGCATTTAATGAGAACGAAGCACGTTTGGACGGAAATTCTATAAAACGAAAGCTCATTTAACGAAAAGGAGGCGCATTCTCTCGTTCATTCAACTTGGTAGGATGCAATCGTCAATGATAAGTTATGATATAATCTCTCCAACAGTCTATGAATCCAACAGTTTATATTTCCATTAGCCATCGACTCCAACAGTCATTGACTCCAACAGTCATTGGCTCCAACAGTCATTGCCTCCAACAGCTCCAAATGGCTCCAACAGCTCCAAATGGATCCAAATGCTCCAAACGACCTCCAAATGCTTGACAGCTCCAAATGCTCCAAACGGCCTCCAAATGGCTCCAACAGCCTCCAAATGCTTAACACATCTCCAAATGGCTCCAAATGCTCCAAACGGCCTCCAAATGCTTGACAGCTCCAAATGTCTCCAGCAGCTCCAAATGCTCCAAATGGCTCCAACAGCTCCAACAGCTCCAAATGGCTCCAACAGCTCAAAATGCTCCAAACGGTCTCCAAATGGCTCCAACAGCTCCAACAGCCTCCAAATGCTTAACTCAGCTCCAAATGGCTCCAAATGTTCCAAACGGCCTTCAAATGCTTGACAGCTCCAAATGCTCCAAATGGCTCCAACAGCTCCAAAAGGCTCCAAATGCTTCAAAAGACTCCAAATGCTCCAACAGCTCCAAATGGCTCCATCAGCTCCAACAGCTCCAAAAAAAAGGCTCCAAATGCTCCAACAGCCTCCAAATGCTTAACACAGCGCCAGATGCTTCAAAAGGCTCCAATTATCGCATCTGTCTTCGTCGGCATTTTCTCTTTTGCTCCCACTGCTCCAACAGCATTATGTTATATGATTCCATGGATACTTTGTTACGTAGCTACAGGTCTACGAGGTTCCAATGCATCATGTTTACGAAGCTTCCAGGACACGAGGCTACATGGCTACGAGACTACATGACTCTAACTGATTATAATAGCACCACTCAGTGGTGAGAGTTAGGTTATCTAATGCAAAGCAAATTGATGTAAGTAGTTCTGACTGTCATCAACAGATGTAGCCACGTGTTGCTTGCAGGTAAATATTAATTAGTTATTTTATGTGGGATGCGGGATGCTCACTAACGATCGCAAAAGAAGGAGGGCTTCGCTAGACACCAAGGAGAAGGAAGTTCGTCTTACATGTTAATGCTTCGCTGATGTCTCATGGCATATTATTTGACTGAGTAATGGTTG
Source organism: Bacillus rossius redtenbacheri (assembly GCF_032445375.1). NCBI lineage: Eukaryota > Metazoa > Arthropoda > Insecta > Phasmatodea > Bacillidae > Bacillus > Bacillus rossius. The sequence goes on from NC_086335.1 coordinate 18,505,072, forward strand.
TTTATTTCTTTAATTCCACCTGGTAAAATTATTGCAAGTGTCAATTTATTAGCAGAAATTCACTAATTAAATGTAGCTCTGAATAAAATGACATGACTCATTAGGTAAATATCCTTCATGCAGTGATCGATTTCACACAAATAATAAGCAGCACTCAGAGAAAATCATTAGATGTCTAGCCAGGAATAACCAGAAGCACTTGGAGAAAACCATCAAATTATTAACAAGAATAATCAGGAGCACACGGAGAAAACGTAATGACAAGAATAATCAGGAGCACACGGAGAAAACATAATAACAAGAATAATCGGGAGCACACGGAGAAAACCACCACACGTTTTCTTGATATCATAAAATTAGAGGGAAAAAAATAAAAAATAAATTAATAAAAAATTTAAAATAAAAACAAAAAATACATAAGATTCTGCTAGCTTGTGAACTTCTCATTGATGAGCAAAGATAGAGTTCTAGTACAAGCCAGAATTTTATGTATTTTTTGTTTTTATTTTAAATTTTTTATTAATTTATTTTTTATTTTTTTTCCCTCTAATTTTATGATATCAAGAAAACGTGTGGTGGTTTTCTCCGTGTGCTCCCGATTATTCTTGTTATTATGTTTTCTCCGTGTGCTCCTGATTATTCTTGTCATTACGTTTTCTCCGTGTGCTCCTGATTATTCTTGTTAATAATTTGATGGTTTTCTCCAAGTGCTTCTGGTTATTCCTGGCTAGACATCTAATGATTTTCTCTGAGTGCTGCTGATTATTTGTGTGAAATCGATCTCTGCATGAAGGATATTTACCTAATGAGTCATGTCATTTTATTCAGAGCTACATTTAATTAGTGAATTTCTGCTAATAAATTGACACTTGCAATAATTTTACCAGGTGGAATTAAAGAAATAAACAACCATTACTCAGTTAAATAATATGCCATGAGACATCAGCGAAGCATTAACATGTAAGACGAACTTCCTTCTCCTTGGTGTCTAGCGAAGCCCTCCTTCTTTTGCGATCGTTAGTGAGCATCCCGCATCCCACATAAAATAACTAATTAATATTTACCTGCAAGCAACACGTGGCTACATCTGTTGATGACAGTCAGAACTACTTACATCAATTTGCTTTGCATTAGATAACCTAACTCTCACCACTGAGTGGTGCTATTGTAATCAGTTAGAGTCATGTAGTCTCGTAGCCATGTAGCCTCGTGTCCTGGAAGCTTCGTAAACATGATGCATTGGAACCTCGTAGACCTGTAGCTACGTAACAAAGTATCCATGGAATCATATAACATAATGCTGTTGGAGCAGTGGGAGCAAAAGAGAAAATGCCGACGAAGACAGATGCGATAATTGGAGCCTTTTGAAGCATCTGGCGCTGTGTTAAGCATTTGGAGGCTGTTGGAGCATTTGGAGCCTTTTTTTGGAGCTGTTGGAGCTGATGGAGCCATTTGGAGCTGTTGGAGCATTTGGAGTCTTTTGAAGCATTTGGAGCCTTTTGGAGCTGTTGGAGCCATTTGGAGCATTTGGAGCTGTCAAGCATTTGAAGGCCGTTTGGAACATTTGGAGCCATTTGGAGCTGAGTTAAGCATTTGGAGGCTGTTGGAGCTGTTGGAGCCATTTGGAGACCGTTTGGAGCATTTTGAGCTGTTGGAGCCATTTGGAGCTGTTGGAGCTGTTGGAGCCATTTGGAGCATTTGGATCTGCTGGAGACATTTGGAGCTGTCAAGCATTTTGAGGCCGTTTGGAGCATTTGGAGCCACTTGGAGATGTGTTAAGCATTTGGAGGCTGTTGGAGCCATTTGGAGGCCGTTTGGAGCATTTGGAGCTGTCAAGCATTTGGAGGTCGTTTGGAGCATTTGGATCCATTTGGAGCTGTTGGAGCCATTTGGAGCTGTTGGAGGCAATGACTGTTGGAGCCAATGACTGTTGGAGTCAATGACTGTTGGAGTCGATGGCTAATGGAAATATAAACTGTTGGATTCATAGACTGTTGGAGAGATTATATCCTAACTTATCATTGACGATTGCATCCTACCAAGTTGAATGAACGAGAGAATGCGCCTCCTTTTCGTTAAATGAGCTTTCGTTTTATAGAATTTCCGTCCAAACGTGCTTCGTTCTCATTAAATGCTTATACTGCGCGAACGAAGTGTAGTCATTGTGTGTACGTTCCGTTTCCTGTGTGTACTGTGTGTACGTTCTGTTTCCTGTGTGTACTGTGTGTACGTTTCGTTTCCTGTGTGTACTGTGTGTACGTTCCGTTTCCTGTGTGTACTGTGTGTACGTTCCGTTTCCTGTGTGTACTGTGTGTACGTTCCGTTTCCTGTGTGTACTGTGTGTACGTTCCGTTTCCTGTGTGTACTGTGTGTACGTTCCGTTTCCTGTGTGTACTGTGTGTGCGTTCCGTTTCCTGTGTGTACTGTGTGTACGTTCCGTTTCCTGTGTGTGTACTGTGTGTATTGCGCGTACATTGCGTACATTGCGTGTTGGAGCTGTTGGAGCATTTGGAGCTTTATACACTTGAAGATAGTTGGAGGAGTCTTGTACACTCGTAGAATTGTAGCCTCATAGTCTCTTAGACTCGTAGCATTCTAGCCAAATATCATTGGAGCTGATGAAGAAAAAGGCTGTTGGTGTCAATGACTGTTGGAGTCACTAGACTGATAGAATCAATAGACTGATGGAACCAATGAATATTGGAGCCAATGAATATTGGAGCCAATGACAAATGTGCGGCCTTTTCGATGATGGTGCTGCCTTTTTCGTTGTCGGTGCTTCCAAATGTGCTGCCTTTTTTTTTGTTGATGGTGCTTCTATTTTTTTAATGTTGTTTTGACTCTAGTATTATAATAAATTGTTCTTGATTTGACTAGCGTATTATTCCATCCGGTGCATGTATATAAGCGAGTCCTAGACAGCTGGACGCTCAGTTTGTTACTGCCGTCGACGGTGTACGGATCACCTAGTTTGTTTCTTCTGGTGCATAAGTCGTGTAATTGCCTGTTCTTGAGACTTCGATGGCATCTTTACCGACTTTAACGTCGAACTCGATGGAGGATGTACCATCGACTACGGGAACCATGACGCCAGCGCCGACGATGTTGGAGCAGATCCCGTTGGCAACGCCTCTGACAACACTGGAGCAGACTTCGATATGTGCTGTTCCACCATCATCCGAAGTTTCATCATCAGCAATGGATTCTTCAACTAATGAAGAGCGTACATTGCGTCAGTGCAAATACTGTGACGCATCATTTACTATCACCTCAAATGCTCACAGACATGAAAGAAGCAGTTGTTCTAGTAATGTTAAAAGAATACAATTTCAGTGCAATAAGTGCAAAAAACTAATTTCACGTCTTGATAGCTTACATATTCATTATAAAAAATGCTCCGAGAAAGTTAAGTGCGCGTATAATGAACATGGTTATTGTTTTGACTCTTGTGTTGTACCGGCTGATGAGTCTATATAAGTGAGACCCTGGTGATATGGACTTCAGTCCGTCTGTGGCTGTGGTGATGACCGGATCGGATAGACATTTAAAGTCATGTAAAAGGCTTAGTCCGTACAATAAGAAGACTGTTTGAATCGAGGAATCCAAAAGGCTTTGCTAATTTGTCAGTGTTTTTTTGTACTTGTAGTAGTGTATTGAATTTATGTAATAAAATTTTTTTAAAAGAACTTGTGGTGTTTTTATTTTCTCAAACCTAACACTTTTTTAGTATTTTTTTAATTAAAAATGTTTTGTATCGGCTAGGGATCGAACCAAGGACCTTAGTCGATCCAATCAATCATTATATGGATTACAAATTTATTTAATGAATTTTGGATTTTTTCCCGAATTTCTAGCATTAAAATTATGAATTACCAATATGTTGGTCTTGATGTCTGATAGGATGATGGTTGTAGAGGATTTAGAGTCTCTTTACGTATGTTGAACATGGTTTATTGAAATTATTATTTTTTACATAATATTAAACATTATTGCATCGATCGGGTATCGAACCGAGGACAGGAATCGATCGAATCAATATGTAAGTTAATGAGTGATTTATTTAATGAATTTTGGATTTTTTCCCGCTTTTCTAGCTACATTATTACATGATTTCAAGATGGCGGCCGTATTTCAAGATGGCGGGGGGCACCTCTATAATAAATGATTACTGCACTGTAGCGGGTTAGAATAAAATTATCCAGATGGAAATGTACTCTATAATACAAGTACACACACACAAGATGGCGTACTCCAGCAGGTGGTAGCTCCTGGTAGCATGTACTGAACATAAAATGTCGAATCCATGATGGTCGACAAGGACAAAGTCAAATTTCAGGGTCAAAGTCAAATATCCAGGTCAAGGTCAAATTTCAAGGTCAAGGTCAAATTTCAAGGACAAGGTCAAATTTCAAGGACAAGGTCAAAGGTCAAGGTAAAATATCAAGGTCAAGGTCAAAGTTCACGGTCAAGGTCAAATTTCAAGGTCAAGGTCAAATTTCAAGGTCAAGGTTAAAGGTGTGGTGACCGGTTAAGTATACTAACATGGTATCAGCACACTCTAGTGGATGAAAACAAGATGGTGACCTCCAGTTTCTTGATTAAATGATGGTGGCCGTTACGAAAAGTGCAACGGTGGTTATAAGGATTTTTTTATTATTTAATTCGATTAGTTAATTTTTTTAATGATTTTTAAATTTTTCCCGAATCTCTAGCATTAAAATTATGGATTTTCAAGATGGCGGACATGACGTCATACTAGGTGACGGTATATATGCTTTGAAAAAAAGTGATAGGAGTCAGTCTGCCTGCATCCACCATTGAGGAAGGAGCCTGTCGCCATTTTTAGTTTTTTTTTGCACTCACCGGTTTCGAACCGAGGACTCCGAGCTCCGTGTCGTTAATGTATGATTTTTAAATATTTTTTATAAAATTTTTATTAATTGAATTTTTTTATAAATTTTAAATTTTTTTCCGTTAAAATCGGATAATAAATAAAAAAGTTAAAGATGGCGGCTGTAACGAAAATTGCAATGGTGACGTCTTTATTCAAAATGACATATTCCATGATGACGTCAGAGGCTTATCAGAGGCTGTAGACATGGATGCTTAAGCCTCTATATGGACATTTCTAGCCGCTGGGATTTTTAAGGACTAAAAACGGGAAATTTTCCCTCGAAACGGGAATTTTTCCCTCGAAAAGAGAAATTTTTAATTTGTGGAATTTTTTGAGAATTTTTGGCGGAATTTTTTTCCACAGAAATGTAAATTTTGAGGAATTTTGGGCAATTTTTGCCCAATTTTGGCGAATTTTGAGGGTCAAAGGTCAAGGTCAAACTTGTCCCGTTACGCTATATCCCGTTACACTCCTCCAAGATGGCCGCCGTGACGTCACAATGTAAACAATCTTCAATCCTCAGCCTGAAGCCTGCGCCCGGAGCCCCATTCCTATACTACTCCCTACCTATAGGTATTAACCGATGCAAGCACAATGTTATTTTTGTAGAATATGTTAATTGTTAATTTGGTTTTGTTTAGTGTTTTTAAAAAAAACAGTATCCATGTTATAGATATCCTGCTTATATTTTTGATTTTATTGATAATTTATTTGACGTCAATTTTACCTTAATTAATTTTGTTTGAATATGATTGTAGGTTTATTTTCAGTCATCAAATGAACTTTATCCCTGGGGATACCCGTTCAGATAAGAGCCCTCAATATTGCTTTTAATAATTGACCAGTCAAAAAATAATCTTTTTTGGCTCAAAAAAAACAACAACATATATTCAAGTATTTGTGCAACATTTAATATCTATTCACAATAAAGGATTGATGATTTTAAATATTAAATTAAGAAGCTTTTATCGTTAGGAATTCTAAATTGTATTGTCGAAAGGTTTCTTGTAATAACTACACGCACCATTGTCGAATGTGTTAATGATAACAGTTGTAGGTACCCGTGACACTAGCTGTTGATTTAGTGAAACCGGAAAATACATAACTGTCGTTAGCATAACTTCGATCATGCTTTATTTCTTAACTAACGTTAATACGTCTCTAGTTGTGAAATTAACTATTTTCTGGCGTCCAAATTCTACATAAATTACATGTCTCGTTAACGTGGTACAGAATAAATAGTAATTCTTTCTCAGAGTTTAGTAAGAAACCCAGTATCATTATTAAAAAATTCCTCACATGAATTTTATGGCGCACAAATTTAATGCATAAAAAGCCCCCATGAAATATTACCTTACTAGTCTTTGGTATATCGTCTTTAAATCCTGAAGCAATGAACAACACTAAACTTTATGTGTATATTAATTTAGCCTATAGTAATTTCTATACATCTTTATCACATTTTATGCATATGACAATTGCCGTAATTTTGAACAAACTGATTCTATAATAAAATAATGAAACACGATATATTTAAACGTAACATATCTATCAATTTACCTAATATATATAATCTGACCAATGGGGTAGAATTGGCGGTCGTTTGATGAAAAAAAAATCGTTTAATATGGAAAAAAATTGCATCCATTTGAAGCTATTATGCCGAAAAGGTGTCGTCCCATATCATTGTTGGAAATTTTTTGGAATATATTTTAAAGAACTAATAACTAAATTCAACTTACGAAACCAGGAAATACACAGTATGAAAGCCGAATGGATTTTGAAGAAAAAAATGCTATGCCTTTCTTGCGGTAAGAATTGTTTGGTGGCACACATAAAGTAAGTATATTGCATTTTACCTTCCGATGAAGTGCTCTAGCGAAAAAGCATCAGCTGTGTGGAAGGAGTTTGTGACAGTGTACCACAGCCACGCCTCTTCTGGAACACAGGTGGTCATTCACCATGGTGTCGTGAAGGGAAACTGGCTCTCGCTGGGTGTTTGAGTGGGGGGGGGGGGGGGAGTAGTTCCGTGACCGCTCGTTAGGGGCGCTAGCGGCACATGAAATATTAATTGGGGAGTGAATCAGCGCGCAGTCGACACCTATGCCTGGACGCCATGATGCCTGTTGGTGGGTCTCCGGGAGGATAGAGGAGGGGTGTGGTGGAGGGGAGGCTTCTTGTGCCCACAGGCGAAAGTAGTTCCTTTCCCCCTCCACACCTCCCCTCCGCCCCTCTTCGTTCAATAGCGGCACTTGATTTACGAGCAGTAATTGCACACAACTCGGCGAGAAAACCCAGCAATCACTCATAATTGCCGCCCGAGGGAGTCGTGGCTCGGCCCACGAGACCAGAAGAAGAAATCGTCTACATGTTGTTAGACCACCACCCCTCCTCCCCCTTCTCTCGTGTGCATCCCTCCCCAACACTTCCACATGGACTACGACTCATCATTCGCTCGCTTTGAGTCATAAAAAAATAAATAACAACCTCAACAGCTGCCTTTCCCCCCTACCTCCCTCTTAAACCGAACAAGTATTATTTTTCTGAAAGCCTGACGAGTCTAATGGCTTGACTCACGAAATGGCCCGTTTGGTTTTATTAACAGATTGTTCGTCATTAACGTCGGAGCTACCCTGACCACTTCCCTGACCTCGCAGCCGGGTCCTCGTGTTCTTTACCAGCCGGAGATCCATCGCGCTCCCAGCATGAGACTTTACGACCCTCCAGCCCCGCCAACTGCCCGCGAAGAGCGGAGACCATGACGGAGCCTGTCAGGCTCGGGAGATCGTGCACGGCAAGAACAACGTTGAGTATTCATTAGCAGAGACCGGAAAAATTCACGAATTCATTTCGCGATAGGCTAGAATACAAATAGTTATACCTCGGTGCTGCCTCTGCTATTGGCTCACAACTCACCTGGATGACGCCCATGAGAAACACCCAACCAAAGCTTTATCGAATCATAGGCTGCTACGTTGGGACGTCTCACAAGACAGCAGCCAATGAGTGGGTGGCATTTGACCGAGTGTACGCACAACTATGGAGTTCATCCTGGAGGTCATTGAACCCGCGAATTTTTCCGGTCTCTATTCATTAGGGGCAGGCATTTTTCGCGAAAAAAAAATCTAAACTCCTATTAGACTGCAACAAGGTATACCCACACCAGCATTTTCCTTCTTCTGATTGGCGGCCGTCTGTGGGAGAAGTCGTTGCCTTATTATTTGACCGAGCCACTCAGGACGCGTTTGCTTCCGTATTGAATTACTGTGATTGGTTGTACTGATATTATATGTACCTAAAAGAAACTCACCCAATAACGAAATACAGACAATGCTACATTGTTTTAACTTTCAGCTAGTCTCGGAATCTTTTCGTAAAAAGTGTATGCCCCTAAGTATTCTAATGCAAAGACACATTCTCTTCAAATATCTACATTACCTGCACCAGAGGTGGAAAGTAAAAGCGTGGATGATATACCACAACTGTGTATCGTCTGTTAGTTGTTCATGCTCAGTCGTACACCAACCAACCTCCAATTAATTTGAATTTATTTGTTTTTTATCAAACAAGCTTTTCACTTTTTTTTCACTCTCAAAGGGTATAATTATATTTAATGGTTATAAGAATTAGTAATTTTAGTTAATTTATTTTTAAACCTATAAAATAACCTTAGTTTTGATTTTTTTTCAGCGGTATGGATTTATATTTGTATTAATAGCTTTATATTCTTAAAAAAATATTTTTTCTTTTAGTTTATTGCATAAGATAGCGAAAGAATTTAATTACCAAAAAAATCTATCTAAAAATTACAGTAGTGATTGAGTCATGCTGGATTAAGACAAACGGAACAACACCAATTAATTAACGTTTAAGTTGTTTAGTTGTTCACGTAAGGGATCTAAATTTATAGAATTTTTTATGTGCTTATCTGCATGCTTATAGAAGACATTTTGTTTAAAAAGTATTTTCATGTCCTGCGTTTAACGCCAATTTAATTTTTGCTAGTTAAAGGTTTACCTTTTTTATTTTATTAACTATTGCGTTCCAATGCCAAAATCAAAAACTTTCATACATATATGTCAAAATATTTCTATACCTCTATACATCTATATATAACTCTATCTCTCTATCTCTCTATCTCTCTTTATATCTATCTCTCTATATAACCCTCTAATTTTACCATACTATATACCTTTCTCCCTCCTGTGTGTACACACACATCTATAAGTCTATCATATATATTTATCCCTCTTAATCCTTCTTTATAACTCTCTATATCTCTTATCTCTCCATCCGTCTTTAATCTCTCTCTCACCATCACTCTCTATTTCTCTGTTTTATATTTAATTCAATGGAATTCTGTAATGTGTGCGTATCGAAAACAAATGAACTGCCGCCAAACTGTATGGAAATCACACACATGCTAAAACTATTTGTGTGTCACGTATTCGAATTAAAGCAATAACAAATTACACTCTATATTTTTACATATCTATATTTTATGTGTATTTTTACCTGTCACAGAAGTAACACAGTAGGTATATAACAATACGAGCGTATAGAAATGTAACGTTATGTCAAAATTTCAAAGCAATAGGTAAGCAACGTTCGGAGATTTAAGATTTTGAATAAACGAAAATTTACTTTTTATTTATATATATTGTCTTGTACATCTCGCCACAAATACATTTACATACACTTAAAATTATGTAAGATATTTATTAATAATTATTTGAAAAAATAATAATGTTTTCAGGACACCTCACTTAAAAATATTGGCGATATTGTTACATGTTTCCAAGAAGAAATCAAAAAGTAATTTTTTCTTCTGACTGGTTCATAAATTCTAACATTTATGGAAATACTTTGAATTGTTTTATAATTTATAATATTTTGTTCACTCTAAAAGTATCATTTATCAATGAATTAAGACAAGAGTTATACAAACATTTATCTCTGTTAAACACTAAAAATTTTTTCTTTGGAACAGAATATCTGAAATCCTATATCTTAGTAAAATTTACTAGGGGCCTGACACCAATCAAATTCAAGGCATTTTAAGAACTAAAAATCTTTTAAATTTCAACATTTAACTTTTGCTCAGCCAATGAAGGCCTTCAGCCAAGTTAACAAAGGCGACCTTTAAGAAAATGAACGAACAAAATACTCCTACATCAAAAAACAGCAGTTGGAGAGTTTTCCCCGGAGAATTAGTTGATTGATGAATTCTTTGACCACAACACAGCTCTTATCGAGGTCGAGATCAGAAACTCGTTTAGCATAGAAGAGTTATTGACGAAACGTGTGATATATAGCTCCCACCTGGGCAACCTTCGGATAGGAATATAGTAGACAGAATGAATGGACTACGTTGGAGCGTGCGAAGATCTGCAGTGTCTAGCTTTGGTGTCATGAACAAGTAGCTATAGTTATATTAATTGTTTCCTCACATCACAGTCGTGCTTTTCAGGTTCAATCAATATCAGCAAGCGCGATAACGGCAAGCAATATAACGATATAGTGAACTCCAGATATCTCTAAGAAATAAAAAATAAATAAATAAATTGAATTTATGAGGATGGAAAATCTGGCGCAAGATGATAGCTCACGATGCAGAAATATTGCACGTATACGCCCACGAGTAGAATAATCCGATTTATAAGCAATGTTTAGAGGTTAGGAACTCCGGCATGGACGAGGTTCACAAACTTAATACCACTGAAACCAATCATTTCAAATTTGGTTCCCCTTCTGTTAGTTTTACGCCTAGCAAGAATGTAATGCCGGTCGTAAACTATTGATGAACACGCTTAGTATCAAGAGTAGGGACAAAGTTTTTTTTTACGTGAAAACGTCTAATAAATCGATGAACGCCGGCTGCACGCACGAAAAAGTGTCCCGTTACGCACATTGTCTCGTTACGCGGTGTCCCGTTACGCTCATTGTACGCTTGCGTCGCATATATCTCTCTACCACTCGATTGGAACAACCATTGATTTGACTTTTTCGAGGCACATTAAACTTGAAACACTCCTCCTACTTTTCCTATCATCGTCCTTTCCTTAACAGAATAACACAGATTGGAAGAAGTTAAATAGCAAACATGTATAAAAGTTATAGTTAAAATAATCTCTTCGTTAAAGTAATAAAAATATTTGAATTAATGGGTGCAAATAAAAGTAAATTTATCAATTAAATTGTAGATTTCATTTCACTCCTTCTTTGTATCCATACAAAATATTGATAATTCAATAAAAATTATTCAATTTTATTCATCAAATTATGCAATCATTTCTTCAATGTTTTGTTATGACGTTGTCACGTTAAACTATCGTCCGAAAACCGACTTTACAGGCAACCTTTTTTTTTTTGACGTGACAACGACTAATAAATCGATGAACGCTGGCTGCACGCACGAAAAATTGTCCCACTACGGATGTCCCACTACGGATGTGTTTACGCATGCGTGGCATCTCCCTGGTATGTTTTCTAACGGTACACAGAACTCGGCCGGCACGTGGCTGCGTACTGCTCAGGTTTGACCCCGCCATGCTGCAGGGATAGGCGGGTCGCGCCGGTTGGATCACGCCTGCGCATGTCGCCACACACGACTTGGGGCAGACGACAACATAGCGGGGTTCGAGGTTATTGTTGTGCACCGCGCCACGGGAGTATATTCGCAAGGAAATGGCGTTCTTACCAGTACGTAATATTTTAATTACTAGTGTTAATCAGTATTTTTAAACAGTGTTGTATGAGTATTGTTTTAGCTGTGTAACTAAATATTTATTGCTGGTATGATACTTTTCACGCTTTAGTTTGACATTGGTAATTATTTGTCATGAGTTATTATTTGATCAACTAAATCAAACACCGTTTTATAGTAATGAGACCACGAGCTTGTAAATATTTTGAGTCCACCAGAGAATATGCTAGTTAAAAGAAATTCAAACAAGTATCGTGCGTGGGATATTATTAATTTATAACATCTGAAACAATTATTTTCAATATGGCCTCGTTGTAGTGCGTTAGTATCGCTGACTTCCATTCCAAAGGTTATCGATTCGAATACCACAGCTGCGAATTTTTTTGTACTTGTAAAAATAAATACAGCGCACGCAACATTTCAAAAGTAATAAATATATTTGAATTAATGAATGCAAATAAAAGTAAATTTATTAATTAAATTTTTCATTCATTTCACTCCTCTGTATCCATACAAAATAGTGATAATTCAATAAAAATGATTCAATTTTATTCATAAAAGTATGCAGAGGTAAATTTTATCATACAAAAGATAGAAAAATTAAAAAAAATCTTCCTCAAAGAATATAATATTTTTAATGCCTAAATGGTTTGGTTGCAAAAACCTATTACGGCTCAGTCTCAGGCCGAATATGATATTTACTTTTCTTCTGGATCAATCATTTCAGCAATGTTTTGTTACGACGTTGTCACGTTAAAATATCGTCCGTAAACTGACTTTACAGACAACCTTTTTTTTTTTCAATCCAAACTTCATTTCTGTGAAGAATTATATCGATTTTCCTTTTCACTTTTGAAAATATTTTTTTGGTAATATCCCCTCAGATTATGCAGTTGCAATTCTCCACACGATTGTCTCATGCCGACGGTAGGATGCACACATGTTCGCTTCTTTCTTGACAATGCGTAGTCGTCGCAGACTATGCAGACTGTTAAGAACCCATGCTGTAGTTGTGCGCTCTTTTCACTCGCGACACACTCAGCCACTTGCCCGCCATCCGTGCCTGAGGACTAAGTGACGAGCCTCTTCGCCCTAACGCACAAGGCAGTCGGCTGGCGTGCAAATGATGAATGAATGATGAATTAACTAATGAGCTTCTTCTCGTGCGCATTCAGATGATCAAAGATGTTAAGGTAAGAGCGTGATATTGTTACGACGGCTGGAGCGGCGTGCTGGCCGAGCACCGCTGCAAACAGCTACCCCTTCCCCTCTTCAACACCCTTTCCACGTAGACTTGGCGCCTTACTGCCTCGCCTGGTGCTTTATGTGCGTCCCGAGAGAACCTTAACTAGGACGCCATTGTTCTCGCAGTTTCGAATCTTAAGTCGGGGCTTCTGATGAAGCGATACTGCCGTAGGCTACTAGACCTTCCCAGGGAAAGAGTTCCTAGAGAGACTGACCAGCGAGGACAGTGAAGTGAAGAGGGCGAGCGACCCCCAGGTGAGTGAAAGTGGACGACGAGTGACGGGCTCAGTGTTAGAAGGTTGGTGCACCGGGTACTGGAGCATCCGGGTGTTGTGTGTGCGGCGGACGAATGAGTGGTGCGATGCAGTGCATTGAGACAGAGGTGAGCTGTAAGAGACGAGCAGTAGAGAGAGTAAATTTTGATCGTAATTAAAGAGTGATTATTTTTATGACAGGCTGTTGAATTGTTAAAATTTATTTAATACTGTAATTAATAGTTAATAGATAACACTCTATTTAAATAATTAGGATATCCTTCTCAAACATACTTTCCTACTCTTAATAATACAGTGCACCGGAGGTAGAAACGACAGTAGAATGAGCACAAACACTGGCGAACAGTAATGTTCCTCAGGTTGTGCACGCATGAAACATTTGGGCTCCACCCCACCGGGAGTCAAACCAAGGTCACAGCCGAGAAGTATTTTCGTCGGTTATAAGTAAGAGGCTTGAACTGGAGACCCTGACTATACAGATCTACCAAGTTCGCGTTGTAATTTGGAGAGTGTATGGAATGCACATTATTTTACGCTTTAATTCTGTTCTCATGGGATTGTGGGGATTCAGTTCACCTGCAAGGTAAAAGTTGGCAACAGCAAGTGAAAAAGGGACACTGAAAAATTACACTGAAAATGTGTGTGTTCGTACGTTGGTGTGCAGGTGTGTGTGTGTGTGTGTATGTATGAAGAAAATACTAGATAATAATGCGAAATTGGCGGAATTTTAGTTATGACGAAAAGTAGAGATGAGCGTGTGCTTTATTACTATGTAAAATAAAATACTATGTTCAAAAAAATCAAAAAAACCAAAACTTTATAAAAGGGGAGTTCCTGGGCTTAAGTCAGGCCTGACTTGCTTCTGTAAACTCCATGCCAACTGCGGGCAACACATTAAGAGTAACGGTATCTTAACTACATTATCGTAGCTATTCCTTCATAAGCAGGCACATAGCATTCCACAAGCGCAAAGATTCGTAAACACATTTCAGTGAAGGAATTCGTATACACATGGTTACACTAATATTCAGCTGTGACAGTAGAGGGTGAAACCAAATATATATATATATTAACTACCGATATTATTTACATAATCTACATCTTTCAGAGTATTAATATAATTTTTATCTCTTTAACGGTTTAATAAATAGATATTTTTCACATGATGCCAGCAAGAAATATTGAATAGTTTTTAAACAGAGCATTTTATTTTAAAGCTTAGAACATTGACAACCACAAAACAGAAAAAACCTCCTAACGATCAAGCTTGTTTATCTTACTTCTCACCAGAATGTCTTCTACTTGCCGATTTACTTCCAGCTGTATTAATTAACTGACGTATCGCACGCTTTGCCAAAAAAAAAAAAATAAAAATTGTTTCGCATTAAATGGTATTAACCAATTCTAGGTTTTTTATAAAAAAAAATTAATAAACTGCCAACCTTATATTCAATCAAACGGTAGTAAGCAATTTTAGTGAAACATCTACACAAATAGTGTTTAAAATGTATGTACTGTTTGATAGGCTTCTAACACAGGTTTTCTTTCGTTTGTAACTTGTATTTGTAACTTAGTTTCAAAGTGCTTCAACGAACTAAAACCACACTAAATAATGCTTACATTTACTCTTTACCTGAACCAAGAAATGCGTTGTAAGATCGGCATACATAAACGACATCTCAGGAAGCAGACTGAGACTGAGCTGAATGCAGTGGCGTGTCGTGAGGTGTTGTGTATGGAGGGTTGTGGCTGTGCAGTCCGCTACCACTCTACCGAAGTAGGTCACTCCGCAGAGTCGTGAGAATGGACTCGCGAGGACCAATCACGAGCAAGCGACGAGGCGACTGTTCATCAAGTGACGTGTAGTTTATCGCGGAACTACATTTCAGGAAGTTAGCCTGTTCAGACAGGAGTCACCTCTCTCCAGCCTCCACTGGAGAAATTCTGCAAGAACTAACTTCCAACTAGTAAAACTTGTAAAATTTGGAAAGTGTGGTCGCAGTTGATTGAAGTTAAATGATGCGCACCGTACTATAGACGATATGACAGACTTTAAGAAAATGATTAGAACGATGATGTAAAAGTACCCGCGGTGATTTTTGAGGTAAACGTTTTTCAAATTTTCAAGATCGAAAAACAAGACAAATATTTATTTCCCTAAAAATATATGTTCATAGGCATTTTTTGACTTCGGTTGACCGATTTTCAGTGAAGGAATTCAGAGAAAGATTAATGATTAAAAAATAAAACTTTTCAACCGTATTTTATGTCATAAGACTCGCTCACGTACACCATAGTTGTTATTTAATTTTCTTGTCATTGTTATTATATGTTAACTTTTACTATACAATTTTTTTCAATAGTTTTCTGGCATTTTATGTTTCGTCTCGAATTTTCTCAACAGGTATTTACTGAATACTGTATATAACAGTGCTAAAGACACGCAAATTATTGTTAATTACGTGATATCTTACAGCTTGAAAGTTTCTTTAAGTAAATTTCAGGTGATAAAATTTGTGACCGGCTAATAAATACAAGAAATGTTTTGGAATTGATAAACAGGAAATTCTCTTGATTAAATTAATGATATGCTTTTGAAATTATTGACATATTTTTTGAAACTTGTATTGTGTGGTAATCTATATATACATATATATATATATATTCAGTTTGTTCCTTCTTGTTGCAATTAGTTATATTTAAATATTTGAATTAGTTAATACGAATACGAATAACTTCACAAAAATATGTTCTATAAAGACAATTATGATTATATTCATATTTTAAGGAGTGAATACGAATATTTTATAATTTGCAGGTTGAATAAAAAAAAGATGTTTTCGAATTTCCATGTGTATATTCGTAATCGCATATTATAAAATAAGAATACGAGAATAAAATATTCATATTCGCTTATTTGTATTCGCAAATATGTACACATTTTCAAATTCGCGTATTCGTTTCAGTTGAACTTTGCCTTTGTCTCAAGATAGGTTGCACAAATTGAATACCAAACTAAAATTATGTATATAAATACAAGTAATTTAATTACTAAACTTGTAGTATTTCAGTGGAGACCACTTTTCATATATACACTTTGTGTCCTTCATAATTCCTGTGTTATTACCAATTAAAAGTAACATTAAAATATGTGTGTAAATAATAATCATAAAATAATTTTAGTTTCTATAAAATATTTAACAATCACAATCTTTGTAAATTAGATGAAATTTTTTTCAGGTTTATTGTGCATGAATATTGTGTTTATGTTTTATTAAATATAGGGTTTACATTGTTTTCTAGTTTATAAGTGACACAATACAAAAACAATATTAGATAAAATTTCATATGTTTATTGAATACTAAATTATTTTATGTTTTAAACACTATCTACGCGTTAAATAGAGTTTAGTATTAACGAAAATAATACCAAACAATTATTACGTTTCTTCAATATGTAATGTATTTAAAGAAACAATAGTGTGTAACTTTTATCGCAGCATACCTATACTATCATAAATACACGTGAAGGTACACACACCCTTATAACTAGTACAGTACAATGACAGCCTTATGTCTAGTACAGTAAACTGGCAGCTTTTTACTTGTATTATTCAATGGCAGCCTCATTACTAGTACAGTACACTGGCAACCTAATCACTAGTACAGTACAGTGGCATTCTCCTGAAGAGTACGGTAAACTGAAAACCCTATCCCTTATCACAAGTACAGTGTAGTGGCATCCTCATTACTTGTACCTACAACACTCTGGCAGCCTCATCAATAGTACGGTACACTGGCAGCCTTATCACTAGTACAATACAGTGGCATCATCCTGACTAGTCAAGTACACTGGCAGCCTTATCACTAGTACATTGCATTGGCATCATTATCACTTGCACAGTTCAGTGGCAGCTAATACTTGGGCAGTGAGAGGCTCATCAACTGACATGACACCACTGCCGGACAAGTATATCTATTGGATAAACAATCTATCTTTTTTGTGAGAAATAACACTTCTCTCCTTTTTCTATTGCTAGCAATGATAGCTCAGACTTTACTAGTACCTACAGTTTGAGTGAGAATTCGAGCGAAAATCTTCGGTTAGAGGTTTATCAAGTAATTAATAACTTGAATAGTTATTTATAATAGTGTATAATCTCTTTGCAAAACTGTTGTACATGTTTTAAGTTCGACGGGAAAGATTTTTTTTTAAAATAAAATAAAAAATAAATATTAAAGGTGGTAACATTAGTGTTTGGATACTTTATTTAAACAATTTTGTAATATAAACCACGGTCGTCAGATAATTTCATTGAAATAAGCTGTACATAGCACCTTTATTTTACATAAATTTTTTCTCAAGTATGATCTCCCCCCCCCCCCCTCCCCACATATAACTTCAAATTAATTATTTTACAACAACAACACGTTTGGTGGTTGTTATGGAAAAAGGTTCAATCAAACGTTAACAGGATCTCGAGTGATCCATCTTAAACACTTTCTTTATTACTTTCAATATACTAGTTGTTTATCCCAGCACGTTAAAACAAAAAAAATTTCCTAAATATTTTAACTTTCTTTTGGGGATGTACCTGGGGCCGTAGTCTGTCGGTTGAATTATTGATCACACCTGACAATGCTTAGTTGTTTGAACTACCGAATTACTTGTCAATATGGATGACTTATTATATTATATTAATTTTATATATTAAAGTTTTATATATTTTATATAAATTGTTGTACAGTATAATTTATATTATTTATAAAATTAATTATTGAATAATAATAGTTAATTTGTTTTGAGGTCGAAATATCACAGCAGATATAAACCGGATCCCTGTATTTAAAATTTTTTTATATGCTCTCACTATTCAAAGTTTGGCCACCCCTGGTCTATGAGGAATGCAAGCAGGCTTGTGAAATAGCGAGCGTGTGGTGGAGTGGCCTCCCTTCGCGTCATCTCGTCTACCGTGCTACCAACTTGACAGTCTGTGATTATCAAGGTTTACATTCCCCACTGCTCACCTCCTCCCCCCTCCTTCTCGGTCGAGCAAATTACCAAGAAGTAGTTTATCGATTAACACATTAAAACACGGGAAGCATTTATCAAAGTCAAGTCTGACGCTCGCACTAAAAGCAAGCAAACAAATTCCTCCTTCAAAACTCCCTACAAACGTTAAAGGTCTCTAGTCTTCTCAAACTTGATTCTGCAACACATTATATTTCTCACACTCTTCTTAATTAAAAATATTGCACAGAAGCTTTACATATAAAAACAAAACAAAACTGTTACTGACAACGCTTAGCACATTATTTTTGACGATAAATTAATATGAAAATATATTTAAAACAGATTTCTTAAAGTTTTACTAAAGTTATTAATAACGGAGATTTGCCCTAAAAAAAAAAAATTTCAAATCAATTTTCTTGTGGAAGAACAAAAATATTATTGGTCACAATTATTTTTGAAGCGAAACTTTGTTTGCCGAGGGGACTGCAATTTTCGAGCGTTACGAAAATTCCGAATGCATGAGGGGAATAGTCAGGTACGTGGTGGGGGAACCGGTAAAGGAGGAGAGGGCGTCAGCGGCGACGCCACTCCAACGCATGCACTAGCGGTCGAAAGAGATGACGTATGGGTTGGGGGGATAGTTACGTAGTGGAGCATGCTATATGCTAGTTGTAAGGGCCGGAAAGGGTGATGGCAGGGGAAAGGTATAAATGATGCAGCTGTGATGCTACGGTATTCTTGTAACGCTGCTTGTGTTCGTCCACTCCCTAGATTTTTTTCCGTTGGAGATCATACACGTATCCTTAATATTCTCAATTATTATCTCTTGTTCAGTAAAATATACTAATAACTTATCTCTATTTATAAAAAGTAACCAATAAGTTTAACTTTTGTCGCGCGTGGACTCCACGTACAAACCTTTTTTAAAATTAAAATTTGTAACAAATTTATGTAATCGATATTTGATAAAATATTATGATAAAAATACTTCATTTTTAATTTAAAAAAAACTGTGTTTTGGTAAATTATAAGGTAAGGAATTTTCGTATTATTTGTACATAAGTGTCAGACGCTTTAAATTTGAATTGCTTAACAAGTAGGCAACACGCACTACATTAAATATGTCTGTCTGGTTTCACAACAAGGAATAAGCGTTGTCAACAAGCAGAAATACAAGAGTTACAAGTATCAACGCTGAATAGGAACACTTTTGTTGTAAGAAGGAATTGTCAATGCTCACAACGAGCGCTTCTGGGCCTACGGAAATACACATGTTACCCACATTTCCTGTAAAATGTTGAAGGTGCGATTTGTTGTGCGATAGATTGCTTTTAAACAATTTTTACCACATGTACATGCAGCTCTGTACAAGAATACTACAACTATCATAAGAAGTTCCTCTCAGTATTCGCCATGGTATATGGCTGCAGCATGACGTGGTACAACACATTTGCTCGCTGGATTGGTCGCGGAGGAATTACGTCATGGCGGAAACAATCGCCCAATAAGAGAAACCTTGATTGTTTGTTACACAGGGAAACATGAGCTCAGCTTCATTGCGCATGATTCAGATGGTCACTCTCAGTTCTGTTGCAGGGAACTCACTTCGTCAACGAGCGACGCATGACTCTGGCGTCAATGTCGCGGCGATGCTGTGATCGACATTCTAGGTTTAACCTGCGATGAGATGAGATGTTTAAGTAGTTTGCAGTTTTTCACACAAACCATTTAACATAAGTAATACATAATATTGTATGTTCAATTGCCATTGCTTCGCATTTTCGCCCTTTTAATGCACCACCACCATAGTATATCAGAAAGTACAAGGACAGGTTCGAGGCAGAGATGCGAGGTGTCGACCGACCTCTGATGTCACGACGACCATCTTGAATGTTGGTCACCGTTAAAATTTTCGTCACGGTCACCATATTGAATTCTGACTTCACGGCAACCAACCTGGATGACGCTGACCTTGACCTCGGCCGCCATCTTGAAACGTAGAAATTTTCGCCATATTGGATTCTAGAACAATGCACTTTTCATTACGGTTCCCATCTCTAAAACTATGACATTATCGTTCCACTGGGTCATTCTATTAAAAAGGGCGATGGATCCTTCCTCCACGGAAGCCACTGGCAGACTAAACTCTCACCACTTATACATAGGAAGATATTATGTTAGACAGTATGACGTCATTGCAGCCACGTTGGGTCCGCTATATATTGTTTTCGTCTGCTGGAAGCAGCAATTTTGTATTCGACATATTGTTATCGTCTGATAGATGGCGCTGACAAAATATTAGTTTAATATTTACTTGCTAGATTGCAGTAGTATTTAATACCGTAACATTCACCATCTTGTCGGCCATTTTGGTCATCATCTTAGAAGTTCGTAATTATTAACCTACAAATTCGAGGAAAATACAAAAACCATCAAACAAATCACCTGTTAAAGTAAATAATTTTTTGATATAATTTTTTTATTACTATAGATTCAAATTCCATCTCGGTTGGTCTAGAATTTCAACGAATTTTTTTTAATACTAAGCCAACTTGGTTGCATTTTTTGCAAGTGACGCAAGGAAGATAAAATATAAAAATGATTCACCAGTTTACGTACTTTTCGAATTAACGTCTAAAAATTTTTTATGATTTGAGTATTTTATTAAAAGGTCAGCAACATGTCCATACTACCCCGATATGCTTGCTTTGGTCGGCATTCGCGTTTTCTGGGTTTTCTATTAGCATTATAGTTATAGCATGTGTGGAGGAACGAATTCTTTCCTCTATTTCTTATGAAAAACTGTCATCCCCACTTATATACCAAATGGTATAACAAAAGGCGAGACATAAATTTGTCATCGTGTAAGGTGGGCTTAATCAATGCAGTTCTACCAAATATGTTGCGCATGGACTTGAAAAGTACACACTGATTGAGGTCTTCATGGCCTCCATTGACCCAACTACTTGATTGTCTGTGACATTGTTAACCACATTGTCGTTACAGGTAAGTGTACTTGTGATGAAAAAATTTGTCGAGAGTCAATTATTTAAAATGTATGATATAAGTTGGATTTTGGAGACAAACAACCTATTGTAGCCGTTACCCCTAAGCAACGACAAGAGGGAAGGTTTTATTGAAGAAAAAAAAAAAAGAAAAGGTAATTCGCTATAACTCCCACAATAGGAAAAAAGTTGAAGGGCGAAAAAATTCGTAAATCATTTAGTAAGTAAACTATCAAATCTGTTAAAATTTATTGTAAAAATCCTCAACATTAACTAAAACTTTTATTTGAAACAAACGAGATTTAAAAAAAAAAAAACAGGACTTCCGTATTACGTTCAATGTCAATTCGTTTAACATATTGTAAACTTTGAAAATATAAATTTTACTTCTTTTATTTTTTAATTTGCTTTAACTTTGTAGTTAAATCTTAAATTTTGATTTAACTAAAATTCACAATAAATTTAATTTGGACCATCTGTGTGTGTGAGTGAATAAAGTGCTTTTCGTGTGCTCTTTTGAAGCACATTTCTCTGGAACATTTCTCCGAAAAATTGCGGCAGTCATTTAACAATTTTCAGGGTTTTCTTTCACTTTAACGTGAACTCACAGAACTTAAAAATTGATTTAAATTTTTTTCCTGTTTTTGAAATGTTGCTGCCAAAGTAAAAATCATTCGTGTTTTGGCTCCTTTAATGCGTATTTACAAAAAAAAAAGTGGAGAAACACGGATGGAACATTTTTTTGCCTTATAAATTCACATCAAGAACCTCCCTTGTTATTTTTAAGTCCGTGGTGATATATGTTATGTATAATTAGAGTTCAACCCATTACGAGATTGTAATTTTAATATGTTATTTGGCAATGTTTTTCACAAAAAACATTCCAAAAATTTCCTTAGTGCGGTTTCTTTTCACTTCGTTAAATGTTTATTGATAATTTCGTAATTGTACGTTGCATTTCAACAAGCAGTTAATCAATATTAACAGTTCTGTAGAAACTGTATTAGGGTAGCTACACCTGAAAAGCATTAAAAACTGTTTAACGGCGGGTTACGTTATATTATCTACATTAAAAATATCTTGAAAAAGTTTGTTTAGGATAGCAATATTATTAATACGGCAAAATAGATTAAACGGCGTCTTACGTTATATTAGCAACAATAATTGTAAACAATGTAGCTGAGATGATTAAAAAAACTACTTTACATATTTTATCGTATTATTTTGAAAATAGGATATTAGTAAATCGTAAGCACTAATACTGGTGTTTTAATGTTTAACTTGCACAGGAAAGACTAGCGAGTTCTTGCTTTCATAGAACTCAAGTGACACAAGTTGAGGTGCACTAGAAGGAGTGCGTGCATCGTTTTGGTCACTAAAATGCCTGAGTATCCAGGTATGATGTAATAGTAATAAAACTACACAAAACAAATACACCCTAACCTCAACGGCCAAAACATAACCCCAAATGCCGTGAAATTTAAAGAAATAAACACTAGCTTATAAAAACAGTGATAGCCTCGGATTCTGTGGTCTCGGTGCTCGGTGTGAAAAGTAGCACAATATTTAATGAACGAGTCAGGTTGGCAAAGTTCGTGCATGTTCGTGTCTTTTCGGTGGTCTTAATCACGTGCTTCGTCAAGCTGGCAGTACGTCAAACAAGCTCATGCTTGAGCAAGCAGTCTTCATGAAGCTCGTCTTGTTCGCAGACTATGAAACATGGAGATGGAATCACCATCTTGAGAAACAAGAATGACCTTCACCAAGACGCTCTTAAGTTTGTGCTCAAGACACGGTTATGAATACCAGCCAGAAACTTAAAAAAAAAAGATAATACTTTGGTACGACTACAAACAACACTGGTTTTAGAAATGATTTTGTGGCAATTATTAATTCCGCCGTAACTCTCAGCTACCTACACCACATACATTTGGTTACTGTCGCCAATGGAGCACTTGTGGTTTCAGTTTGTTAAATAACTTATCACACCATTATCCTTATATAATTTATGCATTCCCCCAGAGTGCAGTATTTTTGGTACATTCCTCTTGGTGTTGCAATTTTCATGGCCAGTATAGCATTATACTTACTCCCAACTTAAGAATTTAAAACAGCAAACTGATCCACGCACATTTCGAACCATGTTTTGTTGGCACTTTCACCAACTGCTGCAGAGGTCACTTACACGTTCAAAGGTTGGTACCTCGCACACATGTTCAGGAAAACATTACACGAGAGCATCACTTTTCATCGCCTCCTCCTCCTCGACCGCACACTCGGCGACTTTCTTTTATTTTCCTTGCGCGTCGCTCGTGGCTTGTGTGCAACCGAGCGCCTGTAATTTAGGTGTGTAAAAGTCTAATGAGGGGAGACGACGGTGCGTGGTGTTCTCGACGCTCCAAACCACCGGTTGTAAACAATGTGCTCGGGCCTCGGCTTCCCAGGGCCTTCATCGCCGGGACAACTTCGGTCCTCGTGGCCTGTCATCTGGGCCCGCTGCGCCGTGAACTCTCTCTCGCTCTCTCTCACTCTCTCTCTCTCTCTCTCTCTCTCTCGCGACTGCAGCACTGAGAGGCGTGGGTATCACTAGGGACTGGAAAAATTCGCGGTTTCAATGACCACTAGGATAGACTCCACGATTCTCTATGTACTCGGGCAACTATCACCTGGTCATTGCCTACCGACTCGGGACACCCGTTTTACTGCGATTCTTATGATTCGATACTTCTTTTGTTGAGTGTTTCCCATTGGCTCAGAGTCCTTCAGGTAAATTGTGGTCCAATCACTGACGCAGCATTAAGCTAAACGAGTTTGGATTCCAGCCTGTCTCGAAATGAATCCGCGAATGTTTCCGGTCTCTAGGTATCACGAGTCTCGACCCTCAGATCACGGGTCGGCAAGATCTCGCCGCTCCCGGACGTGTTGCTTGGAGACTAGCAACTGTTCACTGACAAACTCCGTTCACTAAAAAACTTTCCAGGACTATTACACACACTTTTACAGAATTAGCTTTGAGAGGACTCGTTTCCACGTCGGGTAGATAAAAATATAAGTAATGAAAATAGATTGAACAGAATTTTTTTTTGTTAAGAAGAGAAGAAATATTCATGTCAAATTACAGGTAGTTGTAAAGTTGTACATTTACATTAAACAACCGTATTGCTACAAAACAGTGTTCGCAGTAACACTAGGTTCGGATTCTTACCGGGGAATTTATGCTTTGTGTTGCCCAGTACCTTTAAAAGTTAAAGATGTTTGCGAACCGTTCACTGAATAGAGTAGTATATGATAGCCGGTCCGGAAACAGGCTTTAAGGCTGTGGAGCGTGTGGGCACGTCCACCATCTTGGATTGTGACGTCACGGCGGCCATCTTGGATGACCTTGACCTTTGACCTTGAGCTTGAATTTGATCCTCAAAAATCGCCAAAATTTGCCAAAATTGGGCAAAAATTGTCCAAAATTCCTCAAAATTCGCCAAAATTTCCATTTCTGTGGAAAAAAATTCCGCCCAAAAATCTCAAAAAATTCCACAATTCAAAAATCAGGATTTCGAAAATCCTCAAAAGTCGTTTTGCCCTAGAAAGAACCCAAATTCCTAAAAGCGGCTTAAAACTCCTAAGAACTAGCCGCTCTAAGCCGTCGAGGTCATGACCTTGAAAATTAGGATGCCATGGCAGCCATATTGGATGATGACGTCACCGTTGCAATTTTCGTTACGGCCACCATCTTTAACTTTTTTATTTATTATCCGATTTTAATGAAAAAAATTTAAAAAATTATAAAAAAAAATTAAATAAAACTTTAATAAAATATTTAAAAAAAACATACATTTACGACACGGAGTTCGGAGTCCTCGGTTCGAACCCGACGAGCGCAAAAAAAAATAAAAATGGTGACCGATCCTTCCCCCCGTGGTGACTTTTGGCAGACTGACTCCCACCACTTTTCTTAAAGCATATATATCGTCACCCAGTATGACGTCATGTCCGACATCTTGTCTTCGTTGCTGGAGACCACCATCTTGTATTCGTCGGCGAGAGTGCGCTGATAACATGTTAGTTTAGTTCTTATCCGCTAGAGTGCAGTAATCATTTATTACTGTGACACCTGCCATCTTGAAATTCGGCCGCCATCTTGGAAATCCGTAATTATTTAGCTAGGAATTCGGGAAAAGTTCCAAAACTCATTAAATAAATAGCTCATTAATTTACATATTGATTCGATCCGCTCCTGTCCTTGGTTCGATACCCGATCGATGCAATAATGTTTAATTTTATGTAAAAAATAATAATTGCAATAAACCATGTTCAACATATATTTAAAGAACCTCTAAATCCTCTACGACCACCATCCTATCAGACATCAAGACCACCATATTGGAAATTCGTAATTTTAATGCTAGAGATTCGGGAAAAAATTCAAAATTCATTTAATAAATTTGTAATCTATATACTGATTGATTAGATCGAATAAGGTCCTTGGTTCGATCCCTGGCCGATACAAAAAAAATTTAATTTTAAAAAATACCACAAAAGCGACAGGTTTGAGAAAATAAAAACACCACAAGTTCTTTTAAAAAAATTTATTACATAAATTCAATACACTACTACAAGTACAAAAAAAACACTGACAAATTACCAAAGCCTTTTGGATTCCTCGTTTCAAACAGTCTTCTTATTGTACGGACTAAGCCTTTAACATGACTTTAAATGTCTATCCGATCCGTTCATTACCTCAGCCAGAGACGGACTGAAGTCCATATCACCAGGGTCTCACTTATATAGACTCATCAGTCGGTACAACACATGAGTCAAAACAAGAACCATGTTCATTATACTCACACTTAACTTTCTCGGAGCATTTTACATAATGAAGATGTAAGCTATCAAGACGTGAAATTAGTTTTTTGCACTTATTGCACTGAAATTGTATTCTTTTAACATTATTAGAACAACTGCTTCTTTCATGTCTGCGAGCATTTGAGGTGATAGTAAATGATGCGTCACAGTATTTGCACTGACGCAATGTACGCTCTTCATTAGTTGAAGAATCCATTGCTGACGATGAAACTTCGGATGATGGTGGTATCACGTCTGTTGAAATCTCCTCCAATGTTGACATCGTCGGTGCACACGGGATCTGCTCCTTCTCCGTCGTAGCTGTCGTCAAGGTTCCCGTAGTCGATGGTACAACCTCCGAGTTCAACGTTAAAGACGGTAAAGATGCCATCGAGGTCTCAAGAACAGCTAATTGACACGACTTATGCACCAGAAGAAACAAACTAGGTAATCCTTACACCGCCGTCGTCAGAAACAAACTGAGCGTCCTGCTGTCTAGCACACGCTTATATACATGCACCGTATGGAATAATACGCTAGTCAAATCAAGAACCATGTACAATAATTCTAGAGTCAAATCTACAAATTAAAAAAGAGGATCATTTGATCGAAAAAAAATTCGATCTCTCCAATATACGCCAGGCTCCAAGAGCTACAATTCACGTCATCAGTTCCATCTACATTTTGCTCCTATGCTTCAATTGACCATTAGCTGCAAGTGCTCCAACAGCTCCATCAGCTCCAACACGTAATGTACGCAATGTACGCGCAATACATGCAATTAACACGCAATAAATGTAATGATTACACAGTACACACAGGAAATGGAACGTACACACAGTACACACAGAAAACTGAACGTACACACAGTACACACAGGAAACGGAACGTACACACAGTACACACACACAGGAAACGGAACGTACACACAGTACACACAGGAAACTGAACGTACACACAGTACACACAGGAAACTGAACGTACACACATTACACACAGGAAACGGAACGTACACACAGTACACACAGGAAACTAAACGTACACACACACAGTTCACACAGGAAACTAAACGTACACACAGTACACACAGGAAATGGAACGTACACACAGTACACACAGGAAACTGAACGTACACACAGTACACACAGGAAACGGAACGTACACACAGTACACACAGGAAACGGAACGTACACACAGTACACACAGGAAACGGAACGCACACAGTACACACAGAAAACGGAACGTACACACAGTACACACAGGAAACGGAACGTACACACAGTACACACAGGAAACGGAACGTACACACAGTACACACAGGAATCGGAACGTACACACAGTACACACAGGAAACGGAACGCACACACAGTACACACAGGAAACGTAACGTACACACAGTACACACAGAAAACGGAACGTACACACAGTACACACAGGAAACGGAACGTACACACAGTACACACAGGAAACGGAACGTACACACAGTACACACAGGAAACGGAACGTACACACAGTACACACAGGAAACGTAATGATCACACATACAGTAGCAGAAACACACACAGGCTTAGTTGGAAATCAGAATATAAGAAATAAAAACATTAAATTTTTACTTTCAATATTTTATTACTTCTCAACATTACACAAATACAAGTAAAGGAAGCCATTATTGTATGTAGCCAGCTTTCCTCAGTTCTTTGAGTATGAAGGATATTTCTTTGATGCACGGATAGTTTCCTGCACAAAGCGAGCCATGTAGAAGTCTTAGCCGGTCAACCAATATGTTTGGATCTTTCCATGATGTGTAATCAATCTCTTCTACCACCATCTTACTTGCTTGTTTATTATAAATACTTTTAATATCACAATCGTCCCAGTGATCATAATAAGCATTATCAGATTTATTTATTATAACACGACGTTTCCATCGTTTCGGTCTCAGGACATCGCCACATTCTTCTATCTTGTCGGCTCTAGGTGCTTCATCACAGTCTATGCCTTTGTCAACAGCCTCAGAGTCACTGTAACAATCACTGTAGAAGACATCCTCTTCACCCAGATTACCGTATGAATTCGCTATCGATGATGTCGAAGTGTCTTCATCGTCTTCATGCTTCCTTTTTAGGAGTCCATCATTTTTACAAAGAATGGAGGATCTACTGAATATAGGCTTGAATGTATTCTCACTTTTCACGGTGTTGATACTTCCATTAGTTTCAGTCTTCCCGAAGCCATTAGCATCCTTCAATTTATGTTCTTCCTCACGATCGGGTGAGCTAATTCCATCACGCTCAGGACAAGGAAAATTATTGTCATAATGCAGATCACTCTTCTTTAGTCTAGTGGATCCATCGGTGTCCTCTATGCCGTAAGTAGTCTTGACTTTACATGTTCTACCATGTCTTTTTAAGCTGTCAATTCGTGTTAACAACCTGCTACAACGATTACAGCTTAACATGTTGCGTAGTGGGTTTCTAGCACAATCATTCTTCTCATGTCGTCTAGCATTCCTTCTCATGACAAAATCCTTGCCACAGTATCTACAGCGGCTTCCTTCCGATTCAGCTATAGATAACAAACCACGATCCATGGTAGCTTCTGTGACTAATGTTAGATACAAACTGTCAGTTTTCTCCAATTGGAACCATTTCTTAAATAGAGTTTTTGAAATATTACATCAGCGAGAGTTAAGTTATCTAATGCAAAGCAAATTGATGCAAGTAGTTCCGGCTGTCGTCAACAGATGACGCCACGTGTTGCTTGCAGGTAAATAATATATATTTCATAATGTGGGATGCGGAACGCTCACTATCGATCGCAAAGGGAGGTTGGCTTCGATAGTAGCCAAGGAGAAAAAAGTTCGTCCTTCCTGCTAGTGCTTCTCAGATTTCTCACGGTCCGCCATCTTGGATTACGACGTCACAGCGGCCATCTTGGATGGGTGTGACCTTGACCTTTGACCGAAACCGCAGGAATGATCGCAAGCACACGGATTAACCATCAAAATATTGATAAGAATAATCAGGAGCACACGGAGAAAACCATTTTAATATTGACAAGAATAATCAGGAGCACACAGAGAAAACCGCAACAAGTTTTCTTTGATATAATTAAAATACAAAAAAAATTAATAAAAAATTAAAAATAAAAAGGAAAAAAAAATTCAAACATTCTGGCTTGTACTAGAACTATATCTTTGCTCAACAATGAGAAGTTCACAAGCTAGCAGAATGTTTGAATTTTTTTTTCCTTTTTATTTTTAATTTTTTATTAATTTGTGTACTGTGTGTACGTTCCATTTCCTGTGTGTACTGTGTAATCATTACATTTATTGCGTGTAAATTGCATGTATTGCGCGTACATTGCGTACATTACGTGTTGGAGCTGATGGAGCTGTTGGAGCACTTGCAGCTAATGGTCAATTGAAGCATAGGAGCAAAATGTAGATGGATCTGATGACGTGAATTGTAGCTCTTGGAGCCTGGCGTATATTGGAGAGATCGAATTTTTTTTCGATCAAATGATCCTCTTTTTTAATTTGTAGATTTGACTCTAGAATTATTGTACATGGTTCTTGATTTCACTAGCGTATTATTCCATACGGTGCATGTATATAAGCGAGTCCTAGACAGCAGGACGCTCAGTTTGTTTCTGACGACGGCGGTGTAAGGATCACCTAGTTTGTTTCTTCTGGTGCATAAGTCGTGTCAATTAGCTGTTCTTGAGACCTTGATGGCATCTTTACCGTCTTTAACGTTGAACTCGGAGGTTGTACCATCGACTACGGGAACCTTGACGACAGCTACGACGGAGAAGGAGCAGATCCCGTGTGCACCGACGATGTCAACATTGGAGGAGATTTCAACAGACGTGATACCACCATCATCCGAAGTTTCATCGTCAGCAATGGATTCTTCAACTAATGAAGAGCGTACATTGCGTCAGTGCAAATACTGTGACGCATCATTTACTATCACCTCAAATGCTCGCAGACATGAAAGAAGCAGTTGTTCTAATAATGTTAAAAGAATACAATTTCAGTGCAATAAGTGCAAAAAACTAATTTCACGTCTTGATAGCTTACATCTTCATTATGTAAAATGCTCCGAGAAAGTTAAGTGTGAGTATAATGAACATGGTTCTTGTTTTGACTCATGTGTTGTACCGACTGATGAGTCTATATAAGTGAGACCCTGGTGATATGGACTTCAGTCCGTCTCTGGCTGAGGTAATGAACGGATCGGATAGACATTTAAAGTCATGTTAAAGGCTTAGTCCGTACAATAAGAAGACTGTTTGAAACGAGGAATCCAAAAGGCTTTGGTAATTTGTCAGTGTTTTTTTTTGTACTTGTAGTAGTGTATTGAATTTATGTAATAAATTTTTTTAAAAGAACTTGTGGTGTTTTTATTTTCTCAAACCTGTCGCTTTTGTGGTATTTTTTAAAATTAATTTTTTTTTGTATCGGCCAGGGATCGAACCAAGGACCTTATTCGATCTAATCAATCAGTATATAGATTACAAATTTATTAAATGAATTTAGAATTTTTTCCCGAATCTCTAGCATTAAAATTACGAATTTCCAATATGGTGGTCTTGATGTCTGATAGGATGGTGGTCGTAGAGGATTTAGAGGTTCTTTAAATATATGTTGAACATGGTTTATTGCAATTATTATTTTTTACATAAAATTAAACATTATTGCATCGATCGGGTATCGAACCAAGGACAGGAGCGGATCGAATCAATATGTAAATTAATGAGCTATTTATTTAATGAGTTTTGGAACTTTTCCCGAATTCCTAGCTAAATAATTACGGATTTCCAAGATGGCGGCCGAATTTCAAGATGGCAGGTGTCACAGTAATAAATGATTACTGCACTCTAGCGGATAAGAACTAAACTAACATGTTATCAGCGCACTCTCGCCGACGAATACAAGATGGTGGTCTCCAGCAACGAAGACAAGATGTCGGACATGACGTCATACTGGGTGACGATATATATGCTTTAAGAAAAGTGGTGGGAGTCAGTCTGCCAAAAGTCACCACGGGGGGAAGGATCGGTCACCATTTTTTTTTTTTTTGCGCTCGTCGGGTTCGAACCGAGGACTCCGAACTCCGTGTCGTAAATGTATGTTTTTTTTAAATATTTTATTAAAGTTTTATTTAATTTTTTTTATAATTTTTTAAATTTTTTTCATTAAAATCGGATAATAAATAAAAAAGTTAAAGATGGTGGCCGTAACGAAAATTGCAACGGTGACGTCATCATCCAATATGGCTGCCATGGCATCCTAATTTTCAAGGTCATGACCTCGACGGCTTAGAGCGGCTAGCTCTTAGGAGTTTTAAGCCGCTTTTAGGAATTTGGGTTCTTTCTAGGGCAAAACGACTTTTGAGGATTTTCGAAATCCTGATTTTTGAATTGTGGAATTTTTTGAGATTTTTTGGCGGAATTTTTTTTCACAGAAATGGAAATTTTGGCGAATTTTGAGGAATTTTGGACAATTTTTGCCCAATTTTGGCAAATTTTGGCGATTTTTGAGGATCAAATTCAAGGTCAAGGTCAAAGTTCAAGGTCAAGGTCATCCAAGATGGCCGCCGTGACGTCACAATCCAAGATGGTGGACGTGCCCACACGCTCCACAGCCTTAAAGCCTGTTTCCGGACCGGCTATCATATACTACTGAATAGCCTTGCAGTATTAAGTGCCCTCATAAATATAGCCTTATATAACAAAATAAAGTTAAATAATTTAGTATTCGATATAATAATGGTTTAAAAAGTTATGCTTGAAATAAATATAATTTAAATAACATAATTATACGCCAGTTTTCGTAAGTAGGTACTCATTATCTCTTTATATGTATTTCATGTATGCAAAAATAACTATAGCCACATGTGCAAAGAAACATTATCTTTCTTGTAGTACTACCAACTATTTATTGGCAACTGGTTTCCAAATAATACTGTTGTAAAATTACAGAAATTTTTTTAAGTTATGCATTTTTAGGCACATTATTGAAACATTATTATAATGTATTTTCATGGTGCGCGCACAGCATGCAAAAAATGACAGGATGAAAAAAAAACGCAACATACAAATAAAAATTATATATGTTCTATTAAATCATGAAATTTAGTGATTGATATTGAATAGTGGTAGTAGATAGGAAATAAGAGTTCTCGGTCAAAGCAGGAGGAGGTGGCCAAATTTAATTGGGTCATCGTTAATCTGTCCGCCATCTTTTATATATCCATTTATCCGTCCGCCATCCTGAATAATCCATTATTTTATCCACCGTATTAGATATGACCTTGACCTTTGACCCTGGCGGCCATATTGGATGACATCATCAACCATCTTGTATCAGACATTTTGTATGTTCTAGAGCCTTCTGCCATCTTGTGAGATCATCTTTGCACTTTTATTACAGTCGCCTTCTTAGATATGAAATTGGACTTTTGGAAATTATACTTTTTAAAATTAGATTTCGTCATCAGTCACCATTTTGTTTTCGTCTGCTGGAGGCCATATTGGCCTCAAAGCTGGAAAGTAGGTGGTACCACTGTTGCAGATTTTTTTGTACACATATCTCTCTATTGAAGTGGCCGATTCCCGAACTGAAAGGCGCTACAACAGGTTGAGGTGGGAAAATATGCCCCTTTAACCACTCGGCTAGCAGCCCATATGAAGGATAAATAAATAAGGTGTATATGCTTTCGAAATATGTCTTCAAGCTTATAGTAGTTGCGATGTGTGGCAGGGAGCTGTATGTTTAAAATATTTTCCCAGAGGGTGCCATCTTTTACTCATGGTGTTGCTGCCAGAGGGTGCCACAGTTGTTATTGCTACCAGATAGTGCACCTGTCGGCCATCTTTAGTGTCATTGTCGTCAACTATAGGGCGCCATATTGGATTGGCTTTCTGTCTGCACACACACACAGTTTTCACAAGCAATGCGTTATATCCCCCCGCCATATTGGATT
The DNA here is from genome assembly GCF_032445375.1 of Bacillus rossius redtenbacheri. Classification (NCBI taxonomy): domain Eukaryota; kingdom Metazoa; phylum Arthropoda; class Insecta; order Phasmatodea; family Bacillidae; genus Bacillus; species Bacillus rossius. The sequence goes on from NC_086335.1 coordinate 18,538,042, forward strand.
TATTACCCCGCCATATTGTATGTAGTACCCCATCATATTGGATTCAGTAACCCGCCAACATGGATGAAGAAGTGTAGCATGATTCATCTAAGAACATATTCCATTATGCGCACAGAGTGCACAAGCAAAGCACTATATCCCGCAACATCTTCGATTAATTACCCCTCCATCGTGCACGCAGAGGTAGAGCATGGTGCAAGTATAAATACGTTCCTTTATGTGCATCGGAAGCACGCACATAAAAAAAAATTCCTAGTCAAAGTTCTGAGAGTAATATGTATGCTTACAATCATGCTGCATCCTCCGGCGAGTCCAAATGGTGCCGAGCAGCAGCGCTTGGTACCTGGTGCAAGCAATTAAATTTCGAACTGCTGTGGCTAGCACCTAGGAGAGGCACAACAATGCAGTTTCCTGCAAGTCCAGGTGGTACCATGCAGCGTTTCCTGCAAGCTCAGGTGGTACCAAGCAGCAGCGCTGGGAACCTGGCACAGGGATTGGATGTCGAACTGCTCTGGCTAACACATATGAGGGGCACAACAATGCAGCAGTTTCCTGCAAGCCCAGGTGGTACCGAGCAGCGTTTCCTGCAAGCCAAGGTGGTACCAAACAGCACCGCTAGGTACCTGGTACAGGGATTGGATGTCGAACTGCTCTGGCTAACACATATGAGGGGCACAACAATGCTGCAGTTTCCTGCAAGCCCAGGTGGTACCGAGCAGCGTTTCCTGCTAGCCCAGGTGGTACATAACAGCAGCGCTGGGTACCTGAAAGAAGGAATTGGATGTCGAACTGCTCTGGCTAACACATATGAGGGGCACAACAATGCTGCAGTTTCCTGCAAGCCCAGGTGGTACCGAGCAGCGTTTCCTGCAAGCCCAGGTGGTACCAAGCAGCAGCGCTGGGTACCTGGCACAGGGATTGGATCTCGAACTGCTCTGGCTAACACATATGAGGGTCACAACAATACTGCAGTTTCCTGCAAGCCCAGGTGGTACCGAGCAGCGTTTCCTGCAAGCCCAGGTGATACCAAGCAGCAGCGCTGGGTACCTGAAAGAGGGATTGGATGTCGAACTGCTCTGGCTAACACATATGAGGGGCACAACAATGCTGCAGTTTCCTGCAAGCCCAGGTGATACCGAGCAGCGTTTCCTGCAAGCCCAGGTGGTACCAAGCAGCAGCGCTGGGTACCTGGCACAGGGATTGGATGTCGAACTGTTCTGGCTAACACATATGAGGGGCACAACAATGCTGCAGTTTCCTGCAAGCCCAGGTGATACCGAGCAGCGTTTCCTGCAAGCCAATTGGTACCAAGCAGCAGCGCTGGGTACCTGGCACAGGGATTGGATGTCGAACTGCTCTGGCTAACACATATGAGGGACACAACAATGCTGCAGTTTCCTGCAAGCCCAGGTGGTACCGAGCAGCGTTTCCTGCAAGTCCAGGTGGTACCGAGCAGCGTTTCCTGCAAGCCCAGGTGGTACCGAGCAGCACCGCTGGGTACCTGGCACAGGGATTGGATGTCGAACTGCTCTGGCTAACACATATGAGGGGCACAACAATGCTGCAGTTTCCTGCAAGCCCAGGTGGTACCGAGCAGCGTTTCCTGCAAGCCTAGTTGGTACCAAAACCATCGCTGGGTACCTGGCACAGGGATTGGATGTCGAACTGCTCGGGCTAACACATATGAGGGGCACAACAATTCTGCAGTTACCTGCAAGCCAAGGTGGTACCGAGCAGAACCGCTAGGTACCTGGTACAGGGATTGGATGTCAAACTGCTCTGAATAACACATAGGAGGGGCACAACAATGCTGCAGATTCCTGCAAGCCCAGGTGGTACCGAGCAGCACCGCTAGGTACCTGGTACAGGGATTGGATGTATAACTGCTCTAGCTAAAACATAGGAGGGGCACAACAATGCTGCAGTTTCCTGCAAGCCCAGGTGGTACCAAGCAGCACCGCTAGGTACCTGGTACAGGGATTGGATGTATAACTGCTCTAGCTAAAACATAGGAGGGGCACAACAATGCTGCATTTTCCTGCAAGCCCGGGTGGTACCGAGCAGCACCGCTAGGTACCTGGTACAGGGATTGGATGTATAACTGCTCTAGCTAAAATATAGGAGGGGCGCAACAATGCTGCAGTTTCCTGCAAGCCCAGGTGGTACCGAGCAGCACCGCTAGGTACCTGGTACAGGGATTGGTTGTCGAACTGCTCTGGCTAACACATATGAGGTGCACAACAATGCTGCAGTTTCCTGCAAGCCAAGGTGGTACCGAGAAGCACCGCTAGGTACCTGGTACAGGGATTGGATATCGAACTGCTCTGGCTAACACATATGAGGGGCACAACAATGCTGCAGTTTCCTGCAAGCCAAGGTGGTACCGAGCAGCACCGCTAGGTTCCTGGTACAGGGATTGGATGTCGAACTGCTCTGGCTAACACATATGAGGGGCACAACAATGCTGCAGTTTCCTGCAAGCCAATGTGGTACCGAGCAGCACCGCTAGGTACCTGGTACAGGGATTGGACGTATAACTGCTCTAGCTAAAACAAAGGAGGGGCACAACAATGCTGCATTTTCCTGCAAGCCCAGGTGGTACCGAGCAGCACCGCTAGGTACCTGGTACTGGGATTGGATGTATAACTGTTCTAGCTAAAACATAGGAGGGGCACAACAATACTGCAGTTTCCTGCAAGCCAAGTTGGTACCGAGCAGCACCGCTAGGTACCTGGTACAGGGATTGGATGTCGAACTGCTCTGGCTAACACATATGAGGGGCACAACAATGCTGCAGTTTCCTGCAACCCAGGTGGTACCGAGCAGCGTTTCCTGCAAGCCCAGGTGGTACCAAGCAGCAGCGCTGGGTACCTGGCACAGGGATTGGATGTCGAAATGCTCTGGCTAACACATGTGAGGGGCACAACAATGCTGCAGTTTCCTGCAAACCCAGGTGGTACCAAGCAGCGTTTCCTGCAAGCCCAGGTGGTACCAAGCAGCACCGCTGGGTACCTGGCACAGGGATTGGATGTATAACTGCTCTAGCTAAAACATAGGAGGGGCACAACAATGCTGCAGTTTCCTGCAAGCCCAAGTGGTACCGAGCAGCACCGCTAGGTACCTGGTACAGGGATTGGATGTATAACTGCTCTAGCTAAAACATAGGAGGGGCACAACAATGCTGCAGTTTTCTGCAATCCCAGGTGGTACCGAGCATCACCGCTAGGTACCTGGTACGGGGATTGGATGTATAACTGCTCTAGCTAAAACATAGGAGGGGCACAACAATGCTGTAGTTTCCTGCAAGCCCAGGTGGTACCGAGCAGCACCGCTAGGTGCCTGGTACAGGGATTAGATGTATAACTGCTCTAGCTAAAACATAGGAGGGGCACAACAATGCTGCAGTTTCCTGCAAGCCCAGGTGGTACCGAGCAGCACCGCTAGGTACCTGGTACAGGGATTGGATGTATAACTGCTCTAGCTAAAACATATGAGGGGCACAACAATGCTGCAGTTTCCTGCAAGACCAGGTGGTACCGAGCAGCACCGCTAGGTACCTGGTACAGGGATTGGATGTCGAACTGCTCTGGCTAATACATAGGAGGGGCACAACAATGCTGCAGTTCTCTGCAAGCCCAGTTGGTACCGAGCAGCACCGCTAGGTACCTGGTACAGGGATTGGATTCGAACTGCTCTGGCTAATACATAGGAGGGGCACAACAATGCTGCAGTTTCCTGCAAGCCCAGTTGGTACCAAGTAGCAGTGCTTGGTAAGGTTTCTGATGGTTTCAAGCGGCTGAGTCTACGCCATCGTATAAAGCATGCATAAAATATAAGAAAATCTGTTATTCATATATCTTAAAAAACTATTTGAAATCAATTGACTTTATAAAACAAATCTATGCTAGCATAAGATACGGGTTGTTAGTAATTGATTTTCGCAACAAATATGTGCTTAACAATAAAGCTCACTCAACATTTTTTGTTTAAACCACTTTTTAAGTAAGGGAGATTTTGTCACCGAAATAATATGCAGAAATCTATTTATAATGTAATGGTGATTTAACAAAATAGCAAAAAAAAAAATCTGCTTATTCTCTTATTTAAATCCATTTGATATGCTCACAGTTTGTTATTTAATAACTGTAATTGAATATTTTTACAGCAGGAATGAAAATAGTTGGTCGGATTAACGATTGATTTCGGAATTTAGAATCTGAGCGACAAGAAGACAATTGTTGTTAATTCCTTTGCTTCCCTAAAACATTTTCAAATAACCAAATTTTCTAACATATAGTTAACATTGTATAACTCTACAACATATAACGTAATTTTCATATAACCGTAAACTATAATAAAATAAAATAGCTAGATGATGCAGATATAATGCAATTATACGAATTAGCGGGCAGTAAATGTAAAAAAAAAATTATATTATTATTCCTGAAAATTTTTCTGCTTAAACTTATACTAGCCACTTTTTTTTATCTGACTTTAAAATAAAATTAAAAAAATGTTTATTCTTCCAAATGGTGCAATTTTACATGTTTGCCCATAATATTAGCGTTTTTATTTGGTAGGGTAGTGAAAAGTTGGAAAAACACGAAACGTGAACTATCACCTAAGCGAGGATAACAAAAAAAATACACTTCATTTTGTGTTGCTCTGTAAAAGTAAAATGTGTTTGAAGGGTTTGGTCGTTAATAACTGAGACATACTACAAAGTTGAATTGTTGCTGGACTGGGCTGTCTTTCTGCACGGAGCACAATCATGGAGTTGGTTTAAATTATGTTAACCAGTCACGAAACACAGACGGTGCTACAGTGTTTTAACTTATAACTAATGTCGGAAATTTTCCGCGAAATATGCATGGCCCTAATGATCCCCCTCGTGTAAGTTCGTCTGTAGCGGCTCCTGTACGTACGAGTGCGGCTCACGAGCCCAGCTCGACAAACTGGGCTCGTGGCCAGACTCGGGTGTTCTCGACCTCGCACGATACGAACTTACCACCAAATTTGCTCATAGATTTCAGTTTTGAAAATTATTGTATTCTGTACATTTATTTAATTTATTTTCCTTTTGAGTGTGCATTGTTTGTAGCCTATTTTCCTTTTGTTCATGAAGGTGACAGGGATTTCAGTTTTCTAATCAATCCACCATTGAACATAAATATTCGTGCTACTGCTTGATAAACAACATTGTAGCTACATCGTGAGGTTGAGTTGCGGAAAATCAAACTAAAATACACACATTTACTTTCATTTTACTTCAATAATCTCCTTTTTGTTTAGTTTATAACGTTGACAATCTCCAGATAATTTTGAATTATTTTCGGTATTAAAAAGGTAGGCACTTTAATTATGTATTTTTAATAATATTTTTATTTATTAATTTATTTACTTTTTAGATCCTAAGCATTCCAAAATAGTGGAATACGATGGCAAGGTTATTTTAATCAATTTGGAAATTTCTCAAATGTAGCCGTTACTTGGACAGTAAACATGTGGCTTTTATCAAACCTTCTAATGAAGGCCCGTGTTACTTCAAACTCAAATAGTGCCCCCACATTACCTTGATGAGACTAATGTAGGCAACGGGAGTGCTTCTGATGAAGGTGCAATGGAATTAACAGTGTATCTGGAAGTTGGATTTTGGTGGACTTGATCTTCAATAAAACTGAAAAACGGGTGAGAATATTAAACTTTGTTTCCGTGGTAAAAAAAAAAGGCGTTTAAATTGAAATAAAACGTGTTTTGAAACTGTCGCCGTGAATAACTGACCCATGAAAACTCCCTTCGTCCAGTACAAGACGATGTGATGGACACGTATTTTGTTTACTTGCAGAAAATTTACTTTTTTTCATACTAAAATAAAATTTGCAGCTGTCAGAGTGAGGCCGGGCCCCATCAGAGTCCCAACTCCCACTGCAAGGACATACTCTTGTTTCCTTCCACAAGGTAACACTTGCCCAGATGGGGCCTAACCTGCATATTAAAAACATTCAAAATCAACGTGAACATCAAAACCTATGCTTAAAAATGTAAGGTGGCAAAAAACATTGACCGAACACATCAAATATATTTTCAAAGTTTATTGTTAATCTTTATATCTCACAAATAGTACAAAAATAGTTAGATCTCATAAATATATCACAAATATTTTATAATTGACTAGAGATTTCTCATAAATAACAAATATTTTATAATTTACACACAATAAATATTCCTGACTTAAATACTTTCTTTGGTTTCAAAACTCGAGGCTAGAAGAGCCAACATTTATTACAAGGTACATTTAAATGCTTAATGACTTTAAACAACAAAAAACTATTAATTAACTCGCAAGGAAAAGGTCTTTGGAGAGCTAAAATCAATTAATTATTGAAAGCAATATGGCCGCCAACAACAAGCAAAATGCACAGGAGGTGCAGCAAAATTGACCAAGTGCCAATCCACATTATGAACACCTAAAGCAACACTAAGTTTAAACAGGTGCATCATATTCGCACAAAACACAAGTCCAATGGTTACTACTCAAAGTTATTTTCATCATTATCAAAACTTTAAACTCTACTGGCCATATCATAACAAATAATTACAACACTCATACTTAGCTCTACAAAACACCTTGCCTTCTGTCAATCTCTCTCTCTCTCTAATGCCTCATAATGATGTTGGTGATGGTCCTGCTGCTCCATGCCTAACTGATCAAAATCCCGGGCTTATATACCCATTTATCGCCCCCCTTCCCACCTATTGCCCCTCCAATCTCGGGATTAATAGAGATAATTTTTGAATGTTCCAGAAAGATCTTCATACCAGTTCATATAATCGATAAACAACCAATTTCCGGGATTTATTCTTCATCTTGCTAAATCCGGAGTTGGTAACACTGAATTCGATGTTGTGTAGGAATGAAGTCTCCACTTTGTCTATGGTATTTAAAAGTGCACTGTCTTCTGCCGCACACAGCCGTAGCCTATCTATGAGTCGTGACGTCACAAGAGGTCAGTTTATTCCTACACGTCAACATGGAAGGTAAGCTTCTTCATGTCCTTAAATGTTTTGTGGTGCAGGGTCATAAATTACCGTCTTGTGACCACACACGGTCACAAGAGGAAGATGAAATCGCGTCAGTGGGGGTCATCTGAGGCCTTTTTTTAAGATGAAAAATTTAGGAGGTTCCAAGACTGCGTGTATTTATACCGAGCACGTGTGGCGGCTCGCACTCCCCCACACAGCACGAGCCAATGGCGAGCCAGAAGCAGCCAAGCCCCGCCCACGGCTCTGAACACCCGAGCTGGGCTCGTCACACCCGACCTTCCAGTTCCATTCTTGGTGCAGGGAGGGCAAACAGTACCCAAAATACCACGAAAACTATTCAACTTGGCAAGAATGTTTAATTTTTCTTAGGAATAAAGAATCAAAAAAGTCTATAAAATTTATAGGGTGCAATGGTGTAAATTGTGGGGAAATAGATAATATAGGTATTCAAAACTGAAAAATAGTTATGCAATATTTAGATAACTGTGCCAAATAATATGAGTACTTTTGACTCTAAACCTAATAAAAACAAAAACAAAAAAGAATTTTAACCACCATAGGAAAAGTTTTTATAGACGTAAAGTGGTCAGCTCATCAATTAATTGGTATTTTTCAATTTTTTACTACCCTAATGCATGAAAATGATATTGATTATGGGAAAACTCAAACCAAAAAATGTCAGATTTCCCCATTTGAAAGAACAAACATTTAATTTTAATATAGAGAGGGGGTAACCGGTGAAATGCGTCAGTGAAATTGTGATTTCTCCCAAACAACCATATAAGTGCACCTTTTTTTCGGTATTTTCTTAATACATATTAATTATTATTTTGTTATCACGACAACTGTTGGCATCGAAGCTCCTGGTTGAATAACAAAACATCAGTTCTCAATCCGCCGACAGAGCTCTCCCACTGCAATAAATATAGACTTACAGTAATGAGGAGACTACTTTGTTTGTAATTTAAGATTAAAATAATTATTTAAAATCAATTCTTTGGCAATATAATGCTATAATTGTCCTAGGCAAAAGAAGAAATACCAAGTGTGATTTTGAAGTTTATAATAATTCACATCGCGAATGAACCAATTAGGAAGGCTGAAGAGTTTCAAGCAGAAATATTGTTTGTCAGGATACATATATACATACTTATGTCATGGCAAGCCATGTGCCCTTGAAATAGATGTACCTGAATTTATTTAAACCGAAAATATTACCAAATTTTCAGAGAGCTGTTTTATCAACATTCCTGCAACAACAGTAAGCAAACATTCACCACTACATATTTTTAGGCCATTCATACAGCTGAAGAGTTATATTTAGGAAAGGTAAACAACATATCAATAAAATACTTAAACCAGAGGATGCTGTGGAGAGTATCATATCAAGTTCTATATACATCGGTTCAATAGAAACAGAAGTAAAAGGATCGGAGGAAACTTTATTTTGGTCTCTGTACGGCGAAAAAAATGATAAATTTTCTCTAAATATATGAAGATACAGACTATCTTGAAATTCTTTAAAAATAGACTAACACATATTTTAAATAACTTCCATTAACGTCATACAGTTCAGATCAGCACTCATATAGGTGTTACTCCAAGTAGAGCTGTGTCTTGATAATAAATTATTGTCTGAACAGTGAGGTTACACACGACAGGTTGGGGATTTGTTGTGGAAGAGAGACTACAATTACATTGGAAGCAACCCTTGAAGACATTCTGATGTTGGTGTTACGTACATGAAGAGGCAATTGTTCTCCATCGCAATGCAGAATCCAAGAAGAGTAGAATCATTTGTGCACGACTGTGCAAGATTTGTGAAGGCCTGCCATGCCTTAACGCGAAACATGAAGAAGAACCAATGCACTTATGTAGATTCTAAAGACTTGATTTCTGAAGGTAACTCAAAAATGAAGGAGATGATTCCAATGGAAACACTTTATTTATTCTTGTTTTATTTCGAGTGATTTTCCATAAAGTTGTAATTACGTCATTGCTTATTTTATTATTTATATTTTATTGCTTGTTAATTAAATCATTTATTACTACATGCTTAACCTTTTTGCTTAATGGTACATTCTTGTATTAAATTTTTGTTTCACTTTTTTGTTCACTCAGTTTTTATTTTTTTCAATAGTAAAACGTTATAATAAATAATACACGTATTTTCATTTATAAAAAGTACTACCACTTTTCTAGGTATGTTAAATAGTTTTGCCTTTTTTCATTCGATCCAGTGTCTGAAAATATTTAGAAATATGAATTTCCATAGGAAAAACCACCCCGCCAAAAAAAAATTATTTCACCCTACATATTTTATGGACTCTTTTGTGTCTTCATTCTCATGACACATGGAAATTATTTTAACCAATTTTTATCAACGGATCGATTGTTTTACATCCCATTGTTCCTGTACTATCTTCGGAGGTTGTGCTTGTACGTGTACAAATCACTTAAGGCTCGTAACAAGGCGTGGTCAGTCATGAGCTAGTAAAGTCAGTGGGTAAGGAGTCACACTGTGCGGCTAAGACAAGGCGGTTGCCAGTTTTTACTCGGCGATTTCTTATAGATTATTGGTTACATGTTTGATTTGGCTAAGTTTACTTAGTGCGTTCCCTTCACTGGGCACTCTAACACATGCGGTCAAAATAAAATTCAGACAAAAATCGCTGCGGAAGATTTAACAGAAGCGGCAGAATATCCTAATGTGATACCGGCCAAACTGCAGCTACTGCCACTAGTCAAATGCCCATTCAACCTTCGCCTGTTGTTTAGTGCCAATTATCCTATAGTCATTAATATATCGGTTATTAGCTTTGTCTTCACTTTCTTCGATGAATTGACCAGAGTAGTTTTGTTTATTATCATAGGTCCCCTCATTCCGACCATTACTTATTATGTAAAGTTAAGTTTTGATCTGCGGACTTGATTCCTCTAACAGAATTCTCTTTGTTATGATTTAGATATTTTATCGATAAAAACTATGCTTTCTCTACTTGTTTTACTGTACTACACATATTAACGATACTTCTTTGACTGTTCTTATTTTCTGTGACACATAAAATCTCGACAATTACTTCCGCAGTTACCAACCACACTGCCAAATAATTTTATAAATCTCATTACTCACCGTGTGTATGAATAACACTAATGTTCCGCTCAGTGAACGGGAATGAATACTTGCGGTGTGGTACTGACAAATGAACGAGAAATATGAAAATTGAAACAACTCACAATAAACAATTGAGCCCAGGTAAGGGTCACATTCACCACCGGTTCATTCAAGTTAAAAAAGTACTAGCCGAAATTCTTTAACGGCCATCTAAAAAAAAAATGGATTCATTTGATTATGAAGGTATTATTTTATCAGCAAAAAATATTATTTTCGAAAACCATGTTCCACTAAAAGATGTTTCGCAGGAATAAAGTTACACTTTTGTTGAGACTTACAAACCAATTTCCAGTTAAATAACATTAAAAGCAAGTAGAACATTTCAATTCCTCAATGCCTTATTTGTAAGAAAGTTTTAAAAAATTCTTAAAATATTTAGTTATGTACTTGTCCTGTTGTGTCCCTTTTCACTTTGTGTGTACTCTCTTTACTGTGTACTCTTTTCCTCTGTAACGTTATTCTCCCTGGGAAATTATGTTGCTATGATTATTATTATTGGGTGCCTTGTTTTTCTCCTTATATATCAATGGTACTGACTTACTGATGACGTATAGTGTAATATTGCAAGACCCAAGAGATAACTTTCAGAAGATGGATACAACTGACATAAGTTTGACATAAACAATATAAAACTGAAGATAAATTATAATATAATGTAGTGTATGAATATTGGGGAAAATGTATCAGTTAAATATGGGAAGCTGTAATAACAAAATATTATGGTTCTGGGGCACAAGACACAAAACAAATTTAATGGAACATTAACACTGAAATGACACATACATATACCCTTACACTGTAATAATATGAAATATACACAAGAACACACTAATAAATGCAATTAACTTGGTATTGACGGAAGTTAAGATAATAAAAAAAAATGTATATTATTTGTTGTGATTACGGTAGACCTGGTGATGTTTAACTGGATTTATGGTGAGATAGATAATTAAACAGTTCGTTACTTGTATTCAATGAAAAATAGTCCGGAAACTATGTACTCAGATTTAAACGTTAAATGTTTTAGTTTATGCAGTTGTATCTCAAGTGAACTCTTAAAATATATATACCGCGGCTAGATAGTTCAGTGGGAGCATGATTCCTAGACACGCAGACCACTTACATATTATTCCAGCTAAATTATGTCCTCAAAAAAATGTTAATTAACCAGGGATATTATAGAAGTAATTACGATTATTATGACACGTAGCACAGCTCGCGTTGCAAACAAAATCTCCAACAAAATTATTAAATAGTAGTGTGGCATTAGGAATATAATCGTAGATAAAATGTCGATGGCTTAAGCGTCCTTCTAATTATGGTAATAACTAATTACCACGTAGATATTTCCTGCCACAATTACTCACGGCACGCCCCGGCATCGTGTAGAATCGGATGCACTATTATTTATTACCACAAGTAATAAATCAATTAAATAATATATAAAATTCTACACATCGGCATCGGGCTAAGCCTTACGAAGAATGCCTCAGACATTTCTTTTTTTCTATTTCTCTCATTTCTCCCTGTTGTACAAAAGTCTTATTGTTAGCTTTTAAAAATTAGATTACTGATTGGCTGTGGTAAAAACATAACAGGAGGCCTTCGTACACATGTACGCAGCAAGATACAGGTAAGTGAGAAAAATAAATAAATAAATAATAAATAACAATTAAATACTAAAATAACATCAAACAATTTCAAATAAATTCAGTTCATGATAGATTGCAAATAAGTGCTGTAAATGATGTAATGTCTATTGTTGATAAAATTATAAATCAGAGTTTCTATGGTTCGTGGCTGTAGCTTCTTGACACTTATTGAACAATATTATATAATTATGACATTACAATAATAAAATATAACAATTAATTAGACAATAATAAACAAACAAAATCTGAACGAAAACTGTTGTTATCGTACAGTTACATGTAGCCATTAATCGCATGCATGTGAACCGGTTGTAGGTTTTAGATATGAACATTCATGAATGATGTAGATTATGATTGCAATAACAGCGATGGTGATAACATTAATTATTGTGATGGTAATTATTATGTTTTTCATAATGGTTATAGTGCCTATGATTATGCTTATGATAATGGTGAAGTTGGTGATGGTGATGATGATTATGGTGGTGGTGATTGTGGGGATTTTGAATATAATTATGGCGGTGATGGTGATGATGGGGGTGGTCGTGATGCTACTGATGGTAATGGTGTTGGTGTTGATGATGGCGACAGTGGCGATGGTGGTGGTCGTGATGCTACTGATGGTAATGGTGTTGGTGTTGATGATGGCGACAGTGGCGATGGTGGTGGTCGTGATGCTACTGATGGTAATTGTGTTGGTGTTGATGATGATGGTGACAGTGGCGATGGTGGTGGTCGTGATGCTACTGATGGTAATGGTGTTGGTGTTGATGATGGCGACAGTGGCGATGGTGGTGGTCGTGATGCTACAGATGGTAATGGTGTTGGTGTTGATGATGGCGACAGTGGCGATAGTGGTGGTCGTGATGCTACTGATGGTAATGGTGTTGGTGTTGATGATAGCGACAGTGGCGATGGTGGTGGTCGTGATGCTACTGATGGTAATGGTGTTGGTGTTGATGATGGCGACAGTGGCGATAGTGGTGGTCGTGATGCTACTGATGGTAATGGTGTTGGTGTTGATGATGGCGACAGTGGCGATGGTGGTGGTCGTGATGCTACTGATGGTAATGGTGTTGGTGTTGATGATGGCGACAGTGGCGATGGTGGTGGTCGTGATGCTACTGATGGTAATGGTGTTGGTGTTGATGATGATGGTGACAGTGGCGATGGTGGTGGTCGTGATGCTACTGATGGTAATGGTGTTGGTGTTGATGATGGCGACAGTGGCGATGGTGGTGGTCGTGATGCTACAGATGGTAATGGTGTTGGTGTTGATGATGGCGACAGTGGCGATAGTGGTGGTCGTGATGCTACTGATGGTAATGGTGTTGGTGTTGATGATAGCGACAGTGGCGATGGTGGTGGTCGTGATGCTACTGATGGTAATGGTGTTGGTGTTGATGATGGCGACAGTGGCGATAGTGGTGGTCGTGATGCTACTGATGGTAATGGTGTTGGTGTTGATGATGGCGACAGTGGCGATGGTGGTGGTCGTGATGCTACTGATGGTAATGGTGTTGGTGTTGATGATGGCGACAGTGACGATGGTGGTGGTCGTGATGCTACTGATGGTAATGGTGTTGGTGTTTATGATGATGGTGACAGTGGCGATGGTGGTGGTCGTGATGCTACTGATGGTAATGGTGTTGGTGTTGATGATGGCAACAGTGGCGATGGTGGTGGTCGTGATGCTACCGATGGTAATGGTGTTGGTGTTGATGATGGCGACAGTGGCGATGGTGGTGGTCGTGATGCTACTGATGGTAATGGTGTTGGTGTTGATGATGGCGCCAGTGGCGATGGTGGTGGTCGTGATGCTACTGATGGTAATGGTGTTGGTGTTGATGATGATGGTGACAGTGGCGATGGTGGTGGTCGTGATGCTACTGATGGTATAGGTGTTGGTGTTGATGATGGCGACAGTGGCGATGGTAATGGTCGTGATGTTACCGATGGTAATGGTGTTGGTGTTGATGATGGCGACAGTGGCGATGGTGGTGGTCGTGATGCTACTGATGGTAATGGTGTTGGTGTTGATGATGGCGCCAGTGGCGATGGTGGTGGTCGTGATGCTACTGATGGTAATGGTGTTGGTGTTGATGATGATGGTGACAGTGGCGATGGTGGTGGTCGTGATGCTACTGATGGTAATGGTGTTGGTGTTGATGATGGCGACAGTGGCGATAGTGGTGGTCGTGATGCTACTGATGGTAATGGTGTTGGTGTTAATGATTATGGTGACAGTGGCGATGGTGGTGGTCGTGATGCTACTGATGGTAATGGTTTTGGTGTTGATGATGGCGACAGTGTGGATGGTGGTGTTTGTGATGCTACTGATGGTAATGGTGTTGGTGTTGATGATGGCGACAGTGACGATGGTGGTGGTCGTGATGCTACTGATGGTAATGGTGTTGGTGTTGATGATGATGGTGACAGTGGCGATGGTGGTGGTCGTGATGCTACTGATGGTAATGGTGTTGGTGTTGATGATGGCGACAGTGGTGATGGTAGTGGTCGTGATGCTACTGATGGTAATGGTGTTGGTGTTGATGATGGCGACAGTGGCGATAGTGGTGGTCGTGATGCTACTGATGGTAATGGTGTTGGTGTTGATGATGGCGACAGTGGCGATGGTGGTGGTCGTGATGCTACTGATGGTAATGGTGTTGGTGTTGATGATGGCGACAGTGGCGATGGTGGTGGTCGTGATGCTACTGATTGTAATGGTGTTGGTGTTGATGATGGCGACAGTGGCGATGGTGGTGGTCGTGATGCTACTGATGGTAATGGTGTTGGTGTTGATGATGGCGACAGTGGCGATGGTGGTGGTCGTGATGCTACTGATGGTAATGGTGTTGGTGTTGATGATGGCGACAGTGGCGATGGTGGTGGTCGTGATGCTACTGATGGTAATGGAGTGGTGTTGATGATGGCGCCAGTGGCAATGGTGGTGGTCGTGATGCTACTGATGGTAATGGTGTTGGTGTTGATGATGATGGTGACAGTGGCGATGGTGGTGGTCGTGATGCTACTGATGGTAATGGTGTTGGTGTTGATGATGGCGACAGTGGCGATGGTGGTGGTCGTGATGCTACTGATGGTAATGGTGTTGGTGTTAATGATGGCGACAGTGGCGATGGTGGTGGTCGTGATGCTACTGATGGTAATGGTGTTGGTGTTGATGATGATGGTGACAGTGGCGATGGTGGTGGTCGTGATGCTACTGATGGTAATGGTGTTGGTGTTGATGATGGCGACAGTGGCGATAGTGGTGGTCGTGATGCTACTGATGGTAATGGTGTTGGTGTTAATGATTATGGTGACAGTGGCGATGGTGGTGGTCGTGATGCTACTGATGGTAATGGTTTTGGTGTTGATGATGGCGACAGTGTGGATGGTGGTGTTTGTGATGCTACTGATGGTAATGGTGTTGGTGTTGATGATGGCGACAGTGACGATGGTGGTGGTCGTGATGCTACTGATGGTAATGGTGTTGGTGTTGATGATGATGGTGACAGTGGCGATGGTGGTGGTCGTGATGCTACTGATGGTAATGGTGTTGGTGTTGATGATGGCGACAGTGGTGATGGTAGTGGTCGTGATGCTACTGATGGTAATGGTGTTGGTGTTGATGATGGCGACAGTGGCGATAGTGGTGGTCGTGATGCTACTGATGGTAATGGTGTTGGTGTTGATGATGGCGACAGTGGCGATGGTGGTGGTCGTGATGCTACTGATGGTAATGGTGTTGGTGTTGATGATGGCGACAGTGGCGATGGTGGTGGTCGTGATGCTACTGATTGTAATGGTGTTGGTGTTGATGATGGCGACAGTGGCGATGGTGGTGGTCGTGATGCTACTGATGGTAATGGTGTTGGTGTTGATGATGGCGACAGTGGCGATGGTGGTGGTCGTGATGCTACTGATGGTAATGGTGTTGGTGTTGATGATGGCGACAGTGGCGATGGTGGTGGTCGTGATGCTACTGATGGTAATGGAGTGGTGTTGATGATGGCGCCAGTGGCAATGGTGGTGGTCGTGATGCTACTGATGGTAATGGTGTTGGTGTTGATGATGATGGTGACAGTGGCGATGGTGGTGGTCGTGATGCTACTGATGGTAATGGTGTTGGTGTTGATGATGGCGACAGTGGCGATGGTGGTGGTCGTGATGCTACTGATGGTAATGGTGTTGGTGTTAATGATGGCGACAGTGGCGATGGTGGTGGTCGTGATGCTACTGATGGTAATGGTGTTGGTGTTGATGATGGCGACAGTGGCGATGGTGGTGGTCGTGATGCTACTGATGGTAATGGTGTTGGTGTTGATGATGGTGACAGTGTGGATGGTGGTGTTTGTGATGCTACTGATGGTAATGGTGTTGGTGTTGATGATGGCGACAGTGGCGATGGTGGTGGTCGTGATGCTACTGATGGTAATGGTGTTGGTGTTGATGATGGCGACAGTGGTGATAGTGGTGGTCGTGATGCTACTGATGGTAATGGTGTTGTTGTTGATGATGGCGACAGTGGCGATGGTGGTGGTCGTGATGCTACTGATGGTAATGGTGTTGGTGTTGATGATGATGGTGACAGTGGCGATGGTGGTGGTCGTGATGCTACTGATGGTAATGGTTTTGGTGTTGATGATGGCGACAGTGTGGATGGTGGTGTTTGTGATGCTACTGATGGTAATGGTGTTGGTGTTGATGATGGCGACAGTGGCGATGGTGGTGGTCGTGATGCTACTGATGGTAATGGTGTTGGTGTTGATGATGGCGACAGTGACGATGGTGGTGGTCGTGATGCTACTGATGGTAATGGTGTTGGTGTTTATGATGATGGTGACAGTGGCGATGGTGGTGGTCGTGATGCTACTGATGGTAATGGTGTTGGTGTTGATGATGGCGACAGTGGCGATGGTGGTGGTCGTGATGCTACTGATAGTAATGGTGTTGGTGTTGATGATGGCGACAGTGGCGATAGTGGTGGTCGTGATGCTACTGATGGTAATGGTGTTGGTGTTGATGATGGCGACAGTGGCGATGTTGGTGGTCGTGATGCTACTGGTGGTAATGGTGTTGGTGTTGATGATGGCGACAGTGGCGATGGTGGTGGTCGTGATGCTACTGATGGTAATGGTGTTGGTGTTGATGATGGCGACAGTGGCGATGGTGGTGGTCGTGATGCTACTGATGGTAATGGTGTTGGTGTTGATGATGGCGACAGTGGCGATGGTGGTGGTCGTGATGCTACTGATGGTAATGGTGTTGGTGTTGATGATGGCGACAGTGGCGATGGTGGTGGTCGTGATGCTACTGATGGTAATGGTGTTGGTGTTGATGATGGCGACAGTGGCGATAGTAGTGGTCGTGATGCTACTGATGGTAATGGTGTTGGTGTTGATGATGATGGTTACAGTGGTGATGGTGGTGGTTGTGATGCTACTGATGGTAATGGTTTTGGTGTTGATGATGGCGACAGTGTGGATGGTGGTGTTTGTGATGCTACTGATGGTAATGGTGTTGGTGTTGATGATGGCGACAGTGGCGATGGTGGTGGTCGTGATGCTACTGATGGTAATGGTGTTGGTGTTGATGATGGCGACAGTGACGATGGTGGTGGTCGTGATGCTACTGATGGTAATGGTGTTGGTGTTGATGATGATGGTGACAGTGGCGATGGTGGTGGTCGTGATGCTACTGATGGTAATGGTGTTGGTGTTGATGATGGCGACAGTGGCGAAGGTGGTGGTCGTGATGCTACTGATGGTAATGGTTTTGGTGTTGATGATGGTGACAGTGTGGATGGTGGTGGTCGTGATGCTACTGATGGTAATGGTGTTGGTGTTAATGATGGCGACAGTGGCGATGGTGGTGGTCGTGATGCTACTGATGGTAATGGTGTTGGTGTTGATGATGGCGCCAGTGGCGATGGTGGTGGTCGTGATGCTACTGATGGTAATGGTGTTGGTGTTGATGATGATGGTGACAGTGGCGATGGTGGTGGTCGTGATGCTACTGATGGTAATGGTGTTGGTGTTGATGATGGCGACAGTGGCGATGGTGGTGGTCGTGATGCTACTGATGGTAATGGTGTTGGTGTTGATGATGGCGACAGTGGCGATGGTGGTGGTCGTGATGCTACTGATGGTAATGGTGTTGGTGTTGATGATGGCGACAGTGGCGATGGTGGTGGTCCTGATGCTACTGATGGTAATGGTGTTGGTGTTGATGATGGCAACAGTGGCGATGGTGGTGGTCGTGATGCTACTGATGGTAATGGTGTTGGTGTTGATGATGATGGTGACAGTGGCGATGGTGGTGGTCGTGATGCTACTGATGGTAATGGTGTTGGTGTTGATGATGGCGACAGTGGCGATAGTGGTGGTCGTGATGCTACTGATGGTAATGGTGTTGGTGTTGATGATGGCGACAGTGGCGATGGTGGTTGTCGTGATGCTACTGATGGTAATGGTGTTGGTGTTGATGATGGCGACAGTGGCGATAGTGGTGGTCGTGATGCTACTGATGGTAATGGTGTTGGTGTTGATGATGATGGTGACAGTGGCGATGGTGGTGGTCGTGATGCTACTGATGGTAATGGTTTTGGTGTTGATGATGGTGACAGTGTGAATGGTGGTGTTTGTGATGCTACTGATGGTAATGGTGTTGGTGTTGATGATGGCGACAGTGGCGATGGTGGTGGTCGTGATGCTACTGATGGTAATGGTGTTGGTGTTGATGATGGCGACAGTGGCGATGGTGGTGGTCCTGATGCTACTGATGGTAATGGTGTTGGTGTTGATGATGATGGTGACAGTGGCGATGGTGGTGGTCGTGATGCTACTGATGGTAATGGTTTTGGTGTTGATGATGGCGACAGTGTGGATGGTGGTGTTTGTGATGCTACTGATGGTAATGGTGTTGGTGTTGATGATGGCGACAGTGGCGATGGTGGTGGTCGTGATGCTACTGATGGTAATGGTGTTGGTGTTGATGATGATGGTGACAGTGGCGATGGTGGTGGTCGTAATGCTTCTGATGGTAATGGTGTTGGTGTTGATGATGGCGACAGTGGCGATGGTGGTGGTCGTGATGCTACTGATGGTAATGGTTTTGGTGTTGATGATGGTGACAGTGGCGATGGTGGTGGTCGTGATGCTACTGATGGTAATGGTTTTGGTGTTGATGATGGTGACAGTGTGGATGGTGGTGTTTGTGATGCTACTGATGGTAATGGTGTTGGTGTTGATGATGGCGACAGTGGCGATGGTGGTGGTCGTGATGCTACTGATGGTAATGGTGTTGGTGTTGATGATGGCGACAGTTACGATAGTGGTAGTCGTGATGCTACTGATGGTAATGGTGTTGGTGTTGATGATGATGGTGACAGTGGCGATGGTGGTGGTCGTGATGCTACTGATGGTAATGGTTTTGGTGTTGATGATGGCGACAGTGTGGATGGTGGTGTTTGTGATGCTACTGATGGTAATGGTGTTGGTGTTGATGATGGCGACAGTGGCGATGGTGGTGGTCGTGATGCTACTGATGGTAATGGTGTTGGTGTTGATGATGGCGACAGTGACGATGTTGGTGGTCGTGATGCTACTGATGGTAATGGTGTTGGTGTTGATGATGATGGTGACAGTGTTGATGGTGGTGGTCGTGATGCTACTGATGGTAATGGTGTTGGTGTTGATGATGGCGACAGTGGCGATAGTGGTGGTCGTGATGCTACTGATGGTAATGGTGTTGGTATTGATGATGGCGACAGTGGCGATGGTGGTGGTCGTGATGCTACTGATGGTAATTGTGTTGGTGTTGATGATGGCGACAGTGGCGATGGTGGTGGTCGTGATGCTACTGATGGTAATGGTGTTGGTGTTGATGATGGCGACAGTGGCGATGGTGGTGGTCGTGATGCTACTGATGGTAATGGTGTTGGTGTTGATGATGGCGCCAGTGGCGATGGTGGTGGTCGTGATGCTACTGATGGTAATGGTGTTGGTGTTGATGATGATGGTGACAGTGGTGATGGTGGTGGTCGTGATGCTACTGATGGTAATGGTGTTGGTGTTGATGATGGCGACAGTGGCGATGGTGGTGGTCGTGATGCTACTGATGGTAATGGTGTTGGTGTTGATGATGGCGACAGTGGCGATGGTGGTGGTCGTGATGCTACTGATGGTAATGGTGTTGGTGTTGATGATGGCGACAGTGGCGATGGTGGTGGTCCTGATGCTACTTATGGTAATGGTGTTGGTGTTGATGATGGCGACAGTGGCGATGGTGGTGGTCGTGATGCTACTGATGGTAATGGTGTTGGTGTTGATGATGATGGTGACAGTGGCGATGGTGGTGGTCGTGATGCTACTGATAATAATGGTGTTGGTGTTGATGATGGCGACAGTGGCGATAGTGGTGGTCGTGATGCTACTGATGGTAATGGTGTTGTTGTTGATGATGGCGACAGTGGCGATGGTGGTGGTCGTGATGCTACTGATGGTAATGGTGTTGGTGTTGATGATGATGGTGACAGTGGCGATGGTGGTGGTCGTGATGCTACTGATGGTAATGGTTTTGGTGTTGATGATGGTGACAGTGTGGATGGTGGTGTTTGTGATGCTACTAATGTCAATGGTGTTGGTGTTGATGATGGCGACAGTGGCGATGGTGGTGGTCGTGATGCTACTGATGGTAATGGTGTTGGTGTTGATGATGGCGACAGTGGCGATAGTGGTGGTCGTGATGCTACTGATGGTAATGGTGTTGGTGTTGATGATGATGGTGACAGTGGCGATGGTGGTGGTCGTGATGCTACTGATGGTAATGGTTTTGGTGTTGATGATGGCGACAGTGTGGATGGTGATGTTTGTGATGCTACTGATGGTAATGGTGTTGGTGTTGATGATGGCGACAGTGGCGATGGTGGTGGTCGTGATGCTACTGATGGTAATGGTGTTGGTGTTGATGATGGCGACAGTGGCGATAGTGGTGGTCGTGATGCTACTGATGGTAATGGTGTTGGTGTTGATGATGATTGTGACAGTGGCGATGGTGGTGGTCCTGATGCTACTGATGGTAATGGTGTTGGTGTTGATGATGGCGACAGTGGCGATGGTGGTGGTCGTGATGCTACTGATGGTAATGGTGTTGGTGTTGATGATGGCGACAGTGGCGATAGTGGTGGTCGTGGTGCTACTGATGGTAATGGTGTTGGTGTTGATGATGGCGACAGTGGCGATGGTGGTGGTCGTGATGCTACTGATGGTAATGGTGTTGGTGTTGATGATGGCGACAGTGGCGATGGTGGTGGTCGTGATGCTACTGATGGTAATGGTGTTGGTGTTGATGATGGCGACAGTGGCGATAGTGGTGGTCGTGATGCTACTGATGGTAATGGTGTTGGTGTTGATGATGATGGTGACAGTGGCGATGGTGGTGGTCGTGATGCTACTGATGGTAATGGTTTTGGTGTTGATGATGGCGACAGTGTGGATGGTGATGTTTGTGATTCTACTGATGGTAATGGTGTTGGTGTTGATGATGGCGACAGTGGCGATGGTGGTGGTCGTGATGCTACTGATGGTAATGGTGTGGGTGTTGATGATGGCGACAGTGGTGATGGTGGAGATGGTGATGATGCCGATGGTGATAATGATGCTGAGATCCGCCTGTAGGCGGTTATGAAACCAGACATGACCCCGGGTAGGTGAGTTGGCGCACGCTATACGCACGAACTAGTCACGGCTTCACGCCTGTGTCCTCTGCTGTGGAGGTTAGGGACCACACAGCAGTCAGCCTTGGACCTGAATAGTCTCTGAGCTCGTTGGGAATCTCTTCTGGGTGCTTTAGCTCACCTCCAGTAACTCTAGCAGTTATACATACACGCTTGTCATATCTTCAGCCAACTAGGGCAAGCACAGTAAATTATGGCTGTTACATTTTTCGTTATTTTACAAGAGTGACAGTAAGCAGGGCTTACTGAGAAACTATAAAAATAAACGCCTTGTGAATTATAATTTGTTTACCTATATTATCTATGCAAACGCAGTTTGTAAGATGCTATACCAAAACTCTGATACCAAATGGAAAGTTGGCGGGAGTGAAAATGAGTGGGTGTTAGAAGAGAGTGGATATTTGGCAGCCTGACGTCGACTTTTCACGCCGAGCGGTTGGCACGCCTGCTCCATGACGCCAACGTAGATATTATTCGCCATTTCACGCCAAGGAAAAAAAAACCGTCAGTTTTATGCTTGCCTGCAGTGAGGGGTGTGTTACAAAATGAGGGGGAGGGTAAGGGGGTTAAGGGGCTGCGAATGCCCTTTCGTGCGCGGGAACACCAGTCATTACAGGTAATGACGGAATTGCGCGTTCGAATGGCGGAACCTTCAATTTACCCCCTCCCATGTTTCTCCGTCAAAATATTACCTCTCTCTAGCCTGCTACATCTCTCTCTCTATCTATCTACTATTTTCTTCCGTCGCCACACCTCTTATCCCTCCCCCTCTTTCCAGCGCCTTCAAAAACGATGTGTTCGCAACGGGCACTTTTAATGCCGAAGAGATAAACACCGCAAAAGTGAGGTAGATTATCTACGTAAAGCGCGCCACAACAATGTTACAAGTTACAGAGGCGCCATAAAAATCATATCCAAGAGAAAATAATCGCATCACTTGAGCACTGCAAATATTTTACATACAAGCTGATGGTATAGTTTTTAAAATTTTTTTTTTTATGGTTGCTTCTTATTGGCGGCGAGGTGTTTGTAGAAACTATCACCTACAACGAATGTTATGGAGGTAAACTACCAACAGTATTTTATAAGCTGCATGGTTAGATACCACACCAGCATGTACCTGGAGACATTTATGGAAACTATAAAAAAACCAAGATATGCCTGAAATTGGTATAAAACACAAATACCCTCTTATGCGATTAGACCACTGTGATATATCGTAGTTTCAGTACGCTAGCTACACAAGTAAACAGGTATGACATTTATGTTTAAAATTTTTGAGATATTTTGAAGATTTTCAATATATTTCGAATGAAAAACGTGTTTCCCTTTTTTTGTAGGTGTATTCACTGAAATTAGAAACCAGTACTTCTGAAGTCAGCTACGTACGTGAATTTTTATTACACATTATTTAATAATTTTCAATATGTTTAAATTTTTTAATAAAGGTTTTAGTAAGTTGACTTTCGGGAGTTTATTTAATCATTTTTAATACAATTTTGATTTATTATTGAAAATCAAAATTGGGGTGTAACATTGCAGCCGATGTGTCGAATTTCAGTTGAGGTATCATAGTAGGGTACATCTTAAGGTTGAGGTCATAGGTCAAAGTAAAGGTCACCGAAATCCAAGTTGGCGGACCCTTGGTTCCTATCATTGACCCGCGCCCCGCCCTTCTGCCTGAAGCCAGTCTTCGCGCTCTCTAGATTACACTACACTTGCCACGGAAGTGACAATGTGAGCTGTATGGCAGGCTGACTATGTATCATTTTAAAACACTAATCAATGTCTACACTAATATAAATTAGAGCGTTCTCCTTCGATAAACATAGAGTTCTTTAAGTTACAAATAATTGGTCATTCGTAAAGAATACGCCTGATTACGTGTTATGTGTTGTCGCAAGTAATGTTTGTATTTGACCCCTAATCACCATGCGGATACCACCAGCTACACTCCGGACGAAATCTACCTGTGCGATGTTTTTACCCCTGATATAGCGTCTTTACCTACGCATCGAAGTGTTTGGGCGATTTTCGCTATCGCGTGGAAGCTACCCTAGTATCGAACTGTCTAGAAGTGGAACTTCAGCTGATATAGGGGCACATAAACCCCGCCGCTGAAGAGAGCGAGAGAGAATGACAGCAACAACCACCAAGAGGTGCTTTCTGTGCTGTAGTCACCATACTCGGCGCTCGTCTCACGGACTTGGACGTTTGGTAAGCCCGCTCTCTCCGGACAAGTTAAATGACTTAGACTTATTCTACGTCAAGACATTAATGTCTGAAATAAAGTCTTTCATAAGGAAATGGCCTAAGCACTGAGTAAGTGTTGTGATGAGCGAGCAAGCGAGTAACGTAGCGAGTTAATTTATGAACTCGCTCTTCGATTTATTGTGAGTTTGCCGCGAGTTGGGTTGGAGACTCGTTCAGAAGTACAGGATACCACGAAGCGAGACTAGCGATGTGTGTCACTACGAACGTGTTAATGACATTGCAGTGCGAGCGCTGTTGTTGACTAGCCTTGAAACATTACTGTGACCATGGGACTGTGATTACGTGATGGACGTTTCTACCCGACGTTACTTAGGTCGCGTCTCTGACACTCGTTGCGGGATAGGAAGAGGGAGATTGAACACTCAAGTTCTGTTTCTCGCTAGTCTGTTCGTATGGTAAATGGGCAGACGACTTCACAGTGCTCGAGGAAGAAGACTTCTTGGATGGCGCGGGGGCAGGCTGTCGATAGTAGGAGCGAGCAGCTGTTCTACTCGTTGGCGTTTTAACCGCTTGGCGTGCTAGTGGCTACCATCTTACTTCTGCGTTCTACGAGGTGAGTAACACACGTATTCGCTATATCATTTCTAGGCGGTGGAATTAATCAGAATTATTCGAACTCTCGATATTTAATACCGTCATCAGTGACGGCGGACTTAAAATATTTTGTCTAACTTTTTGTAACATTCTTAGTAATAGTCCCGTATGTATAATATCCATGTCATTATTCTTTGGAGAGAGTTTCATTTATAATTAATATGATTTTATTTACATTTTGATGATCGAATTTCTCAATTTAAATGTCCTTGCTTATTTTAAAGAACCAGGTAATAACTAGTTATTTGGGTGTTGTTTTTTCATTGTAATGGCTCAATTTGTTGTGCACTGCATCCACGAAAAACTTAAACCTATACAGCCATTTTTGATAGCTATTTAAATTTTTTGAAACATTACTGTAGTAATATATTTTTTTGTGTTCACATATTTTCCGTGATACAAAAAATGTGGGGTACAATTTTTTCTCCTAGCTAGAATTGTTTTATCGCCATGCATTTAATTGCCTTGTAAACTTAACCTATGTGTTAAATAAACATCAGTCGCTTTGTACGCCTTGTTGTTAATTTAAGACCATTGGGCACCCATTTTCAACTATCAACGTTGAATGTTTTAGTGTTTCAGTTTAACAGGCACGTGGCAGGGAGAGGATTGTTCTCACTAAGACCTGACCAGTTTTTTAAGGCATTGTTATTTTGGTACTTATATTGCGTTTATGGTCCTTGTGAGTGATCTGAGTACCCGTTATTCTACGAAGATATCCATAAAACTACGAAAAACTCTGAACATTTTATATAAAGTGTTCGTAGTATTTTTTTCAGTGTATGGTTATACGCAAGTTAGGTAGTGCAACGAAAAATTTAATAATAGCAAGGAGTACAATATGGTTGCAATTTATTTTAAAAACTTTAAAACACAATTTTCTTTACAACAATAATTCATGACATTTAATACTGGTGATAATACTTGGGATCGAGCTTGGAACACACTCGCTCGCTTCTGCTGTGAATATACAAATCGTAACTATTAAATTCATTCAAATATATTATCACAAACAATAAATATAAATAATTAAGGGCTGAATATTAAAAGGACTGAGCCGTCACACACAAAATATAATGTTGCAAAAAAATTAATTTTATTTAACGAATCTTTAAAATAAACACACAGAGATCGCATTAAATATAATAAGAACAAATAACTGTAATAGTACAAATCGTACAGAGAACAGCAGCCAAATAATTTACATAGCTCATTAATCAGGCGTGGAAAGTTTACTAACAATTAATAACGACTATAACGCATTTTAAATGGTTAAATTATATGTGACCAATTATGAATTATTAAAGTAAGAAATTTTATTGAATTCAACCGCGGCAAGTAAAGTTCTTACAAATGTCGTTACTCTCCTTTTGGCATTATCTTTTCAAAATTCAGGAAGCTCACGCCTCCAAAAACGAGTATTCCAATTCGCTCTGTCAACTCGGGCTGTTAATGAACTGAGCCAAAATATCCATGACTTCGTCAGCCCGAACTCGTTCACTAACTCGCCACGTCCCAAATAGGTCGGCGTGGTCAAACACGAGCCACTTCCGACAAGTTCGCATAAACTATGGCTGTTACACAACGCAGTAAACACTCTCCATCCAGCTCGTTGTTTGACGTGTGGGATGGATGTCACCAGTAGTGGAAGATGTCGGAGATGATTATAATCATTCATGGGTTTTGTCAACGACTATCATTCGGTGTAGATTAAAGGACATGCCACCACCTGCTACTTCTCCTGCCTCGCCATTACCATCACGCCCGGCCCACCGCTTACATGCCCCAATCCTCGAGTAAGAAAAAATAATCCACTCGCTAAGCGAGTACCAATATCCAATCGTTAGGGGCATGTATTTTTCGCGAAATAATCTGGACGCCTACTAGACTGCAACAAGGTATATCCGCACCAGCGGTTTCTCCCTTGTGATTGGCGGCCGTCTGCGAGAGAAGTCGTTGCCTTATTCGACCAGGCCACTCAGGACGCGTTTGCTTCCGCACTGAATCACTGTGATTAGTGTTGTAACAATCGACATGTGCCTGGAAGAAACTCACCCAATCGAGAAACACAGACGATGCTACAGTGTTTTAACTTTCAGCTAGTCTCGGAATCTTTTCGTGAAATATGCATGCCCATACCAATCGTCGAGGGAGACACACTCGCTCCTCTTTGAAAATCTTGTCGATACGTCCAACACCTGAGACGACTCGTTGAAAGTTTATGATTAATACTTGAGGATCCCTGGGCTTACCATTCTTGGCGACAAAGTCCACAGCCGCAACTGAAGGCTGTCGGGGACAGCGTGACGTAGTCAACGACGGCGGGAGGCGGAGAAGTGAGGTTGTGCTTGGATGGCGATTGGGCTGCTTCTCCTTCCCTCGGCTTGTAGGCGGGGATTGTTTACCCTTTCGGTGCAACGAACTTCCGTAGCTATAACTTTCTTAAACGTACTCAGCTTCCACGTGGTGCGAACTTCCGACGATGTGGCGATCAGACCCCCTAGACTATTCTCCGATATCCCGGGCCAAGCCCCGCTGGTCCTATCACTACGGGCGTAAAAAATAAAGCACTGCTGGAGCATTGCTGGTAGTGTTTCGACAGACTTCAGGGGCAAAACAATGTACCATGTTTGAAACTTCATTCAAAAAATTCAAACCAACGCAATAAACACAGAATGAAGAGAATTTATATTAAAACGTTCACGGAAGGTATATTTTAATGTAAAAAAACTTGGATATACGAGCCTTGCGTGTGCAAGGAAATCCCTGTTGAAAGAGACCGTCCTGCCGAGAGAGCCGAGGGTCGTCTTCTTCTCGGGGTGTGAGGGTCGCAGCGGGAGATGGTCCACAATTGAATGCCCCTGGACCACGTGGTTGTTCGGGCGTGAGCGCGCACGGGAGATCAAGGCACAATCTCCTTGCGGCGCGCCGCCCTCTGAGATACCCTCCCCTTCACCCCGCCCCCTTCGCGCTGCACGCGGCCCGAGTCGATGGCAGATAGCGGGCTGTGGCCTGTTTGTGGACCGGAGAGCAGCGGCGACAAGAGCTGCCACAAGGGCGCCCTTAATCCCGACACCCGAGTCTCAGAAGAGCCGCCCGCCTTGGTGCTGTCGGCTCCGGGAAGAATTCTACCTGCCGTCTACACCGGCGCCACAGACTTCAGGAGTCTGCCTACTGTCCACTTCAGTAGACTACCTACTGTCTACACCGGCGCCACAGACTTCAGTAGTCTATCTACTGTCTACACCTGTGCCACAGAATTTAGTACACTACCTACTGTCTATACAGGCGCTAAGACGTCAGCAGTCACTCACCTTTTTCCATCTTTTTGCTCGTTGCCAAGCTACCTTTTCTATATCATGTTGAAGAAAAATAAAGAAGCTTGTTTAGGTTGAGAACGTTTGATATACAAATGATATAAATTCGTTGCGTGACAAGTAAAAAGTATTTTCATTGTTGAATGTTAAGTTTTTTTACAAAGTTTTTTTGCTGATATACCAAAAATGTCTATTTATTTTAACTGGGGATCAAACCACCATTACCACCTTTCGGTTACTTTATATTAATAACCTGAAATTTAATTATTTCCTTCGGGCTTATCTGTACAATTTTATTTTTTTGAAAATATCAGACTGCTTCTAATAGGAATTTTCAAAGAAGTATATTCTCTTACTAACTTTGCGACACATACATTAAAAAAATCAATTTTATCAATTGCATTATACTTTAACGTAAACTTCAGATAAATATTATATTCGTACTTATTATTCAGTAGTCGTAACAGAAGAGCAGTATCTAGGGGAATGAATGTTACATTTATTGAAAAATAACTGGAAAACTCTTCATACATCAGGTAAATCAGAGAAATTCATCCCACCTCTGAGATTAAATTAATAACTAAGATGTCACTGACTCCGGTGAGCTTATTCAAAAGATGTACAGTCAGTTTTCACTGGTTTGGAACAGTCTCCACTTCTTTAAACTTGGAGTGAATGAAGTATTGTTTTGTTTCACCTCCTCGGTGCGATCATGCAATTCTCTAGGGCAGTGTTTCGTTCAATTATTTCGATCATGGTCCCATGGCGATAATTTATTGGAATCAATGGCACACTTGATTTATTTTGACTTCAAAAGGTTTCACCTAAATGTACGAAATACACTGGTTACAGATTATACAGAGATCTTTGTAAATGTTGAATATCCTAGTAAATTTTCAATTATAGAGGTAAGAATATTTCAACGTGAACTCACAAGATTCATTTTGGAGTGTTAACAAAAACATTAAAACACTCTGGTCCCTTCCAAATTGTTTTACGTGTTTACAATGGATCACAGAGCTCAGAAGTCAGATACGGCGTATTTTATGCAGTGATACCATGATGTAAGTGTAATAATAAATATGCGCTATTTCAGACGATCACTTACAACATGTTATAGAACTATACTTCTACTATAATTTATAACAGCTTATCACATCCCGCGTGACTTAATTCCTAATTAATATCTGCGATTTTTTTTATTAATATTGAAATGTAATCGATTTATATAACTATAATAGTTAATGTTCCAGTGCTTCGCTTCAGAAGTCTTCAGTCAGAACTCTCTCGCACTGCTCAGTAGGCCCTGAACATGTTCCACCTCGTGGGCATACCACTGGGACGCCTCGAACAAAAAAAGAAACTAAATTTGAACTTTAAAAATTAAGAAAATATAATAATATACATTTAAGATAAACGGAAAATATATACGTACGAAAGACACCATCATCTTTGAGAGCCTTCAAATTCGCAATTTTTTTAACAATATCGTTTCAATATAATGGCGAAGTTAATTATCGTGGAAAGACTAGATTTTTATCCTAATGTGAGTGTGGCATCAACAATGCAGTATCCGTTGCATGTAATCGATTAAAGCGTCAACATTTCAACAGCCGTTGCCAGAAAACGAAAAAACCATTATCAAAAATGCGATAACAGTTGTCATTGGTCATCCGGAAAACATGGTCAAAAATCAATGAAAAAAATATTTTGAAATGATTTAGACGACTGTTTGTGTATTACAGACCACGTTGTCAATTTAATATTATTCTTTAATTCATTAATTTTATTATGTCTATGGCCACGGGACACGCCACGTTACAACGCTAAAGGTAGTCAAACGTTATGAAATAGCATATTTGCCAGTCTCTCCTGACAACAGCTTAATGCTCTACTGAAACATAACTTGCCTTAATAACTGTTCACACTTTAAACGTATAGGAGTTACTAATTTAAATACAATTTAACTATAAAATAAACACTAGACAAAATTAAAAAAAACTGCTCAGATTGACTGGAATGAACTTTACTCAGAAAAGTGGTGGAAGTGAAAACAAATTATATCCTAAGCATTGCTACTAAATCTTGTAATGTAATGTATTGAGCTTAACATGTCGTAGACATCAAGGTAGTTATAATATATGATACTGTGAAAATGATGAAATGAGAATGGAGATTTTTATAATTTTTTTGGGGGGGAGGGGGAGGGGTGTGGAGGTGGTAACGGGAGTACAAAAGGAAATTTGCCGATACACGAAAATGTCCGTCACGTTTTTCTCTTGAGAATGGTTAGGGTTTGATCCCGCAGGGAATTAAACCCGGATTCTCTTGGTTAGAGGGGACTGGTCTGACCAAGTTATTTTAGGTAGATTTCGAAGCTTTATAGCTCAGATTTATAGCCGTTACCATGTTGCGACTTCAAGGAAATATTTATTCAGTTTTTAGTTTAATGGTCCATTGACCCAAAAACCATCGTCAATTAAATAATTTATACATATATCACAATTTTATGTACATTACAACCACTTACATTGGTCCAATCACTTCCAAACTGATACATAAATTCAAGTAATGAAAAATCTCGGTCCAGTTCTTTAATGGGAAAAATTCCACCAAATGTGTATAAATGGGTAATTTTTTTTAAAACAGAAAAAAAAAACACTTTGGCTCCCATAATATTATTGCAAATATCGCACTCGCTTGAATGTATTATAACTCGTAGGATCCAGAAAAAACAAAACATTTGTCCAAATATATATGTTTTTTTATAAAGATTTCTCTTTTACGACTGTTTTCTTGCTAGACATTTTCTAAAATTGACAAATTTGTCGAAAACCGCCATATTTTTTTAAAATATTTATCGACACCAATTGGCATCCAACTGTCGGCTGAAACAACCTGTGATCAGGGGTGGCTCCAGGATTTTATGTTGGGTAGGCAAAATTTTTAAAAATTCAAATGCAAAACGGTGAGTATTGTGGCTTTCTGTGGGTAATATTTGCACTCGTAATTCAAATAGGTATAATATTTTGATCATAACAATTATTAAAAAGGTATAATTGTATGTCAACAAAATACCCTTAAATATCTATAAAGGTCGCCAAATCAATTGTTCAGATTCAAAAAAAAAAAAAATTTCCTATTTTCAGTTTTGAAAATGTTGGGTAGGACCGGGCCTACTGCCTGAGTGAGAAGCACTGCGCGGAGAGCTACACTCGCGAGGCAGCAGTTGGCGGGCACCCGGTGGCGGCAAGAGCGCGCTGAAAGGCGCTGCCAGAGATGCTTGTCTCGCCGGCGCGACACGCAGACACGCAGACACGCAGACATGCAGCTGCCACAGGCCGTGAGCTCACAAGCGACACTCCGTCACCTTCTGGAGTCAACACTCCTCACGAGCAGGGCCCATTTCCCAGCTCTCGCTCGCACAGCGTCACATTGTGTCAGTTTACCAACACTGACAACCACACCAAGTTCCTAACAAGCACTCTTCACACGGACGTGTAGGCTATTCGAAATATTACCCTCCACCACCCTTTTTATAGCTACAACAAATAATAAAACAAGTACTAAAAAAATTCAAAAAGGGCGTGTGTAATTATGTACCCTCGTTAAAAGGCATAATACTATGGCATTTCTAAAAAAAAAAAATCATCATGAAACATTTA
This sequence comes from Bacillus rossius redtenbacheri, assembly GCF_032445375.1. Taxonomy (NCBI): domain Eukaryota; kingdom Metazoa; phylum Arthropoda; class Insecta; order Phasmatodea; family Bacillidae; genus Bacillus; species Bacillus rossius. Next base: position 18,569,505 of record NC_086335.1, read on the forward strand.
AAAACAATCACATACTATGACACAAAGTCAATGTTTGTAAATTGGTTTTTGACCAAACGACTGATATCAGGCTGTAAATAGTTCTTACATACAAACCTAAACCTTATTGAGATGATTTAACATTTAAGATATAACAGTGGAATTTTATCACGAAGTTCTTTATTCAACATGTCCTTGAATATATTTACAATTAATTAATCGTGTCTCTGCATTATGTTTAACACTGCGCTATCCCTTGCTCTTGATGTCAAACACCACTAACGGAGACTTGTTCTTGAAACTATCGGGACTCAGTATCGGTGACTGTTTGCGGCCATAGTACACTTGCTAAAACTTGGCATACATTTGATGTGCGAGTAAAAATCTTCCGTTTTAAAAGTATATGATCATGGCAACGTACAGTATGCTTTGCTGTTTAAAAATATTTTATATCTTGTATTTGGGATTTATTGAATATGGAGCAGCTCACTGCTTCATTCAACTGTCTTGGTTTTTCCATAGCGAAACTGGACTTTACCATCCCATCGATATGCTGTCTTTGAGGAAAGCCATAATGTGTTTCTAGGCTTCAGGATCGGAATGGTATATAAATGTTCTTGCAATTTTCTGCATTATTCAGCAAATTGTTATGTTTGACCTTTTTGACTGGGACGTGAGGCAGAATCCACTCGATAGACTGTAGTGTTAGCGAGACATCCTGTGGGTTTTCTGCAAACGTGACAATTGGCTAGAAGCAGTATTAACTATTGTTTCTAATTAATGATAATATTATTGTAGTCTTCATAAAATATAATAAGCATGAAGAGAGGAACATAAACTTCGAAATTTTTTTCCAGAATATACATGTAGCTTGTATTCATCCTCGAGGGCCCAGCCGCCATCTTTGCAGCAGATCGTTCGCTCGGCGTGAGCGAAAGGTAATTTTTCATTGCAGATGCCCATATCTCTAGTCTGATCTACCTCAGTGCTCTTGAGTATGATTGTAATGCACTTGATTAGATGAGGAATACCATTGCAGGATATCGTCGTCATTGTCGGATGCATGCCATCTATGTGAAGGCAAAGTACAGTAATCTTGGTGCGGTACCGCGATGCGTACTTCAGAAGGTAGCGTGTACGGCCCGACCAGGAAAGACTGGAACTCATGCCAAATTGCAGTTTATTTGTATGAAATTCATGGGCAATATGTTTACTGTTCGGGTAGATTCCTATGTTTTTCCTGTATCATACAATTTTGTTTTGGATAGAAACATTGTTTAATGGCCCCAGGTTTTGTAAATTCAGCAATTTCCCTGCATGTAGAGTGCCTTTTTGAGTGTTTGAATTTCCATGCAGTTGAAAGTGTACAACTGGTGGTAAATTATCCCTGATGATATCTCAAATGACGTTAACTTCGTAAGAGCCAAGAGCAGTCCCATCACTTTTTATGAAGGATATCTTGCAGTTATCTTCATCGATATTCGGTTTGGCATTATACATTTGAAAGTCTGCGAGTCCAATACACCATTCACCATCTAAATTTAGAGGCGAGAAAAAGACTGCCCGCAGCTTAGAAGTGTGACCCATCAATGTACGAGTAAGTATTATCGATATTACTGACTTATTTTTATAAATGTACAGTATTTTAGTTCAATTATTTTTTGTAAAAATCAAAAGCACAAATAGCCACTGTTTAGGTGGTTAGGTGACAGTTCGGTTTCGTAATTGTAGTACAGTATTGTTCCATGCAGGCATTGTCCCCAAAATTCTCGTAGTATTCGGTCTTTTATTAAGACTATAAGTATGCTACAATGTGTGTAGGTGTGTGTGTGTGTTAAGGCCTGTCGCAACATCTACTTAATAACGGCACACTCACGAGTGTTTGGCTTACTAGGGAAATTATCTTGCATAAATACTCCTCTGAAAGGTGTTACTTTTAGTTTGCTAGAATTCCTAATTATATCGTTATTGTTGAGTAGACATATCGGCAGAGAACTTAGTATTTTTCACTCCTTTCTTTCTCATGCCTCGACATACTGTTTGAGGCCGCAAGTAGAGTTCTCTGCCTTATTTTTTACCCAAGACAATGGCTTCCATACTGGTATTATGTCTTCGTGCTTTCTTTAACTGCTTGCGCTCGTTTTTGGAAGTGTTTACAATCGCAACTATACCACTCGTAGCACCGTTGAGGCCACCGAGAACACCCAATGCAGACCAAAGCAAAGGTATAAATCTGATAGTAATCTTCATATCGAGATTCTGTATTTTATCTTGGTATTTTGCATGCCTGCCCCAGTTTTGCGTGAATTAGTTTTGGTCTTGTTGGTCCTGGTTCGGCCTGTACCCATTCATAATTTGGTCTAGGCCTTTATCAACTTGGCTAAGCCCCACGCCACGATTTTTTCTCCTATTCCTGAGTCTGGCTATTGACTTAAATTTTTGGATTCCTGAGCCTATATCTTGTCAGTTTAGTGCCTAGATCCCAGATCCTTGCTGAGGGAATAGATAATATCGTGCTGTTTACACATGTCTTCAAGAGAATTAATACCCACGACACCTCGGGTTTTATTTTTGGCTGGTTAAGCTCCTGAACCACAGAATCTGTAGCCAGGAATGTGTAGCTCGTAAGGCAGATTATTTATCAGCGATTTCATGAATCCTTCTCTGGACTTGCTCAGATGCTCACAAAACTCATGACAGCATACTCAGCTAAAAGTAAAATTTGTTTTTATTTTATAGAATTTCGTCATTTCAATGCAAGTCGTCAAGCAAGAAGTGTTTTTGCCTATGTGTTTCACTTAGGATGATAAAGCAAATGCGCGTCAATCACGACATGGTTAGTTAGTTATTGCCTTCTAACGTACGATGCATTATGGCAGGCACGTCCAGCTTTGGGAAAACGTGTGTTATACTGAGTTTGATGGAAGAACCATACCATATTTTTCAACTCGCTGCAACAGCCAAAACACCAGCGCCTGACTACGAGTCTATGTTCGGTGAATGGTCTGGAGTATTTTATGTTTATTGATGTTGTAAATGTCGTGTCTCCAAGTGAAGCAATACCCAATTCCGTGGTTGTTTTCGATGACGTTGTGTGCGGAAAGCAAGGCATAATTCAAGAGTACTTTTCCATGGGTGGACAGGAAAAAGTATACGGGAAGATTTGGATATGATAAATCTCGGATTTAATACTACCGAGCATGGGTATTTGGGGAAATCCTCCTTCCCTTCCATTTATTGGTCGACACTTGACCCATCCCTTGCTAAACGAATGAAGTTTTACGACTCCCTCCCACTCCATGGATGATGCTTCTTGTGAGAAATGTTTCGAAGATGTTTTGAATATAAAATGTGCAAAAGCTCTTATAGCTAGGTGTTATGATTATATGTACGTTATTCAGGGTTTTCGCCCAAGAGATTTAGTGAGTTGTAAAAATAAAGAATTGCCTTATTCTGCTACTAATAATAGTACAAGTTTATTCCTAAGTATATAGGACCAATAGTTAAACATAAAGTTTTGCCACCAAATAAGCTTTTTTTTTTAATTGCAGATAACACAAGGATTTTTAGAAAAGCACAATCCTGGCTTATTATTGTTTTTACTTAAGTGAAAGTGTAAGTGTAAAAAATTATATTCTAATAAGTAGGTCCTATATATATCTAAGCACGGAGCACTATTTATAGATATTACTTTAAATTACTCAAAGGTATAATAATGTTCGCAGGCTTTCACGGCCATTGTCTGAAGTAGCTTGGCTTCTGGGTTGAAGTCGCGTCCTTGGCGAATAATTCACCGACATTTCGGTCGACATTGCAGTCGCCATCATCAGGGAGCCCCTACTGCTCAACCCAGAAGCCAAGATACTTTTTACTCAAAGGTCTGTTCCCTTCTGGATATGAAACTTGTGGTTGTAAAGACAGTGAATGTTTCATGTCCTCGAGTCAACTGGATATTATTGAAGATCCCGCTTCGATGAAGATGACTGTGAAGACGTCAGCGAGATGAGGTGGTTCCCCAACTTCATGCTCTACCTTGCAGCCACGATGCTCGATGCTCTTCACGCTGCCTATCCGCTCCTAAAGTAAATTATTATGTGGGGCTTAGTGTGAAAAGATTTTTGATTAATCATTAAATAAAATAGATATCTTTTTAGTTAATTTCATGCATGTACACACTAACAATTTTTTATTTCTGCAGCAGACATACTGGAATAACAGCTTTAGCATTTTTGTCACTTATGTTGATTAATATATGTAGGTATGTTACGAGTGTTACGTTCATTTAAATCGAAGGATATGGAATCAACATTTTTCAGTTCCATACAAAGTGTATAACCCAAAATTTAAAATTATAAACACATTATAACTGACTTACAAAGCAAGGAATAGTTAAAGATTGTGATAGTATTTATTCTAGCCAAACTTTCTTTTTGCCAAAGCACGCATCTATTCGGTAGCTGTTAATTTGTGAATAATCTACTGTGAATGGGATTTTTTTAGATCCTCGCCCCTCACCAACACATTGAAAAAAATACATTGCAATTTCTTATTAATATTTAGCCTTTTTGCAGTGTGAGTTTATTTCTGATAGTCATGATTGATCATCTTTCTTAATCCTTGGGGACTCTTATCAATGGACAGTCTTGTACATGGGGGTAAATTGTGGGCCTCAGGCAATGTCTCGAATGTTTTTAATTTTTTATGGAAATATAAATACATGTTTTTCCTTACATATATTAACGATATATGTATAGACGGTGAATCATTTGATAAAAATTTGGAGGATATGGAGAAAGTACGGTATTACGATAGTTAGGGCAGACTGGATTACAGTTAATCCAGACAAAATTTCACGGCACAGACATACGTAAAAAGCATGGATTTTTAAAATCAGAAGGGAAATTATTCATTGACCCTAATGAAGTGCGCTCTTTTGTGGATTTTCCTTTGTCAAAAAAAACCTGAAAGTTGTTAGACAATTTTTTAGATATGGCAGGATTTTATTCGAAATTGACCCCTGATTTTGTAACCATTTGTGAACCGCTTAATGCACTTAAGTGGAGAAATGTTGAGTTTACCTGGGGAAAATCCTAGAATGAAGTTATTAAAAAGGTAAAAGTTGCGCTTTCGATTTCTATATTCTTATAGTTCCCAAATTTCTATAAACCATTTGTGTTGTAAGTATATGCCAGCTCAATTGCTTTAGGAGCATGCTTTTAGCAGTATGAAAAACAGTCACGTATAAAAGTGTCCTATGTTAGTATGCTGGTCACAACTGCACAGAAAAATATACAATTTACAAGAAAAAGTCTTTAGCTTGTGTTTTTGACTGTGAGAAGTTTTCCGAATGTATTGAATTAAATTCATTTGAATTATTCAATTACAACCAAGCTATTTGTTGGTTGCTATAATAAAAAACAGTAGGGAGATTCGCTATGTGGTTAGTTCTGCTCACAAGGTTTAAATCTGAGCTCAAACTTATCAAGGGGCGGGGGAAAAATAAATAGGCGGATTGCATTTCTAAAATGTTTGAACCTGACGAATTTTGTAGCTTCAATAATTATGGTCCCTTGCTTGAAATTAGAATAGAAATACGCAAATATCGATCTATCTTGGTACAGAGGAACATCATAAGAATGACCTTGAATGTGAAAATATTAAAACAAAAAATTAATGTTATTTAAATATCATAATTACTTTTTGGAAGGCATTTGGGTAGAGGTAAACATTTTTTTGGAATTGAAGTTTTTTGTAATTGTTGATAGATTCACTAAATTTGTCTTTTATTTTACTTTTAGGTCTATGATATCTAAATGAATATGTAAGTGCTTAGCAAACCACTATTTTCAGTGTTTAGATCTCTTTTGATCATGATTATGTTTTGTTTCAGCAGAGATAAAGATTTTAGTATTATTGTGGGGTATAAAGTTGTTTCAATCCTCTTCTTATTCTCCCCAAGCAAACTTGTAATAAAATTACCATCGAAACATAAAGAATGCTCTCAGTGCCTCATCGTGAATGGTATTTAGTGTAACATCAATTATTAATAAAGTTGGAATAATACCATCAACCACTCAACAAAGCATACCCCATCAGAGATATTTTTTGGAAGATTATTGCATCATCCTTTGCTGAATACTTGTTATCTACAACCATTTGTTTAAGAAAATGTGAAAAATTCATATTTGGAGGACATATGTGACTGGGTACCAAAACCCTAACATAACCCTGATATAACAAATATCATGATGAAATACTTTTTTCATTAGATCATTATGTTTGGTTGGAAGTTCACTTTTTAAGAGTGGAATTTGATCATTTTATCTCTAAGTTAGCCCTGAAATACAATGGTCCATTTGTCATAGAAGTTTTCCAAAAACCTGTAACATTGTTTCTAGAAGATGTCCAGTCACCCGATAAATTCCTCAAAACGCTTTTCACACAAATGAGAAAAGTTATAAAAGATACATTTGTAACTCAGCCCAGTCCACCTCTCATTGTGAGGGTTTAGTGTTCAATATGTTGTGTTAATTTTATACTTTAGTTGCGTTGTTAGCAAATGCAAATCGGTTATTCTCTCTCCGCCACATCTGAAATGGTTGTGCCTCTCCCCATTCCTGCACCTCCCTGCCATCTGTTAGCTGCTGTGACTTCATCATAACAAGGAAAGAAGAGACGAACATGACAGAGTTAAAGAAGAATAAGGAGGAGATCTGCTATTTGACGAAGGTGGTAGAGGAAATCCTGGGTCGGCATTTCTACAAGATTGGCCATCTTGGAGGTGCTCCTGCTTTTCCAGGATGCTTCACTTCTCGCAATTTCTGCTTCGTCAATGGAAAAAAAAAGAGGGGTTGGTATGTTACGGTCGTAACAATGTTGGTAAATCAAGATAATCGAAGTAATTATTCAATTTTTTTGAAGAAAAATATTTTTTGACGATGTTACATTAAATTATGTTGTTAATTTTATTTTATTTTATGCAAAACTTCGTTTTGGATAATGTGAAGTAATATAATTTATTTCCTTAATATTGGGTGATGCCATGTTTGCGGTCACCACAAGCCTCCTTGTATAACCCGCAACATTATACTCATCCTATACTTTATGTCTATTGGACGACATAGTTTTATTGACGCCGCCTAGCCTACATTGGAATTCAGTCCGAGTTAAATTTGAGCACCGCGGCACAAAGCGGAAGTCTATGACTTTGTATAGTATCCTTGACTTCTGTTCATGATGACAAAGTCGGATCATAATTTGGCAACGTAATTTTAAATTTAACTTATGTAAAAAATGACACGTTTGTTTATTTACAATTTACAGTAGTGGTCTGGTTAAAATTATAAAAGTGTAAATTTTTAGCTTTAAGCAGGTAATATTTTAAACTGCTAGCAGTAAAATATCCATCTCACTACTGTTTAATATGTATGGTTTTATGTCGCGCATAGTTGATGAAACCTCTGAATATATAGTGAGCATCTAACCACTTTTCACTCCGACACAGTTCTCGTATTCCGATTGAACCCATGATCATCGTCATATGAGCGTGGCAATTAGTGATCACGAGCACTAAAGACACCAAACACTTACTGGTATGACATTCGACCATAGAATTGGCTGTGAGATGTTTTAACCTTAACTAAGAGCGCCACGACAAACCTATTGGCAATTATGATGCCAAACAAGCCATTGAACGATGGGGACACGATTGTTTTACCAGAGTGTTGCCATACATGCATAACTACATCGATACACACTTTATTAAACAGCTGATGGTCGGCCCCATTTTGGTAGGGTTTCTAAAACACCGTCTGGAGATTAGTGGTTAAATTTTGGGAATAGTTTTAAAGATTGGTATTTAATAGAATTGGTTTTGTTTAACGAGGGATATCCTAATTCGTACCTATTAACCATCCCCAGGCTTGGTCAAGCAACATCCACGTAATGTTTCGGGTGGCGAAATAAAAAGTGACTTTGACTGCGTGATATCAGTCCATCTGCTGACAATACTCTAAAGTCCACGCGTTTTCCTGTGCAGTTTATAGCCGCAGACTACCTCTTCTCTAGTCTATGGCTTCCACGTGGTCTCGTCTCGTCACGGTAGGGTCTACTTCGTCTCTAATCTATGGCATCCGCGCGATTTGGTATCCTTCGTCTCCTGTCCATGACATCCGCGCGTTCAGGTCCACCTCATCTCTAGTCTATGGCTGCCCCTCACCTGTGTTCAACCTCTATGTGGTCACGTCGTCCTCGCTCGGGAGGTCTCGCAGCGATAACATCGGCCGTGCCTGGCGAGGTGTCGTGGCTGCCTTCGCGCCTCGCCCGTCGCGCTGATCACACCCGCGACGTCACCCCAGCTGGCACGCTCGTCCCTCAACAAAGGCGTGTTTCCGCGTTTCTCCTCGGTCATGACCAACTGAAGATTCATTGACCCCGAGTCATTCGAGAAGCCTAAGATGTACATCAAGTTCTGTCCCTGCCCGAACACGCCCGAATGTTCACCTTCGGCCAACCTCGGGATTGGTTTTATTTTTGAGCAGGAAAAATGAATTCAAATATTAAAAGTGGTCGGTTAGGTTAGCTACGTTAAAACACTTGAAAACACTATAGACGGTTAGTTAGGTTAGTATAGCTACATTAAAATAAACAGAGAAATATAAATATATATAAATAAACCCGAGGTTGGCCGAAGGTGAATATTCGGGCGTGTTCGGGCAGGGACAGAACTTGATGTACATCTTAGGCTTCCCGAGTCAGTCGCCCGAGCAATGAACGTTTGTTTATATTTTGATAGTTTTTGTGCCGATGTAAAATTACTTTAGTTTTAAGTCCGTTGTATAATCAAATACTGGTATAAATTAAAATATTATTAATTTTCTTTTGTTCCAAGGGATAATTTTAGAATGCGACTTTAATGCAACGAAATGTGCGCATGTCACGCAATTGAATTTTGTGTGCCAAATGACACTTTATGATAGTGAAATATCCTGAAATTTAACTTGTACATTTTGATAGACAAAACAATACATAAACGCAAATAAAAAATAGGCAAATAGCTAAAAAAAAAAATTGTGTAGGTACAACCATTACTATAAAGAATTTTTTATTTCAAGGGTTTTTCTTTAACATCGTTATTTCTATGTAATTTTCATATTAAAGATTGCACAACTTTATTGTTTTTTAAAATACATATATTATTAATATTATGTAGTGGAAATCGTTTTATACAACTAGTGAAATTGAGCTATATTCCAGTGGGTAGAGGCCCCGCTACAGCAGATATGTGCTGGTGATGCTACTGAAAAGCAGCGCGATGCTGGTCCTTAAGTGTTTTCGTGCTACAATTTATGTATGCCGGTATTTCGACGGTGAGCTGAGTTATACATAGAAATTAAGGTGGCAGATTAATTGTAGCTATTGTAAAAATGCCATATATATGGTGGTGTTTGTTATATATATATATATAGTCCACAGTGCCACTCTGAAAAGGTGGTATGTGTGTATGTGTGTGGCTTTCACGAGACCTCTTTTCATCAATCTAAAAAACACATTAATATGTGTTATAATAAAAATGTAATAAACTGTGGATAGTAAAACAATAACACTGTGACTCTGTAATAATTGGTTAAGAACACAATGACAACAAAAATGATGTTTAAAAATAAATACCAGTTTTTAATTACTTTTAATTCAAATATGATAACACTCATTTTTGCCAAAGACCAATTTATTATTTTTCTCAGAAAATAAAATTGTTAAGACAAATAAAAAATAACCTCAATTCTAAAAGTAACCGGACAGGTTAGGCACAGTTAGCTACCAAATGTTTATGTTTTACTTTAAATCTCACAGTTTTTAAATAAATATCTCAGTGTATCTTTAAATATTTCAGACTAGTTCAACATCAGTACCACACAAAACAGTACACTCTGGACTACTGGCCTTGGATGATCAGGTTTGTCTTCATATGTTGATATCATTAATAATAAATACACGAGGCATAAAACAATGTTTACTCTTAATAACTTGCACTATTGGCAGTGTAATGAAAAATAAATCACACTGTTACTGTAGAGCAATAGAGCCTAAAATGCGTTGGCGTCGTAATGATTTTAGGAAAACCGACCTTTCTAACATAGCTTACATGGTGCTGTCTCTGGACCAGTTACAGATCAGTACTATGTAGGCTTTCGCGGTGGATTTCCGTGACGACTTTTGCCACAAAATGTTCGTGGGATTGTAGCGGTTCAACACAATACCGCGACCACACCCGCACATGCGAATTACTATTTAAATAATTATCACTGCCGCCAGGACCTCCTGATGGGCAGTCTCGCAGGACCAAGAGGTGGAAACGTTCAATTTCCAATCATCCTCAGCACCAGGCGCTTCATGCCGGCAAGCCTTAGCCAATCACGAAGCACCGTTCGAGAAATAAAAAAAAAACTGAATTTAACGACTGAGAATGTTCATAAGATAATAATTTTAAAAAAATTGATAGAGTCAAAAGTAAATAAATACGGTTTAAAAACAAAACACACTTTGTAAACAAACATCCTAAGACCGTGAATAGAGCACTTATGACGTTTTTGTCGCTAGGTGACGGTAATACAAAACGTAAACAAACTTAATCATCACAGTTTCAGTACTCTGTAATACTGTGATATTACAGTATTTTTATTTTATACAGTTTGATGCTTTCCATGCGATAATAAATTTATTACAGTAAAGAAATAAAAGGTTGACAAGCACCACTCAACAAAACCTTGCTAATTATAACTACGATCTCTCTCTTACCAAAAACACGTGTCTGTACATAAAGTAATTATTATTGCCAATATACGTTTTCGCGCACTCATCAAACACGTACTTTTTTTTGTACATCGAAGGTTTCATATTTTCATTATTATGTTTGTTTCATATAAATACGCTTCCGTTAACTAATTGTGGCAATTTTTATAAATTAATAATACAAAAGCCAGTAAATTTCGATAATATTAAATACTGTATCTAATGAGGCAAAAATAGTGAACATGTAGGTGACAACAAAGTGTTTATGTTAACATACATATTTTCAGCCAGCGAGAGTTTGTGAGAGAGCATGTTTTAGGAAAATATAATATTTTGTTGGTGTATGTTTGTTTATTTCATGGTATATACTTTTAATGTTGGTATTTTAAATGTTGCCAATCAAACATAATCAGTCGTTCTTTCAGCATTTTAAATGAAGTTTGCATAAAATAATCTATCTAAACCAAACATCGTTCGCAATTTTATATTATGTCAGATAAAATTAACCAACTCAAATAAACCTTTAACACAATTTTAACATTATTTGGTTCAGTGTAAATGCTAGTTTATGTTTGAATACTTAAGAACTAACAGTAAGAACTAGTCATATTCCTTATTATATGGCTGTGTTTGCGAGTGGAATGGATTATCAGAGGCATTAAAGACAGTCAATGATATCATATTGTTACGAATGCAAACATGACCGCAACACACGCCAGGTTCGGAGCTGGTTGGTGGCCCTGCACAGCCACTGTCGTCATGCGCGTTTCACATGGTCTCCATTGACGTAAGGCATGCCACGTGTGCCTGACCGGATTAAAAGGGACGTGGCTACTTCCCTCCTCCTCTGATCCCTTGCAACGTCCTGCCTCGGCACCGTTATCTATCGCTGAGCGGCCTTGTAAATTCCGTGGGCCACCACGTGAAGTCACGTGAGCAGGCGACTCTATTCGCGACGCTTCGAACGTCGGGTCGGCCCGGGATGATGTGACTCGTCGCAGCTGCTCTCATCGTTTCAAAAAGCCAACCACACACTACTTAAGCAGTGACGCTGGTCTCTGCGGCAGTTCCGAACTGATGCCTAGCGAAGGGAATTGAGTTATCGACGAAGAGGGTGAGAGACCCCTCTGAGAGTGGCGCGACGCGGAGTTCGACTGGATCGTGAGAATGCGGCGACTGAGTGGCGCGAGACTGTGTGTGTGAACCATTGTTGAGCCTAGCTCCAGTGAGGGGTTCGAATTGCGTAACGTGAAAGACATTACGTAACTTGAGGATCAGTGTCAGTGATTTGTGATCGGACATTTTTAAGTACAATTATTTAATATTAATATCAGTATTAGTAAGCAATAAAACTGTATTAAAATGTTATTGGGCTATCCCTTAAGAACCTAATTCTCCCCACATTATAAATGATACCAATATTTATTAAACATGTATAACCTATAAATTCTTTATTGTTTTATAAGTACATATGCTTGTAAGGAAAGTGCTAGGCCAGGTCTGTTATAGATATACTATCTTTATTAAATATGTTTTAATTTGTGGTTATATTATTTATAGTGATACTAGTTTACTTATAAGAAAAGTGCTAGTTATCTGTTACATTGTGGCCTACCACCCTTATACCGGGGTAGTCGCACACGTCCGCACTCCCCACGCCAGTCCCGCGTACGCGTCACCACTGACATACTGATACTGAGAGTGTAAAGAAATTAAGTTTAACAGACGCGCATCGACTGGTCTAACATTTGGCAAGTGCGCAAAAAAATATATTAGCATACTAAATTTACCGACAGTCCTGGAAACTCTATCGTGATAGGTATAATAATGAATTACCAAACCAAAGATGCTCAAACTTAAATACCGTAAAAAGGGAAAGGGACTTAAAAGGTAAATTCTAGGTATCATTTAAATTGGTATAATTACATTCACAGTGTAACGACATTGGTTTACAGACACTCTTGCAGTATAATTAATTCTAATACAAAGTCCCAAAAAAGTCTATTACGGAGGAGGGGGGAGGAACCGAAATTATGACGTTCTTTAGTCTATATAATACAACCACTAAATATCGTCGCCGAACTCTGTTTTCAATACACATCTACTGTAAATCGTACCAGCCGGGAAAATAAAGTACTAAAATCCAGTTCTCACACTTACTTGTTACTGAAGCATACCTCTGAAGCCGGAGACTCCCGGGGTTGGGCGTAAACCCCACTCACTATTTGCGCCTCTAGCAGCGCAATGCTTCTGTGGCCCGTGCACTAGCCCCACACCATCGCGCGCTCGTGTACCACCACGTTTTTAGCTTCGCCAAACGTGCCATGGCATTACCGTCATATTGCCGTTAATTCTTGTTCACGTAACGTAACACAACTTCCCCATGGCTGGGATGCGATTCCTACATTCACGAGCAGTTCCGCGGCCGGCGGTCAAAAACACACTCCTCGCAAAAACCATCTGGCAGCCGCCTCCCACTCGTCACGTCAGCTGACGTCACCCCCTCCTCTGATACCACCCCTCACTCCGCTAGATCGTTCTCGTTACTTCTCGTACGTCCCACTACAGAGTAAGAGTACTAAACGTAAAATAAACCAAGTATACTATTAAATGTTACATTAAATAAATATTAAAATACACCATTAAATGATATAAGGACATAAATAGTGTTATAAAAAATTAAATCATTTTAGAATAAACTTTACGCAAAATAAAAATGATAATAATATCCAAGACAACTGAGGCCGCCACAAGTGGCCTCAACATATATACTTTATTTATAAAATATGTATATCGTTTCAATTTTAAATGTAATATATGTAAGGATAGTCCTGGGTATAGACATGCTTTATTAAATATCTTTTTATTTTATGTTAATTAAATCTTTATAGTGTAATGATTATGCTTGTAATGAAAGTGTTAGTTCTCAACTATAGGCATAATAGGTTTATTATTAAGTGGTAAATGAAAAATACTTTTGGAAATAACTAATGCTTATAAGTACAAAGAAAGAAAACATATTTAAAAAGTCATTCATTGTTTATTAAATTCGCATAGTTTAACTTAATTAGGTGAAATTTAGTGCTAAGTAAAGTTATGTAAAATCGTATATATTAATGTAAAAAAAATGCATAGAAGTAGCTATCCCTCTCTTTCTCTCCTTCTGTTATATGAATATTTTCATAGTGTGTAATTATAAATTAGCATGAGCATATTAATGTTTCCTTAAAAATCAAGTATTTGTGTTGTCCAGTAACAAAACAATTATAAATATGCTTATAATGATTGTGCTACCTATTTCTTGTTAATTAATATGAAGTATATAAAATAGTAGATAAATCGAAGTTATTAAGTGGTACATAAAAAAAGGTTTAATAGTGGTATATAAATTAGTATAAAGTGCTAGACAATAATTAAAGATATGTAAAGAATTAAAATTAGGTCTTTATAGTACTAAATAATAATTAAGGTCAAACAAAGGTGAACAAAATATTAATATATAATAGTCTATAGAAATAAGTTTATCAGAAAACTGTATTTATAGCTTTAGGATATACGAGGTGTGCCCGGAAAGTAAAAAAAAACTAAAAATTAAAAAAATTCAAATATAAAATCATAAAAAGGTTTTTTATTAGTTTTTAGTTTACTACATATCTAAATATCATTTTCACATTGTCGTTCTTCAGTTCCAAGCACTTTTTGCAACGCTCTATCAGTTTATTTAACCCATCAGCTAAAAGTTCGCCGCCTGGAAATTAAACCAGTTGACAATCGTAATTTTTTACATTTTTCTGTAATATTGTTGATTCACGTTTATTAAATCAACCAAAATGAAGCCCTTTTAGTCTCACAAAACGGTAGCCATCATTTTTCAACTCCAGTATAGAAATTGCTTAAACTTTTTCTGGAGATGTTAATTAAAATTCCTGTAATTAGACTACATGACTTGTTTGATTACCCACATGTTTGTCAACAGCCTTTTGACCTAGGTCAAACCTCCCTCTTCTGGGGGCTAATTTACCAACACATCATTACCTCGACCCCCACCCACTGGTATGTCCCAGAACCTCCGAGCTTCCCCTAATAAAGACATAAGGCCATGAACCTCGGGCAACACGAAGCGTAGGTAGTATCTATAGCTCTCTGAATAGCCGAGTTGGGTGTCGTAAACTATGTCCAATACCTTTCTTCAAGGCCTGCCTTGTTTTCTCCTGTTTTCAGTTCACGCAATATAAAAGGGTCCTCACTAAGGCTTCCTGCAATCTCAAAAAAGCTCAGTAGTTATATTTTTAGAGGGATTTGACCCTCTGAATATTATTGTAATCGATAATATATAGTCTCTGTCCATTTATAGATGCACAGCAAATTGCATTAAATGAGAAAATTGTCCGTGAATATAAAAGCAAAGAACGTGCTAGGCTGTCTCATAGCTGCTTTTTTATCTTATACATAGTAACCTCGTCCAAATCTTCAACAGATTGATTTTCTATTGAAGCACTGCCAGCCTTCTAAAGGGCGGTACGCTATTTGAAACTAACGTAAGCGTAATAGTATTAACAAATAAATTTATTTGAAATAAGGATATATATAATAATTTTGTAAACGAACCATATCTCTTAGCAGTAACATCCTTTCAAATCCGTACGATCATCTTTCCAAATATTTTCATTATTCTTCATCATGCTCAAGTTAGTGGTTGTGTGAAGACTTTGAGCCATTTGTTTTCGTTGAGGGGTAAGATTACCCCCTCCCCCCTTACCATAGTCTAGAGCCCCGTCCGAAGTTTTTACTGTTAACAGGAAAAAATCCGAATAAATGAAGGGAAAAAAAATTAAGTTCCGAAAGAAAATACCCAAATAGAAAATATTTTGACCGAAACTAATATACGAGTTTCATCAGAATGTATATTTTTAAATTAGAATTTATATCACATGAAGTTTATTATTATAATTTTTGATACTAATTTTTTTTAAGTATTGTCGTTCCATTACAATTAGGAGTCCTGCTATTTATAAGCTCGCAGGTTAAAACGCGCGAGGAAAAGCGTAGATCCTGACAATTACTTTGGAAAGGAGGGGGGAGGAAATTTTTATAAATATTTATATCTTCTAGGAAATTCATATAAAATTTCTGGTTTATGTGTTTAGAAACCAAAATTTTTTTTGGTTCATATAGATTTGACATATAATTTAAAGTGAAAATTTTTATAAATGATAAAGAAGCGAAAAGAAAAAAAAAATGATTAAGATGATTAAATTTCCTTAAATACTAGTCTCGTCTCTGCAGCTGTAAATAAATAATTTATTGATTTATTTTAGTGCGGAGAATTGGGGTTGCATCGCCGGCACTGAGAACGCGTGCATTCGCAATTCTACACGTTTAAAATTAAAAAATAAATGTATACTTTTAATTGAATTTCAAACAATAAAACAGTTTTTATTTCGATACTTTAAATAATATATTCCTTGTTATAAATTATTTAAAACACATTCTTCTTTATGTGAGTTAATTGTTTTTGAGCAATTATACAAGAATATTTATTTTTAAAATATATTTATCTAATTACAGTCTGTGTACTTAAATTATTTTTCTTCGTGAAAGTCTTAAATATTTATAATTTTATATTGAAAAAGTTTCTATCAATGTAGTTGATTGTTTAATTTCCTCTAAAAAATATAATTTATTTACTTTGGGTCTAATATTGTTCAAAGAATATTAATTTTTTTTAAATTAACTTGTAAACTAAATATTTAATAATAAAAAGGGAATACTATGTTCTCAGTGGTTTCAGTACAGAAAGATAAATTACACTTTTCCTTTAGGTATTCACTCTTACCATAACGGAAGCCACGAAACAAACACTGCACTAATACTTCTTTATCGCAAAATTATTTTTACAAAAAAAATTCTACACACTGAAAGAATAATTTGGCAGTGCACAGCAACACCACGATTTAAATTAACTGAATTTCTGTTCCAACTCGTCAACATGCTCAACTTGGTCAAGCTAACAAGCACGTGTATTACGTGGTAAAACCCCGCGCCAAAAGGGGGGGGGGGTGTTCGGAAAAAAGGGGGGGTTACACCAGAGACCGAGCTTGCTCCTGGCGTGTCTGGAATACAGCAAAGGGAGAATATCTCACCCGAGTGAGTGACAGCTTGTCTGTCTCAGAAAAAATAACGGAAAACTTTGACTTTATCTCTAAGTTGAAGAGCACATTTGTGATGTGGAAGTTGCCGTGATAGTATGTGTTATCAGCTGAAACAAAGATGGCGGACGTGGTGTCACAATCGAAAAAAGTTGTTTGTGATTTCATCCAAAATGGAGACCACCAGCAGAAAAAAACAATATTGATGCGATGATATCACCCAATATGGTTGATCTGATGTCAGAATACAAAATGGCGGGAAGTTCTACCAAAACTAAAAGTGCAACGATCGTGAGTGGGGCACTCGATTTCAAGATCACGGAATTAAAGATGGCGAAATCCAAAGTGGTAGAAAGGTAAAATAATATCACTTTAAAATTTCAAGGTCAAAGTTCAAGGTCATCCTAGATGGCTACCGTTACATCACAATACAATATGACAGCTGTGTTGTCATGATTAAACATGTAGGTTTCAATGCAGCATACACATCCAACATCCACGACCCAGATCCAGTAGCCTGACCTACCAAGCCATACTACTAACAGATATTTCCGTTTACAATTTGGGCACAATCTTCTATCTCCTAGGTCTTATCCCTGTTATGTGCATACTATACATTATGATTATTTATTACTTTATTTCTTCGCCCCATACTGCCTGTCCGTGGTTTTCTTATGGGGCCTCAAGAATTGTTATAATAATAATAATATTTATTTTCTATATTTATGCTATACATGTAGCCATAAACACACTAATATAATTCCATTTTAACATTTCACTGATGGTTCATCGTAAATCGGAGTCTTCTTAATATCCTAACCAAAATCTTCCTGCTGCAGCAGCCTAAATCGTCATTTCTCCTTTGTCTTCGTACTCAAACTATATCATCTGAAGTCATTTAATTTTTTTTTGTTTCTTCTAGTTCTAAATTCTTCAAACTGTAAAAGTTAGAATCGTCTGTCTTCGTCTACATACTAAAAGTTTTGAAGGTTATTCTTACTTCATTTTCCATACAATGATGATCTATCGCTAGGGGCAGGCATTTTTCGCGAAAAATTTTTTAACTCCTATTAGACCACAACAAGGTATACCCACACCAGCAGTTTCCTTCTTCTGATTGGCGGCCGTCTGTGGGAGAAGTCGTTGCCTTATTTGACCGAGCCACTCAGGACGCGTTTGCTTCCGTATTGAATTACTGTGATTGGTTGTACTGACATTAGATGTACCTAAAAGAAACTCACCCAATCACGAAATACAGACAATGCTACAGTGTTTTAACTTTCAGCTAGTATCGGAATCTTTTCGCGAAAAGTGCATGCCCGTGTCTATCGCTTAACGATATCTCAAATTCTGTATCTTCCTTGATAACTCGAACTAGAACTGAAGAAAACAACACCCCGCTGAAGAAATGAGCATGCTGCGACAGGGTTTTTCGTGGGGCTGAACGTGCAGAGACCTCGGAGCACTCCACCTCCTCCCCTGCCCCTCCAGACGGCCATTGTCGCCAATCCACGCCCATAACACGGTCGACTTCGCACAGTCAATCCAGGGAGAAAGGGCGGAGGGCCCTCACAGGGAAGGGACTCCCCAACGCCCTTTGTCGCCAGGCCGTCTCCTCCTGAGAGACCACCTCTTCGCGGCGCCCTTATTAAAATTTCCGTCTAGATGGACACGAATGGGGCGCAGCAATTGAGCCCAAACATCTCCTCGGCGTAACCCCCTTCTTTCCTTTTCTTTTTCCCGATCCTGAATTCTCTCGTTCGTCGCTCGTCGCGCGCCAGAGCGCGCCCAAACAGCAGTCGTCCGACAGAGAACTCGTCGACGCTTCGCCTGCAACTGACAACCATCGCCTCCCTCTGCCCTAGGGGGAAAAATTATGAATTTGAAATCAACCACCATTTCTCTTGAGGAACTGGTCGGTTACCACTAGGGAACGGAACAATGAGGGCTGTGGTGGTATGTATCTGTAGGGTCGCTTTTATTTGGTTGATATACTGATACCACACTCAGATGGCCAAACACTGAATCGGCCCATTATTTGAGAAGTGTCGATACTACTACAGTTCCGGCATTTAAAAATATTAATTTTGTTCGTGACACGCATCCAATCTTAAGTAAAACTTTAAATACAGACATTGTTTAAGTATTCGTGTTCTTGTCTAAAAAAATTAAATAAATAAAAAATAATTATATTTAATTAATTTAGCTAGTGTGTACATAATTTAAAGCTAACTATATTAAAACTAGGTTACTTCATAGCAAGAAAGAATAATGGAATCAACATTATATTTTGGTGGTATATGTGCCATTAAAACTACATAAATACATGCTCATCAATATCCAAATATTATACACAAACAATTTACTTGTAAGATGCCAAAGAATACGCATTGTTTCAACATATTGTTTTATTCATGCTGAAAATGTATTTATGTGTTTGGTCTTTGTTAACATTTTATATAATGTTACTGCATTAATGATCTTGCATTTTTATTTTTATTTGTGCTATAAAAAATGCTAAAATGTGTATAATATAAGTGTTAAAAAAATCTATAGTTCAAGTTTAAATATAAGAGTTTACTAAGTAAGTCTGCAAAAGTTAGATGAAAACTGATTTGAATACATGCTACTAGGTAATAAATTGCATAGGACTACATAAAAAATTACATTAATTAAACTATATTATAGCTAGAATTTGTAACAATTTGTTATCCTGATAAGCCAAGTGATTGTCATAACTGTTAAATCATATTAAACTTATCGCCATGGTTCGAAAATCGTATTGCATTAGTGGATACATAATTTACAAAGTTTATTTTATACCTTTCCTTAAAAACATACGACTCAATGTTCAAGAGCCCGTTAGCTAACCTCTTTGAACGTATCTTCAAGTTAAATTTTTGAAGTATAATGATTTTACAAGTGATATGGTGGCAATGGTACTAGAATAGAAGAATATTTAATTGGCTACCGTCAATTTTATTACAAATAAATAAAACTTAATTTAAAAATCTGTAAATATAGAGGATTTTTCAGGTTACAGTTAAGGGAATCCAAGCGAATTAAAAAATTTTACTGGGTAAAAACTGTTTCTTAAAAAGTTTTTATATTGAAGTCTATAGTTTTGTGGCCAAAACGTTTAAATATATATATATATATATATATATATATATATACACACACACACACACACATACATATAAGTGGAAATTCCATCTTCGTGTTTTATATTCATGCCTAATATATTCCTTTTTTTAAGAAAAAAAACACATTGATTATATAGGCCAGTGCTATCTATGCTTTGTTATTAAATAAAGTACATGGACACTATATGACGTATTAATTATTGTGGTTTTGCGTTAGCCTCTGCTATTTGTTCGAAGGGTATCTACTTCTTCGTTTTCTGTTAAATTAAGAATGGAGTGTAATTAGTTTCCTGTAAGATTTTTAATCAATATGTCATTCGTTAGTGATTTTTCAAAAAAATATTTAGGAACATGTAATATCCATTTTACAATGCATATGGTAGTTTTACGTCTAATCAAACTGAAGTCACCAAAGTCTGATGCATACAGCTCACAGTGAGGAGAATATAACTTGGGGAATAAACAGTCGTGTAACTGTTCATGAAACCACGGTAAACTGGAATATAGAACAACAGGTATCCAATCATGTGCTCATATACAACGCAAGGCCAGTGTTAAGAGATTATGCTAATGTATGGAGATAACACTGGTAGGCTGGTAATTAAATAATAAGGTTACTTAGTAAATAAATTTTCTGATTTACATTCAAACATTATTATAACGATAATAGTGCTAGCATTATACGTTTCTTCAAGTAGGTAAAAATAATCTTATTACAATTAAAAAACGATAAAATGAAACATTATTTCAATAATCTTAAATGAGTTTTGCAAGAGTCAGTTAAGGAAACAATATTTCAATACTTTTAAGAGAGTTTTGCTAGTGTCAGTTGAGGGAATCCAAGCTAATAAAACAAAATTTTAATGGTTAAAAAGAGTATCTTAAAACTTTTTCATACTGTAATGTATAAATATATTTTTGAACATAATTACGTTGTATTAAAAAATATAATGGGCAGCAACATGACAATTTGGTGGTATATAGGCCATTAACACTCAACTAATACATGCTTTCCTATATATTTTATCATAAACTGAAGATAATAATAGGATTTGGCAAAATAAACCAGAAATAAAAAGTTTTAAATATAACTGAAGTAAATACACGTTTGCTTATCCAAGCAAAAAAAACTATTCGAGCCAAAAACTCTGTACATTCGATTAAATGATAAAATAATACTACTGTAAATGGCTATTCACATTATTGATATTTTATGTCTGTTTTTCTGTTTGTCGTTTTTTTTACTATATTCAATCGAAAATTATTCGATGGATTTTAACAATTTTTATTATTAGAAAACTCATTTGCTAATTTAAAAATTAGGCAATATATAATAACATAATTCCATCTAATGTGGGTGATAAAGGGGTAAATATGGTTTTTAGCTAATTATTTATGTCTCTGAAAAAAATCAAGCATGAGAAAAGACGTGGTTACCAATAATAAACAATCAAAAACTAAACACAACAATTTTTATATATTATAATTGAAACCGTTAAGGAAAAATAAGGGTAAGTATGTTTTAAGAATTAATAATTATAGCTCAAAATTTAATAAAGAGTAATAATTTTTTTTGGTTAACCATAAAGACATACGAAAACTCAAAACAACGATTCTTATATTTCGCCAAATTCAAACGTTAATAGGGAAAAAAGGGGCAAGTATGTTTTAAAAATTATTTTATCTCCGAATTAAGTTAAGAGTAATCAATGCTTTTGAGTACCAATAATGACAACAAAAAATCAATTATGTGGA
The DNA here is from genome assembly GCF_032445375.1 of Bacillus rossius redtenbacheri. Lineage (NCBI taxonomy): Eukaryota > Metazoa > Arthropoda > Insecta > Phasmatodea > Bacillidae > Bacillus > Bacillus rossius. Next base: position 18,591,325 of record NC_086335.1, read on the forward strand.
AGGAACAAAAACTACCAACCACAATTTTTTTATTTTCCGTATTTCAAACGCTCAGCTTGATAAATTGGGGTAGGTAAGTTGTTAAAACTAAAAATTAACACTTCCAATTCAATTAGAACTAGTAATAAGATACTAAAAACATTTGCATCTTAAGTTACACTTTCCTTTTTTGTTAATTAAAATTAGTGTTTTAATGGAGTGAAAACTGAGCAAGTTTTTATTTATTCGAAGAAAATTGTATTTTCCAAACTACTCAAATAACACGTAAATGAAATGGTAAAAATAATAACCTAAAAGTTATTATTTTATTAATTGAAAGATTTTGCCCCTAAGGGGTATAAAGTGGCAAAGTTTCCGTATCTACTAGATCTATAGGTCAGAAATAAAGAGAGAACAACGAGCACATAGAGTTACGAATTGAATTTTTTCAGTTTTCTGTATTTCGAGTTTACGGGTGGGAAACTGAAGTTCGTTACGTTTTATCAACAAAAATATCCATAACAAATAAAGCTGGATTTAATCAATTTAGCATAAATAATATAATTAAATACATATAGTACTTTTAACATTTTTTTTTTTTAATTTTCGACCCCCTATGCATTAAAACGGGGCACGTTAGTTTTTATTGTAATAAATCATTTAGCAAATCAAATATGACGAAGGTAACAAATTGAGCAAGAATAACGTACAAAATTATGATTTAATATCAGTTTTGACCTTTACCATTTTTATATATTCGATTTCAAAATGGGTGAAAAATCATTTGATTTTTTTATGATAGAAGTCGTATCTCTTAAGCTAATCAAGCGGGATTTAAGTTATCTGGTATGATTTACAGACATGCAAAATCTACCTACTCTTTTTCACAACTAGCTTATGTTATACTTTTTAAAAAAAATTAACTATTGTAATTATTGTTTTAATATTAAAAAAAGTTGAATCAATTGAAACTTAAGTTTTTGATATAAAAATGATAAATTAACATACGTTGAGCCACCTTCTCTTATTCAAAATTCTTTGAACAAAAAATCACCTCAAGGTGTAACAGGGGTAAATATTATTTTTAACATATATTATGGACTCTTTTAAATCATTATTGTAAATATAACATATAATTCAATAAAATAAATGATTAATATATTTATATTTGAATTGACATATGCGGTAAAGAGAATGAAAACAAGATGAGTTTGGTTTTTGTTTGGTTAACAGATAATGCCATATTTACTTAGTTCTTAATTTTTAACATTGGCATCACGTAGTTAAAAAGAAGGGGGGGGGGGTGTGGAAATTGGGATTTCGTTTAAGTTTAACTAACCAATCCAAGAATCAATTGATACGTTGGATAATAAATTGTATGTGTGTACTATACATTTCCAATAAAAATTCAATTGTATCAAATAGGCTTTCCTTAAATGATGGAAGGTAATTAAAACAAATATTTAATTATTTTAAGCAAAGCTCTAACCAAAATAAATGAAAATTTCAGTGTAAACGTTAGCGTAAATTTATTTAAAATTATTTAGGTGTGAGTTTAACAATATTTTAAATTTCTTACCTCACAAAATGAAAAGGAGGTAAGTGTGATTCCATGAAGATAAAATATATCTTTAAACACTCTGAAACTGAAGATTTAAAATCAGATATTTAATCTAAACTAAAACTCAAAAAATAATACGCATAATTCTCCAAAAAAATATAAATTTTAAATGGTTATGTTATTAAATAAATATTTTATGCACCTGACAATCTACTGTGTCTACTGAATAGTAAAATTTTGTTTGGAACTAACCATATAATTTTTAATTAATGGTAAGATTTTAGCAATATTCTGAATTTGAAAGAGAGCGAAACCGCGGGTATTATCTATTAGTAAATAAACGCGACGATGGCGGAAAGTTTAAAAATTTTTTTCAACTTTTATTTAGTAAACACGTAGGCCATAAACGTTGTTAACAAATCTGAATAACGACTGTTTCCCGCCTGGAAAGAAGCGACCCGGGGCCTCGCCCTGTGTCACGCCGCTCACGTGGTCGAGTGTCAGGGGGGGGGGGGGGGGTGTTATGAAAGGACTCCTAGATATTGGCCGCGCGGTCTTTTCTGCGCCCGAGCGTTCCAAACTGGTCGCGGTGCCTGCACCTCGGCTTCGAGGGCTTAGCGATTCCGCTTGATGAATTCCCGTGAAGAATGGAGGTGGTAAAAAAGAAAGGGTGGTGGAGGGAGAAAAGAAGGAGCTGAGAAATCCCCCAGGGGCTTACCTTCACCTCATGAATAGACTTAGTGAAATATCTTCTATCACAGTCATCATCACAGCTTTATGAATCGTTTTTTTTTTAATGTCTCTCCTTTTAAGGGGGAATTCAAAAAGAAGCGTGACATATACTCACACAGACACAAAAAAAAATACTCGGAACCTTGAACCAGGTCTGCTGAGCGAGAAAGAAAAAACGGCTCGCCCGACTGGAACGACATGTGTTTTTTTTTCCGGGGTTTTTCTTGCACTGAGTGGAAGCCTGGGGTTCTTTATGCAACTAATCCCCGCTCGGGTGACTTGAGCGGGCTCTCTTCAGTCTCGAGCTGAAATTATGGCGGAGGCGCGGTGCTGACAAAGTTGCTTGTACTGTAAGCTGTTTTACAAGTTCCACAAGTTTTACTGCCGTCTGCATCCCGGAGGGTGATATATTACCGTCTTCCTTTCTTGAAAACTATTTTGGAGCTAGATCGGTTTGATTTATCGCCGGCGTTCGCCGCATAGTTTCGTATGGAAATCTTGGTAGCCTAAGTGGTGCTCGAGTTTCTTAAGGCACTACAATTCTTCCCAGTTATGCCTACGCCTCGCTGACATTGAAAAACTTAAATGTTATCATCTATCTTCCATAGTCAAATACATCCTCGTCTCTAGAAACATTATATAAATGCATGATTAGCGTGTTATTTAACGTAGTGTGCTCGTCTTGTTTTCATCAGGAAGATAAGTTAAAAAAAAAATTTTTCTACGTCATCTTGCATGAATATTCCTTAAAAAAAGTAAATTGAAGTAGGTACTCTAGCAAACGTATATCCTCAAACCTGTCAGTTGATATATAACTGGAGTTTAAATACTCTAGGAAAAACATTATATTTTCCTAATAATTCAAGCTATAACTATGAAAGGAAATAACCAATTTAGAAATTTTTGCACCATTTTCTTTTTAAGCTAAAAAGCTTTAAGTGAAGATTATCACTGCAAAATTTGACCGCAGTTTAGTAGGTACATTTCATAAGGATATTTATCCTTTTGCAATGCTGTTAGTTCAGGAAAAATACTGAAACGAACAAATAAAGCTGAATATTCATTGGGGAACCATCAAAAATATAATCAAACAAATGCTTTTGCTGGATAATAATTTATGTTGGTCCTGTGCACTTGTCCTTTCAGTAGGTTAAGCTCCAGATTTTATGTGACGTAATACGTTATTACGTCAGTCCAACATTCATCTTCAAAGCAGGAACTCACAATGCAAGGTTCTTTAAAAAGTCACATATAAATACTGTGTTATCAAACCTTTCACTGTGTATTAAATCCTGATAGAAAATAAACACTGCTGATTGATGCTTAATAAAAATTAAGCAATACATATATCTTTTCCTCACCGCCTTTTACTTTTGGCCAAATAAAGCTTCCTTCCAAGAATTTCACTATAAAGAGACAGGCAGAAACACATCGTATACTCTGAAGAAATACCTCAATTCTTAGTGACACATGTTTGGGTCGCAAGGAACGGATTAAGAGCGATGGCTATGTAATATGTAAATCAAGTAAAGCCGTAGAATGCATAAGGAAAGATGTGTCCAAATGCATAATCTCCTTTATACATGACATCTTCGAGGAAGCACTCTGTGACTGCTGCATATCGCAGGTGCTCTGACAGACTAGTTAACTACCAGACCTTAAGTGCTGCTAAACCTTCGGAAAATAAATTAGTAGTAAGCAAGCTAGACGAGTACATAGTATACTATGTATAAAGTTTATGTAAGCGTTTAGAATAGTAGGATCTAATGGACTAGATGTAAGTTTTGGTAACATGTGTGCTTGAAGGGAGAGAAATTTTAAAACATCTACCCTCCTCATTTAAAGTTCCACTGGTATAAAACGAGTATGTTAACATGCCGTTTATTTATGAAAATTATTTAGGAATTATTACAATTACTTTTAGCGGGCGAAAACACTTACACATATGAGGAATAACATTTCGAGAAATAAGAAAAAAAAAGAAACGTTAAAGTTTGGGCTTAAGGTAAGGCCCCCAGGGGCTTGTGAAGTTTACGCAACATTATACATGTTATTAAGGAATCCGTACTATTATAAGTGATATTATTTGCAACATGTCAACTAAATAAAAATTATTTTTATCCACAAATTCCTTAGACTACAGCACTTATCTCCGTTAAATATCTTAAAGTGTTTTTGAACAACAATAAATACAATTACTTTATTAAAGGTAAATAATTATAACGTCATGAAGTATCAAGTTATTTTAACTTTTAACATGCAACGTTTTAATGCAGTATTTTTATCTCTTCCTTTCACGTAGACAGCCAAAACAAGTAATACAAATAAAAGTATGTTTTTTTACAGATTCCAAGACTTATTATTTTTAATGCTAGTTGCATAATATTTAGTTTACTAGTAATATTATCACTTGAAAAACCTTTAATTATATGAGCTTCTAAGTGATAAAAAATAAATAATAGGTAATAACGCTAGACGGCAAATACATATTACGTATATATAAAATAATTTATATAAGGCTTAGAAGAAGCATTCGTCTCATTGGTTTTCTACATAAATGAATTTTTTTTTGTATTTTTCGTCTTTTTTTCTCTTCAGAAATTTTTACAGTCACATTCAAATACAGCTAAACAGCTCCAAGCGTGTTTTAAACAAACCATAATTTTTGAAAGACTTTTTATATACACATATAACCATTTAATTTTCATATACGATTTCAGATAAGTTTTTAAAGATAACAAAACTTTAATATCCACTAGTATTTTACATAAATAACAGTTACAAAGTAATGCAGAAGTTTTTTCATTTAAGGTTTAAATATTTAATATCGGTTACCGTATACGTAACAGATACCACACCATGGTGTAATCCTGGTTCATAATTAATTTCAAGGGAATCTGTTCAAAGAAGTGCACATTTTTTTTAAAGAACAATGGACACTGTCCCTGTACATGTAGAACACACACAGTTACGTGAGCAAGCTATAAGTAATTTAGTTCCAAGTACCATAACGTTATACATATGCGATCTTCATTGTGTTCTTGATACTGAAGATGGTAATCTCAAATTTTTTTAACAACTACCTTCCAGTATCCTAGTGTTTTATATTAGTTTTAGTACATCTAGTACATTTTTTAACGTAGGTGCTAGAATTTAAATTATATGACAAAGTAATTTAAACTTTACGGAGTGTATGAAAACATATGCTGGCTTCATTATCTTATATTCAATCCATTGAGATGTTTGAAATGTGATGAAACTTGCGACTAAAGCGTGAATTTAGAATGGTAAGTTTATATCTATGTAGGTATTTATACAATACAAATACAAATTAAAATTTAGCGTTTAATTGCATAAAAGTAGTTTTTGCACAGAAAAATGTGTAAACAGACAACTACACATAAAGTATTTTCCCTAACAATGTATTTTTAACTTGTTGATTATAATAAAATCATTGAGGAAGACTTCAGATTTATACTTTTACTGAAGCACTTCCCCGCTGTGACCGTTGAGTGCACCCCGATGGCATCTTCTTCGCACACGTGTGTCAGGTGACGATGGGCGTGTAAGACGGATTAAGAGCGGTGCAATTTTCTAGTTAAAACCCATTCTGGTGGCGCACCAGCGCTGAGTGGCCTGACAAACGCGAACAAAGGAGAAGCACAAGAGGAGGCGATGAATCGCCACTCTTGTGTGAGCGTGTCGGCTGTAGGCTCTCTGGTTGGCGGCGCCCCTGCCCCGAGCTGTGAAAGGAAGCGACCAGCAAGCTTTCCAAGGGAGTCGCGGTAAGAGGAGACGAGGGGAGACTTCAATGCACGGTCGGGACACGTCGGCTGAAATTACGTCCGCTCCCTACACAAACACACACGCGACGCGGCGCGGAGCCGTCAGGTGACGTATCTGGCTTATTATTAACGGCCTGTGGCCCGGGGAGGGCGGGGGGCTTATTCACAGGGTGTGACAGATGTCGAGGGCAGAGGCTGCAAGGAGCGGTAAATATGATGTAATTGCACGCGTGTCCCACGAGCCGGGCCCTCGCTCGCAGCGACCCATTGTGGTCGGTCGTGACGCGCCGACAAGTTCTGACAGGCCGTGCACTTCTTATTAGCTCTCTTATGACACCCGGAGAGAAAGGACGGTGCCATTGTGCGGCGTTGGCCAGACCTTGGCGCAATAACCACGCAGGTCCGCCTCGCTGTGCGACCCGCCTCGGAGGAGCGCAACTGCGGGAGGCGTGAGGTGAATAATACTAGTTTACTTGGACTGCGCAATGCTACATTAAAAAATAAAAATCCCTTTCGGCACATCCTAGATTTCGAGGTACCTATTTCTTCTGGAAATGTTTTGGAAACTTCTATAAACTCTTGGAACATTTAAACAACTTAATGTAGCCTACATAGCATTCTATATGTTCGCCAATATTTAAAAAATATATATATTAAGCTTTTCTCATATTTCATGGAACGAAAGTATTTTGAATGTTTAGTGCATTCAGCATTGAATGTCTTAAGGAATTTCATATTATGCCTACTAACGTAGTTATGCAATTATTTTTGACCTCGAATCACTATTTCTCATCCCTTGTGCTAATACGTGGTCGTATAATGTTTTTGTACAAAGGTTTAAGGTAATAATTCCATGGTTATTAAAAAAACTCCAACGAATTTGATTCAAAGTAGAGTTTTAATCATTTTTTAAATTTCAAATCCTGTATTTTACGGAAATAGTTCGTTTCATCGAATATTGTTTCAGCCCAAGGCTTTAGATAAACTTTAGGAGTTTTAATATAAATTATCAAGGATTTTAAAGTATAACTATTAAAAAAAGTAATGCAATTTTGTCTTTCTGCCCTTGTTATTTCCACCCCTTGAAGTAATCGTTTGTGATATATAATTTGCTTAAGATAAATGTTATCAAAAATATTAAAAAGATAAACTATATATATATATATATATACATATATATATATATATTTAAATAGATTTCATGGTAGGGAAGTTTTGTTTATTTTAATATTTCAAATTCCTGATTTTTTTAACCCCTTGCAGTAATGAATTAATAGATTTACAAACAATTTGAAAGGATTTGATAGTGTACCTATTAAGGTAGTTATTAATTTTTGTAAATACTTCCTCTCATTTTTGAACCCATTGCAGCAATTATTCGTCTTATCAAAACTAGTTATAAACAAAAGTTTTAGATAAAACTTATAAGATTTATAAACAATTTGAACATTTGATGGTGTGCTTACGAAGGGAGTTACGAATTGTTTTGTCATTCAACCCTGTTTATTCCACCCCTTGCTGTTATTGTTGGTCGTATACAAATTATTTCAGACGAATGTTGTAGATAATAATTTAAGGATTTGCAATAAAACAGGTAATATAAAGAAACTAAGTCGCAATTTCCATAACTATTGTGTTTTGTCTTCAAAAAAAATTCTTAAGTCTTGAATTGAATTTAATCAAACGCAATAGGCCAACAAGAGCATGTGTCTAAAATAAGATTTATGATTTTGATATCCAGGATGTTGTTATTAGTTTAATTATGTCACCAAGGCAGTATTAAATATTTGTATTTAGACAAGATTAATTATTTTAAACTAAATTTCAAATAATAGATTAATTCATAGATATTTAATACTTCTTACCCATATAAAAAACGTATTTGAAGAATCTATAATTATCTACCCAGACGTTTACTAACCCAATTATTAAAAGTGAACTCAACATTATTTACTTTTTAACCGACTTCAAAAAAGGAGCAGATTCTCAATTCGTATGTATATATGTTTGTTATGTATGTTCGGGAGTAGTATATAATAGCTGGACCGAGGACAGGCCTCAGGCGGTGGAGCCGAGAGCCGGTGTCCGCCATCTTGGATTGTGACGTCACGGCGGCAAAAATTCCTCAAAATTCCTCAAAAATGACTCAAAATGACTCAAAATTTCCCGTTTTGGAGGGAAAAATTCCCGTTTCGAGGAAAAATTAGGATTTCAAAAAACCACAAATGTCTTTTGCCTTAGAAAGAACACCAATTCCTAAAATAGGCTTAAGCATCCTTAACTCAAGCCTCAGTTAAGCCATTTCTAGGAATAAGGCTACCATGACCTTTGACCTTGACCCCGGCGGCCATCTTGTATCCGCCATCTTGGATCCACCATTTTGGATGACGTCATTTCGTTTTCTAGAAAATTCCGGCATTGTGTTATCCGCCATTTTGAATTATGACGTCACGGCGGCCATCTTGGATGAGCGTAACGGGACGTAACGTAACGGGACATAACGTAACGGGACAAGCAGATCACTGCAGCCATCTTGGATCCGCCATCTGTAAATCGAGCGCCCCACTCAGGATGAAATGTTCGTCTCTGTAGCCATATTGATTTTTTTCTGTTCCGCTGCAGGCCGCCATCTTGGATACCGTCGACTTTGTTTCTGTTGTTTGTTCCTAGATAGCGCCAGCGTCGCTCTTGATTTTTTTCTGTTCCACTGGAGGCTGCCATCTTGGATACCGTCGATTTTGTTTCTGTTGTTTGTTCCTAGATAGCGCCAGCATCGCTCTTGATTTTTTTTGTTCCGCCGCAGGCCGCCATCTTGGATACCGTCGACTTTGTTTCTGTCGTTTGTTCCTAGAGAGCGCCAGCGTCGCTCTGTCTCATCACATAAGGTCGATGTTCCATTACCTACCATAGTTATTAAGAACCTTATCGACATTTTAAATTTTATTTTTTATGAAAAATATATTGGAAACGCTGTGATTCGAACCATCGCAGCTCTGATCTCTAGGTTGGAAAACATACGCCTTTAACCGCTCAGCCATCGAGACATTTACCAGACCGAAGATTAAATAAGGTATATATAAAAATAACATGCATGTTTGGACTTGTAATTTTTTTTAATTTAAAGTAATAATAGCACCACCTGTTCGAGACAGACCCACCATCTTGTCATTTGGCCGCCATCTTGAAAATCCGTAATTTTTATGCTAGAGATGCGGGAAAAAGTTCAAAATTTATTAAATAAATTGACAATAAACATAATGTTTGATTATATCGATGTACGTCCTTGGTTCGATTCCCGGCGAGAGTAAACGGTCGATCCTTCCTCCATGAAAGCTACCTAGACTGATCTACCACCAGCAGTACCAAGGTATATATCGTCAACAGGTATGACATCATGTCTGCCATCTTGTCTATGTCCGCTGGAGACCACCATCTTGTTTTTCATCTGCTAGAGTGTGCCGATCCCATGTAGTATAATTATCTGCTCTCCATACTTTTGTCCTCAACTGTTGACATTGAACATTGACCTTGAAATTTGACCTTGACCTTGAAAATTGACCCTAACCTTGAAATTTGACCTTGACCTTAGCCTTTGGCCTTGACCTTGAAATTTGACCTTGACCTTGAAATTTGACCTTGAAATTTGACCTTCACCTTGAAATTTGACCTTGACCTTGAAATTTGACCTTGACCTTGAAATTTGACTTTGACCTTGAAATTTTACTTTGTCCTTGTCGACCATCATGGACCCAACATTTAATGTTCAGTACATGCTACCAGGAGCGACCAACTGCTGGAGTACGTCATCTTGTGTGTGTACTCATATTATAGAGTACATTTACATCTGGTTAATTTTATTTTAACCTGCTACAGTGCAGTAATCATTTATTACCGAGGTGCCCCCCGCCATCTTGAAATTCGGACGCCATCTTGAAATCATGTAATAATGTAGCTAGAAAAGCGGGAAAAAATCCAAAATTCATTAAAAAAAATCACTCATTAACTTACAAATCGAATCGATGGATCCCTGTCCACGGTTCGATTCTTGACCAGAGACAGTTGTAACTAATTATTAAATAAATGTTAGGTTCTGTTTTCCATTACCTTTCGCGGAGTTTATTAATCATTCACTCTACGAAAATCAACTCAAGTCAATATACCGGACCAACGAATTAAATCAGTGCCGATTAGCCTATTATGAAAGTCTAATTTTTCAATAATCTGAATAACATATAAGCCGTTCATGTACAAAGCCACACATATAGATCAATTGCCTTCAGTCCATGAGACCGAGTCATGTTATTATCAGATGTATAGGCTAGTCATTTCAGGACCACATGACCTTCGTAATCCATCGTGACATTTTTATACATTCTAAAGGACCAAGTAACCTTGTAAAATATTTTAGTAACACCAAGAGGTGATAAACTAGTAAATATTCAATCACTACATTTTGTACTACGCGCAATCAACAAAAAAGGAAGCACCAACGAAAAGGCAGCACATTTGGAAGCACCGACAACGAAAAGGCAGCACATTTGGAAGCACCGACAACGAAAAGGCAGCACATTTGGAAGCACCGACAACGAAATGGCAGCACATTTGGAAGCACCGACAACGAAAAGGCAGCACATTTGGAAGCACCGACAACGAAACGGCAGCACATTTGGAAGCACCGACAACGAAAAGGCAGCACATTTGGAAGCACCGACAACGAAACGGCAGCACATTTGGAAGCACCGACAACGAAACGGCAGCACATTTGGAAGCACCGACAACGAAACGGCAGCACATTTGGAAGCACCGACAACGAAAAGGCAGCACATTTAGAAGCACCGACAACGAAAAGGCAGCACATTTGGAAGCACCGACAACGAAAAGGCAGCACATTTGGAAGCACCGACAACGAAAAGGCAGCACATTTGGAAGCACCGACAACGAAACGGCAGCACATTTGGAAGCACCGGCAACGAAAAGGCAGCACATTTGGAAGCACCGACAACGAAAAGGCAGCGCATTTGGAAGCACCGACAACGAAAAGGCAGCACCATCATCAAAAAGGCCGCACATTTGTCATTGGCTCCAATATTCATTGGCTCCAATACTCATTGGCTCCATTATTCATTGATTCCATCAGTCTATTGATTCCATCAGTCTAGTGACTCCATCTGTCATTGGCTCCTACAGTCATTGGCTCCTACAGTCATTGGCTCCAACAACTGTCTTTTGTCTCACCAACTCCAAATATATATATTTGGCTAGAATTCTACGAGTCTAAGAGACTATGAGACCACATGGCTACGAGTCTAAAATGATCTAGCTGGTTACGAGTTATACATGGCTTGCGAGGCTACAGAGCTACGAAGTTTCTAGTACACAGGTTTACATGACTGCGAGGATACAGGACTACAAGTCTGCAAGAGTACTTGACTACGAAGGTACTCGTCTACATGACTCCAGTTACCGCATCTGTCTTCGACGGAATTTTCTCTTTTGCTCCAACTGCTCCATCAGCATTATGTTATAAGATTACAAGGCCTCTTGCTTACGTAGCTTCAAGTCTACAAGCCTCCAATGCATCATGACTGCGAGACTACGATCAATGAGGTTACGAGTCTACGCGATTGCGAGTCTTCTAGGTTACATGATCGCGAGGCTATAGGACTACGAAGCTTCTAGAACGCATGGTTACGAGACTGCGAGGCTACAATTCTACGAGGTCCCAAGACATCCAGGCTACGCGACTACGAGAGTAGTATAGGAATGTATGTCCTAGGACACGGGTTCTGGGTGTGGTGCCGGTGCCGGTGTCCGCCATCTTGGATTGTGACGTCACGGCGGCCATCTTGGATGGTTGTGACCTTGACCTTTGACCTTGACCTTGACCCCGGTGGCCATTTTGGATCCGCCATCTTGGATCCGCCATTTTGGATGACGTCATTGTGTTCTAGAAAATTCCGGCGATGTGTTTTCCGCCATATTGGATGATGACGTCACCGTTGCAATTTCCGTTACGGCCGCCATCTTTAACTTTTTTATTTATTATCCGATTTTAATGAAACTTTTTTTTAAAAAATTAAAAAAAAATTAATAATAAAATTTTAATAAAAATTTTTAAAAAACAAACATTAACGACACGGAGTTCGGAGTCCTCGGTTCTAACCCGACGAATGCAAAAAAAATTAAAAATGGCGACAGGCTCCTTCCTCAACGGTGGTTGCAGGCAGACTGACTCCCACCACTTTTTTCAAAGCATATATATCGTCACCTAGTATGACGTAACGTCCACCATCTTGAAATTTGGACGCCATCTTGAAAATCTTTTTTTATTATCCGATTTTAATGAAAAAAATTCCAAAATTCATCAAAAAATTAACGTATTTGAATTCTGTTTGATTATATCGATGTACGTCCTTGGTTCGATTCCCGGCGAGAGTAAACGGTCGATCCTTCCTCCATGAAAGCTACCTAGACTAATCTAACACCAACAATACCAAGGTATATATCGTCAACTGGTATGACATCATGTCCGCCATCTTGTCTTCATCCGCTGGAGACCACCATCTTGTTTTCGTCTGCTAGAGTGTGCCGATACCATGTAGTATAATTATCTGGTCACCATACATTTGTCCTCAACTGTTGACATTGAACTTTGTCCTTGACCTTGAACTTTGACCTTGACCTTGAAATTTGACCTTGACCTTGAATTTGACCTTGACCTTGAAATTAGACCTTGACCTTGAAATTTGACATTGACCTTGAAATTTGACCTTGACCTTGAAATTAGACATTGTCCTTGAAATTTGACTTTGTCCTTGTCGACCATCATGGATCCGACATTTTATGTGCAGTACACGCTACCAGGAGCTACCACCTGCTGGAGTACGCCATATTGTGTGTACTTGTATTATAGAGTACATTTCCATCTGGATAATTTTATTCTAACCCGCTACAGTGCAGTAATCATTTATTATGGAGGTGCCCTCCGCCATCTTGAAATTCGGCCGCCATCTTGAAATCATGTAATAATGTAGCTAGAAAGGCGGGAAAAAAATCCAAAATTCATTAAATAAATCACTCATTAATTTACATATTGATTCGATCGATTCCCGTCCTCGGTTCGATCCCTGGCCGATACAAAACAACTTTAATTTAAAAAAAATACTAAAAAAGTGTTAGGTTTGAGAAAATAAAAACCCCACAAATTCTTTTAAAAAAAAATTTATTACATAAATTCAATACACTACTACAAGTACAAAAAAAACACTGACAAATTACCAAAGCCTTTTGGATTCCTCGATTCAAACAGTCTTCTTATTGTATGGACTAAGCCTTTTACATGACTTTAAATGTCTATCCGATCCGTTCATCACCACAGCCAGAGACGGACTGAAGTTCATAGCACTTATATATAGTCTCATTAGCCGATACAACACATGAGTCAAATCAATAACCATGTTCATTATACGTCTCGGAGCATTTTTTTATAATGACGATGTAAGCTATCGAGACGTGAAATTAGTTTATTGCACTTATTGCACTGAAATTGTATTCTTTGAACATTATTAGAACAACCGCTTCTTTCATGTCTGCGAGCATTTGAGGTGATAGTAAATGATGCACCACAGTATTTGCACTGATGCGAAGTACGCTCTTCATTAATTGAAGTATTCCATGCTGATGAAACTTCAGCTGATGGTGGAACAGCACATATCGAAGTCTCCTCCAGTGTTGTCAGAGGCGTTGCCAACGGGATCTGCTCCAACATCGTCGGCGCCGACGTCATGGTTCCCGTAGACGATGGTACATCCTCCATCGAGTACGACGTTAAAGTCGGTAAAGATGCCATCTAAGTCTCAAGAACAGGCAATTACGCGACTTATGCACCAGAAGAAACAAACTAGGTGATCCGTACACCGTCGACGGCAGTAACAAACTGAGCGGCCTGCTGTCTAGGACTCGTTTATATACATTAACCGGTTTGAATAATACGCTAGTCAAATCAAGAACAATTTACTAAAATACTAGAGTCAAAACAACATTAAAAAAATAGAAGCACAATCAACAAAAAAGGAAGCACATTAGGAAGCACCTTCAAAAAAGGAAAAAAAAAACAATAGGAAGCACCGACAACGAAAAGGCAGCACAATAGGAAGCACCGACTACGAAAAAACAGCACATTTGGAAGCGCCGACTACGAAAAAACAGCACATTTGGAAGCACCGACTACGAAAAGGCAGCACATTTGACAGCACCGAAAACGAAAAGGCAGCACATTTGGAAGCACCGACAACGAAAAGGCAGCACATTTGGAAGCACTGACTACGAAAAGGCAGCACATTTGACAGCACCGACAACGAAAAGGCAGCACATTTGGAAGCACCGACTACGAAAAGGCAGCACATTTGGAAGCACCGACTAAGAAAAGGCAGCACATTTGGAAGCACCGACTACGAAAAGGCAGCACATTTGGAAGCACCGACTACGAAAAGGCTGCACATTTGACAGCACCGACAACGAAAAGGCAGCACATTTGGAAGCACCGACTACGAAAAGGCAGCACATTGGGAAGCACTGACTAAGAAAAGGCAGCACATTTGGCAGCACCGACAACGAAAAGGCAGCACATTTGGAAGCACCGACTACGAAAAGGCAGCACATTTGACAGCACCGACTACGAAAAGGCAGCACATTTGGAAGCACCGACTACGAAAAGGCAGCACATTTGGAAGCACCGACTACGAAAAGGCAGCACATTTGGAAGCACCGACTAAGAAAAGGCAGCACATTTGGCAGCACCGATAACGAAAAGGCAGCACATTTGAAAGTGCCATCATCGAAAAGGCAGCACATTTGGAAGCTCCATCAACAAAAAAAGGCAAAGAGGAAGCACAAGTTACGAGATCTAAGTCTTAGAAATCAGAATACAAGAAATAAAAACATTAAATTCTTATAATCTAAATTATTTATTTTATTGCTTTACATTATACAAATGCAAGTAAAACAAGCTATTATTGTATGTAGCCAGCATTCCTCAGTTCCTTGAGTATGAAGGATATTTCTTTGATGCACGAATAGTTTCCTGCACAAAGCGAACCATGTAGAAGTCTTAGCCGGTCAACCAACACGTTTGGATCTTTCCATGATGTGTAATCAATTTCTTCTACCACCATCTTCCTTGCACCTTTATATATATTATGATCTCTGGTGTCTTCCGTTTTACCGCCAACCTCAGGGTAACTTTCATGTTTGAGACGGTGATCATCACAAGCTTGATCAGATTTATTTAATATATCACGTCGTTTCCACCGTTTCGGTCTCAGGACACCGCCACATTCTTCGATCTTGGCAGCTTTAGGTGCTTCATCATAGTCTATGTCTTTGTCAACAGCCTCAGAGTCACTGTAGCAATCACCGTAGAAGGAATCGTCTTCACCCAATTTACCGTAATAATTCGATGTTGATGATGTTGAAGTGTCTTCATCGTCTTCATGCTTCCTTTTTAGGAGTCCATCATTTTTACAAAGTAGGAAAGATCTACTTGAATTCGGCTGGAATATATTCTCACTTTTCACGTTAAGGATTCTTCCATTGTCATCATTCTTCCGTAAATCATCAACCTCCTTCAATTTAAGTTCTTTGTCGAGATCGGAAGAGCCAAGAAAATTATTGTCGTAATGCAGATCACTCTTCCTTAGGATAGTAGATTCATCGTTGTCCTCTAGCTTGTACGCAGGCTTGGCGCTACAAGTTCTGCCATGTCTTTTTAGGCTCTCTCTCCGTGTAAACAACTTGCTACATCGAACACAACTTATCATATTGCGCAGTGGATTTTTAACACAGTCATTCTTCTCGTGTTGTCTTTTATTCTTTCTCAAGATAAACTCTTTACTGCAAAACTTACACCTATGTTCTTTCGATACAGCGTCAGATCCCAAATCAGAATTCATATTAGTTACTGAGACTAATGCCAGATACCAATTGAGTGTTTTAAATTAGATCCAATACTTAAATATAAATTTTTTCATATTTCATCAGCGAGAATTAATATATCTCATGCAAAAGTACTTTATGTATGTAGTTCTGCTTTTCAACAACAGATGTCGCCACATGTTGCTTGCAGGTAAATAATATTTAGTTCTTTTATGCGGGATGCGGGATGCTCACTAACGATCGCAAAAGAAGGATGGCTTCGCTAGACTCCAAGGAAAAGGAAGTTCGTCACGCATGTTGGTGCTCCACAGATGTCTCATGGCATAATATTAATTTGACTGAGTAATGATATGTGTTAATTCCACCTGATAAAAATATTGCAAGTTTTGATTTAGTAGCAGACATTATCGAATTAAATGTAACTCCAAATAAAATGACATGTCTCATTAGACAAAAAAAATCCATGCAGAGAGCGGTTTCTCAGAATAGTCAGAAACACTTGAAGAAACCACAGGAATGATTGCAAGAACACGGGAAAAACCATCAAAATATTGACAAGAATAATCAGGAGCACACAGAGAAAACCATCAAAATATTGACAAGAATATTCAGGAGCACACGGAGTAAACCACCATAATATTGACAAGAATAATCGGAAGCACACGGAGAAAACCGCCACAAGTTTTCTTTGTTATCATAAAATAACAGAAAAAAAAATTAATAAATAAAAAAACACAACAAATTCAAAAACTGATTATGCTAGCTTGTGAACTTCTCATTGTTGAGCAAAGATAGAGTTCTAGTCCAAGCCAGAATCAGTTTTTGAATTTGTTGTGTTTTTTTATTTATTAATTTTTTTCCTGTAATTTTATGATAACAAAGAAAACTTGTGGCGGTTTTCTCCGTGTGCTTCCGATTATTCTTGTCAATATTATGGTGGTTTTCTCCGTGTGCTCCTGAATATTCTTGTCAATATTTTGATGGTTTTCTCTGTGTGCTCCTGATTATTCTTGTCAATATTTTGATGGTTTTTCCCGTGTTCTTGCAATCATTCCTGTGGTTTCTTCAAGTGTTTCTGACTATTCTGAGAAACCGCTCTCTGCATGGATTTTTTTTGTCTAATGAGACATGTCATTTTATTTGGAGTTACATTTAATTCGATAATGTCTGCTACTAAATCAAAACTTGCAATATTTTTATCAGGTGGAATTAACACATATCATTACTCAGTCAAATTAATATTATGCCATGAGACATCTGTGGAGCACCAACATGCGTGACGAACTTCCTTTTCCTTGGAGTCTAGCGAAGCCATCCTTCTTTTGCGATCGTTAGTGAGCATCCCGCATCCCGCATAAAAGAACTAAATATTATTTACCTGCAAGCAACATGTGGCGACATCTGTTGTTGAAAAGCAGAACTACATACATAAAGT
Organism: Bacillus rossius redtenbacheri; assembly: GCF_032445375.1. NCBI lineage: Eukaryota > Metazoa > Arthropoda > Insecta > Phasmatodea > Bacillidae > Bacillus > Bacillus rossius. The sequence goes on from NC_086335.1 coordinate 18,608,750, forward strand.
ACTTTTGCATGAGATATATTAATTCTCGCTGATGAAATATGAAAAAATTTCTATTTAAGTATTGGATCTAATTTAAAACACTCAATTGGTATCTGGCATTAGTCTCAGTAACTAATATGAATTCTGATTTGGGATCTGATGCTGTATCGAAAGAACATAGGTGTAAGTTTTGCAGTAAAGAGTTTATCTTGAGAAAGAATAAAAGACAACACGAGAAGAATGACTGTGTTAAAAATCCACTGCGCAATATGATAAGTTGTGTTCGATGTAGCAAGTTGTTTACACGGAGAGAGAGCCTAAAAAGACATGGCAGAACTTGTAGCGCCAAGCCTGCGTACAAGCTAGAGGACAACGATGAATCTACTATCCTAAGGAAGAGTGATCTGCATTACGACAATAATTTTCTTGGCTCTTCCGATCTCGACAAAGAACTTAAATTGAAGGAGGTTGATGATTTACGGAAGAATGATGACAATGGAAGAATCCTTAACGTGAAAAGTGAGAATATATTCCAGCCGAATTCAAGTAGATCTTTCCTACTTTGTAAAAATGATGGACTCCTAAAAAGGAAGCATGAAGACGATGAAGACACTTCAACATCATCAACATCGAATTATTACGGTAAATTGGGTGAAGACGATTCCTTCTACGGTGATTGCTACAGTGACTCTGAGGCTGTTGACAAAGACATAGACTATGATGAAGCACTTAAAGCTGCCAAGATCGAAGAATGTGGCGGTGTCCTGAGACCGAAACGGTGGAAACGACGTGATATATTAAATAAATCTGATCAAGCTTGTGATGATCACCGTCTCAAACATGAAAGTTACCCTGAGGTTGGCGGTAAAACGGAAGACACCAGAGATCATAATATATATAAAGGTGCAAGGAAGATGGTGGTAGAAGAAATTGATTACACATCATGGAAAGATCCAAACGTGTTGGTTGACCGGCTAAGACTTCTACATGGTTCGCTTTGTGCAGGAAACTATTCGTGCATCAAAGAAATATCCTTCATACTCAAGGAACTGAGGAATGCTGGCTACATACAATAATAGCTTGTTTTACTTGCATTTGTATAATGTAAAGCAATAAAATAAATAATTTAGATTATAAGAATTTAATGTTTTTATTTCTTGTATTCTGATTTCTAAGACTTAGATCTCGTAACTTGTGCTTCCTCTTTGCCTTTTTTTGTTGATGGAGCTTCCAAATGTGCTGCCTTTTCGATGATGGCACTTTCAAATGTGCTGCCTTTTCGTTATCGGTGCTGCCAAATGTGCTGCCTTTTCTTAGTCGGTGCTTCCAAATGTGCTGCCTTTTCGTAGTCGGTGCTTCCAAATGTGCTGCCTTTTCGTAGTCGGTGCTTCCAAATGTGCTGCCTTTTCGTAGTCGGTGCTGTCAAATGTGCTGCCTTTTCGTAGTCGGTGCTTCCAAATGTGCTGCCTTTTCGTTGTCGGTGCTGCCAAATGTGCTGCCTTTTCTTAGTCAGTGCTTCCCAATGTGCTGCCTTTTCGTAGTCGGTGCTTCCAAATGTGCTGCCTTTTCGTTGTCGGTGCTGTCAAATGTGCAGCCTTTTCGTAGTCGGTGCTTCCAAATGTGCTGCCTTTTCGTAGTCGGTGCTTCCAAATGTGCTGCCTTTTCTTAGTCGGTGCTTCCAAATGTGCTGCCTTTTCGTAGTCGGTGCTTCCAAATGTGCTGCCTTTTCGTTGTCGGTGCTGTCAAATGTGCTGCCTTTTCGTAGTCAGTGCTTCCAAATGTGCTGCCTTTTCGTTGTCGGTGCTTCCAAATGTGCTGCCTTTTCGTTTTCGGTGCTGTCAAATGTGCTGCCTTTTCGTAGTCGGTGCTTCCAAATGTGCTGTTTTTTCGTAGTCGGCGCTTCCAAATGTGCTGTTTTTTCGTAGTCGGTGCTTCCTATTGTGCTGCCTTTTCGTTGTCGGTGCTTCCTATTGTTTTTTTTTTCCTTTTTTGAAGGTGCTTCCTAATGTGCTTCCTTTTTTGTTGATTGTGCTTCTATTTTTTTAATGTTGTTTTGACTCTAGTATTTTAGTAAATTGTTCTTGATTTGACTAGCGTATTATTCAAACCGGTTAATGTATATAAACGAGTCCTAGACAGCAGGCCGCTCAGTTTGTTACTGCCGTCGACGGTGTACGGATCACCTAGTTTGTTTCTTCTGGTGCATAAGTCGCGTAATTGCCTGTTCTTGAGACTTAGATGGCATCTTTACCGACTTTAACGTCGTACTCGATGGAGGATGTACCATCGTCTACGGGAACCATGACGTCGGCGCCGACGATGTTGGAGCAGATCCCGTTGGCAACGCCTCTGACAACACTGGAGGAGACTTCGATATGTGCTGTTCCACCATCAGCTGAAGTTTCATCAGCATGGAATACTTCAATTAATGAAGAGCGTACTTCGCATCAGTGCAAATACTGTGGTGCATCATTTACTATCACCTCAAATGCTCGCAGACATGAAAGAAGCGGTTGTTCTAATAATGTTCAAAGAATACAATTTCAGTGCAATAAGTGCAATAAACTAATTTCACGTCTCGATAGCTTACATCGTCATTATAAAAAAATGCTCCGAGACGTATAATGAACATGGTTATTGATTTGACTCATGTGTTGTATCGGCTAATGAGACTATATATAAGTGCTATGAACTTCAGTCCGTCTCTGGCTGTGGTGATGAACGGATCGGATAGACATTTAAAGTCATGTAAAAGGCTTAGTCCATACAATAAGAAGACTGTTTGAATCGAGGAATCCAAAAGGCTTTGGTAATTTGTCAGTGTTTTTTTTGTACTTGTAGTAGTGTATTGAATTTATGTAATAAATTTTTTTTTAAAAGAATTTGTGGGGTTTTTATTTTCTCAAACCTAACACTTTTTTAGTATTTTTTTTAAATTAAAGTTGTTTTGTATCGGCCAGGGATCGAACCGAGGACGGGAATCGATCGAATCAATATGTAAATTAATGAGTGATTTATTTAATGAATTTTGGATTTTTTTCCCGCCTTTCTAGCTACATTATTACATGATTTCAAGATGGCGGCCGAATTTCAAGATGGCGGAGGGCACCTCCATAATAAATGATTACTGCACTGTAGCGGGTTAGAATAAAATTATCCAGATGGAAATGTACTCTATAATACAAGTACACACAATATGGCGTACTCCAGCAGGTGGTAGCTCCTGGTAGCGTGTACTGCACATAAAATGTCGGATCCATGATGGTCGACAAGGACAAAGTCAAATTTCAAGGACAATGTCTAATTTCAAGGTCAAGGTCAAATTTCAAGGTCAATGTCAAATTTCAAGGTCAAGGTCTAATTTCAAGGTCAAGGTCAAATTCAAGGTCAAGGTCAAATTTCAAGGTCAAGGTCAAAGTTCAAGGTCAAGGACAAAGTTCAATGTCAACAGTTGAGGACAAATGTATGGTGACCAGATAATTATACTACATGGTATCGGCACACTCTAGCAGACGAAAACAAGATGGTGGTCTCCAGCGGATGAAGACAAGATGGCGGACATGATGTCATACCAGTTGACGAAATATACCTTGGTATTGTTGGTGTTAGATTAGTCTAGGTAGCTTTCATGGAGGAAGGATCGACCGTTTACTCTCGCCGGGAATCGAACCAAGGACGTACATCGATATAATCAAACAGAATTCAAATACGTTAATTTTTTGATGAATTTTGGAATTTTTTTCATTAAAATCGGATAATAAATAAAGATTTTCAAGATGGCGTCCAAATTTCAAGATGGTGGACGTTACGTCATACTAGGTGACGATATATATGCTTTGAAAAAAGTGGTGGGAGTCAGTCTGCCTGCAACCACCGTTGAGGAAGGAGCCTGTCGCCATTTTTAATTTTTTTTGCATTCGTCGGGTTAGAACCGAGGACTCCGAACTCCGTGTCGTTAATGTTTGTTTTTTAAAAATTTTTATTAAAATTTTATTATTAATTTTTTTTAAATTTTTTTAAAAAAAGTTTCATTAAAATCGGATAATAAATAAAAAAGTTAAAGATGGCGGCCGTAACGGAAATTGCAACGGTGACGTCATCATCCAATATGGCGGAAAACACATCGCCGGAATTTTCTAGAACACAATGACGTCATCCAAAATGGCGGATCCAAGATGGCGGATCCAAAATGGCCGCCGGGGTCAAGGTCAAGGTCAAAGGTCAAGGTCACAACCATCCAAGATGGCCGCCGTGACGTCACAATCCAAGATGGCGGACACCGGCACCGGCACCACACCCAGAACCCGTGTCCTAGGACATACATTCCTATACTACTTACGAGCCATGAGGTTACGAGACTACGTGACTACGAATCTTCAAGTTTACGAGACTGCGAGGCTACAGAGCTACGAAGCCTCTAGTACACAGGTTTATGTGACTGCGAGGATACAGGACTACGCGACTTCGAGCCATAAGGTTACGAGATTACGTGACTACGAATCTTCATGTTTACGAGACTGCGAGGCTACAGAGCTACGAAGCCTCTAGAAAACGAGTTTACGTGACTGCGTGGATACAGGAATACAAGTCTGCATGAGTTCTTGACAACGAAGCTACTCGTCTACAAGGCTCCAATTGACACATCTGTCTTCGATGGAATTTTCTCTTTTGCTACATCTACACCATCAGCATTATGTTATAAGATTACAAAGCTACTTTCTTACGTAGCTTCAAGTCTACGAGGCTCCAATACATCATGACTACGAGACTACGAGCCATGAGGTTACGAGACTATGCGATTGCAAGTCTTCAAGGTTACGTCATCGCGAGGCTATAGGACTACGAAGCTTCCAGAACGCATGGTTACGAGAATGCATGACTAATTGGCCGCATGGCTACGAAACTTTATGTCTCTAACTGACTACAATAGCACTATTCAGTGGTGAGAGTTAATTTATTTCATGCAAAGGTACTTGCTGCAAGCAGTTCCACTTTTCAACATCAGATGACGTCACGTTTTGCTTGCAGGTAAAATAATATTTATTTATTTTATGCGGGATGCGGGTTGTTCACTATCGATCGCATAAGAAGAATGGCATCGATAGTCTTCAAGGAGAAGGAAGTTCGTCCTTCCTGCTAGTGCTTCTCAGATTTCTCACGGTCCGCCATCTTGGATTGCGACGTCATGGCTGCCATCTTAGATGGGTGTGACTTTGACCTTTGACCGAAACCGCAGGAATGATCGCAAGCACACGGATTAACCATCAAAATATATATAAGAATTATCAGGAGCACACGGAGAAAACCATCATAATATTGGCAAGAATAATCAGGAGCACACGGAGAAAAACTACACATGTTTTCTTTGATATCATAAAATTACAGAAAAAAAATATTTAGAAATAAAAAAAATTAATAAAAAAATTTAAAATAAAAACAAAAAATACATAAATAGATTCTGCTAGCTTGTAAACTTATCATTGCTGAGCAAAGATAGAGTTCTAGTACAAGCCAGAATTTTATGTATTTTTTGTTTTTATTTTTAATTTTTTTATTAATTTTTTTTATTTCTAAATATTTTTTTTCTGTAATTTTATGATATCAAAGAAAACATGTGTCGTTTTTCTCCGTGTGCTCCCGATTATTCTTGCCAATATTATGATGGTTTTTTCCGTGTGCTCCTGATAATTCTTATATATATTTTGATGGTTAATCCGTGTGCTTGCGATCATTCCTGCGGTTTCGGTCAAAGGTCAAAGTCACACCCATCTAAGATGGCAGCCGTGACGTCGCAATCCAAGATGGCGGACCGTGAGAAATCTGAGAAGCACTAGCAGGAAGGACGAACTTCCTTCTCCTTGAAGACTATCGATGCCATTCTTCTTATGCGATCGATAGTGAACAACCCGCATCCCGCATAAAATAAATAAATATTATTTTACCTGCAAGCAAAACGTGACGTCATCTGATGTTGAAAAGTGGAACTGCTTGCAGCAAGTACCTTTGCATGAAATAAATTAACTCTCACCACTGAATAGTGCTATTGTAGTCAGTTAGAGACATAAAGTTTCGTAGCCATGCGGCCAATTAGTCATGCATTCTCGTAACCATGCGTTCTGGAAGCTTCGTAGTCCTATAGCCTCGCGATGACGTAACCTTGAAGACTTGCAATCGCATAGTCTCGTAACCTCATGGCTCGTAGTCTCGTAGTCATGATGTATTGGAGCCTCGTAGACTTGAAGCTACGTAAGCAAGTAGCTTTGTAATCTTATAACATAATGCTGATGGTGTAGATGTAGCAAAAGAGAAAATTCCATCGA